>NC_079362.1:63443426-68473426 GCF_029582105.1 Oenanthe melanoleuca | reverse complement strand
TTCTCCTGCCAGACTAACCCTCAGGTGGACTTGCTGAAGCTGCTGAGCGATTTCACCTGATGAAGGCCTGCTCTATCACCTCTAACTGGGGAATGTGGGTAGTCTCTCTTCCTGGGAGATCACTGGGAAGAAAACCACCTCCAAAACCCCATTTAGATCTCTGGCTGAATTACCCCTTGTAGAGGTGTCTGCTCTGCTATCTGTGCATGGAACATGGGGTCAGCTCTCACTTGCTACTCAGCACAGTGCTAACAGATAGAAAATTAATGTATGCTACAGACCTTTTGGGAATGCATCTGGCTGGTCAGCCCACTCCAAGAGAAATAAGAGCATGAAGGAAATAAGTTGAATTCAAAGGCTATCCAACGAATTTGACTTCATTTTGCTCTGAGTCACTCCTGGTGGTTATTTCCACAGCCTTTCCAAGTGTTTTTGATTCTGAGGAAAGCACAGATACATCCTTATTATGCATGGACCTCAACTAAATATCAGTTCAATGACATTACTTGGCTAAGAACAAAGAATTAAAAGAACTATGAATTAAAAGAACTGGGAAATCAAGAAAGCAAGTTCACTTCAGCAAGAATTCTAAGAATAAGGTTCCTCTTCATTTAAAAAAAAAAAAAAGAAAAAATTAGAAATATTATTTGGGGTCAGATATGCTTAAAGTAATGCCAGTGTTGGAATCTCACCTTTCTGCAAAATAAAGAAGCCATTTTCCTCATCTGTCCCCAGCACAGAGAGGCCTGTGAAAATATTCTATTTTGATAATCTAGTACAAAGCAGCAGTAAGAGTTTTGTTAATGTGTGTTTCTTTACTGGTTCTTTGAATGCTTTTATGTGGCCCTGTTAAACATGGAGTACACAATGCCTGTACACAGTACCTGCATGTTGACTTGGAATCAGTTTACTGCTAAGGAGAGTTCTCTAAAGTTAGTGTTATCATTGGAGTATGCATTTACCAAGACTTGATCCTGCAGGTTGGACAAAATGTTAAGAAAGGTAGGAAGCACTTTTAAAAGGAGAGGACTGTTCTGGAAACAGAACGTGTAGTGAGTACTTGAATCACAGAAAGCAGTAAATTTATTTCCCATATACTGTGTGCCTGAGGGCATTGGCAATAATAAAAAGCACTGGATGGCTAGGATGCTCTCAGAAGCAGCATTGTTTTCATAGATTAGCAAAGTTCCTTCTTTGTTTCTGGAGAGCTTATCTACATCAACAGCTTTTCTTTCCCTTTCAGACAATTTGGAAATTGTTTTTTTGCATGATCGAAATACTCTAAGAATTACAGAGACAGTCAGGGCATGATAAGAAAAAACACAAAAGAAAGATGGTCCTACTGAGAAAAGGGAGAGCTAATTTCAGGCAGCACAAAGGAAAGGTAAAAGTAAATAGGAAAAAAGATTGGAGAGTCTTGGCAAAAAAAAATACCTTCTGTGCCAAGCAGGGAGATGTTGGACATAAATAGAAAATAAAGCTATACTGACTTTTACATTGTCCAGTTATGAGTAATGGCAATTGATATAATGCTTTACAAATATGTTAATGAAAGTTTTTCTTTGAAAAAGCGGAGACTGAAATATCAAGTTAAAATGGTGCTATCCTTGGTTCAACCTGCATGTCTGAAGTGTAGTGAAGTCCTAGCCCACAGAAAAAAGTGTAATCCTAGCCCAAGGGAAGAAGTGTCCACAAAATTATTTCCTTCCTCCACACTTCTCCTCCAAGGAGCTCTCTCTCCTTGGAAAAAAGCATACTAAAACTAGTTTTTCAGTCTATGTCCTGGGGGTGGCATATCAGTGGTGGGGAAAGGATGTTCAGTTGTGGGCACACCAGTATGACCATTTGGTTCTGTGACTGGTTTGCATTCAGGTAGGTTTCAGGCATAGGTGGGAGCTGTCTGTTTCTATGTTTCAGTAGCTGAGGATCCTGGAAACTGATCTGATATCTCCTTGTTTAGATGACTTCATGAAGCAGGGCCATGGCATGCTCCTGGTGTACACCCTGAAGAACCCCTCCTTCCCAGAGTACTCCTTCAGCAGTGAGAGTGGCATCATGTGCCTGGACTTTCACAGTGAACACTCCCACCTCCTGGCAGTGGGCTTCTACGACGGCAACGTGGCCATCTACAACCTGAAGAAGGCAAGCTCACAGCCCAGCTACAAGAGTAGTGCCAAGTCAGGAAAACACGCAGAGCCAGTGTGGCAGGTAAGGATGCTTTTCCTTTCCTGTGACTGGGCTTTGATGGTATGGAGTTCAGGCACAGCAGGAATAGTCCTGTGTGGGGAAAGGTGCTGTTTTAGTACAAGCAATTGTTTAACTTGTGTTTCAAGCTAATTTTGAAATATGCGTAAAGACAAAGCAGCTGCATGAATCCTTGGCTCTCAGCAGACACTAAACGTGAGCAAAAATTTGCTGTAAACAATTATTTCTCCTTGGTTTTCACTATTATAATTTACTTCTCTTTGGAGAAGAACAGGTATCCTCTGTATATACCAGCATGCAATGCTATTTGTGTTCCAAACATAAAATCACAGGGCAGCAAGTAATGAGCAGTGCATAAAAACAAGTACATAAGCCTAAAAGCGAGCTCTGTTTGCTACGGTACGTCCAAGGGCAGTTGCCTATGGAACTGGCTGCCAGCAGGAGTCAAGACACACTACCTTGTAGTTGACTTTTAATTGACCTTGAAGTACTCTAGTAAATTCAGAGCTATAGTGTGCAGGCAATGTTCTTAAACTACTGCCACTCTGGCATCTGCCACGAAGAGCCACCAGATGGATGGTAATGTGAAGGGTCGGGGTAAATATGTTGTTGCATCCTGCTAACTAGCTGCATCTGCAACATAATCTGAGCTCAGATTGAAGCACTGGAAGGTATATGTACTTTTGATCTTGTTCTTAGCAGTAGAAGTGTGTCAGCACATACTTCAATGTGGTCTGCGTGAGCCTGTTGAGGTGCAGGAGTGTGTGTTTGGTTTGTTAGCCTGGTCTAAAGGTGTTGCTGTGGTGACTATGGCTGTCATCTGATTTAGGCTGTTTGATACAGTCACACACCAGTGTTCCTTGAACTTTGGCACATGCCATGCATGGATTATCCCCCAGCCATGGCTCCTTGTTATTGCATCTTCTAGTAAAAGTCCAGGAAATTAGGGATGGGACTGCTGATGAATATTGAATATGCCAAGAGCTAGATCTCTGCTTGTTATAAACAGAGATTTTGTGCAAATGTAACATTTCTGAAAAGACATGAATTTCATATTTCCTGCCTATTTATCCAAAGCTTTTCCTCTAGCAGATATTTATAGCTCTTCTAACAGGTTAACAGAATAGCCTGGACACACCTACGCGGAGAAAACTTCAGAGCTTTTCCCACGGCCCTTTAGGCTTCAAGTAAAGAAGCTTGGCCAAATAGTAAGTCCTGTGTGAAGTTTTTAATGATCTTGCTGCAGCATGCTATGGGAAGTTGCAGCTGTTACTGCACATTAGAGACACAAAAATCCCAGATCCCTTGTGCCCCACATGATATTGTAAAGGTCTGTATGCTGAAGGGATGTTATTAGCAGCCTGTTCCTTGCAGACCAGGAACAGGTACATACAGCAGTGGAGGCATTTGGTGTGGGATTTTTTGAGATAGGTTTCTGTGTACCACTTGGCAGCAGTGGGACTAGGAACTGAAAAAATCATTAGGTGCTCTAGGAAAAGGAAAGAAACTATTCCATGGATATGTATAGATGTGTAAAGAAGTTCCTGCTTCTTTATATCCACAGGTTGAGTGCTGAGAATCATAACTGTTAGTTTTCTTCAGCAATAAGAAAATTTCTCTGACCAACCTGGTCTAGTGGAAGGTGTCCCTGTCCATGGCAATGAGGTTGGAACAAGATGGTCTTGTTCCAACCTTCCAATCCAAACCATTCTATGATTCTGTGATTAAAGTACCAATATTTTTACTAAACTTTAGAATTCTTAACTTGCTACAAAACTAGCAAGCAAAGTTAGTAGTTATGTGATTGTATAGCAATTCAAAGAGCTTGTACCTCTGTTGGAAAGATTTGAAGTGTAAGCATTTGTCAATATCACCTAAAAGTTTAGAAAATGTTTTCACTCCATTCAATGTGATGAAAAGCAGCATGGACTATCTGTTAGGTTGAGACATTGGATTGTTATTCCTCATTCAACATTAAATTATTCTAGAAAATGATGCTTTTTTTCCTCATATTTAGCTCAAAGATCCCCTATTCTCCCCCACCATCCCTCACTAGTCTGAGACCTTCTAGATCTTTGTCTAGATACTAGTCCTCAAAAAAATCCCGCTCTTTTGTAGGAAAAGTGAACAAAGTAGAAAAGTAACAATGTTATCCTGAGCAATTAGGAGCCTTTGTTCTCTGGACTGCCTGGCTTTTTTCTTTTGAAACAATGCAACCCTTTCACAATGGAAACAAAATGGGAGGTGGGTAAAGCAGACTGACAGCTCTTTTCTTGTGCTGTTTCATTTTCAGTAACTTAGTAATATCTCAGTACGTTTACATAAAACAAAGCTGATGTAATGTTCCCATTGTTAAGAGCAAAATAAAATAATACAATTTTTCTACTTCTGTTACCTAAGAAAGAATTTGTCTATGTGATACCACTCCCTAGTTTTTAAAAGAGCATAGCAATGGTTTCTTATAGATTTGGCAATTATCTCCCATGTGTTAAGTGCTACTGCATTGTAAATAATGGAAAATTCTAGCCTGTTGTAAATTACACATTTCTAATTGCTTATTACTAATTGGCGAGGATCCATATCCTCAGAGGGTAATAAACACAGAGGAATAAACATATACATAGACATATGAATAGTTATGCATGCAGTGCAGTGTAGGTAATACCACTAAAACTCAGGTGTCACAGGCTCATGGAACTAGAAATGGCCTCCCATGTCAGGCCTCTACCTTTGAATGGGAACACCAGCTTAACAGGAGTCACTTCCTGTAAAACTGTGTCAAACCTGTTATGTTCTGCTGGGAAAAAAAAAAACCTAAGTGGCATTAACCTAAACCCCATCCTGATCAAAATAATGTTCAATAAGTCAGCAAAATCTTCAGACTCCTATCATCTCTGAGTAGGCCTACAGAGTAAGTCCCTGAACAGTGCATGTTTTTGAGCCAATGGCTCAGTCCCAGGGCTTGGCTCTGGAGGTTAATGAGGTTGGCTGATGTGGAGCTATTGGACTAGATTTTGGCAGCCACAGGAGCTTCCCTTGCAGGGAAGGGGCTCTCAGCATAAAGCCTCTCTTTTTTCCAGATGTAGATATTTTCTTTCTTCTTTCTTTTAAAAAGATGATGATTAGGGTTTATTTACAGCTGAGAAGAGTGCTTTCTGTACTGGGATATACCAAGTATTTTAGGTTTGAACTATTTGGAAACTGGAATAGTTCAGAATCAGGAATTGGTAACTAAAACTATGTGTCAGGGTTTGTTTTTGTTGTTCAATCTCCTTCCTAAAACACATCTTATTTGACAGATTTGTTTTCACTGTGTGCGTCTATTTTGCTTTCACATCAAGCCAAAAGGATGTTATTTCTGCTGAGACTAATGCAGAGCCAATCCTGCTGCAGAGGGTTGGAAATAATTTTTTATTTTACTTGCTCACTATCAGAGTTACTGACAAAATTCCCACTGCAGAGTGTTGACCCTAGGATATGCAAATGGGACATTTCTTTTGGTTGTGCTTCAAGCAAATCTTGTCTGTCACAGGCATGCCCGTGTGGACAGCATGGTTTGGAATTGCTATGGAGACGTCACTGGTTAGAAACACAGCTTTGTTCAGTGTTGATTTACTGAAGCTGGTCTGGCCTCCCTGAGGAGCTGATACCATGGAGCTTCAGATGGCATCCTGAGAGAATTATTTTCTGCCCTGTGTTCATGCATGGGAAGAGAAAGGGCTCCCACTGCAGGCTAATTCTTCACCAAACGACAGTCAGGTTAGATGTGGCACTCATGGTTTGGACAAAGAAGTCAAGGCAAGATGGTAATAGCCTGCAAACAGCCAAAGGAAACTAAAAGGAGCTCGCAGAATACTTTTCCAGCAGAACTTGTAGAATTCCCATCTCAAGTGCCAACCTGACAAAACACACCTGAAATTGCTCACTGGAGTTTGTCCCATAATTGTGTGATCCCTTTTATCTGTCTATTTTCTGTGTCCCAATCTAAGTTCTTAAATAAATTTATACCAAACTTTTGCAGTTTATGAAGCCACCCCAGACTAACTGAAGTCTTGTTTTGCTGATAGAAGTAAATGAAAATCCCTCTAAAGTAAGCACAGCCTCCTGCTCTTTACCCCGTTCTGTGCTTCTGCACACAGTTCCACAAAGAAAGGTCTTTATGAGAAGCTGATCGTATTTGCTGCACTTAGGAGAAAAAAAAAAAAAAGATTTTGTTCATAATCCACTGTCACACCAGCACATTGTTTCATTTCTGATGATGAACGTTCTCCTAAATCTGTCATCTGCAGTCAAACAGATTTTGCTGCTTGCATTGCCTCTGAGATGTTACTGCTTCACATAATATTTTGTTCCTTTGGCTTCAGGCATACAAATTGTTTGATGCAAAGGAAATACAAGAAAAATATAAGACAGAAGGTTGCTAGCAAGGTCAGAAAAAAGATCAGCTGTCTCAGAACAGCTTCGACACCCCTTCTGTTGCCTCCACTAAGAAGCACAAAATAAGTGTTCACTGAGGAGAGTTCAGTGAAAAAATCTCATTCAACTCTGTGATGATATTGCTAGGGGATAACTCTGGAGGAGGAACAGAAATCTGGAGAATAAAGGAAAGCAACATAGACCTGAAGCCAAGGAATCTGAACCCAGGATAGGGGGAAGAATGTAACCTGAAAGCAAAATAGGGCAGCAACCTAATTGTGAGAATCATTTAGCACCAAACCTCTTCAATAATGCAAGATGATTGTGTTTCTCATGTTTAGTCAGTTCAGTGTTTGAACAGAGAACCTTTATCTTCAGCTCCAGCTTTATACTACATTTTTTGTGCCACCAGCTGTTCCTTGCATACCTGGCCCTGTGCAAACAGGGCAAAAAGTCAAATTAACTTCTCACATCCCAGAAGCTAAAGAGACCAGAAAGGTCACGTCACTCATTCTGCACCTCCACAGAAATAGAAACAGTGAGAGAAACATGCATGGACCAGTGAGCATGCATTTGGGGTCCAGAGATCTCAGTCTGTTAGAGGCTTCCATGTTGGAGCAGTCTTTAGCTGCAGTTCTGCTCCCCACACTGAATTCTGTGTCCAGTAACAGGCTGTTGCAGCAGCAGTTGTCCTGTCTGCTGAGTACCTGACACTGGATTCCTCACTACAGCACTATGAGACATTTGACTGACAAGCATCAGATGCATCCCTGTTCCCTCCTGGAGGTGTTGGGGAGGAAGGCTGTGCTTGGGAAGAGTTGCCATATGCTTGCTGTAGAAATCAGGTCAAGATCAGCAGCTTTCTGGTTGTCCTCAGCTGCTGTGAGAGCTCACTACAGGCACAGCCCTAATGGAGGAAGTCCTGTCTCCCACAGAGTTAGTTTCTGCCACTTTTTGGAAAGGCTGTGCTAAGTCACAAAAATTCATCTGGAAGCTTTGGGCTCGTTTATGCATGGTAGAAGTGGTGGAAATTGCAAGATAATCCTGTGGCAGAAACATTGGATAAAGTCTTTTGCAGTGTTGCTTGTACCTTGTCCAAAACTGTTGGACACTTTTTAAGTCACTATAGGTTAGGAAAGGTGAACGTCCAAATGCTTATTCCTAAATGTCTTTGAGAATAATGAACAAAATCCCTGATAGTTTAACTTCGGCGTTGTACTTTTTGAGATGGTATCTATCTGTGTATAACTGTATCTTCTGGAGATTCAGAAATTATTCATGGTTATTTTAAAATTGTGCCTTCGGCATGGATTCTTTTGGGTTAGAAATCGTCTAGGAAAGTGTCAATTGCAGATCATGTAATGTTTGTCAAAAAAATTAGCTCTTTTTGCTTTGAGGCTGCAATTTCCTATGTACTTCATTCAGATGATGAACTTATTTTCTGCCTTCTGCTCTCACTGTTCCTTGCTAAATAGATTATTCTCTCTTGCTACTCTTGCCCTCTGCCTTTTACTTAAGATCCAAACCATAATTCTGTGGGTTTTCAGGTTGATTATTTCTTTTCTGGTGGCTCCAAGCAAAATACAAGAAACTTTTTTTGCCTGTTAGTTGCACTGAGGTTAATTTGTGAAGAAAATGTCATTTATAAAATTTAAAAGTCCCTTCAAGCCTTGATATGTTGGATGATGTTAGCCTGAGGTTTAAAATATCAGAGAAGTTGTAGTGCATTTGTTTGGTTGCTTGTATCTTTGAATTCTGTTCTGCTGCTTTATAATGTATATATAAAAACACTGATGAGTCTTAATGGCTCTTGTATAGCCTGCGAAACAACAGAATGCTGTTCTGAAGAGGGTGAAATAAGAGAATGATAATGGCAGAGTTAGATGCAAGGATGGTGCAGGCAAGGTCACACTGATAGTGAGATACAGGGAGCTGGGGCTGGCCATGACTCCCACCCTTCTCTCACCCCGAGAGCCACCGTGAGCTGCCACAGCTCGATGGGGTGTCCAGGGCTCTCAGCATCCAACAGGCCCCAGGAGAGTCTCTTCCCATCTCTGCTGCAAGACACTGATCCTGTGGTGATGGGAACCTTCTGTCAGGCATATTACAGACACTGTTTCTGATGTAGCAACATCATGTGTCAAGCTTGGGGGTTTGGATGTGAAATTGCCTGCCCTGTGTGTCTGCTTTTCATGCACACAGAGTGAGAAACTTCATATTTTGTCCATTGTAGATTGGGAATCTTGTACCATGAGCACAGTCAGAGTTGAAACCAAGAGCTGTGAATTGTGACTGGTGAAATACCTCTGAGCTTTGTGGGCCTCTGGCATGCATTGCTCAGCTGCATGCTGTGGCTGACATGGGAACACAGCCACTGACAGGACAAGCAGGTGACATCTAATGTCTGGTTCCTCCCTCCTCATCTGTTAACATGCCAGCCTAATAAATTCACTGGGCAGTGCTATGAGGGGAACACAGATCCCTGGTGAAACACTGTACAAAGCAGAGCATCCAAATCTCAGCAGGAAGAAAACAAACTGAAAGTAGGGTCAGCCTTATCCAGTGCTATTTATAGCTGAGCTGTGCTTCCTTCAGATAAATTTGAGTCTCTGAAGCATGAGTGGGTGCACAAGCCTCAGGCTGGGCCTTTGCCCTGTTTCAGTGGCACTCCCATGTCCGTGCTCTCTGCTTTGTTGAGTCCCTCCCACTAACACCACATGTGCTCTTTAGTAGGAAAGGTTTTGCTATCCTTTTTCTGTACCCCAAATTTGTGGTTGGTCTGATGCTGTAGGCCTGATTCCTTGCTCTTCTTGGCCAACATTGCACCCTTGAGTTCACCTGTGCTGAAGAGATGGGGCCTGGTCCTCTGAATCCCAGGAAGATCCTGTCAAGGTGGAGGGCACTTGATCTAGGTGTAGGAGAGCAGTGTTCTTCTAAAGATGAGTTTTTATGGGACTAAATATGATATGGGACTTTATCTTAGAGTGTTTCCTCATTTCTGTTGAGCTCATCTGGTTGTTTTCCCTCAGCTATCAGGAAGTTTTAAAGGACTTTGGAGGAGAAAACCCTGAGAATGCTTGTAGTAAAACTTGTAAGTAGCCATATGCTGCTAGAAGAAGATAAATAATTTGCAGAATTATTAGAAGGGAAGTTCCTGGTATTGCCTGTAGCCAGGAAAACTGTATTACTCCAGACAGGTCCAGTATTTGGTGGTACCCATGAATAAAGTTGTCGTCTAGCCTCATGCCCATGGCACAGGTGCCTGACAGCCTGGACTGAAGGCTGCTCCTGGAGCATCCAGGCAGTGCTGGGCTGTGTCTTCTGTTCCAGGGGGTTTTGAGATGCTTTTCATTATCATAGGTATTCTGAAAGAGTTCGTCCTCCTGCATCTTTGCTTGGTGACATATGATCCTGCCAAGCTGGCTGCCTTGATTGCTGCCTGATTTCTTTTTAGATGAAGCACCTGACTTTGTTTCAGTACCTATTTACTGTTACCAAACCTGTCAGCCACCCTGATTCTCCTAACTGCCATTTCCATTATCACAAACATACAGTGGTTAAAGTAAAGGAGATATCTAAGTAAATCCCTGCCTCTGCTACAGATGGGATGGCAGGAGTCCTTTAGATTGGAGTCGCTCATTAAATATGTAAGAGAAATGCGGGAAGCCCAAACTGACTGAGAGGCATTGGAATCTTTGAACACTTTGATATTCATCAGATGTCTAAACCATTTCCTCTCTAAGGCAAACACCACAGCTAAATATTTAAATATTACTGACTCACCTTAGAAGGAGTTACTACTTACAGACCTTAACTCTTCAATGGCTGCTGTCATGGAGGCAAGTTTACTTCCTAAGCAAATTGAACTGATCCATTCTGTTTTGTTGCATGATTGAATAGTAAAATGTCGACAAATTTTTCTACAGAAGACTGAACAGCACTGAAAACCCTCCTTAGCTTCACAGCTCCCTTATCTGCAGATTCCTGTCATAGCTGAAACATTTGCATTTAAAAGAAAAACCAGATTTTAAGATAGGAACATTTTTCAATGGATTTATTTTTAAGTAACAAGTAATTTTCATTTATCTCTCCTCATCAGCTTTTACTCACACTCAAAAAACTTGTTTGCTATACAAAGCAGTCTCATCTATTGCAGTGAACAAAGCAGTCACAGTATGAACATGACGCACAGTAAACATGTGAGAGGTGAGACTGAATTTTAAATAAAACAACCTTCGTTTCTGGAACTGGGAAACTGAAAACTGCAGAAATGAGAAGTGTCAGAGGCCTCAAGACAGTCTTGTTCTTCCCATCATGCCCTCACAAATGTTGTGTTATGATTCTTGAAGTGTTTTCTTCAAATTGAGACTGGGCAGTCTAGCTGTCTTCACTGGTACTAACAGAGTGATTGACTCCTGTGTCTTACATGGTACACACTTCTTAATACATGTGAAAATAGTCCTGTGCCACTCCAGCAGTATCACTCTGCTGATTCCCTTACCAGGCACTGATGCTTTTCTGCACTACTGTCACTTAGCCAGAAATCCCCTAATTTCTACACATTTAATGTGTTCCTCTTCCTGACTCTGTCCCTCTGCCCTTGTCTTTATCACGTTTCGCCTTATTATTTTCAGATTACTCCTCTGGTTTTTCAAGATAACTTTGAGTTCTTACCCTAATGGAATTCAATGTCTTTCAACTGCATCTTCTGCAAATGCTTTTTGTATTTTGCAGTTCAGTGTGCAAGTAACTAATGAAAATATTGTATAGAACTGAACCCGATGCCTTGGAGAGGCTACCTAGAGCAGAGGCTAAATAAAAGATAAAGAATAAGGCTAAATAAAGTTAAAAGAAACAAGGATAGTCCCTTGTGGGAGCCATCTAGAGCATCTAGATGAACATCTAGATATTCTTCCATCTGGTCAAAAAATCGCTGTCCAAACTCTTGGGAATTCATTTTCAAGCACTCATCCACTTCACAGTAATTCCTTATCTTTCTTCTGAAGACACCGCAGGGAGTGTGCCAAAAGCCTTACAAAATTAGAGATAACAAATCTACTCTTTCTTTTAGACTTGTTACCCTGAAAAGGAAGAAAATAAATTATCTTTGATCAGGTCTTTTTTTGAGGAGACCATATTCACTGATTCTTATTTTCTTATCCTGTACATATGTACAGATGACTTAATACTTTGTTCCAGCTCTCAAAGTTCAGCATTAGGCTGACTCATCCACTGCCCTTTAACCTATCCTTCAAGACAGGTTTGTTTTGTGTTTCCTGGGGGCATTTTTGCTCTGTTCCTGTCCCCCCAGGACCTCTCCTCTCTTCTAGTTTTCACGGCTAATTGCTATGAAATTCAAAGATTGCTTCAGCTGCTCCCTTAAGTACCCTAGAATGGAATTTCACCAGGTCTTACAGAGTCAGATATATTTGCCTGCGCTCCTTAAAGTTAGTTTTCTTTCTAGTTTATTTTTTTATATGTCACTGAAAGAAGGACAGCCTTAGTGCTTTTGTTTTACTTGTAGTTCAGTGTGCGACTTGCCTTCCTTTAAACAATAAATGGATTCTTGGAGGAAGAGGCTCAGATGAGGCTTTCTGGGATGTCTGATTTTTGCCCTCATGCAAGCATCAGCCTCCTGGTCTGAAAAGCCTGTTTTGCCTTTAAAAGAGTCTCCAACATCTTCCCCATGAAGGTATCTCAGGCAGTGGCAGAAAGGTAGTCCCCAACACATGAAGTTCCTGGATATGCGAAGACTCTCAAGTGTGATAGTGGCAGCCCAGCTCTCACCATATAGCAGGCCTGATTCCTCTTCTTTGGGGTGGCTCCTTCTCTTCTATTGTGGCTTGATTCACTCTGTTTGTGCCATCATTTTTCTAGAGCCCAGGGGTGCAGATGTGGACAGGGACTATGCTTTCACAGCAGGGTTTCCACAGCAGAAATGCTGTCTGTTTCCCAGGTAATAGACAGAAATGGCAAAAAGTGCAAATAGAGACCAGCAATCTCTTTTGCTCAGTGTGTGTCACAGGACAGGAGCCCTTTAGGCTGTACCCTGCCATGCTGGCTCCAGCATGCGCATGTTGGTGATTCCATAGTGATTCCCCCTTCCCCTGAAGGACCAGCTGGGAATACTAAAGTTCCTGCCTGCCTGCCTGCTTGCCTGCCCACATTTACCTTTGGCAGGAAGTCCACACCTACAGATAACCAGAGCACAGCTAAATCTTCTCCACAGTCATATAATTTGCTCTAAGTGCAAGCAGGACCCAGGAGCTTTTTCTTCACCAAGTGTAGGCTTAGCCAAAGAGTCTGACTGGGCTGCTTTGACCTTTGACCGGGCTGCACTCAGTTATCACAGCCCTTTAAAATCTTTATTACTGCCTTGAGTCAAAATGAATCATCTAGACTAAGCTCAGTTTTTGCTTTTATCCCAAATAACCATGGTTATTTGGAATAACCGTGGAGGAATGAAGTTTTCTGTCTTCCTTCCTCCCACCTCTACATAGGATGACTTGTACTGCTGTCCAAGTTGGCATTGGGAAGGGGCTCCAGACACTGCATTGTTCCTCACTTCTAAATCTTGTTTTTCCTGTCTCTTGCTGTGTATAAAAACTGATGCTGGAGTTACTTTGCTTATGAGTTAAGTTCTTTGTACTTTCTAGATGGGCCAAGTGATTAATTTTGGGGTGTCTCTTGTGACTGATTGCAGGAGAGCAGCCTTGCATTTTGCTTACACTCCTCAGGGTACCTGGCCTTGGCTTCACTTGTGGTAGCTGGCAGAGGATCCTCTGCGAGATGTCAAGGTCCACTTATTGTGTCAGGCATGATAAACAACAAATGCAGAATAGCTGGAAATGTCCTTGATGGAGGACATTTGGGAACTTTGTTGTAGATGCTTTGTCTCAGCAGCAAGGAGGGACAAACTATTTGCTCCAGCAAAACAAAAAGTCAGTGGACTCTGGATAAGCTGAGTGTAGAAGCAGACTTTCTCACCAGCAGATCCCTTGGCAAACAGCATAGATAAATGACCCAGAGAGGAGAATAAACAAGAAAACTGCCATTTGTCATTGACAGGAAAAGAAAGTGAAAGATTTCTTCTTTCTGGTAATGACTTGATGTTTCTGGATGCTGTTTTGCTGAAAGTTGCTGTCAGGAACCAACAAGAAACACATTTGAGGGTGACAGAGTGAAGAAATAGAACTGTTTCTTAGTTCAAATCAGAGACTGCTATAAGGTAGTCCAGGAGAATATTTGTACCAGAGCACAGGGGAATTCAGAAGATGTGGAGCAATTTATTGTAGATCAGCACTTCAGCATGAGCCCTCAGCATGATGCTGAGGCAGACTAAAAGGCAGGCTAGCTGTGAAATGGAGAGTGTCCACTACACAGATCAAAGGTGCCTACATTTGGACTAACATGCCCAGGTTTAGATGGGTGTTCCTGGTTGGAGTTTGGTCTGTCTTAATCTATTTCTGCAAGAATCCATTGTTCATCTGCCAGCTGATGAGCTGGGCCATTGTGCAACAGATGCAGCCAAACTGCGTCCATGAGAGTTTGTGCTCTTGCTAAATCACAGCACATGTTCTGCTTGTCCACCTCAAGAGAACCCCAGAACTCTTCTGGCACTTTGCTTTAGCCCAGGCTTGTGCATACTGACACAGGAAATGTGGTTTGGACAGCAGCTTGTGTCTGTGCTTGGCTGCCAGGTCAGGCACAGCAAGAGAGAACTGAGGCTGATTCCCTTGCTCAAGGAGCAGATGTTTGCCAGTGGGAAGCCTGGAGTAAAAGTCTTTAGCCACTGTGAATATGAGGAGAAGGGACTGAATCCCACTGCTTACCTTGTGTGGCCAAGGTGTAGGCAAAAGAGGGCGTCTAGGAGAGCACAGCAGGGCTGGGAAGCACTTGTGCTTCTGATGCACACAGAAGATTTCTATAAGTCTGTGGCTCTCTTCAGCTAAGGAGGAAGATGCATGAAATCCCTGAGCTGCTGGGTTGGGCAGAATGGCAGAGTCTCTGAGAGGGGCCTGTACAGCTACATCTGCAGCTCAACAGTGACTTACAAAGAAATGCTTGAGGCACAGAAACAAAGCCATGTCTAAAGCTGAGTATTAGGGAAAAGCACCAACATAAGCTAATAAAAAGAAGTGAATGTGTTAAGTGAGCTCTGGTTATCCTGGGTCATAAAAGGAAAAGGGAAAATATTTGGGAAGCATGTAAGTAGTTAAAGGCATGAAGATATAGACTTATTACTAAGGCAAGCTTTCAGCTGCTACAGAGTGGTATGAATAAGGATGAAATATTGTGTGTATTGTTTAATCTTACAGTGAGTGTCTGCTTAATGTAAGAGGAAAAAAGCATAGGTCAGAACAAGGAAAGAGCATGTTAAAGAATATTTAGATAAGTTCTTTCTCATCAGCAAGATCAGATTAAATGCTCCCTGGAGTACTTAAAGAAACAACCAGACCAATTTCAGGCTATTACATGCATTTCTGAGAGTTTTTGGGCTACATCTGCCCTGCATTTTAGGCAGAGGCTGGGCTTTATGTGCAAGCCCATTTACAGCACCTGAGCTGAGTGAGCATCTTGACTCAGAGGCAGGGTTGGGATGTGCTCTGCAGCACGGATGAGGGGATGCACCACTCTGCTGTCACCTGCAGACTCACACTCATTTGTGTACCTGTGACATGGGCAGAATGAAATATGATAATTTACTGTCATCTATCCCCACACACTTTTCAGTGATGCTGTAGAGCCAGAAGGTATCTGCAGGTTATTTCTTCAAAGGGACTGTCCTTATATGCAGGAGAGGAAGCAGCACAGAGTACCAGAGCCCAGGAAACTGGGCAATTGATCTAGCTAGAGGTATGCAAAGCCAGCCATAGGGGGTGGAAAAGTGCAGTGCATCAGGCTGCACACTGGCCTGTAGCACAAGCGTGGCCAGGGAAAGGAGGAAAGATCTCAAACGGCCTGAAGGAGTGGAAAAATGTCTGGAGGAAAATGATAGGATTGGACCCAGGGAATTACTGACCAGTCAGAGCAATTTCAAAGACTGGAAAAGCACTTGAATAAATGGCAACACTACCATTTAATGTCTAGCTAATAAGGTGATTCAGAGAAGCCAACATGGATTTATCCAGAATAGATTAGCAAGCCAGTATAATTTCTTTTCCTTTTTTTCCAGAGAAATGGGCCTCATGAATAAGGGAGAGGCAATCAAGGTTATCATCTCAATCCATCTTGACTTGACTAAAGCTTTTGATCTAGGCTTGCACAGCGACATATGTATAACCAAAGCAGAGAAATATGAATTAGATAAAATTGCCATAAAGAGGCTGCTCAGGTGGCTCAGACTGCTCAAAGAGCAGTTATACAGAACTCATTGTCAGAATCTGAAGGTGCTTCAAGTGAGACTCTCCAGCAAGTGAGCTGTCACTTCTGGTCTTTTTTTGATCAATACATTCATTAACAACTCAAATTACAGAATAGGGAAGCCCTCCTGGGAGGACAAGGCACTTTGCAGGACATGATTATGTTCAAAATTATCTTGATAAATCGGAAGAAAGGCCCAAAATCAATGTGATGAAATTCAATAAAGACAAGAGCATATACTGCATTTAGAGAGGGGAAATTAAATGCACAGATACGAAATAAGAGATGGTTGTTTAGGCAGCAGGGTGCCCAAAGGGAAGCATAGCAGATCACCACCAGTGATCAGCAGTGCAATACTGTTACACAAAGATATGTGTCATTCTAATTAATTAGCAAGAATGTAAGAGAGAGGAGATTGGAACTCCTGCCTCAGATTAGTCCTGTACCATGTGTTTGCAGCTGCAGAACCAGGCTGAAGAGGAAGAACAGGAGTGATGAGGCTTGGGTCCTGAAGACAGGGCCTGGAAGCAACAGCTGAGGCGATTGATTTGAGTTGGAGAGAGAGAAGAAGAGAAGGAACAGAGGCACAGACTTTTCTTGCCCTTTTGGAGACTGTTACAAAAAGGGCAATAAACTGTTGTTCTTTGCATCCACTGGGATTGGCTTGACTCTTGGTTAGGGAAATCTTCTGTATAAGGGCAGTTAAGCACAGGTGTATCTATAGGGAGGTTGTTGTGTACTTGTTGTTGGAGACTTGTGAGACCAGCCTATGTGAATTGTCACCAGTCGCAGGGGAGTGTCTGATTTCACCTCAGAAGAGAATAGATATGGTTTTTGGGTTCTTCCAAACCCTGTATTGCCGTGATGGCTTTGCCTAGGAGTCTACTGATAGCCAGGTTGGCACTGGAAGGATTTTTGTCCCCAGGTCAAAATAGCATGGACTTTTCTCATCAGCCCAAGGAGATGTTTGCATACCAAAGTCATCTGAGTGTCTTACTTAATGCTGTCAGGGTGACCTGGGGGTGGGGATTTGAAAATGCCCTTGTCTTTCCTCTTCTCTAGCTGGGGCAGATTTTATTAGTTTTTTTTCAGGCCCCGAATGACAAAAATTCACTTATTTCACTTAAGGCAGGTATCAGCAGGACCATGGTACTGCAATGCTGACAAAGGACTGCTTGAAGGATAATTATAGGAAAAGAAGGGGAAGGACTTGCTCATCAGTTAATGTACATGTGTTGCATGTGGCACCCCATACCTGAATTTTGGCAAGCCAAAGGCTAGCCAGATCTGTGTTTGCAGTAGCTGATGCCTGCACCACTCTCCAGCCTCCTGGCCAGGGTGATTTTGACCAGTTGTATTCTGCCAGTGCAAGTGACTAACAGCCTGTGTCTCATGAAAAGGGATCAAGCATTATTTATTTCATCGGAATGACATCAAAAACATGGGCGTTTTCAAATCAGATTGGATAAATGGTCTAATCTCCTGCTGGACAGGAGCCATTACCAGCTGCTGCAGATAAAAATGATAGTATTCTCTTGCTAGAAATGAATGGATTATCACCCTGCTAACCTGCTCTACATAGTAATGAATATATATATTTCTGTACATTAAATAAGGTTTTGAATAGTCTCAACTTCTTCATAAATAAATGAGCTTTAAGAAATCAAAATAAAAAGTGGTAGGCTGTTCTTACAGTAAGGGATTTCACACACTAATTTTGCACTGCAAAAAGAGTCAGGTTAAAGATCACTAAAAAATGGCTTGCTTTTGCTACATCTCCTATCATGAACAGGGATAGAAAATGCTTGCTGCTTTTTGTTTGCTTGTCTCTTCTTTGCTGTTTACACACACTTTTCTTTTTCATGTGCTTCTTTACTCTGATTGTATCATAGTTGAATTTTACTCTAAATAGTTTCACACAGGCAGAATCCTTGGCTAATTATCACATGCTTCAGGGGAACGATTAACTTCTTGCCGCTGTGCAGACAGTTGCTTGGTTCTCTCCTTAAATGCTCCTCCCCTCACAGCAAGGATAGTGCTAATGACAGGAGGTTGTGCTATGTTGACAAGCCTCTGGGAGCAGAGAAAAGGCCAGTTCTGAACAGATGCCCTATTTGATTGCAGTATCATGAGGGCTAATTACTCTAATAAGCATTTATGGGATTCAGAGATCGGGAGGAAAAAGATCACAAACACGATTATGGTGTCAGAGGTGTTGAAGGAAAATTGAAAGTATTAAGTGCCAATTTCTGTTTTCTGCAATTCAAGCTACCATCACTGAGAGCTGCTAATAGTCATCTGGGGGCAGAGCCTGGTGTCTCCGAGAGGCTGTTTTTCAAGTTGTCTACAAAAAGTACCTAATTCAAGTGCTGTTGACTGCTTTGAATAGAGCAGCAAGAGCACCCCAAGCAAATCAGCCTACTTGATTTTTAGGGGTGGTGACCCCACCTATCCATGTAATGGATGAAGAGCTGTGACACCTAAGTAATAGTAGAAAACTTGAATAGATCTCCATCAGAGAGAGGGTGTTTAGAGTGGGCAAACCCTGGGGTAAAGTTCTTTGCTTTGGGAATGCTGAAAGGAAATAGCTTGGGAAAATCCCCCATAAGCTCATGGTAGCTCTTACATTATTTGGTCACCTCTAGATGAGGTTCTTGCAACACTCTGTGTTAGTGTAGACATCAGGACTCAGAAGCTGTGTCTGCAGAGAATAATGAAACCTGCTGCTGAACCTTCATCCATGTATTTGCCACTGATCTGATGATCTGCAAAGTATTTTTCCAAATATTTGGGGAAGCAAATATTGGAGAGAAGGAACTTGAATTAGAGGAGAACTGTGTTGGACATAGACATAAAAACATCTTACTGTCAGACCATTTTAGAGTGACATTTTAAAAATCTTTTGATTCAAAAAATGACCCTTTTTCTGTCCTCAGCATGAGGCATATTGGACATGTTTTGTAACCAGTGTCCCTGAGCTCTGCATTTCTCACCTTGAATTAAAACTCCTCACTACACCATCTCCTTCATCTGAAGCAGCTGCTAGTGACGATCACTGTCAGCAGTAGCTCATGATTGCATGTTCTTGGAATAGATATACCCAGCACATTTGGTCCACAATGGGTCAGCCTTTGCAATCACTGTTCTGTTGAACTGGCTTTTTCATCATTAATCATTTTATTCTGGGTCATATTGAATTATGCCATTCGTTTAATGCCAGATAGCAGAAGCAGTTCCACACAGAGACTTAAAATTTCACTTGTGGAGGGATATTCAGAGGTATATGCCACTCAAGGCTCTTCAGTTGTGTCTTATAGACATAAAACTGGCATTTTGAAGTATTCTCAGATGGATTTCTTTTACATTCTATTTTTCCTTCCTCAGAAAAGGAAGAAAACCTGTTCAATGGAGGGTTAAATATTCTATGCTGAGTCTCTTGCTTAATTTTCATGCTCCACAGAACTTCACAGTATAAACAATTTTTCAAAAGAGAATTAATATTTTTTTCCCAAGGACCTGTCACAGGAATATCCAATCTATGTAATTAAAGTATTGAAAATGCTGTTTGTTTTCTGGACTAGGTATGAATTACATAAGTGGTCATGGATAGAGTGTTTGGTGAGCTCTGGGATGATCAAACCCATTTATCATGTTTATGGGATGATGTTTAGGGAGCTTTATCTGCTCCGTTACATGGACAGGAACAGCTATACCTTTGAAAAGCTTCTCAGAACCTTCTAAAATTCTCGTCCCCATCCTGATCTGACAGATGCCAACAGGAGTGTGTGCTGACAGACCCAGTGACAAGTCATTCTTTTCACTTCAGTCTGATTGAATTCCCAGATCTGAAAATCGAGTGTTCTTAATGCTTTTGGTCTAACTGAAATGTCTCTTCTAAACTGTAAGCCATTTATCTGAGTTCTAATCTCTCCTGCTGAGCTGTCACAGTCAAAAGGCAAATCTTCTTACCAGGCAGACAGATGCAGACCTGGAGGTAGAGGGAGGATTTCAATTTTAAAGGAGAAGTTTTCATCTCCCTAAAACAGAAGTGCCCCAAGGACCCTTGTCACATGCTGCTTGCAAGGTCTGGCCTGGTTCCCACATAGGGGCAGAGGGCTAATTGTAGGTTGTCTGGCTGAAGGGTAGCCATATGGCACTACACTTGGAGTAATATAATTAGTCAAATGTGAGAGGTAAGGCTAATGGTTTGATGGACCTTTGTGTGGCACCACTGGTGTTTGGAGATGTCTTAGGGATACCTGGAATGGCGTTGTGCCACAGTGTAGAGGTCTGGTGCATAGCTCAGACACCTCACAAGGCCCATCCTTGATGGCAGTGCTCCAGTGGCCATGGATAGGTGCAGAGTTTCCAGGTGAGAGTCTTTACTCCCTTGCTGGAGCATCCTGCAGGAAAATGGCTGAACAGAGTGCTTGGGACAATTCTAAAACTGCTGGTGGAGATAAGTGTTCACACCAGCAAGCCTCCAGGGTGCAAACCAGCTGCTCTTTAGGAAGGATTTCAGAAGACTATGCTGAGGTCATGGGACTCTGTCCTGCTAATACTGAATGCCCTGTGCTGACTGGGACTGTCTTCTTGTTTCTTTTTGTTTTAAGGTCAAGTGGCAGAAGGATGACATGGACAACAATTCCAACTTCTTCTCTGTCTCCTCGGATGGGCGGATTGTTTCATGGACTTTAGTTAAGGTAAACAGTAGGTGGCAATTTCTTTTTCCAGTCAAATTATAACCAATTGCCTCAGAAGTTCAGTGATTCATTAGTATTATTTTTATTTCTAATGAGCCAGGTTTGAAAAGAAATGTTAGCAATAGCAGCTGGTGCAGTCACAGCTGGATCTGGTGCTCCATGTTAAACTCTGAAATGAAGCAGGGTCAGCCTACTCATTGTCAAGACCTAACCTTCATCTTGCCTGCACCTGTAGCACACCATGGGCCTGAAAATGAGAGATCATTTTCCTGCTTGGCAGCAGCAGGAATTCAGGCCTGGTCCTTGTTCTCACACTTTCTTTGTCCCAGAAGGGTCAACTAGACACAGAACAAAATACTCTGCTTTATTCCACAGCTTCCAGATTCTCATCCCCAAAATGCTCCCCTACAGATTTCAATTTGGATTGGGAGAGGGACAATTTAAATTTCTCCCCATGTGGGACAGAGTAAGTAGCACAGAGTAAGCTTGTTTTTGCAGTGGCATGACAGTGGGTTTCTCCCTGCCAACTCACATCCAATACAACTTCTTAAAACTAGTTTGCATGCCCTGCCTTTGTTCATTTTTCCTTTTGGAGTATGTTGATAGAAACCTAGAATTAATGTCCCAAAATGACCCTTAGAGTCGTGTCTCTGAATCCCAATGTGTGGGTTTTTTTGCTGGCTATTTCATTTTACGTTTGAAAATTTCAAATCTCCTGCTAAAAAATCATTGCATTGCCCTAAATATGAGTTTGAAGCAGCTGTGCCATTATTCCCCAACAAAAGAAGAAATTTCTTTACATCCTAGGATGTTCATTTTTCAATCTGTTGTAGCAAGGTTTGCCTGTTCTGAAATTTTTAGGCTGCCATTTATGCTGCCATTACAGGAATTAATTTCTAGCACTATATGTAAATCTTAGCCTCATGTCCAGTTCAGGAACAGGAGCATCTCCTAATGAAGAGTGTAAGCACAGGCATATGGCACAGATTTTGAAGTTGTTTTTTCATAGGCTTTTCCACATTCATATATGCAGCTTCAGAATCAAAAATCCCTTCTACAAGTGCATTCCAAGTCCTTCTCGCAAAATAGCTCTCTAGACAGGGATAGACCCAGCTCCCAGCTCCAGTGTTATCCCCTGAATAGGAATGGCCAGAAGATTTTTGTTGAAGTGGGCAGTACATGCCTGCAGCCAGACACATCCAGCTGAGGTGATTTGGCAGGGTACACTTGCCAGCTGAGCCCCTGAGTTGTAACTGAGTGTGCCCAGCATGGGCCCCTTAGGAGGCAGGAAACACTGGCAGAAGTCTCTTACTTCAGAGAAATGCCACAACTAGGACAACCTAAGAGTCTGCAGATGTATTCTGATAGCAGTTCACCAAGCAGAGGCTCTTTTGCACCAGTGCTTAATTGTTTCTACATCATAGTCTGTGTTTTTGCTGTGCCTTGAACACATAGATATTTCTTTCTAAGTATCCTTGGTGTGACTTCTAAGATCTGCATCCACTTAGCACATTGTCATTTCTACTTATTCCTTGCATTACTGTAATGAACTTGGCCTTACCCATGTGAAAAGACTAGTTTTGGTTTGGTTTTTTTTTTAGATGAAATTACCTCTGAAATTTCCAGAATTGGTATTTACTTAGTAGGCAGGGGTGGAAAACAGCAACATTTTAGGTGTTGTCTGCTTTGGACATTTTTTTGGGGGGACAGATATTCAACAGAGAAAACAAGACACAGGATGGAAAGAATGTTTTGTTATAATCTGTTGGGCTTTTATCCAGCGAGGGAAAAATGGACAATCTGATTTAATTCCAGTTTCACAAGAACTTTTTCTGGGTTTCATTTAGGGTGAAACTGAAGACACTCCAGAGGTTTTCTATTCTACAAAACCGTGGTGCAAACAGGGAATAAATGAAAGAGTGCTTTGTTAATCTATTTGATAGAACTATCCAGAAATAAAGCTTCTTCAAACACTGGTAGCTATTTGACACTTCCAAAGCTGACGGCACAAAGTAAATAATTTCATTCTTTTTTCCAGCTGAATATTTGGGAAACCACATGCAAAATTTGGATAGAAGAGTTGTCAAATGTTAGCCAGGGACAGTTGATCTGCCTTGACCATAGTGTTTGTCTCTGTTAGAAAGGGGCAGAATCACTTTGGACATGAAAAAGTATGTGAGTTTTGTCTACTTAGACTGTCTGGACTTGACCTTGGATCCTCATAAAGGTGTGAAACACCAAGGAAGGATGCAGGACTTCTGCTGCTGGATTACTCTATGCCCCCACCTTGGATGCACACATTGCCTATCAAAAAGGAGAAATGTCACAGCCATTTCAAAGAATTGTTTGGGATGCAACACGGCATTGCCTCTCAGGCTGATGCTCAGCAATACCAAGTTTGATGAGTAGTCATAGTTCACCCTCTCCTGTATAACCTACAGCTAAATTACTGAACAGCTCTGGGCCTGCTTCATCACTTAAGGCTAGCAAGAACTAAGGGGAAAACAGCAGCTGTAAGGCCTGATTCACTAATGTTTACAAAGTGCTCTGCAATTATTAGGCAGAAGCAACATATTATTGCTCAGTATTCCTGGAAGGCCAAATTGTCAGCAAGCTGTTTACCCAGAGGAATATGTGAATAGCTCTGGTGACGAAGAGCCTCAGGAACAGAAGTGTTTTTTATGCTGTGAAGCTGGGTACTAGATAAAACCAGCACAGCAGGGGAGTCTTCACAAGCAGGGTCCTTCGTGAAGGAGAGGGGCTGCAGAAACTGTCCATAGGTGCCTCTGCTAGGTGAAAGTGCTGGGAGGAAGCCTGCAGAAAGGTGTGTGTTTAGAAAGAAGGTCTCTTGAGGTTTGCCTTTTTCCCAGAACACAGAGATAGTGTGCTAGCACATTCTGGGCCTGCACAGATCACACGTGTGTCACACTGGGTGTATCAAAATAACCAGCTGCAGGCAGCTCCAGAGCTCCTCTTCAGACCAGAGTCATGTCTTGGACAGGGCACATGCTCTCTGGAGAGCAGGCAGACCTGGGAGCCTGAGTAGGGGCAACTGCTCAGCTTGTTCTCTCTGCTCTCCCAACAGCCCACCACCACTCCTATATGGATGTGCAGGGGAGTATGCTTTCTCCTGATTACTCTGGGCACTCTCTTTCAGCACATGTACACCAGCATGTGTGGCCTCTTTCTTAGCATCACTCCTGCCTTTACCTACTGAATCAGATCTGTACCCAGTGTGCTGTAAGAGCTGCTTAGGTTCTGCAGACTCTGCAGGAGTCTGTCCTGCTTCTTGCTGCTCTCTCAGAGAACAATTTACTGCCATCAATAGGCCAGTGCATGTGGGTGTGCAGCAGTGAGAATTAGTGAGAAGATTACTTTATGGGGTTTTGACCTTTGTTTAATCTTCTGCAACTTTGAACCCCCAGAGTATGATAAAGATGCGTTATAGGACATTGTCCCCTCTCAACTGCAGTACTGAACTAGTGCCCACAAGATCTTCTCCCACGTTCCCCATCATGGAAATTTCTGGGGTTGACTTTGCCAGGCAGAATCTCCTTTTCCACCTCCTGCTCTGGGCTAAGAGTAGTTTCAACTACCACTGAGATAAGAAGTTATGCTTTGTTCCCACAATGCTTCAATGGATATTTGCAGATTATGCCATCTAGTCCACAGCTCATACTACTCACTAATCATTAGTTGTATGTTCTTTTTATCACATAATAAGAGAATCACAGAATGGTTGGGGTTGGAAGAGACCTCTGAAGCCCCAGGGTGTTCCTATAGTCACAACCAACTCCATCCTTCAGTGTTATTTCAACTCCCAAAACTGGTCTGAAAATGTATATTTCCCTCTGGTAGTTTCTTTGTATTTACTTACCTTGTGTCTGTTTGCACCTGTCTTTTGTTTCCCACCTCGACTGTAAACTCTTTGGGACACAGCCTTTTGACCCTGTGTTCACCACCTTGCACAGCAGTATCATGAGAGTTCTTTAGAACTCTTCTGAGAACAGAAACATGGGGCAGTTTTCCTTGGAGCAAAGTGCTTGCTAGATGGTACTGGAATCTCAGAGCCCGTGAAGTTGAGAGTATTTTGAACTCAGGCTGCTTTGGGAATAACAAGAAGATGTTAGAAGCAGGAACTGGCAAGATGATAAGTTACTATTCATTAATGTGGGGCTTTAGTTAGCTCCACAAGAATATGAAATATCCATCTTAAACCACACAGGGTGGTTTAACTAAACACTACAATTTAAACTGACTATGCCAACTTTCACTAGAAAACACTGACCCAGAAACTGCAGATTTTCCAGGTCAAGTGCACATGTTGAGGTAATGTACCAGTGGCTCTCAGTTCCAGTGCATCAGTTTCCTGAAGGTTTTATGGAAAGCACCATGTTAGCAAGCTGCCAAATGTGAAACATTAAGCAACTTCTGGGCAGCTTTTTAAAATTCCTCCATAAAATTTGCCATTTCAAAGTACTGAATGTCTCTGTATTGTTGCTGCAAAGCATGCTATTCATGTGGAATCTCCTCTGCCTGCAGAATGAGCTAGTTCACATGGATGTCATCAAGCTGTCAGCAGATGGAACAACGATGCAGGGGCCAGAGGGGCTGCAGCTGCAAATGCTTGGTAAGAGCCCAAGTCCTTGCCATGCTGATTAATTGCTGACACAAAGCCTCTAATCACTCATTCTGGGAAATTAAATTGAGAGCAGGGTGTTGAGATGGAAAGGAGCTAAAGAAGGGTTACGCCTCCTTGCTTTCATCATGCAGTAGAGCAAAATCTGTCTGGAATAATGGCCACTGAGTCGAGTTTTGCTGGTTACATATTGCCTTTACTTATATTAAACGATTAATTGAACATTAATGCAAGAAATGTACTGGGCTATCTCTGTTTGGACAAAGCACATACTTGTTTATGTCAAAACTCAGTTTTTTTTCTTACTGAGATCTAGACTGGCAAAATCAAGATGAAAAGCAACCTCTGCCTTTTCCTGTATGCACAGTTCAGGCAGCCAGCTTTGGGATGTGCTTCATTAAGTTTGGGCTCTGTAGAAACACAGCATCTATTCTGAGCTACTATGTTAGGCTTCCTCCATACAAAGTGGAGTCAGTGCAGTCCTTCTATGCTGAATCCACTCATCGTCACCATCCTGCACTTGAGATGGTATGGGATGAGTCAGCTGTGGAGGTCCTGAATAACACAAGGAAGTTCTTGAGGAATCCTCTTATCGTCATTCTACACCTGCTTTTGGCTGAGAAGATGGGACCTCTGTTTGGAGGACAGCCTTGCTCTGCTTTTAAGAATTGCTATGTTTCTAGGCTAGTAACTTCTGAGCAGTCTGTGGGAATCTTTACAGTGCCACATAGGTTGCAAGAAACCATCTAAAGCAGCACACTGCAGAACTCTTGGGGGCTTTGGGATTATTTGTTAGTGTTACTGGGAAATGGATTTTCAAAGACTTGTCTTGAATATTTAACAATCTATTTGAATATTAAAAATGCAGATGGTATTAGAGAGTTGAAATTACTGTAACAATTCCTTTGAGAACTACATTTTGTTAAAGAGATAATGCTTAAGATGACTGCCTGTGCAGAAAGTTTCTATGACTCTGTGCTTCTGAGCCTTGTCTGCTTGTTCCTGTTTCTCATCTGAGGATTGCTGTGGGTATCCCTGCTGGCCGGGACAGCCTCAAGTAGCTCTGGTACTCAACAGTCTTCTGCTCAAGAGCCATGATGAAATTTTCTTTCACCAATATGTGAACTGGCTTTCTTGGATGATGATGCATCTGCCTCAGGAGCAGAAGCCACAAAATCTCAATGAGTCACATCCTGTTTGTGGTTGACACCTGTTTTAAACATAGTTCACAATGTTGCACAATTCAGGGCTTTTGACATTAACAGAATCCTTCTGTCCCTAGCAGAGGATTTCTTCACAAATCACATTCTTTGCTATTGGCTTTATTGAAGTGAGCCTGCTAAATGGATTCTGAATTAAAGGCAAAAAGAGCACAGGAAGGTATGATGGGATATTTTTTCACTAGGCTCTTTTATGCATAGGAAACCACTTACATTTTTGTAGATGTTAAACAAACAGGAAAGCTCTGTTCTTCCTCAATAGGAGGTTGCCAGATCCTTACAATATTTATGTTTGCATCAGGCAATATCAACTCTTACCAAAATGACTTCTAGGCTAAAGTGGTTTCCAGTTCCTTTCTGGTTCTTTCAGTGCCCTTTTACATGTCACTGGGGTGGCTGTTCAAATTGCAAGTCTTGGGGACACGCACAGCTTAGAAAGTTTAGCAGAAGGGGTGGCTTTGATTTCTTTTGGGAGCTTCTGGCTAATAAATCACTGCTGAAAACACAGGCAGTGTGTGTTTACCATAGGCAGGAAGCATGTTTTGGCCAGCTGAACCAATTCTCTGTGTGAGAGACCTTTCTTTTGTTAACAGGCAGCGGGACATCGTTTGATTTTCACAAAAAGATAGACTATTTGTTTCTTGTTGGTACCGAAGAGGGCAAGATCTATAAGGTAAAAATGATATCTTTATCCTTTGTTTTACATCCCCTGACCCATGTGTGTCTTTCAGGCTCATTGTCTGAACTGTTTGCTCAGGTGGTAACAAAGTACAGCTTCAGAGCCTGGTCCTGCCCTGGGACGCCTGTGGTGAGCCTGAGACCAGACCAGCACTACAGACGGTCACAGAGAGCTCTCTGCACACACCCAATTAAGACCCTCTTTTGCAGAAACATTTTTCGTGCAAACTGCATCCCTGAAAATGCTGTACAGATTGCAGCTGTGCAGATTGCAGCTGTGCAAGTGAAGTGCTAAGTAGGATCAGAGCAGAAGTTAAAAAGCATTGATCCTCTGTCCCCATGACTATGGGGAAATGGCAGGAAAAATATCAGCTCTTTGCCTTTTCAGACTTTTTATCCTGTCAGGAGTGAGGCTAATGAAGCTGTATTTCCTATGGATTAGTGTCCTGCAGCCCTTCCCTTCACAATCACATAGAATCATAGAATCATTTAGGTTGGAAAAGACATGTAAGATCTTTCTAGATCCTTTTCCCAGTCTCACTTTCACCTTGCTCTCCTATCTCCAGTCCACTGCTAGGTATTCAAACCTTCCTCCTCCTGATCACCCCACGCTGTTCCCAGCTCAATGGTCCCACCTCCACACTATAACCCTTGTTTCCTGCAGACAGTGCTGGCTACCTCCCCTCCAGTGCCCTCCTGCAGCCTGGTGCCTTGGTTCTCAGTGCCAGGCAGGAGTATCAGCCAGCCAGCTGCAGCCGTATGGTGAGTGCAGTCACACTGTGCTTGCCCTTCCCACACTGGGGCACTAGCCAGATGTTTTGTACTCTCTGACCATTGCTTTTCACAGAATGTGCAAGACCTTAATGATATCACATCCCACATGCTGCCAGCTTTGGCTGAAAATGCCAGTGAGGACAAAAGTTGTTTGTGAAGAGAGATGAGCACACAGAGGGACACAGGCATCATATTTTCTTGAGAAATTGAGTTAAAAATAGGAAGTTTTGAGTTCTGCTGTATTTAGCCTTGAAAATAAAGCTGGTGGCGCCTTCCTAATACAACTGTTATTTGCACAGCATTCCTCTGAGCTGGCTCTTTGGCTCTGTTAAATCTGTAGCTACAGCCCTTCATCGTGGGGGGTAGACAATCAGCAGAAGGCTGACACGCAGGGCAGATACATCCAGACATCTCTAGAGGATGATCCAAACTCCTTCCCCCTTATCTCACCTGCAAAATGACCCTGAAACAGAATAACGACCCAAAGGAAATCATATCCTGAAATCTGTATCAGTCATTTAGGCAATATGTGCTTAACAAATATGTATCCCTTGCAGAGCGATGATGCTGATTGAAATCTCTCCTTCTGCCAGGCAGTATCTGGGGAGGATTTTTGAGTAATGCTCACTTGCTTTGGACAAGATAGGTGCAGAAGGAAGGTGGGAGAAGTGGGCAGCTGAGCTATTGGCAGTGGCCAGTGGATAGGTCCACTGTTTTTTTGTTGATGCTTTCAGAACACAGAACATCCAAATACTCGTGGGCAGATGTTCTGAGTTGTCTGGTCACCCACAGGACCTGGTACCCTGGGTATTGTATTCTCAATTGATGGGTACTGTTGTGTTTAGTCCTGATCAAAAGGCAGTAAGGAACCACAGTTTTAAATTCATCTGTGGTTGGGTGAGTGATGGATGTGGGTGAATGTGGCAGTGGATGTCAGTGTCTCATTCAGGACTGTACCTTGGCTGAGTTACACAGGAAAGAAAGCTCTTCATGGAGGAGCATTGGACAGTAGAGAATTTGACATTGAAAAAGCTGTGGGTGTTTCTGCCTTAGATAATCCAGTTTCATTGGAACTAGGATGCAGTTTTAAGGTAAGAACTGATCCCAGCCATGAAGCCATGCAGATATTTTAGCAGTTCTTGTGCTAAATGTGGGGAGATGCTGATACATAGTGTCTCCCCTTTTATTGTCAAGGTCACTGGTGTGCAATATTCTTGCATTGGTGAGCCACAGTGAAAAGTAACCATTGTGCAACACAGTCCTGTAAAACCCTATTCCCAAGGGCAGGAAACGCCTGCCTTCCATCAGACTGTAGAGGTCTAGGACAACACAGGGAAGAGAAATCTTTTGTGTAGCATGAGCAGATTTTCACAGTATCTACAAAAAACATGAGAAAGAGTGGTTCCACACTTTGCATCCCCCAAGAGCTTGCTACAAGCAGTTTCAAAAGTTTTGGGGTCAGCTGCTGCTCCAGATATTTCTCAAGGAACACCACCATCTTCATCACATACTTTACTGAAACACTGCACACGTAAACCCCTTACTGGAGCTGCCCATGGATTGCCTTCTGCAACCTTGCTCCACTTGGATCCTGGGAGCAAGGACAGTCCCACAGTAGCCCAAGCAGCTCTCAGGTCCCATGACTGCACTGAGCTGCCCAGTTCTCTGTGCTGCGCTTGAATCTTGAGTGAGACGGACAGACTCCTCACATGCTGTCTGAGTCAGGGATCAAACACGGGCTGCTCTCCCCATGGGCCGAATTTTAGATCATTTCTTAAATAAATTGGAAAGTGAATTCCAGGGAAACTTTTTTTTTTTTTTATTTCCCCAGAGAGCAGGCATGCCCACAAATAGTGTGATAATATGTTAATTCTTTAGCTGCAGAACAATTATGGTGAAGTTCTGAAAATGGCTCAGTTAATAGTGTTTCTGAAGCCAAGAAATCATTATCTAAATTACACACAGACCAATCTATTGCCCTTTTTTGTAGAGGAGAAGCTGTTTCTGCATTAATATGATTCTGTAACGCAGTTCTGAATGCTTTTTTGCATATCTTACTTGCTATTTAGGAATCATTCAGCTTGGCATCAAAAAGCATGGTTTCTGAGATTCGTGTTGAAACATTGTGACTTTAAGTCTTTGGTCAGAATACCTTCCAATAAACATGCCTTCAGTAGAAAAATTGTGAGGAAATTTGAATACACTCATGTAAGAAAGGCTTTGGTGTTTTTCACTGTTAGACAGTTTTCTTGAGAGTAACAAATGAATGTAATAAAACCTAGTGCAAGACTGACTAGAAGAAAAGGTTATTCTAATTTTAAACAAACATAATTTCACTTATTCTCTTATAGTATATACCAGAACATTGGTATCTTTCAGTTTGGGACAGGATTATTATTGTTATTACAGATGACAAAGGATGGTGCCTGTTGAATCCTTATCACATCTCTTGAGTTTTCCCTAAAAGAAGATGAAAAAATGTTTTCTGGACAGGCTCTGACTTCCAGTGACCATTTAGTAATAGAGAGATCATTCGCCTCAGTGTTTAGCCTTACTTTGTCTTAGGCAAAGTCTGGATATTTTATGGCTTGAGTTCTGTTCTTCATCTTCTCACCACCTTATCTTTGGGGCTTCTGTCTGTGTTTTGCCTGGTTGTCTGGTTGCTGAACTGACTATATTTTTCAATAATTACCACAGGTTCTTTCTTTTGCCATTTCCTTTTGTTCCTCTTGATGTGTTCTTGTGCCTTGGTTTCTGCTTGTGAGCCCTTCTGGAAATCTCAGCATTTCTGTTACAGATCTGTACAAGCACCACTGAGCTAAAACCAGGAGAGTCTCTGATGTAGATGGTGACAGCCTGTCCACACAACATGCAACACATTTGTATCCGATTTCTGAAGAGCATCTGGATGTCCTGAGTTGCCTGGAAGTGCCAGTGTTGGGCAGAACTGTCTTTCTGTTTCCAGATACAAACCTTCTCTGAAAAAAATTGCTCTTGGATTTCTGTATTGCGTAGATTCTCAGTGTTCCTTTTAGTGAACTGAAGAAACTCTCTACCTTATAAGGACAGTAATAACCACCCATTCACTGGGTATGTGGGAGAGTTTTGTGTCAGACTAACGTCTAGCGTAAACTGAAGTGCTGTTGATGAAGATTATTCATAAGTTTTGTGTCCTCAGAGTTCTCATTTTCTCCCAGTATTCCTCCCCCATGTTTTGTAGCCTTGTCAAGAGTAGTCTTTGGTTTCCTGCATTGCCATAGATGTATTTTTGCATTTCTGTCTCATCATAAAAATACTGTTTACCATTCAAACACATCTACCGTCACTTAAGTAGGAGAAAAACACTACCAGCAAATTCGAGCAGTGCTCTGGAAGCTCAGAGAGGTTGCACAAATTCCTTCTCTCTGAATCTAGTCATCCTCTTCAAAGCTCTCTTGTCAGGACTTAGGTGTCACATATTCCAGTGGTTTTGTTTTCATACTGACATATCTAATAATTGTAGGGTTCTTGAACTGAATAGTAGGGAAAGACTTCATCAGCAATTGTAGTTAGCTCAGAAACTGCTTCTATTTATTAAAGTAATACTTCTTTTCTGAGCTTTTTCTGAAGTTTGTGGTGTTTCTTCAAAATGCATCTTTGGAAGAAAGCAGCCCTGTCTTGCACTCAGAGATAATGGTAAGGGTTGTGATTAATGTTGTGTGGGGCTGGCAGGCACTGCCAGAGCACGGTGTATGCCTTTAGGCTAAAGCACATATGCAAGCTTCATTTCTCACAAAGGACACAGGTAGGAGTCTGCCCTGTAGAAATATTTTTGCTGCTGATTTCATAGAAAAAAAATGCAGATCCCTTTCCTGTCATGGAGATTGCAAAGGCAGTTCTGTGGATCAGCACATCCCAGAGCATGGTGGATCTCCTGTACCAGTGCTGAGAGAGCATTGATCAAGGTCTCAACCCCCACAAGCTTTTGAAAACAGGGCACTGAACATTCTGTTGGAGGCAGACAAATCTGGTTAAAATCTCCCTCTTCAAAGTTCTCAGATATTAAGGACCTTCAATCCACAGACTTGGAAGGACAGATGGACAAAGCAGCTTCTCTCTTGTTGTAATTACTTGTGACCTATTCTGTCTGTTTCCAGCAAAGTGACTTTCAAAACAAGACAAGTACTGATTTTCCTGATGGCTGAACATTAAGAATTATGAAGTAACGTTATGAAACATGACATTTAAGAAGATTTTGGTCCCACAGTTAAATGCAGGGGCAGCAACAGAGACTATGCAACGAACTATTATTAAGCTTATAGACGCTGTCAGTAAATCTCAGTGGGACGAGCCTCGTTGTTATTTCTTGCCACAGCAAGCCTCTCAGGTGTATAGGAGCTTCTACTGTGGGAATGGTTTAGCACCCTTATTCCAGTCTCTGCACGGTGAACAGTACCCAGACAAGAAGTGTCACTTGTAATAAACAGTTGAGTCTTATGATTATTTAGATTTTTGGTTTGCAAGGATTAAAGTCATGTAGCACTTCAGCAATCCTGCTACTTGTGGCAAATGCTTGGCAAATGGTGTGGTGCTGCATTCAGTAGGGAGTAATGAACAGTCAGAACAATTGCTGTGACAGTAGTGAGGCTAACCAACAGAAAATCCTGAAACCAACTCCAAGGTCCTGTATGGATGCAGCTTGTGTGAGAACACAAGTAAAATGACATTTCATGTGAGACTGAGTCTTTGTTGATAGTGAAGAAAGCCTCTAATGTGCTTGGAGGGAAGGAGGTTTGGGAGAATAACCTAAAATTTATGTGTACGCATAGCTGACAGGATCTAGATCAAGTCCCCTTGCAGTCAATTAGATTTTAATTTCTCTCTGTTTCATAAGCTCATACACAAAGTGACTTTTCCAAGGGTCCCAAATATTTTCCTTTTCTAGCTCTTGAAGATATCCTTCATTTTGCAATTCAGCACCACCCACAGCTGTGATGCTGCTGGTCTGACCCTTGCATGTCTGTGTAGGCACTGTCCAGTTCACAGGCTGCTGTTGGCTGCCCTTCAGTGGGGTCCCCTGCCCTGTCAGGGACATGCCTGAGTCCTGGACAATCTCTGTGGCTCTCATACACTCTGGGAAGTCTTATGTGGCACGACAGAAAGAATTTGCAGAGTGGTACGATGGGGCTGGTTTTCTGAGCAGGCTGTCCAGGGTGGTGACAGGAGAGGACTTACAGCATCTTTCCAAAGTCCTTAGAGTCAAAGGGACCAGTAAGACATTTCTGTGCTGAGACCACTGTTACCAGAGATTTTAACTGTGAGCAGTGCTGTGAGCATTTGTTCTCCTGAGCAGTACACAGTGCTGTGAGCACACAGTGCTCCTGAGCCGCACAGGGATGTTCTCCCCTGCCTATCTTGTGAATCTTTTACACAGGAGAAGCACAGCAGGAGCCCAGGCTGGCAGGAAGGCAATGTAGCTCCCACAGTCAAGAATGGTCTCTGGGGCCTGGCTGTTTAAATTCAACCAGACAACTTCAATTCCTATCTCAGTGTGCTGCAGGATGTTGCCTGCAAGTGGGGTGAAACAGCATGTGCTAAATTATTGATTTTCAGTAGCACCTCTGAGTACCAGCCACCTCTTCCCAATAGCCCAAAAGATCCTGAGGGGTCATACATGTTCATCAGAGGCATCTTTCTACATGAATTTAAGCTTTGGGAGGTCTAGCTCTGATTACTGAGTAGTTCTTTCCATTGCAGTGTTCAAAAAGCTATTCAAACCAGTTTCTGGATGTGTTTGAAGCCCATCACATGGCTGTGGACTCAGTCAGCTGGAATCCCTTCCACTTGAAAGTCTTCATTTCCTGCAGCTCTGACTGGACAGTCAAGATTTGGGATCACACCATCAAGTAGGTCCTGCTGGGTCCTAGTGGGGCATGGAGGTCCAGCCTGACATGCCAGTAGCACATGTTGACTCTGCTCATACCTTAGTCTCAGTTTCCTTCCCAGATGTTGATAATGATAATTGTTTTTTTATTTTTTGTACTCAGATTTGTGCACCCCAGGTATGAGGTGTAAGATAGAGCATCGGCTGCCCCAGGAACTTGCCAAGCAGCATAGCTCAGCACAGAGCCTGGCTCATTTACTTGGATCAGGCTTCCTTCAGGCAGGACCTACTATAGCAGAGAAATGCTACAGACAAATGTCAGGGACTGGCTTCTAGCTTCAGGGGCCAGAAACCTCCTAAGAGCCAGAGAAGACAAAAAAATTGGAACATTTTAAAATATGAAATGAAGGTCAGGGTTAGTGGTTAAGGAATGTCTGGTTTCAATCAGGAAATTGATTTTGTTGTAAATCAGTCAGAATCACATATTTCCTGTTGCCAATACTGCTCTAATATTCGATGTTGTTGTCAGAAGTCCAGAGAAGGGAGATAATTTTTTCCCATATGATTCTTGATATAAACCAGAGACTCCATCTTGTTGTGTATGTTGGGAAAATGTTTTCAAAATGCTTTCCAAAAGAAAGAAAGAAAGAAACGTGCTACCTCTCTTCTCATTGCAGCAGGTCAAATCCTGACCCATTTGTATTTGTGCTCAGCTTTGCTTTGCCTTTGCTCAGACCCTGGCTGCTGTCTGACATAAAGCAATACCCATCTCCCACTTCTGCAACATCCAAGTATTTGTGACTCAGTTACATTTCCAGAGTGGCACATGTTTACATGAATTCTTCTCTCTGTGTCTTTTTTATAGAACTCCAATGTTTGTTTATGACCTGAATACTGCCGTAGGGGATGTGGCGTGGTCTCCTTACTCCTCCACGGTGTTTGCTGCAGTCACCATTGATGGCCAGGTGAGAGGCTGGGAGAACACTGCTCTCTTTAAGCTGGGAGAAAGTCAAAGGAGATTAGGGCTGAGCATGGGAATGGGCCAGCCAAATCCTGGCCAAACGTATCAGGGAGCCACCAGCAGAAACCCACCCTCTCCTGTGGTTTTCTGCCTTTGGCATAACATCCCTGGCATTAATCTCTCAGTCCTCCTCAAAGTAGGTGTTGCAGATGCATAAAAGTCCCTCCCTGCTCTCCTGTTAACCTGTTAATGTGAGTGCAGGTGTGCAGCTTGCACATGGTACAACTAAAACACTGAAATTCCTTGATATTTAGTCCCCAGTACATCCCTGGGGATGGAGAGATAATGTTCCAGATCACAGCTCTCCTATACAGTTGGCATTAGGGCATTGGTTCTGAACTTTCAATGTGTAGAGAAACAATAGGATAAAGTGGTTATATACTTACACTGATATTTAAAAATCAATTATAGTAATATGCCTAGAGTCAGCCAATAGAAATTTGTTCCAGTTAAATAAAATAATTTTTTTCCACCCTATGGGGCTGTCTCTGAGAGTAATAGTTTGATAAATGAACTCTGTAGACCAGTACTAATATTGGCATGATGGCAGTTATATTGTTGCCTCTAGCCACATATTGCTGTAGCTCAGGTGGTTAATTTGGGCCTGGCAAATAGCCAGGACATGTAGCTATCCATCAGTACTGGTTGAATACTGTAAGAGCACATTGCTCTGTTACCATGAGCTTTATGTTTAGCTGGTATAAACTGGAAAGTCTGTGCAGTTTGTCCAGAATTACTCTAACAAAAGGATAGCCTTTATGTGTCCCTATCATTGAACTGATGCCTTGACTACTTTATTGTAGTTTAACCTTTATTTTATAGCAAGAAAATAATTTCACTGATACACTGCCTCAGGCTGTGACTTTGTCTCTCCTAAGCAATAGAAATCTCTTCACTGGGTCACCTGGTCTTCCTGGAAGATGCCACAGAGTGACACAGAATGTTGATGCTCTTTTTTCACAGTTAGGGCCAGGACTGGGTTCATCTTTGGGATCTGTCTGTGTCTGGTCTCCCATACACCAAATGAAGAGCCTGCTTGAAGGCAGCGAGTGCATTCAGTGTATCACACCCTCTGACTTGTTTTCCACAAGTGACATTGTGTGTGCAAGGGTTCTGCTGGCAGTCACAGCTTTGATTGAGTGCTGGGTGAGCAGGGCAGAGAGCTGTGGATACCCCAGCTGTGTCCTGGTATCCAGCTGTGGGGAAAAGCATGGAGATGTCTGCAGGCAGGGATACATCCTGAGCATCATGAACAGGTGGAGGATAAACACTGTGTGTATTTGGATTTCCTACTTATGTGGTCAATTTTTGGCAGTGATGGCTCATCTCTAGAGATGCTTCATACCATTTGAGTTCTGTCTCAGAGCTTTACCTATTACAGAGAAACTGTTGTGGTCTTGGCAAGAATTTGTGCCACAGGATATTCCCATCCCACCCACAGCTTGTCCTAGCCACATTAGCCACAGCATCCATGGACCTGGAGCCTATATGAGGCTACTGACAGAGCAAAAAGCCTGTTTAAGTTGGCAGCACTGCACGTAGAGTATCTCACTTGGCTATCCTTGGATCTAATTCAGTAGTCCTAAGTAGAAGCTAAGTTATTAGGATCTGATTCTGCTTTATGCCTTCTATCCCAAATTCTGAGAAGAGTGGCCATCAACAAGGAACAGGCCAAAACTGGGCCGGCTAGTAGGACAGGTCCAGGCAAGAGCTGCCTTCCTATTGTAGTTGGCTGGCCAGGGCCGATGCCGATAGGAATACTCTGTTACCTACTAACATGCTGGCTGCAGCACAGTGTGGCTGAGACACAGCATAGTTGCTATTGAACAGAACCTTCTAGATCTGCAGTGGAAGTGGAATAAATAGTTGTTTACAACCTTTTCTATTCTGGACATATTCCACTTTGTAGCAGAGTGCACTTCTTGTGAATAACTCAGTGCCTTGCAAAGGGCAGGCTCCATTAATGCTGGGGAAAAAAAAAAAAAATCTGCATTAACAGGATGTTCTATGATTCTCCAGAACAGAAAAATACAGGACATTAAGCCAGGAAATAAAACATTAACGGACTCCTGTTTACAAACCACCTCTATCTTGGCATCTGCACATAATCATGCCTGCAAAATTTGAAGGTTGCCTGGAGGTGGTTTTAAAACCAGGCCCTAATTGCAGTCTTCAGGAGATACCTGGCGTATTCTCTAAAACACTTTTTCTTATTCAAGCTGATGGTATATGTCCAAAATGTGCATGAGACCCTTAAGACCGACTTGGAAATTGAGGCATTTTAGAATATAAAAATCTCTTAATCCCCACGAATCCAGGAGGTAGGGATTTAATAAAAGCTGTAAATATCAGGATCATTATGATAAAATGTGTTTGTTGGCAGCTGGGCATCTGCTTTGGACAGCACTGCCTCTTTATAAATAACCCAAGTGTGCACATTCCTCCACCGGTGCAGTGGATAGTAACTGCTACTACCGTTCTCCATCATGTTCTGGTTAATTTCCTTAGTTTCCTGCTCTGCTTGCTGATCATTTTATTTCAGAAAGATCATAAACAGAGATTCATAAAAGAGAACACCTTGTGTTGTAGATGGTAAAAGCATGACAGGAAGAAAAAGGCTTCTGGGATGAGAGATCCCCTCTGGAAATTAAAAGAATTGGAGGTGGATTTGAATACCTGGACACTTCCATTTAGGGTACAGGAAATGTGGAGATATTGGCCAGCTTATTGTAAGGGCAGAGGGCAGAGAAATGGAAGGGATAGAATTCAGTCCTGCAGCATTCAGCAGCATTTGCTTTTGGGAGTTTACTTTAAGTCCATCTTAAACTTAAAGCATAAAAAAAATAATTGAAACATGTAAAATTGGGAGTCATACCTCAGATTTCATCTTAGTCTTCTTTTAGTTATTTTCATTAAAGAGGGAAATGGTGTTGGCATTTCCTCCACTTGTGTGTGTGCAGAATTCATGCATGAGTTGTTATATGCAGCTTGTAAAAAAAGCTGAAAACTCATATCACAAGTGTCCTCCTGTCTGGATCCCAGGCTGTGGGTCATAGCTGCCCTGTGGGTGTGATGGTGTTGTCAAGCTGGGCTTTTTCATCCTGGAGAAGGAGCCCAGGAGCGTGCCAGTACCATCAAGGAGATCACTGAGAAGTTAGAGCCAAGATCTTTCCACCAGCACATGAAGTGATGATGAGACACAACAGCTGAAGTCAGTTGAAATGAGGGGTTTGGGCTAGATATATGGAAAAACTTTAGCTCTGAAGGCAGTCAAACAGTGAAATAGCTTGCTCAGAGAGGCTGTGCCGTCTCAGTCCATGGAGGGCTTCAAGATCAGGTTGGACAGACCCCTGAACAACCACATCGGTCCTCAGAGTTTACCCTTTAAGCAAAAGGTTAGAGACTTCTGTGAGTCTCTTTCAACCTGAATTGCCATCTAATCCTGTGACCCTGTGAAATGTCTGGTGTGAAAAGGAGGATCCCAGGAGTTTTACCACAGGCTTGTACACATTTGCTCTCCTATTTATGTGGGCTGAGTTCTTACTTAGTACAGCAAGAGGAAGGTCCTGGTATAACCATCTGTAGTAAATATTGATAGCCTCAAGATAAATGCCATCCAAGTGTTCACTCTGCAGAGAAAACTGGTCAGACATATGCTCCAGGGCTTTTCCCCATTAGTGAAACTGTTGACCTTTCAAGATGTGAAATACTTTAAACAACCCAAACCTTCAGGAAGTTAGTTAATGGCTTGTGCTGCTGCTCAGGAAGCAAGTGTGCTCTTTCCTGCTTATATAAACCTATTTTACTGTTTGTACAACTGTTTTGAATGTGAAGCCTTGAAGACCAGCTTTCTGTTGAATCTAACTCACAGTATAACATGCCAAGGGTATTCTGCCAGTTGGTCTTGATGCCCATCCTTTCTCAGTGAAGAAACACTTTCTTAGTGTTGGCACATGTGTGAGTGTACACAGAGCAATTTGCAGAAACTTGCTGGCCATTTACCATGGACTTGAGGCAATAGCCACATTCTGTCTTTAAAACATGAATGATTTTGCAGACAAGAGGCATGTTAAACCTTTCAGGTTTGCAAATATTTGCCTGGGTATTTTTTACTTAGTCCTCTCTTTGTAGGGCATGAATCAGGGATGCCAGCAGACCTCTCATGTGTTGATGCTTTTACCCTGAGGTGTCAGGGCAGTGAACATGACTACAGATGCCCTTGCTGCATTTGAATGTTTCCTCCTCCCGTTCTGCAGTAGCCCAGGGGGATTATCCATACCTTATGGGGCCACCACCATCTCTGCAGGGCTGGGACAAGATCTTGCCTGGCTCTCTGCACTGTGACCAGGGCAATTGCAGGGGTGTAAAGACACTGAATGAGCATGAGTCTCTTTACCATCACCCAAAAGGTCCTTTGAGTAGGCTGAAGCGAGTAGGAGCTTTCTTAAAGTGGCTTTGAAATTGTATTTGCAGCATAAGTGCCTGCTTCTTGTAAAACTGTTCATTTTCTTCTGCTGCAAAACCTAAAAGGCTCATTCTTATTCCCTGCTGAATCTTTGAGATTGATGTGAACTGCTGGAGAGTCAGCTTTAGAACAAGGGCTGGTGGCATGTCAGCAGTCAATGAGATAGATAGATGGTCAGAGTCCCAAAATTAATGCTGCCTTCACTTTTTGCCAATTAGACTGTTCCCCATTTTCCTCCCTCTGCTACCAGACTCTTTGTGCATTGGCATTTCTCTCCACTAGCAGCTGTTTTTAGAGAATAAAGCTGGCCTGGAAGACTTTGGTTTGCTATTACGGCTCTTTGCCCTCACTTCTATACTGATGCAGCCCCCTTCCCATCACAGCATGCTCTAGTGGCCTCCAAGCCTCAAAATGGGCATCAGGCATCTCAGGACAGTACTGCTCACTGACATCCAGTAGCTACTGATTGCAGGTGAGGTGTCTTTATCAGCATGGTAGTTGGTTTCAGTACAAAGTCAAATTCCAACCGCTTTTGTCAATTGTTTTACAGGAATTGTTTTTTTAAAGAGAGGCTCACAGGCCAGTTTTTCATTACTAAAACTATTGCTCTTTCAGATTGTGAAATACAGCATTTTGACAAAACTGATCTGCTGAGGTTAACTAGTTCACTCAGGCACACAGTAGCCAAGTTTGCCTTTTTCTACTTCATGGATGTATGAATCAAAAAAAATAACTTCAACAGCATCTCAAAAGATTTTGTGTGTTGATTAATCTGTTAGACTTTGCATGAAGGCCTACTGGAAACAGAGTCCATCAGGAGAATCTGCAAGTGTTTCTAAAAGCTACCCCTCTCTGCTCTTAATTAATTAATTAATTAATTCACTGCTAGGAATGGCTCTTCACTTGAGTTTGAATTTGCAAGTTGGATTTGTGTTGTTTTGGCCACTGAGAGCCTCCAGCTGTCTGTCAAATCCTTCTGTACAGAGATAGCGGCTCCTGAACCTTGATCTTTATTCCTTGGCATTTTATAATGACCTGCAATCTGTGCAGGTTCATTTTAAATGCCAATCTCCAAACCATGACAGTTCAGTGTCTGCCCTGTGAGCAGCTTTGCTGGCCTGCCATGGGGTGCAGGTGGCAGAGACCAGTGACTGCCTCTTCCATCAGATGGGGTGCTGCCCTTTCTTGTGCAACTGCCTGCCCTTGCCCTTGCCCCAGTCTGCAGTGCTGACTCTCCCTGGCAGGGCACAGCCAGGACCCTGCCAGCATGAGAGGAGGTCGAGCTTGGCCATGGTGTGAGAGGATAGTTTCAGCCTGACATCAGGGACTGAGTGACCCACTGACTGTGGGTCACAGCAGAGAGAGCACAGAGGGACTGGTATAACTGAGGTGTGTATTCAGATAGCTCAGCCTTGGGAGATTTGCCCTGAGGTACTTAAAAGACTGGTTGAAACCATCTCCTTGTTCTTTGTCAGGTATTTGTGGGGGATGGCAGAGTAAGGAAGTGTCAGAAGACTGGTAACAGTCTTTGTCCTGTGTTAAGTACTGTGACAGTGCAGAAGAGATCAACCAGCCTAAACGAGATACCCAGAAAGATCCTGGGACAAATTATTGGTTGTTCCATTTGTGAGCACTGGTAGATCAAGGAGCAGGCAGTCTAGTAAGGTTTTACTAAGGCTGTATCGCATAAAACCAATCTAATACTGTTCTTAAGAGTAACAGGCCTGGTAGATCAGAGGAAGAGGATGTAGCACATGCTTACAGGTTGACTTCAGGTACACTGTTTTATCCTAATCACTGAGGCATTCAGAGGAGAGCCAGGCTGGCAGAATTGGTGACTGACAAAGAGTTTAGCTTGGATAAATGAGCACTTTATTGTAAAACAATGTCTTTGGGTTTCCAAAAGAAGCCAAATGGTCCTCAGCTTGTCTGAATAAATAGCAGCTCTTCTACATGTTAAGGCTTTGATTTCTTACTGACTTGTGGGAGCTGAGTCAAATCACCTAAGGCTGATGCTGTTTTCATTCCATGTCAAATTGAGAATGACCCAGTTCTTACTGAATGAGGAAAAGATGAGAGATGCAGCCCTATAGTTAAGTCAGGTGACAGGCATTCTTTTCCCTGCTGTGTCATGTGCCCTAAAGCAGCAGGCTGGGATACTGCAGGACAGAGAGATGTGCTTAGCCCTCTCCCATATCTCAGAACATGCAGCTGGATCCTGACTGGCTCAGCCCAAGAAGTAGCTTTCACACATGCCTGCTCATCCACCAAGCAGAAAGCTGCCTATGAACATACCTGGAGATACATACAGAGCTGGAGCCTATTCTTTTACCAGTGGCATTAAAGTGTTGTGAAAGGCCATGAATTTTATGATCAGGACCACTGAGGATCAGGATTCCTGTGTTGTCTTTGTAGGGAGGCAATTAATCTTTTCTGAGTCAGGTTTTCTTTACTCCTGCCAGGACCCTGACTGCCCTGCTTTTCAGGGGGACCAAAAACTGTATTGAAACATTCATTTGTAAGTGAAAAATGTCCTGCTAGAGAAAATTAAGTGCATTGCAACCTGTTCTTGCTACAGTGGCAGTATAGGAGTAAAGCAAACTAAGGTCTCCAGTGCAGGGCAGGCTGGGCTGCCCTGCCTGCCCAGTGCCTTTGGCATGCTCCAGCAGCTGTCATGGTGCTAGACAGAGTCTGGGGGTGGCCTTCGCACTTGTTAAATGTATTACCTGAGAGTTTGAAACAAATCATCTGCAGAGTTTGCGAATGGATGAGGGATCATGATTCAGTCAAGAAAATGAGGTAAATCGATCAAAAGGACAGTGAAAGCCAAGTACTGAAAGAGATGTCAACTGGTAAAGGGCAGCATAGTATTAAATTATCCCTCACCTATTGCTCTTACACTGATTTTATTCTTTGTTGCCAAGGTACCAGGCATATCTGCCTTGTTCTTACACACATATATATTTCCCCTTAGTCTTGGTTCTGGATGCCATCAGGTTGTTTTTGAACATGCTAGCATTGTCCTGCCCACTGCTGGGGAATGAAGGCCTGCAAGACTGGAATAAAAGTACAGGAAAGGCTCCAGCCATGGCAGATTCAGTAGGGGTTTGAGGACAAAATAAATGCAGTGTTAGTCAAAGTAGCTTTTCAGCTCCCTTTTCATGAGCCACAAAAATCAAGTGTTTGTTCTGCTGGCAGAGAGGTTCTGCCAAGAGTTCTGCTTCCCCCCACATCCCTTTGCATTTCCCTCCCTGTTGCCTCAGGTCAAGGAGCTAAAGGGTATAAGGACAGAGGGGTCCAAGTCACCCCAGAGATGCTGAGCAGGTGAGAGCCTAGGCTGGCTTTCAAGCTGTGAGTGCAGTTGGTAGAGCAGGTGGGAAAAAAGTAACTTCAAAATTCTGAATGTGGTATCAAGCTGGAGCAGTGATATTTGCCTTGGACAAGCACTGTGCCATGCTTGCAGAGGAGCTATGTTGAGTTGCAGTGGGGAACAGCTGGATTTCAGGAGGTGGAACGCATTAGCATGATTTATAGACAGCAGAGCTGTTGGTCTGGATATGACTGAGATGGATTTCTTCTCTGGCTGTTTGGAAGTCAACCGTCAAAGCAGCTCATTTATGTCAAACATTTTCTGCAACAGTGAAACAATAGACTTAGATCCGTTATTGCCTGTATATCAAGCATGAAGAGTAACTCTGTTGTTTCTGTGATGGCAGTTTAAAATTGTTCTAATTGGATAAAAAGCATCAGAAACTGCAAAATTCACTTAGTCCCGCCTCAGAGAAAAATGGGCATCAGCTTAAATTCACTGCTTGTTTTCAGGGACCTAGCAGAATTGCTGCCCTTCCATCAAGAAATTTGCTTTGAACATCTGCCTGGCTTATCTACTACCGGCCTGTCCATCACTTCAGTAGTGTGGGTCTAGGTTTCTTTTGATTGTGGTTGATACCAGCTCATAAATCCCCATGCTGCAAGGAACTGCTTAACTCAGCAGCTTGGGCTTCATTTGGAAGTGCTACATCTTCTCCTGGGCTTTCTTGGAGCAGGCACAGAGGTTTACAAGGATCATAAATAAAATTGCTGTCAGAGTAATTGGTTACTGTCCAGAGTTTTATTCTCGTGTAGTTGCTGGTGAAACAGAAGGGAATTCTTGCACTTTCATATTTCAGACATTTTCAGATTTATTTTACGTCTCCCTTTTTGATGTTTTCCATGTTTCTTGTTCTTGGAATCTGATTTGTGTTCCTTTAAGCAAGTGATCAAATATTGTTCCTAAGTACTCTGTAAAAAAATCTGAAATTACCCTACCCGTTGTGTTTTTAGCTCATTAGCAGAAACATAATAAGGTGTCTGCTGTGGTCTGCAAGCAGCAGGGTTCCAGGCCCTTCAGATTCCTCACTTGTTTCTTGAATCTGCAGGAGGTATCAAAATGAGTTTATCAGGAGGCTTCTGCTTTCTTCTTTGCTAATGTACACCAAAACAGAAAGGTTTTTGAGGTCTGAAAACCAGATGTTTGAAACCTTTACTGTGTGGATTCTAAATTGCTCCTGGATGAGTGTGGGTGAGCAAATGTGATAACCCCTGGTCTCAACACCTGCAGTGAGGTACCAGCCTCAACAGCATAACAAGAGGTTTGCAGAGCTGGCAGAAAAGAGGAAGACTCTCACTGCTTTGTAAACTCTGAAAGGATAATGACACAAGTAACAGCTTTTATAAAAATGCGCTTTTGTACCATCTATGTGACAGTGTCAGAGTATCAGTTCTTGTTTGGGTGCTGCTGGATGGGTACCTGCCCTGGAACCTGTGCTCCATGAAGGAGGGCTTGGACGTGGTTCTGGTCATCCTGGCTCCCCGTGAATTTGATACTCAGGTTACACATGGGGTTGTGTAGCATTTGTGTGGGTCATGGTTGCTCTTCTCTGGGTCATATACTCTGAGAGGGCTCGTCTTGCGAGACCTGAGAGGCCATCTCAGTGTGCAAGCAGTGATCTTGGGGCAGGGGCCACCGTGGCACTGGGATGGAGAGAAAACTGTGTGTTGTTGGTGAGTTTCGGTGATGGAAAATCCAGCTAGATCCCACTCCACAACCCTTAATTTCACGAGCCAGCAGAGCAGGGGTCTAGACACTCTGAGACTAGGGGACTAGGAGTCTTAAGGAGAGCTGCAGGTTTTCAATCACCCATTCTTTGGTCTGAAAGCCCTAGGCAGATCTACAAGTGGTGCTGACTGCATGTAGCTCTGCTTCTTTGTAGCACTATTAACCTGCCTCAGATTGTGGGAAGCCCTGTACCTCTTTTAGGCTTCTCCCAAAGCATCAAAACAAACCAGTGTTGCTCTGACCCCATTTCCCTTTCTCCTAAGAGTAACTGTGAGCCTCTAAATCAAGGCCTCTGAAGTCTCAGTGCCCATGGCCCACCCCTCCATCTGGTCTGACAGCTGATAGGAGGCTGATGTTTCCAGCTGAAGAACTGAAATAGTTTGTTCTTTTCCACGATTCCCTTGGCAAAGGAAAACAAGCCCATTTGTTTAGAAGCTCATAAAAGAGGAGCTTTATAGTAGGAACATTCATAAACTTGTTTGCTTTTGACCTTCTCCACATTGCTGATGGTTTCAAGTTCTTGTCCTAGGCATTGTGCTTGTCTGGGCTGTTCGTGACATTTTTGAGAAACAACCTCACCCAGAGTAATTTAAATTGCTCTGCACTCCAGCACTGAGCCTTTGGCCATGCCATCTTTCTCCAGTGCAGGGCTGGGCAGGATATGTGGGGGGGTACACTGACAGCCCTACAGAGAGCAGTGCAGACCTGGATGCCAAGAAGAAACCTGGCCACTGTCACTTTTTTTTTTTTTTTCCCTAGATTGAATGGTGTTACTCAATCAGTGAGCATTTCCCAGGCTCTTAGATTACTAAATTAATAAAAATGTATTCTATGAAGGCAAGAAATCAGATCTTTAATGAGTGTGGCTCGTGAGAGACTGGCATGCTTGAAAGAGTGCTTGTTCCTTTTCTAAGATAGTAAGTAAGACAGCAGGTGTAAAGTACAAGCCAGAAGAGCCACCTTGATTTATGTCAAGAGGCAGGAAGTTGAAGTTACCTTTGCTGGGCTTTGAGACCTCAAGTGTCAGGTCAAAATTCACAATGTAATCCTGGCATCTAGTAATTTGAACAGATAAAAACACTGCTGTTCTTTCACCTGTGCTTCTGCTGACTGGGGAAGGGCTCTCCAAACTGCAAATGCTTGTATATGGCTGTGTATTCCATTTTTGAATTGTACTGTCATGGAGTTCTTCAAAATATGTCTTGACAACTCTGTCCACTTTTCAAGCACTTTTCCATTTTATTTTACTTCAGTCTGGAGGCAGTGTTCCATTTCTTGTTTTTTGCATCTGTAAGACAGATCTCCTGCTCAGACCAAAGACATCACAAATTCCTAGACTTTTAGTCCTATGAAGGCACAGCAGCTCGTGAGACTGTCTGGGACATGTGCTTGCACATGGCCCAGCTCTGTGCTATAAATGGATTCAGATAAAATTCACTGACTCATTGGTGTGTAATGGGAAAGTATATGTAGTGATTTGATACCTTCCACTCTCTTTGGAATATGCTTTTATAGAGTAGCATTGTCTAATTTCAGATAATTCCTAGATTCAAATTTTCGGCATGGCATACTGTTGAAATTACATGTTTCCTTTGTCTCTAAAGTGCTGGTAAACAAGACACAGCTGGAAGGAGGTTTACAAGTAGTTCAGTTCTAATTTCCTCTAAATTCCCACTGTACTTGTTAGCATAAAGCATTCCCTTCCTGGTTTTCTGAAGACAGAAAAGGGAAGAGAAACATAAGGCTGAAAGTCTTTGTGGTGGATACCAGGTGGAAATCCAGGATGCTGGTAATGGCTCACCTCAGCCCTGGGGAAGAGAGGCACATCATGTTTTATTAGCCTTTGCAGTCTGTATCAGTTACTGGAGCTAATTGCAATTATTGGGAGATAATGTTAATTCATTCTCTTGAGTAACTGCCACTCTTTCCTCTGCACAATGAAATGTGCATTATTGTGCAGCTAGGGATGTGGCAGATCTGTGTCACTGGGCCAGAGGTCTGAAGTCCATGCCAGTTAGACTCGTGCCTGAAAGGGTCCTCAGGCCTCTCTCCCTCCATCCTCACCTTTCCTGTTTGGCTAATCTTTACCTGGCACTTTTCCTGATCCTGTGGGAGAAGGACTGGTGTGCAGGTGTAGTGTCTGGGCTGGAGTGAGCTGCCAAGCTGTCCTGTACTTCTCTGGCATTACCCCAGGGTGCACTCTAATCATACTACAGCTGCTCCCTTCACTTCCCCATTACTTACTGGTTTGTGTCTTTATTGTTGTTATTATTAAGCTGAAAATATTGGAGAGCTCTGTAATAAGCAGTAATCAGAATTTCTGACAGCATTCCCCATTTTGGGCATCGGTCTGTGTTAGACTCTGATTTAACACCTGTTTGTCTCATTACTTGCACTGAGAAGGCAGATTAAGGTCTGTGGGGTTAGCAGTGCTGCCTCTCAGCCTCCTCCAGCCCAGATCAGCTGGAGCCTTGCCAAGGCTTGCACCCACAGCAGGGACATGGTCCTCTCTCTGTGAGCCCCTGCAGGAGGGGGGCAGTTGCTCACAAGCAGCAGCTGACTTCTGCACACTGATTACCTAAAAGAAGACCACAGTCCTGAGCACAGATGGTAATTGTGTGCTGTGGCTGGGACATTTTTGCAACAGAATATCTTCTTTCTGGTTTCTCCAGCCATTATTCTGTCAGAGAGATATTCTTGCCTAATTAATCTCTTTCGTGTTCTTTTTCCCCCAGGCCCATGTGTTTGATCTGAACATTAATAAGTTTGAACCTCTCTGCACCCAGCTAGTAGTGACCAGGAAGAAAAATAAAACAACACACATCCAGTTTAATCCTGTCCACCCTATCATTGTTGTTGGAGATGAACGAGGCCTCATCACCAGCTTGAAGCTCTCTCCCAATCTGCGCAAGAAGCCCAGGGTAAGGATAAGCTGTATTCCCCCAGCCACAGAAGGTCTCTTCAGGCCATGCCACTGCCCTCTCTCCTTCCATGCAATGGTGTTGACAAAGCTCCTCTCTCTAGCAAGGTATTTACAATTACCTCAAGCCTTTTGGGTAGGATGTCTGGGATGTTAAATTCTTGTGCCTGTTCCTGTTTGAGCAAGAGGACTCAGTTTGCTCCTGGTAAGGAGTGGGGACTGGTGGGAAGGGGGGTTTGCTGTCCCCAGTTGTTGCCATGGTCCAGACAAGCTCTGCAGATGTTCATTTGTTTCCCAAAGTTCACATATTTTCTGAGTTTTGGGTTTTATTTGCAAAACTCCCTGAAATCAAGTAAAGGAGAACTCAGCTCTTGCCCAAGTCCTCCCACAGAAACCATGCTGCTTGTCTTCTTGTGCTTCTGCATCAGAGCCTGTCCCCTGACCACCATGTCAACTTAACTGTAAATGAGCAAGCAGTATCTTTAATAGGCAAGGAGACCTGGGATCCTTGTCTTGAGTGACAGCAAGGAGATACATGTGCCTCTGTGGGTTGGTGAAGTGTTTTTTTTCATCCATCCATGAGGGCCGATTGTGAAGGATGATAACATCTCTTACGTGGCTCTATTACTGGATTTTCTTTCTGGTCTTCATCCAGCTATGAGTTGAATGGCTGTAAATGCAATGTCCTTTTACACCCTTGTAATTCTCATATCCAGTTGTTTTGTGTTAAGTGGAGTCTTTCAGTTTCAGGCTTTTTAGAACTGATCCAAGAAAGCGATCTCTCAAGATGATAATCTTTTATTTATGTACTCCCAAACGTTTTACATACTCTACTGATCTGCTGTATTAGGCAGGGTCTTTGGCCAGGAACTAATCACACTAGTGTCACTCCAAAGTCTTCAGAATGATTTTTAAAAGGTTCCTTCAGCTGGCTGCCAATGGAAATGTGAATCTTCCCTGTGCAGAGAAGGCATAGAAAATAGTAGCATGACAATTTTTTTGGGGCTGAGTTGTGGAAGCTGTGGAGAAGAATCTCTCATATGCTTCACACTTTTCTATTTCTAGCAAAACTTCAGCCTGAGACTGTTGAAGCTGTCCAGTTGTCATTAGATTGACTCAGGATAAGTTTCCTTGGTATTTTATGAGTCCTTCATGGGCATGGGTGAGCACAGTGTCTGCCATGGACCTTGCTGCACAAGGACTTAAGCAGTGGAGAGAAATCACACACACATAAATGTGGCCACTTTCCTCTTCACTCCAGCTGTGGACTGACCAGCGCCCACCAATAGTGCACTGAATCCTGGTCCAGAATCATAGAATGGTTTGGGTTGGAAGGGACCTTGAAGACCATCTAGTTCCAAACCGTTGCCCTGGGCAGGGACACTGTCCACCAGACCGGGTAGCTCAGAACTCCATCCAGCCTGGCCCTGAACATTTCCAAATGATATGGCATTCACAACTTCTCTGGGAAACCTGTTCCAGTGCCTCACCACCATCACAGTAAAGAAGTTTTTTCTAATATCTAATATAAACCTACTCACTGACAGTTTGAAGTCAGTCACCCTTATTCTGTCACAACACATCTTTAAAAAGTCCCTCCCCATCTTTCTTGTAAGCTCCCTTCAGGTACAGGAAGGCCACAATTAGGTCACCCCTTAGGTTTCTCTTTTCTGGGCTGGAAAAAAAATAACTCTCTCAGCCTTTCCTTATAAGAGAGATCCTCCATCCCTCTGATCACCTTGGTGCCTTCCCTGTGCTGGCTCCAGCAGGTCCCTGTCCCTCCTGTGCAGGGACCCCAGCTCTGGCTGCAGTGCTCCAGGTGGGTCTCACAGAGCAGAGCAGAGGGGCAGAATCCCCTCCCTGCCCTGCTGCCCACGGGGCTCTGGATGCAGCCCAGGACACGTTTGGCTCTCTGGGCTGTGAGTGCCATGGCTGGGGCATGCCCAGCCTCTCACCCACAGCACCCCCAAGTCCTTCTGGGCAGGGCTGCTCCATCTGTTTATGCCCAGCCTGTGCTGGTACCAGGGCTTGCCCCAACCCAAGAGCAGCCTTGCAGATGGCTTTGAACTTTATGGTGTTCCCATGGAGTCACTACTTGAGCTTGTCCGGGTCCCTCTGGAGGGCATCCCGTCCTTCAGCTGTGAATTCAAATGTCTTCTTCTCCTCCTGGTGGCCAGCAGCAGCCCTCCATGCAGTTATGAATGTTGTAATTTTTCTTTGCTGACCTTCTCTAAAGGCAAATTGCATATTGTTGACAAAGCAATTTAAACTGTGTGTTTAGGAGTAACTCCAACGTTTACTGCTGACTGTAAACCAACATGTAACTACATCCCACACAACATATAAATGGGATGGAAATGGAATCTGCTGTTCTGATGTTATTAAACTATCTGTCTTCTGCTGGCCTGGTTAGATTTAAGGGACACTGAACACTGAACTAAAACTTCCCCACACATGTGGAGGGGAAGGAGGGATGTTCAGGCATGACTGGTTATATGTGCAGGTCCCTTGACTGCAGCCTGAAAGATAGGAGGATTTAAAACACATGACATGCACTATGGTGAAATAAAAAGTGGAAAAGTGATGGATCTGGCCTAGCCTGCTCAGTGCCATGAGTGAACAAGCGGTGAGGAGATTCAACTCATGGAAAAGAATGTTTTAGCAGAGGGAGATCAAGACCTATAAGGACAGGCTGTGCTGTCCAGTGTGTGCTCCTGTCTATCCCTTCCTTTGCCAGCACCAGCCTTTGTGTCCTTAGCAGCAAGCCTCCAGCCGTGTTTGCAAGAATATCACCTCACGGTAGGAAGTCAGATGTACTTCCAGAGTATTGATCCAGGCTCCTCAAAAGATCAGCTCAGTGTGCTCTTTACACCCTTACTCTGTGCAATTTTCCTGTGTAAAGTGACTCAACTTTTCCCTCCTCTCTGGGATTCCTCAGGCTGGAGTTGACAGTCAGAGAACTTCAAGAGGCTTTTGTAAGTGAAGAGGGTCCAAAACTGTGCAGAGGAGTCCTAACATCTCAGCTGCCTCCTTGCAGATAGAAAAACTTGTGCATGCCTGGCTCAGTACCTGCATATCCCAGGCTGTTCTCTTTGCCACTTGATGCCCACAGAGCCCAGTGGGGAAAACTGCCTGTCCAATCAAGTGGACAAGCCACAGCCAGTGCTTCTGAAGACTGGGGCCTTCATACAAGGTCCCAGCATCTATGAGCTGGTCTTGCTCTGTCAGCTCCTTTGGAGATAGAAAGGTGCCTTTTGCTGAGTTCTGGCAAAACCCAGGGCAGCCAGTGGCTCATCCAGGTCCCACTACCCCTCTGTTTCACATTGATGCCACAGGGGGTTGCCTTCTCAAACAGCTGGGACAATTGCTTTTGACAGGTAAAACTTGCAGACAAATCAACCTGTTTTGGGAGAACTCTTAACAGTCCCATCATTCCAAACCCCATGCTTTCCCTAAAAATAGACACAGTGCTGTCTGCTCCATGTTCTGCAGATTGCTTGGCTATTGCTGGGCTTGCAAGATAGAGCTTACAAAAAGTGACTGAATTAACATCATCATAGTGAGATTTTAGCCATTCTGAGTTTATTGGGTTGTGGCTGTTAGTAAAGCTGGTGTGGTAGATAAGTGGAAAGGGGATGATGAGAATGCTTTGGTTCTCTTCAGACCTTGGCCCCTTCCTCTCTTAATGTCTTTGAGCAAGGAGGAAATGTTCAAGATCTCTTTAAATAATTCACAAGGTTGGCCTGCAGCTTAATTAATTCGTGTTTGTAAAACACTTGGGGATCTTTAAGAAGTGTTACTTAATACTCTGAGTTTTGCTGTCAGCTACATTAGCACAGTCTCATTTATGAACACTTGGCAGAACAAATATTCCAAGGGGGCAACGTCTTGAAAGCACTCAGGTGGTATTTTCAGAAGTGACTTTCAACCAAGACACACAGTAAAATCTTTTTAAAAGGCCTAAAATTCCTTGTGAGTTTTGGCATCCTAAACTCATAGTGGCTCATGGGAAAAGGTGCATTTCTTGTTGAGAGGCAGCTGGGGACAGAGTCTCTGCCAGCCATCAGGCACTTGTGTCAAGGGCACACAGAGGGCACAGGGGTCCTGTGTATAAGCACAGTGGGTGTGTCTGTGCTGTGGGGATTTGAGTCCTGGATCTCTCCCTACCACCACAGACTGAAGTCTCTGGGGCAGGAAGAGATCCCCTTGTCCCAAGCTTGATTTCCATGAGCTGAAACTAGTTTGGGGCCTTCTGCTCAGAAATGACAGAGGGACGACAGAAATGTCTGCAGTGTTTTAAAATGCAGTGGTAGGAACAAGTGACTCTCTACTGTAATCCAAGCCACTTTTTAGACTCCAAGCACTCTTTAAATATTGCAGCGGATGTCAGGCAGGAATTGTTTAACTAATAAAATATCATTCCTAATTTGTAACGACCTTGGTGGTTGAGTTCACCCAAGGGAAGCATTGCTGTAAGAAGAATCAGTTTGGGGCAGAGCTGTTTAATTAGTGAGCCTTCCGGGTTTCATTCGAGGTTTGGAAGAAATTAAAGCATTTTGTCATCACAGTCAGAAGGATGTAGCTGCTCATAAGCTTTGGTTTGTTTTTTAAAAACTGCTGAAGTAGCCTGGCTTAACCTCTGCCAATGCCAAAAGTAAGCAGAAGATTGTAAAAAAACACTGTGCAATGTTTTTTAGAAATTTTAGGAGAGCACAGTGGAGTAGGAATATAATAGAAAGTGGATCAAATGAAGGTTGCAATACAGAATTTGCTGAGGCTAAGGTAAATTCCTTGGCCAGTACCAGGATGAATGCCAGGGAGGCAGACAACTTCCTGGCCTGATGCTTGTCTTGGATATTTATCTTTGATTATTTTGGATTATGATCTCAATCTCTGTTCCTGCTACTGGTTTTTTCACATGCAAAGCATCTCTTATTCTTTTTCTTTTTCTTAGTAACAACTGAATTTCTTCTTAGGCTATAAATCCTGCTTGACTGGGTCTAGGTGGGCGTAATTGGAGTGGGAGGGGGAGCACAGCTGCTTGCCCACACAGGACACAGTGCCAGGACTATGCATGTTCAGGAGCTGGAGGCACACACCTATACCTGTAAGCAGTTTATAATGTGGAGATAAGCAAGGGATGTGGACTGGCTCTGAGCCTTCTCATCCATTTGCACATGCTGGGCAGCTGCTCTGCTCTCTCTGTGCCTTATCACACCAGCCAATGGCACCTCTGAACTCTGTGACTCATTGCATCTTTGCAGCCCTGATGATTTTGCCCTTGGCCAGATCCAGCCCAAGACTGTTCAAGGAAGGAGCATTGAGTTTTGCTTCCTGAAGCACTGTGGCTTTTTGGCAATAGCTGATGGCAGGGTCTGGGAGGGATTTGGGAATTATGATGGACCATGGGAGGATGTTGGGGTTTTAAGGAGATCAAAGAGGGAAGGAGATTTGGAGAATGTTGGTGGAAGTGTCCGAAGTTTTAAAGAAGGCAATAGGAGAGTGGTTGAAGTCTCCTATTCACACTATCCCCCTCCCCAGCACTGTATCCCAGCAGAGATCTCCTGGGGCCTGAGGTTCTTCTTCCTTCACACTCCCTAGCAGCACCCACTGCACACAAGTGCTCTCAGGAGGAGGCCCTGGTTTAGTGCCTGTTCCCAGTTTCACTGAGATGCAGCTGATGTCCAGAGCAGGTACCTGTGAACAGATAGTGGGATGCTTCATCATGAACTGCTTTGTAGTCTTGTTTTGCTATCACCTAGGGTGACATGGAGTAAATTGAAGGAGTAAAGGATCAGGAGATTGCTTCTCTTCTTAGTGTTTTCCTGTAGCTGTGGGAAGTGTGAGGGATCAACCAACTAGCATGTTAATACAGAAATACAAACTTGAGCTCCCTCCTTTTGTACATGTACAGTCCATCTGCACATCTGATTATATTTAAGGAAGGAAGCTAGAGGGAAGTATATTTTGTCCCTAAATTTTCTATTCCAGCAGCTCTCATTCTCTTTGAGAGAAAAGCCCTTGTCTCTCCTCTCCAAACAGGTCAAGTTTTGCTCTTTTAGCAGTGTAATTCTTAGTCCCTCTGTTTTCATGCAAATGCTTCTCTCTCAGTGCCTTCTGTGCTGCTCCAGCCGTGGCCGATTTTCTCAGTGTCTCTTCAGAACTGGCTAATTGCTCAGTGACCCAGAAGCACAAAGCACAAGCAGTGCTGGAGGAATTTGGTGCTGCTCTGCCTTGCCTTCATGAGGGTTGCCTCCTCCAGAGCTGCTTGGCCTCTGGATAAGGAGACACATACAAATGAGCTTGGGTCTCATAAAAACTGACCTGCAGCTTGATGGCTTACTCTGAAATTTAAAAATGCTTTTTAGTTTCTTTTTAGTCCCTCCCCTGTTATTTAGTCTAGTTGCTCTCTGTACTGTTAAGGGGAGAGCTGAGGAACATGGGGTGCATCCAGGGACTCGTGAAGCCCTGTGTTTGACTTCAAAGCTTTCTGTGCCACTTTTGTAGGCAATGTAAGGATATATGCACTGGTGTTTATTCTTTGGGAAGGAAACCCAGTGCTGGAGGCCTTCAAGAAGAGTAGGTTGGAACCTTATACAGACTGGTGGCTCTTCCTGCCTTGGAGCAGGAATGTCTGGAGGTGGTTGCTCTGACAGTCTCTGGGTTCAGGGCATGCAGGTCCCAGTAAGAGGCTGTGCCACTGGTGTGGAACTTCCAGGGTGTGAGCAGCATTGCTTGTGGCCTGTGGCTGTTTTGCTACACGGACCTGTGACTCCTCACTGTAACTCAGCCACCACCAAAGGGAATACTGGCAAAAGCAGGCTCCCCTGCCCCTTCTGCCTTCTCCTTCCTCTCCATGATTTCCTGTCCTGACACTGTGCTGCCATTAGCAGGGGGACCTTTGCATCCCCATAGGATCTATTCTCTCTCCACTGTCCCGCATCAGGTTGCTGCCAGTCTAGCGTAGCCTGAGATACAGTGAAGGGACTGTCTAAGCCTGGAAAGCTGTTATTAGGAAATAAGATGGTCCGTGTGCCACCAGGCTGCAGTTCCTGGGCAAAATGGAAGCCTTTGCTATGCACAAATCCAGGTGTCTAAGAGTGTCATCACAGTCACGGAGAGTTCTGGATCCTGATCAGAGACATGGCTACCTTGGATACCTTGTTTGGAGAGCTAACCTAGCAGGGGTAGATTGACAGGACTTGAATACTCTCATTAAATCTATTTTCTTAGCCTTTGATGAAATAACTTTTGGGTTACATCAATGTATGTGGAGGGAGAAGACAGCTCCATGTAGCAGAAGCATTGTTGAACCACAAGGTCAAGAGCTGGAATTTTTCTTCCTTTTAGTGTTCCTGGCCACATCTTCAACCTTTTTTTGTTATGTAATGTCCCCTTCTGTGGCTGCTGTGTTTGGCAGTTGTTGGAGAGAAAACATCAGCGTATTTACAAGTTATTTTAAGCTGGAGTCAATTCCCAGTGGTCAGGGTGAAATGTGTTTAGTAAGTTAAATGGAAACACTGGCAACTGAAGCAAGAGAAGGTCCCATTTTACAAAAAATCCATAGTACTTATGAATAATTTCTAAAGTGCAAGTCTCATTCTTTGAGGTGCTGTATGCTGTCAAGGGAATACTGACAAAGCCAAGAGGACTGGCTTTTACTTTTTAGTTTTGTCTTTGAAGGTCTGTATAATAAAAGGAGTTGCCTGTGTTTGAAAGTGATGTGAGACTGCTCCATTTTGCAATACTAGGGGTTTGGAGAAAAATACTAAGGGGATTTGGATTTGTGATCAATAACAGTCAAGACTTCCTAGGCATAAATCTGGTGTGGGTCCTTGGATTTGCTGTCCTCAGTAACAGAGATCTCAATTTGGCTGAGTAAAATTGGTTTCTAGTTGTGCGTTGTTTACACCTTCCTTTTTATTTCTCCACATTGCTACTGTTATGTTGCTACAAGTACTGTTTTATCTGCAGCCTTTGCATCTTCTCTCTTTGTGCACAGATTGTGTCTGTTCTTTGGTGTCTGCCATCCTAGAGCTCCCCAAGTCTCAGCAGTCTGGATTTTGTTCCTCTACAGCCTGAAGAGCCCATTGCTGCCTGTCCTGGGAAATGCCTAATGTATGAGAAGGAGCCTTGCCTTGTGTTTTCAAGGGACTTTCATTTTGGTTAGATCTGCAATTGCCTGAATATGCCTGTTCATCTTGCACAGCTCCTCTTTGAGCTGGAGCCTCAGCTTTCTTCAGTGCCTCGGCAGAAAGCACAGGGCAGTATTATAGCAAGTGAGGCACTGCTCAACCTCAAAGGATCTGCTTGGCTCACCTGTTTTTCCTGGTTTTTTATTAGTCCTCTGTGCATTTCTCATGTTTCTCTGCAGATGACTTCAATCCCATCCAGGAAATTGGGAAATCCTGAGAAATCACCAGTTCTTTGCCTAAGTAACAGCCCCAGTACAAAGGCAGAGGGACCCCTAGGGGAGCAGGCTGTTTTCAAAGCATGGCTTTGGCAGACCCAGCAATGGAGGCTTTTAGGGAGGCTCTCATTCTTGCAGCAATGGCTGGGTGTAAGTGTAGGACTGCCAGCCACCAGCCTGCCCTGCAGAGACAATTCACTGCCAGAACTGATTAGAGTGGCCTGATGAAGGAGGTAATGTGGGTGCTTATCCTCCAGGTCATCTGAGGGTGAGCTGATTTTATGCCAGAGAGCCCCAAGCAGCTCTCAGGAGTGCAGCTACTCCAGAGCACTGGCTCTGTACAGGGGAATGAAGGAGGAAAGCTTGTTAGTTCAGCCCCTGAGCCACAGGGTGTGTTTGAAAGACAAGGTGATGAGGACAAAGTGCAAAGCAGTGCCTGGGGCCTGAAAGTCCCAGCCATAGTCCTGGCCTCTGCATCTCCTTGGATGAGATGCAGCTCCACTCCATGTTGAGTAGGATGAGGATATCCATCTCCCTTGGAGCCACAGCTGCCAAGTGACATTTGTCCATAGGCACCATGGATCTACTCTCCTACAACCTCTTCTCTGTGCTTTCCTCCTGCCATGTGCTTTTGGGACACATCCAATATAGTCATACCTTAGGAGTGGAGCTGAAGTTGGGGTGCAGTGATGGACAGCCGTGTCCCACCAGATCCTGGAAGGCTCTCCTGCCTCCTGCTTGACATTTAGCACATAGCTTGTGATATCTATCAAGCCAGCCAAGCTGGGCCAACCAGGTCACTGAAAAACTGAAGACAATTAGGAAGTGGAGCCAGGGGCAGAGGGAAGAGGTGGCAGTGGTATGAGCAAAGGGATGAGAAGCTGGATCATGGTACAAGTAGGAAGGAGTAAGCATCCCATAGCTGCCAGAAAAGCACACAAAATCCTGGGATGTGGGTCAGCAGTTCCTTGGCTCTCTACTTCCACAGTGTAGGTTTGGCCTCTGCCATGGCAACCACTGGTCATGCAGTTAAGCTGGAGAAATGTAACTGATTCTCCCCAGCTCATGGCTGTGTAGTGTTTTAAGCACCTGAGAACTCACTCAGCAGGGACGGAGAACAGGACACTGGTCCTCATTTGCAATCCCATTCCCATCATGTTTTTGCCTTGCCTCACAGAGTCTAGTAATGCCCCAGAGCTTGGAGAAGGTGACTTTTACTCTTCTTTGAGCTCTACAGGGAAATTGGATACAAATTGAGAGGAAATTTATGTTAGATATCAGGAAGAATTCTTTTACTATAAGGTTGGTTAGACCATAGGACAAGTTGCCCAGGGAGACTGTGGATGCCACAAACCAGGCAGTGTTCAAAGCCAGGTTGGATAATGCCTTGAACAACTCGTCTAGTGGAATGTGTCCTTGGAGGGATGGGGCTGGGACTGGATGATCTTTGAGATCCTTTCCAACCCCTTAAGGTTCTGTGATTCTGTGATACCTTGTCCCTGGGCATTGACTGGGAACTCTGGGACAGTGTTCCTCATTGCAGAACCTGGTGGCATTTGCTGCCATGACAAATGCAGGAAATTTGTCATGACATGGAATAGGAAGAAATGCAGCTATGAGGGCCAAAGGAACAGCTTGATATCTGGCACATTCCTGTAACTTCTCCTGAGCCTCTGCCAGAATCTGACACAGCCTTCCCCAAACAGCCGGCCTGGGCTGGAAAGGGCTGAGGCTGCTTGTGGAGACACAGAGGGCAGCTCCCTGCCTGGGAGACTGTGTCTGTGTCGTTGTAAAACACATCTGAAATGCATTGCTGTGAAAAACTGCACTTGCAGACTTCACCTGTGAGTTTTGTGACTCTGGGTGCATCCATCTGAAGCCCTTCATGCCCCTGCATGCCCTGATCGAAACCGTCGTGCTGCCTCCAGCCCTTCCCAAGCCTCTCCCCAGCTCACACTTGAGCTGCCTACCAGCCAACAGAAAAGAAACTGAGACACCTGCACCTGCAGGCAGGGCAAATAAATGTCCATTGCACAAATTAATTTGATGGGCTAATGCAGAATTGTTTAAATGAGAGAAGGGAAGGGATCACCGATGAATAAAATGTCTCGCTGCTCACAGAGATGGAACTGACGCAAGAGGATTATTTTTATCCTGTGGAGAAAAGGAAGAGCCCTGTGAAGCAGAGGAGAAGAGGGTCTGACTTGCAGTCCCACTGGCTGTGTGAGATGCAGTGACGGCTACAATCAAAGGAGCTCTAAGGTTCTCCTGGAGGGAAACTGTTATGCTCCAATTCACTGACTGATTTTGTGAGAAGGGATGCCAGGCACAAACTGTGTAAGGCCGTCTTAGGGCAAACATCCCCTGATCTCCTCTACTCCCGTATCTCACCAGGGAGCTGCCAGTGATCCCACTGCTCTCAATCTAGGGTGTGCCTGCACTCCTCACCCCTCACAGGGCCTGGTCAGTGCAGAGACCTGTTCTGCCAGGACAATGTCATGTTTTCCCACCTCCCACCTGTTGGGCTGAAATCTTGTTATCCCCCAGACCATCTTTCATGAACCACGCCCTTGCTGCACCATGTCCTGTGGGTGCTGTCCTCCCCAGCACAAGGGGATCCTTTCACATGCTCTCATTGGTGCTCCCATTCCTCTGCAGTGGCAGAGCTGGCTTTTTTACTGCTTCACAGGAGTGCCAGGTCCCATCCAGGTGATTATCCCTATAACTCTAACCTTGGTAGCAGAACACTCCCTCCCTGCAATCCTGTGTTTGTGCTGGGGATTGTCCCGGCTCGCTCACATTTGTCCTTTCTCATTTGCATGCCAGTTTTCCAGATCATATCTCTGCTCCAGCAAAGTAATTTCAAATTCCAGTCCTGCCTTCCTGGACACCTGCAGCCTTCCCGTCTGTCACTGTCCAATCACTAACAGAAACTCTCACTAGACCCCCACCAGAACACAGAGCTGTGAGAGTTACACACACCTCAGTGCCGACAGCTCAGGCTACAGATATTCAGCTGGGTCTTACCAGTTTCTACTCACTTTATTGTCTCACTTCAGGATCAGAATATCAAGGGAGACAATGGCAAAATCTTCACGAGGTCATGGTTAATGACTTCTGTGCCTTTCTGGTCCACAAGGTTTATTGTACTGTTGCATAAAGAAATCAGATTGGTGCATGACTTCTTTGGTGCAAATTCACGTTAGTAATGATGCATTTCAGGCACTTACAGGTTGTTGACTTGTTCTGTTCATCTTCTGAAAAGTGAGATTAAACAGAATGGTCTTCTTTTCTGGATAATTGCTGCATTTACCTTATATCCATATGCCCTGAAATTCCCCCAGGAAATGCATCAGATTAAGGATGTTAGGTTGATCAGGTGCTGGAGCTGCTGTGGTCAGGATGGTCTCAAACACAGCAATCAGGTCAAAGTATGTGGGTACAGATAGCGCCTTTTATTACGCAAAGAGGTATTCCTGGGAAGGAAAGAGAAGTGCTTTTGCCCTAAAGCTGGTATTTTATTCTCCAGATAAGTATTATTTGAGTTAATAAAAGTCATTGCCTTTCCCTGCAAGCCTGTGCTGTCTGGGTACACACTAATCCTGCTCAACTAGACCAGAAATCTCCGCTCTTGGTTGCTAGTGTTGGCCCTGATATCCTAGGGAGAGGGAAAAGGATCCTTCCCAGAAGCACAGGAGGGAGCATGAATATCAGCACTGCTCAGTTACTGCTTTCTTATTTTTTTGCCTCATCTGACTTTTTGATGATTATATAGACTTGCTGTCAAAAGTAAGACACCAAAACAGTCAGACACCAGAACGACCAGAAACTACTTTGCAAATGCAGCTGTGAGACTGGAGGATGCTTATCCCTCTCCGGGATTAGGTTTCCTGCTTTGATCTGCACTAAAGCAACATGCTAAGCCAGGGAAATGAACTCAAAGGCTCTCATTTTATCTGGCCTGGCCAACCGATAGACATTCAGTGGGAGTGCAGGAAATTAATAATTTTGTTTTTTTCATATCAATGAAAAAAAAAATAGCATACCAGGCTTTCTGTCTTGGTTTGAGTTCATAACAGAGCTGAGCAAAAAGCTGATAGGTTTGATTTGAATTAGAACTGCCTGCTCAAGAATAAATGTGCTTTAAAAGCTGTGCTGTAAAAACACTGCAACCCAAATGACTCCTGCAACCTGAGGGCTGAAAAAGTTAGGCTGCACAAGTGAAAGGGAAGCCCACTCTGAGAAACCTCTTCTTGTCTGCTGCCAAGAGGCCAAAGGCGGGGCTGTGGAAGTACTGTCTCACTCAGCTCAGCCTCATGGAGTTTTCCAGCCTAAAGCACCGACCAGCAAAAGAGAGGGATGTGGATCCTGCTTCTGCAGCTGGGAGAGGCTGGGTAGCTTGATCCTGAAGTGCAGTGCCCAGGGATGAAAGTCCTGACTGGGTGTGGGATACAAAGACTTGCAGAAGGATCTGCCATCCCTTCTGCAGTGACAGGAAAACTCCAAGTTGTTGCGTCTTGAGGTATGGGGAAATTTCATTCTTCAGAGTGCTTTTAGCCTTCTCATTGCGAAGGATATGCTGCCAGCCATGATTTTTCAGATTCCTGTGTGGTAGGCAAAGTCTTCTGCAATCAGTCACACCTGCATTTCAAGTCAAGGTTAGTCTGAGCTCTGACTTAGAAAAACAGCAATAAAATGGGACACCCCCACTGCCTACCTGCAAAGGAGGAAAGAGATATGGCTTGGCAGAGAGGTCTCCAGTCCTTGGTTCCCTTATCTCTGAAATACGCAGTTGTGGTGGCAGGCTGAGCAGGGGTTTACAAGACAAGGCAATTGGTGTCTCCTCTTCTCTCTATCCCTTACCTGGCTTGAAATCACTGGCAGGGCTTCACTGGAGAGGTACAGCCTTTGTGCTCCACAGCCTGTGCTTTTGGCTTTCTGCAGGCTTTAGTGAAACCCCTGAGTGCACCTTGCCCCTGAGTGAGTAACCCCAGGTGTTCTAAAGGCTGGTGTGGACTGGGCTGGGAGGTGCTACGGAAGTGCCACACATTAGCTGATGTTGTTGAAGGACTTAGAGGAACCTAAAAGTTGTACTTGACCCGTTTGCCCTGCTTCAGAAAGAATTGCTTGTCTATGAACATAAGATCTCTTAAACACTCCCTTGGCTCCCTTATATACATAGTACTCCATGGGCTTTCAGCCTTACTTGACAATTGCTGTTTGACTCAGACCTGTGGCAAACCTTTGTCAAGATACTACTTATGCCTCAAAGAATGATTGAACATGGACTTTGTCTGGAAAGTAAACACCCTACTTGAAAGAAGAAGCACTACAAAACACCTGTGTCTATTCTGCTAAAGAGAGCTGGGACCAGGAGAATGTTAAATGTAACGAGGAAGGGGTCTTTGCTCACACCCAGGGTTAACTCTGCAGTGGAGGTGGTTGATTGATTGGTTGATTGATTGATTGATTGATTGATTGATTGATTGATAGGAAATGGAAAGTAAGTCTTGAAATATGGTTCACCTAAGGCCTAGGAAATTTTGAGGATTGAGATTTTGAGGACCTTGCAAGTAAATTAAGCTTTAAAACTTGCAATCTAAGATTATATATGTAATACAATTGTATTTTATATTGTACTCATATATCAAATATCATTTTATATATAGCATATAATACAATTCTATGTAATATCTAAATATATTTTAACAAAGTATAATTTGATCTCACCTTAAAAGCACGGACATGGGGTGGAATTTGCAATGGAGGAAAGCTCTTTAAAATTAGCATACAGAGATATAATGGGATTTGGCAGCTGACCAAATTAAGCAAGGACTTGAGCACATATATTTAGCATGGCACTAAGTTGTCTGCATCCCTCAAACTCCTTCAGGTCAAAACACCTTGTCTTTTAGTGAAAGCTCTGTTTTAGTTCCAGGAAGAGTCATTATTGTGTTCAGGTTACTGACTGAAGCTGTGTGAATCATTATGGTTATTTCTGGGTTTAAAAAGGTATAAAACCTACTTCCACTTTTTGATCTTACTGGCATGACAGGGGAATTGCCAGGCAGCATTACAGAGAGATATTCACAGCTTTTACAAAGGGATAATGACAGTTTGGAACAGGCCATGTAGCTGCATTTACAGACTCCTGAACTCCTCACTTTTGTTGATTATGGCTTGGTTTTTAGCCTGTGTGTTAAACAATCAAACTGCAAGCACTCAGCAACAACAAGGTGCTACAGTAACACTGGGAATTTATTGACACTAAACCCATGTTATGCCCTTTCTGCCACTGATATAAGCATAGTGGGAAAACATGTACTTGTCCTACATATCTGGGATTATATAAGCTTCCCTCTTAAGTCAGCTTTCCCACTTGTGGGTAGGCATAAGGACACAATCCCGACTTTGTCCTCCTTGTGAGTGCCAGCTCTCACAGACTCGTAGTCCAGCTTCCTCCTTGGTCCTGTCACCATCTGCCTCAGGTTTCTGCTGTCCATGGGTTTTCTCCAGTGCTTCCTGGTTGTCATTTTTCACTGAAGGTCCTTCTTCTCTTTACCCCTTTGACACCAACATTCAAATTGTTCTGTGTAGCGTCTAGATACTCTGAGAGGAGGGTGCTGGGGAACTGGTCCCCTCTGTGCCAGTGTTCTCCAGGAGCTGGGAATTGAGGGCTGTATTGGTTTGCACTGGTGCTGACATTATAAGCAATGTAAGGTTTAAGAGGATATTTGCTTAGAAACACTGTCTGCAATAAGTGCATAATAGCAGAGTAGGGTAGAGCTGCAATATTCATCCTCCGGTTTACACTTGGTGATGAAGAACATCCTGGGTTTGCAGAGCCACAAACACATGGAGGTGATGTTGGGATATCTCTAGTTCAGCCTCCAGCTCAGAGCAAGTACAACCCTGAGATCAGACAAGGTTGCTCAGGACTTAGATTTCTCTTGAAAACTCCAAGGCTGGAGATCTCACAGCCACTCTGGAGTCTTGTTCCAATGACTAAGTGTCACAGTAGAGAAAAACTTTCTTATGTCACGTTAAATCCTTCCCTGTTTCAGTTTATGGCTGTTGTGACTCATTCTCCTGCTGTGCACTCCTACAGAGTCCATTTCTATCTCCTTAATATCCTCCACTTGGGTGCAGGCAGGTGGCCATTAGGTCACCCAGAGCTACATCTTCTATAGGCTGAGCAAGTCCAGCACTCTTAGTATCTGTTCAGTGTGAATCCTCCAGCCATCAACAGTCCTGGTAGTCTCTGCTGGACTCTGTCTGGTATATCAACACCTCTGTTCACCCCTTAAACTATCTTCTGCCTCTCTTTCTGTAGGTGAAACCATTAGCTGAAAATTAAGACCTTTCTAGCCTGTTTTTCATCACCAGGGCAGAAAACAGACACACTGATCTGGCACAGCTGTCATCTCTTTGTCTTCTTTCTTTCTTTCTTTCTTTCCTAGAAGGCTCATTTCCTTTTTTTCCAGTGACTAAGAATGTAGCACACAGGACCAGGGACAGGAGGTGATAAGGGTTCATCCTCTTCACTTTCTTTCACCTCTCAAAATTTCTTTCATTAACACTCACCTAGTGTTTCTTAATTAGTGCCTTTTGGCTTGGAACTGCCTGCCTGTGTTGCAGAAAATCCACTTAAGCGTTTGTCTGTTGTCTGTTGTCTGTTGTAGGAAATATCAAACATTTTACTGGGCTGTTTGCAGGGCTGCTTACTAGGCTGACAGCTGCTCTTATACCATGGATTGCACAGGGGCTGAGTGCTGTTCTCACCCTCAGGCTCTGTAGCCATCCTTGGCTTTACCTGTCCCTCCTGAGGGAGCCTTCTGTGGTTCTGTACTTATCTTCTGGTGCCAAGCCAAATGGCAAGTGCATATCTGAGCTAAACCAGGAGAGTACAGAGAGTGCAGAAGTTATGTCAGAAACAGGAAGAGTAACCAGCTGAAAAATCACCCCAGAAGAGCAGTTATCAGTGAAAAAACTGGCATGAAATCTCAGAGCAGTCTGCAGATTTATTTGGGAGGGTGGATTGGTGTCCTCACTGGTGTTTCAATTTCTTATTCATTCCTCAGCTGATCTAGCAGGGTCCACTTCTAAAATCTTGAGAGAGCTTGGCAGCATGGAGGTCTCAAGGACTTTGAAAGGCTTTGTACCACATCTCCACATGGGTAATGGAGTGAAATCGAGGAAGTGATTTGAGTGAAGACCTTCCCAAAGCACCAACAACATCTGCCAGGGCTGGTTTCCACTGTGCTTGATTCTGCTTAGGTGCAGAATGTGAATTAAGTTTCTGTGGTCCAAGGACTCAGTATTATGCTAATGAGCCTAGTTTAATCAGTAGTCCCATGCCTCCAACAGGATGTGATTTCATCCTGGAGTGAGGTGAGAATTTGTCTCATATTGTGTACACACAATAGAATCCAAACCCCAGATTGTCATATAGAAAAGAACAATGCCTTTTTTTTTACGGTTAAATTGTGGATTGCTGGAATAAATCAGCTCTGTTACAGGTTCTCTGCTGCTCTTGCTGGATTGCTGATTCATTTACAGGTGGTTGCTGGGGGAGTTAAATTGCAGATAACCATTCATGATGATCCAGGCTTCTTAAGGATTTTACAAGCTAGGGAGAAGCTGGCACTCTTTCTCCAGTTACCTTCTTCTCACCTTCAGGACAGTTGCAGCTCTCACCTAAGGATATTATGTATCTTTATGGCAAATAGGGTGTTAAAGCAAGTATAATTACTGTAATTTGGATTTAATTTTCTGAGCACAAGTGCCTCCTTTCTATCTTCCTTTTGTTTCCTGCTTGGTTGCCAGCTGTGAATACATCTCTTTCCAGGATTGTTCTTGATGCCAGGCATGCAGCAGTGTAATGGGCTCATCCCCTGCTGGGCTGTGTCTCACCCAGCTTTCAAATGATGGTAACTATTCCCTCACAGAGAGGGGAAGAGCCGAATCAGCAGAGGGCCTGGAGAAACCACTGTGCCTTGGCATTTCTGTCTGCATCTCCCAGCACTTTATGTGCAGGATCTACAGGGTTAGCTGTTTTGTGGGAGAAGCAGTGGGGTATGGGGGGGTTGAGGCAACATTATTTCTACAAAGCAATTGCTTCCACCACTCCTCTAAGCAAGTTTAGGCATCTCATTTGTGCTCGTGGAGAGGAACTACTCTGGTTGGTCACCTTGAGCACTCTGAAAACATCACCAGTTTCTTGTTCAGTCATTACTAGTTCCCCCAGACCTGCAGCCTGAAAACACATCTGAGTTTCAGGGATTTCCTCACAGCAGGGTGATACCAGGAGTCAGTGCCTGGGCTCAGATCAGAATGGAAACAGAGAGCCTGGGCAGAAGTGACCCCTCATGAGATGATGATCTGACTATGCCATTGGAATCTGCAGCCAGAAGTGGTATCCAGATGTGACAAGATCTCTGCCATCTCCATCAAGGAGATACCTCCTTTAGGAGGAATGAAGGCTGTTTGCCAGGCACCATTGCCCCAGCCACATCCATCTGTCCCAGTTCCAGTAACACAAAGAGCGAGGCAAGGATCAATCAGGCCATGTTTGCTGCTGTTTTGAGTCTTTCAGTGACACTACAGTGACAGGCTCTGTGTCTTAGTTACAACTGTTAACCCACCACTGCCAAGCCCATCACTAAACCATGTCCTTGAGTGTCAAAACATCTTTTAAATACCTGGTGACACCACAGCTTCCCTGGGCAACCTCTTCCAGTGCTTGACAAGCCATTTTGGTGAAGAATTTTTCTGTAGTGGACCTATCCACTTAGTGTTAAGGATGTACATCAATGTCAGTTAACCTCTGTCAACAGCTCCTTTCTAAGTCCTTACATCTGATATTATTTGTCAGATAATTTATTTTGCCATCTTGGCCACTGTTTTGCTGAAACTGCCAGCTGCTGGTTAACCTTGTTCTGTCTTTGGTACTCATGGGAGTTATTCAGAAGTGGAGAGATTACTTTGGGAAGCTCTTGGTTTAAGGACCTTGATGATTTCTACATAATTTTCTTTCCAGCATGCCTCTATTTTGCACTACTTTGTTGCAAAGAATATCCATTCGTTTCAGCAGCCAGCTGAGCAGATGGGTTTAACTGGTCTATGGCTCTGAAGTAATTACATTTTGGTACAACAGAGACACAGCAGCAAACATGTAAAATTAATTCAGGTGCAGCATCCCAGTCAGTGTCTCAAAGCAAAGAACACTTTAGGGAGGCCACTCCTGGACACACTGAGACTGTGCTGTTGGCAGTGTGGACAATCATTAGGAATATCTCCCTCTGGTTTCCATAGATGATGTTGGATTGGCTTTTCCCATGGCCAGTTCCTTCTTCAAAAAATGTCCTAGTATCAGAGAGATTGATTACTGCTCCTGTCTCTTTCTCCTGCTTCTGTTATAATTAAAACAGCAATGTATGCATGAAGCAATTAGATTTTAATAATGCTTTTCTAAACAGGATGTCAAGGAGCTTAGTACAAAGACTTGGGCTGGAGCCAGATCAGCGTCTTAAGACTGGATTGTTGTTAAAATTGGCTGCCTCCTGCTTGAACAGCTTACACGAACACAGAATCTAGATTTGCTTTTTATTCAGAGTGCACCTCATCTTTGTCTTCAGACAGGACTCAGGAGACCCCCTGTTCCTGGGTGGCAGGGTCAGAGTGAGGCATGGGTATGGACACATCACCAGTGCATGTGGTAATCTGGGTCTGCTGATGGGACAGGAGCATCCCAAATTCCAGCCTGGCTGCCACCCCCATCACTGCATGCCAGGGAGCCCATACTCAGGTCCATCCTGGGTTCCTTCCTGCAGAGCAGTTTTGATCAGCCCAGGGCAAATCTGCACAGTTCTGGCAGTGTCTCCCAGAAGGAAATGAGTGGTTCTGTGGGTACCTGTGCCCCAGAGGAGCAGTCCTTGAGCTGCCTCCCAGCACGTTGCTGGAATTCTCCTGCACTGTTTTATCCTGTCTGCTTCTGGGCCCTGCATTTGCTGTCAGATCAGTATGAATCCTGTTCTCTGCACAGCTCTTGCTCAGACCCTTGTGTACAGTCCAGTGCAGCTGGGTCAGTGAACATGGATGGGGAGTGTGTAACACAACCTCAGCATCACTGCAGGATACGTGGGCTCAGAGGGCAGATGTCTCAACAGGCACCAGCAAACATCCTGCATGGACCAGCACTGTGCTAAGCCCATTCCAGGAGAGGACTGACACCAGCAATCCTCAGGAGCTGCCAGGGCAAGGCGGTGCTCTGGTGGGATACAGCTGGGCCCTGTCTGTCTGTGGGGCAGGAAGGGATTTCTCAGCTGTAACTGTGTGAAATCCCAGAGGAAAACAACAGCTCTAGCTGCAGGATTTCCCGTGCTTGTCCTGCATCCAGCTCCTCGCTGGCCTCGTTTAAGCCCTGATTTGCATGCTGCAGCGTAACTCAGTCGTGGCTGATGCGATTTAGCGTGACGTCCCGCGCTGTCCAGGCTAACAGTGTATCTGGTTCCTGGGCCTGGGAGTGTTTGTGTGGCATTTATCATTTGCCTGGCTGTTTCCTGTGCAGCAGGTGGAGAGAAACTGTGCAAATCATTTAATCTGAGGCAAATGGGGAGACTCAGTCTGAAGTAAACAGGATACACTTCGGTGAGGATGGAGGCAAACAGGAGAGGGAAAGGAGGTTGGAATGACTGACTGAGAAGGTGAACAGAAAAAGGTCTCACTTGCCTGAGCAGAGATGTACTGGAGAGCACAGACAGGAGAGGAGGGAGTAGGAAATATGATCTGATCCTGTTGCACTGCTTTGCAGTGCAAAGACCTCTGTTCCAGTTTTGGGTAATGGGGTTGAGGAACATGAGGAGCAGGAGAGCAGCAGGGACAATACAACCATCTGAGAGGCTGGAAGCAGCGAGATTAGAGAGGTGAGCCCTCCCAAAGAGATCCTGGGCTGGCAAGGTAAGGAAGGCAGTGCTCTGAGGTAACAAGACAGCAGGAAAAGACTTAGGGGAAAAGTTTCCATGGGCATAAGAGGCACATGCTGACAGACATCTCCAGGAGATGGGATGGCAGCACCATTCCTGGGGGGTTTCAGAAGAAATGGCTATGCAGGTGCTGGGACCAGACTGGGACAATCCACTGCTTGGGAGCCTCTTGTGCTGGGCACCCCAAGGACTGGACACGCATCTGTCAGAAGCAATTTAAGAGTAGTTGCTCCCACCATGGACAATTCACTAATGAACTAACCCTTCCTATTCTGCCCCAGGTGACTCTGTGATTTAAAGGAAAAATACACAGGAGAATGCATTGTTGAGATGACACAATTGTTCACATGGCTGAAATATCTACTGCAATTTCTGCAGTATCCCTGAGTCAGTCATGGAGAGCAGGAAAGAGAAAGAGAGGAATGTGGCTTGACATTAAATTGTAGACTGAGTTCTTTCATAAGAAGAAGAGTATCAGTTGTAATACATCTTTCATGCCATTGGCATTTAATGTTATTACGTATGAGGCTTCTTGAGCAAGAACATTTATTTTTACTTCTAATAATAGCAAAATCCGTTTTCCCGTGTACTTGTATTTATCCAAAATGAAGTATATTCACATCCTCCCATGCAAGTAACAACCAAGAATATGTTTCCTATGTAAATACTTCTATGAACTGTATTTAAAAAATAATTAAAGAAGGTGCTGTGTTAAAAGAAAAACAGCAACTGGACTTTCTTAAGGCAATTAAAAGGTGATCAAGGTAGACAGGCATATGTTAACAATGATGGCCAGAGAAAAAAGCATTGAAAAAACTGAAAGAGGCATTTAAAAACTTTTTAAAATATACTGTTCATACAACTGCAAATGTTCTCTCATGAGTTGCTGTGCTCTATGATATAACAGCAGTACCCAAGAGTTGCAGGAGCTGCATATTCACATCCGTGTTGGATTGCTTTTATTAAACTCTAATCCGTAACAGCTTACTGAGCTGGCATGCCAAAATGCTAAAGTAAAGCTGAAGTAATAAAAAAAAAAAAAAAATAAAAAAAAAAAAAAAAAAAATAAAAAAAAAAGAAAGAGATGCTGAGTGATAAGGAAATGTTGCTGGGTGGCTGACTGTGCTGCCTGCCAGGAACCAAGGGCTGCAGCTTAAGAATGCTGGGATCACTGTGTTCTGCAGGACATAGCCTTGATTTTATCCCTCTGGATGGGTTTGATGTACGTGCCTGTGGGAGCTGTGTATGCCCAAGCCTTTCATGTCAGGTTTGCCAACCCAAGTGAAGAGGTGCTGCAGATGTGGCTCCTCATGATGGGTGCAAGAGTTAGGGAAGCCTGGTCAGCTTTTGGATTGTCTAGGTTAAACTGAGGTTTGGTGTCTGGATGTCACTGGGATTGCAGCAATATTTGAAGTCAAGCTAGAGCACAAGGTATTGCCTGTCTAGTGGGTTTTATGGACAATCTCAATTAAAATCTGCTTCTCGTTTCCTTCCTCCCCTCTGCTTGGGTCTGAGAGATCCCACAGCTAAAGCACTGGGCACTAATGCCCTACCAGCCTTTGCATCCTATGCTGTTATAACACATGGCATGTAGACAGGCTTTGAGTACTGGGGCTTCCCAAAAAGTTAAAAGCTACTTAAAATAATTGATCCCATCCCGATGAGCTAAATGGCACTGTAGAAAATCTGAATCCATTAGGGCAGGATCTAGGGTTTGAGTGGGTAATGCACTGCCTGTCCCCACAGTGAGGTGAAGGAAAGGGCATCCCATCCCCTCTATCCTTATCCCAATGATGGTTTGCACCACCAGGACTCCCTAGGCTTGAAGAAAAAGCTTTTAAGGGTTTTATTCCACTCTGACTCCTTCAGGAGGTCTCAGTGTGCCAGGACAGGGTAATTGCCTTGCACAGTGAGCACACAATGGTTTTTTTCAGTGCTCAGTACAAGTCACTTAAGTGATATGACTGAAAATCTTTTCCATGTACCTTGTGAAGAGTTTGTTTTCTCACCAGGCCGTTCTATTTGAATAGAGCCTATAGATGTTGGCTAATCTCAGTGACTGAAGCTGATGACCCCCAAAAGAAAACTGTTCTTCATCTCACACACCCAGAGCTCACAGTTAGAGTGTAGCCAAATTGTCCTCAAGGCTGACAAAACACGGTGTGACCTCTTGGGCCCCTGATGCTGGTGTTTCCTAATCACAACATCTGTGCAGGACAGAGTTAAGGGTATTGCCTCATTTCAGACCCATAATGGCTTAAGATGACTTTAAAATATTTCCTTCTCTTTAAAGCTATTTATTTGGTGATTCATGAGCTGAGGGCCATGACAACATCCCTCTTTTGAACTTGTGTCAGATAATGGAAAAGATAGAAGACCAACAATTTTAAATGGTTTCGGTGGGTTTCTGCAGCTGGTACATGGATAAATTCAGAAGGACCTAACAAAGCATTGTAATGCCCAGTTCAGAGGAGCTGTAGGGATTGCCATGAGACAAATCTGAACTTAGCTTGGCCTTGTTCACTGAAGGTTTCATGCTAAATGTGGTCTTTTTATGGCTAAATTTAGGTGCCTAAATTAGTGGTCTGTAAGAGACATTGCTTGAGGCTCTGCAGTTAGCACTAACAGGGAACATTCTTCAGGGAACAGCTCCCGCTGTTTGCACAACTGCTTGGCCAGAGGACACTGCAGTGGGGGTGAGCAGGGAGGTGGAGTCCCAGCGAGCTCCTGGCAGTGTTCCCTGAAGGCCATGGATTTGACCAGGCTGTGCTGCAGCAGAGCCCGTCCATTCCCTGCCCTCTCTCATGGATGTCTGCAGTGTGCTGTGGGCAGCTACCCACTATTTAGGGACAAGTGACCCCTCCCCACGTGCTCTGCGCAATTCCTTCGGTTTGTTTCCTGTGACAATCCCATCCGCTTCCAGGTCTGATCCAATTGTGTCTGCCCTTCCTGCCTCTTGGATGTCCTGACCGTTGCTCCCACGCCTTTCCTGGCAGATGTGCGCTGCTGTGCCACAGGCTGCTCCCAGCACTGGGACTTACCCAGTTTAAATGGTGACTTCCAACAAGCAAAGGCAGGTCAGCTGGGGCCCTGAGACCTGTGTGCCCTGATGTGCTTTGGCATGGGCCAGTGCAGATTTCAGGCAAGGAATCTGAGTCAGGATGTGAGTTTGAGTAAGGTGGGGGTGCTTGCTCTGAACTGCCCAGGCTGTACCTTAAGCTGGAGGTAGGAACATCCCTGAGGCCAGTGATCCTGTGTGGCTGCTGTCACCTGAATGACCCAGCCATCCCCTGGGCTTTTCTGATGATTTAATTCCCTGCAAAAATGTTTACTATGCCATTTATTTCCAAACAGTAATGGAATTAGCTTAAATCCTTCTCCCCAGTCTGTCAGCTAACCCTTCCATGGGCCAGGAGCGATGCTGTCAGATCAGGCTGTGTGTGGGCCACAGTGCTCTCTGTGGTTGAAAAGAAAGTTGCTGTTGCATGTAAATGGGCTTCTTGAGAGCCCTGAAGTGGTCCTGGCACAGACATCATCCCCAGCTCAGCATAACTCCAGCTTCATATGACAGCACTGGGTTGTGATAGGACCATGATGAGGTAGATGTGGGAGGCTTCAGGGCTGCAGCTCATATCATGTTCCTGTTGATCCTATTAATGTTTGGTTAGTGGCCCAGGAAGATGATGAGGAAAAATTTTCTGTGTTCATGAAGGAGTTTGGCTTTCCTTGGTCTTCCTGACAGAAATGCTCTGGGGAAGCTTCATCTTTGCTTTCATTTGTTGAGTTCACCAGAACAGTCACGAGTGTGTTTTGATAATGGAAGAGCCCTTACTCTGGAGTTATCACTTTAACCTGAGCAGAAGGAACAAGAAAAGATCCTCTCCCAAAGAAATAGACCACTGAACAGCTGGCAGGCCCCTTCCCACTGAAGATAATAAGAATAACCAGTTTTAGGTGTCTTCTTGAAGCTTCTCACCCCCTTCAAAACAACTCTGTAAAAGCTTAAATCCTTGTTCATGGGAAGCCAGTTCTTAGGTCACTGGTCTGCTTCATAAAATGTCAAGATCCTGTTGCAGCATGACTGTATCCAGAAGTGCCATCGTGTAAGGAATGACATCAGTGTCATGACAACAGCAGGGCAGAGACAGGTCTGTGTCCATTAGCCAAGGCTCAGTAGGGTAAAGGGTCACCTCTGCTCCCAAGGAAGTTGTGGGACTTTCTTATGTTCATGTCAGCATGGTTGACTTCCTCACTGCTTTAAAACATAAACATGTTTGACCTTGTTTAATCGAAACTTCAGAGCAGATGTTTTATGATTATTCCACCAATGGGAAAAAGACAATGGAAGCTGAAAAGTGCCAGCATCATGGCTTTTATGGGAGAGTTTATTAACTCAGTGGTATACTGTTCAACTAGGGAATGAAGCCATTAGCCAAGGCTCCAGTTTAAATGAGTCCCATAACCTGAATGCAGAGTTCAGCATGTGTCAGCATGGGGATGGGTGGGGCTGAGGCTCCCAAGGGTCAAGGGATCTTCAAGAAGCCAGACCTCATCCTCATCTTTGTCCTAGTCCTCACTCCACCCTTATCTCTGAGGCTTCACCTCAGTCATCTCCCACCTCCTGCTTCTCTTCCAGTGCCAGTACTCACTCTGGGGCTCAGAGGACCATCAAGGGTCCACATTGCCTGTAAGCCTGAGCCCCTTGCCTCAGTTTCCTTGCTTGACGAGCCAGGGAAGACCCCAGACATGAGGTAAAGGGAGCATAAGGGCCTTGAGAAACCTGGCAACAAATATAGCAGCATGGACACAAATAGGGGTCTCTTGCACATCTGTCCTCCCTGAGGTCACATTCTGTAAGCAGGGCAGAGTCCATCCCTACACAGCACATTTTCTGGCCCTGCCATGAGCTTTCCTGCCGTCTCCCTCGTCACCATTTCAACAGGAACATTTTGCTCTCCAGTTGGAAGCAATTAGCAATAAAGTCGATGCAAACACTGCTCTGAGCAGCTCCAATACACATTCCATGATCTCCTCAGGGACAGAGCTCCCATGTTATCTCAGCTCTGCATCTAAGAGCTTCATGGGGAGGATGTTCTGCCCTGACTCACTCTCAGCTCCTGATGAGCCCTATGGATGTGGTATAAGCAGGGATGTAGATGGAGGACAGGCTCACACATGGTGGCAGAGCCCCGTGAATGTCCTCTCCACACCTGGCTGTGGCACCTGCTGGAGGCAGAGCCTTTTGGCAGCCACGTGTGGAAGTGACACTTCCCTGCCTCGTGTGTGCCCTGGGACGTGATGATATCTCTGTTCCAAGAAGGACTTCTCCTCAGAGGTCTGATGCAGCCAAAGCCCCTGGATTTGTAGGAAGCTGCCACATACATCCAAGCAGATCCCACAGAGCTGTGCTGGTGCCATCAGTGGCCCAGCCAGCTCACAGGCACAAGTGCCCTGGGAGAAGCAGATGACAGAATAAAGGGAAGCTTTCCATTCCAGTGCCCTCAAAAGGACATTATAATTTTCATTCCCTGTGTCATCTTGCTTGCTTGGTTATGTGGCGTTAAATTAGGGCTCTGGTTCAGTTATGGCTCATTACAGGCTTGCATTTGGCTTTGTTGCAGCGTGCTCAGAAGCACCAAAGGAGCTGAGGCAGTGTGAAAGTTAAAGTTTTAGGGACAGTTTGGTGACCAGGAGCTGAGCCTTTCCTGAGGCTGGTGAATTCAGAAAGGCTTAGACACACTTCCCATGGCCTGCAGGTCATCAGGCAGGGGCTCTCCTTCACCCTACCAGTGGAGAGCCTCAAAGGGCTTGGGACGGAGATGGATTGGTGGGAGATGGCTTCAGCATCTTCTCTTTTCATTTGAGCAAAGCAGGTGCCTCTTTTGCCTGTCCTGAGTACCTTTGTGTGGTGCTGTGTGTGACACAGAGTGCCAAGGGAGGGTTTGAATGCTGTCAGACAGCAAAACAGCTTTTCTGCAGAAATAGCTAAATCCTGAAATACCTCGAGCAGCTGTGTTTATCCCAAGGCTATCACTCAGAGAGATGCTCTGCTGTGGTGTGGGCCATTATTACAAACATCACTGGCAGTGCCCAGACCAGGGCCACAAAGGGCACTGCTCACCTGTTGGCATTAATACAAACCAGCACTGTCCCAGCATGCAATCAATGAACTTGGTAAACAAAACAACCTGGGCTCATCCCAGTGCTCAGAACAGCAGTGGGGCTCTCCTCTTGGGAGCAGGGGGTTTCCAAATATCCCTGTCCCCATCCTCTCCGCAGGACTGCTTTCACCTCAGCAGTGTCCTCCAGCAGCTTAGGAAACCTCTGTTCCACTGAGGCTGTGCTGGGCTGGGATGAGGGAGGACATGGGGATTCCCTAGGGACTACTTCGCACGTATTCAACACTCAGCAATGCCCATGTTTGCTAGAGAAACGCAGTGAGATCCATGCGGGCTCACAGCTTCCTCCGTGTTGTGCGCTGGCATTTCTTCAGCGCTGGAGGGAAGGTGTGTGTTTGTAATTGCTGCACCCGCGGCCATTAGCGGGGCTGATTCAGCGGGAGGAGAATTGATCTGTGCTAAGTGGGGAGAGAGGGAAGCTGGCAGTCTCCTTGCTCCGATGCTGAGTGCTGCTCCTCTGGCCTTCTGAGAGTACAGAGAGCAGAGGCTGTGCTTTGGGGATGCCAAGAAGAGCCAGCACAGCAGTTCCCTGCAGGCTGCCTCCAAGTGTGGTCAGGGATGTTCCTTTCCCTTTGCTGTGCTGCAGTGTTGGAGGCCCACTGCCACCTCTCCTGTGCCCACCTGCCAGACAAAAAGTCTGGCACAAAAAGGCACACAATGGTGCCAGCCCTCCTGCTCACCTGTGCTTGGCAGCTGGGGTGCCCAGAGCCATGCTGAGCATAGAGGAGCTCCCCAGCTCCAAAGCAGCAGTATCCCACCAAATCCAGAGATCCAGCAGGCTGGCAAAGGGGAAGGCTGTGACTGAATGGCAGCATTTCATGATGGAAGTGAGGGATACTGTTTTGCAGAAATCTCGTGGTGTAGATGCTCAGCTGCAGGAGAGCTTGGTGGGCTCAGTGTAGCTTGGAAAATTCCTCTGCTGCAGCTGTGTGTTACATGATGTGAACATGGAGAGCCTAAGCCCAGTTAATCACTTTCCCAAAGTGCCAGAACTCTGTTGAGAGCAATACTGCAGTCAGTCCACAGCACAGCAGAAACATGTTCTGCCCAATGCCCTGGGTGGAATTTGTGCCTTCAGCAGGGACATCATCCTGTGGAAAGCTCCTGCTGCTCCCAAACAAGCGAGGGCTCAACTGGGCAGGTTCTTTCCCTTGTGCTATGTGATTTTTTTCAAGATTCTGGTAATTTGCTTTAGCATTCAGGCGGGGAGCCCCTGGGATGCTTGGGACAGGTGCTGGGTGACTGTGGGAAGTGCTTGTCCTCCCTGTCCATGCTGGGATGTGCATCAGGGTTGGCACAGCAGTGTGTCCAGGCACAGGAGAGCCTCAGTGAGGAGTTAACAGCACACCTGGGAGCCCTTTTCCCCACCAAGTTAGGAGCTCTCATCACCCAGCTGCCCTCCTGAAAAAAGACATTTGGGTGCAAAAGGGATGATTCCCTGCTCCTGTGGCTGCCTCTGTCCAGGAGCACCTGCACGGGATGGGCAGGTTTAGGGCAGGTCTGGACATCTCCACTGCTGTCACTGCCCTAGAGCAGTCTTGCATACCTGGCACCTACCTGCAGCTTGGGGGATGGCTTAGAAGGTGGTGCAGTCCCATGGGGCTAAGAAGGTCTAGGAAGAGAGAGGCAGAAGAGGCTTTGAGTCACTGTGGATCAAACAGATCCACTCCCATCCAAGCACTTCATTAGTGTCTTTCCCAGCTCATAGGAGCTTTCACACATCTCGTGACATCTTGGGCTTGAAATATGAGGATGGGCAGGTGCATCCCCCTGTGGATCAGCCTCCGGTGAGGGGCGAGCTCAGACACAGCACTCCAGCAGCCCTCCCTGTGTTGGACCCCTCCTCATCCCTGCTTTCCTCCCTGCTCACAGTTCTATCCCACTTGGTCTCTTTGCAGGAGAAGAAAGGCCAGGAGACAAACAAAGGTCCTGAAGCGGAAATAGAAAAGCTGGAGAAGCTGCTGAGCGTGATGAGAGGGCCAGGGAGCAAAGAAGAGAAGTGAGAGGGGGGGAATGATGACTCTGTGGGCAGCTTCTGGCCAAACAAGCTTGGCTTTGATCGGTGGCTGCTTGGCATGCAAGCCACGGGCCCCTGCTGCCCACTTTCTGCACAGCAGGAACACTTTGCCTCAGTGCCCGGACAAATAAACGGAGGTGCTGGGAGAGCTGTGCAGTCATGCCTGGGTTAGACAAATCTCACCATGCTTGGCTTTCCCAAGCTTTGACTGGGCTTGTACCAGATGTGAGCCCTATGGAGGGCAGGAGGGGGCCTAGGAAAACTTCAGGGCTGCAGCTTCATGGCAGCCAGTCCCACTGTGTGAGTGGTGGCCAGAGAGACTGAGCTCTGAGCTGTAGCCTTCCCCGGGCATTTGTGCAAGTCAAATGGAATGCCACACCTGGATTTTGGGGTGGCAGCCTAAGCCAGAGGGTGCCTGGAAACCTCGCCTGGTGCCCCAGGACCGTGGGAGAAAGATGTTCCGTGCCTCCAGACAGCACGTGGCAGCAGCTGTCAGTCACCAAGTGTGGGAGGCTCACAGCTCCCCTCTCCCCAGGGGCCCCAGCTTGGGCTGGGGTACCTCTGCCCAGCTGGTGCCTGTGGGAGCTGCTGGGCAACGGGGTTGGCAGAGCCTCCCACCACTCTGTGTGCAGCAGAGGATTATCTGCTACGTGGCTGCGGTGGCAGCAGGAGCAGCAGTGGCCTCACAGCATGCTGATGAGCGGCAGCTGTCACCACCAGATCCCTGTGCACAGCTCCAGGCCTGGGGACCAACGCCACCAGACAGGTGTGGTGGCAGGTGTCCTCCATATGCTCAGCTGGCCTGTCTCCCACAAGCATCCTTGTAAAGTAAGGCCACTGCTTGGAAACTCTCCCGTGCCTCTGGCACAGTGGTTGAGGAATGCACCCTGCTGACTCCCACGTGCCCCCAGGCCAGGCAGGCAGGCAGGAAACACGCAGTCAGGTTTCACCCAGCATTTAAAAGCCACAGACGGATGTGGACATGAGCCTTCCTTATCACCATGGCTGAGCAAACCACCCACAGTCCTCCTGTGTCCCCAGCCCCAGGGCAGCTGCCCTGCAGCCCTGCACATGGCTAGGGCGTTCCACCTCCCTCCAAATTTTCCAGACACTGGGTAGAGCTCAGAGACACAACGTGGGTCCTACAATCTGTTTATTAGTATAGTAAAAACAAGGCTGCAAAGGGATGTGTTTGCTACTCCTGACACAGGGAGGAGCCACAGGCTCTGCCAGGCCTGACCAAGCCTGTGCAGGAGCCCTGACAGGCATCCCTCCCACCCCACCCTTCTGTCCCCTTATTGCAGTGGCTATGCCAGCGGTGACTGTGGCTATTGCTCGGCTCTAGGAAAGGCAAGGCAGAGCCCTCCAAAACCCACAGCACCCACTGGCAGGGCAGGGGATGCAGCTGCCAGGCTTGCAGACAAGCCAGATGACAGCATCCCTCCCCACAGAGCCACTGTGATCCCCAGGGAACAGGCAGGGTCAAAGAACCTTCAAAGCTATTTGTCCAGGCACCTTCATCTCCCCAGGTCTTCCATCTCCCCAGGAAAAGCCACACCAGGCTGCTCTCAGCAGGATCAGGGATGCCTGCAAGGGCACATCTGCTGCTCACAGGCAGGGCAAATACCACTGGCTGGCCTTGGCTGGGAGCAGGCAGGGGGAGGGCAGGGACACACACCCAGCGAGGAGGAGGGGTCATTTGCCTAGCAGCATTGGTGCTACTGCTGGAGGGGACTGACAGACAGGCTGGGGATGATCAGGCAGACCATGCAGGCCCTCTTGTGCCTCATTAAACCTGCTGCTTGGGCAGACATCTGCCAAATGCCCACCTGAGGCTGGAGGCACATGGCACCCAGGCCCACCCCCAAATACCTGGGCTGGTAACACCCTGCTCTGCCAGGGTGGGCTGGGGCTGCTCAGGTTCCCCTGGGCACACCCTGCCGTGGAGCAGCCAGCCTGCTCGGGAAGAAGCACTTGTGCCAGCCCTGCTGCCTCCCCTCTCCAAGCCCCCAAACGACTTTGCTTAGGTCTGCAAAGTTGTTGCCACTGTCCCAGGCCATGAGCACTAGAGAAGAGCCCACAAGCTCTTCCCACACAAGGGGAACACTTGAAGGCAGAACTCCTGCTGTGCTCACTGGCCGCTGGGACAGGCATGACTGTCCCTGTAGCATATCCCCATCAGTTGTCTCTCTATCCCCATCATCACTGTGGGCACTCACAGGAACTTCACACACCAAAACCACAACGGCTAAGGACTGTGCCCCCTGTCACAGCCCCTGTAAGCAGATGGGTGTCCCTCCAGCTTTCGTCGTGCCTGGTCCAGCACTCGAGTCGCAGCACAGGCATCCACTCCTGGCACAACTCCTTCAGACACCCCAGTCCCCAGGCAGATCAGGGCTGCAGCAGGTACTTCTCTTCATTCCTTGACTCATCCACATCAGAAGCCGGGGTCTTCTTGGGACATGAGGGGGTCCTGCAGGCTTTGCAGAGGATGAGGAAGAGGATGAGGATGAGCAACGCGATGACACAGTTAAAAGAAATTGCCACGATCGCCCCGGTGGAGAGAGCAGCCGCCATGGCCACTGTCCCGCAGGAGTCGGCGGGGCCCACAGCCCGGTCTCACACTTGGGATGCCGGGGCAGTGACGGAGCGTGCAGCCTCCACCTGCTGGCATTGGCAGGGGACAGAGGGGACGGCGTGGTGCTGGCGGTGGGATGGGGCCAGGCTGGCAGCAGGACAGTGTCACCCCGTCAGTTCGGCCACTCACAGCTGAGTCCCAGGCTGCACCACACCACAGGGAAGCTTTCTCTCGGCTTCCCCTCCCCCGGCAGGGCAGTGAGGACACAGGGATCACTGTTCTCCTGGAAGAGAGAAAGTCACCGTCACCGTGGGCATGAAGAGACAGGCAGTGCGAGCCCTCGGGGTGGGCTGTGGGGGATGCCAGGGGACAGCGACCCCAGGGCCCCGGGGCTCCGCTGGAGTTTGAAGGCTGCAGCAGCTCCCAGGTCAGATGCTGCTTGGGGGACATTTCCAGCACCCCTTTCCAGCCTGGCTTTGCCCCTCATCCTCTGCGTGGGCCGCCAAGCTGGAAGTGTCCCCAGCGGGAGACCCGTCACCTCATGCCGGCCCTCCGCTCCTCCCCGTGCACTCCCGGGGACTCCGGGCAGCCCTGGCCCCGCTCCGATCCCCTCGCCATCCTCCAACTCCTTTTCCTGCCGTCGGGACGCCGCTGCGAGGTCCCGCATCCAGAACGGGGCCGGGGCGGGTGGCAGGAGGGGGGACAGGGCAGCTCCCGTGTGCCTTTCACCGGGGTCTGGCAGAGCCCGGCTGCGGCGTCCCCGGGGCCTCTGACCCGCCCGCCGCGGAACGGGACAACCACGGAGCCCCCGGAACCGGACAGCAACAGGTCCACCAACTCCGCCCTCCCGCCGCGGGGCCCGGCGTTACCCACCTGCCTCCGCTTCTCCCCGGGTACCGCCGGGACCCCGGTGCCGGCGGGAGGGCGGGCGGCGCTGCCGGGGCCGGGGCGGCGCTCGGAGCGGGCTGGCGGCGCGGGGTCCCGGCGCGGAGCGGCCCCGGCGCGGCCCCGCGGAGCGCTCGGAGCCGGCGCGGTCCCGGCGCGGCCGCCCGTGGGTGCCGCAGCCCCGCGCGCCGCCCGCGCCCTCCCGCCGGCACCGGGGGGCGGGCCCTGACGGAGCCCCGCCCCCGCTCCGCCATTGGTCATCCCCTCCTCCCGCCGCCTGCCATTGGCCGAACGCTCCGCTCGGGACACGCCCCCTCGCCCGGCTCCCACGTGAGCGGCGGGGGGGACAACGCCGGGCAGCGCGCGCTCTGCCGGCCCGGGCCGGGACCCGACCCGGTACTGTCACCGGTACTGCCCCGGTACTGTCACTGGTACTGCTCCTGGTACTGTCACTGGTACTGCTCCTGGTACTGTCACCGATACTGCCCCGGTACTGTCACTGGTACTGCCCCGGTACTGTCACCGATACTGCTCCTGGTACTGTCACCGATACTGCTCCTGGTACTGTCACTGGTACTGCCCCGGTACTGTCACCGATACTGCTCCTGGTACTGTCACTGGTACTGCCCCGGTACTGTCACCGATACTGCCCCGGTACTGTCACCGATACTGCTCCTGGTGCTGTCACTGGTACTGCCCCGGTACTGTCACCGATACTGCTCCTGGTACTGTCAACAATACTGCCCCGGTACTGCCCCAGTACTGTTAGCGGTACTGCCCCGATACTGCCCTGGTACTGTCACCAGTACTGCCCCGGTACTGCCCCAGTACTGTCACCAGTACTGCCCCGGTACTGCCCCGGTACTGTCACCAGTACTGTCACCGATACTGCTCCTGGTACTGTCCCATACTGCCAGCGGTACTGTCACTGGTACTGCCCCGGTACTGTCACCAGTACTGTCACCGATACTGCTCCTGGTACTGTCCCATACTGCCAGCGGTACTGTCACTGGTACTGCTCCGGTACTGTCACCAGTACTGCCTGCTACTGCCACCGGTACTGCCCCGGTGCTGCTCCTGATACTGCCCCGGTACTGTCACGGTACGGTCATCAGTAGTTCCCCCGGTACTGCCCCAGTAATGCTCCCACTACCGTCACCGTTACTGCCCCCGGCGCTGTCCTTGGTGGTGGCCTCAGTTCTGCCCGCCGTGCTGCAGGTGCTGGTCCCGGTGCTGCCCTCCCGCCTGCCCCGCCCTGCCCGGGGGCCACCGGCTGGCTCTCGCTGCTGCTGCCCGCCCTGCCCCAGCACACACACAAACACACAAACTAACACACGTGCACCTCATCCCACACACATCGGGGCTTGAGGATGCTGACGATGGACTTGCCAGGGCTGGGCTGGGGTCCTTCCCAGTTCACAGGAGCTACAGGCTGGCAGGGGTGGGCTTAGACCCCATAACAGATAACCCAGGGAGAGGAGGGGAAATCAGGATCTGGGAGTATGTGCAAGATCAGCCTCACTGGCACAGCTGATTGCTCCTGTCCTGTCGGTGGGGAAGCTGAGGTACAGGGCAGCCTGACCCTGGGCATAGCTGCCAGCTTCCAAATGGGCACTGGAGCCAGAGAAGTGCTCGTGTGGGGCATCACCCCAAGGAGTGGGTACTCTGCTGAAGGACACAGATGTGGCACCCGAGAGACGGCTGGAGACAGGAGGAGGGCATGGAGGGGCTCTCGAGGTGCTTCCTGGAGACCCGCAGGGATCAGCACCTGCAATGGCTCCGAAAAGCCACATCCAGACTCCACTTCTGCCTGGTGACACAGATGCACAGCAGTGACACCGAGGTCTGTGGCAGCCAGCCATCCCCACATGGCGTGTCTCCATGGGAGAGGAGGCAGCCGGATGAAGGATGGGTGAAGGGCAGAGCTGTAAGGGAGCTGGGACATCTCTCAGCTGACCTGAACCCACGGGTGTGATGGTCGGGTAAAGCTCTGTCCTGAAGGGAGAGACACCAAGTCAGCTGAGGATAACTTCCAGTGAAACAAAAATAACAATCACTTTGCAGCTTTGATGAGGTGGCTTTAAACGTGCCACAGCCACGAGGGAGGGTTACACAGGCTGCCCGAGGGTCTGGCTCTCGCTCTCTTCTAAGAGGGTGTTTTGAGTAAACACAGACACATTGCCAGTTGAAATGTCAGAAGCCATCTGATCAGACACTCGAGCATCTTCCTTGGCATTTATGGCTAATCTGCTAATTAGTCAAGAAAAGCAGTCTTCTCCTCAGATGTAAGGGAGCAGCAGCAGCTGGGAACAGCACAAAGATAAAACAGATTAACTCTGCCCCATCCCCAGGACTCACATCTGCTGGCACAGTAGACAGGTCCAAGCGTTTCCCTGACTACTTCCAGGCAGTGGGGCAGGAAGCAGTGAGACCTCCAGAAGGGGAGGAGGAGGAGAAGTGCAAGCCTGGCACAGTCCTGCCTCCACCAGGCGCTCGTTTGGATGCGAGGCAGGTGTCTGTGCGCCACGCAGGCCGGTGGAGTCTTGTCTGGTTGCACCTCTCCTGCTCCCCCTCACTTAGGTAAAATCTCTTCTTTCAACGCTTGTATTGTTACCCTTTAACTGACAGTGCAGCCTGCTGGGCCCAGCTGGAGCTCACTACACAAGCAGCAGCACCGGAAGAGCGAGCAAGACAGGGAATGCTCAGGACACCGTGTGAGCAGGGGCTGCTCAGTGAGCCCTCCTCTCCAGCCCAGAATTACTTACCAGACCTACCCCAGGAGGGAAACTACTGCACAAGAAAAGATGATCCGTCCTTTGCCTCTCTCAGCAGTGCTCAGGACAAATCTTTTCGAGGCTGCAGTTCCAGCCAGTTTGAAAGACGGGGAAAAAAATTAGCAAAAAGCTTTGCAGAAAAAGAAAAGAACCTTGATCTATTTTGGATGTGAAAAGAGGTTAATATTTGGATATTCATTTCCCCTTGGATTAGGGCCCATTTACAGTCATGAGAGGAACAAACGCAGAGCAGCAGGAGGGCTGGAAGAGCAGAGCTCCAGCCAGCAGCCGCAGCCCCACCACCAATGCATACAGGGTGACCTCCAGTGGGATGAAGAAGACATGACAAATTTCCAAGTTACATGAAGTTACACCTTTATTTTAAAGCTATTTTTGTGCATTATCAAGGAGCAGAAAGGGGAAAGAACAGGATCCTTTGGAGTTTCCCATTACCAACCCCCAGGACAGCTGCAGAGCCACAGAAATTCAGGCTGGTTACAGCACGAGTCAACTGCTGCCTGTCTGGAGAGAGAATGACTGCCAGCTCCAAAGGGAGCTACGTGCAGATGATGCCAGACAGAGCTGTATCCTGGCAGTCCCACAATCAACCCCACCGACAGGCTCAGCAGGACTCTTCAGGCACAGAAATGGCTGGCCCAGCCCTGTGCCCTGCTGTCTGCATGCTCAAGAGCCCGGGCAGTGCTGGCAGCTGCCTGGGGATTCCACATCAGGTCCTGTCTCCTGCTTGTACCGGTCAGAGCAACCTGCAGCTGGCACACAGGCAGGTGCCCGTCCCACTGCCCGGGCTGCTGCACCCCCGGGCACCTCCCACCTCGCTGGGCTGGCAGCCCATCGCTGGGGCTCACCAACAGCACCAACAGTTCTTGCTCAAGCAGAGACAATTCCCATCTTCCACGAACCCCTAAGGAGCACAGCCTGGCAGCCTCTGGCAAGGGAACTTGTCAAAACACATTTTCAGACAGCTACGATCACACCCAGTTATAACAGTCTGCTCCTCCTGCCCTCCCCTCACACTCTCAAGCCCCCATGTCCAGCAGCTGTGCAGCCACAGCACCGGGCTGGTTTCTGCAGCTCCCCCGAACCACGCGCGGAGCTGCTGCCTCAGGGCCCCCCCGGCACTCCCCTGGTGGAGCGAGGGTGCTTCCCTGTGCTGCCAGCTCCCCGGCCTCCACCCTGCTTCCTCTTCATCTGCCCCTGCGGCTCCGCTTTCAGTGTCTCAGTCCAGAAGGCATCGAAAGATCCTGGGGCCTGGTACCCCGGCTCCTGAGGATCCAGGGCATCTTTGCTCAGTAGGACACAAATGGCAGGAATGTTTCTCTTCACTGTCAAGGCATCGAGGCCAGCCTCAGGCACAATGGGTTCCCAGATTTCTTCTATCTGTTTGAAGAGCACTTTGGTGATCTGGTGCAGCTCCTTGAGCCTTCGTTTCATGATTTCCACACAGGTGATGGTCTTGCTGACGGCCTTGCCTGAGCCAGTGAAAAGAATCTGCCTCACCGAGTCCTGCTCCATCTTGCTCATGGCATAACCCATCAGATTCCTAATTTTGCTCCCATCCTTCACCTTCATTTCAATAATATCAGCAGGTAGGTCAGTGAAAGGAGGAGGACAAGGTTTCTCCACAATTTTGGTCTTCTTATAGTTCTCCATTCTGCAGTGCTGAAAAGGAAAACAGACCCATGAACACCCAGCCCATTGTAATTGCTACACAAAGAAATTCTCAACACAGTTAGCTACATCTTTTCCTCTGAAGGGCACTCCGAACTATCAAGGTTGAATATCCCAGAAAGGCATAACCAAAAGATTAGCCCAGTCCTCATAAGGACACACCTACAGTATGAATGTTACCACAGGGCAGCCTGAGCCTTGGCAGGCAGGCTGCGAAAAAAACAGGATTAGTGTTCTGGGCCCAAGCAGGGTGACGTGACTGCTGTATCCCAAGACAGAACAAACAAACGAGCTGGGGTGACTGAGAACAGAACTCAGGGATGCTGCACCAGAACATGCACAGGATGAATTCAAGCACAGTTCACATGCAGCACCTCGTGTTACCGAAACAGGGTCATGGGGACCTGGCTAGCCCAGCTGAGTGTAAAACACTGCATGTCACAAGGGAGATGGCAAGCCAGGGGTTGCAGGAATAAAAAACCGTTTCCTCTAGGGAAAGAGAGAAAGGCCAGGTCTCACAGCTGCCATCTCTGCCAAGGCAGGTGCCATTCTGACCTAAGTCCGCTTGACCCTGTGCGGGACACTCCACGTCCCCACCGCAGAGCCCAAGGCGCTGAAGGTCGCAGCAGTTTATTACCCGCAGGCTCTTGAGTCCCGCTGCGCCCAGACCTTGCTCCCCGCACCTCATCCCCCTCAGGGACACGGCAGCGTGGCGGCCCCGCTCCGAGCCTGGGAGCACACGAGGCCCACACCCACACAAAGCCGCCGCCGCCATCAGTGCCTGGGGGCCCTGGAGGCCGTGCAGGGGCCCGGGGGAGCCGGGCAAGGCGGTGGGATGCGGGAATGTCGGGGTGGGAGTCAGGGATACCCCGGTGGGGCGTGCGGAACCCGCGCTCACCTGCGGCCGCCTCAGCGCGCCCTCCGACACAAGATGGCGGCCGCCGCCGGGAGCGCGCAAGCGCGAGGCGGGTGGGCGTGACTCGATTCCGGGGCCACGCCCATCAATCGCCTGACTGGGCGGGCGATGGGCGGAGCGATGGGCGGAGCGATTGGGGCCCCGCCCCCCGCCAGGCCCGGTGATGGAGCGGCCCGGGGCAGTGCCCGCTCCAGCACACACCCAGCTCTCCCGGCACCGGCCCCGGTGATGGAGCGGCCCCGGGCAGTGCCCGTTCCCAGCACACACCCAGCTCTCCCGGCACCGGCCCCGGTGATGGAGCGGCCCGGGGCAGCGCCCGCTCCAGCACACACCCAGCTCTCCCGGCACCGGCCCCGGTGATGGAGCGGCCCGGGGCAGCCCCCGCTCCAGCACACACCCAGCTCTCCCGGCACCGGCCCCGGTGATGGGGCGGCCCGGGGCAGTGCCCGCTCCAGCACACACCCAGCTCTCCCGGCACCGGCCCCGGTGATTGAGCGGCCCGGGGCAGCGCCCGCTCCAGCACATTCCGCTCTCCCGGCACCGGGCACACACACAGTGTCCCTGTGCGCGCCAGGAAACGGCACGCTCCAACTCCCACCTCTACCTGAGCTCCCCAGGCTGCTGGAGGGAGTGAAGCTTTTCCGCAGGCCTGCAACCCCACTGTGGTTTGTCAACCAGCGAGGTTGCTGATCAGGAAGAGTACCAGGACCGGCAAGCTCTTCTGGGCTTCCTGTGGGGATCCTGCCCTGTTCCTGCAGCCTCCCAGGTCACGTTCAGCTGGGCAGTGTCTCACCAACCTGAAGGGTTTGAGACCCTTGCAAAAGCACAGCCTTGGAAACCCCATGCTGCGGCCAGACCAGACAAGGAATGACTTATGCCCCTCTCTGGAAAGGGAAAAGGCCAGCATAGGCTTTGGCTTGCAGCAGCCTCAGAAAACCAGAGGCAGGATAAAGGCAAAAGCTGCTGCCTTCTCTCAGCACAGAGACGGATGAGTGGTAATGCAGGGAAGTTTCATGAGACCAGATTCCCCTGGGCACAGACAACTCACACAAACAGGAAGAGTAAGGGGCACAGCCCAAGGAAGACTGGGACTGGAAGGAATTTACTTGCCCTTTCCCAAGGCTGAAAGCAATCACTGGCCACCCCCTGGAGGCTGCCAAGAGATCACTGCCTGGGGAAAAATTCCCAGTCTGTGCCAGGAGCAGTCCTCACACCCAGGGAGAGACAGAGAACCCATTTAGCGTTCCATGACTTTACTATGATCCACCACAGGCAGCACAGAAAGGGGTTTTAAAGTATGTTAAAACCAAGATGCATTTCAGAGAAGTGGAAGATTTGCAAACAGTGGCAGATTAAGGAGCAAGCGTGGCTTTGCCTGGGGTCTGGCACAGCTCTGAGCAGAGCTGGGTGCCCCAGGATCCTGCCATGTCACTCCAGCATGCTCACGCCAAGCGGGAAGGAGCTGGGACCAGCGGGATGCAAGCTGTGCCACAGGGCACGCCACGCTCCCAGCTCTGCCATCACTCTGCCACAGGTTTCGCTTGCTTGGCCGCTTCCAGACGTGTCAGGATTTCATTCCACTGCACAAACTGCTTAGAGAGAAGCAGGGTCTGGACATGACACTTAAGGAAGCCACGAGGTCAGAGCATCCTGACACCACCGTTACAATCCTGATTCCTCAGGAGAGGCCCAGGGCACCAGGCTGTTGAAAGCCTACATGGATTCAATCCACCCAATGGCTGAGCCACTGCAAAGCACCAAACTCCCATGGTAGTCCAGGGGGCACTTGTGAACACCACATACCACTGCCATGCAAGGGCTTTCTACACAGCTTCCCCACCCACTGTGGTTTTGGGATGTGCCTCGGCACTGGGATCCAATGCAGCCAGGACAGGGACACATTGTCACCACATCAGAAAGGCTGTTAAACCCAGGGTTGGAGATCCAACAGGACCAGCCCAGGGCTAAGAGATCAGTTCAGGTGCTCCAGGCCTGAAGTTCAAAGGATACCATTTTGTTGTAATCCTCAAGGAGTGTCTTGACACTGTCAGTGAGATCATGACGCTTCTCCTGCGAAGAGGGGAGACATGGTGCATGAGCAATAAGTAAGGTGAAGGACATCTCTCCCTTCCCAGTCCCTGACAGATGGCACAACAGGAAACTCATCCAAGGCTAGCACTGAGATCACTGCTCAGGCCCTGGCTGTGGGTGCTCAATGCAGCTGGACAGGTTTCCACAATCAAGAGAAAGGTCATAAACACTGGTCCCATGAAGCACCAATGCCCCCAGGCTTGCACTGCTGCCTGCCTCTCCTCAGTGTTCAGGCTCTGCTTGTCCCAAAACAGAAACTGGCAGCAAAATGCTGAAAGAGACCATCAGGAACTGCCCAGGCTATGCACTGCCAGCTGGAGGAGGGAAAGGGTGAGGGTAGAGAGTGACAGTGTCAACAACATTCCAGAGAATAGGACACTGGAGGAGCACAATGTTTCACCTCATTGTCTCAGTAAAAGGGGGAATTCAAAATGGTTAAACCCACTGCCACTTACTATGTGTCACTAAAAGCTTTTTTTAGTAGGATTAAGGTAGGCAAATTTCCAACTCGGACTCGATTGACATAAATCTTTCCCCCCTTGGAGTATTTAAATTTCTTTAAGACAGTAGTATGCATATTCTGATTGCAAAAAATTGCCATAAATTAGCAATTCAGGCGATTACAAATACAGTACAGTCACTGGCAAAAGGTTCCTACGCCCTTCTAGTCAATACTGATGGGAATATTCATGGTACCTGCTGTTGTATGTGGATCTGTGAGAGCCGCTGCAGTTTGGCTGCATGGTCAGGAACAGCTGGAAGCACAAAGGAGAAATTAGTTTGGGCTGTTTTACAGCACATGGGAATAGTTCCCAAAGTAAAGACAGTCCTCCTCCAGGACTACAGCATGGCAGAAGCCCACTCACCGAGTGCAAGTGTCCCACACTACAGACAAAACTCATACATGATTAAAAAAAATCAACTTAACTACCCTGGAACTGCACGAGCTCAGGGATGCCCACAGCGAGGGCTACTCAAGAATTACACTGGAGTAAACCACCTGGATAGCAGAAAAGGTATCTCTATCCGTGCCAGGAACAGAGATGTTCTGGATGTGAAAGAGCTCACAGGAAGGAATGACCTCCAGGTCCACTCTCTGTCACAGTGCTGTCCCTAGCCTGCTCCACAAGTTACTCTATCACCTCCTTGACCTTGTAACAGAGGTGAGAGCATCAGGAGGCAGGAGCAGACCAAGTTTGTACTCAGTTTACTCTCACATCACTAAGCTGTCCTCTTCTCTAGTCTCAGACTCAAGAGAAAAGAAAGCAAGGAGGACAGGCCACAGCTTAGCAGGTGGCATTTGCAGCTCCAGCTTGCAAAAGCATGTGCATACCTTGGATACTGGTGCTGTCCAAGATTGGCTGGAGGTTCTTCACCTGCTCTAGAAGGGCTGCACGGGCAGGAATAGCCTGTTCCTCTGGTTGAGGGGAGACAAGAATCAACATCAGTAAACAAAAAAACACTGCTTTGACTTTTCACAAATAGTGGTAGTTTTTCCAGCTTTTTTACAGAAAGAGGCTTGTTCATGATTTTATTTACACTTCTGTGCTGCTTGTCCCTGGGTCTTGATTCACAACAATTTCATGCAGCAGAATTGCCACTAAGTTCTAATGATAGGATAAGGAATAATGGTACAAATTGAAAAAGGAGAAATTTAGGCTGGATATCAGGAAGAAGTTCTTCACTGTGAAGGTAGTGAGACACTGGCACAGGTTATCCAGGAGGTTGTGGATGCTCCATCCCAAGGCCAGGTGGACGGGGGTCTGAGTGACCTGGGATATTTGGGGAGGTGTCCCTGTCTATGGCAGAGTGGTTCGGATTGGATGGTCCTTAAGGGCCCTTCCACCCCCTTAACATTCAATGATTCTATGGAATTCCATCACAGGTTATACCACCAGAGGCTGATCAAACTCCTTGGGTCAAAGGAGGATGAGGCCAGAGGGTGTCCAAATACACCCAAATGTCTTCTGTTCTTGTCACAGCCTGGAGAATACTGGAAGTGGGGTGAGGAAACCATTCTAGCTCCAGCTTTTCTTACCAGCCTTTGATTAATTCAGGTCTAAAGTGAATGATCAATACGAGAGAGATCAGAGCTGATAAAACTGCAGCGTGGCTGTGCATGAGGGAGCACTGAGGGTGACAGACATCCTTGTACAACCCACCTCTCTGATACCTCCGTGGGCCATGCCGTACCACATCTTTACAAAAGAAAAGAAATCCATCCTGATCCATCTTAGGTAAAGGACACTTTTTCTGCAGTGCTACAGAAGCCTCCTGTTTCCCCTCGTTTCATGCCATACCTGCCAAGATGAACTGCAGCTTCATAGCGTCTGGAACAGCCATCCTGTCAATGTACTGGGGGTCAAGGTACTTTATTACATCTTCAACTGGAGGGACAAACAGGGTTGGAGACAAAAAGCAGGGGAGATGTCATTCACAATAGCAGCTGCCCCTCCCACTATGTATCAGATTACTCTGCAAACACTGCTCACTTAAACACCTTTTTTTCTTTTTCTTTTTTTTTTTTCCCCGATTAATTAGTTTCTATATGACTTTAAAGCTCTGTGACCAAGAACTGAGAAATGGCTTAAACCAGGAAACCACTACATTAGGGACAACTGAAAGTCTCACTTTTTGTCTGGATAACAATTACCAGAGATGAGTGAAATCTGCTTCTTCCCACCCTCAGCACAAAAACAGCCAACAGCCCCCCATCCTGGTCCTTTAAATAATCCACAAATAAATGGTTTAGGCTTTTATACTGAGCAGCCACTGCAAACTAGGATTACAATGACCCTCCCTGCCCGTTCTATGACAACAGACAGGAAAACCTGTCAACAGGCAGATTTGCAGGACTAAGTACCCCCCAGTTTGGAGGCAGCACCCCAGATCTGCCCACTGAGTGTGAATTTTATTGCTCCCACCACACACAGAAGGCAGAGCTAATTCAGCATGCCCAAGAAGTCCAAATGTGCAGGAATTATTTCAGGAGCTTATGCTCCAAGAGCTTTCAGAGGCTGCATTTCAGGCAGAGCAAATCCTGGCACTGACACGGACACATGGAAATTGAGCAAGTAACAGGCTGCAGCTGCCCCATTCCCACCCCCGACTGCTGAGCTAGAGGATAGCCAGCAAAAATACACCTTTCTCAATTACTTATTTCTGTGCCAAATGAACTGAAACAAACAGGTGTCGGATGGTACTTTTGCTCACAGCAGCGAAATGGTTCAGAGTTGCCCCCTCCCGCCCTCCGCGATCCTTCCCCTACCGCAAGACCCGCTCACTTTTCTTAAACAGGATTTTGATCCTCTCCCTCTTGCCGGCGATATTATTCAGGGCCACCTGCACCTTCACCAGCTCGTCCGCCACCTGCAGACACAGAGGGAGGGGACGGGGCTGTCAGGCCCCGCCTGGCCGCGGCACCTCAGGCCTCGCCGGGCTGCACCAGACGGCCCCGGCCGCTCTCCGCAGCTTCCCCCCCAGCACCTTCCGCGGCCCGCATCCCTCGCCGCCGAGGCCGACGCGCTGCTCCAGCTCCTCCAGCCGCCACTGCAACCGCCGCAGCTCCGCAGCGCCCGCCGCCATCTTCGTGCCGGGCGGAAGCGGCCGCGCCTCACTTCCGGCGCGCCCCGGCGGTTGCCATGGCGGCACGTTGCTAAGGACCGCGGCTGCCATGGCGACGGGCGGGGAGGCCGCGTCCGGCGGAGCGCAGCCCCTCTCAGAGGATGCGGGGCGGTCGATGGCGATTTGCACTGCAGAGGGAAGCATGCAGCCCTCCCGCCGCCTGGGAGGGCAGTCGATTGCCGCTTCATTCCGGCGCGGTCCTCAAGGAAAGAGGCGCTCGGATGTATTAAAAGGAATTGACATAGCGATCCGTGTGGATGCAGGCCCTTTGAAATCCGGGAGGCTGCCGCCGGCTTTCCCCCGGGCCTCTGTCTGCCCGCATTCACCTTTCTATTATCGACTGCCACAGGTGACACTCGCGAAGAAGTGAAGCACTAATGAATGGTGCAGCCAACCCCAGCCGTGCCGCTGCCTTCAGCTGGCACTCACAATTACACGGGTTTCTGACAGGGATGAAATTAATTCATAGCAGCAGCATCTGCCCCAGAAAAAGACCAGAGGGTTTCCCAACTGCAGAGCAATAAGTATCCTAGGGTGTATGGGGAAGACTGTGGCCAGCAGTCAGGGAGGTGATCCTGCCCCTCAACTCAACTCTGGGGAGGGCACTTCTGAAGTGCCGTGTCTCCTTCTGGGCTCCTCAGCACAAGAAAAACAAGGAGCTACTGGAGAGGGTCCAGTGAAAGCCACAAAGATGATTTGGGGTCTGAAGCATCTCCCTTCTGAGGAGAGACTGTGGGAGCTGGGACTGTTCAGTCTGGAGAGAAGACTGAGAGGGAATCTCATTAATGCACGCAAATATCTCAAAGGCAGGTATCAGAGAGGATGGTGAGAGACTTTTCAGTGCTGCCCTGTTACAGGATGAGAAGCAATGGCCCTAAACTAAAACAGAAGGAAGAACTTCTTTATGTTGAGAATAGCAAAACACTGGAACAGCTGCCTAGGGAGATGGTAGAGTCTCCCTCTCTAGAGACATTCCAAGCCCACCTGGACATGTTCCTGTGTCACCTGCTCCAGGTGACCCTGCCTTGGCAGGGGTGTTGGACTAGGTGATCTCCAGGGGTCACTTCCAGCCGTGATGATTCTGTGATTCTGTGAATTTCCAAAGTACCTTCTGATGTCCTTCTCTGTATCCCAGGGCTCAGCCTGCCACTGCCCCATCATGAGCAAACAACTTCAGCAGTGCCGGGATGAACATGGGCCTGGGTATTGCACTGCCATAGCCCAGGCACCAGGTAACACCAAGTCAAGGTCCCAGGCCACTGTTTTAAATAAAAACCACCTGCTAATAGCAGGTACTTTGCTAACATTGCTGGTAATGTGGGCTGGATGGTTTTGGGGAACCCTCCCATTGCCCTTTGCTGAAAGCTGAAGCCACTGTGCCCTGACAAATCATTGTCCTTACAGGTGATGCCTTAAGATCCGAGTTTTCTGTTCTGCTTGGGTATGTTTTTCCGTTGTGCTTTAGGGTGATAAAGACAAAATAGACCGATACCAGCTATGGACTCAAGGACAGTTTCTTCAGACTCCAGGCCCAAAGTATAAACAACATGAGAAGAGGGCAGGCCAGCCAGGAGAAGATGAGGAGGACACCTTACAATTTGAGACTATTAATTGGATGGTTGACTGAAGTCTATAAAAATGTAAAATCATGTGACCAAGCCCTCTTTTGCATCCACCTTGGAGCCATTCGGGCAGGGCAGGGGCCACACTGTGGCACTGTTGCTGCCAGGGTGTGGCCTTTGAAGGCCTTTCAATAAATACCTATTTATTTCCCCTAACTCTGTGTGATCTCTGTTCCAGCTCCTAAAGGCAACACAGGTACGTTCCTACTGAGCATTGTACAGGCTACCAGGATGCAGGAAGAAGTGGGGTGGCCCAGTGCCCCAGCAGCCCTTATACCTCCCCAAATCACCTGCAGGAACTCTGCAGAGCACTCAGGCAGCAGGAGAAGGCTGAGGCTCCGTGTGTGCTGCCTTTTCTTCCCAGGGATCAATAACTGGGATCTTCAGAGGGGAAGAACTAAGCTTTGTTCCACAAAGGAAACAAATAGAAACGGCTTCATTAGCAGAAGCACCTGGGGGCTGCAAGGGGGGCTGGGGGCTGCAGGGGGGGCCAGGGTCTGTGCACACAGCGATGGACTGTGCTTAGAGGGTATCAGCTCTGCTGTGCCCTGGGCCCAGCATATGGACAATGCCCCAAACACACTAGAGGGTCCCAGTAGCCTAAGGTGAGAAACTCAAGCAGTCCTGGGCTTCAAGCATTTGGGAGCTTTGGGACTGTCCCCATCTATCTTTTAGAGTCTCATCCAGTTTGCAAGCTCTGGAATGGAGCTGCAGCTGTAGCACTGACTGACCACAGCCAGCATAAGGAGTCTGTTCCCTGCTCCTTGGGAATGAGAGCAGGCTTTGACTATTCCCCATCTCCGAGTCTGCAGGGGCACGCTGATTCAACCACTTGCCCCCAGCCCAGTGCTGAAGGTGGATCCAGTGCTCTGTCGGCTGGGCTGGATTGTCCCTTCATCCTCCACCTTCCCTCTGCTGCTCAATTACAGTCCCTGCAGGACATGGGGAAGCAGGCATCAATCACGGCTGGTTACTCAGGTGACAGCAGCTGTGTCCCCAGGCTCCCCAGGGAGCATAGAATCACCCTCTGAGCCTGGTAATGAGTGGGGACGCGGGCCCGCATGTGCCCTGCCGGCTCCCTGGGGCTGCGGTGCTCGATGAGCTGCGGCCAGCCCTCCACAGCAGTGCAAAGGGACACAAGACCTCAATTAAGGCTGCATCAATCCCGCTCCAGCTCTGCTTGCTACACTCACAAACAACCCCCCACACACCCCTTGTTCATGAGCTTTCCCCCATCCCCGGTGCCCAGATCATCGGTCCTTCGCAGGGGTTCCGTGTCACCTCCGTGCTCTCAACACGTTTCCAGCGTGACACCCTCACCCTCCGTGTCACCCCAGCGTCCCGAGGCTGGGTGCGGGCGAGCAGCGTTGCTGCAGCACCCTGGACAGCGACATCGCTCTCCGGGTGGGCTTGGGGGTCCGGGCTGGGGGATGTCCCTTGCCCTGGGAATCCCGGCGGAGTCTGGGTTGTGGCTGTCCCCGAGGGACTGGGCGCTGTCCTCGAGGGGATGCGTTGGAGCCGTACCTGGGGAACTGTGGCTGTCCCCAGGACTCAGGGTGTCCCCAGAGGTCCGACTCTGACCTCAGGGACGATGCTCAAACAGGAATTTCTGTCCCGTTGGGTGTCAGGGACCAGTCTTAGTGGTTGCCTCCAGCCAAAGTGCCTGTCCCCACAGGAGTCCCCTGTGCCTCTTCAAATGTACAGGTGGCTGCACACATCTGGAAGTCCATGTGTGAGCATGAATGTGCCAGTCTGAGCAGGCATGTCAGAGTTTGTACAAGAGAGCACAAGCGACCACCCACGTATGTGTGTGCCTCCCAGCTCCACCATGGTCCACCTGTGTCCACTGTGGGCATTGCTCGGGTACCAAGCTGGTGCAGTGCTACCGGCACCCCACCAGGTGCAACCTCACAGCCCCATGGGCATGGTCTCAGCAGCTCCAGGGTCATGTTTCCTTCCCTAGCACAGGGCTCACCTATGGGTGAGCTGCCACTGGGGGCTCGTGGGGGCAAGCCGCACAGCCTAGCTGGCACGGCTGGAGTTGCTCTGATCCAGCCCATGTCTGAAAGCTCTGGTGAGTGTAGGGCACTTGTTTGCAACTCAGAGCTCTCAGAAACTGAGCTGGAGGCGAGCATGAGGTGGGTTGAGAAACCTCAGGCACTGCAGGTGTTACCCAGGAGCATCACAAGCTGTCGGGGTGTCCTGCACCCCAAGACTGGGCCTGCAGCTCGGTGGGTGGCACCACACCCTGCACACCACCCTCAGCACGGGTTTGGCTCAGGAGTTAGTTTCCTTTAATAGATACACAGAGTCGCGCGGCTGCGGAGGGAGTGCGGGAACAGGCCGGCGCCGCCGAGCCCCCCACGCTGAGGTAGAGGCGAGCATTGCTCCACGCTCACCTGCTTTGGCACCCTGGGGCACACGCGGGGGAGGAGGCGCCCGCCCAGCCCCAACGAGGTAGTTCAGAGTGCCCTCTGTCTCCCTGTCACCCATGTGGGGACCCTGGCACCCAGGCAGTCTTTGGTAGTGGGGGGGCTCTGCTGGGCAACCCCGCTCTACCCCCACCAAGCCCCACCCCGAAATTAACCCCCAACCCCAGCCCCACCCCAATAAGCTCCACCCCCACCATTCCCACCAATATCCCCATTATTTGCCCCCCCCCGGATGATCCCCCTGAGCTGAGGACCTGGGGGGCTGAGATGCCACCACCCTGGGGGTGTCTCAGGGCAGGAGCAGCAAGCCCAGGCAGCGCAGGAGGGCTGGGTAGGGGCATCTGCAGTGGGTAGGGGGTGCAGTATATATATAGGGGCTGCAGTATACAGGGGCTACGATTAATAGGGGCTGCAGAGTATGGTGCCTGCGGTGTTTGCATGCAGGGTGTGTATGGAGAGGCAATGTGGGCACCAAGGGTGTGTGCAGGGGGATGCAGTGTATGCATTGAGGTGCGTACAGGGGCAGTAGTGCGTGCATTGAGGTGGGTTAGGGGCTGCAGGATGTAGGGGATGCAGCATGCAGGTCCTAGGGGCCCCCAGGCATCAGGGCAGCAGGAGATGTATGGGGGGGGGTCACCTGGGGGTGGTGCTTTGGGAAGGAACGTGTGTGTGTATGTGTGTGTGTGTGTGTGTGCGTGTGTGCGTGTGTGTGTGTGTGTGTGTGCAGATGAAGGAACAGAAGGGCCAGCATGGGTGATCACATCCTTGCATGGACACAGCTCAGTATTGCAGCAAGAGGCACCTTTGGGTCCCCATCCCACCCTGGTGGCCCAGCTGGGTCCCACAGCTCAGCCCCCCAGACTCTGGTCACCCCCAGCTGCTTTCAGGGAGGGGGTACAGCTGCCTTACGGCGAGGTGCTAGTGGAAGTGTGGCTTTGAGAGGAGGCTGGGAGCAGGGGGTTTGGGGCAGACATAGGGTTTGGACGCATCTGGGCACTCCCTCCACCGGGTGCCAGGGTGGCTGAGGGCCGGCGGGCGAACAGGACACCTGGAGGACAAGAACAAGCAGGTTAGGGCAAGCCCACGGTTGGAGGATGGGCTCACCTGGTCCCCAGCACCCAGGCTGGGGAGTGTGAGACCAAAACTCTCACCACCTCATGAACACCCTCTCATCACCTGTGGTGTCTCCCCTCCCCCAGGCATCCTTGGGGATGGCCCAGGGTCCATTTGGCTGGCAGCCCCACATGATGCTTAGGCCTGACCTTTCCAGCTTGTTAAATATTTAAGTTCTGAAGGCAAAGGCATCGATTTTTATTGTGGGGTGTCTCAGCAGGACAGGTATGAATATGGGGGGTCTGGGATGGGCTGCTTAGCCAAGCTGCTGCACACTGGCACCCCAAAGGATTCTCTGCTGCAGCAAAGCACCCCAACATCTTTCCCTGCACTCTGCAATCAGCCAAGCCCCACACCCAGCCAGAGATCCTCTGGGCACACAAGCATTGGGGTGACCCCAAATCCAAGCCCATCCCTCGAGACCTCAGGGAGTGGAATGACCCTAGGTGCAGGGTCCCTTCTCAGCCAGAGTCTGTCCATCTGTCCATCTATTTACCCCCCACTTTAGCCCTTCATCACTAGCACCTGCTTTGGGCCAACTTCCATCCTTGTCAACCCCCTCCTTCTCCTGCCCCCTCTCCCCAAGCCCTGCCACTTCATTACGATGGATTTTATAGTAAAGACATCAGATTGAAGGAAGGACTTGCTGGCCAGGCAGTGGCTATAAGTTATTGGATTTCCCGGCCGCAATTACACGGGCCAAGCGGCCCTTCTATTTACCTGTGTAGACAACTCCATTTATTTCTATTGACATGTTGATACTGCTAATGCTGTTGGTGGACAGGTTCAATGCGGTCTCCTGTCTGTCATCTGGGGAAAGGAAATACCAATATGAGTGTTAAGCGAAACAGAAACAAGAACCTGTCCGAGACAGATAAGCCGGGACCCAGTCCCTCTGGGCATCGTCCTCTCCAGTCGCTGCTGCTTTCCCACCTCAGGTGCCAGGGAAAGGGATAACCAAGGTTGAGGTGTTGCATCTCTTTACCTCGATTGGAGATCTTGACATTCATGGGGAACTGGGAGGCCATGGCCAGGAGGTTGTGCTGAAGCGCGTGTTGCACCAGCCGCTGCTGCTCCTCCACTGTCAGGGCCACCTTCTTCTCCGGGGGCTCCCCTGTCTCCAGCTTCTCCCGCAGCTGCTCCAGCACCACTGCCTGTGAGGCAGCTGCTGCTTGGGCTGCTGAGAGATGGTGGCCGGCCAGTCCCACTGGGATAGCGATGCGCCCCGGCACTGATGCTGCCAGCATTCCATCCTCTGCAATGACCAAGAGAGCTCAGCAGGTCCCTCATCATCACCCCACATCATTCTGCGGTGCCAACATCAGCCCACCAGCAATGGAGCAGGGCAGGCCACCACTCCCAACTCCTGGGCTTGGTCCTTCTCCAAAACCAGGGAAAATACACTTTTTTTCACTGCCTGAAAGGGACTAAAAGAATGACATTGTTCCTATTTTCCCCAAGCAAAATGGGCACAAGCAGACAGGGAATATCCCTGGCAACGCCCCAGGGATGTTCCATCCCTGCTGCTGGAGCCGTGTCCATCCCTGGGAAGAGATGGTCGTTGCTGGGCAGATGGGATCCTTACCCACCTTTCTTAACACTGTGCACTTGGCTGAGCTGGCCACAGCTGTGTGTGGAGATGCTAAGAGCTGGCAGAGGCATTTTGGGAGTGCCCAGCAGGGTTGGGGTGCTGGCTGGCGAGTAGTTGAAGAGTGCTGTGCCGAAAGTCTGCCTCCGTCCCTCCCGACGGTTGCTGTTGATGGCAGCTTGCAGCTCTCCAGGAGAGCTGAGCGCTCGCTTCTCACATTCGTAGGGATACAGGTACTTCATGTATCTGCACGGGAGAGAGCCAGGGGGAGACCCACAGTCGTGCATCTCCCAGCCAGCACCGTGCTGAGCAAAGAGCCCTTGGGAAGGTGCAGAGCCCTCCACCCACTTTTGTGGTACCCCATGTCAGACCCCATGCAGGGCTCTGGGACATCTGATCCAGTGTCCCCCGCCTGCCACCTGCCAGGCACTCACTGTGTGCGGAGGGTGAAGGCAGCGCTGGTGATGGAGGTAGGTAGGTTGAGGCCCTTGGTGATCTCCCGCCAGATCTTCTTGTTGATGACTTCGACCAGGCCACCCTTGTCTGTCACCAGCTGGTACAGTGTGTACAGGTCCAGCACTTGCTTGGCCATGATGGGGATGCGGTTCACTGGCGTCCCTTCCGGAGGCACACAGGAGACAGAAGAGGGTGTGGGGGGCTGCCCACAGGGGGCCTTTGTACCTGGGATCATAGCCCCCGCCCTCCCCCCACTGCCACAGCAGGTACCCACAATGGGAGGCACATCTCTCCATGCCCAGGTGAATACCCATGGGCTCCTGGGGTGCAGGCAGGACCCCAGGGTGCCTGGGAGAGTAGCACTGTGCCAAAAAGCAGGAGAGACCCCAGCATGGTGGCAGAGGGTCACCTTTGATGGAGCTGTCAGTGGGCCTGGGTATGCTCTCATCTGGGATGGACACAGTACCTCCTCCAACCCTAGAAGAGGTTCTCAGAACTATCTGTACAGCACCAATCTACGAAATCTCTCAGAGCATCCTAGTATGACTCGCTCTGTAATGCTCTTTCAGAGTCTTATAAAGAGAGACTTCATCTACAGTTTAAAATGGAACCCATCCTATAACCTTTCTGAAGAAGGAGGACCCCTACAACTCTTCTGGGAGGACTCATCCTACCATCTCTCTACTCTTCCAGCTACAGACTCTTACAAAGATTTTCTAAAAGAACCTCTTGACCCTACAGATGACCCCAGAAGTTTCCTCTGCTTAAAGGACTTTAGTGCCCTGCTTTAAGAAACCTGACCCCAAATCCTCTTCAACTGCTCTCAGCAGAGACCCTGACCCCTGGTGCCCCAGCATCACCCTCCTCCATGAGGCTATGGGGCAAGGGGACATGGGTTCTGTAAGCCCAGCATAGATCAGCATGGTCTCCACAGCCACCAAGCCTGGCTAAAAACCCCTCCCCACTTTCTCAGCATCCTCAAATAACCCCACAGCCTTGCTGTGCTTCATGCCTCCTTGGAACGATGGTCTGGGCATTCACTAGAAGCTGGGCAGTGGAGGGACAAGCATCACATCCCATCCCACCCCGTCCCATCCTGTGCCATTCCAGCCCGTATATATTCCTCCTGTGAGGTGGCGGGGCACAGGCAGTATTGGAAAGCCATCCATTTGGCCGAGGGAGGCTGTCACGACTGCGCTTCGCCCCTCAAACGAAGCCGTCATTCACCGCCATCCTCCAGCATCCCTAATTTATGGCCCTGATATTGGCTTGGCTTCTTCACATAAGCCTGAAAAATGAGCTCTTTTTATTCTCTTACTGAGTTCATTTAACTTTTTTTTTTTTTTTTTTTTTTTTTGTGTCTGTGCTGTTCACCAGGTCGGGAAGGGGGAGAGGAGTTTATCCTCCTGGGAGAAAGGCAGAGATATTGACTTGACATCTGCTGTTGGTTGCTCACCAGCCCTACTCAGGGCTGCTGGCACAAGACCCATCACCTCAGGGGGCCCCATTCTGAGGGCTCTCCCTCACCCCCAATGCCAACGAATTTGCACGGTCTCAGCCCTCAGTCAATGGCCCATGGATTTCTTTTCTTTCTCCCCTTTCCAGCCTTGCTGGCTTATGAAAGTGCCTTGCCATTAATCTCAGGGCTGTGTGGGGCGTGCGGCCGATGCCTGTCCCACTGACAAAGGCACCTGTCTGCATCCCCACAGAGTGATGGCCCCAACCCCAGCCTGGGCCAAGGGCACAAAAGCCCAGGGAGGTGATGCAGCCATTGTGGTGCTGCAATTAGCACCCTGATTGATTAATAGCCCCATGTTATCAGCAGGGCACTGAGCTTGGTGCTGAAATGGGGGGGTGGAATGCAGACCCCAGTAAGCAAATACAGAAACAGCTCCCTTCTGTCCCTGATTACTATCTTTGAGGTGCCACAGAAACTGGGGCATAGCCATGATCTGCCCCACTGCTTGTACCCTGTATCTGATGGTGATGGTGGTGGTACTGCCTTCACGAGCCACCAGGGCCAGCTGTGCCCTTGTGCCATGGGCTGGCCTCAGAGGGTCTGCCCCACAAACCATTTTTCAGCCCTACAAATTCTCCACTCTGCTGAAAAATGTCAGTGCTGATACTGTCCTGAGAGACAGCAGGGGGATGCAACCCCTTTCAGCAGGGCTCACCTTGTGGACATGAATCCCTCCTGGAGACCTTGGGGACACAGCCTGGGTGTCACAGTCCCCAGCTCATGCATCTCTGGGTGCCCCTGCTTCATCTGCAGTGATTCTTGGGTACTGCTTCTTACCCAGCTCTTGATGATCCCTCGGATGCTCTCCTTGTACTTCAGCCCTTCTGTCCCCTTTCTCTTTGGTACCCCAGCCCAAAATCCCAGTCTCCTCCAACAAGTTCATGCACACCCATCTCTGCAAATGTGCACCTGTGCACCCAACACCTGCCTGCCCTCCCCAGAGGGATGGCAGCCACTCGGAGGAGAGGCAGAACAGAAAGGATGGAGGGCACAGGAGTGGGATATCCAGACACAGAGGGATGTGCAGTAGCACTGTCAGGGAAGCATTAGGCTCCCTCCCTCCTCCCCACACCAGCAGGCACTTACTTAATTAGCCCCAGCCCCAATAGCGAGGGAGTTAATTAGCTCTGGAGAGAGAGATAATGAAGCTGCAGAGCAGCCCATGAATCTTGTAGCTGATGGATGCTGGGGGGCTGAGGCAGTGTTGATGCCCCCACTCACTCCCCACAGCTCTGCACCAGGGCCAGGGGGCACCCATGGGGCAGTACCCAGCCCATCCACAGCCTACAGCTGGCCCCAGGGTGAGCCCTACGGCTCAGTGCCAGCCACTCACCACACACCTCTGAGTGCAACAAGTTTGTGGTGTCCCAGCCCAACCCAAAAGTCAATCTCTGCAGCCCCAAAACCAGGTGGGGACCCTCACCACCCTTCCAATGGGCAGGGTGTGCAGGCGACTGCCCTTCTCTGCCCTCCCTCACCCCCTGCGCAGCCAGCCCCAAAGCTCCTGCACCCCCCTCAGCCGTTCCCCGTTAATTAGCTCGGCATTAACCTCTGCCTGGGGTTTACTGGCTATCGAGCGGCTTGTTCATTAATCCACACACCAGCAAAAGGCTCTAATTAATACGGCCCGCCACACGCCCGCGCTCGGCAACTTTTAATTGTCGCAGGCCCGGCCGGGGAGGGCGAAGGTTAAAGCATTTATCGAGTCCCCACGAGCCGCTCGGCTCCCCATGCCGATAGCAAAGATTTCCGATGAGGATGGGTTGGCTGGCGAGCCCTTAACCCCTGGGTGCCCGGCGCTGCCGGGACTGCTGGCCCCACTCCCGTAAATTGGAGGCATCCCTGAGAGGTGTGAACGGTGGGCATCCTCAGTAGGCGCTGCTAACAGGGAGCCCTAATGGGCACTGCCAAGGGCATTCCCACCAGGAAACCCTAAAGCGGCCTGAAAACTGCTAACAGGCATCATTAATGGGTGTTGCTATTAACGGCTGCTGCTAATGGTTGTCACTAGGGAGTATGTTAATGGTCATCCCCATCCAGGTGCTTCTAGTGGGCATCCCTGCTGGGCATCGCTAATGGGCACGGGATATCAGCAGGCACCGACAGCTGCCCCAGCCTGGGGTGAGGGGGAGGCCAGGGGAGCACCGCAGGACACGCCTCAGGGTTTTGCAGAGACGTGGAGCAGCTCAGAGCCTGAGAACAACACACCCTGAGCCCCCCAGCAGCCGAGGCAGGGGTGGCAGTGGCACCCACCCCAGCCACCCACCTTTACCTCTCTTCTGCATGAAGCCAAAGAGATCATCCAGGAACTCCTTGCGTTTTGGGTCCTCATCCAGTTCATAGAGCTGGAGGCAGGAGAGAAAGGGTGGTCAGTACTTCCTGCACATGTAGGTGAAAATAGAGAGGAGCAGTGCCTAGGGCAAAACACTGCCTGGGCCAAAATCGGGCATCACCCCTGGCCCCACCTGCCTGCTCTGCCAGCAACAAGAAGCTCCTTGTGCTCAACTAACAGAATCCCCTGACACACCCTCTGCCTGGGCGTGGGCTCTCCCCGTGCCTGGGGTCTGGCATGGGCTCCCCACAGACCACTGACTACTTTGAATCTTTGCTGCAGAGACGCTGGGTCTGTGCCTCAGTTTGTCCTGCCCCTCACCCTCTTAGATGCAAGAATCACAGCCCAGAGGCATCAGCAAACCCAAACCCCAGACAGGACCCCGAGATTGCAATGCTCAGCTCTGCTCTGGCACTGCTGAGTGCTGGTGGTCCCCAGGACCCAGCATGGGATCAGCGTCCTCCTCAGCCCTCATCCCTCACAGGGACACCCTAACAGTGGGGGCTGATCCCACCCTGGGGAAGGAAAAGTTGGCTCGACCACGGCACTGGGTACCACCGAGGGAGCTGCAAGTGCCCGGGCTGCCACGTGTACAGGATTGCACAGACTCAAACATATGGCTGTGAGGATACTTCAGTGTGCTGGGTGCTCTGGACACACGGACACAGCCCGAGCTGACGGGCAGCACTGGGGAGGTGAGCGCAGCCCCTACACCAGGGACACGAAGTGCCGGCTCCGTGCGAAAGTCCGGGCTCGCCTGATTCCAGCACAGCGCCTGAGTGACCATGACAAATTGGAGCCTGCCAGATCGATGGCCCAGCAGTAAAAGTCAGAGCACATGAAGGAAAAATTAGCACCAATCGAAGACACTATAGACACCAATTCCTCCCAGCAAGCCCGGCAAGAATTTAAAACCATTGAAAAGAAACAAAACTCAGCAGTCCAGAATGGATTTCCAAAACATATACAAAGAAATGCAAGCTGGAAAACAAAGTCAGGCACAAAATAGAGTCGTTTAAAACACAATTGTGCTGGGAAAGGCCGTTAAAAACCAATAGAAAGGGAGCACACCCCCACTCCACAGAGAACATCATTCACCAGACAGATAAAGGGAGCTGTGCTTAAGGCTGCAGGGACAGAGGGATGTGGGGATGGGGGTGGATGCCATGGGGACATATGAATGCAGAGATATGGGAATGTAGGGATGTGGGGTTGCAGGGACTCAGGGAACGCAGAGATGGAGTGATGCAGGGATGCAGTGGGGACACATGAATACAGGGACATGGGAATGTAAGGATGTGGGGTGAAGGGACTTCAGGAACATGGAGATGTGGGGATGTAGGGATACAGAATGTGGGGACCTAGAGGGATGTGAGGATGCTTCTACAGACCCCACAGTTCCCACCACTGAACAGACACACCTAACACAGTCCCTTGTCTAACTCAGATGCCAGCTGTCCATCTCCTGGCAGGGACAGAACAGTGCTAACTGCCTGTTCCTAACTTTGTCTAGGGGTACAACTGCCAGACTCACATACACACAGGTGCTGACTGCCTGGCTCCATGGAGCTCCTTCTTTCCTGCTTCCCTGCTCTCTGGATCACTCACCTATCCCCTCCTTACCGCTGGGTGCTCTTGGGAGTGACCTGCCCCTGGGCGCCAGTATTGTGTCCCTCTCCACCGCAGTGTTCCCTGCCTCACTCTGTGCCCCCTCCCCAATGACTGCTCTTTTCCAGGAGGTCCCCGAGCCATTGATTACAGTAACTGGGTCAGGCTCTGAGCAGAGCTCCAGGAAGCTGCTTTGATTTCTGCCCCAGGAAGCCTGTGTCAGCCAGGCTTTGCCTGCATTTCCCTGCCAGTCCCTGCCTCTGGAAGCGACACCAGAGCACTTCGACATCCCCCGACATCTGGCTTGTCAAGGCAGGGAAACCCCCAAAACTGGCAACTACCACTCATCCTGCTGCAAGGTGAAGCCATGGCCTTCCTGAGGTGTTACCCATGGATGGGCTTCAGCACCCACACACCTGTGCCCTGGGTGCCACTCGTGTTTCTCCTCCCATCCATGCAGGCAGGATCCCACTCAGAGAGGGCTGCTACTGACTGCAGCCCCCAAAACAGGTGTGACCTCCAAGGGCCAGGTTCTATTTTTCCACTGTTTATTAACCTCTAACCTTTTATCTGTGGGGCACTGAGATGCAAAAACACATTACATCAAACGAGGAGCAAAGGTCAGCTTTTAAGTGGAGATGAGAGCGGAGCTGAGTAACTGGGGACAAGCCGGCAAGGCCCTTGGGTATGCCTGGGGTGCACGGGGTGTTCCATGAGATTTGGGGATGCTCAGGCTGGACAAGAGGTCTCCTGGGTGACACACAGTCGCTGTGCAGGGACACATGCCTCACCTGGGTGTACATAGCCCTGCATGGGCTGCCACTAGCTCATGTGGGGGTGCACAAGCCCACGTGAGCATATCCAACCCTACGCAGGCATGCACAACTATGGCTGGGCTTGCACAACCCCACAGGCGTGCACAGCCCTGTGTGTGTCCACTCAACCCCACAGGAGCGTGCACAGCCCTCGTGGGTGTTGCACAGCTCCAAACAAGCACAGGCACACCCTGCACAGGGACACAGATTCCCCCCCAGTGCCACACAAAATGTGGAATGGACATCCTGCACAGCCTTGCGTTGGTGTGCACAGCCCCCCACAGGGGCACACAGAACATCACAGTAGCATGCACAAGCTGTGATGCACATGCATACACAATCCACATGGGCACAAATCTCTACACAGCCATGCCTGGAAGTGCACAGCCTCCGACAGGCATGTGCAGCAGTCTGGTGTGTGCCCAGACTTTCATGGGCACACACCAGACTCCAGGAGCATTCACAACCCCATTCATACATCATGGGCACGCACTCCAAACGTGCATGCACAACCCCAGATGGAACATGCACATTGCTGTCTGTGCACCCACAACCCAAGACTGGAACACACACCACCAGACAGGCATTCACAACCCCATATATACATGCATAATTCTGGACAAGCACTCAACAGCCACAGAGGGGCATGTACAAACCCAGAACAGAACATACAACTCTAGACAGGCATGCACAACCCTAGACAGGCACACACAAATCCCAGTTGGGCACGCACAGCCCCGAACAAGCAAACAGACCCACATATATGTGTGCACAACCCCAAACAGATATGCACAACCCCATATATGCACATACAAACCCTGTACGTGCATCCACAACCCCAGATAGGCACACAGGGCCCCGAACAGGAACACAGAACTCCGAAGGGGATGTACAGTCCCACACATGCACTCACAACCCCAGCCAGGCACTCCACATGGATGGGCACCCCTGACCCCGCAGGGCATGTGTGTCCCCAGAGCATCCCCCTGCCATGTGCCTCGGAGCAGTGGTCTGAGCCTTGCCCAGGGGCAGTTGTGCAACACAACCCGCAGCTCCTGCTTGCGGTGACCTATGAGCAAGGACCCTTTTAATCGTGTTTGTATTGATATAATTAGTAACTCATTTAACGCCATCGATGTAACTATATTCCTCTATAAACGGAAGTATTAAACTGTCAAGCCCCGGGATCGATATCCCACCGGTGCACAGCGCAGCCCTGCTCTGCTGACCTCAGGGACCCATGCTTGGCCACCCCACTGGCCTCGGAACCCCAGCAGCACCCCACCTCCACCTGGCACTGCTGGCCTGGGTGCTTGTACAGGACTAGTTCAGAGTGTCCTCATCCCACACCTCATGCTGGGTGCAGCTCCGGGACCTGCACCCTCCTGTCATCCCATTGCCATGGTGACATCTATATTCCTTAAGGGATTGGGATAACGGTGCTTGTCAGGCAGGTTAAAGGTCAGCGGGTCGAACATGGTTTATTAACAGGATGTGAATAGACCATGTGCTTCCTCCTCCCCCTCCTCCTCCTCCTCCTCCCCCCCACGATTAAGTAACATTGTTAGCACCACTCATTTACCCAGGATGATCACTTTCCTAGAACCAGGGGGGCTTCCAGAGATGTCCCTGAGACCCCTTAGCCTAGCCGACACCCTAGACAGATAGGAGGTCAGAGAAAGGATGTGAAGAGGTGCAAAGACACCCCCCAGGCACTTCAGCTTGCCCTTTCCTGGTGAGTCCTCACTCAGTCCCCCCTGGGCCCTGCTGCCAAGGGAAGCAATCTCAGTAGGACCCCCACAGTCCCCGCTCAGCTGCCACCTCCTGCTGGCAGCAAGGGCTCACATCGGCAGCCAGGATTTAATCCACTTAATATGAGCTGTATCGATCCTGGATCCTGCTCAGCTCCCCCCCACCATGCAAACCCCCCAACCCTGAGCTGCTTAATATCCACCACATTGATTAGCCACACTGCTAATTTTTCCATCTGGCCACTGTTCACGCAGCGCGCTCAGGTAATGCTCACCTCCCTGCACCCCCCAGCCACACACCACGGGTGGCTGACTGCTGATGCACTGTTTTGGAGTCACTGCACCTCTCTGGAGCTTGACTATTGCCTCTGAGATCCTTCCCAAGGAAGATGGTTAGCGCACAACCAAGCACCCAGACACTGGCGTGTCATCCCCTTTGCTCGGTTGGCATGCCTCAGTTATACTGCAGGTAACCACAGGATCTGGCCATTCCCAGTTGAGGCACAGCCCTGAGCATGCTGGGGTTCAGGGATCCCAACAGCATCCACAGCTGGAGTGTTCCCTGCCATGGGGTGCACACAACGATCTAAGGTTTGCAGGTCCCTCCCTGCCCATCCCCATTGCCAGAGCTGGGGGGCAGTTCACTTCCCGCCAGGCACAAACCACCCCCTGACCTTGCAAGCCACCACTCGCCTCTTCCACCAGTTGTTAATAAGTTAATGGTTACAGGACGGCTTTGCCGGGACGGCCGGCTGCATTGGAAGGCAGTGCTGGCTCTTGGGGGGACGCTGCTCCCCCAACCCCACAGCCCCGAGGGGTGCGGGGTGCTCACTCATCCCAACACCACCAGCCTCAGCAGCCACCCCACTGCTGTGGCCGGACATCTCTGTTTGGGGACCTCCCCCAGTGCTGTGGTTCTCCCTCAAAGCCTTTCATCATGCTTAATATTTAACGGCGCTTTATAGAGCAGGCAGGTTTAATCAGCGCTGATAATGCGGCGGATCCGGCAGGTCATTAAAACCCCCCTTCCCACCGCAGCCGCTCCCGGGAGGGCTGCCTGCTGCAAACATTAACCCGGCCCCGCACAAGGTCTGCTGGAAGCGCTGGCCTTGGGACAGCCCCCCACCCACAGCCTGGCCCCGGTGTGATGTGTGGGGCTCACAGGGTCCCCAGCCTCCTGCTTCACTCTGCAGGAGGGGAAACTGAGGCAGGGGGTGCTGGCGTGGCTCCCCCCAGGCTGGGGCAGAGGAAACACGCTGCCCGTGGCTGTGTGGTGCCACCATGGGCACCATTCACGGCCCCTTGTCCTGTCTGGGGGCTGTGACACAGGACAGGAAGCCCTGGCTCCTGGCAAACACACGTCCCCCACGATCAGCCCCTTGTTTCTCGTTCATGGCTGAGCAGGCAGGGAGTCAATGAGCGGATTTGTTCGGGTTAACCTTCCTGACCCACCGGTGCTCGCTATGCCACTGCCTCCCCCTCCATCCTTGCTTTCCTCCCCATGTTGCCTTCCCCTCCATCCTCGTCCCTGCCCGCCCCTGATCCCTCCATGCGTGACTGAAGACCAGGGACACCCTTCCCCTTCGACCCCCTCCTAGGTGACTGAGCTATGGGACCCTGACCATGACCAGCACCACCCCAAGTGTCCCCAAGGGACACGCACAACACGCACCCCCATGGTACTTGCATGGGTGAGCACACAGGACATGCTCTAGCACACACTGGGGTCTGTGCACGCACACACCTGGTGTGGGGCTGTTGAATACAGGGTGCACACCTTGGGGGCTGTGTGCATGCCTGGGATGTGCGTGGGCTGCTCAATCCCCCTCCTCACAATGCACCTCCGGCCCCACCTCCTTCCTGCAACTCCTTTGAAGGGACAATGTAGAAGGAAAGGTTGGTGGCACCCGCCCCCGCCAAAACACACCCTGTGAAAGCAGCCCAGTCCCCACCTCAGCCTCTGGAAGAGCTGTGTGCCTAAGCAGAAAGAGCATCTGGGCTGGTTCCCACTCACACCCTCCCACGGACATGGGACATAAGCTCTGGATCCGTGATGGAGAACACAGCCTTGTGGACACCATTGAAGCCTCAGACTGAAAATTGCAAGGGCCTGGAACTTTTTCCTCATGCAAGGGAATCTTTCCCAGGCTGAGACAGTTTTCTCAGTTCCAGCCTGAGCCTTTCCCAGGATGATAACACTGGGGAAAAATAAAAAGGAATTAATAACAAGATTAACACCTGGGCTTCACTGATAAACAGTTCTCACGGTTTGTGAGAAAGTTTTTGTTTTCTTCAATTGTCCAATGGACTGCTGTTCTGCTTGCAGTTTGCAAACCACACTATAAATGTGGTCCGGCCGTTCAATAAATCTCTTCTTTGGCCACTTAGCTAGAGAAGTCCGTGTCATTATTCTACGCAATTCATAGCAAGCGGTGACAGCCTCCTCAGCAACAGAGGCATCTCCGGTGGGTGCCCTGTGCCCCAGTATTCCACAGCCCCCACACAGAGCCTGCTCACCCTCTGCACGCTCGTGCACACTGCAGCTTGCTCTGCAGATGCACACACCCTGGACAAACAGCCCCACCAAGCACACTCACACAGCCCCTGTATGTGATCCCCCTCTGCACAGACCCTGTCCACACTAATGCACACACACACACACACACACACACAGAGACAATCCTTGTGCATATCCATCCACTATTAACACAATTAGTAGATTATCAGAGGTCCAAGTTGATGAGGGGGTGCATCCTCCCCAAAGACTCAACTGGCATCTGATTTCAGGGAGGCAGCTGGGGAGGGAGCTGGAAGCAGCCTCAGTATGAGCTCCTGACAGTGCTCCTGTCCCCTCCACAGTGAGCGTATTCTCACACCCTCAGCTAGTTTTAACACCTCCTCTTTGGAGCCCCCATCCCAAATCCTTTGGACCCCTGGCTGGAAGATGGTGTTGTGGCAGCTTCTGAGGCTCTGAGCATCCCCCAGGCTCCACTGGGGCCAGGAAGTGCCCTGGGGACAGCAGTGGAAGTGGGGGATTGGCACCACCAGGACTGCCCAGCACTTCAGGCTGGGCAAGAGGCAGCCTTGGAGGGGGCTCAGCCCTCAAATCCTGCCTCAAGCACCATGGGTCCATGCAATTGCAACAAGTGATGGGCGTGCACATGTCTAAACACACTGGGACACCACATGTGTGCCTGTACATGCACACTGGTGTGCTCAGACTCGTGTGGACACACACATGGTGCCATACACACACCCACAGCCATAAGCACACCTGTGTGCTCATATGGATCCATAAACACATTCCAGCACTTCCACGGGCTCACACACACTGTGCACGCTCATGTGGGTCCATACAGACCCACAGGGTATCCCAAGGATCGCCACACACAGGGGCACTCACGTGGGTTCACACACACACACATGTATCCATGATTACACGTGCATTTATGCACACACTCAGGTTGGTCTGTGGGCACACACCCCCCCAGAACACCTGTGCTGCCTTCCAGCCACACCCCAGTAGCCCCCTGGTCCTGCCCTGTGCCCTCCACTGCTGCTGGGCTGCCAGGGCTGTTGCAGCTCCAGGCATTAGCACCCTGAGCCTTGCTGCTGGTGCCACCTCCCCTCTGCAGGTGGTCCCAGACTGGAGACACAGATCTGTTCACAGGTTTGCTGGAGGAAAGCCTCCAGGCAGACACGGACAGGGGCAAACACACTGTTCCCATTCTTCCCTCCCTGTCTCTGCAGTATAACCAGAGACCCTCTAACTCAGCCCTTGGAGCCCTTGGTCCTGCACTTAGGTTGAAAATGCACTGACAGTAAGAAGGGGGCTGTGGCATGGAGACCACTACCCTCTCCTCAGAGTCCCCCTCTTCAGACACCTCCACTCTCTGAACATTCCTTGCCTCTATTCCTTCCATCTCCAGGGACACCACCACAGGAAAAAGCAATAGGGACAGAGATAGGACCCCTTCACTCAGTTTGGGATGACCCTCTGTAGCACAAGGAAGTCTTTGTCTACAGGGGCACACACCTCCAGGCTCAGATATGCAAGTGAACGCATTCACAGCTGGCAAGACCTCCCTAAATGCAGCTTAAGGACAGCTGGGTGGGTGCAAAAGGCAACTGCTGGCATCAGGGACAGGCAGGGCAGGAGGAACAGCCACTCCATGGTTAGGCTGAGGACAATGGCAGACAGCTGCTGGCAAAACCAGCTACCCCTAAATTAACCACTGAGGCTAAAGACACCCTGGAGTTCCTAAAGGTCTGGCTGGGGCTCACCCCCTGCAGCTGCTCCTGGGCAGGGAGGAAGGAGCTTCAGAGCATCCTAATCCCCCCAGCCACAGATGGGTGTGAACACACTGGAGGGGCCCTGGCAGGGAGGGCGCCCTCCTGCCAGCAAACACTCTGCTAACAGAGAGCTGGATGCAAAGCCCAGATGTTTGAGTCCCTCCCACCCCAGGGATGGAGAAGAAAGCCCCGGGTTCTGGTGCTGTTCTCTCACTTGGAGGAAACCAGCCCACCCATCCTTGTCTATATGCTCGGGGGAAAGCTGAATTCATGGAGCTGAGCTTGGCACCAGAAATACCAGGCTCTTACCAGTGCCCTCCAAGTCAAATGAAATGCAGCATCACAGACTTAAAACCTGGAGGCATCCCAGACCTTAGGGAAGCTGGGATTCATGGCTAACGCATGATCAGACCCCACTTGGTGCCCCCCACATCAGGGCTGGGCCTGCCTGACAGCCCTGGGTGTGGAGACCTCCCAGACCTTTGCCCAGGTCTCTACCCATGTATCCTTATCAATGTACATACACCGGCGCCGGGGGCTGATGCAAGAGGCAGGGTGAGAGGGTCTCCCAGCCTCGTAACGTTACAGCAGCCCTCCCGGGCAGAGCAAAGGTCTCACCAGTCCCCCCTCCCCAGACCAGCGCCTCAGGAAGCATATAAAACTACAGCATACATGTGGGGTACTTCTCCAGAAAGTTCCTCCATGCAAAGCAGCATTTGCCCATTAACACCGTGGGTTTTGCCACAACCACCTCGTTCTCTGCTCCCACTTCCAGCACCACTGTGCTGTTTGGAAACCTTCCCCCAGCTGCACCAATCTCCCACCCCATCCCATCCAGGCATCCTCCCCACTGCAGAGAGAGAGAGAAATGTCTCTCTGCCGACTTTCTGCCAAGCAGCCTGGATTTGGTGGTGTCTGTTCACTTAGCTGTGCCCCCAGCCCAGGAGGATGAGAGCAGGGACGAGCCCTGAACCCCACCCCGGGTGATGGCATAATGGCTTGGGCAGTTTCAAGCAGGGAGTCCTGGTGGGAAATACTGCTCTGGCCGCTACAGGGTCTCTCTCCAGCTCCAGGACCCTCATAACCACACTGCCACTGCCCCAGCAGCTTTCCAGCAGACACATGCTGACCCCCCCACCTCCCCCACAGCATCACAGCCCAGCCCCTGGGAAACCTCCAAAAGCTGAAACACAGCCACCCTCCCCACTCAGTCCCTGCAGAGAGTGGAGAACCTGTTCCCCAGGCTGGGTGAGCCACAGCCCTACAGCCTGGGGAGGACTCGGCAGGGACACATCCCTCCCAAGCAGGGGAACGTCCCCTCCTGCATGATCTCAGGGGAGGGACAGGAGTGACAGCCACCCTGCAGACCCCAAAGCAAGCTGGCACTGCAGCCTGCTCCAAACCGCAGAAGGACATCCCATTGTTGCCTGGGCTGGAACAAGGGGGAAAACACAGGTGTGGGTCTCTGGATGACGGGTCCATCACTTTTCCAATCAGGGCTGGGAAAAACCAAAGAGAGCAAACAAGGAATGAGCCAGCTCTCACCTTGGGAAGCTGTGGCAGGATTTATCCCGCACCACAACCTCTGCTGTCATCTCTCTCCCACTATTCACAACATTCCTGCCCTGCACAGGGAGCGCGGGCAGCCCCAGACAGGGGCAGGGCGGGAGGCTGAAGGACGAGAAATGCCGGGGATGCTTTCCTAGCCTCCCCGGGAGGGAGGAGCTGCTTTCCACCTCCCGGCTGACCCCAGGAACCGGACAGTCAGCCTTTTTCTGTGCAGCGGGGTGTAATGTAACACTTCCCGGACGAGCTGTTTGGCCTGTGTGGCTCACCCACCCCAGCCCTCCCCGGGCTGCTTCAGGGCAGTGTCAGGCGCTGGCAGCATCTCCGGGCACGGCTGGGAAGCATGTGCTGCCCGTGCCCTGTCTGCACCTGTGTCTGCCGCCTTGTAGGCAGGGGGTGAGCCCCGGCCCCCCCAAACTGTGTTGGGTAATTGGAAAAGGAAAAGGCACCAGTAGCCAAAAGTTGGGTCCCTGATGCTGTTCACTTCATCTCCTGCCAGAACTGGATGAGACCGAAGTGCCCTTGTCCTCCCGTCCCTGAGCAGTGCCGTCCTAAAAAGCCACACAACAGCTGTATGGGGACATCTCTGTTCTATCCCCTCACCACATCTTCCCTGTCACCCACGGTGCCTCTCTCTCCCACAGTGAAGCTGAGTGCACGGGGATCACAAACCTGCCCTGGTGCTGTGCGCCCCGTTCCCACACCCTGGCATGGAGAGGCACCTGCTGTGTGCACAACACAGCCCAGGTGAGATCCACACACATTAAATACAGGGAGACTTTTCTTCCATCCTTCATACGAGCTCCTGAAGCCCTTTCCCTGTGCCAGATCTCAGCTGCAAAAGGGTCTCCCCTACGCCCACCAGGAATGACGAGACAGGCTGTATGTGCTACTCCCTCCACCACAAAGAAATTAACTGTGTTGACCACCCATTAATATGCCCTGGTTCTTGCAGAGATACAAGGTAACTCAGCTCCATGGCTCCCCAGCTCCTTGGGGTGACCACACACCAGAGCCCCTCTGCAAAACCTCCGTGAACAGGGGTCAGCCTATTCTACCCATCATGGAAAGCACCAGGAATGGAGCTGGCACAGATCAGGGTGGGCACAGGGAGATCCTGGATACTGGACACTCTATTATGATGCAGGCACAGGGGACACCAAGGAGGTGGGTTCACGAAGCAGGGTTGAAATGGGGTTCGGCAGCAGGAAAACGCAGAGCACACAGGATGGTGATGATGCCCATAGGGTGTGACAGGGCCTAGGGGCAGGGACAGTGAGGAACATTCAGGGGAGAATGAGGTTTGGGGGCAGTGGATGAGTACTGGTGGGGTTTCATTTTAGGGTGGCATCACAATAATATCTGGGGTTAATGGAGATATGGACAATGTCTGCTTGGGGTGGGTCTGGGCTGGGGCGTGGTGTTGCCCATTTAGGATGGGACTCAGATAGGATTTGGGAGAAGTGGGCGCATACGAGGTATCCATTTCGGCAAAGCTGAATGGGGAACCCGTTTGAACCCGAGTTTGGGGACCGTGGGGGGACACCGGGGCTGCCTGCCCGGAGCAGCGGGTGCCGCGGCAGCGATGCCTCCTTACCTGCTTGAACTGCTCCTCGTAGGTCCATTCGTGGTGCGGGGGCGGCGGCGGGTCCCGGGGCTCCCCTTCTTCCTCCTCTTCCTCCTCCTCCTCGTCGTCGTCCTCCTCCTCCCCCGCAGCGGCGGGCGGCGGGCGCGGGCGGCGGCGGGGAGCGGCGGGCGGCCCGGGGCCGGGGCCGGGCTCCCCCGGGGGCCGTCGGGGAGCGCCGTCGGGGCCGCGGGCCAGGCGGGCCGCCTGCTGCCGCTGCAGGCTCTCCATCACCGCTGCCAAGCGCAGCCCCCCCGCCGCCCCCGGCCCCCGCGGCGGGGCGGCCGGCTGCGGGCACAGGGCACGGCCTCAGCCGGAGCCGGAGCCGGAGGAGGAGGAGGGAGGGGAGGAAGCATCCCCCACCCCGCCCGCTCTCCCCGCCGCTCCCGGGGGCCTTGCCCAAAAGTTGCCCGCGGAGCCGCGGCCGCGCCGCCTCCCCTGCCGGGACCACCCGGCACCCTGCCCCGCGGGGAAGCGGGCCCGCTGGTACCACATCCCGGTCCTCCGGGGGACGAGTCCGACCCCGAGAACCTCCTTCCTCCGTCCCGCTGGGGAGCCGTGTCTTGCTGGGACCCCCGCCCCAGTTCCACGGGGAACTGCGTCCTACGGAGATCCCTTCCCTCCCCGGTCCAACGGAGACATCCGTCCCGACGGGGAACCCTCTCCTAGCGAGCCCGTCCCCGCCGAGGACTCCGTCCCGATCCCGCCGGAGGGTCTCACCGGGCGCCCCGTCCTCTCGGGACCCGCCTCCCGCTCTCACCGGGGACCCCGATCCCGCTCCCCGTCCAACGCGGGTGTCCCTACCCCGCTCCCTCCATGCCCCTCCGGCCGCTCCGTCTCTCACCAGGGCGGGTTTGGCCGCCAGGCTGGGGTTTTCCACCATGCCGCCGGCTCCGAGCGCCGCCCGGGGCTCGCCCGCCGTCCCGGGGGGCACGGCCGGCCGGCTGCTCCGCCCGGTCCCGGCCCCGGCCCGCCGCTCACATGGCGCCGCGCCCGCCGATATTTCTTTTATTCCGCAGCAGATGAGGGTGGGTGGGATTTTTTCCCTCTTTTCTTTCTTTCTCTCTTTCTTCCTTTTTTTTTTTTTTTTTTTTTTTTTTTTTTTTTTTTTTTTTTGCAACAAGTGGCAGTCAGGCAGCAACACCCCTCCCCGCTCCCATTTGCTAGCGCACGTCCAGGGAGTCACCCGGGGAGGGCTGGGCTTACGGCAGCCCCGGGGGATCGCCCAGGACCGGCCCGCAGCGGGCGGGGGCGACCCCCTGTCGGTGTCTGTGTGTGGGTGCTGGACTGCGGGAGGGCATGGGGGTGTGTGCAGGGTGTGCACACACAGATGTGTGGGGAGAAAGGAGTGTGAAGGAGGGAGGGGTGTGTGAGGGATCTGTGCGCACTTGTGTAAGAGGGTGCTGCACCCATCGCACACCTTTTAGAGGGTCTGACTGTGTGTGTAGATACCCGTGTGTGCTGGGTGAAGATGTGTGTGTGTGTTCGTTGCCTGCGTGTGTACCTGTGTGCACAGCGGGATGGATGAGCCTCCCCCACACGCGTGTGTGCCGCGTGTCTGAGCACCCCTGTGCCTGCGCACAGTGAGAGAAATGAGTGCATTACACACGTGTCTGTATGGGAGCCCCCATACACCAACGGGAGCCTGCCCTGTATTTAAGGTGTGTGTACGCTCTGGGGGTGCCTGTGGAGCACATGTGTCCGTCACCTGGAGCAGTAACCATGCACACACATGTGCGAAGCCGTGTGCGCTGCCAGAGGGGCTGAGTGCTTGCAGTGTGTGCACACATGTGTTTGCTCTTGGGGACAATAATAAATGCCATATATATGTCCATGGGGAGCTTGGGTGGGTGTGTGTTTCGTGTTCACCTGTTGGTGTGTGCAATCTCTGCTGGGAGGGGTAGGAGGGCATGTGCACATGTGCTTTTTTGGGGCAGGTGGGTATGTATGCTCATGCTACCAATCCTTGTACAGATACAAAGGGGTGTCTGGGGCAAGCTCCAAGTGCTGAACCCTGAGCTCCATCCGCAAGGGCTGGGGTATCACAGCAGTGCCACCCGTGACCCTCAGCCTGGGACTGTGAAGGGATCTTTGTGGCAGGTGCTGTGGGTGCCCCTCCCCTGCCTGAAGGGGTCAGATTGTTGTGTGGCCTGGATGCCCAAAGAGGCTTCCTGGTACGTGTAGAACAAGCCATATATCTCTGTCACTGGAGTGGCTCAAAGCTCCTGGCTTGCCCTGTGGGGTAAACTGTGGCACAGGCTATCATCAAGCATGTCTCCAGATGTCAGAGAAGGGGGTAAGATGAGGTGAGAGCACACCACCTCTCTGCCTTGGGTGCTGCCCTCTGGCAGCATCCCCAGACTGTTTCTTACTCTCCCTCATCTGCCTGTCAGAATTTCCTGACTCCTTTCTCTGTGGAGAAAACTTTGCTGGGAGGCAGAGGAGGCACCCGCTCTTTCTTGGGCTTTTTTTGGCCAGGGCAGCTGCAGGGTTTGCATGGATGCCTGGGGAGCAGCATCACCCCACTACGCCGGGACACAAGGGATGCTGGCTTTGATCCCATCCCACAGCCAGAGCAGTTAGCCACTGAGACTTCCTACTACTGCACTGGGGTTTGGTGGCATGGGATGACAGGAGGTTGGGTGGCAAGGGCTGGTGGCTCTGTCCCAGCCGGCATGAGCCAAGCCCTCTCTTTTCCTCCAAGCATCTGAAGGAAAAACAGCCACTGGCCATGCTGGTGGCAGGAGCTGACTTTGCTCTCAGGCTCCATGGCTCAGCTCTGTCCCCCTCACCACTTCCCTCTGTGGGGAAAAGCTGCTGCTTCTGTGCTCTCCCATTTCCCTATGAACATCTGAGAAACTACCCTGTGTCCTGCTGTGGCTCTGGTGACTCTCGGGGCTCCTTAAGCTCCTGACACTCAGCAGCATTTGACATAGTGCACCATGCTCACCAGGGAGACTCTCCTGGAAAAATCAGACCGTTCCCTGGGAGTGCAAGGCAGCTCCCGACCCCGCAGGGCCCCCAGGCACTGTTTATCTTTGCACAGGAGATAAATTAGCTGTCGGCCATCCTATTTCAGGGCTGGACAGCTGTAGCTTGCACTGGCCCATCCCATCCCACTGCAGCAGAGGCAGGGACCTCCTCATGCTTGCCAACCCCTCTGAGTGCTGGCACTCTTGTTGAATTCCCACTGAGAAGATGAGACCTGGCCCTATTTCAGAGGGACCCACAGGGCCAGATGACCTGCAGGACTCATTTCACAGGACCCCATGCCACATGGCTCCAGCTCCCCCTCCCAGTGCTGCTGCCTTGCACCCCAGTGTGCTGCACCCTCTGCTCTGGGCTGTGCCTTATCCCCTACACACTGAAGGCTGTGCTGGATGGAGTGAGACAGACGTAGTGACTTCTCCATGGCTCAGCAGCAACCAAGTGTTTGGGGAAGCTCCCCTTCTGCAAGGCAGAGGGGTTGGGGTGCTTGGGTCAGTTTAGCACCCCAGCCAGTGGCAATACCAAGGTCTCCAGGGGGTGCAGTGTGTCCCATCACCTTGGGCATGGCCACCAAGGGACCTGTCCTATTCAGCTCCTCTCTAGAACCTCCACAGTGATAACAGCAGCTCTGGGGTTCTGCACATGTGCCATGAAGGATGTCTGTGCTCAGGCTCTCCTTGGAGCAAGCAAGCAGGACCATGTCCCTTTGCCCCCCTGCTCAGCATTTTGCACCGATGGGGTCTGGTGATGCTCCCAGCTGGAGAGAATTTGTCCAAATGGCTATTGACAGCTGTGGCTGAGGTGGCACAGACAGACAGTGGAGGTATAGATGGGCACAGCAGACAGCAGAGCAGAGTGAGGGATACTTGGAGCAGAGATACCGCAGGAGGAATAGAGAGATAGATCCTGTGAGCTGATCAATACCCACGGCATGTGGAGGGACAGAAAGATAAAGCAAGTTGCAGGGGGAAGGTGTTAGGAGGGCAGCGATCTGCATTTGTCCTGATGACAGCTCTGGGGAGATGCCACTCATGGTTGTTTCAGCTGGGACTGGGGTAGAGCTAGACCCAGAGTGCAAGTGGCTGACTCTCCTTGCCCATTTCCAGCCAATCCATGAGGGTTTGGTGCCCTTTGAGTCCCATCTGGCCTCTGGACACCAAAATGTGCATATTTCCTGTCTGGTACATCTTCTGTTTCTCCAGGAGTACCTGCTGCCTGAGGGCATTTTGAAGGATGCTGTGTCGCTAGGCAGCCAAGGCGGAAAGGGGCAAGCCCTGGCCCCAGCACAGGGGCTGGTGCTGCAGCTGGGTGATTGCAGATGAGCTTCCAACCTGTGCCTCAGTTTCTCCATAAGAACTAAATGATGGCAAAGCTGCAGGCAGCTGGGTCAGGCCAGCATAGACTTGGGCATGGATGGCACCAGTAGAAGAGGCAGAAGCACCAACAGCCTGCAGAACTTACTGTGTCCAAAGCTCATCTCTTCTCTGCTTGGAGACACTTACATGATTAAGAGGCTACAGCCACCAAAGAGATGCTTTTTGTGACCCTTTAATGAATTCCTGGCACTCAGTGCTCTGTGCTGGGACGGGGACAGCCCCTCCTGCTTCAGCACAGCAGCCAGGGTTCCTGGGTCTAAGCCCAGATGCACCCTGCTGGCATTTGCCTGAGCCACCCCATGTTGAGCGGTTTCTCTGCTTGTTGTGGTTTATTTCTTCATGCCAGCTGAGCTGGTAATGCTGAGGGAGGAGCCCCCAGAGCAGCTTTTTGCATGGACAGGGATGCTGGCCCTGCAGCCAGGCTGGGGGGGATCCCCCGCCCGGGATGGAGTTATTGACACGGGCGCTACAGAAAACACTGCTGAGATTGTTCACACTAATGTTATTTAGCAGCAATATTTCCGTAATAAAAGAAATCAATGGGCAAGAGAAAAGACCTGTCCAGAGCTTTGATTTTCTTATTTTAATGGCATACTTATTTACTCCCACCAGCGTGCCCATCGGATTTTCATTACGCGGCCTTCGCTGTAAGTGGAGCGGTATTGATACGAGCTGCTGAGTTAGCGCCTTGCTGCGCGGGCCAGCTCGGCTGGGATTGCTCGTGTTCCCCAACGGGGCCCTGCCAAACCCCAGGGAGCAGCCTGGTGTGGGGCCAGGGAGGCCTGTGAGCCCACAGGAACATGTGCACACACAGAGCCTGCCTGTCTGTAAACACACAGGGTGCACACCTGCTGCCATGTGCACTGCAGCTGTGCACATGCACAGGTGTGACACACTCGTGTCACCTGCATGGGCACACACACACAAACACAGCTCATGTGTTTGTGAACACACAGGGTGCACAACTGCTGCTGTGTGCACTGCAGCCTGTGCACACACACAGGTGTGACACACTCGTGTCACCTGCATGGGCACACACACATGGGAACAAAACTCTTCTGACTACACCCATGCACACATGTCCTACCTGCATTTGCCCTAGAAATCACACATCTGCACTTGCTTTGATTGTTCTACCAATTTACAAACGTGTGCCAGCTCCTCCTATTGTGCCCACATCTACCTGAAAACTATTCTACCTATATGCACACGCGACCTGTGAATACAAACACAATGTTATGTGTCTGACAGCATGTGTGTGCACCTATGTGTGTGTCTGTGTGAGTGTGTGTGTGCAAACCTCTCAAAACCACCCGCTATGTGTGGGTCCAACCACCCTCAGGGGGCCACAGACTCAGCACTGCCACTACCCCTCAAAAGTACTGAGCTCCCTGAGCTCCAGGATTGGCCATGGACATGGGACCTGGCACTGGCCCAGGCTTTTGGTCACCAGTGACTGCAGTGGCGAGAGGAGTAACAGCACCATCTTCTGCCAATCCCTGGGAGCTGAGACAGGTCTGATCCTGCCCAGCGCTGTACCCCCAGCTCCCAGGACCATGAGTGGGGTGACACAGCTTCTCCAGGGACACCCAGCTGTCAGCAGGACTGCTGCAGAGGCTGGAGCTGGCCTTCACTGTGGCAGGGCTCAGCACGCTCCAGAGACTCTTCCGGAGACCCAAGTATGTGGGATGAACAACTTTATTACTGGTATCTCTTTTCAGGTAGCAAATTAAGAACTAGCCCATGTGCAGGGCTGCTGGTCAGCAGAACAGGGACAGTCTGGGGAGCAGGAGGATCAACATGCTACAGGCCTAGGTGGCCAGGGACATACTTGTGTGTTTGGCAGCAGAACAGAGGTGAAAGTCCACCAAGCAGTGAGCTCACACGGGTCTCACCTCAGGGGTGCAAGCAGGGTGCACAGCTGGGTTTGGCTGGAGGATTACAGCACTCTCTTGGCAGCCGGGATCCCATGCCGGGAGCCGAGCAGAGTGGCTGTCCCCAGGGGGGATAAGTGTTTTGAGGGTGAGATCCCATCCTGAGCTAGTACAGACATTTGGGCACTCGAGGACACGAGGGAGGTGCATAGCCAAGAGGCCACGCAGAATGGGGTCTCCATTAAGGCGACAGACGGTGGGTTTCCCCCTTGGGGGGCACTGCCGGGAAAGGACTGTGGGGAAGTGACCCTCTTCCAGCCCCAGCCATCCCCAAAGGCAGATGACACACAGGGGAGCAGGGGGCCCTCCAGCACAGAACCCGGGCATCCCCCCACTGCCAGGGGGTTTCAGCACTGATCCTGCCCTGTGCCAGGGTGACACTGTGTGCTGCCAACCCACATCAGCAGGGATGGAGCCACGGGAAATGCTGCCAGCTGGACACAGCACTCTGCGCTGCCCGCAGTCCCGGCAGGCTGCCAGAGACACGGGGGACTGAGCAGCCGACCTCTGCAAGGGGTGCTCTGGTCTGGTCTACCCTGTGCACCCTGCCCCGAGGGGCAGCATCATTCCCCTGATGCCTCAGGAGATCTTTTGGGGCCTGGGGATACCCAGCTCCAGCTTCTCTGTGCTGAGGGCACATAGGGGTGTTTGTACACTGCAAGGCCACTCCAGCCCTGAGGGATGGAAAAGCAGGACGTGACTCCAATAGAAAGGAGGGACAGGCAGGTAGTAAAGAGAACTGATGTTCTGTGTTGCTGTGACTGCCGAGGTCCCTCTGTCCTGGCACCCTGTTGGCCTGTGGGGAAAGGACAGAACAATTCGGGGAAGGCACAGGGGATTTCCTGCTGCCTCTGCTAGAACCTGGGCTCAGGGAGGAAGAGAAAACAGCTGGGAGGAAAGGAGCCAACTGGGCTCAGCAGGTTGCCCTGGTGAGGCTGGCTCAGCACCCAAAGGTGCTGAAGAAGGCATTTGCTTCCAGGAGCAGGCCCTTTGCGTAGACACGCAGGGTGTAGAAGAGGGTGACAAAGTCCTGAGTGCTGAAGAGGGTGTCAGCCAGGGCGAAGGCGAGTGTGGAGGGGATGAAGCCCCGGCCGTACTCCACCATCCAGGTGCCCGCGCTCCACTGCACTGATGTGGCCTCTCCTGCCTGGTGCATGATGGTGTCCCCTGCCAAAACACACAACCAGCACAGCTCCCAGTGGCTGCCCCACATCACGCCCAAATGGGAGACACAGGATTACAGCCTGCAGGATTGAGCCTTCCAACCCCACTCCAGCCTTGCTCCGTTTTCTCTTATTGCCACCCACTGAGATGCTGCCATGTGCCACTGGGAATCCAAACTGCTCTATCCTGAGCTCTTGGCTTCTGTCAGCTTAAAGGAAGGGCCTCTACAACAGCAAGTGGCTGTGCCCCAAAGACATGGATGCAGCCCACAGGTCACATTACTGCTGCACTTACCTGGATAGTAGATCTCACTTCTGGTGGTCCCCTCCTTCCATTGCCGGAATGTCCCCGAGATGATGGTGTCAGAAATATCCGCCCAGTAGCGACCTGTGGGAGGACAGACAACACTGGCTCAGTGGCTCCCTGACAGGGACAGCACAGGAGCCCGGGTCTGAATCGTGGAGCAGGGGGTTCAGGATGGCAGGCCCTCAATACACCAAGAAGTGCCAACGGCTCTGGTACCCCCACTGTCTGTGTGAAGAGCCATATACCACCAGCTAGGACTGCTTGGTGCCCTTAAACCACATAATTTCCAACTTTTTTGGCATTTGCTCCCTCCTGAAGCACTTGGAGATGAGATGTGTGCCATCGCCTGCCAGCTGGATGCGGAGTATGTCACACACAGGGATCTGCAGATACTGCAGGATACCATGGGGGCTGGTCCCCTTGCAGGGAGTGTTTGGCCAGCATCATTCACCCCATACAAGGAGTGGAGCAGTGGGCTCCCTGTGCTGGGACACACCATGGCCAGCTGCACATGAAAGAGTGGAGTAGAAATAACTTGGAGAACTCGCCTGCCCAGTCCCCCTGCTTACCCGAGTGTCCCCCAGTGTCGACAGCAGTCCCGAAGAGCAGCACGTACTCGGTGAGCGAGGCATGGAGCAGGCACATGGAGCCCATCCACCCACCCGCATTCACGAACACCCACTGCAGGTCCTCATCTGGCAGGATGTGGCCTGGGTGCTTCTTTCTCAGCTCCACAATGATCTTTGAGAAGGCCAGCTCATGGTCCAGCCCTGCAGCACCCAGGGTCACTGTGAGTCTCTGGCACAGAAAAAGCTCAGCCGACCACCCTCCCAAATCCCCTGCATAGCCACAGGGTCCCAGCACACACTTGGAGAGGGCAGCCTAGGGTAGATATCTCCTCTCTCCAGCCCTCAGCTCTTGTTGACCCAGCTTCACCGCCTCCCTGGATCGTGATGGAGGATAAGCAGCACGGAGAGCTCCAGTCCTACAGCCCAACCCCGATGCTAGGCAATGTGGGAGACCCAAGGAAGGTGACAGTGCCCCAGTCCTGGTGACATGCAGTCCCGACCAAGCTCATGCCCTATGGCGACAGAGCGGAGAGCCCTCTTCTGATGCCCGACCCACCTGGGGCTTCAGCCCCAACCAGGCTTCATGATGCCGCTGTTCATCCCTCCTCTGCTCCAGTCCCATCTTCCCCCCCGCTTCCCCCGCGTTCCCTGTTGCTGTACCCCGGTACCGATCCCCTCTCTGTCCCAGTCCTGCTGCCCAGGCCCAGCTCCCCGCCCCTCCCTGGCCCCGGCCCCCCTGTACCGGATTCTCCCCCGTCCTTCGTCCCCCGCTACGGCTCCCCCCTCCAGCCCAGGCCGCCGCTCCCGGCCACGTCCCCGGCTCCTCTCTCCATCCCAACCCCCTGCTCATCCTCATCCCCAAGCCCACCCCTGCTCGGCCTCGCTCCCTGCCGCCCCTCCGGGCCCCCACAGCCGGCGCATACCCGCGTGGTGCCGGGCGAGCTGTGCGATCTCGGCGGGGCTGAACTCGTAGCGCTTGGCCGCCAGCCACCCGCGCAGCCCCTGCAGCAGCAGCGCCAGCGCGCCCAGCGCCAGCCCGGCCCGCAGCGCCCGCCGCCCCCACGCCGCGCCCATGCCGCGCTCCGCCGCCCCCGGCTCCGGCTCCGGGAGCGGGACCCGGGCCGGGACCGCCCCCGCCGCGGCCACGCCACGCACGGCCCGGGGCTGCGCCGGCGCGGCGGGGCGGAGCTGGAAGGGGCGGGAAGGGGCTGGGCCCGGCGGGGTTCCGGCTCTGGGGGGGCATGGAGCCATCGCTGAGGGGGCGGAGCGGGGAGGGGCAGAGCTGGAAGGGGCGGGAAGGGGCCGGGCCCGGCGGGTTTGCGGCTGTGGAGAGGATGGAGCCGTCGCTGAGGGGGCGGAGCGGGGCGGGGCAGAGCTGGAAGGGGCGGGAAGGGGCCGGGCCCGGCGGGTTTGAGGATGTGGAGAGGATGGAGCCATCGCTGAGGGCGGTGGAGCGGGGCGGGGCAGAGCTGGAAGGGGCCGGGCCCGGCGGGGTTCCGGCTGTGGGGAGAATGGAGCCGTCGCTGAGGGCGGCGGAGCGGGGCGGCCGCTTCCGCGCCAGCGGTACGGATGGAGTTGCCTTCCTCCGTCCTTCCCTTCAGAGCCCCGGCGGAGCGCAGCACGACCGCGGGGACCTTCCCAGCGCTGGACAGGGGGAAGGGGGGTGAAGCTGAGGAGGGCATAAAGCGGCGTGCAGACTGTCTGGCTTGCTTGGGCGGGGTGCGGGTCCCCACTTTGCGGCGGGGTCTGCCCCTGACGCCCCGCTGCTCTCTCGCCCCGCAGAGCACCAGCACGTTCGGTACAACCCGCTGCGGGACGACTGGGTGCTGGTGTCGGCCCACCGAGTAAAGCGCCCTTGGCAGGGTCAGCTGGAGAAGCCGCCCCCTGAGGATGTGCCCCGCTGGGACCCCAAGAACCCCCTCTGCCCCGGAGCCACCCGGGCCAACGGCGAGGTAGCACCAGGGACACGGGGACCCGGGCTCCCCCTGCCACCCCCTCCTGCCTTGATACCGTCTCTCGCCCCGGCAGGTGAACCCCAACTACGAGGGTACTTTCGTCTTCCCAAATGACTTCCCTGCACTGCAGCCTGATGCTCCAGAGCCTGGTAACTTTGGGGAGTGGAGCAGGTTGCTGGGGAACCCCCCGACTTGAGTCCTAGGGCTGCTGCAGGGTGGCCTGGAGAGGCTTGGGCTCTGCCTCAGCACTTTCTCTCTGCCCACCCTCTGTCCTTCCCCAGATGACAGTGATCACCCCTTGTTTCGAGCTGCCCCAGCCCGGGGTGTGTGGTAAGTACCTACATGGCTCCAACGGGTTTGGGACACAGTTTGTCAAGAGCCTGTGGAATGGTGCTGGACTGGGCCTGCTACCCTCATGTGGCGCTTATTCTATATACACCTGCTCAGTTTTGGGGTCATTCTGGGGGTTTTGGCCCTGTCCTTTGTCCCACTGCATCCAGCAAAGCTGTGAGGGTCTCTGGAGACATCCACAGTCGCAGCTATGCGTGTTTCCCCTACAGCAAGGTGATGTGTTTCCACCCCTGGTCGGACCTGACGCTGCCCCTCATGTCCCTGCCAGAGATCCGAGCTGTCATCGATGCGTGGGCAGAGCTGGCCACTGAGCTGGGAGCTTCCTACCCCTGGGTGCAGGTGTGGGGCTGGTGGGTGAAGGTGGGAGGCCAGCGCTGGGTGCTCTGACAGTACTTGGGGTTGGGAGCATCCTAGCTGTGTGTGGGTCTCCTATTTTTTGCCCTTTGAGCCTTGGTGCCCTTCTGAGTGTTTCTATGTGGGTGTGAGGCTCTGTTCTCCTGCGGGTTGTTTCCCTGCTGTGCTGGGAGCAGGACAGCCTGCAGTGGGAGCCTGGGCTGGGACCTGCTGGCTGCACCTCTTTCTCTTCCCTTAGATCTTCGAGAACAAGGGAGCGATGATGGGCTGCTCCAACCCGCACCCCCACTGCCAGGTGAGGTTGTCCCACCTGTGACCTGGCTAAACTACAAGTCCCTGTGGTGACCCTATAACAAACCCTGAGGGCAGATGTGAACGTAATCGCCTTGCCCTGGTCCCAAGGCCTTTTTGCAGTGAGGATACCCCTGTGTCTGTCGTATCACTTCCCCTCTGAGGACTGTCCCTTGTGGCTGCCACATGCCAGACTCTCCACCTGGTGGCAGCAGGGACCTCCAGATGGGCAGCGTGACTTAGGGGTACGAGCCCCTCAGTCCTGTGCCCCAATGTCCCTCCCAGGTGTGGGCCAGCAGCTTCCTCCCGAACGAGGCGTGCCTGGAGGACCGGACCCAGCGCCAGCACCTGAGCCAGCATGGCGTTCCCATGCTGCTGGAGTATGCGGAGCAGGAGGCTGGCCGAAAGGTGAAGGCATGGGTGTTGTCTGTATCCCCTTCCTGGGAGCTAGTTGTGTGCTGGGATGGGCTCTCCAACCTTCAGGAGCTGGACCCTAGGAATGCCCTGGGGCATTGGGACTGTGTATGTCCTCATCAAGCACAGCGTGTGACATCCCCCTGCTGGGGACAGAGTGGCTGGACAGCGGTCAGGCAAAAAGGGATATGGGGGTGCTGGTTGACAGCTGACTGAACATGAGCCTGCAGTGCACCCAGGTGGCCAAGAAGGCCGATGACACTTGGCCTGTATCAGGAATAGTGCAGCCAGCAGGACCAGGGAAGTCATTCTTCCCTCATATTTGGCACTGGTGAGGCTCCACCTTAAATGCTGTGTCCAGTTCTGGGCCCCCCAATTTAGGGAGGGTATTGAGATGATCAAATTCATCTGGATGAGGGTAGCAAGGCTGGTGAAAGATCTGGAACACAAGTCCTATGAAGAACAGCTGAGGGAGCTGGGGGTATTTAACCTGGAAAAAAAGGAGGCTTAGAGGAGACCTTATCACACTCTACAGCTCCCTGTAAAGAGGTTTTAGTCAGTGGGGGATCGGTGTTTTCTGCCAGGCAACCAGTGACAAGACAAGACTTCCGGGGAAGTTCAGCTAGATATTAGGAAAAAATTATTCACTGAAAGAGTGGGCATTGAAATGGGCTACCCAGGGAGGTGGTGGAGTCAAAAAGACTGGGTGTGGCACTCAGGGCCGTGGTTTAGTTGATAAGGTGGTGTTAGATCATAGGTTGGACTTGATGATCTGAAAGGTCTTTTCCAGCTTAGCTGATTCTGTGATTCTGTGCCCTGCAGGAACGGCTGGTGGTGGAGAATGCAGACTGGCTGGTCGTGGTGCCATACTGGGCTACCTGGCCATACCAGACCCTGCTGCTGCCCCGCCGCCATGTCTGTCGCCTCCAGGACCTCAGTGACAGTGAGAAGGACAGTGAGTGGCCCTGAGTTTTGTTGCACCCATGCTCCTTTGTTAGGAGGCAGCCGTGCTGGTGCTGGAGGGCTGATGTCCTTGGGGTGGGGGCTGCCAAACCTAGCTGAGGAGGGGAATGGCACCTCTGTTTCTTAGGATAAGAACTAGTTATTTTGTTTGGGTACAGCCAGTACTGCTGGTGGTACTCGTGTGATGAAGCACGTGGTGCTTCTTGCTTTGGTGGGGTGCTTCACACTGAAGACTGGTGTGACTTTTGGGGTGATGAAGCACGTGGTGCTCCTTGCTTTGGTGGGGGGCTTCTCCTGCTGCATTGCTCAGGCTCCCAGTGTGAGTGGGAAGGTGTCAGAATTCCCAAGTGCATCCCTCCTGCATGTCACTGATGTCCACCTGGGGAGAGGTGCTGCAGGTACCCCACTGCACACCTGGCAAGCTGCTGGCCAGCTTGAGATGTGAATCACTGTCACTTTTCTGCAGGCCTGGCCTCCATCATGCAGAGGCTGCTCATCAAGTATGACAACCTCTTCGAAGTCTCCTTCCCCTACTCCATGGGCTGGCATGGTGAGTGGCGTGGCTCTGCAAGCCTTCCATCCACATCCCTGCCCACTCCCTGCAGCTCTTACAGTGCCTCTACCCCCTGCAGGAGCCCCCACAGGCCCCTACCTGCAAGAGGACTGCAGGCACTGGCAGCTCCATGCCCACTACTACCCCCCATTGCTGCGCTCCGCCACCGTCCGCAAGTTCATGGTGGGATACGAGATGCTGGCGCAGGCACAGAGGGACCTCACCCCAGAGCAGGTGAGTGCAGCTCAGGGGGACTGGGGGAGCCAGGGGCTTGTGTGCCAGGGCAGTCCTGGGTGCAGCCCCTGGTTGTCCCCTGTGCCGTGCCCTGCAGGCAGCTGAGCGCTTGAGGAGCCTCCCCGAGGTGCACTACAAGAAGAGGGCTGAGGAGGTGTGATGAGGAGCAGCAGAGCATCCTGTCCTCGGATGTGAGTGTGAGGGGGGACCTTACTGCTTTCCACACTACCTGAAAGGAGGCCATAGCCAAGTGGGGGTTGCTCTTTTCTCCCAGATAACTAATGATCGGACAAGAGGGACCAGCCTGAAGCTGTACTAGGGGTGGATTAGATTAGGTTGGATATTAGGGAATATTTCTTCACTGAAAGGGTGGTCAAACATTGAAACAGGCGCCCACAGAAGTGGTGGAATCACTCTGCCTGGAAGTATTAAAAAAATGTGTAAATGTGGCACTTAGGGCATGGTTCAGTGGTGGGCGTGACAGTTCTATGCTAATAGTAGAGGTTTGTGTCATTTGGTGTGCTCACTAAGGTCAGGAGTCAGCTGGGAGTGGTGAGAACTGAGGTCTGGGAATTCCTGTCAGATATGAGCCCTCTGAGCTCTCAGATTCTCCTGAACCTTGTCACGACTAGGCTGGTTTTTGGGACTGGTTTTGCCTGTTTGGGAACCCAGAGCCTAATTCTGTGGCATCCTTGTGTAGGTGGTGTTCCTTGTCTCTTTCACCATCCCAGGCTGTGTCTTCTGCCCCTATAGCATGCTCCTACCACCACTAAAGGGCTAACCCTCCTTACTAGTCCAGTCTCACTGGTGGGACTGGGAGTTCTGCCCCGTGGAGGGGCACAACCCTCCTGGACAATAAAACCTGGAAACAAAGTGCCTCTACCTGTGCTCTTGTGGCTCTCAGCCCTAGGTGGGAGGTTTGGGGTCTCTGGTGAAGACCCCCAGCTGCTGGTGAGGGGTGACACAGGGCTCAGAGGATGTGCTGGTGGCCCCATACCTATTGCTCCTGTCCCTGCTCTTGCGCTGCCTCCTCTTCCTCCCTGGGGGGAGCTCTGAGTCTGTCTCTGAGTGCTGCAGGGTTGTGGAAGAGTGGGAAACGGGGTGGAGGAATGGATGCAGCCCCAGGCTTAGCTGGGAGAGGGCTGAGCCCTGCAGACTTGCTGCACGGAGGCTGCAGCAATGGATGCTCATCCCTGGAGCTGTTCCTCTTCATCCTCTCGTGCTGCCATCTGGGGTGCAGGTTCATCACTCACCTGGGGGCTGCCGGGGAGTCCAGTTCTTTTCCTGCTGCTGCTCCCCTCTTCACTGTGCCCACCCATGGGGTGGGATAGTGGCAGCTTGTACCCTGGGCCAAACTGGGGGATATTCTGTTCACCTCTGTCTGTGCTTTCGACGCATTCCCTCCAGGAAAGCCCTGGGACTCTGCAGGGGTAGGTGATGGACAGTGATGCCATCACAGCTGATGTGGGGGATGCCAAGCACTATGTACCCTCACTCTTCACAGATAGTTTTTATTTGCCACTAATGAGCCATTCCCACAACTCTCTAATGAGACCCCTCTCCTTGTCAAGTGAATGTGCTCCTGGGAGCTAGAAATACCTTGCAAGAAGAGAAATGCTCTGCTTCTACCACCAAGACAACAGTTTGTGGGGAGGACTGTATTCCCTGTGCCCCATCCATGCATTGCTCTCCATCTGTATCCATGGGGCTGGGGCAAATGGAAAAGCCTCCTGGCCTGTGTGACGCTGGATGCCCTCCTACATGCTGATCCCATCTTTCTGCCTGATTGCCACACCCCAGAGCCCACGAACTGCCGTCCCCTGGCCTCAGTGCTCCCCAGGTACTCCGGGGCTGTGGGGAGCAGCTGGTGGCTGACCCTTGAGCTTGGAGCCGTCATCGTACACAGCATCCCTGACCAGGGCATCGGGGCTGCCCAGCTGGGACCCTGGCCTCTCGCAAAAGTGATTTCTGCCGTCCTGGGACGAGCAGAGTCCGTTTGGTCTCCGCCGCCATCCCGATCGTGAGCTTTTTCCATTGCAGCAAGGGCCTCCACTCCAACTTCCGCGCTTATTCTCCAGGGCCCGGGGAAAGCGGCAACAAATTGCCTTAAGTGTGGCAATGCAGCTCGGGGTAATTAGCCGCTGAACCGGTTGTAACGAAGCTAGTCATCTCCCTGCTCGCGCAGTTAGCTCTGATTTAATGGCCCGGCGCTCCCAGCCCGGGCAGCCGCGCCTCGGCCCGCGGCCGTAAATGGAACTCGCAGTTAAGTCAAGCGGTATTAAACTTTACAGTCGCCGTCTTTAAAAACGGGACTCTCTCCAATAAATCAGGGCGAGTGGGATTGTAAATATCGAGGCAGGATCCATATTGCTTAATTAAACAGCGCCTAATGAACAGCCTGTTTGTTGTGCTGTGATTTAGGATGGAGGCAGGGGAGGCAGTGCGTGCTGGGGAGGTCTGGTGCCCGTGCCAGGGTGCCCTGTGCTGCAGGTACCAGCTGCTCAAATTTATCTGCTGCTAAAAAAAAAATCTCAGGGATGGCCTGAGAGTTCTTTTTCTAATTTTTATTTATTTTTTTTTTTTAATTAAAACACATCAACACATTCCCCCCCCCACCCCCTCCCCCCCTACAAATCTGAAATGGTAAAAGCAGCAGTTAGATGAGGAAGATGAGGGTGTACACCCAGGTGTGAGAGCTTGACCCTGGTTGTGCTGAGCTCTCCCCTTCCTCACAACAGATCCAACCTCCTCTTGCATTCATACTTTTAGCTTGTGCGCAGGGGTGTGAAAAGCTGGAAGGGAGCAATGAGCCTTTCCTGTGGCACAGGGAGGCATCAGAGTGGTGCAAATGGAGCTGCTGGGGATGGAAAGGCTTTGCAATTCATAGGAACCATTGCTGATGTGCTGTAAAGCCCAAAGTCTTTTATATTTTGGTAGTTGCAGTCCAGTTGTAATTAAAAAGTGCTTTATTGCAGGGACATTAAAAAAGTCTAGCTGATGAGGAACGAGGGAGTGGAGGGCCTGCAGGGTACCCAGCTGTTGTTCTTGACCTGGGAGCATCCAAGGGGAACTGAGGCCCATTGGGGTTCCCTATAAGGATGTTACTTGATGCTGTTTCATTTCTCCAGGGCAGCTGTTGGAAATCCTGGGAAAAGTATCTCTGTGACTGGGTTATCCTTGTCCTGAGTCTCCATCTCCCAGAATGAGTGCAGAAATGTTCTCTGCAATCACTGCCCTGAGCTGCTGTGGAAGGGTGAGCAGGGCAGGTGGTGGAGAGAGTGAGAGGAACTCAAGCATGGAATTAATGAATTAAAATCCACTGGGGTCCCATAGAGGTGTTTGCACCCTCTGTAGTGCATTAATGGATCTGTGAGGGATTAGGAAAGGGTCAGAATACTGCTGCACTGGGCTGGTACAAGCTATGCTCTGCAAGGAGTGAGGGGTACATACACCAAGTGGGGGATGCAGAGACGCTTGAGGGAGTGTGGCCAGGAATTTATTTTCATTTCTGTCCCGCTTCTGATGCCACTGAAAGAAATGGATCAGTCTGCCAAGGAATGTGGCTTCCCCAAAGCTCCTGGAGATTTTCTCTACTGAAATGAGCCGGGTTGCAGCAGTGGCTGTGTCCATCATTGTGCCTGCCCTGCATGTTTGGGAGGCCCAGAGCACCCCCAGCTCTGACACTGACTCCTGTGGCCATGGGAGGCAGCCCTGGTGGGCACATGGTAGAAGGCAGCTGCTAGAGGGAGGTCCATCACTTTTGGGTGGGTATCCATGTCCTTGGCACCTGCCAAAGGCTGCAGAACTGCAAACGAGCTGAAGATCTTGAGTCCCCAGTCCTGCCCACCCCTCTTCCTCTTCCTCCAGCCTTCCAGTGCAGGTGAGACAATAAAATACTGAGCAAAGGAAGTTAATCTGTGACTGGTGTGTTTTAATCAGAAAGAAAAGTTATGAGTCAAGGCCTGCTGGCTCCTGCCACGCTGCAGTTTTACTGTCCTTCCAGATACCAGGTTAATGGCTGTCATTTCATTCCAGTTTTACTATTGGATTTGCCCTTATTGTTGAGTTTCTCCTTGTCTGCTGCAGCCTGTGATTGAGTAGGGGTTTTGGTGATGGAATAAGGAAGAAATTAATACATTTTTAGGAGGAAGAGAGGAAGGATGAAAGGAAGAAATGGAAGAAAGGAGGAGGAAAGGAAGGAGAGGAGTGTAGGAAACAGGGAGGGAGAGAAGGCTAAATCCCTCTCATTTCTATTTAAAATACGTAATCAGGCACTTACCATGAAAACAATTAATGATTTTAAGCAGATGCTAAACACTCTGGTGCCATGAAGCAGATGGGCTCCATGCAGTGGGGACATTTTGTGTGCCAGGAGAATGCAAATCAAAACCCAGACCCCTTTTAGATCTTGTCTTAGCTGGCCATGCAAGGGCAGCTGGGGCAGCAAAGAACACCCAGTTTATTCTGGGACGCTGGTGCATCTTCCCAGGGTTTGGCAGCTTCCTTTACAGGAGTTCAGACAAGCAGGGATCAGTTTTGGAGGTGTTTTGCCCATGTTTCAGACAGCTGGTGTATTTTCTTCTGCTGATGGTCACTGAGTCCTTCCTGCAAGGCATTTTCAGAGCCCTTGGGGACCATGAGTTGTGGAATGGCTGCTGGTCCCAGGTGGACACAATGGGATGCGTGGATGCTGCCTAGCAACCTCTGCATGGACTTCAGGATAGCAGCCCCAGGGGTGGAATTTAGTTGGTTAATCATCTGATAATTAAATACTGGTAATTAAACTAATACAAGTAATTAAACACTGTTGCATTACAACATCCATGTGGTCAATAAGCACTGGCCCCCCAGATTTCCTGCATGTCTGGTGTTGGGGAGGCACCTTGGGGCTTCAGCTCTTGGCAGTGGGGACCTGTCATTGCATGTGTTTTGAGCCTTTCCCGTCCTGGGACCTCATCCCAGAGTCAGTGGCCTCTGTTTAGAGCAAGAGAAACAACAGGAGCATCCAGATTCTGGCTGGATTCAACCCAAACAAAACTCTCTGGGGATGGAGGGGAGCAGGTGTGGGTGAGAGAGCAGGGTCTGGGATAGAGGCAGCCGAAGGGAAGGTGATCTTTGACTGCCAGAGGGAGTTATCCACCAGCAGTGGGAGAAGGGTGGAGCCCTTGCAGCACCCAGGGTCTGGCGTGGCTGAGATTGGGCACCCTGGCTGTGCCTGGCACACCCCTGCTGCTGGAGCCAGCTGTGAAAGCTCACAGACATCTGTGCCTGCCCCGTGGGGAGGATCCCCCTTCATCCTGGTGTTCCAGAGAAGAAATCTCTACATTTTTGCTAATTATCATGAGTAATGCTGAGAAGTCTGCTGCAAAGCCCCAGGAGCAGCAAGATATTGCAATGCCAGGATGGATCTGAGGTGGAAAATCATCCCCTGAGGTATGCCTGGGCATGAGGTGATGCCTGCCAGAAGCAGAGCCCTTGGGAGAGAGGAGGAAGTGGAGAGATACTAATTAGATGCTAATAAGTGAGTAATTAGTAGATCTCCAGCCTCCTTGGTGCCCCTGAGGCTCCCTTGCCCAGCTCCAAGCCAAACCACCTGCTTCAATGTACCTAAGGTAGCTTGAGCCCCACAGGCTATGGCTGAACCAGCTGCTGCTCCCCATGCACAGTGACAGGCTCTACCACACCAAAATACCCTCATAAATTGCCCTCATGAAACAAAACTTGATAAATAAAAGCCAAAAGTCCATCTGCAGCCTGTTTGCTTTTACTGTTTAATCCCTCACTTATTTTGCCCACATATATCTCTATATCAGGGCGACTTCTCCACTCCCTCATGGCTTAGTGCTTGGGCAGGGAGGCAGGAGTCCTGGGCTGCCTGTGCTGTCCCTGTGGAAAAGGCACTGCCCCCCTCTTGTGCCTCAGTTTCCCCACAACTCAAACAGGATCAATGACACAGAGGCCAGACCCCATTGGCTGATTAGCCCTGCAGATGCCTCTGGGCTTTTACAGGATCCTTGAGACTTCCTCAGTGTGACACCCTCGCAGTTACTCTGGCTTGGGTGGCTCCATCCCCTCTGGCACAGGTCTTGAAGATATGAGGAAAAATGTTTCCCAGCCCTGGGACTGGCTGCTGCCCCAAAACAATGCTGTGCAACAAACCCCTGGGTTAGCACACCCAAACTGCAGGCTTAATATTTAATTCAGACAATAAAATTATCTAGTTTTAATTTAATTTTTAAAATCGAATTTTTAATTCTAACACAGGCAAGAAGCAGAGTGAGAGCGAAGCCAGGATGGGTCCCCAGGATGCCAGCTTGCTTTTTAACCCTTCCCATCCTGCTTTCAAATTCCTCTTGGGATCAGAGATGCTCAAAAAGCATCTGTCTGGTTCCAGCTGCTTCCAATATGCTTCAGTAACAGCAGGACCCTGCTCCATCACAGCCTGTCAGGTCACCTCAGAAGTAGCAGATCCATTGGCACAGGAGAAAAGGAATGACCCCCAGCCTCTGCTGGGGTCTAAAATTCCCTCTGCCCTGGAAAGGACTAGCCGACACATCAGGATCTTGGAATGATTATGATAAAACCTGTGGGACACCAAGGGCATCACTATGATTTGTGCTGTCTAAATGTTAATCAGAATAATAATGCCTATTGAGACAGCTGTTTTAAAAGGCTGTGATGTCGGAGTAAAAATTCCAATAAAACTCTATTAGCCCTTCCTCGTTACACTAATGGTGCCTGCTGCTAAAAGCCCCCTGCTATAGACACCCGTATTAATGGGCTTATTACAGGAAATAAAATCTGAGGCTGAACATTACAGTGAAGCCTGATTAATTCAGCAAGGTAATCTTTTTTTTTCTTCCCCCTCCTCTCTGCCTGTTCTTTTTCTCCCCCTCTTTATTTAATGAATGTACTTCTTGAACTGCCAACTTTAGAGCTTTTCATGGAGTTTGGGGATGATTTTAAACTGATCTCGTTCACAAAGAGATGAATCTTTGAGCCAGCTCCTGGTGCAAATGGGGGGGAAGGTTTCTCAGATATCTCCATCAAACCAGGGAAGAGGAAAAGCAGCCAGGCTAGGAGTGAAGAGGTTAGAGAGGGGGGAACAATGGATGTCCCAGGGATATCCACCTGGAGTAGTGGCCTGTGGGCTGGAACAGCCCATTGCTTGTCACCAGGCAGGTGCATGTAACATTGGCCAAGGTGCAGCTGCTGGGGGCAAGCAGCATCTGCCCTCAGCTGCTCCTTCCCATCCTTTCTTGTCCTGATTTATCCTCTTTTGATGTCACCTCTGTCCCTGCAGGGAGGTTTGGCTGGGTCTCCTGTGTACAGGTGCCGTGCCAAAGCCAGTGTGGTATTACCCAGTGAGGCTGGCACCCTGGGCTCATGCTGAGAGGCAGAAACACTCTGGCAGACACACCACTATTCATTCAGGCTATAAATAACTCCCATAAAAATCTTCTTCTTAGCCTTTTGTGTGCAGCCAAACCCTGCCAATGGGAAAGGAGATGGCATCTATTTTATAGGCGGCTGGAAGCCGGCTTTGCATTTTTCTGGCTCATGTAATCCCACAGGTACCCTCTTTTCTTTTCTTTTTTAACAGACTTTTGATTCACATTCCTCACAGCCAAGTTTAATTAGGCTTCAGCTCCTGCTTCCCAGGGAGGGGAAGGGAAGAAGACAGCTCTGCTGGCCTGTGCAGGGACAGGGAACATGGGGCCAGAAGGAGGGAAGGAAAGGGGAGAACAGGGGAGAAGGAGGAAAATGAGGAGGAGGAAAAAGCAGGAAGGAGCAGACAGGCTGCAAAGAAGGAAGAGGAAGAGGTAAAAAAAGGAAGGAAAGTGGAGCCCAGGTCTGTGCCCATCCTGGGAAGCCCAGAAGGGTATCCAGGTCCCAAACTGAGCAATGACTGCATTTACTGATTTTCTAATTAACCACAGCTAGAAACTGTGAACACTGTGAGATTTTGGAGTAGTCTGGACATAATGGGTAATGGGCTATCAAAGTCTGGAATTCTTGATCCTAATTCCACACAGGCATGTTGCAGTCATACATTGGGCAACATGGTACAGGCAGTTAATGATTTAATTATAATGTAGGGAAGTAAGGAAGAATTACACTGGGAAGGAGAAGGGATTTCCAGACCCTGCCAAGCAATCCTCAGAGGTCTGCAGGTGGGGCTGGAATTGAGGTTTCCCTCTGGGGATCTGTGACCTACTTACCTTGGGAAATATGGTGATCTTGTATTGGGGATGGCTGGAGGTTTTTTTCCTATCCTGCCTGTGTCCACCATGCTGTCAAGGCAAACGCCCCATTAACAGCAGGGGTCTCTTTTGCCCTATAGAATAACACAGCCAATGCTCTGTTACTTACATGTTCACCCTGAAAAAAGAATGCCTTCCATGTCATCAGTCCCTCAGATCTTGATGGACAGGTTCTTGCTGTGATCTCCTCACTACCATACCCTTATCATTGCCACCTGGCAGTGAGGGTGAGGATCAGCATGGGAAGCCCTGTGATGAGGGAGAACACTCTGGGGAGTGGGAAGAGGGGACAAAAGCATCCAGAAGGAAGAAAAAAAAAACCAAGATGAAATCAATTTAGTTACAATAAAGCCTCTTACTGTATTAACTGCTAATCCACAAACACACAAACACACAGAGGGAGTCCTTGGAATAAAGGCATTTAATTAAGCTATTTGCTTGAAGCTGGCTCTGAAAGGTCTGGCACGATGGAGGAACAGGCACAGTGGGAACCTTGTGGGAGATGCTTGCCAGGACCACTGGTGACCTTCCTCCTTGGTTCAAGGCCATAGAGCAGTGCTGTCCCCTCCGTGGGGACATGGTCCACCTTCCAATCACATCTGGATCTCTCTGGGCTTCCCTTTGCTGGTTGGGGAGAATATCTTCTGGCCCCCCATGGATGCTGAGGAGCTGACTTTTCATGATGTTTGCCGTCCAGCTGGGGTGTGAACTGTTGGCATCACAGGGCCATTTGCTTTTTCCTCCTCTCCTTTTCCTTGAAGGGAGGGGGCCACAGTCAGGGGGGTTATAACTCTTCTCTCCTTTCATTTGATCTGCCAGCGGGCTCAGCAGGGGGAAGACCCTGTCTCGGCAGGCTGCCCATGAGATAAAAGGCAGAGAGGGCCAAGCCAAGACATTTTTTCCACTGTTTCCCCCCACCCCTTCGCCCCTTCCTCCATCCCCCCAGTTTTCTTGGCAAAGGACGAAACAGGGAAATGAGCGTACTCCTTTCAAAGCCCTTCTTCTTTCAATATTGAACCGGATTCCCTTCTGGATGCCTGATTGCTGGCATTCCCGCTCCCCATGCAGCCTAAACTGTAACAGCTGAGGGCTGGGGATGCTGCTGGGGGATTCAAGCACGTGTGGGGAGGCTGTAAGGGAAACCCCTGCTTTCCATTCCAGTGTTGGGGCTGTGCTGCATCCCACAGACACCTAGCCCCTTGGTGTCCCTCAGCCCCATTGCCACCTTTTTGCCTCCAAAACTCTGCTGCTCTGACATGTCACAAGGTGTGGGGTCTCTGCTTCTGCCAAGCTCATGGGTTGTGAGATGTTTGGCTGTGTCACTGTGTCCTGCAAAGCCTGTGCTAGCGTGGGTCATGGGAACCAGATCCACTGTCCTGGAATTCTTGTTAAGGCTTGGGAATCGTGTCCTGCCCTAAGCTGGGATGAAAGCCATACCAGGGAACCTGGCAGAATGCAGCCAAACTCCCACTTGCTGCATTTTACTTCAGTGGAGTGTTTAATTTTAACTTTTTCCAGAGGTTTTCTTTTGATTTCACCCTTTTGTATTTGATTTTTTTTTTTTTTTTGAAGGAAGATAATGATCTTGCATTTCCAAATGAAATCATTTGGCACCTGGGTGGGGTGAGGGAGAAAAGATTTATTTTTCATTTAAAGCTGTTGAAACAGGATAGCTAAAATGTTGTATGTCTTTTTTTTTTTTTTTTTTTCCCCAGAAGGTTTTTGGAAAGAGAAATTTGTTTGAAGTGACCTTTTCTTAGGAAGTGTTTTGATGAACTGGCATTTTCTGGATGAAAAAGCATTTCTGCCCAAAGTGTCTGGTCCTTCCCAAAAGAAAGGGCAGGAGGAGAGGGGTCATGTGAGCTGCAGAGGGACAAGGCTTGGTTTTGGGATTTCTCCAGTGATCCGGAGAGGATGCTTGCAGTGGTGTGGCAAATTTGGTGCCAGAACCTGGGGCATAATGAGCAAGGTAGTGGGGGCAGCTCTGGTGTGGTGGGTCTCTGGGGCTGCTGGTGAGAGGAGTCCAGTGCTGCAAGGCAGCAAAGAAGGGGAGGTTAGATGGGGCAGCCCAGATCTCCAGCACAGCACTCCCCAGTTCCTCCCTATCAACCCTTTAGCACCTCTCATACCTTTATCATGCTCTGTGTTACTGCCCGAGGGAGGAGGGCAGCCCACTGGTGAGACCGCAGTGTAAACCTCTAATTAGCAACAAGCACTTCTAGTTATGCTTGAGGGCTTTTGAGGCAGGAGGATTTGGATTTGTGAAGGATGGAGGCAGGGATGGAGATCTGCTGGGTGTGATCCACAGTTCTCTTCCTGGGAGAGTCTCCCATTGGCACATTCCCCAGATCCAGATCCTGGCAATGCACATTCACTGGGGCTGGAGAAACACAGTATGCCCTGTGCTGGCACAATCCTGCCCTGCATCCAGGGCTGAAAAAAGCTTTTCAGCTCCAACAGCCCAAGGATAGAGCTGGACCTCCCACGGAGCAGCACCCAAATCCTCTGCAGAGCTGCTGCCCCTGACCAGGTGCCCACTTGGTCAGTGCAGCCCATGCCCTCTCCAAGCCCAGGAGGGTTACCTTACCTGCATCCCAGGTGCATATGAGAGGGGTGGGAGTTGGGGATGCCCCAGGAGATGCTCTCTTGGAGGTTGTTCCCCTTCTTTAATCCCATTTGGCTGTCCTCATTTGCTGCTTTCCTGCACATCTCGTGTGGCATGTCGATTCGCTATCGCTCTGGTTTATTAATCAGAGTGTCAGGCAGGGGCAGATCAAATGGCTTACAAGAGCCTGAGTACGTTACAGCAACGCTATTATCTCTCTCCACTAAAATTCGTAATCTCCATGAAAAATTAGAGCAAGCTGCTCTGACAAGCCCCATTCTCCATATGCCCCATGAGCAAGACCCTAATTATTTTACCTTTCTTTAACTCTTTATTAATCCCATCCTCCACCAGCTGCCTGTTTTTCTGCCTGAGATTCATGCATTGACAAAAGAGATTGGCTTCACGCATGCTTTTAAACTCCTGGTGCTCACAGACTGCCAGTGTGAGACTGCTCTGCTTGCATTGAGATACCTGCCAAAGAAGTAGGCAGCTGCTTTTGTGGGGTCCCTCATATTTTTTGGGGTGACCTTGCCTTGCAAGGGTGGCAGTGTCTGAGGATCCTTCCCAAGGTACCCAGCAGGTGGTAGTGCTGTATAAGCAGTTCCTCACAGCCTTTTTTTATCGGAGGATTTTAATGTTTTATTCAGCTGCAGGTTGATGTTATCTGTCTCTTAGACCTCCAGTGGGGGCTCACCACATCATGAGACTTTCTTTTCATATTTGACAGGCTGGAAACAGACAGGGTTCAGTTCTTGTTCCCCTTTTTGTGCTCTCCAGACTGTGCCATATGCAGACTTTCATATGGATGGAAAACAAGCAAAACCTCTTATCACTCCTGCAAGTCTAGTTGACACAGTCTTTCCACTCTCTGACTGCATTTATTATCTTTTGTTTCACATCTTTCAGCACTTTACAATAGGACCAAACCAATGTACTATCCATAACAATTCTGGTTGAAGGGATGGTGTCTGGAGGGAGAGAAATGATCTGGGACAGGGATGATGCTGATGCTGTGGGCTTACCTGGACACAAACATGGGTGGACTGGGAAGCTGGGGTGCTCTTGGCCACTCTCTGAGGGTGAGAAGCAGTGCTGTGGTTGTCACCCAGGCCCTTCCAGGTGGCTGTTGGGACAGCTATTGTCCTCTGGGGAAGACACTGGGACAGATCCTGTAAAAACTCACTATTTCTCCCAAGAGCTGCAGCCAAGCTGAACCACAGGAACATGCTGGGGCTGGAACTGGAGAAATCAGGAATGTGCCTGTCAAAATCTTTGGCCAGGGTGTCTAAAGGAGGGGGAGAGGGGAGCTGAGGGCATGCAGATTGGTTCTTCTGGGCTGGAGCCTATCCGGGTGTTGGTGCAGGGCTGGGACTGCAAGGGCTGGGTCTAGCTTGGCCCTTCTGGGTTTGCAGTCCCATTTCATCCCAGGGATGCTCAGTCTCTCAGCTGCACCCCACGGGTGTCAGTACAGAACAGCCTAGAGGCACAGTGCTCCATCTCACTGTCCTTCAGCATGGAAATACCCACAGATACCAAGGGAGTTTTAATGCTAGGAGCCACCTATTTCTCCAGAGAGGCCAGAGGTGTTCCCAGATTCTCCAGCTTAAATGACTGATCCCAATGCCACTGCTTTGCATGGGAAATAACTGATTCCTCTTTGCTTTTTACTCTCTGCCACATTTATGTCCAGGTGTTTAACTCTGATCTTGGATCGATTTAAACTTATCCATTTTTTCTATGACAAAGGGCTCTGAGATGATGGAAAATTGACATGGTGTAATAGCAGAGAAATGTCTTTGGATCTGCAGCCAATCTCTCCTGCACCGTAGAAATGAAGCCCTCCAAACACTACAGAACATCTGAGCAAATTCAATAGTTTCTCATTTTTATATAGGTATATATATATGTGTGTGTGTATGTACATGTGCATAGCTTCATAATACTCATATTAATATTCTCCACCCATTTCATTGCAGCATTTGGCCATCAGAAATGCAGCTCCTAATGCCGTGGGCTAATGGGATATGTTTTTATTTGTCCTTGTTATAAAATAGGTACCTCCGTATTAACTTTGCAGGGCATTATATTGATGTAGGGCAGTAAACTTTATGGCAGATTTCACAACCCTGTTAAGTGCATCATCTTAGGCTGTAATATCTATCTGGGAAGACAAGTGAAACCCTTGCCAGCAGTACATGCCTGGGAAGGTGGTGTGAAGCTGGGGGAGGAGAGGAGCATTGGTGCTGGTACCTGCAGGATGCTGGGGTGTGCAGGAGGCTCTCCAGATCCCAGGGAAGGGGGTTTGCTCGCTGTGCTTTGGCTGCTCACAAACTCTCTGTGAGCAGTGCCCGTGCCAGCAGTGATTACATCCCTCGGGGTTCTGGCTGGCTGCTCCTGAGGCTGTTTGCTCTCCTGTCCCTCCACCTTCCACATCCCCAGTAAATCTGACGCTATGCACGCTGTGGCCGCTGGTCACAGATAACTGCTTAGCTTAAATCCTGCTTGAATTCCCTTGGCTTATCTGCTAAATGGGATCTCGGTTATAAATAGAGTCCTGCAGACATGAAGGTCTATTTGGGCAGAGGCTTGTTTGGCGAGGAGTTTTACACAAGTTTGAGCAAATTGCTGGGGAAAAGCTGAGAGATAATAACAAGGAAAATGATATTAAACTGGCTTCTCTGCTTCCTTCTTATCCCTTAGCTCTTAGCAACTCACCAGGAGAGTACAGCTCTCAAGCAGACAAGGCATCTCAGGTCTCCATGACTCCAGTCCAGCAATTGCAGCTGGGAAATGCTGTCTTCAAAGCCAGGGAAAGGAGAGAAACTCGTCCTCATGTGTGTCCCACGGCTGCCCTCAGAGAGGGGTGGGTCTGTGCAGGGTGAAGTTGAGCTCCGTGGCCACTGAGGCACAGAAGCTGCAGGGATGCTGGCCCTCCTCCCCCAGCTCTTGGTGGCTGGCTGCCATCACTGTCAGCTAATTGGGATGCTGATAATTATTAGTGTTTCATGATTTAATTTTCTCCTCATTACAGTCTCTGCCTCAGCCTTACTGGCGCTGAGCAGATCTCCACGAAAGACTGTAGGAGGTGGTGGGGGTGATCCACACCCTTGCAGGACACTGGTGAAACCAGATCAGATGCAAAATGTGCCTGGGGCAGGGGGGCAGGTCAAAACCCCATAGCTTTGGGACACAGTGAAGACCAGGCTGGGCAGTGGGTTTGCAAGGCTGGGTCTGCAACAAGTCAGAAGAATCCTAATTTTCTGGGGGATGAGGTTCAACATCTGTAAAAGACACCCATCTGGAGGGGGGGCTGTGTGCAGGAAAAAAGCTTTGTAGGTGTGTGTATCAAAAATTGCACAGCAACTCAGAGTGTTACAGGTGAACAGCAGCAAACAAATTAATTTATGTGGGTTAGCACAGGATAAATGTTGTGTGGGGAAATCAGTTGGCTGGACAGGTAGGTTGGTCAGTGTCTGGTGGTGATGAGAGCCTCCATCACAAGGGTTCTTGCTGTTGTGTCCTCAGCTGGGCCAGGAAAATCTGCCAAGCTTTATCTTGCTCTGTTCTTACAGCCTAGCTAGGCATGATCCTACCTGAGCCCCCAGAGCATGCATAATTCAGTACCACTGACACCTCAAGTACATGAGGAACATCTCTTAAGTCCCTTAACGGCATGCAGAAGACAATCCTACATGACCATTCCTACTGATGACCTGCAAACCTCTTGTCTTGGCACAGGGAGGTCACTGCAGCAGGGATGCTTTAAGGCTTTCTTCCCAGGCTGGAGATCATCCCTTTCAGGTGCACAGATAGGGCAGGACCGTCTGAAATTCCTGCCTGGAAGGCTGCTGTAAGAATTAGTCAGATACTTAATTGTTAATTGTGAAGTTGCCCCGAGGGTGTTTGCAGCCAACATGAATTTTCAGGACTTCTTCCATCCTTTTGCTTGCAAAACCTTTTAATTTCTTTCCCTTGTCTGGCGACCAAACCCCATCAAGGAAGAGTCAGGTTTTCCTGAGTCTTGGGGTGCTGCAGGGAAAGGACATTTGAGCAGATGTTGCTGGCTGGAATTCAGCACCAAGACCCTTCCCTGTGCACAGTCCAGGACTCAGTTGCCAAATAAGCTCTGGCTTGGGCCATATTTCCCCAAGGCAGAGAGGTGGGCAGGAGAGGGACCTGGTGGTAGGGTACCTTGGAGTAACCTGTGTCCAGGTCAGTGCAAGCCCAGATTGATGCCAGCACTGCCTGGCACTGGGCTTGAACCAGGAGCGTGGTGTGGTGCAAATGGGAAATGAGAGAAGCAGCTTGACAGAGGGCAATTTGGGTAAAACAGCATCAGGAGTGTCAAAATAGATTTGTTTCCAATATAGAAAACACTTCCCCAGGGAGCGTGAGGGAGACTTAGGAGTTGTTAGTTTTGGACGAGAGAGGCAGTGAATTTGATCTGTGAACAAAGGGGAACTGGCAAAGCTGACAGCTTTTGCTCTGATTGCTTTGCTTCCTCTGTGCTGGGCTATGTCTTTTTTTTTTTTTTTTTATCCTTTAATTTTTTTTCCTTTTAATTTATTGAAATGCTCTGGATCTCAATTCACATTCTTTGCTCTTTACTTCTTATTGCTTTGGCTGAAACTTTAAATCCCCAGTATGACTGGGATCAGGGCAAGAATAAAAATATCCAATGGAAAAACAAACCAGCCCAAGGACATGAAAACAAGCTGCAGTGTTTCTGATGTTCAGCTTTGGTAGCAGAGGGTGGGTGTCTCGTGGGAGCAGGACAGGGACGTGGGGATGGAGGGCTGCTGCCAATCCCTGCACATTGGTGTGGTCAAAATGAATTGGTGGGCTGCACTCTTACTCCTAAGGATCAGAATCTCTGCCAAAATCGTCTGCCTGACTTGAAGGGCAGGATAAAGGAGAAATATCCCTGCCAAGGGGTGAGGCTGGAGGCTTTTCCTGAAGCTAAGAAAGTGCCAAGAAGGAGGCTTTGCCTTGTGAAATGTCCTCTGAGAGCTGCAGGGACATTAAAAAGTAGCTGCCAAACTACCTCCTTGTCTGATCCTGTTTTTTCAGAAACGAAAATCCTTTTTCACAGGGGGAAACTGAGGCCCATGGCAATGGTGTGGTATCAGTTGGTGGGAAAGGCTTGGAGCAGCACCTCTCATTTCTGGGCATCAGCTGTTTTCCCTCTGTGCAGACAGCTTGTGTTGTCACTGTGTCACGTTATTCTCCTTTCATCACGCTGAAATTACCATTTGTAAAAAGGGGAAAGAAATCCAAATATTCAAGAAGCCACTCAGGCTGTTATCTGAGGCTTGTTTCTTTTTTTGTTGGTTTGCGGGTTTTTTTTGGTTGGCTTTTTTTTTTCTTTTTTTCTTTTTTTTTTTTTTTTTTTTTTTTTTAAATCAAAGGAGCAGATGTTTCTTTTTGATATTAAATGGGCTGCAGGGCTGGATCCTGCTCTTGCTTCCAGCACTGTGTATCTGAAGTGAACAGCAATCCCTCCAGTGGGGAGAGGTACTTCTTTGCAGTGCCTGACCCCTGGAAATTTTGGGAAAGGGGCTTTCCCCTCTTTGTGGCACCTTGCTATTGATGACATTAGTAACAGATGCATTTACAGCCTGCCTGCTTTGGAATGGCTCTGGAATATTTCTCCTTCCTGATTGCTGTTTTGTCTACCTCAAAACAAGGCAGGTTTAGTTTTTCTGTAGCCTCTCCACGTGCCTTTGGCTCGACTTTTCTTCCGGTGGTGCTTTTCTAGCATTGTCCATGGCTGCCACTCGGAGAGACCCAGGGTGAGCTGCTGCAGCTCATCTCAACAATTTCCTGGGGAAAACCATTTCCCAGCAGGATCCTGGAGCCCTGCTCAACCTTAACCTTTCTGTCAGTGCTGGCAGGTGCAGACCAGCCTGCTGCAGCACCTTGTGTGCAGGAACTGGTTTGTGAGATGTTTTCCTGCAACATTTGGGCTGTTGTCACCTGTCTTGACCCTTTTTAACATTTCTACTCCAAAAGATGTGGTGAGTAACTATTTGCCCTGCCAATGACCTTGAAGCACAGAGCCAGGGGCTTGTGTTCAGATGAAACCTCCTGCACACCCTGCATGGATGTGGCTGCTGTCAGGGTCTGATCCTGCCAGCTGCATCTCTGGTCTGTGTCACAGCTGGATTTAGCTCCTGGTAGAGAAGATGAGAAAGCTGGAGCTCAAGTCATGTGCAAGGTTGGATCCTCAGGGCTGAATTTGTCATTGCTTTCCCCAGTGCAGGTGATTCTCTACAGATATTAGTGACATCTGCTTGCAGGGTATTTGAGCTGAGACTCAGGAAGGAGCTGAGCAATGCACCTCACCATCATCATCCTCATCATCAGACTGGCAATGGGGCACAGCAAGGCCAGCAGCTGCAGCACATGGACAGATGCCTGGTGGAGGCAGTTTCTCAGTCCTGTCTCCTCAGGGCTCTCTCCATGAGAAGAAAGTGGGGTCCACCCCAGAAATGCCTCTTCCTGGGCCTAAGAGAGTAAACTTCATGATCATCCTGTTTCTTTGAGAAGAGCTTCGAGGATTGTCTGCTGCATTTCTACCAATTTTAAGCACCTAATCTGAAAGAGAGGAACCCCAATTTGAGAGAGATGTGCTGGGCTGGAAAATGCATGAGCACTATTCCTGGCCACACTGCAGAATGGTCTCCACACCTCCAGCACCACAGATGTCCTGACAAAGCCCCAGCTGCTCTCTGAGGACGGTGGCCACTTTTCAGGAAAGGTTATGGACTCCCTGATCAATAGCTGAAGACTCTCACTGCTCCACACTGGGGCTGAGGTAGGGGGACTGTGGCTGGTTAGGTACAGAAAAGAGCTCTGGACTGCATCAGAAGCATCTAAGACACCAGATTGTCTTTAATCATGAAAACACAAAAGCAAGAATCTAGTCTGACTGCTTGGCTGTGCTGAAATAATAGCCCATTTAGAAGGTGGAATTTAAGCCTAACAGCTAACATTTTTGGTGTGTATTTATAACAGGCAGGCACAGAGAACCTATCTACACTGCTTTTAATTTCTTTCACAAGCTCCTTTGATCCAGGCATTACTGTCCAGGCAAAACTGGCACAAGTTCCTTCACAGGCATGACCAACCATCCTGCTGTGAGCTGCCCAGCACTGGAACTGAGAGTGGATTCATTTTAATGCAGTGTTTGGGCTAGCTACACCAGCCAGAAATCTTGCTTCAGCTTGTCACCATGAGCTCATTACCTCCAAAATCCAAAGCCTTGCCTCCCTCACAGGGATGGAAAAATGGGGCACTTGCCAGGTGCCTGCAGCAAGTTTCAGCTACAGCGTGTTGAGTGATGTAGAGGATGATGCTGGGACAGGGCAGTGGGGGGACACTCAGTTTGACTGGGATGGAGCCAGGGAGGTGTTTGTGCAGCCTCTTGAATGCCCATGGGACGTGTGGAGTAAAATCCCTGAAGAGAAGGCCATGGATTCTGGGTTTTCAGTACATTATCACTCTGTCTGCCCCAGGGCAAGCAGAAGGACCATGAGCTCTGGGAAAATCAGGTATCCCTTCCCTTTGAAGGCAGGGGGGTGACTGCTGGAGTACACTGGTCCTCCTGCACTGGCCTCCAGGGTACACTTATTTTTGCAAAGAAGGAGGGGCACTGTTAAAGGGTGGCCCATTTTGATCACATCGGAGCCAAGCTGGACCACAGATCCATCTGGGAGGGAAGACAAAGAAACTGCCTGGGCTCCTCCAGTAGCACATGCCCAGCACATGCCCAGTAAAACCTGCTCCCTCTCCCAAATAATATTTCAGCCTACCACAAGCTCTGGGGTTGCTGGAGCATGGCAAGCTCAGTTGCTATCACTCCTTGTACCAAGAGACAGTGAAGAATGTATATATTCCCTCTGCACTTTCGCCATGCCTTTAAGGGCTATTATTTTCCCTGGCTGTACACAGTGTCCCACTTGAGCAATTTCTCCTGGTACAGAAGCTTTCCCAGACCTTGGATTGTCTCCATTTGGGGATCTGGGAGAGCAGGAGCATGTACACTTCCCATGAATACAGATTTACATTGTTACATGGTGATGTTGGTATTTTGCTATTATTTCTTGACAGCTGGTACCACTCTCTTGAGCAGCAGCACTTAGCTCCTGAGCTTGGGCAGTGCCCCAAACAATTTATTTCCATTGTGTAAATCAACCTCTATCTCATTTGTCATCTCATTGATAAGCAGTTTTGGCAGGTCTTTTGGCAGCTTTTAGAAATCAGGTTACCCTAAACACCTGGTGCTGGCAGAAGATGTCACCTCAAAGTCTACACCCTTCCCTGATTCATTCATGCACAGCCTGAGCAGTGCAGGTGCCTGTGCTCCCTGCCTGAGGGGCTGTGCCCCTCTGCTGAGAAACTGGCCATGCATCCTGGCCTGTTTGTCCACTTCAAACTGGGAGAAAACCTCCCTGCTCTTCTGCCACCACCTCAGCTGCTTTAGGGGTTATTTTGCTGCTTGTCTTCAGGTTTGTTTAGAAATCAGCCATGAAAAATCTTGCAGGGAACCCTTCCAAACCTGCTTGCAGTGTGTTTGAATGGTAAAGGTGCTCTGCTTTGTTCTGCTGTGGGCTTGTCCTCAACTGATCATCTCCTGCATTTGGGGAGGATTAACCCTTGCATCAGCACGAAATGGGGGCTGACCATCTGGAAAGCAAAAGGATGAGGACCTGGGCCTCCTGCTGAACAACAAGCTGTCCATGAGCCAGCAGTGCTCCTGTGGCCAGGAGAGCCAGTGATGTCCTGGGGTGCACTGGGGAAGAGAATTGCAGCAGGTTAGGGAGGTGAATCTGCCCCTCTACTCAGCCCTAGTGATGTGCATCTGGAGTGCTGTTTTCAGATCTGGGCTTCTTAGTACAGGAGAGGAATGCTGCTGCTGGAGTGGATCCAGCAGAGGTCCAGAAGATGATTGAGGGACTGGAGCATGTCTCTCATGAGGAAAGGCTGAGGGAGCTGGGCCTGTTCAGCCTGGAGGAGAGATGACTGAGAGGGGTCCTCATCAATGTACACAAGTATCTGAAAGTTGTAAGAGGATGAACCAGACTCTGCTTAGTGTTTTCACCCAATAGGGCACGAGGCAACGGGCAGAAACTGATGCACAGGAAGTTCCATCTGAATATGAGGAAGAATTTCTTTACTGGGCAGGTGACCCCACACTGGAACAGATTTTCCAGAGATGCTGTGAAGCCCCCCTCACTGGCAGTACTCATGACTGTCTGGATGCAATCCTGTGGCACGTGCTCTGGGATGATCAGGTTGGTGGGGCCAGGTGGCTCTCTGTGGTACCTTCCAACATTCTGGAATTCTGTGATTCTGTGAGCTCATGGACCTGCAGGCTCTGCTGCTCATGAAACAGAGGTTCTGTGAGCTCATGGACCTGCAGACTCTGCTACTCATGAAACAAGGACCCTGAGGCACCCTTGAAGGAGGGACTGTTCATTTTTATGGTAATGGCAAATTGATCTTCATACTCTTTTCCAGCTGTATTATTGTGTATTTACATTTAACCTGCCAGAGGCTGTGCTCTTTTGAAATTCCTTAATTGAACAAGCCTTCAATATGTGAAATCTGCCCCCTTTTCTTCCTTGCTCTGCAGTTTTACCCAGCTGGCCTTTCGAAAGTCTTTTTCTGTAAGGACAAATGTGCCCATGCTGAGCCTCCAAAAGGCTATTTTTATCTAGTCCCTATGTTTCCTGCACAGGATTCATCTCTTTGACTCTTCATCTAGCTTTGATTCTTTTTCATGAGTGTCCTCATGGCAATGTAATCCCATTTTCTCAAGGAAACACTGACTAGAGGGATTTTGCCATCCATACATGTATATGATACATGTAATACATACATGTGTGGGCACCTTATGTGTGGGTTGTGGGCACTGTTGGCTCAGAGAACAGAGAAAAGTTTCATGGCACAGGGATCAAGTGCTTATGCAAAATCCTCTCTAGCAACAAAAATATCATGTCAGCATCCCACAGGGAAATGGTCAAGAAACATTTAATTTGGCTTCAGAGACCTTCTGAAGCCACAGTAAGAAGGAAGCCTGGAGGTGTTCTTCTAGAAATTGTCAACGGTACTTTTTTCATTAATTTATTAATGGAAAGGGTTGTCAAGCATTGGAACAGACTGCCAGGGAAGTGGTGGAGTCACCATCCTTGGAGGTGTCTGAGAAACCAGTGGACACGAGCCCTCGTGCTGTGCTCTAGTGGTGATTGATCAAAGTTTGCACTCATTGATCTTGGAGGACATTCCTGACCTAAATAATTGTGTGATTCCTCTTGCCTCCCATCCCTCCTCCCTCAGGAGAGGTCTGTTTTTCTCTCTGGACCCAGAGCAGTGAGGGTTGGTGGTCCTGCACTGCAGCAGGGTGCAGCAGACACCTCAATCAGCCTTGCAATGGCTGCTCTGCCAGAAGAGGGATGTTGTTCCCAGCTGGATCTGTGAGGTCGCTGTGGTCTTTTGAAGGGAAGTGGCACTGCAGGTGGCAAAAATTGCTAGGTGCCTTTGGAGGAAATGTGCACTGGACCTTTTAATTTTCTTGCTATCAGTCTTTGCTTGTGCAGCAGCCAAGTTGCCTTCTCTAACAGCTTTGCATCTTGCAACATTGAGCCTGTTCCCCTGCCCTGGGCAGTGTCCCATGACCAGCCATGCTGTGCCAGGAATTTTCCCCTGACACTGCTTGTGCTCGTGTGCACTTGCAGCAGACCCAGAGCAGAGAGGTAAGATGTTCTCATGCCAAGCTGCACTATGACTGACAGGATTTACCTGATTTCTCTACGAGACAACATTGGTTAGCCTCACAGCAATGTTTCCTGCATGCTGTTCGTTCTTGTGGCTCCTTTGGAAACCAGAGTGAGTGTAGAGAGCAGGTGAGGGTGGAGTCTCCCAAGGACTGGGTTTGGCTCTGCTGTGGCTTCCTTGAGGTCTGTGTGGTGAGGTTTGTATCCCAGTGTTCCCCAGCTGGATACCCAGATCAGGCAGGAGGAGAACGATCAGCAGGAAGAGCCCCAGCAGCTCTTCCTTCATCCCATCACAAGGGCAAGCTGAGGCTGAGCTGGGGAGCCTTCTGCACTGGGATCAGCCAGATGAGCAGCAGTCTTACTGTATTAATTAGACATCTGGGGGATCTGGCAGGAAGCCCACTTAATTATCCTTGGTGCTCAAGGATGCTCTCAGGAGTCCTTCCCTTTCTGCCTTCCCTCAGAGCTTCTTCCTTCCAGTGTGTCACCATTTGCACACCCTGGAGAGACCCTCACTCTTGGCCTAGGTGGGGAAACTATTCTTCTGAACTTTGAGGGCCCAGGAGTGTCCATCAGTCATCAGACACAATATGGGCACCACAAGGTGGTGGGGAGGGCAGAAAAATCAGGCTGTGGGGCATTGCCCTTCTCATGGCCCCTGCTGCATTGCCTAAAGCTGCATTTTGGAGTGTCCTGAAGGCAAATTTCACATCTCTGGCCAACAGCAGTATTTGCAGTGCTTTGTCCCTGGTGCTTAGCACAGCATGTGAAGTATCTCTAGGGTTTGCCTTCCACCCCCTCCCAGACTCAGAACAGACCTGAGATGCATTTCCAGCCCTGTGCCCCAGGCTACTGTGAGGGTGCTGAGGCACTGGCACAGCTTTCCCAGAGAAGCTGTGGATGGCCCATCCCTGGCAGTGTTCAAGGCCAGGTTGGATGGAGCTCTGAGCAACCTGGTCTAAGTGGAAGGTGTCCCTGCCCATTGGCATGGGGAATTGGAGCAAGATGGTCTTTAAGGTCTGTCCAGTTCAGGCCATTCTCTGATTCTGTGATTAGCAGCTGTGCACAGGTAAACACAGTAACCCTGTAAACACAGTAACCTGCAATCCACTGGGAAGAGAGGTCCTTGCTGCCTGCACTGACTGCTTGGAGGCTGCTTGTAGCCTGGAGTCCCTTAGCTCTTCCACCAGCTCCCAGAGTCTGGCCTTGCATCAGGCTCCTCTGTTGTCCAAAGGGATGCTGATACCTTCTCCTAATTCCCTGATGGAGCTAGACAGCTGTAAACTCCTCCCTGAACATCTAGTGCCATTAGCAAAAACGGGGAAGGCCAGTCCTTGATGCTGCAGCTGAAACTCCAAGGGCTACAGAAGCATGGAAAGCACTGGAGAAACACATCTGCTGCCTTGATCCTTCCTAAAGCTTAAATGGTACTGGTGGGCTATAGGAAACAGTTAGCAATTAGTACATGTGAGGCACAATGAGACAATTAAAGACCAGTTAACAGGATGAATGTGACGACCATTCCCTGCTCACTGATGTTTGGCTAATTTGGCACCAGTGGCTTTGTTAAGTGATTATGAATTGCACAGGAGGTGCAGTGAGCTGGATCTTGCTAACAAGGGTGCAATGGCATGTGTCTTGCACCGAGGACATTAATTGCTCCGGGGCTGACTGCCTCTGTCCCACATGGTTGTAATGTCTCCTGGATTCTCCTGCTCCACAGCTGCTGTGAGGGCCCTGCCAGAGCTGCCTGCTGGCCTTGACCCTGTGGGGAGGGAAGGCACAGAGCCCAGCTTGGCAATGGCCCCTCCACCTTGCTGTGCTCTTGGGCTATCATGCCCAACTTGACAGGACTGCTCTGCCATCCTCTGGTCTGTTTGACCAGCAGCAGGTTGGGTGTTAGGGGACAGGGGGCTCAGCAGGGATTAGGAGGCCTGGCAGGATACATAACAGGTACAAGGCAAACAAGGCAGACAAAAAATCAGCATAATGAGGAGTAAGAATGGATGATATTAAAGAGATAGCACCAAGATGGGCACATGGGGGAAAGAGGGGAAGGAAAACTTGTGATGGCCCAAGGGAAACCTGTGGGATGGGACTTTCCAGACAGGGGAGTTTGAGCTGCCTTGTGGTCGTGAGGGACTCTGACATGCCACTTCACTGCCATCCTAGGCAGAGGAAATGGCTTGGAGACGTCAAGAACACCTTTGAAAACCTGGGATGTTGTAGGGCTGTGCCTGGGGTTAGGGCCTCCACACCAGGAGACATGAAGTCCTGGTGTGGACAGGCATCCATCTCCACAGTGGTTGTCTTGCTACCCCACATCTGGGCAGAGAGGAGCTGAGGATGGGAGGGAGGCAGGAATGGCCAGCTGGTGCCTGCCCAGGCTTTGAGAGAGGCAGGCACAGATGGGCCTGTGGAGGCAGTCCTGTGGCTGGGTCAGCACTGTATGCTGGCCTGAGCCAATTGTCCTGCTGGGAAATGGGGATAATTAGCTTGAGCCCGGCGTGGTGCTGATGGTACTTTTGAAAAATGCTGCCTTAGATATTTCAAGGGCATGCAGCTAAGCAACCTGTTAAATGCTCTTACAAATCTAACAAGATAACCAGCCCCCTGAGAAGCTGAACAAACAGTTGCATTTCCACTCAGAGGAGGTGAGCAACCTTTGCAAACGTCAAGCCATTCTCCAGGAGGCTTGGGGGCAGCTCAAGAATAATCCCCAGAGGCCACAAAATGGGAATAGAAACCCTTGTAAAGTGGCTTGTCTTCAGCGATTTGTCTCTTTGCTCCCTGACTTGAATGAGAAGCTGCAGAGACAGCATGAAAATGAAATATAACCAGGAGGAATACTCCATTTCATCTCTCCTGCATCTCTTACTGCTCCCTCCGGTCCCTGCCGCTCATCTGCTGAAGTCCAAGGCAAAGTGTTATTGAGCTGCTGGATCTGATTGAATTTTTTTCACATCCCTGAAGGGCTGCAGTGACTGGAGTGCTGCTTTGAGCAGAGAGGACTGGTTAGCCAGTTGGCAGGACCTGTCCTCCTGAGACCCAGGCAATGTCTGGCCCAGACTGCTGAATGAACGGGTAGCAAGGCCAGCTCTCTGCTGCCATGTGGAGACTGCAGCAGATATTTGAAGCAAGGAGAGAGCTGAAAGTAAACCTGCCTTGGTAACACACTCAGATAACAGTCATATTCTGACACGTATCTGTGGGGAGGAGCTGTCTGCTGCCCCATTGCTGTGATTGCTCCTCATGGGGTTTGATGGGCTCCAGGTGACACCCTTGGGATTAAACTGTGTTGGGAGATGGACCTTTCTGATCCTGGATTGAATGTCTATCTTGGGATAGACATACTCGGAATTTGACTCAGCTCTGAGCTGCTCACCTGCTGGTAAGCCCTGGAGGGCTGCCAATATTTTGGAGAGAAAAAGACAAGCAACTCATGGCTTCAAAAAAGCTCTGAGCTGCTCAACTCTCAAAGCAAATCGAGAGTGAGATGGAACCAGAGACATCTGACTCATCCTTCCTCTGCAGGCTACAGTGTGGGGATGTGGTAGACAGCCCCTGCCACCACACAGTGGTGAAATGAGGAAGGCAAACTCCAGAGCCTTTGGAGACACTGCTCTCCTGAAAGCCCTGGGCTGTATGTGGCCACCAGGGTGACTTGGGGAGCTCATATGGAAATGCAAGGCTGTGCCGAGGTCGAGAAGGTGAGGGTGAAGTTGCTCTGCACTGTCAATTGTTATGGAAAGACTGACATCACCCTGCTTTTCTGGGTGTGCTCTGCCACCTTTTCAAAGCTGTTCAGCCAGACCCAGGGGCTCTGTGTGGTGCAGCTCAGGAAGTGAGAATGCAAGCTATTCCCTGGCTGAGCTGCAGGCAGGAAGCACAAGGGCTCCCGGACCTTTGGGATGGGGGAAGAAGTGTTGTGAGCTCCTGCAGCTATTTGCACAGAACAAGTCCATCCATAGTTTTCAGGATCTCTGTGATGTTCAGAAGACAGCTGAGCTGTGGTCTTCAGTCCTGTCCCTTTCTGGGGTCCCCACTGTGTCTCTGGCTTTGGGGTGGAGGGTGCTGCCTGTCTCTGCACAGCTGGGACTCCCAAATGGGAGTGTGTCTGCTCCCAGTCCAGCACTGCTCAAGCCTGGAGAGGAGATGGCTCCTGCTGGCTTCAGTGGCACCAGGCTAAGCTGTGAGCAGAGCTGGCTGGGGACAGGATGTGTTTGTTGTCCAGCTGGCCCCACCAAATGCAGGAGCAGAGACCTGGCTGTTGTACCTGCTTCCACCTCCTAGTGCAGGGGGAAAGCAGACCTAGCCCAGCAAGGATTGGTTGAATGGCTGAATTGAAATGAGGTGAGATGGGTGAGCAGGCTGGTGGTGGGGCTGGACTGGGCTGAGCACACAGGAGCTGGACCAAGATGAAACCCCTCAAAGGGCAGTGGAGTCTCATAGATCATCCTTCCCATTCCTTGGGAGTGGAGAGGCTCCACATTTCTGTGGTTTCTTTGCTCATTATAGGAAAAACGAAGGGTGAAGACAGGTCCATGAATCATTACTGTTTGGTTTGGCTGCATCACTGCTCTATGTTCAGGAATGGCTGATTCTTTTTCTTCTTGTGAGTTGTTCTCTCTTCCCCCACTCCTTCGGGTTTTGGGGCTGTTTTCTGGTTTTTGTCCCTTCAATTGTCCTGAATTATTGCAAGATGGTGAAACAGAAGATCTCTTCCTTTCCTTGCATTGGCTTCTCTTGCAGCAGATGTCAAATAAAAGAGTCCAGGATTTGAATAACTCATCCCAAAAGGGGCTCTTTCACCCGTCCCATGACGAGACATTGCAGGAAGCCACTGGCGTGGCCTTCAGGCTCATGAGAGCACTTTCCAGGGAAAAAAAAAATCCCAGAGTAAAAAGGAACAAGATTCCTCTATCCATTTCTTAATTATGTACTTTTTTTCGGGTTCTTGCTGGAACATCTGTTCTGAATTTGTGCACAACGTTAATATCTCTAGATTTGTGCATTCCTTCACTGCTGGGGTCGCACGGTGAGAGGGTTCACACACCACCACACCCTTGTACCTCAGCAGGGTGGGCACGACAGAGGACACAGCCACAGAGTGGCAGGAGAATTTGGGCTGCTGCCTTCTCCTCCCTCTGCTACACAGCTGGGGTGACTGTGCCATGTGCTTTTGGCATGCACAAGCTTCGTGTCCAGCTTTTATCTTGTGGCAGGTATTTCTGCCTCAATGCCTGGTGATGGTGTTTACAGACCCACCTCCCTTCTGCTGTTCCAGGCTGAGGCTGGGAGGGGAGGCAGCACTCCTGTGTTTGCAGTGATGAGGGTCCTGGAAAGACAGGGTGCAATTTTCTCATTTGAATCTGTGCTGGGTTGTAATTTTTCCTAATTTGTCACCTGTCATGACACAGGAGCGAGGAATGAGAGCTCCCTCTTACATATCACTGCTTGATTACATGGTGTCAGGAGAGGCTTTCACAAATTATTCCACATAGGTGGAACAGTCTGGAAGGGGACTTTGGTAGAGAGCTACACACAGGGACTGCAGTCTTTGCAGCTCTCCTGGCAAAGTTGTGTGGAAGAAGCCAAGGGGTGGACATCCTGATCTTTCAGGTAGATGGACATCTCAGGGGTCAAAAATCAATTTTAGGTTGACTGGAAGGGAAGAAGCAAATCTCCCCTGGGAAGCTGAGTGTGGCTGTCACCCTGGTGGCATTGTCCCTTATGCTTGAGCCCTGTCCTCCCAGGCTGGGTGGGGATGGCTGTGGAGCACGCTGGCATCCTAGTGGAGATGAGGCTGGGGTGCTGCTCACCACCCACAGCTCTGCAGAGGGACTGCTGGGGGCTGCAGCAGGAGGGCTAATCAGGGAGCAAACTGCCAGTGATAAAATCAAATCAGGGAGGCTGCTGTGAGAACTGGAGGTGGCATTGCAAAGTGTGTGTGTGGGGGGCTGTTTGCAAAACGAGGCGTGTGGTCACTGAAGGAAGGCAAGCAGGTGGCCAAAGAGTTACAGTGAGTCTGGCTAATAGAGCCCAGCTCAAATATGTGTTGTGGACAGGGATTGAGATATTTCTTCCAATTTTTTCTACCTTAGTTTTCGTGGGCTCTTTAGGGAAAGCAGGTTTGTGTTCCTTTGTGTCCTACAGAGGCAGTGAGGGGGCACAGATTTATTGAATGACAGTGTGGTTGTAGGAAACAATGGGAACAACATCATAAACTGAGAAAGGATTGTGAGGTACTGCCCTGGTGGCGAACACAATTCTACTGCATTGCATACTTCATCCCCAGTGCCCTTGTGACTGCATGGCGAGCCAAGAAGTGGCACTAAAAGATCTGGCTAAAAAACCATATTTTGGGTGGTGTGGGGCATGCCAGGTTCATTTCAGATGGATCAGCTGCATGAATGGGCTCACTGGTTCAACTAGTGGAGCTCAAGCAGGGGGGAATGAAGGGTGCAGGTAAGAATTGGGTGGGAATAGCTTCAAAACTTTGGTGGGCAGCAAAGCCAAATCTGAAACCTTCTGCTGCCCTTAATCAGGCTAGGAGCACCCTCAGAGTCTCAGCTCTCTAAGAGTGAGCTGTTACCAGCAGCAGGATGAGTGTTACAGAGCCTAAGCTGCTCAACCCTTGCTGTTACACTGTCCCCAGTGGCTCAAGCATCTGTGCTCATGTGGGCTTGAATTTCCCCCTCCACATCCTGTGCTTGGGCTTTGCTGACTGTCTGTTTCCTTGAAACAGAGGCTGGCTGTGGGAGTGTGGTGTGGGCTGCTTGTGAGGACCTGTTGTGAGCTGAGGCATGTTCAGAAAAGATCTCTGGTCCATCTGCTGGCCTCGTCCACCCCAGGCTATGTCCAGGGCAGCTGCAGGACAGATCCTGGGAGTCCCAGGAGAAAGAGATAGTCCAGATAGTGGTGAGTGACAGCCTCCATTGTCTATCCTTGTACTGAGGTGGTGACTTCAGCCTGGTTTTGACAGGTGCCCAACCTTAGCTCCAAGGGGTGTACAACTCTTTTCTTTTTACCCCTGTGAAGTTTTTGTGTTGCTGTAGCTGTTTGCCTTCACTGACCCTGGCCTAGAGACCTGGGGTTGCAGCTGACGTGCTCTCATAAAATCATAGACTCATGGTTGGAAAGGGGCCTTTTTTCCAACCCCCCTCTGCCATGGCCAGGAACACTTTCCACCAGACCATGTTGCTCAGAGCCTCATCCCACCTGGCCTCGAACATTTCCAGGGATGGGACGTCCACAACTCCCCTGGGCAAGTTTCCAGTGCCTCATCAACCTCACAGTGAGGATTTTTTCCCCTAATATCTATTCTAAATCTACTCCCAGCCTCTCATTGCACCATAAAAGCTCTGGCTGAAGTGCTGCTGGCCATCTCGGGGGTCTCAGCAGCACACACTATGCCTGGTCAGGGGAATTGCAGGGCTGTGCCTGAGCTGCTTCAAGATGCCATGGAGATGGTTGAGCTGGTCTTCAAGCTGGCAGGAAGGGATATTTAATGATCCCTGGTCCATGCTGGCCACTGAGGCCACCTTCCATGTTCTCAAGGACCAGGAAGAATCCGACGATGGATGCTGTAGGAGAGCAAGCACAGAGAGCACAACAGATCAGGAATAAATCAGCAATGAGCTGAGTGCCTTACTCAGCTCCCTCTAGTCCAACTCTCCTGCAGCACAAATGTTTTCCCTGTTTGCATCCATGGATCCACTCTTTAATCTAGTTTCAAATGCCCCAGGCTTTCCTTGGGAAAAGCTTCTCCACAACCTCATAAATCTTCCTGTCAGGAAGTTTCTTTCTTGCTACAGACCTGAGAATTTCCCTTTGTTAATTTCATGCTGCTTATCCTCTCTTTCCCATGCTGAGCCCTCCCCTGGATAGGCGCTGAAGCAGGACAGGAGCAGCAGTCTCAGCAGCGTGCCTTTCTCTCAGTCTGCTCTCTGAAGGTTCATTTCTCACTTAGGACTTGTTCCTTTCCTCCTGTCTCGTCCTACCTGCTCCCAGGCTATGCTGTGAGAGCCTTGGGTTGTGCTGGTAGTGCTGGGAGAAGCACAGGGTAAACCTTGTGGGGAGACAGATGAGCTGGAGAGGTCTCTGGAGCCTCTGGTCCCATGATCAGCTCTCCTTAGCTTGCCCAACCTCTTCCTAAAATCCCCCTCACTTCTCACCTCCAAGTCAGGGATAACTAGTTGTTTTGTTTTTTTTTCCTGCTGTCCGGCTTAAACTTTCTTTGCTGCAGCTTCAATCCCTCACTGATGTTGCTTTGTTCAGCCCAGCTATGGAGTAGAGCTCATTGTTGTGATTTTTGTTGCAGCTTTTCCTGTACTGGAAGCTTGCTCCTTTCCTACTTACACCACTGCTTGAGGTGACAAGAAACACTGGTTCTGAAAGTCCTTTGGGCTCTCCTGGGAAAGGGTTTCAGGCTACTGCCTTTGCTGCCCACGTGCTGAAAACAGATGAGCCCAGAGAAGCACCTTGCAGGTTAATCTTGGGCCTCTAAATGTGGTCAGGCTGGGTTGCAGATGTTGATGCCAGAGTGTATTTATTCATTTCACAGTTTTGCTTATTTATCAGATCCTGTGATCATTAAATTGTGCATTACCATTTGGCATGTGGCAGGTTTTAATTCCTATGGCTGGTTTATGCCCTCTGCAGGTATTAGCCTAAATGCATTTCCTGACAAGTGATGGATGCTCCGAAAAGCTGTGGCAACATATTTATTGATCAGAGCTCTCCATAACCCCTGCTCACTAATGCAAGCTCTCTCAGCACTAGGAACTATTGTCTCCTCAGACTGTTTCATTAACTCAGATGTGAGGGTTTGGTCTTTCCTTTCACGCAGGATGGAGTAAATCTTGAGCAGTGTCAGCTCTGACAGCAGCTCTGGCTCACTCAATAGGGTAGACCTGGCCAGTGCTCAGCAAGGGGACCTCTGAGGGATATTTAGGGATAGAGAAGCCCTTCAATGACTTTCCAGAGAATGTGGAGGCAAACATGAACTTCCCAGGCGTATTTGGAGTTGGAAGGTACCTCTGCAATTGCCTTTCTTGATATGTCTGAGCTACCTGTGTACTGGGGTGTGCAGCAGAGGTGGGAGCACAGCAGCTGGGTGCTGCTGCAGGCTTTCCCTAGGACAGATGGAGCTGGTTAGGGAAGTGTCACCTCGAGGGTCCCTGCAGGGTCTGCAGTGCAGAGCTGCCTAGTGCTTCAGGGAATGGGATGTATCTGCTGCCAGCAGAGCTCTGCTTGGAAAAGAACAGTCAGGAAAGTTCTGCTAAGAAAGGTCTGTCTTGTCAAAGGAAAAGCTTCTGGTAACCCTTTGTAGAGATGGAGGGCCAGAGAGGCATCTTGAGTTTCTCCCTGTTCCATGGAGGTGTGTGTGGACTCTGACACTCTCAGGAACCTAAGGGACAACCACAGGTGAGGAGTAGATAATGGTGTGGCCAAACTTGGTCAGGAAACAAATTCAGCCCAAGGGTGAGTTATGGAGGCTTGAAGAAGTGACAGGCCATTGTGTAGTGGAAACAGGGCTGCCCTGTGATCCTTGCCTGCCCATGCCCATGGCATGAAATCCTTTCCCTCTCTGCAGCTGCGAAGCATTGATCCTGCCTGCTTTTCCCAAACCCACCCTGAATGAGTCTAACTTCTTCAGAAACAAAAGCCAGAAGCCTTGAGAATTTCTCCATTCTCCTGGGAGAGAGCAAGGTAGACAAATGCAGGACATCCTGCCTTATTCAGCATCCCAGCAGAGCTGGGGCTTCATGAGGTGGAATGACCTTTCAGGATCATGCCCAGAGCTCTGCATGGTCATTGCCCCCACCTCTGACAGCAGCAAGGTGGGATGGCATCGACTGGGAGCTTTCTGGAGCCCCGTGCCTTGGGTGAAGTGGGGAGCTCATGCTGTGGCAGTGGCTTTGCAGAGCCACACCTGGACATGGGCACTGGGGAGTGGAGAATGCAGAATGAAGCTGCCAAAGCCATGGATGGTGGGGGAAAGGTGGAGGATCACAGAGAGCTGGTGGGAGGGTGATGTGGGATCCTGTTGGCTCCTCAGTTATGGGGAACTCCAGCTGATCCAGACCTGCTGGGGGGCTGGCTATCTGCTGGAGATGCTGCTCTCTGCTCACACTAGAGTGGAGTGACATCCCACATGTTGTAAATATTTCTAGAAAACAGCTCCTCACCCATTCTCCTGCAGTTTGCATGGCCTGAACACCTGTGGTTAGAATAGATGTGACTGTGAAGAGAGATAACTCTGGTCTCAGTGTGACAGCAGAGCACCCTACATGGATGTGATCCCTGTGGCCAGCACTGGCCTCAGCTCTGCCAGTCCTCACCACCTGGGCATGGGTTATTTGTGTGCCCCGTGGACATTGGCTCATCTGCTCTGACCTCTCTTGCACAAAGCCCCTGGTTTGGAGCTGGAAAGTGGAAATGGAGCCGTTGGAGGTCCTGAGACCAGAAAAAACACAGGCTGTGTGCTCACACCCCACTCGTGCCAATGCTCACAGCTGCCTGGTATGAGCAGCTTTGGGTCTGAATTGACCACCAAGGGGGCAAATCCACCAACTGGCAAACTCAGTGATTAAACCAAAAGAAGCTCCCCACAGTCCTATGCAAACCTCCCAAAAGGCCAGCAGCATCAGGGGAAGCTCATCCAGGGTCCCACCACTTGGAGGGAAATACTGTTTGGTTTTCCTGCATAAGCACCCAAGCTCTCCTCAGCTGAAGGCTCTTGGGGCTGTTAGTACATGACCATTAGGTCTGAAGGGTGTTGTCAGTTGTCCTCACAATGAGTGGTGTCTTCAGGGGGCTGCAGCAGGGTATGAGCTGGAGCCAGGAACCCCTCGTTGAGGGCACCTGGTACAGGTGGGTGCAGAATGGGAAGAGCAGGATTGACCCTCCTGTCATTGCATGGGCAGCCAAATGCCCTGGGAAAATGAGTAGGACAGAGATATTTTCAGCTGGGGCAACACAGACAAAAGGACTCTTTTCACCTTCAACTTCCCATGCTGGAGACTGGTGAAGAGGAATAGTTGTTTTATAGAAAGAAACTGGGTCTTACATTAATAGAGAGAGATTATAGCTTTATGTGAGAAGAAGAAAGAAGCTAAACGAGGTGCTGATGCAGTGAGGATCTTTATTGTTAAGCACTCTTAATAATGCATAGAGTTGTACTCATCTTTCAGTAACTTTATTCCACCATTGTAAATCTCATTTTAGTGATCTCATCATTTCAGCCTTAATTCTAGCTGCCATGGTGGAGTCATATGCCAGCCAGGAGAAATTCTTACCTTCTCTTCCTCGTACCAAACTCTGGGAAATGTCCTGCTCCCACAAACACAGCTCCCACACACCCTAGGGACCAGAAGAACCATCTGGGGCAGATGGATCTCCCAGACACTGCAGTGAGGAGAAGTCCCTGGCATCCAGAGGGAAACCAGAAACTGGGCAGGGAGAAGTCCTGGGGGGAATAGAAATATAACTTAAGAGTAAGACTTGACAATGCTAAGTCAGAGTGTGCAGTTAGAAATACCATCCCTTTCACACAGGCTCTCCAAACGGCTGCAAAACCTCTCTTATCAGAGGAAAAAACCCAACCAAATAAATTTTATATATTTTGGTTTGTAAATCACTAGAATGGGACAGAAGCCAGCAGGTTTTCTCCTCATCCTGCTAACACCTGTGTCCCTCTGCTGGGCCTGCAAGGCTGGAGACAAACTTTGGGAGCTGCTCTTGGGGACCGGGTGCAGCGCCCGAGCTGAGCTTTAATTAACAGAAAGTGGCCACCATTCTGCTCAGCACAGCAATCTCAGACTTCAATTGCTGATTGAGGCAAGAGCCATTTCTCACCAGGTAGAGGAAATAAGGCTTGCATCGGAACATAAAAGATTGTTTTAATTAAACCTGGTATTTCTAAGCCTGTTGCTGGCTGCAGCTGAATGGGGAAGGCAGCTGGAGTCGGTCAGAAAATTCCCAGAAAAAAGGCACTTCCCCCCCCCAGCCCCCCCCCCCCCCCCCCCCCCCCACTTTGTAGGCTGGAAATGGTGCATGATAAAAAAAATAAAAGCCTTTTGTTTTGTTCAGAGTTGTATTTGCCTCTTGTTCATACAGGCTGGAGGCATCACAGAATTGCCTGTGCAGTGTCACAAAGGAAGAAAGAACCTCTTCTGCATCCAGTTCTAGGGCCTCATTTGGCCCCAGGACAGCCTGATGAGATCAAACCCCAGCCTCAGCCCTCAGCCATCACTCTTTGCACCGTGCTCCTCCCCTCCTTTCCCCAGCTCACTTTTATCTCCACAATGGCCTTTGCAGGAAGGTCAGTATCCAGATAAATTTCTGCCTCACCACTGTAAAAACCTTGGGGTGCTCTACACTTAAGTCTGAGGGATTTTTTGTTCCCAAGTTGTTGTTTTTTTCCCCCCAAGTAGTGTGTTAAGCCTGTGTCTCTCCCCACCAGCAGCCAGGTTGAGTTTCGGGTGGTTTAGTCCTGCAACACAAGAGCAAAACCAAGCAGACAACAAGGCCGAAGCTCACCAAACACTCTGAGCAGGCTGTGGAAAGGACCCCAGGCTCAGCTCAGCTCTCTGCTGCATTTTCTAAATCTGTGAGGATTTTGAAATCCTCAGATGAAGCAGCAAATCCCTCCAGCTGCTCCCACTGTGCTCACCCAGGAACAGCTTACACTGGTCACTGAGCATCCTCCTCCGAGCTGCAGCAACTGCTCCCTGGGCAGAGGCAGCCATCCAGGCAAAAGCACATTTTTAAGTGCATGTCACCTTTGGGGTTTTCCTGCTGAATAAGATAAAATTCAGAGCTCCCAAAAATCATGACTGCTCTGGAAATCAAACTGGGTTTAAGCTTAAGCTTCACAGGAAAGGGATAGCCGTAGTCAGTGTGACAGCACAAACAACCCAGATGGGACACTTGAGGTGGACCCCTCTTTTCTGTAGCCACAGGCCACTTCCCACCCATACATCCCTGGAGGATGAGGAACATCTCCAGGTGCATTTAAAATCATAGAATATGTGGAGTTGGAAGGGACCCAAAAGGAATCACTGTAGTACAACTCCTGGCCCTGCACAGGACAACCCCAAGAACCCCACCATGTGCCTGAGAGTGTTGTCCAGGCACTTCTTGAGCTCTGTCAGCCTTGGTGCTGTGACCCCTTCTCTGGGGAGCCTGCTCCAGGGCCCAGCCACCCTCTGGATCTACTAGGATGTTGCTCTGCCCCATTTATGGACCTTTTCCTGCATTTGTTTTGTCTTTTTTTTAGGACCAACCAAGTAGCTCATTCATCAGGGGTCCCAAGCTGGTTGTGACAGCACATGGCTTGGGTGAAAAAGGGATTCTTTCTGAACCCTTTGGAGGTGCTCAGGGCCTCCAGCATCTCCCAGGCCACCTCTGCAAGCCAGGGGAAAGGCTGAGCCACAGTGGTGGGAGTGTGGAATGTTTGCAGCACCATCAGACCATAGCGTCCAAAACGGAAACTTTCCAGCTTGCTCTGTGCAACTAGTTGATATTAAATCCTCAATTTCTTGCCTAAAATAAACACAATTGAGTAAACACATAAAAATATGTCTGTATTCACAGACAGAAATACACTTACACGCCACATATCTGGAGTTTCAAATGTTTCATTTGCCCAGAATGCTGCTTCAGCAAAACCAAAACTATTTGCAGAACAAAGTCAGTCACTGAAAACCCAACTTTCCCAGCTCAGAAATTTCTGGGGGCAAAAGCAACAATGGCTATTAAAATGAAACTGCCTGCCAATGTATTTCCAAACCAGAGAGCTGCAGATGAATCCAAACGGTCCCATTTCAACACTGGAATAAATTTAGACAAACAAACAAGTAAATTGAGACTAGCATGAAACTACTGGAAGTTATCAAACCAATCTACTGTTCTTACCTTCCTTCTTCCTTGGAATTACCAGCTTCTCACAACCAATAAGAAAGTAAAAGAGTCCAAATTTTTGTCTCAACAAAAGACAGGAAATAGTCCTGAAATCTCAAGTATTTCCATGGATTAGATTTTTCAAAGTTTTATTACTTATTTAGAGTGTTTCGCGGTGCTTCTGAAATACCTCTTGCCAATGGCTGAACTAAAATAACTTCACCTGATTAAGCAGAGGAACCAAGATGTTTTGGTCTTGCATCAGGGATGTTTTTCAGCTGTCTGGGTCCCGTCGGGGGGGCTGCAGCCAGCTGAATTAAACTGCATATGCAAATCTTAATTAATTAGCAATTAGGTATGGCAGCTTGTCAAACTGCAAAGCCTGGCACTGAAAGATGCACACTGTGGCCAGGTCCTTCCGGAGTGTCAGCCCTTAAGCAGGGCAGCATTAAAGCTTTTGTGACAGGGATGTGTTGCTAAGCTGTGTGCTCTGGGGACATCCAGCTCAGTTTCAAGGAGCAGAAAATGGATGGAAATGTACTGGAGATGGATGGGAATGTACTGGAGATGGTCAGCCCCAAGCTGTGCTGTATAGCAGGAGGGGATGTGGGGTTGTGGGCTCTTTTCCCTCCTCACAGGTCAGCTGTGTCTGTGACTCTCCAGCCAGATGTCCCCTGGCTGGGGACACCATGTGGGTATCCCAGCTTGCAGAGGCAGAGGTCTTGCCTCCCTGGATGTCTTATTATCCCATATCAGAGCCTACCTCTCATCTGTTCCACTGCTGGGACTAGCACAATCCAGGCCAACAGAGGCATTTCCTTAAAGCCAAATTTAATTTTGGATCATCCTGGCTGGAGTCCGTGGGTGTTCACATGGATGTGTGCACCAGGACAGGCTGTTGGGCTCTGGTGGTGCAGGACACTGGGACCACAGGGCACGTTTCTCATCACAGCCTCTGCCCCGTGGGAGGAAACAGCACAGCTGCAGGCACTGCCCACATCCAGCTGTTCTGCAGTGCCCATGGATCCACCATTTCCAGCATCCAGTATGTGTAGGAGAAGCTGGGCAGAGGAGATGGGATGGCAGGACAGCCAGGGTCTGCTGGAATGCCCTCCAAGGGTTTTTCTCTCTAAGCCTGCAGCTCATGTCCTGCTGCTGCTGTTAGCCAGCCTGGCCAGAATCAGATCATTCATTTCCCACACAGCCTGAAAAAACCCACATTTTCAACAAATTTATTTTGGGGACCTTTACACATTTTCTAACAGATTTTCCAGCAGATTTCTGGTGCATTAAAGCCCACTGACCATTGCCCTGGCTCCTCATTTGGGCCCCTCGAGCTGCCCTTATGTTTCCCAACAGGACAATGTGATGGAAAAATACTGACCCATATTCCCCATGAAAAAAAATTCCCCGTGAAAAGTTAGAAGTGCCACGTGGGAGTGGCAGCACAGCTTTGAGCCAAATGATGTGAATGGCTGCCCACATTCACCTGCACTTTAAATCATCCCCAACACATGGAGTCAAGGAGCAATGGTGGGAGCCAGACAGGGTACATTAGAGACCCCCATGGGGATGTTATTGTGCTGCTGTGATTTTAATATCATTAGACAGGAGATAACCTATCTCCACAGATAAAAACAGGAACCAAACATGAAAAATGCAGCCATTATCCAATAAGACACAGTTTCTTTGGGGAGCTCTGAGTGGAGGTAAATGCATCTAGGATTGAAATTTCAGTTTGTTCCAGCTTCCTCCTGGGGGCAGATCTATGCAGAGAGAAAAGAATAGATTTGTTTCTTTCAGAAGAAGTGTAAAGCTCTTTACGTATCACCAGGTGCCTCGGGCAGCATGCTGACCAGGTCTACTTATTCTGTCTCGTTTTGTTAGAGCTTTAATCATGTTAATGACAGTCCTAACATTTCAAAATGGCTCTGAATCAACAGCTGAACTCTGAGCATTTCAGTGCAAAGAAGAGGATTCCAGAAGCTAGTCTCCACTCTCAGGTGTCCTGGCACCTCTCTGCTCTGCAGCAGTATCTTGGGGACATCTCCTCAAGAGATGGAGAGGTGGTCCTGGCTAGAAATCATCTTCTCAGCCCATCCTGCACATTTCTGTTACAGGAATTAAGCAGGACCTTGTAGAAGTCTTATTTGGGGGCTTATGACTTAAGCAATACTCGCAAAATAGACAGTTTAATCCAAAGACTCCAGGAGGAGGCAGAGGGGAGAGGAGAAATGTGTCCAGATACATAGAAAGGAGCTGCAAAGGGAACTGGAATAAGCAGAGATCAGCTCCACTGAGCACAGACAAAACCAACTGCAGGCTCTCAGCTGGGAAGGTTTAGGCAAGACATTAGGGGATGTTTCCCAATGAGATGGGCATCACAGCACAGGAATCAGGCTCCAGGAGAAGGCTGGATGTCTCCTCAGCCCCGTGCCTGGTTGGGCAGTGCTGGGCTCAGCCCAGGCAGGAGCGTGGGGCCGCTGGCTGCCCGTGGTCACTCACAGCATGATGACCTCCACAAAACAGAGGAGACAGCCCTGACAGCCCTGCCTTGCTACCCACGCCTCAGAGCAGGCAGGAAACAGCTGATGTTGTGTCTGCAGTGGCATCCTACAGGTCCTGTTAATCACACTGAAATAATCAAGCCCGGAGGAGGAAAGTCAAATGCATTAACTGATAATTACAGGCACTGCTAACCCCGCAGGCACTCCGTGCCCCCATCACCAGGCTCGGCACAAAGACAGGGAGCTTGGCACTGAGAAGGGATGTGACAGCCCTGAGCAAGACCTGCTGGCCTCACCACCCCTCTGCTAACTCCTCTCTTCTTCCTCACTCGAGGGAGCTTGCAGCACATGCACAGTGCGCTGATTGAAGGATGTGCTAATGTTCCTGAAATAACCTCCCTGTTGGCTCCTTCCATGACCTTGGGCAACAATTTCCCCCTCTTGCAGGAGGACAGTGCTTGGCCAGAGGCTGGCATGGTGTGGAGGGGAGGCTGAGAGCCAGAGCTGCAGTGCTCTGATCCAACACGGCATTGCATGTCCATGTGGCGAAAATGCATGGAAAGCTTGGATCCTGCTGGCATTTCTCTTCTGCCTGCCCATTTCAGCTCTGCTTGTCTGCTCTCAGCACTCAGCAGTGCAGCAGATGTGGAGAATCTTGAAATAACAGGACAATCTTTAGCACAACTGGAAGCTCTGAGAAGAGGAGATGAAATGCTGGAAATCGGACCTCTGAGCTGCACCAAACGCCTCCTGAAATGCAGGGAGCCCTCCCTAAAATGCAGCAAATCTTTGTAATTTTTTTTTCTCCGTGATCTCAATCCTGCTCCAGCATCAGAGCAGGCTTCCTTTTAAAACCTAACCTTTCTCTCAGCAGAAGCAGGGCTAACCTGGCACTCAGAACCGTGGGCACAAAACCAGGAATAGCAAATTGTGCTTCAAAGCAGTGACTGTGCCCAGGCGTCTCATTGCTGCAGCCAGACACCCACCTCCTGGACAGCCTCTAATCCACAGTCACCACACACATCTCGTTTCAACCAGCACGCCTCAAACTACCTATTTAATTGCCCAGCATTCATCTCTTTATGAATCCTAATTGCTATGATCTTATTTGTGTTTGCCCTGAATAGGTGCCCAGGCAGCATCAGGCTCATTCTGCCACATTACTTGCCAGGTCTTTTACTGAGATGTGGATGCAGATCTCCTTTTCCAAGTGAATTTTATTCCTTGCATTAACTTGGCTTTATAGACAAGGCTTTAAACGTGGAACAAATTAACTCATTAGCCTCAAATAATCCAGTGACCAAAACAGGCCATGTTTCATGGACTGTTTTCCAGCCCATACTGTCCTGGCAGCAACTGCAATCGAGAGGGTGGAATATCTTCACCGTGGCTGCCCTGGGGATCTCCCCACACATGCACCAACTTTAGCACTCAAGAAAAGCACCAGCAAGTTCAGAGTAAAAGTTGAACCCACATTTCTCCAGCCAAATCTTTCTGACTGGAAAAATGAAACATTTTCACCAGAAAAAGAGCAACTGGAAGAAAAATACTGCAGTTCAGGCCAGGCAAAATGGGGCTGCCTGCAGTGTGGTGATGGATTATGAGAAAGAATTTCTGAGCCTCACCTGCCACAGTTTGTGTGTATAATGTGGGTCTGTCCTGTTGCCTGGGGGATGAATTTTATCCCCTCCTGCAGGTAATATATCCCACTGCCCTAGGGAAGCCTAGTGCCCGAGGCCATTTCTCAAGACCCTTCTAAGTCTCTTTTCAATGAAACACCATGGATATCCACATAATTTCTCCTCTTTTACATTCAGCTCCAAAGCAAGCTGGCTGGTAAGTGCAGGAGCTCAGCCCGTGGGCAGTCAGCTCCCAGCCTGACCTCCAGCCAGGGCTCCATACCAATTGCTCTGCACAGGCTTTTATGGCTCTTTCAGCTGCACTCAGCTTTGATTGTGCCTGATCAAAATGCACATGGCCAGCGTTGATAATCACTGATGATCGGGAGCTTTTAGGAAGCAAATGACAGGGCCAATGCTGGCTTGATGGATCAGGTCATTAGGAGCAGCTGTTTCCCTCCTTGACTTGCTTTTTGAAGGGAATTTGTGTTGTCCTTGTTCCTCTTGCCCCTCTGGGGAACTGTGTGAAGGTATTTTGGGGGTCTCTGGCTATTGCATCTTCTTAAAAACATAAAGATTTTGGTGTGTGTAATGGGGGAGATTAGCACAGTCCTGCTGTGTGGCATGAACAGCAGTGGGCTTGAACAGTAATTTCTGCATAAATCAGCTGCTGAACCTGCTGCTGCTCAAACAGTTCTCCTGGCTGCAAGTGGAGCATCTTTATCATCACAGACCCCTGGTGAGACAGAGGCACAGGTGTGGTGCAAAGGGATTTAGAGGCAGTTTCCAATGTGATGTTTGTGTTCCTAGCTCTGCCTGCGTAGCTGGGTGGGCTGAAGGTGTGAAGGGCTCCTCTGTGGTGGCCCAGCAATGAGCATCTGGGGATTTGGGGGTGAGGGGCTGCTTGGGAGCAGTGAGGCACCTGCTGGGTGAAACCTTGGTGGGACGCTGTGTCAGATCAGGTTCCTCCCTCAGTGAAAAGCTGGGATTTTCCAGATGAGACTTTAGCCCCCAAGGACAGAGAGGTGACTGTAATTGCCACCCACCAATGCAAAAGAGTGTAAATATGGTGGACACCTCATGCCCTGGATGAACTAAGCTGCTGTCAGAAATTAGGGAGTTGGTTACAAACTCCAGGATGTGTTTCCAGCCCACTCAGTGCTTTCTTTCCCTGTCCTCCTTGGGACCTCAAACCAGCTCTCAGTGCTCTCCAGAGCACATTCCCACCGTACAGATGGGGACAGAGACCTGCTGCAGTAGCTGAACTTCAGAAAGGGTAGTGCAAATGGGCCCCCAGATCCTGCTGGGCTGCAAGCCCAGGGGAAGCCAGGCAAGGAAGAGTGAAGCAGTATTTAGAGGAACACACCAGAGATGGTATGACAGTTCTCTCTGCCTGTGGAGATTTGGCAGCCCTGGGCTGGAGCCAAGCTGAACAGCTTTACATAGCCACATCCTTGCCATGGTAGGGCTGGTTGCATCCTCAGAGAGGCTCATCCTTAGATGTTGCACTGGTCTCTGGGAATGGGTGTGCACACAAGGTTAATTGTGGGTGCTGAGCATCCTGCTTCCCTGAGGATGCCTAGTTCAGCCCTCCTTACTCTGGTGAGATATTGCCTGTTTAGGAATTAATTACAAACATGAGTTGCAAAAAAAAAAAAAAAAAGTTTAATAATAATAAAAAAAAAAAAAAAAAAAAGAAAAGAAAAGAGGGGGTGGAAGAGAAAATTTACCAGAGCCATATATTAAAAACAAATTATGTTCAGCAGGCAGGTGAGTCAAGGCCCACCAGGCAATTGGGAAGGCAGCGTGCAGGCGGTAATTGAAAAAAGTGAGATGCAAGTGAACAGCCAAAGCTCTGGCATATTAACTCCCAGCACAAACACAATCACACAGCTAGCAACAGGCACTGGTTGGGGTGGGAGCTGCCCTGTGCTGTGTTCTGGGGACCCTGGCACCCCCTGGCACTGAGCTGGGGTCTCATGCCTGGGAGCAGGGCAGGGATCTCCGCGGAGATTCCTGAAGGTGTTTCCTCACCGTGCTCCTCTCTTGGGCCTGATGAACCTCAGATCACCCCCAGGCGTTTATTGAATCTGAGTTAGTGCCAGGGCTCCCTTTACAGCTCAAATTATGGGTTATTGCAGAGCGTGAACACTAAATACCTGCTGCAGGAGGGATGCTGCTGTCCCTTGTCAGTCGTCTGCTTCTCTTTCTAGCTCCCTCTCTGGGGAAAGCCTCGGCATCCCATCCTTCTCCACTTCTCCAGATGTTCCTGCTGGGTCCAGCCTTTGTTCCCAGGAAGCCATTGATCCCCCTGGACACCTGGGAGCAGCTCTGGCCAAGGCTCTCCTGAGGCTGTCATCCCTGGCTGGCAGCTGGACTGGATGTGTGCAAGCAGGCAGCCCTTTTCCTGGGCTGTGTGTCTGGGAGGCACAGGAGATACCTCTGGGGTCAGGTATTTCCTTGCTTTGTGAACTTGTGAGGTGTGATGAGGGTCTCTCTCTTCAAGGGGAGCCTGCTGCAGAGAGAGCCCCTCTCACTCACACTGTGCTGGCTCCCACGCCCAGCTGTTCCTGGGGGAGAACTGGGGATACAGGGTAGCCTTTGGGTCTCCTCCTCTTCCCCACCTGATTATCAGAGTCTTAGGAAACAAGGAAGTGGTGGCAATGGGATGGACACTGGGGGTGCTTTCCATCCTCCTGCTTTGCTTGGGTCCTGTCTATACACTGGCAATTGGCACACAGTCAGGCCCTGAGTTTGCACCAGTGAGAATCTGCAGAGCATCTGAATCTCAAGAAGTGCAGCAGCTCCTCCACTTAATGGCTACCCTGGCACAATTGCCATCCTAGCCCCTCTCACCAGGGCTCTTGCCCTCAGAAGATATTACATATAACATCTGCTGCTGCTGGTAATCCCTTCTCTAACCCGTTCCCTCCTCCCATCGCTCCCTCCCTCACAGGTCCTTTGTTATCATGTCATGGTTTGGGCTCTGTTGCTTCAATTGCTTCACATCCAATGGGTCAGCCAAGATCAGGACTCATTTATGAGAGATGCTGTATATGCAGAGACCATCCCTGCCCTGGATAGCTCAGCAAGCCATGGTTTTTGCAGGGGTGTCAGGGAATAGAGGCGCAGAGAGAGGAGGAAACTCGCCCCATGCATAGGACACTCCACATGAGGAGCAGTCCCAGCCATGGCCCCACATAAGGCATGTGGAGTGCTAAAAACAAGACAAACTAAGCACTGTTGGCATAAAATCCATGCAGTACATTGAACTGTAATGATTCTGACAATAAAGCAACCCAATAAATATTATGAAATGAAAACAGCCCTCCGGGAGCGTTTGCAATCGATTGCTGAGAGCTGGCATTTGTGCAGGAGATTACGTGAGAGACAGGTTTGCTCTGCCTTTTCTTCTTTCCCTTCCAAATGCAGAATGAAGAGAGCTCTCTGGAGTGGATGTTGGGGGGAGATCCCCTCCCTCCTGTGCTTGGGTGCTGTCAGAAAGGGAGAAAAAGGTGAGTGAGATAGGAGAGGCTGTGAAGTCAGTGGGGTGAGAGTTTAGGGGTGCAATTTCTGTCTTTGCAAGCAGTGACAATTCTGTCAGTGTCCCCCTCATTCCAGCCTGCAGAATTAGGTTTCCCTTTCCTACCCTGAGACATTCATATCCCAATGGCTGATGCATGATGTGGGTCTCCTGCCCCAGCATGGGGCGAGGGGAACTGGCTGGTGTGTGGGGCTGAGCAATGGGATCTGGAGTGGGTTTGTCTGTTCTGGGAAGGACTTGTGGTGGGAAAAGTTTGTTTGCTGCCCTTCCTGCCTCCCTATTCCTTACCTGAGCATGGGTGACTGTAAATGCTCCTTGGCTGGCCTGTGTTCAGACCAGTGTTCAGCTGTGTCTCATGGAGCTGGTGCTGTGAGGATGGGAGTGCTGGTGTATTCAGGATCACTGCTTGGAACCTCACCCAGTTTCTCTGGTTGTCACCTGCCATGGGCTACTCATAGTGTGACTTTACCACCACATACCCTGTCCCAGTGGTGCCCCATGAGATGCTCAGCTGAGCCAGCTGTCCTTCAGCTTCAGTCCATCTCCCTGGGTGGGTTATCTGATGCTGTGTGACCACCATGGAGCACAGGGAGGTCCCTGGTCCTGCTTCCGGGGTGGTGCTGACCATGGTCCTGGGCATCCTGGGCAGCCAAGCCAGGCTCTCACCTCCCTCACACACAGCCTGGGCATGCACTCCCCTTGATTTTCCTGGCTCCTGCCTGCTCCCTCTTGAATCCTCTTCACTGGGCTAATTAATCCTGTTCCGAGTGATGGCCTTTTTACTGCTGCTAATTACAGGAACATCAACCTGTGAGATAAGTGTGATCAGCTGGAAACCTGTGGTTTGCAATAAGGCTGGTCAAATTCACAGCATGTGAGAGGGGTAAGGGAATTCCTCATAAATTCAAGACATGAACCAGGTGGGCAAGGTGTCTCTTCTGGTGTAGGACCCATTGGATGAAGTGACGTGGAGCCAGGTTCCAAAGTAAATAAGAAATACTTCCAGCAATAAGTACTGGGTGTTCAGCAACCTGGTCATGGATGCTAAATCCTTACCTGGATGGCAGGAAAACCTGGGCAATTTTATAGAAAGGAGAAGTTTGTAGTTACATGGGAGTTCTGTCTGGCTCAGGATGTCCCTGTGCTATGTGGTTTCTGCATCTTTAGCAAACACTCAGACACTGGCAGAAGAGGGCCCATGTCAGTAAACCTCAGTGCTGCTCCTCCAGCACACGAACCCTCCTCAGACAGTACCTCTTCCTCTCTGCTTTCCACTACCATCATTTCATTGAAATCCTCTCTTCTGCAGACTCGAGGCAGGGCACTGAACAGTGAGAAACATTGCTCAGGCACTGCTGGCGTGTTTGCCACGAATAGCTCTGTATCAAAAGAAATACATTTTAAAGCTGCTGCAACATAGCAAGAGCTGTCTCACAGAGTGTGTTATCTCATCAAGCGTGCTCAGAGTGAGCTCAGCTCTTTCACCAGCCTCATTTTTCTGAGCAGCAGCTGATTGCGATTTACCAAGTGACACCTCTAGAGCTATGGGTTCTTTTTCCTTTTATTTTTTTTAAAAGTTATTAAGTTGTTTGATTTGTTGGTGGGGTTTTTTTTGTTGTTGTTGTTATTGTTATTTCTCATTTTAGAGAGCTTTTCTGCGAGCAGCTTAGACAGGAACAAGAAAAAGAAAAAAAGAGAGAGAACAATTATCCCTCATTGGGGAGTGAGGATAAATAGCTCCACCTATTGCGGGTATTTCACAGACTGATGGTGTGACCAGCTGCTGGGTACATGACAAGAATGGACCCAACTCTGCTCTCAAATAGTTACCAGAATGAATTTGAAGTATCTGTGCTAGAGTCAATAGTTATTACACTGGATTTTTATCAGTGTGAGTGATAGCAATTGAAGGTTTTTTCAAGGCATTTATAAATAAAAACGTTCCTGCTGGCTAAATAGATACACTTCTTTGCTAACTGGGAGTAATCATATGCATTTTGTTATCAGCATCTGCTAAATAAGTCCAAGGCTGTGTATTAATGAGGATGCTGCAAGAACTTTGGAGTACAGGCTCAGAATTCAAAACAACAGGGATAGATGGGAGAGAGTGCCTGGAATCAGCCATATGAAATTTAGTGCAGAGAGCACAGGGTACCACATTTGGGAGGGATAAATGAATGCATGAATGCATAGACAGGAGAGACTGGAGAGGCAGCAGGATGGCAGGCAAGGATCAGGGGGTTCAGATGGATGACTAACTTAGCATGAGTCAATAGTGTGATGGTTTAGCAAAAAGGGCAGCTCACCTCCTGGGATGCATTAATGCTGGATGTTGGATGTAAGCCATTGAAATCTGCAATTCTGCTTTGTCTGAGCTGTGTCCAGGTCTGGACACTGCAGCTGAGGGCACCTGCAGATGAACTGGAGAAAAACAGCAGCATGTTTGAATAGAGAGATGCTAGAGAGGGCCAGAAATCAATGTTTTCTTCCTGTGAAAACATCTGTTTTTCAGGGGCAGAAAAGGAAGGGCATTGGCTCAGTCCATTTCCGAAAATGAACCTTAGACTCCTCTGTGTTTGACCCTAAGGGACAACAGTGCTTGCTTTTTGCTCTTTCTGTCCCTCAGACCCTTCTCCCAGGTAATTTGGCCCTGCCCCAATGGGATCCCATCTTTTGACAAACACTGTCTTTTTGTATACATTATGGTGCACAGCAAACCATTTTCACTTCTTGTTTGCAGGTTATCTCCATTCTGACTCACATTCCTTGGGTTTGATGAGAAATGAGCTCCTTGACTGACTTCTGGGCAGGGAGCTTGGCCTCAGCATTCATACTCCAGGCTTTCCCTTTGTGTTACTCCCTTAAAAGCTAGAGAGAGGCTTTCGGGCCAAAAACTTGTCTCATCTTTGTGACATGAACTGCCAGTCTGAGCAATATTTGGGAAAAGGGTTACCCAGAGAGCCAACACCCCCTCTCACCTACTGCTCATGATACCTGTGCTCAGGACCCCAAGGACAAACAGCAGTAACCCAGAAAACAGCTATTTAGACACGGCAGTGGGACTGCTCTGGGGCTGGAAAACAACTGGCTGCTTGGCTGCAAGACAGCTGTGAAGCTGCCGGGAGGCTGCAAGCACAGCTCATTATCCAGTGCTGGATGAAAGCAGCGGCAGGGCTTTCGCGCCGGCTCCTGCTCTTTGCGATGCGCCGCGCATCGCGGCTCTGGGTGACATTAGCGCTGCGGCGGGCGTGCGCGCACCGCAGGAATACGGGAATGCCGAGCGCATTCCAGAGCCAGCACGGCCCGGGGATTAAGCTCCACTTTCAGCGATATTAGGGCAAACCCGCGGGAGGTCTCTCGGAATCAGACGGATAGATTATCTTGATAATAAAAACAATCAGAATCCGTCCTGCCCAGGATATTTAAGTGACGCTGCCGACGGCAGGAGTGTCAGGGATGTGCCTGGTGCAGGCAGTGTTTTTCACAGGGTTTGTGGCAGTGCCTGTGGGTCTGGCAGGGCAGAGGGAGGATGAGAAGGATGCCCTGTCCCTTCTACCACCCTGGCCTCGCAGTACCACTGTGTGGGATGGGCAGGAGAACGGGGCAGCAGTGTGAGACTGAATGCTTATTTGAGAAAACAACAGCCTAAAGAGTGATTCGTCCCTATCAGCGGTGGCTGAAAGGAGTTGGATGAACCATCACCCCAAAGGACTTAATTTCTCCTTCCCTTAGTCTTGCCCATCACCCTACTCCTGCCTGGAGGACAGCCATGCATGCTGCTCTTCTCCAGGGTCCCATCACCCTGGAGAAACAGACCCATGTCCCATATTGTCTTTACTCCTCCTCCCTCTCCTTGCCCATGTCCATTCTTGCCTAACACAGCCCTCCTGGGTATGCCTCTGGTTGGCAGACAAACCTGCTGCCCTCCACATGCGTGTGCCACCTGTGGCAGCTGCAGGGCTCCTTTCAGGCAATTTGAGGGGCTGTCAGCAGGGCACACCATCAGGTCAGTCCATACCCTGGAGCTCTCTCCTAACACTGCCTGACATCCAGGGTACTGTTCAGCTACGTGGGGTCAGCCTGTGTGACACCAGTTAACTTGGTGCTGGATGCTGAGTGACTCACTGTGCTCTGCACCAGCTCAGTGACAGCCCCTCCAGCTGTGCAGGATGCCAGGCTGTGGCTGTGTTATTTTTCTGCCTCTCCCAAAGTCTTTTGTGCTTAGCTGGATTCTACCATGGTAGGTCATCTGGCTGGGCTGGGGAGAGGAGCCTGAGGTGAGGTGCAGAGCCCTGACTTGCCAATAGTCCCCTGTCCCACCACCAGACCAGATGAGCAGGTTCTCAGGGTCAGGGGCTCACTCTCAGGAATGTGGAGGGAGCTGATACAAATCAGCTCTCACACATGCCAGAGCACTCAGATGTCCCCTGCTTAACAGGGCTGGTGAGCTGTGTCTGAAGTACTGTGCTCAGATGAGATGTGTCCTCTTCAGAGGGCTGCACTTCCCTGTTGGCTTTGCCTTTTGATTCCTCCTGGCCTTTTTTCTGTCTGTTTTTTTTTTTTTTTTTTTTTATTTTTTTTTTTAAAGTATGGTTTTAGAAATGAGGCCAGTGCTTGAACATAAAATGCCACTTATTTTTAAGGGATAGCAGACAGGTGACCTTGTTCAGTATTTGAATAGTGATGCCTCTGGTTTACCCCATCCTGTCTGCCAAGGGAGGGCTATGAGTGGGTAAAGTCTGCCCCATGTGTTGCTGTAGGGGAGCAAAGGCACAACTGCTGCACGCACACACACACACCAAAGCATGAGCAAACACCTGACAAAAGCCTTTCACACCACGTCCCACACCAACTGTGCAGGCAAAGCTGTCACCCACATTCCCTGTCATACAGCCTTATTGCCTGAATGCATTGCCAGAGCATCTCTTTGCACCCAAATACACATCTCCAGCCTACAGAGCCTGTTGCTTGAATGTTTTGCTCCACTTATCACACAAAGACACACATCACCTCTCATGCATTTCGTGAAACGTTCAGAGGAGCACACAGAGCCAGTCTCCATATGCTGTCACCTCAGTGATCCTCCCCAGTGCTGCTCTGCACCCATTACAAGCTCCCAGCTGAGCACAGACAGTGCCATCCCACCCCACACCTCACACCTACATACCCCTGACCCACGGACTCATTTGCTCTCCAGCATCCCTGCTGTGAGAGATCACTGCTCAGTGATCAGCAAGAAAAACAAATCTAATCAGGAGCAGCAGCAGCAGCCACAGGTCTCTCCTGGGCAAACAGAAGGGTTGAGTGAGCCCTGGGTGCTGCCTGCAGACAGGTCTCGTGGCCCAGGAGGTGTCACTTCCACAGCTGAAATAAGAATTGCCACAGATCCATGTGACATTTTGAGTCATAAGGTGGCATGCACAAGGGTGTCAAAGGCCTTGCTGAGAGCAAAGTGCAAGGCAGAGATAAGCCCCTGTTTATTACCAGTGGAGAGATGTCAGACCTTGCTTTTCTCCTCTGAAAAACAAACTGCTGATTGCATACAGCTCAGGCTGCTAAGAAAGGGCAGGTTCCAAGGGGCAGGCTCTGATCCTGAGGATCAGCTTGGCATCTCTGGGACCGAATTTCCTCCAAAAGACACCCAAAGCATATTTCCCCATCCTCCCTGTTCCAACAGGCTCTCTTAAGGTACAACAGGTTTCTGCTGCCAATTGCTAGTCCTGGCAGCCCCCGAGGGCTGCTGATGTCTTTGTCCCCTGCACCTTTTGGCACCTCTGTCTCTCTGCAGCTCCCCGTCCCTTGTGCACAGCTACGGGCACTGAGGCAGGGACAGCCAAGCGTGAGACACTACGTGCTGCAGGGAAAGAAGCCCTGCAACCAGGTGAAGCATAAACGAGGCTTTTGAGTGATCTGATTATTGCTGTTTCCTCTTGTCCCATTTTTCTGACAGCAAAGGGACCCCTGACCTCGGCGCTGTGCTGTGTTTCAGCCGCCGCCTTTGATTTCCTGTGCCAGGGATGCAGCCAGCTCCACACCCAGGTGTGCTGGCAGACGGATTTCTGGGAGTGTGTGTGCCTGAGGTTTGATCTCCTTTGCTTTGTGCCTCTGCAGAACGAAAAACTGAGCCGTGCTGTGAGAAATTCCTCAAAGGGAAGGAGGGGAGGCATTACCCAGCAGGGCAAGAACCACAGCGCAGGAGCCGGCTGCCTCCTGTCGCTGCACGGTGCCCAGGGGCCTCGAGCAAACACAGGGGCCTCTTGTCTTTAGATGGGTCTAAAGCAATGGCAATTAGCAGGAGACTGGACTCTGAAATGGGAGCTCCTGCCCAAATGTGGGGATGCTCCTCCTGAGGTGACTGAACCAGACGTGTGTGGTGAAACCTGCCTGTGAACGGCAGAGGCACAGGTGTGATGTGAGGCCAAAATTGTCTCCTTGGGGGTGGAGAGGATGCAGGATCTGCTGTGGGTGCTGTGTACAAGCCATGAGTTCCAGGACATGGTGTCAGCAGCCCACAGCAGGGATTGGGATGGGAAAAAGTCCCAGGCTGAGGCAGGAGAGGCAAGGCTGCAGCACTGAGTCCCCCAGCCTGGCAGTGGCAGGTAATGCCCCTCCATCTGCTCTGTCCTGGGGCAACTTGGCTCTGTGCTTCAGCTACTCAGCCCCCAACTCTACTTCAGCTCAGATGTCTGGTGCAGCTGCAGACAGTTCCCTGAGCACATCTTGGCATCATGGTGTGCTGCCTGATTCTTGCTTGCAGGCACAAAATGCCATTTTCCCTGGTTTCATGTGCCTACAAGACAGGTGTTCTCCAGCCACTGGGAGAGATTTACAGCAGCTTATCTCTGCTTCTAGACAGGCGAGACAGCCTCTGATTTGGTTTGGGCACTTTTTTTCTCCCACCATCATCAGAGAAATTGGAGTCAGGATGCCTGTGCTCCCATCTGGGATATGGCAGCACTGATGAGAGAGGAGGCTGGGGCTGGAGAACTGGAAAAAGATATCTCCAAAATCCATCAGCACCAGGAGGGAAGCTGCTGAGACCTGACATGAGTGGCCCTCAGCCTGAATACATGCAGTTTAACTGGCCTGACCCTTGATCCCGGGGTCCATCTCCTGCCAGGAAGGACAAAGCTCCTTGGCACAACAACTCACATGGCTGCAGCCACTGCTGGGATGATACAGAGCAGTTGGAGGGTGACAGATGAAATTGCCTTGCAGGGTTTAGGCAAGTGGAGACAGGCAAGAAGAGGGAGAGGGTAGGGTGGGAGAGCAGGCACACCAGAGAGGAGAAAGTCAGGGGAGAACCAGTATATGGAAAAGACAATTAAGACACACAAAAAAAAGAGAGAAGCGAGACCTAAAAGGTAACTGACTAGAAAATTAAAATTATTCAGCTACAGAAAATAGGTCTAATGGGCTTCAATGTGATGCAGACTCCAGCAGATCACACAAACACGTGAGGGGGAGTTTCCTTAAAGGGGCTGAGGACAAGAGGAGCCGTTGAGTCTCTAGAAACCACTTTCCTTTCCACTCACAGGAGCAAGCCTCTTCCAGGCTCCTTTCAGGCTCCTGTCCATGCTTTGGTTTCCTGTTGCAGATACAGATCCCTGGCTGTCAAACTAAGCTCCCCAGGGTGGATCAGGCACATTTGTCCTGATGCCACAGCTGGTGGCTTCAGCACAGGATGGCAAATTTGTGCAGGTGCAGGAGACCACATAGGTCCTTTGTCTTCAGGGCAAAATGCCTCCTCTGTGGCTTGGGGGATTATTTACTCCACCCTTCAACCTAGAATTTTTTTTTTTTTATGGTTCCTCCAGCTTGCTGAAATTATTTTAAATTCTAAAATCCTGCCTTCCCCAGTCCTTGAAATCCCTCACAGCTTGCTGATGCCTGTGGATGGAAGATGTACCCTCTGCTTCCCATCACCTGAGCCATCACTTACAGCATCAGCTGAACTGGGGCAGCCTATGCCCACCCTGTTCACCAGGATCAGCAGAAGAGTGATGGAAAACCACTGGGTGTCCCTGCTAAAAGTGAGAGGTGAAACTGAGGGCTGTGGATACCAGGAGGGCAGGGATTGTGAGCTGCTGAGATCTGGGTCCCAGCTTTGCTGGGGCTGAGCAAGGCTGTGCAGGTTGCTGGAAGGGTAAAAACTTGTGCAGAGGGGGAATGCAAAGATGCACACTTGATCTGGAGGAGTTGGGCCAGCCTCTTGATGAGGAGACCCACTCTGGAGAGAACCCAGGGGGATCTTGCAGCCAGCTGCAAAGTAAGTAAAGCCTAAACCTTGCCCAGTGAATTGTAAAGGAGGAGAGACCATCCCAGAAGGAGAGCAAACGGCCTGGCCACCCCAGCTCCATCCCTCCTGACATCTCTGCTAAAAAGGGGAGCTGGGAGGATGGTTTGTGTTCACCAGCAGGCACCACCAGCACCAATTGCCCCAGTGCCTTTGACAGCAGCCACTGTGAGGGTGGATATGGGAACAGCTTCTCCTCCTGTTGGGGCGAACACCACGGGGTGCTGGGTGGTGCCTACAAAGAGACACCTTACTCCCCCCACCTCCCCAGCATTTCTTGCCTAACACCTTGCTCTTTCTCTCTTTTCATCCAGTCTGGGCTCCCAGCTGCTTGTCTCCTGAAAACATGCTGAGAAACATTACATATTATACAATGAGAAACGGTAAACAGTGTTCTTGCTAGTTTTCCACTTGTTTTTGTTTTCTGTGAGCATCAGCCAAAGCCACAGGGATAGGGTATTTAATTAGAGTATTGTCTGTCACCTGCCTTTAGTCTCTGCAGGGTCTTTTCAGGGGGATCCCGTTCCAGTGTGGTTCAGAAATTACTTCACTGAGGAAGTGACAGGAGCACATCCCTACAGCATCTTAGCTTTGCCTAGCACAGCTTGTGCCTTGGAGTTCTCATTCATCTGGGTGTGGGATGCCAGGCAGAGGACAGGAAAGTCCCAAACAGATACCAGGCCTGTTTCTGGGCAGGAATTAGATCCTGGAATAGATCCTGATGTGGTCCATCAGATCCCAGTGGATTCTCTCTCAGACACAAAACTGCCACAGAATTCTATTCCTCTTTAGTCCCTGCAAGTGCTTATGATTTGCACTCATTGCATTGCAGCATATTCCCCTGGAGGGTTCTCAGGCTCTTTATGAGCTCTGATTAACAATGATCTCCTTTACCACCACAGTAATTTATTTATTCAGCACCAAGGGGCAGGCATGCTGCCTCGCAGATGAAAATACCCCACATCCTTTCAGTGGTACTGGTGGATGTACAGTGGAAGATGGAATGGCTTTGAAACCAAACTCATGGCCCAAAGCTTGAGCAAACACACCAGCTGGTGCTGAAGCTACAGCCAAAGGACTCATCCTACAACTGGACTGTGCAGGGCAGAGCAGAGTAACCCCTAAACACTCCTGCAAGCAGCTTCTCTGCCCTGCTTTGCATCAGCTTGGCTCAATTACCAGTTTATGAGAAACCTGGAGGAAAGGATGGGATGTTCCCTCAGCAAGTTTGCTGATGATAAGGGGGGGGCATGCCTGACAGAACTGATGGCTGTGCTGCCATTCAGGCACATCCTGATAGACTGGAGAGCTGAGGGAAACCTAATGAGGTTCAGCAAGGGCAAGTGCAGGGGGAGGAATAACCCCAAGCATCAGCAGAGGCTGGGGTCAGAACTACTAAAGAGCAGTGGAGAAGGACCTGGGAGTCTTGGTGGGTGTCAAATTGACTGTGGGACACACAAAGTGTGTCTTTGTGGCCAGGGAGACCAGTGATATCCTGGCATGCATCAGGAAGAGCGTGGCCAGCAGGCTGAGGAAGGAAATCCCCTTCTCTATTCAACCCTGGGGAGGGCACATCTGGAGTGCTGTGTCCCCTTCTGGGCTCCTCAGCACAAGAAAAACAAGGAACTACTGGAGAGGGTCCAGTGAAAGCCACAAAGATGATTTGGGGTCTGGAGCATCTCCCTTCTGAGGAGAGACTGTGGGAGCTGGGACTGTTCAGCCTGGAGAAAAGACCGGGAAAAAACTCAGTAATGCATATAAATACATCAAAGCCAGTTCCAAGGGGATGGTGCCAGATTTTTCAGTGTTGCCCTGTGACAGGACAAGGAGCAGTGTCCATAAATTAAAACACAACAGCATGAGGAAGCGCTTCCCGATGCTGAGGGTGGCAGAGCCCTGGAACAGCTGCTCAGGGTGATCCTGGAGTCTCCCTCTCTGGAGACATCCAAATCCACCTGGACATGTTCCTGTGTCACAGGGGGGTTGGACTAGATGATCTCCAGGGGTCCCTTCCAACCATAACAATTCTGTGATTCTGTGAATTATGGCAAGGATAATCCCACCAGGGATATCCTTGAAATCTTTCCTGAAGTCTGCAGGCTGATGGGACCAGGGCTGTGTGACCAAGCTTCTCTCCTAGATGTGCAGCCAGTCATGCTCAGGCTTATTCTGACTTTTGACACCATGAGCTGTGGCCTAAAATTAATTTTAAGTTAATCCAGGCTTGTGCAAGGCATCACTTATAAACTCACATCCTGAGGATGGCAAGTGTCCTGATGTGGGGGCAAGTCCTGCCAAAAAGAAAATTTTGTGGCAAACAAAAGTTCTGAGACATACAGTCCCCGGTGACTCTTCCATGGGAGAAGAAGATCCATCCTGCAAGAGCAACCAGCAGGCTGCAGAGCAGGTGGTGCTCTGAGTCTTTTAACCCCACCATGCCCACAGCAGGGGTGATACTGGATAGCTCCAGGTTGAACATGGCTGCAGAGCAGTGGCTCGAGTCCTCCAGGCTGTTTGGAAACAGAGAGATGGAAGAAGGGTGCCTGATAAGCTGAGAGGTACAGGATGCCTGGTAAGATATATTGTGTTATGTTTTCAATTTGCACATTGACACAAGACAAACAGATGAGATTTCGGTACAGCAAGCTCAATTAATCAGGGCTTTGACAGCTGTGAGGCTGGACATTATTAATCCCTTTTGCAGACAGGCCAAAGGGGCAATAATTACACTTTTCCCAAAAATAATAAGGAAGGATGTTCCTCATTCTGCCCCCCTGCCCTTTCCCTGAAAGAACATTTCCTGATGACAGTACTTAATACTACACTAACTGCAAAAATACTTCAGCTCACCCATTGCCTGTGAAATGGGAAACAAAATGTGTAGGTGTAAAATCCTGAGAATACCCTTCTTGGAGCTCTAAGGTTCGTGGGAATGGGGGCACTCAGAGGTGCTCTGTGAGGTGAGAGTGGGCACGTATCCCTGTGCACTTGGAGCCACAAGTGTGTGCTGCAGTATGGATCCATTCCCAGCTGGGAGGCTGCGTGTTTGTGAAGCACAACAAGGAGCTGTGGGATGGATCCAGCACTCTGTGTGAGCAGAGGGGGTTGGAAATGTGGGCTGTCCACAACACCTCTAGCACCTGGGGATGCTGGAGGCTGAGCTTTCAGCCCAGTGCTAGTGGGATGCCCAGACTGTGCTGGGGCAGGATGGCTCCAACCATCAGTGCACGACCTGCCTTTCCCCTTCATTATTCCCCCTCCAGGGCAGGTGTAGTCAAGACAATTGTACCCATCAGGAATGGGGAGGAGGAACTCCTCGAAGGGCAGGGGTAGGGGCATGCACCAACTTCCAGCCCAAGCCCAGGCTTTTATATGGCTGTGCTGCAAAAAGTCATCGTGCCTGTCCCTGCCTCCGCGGCTGGAGAAGTCAGGCAGGCAGAGCAGCCCATTGCTGTCGTGCAGTGCACCTCGCAGACACCACCCCAATCCATCCGCCTCCAGACAATGTCATCTTCCAAGCGGGAGACATTTAAACAGTGAAATGCCAAAGGAGCAGCATGGTATTTAAAGGCAAAGAAGCAATTATGAGAGTTCTCGGGAGAGCAGGCTCACAAACGAGGGAGGAACGGAGGGAGGTTTGTTTACCCCACTCCTAAATGTGCAGCGGGGCCGTGCGTTCACTGGGAAGGGGCTGTGCAAGCACAGGGCTGAGTGGAGCATCTCCGGAGGGGATAGCTTGTTTGACAGCGCTCCATTACAGCATCTGAACATCCTGACGTTGCCTGCGGCCACGGGGAAGGTGAGGAGCTGCAGCTCCTGCAATCTTGCCTGGCTGGAGCTCGTTACACGCATTAACAGGCACTGCCTTAGTGGCAGAGAGAGGGAGCATCAAGTTTGTGTACTCAGCAGGCAGGAGATGCAGCCAGGAAGGAAATAGCCAGGTGTAGTTCCTAGTGGTAGGGCAGATTCTGGGATGGGTCTCAGACTCTGCCCTAAGCCCTCTGTTCCCTGCTTTCCCCAGTTCTCTTCCCATTTGCACATTGTGCACCCTTCTCTTCACGACCCACAGAAGTCAGTAGCTTCAGGAGTACTGGGGGTGGGAGTCTGCTCTGGCATAGATGTGGTGGCATCTACATGCTGATGCTGATTTTCTGGCTGCAGAAATGGAGGAGGAAATAGACATGGGAATAACGCTGTCAGCACAAGCCATGGTTCACCCACAGCTCCTGACACCCCAAGAACTGCTCATTTGCTTTTCTGATGAGGCTGCTCAATCCCCCACAGGAGAATTGCCAGCATGGATATGGGACTGCAGGTGTGGACAACCTGCCTGTGGCCGTGCAGCTCCCCAAGGAAGGAGAGCTCAGCCTCTTCCCCTCTTTTCTGTGTTGGGGACACTAGAAAGCATTCTCCCAACATCCAGCCCAAATCTTTGTTCAAATCTGTCAAGTGCCTTTGGTGCTAGGTAATGCTAAATAATGCTAATTTTATTCCAGCTGCCTTGCTTGTGCTTAAAAACACTGTTGGAGAGATAGAAAAATCAACATCAGCTGGAAGTGCCATCTTTGAGAGAGAAATGCTAGAGAAGCAGTGGGAGGCAGGATTGAAAATCAGTGGGGGGTTAGAGGATGAGAAGGAGACAATGAAGGTGTCTGGGGGCTCAAACCCTCTGCAGCACCCAGGCCTCAGCATCCTCTGCTGAAGCAGAAAACCTTCTTCTTCCCAGTCCTGGTAAATTTCCCTGCAGTTGGCTGTGTTTTATCAGCCACAAAATACAGCCTCAGGGCACCTGGAGCAGCCACATGGTGTGGACAGGTGCCCTGGTGTAAGCTGCACCTCTTTGTTCTGGGATGTGAAGTACTTCCACTCCCTTTGCACCTCCAGCTCCTTGCAAAGAGCAGAACATCAACCCCAGCCACTCTCTGGCTTTACAGCTGGTTAGACACACCACTGCTTCCATCAAAATAAATATCCAAGGGTATCTGCTGCTGCCTGCAGAGGGATGCTTTTTCCATGTTGCTGTGGTGGTGAGAGCAGCCTTGGAGGGCTGGCTGGCTAAAACACACTGATTTTGCAGGGAGGAAAGCAGGGAGAGTCCCCAGGCAGCAGAGGGGACACAGTGCCAGCTTCTGCTGCTGCAGTGAGGTGGGGGAGAGCAGATGTGCACGGGGCTGTCTGGGAAAGATGTGCAGAAAGACTGAGCCTGGGCTGCCTCCCCTCCTCTCAAAGGCTTTGCCTTCAGTCCCAAGGAGCAGGGCAGGGTTTTGCTCCCTGTCCCAGACACCTCTGGATGCTCACAGGGAATTTCCACATCGGCTTTAGGTCAACCCAAGGCGTTATTTTATTTGACCCTAATTTTTTTTTAAGAGCTACACTAAATGGAGGGAAAGGTAAAAGCATTTCCCCTCTGCCCTGCCCTCCCTGCTGGAAGGTTAACACATTGGCCATTTCCTGCCAGCGCAGATGGGATATGCCTGGAGTTTGTCAACTCAAATTCAAATTAACTCTCAATTCAGTGGCTTCGTGTGGGGCCCCGGGGGCAGCTGGGGTGAGCAGCAGCTACAGATGTGGGCAGGCAGAGGACTAGAAAGGGGCAGAGGGGAGCTGCAAGCTGGCCCTGGGGGGTTTGTCCTGTAAACCTTGGGGTTTTCAGGAAAATAAAGGGTAAAGAAGGGAAAGAAAGCAGAAAAAAAGAAAAGAGAGAGGAGAGGAGAGGAGAGGAGAGGAGAGGAGAGGAGAGGAGAGGAGAGGAGAGGAGAGGACAGGACAGGACAGGACAGGACAGGACAGGACAGGACAGGACAGGAGAAATTGACCTGGGCTTCTTAAGCTAGAAGAAACTCTTCTGAGGAGCTAATTTGACCTCCCACGTGCTCTAAATCATTGAAATAAAAATGAGCAAATACAGGTGAAAAAAAGTCCCCTTAATATTTGCTTGCCATGGGGAATAAATTTGCTGGGTTTGGGCTATGCCCTCTCCCATGTTTGCTTTCTGCAAATATCCAGTCATTGAGTTTTACCTGAACAGACATTTGGGGAAAGCCAGTCACAATCTTGTGCACACAAATTAGTGCAGAGATGAATTGGCTATTTCCAAATGCCAGGCATGCAGCAGGACCCATCAGACCGCCCTGAGCAGCCACCCTGTCAGCCCAGACTGCCAGGAACCAGCCTTTTAGTGACTGTTTTCAGAAAAATCACAGATTTTAACAGCATGTTAAATAACTGTGGCTTGCTATCCACATCTGAGGAGTCTGCAACCCACTTCCAGACATGTTCTAGGCAGGAAAACAGGATGGGATTTCTTTGTGTGGAGTTTTGACTTTGTTTCTTTATAGAGTAGTGTGAAAAGTGGCTGGTGTAGAGATGTGTGCTTGTGTAAGATTGTGTTTGGAGTGGGACTCATAGAGCTTTGGGTGTTTGCACAGCTCATACATGTGGCTGTGGCCTGGAATGTGGTTTTGTAAGATCAGCAGGATCCTTTGTAGCCTTCCTGGCTGTTCTAAAGAGAAGCCTCTTCCTAGCTGTGGCTAGATGTAGAGGCCAGGTGATGTCTTCTTCTCCTGTGCACTCCTGCTCTGCTCCTGGAGTGTCCTTGCTGATTCTGTTTGCACACCCCACACATCCCAACTCTCTAAAATTCCTTCTCAGTTTGTCTGGTCATTCTTCCATCTCCTCCAAGCCCAGGGGCTTGCTGAGAGTGTCTCACTGTGGGTGTCTCACTGTGACACTGCTGGGCAAAACCAGGAGTTGCTGCTCAGCCTCATTTGGCTGTCGCTGTCCTGCAGGAACATGGCACATCCTCCCGGTGATCCCAAATGTCTGTGGGGGCAGAGGAAGGTCTCTCCCTCCCTTCTCCCATTTCCCTGTAGATGGGAGCAGAGGTCTCCTTTTCTTCCAGTCACAGTTTGGTGGGACAGAGCAGACCCTCTCCAAGCAGGGGATTTCTGTCTGGAGGGGGGGACACAGTAACTTTTAGCACCCTTTTCACTTATTTAGGTTTTGACATCTATGAAGAAAACAAAAATATCTGTTCAGGGATGGCTAGCCCTGCTGTGGAGGGGATGCTGTACATGGGTGGGGCTACACTGAGTGATGCTGCCTTGGAGCAGCTCCATGCTGTGATGGAGAGAGGACACTGAGAAATTTGTGATCTGTCCCCAGAGCAAAGGGAGCCCACAGGGAACAGGGACCATCCTGTCTGGGCATGGGACAATGAGCATGGTGTGTCCAGTGGTCCAGTGGCCACCCACTGTAGGGTGGGTGAGTGCTCGCTTTCCATGGTGGTCCAAAAATCTTGGGCCCTCCTTACCCCTCTCAATGCCAGCAGTAATGGTGTGGGGTCAGGATGACCTATTCCCATGCTCCCTATCCCCATCAAAGTCACAGGGCGATTTATTTCTTCCACCCCCTCATATTTTCTGCAATTTTTCTCTGTAAATCATGACACTGATTAATAACACTTAGCGCTTTCCAGTTCCAAAGCACATTGCGAGTATTTCCTAATTAATCCGCGCAACACTCTCATCAGGGAAGGCAGTGTGCCACCGTCCTGACTTCCCAGGCTCGCAGCCTTCTGGCGGACAGAGATGGAAGTGTTCATCTGCACATCGTTAGCCCCACGCTGCTGACGCTTAATGAGTTTCCTCGCGGCAGAAGGGAGCGATGCGCGGTGCAGCTCGGAGCAGATGGGGCTGCCTGCATGGAGAGGATGGAGAGCTGTGCAGTTTCCCAGCTTGCTGTCTCTTTGTGGGGCTTTGACCAGGGGCAGCTGGACGGTGACTGTGGGTGACTCCTGCTCTCTGAGCAGGGGTTCTGCCAGCTGAGAATTCAGGGGGGTTAAAGGACCAACTTTGACTCCAACTCTACTTCTGCTGGCAAGAAGTAGAAACCACTCAGGCAGAAGGAGCCAGTCAGGAGAGGGTTAACAACCTTTTTGTGGAGACACCTGAATTGTCACCTCCTGCTGGATACTGGAATGCCCATGCCATGGGTGCTAGTGTATCTCATGGAAGATGGAGCCCGGGAAGGGGTTAAAATGAAGAGTTTCCTAGCTGCAAGCCAAGAGCAAGAAACAGATCATTTTTACCCAAAGCAATTTCCCTGGCAGATCATTTTCCCACCTCCCCTCTGCTATTACGGCAGGTAATTGTGTCTGAATGACAAGCTCATCGCTTCTCTCTTGGTCCTGCTTTTCCTCCTGCTCTGTCTTGCAGCCAAGTCATGAAACTGGGTGCTGTAGGTGTCAGCCCCAAGATGCAGCTCTCAGCCCCCTTGCAGGTAGCAGCAGCCCAAGACAGGCAGGATGGCCCTTTGGGACATGGGCTGGGGTGCCCTGGCTGGCTTGTCATGCCTTCTGCAGCAAGCCCATGAGCTTTACACCTGCCTCCCCCCTGGCCAAAGGTGATTTAGCTCCAGTTTTTCACAGAATCACGGGACAAAAGGAATCTTAATGATCACCTAGATTCCACACCCCTGCTGTAGGCAGGGACACCTTCCACCAGACATTTTTCAGGAGGAGCAGGGCTGTGTGCTGGCTGCTCTGGTGTCACCTGGCAGCTGGGAGGGATGGGGACCCTCGCTGCCCCACTGCCAGCTCTCCTGCTGTGCTGCATGGTCCATGCCTGAGCCCCTTGCTGTGCACCCTCACTGCACCCTAGCTCTGCACTCCCTCCAGTGCTTCCCGGAGAGGTGGGACAGTGCCCCCACCCCTGCTCCCTGCTCATTAAAGAGGCTCATTCCATGCCCTCTTGACACTTGTAACACAGGAGCACATGTCTTCAAAAAGCCAGGCCCTGGCGGTGTCCCCTGGGCCTGCTGCTGGCTTCCCTTCCCAGCTCTCACAGCCCCCCCAGGAGGGCTGTAAATTCGGCAGGAGCTGCATTATTTCCAGACCAGCCCTGTCTCACGTTTCCCCTGCCACTAGCTTAAGTGTCACCCCTTCCTGGCGGCCCCATAGCCTCCCCCTGCCCCACCTGCCCCTATTGCTGCCTGCTGCCCACCCTGCTGGCATTTGGGACAGACCCAGGACCCCCAGCTGGCACGGGAACTCCTGGAAATGGATCTGTGGGCAGCCCTGCCAGCCCACTGCTCACATGCACAGTCACATATGAATGGGGAGGTGTGTGCATGGGTATGTCCTTGCGTGCAGTCTGGGTGTTTGGAGGCTCTTACAGCTCAGGGATCGTGGCTTCACATGGAAATGAAGAGGGCTGGGACCCTCTGAGGCCTCTGTGCTGGGATGTCTTTTCTCTCCCACTGCCACTGGAGACTTGAGGGCTGCTCTGTGTCCAAGCTCTTGTTGCAGGGCTTCTGGCATCCCTTGTTTCCTCTCAAAAACGGCCAGAGGAATCATTGCAGGTCCGTGCTTGAGGTGTGACTTGAAACCACAGTGACCCTTCCCAGAGGGGCCGGCAGCATCCTTCCCTGTGTCACCCAGATTCCCTTCATCCGAGGCTGAACAGAGACCCAAAGGCTGAATATCTTCTCTTACTCATCACCACATGGGCATCAGCTTCAGGGAGACTTTTATTCTGGGGGACCTGGTGCGAGCTAGCGTCCTTTTCATCTTGCCCTCTTTTTGGGAGCTTTCTGGCAGAAAGCAGGAGAGTGGCTTCCTCCTTGCACCCACCAGGTCCTGGGCGTCTCAGAAATGCTAGCCTTGTTTGGAGGATCTCAAAGGCTTGTTATTCATTAACCCCACCAGAGAGTTTCCTGGCAATTAATTTTTAATGGATTGAAAAATTCTCTGCCTAACCCTGCTTTCTTCAGAACAAGCCTCCAAAGCCGTTGCTCACCCTCTTGATGTTTCTAATCATTATCTCCCACATTCCTTTAGCTGTTTTAGAAACCAAAGCTGGGGAAGAAATTGGAAAGTGTTATTATTTCATTTGGGTTAAACTGTATCGCTTCAAGTTTCGCTCCCCCTGGGCACGATCATCAGCATATCTGATCAGCAAACATCTGCCTAAGCCACCCGCTCACGCCTCCCGGGAAATTTGGGGAATAAAAAAAACTGAGACGAAGCCACTGACGTCACCTCCCGGCTTTTGCTCTTTCCCCCTGAGTTTTATTTCTAAGGGACATTTGCATAGAAAGAGGATCTTTGTTTCTGAAGGTTTTGCCAGCTCCCGCTGCCGTCTCCCCCCATCTGGAAGCTTAATCCTTTCCTTGTGGTGGCTGCGGAAATCGGAGCTGGTCCCTGTCTGCTCCGATCTGCTCCAGACACCCAAAAGTCCATCACCCCGAAACAGGGCAGCAGAGGGGCGAGGGGCAGCGGTTTGGGGTGTCTGCCGTGTCTCGGCACACCGCCTTGCCCCTCCCGTGCCTCAGTTTCCCCGTGCGAGCTCCAGGGAGCCTTAATGCGGATTAATCGCCACCCGTGAAGTTCTTGCTACACGTGGAGAGTGTGCGGTGCTTGAAGGGTGCTGAATTAGTCATGCAGAAGGCACGGCCATCGCAGAGCATCAGGCGCCGCTGGAGCTGGACCAGCTCGGGGGGAGCCTGGAAAAGCCCCTGGACACCCATCCACCTTTCCCACTGCCTCTGCTGCCCGGCCCTGCAACAGACCCGCTGACTTTATTGGCCAAAACGAGATTTTTACAACTCAGCTGCTGAAAACGTCTGGGTTTTCTTGTGGAGATTTACCCCTTCTCCCAAAATAATGCATGAATTTACTCTACTTTTTTTTGATGAGAAAGAAGGACATGGGACACAGACTTTCAAAAAAAAAAAAAAAACAAACCCTCCAACCTTCTTCCATAAAAACATCTATTTGTTTCACTGAAAAAAAAAACAAAAATTGGGCTTTTTTACATTTAGCTGCCCTCTGACGGAAATTTTTAAACAAAACAAATTTTTCCCAGGGAAATAATTTTTTTCCCCCATCGCTTGTCAAAAAGGCATATTTTATCCCTCCTGCTCCTAAAAATAGTATTGAGATGAAAAACATCTTGAGGACTGCAAGAGCTCTCAACCTCTGTGGTCAGTACCATGTGGAGGAAGGAAAGCAACAAGAGCATCTTCCCCTAAGGAAAAGAATGCTGCTGCAAGGCGGATAAATGCGAGGATAAATCCTAAAGAACGGGCTTTTCTCTTTTTTTTTCTTTTCTTTTCTTTTCTTTTTTTTTTTTTTTTTTTTTTTTTTTTTTTTTTTTTTTTTTTTTAATCTAGAGCTTGCAATGTCACCTCTTTTAAATCAGCACAGGTAGCAGATGCTTAGCTGGGGTTTATGTTTTGTGATGTATTTTGTCAGTTAGGTGAGGGCTCAAAACAAAACCTGTCCTGCCATTCAAAATGTAAACTCAGGGCAGCTCCTTGGGCTCCACCATCCAAACCCATCCCACCACCTCTGAAACTCATGCTCTGGAAATCAGGAAGAATGCTTTGCCTCCTGGCATTTGCAGTTACCTGGGAAGAAAAAACACCTCTGGTCTTGATCTGGGCAAGCCTCCAGAACAGGAGGCTTAGAAGAGCAGTGCAAAATTCCTTTACAGAACTTCATAACTGATCTGAAGTCACAGGGAAACAATTAATATGGAGCCCCATGGAACTGCTTCAAAGCATGGCTGGATTTTTGACCCCATAGCAGCTAAAACCTAGGAAAGGGATCCAATGGAAATTGTGTTTTGAATGAATGAAGCTCCTCCTGCACCATTTGCAAGTGCAGCTGGTTTTCAGACAGATTTTTTTTTGTTCTTTCTGTTGAAAATGCCAAACTGTTGAAAGCAAAACAGCCTGTGAAAATGCGTGGATTGTGAGGAAACTTCATTCTCACAGAGAGAAAAAGGGAGGAAGTGGTCAAAACATCAAAATGCTTGTGCATAATACACTGTAATGTATATAAAATAATTTAATAGTAATGGGTAATTAAAATCAGGACAAAACATTTTGATTTTATCCAACTGTGCTGAGTTGAGTGACTCAAAATCATTAAATTCCAGTTCACAGGGAAAGCTCTGCCTTTGTTTTGTTCCGTTTTGGAATGAGGCTTGTTTTGAAACACTGGTCTCTCCTGAGGAGCAATCTCTGAATTTCCTCCCAGCAATAGCTGCTGAGGGAGATGGGTGGGTCTGCTGGAGGAGGGCAGCAGGGGTTTCTACCAGGGAACTGGGCAGGTCTGGAGTGAATTCCTGTGGGTAAATTTGGGACTGACCTGCAGCACAGCAGGAATCCATCCTGGGGGAAGAGAGAGGAGCCAAGGACTGGACTCTGGGGATGATCTTGGTGGTGTGCACTGAATGTCCAACTTCCTTCGACCTGTGTGTGCCAGCTGGGCCAGTGACCTCTCCAAGAGCTCTGGCTCCCAGTGGGAAACCAGTTGGCTCCCACATGTGCAGTCTGGGAGGGTAACACACGCCAGGGTGTTCCAGCAGGGCAGAACCAGCCCGAGCATCGCGCCCCAGAGCGGGAGCTCTGCTCCCCACCGTGCACAGCCTGCCCCAGGCTCACACAACATCCTTGTTTTTCAGAGGCTCTATTATGAAAGCAAAGACGACCTGTGGTGCTGATGACACACGCAATGATGAGGAATTAAAACCATTTCCAGCCTCCTTTCTCTTGCGCTGCTGGCAGGTCAGGAATAAATCAGAGATAGTGAGCAACTATCTTTGTCTGAGTGCAACTAAAGGAAGATAGGCCTGTTTTTATGATTAATTGCAGATTGATTATTTTATATTAAAAGAAGTACTACTTTCTGTTTGCTTATTGTGGGCTTTCTTTCTGCTTGTTGTTTGAGAAAGGCAGTAAATACCATTAGGCAAATGGGTTTCAAAGTGTCATGTGAAATAGAAACCTAGGTCTTCAAATGTGACTTTCACTTGGGTTGTGTGAGGGCTTTCTTTTATTTAGTTGAGTTTTGTTGTTTAGTTTTTTCTTGTGCCTCAGCCCCATTAAACACATAGACCAAAAAGAGAAATGCAGGCACAGAAACCCAGATGCTCAAGCATTCTACAAAATGGGGTGCAGGATGCTGTAGCTGTGTCTTCACACCTCAGTCCTTGTGGCAGTTTTGTTATCACACACTGGATGATATGGTGGGGGGAGGTGAGGAGGGACTGTTATTTTTTGTTTTAAGAGGGATTTTGAAATTCTTGCTTTCTAAAAAGATCGTTCTGCTGTGGAAAAGAGGGTAGTCTCCTTTCAACCAGGCAGCTGGGAAAGCCTGCAAACTGTCAAAATCACAATCATATTTGCAGTAGCTAAACAATCATCTAAGGGGTGAAAGTTCCTTCTTTCAGAGGAAAGAGGTGTTTTGGCTGTGCTCTGATTTAATTGCAATCTGCAACAGAAGTACTTGGCTGCAGCTCACTCACTCCCTGCTCTTCCCCTGGTGGGATGGGGAGTAGATTCAGAAAAAGGTAAAACCCACAGGCTGAAGTAAGAAAAGGTTAATAATGGAAATAAAGTAATACATAATAATAACAACAATAATAACTATGAAAAGGAGAGGGATAGAGAGGAATAAACCTAAGACAGACAACTGATGCACAGCACAATTGCTCACACCCATTGGCCAATGCCCAGCCCATTCCCCATCAGCAATTGGTGTCTTCCAGCCACCTGTCCCCAGTTTGTACACTGGGCAGGATGTTCTGTGGTGTGTAATATCCCTTTGGACAGTTTGGGTCACTCTCCTGGCCATGCTCCCTCCGGTGCACCTGCTTCTTGTGCATCTGCTTGCTCTGAAAAGCCTTCAATTTAGAGTAAGCCATACTGAGGAACAGCTAAACCATCAGTGTGTTATCACCATTATTCTCAGACTAAATCGAAATCACAGCACTGTACCAGGTACTTAGAATGAAATTAGTTCTATCCCAGCAAACACAGGATAGGCTGGTGCTCCCTCTGCCAAGCCTCTTATGACTAAATGGCTTCTCAAAGCCTTCCTCCATCAGCATTTTCACTTGCAAGGCCAGTTTGGATCAGTTTTCCTCTTGTGGTTAGAGTATGGGATTGGCATTTCCAAACTCCAAAGTCTCCAGCCCAGATGGTGGTTATGGATTTTCCTTATTGCTGGTGAGATAACACTGTTTTTTCCCAGGGCAGGGTTTTTCTCCTGCTCCATCTCCAAAAATGCATGGTCCAGGAGGAGCCATGGTCTCCCCGGGTCTTGCATGTCAGGAGTGACATGAAGAAGGTGGGGACATGAAATGGGCTGTGACACCCCCAGATGTTGACACCTCTGTCCTCTCCCTCCCTCCCACCCTCCCAAGCCCTCACCACACCTTGTGCTTCCCCTCCTGTGGTCGCCAGTGCCCACCCTTGGTGCCCCTTTGTTTTGTTCTCCAGTTACTTTTTATTGTGCTTCACATCCACTGTAGTTTATTTGGGTCTGAATGTGATAAACTCCACATTTGTGCTTTTTTAAAAAGCTAAATATTTGTGGAAAGTAATACTTAGCCAGGCTCATGTTCCACCCTTAGCACAAATCTAATCCAGATACAAGCCAAACAGCAGGATGACAACTGCTCTTAATACTCACCGTGTTTTCAGCATAATAGTTTTCATTAAAGGGAGAAGATACCAGCTTTTTAATTGCTTCAGGATTATTCCCCATAGCTGTGTCAGGCCCACCCTAGGCTCCCTAGCTGCCTTCCCCCTTGCAGGGGTAACCCTGACCCTTAAAACTCCAAATTTCCCCCTTGCTGCTTCAGCCTGGTCTTTCCTAACCCACTTTGCTGAAGAAGCTGAACCCACTGTCTTCATGGGAGTGTGAAAAGATGAGCAGTGATTGAGGTGACCGCATTTGCAAAGAGGATTTGATTTAGTCTATTAATTGGATTTAGTCCATTAATTAATTTTGATTTGGTCTATTAATTTTCAGGCTTGGTTCTGATAATCTCTTTGTTATCCCCCTTGTTCTCTCTAAAGGTTTCCTTTTATATCTGTCTACCAAGCCCCAGAGATCCTCCTGGGCTAAGTGGTGAAAATGCAATTTATGATTCCAAATGCTTCCTTGTGGAGCTCATAAACCCATGCTAATCCATGGATATGATTAACAAAGCAGCTCTGCTTTACCAAGGGAGCTAGCAGGGCATGGATGGGGAGGTCTTGTCTTCATGTCTGAACCATTCCCAAATCTCCTCAGTCCAGCTCAAACCTCTGAGGGAGAGCAGGGTTGGAGCAGGTGGTTAATCCAGAATCCCTGACAGATAGGGCTGACACAAGATCTTCTGCTCCACAGCAAAGGAGAAGGAAGGGTTAGAGGTGTTGCAATGCCAAGGAGCTTCCCTGGCTTCCAGCTACCCTCCTCAATAACCCTTTCTATCTCCAAGGAGACTCACCATATGAGCAAGCTGGTTTTCAGCTGAAAACTGCCTGGAAGCTTTCTCAGCTCCTTTCCCTTTTGACCAGGTTGTTGTCTTACCCTGCTCTGTAGCTGAGCTCTTCTCCAAAGTCAGCACCACTCACTATGAAAACTTTTGTTTGTTCACCTTTTTGGTACCACACACCTCAGATCCCTTTTGATCCCTCACCTCAGAGGAATGCTGCAGCACAGCAGAACACTCTTGAAGGATGATGAATAGTGTGGAGCAGTCCCCTTTCTGACAAGTGCATGAGTGACTTTGCTCGTGCAGGTCCAGGACAGAGGTAGCCAGAGGTTTGTGGTAAAAGTCATGGTAAGAGGCAGTGTGAGAAACAGAGGACAGAACACATGGTGTTAAAACACAGATGTTAAAAACAAGACAAGGGAACATCTGATAGACCTGTGGAACTGGTTGATGCAGAATGGTATGGAACCTAAAAGTTTGCAGGAGTTTAAGGAGAGACTAAAGAAAATGTTTTCCTGGGACACTGTGGAATGAGTGTATGGTCCTACCCAGCATGGCCCCCTCCCCTTCCAAGGCTGTGTCCTCTCTACTGAAGCAGCCAGATGGAACTACAATGGGGTTAAAACCTTGCATCATTGGGGCTTAACCAACATCCACCAAGCACAGATTCTCTTTGCACACACTGCTGAGTGTGGGAGCCATACCCAGGGAGCATCTACCCCTCCAGGGCTCCAGCACTGTGATCCCTCCCATGTCTGACCCCTGCAGGCTGTGTGGACAGGATCCAGGATACACAAGACCCTGCAGGAGCTCATGGAGGGTCTGAAGGTGCCCGAGTGTGCTGTGCATTGACAGACCCTGCTGTGTGCTCCTGCCCAGGGTGCGCTCGGGCTGTGATGGGATCAGCTCCTGCCAGACTGTGCTGTTTGGATCTGCTCTGGAGTGCCTGTCACTGGGCTGCAGACTGGCACTCAGCTGTGTTTGTGATCTGCCTTTTGTGTAGGTAAGAGGGAAGGAAAGGCAGTCTCATCTGCCTGTTTCTGCATGGCTTTCCTAGCCTGAGGCTTCACCAGCTTCAGTCTGTTCAGTGGATCACAGCCTCACCTGAGCTCACATGCTCCCACACTTTCTCCCTGAAAACTCTTTCCTCTCACTCCTGTGTCTTCCAGGCAGCACCTTGCAGCCCCTCCTGCCTCCCTATCCTACATCTTCCTTTGTTACCAGCCTCTTGAGTGATCTAATTCAGCCACTGCCAAACCCAAAAACATTGGTGTGCTCTGTGATTTACAAAGCACATTGCCTCCAGTGAATTCCTTGCCTGATGTTTTCAGAGCCCTTTTGGGTAGCAAAGCAGCTATACATCACAGAGCAGTTGTGTTTTTCTCTTTTTTATGTTTCAGGGGATTTCTGAGCATTCCTTGAAGCAGCTACAAGAGCTCAGAGCTGGGAAGAAGAGCTGGACTCAAACACCTGAACATGAGGTGCCTGAGTATTCACAGAAGTTAAATTCTGGCTCCAAGGCCTTTCTCATATTTTTGGGACTGTCATCAGTGAGCTAGCATAGAAAAGTTTAATGTCCTGAGCAGGACCAAAATAGGCTGTCCTCTGTGTGTGCCCAGAAAACCATGAGACATGCAGACATCCCTTTGGGAGTCTCTAAGGACAGATGAGCTCTTCCTCAGCTCGTGAGGAGCCAGCTGCAGGTGTGCAGCACCTTCTCTCCCTCCTTGTGCCATGTGTGACCTGGAGCTGGGTGCACATGTGCAGATGCCCATCCTGCAGCAGCTCCTTGGCTGAGACCTGGCACACTCATTTCCTGAGAGGAGAGCTGGCAGCCAGAGGGGCTGCAGCCTGGAAGGCAGCTCAGCATCAGTGTTTGGATACCCTTATCCCTTATCTCCCTGAGCTCAGAGGAGGGCAACGACAGCATTTTTCTGATTTCTTGGCATTTGGATGGGAAGAGTTAGGAGCACAGCTCCCCACTGTGCAGCAAGTCTGTGTGGTGGGCTATGGAGGAGGTGGGGGTTTATCCAGGTGGGTCCCTCTCTTTTCCTTGCAAAGGAAGGGAAGGACAAATGTTTTTCCCCTGCAGCACAGCTCTGCTCTCCCTTCAAGCCTCACCCTGGAGCTGGCTGTGGGGGAAATGCACGTGCAGGGATGATATCCAGGGTGGCTATTGCAAGGGGGTGGTGGGACCAGGCAGACCTTTCCAGTGGCTGAAATCTCAGTGCACGCCCCAAGCTTTGAGGAGAAGAGCTCTACAGGCTCCTCACAATTTAGCCATCCAGGCCTCACACACCAGGAAACCTAATGCACCTCTCTGGGGTGGTAAGCTGAAATTTTGGGAGCTAGGGTTCCCAGGGTGATGTTGTGTTCCCGTCTTCCCATCCTCCCACTGTCAGAGGGGGGGCCAGTGCCTGGCTCCATCCCTCTTGCATGGATGCCCTTGGAGGAGCCATCCTGTCCCTGGGGCTCCCCTGCTGCTCAGCCCAAGCATGTCTGACACTCTGTGCTGCCCTGAGCTGTCAATATGAGCGGGAGATGCCCTGTGGAGAAGCAAAGGTGCTGGAAGGACGTGCTCATCATACCAATTTCCACAGGCTTGCTCACTTGGTGCAAGTCCAGGGGCCACAGAACATTGTGTTTGGGAGTCTGAACAATCTGGGTGGCTGGAAAAGTCCAGAAGCCAGGGGCTGGAGGCATCGTGGGATTAATGCTGCAGGAGTGAGGGGGAGTGTGCCACCCTGAAAGGGGCTGGTGACAATTAGTTCCAAACACAGCAAACTGTAATCACCGAATTATTCAAGAATAATTATGCCTTGATAACAACATTACACTTTCTATTTCCCTTATTGCTGTTCTTGTTAAATATAATTACCATGCAAATTGCACAGCATAAGCAAGCCCAGGTGATTAAAAGGGCCATGGAGGCCTTAGGAGCAGAAACTGAGGTGACTATAAGTACATATCTCTCTGCTTGCTGAGTTGTTTGTCCAGATTTTCACCTGGGAGATCACAGAATCATGGAATTGTTTAGGCTGGAAAACACCTCTAGGATTATCAAGCCCTTGTTCCCAAGTGCCACATCTACAAGTCCTTTAAATACCCCTGGGCATGGTGACACCACCACTGCCCTGGACTCCAGTGCTTCATCACCCTTTCAGTCAAGGAATTTTTTCTAATATCCAATCTAGAGCTCCCTTGGTGGAACTTGAGGCAGTGTCCTCCTGTCTTAGCTGTTGTTACATGGCAGAGGGGGCTGACCCCCACCTGCCTACACCCTGTTGTCAGAGAGTTGTTGAAAGTCATAAGCTCCTCCCTGAACCTGCTTTTTCTCCAGGTTGAGCTCCCTCAGCTGCTTCTCATCAGACCCACTCTACAGACCCTACCCCAGCTCCATGTCCTTCTCTGGACACACTCTAGCCCCTCAGTGCCCTTCTTGCTGTGAGGAAACAAAGCTGAACACAAGATTCCAGGTGTGGCCTCACCAGTGCCCCCAGCACAGGGGGATGGGCACTGCCCTGGTCCTGTTGGCCACACCATTGCTGACACAAGCCTGGTGCCATTGGCCTTCTTGGCCACCTGGGCACACTCCAGCGCATGTCCAGCCACTGAAAACCAGCACCTCCAGGTCCTTTCCCTCTCAGCAGCTTTCCAGCCACTCTGTCCCAGCCTGCAGCTGCAGGAGGTTGTTGTGACTCAAGGGCAGGACCTTGGCACTTGGCCCTGTTGAACCTCACACCATTGGCCTCAGCCCATGGATCCAGCCTGTGCAGATCCCTCTGCAGAGCCTTCCTGCCCTCCAGCAGATCAGCACTCCCACCCAGCTCGGTGTTGTCCTCAAACTGACTGGGGGTGCTCTCAGTTCCCTTGTCCACATCATCAGTGAGGACATCAATCAGGGCTGGCCCCAGAACTGAGCCCTGGGAAGTGCCACTGTGGCCAGGCAAGATGGATTAAATTCACCACCACTCTGTGGGACAGGCTAATTTTCACCCCCCAAAGAGTGCACCTGTCTAAGCCATGGGCTGCCAGTTTATCCAGGAGAATCCTGTTGGAGACAATGTTCTCAAGTAATTATGAAGTGAGCTCAGCTCAGAGAAGTGAGGAAGGACTGAGGGATGTGGCTCCAAGTTGACCAGACCTTTGCCAGCAGGCCCAGGATGGGCTCTGCCATAAAGACCTCCAGGTGCAGTGTGTGAAACAGGGCTCTGACTTCTCACTGCTGACATTCAGGAGCTGCCCTGCATGGGAGAGCCCCAGAAGGAGATATTTTCTTACTCCCAGTACTCCTGGCCAGTTCAGCACCCATCTCACACTCTTCCTCATGGTGACTGGGCACCTGCCAATCTTCCCATGCTCCTGTGGCTTTGTGGAACATCAGCACTGCTCTTGCAGCTCTCACAGTGTGGCTGCATGCATGGGTAGGAACTAGAAGATGCTTTTTTTGTTCCCTCCTTCCCCTCTCATCAGAGTATAGGCATCTGAAGGACATGAACAGGAAGGCAGAGGAGGATCTGTTAAGCATAATGAAGTGGAGGAGTGTGACAGAAACTGCTGAACGGAGTTCCCTGGGGAGGGCTGGAAGCATTATCACCTGAGTCAGTGAAAAAGCTGCTGAACTAACCCACAGCATGGAAGGACAATCTCATGGATGCCCTGTGGGATAAGGACAGCTCCTTGCAGCAAGGGCTGGGAGCTGGGATGCTCAGCCCTGGTGACATGTGTGGGATTAGCTCTCCTGTTTCCTGCCACTGCCTCTTCTGCCCTGTTTTGGGGTCAATGGACATGTGTCCCACACACCTCTCATTTCTCACTGACCCTGACACCTCTACCCCTCGTACCTCACCTGTGTTTCATGGCTCTCCAGCCTCTCCAGCCTGGCCATCACATCTCTGCTGGGCTGGGACCTGGCAGTGCTGCTGCAAGTCCTCTTGATTCCACTGCAAACACGGTCTGAAAAGCACACCCCTTGCCCAGCAGCCATCCCAGGGCTGCAGCTGGGACAAGGACAGAGTGGGAGACAGACCTTGCTTTTCACCTCCTCTGGACCCCTCTTATCTGCCTTCACCAAGCTGAGAACTGCAGGTCAAGGGCACTTAGCTGCTGCACTTCCTGGTGCAACCATGAGATCACGCTAATTATAGGGCTCTCAGCTCCTCAGATGAAATTCTCCTTCTGTATATGCATACATATATACATGCATGTGTGCACAGAGTTTATTATTATTACCATGCCAGACAATCCTTCTTCATTATGGCTTGGAATTTGCTTTCGATGCTCTCAGTCAGATCTTTAACATTATTTAAACACAATGGGTTTGAGGGAGTTTTTGTTATTTTTAATTCAGACCAGATTTTGCTGGGATCAGAGAATTGAACTGTTCTTCATCTAGACCTACGAGCTGCCTCCCAGTCTGCAGGAACCAGGAGGGTCCTCAGTGACAAATTCAGCCTGCAGTGCTTTTGAAATCACAGCCAGGTGTCCAGGGGGGAGGTAAAAAGGAGGATGAATGCCTCTTCCCACCTGTGCCACAAGTGCAGGGCTAGCACAGACCATGGTGACCCCCAAAGGTTCTCCTGAGCCTGGGGCGAGCGCCTGCAGCTCCCTGTGCGTCACAGCACGCCAGGACGTCAGGACACAGCTGGTGTGAGGCAGGCAGGGAGTCCCCGTGCTGGCACAGCTGGGCTGTGTGTCTGCTCCCAGGCAGAGAGCCTGGCCCTGCTGCAGGGCACCTCCCCAGCTGGAGCAAGGCGCTGGCATCGCTGTCTTGCCAGGACCCCGCGTGTCAGCAGCAAAGCATCTCATCTCTCATCACCCGTCTGGGCTGGTCTGTGGCCACCAGAGCAGGGAGAGGCCTTTTGCTGGGAACAGGGAAATCCAGGGAAAGGAGGAGGGGAGTTGTCTGAGATTTACATGTGGCATGCAGGGGGCTGTGTCCTGGCTGTGCAATTGTGAGAAAAATAGACACAGACTGCTTCTGTGAGAGGTCCCAGTGCACCTAAAATGTGTCTAGTGGCAAAAAAAGGAATTCAGAGGAGATGGTTCTGTGGATGATGCTCCTTTTAAATGTCATTTTTGTGAGGATTGAAAGGAAGGAGCTGTATTGAACCATATGCCAATGGTATCTGAATGTGTCCTGGGCTGCATCCAGAGCCCCGTGGGCAGCAGGGCAGGGAGGGGATTCTGCCCCTCTGCTCTGCTCTGTGAGACCCACCTGGAGCACTGCAGCCAGAGCTGGGGTCCCTGCACAGGAGGGACAGGGACCTGCTGGAGCCAGCCCAGAGGAGAGACACAAAATGGATCAGAGGGATGGAGCATCTCTGCTGTGGAGACAGGCTGAGAGAGTGGGGGTTGTTCAGCCTGGAGAAGGGAAGGCTCTGGGGACTTCTTACAGCACCTTCCAGTGCCTAAAGGGGCTACAAGAAAGCTTGAGAAGGACTCTTCAATAGGAATTGTTGAACAGTTTAACAGGACAAGGGGAAATAGCTTCAAACAGAAAAAGAGTGGATTTGTATCAGATATTGGGAAGAAATTCTTTACTATGCGGGTGGTGAGGAGCTGGAACAGGTTTTCCAGAGAAGTTGTGGATGCCCCATCGCTAGAAGTGTTCAAGGCCAGGCTGGATGGGGCCCTGAGCAACCTATTCTAGTGGAAGGTGTCCCTGCCCAGGGCAGGGGAATTGGAACGAGATGATCTTTAGGGTCACTTTCAACCTAAACCAGTCTATGATTCTGTGATTCTATAAGGTATGAGAGAGATAAAGAAAAAGAAAGAGATAGATGGTCTTCAAATGTTATTCAGCAACTGAAAAACAGACACAAATTTGGTATCAGAATAGCATTTCTTCAGAAAAGGGGGAAAAAAATCCCTTGTGAGATCACTCTGGTATAGAAGCATTTAGTGCAAGAGATGGGAGCAAACAAACATCTTGCAGAGCTGCCCAGGTGGGAAAGGGAGTGACTGAAGCTAGACTGACACTAGAATGGACATGAGTGAATGGGCCATGAATAAATAAAATCTGGAGATGAGGAGGACAAGAGTCCTGGAACTGCCTCTTGTAAAGCACTGATGGGGATAGAGAGATTAAAGGAAACACAGAGTGGACCCTGAGACTAAACAACCACTTTGCATCATTTTTTGATAAGGCCAGGGCTGCTGCCCATGGGAGCAAAATCATGAGGCATGATCAGAAATGAGTGTATAGGAGTTATCACAGAGAGTCTGGAAGCAAAGCTGGGTGAGCCCAGTGCTCTGAGCTGGGTGGCTCTGGGTAGCCTCCATCCCAGTGATCTTGCAGACTGGCCAGAGGGAATTTCAGCATCTCCCAGGGCATGGTGTGATGGATGGGACTGCACTGGCTGTAACTGAGCTGAGGCTGCAAACTCAAAACTACTCCTACCCATGAATGCAGAAGGCTTCAAGGAGCTACTGCCCCTGTGGGCCAGGCAGGAGATGCTGGTGGGGCTGGAGGTGCAGTGCTGGGAAGCAGTAGAGATTCCCAGCAGGACTTTTTTTTGCAGAATAAACAGGTCCAACGTTATAGCCTGGAATCTGCAGAGTGAGGTGTCCTCAGCAGTCCCCTGCAGCACGGTGGAGGGGGAGCTGCTTCTCCACCCTCACTTTCCAAATCACTACCTCCCTTGGCATCATCAGTCGAGAGAGCTGCCATCCACTTGAGGCTCTCTCCTTCTTCTTGTCCTGATTATTATGATCATTACTGTCTCATTTCAAGCTGTAAATCAGAAATATTGTGCCTCGTATTTTTCCTCCCTGGGGAACGCATAACTAGGGGTGAGATTGGCTCTGAAGTTCAGTGCTGTTCTGTTGAAAAACTGCCTCGACAAATCGAAACTGTCTCACTTTTTAGAAGAAGTTTTGATTGGAATCAATCTTTCTTTTTTTTATGAGCATAAAAAGGGAGTAGTTAAAAGTAAGATTTATTCCAAATTCATCTTATCAGCTCTGAGACATTCAATTTTGTAATCAATTCCCACAGGGGCTCCACCAAGAAGCCCATATTCAGAATCAATCTTGTATTTCATTAGGTTATTTCTGGTGTTAAAAAATAAGATTGATTCTTACTTTATGTTATAGCGCTACAGCAATTTATTTTTTAATGATATGAGGTAAGAATCAATCTCTGGCTTCTTTTTCCTTTTTTCTTTTTTTTTTTTTTTTTTTTAATCCTGCTTTTCCTGCATTGGTTTTGTTAGAGCCAAGAGAAGTTAGCAAGCTCTGAAGGATTTTCAAATTACTCTTGTGCAAATTTAGATCCTGTTGGTGCCAGCCTGCTGCTCACAGGATCTGCAGAGCACCACGAGGCCTGATGAAAGGCACAGTCTGCCCTGCCCTGGGATTTTGGAAACACACCACACGAAACTGCTCTGATCTGCAGTCCTTGGCAGCAGCTGCCTGACCTCCATGGACTCCCACACCACCCCCAGCACGCCCAGGAGCAGGAACACCAATGGCACTGGTTGCTAGCTACTCCCATAATCACAGTGACAATCAATATAGGTGGCTAAATTAATCCCTAATAATTAATGAGTCGTGTGTGATTCATCAGGAGTGGTTCAGAAGTTACTCAAGCAAGCACAGGTGCTTTTCATGGATATCTGGAATTACCTTGATGCAGTGCTGGGTTTGGTTACTGTGTTGGTATTTGCCTGGCTATTCTTAAGGGATTTTGGTTTAGGTAGTGGCACCTCTTCTTTCCTTCCTTCTTTCCCCCTTTGAGCCTAGGAATGCAGCACAGGTTTTCAGCAATGAGAGGAGTAAACTGCCAGAGTAACTGACCCAGAGGGAGCCATGAATTGAAGCTCCCTAAAACTCAGGATAATGAACCTCATGGCACCTTTCTGGCCCTGGTGGACTGACCCAGGGCAGTCAGCCTGTACCTCCCTGGGCTGCAGAGGCTGTTCCTTTGTGGTGCTGATGTGATGCACAGGGAGCAAGGGCCAGTCTCTCTCTGCCCTGATTCGGGAGTTACTGGGACATGATCCCCAAACTTTGCTCATGATGATGGGATCCTGGCTCCTTAATGCACCACTGGGCTGCTGGTCTTGGAATAGTGACATTTACCAGGTCTCAGTTCTCTGCTTCCAGCTTGACCACCCCAGACACTACAGGGTTTGGGGGCAAGGCTGAAAAGTGACAGCCAGAATAGCAGATCTTTTCCTGCCCAGATCCCACTGGAGCCTTCTGAAGCACCTGCCAGAACTTTTGTTTATGAGAGAGCTGCACTGGGAGGATAGAGTGTGAAGCTGAAGATTGAAAAGTGTCCTTTCCCATGGGGAAAGAGGTGCTAGGTTTTGTCACACCCTTGGGACTTCTGAAGCAGCATGGCAGGACTGGGACACACATGGAGAACTGTCAGCAAGAACCTCCCATGAACCAAGAACCAAGAACCAAGGCTGTAAAGGTCTTTGTGGAGCAGAGATCCTTCCAGGTTCACTCACATGTTGTGTCCTTGTGCATGCCATGGGTGCAAATGTCCAATTTTGTCTCTATTCAGCCTTCTACTCTCGCTGTCTCCTCATGCATGCCTCTTGCTTGTCCCTGTCTTTGTCACTGTGTACATATCTGTCTGTCTGTGGCTCTGTTAGTCTTCAAAGGCCCTGAGTACATTTTATTTCATTATCATTTCCCATCTCTTGAGCTCTATCTCTTTGTTTTTTCCCCTTTTCTCATTATAATTTACATGCGGCTTGGGTGCATGCTGGAAATGAAATGCGAATTTGATAAAGCAGCCACAGCTCTTGCTTCCAACCGTGGCCTGAAAGCCCTGAACCCCTTGGAGAAAAGCAGGCTGTCCTTTTTTTTTTTCCATAAAAGGGGAAAAAACATAATTTTTTTTTCCATTGCACTGGCATAGAATGAAATTCCTCCAGCAATTACCAGGAGATAATGGCCTGAAATTAAACAGTCCTATCTCGTTCTCTAACTATAGGACTTTTTATTTTTTCAAACTATTGAATACCAGGCGAACAATAATCAGGCAGGCATTAGGCATTCACACGCAGGCTACCTGGGATATGAAAGTCCATATACACGGCAGAGCTCCTTTTATTTTTTGTGATTAGCAAGGCACGCAGAGTCCTGTGCAGATGGAGAGAGGCATTAGCCTGGTGCCCAGCAATGCACTGCTAATTCAGGTGCCACTGCTGCCTTGCTCATGGAATCACCTGATTGATGATGGACAGCCCAGGGGGTGGGCAAAATTCCCTGTGGGCATGGCACTTCTCTTGCCCATCTGTGCCATCCACATTTCCCACAGTGCCATTTCTGGCAGCCCTGTCCTCATTTTGTGACACAGGGAGCGTAGAGAAGGAGTTCAAAGGATGATGGGGGTCAGGTCAGGTCCTGGTGCACTGCATGGAAGTTTTCTGGACTTTGCAGCCCCACACACTCCTGCAGGTGATCACACCCTGCTTTTTTCTGCTCTCTCTGGGGGCAGCTGCAGGGCTCTGCCATGGCCTTGGAGCTGGCTCACAGTGTTGAAGCTGCCTGGCATAGACAGAGCCAGCACACTCCTTCCTGCTGAGCCAATCTCACTCAAATCACCCAGGAGATTTCAGCAAAAGAGTAATTGAGCTGCTCTGACTTAGACGCAGCTTGATGTACAAGTGGAAGGGAAACATTCCAGGAGGATGGAGCTTGATTCCTAAAGCTGGTGAGAGGTAAAAGGATGTGAGGAGACAGCTGAGACTGAACAGTGTGCTCCACAGGGAATTGAATACGCCATCAATGACCTCCACAAAAGGTTTGAAAAGATGGAGTGATGTGGGGTGGGGAGAGATGGCTGCTCGAAGAGACAGGGACGCACATCCGAGCGGAGCCTGGGACTTGCAGGAGGTGCCTGCACTTCTTGTTAAACTGCAAAAGGCATTTTGAATCCAGGTACTGAATTCCAGAAGGAACAGATGGCAGGGACTCGTGTTGGAGAGAGAGGGCATCCCACAGTGTCTGATCCTGGGGAAGGTGGTGGGGCTGGGGATGTTCTCCTCCCAGTTACGTGTGCCAATGACTGCCACTGTCCTAACACACACAGCTTGGGTGGGTTCTTATCCAGTAGCAGAGATGCCTTCTTCATCTGTGACTTATGCTAAGCTAAAATTTTAAGGGATAGAATGGTTCATGGAGCTGGGGAAAGACCACAACATTCCAGGTTCCTGAAATGGCTTTTCCAGAAACTTGGATTCAGCTCATGTGGATTCCTTCTGCTTCAAAATTATTTATAAAAAGACTTTTTAAGAATTGTTGAAACAACCTCCTTAGATATCTGCATGGCACAGTATCTTTTCTTTGCTTGGAAATACCTTTACTGTCTAATACTTGTTCTGTACAGTCATGAGTTAAAGTCAAAATTAAACCAGAAATCACATGCAGTACTCCAAAATCCACCAAACAGCACAACATATTTATAAGTGAGGAGGATTGATGGGTGGCTCTTCATTTCCCCAGAGTAGCTCTTTCTCCTGAAGTGAAGCTAGAAAATAATTCAGCATCATAAATGCCACATCCTCTTGAACCAGGCAGGAGACATGAGAGAGCCCTGGAGGCTTTCTGCAGAGCTGGCCATGATCCTGAGTAGGAAGGCAAGAGCTCTGGTCTCTCACCCCAGCTGGGAATGCTCCAGAAGGGTTAACAAGATAACAAGGACTGGCAGAGTCATGCCTATAATTTATTAAGGCTTTCAAAAGGCTTTTGATAAAATCCCTCATAGGAGACTATTAAGGAAACCTGGTAACCACAGGATGAGAGGAAAAGCCAAGACATGGATTAAAACCAAGATAAGAGAGAAAGGGAAGGGAAGGAACAAATGGCCAATTCTCAGCAGGCAGAAAGGTTAATAGTGGAGAGCCTGAGGTCACCCCAGGCCCTGAGTGGCTGAATATATTTATTAACACAAGCACAGAGGAGAAGGGAGCAGCGTGGCTGTGGAGCCACTGGGGGCTGCTGCAGCAAGGCAGGTGGGGGTGAGATGGAGCAGGAGATCTGGCATGGGATGGGATGGACTCAAAGTGGGGGATACTGCATCTGAAGCTGTGCTTGTGGGAGCTGGGGCACCCCAGAAGGTTGTAGGTGCTGGTGGGGTGCAGAGGGGGATTGTGAAAGACACTGCAAGACAGAGGAGCCAGGGCAGAGCCAGCCAGCTCACATCTGACTCAAGGCAGAATGGTCAGATTCAGCTGGGAGCAAATCCAAAACAGAGCTAACAGGATTGCCTTCATGTCAATGGGACAGATTTAAATCTGCTGAAGAACAGCCCTGAGGGCCATATTTCTAAGACCACCCAGTGATATTCCTCAGAATTTGTCATTTTTCATATCAGAAACAAGGACAACATCTGCTTATCCCCAGCAAGGCAGGACTGCAGCCCTCTGGACTCCAGTGACCGGTGAAAGCCAAGTTAATGAATTTAAATATTAATCTAAGTGATGAGCAGGGTCCAAAGGAGCAGGAAAAACTACCTGATGAGCATGAAAAGCAGTGCTGGGTATTGACTTGGTGAATATTATCCATCCTGTGCAAACACCCCAGTGGAGCAAACAGCCTGGTGGAACAAACAGCCTGTGGACACCTGATTAAACAGTGTTTGTGATAACTAGCAGAGAATGTCTTTTTAATTACTTTGATGTGGGGGAATGCAGATTTGTGTGAAAAGTCTCTTCTGTTTTGTTTTTATGGACACAACCAGCTTGAAAAACTAACTTGAGAAATAGCTCCAATGAAAAGTTTGGAAGATGGGAGAAAACTTTAGATCTTTTCTAAGAGAGGAAAAGATGTACAGGTTTCCTCATTTTAAAAAATTACCTGATTGGAGGCTAAAAAGAGACCATAAAGGAAAAGCCTGAACTGTCACAAACTATTTTGAAACTGTTAAAATACAACGGATCCAAAATTATTAACATGAGGTATTTCTCAGGAACTCAGTTAATTCAAACAATTTTAATTATTTTTTCATTTCCAATTTTGATTTTATTTCTTTAGAAGAGTAAAATTTAGAAAATTGTTGAGAATTTTGGTGACAAAGCCTTGCAGAGAAAATTGCTTGTCTGAAATCCATGAAGAGATGAGCTGTGTAAGGAGGAATTAGATCTCAGCAGTAATCTCAGTCATGGGGTTTTGTAATTGTGTGCTCCATGTTTTGAACATCCGCACCCTTTTAATGGATTTTCCTAGGTTAATTATACCATTATTTCACCCTGCATGTATAAAACTGGCTGTTCAAAGTCAACTGTAAATGAAAATTGCAGCTGTTAAATCGCTGGGGTGGCTAACTTGCTGGCTGCAAAACAAACACGGCACCCACTAATTGGCCTGTAAACAAGGGTGGTGGGGAAGGGCTGAGGGGAGTCTCTGGCATCCATGGGGCACCATCCAGCAGAAAACTGAGCATCAGGAGCACCAGAGCACTGGAAAGACCCTCTGGGTGCCGAGGTCAGCAGATGGCCCTGGGGGCGACAATCCAGGAGCTGTGTGCTCATTTTCTCTTTTCCCCCAGGTCACTTGCTGCCTGCAATGTTGATTATTAGGGAAAACAAGCAAGCAAACCCATCTCCCTGCCCAAGGTGACTCCAGAGGGTATGAAATGCTGGAAGAGCACTTCTTACTTGCTCTACTGGCAGAGGGAAGAAGACAGATGCCTGACCCGTGTCCACACCACTGCTGACAGCACCTGGATAACAGACTCAAGTAAACAAGGAAAAATCATCCAAGAGATCAACTTTCTGGAGTTTCTGTAGATAGCTGAAGATGATACCATCTGAGGCTTTTCAGGCTTTCTGGATCTTTCTATTTCTCTTTTTGCCTTCTTCTCCTTCCTCCTCATCCTCATTGGAAACTGACAGGAAAACAAAAGGCTGAGGAAACATCCTTCAGCTGAATTTGCCACCTTGTGGATGTCACAGATTGCTGCAGAGATCCCTCCACAGTGGCAGAGAGCAGCAGGAGGCAGGCTGTGTCTGCTGGGACCTCCACAGCTTTGCCACTTGAGCCCTCAGCTGCTCCTCACCTCTCACAGGACAGGGATCACCAAGGATGTGCAGCCTGGGCAGAGAACCTCACCTCACCTTGGAGCTCTGGGACCTGGCAGACCACCTCTGCTTCCTCAGGATGCACCTCCTCCCTTGGAACGTCATCAAATAGCATTTTTTCCCCTTTCTGAAAGATCAAAGTATAAAAGTCTGCCACTGAGCATTACCATCCCCCACCAGGCAAGCATTATGTTAAGTGGAAACCAGTGTTGCAGCTAATTTCAGTTCTGTCTCTGGAACTTATGATGCCAGTCCCCAAGAAACTGGAGGGCTGTGTCAGACCAGAAGGTATTTTTCCTCGGGGTCCCAGAGAGCAGTCCCTCCAGTCTCCCTCCAGCAGCACAGGCAAAGACAAAGCTGTGCAGCAGTGATAAAAGCAGGTAACACTCACTGCACCTTTCTTGGCTGGCCCTGGAAAGACAGTTCCATGGGCATTAAGTAATCAGGGAACTGGAAGGCCCCGTAAGGCACTTTTTAGGCTGTTCCCTGTCTTGAGGCAGAAGCAACTCTAGTGAAACCCAAGCACATGCTTCTCTCACTATCCTTTATAGACCTTGGGCAACAAAGCCTTAACTCTGAACAAAGCCCTGTATATAATATATATATATATATATATATATATTTGTATCTCCATAATCTCCATTGCTGGTGTAGGCAAGTGTTAGGGAAAAGTTTTTTTGTTTTTAAAGTAAGCTAAAATACCAAAGTTTACTGAAACACTTGTCTGCTCTGAGCTTCTGTTTGCTGTGGCACCTCTGGTGCTGAACCAGCACGAGGGGCAAGGAAACACAGATTGGAATCGGCGACAATAAATTTTGGAACACAAGTTGCTCAGGAGCAGTACTGGGGGCTGGTGGTGCTCTGAGGATCCTGCTGGTGGGGTGTCACAGTTTGTGAAGGGGGAATGGCTGCTGCAGTGGGACACAGCAGTGTCCTGTGTCACCCCAAGGTGACTCAGCCACCGTCCCTCCTTCAGGTGGTGTCTCACCAGCAGGCTCACGAGACCTGGGGTGAAAGGGTGCACATGCAGCAGGCTAAGGGAAAGGAATTCCAGTTCAGATGCAGGTTTGGAAGGAGCTTGCTCCCAAGGAGTCTCAGTGTCACCAGCGTGGGTTGAGAACTTCAAACTCTGAGCCGCGTCAAGTTTTTGCGTTGCTCAGCAAGGTAGCGGTCTGTTTAACGTATTTATTAATGATCTGGAAGTAGAGGTAAACAGCTTGTTAATTACATTCTCCTGCCTCAGTTGGGAGGCATTGTGAATGCCAGTGCAGATTGGGTAATAATAGAGACATCAGAGACATTAGGAAGACATGCAGGAAAGAAAATGAACTCCCTCTTGGCTCAGGGAAGTTGCAAAATAATCCAGGACTGGGTTTTTGAGCAGGAGCAGTGATTCAGGTTGGGAAAAGACCAGTGGCCAGCAAAGAAGAGAGGGATTTTAGAGCAGGAAAACGTGTTTAAGGTACTCTTAGGAGAGGTGGCACAGGAGAGAGCTGAGTGTGAGTGTGGGAGACGATCCCTCCTCCCCTCTCAGGCTGCCACACTCCTTGCTGTATTTTCAGAGCAGCAATGACTAACGGATGCTGTCTCAAAGAAGAGTTACAAATATGATCAGAGGCCCTGGGAAGGGCAAAATTGCTTCATGAGGAAAGATTAAAAGTACTTGCATACGTCAAGCTCAGTTAAATGATGTTCAGGGAAGGTGGGATAACAGCTGACAAATATTTGAGCAGCATAAATCTGAGCAGTGACAGTGGGCTATAAATATAGGATAGGAGCTCTTCTGGGGTGCAGGTGTCATTTTGAATATACCTAACATCTGTCATGGTGCAGGTAGGGGAAGCAGCAGTGCCTGTGTGGCTGCTCCTCAGCTCCAAGATTTGAGATACGGAAGGGAAGGGTGGAAGGTGAAATATCTGTGTTTATCACTGTGACTTAGCACTCTTGGGCAACAGCACAGCCAGCTGCTGCAAGAGCTGTGAGCAGGGATGCTCCAGCCTGCTCCTTATCAAGACTGAGCTATCTGCTTGCACGGTAATGGAGAGGGGAAGAAGTTTCTAAGTCTCTTCTCACACCTGGGAGATAGGAGTGGACCTGGGAGAAAGGTGCCCTGGATGGTTTTGGCACACTGGCACCTCCTGGCACAGGTAAGCTTTAGTGTGCCTCTGATGTCCCAAGGAAATGAGATTATGCAAACAATGGCTGGATGAACAGCACATCTACACAGACCTCTGTGGAACCTCCCTTCCTCTCAAACACAGGTTTTAAAACTGCAGTTAAAAAGTGTAGTCTGGGCATGAGGAAAAGATCTGACATAGGGACTGATGTGTGAAGGAAGATCTGTGCAAAACTGCAAACTCTCTGTTTTGTCAGAGAGTTTCAAGCAGTGAGGATACAAGAATATGCCTGTCATTGGGAAAGAGGAATATATGTTATCAATATCTGTCCACAGCTCAGCTGGCCTTGGGCCTCTCTGCTTCGACAAAGGTATCTCAAAAAGCTCCTCAGGGCTGTCAGTGGGAATGCTGCAGATCTATTTATGGATTCACCAGAAAATAATGCTCTTTTCTATAGTTTGTCAGCCAGAATCACTACAGGAAGGTTCTGGATCTGGGAGGACAGCAATGTAAAGAGAAGCTTCATCTTGGCTCTGTTTGGGAGTCACTGTCGTAGTGAAACAATGGTATTGAGAATGAAGTGACTAGAACCAAAATTCTGTCTGTGAGCAGTGGAATTATCTCACTGACAGCCTGAGACCACTTAAACTTGTCTGGTGCTGGTCAGGAGTGATAGGTCTACTAGAAGATCTCCAATATGGCTTTCCTTACCCTCCCTGGGTCATTTTCCCTCCTTCACAGGAGTATCCTGAACAGCACAAGGGAGCTCACTTGTCCAACAGGCTTTTAAAGGAAGTTTAACTAAAGTAGGTGCCTTGCAGAGAACACTCCTCTGTTGGCTTCAGAGAAATGAAACAGCAAATCTGATGGCTTTTTCTCATCCTAAAAGTGTCAAGTGGATTCTTTATTGGATGCATGACACAGGAGCCTTCCTTGCACCCTGCAGGGTTCTTATGCCCTTCTCATACTGGGTTTTGAACAACTCGTCTGCCACTTCAGACTGCATCCAACTGTGGGATCCTCTCAAAAACACAAGCTCTCTGTGCACTGATAACTGAGAAGTGTCTTTTCAGACTTAAGTTCCTCTTCTGAAGCTCCTACTAAATACAGCACTTAGAGCTTTTATGGTGTTTTTCATTTCCAAAGTGCTTTACAAACATTAATAATACAAAACACATGAACTCCACCACCACAGTAATACCCTAATCCTTCCTCTTATCTCCTCTTAGGGCTCAGAACTTCCAGCCCAGCAAAAGCCCACAAGCTCTGGAGTTCTCTGACAAATAAACACCATTAAAAATAATCTCTGGATGTTTTCTACTCCCTCTTTTAAAAGTGCCTTTCTACATCCCTTCATGCCAATAATCCGTTAATCCAGTCAGTTGCAGGGTTATGAACTGTGTATGGTAATTGGATTGAAGAGTACTGCATTTCTGGGCTACAGCTCTCTGGACTACATTTGCAGCAGCTTCATAGAAGGACTGGACACAGGGACCATCCTTGTGAGCCTGAGACTCAGTGCAGGCACTTGATTTTCCACCCTTGGAGTTAAACCCAGCTCAACCTGGAGGCTGAAACCTAAGACCCAGCAAGCTCCTCTTTGCCAGCCCTGAGTGGTGGGACTTGAGCTTGTGCACCTGATACAAAACTGTTCCCTAATCCTTCTGCCTTCCCCGTGTGTGCCCTGCAGAGCAGGCAGCAGCTCTGTGGGCAGGGGTGATCCAACACAAATTGATCACACCTGTGTTATGGAAAAAGAAAATTGGAGGTGACTTGCCCAAATGTGCCAGGCTGCAAACTGCAGCAGTTTGGGGGCTGTTTCATGGGCACTCTGAAGACTCCAGCAGCAGGAAATGCCCAGGGACTGATTAGGACAAGGGACAATTATTTTGTTCATCCCAAGGCACACTGTCCCTGAGTCAGAGACAAATGTGGAGTTGTGTGTCACGGTGGGATTTCAGTTTTGTTCCTTTAAGACAGGGGTTGGTTCCATTCCCTGCACTGCCTGATGCTCTGGATGCTGTATGGATACACATGGAATGATACCAGCTTAAACCCACAAGCCAGACAGTAGAAGAAATGCCAGCCACAGCTTTCAGGTAAGGCTGACAAGGTAAATGATTCAGCCTTGGTGCCTCTCTCCTCAGATTGCATTGGGATCATGGCCTTTGTAACTCTTCCAGTGACAAACCAGGTCATTGCTAAGTGCTTTGAAGCAGCTGTGGGTCAAGTAGAAGGTCTGTGGCAGGAATGTGGCTTGATGCCCACTCAGCAATGATCTGGTGCCCTCACCAAAAAGCTATGCTTTCCTGGGTCATGCCTTGCTTTCAGCTTGCTGCAGTTAGCAACCATCTTTGCAGACACCTCAACAGCATCCGTCTCTAATGCTTGTCTGCATATTTTTTTCCTCTTTGCCCCTGCTCCGATTTTACCCGCCTTAAAACATAATTTCCATTTCTACCCTTGATTTTGTATTCAGATTTAGCAACCTGCATCTCAAATTTATGCCTAATAATTCTCCTTATCAAGCCATCAAGCAATTTTCCTCCCTCAAATTACTGACTCCCCCACTCTCTCTGCAACTCCTCCTCCTCTTTCTTCATCTCTCTTTTGTATCTGGCAATATTTCAGACTCCTTCCGTAATTTGCTTGACTGTGTAATTGATCAGAATAATTCAGTTTTATTACAATTTGCTTGAAATCCCTTTGTTAGCAATTAGAACACTTTGTTTAAAGACAAATAAGATTTAATGCGACTCTCTCCTCCTTGGCAGCCTCCCAGTCTGGTCTTTCCATGCCTCCTTGCGGCAGTCTGCTCTCTGCTACCCTACTCAATAGCTGGCAAATTCTGTTTCTTGCCTATGGGATTCTGCCCTCTACCTCTCCCTCTGCTCTCTGGTGATGCCTGGTCCACCTTCCTCAGTGATTTGCCAAGATTTATTGTGCTGGCATGGAGAATGTGGCATGGCTTCCCTCCCTCCACTGTAGTCTCTCTCTCCCTGGAGAGGCTCAGGCTCCCAGTGCACAGCAAATTGGTCTGAACCAGTCACCAGGATATTAAAGTGGTTTTTTGGACCACATGAGGAGCAGCCTCATGCCCAGAGGGCAAAGAAGCTGCCTGATATAAGAGAGCACAAAGGACTGTGAAAGGGACACAGGAGTGGGTAGGTAATGTGTGTATTTTTAGATTTAAAGTCTCATCCATAGTTACACACAATAACAGTTCCTTGTATGTGTCTTGGGTATCTTTCCCAAAATGCCTTCAGCATACTGGAAATGATGCCCATCTGATAAATCCAAGAGATTAGCTGTCATCTCCACTGGGAAATGGCTCTCCAGCTGTCTGGACTACTGCAGTGCTGAGGCTGTCAAAATCCAAGAGCTCTCCAGTGCTCCTCTGGCTCACACAACCATGTCCCTTGACTGTGCTGACTCTGAAGGTGACAGCCAGCTGCAACCTGCCTGGAGGTTTATTGCTTCACCCTACCCAGCGTGGGGAGCAGGATAACAACTGCTGCTGAGGGACCTGGGTCTGAGACCCTTGTTGTGATCCTGGCTTCATTTGGCTCTGGTCCTGCTGTGGGGTAGAAGTAGGTGGGCAGGGAGCTGCACATGCAAGGGGTACCAGCTGGTGGCCAGCACAAAGTGTGCAGGGTGGAGGGAGGATGACAAGGAGACAGGACCTGGTACCTGCGCCCAGAGCATCATCTGAATCTCTCCTGATTTGTGCCCAGTGCTCACCCTACCCTGCAAGCCCCCCTGCAGCAGCCTCCTTCCCTCCTTCCCTGTCCTCTCACCCTGAGTCCCCATGTCTTGGCAGGTGACAAAGCATGGCAGGCCCAGCACAGCAGCTGCATCTGGGGCTCAGGCTTCCCTCCAGGGAGGCCTCCCCCATCACATGGATGCTTTCCCAGATGAGAGGAAGTCAGGCTACCTGCTGCATCTCACATTTGGGTACTGGAGAGTCCTGACCAGGCAAGGAGTGTCACCTGTCACCCCAGGCCTCCTGGGCTGGCTGTGTATTCTTCATCTGCAGCAACATCAGCACCTGAAGCCAGGTTGTGGCAAGTGAGGTGATGGCAAAAACAATACTAAATTGTCACCCCCACTCGGGAGAAGCCTCATCAGAGGCATTTTATTCAGTGTCTGCCTTGCCTTGGGAAACTGCAAATGCATCTGTCTGGGAGGATGCAGCCGTGCAGGCTCCAGAACAGTGGTTATTTCTCCCGGGGGATTTTGGATCTAGCAATGTAATTTCAATAGCCTGATGCTTTGTGTGCTGGAGAGGAGGTGGGGCAGAGCCAGAGGGAAGGGCTCATCCAGACACTCTCCTTTCTGCCTGAGTGGGTAGCAGTGTCCATCAAAGCAGTGGAGGAAATCCATGTGGTTAACACCGTGTGTCACGGAATATCAAAATATGCCACAGGATTTCCGGCCAAAATGTCAAGCAGGGTCTCATGAAAATGTCTGACACCGGAATTACCCCCTGCCAAAGCTCAGTGGAATTGCACTGTGGCTGGACAGTAAGAGTGTGTTATTTGCAATCGACTCAGAGCTGCTCTGTTAGCACTGGGATTTACGCTGCTGAGCTCCTTCCAAGTGCGTTTCATAAACCTGGGTTTAGCTTCTTGCTCTGAGAGCATTTTCTGCAGGCCAGTTTGGATTCTGCAGCCAGCTCCCTGTACTTTGGCACTTTGCTTTTCAAACAAATAAATGCTTTGAATATTTCAAAATCCTTATATTTCAAATATCCTTAGAATCTGCTGTACATAACAAATGTTGGTGACCAGGGACTCAACACCTTCAGCTTCATGGGAGTTCTGACTAGCCGATTTTAAAACCCTTAACTAATTAAAAACCCTTAACTGATTTAAAAACCCTTAGCTGATTTTAAAACCCCAGTCTAAATCAATGTGAGTTTTGGAGTTAAATGCTTGAGAAGAGGAAAGAGATATTGAACAATAGAAGGCACAGAACTGCTTGCTGCAAGCTGACCACTTGTATTGGAAATAGCTTATTTTATATCAGCACTTGCATTCTGACATTTCTGGTCTGAGCCATCACCTGGGCTCACCCAGGACTTGAAAAATGAAAGGAAGGGAAAGAGAGCACAGGGCACAGTGACAGAGCAGGCAGCAAACACAGCAGCCAGTGCCACAACCAGTGCTACACTTGGCCAGAGGATCTGCTGGTACCAGGAGGGGCAGGGGCTGGAGGAGGGACCTGGTGCTGGATGGCTCTGGGGCTGTTGCTGCTGCTGGAGGGAGCTGTGTTTCACAAAAGGAACAGCAAATAAACCACCATGCTATTTGCCTTATGCTTGACTTTAATTCCTCTTTCCTGCTAGCTGAGCTGGGTTTTGAAAGGAACCTGTTGCTTTTGTTGATCTCCTCTGGTTCTCTTGAAAAAAAAATCAATGCATTAAAGAGGTACAATTAGTGATGCAGTGGTGAGGAAAAACCTAGGTTACTTGTTTCAAGGAATTTCTCAGAATTACTTTTCTTCCCCCATGTTGCTTCTGCTGTCCATCACAACCACCAGCCACAAGCAATATTATTTTCCATAACGAGGTTTCTGGGGTTTTCTAAGAAAAACTCTTACTGTCGGAGTATGAAATCTGGGCACTGAAGGATTGCTTTACTCTTCGAACTGTGAGAGAGCTGAGACAGCCAGAAGACAGGCAGCAGCTTTGCCTGTCAGCTCTCTGTGATAGCAGGAGCCCAGGTGTCTCGCAGCAGATGGGAAGCACCCAGTGCCACTTGCTGCTTCCTGGGGGCTGTGGAGGGATCTTGGTGCTGCTGGCTGAGATCCTGGCACAATCAGCTTGCACTGCTCATCTGCTCAGAGGCCAGCAATGCTGCCTGCTGGTGGAAATACTTTCTATGAGCAACTCCAGTTCTCGGCTGTAAAATGCATCCTCAGAAAGCAGGGAAGTTGTAGATGCTGGTGGGGACTAACTGAGGGCAGATGTCAGGCAAGTATTTCCTGTGTTGTCTCAATCTCTGTGAAGTTTCCTCGATGGATTTCTCTGGGAGTTCAGGAGCAGAGGTGAGGAGACTTAGCCCCTTCCCTTACTGAAGCTGGTTAGTTTCACATTCTTATTTCTTTGTACCAGTCAAGGTCTAAACCATATGACACTCCCTCCTTCCAATCTGATGAAGCAAAACCTTTGGGTGAAGCAAGAATGGCTGTCACAGTCCATTGCTGAGATGGAGTTCCAAGCCCAGCTGGTAGTGAGATAAGCCAACTATATCCTAAGTCTCGTTACAGATTTTGCTGGTCTTCAGTCTCAGTGTAGGATGTGAATAGAAATGTCTAAGCTTATATTAGACTTCCACAGTCAGACCCTGGCATCTCTTCAGGCTCATCTCTCGGTGTGGAAGACTGCCTTCTCTCTGCCTTCCTTTCTTTCCAGCTTGGCAGGCTGCAAAGTGACAGGGAGAGGCAAAAAGATGCTTCCATTCATAGCATGCTTCCCTACAGATTCTCGAGCAACTGCAGCATGAATCTAGCCCCATGTGCCATAACTCCTTTGCAGGGCTCCTGGCTGATCAGAACATCCCTGATGCAAACTTGGCCAAAAGAGCCAATACAGCAAGAGTAAAAACAGCAGAACAAGCAGTTTACACTGTAAATCCCAATCTTTGCAAAACATGCAGATGAGATTCAAATTTGCCCCCTTTACAATATAAGTAGTCATCACTCACATGCTTCCTCCTTCCCTCTGCTCCTCAGTGGGGTCCAGAGGCCGGTTATAAAACGTTTCTGTCCCTGATCCCATCCCTATGACTCCCAGTGCAACACCACATTCCTTCTGTCCACAGCCCGAGCTCCTCTGGCTCAGGGGACGGGAATCCAGAAGGCTGATGCGTGCCTGTGTTTATTTTTTACACACTCTTGCTGTTTTATGGTGTTTTTTGTGGTCGAGGGGTCAGCTGGGAGCAGAAATAATTTGCCTGCCTCGGGACAAAAAATATCCATTAGCTTTCTTGGCTGCAGTTGGAAATGCTCTGTTCCTCCCTGCTGGAGAGGCAGAACATCTCCAAATAGCCCTGGGGACAGTGGAGTGCTCACTGCATCCAGGCTGTGGGATCTGGCAACCTCTGGGTTGTGCTGCCTGAGCAGCTCTCGGTGGGTCACCAGCAGCCACAAGCCTGGGAAAGTTTCCGAGCTTGGGAATTGGTAGGAAAGATGCTGCTGCCTTAATAGGAAGTGCTGTGGCCTGTATTTTAGGCATTGAGCTGAGGGCAGGTCTCAGGTCATCTGGGGATCAAACCAGCCATGTTCATGCTCCATCTCTGAAGGCTTTACTAGTTTCATCTCTGCTGTGCACAGTTTGGCTGGTCATGGTGTGCAAGGATCACCACTGGACAGCCAGGAGCTGTTCTCTGTTTTTTGGTGAATGGGAACCTTGCCAGGTGTTTCCTTTCCAGGAAGTCTTTCCAAGCCATTTCAGCCACTCCATCCCTCTTGCCAGCACGACTGGTACCAGCTCTTGTTGCTGTGCTTGGGGATTACACAGGCACTACAGCCCAGAGGTGCAATCAGCAGCCAAAAAGAGAAAGAGAAAAAGGTTCACACAGCTCCTGGGCCACCTTTCACAAACTGCAGAGCACCCTATGACTTTGTACTTTCAAAATGCTCCCTCTGGCTCTCCAAGAAGCCTGAGTCCTGCACCTGACTTTCATACTTCACAGAGCCTGAGGGTCAGTGTTTATGTCTGTCTAGTAGCCAGAGGGAAAAGAAAAGGAAGACACAAGGTCCTTCTGCAACCTCAGCACGGGGCAGAGGAGATCCTCTTCCAAGGTGAGTCCTAAAGGGAAATTGCTGCAAGCCAGCTGCTCCCAGCCTAGGGTGTCTTTCTGATCTCCACTTGACTGTTGTATCACCTCCTTTGCCCTTGTCTCCTACCCTAAGGATGTCTTGGGTGATCCCCAGGCAGAGGAGCTACTAAACTGGAAAATAGCAGAGGACAGAGAGACAAGCAGTGTGAAAAAGCCAGAGCAGAGATAAAAGCTGAATTGTCTCCATGACATGACACAGGTCTTTTTCTGTGACTTTAAGCAATAGGCTGACAACTGCTTTACCATCATCAGGATCCTTTCTTCTACAAAAGTGAATTTTATGTCACTGGATGGTGTCATTTTGAAAATCCTTTGTCATGGCCTGTAGAGGATGGAGGTGCACAACAGCTTCCCACATGGAGATTCTTCAACCATGCCAAAGAAAGGGGCAATGGACATGTAAGGGCTGTGGATCCAATTTCAGGTTGTGTTTAATGGTGGGAAGGTGTTGAAAGGTGGTGAGTTACTAGAAAAGATTACCCAGAGGAGTTCTGGGTGCCACATCCCTGGAAACGTTCAAGGCAAGGCTGGATGGAGCTCTGAGCAATCTGGTTTGAGTGGAAGGTGTTCCTGCCCATGACAAGGGATTTGGAATAAGATAATCATTAAGAATCCTCCAACCCAAACTCTTCTGTGATTCTGTGTAGGTCCTTTGGAAATGGAGGTGTTTTTGCAAAGCAATCTTTTCTTCTGTGGGAGCAATCCTCACCCTAACTGAGCTTTTAACAGGTCTGAGGACAGTTTCCAGTTTGCAAACAGTCCTGCATGACAACAGTGGTGTCAGGGGTGTAAATGCTATAAAGAGGCAGGGATGGAACTGGGAAGCAGAGGGTCACCACGGGGCATCTTCCCAAAACTGAGAGGTTTTACTGCTGCTGGATTGCTCACACACCCTCCCCAGCTAGGCAGAAGTTTGACCACAGGTCTCTCAGCACTGTAAGGAGGTTTTCTGAGCAGCCACATCTGCCTCTGCCAACAGTGATGCTCATGGAGATGATGGATGTGACAATGAACACCTTGAGCGTACTTCTGATTCAAGAAGTTTGGGGGTTTACATGTATCATAGGGAGGAAATGATCCTTCAGTAATCAATCAAGTTAGTGATTAATGCATTCTTGCCTTAGCAGAGATTTTACAACATTATTTCTCAGACACAGCTGGAGGGAAGGAAAATAATAAATCCTGAGTGTCAAGGGGAGTGAGCACTGAGAGAAGTTGTTCATTGTCCTTTCCAGCACAAGTACAGGGTGCAGTGAGTGAAATTAGCAGGTGACAGATTCAAAACAAGCACCTAATACAGTTGGGAAGTCCTTGATGTAGGTGATAAAGCCTTTAATGAGTTCATAAAGGCTGCTGGAGGCAGAAATGGAAGCCACATTTACAGCAGAAAGTCTCAAGATGCAAAACACAGGGCAGGGATAAATATCGATTAGATATGCTGGCTCCTGCTCCTGCTCTGTGCTTGTCATCTGCTGTTGGCTACTCTTGGATGCTGAGCTAAGGGGACCTTTGGGATAATCAGACAAAGCTGCCTTCATGCAGCAGCTGATTGCAAGCTTGGTTAAATTCCAAATGTCCAGTTGCCTCGTTCCCAACCTGAGCTGTTTGGGCAGCTCACACAATTCCAGCTCTGCTGCTGCTGAGCTCCCAGCTTTCTGCATCTCCTGGGATGATCTCTGTGTGATCATCTGCTGTAGCAGAGGCTGCAGCAAAGGCAATCTTGTTTGTAAAATGAAATGAGTCCAAGATGATTTGTCATTTGCATCACTGAGACTAAACAATACTCTTTATTTAAGAAAATTATAAAATAAAATTAAATCGTTACTTAACACTGTTTCTTCAAACTTGTAGTGATAAACACATAGGCAAAGCTTTGCTCAATAATCTTGCAGCCTCCCTTCTGCAGCAGGCGATAAAGCAGGAATAACAAACTACCTGGAACTGGCTACACACCAGCCACCACTCCGTCAGCACAGATAGGACTTAATTATTTCCTATCGGCTGGCTAGGTCTGGGAAATAAGGGGCAATGATTTCAAGGCTCTTCTTGTTAAGCAGTGGTGACAAAAAAAGGGAGGATATTAGGATTATTGTCTGATTCTTTCATGAAGGGTAACAAGGATGGTTGGAGCAGAGCAATTAAGGAAGAAGGGATTTCATCTCCAGCAACTGCATTAATGAAATAAGAGATAGGTCTAAGAGAGAAATCCTTGAAAATATGAAGGATAATGTAGTTCATCATGGGGAGGATATTTGAATAACAAAGGTTTCAGTTTCTTCTTGCAGTGCAATGCTGGAGATGCAGAGTGGTGGGAGAAACACAGGCTCAGACCTTGAGCTGAGCATACCCTGCAGGGAATTGTCCCACTGTGGGGCTGCCACCACCTTTTCCCTTCACGTCCTTCCCATCACACCTTGTCCTGTCCCTTCAATGCCAGTGGTCTTTTTGAGGAGTCCTGGAAGTTTCCTCTTCTGCACAAGTGCTTTGCCACAAGAGATGGTTTTCAGACTTTGCAGGGTTTTCTGTGCTGAGGTGGGGTGGGAAATGCATTGGGGTGCATCTTTGGGAAGATGTGCCTGAGCAAACATGAGGCACCTGGTCCTGAGCCCACACTGGCACCCCTGCACTCAGAGGGAACGAATCCATTTTGCTTTGCTGCCACATGATCCAGTCCTGAGGCAGAATATCTTTTTTCACTGTGGCAACCAAAGCAGACCAATATACTCCAGTAGGATATGGATGCAGGATGGTAAAAAGGATCCTAGAAATCTTTTCCTACACAGCTACCATCCACAACAGGAATTTCTCTCTCCATGCTGAGGTTTCTGTCCTTATTTCAACCATGTCTCTATTAGCAGTGTGATTTTTACCAGTTAAAGTTATGCCACTAAAAGCCTTGATTTACAGTTTTGGAATTATTCCTCTTCACACATGGAAATGGTTATACCAGCATAAGGCACCTTTATCCTGAGATAACCAAGTCCATGCGAAGGCAGGTTCTAATGCTTTTAACAATACCAGCACTGTTAGAGAGCCAGCTATCATTTGCTAAAGGCAGACAAGCCCTGTGTTAAAAACTCCTTTTAAGACTGCTGTTTTTTATAAAAATGGTGCTCCATTCCTCCCTAAGACTAATGAAATATGATACAGGAAATCAACGTGGCACCGGATATTTATTAGAAATGTAACCCAAACCTGAGAAACATCTCAATGCAATAAAAATACAGATTTGCAAAGACAACAGAACATGACCAAATGCATCATAAGAAATAAATCAGAGACTACCTTCAGTTTATATTTGGAAAGATGACTTTTCTTTATTCACTTTAATCATAAATTCCTCAAAATAAGACCTCATTTATACCAGGAACAAGCTGCCAAGGGTTATATTGCATTAACCTTCTAGGGATATCTTCAGATATGATGGGCTAGGTTTCTTAGCCGAGCACAAACTGCCAGACTCATTACAGGATGTCTGGACAGGTTGCAGTGAGGGGTCATGCTGCCTGAACCATCACCTGCCCCTTCTGGACACACAATCCATGGCACCACAGAAGCAGAAGATCTCAACTTTTGTCCTAACAACAGTGGTACTGCAAAAAGAAATACAGACGTGTCCAGCTAATTATTTATAATGCAGTTCACAAAGGTCCTCGTGTCAGACGTGGATTTATGGGAAGTCACACATATATACACTCTGCAGGCATGTTACATCTGCCCTGGGACTGTGCCAATCCCACATCACCTATTAAGCAGGCAGTGATGGTGTTTATCATCTAGGATGGCAAAGCTTTATCATCCCCCAATGCTATCACTGCTCTGCAGCTTCATCTGTGTGATAGTGTGCAACCTGCTTTGTGTGTGAGGCCTGCTTCAAGCTGTCAGCCTCAGGCAAAGACAGCATTGCTGGGCTTAACAGACACCCCAACATGCTGGAACACCTCTTCAATCACAGAATCAGTAAAGATGGAAAAGATCTCTGAGATCATCAAGTCCAGCCATTAACCCAGCACTGCCAAATCCAGCCTGTCCTTGCTGACAGCCTCACAGCCACACACAGACCTCTGCCACTGATCCAGCACAGTCCCCAGAGAGGATAAATGCCACCACAGGGATGAAGCAGCCCATGTAGCTGCATGTCACTGCTCAGTTCTTGCAGCAGAGATGCTGTTACAGTTCATTAAGGCATTGCTGGAGCCAAGGATGTAGAAGCAAGGATGGGTGAGCAGGCAGCCCCTTGAGCACGGCAATGTGATCAGGACTATGCAAATTGCCCCTTAGAGGCACTGGGATGCTAACAGAATGGATGCCACCAACCTGGCTCCATGTCTGCTGTCATGGGAGAGGAGACATGTGCAAGATCCCAAAAAGACCCAGCTCACTTTGGAAACCCTTGCTGACCTGAAGGTTTGTGCTCTCCATGACCACAAAGGCATGAGGCAGCTCCTACTTTGGGGAAGCTGTGTGCTGAGCTGAGAGAGAGAAATCCTTTGATAAGCTTCACTGTGGAAATAGCAGCCTGGCAGACTTTGACTGTGACAGGAAGGAGCAGAACAAGCATTTAAACCATGTCTTGAGGTGGATGCAGTAGGGAAATGCAGCACTCTCCTCTCACACACAGCTTTCAGTGCTCCCTAGAGAAAGCTGAGCCCACACCAGGGCTGGACGACCATGCAAAAGGGTTTAGGAAACTGGTTCCCATCAGCTCCAGTACCAAAACCTTACAGGGAGTTGTTCTCTCACTTCATCTTTAGGATCTGTGGCATCTCCAGAACTTGCTAATTTTGCTTCCCATCAGACACTGGCAGGTATCAGTGTCTTTCCTGGGCTGTTTGCTGTGCAAATGCCTTCAGTCCAGAAGGCACTGGTGATGCCCCTGATACTGAGCTTTTTCTTCCATAAGCACATCAGTTTCCTATCCTGGGTACCAATGTCTGTAAAAAACAAGGTGAAGTCTCTTAATTCCTAAGGTTAAGGGTCTCCAGAGCACTTTGTCCACTATATAATCTCTGCTCTGCAGCTTCTGCTCTTTATCTGTCTCAGTGACTTGTGCGTGGCATGTGGATTGATCAGTGCAGCTGGGAGCGCTCAGATATGTACCTGTGAGCTTAAGTGGCTGGTATGGGGGGAATCTTTTTTCACGTTTGGTTTCTTTTTTTGGTTTCTTTGGTTTTTTTTTCTTTGGTTTTGTTGTTGTTGTGGTGTTGGGTTTTTTTTTGGTTTTGTTTGTTTTTGTTGTTTGGATTTTGTTGGGGGGTTGTTTGTTTGTTGGATGAATAATTATCTATCTATCTATCTATCTATCTATCTATCTATCTATCTATCTACCTATCTAATATATATATCTAAAAACCTGGTAGGCCAAAAGAACCCAGTTACAATACAAACTGTGGCTTCTGTTTGTGCACACAATGCTTGATAGCTCTTACTTCACCTCTCAGGCTACATAGATGAGACAGACCAACAGCAATGGAAGAAAAGAGTAGAAAGAGAAAGACACCCAGAAGGGACCTGCCAAGAGAGTGAAGTTCCTTACATTTCTCTTAGCTGTGAGATAACACTGAGATCACTCTTCTTTCTAACCCATCTCCCCAGAGTGGTCTGCCCTGGGACACTTCTGCTGGCAAAGCAGTAGAGGTAGTGCTTGGGCAAGAGCCTGCAGCTCATAGAGAAAAACAACTCAGCTTTCTCCTGGAGACTCTCCAGGATCATTCCTAAGCTACCTAAGCTCCAGCAGTGGCTTTAAATGTGCTCCAGCTGAGGAAAAGGGAACAGAAGTTCATGACACCCTCATCAGAGCTGCACCTGCTCATCCTCAGTGACAAAATCTGGCCAGGGATACTTGGCCCTTGGGTCAAACTCCCTGTGTTCCTGCCTTGTGTTGGATGGACTCAGCTTTGATGAAACTGGACACATTTAAATGGCCTCTTCAATTCTTAGTTCTTGCACTGTTTAATAGAAGTAGACCAGTGAATCTCACCTCTGCCATTGTTCACAGCAGATTCATCTCCTGATGACTTCTTCCTTCCCAGGGAGCAGAGCACAACTTCCTGCAAAGTTTCTCAGAAAGCTGGAAGCAGCTTGCTTGTCCACGTAACCTTGATTTTTCTCTCCAGAAGATTTATTTAGGCTTGTTTCTACATGTTGCCAACCTGTTATTTGTATTTCAGAGTGTGATATGTCTGTATTTGAACCACGATGTCTGCTTTGTACCTATACTGAAAGATTGGCACTGAAGCAGCATTTTGTTTGAATTTGCCTGCAGGCAGCCTGTTATGCTGGAAGATGGCAAAGCTTCAGTCTGGGGCTGTTGGCTTTGATTTGGCTCTGAACTGCTGGCTCATCTCCAACAGCTTAATGGTCATCCAGCAAAGGTATCAAAGCATGGAGAAATGGGAGGAAACAGGAGCTCTGTTTACAGTGGGGCTCTGATCCTTGCAAGGACTGGATGTCTGCAAAATAAGAGCTCACAGGCAGGCCAGCTTTAGGCAGTGCTGACCCCATCAGTTCAGACCAGAATAAAGATGATTTTGTTACAAAGAAAGCTCCACATGCAGAGCAGAGCATTTCTCCTCAGATTACATGCATGTAGCAGGAATTTCCCACAGGCTAGTGCTGGTTGGAGGTCACCCCCACCACAACCACATCAACACATCCACAGAGCCAAAAGTTTACAGCCCATACTTAGCACTTGCTGTAAGGACTCAGCTGGAAGATCAGCCTATAGAAGGTTGTTCAAGGTCTCTGATGCCTCTCTGAAAGAAGAATGCACTGTGTCACCTGCACCATGAGAAATAAGTCTTGGCACAGAAGTGTTGCAGAAAAGCTACTGCATGGTGGGAGACAGTAGGATGTCCCAGGATTATTGGTAAACCATAGTGCTGAACACAAGTGAAAAATTTCTTCACTGAAAAATTGGTTTACCTTTGAAACAGGCTGCTCAGGGAAGCTGTGGAGTCACCACCCCCAGAATTGTTCAGAAAATGAGTAGACATGGCAGACCATGATATGGTTCAGTGGGAATGGTGGTATTTGGTCGAAGGTTGGCTTTGATCTTGAAGACCTTTTTTGACCTTAATGATTCTATGATCCTGTGAACTGTGGCCTAGGGCAGATGCTGTGCATGGCTTACTGCCTCAACAAGAAACCTTCTACCTCAGAGAACTGAGCTAGGCCCCTTGTCTCTGATGTCCATTGCCATTCTGAGCCACTGACCACTGCCCTCTGTTTGCAGTGACCTCTACCCTTGGAATTGCAGTGTCCTCCACCCCCGTGTGATTGGCTCAGGAGAGCTCCTGCAGCCTTTCCAAGCCCTTAGAGGATTATCACACTCTGGCATGTTCATCCAAACTAGACAGAGTGGGGAATTTCATTGTTGCTTCAGTATCCTTCCTCTGAAGCAATGTTCATGTCTCCACTCCCCAGGACAGTAACTAATGGCACAGCTGATCATCCTCTGCATCTGCATGTCAGACATAGCTAACATCCCAGAGCAGGGGTTATTTTGTAAAGGAGATACTTTTGCCAAACATAGCCCTGTCACGAAATAATTCCTTGGATATTTTTCATACAGTTTCCTGTGTCTTGTGACACCAAGTTACAAGGTGGGAATTAAAGTTGCACTGTTCAGGTTTTCTCCTTTTCAACAAACACTGATTGTTTTTTGTTGGTTCTCTCCTGTCTTGACAGGTTTATTTCTTATATATGTTTGAGATTGACTTTAGCACCAGTGAAAGAACTGGAAGCCAGCCCCAAGGAACCAAAGTGTCTTGCTCTGAAGAAGTCATGGCAGCAAAGGCAAACTCACCTGAAGTGGGTGCTCCTGATTGAAACAGAAGTACAAGTGCCTGGGGCGTCTGTAGAGCTGTAATGAGCAAAATTAAAAAAGAGAAACAAATCTGTGACCAAAAGGAATACCAGGTCATAGTGTAATGAAAACTTCTCTGAGAAGAAGGGAGCTGGTTGACTTACACCAGTTTTGCACCCTGACCCCAGCCTGGCTGCATTAGTGACTAATCCTTAAGAAGCCCCAGGTAGGGGTCGATAAGCAAATGTTATTCCTCAGGAGTGCAGCAGGGAAATTGAGCCTTTGTGACTCATTTAGCCCTCGGCCTCACTGCTGAGACTGCAGGTTGCAGAAATTTCTGTGATGGAAGTGCTTCAGCAGAACATTGCAAGCAGGGGTTTCTGAAGTGAGGCACTTAAATGCAGGCTTTGGATCCCAAGTAAATGGTCTGATTTGAAACCAAGGGGAGCTGCAGTGGCAAAGTGCTGTTTGGCTTTACCTCATGCAGGATGGATGTCGTGCAGCTAATGATGCAGGACTTGCATGAACAAGGATAAAATCCAACTTTGTGCCAATCAACCCCTCCTCAGTCCACCTCTGAGACAGCCTGACCCCATCCACTGGGCTGTCCCCTGCCACCAGGGCCAGGAGAGGCTGTGGTACCCAGCGGGAGCTGTGTCTGCAGTTCCACTCCTGGCGCAGCTGGATCCATGGGGCTGTTGGAGACAACTTTGTGCAGCCAAAATAAATGGTGCTCATGTCAGTACAGAAAACTTTCCAGCTGAGCTGGGGAGCCCCAGGAGGGAATCAAATTGCTCAGCAATGCTAGAGCTTTGGCTATCTCCATCCTGTTCACCCTCTCACACTGGACTCGCTCGCGGGCAGAGTTCAATCTGGCCCGTGTAGCATTCACCTGGGAGTTTCCTGACTCTTCAGCTGCAACTTTCATCTGAATGACACATTAGGATTTTAAAAAAGCTATTAATGCTGTAGGAAACACATAGCCCTATCAGGCTACCAGCTGCAGGCTCTTACGGCCATGTGGGAATTTTGCTGGGATGTCATTTGGAAAACAGGGCATGCTGCTGGGGCTCCCTATGCCTGGCACTGCAGAGACTCATCTGTGTTGATAGCATGTGAGGGTCTTTCAGAGACAGTCAGCAGTGCAGGGCAGTGAAAAAAGGCTTAGGGTATGAGGTGGCAGAGTCTGCAAATTCATAATGTGCATGTGTGTACGTGTGCAGCTAAATTCTGCCTGCAAATACAGCCGTGGCTCGTGTGTGTTCTTGGCCAGCTCACAGGCATTGTCTCTGTGTGTACAAATGTAATGACTGTTTCTGTATGCTTGGGGTGAGTGTGCATGTGTTTTTGTGTGTGTTCCTGGGGTGTACAGGCGTCCTGCCGTGCGTGCCCGCTGACCCGGTAAATCGGTGTTTGCATACGGAATTCTTTGTGCGCTCGAGCAAACCAACCTCCCCGTGCCTGCGCTGTGTGGGATTCCCTGGGGGCTGCTCACGCCTCCTCCCGTCTCCCTCTCATTTCCAACCACGGCTGCTCTGTGCCCAGATGGGGAGCACTGAACCAATGGTGCCAGTGGCCAGCAGTTTGCTGGGGTATCAGTCACTGAAAGGGCCCTGAGTGGCTTCTGAGTGCCTGTTGTGCAGGATGCAGGCGGGGTTGGATGGCTGGAGCTGGAGGCTCCAGAGCCAGGGCAGCACCCAGCACAACCCTTGGCCTCATCTCCCAGCTTGAATTGTGAAGATTCCTGTCCCTACTGTGTTCAGTGGAGGAAGACAGCTCAGATAGGCTTGTGCCTGTAATGTCACAGCTTTGGGTTAATCAATAGTCCCCCATAACAAAATTCAGGCCTGATTCTGCTCACACTAATTGTTGCCATTGCCTTCTGCAAGACTGGAAGCAGGTGACTGTAAGCATCCAGGATCCAGAAGCTTCCAGGAGTCACTGCCAGTGAGCTAAACCATGGTGTGATCTCTGTCCTCAGGCCAGGTCAAATCAGACTATTCCTGATGGAAGAAAGGGATCCTATGCATGAAAATAGTTGCTGTGGCAAAATCATCTGAGGGAAAGGACTGCCAGGAATAACAACACTCCCTAGCCAAAAGCACTTATTTTATGAAGGCACACTTTCTCTCTACTGCAGAAGCCAAATACCAAGAAAGGACAGAGTCAGGACAGACCAAGTGTTCGAGACCAAGTGTTCATTCCTGCCACAAGGCAGGATTCCTCCCATCCTAGGCAGGTGTATGTTTAACCTCTTTGTAGATGCCTCAAGATAGGAAGATTTTGCCTCTCCCCCACACAGCTTATCGTAGTATTTCATTATTCCTAGTCTTAGAGGTCTCCTAACATCTAATCTGAACCTTCTTCCTACACAAGAACTTGTCCCATTCTCAGTGTTGGTAGAGAATTCCTTTCTTATTTGAAGCAGCTTTTTAAACATTTAAAAGCTATGCTTATATCTTGGGCTTCTCTTTTCAAGACTGAAAGGCCCTGGTGTCTTTGATCTTTCCTTATGTTGTTTTCACTGCTCTCCTCTGGAGAGCTGCCAAAAAGTCCAACTGTCTCCTGAAATACCGCACACACCTTGGACAGGGTGTTCCTCCTATGAGGAAATCCCAGTTTCTGGACAATTGCATCTGTTTCAAATTCAGGTCACATTCACAGCAGTTGAGATTTGCAGAAACAACTGATAGAGGTGAGCAGGGCAATATCCCAGAAGAAATCTTGAGTCTGTGGCACCTGGGTGCTCTTTTCCTCCCAGCACAAATGGAAACTGCTCAGGAGGTGCACTGCTGGCTCAGAGCACATGAAGATGCTCTGAGTGCTGCTGAATTCCATTCCCATGTTTCCCCAGCATGGCTGGGGCAAGCTTGGCATCCTGTCTGGCTGCAGACAGGGGGGCACTGCTCTTCCCCATCCCCAGGTGCCTGAATGGTGGAGTAACCCATGGCCTCAGGAGGCTTTGGGACTGTGTGCTGAGCTGGCAGTCAGTCAGCAAACTCAGTGAAACCCGATTATTCTGTGGGTATTCTGAAATATTTGACTTCCTGGCCTGATCTCTTGGGAAGAGATCTCCAAAGCCACAATGAGAAGTGAGGGATGTGATTTTCAATGAATGCACACTCGCTATTTCTTGTAATACCCATATTAATAATACATCCTCAGCAGGAGAATCTGGAAGCCACATAATCCTTATTAAATACAAAAAAAAGTGCTGTCTCTACTGTTTCCTTTTGAAGTGTGAAGCATGAGGAAAAGTCCTGATTCCCAAACTCCAGCCAGGCCAGAAGAGCTGCAGTAATGGCACAGCCCAGGACCTTCCTGGTGCATCTTCCTTACCCACAGGGTGCCTCTTCTCCATGGGAAATTAGGTGACCTTGCTGCAGCAACTGTGGGAGCTTTTGCCCATGCACCTGCATGTCCTTCAATGAGTGGTTTCTTCAATGGGAGCAAAGAAAATCCACTGAGAACTGCAAAGCCAGCAAAGTCCTTTATAGATAAGCTGTTAATCTATTTTTTTCCTTTTCTTTTTCTTTATTTTTCTTTGTTCCTCTCATTAGTGGATATTAAAAAGAGAGAGAGAGAGAGAGAAAAGAAGGTGAATGAATAAAAATCCATTAAATCTAACCGGTAGCTTAAATGTTTATACCATGTCTAACTGCTTGATCCTGACATTACTTTCCCCTGCATCCTGCTGTACCTGCAATTCAAGAAAATTGCCTCCCAAATTGCCATCTTTAGTTTATGATCCACGTGCAACTTGAGTGTAAGCAGTGGATGGAAATGGACTAAAAATTTAATCCAGCCAGGATTTCCTCGTGTTTTTCAACAGTCCTTGCTGTCAAACCGTAAGTCCTGCTTATTAAAGGTCATGTATATTAGAGAATGAGGCAGGGAGAATTACAGAAAATGACATCTTTAGCCATGCATATAAATTGAAAAAAAATTAGAAAAGATCTTGCACTACACGTTTGCCTCTGTTTATAGGCAGAGAAACCAATTAAAAGTTGTGTTTGTTACAGTGACATGTACATGCAGAAATCTTTGGCAGTAATCTTCAACATTCAAGCTGCACTGAGATTTGCCCTTAGAATTGGCTAAAGTCCCTCTGTTTCACACTTCCATGGTCAGATTTCCTATCCTAAATTGACCTAACAGTCTACAGAGATTAATGAAAATTTCCATGTAAGTTTTTTTTGTTATTTTTTGGTGTTTTTTAAGTGAAGTGAAGTACTCTTCCATCCCCACTTTCCCTAAGGAGGCTTTTTAAAAATGCTCTCTTTGGAAATATGGTCCTAGTTATTCCTCCTTTATTAGGGACTTTCTAGCTAAACCACCACTGCCCTAGTTTCCAGTAAACTCACAGCTCATGTACTGATGCACACTCTAATCACAGTCTCAAGCTGTTGAACTGGTTCTCAGTTCATCTACCCTGAGTTCTCTGGTTCCCAAAGGGCAACCTCTTGCCTCTAATTCTCTCTCTCCCCTTCTCCTCTTCTCCCAGCCTCCTTTCAGTAATCACTTATTTTTAGGACCATTAATTTGAAGGTTCCTAAACACAGGCATAAAAAATATATGTGAAAATTAAATTTAAACTGCTCATTGTTTTGCAGAGTGGTGGTGAGCTAGGGGAGAGATGAAGAACGGGAATGAAACAGAAGGAAGGAACAAATTTGTGGAAGAATGGTTCTGTGGAGAATCATTCACCACCAAGATGTCATCACTGGCTCAGGATGGCCCTGGTTCTCAGACTGCTGGGATTGGGGCAGTAAGATTGCTTCATTCTTCCAGTCTTGTCCTGCTGTTGGACACCTTTGGGAATGGGGCACAGGGACTTTGGTCTGACCTGATGTGATGAGTGCTGGACCCAGGGTGCTGAGCTCTGTAGGGTTGCTCGTGCCTGCAGTCACATCATCCACCTGCAGGCTCCTTGCTGAGCTGACCGTGCCAGGGCTGTGCCTCCTCTCTGCAGGACCCTGGGAGACACCTCTGGATCCAAACTCCCCTGGGATCCACACTCCCCTGGGATCCAGATCATGTGCTGGAGCTGGCTGCCCTGCTGAGGGCAGCAAGTACAGGGGGTTTCCAAATACCACCCTCTGGGGCAAATACCACCCTCTTGAGCATGGTCAGCAGAGCTGATGGAAGTCTGGTGTGCCAGCCCTTGTGCACTGACACCAGCACACACCTATGGACAAGGGCAGGCACTGCTGAGGGATGTTGTCCCACTTCTGCTCCCTATCTCATCAAGCCCCTGCTGGAAGGATGGACACAATAAATATTCATAGTGCACTTAGAGGTCTATTAAAAGCTATGTCCTTTTTTTTTTTTTCGCTCCAAGGTAGGTTCATCTATTCTGATTATGCTAAGGGCCTACCAAATCACTCTCTCTAAATATGCCATAGCCCTAGTGATAAATGCAGCTGCTGGAGTGGGTCCTTTCTGGTGTTAATCGAATGTTTTAATGAAGTCAGCATGCTGTTCACACGCATTAAAATGCTCAGTCCCAGCCTGAAGAGGTGTGGTACCTCTCTGGCTCCTGTGCCTCTGCACCAGAGGTAAATAAAGCACTTCAGATCTCTGTTGAGAAGGGATGAACGTGAGAAGGGATGAATACCTATTTGTTGCTGGTCCTCCTTCAGGCACTCCTCCTTCTCTGCCCCCCCCCCACCTTTTTTTTTTTTTTTTTTTTTTTTTTTTTTTTTTTTAGGGTATGAACAGTATTTAGTGCCTCCCCTCTCAGAATTATACAGGAAAGTGTCATGGGCGTGTTCTGACAGCTGTTCTCCCTAATTCCTGTGGAGTGCAGCAAAGCTGGAGCACTGACCCAGCTTCCCTAGCAAGCATTGTCTTCCCAGTGTCCAGAGTGGGGGAGCCAGGAGGGAGCTGAGCGAGCAGGGACCCAGTGAGCAGGTGGCACCTGGCACACCTTGAGTGATGCAGCCACAAGGGTGGTGGTGGCCTTGCAGGCAGGAGAGAGGCTTTCCCTGGAGAATCCCAGTGTGGGTGGGATCATGCTTGCCTTCAGAAGGCTTTTAAGATCTCTGGTGTGGTCAGCAGCTTGCACCTGTGAATAAAGAAGGCAGCAACAAGGGAGGTGAAGGATCAGGAACAAAAGTGGCTGAGGGTGCTCAGCCTGGAGAAAAGGAGGCTCTGGGGGAAACATTACTCTCTACAACTATCTGGAAGGAGGTTGTAGCCAGGTGGGGGCCGGTTCCTTCTCCCAGGTAGCAAGTGACAGAACAAGAGGAATGACCCCTTTTCTCAGAATTTTACTGAAGGTTCTGCCAGACAAGGTTTAAGCTGGATATTAGGAAAAATGTCTCCATCTAAAGGGGTGTCAAGCAATGGAACAGACTGCCCTGGGGAGTGGTGGAGCCTCTCCCTATAGGTTTTAAACCATCCCTATAGATTTTAAAAAGATGAGTAAATGTGGTACTTGTGGGCATGATTTTGTGGTGGAGCTGGCAGTGCTGAATTAATGGCTTCGGTTGATGGTCTTAGAGGCCTTTTCCAGCCTAAATGATTCTGTGATTCTATGGATGATGGATAGCCCGGTAAGTGTGCTATTCAGGGAGGCTGTAAACCATGGGGAACAAAAAAGGAAAAGCAAAACTCCAGCTTGAGGCACTCAAGTCTCAGGAACTGGGTGCTCGGGCTCCTGTGGGAGCCCAGAGAGCTGTTTCTCTGACCCTAACTTAGACAGTGACCTTTGGTCAGATGAATCACTCTGTTTGGTTGTTTAGACATTTTTGTCTGCTGTGTGGGTGTCAGCCTGTGAGCTGGGTGCGTGGACATCCACGGTGGGACTGAAATCCCACTCCCAGTTACATTGGCTATATTTGAAGGTTTAGACCAACTTGCTGTGGGAACACTTTGGGCTTTCTTCAGATCCAGAAAGAAGCACTGCACTGCATTTGTAAGCCCCTTTGTAGAAGGCCAGGGTACTCTGAAGATTCTCAGGTGGTCTATTGGTGGGCAACTGAATGGAGTGATAATTCCCAGAGAAACAAAATTGCCCTATTATGGCTGCGTGCAGGGACCTGGATTCAGGTTACTGACCCCTACACGAGGTATTCTTTCCTCCCTGACTATGAATCTCCATGGGAAGAATTGGAAATGCAGCTCAAGGATGTTAAACTTTCTACATTCAGGCTTGCTATTATCAACAAAAACTGCATTTTGTGGACTCAGAGTGTAGATCTTTGTGGGTGGTATGCAGACAAAAAACCCAAACAAGACCCACCAATGAATTCCACATAGGCTACAAAACAACAGCTGCAAACATCTCTACCAAGTAGAACTCAAAAAAATGTTCAAGGGAAGAAGTGAAACTGTAAGCACTTCCCATGCCCCTGAGCATCCTGAATTTACTTATTTGGCATCCACTTGGAAAAGGAAGATACAGTCCTCACTCTGGGAGCTGGGCCACAAGATAAATTCTGTCTTATGCCATACCACAAGTGAATATGACCCAGCTGATCATGGTTTTAGGGGCACTGACTGTTCTGCTCTTTGTCATATCTGATCTATTTTTTAAAAAGCTTATAACCCATCCTTTGATCCATTTTTTCTCTCTTCCCACTGGTCCTTCCTCCTCTCTTTCTTCTTTTTTCCTTTTTCCTTGTACCCCTACATGGATGGAAACCTCATTTACTATTGCTCAAACAGACAGACAGCTGAAAAATTCACACTGAAAAGGGGCTGATGGCTGAGTGGATTCCCATCACAGGAGTCCAGCAATCTTCTCCTGGACAAACATGGTAAGAAATGCAGTGTTTAATTATATACTCATTCTGAGTTAATTTTAATAATTTAAAGTTGGTTGAAATACCTTTTCTGAGGCAGTATCCTATGAGGGAGGGCATCAGGATGTTATACATTACTTTTTGTGTTTTCCCAGTCATGTCTAGAAATAAAAACCAGGATGTATTTCCAAGCTTGAATTTGACTTGAGGTTCTTGAGACAGTCCCTGCAATGTCTTTCTTACAGTGTTGAACAGCTCCTGAAAATCTTTACCAAAAGCCATCTTATTCTTGCTAAGGAGTGTACGTGCTGCTGCAACATGCCTCTTGATCTTGCTATCTGTAATCTAAGGAGGTTGAGGGCAGGACTCAGGCCACCTGCTTCAGGAGGCGATAAGGAAAGCAAACAGAATTCGTGTCCTCCTACCAGAGACAGAAATACAGAAAGCTTGCACTCCTGCTTGGAGAGAAAGCCTTGTGCCAAAAGAGTCACTCACTGCATTCTTCCATGCCTGGCCCTAAGCTCACAAGGAAGATACATCTCATCTTTTCCACCCTGGGGTGATCTTTGTATGCAGCATTCCAGGTGTATTTTCACTGATCATTCTCAAAGTAAAAGCACCTTCCCTACTCCTATTCTTGCTTCTACTCATTACATCTTGTATCTTGTTTGTCTATCCAAATATCACACAATAAATCTGCCATCAAAAGAGGAAATTGCTTTGCCTCTACAAACTCCTGATATTTTTCTCAATTCTCTGCTTTCCAGTGACAGCACCAAGACCACAACTTCCCTTCTTCCTGTGGGAGGACACTCCCTTCAGCTCTGAATGTGTGTCCTGTCCTTGTAAGCACTGGCCATCTTTGTCTGAGCCAATAGCTTCGTTTACAGCAATTTTGCTTTTCCTCCCAGGTAATGGATGACAAGACACAGTCATGCTAGGATTCCTACAGACTCCTACAGACCTTGCCTCCTCAGAAACAGCCCCACCTGCCCTTGATGCCTCATAAACAACTACCTTTTAGCAGATCACTTAGCAGCTCCTAATACATTTAGGGAGCACTTCATGAACATTGCTTCACACTAATTTTTTAATCAAACTGTCATGAGCTGCAAAGTTGAAGCTTTATAAAAGTCTAAATATATTATATTCACATAGTCACCTTTATCATCCCAACTTTTTATCTCATCAAAGAGTGTTTGACAAGTCCTATTTTCTATTAGTCTATGTTAACTGACCCTAATTATGTTCCCATGCATTAATTCTGTTTTGATTGACTTCAGTATTAGTTTTTCCATTATTGTGATGAGATTATGTCAGACTTGCCACTCTAGGGCTGCTGGGGTCAGACCACTTTCTCTTTTCTAATACTGGCACATAATGAGAGCTCCCCAACTTCTCTGGAATTTCCCTAGTGCTACAGGAGTTATCCAAGACTGATGTCAAGGGGTCAGAAATTTCCTCAGCCAGTTCTAGGAAAAGTCTTGGCTGCAAGTTTGCAGATCCTGTTCGTATAAAATGTGTTTATCCCTAGAAGAAGTTGCTTAACTTCCTTCTTGGTTGCTAGTAGAGTGGAAAATATTTCGACATCCTTGTGTGATATAAACACATCCTCTTCTTTCTTTCCAAACTCAGAGCAAACATATTTATTGAGTATTTCTACTGTCTCTAAATCATTATTCACATTTTTTTCTGTCTCCACATGGTTGGCCCATGACATCGCTGACATTTCTGGTTTTCCTAATTAGCCTAGAAAAGTCTTTCCTGTTCAATAATTTGGATCTTTCCTCGCCACCTTTATCTTCTTTCCTTTTTCTGTACTTCCTATCTTAAAATTTATACTGATTTGCATTTCTGCTTCATGTCCTTGCTTTACTTTGCTATTCTAGGGCTAATTGCTACCTTCATGTCAATGCTGAACTAAAAATGTCTGTTTGGCCAGAAATTTTTCTGATCTTTTTCTTATGAATCCATAGGGTTTAGGCCTTTGTAAACTCCCCTTAAAGCTTTCCATATACATATACATATACATATACATATACATATACATATACATATACATATACATATACATATACATATACATATACATATACATATACATATACATATACATATACATATACATATACATATACATATACATATACATACATATATTCATGCTATACATATATGTGTGTGTGAGTGTGTATGTATGTCTGTATACACATTTTTCCTCTGCTCAGGGAAGTTCATGCTTTCCCTCAGCTTTGGGAAATTGTTTTCTGAAGCCACAGTGTTTTTATAAGGTGTCATGAACAAGATTCCAGGGAACAGAACCACTTGGATGCACTTGGACAGGCCCTTTGATGTACTTTCCAAGAGCTTTTTGCGCTTTGCAGAGGTGGATGTAGCTGGATGAGGTTGGTCAGGAGCAGGAAAGTTGTCCATCCAAGGCAATCAAACCTACAAATCCTCATGTTTTTTTCCTTACCTCACCTTCCTCAAAATCACCCCCATCTCTGCAGTAAGGCTCAAGTCCATGGTGCTCTGTCAGGGTGTTCTGTAACAGTCTCAGGTCAGCTCTGCTGATATAACATTTGATGTTGACTGAACACAGCCATTTCATGAGATTCATTTGGAAACCAGATTTGTGTGACCAAGAACTCCACTAGATGAAAAATCATTACAAGGAAAGGAGACACTAGGCAGCTTGGGGGGAAAGAGCTTTTTTACATTAGTAACATGTGGAAGACAAGATAGATTTTGTTACTCTGAGTAACAAAGATTGTACCTGCTTGAAGGTTGCCTGACTCAATTTGTTGAATGATTCAGAATAACCTTAGGTGTTGATAATTCTGTCTCCTATGAGATTTCCTAGGAATTCAAGCTTTTTACAGCTAATATGATTTTACCCAAGCTGTGTGTGTCTGAGGACTATTCAATAATGACAGTCAGTTTGGTTTGTTTGCAATTTCACTGTGTCTGTTCAGCATGTAAGAATGTCAGAAGATGCTTTATCAGGGTTCAAGCTGAAAGAGTATGAGAAATCTTTGGCAAAGTGAGATGAAATTGTAGGTGAAATAACTATCATAAAGCAAGCTGCAGCTGATAGACACAGTTTTAGAATCATTACAGAGAAAGTTCAGCACATTGAAAGAATAAAACCTAGTCAGCTCAGCCCTAGTCATTGAGTCTGAAATTGATGGTTTGAATCATGGTTAATTTATTCAAACTGGCTTTCCATCTTGATGTGATAGACAGGTATGGTATGCCTATCCCCATTCGACATTTTAAATAGTTCTCACAATAATGCATCAAATTGAGTTCCATCACCGGTTATAAGGCAGAACATTGACCTGTGACATTTTAAATTAAATACGGGAGCACAAACGCACTCACTCCCGGGTGATCAAACTTTTCACACAGGTGGATCATTTTTGTTCCAGCAGCCATTCTGTTCCAGCCACAGCACCCGACTTGTGTCAATCACGATTCAAAGCAAAGGGAGCAATTCCTCTCACAACATGTAATTATGCTGCTGATCTCTTTACCTTAGGATGCTGTGGACAGTAAGAGATTACCTGTGTTTGAAAGATAACTGCACGAATTTGTGGAGGAGTGAAGTACTGCTGGCTATTGAGCAAAACACACTCAACTTCTGCAGGATGTCTGTGTGACAGCAAGTGCAGGAGCCTGGCAGAGTTCTCAGGGCAAATATCACTATATTCTTGCCATGTTTTTGCACTTTCCATGTATGAGGCATCTACTGCTGGCCACTGCCAGAAATAGGACAGTGTTATAATGGATTTTTTGTCCAAGTGCACCCATCCTTATATTTTTAATCAAACCCAGTGGAAATGCCTGACCATGATTAAAATGGGCATGGGAATGGGCTGTGGGTGCCTAAAAGTTCGGCATGGCAGCTCTTCAACAGAGAGTGTGTCACAGGAGCTGATGTATAGCTGGGTGCAGCACAGCATGAACAACAAAACAAACTCCTCCTTGGGCTCGGATTTCGTAGCTGAGCTTGCACTCTCCTTGCAGACACGATCTTAATGGTGAATGAACTTCAGGGTAGACTGCATTTGATGCAAGATAGCAGTCATTATTCAAGCTGACATTGACAAAATGACAGAGTGGTAAAGTAATGGCACATTCTTTGATACCACTCTCAGGGTCAGGGTGCTCACTGCTGTAGGATGGCTTATCGATCCGGCTTGCCATTTTTAGAGACCAGACAAGATGTCAGAAGGAAGTTGCAACTGGTAAATAACAAGAATTAAAGGATCTTGCATTCATTCGTGGCCTTCACAAAGCGTGGACATGCAGATTTCTCATGGTCTCTGAACAAATGGTCTGAAACTTGTGTACCTCCCACATGATGATTCCATGGATAGGAGGTGCTTTGACAGCCAGCAATTTTCTTATGTCTGCTTTCATAATTTTATTCCTGTGAGCTTCCAGGAATGCTACATACAGGGATGGATTTCATTTTGGTGACACAAAAGGGCAGCTCTGATTTCATAGCTACACGCATTCCTCAGGAGAATGAAGGTTTATGCAAAGTCTTGGTGCACAAGGAGGATGCCAAGCCAAATGTATTTTTAGCTGTTCAGCCAGCTGGGTTTCTTGTGTCTATGAATTCACTACTTTTCCACCACAACGATGAACAGAGACACCAGTCTTGTAAAAGTTCTCAGTAAAATATCTGTAAAAACTGGTGAACCTGAAGGTGCTGTGAAGCTCCTAAACTTCCTTTGGAGCCCATCCAGCAATGGCAGAAACACTATGGTTTTACAATTATTCCCTCTGAGGAAATGGAGGAGATGATGTATCCAAGGAATTGTACTTTAGTGAACTATTAATGTTTTATGCACAGTCTGTTTTCCCAAGCATCAGCTAGAGAGGACCAGCACTGTCCATGGAGCCAGCCAGGAATGAGCTTGAGGCATCCATTTAGACATTACAGATGCAAGACCCAACAGGAACAGGCTGAGAAGCTTTGCTAAACACTCAAAGTAAAATGTGTGCTGCAGAGTCTAAAACCTTCTAGTCAACACCTTCATGAGTACACACCAAGCTGCAAGCTCTATTTAAGCCCAACTCCATAAACATCCTGGCACTCTGTGTCCTTTTCAACAGTTCATTGATTAAAGACAGATGACATTTGGTTTTGATCATTATTTATTTTTCACAGTTTGAGGGAGTCAACAACAAGGCATAAAGACCCATCTTTTTTTAGCAAACATAACAGAGGCATAGAGGGAAATACACAGCTTAATGAAATTCTTTGTTGAGCTTTTTGTTTTAAGGTATTCCTATGGGGTTGGAAATCTAGTCTGGAGAAGCAGTAAATTATTCCAACTGAGGTGCTGGCTTCAAAATTGGGATTGTTTGGATATCAAAAGTATGAGACTGAATTACAACACCAGAGAGATTTCACCCAGGTGTTTTTCAGAGGTCTGGGGGAGAGATTGACCTAGGCTTGCCAGAGACAGATGTGGTCAGTGTGACCACATTACTTCTAAGACATCAACAGTGTCTACATAAAAATTACCACTTTGGTCAAAATGTGTCCTACTGATGGAATTTTTCCAAAATGCAGTGGTGATGCACTGCAAGCAGCAGCAGGGGAATGTGTCAGGTTGAATCAAACTGTGTGTTCACAAGGTGAGCTGGGATCAGGACTTGAGGAGCTCACTCTGACACAACCACCAGCAAGGTCAGGAGGGGACCCAGATTTGCTGGACCAGAAAATGAAGCTTCAGGGTAGCCATGAGGTTCCCAGATGTGACAAAGTCACTCAAAAGAAACCATGAAGAAGAGCAAGCTGAGCTGGCTTTCTGCATGCATGGGTAAAGCTGAAACAGCAGCAGAGCTGCAGACTTTCAGGTCCCACCCAGGCTGGGTGTTCTGCACAGCCCTTGGCTGGGCAACCTTAAAGAAAATTGATTTTTCAAGTGTGACATAAACAAAGCCCAAAGAAAACTGTCTTGAATATCCCATCTGGTGCCTTTCTTGGTGCCTTCCCATCCTATCAGGCAGCACTGGTATAAATAAAGTTTCTTTATGGGGCAAAATACAACCTGAGCAGGAAGAAAACTATTTGCCCTTGATTTTGCAGATTTTGCAGGCCCGTCTGAAGAGTTCAAGCAGGGGTTTGTTTGGAGTGCTGACCCAGCCAACTGAATCCTTTGCTTTATTCTATCAGCTTTGGCAGAAGCAGGGCGAGGCACGCCAGCCCCCTCACTCCTGGTCAAACTTCGGCGCAGCGGATCGAAGCGGGACAGACGCTGCCTGCTGCTTGCCAAGAGAGCCAGGTGGCAGAAAGCTTCTCACATGTCAGCAGGCACTAGGAAAAGTTTGGGAAATGTTAATAGACAGCTGATGTCCTGGTGGAGATCTCAGGCTGCAGCTTTGAGAAGGTCACTGCACCTTCAAGCACAGCTGCTGAGGAGCCAGGGGTGTGTGCGCTGGGTGGGATACAGGGATACGAGGATGCAGGGATGGATACAGGGCTGAGCAGAGGTGTGGGTCAACACAGAGAAGACAACCAAGGGCTAGCTAGCAGCTGAGGCAGATGACAAAGACAGAAATATGAGTCCTTGTACCCATAATAATCAGCTTTGTGTTTTTTCAAATTGCAAACAAGTGTTTAAAGAGGAACTCTTCCCTGGGTTGCTTTGGTGGTCTGGAATACGCTCCAGGAATTGCTTCCAGTCAGCCGTCTGTTTCTACACTCAGCTTGCAGAGTAGTCAGTGCCCCAGATCTTAGTGGAATTTAAATGGAAAAAGGGCAAAAAGGCTAATCCAGGGAGGGAGCCAGGAAGACATTTAGAAGCAGGAACAGGGTAATGCAAAATCACTGTTCCCAACAACACTTCCAGTCTCCTCCCTAGGACCAAGTATTAAATGGGACAGAGGGCTGCTGTGATTTGGCTTCTGCTCTTCATATGTTGAATTTTATTTTCCTATTTAATTTTTATTGTCTTTTTTTTCTTTTTCATTTGGGAAGTGACCCAAGAAACTCTGTTTCCCACATAGCCATTTCAAAGGAAATTTGATGCTGCAACAAGGACCCTGGGGGAAACACTTTGGGAAAACAGCACCAGCCCTGTCCTGCATTTCTTTTTTTTTTCCTTAGGAAGAAAAGGAAAAAAAAAAGCGGGGGGAAAGGGAGAGGAGCCCTCAGTGTGGGGAGACATGAAACTGGGGAAGATTGGGTTTCAGAAAAGCAGGCAATGCGGCTGCTCCATCTTCCTTCTTGAGCCAAGGACTCTCAGCCTTTGCTCAGCCACAGAAATATCTCACTCTTCAAAGCTGACATTTTTGTGATCCCTTTTTTCCGTCCCTTTACCTTCTTGTCCCTACTGGAAGGCTCCATAAAACCTCTCCTGATTTGACTCAGCCTGCCACAGAGGTTTCTGAACATTTGAAGATGGAGACATGATTCCTTCTTGCCTTCCCTAGGAGACAGGAACTTTGGTGGGGAAAAACTCCTGCTGCACACTGTGGTCAGGCATCCCTTGGCAGCCTCCTGGAGATCCAGAGATGGAGCTGTTTTTGTCAGGGCCTGGCACTTTCAGTTTAAGTTTCCTCATGCACTCCACACCTCTAAGTCTGCCCCCAGAGCAAATATCTCAGTGTTTTACAAGATCACAGACTGATTGCTCAACACAGCAGAAATGAGGACTGTGAGGACACTTCATTCAGTATCCTGAAAAAAAGGATTACCCTTCTGAAACAGTCTCAGGGTGCAAAATGGTCTCTCCCAGTCGTGCTGAAGTTGGCTGGGATTGGAGAAAGAAAAAAGCCTGTCCCCAGCAGGTGCATGTCCAGCTGTTTACCCTGCCTTTGACAACTAAACAAGGGCTTTGATCAAAGCTGCTTGGCATGAGAATCTGCCCCAGACTCTAAAATGCAGCTTTGCCTTGCCAGCTTGGACAGAGACAATACTGAAGGCTGGGATTAGCCAGTGCACTTGGTGAGGGATGTCCTACTTCTCGTGCTGGTCAGGTGAGCAGGGAGACAGAGACCAAATGTCTGCACCTGAGCTGCTCCAGCCATGCAGCTGCTGGGCAGGCTGGGCTCAGGTAACCCTCAAGTCACTGCTCCAGCAGTGCCAGGAGGGTCAGTGCCCTGATCTCTGAAGGCTGCAGGAGCAGACGCTTGTCTCACACCCTGCAGGGGACTCTGACCCAGCAGGTCAAGCACAACCAGAGAAATGGTGTTTCACCAGCAGCTCACTGTCATTCTGGGATGGGAACAGTAGTTGTGCTGCCCCAGGTTGCACACAAATGCCCTGAAGAATCCAACAGTTGACAATATAGTCATATTTGTATTCTTGTCCCCCTATTCTTCACACCCATGGTAACCCAAAGAGCACTGAGGACTGATGCTGCCAGACTGGTGGGATTTAGTCCCTCCAGGCAATGAAAGCAAAAGCTCATTTGTACATCCTTATGTCCCTGGATGCATTCATGTCTCCCCTTCAGAGTGGTCCTTCCCCATGGCTGGGAGCTGTCTGGCAGAGCAACATCAACTCTTGCACAGAGTGAACTGTGAAGCACTGCAGCAAGAGCATTTGTGTCCTAGAAGACACTTGGAGCAGCACCCTCGAGTCCCAGGGGGTCACTGAGTGGGAGGGTGACCAGGTGCCTGCTCCCCAGCTGTCCCTCACTGTGCCATCATGATGATGGCACCATGTCCTGATGGCACCATGTCCAGATGAGGGTGTCCAGATCCACCACTTGCACACGGTGTGTCACAGGGACATCACAATACCTGGGCAACTGAGGCCTGAACCTGTGGAAAGGATGTGCTAATGGAAGTCTGAATGAGATGTAAAAATTAGTTCTTCCTCTTTAGCAATCCCCTTGTCCTCTCAGCCCCACTCCACACTGCTCTAAAGAGCCAGTGTAACCCCCTACAAGCTCCTCAAGGTCTATTCAGGCTCTGCAATTCCCCAGGCTGGCAGTTTGCCCCCATTTACCACAAAGTACTCAAAGGCCAAACCTGCTCTGCTGTAGCTGAGCAGTCTGTCCATTTAATAGAAAAGTAGAATACTTCAGGTTGGAAGGGACATTTAAAAGTCATTTGTCCCAAGTCTCCTGCAGGGACATTTTCCAACTGGATCAGGTTTCTCAGAGCCCTGTCCAACCTGGCCTTGAATTTTTTCAGGGTTAAGACATCTACCAACCCTCTGGGCAACCAATGCCACTGTTTCCCCACACTCATTGAAAATAATTTCTTTATTCTATGTAAACAATATATCCCTTCTTTTTGTTTAAAACAATTTTCCCTGCCCTACTGCTACAAGAATTCTCACAGCATGGCACACTTTCCTGGGCAATGAGACTGCAGGGAATGTCTGCTGGGTAAAGAAGCCATGGCTAAATCCCAGCTCTCCCTTCCACGGCCCATGGTGGTGCACAGAGGATGTGACAGTGTATTTCCTCATTTCCACTGGTCCCCTTGAGCTGAGCATCACACAGCATGTGCAGGTGGCTGCAGGTGGCAGACCAGGGGCTGCAGGGACCACGTCTGTGGCCACAGAGACACGGGATGTGTGAGGCTGTCCTGGGTGTGCACATGGTGAAATCCAAGGTGAAATCCCTTGTTAATGCCAGGACTCAGCTCAGCCATTCCAAGCAGTGCAGCAGGGACACATTTCAGAGCAGGACAAGATTGTCAGTGTCCACTACACTCTCTTGCCCCTGCTGAAGGATTCTAGATAAGATTAGCATTTTTCCCCCATTTTTTATTTTTAATTCCCCCCGCCCCCACCATGTATAGATTCAGTCATTGAGGATGGACAGAGATCCATGATATCTATTTCATGGATGGCTCCAAACAGCTGTGGCTCAGAAGCAACTTTCAAGTGCTCTCAGCCTAGCTGCATCTGAGTGAGTGTCCTGGAGGCCTGATTTGTTTTCTAATCTATCTACCTGGATGTTTCAAACATATTGCCCCCTCAGCTTCTCCATTTCAGTTTATCTCCATATCTTATTGCATATTCCCAAATGATGTTGCATAACACATCTGTGATACCACTTTTTAAGTAACTTTAATTGTCTGATTTTGATTTGTGTTTAAATTGCACTTTCCCCTGCAACCTGAGAGGCATCAGAATTATACACAGAGGGTTTCATTGGAAAGTATTTTCCTGTGCTCGTTTGGCGAGCCCTCCTGTTGGAGGGCACGTGCAAGAGGGGGCAGAGTTAAAGCTTCTGGGGAAAGATCAACTTCTGAGTTTTCTGAGGCTTATGAGATTAAAACCTCACATTTAACGTCTCATTGAAAGAGAGCTGTCAGATTCTATTTCACATAAGATACTTGTATTTGTGAAAAGTGCTTTTTACAAAACATATGGCCAAGGTAATTGTTTGGGGCTTGGGGGGTGGGAGTGGGGAGGAGGGAGTTATTCCAGGGAAAGCATATCTTTTCAGCAGCTCTGACCTGAAGAATCAGAGCCCTCAGTCAATGCATGAAAATGAAGCTGAGTTCACAGTGCAGCTTTCCCGGTCCCTTTGCCAGGAGGGAGAGAAGCAAAGGGAAGCAGGCTGCTCAGAGCAGAGAGCCATGCAGTGCCTCAGCACAAGTGTCAGACACCTTCCACGGCTCCAGATCCACCTCAAGCAGAGCTGAAAGACCTCAACCCAACCGGCACTGGCCTGACTGCACATGGGTGCATTTAATGAGCAACACACTTTGTTCATTACATGCCTTCACTTTAAATCATAAAAGATTTCATGAAGGCTTTTCCTTTCCAAACATATGTAGATTAGTTGCTCCCCTTTAAGGTGGCTTTTGTGTGTACAGCAGAGAGAAATGTTCAGCCAGGCTGAAGCTCAGGGCTGACATCAGTGGGAGCTTTCGTTAATTGAATTACTGTTTTGTGGCAGAATGTTTTAAAAATAAGCGGAAATGTCCCACATACTTTTTTTGGCTGAGAGATCAAATGTATCCAAAGGAATTCAATAATATTCCTACATCTGTGAGTCCCATCTGTCCCTGGAGGAAAAAAAAAAAGTCAAATTCAGTCTCCACCATTGTTTGTGTTCATTATATTCCCTTATCGTCTTTTTGGCTTGTGGGCAGCAGGGGGGAACTAGCAGAGTTCCTCGGGCCTCAAATGGAAACATATAGAGTCATATGCATATCACAAGAGCAGGAAGGACAGTATCAGAAGAAAAGACTCTCCACTATTCATCTGAATAAGAGCTGTGATTTGCTTTGAAGGCATTCACCTCCCCCATTGCTTGCTTTTCTTGTGAATACTTATTGTGGCAGAATCCAGGCTGAAAAGGTGCAGGTAAAAAAAGGAAAGCACGAGGTGAGATGCTTTGAACCAGCATTCGCATGCAGAGCCACATGTGGATATGAATTTTCAGGCTAGTGTATCTCTAGATACGTATTGGCAGGCAAATCCCAAAGCAAGTACTTGCACTTATATGAACTGATGAGGATTTATCTAAGAATTTGCTGGCAAAAGAACACTCATGTGAGCACTTATTCAGAGATACACTAGCAGGGAAATTCTTGTTCACAGGCTTGTCCACAAATGCCTTAGCTGAAAATTCATATGTAAATACAGGTGCTACCATCTCTGTATGTATGCCCAGGGAGGGAAGGTGTGTTCATGCACAGGTGAGCAAGGCAAGCAACAAGCAAATGAAAACACAAATATGAAGGGAGAGGAAAACAGCATTTGGCACTCATGCAAATGGAGTTGGGTCCTCATGCAAAGTCTGCGTGAGTGCACAACCTGGGATACTGGTGAGATCACACATGCAAATTAATTTGGACAGGGCTTTCCTATGACGGAGGCTCATGCATGTTGGAAATGTGGTCAAATGCAAATGCATATCCATTTTCTTGGCCAGTACTCAAGCAATTGGGTATTAACTGGTGGTTTTATGGTGGCACAGGAAAACAAGAACTTGCCAGTCAGCCCTTGGCTGGCTGCTTGGACTTTCAGGAGTCCCCTGTGAGAGGAGGAGGAGGAACAAAACCATCTCACACCCAAAGAGAAACACCCTTAGCTCAGACCTACACTAAACTCAGAGAAAGAATCCAGGTGGAACTGCCTTGCCAATTCCTGATCTTGGGATGCCAAAGTGAAAAACAAGAATGGCATTAAATCCCTCTGCATATATTTGACCTTCCTAATCAGAAAAATTGTATTGGACATTCCAGCTTATTTTTTAAACATTCTGCCACTAAACAGCTTAATCTCCCTTTGACATCAGCTCTTAGCTTCAGCATCAAGCCAGGATTTATTTAAACTGCCTTAAATGGACATTGCTAGACTGGAAAGAAAAATAATTCTATGAAACAACCGATACTTTAAAAGCAGAGAACTTCTCACCCCATGCCCCTAAAACAGACTCTCCTGCACGGCTGTCTAGTAGTATGGGATTTATCAAGGAAACAGGGAGGTGAATCCCCTCTACCAGAAGGCTCCACTGCAGACAGACCACACCAGGCAGTGCCAGGCTTTCCACTGAGCATCGAGGGCTCCAGGCAGCTGCAAGTCACTGGACACAGCTTGCTGCAGATTTAAAGCCATCAGGTCCTATGTACCTGCACAGGAAAGTGAGCTGTACTGTCTGCCAGCACTGCCACCTCCCCACGAGCATCCAGTCCTGCTGGAGTGCTGTGCTGCTTGTGGTGGGATTGGCTGGAAGAGGGAGAGAGCAGGAGCCTGGCTCTGGCTTTGGAATAACCCTGCTCCTCAAATGGTGTCTCCATCTATCTCCCTCCTCAGTGAAGCTCTGCTTCCACCTCTTTCCATCCCATACATCCACACCCTGAGGCAGCGCACACCTCACCTTCCTCCCGTGCCTGCAGGACTGCAGGCTGCACACACCTTTGCTGTCATCAGACAGGCACCCCCTCACACCCCCTGGGGAAACCGCCAGCCAGGCTCCCCGAATGCGAGCCTGGAGAGTTATAAAAAGGTAGATGTGTTTTTCAGGAACACGAGCAGCCCAGCTGAGCAGAACTTCAAGGGGGCCACTTCTCGCTCCTTTTCATTTCCACTCGCAGAGCGCCTGAATGATGTCCGGTGGGAATGAGCTCGCCAAGAAAAATGCAGCTGAGCTGCTGTCGTAAGGGCTGTGCTCTTCACGCCGTAAAACCGGAGTGGAGGAGCTGTGTGAGAAGCTAAGACCCTCACGCACAGGCCATAATATTCTGTTGTGCTTTGAAGCGGATTTAGGGCTGGCTCAGGCTCCCCGGGGGCTGCAGGCTGCTGCTTATCCATGCAGCCTAGCAGCAGCAATAAGCAGCTGAACGTCCTCAAGCCTCTTCTTTACAGAGAGCAGAGAACAATGCACATGCACTAAAGTCGTGGCTGCAATCAAGGAGTCACAGGATGGATTGTCAAAGAAAACCACTCTCCTCTCTCTGACAAGTTTTGGACCTGAATACTTCCCCCCCTCCAAGGTCTGTTGTTCATTCTGGCTCCCCTGCCGTGGCAAGAAATGCACTGCAGGACACCCTGGATGGAAGCTGGCCACTCTGTGTCCACCCCACGACTTGTCTCCAGGCAGAGATCTTCTGGAGAGCATCCCACAGATTTTTGAACGTGGCATAAATCCCCCTGCCATTTTTCCTGTATATAGGGCAGTTCTGGGCTCCCCTCCCCTCCCCTCCCCTCCCCTCCCCTCCCCTCCCCTCCCCTCCCCTCCCCTCCCCTCCCCTCCCCTCCCCTCCCCTCCCCTCCCCTCCCCTCCCCTCCCCTCCCCTCCCCTCCCCTCCCCTCCCCTCCCCTCCCCTCCCCTCCCCTCCCCTCCCCTCCCCTCCCCTCCCTTCCCCTCCCCTCTCCTCTCTCCTCTTTTCTCATGGATGTTCAGCTGTTGATGGACATGGGTCAATTTCTTTTCTCCAACATCCCAGTGTTCATCACCGGTTGCCAGACGATTGGATTTGCCCAGCAGCCCTGGGGATTCATGGCAGGGAGCAAGATCTAGTCTGGAAAGGTGATGCTTTATAGAAGCTGGTCACAGGGCAAGAAATCCCAGCATTGGGACACTGGAACACAGCTTATCTCTTTCTGACATTTCTTTCTGACCCTTTTATCTCTCCCAGTCTGTGGCTGAGCAGGGCATGCCTGGACCAGGGTAGATGTATAAACCCCTGGTTATCTGAAAACTCACCTGTGGGGAAAGGGGATTTTGGAAGAAATCTGGATGTTTGGGTTATTCACTTTGCTGCTTCACAGCTGCCTTGTACTAAGTGGTCACCACAGCACTCACTGATATCAAAGAGCCATCCAGGGCTCAGAAGCAAATCCTGCTTTGGCCATGAAAGTCAGCCACATATTCCTACAGCCTGCCTGGGGGGCTGCAGGAACAAGTAGCTACAAATGTGTGACTTTTTCCACCAGATGCAGCTACCTGAAAGCTCAGCATCTAATTTGCACTTGTCATTTGGAATATATCTTGTTTGTTGAACACCTTTTGATGCAGCTTCACCCTGTCTGTTGAACACCCTTGTATGGAGAAGAAGTTATTTTCCTCATTCCCTGGAGGTATCTGTACCTCTTCACTGGCTGTGAAAGGAGCAGACAGAAGTTACAGTGTAAATCAGAACCACAGCATTAACACAGCCAAAAATTGGTGGGATGAGCCCTACCCTCTGTGTCAGATGGGAGGTCACCCCTATATCATGCTGCCTGTCCTTTCCCACATAAAAAGAACATTTTGATGGCTCTGGTACTCTCAGATCTCAGGTGTTACACTAGGTGCCTGGGAGTGACAGAGGAAGAGGAGACAAAAATGAGGTTTTCAACCTTTCTAGGACAGAAGGTTAAAAAAACAATTGTGGCTTATCTCAGAGTTCCCCACATCTGCTGGTATGACCTGCAGAAATTCCTCCTGCCACAGGAATGGCTGGATATGACTTGTACCCACCCCTCAGCCACTGACACTTGTTGCATGGTAGCGACATAAAAAATCTGCTTTAACTATTGAAGATAAATGGTTAAAGCAGATTTTGCTGCCAGTCCAGAGGAGCTGCCATACATGTTCTGTGTCCTTGGCAGGGGAAATTCTGGTGCTCAGCTCATACAGAGAGTGCAGGCTGCCTGCAGAACAGGCATCAGCAGCACAAGTGCCAGTACTCACGTTCATGACCTTCTCCCCAGTCGGGTCTGCTGGAGACCTCTTTGCTTTATTAATGAGAGCAGAGATTCCCTGAGAACAATTAAAAGAGTTGCTGTAGGCACAAACAGTGCATGTGGTCCTGTGCAGAAACTAGGCAGACTAGTCAGAGCCCAAGGAACAGTTTTTCACTCAATTAAAGCACTTTAAAATGAAATCATGGCTCCTCAAATATACCTACTATAGTTCATCTCTCAAATGTATGTATTAGATGCATTCAGATGGGCTGTCTAGGTTGATAACAGACTTGGGGAATGACCTCAGGTTGAACTGCAGGGAAAAGAAATTGTTTCCTCATTAATATCTCTGCAAAATAAATGTCAAGTGGAAAAACAGTTTCTGTGTAATCAATCTTGGTTCACAGACATTGTGCTCTGACAATTCCTCTCATGGAAAGGAATATATTTCCCATAGATCTGTAGTGTTTCATACATTACAGCTTTCATAATATCAAAAGCCAGTGCTTGGGTTACATTGAGCTTTTCTTTCTAACCCTTTGGTTTCACATGACCATAATTCTCTGTAAAATTTCTCTGTTCAGACTAAAACTTTCACACTTTGTATAGGGCAAGAAATGATGATTTTTCTTTCACTGAAGAAAATCCTTTTAGCTATCTTTGATTTATTGGAATGTGTGTAGAGGAGAATTACACTTTTATGGCTTTTAAAAATGTATTTTTCTTCTTGGCAACTAGCAAAGCTAGGAAAGGCCTTTTCCTAACCTATTTGGCATTTTCCTTCCCAAGAAGCTAAGCTTCTGCAGGGAGTGGACTGGGGAAATTGTGTGCAGGAAAACAGCCATTGAAGGATCACCTCTAAGCATGTTTAGTTAAGATACACTGGGATTTTGGGGGTAAGGGAAAAGAGACCAGTTTAGACCTATTTCTTGCAAGAAAACATTGTGTACAGAACGTGCTGCTGAGCCTGGGGCTGGTTTAAGTTGGTCACTGGGTTAAGAAACATGAGTTTGAGTGACAATCAAATCTCCCTCAAATGCAGAATGAAGGTGCATCTCTATTTGCAATTTTACCAGGTGGTGTGATTTGGATTCTGAAGACATTCACCTTTGCTGGTTCTTCTCCTAAAGAAGTTCCAACTCTGAAAGTCAAATGGTAAGGCAGAATCTCATATTTTGCAAAAGAAGCACTTTCTCAACTTTGCCTTTATGCAGAAATGTGTGAAAGAATGGTTTAGCAAGACACCAAAATTTCTCCAGATTCAGATTCTGAGACTGGTTCCCACCTTCCTCTCTGCCCAGCTGCTCATGGTAGAGGCAGGTGGTTGCTAAACCACTGATCAAGTGACTCCTGAGGAAGGGTCCTTCTGTGCTCCAGCCACATGCCATGGATTTACCTGCCATGGATTTACATGCCCTGGATTTATACGCCCTGGGCACAGCATCACAGATGGGCTTGGGTTGGAAGTGACCTTACAGATCCTCTCATTCCAACCTTCCTGTCATGGGCAGGATCACCTTCCACTAGACCAGGTTGTTCCAAGCTCAGTCCAGCCTGGCCTTGGACAGGGATGGGGCAACCACAGCTTCTTTGGACTACCTGTGCCAGGTATCATCCTCACATCATCACCCTCACAGGGAAGAATCTTCCTAATATCTAGTCTAAATCTCCCATCTTTTAGTTTAATGCCATCCCCCTTGTCCTATCAGTCCACAACCTTGTCAAAAACTCCTCCGCAGGCATTTGCACCTCCATGAACCTGCCAGTTTCCAGAATACAAAAAACTGCATAGTGCTTTCTTCTACTTTAATTTTCTCTTACTAAGAGAGGCTAAGAAAACATCATGCAAAATTCCTGTGTTAATGTGACAATAGGATTATACATCCTTTCAGTGAAGGATGGCAGGAAGTGGAGAGGTCGATCTCATCTCAGCCACATTAATTTGTAGCCCCTATTTGTTGTGCTGTCTGCCTCTAGTCCTGGAGACCAGAGTTAATTCCAGCAGAATTTCAGCAGAGCTCAAGGAATCTTAGCTTGATTCAAAGCAAATCAAAGCAAATTTGCCACCACCACTGGAATTTTTAAAGCACGGGGGAATCTGGGCTCGGCTTCTTGACTTGCTTTCTGACCTGTGCAATAGTGCTTGTTCTGCTGATCTCGCCTTCTCAACCAATTTCTTATATTTGTCCAATATATCCCTTGCAACCATTCAGAGACTGGATACATCCTACTCCCTCAGAGCATTTTCCTCTGAGATCTCGGCTTTCTATGCAAGAAAATTCTAGCTGGCATTTGCAACTCATTGTAACTGGATCCAGGCATTGCCCTATTCAATGCAGTTGGCTACCCCACAGAGATTTCCTTCACGTCATGATATTTGTCTGTGGAAATCTTAGTTGTAGACCTGTTGTCCCTGCCTACTGCTATTTGAATTTAAATTAAAGCTGACAGGAATTGTTAGATCTCAGGCTGTTTTCTGCAACATTCTCGTGCAAAATCCTTTGCTACTTAGTAAAAATAAAATTTCAAACAGCATGGCAATACTAATATCTCCAAGTATTTGGGGAAAAAAAATCTGCCTGTTCTCAACAATTTAGTCTGTCTTCAATAGTTGGGCTGGAAAAATCTATTAAAACGATTAAGTGCACACACTGCTCAGGGGCTGTTGGTTGGATCCCTCCAGACCTGAGACCCTGTGTCGCACTGATTTAAACTGGAGGGCAGTGAGGCATTGTATGGGCATTGGTAGACAATTTGGAGGAAGACATAACACTGTAGGTAAGCCACACAGTTTTCCTATTGATGCTTAAATCATTAAGACCTTCTTAATGTATGCTCTGAAGACTGAGAAGTATTGGTGTTTTCTTACCTGTAGAATTACTCCTGAACAAAACCAAAGGCCAGGCTTTGGGTCTTTCTGAGATGGTACTTTCTGTATCTTCTTTTGGCAGGAAGCTGCATGTCTTAATGCCTTGGTCCTCCAGCCAATGCAGCATCTGAGCCTAAATCTGTGTGGTAATTCACAGGGCTAGTGGTGGACTGACCTGGGGCCATACATTGTACATTTATGAGACTGGTTGTTAGGAAATGTAGGCTCTACAGTCAGGTAGGAACATATTTTAAGACACTGTGCATTAAAAGTATATTTACAATACAATAAGCCAGGCTGTATATTTCAAAGATCAGTGGGAAGGGGCCACTTTTGGTGATGTTTGAAGTCTATCTCCTGGGCTGTCACATTTATTCAAAGAATGCCTGCTACACATTTAGATCAACCCCCATCCCAAATGGAGGGGAACACAGCTCTCTCCCATATGGGGCTAATCTCCGGGAAGGCAGTGTGAGCACATGGTACCAATTCCTACACACTTTGGTCCCTTAACTCAGTCCTGAAGGCAGGGAGCTGAGGTGGGGGCAGGGGTGAAAGCCTGGTGTCACCCATTTATCACACAGGAGAGGGGTGCCTGCTGCTCACAGGTGATGAGTTCTGCTGCCAGAACAGGAGAGAAATATGAGATGATTGATCCCAGGGAGTGCAGGACAGGAATGGCTCCTGATGGAATTGCAGAAATTGCAGCTCCCTTACATTTTGTGGGACAAGAGTGAAAATACAAATAGAACCCAGAATGAGCTCCACCTCTTTTCATAGCTCTTTTTTTTTTTTTTTTTTTTGCAGCTGAGTCCTGCAATCCCAACCTTGTGGACATATATATTTTTATCTATCTATATCTATCTATATCTATCTATATCTATCTATATCTGTCTATCTATCTATCTATCTATCTATCTATCTATCTATCTATCTATCTATCTATCTATCTAAGCTATCTTTCTATCTATCTATCAATATATCTGTCTGTCTGTCTGTTGGTATGTATGTCTGTCTGTCGGTCTATCTATATCTATCTATCTATCTATCTATCTATCTATCTATCTATCTATCTATCTATCTATCTATCTGTTGCACACTAGCAACACTGTGGAGGGAGAAGTGTGACTTGAGAGCAGCAGGTGTGCCTGAGCCACCAGAGCTGCCCTTGAGCCCAAAGGGGCCAGAATGAGCACACAGGAGCCAGACTCAGCACTTCAGCACTGCCCTGCACACACAGGCTGCAGGTGTGAGAAGAAGCTGCTAACTGCTGGTGCTGGAGAATGGGTTAAAACACTCCTGGCAGGAGGGAAAATGATGGGTAAAGAAATGCCTCTTCTGTGGCAGGAGAGATCCTGCAGTGAGGATTGCACTGGGAGACCTGGATGAGGACAGAAACATTTCAGGGAGAATTAAAATCCAAGCTTTTAAACACCGTGTTATTTCCTGGAAGTTTCCCAAAGCTGTTACTATATTCTTTTTCTCTGCTACATTAATAAAGTAAATCCTGGTTTAGCCAGTCTTGACATTTTTTGGGGTTTTTTTTTAATCTCATTTTCTTTTATGTGGAAGAAAAAAGTAAAGAGAGGGAAAGAGTAATAATACAAGAGGGATAGATCAAGAGCTAATGTTAATGCACCCAAGCTTGAAAAACCAACATTTTCAAGGGAACATCAAAACTAAGGGAATGAGAGGGATCTCTTGCTTAAAATTTTGAAACAATAAATAGTGATATATTTTTTTCCCAAACTTTGTTGGTTTTTTATTCTTCTGGTCGCATTAGAGAAAAATGGTTTCTAGGACAAGCCATGATAAGATGAGAGTCAGAGCTGTGAGGTGTAGCAGAATTGCTTACCCTCCTTGAGATTACTACATGAGATATTGTCTCAGCCAATTACAAGAATATCCTGTTTTGGTTGCATTCATCTTGCTCCTCACAGGCTGAGCCATGCCCTCTGATGCACCATGCAGAAATGTCTGTGCCTCCAGGCAAGAGACAGGGATCTGTTGAGAAAATCATCCCAATCCCTCTTCTGCTACAACAGGGGCCTTTGCCTCATGAATGCACATTTTTGGTGCAGGGATTTCTATTTTTTTTTTTTGAGACATTCAAGAAGGAAATTAGTTATTCCATGACAGTGCTAGGTAGTGTCACTGCCTGTTACACATTAAAATAGAATTGGTTTTCTCAGAGCTTATGTCTCCTACACAGCAAGAACAGAGAGGAAACCGAGTGGGCATCCCATCCCATCGCATGATTTGGCTGTGCACCTGGGAGAAATGCCACACCCCAAATCTGAGTGACAGCTGACATTCCACCAGCAATTTTCAGATGTGTGGCAGGAGCAGGCTCCTGTCCTGTGTTAATGGCAGCTGTACTGTCTCAAGGGTGTGGACTTGTTCTGGGCACCACTGTGAGTACAAAGGAGGGATGCTCAGCTCCATGACCTTGTCCCTGCACAGCTCTGAAGGATCAGAGGGACTTTGGGGAGGTCCTGGCTTTCCTGGGAGGTTCACAGGGCTTTCCATCCTTCCCAGAACTCACCAGCTTCCAGGAACCATGAGCCTTGAGCACAGCCTGCCTTCATCCCACTCCCTTGTTCCTGTCCCAGCAACTGCTGTCAGGCCTCAAACTCTTCAAGCAGCTTTGTCAAACTTTAATTACGTGACTACAATCTGTCCAAGAATTTTATGACATTAATAAGAATGTTCCTAATTAGCATTTATTGTTTTTATTATTGAAATCCCAAATTACACAACCAATTGATTTTTCCCTGTTGCCCTCATTAAGTTGGAGTGAAATGCATTTTAAAATAGATTGGCATTTAATTCCTTTAGAAAGTGCTGATTAGATCAAGGGCCTGTTTCACTGCATTTGGTTGCATGAAGTCACTTTAGGTTTTAATTTCTCCTTGTTAGTATGAAGCTGAGTCACTCACTGAGTTCCTCTTCTCCCCTGCCACACAGGCACCTACTGGAAAAATCTCCCACCATGGCTTAGATCAGGACTTTGGAATAAATGAAAGCAAAACAAATGTCTCCAGACAGCGGATTCGACGTGAGATGAAATGCAAAGCTCAGCCGGGTGTTGAAACTGTTCAGCTTGCTTCATGAGCTGGCAGGATGGGGAAATAAACTTGAAATTATTAAGGGGTGCTTGGCTAAATATACAGACTCTGATATTTTCCTGTCTTCTTAAGACAGCCTGCTGTGCTTGCTGCCTGCTCCCTGTCTCTCCTCCCTACCTGCCTCTTGTCTGCCAAGGCAGGGATGGAGATGAGACCCACAACACACTTGAGGTGCAAGTTTCTTGCACAGCTTCACCAAATCTCAAGGGCCTCATTAAGGTTCCTTTCTATATAATTGCATAACAAAGAGTGTCCCTCTATCCCATGTGTTTAATAGGCTGAGAATGTTTGCTTACACGAGGACCTCCATTGTTTCAAAAATGCTGCAGCCAGCTCTCCCCAAAGCCTGTTACATCCCATGAGGCCAACTTGTATGACATTGGGGGTTTATCTTCTTGATCTTCTTAACCTTCTTGCTGCCCCTGAAAAATGGTCAGAGCAACATTCTTCTTCATTATATTTCCTGTGTGACAGCCTCTGCAGAGAGGGCAGGGTCCAGCAGACTGAACTCTGCCACAGCAGAGGATGAAGAGATGCTACAGTCTCCTGTCCTGGCCAGGACCTGGCCAGCAAGTCCTCCAGAGACCTGGCTACAGAATAAGCAAAGAGTTTTCTTTCAGTTCAGGAAGGTGAGGGTACATGCTTTAGAAAAGTCCCTCCTCTTTCATCTTCCAGCATGTCTGCCCATCTCAAATAAATGGCACAAGGAGAAGAGAAACAAACCAGACTTTATCCAGACAGCAGACTGAAGAGGGAGAACTCCCTCCTGCCCAGCTGGGGGCTGGAGTTTCTGTCCCAACTATGCATGGTGGCTCACACAGCCCTGCACTGGAAACTGGGGGTGGCTGTGCTGGGGCAGCTGTGGGCACAAGCACTCTGCAGGGACAGGATCCTTCCCTCAGGGGTGGCTCCTCTCAAAGATCCTTTCAGAGTTACCTTCTCCTGCTCTGGGGTAATTCCCTTTTTTTCTCCTTATAAAACCCAAGCTGAATTTGATGGATTGTCCTTTGGGGAACGAGACTTGCTGGACCTGCACTGTGTCTGCAGCTGTGCCTGCTGGGGCACATGTGGGGCTGTGCATGGGGGGCAGGTGACCAGGGTGCTGGTCCCAGTCTGGTACCAACACCTGCTCCTGCAAAAGTGGTGCTGAGAACAAAACTGGAGACAGAAACACCTGGTCCTGGGGCTCCTCTCCTGCTGGTTTTACATGTGAAGTGAGACAGAACACAGTGTTTATCTTTACTTTTAGGCAATTTTTTTTTTTTTTTTTTTTTTTTTTTTTTACAAAATTAATATTTTTCCTAGAAAAAAGAAGGTTTATTTCCTCTTTTGTATAGGACTTCTTTTCCCAAAAATGTGGGTAGCACACATCTAGCATGAGTAACTGTCTCCTTAGAATTCTGCCAAAAGCAAAAGAGTTTGTCTCTCCACCATATTCCATATTTGCTTGTTTGGGGAGAAAACACAATTTGTCATCCCTCCATCAGTGTCACCTGGACACCAGTAGAACCTGTGAATGAAAGCAGAGTTTATCCTGCACCCTCACCACTTTCTTCTCCACTATGGCAACTCCCACAAGACGAAAATATTTTTTACAACCTTGTTTGCTAGATTCATTACCTTTAGCTATATTTGTTAGATTTTGTTAGATTTGTTAGCCAAACTCTGTGGTAAAACTGTCCTTGAAAATAGGTCATGTATTGTCAGTTCACCTTTGTGAGTAGCTAATGCTCCACCTCCATCCCTGCCCCAAGCTGCACCTGGAAAGTCCAGGGGGTTTACATTTACTGCTGGCCAAGACAGCTGTGAGCCCTTGAGCACAGGTTTTTTATGCTGGGGTTCTCTGTGCCACAGGGAACATGCTGCAGTAGTTGGTAGGACAGGGAATGCAAAGGTGGTGATGGTACCAGGAACAGATTTCAGCTGTCTGCCAAAGCATGGGAAAGGGCAGGCTTAGGATCTCACCAGGTAGAGAGGGAAACTGAGTCACAGAGCAATGGAGCATTTGCTCTGGAGTTGTGTCAAAGCCGGGAAGGAGTCCAAGTACCCTGAACGTCGAGCCTTTGACCCAGACACCACCCCATGCTGCCTCTTTATTAAGCATCCTCTAAGATGTCTTTAAAAAGTCTCACAGAAAGGCTCTCTTGTTCTCCTGGGAGCTCTATATTAGCATCTGAAACACCCGTGCTAAATTTGAGGAGGGAGGGGGAGGCGAAAACGCATGAGTAGCTACTTTGATTAGGTAATAAAGTATCAATTTATTTTTTATAAATACAGAGAAAATTCAAACCAGCTGGAACTCGCAGTACCTCTTTGCACGCCACATTTCTAGCAAAATTTCCTGTGATTCCCTGGAATCCACCCTGCCCATTATCCAGCCTGAGGGTGCACGGACAGTTTCTGTGCTGCCTCTCTGCTGGTCAGCCAGCCACATACTAAAAGAAGGAGCAGAGGGATTTCTACTCCTGTTTACACTGAATTGTTTTTCTTCTTGGATGCCGAGGGGATTTTCCACGGGGGCTGCAGAGCCCTGGTTACCTGGGGCTTTTGGGAGGGCTGGTTGTTTCTCTGACAGCTCGGGGACCTGTGCTGCTGCCGGCGCCGTGAGCGAGGGATGCTGAGGGAGAAAAAGGATGGGTGGAAGGTGTGCACGCTTGGAAGAACTCCTGTGTGGGTGTGCAAGCCCGTGTGCAAGGATCTCCTGGGTCTCTGCTTCTCTCATCATGTTTGTGTCTGCACGTCTACCTGAGCCCTCTGAACTGACCTGCACAGAGGAACTGGAAGCCTGGGGTTGTGAGGAGGAAAGGCTGGGGAATAGTCAAGAGGCAGCAGAGAGGCTGGGAAGGATCTGCAGCCATTGGACAGGAAAAAGAAACAGGTTTAAACTGCAGGAAGGGGATTTCAAGCAAGATACAAGTAAATCACAGTGACAAGAATTAAGTGTTTGCTGACTGTCTGGAGAGAAGGAGGCTTGCTATTTTGGGGAATCTTTGAGAATAACATGTCTGCCAGGAAGGACTGGAGAAAGACTAGTTTTGGGGAAGGAGATGACTGATGGCTCTCTGTGTCCTTTACAGCCCTCTCAGCTGTGACTTTATATCCCTTAAGCTACAGCAGGAACTGAGCTGTTGTAGCATTGGTGGGAAGAAAAACTGAGAGCAGCCTGAATGCAATCCCTGCTGTACTCCTTCCCCAGCACCCCAGGGCCTGCTCTGGATTAGGCAAAAACTTGTTCCTCAGAGAGATCTTTCAAACAGCCCACATTCCAGCCCCAAGAAATGGCATCTTCTGATAAAGCTTGTTTTGATTGTGACACGCAGGAGCGAGTCCAGGTGTAGGAATGTGTAGTCTCTGGCCTTTGTGTTGATAAAAGCAGAGGTGCAGTAGCACAGTGGGAAGATCCTGTTGGTGGAGAGGGTTCCCAGTGGAGTCTCTGAGCACTTAGGACTGATCCTACAGGGAAGGGGACAGATGTGGGGCCCTGGAGCAATGCTGCATTTCTCCAGCCCAGCACATCGTGTTTGCAAGATCCCATTTGGATCTCTCCCTTTACGCATTTTTTTTTTCCTGACAGAAGAGCTATATTTTGCAACATGTTGAACTCCACAAACAAACTAGAATTCTATTTTAAACTTCAAATTGATGTACCCAACTGGCAAGGAAATTAGCATGAATTAATTAGGGTGAAGATGAAAGGCTTCGGTAAAGAGTGTTATGAGCAACAGCCTTTATTAAAGCTCCACAATGCATTCTCCACTTACCGAAGAATACAGCATTTAATGAATACTAGATCTGAGCGAACCACTGACTGGGGTTGACAGAATGGTACCGGTGCTTAACTGGCACCTCCCGTGGCTAGGAATCTCTGTGCTTTGGCTGCCAGGGCAGGTTTTGTCTCCCCAGCCCGCCGCTGCCGCCGCTCCATCCACTCCGCAGCCTCCCACGCTGCTCCAGCAGCACACAAACACCCGGCTCTGCTCGGCTGAGAAAGGAGCCAGCAAACAATCTGATAAGTAATAGCTGCGCTGACAAACAATTAATCACAACAACAAAAGCGTTTAAGGGGGGAGGCGAAAGGGAGGTCGTCAGCAAGCAGAAACTCCAGAGTTTAGCGCAGTGAGCTGTTAGTGAGTCGACATGGGGGATTCTCAGGGCTCTGTGCCTCGCCTCTCCCTCCTCTCCGACACAGACTCTGTTTCCCAGAGCTTCAGCTCAGAGCGGTGACCTGTGCCACTCCAGCGCTCTGGCTCACGGCTGTTCAGCACCCCAGAAGGGCACAGGGACACAAAGCTGAGTTAACGAAGTTTGGGCACTTAATTAGAGGAGACCCCAATGCCCTGTAACCCTGCCCTCAGCTCACGGTGTGATGCCAGGAGATGGATAGAGCGTGTGTTACACTCAGGTCTTCCAGGACAGCAGCTGAATTTAATGAGAATCGTGTACGTCCACCCCTCTGGATCTAAAGGAATCACTTGGTCACTCGGCAATACCCTCCTTTGCCTCCTCTTCTTCCTCCTCCAACTCTTTAATTGCTCCTTTTACCCCCCACTGCTCCTCCAGAGCAATCAACTCCCTCCGGTCCTCTGATACACATTATACACGTCTCGTTATTTGGGTTTGCGCTGTTAACTATTTGCTGTTTGAATTCCCTCTCGGCCCTCAAGTTTCCACCATAAATGTGATAAGTTACAACATCTGTTCTGCCAGGACCGGACTTTCACTCTCCAAAGATTGTTATTTTACTTCAAACAGCCCCAGAGCGCAGCAGCTCGCAGCTCTCGGCGCTGGGTGGGAGCGCAGAACCCCCTGCACGGCTCCTCTGGGGCTCGGCAAGGGCAGGAAACGACACCCTGCGGGTGAAATGTTCCGCGCTTCAAACTTTGTATCAACTTCGCAGTTAATTTGGGTGAGAAAAGGCTGCTGCAGTCAGAAACAAGCCCTCCTACAAGCGCTCTAGCTGCACTTTTTAACATTTTCGTGTGAAAACCGTATTTTTTACAGAGATCACTATAAGAAACATTGGGAGCATCTGAAGGGAAATAGGAGGCTTTCTTTGAGCCGGAATAATCCTTTTCACATTTCAAATTCACCCAAAGTTTTACTTCTAGGGCAAAAAGATTTTTCAGCTCTCTTGTTGAAGCCAGCTTTAAAAAACCCGAGAAAAACGCTGTTTGTGCAACCCACTTCTGAGCCTACCTTCTCCCAAGTAATTATTTATTTGCTGGCAGGGATTTTGAGTGTTAACCATAGTGTGGCCTCGCTGGGTGAAGTGCAAGAGGGCTTCCATATGCTGGGAATCACCTCAAGGAAGGAGGCAGGATGGAGTGAAAAACATTGCCTCGAAGAGCTCCCAGTGCTGTAGGAAAGATGAGGAGAGCAAACAAACATCTTCCTTGAGTTCACAAAGCTGGGTGGCAGAGGAGAGCAAACAAACATCTTCCTTCAGTTCTCGGAGCTGACTGGCAGGAGGGAGCGCAGCCCTTCGCCTGCCTGCCTCAAGCACGGAGCCACCGTCTGACTCGAGGCTGGAAAAGAGCCCTTCCACCATTCCACAGGCTCCTGGTGGAGGAACGAGCCTCAAGAGCATGTCAGGGGTGATGGAGAGCTGGTCCCAGTGGGTGCTGGTGTCCTGCTGGGGTGGCACTCGAGGTGTGAGCTCCCTGCTGGGTACAGCTCTGCTCCTGAGCGTGCAGGGCTGGCATTGCTGCCCCTGCATCTCCAATGCCACACTCAGAGCTCATCTCCAGGGAAGTTCATGGCAGTGAAAGGCGTTTGAGCCACACTTGTGAAGCCCAGCGTTTTCCCTTTCTGCCTGGAAAAGGCTGGGCAAGTGTTGTACCAGCTGCCTGCCTCCTTTAGCAGAGCTCAGTGTGAGCTGGGAGGATTGTCTGGGGCAGCTGCAGAGTGGCCTGGGCTCAGAATCTTGGCTTCCCACCACAGAGGTCATCCCAAAGAGCAGGGAAGTGGTTGTGAGAGAACCTGGGGGAAGTTCAGTGGTTTTAAGAGGTTTTCCGTTCCAGGATGGAACAAAAGCCAGGGAGAATTAACTATCTTCTTGAAGGAAAACAGCAGGGGGAAAAGATGTGGGGATGACTCAAACAGTTCTGCTTCAGTTTCCTTTTTTTTTTTTTTTCCATATTTCATTTGGTTTTACAATGTATTTCCCTTTTTGGAACAGGGGAAGAAGTCATCATGAAACACTGCACTCAAGAAAGTCCCAAATGAAACACTTCAACCTTATCAAAGTACTCATCCTCTTTTTTCCCCCCTTTCTTTAGTTTTTTTTTTTCCTTTTTTTTTCACCTTAAAATGAGTTTTGTCAGAGGGCAGCATTTCTAAGGGAAACATTTTGCTTTGGATAAATTGATCTTTTCCCCTGGAATATTGTTTGAGCAGAAGGAGGTTGCACAGCCTGGGAGGAGGTCTGGCAGGTTGTTGGTGCCTGCACTGCTGAAACAAGGCTCAGACACCCCCACAGTATCAAAAAATTCTTCTAAATATTCTGTCCCTGCACTTCAAAATCCTTCAGGATTTGCTTCAAACCATCACCAATGCAATGTGGTAGTCTAAATTTTTACCTTGAGTACCATCCTTGGGCTTGCAAAAAACCACCACTCTAGGATTAAGAAATTTTTGATTAATTATTCCCCTGTGAAATAATCCTGGTGGATTTTGTATCTTTTTTTTTTTTTTTTTTTTTTTTTTTTTTTTTTTAATAATAACACTTTACCACCCACATTGTCCTGTGGCTAGAAGTTACACAGGTTAACTGCCATAAATGAGAGAAAAATCTCTTTGCTTCTTCTGAACCTGCTTTCTTCTATTTTGATGTACATCTGTCTCAGAAAAGGAAGGAAAGCATCCATCCCCAGCCATCTTTTCCATGCTATTTTAGACTTGCTGAACTCCTAATCTACCCATCCTTAATCATCACCCAGGCCTTACCAGACTGAAGAGTCCTAATCTGCTTGTTTGTGCATCCCTGTTTTCTTTTCTAAGGTGCTAGCTGCTTCTTGTCCTGAATCACTCTTTGACTTGGAGGGGTCCCAATTAACCCTAGTCCCCATATATTTAATAAAAAAGAAAGAGAAAAAAGAAAAAAAAAAAAAAAAGAAGAAGAAAAGAAAGCTGGAAGCTGCTCTATATTTCTATACCTCTGATCCTGCTGGTACTTTTCCCATCCTTCCTTATTTAGGAGAACGCATTTCTCCTGGACTGTCTTACACAATGCTGAAATTGTCTCCATTCTGAGTGGATGTAGGGACATTTTTCCTCACTGAATGAAACTTTTCCTCTTTTATGTCTAAAAATACACCTCGTGCTGATGGGGGTAGTTCTGATATTTTTATCAATTTTACCAAATGCCTTCAGTCTGAAAAGACGGTGAAAAATATTTCTGAAGAGTGTTGGAACACCTTGGCTTTCCATTTTCGATATGAAACTTCTGCATTTTTCTTCAAAATGGTATTTTGCTGGTGTTTAGAAGGGGGAGCAAATGATTTCCCATTTCCTTAGGAACAACATGCATCTCCTTGCTGCATGAAGCACCAGTGTGAGGGACCTGATATTCTGCGGTGCTGGAGGGCAATTGTGAGGTGGGAGGAAAGGATCTGTGGTCTGGGAATGAAGAAAGAGCCAATGTGATATAATTTGGCAGCTGGTTTCAACCTGGCCGAACTCTCTGCATTGAAGTTTTCTCTCTTCGATGAGGAAAAAGCCCTCAGCCCCTGCCAGGCTGAAACCACCCAGATCCTGGATGCTGGAGGCATCCCGTACACCAGTTTACAGACAGGCTCCCGGCTGGGAATTAGGGCCCTTCGGAGCCACCGGGATGTGATTAGCGGCTGTTTAATGAGTGCCCAACAAGCTGTCAGCTCTCCCCAAAAAAGTCAGACAGTGGGGTGGCGGCAGTTCTGCTGAAGCTGGTCCTCTTCGGAGGATGCTGGCTCGGGCTCCAGCTCAGGCAGAGCAGCGAGGGGAGTGGGAAGAGGGGAGTGATTCTTGTTCCCAGCACTCCTGAGCCACTGCTTAAAATCATTTAACGCCGAATAAATTATGGTGTAATTTAGTTGCATAGCGTTTCATGCTCAATTAGTGCCACTTTAGAGGGAGGCAAGTTCTCCATGGAGGATGGAGCTCGGGAATTTCGCTTTGCACTCGGGTGGGGGGGATGCATCTCCTAAAGATAAACGGGTAACCACGGCAACAGCACAGCTCCGGGAGAAGCCGGGAAGAGGGAAAGGTGGATAAGGAACAGGCTGGCAATAGGTCTTACTTAGGAATGGTGCTGCTGGCTGCTGCACTCAGAGCGTCTGTAGGATGTAGCATCTGCAGTTTGGGGAGGCTGCTCTGCCCTGGAGACCTGGTCACCTCTGGACAAAGCAGGTGCCAGAGGCTGGAACAGTGAGCAAGGGAGGGTGGAAAAAAAGCCAGGAAGTCCCTACAGCTGACATCCCATAGGATAAAACTGGGAACACCTAAGTGGGCTGGTGGCCAAACAAGGACGGCTGGAGGTGGGATCACAGCTGTGGAGGTGCAACAGCCATCTGTGAATCCCCATCCATCACAATGCATGGACACTGGTGTGGAGATCACTCTGGGATGCCCAGGACCCCTGGGGATCCCTTGTGCTCCTGCCCATCTCCCTCACCACTGGAACTCAAGCAGAGATGAGAGCCATCCAGGGGTCCAGCCACAGGAGCTTGGGGATGGACACCGTGAGGAGCATGCACATCCTCCCTCCCAGCCTGTGAAACCATATCCTGAGTCCCAGGGCTACAGAGGGCACCCAGCAGCACCCCCTGAATGTCATCCACACGGTGGGGGTGTAACAGCAGTGCTGGGACTGTCCCAGCTTGGCACAGCTTTGACAAAACAACTCCTCAACAGGACATTTCCCTTCAAGTGGAAGGGGAGGCTTACTGGGTATGTCTTGAGCAACCCTGTCCTCACCCTGTGCCTAAGGATGCAATTCCCCAAGCTAATACATCTAAGTGACAGAATGCATTTCCTAATGTTCAGATGCAATTCTTCTCACCTGATTTCATTCCCTTCCTCCCAGTGAAACCACCAGGAGACCCCTCCGTCCTCCTCCCAAGTTCTTGCAAGCAGGCAAGTCCCCCTTCTACTCATGCCCTGGGCCTTTCCCCACAGACTTTCCATCACTTCTGCCCATTTCTGAAGTGCCTTTGCATTTCTGGCAGCTTTGTGGTGTCCAGGAGGTCACACAAGTGCTGTTCCCAGGAGAGAGGTCTGATCCAGAAGGGTCCTGCCTCCAGATGTCTCCTTGCACAAGACCTGTGTGTGAGCAGCAGCGTGTCCAGCTGGGTCCCTCATGGAGAGCAAGGGCAGGGTCAAGCCTACCCACACCCTGGGCATTACCTTTGCTGTTAACTTAAATAATAGCAGCAAAAACAACCTTCAGCTCCTCTCCTCCACCTTGGCTTGCTCCCCAGGTCCCCAGAGCCCACTGCTTCTCCCTCTGGCAGCATCTGAGCTCCTCCTGCAGCATTAAATCAAGGTGTATTTAGCATTAGGTAGAGCCAGCAGAAACCTCTCAGGAGGTGAATTCGGGGTGCCTGATATCAGGTTGTCTCAATTTATGAGAAGAAGAGGCTGTGCTGTTGAAAAGGATGCGAGCTTTACAGCTGCAAGAAAAAAAATTTACTAGCACAGAGAAGAATAAAGTTTTCCTTAAAGAGAGCACAGCATAAGTTTCCTCGTTTAATGGGCTCCTGCAGTTCTAGGAATAAAACAGGAACTGTCCTATCGAGATCTTAACCACAGGTATGGAAAATGCATGGGGAGCCACGGGCTGTGCTTTGAAATGACAGACAGCTGTGTGGGATAAATGAAGATGCTGGTATAGCAAACATGACAAAAACAAGTACTGCACAACATCTAGAATGGACAAAGATGATGAATGCAGGTCTGTAATTAAGAGTGTAAAGAGGACATGCGAGCAGTTGTGGAATTGAAAGGAATGAGATGCAACATGAGGTATTTAAACATCCTCTTCCAGCCAAGTTATTCTGGAAGAAAACCACAGGTCATCTGTCCTGACCCCCTTTGCAGCACAGCCCTCTTGTGTGAAGCAGGGACTTGCATCTGGTTTCTACTGAACAGCGTCCAGTATTTGACTGGAGCATCTTACAGAAAATCATCCCTTGCTTTTAGATTGAAGAAATTACCACGTCCCACAAGTTACCACATCCCTGGGATTTTCACTGAATGCCTGGTCACATTTTCTGCCCCAAATCTGGGCCTTACGTCTTACTGGAATTTGTCTGACCTTAATTTCCAGCTGTTGGCTCTTTTGTTCCTTTCCCCATGTGATTGAAGAGCCTTTCACACCTTGTATTTTCTTCCTGGGAAGGTACTTACACATTGCAATCAGTTAAATCTCAATCTTCTTTTTGATGAGCTAAACAGATCAAGAATTTTCAGTCTCTCATTGCAAGGCTGATTTTCTTCCAACTCCACAGGTTTTGTTTTTTTTGTGGCTTTTTCCTGCACTGTCTCCCACTTGCTCAACTTTGATCATCTCATTTTCCTGCCCTCATCTCCCTCCCCAAGAGTTTTGCTCATAATTCCCTTGAAACGTGGAAAAATTAGTCTTTCTGAAGAATTGAATGAGTGTGTGTGTGTTTCGCTAGCCAGGACCATGCTCCAAAAGATGACATAAATGAAATAAAATGACAATTGCTGGTATTAAGCAATCACCAATTTCCAAAAGCAAGGATCTCACTGATCACTTCATGCTTGCTATTTATCCTGACATATCTGTTACTGGCACAGCATTCCTTTGGACGGGTGCAGTATGCCTGGTGTTGGGACAGACAGCATCTCTGATTTTAAGCACTTGCCTGAAGGTTCCTTGGAGGGGCACAGCATCTTGAAGGGAGCATCCTGTTAAGGAGACATAGCTGCCAATTTGTATGGCCCATTGTCTGTGGTGAGCTTCCCAGGGCAAAAATGGGTATCTCGGTGGGTTAGAGAATGGAATTTGACCCAAACTTTCTTTCCCTCAGTTATCTCACAGTATTCATCTCATGCATCCAGCCTGGGCTCCTTTCCTAGATTCCTTTCAGCCCAATGGCCCCTTTCCCACCTCAGGTGCCCAAGGTACCCCTTGATCTCAATAACAGAATGCAAGAAGCTATGCAGAGTCAGCCCTTGATCTGCAAATTCCTTCTCTTGGCTCCATCTAGGGAATTGTGCTGTTCAGTTATCATCCCGGGATGTTATTAATGTGTTGTTTACTTCTCCCTCCCTGTCATTAATAAAGATGTTAAACTAGACCAGCTCTAACATCGATCCCCGTGGCACCTTCTGGACACCTCCTTCCCCATGCAGACCCCTGTAGTTTATCATGGCTCTGTGTTTACACACCTCTTAGCCAATTTTCCCCCAGGTGTCTCAGCTTGTATCCACTCCAATTCAAATTCATTTGCCAGGTAAGGTTTTGCAAGGCACTCTATCAAATACTTTATTAAAGGTGGCCTCTAGATACTTGCATTTTTCTTTCCTTAAAACAAATGGCTCCATCTGAAGAGATATCATGCAGGCTGGTATACACATTTAGAAGAAGATAGGGCCAGGTTCTGTATACAGTAGGTGGTTATCAGCATGACTGTTTAAGTTTAGGGGTGTTGGGGAATGCTAATTGAAGTTGTCCATGATTTTTGAAGCCAGGTGTTTGCTTCTAGTCACCTTTCCTTGACGTGAATGTGTTTGTTTTGTTTTGTCAAAAAAACTGCTAATTTTTAAGAAGTTGCCACGTAACAGATTTGTGAGAGATTTCCAAAGTGCTCCATGACAGTCAGTCAGGTGCATTTCCTGGAAAACCACGATTTCCAAAAAAAAAAAATCTACTTTGGGGGTACTAACACTCCTGGCAAATTTGGACCAAATCTAGCAAAGAAGGGCATGGGAAGGGATACCTGATCAGGGCAGTGTTACAGTCTGAATGTTGTCAATGTAAATTCCAATTGTTTGGTTGCCAGTTTGGAGCACCTGTGTGGGCAGTGGGAGGAAACCATGGACTTGCCATGTGGATGGGCTTGAGACATTGCTGTGTCTCCATGTCCTTTGTCTGGAAGCAGGGAGCCCTGGTTCCTGCCCATGGGGACAGTCCTGGCTGCAAGGGGTAGCTCCTGGCTCACTTTAATCCTGTTGCTGCTGCTGGGGATCACAGTCAGCTCTTGCAGTCTGCTGGCTTGGAAGAGAGACTCCAAACCTGTGTGATTTTCCCCCAGCCCAGCAGAGAGCTGCCTTTTACAGGGGATTTGCTATGGATTGCAGGGGGAATAGTGCCAGGACAAACTTTGCAGGGTCTGCAGTCGATAAGCATCACGGCAGGTCGGAGAGGGATCACATTCCCATTGCCCTACTTCATCTTTTCCCTCTCCTTCCAGCCAGGCTCTCCATTACAAAATGTACAAGTCAGGCAGAACAGCCCATCTCCCCTCATTCGTGTGCGTGCTCATGTGTGTGTGTGTGCAATCATTTTTCTCCTCTGTCAGAAGACAAAGCTGGCTTGTGAAAAAGCCATTAATCTGAGCCCATGCCTCGTGCTCCTTTTCTGCTGTGCAGGACTCCAGAGGAAGTGCTGAACGAGACATTCTGCTGTGCTAATGCCTCCTAATCTTCCCCTCTACCCTGATAGTCTCCAGCAAACCCTCACTGAGCTCTGGGGCTATACGTCTTCACGGCTGCTCACCAGGGGCATCATTAGGAAAGGGCTCTTAAATGGCTTGACATTCATGGCTTCCCAGAGGAATGGAGCTGCTGACAGATCTCTCCATTTGGAATATGAAATCTATTTGTTCAGATGCATAATGACCGATTTGTCTTCTCAGAGGAGCTGCTGCTGAGTCCTGGGACTCAGTCATGGTGCTGCAGGCCAGCAGCTGCATGTTGAGACCACAGCAGAGCCAGCCCTAAGTGATACTGATTAGAGGAGGGGAAAAAAGCAGCCCTGAGGGGGCAGAGGGGAATTACAGTCCAGGGATGTAGGCCTGGAGAAAGAGGAGCCCTGAAGGGATCCAAGCTGGATAGTGTGCTGGAGCTCACTGAAGCTGGAGGGGGAACAAAGGCAGCAGAGCTGTCTGGAGGGGCTGCTGGGTTGTGGTGCCATCTCCTGTGAGGAGCCTTGACCATGGCCTCATTTCCTTGTTTGCAAGCAGCACCTGGGCACTCAGCCTGCTGGTTCACCAATCATGGCACCATGTGGGAATGGACACTGCTGGTTCTTCTGTTGCTGGTCAGAGCACTGTGAGAGCCAAGTGGAACAGCAAAGCTCCATCACAGTGCACATTAGGGACACAGTGCTTCCACATCTCAGGCTATACCAGGAAAGGTCACACCTTCCCTTCCTGTTTCATCCCCCCAAAGCCTTGAGCAGCTTCGGGGCAATGAGGGAAATGCCGGGGCAAGGAAAGAGCAGAAGTTCCTGATGGGAAAGCAGAGAAGAGATATCAGAACCCAGAAGGGATTGAGGAGGCAGAGAAGAATCACAAAATCAGAGAATGCTGGTGCTGGAAGGGACCTGCTCTAACCTCCCTGCTGGAGCAGGTCACTGCATTTGGGGTGAAGTAGTCAAGAGTAAAAGGAGGACACAAAAAGGGCAGATGTTAGAAGATGCTTCTCTGGAGAAGCAACCTGGAAACAAGACTTGTTCTGCAAGTGGCCTGCATGGATCCAGCATTCCAACTGCCCTGTAGTGGGAGCTGCTGGCAGGCTGTAGTTTCTATTTCCTGAGAGATAAGGGCAGAAGATACCCAGGGCATTAAAAACTTCATCCCAGCCTTCACCAAGGGTGCAGCTGTGTCTTAGGACCTCCCTCCCTGACACCCTCCTACTGCAGCTGAATCAAGGCACTGACCTCTACCACTGAGATGTGGGATTTTTGCTCCAAGGGGAATTCCAGCATTTCAGTGTCTGCTTGTTTTTCCCAAAAGGGATGGAACAGTTGCCATTTCGAAATTTTCCACAGAGTGATAATTAAACAAACAAACAAACAAAATCAGTAACAACAGAAAATTTGGACAGCAGGAAAATATTTTGATGCTGTGAGAGAGTCTGGCAGACTTGGACTTATGTGGTGTAGGAATATGCAGACTGAGGGGATATGGAAAGCTGACGAAAATTTATTCTCAGGTCTGAGCTCCCTTCTAACCCCCTGACTTGGCATCAGCAAATCAAAAGAGAAAAAGGCATCTCAGGACAATGCAGTACCTGCTACTTCAACGCCAAAATGTCTGTACTTGGTCTGCCTCCCAGCTTCCACCACGGATGAATTCTTTTTCAAAGCAGGAAGCAGCTGAAGATGCCTGGGCTTGTTCTGTGCCAATGGGAGGGCTTCCCAGGCACACAGAGCCCTGACTGCTCCCAAGCCAGCTGCCTGCTAAATCAGAAGCACAATAATTGAATCAGAAGAACAGGAGGGAAAAGCCACATCTCTGCTCTTCTGTGCCCCATCAACAGCTCAGTTGGCTACCTGGACCTTGGAGCTTTTCCAGGGCACCCTTGGCAGCTCTGCTCACAGGGCTGTTGGCCTCTGTAATTACAAACAGCACCAAGGAGATGCCCAGTGTGCTCAGGGCCACCTTTCATGCTGGGATTTCTCTGTTTGCATTGGGTTATCAGTGTACCATGAATTTCTGGGCTTGAGAATCAGGACAGGTGCCAGCTGGGGAGCAGAGAAGGAGAGAGCTGCAGAGAATGCCAGGCCCCTGGAGGTTCCCAGAAGACAAGCCCAGGTGCACACTTGCCTGGTCACTGTAGTAGAAGAAGGGTCCCTTAGGTGTTGTTCCTGTAGCTTCCAGAGGCTCCACTGGGTGTGCAGCCAGGCTGGATATGGAGCTGGAGCAGAGGAACTCTGTGGTTGGGGTTGTGTGGTCTGGTTCAAAATCAAACCAGCCTGGAATGTGTCATCTCCATCACTTTAAACCCATGAGCCCACAGGCCAATCTACCACCTAGACTTCTTTTTCCTCCTTATCCTGCTGTCAGATTAAGAGGAGAATGCTGGTGTTACTTCACATGCAATCCATGTGCTGCTGTGTAGCCCTGGAGCAGGCAACAAGAGGCTGTGTGGCAAGGGCAGCTCCAGGAGGGAGCAGGGAGAGAAGGGAGCAGGAAGCACAGCTCAGCTGAGGCACCCAAAATGCCTGTTTTGGTTGCAAACAGCTCATCTGTCAGGATGTAGGGATGCAGGCAGCACACAGACTGAATGTTTGCTTTTGGCCACAGGGAAGGGAGTAGGAGGCCTGCTCCAGCCAGACTCAAACTCAGACTCAGAGCCACATCCATTCCAAGATGAGCCATGGTGACTTGTACAGCCTAGCTCGCTCTGTGTGGGCACAGGTGTGTGTGGGATGCCCTGGGGATGTTCATCCAGGGCTGGCAGCACGTGTGCCAGCATTCACCCAGGCCTGCCTCATCCATGGGAAGCTGCAATCAGACTCCTGCAAGTCTGAGTCCTCCGCCAGAGTTTGGAGCAGGATTCAGATGAGGCCCAGACGACTGTGAGAGGAAGGAGAGTGGCTTTCTCAAACTGTATGGAGAAGTATTATTCCCAATACAGCAGCAGAAACATCCATGTCCTTGGGACTGAAGCAGTTCCTATGCATGTGGATGGATGAGGATGCAGCCTTGTGGTGTATCTTAGAGCTCTTGGAGCAGCTCTGTGAGTGACAGAATTCTCAGGCACTTCTCTCCAGGGACTGCTGGCTTAGCCACTGTGTGTAAAACTGTGGGTGTTCCAACAATCCATGTCTGTATAAAAATGTGGGTGTTCCAACAATCCATGTGTGTAACTGTGGGTGTCCCAACAATCCATGTGTGTAACTGTGGGTGTCCTAACAATCCATGTGTGTGTAACTGTGGGTGTCCCAACAATCCATGTGTGTATGTAACTGTGGGTGTCCCAACAATCCATGTGTGTGCAAAACTGTGAATGTCCCAACAATCCATGTGTGTATGTAACTGTGGGTGTCCTAACAATCCATGTGTGTGGAACTGTGAGTGTCCCAACAATCCATGTGTGTGTGTAACTGTGGGTGTCCTAACAATCCATGTGTGTGGAACTGTGAGTGTCCCAACAATCCATGTGTGTGTAACTGTGAGTGTCCCAGCAGCCCCTGTGTGTTTAAAGGCTCTGCTGGAGAGATGCTGCCTCCTCCACCAGTGACTCATAGCAAAAGAAGAGTGACCCAGCACCCAAAACCACCCAGTGACCAAAAGCCTTCCTTAGCAGGCTTGTCCCTGTTGCATGAGGGTGAGAAAAGAAGCAGCATGTCAGACAGATGTTAGCTGATGAATAGAAGGTGCCCAGGGTGCAGCATCCAGCTGGAGTCACACCAAGATCTGTGCAAGTGTGATAAACCCCTGCTGTAGGCATTTAATGGGCAGGCTGTGAAAGGCAACTTTGAGGCATTTCAAAACCAAAGTGAATTTATGTAATCCTAGCTGTCCCTTACAGGGTGCTAAGACACTACAATCTTACCTGGTTGAGGTCAGAGTTTATTCTGGGGCAGTTTGCTTGTGGAGGGAGGGCAGGGAGGGCTGGTTTGGGTTTTTACCCCTCTCTCCCTGCAGCTCTGCTCCCCAGCCCTGTGGGACACCACTCTATCTTTTTTGCAAGCTGTTAGATAGATCCTGGTGCCAGAGGAGAGCACAGCTGCCCATGGAGCTTGTCTTCCTAAAGGCATTCCTGAAGGAGGTGGCCTGGCTGCCCTGCAAGGGGTCTGCTGCTTTCTTACCTTTGTCCTCACCTGTTGGGGGATTTCAGACCTGGCTGGCATTCCCACAACAAGCTGTACTGCCTCTCTCAAAGTAGAGTGTTTTCAGACAGATAGTAGGGGTTTTTTATAGTCAGAGCTTGGAAAATTTGCACTAGGCTCCTCATGTAACTGCAGGAAGAGAAATGAGGATAAACAGATACCTGTGGTTATTCAGAGTCCTGATAATGGCTCAAGCAGCCTGGGCTGTGCCCTGTGACTGGCTCTGCCCAGCCATGTCCCTGCTGGAGGCATGCCAGCCCTGAGCAAACACAGAGAGAACTGAGAGCCCCCAGCTCCTCCAAGGAGTAGGTCTTTCTTTGACACAGCTTTTCTGTGTCACTGCCATCAGAGGACAAGGACAGGTCCCACCAGTCTGGTTTTGCTGTTCACTCCAAAGTCTCCTTGGGTGGGAAAGCCTCTTCATCCTCACCAAGGAGCAGCTGTAAAGGGTTATGACATGCCAGGAGCAGAACAAAGCCTAAAGCCTGATGGAATCTTCTCTCTCCCTATGCTCCAGGGGTCTGCATTGCACCCAACTCTGCTCCACAGGGACAGCTCCCAGCTGGGGCCAGGGTGGCTGTGGGGGCTGAAGGGGATGTGAAGACCTCCTGGCCATGCTCCCATTTCTCCACAAACAAATGGGGCAGCCATACACCTCGGTGATCCCACTGATCCTCAGCTATAAAACCATCACAGCCCTGCTTTGTCCTCTCTACTCCACAGAAAGCAGCTACCACAGTGGTACAGACACCTCATCATCACTGCAGGCTGGACTCATGCATTCATTTTGTCATTCTCTTCCTGTTGTCCTCCACCAGGGCACTTCCAGGTACTTAGTAGCATCAGCATCCCAGGACCACCTTGCAGTGTTCAGCCCTGGTCCTGCAGAGGGATGGTGTGCTTGCAGATCTGGCTCCACATTCCGCATTAGACCCAGCAGCATTTATTGCTCAAGGAGCTGAGCCAAGCTGCAAAATAAATGTCTGGCTCCTTTACTGCTGTTTTCTAGCAATGAAAGAGTGTGATAAACTCCCAGGTGGTAGCTGCAGAGTGGAGGGGCATATTTGCTATATTTTTAATTTCACCTCTTTGATGTGGCAAGTTGTTTCCCCTTTAACTGTGGTACAAGCGACATCTGTATGGAGGATGGCTCTTTTCTCACTTTGCTGCCCTTTGGCAGCTTCTATTGCCTTTCTCCACCTGAGCTCCCTGTGCAGGGTGATTTATCACTGGGCAGACAGTCATGGGACCACAGGGAAGAGCCTGATGGAGGACCTGTGTGACTGAAGAGAGCTGGCATCTGAAGCCTGCCAGACACTGTGTCCAGCTTAGCTCCCTTGCAGACACAGGGGAGGTTGTGTAAAACACTCGTTTTGCATTGGTAAAAGTATAGATGTCACATTTGTGTTACAGGACAGAGACAAAGCCCATCTCTTGTCTCTGTAGTCACTGGAGAGGGCTGGGTTTGTGGCTCTGATTTGCAGCCTGGCAGTGCCAGCAGCCAGGAGGAGGGAACAGTGTGGTGCTGTCTGCAATAGGGTTATCCCTGCAGCTGCATTTGCTCCCCAAACCTGAGCTTTGTGTGCATGCCCTGCAACAGGCAGCACCAGCCCATGCTCACACACACCAGAAATGGTGTTTAAGGGCTCAGCATCATTTTCCCCACAGCTCCTCCCCAGCTCATCCCTCCACAGAGGTGTGCCAAGCTGCTGTGTCCATCAGCACTTCTGCCTCTCTAGTGTTCTTTTGTCTTTGCTCATCTGATTGTTCAACACAATGAGGTTTACAGGGACATCACCTTCCTCAGCCAGGCCCTTCTCAAACACCTCCAGCTGCTGCAGGGCTGTTGATGGATGCAGCAATCCCTGGACCTGCAAGGGTCCTGCCAGCTGGAATCACTTGTATTTTGAGATGCTTTTATCTCCATGCAGAGTGACCTCAGGGAGGACAACTGGGAGGAAGGAGATACTCTTTACCCGGGGAATGAAACACCAGAGGAGAACTTGCCCCTGCAGGCACCAGGAGATCACTCAGCCTGAGCCAGGGCACGTGTGAAGGAAATTCTTGTGGAGGTTTGTGTGGTTTTTGGTTCTTCCCTCACAGCACTCTTGGATAGCTCTCACCTGCTTTTGTTCTCTAGGATCCTTGTGCTGCTGCTGTTCCTTTTGTTCCCTGAGTTCTCGTTCTCCTCCTCCCTCTCTGGACTTACCATGCCAAACGGATTTTGATTGCCTTTAGCCAGAGATCAAGGGCTGTTCTCTCTTATTAGGAGCAGTATTTGTTGTACCAGGACTCGAATGACCCCAGTACAGAGAGCTACAGAACAATCCCTTTTACTGCTATGCAGAAGACAAATATTTGCTGGTACAGAACTCTTTGGATGGTGTTATAGGGAAGATTTCTGCACATATCAAACATGCACCAAAGCTGACATGCCTTTCCACCAAGTCACATGTACCCTGTCACCTGCTCTATCAGTAAAGCTGGAAAACAATGGTTTTATTTTACAGGGAAAATAGATTTGTTAAAAGTCTGCCTTTTTTTCCCTTTGCTTATTTTTTTTTTATTTTTTTTTCTCTTGAATTGGAATGAAACCAAGTTTCTTACTTTTATTTTAAATGTATTTATAGGTTGTGGGAAAAGAAATGAAAAGAGCAGTGCTCAAGACTGGCCAACAGCCAATGACCACTTCTTGGTGCAGGAGGGATGAAACGAGTCTCAGCCTCAGCCAGGCTGATTCCTCCTTGCCTACCCTGAGTGCTCTGACTTCTGTGCTGTTGGCTACTTTGCATCACTGATTTTCATTAAAAGTCTAATCAAGGACCTGTTGAATTTTTCCATCAAGAATTTAATCAAAATCACTTCATTACTATTACATATTTTGTTTTAAATATTTTTCTTTTTTTTTTCCCCTGAAGTGAAGGACAATGTCATTTGCAAGTAAAAAGAAAATTAATGACCATTTCAAGTTGAGAAACTGAAGTGAAAAAGATCTTTTAAGTGTGTTTTCCTTCTGAATCTTCATAGGAAAGAGCAAGTGGTGAAATCAAGTTAAAATATTTTTCCAACTGCAGAGAGCAAGCTGGACTCTGAGCTTGGAGTGAAGGATCAAGGTCCTTTCCTAAAGTGTCACATCCTGCAAAACACAGAAAGGCAGAACCAGAGCATGGGTACTTTTACAGGCTCCAACTAGCAACTCAACAGGATAACTGATGTTTCCAAGGGAGGGCAGCAAGTTTTGTGTCTATCCAGAACTGAGCAATTTCTTTCAGCCCAGGAAAGCTTCCCCAGCCTGTGGATGTTGAAGCAGGAAAGGTGAAACTGGGAGAAAGTGGGATGGGGAGGTCCTTGCTTGTAGCTGGCTTCTTCCAGGTGTGTTCACCTTTCCAGGCTGCTCAGTTTTAAAGTCTAGTGAGATGTGCTGATTCCATAGCTGGGAATTTCTTTTGCAGTAATAATTATCAACCTTTACCTTTCCCTAGCTGCTTCTAGTCCAGGGTCCCTCCACCTCATCCAGTAACAGACCTTGTCTTGCCAACCCTTCCAGGGGGTTGATGATCTCCATTTGACAGGCAGAGGAAAACAAACAAACCTCTGTGGAGAAAATGGGCATTTCTTCCCTTCCCATGACAGGTTGGGGTCCCTCCCTCTGACTCATGGTGAGGTAAGAGTTAGGTGGTGAGCTGAGAGTTAGGTGGCACACACCAGCCTGATTTCCCCCTGCAATGCTGCTTTCAGGGTTCCATAGCACATTTTCAACCTCAGGCTGAGCCTTTCCACAGGGGAATAGATTTCTTCCCCTGGGGACTGGCTATGCTCCATGCAATGGCCAGGGGTGCCCTTGCTGCTGCTTGCCAGGGCAGTGAAATGATGTTCTGCCACACAGACCCATTGCACCCAGTGCTCATGCCAGGCTGGGAGGCAAAAGCAAGCACAGGCTGGCAAAGGAGGGGGCAGAAACGCCCCATGCCAGACCTAGAAAGAAACCACAGGAACAAATAAACAGTGGAAACACGGTGTCTGAGTGCACTGGGCACCAGGAGAGGCTTAGTGCAGCATGCTGGGGCGCATCCCAGGCACAGCGAGCTGGGAACAGCCTGGTAGCCTCAGACCTGTGTTTGGAAGTGAGCTGTGCCAGGAGAATCAAGGAGAGCCAAGCCCTGCTTGTCCAGGACAGGGCAGAGCAGCTGCCCCTCGGGGCTCCCTGCTCTCCCTCCAGCCAGGGAGGGTTTTGCCACCTTTCCCAGCACAGCCCCTCTCCTCCCACGTCTCACACAGCCAGGCAGGTGTGGGCATCCTTCCCAGGCTCACAGGGGACCTGACTGTGGCACTTGGTCACCCATGCACACTCTATGCAGCACCAACACTGCACTAATGGGCAGGTGTTTGCCCTTCCAGCTACAAACCACCTCCCAAAAGAAGTATTTGTGATCTCATTCCTGGCATCTTCCCATTCCTGCTGCCTGCTGGGCAAAGGGTTTAAACATGGCTCAAAACTTTCTGGTTGGCATTCCTGGGTTGCTGCATTGGCTCTAGTAACCTACTTCAGACAAAATAAGGATTTTGTAACATGATAAAACTCAAAATAAAAAATAAGATGACCCTCAAACGCACATAGATACTTCAGTTTGCATCTTTGACTCAACTGTGTTTAAATTGCTGAGCAGAAAGAGGGTTTAGAAGGCCTTTGAAGGACCCTGCAGTTACCAGCATTACCAGATTAGGTCTCCCAGGGCTCCAAATATTGCTTCATACATCACATGGTGCCTAACCCAGGAGCACTGAGAGCCAGGGAGAAGGAAATTCAGCTTGATTTCTCATATATCAGCTCTCTGACGCTTCTCTTAAAGCTACAATCTGCCCTTTCCCACTAAACAGACAAAACTGTGGCCATAATGGGTAGTTCCTTTCCCCACCCAGCTGCTTGTGAGCTTGTAATGACACTGCAAAGCGTCTCTCATTCTGCAAATTCTCCTTTTAAGACACTTTAGGGTCATTCTTTTTTTATGGGAAGAAACAGAGGGGAGGAAGGAATGATCCTGAGGGAAAGAGATAAATAATCTTCAAAGAGAACAATTAGCAATCAATTGCAGCACTGCTGTAGAGCAGAGATAGACAGCATATTTCTGGCTTTTAATTCTGATTAATGACAGAAAGGCCTGGCATCCCCTTTCTCCATCCTTGAGAAACTGGTCTCCTGATTATGTCACAAATGATATGCAATTGTTCTCTCTGAAGATTGTTTATCTCTTTTCTTCATGGTTGCTTTCTCTGGGACCTTAATAAATTGGATCCAGCCAGCAGCAGTGCTTGCTAATTTCCCCCTGAAGAGGATTTGAGTTTTTGTCAAGCTCACAGGGCACCTGTTTGCTTGGTCTCTGTTGCTTCTTAAAAGATTGTGTTTGAAACATTGCTTTCCATCACTGCAGCATCAAGATTGCTGGTGGTTATGTGTTTGCACTGGAAGAAATCAGCAGCAGGGCTCAGCATTGATTTCTAAATGCTCCACAGAGATGACCTTGGCCAACAGGATTTTTTTAGGATCATGTTTTTATAAGCTATGGGGAACATATGTTTCTTCTCCCCAGTTTTCAGAAAAGAGTGAGATGGGAAAGGATTTCCAGAAGCTTGGAAAAGCCTTAGGCTGAGCCAGCAGGAGGCTGGACAAAGCTGGCAGGATTAGTGTGAGTCAGTGGGTATCTAGGTGGTGAGAAGGGGAAAACCCCAGTGGATGCAGAAAAGATGCCCAGAGCCAAGCCCATGGCACAGCTGAACCTTGCCATGGGTCCTGCTGCAGGGGTGGCTGAGCAGGGGCACAGTGGCTCTGGTGTCCTGGGGCTTGTGGTGCCTCTGATGTCTTTGTGGGCTCTGCCACAACATCAGGCAAACTGAGGACCAGCTCTGCCCTAGATTTCTCTTGCCATTACTGTGCATGGTGCTTTCCTGTTTTGAGCTGCTATGTGGGGATGCAGTGAGGCAGCCCCTCCCTGCCAGGCAGAGCACAGGGGAAATGGATGGTGTCTGTTTTTGTGGGCAGCACAGAGGTGATGATGCACTTGCTTACTGCTCTGAAAGTGAAGATGAAAGATTTCTTGCCTTCCTCCCTTCCCATTTTCAAACCAATCCTCTGTGTGTGTGTGTATGTGTCTGCACTAGTGTCTGTGTTACTGCCTGCATGAGCACAAGGGTCTATCTTGCATTAATGCAGTCAGATAAGGAGGTCTCCTTGGGGAATCATTCCCCACTGTTTTTATTTCGATATGACAAACACTGCGTGCTTGAGTGGTAAATGAGATGGTGTTATTTCTCCCACTTCCTTTATATTCTTGTCCTAATATTCCCTCCTATTTCAAGCTGTTGCTACAAACCCTCTCCCTCTTTCTCTGTGGCTCTCATCCTTCAGATGTTTAGGCTAAGTCTCTCCGTGGGGTCTGATGGGATCAGCTTCATAAACCTCCCTGCTCTTAGGTTACCCAGGAGAAAGGCCATGGGAAGGAGTGTTACCACAGGCCTTGCTATCCCCAGGGCCATATACTGTAACCTGCTTTGTGATATGACCATTTCCTCTTGGTTGGAGTGATGAAAGCTACACCCCTAAAAACCTTCATAAATATTTCAGCTGAAAAAGAAAAAAGAAAGAAAAAAAAAAGAAGTCATGATGAGAATGGAGAGCCGGCTGCACTGCCAGCTCTGCTGGAAAGTGTGAGCTGGGATGTGGGTTCTCTAAAGGTCACCCTGAGCCAGAGAGAGCCTCAACTGAATTCAAAATACTTCCCCTCCTTACTGGCAGCAGCACATGTGTTTTCAGACAGTCTTTAGGTTTCACTCTTATTAATGTTGCTTCCCCTTTGCATGCTCCAGGGTCAGTCCCCAGCTTGCTCAGGATCTCTCCCTGGTTTTGGGTTGCCTGAGCCTGGCGTGGCTGGATAGAAATAAAGTTGTGTTTTCTCATGATCTCAGCTGGCCTCACCTTCTGCAGCACTGACTGTGCCATCAGCCAGGCTGGAAGCTCTGGTGCATGTCTCTTGCTAGGAATAAATCACTCAGGACACAACATCTGCAATTGCCCTGCTTAGGTAAGGAGACATCCTCCCTTCATCCCATGGAAAAATCCTGCATAGGTGACAAAGCCACACAGCCCTCTGTGTTTCCAGGTCAGTGAGGAATAGTGGCTGCTTCCCACTTGCCAGCATCAAGAGGATATTCTTGGGCACAGAGTATCCCAGGGAAAAGCAGCCAGCTCTGCCTTGAAATGTGTCAGGGTTATTAGCAAGCCTGTGAATGACAAACCCCTTGATTTAGAATTAAGCTGACATTTTATTTCAACCTTTACCATATTGTTTTTAAGGAAAAGAGCTGCTTATGCAGCTCTGACCAGTGTCTGTAAAACTTGGAATGGCAGAAGGCAGTTCTCAGTGGTCCCAAGCTGTGAGTGTGAGAAGCCAGACTGTTACGTGCCAGAGCCAGCTGAGCTCCTGAAAGTACAGACACAACTGCATCCTGCCTTGAACCACATGAGAAGCCAGGCAGTGGTGTCACCAGTGATAACCACAGCCTGTGTCTTGAGTTACAATACAGGATGTGACCAGAAATGTGAATTCTGTCACCATCTGTGGAGGCTGGGTGGGGCAGTGACCCTTATCTCCATGGCACATATTATCTGCTAATGGGCCATCTTTAAACCAGCTGGGGCAATCATCTTTATCCTTTCCACAGCCCATCCTCCCTCCAGGAAGATATCATCTGCTGCTGGCCCAGTAAGTTCCACTGCATGGCTGATAAAATTCCATCATCCCACTGGGAGATGCTCCAGCCAGGGGGGCAGCCAAGCCTTTCCTACCTAGATAAAAACTGAGATTTGGAACAGCAAGGTACCTCCTTTCTGCTGGACTCCAGAGGAAAGCCAGACCTTTCCACATCATCCCTGGACTTTTAGAGAAAAACTGCACCTTCTACAGGAGCACTGCTCCAGCTGAACCACATCTACCACTGCAGGAGGATGCAGCCACCATCCAATGGGACAGCTATCAACACCCTGACTGACTGACAGAGTGTCAGGTTGTATTCTGACTCTGGCAGGGTTGGGATTGTTCTTTGTAATACTGTATTTCTATTTTAATTTTCCCAGTAAAGAATTGTTATTCCTAATTCCCATATCTTTGCCTGAGAGCCCCTTAATTTCAAAATTAGAATAATTTGGAGGGAGGGGCTTTACATTCTCCATTTCAAAGAGAAGCTCCTGCCTTTATTTGCAGACACCTGTCCTTCAAACCAGGACAGCCTGAAATCAGAGGTGAGATTTGGACATTCTCATCTCTTTTCCCCAGTGCATCATTGGCTCTTGCCCACTTTTGTCCTGCTCCAGCATCTCCCTGACAGACTCAGCTGGCTGATGACCCCTCCAGGGTGGGAAGCTACTCCAGAGATCTGTGTCAGTCTTGGTGGTACAGAGAATAAGTCATTGTATTTGGGGTTGAGACTAAAAAATTGAATCCCAGGGTAGTGCCAGACCTGCCACTTGCAGGTTCCTCCTCCTGGCTGTAAAAGACCTCATGACAACCTGTCCCAGACATGGGCTCACCAGGCTGGAGTCACATCCTGGTTTTGGCAATGATGCCCCCTGCTCCAGGCACCAGCGCTGCAATTCCACTGTGCAAGTGTTGGGTCAGTTCAGCTTCTCATCCCTGGAAACAAAGTTCTCACGTGCTGTGACCAACCTCACCCTACAGCAGGGAGCTCAAGGAAGGCTTCCATGCCTAGGGCAGGGAGGTGGAGGTGGCTGGCTCTGGCTGAAGTGCCCCAGATTTTGTGTCCAGCTCTGGGGAGGTGGGACCTGCCCCCAGCATTGCAGCTCCCCTGGGCTACTCAGCCAGGACGTGACTGTGCTCTGTAATGATGCACTGAAACCTCTCATTACCTTCCCACCAAATGACAGCAGCAAGCAAGAGAGCACCAGACCCCTGGGAGGAAGAGTTCTGCCAAATCTGCCCCACAGTTTCCATGAACTGCTGATCTAGCCACTGAGTTGCCTGGGGGAGGAACTCTGAGGACAAGCCTTGCTTAGGAGGTAGATGATGTTGTGCACTGCCTTCCTCCTGCTGCACGTCCTGCTGGACAGGGTGATCTCAGCACAGAGAGCAGAGGGATGGAGAACACTTCACTCCTCAGTGGGTGGCACTCATTACACGGAGCAAGTGCCTAAAAGCAGCAGGGCTGTGCAGCCTTTCTCACTAATGGGGAGGTCTAGCCTGAAGACTGCAAAATGTGTTATTTTTGCAACTTCCATCCCTGCAACTACATGGAGTGTAACAGGAAAGATTATCTTGACAGCTCTCTCACCTTACTCTCTCATTACAGCTCATCCAGCAAGGATGGAGGGGGGGAAGTAGTGAAGCAATGTTAGGAGGCTGTGCATTTTTTATGGTTATGTCTTATGATGTGTTAATTTGCCAAATCAAATATATGTCTCAGCACTTCCACCTTTACCTCCTGCATGCCTGCAAAATAAATAGTCATATTAATCATACTTTGCCATTCTCCCCAGGGACTGGAAGTCAGTTTGCAAAGATGGGTTGGGCCAGCCTTGCTGCCTTGTGGGGAGGGTACTCTGAGGGAAGCTGAGGCAGGAGGAAAGTGGAGCAGCTCACTGGGTGAGAAGGGGATTAGTGGGTTAGTTCAATTCCCACAGCTCCCTGTCCCTGACTAGGAGGTAAAGTGGCCAAAGGCAGACTGGAGAGGACCCACCAAGGTTTCAAATCTGGGCCCTGTGAGCTCTCACTGACTGGCAAAGCCCAGCAATGGGTGGTGAAGGGTGGTTGGATAAGAGGTACCAGAGATGTGAAAAGGAGCAATGAGGGAAAACCACCCCCAGCAGATCCAAATGGGAGCAGAATATGATGCAATTGTTCAGCTGTGAGCTGCTGAAGCTGAAGTCAAGCAGCAGATGGGTGTTAAGGGAACAGGCTTTAATACTTCAGCATGGAGTTTGTCCTGCTTCCCCCTTCCCTCCACTCCCCTCTCCTCCCCTCCCACCTGCCTGCTATTAAAAAATTTCCTTCCCTTGCAGTCTGCTTTTCCTCTTTCTTAATCTTTGATGACTTCATTTACACTGCTTTCTCTGTCTGCTGACACCTGCCATCAGCTGTGAGCCTCTCTGCATGGAGGAGTCTGTGACCCATAGGCTCCAGCATGGTAGAATAAGTTATTAATCAAAATAATGTCATCTAGCAGCATTGCAAGCCAGGGAAAAAAAAAAAATCATTTGTTGTAGAAGAGATGTTTCTGGGGATCTGCAATGAGAAATGTCACCATGTCCATGATGCCAGACACTTTCCAGGAAGAAATCAGTATGGTACATTGAAGCCCACATTTTTGGGAGCATGTGGGCTGTGGGACTCACTGAGATGTAAGCACTGCAATGCTGAAGGCAATCTCCAGATGTTTAAAACTCAGAAAATATGACATGGAATAAGGAGCTCTCTGCATGGTCTGCCTCACCACTAGAATATTGCTCATGCAAGACGGAGCTCATAAAACCTGGATGTACAAAAATCCCCTGAGGTCCTGAAAGCAGGGAGGTGTTCCATGTGTTAGGGGGAGGATCAGAGAAGTTTAGGTTGAGTCGTGTACCTCATCACCTCTCCTGTGAAGGGCCATGTCCATTTATGACCTTGAGCCCTCTGCAAACGTCACAATGCACCCCTCCCTGAAGGTATCTCACTGGCTGCCTGGTGGAGGAAGGATTGTGCCATGGTGCAACTGGGAGAGGATGTTTTTCAGGACCTTACCCCTGCTCCAGGACCCTTTGAGGTACAGCTGACTGTAAATCAGAAATCGGTTCTCTTGGTGGCTTGAAGTGAAGTGACAAAGCTGTGCAGCCAGGGAGAGAATCCAGGAGATATTTGTCTGAGTATGAGGTTAGAAAGAAAAGAGGAAGGCTTTGTGCTCTACATGGGAGAGCTAACTCTTTTAGCTTGAGGTAAGAGACACAAGAAATGCAAAGCATGGCCCTGAGCCCCTCAGTCACAGTCAAAATGTCACCACCCTGGCTTCTCATTCAGGCATCTGAGGTGCTCTCCAGGCTCCCATCTCTGGCCACACCACTGTATCACTGCAGCCTTTGGTGTTTGCAGATTTAGGCTGGAGAATGTTGACCTGCTGCTCCTCTGAGATGGTGCTCTAGGCTTCCTAACAAAGATAGGTTGAAGGAACCCTCCTGCCCCATTTCATACTGCAGGAGAGACCTAACACAGTGAGCGTGATGCTTCTCCTGGATGCTGATTCCTGAGCCAAGGAGCCACATGGGGAGGGGTTATCAGCCATGAGGGACACAATCCCTCCCAAGGATGCCAGCTCCAGAGGAGATGGGTCACGTTTGTCCTGGGCTTCCCATCATGTCCTCCACAGTCAATGACTCCTTTATCCCTCTGGACAGAGTGTTGGTGGCAGGCACCCAGCACCTCTCTGGTGTCCCTTCCATGCACATGCTGGCAGCCCTGCCTCAGTGTCCTGGGACTGTTCCCTGTGTAAAGGACAAGATAGAACTGCAGTAACCTGACAAGTCACTTGTCCTTATGGCTCAGTTCCCAGCTTCTTTCCTGTCTTGTCCTTAGTCTCAAGCAATCTGCATTAAGGTCACGGGATGAGACTGGATAGGATGGGAGGCTCTCACATCTTCCAGAGGTTTGGGGGAAGAAAGGGTCACAAAGGCAGGCAAGGACTCTGTTGGGTGCTTCACGCTCAGGGAAAGGGTGGAACCAGCCTCCTGCACCAAGAGGGGTAGGAAATGCTGAAACTGCAGTCAACCGCCAGCCCTGCTGTTTAGGAGGGAGGGTGGCACCCTGCAGAGCCCTGTCCCCTGGCTGTTTGGGGAGGAAAAGCAGGTTCTGTGGAAATGTGCTCCCTGGGAGGCTGCGATGGGCTGGGACCAGCTAAATGCTGATGTGGCTCATGCAGACATGTCATCCCAGTGATCTGTGGGGAGTAGCATGGCTGGGGATGGAAGGTGCCACAGGAATTAAAATGACTGTCTCCAGATTATTTGTGAGCCTGGGATGGAGGCATTCATCAGCAAGTCTCTCTGTAGAGTGCAGCTCCCCAACTGCTCTGCATTTTCTGCTGTAATGTGTATACACGTCTTATTGCAGCGGAAGGCACAGCCCCTGGTGCCCTTGGGGACACCCCAAAGGACCCTAAACATCTGCACAGGGCTGGTGGATACAATAGAGGGCAGCCCTTGCACCCTTGAAAGGCCAGGTGGGATCTCCTGGGCATCTCCTCAGGGGCTGGAAACCTCCACCAGACACACGAACTGCTCCCTCAAGGTCACAGAGTAGAAAAGCAGCTGGAGTTGGTTCACATTTTCTTTTTTTAAACAAAATGAGACTTTTCTTAGACACTGTTTTCAGGAATTTCACCAGGAAGGAAAAAGATGTCTTTTATTTCAGGAACATTTCCTTAATGCTGCAAACTGACAGGCATACTGACAGCAAAAACATCCTGAACCCCCCTAGACTTTTATTTTTTGCACACAAGAAAATTTGCATATGTTAGCATATATATTTGATATATAATGTGTATATCCTCTGAAAAGTAATTAGTATTTTTTCAACCAGCTGCAATGATCACATGTTCCTAGGCTCCGTGCTGGCATAATTGGATGAAACGCTGTTGTACGTGTTATACTGCCGGTTTGAAGAACACATCCAAAAGTTCCCATCTGGCCCCAGGATTTCTGAATTTCTGTCAGTGTTTTAAAGCATCTCTACCATGGCCAAAAGGTCAGTACAGCATGAGTGGCTGTGAGGGCTGAGCCTGGGTGTTAAAGGTCATGTCCAGAAAACCCATCAGAATTTGTGCAGACTCCTGAAATCAGGAGGCTTGGCAGACAAAGTAGTTTAGAAAGCCCCAGTTCCTGACAGCACGCCTGAAGAGTGGGGGCTATGGCTTCAATAATCTTGTTTCTGCTTGTTTTCAGTTATCACATCATGCAGCTAAACCTGGAAAGCCACTCCTGACAGCAGTGTGCCATGGAAGAAATGGTTTCTTCTAAGGGCACCGTGAAGGATTTCTGAGGATAAAGAATAAAACTTGTGCAACTTGTTAAAGGAGCTGCAATACAGCAGGGAAACTGTTGAAAGGGGAACTCTGTGTATCACTGAGGCTATGAACTACCTGCCTAAAATTGATTGCCAACCTGCTCATGCTGTAGTGGGGTGAAAATGCTCCTCATCCTCCACTCACTGGATTTTGTCATGGGCAAAGTAGGCAAGAGGCAAAATACAGGAGTGACTTCCATGTTTTCTGATGGAATTTTTTTTTTTTTATCAGCAGAATCGAAAAACTTTAAATCCTGTGAAGAGTTCAGGTGAAGAAGAGTTTAAGAAGTAAGAAAGGGTATGGCTTTCAAGTCTCCTCCACCAGGAGTTCTGTTGATGCCTGTGAGCAAAGCAGATTTGGGTTCAAGGGGGGCTGAATTCCCCATCCTTAAAAGGAGCTTGGCTACACTTGTCCAGCTTTCAAGGGCATTGTGGGCATAAATACTGCCAAATGCTGAGGTGCTACAGCAATCACACATACACTTGAATTAGAAGGTTTCCATGTTGCCCAGAGGCAGCCATTTGCCAGCTGGAAACTCACTGCAATGAGAGGTTTTATTTCAAAGCTCAGCTGCAACAGCAAATGACATCCTAGTGTGTCTGGCAGTGAAGGGTGATGGGGTCTGAGAAGCTCTGAAGTAATTTTGAGGGAGCAAGTCTTGATGGCCATGCCTGTGGATGGAGAGCAGCATGGAAGGCCATGGAGAGGTTGTTGTTTGCTGCTTGTGATGTGCTGGCTGGAAATCAGGCTCCAGGCTTGAGACAGCACAGGCACCTCAGATCTTCAGCCTAGACAGCAGCAGAGAACATGTTTGCTGGTTCCTCTCAGCACATACTTGAGCTAATTGCAAAATGTGAAGGAATGGCAGCAGAAAGCATATCTGACAGAAGGCTCAGGAAAAGGCAGTGCCTGTTCACAGGAGCCTGGACACTCACAAGCAAACTACTCTCACCAGGGGTGCAGAAACCAAAATGTGAAACAATGAAAAACTTAGTTCAGGAATATTTTTATTTCATTGTTCCTATTTGTAGACAAAATACCAGCCATGGATTTTACGCTGTTGCAAGCTTCAAAGCTATTGCTCTGTGCCTTTCAATCAGAGGAACTTGGACTTTGTGGCCATTCTCTGGTCAACACAGGAGCAATTTCCCTTAGCAGAAGGGTCACCAGTTTGCTGGCAGGGCAGGCTGGCCTCTGGCACGAGGACAGAACACAGCAGCACTGTAATGCAAAATGCCAGCCCAAGAATGCACTTGGACCAGCTAGGAACACCAGGACCAGGGGAGGTACCAGGGCCAGGAGACAACACCATGCACACCTTTTAAAGCCACCTGATCATAAATCCCCCAGGTTCTCTAATTGTTTTCTCACTCTGCAACCTTCTTCCTCACCAGCCATAGACTCCTGTTTCAGGCTCTGAGCGTTACCATGGTGCTCAGGACACCAGGGTCACCTCACCAGCTCCATCAAAGCCCCTTGAACAATAAACTGCTGTAATCACTGGATATCTCTGTGATTTCAGCGAAAGGAGTGTTACAGTTCTCCTTTGTGCCAGAGCAGATGCTCTGGGATGTCTAAGGGTTTCATGAGTCTGGTCCACTTTCCCCATGAATTGTGCGAGCTGGAGGCAGAACTGTGCTCACCCTCCTACCCCTCCTTGAACTCTCATGCCTGTGGTGACACAAGGGACCCAACACCCATGTTTTTCTCACACTTGCTCATCTCACAGCCTTGTGAGGGATGCAGAATGGCAGGCATATCTTTTGCAGCTGCATTTTTTACACCTCCAGATGTTTAACTTCCTCTTTTCACTCCCACCCCTGGTGACATGATGATGAGAGGCTCATTCCTGGAACTGGGCTAAGATCTTTGCCTACCAGCTTGGGAATTACAATTTGAGGAATTGATTTTAGCTTGTCGTTTCTCAGCTCTAGCAGCTGCTGGTTGCTTCCTTTTGCCTGATGCCATGTCAGTAGGCTTGTTCTTCCCTAAAAGGACTCTGCTAAGCTCCAGCCCACCCCTGCAGAGCCCTTGTGAAGCACAGACAGGCTTCCATGACTGCCCAGTGTTGCATTTATGTCACAGTCCTCCAGATTATTCATCTCCCAGTTTGATAAAATCTTTTTAGGGCTTCTCACAATCCCTCATAGTTCTGTCCTTTCATTGATTTCTTTCCTTCTTCTATTAACAAATAAAACCCTACACAGTGTGATGCCACCTGGATAGATCTCACCTCTTGCTCTGTCCTCTTGCTTCTCCAAGCCATTAATAAATATTTTCAGTCATGCCTCTCCCAAAGCCAGTCCCTTGAGTCTTTCCCATTTAACCTCCCCCTGCTCCAAGGATCATTTATTCACTCCTACCCTTTGTGTCCCGTTGCCTGAGCAGTTTTTGACCCACAACAGGATGCTGCCCCTTACCCTGCAGATATTTATTTTCCTTAAGAGTCTCCTGTGAGGAACTCCACCAAAAAGCCTTTAGAAAAATCCAAGTAAATTACGTCCAGAAGCGCCCTTTATCCTATTTGCTGTATTAACTCTTTCTCAGGTTTTGGCAGGCTCAGAAGTCATAGATTTCTCTGTCTGCTGCATTCCTGCTCATCCCCACATGCTGTCTGTTCAAAAAGTAGGGCTGGGATGCTCTGAGTTACTCACCCTGCACTGGATTACTCACAATCCTACCAAACCAAAGATCCACAAGACCCCAGAGTATGGTGTCATCTTAACACAGGGAGGGATTTTGAAATAAGGGTAAAACTGTGGAGCCCAGATGAATATTCCCATTTTAGTTAGCCAAATCATCCCTCTGGAAAGTATATTGGGGGGATAAAAAATATTCCTTTGTATATTTTCAGATTTTGATTAGATTTCTGTATCTTTCATTCACTGTTTCGGTTTACTTTTAAAGTTTTTGAATTTTTTAAGAAACATGTTAGTTAATGTTCATTCGTTCACCATGGGATCTTTTAGGCAATCACAAGCCTTTTTCAGGTAGGAAAAACCCTCTGTGTTTTTTCAGATAGAATAAAACCCTTCTTCTGGGTTTGTTCCCTGGCGTCTCCACAAGGGTGCTGCTCTTTGCCCCTGAGTGCTGTGAACCCCCCAGAAGGACCTCTGGAGGGAAGGGCAGAGAAGAACTGCCTGGAGGTCAGTGAAGCTGAACTGTCTGAAGTTCAGTGCAGATCCTGTACAGGGGGGGCAACGAGCCCATTCAGAGTCTGGGGGATGCTCTGCTGAGACACAGAGCTGAGGAGAAGGAGCTGGGGGTCCTGGTGGGCAAGAGCCCTCCCCTGAGCCAGCAGTGTTCCCTGCTGGAAGGGCAGCGGCTCTTCAGGAAGAGCATTGCCAGCAGGTCAGGGAGGTGACCCTGACCCTCTGCTGACCCTGTCACATGGAGCACTGTGCCCAGCTCTTGGCTCCTCAGGACAGGGGAGACATGGAGCTCTTGGAGCAGGTCCACAGTTTCTTGGTACATAAGACATGGCCAAGGTCTTTGAACGTTATCCGTAAGTTCGGTGTTCAGCTTTTGGAAAGATGTTGAAAACTGAATGATTGAAGAAATGAGCTGTAAAAATGATGAGAGGCCTAGGAAAAAAAGAAAACTTGGAAATGAATGTGAAGAAATTTATCCTATTTAGCCCACCAGAGAAAAGGGTAAGAAGTAATTTGACCTATAGGTATCTATACAGGAAGATGGTATTTGATATTACAGTCCTCTTTAATTGAGCAGACAAAGCAAAATGAGATCCAGTATCTGGAAGCTGAAGATGGAAAAATTGAAGGTGGATAGAATGTGTAGCTTTTTTTTTTTTTTTTTTTTTTTTTTTTTTTTTTTTTTTTAATAGCCTGAGCAATTAACCACTGGAGCAATTTCCAAGAATGGAAAAATTATCCATCACTCAAAGTTCTGAAGTCAAGACTGGATGGCTTTCTGAAATGCACACCCCATGCCAGTGCCCAGTCACGAGTGCCATGCAGGACTGCTGTAATTCCATGGATCAGGTCCTTCAGGAGGTCAAAACCAATTACCATAATTGTACTGTCTGCTGTAAATTCCCTGCATACCCCACCACGTTTCTAAGACATGACTACTTAAGAGCAGCACATCAGAAATCTCTGTTTAGGTAGAAAATATATTTAAAGGAAAAATTGCCATGATGTCCTTTCTTTTTGCCTCTCCAGATGGTCCTTGGGAACACAGAGGCAGCACTGAACACTTTTCCCCACCAATTTTGCCTTGGGCAGTGGATTCTCACTGCCATTGTCTCTCAGTCCTGGCATCCCCCAACCAAGCTACTCCCAAACTGTTTTGTGTGTTTCCCCACTGGGGCTCGTGTTTGTGAAGTCCTTTCACCATGTTTGTTTTGCTGTCAGGTTTGCACCAGCACTGGCAAAACACATCTGGCTGTCCCCTAATATCACTGGCTGGTCTCATTGTTTCCATGCATTTACTCTAAATTTCCACTGCTTCCTATTGTTTCACATCCTGCCTTAGGAAAGTGAGGTTATCATGTGAACTCAAACCTGAAGGTTCTCTTACTCTTGCTTCTTGTTTCTGGCAGCACAAAGAGCTGCTACAAAGAGTGACAACAGGAACCATGCACGGTTTTGTGCTCCTGCTTCCAGGAAATTTTCCTTGTTGTATGTTTATGGAGCACCTCACAGAGCTGGCCTGCGATGCAAGTTCCCCGGGGGCATGCAAGGAGGAACCGTTACTATCAATTATTGCAATTATTGCAATTATAATAATTATTATTCTGTCACCTAAATTTCAGCAATTAATTTTTCCAGAGTCTAGTTCAAGCCATTTTCTCCCTGCCAGATGCTGATCACAGCAAGAGTGAGGTGCAGCATCTGCTGCTGATCAGAATCTGGTTTAACTCATGAAATACTGCAGGGGCAGGGGCTGGTAAAGTGCAAGCCTGGGTGTCTTTGATGGGCTCAGGGAGAGCCCATCAACACAGCTGGGTGTGCGTGTGATCTTTATGCTGCAGACTGCTGGATCCCAGAAAACTGGGGTTTTGGAGGTCTCTGTGCTTCCTGACACTGACCCTTGGAGGACACTGCTTTTTGACCTGAGGCTTTGGAGAAGGCTTCCAAACTTGAGTGATGGAGTTAAAATCATGGATGTGTAGTTAGAATAGAAGTGCGTGATTTCACACGAGGAAGGATTTTAATTTTGAGTTTTATAGAAGATAGTAATGAGTATGGGACAAGAGGGACGATTTTGGGTGTTGTTTCTGTGCTGTTCTCCCTTCCTCTTCATGATTTCAGGTAGTGGTTTCTGGTTGGACAGTTAGTGATGCACTGAGGGTCACGGGAATTTGGTTATTGGGTCAAAAGTACAAATAATGTGTTAATTCTCTGTTGGACTGCTTAGCTTTAAGACACCTAGCTAGACTCACCTCCCTTTTGCTCATTTTTAGCTGGTGGCTAGAAGTGTTGCTGAACATTCTGTACTTTAGATAAGATTTAATAAACAACCAAGCTTGAACATGAGAAAATTATTCTCTTTCGTGTTTTTAATCCTGACTCTGAGTGAAGACAGGAGAAAACTGCAAACAAGCTACTAATTAAGTAATACAAATACCACATTTACAGCAGACCAGGCATGACATTAGTCTCAGTATTGCAGGCTGAACTAGGACTACACTAAGCTGGGCTACAAGGGTTCAGAGCCAGGATGCTGTCAGACTAAGGTGAAGGGTGGGGGGTGGATTATTCAGATTTAGGCAGCTGAATGGTGTCTCTCGGAGCTATAGCTGTTGTCTAGCAACCCACCAAGAAAGCCTGGACATGCCAAGGAGCAGCTCATCCCATCCTCGTAGGAGCACCTCCTAGCACTGAGTCATCTCACCCTTTGGAGACACCTCGTTTTCCCCACTGGTTTTAGTGAAGCTCAAAGTGTCTGTTTAGACCAGATACCTGCCTGAAGTGGGAAGAAAATCATACCCTTCACTGTCTTAATTGTAGGTTTCATAAGAAACATTGACACATGAGAGGAATCCAACAATTCAGAGGTTTGGGAACCACCAATTCCAGATAAATGTAGGAAGGACAAAGCCGGTGGCATTTTCCTCTCATCAACCAGCATCAAGTGACACTAATAATACACTGTTTTGGCAAAAACTAACACAGAATATACAGGTCACCTTCCTGAGTGACAGATCTGAGACCTGAAATTGGCATCAGTTGGACAGGTCCTTTGAGAAGTATTTAGCCTTTTTTCTTTTGTGTTAGTCAGAGCTGGCTTACACCACATTCAGGGTGTAATATTAACTTCAAAAGAAGTGCTCCTTCCTTGGGCATCACTGCTGCTCCTCATAATAAGCATTTTTTGCTGCAAACCCTGAGAAATTCCAGACCCAGGCCAGCAAACTTGAAATGAAGGCAGGGAGCTGTACCTCAGGAGGCAGAAATCCTTGAAATGTTCATAATAGATATGCAGTTCACTGCTGTAAGAAAGGGACTGAATGATATCTTTAAATCTTACAGTAGCAAGACGGTACACAGGAACTAGGAGATTGCTGATGTCTTCTTATTGATATTGTGCCCAATTCTGTGGTTCTGCCTTCCAAAAAGACCTTTAGTTAATTAGAAGAGGACAGGAAAACAGCTGCCACAATGACTTGATGCTGGGGAAGGTTGTCTTCTAGTGAGGAATTCACTTATGTTATTTATCCAAGGGGAAATTAAGAGGCAATTGGATCCTGGCCTATGGGTCTGGGCATTGAAAAACGGTCCAAGGAAATAAATGGGACTTTGATTTGCTGGGAAAGATGGCTGAAAATCCACTGGTAGGCAGAGGAAATGCAGCCACATTGGTTAAAAAGTGCAAAAAAGTGAGAGGTAGCAAGGCTTGGCAGGGTGTCCCTTACTCATCTAAAGTCAAGGCTGGGGATGTGCTGTGGTGCTCACGAGTGTTACGTGAACAATGCAGAAATTGGTGGGGTGGAACTTCACTCTCCTCACTGCTGCTTGGTGTTTGGGATTCTCTGATTCCCAGGGCTACAAACAGCTGCATGTTCTCACTGATTACAGATAAAAAGTCTTTTCTCACACACAGCAATATCAGTTAGGAGTGTAGGAAATAATCTGCCATTTTAGGCATCAGGGACAATGCCTGTTCTTTAAAAGACACTCTTTAACTTCACTTGTGTGGCTGCTTGAATCTTTCTTGGCGATGCATCGGAAGATTATCCAGAAAAAAATAAAATAAATGGACCAGAAACCAGACATGAAACACCTTGCTTTCAATTTGTCTTATTCAAATTAGGAAAATTATAAAACAAAAGGCCAGTTTCTTCAGGATCCACCAACAGAGGCTATGCTTAATGCTGTGTAAAGTAGGTGAAGTTTTCTACCATTTCAATAGTCTTTTTAGTAAGCTCTGCTTTAGTGATGGTTTTTAATAGTTCTGTAGCTGAAAAAAAAAAAAAAAAAAAAAAAAGAGAGATAAGAAAAGGAAAAAGAAGGGTAAGGGTGTTTTTTCCTTTTTTGATGGCAGAGCTGCAGAAGGCTGCAGGCTGAAACCCAAGGCTGTGAGTGGGGTTCCTGGGATGGGTCCAAGACAAAGCTGCATCCTGACTCTGCTTCCACATTTTTCAAAGGCTTTAGGACAGAGAGACTGGAAGTTTGTTACATGAAGACAATTTGCCCAAGGTAACTGATGAAAAAAGCAACAGAGAAGTGGGAGAAATAAATTGTGTAAACAACTTAATGAGTGTTCTGTGTTTGACAGGGATGGAGTTAACATTTTCCACCGTAGCTACTATGGGGCTGTGATTTGGGTTTGTGCTGAAAACAGTGCTGATAACACAGGAATGTTTTATTTATTGCTGAGCAGACCTTGCACAGAGTCAAGGCCTTTTCTGCTTCTCCCACCAGTGAGGGGCTGGAGGCTGGGAGGGGACACAGATGGGACAGCTGACCTCAGCTGACCACGAGGACATTCCATACCATATGGAAACCTGCTCGGTATGCAAATCTGGGGCAAGAATCTAGGGAAAGGGGGAACATTTGGAATGGTGGAAGTTGTCATCCCAAGTAGCCATGAGGTGTGATGGAGCCCTGCTTTCCTGGGGAAGGCTGACCATCTGCCTGCCCATGGAAATGGAGCTTGAATTCCTTGTTTGGTTTACCTATGAGGCTGTTTTCATCTCAACCCGTGAGTTTTCTCATTTTAACTCCTCTGATTCTCTACCCCATCCCTACACAGGGCGAGTGAGTGAGTGTCTGTGTGGGGTTAAACCATGACAGTGAGGAATAAGTACCATTTCTTTAAACCCAGCGAAGGATGGCACCAGCTAGAACCAGCAGTTAGAATTCAATTGAGGCAGACAAAACTCAATTCAGAGAAAAGCACAGGTTTTTCACTGAGATCAATTAACTGCTGAAACAAACAATGAAGGAAGCAGTGGTTTCCAGCCCTGCTCATATATTGGGCTGACATGCCATATGGAGCCACAGGTGGATCCAAAATGAAGTAAAATTGGGTTGCATGAGGTGAGAGGACATCTCCTGATGGTAGTAGTCAGGTGAAGCTCTGCTCTCCGAGTTACCACTCGCCAGAGGGGATGACTCTGTGGCCCATTTGCAGTTTTAGACACACACTGGACTTAACCAGGAACATGCAGAGACATTTCAGCAGGCTCTGCTCAGCTACAATTACATAATGAAGTCCTTTAAGGAGGAAATGTTTCTGTTTAGTTCACTAATAGGGCTTCATTAAGAGCCTTTATAGACTAAAAGACAAAGAGTAACCAAATCAAAGGTTCCTGATGAATAATAAACAGCAAAATAGGAAAACCAGAATTTACTACATACCAGGAATGTGCGACGCCATTCCCTGCAATGAACAGAGATACAGTTTCTTCATTGACTTTCAAGGACATTTAGTGCTTATTTGCATATGAAAACCTTATTTGCATAGAGAAGCATAAGCCCACGGGAGGTGTCAGCATTCCCAGGGATCAGTCCTGGGGCCGTAGGTGTGGGAGCCTGGTCGGTGATGGATGCACCGGGAGGATGGAGTCTGAGAGGGCGGCAGAGACTGCAGAGTGGTGCCACAACAAGATCCAGCCCTGGCCATGCTCTGAGGACCCAGCTCCTTGTGTTTTGCACTCTCTGCAGGACTCCCCAGTGCAGGTGATCCAGGAGGAAATACACACACACCTCTCCCTCTACGTGCCTAATCCCAGGGGTGCAGGGACCACGGGAATGATCCCAAAGCCCCCAGTGGCCAGAGACACAGGTAAACACAGCCCCACCTGAATCCCCAACACCCCGGGAGGGGAATGCACCCACCATGCTTGTTCTTGTCCTTCTTTCTGTACTGGCTGTGTCTGCTGCCTCTGAGCCCATCCTGGCAATCAGAGTTGTGCAGTCCCAGCTCTCTCCAAGACACACCATAGTCCCTCTGTCTTTCCAGCCAACACAAAGACCTAGCAGTCCTGGGAAAACAGACTATTCTCTCACAGACAAATACAGAGTGAAAATAAACTATTACCTATCTGAAATGTCTCCCTTGCAGTGAGCTCTGGGACAAAATTTGCCAGTGGAAGGGACCTCCTAGGCTGCTGCAGTCACTCATCCACAAGAACCAAAGCCTCTAATCCCATTAAGAAACTTATCTTTCCTGATGGACAAAAAGGCTTTCTCCCATCAAACGTCTATTCTGATGGAAATCTTTATACCAGAACTCCTTCTGTCTCACAAAGGGCCAGGGTGCAATCTAAGCCTTTGATGTTGTGTTTGGAGTATAATGAAAGGCATTAATTTGAATAGAATTATTGAAATGGCATGTCTGTTTCTCTGCTATTAATAGAAAAGTCTTAAAACAATGAGCAGCAGAGATGGGGTCTATTGCAGCAAGCAGGAACAAAGGCAGAGCACTTTGCTCTGGTTGTATTACAGGAATGGCCTCGGGTCCCTAATGTGCTGGGCTCTGCACAGAGCAGAAACAACAAACCTTGCACCAGGCCAAAAGAGCAAAATCGTCAGACCTGGGCTCTGTCTACACATCTCCTGCAGCTCAAAAGCTGCAAATGCATCAAAGAAAATTGCACAGAACGGATTCAAACCAAATCAGAGGGGATGGGTCTTTATTTACCTGGGTAGCTCCTTGCTGGAGGGTTCTATAGCTGCTAAAAGTTTCTCTGGGTCCAAGGTGAGACTGAATGAATTCACAAAAGAGAAATCCAGTGATGATCAAGGCTATAATTCCCTAATATTTGTAGCATGGGAAGGATGCAGGAGGGGAGGATCATACCTGTGTGACATGATATTATGCCTTCCTTACACATTATGAAGATGCTGAGATACCTGAGCTTTAATCTTACTTAATAAAATTGTTCTGATAGTTTTGAGTTCTTCTGATCCTTTATGTAAAGAAGCATTTGTATTTTTATATCTGTGCATCATTGCATAATAAGCTGAAAATCATAGATCTAGGTGGATTCTGTGGTGAAAAAATAAAAACCTTAAACAACACTTCCCAGGGGCTTGAGTTTCTAATAATTGCCTCTGTCTTTCCTATTTGCTTTCCAGGAACAGGCTGGTGAAGTGACTCACTGCTCCTGTGCTGCATTCTGGGAGCAGAGCTGGCAAAGTGGGATGAGGCACCTTGTGGGCACTGGCTCCACAAGGAGCTCACAGTGGGAAATAGCTTAAAAAAGGGGTGAAAGGGGTGAAATTAGATAGTTCCCCTGTGTCAGGACACTGAGAATCTCTGGGGAAAGATGGCAGAAACATGATTTTGCTACAGAGTGTGACACAAAGCCCAAGAGTTCAGGAACCCTCAGAAAGAAACTACTGAGTGGTGGATGCCACAAACCCCACCAGCATCCTCAGCAGCTGTTTCCATGAGGGAAGGACCACAGCAAGTGATGTGAGTTTATTTTTTGCCTTGACAGGTGCTTTCTGGCTCAGATAACCTCTTCACCTGTATCCACTAACTTTACCTGCAGAGCTGGTTTGATGGGCACAGGATGATTCAGTCCCAGCTTTGGAAGGGGCTCAGAGCCCTCATGGGCAGGATGGAGATCAGCAGCAGGAGGAGACTGGAGAAAACTTGTGTGCTTTGGGATGTCATTCCCAGCATTTCCTTCTGCCCTCCAGCATCCATGGAGCAAGAATGTTGCCTTGCACATCTGCTCTGAGTCCCAGGCATGGCTTTACTTTCTCCCCAAGACACCAACACCAAGGCTAGCAACATCCTCCCTCCTTCAGGTTCTCTGTGGTTCTCCATTGCACTGTTGGGGCTTGAAAACATGCACACACAAAGGTCCTGCAGGGCTTTGAGAAAGTGACCAAGGCTGGAAATTACCCAGGGTACAGACAGACAGAAACCAGCCCTGTGTTTGCAGAGCAGAGGAGCAAGGAATGGGAGGCTAACTAAAATTGAAGCTGTGAGATAGGGGAGACCAGAAGGAGCTGAGAATAGGAGGCAGCATCACAACTTCTGCTATTTGGTGCTCTGGTTTTAACTACCTGGCAAATCCTCCTGTGACATTCCCATCCCTTTCATTCAGGATGCTGGGGTTTCTTTCCTTTTAGCCACCAGAGGCGAAGCCAGCACCACATTTTACCTCCCCCAGATTGGGAGAACAAGGCTGAAGGTTTGCATCTCCAAACAGGGGCAGGCAGCTTGGCAGACAGCACTGTTGTGTGCTGCTCCCAGTGTGTGTGCAGCGCTGGGCTTTCTGCAGGAGCTGTGCCCCCTGAGCTGACAGCCTCTGCTCCATCTGGAAGGATGCTGGATCCCTCTGTGGGCTGGGAATCAGGGGCTGGTGGAGGTGCTGCCTTTCTTCTCTGCAGCAGTAACACAGCCCAGGCTCCTGGTCTGAAAACCCCGAGCTGCTCTCACAGCTGCATCACTGCTACTTTTGCAAGCTGCTGCAGAGTGATGCTGGATAGAATATCCAGCAATGTGAGCAATTAAGGGCATGTCTGTATGCATTGAAGGGCATAAAATAAAGTTTCAGCACAGTATGTAGAAGGGTCCACTGGGAAGCTGGAAGCAGAAGAAGTTGCATATCCTCCAAGGATGCAGTCTCAGGCTCTGGAATGATCCTTGGGACCTGCTTTGTGCAGGGCATGCTCCATGACCTGCCTTCAGAACTGCCCCAGAATGCATTTTGTTGAGGGTTTTATTTAATCCATGCCCCAGCTGCTGCCCCATACCCTCTGTCTCACAGGCTGCCTCTGAGCACAGCAGTGCAGCACTTTTCTGGGACTGCGTGGGCTGAATTAGGCAGATACAGAAGCTTACTGTACCTGAAGAACTTTCAAGCTGTAAACTTTTCCCTGCTTGTTATCTGGGCTGATTGGCTGCTGGGTTTTCACACACACTTATAGAAGCCTGGTCTCCCAGAAACACCAGCAGAGAGTGGTGAAAACCACTGAAAAACAGAGGAAAACGGCAAAGCTAATGAAGTTTTTAGTGGTGTCAAACTGAACAACTACAGCTGAGGCAGACATAAATATGGTATCAATGATGCACTTAGAAGGTCACCTCTCATGATAAAAGGGAGTTGCAACAATATTTCTCCAGCCTTCCTTCTTTCCTCTTCCTACTCTCCCCTGAAACTTGTCATTGTTGAGGAAATGGCAAGACCTGCAGCACATGGGAGGAACAGCAAACACCAAATAAAGCCTGGGACAGGACCAGCAGCAGACAAAGGCCCATAGTGTAGCCCACACACAGATTCACTGGAGTCTGGCAATTGTGCTGGGTGTTAATTGCTGCTGCACCAGCACTGGCACCTCTGGGTTGGCAGCAGCGTGGCCCCACAGCAGCCCCTGCCCCTCTCCTGGCATTGCTCACCACCTTGCTCCTCTCTGTCCTTTGGCAAACCTGGCCTGCACGTTTGGAAACTATGAGATAAAGCTCACAAAACGAAGAGGTTTTGTGCAGGTGCTGGATCTATTGATTTGTCTGCTGGCCTTTCAATTGCTGGGGGTCACATCTCCAAGTTCAGCCATGAAATAACAAGGACTATAAATAAAACAAACAGGCTGAGATTTTTCACAAGGCTCCAGTCACTAGCAGTTTCTAGAAGACAAAGTATCAGGTGGTGCAGAAGTCCTCAGGATGTACAACCAAAGCTGTCAGGCTGTGCATGAACATTTCCCTTACCAGCCATATGGGTGAACATCTCTCCCACCACCTCCTCTGCCCCCAGCAGCTCTTTCTCCCCTCTCTGCACCACTTCTGTAAGCAGATGATGGACTCTAGGTGATCTGGCTTAAACATACATGTGTGAACATGTTTCCAAGTTTAATAAATGTAACTTTACAGATAGCTTTCTTTCTGTCAGTTCATTGACTGGGGTTGTCATGTGGCTTCAGAAAAAGGGGATGCTATCCCACCATTTCCACCATTTGACATGGACAACCACTGTGAGCTGTCTAGCCTGCCCTTAAATAATTTTGCAGCAATTCCTCTAACATCTTCCTATGGACAGAGTTTGACAGACAAAATCAGCTCTTCCTGAAGCACTCCTCTCTGTTTTTCAGCATAAATTTTCTTTTCCTTCTGCTTTGTGCAAGAAAGCCATAGTCCAACAAATGTTTTTTTCTTCCTGGGATCATCAACTCACAGGTTCATTTAGGTTGGAAAAGACCTTTAAGACCATCATGTTCAACTTGTAACACAGCAATTCTGTGTTCACCACTCAACCATGTGTGTAAGCACAGCAGATCTTCTAGACAAACCCTGCTGGAGTCACATACAGCAGCTGCTGTGCAAAATCTGCTCACTGCAGACTGAAGAGGGGGAGCCCAGGGTGGGCTTCCCAAGGGGCTGCTGAGCTGAGGTCGTGGCTCTGCAAGGTGTGGGAGTGACCTGGCATCCCAAGGATTTGTGTGAATGGAGTCAAGACAAATGGATGCACGGAGACCAGCTGAGCAGGGCTGGGCAGTGATGGCAATGGCAAGGAACAGTTTCATGCCTGGAAGTGGAGGACCACCAAGAGGTGCTGAAGGTCATTTAAAGTATTACTCTGAAGTATCACCAAGGGACAGGTGTGAGTGCACGTTTTTTCTGAGGATCCTGGGGTGTTGTGCTCTAGCTCCTGCTGCTCCCTGGTCCCTTGTGTGCATTCATTCCACCAGGCTCCCAGCAGAGTGGTCTGGCTCAGCAAGGCACCTGTGCCAGCTGAGCCAGGGAACTCCAGGTGCTGCAGACAGAGCTAATGGTGCTAAGTCAGAAGAGGCTGTTCAGCTGCAAGTGAGGGGATAAAAAACCTCAGCCAAGAGCAGCACCACTGTTTGCTCCTACCTGCTGGCACTGACAGACCACTCTGTCAAAGCCACCCTGCCACAGGAGTGCCACAGCTGCAGGGGAGAGGAAAGCTGGGTCAGTACACTGCGAGCTGAGCACGTCCCTGCTCAGCATTTTACTTTTACCCAAGAATCCATCCCCCTTCTGCAAAATGGGAGTGTGCAGTTGCATCTCATTCTCCCCAGACCTTGCAAGCTCAGTGCTCTGCATGGGATATGTGGATAACCAGGGGTCCTGCTCTTTGCAGGGTGAGTCTCCTGCTCCTCACCCCAGGCTGGAGGCAGCTGGTGAGTTCTCCTTGTGAGGTGAGAGTATCACCACCACACCAGAGGACCTTTTTGCCCTCAAGAACATTAGAAGGATTTTCTCTCCTCCACCTGGTGCCTGCTGCAATATCCCAGAAGCTTCTTGCTGTTCACATACCCTCTGTCCTGCTGAGTGGGTTGAAACTGGTCTGTGTGCTACAAAACAGAGGGCAGCAGAGCAGCCCCCCGTGCACATCTGCACAGAGGCAGGAGCAGGTGCCTGTCCCTGAGGACACTGGGCAAGGTGAGCATGTCGTGCCTCATCCCCCAGAAGCCAGTGTCCTCTGCAGGGGTGAAACTTGACAGGCAAGTTACAAGGACAATTCAGAAAGGCAGGTGGTAAAATGTAATTTCAGATCCCATGCAGGCAAGAAAAGAGAAAAAAGAGAGACTGAGAAGACTGAATTATTTGCTAGCATGGAATGTTTAATTTTTCATCTTCTCTACAGCATTTGCATAATCTTTTGGGGGGGGGGCATGTAGGACTTTTTTGTTTTGCTTTAATTTTTTGCTTGCGATTTTTTTTTTTTTTCCCTAATGAAACGCTTTTTCGTCTGTGCTACCTTGACAGCCTCTGTTTGAGCACCAGCAAATTATTCTGTGTTTGCTGCCATCACAAGATGCCAGTTCTTGCAAGCAAAGCCTTGGAAAAGTGGAGAAGCTGGGGGCAGGGAAGTCACTGATCTGAGTGGTGCCACCACCACCACAGAGTGGGATTCCTGCACCAGTGCAGCAGCCTGTGTGCATCCTCAGCCTCTCTCAGCCCTGCAGGGCCACCCTGTGTGTCCCTTTGGCTTTTCAGCCTCTGTCTGTGGGCTCAGGCAGGGATGGTGCCCAGTGTGGCGTGGGTGGAGGTGCTGCTGAGCAGAGCCAAATCTCACTGCTCCTTGTCCTATTCAGCATTTCTCTTGATCAGAAAGTACCAGAGCTCAGAAACTCAGCAGAGGCTACGCCAGAGTGCTTCAACTTATTATTGAGATCCCTTGCTAAGGCCCTTCGGCACATCGTCAGGCTGACAAACACAAGCATTGCTGAAAAAAATGGAGACATTTCATTTAAAAATTGTGCTGAAACCCAGCGTTCAGCTTTCTCTGCAAGAAAATGTGATTAAACATCTCCTCTTTAGCTTGAAAACACTTGCCAAGTTTAATCTGAAAATTCATTACACTCTCTCTCCACATACGTTTTCCAATGAATGTACTATTTATCTCCACCCTATTAGAAATATATATAAATATCCATCTCTTACTGTAACACCAGACTGCGGGGCTCATGTGTGGGTTCAGAGCCAGGCTTGCTTTGAGTCTCTTCATTCTCCTGTGTGTCCATAACTTTGAAATCTTGGGCTGTTGGGTTTCTAATCAGGTGTTGGGGAAGGGAAAAGCCATTTCCAAGGGGAAAACTGAGTTAAACAATTTTTAAAAAGCAGAAAAGCCAAAAAACCCTCCAAACCAACACAAACAAACCAACCAAAAAACTCTTGGAAATAAAAATGAGCAACCTTCTGGCTCACTGGAGCACCAGGGAAGTGATCCCTGATGGCTAGCACAGAGCTATCCAAATGCTTCACGTCCTGATCTCCCCAACCAACCCTCCTCCTAATGGGGAATATTTATTCTGTGTTGACAGAAGTGTGCTCCAGGGTGGGAGCTAATATTAATTATATGACAAACACATCCTTGGGCAGTGATTTGCATGCGGCCTTACATCAAACAACTCAAGGTCCTGTAAAAGAGGAGAGGAGTCTGCTCCTGCTCCCTGCTGCATACTGAATGCATCCAGGCATGATATTTGATTGCTGTGACCTTCAGGAAGGTCTGAACCTGTTCCCAGCCCTTGCACACCCCCGCAGGTGGCTGGCACAGACTTGGCAGCCCATCCTGGTGGGGCTCTTCAAACAGTTTGGAGAATCTCTTGTGAAGTACTGTGTGTGCAGAGAGGCACAGGGTGCCTCGAGCTGGGGTCTGCCTCCTTAAACCAGCATCATATTTACAGCTTTATCATCTGCAGAGAACAGCTGGTGCCTCATCCCGCTGCATACTCCGCAGTGAGACTCTCTTACTTGCAGTCTGATTTATGGAGCATGCCTTGCTTTACTCTGTAAAATTTATAAATGGCACAAAAAAAAAAAAAACCAAAAAAAACCCCACAAACAACCAAACCCAAGAACCCAAAAAACAAAACAGGGGAAAAAAAATAAAAAGAAAATAAAAGACAGAAGAAAAGTGGCTGAGCCTCTTTACTTCATGTTCCACCATCACAACTGACAGATGGGAAAATACCTGCTGAGAATGAAGGAAGATCTACTAGACAGAGATCAATCTCCACTCCCCATGAGGTTATCAATGCTGTGGTGATCTGGGTATGAAAATAACATATTGCCAGAGCCAGCTGCCAGCAGAGGAATAGCCCAGCTATACAGGGCCTCATAAAGAAACAAATATTTGGAGCAGCCCAGACGAGGGATATCTGATCCTGGAACTGTCTCTTATTTTGCTTATCCACTTCATTGCCCGTGGTTGCCTTTCACTGCCAGAAGACACAGAAACAGCACCGTGAAATCCTCTGGCTCAAAGGGTTTGGAGATGTTTGGGAAATCTTATGATTTTTCCCTCCATCAAAAAAAAGAAAAAAAATCTGATTTCTCAATACCAAAACTTGCCTTAGGGAATGGTTTGGATTGATGGATTTCCCAACTCTAAAAGTAATTGTTCCCAATACCTTTTGGAATTGTAGAACTAAGAGTCTCTGACTTCTTTCAGTGCTTGCTTAGAAATGCAACCCCAGGGAACAGAAATGTTTGAGGTGAGAGAAGAGCAGTCGACAGTGACAGTAGTGAAATACTTGGATAGTGCCAAACCAGTCTTGAAGGATTATTATTCCAGTTCTAGCCCAATCTGGAACAGACATATTGTTTGTTTTCCTTTTTTTCTTTCTCCTTTTTTTTTTTTTTTTTTTTTTTTTTTTTTTTTTTAATCTTTTTTATCTTAAAAATGTTCACAGCATGGGAAAACAGACCTGTTCTGCCAGAATTCTATCATCTCTGTGGGGACTCCATGGATATGGTACCAATAGGAATCTGTTGGAAAAAAGGACAGAGGTACAGAGAGTGTTCTTGTCAGTGTGAAGCTCCTCATGCCCTAACTGCAAGGAACTTGGGAAACTCCTTACTGAAGCAGGAAAGATGGAAAATTAATCTATGCATTAAATTGAGTGTTTCCTCTGAGTCCAGCACCAGGCTGCACCTTAATGCTTTGAAGGTAGGTATAAACCAGTTGTGTGGAGCTTCTGTGGGGAATCCCTTTCAAATATCCCTCACCCAGAAAGGAGAGCTCAGTGACTTCTTCTACTCCCATTTCCCTTAAATGTTTTGCTTACAAAATAAATACCTGGTTATTTTTTGTTTTGCTTTGAATATTCCCTGAGCATCTCCTCCCATCATCTGGGATTCAGGACCTGCATCCTCATTTCCATGGAGCAATTCTTTTTGTCAGGGAAAGTGTGCAGCTCTTGCCAGTGCTCTGCCCTGCCTCTCTGCTAGGATGTGGTCCTGACAATGCTGGGAACACTGCAGGATGGGATTCAGGATGAGGCTGAGCTGCAGTTGATGGGAGCTTCCCCAGAAAAGAAACTTGTCCAGGCATCAGGATCACACACCTCACCCAGCAAGAGCAGAGTGCCTCAGAAACAGCCCTCAGGATGTGGGGTCTTCTTCTTTTCCTTGCTGATGTAAAAAAGCCCCAGATATGTTGGGATCTCATTTCCTGGTGATCTTGAGGTGCACCAAGAATGGAAATAATTTCAGGCAGGCTGCAGATTAAAAAAGAGGGAAATGAGGGGAAGATGCTGCCTGATGGTATGAGGACTCTGGAAGTCCAAGTATCAGGTGATAGAGTAGGAAAAAAGAGATTGAAATGTGGAAAACAGAAAGGGAAAAGTCTGAGAATGAAAGAGAACAGCAGCTGCCAATAGCGTGTCTTTGATGGAGAGGGGATACACACAGCTGCCAAGGTTTTTTTTTCACCTTCATGTGTGAAAATTCATGTGAATTATTTAATGAGTGGATTTGCATATTTTCAGATAAATTGCAGTTTATCCTGCCATTGCTTCTCATTCTGCTTCTGTTGACAGAAGCTGTTGCTAATCGAGGAGCTCTTCTTCTGTAAGGTTTTGTAAGAGGTGCTCAATCAGACACTGTTGCTCCTTCCAGGAACACACCAGGAGGGGGAAAGGCCTGGGGACAGGATGAGATTTCTCTTAGGACACACACCAAAATCCTGTTTCCCAGTGAGAACAAAATCCTTTTCTGATTCCATGCTATGCTTCACTTAGGGTGGGAGGAAGCTGAAGGAGGACTTGGAATGGTGTGAGGACAAGAGGAATTAAAAGTGTAGGAACAGGTCTGGAGCATTTATCCTCCAGAGAACAGCAGGCAAAACGAATAATCTTGCTGTATTAATAAAGCCTGGGGATGTTTTTCTATAAATATGGTTGGGGAGTAAGCACATGGGGTAGGAGAGCTATTTCAGCCAGAGGACAGTGCTGGCATGAGAACAAATGTATATAAACTGGCCATGAATAAACCAGGCTGGAAATTAGTCGAGGGCTTAGAACCATTAGAGCAATTGGGTTTGGGGCAACAACCCAGTAGGAGCCATGGAGGCAGAAATCCAAATAGCTTTTGGAGAGAGCACACTCCAGCCCTGAAAGGGAGATGTGATATGCTGCTGCAACAGCAGGGATTGGATTTGGCAAGTCTGGAAGTCCCTGCCAGTCCCATGTTCTTGTGTTTCAAGGGTTTGGGAGGTTTGACTTCTACTTTTTTTTTTTTTTTTTTTGTAGAAAAATATGGCTTTGTGAGCAAAAACAAATAAATTGCTGGTGGAAAAATTTATTTGGACATTTTTCAAGGTATTTTAAGGCAAAAAGAGCTGAAAACAAAAATTGAAAAGCCAGCTTTTGCCTCCCTGTCAGAGTCATGACAGCCTGGGGTGTCCTTTCCAGATATGAAAGCTGAAAAATGAAGGTGTATGGAAATGACCTGTGGGCTCAAGGAGGCCTTGGAGACAGTGACCAAATTCCAGAGCACTTTCCCAGTCTTAGGCAGGAAAAGTGTCCCACCCACCAGGTGTTACACAGTGATGGAAAGGATTGAGTTGGGCTTCTGAAACAAGTTCCTCCTCATCAGTGCCCTGAGAGCCCCCTGCCCCATGTCCCAAGCCAGCAGTGTGTTTCCTGCCCTGCCCAAGCAGGTTTTTATTTGCTAATTCGCACCAGGATGTGTCAACATCATGCAGTTTGTGGATGAACAGCCCCATGCACAGTCTGTGTCAGGGACCACCTGCTGGAAAGCAGCTCAGCAGAAAAGGGGGGCTGGTGAGCACAAGCTGAGCATGACCCAGCAATATGCCCTTGCAGCAAAAAGGGGCAATGGGATCCTGAGCTGCACCATGCACAGCACTGCCAGCAGGTCAGGGGGCTGATCCCTGCCCTCTGCTCAGCCCTGCTGAGGCCACAGCTGCAGCATTGTGTCCAGTGCTTGGCTCCCCACTGTGGGAGAGACATGGATGTGTTGGAGACTGCCAGTGAAGGACTGATGAAGGGGCTGGATCATGTCTCATGTGAGGAAAGGCTGGGGGAGCTGGGACAGTTCAGCCTGGAGAGCACTGAGAGGGGATCTCATCACTGTGCAGAAACACCTTAAGGGAGGGTGATAGAGAACAGAGCCAGGCCCTTTCCAGGGGTACCCAGTGGCAGGAACAGAGGCAAGGAGCACAAACTGGGACACAGAGGCTCCTTCTGAACATCAAACACTTTGTTACTCTGAGGGTGACCAAGTACTGCACCCTAAGAGATCCTCAAAAGGCATCTGGACACAGGCAGCCTGCTCCACATGGTCCTGCTTGGTTCCCTGTCACTCTTAGCTGGCCTGTGATTCCGTGAGTTCCACAGGAAAATGATGTCCTGTTTCAAAGGATCTATTTTGTTTTTAATCTGCCATCTACAGTTTTCATTTGAAGCCTCCTAACTCATTTGTAAGGAACAGAAAACAACTGGCTTCTCTCCATCCCCTCCTTCCCCCTCACAACCGTGCAGACCTTTCTCATGCTTTGGTTATCAGTTTGTCAAATCTCAGCCTCAGCTTATTCGGTTCCTCCTCACACAGCTGCAGTTCTATTGCCTCGCTTGCTATTTTTGCCTTTTTCCAAACCTTTCCCAAAACAGCTCGCTCTGGGGAGCATCATGACACTGGAAAGTCCCAGGTCACAAACAGCAGGAGACACAAACAATGGATTTATAGGCCTTGGTCTTTTACAGAAGATGAAATTGAGGTCTCAGAGAATAGACAGGCACAGTGTTGATTGGTGGCTGATAAATCAACTCACAGCTCTGGGATGCTGTGTCTACACCAGGAGGATCATTCTGATGGAGGAGCTCCAGATGGACCTCCTGACCTCGTCCTAAAGCTGCATCTGCTCTCCATCCCAGTGTGGCCAAACCCCACTACACTGCCTGTCCAAATTCACCCCTAAAGGACTCTGAGTATAGCTGGGGCTCAAAAGTCATCCCTCTCCTTGAATTGAGAGGGGTGGATTGGTACTAAGGTTTTCCATGGCTTGCCCACACATCTCCCACTCTCCTTCAATCAGTGAAGCTCTTTTTGTTTGGACCCATCATTTTCTGGCATATGAATGGAGAAATAGCAATTGCCAGGGGTGCTGAAGTACTGCAATTTAGCTCTGGGTTGCTGGGCAGCAATTTAAACTACCGTAATTTCAGGAGATCCATAGAGGAACCCTTCCCTAATTGAGCCTTTTTGCTTCAGTCAGTCAAAGATGCTTATACAGAGGACAATGAGTCACCATAGGAAACATCAATGTGAGAAGTCGCTGGGAAGGAACAAGACCAAGTTCAAAGTGCCCACAAACTTGCTGCAAATTTCAGTTCAGCAACAGCATTTCACAAAATCAACCTCCTCTAAAATATTTTTTGAAAGCTGCTGTTTGGTTCTTATTTATTTAAGGAAAAAAAAAATAGGTAAAAACACATACAAAAAAATGAGCAATAGCAGTCCTGCTCTCTGACTTGCCAAGTATTTTCTGATTGAAAATTGAGACGTGGGAAAGGAAGTCAAAGACGAGTAGGAGCTCCTTGCCTACAGCAAAGCACAGGGTGAAGCCACAGCTGGACATGGTCAGAGCAGCCCGTGTGGGAGCCCAGAGGGTGACTCTGGAGCAGGGCTTTATCTCACCACCCATGCCCTCCACTCTAGGAATGCTTCTGCTCTGTGTGACCAGCAGATGTGTGCCTGGGACTAGAACCTGAGCTCACACCTCAGCCAGGACCACTTGTCCTTCCTCATTAAGGCAGCCCTGTTTCCTTGCACTCCCCTCACAGCTCTAAACCCAGTTATTCCTTCTTGTCCCAACTTCTGAACACATTACTTAAAAGCATCTGGGGCCAGTCCATCCTAGTTTGCAGGTGAATGTCTTTTCAGTATTCATCAAGCCTCATTCTCCAGCGCTTGGTGACAATTTTATCTTCCTCTGGGGAAACAAAAGGAGGAGAGATGATGCTGCTGTAAAGAGATGCTAATCGCACTATGGGGATCTCCTGAAGAATTCGCAGAGCTCTTTGTTGCGGGATGCCGGGTCTCCTTGTCCTCGGCTCTTTGTTTCCTGCCTGATTTCTGCAACACGTTGTGTGGGCAGGAAGAGAGGGTAGAATTTATAAAGATACTCAAGGGCAAGGGAAGGGCATTACTTAATATTGCATCTCAGAGAATGCCACAAGCTGTTTTGAATTGGGTCTGCCTTTTCACTGCACATGTGTAGTGCCCAGGTGACAGGGACAGGGATTTGCTCTCCCCTACATCACTGGGGGGTTGCTTTTTTTCCTGCTATGATTTTTAGTTCCTTTCTGGCTTACCAAGAGCTGAAAATGGATCACTGTCCATACTTATGCATTTCTTCTTCTGGAGTTTGAGCAGAGCTTGGGGAGTTGGAGGAACATGTGGAGCCAGGTGTGGAAGAAAGGAAAGGGAAAGGGAAAGGGAAAGGGAAAGGGAAAGGGAAAGGGAAAGGGAAAGGGAAAGGGAAAGGGAAAGGGAAAGGGAAAGGGAAAGGGAAAGGGAAAGGGAAAGGGAAAGGGAAAGGGAAGGAGGTTCTGGTGGGATTGGCAGTGACTGGTACCTTCAGGTGACTGTGGTTTTTTGCTACTCTGCCAACAGCAAACCCCTCCTCCTAATGACAAAACCCAGGGGCCATTTTCTCCTCCTCCAACACAGCCCAAGGGAAGCTGCTTGCAGTCTGTAGATATGTCCAAGATCTGCCTCTGTGCTCCCAAACACAGCCTAAGAACTATCATCTTCTGCTTGGGTTCTGGCTGCAGGGGACAACAACCAGCAGGACTGTGGGTTGCTGGCTGAAATCAGCAGTGCCTTTGAGGGCTGCTTTGCTATGTCCATCAACAGTGACTTCTTTGGACCCTTCATCATCCCTGCAGGTGAAGTTACACATACCCAGACTCACCTTGCAAGTTGGCCCCAATGCCTACAGCCAGCCTAGCATGTCCTGACATCCTGGCAGTGCCAGCTGCCTGCAAAGCCTTTTGGCTCTGCACCCCATCCCAGTGCATGCCCTGGGCTCTGTGGACTGGCAGCTCCTGGCCTTCAAGGAGTTAACTTCCCTCCAGATACTCTTCCCCGAGTGAAGTGACTTGAAACAGGGGCCAGCACACAGCAACACGGAACAGACTGGAGCAAACCATATGCTCCTGCACAAGAATAACAGCATCGTTAAAATCCTGAACCAAGAACTCAAAGGAGCATTTGAAGAGTACATAGCAGCGGGTCCTGCATCCTAACTATCAGCTTCTCTTCCCTTCAAACCTTTTGTACGAGCTGAATGTGAAAGCAAAATGTGTAGTACTCAATCACAGCAACCCACTTCCTCCTCAAGTGACTCTCCAGGCATGTGCTCACCTCAGGAGTGAGATGTAGCCCAAAACAGCAGGGAAACAAACAGGTGAAACAATTGAGAGAAAAGGAGTATGAGGGGAGAGAGAGCAAGACAGACCCCAGTCACTGCTTAAACTTTGCTTATTTACAGCTGCAGAATACATATGAAGATCTATAGCACTTACACCCAAATAAATCCTCCCCTGGAGACAGGTGGCAGATATCCCCCTCCATTATTTACAGCCACTTCTCAGTGAAAACTGCAAGCTGTAAAATGCCCATACAGTGCTGGAGAGATTTATAGTCCTCCTGTATTTCACACACTGCCTTGCCCTGCTGTGCTGCCTTTGGGGAGACATGGCAAATGGACTCCAAGGTGTTTGACAAAGATGAAGACTCATTTATTACTTGATGCTTCGGAGAGAAATATTTGTAGGCAGCAGCCTGCACGGGTGGCAAAGGTTAATCCTCTCCTCTCCCTTCAATTCAGCCTTTCATGGGCGAGGGGAAAGCAATGTGTTGGCAAGGAAAGGAGCAAGGAAGGGGGGCAGCAGCAGTGACCTGTGTCACCCCACGTCCTTTAGCAGGGCCAGAGGAGACTGGGGACTGCACTCTGCCACCGACCCTTCACCCAAACAAGCTTGATCTCAGCTTTTTCTTTCACAGGTCTTGGTCCTACAGGAAGGAGGGGACTGATGTCCTCACCTCTAAGCAGCAGATGAGATTCCTGAGTCCTGCTGTTAGAGGAGACTTTTAGCTTGCAGGTCAAAAGCATCTATGACACTCAGCAACCTGAAATCCAGTTGTGACATACCCGACTCCCCCTGGCACAGAGGGTCATAGGACCACAAGGATTTTGGCAAATTCGGCTTCAAAAGGACTTCAGAGTGTCTTCTCTAAGACTGGGACCCTACAAATGCAGCCCCTTGGCAGGGCCAGCATACTGCTCTCTCAGCTCTGAAGGTGAACCCTGAGAGTGGGACTGAGGCAAAGAGCCAGCGTGGTGCCAGCAGGCTGCCTGCTCTGGATATAGACAAAGAGCTTCAACCTCTGGGGCTGTCGATAGAATGCTTTTCAGCAGCACTAAATTCTTGCAAAAACTCGAACATGAAAACATAAAAATAAAAACACGGTGTAAAAAACACACAATAAAAATATAACACCAAATACATCACTTAACTAAAACCGCTTACCCAGTGGCTTTGATGTTAATGCATTGTCTGTAACAACGTGGCATTCCAGCTGAATACTAACTGGCTGCAGAGCACAAGCCCAGCCTTACTCCAGAGGTTTCTGGTTTTACTACCCTGATTTCTGCAGTCAGTCCTCCTCTCCTGGGGTTTATTAGGTCTCGTCCCCTGCCATGATCAACTAAGAGCTGTTTTCACTTTCCCTCCCCCGTGCTAATTAAAGCTGGGGTGGAGTAACCCACAGAAGACTCCTCAGAGGAGGGAGAGGAAAAGTGAGCCCAGCACGATGGCAGGGTTTGATCAGTGGAGAGCTGTGTTAACAAGAGCCTGTGGATGTGAGTGGGATGAACAGTCGGTGGGGAAGGCAGGAACAGATGGTACCCAACTATGTGCAGCACAGTTCCTGGGGTCTGCAGGATATGCAAGAGCTCCTGCTCACTGCACAGGCTTCCTTGTGCCTAATGACAGCAGCAGCCACAGCCTCTGCAGAGCCATCCTGACCTGGTCCTGGACATGCAGCATGGAGACAGCCCAGATGGAATCTCTCCTGCTGGCATGGACTCAGCCGGAAATTACTGACCCCTCTTTGATGTCACATTTTGGGGGAGTTCCTGTGCAGACCTGATTCAAGTGTGGCAGCTCTGTGCAGATACCCAATACCCAGGTGCAGGTGAAAGGCTGAGTGAAAGCCTGGGAGGAAGCAAGACGGAAATCTGGGGTCTGCTTTGAGCTGTGACAGCTGGAGGCATGGCTTCTGTTCCATACTGGAACAGGTACCTGTTGCTCCAAAAGATTCTCTTCTCTTTGTTGATGGAGCACCTGGATTTCAGCCTCACCTGCTATGGTCTCTGGCTGACTGCTGCCAGCTAAACTTGAGGGAAGGGAGTGAGGATGTCCCCTGCACGGGATAGTCAAGTCCCTGCACTGTGGTGCAGTCATGGGGCAGGAACTGAGGCAGGAGACAAACTGGAGGGCTTAACCCTGGAGGCTTTCACTGCAGACAATTTGCAGTTGCTGTTTCAACTGCAGTTAATAAAGCCAGTACCACAGGGTGATGGCCCTGGATGGCCCTGCCTCAGCTCACATTGCTTGCTGAGACAGCAATTGCCAAACAGACAGCTGGGGACAGCTTCCATCCAGAGCCTGTAAATCCACACCCTGAGCTGCTCTAGCCACATTCTGTCCTTGGATTTCAACAGGTGGAGTCATGTGAAGCAAAGTGATCCAAGTTTTCCATTCCTGCAAGGTCATGGTGACCACTCTCTCTTCAAAGGAAAGCATCCCATCTGTTCATGGCTGCTTCATGCTGCAGAAAGCAGGTGGTCTCTCTTCTGTCCCTGGCTTAGCTAACATTTACTTCCATGCCCAATCTCCTTCCAAAACACATTTTTGTTCTCTAAGATAAATCCTGAGACAAGCATCAAGCAAATCTGTTGTTATGCTCTGTGTCTGGCCCTGGAGCTTCTCCCTGGGCCATTTCCCTGCTGCTGGAAGGAGCTCATGTCCTTTGCTTCTCCAGCCTCCTACCCTTTTCCTGCTTTTTCCTGCTTCGTGCATTCAGAGGTGCTGGGCTGAGAGCTCAGAGGTGTGCCTGCTGTCCTGAATCACACAGAGGTTAAGAGCAAGGCTGTGGCTGTGACGTGCTGCCAGGAGTGTGGCCTCTTCCTGGCTCTTTTGAGTTTGGATGCTCAGCATGGACAGACAGTGGGAAGAAGGTGGCATTGGTTGACTGAGGCAAAGAAAATCTGTTCTGAGCCAGTGGAGAAAGTGTCCAGCTTGACCTAAAGTGAGAAAGGAAGATAAAAAGCATATGCGGAAGCTAAATATTACCTGCAAACTTGAGAATCTGCCCTTCTTTAATTTATTTTGCAACTTACTCATCACTGCAAGGTGTTATTTTGTCTTGCTTTAGCCTAGCTCTTGGCCCGAAGTGACCCAGCCCGCAGCAAGGTTCTCTCCCACATCACTGCACAGCGTGCTTGAAGAGCTGTGCAAAATCCTTTTGTTTCTCCAGGCATCCTGAGCTGTCTGCTGATGTTGCTGCTTGACAGCAAGGGATATGATGGGGAATCAGGAGGAGGAGAAATGTCTCCCAGTGACGAGTGCTGAGTAGGGAAATTCCTCCTGTAAATGAGTCTGCTCACCTACTAGCTGGCATCAGGGACTAGGAGAGAGGCATCTCAGGAGTCTCCCACCAAGGGTGTGGTGTTTCCTGCCTGCCCCTCTCACCTGTGGATCCAGCTCTGCCTCCTGCAGCAGCTCCTGGACCTGAAGTCCTGCTCCAAGCCCCTGTGCCTCCACACCTGTGGAGCATGGAGAGGATCTCCCCTCTGCTCTCTCAGGCTCCCTGCTCCCATCACAAGTCCCAGAGAAGCCCTGTGGGGGGCTCCAGCTTGTCTTGTCATGCACTATCTGCTGTGTCGTGCATTGGAAGCACTCCCTAGTTTTAATTAAGGCTTTGAGGACCCAAGTCAGGCAGAAAAAAGAGAAAATGCTAAGAACAGCTAATTTCTTAAGCTGCCCTCTGGCACCTTTTGAAACTTACCTCATGTAGCAAATTAAAAATGCTAATAGATGGCCAATAAAAAAAACCCCAAAACCTTTCTTCTCTGTAATTTCAGTGAGATGAGTGGTTCTGTGCATCAATTAGTGGTGGGAAATGAGATTTTCTCCACTGGAGAAGGGCTGGGGCGAGCACACAAACTTGTGGGCTGGCTTCTGAAAGTGTTCAATCCCCTGAATGTCTTCAGCAGAGGCACATGGGGCCCTGCTGAGCTGCCCCTCTCACTTTTATAATTCTTACAGACTTATTGCTCCTCAATTACCTTTTGTCTCCAGGCAGACTGTAAGTCTGGACGCTCAAATGGAACAAGCACCACCCCTTGTTTTTCAGAGGGCTTGATCGCATCTGGGTACTGCTTTTACAGCAGTAATTAATACAAAATTACAACAGGCACTACCCTTGTACTGCCTGGAGTTGTCTTTGCAGAGATGCTATCTATTACAACCCGAGCAGCTTGCCAGCAGCACCCATGGCTGCAGCAATCCCAGCTTATGCTCAGCTGGGATCACAGCAGCTCTAAGAGTTTAGAGAGCAGATGAACCCTGAAGGCCTTGCAGATCCTAGGACAAGACACTGGAAAACTTGCCTTCTCCCCCCTCCACCCTCTGTCACTACAAGGTTGCTAATTGAAAATACGTGTACCCTTTTTTCCTTCTGGTCAGAGGTTTGAGTACCAGGCTCCTGATAGCCCAACAAGCCCTGTACTAGCCAAGACCAGAGAGTTTTGGAGGAAGGATGGACATTTATGGATATTGAATAGTTTATCCAAAGCAGGACAGCCACCAGAATTGAACTGGCAGTGGACACCATCTGAAAACTCTGTCTTCATGTGTATCTGCACAGGACAAAAATGAATCAGAGGAGAGAAGAACTAGGGGTTGCCACTCTCAGTAGAGTGTCCAAAGATCAGGATGTCTGGAAAACCATGAAAAAGTCTGCAGTGCTTTGGATCTTCCATGCTATGCATAGATACTCTGTGGTTACTCCTGGCGTAAAGAAGGTGACTTCAGCCTGGAGAAGACAAGGCTCCACAGAGACCTTAGAGCATCTTCCAGTAGCCAAACAGGCTACAAGAGAGCTGCAGGGGGACTTTCCACGTGGGCATAGAGTGATAGGACAAGGGGGAATGGCTTTGAAATTACCAAGAACAGGTTTAAATTGTACATTAGGAAGAAATTCCTTACTGTGAGGTAGTGAGACACTGGCACAAGTTGCCCTGGGAAGTCATGGATACCTCATTCCTGGAAATACTAAAAGCCAGGCTGGATGGGGCTTTGAGCAATCTGACTTAGTGGAGGATATGCCTTGCCCATGGCAGGGGATTGGAACAAGATGATCTTTAAGGTCCCTGCCAATCCAAACCAGTCTGTGATTCTGTGATTCTATGGCCATGCTATTTCTACTGAACAGCATGAGCTTATTCCCTTCTTGCACCATTTACACCCTTCCTTTGTCATCTCCCATTTGTCTTTTTCCAGAAATACTACCTGTGATCTACATTTTTGATACCTTGGCCCAAGAGAGGCACTCAGTTAAATAAGTCCCAGCATATTGATTTTACAGGTCAGCTGGAACACCTGGGAGGTAAAAAGTCCAGGGAGCTTGAAGGAGGTCATGGACAGCATCACAGTCACACAATTTGGCCTATATCCAGTGGCTCTGGGCTTAAAAGCTTTCAGCCAACTAAAAGCAGTCTTGGAGCACCAGGAAGGTCTGAATAATAACTCTTGAGCATGGTTAATGAAACTTCTGAGTCTGATGTATTTCAGCCACATCACGTCTCTGCTTCTACCCTCCCGTGGCTGCAGTGGAGCAGATGGGAAGGAGTGAGAAAATTGCAAGCAGAAGCTTCTACTTTCCTTTTGGAATTGTCTTGCCTTTTGACTCCCTCAAGGGCCACACAAGTTTGTTGCACAGCAGGACCAGCCAAATGAACAGTGACACCTTTGTAATTGCACTGGGCAGGGGGAGCTTGGTGAGAGGGGAGGAGTAGACTGTAGGATCCCAGGGCTCAGTGACCTCATCCTTACACTGTCACAGCAGAAGCACAGGGAGCAGGGAGATAAGGCAGCACTGGAGAAGGAGAGGAGCAGTTTCCCAGCAGGGGTTTGAGCTCAGTTTTCACACACCAGGTTCTTCATGGGGTTCCAAGGCTGTTGTGGTTAGGGAGCTTCTCTTGTTCCTTCTGTGGGGCAAAGTTAACAGAAGGATCCCAGCTGGGTTCAGGCAGATTCTCAGTCACCAGTCCCCAGGATACAGTGAAGGAAAGGATGAAGCTGTACAGACTGGGGGTGTTGAGTATTTCCTCTCCTCATGGCCAAAACACAGAACCAACTTCTCTATACTTGAAAACCTCACATGTTTAGTGCAGCACAGCAAACCCAGCCCATGGGCAGGTCTCCATGAAAGCAAGGCCAGCTTCCACTGCTGAGTTGATGCTATAGAGGATTTTCTCACTGTTTTTTGTAGCTCTTTGGCAAACATGCTTCAGGATCACCCCTGGCTTCTTTACACTCACAGGCACACAGCACAGAGAGAAGGGCAGGTCTATAGCTCCAGATGTGCTCAGTAGAAGAGACTGAGAAAAAACAGCACAAGTTTGCAGGACCTTGGTGATCTGCATGTCAGCAAATTGGGTCTGGATGGGGATGGCACTTGCCAGCACTGAGGAGAAGTTTCATGTGCAGTTTTTCAGTGGATGGAGGGAAATTTTTTAAAAGCAGAGTCATCATGTTTTTGGTTTTTTTTTGCAGATCCACCTTCACTTGTGGTAGGACAGTGTGCAGGCTTTGTGTCAAGCTTTGGGTGTCTACTTACTTGCCATGTTTCAGGCCACTTACAGATAGAGACTGTCTCAGAAGAGGCTGATTTTGATTTCTAGAGGTTCAGCTTTTCTTCTGTCGCTTCTCTAAAATCCTACACGATGACACAGGTGTTGCAATGACAGGTGCTGCAGCCACAAGAACCACTTTGCAAGCAAGACATGTTTCTATAGTGTTAATCATGCTTTCCCTTTCCCCTGCTGCAGGCCACTGTCTAGAACCTGTTGAGAAGTCCCATCCTCTCCATGATTCCCCAGCAGGAGTTGGTTGCACTGTAAGCTAGCTGGGCTATCAGCAGATGCAGCTGAGACTCCTTGGACCAGGGGCCATGAAGGAGAAGACCCTGCTGTCCTAAGCAGTGTCCACAGGGAGTTAGAACAAAGATATCCAGGCTATAAGCTCTTTATCTTACACAAACATTAAATTCAATTTAATACAAAGGGGGAAAATGAGATTTATATCTTCCAGATTCTGCTGGTCTGGGGCACAAACTTAATTAAAAAGACTGAAATGTCATCATCTCCTGGAGGAGGGTGAGCATCTTTTTCCAAACCCTGAGCATCTTTGTTGGATGCACTCACTGGCCAAATAAATGTGATCTGCTATTTCTTAAATGGCAGTGCCTCATTGCAAAGAGTGGGGAAATGACCCTGTGGGAAAAGAACAAACCTCTGCTCATCCTCTAGTCCATTTAAGGAAAATTATTAACCTGGCCTACCCTTACCCAGATTGTGCATGCTGCAAAGGGGATCCTGGACCTGGCTGTGGTTTTGAAGCCACGGGAGAGTTTTAGCACAGCTTCTCCTGGCTGTGCAGTCCCTGGCTGTGCAGCAGCTGCAGGCAGGGCAGGGAGCATATGGAGGAGCACAGGTCTGTGCCTCTTGCCTGCCTCAGCTGTGCAAAGCATGAGCTGAGCAGAGCTGCAGTGACAAGCAATGAGCTTGTACTACTAGACTGTACTACTAGACATCTCTAAAGGGCCTGTGAGTTTTGCAAGTAACCATTTAATCTGGCAGGCAATGAGAAGTCTGACCTTGACAACTTCCTGGTGGAGTAAGTGGAGGACATTAGGGCTGTGGTTCCCAAATTGGGACCTGGCATCTATGGCATGAAAAGGAAGTGACAGAAGATGGCCTGTGGTTGTCCTTGGGAACTGTACTAGTCAGCATTTCTTCCTCAGTGGTACAAAGAGCCTTAAAACATCTTCCCTCTGCCATGGGATTAAAGCCAAGGTCAGACTGTTCCCATGGAACACCCAGGTCATGGAGACATGTTTGTGCAGTGTTTTGTGTTTTCCATTCCAGCTCTGCTCTGTTCACTGCTTTCACATCTTTCACAGCTCAGGGGGGATGTGTGCAGGACAGGAAATCAGAGGATGGGGAGTGTGAGATGAAAAGCAAAGATAGGGTGGAAAGGAGTGTTCAGGATAGGTGGAGGATGCATTGAGGAGACTGGGGGATGGAAACAGCCCTGGCACTGAAAGCTTGATTTAAGAGAAAGAGTTTTGAAGGAGAGATGGAGATGGAGATGATGGAGATGCAGATGATGGAGATGGAGATGGAGATGGAGATGATGGAGAGGGAGAAGGAGAAAGGGGCTAGATGGGTCTGTAGAATAGCCTCCAGATCTTTGTGGAACTTTACTTTGCCTAAGGCCTGCTTCTGTGAGTCAGAATATTTGGAGATATGTGTGGGGATCAATCAGGCAGTGGTGGTAGGAAATAAACAAGATGGCAGTTCAGGAGTTTTCCAGTGATGTTTGAAGGACAGACTGGATTACTTGACCCTGGTGTGGCAAGGCAGAGCCTGAAGGTTCTGGCTTCCACCCGTGGTCCAGCTGTGCTAGAGCTTTGCAGGGATGACCCTTGTGTGTTCTTGGGACAGGCAGCTGGACCTGCAAGGTCAACAACCCTTGAGTGTGTTTGAAGCCCCAAATTATTCACACTCTGCCCCCAGGACTGCTAAACAGCCACCCAGTGAATCCCAGGGCAGTGGCAGGAGGCTGGTCAAGAGATGGTTGTGCAGTATCTTCCACATGATATTTTCTGAAGGAGTTGTGGGATAAAAGGAGGCAAACTCAGACTGAACAACCTTGGGCTGACTTGTCTCCAGGCCACTCTTGGACACTTCCTTAGAGATGACAGATCCCAACCTGCCCTGATGACAATCCAAAGCCCAAGTCCTGGTCTGCAGTCAGTTTGCCAAGAAGGTGATCAGAGGTCTGTGCCAAAGAAGAACACAGTCTAGGATGCACATGAGACAAGAAGTTCTCTCCTGGTGGATATCAAGCTGAACAACATAGACAAGTTTCTTCCAAGGGAAGCTGAGCAGTTCCTTGAGTGTTGTGACCTGACTAGGATGGGTCCAGTGCTCAACAGCAGTGGCCCCCCTGCCCCAGTATGGCCCACAAAGCACACATTCCATTCAGCTGAACCCCATTAAACCATCAATTTCTCAGTTTCCCCTCTATTATGGAGATCAATGACCCCTTAACTCTGCTTTCCTCCATACATTTCCTGCTTCTTCCAAATGTGGAGCAGTTAATTGCAGTTCACTGCTCATCCTAATGTTTCCTCTCTTGCTCACTTTCTCTCTCTGCTGTAATTTACTGACATTTCCTAAGCACGTTTAGGCTATGTTGGCAGCTGGATTCTGCGATAAGATTTTTTGACATCTAGTGATTGTTGGTCGATAACATTTCTATCCCATAATGAACAGAGGAGGGGAGCAGGGAAGGGAAGTGCAGACAAGGAGTGATCTTCAACAGTTAGGAGATGAGATCATTATCTCTTGGAAATATGGCAAAGGCAGAGGTGAGAACAGAGAGGTGGTGCATCACAGCTGAGAACAACCTGATAATCACCTTTCACAGGACAGGCATTGTTGGTACAAACACAGGTGTCTCTGGGTGTTTCCCAGCTCCAGCCTTGGGATGTCTCACAGATCTCCTGGCAGGGGATGTGGCCAGGGAAGGGGAAGTGCAGGTCTTGCTTTCCCTCCAGCTGGAGTTGTTGCTGCTGGCCCTGGCCTTGTGTTCCTGAGTGCTGCTGGGGTCTCCAGAGCTGGGGGAGCACATCTCCCTCTCTCCTTCTCCTTCAGCAGACCTGTGCCTGCAAAGTGCAGGCTGACTGGTGAGCTCAGTGAAGGCTGAGCCAAGGGAGCCAAGCTCCTGGTTTCTAGGAAACATCCAAAGAATCCAAGGCTGCTGAAAATCAGGATTTGTGCCTTGGGTTATCAAGACCCATCTCTGTTTGATCTGAGATGATAAGGCTTCAGAGTCCTCCACTATCACAGAGCCACAGAATCACAGAATTGTAGAACAGTTTTGGTCAGAAAGAACCTTCTAAAGGCCATCTAGTCCAGCTGCCCAGCAGTGAGCAGGGTGCTCAGGGCCCTGTCCAGCCTGACCTTGAAGGTTTCCAGGGATGGGACATCCACCATCCCTCTGGAAACCTGGGACTCTGTTCTACCACCATGGCTGTAGAAAACCTTATTTCCTGTTCCTGATCTAAATCGACCCTTCTTCAGTTTGAAACCATTAAAAGCATTATCCCTTGTCCTTTCACACTGTGTGAGGTGGACTTGCTGCTTGGGGTTTGGCTTGGCTTGGGCCTCTGTTTAAACTCAGGTTGAATGCACCTGGATACCAAATGGTGCCTCTGGTGAAGAGTCACAGGAATTTCACACAAATACTGTTGTGTGGGCTGGGACCACGGATGAGGGGCTGTGTTTTGTCTGTGACATAGGCACTGTGTGTGGATTTGGCATAAGGATTTTGTGTCCCAGACTGCCAAGGGATGATGCTTCCTAGTCAGAAAGTTCCTCTCAAGACCTGCCTGTTCCCTGGCTGCTGGCAGGAGGAGTTTTCTCCTGAGCTCCTAGGCTTCCACTTTTCAGCAGTCATCAAAGAAAGAAGTGATTCCATGACCTTGAGCTCTTGGTATGGGTGTTGTGCAGGTCTGTGAGCCTCACTGGGCACTGATCCTTGCCCTCAGCCCCATGGGTGGAACTCCAGCAGTAACCTGGAGTGGCTCACCTGGACCTCCACATTGCACATGCAGCAATGGGAGATGGGACAACACATTGCTTCTAACTCCTCTGCTTCTAACTCCAGACAGATCTTCAGCTGGAGTGCATCAGCTGAAGTCCACAGCAGGCAGAGGTTCACCAGGCAGCCAGGCATCTGCCTGTCTCTGTCTAAAGGCACTGCAGCCTTTTGCAGTCACAAATTGGCGATGGAATTAGTGAACAGAGATCTGCTCACTGCTTGGGAAGTCCCAGAGCAGCAGATTGCTGCCAGAAGGGATGATTTGCTGGGGAAGCACAACTACTTGTCCTGCTGTGTTTGTTTCAGGTGGGTGCTCCTGGCTGCTCTCAGGTGAGCATCACTATGGTCATCTTTATCACCTGCCCTGTGACAGTGCCTCTGTCTCTGCAGGCTGAAGGGAGGGCTGAAAGCAAGGGCACTTCTTGTGAAAGAGCCACACTGAAATGTAGCTGGGGTAAGGCTGGACCTGAGCTTCTTTTACTGCCTGCCATTCTTCTCCTCCCTGGAGTCTAAAGGGTGTTTAGCTCTGCTTCTGCCCGTGCCCAGCCCACCCCAAATTTATACCAAAGGTCGTAAGAACAAGCAGCGAGGGGCAGAATCACCCTCCTCTCCCCAAATCTGCCCTCTGCCACTTCCCACTAGTGAAAGTTTTGGAGAGAAACACAAGAGACAAGGCACATATGGCCATAGCCTCCCCACTCCCACACCTCTCAAGATGGTATCTTTGCCCTTAATAGCTCTTGATGGGATTTTTTTTTTTTCTTTTACTCATGTTGCTTGTTGGAAACAGATGAAACTCTTGTAATCTACAAAATCTGCTGGCAGCAAGCTCCACAATTTGAACACAATTTGAGGGGTGGGGGGGGGGGGTTGGTGTGGGGATGGGTGGCAGGAATACATCCTTTTGTGTTCATTTTAAGCCCATTGCCTGGTGAATTCCCTGGATGCTTGTTCACCCTTGTGCTGCAAGCAACAGCAAAAAGGAACAATTCCCACTGCCACTTTCCTTTAACCTGTCAGGTTACTCCCAACATCTCCATTCAGCTTTTTCCCTGAGCTGCAGAATCCTAAGTGATTTAGTCACTTTGTGTCTAGAGCTGTTGTGTGCCTCTGATCAGACCTGTCACCTGTCCTTTCCTCTGCTGTTTCCAGCTCTGTTTCTTGTCTGAGACAGAGGTCAGGGCCACATCCAAGATGCATCTTCACCATGGTCTGTGTGGCCGCACAGGTGCCTTCTCCGTTCCTCCCCCAATGAGGCACAACTTGCTGTTTGCTTCTTTGGCAGCAAATGAACAGGAGACTGAGACTTCTGTAAAGCTGTCCACAGCAAACCCCCTTCCAGGAGGATAATAGTTTGTTGTCAGTCGGATGCAGCTGTGTGAGATTCTTTGGTTTTTTTTCCCCCCAGGTGCATCATTTTGCATTTGCAGGAGCCACACAGAACCAGCAGAGCTACAGGCTACTCACTGCAACCACCATAACTGATTCAAGTCACGGTGTAAGCAGCAACCTAATTCAGCACAGGGTTCCTGCACCCCAAATCAGGCAGAGCAAGGTGGGGCAGGGTTTGCTTTAGGCTGTTAAAATATTAATGTGTCTGCTAGTTCCTGACCTGGTTTTTAAGGATGTCTGAAGACACTCTCCTCACTCCTGATGCTTTCTCTCCCAGAAGACACAAAGCCTCTGCTTCCTCAGCACACCCTTTCTTCTTCTTCTTCTTCCACCCTCTGCTCTTAATTCGGTCCCTCATTTATTGGATCAAGGAAAGAGGAACATCCCCTGTGTTCTTACCAATCCATCCAGATAAAACTAATGGGATTTCAGACTGACAGGACTCAGAAAAGACTATTTTATCTGACTGAGAAACATAACCACATGCCTCAGACTAATGGAGAATTACCTGTTGAGAGCCAGAAATAAAGGACAGTAGCTGCCGGATGCTCTGTTTGGTTGTTAATATCATCCAACTTTTAAAACTCCTTAGTTATCAGATTTTGTAGATCAGCTTAAAAAAGAATTGCAAGATCTAAAAAACGGGAAGCATTTGCTCTTTGCTATATTAGGAATGCATCGCCCAGCTTTCCCCCGCAACTATGACAGCAAGGAGTGCGCTCCAGAATCTGAAAAAACCCAACTGAAATTCCCTGGAAATAGCTCCTTTCCACCCAGGGAAGGGCATAAAAAAAGAAACACCAAATAAAACCATAAAATGTGAACTATTGATTGTCTTTTCATCTCTACCGTCATCAGGATAACGAGGAGAGAGGGAAGGAACACCCGAGGGAGGAACACCTGAGGAGGGATTCTCTTGGAGATGCTTGTGGTGAGGGTGCCCTAGGAATGGGACATCTGACACTTGATTCCTCCTCAGATGGGAAAAGGAGCTCACAGGCACCTCTTCACAGTCCTCCCAGCAGAGGGAACTGTCGGTCCTTGCAGTCACTTGGAAGCTGGGAGGTTTTGCGGAGCTTCAGGACAGTGCAGGGGCAGCTGCAGCTCAGACTGGGCCAGTGCTGCTGCTGCTGTGTGTGCTGGGCTGGCAGGAGGTGCTTGCAGTCCCACAGTTCCATCCTCTGAAGCACAGTATGCAGCAAAGGCTAAGCCTAGCCTGGCCTGGGGGAGGGCTGTGGCAGCTCCTGCTGCCTCTCTTGGTCACCTCCTGCACCAAGATGTTTCTGTTCTTCTCTTTACACACACATACTCCTGCAGAAAAGTAAGGAGAAATGGATGCTCTGACTCTCTCCTACCACAGCCCCAGCCTGCACAAACCCTGCCTGGATTTGCCATCCAGTGCCCAAATCACACATTAACTCTGTTTACCTCACAACACCCAAAGGGCATCGTAATCTGCTGGACTGCTGCACCTATGATATAACCTAATTTTTATTTAAGAGGCATCATAAAAGTGCTGAAAGCAAAGATCAACCAAGAAAACCCCAAAATCTATAATGGAAAAGCTGTATCTAAGGCAGTAAAGTAAAAAAAGCACCATTTTTGCTGCTGCTGGAGTACCTCATTTCTGCCTCTTCCCACCTGTGCTGTCTATACTGGCACTCAAACTTACCATTTTCATAGGTCCCCATATCTCATTTAATCTAGGACGTTGGTGCACAAAGGGGATAAATTAAAGTTAGCCTAGATAACCACGAATTCCTTTTCCCTAAATTTTGCCAGCTTGACCTGGGGAATGTAACTTCCAGAGCAGTGTTTTTGTGGTGCTGCTGTAGCTGTACACACAGCTGGGCACAGCTGATGCAGGCAGTGGGTCTGCAGGGAAGTGAGGGGCTCCCTAGGAACAGATTACACCTCCCTTCACAGGCACATGAGAATGCTCAGTGCACTTCAAGCACAAGCAAATGGCTAATGAGTGAAGGAAACTGGTGTTTTATTGTGCAGTATAATAGGATAGCACAGCAAAACACAATAAAAGGCAGACAGCCATATCCCCACAACATAAACCTGGCTGGGCTTTGGAGCACTTGGGGTCTATTACACGAAACTCCACGGCCTGGGGAAGGCAGAGGATTTCTGCTCCATTTACTGACATTAGGCAGGGCTGCTGCTAGCAGGGGTTCACCCCATTGCAGCCACCTGGCAGGCTCTCCTGCAAGCTGTCTCTCCCTGAGATATCCCTGGAGTTATCTCAGGGTATTCACACCGGAGTACTGGATGCTCCTGGAGATACCACAGCATTTAAACCCAGTCCTTCCCAGTGTGGCTGCCTGATGAGGTTTTTTTTTGGGCATGGCTTTCCTCTTACCCCATTTTTTTGTTCTATAAGTCCCCAGTTATAGTCCAGCCCCAGCAGCTCAAGGCTGCCCCAGGTGTGCTCTTGTGGGGCTGTGGCTGATGGCTGTGCTTGCTTTGACTTCTTGCTTTCTCCTCTTTAGAAGATGAGTGAGCCTTGTCAATCAGCAAGTGGCTCTAGGAGAGGACTAGGAGATAACATACCTGCCCAGAACCAAGAAACTGGGTGGTCTTCTGTCCTCTGCTTTGATGCCTTGTAATGCATATCACACCTTAGAGAGGAGGATTCAGAACTCTGCAGTTAGGGCTGATTTGTTAGTATTCATTGGGCATATATTGTTCCTGAGCTGCAGAAGCCCTGGGCTCTTTCAGACTGTGCTTGTGCATCCCCACAAGCAAAAGCCTTTCCTTGTTTCTATTCCCAGCCTCAGGTAAACCTTTCCCTGCTTCTGGCCATTGCCTCTCTGATGCTGCTTCCTGGGCTGTGCTTGGTTGCTGATGGTCCTTAACATCCCCATCAGAGATGCAGGAGAAGATGAGTCCCCTGTGGTGCATGTGAGCTGCCAGAGCAGAGATGATCTGTGCTGGGGAATTTGGGTTTGTTCATGGCAGGGCCCTGTCCATGGCTCCACAAGCAGTGCAGATGGAGTGCTCTGCCAAGGTAAACTTTGCACCCCCAGGTAATCCATCCCATGCTGCTTCACCCTCCAGTCACCCTTTCTGCTGCAGAAGAGCCCCAGCCTGGCTAATTGCTCCCTACCTGGAAACCACCCTCCTGTTCATCTTTGCCAGGATCCTCTAGACCATTTTACAGCTTCATCTGGATGAAAGATGAGGAACAGAGCCACACCCCATGCCCCAGTCAAAGGTGTAGTGGCTCAGTTCCACACCATAACATGTGTGCCTTCCTAATAATCCTGCCTCTTGCTTTGTAATTTCCATCACCACAGTTCACCAAGCTGACATTTCACACACAGGTGTCTGCCCCTCCATGATTTTTTGCTGTGAGCAATGCTTTGTTCAGAGCAAAGGAAAACCTAAGGAAGCCTTTTAGCACAGGCTTTCTTCCACAGGCTGGTGGAGCAGCCTGAATGACTCCTGACAAGCACCTGCTGTATAATACACACAAGTACATGCTGCAGAGCCTGCCCTCTCCTCTGCCATCCTGCATTCCCCACAGCTGCCTTTCACCCATCACTGCTCCAGCCTGCCTGCACAAACCTTCCCAGCAGGACAGAGTTGATGCTGCTCCTGTGTTTTTTTCTCCCTGGGAAGCAGTGAGTCCTCTGCACGGGTCAGAGCACGTGTGTGGGTGTGCCAGGAGCAGTGACACAGGGATTGTGGTGCTCCCCACAGGAAGGTGGCTCTCCATCAGCGCTTCTTGGAGCAGTAAGTCCCACAGGGAAGCAAGAGACATGCTGAGAAGTCACCACTGCTCTGCAGGACAGACATAGGACCCTTGGGAAGAGGGGTAATTTCCCCTCCCAGTGCTGTCCCCAGCCACCCTTGTGGTAGCAGCTCACCCACTGCTACCCAGAGCCCATCTCTGCAGCCTTGCTGTGCCTTGAAATGTTGTCTTAGAGAAGCACAACTCCACATGTGACACCTGAAGGCAAACGGGCTGGTTTAAAATTATAAATCCTAGATAAAACCCTGATAGCATGGATGGAAGGGCATGGGAGAGTGGAGGCAGGGCTGTGGGAAGATCCATATGGTGGTGAGGTCAGACATTTGGTTGCTGAAGTGTTGGGGGGATGTCTGTCCCAAAGCCTGCAGTGAAAGGAAACAGGATGCCTTGGGGATGAGGCTGAGGCAGCCCAGCTGTGCCCAGAGAGGCAATGGCAAATAATAGGTTAATAACAGAGAGAAAAAAGCCTTGCCTAAATATAACCACCATGCTGCAGGGTGGTTAGGCCATGTCCCCAGCAGGTCATTCTGGTCCTGACCTGATCCAGTTGCAGCAACACGAATAGCCATCTGTGAGTTTTGGTGTGGAAAATATTACTAATTAAAATTAAAAAAAGGAAAGCAAAACATCTGTACTCGGCAGCATCTGTCATTCTTGCTTCTTCAGGGCATCGTGCTTGGAAACTTTAAAACAGGAGGGTATTTTTAGTTTGAAAAAAAAAAAATTAAAAGCACAATTTTAAAATTATATTAAAAAAAATAAAACCAGCTCAACTTTCTTTTTTTCCCCCCATTGCTGCCTGTGCAGCCTGAAGAAGCTCTGTGAGCTCCTGCCAAGGAGCTGGGCATGGGGAGGGAACGGGTGTGTAGAAGGATAGGGGTGGCAGTTCTACCCCTCCACATCAAGACCTGGCTTCTTCCTCCAAAAAGGAGAAAGCTGAGCAGGAATAAGGTCTGACTCCAGTGCTGCCTCTGCCCCTCAACCTGCTGACAGTGTCACATGCATTAACAGCAATGTTTTGTTAATTAGAACAGGGCTGGCTGGAGACCAGACCAGGGTAAGAAAATTGGGCAAGAAGTCTTCCCTGCTGGCATACTGTGAGAAAATAAATAAAAATTTGCCCATGGCAAGCCAGTGTAAGACAATGTTAATTAAACTTGGTGAAGAAGAACCAGGGAAGGCAGAGAAGCAAGCAGCTGGCACCAGAAAAGGGGCAGGCACGCAGGTGGTGCGTGTCCTACCTGGGCACAGGTCACAGCCTCTGTGACCCCAGCTCAGCCCATGGTGCTCCCCTCTGGTCTGTCCCTCCAACTTCCCACCCCCTGACATCCCAGAGCCTGCTCCTCCATCCAGCAGCACCCCTGTCTCAGAGGTACCATGTACAGTCTCTGGAAAACAGGAAAGAGAAGCCAAACACTTGCCTAAGCATCATTCATCTCCTCCACACGTGGACATTGCCCTCCTCTCCCCTGCCCTACAGCCCTGCTGGCAGAAGCCCCACACTTTGGGGGTGGAGGGTGACCTGCTGCAAAGACAGCCCCAGAGCTGTTCTGTGGATCAGCTTGATTTCTGCAGCATCTGGGATGAGCTAGCTGGGAAATGGCAAGGCTTTTCTAAAGGGCAGCAGAATTGTTCACAGTTTTTCTAGATTTTTATGTTTGGGTTATTGCTTTGGTGGTTTTTTTTTGTGGGGTTTTTTTTGTTTTTTTTTTTTTGGTTTTTTTTTTTGGTTGTTTTTTTTTTTTTTTTTTTCAGCTGGTGGCAAAATTACCCAAGGGCTTATGTGGTTGCCTGCCTTAATCCTGAGAATTTTGCAGTTATTAATTGCAAACTTGAAAGATTGTGAATGAAGCTGAAATCCTTGTCTGGCAGGCTGCAGTAAATATGGAAAGCCCAAGGGGACAGGGCCAACAGGGAGGTTTGGGATGCTCTGTAACAGTGCTGAGTGCTGCAGGATGCTGACCAAGCTTGCTGCATTGTCCAGGCTGTCCTTTACCCCATGGATCACTCAGTTTTGCCCATGCTGGTGACACCAGCCTTTGAGAGCAGGCTCATCACTCCTTGGCTGCTGCCAAGATTAAGGGCAGTCACCCACCCTCTCCACCCAAGGCAAACTTAAAGATAGGGAGATCCATGTGGGAAGTGCCAGGACTTTTTCAATGGCCAGGCATAGCACTGGCTTCCTTTCTTTACTAGGTAGGCTCAAACCAAGTAATTTCTATGAGCAACCTGCGAGGTACAACTGGTTTTCATGTGTATTTAGGTGTCTATATGTGCAGTGTCATCTGAGTGGCACTTTGTAAAAAAAAAACTTTTTTGGGAGATGTTCTCTTCCTGGGAGCAGACACGCATGGTGGAGAGCACAGGGACCATTCAGGTATCTCCCATCCTCTTGTCCTCCCAGGAACATGTACTCTGCCCTGTGCCCTGCCTACCACCTGTGTCATCTTGGCAACTAACAGGTAGGGAAGACCAAATGTAAGTCTGGAAGAGAATTGTGCTGTCTTGGGAGGGGGTATCCCAACACAATGATTATCCCCAGCAAAAGACAAAAGAGAGACATGCACCATGCTGATGCAAAATGGAGTTTGCCTCTCTAAAGTCAGTGGGGAAATTAGGATAATAATTCCAGGCACGAGCTGCAGAGGGGCAGGGAGAAGCTCAGGGCAATCTGTGACTCCGAGAGCCTTTGCACTTCCCAGACAGATGGCACTTGGCAGAGGTGCTGTCGTGTTTGAAGCCTGGCTTGCATTTCTGGGGGAGGACAAGCCATGGAGGGGAAGTGGTAAATACTCCCAGCCCCAAAACGTCACTGTTATCAACCCACAGCTCTGCCTAGAGCTCGGGGATGCAGGAAAGACAGAGGATTTTGGGCAGCAAGGGATGGTTTGTTATTGCAGGGGCACTCAGGAGCGCACTGAGCGAGATGCTGCACACAAGGGCCGGAGGGGGAAGAGCACAAATTGTTTAGTCCCTATTTGTCAACAGCTCAGGTGGAGGGCAGTGTGGAGGGTTTGGGGGTTTTGATTATTTCCTGAAGGGCTTCCATCTCTGCCCATCCAAGGGCCTGGATGTGCCAGGCAGGGCAGAGTCACCGTGCACGCAGCGCTGTCACAGGGCCGGGGCAGGAGCACAACCCCACGCTGCCTCAGCTGCAGCCCATTAGCTGACCATGCTCTCTGCTCCTAAATCATTTCCTGAAGGGCTTTTTGAAACCAGAAAGAAAAAAAAATTCCCCTTCAAGATGGTGCTGGAGGGGAGGAGCTGGGGGGGGAGAAAATGGTGAAAAGTTCAAACACAGCCTGATGTCTCGGAGCTGCTTTCATGCCCAGCTCCATCTACTAGGAGCTTCGTGTGGGTGTGCAAAAGGTAAAGCTGAGGCAAACCCTCCCCTCCACGGGGGTGGGAGCCCAGGGACCCAGACTGAAGGCTTTTTTTTTCACTTTTTTTTTTTTTTTTTCCCTGCTTTTTTTTTTCCTGTGACTTTTTAGCAGTCCTTAGGGGACATTCCAAGTATGTGGCCAGGCATGGAGATAGTTTAAAACACATTAAGTTCACGGACAAGGTGTCATTAGGGCTTCTTTGGAGGAGGAGAGAGGGAGGAATTATTTGAAGTTCATTTGCCCAGAGGGAGTGCTCTCTGAAGAGGAATGGTTTCGGGGCACGGCGGGTCTGGTTCAGGGTTTCTGCTCCTCCTGCGACTTCGAGGAGCTGTTTCGTTTGAAGACGTCGTTGTTACAGTGCAGGACGGGACAGAGAACAGAAAGCATCAAAAGTATTTCGCCTGCCCTGCCTTTAAAGCTGCTCTCCCCAGACTGTCTAGGAGAGCAGGTCGGAGCCACAGAGTCCTGTTTCATGGGAAATATCGACCTCTTTGTTGTTGTTGTTCCAAACAGGAATGAAAAATGTAAATTTCTGGTCAAGCAAACATTCCTCAGGGCTGTTCTGGAAAATTGAAGAGACACTTTCTCAGCATTTTTTTTTTTTATATATTAAAATTCAGCATGCAAATTGGGTGTGTGAGATATATATATATATATATATATATATATATATATTACATAACATGCTGTGAGCAAATCACAATAGAATATAAGGTATAAATCTAAACCATGAAGTTGAATGGTTTCCCCTAAATATGTTACCAAAATTATACCTTTCTGGCAAAAGGTTTGGTTTCTATTGAAACAGCTTCTTCTTTTGTTTTGGAAAATTTGCCTGTTGCAAACAAATCTGAGCCGTCCGCAGGCATCGTCCCAAGACAAGCCTGCCCTTCCTCAGAGCCATCTTTCCAGCAGGACCATCTCCTCTGGGAGGAATGGGCTCCTTCTACTGCTCCCTCCTCAGATTTTGGAAGAGCTTCCTTGTGGCAGGGGCTGGAATTTTACCAGTTTTGCTGGGCTCCTTGATACCAGTCACCTAATTTCTGGAAAAGGCAGGAGAAAATTGGCCAGACCTAGAAGAGCTTCTCTTTATTTTTTTTCCCCTGTAGTAAGCCTGCAGTTAGAGCTGGGTTTGTTTGTTGTGTTGTTTGCTGGTTAATTTTTTTTCTTTTTCTTTTTGTGCTGTTGTTCATTTGAGCAATTATGAAATCAAACTTTTCCAAGCCCTCAGAAGCAGAAATGCTGCTTCAATATATGTACTAAAGTATATTCTGGGTGCTGAGGAGGATGAGGAAGGAAAGTAAGCCTGGGCTGGAAGTCACTGCCCAGCCTTACCTCAGCAGTCGCCTGCCCCATAGAGATGTCCAGGGGTCTGGAAATATCCCTGGTGAATCCTCACAAGAGACAGGAAAGGGCTGCTTTGCCATGAAAAAATCACAAGCTAAAGAGAAAGCAAATATGGAGTGACTTCTGAAGTGTCCAGACCTGAGCAGTACCCACAGCCCTCTAAGAAGGAAAAAAGCACCTTTGGAAGAGGTGGCTGGCTTTGGATTCACACTGCACACTGACTGCTGCAGACCTGCCTCAGGCTCAGGGGGTACACAGCCCTGAGCACCCCAGGCTGGCACTGGGTTTGTCCCTGCAGCTGGGTGAGTCTGGGGTCAGGATTCCTTGGGGAAGGTCCTTGTTGTGCAGGCTGCAGCCTGGAGCCCAAGCCTGGCTGCTGTGGGGCAGCTGCAGACCTCAAGAGCTGCCTCAGTGCAAGAAGAAGCCCTTCAGCTTCCAAGATACTTTCTGGTGACACAGACCATGTATGAGGGCTGCAAGAGTTTCTAATGTCTTTTTAAATTCAATAAGCCACTGAGGAAAGCAGGGTTGCCTGTGTCTGTAGTTATGGGATGATTTGGGGAGGTATATTTTTGAGTGATAATCACTCCAGTGAAGGCTGCAGGAGACATTCCTGCCTTAGCCCGTTTTTCTCCCTAAAGAAGTCACTAGATTAGCAGATTAAATCCACACAGGGGAAAATGTCCCTACCAAGCTGGACTGGGGTGGGATAAGACCTGAGTCTGAGCTCTGTGGGAAGGAGAGGTGTTAGAACCACTCCAGGATGGCACTGACTGGGAAAACAAAACCTGGCGATCTCTGAAAATGTGTCTGTAACCGTAAAGGAGGAGTGTGGGGCCTGAGAACAAACTGTCTGTGATCAAAGCCTCTGCTAGAAGCTGCTTGCTGCGAAGTGATGCTTTGATGATGTGTTACCTGCTCAGCAGCTGGCAGGGCCCCCTGGAGCAGGGTCACCCCCAGCCCTGCAGCCCCTGCCCTGCAGCTGCCTCGCTCTTGCTGGGGCAAACTGCAGGGCAGGAGGCAGCTCAGCCACAGGCTGGTGCCACAGGGTGGGACAGCAGCTGAGCCTCCCTCAGCTCTGCCTCCCAGCGTGCCAGGGAAGACCTGGAAGCTGAGAAGGTGCCCTGGAAGGCTGCAGGAGATCCCTAGTCTGCACTGCTGCAGCTGGCCTTGCTGGAGAAGGTGGATGATGTTAATCAACTCCATCTGTTTCTAAAGCAGGAGTGGTTAAAGTTGTTCTCCCGTCTCTGCACAGCACAGCCCAGGGAGAGCATCTGCTCTGAAGGGCTTACAGTGAAACCATGGGGTGAGACAGCGGGTGGAAGCAGAGGAAATTACTGTGGGTAGAATCATAGAGTGGTTTGGGATGGAAAGGACCTCAAAGATCATCTAGTTCCAACCTCCCTGCCACGGGCAGGGACAGTTCAAATTAAAGAAATGAGAAAATTACCTGCACACTTGTGAATAGGGTGGTGTGACAATTCAGGCATCAAGGTAGGACCAGAATTCTAGGGAAATTTAACATCTTCTATCAAACTAACTGACATCACTGGAAAAGAACCCCAGCTTTTTTTGGGACACATCAAACCTTTTCCAAGTCTCAAGCAGAAAGAGCAAACTTCAAAGGGAAATGCAAATGGGGAAGCGTGGCTCAAAGTTTAATTGGACTTGTTAATCAGCTAGACTGGGGGAGTGAAGCAGTAGCTGATACATGAACCCAGGGGTGAGCCTGGCCTCTGTCCCACCGAGCCAGTGGTGCAGAAGCACAGGTGGGTCACCACATTGCCTCATTCTGATTTTTAAAAACAGAATAGAACCAGGTAAATTACACACTCACCTTCCTGTTGAGGCAGCAGGTGCCCTGGGGACCGGGTCTGCCTGGCTCTGCTGGTGCAGCTCTCATCCTCACTGGTGTCACGGGTCATGGCACAGGGGCCTGGAGTGGCTGCAGAGCTGAGCTGGGCTGGGCTCAGCATCCTCATGGATAGCTGGCTGGGCTTCACAGATGTGTCAGAGGTGACCAGAGATGGGAGTTTTCCTTCCTACTGAAATCTCTGATATTTTTCCAGCAGAGACACCATGAGGGATGTCTCACTGAGCCTTTGTTTTGGGGGAAGTGTGTGTCAGGAAATCAGGAAACAACCCCACTCCTGCTTGATGAGAGGCCATTTGGGGATCACAGCCTCAGGGCATCTTCTTGGGGATGAGGAGGGATTTGTGCCTGGCATTGCAGAGAGAAACAGGCATGTCTGCCCTCATTACAGGAACTGGCAGCTGCAAACACCAGCAGTGCTTGCTCCTGAGGGGGAATCATATTCAAAAGCCCCAGTCCTCAAGAGCCTGACAGTCTCATTTTCATAATTTTGGTCACTACAGAAGAAAACTGAAAGTTTTCCCAGCCTGAAGCACTCCGCTTTAACACCCTGAACTTGTTCCAAGTGATTGGAATTGGGTAAGCATCTCCTTGGAGATGGACATTGATTTTGAGGGTGTTTTCCTTCAGGAGCACAGTGCCTGTTTTTCTCACTGGGTCCTTCTCCCAGCATCTTCCAGCATCTTCCTTGATAACTGGGAAGCCTGTCTGGAGCAGTCTATGCTGCATGGTGAAGAGCGAGACATTTTAGGGGGAAACTGCCACAGGAGGGAATGATTCACGGGCTCTAGGAAATGCAATTCTCTGTTTGAACACGCTGGTAGATTTACAATTCCTCATCCCTTTTGCACCGAAAGAAAACTTGCATGACAATAGCTTACCAACCTTGAGATGCAAATATCTGGCATTTCTGGAGATAGCAGAGGGCAGAGCTTTGTGCTGGGACTTGGTAGCAGCAGCGGTGTGTGACTGGCAGAAACTGATTTGAATAATTGGGTGTCACGTCTCTATTTTTCTTTCAGTTTAACTACATGTGCAATTAATTAAAATAATAACCTAAACGGTCTCCTGCTGGGGTTGTGTTTGCTGCTTCACTTCAGTCTGCCATCAGTGCTGCTGAAAGAGTTTTATCAAGAGTTGCTTCTTGCTGAGAGGAGCTGGAGCAGAGAAAGGATTTCCCAGCAGAGAAACCTTTAATGCTTGTGGCATCTGTGCTCTCCCCACCCATGTTGTCTGGGTGCTGGGTAGACAATAAGTAGGGATTTAATGTACCACTTCCCACATCCTCTGCCTGACTGGCATGCCTCGTCCATGTCAAGGGAAATGTGGTCCCTGTCATGCATCCAAGGCACCTTGGTAATGCTGCAGAAGGGCTTGTGGGGGGCTCTGTGAAATCAGAACCTCCCCTAGGTGTAGACACAGAATAGCTCTGAGTATCTGTGACAGAGACAAGGCACAGAGCACAAGACCTGTGCTGCTGAAAGGTCCCCCAGGATCACTCCATAGAGCATCAACATGTCCAAGACTCCAGGCACTAAAGTTTTCCTGAAAGTGCCAACTCGTTCTCCTCTAATTAGCTCTAATTTCTAACAGCTCAACACAGGTGCGGCTGTCTCCAGATCCCATCTGATAATTTTGCTGTCTGTTTCCATCCACATTCCCTGCCTCACCTCTCCTCTGCAAGCCCAAGGCTGGCAGGTGCCCTCAGCAGCCTGTGCAAGAGGAGAAAGCTCTCGTGCATGAGGAAACCATTAGAGGCTCTTCATTCATTCATTCATTCATTCATTCATTCATTCATTCATTCATTCATTCATTCATTCATTCACAATGCTCCCTAAGTGAAGGTCAGGATTTTGGTGCACATTATATCCCTCACAAGATCTTGGTGCAGCTCTCTAAGGAAGAGACAAAACTACCTGGGGAGCTGTGCTCCTGCTTCTCACACTCCCAAACACCCTTTATCTGTGAGTACATGCAGTTACAGAGGCAGCAGGAGCATACTTTAAAAAATCAAGATGCTTACAAGTCTTTCCCTGTTACTATATTCATTGCTGGTACAAGAAATATTGTTCCCCTGCAGCTGAGTGCATTCACATCTCATCTTGCTTCTTTTCCCAGTTCTTTTTCTTGCCTGGCTGATTCTTTGTCAGCAGCCAACACTAATCTATCCCTGGCAGTTCCTTCCCTGCTTTTAGTTTTAAGGATGCTCGAGATACAAGGTATTGACCATGGTTGTGAGCATGGTGCCAAGCAACCCCTCACCCCACAACTCCTGCCTGCTCCTGGCAACAGGAGACAATGGTAGAGATTAAAACGCCTGGCTGGCAGAAGGAAGATTATAAACTTGTCCAGAAGAAATTGAATTGGAATTTAGCTGAATGGGAAAGCAATCAAAATTCAAAAGGTTTTGTTGGGTTTGTTTTTTTTTAATGCTTAAACCGACTGACTGAAGTAGAGCTCCCAAGACTTCAAACTGCATTCATGAACTTTAAGGACAGTGAGGACCATTTTGATCGTCTGGTCTGGCTTCTTCCTTGGTATGAGCCTGATCCCTACTGCCAGCCTGAGCACTCCTGCATCAAGCACAGGACTTATTTAATATACAGTACCTCTTTTAGAATAGCAATCTGTTTTGATAGAAGGATAAGAGAATGGCAAGCATCTCTCTCATCCGGACTTCAGTAGTCCATAAATGCAGATTAAGCTGATTTATCAATTCTGTGAATAAAAGGATGCCTCACGTTTACCCCAGAGATACTGAGGACCTGCTTCTGTGCTACTTCTGGGCACAGGTTTCACAGAGCATGTAAGATATACCAGGAGGAAACGCCAAAACACTGAGCCAGAAGAGACAGAAAAGGAATCTAAAAGCATCAGCACTGCTTGACAAAATGTCACCACCTTCCTCTGAGCCCATTGTCTGAAAATAAGAGATGGTGTGCTTTTGTTTCCATCCCTACTTCAATTAGCACAGTGGGGACAGCCATTAGTACCCAGCACGCCTCATCCAGAACCCTGACCTCCACAGAGAGGTCTCTAAGTACAGTTGTGATCTACAGCAGGGTCACTGCAGTTATTTATCACTGGTTACAGCAGTGACTGATGTGGTAGGAGCTGCTACACCCCATGTACCAGCATTACAGCACTTCCCTAGCACGGGCTTGAAATGGCTGCTGGAGGAGGACATTTTCCTCCGGCCCTGACAGTCCCGATGCTTGGGAGGTGCTGAGAGGCAGAAAAGGGTGAACTCCCAAACTGGGGTTTGCTCCCTGGCCAGCTCAGAGGAGCCTGTGGGAAGAATCCAGCCCATGAGAGGCAAATACGGGACACTGCTGACCTGGGCACAGCCAGAATGGAGTGGGACTGCTAATGGGAACAAGCTGGGATCCAGCACACTGAGATCTGGGCTGTCCCAGCCCCGTGGGTAACTTGGTTGTTTCTCTGCCCACTGATCTGTCCTCTAGCCTCTGCAGCCTTATCTGATGGGCTGCACAATGCCTGGGGGAGCATTCACCAGCTGGCTGGGATTTATGCTATCCCCCAGTTCTGTCCTGCCCTGAATACACCCCTGCTTCACCAGCCAGTGCAGACCTCTGATGTGAAACCCCACAGTCCTAAACCCAAGTACAGCCCCCCAGAAGCAAAACTGCTGCTCAGAACATCTCACAGAGCAAGAGGCACTTGAAGGCATGGAAACTGGTCCTTCTCAACACTTCTCCTTCATATCACTGCTCGTTTGCCAGGGGTGCCTGAGGAGCACAGGACTCACTGCTTGATAATTTGAAGACAAGGGAGGATAAACTCTTGCTTCCTCACACTGTAGGAACAGGCAAAAGCTGGAGGAAGAATGTAGGGACAGCATATGGGCGCTGTGAGAGCTTGTTGGGGATATTTTCATTTATATCACGCTGTAATGTCCAGCACCACCCTTCCCCTTCTCTCCAGACATAGGTTTAGCAAGGGTCCCTGTCATCCTGTTTCTCAGAGAACACCTACCTCATTCAGACACTCCCACACGAGGCATCACTTTCATTAAAGCAGGGCAACATGTGAGAGCACCGCGGTGCCTTTCCCCACAAGCTCAGCCCCTCGGGGCAGGCTGGGGGATCATCCCAGGCTGAGCCCTGCCCTGCCGGAGCCGAGCCTGGGCACTGCGGGAGCGCCGAGCATCCCTCCCGCCGCTCCCGGGCGGGCCCCGCCGGGAGATGGCACTGCAGGCACGGAGAACCGGCCAGCGCCGCCCCAGCCCAGGCGCTCCTTTTATTTGTCTTTCCCGTCCTTCCCCCGAGACCCCGCCGGAAAAAAATATTCTTCTTGTCCCCTGCGATCGCTGCTTTCTTTCACGCCGCGCAAAACTCGCTGCTAAGGGAGGAGGCGGCGGGTGCACAAGGGATGGTTGGGAGGAGCTGGCACATCCCTGTCAGCATCTGGGCAAAGAGGGGTGGAGGCAGAAAAAGTCTGTTCCCTCTGCTCAAGCGATGAAGGCACCCCTTTCCAAACACCGGGTTTGCAGTCTCAGATTCTGCCTGCAACCCTCCAGAGCATGAATATTTCAGCTGCAGCCTCCTCTGGATCCATAATCACCCAAAACTTCCCTGGGAGTTTTTCTCAGTTCAAACAAAGAAGCTGTGCAAGCATAATTAATTTTCCCGTCTCTAGGTGGGAAGCTTTGCTAAAGTGGCTGTCAGGAAATCAAAATTTACAGCACCTGAAGTTTTGCTAACTCGCTGATTCACATTGTGGTATCAGGGGAGATGCAGATTTTCTTGTTTCTCATGAGAGCTTGAATCTCCACCTGGACGAGACTGAGAAATTTCGGCAGCCTCTTGCAATGCTGGCCCAATTTCCTAAGGAAATTTCATGGGCTTTTCCTCACCCTGCCAGATTTTTCAACACCTTTCAGGAAGTCACAGCTGAGCAGTTTTGGTCAGGATAGTTTTGCATTTCAGGGAGAATATTTGGACCGTTAGGTCTTCTTGTCAAATAATTGTGGGATACTCCCAGGATGTTTGTGCTCTGCAGTGGTGCATTGTCCCAGGCAGCAAGGGGCTCCCAAAAAAAGGGATATAATGCAAAAACTCTGTGAGAAGACACCCATCAATGCTCTTGTGAAAACACATCTGTTTGAGCTCAGATAAAAGGTTCCAAGCTGATGCTGTCTGAGGTTTTTTTGGTTTTTTGTTTTTTGTTTTTGGTTTTGGTTTTTTTTTCCTGACAGTTGGGTGCGTTTATTTATTTATTTATTGGTTTTGTTTGTTGCTTTTTTGGAGGTTTGGGGGAGAGGAAGGGGTGAGGGGAGATATTTTTTAGTTGGAAATTCTCAAATTTGATTTTTTGAGAACAGAAACATGTTGGTGCCCTACCTCCTCTGAGAAGATGACAAAAAGCCATTATGCATTTTGACTTAATGCCCTATTTTGGCATTTTTACAGGGAAATGGTTTGCTCAGTTTTAAGAAGGAGCCAAATCTCAAATAAGATCAAAAGTGCTGAAGGGTCGAAGTGTTGAAGGGTCACAAGTGGAACATTTCAACATGGGGTAAACAGGCAGGTGGGCTAGACACCCTGTGATTGTGCCAGGTGTGTGAGAGAAAAGTAAATGTTTGCCCCCTTTTGGGCTTGGCAGTGGGGAAGGTGGAGGAAGGGATGCCTGGAATGCAGCTAATGATGAAGAGATATAGAGGAAGATGGCAGAGGGGGCAGGAGCAGAAAGAAGAGGAGGTATTTCTCCATATTTATAGAAGGATTCATGGTGCACAGCAGTGTGTGTTCTGACTTTTTCAGTGGCCACAGGAGCCATCCATCTCATGGTATAGATCTACCCCACACAGAGGCACCAAGGAGCTGTGGGGTTAGGATGTGGCTTAGCCCAAGAGGGCTTCACTTGCTTGAATGAGCTTCTGGACTTACAGTAATTTATCCTCAAGGTTAAGGAGGAGAATCCAGTAAATCATTATTTTAAAAATGCATCTTTGAAAGGTTCATACTGACTGACAGCTAAAAAGTGGGGGGCGCAGGAATGGTGGTGGTGGTGGTGGTGGCATCCTATTTGGGATGATGATTTCCCACTGTAGTTCTCTCCTCTGAAGGCAGCTCATGGGATCTCCTGTAGAGATGGAGCTCTCTCTTCTCTTCATCCCCTGCTCCTCACACCCGGCACTGATGTTTGCCAGGTGTTTCTGACTTGCAGGGTTTGAAACTGAGTCACCTTTGATTTCTCCTGACATTTCCCAGAATTTTTCTAGCTGCAATATTGTATTTTTCCCAAATGTGAGTTTCTGGGGAAATCGTGCTTTTCAGCTAAAGGCAATAAAGAGAGAAAGAGAAAAAAAAATAATCTTTCTCCATCAAAAACCCCCTAAAAAACAAACAAAAAAAAGCCAATAAAAAAAAGCCCCACCAAAAACCGCCAACCCTTTTGAAAGTCACGGGGGCAGGGGTTTTCAAATTCCTCACCAAAAGACATTCAAAAAGCAGCTCTTTCACTTTTTTCTTTCAAACCCAACCTTTTCATGCTAAAAACTTCAAACCGCTCTAATCCCTGGCTTCTGCTTTCTTATGTGAAGAAGATGATTTGTGATAGAAGCCAGTCCCACAGCCAGAGCAAGGAGCCACGCTGCAGCAGATGCTGGCTTGCCTGGAGGTGTTAATCCACGGCGGATCGCGGGGCGAACCAGCCCTGCTTGGCAAGGCGAGGGCTGGGGTTTGTGGCCAGGCAAAAGCCACAGCCAGCAGGACATCCTTGCTTTCTCCAGGGCAGCGGGAGCACTCCTGCCATGCAGACCCTGGGGCAGTTTGGGTGCAGCTCTGCTCGAAAGGGGCTGGAGGCAGAAAGCTCCAGAGAGCAGCGCTCACCTGGGTGCCCCGTGCCATCCACATTCCCTCTGGACACCTCCATGGCCCCTGACCCTGTGAGCCTCTGTAAGATGTCCTGATCCGTGAGGAAAAAACACCCGACCTGGCAAACACACAGGATTATGGTGCTGATTTCCCCATTCCAGGAGCATTGCAACACTAATCCTGTAATTCGGTGCAAAGTGGTGCAAAACATGATCGCTTTAAGGTCTCGGTTCTTGTCTGAGATTTCATGGGGTTGTTCTTCTGGCACCACAGGAAAGAAAGTGCTGGAGGAAACCTTTTCCAGACCCCTATGCTCTTGTTCCTCGCTCAGAAAGACATATGCAGAAGTGTATTTTAAATATGGCTTTCATTCCACGCTGAGCCCCTTCCGAGTGAGGAGCTGCAGCCGTGGGTCATGTGGCGAGTGGGTGACAGGACACAGACGTTATTTATAACAGGTGTCAGGCGATACTTTGTCATCGATATCTTGCCCAGCAGCGGCACCAGCAGCAGCAGTGAGGGGTCTCTCCATGTTCCAATCTCTGTTTTCCAGGAGTTTGGCCGAACCTGATGTCCTTGCTGCACATGGAAATTTCACTCACTTATTTCAGCTCACTGGCAGACCTGGTTCTCTCTGTACCACTCTGCATCCCAAATCATGCTAAGCACTCATCTCCAAGCCGCTTGATGCCCATGATCAGGGCTACATCCAAGGACAAGATTTTCTCCTGCACAAATCTTTGTGCACACACGTGGCTGCATCACCCTCTGTCCAGGCTCTGGAGGTTCCACAGCCTCTCCTTGCCCACACCTTGTTGTACATATGCAGATGCTCACCACCATCACCAGGACTCTTCCCAGGCAAATGGGTAATAGGAAAGCCACAGCCAGGTCCTGTGCTTATGATCTCCATCTTTGTCTTTTGCATGCACCTCCCACTATCTACACAGGAAGAAGTTTGGCAAATGTAATAAAGACAAGGTGAAGTTTTACACAAAATATTCTCTCCTGCTATGAGTCCTGAGGAATTTTAATCAGTCCAGGAGTACCAGCAGAATTCCTTTGCCTGCAATCTTTTCATGATCTTGCTTTCCCCTCTTGTTCCTCGTGGGGAGCATTTGCTGAGAAGATGATTAAATTGGGCTGGTAAAAAGCTCGTCGGCTCCATAGCTTCCATCTTTTCCTGCTTCTTTGCAAGAACATTTGTACTTTTTTCTGGCCTGCGGCATGCAAGGTCAGCTGCTTTCTTTGCAGTTTTCTTGTACGTTTCCTCACCATTGTTGTGGGGTTTTTCCCCCTCCAGAGAATCTCTTTTGTGCAAAGGCGAGAGACAAGGCTCCTAGCTCAGCCTGCTGTGTTGTTGTTCGCCTGAAGTCCAGCAGGAATTCAAGGAATGGTTCCCCACGTCTCCTATTCACCTTGCTCCTGCCAGTGGCAAGGGGTCGGGCAGGGGGCGGATATTTTGGGGAAGCTGTGAGCAAGGAGTGCAGACTCAAGGGCTGATGTGAGCTCAGGGATTTTGGAGGGCTGAAACTCATCTGCTGTTGTCTGCCAGTAGTTCAGTGCAGGAATTTGGGCATTTTGCTTTGAACAAATGATTCACCAGTAATCATTTAATCAGCTCTCCCGATGTTTGAATAATCTGTGAGTAATTTAGTCAGATGTTTGCCACAGAGAATCAAATAAATGGTTTGGAAAGACACTGGCTCAGACTCTCACCTCGTTTATGTGCAGCTTTGGGGAAAGCCAGGCCAGTGCTGTCCCCTGAGCTTTGGCCTCAGGTGTCCAAGAGATCTCTGCTGCTTTACAACTGGCCAGGACCAGCCTCAAACTGGCCAGTTCAGGATCAGACCATGGCTCAGCTGTACTATATTTTTTCCATGCAGCTGTGAAGCATCTTTTCTCCTGCTTGGGGTGCTACTGCTGCTGGTGGCTGGGGGTGGTTTGTAATGAGGGACAGTGGCATTTTTGATGATAAGAGTCCTGGCTGGACATCAGTGCACAGGCTTGTGATGAGCCCCTTGCTTTCTCCGAGTGGCTCCCCCCTGGGGTGCTGTGGATGGGGAAGGCAGCCCAGGGTGATGGACTGATGCTGGCTCATAAGCTAATGGAGAATCATTTCCCCAGGTTCAGCTCTCTTCCTGGACCTATTAACGCTCCAATATCTTTCCATTCCTGTCCCCACAAAACCACTTGCTCTCCTGACACACTTCCCAATGGCATCAGAGAGCTGCTGCTTCTTGCATAGCTTTTACTCCTGCTTTTGCAGCTCTGATCCTGGCTGACAGCAGGGAGGGATGGAGAGAGGGAGAATGAGGAGTTGGGATTTTTTTCTTTTTCTTCCATTTTATGACTACTTCAATCTAGTCCTGACTTTCTGGGCAGCAGGGTCACCCCCCAGCTCTGCTGCATCCTGTTGAAAAGCCTTGGAGACATCTCCTTTTGACTTTCAGTTTTCTCTCCTGGGTTTTTTTCTGTCTTTTTATTTTTTTCCCCTAGGACCTGCTATCACAAATTCCTCCAGAGTCTCAGCATGCTGGTTATTCTTCATGGATAAAACTACTAACAATAATAATTTATTGTGCACTTTCATCTGAGACAAAGCATTATTATTTCCATCCAATTAATAGTATCTTTTAGCAGCATCAACGAAAAACTAGACAAAATCTGGCTTCCACCCAGCCCCCTTCTTCTGCCTGTGTGACATTGTCTCCACATCTGCAAAGAGAGGTGGTAGCCTTGATTTGATCAACTTTTATCTAGTTAAAACAAAAGAGAATTAGTTTTGTAGGCTTGTCCAAAGATTAGGGTTTTAAGTTTTTCTTTAACAGAAAGATCAAGAAGAAAGTTCTGTTGTTTTGTTACTACTGTTGTTTTCTTCAGACCAGGAGCAGTCCTGGGATGCCAGGGAAAGTGGGAACCTGCCAATGGGAGTATTTCTCCCAAGTCTCTGTGCAGAGTTCTCTCGCATGTGTTGTTTCCTGAGTCACGGGGATTTGAGCTGGGAACACTCAGATATCTGGAAGCTGGAGCAGCCCTTTCTGCCGACCTGAATGCTGATGTCCAGGGAGCAGCACCCCAGCCCTGCCGCAGTCACTAGGCTGGAGATAAGGACAGAGGAGGCGCATAACGAGTTACAGAGCTCTGCAGGGGTCCCCAAATCCCCTGTGAGCACTGCTCCCTGCCCCTTGCTGGCAACTAGCCCTTGGCAGGGAGAACGCTGTTTCTTCATGGGCATTTGTCTTTTCCAGGCTGGGAAAACAGAGGTATTTTTCTGCACGCTGGCAGCCAAGTGGGGGATGTGACTGGGAAAGGCTATTTCCCCCCAGGCTCCCTGCTCCACGGCATCCCCCAGCCAGTGCCACCAGGGTGCCAGTCAGCCTTTCCCCAAACCCTACCCGCAAGGTGTTTGTGTTGCCCGGGCAGTTGGCAGGAGCTGGGGCGGGGAGGATGCCCTGCGAGGGTGCCTTTCCCTCGGCCTCCTGCCCACCCTGCCCTTCCTTGCCCTGAGGCCGCTTGGCTGTCCTTGCTCACCCTCCCCACTGGCTCCTGCTTGCTTGGCCTCACTGCTGCTTTAATTTTAGCAATTCCTTGGAAAGAGTCATTTTCCATAACTCAGCTCTCAGCGGAGCCCTCTGCCTGCCAGCTCTGCCTTCTCACACGTGTTGCTGGCGTGCCCCGGCAGCACACGCCTGCACCTGCCCGGCCAGGCCTGCCTGTCCCAGCCTTTTGCACACCAAAGCCTCACACCCGGCTCTCGTCCCCACTTGGCACATTTCAGCCTGGCACTCCCAGTTCTGTTGTGTCGTGGCTGCAGTGGGCATCCTGGCCCAGCTGTACGGCCACCCCTGGGGCTTCCATCTCATCAGGAGTAACTAAGGACAGCATAGGGGGACATCTGTCCTTTTTGTCCTGCAGACCCCACCCATACGTGTGACAGCTCTCTGTCCTTGCCTGTGATGGGAAATGCAGTGTTCCCACATGCTCCAGGGGACCCCGCAGCCTGGGATGTGATGGATGGGCAGCGTGGGCTTGTTCAGCACCCAGCAGCAGGTTTTATCGAAATGGGGCCGGTGGGTGCAGGTGTGGCTGCAATGGCTGTGCGAGACGGAGCGCAGCCCACGCGTGTATTGGGTGTTTGGCCGTGCAGTGTGTGTGAGAGGGGTGAGGGAGACGCTTTCATGACACTGTGCATCTTCCTGAGGGCACTGTTGGGCACGGTGTTGGTGTCAGGGAGCGCGGCACCCACGAGCGGGGCGTGGGCAAGGATGCACACGGAAATGGTGGCACGGCACCTTCTCCTGTGTCTGCATCTCGTGATGGAGGGAAGGGACCGTGCATGTGGAGGGTGGTTGTGCCGTGTGTGTGCGCACAGGGCACGCGTGAGGGTCACCACGAGCCTGCTGCTGCCACCCGGGGCTGCATCTCTGGGGACGTGGGGGGACTCGCAGGGACTGCTGCTCGTGATGTGTGTGTGTGACGGCGCTCCCACGAGTGTGCATTGCACGGGGGCCGTGTGCGCGCTGCTTCCCTCCGGCTCAGCATCCGCGGGGAGGCAGGCGGCGGCGTGTCCGCAGGGGCGGGGACCCGCGTGTGCGGCTGTGGGGGTGCGTGTGCGGTGTGCGTGCCCGTGTGCGGGCTGGTGAGCCCGCGGTGTGCGCGCCGCGTGTGCGTGTGCGTGCGCGGCGGGTGCGCGCGGCGGGGCCGGGAGCGCGTCCCCGGCGCTGTGCCGGGGGGTGCGGGCTGAGCTCATCGCTGGCTCCCCGGCGCTCCTTACCAGTGGCTTCTGCGGTCACATGGGTTATGTGCTGGAGTTTAAAAGAGCTTATAGCCCCCGAGCCGGTGCAGAAGCAGCCGGTGGTTGCATGGGGTAGCGCCGGGAGCGGCGGCAAGGAAGACGCCGTGAGTACCGGGGCCGGAGGGCGGCACGGGGTGTACCCCCACCCACGGGACGGGGGAGGCGGCGAGCGGGCACGGGGGTCAGCGCAGGCGAGCCGCGGGGCCCGCCGCCGAGGGAGGCGGAGAGGAAGCCCGGGGGGAGCGCTTTCTTCCCCCGCACTCGCCCCGGCTCCGCTCGCCCCGCAGCCGCGCACCTTTCCAGCGCCCGCGCGTGTCCGCGCCCCGACGGGGGCCGCTCGTCCACCCCCCTCCGTGAGGAAACAATTTGGGCAACTTACTTTCCTGCCCCGCCGTGCGCCTGTTCCCGGCGGGAAGAGATGAGGGGCAAGGGGCCGGAGCGTCCCCGCGCCCTCCGGGACAGCGGGTCCGCACCGGGGCGCGGCGGTGGGACCCCCGTCCCCTGCCCTCGGGACCCCCCGTCCCGTGCCCGGCCGGGAGGGCATCGCGGCCGGCACCAGGGTGAGGGCTGGGAGGGATGAGTCGTCCCTGCGGCAATGCGCGGGGCTGGAGCGGCTGGGACTGCGGGGCGGCTCTTTGTAAACCGGAGCCCGTGGATTTCCTGGGCGGGAGAGCAGCTTTCTTCTCCGTCTCTCCAAAGGCGCAACCTGCCTTCTTCTCTGCTGTGGCAGTGCAGATTTTGGTTTTTATTTCTTCTCTCTCTCTCTTTTTTTATTTTATTTTATTTTTTTTTTTTTCTAAAGTGTGTTTTTTTTTTAAGAAAAGTGTCCGCATGGCACTTCTGGGGAACTGCTCTCCCTGGGCTAGGCAGGCAGCTCATCCCGAGCGTGAGCACAAGGGCTGCTTTCCAGAATTGCACAATACACACCGATCCCTATGCTGCACAAAATTCCCTGACATTTCCACATCTTGGTGACTTCCCCCACTGCAATCTTGAAAACGAGTTGTGACTCCAGTCAGCTCATGAGCCAATTTGTGCTGCCTTCACTGGGGACAGAACCAGGTCTGCATGTTCCAGCTTCCCTGGCTCCTCTGGCAGTTGTTTCTTTAACCACTAAACTTTTTTTTGGTATAACGATCGGCACTTCTTCGCTCTCTTATGTTCCCCACCCCACGCTTAGGGACACATGTGCAGGGTCTGTTCAGAGCGCAGGTTACAGAAAGGGGATTGCCTGCAAAGCTGTTTAATTCCTTTTTTCCATCTCTTTGTGTTTTTATTTGTGGGATGGTTGAGGAGGTCCTTTCCTCAGATTGCTTTTTGCTTGGGAACTTGCTGACATCTGCTCGGATTTAGTGAATTTCAGTGACGGTGCCCACTCTCAGCACACCACGTTGTGTACTTGTGTGAGGGACAGGACCTGCACATGCAGCTGCCGGTCCCACGGGCTGTGTGTTCAGGCAGTGAGGCACTGACACTGGCTGCTTCCTGCAAAATGTGCAAATATGGGGGAGCAGCTGTTCTTGCTCCTGGATCCCTGCTTTGCCCCTCCATGAGGAGTCAAAGTTTGCTGTGATGTCTGGAGATGTGCAAGGGATGCTTGTGTCTGGCCAGGCAGCACGCTGGGACCAGGTCCTGGGACCAGAGCCCTCTGGGGCTCACTGCAGCGAGAGGACTTTCCCAAGACAGGCTGAGCTTTAGAAATGAGAGCCTCGTGCCTGGCAGACTTCCTTGCGACAGCTCCTCGAGATAAGTTTATCAGAGCTTTTTGTCAGAGCAAGCCAAGCCATAATCTAATGATCGTACATGATCTTTGGTCTGATTTACCCCAAGAGGACCCCATTCTGCCAGGACTCTGCATCCTCTTCCCTCTGATAAATGCTCAGCACCTCCTGGACTTGGGAAAAGCCCTGGTACCTCTCAGAGCCACAAGGCTTGTGATGCACACAGACATTCAAATAACTGAGCAGCCAAGGCTTAGCTTTTGGAGACGTGACTGACTCTCTGAAGCTGGCAGCAGGAGTTTTGTGGGTGCAAGCCCCAGCTCCTGGCCACTCTCAGTTAATTCCCTGCAAGCTGGAGGCATGCATCCTGCTCCAGCTCAGGCTGGGGCTGGATGTGCGCCTGGGGAGCCTGTCTCTCAGCTCTGTCGTTTATTATTGCTGCCGCTGCCATTATGCCTGACAAATGGGAGTTGCTGAGTAATGTGCTGTTTGTGTGTAAATATCTGAGTGCTCGCAGCTGAGCTCACTCCTGCCACTTTGCAGGAAGCCATCTCAGCACCTTTCCCCTGTGAAGACCTGGGAGTGCACAAGCATCCTTCTGCAGAGACCTTCCCACCGCTGCCGGCAGCTCAGCCTTCGCTCTCCGCTGCTTCCCTGCGAGCGTGAAGCCTCCATCCTCCCGGCTATCGTGGCGGCCCTGCTGCTTTCCTGAGTGTGAGTCAGGGCTGGGAAAGGGCTGTGTGTGTGTGTGTGTGTGTGTGTGTGTGTGTGTGTGTGTGTTTGTGTGTGTGTGCACAGGCTCAGTTGCTCCCGAGGGTCCTTGTCCGGGGCAGAGCGAGTTTTGGGGACTTTGAGTGTTTTGATGGAGACAGTCATGCATAACTAGGAAAGGAGTTTTCGGGTTGGTTTGGGTTTTTTCCCCTGGCTACTCAGCCCTGAGTTCCCCCTCATTTCATCCCAGCACTGATGAAGATGCTAAATTACTCCTTCCCATATTGTTTTCATCCCATTTGCAGATTAGCGTCCAACGCTGCTTGCAGTCAGTACTTGCTCAGCCCAGCTAGGCTGATTGTAGCTGTTTCAATCTCCCCTTGTAAATCAATCCCTTCTGCCTCCTGATCATTTTTGTCGCTCGTTTTTCTGAAATCCCTCCAATTTGTCCATTTTGTGTCGGTGACGTATGCCTGGCCTTAAACATGATGTATACCAGGCATGGCAGCGTGAGGGAAGGACACCTCCTCCCCTCCCACCCCGCTGGGGCTTGTGATGCTTTGTCAGCACTGAACTGAGTTACTTCCCCATTATTCTAAGCTATAGTCCCTGCTCGGTGTTGCAGAAGAAAGCAGCATACTCAGGTCAGTGCCCTGGGGAGAATTCCTCCAAATTTTGGTGATGGGTTACTGAGGTTTGGTTGCATGCTGCTAGCAAACGCTGGAAGGGCCGGTGGTCCAGGTGTATTCCTGGGGTGCCCCTTCCTACAAGAACCAACAACTGAAGAGAAGGGATGAGGAAAATAAGAAAGGGCAAGCTGGGCAGATGGGGAAACTGAGGCACATGCACACACATTTCCTGTGCACCCTTCCAGCACATGGTTCTTGTTTAGGTGCTCCATGTGTGGGGTGTGGCTGCACTCACCAGTGTTGCAGCCAGCATGGGCATTTTCCGAGGAGATGCTGGCTCTTTGCTCAGAGCAGGCTGGCACGTGGGGATGCTGGGTTCTGGGCTGATTTTTTCATTTCTTCTCGTGCTCGTAGCCAGAGCCTGATGCCACAGGTGCTCTCATGGGGAAGAAACAGGGCAACAAAGTGCCTTGCATTCCTGCACTTTGAAGTTTTATCATGCCAAACCCCGAGTTCCTAGGACTGAGCATTCCCATTCCCTGGAAGGGCCGTGCCCTTCCAGGATCTGTCTATTTTTAGGAGGAGTTGTATTCTGGACAGTGTCCACTGCAGATGCTCTCTGCCTCCTCCTCTTGGCCCTCCTCCAGGGACACCCTTTGGGCTATCTGCTGGAAGGGCAGGTCTCGCCGCGGCTCCTCCAGAGCGGAACGGAGGTGGCACCGTGCTGGGCTCGGGGACCCTGCGGGGCTGTGGCTGCCCTGGGGCGCTGAAGAGGGACAGCAAGCTCACGCTGTCCCTTACATGAGCTGTTGGGAGTGGCGTTTCACCATGCTCTAGGTGCCAGCTGGACACTGTGGCTTCTTCACTGCGGGGTAAGCAGGGGCACTGCCGGGGCCAGGTAGCACCCGGCGCTTGGTCCGTTCGCCAGGATGACACTAGGGGGCACGAGATCTGCTGGAATTCCTTTGTTGGGGATGGGAAAGGAGGATGCAGAGCTGCTCTTGACCCTTCGAGCCCCGTACATCATCCCCCTGCGCGTACCTCGTTCCCCCGCACGTTTTGTAGGATCGCGAGTGTTAAACCCCACGAGCTGTCCCCGTAACTCGTCCTGCTGCCAGGGCAGGACGCAGCTCTCCCGGGGCTGCTCTGCACTGCCTCTGTCCATCACGGGCTGTGGAAGCAGCAGGAGTAAGGATGGAAGGGGTCAGCCGGAAACATCTCCGAAGCAAGGAGGTGGATGCACCGGAGTGCCAGGGAATCTCCGGGGAATCTGGGAAATCCAGGAAAACACCTTAGCGTGGTTTTAATGCCTCTCTAGAGGCATTGTCCAGAGCAGGGATTAAGTTAGATTCAGGGCTGGCTTTCAAGATGCAGCGTGTTATGGTTTCATTTTCTGCTGGTTGTTAAGTTCATACATGATGTCTCCTCAGGGTCATGTTTTCCCAAAGCATCAGAAACTTTAGAGAGTCTGATTTAATGAATGGTTCTGATCGATCTGAAACATGGTGTGTGTGTGTATGCATTATATTTATGTCCATCTACATATCTGGGTAGGGTGCAAAGAATATGTTTTTGAAGGTATGTTTATGCATTTCTGCATACATCCAGCCGTAATATTGTCCTGAGTCCCTAAAATCTATTATTCCAGCTGTGAATGCGTGTATATATATTAAAACACTGTATACTGGAGTCTTTCTCTCTTGTTATAACAAACCTCACAGAAAGCAAATAAAGAGACATTGTTCTCATAGCAGGCTTTTAAGGGCTCAATATTTATCTTCTACGAATTTTGATAGTTTTTGTTCAGCATGTTTGAAGTTATGGTGGTGTGGGGGGGTTGCCTATCTACTTCAAATTTTTGTGCTACTGGGAAACTGAAAACAGTGGGATCATTTCAGCTTATTCATTACCTAATGAAAACAGAAGTCAGGCTTCTGGATTGAAATGTTGGCCCTTGATACCATTCTGGCATATTAATTTCTCAACGGTTAGGGTTTTTTCCTAATGCCTTCTGTTGCCAGATACCAGGCTCTTTTGCTGGAGCCCTGCTTCCCTCACGAGCCCCCGGGCAATATTTTTAGAAGGACACTGATGCATCACAAACACTCCTGTTCTCTGAGAAAAAGCTTTGCTGACTGTTGTAGAAAGTGGCACTAGGATGGCTGGAAACAGGAGATCAGAGGGGGACGATGCTGCCGCTGCGTTGGAGCGTTTGCTTTGTGCCCGTGAGGGAGGTTCTGTGTCAGGTCGTGCAGGTGCGGATGTGAGGGTAATTCCCCAGCTGGGCTCTGAGGCAGGACTGAGGAGCAGGGGTTTATTTATTTTGAAATGCCTCGTGGAATGGAAGGAGGTCCGGGAAGAAGTGCCGAGTCAACTTTCAAGTCAATTAGGGATGTATCTGGAGGTGTGAAGTGGTTTGAAGAGGACAGGGTGATTTGTCTGAAAGTGTTACCTAATTAGAGGGTATAGTCGGGGCTCTAATTAGCCATGACACCCTAAATATGTCATCAAAGCCCTCTTGAGGCATGGCTGATCCAGTGGCTGTGAGCTGTCTGGTCAGCGTGGCCGTGCACAGCCAGAGCTGCTGCCCTGTGGCTCAAGGCAGCCCAGATGCCAGTGCTTGAAGAGGCTCCTTTCCTTTCTGGTGACTTGTGATACCCTCCGGGGCTGCTGCCAACATCGAGTGATGTTCATAAATTCACAGAATGAAAGGAAAGCTGCAGCAGTAGGAAGAATTAATACTGGTGCCCACTATGTGGGAAATCTCCTCTCTTTTCCCTGGAGGGGATCACTTTCTGGTGCTCTCTGCCTGGGGCAGGCTGGAGGAGGAAGGCTGTGAGGGTTTGCATTAAGAGATGCTGTACTAACAGCTGGTGGAGGAATTGTGACCTTTCTTAGCATTGCCTGACAGAGGGGACACGGGATCAACAGAAGTCTGGCTTGCCCAGACCTGGTTGTATTTAAATACTATGCAACACACCCTGTGAGGGGGAACTGGTGCAGGAATCAGTACAAGATGTGCTGGGTAAGAGGGAAGGACTCCTGGGAAGGCTTTTCGCTGGCACTGGGAGGAGCTTGCAGCCTGGACCTCTGCTGGACCACACCTGGGTGGTGGGTGGCTGTTTCCCTTTTGAGAGCAGGGGCTGGGGCTGCTCTCACTGCCTGTGGTTCAAATATCTAAACCACTCTTCAGTCAGCCCTGTGAGGACAGGAGAGTGGGATCTGCCCATTCCCAGCAGTGGTGCCAAGAGCCAGTAGGAGCCACCTAAAGCCAGGGAGTTGGCTGGTGGATGAGTGTGGAGAGCAGGTCCCATGGCCATTCTCAGACACAGTGAGCAAAGGAATTCCCTCCTCTCTCGGGACTGAGGTCCCCATGGCTGTCAGAGCCCCCTGAATTGCCAGGAGAGAGCAGTGGGCTCAGACCTCCTTGGCAGGGGGAGCTACTCTTACTCGTGTTTCAATGGAAAATAAAATAAATCCTGCGGCAAGGACCTTCCCTCTGTGTTTTATCAGTGCTATGAGGAGCACGGCTCTGCTAAAGGACTCTTCTTGCTTTTGTAGGTGGTATCACAGCCCCCCCGAATGCAAACACACTACCAGGCATACTCCCCTGCTAACAGCTACTGAGGGATGCGCCTGCTTCTAATTATGTGGGTGTTAAGCCAGTGAATTCATTTTGTTCACAAAGTTGCAGCTTGGTATTTTCCTCCTGCTCCTGGTCTCTGGTGGCATTCCCAGACTCTGGAGTACACGTGCAGATAACTTGGAGACCTGGCCGGTGCCAGGCAGGGCTGTCCCTGTGCTATTGCCCTGGTGCTCCTGGGGCACGCAGGGTTTTGGGGTGCTGTGCTATGGGTGGTGGATGGGGAGCTGCTCCCCGTGCTGTGGTGTCACAAGCTGATCAGCACAGGGTAAGAGATCTGCACTGCTGCCCTTTGGCCTGGGTACCTCAGCACCAGGAGTGAGATTTGGTTATGAAATCAAACAATATCATGTATAATAAAACAACCTTGTGTCTGCTTTTGCTCCAGGAACACTCTGCACCACGGTCCTTTTGTCTAGGGCCTAAAAATGCTGGTGATAACGAGGACACATCCTTTCTGGCGGTTAGAGTGTGGTTCACAGATGCAAAGCGGGAGCAGCCTGTGCTAGACTTCACCACCAATGTGTGATTTACTCTCCTCTGTGCCACTGAACTAAGGGCTTGAAAAATAAATATGTTAAAAGGAAGGAGAGAACAAAAGGCTGCTGCTGCTCTGAAATTTGATCAAAAAAAGCTCTGTCCAGTCCTCTGGGCTTCTCACTTAACGAAGAGCTCTGGAAATAACAGTGTTACAGTAAAGTGCACCCACAGATAATGTGGGTTTGGGGACGGGACTGCTTTGTTCTTGAGGAACCAGACTGAAGTTCATTTGGGGTATTTTTACTCCCCAAAGGCGGGGTGTTTGTCACTCCATGAATCCAAGGCCATTCAAAGCTGCCTGGGAACCTCTCAGCTTTGAAACCCTTGCACACACATGGGTGGGAGGCTGCTGGTTTGGGAGCCCAGCTGGCGGGGGTGGGAGAAGTCACACCGAGGTGCTGCTGCTGCTTCTCCTGCTCGGTTCAGGGCGGTTTCCTCCTGCCCCATATCCCAGCCATGTGTGGATTGCCCACACGTGCTGCACAGACACATTTCCCTGCTGCCTCTTTGTGCCTGCCCACCTATCTGCAGCTGGGGGAGCTGGAGCTGCTCTTTCTTGTGATTCGTAAAAAAAGTCTCTCTCTGGATGGAGTTTTATTGACCTGGTTACGGGAACGACAGAGGCTTTTCCATCTCCTGGGTGTGTGATTTCTGCAAGGGCTCTGGAGCAGGGGCCAGCTCTTGCTGCTGGTGTGTTTCCAGTTCTCCTAACGTGATTAGTTTGACAGGCCCATTGGGTATGTTGGCAAGTCTAGATTTTGTTTTGTGCAGGAAAGCAAGTGCTATGGCAGGGCGCAGAGCACCAGCTCAGGCTGACATCTGTGCAGGAGGGAGTGTTTTGGCTGGACAGTATTTTTGACCATGCCTCAGATGTGCTGTGCCACCTGGCAGAAACCCCTTTCCCTTTTGATGGGGCATTTCTGTAATGTCCCGACTTCCTGAGCATTTTGGAGGCTCCTGCCTTGTACCTGCATTGGAGTTGTTTTGACAGGAGGTGCAGTTTGAGCTCAGTGAAAGCTGAGTGCTGAGGACATCCCAGGCATGCACCTGGTGACTCAGTGAAGGTGTCCATCCTCCAGAAGTCCATCAAGCTGCCTTCAGCCATTCCCATTGGCACACCCTGCCTGCTGGGCTCCCGTTTTGTGCGTGTTGCCATCTGCCAGCAGCACTGAGGCACACCATGTTCTTGGGGCTTCTTTAGATGGGAGGAGGACTGGAAGGGGGATCATCCACCACCCCTACTCTGCAAAGTGCTTTTTGCTGTACAGACACATCTGCTTTCCCCCAGCCCTCTTTGTTCTGGATCAGTCATTCCAGCTCCACCCACCTGCAAAGCGAGGATGAAGAGGAACTTCCCCAACAGCCATGGTGGGTCCTTGACTTCAGGGAAATGCAGCATCTGTGCTTCCCAGTTTTGGTACATCTGTACCCGTGGTCAGGCCAGAAGTGGTGGTGTTTTCTCCAAGCAGGGCTGCCCTATGCACAGGGGAGAGCCATTTCTGCACAAATGGACTTGGATCTCCCCAGTTCCTTCCAGAGGAAGGAAGGAAGGGGATAATGGCATGACTTGCCCAGGTCAAAAGAGCCAACAGCAAAGGATTTGTGTGGATGATTTTGATTTTGCCTCTACCAAGGAATTGATCTGGCCTGTCTTTGGGTGTAGGACCCAAACTAGAGTTTCACTCACTGCACATCTGCATTTAGGTTCCCCAAGGCTGTTTGCTGTGGTGGATCACCACGATCAGCCTTTAACCTTGCCACCACTAGGGGTTGGAGGGAAGCATCATTGCCTTCAAAGAGGGGAAACTGAAACCTGGAGTGGCTTTGGGATTTCCTTGAGGTCCCAGAGCAGAGCTGGTGGCAGAAAACCAGATTTCTTGAGTTGCTAACAGCTCCTGCCAGCTGTGGGACACATTAGTAAACACTTGAGCAGATCAAAGTAGGGCATCCGGCTCTTTGTGCAGCGTTGTGCTTATCTGTCTATCTGTCTGTCTGTCTTTCTGTCTGTCTGTAGTGTTTCTGGCAGTCAAACCTAAAATGACATTTAAAGGCTTTACTTTTTTTCTTGCTAGCCAGTTTCAGATCTAATTTGCTGAGTTGTCAAGCTGAAGATTCTTTTCTCCTAAGTGCTGGCCCAGCAACAGTTCACTCTGCTCCATCCCTGCCTTGGAGGAGTCCAGCTGGGCTCCTCCTGCCTCCCATCACTGGCTTTAGCACTTGGGGGCTGGAGCAACAGAAAAGAAACAGATTTTAGCTTCCCTTTCCCTGTTGGTCAGGCCATTCTAGGCTCAGCCAGCAGTAACTGTTCAAAAGCAGCAGACAGAACCAGGTTTGCACTGAAAAAGATGTGTTGGAGTGGAGAGGGCAGTGATGGAGACTTGCAGGCAAACCCTTCCTCCTCCCTAAGCCTGCATCTGACCTAGGTCTGAGAGGCAGGCATGTGTCTGCAGCAGAGTCCCAGCAGGCTGGGTGCCTGCCCTGAGACAGCCAGGATGGGTGGCACTAACCAGGGTCTCACCCTCCGGGTTCCCGCAAGGAAGGCGAGCACTGTCCTGTGTGTGCAGCGAGGAAATGGCTCTCCTGTCCCTGGAGGCTGTCACTCCAGCCCTCTGCCATGCTCTGCTGCTGGGGAGCAGCACCACAGGGTGCCTCTGTTGCTGCTGCCAGCCTTGGGGACAAGCACAGACACGTGTCTCCAGCTTGGGGGGTGGAGAAGCCTCCCCAGAACACGCATTTGCAAGCTCTGGTGTGTTGCAGTTCCTCCCAGGCAGTCACAGCTCCTGCCACTGTCTGAGCACTGTGAGTGCCTGTACCCTGGCACGAGAAGAGAATGGTGCTTACCCTGCTCTGGAGCAGGGAGCCAGGGGTGGCTGCAGGAGCTGGAGCTGGAGCCAGAGCCATCCCTTGGTCCAGCACCATCAGCCAGCTCCAGCTTCAGTCCTTGGAGCATTTTTGAGAGCTTTGTGCTATGTGGTTTTAACTCCATCCCTTCCTCTTGTGCAAGCCTCCTCCCTGAACAGGCACAGTGACAAAGTCAATCCTGAGACAGCTGAAGTCCTCTCGACTTTGCCAGGCTCTCACCTTCCACTTCACATTCACCAGACCCTGCACAGTGCCTGTTGGGAGCTGTTCAGCTGTCCCTGAGCAGCATCTTCCAGCCAGGATGGCAGTTCAAGAGGGTTGCCCATAACTCCGTGGGGTGCTGCCAGTTTAGCCCAGCCAGTGGCCCTGTTGCAACCCCAGCTGGGCCTGCCTGGACAGCAGAGACACAAACTGGCCTGCTCCTTGGCTTTTCAGGACAGAGTCAGGGTGTGTGGATGGAACAAGGCTGTGTGACACTTACAGTGCTGGCTTCAGTGACCAGAAAAGCCAGAGGTTGCTCTTGTCACCCAGACTAAGAGATGGAGGAATTTATTTATTTTTCTAACTCCTTTCCAGAAGTAGCTCAGATCCTTCAGGCTGCTCTCTAAAAGCAAAGAATCCTTCCTTTTGCTGTGTCCTGGACAGTTAACCCTTTCAGCCATCCCATGTCCAGATGGTGGGACCAGGCTCCATGGGGCTCAGGATCATCTCACTGGAGACACCTTTCTCCACAGAGCAGTAGTACAGAACCCTTCCATCTGCAAATTTGGGATCTGCCCTGGGTAGAGCCTCTGCCTCACACTGCTCAGTTTGAAAACCCTGCTTGATCACTGTTCCCCCAGCAATTGCTGCTGTGGACATTAATTTTTCCCAGATTTTTGCTTCCCTTTGAATATCTCTGCTATGGATTATTTTCCTTGCATGTGTTAGCTGGTGCTTTCCCAAATACGAAGCTCATGCTATTTTCTGCCTGTCTTTCTATGCTTTCTCTTGCTCCCTCTAAAACCACCTTGGGCTTTTTTTCTGCTCACTTTAGAAGAGGTTGCCCCTCTTCTTCTGAGAGGTCATGAGAGGGGAAGAAATGGACATTTTAAATGTAAGGAATGCTCTCCACCCACATAGTGCTTAGCACCTCCCCAGCAGGAGAAGAGTGTCTCAAGGCTCCTGGGGTGGGAGGGTGAATCAGGTGTTTTGTGGATGGGGAGAGCCTTGCAGGGCAGGAGCAGGCTGCTGAGGCTGTCAGCAGTTTGCAGGTGAAGCTCCTGGCTGCAGCAGAGATGGGAGGGGATCTGGGAGCTCCTGTGCCAGAAGAACCACATGTGAGGGGTGCTGAGGATGAAGCAGCAAGGTCAGGATGGATGGGTAAGAGGGGTGTCTTCTCTCTAGTGTGTAGGTCGGGTTTCATGTTGGGAAGCAGGGTGTTTAAAAATCAGTCAGATTGTCCTTTAGCAGTGTTTTTCCACCATTCACTGTAGATTCTCAGGTGGAAACTTATTTTAGGCTTGAAGTTACCCCAATGCATTTTCTTTGTCTAGCCGTGGGTGCTGTTCATGCTGAGGCTGGGGAGTGTGTGATAACTTCTTTTTAATGTCTCCTTCTTTTAGTTCAGCGCTCCTTAATTGATATTTGTAGTCTTTTATCTCTTTCAGCTGCTGCACTTGTCTCTCCTGAAGGAGAGTGGTGCTGCAGAGAGTGGGACAGGATTGCTGCAGATCCTCAGGCCCCGAGCTGGGGACAGAGCACCCCCATATTCACATCCTCTTGCTTTGCCCTAGTCCTCATGCTGTGGTGTGACATTTTTAGAAGCTGAGAGCAGTCCTGTTTGCAGGGGGAGACCGACATAAGGTTCCAAGAGGATGGGGTGGAAAGGTGGCTTTACTTATCTGGAACAATGAGCCCCTTTGTGCACTTTTTTTTTAGACCTTACCTTCCTTGCACCCTGCATCAAAGTAGCAGGAAAATGCTGCTTTTCCCAAAGCCAGGTGCCAGAGGACCACCACCTCATGCTATAAGCTCAGGAGTCAGACAGCAGCTTAAAGACTAAATATATCTGCCTCTGCAGCTCTTGGCTTTTACAAAAATAAATCTTAAGGAGGTAACTTTTTGCTGTGCAGTTCTCAGGGCTGGCTCTGCTTTGGTTTCCACTGAGATAGCATTTGGCTAACACAGCCAACCAGGAGTGGAACAGGCCTGGAGCTGTATAGAAAGTGATTAAGATAAGGCAGGGTTATGATTTGCCTGTCTGATCCTGAAGCTTTGTGCATTATTTAGTGTGTGTAGCAGGAGGTCAGTAGCCTCCTGATAATTTTCATTAGATTAGTCAGGCAGGATAATCACCTGCTCAGGAAAAAACCAACTCGACACTGTCTGTTCAATAGTTGGGGTTTAACTGAAAATAAATAGTCTTGTAATTATAAGGACATTGTCAAGGTCAAGAGGCTCAAAGATTCTCTTTCTTTTTTCCTCTGGTATGTTTACAGAGATCCTGCAATTCTTTGTGAGAATTTTTTTTTTCCTGCCTTAAATTCAAACTGAGATCTTCAGGGCTCTTAAAAGAAATTCAACACTTCCACAGCAGTGGACGTGAGTGGTGTTGCAATAGCCAAGTGGCACTTGTGCCCTGCTGCAGCTGAGTGACCCCATGCTAATGAGAGGACACTCACCAGCCAGCTGGGAGTGTGTGCAGCCAGCCCAGGCAGACCTAAACCAGAGCAGAGATGCTCTTCCCTCGTCCTCTGGGCTGCCTGTGGGATGGAGCCAGACCAGAAAACTGGGCCCTGCTAAGGAGGCAGAGGTTTTCCCCTGCCTGGGAGCAGTCAGCCCAGCACGAGTGCCACCCTGTTGAAATGAGGATGTACATTATCTCCCGGGGGTGACTTTGCTGCTGTAATTAGCTGAGGCTTTCAGAAAGCCCAGGAAGGAAGAGGTGGGAGTGAATCTGATGCCATAATCACTACCAATGGGCTCTGCAAAGGGTACTTTGCTACAGAAACAGATAGGTTATTAAAGCTGGGGCTGGTGCTTGTGCAGTGCCAAAATGCCTGCCCTTTTTCACTCCAGAAGGGGTTGTGCTTGCTATTTATCTTCCTCATACAACAATGAAGCCTCAGAGGGACCTTTGTAATCTTCTTAATCTGTTCAGCTGCAGGACTGGTGCTTGCTGGACGAGATCTGGGAATGGCTTGCAAGTTTTCAAGGTAAATTCAGAGGTGGTGATACTTGCTGTGTCCATGCTGGTGCTGTGGTTCCTTGGCAGTATGCTGCCAAGGCAGGTGGCCTTAGTTTGAACCAAGCAGTGCTGTGGGAAGCTCTCATCTCTCTGTCCCGAGCTCAGCTGCAAGCCAGGAGAGCTCCAGGGACCCTTCAAACATGGTAACCTGTATGGGAGAAGAGGCAGGGTTTGCATGCTTGTGCTGGCTGTGCATGTCTCTACCACAAAAAAAGGGAGCAGATGTTGTGGCCGTGCCTCCAAGTCCTTGGTGTTTTGTTTTGTTTTGTTTTGTTTTGTTTTGTTTTGTTTTGTTTTGTTTTGTTCCCAGTCTAACTGCTCGTAAGTGGGGATTCTTGTCATCAGAGCTGGTGGGGCTTGTGCTCAGCCCATCTTCACCAAGGATCTGCTGCTCTGGCTCCCTGTCACAGGCTTTGACGGATGCCTGGGGGGAAGTGGGGGCATGGCTCGGCCTGATGTGCCAAGTGACTGATGGTGTGGTCTGATGACTGATGCCACTCGTCCGCAGCAGGCGCGCGGCTGCTCCCTCGCTCTTCCTCCACAGGAGCTGGGAGGAGAGGGGGCTGCCTTGACAGCTTGCTTTGAAAGCAAAATTACTCCAGGGCTGGATTTCTTCTCCCCTCTTCCCATCATCTTTCTCCCCCCCCCACGCTTTCTTTTTTGCTTGACAGAAAAAGCATAACTTGTCTTTAATTGGTGCTTTGTGCCTGTCTCCTGACAGAACTCAGCAGAGAGGGGGCTGGCTGGATCAAAACAGCTTGAAGTTGTGAGACTATTAAACGTCTGGCCTCCCTGTTTAAGACAAAAAAATCACCCTAAACTTTTATTTCTGGCGCCCCTGCCCGTTTTAAGCCAGTTCCTTGTGAGCCATGGAATAAGCAGAGGATGGTGTTCCAAGCACTCCCCAAACATCCCACGGAGGAACCCGGCTGACGCGCGGAGCACGCACCACGCACTTGACCTTCTGCTGAGCCTGGGCTTTGCAGCATCTAATTGGCATCTATGTGGAAGGTTTCAGGCCGCTTCATCATCTTACAAATGAGACCTGCCAGTGCCTGAAGCACAAAACAAATGCTGCATGGTGGATCGGGCGGGTCTGCGCTCCTCAGGCAGCGCTGCGGCGTGGCGGCACCAGGGGGAACACACCTGGCCATGACCTTGCTCAGCAGTGCTTCCTCTGTGAGCAAGGCAAAAGCAGGGTTAGAGCAGTGCCCCTGGTCCCTTCAACTGCCCTGTTGTGGTGTCCCTCTCTGATGAACATCTGCAATTATAAGAGGCCAGGTAATATCTCCTGGGGGTGGGTGGGGTGATAGGAGGAAGCCCATGCCCTTATGATATCTTCAAGCTCCAACTCTGGCAGGAAACAGCATTATGAGACCCACTGGAGTCTTTGCAGGCTGGGCTCACCCTAGTCTTTGCAGAGCAAAATCACAGAATCATAGAATGGTTTGGGTTAAGAGGGTCATTAAAGATGATCTCGTTCCACCTCCATGCCATGGGCAGGATCTCCTTCCACTAGACCAGAGCCCCATCCAGCCTGGCCTTGAGTACTTCCAGGGATGGGGCAGTCACAGCTTCTCTGAGCAACCTGTGCCAGTAGCTCAACATCAAATTGTTTGCTGCAGGATGCAGCTCCTCCCTGGTCAAGCACTCCTCTCTCCAAGGGGCTCCAGTTCCTCTCCTGGATTTCTGGAAGGAGCTTGGGTGTGCTGCTTGTTCCAGCCCTGCTGTTGGGGTGGCTTCCAGGGATACAAGGCATAGACTAGGAGTGTCATAGAGGTCATTTCCAGTTGGGTCTGTGCCCATGAAAGATGGGGACAGCAAAAAAATCAATTGCTTGGAATTGTTTGTTTGTTTCTGCTGTGGGGTTTGCAGGTGTTTCTGCCCTTCCCCAGCCAGAGGCAGGGATAAGACATCATCTTGCAAACTGTTCCTGGCTGGAAACTCTGCTGGGCTGTTCTTCTGCCTCTGGTTTTAGTACAAACAAGCCCTGATGCAGGGGGACAGAGGCCATTGCAAGTGGCTTCACAGCTGTCTCTTGGTCCTTTCTCAGGCATCAAAGCAAACCTGAAGCTGGGGTGATACTTCTGTAGGTGTTTCTGGGGCTCCTACTAGGATGGGAGCAAGTACAAAGTGATTTGTTACTAAATATTGGGCAATGCCATGGGCATCTTCAGGAGTCATGCCACTGTTGGTAAGCAGCATTTTGGGGGATGGGGGAGGCTGGGAAGAGACTCGGAGGAGGATGCAAAGAGGGGACTATTTGCAGCTGGAGGCTGGTGAGGTCTGAGCAGGGCTTGTTTGCCCGAGGAAGGGGGCTGCAATGAAAGCCATGTGCAAAAGTGGGAGCCTGGAGGGGCTGGGTGCAGTCAGAGGGGTGGAGTGGTCTTACAGGTGGTGTCCTTGAGCCAGGGGAGCACCACAGTGAGCAGATGGTCAGGGTGAGAATACAGTTGCTGTGGAGACTTCTGGAGAAAGAACTGGTAAATTGTCCTGGGCTGAACTGGAAGAGACAGCTAGGTCCCCATGAGGAGAAGTCAGACTTACACTGCTGCAACTACTTCACACAGCCACCAAAGGGCTGTTAGAGGGATCTTCTCAATATTTGGTAGGTGTTTGAGTACATAGGAGAAGGGAAAGAGCTGGAGCTGGGTCCTGGCTGGATTGATGCAAGTCCAGAGTCACCCCATGCCCGTGGTGAATTGCGGTACTGCTAAGATCTTGCCCACTCTTGGGACAGGCAAGGAAGGGAAACCCACCTGTGGGAGACCAAAGCCCTGATGGGCTGCATGTGTTGGGGATGTTTAGGCTGGGGACAGGGCTGGAAGCCCAAAGGAATAGGTATTTGAGGAAAGCAGACCCTCTGAGCTTGTTTCTTGTTATAGTCTCTATGGGAGCTTTCAACCCTCTTACAGGAGGGAACAAAAAAATATGTATCAGTTCCATCACAGTAAAGTCCTTATTTGCCAAATAATCGTGTCCAAGGCTGTCTTCACTCTGTATTGTAGGATTTTTTTTCACTTTTTTGGGGACTATTCCAGGCACTCTCCCTCATGGGTGGTCTCTCTGTCCCATCCACAATGCTTCTTGCAGCCACCCAGAGCCTTTCCCAGCTTGTTCTCTGCCCTGGTTTGAACAAGGCATTGATGCTCTGGATTGTTCTGGTTTCTGAATTTGTTAAGTCTATTCAGCAGATCAGTATTTCAGACCCTCCCCAGAGGGAGAAGCTGGCAGCCACATTTGGGGGCCACTTCTGTCCCACATTTAGTTCCAGGTCTGCAGCCCTGGGGCTCCCACCCCACCATGCCAACAGATCTGCTTGCCCTCCCCAGGGTTGTCCAGAGAAGAGCAGGGCAAAATGCTGTAACCTGGTAGTTTAGGTAGTAATGCAGTCTTTTTTACTTTTCCTTTTACTTCAGCTTTAATTACTGTTTTCTTGCCAGTGGAGAATAACCAGAGTATACCTATTAAGTTCCTGAGAGGTCTTAACTTTATTTCCAGGCTGGAAATACCATCCTCCATAGGGCAGAAACTGGGCTGCAGTAATCCCAGCACTGCACTGTCATTTCTGGGGAGCAGCCCACTGCTTCTACAGCACAGCTGCTTTGCTGGAATCTCCTTGTTCTTGCTGCTAGGTGTGTGATGGGCAGCCCTGAGTCTGGAGGGAGGAAAGTGGGGCAGAGCAATGTCCTCCAGCAGAGGAGGTAGGGTTGGGAGATTCCGGCACTGTGCTTTGCTGTGGGGGTCAATTTTCTGCCCTTCAGCCTGCTGAGAGCTCAACCTGCTGCTGCTGCCAGCTTCCCATGTGTGCAGGTGGAGAAAGTGCCGAGGCCAGAGGAGGGATGACCTCTCCCCGGAGCTCTCTTTGCAATCGGCGGGGTTCAAAGCTGGGGAGGGAGTGTCCCTCTTGCAGAGTTCGTGGGGAGCCCTAATTGCCCCTCTTCCCGAGGCTCCCGTGCGTGTTAACGACCTGTAATGGGACGGGTTGTGCTAGCCCATTAAACCCCAACGGGGTCCTTGTCGACTTAAAAGTGTGAGGAATTTCACTCAACCATGTCAAACCACTTCCACCCCCTTTAATAGCTTCACGCATGGATTTAACCCTGTGGCACCTGGGGTTATTGGCTGGGAAAAGCCATCTGGCTCTCCCCAGCCTCCTGCCCTGCCTTCACGCAGGGACTTTGGCCATCACTGGCGTTTTTGGGGGATCCTGTTTGCAGAGTTCCTGGTGGCTGGCTGGGCTGGGCGGTGTGGAAGCAATTTCCCTGCCGTCACCCTGAGCGTGGTCTTGCTTTGCTGCTTTTAACGAGAGGACTGTCGCCCTGGCCGGTGTCAGCTGCAGCCCACCTGTGCTGCCAATTACTCCGTGAATCTGGTGTGACCTGCCGGGCTGCGTGTCCGAGGTTTAAGTGTTTCTGGGCTGCAAGGTGTGAAAAATCTCACCAGTGTCGAAAGAGCGGGGCGGGGGAGCGGCGGGCGCTCTGGGTTATGAAAGACCTGAGGACATGCTGGTATCAGGTGCTGTTGATCTCCGGGGAATTTAGAGAATCAAGGGCTCGGTAATTGCAGGCGTGTTGCCAGCATGTTGAGAAAGAAATTCTTAATCACAGGCTGTGTGCCCTAATTCTTTATTATTATTTTTTCCTAATAATTGAATTAGTTAAGCGTGTATAGTAACACCTCTCTGCCTGGGCAGGCTGGAAGGACACACACAAGGCCTGAGGTGTGCCTGTGTGCAAACAGACTGGCAGGGCTCGGTGGGAGCAGCCGCGGCTCTGCTGCACAAACACGGTGCATCTGTCACACATTTCCCTTTTCTGGAGAAGCTGGCATGCCAGCCAGCGTGTGCCTTGCTCACGCTGACCCAGGCACGGTCCAAGATCAGCTCTCTGCAGTGCCCACGCAGCCGTGACTTCCTTCTGGCTGGTGCCTGATGCTCAGATCGTTCCCGTCTCCTTGTAAAAGCTGTTGTTACTGTGATGGTTTGAGTCATTGCAGGGCAGGCTGGAAGGAGAGTGTTGGCTGGAGTGGTGCTAGCCCAGATTTGCTTTTTATCTTGCACAAGGCAAAAGGCAGCAGTGGGGTGTGAAATGGGGTTAGCTGGGGAGTGAGCCCTGTTTTGGGCTCAGTGTCCCTTCTGTTGGTTATGCACCAACCAGTAACTCCTGTGTGTAAATGCACTGGTGCCTGAGGCACACATTTAGAGTTTCAGCTGGCTTGAGACCCTCTGATAGGGCCCAGGAGCTGAAAGCTGGGAGAAGACACAGCATGTGGGATGCTGGCTGGCTCTGCAGTGGCTTGATGCAGAGCAGGAGGCACAGTCCATGGGGAGCAGTCCCTGGCAGCATCTGCAGATGTGTCACAGCAGTAGCAAGTCACATTAGCTCTAACTTTATTTAGGTTTCTGGTGTGAGGGAGAGCTTGTCTATAGCTAGCAGTTCTCAAAGGCTGCACTAGGGTACTTGGTGGGTTTTAGGGCAGAAATTCTGCTGGCTCTTGCCCTTTGTGGGTTCAGCTGTCTCCATGTATCATTCAGAAGTCCGGTGCTCCCTAATAAATACTTCTGCAGTTAGATGCAGGGAAGAGAGCTACAAATATTCAAGGTGGGGCAATTACAAGAGAGAGCCAAGAATGAATGAAGAGGGGTGTGCAATCTCCCTCCTCAAAGCAGGGAGGGGAGGGGGGATTGATGCATTTAAAAGAAATGAGAAGATACTGTTGGTGAAGTGAAGTCTATTTCAAAGGCTTAAACCTTCTCTGGACACCTGTGGCACAGCCTGGCCTGGGACTCTTCTTTCTTGGCAAGGCTGTGTCTTGTACGTGGAAAGCTGGTCTGGGTGACCTTCTGCGTCTGGCTGTCAGAGGAAATGTGCTGAGTCGTAGCAAGTGTTTCCAGAGCCGAGTGCTCAGGCTCGGGGTCTGTTTATCTCCGTGCTGAGATGCTGGGCTGGCAGCCGGGCTGTGGTCCTTCTCCAGTGCCTGGGCTCGCTCCCAGCCCTGGCCCATCAGACCACTTGTGATACGAGCTTCCTTCTGACTCTGAAGGTCAAATGGTTTGCAGCAGGGTGACAAAGGAGCCCTTGATTTCAAAGAGATTGTTCTTGTGCCTTGCCCTAGGAGAGGTCTCATGGGCTGGGATGTATGCTGGCTGAAAGGAATGCTTAAAATGTTCTTTCTTTGCTCCTGTCAAAAGCCCTTGCAAATGTGAATTAAAATATCTGCCCCAGTGCTTTCCTGCTGCATGCTTTAGGCTGGATTATTCCTTGAGAATGGCTTGGGCAGTGCAGCCAAATGTCTCGGGGTTCTGTCCCTAGCAGTGGACAGTAGTGAACATGCATAACAACAGGGTGAGCATGCACTGTGACTCCAGCCTTTGACAGTCTCAAAAGTAAACAGATTTTTCCCCCCCTCTGCTGTGAATTTGTCTAAGTGTATGTATTCTGAGAAAGCAAGTCCTGATCACCCACAGCATCACCACACCACCCACCCACTCTTGGGAAGAGCTGAGGATCTGGCTGAGCTGGCTTTTTCTCCCTCCTTCTGTGGGGGCTCAGCTGCTGTCAGACTTCAGTGGTAAACTTGTCCCTCACACTCCACCACTGCAAAGCCTGTGTTTTTGTACCTGCAGCTGCAAGGTACAAAAGTGTTGCCCTCCAGCAAGGCTTTGTGCAGTGAGGAGCCTTGGTGATGCTGTGCACCCCAGCTTCATGCTGCATCCCTCCTCTGCCCAGACATGCCTTGTCAAGCATCTCCAGGTACAGGTTTTATGCTGTGTGACAGTAATCTGGTTGTACATCTTCAGCACTGGTGTGTGACAGCTGTAAGATCAAGCACCTCCCAGCTGCACCCCACAGAGGTTTTCCCTGTCCCTTTCTGTTCTTGGTGCTTTGTTCAATTACATCTCTGCAGTAAAGCAACTGAGGGTGCTCATACTGGGCAAATAAAATGCCAACATCTCGGCCTGAAAAATACCTAACAGATTTCTCTAGGCAGCTTTAAATTCAGAAAGAGAACCCATGAACCGGCAGCACCAGTTCTGGTGAGCCTTTGGTAGTCCCCTTGTGATCAGGAAGAAAAGGGTCATGAGTGACTTAGGCATGGCAGAAAGTTGTGCTGGGGATGGAGTAAGGTTGTGTTCACTAGACTGATCATCCAGCCTTAGTCCGTTGGAGGTGAGGTGTTAATTACTGTCGTCATGTGTAGATTGGAGGCAAGTTCAGGTGCTGGGAGGCAATGACTCTTCCTATGCACGGCAAAGGGCTTGCCAGTTGGAGCACTGTGGCTGCATTGCTTTTGTAGGTTCGAAGGCTTCCTGCTCTGCTCCTGCTGCAAGTGTGGCTCTCTACCATCTGCCTGCCCTTGAGCTGCAGAGCACGGCTCTTGGCCGGGGCAGTGATGTGCAGGGATGTTTGCAGAGCAGGGATGAACTGCGTTTTATCCAGAGGGGAAACACTAGCAGGAAAGGTGCCGAGTGCTCCCAGCTCTGCCATGTGCCCTTTGTGCTTCGCTGGGAGTGATGCTCAGGCAGATGGGAGTGTTTTGGTGCTGCTCCCCAGCTGAGGGTGGTTTCTTGCTCCTTGTCCAGGCAGATCATGGCAGGCTGGTTTGGTGCTTTCAGGTTAGGATAACCCTCACCAGGCCTAGCCTGCAGATGTGGTAGCCTCGTAGCCTTGGCAGCAGTGTGCCTACATTATTTTGGGTAACCAAGAGCTGAGTGGCTGTAGCTCTTTCCTTACACAAAAGTGAAGGGCCTGCTGGCTCGTGCTCCCCACGGTGGGGCAGGGCCTGAGCCAGTGGAGAGCACGTTCCCTGCATGGCATTGAGCCCTGCACATTGCTCTTACGTCTGCTGTGAAGCCTTTGGGGGAATCTCTCTGCTGTCTGTGCCATGGAAGTGTAATACAAAATCCAATCTACTTAAGATGCAGGTCTGTATGCACTCTCTCCACGCTGCAGCTCTGGGTCACAGATGGTCACTTAAAAATCACAGGATTCCATCTGCCTTGAACTGAAGGAGACTGTTTGACCCAGAGCCTCAGACTGAGATGCTGCACAGGCAGGTGAGGGAGGGAGAAGATTTTTTTTTTTTTTAACCTCTTGTTCCTTGTACCATCCCTTTGAAAGGATCTGAGCTATTTAGGGAGTGGATGGTCAGAAGGCTGGCAGGGATGGGAGAATGAGGATGAACTGTCACTTGGTGATGGTCCAGAGTACCCGAGGAGCTTATGCAGGGCTGCCCAGACGTTCCTGCTGGCGGAAGATGAAGTGTCTGTGCTGTCAACAGCTGATGGAGAGCCCCACTCTGATGCCTCCCTGCATCTGCTGGCCCAAGTGACCTTCCCTGGGAGAGAGGGACCTGCCAAAGGGTACTTTTGCTTTCCCTTTCTGCTCCTTCCCACATTTGGATTTGTATTTGATTGCAAAGCTGCCACGTTTCTCCAGCATCTTCCAGCTCCTGGGGGACAGGCAGGAGTAAACCCACCCAGTGCTGCCTGCACTGCCTGACCCCTGTGCTTCCCTGAGGACAGAAATGGCACAAGCTGCAGAGAAGCTGGTTGGTGTGCTTTGATCTTCCCCTCTTAAGCAGATCAGGCAGCTGATCAGCAATCCTGGCAGGTTCCTTGTGACGGGAGTGAGAGTATCATGGCAAGGCAGGGAGCAGAGTGCAGAAGTTTGAAAGGGCACTGAGAGGTCAGGGCTCAGATCCAGCCCAGGGTAGTTCACCCCAGGCTCTCCCAGGCGATGTGCAGGAGGATATTGCTGCGGTGTGGGCAGATTGCTGTGATCCCTTTAACAGGACAGGGGCACTTAAGAATTAGATATCTGGTCTAGATAGAGCTCTCAGTGCCTTGTCATGTCTGGGCTGGGCTGAGGACAGCCTGGTAAAAGGTTACCCTGTGGCACAGCAGAAGTGGGTTGGTTTGAAATACTGTGGAAGGAAGTCAGGAAACCTCCCCTCCTGTTTCCCTCCCCACCCCCCCAAAATCCTCTTCTAATCAGGGGGATTAAACTGATTGTTGGCATGGCAGTACTCTGACTGTCCAGATGACAACTTCCATTATTAAGCAATGGAAAGTACCAGCAAGAAATCTGTTTGCAGGAAATTAATTAAAAAACTAAGTTATCTGATACCCCTGCCAAAGCTGGTGGTTTCTCATCTGTCCTTTGGCTGTACAAGACTTTAAGGCAGCAGAACCTCAGGTGGAACAAGCTCCTGTTTTAGTGGTTGAGTGCACAAGGATGCCTTATCCTACTTTTAAGGCCAGGGTCTGTGCACCCCGTCTGCATTGTCTGCATCAAGGAAACAGTGGGAGTTTTAAGGCCCCTTGGTTGTAAGGCTTCTTTCTTTCCTGGTATTGCTGAGGCCATGAAGATCTGAGCCTTCAGGACCACATTCCATGACTTTTAAGGGCCACCTTGTCTCTATGACAAAAATCCATGGGCTGTTTTAGGCTATATTCCAACATTTCTCTGCTCACAATGCTGCTCTCCCTCTCCTACAGCTGCCTGTGTGTGTGCAAGTGCTGCTGTGTGGCTGTGAGGTTTTGCCTTTTCCAGCAGTTTTTGGGCTGCCCAGTGAAGCCTTCAGTGTCCTGGGTTGAGGAGTGCTGGTCCTAGGGACCGACATGCTGCTGCATGGGGCTGGGAAGGGGCACCTGGAATTCATCTCCTCCCAGCATGGGCTGCATTTCTCTCTTCATGTTTCAGTCAGTAATGCCTGAGTAAGCTCATCTTGCTCAGGAGAAGGTTGTGCCTGCCTTGCCAGCTCTGAGCCCTTCTAATACGCTTCCCCAGGCATTTATTCCTGTGCTTTCTCAGAGCTGTCACCAGCTTGGAGCACAAACGTCTTCAAGATTGAATGCTCTTGTGTTATCATTTGGAAATACATGAGCAAAAAAGATTTTTGTAGGGAATGATAATGACCTTGATGTGTTTGCAGTCAATGAGACATCAAACTGCCTCTTCTAGGGTTCCTCTTGTGTGAGTGAAGCTGAAGCCTTTCTTTCAGGGAAGGAGCTCTTGGTTGGTCACACATTCTAGCAATATCTGCAGCCACCAGCCTCCTGTGACTTATTTGTCTTGGGAGATAAGCTTTTCCTTGATTCAGGCATATTCTTACTGGGGATATTTCCCTAGGAAGGGAAGCTGTGGGGAGAAGGGAAGGGTTTTCTTCTCCCTGCACCCCAAACTCAGTCTCAGTGTTGAAGCATCCTGATGTCTCTCTAATACCTTGGATGTGCTTGTGCTGTGGGCTGCAAGCAGTGGTGTGGCAGGCCTGTGTTTACTCTCCCACTGCTCCTGGAAGCCTGGCTGTGCCAGAATCCAGCTTCAGACTGGCACCTGGCTGGCCCTCTGAGTCATACCAGTGGCCAGCAGACTCCAGAGCTGGTGGCCCATCGCGGTGCAGCGCAGGAGCTTCTCCTGGCACCTGCTCTGATGCACTTGGCTGGCAGCTCCGTGGTGTCTGCCATCCCTGCTGGGAGGGGACGGGCGTGCTGAGGGTTTGATCTTGCCAGCTGCTGGCAGCAGCACATTTTAATTTCCTTAATGGACCTGGTTCCTGCAGAGATGGTCCGGAGAGAGATAAATCACACGACTTGGAAAAGAGAGCTTGGGGCACCAGGTGAAGGAAGAGCCCATCTAGTTCCCATCCAGTTTCTTCCTCTGTTTCTTGTCTTTGCCAAGGCAGACATGCTTCCTGCAGTCCTGGATCCTCTCCAATATCTTATAGTTTACCAGGCTGGAGATGGTGTAAATCATATAATTCATAAATTGAAGGTGCTCAACAAGGGAGTTTCCTGGCCCTGATGGGAGCAGCGAAGGAAGAAAAGGAGCAAGAAGGGCTGAAGAGAGGAGGAGGGTGAGGTTTGAGTGAGTAGGAGATTGCTTTTGGGTAGGGGTGAATGTGAAGCAAGCAAGAGCACGATTTTCCCCACAGAGAGGTTTGAAGGAAGGTGGTGTGCTGCTGCAGCCTGTCACTGCTGCTTCCCATCACTCTTCCCCCATCTGTCCCCACATTTGTCACAGCAGCTGCAGATGACTCGGAGGTGGGTGATGTTTCCAGATCTGTGCCTCCCACCATCCCCCAGAGGAAAACAGCACTGCTGGGCACAGTTCCACATGCAGTTACCCTCTGTCCAGGTTGGCCAGGCCTCTTCTGCTTCCTTGATTGAGACTAATGCTATTAAAAAAAAAAAAAAATTGCAGTCTGATTTTAGTATGTGGACTGTGTGCAGCACCCCTTCTAGATCTTCCTGGCTCTTCTGGAGAAAGAGACCTTGGATGTGCTGCCAAAGCAATTTTTTTCCTCCTAAGTCTTCTTGCTTATCTACTTATTTGCTGCTTTTCTACAAATGCTTGCTGAGCCTTTCTGCAGTGAGATGGTGAAACGTGATCCCTGAACACCTTTTTGAAAATTCTCCAAGTGGGGAAGAGCTGTGAGCTGAGGTGGAACAGTGAGTGGTCTGTGTCCCATGTGTCTGTCCAGTCGCCTCCTGGGAGGCTCCAACCAGCCATGGCAGCAGAGTAGAAGCAGAAAAAGCTTAGCAGCACCTAACTCCATGTGTAATGGCAAAACAAACAAACAAACAAAAAAACCCAACAAAAACAAATGAAAAACAAAAAAAAAACCACAAAAACAATTAAACCTCCCCCCTGGCCCCCCCCCCAAAAAAAAGACACCCCCCCCCCCCCAAAAAAAACAAAACAAAACAAACTTGTCCCTTTTTCCAAGTAATCATTTTGTTAGACTGACCAGTGAGGTACTATTGTCAAGGTTAGGATGCAACCTAAAGGAGGGCAGGACAATACCCAAAAAAATCAATAGATGAGAATTGAACTCTGCCTCTGATGCCCCAGGAGTGCCCAGTTAAATTCACTCTCTTGGATAAGATCAAGGAAGCAACCTGGGCTGTGCAAATGCCCTAGGGCTTTGATATCCTGGCCTGAGCACAAGCCCATGTGTCTTTGCAGGTCCCTCAAGAGCTACTAAGTGGTTTTGGTTGGGTTTTTGTGCATTCCCAGCAGCAGTTCTGCCCCTTTTCCCTGTGCTGCACCTTACTGTTTGCATGGAGCTGATGGAGACCAGAATGTGCCTTGCAGCTTGTAATGAGCATGGATAATACAGATCAGAAGTGCTGTGGGAAATGATGTTTTCCTTCAATTATATGTGCTTGTTACTTGTGGCAAGGGCAGGAAGTGTCCCTGAAGGTGAAGGGTGGGTAGAGTTCATGCAAAACCAAAACAGCCTTTTTTGGCTGGTTCTTCCAGTCTGCCCTCCTTCCTCATGGAGGTTTCTTTGCCCTGGTGCCTGGCAGCCACCCTTGTGCTCCAGCCTCCACCAGGCAGGCAGGAATGGTTGCAGATGAGCACCTCAGGCACTGGAGAGGGAGCACACAGCCTGCTCTGCTTGCCCTGCAATGAGTTTCCTTCCTCTCTCCAGACCTGGTTTTGTTTTGTTGGCTTTTGTTTTTTTCTTCCCCACTCCTGCACAGGCTCTAAGCCTTTCCAGGCAGAGCCTCTTGCTGTGTGAGTGGTGTTGGAGCTGCTGTCCAGCTGAAGGCTCTGGGAATGCTGCAGAGACACAACTGGACACAAATGGACAGTGGGGACAAGACTGCTCAGCACTCTGACCCACTGATGCTGAGTGGCAGCACTGCAAGCACACAGAAGTCTGGTGACCAAAGAACTTGTATTGGTTCTAGATGCCTTCAGGAGAAGGTGATGGGAAAGATGTGATGAAACAGTGAAGGACTGTGGGGGAAAGAATGCCTGGGGCAGGATTTTCCCTGTGAGGTTGTAGCAAGTTTTATATCCCCAGAATACCTTGCATTTTTGGGTTAATAGTTCTGTACACGAGGAAACTGAAGTAGAAGTGGACTTTAAAATGGGCGGCTCTCAGAGGTGTGCAGTGGCCCTGGAGAAATGCATCAGGAAGAGAATAAGGAAAGGAAAAAATTGTGAGAAGGCATGCAGCAGTGGGGAATGTAAAATGAAGAAGTGTGCTCATATGTGGATTTCTCTGGGCCTGGGAAGAAAAGTCAAACCATTAAAAACTCATCTGCAAGGATGCTGCTGGATGCCAGAGAGGAGTGTGGATGCTCTTGAGTTCACAACAGGATGAATCTCTGAGTTACAGTGCAGAAGTGTCTGCAGTGTATGAGCTCAGGCTTTCTAGCTGGTGGTGGAAGGACAGAGAAAGGCTTTTTCACAGTTCTGCCAGGTAGAACAAAATAGAAGAGAGACAATAGATCCATTAAATAGAATTGTTTTCTCACCGATTTCTCTTCCTCTCCCAAATGATTGAGATCTTTGTCTCTCTTTATACCTGAATTTAGCAAGGCTAAAAAAGCCCAAAGAGACGTGTGAGAGATAGGGAACAAAACATGACTATACAGAAATAGCTATTAAGGAAAGCTTGAGGGTACTTTGCAAGCATCTCAAATGCTTGGCTAACCTCAGTAAATACTCTTCAGGGCATTAGGGGAATTAATGATGGAATGTAAATAACTGTGTCCCTTTGCTTTAAAAAAAGAAGGTAGTCTGGTGCCAGGGGTGTTGACAGTGCAAAGGATGCCCCAGTCTGAGGGGTAAGAAGGGCTCCCATTGAGTTGTTCCTGTCCCCATATGAAGTGGTGTAACGTCTCTGCACTCTCACATGCAAGTTCAGCTCCAGGGGAAATGGGATTACAGCCCCAGCATGAAAGATCTGTGCCATTTATTACTCAGCTCAAAGAGGCATTCCAGGCAGCCTTGCCTGAAAGGTGAAGTGGGCTGCAGCTGGAGGGAGGAGTGAAGACCAGGCTTTGGTGTTGCAGATGAGTTTTAGAGTTGCAGACCTCCCCTAACAAAATTGGTTTCACTATGGATGTGGGAATGGAGGAACAGTGAGACTTCAAAGTGATGGTGAAACACAGGGAATGCCTGTTCTGACCTCTTGAGGTTGCTGGTCTGTCCAAAGTGATCCTCCCCTTGATCCAGAGAGGATAGCTGACTTGCATTTTAAAAGCAATATAATCTGCCTTCTCTTTTTCCATTGGCCTGACTCTGAGAACATGGGCTTCTCCTCTGGCAAGTCTCTTACATGTGAAATGAAGAGAGAAGGGAAGGTGCAGAGGGACATCTCAGGGTGGGCTGTCAGCAGATGGATGCCCTTGGTGTTGTGATTCAAGTTGGCTACTGGTTCACCTTTTTGGCTGGTCCAGGGAAGGGGACCAGGGCATCTACAGTACTCATCTGCCCTCCTCTGTTACAGCTCAGGTCCTAACAAGTCCTGTGTCTTGCAGATGCAGCTGAGATCTGGGGGTAACACTTGCCTCTGCAGTGAAGTTTGCCCTCTTAAAGTGACCCACAAGCTGAGCTGTCTCCTTTGCCTTTGCTGTGTGGAATCTGGGCAGCTCTGGATGCGAGTCCCACTGCCAGCAGAAATCTCCTCCCTGCACTTTTGGAGGGGGTGATTAAGTTCTCTCCTGATCATCTCTTGGCTTAGTTGAACCAATCGAGCGCTCAAGCCTGTGTCTGCACAGCAGGCTTTCCAGTTCCCAATTCATTCTCCTAATTCTTTTTGGAAGCTGTTCCACTTCCACAACTTCTCTTTTTTTCACAAGTGTGGACACTGGAGGCAGCAGCCAGGAATAGTCTCACTGTGCTCTAGTAAGAGCTAATACTAAGCTCATGCTGTTAAGGATACTCCCTGGTGGATGCAGGGCATTTTTTTCCCTTTAATTATATTACTGCGCTTGAACAGCCCGACTTGTGTGTAGGAGCCACAGAGGAGATTTGGAATGGCATTTTAGGATATAGGAGGCTTGTTTGAGTTAACAAGTGGACTGCAGCATTTGATTGTGCTGGCAAAGATGGTGCTCAGCCTGGCAGAGGAGCTGCAGCACAGGGTACACGGCAAGGAGAGCCAGCTGCCCTTGTGACACGGGTGTGCAGCTGATGCAGCGTGGCAGGCTCTGCTTAGGCCACGGCCTCGGCTCCGAGGGTAGGGATGAAATAGTGATGATTGCTTGGGAGGATCGGTTTTCCGCTGAGCAAGTAGGTGGAAAGTCAGGCAACAGAATTAGCTGAGTACACAAACAGTCTGGGCTGGACGAGGTTCTCTCCCCAGGGAGAGGTTAAGGCACGAGGTGTCTGACGTGGCAGCGATGGCCGTGTGCGCTCGCCGTGCCTTGGCGCCCTGAGCTGGCACTTGTTGAGCTGCTGGCTTTGTGCTCCGTCCTCGTCACTCCCAGCCCCTTTCCGGTGACCAGCTGGGCTAGAATATCTCCTGACACATGCTCAGTCCTTCTTGCTGCTCTTTTCCCACAGGTGGTTGAGCGCCCTGCCCTCCATCCCTGGGGCACTTGGGCTCAGTTTTGCATCTTGCCTGGATCTGTGTGTGACTCGGGGTGTGGATGGTGCTGTGGGACAGGCAGGACTCTGTAAGCCCTGTGGCCTCTGGTTTGTGCCAACTGAGCTTCTAACAACAGAGGCTGTATTGTGAGCATCATATAAGGCTTCAGAAAATAGCTGTGATTGCACTCAGGCTGTGTCCCTGAGCTGCTGGGTGCAAATGTCAGCACACCCATGAGCACGGAGCAGCTGGCATCTCTCTCAGCCTCTTCCCTGACACACAGGATCACAGAGGGGAGGTGATAGGTGCAGCTGAGCATAGCAGCAAAAGTCTTCAGATCCTCAGCTGTTTCTCACCTGGAAGTGTAGAAATCAACAGCATGCTCTTGGTCCTGGCAGTGGGCTGGTGTGCACTGATTTTCCTTGGATCACTGTGGTCTCTGTGGGAGGCTGTGGCTGACCAGGACCCTGCAGTTCCTTCCCAAACTCCATGAAACAAACAAAAAACCCCAATATTTGTTGCATGTTTGGTGATTTTTTTTCCCTGCAAGTGGGTCGTATATGCCCCTTAGTGTCAAACATCTTAGCAGGTGGTAGCTTTTTTGCAACAAAACTTGATGCTGGAATGGAAAACTTCCAGCAAAGTCTTAATCTTACATTATTTCTGAGAAGGATGAGAGCTCTTCCCCTGAACCTATCTAACAGGATGTAGATAAACACTTGGCAAGGTCTGAATGTAAAGTCCCTTGGTGGGTCAGAATTCACAGTACATGGTAAAGCAATAAGAGGCTTGAAGGTGTCTCAAGTGGCATTGCAAGTAATCTCTTTAATTCTGCTTTTAATTTATGTCTGCTAATGAGCAGGGAGGAGTGGCAGAAGTCTTAAATTCATCTTGTGTAACTTGGAAAAGAGAATGAAACTTGAGGAGCCGCCAAAAAGAGAAAAAAAAAAGGCAAGGATGTGAAAAGACTGTAAGGAAACCAAAACAAGAGAGGATGAGAAATGAAAACTCCAGGCTACTGCAGGAGGGAAATTAAATCCTAAAGTGTAAGGAGTTTGGATGTTTCCTGTGCTGAAAGCATCAGACTTCAAGCATTTGCAAATGGAGTCCAGGGGCCAGGTTTCCTCCTGCACGGTTTGGTGTGCATCATGCTGGGCTCCCGTCAGCTGCCTGGCTCCAGATGTACAACTGCCCTGCTCAGGCAGCAGTGGGGATGGGAGGAGAGCTCTCTGGTGGTCTCCTTTCTTGCTGTGCTTCCCTAGAGACTCTCCCCTGCTCTGAGGATTCTGGTGTCTCAGCAGAAGTTAACACTGTGGGTGCTTGCAGATAGCAGCTTGACCTGGTTCTCTGGCTGGTTTTGGGTCAAAGGGTCACTCTGACTCACATGCTGCTTCTTTGGCAGCATTTATCACAGGGCCAATAGCTTTGGTGTCTTGTCTCTCACCCATCCTTCTTCATGGGTGTGTGCCACCAGAAAAGCAATAAGGAAGGAGCAGGGAGCATGGGAGGAACAGGCCTGGGATTTCTGTTCTCTCTTTCTTGCCACAAATTCAGTCTGAGAAACCCTAAGGAGATGCCTCAAGGTGCATCTCCATATTGGAGAGGACTGAAAATTGTGTTTTGCTAGATCTAAAGGTGGCTTATGGCTCTGGCACCAAAAGTCAAGAAAACCCCCAGGCTGTGCAAGCTGGGGGAGCTTTTGCTCTGTCTCCCAGAGACCCACTGAGTGAGGCTTTGGAACCAGGCACATTAAACCAAAATTTGATCTCTGTCTCCTCATGGCTGCCTCTGGACGAGGCAGATGTTGAATTGCATTGCTTCCCCCTCATATTCATCTGCAGACCCCCACAGCCTTGGCTAGTAAATTACCAGCCTAAACTTCTCCACAGGAAACTGCAAGGTAAGTAAATATTCTCTTTTAGAAACTTCTTTCCTGGTTGAATTGACTCTCTTGGTACTTTCATGCATTTTAAGAAGTCAGAACAGCTCACAATTGAAAACAAGCAATGCTTAGCTCCTGTGAAGGGAAATAGTCAGGTACCAGAAAGACTGTCATTTTCACCATGCTCTCACAAAAGAGGGTGTTACAGTAAGCTTGCTTATTTCACTGGAGGAGAATTCAGCAGGCTTGATGGAAACCGGATGAGACAGGCAGGGTAAATGGATTTTGCTGGGCGAATTGAAAGCAAAGAAACGTGCACGTGTGGTGGCTGGTCAAGAATTAACTGTGTCTTACAGAAGCCAGGAATGAATTAGGGACAGAGAACTAGGAAGCCCTGAAACAACATCTGTCCAGCTGTATTTAAGATCTCCTCACCTGTGGTGTGACTCCAATGGCAGTTGGATGCAGGGAGCCAGGTGGCTCTGTTGAACTGTCTCACTGCATTTTGGCTCTCCATGGCTGGAAGGGTCAGCAGTGTTGAGCTCCAGCACGCTGCTGTGCTGGTGAAAGGTAAATCGAGGGGGATTCCCCTGGGGTCAGCATCACTTGCTGGAGGTGGCCAGGAGTTTATGAGAGCCTCTGGGGTAAAGGGAAAGGTCCCTGACCTCCAGGGCAGGAGTGATACCCAGCCTTGAGTGACACCTCACACCACAGGAGGTGGATGCCCAAAGGAGGCTGTGACCCCATGCTGGAGCAGGCTCCTGGCTAGGCTTAGACCCTGTGTGGGATCCACGTTGGAACAGGCTGTTCCTGTCCCTGTGGAGGGGACCTGTGCTAGAGAAATTAATGAACTACAGCAGGTGAGATGGACTCACTCTGGGGAAGTTTGTGTAGGACTGACTCCTGTGGTAGGGAACCCACTCTGGAGCCTGCAGAGACAACGTGTGATGAACTGACTGCATCCTCTAATCCCCATTCCTCTAAGCATCTGTGACAGAGGAGGTAGAGAAAACTGGGGATGAAGTTGAGCCCAGGAAGAAAGAAGGGGGAACTTGTTTTAAGATTTGGTTTAATTTCTCATTTCCCTACTCCAGTTTGATTGGTAATAAAATACATTAATTTCCCCAAACTGAGTCTGTTTTGCCAGTGGCTCTAACTGGTGAGTGATTTCTCCCTGCCCTAATCTTGGCTGAGGAGCTTTTGCTGTATTTTCTCCCTTCCCTGTTCAGCTGAGGAAGGCAGTGATAGATTATCTGTGGGGGCATCGAGCCAGGGTCAGCCCATCACAGGGGACTCTGAGCTTTATTCCCTGGGGATAACCAGGTGGGAGTCCAGCACAGGAGAGGGCAGCATGGTGGGTGTGCTTCCCCCAGCCTGATGAAGGAGCCTCAAAGCTGCTGGGGGCTCTGTTTAGTGTGTGAGGACAGCTACAGCAAAACAGCCTTTCTGGTGTCATCCTAAGGTAAACCACCTTGGCAGGGAAAAGTCTGAGTGCCAGAATGAAATATCCTCCTTAATCACAGCCCAAGATCCTCCTCTGGCAGAGACTCCTTTCCTAAACAGGAGTGACATTGGCCAGGTATAATGCACAACAGCAGACTCCTTGTGTAGCAAATGTGACCCAGAGTGTTAGGAAGAGGGTTTTACTTCTTCCATGTTGACTGTCTCGCCTCCCCGGTGAGCACTGAGGCAGAAATATGCTCATTAATAAAAAAATATTGTGCTCTGCCTCTTGGTAGTGACTCTATTTATTTTAGTAAAGGGAAGTTATATTCTCCATCAGTATAAATCAGGAATAGTTGCCAGTGCTGTGTCCCTTGGCAGGCTTATGAGCTCCAGCCAGAGATGAGGAGCTGAGGCACTCGAATAGGGGGCAAATAATAAGCAAATTACAAAGCTTGCCATTTATAAGCCTATAAAAAAATAAGCAAAACCAGGTAAAAACTGAAGAAAGGTAGGGCATCTCAAGATAAGGGAGGCTATTTGAGTAGAGGTGGCCTGGGAAATGCTTAAGGAGTGCCTGTTTAATATTAGAGCACTACATCCTGCATGTAAGCCATGAGTGCATTTGGATCTTGGGGCTGGTGATTCAGGCATGGCTCTTGGACTGTTGGTTTATGTTTTCTGTGCATTTGAAGCCAAAACACCTGGAATCCCTCGAGGTGCAAGGTGGAGATGTGCTTGACCTTGACTGCAGATTCACAGATTCACTTGGATCTTGCATTCTATTCTGGAAATGGCTGGATCTGGGAGCCTCTTGTTCAGCAGACAGATGCTGGCCATCTCTGTGTGTTGATGAGTGGCACAGACTAGCCAGACTAACCTTCAGCACCTGGCAGGAGGCTGCCTGGACCCAGGGCTGTGTTTCTGCAGCTGCTCCAGTGGTTTTTGCAGCACCCACAGAGCCCTGTGCCACTGCCATTGCTGGGGAGTGTTGCATGGGCTGGAGCTGCTTACAGGTGTGGTGCTGTCCAGCTGTCAGGTTGTGTCCTCACTGACTATCTGCATCCTCATCTCTCCCACTACACCAGAAGTACAGGCATGGTCCTAACTCCTCCCAGATACTGGAAGCACAGAGCATCTTCAGTGTGAACTACCTCTGTGCCTTTCACTGGCTCAGAAATGTCCTAATCTTTATGCTAATGCACTTCCCCTTTCTCCTGTGGCAGGGCTGGGCCCCACTGCCCCACACCTCTGGACTTGTCTCCCTTACCTCTCCATCCTCTAGGCCCCCAGCCCAGCCTGGCAGTGCTCTGGGGAGAAGCATCCCTTGAGGAATGGGTAGCAGACACAGCAGGATGAGCAGGGGTGTTGGTGCATCCTCGTCAGCAGTGCCACACGCTGCCCACGGGCGGCATGGGGAGCCCATCCAGCCTCCTTCAGCAGGAGGCCAAGGTTGCTTCTGGGAGCTGGGAGGACAATGAAGGCGCTGAAGCAGCCAGAGCACGGCCGGGGGCAGAGGGGGACAGGCAGGCGAGGGGAAGCCATGCAAATGGGGACTTTGATGTGGCTGCAAGGACGGGGCTGGAGCATTGTTCCTATCACATCACATCAGTTTCACATTCCTCATGCAGGAGTGATCAACGCTTTCAGGGCCAGACAAAAGAGCGGGGAGATGAACAAAAGCGAGAGGGGGGGCTTTACCTACTGCAGAATAGAGGCAGAGGATGAATTGCTCTCTTGGCAAGCCATGGAGATGGGCTGGCGGTTGCTGTGCTTTAGAGCACCAGCTTAAAATTTTTCTCTTTTATTTAGAGGAGGGGAAGAAAAAAAAAAGGTAGGAGAAAGGGTTTCCTGTGTGTAAAAGGGGGTATAAATAAGATAGTGTGACAAGTATCTGTGGTCCTCTCACCATCCCTTGCCTGGTCTCTCCAAGTGATGACTTTCATCCTATTGCAGAAGTGTTCTCTTGAGAAGGGCAACTGGCAAAGATGGGCTTGACCCAGACTGCAAGGTGAGAATGCTTTCAAGGGAACTTTCTCCCCGAATTAGCAGGGTGAATGGGCTCAGAAGGTCTGACCACATACAGTAGAGGACTGGGCTGGCAGATTGCTGGCATCAGCCCTGGGATGGGGGGAAGAGCAATGTTGGAGGGAGCTGACCATTGTGCCCAGCTCTCCTAAGCTGGGTGTGAGGAGCAGAAGGGTGGAGGAGGTGAGGAAACATTTAATCTTTGTTACTGGTTCTGGGGTCCTGCCTGTTGCTGCAGGGATAAATTGGTTTAGGCTCTTTACTGGGCTGGGCTTTGCTAGAGCTGGAGAGCAGGGACAGGGCCCAAGGCAGAATATGGCACATGTCCACGTGTGTGTGTATGTGTGTTTCTGTGCTGCCATCTCAGCTTTTGCTGCAGCCCCAATGGCTGAGCTCAGGGTCACTGAATTCTGGTTTTGCTCACTTGCTTTTCCATCCCTGATGTCTCCTGGCTCTTGCTCTTCTCTCCTCTCTGTGAGCCTGGGGTCCCTGTTCTGCCTTGCCCTCAGCTTCCTGCTCTCTCTGGTGTATGCTGCCATCCCCTTACCTCAGGAAAGAGTGCATTGTACCGAATCTCTATTTTCCCCTTGCGTGTGCTATCTGCAATTTGGATTTTGCCTGTATTAAGTGGAACTTAATAGCTCTTCAAGGATACTCTAGCCTCTCAACCTTTCCCAAAAACCTTCTTCCTGTGGAAGCACAAGCCTTGAACACTGTCCCCACTGCACAGCCATCCCCTGCTCTCCCAGCCCCATGCACTGCTCTGGCTGCCCCCTTAGCCCTGACCCACGGCCCCCTCCCCTCCCTCAACTCCGGGCCCCTCTGCCTGAAAGGCTGTCAATCAGCCTGAATTGTCTGGTGGTTTTGTGATGTGGAAAGACTCCCACCAAGGAGTCAAGGGCCAGGCTGAGACCTTTAAACTCGATCCCATTTGTGTCTTAAATCAAACAGGAATCTAGGTCCTGGGATGGAGGGGGAGGTTTAAGGGGATGCAGAGGCTCAAAAGCCTCCACTGCCCCTCCTGAGTTTTCCTGGAGCCCTTTCCCCACCTGCACTGGGTGAAGCAGGGAATGTGCCCACGGCCCTGGAGTTTAGGGCTTTGTTTCTCTCTGTAGTCCTCTGCTCTGGGGGTTGGCAGCACTGCTTCCCTTAGTGCTGGTCCTATGAACCACCCTCTGCCCTGGGGTGCATGGCAGAGGTCCTCGGAGTGAGGGATGAGGAATGTGCTGGGAGACTTCCCTAGGGAAGGGAAGGTTTCTGGGATCTGCTCTTGGGAGCATATGGGGCTGGGGAGGTGGGCAGAGCTCAGCAGCATCTCTGGTCCCACCAGTTTGTGGCAGCTGCTGCTGCATGGGAGGATGTGGGTGCAGAGGACAGATCAGTGGCAGATGTTCTGCAGATGGTTGTGAGGTCAAAAGTGATGTTTTAGCCTCCTCCCCCTGCAGGTAAGCTTGACCTTTCTGGACTGTTGTCATTGCAAAGAGGAGAGTGCCCTAGTCACTGTCCCTGGCGTGCCCGTGGCTCAGTGACTTGAATCACACAGCTCTTGGTGTTAAAATTCATCTGCTGGTGCCCATAGAGAGGGGATAAAACCAAAATGAGATGTCCCAAATTCCCAATCTACTGCCAGAATAGGGCATCAGGGCAGGCAAGGAGTGTTATACTCTCTCTGCTTATCCCTACTGTGTGTAAAGATGGACCCAGTCTGCAGAAGGAAGATCATCTTAAATGGCAGGTCGAAATTTCTGCTTTTTTCTCTAAAAAGGGGCTTGACAGCAGTAGAGCTAGTGCTGCCCTGGGGTTGAACCCCATTCCATCCAGCAGGATTTGCTGGGAACCCTTGACCCAGGGCTGCTGCAAAGAGGAGGGAGAGCAGGGCTGGGTGGGGAACCAACCAGCTTTTTCAGCTCAGCTCGTGTCTTTCTCAGCCTGCTTGTGAGCAAATGGTTTGCTATTCTTTTTTTCTTCCAACTTCTTTCCAAAGTCCACATAGGTCAGAGATTTCATTTTGTCTTCCCAAGGGTAAGTTGCAAATCTCTCTTCCCCTGACAGAGCCGTGTTTTCAGGAGAAGCCTGGAGCTGCCTTAAGACATGTACAAGCTCAGAAATGCAGTGGCTGTGTTTATTTTTTGTGTTCTGGGCAAAGTCAGAGCTGCTGCCGGTGCTAAGTAAATACAGAACTACCCTCATGAGTGACTGCATTAGCCAGGGCCATACTTGCTGCCTGCATGAAACCAGATGGATCTATCTGGGGACTGGAGCAGCAGCTTTCTTGTGACTAGCAAAGGCAGAGCCACTGGCATTTGGATTACCAGCTCTCCTGTGCTTTTAACAGAGTGCCAATGTTTGACAAAACCATTAAGTTAAATTAAGCCCTACGTGTTTCAAGTAGATTCTGAGACTTCTGGCTGACTCATTAGCAGAGCTGTCTCTTCTCCCTTTCGTCTTTTTTTTATTTTAATTTTTTTTTTTTTTCCCTTCCTTCCCCCTACTCCATTTAATTCCCTCTCCGTAGCTGGTTTTACTGCTGACATTTAAAAACAACACGTGGAGACTCAAGGAGAGACCTGGCGTTGGGATGGCGCTGCTGAGAGCCCAGACGTGCCCGGTCCTGCCGTGGTGGGCAGGGAGGATGCTCGGGAGCTGTTTGCTGGGTTGGCCAGGGATGCTCCGCTTTTACCCACTGCCAGTGTTATTTATGGCCGGGGCTGCTGCTTTGCTGGGCCGTTTCCAGAGGGCAGAGAGGAGGGATGCGCTGTGCTCCCCGGGATCAGGGAGCAGCGCTGGAAGCAGCGGCAGCGCGGTCCGCCCGAGTCACCTTGACTCGCCTCCCGAGAAAGTGAAGTGCTTTAAAGTGGCACGGGGCGATGACCTTGTAAATGGATGCGTGACCCAAGTGCTTCCCTGTGGCGTCGGCTTCTTTGTGTCCCTGATACTGCTCTTCACGCCTGTGGGGAATCGCTGGGGCTGGGGGAGGTTGCTGGGGTCTCATTTGCACAGCTGCGTCTCAACTCTGCTAGTCACTGGTGTGAGAAACGCTGTCAGCCTTCCCCTGTCCCTCCAACGCCGCTTTTCCTGGGGCAGCAGAGACCTCGCTCTGGCTACTGGGGGAGCTGTTGCTGCCCTGGACTGCATTTTGGGGGTGGACTGTGGAGTTGAAGTGGGTGAGCACAAGAGGGGCACCAGCACCTACACCACTGGGATTGGGAGGGATGGATGAGCTCTGCGTGAGCACCAAAGGCAGCTGTTTCGCTGTGCTGGGGTTTGGGTGGTGTCAGGAAAGAGGGAGAGCAGTGGCATGCAGTGGTCTTAAAGGCCAGGGATAGAAAAGCACTGAGTAGCATTGGAGAGAACATTTTTCAAGCAGTAAATGTGGTGAGGGGATCTGATGGAGCTTGTGGACTGAGGAGAAGATACATCAGCTGGATGGTGGAACAAAGCTGGGAAGGGCTTTCTGCTGGTGTCTGGGGCTTTGCAGTACTCTGATGTGCTGCTCTGTAGTCCTGGTCCATGGAAGCACACTGTGCCAAGTGCTGTACTGGCAGACAACATCCCATATAGACACTCCTGTTCCTCTGCCTCAAAACTTCAAAATATCAGTTGCAGATGATGTGGGGACTGCAAGCTTTGGAGGATCTGGTCTGCACTGCTGGAACAGCCTTCCCACTGAGCAGGTCGCTGCTCTTTGCACCGAAGTGCCCTCAAGCCCCTCTGTTCCTGTGCACCTCTTACCCCTGGGTCTTTGCTGCCTTGGCCCCATGTTTATCAGGTCACTCTGAGATGTGGCCTCTTGACGCACACGATCTCCCCTCTTGCTCTTCCTGTCACAGACTGTCTGGAGAGGAGCCAGGAGCCGTTCGAGGGGAGCTTTCAGCAGATCAACACGATTTGGTCTGGGGCGTGCAAAGCTGGAGCGTTAACCCACGGAAAGCACATCTGGGGGAAGCCTTGGGAGAATGCCAGCTCCGTGGAAGCTGCTCCCAGTGACAGGCAGAACATGGTGCCTATCACCATATCTCCCTGCTGTGGGCACAGCCCCCACCCCCCATCAGTGTCTTGTTTCTCTGGGTGCTCTCTCATTATTTCCATGTTCATTAATGCTGATACGCTCAATTGCATCAGCTCGCTTCGAGGGACCAAGAGCAATCCTGTGCCTTCATTTGCATCCCCGCTGCCTAGCTGTTGCCCAGGCAATGCCAGGTGCTTTGACATCATTACCCAGCCAACTGGCATCCTCTCTGCCCCATTAACCTTCCTGTAATTGACTTCAAATTGAACGGAGAAGGGAAGGGGAGGGGAGGGGAGGAGGGAAACTGTCTTGAAATGGCAACTGTTTGTGCCACCATGGAGCAGGGCTCTTTGTTTTTTGAAGGGAAAACTGCAGCAGTTGTTGACAACTGGATACAACTAGGCTTGGGAAGGGCTTCTTGTCTGTTAGGAAGCTGTGCAATTTGTCTTGGTTGGTAGATTTCCCCACCGTCATCTGCTGGGGGAAGGAGATGTCAAAACTCCTTGGGGTGGTTTTGGGTAGGGGAACTTGGAGGGTTCGTGGAGAAAAATGATGTTGGAGTTGCTGGGAGCAGTGGGTCTGTGCAGCCCAGGGAAAGGAAGGTGAAGCAGGATGTTGAGGGACATCATGGCAATCTCATTCTCCTTGAAGCAGGAGATGGAGTGGTTTCTGTAAGCACCAAGGGACAGGGCAGCAGACCACAGCCCTGTGTGGGGTCAGCCAGTCAGGCACTGAGAATTTTCTTGTCCCATGTCAAACACTGCAACAGGAATAGGAGATGGGAAAAAGTCTCACCTTTGAGATGCTCAGCCCTGCAGAGTGTCTGTACCTGAGATGGCTGCTCTCTGCCTCTTGCATGGCATTAAGTTGAGATCTGGGTCAGGCTACAATGTTCTAGAGCTCTGATCCTAAATTACAAATACATGCCTTTTTTTTTTTTTTTTTTTTTTTGTTATGTCTAAAACTTAAATGTTGAAATAGTATAAAACTTCTCTGGAGATTTTCCCATTTAAAGGTAGAACATGTTTTTGTGTCATTTTTGTTTTCTCCCCTTTTGAGCCAAAGTCACCCAAACAGATGCTTCACTACAGATTCTCTACCACCAAATTGGCATCTTCTATCAACTTGAGTCAATTTTATTTATTCACCTTCTGCTTGCACAGCACTGTGGCCGCCAAGTCTTCCTGTGTTTGCTCATGACTTGTGCTGGATGTAATTCGTTAGGCTTAATTGAGCTGCCAGAGGAGAAGGGCAGTGTGAGAGTGGATGGATGGAAACCTTGGCATCAGCTGATGGATTGCCAAACCCAGCAGAACTGATCCTGCTCCAGCAGAGCCCCTGGACACGGCAGTTCTGTCCAAAGTGGGCAAGTGCTGAGCTTCTCTTGCAAGAGAACTTCCCATGTGCTTCAAAGTTGGGGCAAAGGGGTGAAATACTCTAGAATTTTACTGCCCCTTATTCATTATTTATTAACATTATTATTTTATTACTTATTATCTGTTCTCTATAAAGAGAGGAGGTAATTTTGCACTGTGTTCTTATTTTTTTAGAAGGCAGAGCTGAGGAACTTGTGGCAGGAGGGATTTCTTAAGCTCTAGGATTTCAGATGGCACAATCCTTCCTGTCCGGTATGAGCTGGTTCTTGCATTGCTTCATCTCTTTATTCTCTGCAAGACACAGGAGTCCACGCAGGACCAGACAAACCTAGAGCTTTTTGTACAGACCTTGAATTGCCATTGGGCTGTGGTGCCAGCAAAACTGCTCGTTCCCTCTGAGAGAGGAAATCTTTATCTGGGGCGAGGCCTGGGGCTGTCACTCCTAATTGCTGCATTATGGAAAAAGTCTGATGGAGGCAATCACTGGCACCTGTGGGTGCTGGGTTTGCACTGGGGTCTGACTGTCAGCTGGGAGAGGCTGTTCGATCTATTGGTTGTCACAGGGCTTGGAGGCAGGTCAGGGATGGAGGAAGTGAAGTGTTAAGAGATCTCTGGGCTGAGGCATGCAGCTCACGCTGGAAGTGGTGTGACTGTGCCCTCAGCAGCTCTCCTGGGCAGCTCAGGCCCCCCATATTGCAGTCAGTGAACCGTGATGTGAGGGGCACAGCTCTGCCTCTGTTTCCCCTAGAGCTAACAGAGCTTAGTATCAATTAGCAGCTTAATTTGTAATTAATGAGTTGCTGTCTCTTTTCTAAGTGGCCTGCGGAGGGGGCTCACACAGCCTGACACGTGCTGTCATCAACTGCCGAGGAGCATCCCCAGATTTGGGGGTGGGTTTGGACATGGATCTCCTTAGAAAGCAGGGAAACAGCCCTAGCAGGGCTTTGGGATGCAGGCTGTCCTGGAGATGGGTCTGGGACCTCAGAACACTAGTGCTTTTCAGTATTTGCATCTGTGCTGGTAATCCTGGAGCAAATGTTGATCCCTGAGCAGGGATGAGTCAGGCACCTCCACCCTTGCAATCCTTCTGTGATGGGCACCCCAGCAGTGCTGGGGGCTGCCCGTGTGTCTGGCAGGTGCTGTGGGGGCTGCCAGGGCAGCCTTCCCTCTGCCAGTGGGAGCTCCTCCAGCAGCACAGGTTGCATGTGGCCCAGTCCAGCTCGGGATCTTCCTTTCTGGGCTGACATGAGTCATTTCCTTGCAGGTCTTTGTGGGTTTCCCTTCCTGTCCATATGGATTGTTGCTTTGCTGGCTGTACCAGCCTGTGATGGTGTGGGGGGACTCCAGCCTGCCAAATGCCCTTTGCACAGGTCCCTGCCTTGCAGAAATTGGAGCTGCCTTGCCAAAAGTGGCAGTGAGTGAAGAGACAGCAGAGATAAAACCAACCCAGGGCCACCCAGCAGGGTGAACTTGCCCTTCCTTGTATCCTGGGGAGATCTGCTAGCTTTAACTGTGTCCTGTGTTGCTCTCCAAGTAGTCTTCCTGCTACTGTCCTACAAGGAAGAGCTGGATGTAATGATGAAGATCCCATTTCTTCCCAATCCCCATTCTGTTCCATCCTTCTCTGGCACGCATTCTTCATGTAGGTGGTCCAGAGCACTCCTGCCTTTTACTCCCAGACCTTGCACCATCTGTCCTTCTCACTTTTCTTGGAGCCCCATTTTAGGACAGAAATGCTATCTTCCTTTTTCTTTAGTAACATTCCTGAATGACCAATTGCTGTTTCATTCTCTGAGAAAAAAAAAAGTGTCTGTGTATAAGGATAAAAAAAAAAAATCTTCTGTGCTTCACCTGGCAGAGGAGAGATGGCACAGAAAATGCAAAGTGGATGTGTGCAGCTGTGGGAAGCACTGGGAAAGGATGGCAGGATGTCAGCACTGGGGGATGCTCTGCATGTGCCAGTGGAGTGGGAGACAGGGCGTCTGAGGGATAGATGTTCTTATGTGACTCCAGCCTCTCTTGCCCTGTAGTGATGTGAGTGATGTAACCGGGTTTAAGTTGTTTTTGTTTTTCCATTTCAAGGCTTTTCAGTGCCCAGCTGTTTGAGCCAAGTGTTCCCTTAGCATCTGAGGCTCTCTGTGCTGGGAGAGATTTGCATCAGAGTTGTTTGGCATTCATTCGCTGTCCAGTGGGTCTCCTGTCTGGAAAGGTCTGCAGTCGGGTCAGAAGCTGAGTTAATTTGCACTGGAAGGCAAGCATACTTCGTTTTGCATTCTGATTTCTTGCAGAAATCCCATTTGAGGTATTTGTTCTCTTATTGAAGCCATGTTAGGAGCCATGGCAGCCTCCCTGCAAGGGTGGAAAAGAGACAGCTAGCCTGAAAGGTGTAAATTAAACCTGTGCTCATATAAAAACTGCTGTTGCACTTTTAATGTGGACATTTCTTCAGAGTTTTGAGGCTTTTTGCTTGGAACTGAGGAAGAAATACTTACCAAGAGTCCTGTGGGAAGCAATGCGGGCTCCAGAGTTCAGTTTGCAGATATGTTGGATGAAACACTTCGAAAATTCAGGGGAAAAGTGCCAGAGGGTCTTTAACTCTCATTTGGATCAGCTCATGAAATTATCAGACAGGGCAGGCATTTTGACAGAGCTTGCCTGTGAGGAGGGAGACTTGGGAAGAGCAGCTGTGTGGGGCTGTGGTGCTGCTGGGAATGGGGGATGTGGCCACTGTTCAAACACAGGAGTTTGGCTTGGTCTGAAACTTGATTATCCAAAAACTTTGTTCTTCCCTGCCAGACCTGGGACCTGTGTGGGTCACCTCCTATGTCTCTCCAGGAATACATCCTTCAGGGATTGCTCCAGAGCCCACTTCCAGCTCCCAGCAGTGCGTGTTTGCATCCCAGGTGTTGACAGCCCCAGGACCATGGGTGCAGCAGGAAGGTCCCAATGAGCTGGGGTAGAGATACCTCAAAAACTCGTGTGGGGAAGGCAGATCCAGCTGCAGGTCTGGAGGGGATCAAAACCAGGAGGGGCTATAAACCCTCTGCTGTTAGAGGCTCTCAGTGACTTGTAACAACTCAGTGCATTGGAGATGCTGTTTGCACATTCTGCAGCTCATCCCAGCCTGGGGGTGCTCCTGAGGCCTCAAATACACCTTTTCATGCCCTGCAGCAACACTGTCAGGGCTTTGACAGGTAGAAAGTGATCCCTACTGAGTAGTAGCAGCACTTGAGCTTTCCTTCACCTCCCCTTGCACCCTGACCAGCCCAGGAGGGAGCTGGGAGGGACACCCATCAGTGATGCCAGGGATGTGCCATCTGTGGGGGGTCTGGTGACAGTGGAGAGCCAGCCGTGGGCTGCAAAGGGTTAAAGAGGCATTGACAGTAAACAGAAAGAGAGGACAAAGCAAGTCTGCTGTAATTATGTAGCATTTATTATTAATACGCTGGAATTGCTGGAAGCAGGCTCTGTAATGTGAATACTGATACAGAGGTTCAGAAGACAATTTAGCTCATCTGTCTGTTTATTAGTTCCCTCAGCTCCAGCAGGCAGGGAACTAAAGCCTTGTTTGCCGTTGCCTTGCTGCAGTCCCTCCCTCTGCCCCTGAGCTCTTGCCTGTTACCATAAGGAAATCTGGTTTTGTTCATCCTCCGGCCGGGCGCTCCAGCAATTCGTGGCATGATCCTGGACAGCCAAGAAGGCTTTAATCCTTGACCTGAGCCTGCCTGTTTGCCAGGCATGGCCCAGAGCCACTGCCTTTCCTAGAGCAGCACAGGCACAGCTGATGCTGGAGTGGGATGTCCCAGCTCCTGGGCACAGGGCTGCACATCCTTGGGCAGCAGCATGACATGGGCTGCTGCAGGTTGGGGCACAGCTCATCATGGGGTTGTAATGAAGGGAGAGAGCAGAAGAGCTTCAGGAAGCTGCCTGGGAAGTAATTGGGAAGCGGGCTAGGAAATAATTAAAGGCTGCTGGAGTGGGGAGAACAAGAAGAAGTTAAACCATCTGTCAGGGGTTGCAACAAGTTTCCTTTTCCTTCTGTGGCTTGGTAGGATTTGTCATTCTCACTTCTCACTTGAAGTTTCTGAGCTTCAGCCTGGGTTTTTTTCTGCATATCCTGAACATATAGGGCATCCATTCCCTTATGTATTATACAGTAGTTTAAAGAGGATTAAGACAATAGCTAATCTGAATGATGAATGATGTAGATTGCTCAGCCTCTGAGCCACCACGGCTTTTCTTGCACACAGATTAGTCAGCTCAGTCACTAAATATTGGGGCAAACAGTGTAAATCCATACACATAAGCCTCCCTGGCTTGAATAGGATAGAAGGATTTCGAAGCAGGCTCTGACACTGCTGTGTGCCGTGTCACCGCGCCTGCGGCCGCCTCGCTGGCACGGCGCAGGGCGAAGGAGGCACAGCCCAGGTGGCCGAGGAAAGCAGCAGCCAGTGCTGCTGGTCGATGCTGCTACCAGATATGGATGGTGGCAGGACAGGGGAGGGATCGATGCTGCTCAGCTCCCTGCTGCTGGAGCGGGGGAGGCGGATCCCGTCTCAGAGAGAGCAGCCTGCAGAGGGACAGCACGGGCTGGTGGGTTTTACTTGCAAGAAAAGGTACCTGTGGTTGGCACCTGCCCTCTGTCCCAGCATCAGTGCCAGGATGGTGCTGGCAACCCCCAGGCAGCGTGACATGTAGGACAGAGCTTGTACCAGCACTGGACTGACAGCAGGTTTTTCTTAAGCTCTGAAGCAGAAGGATTTAAATCTTTTATTTATGTGTCTGGTCAAGTCTGTCAGAGTTGTGTCAAATATTTTTGACAAGCAAAAATGCCATTTGCTTCAGCTTAATGAAAAATGATTTTTCTTTTCTCCCCCCCCCCTCCCTCCTACCCCAGGAACTAAAGGAATTGTAGTTTCAATTGCAGAACCAAAAGCTCCTTAGGAAAAAAAAAACAAAACAACACATCACAAAACAAAACCTAAAACCTGATTGCTGTGAGAGTTGGCTGTTAAAAAAGGCTCTGGGCTGATGTTTTGGGTCTGTGTAAAATGAGGGTCTGGAGAGCATTCAATCATATGGTATCTCCTTTTATGAAGCTTTCTGGGCATATTATTCTAATGACGTTTAATGGCACTGATTTCTTCATCTCAACCAAGTGGGTCTTTTCCCAGTCCCACATAATTTTAATTTGTTCTTCTTCTGAGAAGTATGAGAGCTGGGACTGGCTTGACTTGGCACAGAAGAAGAGCTGTGTTGGTTGTCTCATCCCTCCTGGTGGGGATGCATCTGGCTGTCTAAGGCTGAGGGTTGTGTGGAGGCAAACCTTGCATCAGGACCAGCACTTGTCAGGAGACCTGTTCTCGAATCTTCTCTGCTCCTCTGGAAGTAATGTGTTTTCTGTTGCTCAGTAGGGAGCAGTGTGGATATTGTGGTTTGGCCAACACAGCGTGTCTAACCCAAGGTCCTGTAGCTAAGTAAGCCCTTGCCTCCTCCTTCTTGCCAGGCTGAAAAACCTTGGTGTGCTTGGAGTGCCCTGATGCAGAAGATGCTTTGTTCCCCTTCCCCTGTGCCTCTTGTCTCACTACTCCCTTTCTGTGAGGACCAGAACTGTGTGTGGTGACCAAGTGACAGTCACATGGTGGACATGTACAACACAGTCTGGTTTGGGGCAGAGGAGTGCTGGACCCTGTAGCATGGGTCATCTACACCTCAGGACACGGGTACAAGCCCTGTTCAGGAATGCAGTGTGGACCTGTGTCTGGAGGCTGGTCTCCTCACTGAGTGAGATCTGGGTTGATTCAGCCTGAGCCATGGAGACTGGAGAAGCTCTGGGTGCCACAGCTGGCACTGCACACTGATCCCTTCAGCTGGCTGGGTAGTGTGGGCAGACACACAGGTGCTTCAGGCTTGGAAAAAGGGCCATGTGTCCCCCCACACCCTCTTTCTCCTTTCTCACAGAGTTTTGGGCAAGGCTGGCTTTGCCTGTGCCCTCCTCTTTGGGCACAAGTCTCCCTTCTCCATTACCTAGCCCAGTGCTTGTGAGAGAGACCCTTTCTTGTGTGCCAGCTGGGAGGAGGGTAGGGCAGTGGGACAAGCTGACAAACACTCACTGCTCATCCTGAGCTGTTTGTCTGTGCATTCTGACTCAGGATCAAGCTGTCACAGCCCAGTCCCTGCCTTGTGTTGCTTCCCCTGGGAGTTGTCAGGAGGCTGCTGGAGCCATGCGGTAACACGGGTCTCGGGGAGGCACGCAAGGTCAGATGTCTGCTCAGAAATGAGATTGGCAATGATGCCACCGGTGCTGACAAATGGCCTGTCATTAATCTCTGACTCATGGCAGCGGAGAGGGCAGCAGTGGAAGAAACCCATGAGGTCACTGGCAGCCTCTCCCCCTCGGGACCTGCACACAACTTCCACCCTAAACCTTTCTCCATAGGGTGGGATCATCCACTGTGTTGGGAGGGGGTTGTTTTCCTACACACCTGCCCTGAGTTTAGTGTTTGTGTGCAAGTGCATGGCACAACTCCTGACGAGCTGCAGTTCAGCCTTTAAGCACCTGGAAACTGACACAATCATTCAGCCCCTGTGGGAACTGGATTTTGGCTTGTGGCATAACTCTGGCTCAGCACTCGTGCAAGCAGGATGAAGGCTGACACAGCGCTTCTGTTATCAGTGTGTTGCAATACCATTGAGAGACACGAGGTGCTCTGCTGCTGGGAGATGCTGCAGGGAGCTGGGGGAGACCAGACTGAGGAGCTCAAACCCTGGCTGTGCTCCCTATGCTGGGGCATTGCTGGGGCTGGGTCTCCAGGATGCTCAGCCCTCTTGCAGAGCAGCCTTTCCTCCTCTCCTGCTCTTTGAGTCTCTTCTCATGCTTTTTATAGAAAGAGGGTCTTTCGTCAGTTGCAAAATACTCCTTGGAGGTTATAGCCAAACAGACAGGACTTTCTGTGGTAGTGGAGGCTGGTGGAGATGCTGCACTTCCTGCTCAGCCATGCTGAGCTACATAGGACTGAGCTGCCTTTTAGGGCAGCTGTTGGTTCTACAAGTACAACCTTTGCCTATGTGCAGGGAAGAGGTGACTTTCTCCTCTGGATTATTTGGGGCTTGTTTCAGTCTCTTGTAGGACATTAGGAGACATGGTTATTCCACCTTGAGTCACTCCAGGTGCTTGAACCTCTCATCTTGCCCTGGTGGGTGGATGGGCAACAGCAGGCAGGGGCTGTAATGTGGGATTGGGATTGGGATTGGGACTGGGATTGGGGTTTCTGTGCCCAGAAGGGCAGGGGAGAGGGGTGCACTGATGGGGATGAGGATGTGCTGATTTTGCAGAGTGAGGGCTGCCACCATCTCAGGCTGCTGAAGCAGTGGCAGAGCCTCAGCTGTGCCTCCAGGACCTTCCCCCTCCGCCTCTGCTGAGCTACGATTTAATTTTTCCCTTTTTTTCCATCCCCTCTTAACTGGAAGAAGTCCTAAATAAAGTTGCTGTCACTTTTATTTATGGGCACAGAGGAAGACACGGACAAAAAGCCTGTGTGCTCCTGACAGCTACAAAGCATCCGGCTGTTTTTCCCTGCTCGCCTTGGCGAGGCAATCGATCTGGGCACAGGCAAGCTCCTCCCCAAGTGCCCCTGCCCAGGGCAGTCCACGAGGATGGATGGGAGAGGACTCCACATCCTGGGTCCTGGCTCTCAGCTGTTGCAAAGCCAGGCTTGTCTGGGAACACCTGTCCTAAAATCCTGGGCCCTTGAAAATACAGATGCACTAACACGCCTGCCTTAAGAATCCATCACAGGCTTCTTGTCTCCATCTTGATTGGTTCCAGTGAGGTCAACTTTTTTTAATAACTCCTGGACTTCGGCAGGGAAAACTATTTCCTTCAGGAAATAATATAATTAAGGCTGCCTGACACTTCTGATTATAAGCCCCTGTCTTCAGTTGCTTGAAACTACGCCAGCCTTTAACCATTTGGACTGAAACTTCACATGTCTCTGCCTCCGGCTGAATTTTTTTGGAAAATTTTAGCAAAGAGAGTTTTAAGCTGCTCTCAGGATGGGGTGGGGGTGGGGGGGGGTGGAGAAAGGCATTAGTTTATCCACAGTTAAAAATAAAATTTAAAAAAAGAAAAAGGCTGAAAAATTCTTGCCGTTGTACTGAAGAAATTCCAGTATCTTTGTCCTGTGGGCTGGATAGTTTTGGAGGAAGGTTCTGAGCCAGGCATCAGGGTTCTGCTTGTTGCTGAGGCCACAAGAATCCACCTTCCCCGGGCCAATCCACGAGGCTGTGTGGGTGTGTTACCCACAGTATGTGCAGGGAGCTTCCCACAGCAGGAGCTGCTCTGCCTCGAGCACTCAGCACTGCAAATCCTGTGCCTGGGATGCCTCACTGCTGAGAAACCTTGGGCCCCTTCTGTTGGTGCAAGTAAAATTCATGGATCCCTGATCAGCTTAGCCCAGCTTGTGCTGGAGAGAAAGATTTTTGGCAAATGCTATGTGTTTGGATTTTTTTCTTTCTTTCTTTTTTCTTTTTTTTTTTATTAAGCAAGTGGTTCAGTTATCCATTAGCCCTTGCAGATGCATCATACAGCGTGCCATGAGTGCTGGGTTTCCTCCAGTGTTTGGCAAGGACCTGATTAAAGAGTTAGTGCTTTTGCAGGCAGGTTTCTCTTAAGCTACCTTGATGCTACAGAAATGAGCAAACAGGAATATTTCTGTGGGGCAGCACAGACAGGCCCTTTAAAATAGGTGTGATGCTGATGAAGTGCCCTGACTGTGGCATTGCTGAGACCCCAAGTGCTGGTGATGCTGGGTGAGCTCAGTAGTGACTCAAGCTGCAGGGAGCTGACCCAGGACTTGTCCCTGCTCCTTATGTGAGCCCACCTGAGCTGTGATATGGCACACTCTTGATTACAATGGGGAAGCACAGCTCACAGATTTCCCCTCTGGTTCAGCAGTAACTCATGCCCTGAATCAGGTCCTTCAGCTGGTGACTTGTTTTGCACATGCTGAGTTCCTCCAAAATCCAGTTTGACCTCAGTTTGAAACCCCAAAAAAGCAAGTCGTGCTTTGACTTCCATGTGGAAAACTGGGCTGCTGGACCTGTGGAAGGGCTGGCTGATCTGGCTCAGCACAGGGCACAGAGGTGGCAGGGAACGTCAGTCCTTCCCACCGGTTTCAGAGATGTCTCTCAGAAAAGGCACTGGGATTTTGCACTTTGTACTCATAATAATGCACTCCCTTCCAAAGGGTGCTCAGTGCTAAGCCCAATCTCTCTTCTCAGGTCCTTGCCAAGCTGGAAATAGAGCCCAGAGGGTCTCTGGCAGGTAATGATAAATGAGACTCATCTCTTGCTGTAACCTGGTCTCCTTTCCTGTTCCTCTTCATCTGTGGGTAGGGGAAAAGAACAACACCCACAACCGAAAATGTTTCCAAAAAATAACCAAAGAGTTACATTGGCACTGCAGAGTGAGAGGTGGGGAGCAGCCCTCTCCCCTCCTTGCCAGTCAGTCCTGAGCTCTGGGGTGCCTGGCAGAGCAGCTTTTGGGTGATGGGGCATTGTGGGTGCTGGGTTGGGGCAGCTGGAGTTAAATTTCTTGGTGGCTGACACCTGACAAGTGTGATAAATTGCGGCACATCGTGGCTGCCGGCATGACAAACAGTCCGCTTCCCTCCTTGTAACTCAGGGAAAATTTTGTAATTATTTCCAAGCACTTTGCAAATGAGGGTTTCTCCATCAGGCGTCCAGTGTAGTTTCAGGGAGGGGTCATTTATTTATTTAGGCTTTCCAGGCAGGCGGGACAGAGATGGGGGGTTGTAGTTTGGGTTTCTGCAGCATCCTCCCATTGGCTTTTCCAGGCTTTGCATGAGGTCCTGGGAGGAACTCTGGCAAAGCTCATCAGCTGAGGGTTGGGTGCTAATTAAAGCCTGTGGTGTTCCAGGCTTGGAGTCACTGTCACCCTTGGGAAAGAATCTCTGCAGGAGTGAGTCCCAGACTTACCTCTTGCCAGGGGGTTTTGGCTCCTATTTTTCATTTTTAATAATGCAGAGCCATAAGACTTTTTTTTTATCTCTTCAAAACAAAGTGGGGGAGCAACACAACCTCCGCCACAAGAGCTGGATAATGAGCACAGATCTCGACTGATAATTTGTTTGTCTAACACAAAAAGCGTGTTTCCTGCTGCAAGGGAGGGCACCACTGGGTACATTAATGCCTCTGACTCCGTCTCACAGGCAGCGTGTCAAACGCAGCACAGAGAGTTCTCCTCCTGTTTCCAGTCCTTCGTGCCTGTGCTGCAAAGCTCCACAGGCACTCTTTCCTCTTCACACCCCCGGCTTCAGTCGGACTGGCCTCTCCCTGCACCGTTTCACACGTGTGAGGCTTTTCAGGGTTGGGGCTCAGGCAGCCAACACCTCACGGTCTGCCCTGGTGCTGGGCTGACAGTGTGGTGCTGCTGTGCTGCTCTGTCTGGGGAGCATTGCTGCCTTCAAAGAAGATCAGAGATGCCCCAAGCTGCTGGGGTCTTTTTCCCCCCTCTCCCATTTCATGTTTCTGAATCAAAATAATTAAGCAAATGCGTGCTTTGGGGCTGGACTGTGACGCTCTTGTGGGAGGGCTCTTACTCCAACTAGCTTCGTGTTTGCACTGGTTACCCCCAGCTGTCAGCACTGGGAAACAGATGCCCCCCTGCCCTGGTTGTTTGCTGTACCTGAAGCAATGGCAGAGCTTCACCTGGTAACCTGACAGGTTGTCTCTTCTCTTTTGTTGAAGAAAATCGCAGATCTGAGCAGCAAGGGTTGGACAAGCAGCCAGAAGAATTGCCCAGACGTTTATGAGAAATTGGGGACGACCCAAGGACTCTGGACTGGTGGAGAGGTAAGAGGTGGGTTAGAAACCTTTCTCACCTGACTTGTCCTGAGTTGGTGAGCTTTGTGGGAGGGCAGGACAGGTGTCTTCTGGTGAGGATGGTGTGACAAAAGTGTGACAAAAGGCTGCTCCTGGCTCGTGGGCAGCCTTTTAGCTGCTGTGCAAATGAGGCAGATGCTGAGAGTGGTTATTTAGGATGTGGAGGGGCAAGTATGGATGAACAGCCTGGAAAATACCCATGTTATGGTCTGCCCATGGACAGCTCTCCCTCTTGAAGGCCCTTTGGGCAGCTCAGAGTTCACAGTCCAACCACACCCGCAGAGATCCCGTGCTGTGGCTGAACCACTCTGGAGCAGGTAAGTGTCACCCAGCCAAGCTTTGTGGTGGAAGGTGAGGTGCCACCTCCTGCAGACAAGCACAGCTTGGAGCTCTCAGGTCTGCTGGGTGGGTTTTTTTGCTTTCCTGCCCTGGTGGGCTGCAGCATCAGGGATGAGGTGCATGGGCTTGGCTTGAAAAGTAATGCATCCCCTTAGGAGAGCACCACCAGCAGCAGCCATGGGCAAGGGGCTGCCCCATCTCTGAGGCATGTGTGCTCAGTCTGGGGCTGAGGTAGCACTGTGCTGTTTGAGGAGGGGTTGGGGTCATGTTCTTTGAGGCATGGTGGAGAAGGGAAGGAGCCTGGAGATGGAGCTGCCACACTTGGGGATGCAGATCCTGCAGAGCTGTGCTGGGAAAGCCCAGTGCTTGCTGGTGCTGTGCCTAAGAAAGGAAAATGATGAATTAAAATTTAACAAGTCTCTAAATGCCAGACAAGGACGTCTTAAGTGGGAATTGTCACCGTTTGACTAGTGCAGCCTCTCACTTAGCTAGAACTGCATGGCTTTAATTATGTTGGTCCTAGAAAGCAGTAGCCTACACCAAAGAGGAGAAACTGTTTACCAAAATAGCATCAATGATGAATTTTCCCAGTGCAGCTTCTCTGCCCTCTGCCCCCTCTGCCCCCATCATGCTTCCCAGAGCTGTTTTGCAGCTCCTTTAACCCTGGATAAGCAGAGTCCTTTATCCTTTGAGTCACAAGCAAGGACAGAAATGGTCCCTGCATGCACGCTCGATTGTTTGCCCTCGAGTTAAAAGGTCAAGGTTAGGGAACCCAGGTGGACAGCACCTGATGGAGCCACGGTGGGCTGGGGTCTGGACGTGCAGAGATGCTCTACATCAGCAAAACCCTGCCCCTGGTGCTGCTCCTTGGTGGCATCCGTGGAGCAGCATGGAACAAGGACTCCTTCCCTCCCCATCCTTGAGGTAGATCAGCCAACCCACGGGACTCCTTGCAGCTCTGCAAATAGAGCAGCTCGAGCAGGGCTCCTCGCTAATAATACCAATTACTGTTACATGCTGGCTACAAGGTACACTGGCAGTAATGGGATCCTGGGGGGATGAAATGAAAGCGATATAATATGGTGAGATAAATTAGCGTTGTAAAAATTAGCCATGGGTCTAGTCAGGGATCTGACAAATGTGTCGCAGCTTTGGTACAAGCTCTGAGCACTGCTGAATTGGATTTAGTGGCCCAGAGCAGAGCAGATGGGAGCAAGGGAAAAGAGAGTTTGAGGGGTCTCCGTACACATGTGCTACCAGTTAATGCTGCTTGTTTCTTCCTCGGATTTGTGGAATGATACGTCCCCTGACGCCTGCTTGTGCGTGGCAGCAGAGGAGTAAGAGCCCAGCCCAGATGATGTGCTGCTGGAGGAGCCTGAGCCTGGCACAGGGGTGGGGAGGGGGTTGGAGAAGCACCAGCAGGCTGCCACTGCTGCCAGCATTGGTGCATCAGCTGCCCAGCCCTGCCCTGCATCCTGGGTTTGCTCCCAAAGGATTTGATGGGCTGTGTGGCAGGCATTTGCACAAGTTTTAGCTGTGTAGAAAAGGTAGAAAGGTGGCTTCTGCTTCCTGTGTTGCAGGCAGACCTGTTTTCCCATGCCTGGGTGGGCTTTGGGGCAGAAGGGTGTATGGAGCTGGGCATCCCACAGCCCAGGGACTTCTTCCTGCTGACCAAGGGTGTACAGACAACTCTTTCCTATCCAGATGCAAACTTTATTCTTCACCCTCTGAGGCACAGGGTGGAAGCCAGGAAATGGGGTTTTGTGCCTCAGGAGGTTGGGAAATGATATGGTCAGTTCCAGTGGGATCCACTTCCTGGTGGCTCATTAGGACAGGCTCTACTGCAGGGATGTGAGCACTGCTGCCCATGAGAGGATGAGAGCCTCTCATGGATTTGTAAATGCAGGATAATTGCATGTTTAATGGCTGACGTACTACGTGGGATCTGGGGAGAGGCAGATATGATTTAGGTCTGGTTTATAAGGCATGTTATGTGACTCACTGTAATAAAAAAGGGAGAGAAAAGTTCTGAATATGCTCTGTAGTGCCCTGCAGTGGAGCTGAGGGGGGCAGAGGGGTGGCAAAGTGATCTGTGAGAGGCCTCTCCCAAGTCGTGCCAAGGTGCAAGAGGAATGGTGGGCACATGGCAGAGTGTCTGTGGGAGGGAACCAACCTGTCACATCCCTGGGGATGAGTTTGAAGAGGTCAGGCCACTGCAGCTCTGCAGCTGCACCAGCGTGAGAAACTGCCTGGAGGGTGACCAGAGAGCTGAGCCCGTGGGGACAGAGGCCAGGGCAGACAAGCTGCACCCTGTGCCACCAGCCTGGCCACTGCCCCTGGCCCTGCGTGCTCCTGCCACCCTCCTGCTGCACACAGGCACGAGGTGCAGGAGTGGCACCCCAGCCAGCCCAGCACTGAGCTGTCCTGGCAAAAGCAGTGGGGTGATGAACTGCAGCCGTGGAGAGAGCCCCTTCCCTCAACTTTCCTGCTGTGATGTGGGACCACAGCAGGACACTGAGCCAGCAGTGGGAGTGCCAGCAGCAGCCTAAATAGAAATACAACTTCTCAGCTTCTTGTGCAGCTATGATATATCTTGTTTATATTGACTTTCTTAAACCTCTAAAATACATTGTAGATTGATCTACAAATCTGCAAAAAGCACCCTTTTTATTTATTTTTTTTTTTTAAGCCTAAAGCAATTTTCTGCCTGCTCCTTGTGGTTGGCTCTGAACAGACACATGTTCTCTTGTCCTATTTGAGGCTGGCATGCTGCCACAGTGGTAGGAAGTTTAGCAATACTTGAGCTGGATCGATTCAAGCCCATTATCTGTGCTGCCTGGGACTTGGTGGTGAAGGGGGAGAAAATATTCTCCCCAAACACATCAAAGCCCTGTGATAAGGACACACAGTTAAGCTCTATTTATAGATGGACAGATGTCTTGCCAAAGCTCTGCTGCTGTCACTTGATTGTGCAGTTTTTGAGTGCTTAGGGGTGTTTGGATCTGAAGGTGGCTGAGGTATGTCCCCTCCAGGCACAGCCCCAAGCAGTACAGCTCCTAGGTGGTCTTTGTCCTTCTTCCAAGAAGGGACCTGATGTTTAGATAGTGAGAATGAGGTGGCTGAGAGGTCTTTTCTTGGAGCTGGTGACCAAGATGAGGTCATCAATCCCTCATCTTGTTCGTGCATCTGCACAGAGCCCTTGGGGCTCCAGAGCAGAGCTGCCATGGATGTTACATCAGAACAGTGTGGCTGTTGAGCTGAGGGTTCATGGGCATCCTCTATCTCCTGGGATACCTGGCTCTCAGCTGTGCCACCCTCCCAACAAACAGATTTTTCCTGCTGTTCACCCTAAACCTCCCAAATACCAAGTGTAGCCACTGACATGTTGTATCTCGTGAATTTCCCTTCTTTATCAAAAGCAGACAAGGATATTTGAATCAGGACCAGTCATGCAAGCTGCATATTTGGAGTGGTTCCCCAAGTTGTCTCAGGTCTTGCAGTGTATGTGCACATACATGTTACATGGGTGTTTGATTTTTGAGGGGAGGGTGGAAAGGGTGAGGTGAAATGGGTTAGTTTATCCAGATTCTGCCCCTGGTGTGAAGGAGTGCTGGTGCTCATTTGACAGTTTCCCTTAATTTCCTTCCATACATTGGTCTGCAACAATAGTCATGAATTTGGGAATGGGAGAAGGGCAAAGGCTTTGTTCTGCTTAGCCTTGAGTGTTGTTGTTAAAGGTGCTGTGCTGGTTTTGTCTTGTTTCTGACCCTAAATAAAAGAGGGAAAAGCTTCTCTTAGCATCCAGTGGGAGCTTTTTGTTTCAGATATGCCACTGTCACTTACTTTCTTACTATGGGTTACCATGAAGCCCCTGGCTTGGTGTCCTCAACAGCTTCCCTGGATATTTCAGTGGCCCTGGCTGAGTTTCCTTTAGTTAACTTGCACTGGGACTTCTCTTCAAAACTACAGGCAATGTCTTGATGTGGTTCAAGTGCTGTGTAATGTGCTGGCTGTGCCTCTGCTCCCACAGCCAGTCTGCTGTTTGATCCTGGGCAGGCAGCTGGCAGGACCATCCTGGCACAAGATATACCCAAGCCCAGCACCAAACAACAGCAATGAGCTGGAGAATTCCACAATAAGTGCTCTTCCTTAGGCCTCAGTGAATTGTGGCTCCAGGAGGAAAGTTGCTGTATAGGGGCAGGTTTGGGGACCAAGACCTGACTTCTTTAATTTATTTAACACATTGTCTTGATCAGGTGCAGGATAGGTGCACGATGGATCCGGGCTGTGTGCCATTCCCAAGGCTGGGAGAAAGGAGATTTCTCCTCCCCAGGGTGTCTGTAATGTGTTTGTCTGCATGGCTCCTGCACAGTTTGGTTTTATTCTGTCTCCAGGGTGCCACTCAGCTCTGCTCATACATTCCTCTGATGAGTGGGCAAGACAGGAAGCAAATACCTGTGCTACAAAACCACATATGGGCTTTCAGTGGGTGATGACACTTCCCCAAGCTATCTGTCTAGTGAATGTTCTTCCCCTCCTGCTTGTTTATATTCACAGGAGTGTTGCTTAGCTGCTCAGGTGAGCCATAGATGTCAAGAAAGATGTCAGTTTCAAGAGAAGGCTTTGATGCAAGTCTTCCTGCTGTTCTGTGTGATGGATGGTGGATGACACCCCAGTGTGCCAAGAACCAGGGGAGAAGGAGTGGGACACTCTGCTGGGTCTGGTACAGGAGCTGTGGTTGGGAGAGTGGCTGCAGCAGTGCTGGAGGTGACATTTTAGAGCTGGCCCAGGATGCTGATCCACAGCTGATAATTCAGTAGATGAGGGGTCTGATGGAGGCAAGATCTGCGTTCCAATTCCAAGAAATCAGCAGCAAGAAGGGCTGAACTCCTCTAAAGCCGTTTCAGAGGGTGTCAAAGATGCTGTGGTCTCATGGTTCCTGGAGGACCTGGGTGGTGGATGCCTGGTACTCTGCACAGTAAAGCTGGAAACCATGGGGCCACAAACATGAGATGCATTTTCCCGGGGTGGGAGCTGCCCCACTGAATCCTGGCTCTGAGATATGAGCAGCTACTGTTAGCCTGGTGGAGGGCATACATGTGTAAAGTGGGCACCTGCTGCACCAGATGGAAGGGAAAAGTGCAGACCTGCCTCCTTGCAGTCCCCCTTAATGCCCAGGGAGTGTGGCTGGAGCTGGGGATCTGCTGGAGGAGCTGTTCAGCTGCGATGGAGACGGGCAGGGTCCCACACTGAGGTGGCAAGAGGAGCGAGGGCTCAGCTGCTCACACCTGGATCCCTTCCATGGCCAAGGCATTCCCAGTGCTGTGTGCTCAGCACCAGTGAGGCTGCTCAGAGAGGAGGATAGACAGAAGCACTGATTGCACTCTTTAGCAAAGCTTAATGTATTCTTTCCCCTTCAAGATTACTCTTTTTAAGCTCTGGATAGCTCCAGGAAGCCTGAACTGAGGCCCATGTCTCCAAGGCAATTTACAGCACGCACCAGTCCCTCAGCACTCATTATAGCCCCCAACTGAGGACACCTGAGCACTGCCCTTCTGTAAGATCACATATAACTGGCTCTTTTTTCTTCCTCTTGCCCCAAATTGTTGTACTTTACAACTAAAAGGAGGGGCATGCAGGTGGGGAGCAGCACAATTTATGGATCAGAGATTTATATGCTGCTGTGATGCTGTATTTTTTCCCCACAGTGACACTTTATTGCCACAAATTACCAAACAGGCAAGGTTATGCGAGTGACAGCAGGCAGAGCTGTAAAGGACAGGAACAAATGGCAGCAGGAAAAGTACCCAGAGGAGAGGGGGAGGTCTGGCAGAAATAAAAGAAGGCGGGACAAGCATCAGAAATCAGTTTGCCTTACAGTGGGATAGATGGGTGAACCCTGGGAATTAGTATGCTATCTCTGGTGCATGGGCATGACATGGGGATGGGAAAACAGCTGGTGGTCTGGGTTGGGATTCTCTAAATCCCTTGGTTTTAACTTCCTTTTTCTCCCCCCTCTCCCTGAATTGCCAGATCCTTCCTTTCTGCAGGCTGTGGGTTTTTTGTTAGGTTGTTTTGTTTTTTTTGGGTTTTTTTTTTTTTTTTGTTTGGCTGGTTGTTTTTTTTCCTATAGAAATGGCAGGTTTTTAGTTGTTTTCCTGTATTCAGGGTGGTGTAAGCAGGGAGAAGTAGGGGTTTCTGGGAGGTGGTAGCATTCAGAGGCTTATCAAGAGGTGTTTTGCTGTGCAAATGGTTGCTGTGTTTTTTTACTTTATGGTTGTGTAGGGTGCAAATATTCCAGTCTTGCCCTTTTTGTGGGGGCAGGATGGTCACTTATCTCCATCTGTATTAATATATTCAATATCCTTGATGGTGTGGGGCACAAGCACCAGCCCTTGGGCAGAGGAGTGCCTGAGACATTCCCTGGCTTTGGTTGAGCGACCCTGTCTGCGCCCACTCACCCAAGTTAGATCAGCTTAACTTCAAACGAATGTAAAAACTGAGAGGCTGGAGTTTGGCAGAGGTATTAAGGGTGCCTTTGAGCTGGGGATGCTGCTCAAAGCTGTTGGGGAGCTGTCACTCTATTATTCTTGCAACAAAACACAACCGGAGGAGCTGCGAGCCTCAAAGGCTCTGGAGCCGCAGCCAAAACTGCATTTAACTTGCAGAAATGTGCTGCAGGAGTGGGGCTCAGCCCAGGGAGAGTCAGCACTGACATGTGCCTCCCTTGCTGGCAGCACAGAGGGGATTCAGGGGCACCTTTGCACCACAATGGACCATTGCACAGGGCAATTTGACTTGTCTGTTCCCCTGCTTGTAAAAGATAATTTCCCGTGAATCCCAATGCCGTAAGCCAGGTATTTAATCTTGCTTGAAGGGAGCATGTCTGAAGCATGCAGGGCATCACAAACAATAGCAAGCAATCAATAGGCTAAATCCTGAGGTCTCTTACCCAGACTTTGCTGGAGTAAAGGTTGACAAAGTGCTGAGTAGTTACTCCAGACTTCAGCCCTGAGCTGAGGGCAGAAGTGATTGACTGATTTATTGATGATGCATTTTACTATGAATCTAGCCTGTCTGTTAGTCACAAATGCTCATTTAAGCATAAATCATGGTCTGCCATGAGCAGATAGCTTCTCCTGCAGCACAGCTAGGCAGAAAGATTTTAGATGAATGGCTTATTTGGTGAAAAATAGTTTTGGATCAACGCAAATAGCTTGTGTTCCTGTGTTGTGCTTGGCAAATAGCCTCACAGAAGAAAGTGAAAGCCCACTTGCGAAAAAGATGAAGAGCTGGATTCTGACATGATGTTTAGATCTCCTTTCCAACTGGTTTTAGGTTTTCTTCCCAAATCAAAAAGCCAGATGAGTTTCAGAAGATTCCTGTGAAACACTTTTTCCTTGCCCTCTGAAACCCTTTTTCCTTATCCTCTGTTCCTGGCTTCTGCAGAAAAACCAGTGACACACAGCACTTCTAAAACCTGACTCTGACTCTCTGTGAACCCACACCTCATTTATTTTTAGTTGGCCCAGCAGCATGAGGGCTCAGGCTCTGGCAGGCATTTGTTCAGTGCTGCTGAGCTGTGGTCTGGGATGTGTAAGGCTGCTGGATTTGTTGCCCTGATGGGGGACAGGGCTTATCCTGCCTTGATGGAGCCTTGGAAGGTTTGGAAGCAGGGTACAGCAGCCAAGAACACCTCACCCAAACGCAAGGCTAGGCAAAGCATTAGCTGTTCCTGCTGCAAAAGACTGTGCAAGCCCTTAGGAGGTGTCAGTGGTGTCACCTTCACCCCAAACTCTCAGCAGCTGGGATGTGGCTTTCTTGCTCCCCTGTTTGCAAATCACCACCCTCGTTTTGATTCATTAAGCTGAGTAGTTTCTTACTATTTAGGAGTAAAACCATGCTACTCTATCACCTCCATAGCTGGTTTTCTTCCTCATAACATTGATTTTTCTTTGTTTTGAGCCTGGCTCTGCTGGCTGCATCTGCTGTGGCTCCCAGAGTCTGTGCTTACTGTGGCAGCACATGGGTGCATCCACGGTGGATGCTGTAGGAAACCTCTCAGACAGATTTGTGCATGTGTATGTGCCTCTCTCAGTATTTCCTGTTAATTAATGGACACTGGAGTCTGTCGTCTGCAGCAGCACTCGCTGGCTGGTGATAAATTGTTTGTATGACAAGATGGCAGCGAGAGCCGGGCGAGCTGCGGCTGTCGGCGCTGGCTGGGCAGCCAGGGGTGAACGTCAGTCAGTAACTGCATGGGGAGAGGGATGGTGAAAAGCCCAGCAGCTGACTGGAGATCCCTGAGGAATCCTGCTTGCTCGTGCTGCGGGCTCCAGCAAAAGGGAGCAGTGATTAACTGGCACACCCCAGCCCCATGGATGCTTCTGGTGTGGAGGGAGGAGGAGGAAGGGTCTCATGCTGTCCCTAATCCACAGGGATGGATGCTGGCTAGAGCTTGTAAGGATACATTTGGAGCAACCTCTCCTGACCCACACTGGGTTTTGCTGCCTCTCATACCACAGAAAAGGCACTGTGCCAGGACCTGGGATCTGTTCTCCTGCAGTGCTACAGCTTCCAGCAAATCCTGCGTGGTATCTGGAGTGCCCTGCAATGCTGCCAGCACCAGAAATCCCTGACATGCTCTACCTGCTGATGGCAGCATGCTAGCCATGGCACAAGGCTTGGCTAGGCATTTCTTGTGGGACCAGTGCTTTTGGTGACCTTGATGGGCAGCCTTCATGGCAGCAACTGTGTCTACATCACCAGTAACTGGGTTTAAACCACCAGCAGGTGGTGGTTGAGGTGCTGCAGAGCTTACAGGGCTGCATGGATATGCTGGAGTGTGGGGCTGGATGTGATGGATCTGGGCTGCTGGAGCTCACACCGTTCTCAGGCTGGTCAGTTGTGGTTCTGAGCCCAAACTGAGCCCACACAGTGAGCTCTGCATAGCAGACTCGTCCCAGGGAAGCAGAGCTGGCACCAGAGTCCAGCCTCCCAGGGAGCAGACATGGACTGGCATTGCTTTTTGCTGCATTCCCAGTGGGACTGGTCCCTGCTGCAACCCTCTGCTGTTGTAAATCCATCTCCATTCTGGCTGGCACGCTGAAGTTGGGGTTTAGTCACCCATTGTGCTCACTGGGACTCCAGCAGCCAGAGCAGAGATCCTGCTCAGGAGGACAGTGTGGGATCTGTGCTGCCCTGGGACCTGTTTTGCTTCCCACGGTGCAGGGGGGCAGTCTGCATTTACTGGGAAACAGAATTATCTGCTTCCCCAAGTGGGGAAAATAATAATAATAAAAAAAGTGCCTTCCACTAGGTCATGAGCCATTACCTCGAGGGGCCCTTCATCAGCTGATGAATTCTACTTAATAAAATAAATACTGAGAGAAAATGTAATTGGATTTCATTTATTACCCAGTTCCGCCTAGCAGCCCCAGATTATACAAAAGCAATTAGAGAAAGCTCTCCATTAATAGCTATCTTCAAGCCGCCCAATGGGTTCATTCCATCAAACCTTCTGGCTTGTGTAATTTCCTTTCTTGGAGCTTGCTCCTGGCCGGGGGAGGATGTGGGGTGCGCAGCGCCATTGCCAGCAGCCTGTAAACAAAAGCAGCCCTGTCTCTAACATTTGCACAGGGTCTTCCCAAGCATGTGGCTCAGCCAAAGGGTGTCCTGGTTTAGGGCGAGAAGCCAGAGCACCTGGGCAGTTTGGCTGCAGACTTGGCTTGGTTGTGCCTGCCTGGGATGAGAGCATCCTTCCTGCGCTTGGCATTGCCCCGCAGTGAATCTGTGCTGCCTGGCAGTGGGTGGCTGTGCAGAGTCCCACGGGGGCATAATGCTGTCCACCTGAGGGCCTGGCTGCTTCTCTGGTGCTAATTTTTCCTGTAATGCCAGCAGGTTGCATCCCAGCTTCTGTCCCTAGCACCTTGCAGGGACACACACTACAATACTTCCACTTCCTTGAGTTTTTTGCTGCGAGCACAAGGAAAGCCTGGTAAAGTTTGCAAAGGTTGGGTGGAGGAGGATGTCTCATACTATTTCCCTGAGAGTCTTGTGGCAATATAAGGGAAGCGTGTTTGAGAACCCTCACAGGGCATGGCCAGGTGTCTGGCACCTCTTGTCACTGAGGACAATGGCAGGTTAATCTGCAGCAGAGGCCTAATCTCCTATCTTTTTTCATAATCCCTGTTTACAATGGTGGATGAGGAAAGACAATTACAGTGGGGAACGCAACTGGGGGGAGAGATATGGAATGATCCTGGAGGATGGCTAGCTAGGAGTGGTCCGTGGTGGCAGTAGAAGGGGGTGTGCACATCCCTTGTGTGTAGCATGTGTATGTAGAGCCCTCTCCCTCACTCTTCCAGTGCTTGAAGCCCTGGAGGGAAATTGTCTGGCCATGCTTCCTGCTTTTGGGCCAGGCTCATTTATGAAGGGACCACATTTTTGTTCCACCACAGCAAATGCAAGGCTGTAGAGAGAGAAGGGGTTTTAAAGCTGGTCCCCTTGCAGTGTGGAGGAGGAGTGAGGGCTGTAGGGGCCAAAGAGGTTCTTAGCTTCTGCCTGGGGGTGACATTGTCTTCTCATCCCAGTTGTCACTCTGGGCAGAAGCCAGCACCCTTTCTCAGCTCAGACAACCAGATCTGTTCCAGCTGATGCTTTGATGGAGCCAGAGTGGCTCATCAGGGATGCACCAACACCCTTCATGCTTGGGAACCTGCACTTGGCTCTGGCATCTTTGGCCACCCCCGCTGTAAATACACTCTCTCCCCACTGCCTCTTGCTGTCCCCTTTCCTGGCTCACTTCTCATCCCCTCCCTTTCATGCTGTAACATCCCTGGCACAAGGCTGGGGTGAGAGATACTGCACAGCCAGGAAGGAGCTGATGTTTAGTTTCAAACAAGAAACAGCATAAGGCGTAATGCAACCGGAAAGGTGAGGGCAGATGGAGAGGGCCAGCCAGGCTGTGTGGCTCTCCATCTTCATTACAAGGCTGATGGCTGTGGTCTTGCTTCCGTGCTGCTTGCCAGTGAGAGCAAGCAGAGATGTGCAGGGAGAGCTTTGCTTGAAGGAGGCAAGGCTGGTCCTACTGGATTGTGAGAAAATCAGAAGGGGATTTACTGAGGGAAGCAAGCATGGGAGGAGTAGGGGGGTGCATGAGGTGATGTGACTCAAAGGGGACAGAGAGGGATGCTCTCCTTGAGCTGCCTGCTCACCCTGGGTACTCTGGAGAAAGGAGAAGTGGAGTGTTTGAGAGCATAGGAGGGCAGTGGTTGATGCTGCTATAACTACAGAGGCAAGGGGTTAATCTTGGCTGGAAAGATGCAAGGTGGTATGGGGGTACCTTGCTCAGAGGGGGAAGAATTAGAGCATGAGGTGGGGAAACTGTGGCTCTGAGAAGACAGCTGAGGTGTGGAAGAAGGTGGAGACCTTTCTAGCATGGAATGAAGGATGTGCAAAGGTCAGACACTGACTGTTGGGCTGCCACTGACGTTCCCTCCTTCCCAGAGCAACAGCTTGTCTTGGCCTGAGGGTTAATCTTGAGCTCAGTTCTGAGAGAAAACTCCAAAAGAAATAAATCCAGCCTCCAAAGAAGAGTGAGGACCTGAAAACTGCTTTTTCCAAGCCACTAAACAGCAATGACCACATGAAACCTTCTTTTTTTACCTCATTGTTTATTTTTTACAGGGGTCTTTTATTTATACCCCCTTAACATCCCTGCTGTTAAAGCAGCCTTATTAGGATGCTGCCCTTCACCAAGGAACTCTGCTATCGAAAAAGAGCATTAAAGATTCAACAAATAGCTGAGAATTGGGATTGATCCTAACCTCCCATAAATGGGAGTACCTTCCCCCATTAATCAGCCTTGGTTTTCACTTACAGGATGATGGCCTCAGTGCTACACTTCTTCAGGACTAAAAGCACGTTAAATATTTATCACAGCTGAGTATTCACTTCCCCCACTATTGCCAACTAAGATCCACTGCTTAAGCCTGTGTTGGCTTGACAGGTTGTGTAGTGAGGTGGCATTAGGAAACCTCTTGTGCCAACGTGCTCTGCTCATTTGCTGCACTAAGCACAAAGAGATGGTGGCATCTCTCATCTCAGAGCATGGTCAGCATGGGACTGTATTATAAAGTCTCTCTGCTGGCATTTTGCACTATTAAATTAAACATACTAGGGATAAGATGCTTGGATCTGCTCTTTAGCAGAGGGGTGGACCATCCACGCTCCTCCGTGTCTCTTTTAACCTCAAAAATAGGATTATTACATCCAAACTGCTCTGTAGGAGCAGCTCTCTGTCTGTGCTGAGGCTTTGCCCCATGCCAGGGTTCTTCATTAGCAGTTCAGCGTGGGGCTGTTTACATTGCCATGCCTGGAAACATCTCCCAGTTTATGACCATGCACTCTCCTGTGCTGAAAGGATGCTGGCAGAACTCTCTGCCTTTGCTTAGGGTGCTGGGAGAGAGTTTTTATTGCCTTTCGAGGCTTGAAATGATGACAGGGTGCTCAATGATCCAATTATTGGTCTATACATATGTAGATACATCCTTGCTAATTGTGCCAGGTGTCCCCGTAGCGTTTCAGAGAGCAGCTATTTTAGGAGCATCTCTGGAAGCTGCCTTTTCATTTTGCCCTCTGGTCGTGTGCTGGCATTTCTTAAAAGATGGTGCTTGACTTTGAGAGTTGCTGAGGAACCTCAGGGACTGGAAAAAGCATGGGCTGCTCCCTACCTGAGGGGCCTTGAGGAGCAAGCCCTGAGCCACGATGGGAGCAGTTTATCAGCTCAGGAAGAGCTCCCTGTGATGCCGGGTGGAGTTTTACTTCTGCACCGGGACTCAGTGCAGGCTTCACTTGGACAATTCCAAGAGCTGAGGCTGAGCCGCTGTTGCCGGGTTAGTGCTGCACTTTTTTTTTTTTCTTTTTTAAAATTTTATTTTATTTTCAACTTGTTGGTTTGGCATCATGGTGATGCATCTCCCCGTCCTGGCAGCCACCCCCGTGGCCCCCACCTCCAGTCTGAGCCGCTGATGAGCGCAGCCCTGCCGCAGCCGTTTACATGTACGGGCGCACAATGTGTTTCATTATCCTTGTCTCAAACTTGTTTTGCTGCTGTCACGCACCAGAAAAGTTAAACACGTCTGATCAAAGGCATGTAAACACAGCTTCAAAACAAATGCCCTCGAGTCCTGCCAAAAGCACAGAGCTGTCTCCGAGCAAATCACGTCTCGTATTCCCCTGCTTGTGCCTCCTGCTTCTCCGAGCGGGTGTGCGATGCCGCCTGATCTCCGGGAGCCTCGAGGCTGCTGCTTGCAGCAGGGAAGGGTTGCCACTGGTTGAGCAGACTGCAGAGAGGACTGGGAGGAGAGCGGAGCCTCAGCCTCAGAGCGGGGGGAAAAGCTTGCTGCATCCTTGCATGACAGGCAGCCAACCCCAATGCTCTGCAGCTCTGGTGGGGAGCAAAGCACGACGTGAATTGGCTGGATGTAAAGGTGCCAAGTGTACTTTTTCCAGGTCTACCCTCCTGCTCCAGCTGGTGTATTGTCCTGATGCAGTAGCTGTAGGACCAGAAGCACCTAAGGCCACTGCTGCCAGGGCATCACTGAGTTTTGGGCTTGGCTTGGAGGAGAGTCAGCCAATTGCATCATTTGGGGGATGAGAGGGGCCGGGCTAAGGATCTGGGGATGGTCCCAGACCGGAGATACTTCTGCTCTGCTGGGTTTCCAGCCCGTGGGGGGCACGGAAGGGTGAGGTGAGGTGAGGTGAGGTGACACTCGCACCCCTGGCTCAGGGACTCTGATGTCACTCGATTTCCCATGAGATTGTTAAAAATAGGGAATTCTCTATAGTGGCGGACAAGTCAGGTTTTCTTCTTACTACAGCTTTACAGAGGGCTGGATATGCATCTTAAACAGGAATGGAAATCTTTGAGCTTTTGCAGCCTCTGAGGGCAGGTGTCTTCAGAAAACACTGGCTCCTTTAAAATCTGCCAAAAATCTATTCACAGCTTGGCTACCAGCACGGCCAGCAAATAGTTTGGGAATTCATGAGCTTGTGAACTGACCCGGACTCCGCAAATGAGTTGCCCAAGGTCTTTGCCAAATGCCTTTGAATAATGGACATGTCAGAAGCAGATGGGGTTGCAAATGGCAGGTTATTAGTGCCCGATGCCTGTGCCAAGCGGCGCTGCACGTGTGTGCGAGCACGCAGCCCGGGCAGGGCTCGTCCCGGAGCGAATGGATTGGCTGGGTTGCTGCAGGTGAGATGATCCGATGGGTCTCCTTCAAACCAACTAATTGCATTAACAGGGGAGATGAAATCTCAGTCGTCCCCCACACTGGTGCTGGACAGTCACAGGCAGACTGTGAAATGCCCTGCAGGCAGTGGGGACATGGTCAGAGGTTAACGATGGTGTCAGCCTTCATAAATCATCCCTAATGAGACCTGGGAAAAGCTCTGATGCATGGCTTGGCTGCGTTGTCCTCCCGTTACTTTGGGCATTTTCTGCCGATGGTTTCCAGGAGGATCTGTGTGAAACCTTCGTGCGGCTGAAGGCGCCGGAGGCTTTCCTGTGTGCCGAGGAGTCCTGCGCTCTGCTCCTGGCTGATGTGCTGCAGAATAAACACATTTCCCCCTTTTATTTTCCCTAAGGACAAGTTCACGTGTCCCTAGGGTGGCAGAAATCTCGGGCTGGAGGATATTGCTTGTGTCCTCATGTGGAGGAGCAGCGTGCTCCACCACTGCTCATGCTGAGTTTGGGATGCCTCCAGGTAGAGCCTGAATCATGAAGTCTGGCTGGTGCAGTGCTGCCTCTGGTCATCATTCTGGTCAGACAAAGGGCTGCAGGGACCTCTCTCAAGCTTTCCTCCCAGCCCTTCTCACCTGCATTGGAACCACATTATGGGGACATCACCAATTATAAATGCTTCATCTGGGAGAATCCTGGGCTGGAAACAGGACTCCAAATAAGTTGTGCAAGGTGGAAAGATTAAAAGAGGTTATTAATGTTCCCACCAAAGGCTGCCTCTGGGGCTGGCAGTGGTGGGCTGCTCTAGGCTGTGTGTGGTCCCTGCAAAAGCTGCCAGACAGCGCCCGGGACACTGGGAGGAGTGAAGCAGGGTACAGTGAATACTCCTTCCGATTTATTATTTATAAAGTACTGTCACAGCCCTGGAAGTGTTGGGACTCTCAGAAAAGCTGTAGGAATGTACTAATTAAAGAACACAATGGGAATGTAAATTGGGAAAGCTCCCCAGGGGGAAGCAGCTCTGGGGGGAGCTAATTTGCCAGTCCCCACTACTCCCCTGCAAACTGGCTGAGACACTGGAGCAATTAAGGAGGAATTTGAGTGTTAAATATAATCTGGAATTGTGTTTTTGGCTTTTTTTTTTTTTCTTTGTAATTAGTTTATTTTTCTCTTGGGTAACTGTGTTACCAATTCTGTAATTGCGACTTTAACCCTCTTTCTGCTACAATAGGGGCTTTTTGTGGGATTTTTTTGCAGGAGCTGGTGATAGTGTTGGTCTTTGTTGTTGGAAATAAATTCAGGTGAGTCTGCCAGCATCGAGGGGGTGTGTCACCTCCTTGTGTGATGAAGGATGTATGGCCCCAGGGTAGGGCCAACAATAGCCAATCTGGTAAGAGTCAGTCCCTGATTTTGGAATCATAGGGTCACAGAGTGGTTTTGGTTGGAAAGGATCTGAAAGATCATCTCATTTCAATCCTGCCATGGGCAGGGACACGTTCCACTGGACCACGTTGCTCAGAGCTGCATCCAGCCTGGCCTTGAACACTTGCAGAGATGGAACATCCAAAACTTCTATGGGCAACCTATTCCAGGAATAAAGTACAGATTGTCAGAGTTGTCTCCTGAAATCCATCCTAAAAATATGGCTTTTTTGGTTGATCTTTTTTCCTGCCCATTTCTCTTCTGTGTGGTCTGGCTTACTCTTTTGTGCTGTTTTCACTTATCTTGCCCTGCTCAGGAAATGTGGTGTCATTTGAGCTGTGGCCAGTAGTGTGGGCTCAGGGTAGTGGCTGTGACTTATTTCTCTTTTCCTGTCAACTTCTTTTATACAGTCCAGGGTGAGAAGACGAATGGAGAGACTGTCACAGATGTGAGGTGAAGTAAAGAATGCTGAGGCTATGGTGGTCAGCAAGGAGAAGCCATCAGCTCATGTCCTGTTTGGTACTGGGTTCACAGGTCAGCTGTCTCCCTGTGTCCAAGTCTGCAGTTGAGAAAGGGCTTGTTCTTGGGCTGTGGGTTTTTTTATTTCCTTTGTCTTTAGCACACACTCCAGTGTGCTGTTTACTGGAGGGTCTTCAAAGCTTGCAAAAGAGCTTTGAGATGAAAAACTGGTGTGATTGTAGCTGGGGTTTGTGATGTCTTGGTTGTTGGATCATTTTAAGATGGTGTTCTCAAGCAGGCAGCAACTAGTGTGTTGCAGGGTCCTCCTCCCTCTCTCATTTTTATCCTTCTGATTAGCTTGAATATTTATTGCATTTTATCAATAGACATTAGTTGCCTGAGATTCTTATCCATTGCTAGCTACTGTTTTTCAAGGGTTTGAGAGCTCTCAAATCTAAGACATCGGAAAACATCATAGATGTAGATTCATGTGATAATGAGAACCCTCAGAGCAGTAGGACTTTCTCTGCCTGTGGGGGCTGACGTGCTCTGGATAAGCTAATGTTTTGTGGTTCTAACCCTGAAAAGCCTGAAATCAGCCTCACATGAGGGCTGCAGAGCATTCCTCTTTCTCCCAGGGATATTGGGAAGGGAAGCCCCCACCCACACAGCCCGCTGCACCTGGTGATTTCTGCTGCCACCAGACCAGGCTCCATCCCCAGAGTCAAGCCACAATACCCCATGACCTCCTTGCTGTGGCTGCTCCTTGTCAGCCTGGTGGCTTTTCATCTCCTCTGCCCACCTGGATCCAACAGCTGCACGTGGTGAAAAGTCACACTGAGCCCAGGAGCTTGGGCAGAGCCCCTCCCTGGCTGGGGCTGGGCAAGCTTCTCCTGGCCAGGGCAGGAGGGTCATCTGGTGGAGCTGCCACTGTAGTTTCCCCCCCTGGGCCACATCTGCCACTGGGCAGAAATGGGCCCTGGGGTTTCAGCGTTGTTCAGAAGAGCTCTGCCAGGATCGGGAGCAATTCCAGCCATTTCCCTCTAAGCCTGCCTGTATTTATCGCCATTTGTTCTGGTTTATTTTTCCAAAAATAAAAATTGGTTGAATTAGTACAAAAGCTGGGGAGGAAACAGGCTGAATGAGCCTGAGGAAATAAAGATTTAGAGATTGTGCTGCCCCTTCTCCCTTCTCACCCCCATCTCTGAAAATCTATGGAAATGTGGAATTTAAAATCCTTCCACCTTTGTGTTTACTGTAGGGCCTACAGACTCCATCTGTTACCCACAGTAGGTAGTCTGGTGAGGCAAAACAGCAGAAAAGTAGCATTTTCCCTGTTTGAATGTGGGAAGGGTAGGCCTGGGAACCTGTGGTGCAGCCAGAAGCATGAGCCATACCTCTCCAATCACTGGCTCTCCCTTTCCCTTTCTCTTTTTCTCTTTTTTTTTCTCTACTGCCTGCAGCACCAGTGATGGTTTTTTTAGAGACTGTGCTAGGACCTCCTGACACTCCGGATTGCATTCAGGCTCCAAAATGGCATTTTCCAATGTGGCTGGCCAGCCTGTGCTGCTGGGGTATCCAATTCTCCCCAGAGCTGATGCTGATCACTCTCCCTTCCTCCCTCTCTCACCATCTGAAGTTAGTTTCCTCTGGAAGACAGGGGTCAGGAATAGTCGGGTGCTGGCAGATCAGTATGTGCTTTCCTGGATCGGGGCCTTGCATTCCTCCTGCCTGTCCAACTGGATGTGGGATCCCTTCAGGGCTTGCAGTGCTGGGGAGATGCTGCAGCAGGGCATGAGACCCGAGCAGTGCAGCAAAACCTCTCGCCTGCAGCCACTGCTGATGATTTTCTGCTGGCAAAGGAGCTCACCTCGGTTGTGGGGGTAAATTAAAATCAAGGAGCAACTGCTGTGCACTAGGCTGGGTCGGCAGATACCGGTGCTCACTCCTATCCCCAGCCGGTTCATTTAACTCTCTGACCTGTGAGACAGCAGCTTCCCGCTGGGAAACAGCCTCGGCTTTGCTTGTCCTGTCTTTGGGCGAGGGAAGAGGCTTCCTGCAGGCGGGCGGCGTGCGATCTCGGGCGGGGACAAGGTAAGTCTCCTTCTCTGCGGGTTGTTTGCACAGCTGCGGGTGGCCGTGCCCGCTCCAAGAACCCCACATTCTTTCCTCCCTGCGCCGAATATCCGGGACAGGCATCCCTCCGCGCTGCGCGCACTTTCATTTCCTTTCGGCGAGCCTGGGGAGCCTCACCCGAGCATCCCAGCGCTGGGGCTGCCCCTCCATCACCCTGCAGGTGCTCACCCGAGCATCCCAGCGCTAGGGCTGCCCCTCCATCACCCTGCTGGTGCTCATCCAGCGCTGGGGCTGCCCCTCCATCACCCTGCTGGTGCTCATCCAGCGCTGGGGCTGCCCCTCCATCACCCTGCTGGTGCTCACCCGAGCATCCCAGCGCTGGGGCTGCCCCTCCATCATCCCGCTGGTGCTCATCCAGCGCTGGGGCTGCCCCTCCATCATCCCGCTGGTGCTCACCCGAGCATCCCAGCGCTGGGGCTGCCCCTCCATCACCCTGCAGGAGCTCACCCGAGCATCCCAGCGCTGGGGCTGCCCCTCTGTCATCCCGCTGGTGCTCATCCAGCGCTAGGGCTGCCCCTCCATCATCCCGCTGGAGCTCACCCAGCGCTGGGGCTGCCCCTCCATCATCCCGCTGGTGCTCACCCGAGCATCCTAGCGCTGGGGCTGCCCCTCCATCATCCCGCTGGAGCTCACCCAGCGCTGGGGCTGCCCCTCCATCATCCCGCTGGTGCTCACCCGAGCATCCCAGCGCTAGGGCTGCCCCTCCATCATCCCGCTGGAGCTCACCCAGCGCTGGGGCTGCCCCTCCATCACCCTGCAGGAGCTCACCCGAGCATCCCAGCGCTGGGGCTGCCCCTCCATCACCCTGCTGGTTCTCACCCGAGCATCCCAGCGCTGGGGCTGCCCCTCCATCACCCTGCAGGAGCTCACCCGAGCATCCCAGCGGTGGGGCTGCCCCTCTGTCATCCCGCTGGTGCTCACCCGAGCATCCCAGCGCTAGGGCTGCCCCTCCATCACCCTGCTGGTGCTCACCCAGCGCTGGGGCTGCCCCTCCATCATCCCGCTGGTGCTCACCCAGCGCTGGGGCTGCCCCTCTGTCATCCCGCTGGTGCTCACCCGAGCATCCCAGCGCTGGGGCTGCCCGTCTCTCTCCCGCCGGTGCTCCTTGCCTGGCCCATGGCACCTCGGCGCAGCCAGCTCCAGGCTGCTCAGGAGCGCCGGGGGAAGGCTGCCCGAGGGAATGCGGCCCTGGAGCGCACCCGCAGCTGCAGTGTGTGCCACAGCCGGGCTGTGGGAGCCGGAGGTTCTCTGCGACCCCAGGGCGCTGGCCGCCTCCCTGCGCCAGCCTCCGCTGTCACCCGGCGCGTTGTTTTGTTCCTCACCAGCGCTCCCGCTGCCCAGCCAAGCCCTTCCCTGCGTGCGGATTTTTTTGGCGGTGCCTCCGGGGCGCTCTCAGCCAGCTGACATCCGTGGGTTGTGGGTTTTTTTCCTTTGCTCGGCTGCCTCCATCACCCCGAAACCCCAGCATGAAGCTCATCTTCAGGCTGGCAGGCGCTGTGGGATTTCCATGGCTTCTCTCTGTTCTTTTCCTGCTTTGCAGAGAGCTCAGATCCTGCCCCATTTGTCCGAGATCCACAAAGTGGCGAGCCCGGCGCAGACAGCACGCTGGGGCAGCTGCCCGGGCTGGCCCTGGGATTTACTACAGGCAGTTTGCTTTCCCGAGGAAGTTACTTTCCAAGATAGCATCTGGTCTTTTATGAGGTCTGATCTAATAAGGTGGTATGTGTGCAAGCAGGGGGTGATGTTTTTATGTTTGTACATATATTTTAAAAGTTTTATAAATAGCGGAGTGATGAGATGCTTTCTTAGTCCAAAACTGAATCTCTTGTGCCTGTGGTTTTGCTGAAATTATTACTGGATCCAGAAAGGAAGTTGCTTCTCTGAAACCACGCAAGGGCAGTACAAATACTCGTGTCTTGGAAGATATACATATTAGCAGTAGTATTCTGCAACACTGATGAAGAGTTATTCTCTAGGAGCATTATTTACAGTGAAAGAAGCCGTCTGCCACAAAGATTATGGGGGGAAAACCAAATATTTCTGCACACAGCTTGCTGGCCCATTGAATCTCTTCAGAAAACAGCAATAAGTGTAACTGTTCTTGGGGGGCTAGGGCTCAGTTTGCAAATAATTTTCCTAGAATAAAAAAAAAAACAAAGATTTTCGTTGAGTTTGTGAGCAGAGCTGGAGAGCTGCATGCAAGTTTCCAAAGGGGCTCTGAGGTTTCAATGGGACACAGCAAGTCCTGCATGGAAAAAGGACGAGTTGGAAACTTGCTGAAGAGCTGCTTCTGCTTATATTTGTTGCTTTTAAAGCTTTGGCTGAAAGAAAGGAAACGAAAAATGAAGGTGCAGCTCTCGGGTGTTAGCTTTTGGGGGAGTGTCTTGCAATTAAATTGGAAGGAGAATTGGCTGAAAAGCATTGTAGTGGTAGAAGAGGGAGCTGTGCTATTGGTAGCCCTTTCATTAATGGGTGGTTAATAAGTGATGTGCTAATGGTGCGTGGGGACCTGTGGCTTTCCATCTGGGAAGTTTTAAAAGTATCTACAGAGCTGTATCATCTCATTTATATTTTAATGCTGCCACCTCACCTCTTCCCCGTCCCTTTCTTCCTCTGTGTGCATCCCTTTCACTCCTTCTGGGCTGGCTGCAGCACAGCAGGCGGGCACCATCCCTTGGCACGGGCTGTCCCCTGTGTGTACCCCACACACCTGAACTCCAGCTGCTTCGGCAGCCGTGGAACCCACGGGGAAATAACCACCCCAGTGAGACCTGCCCTGCTCCACTGTTGGTTTTCAGAGAGTCTGCCCCTTTCCCGTGCAGAGGCACCTCTGGAGCGAGTGCTTAATCCCCCTCCCGCGGTGACCCCCGGAGCCTTCGGCAGGGACAGCACCGCGCGGAGCCGCCCCTCGCACATCCCCCGCTCCGGGATTTGCTTTTCATTTCCTCCCGGTCTCCCCTGTCTCCCACTGTGAGATGCAAGGGTTTGGCAGCAGATCCCATTCACCCTGTTTGCTTTCCTGCAGAGAATAATTTCTTCAGGGTGTTGTGTTAGCAGCGATGGGGGGCTGAGCCGAAGCCACTGAAGTCTTCTCGAAGAAGATGTGAAAAGCAAATCTGTGCTGTGTGACCTAACCGCCTGCCTCCTTGACACTCCCCAGTGGACCACCAGCGGCTTCCCCAGCTCCTTCCTTTTTGTGCTGTTCTGCACACTTTATTTTTTTCTGGAAAGTTTTTGAGCTATTCCTATAAACTTGTGCGGAAAGGGGAGACAAAATGTCACCCCTGTGAGACAGAATGACAATAGAGCTGGTACTTCTACAACTTTAAAACAAGCCATCATCAGATGGAACCACAGTTTTCTTTGCCATGTTAGAAAAGTATTACCTAGAAGGAAAAAATAACAAACAACCCCAAACCAAACAAATTCCACCTTCTCAGCAGGATGTAGAATTACCAGCTGATTTAGCATCTGCACCCAGGCTTTGCTGCATGGCTAAACCTACACCAGGTTGTCACTGCAGTCATTTCCAGTTTGGTACCAGCTACAGGCATCTCTGAAACAGTGCCCACATGATGACAACGTGATGCTGTGTGCTGGCACTGGTTTTTTATGAAGATCAGAGCTTCTGGTTGGGGTAGATGATATTTCACATGATGAGCTTCTCTTTCTTGCTGTGGGAATGGCCATGAAGCCGTTCATGTAGAGGGGAAGGATTTTGGGGACAAGAAGCTAGTTGTGTGTGTGTGTTCATGTTTATGAGGGAGATGAGAGAGGTAAATCTTTTGATAGATCATTTTACTTTGGCTCAGTAGAGGGCCGAAAACAGCCCTGAGCTTTGACTGAAAGCCTGGGTGCTGCTTTACCAGGAAAATGCTACTTGCTGTTGTTTGCACTGCTGTGAAATATTTACTCAGTGCCTCCTGCCAGCAAGTGTTTACATCTCTCAGGAGCAGCTTGCCCAGCAGGAACTTGCCTCACATCCCTGTTTCTGGCTGCTGGTGGGGCACCCTGCCCTGTGGGTTTGAGACACTGGGATCAGGGACTGGGCTAACTGGAGAACGGCTGATGTGCCAGTAGTTCCTGCTTTAGCTTCTTCTGGAGACTCAGCGCTCTCCCCAGAACCTTTGGGAGATCTTTCCAGGGCTCAGTGGGGGCAGGAGGAAAATGCCTCCTCCTGGTTTTGTCCTTTGTTTCTGCCTCCACCTTTGCTTGCTGAGCTGCCATCCTGCTCTCTGCAGAGGGCAAGCCCAGTGCCATGAACAAACTGCACCGAGGGCTTTCTGCACCCAGTGCATGCTCATGTTGAGCTCAAAGCCATCTTCCCATGAGGGCTTCATAAACCATGCTGCTCCCAGGCACATGTCTTACCTTTGGCTGAAGTTTTTCTGGGAAGCAGACACAAACTGTTAATGGGAAATTATTGTGAGGTATTTGCTCAGTTGTGGGTGTGCATTGAGGGGAGCAGACAGTGCTCACCATGACCCAGGAGCCCCTGCTCAGTCCTCTGCCCCTGCAGAGCAGCAGAGCAGATAAGAGATAGCTGCCTCATGTTGTACACTTCTTTTCCCCCCAGCTTCTCATTTGGGATGAGGTGAGCATAAGCAGGGATTAGTTTGTTAAGCTGTGACAGCTCATTAAACTTCTTGGACTTTTTCTCTGCATTTCCTCTCCAGACACCGATGATGGCTGAGCTGGTGTGGGTGTGTGTGTGCAGATACTATGGGACAGGGCAGGCAGTGGAAATTTTTGAGATTTTGGTTTCCAGACACCCTTATCTATTTGCAAAGCCTGATGAATGCCTGCAAGAACTTTTACATTTTAGATATTTCTATTTCAGAAAGCCTCTGGAAGTAAAGTTCATTTTCCTTGGCTATTTTTTGCCTGGAAGCAAGCCTCTTTTTTTGTTAGGAACTGATGGCTAAGGCTTAGATGTATAAAACTTGGTGAAATTAATGGGAACCATGGCCTGAATCTCCTGCATGACTCTTAAATCCTCTGACTTGTAAACAAGGAGCCTAGTGTGCAGCTGGCTTTCAAAGTCTGCCAGAGGAAAACTCAGAAGGCTGAAGGTAAACTAGAGGGATGCTTACAGGGAAGGGGAAGGGAGCAATGCCCTGTTCTGTGATTAATAGCTTGTTAATTGCTGCACAAATAGCAGGGTTGGAGCTTGTGGTGGTGAGTGTCAGGGTTGTGCCAGTGGGTATCACCATCACAGCAGTCCTTTTTGGCTCTGAAGCCTGTGCAGCCCCATTTTTTGGGCTTTGCAAGGAGACCCCAGCACTCGGGACTCTCTGGCTCTTGTGGTGGGTCTGGCTGCCCCGTTGAGGTACTGTGCATGGGAATGTGCTGCTGGCTGTGTTTCTTCCAGTGTGAAAAAGTCATCTCAGAAGGGAAATTAATTGCATGCAAAGCTGTGCCACCCCACAGCGAGTTTCACCCTGCACATAGCACAGAAGGGGCAGCTGAAGGTGGAGATGTGAGAGCATCTCTTGTGTAGCCACAGAAATCTCATTTGATCCTCAGTGGTGGGAAAGGAAACGAAGCAATAACCCAGGACAGTTTAATAGAGTTTGGGTGAAATACAGTTGTTTTTGTAAGCTGGTCTCTGTGCAGTGAGGGCTCTTTAGCCCATTTGTTGTGCTTGGCTCTGCTCTGATGTTGGCATCAGCTGCTCTGCAGGTGCACGTGTCTTTGGCAGGAAGGAGCTGGGATTTGGGGATTCGCCTTTGTTGCAGGAGGGGGAAGAGCAGGGGGGTGGGAAGGGAAAAAGCAATGAGATGATGGCTGTGTCTTTCAAGTGAGCAGGACACACTGGGGAGGCGGAAGGACACAGCCCAGGGCTCAGTCCTGTCTCAGAGAGTCAGCTGGACAATGGGGTCTTCTCCTGGTGGCTCTTTCTGCTTTTCCTGGGAGAGAGCAGGAGTGAATCCTGCAGGATGTGGGGCTGCAGAATTAGGATAGGGCCAGCTCTGGTGAGGTTTGCCCCAGAGACAAGTGCAGCTGAGCCAGGGTGAATTTCCTGTCATGTCCCCAAAATCTTTAAAGTTTGGGGCAGCAGGAGGGCTGTGCATTTCCAGAGGAGAGCCTGTAGGGATGCAGTCAGACGACATTTTGGGAGATTTTTTTGCCATGTACCTTCCTATTGTTTTCACTTCCACCTTTGCTCCTTCTTTCCTGCCTTATGCTGTGCAGGGAACCAGCAGAGGTCAAAGAGGTCAAAGGCACATTAAAAAAAAAAAAAAATCAAACCCCATTTGCCCCTGAGGAAGTGATTTCACCCTCCCAGCCAGTGGTGGGACAATTTCCCAGTCCAACTGTCCCCGAGGCCCTTGGATGTAGTTTTTGGGGGCATCACTGCTGTGAGCACCCCTTTGCTTGCCAACTGCTGCCCAGTTTTGGAGCACAGGCACTGGGGGAGCAGTGCCCCTGTGGCCCCCTGGGCTGGGGCTATTTGGCCCAGCAGACAGAGGAAGGGAAGGGGCTGATGTTTGCCCCAGCAAAGCCCTGTGGAAGAGCAGAGCTCTGCACGCTGGCACGAGCCCAAGGCATCTTTGCTTCCTGCCACCCTTTCAAATTAAGCAAACGATTCATTTTATTTCTTTAATTTTCCAAATGGAAGTGAATTGGCTGCGCTGGCAGGTGCCTGATTGACGTTCCAGAGGGGATGGGGGCTGGGGCTGGGGGGGCTTTCTGGTCCATGCCTGCCCCAGCAGGAACCCAGCTCTGCTGCTGGGGGCCACTTTGTACTCAGGAACGAGAAATAAATAGTCAGGTTTCAAGCCATGGCTAAAAACAGTTGCAATGCTGAGCTCCTTCGAGGTCTTTCCAGGGCAGAGGAGAAAGCCATGGCACCCCTAGTGCCCCCTATTAACTCCTGGCATTTGGTGTTTTATGAGTGTGTCTTTTCCTCTTGCCTTTATGATGCTTTGCAGAGCCTTTCTCACGCATTCGTTCAGTCCCCTGCCTGCTTCACAGGGATGCTATCAATAAATGACACTGGCTTCAACAGGAAAAGGGGACAGAGGCCCCTTTTGGAGGGAGGTGTTGGGGTGGGATGCTCCGACTGGGGACCCACAGACGAGGCCATGCACCCCTGCTCATCTGGGTGCTTGTAGCCGCACCCCTAAACCTTCCTGGCTCTGCACACAGGTGTGGGGCTGTCTGCAGAGCTGGCTGCAGCTCTCCCTGCAGTGAAATAAGTGTCCAGAGATGAAGAGGGGAAGATTATCCCCACTACATGACAGTGATTATCAAATCTATCCGCTGCATCAGTGAAATGAGCGGCAGCTGGTGGCTCGCTGCCCGAGTGCGTGTTGTGTAATTAAGGTCTAGCTCACCAGTCTCTGTAAAGATCCCTTCCTAATCTCTGGCATCACGGTCTCATTCTGGCTTTTTACCCCTGCTGCTGTTTGTCTGTGCTGTTTGTTCCCCTTGGCTGCCCTCCTCTCTCTCCTGGCGAGCAGCAGTGGGGTAGGAATCCTCCTTTTGACCCGGTCTGGGGCACTGGAATTGCAAACACTCAGGATCTGAAGGCACTGCTAGCTGTCCTGGAACTGAATCAATCCTACTGAATGGCCAGAGCTTTTTCACCTCACCTCCATCTCTCTGAAGCACCTTGGCTGCTCCATGGGGTCCCTGGGAAGGTTCAGGTGGAGCAGCCTTGGCTGAGTATGTAAACCTGTGAGCTGTTCCACTGAGGAGCAAGAGAAAGGTGGTTGTCTCATGGTGGTGATCATAGTCTAAGTATTAAAACAGCAGTTTAATTTGCCATTGGAGGGAGGATAAAGCAATTCTCACACTCCCCTCACCTGCTCTCAGAGAGGAAATCCCCCCTGAGTTTCAAACTGGAACTGATATTTTTGGGACCTGTGCTGCTGCTGCTCTGCTTGGTAAAGATGTTACCAGCTCTTAGTCTGCTTTGTGATGGTGGGGAAACTGAGGCACAGCATGCTAATGGAATGCATTTGGGGCTGCTCAGCCTGTGTCCCAGGCCTACAGGACTCCCAGCAGGACAGGGACTGGCCTGGGACAGCAGAACCCACAGCATCCCTGTGCCAGCCCTGTGGAGTGATGGGGTCCTACCAACTGCCCCCATCTCTGCAGCATGTTCCAGCAGCCAAAGATCAGCTGTGCAGGGCTTGCAAGCCCACAGAAATGGAGTTTCTGCTTTCCTTAATGCCCTGCCTATGGAGGACAGAGCCCCTGGCAATCTGAAAGGGGAAAGGTAAAACATAAGCTGTCTGTGAGCTGCATGGCAGCCAGAGGGATGCAGATAAAAGCTCTGCTGTCTACCACCGAGATAAATTTCATCTCTGGCTAATTCAGGAGTAAAAAGGAAACCTGGTAGCTGGGTTTTGTAATCCTGCACAGACAAGGTTTTCTGGGAGACACTGGGGCTGACTCATTTTTACGTGGGCATTAGAGATGTGACAACTTAATTGCGGTGAGTTCCTCGGAAGGGGAGCAGGAATCAATAGGTGTTGGGTAAGGCACTCGTTTTAAGATAACGTCTATTTGTTAAATTATAGTAATTTGTCTCCGTGCAGCCTCAGAAGCTGCTAATTGCGAGCAGCCCAGAGGGTCGGCATGCTCTGTCCCAGCTTGAAACCCAAGCAGTGTCCCTCTGGATGCTGGGATGGACGTGCTGGCAGTGCTGCCGGCTAGTGGTGCCGCTGCCGCGGTTCAGGCAGCCGGGTCCCCAGCTCCGGGGGACGCTGAAGGTTGTGAATTCAAGCCCTTAAGCGTGTCCTGTAATCCCTTTTCTGGCGCGGAGAAGAGGCAGCCTCTTCAATTTCCAGGGCATGAAGGGCCGGAGGGTATGCATTTCCCAAAGGCCAGCCCAAGGCTGCAGGGAGAGCAGCCAAAAATACTCAGCTTATTTGGGCACGGTAGGGATTCGCCTTACAAGGCTGGAGAGTAGTTTGTTAAACAAAAAAAAAAAAAAAAAAAAAAAAAAAAAAAAAAAAAAAAAAAAAAAAAAGATGCTGAGTTTTGCATGCTGGAGCAGCAGGGAGGTCTCCACGGGCTCCCCAGGACTGGCTCTGCTCCAGATGTTCATGCACAAACCCCCCTGCTTCTGTCCTGGTCCCACTAGGACACAGCTCTCCTGGAGCTTAGACTTTTCTCTCTGGGACGTTGGGCTGATGTGGTCCAGGCTTAGAAGCATGTTGTTGCAAGCAGGAGGAGCTTCAGGGGGATCCTGCTGCTTCTCGAAGGGTTTGAGGAGGGGGGTCTCACAGAATCACAGAATGCTGTGTGTTTGAAGGAACCTCAGAGATCATCTAGCTCCATCCCCCCTGCCATGAGCAGGAGTGACACCCACTGGGTCGTATGGATTTGGTGCCATGGTTGGACAGATGAATTCCCCCAGCTGGTGCATGCTGCAGGCCTCCTCTGTGCTCCTGCCAGCTCCTGGCTCCTTCTCTCTTTGAGCCACTTGGTAAGATGTGGATCTGGTGGGACACTGCACACCTGTGTGTGAAGATACCACAAGAGTATGGGATAGCTGGAGGTGATGGGTAACACCTGCAGGAACTGTCTTCCAGCCTCATGCAAGCTACCCCTCAAAAAAAACTGTGTTTTTGTGTATTTTCACAGGAGACAGGAACGCCTGTACAAGCACTAGGTGTTTACTACTCAATGTTTTGCTTAGAGCATGCTTTATTTTTCTGATTTTTCCCTCTGCCTTTTCCGGCTCTTGTTTCACTCCCCAGCCGTGTGAGCACAACCTACTGCCACCTGGTGAGAGCTGTCTGATGCTACACGTCCCCCTGGCTGCCTCCCTACCTGGGCTGCTTTGCCCTGCCCAGCTTCTCACAGTTCACACAGCTGGTACACACAAGCAGCAAGGGACAGGGAAGAACAACATCCAGATCAGAAAATTAAGCAGAACAGGCTCTTAATGGAGCAAGGGGGTGTATATTCTCCCTGTCTGACACTGGGGATATCTGTTGTGCAGTGATCTGGTCGGTGGTGCTTGAAGTATCCTCCAGAGCTCTTGGGAAGAAGGAGCACACAGAACTGGTTTAGTGCTGTGCTGTGCTGTGCTGCAGCAGTCCAGCTGAGGAGCAGGACCAGGTGGGCCCTGGTTTTCCCTCCACATCCAAAATGTGGTTCAAAACCATGCAGAAAAGCAGCAAGGACACAGTTCTTTCTGGATGTCAGCCCTTCAGCACAGAACAGGGTGAGGGCCTTGTGTCAAGAGGCAGGGACACCTTACTGACACGACAGGTCATGTTTCTCCCGGTCAGGGCAAGGGGGAGTATCATGCAGTCACACCAGTATCCCTCCCTTGATAGCCTGGAGATGGCTGGGAGGGCTCTCCAGGGATGGCAGTACCCAGAATAGTTGGGAGAAGGGTTACTAAACCTCCTCGTTGGTCAGTAGGGAGTGAGGATCTTGTCTCTGCAGAGAACTTGAGGCAATTTTCTTTATAGGCCATGTGGCCAGCAAAGTAGCACTACTCACCCAGGCCTTTCAGCCTTCAGTACAGGCCCCACCATGCTCCCCTGTCTGTTTTCATCTTCCACTTACCCATCAGAGTATTGGCCCCTGGGTTTGGTATGGGAGGGTTAATAACTGAGTTCTGCCTTCGGCAGAGGCTGAGCTTTGGGTGCTGGTGCTGGAGGGAGCAGGATTTGACCTTCCCACTCCCATGGTCTCTCATAACCAGCAGAGATCCTAGCAGGAAGGCTTCCTCCCTTGTTCCCTGACCTGAAAGGGTAGGATGCTCCAGCACAGCCAAGCACAACGTGGGTGTGCTGGGATCCAGGGCATCTGCAGGCAGGTCCCGCCAGGGCAGCCAGGAAAGTCCTTTCCCTGTGGGCTGGATGTGTCGGTCTGCACCAGGCTTTGTGCTTGCTTGTTGGAAAGGACATGTGTGCTCATCCTGGACATGTGTGCACGTGCTGGGAGGGATGGGGAGGGTGCCCAGGTCCCGCTGGCCCGGGGTGCGGAGGTGGTTCCTGTGCTCGCGGGGCGCCGGGGGGACGGAGGCGCGCACGGGATGTCTTGGTGCCTGCACACCGTCCACGTCCATCCCATGTGCTGAGATTCCCGCAGGCACCCAAAGGAGTCATCGAGCTGCGTGCTGATCGCTGCACGCTGCCAAAATCCTCTGGAATCCTCTCCCCTGCGTCGCCCCTTCCCAGGTCAGCGTCAGGCTTTGCCGCAGCAGGTGCTGAAACCCGTCCCTCCTCGCGACCTGCCTCCCTTGCTTTTCCAGCACATTTTCCAGAGGTCAGTCATCCCCTCCCCACCGCTGGATTGCTTTCCTGCCCCTTCCCACCTGCTCCATCCACCCAGCAGATTTTTTGAGCTGGAGAGCAGCTATGGAGGGGGTCTTGTTGGGGGAACATTGAGTCCGAGGGAGAAATCAATCCTATCAGGAATGGAGCTGAAATCTTGGAAACACCATGTTCCGATCCAGCAGCTCTCGAAGAACCAGGGCCGAATATGGCACTAGCTATTTCTGGCCGCTGGCAGCTATTCCTGGCCTTGACCCCAAGGTCAGTCCTTTTTTCTCACCTCCTTCCCTGTGCGCTCGGGTGAGCTCAGTGCAGGGTGTGCACACTCAGCCAGCTATAAATAACAGCAGCCATGGATGACCCCTTGGAAGGGCTCCGAGCGGAAAGCATCCCCAGCTCTGCAAGCAACCAAGATCCCCTGCCCCAGCCCAGCTGAGGGCGATGGGCTCTGTCTTCCCACCAGGGGTAACTGGGTGTTTTCCCTGGGGTTTTGAGTCCCAGAGCTCCACTCTTCCCTGTATGCAGCTATTCAGACTTTCAGGCTGTGAGTGCTTATGGATGAGTTAATTTTTTAGTTATTTCCTCAAAGCCACTCAAGCTCGATTTGCTGTCCTGCAAGACACCTGGGTTGAGATATCTTTTTTCTTCCCGATGTCTTTTCCTCTGGGGAGTACTGAGCAAGCCGGTGGATGTGGCAAGGGGAGTGTCCAGGCAGGGGCAGCTCCGCTGGAGCCTGCATGCTGCTGCAGCCTGCCGTTTCCTCAGTGCTGTTCTCCTCCTCGCTCTCCCTCTTTCCTTCTCCACACTCTCGCCTTCTCTGCATTCTTTCCCAATTTCTCCCCACTATCTGTCCCCCTTTTCATGTTTCCATGCTCTCACCTTCCCCCTCCCTTGTTTTTCCTCTGTGCTGTTCATTGCTCCTCATTTCACTCCATAGCTACCCTGCGCTCGGACACGCTCCCCTCCCTACTCCCACTGTTTTCAGCCCTCCTTCTACTCTATTCCCTTCCTCTCCTTGATGCTCCCTCAGCCCCTCTCTGCAGCTGGGTACCGTTTTGCTCTGCCAACACCAGCTGCCTTGTTTTCCTTGTGGCGCAGCGAATGTTTCCGCAGTGTTGTGGAGGTCGCCGAACAAAAGGATCTTTTCATTTTGGCTGCGGGATGGGGAGGGACGCACGGCTGGCCTGAGAGGTCGATGCTCAGGTGGCTCCCACGCCTACATCCACCCACCTCTCCCACCCGAGCGCTGACCCCCCATCCGTGGAGTGCACACCATACTGGTGGTCTTGGGGTCGCTCAGGGTTGAGTTGAAAACACACAGCTTGTTTTCACTTGTTCCCCCCTCCTGCCTCTCCCGCTGCAAAACCAGTGTAATTGGAGCAGGAAATTAAACATTTGAAGCGTTAACGTGATAATCTGCTGGTTTAGGTTTTGTAGGGGGCAGGGAGCTGGGAGCTGAGCACTCTGCTGCTGCCATGGTGTGCAGGGAGGGAGAAGGGACACGGCAGCAGTGGGATCTCCCCAGCACATCCCCACTCTTGGCCCACCTGGGGAAACCACAGCGAGGGCTCTTCTTCAGCTCCTTCTGCTTCAGGTGGTCTTCAGGCTCTTAGTTAGGATGGTTTTTTGTTTTTCCCTTGGTAGCTGTACCTCATTGTCTTTGCTGGTGAGGTGCTGGTGTATGGCTGCACCCATCACCTGTTCCTTAATGAGTTTCTTAGTGTTTTGCTGATGCTGGTGGTGTACAAAGCACCTATGGGACCTATGCATGTCCCACAGCTCCAAGCCATGGTTTGGAAGCATTCAAATACTTCCAAAGAGAAGAGAAAGCCTAAAATAGCTGCAAGCTTTCAGAGATGCAAAACCTCATGGAGAAACCAGTCCTTGAGTCCCTGGGGCAATAAACTATGGGGGTAAAACACAGTGTGGGAGGTTCAGGCTGGGTGCCAGAAGAAATGATCCTCATGGAAAAGATGGGTAGATATCCAAACTGGCTGCCAAGCAATTAAGTTGGGTTTTCCATCTCCAGAGGCACTGAAGAGCTGATCAGATCCTGACCAGGATGACTGCACCAGGATGGTCCTGGATGGAGGGGAGGGTGCATTCCCCTGAATGTTTGGGCACCAGGCAGGCGATGGAGAGTGGGTGTTAACTAAGCCCCTCAGTGGTCTGTAAAGATGACTGGAACAACCATATTATATTTTTTTAATTCCTTTTTTTCTTTTTTGGTCGGGCTTGGATTGTCAAATAGACGCTTGCATTGTGATTTTTTACTTTAATAGGAATCATTTGTAGAGAGATCTGCTGAGCTCAGCATCCCGGCTAGAGCTTTTGCATTATGGAGAGTTGCTGTCTTTGCAGATGGATGAGTTTCAAGGATTTCTAAATACACAGGCCTATCTGTCTAAACAAAAGTTCAAATGTTGTGCAGTTCACTGGTTTGGAGCAAATGTCAAAGAGGCAGGACTGGGCTGTCACCACTAAACAAACCTCTGTCCCATTTTCTTTTGCGCTTTCCACAAAATCCTGCACGAATTTGGTGTGATCAGCTTGTTTCTATTTATGGGGTGAAAAACCAGTGTGGAACAGAGCTGAGGAGATTTTTGCTCTGCTTGAGCTTGTGAGAGTGTTGAAGGGAGGAACAGTGCCACAATTACTATAACCCCCTTCCCTGTCCAAAAAGCCTTTCAGGGAAGAGGCTGTGACCTTTCCTGAGAAGCATCAGTCTGTCTTGGCCTGAGATGCTGAGATGGTGCCTTTTCCCAGTAATCTTAGATGAAGATGAAGGTTTTCTAACATGCTGTCTTATACTGGAACATGACCAGCATTCTCTCCCTCACCCATATGGATGCTTGTCTCACTTCTCCTAAATAATACGCCAAAATATGGGATCTGGAGCCACTGGCTGCAGAAGTGGGACAGGCTCCTGCTTATGTCTTATGGGTTTTAACATGTTGCAGGCCATGTGAAAAAAAATAAAAATAAAAATACAGCTGTTTGCTGACAGGGATGTCACCAGGAGATGCCTCGGGGGTTAGTGTTTAACTCCTGCCCTACCTTTTGTCCCTTGGCTGCAGCTCTGAGGGTAGGGAGAGGAGAATGTGCTTTCTCCAATGACACTTGCAGCAGAATGGTGAGATGGTATTTGGGACTCATATATGCAGCTCTCTGTCAGCATGGATGTATTTGAAGGCTTCCAGAGCAGGTATCATCTCCTGATACTCACTGGTGTCGATGGGTGTGGCAAATCCTCCTCTGTCTCCATCTAGTCCAGTTCACTGACAAGCCAGTGGAGGGAAAGGATCATCCTTGGCTATTAACCCCTCATGGGAAGGCTGTGTGGGATGGAGATAGCAGCCTGGCGTGGGAGACAGGAGACCTTTTTCCCTGACACCTGCATATGGTGCGACTTCGGCACAGCCTCTCACATCCGGTGTTTTTTGTGTGTTTTCCGAGGCGTTTTGTGTTTGCTCCTTGGCCGGTGCAGGGAGGACTGGATTGGAAAGGAAAGGGATTTTCATACTTCATCTTTTTCTCGCCGGGGCCTGAAACGTGAGCACCTCTGAGGCGTTGCCGAATGAGGTGGTAATGTGTTCATCAGCTGGGAAATCACCAGACCTCAGAAAACAGGGAGGGGAGAGAGGGAGAGACGCACAAGGATTTGTGTCTGCCCACCTGCCCCTGGGCAACTGTGGTTTTAGGATGCAGCTGGTGAATGTGAGGAGTGCAGTGTTGAGGAGCATCCCAGTGGTGTTGGGAAGGTTGGGGATTCTACCTCAGTTTCCCCTCTGTGGGCAGCAGCTGCCCTGGAAAGCTGTGTGCTCATGGCATTTGTATGGATGTGCTCATGGCATTTGTATGGATGTGCTCATGGCATTTGTAGTGATGTGCTCAGAGTGGTGCTCCTCATCTAGGGCTGAGGGAGACACGAGAAGAGAGAGGACCCAACTCATTAAATATCTGAATATGCCAAAGAAGTGCCCAGGAGAGCATGCCTGCTGCAGGCCATGGGTTGACCCTTGGTTCTGTCCAGCCAGGAGCAATTTGCTGTGGGGAACAGGTCCCATTTTCCTGTTTGGATACAGGTCCCAACCCTAACACCTCGTGCTGACTCTGGTGGGGTTTCTCTAGATCCTGGTGTTCTTTTCCACAGCATGACTCTTCCTTCACCCACTCCCAGTGCCACCACACATCTAGAAGTATTTTTAGAAATCAAAGCACTTAATTTTTGTTATAAACTCCTCCTGGTTGTGGGTCTGTGGGATCCTCAGTAGCTGCACAGACCAAGACCTGGCTGTGCACCAGGTGCTACTTGTGTAAAAGTAAAGCAGCTTGAAGTCTCCCTTTTAGTTTGTGGACCCTCCCACCCTTTCCATATTCAAGGAACATTTGATGGCCCCCTTTTTTTTGCTCTCTGCACCTCCTTTCTCCTCCTGTTTATCCTCCTCCTTTGTAAATTAAAGTCTCCAGCTCCACTCTTTCTCTGCATCTCATTGCTTTTATTGCCTGTCTCCGAACAGATACTTTCAGCCTTGACTTTTTTTTAATGCAGGATATCCAGGATTAATCAGAATTTCCCAGGTCAGGGTGTATCGTTGATTTACAGCATCACGTCTGATCCGAGTCTTTATTTATCACCCAACATTTTGTTTGCCATTTTATCTGGGGCCACAGAGCAAAGGCTGACATCACTTTGCTGCCTGTTTTCAGCTAATTTAGGCCTCAGCAATGTATGTGATTAGTTCAAAATCTCCCTTTCAGCATGTGGTGCATTGCATTTATCATCACACCACACTTCCTCAATGCCTGGCACTGCCGCTCACTATGATGGTCTCCCTATCCATCCCATTCTTGATTAGCCTAAATACTATTATCATCTGCCAGTTTTTCTTCCTCGTTGCTCAACCCCTCTTCAAAGCATTAATAAACAGATTATAGCACGCTAAGCCTCGTCCAAAACCACAAGGCAGAGACCTGGCAGTGCCAAGCTCAGTCCAAGCTACTTTGGCTGCTTAATAAACTCAGGGTGTGAGGCATGAAGAAGGTGATAGCATAAGGAGACAGAGAAAACTCCCATGGTTTTGTTACAAGTAAAAGTGTTTCTGTGTTCTGACATGCCTACATCTCTGCCCCATTCATTTTATGAATGGCTAATACCAATCTGCATAACCAAATATGCTACTAGTCTTAATACTTTGAAATGTATCCATTGTGCATTTAAATAGCAAGGGTCTTTTTAGGGGAATACTTCAGACTTTGGTTTTGGGAGTAGCAGAGTTTAATATGAAAAAAGTGTAGAATATTATTGATGTGTGATATGGTAAAATTATGGATGTGGACATATGCTTGCAGTTAGATCAATAAACGTTATTAATGTGTAAAAATATAATTTTTATGTTTCTTTTTTTTTCCAAAGGGTTTGTGGTTAGTTTGTATTTTGAGCTTATTGATGAAAGAATAGTATTTATTTTGAAAAGTCAATGATTCAAATCAGGGCAATTTTTTAAATGGGCTATAACTTATAAGCAGCATAATAAATTTTCTTTGTCATTTACAGAAGTATTTCCCTTTGTGCTCAAGATGAATGTGGCAGTCTTCAGGTCAATGGCTCCAGTTTTCCCTAAGGTAAATTCACGAGGTGCTGAGCTGGCCTCTTCAGGGTGAAAGCAACTTGCAAGCAAAATCCTTTAAAATTTGCATTATTTAGGAAAGGAAGCAAGGGAAGAGTGATCACAGCCGTGCTCACAATTTTCCTATGCATCGCCCAAATTGAAATAAATGTAATTCCTGAAGTACATAGGAAATATGGCAGAAATAGCACGTCTGTGCTCTGGTTTGTAGCCTCACGGCCTCTTGGAAGCAGCTGCTGCTCTGGCGGCGGCGTCAGCATTAGCAGACCTGTGCTTCGAGAGGGTCCCTTCCCATCTGCAATCAGGATGGGTGGTTTTCGTACAGTGTGCCCTGGCAGTGACTTCTGATGTTTCTTTCTGAATGCAAATACCGAGAGAGTTGTGTCTTGTGCTCGCTGTAACCAGCTGATGGTTGTACTGAGCAGCCTGCATTTGCTGTGCTGGGTGGAGGAGCAGCCTGTTGCTCCCTTTGCATTTTTCCTGTTTGTTTGTTTAGCTTAGAACTTCACTATGGAGAGGCTGGGAACTGAATTGCAGCTTGCCTGCTTCCAGAAAACTCTACATAAACTGCTTTAAAATGCTGGTTGGGAAGTGGAAGAAGAGCTCCCACTTTTGGGGGGTGCCCTGTGGGTGCTGTGCCCCCAGTGCTGGCTCTGGCTTTCCTCTTGTCTCAGGAAAGCTTGTGCTCTTCACCACCCTGAGCAAGAGCTGGTCAGAGATGGGAGAAGGACTTGGTTGGCTTAATTTGTGTCTTTGCATTGGTGGGACCAAATTTCTGCTCTGACTGGGAATTCAGCTTGGATCCCTGCTCTCCAGACTCCCACTGGACTCCAGAGCTGTTGGGAATATTGTTCCTCCAAAACGTCAGTTTTCCCTTTTAGAGGATGGTGGTAACTTTCTTCTACTCCTATTTTACTCAGTGAGTAGGATGAAAATAGATGAGGTCATTGGTGTCTATACAGGCAGATTTGGCCTCCATTTTCTGTTTACTAGGACTGCATTAGTTATGAATAATGGCGCGTCAAACTACTCGCTCCAAGCAATTTATTCATGGGATTTGGCCCCGCTTGCTGTCTGAGAGTTGCCTGCCAACAGGATCTGATTTTTAAAATACACTTACAAACATGCAGCCATTTGCCCAGTCTGTTTGCAAATATATCAGGGCCTCTGGGTGCTCAGCCCTTCTCTCAGGGTGGCACACCTGGGGTCCAAAAATCACATTCTGGTGTATGAATCCATGCGTGGGCAGTGGCCGTGTCCTTTGAATCAGTTTAAAGAGGTGGAAGACAATAAGTCATGGGTGATTTAAATAGTCTTCTTTCCCTTTTTGCCCCAGGGAATGTCATTATGTGAAGTTGGCGGCACACACGCAATCCCAAGCCTTTGAGACAGGATTCCCTCCCCAGCCCAGGAGAGACAGCAACAATTTCTAGCTCCTTTCTTGCAGTCTGGCAAATTTTACGTCTGATTTTTTGCTCTGTCATGTCCCTGCAGAATAACCATTGATTTATATAGAGACCATGTCCAAAACAAATGCTGGACACCTGTAGTCTCTCCAAGAAAGGGTCCTGCTCCCCAAATTTGGATTAGAAAGCCAGAATGTAGGGGAAACCCCCTCTTGCTGTGATGTTGGTAGAGAAGGGATGCAATAGCCCACGTGTGATGGGAGGCAGCCACAGACCAGCCCTGCTCTGCTGCTGGTGGGACGTGCCTCCTGCGCTGCTCTTTTCCCAGGCATTGCTTGCTTGATTGATTGCTGAATTCTCTCCCCTCTGCGATAGCGACTGTCATGCAATGGCTCTTTTTTTCAGGCTGGACTGAAGGGTTTTATTCTTGGGAGACAGTTTAGGCTCCGAGATGCTTCCCGAGAATGCCTGGGCTGTTGTTCCCATGGGCCTTATTTGGAAATCCCAACTGTTTCTGCTTGGCCAAAAGCACCATTTGATTTTAAGGGATGTTTTGTTTGTGTTATTGTGCAAGTTTCTGGCCCCTGATGGTCTTGAAAGAAAAAAAAAAAAAAAAAAAAAAGCTCATTCCCAGCTCGTAAGACATTTGTACTAATTAAACAGCAGGGAATTTGCTTCACTTCACCACAGGTTTGGTTTTTAGGCTTCTGTCAGGCTTTTTGCACACAGATTTCTACAAACCTCATTAACATGGATGGTAGATGGCATACAAAGTTGGGAAGGTTTTTCCTCTCGAAGTTGGTGGGTTACAGACTGAAGATTAGGGAAGTATTCCGACCACCCAGTCCCATTTCCTGCTGTTCCAGATACCCTCCCTTGCCTCTACAGGAAGGAGGCTCCTCAGTTTATTGGGGGGTGATTTATGCCAGGAATCAGTCCAAGGTCCTTTGTGCTGCTGCCTCTCTCCCTGGAGACAGAGTAGAGGGATTTTGGGAGAACTGCATCCCAGCCATGACAGCCAGCAGGATGCACAGCCTTCCCTAGGTACTACACCAAAACTGGAAGTCTTACTACTTTTACTGTTAAATTCTGGAACCAGTGGCAAACTTGGGAATCCCCCTTTGCCCCAGGGAAGAAAAGCAGTCCCTGGAATGCCACCAACAGATTGGCCTTTGGTGATTAACCTCTGCTGCCAGCAGAGCAGGCTGGGTGCCACGACAAGAGAACCCTCTGGACTGTAATAGATGCCCTGGTGGTACTTGCAGCATTGGGACCACAGGGGCAAAGCTCCTGCTGCCCCCAGTTTGGAGCAAGGGACTAAATCCCTAAGTCCACATCAGGGCAAGCCCCTTCTTCTTGGTCCAGCAAGGTCTCTGATTTCAACCACGAACTCCCTTCCTTCATCCAAGAGATTCTCCCTGAAACACCCACCCCTTCCAAGGAATAGGAGGAATTTCTCTCTCCCCCTCCTATGCAAAACCACACAGTCAACAAAATCTTTTCCAGCGCTAATCCTCAGCTATGCAGGAGGACTCCTCCGGCCCCGTGATAGTAGGGGAGAGACAGATGTTCAGCAGATAATTAGTGCAGTTGTGCAGCGCCTTCCTGCTCTAAGCCTGGATGCCAGAGCCTCCAAGTAAGTTGCTGTTTGTTTGCCTGCATTGCTTTGTGCTGCAAGACCTCTTTGGAGTACCAGCACCAACAGGACTTGCTGCTTTAGGAGAGCCCATGATCCCCAGAAAAGCCTTCTCTCACCCCAGTTCCCACAGCCATTTCCCCTCTGTTGTACATTAAAGCATCACCAAGACTCTCCAAAGTCTTTTTCCTAGGGGTTATCCCCCAAAGAGGTGCTTATTTACCCCTTTTGGAAGTCTTCTAATGTCAAGGGATAAATTTTGGTACAGAACCAGCTCCTTCCCACTGAGGACAGCAGCACTGAATGTGAAGGGAAGTGACGATTTCAGCACAGGGCAGGGAAAACACTAACAGTTTCTAGAGGTTTCATTTCTTAATTTCCATTTTTGAGTTGTTTTCAGAAGCAGCCAGAAAAAGGCATAGGCTCATTTTGGTTGAAAACCAGGGAAGAGGAGCCCTGACTCCTGTTTGACAAATGACATGAAATTGGTTTACAAATCCCCAGCAGAAACTGGGTTTTCTAGGAACAGGTGGCTGCTTTTTACATTTTTCCGTGGTGGTCCTGAGGTCCGTCATCAGCTTAATTGTTTCCTAGTGGTCAGTTTGTGTGGGTGTAGTGCAGGTGGGGGGTGTGACACAAGCCTGTCCTCACAGTGGGACTCCTGCACCAGTATCTGAGGATACCTATAAGAACCTGGCAGCCAGGGGAGTCAGTGGTGCCCACAGTGTTGGAAGTGTTGGCTCCTCCTATGTGAGAGGCCCTAATGGTTTCCCAAGAGGTGAAAGGTCTTTTCCAACCTTAGAGGCTTTTAGAGGTTCCTTCATGTGGCTCATTCTCCCCTGACTGGGAGGGAGTGGAAATGGGCAATGCTATTCCAGTTTCCCAGGGCAGCAGCATCACCCCCTGAGGATGAGAACTTGCACCCCTTCTGGTGTCAAGAAGACCTGCCCAAATTTCCTCTGTGGCATTCCCCAGCTGCCTCTCCCTCCTGGACTCCATTTGATCTCAGATTAGAATATTTTGCAGAGCTCCTGCTCCTCTGATACCTGCTCCCCAGGTAAAGTGCCTATGGCAGCTCATCATGGGTCTGATGAGAGCTGGCAGCTCATTGCACCCACACAAAGGCAGCCTGGCTGAGGGAAGACCTACACCAGGGCACACTCTTTTCACATGCTCTTCAGCAAATTTAGTGCTGTCTTTTAAATCTTCCTTATTTGTACAGAAGCACTGCTGGCTTTCTGTGTGCTCATGGGGTGGGGATGACCCGAGACGAGGCTGGCCATGTTTGGCCCCAGTAGCTGGAGCAATTTGCAGGTTGGTGAGTGGAATAACAACTGGAGAGCCCAAAAGTGGAGCCAAATCATTTATCCTTCCTCTGTCCTCCTCTAGACAGCTTTGTAGCTTGCTCTATATTCACAATGCAGCATGAACTGACTGTTCACAGCACCTAGTGCTGTAAGATTAGTCTTTTGGGATTTTTCTTTGTTTAAAAAAACTCTGTTTCAACAAAAAAAAAGGGCAACTTTTGATGCATGTCATTCCTTCCTTCTTGCATATGTTCATTTTTGATTCAAGCACGCTGTTGAAACCTTTCTTCTCTCACAGAGCAAAATCCCCTGGAAAAGAGCAGAGTCTGCTTGTGTGCATTTATTTTTACTGGATCATGAAAAAATTTGTTACTTAAAAGGAGAGAGGGTGAAAAAAGAGTGCTCCTGATGGAGACCACTGAGCATTACTGTGATAGGACCAAAAATAATAAGGTAACAAGCAGCTCTAACCTCAGCTTAATTAACACATCGTTAAGATCAAGTGCGTGGAGAGGTAACAGCTCAGTGTCACGATGCTCTTATGGCTGAGCTGGGAGGTGTGGCGACCCAAGAAATGCATCACAATTTACTTCTTATTTGAGTGTTTATTCTTTAGCCCCCGGTGTAACCTAAGTAATTTTCCAGGGGAAACCTGCAACACTCACAGCAATTTTCAGGTACGAGTGGGAAGAAATGAGTATTGTGAGAAAGGGCAAGGTTTCGTGTGATGAGGAAAGGTTTGCTCAGAAGTGCAGGCAGGTCCAGATCTGGATCCTGGGCTGCTGAGAGCAGTCAGGAAAATGGGAGATGACTGAAAGCTTTTAGTGCCAGAGCTATTTGTTGACGTCTGAGGCAGATCACTTTCTGATCTCATCTCCCCTTGCGCTGGGCTTGGAACCAGAAGGAGAGGTAAATGGGTCAAGATTCCCAGGGGGGCGGTGAGAAGGGCCAAAAAGCAGGCGTCCACAGGGGGAAAACAGTCGATTTGGCAGGTCTGGAGTTCATTGAGAAGTTATTGCTTTGGAAGGCACAGGAATATCTGTTGGGAGTCATAGAAGAGTTATTGGTGTTGGAAGTTATGATGTAGAATTATGGTGGAGGATATAGAGACCCTTATAGAAGCTCAGCAAACCTGTGAATCCATCTATCTAAGCACCCTCAATTCCCACTGAAATCCTCTTGGAACAATAATAATCATTTAACAAAGGAAATGGTTTTTGACCCAGACAACTAAATGCATTTCCGCTTAGTGCTTCCCAGCCCTCGCCTGATGCTCAGCCGTGTGTTGAGGTTGCCTGTTATTTTCCCAGACATCAAAGGCTTTGAAGGAAAAAAAAAAATGCAACTGGGGAAAAATTGATCGTTTGCCATGAAAATCTACCCTGAAAAGAGCAGTCTGAAGAACAATTAGCCAGAGGTATGCAAACAGATTGCAAAGGAAAACGTGACTGGGGAGGATTCCCCTGGGAGAGGTGGTGCAGTGCCCTGCTGGTATGGGAGTGGTTGAGGGCATTGCAGTGACATTAATATCTCCTTTAATCAGGTTTTGTTAGAGTGGGTGGTGGAGGGGGATCAGCTCCAAAGGAGTGCTGTCAGGAGGGAATGGATGAATCCTGGGGCTTTGCTCTGCCTTTGGAATGCCGGGGCCTATCTAACACATCAAAAGCCCAAAGAGCACCGTGCCCTGGATGGAGGGACTGATCTGCTGCTACCCTCTCTCCTTCAGCTGGGGAACTGGGGCTCTGAAGGGCTTGTTTTTACTGCCTTTCCTGTAACAGGAGCTGATGGCACCCACAAACAGCTGCTGCTGGACATCTCTAGCATGGACACCTCCCTGCACCAGCTCTCCTTCTATGAAGCCCCTTTTGAGTGATGGATATTTAAAGCTACATGATAATTGTGTGTCATGAAAACTCGCTTTCTACCTGCAAACTGCAACATCTCTTACTTGAGAGTAGAGATAAATAAATCCAGCCTTGTATGGTTCTGTCTGCAGAAAATACATGAGCATCTGGGAAGGACCTGAGTCATCCTGCAGTGCCAGTGCCATGGGGCCACATGCAAGCACCGAGTTCATTTTGTCATTGCAATCTCATTCCTTTATTTTTTTGTGTATTTTGAACTAAAGAACGATCGTTCTGAGAAGGGATCAATAGCCCAGCTGAGTGTTCAAGTTATTAACTCACAAACAAACAGTGTCAGGGCTGATGGGAGGAGGAAGAATGTCAATTTTCTGTGCAAACGTTATTTGAGGAGCCATCAAGGAGTGTTTTATTTAGCAAGCCAGGAGTGTAGGAAACTGCTATTCCCTTGCTGGGAGAATGGAGAGATTTGAGGAATCAAATTATGTATCTGGTAAAGTGTCTCAGTGGGGTTAACCTTCAGGATGAGGGTCAGCCTGAAGGGACCAGATGGGGTAGGATGTCTTCAGAGGAGGATTCCTCTCTTTCCCTATCCATCTGCCCATCAGTCTTTGCTCTCTCCAGTGAAAAACTCTCTTCTGAGTCTTCTCTCTCCTCTCCCTTCAATTTTGGGATGTTTGCCTTCACAGGCAAAGAACATGAACCTGTCCTGATTCTTCCCACAAGAGGAGAAAGGGAGCTGTCCTGTTCAAGCCATCCTCCATTGGAAGTGGCTGATAAAAAATGGGGAATCACCCACTCAGCACCCTTAGGGCTACCCACAGAGCAGGGTGTGTGTCTTATCTTCCTTTGAATCCTCATCCTCCTCTTGCCTAGGATGGTGTACCAGTGTCTTACATCCCTTCAGATCATTTCAGTCTCATTCCTTGTGCCTGTGATAAAGAGTGGCTGGAGGGCCAGGCAGGCAGATGGGGCTGTCCCAGTTCTCAGCAAATCCAACCATGCATTAAAATCTTTGAAGTCCCAGCCCTTTTCCCCTTTTATGTCCCATGTCAGCAGTGACTCAGTATGTAAAATGTATTACCAAGGTCAGAGCGTTTGCTTTGAAATCTCAGCTACCACAGAGGAGGTGGCTTTGCAACACATAAAATGTAGTTGGTGTCTTGCCACATCCCAGACTTGCAATGTTCCATGCAATATGCTCTCTTGCCTGATGCTTAAGAAATACATGGGGGAAAAAACCTATATTTCATTGCCCTGCACTCAGGTTTGTCCTGCTGCTAAAAACAGAGAGGGTGAGGTAGAATTTCTCTAATATTTTGGGTGGATCTCTCTAATGGAAGTCTTTGCAGCCAGTGTGCTGAGCCCTTATCCTGCAAGGGCATCACTGTGACACTAAAGGGCACTGGGGGGGGCTATAGCAGGGGAACCTTGGGGCTGCCTGCTCAGGTTTAATGTGTTCCCTGATGAGCTTCCAAAATCTGGTGTTAACGTGGGGCAGAGCACATGACAGTGCCATCCCTCTGCCCTTTTCTGCAGGGCAAGTTAGGGGCTGATTTTAGAAAGACAGTGCTCTGCTCTGACCCAGTGTGGGTGCGAGGGGTGGGAGGACTCCTGTCCATCTAAACCCCCTCACTTTGCACCACTGAGATCTCTGCTTTGCTTTCTGCTGGTGAAACCTTACAGGTGGCAGGTCCTCAGGAAAAGAGAGCCTGATGTTTTCAGGGAGATTTCAGCCACTTTGCCTTTACAAGCCTTAACACTGGGATGGGAAAGAGTCTTTCTATTGCCATGCAGCCATCTGACATTTAAGGAAAAAAATGTGCAATTGAGGAAAAATCTTCTGGGGTGTGTTAGCTCAGCCCTGCATGATCTTGTTCTTGTTCATGTGCTGCATGATCCAGATGCCTCTGTTTCCATGATCCTGTGGGGTCTGTGGCTATATTGGGTAAAGCCCTGCCCACTGAAAGGGGTCTGGCTGCAGTGGTGCATCACAGCCTGGGAGCTTTATTTCCCCCAGAGAGCAGCCAGCCAGTTTTTGGGATTCATGGTTGTACAGTCCTGATGCTTTCTAGATGTGGAAGGCAGAGGGGCCTGGTGCTCCTGGACCCAGCCATTGCTCCTTTGCTTGCTGAATCACATCTCTCAAGCTAGGTTTTTGGGTCCTGATGTTCCTTTTGCTGTAAGCAACAGATGTCATGCCAAACCCACTTGGCTGCACAATTGTTCATTTGCATACCCATGCTCACACATGCACATCCCAGGCATGCTCCAGTGTCTTGCAGGCTGATGAAAAGCCTTTTCCTCAATTAGAGGTGGAAAAAATAGTGAGGGCTGGCATTGGGTTCACATCCAGTGAACTTCTCCCAGTGCTGATTTGCTGTGCATCATCATCCTGGGTTCCTGTGAGGAAATGCATGGGGTGCCTTGCTGAGCAGCAGCCATGTCCCAGAAACCAGTTGTCTGCAGTTTTGAGTTGCGTTTCTCACCCCAAAAAGTTCTTCTCTTCAAACACAATTTAAGAGGGACTTTCTGCTGCACACATTAGGTCCTCTGACTCATACACCAGCAGAGTTTGGGGTGGAGAGGGGTGGTAGTTGGCAGGGCAGAAGGAATTGTGTGAGGAGGCAAAACAGCACAAGCTTTGCCCTTAGATGAAACAAGAAAACCTGGCCATAAAAATAAATGTTTTATTCCGTATACAGCAATACCTTTTAAAAAAAAATTAAAATGAATGAGCCCTTCATGTTTTTTGCAGAGCTCTGCTCCCAATCAAATAGCTGGACTGGGAGATGCATTAGAAAATGGAGGGAACAATCTCATGTTAGTCCATTGGGAAAGTTAATAGACATTTTCCATCCCAGGCTTGTAGGATTCTGGGCTTTTTGCAATAGCTGTTTCAGTTAAACCACAGCTCTGTGCATTGCCTTGCTCAAACTGACGGCTCCTTCCCCTCCAGCGGCCCCGCTTGTCTCATTAAAGCTCCCACCTTTCCGCTGCTCAGCTGAAAATCAACAAAGGGAAATTTAGGCTGGATATCAGGAACAATTTCCTCAAGTTGACCGTGAAAACGCCTCCAGGGAGGAGCAGGGGAGGCTTCATTGCTTGCAGTGTTTAATGGGTTTCCCATCTAGGTGTGGGAGGGAGAGCAGCCTGTGCTCGGAGCCGTCCGGAGAGTGCTGGGCATCCCTGCCTGTGGGCACTGGTCTTTCCCTCCTTTTGATCATTTCCCTAGGGAGAAGCAGAGCAGGTGTTGCTGATTCTCCTTCCTTACTGCTCTCACCCCAATGCTTCAAGCATGTCAGAGCAGTGGATTTCCCCATTAATAAACCCTGAGATAACTCCCTGCCTGGGACAGCGACCGAGGCATATTCAGCTTGAAACAGCATGTGCTCACTAGCTGTCCAAAAACTGATTTCAGGTGAGAGTAGCTCCACACGTGTGCTGGAAAAAGCAGGCGCCTTCCTTCCATGACTCACATTCTTTCAGCATCTCATCCTTAGCCCCATGTTTGCTAGAAGGGGGCTTCACTCAAAATTTTTCTATCCCAGCTTGGCTCTTCCTCGTGCTGGGGTGAGCCTGTGGCTGCACTGCTGGGCACTGCTGCTCTGTTATTTATTGTATGAATGGAAAGGTGTTTTTCCAAGTGGAGTGTGGTGTCCTGCTCCATGCTCCATCACAGTGAGTGCACAGAGCACTGTCAGGGCTGAATCCTGGCATCACCACGTTGCATCTGCTCCACAGTCCCCAAGGAATAATCACTGGAGAGGGTCCCAAGGCATTTCCTTCCTAGGGAGGCTGGTTGTGGCATGTCACCATGTTGGAATTTAATTTCACGCCGAAACTAAAATTTTTAAATAATTATTTTAATTGGAAATGCTATGTCTCACACCAATCCTCCTTGACCAAGCAAAGGGGCAGGGAGGATTGAGGAGCTGCTGCTTTGCTGAGGTCAGTCAGTTTGAATGGAGCAAAACACGTTATCCTGGAGGGAATGCTTGAATTATCATGGAGGATGCTTTGGGGCAGAGGAGGCCTGGAAAGGAGCAGGCAGAGGTAGGGCTGCCATTTCTGGCTGATGGTGCAGGCAGAAAGTGCTCACAGATGACAGGTTCTGAAGTGAAGCAAACATCCTGAAGAGCTAAGCTCAGACAATGTGAGAGATGGGAAGAAGAGGCGACAAGGAAGAAACAGAGCCCTAAGGGGGGAATTAAATCCTTGCTCAAACTCCTGCAGCACGTTGGAGGACTTCTTGGAGATCAGTGGTACAGAGGAATGGAGAACCTAAGGGTCCTATAAGGATATTTGATCTTACCATGAATCACTTTTAGCCTGGAAGCCTGGTATGTGGAAAAAGGCAAAGATGTCATAGTTTAGCATCCCATCATATGGCTGCTGTTGAAGGAGCTTTGAAAGGAGAAGAAACCACATTTGTGGTGTGAGAGAGAGATCAGAGTTCCCTCAGTCCACGTTCCTCATGGTGCCCTGTGAGTATCCTGTGGCTCGTGGGCATTCCCCTTGCAAGGACCTTGTCATATGTATGATAAGGCCATACACAGGATGGAGAGAGAAACCCCAGGATTTCTGGGGACCGCTGTTTCAGGGTGTTGGCAGGTAGTATCCCACAGTGATTTTTCTGGGTCACATGTCCTTCCTTTCCCACCCTCCCTCCACAGCTGGTGTTGAACAAATGCAGGGGAGGACATTTAATCCTTTCTTTGAATAATTTCATAACCTAAGGCTAAAGGCTGCAGATGAGCATGGCCTGTGGGGGACAGGGAGCAGCGGAAGGTCCTGGTCAGTGTGACAGGAGGTGGTGTCAGCGCAGCAGCCGCCAGGCTGTTTTAAAGCAGAACCTCTCTAGATAGCTTTTAAAAATGTACGTGATATCTCACAAAAACATGGTCGAGGTGTGGATTCCAGCTGTGCACTTCAGAGATTTCCGATCTTTTGTTTCCCGTGCGTGAACCCAGCGCACTAATCTGCAATTTGGGTCTGACTCTGCTCTTTGCTCCAGCCGGTGGAGCTGTGCCGGGAAGTGGGACGCCACGTGTGACCCGCAAGGGCTCGGCAGAGAGCAAGCCAGGAGCAGCGAGGGGGAAGGGGAGCAGGTTGGGCTTGATTTCCATGGCTCAGCCTGCAGAATGCTCTCTTGCCGTGCAGGACGCTCCTGGGAGATGGAGCATCTCCTTGGATGCTCCTCTGAAGGCTGTGGATCCGTGCAGTAAGTGCTGCCCTCACAGAAGAAGCACAGTGTCAGGGCTCTGCTGGCCTGCACCCACATCCCAGTTCTCTGAGCATGCATTGCTTGGAGTCTTGCTTTTGGTGCAAAGATGTGCCCTGGGATTGCAGGCTTTGGGCAGCATCCCATGAGGGAATAGTTGTCTCTGATGTGAGAGCAAAGAGGCTCTAAGTAGGGGCAGAGCTGGTTCAGATCTCATTTTCCTTATGTATCACAGCATGATGGGGATACATCTCCAGGCCTTTTCTCTATTAGCATTCTCTATTAGCATTGTCCTTAGCCCCTTTGAGATGGCCCTGGATGTCTTTGCCCTCCAGGGCACAGGAACTTCATGGCCACTCCCATGGCATCACTGGGCAGACTCATGAAACAGGATCAGGACCTGCAGCCCAACACAGGAGCCAACACCAGCAGGATCCATATCAAGCAGTCTGGAGCCAGAGTGTATCTGGGCAGCTGGGAGTACAAACCCCAAGAGTTTCTTTGGAAGAGGAAACCACAGCCATATAACACAGTCAGGGCTGTTCCTGTAGCATTCTGTGGATTGGGAGCAATTCCCTTTGGGAAGTCCAATGCAGCCTTGAAGTCTTTCCCCAAACTTTCTTAATTTTGTCACTGACTCCAGCAACATGAGGGTTTCCCCTTGTGCCACAAATGCTTGTTTTGCAATGCAAGTGACATTTGTTTCCTGCAATGACAACACTGCCCTTCCAGAGCCAGCTGAATTCTTGCTAATCCTCCCTTGCCTCGATTCACACATTTTTTCTTCGTTCTGCTCCTAGACCACGGCGCTTTGCTAAGCGTCGCAGTCAGCAGCAGGTAATTTAAGCACACATCTGCTTGCAATCTGGGAGGAAGGAGAGAGGCAGTTTGTCTTTGTTAGAAGCCTGGCGGTCATGGCTCTTTGCTTACCTGGTGGCACAAAGGCTTTCCTGTGGCTCTGTGGGGGCCAGGTGGGAACCAGGGGTCAGCTAGGATGGGGACAGGGGGCCTGGCTCTGATCCCTTGCCCGAGGGCTTTTGGGCATGTCCAGCCAGGGCTGATGTGCTGCATGACCCAACCTGAGTGCTGGTATCTGCCAAGTTTGGCTTCCTCATCTCTATTCCCTTAGGTCCCCTCCTTGTGGCTGCTGGGCTTTCAGCCTTCTCAGTGCAGGCTTGCTGTCCTGCCAGGTTTGATAGACAGAGAAAGCCTCTGGAGGCAGTGCCCAGACCCTGCCTTTATTTCAGGAAAACTGAAGGTTTGGGTCACTTCTGTATGGAAGAGAGGGGGAACACTGAATTCACAGGAGGAGGTTGGAGCTATTGCTGGGGGCATAGGGGGATTAAATAGCACAAGCCTGTAGGAAACCAAGGCTTGTCTCCTTCCAGTGCTTCAGGGCAAACTTATTTCAGCAAATTCTCCATCCCCTATTGCTATTCCCTCTCTTGGGTTTCCTCTCAATACACCGAGCTGCATGGTTTATTTTTAGAGCTGCCCACTCCCCACTGGCAGAAAAGACATTCCAGAGCATTTATGTGTCAGAGAGGGCTGAAGGTCTAGAAACCAGGAGGTAACTGCTGATTTTCCTAAGGAAATGAGGACATGTCCCTATGTTTTTCCAAGGAGATGTAGGAGTGGAGTGGTGCTGAGATGATACCATGAGAGATTTGGGCTGTGAAAGAATGCTGCAGCCCTGAAACACTCCTCATGCACCCCTTGCAGCCCCCTCCTTTTCTGTTCCAGTGCCTGTGACTGGTTTTTAAATGCACCAAAGTCTTTCTTCATGTTTTGCTAAGTTTAGACTGCTTGCCTTTTCTCTCGGTGTCCCAAAACAGCTGTTGAATGAAAGGCAATCTTTTTCTGATATTCAATACCGTAAGAAGGAGTGATTTGAAAATGTGTTGATTCCTTGGACTGTGGGAAAAAGACCTGTACTGCTGGCAAAACTGGGCTGAAAAGTAATGTGGGTTTTTTCAGAGTGTTTTTTTTTTCTTTTTTTTCAATAGATTCATGGAAAAACAACTCATATTTCTTCATTGCTTTGAATTTTCCCTGGAGGGTTCTAAGGGGCTGAAGTCTTGTATTTCTATACACTTGTTTGCAGAGATGGCAAAATACAGTGGATTCACACAAAAGCCTCAGATTTGGCAGTATTGGGAAAAGGGGATCTGCATAATGCCCCAAAGCATCATTCCTACAGCCCACAAAAGCCAGAAATCCCAAGGGGAGCCCAATGCCAAAATTAGGTGAATTCTCAGCTGCATCAGTGGGGTGAAGTGGCTGTCCAGTGGCTGGTGCCGAAGGAGCTGTGCTTCCTGCCCTTGCTTCGACACAGATGTTTTGTGTCACACTTGGGTCCACTGGCAGCAGTGTCAGGGCTTTCCACTCCCTGTGCCTTCAGGGCATCCGTGAGGGAATTGCTCCCAGCATCAGGCTTTATCCTGCTGGCTGAGTGTGGGGTGAGAGGCTGATACCCAGGCTTGATCCAGATGCTGCGCTGCTGGCTGTGCGTGGGCTTTCCTCCACCCAGACAGCAGCCCCAGGTCCTCTAAAGATTGCATGTTTGAGATATGTGTAATATTAGTCCACGTAAATCACATCAAGCCCAAAGTTTCCAGCACTGCTGGCTTGGGCTCTTGCAGGCTGGCTCGCTGTCACTCAGCCACGGGCTGTCTAGGTTAGCTTAATGAGGAAGCCAGACTAAGATGAAATAATTAATGCAGCTGGAGGAGTCTTTGGGGAATTAGGGAGCTGGCCCAAATCTTCCTCCCCAACCAAAGCACTCCGGGCCTTTGTGAAGGTTCAGAAATTCTCCATTTCCACTGGGTGCTGAAGGTGGGTCTGTGGTCCTTCCAGCCCAGGAGGCTCCCGGGAGCTCTCTGAGTCAGCTGCATAGGCATAGAGATCTGGACTGGGTTCAGGGCAGCAGCTGGGCTGGGACTGTGAGCAGGGAGCATTGTGGGGGGTCACAGGTGTTTTGGGAGGGTCAGTCTCCCATGAGAGGAGTGAAGAGAATAGTGCCAGGCTCTGGAGGATGCTCTGCGGTTGGGATGCTCTTGTTGGCTCCAAAAGTGGGGAGATGAGCCAGACACCTCTTACTTAGGGCTTTCCCTGCTCCACCAGTGCAAATGGGCACTGACAAGGGGAGGTACCCACTACTGCTGTGGTCCTGCTGCTCAGCACGAGCCCAAATTAAAGAAGGTTTATTTAGTAAACCCATTCCAGGATAAAGCTTTTGATTTATAGGCACCCTGATAGCGCTCCAAGGAGAACTTGTACAACTTTAACTGCATTTTCTCAGCATCACACCAGCCCAATAAAAGAGAGTTCATATGCGCTGCACAAATTCTCACTTCCAATATAAAAAAGGTTTTATGAGACTGGAAGTCTCACTGGCTCTGCGGGGCCGGGTGTATTGGCAGATACTCCGCATGACAGACCCTTGATTCCTCTTTGAGTTGTCAGACTTCAGTAGCATTTACAGCTATTTAGCTATCAAATTTTATGTGCAGCTCTGAGAGAAATGTGTCTTTTAAATACTGCTCTGTCTCATAAACAGCAGTCTGTTAAACCATGTCAATGGTACAAGCAGTTTGTGGAGTCCTACAATGCAGTCGCCTACAGGTCCGCTCATTACCTGGGCAGCAAAGTGCTGAACAACTCACCAAGTTAATTTCTCGAGCCAGTTGTCTTGGCTAGGGATCAGCTTGCCAAGCAAAATGTGGTAATAACCTTGCTCCAGCCCATATTTGGGTCATGTTTTAGGTAGAGTCTCACTTGCTCCGTGCTCACTCAGACCGGGATCTGGTGTTAGTTGTCTGCACTATGGTTATATCAAGAAGACATCAGCAAGTTCACATCCCTGATTTCCCAACCCAAGACTTTGACACTCAGGATCTTCTCCTTTCTACAGAAAGACCCTTTGGTCTTCTCTTTGGTCCTCTTCCTCAAAAAAGGAGCTGGAGGCAGGATATTTCCAGAGTGCTCTCCTTGATTTTTGCCATAACAAAATCCCTTCACTGCCCCTTCAAACTTCCCCCTAGGACATCCCTTTCCTGTTGCTTTCCCTCTCTGTGCTTTTCCCAGCCGTAGTTCAGGGGAACTGTACATAGAACATGACATCTCCACTCTATTTATTTGGTGACCCAAGCTGAGCCTGCTTGTGTCAGATGAGGAACAGAAGCTTTTTCACCATTTTTGCCGATAGTGCAATCACTCCAGCTCCAGCACTGGGATATAATTTATGTACTCTGCAACAGGTCGGAGCTGAGCCAGACATGAGCTTTCAGACTCTTTTATTTCATTCTTTATTTTTTTTTAGTTATTATTTTAGCATAAACTGGTAACTTTATGTGTGTGTTTTTGAGCTTGCGCCTCTTGGAAGGTGCAGACGGTGCAGAGAGCCCAGGCTTTGGGTGTCTTCACCCCAAGGCATGGGGTAATGAGCACTTGGATGCCTAATTGCTGCCGTGCGCTGCAGACTGGGAGGTTTGCTCTCCCATCGCGGCTGTTTCCATGTGCAATGAGCCGGGGGGGAACGGCGAGGGAAAAAAAAAAAAAAAAAAATATATATATATATATATATATATATCTATGTGCGTGTGCAGCATGGTTATTTTCAAGTATGAAATTGCACCTGCAAAAATAGAAGCCAGGAAAAGGACTGGCAAGCAGCTTGGATCTGGGAGGCGCCATGCGTGCGGAGCAGAGATGGAGACGGCGTCTCCGAGTTCCTTTCCCATGCTCGCGACGCCTGATAGTTTTAGCGGACATTGCTTTTCCTCCCGCTTGCATTTCAATTAATCATCTGCTTGTCAGCGCTCTTCTCCCCAGCTGCCCTCCCCGCCAAGTCCCGGGGAGCGCTGCGCACACATGCAAAGCGCCCATGCACGCAGGCTGCGTGCTGACGGCCTGGCCGCTCGTTAATCACACACTGGTGTCATGCGAGGCGGTCCCCGCAGAAGGAGGGTTGGAAAAGGGACAGACAGACATCTCCTTGGTCTCCACTTCATCAGTGGGGTTGAGCTGAGCGCAGGATCTGGCCCTCACACGCTGCAGTCCCGTGGTCTCTGTGCGTCTCCGTGCTCTCCCGGCACAGAGCTCGTCAAATGTGCTCACCCAGGTTTTGCTTTCCAGTGTTTGAAACAAGCACTGAGCAGGTCCATCCCCTTCAGAATTTGTGGGGGACTTCATCTTATTTCATTTTTCTTGGCAATGTCTTTCTCATCTATCCAACCAGGTAAGAAATGGCTGGGGAAAGCTCTAATCCAGAATCTTGCCCCAGGGTGAATACTGAGTGTGGACCATCTTACTTTGCCTATTTGAGTTTTGAAAACCTCCAGGCTTAGGTCCTACAACCTGTCTGGGTTCATCTTCCAGCAGGTGACTGTCATGAGACTATGCCTATCTTACAGCAAGCCCAAACCTCTCCTGTTGCAGCTCTTGCAGCTCACGCCTGTTGTCTCTCATCTTCCCACCGTGGAGGAAACAGCCTGTCTCCATCATCTCAGTAATCTCTATGTAGTTGCTGTCAGGTTGCTGTTAAATCCTTCCAAAACCATCACTTTTACAGGCTGTTTTCTCAACCTGTCTTCATCCCCATGTGCCTCAGCCTCATCACCACCCTTTGTGGACTTGCTGGAGGTGAGCATTGCCAATCTTGTACCAGAGCCCCACAACTGAGCACAGTGCTCCAGATGTGGTTTAAGGAGGTTGTTTTTTTTCCCATTTAATTTTTTTTCCAAAGTGAATCTTATAGACCCTGCCTAGGCATACACTTGGCATCAAATTTCCCCTTTCCCACTGGGAAAGCTTGCCAAAAAGTATGAAGATTAATAAAGTCTGTGTGTGTGTGTGCACGCTAGTGTGCACACTTATTTAGGCATGATTCCTGTTCTGAAGATTCAGTAGATTTTTTTTTTTTATTAATACTTTTCACAAATGTCTCCAAGAGCTACAGTTTGAGCCCTGCACAAAAGTGCTGCTCTGCTCAGAGGCTCCTCTGCAATCCCAGCAGGAGCTGTGCCCTTTTTCTGAGCTGTCTTTGACTTTGCTTGCACAGAAGTAGTGGTATCAGATGGTGTCTTTTCCTATCCCCTCTCCTTGCCCAGGTTTCTCCTAATTAATGCTCTGAGTTTTTTCTGCCAGGAAGAAGGTTTTTTTGGGGCCAGTCAGAATTGCTCCAGCAAAGCTGGTACACTCTGTGCTGGGAGGTGCTGGAGCTGTAGAGAGGAGATTGATAGGAATGAGGGGTGCAGCCAGAGCTGCAGAATGGGAGCACAAATGCTTTAGGAAAGGCTGAAGAAGGCTGGGGTCCAGGCATGCTTCAGAGCAGGAGGCAGAGGTAGGGGCTTACAGAAGGAAGGGGGACTCAAGCAGAGGAAGAGAGCATTTGCTGGAGGTGAGCATCCCAGTGGGAGAGTGAAAAGATGCTTGGTGTGAGCTTGGCTCCTTCCAGAAGAGCTCATGGGCATGTTGCAGAAAAGCCAATGCTGCTGAGACAGAAGCTGAGGGTGAAAAGGAGGGAGCTAGCAGCACTGGGGGGAGATGAGGCACCAAACAAGCCATGGCAGTCATCCCCTTGCTGGGTCAGGCTCTGCTCTGTGACCACAGTGAGTATTTCCAGACTTCCAGAGCTTTGCAGAAGGGCATTAGCTAATGGATATACCCAGTGGCAAGTCCAGGATGAGCCAGCTCCACGTCCCTGTGGAATGGAGAGCTGGGATGTGAACTGAAACCTCTTGCTGTGCCAGGGAAGTAGAAGTCAGGCTCAGCTCTCCATCCAGGCAGCATCAGAATGGGCTCAAGCAACCGGAAAGCAGCAAAACCAGGGGCAGAAATCTGTTTCTCTGCATTTGCTGCTCATCTGTGGCTCTACCCTGTGGTGAGCTCAGCGAGCTGATGAGTACGAGCAGACCTGACTCTGGCTCAGTTTTTCCTTTGTTCTCCCATTGACAAATAGTCAGGGATTGAAGTGAAATACTATGTTTTTCTCTTCCAAAGGAAAAGAAAAAACAAAAAAAACCCTGAAAACCAGAAGGGAAGGGAAGGGAAGGATCCCCTTTTGCATGCTGCACCGGCGAACCCTTGTCATCCTGTAGCAGGAGGCCAGCACACATGAATATTCCTGTGCAATATGTGCAAGTGATGAGCCCCATATGCAGGCCTTGGGAGAAATTAAATGTTTTCTACGGCATTTTCCAAAAAGCCTTTCTATCAAAGTGCTTGGTCAGGAGCCAAAAACGCCCTGGCTTTCATGGCCCCAGCTGGTTGACACTTTTTTTATTATTTTATTTTTAAATGCTGATGAATATTTTCTAATTAAAAAACAAGCCCTCCCCTACACTGAGTCTTGCCCCAGTGGATGGAGAGGAGCCAGAGGTTGGGAGGGGGCTGGAGGCCACTGGGGACTCCATGGCTGCTCTTGGCTGATGGTTTTCTCTTCCTTCAGTGCTGGAGATTGCAGGAAGGGTCCTGAGACAAAAGGCACACGTGGTTCACATCTGCCCTGCCATGCCTGGTGGAAGGCACCCTGCCAGGCAGGGGTGGCACCCTGCTTTTTGAAGCACACCAACCTCCTGGGGTGGAGATCACTGGGGTGCAGCGAGGCAAAGGGATTTCCAAGTCAAATTTGGCATTGCAAGGACTGTCCTTCATATGCTGGCTGCTTTGCCTGAAAAGGTGAGAAGGAGCAAAGCCATGGTGTAATTTTAGGGGTTTAGGAGATTTTAGGGGTGGCTGCTGGAGGGAGAGGGAGCCTGGGGCAGATGCAGACGATGAGACTTTGATGCTGGCATCTGTCTTGAACACAGGATCAAAAAGTCCTGATAGCTTTCAGGCTTGTGAGTGTGGCGCAGATTTGGGGAGGGGTGGACCTATCAGGAGCATAAAAGGGAGATCAGCACCAGTTTTGTGGTTTTGTGGACTGGAAGGACAGGAGAGCCCAGAGAGCCTGGCTGGTGGGGCAGGTGATTGTGCAGGGAGTGTGGGGACAAGCAGGAGAAGTATCAACTCTCTCTGCTTACTCCTGGAATCTGGTAGCATGACCAGCTCCAGACTCACAGCCCCTAGAATTCCCTAGGATGAATTAAGATCTGGGTCGTGATCCTTGGATGTGAGTCTTCATGGCAGATCACTGAGGCCACTGCATTTGTGTTTCATGTTTGGCTTTGAGGGCTTACTGTGGAAAATGTGTCTGGCTGAGGGAATATGGGCAGCAGCTGCCCTCTCCTTCAGCCCCCTTTGTGACAGCCACATGGCTTGAGAGTGGGAGCCCACCGAGCAAAGCTCAGGGGATGGAGAAAAAGTCTTCTGGGATCTTGCAAAGTGGGGCTTCTTCCAGCTGGGTTTCTTTTCTCCTATATGGCCAGGTTGGCTTCAGACCACTTCCAGTGTAGGTAGGTAGAACGGTGATGGTATGTCCATCTTGGGTGCTGTATCCCATAAAAAATAGAAAAGAAAAAAATAAAGAAGGGAACTGAGCAGTTTGACATCACTAAATCAATTCTGAGGCTTGGTACCAATGTATGAATCTTCCCTCCCTTGCAGGGCTGAAAACAAACAGGATTTTAATCCAGCCTCTTCTTCATTGAGTATTCATTTAATTCTGCTGACTTTGCACGGCAAAATCTTCCTCCTAGCGTACATCTTCTTGGCTTTGCTTTTTTGGAAAGAGGCTGAGACCCACATAAAGTCTCATGCCATGCCTCACCTGCCACTGGCAACACACAGTGATGCTGGGCTTGCCAGGGCCATGCTTGGAGGGAATCCTCATTTCTAAAGGGGTTTTGATTCCCCCATCACCGCCAGGCACTCCACCCCACCCCAGCACGGGTCTCGGTGCACAATCACTCCAGTGCTCCTCTCTGCCCCGCGGGAGCTGCTTCCCTGATGTCAGACAGGGAATTGCCCTAACAAACATGTTAATTTAAGATCTGTTAAAGCCCGGGGCGGCGGGAGGTCACAGTCGGCACAAACAGATGGTGTTTTGTCCTTGATAATTAAACTTTCCTGTAGTTTGGGGCGAGATACTTTCTTGACTTTTATTTCAGCACAGCTGCCTTCAGCCAGCTCCATTTCTCCCTCCTCATCCTCTGCTTGCCCTCATCAAGCACTGTCTGTGGGGTGTGGGGCAGGATGCCAGGGAGGTCGAGGGTCCCAGGGGTTTTCAGAGGTGTCCTCAGCAGCCCCTTGGTCTCACCCCACATTCTCTGCTGGCTCCAGGCTCTGGCAGTCAGAGCCCCTCAAAGAGGAGAGGAGAGCCAGCCTGGGGCTTTGGGGTGCCCCAGCCCTCTTCAGCAATGCTGCTTCTGCCTCTCATGCCTGCTTTTCCCCTTCCACCAGCTGCATCCAGGCAGTGCTGAGTTGAGAGGGAGCAGGGGGCAGCGAGGTCCTGCAGTGGTCCTGAGGCAGCAGAGGTGCCAAGACAGCTCCTGCCACATGGTGAGGCGTGGCTGTGAGCAGGGCCACTGGGGGATCAGAGCAAAATGAGGTCAGTTCCTACCCGGGCCATCCCAGGAGGACATTTGCAAGTAGAAGAGGGCAGGCACATCATCCCACTCCCCCTGCCAGCCTTAGGCTCAGTTCTGGGGCAGACGCCTGTGTGTACCAAAGAGGCAAAGTCCAGCATCGCTGGAGCCTCATGGGCTGCTCCACCAAAGGGTGGGGCTAGCTCCTCCCTTCAACACCACCCTTGTCACTTGTATCAGGGCATTATGGACAATCCACATGCCTCATTTCGCCTTCAACTGCCCACTTCAAAAACTGGGTGCTGCTGTGATGTATGGACACAGACCCCAGAAACCTGCACAGGACATGCTGGGCACCTGAGGAGCCATATGGGGTGAGTGTGGTGATGGAACTGGATGGAGCTGAGTGAAGCAATGATCAACAAACCCCATCTGCCTGCAGAATGGGCAGAGTTCCTCTCCAGTCTTCTTTTCCCTGCCCAGGTTTTGAGCAGTGTTCTTGCAGTGAGGAGGGGGGCACAGGGCAGCCCATGTGCAGGTGGAGGACGAATGTCCTCACTGTCACTGTCCTGTCTGCCTGCAGTGGCCTGTGTCCCCACAGCAGCTTGTGGGCCAGTGACCCCAGCATAGTTGGTGGTCTGAAGACATAAGAGGCAGTGGGGAACACAGTGGGGACACAGTCCCCAGAATCCTGAGCCTCCAACAGTGTCTGCTGCTCTCCATGAGCCCTGGAAGCTGCCTGGCTCCTGCCTACCCCATCCTCCTGCCAGCTTGTACTGCAGGCACAGAGGAGAGACAAAGCAAAGCAGCACAAGCCATAGTCACCATCCCTGGAGGTATTTAAAAGACATGTAAATATGGCACTTAGGAACAGGGTTTAGTGGTGGACTTGGCAGTGTTAAGTTTATACTTGGACTTGATGAGGCTTTTGTCCAGCCTAAATTATTGATTTCATGATTCCATGATCCTGAGGCACCTCTGGGGAGGCAGCATCAGAGTCACTGGAGTGGCTTCCTCTGTGCCAACAGCTTAAAAAAGAAAAAAGAAAGCCCAAGCAAAAAGCCAAGCTAAAATTAAAATGCCCGAGAAGCTCTGTACGACTGGGTGTTCCACCAGTTACTCTCCTAGTACTGCTAAGCCAGAATCTCCTTCCCTCTGTGGACAAGACATCTGCCAAGATCTCTTCCAGCACTCCTCAGGCCAATCCTGCTCATGTCCCTGAGCCCCTGCAACACAGATTCAGGCTCTCACCCTGCTCTAGCTCTCTCTCATCATGCTGGCAAGAAGCAAACCTGCCCTGCTCTTTGAGCAGCAGTGCTGTGCCCTCTGTCCTTGATTCAGGAGTGAGCTGTAGCTCTCCTGGCTTGGGGACATCCCCACCAGGAGGTTACTGGGGCCAAGCCAGCATGGTCCTGCCTGCACTGGGGGAAAGGGGTCCTGCAGGGTGCCAGCAGCTGCCTGGGGTCACAGCTGGCAGCTTTGCCCTGCTTGCCCCTGTGCTTCCACAGCAGTGCTGGGCTCTTCACCTCACATAACCCCAGTGCCAGTGAGCTCAGACACAGTGCCCACACTGTGTCCAGCCCCTTGCAGAGAACAGCCCTCCAGAGGAGCAAGACTGGGCTAATAAGAGATGCAGTCTTCTTGTTTCAAGCAAAATAAGGTTTCTGTGGAACTTGTGTCTGCAGGTGCTATTGAGGGGGATGCTAAAGCTGCTGTGGCCAGACATGCCTCAAAATCTCTCCTAGCAGTGACCACGGGAAACACCAAGCTCCTCATGCCATGTCTGCTGTGTCATGGGCATCCAGCTGGTGGAAGTCTGTCTGGACAAGCCCTGTCTGTCCTCCCTTTCATCTTTGCTTTGCTCAGGATAGCACATGACTATGCCACAGTCCAGATTTTAATATTAGGCTGCTTTTTTCTGCCCTGGAGCTTTGGATCTGAAGGGATATTGGATATTTCATAAAGCAGCCTCACTAGAGAGTCCCCACAAGACTGGGTTGTGAGCAAATTACTTGAGGGGCTGAAGGGCAATGCAGCCCCACAGACAAAAATAAGAAAGACTGCCAGCATTTGCCTGGAAAGCACAAACCAGCCTGGCATGAGACAGCAGGACCTTCCTAAAGTATTTGGGGTTGTGTGCTCAGTGTTTGGGAGCTTGGTTTTGATTTTGTGGGGTTGTTTTGGTTTCGTTCTGCATCATTAATTTTCTGCTTGTGCGGGTGGAGGCTGGGAACCAAAGTGCCAAAAATCAGCACGACACCACGAGCTCCATCCCACAGTAACCACATCCTGGAGAGTCAGAATGAGCAGGAATTGCTCCCAAATATGCCCATCTTAGGTGATTTCTCCAGCTTCCAGAGGGGAGCACTGGAAAGCACCTGAACCACATGCATTTCCCATCTACAGTCTCTCTCCCTTCTCTGTCTGAGCTCTTCTGTCTGTCCCTGACATGGCACCATTGATGGAAAAACACTGCCCAAGACCTCATTTGAACAGAGGCTCCAGATAAAAAGCACTGGTTCTGGCAGTTCATTAATAGAAGCAAAGATCCAATTGATTCCTGCAATCTCTCTCTGCAGGGAGCCGGGGAATGCTCAGTGCAAAGAAAAGTTGAGTAAAAAGAGAGGGAAAATTTCATTTTCCACTGTTGGTCCCAGCTTTCCTGCATCTCAGAGGCTGCATGGGTGGGGATGTGGGCTGTGGGGGAGCAGGGCTTGGGTATGGCAGCTCGCCTGAGCTTCCTGCCCAGGTGGCACTGGTGTCTCTGGGGAATATCCTGGGACAATGTTGCTCCTCTGCCATGGAGATTCGAGCCCCTGCTGCCCTGCTGTGCTTCCTCACAGTGCCGGTGTTGAAGATGTGTGATGCTTATTAGTATGCTGTTCCTTGTGCTGGCTTTTATCACTGCTGGAGCAGACGGCTGGTCTTGGACTGCTGCCTTCCACTCGAAGGAAAACTGGGTGACATGGTGGGAGTTGTGAGGACAGGTATGGGCTGTGGGAAACATCCCCCTTCAAGGCTCCAAGTGGGAGCAGGGAATGGGCACCAGCAGGGCTGTGCAGGGGCATTGCCTCACAGTGGGTGTGGGACCAGGGGCTGCTGCTGGGCAGGGTCACTGGAGAGGTTCCACCTGTCCCATGCTCTCCTGGCATCATGCTCCTGCATCCTCAGGCCACGGAGAGATCACAGCACCCCAGTGTGTCCCAGGGGTGGGCTGCACTGTCCTGATGCTTTTGGAGGAGAGAACCCCACCTTGCTCCTGGAGCAGGAATCCACCAGCCCCTGGAGCTCCAGGGTGACAACTTCCTCCTGGGACTCTCAGGGGCCTGGTGGTCTTTCTGCAGCTCCCTCCCCCAGTGGGGGAATGATCCACATGAAGCAAGATATTATCTGTCCTGGGAGTCTTGCCAGTCTGGAGATTCTCAAACAGCCAGAGAATTTTCATGGGTTGTTCTTCCCTGGACTATCCTAGCTACCCCTGGAGCTCCTAAAGTCTGCATTACACCGCCAAAAATTAGCTCTGATTTAATCTGGGCTGATGCTCCCTCCCAAAGAGCTGCTTCCCTCAGCCCCATGGATATGGGGAGCAGCTTTGGTCATTGCTGTTCACACTGAGACACCTTGCCAGTAGCATCCAGGGAAGATGGAGCAACCTTCACAGGTATGTTGGAACCAAGAGCTCTGTAATTCCACAGCTGCCTTCAGGGGCACACCTTCAGCCAAAGCAGCTGGGAAGGCTGGTGAGGACCATCCTTCCACCATGTGCCCATCTCCTAGACCACAAGGGCAGGAGGGTCTGTGCTGCCATCCGGGGCTCCAGCAGTGCTCTCTGGGGTGGCAGAGGCAGGGGGATGAAGGAGCTCTGCTCTGGGCTGCTCCTTCCTCCTCCTCCTTGCAGTCTTCACTTCTTTACCACAAAGGGAGGAGGTGGAGGGAGGGAAGTCACAGTCCCTGAGAGCCAAGAGTGAATTTATTTCAGCTGGCCTCAGTCATCCCTGTGGCACTCATGGTCGGGGGTGGGCAGTGCTAATTGCTCTGTTGGCCGTGGGTGTTTAAATTATATTTAAGAAAGCTTTTCAAGCAGTGGGGATTCTGTCTCTGCAGATAAGGCTTTCTGATAGCACATATGAAGGAGGTGATAAAGTCCCTCTTTTCTCTCTTCCTCTTAGGCAGCAAAGACGAGTTTAGTGCTGACAGGGCACTGTAAGGCCAGAAGGCTTTAGGGCTGTTAGCAAGGGACTGACATTAAGTGACAACTGTTTTTTTCTCTCCTTTCCCTCGCCTTGCTGCCAGGGATGATCTGAAAGGAGCAGACAGCGCTCAGTGCCCAAGTACTGCTGCCCACCTGTGGTGCAGTCCCTGGGAACCTGGGCTGGAGGGTGTCCTGCCCACTTACGGGTGCTCATACCAGCATCACACCCTGCCCTTGGGGAGGGATGGCATCCCCCAGGAGGCACCCTGGACGCTAGGGCTGGGGGGAGCTGCGTGAGCATCTCTGGAAAAGGCCTAGCATGAGGAATCGAGAGTGGCTTTTTGGTTGTTTCTCCTTCAGAAACGCTGGAGCCCAGGAGCTGCCTGCTCTAAGTACAGGGGCATTGTGATGTCTGCAGTTGGCATCTGCAGCACAGGTGTGCACCCACAGCCCGTTCTGCAGCACAGGTGTGCACCCACAGCCCATTCTGCAGTACAGGTGTGCACCCACAGCCCGTTCTGCAGTACAGGTGTGCACCCACAGCTCCTGTGTGCAGCACAGGTGTGCATCCACAGCCCGTTCTGCAGCACAGGTGTGCACCCACAGCCATGTCTGCAGCACAGGTGTGCACCCACAGCTCCTGTGTGCAGCACAGGTGTGCACCCACAGCCCGTTCTGCAGCACAGGTGTGCATCCACAGCTCCTGTGTGCAGCACAGGTGTGCACCCACAGCTCATTCTGCAGCACAGGTGCGCACCCACAGCTCATTCTGCAGCACAGGTGTGCGCCCACAGCCCGTTCTGCAGCACAGGTGTGCATCCACAGCTCCTGTGTGCAGCACAGGTGTGCACCCACAGCTCATTCTGCAGCACAGGTGTGCACCCACAGCTGTGTCTGCAGCACAGGTGTGCACCCACAGCTCATTCTGCAGCACAGGTGTGCATCCACAGCCCGTTCTGCAGCACAGGTGTGCACCCACAGCCATGTCTGCAGCACAGGTGTGCGCCCACAGCCCGTTCTGCAGCACAGGTGTGCACCCACAGCTCCTGTGTGCAGCACAGGTGTGCACCCACAGCTCATTCTGCAGCACAGGTGTGCATCCACAGCTCCTGTGTGCAGCACAGGTGTGCACCCACAGCTCATTCTGCAGCACAGGTGTGCATCCACAGCTCCTGTGTGCAGCACAGGTGTGCACCCACAGCCCGTTCTGCAGCACAGGTGTGCACCCACAGCCATGTCTGCAGCACAGGTGTGCACCCACAGCCCGTTCTGCAGCACAGGTGTGCATCCACAGCTGTATCTGCAGCAGAGGTTGTACCACAGCATTGTCTGTCACTGTGGGCAGTGCAGTCACACTGTTTTGCCTGCCGTGGGCATCTGCAGGACAGGCACTGCTAAGCTCCTTTGGAAGGCTCAGGGCAAAACTGGAGGGGAAAGAAATGATTGAACAGAATTTGTTTTCCCTCAGTTCACCACTTCAGAGCCAGACCCCATAACAGCACCTGGTGGGGAATTGTCTGAGAGAAGACTTTGTCATGGAAACACTAGGTTATGAAACTACAAATTTTCTTTTGAGGCAGGCACACACTTATAGAATGAGGGATTTATTTATTTATCATTGCTGAAGGCAGCCTGTAGCAGGTGAGAGTTGTGGTGGGAGGCTGGGGTGCAGCCCACATCCCTCACTAGCCAGTGACAGCCCTGCCCTGGAGCTGCTGCTTCCAGGTGCCAGCTGGCAACCCATTGCTAAAGCTTTAGAGATTATACTACAGGAGGGCTGGAAGGGATCCATCCCTTTGCCTACTCAAAAGAGGACACTGGGACTGTTAAGCAGAAATTGGCATCCTACGTTTTGCCTGGTCCCACAACCCCTGTCACTGCTGCTGTGCCCCCTGTGACTGTCCTCAGCCCATCACACCACAACAGCGAACGTCACATCGCTGTGCACCTTCCCTCCTGATCCAGCTCACAGAACACGTGCCTGGAAACATGTTTGGTTTAGACTGAGAGCTGCTGGAGGAGTTGAGTTGCCTTCTGCTAAGAGTGACCATGGCTGATGCCCACACTATCCTTGGTGGGGAAAGGCAGGGAAGGATCAACGCTTTGCTCTCTCCCCAAACAGGAAGCTGGGGAATGGGAGAATGGCTCCAGCACTGCTGGTCCACCACTTCCTATGTTCCCTCTCCCCCTTTCCTCCTCCCCAGGCTCCTCTTTCCTCTCTACCTCCAAGAAGTTATTCATTACAAGGGGAAAATCTACCTTTTGCACAGAAGATTGAGTTTCACACTGCGGGCTTTGCTGTGTAATAAATGTGGTTCCCCTCCATCACCTGCAAACTGCTCCCTGCTGTCATGGGGACACAGCTCAGGAATCTGCATGTCTGGTGAGCTGCTGCTCACTGGCCTGTGCACCCAAATGCTGGGGTGCTGGCTTTGGCTAGACAAACAGATAAGCAAATAAATACAACAACAGAAATTTGCATTGGAAACATCTGCAGAAATTGCAAAGGCTTTGTTATGTGCTTGGGGAAAAAAAATCAACATAGCTTTGGGCAAAACAGTCAAACAAAGCAAATACAGCATGGAAAATTGCAATTCAAGTGAGAAAAAGTTGAGTTTCTGGCTAGATTTTTGTCCTAAAATAGCTCCACTCCTGCCTGGTCACAGGGCTCATCTCTAAGAAGAAATTAGGTCTTCCAAGGTGAGAGCAGCCGAGTGGTCGGTTCTCTGTGATGTCACTGGAAGCCTCTGCCTGTGTCCTGGCCATGCCACAGAGTCCTCAGGGATTTTAGCTGGGTCCCTCTGCTGTCTCTTAGTCCACCTGTAACCCTTGAGTCTATCAGTGCTTTGGGACAGGAACTTTGGGAACAGCCCTCACTGTGTGACTGTGTCTGTTTTGATGCTGGCCTGGGCACCTGGGCAGGAGCAGCAGCAATTATTTTAAGAGCTGAATGAGATGAGGGAGGAGCAGCAGGGGGTGGGCAGCAGGTGGCTTGGTTCCCTGGCAGGGCTGGGAGGTAGAGCATGATGCTGGTGATGATATTTCCACTGAGCCAAGCTGAAGGCTACATCAAGGAGACCTCACATTTTTAAAGAGCAGGCTGGCTGCTGAGGGGTCCTGTCCTGCCTCCTGTCATTGCCACTGTCCCTAGAAATGGGATGGCTGCAGCTGGAGGTGTCTGGGCTGTGGTGAAGGGAGGCTCTGGCCCCTGATTCTTTGTGTGGTTCAGTTCCTGGTGCCACCCATCAACTCGCACCAATGGAAGGGAATATTCAGTGGATAAATTCGGGTGTAAATAGGGAGAGCTGGCTCCTGGGTTGCAGGTGGTTTTCAAGCTGCTCAGGGCCCCACATGCCAGCAGTGCCCCAGGATGTGGCATTGCCACCTGCCTCAGGTTCCAGCCATCACCCGCTCCCTGAGCTGCCTCTTGTGCTGGCAGCTGGAGCACAGCTGGACTGGCAGTCAGGGAGCCACGCTGGGCACAGAGGGGGCACATGGAAAGGGCAGTGGAGAGCAGGCAGGACAGAACCAGGAGGGAAGAAGCGTGAGTGATAAGGAGGCTGTAATTAGCACTTAGCGCTCCTCACCCAGAGCTTTCAGAGGAAGGTCACCTTCATTATCTCTGTTTTACAGATGAGGAAACTGAGGCACGGGGAGATAGTGATTTGCTCAAGGTGACCCATGAGGGCTGACAGCAGGGTCTGGGGTTTGCACGTCTGTGCTCTGCAGCACCAGCACACTGGGAATGCTCCTGCTGCCAGCCCTTCGAGCCCAAACCCAGCGCTGAAGGATCAGTAGTAAAGGACATGGGGCCCTTCTCCGTCATCTCCAGGCTCTCCTCCTCAGACCCACTACCTCCCCCAGCATCCCTGCCCCTGAGAGACATTTGAGATCAGGCTGGTCCAGCTGCCCCCCAGAATCTGCTCATGAAATCCCACCCAGCTGCTCTTGCCTTCCCCTCCAGCCCTGCAAAGGTTTGCTGTGAGCCCGAGGCCATCTGGGCTCCTGCAACAGTCGTTGGGTAATGGGATATGTTTTGCTGGACTTTTTTTCTCTCTCCAATAGAGCTCCCCCTTTATTTAGGTTTAAATGGATGCCATCTGGCTAATGAGCCCATACTCATGTTCTAGATTAAAAGGCAATCCTGTGCACATTACCGATACGGCACTGGAGATTAGAGAGGCTTAAATGGTTTTGAAGGTGCAATTTGCTTTTCATGCATGGTGCTATTTACCTCCTGGTGGGTGGGCCAGAATCCCTGTTGCTGTCCCCAGCAGCTCCTTCCTGGCTCTAGTCTCCTCTACCAGCCTTGGCTGCAAGAAAATGAGAGTTTGGGCATCTCCAGCCTGGCAGGGCTGTGCAGGGTGTCCTTGTAGTTGTTGCTGCCATTTGTGCACTCCTAGAGGTGCTTTTTCGTGCAGGCAGGATGTCTTCATAGACATAGACATTCTTGCTTTCTTAGCTGTCACCCCTCCACACCTCCCTGCACCACAGCATCCTGTGGGACAAGGCACAGCTCACCAGGACAGAGCAGCCTCAGCCCCTCTCCCAGCCCAGAGAAGTGGGGGACAGCTGGTCCATCGAGATGTTAATGGCAGGTGGCTGAGGCTGAGGTTTGTGCTGAGATCAACATCTTGCACACCGTAAGCACCAACTGCCGCTGTGAACTACCTGGGTGTGCTCCCATCTCCTCAAAACGCCTCAGCAACCCATTTCAAGTGTTGGCTCCCAGGATGATGCTGCATCTGGCAAGGAGAGCCCAGCACCAGGGGTTGGCTTTCCTAAGGAAAATCTTGAAAATGAGATGGTGGAAACAGAGCATTTGTGCAAGGCGTGTCATCACCTCCAGACACCTCCCACAGAAAGTGCCACAGGCTATCGGGTGATGAAGCGTGCGCCAGCAAAATGCCTCATTTCCCACTGAATTTCCCCTTGGCTGCGATGGAGCTGGTTTCACAGTCATCTCCTTGCAGTCCCACCGCTGGAGGCTCTCAGCACTGGGGACAAACCCTGACTGCTCCTGCCTGTGTTTGCTTCCACAGATGGCTAGCCCGGTCCGGTCAGCCTGCTGCGTGGTGCTCGCCGCAGTGGTGGTGGTGTACGCCCAGAGGCACAGCCAGGGTGAGTCCTTCACACCCCCCCAGGCCCTGGGGTCCTCAACAGTGGGAATGCTGCTCCTCCAGCCTCTCTGCTGGGGGAATCTGGGTGCCTGGTATTGTTTCTGTGCATGTTACCCCTTCTCTCTGTGACAGGTGTCTCCTCCAGCCCATCACTGTGGGGTTTGGGCATCCTTCGTCTCCCTCTGCTGATGTCCCTTGCCCTGCCCACAGCTCTCTCTGTCCCTACTGCTTTGAACCACTTTGCCCACTCTTTTGTGGATGCTGCCCCATGCAGCCCACCCATGAGGGGATGAAGAGTTGGGAGGAAGCATCAGCCTGACAGCTCTGAACTCTGATCACTCCTGACAGCTCCCTGGCACCCTGCCCCATGACAATGATGGGTGATGCTTCATCCTGCTCTCCCTTCCTTGGGCTGACTTAATCCCCATTGCCACCACACATCTGTGCCTACTACTAGCTCACATCTCTCCAGGTTGGCAGGGGATTCATGGCTTGTTTTAGTGGTGGCTTTAGAGAGATTGCACTTTAGAGTCACTGGTGGCTGTGGGAGTTGGAGGAGCCCCCCATGATCCTGGGTCTAGGCAGGAGGAGGAAGATTATGGTTGGGTCCTGCTGTAGAGTCCAGCTCTGCAAAAATAGGACAAAATGGGGAACTTCCAGAATCCACTGCTTTTCCTGGGAGCCTGTCTGTAGTTGCTTCTAGTGGATCTTAGAGGGGAATTTTGCTGATTAACTCCAGTAAAGACATCTTTGCATCCTTGGACTCTGTGAAATTGAGGAACCAGCCAAAGTGCTCCTAAATCTGTTTGGGTGGGTTTACATTGCCACAAGCTTCCAGGTTGGACACAAAGCAGCCAAGGTTTGGCAGCACATCCACATTGCAGGGGGACAACCACTCTCTGGACATGGAAGGAATTTGCTGGCTGGCTGCAGGAAGGTCCCCAGCCCCTTCCCAGGGTGCTTGCTCAAAGCACTTGAGTGCTGAGCTGGATGCTGCTTGTGGTGGTGGGGTGCTTCCTGCAGAGAAGCAAAGCTGCTCACTCCTGCTGTGCTTGCAGGATCACTACCTGGGAAGCTTTAAAGGATCTGGCCATAGGGCTGCCAGAGCACCCTTTGGGTGCAGCTTCCTCTGTGCTGTAGAACAGTGGCCCAGACCTGCAGCACAGGGAGATGCACAACACACAGAAGTGCCAGGTACTTCAGGGCTGCACACACTTGAATTGTGTTGTCAAGACAAATGCTGCTTCTCACCAGTGAGCAGGACCACGCATTTTGCCACTGACAGCTGGTGCAGAGCTGCAGCGACTGTCACCTTCTGCTCTGTGATGCAGCAGCATTCAGGGATTTGGCAGTGTAGTCTCCCTTGTCCTCGTGTCCCTCCTGTTTCCCTTGCCTGCCTGTGACTGGGAGGGAGGTGTCTGGGGCAGCAGCTCAAAACTGAAGCTGCTGAGGCCTGTGTGCATCAACAAATACCTGAATGGGGTGTGAGAAGTAAGGCAGGGCTCTTCCCATCTGTAGCAGCTTCAGTGGGGGACAAAAAAGGGATACAGGGTCAAACAATTAGTTACAAGATGTTAGGGCACCTTCAGGACTGTCCTCAATTGTCGCTGTAAGGCCAGGAAGCACGAAAGAACACAGCAACATGACTCCTTCCAGGTAGCAAGAAGAAGTGATTTATGGCAAAGCCATGGCATTTATATAAGGGAGATCATGAAAAACAAAGTGGAAAAGACTCATTGGTCCAAGAAGACAACACCTCTTTGAAAACATACTTTCTGCAAAACATCACGAGACACTCACACGGCTCGGTGGCCAACACCAGGTGTTTATCTGTGCTGTTCTTTCTTCCTTGCCTTGTTTTGTCTCTGAGAAAGATCCCCAGCCTGGGAAAAATCCAAGCTGGAGCTGAGAAAAAACAAAAGCCTGGGAAAAATCCAGACTGGATTTTTCCAGGAGCCTTCAGCAGTGTCCACACTCAATCTGTTCCCCAGAGGCACTGCATGTCCCTGCTGGGCACCTCTCTGAAACTGCAAGGTGATGCTCTGGGCAGGAGATTTGGAGCAGCAGGTCTCCCACCCAGCTCACTGTGCCCGGCTCAGACACAGCCAGGTCCACTCTGGAGACCCAGAGCTGTGCCCTGGGTTTGTGCCCCAGCCAGAGCTCACCCCCTGCCCTGCTGCAGCCTCTCCTCACCAGCCAGCCCCAGAGCTCATCCCCCACCAGCCGGGCACTCCGGCTGGAAAAGCACAGCAGGAATGGGGTGGGAGGATGGATTAATCCCACTGGTGGCAGGGACCCAATGGAGTGGGGGAAGATGCTGGCATAGAGTCCATTTATCATGCACTTGAGGCACGTTCGACTTTAATAGCTCATGAAGCACTTTAAGAGATGCATTAGCACTGAATACTTGAGTGAGGAGGATGTGACAAGCTGCTAAGTGAGCATGAGCACGGCGAGGGAGCCTGGCCACCCTCTCCCGGCTCTCATATGCACCCCGGTGATTACTGGAGCGTCCTGCAAAGTGCCACATGAATTAATAAAAGCAGTGTGAGGCTTGGTGAAGGTGAGGCTGTTCCTTACTAACCCATCTCCTGCTCACCTGTAGTCCTTCACCTTGGAGCTGGCAGAGCACAGGGTGCATCTGTCTGGGATGCAGAAGCCTGGGATGATCCCCAGTGTTGGGGGAAGGGAGTGGAGAGGCTCAGAGGTCAATGGATTTGGGGTTCCTGTGGCCTTTGGGGTGACAGAGCTCCCTTGCTTTGCATCCCTGGCATGTTGCTCATGTTTCAAATGCATCACACAGCTGAAGACTGCAGCTTCCCACGGGGGTGGGAGACCAGAGACATCCAGCAGGGCCGGATGCTGAGAGGCTGGCAGTAATGTTCTGGCAGTGGGTTTGGGCTGTCCTGCTGCAGGGAAGCACAGAGGGGCAATGGAAGAGGGTGTCCAGGACTGTCATCCTCAGTGCATGAATAACCAGCTTCGGATGGGGCTGTCAGATTGGGCAGACCTGCCTGCAGAGATGGGTATTGCCCTGGACAGCCACAGGGCTGTCCCCATCTGCACAGATCCAGCTGGTATGGAGGGATGGACAGGAGCTGCAAGAAGAATGGGAGAGCACACAGCAGGCAGAACAGGCTTGAAACCTGGGAGAGAAGGGGAGAGCCTTGTGCCCTCCACAAAAAAATCACAGAATGGTTCAGGCTGGAAGGGACTTTAAATATCATCAAGCTCCAATCCCCCTGCCACGGACAGCAATGCCAGGAACACTTCCAGGGGTGGGACATCCACGGCTTCACCAGTGCCTTACCATCTTCACAGTGAAGGATTTATTCCTGATATCTAATCTAAACTTGCTCTCTTTCAGTTTAAAGCCATTACCCCTTGTCCTTGTGAGAAATCCCTCCTCAGTTCTCTTGTAGCCCCTTTATGTGTTGGGTGGTGTCATCCCAGAGCCTTCTCTTCTCCAGGCTGAAGAATACCAAGTACCTCAGTCTTTCCTCATACTAGAGGTGTTCTAGCCCTCTAATCATCTTCCCATTAGCTCTGTGTTTTGTTCTCCAGGCAGTGGTTGCTGCCAATTTGTTTCAGAATGGAGGAAAGTGATGGGGAAAGCTGAGCAGAGCACCGATGCGATGCTGACTGCTGTGACACTCACACCTTTGGCTGTCCAAGTTCTCCACTGTGTGAGAGCAGAGCTGGTGGGGGTCCCTGCAGTGCAGAGACCTCCTCCCTAGCAGGGCCTGGGCGCCTTCAAAGGTCTGGGAGAGGTCACAGCACAAGCTTTGGGGTGTAACCCAAGCTCTTATTTGGGAGGTGTGTACGTGGTGGAGATGCCCAACCACATTCAGGTTGCCAAGTGTACATGCATGGGTGATTTCAGCTTTTTGTACTGAAGGCTATGACTGCCTGTTGCTGGACTTTTCTGTTCTTATTAAACCAAATGCCTACAGCAGTCCTGAAAAGAAGGAGTTCTGCTTCTCCAGTCTCTTGCTGTGACCAAGGTGTCTTCTCCATCCATCAGCTCTGCCAGAGTTATGTCCACATCTGTCCCAGATTGAGATTTCTTCACTTTTAAAAGAGGAGTAATTCTGTTTTATTGATCCTTACCTTGCTGAATTAACTCATGTTTAAACAATAATTATGTTTTCACCCAGGAGAGGAGACAAAGGAGATAAAAGGCTCTGGAAATGAATGCACTTCAGATGCCACATGCTGGGGTTAATTTATTGATAGGCGCAGAAGCTCCCATCTCTCCTCTTCCTCACCAGCAACAAGCAATTAGCCCCCATCATTCCTCAGCTGAGGAAAAGAGAGATTTTGTTTCATGACTCTCCCTTTTTTCTTGTTCTCTTAAGCCCTGACTAATCTTTTGCAGTCGGTTCTGCAGCAGAGCCTCCCGGGGGCTCCAGTTTGCACGTGCCTCGTTAGAAATGCTGCTGCAAAGACAAAGCCTGGACCAGTAAACAGCCTTCAAAATGCACAGCAGAGCCATGCAAATTGGCTTTTCAAAGAGAAGCCAGCTGTAGATAGGAAAACCTCTCTCCCCTTCCAGAATTGCCCAACCTCGTCTGTGTTGCAATTTTTGGCTGACAGGAATGTGACCAGCTCTTTCTGGACTCTGCATCCTCCACATAAGTCAGCCCATGCCAGGGAGTACCACCTGCCTGGCATGCTTAAACTAGACACTTTGATTTTGGAGATGTTCTCTGGATTTTCTGTGTAGGAGATGGTTTGTCCATTTTCACCAGGCTGTGTGTTTTGTTTGTAGACATCTGTGTAGGTTTTGGCTGTTGTGCAAACACAGTTGAGTGGAGGTGCCTGGATTCAAGAGGTATAATTGGGTGGCCTTGTGCATCCAACCTGAGATGGCTCTGCAGGAGTGCTATCTACAAATATACATTCAGAAGTATATTTGAAGTATCTCCTCTCCTCTCCTCTCCTCTCCTCTCCTCTCCTCTCCTCTCCTCTCCTCTCCTCTCCTCTCCTCTCCTCTCCTCTCCTCTCCTCTCCTCTCCTCTCCTCTCCTCTCCTCTCCTCTCCTCTCCTCTCCTCTCCTCTCCTCTCCTCTCCTCTCCTCTCCTCTCCTCTCCTCTCCTCTCCTCTCCTCTCCTCTCCTCTCCTCTCCTCTCCTCTCCTCTCCTCTCCTCTCCTCTCCTCTCCTCTCCCAGTGTCCTTCAGTCATGCATTAAGGGACATGACAAACATCTGTCATTTGTTGTTTGTTTCTGCATGTATTCCCCAGGGTGAATTGTATGTGCAACAGAGTGATCTGGAATTTTTGTAATTGCCAGGGCACAGGCAGGGCTGGGGAAGGCGAGGTCAGAGGGGCTGACTGTGTGTGCAGAGTGGCTGGCTGGGAGGCTGGAGATGAAGCTTTCTTCCAGACTCAGGTTGGGGCTAGCTCAGGACAAAGCTGTCTTCCCATTGCATAGCACCTTCCTCCCTCCCGTGACACCTCCTTTTGCCTCTGGCCAAGTTTTGCTCTCAGCACTGGCACTTTATCTCCAAGTGACTCCTGACAAGGCCTTATTGGTGCTGTCCTCCCCAGGACACCATCCTGCATTCTGCAAGTCTGACCTAAATTCCTCCACTGAGATGAATGGACTTGTGTTTGGCTGCATAAAACACATGCTCCTGCCTAGGGAAGGCTCATATATTAACTGCTCTGGACTCTGTGTGTGATGGACTCATCCTTTCCATTATATACATCAGCCCCTGTGTCACTGGCAAACTTTGCCAGCAACAGTTTTATGTTGCCTTCAGGATAATTGATAAGACGAGTGATTAGCAATTGGCCAAGAACAGATCCCTGCGGGGCCACACTGGGAACACCCTCCTGCAATGATGATTCCCCATTAACAATTAATTCCCCATTAGCAATTACATTTTTTAATCCTTCCTGTTATAACTCTGGATGCTCTCATTATACAGCTGGCTGAAAATACCAGCTTCACTCCAAACTGCAGCCCCATTCAGCAGAGCCTGCTTAAATCCTTCTGAAGGGCAGGCATCTGTCTGCTCTCTGCCTCCTCTGCTGCTCACAGCAAAGCTAGCCCAGGCTCGTGGCCATCCACTGGGAACCAGCATTGTCCCCGTGGGATTACTGCATCTGCAGGGGACAATCTGCTGGCCCATCCCTTGCTGGCCAGAGGTGCAACCTGGCTGTAATTCAAGCTGCCCTCTGATGCCTTTCCAAGGAAGGTCCATCAGCTCCACCCCTGAGTATTCATTACTGTGATGCTTTTCCCACTGCCTCCCCATCTTCCCTGCCAACCCACAGCTGCAGGGAAGCAGAAGAGACAGCAACTCCACCTGCAGGGACACCCCTGCTGTGACCTGTTAGACTCTGCACTCTGCTAGGGTGGTTAAGAGCCCAACAAGTTCTGGAGTCCCCTTTGTTGCTCTGATCTTTCCTGGTGAAGGTGAGCCTGAAGAACCCCAGACCCAGTGCACAAACAGGCACAAACATCTGCATACTCCCCTTTCCATTTCTGCCCCTCTCTCTGTCCATAAGCACCTGGCTTTATTTTTCTTTTTTTTTTTTTCCCAGCACAAGATGCATCTCCCGAAAGGTTCTCTGTCTGCAAAATAAAAGAAAACAGCAAAAATAGCCCAAGGTCCTGGAACAACTTTTTCTATTACTGGACATCCCCCTGAGCTCAACTAGATTTCCTGCCCAGACACAGAGTGAATTATGGCCAAGCTCTAGGCAGCTGACCTTGTGGTCAGCCAGAGCACAGGCTTGCTAATAAATGTGGTCAGCCCCTACCGCAAACAGCCTATTTTTAGTGCCTGTGCTTTCTTGCCCACTGCCTCATCACTCCACAGGTTCCAGAGCTGAGCATCCCAAGGGGTCCAGCCAGCAATGCAGGATAGCCCTTTTGGGAGCACATCCCATGCTTGCTTCTCTCTCCTGGGAGCTGGGAAATCAAGAGGGTTAATTTCCACATATTGTCTGTTAATTTTGCACTCAGAAAGTCGGTGCAGTGTGGTGTGTCCTGCTGGGACACACTGCAGGAGCACAGCTCATGCCTGTCAGACAGGGATTGGAGAGCTCACAGCTCTTACCTAGAGTCTGTGTTTGAAAAATAGCCACAGGTCAGCAAAAAGATTGATGTCCTGTTGTGCTAAGTGCTGTCAGAGGCAGGAGGTGAGATGTTCTTGAAGTGCAAGTGGGGAAGAGAAGGGAAGGACAGGAAGAAATATAGAGGGACTGGCACTTAGGTGAGAGGAAACACAGCTTGATGGTTCAGGGCTTTGAAGTCTTGCTTTTTTCAAGCTACTAAAGTTTGTGGGCATTGCAAAGAGGCTGCTTGCTTTCCATGTACAATTCTGTCTGGAGTCACTGGAACTGAATTTGCCACTTTCTGGAAATAGAAATAGTTGTTTGAAATGGAGTTTATGAAATTCTGGAGTAAAGTGGAGATCTGTCCCATGTGAGCCATCCAAGAGCTTGGAAGGAAACCCAGCTGGGAACATTTGTGATGATAACAAAATAGGGAACCCTTCCCAAAAATAGGTCCTGTGTATTGAAGCAGATCACAAATCTGCAAAAGAATCAAAGACAGAAAAGAAAAAAGAAAACAGCTTTAGAGTGTGGATCTATCAGGCTTTGTACAAGCCTGTGATTCCACAAAACTGGTGAAAATAGTTCATGTCTGTGGTGAGAAAAGAAACTGCCAGGAAGATCACAGTCTGCCAGGACTCATTAGTTCTGCCAGTGCTAAGGAAAAACATGTCTCAGTAGTCTCTTAGGCTTCATTACACAGCAACAGGCAACAGAGGAGGAGGAATGGGATTTGTAGTCCACCCAGACATCTAGAGAAGCTTCAAGTGGAGGATTACTGCTAGCACAGGGCAATGCTGCCACAGCCCATGGGGTGGGGGCAGGACCTGCCAGGCTGTGGCTGTGCAGGGAGGGCAGCACTGAATCTGTGAGTCATCTGCTTAAGCCAGGGAGTTCTTGCCAATAAATCCTTGTTGAAACCCAGTACTGAACAAGGCCTGCTTGTTGGGGAGAGGCTGGGAGGAAAGGTTTGGATTTTCTTCTTGATGTGGCGTTGCCCTGATCCATGGAGCACGAGCATGGCTTCCTCTGCTGACACGTGGTGGTAAACAGAAACTAGGAGCCCCCAAAGGCTGATAGAAGCCAAAATCTCATTTGCACAGGTTTCCAGAGCTTAGGAAGCTGAGGTTTATCCCAGCATAGAAGGAATAGCTATGGGCCTTGTTCTGTATGTGAGCACTGCCTGCTGAAGAAGGGCTGTGTCCAGTCCTAGCACTGTGCTCCTTTTGTTGAGGGAGGAAGCAATCCTCATCCATCCTTTACATTCTCAAAGGCTTCCAGAAATGGAAGATCACATAAAACTGTGACAGGTGGAGTGGAAATCTTTAGTGCTTCAGGGATTTGGTTTCAATTAGCCTCCAAAATCTTGGAAAGGTCTCACCTTGGAAGTCACATGTGGCCATCCCAGTGAACCAGATATCTCACATTTCCAGAGCATCCTGCTCCCACCAGCCCACGTGTCCAACAGAACTTGGACTGAATGTACCACTCATTATTTATCCCATTTGAAGAGCAAGCTTCCAGTGTCTGAAATCCTGGATGCCCTGGGACAGCAAAGCCAATCTCCAGTCAGGCTCAAAAAGCAAATGTGGCAGCCCTGGGGCAGCTCTGGGCAGCACTTGTGGGAGCCCACAGCCTCAGGAGTGGGTGCTACAAATCATATCCAGGACATGCCACAGTAGCTGTGTGTGGCAGAACCCCGGACCAAAAAGTCAGGAAAGATCCTGCACATCTGCACATCTGTAGTGCTGGGCATGGAATCACTTGCTGTTATCTTCAGCCCAAAAATCTGGAAGCAAGCAAAGCCCTGGATACTGGGAACACAGGCACAGCAAGACATTGAGTACAAACATCATCATCATCTCTGCTTCCTCTGAGAGGATTTTCTGAGGTGGGAATAGAGCAAAGATACCATGAAGCGTGTTCAGGAGTGCAGATGCTGGAACACAACGTCCACAAACCTCTGTTATTGAAATCCTTGGTGGGGTTAATTTCTCTGAGCAGACATTGTGCTCCTGTGGAAAGGGAAATGCCAGATTCCTAATCAGGCCAGGAGATATTGGAGTGTGAAAAATACACAGAACAACTTGCAAGATGTGCAGTCTGTGCTGTGGTTGAAAAGAGCATCTTTCAGCATAAACAGTCTTGGGCAGCACTAAATGGGGTGGATCCATGCAGAGAAGGCAATATAATTGTGGCATATTAAAAGGAGAAGGAGAAGAAGGATTGAGGAGGGGCTGTGGCAGGCTCGTTACAGAGGGGAAAAGAGATGTGTGTCACCTTGTAATGACTGCTCCAGGAAGGCCCATCAGGTGGAGAAGTGGAGTGAAACCACAAGGCAATTGACAGTGATGGAGGCAGGAGGGGTTACAGCCCTGTGTGAGCCATTGATCTCTTGGTGTACAATTTGCTGGAAAACACTGCTATCGAGGCTCAGCTGTTAGCAGGTGCTAATTGAAGCTGAGCAGTCTGGAGCCTCATTGCCTTCCCTTGGTTAGAGCCATACTGGGGAGGCTGGTGCTGGGAAAGGGCTTTGTGAGTGTGATTCACAGCATGGGGATAAAACAGCCTTAGTCTCTACTTAAGAGACAAGAGGAAGGGGATAAAATATTCTCCTTGCACAGCTGCATGCACCTGTGTGGAGGAACAGTCCCTGGCAAGACACATCCACCTCTCAGTTCAAAATTCCCTATGGATGGGGCAAAACCTCACCTCAGGGTGCACACAGTTGACAGAAAGGTAGTGCCTTTCATCCCAGGTTCAACACTCTTGACCTTCCCAGCTTTTTTAGTTTGCAAAGCCTGCAGCATTTCCCCCAGAGCTTAAATCTGTGTTAGCAGATTTAAGTCACCTCCCAGTAGCCAGGCTCTTCTTAGTTATCCATTCTGGAGCTTTACAAAACAGCCAGAGATCTACAGAGCTGATGCTAAAAAACATTGACCTGCAGGGCTGGGAGCCCACAGGAGTTCTGCCAGCCAAGACCTTGTGATTTGTAGGCAGAGGAGGGCTGGGACCATCACACAGAGGAATTAACTGAGATGCACAAGCTAAAGCAGGGCTGCAGCATGAGGCCTGTCTGGCTTGATTCCTGCTGGGTTTGCTGAGGTGTAATGAGGTGTGCCCACCTGTGCATGCATTTCTGATGTCCAGGCCTTGGGGGTGCTGCTGAATAACAGCTCTGCTCACAGAGGGATGGTGGGGAATGGATGCTCTGCTCCTCCAAAGGGCACTTCTGTTCTCTGGAGAAAAGTCCACTCCTTGCTCAGCTGGTCTCTGCTGTAGAGGGCTACACTTGCTGCCTCCAGGATCCAAACTGAAATAAAACCAAGGAAGTTGATGAGCATCCCTCACAGAGGTGACAGAGCTCCAGAGGGAGATCAGGGTCTCGTCCTGTTGTGAGTGGCATGAAGGCAAGCTGACAACAGCATCACCAGCTGAAAGCTGGGGTGGTGCAGAGTGTACACACAGGGGTCCACTGCTGGGAGCTTGTCCTCATAAGCCCCACATCCTTTCATCCATCCAAGTGAGGAACTTCTCCAACCAGGTGGTTGAGCTCTGCTCATCGTCTGCATTGTTTATGCACAAATCCACTCCCAGGGGAGGGTGAATTGAGCCTGGAGTGCTCTCAGTGGATTCTCCATCCATAGCCATGAACTTGAGACTCCGTGGGATGAGTCACAGGGAGGCTCTGACTCCAGCCAAACCAAAGCCCTGGCAGGTTGGACTCTACTGAGTTTGTGACTTGCCTGTGCTGTGGAAGTTCCAGCTGACTGGATGCTGTGTAAGGGAGAAACTGAGGCACGTGGGAGTGGGAGTGCATTAAATCCAGAAGCTCATGTCTGTCTGTCTAGTCCTCTCCTGTGATTTCCCATGGGAAGCCTCCATGCCTGGCTATAACTGTGAGCCTGGAGACCTGCCACAACTTGTGCCAGTGCTGGGACAACTGGAGAGGCTGGGTGCAAAGGGCTGAAAATCCAGTGATGCTGCTGAGGAGTGGGAGGAGGCTGTTGAGCCTTTCAGGAGCTCCTGCTGTTGGGAGGGTGTGTAGCATTACGTAGGATTACAGGGCATGAGCCTGGTGGTCGTATTCATGGCACAAGTTCCTGTGCTCAGCAGACTTGAAAAGCAGTTTTACCTTTGTGGTGGAAAGCACAGGTTCTTGCGTTTTTCCTTTGTGTGAGGGTCCCTCAGTGTGGCATAGTGGAGGGGCAGATCAGGAGCTTGAATTCCCCACTTGTGCCTCCTCACTCTTGGAGCATCACAGAATCCCTTTGGCAGAGTTAGGAGCCATAGTTCACCTTCTAGTGAGCTCCAGTACTGTTCCCTCTGGTTAATCCCATTCACTCTCCTGGGACTATTCCCTGTCTCCTTTGCTCTCAAGGAGCCTCCCCATCTTTGTCCATTAACACCCCTGCCTTCTTCTCTCCCAGCACCACAGAGCACATCACTTTGGGCACTAAGAGAAAGGGCTTTGATCCTCCCTTTTGGAGGTTTTGGAGGGTGCTCATGCTCTGTCTCTGGCCCCACACAAGCACCCTCCCCTGAGCCATGGCTGGGTGTAAAAGCTGTGCCAGCTCTGTGGCTGCTGGTGGTGGAGAGCCTTTAGGGATGCTGGCAGGATGCCTCACTGCTGATTTACAGCTGCAGCTCACTGGGTCTGCCCCAGCTCAGACAACTCCTCCAGCCCTCAGCTCTGACACAGACATGCCTGTCTGTCCCTCCTGGTTTGCAAAGAGAGTTTCTGTTGTTCTCAACCCAAGTTGCTGCAGGCGGATCCTTCTTTTGTGGAGCGTGAGCCCTGAATATTCAGGAAACAGCACTGGAGTTGGTGTGACCATGGTTGGCAGGCTCTGGCCCTTAATTAATTAGCATTGATTGTGCTTCCAACAGTGGAGGAGGGAGCTGCAGCTCAGGGAAGCAGTGAAGTGTTGCAATATAATCACTGCAGCTATTTCCAAGCTGCTGGTTGGTGCTCTTCAAAACTTACCTAGCTGCTGCATTGGCAGCATGGTAGACAGAAAGGAAAATCCCAGGGGGAATAGTAGCAACATGGGACTCTGGAAGCTGTCATTTTAGAGGAAACATCTGTCTACGTGTCTATGCATAAACTAAATTTTTTTTGTTTTTTCCTTTTCAATTTTTTTATTGTTTATTTATTTATTTTCTGGATATTGGCATTGCCTTAGCTTGACTCAGTTTTATCAAACTGTGCAGTTCATGTCTTTTGCATGGCAGCAGGGCAAGTTCACCCCTGGGCTAATGAGAAGTCCTGTTTAAGAAGTGGGATGTGCCTTACCTCACAAGAAATTTGGATCAGATTACAGGGCTTGATCAGTCACTTTAAATTGAAAGTGTCTGCTCCATCTGACCAAGATACCCAGTGGACAGCCCTACCTCTGTGTTAGTGAACCCCCTCACTCTGTAATCTATTCCACTGAGTTCTCTGAGCTCATGGGCTTTTGTAGCCATGATGCATTTCTTTCTGCATATTTTTGCAATTTTATTCTTGGCAGCTCCAGAGAGGCGGGCCCGAGCATCCTTCTGCTGATCTATGAGAAGGACTTTGGGATGTAAACCCAGAAGGAAAATTTCAGGATTTAGGTAGACAGGTTTAATCCCATCACATTCTTCATCCTGCCCTAAATCACAGCTTCAGAATGAAGAGCCTCACAGTGGGAGCTGCCACAAGCACTCACAGCTCCTTTAATGCTGTTTCCTGATGTTGCAGGTGTGTCCCCCAGTCTGGTGAATACTGAACCCTCCTGAAAACACTCGGTGCCTTTAATCTGTGCTGTGTCAGGGGGCAGCAGCTCCCAGGCTTGTCCCTGCACAGCCCATAGCCCCACAGTGTGCTGGGCTGTGTGCTGGGAGCTGGGACTGTGGGCACCTTCCTTTCCTTAACATGTGTGCACAGACACTGTGCCAGGATTCTGGAAAATCCAGGGCTGGATGAGGGGTGGGAAGTGCGTGTCAGCAGGAAGAGACCTTCAAGTCAAGCCTGGTAGCACAAGGGATTAGTGGATACGGGCTGTTGGGTGATTTAATTGTGTTTTCCTTCCTCCAGTGAGTTTGTGCCATTTTTCTTACCTCGCTTAGCCCTGAGGAGTTTTTGAGTGTAACCAGTATTTATGGAAAGCTTTTTGCTTTGGTGCCTCAGAGGGAGTCACTGGTGTGCACAGCAGCAGCTGTGCCATAGCCCCACAAGCCATCCCTGCACTGCCTGAGTGCTGCATCCCGAGGGCCATACGGGGTCCCAGGTGGATAGAAAGGCACCAGCCAAAGTTAATTCAGTGATTTGTGGTTTTGTATTTCAGCAGGGTCAGGAGAGCCTGACCAAGCCCTGGGGTCAGTGTAACAGGTGTCATAGGATCACAAGGAAGGAGGAAAACCAGAGCCTAGCTCTGATGAAAACAAACTCTCCTGGGCCAGGCATTTAATCTGTTTTGGGGGCTTCATCTCGATGTGTAAGATGCTCTCCACGTTTGTCTCACCCGTTTGTGTTGTCAGATCTTTTTGTGGGGATCTGCATCTTGCTGGATGCCAGCACAAGCAGTGGATGATAGGGTGGCCATCCCTGGGGGGCTGCAGGCACTGACAGCCTGAGTGCTGAGGAAGAGCTGCCTCCATCCCTGGGCTGGAACCCTGTGCTTCCCACAAGGGGCATCTCCAGCTGGGAGCAAAACGCTGGCTGCCAGTCTGTCCTGGGCAAAGCTGGTGGGGAGCATCCTCAGGGTAGCCATCATCTGTTGGAAATTAAGTCCCATCAACATCCAATTGTTTTGTAAATCCAAATTTACAAAATCATGTTTCTCTGTCAAGGGAGATAAAATAAGGTGGTGCATAAGGGAAATAAAGACTGCAGTTTGTCTTTTTGGTATTTTTCGGAAATGGTTTGCTTTGAATTTACATCCCCCTCCCCTTAAAAAACCAAATGTTTTGCAAATCCTTTCATGCAACTCAGTGTAGAAGTTTTGAAAGAAAAAAAAATCTTAAAACACATTGAAAACCTTTGGTTTCCCTCGGAAGGAAGGAACTAGGCTGGTTTGGTGTTTTAACAGAGAATATTTGTAAGTTTGGACTTTTGCCCCAGTGGAGGCAGAGCAGCATTTCTAACTTCATGGCATCCTGAGCCTGCCCTGGCCACTCCAGAGCTGCAAGCTCCAGATCCTGGAGCAGCCAGGGCATCTCCTCTCGCCCATTCCTGCTCCCGTGGCCATGCTCCCGCTGCTGGCTGCAGCCTCTCTCCCTGGGTGGGCTGCAGAGGATGCTCTCACTGCTGTGCTCCAGTTTTTCTGTTCATGACCTCAAGCTGGAGGTAGGGGAAGCACGGCTTGCTGCTTGTAGCTGCTTTCCATGCGTGGTGCATAGATTTGCACTGATTTTCTCTCCTTAAGGACTTTCTCGTATTCCCCCTCTCACATGCAGTTGTTTGCAGGCTTCTGCCTCTGGGCAATTTCCTCCTCCTCATTACTACCCTTCACTCCCTCATATGTTATCCTCTTCCTCCCTCCTGATGGAGACAGTCTCTCACAGCCGACTCATTTCAGAGATGTTTTTTCACTGTTGAAGCCAAGATTTTTCTCTCTCCCATTGCACTTCGTCTGGAAATGGGAGGAGGAAGCAGGTTTTGGGTTTAGTTTGGGATTTTTTTTCAGCAATAAATAATTTCTGAATGCTGAAGAGGCAGTAGAGTGAAGCTGGCGTTAGGCTACATTGAAATACTCCATTTGTTCTGGGAGTTTTTCTCCGCCCTCCTCCAGAAAGCTTCCTCTAGTGTTTCATTTTAAAGCAAGCCACCATTATTTTTATTTTTTTTTTTTCTGTTTTCTTACTTTCCAGAGGAGACTCCTCTATTATTTTGGCTTGTCTGGAGATTTCTATGCACACCAGAATTTTTTTCCTTGGCTTTTCTTTCCTCTTTGATTTCTTTTCACCGGGGTTAAAAGCCCCAAGTCAGCAAGGTACTTAAACACATGCTCAAAGTTAAGTCCTTGCCTAAGTGCTTTGCTGACTTGGAGCCAAAGATATTTTCTCAAGTCCTTTAAATGCTTCAGAACCTGAATTCAAAACGTTTTACAGAAATTCCAGATTTCAAGTATCTCTTGTGCTAATAATAGTTGTAATTCACTACTGCCTTCAGATGACTGGAGCTCTGGACATGGCGAGCTTCTGAATAGCCTTTCTTTCAGAAAATACGCTTCCCTAAAATCTTCTGCTTCAAACCCAAGAGCACTCCAGAGAGCAGGGCACACTTACTTATATTTCAGTCAATGAAACATAACTGGCCTTTTAGCTGTTGTTTTGCAGTAAGACACTCATAGCTTTTAAACACTGAAATTTAGGAAATAAGGCACAATTGGGTCAGGAATGAATGTCTGCTCTTGAACTAACATTTGCTCATTGTCCCCAACAGAGGCAATAAAAAACCTGCACCAAGCTGAGGATGCTCTGACATGACAGGATCCGCAACTGGAGGGTAGCAGATGCTCTCAAAAGCAGACTGTGCTCCCAAAAGCAGCGCTGCTCTCTGCTTTTGAGAGTTTAGTGAGAGGGACAGCAACAAAAGTGGTATGGAGAGGGAATGGCAGTGGGTAGACAGGCAGGAAAAGGCTGTGTCAAAGAGGAGGAGAGGGAGGAGGAGAAGCAGAATGTATTTCTACAGAAAGCAAAGGGGCTACAAATATCAAATAGAAGTAGCAGCATGTTTTTTTGGGCTCTGCATGATGAAGCTGTGGAAGGTTCTTCGTGATAAGACCACCAGCCAGACAGTGGGCGCTGCTTTGGAAATGCTCAGCATAATGAAGAGCATCTTCCTCACAGGTTTTGGAAAGGGTGCTGAACATTGGTGCCCAGGCAGGGATTGTGACAGTTCACCCCTCAAGGAGTTGCATGCTCCCTCCTCTGAAAACACTGGAATGCTGCTGAGAATGGGAGAAACCCAGGAAAGCTCCTGGCTCACCGGCCTGGTCTTAAGATTCTCTCTTCTGAGGTGGTGTGATCTCCTCTGAGCTTCTGCATTGTGCTTTGCAGATAGATGAGCAGGATGTATCCAATCTGTGATTCTGTGATATGTGCACATGTGTTTGACTAATGATTTTCAGAGGTCACTTCCAACCCAGACCATTCCATGATTCTATGACCTGCACAGGAAGGCATGCAAAGACTCTGTCTGCCCCAAAACACTGAGCACTTTCAGTCCCTTGCTCTCTCTCATGGATCTACTTCTTGCTTCTGGGATCTTCCATGTAGTGTGCAGAAAATCCTGTCTCTCCTACCTGCTCAGAGACAAATACAAAAGGCACTGCCACCTTTGATAGCTCTCTGACTGCAAAGTAACTTGTAAATACTCACACAGCCTGTGGATTTATGGGGCTCCTGAATAATGCTGACTCCCTAGAGGAGCTCAGAAATTTGAGGACCACAGTCCTGTAGTCATGGCATCCATTGTTCAGATACACTTTTCATTCCTTGATCAGAGTCTCAGCCTCATTCAGACCTGAGCTGGACCCTGTCCCAAGCTCTGCTCAAGAACCAGGAGCTCTGTCCTGGGGTCCTGTTGTGCAGTCTGTAATGCTCCATTAGCTATACTCAGCAATTTATTTTATGTCTCTGGTGTAAGTAACACTCTTTCCAGCATGCCATGGATCTGACATGTGCACATCTTTGCCCCCAGCAGATGCTCTGTGTGATGGGTGGGCTGCAGTTCTGCTGGCTGTGACACAACTCAGCATGTGCTGGTGATCCTTTCCAGGCTTGGCTTTGCTTGAGGATCCTTCAGACTGAAAGGCATCAAATGCAAATGTAGAATCACATTATTACCAATGCAAATCCCAATGTCTTGTCTAAGTCATTAATAGAGCCCCTGCAGAGGACAGAAGATGAGTGCCTTATTTGTAATATTGTTTTGAAATCACCACTGGATTCCAGATATGCAGGTGTTGCTTGGAGGAGTGATGGCGACTGGGTCAAAAAAAACCCTCAAACTTGGGAAAATGGTTCCCATTTTATCAGTGTCTGCTCTTCCCACTGTCTTCACTGTGCTGCCCTGGCAGCAGCTAAGTTCCACTTCTATTCTGTACCCACACCCACAAAGAAAATATTGGTATTGCTGCAGAGGGAAGAAATCCCTCTTTTGGAGAGAAACAAGCCCTGGGGTGTAACCTTCAGTGGATGTACAGGTGGAGAGAAAAGTAGTGGTGCTTCTGTTGGGAGCCCCAGGGAGTGCCCTGTCCCCCAAGCCTTGGTGCTACAGGCTGCACCCTGTTTTGATTTCTCAGTCCAGCTTTTGATGCTTTGAGTCCTGTCCCTATGTGCAGTGCACTCTGTGCCTCCTCCTTGTGGGGCTGAGCAGTAAGGAGGAAGATGAACCCCCTGTACTCGTGTTTAAAAAGGCAGAAGAGTTTTTCCATCCTCAGGCACAGAAGTTCATGTGTTAAGCTGTAGTTACCCCAGCTTCAAGCCCAGCTGCTGCTGATCCACCCAGGGGCGTCAGCATTACATCTGTAAGTGACAAGCCACTGGCCTACAGCAGGCAGAACACAAGCCAACAGACAGGCAGAAAGAGCCTGAGGGGCTGAATTTCAGAGCTATTAAATGATTAAATGCAAGGGGAAAAAAAGTTAATTTAGCATCGCGGTTGTGATTTTACACACCCAAGAGCCTGGAAATTGAGAGCTCTGCTTCTCACACAGGGATCGTAACTTGGCACTGCACAGATTGTACAGTATGTAAAATTAGACTGGAGAAATAGTAAATATGCTGCAGGGACCAATACTGTCTTGGCAGAAGGAGGATGGACTGAGTGGGACCCAACAGGTCTTTTACGCCTCTGACTTCCATAATTCCGTGCTAATAAAAAACCATTGCACAATGCCTGATGCTAATCCACAGCCCTGAGTGGGGTGAAGCGGGAGCTGGGCTGTTTTGTGAACAAATATCTGTCGCCCCTGGTGCATCTGAGTGGAGCAAGGCTGCTGTGTGAGGGTGGGCCTGTGGCATTGGCAAAAGGGATGGGGAGGTGTGTGCTGTGCACTGGGCTGGAAAGGCAGGTCGATGTCAGTGGGGAGCGAGGCGCCCCGATGTCTCCATCCAGCTCTGCCCCCTCCTCCCCCTCCCCAAACCTCGGTAAATACAGGCATCTTCACGCTGTTGCTGGACCACAATGAGCTTTTCTTGTGTTTACGGCTGTGATTTGGGCACCTAATTCTGAATAGTATTGATTTCCCCCTAAACGGCATTGAAAAGCCTGATCTAAGCACTCTTTTGTGGCTTAGAGTTATTTGTCCTGTCTGCATGAAAAAGCAGGACCAAAAAACAAGCCTCTAATTCACCCATGGTGTTAGCACTGGTCATTTGGCAGCGAGGGTTGAAGGCTGAAGTGAGCCCAGCTTGGAGGATATTGGTCTTAGCAGCAGGAGTTTTCTGGCTGTGTGCTGGTTCCCCTTAGTGCCATTCCCTCTGCTGTTCCTCTGCATTTCCCTCCATGTTCCCCCACATGCTGGGGCAATTGCAGGGAACTGGAGGAGCTGTTGCTTTGCCAAGCAACTGCACTTCCTCAAATGAGTCATCTCAAGCTGAATCCACAAGGAAGCCAAGTGGGCAAGGCCCCATCCAGCCTTTCATTAGGATGAAAACGGTGTCACAGCTCAGCCAGTTGCAGCAAGGAGAGTCCCAGGGAACAAAAGAACTGGGACAGACATCCAAGTGATGGTCTTACCAAGACCTTCTGGGAAACAGATCAACACATGAACTCAGGTCCCCTCCTGGGATGCAAGAACAAAGCCTCCTGTGGACAAACCTAAAAAGCCAAGATCATCAGCCCACAAGAATCCAGACCTCTGAGCTGTAGAGCTGCTGAGACAGAAAAGCAGAAGTAGCAGCATCTTCTCCTGGTTCTGGCTGTGTCAACACAACATGACCCATGATAGAGGTACATGACTACTGCAGATGGGTGCACACCAGCATTAGCATCTTTGGGCAGAGAGAGCTCACTCCTACCCTGAAGCCATGGGAAAGAACAGCTTCTTTGTGGTCTCCTGCCCATGCATGGCTGAGGAGACTGTTACAGAGGCAGGATGGATCTGGTTGCTGTTTTCAGTTTTGCTTGTCCCCTGTGACCAGGGTCAAGTTATGCTTGGGGCACCACATCTCTGTGCAGCTCCTACTACTCCCAGCGAGAGCTGGGCTTGATGGCATGCAGGAAAACAAGGCTGCCTCTGACACAGAGCCCTGCTGGCTTGCAGCCAGGAGCACTGCCAGTGTGGAGCTCTGGGCTGATGTGATTTGGCAGGTCTAGAGAGCTGCAAGAGAAGCTCTGTTCCAGTGTGAGGCTGGTGAAAAGGCAGCAGGACCAGGACAAGACACAGTAACAGGGCACAGGGAGGACACTTCATCCCTGGTGAGATCCCACTCTGACCCGACCAAAGCTGTTCATTCAGCCAGTCTGATGATATGGTACGAGCAGAAAAATCACACTTGAGTTACTTGTCTGCTAAGGCAGCATTCCTCATCCTCCTACTGTGTCTGCCAACCAGGGCTCCCCAGTGGCCCACAGCCCAAAAGACATGGGGAGCTGCTGCATCCCATGGGCTGAGCCAGTGCTGCAGCCAGGACTTGGCCCTCACTTCTGCTGTGAGACTGTACATCTCCTGCTTCCAGCAGTGGGTCTCTGTTCTGTGGTTTCCTGCTGGCTTTAGCACTGTGTTTTCTCCCCAGGAGGGTGCTGATTCTCTGCCACTGCACAGACTTGCTGGCCCCTGAGCACGAGTGATGCAAGTGACACCATCCTGTCTGCTCCTGTCATCTGGAGCTCAGCCTGGGCAATGGCATGTCAAGTTCATAGCAGGTCAGGCACCACACCTCCCCACTGCTGGACCATCTATCCCAGGAGGGAGCCCATGCATTGGATTATCATTTGTGACAATGGAACATTTGATGGAAAAAGTGTCACTTCATCCTCAGAAAGGTCCAGAAGGTGTTGCATTAAGGTTCATGGGAGAGGCACCAGCCTTGTGCAGCTGAACAGGTAGAAGGGCCCTGAAGGCTCTTGTCACCCCACAGTGGACATCCCCAGCTGGGTTTGGGTGCAGCTTCAAAGGGGTGCGAAAAGTGGGGGCGTTGCAGAGCTGGAGCAGAACTTCTGCAGGAGCATCAGAGCTTTGCCAATGCCCACAGGAGGATGTTCTGGGGTCACATCCAGGCTGAGGCAAGAGGTTTTCCTGCCCTGGATACTGCATTGAGCAGGGGTCAAGTCCTTCCTTCACAACACTCCTGAAGTAAACCAAGGTCTGCTTCCAGGCTATCGTGTTGTGATTGAGTACAAGTCCTTTAGCACCCATCTGTTATCTCTTAATTAAAGTTTCTTCCTAATTATTTTTTCTTGTCAAGAGCAAAGCTGCTGACTCCAGGGATTTACCAAAGTAGAGCAAACAAATGCGGTCTCTGCTTTCCGCAACTCTTCATTAATGGACAAAATTAACTTGGAACAGTCCATATCTTTGGCTACATCAATGGCACTTAATTATGCTTGTTTCCTTACAAAGACATATCCAGTTTTAAATCACTTGTGGGAGAAGTGCCTCCTTAAGCATGAAATTCCTTCTCCTTGAAGGAAGGTTTCTGCTGGCAAGAAAAGCTGTGCAAAGACCAAGTGGCATCACAGGGAATAGATGTGAGGAGATCAAGAGTGGGGTGTGCTTTGGGAAGCTGATGTCAGGAAACCTTCTCCATGGCCAGAGGCTGCTTCATCTCAAGAAGGGCAGACCTCATGGGCTGTCAGGGGAGTGGAGCCACTGGCATTCCTTGGACACGGCTGGACACTGCTCAGGCCAGTGGGCATGGGTCCTGAAGCAAGGGAGATTGTGCCAGGCTTGTGCCACTACCCTGTCCCATGGCTGGGGAAGACCAGGAACATCCTCCCACAGAGGCTAGTCAGGCCACCTCTCTGTCCTCTTGCCCTCTCTGTCCTCTGGGGCTCCCTGCTCATCTTCTGTGGGCTGATTCATCTCATTTGTCATGAGAAGTTGTGGAATGAAAGACCCTTCTGGTTTATATGCTTGGGAAGCTCTTGGCATAGCCCTGGCACTGTGTAAATATTAAATATATAATTGGCCACAATAACCCCCTGCAATGTTATAGGCTGGGGATGGTGTGGCTGGACAGTGCCCAGGCAGAAAGAGACCTGGGGGTCAACCCCTGGTCAGCAGCTGGTTGAACATGAGCCAGCAGTGTGCCCTGGTGGCCAAGAAGGCCAATGGCCCCTGGCCTGGATCAGGAATGGTGTGGCCAGCAGGACCAGGGAGATCATTCTTCCCCTGTACTCAGCATTGGTGAGGTCACACCTCGAGTGCTGTGTCCAGTTCTGGCCCCTCAGTTTAGGAAGGACGTTGATGTTTGAGCACGTCCAGAGGAGGCAGCAAGGCTGGCGAGGGGCTTGGAACACAAACCCTGTGAGGAATGGCTGAGGGAGCTGGGGTTGTTTAGTCTGGAGAAAAGGAGACTCAGGGGTGACCTTATCACTCTGCAGCACCCTGAAAGGTGGCTGTAGTTAGGTGAGGTTGGTCTCTTTCTCCACACAGCAACCAACAGAACCAGAGGACACAGTCTCAAGCTGCGCCAAGGGAAATATAGGTTGGATATTAGAAAAAAGCTTTTCATGAAAAAATAATAAAGTACTGAGATTGTCTGCCCAGGGAGGTAGTGGAGTCACCATCCCTAGATGTGTGTTAAAAAAGACTGGATGTGGCACTCGGTACCCTGGTTTAGTTGAGGTGTTAGGGCATGGGTTGGACTTCACGATCTTGAAGGTCTCTTCCAACCTAGTCATTCTGTGATTCTGTAATTTATTCTGTACACAGAGAGCTAATTAGCTGCTGTGACAATTATTTGGCTGGTTTCTCAGCTGTGGGAGGGACAAATGAAGGTCAGTGGGGCGATGTGAAGGCCTCTGTTCAAAGACACGTATGTGTCCCACTGCACAAGTGCTCCATGTCCTGTCAGAGAAAGGGGGGACCTGCCTTTCTCACTGTGCTGGTTTCACCATCTGCAAAAGAAGGGAAGAGCCAGAGGCTGTGGAGCCTGCAGAGTGCTCATCCCTCTCCCCAAAATGCTGCAGTATCTTTCTTTTGCTCGCTCACTGCTTACACAGGCCCCAGCCCTGCAGTGCATTTCACAGAGTGCTCAGAGGGAGCATTTGTCCCAGTCTGCCTGCAAATCGCTGTGGCAGTGAGAGTGGTTTTGGCCCTGCTGGATGTTGTCTTGCCACAGGCCCTGGCTGAAAGGTGCCCATTAAAGGGCTGTGGTGAGCACTGGTGCCAGGAATGCAAACCATCCTCTCCACTTCCTCTGCTCCCTGTTCCAGTGACCCTCAGGCGTCTGGGCACAGACCCCCAGTGCCACATCTGTGTCCCCACGAGTGCCAGTGCCCAGCAGCATTCCTGCCATGCCTGGCAGCTGCCCATGCTGGCTGGGTGGGAGCCTCACCTGGAGCAAAGGCAGAGGAGTGAAGATGGGGAATGTGCCAAGAGGAGTTCTGCTCCTTCCTAGCACAGTGCACACCAGGGCAGTCCTCACCTTTTTGCAGGATTTTCTTGTGCTATTGCCCTTCCAGTTTTGATGTAGGTCAAGATTCCATTAAGGAGGAAAATGAAGATGAGGTTTCTGTTGTATTTCCAGCTGGATTAGTTTGGGAAGTATCAAATATATTTCCAAGGGCCCCATATCTCAGCTGTTTTGTCTCATCCCTCCACGTCTCTCTGTCTGCTGTCCTGTTGGTCCCTGTTGCAGTTGCAGGACCTATCAAGCTGCCACTCATCATTGCTAGTGCAACAAAGCAGCTCACAGCTCATTTCACCAAGCTGCCCAGGTTCATTACTAGAAGCTCTGTATGTTTATTCCTATCTTCCCTCTACTGAAATTTTGCAGAGGTGTGGGTAAAGCTGTAATTTCTCCCACTATGGATCATCATGGCTCCTTTCTAGATCTGACACTTCATGTCATAAGCCATGCTGTGCCTGGCAGGTGTGCTGTGCTTGGCAGAGGATGTGGCCCTTAGTGGGCTTGGATGCTGAGAGGCAGGCTGCAGGTTGGGGTGCAGCATCACAGCCCCTCTATGATGCTTGACCCACTTGACCCAAAAGGCAGTATGCTTTGGAGAAGCAGGGCAGGGCAGCATCTTGAGGTGTCAGTTCTAGCCAGTGGTCACATCCATGTTGCTGGGAAGGAATCTTTGGAAGTGTCTAGTCTAGTGTCCCACTCGGAAAATCAGCCATGGCTTTTTCAACAAAGCCCTGACAAGATCCATGGATGAGGATCCCCCCTTTCTGTGGGTACCTGTCCCAGTGCTGTGTTACCCTCCAGGAGAATAAATTATCCTCCATGTCCAGCTTGAATCTTCCTACCAGGACACTCATGTCACCAGTTGATCTCCATCCAAAAGGGCTGGCCCTGCAGGACAGGCACCACTGTGGTCACCAATCCCGTGGGTTACCAGTGACACCATGACCAGGAGTGTGGACAAACCTCCCTTCCCTGCCTGCTCAAGTGGAGCTCTGGGTGCATTCCCAGCCTGCAGGAAGTGGAGGGTCCCAGCAGAGCTCTGGTCACCCCCACTCATCCCCATCCTACAGCAGAGCTGCTGTTCTTAGTGGAAGACAGGCTTCCCCAGCATTCCAGGGGTGCTGTCCTCATGGTGCCCCTTCCCAAAGGAGTAGCCACATCTGCATGTCCCTGTGGTTGAGTGGGACTCCCACACCTGGCATAGGACAAGGGAGGACATGAGAACTTGTAAGATTCTCAGCAAACCCTGCTGGGACAAATGCCTCCTCTGAAGCTGTGCTTTGGGTTTCTCCTTCACCAGGAGCCTTAAATCATTGCTTTGGAAAGGAGCATTGCTTTCAAAGACCTGTCTTCCAGGAATGGCTTCCTCAGCCCTTCTGGATGAATGCCAGTGTGTTTGCACTGTGTTTAAGGAAATAATTCAAGGTGACTTTTTTCCTTCCCAACTTAGTCCTTCAGCCACTAGCTATGGACAAGCTCTCAGCCACAGTCCTGAGAGGCAGAGCTGAGCATCCCAGAGCTTTCCCCCATCTCAGTCCTTCTCTGGGAATAAGCATGGGGCAGGTCTGTGGGTCCATCACTGCACTGAGCATTTCTCTGTGCAAGTCTGGTGGGTGGTGCAGTGGTGGGCATCTGAGCTCCAGTGTCACTGATAAGCAGAATTCCAAGTATAAGGACAGGATGGTCAATGGTCATGTGAGCCAACAGAAAACAGGAGGACAAAACCTGATGCAATAGAAGAAATTAGAGAAATTGAGTAAGATGCTTGAATTCTTACTGGAACTCTGATATCTGTGTTTTTCCATCCACATGTGCATAGTCATCTGTCTGTCCATCTGTTCATCATCCAACCATCCATCCACATCCAGAGCCATTCAAGGAGCTGACCATCCACCCAACACCACTTGCATTCACTGTCCTTCCATACTTCCTTTCCTCCATTCCATCTGCCCATCCAGCCTGCTGTCCATCTGTCTGTGGTTACACACATTCATCCATCCATCCTTCCACCCATCCACCCATCCACTGTCTTTTTCTGCTTCTGCCTATCTGTCTGTTTATCTGGTCCTGTTCCAGCTACGCCTCCTCACACAGATGCTTCATTTTAGATGTTCTTTCCTCTTTCTGCTGTCAGTACATTCTCCCAGCTTTTTTAAGACCCTTGAAATACACTTTTCTGGTCAGAACAGTTTCCCAAAGGTCTCTATCCTTGGCTAATGTCAGAAATGGTCCTGAGGCATCCCACTAACAATTTACTCACTACAAACCTGTTTTTCCTTGTCCTTAGCGCCCCCTTTCCCAGCAGGGATAACATCCCCAAAGTTTCTCTACTCTTGTCAGAAGCAGGTGTCCTGACAGACCATCTGCAGGAGGGCTGAGACCATCTCTGTCATCAGCTGCTTGCAATCTCCCAAGGCTCACTGGGCAGCTCAGTGTTTTAGGTTATCTTCTGCTATGAATTCATTTACTTATTGTCCCCCTGTCCAGTGTTGACATCAACAGCATCTGATGGATATAGGTTTCTGTAATTTAATCACAATTTGTGCAAAAAAGAAGATCATTTTCTATGGCTTGTTTTGCTCTCCCTTATTTTATTAGGAGAAAGAGCAAGCAGTCCTTCTCTATTTGTCCTCTTCATGTCACTCATCATTGGTAAGGTATCTGTCACGTCTTTGCTTGGTTTTCTCCTTTTATGGATGAAGGGTTAGAGTCCACTGAACCTTACGTGGGATCTGTTTCCAGCCTTAGCTGTTCCTGTTTCTTTCCTCTGCCCTGCTTCCAGTGCTGCTCTGTTTATAACAGCATGGGGACAGGTTTGTTCATGGCTTTTGAGTTGCAGTGCCTTCCATTTTGGGTTTGAGTTCTTGGTCACCACTGAGCTGATGTTTTAAGGGAAGGGAGTGTGATGACTCCAAGGTGGGTTTCTGTGGATCCTGGGGCACATTTGAAACCAGGAGTGTGTAGGGAAAGCAAGGCTGCATGCATTCCACTGTGCACTAATCAACACAGGGCTGCTGCCTGGTGGTCTGTTCCATGATGTCCTTCTGCAGCACTTTGGAGCCCAGCTGTGATTTGGCTGCCCTGACAGTCCCAGCAGCACTCTGTCTTCCCTCTCCCCTGACCCCTTTTACCTGCGAGTTATGAGGGTGCTGGGCAGATCTGATCCAGCTCGGATCTCCATCAGACTAGAACAGTGACATCTTCTACTGCTACATTTGACAGCTTGCTTTCACCTTTAGTCTCGTGACTTTAACTGCTATAAATACTTGCAAGGACTTTCCCCATATGTCAGGGCTGCTAAGTTTCCCTGGAAGGCGCCTTGTCAAACGTGGTTTTGAAGCCCAGGAGAATTTTGGGAACTGAACCATCCTTGTCTGTGCACAAAGGCTTGATGAAGCCTTGAAGGAACCTCATCCCCATTCATCCTCCCATCCTGTTTCACCCTGTGTCACGCACATGCACTCACGTGGTTTTATCCTTGCCACATGCAGCTCAGCACAGCCAAGTGCAGCAACACGGGAAATATTCAGTTGCTAAGGATCATTAATGAATGTCAGCTCCAGCTCCTGTCCAGAAACCTGAGGAAATTCAATTAGGCAGCTGGTGCCCAATGAGCTGTGTTGCCCCACTCGTGAGCTGCTACATCAAACAGCTCAGCAAGGCATCATGTTATTGTGGAAAGAAAAGAAAACCCAGACAGGGAGACAAACAGCCCTGCATGCACCAAGCAGCTGTGCCTTTCCACAGCAGAGCACGGTTAGGTTGCAAACCTCCTGCCTGGTTTCCTGGATGGGGAATTGCAAGGAGAATTACCTGCTTCCCATCTGTGCTGGTAAATATGTGGAGTTTGCTGGTGAAAAGTCCTGGGGCTGTGTCACCTCTCTGCTGGGAATTTCTGATACATGTGTTTGGTTTGTGTCCTGCAACATGTCACCTAGACACACGTCTGGCTATGCTGTGGGGTGTTTGGCTGGTGAGCCGTATGTGCAGCCCTGATGTGTCACCACAGCAAGGGTGAGAGGAAGCCATCCTGTGGGTGGAGGTGGCCCATGATCCTCTGCTATTTGTCAGCTGGTCCACTCTAGTCTAAAATAAATCACGGCTGGGGATAGCAACAGAACTTGGGCTTTCCTGGGCACCAACACAGTGTCAGCCTGCACCCCAGTCCTTCTTTTTACTTCCCAGATGAGAAGGTGAGATCTTATTTCCAAGGCAACTGTGCTGAGGGGCTCTGAGCTCACCTGCTTTTCCCCTCTTCCTTCCCACAGACAGCCACCCCCAGTACGAGCGGGTAGGTGCAGACGTGACCATGAAGTGTGGCTCCATGGACTGGGATGCAGCCGTGACCTGGACAGTCAACGGCACCGACATCGACGAGTCCCACCTGAACGGCTCCTACCTGATCCTGAAGAACGTCAACCTGTCGCAGAGCGGCCAGTACTCCTGCTACGAGGGCTCCTCCTGGCACCTCAAATACCAGACCTACCTGAGGGTGGGAAGTGAGTACCCCAGCATGTCACATTGAGGGGGACACTCTCTGCTCCCATATTGACTCCCCCCCTCCTGCCAGGCCCACCCCTTTGCTTTCCCTACAAAGGATTGTCTGCTGCACACCACCATATGGGGTCCTCATGGCACACTAATCCCAGCTGGAATCAGCCACTCTGCCCCAAGCCAGTAGATTAAATGATGCCTCAGGAATAATTTGAGAAGGGATGTGGCTTCTCCCTCTAGCCCTGTGCCACAACAACCATCTCTGTAGTTGGAAAGAGCTGTCAGAGAGGATTGCAGCCAGCAAAGAGAAGCCCTGGCTGGGATTACTGCAGTGTGGTTGTTTCAGAGGTGCAGCCAAAAGGTGTTGGTGATCCCTGGGTTTGCAGGATCCTGGGCACACAGGAGTGCTGGAGGATAGCTGCTCATTCCCCAGCATTTTGTGTATCTTTGGCATGGGATGCGCTGATTCCCGGGCCTCAGCGGGGGAGATAAGAGTTATGCTGTATTTCACATGATGCTAAGAGCTGATAGCAGCTGTGTGTTTTGAGGGCTGCTGTGTTTGTACAGCTGATAGCAACTGTGTGTTTTGCAGCACGGCGCACACAACTGGCACAGTTGTGGCTGTGTGGGAGCACCAGCCGGCATAGCCAGCTGTGGGATGGTAACTGATGGGAACTGCCATCCAGGGATGTGCCATGTAGGTGCCTGTATGTTCCCAGCTTTGGAAGACACAGCACAGCCTTCCCCTACTCCTTATCTCACCTTCTGCACCTGGCATCAGAGCCAGGGTGGTGTTTCCATCCTAGGCCATGCTCCAGGGACAGAGGGTCTGTGTAAGCCCTGAAATAAGGCACGAGGGGTTCACTGCACCTAGAGATTCGAATTTTTGAGGTGCTCTGTAGCGTCCAACTCATTTAAGGTTGTATGGGATGGATTCTGGTGTCTGTGCCAAGGAGAAGGGGTGCGATGTGAGGAGCAGGTAAGGGGAAGCAGTCAGCCCAGGGCAGGGTTACACCACTGAGCAGGTGTGGGGCTGGAAGCACGGCAGACAAAAAGGCCACTCCCCTAACAAATGATCAGGGGCTTTTTAGCTGCATTGTGGTCAGGAGGTGTTAACAGCTAGTTCAGCTAAGAAAAGGCAGGAGCTGGGTCCAGTGCAGGCAGCAGCACAAGGTTGTGCAGCTCCTCTGCTTGGCCATGTGCTCACCAGATCCCACCCATCTAGGGAGAGGTCCCAGGCTGTGCCAGTGCACAGAGAACTGCAGCCCAAGCCTGCAGGAAACAAGGGGAGTGGGGAGAGGTCCACAGCCTCCAACCACCTCCTCTGCAGCTGGGGCATTGCTGTGATTTTTGCAATGGCTCTTCCATCTGCTAAGCACCTTGCTAATAGTAATCCCTGTCAATCCGCTCAGGGACCCATGGGAATTGCTCAGCATTAGAGCCCAAATCCTGCTGTTCCCTATTGCTGTGTGTTCCATTTGCTCCATTTGCTGGAGACTCACAGGCCTCTGAGCACTGGGCAGCTGAGAATCCCCAGCTGGACACTGCTGGGGCCACCAGCCTCCAGAGAGAGGGTGGCAAATAAATAAACAAGTGTCTGGCATTGTTAACACAATTAACTGTGCAAGGAACTAATCAGGTGAGACGCTTTTAGAGGTAATTAATATAACTGGCTGGATTTTAATTTAATGTTCTCTGTGAGGTTTCTTTTCCCAGCACTGCTCCCTAAGCCCCTGCCTCCCCCACCCCACCCTAAGTGTCCTGGGTCTGCTGGGAATGATTGATTCCTTGGAGATATGAGGACTCATGCAAAGAAGTGGATTTGGGAGCATCCCAGCAGGGAATGGAGATGGGCTTGGGCATGTAGATGGAGATGGGTGACTTGTGGGAGGTTTGCAGCATGGCCCTGTGGTAGCATCGCTGCTGCAGCAGAGTGCTTTGGGAGCCCAGACCTGGGATTTGAGGGATCCTGGACTCATTTTGTTTCAGTTGCATGGGAAATTAAATGAAAACAGGCCTGTGCCTGCATTTTTCTCTTTTACTGGGGCAACAAGAAAAATTACTGCAGCGAGAGTGAGGGGCTGGGGCTGCACGTGGAGAAGTGCTGGGGAACTCATTAAATAAATTATGGTACCTGGAATGTGCTCCCCAGGCAAAGCAGGGGTGCTCCTGAGTGTACAACACCACAGGAAGGATATGTAGAGGGAGCAGAGAAGAGTCAAGGACCAGGAAAGGGTGTCAATTAGCAAAGCTAAAAGCAAGCTCTGTTGTGGGGGTCAGCGAGCACAGGGATAAAGGGAGACCTGCCAGGAGTCAAGCTGAGCGAGACCTTGCAGAGGAAATTAAAAGGGGGGTTAGCCATACAAACACAGAGCAAACGAGGAGAGAAGAGCAGAGTTGGTTCTGCAGACAGGTTTCAGGGGAGATTAAAAGTAAACTCGGCAGAGCCCGATACCAAATGAGCCCCACCAAGTCTGAGCAGCAATGCTGAGAGCAAGGGCAGCACAGGCTAAAGGAGAGGGAGCACAAAACCTGGAGGTGATCTTCTGTTGTGGAGGCACCTCCAAGGACCACAGTGCACTGAAGGCTTGGGGAGCACCTCATCCCCATGTGAGGACATCTGTTCATTAGCAAGGCTCATTAGCAGCTGAGAGGTCAGTGGTGGTACCCAGTGCAACGTGTCTCCTGTGCCTGAGCGAAGGAAAGGTCCTCATCAGACAGCCTGACCCCATTGCACAGCGGGGCCGCATGGTGCTCTTGGAAGAGGGAGCAATTAAAGACGTGGAGGCAAATGGAAAATGGGAAAAACATACTAGGGGGCTTGCCAGGGATATATCACAGCAGATTAACCTGATAGCTCTCTTTGATAAGGGAACCGGTTTCCTAAGCCCAGAAATGTGGTCAGTGTAATCTGTCTTGACTTCAGTGAAGTATTTGCTATGATGCCACATGGGAAATTATGAGTTAAACCAGAGAAAATGTGGATTAGTATGAGAATTGGAACACAGCTTAGGAAATAGCTACAGGGGATCAGATTGTGCTGAAAGGGGGAGCTCCTGGAAGGGATGGGGAAGCTTTGGCACCATGTTTGGACTGCATTGGGCCACTCTGTGTGGTGTTTTCTATAATGGCTCTGGCCCACCAGGACCAGGTGTCTTTGGCTGGGTATGCCAGTGGCTAAGGAGGAACAAGAGGATATCTGGGGTGGGGATTTCATGCTGAAGAGACCAGCATACTACATAAGGGTGCAGGCACAAGTGTGTGAAGGTGTCTCATCAATGTACTTCAGCAGGCAGGAGGGAAGGCACAGGTAGCTCATCTGGTCCCTGAGATGGGTTTGAGACCCAAGTGCACATCATGGGTGATGTGGCTGGGGGCCCAGCAGCATCCTGCAGAGGCTGGGGGCAGCTGGGCTGTCTCACTCACTGCAGAAATGGGGACACTGGTGCACATGTAATAGGATAGTGTGCTTTCAGGGATGGCTAGAAGGAAGGGCTCCCAGGCTTGTGTACTGCAAAAAGTCCCAGATCAGCCACCTACAAGGCATGAATCCTCCTCAGCACAAATTGGCCTGGGGGAAGCTGGCACTTCTCCAAGGGAAGCCTCTTCCAAGACACTTTGAGCAGTGACTTGTTGGTGTGCCCCTTTCTTCAGGCAGCTGAGCATGAGGTGAAGCACAGGAGAGCAGCCAGGTGTTTATCTTCAGACATCACCTGCCCTGCAGCCTGACAGCAGCAGATGCCCACGTGTGGCCAGAAGCAGGAGATGGGTCTGGGTCTCTTCACACACCAGGCATCCCTGTCTGAGCCCAGGGCTGAGCAGCAGGAGCAGGGCAGGAGGGAAGGCAAGGCTCTGGCTAACAGGAGCGTGGTGCGGGCTCCTGGCTGCCCCCACAAGCCGCAGCTCTGCATTTGGAAACGCGCAGCCGGACGGCCCGGGGGTGGATACAACAAAGACGTTGGGAAATAATGCACTCTTGAGGTTTGGCACACGGCTCTGTGCGTTACAGAATGTTATAAAAATACTGCTAATGGGCCAGAGAGGAGTGGAAACGCGCGTCGGAAAGGCTGCCAGAAGCCGGAGAGCGTACATGAGAGCGGGGAGGCCTTGTGTGCAAAGAAGGGAGGGCGGGAGGGAGGCAGCCAGGGCAGGCACCCTGCTTCCACTCTCATCCCTCTGTCCCTTTCTAACCTGCTTATCTCCATCCCAGCCCTTCACCTCTTCCCCTTTTCCCTTCTGTCCTGCTTTGCGGGTGCCTGGTGGACAGGCATGTGACCCTCATCATTCAGCCTGCTGCCCGAAAAAGGCGGCTGGCTGATGGGATGGAGTGCAGGCAGGGATGGGGTTTGCATGGGAGAGGCAATACAGCAGAATCCCCTCCAGCAGCAGGGCACAGATTGGGACGCAGGCAGTGGAGGTGTCTCCATGTGGCACTGGTGGCCTGGGGTCCTGTGGGCTGGTGCCAGCCCCAGCGCTGCCCCATGGGCTCTGCTGCCTCCCAGCCATGGATGTGGGAACGGGGCTGGCAGAGTACAAGCAGTCCCAGGCTGGCCTGCTTCCTCCATGTCTGTCACTGAGTGGCTGGCGAGAGAAAGAGGAAAAAACATGCGGTTTGACGGAAAATGACATGGAAAAAACAACCAAATTAACAGAAAAACAAACAAAGCAAAACCAGAGAGAGGGAGGGGGAAAGGGGCAAAGCAACAGGAACCACATGTGAGCAGGGAGGCCAGGAGAGCCGGAGTGTTCTCTGGACTGATTAGCAAGCAATCAAACATCGGCCACTAATAAATAATCAGAGCCTCTCTTTTCTCTGCCTTAGAAGTCTTTTTCCTCCCAGCTGGGCTCCAGCTGCAACCAGAGGGTTGTACTGCAAGTTTGCATCCATTTTTTGTTTTTATTTTTAAAAAATTTTTCATGTGTCACCTATCCAAAATAAAGGAGCGAAACAGGAAGGTAGTGATGACCTCTCTGCTTAAGACATGGAACTCTGGCTCCACCAGGACAAGCATGAGCATCCCATGATAGGCACAGGCTAAACAGTGGAGGAAGGGAGTGCCAGGGACTGGTGTCTGCCCACCTGCTTCCATGGCTTGGTTGGGTGGGAAAAAACTGCAGAAGGGCACCAATGACATGCTACCTTGGGAGGACAGAAGTTTGGCTAGTTCTGGCAGCCAGTGGTGAAGATGTGGCATTTGGATCAGGGTGCCTCTGGTCAGACTGGATGCTGATGGAGAAGCACAGGGGTCAGCATGTGCAGATAGTTCCTTGCTTGTCTCCAGTGATCTGTGATGCAGAGGGGTTATTTTGTTTGGTTTTTGGGCTTTCTTGTTGTTGTTGTTTTTTCTTTTTTTAATTTAAAAAAAGCCCTTTTGATGGATTTTTCCCCTCTGAACTCTTCCAATCCTTTCCCCTGCTGATGTAAACTTAGGCTATTTCAGGAGCAACAACTTAAACATGACTTCAACCATTCCCTGGCACCAAGGCCTGCTGGCAAGGAACAGCACCCACCCCTTTGATTCATCCCTCTCACCCTCCCAATGTGCTCCTAGCCCTTGGGGATAATCCTACAAAAGGATTATTATTATTACAAAAAGCAGTGCTTGAGGGCAGCACTACATTAACATGGACCAAACCTATGGCAAGGGTGGAGCTAATAAATTTGAATGATTGTTGGTATTCCAGAATCAGAAGATGCACCCCAGAGCTGTTGGGCTCATTACTATGGAGGGCTTTTTCCCCCATGTACCTGCAGCACTGGGGGCTGGGTGGGTGCAGTGGTTCTGGGGTGATTCATGGCAAAGCATCACCCCCCGATTCCTGAGAGCCACAGAAAGGGGATGTCAGCAAGCTCACAGGTATGCTTTGTACATTGAAATTCGGCTTTATTTCACGAGGCATGCAGGCTCTCCAGTCACTGCCTCCCCACGTTGTGCTGTTCATGCATGGCTGGGAAAATTCAGTGGATGTACTGTGCTGCCTGCGACCAGATTTCGGGTCTTGGCCCAGCTAAGAGCTGGAAAGGCGTACTGGGTAACAGCATGCAAATTACTATCGCGGCTCTTTAAGGAGAAAGCCAAAAAAAACCCACCCAAAAACCCCACCACGCTCCCAGATGCAATTAGCCCTAATCGAATTAGGAGCCGGACTAGAAAAACAAACACGTTTGCAGGCAGCAGGCGACCTTCCCGCCCCGCTCAGCGGGCTGCAGGCTGCCTGCCGCGGCAGGAGGGGTGATGGAGCCGCGCCCCGTGGCCCACGCGTGTCCCCTCCGGAGCGCTCCTCCCGCGCCCGCTGCGCCTCGCCTCCTTCCCTCGCTGCGCTGGGCAGCCAGCCCAGCTGCAGCATAGCAGAGTGATGCTTCCTTGGCTCGCCGTGTAAAACATGATAATCTGGGGCAGCCGGTGTCAGAAACAATAAAAATATCCCCTCTCCCATCCTTACGGCTCCCCCCTTGCCGCGGGGGAGTTGGGGACAGCGAGGAGCGCGCGGTGCTGGGACAGCGGGGCCAGCGGGGTAGCCACGGCTCGGGACAAAGCATCAGCTGCTCTGCCCTGGCCTTGCCAATGGGTCTGAGGGAGCAGCGTGCCCAGGAGGCGGCCAGTGCCACCAATGATGACACGTGGTATCCCATTCCCTCGTCCCGTCCCCACTGTTCCTGAAGGGATGTGGCCCCACACTTGACGCCGGTGACCGTGAGCTCATGCTGTGTTGGGTGCTCGTGGCTCCGCCAGTCATGCAGGAGCATTGTGTGGCACAAAGGCACTGGGAAGGGGAGAAGGGGGTCACTCCCTTGCCACTTTCCTTCAGTGGCAGAATTCCAGGGTTGTCAGGAGGAGCCAGAGGCAGGGATGGATGTTGATCAGAGACAGGCTGCTTGACATGCAAGAACCCTCTCAGTAAATGTGGGATCCTGAGCTTTGGATCTCTGTGTGAAATGAGCCCAGAGGCTCCCTGTGCATCCTCTTCTGCAGCTAGGCTGGGAATAAGATCATGGGATAGGACCAAGAGGGAGCCTGGCTCCAGCTGCTGGGCTGGAGGAGGGAAGGAAAAAGAGCTTTGGGGCTTGGCAGCTTCCTGGAAAAACCCTCCCCATCCTTGCCTAGCACAAATACCAAATGCTGCATGCAGTACCAACATCCCCTGTCCTGGGTAGATGGCAGCACAGCCTCCTTCTGCTCTCCTGAGAATTATTTATCCTGCCTAACATGACAAAAACAGCTCTGTAGTTAAAGAATCCCAAGTCCAGTCTAAACAGTTTCCCACAACCCTTGCTCTGCAGTGCCAGGAATTGGGGATGCCTAGGACTAAAAAAACAAACCCTCCTCCTTGGCTGGGGCATGGTGGCCATGAGTGAGGACCATGACTGCTCTGGGGGCTGGAGGGGACACACACTGGTTCTCTGTTTGCACTGGCCTCTGCTCCAGTAAGGATTTTATCTGAGCTGCTCCTAAGTGCCCCTTGTCAAAATATTTGGTGCAAGCTTCCTGCCGCCCACCAGCAATGTGTCCCCAGCTTCCAGGGTCCTGGGAGGGGAGGAACAGGTTGGGATACAGCCACCTCCTGTCACTGCAGCTATGGGGCAAGGAGCAAAGGAGTGGATGCTCCACATGTGGATGCTGCTTTCCTTTCTCTGCCACAGCTCCAAAGGGCTGTGGTACTTAAATAAGATCACTCTTCACTTCCCAGAAGGTGCTGAAAGAAGAAACCCCACCAATGTCACCAGCACAGGGTATAACCCTTGCCTATCACTGCCCACATGTACCCATGTTTACATGTACCCAGGCCAGGTAGTGTCACCAGGAGTGGGAAGACCCCACAGTGGAGATCCTCTGTGGCTACATCCCTCCTGTCTGAAGGAGAGGAGACGGCAGGCAGCAGCAAATTCTTGTCTTTTCCTAGTATCCAAAGCCTTTCCATCTCTCTCTGAAACTTCTGGTAGTGGCCAGGGACAGCTGTGGGGCCCAGGTACACAGTGAGGTGCCAGCCAGGGCTCAGCAGGGTCAGGGCAAAGTCCAGGGTTCTTCAGCGTGAAAGGCGCTGTCATTAGCTGTGGTTTCCCAAGCTGCTGTGTCTGCTGTAAATAATTTAGCAGACTAAATGTGTGCTAACAGCAGGTCAGGACAGGGAGCAGAGAAGAAGGAGCACAGCTTCAGGCCTGGAAAGCAGGGAAGGGCACCAGGATGAAGTGAGATTATTTTCCTCTAGTTAGCAGGGCAGGGTGGTGTCTCCCTCCCGGAAAAGGAGTCAGAGGGTTCCCATGCCCGATGGATCCCTTTCCTCCCCAGTCCCTTCCTGAGCTGTCAGCATCAGTACCAGAGGCAACTGCAGGACAATTTCCAGTTGCTCTTGCTCCAAGCACTTTAATGCTGTTTAAACAATTACGCAGTTGATAAATTTTGACAAGAAGAGATAGAAATAGCCTGGGAGAGCCATGCAGTAGAAATGCTCTAAACAGATGTCCCTTTTCTCCCCCTTCTGTGCTCCCTGGGGGTCTTTATCGTTTGCTGCCAACTGAACAAGGCAGCGTTTGCATGAGTTAGGATGGTGGGGAGGGGGAGCAAAATGCCTTATTAAAATGGTTTATGATACCATCCCCAGGGTGACAGCTGCTTATTTTTTCTTCAGGATGGTCCTCTCTGCACTGACAGGAGCCATGCAGAGCCTGCAGAGCACAGCTAACATCAGGCTGTGTGCCCTGTCTCCACCAGCTCACAGGGTACCAGCCTGGGCAGGCCTGGCTGCTGATGATGCTGGGGAGGGAGAGGGGTGTTTGCCAAGAGCAAGTGAGCAGTGCCTAGCTGATGTGCCTAGCAGTGTGGGGAAATCTGGTCTCGCTCTGGGGACATGAAGAGCAGAGCCCAGCGCCAAGGTTCTGTGTGTGCACAGAACCTTGTGTCAGCAGAGAACAGCAGTGGCTCCCAGCACTGCAGTTTGCCCCAAGCAGCAGATGGGGAAGACAGATGAAACCATGACTGGACCAGAGTCAGGCTCATAGGGGAGCTCAGTGTCCTGTGTGGCTGAGTTTGGATGTGTAGGACGAGGAGGTGGGTCCTCTGGAGATTCACCTCTGGAGGACAGATCACTCAATGGGCCCATGCCAGGAAATCGTAAGGAAATTTGGAGCTGTAGTTCAGGCCTTGGTGCTGCACTTTTGCTCATGTTGGGCTGTCTTGCCTTGAGCATTCCCAACCCTGGAAGTTTTTCCTCTCCACAGCTGGACAGTGTGAGTAGCTTTGTACTGAGCACACCCCTGCATGTTCCCAGAGGAGCAGCCTTGCATGACATGGCTTGTTCACATGTCATGAATGCATCGTGTCCTCTTGGTCAGGGAAGAAAGCAGAGGGCTGCAAGCAGCTCTCTGCCTTTTGGCTGTGTTGCTCTGAGCCAGTTCTGCTCCCAGCAAGCTGGAGCCAGGGATCTGTGAAATGTTTGTATGGTGGATGAGCTAGAACTTGCCATCTTTTGACATCTTTGCAGTTGATGTGGTGCCATTCGCTTTTTTTGGGAAATAATTGCTCAGCTGTCCAATGCAAAGTTCATCCCTGCTCTCTCCATGTGGACTCAAGCTGTTTCCTCTTCCCTCTGTGCCTGACTTCCCTGAGCTGCCAGCCAGGTGCAGCTGCCCTCTGGAAAGGCTCTGGCCTCACCAGCTTCTTCCTCCTCTTTCTGTCTTACCCTCCCTGAAACCCAGGGACATGGACTCCACTGCTGCTCTGGGGACACAGGACAGCCTGTGCCACCTCTCATTCCTCCCCCAGCTCGGTGGTAAACAGGGATGTCAGAGTCTAAATGAAAAGGCAGAAGGGGACATTAAGACACAGACTGGGGAGGAATTTTCCGAAGCCACAAAATTTGGCTTAAAAACCTGCGTGATGATTCTGTGCCATCCTCACCCTACAAGGCTTCCCAAGTGGGGTGTGTTGATTTGGACACCCCTAATGCCAGGACTCCCACCCACTGCAGCCCACCCCAGAGACCTCTGACTACACAGGTCTGCATGTTTCTGCATCACACCATGGAGTGGGACAGCTCCCAGGCAGCCAGCCTGCCCTGGGTGTGTCACCTGTGGGCAACCTCCCTTTCTGCCACAGCCTTCATCATCCAGCCCTTCCTCCCATTCCTCCTCCCTCTCCTGGGCAGCATGTGGGTTTGCTTCTGCTTCTGCTCACAGTCGTGAATTCCAGGGAGAGGGGAATTTCCCTACCTCCAGCTGACCTGAAGCATTGGATTCAGGTGGCCAGATAAGGTCCAAAATCAGAAACCCCTGCGTTCCTGGAGCAAAGGGCACGGTGGGAGGAGCTGGGACTGTGGGCGGCACTGCTGTTCACATCAATGCAAAGCAGGTGTGATTATGCTGCTGGGTTGCTGTGTGCAAAAGCACTGGGCTGTTCCTTGCTGTGTCAGTGGAAATACATGGCCTTTGCAAACCCCACTTGCTTTGCTGGAGCAGCTTAACCACACCAACAATGCTCCCATCACCTCCAAAGGCTCAGGAGGGGAAGCACCACTCGCTGTTTTAGCTGCCAAATCAGAGTTCATGAATGTGATTTTTTCCATGGTGATGTGAGGATTGCTGTGTTGGCCCATGGAGGGTTTTGTCCAGAGATGGAAAAGAGCAGTGGGCTTTTTCATGGGAGTAAAAAGCTCACAAAGCTGCTGTGAGACAGTCATTGCAGGCATCATTTTGTAGCATTCCCTTCTCCTGCTTCCCTATCTCTTGGCAAAACTCAGGGATGATTCCCACTTGGAGTGAGCAGAGCAGTTGCCCAGGAGCAGTGGCAGTATGAGGTCTGTGTGCTGCCACACACCTCTAGGGCTTAATTATAACAAGAAAAAAAAAAAAAAAAAAAAAAAAAAAAAGAGAGCACAGAATACAGCTCCTGCAGGAGGGTCTGCCAGGATGGAGGTATCCCAAACTGTGAGTTTGTGTTGGGACAGGCTGGCCAAAAAGGAGACTCTTAGATCCGAGACTGAGCCAGCTCTGCCAACTGCTGCACATGTACAAACAAAGACAATATTAGATCCCTGCTTCGTTCCTATGATGTTATCAAAGAAGTGATTTGAGAAGGACCCTGGGAAAACAGGAGTAAAGAAGGATGTGAAGGGAGCAGGGGGAACTGCCAAAAGGAGAAAGACTTAAAATAATCTGTTCAGTGACTTCAAGGGAAGCTGGAAAGATGCCTTGACTCCTTTTGGTAATTACCTCCAAGCAGAGAAGATACTGGGTACTAACTCAGCAAGCAAAGGCATAACTAGAGCCAATAACTGCAAGCTGAGCCACAACCACATTTGAATTAGAAATGAGGCTCATATTTTTAATAGAAAAAATGATTAAGCATCGGAACAAACTGCCAAAAGCCGTGTCGGCTCCTCTGTCGCTTGTTATCTGCAGAGCAAGGCTGGCTGCCTTGCTGAAGGATGGTTCTGTCAAACACAAGTTATTGGGCTCAATAGAGGGGTAATGGAGGGATGTAATGGCCTGTGCAACCCAGGAGGTCAGGTGAGATGAACTAATTTTCTCCCATGGCCTTCAAGTCAGTGACTTAAGGAAGGTGCATATCCCTGTCTTGCAGATTTAGCTCCGTGGTTGCTGTTCCTTTCATCAGACAATGTGGCTCAGGTGTTTGGTGATGCAGATCAGGGCCGCGAGGAAAAACCTGCAGAACAGGAGGCTGTGGGGTGTTTGGAGGATGCTGCATGTCCCCACTTTGGATGCTCCTCACCCTGCTCCATCCCAGCTCCATGATGCCTTGGCTTTTTGTGTGCCCTGCTGCTGGCTGGGAGGAGCCAAATGTTGCCTCTGTGCTGGGGTGTCTGCAGGGCACAGGGCAGGGCAGGAACAGAAAATGGGACTAAAATGGGACAAGATGGGTCAGGTCTGAGAAAGGGGAGGAAGAGAGATAGCATGGAGATACTCACATAAGCATTAGCATGAAGGACAGAAAGCTCTCACAGCCCTCCTTCGAGGGAGGGATTGACAGAGAGCTTTTGACGAGGAGCAGAATGGAGATAATGTGCCATCAAACAGCACGAACTCTGCCTCCAGCGTGCAGACAGGAGCTTGGCACAGCATGCCCAGAAGCACTTACCTTCCTTAATGGCCAGGCAGAGCCTCCCAGGCCACCCTATTACCAGCTGCCTCCCCAGGCAAGCTGGCACAAAGTGCTCGGCCAGCCCAGGAGCACAAGTGCCACAAAGCCAGTGATGCTCCAGCCCAAACAATCCCAGCCCCTCCAACTGAGAGTACAGTGGGGCAGCACACAAGTTTGGGGTCAGATCTGGTCAGTTTGTCTGTTTTTCAATTTGTCTGAGCCCCCTGGCAGCAGGAAAAGCCTTGCATCAGTCACAGTGCTGGCATTGCTCACCACCCAAGGCAGGAGGAACTGGTGTCCCAGGGTAGCAAAAGGGCTGTGGTGCACTTGCAAATGGAGTTTCAGGGTAGTGTTTCTTGTGAGCAAAGCAGCACCCACTGCCCCAGGCTCCCACCAGCACCCTGCAAGCAGCAGGCACAGCTGAGCTTATCCTGGGTGGGAGCCCAGCAGAGACACAAGAGGAGAGGGATGCAGCCCAGCACAGCACTGCTCCTGCTGAGCAGCTTTTCCCCACCAAGGAACTAACATGCCAGCAGCTGCTGCACAATCCAGGGCTCCTGCTAGGAGGGGCCACGTCCTACTCACCTACCACCCCTCAGTGCTCTCTGCTTTGCATGAAAGAGGCACTTTGATTGCTGACATCTGTAGACAATCAGATAAGAATTAGAGTTATTCCTCTAGGCATAAATGGTATTTCTAATCTCATAATCCCTTCATATTGTTCTCACCAGGATGTGGCTGGTGCTAATCCCTGAGAGTTTGTTGTAGGGCGAATTTCAGGGAAGCCAAGGAGGTGCAGGAGGAGGGGTTGCCCACCTTCCCTCTCTTCAGTCCCAGAGTCCCTTCTGGGTGCAAAGCAGATGGGGACAGGAGGACAGGCTGCAGCCCCTCTCCAGCTGGAGGATGCTCACACTGGGATAGAGGCATTTCTGAGCCCTTTCACCACTGCTGCAAAGAGCCCCCACAGGTCTTCCTGCCCCTATCACTGCTCCACGTCTGTCCCTTGGCTGACCAGCTGTGTGGCACCAGCAGTAGGCTCCAGCCTGGTTTAGCCACCTGGCTGCTTTCCAAAAGCAAATATTGATCCCTGAGGAGCACGTGGGCCTCTATTTCTGTTATGAAGAGATACATTATGAGGGAAACACCCTACTGCTGCAGAGCTGAGAAGTTCAAAGTTATCTGCCAGGTGAGGGTGAAAGGTGTTTTGTAAGGACCCTGGGCTGCTTTGACCCTAATTTTGCATCCTCTTTCGGACAGTGTAGGGAGAGCCACTTGGGTTATTCCTTACCCCCTGTGCTGACATTGGTGTACTGGATACTGTACCTCTCTTCAGCAGCCCACAGTGACCTTCCATCCTGGCCACCTGCAGGCACAGTCAAGGTGGAAAGTGAGCTGAAAACCTCCCTCCATCTAGTATCAGGGATTCCCATTCCTCTTGTCCCTGCTGCATTTTCCTTTCTGCAGCCCAGCCCAGCTGTGTGTCACAGCTCCAGGGTACTGAACCACTCCAGGGGCTTGCACACTGCTCCCAGCAGGAACTGGGATGGAATTCAGCCTGGGTGATGTGTGACTTCCCTGCTGCCTGCAGCCATGAGATCCCACCAAGGTGAAGAGATGGAAATCGTGCCCTGGGCACCAATCCATCCCAACAGATGGTAAGGGGCCAAGGTAGCATTGTCTCAAGGAAGCAGCTTGCAGTTCAGAGGGCCTGGTGTGTGTGCAGACACAGGTCTGTGCCTTTCCTGTCTCCTGGGTTCCTTCACTCTTACAGCAGCTGTTGCTTCTCCTGCTGTTCCAAGTTTTCCCCTGCTTTTATTCTGCAGACAGGCTGGAGAGGCAACACGAATGCTTCAGCCATATTGTGGGCATCTCCTTCATCCTGGCGAGGTGAAGGTGTTGGAGATGGCTTGGCAGCAGTAAATACCCAGCAGGTCTGTCTCTATTTGTGAAGTTTGGAGAGCCTCATGCTGGTACAACATGCCCATGGCACAGGCATGCAGGAGGACAGGGGATGTGTGAGGAGGCTCTTTCCCTGGGGAAGTGTGCCCATCACTGTGCCCTCCACAATCCTCTCACACCATCCCATCCACCAGCAAACTTCCCATCTGCCTTGCTGAAACCTGTCCATCACTGCCTTGCAGCTCTGAGCAGTTTGTTACTATAGGTACATTCTTCTATGCAGGGAGAGCTCAGATCTCTGCTGGGGTGAGATCTTCCTCTCATTCTTCACAGCTGGAAGGGAAGGACAGGGCTTAGCATGGAGGCCAGACACTGAAGACTATGCCATGGGGATACTGTGATGGCAGGACTCAGGACAGAGTGGTGTGATGGTGCATCCTGTCCAGTAGCCCCTTAGTGTCTTGCAAACACTGAAACTCTAAAAAGTGCCCAGGAGGAGAGGGGTGGATGGTTTGGGCTTGCAGTGAACCAGCCTAACACCACAGCATACCTCCCTCCTGCTCTCTGAAGGGTGGCAACTGGAGAAGGAGCTAGCAGGAGCCCTCATTGCACTGGAAGATGCTAATCTTCAGATTCCTAAGCAGTGTGCCCAGACAGAAGAAATGAATGGGATTTGTGATTCACTGGCAACTTTGGAAAAATGCCCTGGGAGTCAGAGCCAGAAGAAAATTTTTGTATATTGTTAGAGAGTTAAACACTGGTGTTCAAGATTTTGCTCATTTTATTTTGGTTTGATGAGGTTTTTGATTAAATCAGAGCGAGCTCCAAAAGAAAAAGGCCTGAAAACACAACCTTTCATTTAAAATCACCAGAAGCAAAAAATCCCCTGCTGTTGTTGTCCTGTTTCTGTTGTGAACAGCAGGCTGCAAAGCAGCCACAGTCTGAAAGCCTTTGGCATAGCCAGGTTTGTGGTGGTCCCCTGGGCAAGGTGCTGGCTAGACAGTGTGTCTTGTACCCATTTTGGTGGCTCCTTGGTGCAAACTGGCCCTGCTGGGGAGGGGGGGGGTCCATGGCCCTGGGTGGGTGAGCAAATCTGTTCTGAGCTGCCTGGGCTGGTGTGGGTGCAGAGCAAGGGCTTACCAAACCCTGAGGGTGGGAAGGACACAGGTAAACATGTCCATTGACACTGGGACTGTGAACTTCTGCCCCCTTCCATGGTTCCCATCCCTGGGGTGCCTCTCTCTGTGCAGGACTGCCGTCACTCTGACCAGAATTTGGCCTTGCCCTGTGTTAAATCTTGGGCATAGAGTCCTCAAGTTCAAGCAGACATCCTAACCTTGCCTGATTAGGGCATCCTCATCTGCAGAGGGATGCAAGTGACAGCATTCCCTGGGCTCTGATGAGCTCCAGAAGTGGACTGTGCCTTTGTTATCTCCCTTCCATGAACAGCCCAGTCCCTGTCTCTTAAAACTTGTTTAAACCAGCCCTTTTTCTCCTTGGGGCTGGGGTAACATTGCTGCTCACAGCCGAAGGCCCTCCTGCCCCCGTGGAAATCATCCAGGGCTGCACCAGGAAAAGCAGATAGTTAAATTCAGGCCCTTGCTTTTCCCCCATGAGCAGATGCAGCATGATGGCAGTCCTACAGAGACTTTATTTGGGGCAGGGGGCAGAAATTTCAGCCTTGAACCTCCCCATAGCAGCTGCTGCTATGTGTCCTCTGAGCCAGGGACCTGCTCCCCCAATCCGGCCATGCCTCACTGGCTTATCATTTCCAATCCTATCAGAAACAAAACTGCTGCTGCTTAATGCTTCATTACAGGCTGTTATGTGTCTCCTGCACTGCCCAGGAGAGCAGAAAGGAGGGGTCTGACTCTATTTAATAACTGTTTCATGGTTCCTAATTGACAGATAAAAATGCTACTAACACAGTTTCATCGAACATAAACCATGGGCAGGAGCAGCACTGCCCTTCTGGAGCCAGGGTGGCAGCACGAATTTTGGTCCATTATTTTGACATGGGAAATCCATAGTATGCCAATCTGCCAGCCCAAGGATGGGTTTATGCCTCACTTTTTCCCCCCGTTGGTTTTGCAGCTGGGGGAAGCTGTTGGGGAGGGATGTGGGGAGGGGTGGCCAGTGAAGACAGAAGGGGTGAGATGTCTGCTGTCCTCAGAATTGTGCCTCACCCTGGCAGGTCCCCAGCCCCAGGACTGTCACACTGTGGTTCTTAGGCTGAGCCACACTTGTGCCTGGGGAAGATTCACCAACTTTCAGCTCTGGTGGAAGAGGACCTGTATGCACTCAGATGAAAAAGGTATAGATGTATTATTGTAATTTGGAAATGCTGGTAAACCAGGGTGTTTCTTTATGCCCTGTGTGGTTGGCAGGATTGTGTTGTTCCCTGGGGGCATTCTCCTCCTCTTTCTGCTAGCATAGGTGACCAAGTGACCCCGACTTCTTCCATGCTCTGCATGAGAAACTCCAGGCAGAGAAACCCCTGCTCTCTCCAGGAATAGTAATGATAAGTGTTGCCATTCAAAAGCCACATGCTGGACCTGAAACCTGCTATTCAAACAACTTGAGTTTTGCTTTATCAGATTCTACATGGGGCTGGCACTTAAAAAAATGTCTTTGGAAGTGAGATTTTTTTCAGGGCTTTCTCCTCCCGTCATAATAACTGGAAACTTAAATACCAGCTGGGCATCCCGTAGGCATTTGTGACTGTTGAATTGTGTCCCGGGTGGGAGCAGCCTCACTCCCAGGAGGCATGGGCACAGGTGGAGTTGCAGAGAAGTGTTGAGGGCTCATAGCTGTGTGCAGAGCAAAGCAAAGCTGGCCACCGAAGGCATGCTGAGAGGATGAGAGGTTATTAGCAGTGAGCGCTTCAGGGATAACACGGAAGATATTGATTTAAATAAGAATCATCACAACAGCAGCTCTAACAGTACCCTGTGGGTCACTTGGAGGAGAATCAGAGGCAGCAGAGCTCCAGTGCTGGCACCCTCAGAGCATTTCCTAGCTGTAAATATCATGCTGGAGGGAGCAGGACTGCTGCCTGTGCTCCTGAGCAGGGACGGGGCAGGGACAGGGAAGCAGGCACTGTGCCGGGGTGTGCAGCACACGCTGGGATGCCTGAAGAGCATCACTGTGGTGAGGTGAGAGGCTGGACCCAGCGTGACCCGCAGCGTGCTGTTTGCAGCTCTGCTGGGAGCCGCAGTGCCAGGACACGGATGTCCATGATCTCAGCCAGTTGCACAGCGCCCGTGGAGGTCAGATTCCCATGGTGTGAGTCAGCTGCATTCCTCCCCGGGGTCAGCGAGCTGTGCTGGGCTTCAGCGGCCCCGGCTGTCTCCTGCCCCGCCGCTTGCAGTGATTAACTGCGCTGGGGATGCTCGGTCTGGGAGGACTGCAGGAGGCTCAGGGTCTCGGGTCGGCCGGGGACAGCTTCAGCTGCTCATCCGTGGGAGAGGAGAGGAGCAGAGCAGTTTCTCGGCCACCCTTCATACCAGCAGTGCTTTTATCAATGGGGTGCGAAGGGGTGATAAAATGCTACCAACCGTCTCCATAGACAGCTAATCCATCGGTATGGATTTGCTGTTAGGGGATCCCTCGGCCCGTGCCGTTCCTTGTGGCTGGATGTGACTCTCCTGCCATGGGCACAGCCACCGGCAGCTCCAGCTGCCCCTGTCACGATGTGGAGCCGTGTCATGATGTGCTGTCAGCAAACGAGATGTGATGTGAGGTAACAGCCAAGCTGTCAAGATAGAGAAGGTCTCAGCACGTAGGAGAAGGGTTTCTCCACTCCAGGGATTTATTGTGTGTGGAGTTTTTATCGTGTTTCCTCCTGATCAGCGTGCTTCCACGAGAACTGGGTGTTTTGCAGAGGAAACCTCTCATGCCCTTTGGCATTCCCATCGAATATGGGCAGACCATCTGCTGGACCTGCTGCACCAAGGTGGATCTGCATTACCAGACCCCTTGTCACTTCTGCTCAAGGGAATTGAAGCCACCTGGAGCAGCCCTCTGAGAGGACACAGCTTCCCTCAGGCCAGCTCTCAGCCCGGCTCTGGCACTGAGCAGCGTGTGTAAGGGTCAGTCCAGAGCATTCATGCATTACAGTGAGTGCATGGAGACACCCACCCAGCCTGGATGCAGCCTGGATCCAGCCCTGATCTGCCCACTGGGCTGTCCTGGGAGCATTACACACCTGAGCAATATCCACTTCTCTCTGAGGACAAGGCAAAATGAGCAAACCCACCTGCACTGGAAAGGCTGCTGGGAGTGGGCAGGTGCCAGGAGCTGTGGCTGGGAGCTCCCAATTTCTTTGTGTGGTACCACAGTCTCTGCTTGTGCTCAGACTCTGCTCCAAAACAGTCACTCGGGTTTAATATCCCTGTAAATGACATGTGTGGGGCTTTTTTCCAAATCAACACGACCTTCTTATAGATGTGAAGTTCCCAGTGCAGTGCTGCAGCCCTCCAGCAGCACCCCTGTGTTCTGCACAGCCCCTCAAGGAGCTTATTTCTACATGGAAAACCCCACAAGGGGCAAAACTGAAGGAGAAGCAGCAGAGTCAAAATCCAGCTGTCTGGGGCTGCACAAGCCTTACTGTCAGTGAGTCCAAGCCAGTGGTAGTATGAACACAGTGTCAGTCAGCATCTGCAACAGGGGTAAGGACATTTCCAGCACTCTTAGAGGCCAGTTTACAATGCTGGGATTCTCTCCAGCTAAACCACTTGGGTTCAGATTTTCACTAACCCACCTCATTTCCTCATTTTTCTTAATCTCCCAGCAAAAAATAAACAACTGGCTGCTTTGACTAGCTCCTTGCCTGGAGTTAAATGACTAACTTATGGCCACTGGTGGTCCTGGGCTGGCTCATCTTAGGAAGATGGCAGTAGAGAGTAAAAGAGGGGCAATAGAGAGTAAAATTGCAACCAAAGAGCTTTGGGCAAGCATGCAGGCTTGTCCTCAAGGTTTACAAGATTATTGACCCCAATATCCTTGTGCCATGGAAAAAGACAGATGTGTGCCACCCCCTGCAGCATCCCTGTGATGTGGGATGTGAGGAGGATGTGGGGACCTGAGGCTGCTGCCTGCCCTGCAGGATACTGCCCTGAATAGATCTCTCTTTGAAGGGCAGCAAAACTGTGAGGAAAGCTTTCAGCCCTGATATGAAGACGTCCAATGGCGGGGAATCCTTTTGGACCTTTGGTACACTCTTCCAGGTGCCAAAAACGTTTACCATTTTTATGCATTTTTATCAGGCACTGATCTCTTCTCTGTTGTGCCCAATGACAGGACCTGAGGGAATGGCCTGAAGTTGTGTCAGGAGAGATTTAGGTTGCATAATAGGAAAAGGTTCTTTACTCAGAAGGTGGTTTGGGAACAGGCTCCCCAGGGAAGTGGTCACAACACCAAGCCTGACAGAGTCCAAGAAGCATTTGGGCAATGCTCTCAGGCACATGGTGGGGTTCTTGGGGCTATCCTGTGCAGAGCTAAGAGCAGGATTTGATGATCCTTGTGGGTCCCTTCCAAAGCAGCATATTCCATGATTCTGTGAACTCTGCAGACAGGTGTGTACCCCATATAAAGAAAAGATTCTATTTGCCTTCCCCAAGTGCCTGCCTGTCCCCATCAGGCACAGAGAGTGGAGACAGATTGCTTGGCCCAACCAATTCCTTTCCAGGTGGTTAAAGACACGTAAAGGCAACAGAGGGCATCAGCCCAGCCCTTCAGAGAGGTGACTATCCAACTTTCCATGGCATTCCTGCAAATTTTCTCACCAGGCTTGGCTCCCATCAGGCTGGCATGTCTCCTGACTCAGGACTTGGGGAGGGCAAGGTCTGCCCTGCACATCTTCACTGTATGACTCAAGTCTTCTAAATCCTGCCTTGAGAGACATCCCACATCTTGAAAGGCTTTTGGCCATGTCAGAGCCAACATCCCCATCTTGTAAACCCTCAGCTCAGGCAGAGCTCAGGTGGTTTTCCTTACCGAGATCTATTGGTAGCTTTACTTTTAATAGCATGTACGTGATGTGGAGTGGGATAGACCACTCCAGCTCTGGCTGGCACGTTATAAATCTCAGAAAGAAAAAAAAAATGCAAAGGGCCAGGAGGCTTGGCGGGAGGGGTGGTGGGGGTGAAAGAAAAAGCAGAAAAAGAGGCTGTTTTCCCAGAACCCAAAGGCAGACAGGAATGGGGAGCGGGAAAGGCAGGGTCGAATGGCTCGCTGGGGCAGAGTGTGCAGTTGTTTATACTGGAAATGAGTTTCTGTTTATTGCAAGCTATGGTGGGGAGACCACAAAGTGAACGTAAAACAAAATGGGAAGGGTGTGGGAAAAGTCAGGGGAGGGGGAGCGGGTGCCTTTGACAAACTCCAGAAGTCACGTCCAGTAATAAATCAAGCCGGGATCTGTCCCGGGACACAGGACCCAGAACATCTGCTTGGGCTGCAGGGAAGCCAGGCAGGCAAAGAGGGATCTCCCAGCCTTGCCTGGGGCCAGGCAAGAGACAGGGGCTTGGGTGCTGAGCCCAGCAGTGCTCAAATGCCTGCAGAGGTGACCTGGGCTTCACCTGGGAGCTGCACGCAGGGCTGCAGGATTTAACAGGCATCCTCAGTCAGCCTCTCCATCCTCAGGAGCCCTCCCCTGACTGCTCTGTGCCTCCACTTCCTGTGAGGTGACTGACTGACTGTAAGGTGGCACAGGATGCTTTTCTCCCATCTAGCAGTTTTCCCAAGCCTTACAGCAATTACCACATGGGCAGGCAACTCCTGCATCATTTCAGAGCTGAGGCATGGAGTAGGTGCCACCGAGAAGGGAGGTCCCCTGCCCAGTTCCAGGGCAGCAGGAGTTAGTATGTTAACGGGGCTGGTGGTGAAATGAGAGACATATCCCACAGTAACTCCTCTGGGGCCAGCAACGCATCCATTCTGTGTACAGACTTTGAAGGTATTAAGTGCTAAGGATTTTGATTTGACATCTGAATCCAGCTGCATTGTTGTGAGAAGCCCTTGCAGGTTATTGCTCCAGACCAAACTTCCATAAATAATCTATTGCCTTGGGTGTAGTGCTTCGGAAGGGGCGGTGAATGTTTCTTTTGCTGATTTAAGCATTCCCGTCCTCTTCTTCCTTTTCCTTTTCCCTGGAAAATGGATCCTGTTAACCACTGCAGATGACACAACTCGTGCCAATACATTTGCAACCCATTTGGCTCATAGAGACAGCTGCTTTTGAGCTACAAACTTCCTCAAGGCTCCAAGTAAAGCATCAGCATGGGGGTGAAACAAAGACAGTGCATCTGCCCAGTGGGTCCAGGCTCAGTTCTTGCCTTTCCATCCCACATTAGTGCAGAAAGCAGGATAGGAAGCCTCCAAGATGGATGTGTGAGCTACGACCTCATAGTGAAACTCAGAGTCGTTAGAGTTTCACTATGCTGGGCCATGGTTGAGCTGCTCTGCCATGAAACTGTGGGCACTGCTGTGGGACCTGCTCTCCAGAAATGCCTGTGAACAGCTTTCTGGGCATGGGACAGGTACTGATGCTGTGCCTCCAGCATCTCCCTGTGGCAGACAAACCCCAAATCTTCCCATACTGGATCCTGGCCAGGTTCAACCTCATGTCACCACTGGAAAGGACCAAAACTTTGACAGCATCACAGCATTTCCCCACTTATTCCAGGCCTGTTGCCTTCCTTCTCATGCTGCCGGTGATCATGGGACAGACCTAGCTGCGTTGGCATTAACCCAGTCAGAGCTGTTTTTTCTGTTTCAGTAGAGAAGAATGACAAATTATTGGGTAAACTCAATATTGGCAAAATATTGGGTAAACCCAGACTGCTCTGCCCTGTCTGGTTTTTGCCAGCATATCCTTGCAGCTCTCATCTGTAGCCAAGCCCTGGCTTTCAGACCTGTCCCAGCTGTTCACCTCGTCTCAGAAGGATTGTGAGCCATCTGTGTGCATCAAGAGAAGAGTGTTTGTTGCAGAGGGCACTTGTAGCATTCTCCTGGTTCATGAGAGGGAAGTGGGGCTCATGTGAGCCCAGACACCATAGCATCCTTGTGCTGCTGGCAAGGTCCAGAGCACAGGGCTTGCTCTTCACCTGTAATTTTCTGTGCAACGCTTCAGAGAGCACAGCAAAATCCTTCAGTAACTCTAATAACATTTCTCTCCAAAGCTCTAGGGTATTTCCCCCCCATCCCTGTGAAGTCATGCTTCAGGTCTGCTGAAATCCTAGCAAATGCCTCCTAAAATCCCCTAGAGCCCCTGTGACAGTTTATTGAGTCCAGGACTGTTTGACCTTGGAGGGAGTGAGAAAGGGAGGGGAAGAAAGAGCAGCCCTCAGTTTCCCTTCCAAACTACTTGATCCATTGCTGAGCCCCTTGCAGAGACCACAACACAGCCAGAAATCAGTCCCAAAGCATCAGTGGGGTATTTGGGCACAGTGCCTTCCTCTCTCTTCTGCCCCAGGTCTCTCAAGCATCTCCTGCTGTGCTGGGCAGTGCTGCTGCATGAGCAGTGTGGTGTGTCCCCCAAAAAAGCAGCAGTGCCCCAGCCACCTGTGCATGGTGCCCATCCCAGCATCCTGCCCCCCTCACCCTGCCCAAAAAAGGTTTGTGAACCTCTGGGTCACAGCTCCTTCCCTGCTGTGGTGCTTGGACTGTGCAGGAAGGTTGCCCACCCTAGGGGAGCTCTGTGCTGGGGGCTCCCACCATTCCTCATGAAATAATTAAAACACCGATTACAATATTTTTATATGACAATAAGTGATTGAAGTGCATTTTATTCCTTCTTTGTTGTAAGCAAATCAGAGGATGTGTGGCAGGCTGCTGTCCTCCGTGAGGCAGGAGTGGCTGTGCTGAGCATCCAGGCTCCTGCTGTCGGGGCAGACTTGGCAACGATGCTGCTCTTGCCACTGATCCGGTGCTGATGCTCCCAGGGAAGGGGTGTTTGCTTCTGGGGTTTCATTGTTAAAAGACCATCGATAAATTACAGGGAGTCCGGAAGAAAATTGATTAAAGAATTAAAAGATATTGTATGACCTAAAGGGGAGATTAGGGGAATTTAGTGAGGTGCTTGCTGGGGAGAGTAGGGAGGCAACAAAATAAAAACAACCTTGCAAAGGCGGTGATTAGAGCAGGTGGAAACAGTCTCTGTGAGTCACTGAATTGGTTTGTGCCTCACGTTTTGTTTTGCAAATGCTAGGCTCTCTCACAGGGTGGGAAGGGGCTCCAATCCCCAGAGCAGTTGGAGCTGCCCGGCCGCACATGCCACAAACATCCCCTGGGGTTTGCCCACTGCTGCTTGCGGGCATTTAAGCAGCGAGCCAGGACTCGAGGAAGATGAGCGTCATGTTCATAAAGCAAAGGACCTTTTTTTAGCTCAATTTCTTTACAGATGGGCTGAATAATGGGACCTCCCTTGAAGCCAGCTGAGTTAAGGACACAGCTATTACTTCCAAATGCAGTGAAGTCTGGAGCTGTGTGACTTACATCATCCCAAGGACCACATTGCCTTAAGAAAAGAATGAGACCAGGGTCTGATTCAGGCCTGAGGATAAAAAAACAGATATTAGTAAAGAGAGCAGTGGTATTGAGCAGTGCAGCCCAACACCTCCAGAAATGTCACACTCCAGTTTTTCATCTGCTTAGAGGACACATTTTGGGTAAGCTACAGAGACTGACGCTCTTCCTGCCTGCACCCCAAGGTACCAACAGCAGAGGGGAAGATTTTGGCTTGAGCTGGGAATGCTGTTAGTGACATGTCTGACTGGTATTTTCTCAAAGCCAGAGACTGAGCAGCTGAGCACTGGTGTGGAGACCTCATTTCCTATGATAAATTAGGCACCTTCCCCAGTTCATGTCACTAATGGGCTATCCTCACCCCTGAGCAGCCAGAATAGGTGGCATGAACAGGTGGGGTGAGGCAGGTGCTTCTCTGGATGTACCAGAGGAGGCTGGCTGCTGCTGGGAGGACTCTCACATACCCAGGGTGGGAACAGCATGGGGAGAAGCTCCTCCTGGTCCTGTGTCAGTTCTCTGCACCCACCTCCAGCATCTCCTTTGGCCCCAGCCCAGCTGTTTTTGTGAGGTGCCACAGGTGGTTTCCCAGCAGGACTGCAACAATGACAAGCAGCTGAGCAAAGCCACCAGCATTACAGGGGACAGGGCTCTCCCACACTCACAGCAGGGTCCTGGCAGCTGAGGGAAAGGCACAGGCTGCAGATCAGCCCCAGGAGCAGAGTGGCATCTCAGCAGGAGATCGTGTGGAGCAGAAGGGCAGCCCCAAGGATGTGAGCTGCTGACCAGGGGATGCTGAGTCTGCATGACCAAACCCAAATGCAATCAGGATGGCCAAACAGAGGATGAGCAAATGGCTCCTGTGCCTGTGCACACATTTGTGAACTGTGTGGTACAGATGCCCATTTTTAAGCCCCCTGTCCTGACTGAATCCACAGTAGAGCAGTCAGTACAGGGTCATGTACCATGGGGTCTGCCTTGTCAGGGGATGGAAGAACAGACTGCAACATATTCCCTAGCAGAACATGTGGGTGAAAGGAGAGGCTGGTTTTCAAAAAATGCTGAATGAAAGGAACTTTTCATGCACAAGCCAGTGTTAGTGTGAGTGGAAGGTGGGTAGGGGGTACATCTGCTTACCAACCACTCCCATCAGCTCCTCGTGCCCAGGCAGGAGAAGCCCAAAAATAGTCTCTGCTGCAGAGAGAATCAGAAACCTCTTACTTATTCCTCTCCTTTCCCCATGGGGTGAAAGGCCTCTCTGCCAGCAGGTACACCCCTCCCTCACTGGGGAAGAGGAGAGCAGAGAAGGGTACATATCCAGACTGCATGTCAAGAGAGATGAAGAGAGAGGAGGCATTTTTGGAGAGCTGCTGCCTGTTAAAGGCAGCCCACACTCCCCCACTGGGAGATAGCTGGTAATATTCGTGGCTAGCTTGTTGCTCAGTGCATGACAAAGTGCTTATAGCTTCCCTCCAGAGGCTCCTCCTGGATAAATATACAACTTCCAGGAGTTCTGGTGGGACAGCTTTGCTGAGGATACATGGCTGTTGATGGTCCCAGTTGTGTCTGATCACACCTGGTATTTTCCCTGTCTTCTCCATCTGGAGAGAGGATGGATTGCTTTCTTGCTGCTGTTAAATAAGGTGATGGAGGGGGCAGGGGCATTGCATGGTGTAGGTTGTGCAGGGAATTTCTGCCTGGAGCTGGGAAAAGAGGGAGTGGAAGTTTCTGAGTTCTCTGCTGCATACAGAGGGAGGCAGGGGACCCTTGGGGTCCTCAATACCTGAAGAACCCTTGGGATCACCCTGCATTCCCCCTGCACAACCAAGACAAGAAAGGCACAGCCCTCCCTCTCAGCACACAAGGATGTTTCCTCTCTATAGATTTTCCAGCTGAGCTCCTGAAGGAGATTGTGAGGGGTCTGCAGGCTGCTCTGGTCAGGCATTTTATCCAAGAGAACCGAGGAAAGCAGCTACTTCTCCCTGCAGACCAGGGCTGTGATGTGCTCCCATGTGCACCAACCACAACCTCCTTGGGGCGTGGAGCAGTTGCTGGGGAACCTGTGTGTTACAAGCATCACTTTCCTGCATTGCCTTGGCACAGTGCATCCAGCCCCATGTCAAGGAGAACAGCCCCCTGGAAGGAGAAATTGTTTTGGCAGGGACTGGCAAATCCCATATAATTCATGCCCTTCGTCTTTCCCAGCCGTTTTAAAAGAGACAGGCCCGGCATTTGGGTGGGAGCTGCAGGGGCATGAAGCTCTCATCTCCAAATCCCAGCTGTGGAAAGCCCTGTGAATGTGCAAAAGCCGAGAGCACATCACCCCCTGCTCTCCCTTCCGTGCTGTCTGGGCACGGCAGACTGGCATCCTGGAATGCCCGGGATATGCTCTCCATCCCCGGAGCCTTCCGTTTGCCGGCACTTTTCCCTGGTTTGCTGCACACTCCCTCACCCCAGAGCGCTCCCCGGGTCTCCGGGAGCTGGACGGGGGCCCGGCACAGTCAATCCCGGAGCAGCCGGTAACGAGGTTTGGTCATTACTGCCCGGGGCTATGAGCGAACCGGTGACCTGGCTCTGAAATGGTTTATGTTACATGCAAATCCCCTCGCAGAGGTGTTGGGGGAGGAAAGCCGGCCTCGCCGTGAACTCCCCGGGCTGAAGAGAAACCCCAGCGCTGCGGAGAACTTGCCGAGCGCGGCGCATCCCCGCTGGCCGGCGTGCCCGTCCCGGGTACCACACCGAGCACCGCGGCCCCGACCCGCTCCAGCGCTGGCGGGGCTACTGTTATACACAAAACAATAATCAGCTGCCGTAACGAGGATGCAGAGTAGCTGAGCTGGCTTCCCTGCTGTTGTGCCGGCTCCAAGTGGAAACAGCTGCATTTGGTTTGGTTAAATGCTTTATTTACTCACAATTATCCCAGATAACAGGTTTGCTTTCGTTTGTTCAATATTTAATGTTGTTTCAGAGCAAAGCTGCTCTTTGGTTGCTGGTGGAGGACTGGAGGGTCAGAAGGGACTTTCTGCTGTGGTGTGGTCCCAGGTGAAGGGTGGAGGTGTCCCGCATCCCTGTGTGCCTCACTCCCTAAGGCACCCGGCCTAGAATGATGCCCCATGGGAATAAAGTCACCTCCTGGATCACAGCTGGGTTTGGGGTGCTGGTGTGCTCAGCAGGGTGGGCATTTCCCTGGGTCAGCAATGCTGCCAAGCACCAGCGTTGCCAGAGGGAGGGGGCACAAGAGGGTCTGTCATGGGTTTGGGATGCCAGATGGCTTCTCCTGCCTAAATCACCTTCCATGGCACCCTGCACCTTGGGGAGCACCTCCAGCAAAGGCTGCCATTCCAAACAGCCAGTCCACCCCATGTCAGGATCATTTGAGCTGCTCTGTTCTTGCTCTTTCCTTTCACACATCAAGGCTGTGAGGTTTGCTTGATAATTTTCTGGAGGCTGGAGAGTGGTCAGGTCAGAGAGGAGCAGCTCTGCTCTTCTGGAAACAGCACAGCCTCATGCAGTGCAGGATGGAGCAAACTACAGTGAGCCTGTGATCACACTGGGAGCTTGCCCTGACACTTTGGCTCAAAGTGGGATACTAGGCTCTCCTCTCCTCGCCTCTCCTCGCCTCTCCTCTCCTCTCCTCTCCTCGCCTCTCCTCTCCTCTCCTCTCCTCTCCTCTCCTCTCCTCTCCTCTCCTCTCCTCTCCTCTCCTCTCCTCTCCTCTCCTCTCCTCTCCTCTCCTCTCCTCTCCTCTCCTCTCCTCTCCTCTCCTCTCCTCTCCTCTCCTCATGACTTGCCCAAAAATTTACAGCATTGCCTCTTGTCATGCTCACTGAATTTTCTGCAAGGGAAATGAGAAAATCCATAGCTTGGTTTATGAGCCTCAATCAGTGTAAAACAGGGCCTGTTAGAAATTTATCTGTTGCTGAGTCCACCTTTTTCTCCAGTACCTTCTTGGGGAATAAATTCTTGCTCTTTGAGGCCTGGGAGATGGCTCTTAGGTGGCAGCAGGGTCAGGGGTCTTTGGCTACAGCTGCAGGTGTCCCAGGCCCACTTTGGGAGCTACCAGGGAAGTGCTGCAGTGTTGGGTCTGAGGGCTGGGCTAGAAGCTGGCTGAATGTGGGCAACTCTGGATGATCAGCTAGGCTGTCTCGCACTCCAGAGGGATATGTCTTCAGTATCTAATTTCAAGGGAAAGGAATGTCCCCCTGAAAATGTCTACTTGCTAATCTTGAGGTGACTTAGACTGAAAGGGAGAGGCATAAACCCTGTCTCCATCACCTGCCCAGGTAACTCAGGAGGTCAGTGAGAAAAAAACCCATCTCATCCTGTGCCCCTGCACCTCTGGGTTCTCTCTCAAATGAATATTGCTCCATCAACTGGAAAAAAAAAAACAAAAACAAAAACAAAACAAAGCAAAAAAAAAAAAAAAACACACAAAACCAAAAAATCAAAAACACCTGCTTTATTCTTCTTGAAGAAGTGGTGGTTGTGAATATGATGTTCCAGAACACAGGGAGCATCACCTGCTGTCCTCTGCACCCTTTCTCATTTTCACATTTATCCAAGAACAGATGGTCAAGGGGAAACAGAAAAAATTCAAAGCTTCACCTCCCTCCCTTTCTCCAGCAACAAAACACAACCCAGACATTTGGGTCCATGGCAGGGACTGTCCCCAGCCACAGCCATGCTGCATTCCAGCTCGGCTGGCTCATGGCAGACAGATGCTCCCCTGATCCACCTGGCACTAGAAATATGATTTATTCATCATTGTTTCCTTTGTTGTTTCCTACCAGCCTCCTGTACACAAACAGGCTTTTAGAAAAGCGGCTTTAGATAAATAATACATTGTGCTGGCAGCCAGCATGTGCGTAACAAAAGCATCTGTGTGGATGCGTGTGTGGACTAGCAAGGTCTGCTGCTCTTGTGCCCACGTGCTCAGTGCTGGCATCTCATGCCCAGGTGGATTCCTGTTGTGTGCTGTCCAAGCCTCTGCAGCTTTGCTTTTGGTCAGTTGGGTGGCTTTTTTTTCTATGTTGGTACATACCCACCACCAGTGGTGTGAAAAAAAAGTTGTTGGGTGATGATCTGGTCCTGCCACGGGCACTTGGGGTGCAAGCAGCAGGAGTTTGGCAGCAGAACAACATTGGCTGTGGGGTTGTCCCCCCATGTGGGGCTCCTGCCCATGTGCAGGCAGGCTGTGTCACAGCTGTACCTCTAGCTCAAGCACATGCTGCTGTCATGGACCCTGGAGTCTCTGCTGGCCCAGGACTGAGATGATGAGTTATGCAGGTGACCCCAAAAGCACACTGTGGGCTCATTATCCCCCATCAGCCTAGCGCCTGAATGTGCCCCCAGTGCACCAGAAAAAATACCTCCTACAGAAGTGTTTGAGAGGCCTCTTAAAACTTTTATTGGCGCTATTTTTTGTATCCCTCCACCTGTGGAGCAAGGCATCTTTAGTACATTCAGCCCTCAGCAGGAGAGGAAAATTATAACTGATCCATTTCAGAAACCTCTAAAAGTGACCTAAAATAACTTTTCTATATATAAAAGTGTCATGATTTTAATGTCCATTATCTCATGACCTAGCAGAGCTAGGAAAAGCTCTTGTAGATCATTTTTAGTGGTTTCTAAAATGGATTGGTCACACTTTTCCCCTGTACAGTGGGACTGAGGGTACAAGGACAACTGGGCTTTAGAGATGAGGAGGGAGACAAGAATCTGTTTCTGTGTTGGTGTATCCAGAGCTGTTTCATCCTCAAGGATGCACCACTCATGGTGGTGTCCCCAGCTGAGCAGAAGTGCTGAAGCTGGTCAAGTGGCAGCTGTGTCCAAAAAGCTGGAGAGACAGAGTTAAATGGATGCAAAGCATGGGGCACTGTGTGGTGAGAAAGCCAACTCTGCCCCTGCCACTGCTCTTTTCAGGGATCTGCAGAGATGATGACCCTGGCACCAGCTTTCACTGCTGTGGCAGACCCAGATTTTGGTGACTCACAGTTTGTGAGCCATGTGCCCAGATGGGATGTGCTCAGCTCTGAGCCTTTCTTCACCTCACCCAGAGCTTTTGCAGTGAGGCTGGTTGCAACCCAAGTCTCTGGGAAGCTGCCACAGCCAGGCATTAAACATGCTGGGCTTTCAGAGAGGACATCAGCAGAGCACATGGGAGAAGTGGCTCCCTGCCATGCAAGAGGTTAATAGACAGATTAGAGAGGGCAGGCACTGTTTGTGGTGAAAGGAGAAGGGCTCTGCTTTTACAGAGTTCAGCAGCTCCATGAACCAACAGGGATGTAAATATTTGCCAGAATTAGGGAGGCTGTGTGCAGGAGCCTAGGGAGGAGTGTCCAAGTAGCTCAACATGTTGTGCAGGCTGTTTCTGGTGTGGGGCAGGTGCTGAGAGCTGGACATCATCTGAGGGAGGATGGAGAAGGTTGGAGCAGGACACCCCACACCCAGAAGCACAGCCCAAAACCTCAGGGCAGAAAAAGGCTTTAATGCTGCTCCCTTGATGGCTTTGTTTTCCTCCACTGCCTTTCTTGCTCTCCCTGTCGGCCTGATGGGCTGGCCCACCTCCAAAGACAGCATTACAGAGCGCTGGATCGATTGGAGCCTGCAATTTTATTTGCTGTCTTTAAGAGCCTTTGATGGGCAGCATGAGCTGTGCCAGGGAGCGCCTTTCCTGGGAGAGGAGGGGAGAGGAACAAGGTTGAGAGATGAGGAACCTGCCACTAGCTTGGAGAAGACACCTTTGGGTGGGCAAAAGGAGCCCTCCAGATGCAGCGAGGCAGCTGAGAAGGGGCTTGCAGCCCTGTCCTTTGTGGTGCCTGGCAGTGGTGGCCCTGGTGACCCGTGTGGTGTGATGGTCATTGCACTGGCCTCACACTCTGCCATGAATTTCTGCCTGACAAGGTGAGGTGGGGTAGCTGCCTGACAACTCCCTCCCAGGACACTGGCTCTGGGACTGATGGCTCTCTGGAGAGACGGGGGTTGCAGGAGTGTGAGACAGCTTGTGTCTGCCCAGAAAGAGAGGGCAAAGGCCAGGCTGAGACAGGCTTCATACAGCAGCTTCCCCTCGGCTGCATCTGCCCTTGAACTCTGCATCAGGAGGGCAGAGATGCGAGGATCATTCTGTCTCCCTTCCCCAGTCTCTCCTTGCACTTCTGGCTTGCCAAAAGCCACCAGAGGGTAAGAGGTGGAGTATGCTGGAACAAAAGGCTGGGGCTGCTGCTGGGGACCAGCCTTGAAGCAGAGGGCAGGATTTTCACGGCACACAGTGCTGTGGAAATGGGGCGTCTTCAAAGGCTGCTGCGGGGTGGGGATGGAAGCGGGATACAGAGCGGGCAGCCCTCCCTCCTCCTGCCAGCAAAACGAGCCTGGAGGAGCGAGCCCGCCCCAGCCTCCCCAGCGGAGGAATTAGCACAGATCACAGAGAGCCAGATCCGGCGTGGTACTGGAGACAATGGAGATAAATTACCCTCAGATGGACTAGTTGTGGCGCACAACAGTGCAGCATCTCGGGCCGTGCTGGTCGCGCTGGACCCTGCAGGACTCCAGGAATGCTGGAAAAAGCCCCTCCTGCTTCTGCCCTGCTCCCGGTTAGGAGCGGGACAGCTGAGTGCAAGCAGCAAGTGGGCGAGTCGCCTTCGGTGGCATCCCCGGTGTCCCAGCATCCCTAAGCATCACTCGCAGCCCTGTCCCGGTTTGGCTGGCGCCGGGCAGGTGCTGTTAGCCCACAGTGCCACCACGCGGTCACCCGGCACCCAGAGGCTGTCCCCAACCCCCCTGCACCCCTTCAGCCCCTCCGGGACACCTCCCGACCCCCCCATCGCACCCTGCAAAGGGCAACGCTGCCTTTGCAACGCCCGGGGCGGCAGGGAAGGGGTTAAGGAGCCTGCGGGGAGGAGGAAGAGGATGGGGCTGTAGCAGGGATCAGGCCCTTGTCTCTGGCTTTGCGATTAGCCATTCTGTTTTGACGTGGAGGGTCTGCTTGAATAATTTAACCGGGAGGGTCATTAAGCAGGCTCTGGCCTTCGTCTGTCGGCTGAAGGCTGAAATTGCCATTAGGAGGAACACTCGGAGCGGAGCGGCACAGCCTCCCTCCCGCCGGCCCCTCTCCCTCTCCCTCTCCCTCTCCCTCTCCCTCTCCCTCTCCCTCTCCCTCTCCCTCTCCCTGACTCTGCTGCACTCGGCTCCTTTACCAGCTGCTGCCCCGGGGAGCCAGGGGTGCGCAAACCCTGTGCCTCAGTTTCCCCTCTGCAGACCGTAGCAGGCTCTGCAGGGTCTGTAGCTCCCAGTGGCAGCTGGAACTCCTTCCATCCCCCGAGAAAGCTGTGCCCCAAATGTGCCAGTGACACATGGGCTGTGGGGCTGAAGAGGCACTGAGGCTGCCAGGTCTGCTTGCTTTGTTTCGAACCACTCACTTGGAGACAAGAGCATGTCCTGGGATATTCCCAGTGGAAGGATGGGGATGAGGGCAAACAAAGGAAGGGAAAGAGGGAGCATCACAGGATCAGACAGCCATTCCAAAGGGAATCCTGATGAACATCCAGCCCAGGGAGTGTATTTTATGGCAAGGCACTATGGCAGGGTGCTGCTCTTAACAATCAATGCAAGTGCCTGGGTACCAGGAAGAGTTGACTTCAGTGTCAGATCAGGTGAGATTTTTACCAGTAAGGGCAAAATTTATCAGGCAAAAGGTATCACATCTCATTCTTTGCATGCACTGTCTCTCAGCATTTTGTGGAGTTTTTCTGCAGCTCTTGCTGTACTCCTGCAAAAAGCAGAGTGTCCAGGAAGCCAGGTATAGTGTGAACACTTCCCTGGGTTTAAAATCCTCCTCTCCCTCTAACCTCTAGGATCAGCTGACGAGGCCAGAGGAAGGCTCTCCCATTGGGTGCTCTCATCCTTCCTCCTGTTGCCTCTGTGTCTCTTTGGAGGCAGTGGAGCAGAGTCAGGGATCTCTTCCCCATGCCAAAAGTGTTTAACACTGTTGATCCTCCCACAGAGCTGGCTTTTCTCTGCTTGTTTTACATTGTTCCTCCTCATCTTGCCTGTGGTCCTTCTTCCTCCCTTTGGTGACCTCTGATCAGTTGGAGGATCATCCCTCAACAAGTTTATCACTCCCCAGGGATGTGGCAGAGAAAGCTGTGAGCAGTGTAGATTAATGGGGTCAAGGGAGCAGCACCTCCTCCCCATCAGCAACATCTCTGTCACAGCCTTGAAGACAATTTCCCCTGGTACCTGCAAACTGTCTCTCTCGCTCCATCCTTCATTAAAAGCAGCAGGCTGCCCAAGGAGAAGGTGAGCTTAGCACAGCCCAGCCCAAAGCAAGGTGTCATAGAGGATCTCAGCAGAAGACATGAGACAAAGACTTATGTCTTTGACTCCTGCTTCCAGGCCAGGCCAGGCCCCCCTTGCAAACTCTCCCCTCCCAATCTGGCAGCAGCTGGGAGTGGAGGGTTATCCCTTTGCCCAGAACTGGGCGGTGACCACACCTCAGCAGGTAATTACCCTTTCTCTTTCCCTGCAGCCCCCCCGAAGGAGCCAGTGCTGATGTGCCGGTCCAACAACTACCCGAAGGGTTTCTACTGCAGCTGGCACCTGCCCACTCCTACCTACATCCCCAACACCTTCAACATCTCTGTCATGTAAGTGTCTGGGAACAAAGGGTGCAAGGGTCAGTTTCAGTCTCCACAGCCTGGAGCAGGTCTCAGGTAGTGCCATGAACACTTGGGGCAGTGGATCTGACCTGTGCTGAGCATATGGTATCAGTGTCCCAAAAATGGGCACGGGGAAGGATTTTCTGGGTATGTACAAACTGGATGTTTGGGACCAGGACTTCATGCCAAGGAAGTTTCAATTTCCCTAGAAGGGACCAGGAAAGTTCCATCTCCCAGGTCCCCTTTCCATGCTTCCCAAGACCATCCTCTCTGCACCAGTTGTCTCTAGTGCATGTTGTGCCCACTGTTTTTTGTCACATTTGACACATCCATGCCCTTTTCTGGTGTAAGCTGGTTGCTGATGGGCAGCAGCAATGTCTCTCACCTAGAACTGGCCATAGCATGGCATAATTCCCTACCCTGAGCCCGAGTTCTGGCACAGCCCTTATACAGGCTGATGCCACGTATTATCTTCTGAGGTTTGTGTCACCATCAGAAAGGAGACCTTATTCCTCTTGTGGGAGGGCCAGACCCAAACCCAACCCCCAGCAGGGTCCCATTCTTTCCTTGAGGCCAGCATGAGGACATTCACTGGAGCCTCTGTGTAGGCATGGGAGAAAACCTCATACACAGGAGCCCACACAATTCCCTTGCAGGAGGAAAGCAGCCCTTTGGCTGCAACAAGGGCTGGTGCAGGGTGACTATTGTCTTAGTGGGGATGCAGAACTGAAAAATCTGCCTCCTTCCTCTAGCAGCTTGGGTGCATCCACAGGTAACAGCTCTTCTCACTTCTGCTTTCCAGACACGGCACCAAAGACATGGTCTGTGAGAAGGATGCCGTCCCCAAAAACAGGTGTCACATCAGATACCTCCAGCTCTTCTCCACAGTGAAGTACAAGGTGACTCTGACAGTCACGAACGCTCTGGGCAAAAACTTCACCACTCTCACCTTTGACGAGTTCGCCATAGGTAACTTCCACAGCAGCTCCAGGGCGGTGTTGGGGTTGGTTTACTCTGCAGTGTCACCCACTGGAAAATGGGGCAGGGAAGGGACTGGCTGTCCAAGTGGAGATGGGGTCTGAGCCACTCTGGCATCCTCCCTGTGCCCCTCCCATTCTCAGGGTCCTGCTGGCACAGGCAGCCTCCATGCTGGTCACATCAGTGGCCTGGTGTCATGTGTGGTCCCACCCCATGGTCCAGATCACCCATGGTTGCCAAGTTCTTCCCTGTTTGGGATGCTGGGGAAAAAGCTGCCATGTATTAGGGCAGAGAGCTGTGAAAATTGTGAGGTCCAAATGATGTTGCCATTCTTACCCCTCTCCTAAAGGAGAGGTTTGGTGTTTGTGCTGGAAGCAGAGTTACGGGAATTAGGATTGGAAGAGAAATTAAAATGTCCCTTTCTCTTCTCTCTCCAATAGTCAAGTTCCCCCATACCTAATATTCTCCAAAACCCCCTGTTCTTTCTTTAGCACCTGTTCACTGCCCCATCAGGACAGCAGGTGCTGTGCAGTGTGGGACAGGGAGCAGCAGGCCCTGTGGACTGGGGTCAACATGTGTCAGGCTGTGCCACACAGATGCTTCCCAACCATGTCCACAGCAGAGATACTCCCCTGACTGTGAAGGGCGGGCATGAACTGAGCAATCCAGTGCCAAACACAGCAAAGCAGGGAGCTTTTGCCACCATCCAAAGCCGGATTACAGCTGGCACTATGACACCCTCAAAGAACAGGAAAATTAGGAGAGAATGGAGTTCAGGAATATGCTGAAAAACAATTTTCTGGTTGCTTGTGGCAATTACTGAACCTGAAAAACAAATAAGTGAATCATTAAAGTGCAGCCAGTGGTTGGTCTTTGCCCTTGATGAGCTATGCATCACAGCATGGAGAAGATGGAAGTGCTGGAGTGCAAGAGGAGCTCCACTGCTACACCAGATTTTCTCTTTATACCCCAAATCCTGGAAAATATCAAACAAGGCACTAGCTCTGAACAGAGCAGGGCAATACCTTTGGAGTGGGGACTGTCCTGCTATGTGTCTGCAGCCATGGTCCAGACCTGCAGCTTGTGTTCAGCAGTGCATCGGGAATGCTGCTAACAAGGCAGGGAGCTTAGCAGGGAAGTGGTGGAATTTCAGTCACTTGGGTGCCTTTAAATAGAAATTCTTGCATTTGGGTGTCTTCATACACTCCTTAAAAATGAAGGTAACCTCCAGCCTGCATGGCCCAGGATAGCAATTAAACAACATTTTCCAAGTTCCTTGCATTCTCTCCTGCAGGAGTTCAGAGCACCCTCTTGTAACATCTGCATCCCACCCATGCCCTGCCTAGCTTCCCAAACATCTGGTCCTCCATCCAGCACACAAGGGCAGTTCTCCTGGGGAAGCACACCCAGCTGCAAGCCTCGGGCATCCCAACACCAGCACAAAGCTGGATCCAGCCCAGCAGTTTGAACTCGGCCCAGGTCTGAGGAGGGGTGAGCAGAGGCCAGCACTGCCCCAGGCCAGCATGGGTGTACTATTGCTGCCTCTTGCACGAGTGCCTGGAAGGGTGCAGGGTGCCTGGACACGTCTCAGCAGTGCACTGAGAGGTCAGACCACCCAGCATCACCTGGTTCCAGGATGGCACTTGGGGAAGGGGTGATGGGCTGGTGCCGACAGGAGAGGCCATGTCCTGCACCTGCCTCTCCCATAACCACTTCAGTATCCAGTGGCCTTAAAATCTCCATATTCTGTATGATTGTGGAATTTTCCTCCTCAGGATTCGGTATGGGTGCCGTGCATCAGCAGCACAGACAGGGTGGTGACAGAGTGCTGAAGCAGGCACTGTTTTTGGCTTAGCAGATCCTTACAGCATCTGCTGCTGCTGAGCAACAGCCACCTACCCCGGGTGGAACTTCTTCTCATGCCATCCTGGTGTTAACACAAGTGCACTGCACTATTGTGTTTTGCTAGGCAGTTTTGCCCCAGGCTGCCTGTGGTCCTCACTGAAGTTCAGTGTCTCTTAGAGCTCTCTTCTCTGCAGCTGCAATCCAGGACTGTGTCCCAGCGTGGGCAGTGCTGGAGGTGTGGATCTAGCATCCAGTAGGTTCTCTGGGGGTCTCATCTGGGAGATTTTTCTGGGTTTCCCTTTGCTAGATGAAGGGTGAAAAACCTATGACTCAGGGTAAAGCTGCTGCTTCGGCTTGCTGAGAAAATGCTGAGTGGGAACATTGCCACATCTGCACACATCCTGCTAAAATGAAGAGACAGTGTCAGCCAGGACCTGTGTGATGCTTCTCCTGAAATCCCTGGGCTGTGGTTGTCAGAGCCTGCCTTATGTTTTCCCCTTAGCCTAGAGAAAAACATCATTCCTTCTCCAGGGAGGTTAAAGTGCAGACACGTAGCCCTGATCTCATGCCCTGCTGTGGACAGAGCAACCCAGAGGCAAGCAGAGAGCAGCACAGGGCAGGCAGCTCTCCCTCCCAGCACCACCTGAGCTGGGAGAAGACCCTCTGCTGGGTCACACCACCCACCCAGCCTGGGCGAGCACAAAAAGCCCCCTGGGAAGGAGCCACCTCCTTCGGGTTTGCTTCTTCGCTCCTTTCTCCATCCCTGGAGATTGCAGCAGGAAATCCCCTCCCCAGCTGCTCTGAAGATGGTCTCTAATTGAGTGGAAAATGACTGGTACTTTCTTGTGCTGTCCTGAGCCCGCGCCTCGCTGGTGCTCGTGCCGTGCTGGTTATTAGCAGCCACTGCCAAGGGTCACTCTGCATTGTCATTTTCAATGATGGCTGGAAAAGCTTTTCCGGCCCTCTGGCCCCATCTCCTATTGGTAGGAGATCCTGACTGCCTTCCTCCTCATCTTGCTCTTGAAAATTGTTTTGATAATTACATCTTCTGCAAAAGCATTGATATTAATAAAGGTGAGTGAGAGGAGGTCCTGCAGAGCCCTACAGGGCTCCAGCCCCAGGGAGGAGGATGTGGAAAAGGGACTGTTGGGAAGAGGACCTGGAGGCAGAGGAAGATGCCAGGGAGGAGTGAGGTGGTGTTTAAGGAGCTGCCACCTCTTTCATGATGGCTGGAACAGCATGGGGACATTTTTGGCCCTCTAGGATACAACCACAACTTCCTGACTTGTGTTTCAACCCAAGAGCTGTTTTTTGCATCTCCAGGAAAGCCAGGACAGTAGCAACACACAGCAACACCAACATCCTGCCTCAGACCTTTCTCCTGATATGATCCTGGGGAAAAATATGAGAAAATGCACAACATTAAAAGGAGGAAGGCCTTGCAGGTGTGAATACCTTCCTCAAAAGTGCTGCCCATCCCTTGTGTGACCTTGGGAAGGTCATCTGATGCTTCCAACTCCAGCTCTGGGGTGATGAAGATGCAGAGCACCTCAGTGAGGCTGCATGATGCCCATGTCTGTATGAAATCTGGAGTCTTTGAACACAGGTATACAGTTGCCTAAGCAGAAGGTCAGTTCAATTCATACTACTTAGGGAGGCAGAATTAAATTACCTAGACTGACATTTGGCTAAGACATGGAGTTTAATATCCCTCTGCTCATGGAAAATGCCAGGGGATATTTAATGGCCGCAAGGGATCCACTTTAGTGCTTGTTGGAGAGGCGGGATGGGTGACGGGCTGCTCCGTGCCACAGGGTCTCAGCTGCCTTTCTGAACCTCCAGATTCATTTTGAGACACGTCTGACAGCAGCCAGGGGCGATGGATAGCTAAAGACTCGCAGTTAAGCGTGAGCGTGCAGCGCCTCAAGGAGAAGCTGCTCCCTGGTGCTCTTCTTGCACTTCAAGCCCTTGCTTAGACACAGCAGCCAAAAACCAAGCAGGAAGAGCTGTGAGTAGCCTCCTGGCCAAGTCCCCTTCCCAGGAATGTCTGATGATGCTCCCTCAGCTCTGCAGGATAATATTACATCTGGTTTTATAGCCGCTTAACCAGTACTCAGCCTAATGCCCATCATCCATTATTATTATTACTATTACTGCTTTTATTACGTTACTGCCTGCAGGCCCTCAATGAGGACAGGGCTCTATTATGCTTGCTGATGTACAGCCAGACAGCCCCTGCCTCACCATGTGCAGGCTGAATGGAGGCAGACAAAGGCTGGGGAAGGAGGAGCACTCATCCCTGTCTGCAGGGTATAAAGGACTCCTTCAAGGTCACATAGAAATCGGGAAGCTGGACACAACTTGTCTCTCCTCACTCCTCAGCTGGCCCCAGTGGGACCAGTCCAGGTGTTTCCCGTGATGAGCACAGCAGAATGAGGTCTTTCCTAAGGGATATAGGTTTGTCCTATCTGGACTGGCTGCCAGAGGTATGGTCCCCTCTCCTGGCTGTTGTGTCTCTGCTTGGAAGTTCATGGCATGGAAGGAACAGTGTTGGCTTTGTGGTTTTGGATGAGTTGCCCCTGCAGTGCTCTCTAACCTGGGCAGGAATGCTATGGATGGACGGACACATGAGAAGGCACCAGGAACTCTTGATCTTCCTGTTAACGTGCAGTGGTGGTTGAAGGCTCATAGCAGCCAGGAACACACATTTGAAACCAGCAGCCTTCCTCTGTGCACCAGCAACCGTGTCCAACTCACAGGAGAGGGGCTAGGGGTCACATCCCTGCAAAATGGGCAGGTGACTCCCACCTCAGCATCAGGGCACTTTTTTTTTCTGACTTCCTTTAATGTTCACAGTTGTATTTCTCATTGCTGCCCAAGTACATTTGCCATGCCCAACTGAATTAAATCATACCTTCAGGCTGGCATACGAAAAACCAGGGCCAGCCCCCCTGCATTACCCCAGGGAATATCCATTGCATCCATCCCAATCCCAGCACTTTCCTTCCCACTTCCTCGCTGCAGAGCTGCAGTTCAGTCATCTGCATTCGTTCAGCCAAACAGATTTTTGTTTTGCAAACCCATCCTGCCGAGCCAACACTGGATTTATACTTTTCCGTATGCGTTTGGACTCCAAGTCCCTGTCGATGGAAGCTGATGTCCAGCCCCAGCCCTGGGATTCAAAGTGAGTGGAGGAATTGCAGAGCCATCTGGAGTAGCTCAGCACAGCACAGCCCCAGCAAAGCGTTCCTGCTGCAGAGGATAAAGCTGCAAACAGAAAATTGTGCCCCATCCTGCCACAGAGAGGAGTCTGTGGGAGTTGGGAGGTGGCACCAGGCAGCTGTGGCCAGGCTGACCAGCTGACCAGCTATTGCCAGAGCCTCTGGGAGCATCCTCTGAGTGTGAAGTGACTTTGGGAAGCAGAAAGCTGCCCAGCCCTCCTTGCACCCGCTGTGTCAGAGGGAAGGAGGTGAAAGCCAGGGTGGTGAAGATGATGGTGATAAAGGACGGCAGCAGCGTGTGTGCCAGGGGGCTGACCAAGAGGAGTCTGGGGACAGAGAGGCAGTGGCGGACAATGTCTCAGGGGAAACAAGGTAGTTGGGCTGTGGCTTCATTTCAGCACCCTCTGTGCCTCACCTGCAGACAAGAAAGTGTGTTCTCAAAGCATCACACGCTGGTTTCTCCTGAGAGAAGCAAGCGGTGGCAGTGCAGGGAGAGTTGCTGCAATGCCACCATCATTCTGGAGCAGGGGTGGCATCAAGCAGCTCACATGTGACTCCACTTGCAGCAGCCTGGCCACACATCAGCACCTGATCCCATCTGAGTGAGGGAAAGACGCTCTTCACACACAGGGCAGGGCTGCAGGCAGGCTCATGTGGTGAGGGAGCAGCTCACTCAGCACCACCTCCTTCCCCTCTCAGGATAAGCAAAGCCCCTGTGAGGGCATCACTTCCCACCCACAGCAGGTGAAGCCTGGAGTCAGCATGGAGAAGTCTCTGACTGCAGGGCAGGAGCTCTGCCAGGCAGAAGGGGCTCCCCACAGCCCCACCATCCTTCTTCGCCTCTAGGAGGGGAGTTTGACAGGCTTCTGCTCAAGGTGGTCAGAGCCTGGGGACCATTGTTCAATCCAGAAATTTTTAGATCAGGAGGGATCTGCTCGCCTAAGTGTGGACTTGGAAGAGGGTTATGTGCCTTCCCAGGACATGAAGACTAATGTGCACTGCTATTCTTGGAGTGCACAGAGAGCTCTCATCTACCCCTGGCACAGCTGTGTGCCTAGCTCTGTGTGTCCAGCTCCTTCCTGACCACGATTAAAGGATAAGCATGGGAATGCAAAATATTTTTTAGCTTTGCTATTGCAATTGGGAGTTTGAGCTGTCAGGATTTGATCAAACCCTTGGCAAGGAGCAAGGACTGCTCTGCAACAGGCAGCAACATTCATCACAGCCTGTCTGTGATGAGCTTCCGGCACTCTGGAAATAGCTGCAACATCAAAGCACGTTGCATAGCTCACAGCCAATTAATATTCACCTGAAATACATGCCAGGTAGCAAGAATATATCCCCATATCCCAAAAGCATAGCAGGGCAGTGAGAGAGAGAGCTGGGGTGGAAGGTGACCAGAGCAGTCCTTCCCCCTTAGTAAATACGATGTGGCAATGCTTTGAGTCCTCAAAACCCCAGCCCTAAACCCAAGGGCCACACTCTGCCACATTATTGTGAGGTAAGTGTGGGCCTGAATGTGTGTCAGACTCACAGAAATCAGCAGTTGCAAGGGAAGTGCACGATTTTGGCTTGGTGGACTCCCCATCCTGATCCAGTTAACCCTGTGTAGAGGGATGCTCTCTGCCCAGTTGCTTCCATGTGTCTCCAGTGCTGTCACCTCCTTAATGGTGGTATTTTGAGCCAGGACAGCCTTACCACTGACCTGGACAATAAAAGGTGATTTGCATCTAATTACTTTGGAGAAAGGATGCATGTTGGCTGCTCCTCTTGGAAAGCACATGGGGCAAAGCCCAGCCAGCTTTGCCAAGGTGTATGAAGGACGTAAGCCACAATCAAAGCTTTGCCAATCACCCTCTCTTCTTCTCTTCCAGTAAAGCCAGACCCTCCGGAGAGTGTCGTGGCCAAACCTGTGCCCAACAACCCTCGAAGACTGGAGGTGTCGTGGCAAAACCCCTCCTCGTGGCCTGACCCTGAGTCTTTCCCACTCAAGTTCTTCCTGCGGTATCGGCCTCTCATCCTGGACACGTGGCAGCACGTGAGTGATGCTGCACTGCCTGGGGTGCAAGGCACGGGGCAAGCTGGTACTGGGAATAAGCTGCATTATAAAATAGTGTTCAGGGACAAAAAAGATGTATATTTGCTGCCCAGGCAACCTGGACCCTGTTCCTCTTCCTCTCCTCTTTCTCGTCGCTTTTCTCTTCCTCTCCATCTTTTTTGTAGCTCACACTCTGCCTACAAATGGCTCTGCAGCCTCTCCACATTTTCATCCATGGCCCCTATCTACTTTCCATACATATGTTCTATATAAAACTTGCCAACGAGATGTAAAACGCATTTAAAGTATAAATGTCACCACATTTAAATGCGCCTCTGCCACATTTAGATTTTGAACTGGAGATAAAATACCGCTCACCATAACTCAGAGCACAGTCACCGAGCAATTGCTGCGATGTTATCGTATTTCTTACTTTTATTTCTTGTTTCTTTAAAAAAAAACAGCCAGTGAAATCCTTGGCAGTCTGGAGGACAGATTTCATTTGTTACTGCAGGAAGATAACAAACAGGCTTCTTTTTTTTTTTTTTTTTTTTAGCCTCTGTATGCTGCTTGTATGCTTAAGTTGTGCAGGGAAGCATTCTGTGGCTGGAGAGGAGATGCTTCTACTCTGGCATAGCTCACCCAGCATCCCTTCTGTGCCCAAGCTGCGCCAGTTGAAATCCAGTTTGGTGCTTTGCTTGATAAAGGATTTTGCTAAAAAGCCAGAAGTCAAATAAGAGGCAGCACTGGATCCCTGGGCATCTGCATCAAAGAGCCAAGCGGGATTTTCTTCCAGCCAGCACTTCCTGGGGAGAGAAACGTGTGGGAGAGTGGATGGGAGGCTTTGCTCAAGGCTGTGCAAGGTGTCTTGGTGACTTCTTGCATTTTCTTGGGTTTTTTGATGAGGCAGCACCACAGGTTGTGTTTCAGATTGCAGCATTTACTGATGGCTCTAAAAATCAGAGGGTTTTCCTGCTTGCCTCTTTGCCCTTTGCTTCCTTCCTAGTAGTGGGAGAGTGTCTGTGGAGCATCCAGAAGGGTTAGAAAGCATAGGTGGAGTTTGGGTATTCGTTTTCTGTAGGTTTGTGGGTTTTTTCATCTGGGGAAGAAATGCTCAAACTGTAGAACCTGTGAAAAAAGGGGAAGATTTAGTGGAAACTGCCAAACACAACATGTTTTTTTTCCCAAGTGGGGAAAAAAATTTGTGGAAAAAGCTGATGTTTTTACCCTGCCACAGCCTGATCCAGCCAAATACCCTGGTTTGCACCCAGAAATGGTGGGGTAGCTACTGAGCTGGCTCCTACCTCAACACCCCCAGAGTGGCTGGTCCCTCCATCACTGGGTGTGGGATAACATAAGTGCAGAGTCAGGCCATGCCAGTCCCCTCTGGCAGAGCCCTGAGGGGATGGTGTGGCCTCTCCATCAGTGCCCTCAGCCAGGCAGTGATGGTGGGAAATACATGGACGTGTGGGTGACACTGGTGGCAGGGCCACCCCAGTTGGAAAAGGCAATTCTTGGGCAGTAAAACTTTACTTCTTCTATATAAAAATACCCTGAGGTGCAGAGGGGTAGACGCTCTCCTGGTGGGTACAAGGATGGCTGGGAAGGTTTCATCTCCCAGCATTTCAGGAAGGCACAGCAGTCAGGGTTACTGCTTTTAATCAATATCCCCTTGCAAGAGACATGTTCCTCATCACTGACTGATGGAGAAGAGTGTTTGGGGAATAATTTGCTCAGCGAGCAAGTGCAAGCATGCAGTGAGTGAGGTGCCAGCCTTTTTTCTGACTCCCTGCCTTGCTAGCTGGGTAATGAAAAATCTGATTTGTGGATGATTTGAGGAAAACTGCCACTATTCATCAGATGAATTATTTGCGAAGCCTAATTCAATCATTTCCCGAACACCAGAGAAAGGCAGCGCTGCTGCAGCTGGAGCTACTCTGACCCCAGACCCCATTGGCACATTCAACCTGCCTAGCCCAGCTGAGCACCCTGCAAATGCAGGTGTTTGTACCTGAAATTAACCCCACCAATGACAGCATGCCCAAGCCTCCCTGCACTCTTTGTTTGACTTAACACTTGTTGTCATTTTGGAGGGTGTCCCTGTTCCCCCAAATGAAGACAGAGAAGAGAAGAACGTGGTTTGGTAGGTCCAAGTGTAGCTCATCTATCCCTCTTGTCCTGCAGTGGTTGGTGTTGGGTCTCAGCTCAGAGGGTCAAATGACCTGAGATAAGATGAGCCACGTGCCACACTTGCATGGAGTGTCTTAATTCTCATGGAGGTTCATGTCTTTTGCCACAAGCTTCCCCCATCTTGGCTTTTGCTGTCCCTGCTGGATGCTGGCACAGAAAAGCCCTTGCTTTTTATGGCCACACAACCTGCATGCTGACAATGGGGCAGCTTGGAGCTCGGTAGGGAGAGGACAAGTCCCTGCCAGCAGTCAGGAGGAGTTGGGTAACCTCACGTTCTGGCACATCCATGCCTGCCCACAGGCTGAGCCCCATCCCTGCCTCCTCATGGCAACCCACCTCTGCACCAGCCGTGGGTTTTAAGCATGTGCTTGGCAGCCCTGTGGGAAGCCCAGCATCCCTGCAGGAGAAAACCCACAAAGGAGCATCAGAGGCTGCCCAGAGACAGAATATCCATGCCGGCCCTGCCCACATGTGGTGTTTCTTGGCAGAAGCAGCCGCTCCTCTTTCACCTCTCCACCTCCCGTTATCTTTGCAGGGTCTGATTTATGCACAGCACCTCGGCAGGCAGGAGCACTAATAGGATCAGATGGATGTCGAGCTGTCGAATACCATAGGGCCTGATTCAATCAGCGTCTGCTTTCTTCCAGGCTCTTCCTTTCAGGATTTTAATAATGCCAGGGCTTGGCACCAGAAGATGAAGCCATCCGTGGCGGGAGCAGTGGATCTTATCAAGACTGCCACTGTGTGAGCTGGCCATAAATGCAGTTTCCCCTCTGCCAGAGAAAGTCCAGTGCTGCCTGGCCCGAACATCCCACACCATGAAGCAATCTCTGGGGCTGATGCAGAGGGAGAACAACCTCATCCCCTTCCCAGTGCTTTGCAAACTGGGTTTGAGAACCAGCATGCCATTTGCAATCCCTTTCCCCTCCTCAGCAGCCCCTTTCCACCCAGACCATATAGCAGCTCTCATGTTGCAGTTTGCTCTGGGAATTACGGTGATGAGCTCTGGGAATTATTGTCATGGAGGGATGATGATGAGTTTCCACATGGGCATGCAGAGAAGCATGTGCCAGATCGTGCCACCTCACAGCAGCTCCCTTCAACCTGGGCACAAGCATTTGGTAGCTGTTGGGGATGTAGCTCTGTCACATCATGTGACCAAAGACTCCCCTCCACCCCATCAGCACTGAGCTCTCTCTGAAACTCAAGCAACTTTAAAATCACACTCCTCCCTTTCTGGAAGAGGGGCTGGTGGTTTCTCTGCTGCCAAAAGAGAGATGGATATTTGTATCCTAAACAGGTTTTTTATTCTCTCGTTTTGGCAAAATCTCCCCTTCTGTCTCCTAAATATAAAACATTAAATGTTTAGGGTATCCTTTATTTTTCTCCTGCTTTTAAGTTTGTAATTCAAGCCAGATTAGCGTGGTTTCCTCTTCTGTTTTATAGCCCCATCCTGGCCCCAAGCGAGCTCTCCTAATGCTCTCAGATGTTCCTCTAATGGCTTACCTAGGCTGGAACTGGATACCCTTTCCTAATGGATTGCTAATAGCCTGTTTCTGGTTTTACAGGCTCCTTCAGTTAACTCGCAGCAGCGGCGGCTGCCGCGCTCGCACATGCGATCTCCCTGCGCGCACATCCGCACGCTCGCCCGGGCAGGTGGCCAGGCACCACCCCGAGCCCCTCCGGGGAGCCACGGGCACCTCTTGCACCCGGTTTGCTCCCCTCCCAGGGCATTTTCTGGAGCAGGATCCCCCCTTTTCGCAGTTTTTGGAGGGAGATCACGTGCGCTGAGCGCTTGCCAGCTCGATGCACATCCCAGGAATGTGGCAAGGCTCAAGAAGGTATTTCTTATGCAGCGTCAGAGCTGGTGGCCAGACCGAGGGAGGATTTCCTACTGTGGGTTGCCAGCACTTTGCAGATGCCGTCGTGAAGTCTAATTGAACCCATTGGCCCCGCTGACAACATGAAATGTTAACGAACCGTGAGGCGGGCTGCGCCTCAGATCTTGAGATTTGCAGTAAAAGGTCATGAGATATTTAAAGCTAATAATGTGGTTGGGTTCTCTCCTTCCTCTTCTGCGTTGGAAGCATTAGGGCCATGTTCGTGAGCATTTGCAAAGGCTGGAAGCATCCTTCTCTGGAAGTGCAAGCAGAAGTGCTCCCACCATCACAGGACTTTAGGAGTTGGGGCAAAAATAAAAACACAGCCCTATGCAGACATCTGTGCCTGCTCTGATCAGGGTATATGATTGGGTTTGGGGACAGGAATGTAAAGTTTGTGGGTATGGCGAAATACTTAGTGTTGGGTTAATTGGTGTAAGGATGTAATTGTCCTCTGGACTGTCCTCCCTCATCCATATGGGAAGTGGCTGCCAGGATGGGTTCAGGCTTGTCTCCTGGCAAAGCAACATTTTTTGGTCAGAGAGGTGAATCTTCTGGATGTTCCTGCCTTGGAGCAGCCTGAAATAGCCTGAAAGTGTGAGCTAATGCATATATCCTGTCTGTGATGGGCAAGGAGAGGGATGGAGCAAGCTGGGTAGGAAGGCAGTTAGTGCCACTGCCTGCCACAGCAGCGTCCCCACCGGCAGGGTGGCAATGTCACTTTGCAGTGGGAATGCCTCTTTATGCCCATTTGCATCCGCCTGTGCCTCTGCTGCTTTGCCTGCATTCCCCCTCTTTGCAAGGCAATCTTGGCAGGGAGGTCACCCTGAGCAAGCTGGGTTACAACTTCACGCCTGGTAGCTTTTATTGCAGCATTTCTCTCCCTTCCCCTCCTGGCTGCAAAGTCAGTGATTAAAAAAGAAGGGGGGGAAATCCAAAGAATTAATAGGTGGGAGCAAGATATTGAGGCTGTAATAGTGTCACTCACAGCTCAGTGTGGGGCAGGCAGGACTGGAGCAGAGAGCTTTTCAGAGGAGGGTGGGAAATGGCCAGAAATCACCTTTTCTGGGAAAGAGCAGGTTCAGGACCCTTGGCTGGCATTGCCTGGGTGCTCTCAGCCCTCTTGAAAACTGCTGGTGCCCTAAAAGCACTGAGCACCTGGCAGCTGAAAGGCACCACAGAGCAGCAGAGCACTCAGTGTGCATGTACTCACCTGCATGCTCACACAGCTGCAAGCAGGTGGGAAGGTGCTGGCAAGCCTAACTTTCCCTGTCATCATGCAGACCACGCCAGACAGGTGTCTGTGCTCTGCCATGCCCATGCACAAGCTGCTTTCACCCCCAGCCCACTGCATCAGCATGGTGAAGGCATCTGCAGCCAGCATATGCCAGTGCAGGCTGGGTTAGAGTTGTTGCTGAGTGCCCTCAGCATCCCTGATCCCATCTTCCCCATAGCCACAAGCAAAAGTGACCTCTGACAGCTGTTGCTTGGCAGAAGGGAGCCAGCACGTCTGGAGAAAGTTTCTTGTTAATTTGTTTTCCTGTAACAGCCCCCGCTTTCAAAGATTATTTTGAGCCAGAAGGAATCCATTCAGCTGCACCTGGTGTGGCACAGCCCAGGCTGCAGGATATCATACCACCAAACCAACAGCAGGGCTGGGCTCTGTGCAGCACCACAGCAGCCTTTTTAGGAGGGGGTGACAGCAGAGAGCACAGCTCAGACCCTGCTGGAGTGTCTCTTCCACTACCTGGCTGGCAGAGAATGAGGGAGTTGTTCATTTTTCCCAATCTTTCCAGAGTCCAGGTAGAAAGTTTTGTCTGGGGTTATACCAACTGATTCTTGCAGCTCTGCTGAAGGAGGAGGTATTTGGGGGTACCTTTGTTAGTAATCACTGTCAGATAAATTTGCTCTTCAGGCATGCCTTTCAAAGGGAAAAAGCAAAATGTTTCTTTTCCACATGGTGACATCTTTTCTCAAGCTGCACTGGCAGTTTGCAGTGACCCTCCTGAACTTCCCAGTGGCAGGGCAGTTTGCTTGGGGATTACTTCCACTTTTGGTTTATCCTGTTCCCCAGAACAAGTGGAAGCACTTGCAGGGGCTGAAGGCACCTGAGACAGCAGCTGTTTGTGTAGCTGGGTCTCTGCAAAGCTCATTGCAGCCCAGTGGCAGGATCTGGCCCTTGCTGTGAGGAAAAGTGGCTGTGAAATACAGCCCACTGGGGCATCCTCTCCGTATCCCAGTTCAATTTCCCCCATTATCCAGTATAACTCAAGTAGCATCCAGAAGAGGAAGTTGCAAGGATGCCAGATGTTTGGCAAAGCCAGGTTGGGCTCTTGGAAAAGGTTTCTTTCCACGTGTGCTGTGGGTAGCAAAGGCAGTTTGAGCACATCAGCTTCACCTTCCAATAGCCAGGGAGGGTGCTCCTTTTATTCTGGGGAAGGCAGACTCATCTAGGCTTGATACATCACCTGGGACAGGTGCATGGTCACTGCCCTGTCACACACAGAGATGGTGCATCCCTGCCTTGGGACAGAGTCCTTATCCCCATACTGCCACTGGGGCACCCCTTCCCACTCTAGGAGCTGCACTGGAAAGCAGGAGGTGTCAAGGAATGGAAAACAGAGCCACTGCCACCAAGGGAAGCCAGCAAACATGTTTTCGTGTGGGATGCAGAAAAGGAGGCAGCTGATCCCCCCTTCTCCCCCTGCACCTCCTTCCAACACACACCAGCCCCCAGCCCAGCTGTCTGGCAGAGAAGGATGGGGTTTTCTTCCCTGCTCCCCTGCCCCATCCCCTTCCAAAGGCCATCTGGGCTTCAGACCTGCCTGTGCATCACCCTGTTCACAAGTAATTGCTACCTGGTCACCCTGGACCAGGAGCAGAGCCTGGGTAGGAACAAAGCACAGTGACATTTTTTACTACCAGGGCACCCTGGCAGGGTGGGCTGGGGGCCATGAGAGCTGGATGAGGGGAGCTCAGAAGGGATAATGTCTTCCTTAACTCCTGCTGTGCCAAGCACTGCAAGGCAGGGATCCCAGTCTGCAGGCAGGGACTGGCAGGAGGGCATGCATGGGTGTTGGGGGGTGTGTGGCTACTGTGGATGCCCCCAGGCCTCCAGCACACGTGCAGGGGGACCAGCATGGACAGGGGAAAAGCCAAGGGGTGGGCAGTGCTCTCCTCAGCCTGCCCTAAGTGTCTGTCTCCATCCCATCGATGTGGCACTGCCCCATGTGCTCATCCTGGTGCTTGGGACTGTGGGTGGGCACTCAGCAGCTCCATAATCTTTCCAAGCAGGAATGTGGGGGTGACCATGGCAGGGAATGAGATCCCAGCCTGTGCTGTCCTCAGCAAGCTGTCATCTGAATTACTGGGTTCAAGGGCTTTTTTTTCTCATTTCTCTCCCCACTCTTTCTCTCTTTTCTTTTTCTTTCTTTTTTTCCTTTTTTTTTTTTTTTTTTTTTTTTTTGCAATGCTAATAGCTCTGCATTGCACTGGCTACTGATCCCTCATTAATCTGGGCAGCACTTCACAGTCAGTCAGAGTGACTTTTGGCAGGTGCACAAAGGCAGGCAGCAACACACAAACCCCCCACCCTGGCCAAAAAAATTACCATGCACAGCCTTCCTCCAGCTTTTGTCTCTGTGTGGCGAGGACGTGGATTAAGGAATTTCTCCCTCTGCCTTTGATGCTGTGTGTCCACCCGTCCCCCCACAGCCTCCTCAGTGTGTCTTCCCCCAGTTCTGTCTCTCCCTGTCTGTGTCCATTTGGACCCAATCTCTGTGTGTTTTCCCATTTGTTGTGGCACTTCTGTGTTGGGTCACAGGCACCCACCCAGTGGCTTTCTCCCAACCATGAGAAATGCTGGATGTGTCCCTGGCTGCTCAGCTCAGAAGTTCTGCATCCAGAGGTTATATGTATGGGGAGTTAGGGATGACTTCTATGCTTTCTCTTTTTAACTGCTGTGTAAAGCAGAGCTTAGGCCAACATCCTCCCAAGTCCTAAGAGGAGGGTTCTCCTATCCTGGAGGGACACTCCCCTTGCCCAGGCAAGGCACAGATTTAACTCCATTGTGCCTGTGACACCCCACCTACAAACACTCAGCTGCTAGTTGATTGTGAGTGGGAAAAAGCAGGAAATGCTCCCAAGGGAAAGCTGGGAGGGAACTTGGGATGGAGAAAATGCTCCTGAGGGAAAAGCAGCCTGGCCAGGTCGCCAGGACCTTAGTAGGGCTGGCCTGCCTGCAGCCTGCTTGGTGCTGGTCCCAGGGAGGAGCCAGGGGGTTCAGAACATGCTGCAAGTCTTGGACAGTCATACACCAGCTGGATAAGCCCAGCATCTTTCAGAGCCCTGTCCTCATTCTCCAATTCCATATCCCAGCCAGCACAGAGCAAGTCAAGTCAGCAAGGAGTTGGCAGCTCACCCCGTGAGGTTTCACTTCATTTAATTATCATTAGAAATTAATTTAACTTGATTCCCTTGGCATTGCCATCCACACTGGTGGATGCCACCAAAGAGCTCCCAAGATCTGGGTGGCAGAGAGAGCCTCACTGTGCCACTACACTGCAGGGAGAGGCCCTGCCTAGCAGACCAGTGGTGCTTGGGCTCCCAGTGGCTGTGGGGCAGACCAGTCAGGCCTGCATCCAGATGTGCTCCAGATGTGGGGCTCAGGTCGGGTGGCAGGAGCAGCTGGGAGCGCAGATCCCAAGGGCTCTGATGTTCTGGGCAGAAGGCTGGATGCAGCCCTGGAAGTGGGAATAGGGAAGGAAAGGCTTTCACTTGGAGCAAGAAAGCAAAAATGCCTGTCCTGTTGTTAGGAATCCCCCAGAGTGGCAGTAAAAGCCTGGAGGGAGCTGCAGCTTTCATGCCAAAGGGATTCCATCTGTGCTGGGCTGTTGCATGTGCTGCAAGGAAGGGACTGGAGAAGGGCTTGTTCTTTCTCAGAGTGGGTTCCTGCTTTTAAGATACTCCTGCAAGCCGTGGGGTGATGGCACTGACCATCTGGTGTGTACACCATCCCTTGTGTGTACAGCCACACTGCCAGAGCAGCCTCATCGCGCAGGTGCATTGGCCCAGGTACCTCCTGGGCATCCCAATGGTGCAGCCTTCCCTTCCTCCCTTCCTCACCAGGCAAAAGTTTGGATCTTCCTCCTCCCATGGAGCTGCTGGTGCTCCCCAGGACATTCTGTGCCTGACCTTCTCCTGGGTGGCTGGAGAGACGTGGAGGATCCCACATGTGTGGCACCATGAAGCTGCCCCCACCCACGATGTGATGCCTGCTCTGCTCGAGCCCCTGGCTGGGCACTGGTGCTCACAGATGGGTTGTGTCAATCCCACACCATCCCTCATCCTGCAGCATCTTTATTAGACATGTGTCTGGGCAGGGTGCAGGGCAGACAAGGGGTGCCCTGTGTGCCCCCTATGCCATGCACAGCAGCACAGGGGGCTACTCAAGTGGGCAGCATGTTGGCCCTCAGTCTCAGAGATGGGGTGGAGGGCAGGATCCCACTTAGCCGCTTCCAAATTCTCCTGCCCTGGTCACTTGGACGCTGGAGCCCTCCCCCTCTGTCAGCCACATGTGTTTGCTCAGCGGGGTCAGTGCTCATTGGGGTGCATTTCTGGAGCACCTGCACCCCTCTGTCCTGGAGCCAAGCTCCAAATGGATCACAGATCCCTTGGAGGGTTAAATGGGGTTAAGCCATTGCACTTTGCAGCACAAAGGGTCTCCTACGGCTCGGACAGCAGTGACAATGGGATAGAGGGAATGGTTTCTAGGAAGGCTGTCTGGGCACAACTTGATCCTTGTCCAAGGCCCAGCTGGAGGGATGCAAGCCGAAACAACGGGATGCCAGCAGGCACGGGAGCAGGCTGGCCCGAGGTGTTGCTTGCTCAGAGGTGGGGAAGCCTCCTCCCAGCACTGGCAGCGGTGCCCTGAGAGCGTGGTGCTCACCCCACCCGCTGCCTGCAACATCCAGCTCCCAGCCGCCCTAACGCGCCCGAGGCAGCCCGCACGCACATCTGCTAGTTTGTGGTGACCTCTAGAGGAAGCTGCTCCACTCTGAGTGTGGGAGTGGAACCTGATCTCCAGATCTTCCGTGTAGCTGCATCTGGAGCATCTCCCTCCCCTCCCATCCCTGTTCCGGGCTGGTGCCTCTGCCCACAACGCCTCAGCATTTCCAAAAGTGCTGCAAAAGTCTTGTTATCCTCTTTTAATCGAGCTAAATATACTGATTGCCTCACGCCTCCTGGGGACCCCTCTGACCAGCCTCCTCTCCCCACGGCTGTCCTCAGGTCGAGCTGTCGGATGGGACATCTCACACCATCACGGACGCTTACGCTGGCAAGGAATACATCATCCAGGTGGCAGCCAAAGACAACGACATCGGGACGTGGAGTGACTGGAGTGTGGCTGTTCACGCCACTCCCTGGACAGAGGAGCCCAAGCATCTCACCACGGAGGCCCAGATCACAGGTGAGAGCCTCCTCCTCGTACAAACAGGCTTCGTTCAGGGGGAGCCAAGGACTCCAGGCTGAGGGATCTCCTCTCTGGCTCCGTGCAAGTTTTGTCCACAGCCAAGGACAGCCCCCAAACACCCATGGAGCTGCAGCCTTCTCCCTGCACTTTGCCCCCACCTGGGGCCCTGTCAGAAGGTGCAACCATGGCCTGAAAAATGCTGACTCAGCTCACCCGGGTCCAGCATCCTTCTCACCAGGATACTTGGGGCAGGACAATGAGGCTGGCCATTGTATTATTGTTGTTGTGGTTGTGGTTTTTGTTCCCTGGAGTGCTGTCTCCCTCCAGCTCTTCCTCCCCTCTCCAGTCCTACCCCCTCCACACCTGTGACCCCGTACAATGGCTCAAAGGGAAGCCAATTCAAAATAAAAGCCACCAAGTTAACAAGTCTCTGTTTCTAGGAAAGAACTGGGACTGTGTCCAAATGGGTGTTATCAGCCCTCCATTTCCCAGAAAGAATGGAGCAGACACTGCACTGGTTTCCTTGACTCCTATGCAGCAAAACCCCTCTTTTCAAAACAGCACCTGGCAGAGCACCTGGATATCCAGGCAGCAGCAGGGCTTTGCAGCCCCTCCTCCACCCTTCCCCACAAGGAGTGCAGGAAACACCTTGCAGCAGCACTGCTGTCAGTGTTTTGGTTCTGCTTCTATTCCCACCTGCACTGTGCTAAATGAAAATGCCCTTCCAAAGTCACCTGCCCGCTCCATGTGCAGGCACACCTGTGTCCCTCACACCTGTGTCCCTCACACATACATCTCTGTACGTGCAGCCAGCCAGGGCTGATGTGGGACGCCCCAGCTCCAACGCTGAGCCCCACTGTGATGCCTCAATGGAGTCTGAAAGATGCTGAGGCAGACTCTGTGGTCCCCAGCACTCAACCCAGATCGTCTGGTCAGGGACATGCTAGGGCCATCTGGACGTGGCCAAAGCTGACCCAAGCACTCCCTGCAGCCCTCTGCAGGCATAGACAATCCTCCTGGTTCAGTACAAAGCAGGACAAACCCTGTGAGACAGCCTGGCAGATGCAGCCTCCTGTGTCTGGCATGTTCTGTGGGCAAGAAATGCTCTCAGCTGAGCAGTAGTGGCCCATTGTGACTTCTTAGCTAAAATTCCCACAGAGCTGCTGCATAGAGTGGCTCAGCTGGTCAGGAAGGGGATGAGAAGGATGCCCAGCTTTGCCTGATGGCAGAAACATCTCCAAGCAGTAGATTCAGCCAGGAAAGTCTCATGGATCATATCATGCCTTGGATCATCCCAGCCCTCCACCTCAGCCCTGGTGTGGTACAGCACTGAAAAGGGCAGTTTGGGACCAGGTTCTATCCACACCAGCAGGAGAGCAGGGCTGCTCCTATGGGTTGAATCCCAGGGCATCCCAGCTCCCCTCACCATCCACCCTCCTTCCTTGCAGAGACAACGAGTGCTAGCACCTCCTCTTTCATGGCACCACCCACCACCAAGATCTGTGACAAGGGGGCCATGGTGGGCAGCGGGGCCGTGGCAGTGTGTTGGACAGCTGGACTGGTCGTGGCTGCCTATAGTGTCCTCTTTATTTAGTGAGTATCTCCCAAACCAGAGGCATAAGAGGCAGGAGGTGGGTGCTGGGATGGGGCAGGGTTATGGGGACCCTGAGGGCTCTGATGTGGTTGGGAAGTGGATGGATGCTCCAGACAGACTGTGGGTGAAGAGCATTGAGAACAAGTCATTTGGGTTTTTCTTGCAGTTTTGTAAATGCACTAAGCCTGACTGCTTTTCCAGATGGATATCCAGGCTGGAGATCTCAAAAATGGCTTTTCAAACAAAGCTGGCAAAGTGGTCAGTCTTTGATATCTTGCTCTCAGCAGCCCTTTCCCATCCTCTCTGCTGACATTTTTAAGAGGCAAAGAAACCACGTGGAAATCTAAGGCCTTTGCTTAGTGATGAAAGAAAAATTGTCCAAGACAAAGAAAATTCAGATTGCATCTCAAAAATGTCCTTAATTTGGCTTAGAATAGAGCTGGCAGCCTGGGGAGCCACAAAATGCCCCTCTCCTCTACAGACCAGGGCTGCCGTGTCTCATGGGTATCACACCCAAATGCCCTTTCACTGTCCTCATACCGCCCGAGGACAGGGATGGATTCTGGAAGCAGCCACATTTTGGGAGATAAAGGAAATGCCACCCATGCTTTGGTGCCCAAAGTGAAGCCCCTTGTGGGCAGGGGGTTCTTTGCTCCCCTCTGGCAGTGTCATCTCAGGTGTGACACTAGTGGTGGCACCAGGAGAGGTGGCGGCATGCAGCCAGGGGAGGAGCAGGTGGAAATGGTGTGTTTGGCTACGTGGGTGAATTTCCGCGGGGGAAACAGGCCAAATTCTGCTCGGTGTGCTGGGCACAGCCGAGTTCGGAGCCAGCCCGTGACCCTTCTGCTCCCTGCCCGCAGATCTCCATCCTCCATCCACCGCAGCCCAGCGCAGCCGCCTCCCCACCGCCCGCCCCCGCCCCGCCGCCCCGCTCCCGGGTTGAGTCTCTTAGCTCTTCGATTTTGCACACATTGAGGACGTACCACGCTTCTCGCCGCCGCTTCGGAGGAGGACAGAGCCGCTGCCGTCCCCTGGGGAGCCGCAAGATCCTCTGGCAGCCCGGAGCGAGGAGCCGCATCTCCGTGCCCCTTTCGCCGCCGAGAGAAGCGAGCCCGGGCCCCTTTCCGCAGCGGAGGGTCCCACTCATACAGCTAAACCCCCCCACGCCAAAGACGTGCCCGCCGCCCGAGCGGCTGCACCGAGAAAAGGGGATATGAAAACGGGGGGGGTGCTGAGGGGAACGATGCTCCGAGCTGTGTGCCCCCTTCGGCAAAAGGGGGTCCCCCAAGGACTGGACTCGCTCCCCTGAGCTCTCGGCCGTGTGGCGAAGCTGGAGGGGTGCTGTGAGCCTGGAAGATCGGGGCGGGGGGTCTTGGTCTCCTCCGAGAGGGTGGTGGAAGGGGGGAACTGGTGGCTTCACAAGTGCGGTGGGGAGCGGGGAGCTGGCAGGGTTTTAATGGGAAAAAAAGAAAAAAAAAAGAAAAAAAAAAAAAAAAAAAAGTAAGTGTGACACCGATAAAACGCTCCTGCCCCTTGCTGAGCACCTGGGAGAGCTGTCCCTCCACCTCCCCCTCCTCAGCACCCTGCAGGAGCCTTCACCACCGCCAACCCCACCCCAACATCACCCCCAAACTTTTAACCGTGTTGGATACAGGGAATCACCCCACTGATGTCTTTGTCTCATCCTCCAACAAAAGCAGAATAGCTCTGCTGTTGCCTTTAGAGCTGGAGCCCTGCAGACCTGTGCCCGCTGTGCCCCGCTGTCCCCGGCTGTCCCCAGCTGTCCCCGTGCCTGCTCTGCTCTCCTCCCCATCCTGCCCGAAGTCCTGTTTTGTAAAGACACCTCCTCTTGGCCCTGCCTGGACCCAAGCGCAGTATTTAATACCGTACGTCCTTGTATTCCCACTGTTGACATGCTGTATTTGAATTTTTTATAGATGTATATATATAAAAAAAAAAATCAAAAAAAAAGTAATAGAGGGGATAAAACTAAGCTCACAGAGACAACGCACACACGCACACACACACACACATGCACCAGGAGAGACTGTCTTCATTAAATGTTCATTTCATGATGACTGGCGGCTCTGGGTGTTATTTCCCTTCCATCTGGAGAGGGTGGTTTTGGCTGCCTGCTTCCGTGCATGCTGGCTGAGTTGGAGAAGACATGGGAACAGCATTGAGGGGACACACACACACTCCCTGGAGCCTGCTCTGGGTTTGAAACCATAGTACCATCTTCCCAGTGGGGTGGGAGACCCAAAAGCTGGCCTTTGGGACATCCTGAGAAGGTGCAAGGGGCATGCCCAGCCCGGAGACTCCTGGTGAGGGAAAGGAGATGGGTGTCACCACCCCATATGACACCTGTGCTGTGACAGGGAAGTGCCACATCTCCCCGTTCACAGGCTCTGGAGGGTCCCTTGTGTCCCCAAGCTCTGGCTGCGCCCTGGCATCTCTAAGGCAGGCAGGAGGGTGGAGAGGGACCTGCCTGTGCCCCACTGCAGCCTGGAGGCTGGAGGTGGCATGCAGTCACAACTAATGCACTTCCCATGTCTGATTAATAATTTCACGTTAGGAAAATGCCACTGGCCCAGATGCTCTGAATTAAACTTCTGTCGGGGCAGGACTCACAGGGCTCCAGTGTGGGGGCAATGGATGCAGCACATTGTTGGAGTCTGTCCTTTCCCCATGTGCCTTGCTTGTGAGTACCACCTCGAGCAGGGATGCCATCAAGCAATGCCCAAGAGGAAAAGCTGTATTTTTTAGAAAATTACCTCTCTGATGCCTCAGCTAAGTCTCTACAGCAGGGACACGTGTGTGTGGCTGGCTGGCTGGCTGAATGGATGGATGCACACATGCATGGGGTGGTTGGATGGGTGAGTGGATGGAAGGAAGGAAGGATGAAGGTGAAGGAGCCACAGCCTTGGCTCTGCAAAGCTGAAGGCAGCACCAAACTGGTCACTTTCTCCCACCAGGCACTTGCTGTGATTTGAACAATGTTGGGGCTTTATTTAGGGAAGAGCTCAGTCAGATGCAGACCTGTCTCTGGCTCGGCCGTGCCGGCGGCAGTGCTGACTTGGTTCACTGGGTAATGTTCCATTACCAGACAACATGCCTCCGCCATTTATTAATGTTTCATTAGTGTTCAAAACATCTGGTAATTAATTATGCACTAATTATGGATTCACAGTGCTAAAAGCTGGGGTAATCTACCGTAGCAGATGGCTCTTTGGGGCAGGGGGAAGGGACAGCTCTTAGCAGAGATGAAAATGTCAGGCCCAGCCCTTGCCAGGGGGAATCATCCCAGACAGATTGCCTTCATCTCCTCTCAGGATTTCCATAGCTGGTCCAGAGGCATGCTATCTCAGGTTATTAAGCAGAAGAAACCTGTCCCTCTCAAGCTGTTTGGGGGACCAAGGGAGTGGTGCTTCCACTGCTCAGGTTCAGCTGTGTGAGAAGCCATCTGAGAGCAGTGGCTTTCACACAGAGCCCCAGGCATCACCCAGCACCTGGAGTTGGTACTCAGCTTTCCACCGACTCCAGGATGCTGTTTGTCAGCCCCTCTGTGGTGCCTGGCCACGTTAAGCAGCAGTCTATAAAGCAAGGGGTGTCGTAAAAGCCCACTCATTAAGTGCCCCAGGAATATTATGTACAGATGTGCAGAGATGTTTCAAACTGGGGAAGGTCCCAGGGGAGCATCCCTGCCAAGCAGAAAATCCATCCACTTAGCAGTATAAATCCATACAGGAAGAAAGAGGGAATTATGGTGCTCAGAGAGACCTGTGCATCACATAACCTGAAATCCAATACATCACCCGGGTGCAGTGGGTCCCTGCATCTTCCCAGCACATATGTGGCAGTAAATCCCACCTTAGGTGTTGTTTTGGGCTGTTGCTGATGTGAGAGCAGCCTTGCAAGGAGCTCCCCAAGCTCTGCAAGAGGGATCAGAAGTGTGGCTGGAAAGCAGGAGCTATTTCCTGGACTTGAAGCCTCGGAGGAAGCAGAAACCCCTCATGCTTGAGCAAGGGGCTGATCCGTGGAATGGGACTGAATGACTGCACCTCCAGCATCCTCTCCTTAGGCAGGTGCTAGCAGAGACCTCATTCTCCCTGACTCAATAGTCAGAAAATCTGCCTGCTCCCACACCAGCCTCTCTCCCAGGGGATAACACCCGCTTATTTATCACAAATTAGGCTGACAGGTATGCACTGTATACCTGTGATGGGGTGACATGTTTTGGTGGATGGAGGAGGAGCAGTGGGTACCGTGTTGTGTGTTTCAGCTCTGGCAGAGCCCCAGGCTGGCACGGCCACAGGTGAGAATGGGGAATGAAAGCAGGCTCAGCTGTTGAGAAAGCACACCATAGCTGCACTGCCAGACCCGAGCTGAGAGCTTGCTGGGCTGGGTGGAAATGCCAGGTGGGATCTTTCCAGCCTGTTGGCAGAGGAGAGCTGCTGCTTATTTGCACAGGGCAAATAAGACCTGGTCCTCCAGAGGCAGATACCCTCTTCCATCACAACAAATGGGAGAAATGTCAGGTGGAGGGGAAAGCAGCAGGAGCTGGTGGAAAGGAGGTGCCTGGGATGAAAGCATGAAGAGCAGCATCTGTGAGGGATGGGATTTTTAACAGAGTCAGCTTGACCCAGATCAGACTCTCCAAGTCCTCAACCTGCAGTAGTGTCCAGCCCAGCAAATATAAGAGCCCAGCCCAAAGCATGAGGTATTGATTCAGAAAAAGCTTAAGTCTCCTGTACACTGCATGCCTTTGGCAAATTACAGCCTTCCTCCCAGGGCTTTCTTCCTGAGTGGCAGAAGGGGTAACAACAAGGTCCCACCACGAGGAAAGTCTCTTCTCTGACATCTTTGGTGCAGGAATGAGCCCAGGAGCTTTGCGTTAATCAGCCACCACCACACAGAGAAGCAGATGGAGCTGCAGGTGCAGACCCTGGAGGTGAAAACAGCCTTGGGCACCCTCACAATGCTGTAGGGCAGAGGTCTGTAGCAACAAGAGGTGACAGATGGTCAGAGCAGCCCACAAATGACAGTCTTGGACTATCTTATTCGTGGCTGGCTCCAGAAAATACAGCCTCCAAGAAGTGATGCTCTTCTTCCTTGTGTCCATCCTGACTGGCTCAGTGTCTGTCCTGGCATTGTGTCCCTAGTCCCCAGACACTTCTGCCAGTAGACTCGTGTCCTCCCTCTCCACTAGACCAGCCCTGAAACCTCCTCACTGCTCAGATAGGCAGCTCCCACCACTGTTTTCCCATCTCCCATCACTGTCCAGTGCTACAACCTCTCTGCTCACCTCCAGCCTGCCCCTGCCCCCTCCTTGATATGGCCAGGGTGATCCACATGGATTATGCGCTCACAGCATCCCAAACCTCTCTACACACAGACACAGCAGCCAAGCACAGCCCACCCGGCTCAGCTGCAGCGTGGAGACCAGACCACACCAGGGTCCTCTAATAAGCAATTGACTCTTTTTTTCCTCCCTTTCAAGAAAAAGCCAAGCATTAATTTGGCTTCTGCCACTCTGTTTATCTAATAGCATTGCTGATTGATTGTCTTATTTATAACCCAGATCCGGTGTCTGGGCTGCTCGCAGAGACGGAGTGATTGATGGAAAGAAGACAGCCAGAAAGGGACTTAATGGAGCCATGTGGCTGAGCAGCGAGTAGTGGCTTAGGCATGAAATGAAAAGTGTCTCCCACAAGTCTGGGCTCCTCTCCTCCTTTCCTGCATGGTTCCCAGGGAAGCTGCTAAGTGCTGGGAGAGAGCAGCATGCTCCCTAGCCCTGCCAAAAGCAATCAGGGACCATACTCAGGTCTCCTCCAGCAGCCTGGCCAAGGGGACACAGCCAACTGGGACTTGGACTGCTTCCTGAGAAGGCGTCATACAGTCTCTGGGAAGGTTTCCCCCTTCCAGGATGGAAGGGATGGTTGAAAGGTGTGAGACAGCCTGAACCCTGCCCAGCCACCAGCCTGCTGTCAGGATGCCTTTTCCTGCCAGCTGGAAATCAGGCCCCTGCACAAACACATGGTGCACAGAGAGCCTTCCCCAAAGCGCCCTCCTGCAGGCTGGCAGCATCTTCCAGAGGTCTCAGTTCTGTCCAAAGCTGGACTGAGATAATTCTACATCCCTAGGGGGTTTCTCTGTTTCTCACACCCAGTGGTCACAAACCCCAGAAGAGTCACCAGCTCACATGTGAATTACCCCAGAGAGAAAATTGCTGCCACAAAGCACCAACGAAATGGGGAAAGAGATGCAGTCCCAAGAGGTGACATGCCATCATTCAGGGTCATGCTGTGGATGTGTGACAGCCTGGATATGTCCCAAACCTCCAGCCTGCAAATCCACCCCAGAGCAGCCTGTCCCCAGCTGCAGGATCAAGTCGTGGTCAGGATATGGCTGACAACTCCAAGTCCCCAGGAAGGCATTTGGCTTTGATCTGAGCCAGAACTAAACCCTCATCTTGTCCACAAAGATCAGTTTGGGAAGAAAAAAACAACATACTGGTTCAGTCAAAATATTTCATCGCTGTTTAATGGGTCTTTATTTCATGTCTGATTGTAACAGATAATCTAATACGAGCCTCAAGCAAAGCCAAACACAGTTGTTTCATTATGAAGGACCCCATCAGCCAGCTTTGACGTGGCCAAACCCCACTCCTTTCCTTTTTTTGTTTTTCTTTCTTTATTTTTTTTCCCACATCTGAAACTTGAGGAAAACCAAAGCAACTTCATGAACACTGCTGTTTCAGTGGCCTGAAAGAAACCATCCAGGAGACAGGTCTCCAGTATTGGACATACTGTTGCTCCCAACACCAGTGCTTGGCAAACACTATCCAATGCCTTATGATAGTTTTATTGCTTCCAGGAGAAACCCCTCCTTGGAAAATCCCCCTGGACCAGCAGATATGGGCAGGTGATGGACAGTTCCTTTGGCAGGGGTGTCCCCAGTCATGGTGGTCCCTCTGTGGGTGATGCCACTATCACCTCACCATGTGTCCAGGGCTGTGAGGAAAAGGGACCAGGACAGGCGATCCTTGCAGAATGCTGGATGATGGAGGGGCCCCTGAGCAGTGGGAGCGGAAATGGCCTTTGATGTGGAAGCTCTCCCTTCGCAAACACAATGAGTTGCAGAGAAGTTTTATAAACATGGCTATTGTTGCTCCATCCCTTTGGTGGGAACAGATGGTCCGAGTGCTCTGTTCGGCCCCCCTTCCCTCCCCTCGCTCCCTATCCCCATTAATAAAGCCCCAGCAAGTCCAGCACCGCTAAGGTTTTCCCAAGGGGGATCAATAAATAAATGTAATAACAACAAAGGGGCCCATGCAGACGAGATTGGGTTACAAAGAGGCCTCAGCTCCCCTCCTCCTTTCCGGGTGAGAGTCACTGCATGCAGGCACTCTGGCCAGTTCGAGGAGAGGTTCCTCCATCCCCACTGTCTCTGGGAAGCAGGGACAGGAACTTCCCACTGAAAGAGCCAGGCACCACCCTGCAGTCATGGACAGCAGTGTGTGACCTTGCAGCCTTGGCCATGGGACACTGATGGCATATGGCTGTCAGATCCCTACCTTTGGAAGTCACCTGAGCTGTGGGAACAGGTTCACACACTGACCCTGGGTTGTGGCAGGCAAACACCTTCTTCTAAGATTTCCTGGCCAAGAGGTTGCTCCAGGTCCTTTCCCAGCAGGATCCCATCCAAGATAGTGCACTTGGGGCAGGCATCATGGCTTCACCTGGGCTCAGTTTTGGCTTTGCTCTTGCCTGACGAAAGACCAGGCAATTTTCTGGCCAGCTGGAAAGCATTGGTGACTCTGACCTTCTCCTCAATAGTATGGTGAGGTTTAATGCAGGTTAGCTGGGATTAAAGCAGGGCAGAGCAGTTTGCAGACAGGCTTCTCCTGTGGAAACCACCAGCCTGCACCAAATGCTGCCCATGAGACTGCAGGGCAGGAGAGCAGCTTCCTTCTCCAGGAGCATCAGTAGGGTTTGAAAGTGGCCACAGCATCTCACCAGGCTCTGGGTGGTGGAACAGTCACTCTGGATGGTGGAGGCACTCCATTGGGGGAAGGAGGAGACCAGCTCCACAAAGCTTTCCAGGAGCTCATCTACTGCAGAAGGGCCAAGGCTGGAGTAACCCCATGAGCAAGGCCCAGAAAGGACTTTGGTGATGTACAGGATGTACTGAGCAGAGGGTTTGATCCAAGAGCCGACACTGAGCCCTGCTGACACGTTCCTGTTAGCTGCCATTGTCCAACCCCCTCCCCAGCTGGTCCCTGCTGCTCGGAGGTGATGAGATGCTGGTTTTATCTGTGCAGCACTCCTGCAGCTGGGGGTCTGCGGGATGAAACGTGTTTCACACACGCACATGCACACACTGCCGCCTTCCCTGGGAGCCGCCCTGGGAGTCCCTGCCTCCCCCCCACCCCTCGCTCATAAAAAAATTAAAACTCTCGATATCATCTCTCACAAACGTGGATTTGAGGCCTCGTCAGTCACCAGACACGTCCCACAATCTGCACTGGCTCCAGACAGCTGGAGGGGTTTGCTGGAGGACCAGAATGACTTCATGCCGCCTCCCACGTACCGGGGGTTACCCAAAGTGCTTGGTGCAGGGAGGGGAGCTGGGGGCCAGGAGCAAACAGCCCCATCCTCACCATGCTGCCACCAGGCCCTGGACCCAACAGGGTGGGTGCTGGCCTGGGGAACAACTGAGAGAAACACCCTCCCAGGGTGCAGAGGCTCTCCCTGTGGGCGCGAGCCAGGCAGCTGGGCCGGGCGGCCGTGCCGGAGAGGTTTATGAGGGCTGACCCCGTGCACCGAGCGCCTGGGGCAGGAGAAATCCCACTCCGCCTCGGAGTGCAGGTGCATGAGGCTGCTGGGGAGGGAAAAGGACTACAGATGCATGGGGGATCCGGCAAGGGGGAGCTGGGGCTGGCCTCAAGCTGTGCTGCTTCGGGTCCATCCCAGCTCTGGGAATGGTCCCCTTGCCTGCTCCGGAGCCCGCTGCATCGCTCTGCTCCTGGTGGGGCTGCCTGCTCACAGCCTGGTAGGAGCTGGTGGTGGACGGTGGTCAGGACAAACTCAGGCGCTCTCTATATTCTGGTCTTGAAACCTGTGATTTATTGCATAGGGCGTGGGTAAAAAGGGCCTGCCGGGAGCTGCCAGCCACAGCTTGGAGCGGGGCAGAAAGAGAGTGTGCTGTGGTAAGAGTTCTAAGAAGCAAGAGTGGTAAGAGAGGTAAGAGAGGTAGGAAAGAGAGGTAAGAGCTCACTTTTCCTGTTTACAATACAATAAATCCTCTTCTATGTTGAATATTCTAATTTCCACTAACCAACCTAATGCAAGATACAAATCCTACAGCATTTACATACAGCCTATAAGAATCTTTATGTTACCATAATGTGTTATACTTTAAACTCTAAAAACTACTCTTTGGACCCCTTCTGCCAAGCTAACAGGGTCTTCTCTGACCTTTGGACCTGCTCTCCAGCATAAGACATTGTTCTATCAAGAGGGGATTACTTTCTGCCAGCCATCCTATTGTCTTCTAGTTATGTAGTAACTAAGTTTGGTATCTCAAAGATGGCTTTCATTCCAATCTCCTTTATGGTTTCCATATTCTCAAAATCTTTTGCTAGGCAATCGTATTTATAAGGTTTTCCTGATTCATCCTTCCCAACACAGCCTGACATGGCAAAGCTCAGGCTGCAGGAAGACGTGCACCATGCCAGTAGATGTGCTACAGGATGTCCAGAGGAGACTCGTGGCGTTATGGGGGTACCCACAGCATCCCCTGCATACCTCAAGTGTTTGGAACGTGGATCCACAGCTTTGTGCCACACATTCACCCCTGGTTTAAATCCTATCCAGAACTTCCTTAGCTACTGTAAGGCAACAGGAGATTACCTATTAGGTGATCACCTATTAGATCCATATTAGGCTATCACCTATTAGGTGATCACCTATTAGGTCCCTATTAGGCCTGATGTCTCAGCCATGGTGGCATGAAAGATGCTGTGCCAAAGGCCTCAAGAGTGGATACTGGTGATGTTCCCAGCCATGGGGGCTCCTGACCTCTCTGCAGTACTGGGAGATGCTAGAGGCCTACACTGGAAAAGGTACCTGGGATCAACTCAGGGATTAAAGGTATCTCAGTTAAACAAACACCACCCTGGGCAGTGGGTCCTGACAGGCCTGGGACACAGGGAACATCATGTGCAGGGCTGACAGTGAGCTCTGCAAGAGCAAAAGAGATTTCAGCTTATAGCCCACCTCCCCCATTCCATGTAGCACTGATCTGAATCCTTGCCTTAGGAGCCAGGCAGGGGGTTGGGAACTTTTCTCTGAGTAAATTATAATCATCTTTTGAAAAGAAAAAAAAAAAAAATAACACAAAGCAGGTGACTGAGCTCAAAGGTGGATAAATGCCCATCACAGAGCACTTGACTGAAGCCAAGTGCAAGCTTAACTTTGGACTCTTTGAAGTCAGCACGTCCTCATGCTCTATGTCAATTTGGGGCTTAAGCCCTCCATGTGTGCCTTCTACCAATGCTTGGGTAATTTATAGACATGTGTGGCTATTCAGAAAACTTCTCTGTGAACCTCTTGAATCAACCCAGTCCAGCTGGTAGGGTCACGTTTGCCTCTCATCAACAGCTCAGTAGAAGCACTGTACAATATGAATCAACCCCAAGAGTATATGCTAAGACTTGGTACCCAGTCACAGACAACATCTCTCAGGCATGCCTTCCCCTGCTGCATGGCTACCTTACCCTACCTGACAGGCAGCCCATTGACTAACAGATGTGCACACCCTTTAATTACAGCACAGTGAATCCACTTAGTGCTGTTTCGTTAGATATCTTGTCTATTGGAGGAGCTCAAGCAGTACTCACTCAGCTCAGCAGCCCAAGTCTCTGGATTTTCAGGCCCTTAATATTCACTCTGATCTGTTCATAAGTTATTCATGGGGAGTGGGAAATGCCTTACAAGAGAACTCACTCCAAACTGCGAGTGCTTCTGAAGCACCTCGCAATCTGCTTGCACAGGGAAAGGAGGGGAAAGTAATGAATAAATGATTGTTTACAAATTATTTACTTGTCTCCACTAATTTCCACACTGTTTACCTGGCAGCATGCTGAAGTCAGGAACAGTTAGAGAAGACTTCATCCTGGTGTGCAAGTGGATGGAAGTTGAGCAGCAGGGGGGGGAAGGAAGCCAATGCAGCAGAAGAGCAAGGAGCCAGGTTTGGTGGCCAAAACTGGCTATGGAGTGCAGTCCTGCTTGGTCTTCACATTCCAGAAGGAATTGTTTGTGCAGGGTTGTGTTTCTGTCACACTTCCTAGGAAGCATGAAGTCGAGTCCAAGGTCATCCAGGCTGATGAGGGTTGTAAAGTCATTAAGTGAAATACACTCTGCAGAAGATGACCAGGCCTTGCTAGGAGTTCAGTCTCTGTTCCCATGGAGCCAGGCCCTTGTGGGGAAAATCAGGAAAAGGTCTTTGCTGTGAACTGTGCAGCAGAGTAAGACCTGCTAGAAAGGCTGATCTGTTTTGGTATCAACAGCGTAAGGTCTGTGAATGCAGGAATGATGATGCTTACAGCCCATGGCATGTTGCCCCAAATGCAAATGGGAATTCTGCCTTGGGGCAAAATCACCCCAGCAGATCATGGCTATCTAAGGCAGGCAGCAGAATGAGCCTGTCCTCCTACTTAAAGCCATTTTAGGCTTCTCAGTCCCATCTCAAGCTTATTTCTCCTAGTAAACTAGACACAGAAAATCACAGTGAAGAGGGATGGCACCAGCAAAATTAATGTGTGTGGGGGTATTATTTGGGGAAGAAAAGGCCAATCTGTCTATGTCAGGAGAGCAGGACAAGCTGGGAACTGGTCAGTCTCAGCTGGGTTGATGTGTCTTCCAGTCTTCCCCATTCTTCATTACCCTTCTGTTTCTCAAGAGTTTGTGAATTCCCTTTGGCTGAGCATTCTGATCCTTTATCCTTTCACACTAGGTGCTTCCATGCAGAAGGAAGCACAAGATGTTTGCAGGATGGAGGGGGAAATGCCTCCTGAAGCTTGAACCAGGACTGTCACCAACTGCTGGCAAAGCTCAGGTGGGGGCTCAGGGCTTGGATAATGCAGTTGCACAGGGTGTGATTAACTCACCCTGCAGGACAGAGTGATGCTGTGTATGAGGGACTGATGAGGTTCAGAGAAAGGTGGAAGTCAAATTACCCAGCTACAGGCTGTTTTCATTAGCCAGAATGAAAACATGTACAAGATGGGACAGACTCATGCCAGCAAGACCCACGAGCAGGGGGTTCCCAGCACCCACAGCTGCCTCTGCCTTGACCATACCCTGGGGACAGAAAACAGTGTCCAAATCCTCAGGCTGCAGGAGGCTGAGCAGGGCTGCAGGTACACCAGGGATGGAGGGGGATTTGGGATGTTCTCACCTGTAGCATGGAGAGAGAAATCTGTCTGCAGACTGCAGAACACCTTTGGGACCTTGTCTCCTCCACTCCCTCCCTGGTCTCAGATACTCCTCACTTCTCCACCACCCCTCAAACTCCTCCACACCCCAACCTGCTTGGCACTGACCATGCTCCCTGCAGCCTTCCAGCTCATCACTCCCTGTGAGCAGCCTGCAAATCATCCTTGTACACAGAACTCCCTTGGCCTTGGGGAGAGGGAATTTATCCCCCTAGCTCAGCTGTCAGAGACCTCCAGCTGCCAGAAGTGATCAGCATGCTCCTAATTCATTGCAAAGGGTGCAGGGCTCCCATGCCTGCTTCCCTGCCAAACCCTTGGTGCATGCTTGCACCCCAGCCATGAAAACTTTCTAGGAAAACTGCCCAGCATGACTTAATTGCTATGCTCCTGAATGAGGGCACAGGAACCTGGTCAGGAAGCAGAGAGGCAGGAGGGGACTGCAGGCAGGACATGCAGCTTGGAACACCCAGACATGCTCCAAGTGGTGAGTATCTACATGGTGGAGACTCTCCCAGCTCCGTGGAGAGTCCTGAAGCATCCAGACAGCAGGTAGATGATCCAGGATTGCCCTAACCCTTGCCTGTCCCTTGTCAAGTCCATCACAGAAGCATGAGCAACACATCCAGATGCAAACATCTGGTTGTGCAGCCCCTCTCATCACTTACCCAAGGAAATTGTGCAGCCAAGGAGGCAGGAGGGAGAAACGTGGAAATGCCTGTAGGTCCCTTGCCCAGTGCATGGATCCAGCAGGGATGGGCTCACATCTGGGTGAGTTGACTGGGAGCTGGCAGCAGTTCACTCACTCACACCAGTCTGCTGATCTCCCTCCAAACCCCCCCTCAGAGTCTGGATCTCTGGTGTGAGATGAACACTGAGCAAATACCCCTGTTTTCCTACCACAATTACCCTCTTTAACTCTTCAACTTATCACCTGCACAGAGGTTTATAAAATTTTAAAGCTAATGGCGTCTCTAGTAATGATACTGCAGATGTACAGGCTGCATCCTGGGATGAATAAATTATAGGAGGCTGAGTAAATTGCAATGGGAAGGACAGCAGCTGCAGGATGGAAACAGATGGCTTCACTGTGCACCACAGCTTGGTCTCAGTGCGGGGTGTGTTCCCAGGGCTGGCCCTGAAGAACACCTGGGCACACCTGAGGCTGCAGATCCCCGGAGCATCAGCAAATGCTGTAGCCAACAGAGGGGTCTGTGCAGCTGGCTGAGAGCTGCTATGGGACTGGGGCTACAGTGGCAGTCTGTGGGTCAGCAGTAGGAGAGCAGGAGACCTGTCATCCTTCTGCTGCTCACTGGGTTTTCACAAGGAGGAGTTCACAGCCTGCAGGAGCTGACTGGATGCTTGGCAGCTTTCTTTAGGGGATGTGGCTTGTGGTTTCATTTACTGCTACATTCCTCCCAGAAAAGCCTTTTCTGCCTCTCTCCGCCCCTGCACATGTACACAGACAATTTGAAGAGGGTGACCCATCCAATTCCTCTGCCCTGTGGCAAGGGGCACACAGATGTATGATGAGAATGCACACGGGGCACACATCAGGTGCATGTTTGATGTGACCAAAGGAACCACCACAGATCAGTGTTTGGGCTCCTTCACACTGAGGGCAGCACCAGCCCAGCTGAAGTCCAACACTGCTGCATTTCCTGAGTTGTGGTTCCAGCAAAGCTGCCAGCACACTTGTCACATTCAGCAGGGTGAACAGGACAGGGCTGTCTCTGTCCCAGGCAAGGGACAGGTTAACAGAGCAGCTGTGATTCCCAGCTCAGTTAACATCACATATCCCCTGGCTGCTTCAGTGCCTTCCCCTGTGCCAGGTTCACATTCCAAACTCATCCTGAGACAGGGCATGTCCAGGGCTCCTCAAAAGCTGCTGCAGTCATGGCCTCATATATAACAGATATTGACCCTCACTATAGGACTGGCATCTCAGCCACATGTCTTCTGTCCCCTATGATTTGTTGCTGGAAAAGCTCAGCCCCAATGACATTAAAGGGATGCAAAGTAAGACACAGGGGGAAGAGGAGCCGGGGACACACAGACAGGCAGTCCCTAAGTCACTTTGTTCCCTGCTTCTCCTTGTGAGAACAGGGTCTTCTGACCCAAGGCATACACTGTGGAGCCTGCCTCTGTCACAGGAACCCCAGTGAGGCTGTGTAAAAGTGGGGGCTTTGCTCCTAGACTGTCAATGCCACAGAGGTTCTCTGACAAAAGTACAGATTTTCAGTATGACACCAGTCAGCATGGCTCCATCTCTGGGGGATCCACTGTTCATGCAAACCCACACCCTACACACAACCAGTCTCACCCCTCGTGGTGGCTGCACCACAATACTCCATCCTGCTCCTCACAGGTGTCCCTGGTCCAGGTTGGGAATGTGCTGGAGGAATTCACCCTCCTCTGGTCCTGATGCAGGAGTGGCAGGAATGCCAGAGGATCATGCTGCCATCCTAAAAGGCATTGACAGGCTGGAGGAAAGGGCCAACAGGAATTTTATGACATTCAGCAAGAAGAAGTGCAAAGTCCTGCACCTGGGCAGCAACTACCCCATGCACTGGTGGACACTGGGGCAACTCAGATGGAAAGAGTTGGAGATCCTGGGGGATACCAAGCTGAATATTGGCCAGCAGTGTGCTCTTGCTGAAAAAGACTTATCCTGGTTTGGATTGCAGAAAGTGCAGGCAGCAGGTCAAGGGAGAAGATCCCTGTGCTCTGCACAGCAGTGGAGAGGACACAGCTGGAGCCCTGTATCCTGTTCTGGAATCCCAGCAGAAGGGAGATACAGACATACTGGAGAGTCCAACAAAGGGCCACAGGATGATGAGGGGATTGGATCATCTCTCCTATGATGAAAAGATGGGAGAGACTTGTCCAGTGTCAGGACAAGAGGCAATGGGCACAAGCCAGATCACAGAAAACACTCTTTTATTGTCCAAGTGACCAGCTACAGGATCAGATTGACCAAGGAGACTGCAGATTACCATCTTTGGACATATTCAAAGGCCTCCTGGATGTGGTCCTTGCCAATCAGCTCTAGCAGACACTACTTAAAGTTTAGCTCTGGAGGTGGTCCCTGCAAACGTCTGCGCTCTGGGATTCTGTGAATAACTTTGCAGACACTACAATTTCTGCATTACATTGTGAATTTTACATGCATTACAACTTTTGCAGTGTATGTTTTCGTGTGCCTGCAGGTTGCAGGCTGACAGGGCTACACTCGGCTACCCAGCCAGGAGAAGTTGAGCACTTCTGGAGATACAGCCAAGTCTTAGCAGAAGGGAGAATACTTTTTCAAAGCCTGTTTACATCCATGGGCTAAACAAGCCCAGCAAGGGCAACACTTGGCACCAGAACTGGTGGTGTTCACTCCTTTGTAAGCAACCCCAAATACCACCTAAGGTCAGGGCCTTCAGAGCATCCCCAGAGAAGGGTTGGGAGGGAACGGGCAGCCTTTCTCTTTGTCTGGGGAAAGTTTTACTGCACTGGGTAACACCATCTAACTCCACTTTCTTTCACGGATTCATTGCCTCGTTCCAGAGCTATTGAGCAGGCGAGTGTGTCCAAAAGCAGATGGATCCGCTAAGCGGCTCTTTCTTGCACATTATCTCATACAGTTTGGGTGCAATAAAACTTCCAGGCAGAACAAATCTTCAAGCTTGTGCCGTGCCTTATTTTTAGCTGCAAAGTACGTCTGTTTTAGTGCTCCTAATCCCTAGCTTGGTAGTAATTTATGGAACAAGCTCTTGGCTCGCTTGGGCCAGAAGATTTGTAGTAAAACTTTTATAAGTTGCAGAGATAAATCCCATGGACTCTTGCAGTCTCGGGGGACTCTCCTCCAAAAGTGTGTTTTGCTGAGCACTCCCTCAGCAAGGGAGCATGTTCAAGGGAGAAAACATCAGATGGCTGAGAATAAACAATCCTGGGTGTCATCATGATCTGCAAATCACCTGCAAAGGGAAGTCAGGGAAGCCATGGATTCCCCAGTCCCAGACACTCAGCCAGAATTTTGAGAGTACCAGCCCAGCAGGAGCTGTTTACCCCTCATTAAGGTTCTCTGAATAGTGCCTGCCAAACCCTATGGATTAGCAATGGCTATGCAAGGCAGGGAGATGCTGAGACAAGAGTGGTGGCTTTGGCTTTAATGGGGTAATTGGTGTGATCAGCTCATTGCATGTATATCACCTTGGAGCTTCTAGCACAGACAAGGCTGTGGCTTAAGAACAGGGGCAGTAGAGAATGTCTATTTCTCCACTGCCTTTCACTCTCTCAGGGAAGGGGTCTGCAGCATGGAGCAGCACTTTATGCTTCAGTGGAGTAGGGGGATGGAAAAGTCAAGGGCAGAGAAGGGGAAAGGGATAGAGACCTGGGGCCCAGAGCAGCTGCCTGGGAAACATGGGAAACAGTGGAAACATGGGCCCATAGTTGTGCTCCCAGCTCACTCATCCAAAGGCTATGTGTAGCATCAGACCTGGTTTTCCAGAAGTCCAAATGTTTCCTGGGGCTGGCAGCTCTCAGAAGTGCCCAGTCTCTGAGCCCAACAGCTGGGGCAGGAGCTGCTGTGTAATGACCATGACACATCACAGCAGGGAGGACGGTGATTCACCATCTGCACACTGTGCTGTGAAGGGCTGGTATTTGTTTTGCAGATGCTCCTAGATTCATGCAGACCCATATCCTCAAATACTTCATATTCCCTCGAGCACTTTTTCTGAAGAGAGGGAGTATTTCCAGAAACCAAAAAGGAAAGAAGGTCAAATCCAGAGAGGAGCTGCTGCAATTCTACACAACTTTATAACTCAGGCAGGTACCAAGGTTAGCTGCAGCTGATGGGTAGATGATCTCCTAGTGTGCTGGCTCCTCCAAAAATGGATCAGCCTTCTCTGTACTTGGCATAAGGATCATGGAATCATAGAATGGTTCAGATTGGAAGGGACATTAAAGATCACCTTGTTTCAATCCCACTACCACGGGCAGTGACATCTTCAAGTAGAGCAGGTTACACTTTCAGGGATGGAGCATCCAGAATTTATCTGGGCTCTTGAATAGGACAACCCTTTGGTATTGCCTGCTATTATAGTGGGAAGAATGGGTATTTCTCAAGTTTCCCAGTAACTGAGTCAGGGATAAAGCCATCCAATGGCCAAATTTAGTGCCTCTGTTTGGTGTTCTTTGGCAAATGTGGAGAGCAGAGTCAGTCCCATCACAACCTGTTGGAACCTGCTCAGTCTGGGCTGAGCAAGGGAATGGCCCTGACAGGTATCCTCACACAGTCCTGGCTCTCCTTCCAGGAATAAGTTAGACCAATTCCAACTCCAGTGTCTATCAGGGATCTTTTACTGGGAGAAAATCATCCAGACACCATTTGGAGCTTGGAAACATTGGAAAATCCCATGTGCTTTCCTGTCTCTAAAGAAGTGTCTGCAACGAGGAATATCTGCCAGATTATCAGCAGGATCCTGCCCAAACTTTTAGCTTCTCATCCTCCTAACTGCTGCTGGTCCCAAAAGCCTGCTGCTCCCTCTGCAGCTCATAGCCCACATGTGTTCTGCCCTGTCACCCTCCCCAGCCTCTTTCCCCATCCCTTGTAGGAGTAAAGCTGTTCTCCTGGCACAATGGAGAGCCTTCTGTCATCCTGGGCATCCTTCCCTCCCTCCACAGGGCTCTGAGGGGGCACTGAGTGGAGCAGATCCCCCTTCCCAGAACCCACAAGGTTTCTATCAGGATGAAACTGGCAAAAACTACCAGTCCCTGTCCCCAGTGTTATGCAGAGACATGGCCTCTTGGTGCAAATTCTGAGCAACCATGGGCTCCCCATGCAGATCCCAAAAAGCTGACTTTGTTTTCTCCCGTCTTTTCCCATTTTCAACCTGATGAGTAGGAGTTCCATAGCCTGAGGCAGATGACATACACCTGGAGTAATGTGCACCCAGCCAGGATGGTCACTGCATCTCATGCACCACGGAGAAAGGAGATGAAATGTTTCCTGAGCCAGCAGCAGGAATTGCAGCAGCTCCACTCAGTCCGAGGAAGCCCCGACCTGCTGGGGGGAGGGAGCACAGGGCAAGGTCGTAGAGGACCTGTGCAGAGAATTGTTGGCAAGCAGGTGTGCAGGCTGCGGTCTGCTGCTGCTGATGTTGGTTCTCCTGTTCCTGCTGCTGCTCCTGCTCTCGGCGGTCTGTGCTGCCCTCGCACGGCTGTTCTGGGAGCGCTGCAAGGATGCTCCAAATCCACAAACGCGCCCAGGCTGCGCTGAGGCTACTGCCGAGCCTGCAGAACACCCCGAACAGATTCACTGACAATGCCACCCCGCTGTCAGGTGTGTGCAGGGACCCCACCTCGGTGACACTCCTGGCAGTGCAGCAGGGGCTGTGCCCCGGGGCGGCTCACGGAGCCCCTCAGTGGGGGACAGACACATCCCCAAAGGAGAGATGCCTTCCCCCTCTCCCACGTCACCCTCTCATCCTGACCCCAAGAAAGAGGCCCAGACAAGTTTCCAGCAAAGTTTCCAGAGACTTACTCAAGACATTGGGTTTTGACATATTGCATAAATCCCTCTTTTCTAGTCACAGACATCTTCATCTGCCCTACTGCTCCCCTCCTCCCCATGTACAGCCCTGCCATGCTGCTCCTGCCACTGCAAGTGGCACCCTCTGCTCCACAGGTGCCATTTCTCATGGGGAACAGGTATGAACCCAGTGACACACAGGGGAACATCAGATTTTCCTGGTGTCTCACATGAATCTCCAGCCCACAGCATCTCCCCCTGGTGCAGTGGGGGCTGTTACTCCCTTTTTTGTAGGGGTGGTCTGTTCTCCATTTAGACCTGTCCTTGCTCAAGGAATGCTTGCTGTCAAATATTAAAGTCTTCTTTTTTCCTGGTGCCTCTAACCTCAAGGGCCTCATCTTCTCACGACCCTGTGCCACAGAGGCAGATGTTATGGTGTTATCTGTTGTTGCTATGCTCCTTGTCTCCCAGTTGTCCCACTCTGCTTGGAGCCACACGGAGCAGCAGCAGCAGCCTGAAACAAAATGGTCAAACTGGATGCTTTTCCCTTTCTAAAGATGGGAAAGCTGTTACCTGCAGGAACTTCTTGGTGGATATACCAGCAAAATTCTAAGCCCTGGTGAAGTTTTGAATGAGGATGGGATATGGCTTGGCTCCCATCAGGAAATCTGTCTCACAGACATCCTCTGTGCTGCCTGCCTGTCCCTGAACCCCAGTATGTTTCTTTTCTGTCTGGGACAAAAATTACACCTGACACACAGCACCATTGCCTTTTCCACCTGTCCAAGTTTAGGACAAAACTGGGGAAAAGCCTCCAAAGGAGCCCCCCAGACTAAACCCCCCTCACAATTCCTCCCCCCCCCACTGGGCTCGGAGAGAATTTTACTCGGGGGGAAAAGTGGAAAAAACTTGTTTATTAACAAACACAAGAAAAAAACACTTCCCAGCAACAGGAAAGTACAATCCCAGATGACAAAAGAACTGTTTTCACCGAAGTGAGAGACGGTCGCTGCTGGGAAGGGCGAGAAGCTTCTTGGGCAGGCTCCGGAGGCAGTCTCTGGTGTCCAGGTCCCGTCCGGAGCCGGTACAGATCTTGGAGCTGAAGGAGAGAAGGGGGAAGGGGAAGGCAGCAGCAGCCAGGGCAGAGCCGGGGCAGCAGCAGCAGCAGCGGGGCAGAAGCAATAGGGCAAAAGCAGCTGGGCTGGGGTAGCAGCAAGCAGCAGCAAGCAGCAGCAGCAAGCAGCAGCAGCAGCAGCCGGGCAAGCCAAGCAAGCCCAGCCCGGGGCACCACCCCCCCCAGGGGGAAGAAAGGGCACCGGCGGCAGCTCCATGCAGACAGCGAGGTGTGGGAGCGGGAGAGGAGCAGACAAAACACCAACCCAGGACACCACCATAGTTTTTTCTGACTTTTCAAAACTTTGGCTTTTCAGAGGGTTTTTTTGGGTTTTTTTGCTCAGAATAAAAATCTCCTAATAGATGTCCCCAGAGATCTGAATGTTTCAGGGTTCCACTGCACCCCTGAGTGCTACTGAACCCCTAAGCACCAGGGAACCAGGAGACCTGGAGCATGGAGGAGAGATGCACCTGTCACCCTCTGCAGAACCACCCACTGTGATACCACTGCTTAAAGGGAGTTTGGCTTATAAAAAGAAGGAATTTTCACAAAGGCAGATAGTAATAGGGTAAGGAAGAATGATTTTCAGCTGAAAGAGAGATCTATATTAGATGTTGCAAAGAAATATTTTTGCTAAAGAGGGTGGTGAGGCACTTGCACAGGTTGCCTAGTGAAGTTGTGGATGTCCCACCCCTGGAACTGTTCAAGGCCAGTTCGAATGGGCTTTGACCCCCTTGCCTAGTTAAAAGTGACCTTGCCCAGGGCAAGGAGGTGCTGCAACAAGGCCATCTTTAAAGTCCCTTTCACCCCAAACCATTCTGTGAGATCCTCGGCATTAGATATCCAGCACTCTTTGTCATCAAGCGTAAGGAACAGCACTTGGCCGTGTGAAGCCTGATGCTGTCCTTGTTCCTGCCGTGACTTTCTCAGCAGTAAAAGCGGGGTCACACTTCTACTGTGTGAAGTAAGGAAGCTCCAGTTTGGCGGCTCGGAGTTGCTGCTGGGTACGGACGGTCCTGTGGAGCGGGTCCTGGAGCGGGTAAAGGGGACAGAGCCGCAGGTCTGCAGCACTCCGGGAGCCCGGAGGAGGAGGATGCTGCCCGGGAAGCGAAGCTCAGTCCTGTTCGGCAGCCGGGAGAGGGCAGCCGCAGCCCGAGCAGCGCGGCCGGGATGAACGCCCGCATCCCGCTGCCCCTGCCCTGGCTGAGCCCGCCCTGGTCCAGCCCGGGGGCGGCTGATCCCGCCGGGATTTGCCACACCAGCCCTGTGCCCGAGGTAAACCTACTCCTCCAGCAAAACCAACACGCGATGGAGCCGGGGACCCAACAGGGCAGAGGGTTTTTACCACCGGGCCCTCAGTCTCCCCAGCTTATCTCTATTTCCTAACTCTGTTCCTACAGCATCACCCACATTCCAAAAGCGTGGAGCTGAGCTCGTGGCGGGCAGGAGCAACAGGACTTTTCATATGCACACAAAAACCTTTCCCATCCCATGCGAGCCACAAATCAGGAGCAGCCTGCAGGAGCAGGTGCTTAAGGAGAAACCCATCCTGCCCAAATGCACAGATGGCAGCAGGTACCAGGAATGGCTGCATTAGCAGGATCAGCAGCATCTCAGCTCTGCTGAGATTTGCTGGAGAGATGAAGAGTTATTCTGCTGTGAGAGTGAGGAGTAGGAACCTGACTGGTACACCCCTGGGTCTGAACAAGCAGCAGACAGCCTGCAGACAGTCACTAATGGCTTTGGGAAGCAGCCAAGCCTTGCCCATGGGCACCATCTCCTTTCGTAGTGCCCAGGAGGTGGCTCCAGGGGCAGCATTCAGATGTTGAGGGCTGGCACCAGGGAGATGCTGCCCAGAGTCAGGAGAGAAATCCACCCTCCAGAACATTCCCATTTTTCCTTTGTAAATAAATTCTCATGTTCCACGTCACTAGGTTGGTTTTGGTTGGCTGGTTGGTTTTTGCTTGCCATCTCACCCTATAAGTTTAATGCCCTCAGAAGGTCATACTCAAATATTGCCATGATCCTTCAGTGAAAGTCTGCCTGGACTTTATTTCGGTAAAAAACACAGAAACTTAAGATGCCTAAATAAATAAAACTAATACTAAGTTCTTTAAATCATCCTTAAAAGACAGATATCTCTCTCTCCTTCATAGATTTAACTCTTTGTGACTCAAAGCACTGTGTCAATGACTTCAGACCAAGTGTTGAGTGCTGCACCCGGCTGTCTGTTCAGGGAGGAGGGCTGCCAAGTTGTCCATAGTTTCAGGAGCTGGCTCACTTTCCCCTGTTTATCAGCTCGCTAGCACTTTCTCCCTTTAATAGCAATGGAATCCAGCAAGCCATGTGACCCTGGGGACCAGGAGCCCTCTGAGGGCTGGGAGGTTTTGTTTCATGTCCCCAGGTTGTTGGCTGGTGGTTTTGGACTGCACTCCTGAAACGCCAGCCCAGCCCTTGCTGCTGCCAGTCAGGTCCTGGCAGGAGGGCAGTCCCTATAAACAGCCATGTGTACAAGTTGTCTCTCTCTGCTTTGCTCTTCAGCTGTGAGTTTGCCCGTGTCTCTCAGCATGCACAGCTTACATGTTGCCTCACAAGTGCTTGCAGTGCACAGTGGTGGGAGCAGCTGGGATGGCTCAAGTTCCCACACAGGTACCCATCTCCAGCCCTACATGGAGGGATTCCCAGTCTTTATCAGCCTCCAAAACTCAAAGTCCACCCTTAAAGCAACTGAGGATCTGCCAAGGCAGCAGAAATGGAATAGGCTGTGTGAAGCTAATGGCCAGGCAACAAAAAACTGGGGTCCAAAGAGTGAGCCCAGGCTCTGCACATCACAGTGGCTGCTGGGCAGTGTTCCCCACACTTCCTTTCAGGGTGAGATGGATGAAAATCCCTGGGGCAGCAACAGTGCAGACCTAGGGCAATGCTCACTACTGTTTTGCAGAGCAGAAGTGAAGAGCCAGGGAAGATGTAACCATAGTGGGACATCCAGGTGTTAGAGCAGGTAATGACTGTGATGTGACATTGGGCATCCATCAGCAATTTCTCCTGGCACAGTGTGGCTGGACACATCTGGGAAAAGCCACCCTACTCTTGGACAGGATGGTCTTTGCACAGCACTGAGCACCCTGCTGTCTCACTCCAGGACAGGATTGCTCCCAGCTCCAGGACAGCAGTGTGAATCAGAGCAGAGCAGGGCTGGCAGGGCAGGAGCTGTGCTGCAGCGCTTGGGGTTTTTGCTACCTTCATTTCACAGTGTGGGCAGCCCAAGCTGTGACCATAATAAATAAAGCGACAGCCAGGGAGCAGAGCTCTCTGGTTTCCTGTACACCTCAGGCTGGCCAGGGTAAACACACAACAAGCCTGCACTTCAGACGGGGCCATGCCCACAGCACGTCAGCCAGAGCCTGGACACGTGCCAAGCCAGCCAGAGCAAAGCTGCTGAGCAGGAGGCTTCACAGGGCAAGTCCCACACAAGACAAATAGGCTGGTGCTGAAGGGCACAGCCCCATTTCCCCAAGGTGCCCTGCATTCAGCAGGCACCTGCACCTCTGAAATGATCACCTGTGTTTCTGGGATGTCAGGGATGTCACTGGGGTTGGCTTCCAGGGCATGTGTGTGTCCCATCCTTGTCCAAGTTGCAGGGTTGTCCTCTGACAGACAGCTCTGAAATGGGCACAGGGAGATGCTTCACACCATCATCCAGCCCTGCTCACAAGGAGGCACACCCTGTGGCAGTCCCCTCTGCACAGAAACCATTAGAGGACACCATTTCAGATGCACTCACCTCCAGTCCCCATAGTCCTCTTCCATCCATCCATCTGCTCCCCCCACATCATACAGGCAGAAATCCAGCAAGTGCTAATTCAGCCAGCACGGCTGAGGACCAGCATCCCTGTCCCTCAGCACATCATCATGACAGGGTACCTGCACACCAGCATGACACATCTCACTTCAAGTCTGGCCCAGGTCCAGGTCTCAAGCTCATGTTCTCAAACCTCTCAATCTCTTCACCCAGCCTAGCACATGGGAGTTCATGGATGTGACTGCTCCCATCTGGCAGAAGGTCTCAGGACATCTTTGAGCACATAGCAACAGCAAGTCAGGCAAAGCTGCAGACAGGAAGGGAGGGCAGCACACAACTCTTATGGCCCACTTTAGCTTGTCCTACGTGGGTTTGTGGTAGTGTAATTCAACCCCCAGACATCTGCTCACATATCCAAGCCTTGATCTGCCCGGACAAGAGTTGTCAGCTTCCTCTCTGCTCAAAAGGAAAGGGACCCAGTGGTCCCTAAATTCAGTCCTTCTGAGCTGCTGAGAGGGATACCAGCATGCTGCACACAGCCTGAACATGTCCTTTTGCCATAGCAGAGAAAAAGAGCAGGGAGGTGTGTGGAGCTCATGAGTCTCATCTGACCCAGAGGATGGAGCAGAGGAAGGGCTGCAGTGTCAGAGCCACCCTGAGCAGGGACGTCCTGCCCCAAGGACTCCCAGGTGCATGCAGCACCATCAAGTGCCCTTCTCATCCAGCAGACCCCACATCACTATCAAACCTCCACCTTCTTCATCCAACACGGCAGCTGCTCAGAGCTGATGGCCCAACATTAGTCCAGATCCTCACCGCATCCCTCCTTCCCAGCACACCACTGACAGTGCCAGCTCCAGCCCCCTCCAAATCAGGTTCTGCTCTCAGATTCCCACCCCTAGGGCTGGCCCCAGCCCTGCAGAGCTGGGGGATTCCCCAGACGCTCGGCTCGGCTCAGCTCTCCGGCACTGCAGTGGCGGAGAAAGCAGCGTGTGGCTGCCGGCCAGCCCTGGCGCCAAGCAGCCCAGCTCCCGGTGCACTACGAGCACCACGAGGCATCGAGGAAAGCTCAGGGTCTGCTCCCGGGGGAGGACCCAGGGCCAAACGCGTGCTGCAGCCCGCCCAGCTCTGCTCCTTCCAGAGGAGCTTGCTGATCCTGGAATCGGGATCCCTCAGCTCATGCAGGCTGCAGAGAGCAGAGCAGTCTCGAGAGGCAGGAAGGGGAAAATTCGGAGCTGGGTGGAGGAAACCTCTCTCTGTCCAGGACCAGCCCTTCCTACATCTCCAGGTTCCCAAAATCCACATGAGCCACTAGATGAGAGAAGACGTGAGCAGGCTGGTGGAACCAGACCCCTTCTGTAAAGCATCTGAAAAGCCACATGAGCTGACTCAAGGAGGGACATCCCCAGGCTTGGCACAGCCCCAGCTCTTGTAGTGCAGGTGGGATGGATCTGGCCACATGTGGCTGGTGAGGCAGCAGCCTCAGCCACAAGCGGATGTGCCACACTGGGCTATTCCTCAGGCGATGTGGGCACCAAGACTTAACCATGGCTGAGCTCAACACTCACAGTGCAGCTCGGAGCCAGGAACAGCTCACCCTACACATGGCTTCCACCTTTCCCAAAGTCTGATATGGTGGGGTTACATGGCAGGGCTGGGATGAAGGAAAACACTAGTTTACTATCATATGGATACACAGGAGGTGGGAGAGCTCACAGGCGTGTTTTTGTGGTGTTGTAAAGAGATAGGATGGGACAACAGCAGATAGTATTTTGTTACTCTGGGGTTCGGGATTTGCCTGGATATGGCAAGGATCAGTTTGTCACTATAGGGTTGCAGAAGGCATCTGTGACCCTGTTCACTCCTGCCAGCCTAGAGAGCCTTCTGTTTTAGCAGGGGATGTGCTATGTGGTTCTGCACACACCTGGAAGGTGTGGCCATTATCTCTGCACAGGCAGCTTGTCTTGTTGGGGGGGAAGCACTGGGTCCATCCCAGGGCTCCAGCAGTGCCAATCTTGATGGCATCACATGGGGAAACCCCAGACCAGACCTGGCCAATGGAAAGTTTCCAGCGGGTCTTCACCAGTTGGTTTACCGTTGTACATTTCCAGCAAACCTTTTTCCTCTTGAGAATTTTCAACGTGCTAAAATGGCAAACCAAACCCATTTCTGAGGGAAAGCAGCTTGGGTGGTGGATGTATGATGCTAAAGAGGGATGCAAACACATACAAGCTGCAAGGAGGAAGGAGTGTTTTCTTCAGCTCGGGCACACAAACCCCGAGTGGCCAGATTCCACCCTGCATGTTCCCCACCCAATAAACTACCACAACAATAAACCCCAAAGAAATGGCCCGCCCAGGGGCAAGGGAAACTGAGTCACGGGCACGACCTGCCTGCCTCCACTCCTCCAGGATGCAGGGATGGGGGCAGGCACGGTTGGCGAACGCAGGAAGCACTGACCCCCGAGAGCACCGGGGAGGGCTGTGCACTCTCGGGGGCTTCCCGAGCCTCGGCGGGACACCCGCGCTCCGGAGGGCACGGCACACCAGCGCATCCCGGTGGGATCCCCATCCCAGCGCTCCGGCCGCACTGGGACCGGGGAGGGACGGCGAAAACCGGGCAAGGGACGAGCAGCGGGTTCAGATCCCTGCCGGTCCCGGGGGGCGGCTCAGAGGCAGGAAGCGTCCCGGGGTGGTGGCGGCAGATTGGCAGAGCCCTGCTCCAATGGAGCAGCGGCGGCAGCCCCGGCGGCTTCGCACCGCCTGCGCTGCCGGCCCCAGCCAGCCCGGTGCGGGCGCCCCGCTCCCGCTCCCGCTCCCGCTCCCGCTCCCGCTCCGCTAGCGCCATGGACACATAGCCGCGGCAACACGCAGGAAGGTAGGGAACAGTCCCCGCTCCCCATCCCGCCGGGGGAAGGAGTGGCCGCCCCGGCTGCGCGGTGAGGGACGCGCGGCTGCGGGCAGGCTGTTTGCTGCCCCGCTGGAGAAAGTTGTGCGGGTGTGTGTGGATGTCTGTGAGGCTGTGTCCCCTCGCAGAGCAGCTTGCCCTCCCGGTCCCTCCGGGCTGCCTGTGGGTTCCCAGAGCTGCTCCCCCCTCTCCGCCCTCCGCCTCGCCCGGAGATGCTCGGGGGATTGATGTTCCTGCGGTGCGATGTTTCAGCCCCTTCCCCAGCCTCCAGAGACCACCCGCTACCATTCCCGATTGGGACACCCCTGCTGTCTCTGCAGGGAGTTTTCTGGAGAAAGACTGGAATGCCAGGCTAAGCGCCCCCCTGGCAGGGCCCCCTCTTCTCCTGGGGGGTCCGGGGAAAAGCTGCTCCCAATTAGGAGAGGCGCTGAGAGAGACGCTTTCCCATGCGCGGGCACTGGCAGGGCTCTGCCTGCCTTGTCCCTCCTTGCCCCGAGATGCTGTCTCCATCCCAGCTTTCTGTCCTGTGCCAGCCCCGATGAGTGGCCAGTCCTGGGCTGTGCCCACTACCACCCTCACAGGCTGGCTGTGTCACCCACCGGGTCCCCTCCAGGCTCTGCCCCCGGGCTGGTGAAGGCCGTCAGAAATGTCCGTGGGACTAAGCTTGGCTTGGACATCACTGCCAGCAGTTGTGACCCCACTGTGATGGCCCCTGAGGGTGTCTTGTGCTGGTCCCCATGGATGGGAAGAAACCCAGCGCTGCTGCAGCTCAGATGTGTTGCCATGCACAGAAAATGGTGTTGGATTGACTGGCGTTGGTGGCACAGCCAGGGCTAAAACTTCTGGGGCTGCCCAAATGCTTTGTGAGCCAGGAGTTGACTGGCCCACATCTGGCTGTTGTGCCTGCAGGAGGAGGTGGCGTGTTTGCACTCTGCCTGTTTACAGGAGGGCAGGTCACAGCGAGGTTACGTGTGTAGTGACATGAGGCACACAGCATCCCAGCCTGGCACAGGGAGAGGGGCTTCACAGGGAGCTGGGAGCTGGTGGAGGCCCTCCTGTGGTAGGGACAAGGATGAGAGATGGCCACAATGCCCCCTCATCACCCAGACACCCTCTGCCCCACCACCGTGGCACTTTTGGGGCAGAAACGAAAGGGGCAATATGTGCTCTCCAGTGAGCTGCAAACCGACCTTCGCAGCCAAAGTGGGACTGGAGATGAGGGACAGGTTCTAACTGACAGCAGGGTTGTGCTCAGGGTTGGATGTCACCAGCAGTGGGTGAACAGGGCTTGTGGGGTTCAGTGGGGTGGTGGGGAGGGCTCCCTGGAGGGTGCAGCTACAGCAGAGCCGGCAGGAAGGTGGAAGAAAAGCAGCTCTGGTCTTGTGCTTCCTATTCCAGGAAGAGGAACCTCACAGGGAGGGGAAAACTTGACTTGATTATATCTAATAAGCCACTTTTTCCCTGTCCCAGCAAGCTGTCCCAGCAGCGGGGGGAGGAGGATGCTTGGCCGAGTGCAGGCCCTGTTTTTGAAGGATGAATGAATGACTCACAGCCCGGCGCGCGTCTCCCCACGCTCTCATCGTGGCAGCAGCAGCAGCAGCAGTTCCCCTTTGCAGCTGCTGGGTTTATCAGAAGCAGTCATGCTGGGTGGGCACCCAGGTGGCCCACACCTGCAGCTCACACATGAAGGTGTCCTGCTTTCCCTGCCCTTCTCACACAGCTTGCCCGGACCATCCTGAGTGGGGAAACCCTCACGGATGGCAACAGTGCAGGGCATCCTCACCTGCCATGAACTAGCTTAGCACTCAGTTCAAACCCTTTCTTTCCACTCTGCTCTTGTTCAAAGGCAACTCCAGGCTCTTCCTGCTCACACAGGCCTCAACCTCCCTCCGGTTTCCTGCCGAATGCGTTCCTGGAGAGCTTATTCCCCTGTGGGTTTGTGCCAACATTGTGCTTTTAGTTCAAGACCTCTTCTCCCTCTCCGGTGTTTACCCTGCTATATTTATAGCTTCCTCGGTAGGTTAAGCAAGCCAAAGGATTTTTACCTCCTCTTCTCCCACGGGTTTGGCTCTGGAGGAAAACCCCTTGTGAGATGCTTCCCGTGAGAGGGGCAGGTGCTGGCTTGTGTCTCTGCTTTTCTCCCTTTGGATCAGCATCTCTCACAGCTTGTTTCCCCTCCTCTTGTTTAGGCATGAAAGAGAGTGGCTCTGCCCCTGCCCAAGATATAGCCAAGGGCAGAGTTTGGATGGTATGGGAGCTCTTCCCTGTAGGCAACACACTGGGGCTTCAGCAGCACTTGAGATGCTGATACAATGCCAGCATCAGGGATTAGCCCTGGGATGTCTGAGTTGGCTTGCTGGGGTGTTTAGAGAGTTTTTGGTTTTTCTAAGTGTTCCTGTGGTTACAACAGCATCGCTTGTGTGAAAATCACCAAATCTCTCTGGCCAGGGATGTCATGACCTTATAACCTGAGTTTTTACCAGCAAATCTCTCTGCACCTCCCAATGATGGTTTTCTTCTCCTATCAAGGTTATGAAGGTAGGGAAGGACACAGATGCCTTGTAGTTGTGGTTGAGTCTTCTCCAACAGCCAGATTCCCATGGAACGTTTCCATGGAAAAACGAAAATTCCTCTGGAGATTAGTAGCAGATTAGTGTGTAAATAGGAATTATCTCTCAATTTGGCTGCTTCCCAGGTCTCTGAGTCACCCTGGCATGGCAGTGGGATGGGGAGAGCTTTGGGCTCTTTTGAAAGGTCACAGCACCTGCAGCCCCTGGAGCATCTGCCAAGCTCTTGGGTGCAGGTGGATGGCTGGGCTGGAAGGTGCAATTCCTTCTCTCTAGGTGGTACGAGACTGGGACATGGCAAAAAAAATGCTCCTCCTACTCTGGAGTTTGAGTTGGGGGCATCCAGGAGAAAAGGGACAAGATGTCTGTCAAGACATGGTTTGCCTCCATCTTGCCAGGATCACTCACTGTGGTCACGTTGGTCACAACTGATCAGCACAGCTTGGGCTTGCTGCAGTGGGCATTGGTTGTTACTGAAAAGGCTTTTGAGGAATTTTGGAAGAGTCTGGGAAGGGGAAGATCATGTCCACCTGCTTGTACGTATTTCCTAAAGATGGTTTTTGGCGAGAACAAGGAGGCTGGAGGGACCTCAGGAGATCTGACATGGTTGGACATGGGGCTGTCCCATGCAGGTGGTGATGGCCTATGTGCAGGCAAGACTGCATTGACCAGGAGAAGGGAGGATGCTGAAAGCACTTTGGAAATCAGCCTGTGGCTCCCCAGAGGCTGCTCAGCTCTGGTCCATTCTTCTCAGTATGAAGACAGCCAAAATAGAAACTGCATAATGAAAATTGTTATGGACCCACAGAGATTGCCGTATAGGGAGAGGTGGAAAAGTTCAGAGCTCCATCACCTAATGAAATCCTTATGGTGGAAAGAAAATAATTTGGGCATGTTCTGGTTTATTTCACCTCCCAAAGTGCAAACAAGGCATGCCAACCCTTGTTTAGAAGCCAGTGCTGATGACACACTGAGGGGAAGAAGGGAAGGAAGAAGAAGGAAGGTCCAGCTTTGGTGGACCATCGTCTCTGTGGCTGTTTGGGGAGGATATTCTGACCCACTGACTTCAAGGAGCATTGTGCTTAGTTGTAGCCAAGTGTCATCCCACCTTGGGGAGCTCCAGAAAGGGCTTGGGGCTGCTGCCTGCCATCCTGCTGGCAGCCTGAGGGGTGTGGATATCCTCACAGGAGGGCACATGAGGGGCAGTAGGGCTGGCACAGCATCCCTGGAGCCCCTGGGCTGGCGTGGCTCTGCCTGTCCAGCTGTTTCCTTCGCCTTCCTGTGCTTTCACCATCCCCTTCCTTTGGGACAGAAGGCTTTCATCCTGGCCAGACCAATAGTCCCATAGGCACATCACCAGTCCATATTTGACAAAGGTTGGCATGGGCATCAGTGCCTTTTGAATTCAGTAACATCATGAAAGGCGCAGTTCAGCCCTTACCTTCCTGCAAAAATAGATAGGGAAGACCAGAACGTGCTGTCACGAAGGGTCTTCACTGCAGGCCAGCCCAGTGCCGTGCCAGTGTTGCGACAGAGCTCACAACAGCTGTGCTGCAACAGCCCTGCAAAGGTCTCCAGGGATGGCCCGGCCACAGTGGCCCGGCTTGGATTTGCGAAAGCTGCTGTCACGCAGGGTGCCCAGGCCAGCTGGCACCTCCCCAGCCTTCCTTACAGCACCAGGGCCAGCCCCCAGCTGCTGGGGAGGTCTGCAGGAGTCTTTGCTTTCCATGAGTTTTGCCTGAGGCTTCAAGGCTTAGGAGGAGCTGGTGGACCCAGCTATTGCTCCATTCTTGTCTTGCAAGGGCCAACACGCAACCCCGGGGGGTTCCTCGGTGCTTTGGCTGCTTTTGATTTTTTTAGCTCCTGCAAGGCTCCTGCTGGGCTGTTTCATGGCTCCCTGGAGGCTGCTCCACCCCATCCTGGCTTTGAGTTATGCAGCTTCATGGCTGGAGCATGGCTGTGCCAGGGGAGGCATCCGTTTTCTCTGGCCTCCTTGATCATGTACCTAGCTCCATTTCTCCTCTCCAGCTGGGACCATGCCCACAGTCCTTGCACCCCAGCATCCAAAAAACAGTGTACATAGCGAGGAAGATGAGTACCTCCATTTCCTGTGCTGGCACAGGGAGCAGTTAGTATGAAGGACTGGTCTCTCACAGTATCTTGTTGACACAGCTCTTGATCTGCTGCACATCCACATTCCTCCTCCCCACTGGAGTTTGCAGATATGCACTGGGTTCTCTGGCAGCTCCTCAAGCTGGATGGTTTGCCCTGGAGGTGCCTTGGAGAGCTCTGCTCAGCAAGGCACTGAGGCTTGGGCTCAGAGTGGTCCGGGAGGATGGTGAGATGCCCAAGCTCAGATGGAGCAGCAGGGGTGCTCCTGCTGTGCCTGGGATGGATGGGTGGATGAAGGATTTGAGCAAGGCAGGGTGTGTGGGGAAGCACCCCTGGGTGCTGCTGTAAGAATGGGTTGGTACTGGGGCAGCATGTCCAGCTGCATCCCCAAACTATGTCCCCATGAGACACGCCCCCAGCAGGGATGGTGAGCCGTGCATGGAGAACTTTCTTCCTCCAGTGCCTGGAGAGGTCTCTGAGAGTTTTTTCACCTATTTTCTCACCTATCAAGGACAGAGGGACTGTGCAGCAGCACTTAACCCTCCTAGGTTATGCAGGGGACCTCAGATTGCTGCTGGCAACGTGGCTGCTGCATCCCCATCAGCAGCAGCATTTCAGGGATGGCAGCAAATGCCTCTCTACCATCCCTCACCACAACGAGAGGAGGCTGGAGTGGAGCCAGAGGCAGCATTTGCGGCCAGGTCTATGAATTTCCAATTACCAGCTCGCCTCGCCACTGTGTGAGAGGTTCCTGCACCTAATTTTTGGTGAAACGATCCCTTTTTCTCAGTAATTTAATAGCGTGGGCAGGCTGCTTGCTGTCGGAGAGCCAGCAGCAAGCACGGAGGAGCCTGTGTGCCGGGCTGCCGGCCGTAACCACCTTCCCTGGGCGACGCAGGAATGCTGACCTAATAGAAAAGACATTTAAAGAGGAGTTTTGGAGAGCAGCTCGGCTCACATTGAGCTCATGAGCACGGCTGCTGATTGTAGCAGGGCCTCTCCGTGCTCCAGCAGGTCCTGGGGACCGGCATGGGCAGTGGGGACATCCCTGATGGGAGCCAGGAACCAGGGCACAAGCCATGCTAGCCATCAATTGGCACAGTAGTTGCTTTATTTTCTGGGAAAAAAAAGTTGCCTGGGGGGGGCTGTCGCAAGTTGTGAACCAAGGCTGGGTTCAGCGCCCGGCTGCGGTTCTCCCGGGCTGGAAAAGCCGTGGCGTTTTGCTCTTGACATTTTCCAAATGAGATGTTTTGATTTATTCTTTTTTTTTTCTTTTTTTTTTTTTTTTTTTTCCAATTTATTTTATTCCCTGCCCCAAGGTAATGTTTGGAAGACAAATTTAGCTCGATTTAACTCAAACCTTTTTTAAAAAGTAAAACCACTGAAAACTAAACAAGGCCTATCATTTAGAACAAAATGTTTTGGTTTTCATTTTCCTTTTGGCATGAAAAACACAAACTTCTTTTTTTTTCATTTTCCTCTTGACCTACAAACAATTTTACTATTTTCTTTTCTCCTCCTTGTTCATTCTCAAGACCACATTGTGCATTGTAGCCAGGGAGCCAGTGAGCGCTGGTGCTGTTCCCAGTGGCATGGGGGTCCCAGGGTGGGTGCTTTCCTGTGGAGACCAGAGGAATCTTGCAAAATCAAGCAGGAGCTACTCTTGCTGCTGCCAACACTGACTCAGCTGGGAGCTCCTTGTGGAAAAGGGAGGCCCCTGGCTGTGGGTCTGTTCCAGCTGTCTTAGGGGGAAGTGAACCCCTGGGCAGGGCAGAGCTGTGCTGCGGGTGCTGTGCTCTGCTGCTGGGCATCCCTGCTGAGAAGGGTGAGCTCTGGCATTGCCTTCTCTCCTTGTTTATTCAGGTTTAAAATTAATCTGACCTTCCCCTGCTCAGACTTGTGCAAACACGGCACGTCCATGGGCAGGGAGCTCCTGCCAGCCCGAGGGGAGCCCTCTCTGCACCCAGCTTGCCACGTTACTGTCCCCTCTGGTTGAGGTCCCCACAAGGATCCGGGGGCTGGGAGATGGTGGGGTTTCCTCCTGGCAAAGGCAGCTCTGGCTGTCAATCAGCCATGGTTAATCCCTCGGTACAAGCTGCCAGAAGACTGAGTGCCCGGACCTGGCGTCTCCGAGCTGGGCAAGGGGTGGCTGCAGTGCTTCCATCCCGGGCAGGAGCCCTTGTACAAGAGCCAGCGATTGTTTCCCCAGCCTTGATCCCCTCCACTCCCCGCCAACCCAACCCTGCATCTCCCACCTTTTGCCAAACCCCAGCTCTCCGCCCTGCCCCAGCCTCACCCGCTGTCAGCCGGGCAGGGAGTAGGGAATGGGTGATGGGGGTGCAGCACCATCGCCAGACCTGGTGCAGAAGCAAGCACCCGCCTCATCCACCACCTGATTTTATTTTATTCCCCTCTCAGTGCCTCTCTGCATACCACAGCCGTGCTTTTTATAGCCCCCAGCTGCAGCCTCGGCGTGCTCCCAGCCAGCTCCCTGCCGCAGCCCTGCTCCATGCCAGCAGCCCCGGCTGGGGGGGTGGACAACATTCCCGGGGTCCCTGTGGCGGCTCAGGGAGCGGAGAGCCTGGGCTGCGGAGGAAGGCGGATAATTAAACCCTAACCCGGAGCCACGCTCCCGTGCGGCGGAGGCCTTTAAAGAGCCACATTAGTCACCCCCAGCACGTGCCGCTGCCAGGTCGAGGCCAGTGCTGGTGGCCTGTCCCTCACTGTCCCCTGCGGTGCTGCCCAGGGCTGGCTCCAGGCAGCCCGAGCCACTGCTCCTTCCATGAGCCAGCTTGCTCTGCCGTGGAGGGGGCGGTGTGTCAGCCAAAGGGGTGCCCCCCTACAACCCCTCCATCCCCTATCGCCCCCCAGCCTCTGGCGGGTTTGCAGAACCCAGAAGGAGATTAGAGGTTCTTGCCCACTCCCCAGGAGCACTTTTACGAGCATCTGGGACTCGCTGCTGCGTTTCCGCATCTCGCAGCCACTTTCCCCAGCTGGGATGCTGCTATGGGGTGTGGAGCGAGGAGGAGGAGGTGAGGTAGGAGGCTGTGCTGCCGGCTGCGTGCCTGGAGCATCCTTCGCTGGGATGCGGGGTGCGCGGAGCGGGGCGGCCGGCCAGCGGGCGGGGAGCGAGCATCCCCGCTGGGCAGCGGCGGGGGGGCCCGGCGCCTCGCTCCCCGGGCTTTCTCCAGACGTGATTTCACCACTGCGGGGAGGGAGCGCGGCCAAGGGACAGGCCCTGCTCGCCCCGACGGCACCCGGCTCGCTTGCCGGGGCGTTAGTCATTTGGGCCGTGGCTGGGATGTTCCCCGGGTCCCCGTGGGGCAGGGGGACGGGGGCTCGGAGAGCCTGCACAGGACAAAGGGAGAGGGATGGGGGCGGGGATGGATGGGGGGAGGTTCCAGGCTCACAGCCCGAAGTCCCCTCCTTACTGAGCTGGGAAGGGGGGCCGAAGGCAGTGGTGAGGCCAGATGTGCGCTGGGCATCCCCAGCTGAGCAGGTGGGCCAGGTTGGAGCCACCCTTGCTGAGCTGATGCCTGGAAGTGCTTCCCAGCCTCCTGCTGTGACTTTCCAGAGCTGGACATGGCAGCACGGAGGCAGAGGAGATGCTGTGGAGAGGCAGTATCCTGCTCCAGGGATGGATTTGGGGAGATATCCCAAGGAGAGGGCTTCTCCAGAGGTTTGTGGGGTCCCTGGGAATGGGAGGAGCCCCATGGGACCCTGCCATGTCCCTCTTATTTTGCATGGGCAAGGCTGTTGGGTGCCTGTAAATAATTTTAAGCTTTGACCAAAAGACCATACAGCTTATTTTACTTCCAGCAGGGAGACAGAGAGAGGCCAACCAGTGGAGTACCAGTGGTGTTGCCATGTGGCTGCTGCCAAGCAGCTGGGGCCAGGCAGCCTTGGCTCCGTGCAGGCAGGGCAGTGGACCAGGGAAGGCAGAGAGCTGCAGGGGTGACAGCAAAGGGAAGTGCTGGGGTGGGTTTTACAGAAGCACAGCTGTAATGTTCACCCAATATGAGTAGCTGTAGAGAGTGACCCTCCCAAATCTGGTCCCTCCTGGAGACTACGAGTTTGAGTCCATGAGGGATGGGGTTTTGCTGACAGCACCTCAGGCCTTGGGTGAGCTGGGGGTGGCTGGGAGGGCTGTGGGAAGGGGGAGCTGCTCGTGCTGCCGGCCAGGTGCCGAGCATGACGGGAGAGGGGAAAGCCTCGGAGACTCGTTCTGAAACAAGGCTGCCCTTTTCTTCTATTTTACGACTGCATTTTAATATCCACAAACATCCCGCCCTCCCCAGGCTGCTGCCAGCAGAGCCTGCATTGCCTGCGCTTGGCCTGCCGAGAAACCCCAGCCAAACCCTGGGCCCCAGTGCCGGGGAGAGGATTATTTTTCCCCCCTCGTTTTTTTGTAAGATATGTTTTCTATAGCTCTAATTGGACAGGCTTGAGCCCCGGCCAAGGCAAACACACCTGGGGGAGCCTCACTTTACAGACCCCATCTGCTGTGTTGGGGGCTCTGCTCCCCACACAGCCACTGCCTGGCCCCTTTATAGGGGAGGGGGCTGCTGGGGTTGGGGGGGTAGGACCGCTCCCACGCCAAACCACTGAGCAGCCTCCGTGGAGGAGGAGAACCCAGCGAGGCGGCGCAGGGAGATGGTGCAGAGGCAGCGGGGGCACCGGCAGAGCCCCGTCCCACAGCAAGATTCCAGCCCGGCGTGGAGCTGAGGTATCTCCCCCCTGCCAGCCAGTGCTGCCGCGGTGGCACAGGGCTCTGCGCCCACCAGGGTGGGATGCTGTGGGTGGGAGATGCAGCAGGTACCAGCAGTGTTCTGCCTTCTTGGGGTGACAGCATGTTCATCAAGGGGTTGCAGTTCCCAAAATCTGCGTGTGCCTAGGGAGGGAGTATGTGGGGGTTCCCCAGCATGTCAGGGTGTGTTTTGGGCTACAGGGACACCTACCCAGTGAAACCCATTCAGGGGCTGTTCTGGACAGCAGACAAGGGATGCATCAGCATGCCAGGCCACTCCAGTGGCTTGCACTGACATCCAAATCCATGCTGAACTGAGCTTTTTATACTTCTGCAACTGTTGGCTTTTTTGGGGCTTTTTAGCTGGATTCTTCCCCTTCCATTTGTTGCATGATCAACCTCCAATGCCCCCATTACCAGCAGGCAGAGCAGTGCTGGCACCCTTATGCCAGGGTCTCATGGGTTTCACCTCATATCTGTACTTAGCCAAAGCCAGGAAAGCTGTTGGGGTCTCTGCTTCACCTTGCTTCACCTTCTCTGGGACTGGGGTGCATACCCTGACAGCATGATGTGCGCCAAGGAGCAGCAGCACGCTTGGGTGGCTCCCACCACTTGGCTCATCCTGGAGTACATTCTGCCCTCTCTTCCACACACTATCTGCAGGGCACAGTGCTGTGCCCCACTCCATGCTTAGGGATGCACACAGCACACCATCCCTCCCTTGTCCCTGCCCGTGCAGTGACCCAGCAGCACCACAGAGGCATCACCACTGCAAAAAGCGTTCCTGGTGCTCAAGGTGCTGCTGACCACTCCCAGGAGGAGCTCTGGCACCCGCCGCCCCCTCTCCCTGCTGCTAGGGAGATGCTGCCTGCCAGGGGAAATACTGTGTTTTACTGGGGTGCATTGCCACCCAGTGCACCTAAGTACTTTGAACCAGCACTGCTGACTTGGAGCAATAAGAACTGAAGTGGCAGCTTAAAACAGAAAGTAGGATCCAGCCTCACCAAGGCCTGCTGTCTCACTTCAGGTGAATGGGAGGAGCTGTGGGGAATTACAGAGGCTGGAATGTGCCTGTTCTCCTCTAGCCAGGCCAGAGGATCTCCCTGTGCATGGAGGGAGCTTTGGGGCACAGCTGGAGCTGTGGCAGTGCACAGGGCAGCTCGAGCATTTAGTGAAAAATTTTGGAGCTGTCTTGGCCTCCAGTCAGAGCAGGCTGCAATGGGAACATTTCGAAATTCTTTTGGATGAGGAAAATTCCATGGGCAGCCCCCCTTCAGAGAAAGTTTGGGATGGCTGAAATGTTTGGAGTGAGAGGCTGCTTGCTTTTGTTTACTCTGAAGTATAACATTGATGTGGGGGGGGGGGAGTCTAAATTAAAAAAGAGAGACAATAGGAGCCTGTAAACAGAGCTGGCCCCAAGTGGGGCTGGGGCTTCTCTCCAGCACTGGGGAAAGAGATGTGTCAGCACACTCACTGCATGGTTCTGCTTTCCCCTTCTTGGATACAATCACACTTAATCTTTCAGAACTTGGCTGGGTTTTTTTTCCCCTAGCAAAAAATGAGCCGAATAGTGTTTTTCCAACCTTCTCAACTTAGGCAGGGCTCAGCCCCCATCCCCTGGCCCTGTACTACAGCCCCCATGTTTTCCCATTCTTTCCTCTTTTTGCCACGTTTCCATCTCCTTTTGGCTTGGGGACTGCCATCTGATTGGCTTGGCAAGAATGTGGTGTGGGGGCACGGATGCTGCCCCCAGTGAGGTGTTTTCCCAGCCTCTGTTCCTGCCATATGCCTCCAAACCAGCTGCCTCCCCAGAGCCGCCTCCATGTAGCAAATTTGATGATCTTGGAGGTCTGTTCAAACCTTAATTTTTCAATCATTCTATGAAAGCAGGAAAGGTTGAGCTTGGAGAAGACAGGTTATGGTTGGTTATCCCACCAGGTGAAGGAGGCTGGCACCATTAACCCCACATCTCACATTGTTGGGGGTCTGCAGTTTGCAAACCCTGCCCCTTTTCCACGGGGACACTGCTGGTGGTGTACAAAAGGTTAAGGGGACACCCTTTGCTGGTGGCTTTATTTGGGCCCCCCTTGGTGGCGGCTTTATTTGGCTGGCCAGGTGGTCCTTAACGACTCCTGAAAGCCCTCTCATGCCCAGAAGGGATTTTGTTTTGCAAAAGAAGTGACAGCAAATTGCTAGCTGGGGGAGCATTTGTGTAAGGTGAGCTGTTTATTTTGGCCCTGCTGCGTTTTGGCTGACCCATGCGCCTTCATGCCTTAGGGATGGAGCTGAGCCTGATGGCTCTTGGGCTCTGGCCAGCTTTGGAGCAGGGGGAGGGAAGGGGGAGCATTGCCTGTGGGGGATGCTGGGGGGCCCTGCTCCTGATCAGAGTTCCCAGCCCTAGGCTGGAGTTCATCAGGAGCATCAGAGGCAGCTGGGTGTGCCTGGGGCATTCACAGGTATGTGCATGTGTGTCTGTCCCCTGCATTTATGGATGCATGCACTCTTGTATCAGCTCCAGGGCCAGCTTATGGGGGAGATTTGTAATGGGAGATGCAGATGGTCCTGGGAGGGCAGGCTGTAGGCTGGTACCCGACTGCTCTGCCGTACTGAGAGCTGCGTGTTCACTTAATTCTCTGCCGGTCTGGGCTGAGCCCAGGAGCAGAAAAATGTCCCAAATCCCAAAATGTTCCCGGGACAGGAAAAGCCTTTCCCACCCTGCTGTAATCACAGGGTGGCCCAGCTCTCTGCTGGCAGGTCCCACCCGTGTCCCCAGATCCAGCGCTGTGCCCATCCCTGTCCTGTAACCATGTGCCAAGGACAGTGGGGATGCAGCACCTCCTCCCACCAACTTCCATGCCTCCACCCTAAAAATAATCTCCAAGCTGTAAAGAAACCCACCAGCACTACAGCGCTGGTTCTTTACAGCCGGGAGATTATTTTTAGGAATGTCTCTGGCACGTGGCTTCGGAGAGAGGAGTGTGGGGATGGGGATGGAGAGGGGGGGCGCCCCTTCTCTCCCCCCTCGGAATGCAAACGCTGCCAGCTGGCACAGTGTCAGGGCTGCTGGCTGCTAACAGAGCCCTCGCTGTTTTGGCCCTTGCCGATGCCTCCAGCTACAACCAGGAGCCAGAGACTTCTTCCCGCAGGATGGAGCAGGGGAGAGAGGAAATCAGGGTGTTGGGGTGAGAGTTTCCCGGTTGGGGAAAGAGCAGAGCCTGACCTCTACAGTGCTGCTGCCATGCCAAGGTGTGCAGGGGCCCCCAAGCCAAGTACAGGAACTGCTGGCAGCTGCTGGCTCCACAGAGGAGAGAGGTGACCCTTGGGTTGTGGAGGGGTTTGGCCTTGGCTTTGGACACCAGTGGGGCTGTGGTCAGCTGGGTGTCACCAGTGGATTGGAGGGGGTTGGTATAGTTTGGATGGAGATGTGCATTGTATCTGGCTGTGGAGATAACTGGTTCCCTGGACCATGGTGGGGTTATCCCTGTGTTTGGCTGAGCTGGGGTTAACCCTACTCCATTTGGTTTAGCCCCACATTCAAACTGCCATGGCTGGGCTGTGCTGAGGTTAACCCTGTGTTTGAACTGAGCTGTGGTTTCACCCCACTCCTGAGCTGTGCTGAGTTTAACCCCACATTAGCATGGCATAACCACGTGCTTGACCTGTGCTAGGTCCAGCCTCGCATTTTGGATGAGCTGGGTTTAGCCTCACTCCTGGGCTAGGCTGAGTTTAACCACACATTTAGACTTCACTGGATTTAATTCTCCTCCTGGGCTGGGTGGAATTTAATTTTCCTTCTGGGCTTCTCCCAGTGTTTGGTTTGCCCTGAGTTAATCCCTGCATCAGGACCATACTGGGTTTAGTCCTATGTTCAGAGTGTGCACAGGCCATATTGGACTGCACTGGCCTCACAGGGAAAGACTCCAACTGGTTTTACGGGTTTAACTGGGGTAATTCCTGGGACTGCATTGGCTGCAGCTGTGCCGTGTGTGTTGGCACAGCCCAGCATGGCATGGTACCCCCCACAGCAGGCGTGGGGGCCCATGCACCCCAACAAAGTGGTGCAGAGAAAAAAAGCCTTTTTTGGGGCCCCAAGGCACTGGGAGTGGGGGGGGACTGGGGACAGTGCTCAGAGCATCATCCCTGCAGTGCCCAAGGTGGGCAAGGTGTTGCCTCAGGTGCTGCTTGTAGTCCTGGAGACTGTGTGTGGCCCTGGTGGTGGTGGGGGACGTGCCTCTCTCCAGTACCACTTCTGGGCTTTCTCTGGGCATCCAGGGAGGGTCCCAGCAGCGTTCAGGGGACAGGGGTGGCTGTTGCAGGGGACCAGCCAGCAGTGGAGCTGATGCTCCCCTCACAGGCACACGTTGGTACAGTGATTATGGAAGTCAACAGTGCTGCAGGGATGGGGAATTCCAGGGCCCTGGGCAGATCAGCAGCCACAGGGATGCACTCAGACCATGCCATGGCTCCTCAGAGCAAGGCATGGTGCTTCTGCAGGCCTGTCAGGTGCAGAGGGATTAGCAAGGCACTGCTCCCAAGGCACATTTCCCCACAGGGAAACAAGGAGAGGGGAATTCCTGCGGCATTTCAGCATAGGACATTTTTCCTGCAGCAGTCACTGGCAGAGAGGAGGGTTTGTAGCACGAGGTCAGAGATGCTCCCACTCCACAGCTCAGGGGATACTCAGGGAGGTGCCATCTCTTGGGCATTAGAGCCAACTTTGGGGCTCTGCCCATTGCTTTTTGCAGGTGGGTGACTCCATCAGGGCCTGGCACAGGGTAGGCAGAGCTGCCAAGGGCTCTTGGGTTATTTACCATGTCTTTGTTGCAGCAGTGCTGCCCCCGACCACCCTAGGAAGAGGGTAAGAGGCACTCCAGCTTTCTGTGCTTGGTGGGAAGCATCCCACATCTCCACTCTGCCATCTGCAGCCTTGAGGCACAGTGTCATCTGCTCCTGTCCCTGTCCCCACCACCCCAGCTCTGTGTGCAGCCCTTTCGCTTTGAAAAGCAACTTCAAATGAAGCAAAAAAAAAAAAAAAAAAAAAAAACAAAAACCAAAAAAAACCAAAAAACCAACAAAAACAAAGAACCCATAGGACAACAAAACCCAGTGTCTTTCAAATCACCAAGCACAATGGAAAGTTGGCTTCCCCCAGGAATCTGTGCTGGGCTCTGCCAGTCCACGGCAGGGCATGGCACAGAGCAGCTGTGCTGAGGGAACTGTCACACCCAACGTGGACATTGGTGCTTGTGCACATGGCCATGATTTTGAGGGAAGTTTTACAGTAGTTCAGTTTGAATGCAGAAAGAAGCTAATGTCAGGATTTCTCACCACCACTGCCCAAAAACTCTTGCATGAGCTCAGATGGTGCCCACAGAACAGCAGGATCAGGGAGGGATGGAGGGTGACACTTTGCATTTCTGGCTCACATCCACGGGTGCCAGAGGCTGCCTGGTCACCCTGGCCATGTCAGTGACGAGCATCCCATGCTGAGGGAGCAGGATCCAGCCCTGCTGCCCTTCCTGCTGGGACCAAACCACACCCCCAGGCTGAGCTGGGTCCCTCTGCCCTGGCTGTGGAACGGGATGTCACCCAGCCCCGGCCGGCGGCAGGCGTCTCTCTGGCCAGGATCAGCCTGCAGGGAGGAAGAAAAGCTCTGATTGTTCCCTCTGTCCCGGCTCGGCTCCAGCACCACTGTGCCGGGACTCTGTGTCCCCAGAATGTGTCACTGCTGGTGCAAGCAGTGATGTTTTCTCCGCCTGTGTGCCCATCTATGGGGGTGTGGAGCTGCCAAGGAAGGTAGGCCTGGCCACTCACATGCTTGTGTTCATTTGCACGCCTGGTTTTGCCTTGGCCAGGAGTTTGGTGGCAGGAAGTAAGGGGATCCTTTCTGGGCAGGCTGTCTGTAGCACCTGGCCCCCCCTGCCCTGCTTCTGCACCTGGGGCACATGAGGGCTCTGAGTCTTCTCCAGCTCTGTGGCTCTTTCCCCTTTTGTTTGTGGCCTTTGGGCAGGCAAGGAAGGGCTTGCCCTGCTGCTTCTCTCTGCAGTGATGCTTTGTCCCCAGGGATGGTTTTTGTCAGTGCTCATGTGGGTCATTTACTGAGTCAGTGTGTGTCTGGAGGGGCTCGGTGCTGCCTTCTCACACTGTGCTGGCAGGGTGCCCCTCTGGGGCAGGGGAGCTTGTGGGGTGCTGGGGTGAGGATGGGGAACTCTGGGAGGACCCTGGCATAAAGGGTGATGAAGGATGGAAGATGTGGACTGGCTGTCAGGATGAGCAGTGTTAGGGTTGGAGTTAGGGATCACTTGGGTTGGGGTCTAGATTAGTGGTTCCTAACTAGACTTAACCACTCAGGTCATTATGGAAACAGGCTGGATACCCTCAGCAGTGTTTGAATGAAAAACCAGGATGGTCAGGAGAAGAAATTACTTTATTTTAAAGCTGTTTTTCTCTCTGTATGTTAACACACTCTCCCTTCTTCCTGGCACGCACACACACATACACCCACCCCCCTTCCTCCTCCCCCCAGAACTATTCCTTTGCTCTGGCCCACGTGGTTTTTGGAGTTATTTTTGGTTGCTGCTTCTAAGACAAAATACACTCATTTTCATCTTTTTTTTTTTTTTTTTTTTTTTTTTTTTTTTTTTTTTTTTTTTTTTTTTCCCATCGCCAAAATATTTTACTTTCAGGCCAAATGTTCCCATTTACTTACCAGCATAGTTTTGGCAGAGACTTTTTGACTGATATTTCTTGGGAACGTTTCTAGGGTGGTTTGGTAGGAAAAGCTTATGACAGTCTCATTAAATTATTTACATTTGGGGCTTGTGTTTGAGGCTGCCTGGCAAGCTCAGAGCAGGGTTGATGTGGGGTGCCACATGCCTTCCCCCCTGCAGTAGATTGCCTTGTAGCTCTTGTTTCCTCCGCGGGGCGGTTTGGTCTGTGGTCATGGGCACTCGGCCACAGCAGGGGAACTGGCTGCTGCTCTGGGGTGCCTTTGCTGGGCTAGAGCATCCCTCCCTCCAGTCTCTCAGATGCTGAACCCAGGGGGACGCAGATTTATGCCTACAGATTTGTGTCTGCTCTTGGGCCTGGCAGGGAGCTCACTGCCTTAGGTGCCCTCAGCCCCTGCCTGCAGCTGTGAGCAGAGCCCAGCAGTGTGGGTGTAAGTAAAAAGGCCTGTCCAGTTGTGAGGGGTGGGCAGGGGGTCTTCCAGGGAGAAATTATTAATTTCTGAGTGACAGAGACCGTATGGCACTCCTGGTAGGGATAGTGTGATGCTGGCCATACGGATGCTCTGGGGGGATGCTTGCTGGCACAGACAGGGTGATGAGGCTGGGATGGACAGGGTGACACTGGCTGATACGTCCCCCTGATGCAGGACTCTGCAGGTGGGTCCAGATGCTTTAGGGTCATGCTGGCTAGCACAGAAAGGGTTCTGGCTGGGGTGGATATCATAGAACACTACTGGCTGTGATGGACAGGGTGATGGTGGTAGGGCAGGACAGGGCAGCACTGGCTGTGTTGGCCAGGGTGACACTGGCTGGTGTGCCCACAGTGGTGTGTGTAGGTTGGGATGGATAGAGTGATGGCTGGCAGGGAGGCTCCAGTCTGTGGCAGGGGTTGGCCCACGAAGAGCTGGGTGCACATCATGACTCTGCATCCCCTGCCCCTCTCACTGGTGATCACTGAGTGGGAGGAAGGGGTTTCAGTGCCGTTCTCCCACACATAGAGACTTACCTGGACCAGCCTCAAAGTGGGTGCAGGCATGGGCAGCCATGTGAGACTTGGTAAAACCTGAGCAGTCACCTGCTCTCCCTGGCTGTGTGAGCCTGTTCAGATCTGATTGCTGTCACCTGCCACATAAATACAGGCCAGAATTTCTCTTTGGTCCCTTCCCACCCCAGCTGCACATGCTCAGGTCTCTGGACCACCCTGGGGTTGGGAGCCAGCCAAGGCTCCCAGCGCAGGATTGCAATGGCAAAGAACCCTTAATCCCTCCAACCCACACAGCCCCAAGCTGCTGGTCAGTGTTTGCTCCCTGCATCCCTTCCCCAGGCATGGGGGCTGCTCAGCAGCCAGGAACCAGCTGCGACTCTGGCACAGACATTGCCAGATGTGCCAGCTGGAGTCTTGGGATTCAGTGCCTCTTCTGTTCCCATCAGGATGGGGTGAGATGAGAGGGAGATGCAGGATCCATGGCCCTGCAGGAATGCTGGGCTGTGGACTGTACCAGCTGCCCCACTGCAGGAAATAACACTCTCTCCTGCCCTTCTCTGCCTTCTCCAGATGCACAGTTCCATCCCAGGCCTGGGCAGGGTGATGGTGTTCCTCGCAGCAGCCCTGGCATCAGCCTCCTTTGCTATCCCTGAAGACTGGGGAGAGGAAGGTGAGACCCCCACCAAGCACCCCCATACAGCACCCCCACCATGCCCCAGGCACGAGGACCCTGAGGACACCCCATTTCCCCCAGACAGGAACAGACCTACCAGGGCTACACAAAACAGAGCCCTACATCTACAGTGATGGCCCACCTGTGTTTCTGCTCATTGCCCAGCCCCAACTGGGACGAGTCCTCACTAATCCCCTCTGGTGCTATCTGCTTGAAGCAAGACCCCGTAGCCAGTGCCCACCCACTGTGGGTACGGCCCCAGGGACTCCCCTGGCGTGGGTGGCGTGGGGTCTAACACCCATCTGGGGATGTGTGTCCCTCCAGGCGTGCAGTATGGACAGCTGGGGACAGACGTGACCCTGCCATGCCCCGGTGTCCGTGCCAGGTAAGTGTTTCCCGTGCACATCAAGGGGTCTATCCAATGGGATGGTTTATAGGGTATCCCTGCCCTCTGACAGGCTGCCTGGTCTCTCCTCCTCAGCTCACCAGTGCAGTGGAGACGCGCAGGCGCCACGGCGCTGCCAGAGGGCTCAGCCATCCAGCAGGGATCCCTGGTGCTGCCAAGGGCCAGCCTGGCCTCATGGGCACGTACAGCTGCCATGGCGAGGATGGAGGCCTCCTGCACACTGTGTCCCTGCGTCTGGGACGTGAGTTGCATGTCTGTGAGCTGGGCTCTTGTAGGGGGAGCGTGGTGCCCGCACCCCTGCCAGGGGCTTGCAAAAAGGGGGCTTGGCGTTGGCACAGGCATCCCTGTGTGCTGGATGGGCTGTGGGATGGGGGACTCATGGCTGACTGCTGTTTCCCCCGGACCCCAGACCTGCCTGGAGTTCCCTTTGTGTCCTGCAGAGCATCTGACTATGAGAATTTCTCTTGCTCCTGGACCTCCAGTGTAGAGACCTTCCTCCCTACTAGATACATCACCACATACAGGTGAAGTATGCCCACAGGGCATGGATTTGGCTTGTTGTGTGTCACAGCCAAATCCATCTGGCCATCCCACACATGCCCTGGGTTCACCCCCTTCCCCAAGGATCATGCTGCACCCCAGAGCAGGTCCTGTTTTGGGGTGAGCAGAGCTCTAAGCATTTGCTTACTTTCAGTGGGGGTCTCAGCAGCACTGGGCCGCTGGCACAAGCAAGCTCCCTCCCTGCTGACAGCTCTGCCAGCACCAGAGGGGCAATCAAAGAGAAGCAGGTCATCTGCAAGCCTCCACGCTCTGGCATGCTTTGGGATGAAAGGAGCCCTGACAGCGTTGCTGCTTCTAATTATCCCTGCAAGCCAAATTAGCGGGCGGCTTTGAAGTCCAATGGAGCTCATAAAGCACAGCCCTGCTGAAAGCTGCAGGAGCTGAGGGCTTGGTGGGAAGGGGGCTGAGGGGAACATCAGGGGCTACACAGGGAAGGGGAGTGGAAGCATGGGTTTTGGGGGGCTTTAGCAGGAGGGCTCTGGAGGACTGCTTTTATCAGTTTTTTATCTATGTCTTTGCTTCTGTGTGATGAAATACCAGGCAGAGAAGGTGTCCCATTTATTTTCCCTGGGGTCCCCAGCTCATGTTGCCAGGCTGTTCACTAGAAGAGCTGGACACGGTTTTAGCTCTGTCCCTCATGATGTCACATGTATCAGCGTGGGAGTGTGGGGCTGCTTTGCAGTGTGGGCTACTGTCCCTCCTCTGGGTCATGGTGGGGTTCACTTTGTGCTGTCCCCTCATCCTAATCATCTGCATTTCCATCTGTCTCCATGGCAGGAAGAAATCCCTGACAGGCGAAGAAAAGCGGAGGTAGGATTGATTCCCACCCTGCTCCGGCTCCCTAAGCACTGGCCCCCATCCCAATGGCTCTGCTGCTGTCCTCAGCAGGGACCCCAAAGCAAGAGCTCCATCAGGGAGCCAGCTGCTTCCCAGCTGCCCTGGGAGTCTGGGGGAAGGGTTTGTCTTAGGGAGAAGGGTTTGCCTCAGGGAGAGATTTTTCCCAGGCAGTGTGTGGAGCTGGGATGAGGGTCCCTTCTGTCATGCACAAAGGGATATGCCAGACTCTGGAAGGGAGAGTGCAGCTGAGCCAGAGGGGCTTCCTCCTCCCCCAGGGTCTTGGCATAGGGGTCTCCCATGGCAGCTCCTTGGCAGCATTTGGGAACTGTGCATGGTGAGCAGGTAGGACGTGTCCCCACCCTGCCTCGCTGTCTGCAGGAACAAGAACGGGCACGTGGGGCTGTGCCTGCAGGATCCATCCCGGCCCGGCACCTGCACCGTGCACAGGTCAGAGTTCTGGAGCTCCTACCGCCTCAACATCACCGAGGTGAACCCCCTGGGCTTCAGCTACCGCCTTCTTGATGTCACCATGCAGGCCATCAGTGAGTCCCCATCCGTCTGTCTGTCCGTCCCACCGTTTGTCCATCCCCGGGCAGCTGCCTGGGCGTGGCAGTGGGGATCCCTACACCCTATGCACGGCAGTGTGGGGTGACAGGAGCTTCCTGTCCTTTCCCACAGTTAAGCCAGACCCTCCAGAGGGCTTGGTGGTGGAGCCCATCCCGCTGGCCCCACGGCGACTCCACGTGAGCTGGAAGTATCCTTCCTCCTGGCCGAAGGAGCCCCACTTCCAGCTGAGGTTTCGGCTCCAGTACCGACCCGTCATCCACCGTTCCTGGTCCGTGGTGAGTGTGCAAGGAGAGGCAGGGCCAGCCCAGGAGCGGGGTGTGCATGGGGCCAGGGAGGGTAGTGGGCCTGCCCCTGCCTGCCCCACAGCTCCCCTCTGCCTGGCACAGGTAGAGACGGTGAATCTGTCTGAGGTTATCACGGACGCCTTTGCTGGGCTGGAGCACGTGGTCCAAGTCAGTGCCAAGGATTTCCTGGATGCGGGGAATTGGAGCGAGTGGAGTGCTGAGGCCCGAGCAACACCAGTCAGAGGTGAGAGGGGGACAGAGCCCACAGCAGCCTACCACATTATGCCATCCCTCCCAAGTCCCCCTGAACTGCCCCTCTTCAGTCCCTTCCCCATGGGACTCATTCGCCCCAGTTTCAACCAGAGTGAGTCTCAACTCCAGAGCCACTTAAGATTGGGAGGCAGACCTGCAGGAGGACAAAACATCTCCCAGCCCATGTCAGTCTGCAGCTGTGCTGATGCCTTTTGGGGATTGCCCCCCACAGGCTTGGGGCAGATCAGGGCTTCCAAAGCACCATTAGCACCACAGTGCCACCCTCGGGCTCGTGGGACCTCTGGGGCACAAAGATACCCTTCCACACTTCTCTCTGTGGGTCCTTGGGGTGCTCATATGCTTTTGGTGACTGTTTCCATCCCTTCTGTCCTTCCAGACTTGGTCTCCACAGCAAGTGAAGAAACCACTACAGATACCAGACTGGAGAGCCTGGCTGAGGAGCCCTCCCAGGCTCCCAACCCTGAGCCCATCAGTGAGTAGAGCCAGGGGTGGTGGGCAGGAGTATCATGTGTATGGCTGAGAGCAATGGGTCTCTTGCCCCAAGCCTGTGTGTGGCTGGGCTGCTGGAGTGTCCAGAAGGGACCTTTGCCATAGGGTCTCTCAGGTGCTGGGGACTGTGGCATCCCTCAGCTGTGACAATCTGTGTGTCCCAGATCGCAGTGACCCCTTGGAGAAGATGGCTGTCTTGGTGTCCCTTGGGATCTTTGCCTTCTTCATCCTGGCTGCTGTTCTTGTCATCACCATCCTCATCTGGTAGGCTGGGTTTTGGAGAGGAGGGGCTGTATGATGCCATTCTGAACCCTCAACATGGAGTGCCCTGTAATCCCCCAGCCCTATTCTGGGATCCCTGCCAAAACACACTTGATGCCCTGTAGGGTGGTTTATGTTGCCCTTGCCTCTGTGCCACACCAGTGCCTCTTCCCAGCACACCCCTTACTGCACAGCCTGCCTGGGCTCTTTCTAACAACCCCAGATCCAAGGGACCTTTTTCTGAATCCCCTCAAGATGCTGCTCCTTCTAGTATCTTCCCAAAGGCTCCTGCTGGGGAGTTTCACTCTCCACAGTCAGCAGAGACATCCCTGCATGTGCCTTTGCTCCCTGGGAATCCTGTCCCAGGTCCCCCCTCATCCTGCCCCCATGGGATCTCCCTGGCATGCTCTGGCTCTGCTCTCAGTCCCTGTTCCCATCCCAAATCTGTTCTATCTGGTGACCAGTTCCTGCTGTTGCCCTGGAGCTGACCCACTGGAGAGGTTAAGCTAAGCTGGGCAGAGCTGGATGGAAACACAGCAGGATCACTGGGAGTGTGGGCAATCCTGATGCTCAGGGAGGCAGCTTGGGGTCTTCAGCCACCATTGCTCTCATCCCCAGGCTCCGGGTGAGAAAACACAGCAAGGACAAGACCAAGCCCAACTTTTTGGTTGCTGCCTCCCACTTGAAGGCACTACCAAGTGAGTCGGGGTGCAGGGTGGGGAATGGGGGGCATTGTGGAGCAGGGAATGCGGGGCATGGGCAGGTCAGTGTCTCCAGTCCCCCTTGACCCCTGTCCTCTCTCTCGGCAGAAGCTCAGATCCTGTAGTGAGCCCTGGCCGATCCCTGCTCCCTGCACCCGCTTGCCCACGCGTGGGACTTGAGCCACTGCTGGCCCCCAAGGACCCCACGCCTCCCGGGTCACCCCACAGCTGTGGACATTGCCGGAGCCCCCAGCACCCTGGGGTTGCAGGATGGATCCTAAGGAGAGAGGCTCTGCTCTCAGGAGCGTTGGACTGCCTGAGCCCACCAGGAGCCAGCTGGAGTCACTTCAGGCTCAGGGTGACAGGCCAGCTCCATCTGCGAGCGCTGCTAAACAAATGGGGATAAGACACTGAGCCAGCCCCACTTCACTGCCTAGTGTTGAGGGGGACCATGGGTGTAGGCTCCCGGGGGTGCTGGGCATCAGTGCCAGACCAAGGGGTGCCTGCCACCCCCCACCAGCCGCCAGCAGGCGGAACAGAACACCCCCTGCCCCTTCCCCTGCCCCAACCCCCCGTGCTGTGGCTGGACGGAGCAGCGATGCCAATAAAGGGGATATGCCAATGCTGCCATTGGCACTGTCCAGGCAAAACCCCTGTGCAGGTGATGCTGGGCCAAGGGAAGGGTGAGTGCCAGCTTGGGAATCGTCCTTGCAGGAGGTGCACAGGCAGCAGGGCTGCCTCCCAGACTGTTCAGCTGCCTGGAGGGGCTGAGGCAGCCTGAAAGCTGAGACAGGACCCTCTGCACAGCCCCCCTCGCTCTGCATGTGGCCCCCTTGCTGCACCCCAACCCAGCCCCTCTAATGGCTTCCATCTGTTGGCACCTCCCGACCCCAGTGCTCAGTGCCAGCAGCCCAACGAGATCCAGATGGAGCTGGGTGGAAATTCAGACAGTGACAATACATGGAGCACGGGGAGCAGAGCCAGGGTGGGGACCCACCTGGGTCCTGGGGTGCCCGTGACCCTACGATGCAGAGGGAGCCTGGACTGGGGCACCCATAAAGGGTCCTTGTGTGGACTGGGTTGGAGGGAACTGGGGCAGGCTGTACCTTTTTTGGTGTGTTGTGTGCCCACAGGCTCCCTGCTGCTCTCTCTGGGTGCCCTGGTTGTGGGATTTGTGCTTGGCTTTGTGGGGTTGCAGCCCCTCACTGTCCCTCACAAGCACATGAGAGAGATGGGGTTCAACCCTCTGTCTGCAGTGTGCTGCTGGAATGACACTATCCCTGGTCCAGAGCAGAGCTCTCCACAGGGCAGGTAAGGCAGATCACCAGTCTGGGGAGGTGTAAAGAGCCAGATCTTGCCTGGACTTCCAGGCCCAGCAGCCACATCACCACTCCCAAGTGTATCCCCAGGTCGACAGCTCCAGCTTTATCACACTGCCATCATCTGCTGGGCTCTGGTCCCCAGCATCCAACCCAACCAAGGCACATTCTGATGTGTCACACAGTCACCCTTGTCTTGGCCTGGTCACCCTTGTCTCTTCTCCGTCCCCAGCATGGCATGGGCAGCCTTTATCATTGGAAACCTCCTCTTACCACCACCAGATCCCACTCCTCTGCCACTATGGAAGGGATCAGGGCAGTGGTTGTCCAGAGATGCTGTGGAACACAGGTGATGTGCATCCCATAGCTGTGGCTCCAGTGTTTGCAAAAATTTTCCCACTATCTTCCCAGCAATTCTCAGTAATATCCCAGCATCTGCTGCTGGTTTAGAGCCTGCTCAAGATGTAGCAGCACAACAGACAGAAAATGGGAGACAGCAGCTGTGGCCCCTGTATTCTGCCTGCTTTTAAACTCCAGAAGGTCCAGGCATGCTCCAAATAAAAGTTTGTTGCTGCTGGCTGGGGACACCATAGATCTGTTGTCCCCATGTGCCAAGCCCTGTGTCCCCTTCCTTAGCTGGGGTTTGCCTGGCCAGGCAGTAGGGACACCAGTTCTGGTGACCAGGGCAGCTTGAGGGCAGGAGAGGCACATCTGGTGCTCATCACTGCATCCTGCTGCCCATGGTGCTGGAGGGTGACACCTTTCCTCTCTGATGTGAGGAGTCACGACCTGCCATCCATTTGGCAGCTGGAGATGCCAAGAACAGGCACAGGATCTGCATGCCACCACAAAATCCTGCCTGCCTGCACTGTGGCTTCCTGCTGGGATGCCCCCATGGCTCAGCTCCCTGTACCAGCAGCCTGTAAATGTGACAGAGACCTTGGGGACCCAAAGGAAGCAGCAAATTCTGTGCTTTGAGGAATAAAGATGCCTGGTGCTGGGTACTGCTCTCCCTGTTGCCAAAGGGGAAGATGCACTGGTGCTGGACGTGGGCTTTCCAGCAGACTGAAGATGCAAGGGGAGGGCTGGGGTAAGCAGCAATCTGGAATAAAGGAGAGGGATCCAGATGCCAAAATCAACTTTTTCTTCAAGCTGTGAAGAAGAAAAACAGGAAGGGACCATGAGACCAGTCCCAGTGCCGGCACCTCCCTGTCCCAGTGTGGGGCCAGGGCACTTCCTCCAGGCTTGGGCTCTCTGGTGGCTCGCACTGAGTGAGCAGAGGCTTCCTGCTGCAGCCTGGAGCCCTGCCTGGACCCACCCTGCCCCAAGTAGGCAGAGGCACATCCAAACTTGCCTTTGCTGCTGTATCCCACCCTCCCCAGGGGGGATGCTGTGCCAAGATCGCCAGGGGAGCTGGCACAAGCCAGGCCTGGAGATGCTGAGAATGTGCCGGGCCAAAGCAGCCCATGGACTGCATCCACATGAGGCAGGGATGGGTCCAGCTTCCTGGCATGGAACAGGGACCAGCCCAAGCCCAGCAGGAAAGAAGTGCACGAGAACATGGCCTGGGATATACTTGGTTTAAAAAATTTCCAGGCAATGCTACGCACCAGGGCAGGTCCCCAGCACTGGGACACACAGACGTCCAAATCCATTGTCCCCATCCAGCACAGGGTGGCCAGGTCATGTCTCAGGCAGGGGCTTGTTTGGGAAATCTGTAGCTTTGGCAAAAGCCTTTGCAACTGGGCACTGGTTATGGGCGGTTGTGCAGCACTGCCTGAGCTGTTTGAGTGCCACCAACCCTGCCAGATTTCTGAGCTAGCCCTCAGGATTAGCCTCCTCCTCTCCCTGCCTTGCTGCCAGGATCAGCCTGCATTTTGCAGGGGAGGAGGCAAGTTGCACAGGACTGTGAAGCAAAACAGTCTCAACTTACCTCTCATGGCTGCTTCTGCTTCCTTCTGTGCCAAATCCTGGGCCAAGGAAAAACTAAAAGCAGCTTCAGCAGAATAGCCATGAAATATAGATATATATGTGTCATGAAGTGATGTAGAGAGCAAAGGGTACGTACACAGTCAGTGGTTCAGCAGGGAGGGGAGGATACATGGATTGAGAGAGGGAGACTGCAGATGTATATATGAATGTGTGGATCAGTTGTCAGAGAGAGGAAGGGATAGATGAATTTATAGATTAATATATGGATAGGTAGTTTGGACACTCAGTTACCATCCTAAGCATCAAAGATGCTCACTCTACAGGGGCTGACTTGTGAAGAAGGATGAGAGGCCCATGGGCAGAGAGCAAGGACTATGTTTGGGAACAAATCTTGCGTGTGACCTGTGCACCCCATCCTCACGTGGCATCACAGCTGACGTGAGGAGACAGAGCCTGAGCTGTCATCAGTGCAGGTCCTGAGAGTACTGAGGAGAACGTGGGCATCTCCAGAGGGATTGCATCCCCCTCAGGAGCCACTTCCATCTCACACTGCCCAGACACTGAGAGAGTAGGAACAGCAGAGACAGTGTGCCTGGAGACACAGTGCATGCAAACATGAATGCTTTAACAACGTAGTGCTAAGCGTTCACCCTGACCATGGCTTTCATCTCACCTCCATGTGGATACCTCTGCCTGGGAGCTTCCTAGAGATCCAAGCATTCAACTTCTTAGAGACCCCTGTGATCCCCCATACTCTGTCCTCTTCATCTGTCTCCCTTTCTAGCTGCCACAGGCCTGAAAATTCCTTGCTCTTCTTTCCTGAAACAGAAGAGGAGACGTCACCCACCAGGCCAAATGTGGGGAAGGAAGAGATCTGAGACATGTTCTTGCTGCTGCACTGCCAGCTTCTCCCTCCAGAAATGGGTTGTTTCTTTGCTTGCTGGGGCTGGCCCCTTCCCTGCCTCTGGGATGCTTTTGGTCTTTCACAGATGGGAAATGCCAAGCACCTGGCCACAGAGATGCTGGAAGGCAACAGCCAGCAGCACATCTCTGCCCAAGCACTGCTGCTCATGATGCTTTTGGAAGATAGCTACACCTGTTCCAAGCAGCAGCAGTAGCAGCCCACGATTTTCCTGCTAGATTTTTCCTTTTTGTATTTTTTTTCAGTGCTGGAAACAGTCCTCTTGTCCAAGCAAGAGTTCCCAGTGTTTTGTGTTTCTGCCCTGGAGTGTGGTGGCACTAGGGGACACGTGCTGTGAGCTCCCCATCCACACATTTCTGCCATGCAACATGAGGACTACACCTCCTCAGTACTGCCTTGCCACTTGCTCAGAGGAGATGATCTCCTCCCTTCCCCATGGCAGGAGCTCCATCTTCTCCTCCAGCTGCAGGGGCTGAAACAGAGCAGGACATGCTCTGGGAGCTTCCCTGGGCAGCCTCCCTACCAGCTCTTTTCCCACCAGCTGCACTTTTTCTTCCCCTACATTCACTGCATCTGCTTTATCAGCATGGGCAGAATAAACGTGGCCCAGCCTTATGCAGGAACTTCTGAACCGGCTGGGACTCTCCAGTGCTCCCCATGTTTCCAGGATTCCATGGAGCAGGCACTGGGTAGACAGAGTTCTGTACAGCTGTCCCTTTGTCTGCATCCTGAATATGGTGGACCCAAGTTAATTGTGCCTCAGGGAGTCTCATGTGTGCTTTGCAGGGTCACATCACATTCAAGCAACTCCCAGCCTTTGTTCTCCACCAAGTGTGGGACCAGTTGAGCTGCACATGAATTCTAGGCACTGGCACCACCATAGTCACCTCTATGCTGAAGGATCTGGAGGTTGTAAGATGCCCAAAGTCTCGGATCTGTCTAAGATCCCCTCCTGGGATGATGGCTGATCCTCAGTATGATCTGCAAGTCTTAAAGGCACTGATTCCCAGGGGAAAGTTAACCTGGAAAGTACTGATCACTAGAAATATGCTGAGCTGGAAGGCACTGATGCCAGAGAGGATGCTGACTTGGAAGGTGCTGATTGCCAGTGGAGTGCTGGAGATGCCGGCCTGGAGGGCACTGATTCCCTGGAGGATACTAACCTGGAAGAGAGATGCCTGGGAGGATGCCAGTCTGGAAGGCACCAATCCCCAGGGGTTTGCTGACCTGAAAGGCACCATTTGTCCAGAACATGGTGCTTTTTCCCCTACCACAGAGCACTTCTTTCAGTTCTCCACTTAGACTGGGCAGCAGCTTGGCCAGGGTCCTCTCCAAGGGCTTGGGCTAGGGATCCACACTCAGGCAGGCAAAGAGCCTGGCCAGCTGCCTGAAGGAAGCTGAACCAGCACCACCTATTCCAATTTCCCTCCTCCCCGGAACTCCCAGCTATGGGCAGGGGGGCGTGTGCTCCCAGCTGCTGCCAAGATAACCACAAGCCGCATCCTTGTGCAGGCGAGATACACAGACTCTGTTTTCCCACTAGATGGCAAACATTGCCTTCAGAAGCAGCCTACGGAGAAATTGTGCCCATCCCTGTGAGAGGAGGCTGAGAAAATGCTCAGGGAAAAGCCCTGGGAGTGATGGGCCTGAGGCTTCTTCAGGGTGGGGCTGGGGGTGGCAGGGACCCTGACATTCTCCTCATCTTGCTCCTTCTGTCATTTCTGAAATGGTTTTCCTTTCCCACCTGCCTGGTTTCTCCCTGGTCCTGGAAGACCCATCCCTTGTCTAGGACAAGGTGGTCCTGAGCACCCTGGGTGAGCAGGAAAAGCATCTGGTTAACCCTGGGTAGCACCTTGAACTTCCACAGCCACAGAGTGAAACCCAGAAGCTTTTCTGGGAATTAATTACATTGTGGTTTGTGAACCAAATGAGTGTTCATTCCTCTCTGCCAGTGCCCAGGTCCACAGGCAAGCCATTATGCTCTGTAGAAATAAAGGAGGCAGGGATGAAGGCTGTGCATGGGGGTGTGGACACTTGTCTAAGGTCTTCTACTAGCTCAGAAGCATTTCCAGGCTTGTTTAATTCAGACCCAGATTTTTCCATGGTCTGTGTATTATCCTTGTGCAGAAGTTCCCTGAGTGTTTGCTGCTGGCCCTGGCATTGGTGCAATATTGCTGTGTGGTTAAACATGATGTGTCATAGCTAATGAAGGAGCTAACTGTGGATAGTAAATGTTTAATATGGACAAATCAAGCCAATTAGGGAATGTCAAGAGAAAAGTGTGTCATCTCAGCTGTGTCTGTCCTCTGTGGAGGAGAGGTCCTGTGGAAGAGTAAAACCCCTGCCACTGCAGGATCAGCAGCTCCTAACCCCAAGGATGAAGATGGGATAACAGCCAAGGGTAAAGATGCTGGATGCTCATCTTCCTGCAGACCTCTAGTCCACCCTGTGGGTACCTTCACCTAGGGACAAGGACAGTTTTTTCAGAACAAGACTTTGTTTCTGGAATGCAGACCTCTGGGTGGCTGGAGGGGGTGGCAGTCATCTCCAGTGCTGAGCTGGCAAATGAGAAGTAGTAAATCTCACTTAAAACAGTCCTTGTAGACCCCCAGCAGGGCTCTTGGCCATTCACAGCATGCTGCCTGGTTTTGTGGCAAGTCTGTGGCCTGGTTTTGTGGCTCAGCAGTGCTCAGAGAGGAGCACCATGGATCCCCAGCAATGGCAGCCCCTCACCAAGCATTAATTAACTAATGACAGCAGCTGTATTCCCTCCACAAAGCACTCTGGAGCCCTGCTCCTCACAGCTTCCTCTGCCCTCACCGCCTCAGTTTCCTCCTGGGCACATTGTTTGGTATCATTTACACCCAGGTTAGAAGAATCCTTCAGGTGTCCTGGCCACTTCCTTCAGGACGAGATTATTGCCCTTTCTTCGGTGAGGGCTGGCAAACCTCTCACCAGGCTATTTATAGTCACAGAGAAAACTCTGGAAAATGAAAGGGAGAATGTGGCTAGGGAATAGAAACTGAGGGAGCTGTTGGGAGCCAGTGTGCAGCCTGTGGCTCAGGGCAGCAAGCCAGTGATGATTGTGATGAGCCAAGCAGGTAGAAAGCAAAGGCCCTTCTGGCCCTTTCCAGCTGGGCTCCCTGCCAGCCCTTGTGTTGGTGTGTGCTGATCACTGGGGACAGCAGTGACAACACGGATGGTGTGGGCTCTGGTGCAGCACCCCTGTGGCTTGAGGCTTCCCCATCCCTTGGTGAAACTCACAGCCTCTGCAGACAGAAGTTAAGCACAGATGTGACTACCTCACTCCTGAAGTTTAGATTTACCAGTCCAAGAGGGTTTGACCTCTTAACCTGAGGGCACCAACCAATGGCCAAGTCCCCGTGTCTGGGGCTGTCATATCTTTGTCTTCATGTGTGCCTGATTCCAGTCCAGGTCCTGGGGGTGGTTTCCACCAAACGCTTCCTGCCTCTGCATTTCTAATTGGTGACAGGCTGCCATGGGCAGCAGCCACCCTCCCACCCCCCAGTCTTACTTTAGGCTCTGTCTCAGATCCCTGGAGGCTGGGCCCTGCCAGGAGTGGGCTCAAGATAACCAGTAAACCAGGGGCTGAAGCAAACTGGAGCTGTGTTCTCCCATCTGCAGCAGCACCATCCACATCCCTCAGCTCCTGCTGCCTGGTGAGAAAATCCTCTAAGCTGGCCATGCTTCAGAAATTCTTGTAGAGCTGCCCAAGTTGCATTAGGTAAGGACCTGCACCTCTGTCCCAGTGGCCTTGTCTGGGGTTTTGGCATGGTGTGGGGCACTGGTGGCAAACACAGAAGCTGCAGGGGACTGTGGGGCTGGGCATCCCCTTTGTGCTTGTTCAAATGCCACAGCAGGTGATGGATGAGAGGCATGAGCAGGCAAGGTAGCCAAAGGAGCTGGAGAAATGCTTGTGCTGTGTGCAGAGCTGAGGAATGAGCCTGTCCAGACCCAGGAGGCAGGATAAAGGCAATAACCCACCATGGCATGCTGAGAGCCCCAGCAGAAGCATCGTGCAGAAACCAACATCCAGGGCTGCATAGAGAGGAGCAAGGACACTCCAGCTATGTTTGCACTAAGAAATTAGCTCTTCCAAGGACTTCTTTCTGGTTGGGAATGTTGCCTGGCTCTGGGGTCAGGAATGACCTGGGTGAAAACCTGCTGGAAGCAATGCTCAGAGTGTTCCAGCACAAGGGGGCATTTGCTCCAGTTGCTGCCACCTGTGCAGCCCTGATGGCCTGCAGTGGGCACCTCTGTGTTCAGGGGCACTGGGGCAGTCAAGAAGGTCTGAAGGAAGACTCCTGCCCGTAGCCTGGCTAAAGAGAACTGCTGATCTCGGGGGCCCAGCGGAAGGGTGGATGGGAGGAAGCCCAGAACAATTTGTGTGCCACCACTGCTGGGAGGGCGGCCTGCTGCTGCTCAGTAGCAGGGGAGCCCAGCAGAAACCAAAGCCTCAGTTGGAGGAAAGAGGAAGAAGTCAGCTCAGATCCTGTGGCGGGTTGGTGGCCTCCTCTTCCTGCGGGATTTTTGCTGTTTGCTTTTTCTTGCTACATAGAATAATAGGAGCTTGGCTCTGCTCCAGGGCTCACTTCTGCAGAAAATAAGCTCTTTCTCTTCCTCTTTGCATTACAATTCTTTAAAAGCAGCAGTTCCTAAGCTATGGCCTGAGGATCCCTGGTAAAGATTTGACAGGTGATCTGCTGCTTCACTTCTGCAGTGCTCCTTGCTCTGCAGGGCTGGAAACCTATAAAATGGAGCCAGGGATCAGGTCATGCTTTCATTTCTTCAGGAAGGCAGTCACTTCAAAGATGAAACACCAAAAGGATCTGCCACCTTTGCTGGAACATCAGCTGCAAAGGGAAGTGCAGGTCCCCTTTGCATGGGCTCCAGCACGGCCCGTGGTGACTGGTACTGTGATTCCCTTGGTATAATAATTCTGATACCCTTCCTCAAAGCACAGCTCAGATCCAGAATGTAAGAAAAGCCCAAAAAAGACAAGGAGACTGGTTGTCAGTGTGATGGGCAGCAGCTGGAACCTCAGAGGTGCAAGAAGGGGATGCTGCCCAGCCAGCTGTGGGGTCTTGCTCCTGTCACACCAAGGGAAGCCCAGCCTCTTGGTATCTCTGGGATCTGAGCTGTTGACCCATCCTGTGCTCCTCATCTTTGCCAAGAACAGCAAGGAGACAACACAACTCCCCACTGCTCCTCCTGACTCAGGCCAGGAGTGACAAAGTACCTCTGCAAGCCACACAATCCATCAGCAGCAAAGGACAAATTGCCACTGTCAGCTCAAAAACAGAGAGGATAAGACCAAGGTGTGGAGCTTGCAAATGTCTCTGCAAGGAAATGAACCTTCATTGTAGCACTGTGAGTATTTACTGAAATGTACACAGGGCTGTGTAATCTGTAAACCTGAGCAGACGTAAAAAGGGGGATTAGGTGCCAAGTCCTCCCTTTATCATTTAGATTTACCTTCACTTCTTTTTTCTTTGAAGACAGTTACCAGGCTAAGTTTTTGTATCTTGTACCCAATAAAGATATTGAAAGCCCTTTAATCTACTGCTGTGTAATCAGCAGCTTATTTCACTGCAGAGGTAAATGACACTGGTGTAGACATTAGCTGTGCATGGCTCAGAGCTCTCTAGAAAACATCCTTGATTAGCTGGGAAGTATTCACTGGCATGCACCTGGGGCAGGCTAAGCAGGCTAGCCTTTCCCCATCCCTGGCTGCAAACCAGGTGGCTTTCAGTGTCCTCACACAGGTGCAGGGGGCCATGCACAGCTTGGGACACCATCCAAGTACACCAGGAGGGTGCCAGGAGGGCTAAACCCAGTGAATGGCACCGTAGGGTGTGTCTAGGGCTCTGGTGTGATGTCAGCTCTGAACTGACACTGGCTTACATGTACCAGCGTGGGAACCTTGAAAAAGAGTAGCAGAGACCCACCAGGATGGAGAATTTGGCTTCCCCCCATGTTCACTGTGTCCTGTGCAAGCTTTTTCACCATAAGCCATGGGCACATGTGGCTGTCACCTGTGCCCAGCTCCCCCTGCCTTCCTGCAGGCACTGCTGGTGCTGGTGGAAGTTTGGCAGATGCCTTTTCCTTTCTCTGTGTGTGAGAGGGGAGCTATTGGGGCAAGGCTTGTGGACCCATCCCAGCACATCAGACTCCTTGAGATGGTGTCTCCAGCAAAGACAAGTGTTACATGACCAAAGCAGGGCTCACCTGGCCTGAAGGATTCTAACAGTGTTTTTCTATTATGTTAGGACAATAGGGAGGTAAAGAGAATGCTAAAGCATTTTCCATGGCCCATGCCAGCTCTCCACACTGTAATTTCAGTTTCTGCACTCCAAAAGGAGCTTCAGCACTCAAGTGCAGGACATGCCAGCCATGTGTGCCTCTGTCAAGGAACTGTAACTCTTAAGGTGCTGTCCAGAGATTCAGACCTGCACTGGACTCTAAAGCCCTCACAGTCTGATCTAAACAGACCAGGCATACAATGAATGGAAGAGTTATCTGCCACTCCTGTACACTGGGAAGGAGGAGGACAGTGAGTGACACACAGAGGCCATGGCAGGGCTACACTTAAAGGATAAGCCTGTTGCCACTGTGGAGCAGAGCTCAGCAGTGTCATTCTCCCACTAGCCAGGTGCCCCTGGGCTCAGAGCTGCAGCTGCATCTGTCTGATAAGCTCTCTGACATAGGAAGGGAGCAGTCTCTTCTGCTGGAGCTGCTCGTCCACCTTGGGGCATACTGGTGACAGCATGACCACAAACCCTCTTGTCCCTTCAGAAATGGTGTTTGGGATGCAGCAGCAGCAGCTGCAAGAAATTCAGAGAAAGGCTAGGCACCTGTCAGAGCAACCTCTTACTTTGTGCCTATCTCTGAGTCCTGTCATGTTCACTCCAAGCACCCCTGTCTACAAAAATCACTCTCTCTTTAAATAAAAGAAACCCAACAACCAACAAACAAACCGAATGAAACCCACAGAGACCAAGCCGCAAGATACTTGAAATGTGTTGGAGTGACCCAAATGCTAACTGCTCAGCATTTTTCAGTCAACAGTCAGCACAGATGTGGTCCAGTGTGCTGTTTCTCTACAGCAAGGAACTGCATGTCCCCATCAGCACCATTTGTGAGCTCACATAAAACCAGTCCAACCTCCTGCATCATGTCCTGAGCCTTGCACCACCCCTGGATGCCCTCAGGCAAAGTTCTCTCCAGCCTTTTCATCTCTGCTGCCAGTTTCTGTGGGTCTCCAGGATGTGGTGCCACACGCCCACAGCCTGGAATGGCTCTGTGTGACAGCTAGCCTTGGACTTCGCCTGCCCGAACAAAGACAAGAAGAGACCCGCTGCTGCCTTCCTTCTTCCCAGCGGGTGGCTGCCTTTTTCTGCTGTTCGGGGTTTTTCAGGGAGTCAGGGACGTTGGGTTAAGCATTGCTAGAGCAGGGCAGAGAGCCAGGAGAGCTCTTGTTCCCGTAGCACAGGAGGTCAAGGGACCAGCACGCTCCATCCCGGACAGCACTCACAGCTCTTCTGAATGCAGCCGCTTCCTCAGGATGTGAGAAATGCTGGGTAGGTAAAGATCTCTTGGAGATGAAGGTCAGGGAAGAACCTCTGCTGGTGCCCCTCATCCCAGCTCCCTGTAGGGTGAGGGGTGCCTCGGCAAGCAGGGTGCTTGGAAAGAGCAGCTGCCCCAGTACCCTGTGGGGCTTGTCAGAGGACACCAGCAATGAGGGTGAGCACAGGTTAATGAGCCTCTTTGACGATTCAGAAGAGTGGCAGTATACACCTCTTATAAGAACAAAAGGATGTGAAAGGCACCAGGTGAAATTTCACAGTGCAAAGGGTGAAGGAGACAGCCCAAGAGCAGCAGGGTCAGGACAGAGGGTCTCTCGCTGTCTCTCTCTTCAGTTGAGACCACTACAAGGTACATTAGAGAAATCCTCTGGAGAGGAATCCAGAGTCATCCTTCACTGCCAGCACTCAGGAGTCACTAGTGCAGGAGTTTTCCCAGCTGGAGCTTGTGTGGGAGCCACATGCACCTACCTGTGGTGGGTTTGTCCAGCCCTGGCTGTGCCCCACCAGCACCCTGTGCTGAGAGATCAATGGGTTATCAACAGAGCATGTGAAAAGAGCACTGCTGTTGTTTTTAAACTTTGACCTGAGCATTTCAGGGATGCAAATGGAGCAGGAGCCTTTGCTCCTCACTTGAGCATTGCCATGGGCTGGCGTTGGCAGTGCTGCAGTGGGCTGTGTGGAGGATGTTTCTAACCAAATTTTACTGAGGGTCCTGGGTCAGCCTTCCTGAAGAAAACGGAGGCTTTAAAAGGCTTTTAAGAATTCCAGTGCACTTCTAATGCTGCAGGGGTAGCTTTATGAGAAGTGAGAGGAGCTCAGGGGTTTAGTAGCTTTCAATGCTGCCCAGTTTTTGATAGGTCTTTCCAACAGTGTAGGAGTCTGGCTGACACAATGGCTGTGCTTGGAGTGGGACACATTTTCTTTTCCCATCCTTCTGACTGTTGTCTTGATGACTCTCCCCTCTGATTCCAGTAAGAAAGGATGTACAAGCAAGTCCTTCCTTAGCAGGGCATGGAGCCAGTCTGCCTTATCAGGCACAGAAGAGCCAGCCAGGGACTTCCCATTCCTTGCTGTTGTGTCCCTTTAGGAATACCAGCCTAGTACATCTTACATGCTTCAGAGACTTTCCTAACTCCCCCTGTGCATGCTCGGCAGTTCTGTCCCAGAATACTTTATCTTGACTTTCTTTGATGACTTTTTCCTGCTCCTGATAAACCTCTCTGCCTGGAAATCCTTGCACAGGGGTATCCCACAGGAAAACTGGGAAGGATGATGCTGCCCTTTGCTCCACAGGGAAGCCCTCAAAATCCCAGCCACCGTGGCCTTCTCCAGCTCCCTTTGCAAGCAGCAGATAAGAAGTCTCACTTTGGAATTTTGATGTTTTGATGTGCTGATGGCCCAAGCAAGCATACCATGGAGCTGCAGACTCTCTTCACAATAGAGCTGTGCCAAGACTCAGTCTCCTGGATGTCAAAGAAAGCCCATTGTAGCAGCTCTGTACGAAATCCCTGCAGAACTGCCTACCCTCCAGGTTCACATGCACTGTCCAGAACAGGAGAGCAGAAAGAGAAGGAGAAATGCTGAGCAGATTGAGGCTGTCCAGACTGGAAAATACTGACCCAGGAGGCTCTTGTGTAAGTACAACCAGACACAGTCAATGAGGGGCAAGATCTGACCAGAGTACACTGAAAGGATTCTGGAAACAGAGAGGGCAATGACCCTCCTGAAGACCAGCCAGAGTCCTTGTGAAAAAGCACCTCAGGGTCACATTCACAGGGGTGAATGTCCTGTTGAAAGAAATTGTTCTCTCCCCACCTTTGCCTGCATGCAGCACAAGAAAGACTGCAGCCTCAAAAGTAGTGTTGCAAGTGAGGCAGAGCCCTCTGGAAAGCTGGAAGGTTCTGCTCATCATGGACTTGTCCCAGCTGCCAGCACAGCCCGTGATGAATGGCCCCAGCATGTTCCAGCACACCACAGCCCCCCAGCATTTACTTTAGACAGCTGCAGCACAAGGAAGACAAATGAGATCCAGAGAAACCCAACCTTCTGTTGGCCCCCTCCGTCTCTATTTACATGTCTGTTTTCTCCTCCAAGGCCATGCATCTCCTTTGTTTAGGAGAGTGTCTGGCTTCTGATCTTGTTCCAGATGTTTTTATGCTTGAGTCCTTCCTTATTCTGCTACAGCACTGAGCACAGACACTTGAGGGCCTGCTTTGATTAGAACTCCCTTGACTCCAGTGCTTCAGACCTTGCACCAACCCAAAACCAAAGCCTCTGCCTGGCACTGCACTGGGTGCCAGGAGTGCACATCTCCTGCCAGCCAAACTCACAGCTGCCTCCCACTCCAAATCCTGGAAACATCACCAGGGTGAGGACACCATCAAGTGGAATGGTCTCCATCTCTCTGAGCTCTCCAGAGAGATAAAGGACCCTGAAAGGGCTTCCCCCTGAGCCGTGCCCTCGCTCCAAGCCCAGGCTGAGCTCCAGAATGCTGGCCATACACCCATCCACTCCACCAGAGCGTGCAGCAGCATGAGAGCTCTGCAGGGAGCCCAGCCCTGCGAGGACAGGTGGTCTGGGAAGTGTTTGGCAAGATGGAACAGTATGTTCTGCCAGCTAGCTCTCCAGCTTCAAACCAGCCTTTATTTATCCCCGAGCAAGACTGCACAGCTGCTTTCAAAAGGCGTTTGATGCTAAACTCCTTGGCTTCACGTTCACCCTGAAGAGCTCTTTTCTGTTATCTCTTTGGGTTGATTTCCTTTTTTCCTCAAGCCCATACTCAAATTATGCTGGTGAAACAGAGCCAAGCCTGCCAAGGCCCTCATCAGGAGTACCCCTAGCATGTGGCCCAGATGGTGATAAGGAGAATGCTGGTTTTCACTGCTGATGGTTCCCACTCTACTATTACCACCACACAGCCTGCTCCATTTCAAAGGTATTTCTAATGGAAGAAACACAAGATCTGTTTCTGTCAGTCTGGTGTGCCAAGCTCTCCTCTTGCTCCCAAGGCACTTCCATCATTTGGGCCCTAGGTGAGATCCTGGATTTACATCCAGGAGCAAGGGTTTCTTGTGACCACAGGCAGCCAACAAGTAAATGGAGACTTCAGAGTGTAACTTCATCCTCCTTCTCCACCTTTTAGAGAGATTCCCAAGATCATGGGCAGTGAAGGAATTCATGTAGCCCTCAGAAGTACAGCATAAGGCAGAGAAGGTCCTCTTCACCCACTAGGAGCCTGGTAGGACAGTGTAACAGGGGGGAAAAAAGGATCAGGGTGGACTGCCTAGGGCCATCTAACCCATCCTGTGCTGAGCCAGAGCCAGCACTACTTCTAGTTTTCTGATGAGCTCTTGTGTCACTGTAAAAGTTTACAGCATTGGACATGCAGCATTTCTTCATCTCTGTCTTCCTGCTAAATGGAATTTCCCCCAAAGTCTGACCCCTGTGGTTTCTTGACTTATCAGAATTAAGCTCAGTACTTCTTTTCACTTTCTCTTCGCTATATCCCTCGGTGCACTTGGAAACCATGTAATCCATTCCTGTAAGCACAATTAAATCAAGTTCCTTCATCCTGTTGTTTGAAGCCACATCATTCACACCTCTGATCAAACTCACCACTGTTCTCAACAGTCCTCCCAAGTGGGTGCACACCTTTCCAGAGTCCAGCTGTCCCATCTGGGACCACCTGTCCCAGTACGACTGATTTTTATAATTCATGCACTACCTGACCCCTCATGAATGACATCCAAAATCCTCACTAAAGAAATCTTAGAAATAAATCAAACAGCCAACCCATGTTGAAAGGGAAGGGGACAGTGCCTGGAATGCAGTGACAGCAAGCTGCAGGACACATACCCCATTTTCCTCATCCCTTCTCTTATTAGCACTGCACCAGCTGCCAAGTTGGGCTGGAGACCTGAGCACCTCTTGGTGTGAGGCTGACTCACAAATGGCTCTTTGTGGTGGTTTTTTGCTTAAGTCTGCAGTAACTCAGTTTTAAACAGCAGCTTTACAACACACAGGCATGCCAGGAGATGCTATTTTTTGCAACAAACCACCTGTGTTGGATTTGTTGGCAGCAGGGCTAGTGAGTAGTTTAGCTGGAAACTAGATCAAGGTAGAGAGAACATCCCTCCTACCATCTTCTGTCAAGCTGCAAAGTATCTGCTGCTCCAAGGGTCTGTACTGGGATGGGGTGCAAAGCAGTGCAACAGGACAGAACCCACTACCCAAGGTGAGAAGTGCTGAGCTGAGTGACAGCATCTCCAGGACCTGCTGCCCTCCTGAAGCTGAATCCCACAGGCTCAGCAAAGAGTCATTGCACAGTGCAGACGCATCCTTCAGAAACAGCTGGGCTCCACACAGCAGATATCAGCCCTGCTTTCACCCCAGGCAGGCAGTGAAACCTGCAGCCCTGCTGGCTTTGTCACTGGGAATTCCCTGGGGTAGCTGTCCTTGTCAGGGTCAGAGGACAATGCAGTGGCTGGGAAATGAAACCAAGCACTGTGAGAAGAGGCTGAATCTGTAGCTGTAGCATATATGGGACACTTCTGCTTTTGTTCTTTGCAGTGGCTGTCATCCATCACCATAAACGCTCACTGGTGCCTTTCCAAAAGCTGTGTCAGCTAAATAAAAAGGTGGGAAATTATACATTGCAGGTATTTTCAAGGAAAGCACTTGATTTATTCACCAATGACCACCTCAGCAGCTCACATTTCTGGAGCCTCGTCCCTCCCAGAGAGAGCAGAAAGTCACAGCTTGATAATTTAAACAGGATTAAGGAGCGTCCATGTAAACAGAGTTGTGGGCTTGCAGTGTGAGGACAGTCTGTGCATATCTCAGCAGAGGAGGGGCTTTCCCAGCCATGACATCTGCAAGAAAGAAATGCTGCTTTCTGTGGGAAAGTGGGGAAGAATGAGATGTGTTTGGAGCAAAGAACAACTAAAGGCTGCAGCAGGTGAACATTCCTCCCAAGCCAGGAAACTTGTGAAACAGCACACCTTGCAAATCTGCATTGAAACAGCACAGCTGTCAAATCCTCTGGACAGGACAGAATAGTCACCATGCCAGTAAAATATATCTAGGGCAGAAGGATCCCAGGAAACTGGCCAGAAACTGGACAGCACAGGGCCAAGCAGGCAGAATGAGACACAAGGATTGGAGATATGTGCTCGTTATGTCTAAAGAAAGATTTCAGGAAGAGCCCCTGGGATCTGTCTTGCTATCAGCAATCTTCTGGTTTTCCCTCTTCACCACGGACAAGGAAACTTTCTCATGCTTATGTGAATAATGCATCCCAGCCCCTCAGGCTGCACACCAATTTCACGAACCCGCAAGAATGTCCAAAATCTTGTCTTTGCTTGCCCCATGGCTGTCCCTCTCATCCCAAGCAGAGATAACAAGAACTTTTCTAGCCCCCTCCAAGCCCCATCCCTGCAGTCTGAGCTGGTGGTGACCCCTCACCTCAGTCTCCGACAGAAGCAGTTCTGTTTCCCCTGTGTCCAGACCATTTTGCTGTGGTTGCAGAGCAATTGAGAATAAAAGGGAGGATAGGTTTCCCCCAGCTTTCTGTGGCTGGCACACAGTGTGGAGAGCAGAAAAAAGCCTTACCTAGAGGCACAGCTAAGTGGGAAAACAGGAGGGAGAGGTGGGGAGAGCCACAGCAATGACACTAAGCCTCTTGTCACTGCCTACTGCTTGTTCAGGAGGGATGGTTAACCTGCTTCTCTCAGCAAGTTAAAGCCTTCTCTTTGCTTGCCCTCCTGGTTTCATCTTTATCTCCAGTTTTTAGTGCTTCTGTGCTTAGAGAGAAGGTGGGTGCCTCTGAGGGTAGAGAGGAATGGGTCCCCCCTCCCTTTCCAAAGGGAGCCCTGGGACATGGGCAGAGCTGTGCCTGGCTTGTGGCTCAGCCCCCACTAAAATGAGCTAGTAGTTCCTGCTACTTCTAGAAACACAGAGCTGAGTCAAGTCCTGTCTAGGCACAAGGGTTCTCCATATAAGACAGCTTCTGGGCTCAGTTTGACTCCAGAAGCTCAGGGCAGGAAAAACCCCCTGGTCTGTACTCCAGCACTGGGATCAAACCACGGGGGAGCAGGCTGGACAATGGCACCAGGGAGAATCAGCAGCAGGAGGAGCATGGCAGGAATGGCACCAGCTCCTTCTTGAAACCACACAGCCTGGCTAAGAGTGCTGGCATCATCCCACAGGACAATCTCTGCAGAAAGTGTCCAGACAAGCAGCAGTGGTGATGATATGCTGGAAATTAGTGGGGGAGAAAGTGGGGGCTGATGATGAGAGATGCCAGGTCTGGATCCTCTCCATCATCCACACATGTTGTTTAGGCAGGAGCAAACTGTACAATAGAGCCAGACTAAAGGGGCTTTTCCTCACCTGGCTTCCCACCCTTCCCAACCATCCACGTGTCCCATCTACTCACATTAACTCAGACAGGTCCCTGAGCCCCTGCCAGCTGGATCTGGCACTTGTGCCAAAAAGAACAGCCCCTTGCCTTGGCACCATGGGGAGACCACCAGAATGGGGAACAACTGGCCCCTGCACTGGCAAATGTGTCCAGGGCATGTCCACAACTCCTGTTGGCTCTTGAGCACCAGGGAGTCATGTGAAGAAGCTGTGTGAAGGCTGTGAGAGGGGGAACAGCTTTTAGCCCCTGTGGTGCTGCTCACCTTGCCTGCAGGTCCATGTGGGGGGATGCAGTTGGTTCCTCCCCAGTCACTCCAGGAGCAGCATGTGCAACACATGGGGGATGCTGGTGACAGAAAACACCATCTCTTGGCTGTACACCCTCTCTTTGGAGGCAAGGGACAAAACCAGTTCCAGTAAGTACCCTTCCTGGAAAGGGTATTATGGCACAAAGGGAGACCAGCATAGCATTTCCCTTGGTGCCTTGCTTGCAGAGGAGCAGATGGGTGTTTTTGCCATGAAACCTTCAATCCTACCTCCCAGATGGGTATGTCTGTGCCAGGTCAGACCTTGAGACTGCTGCAGATTGTGCCTGCTGTGTCTGGTGCCCCTTGAACTTATCCTGGGCAGCCTCCAAGGCTGCTTTCACCATGCCAGGCAGACACACGAGTGCTCTCATGATCCCAGCTGTGAGTGCTGGCAGCCAGGGAGTGACCCAACTCCTGCTCAGTTTGTTTGCACAGATGCAGCCTTGTCCTCTCTCTCCTGCCTGGTGCACTCCTTGTGAAAAGCTTTGCAGTTATCTTGTTGCTCCACAACATGTGAAATACAGGTCCCCAGGTTTGAATAAAGAGCTACAGGTAATTCTGCCAATGCTCCAGAGCCAAAGTGATCCCTGCACATAACTCCTGAGCTACTGAGGGTATGTCTGCATCGTACTGCAATGGATTCTGGTCCTGCACCACCCACCCCTGTGGATGCAGTGAGGGTAGAAAAAGAGCAAGAAAAACATGTCTGGGGAGATAAAAGCAGGAGGACTTTTTTATTGAAACTAGCTTTGGGCTGGGAATCGAGGTTTCTGACATGGCAGTGACTAACTGCTTTCCCTAAGGAAAGTGGCTGCTTCCTTCTAGAGATCGTTGACATTTTGACTCACTCCCTAGTTTACTAAGTACTGAACAAGTCTGGGTTTTGACAGATTTCCGAGAGGAGCTGGGCTCTGGAGTGTGGAAAGAGGCTGTTGCAGGGCTGGAGGTGGGACAGGAGCCAGGACCATGTACCTGGTCCAGAATAGTATCTCTTCTTGTCCTCCCCTGGTGGGGTAAGAGCAGCCTGCTGCCAGAGCTGGGATCTGGATCACCATCCACTTGAGAGTCAAGGCAGGCAAGGACCTAGCAGGGATCTGTTGTGTGCAGCTGCATTGCTCTGAGGAGAACACATTTACTGCTCCCAGGAGAGATGGGAACCCTGGACTAAGACATCCCTGAAATTCATGTAAATGGATTAATCTCTTTCCAACACCCAAGACATCAGTGCAAGGCCCTTCTCCCTCATTTTCTCTGGTCCAGGACACTGTTCTCCTTGTCATTGTAGCCTGCAGCCAGGGATGAATCTGATCCACCCCAGGCTGAGCCCCTCTGGCAGCCCCTGCCCTTCAGGGACCCTCTCCAGCTGCAGCAGCTCAGCCTCAGAGCAGATCCATGCCAAGCATCCTCCCCCTCCCCAGCCACGGCCCCTCACAGGTCACTGAGCGAGCAGCAGGATGGCTTCTGTCCAAGCCAGCGCCAGTTATCCTCATTTCCCACTCACACTGTTTGTCTTGGCCCCTCTTCCCATACCAGCCTTCCTTCTCTTCCTTCTCCTGCCCAGGATTGAATTGCTGGGGCTGTCACTGTAGTTAATGATCTGGGACAGAGCTGGTGCTCTGTGAGAATCACACTCAGAGACATCCGAGCCCGAGGCACCACGTGTGCAGATACCAGGGAGGAGCACCCCAGAGGGGAGAGCACCTGGAAGAGAAACAAGCCACCAGCTAAGTGAGCCAGGCAACCAGGGGAGAAGAAGGGATAGGATTAAGCTCGCATTCAAGAGGTGTCAGCAAAAAGTACCTGGGCACTCCCTGCTTGAACAGCTGAGCCACTGCACCACCGTGGATGCCACCCCTGAGGGCTGGTGGCCACATTCCCCTTGCCTTCAGGAACAGTCCTGGGCCGTTTCACTCTCAGCCTGTGCCCAGGCATGCTGACTAATTTAATGATGTGGAGAGACACACAGCAGTGCTTGGGAGGAAAGGATGTGCCTGCCTGTTGGACACGCAAAGGCTTCAGCTGGACATCACTCCAGCTTTGTTCAAACATCACATGGCCTGGACAAAAGGGGATTAAAGGACACTTTGAGACAGCAAGACCTTATTCAGAGTGCTCAGCAGACCTGAGGCTCAGGAGGACAATGGCCACAGACTCTCAGCTTACTGTTAATGAGTGGCAGGAGCTGGGGGGTTGCCATCTCTGTTCCTTATCCATGGATGTGCCCAGGAGTACATGTCTTCAGCAGCCTCCATTGCCCCAAAAGCTTATCCTTCTACTCACCTGCACCCCAGCTGCCAGCAAGTAATCTGTCCTGCCAGAGTAATCAACCACACTGTGCCTCAGTTTCCCTCTACTTCAAGGACAAACCTCCCATTTCTGCAGCACTTCTTTCATGTCCCCTGCTCGTGTGGAAGCTGAGAGCTGGGGAGCTCCAACCAGCATCTGCACTGGCAGGACTGAAGCATTTGGGGCTGGATGGTGCAGTACTGGCATGCTCCCTCCTACCCCATCCCTGCACAACTTCCCAGGGAGACTTGGTTCTGTAGACTGAGCAGTGCAGAGCAGGGCTCCTGTTTTGCCATGGAGCTGAGAGACTCCCAGGAGAGACCTGCAGCCCAGCTGCTGTGTCCTTCATCCCTATGAGCCCTCCTTCCTTCTCCCCACAGCCCAGCACAGCCCCCTTACCACTGCAGCACAGTAAGCAGTGCTGTTTGTTCACCACACTCCACACTGGCTTTCAGGCTCAAACATGAGGCATGACAACTACCTGCTGGCTTTTCTTTTTATTTAACAAAATAATGGCACAATTTTAAAAAAAGAGAGAAAGGGACTAAACAAGAGGCATATACATAAAATTGTTGCATTGAATAGATCTAGCAGCAAATAACCTGAGAGCAGCATGACCTCCAGGCATGGGCATGGGGCAGGGCTGGACAGTGGTGTCAGGCTGGGGGACTGAGAAAGGATGCAATGTCCCAGAGGAGAGCAGGGGCTTAGAGCCACATCTCTGCCTGCTCCACATTAGTGGCTCTATTTCTACACTTGCAAGAAAAGGCAGGAGGAAAACAATGCAGGGAATTCAGGAGTGAGAGAGGAACCACATCAGCCACACATTTTCTGAGGGCATCTGGGTGGTGCTTGGCAAGGATCAGCACAATGTATGGCCATGTGGAACATCTCCATCACTCCTCTCCATTCTCACACTGTTCTATACTGGCAGCCCTTCCCAGAGATGCAGAAGAACTCTTGGTTGGGACTGACAAGGAAACCAAAGGGATTGGGCTATAGCTGGAGATCACAGCTGCTGTGCTGACAGGACTGTGCCCCGGCTCACCTTGCAGATCAGTCATCAAACAGCTTCCAGGCTGCAAAGATGACACAGTCCAGCAGCCCCCAGCTCAACCTGACACAGGCTGCTGGGTCACATTGGAGGCAGAGGGAAAAGGACAGAGCAGACAGGGCTCTGCCCAGCCCCACACACAGGCATGAGTCTCAAGGAGGGTCAGCCCTGAGACTGGAGATGGAAGCAGGTTGGCTCCATTAGCATCAGATTCACAGCTGGAAGGTGGTCCCCTCCAGACGTTGGGACCAGGCATGGCTTCTTCAGGACCTACTTGCCCTGGGGTTTCCTCTGGAGAAGTGAAAAAACCCAACTGGTGTTAGTGTGCTCCTTGTGTTATGAGCTTCCCAGGGTCCCTTCCTCTGCTGGACAAGCCATGGTAGTGATGGACCTGCCAGGGCTTGTAAAGCACCCAAACTCATCACAAGCCCTCTCCATGGAGATGCACAAGCAGCAGATTCCAAGCTTGCAGGGCAGAAGTGGGGAGGGATTTTGCTCCCAGTGTCATTTGCCAGGGCACACATCAAGCTCAGACAAGAGTGACAGTGGGTAGACAAAAGTCCCACGGCTGCATTTATCTGGAGTGGAAGAGGTACTACTGAGGAGGTCCCAGATGGAAGCAGGAGGGATGGAGACCCAGACAAATTATCCATGCCTTGGTAGAGCAAGCCCTGCTCTTCCCAGCATCCCAGTCATAATGGGAAAAGCCTGTCTGGCAGTGGATAAACCCACCCCCTGTGCTGATCTCACATCTGGCTGCGAATGGGAGTGGTTCTTACCCTCCTGGCATCCACCTTCTCTTGGAGACGAATCACCCATGGGGAATGGAGGGGTGCACAGAGGCGCTTGCCCTTTGTGGTGATGAATCTGTCAGGCCCATGAGGGAAAAACACAAGCTGTAGTGAGCAAACACCCCATGCACGCTCAAGAACAGCTCAAGATCTCACCTGCTTCCTACCTCACTGCCCTCCCATCTCTGCCTGTAGATGACTTTCTTCCCTGGCTCTTGTCCCATGCTCTCCCCTCTCAGCTGCTCTCCCTCTCTGGATCTCCAGGATCTCTTTTGCAGCTCTCCCTATTCCTTCACCCTCAAATCCAGCTCAACATCCCTCTGCCATCCTGCCTTCAACCCTGCCTCCATGTGAGGTCCATCCCTGGCCATCACGAGGCCTTGTCCCTGAGCCACCACGCCCTGGGCTCTTACATGGCAGCAGGGATGTTGCAGCCGTCCTGCACCAGCTGCAGCCGGTAATCCTGCACGATCCATGCCGGGATGGGCGTCTCTCTTGTCCGCAGGCAGCAGTCGAGGACGTTGTTCCCGCCGTGCACTGCAGGAGGAACACACCGGGCAGGCTGAGGCCGGCTGCACCTGTCCCAGCTTCCCCACAGGGTGAAGGGGCTGTGGCAGGATGGTGCCTGCAGGAATGCTGTCACACGCTGCCCTGGCTGGGCTCACGGGCACCAGCTTTACTGCGCTCACACCCCGGTGCTGGGAGCCTTTTTCCTCCTTCTGACGGAAAGCAAAGGAGATGGGGAAGAGCAAACAGGCAGAAGGCAACCCTTCTGCATGACTGTGTTCCTCCTGCACCCTTAACTAGCAAGGCAGGACATGGGGATCTTTATTTACCCTGCTTCAGGGTGCTGCAATACAGACACACATTTCCAAGGGGCTGGGGGTGATTTCAGCTTTATTTACTGAAGCAATCACAGGTTTGGCAGCTACCCTATCACCTGCCCACCCCACATGGATCATTCCTGTGACAGCTGAAGGACACAGCTGTCTGTGCTTCTCTGCAGGGAAGGAGATCCAGAGTCACCCTCCCAGCAAATGCTGCATTCACTGCTAACGCCTGACAAGGCTGGCTGCACCCACGGATGTCTGTTGCCCTTGTACAACACCACAAGGTGTCTAGATCCCCCAGCTCCCCACCACAGGTAGAGGTTCTGATGCCACCCACCCAGACAACTGTGACCTGTGCAAACCCCACATCCAGCACCAGCAGCCCCTCAAACATCAGTCCTGCCACCTGGTTCCAGGCTGCCCTCCACCACAGGGTGACAGAAATGTTCCCTCCCTGCGCTGGGGAAAGTGGGACCAAGACAATCCCAGCCCAATGTGTGCAAGCTGGGCTAGGGCGCTGGGAGGCAGGATTGCTCCATGGCCTTTCCCAAACACGCCTTGCCAGCCCCAGAGCCCTGCAGGCTCCTGTCTGGACTTTGGGCAGGACAAAGTCCCTGCAGGACAGGTTACAAGAGGATGCAGGAGGGCTCTGATGGAGCGGCAGCTACGTGTCCCTCTAAAAGTCTGCTGGAAGTGCAAAAGAGAGAAGAAACTCAATCCTCTCAATTCCACAGAAAAGGCAGCCTGAGAGTCCCCTCTTACCATCCAGGATACGTCCCAGCAACAGGACACTGAGGCAGAGAAGATGGAGGCACCGCATTTTGCTGCTGAGTCTGGCAGAGGATGGGCTGAAGGCGATGGAGCTCCAGGCAGGAGAGGTGAGCTCTGCACAGCTTCTCTGCACCCTCCTGCTGCTGCTGCTGCTCCCCACTGCTTATATATCCTTCCAGACCATGGCTTTCACTTTCTTTTGGAGTCTGGGAAGCTGTAACAACTCTTACAACAGGCTGGATTTTAATCTTTGAGCAATTCCTGAATATCCCAGCAGCTGCTTTCCCTGCAGCCAGCTGTTCTGTGGACCCATAGCCAAACTCTCTTGCCCTCTCTTCCAGCACTCAGCCCATAGGAGTTGCTGGTCAGGACCAGGCAGCTCTAGGGTCCCTTTACCTTGTGAAAGCAACCTAGGACCCTGGGATGGCACCTGGAGCGGGCTCTTACCATACACATTTCCCAGTCTCTTCTCTGAGACATCTCTGGGACATTCACATTAAATATCACATAGTCTCAACCCTCTGATGCTATGGGGGGATAGAACTTGTCTCAACCCCATTTTTGGGGTATATGTTGGTACTAGGGTGATGTCAGTCTCCACCCCAGAGTCTCCCTGGCTGTTGCTGAAGCCTGGATTTCTCCCCCTGCCCTCTCCAGTGCCTGCATGGGGGCACATCCGAATCTGGCAGAGAGAGGAGAGCCCAGTCAGCACGCTCCACTCCAGGGCCAGGATCTCACAGGCCCAAAGCCAGCCTGGTTTCCAGGTGTCCCAGAAAATGGATTCATGGCCAAAGGCAGCTACAGAACTTCCTGTAAAAAGGTTTTCTCCCTGCAAGAGCAGAAATCCCCCACGGAGGCCATGTGCACAGCGCAGGGTGCCAGCAGCTCACCCGCTGCGTGGGCACTGCCGAGCGAGGACCAGCGCTCCCGCTTCGAATCTTCACAGGAGCTCAGGGACGGGGGCTGTTTCTCCTCTCTGCGGTGACTCACCACCATGCCAGCGCTAGTGCCACCTGCAGTGATGTCCCTTAAACCAGGCTACTTCAGCCCCATTTGGGAAGCAGAGAGCACTGGGGTTGTGCAGCCCGGGGAAGGAAGGATGGAAGGCTCACTGCTGCCAGCAGCTGCCCTGAAGGGAATTTGAGATGCCTGAGTCAGGGTCTTCTTTGAGGGGCCCAGGGGCAGGACAAATGTAAAGGCATCAGATGCACCCAGATAAATTCCCACTAGGGAATTTAAATAAATAGAAAAAATGCTTTGCCACAGGGGTGAACAAACCCTGAAGCAGAGTGTCTATGCCTGCAGCTTGTCTCTTGCTCAAGCTTTGGACTGTCCTTTCACCTCAGTGGAGAGCAGCGTACACATCCCTTCCACATGGACAAATATCTACCCGGGCACAAGACACACAGATGGGAGCCAGGGACTTCAGTGAGTCCCTCTGCTCCTCTCAACAGCAGGAGATGCTCTGCCCCTTCCCTGCTCCATGGTAAGAAGCAAGAGGAGAGTCCAGCCATGCCACCAGACACGGTGCTGCAACCCTGCACCAGCACTGGCACTGGCACTGGCACTGGCACTGGCACTGGCACTGGCACTGGCACTGGCACCAGCCTCATGTGCAGGGTGATCTCCTCCATCAGCAAAGCATTGCCTCTGGCTGCTCCTGTGCCCAGCAAGCCAGTGCTGTGGAGAAGGAATCAGGCAGGGGCTGGTGGGCAGGAGGAGTAGCACAAACAGGATGTGCCAGCTTAACTTCAGTCAGCACCTGCTGACACTCACAAGCCAGCAGAAGGCGAGTTTAGGTGGTGGATTAGCGTCTGTCATCAGCCCCAGGCTTCCCGCAGGTTTGGGGATGTAGGCTGGTTCTGCAACCTGGTCCTTACTTAATCTCCTCAGGACACTGCCAAAGCAATGTCACAGCAGGGAGGATGACAGCTCCTGGTTGCTGGTGGCCAGAACTGCTCCTAACCCAGAGCCAGCTCCTCACTGGTCTGACAGTGTGGAGCCCTCTGCAAAGAGTGGGTCCCAAAAGCAGAGCCCTGATCCACTGTCACAGGGTGCTGGGGGGGCTGCCCAGCAGCAAACCCTCACCTCTTTGTTCCATGTGTTTGACAGATCTTGGAGCACAACCAAGGGCTGGCAAGGGGTGCTAGGAGTCCCATGCTGTGGGATGGCAGGCACTGCTGGGTCCTGCACCCCACGGCAAGCAGGGCTGTCCCCAGCCACCACTTCCCTGGCACAAGCTTCTCCTGCCTGCTGCTGGCTCCCAATTGGCTCTACACCAAAAGGAGCGTGCTGAGTTGGGAATATCCATGTGTGACTAAACCTCTTAGCCATCTCTTGCTGCAGGGGACCCCCACCCCTGAAGCTGCCCACAGCCCCTGCTAGCAGCACGGGCAGGAAAGGGAGATTGTTCTTCCTCAGAACAGTTGTCAGGGAGCCAAGTGGGTGAAAGCACAACAGCTTCACACGCCTCTGCTCCCCAGGAAGAGCACCAGAGTGAGGAAAGGGGCTTTCCACTTGCATTGTGAAAGGGGAATGTGGTGGGTTTCCACCCCGTGCTGGGGTCAGTAAGATTTCTAAGAAAATGGTGGTCATGTCTGAAGTGCATCCCTGTGGCATTCAGGAAGGTTACCCATCCCCCTCACAGGACTGACCCTCAGGGACCAGAAGAGGTGATGCAGATGGCAAAGACAGGGATGCTTCAAGGTCCAGGGTCTCCAGAGGCACAAACAGGCAGGGGATTTGGTGGGGATGAGGGAAGAGCATTGTTAGCACTGACTCATTTAAGCCTCTTCCTGAGCAATTAAGGGAGCATTGGAGCTCCAGCCCAGAGGACACCACAGGATACAGCATAAACCATCCATGAGTACTCACTCCTGCAGAAACCTCGATAATGCAGTTGTTAATTAAAGCGGAAATCAGAAGGGACTAATGATCCCTGTGGGAAATCCAACCCATTGAAATGTAAACAGACCGTGTGGGTATCACCTTCACCCCTGGGCTCTGCTCAGGGAGCACTGACCATGCTGCTGCCTTCCTGGAGACCTGACAGCCACAGGAGCTGCCAGGGCAGCTGCTCCCCAAGCTGTCTGGTGGTGGTCTGCCTTCCACCTCTGAGCTATGGAGCTGGAAAGGGCAAAGGGGGAATTTCAGCAAATTCCAGCTACAGCCGGTCCCTGGGGTGGGATCTGGTCTGGCTGAATTCATTTCATTGGGAAATACTGGGAAAGAATTGCAGCTACTTCAATTCCCCTTGCAACTCCCAGCCCGTGGCAGCCTCACACAGGTCTCATCACATTCCCAGTCCTGGTGTAGCACAAGGACTGAGGCCACTGGATCTCCTCTGGCTGAGTGAACAAAGTCAATATGATTTAAATGGGGATAAGGGGGGGAAAGTTGCAACTCACAGCTTTGCCCAGAAGCAGCAAAGATGGACCTGGGGATCTCGTTCAGAAGGATTCAAACGGTTCCAATTCCTGCTCTGTCTCTAATACTCACTGGCTTCAGTGTCGCTGATGTTGAGGTCACCATGTGTGATGAGCAGTAGGTCCAAAAAAATCTTCAGCTGTGTCTTGCTCTACACCCCTAGACAAGCAACCACCTCCCAGGATCCCTGCAACACACGTGTCTCTCAGCATCACCTTTGGGCTGCAGTTTCCCAGCCAGATACTCCCTGCAAAGAGCACCAAGATGGCAGTGGCCAGGGGGGATGCCCCCAGCCCTGACTCCCTGACATCATTCTGCCTGTTCTCTTTGCAAGCTCTCCAGGGATTTCAGAGGGACATCTCAAAGCTGTCATGACAGCTCATTGCTCAATCAGCAATTTCCTTGACACATCCTGCATGTCTTGGCAGAGAAGGGTGCCTGGTGAAGCTGAACACTCAGTTCACCTGCAGACAAATCCACAAGCATAAGGGACAGAACAAACCCTTGGGGGCTGCTCTCACTGCTCTGCTGGCTCTTTGGCAAAGGGCAGGGAAGACTGTGAAGTTCTCAGTTTGTTGCAGCTCTGGGCAAGGCTCACATTGACCCCAACACTGGAGGACACTTGGGAGTTACATATAGGCAATAAAAGGGTTGTGAGAAAGGTCTGGGCTGTGCCCTCTGGGACAGCATGAATGCCAGGGGATGACCAGGACTGGGAAATACCTCGGAACAGGAAGGCTGAGAGCCACCAGCCACTTTCCCACATCCTCTCTGCTCTCAAGACCACAGCAGACCTCAGGAGAGTAGTGCTGGTGGAGAGAACACCAAAAAACACCTTGAAGCTTTGCCTGGAATCCAAAGCCTCTCTCACACCCATGCAGCCCCAAAAGCAGCCCTTGGCCCCCACGAGTGCAGCACAGCCCACTCCTGCTGCTGGGCAAGGACCTGGATGGAGGGAGGGAGCTGGTGTGTCTGTGTCCAGGTGAGCTTTGCTGGAGCTCCACCTGGCATCCCAGCCCAGAGCACTCTGCTCTGGCATCTGCCCTGGAGCATCGTCTGCACAGCTAATGACTTGAGCTAATCGTCTGGCCTGGGGTCCAGGCTTTCTTGGCTGCACTCTGTTTTTGTCTCACCCGGCTGGTCTCTCCTGTCACTGAAGCCTTTCTGCTCCAGGGTGGCTGGGCTTTCCTGACTCCTTGCTCAGCTTGATATTGTTGCAAATGTCATTCCTTCCCTGCAGATTGATTCCATGCCTAGGTGGGTTTTTTTTACAGCCCTTGCCCACCTACTACCCCAGCACATACTTCGTCAACACTGCTTTAGCTTTGCACAGAGCATCAGGTTTGCCCTGCCCAGGGGTACAGCTGTGTGAATTCCTTCCTGCTGCTTCACTGCTGCACCACCTTAGACCTTCTTCTTCACATCTCTTGTCCCAGCTCCGTTGAGAAGAAGGAATTTTGGCACCCACTGAGTGCTGCAGGTGGCAGCTCATCACTTCTCACAGGGCATCTCCTGGGAGGTGTTTCCCTGGTGCCGTCATCACTGTATCACACATTGTCACTGGTGACATTGTCACTGTCACAGGTGGTCACTGCAGCAACACTGTGACCACCTGCTTCACACCTGCCTCCAGGGGCTCCCAGTAACCTGCCACCTTGTTTTCCTGGAAAGCAGCATTCAGCAATAAATCTGGAAGGAGAGTGCAAACACCTGTGCTTGTGCATTACATTTGTGCAACTGTGCCCATGCCCACGTGTGCCTCCCTGAGCATGGGACAAACTGTGTTTCCAGACCCTGTTTTTGGGGTAAATTTTAGGGCAAATTAGAACACCACCACTGGCATGTCTTTTTAACCTGTTTAACCTAACAGCCTCCTTCCATTTAAAGGGAAAAAGCCCTCCTGTGCAGTGTTTTCTTCCACAGCCACAGAAACACCAGGGCACATTTCACATGCTGGCTCGCTCCTGCATCCTCTCATGCTTAGCTGTTTGTAACTGCAGACATATTCTTCTGGACCTAATTTCTAGGGAATTTTTGGGACCATTTCACAATGCTCTGACACCACAACCAGCACGAGGAGCTCATCAGAGGCCACTAGATGCAGTGTGTTCCCATCAGACACAGGGCTGCCTCCAGCCCTCCCACAGCACCTCCACCCTTGTGTGCAGATATCAGTTCCCAGGCTCCCAGCAAAGCCCAGTCCAGAGCACAGCCTCATTAATAACCTGTTTTATTGCTGTTATCCCAAAGCAGCAAGGAGCACAGAGCCCCTGCTTTGAACACACAGTGCACATCCAGGATGGGTTGGACTCAGAGGGACAGGCTTGGCCGTGAGAAAAGATGCTGTGTCCAAATCATGTTCACCTGAGAACCCCTCACTGGGGACAGATGAGCAACCAGGGTGTCTCCACCTTGCTGGGCAGCACAGCTACAAGAGAGGGAGCCTGCATTGCTTCCCTGTGCTCCCGGTACCCCAGGACGCATCGCACGGGAGCACTGCAAAAGCTCAGACCCAGGGATGATGGTGAGTGGGGGGCACCTGGCCATGCAGCCCTTCCCTCCCCACCAAAGCCCTTCACAACAACTGGAGCCAGCGAGTTGGGTTATAGAGAATACACTTTATTGCCACACATCCTGTCCAAAAGCCGGTCTGGCAGAGGCCGCCTGCTCCATGTGGAGGAGGCAGCAGCGAGGAGACAGCTCAGCGTCTGCCCCATGCTCAGGGCTTGTATCTTGGACTTCACAGTTACTTTACACAGCCTTAAAATTATAGACTTAAATGCCCTCTTAATAAAGCAGTAAAGCCAGATAGGTACTTGATAGAAACACTCAGATACAAGGTTTACTCCAACAAACATACGGCCTGTGCTGATACTGTTAAGCTCTGCAAATCCTATTATTGCATTTATATGACTTAATAGACCTTTACTGACCAAAGTCCACGTTCAAAATCTCTGCAAGCAGATAGCAGTGTAGCACTAGTACAGCTGTTTAATTGGCTCCTTCTCAGCGTGCCAGGGAGAGCAGGTTGCAAGCACAGGGAGATGCCACTTTTCCCTCAGCCCTGTCCCAGGAGTCTGTCCCACCTCCCCTTGCAGTCTCACCTAAAGGTGTCCTCCACTTAAGTGACTTCTCTCACTAAAGCTTTGGGATAGAACTGCTCCCAAATGGCTGCAGGATGTCTACAATTAATTTTACAAAATCATCTATTCACTCACCTTCACAGCCTCTCATGTATTTTTTACCATGTGGGCTTTTCAGATTTCGTAAATAAGTATAAGAGAGTTGCTGATGGCTTTTTTTTCCCAGGAAACTAAGCATTTATCTTAATAGTGTCTCAATCCCTGACACAAGCAAAACCAGGGGAAAGAAAAGGGTAAAATTCCACTAAACAGAACAATTTGTTCTGATTTCATTGCAATTTTGTAGCCAGGGGAGCTAAAAGGGTGTAATTCCACTAAATTGAACAATTAGTTCTGATTTCATGGAAATGTTGTACCTAAAAAGGAAAATTAAAAAACCAAAGGGATAAATTGTGGCTATCTTTATCCAAATTACAATCCAACAGTGCACCATAAAACCTGAAAGATTAGAACAGTCCAGACACAGAGCCACACTGTTAGCACTGTTACCCCAAAACTTTCCATCTCAGGTGCTATTAATTGCTCTGCAAAGAAGCACCCAGCAAGCAGCTCAGGTAGGACCACAGGATTTGGGACCTGTCCAGTTCCCCACAGCCTTGCAAGGCAAGAAGGAGCAAAGAGATGAGAGGAAAATAAAATGCAGCCATGGTTTATTTGGTAGAAAAATAAGCGAAATCTTCCAGAAAATCTATCCTGCAGCATAAAGACTACTTTGTGAAGCACAAGGAGACAGAAGTAAAGCCTTTCAGGAAAACTGAATGAAAGCACAGTTTTCAAATATAAATACAAATGTATAATATCCCCCAAAAAAAAGTCATAGGAAAAGCATCCATTCAGCTAGGCTAAATAACTCCCCTTCAGTGGGAAGCCTGTCCACTTCCCTCTAGAGGCCATGGCTCAGCTCCCACGCCCAGGTCCCCACTTGTTCGGCCATGGGACAAGTGAGGCCCTGGGTGCCTGCTTTGCTGAGAGCACCCAGGCACTGCAGGTGCTGGGGGATCTCTGTGTCAGGCATAGCAGCAACAAAGAGGTTGTGGGGCAGAGGGAATCCTCCTCAGCCTGCCCCATCCCCGCCCTGGGGCTGGCGGGTGGGTGGGTGTGTGGTTTGTGTGCGTCCATTGCCAGTGCCAGGCCGTGGGTCAGTCACCAGTGGGAAGAAATCCATCCTAACAAAGGCAAGGAGGAGGGGGGGACATGGAGAGGATGTAAGTGAGACCATCCATCCCAACCAGGGGCCGTTCCCTGGCGTCACCTGCCCTGCCCATCCCCAAGCATTGCCTTATCCCAGCAGCTCCAGAAACAAATTTAATTTCAAGGCTAGCACAAACCAGGAGAGAGTTGTTCTCTAAGTGCCTCTGTGCTCCAGCCACGGCTCTGACAGCTCTCCCAGGCTTTGCACCAGGAGCTGAATGCCCACCCTCCCACACAAAAGGATCTAGAATGGGGTGCAGCACCCTCGCTCTACTGACCCCCCTCACCCACCTCTGCAGGCCTGACTTAGGCCCGCTGCCGCCGCTGCTTCCTGGGTTTGCGCCTGGGACGCTGGGTCTGCCCCTTCTTGCTGTTCTTGTCATTCTTGGCCTTCTTGTCCAGGTCCTGCATCAACTTCTGGACAGCGCTGTCCATGGGAGAGGCACAGATTTTCCTTTTCCTCTTGGTGGTGAACCTGGGGGAGCAGCAGAAAGATTTTCTGGGGGGAAGAAGTGGGAGGACAGGGGAGGGTTTGTCTGAAGCCTCACTGTTCCAAGTGGTCCTGGCTGCCACAGGGTACTCACACAACAGCAGGAAGCAAACATCCCGACTCGGGTCCCTGGATGCGGTAGGATGTCACCACGCTGCTGGGGATGGCTTTCTGGCTGTGCTTCAGGCAGCAGTCCGAGGCTGAGCTTCCAATGCCTGTGAGCAAGGGCAGGATGTGGGATTTGGGATCATCAGTGGGTCAGGACACCTTCAGCACGGAAGGCCAGCTGACAGCACAGGGGTCCCTTGGTGTCGCGGGTCGGGGTGATCCTGGGCAGCACGTGGGGTTGGAACTTCTCAACCCCAGTGCCCAGCTACAGGTCAGACCTGCCTCCAGGAACACAAGACACCACATCCGAGAGTGGTGGAGGGGAAACTGAGGCAGGGATGAGCTCCTTGAAAAGCGACTGAACCTCATTCTCCTCCCGTTCTTTTCAGAGTGGGGTGCTGCTGCCCCACCAGCCACATGCCCACTGGCACACTCCCAGGCTGGGCAAGCACTGCAAGCCAATGCCACAGGCACACACAAACACACACACAGAGCTCTACACATGCACACCAATGCACCACCCTCACCACCCGGCACCCTGCACAGACCCCACTGACCCCACACACCCTGCCCCATCCCAGCAGCAGCTGGCAGGAGCTCCTTGCCCTCACCTTGAGCCTGGGTGATGAGGAGGGTGGCAGCCAGCAGCAGCAGCAGCAGCAGGAAGGGGCGGAGAGCCATGGTGCTGCCACGGGCGCTGAGCAGGACAAGGCTTGGGAGCAGGACAAGGCTTGGGAGCAGAACACGCACTGCTGCCTCGTGCTGAGGCTGCTCCTATTTATCTCTGGATTCCTTGCTTTCGTTTTCGGACAGCCTGGCAGGCAGCCGGCCAAGGGCTGGGCGATGCAGAAGTAGAGGGTGGGGGATTCCTGTAAGCTGCAAGCCCCCCTTCACAGACACGTCCTGTCTTGTTCCCAGCTGCCCATCACAGCATGGGGTGCCAGGTGGGGGACATGCTGGAGATACAGCTCCCATCACAGCAAGATGAGTTTGTGGGTTCCAGTTTCCTACACAGCCTCACAACCTGCCACTACCTGCTCTCAGAGGGTCGGGTGTCTATTCCCATGAAAGGGATACTGGAAGGTGGCCAAGCCTTCAAAGAAAGCAAGGAGTCAACCTGCTCTGTTCCCCCACTTTGTGATTTGCTTCTGAGCCAAACCACCAACACAAATAATAGGTGAGAAGTGGCTCAGGGCGAGCCCGTGCCCCTTCCCCCCAAGCCCCCATCCATATCTGGCTGCCTTGGGGACAGCCTCAACTGAACAGAGGTGAATACAGCTGTAGGGCCAGACTGCCAGACTGCAATGGGGCTGGGGAAAACAGCACAGCCTGTCATATTTTGCTGCTGATACCAAATTGTGGGGAGCTGAGGGTGAGTGGGGACCTTGACTAGCTGACGGAATGTGCTGACAAGGATGTGACAGCCCACAGCAGCATGACATGACCCTGTGCAGCTGGACATAGCTGGACAGATGGGGACTACGCAGAAGTGAACCCAGAGAGCTGAACAGGACCCCACAGGAAATTCCTGTGGTGACAAAAGCCGGTCAAAGAGATGGCCTTTATTACCAAACCAAGCCGTGAGCAACTATTGTGACACCAGTCCTGCTGTGGGGAGAGAACAGTCAGACATTTTTCAGACAATCACCAGAGCATGGTCTGGAAGAGACCAAAGATGGTGGTATCACAATTGCTTTGGGCAACCTGTTCTAGTGCTTGGTACGTCCCCAAATTGAAAAATTTCCCCTACCGTTTAGCTGGAATTTCCTGTGATGCATCTAGTGTAGCTTACTCTCACCCTGCTCCAGAGCCCCTCTGAGAAGAGATGATGTACCAGCATGACTCCAGCCTCCCTAGACAATCCCCACCAGCAAGAAGTCTCCCTTGCTATTCTTCAACACCCAGTGCTAACAGTGGCTCTTCACTCACCATGGCCTCCAGCTCCTTGGATAGCTCCAGTCCCAGTGCTCAAGCCAGCTGTGTCCTGGGAGCCCCAGTGGAATGGGCAGCCCTCATGAGGCTCAAACCTCTTTGAGAGCCTGAGAGCTGGATTTTCCATCAGTTCCTGATAATGACCCTGATAAATACTCGTCCAGGACAATGAGTAACCCTGGAGAGGAACAAAGCCTCAGCTGCTGCAGAAAGCAGAGCTGTGTAAGGTGCCCAAACTCTTGTTCCCCTCAGCAGGGAGAAGGCAATGCCGGAGTCATGGATCACCAGCAACTGCCAACAACTGGGCCAGGAGACCAGCATTCCTCTGGGACTGCCTGGGGCAGTGTGCCAAGGCTGCACTCCTGGGGCTTCCTCCATCACTCACGCATGGAGATCCCATTCAGGGGAGTGGGTACCCAAGTGTCCAGTACACAGACAGGGGGAGGCAGCTCTCCACACATTTGTGCAACACAGAGGGTGCTGTGGAGTCAGGCAGCAGAGCCTGGAGCAAGCAACAAGCATGGGACACGGGCAGTAGCAGGTTGTCTGCAGGTGCATCTCCCCAGCGTATTTGGCAGCATGGGGAATGAGTCCCTGGAGGCATCCTGTGTGCTGTCACCCCTCCCTCTAATCCCAAAGCAATGGTGGCATCAAGACAGGGCAGAAAAAGGAGAGTCAAGCTGGTACTCAGTGCCTTTCCAGTCCTTACCTCCCCAGACAGCAGTGTCTGGGTGCTCTCAGAGGAGCCCAGGAGAGCTCTGCAGTCCCAGCACAGAGCCCAGGCTCCTTCCTTGTCCAGTCTATGTCCCACTACGGCAGCAAGCTCCTGGAAAGTCCCTGGCTCTCTGAGTGTTTTGAAGACACCGCAGCAGCAACCTCTGGCCAGAGGCCAGCCCCAAACACGGTCTGAGCTGCTGAACAGGGGCAGGGCACGTGTTTTCCTTCCCAAAGGCATTAGTCTTTGGCAATTCCCTGTTGCTGTGGCTTGCACCTTTAACAAAACATCTGGATGAGCAGACTCTCTCTCTTTCCAGGGAAGGTGGTTGGAGAGGTCCCAGGAGGGAAAGCGGTACTTGGCAATTGCAGACCCATCTGCATGCTTGAGCAGCAGGGCCCCTTGGAAATCAGTCTGGGGATCCATCCCTGCCTCCCCTTCTGCCTCCCTTCCCTCAGAGCATCCCCCTTCACTCCTTCCTCTTGATGTGCCTTACTCTTTCACCTGTTCCCCCAGCCCCAGGAGAAAGAAGGGAGATTCTGACAGTGAGAGATGAGTGAGCATCCCTGTTTGCAGGGATGGCTGAACTTCTGGGATACAGAGGCACTGACAGGAGGGGAGAAGGAGTGAAGACAAGGCTTTCTAGGTGTCACACACCAGCAGCCTCCAGCAGCTGGCCAGGCACAATTTCTTGCATATAACCCATTCCTCATTCACCTGAACTCCTGCAGTCACCACCTTTTTCCATAGTTCATAAGTACACGGTGGAGGCAGACACAGGGAGGGATACACAGCCAGGCAGGATGGTGACACCTGCAAAGTGTCTCAGCCACAGAGAATCCTTCCCTGACCACAGGGTCTGTGTCTGACACTGTACAGAGCCAATGCAAAAGGCTCTGCATGATGATACCTCCAGCTACTCCGCAGCTGCTCAGGCAGCCCAGCTCCAGCCCTTTGCATCCCTGTGGTGGAGAAGTCTCCACTGTGCATGGAGAGGGGAGGGTGTCCTAGGCAAAGACTGTGGTGCCCCCACATACAGAGTGCACAGAAACAGGGGGACCATAGCAAAGGTCACTTCACTGCCTTGCTTGTGAACCTTTCCCAGGCAGTAAAACCACTGTGGCAGGTTGTAAGGGCTCTCTCAAGCCTCCATCCCAAATGCTTCCCAAGTTTGTACCTGCAACAGAGCTCCAGGGCCTGGAGTTCACCTGTGGATTACTTCCCTGGTATCTGGCATCACAGTTTTCCAGCATCTCAATCCATATTGTCAGGAAATCCTTTCTCCTGAGCACTCAGCCTTCTGCTCATCGACACCTGAGCCGACATCAGCCCTGGAGAAGCTTCCAGCTCTGTGCCACTGAATCAGACTGCAGGGTCTGCTTCCCAGGCAGCTCAGAGCTGGGAGCAGAGGTCCCTCAAACCGAAGGCATCAAGAGGGGCCAACCAATGGGACAGGGAATTTCCAAATCCTTGTGGATGCTGCCTCCAAGTTAGAGTCACTGCTGACAGGAACAGGGTCGCACAGCTTAGCTCAACCCGCTGACCAGCAAATTCCTTCCTGCAGAGGCCCTGATTCCCAGGACCCAGCACAGAGGTAGTTTGCAAAGCCCAGCGTGGAAAACCCCCGTGTCTAGGAAGGGGAGCAGGCTGCCAGGCACAAACGTATAGAAATGTCAAACAGCGCCGCGTTCCTTGGGATGCGGGGAAGAATTGCTGGAAGCCGGCGGCACACGAGCCGGGCAGGCTGCCTGCTGGCTGCTGCCCCATCCTGGCCTTCAGCAGGGCTAGTGGGGAGAGCAGGATAAGCACAACATGCTGAGAAGGACAAGGAAACAGCTCCTTGGGAGCACACGGCTGCTGAAGCCAGCTGGGCTGGGAGAGGGTCTTCAGCCTTGAAAAGCTTGCCCCCCACACACTCTTCTCTTCATTTCCCCAGATGGAAACTTGATTTCCCAGCCTGGTGTGGGTTAACCCTTCAGTTGCTATCATGACTGCATAGTGGCTCATGTTAAAGACAGGATACTGAAAATGTTCTGGGGCTAAATGAACAGGATGAGAGGGACCTGAGCAGATCCCGCACCCTGGAACAGTGCTCTCTTCCCACAGAATCCTCTTCAGGATGTGCAGTGCTGCACACAGTGCTTGTTCAGACCCAAAATCAAGGGACTGGGCAAGTTTTGTGTCCCCATGGAAAACACATGGTCAGCATTGCTCAGTTCTCAGCTCCCCTGATCAGGGCACTGTGGCTGTTGTGTGTACTATGCCACCAGAAAATATAGGGGAGATGTCTCAGAGCCTGTCCCTCTGTGGCCTGGTGGAGACATCCATGGGGTGGCCAAGAGCTGTGTCAGAAAGGAGACAATGCAGAGAGTGGGAGACACTTCAAGGAACAGAGGTTCAACTGTTGTTTGCACAATCCTCCAAAAACAGTGTCCCTCTCAGCAAGCCCTCATCCCTCCCACCAGCCACAGGTACAACCCTCTCTCTTCCATCAATACGGGAAGTACATCAATACTCCATCCAGAAATCCCACGGGCCCTCGTATGGAAGCGTAAAACTCAGTGGAAACTACTGGCGCCAACCCAGCCCAACTCTCTGAAAGTGGAGACGTAAGGAGTCATAAATCCTCTCGCAGCAAAGCGAGCAGCAGCTCCCAAAGCAGGGCACGGCGTGTGCCAGCCGAGATGGAGCTCTGGGCGCTGGGAGATGGGTGGGTTGGACAGGCACTGTCTGGGATGGGATGCACTTTGTGCAAAAGCATCGCTCTGGAGTGTGAATTCACAGAGACTTGAGAAGCTGCTGGGAAAAAAAGAGCTGTCTGAGTGTTTTTGGAGAGGAAATTGCTCCTTCTCTCTTGGGATGTTGGACTTTGACCCCCGGCAGAGCCTTGCTGCAGACGCCTGGCAGCCCACTCTGCCCCACGCTTCTGGCACGAGCTCACCTCCCTGGGAGCTTGAACCAGAGGAAACAGCAGCTGACACATCCAGTGAGCTCATCAGTGGGGCTGGCAGGGGGCTCTGTGCGTGGAGGAATCAAAGACAGCCAAAGGGAAACGAAGCATAACATGGAGAAGGCTCTGGAGTTTTGGCAGAAGACATTACAGCAATCCATAAACTAGGAATTATATATGCTTCAGCCAAGACTGGAAAACACCAGAGAGGGGTTCTGCTCCTCGTGGTGGCCCAGCCAGATACCCTAGCCAAGGAAGCAGCTGCCAAATGCCCAGGCAGCAGTAGAAAAAGAAAACAACGAAGAGAAAGCAAAGAGAAAGGAGATTAAGCCCCACAGCGGGAGGAGGTGTCAGGCACCAACACCAGGCAGAGACACACCATGTTGCTTGCCCATTTCACCAGCCATGAGCTTCAGGACTTGGCATCAAGGAGCATCATTGTCAGGAGGGCACCTGAATAGTTGTTGGCCAAGTTATTCCCAGCAGCCTGCATGGAAAGGAAACAGCTGCTGGAAAACAGGGAAGTGGATAGCGGGTCTCTGCAGGGGACAATTCTCTTCCTGCACAGATATAGTTAAAAGGTTAGAAAAAGTTACATACTCCAATCTTAATTAAAACTGGCCATGAAGAGAGATTCAGCGCAGTAAGGCAGAACAACAGAGCCTTCAGAACTTGGCAACAGCTGGCTCCACCACGAGGTTAACGCTAGAAGACATGAGGAGTGACTTGAGGCTCATTTTGGCACCAGCCAAACACGATTTACGCGGAGGGGGCACCCTGCACCACCCAGGAGACCTGCACCATGCAGAGCTCTCAGGCACACAGGGAGCAGGGACTGACCCAGGCACACCAAGGACTGGGGACACCATGGCCCAGTTACCTGGCCATCACCACATGGGCGTGCCCAAGAGGATGCCAAGGACACATGCCTAAACATGGGGAAAAACATTGTTTGGAGCTGGGACACTGCTCGAGGCCAGCCAGCACCTGTGGTTCAGAGGCAGCTTGTGAGGGGCCGGGAATAGTGCGAGGGGCTGGGAATTCCCTTTGGGAATGGGGATCAGGCAAGCATCTGTTTACAGCAAGGGAAGAGCTGCAGACCCAGGAGCTGTGACACCTCCTGGCAGCAGCTGCCTGACAAGGCTCCACAGATCCTACAACTGCAGCTCCAGAAAAGTCACCCAAACAGTTTGAGAGATTCTCTTTGGAGGTGTCTGGCTTGGGCAGCAGGTCAAAGGGCAGACATACCATCATACCCACTGACGGTATCCCAGTGCCTCGGCAGCAGGGCAGACCATGCTTGCTGCAAGATCTGCAGAGGGTTCATGGCTGCCAAACTGAGAATAAGTGCCCCATGTCCTCCAGAACTGGCTGACTGTGGTCACAGGCACAAAGCGGAAATTCCCCACCAAGAACACCATGAGGGCTGCAGCCCCAATTTCCAGCTGTGCAGGACTCTGCTCAAAGACTGAAGACCCCTGTGACAGTTGCCAGCACTGTAAAGCCCACATGGTGTCCTAAGGCAAAATTATAAAGGCAATAAAGAGGTTAGTGAGACCAGTTGGTACGGTTAGCATTTATCAGTAGACAGAGAGTGCATCCTCAGGACAGGCTGCCCAGAGAAGTTGTGGATGCCCCATCCCTGGCAGTGTTCTAGGCCAGGCTGGATGAGGCTCTGAGCAACCTGGTCTAGTGGAAAGTGTACCTGGCCATGTCAAAGGGGTTGGAATGAGAGGATCCTAAGGGCCTTATCCAACCCAAATTATTCTGTGATTGTATAATTCTATGCTGCTCTCTCCATTGCCTGCAGCTACATCCCATGGAACAGCAGATCCCTTACACAAGTACCACAGCCCCTGAAGCCCCTGACAATACCTCAGGACACAGAGGCAGATGTGGCCTATCCCATTCTCTTGGGTTTCACTCTCCATGCAGTAGGGAGATGCAGCCAGATCAAAATCTCCCCATGGGTTTTCAGACACAAACTGTTCTGCCTGTTCCCATCTCTTCCTGCTCTTAGGTTCAGGCTGAGTTGGGCAAAGCATGTCCCAGCAGCAACTGGGGACAAGGGAGAATGGTTTCAAATGGAAAGAGAGTAGGTTTGGGTAAGATACTAGAAAAAAACACCTTTACTGTGAGAATGGTGAGGCACTGACACGAGCTGACCAGAGAAGTTGTGAATGCCTCATCCCTGGAGGTGTTCAAGACCAGCTTGCATATGGTATGAGCAGCCTGGTCCAGTGGAAGTGGAAGGCCCATGGCAGGAGGGTTGGAATGAGATGGTCTTTAAAGACCCCTTCCAACCCAAGCCATTCTGTGATTCTATGAACTCACAGCCGTGGGGTAACACACCCTCCATCACAGCCCTGGGGTAACACAGCCTGAGCTTAAAATAGGCTGATGAGCTGTTGTGGGTTAACCCCAGTAAGCAGCTAAACATATGGCTCACTCACTCCCTGCCAAGTGGAGTGGAGGAGAGAATGAGCAGGATAGAAGTCAGGAAATTCATGGCTTGAGATAAAAGAAGATTTAATAGGTAAAGCAAAAGCTGCATTCACAAGAAAAACAATATAAGGAATTAATTCACTTCATCCCATCAGGAGGCAGGTGTTTACCACTTCCAGGAAAGCGTTCATCATGCTGATGAAGTAAATACTTCAAGTGTGGTGGCTGTTTGGAAAGACAATTGCTGTAACTCCAAAAACCCGCCCTTCCTCTTTCTTTCCCTCACATTTTATTGCTGACCACAACACCATTGGGGTACACCTTTGATCTGCTGGGGTCAGCTGCCCCAGCTGTGTCCACTCCCTACTCCTCATGCACTCCCAAATTATAAGAAAGGCATTGAGACTATGCAAACACTATTCAGTAATAACAAAAACATCCCTGTGTTATCAACACTGGTTTTGGTCACAAATGTAAAACACAGCAGCATATGAGCTATTGTGAAGAAAATTTATCCTTTCCAGGGCAAAACCAGTACTACACTCACCCCTTATTTATACCATTTCACTCATTTAGGTTATGTTCACGTCCCACACCACCCAATACCTCTTCATTAAACTGTCTCCTCTCCCCTTTCCCATCCTTTGATTTATAAACAGGCATCAATCCTTGGTCATCTGGGTAAAACATCTACAAAATGACCATTGAATTAACTCAGTCCATGACTTTGGGCTCCATCTGTCATGGTGGTCACTGGGGCAGGAGAGGGAGTGTGTTGGCTGAAGTTACTGGGCACCAAAGCCTGCTCAGATGGGGTCCCTGCTGCACTTGCAATGCTTCTTGTGAGGCTTGTCCTCTACTGGCTCAGGTGTTCTTGACACAGAAACTCCCACAACATGCAACTCAAATCCCAAGTTACCACCATGCAATTTCCACCCCTGATCTCTCAGGGCGTAACACTGTGATGAACCCCTCCCTTTGCTCCTGAGCTCATCCATGGGCCACAATCCCTTTAGGGGAGAGACTGCTGTGATGTGCAGATTTTTATGGCCCCAGGGGCTTTGAGGTGTTCCAGCATGGCCTTTTCCATGGCCACAGATGCTTCACTGAGAGCCTGCTGCACCATGGCCACAGACACCTTGGGGTGCACTACATCCACACTCCAGGGACTCCATCTACGGGTCACACTGGAGCTAGTGCCAGCCCAGTGCAGCAGCACGGAACAGCAGTGGTGCCATGGCCATCTGCCATTGGCATGGATGTCATCAGAATGTTCCCAGGCACAGCACAGAAAGGTGACAAGCTGCACAGCACTGCAGCAAACTGCTAAAGCAAAAATCAGCCACTGAGAAGCACTAGGGTCCAGTATATCTAAATCATCTATATCTATATCTATATCTATATCTATATCTATATCTATATCATCTATATCTATATCTATATCTAGTATATATATATGATACTCCTGTATCAGGTAAGCAAGCCCCATGGCAATTGCAGGAGCTCTGCCCACTGACAGCTATAACAATATAAATAACAATACAGATATAAATTCAGTCTAACACACCCCAATAAAATCTGTCATTATCTCAAACACTCTGAGCACCATGCTGGGTGCCAAAAAGGCCCTTATCCCAGACAAAACCAGTACATCTGCCATATGTCACAATGAATACCTTCCGTTAGTGCTTCACATTCCAACCCTGCCCATGATGCTGTGGAAGCCTCAAGTAAGCACAAACTGCAAGAGCCAACCTTCTTCTGCCACTGAGGTCAAGATACAACAGTCAGGGAGATTTAATTTGATAGACATGAAGGATGGGAGCAATGGTTAGGTTCAGCCTGTCTGACCACAGGCCAGGAGCTATCATCAACATGATCGATCAAGTCCATTCCTCTTCTGTAAGCACAGCCCAGAGAGCCCTGCTGTCCATCAGTATGTTCAGTATCAATAATTTCAGTGGCCAAAATAACCTGTATTTATAAAATGTGTGTCTGCCACAACCACTGGGGATTCACAAACACGGCATTGGAGCTGATGTGCCCTTCTGCACACGAGCATTGGTGGGGACTGCTGACATCACTCAGCTTTGGAGTCAACCTTTCAGGGAAAGAAAGGGATAAGGCATTGAAAAAGGGATGAGGAGGAACACAGCTGAAGGATGGGATGACATCCAGAAAGATCTGGACAAGCTCTAGAAGTGGACACATGGGAACATCATGAGGTTTAACAAGATCAAGTGCTGGTGCTGCACCTGGGTCAGATCAACCCCAGTATCAGCACAGGCTGGGCATGAACAGCCCCAGCCCAGCCCTGCCCAGAAGGACTTGGGGGTACTGTGGGTGAGAGGCTGGACATGCCCCAGCCATGGCACTCACAGCCCAGAGAGCCAAACGTGTCCTGGGCTGCATCCAGAGCCCCGTGGGCAGCAGGGCAGGGAGGGGATTCTGCCCCTCTGCTCTGCTCTGTGAGACCCACCTGGAGCACTGCATCCAGAGCTGGGGTCCCTGCAAAGGAGGGACAGGGACCTGCTGGAGCCAGCACAGAGGAAGCACAAAGGTGATCAGAGGGATGGAGCATCTCTCTTATGAGGAAAGAGCTGGGATTGTTCAATCTGCAAGAGAGAGCGCTCCAAAGAATTGTGGACTTCCAGTACCTGAAGGAAGCCTGCAAAGAAGATGGAGAGAGACAAGGGCATGTAGAGACAGAACAAGGGAGAGTGGATTCAAACTGAAAGAGAGTAAGTTTAGGTTAGATATTAGGAAGAGGGTGTCAAGGTGCTGGCACAGGTTGCCCAGAGAAGCTGTGGGTGCCCCATCCCTGGCCATTTCAAGGCCAGGTTGGATAGGGCTCTGAGAATCTTGGCAAGTGGAAGGTGTCCCGCCCGTGGGGGAGGGCTTATGGAGTGAGATGATCCTTAAGGTCCCTTCCAATCCAAACCATTCTATGATTCTGTGCTGCTGGCTCATATCCAAGCAAGAACCTCAGTTTATGGCACCAGGGAAGTTTTAACAGATGACTCTGATGGGGTAGGAGGCTGGTGTGCTGCCTTCACAGGCACTCAAACATGTCGATTTGCCCAATGACAATATTCATCAAGCCCATTTGCCATCTCAAAGCTGCAGGACCAGGCCAGAGAGCTATCAGCAGTTCTCCCTCACTCTGTTTGGGCCATGGCAAACAGTCTGCTCCCCACAGAAACTGTGATTATGAGCTCTCTCAGGGTGGAAACATCCAGTTTCTGTGACAAACAGTACACAGAAGAAGAAACATCAGGTACAACTTCCATCTAGTATCATAAGGAAATCCTACAAAGGGCAGCTAGGTCTCACAGCTTTCCCAGGGAAGGAGAGCTGGTGTCATTTGTGGAGATGGGAGAATATTTCTAAATCCCCAGGCAGCCCAAGGCTCCTCAGGTGGTGCCATCAGGTCAGAGCTCAGGATGAACCTGACACAAATGTCCATTGTACCCCTGTGCTCCCAAATCATAAGCAACTTCTCACTCCATGGGACAAAGCTGTCCTGGAAAGAGGATCTTACCTGGAAAACAGTGAGGAAGCTGGCATCTCTTCTGATGAAGAGCCCAAATCTTTCCTCTCTAAAACTGGAAAGATGGAAGAAAAATCTGCTTTGGCCTATCTGATACTTCCTACAGCCCAGAGCTGCTCTGTCCTGATGGACTGGTGTGTTCTGTCTGCGTCCTTGTCATGTGTCTCCAGAGCCTTGGCAGGCAGACACTGTCAGGAGGTCACCCAGCTTCTGGCCCTACAGCTCTTCCCTTGCTGTAAACAGCCACTCGTGTTATCCCCATCCCCAAAGGGAATTTCCATCCCCTCACACTGCTCCTGGACCATCACACACTGCCAGCAGCCACCCACCAAACTCCAGAGCTCAGCTTCTGGCTGGCTCAGTGCTTTCCCTGTGGGCTGGTGGGTGTCTCTTCTCTTCTGCCCCCCTTAGCAATCAGCTCAGTGTGACACACAGGGCTCTTTCCCCTTTGCTGAGGGTGATGGGGCTGATCTCAACACATCCAGAGCTCTGTGGCATGTTCCCAGTGGACAGAGGGACACCCCTGTGCATTCCAAGCTGGTCTCCCTCTGGTGGCCCAGCTGATGGGTGGCTCTGAACAAGCCCAAGGGGCCCTGCACTCTGCACTGAAGGTCCAGCTCCACATCCTAGGAACTAGGGTCCCTTTCCTGCCTCCCCCATGGGTCTTGCCCCAACACCTTGGTTGCAGAACAGACCCTACAAGTTGCAGGAGTCTGGAGGAGCTCGAGGTTGCCAAGATGAGATTCAGACCAGATTATGCCCCATGTATCCCACCAGTAACTGATTGTGGTTGTAATCAGGACGGGAATTTTGTACTCCTCGAAAGATCACAAGGGCCATGGCCCTAATTCCCATCTGCACAGGGCTCTGTTCCAGTGCTGAAGGTCTCTGTGAGAGTTGCCAGCATTGCAAAACAGCCTCCCTGGAGGGAGAGCGGGAAGATGCACACACTAGCAGGAGAGGACTGTGTGCCACTGCAGTGTCTGAAGCTGTGGGGATGTTCCCGCTCTCTCTGAATTCACCCTGTGCTCCCACTTCTGGAAGCAGGAGTGTTGAGGAGTCCTGCAAGCCCAGAGCCTGTTCCTCTGCTGGATTTCATGCCATCTGCCCTGAGTAAGGACATTTGCACTAAAATCCTGGGAAACCAAACTTATCTTCCCTCATCACCACACAATGTAGTGTCCCTTCATGATACAACAGCCAAAGCTTTGTGACCAGAGAAGGAAACTCAGTGTTGGAGAGAAAATCCAAAGCAGAAGAGGCAAGGAGAAGAGTTCAGAATATCTCCTGCTGCTTCTAGATGGGCATGGACAGACGGCATGGTTATCTCTGATGCTGGCAGTGTTGTGGGATTTAGAGCTCCAGGAGCTTAAACCCTACACAGAAACCCCTCTCCCTCCCCCCTAATCATCTCATGCCCCCAGAATCATGAAATGGCCCCACATGCTTTTTTGACAGCAGAATTTCCTTTGGAGCACTACCTGTGTTTCACCTTCCAAACAGCAGCACTCTGGCAGTGCCACATCTGCCCTTGCTAGAGAGGTGACAGCACTAAGGAGAAGGAAATGAGGATGCAATCCCCAGCACAGCCACATCCCAGCCTGACAGGACACCCTGAACACACCTGGCATGAGACACTCCCTGCTGCTGCAGAAGTTGTGTGACCACCTCAGCTGCCTCACCCTGTTTCAGAACAGTACCAGCACATGTAAAGATTGGTCAGATTTGGGGAGCAGGATTTGGAGAACAAATGCAAAGGTGCTTGAAAACACAAGACACTTCACTTTCAAAAGAGGGAGGCTGGTACAGAGTGATGTCCAACCTCACACCTCTGCCTGTCTCCAGCTTCTCATGAACAAACTCTGTTCAGGGGTCCCCAACAGGACCCCAACATGCCATCATCAAACCCATGAAACTGAACCAATCTCCTCCCAGTCTCTCAAGAAGTGCCTTTTCACCTTCCATCCCCATTATATTAGCTTCTCTCTGCCTGGGATAATAGATCTTCCTGGAAATTAATGAAATTTCCAATTGCCCAAATATCACAGGGAACTAAAAAATGAAGTATTTCTTAGGAATAATGAGCCTGAGTCGAGTGTCCAGCTGAGATCGCACACAGCCGCTCTGGCAACAGCTCTTCAAAGATAAGGGTAATGCTCCAAGCATCCAAGCAGCTCTTGGAGGTCAAGCTGTTCTCCCTTCCCACTTGATGTTATCTGCCTTTGGATCTGCTGGGTCACACAGAGACTTGCAGAAAAAAACTCATGTCTTATTTAAAAAGTTTTGATTTCCAGAGACAGCTTGGGTGAGGCACTTGCCTCACCAGACACGTGCAACATCTTTCTAGTCACCCCTGTACCCCTGTCAAATACTGGCATAACATTTTCTTCTAAATCTTCTGGAAATTCCCGCTGTTCTGAGACTTGGCTGTTGCCTGTCCTCATCATGTTTTGCTGAAATAGACATTGCATGTATGCCAAAGAAAGTGATGTGGGACATTAGAAGAGCTTTTCTCAGGTGAGTGCAGGCTGTCTCTGACACTGTACCCCCAAATCTCCCTTTAAGGGCCTCCCTGAAATATTTTGCTGGGTTCATCCACCTCCACCACAGTCCCTGGACTGTGGGACACTCCAGAGTGCTGGCTTAGGCTTGTTAAAAAGACATGGCTACAGAAGGCTGCAGCTTCTGGACCTGCAGCCCAGGCCCATCCCAAGCCCACTGGGGAATCTGCAGCATCCCTTGTGGGTCTCTGTGAAGGCAGCAACACCTCCTGCCCCAAAGCAATCACAGTGGTCTGTGATCTGTACTGTGCAGGGCTAAGACTGAGCAGCCCAATGGTGTCCTCCAGCTTTAGATAGCAACTTTTTTAAGCAGAAGCCCAGACAAACAAGAAACAAGGGGAGATGTGGTACCCACACATTCTTCTGTCCTCACTTCCCAGGCAGGGCTCTCTTGCCTCTCCATGGATGCCAGAGGTGGGCAAACACACTACCTGCTCCCTTCTGCTCCAAGGGTGCCCCCATAAAGAGCTGTCCTTCCAGTCCCTCGGCATTAAACTCTGCAATTTCTGGGAAGCTTTGGATCTCACATATGTTTGTCCCACTTACCCGGCTTGCCAGCTGCCCAGCTGTTCCTTTCCATTTGAGCTAATCACAGAGATTAAGGCAAAGACCCAGCCTGAAAGGTTTGCAAACACTTCCAGCCTGTTTCTGCAAGCAGCTTTTGCAGTCACACCCGGGCACAAAAGCACTAAACACTGGGCTAATAAACACTGTGGCATCTGTGAACGGAATTCCCAGGCAAGTTAGCCACCAGCCTGGGGGCACTGCAAACCATAGGGTGAGCAGGCATACCCATACTCAAAGGGGAAGAAAAGGGAGACAGCAAGGCTGGGGAAAAGGTGCCCAGAGCTGTCAGAATGGATTCATGTCCATAATAAATCTCACCAGAAGCCCCAGTGTCCTGTGTCTGCCCAGGAACTCAGCCTGGCTGTCCCCTTCATCCTCCCGAGCACATTAACACACTCACCCCTCAGGAAGGGGGCAGCCCACCAGCCTCCAGGGCTCAGTGCAGCTGAGCAGGGCAGAGAGGAGCCTCCATCCCAGTCCTTAGAGACAGATTCCCCTGTGCTTGTGCCTGGAGGCAGTAGATGCTGCCTGGAGCTGTTCATTATTCGATCAGCAGCCTTCTTCAAACCCTTGTGGCCCAGACCCCAAACCAACACCATAGAAAAGCAATCCTGCATCTGTCCAGCTGTGTGCTGCAGCTTCTGCAGCCTCCCCCTGAGTCAAAGCCTCTGTCCCTGTCAAAGAAAACAGGCTGTCCTCTCTCTCAACAAGCTTGAGGGTTCACTGTGGACCCCCAGAATATCTGTATGTTTGCCACTCCCTAAAGCAAGCAGCTTACAGCTGGACTCTCTGTGAATGCATGGAGAAAGAAGGGACTGCAGTCATCTGGGGCTCCTGATGGACTGCAGTATAGCATGAACAGTAGAGAAACATGACCCCTGAGTCCTGAGGAACAAGGGTGAGCTGGGGAGGAAAGAGAAGGTAGGTGCACCTATAAGAGGGGCTTGTGGTTGAAATGTGATGTTTTCCCCCAGCGTGGTGCAGAAGATCCCCCAGAATTGCTGGTTTTGGGGTGAGAGAGACATTTCTTTGGGCAGTTTGCCTGTAAGAGCATGACACTGGGAGAAAATGCTCTGCCCTGATGCCCACGTGCTTTGGGGGCACAGAGTGGCTGATGTACCGACACCAGAGCAGGGGCAGAGCTCACAACCCATTTCCTGCCAGTGCAGGGAACCGAACAAGCCTGACAAGCTCCAGGCGTGTCGAGGGGGGAGGTCTGTCCTTCTCTCCTTCCTGTCCCTGCCACCAGCCCCCTCACTCTCCCCAAGGCCAGCACAACACAAGGCTGGGGGAATTTACATTTGGCCTTGATGCAGCCATGCCAGGACCTCCCCTGCCTGCCCGTGGGTAGCTGTGAAGGCCGGCAACAGGCAGCGCTTGTGCTGCTGCCACACACGAAGCTCGGGCGGATTTTGGCAGGGCACAAGGTGACCAGAGATCTCAATGACCCAGATGCAAGGACCCCGAGTGCCCCATCTGTCCCAGATACAGAAGATCCCATCCCCTCCCCAGCTTGTCCAGCTGTTCCCAGTGTGATGTCTTCCAGGCATGAGAACCCAAAGTTTTGCCGGTAATACAAACAGAACAACTTGGACTCAAAACATGGTCAGTTCAACCAGAAACATAGATCAGATTTAGAGGGGAGATTTTGAGACAAACAGCTTAATTAATTAAACTGAGGAACACTATCAGAGGAAAAAACATTAACAGTCCTTGCAATTGTTTTTTTCTGGTTTTCTTGTTTTCTTTTTTTTTTTTTTTTTTTTTTTTTTTTTTTTTTTTCCCAATAAGAATGTTCCTGAAAGGGACAATTAATGGGTAAAAGTTGAAAAACATGGGTTTTCCAGTCAGGAAAGCCACCAGAGGAGCACTGAGGACCCCAAAATGGCCAGGGGACACTGGGAACACACAGTACTGATGAATGCTCTCTCTCTGAGCCATGGAAAGACAGATGACAGCTTCTTGCTAGTTGGGAGGACAAAATCATCCCAGACAATCACAGGGACAGGATCACATAGAGTAGCTTTTCAGGTTCCTATCTGTCCATGGATGAGGGGTGAGCAAGAATAAAAGTAGACAGAGGAGAGCACACAGACGTGACTTCCCAACTTTGTGACTTTTGTGACTCTTGGGAAGGGACAAACTTCTGTTTGTCCCTTTTCTCTGCTGGTTTCTCCATAGCTGCAGCCCCTGGTGTCCCAGCCAAGAAACCAGGGGTCACCTGTAGCTTCAGAAGACTCTCTTGCATTGGCTCCTCCTGTTTTATTGCTGCAGAGTGGCGGTGCTGCCCTGAAGTGATGCTCAGGATGCAATGGCTCCACTGTAACATCCCTGCATGAGCTGGCAGATTGTCTGCATGCTCTGGCCTCTGAGCCAGCCCAGCTAATGCCCAGCTAAGTGCATGGGGGCGAGCAGAGCCAGGGACCATCCTCGAGGGATGGAGGAATGCAGCCACTCCATCCAGGGATGAGAGAGCTCGGCCCAAGGCTCTCCCTGCCAGCTGGCCACGGTGCCTGGTGGCTTTGTTGTGCACATTTAATCACCTCATCCAGACACGGCAGTTCCTCCATTAATCAGTGATGAACACGGGTCCCACCAGATGCTGAGACAGCCCAGACATCTTCCCTGCCCTGTGCACCCTACCATTCCTGATTTACAGCCTCCTTCCTCTGAGGCGTGGGCGTGACCTCATGCCCCGTTCTATTCCTGATGCAGACGTCAGCATCCCACTGCTTTTTCCCCTAGAAGGTAGTTCTGGCTGCCAGCACCCGAGCAAGTCAGCCCCCAGCCCTGCTCGGACCCCCAGCCCCACATCACTCTCAGAGCCTTGTCCCACAGCCCTCTGCATGAGGCCAAAGCATTTGCAAGTGCTTTCCAAGCAGCTCTATTAATTTCCCCTCTCCCATCTCCTTTGGAGCTGGCAGAAAAGTGTGCTGGATGAGTCTGAATCCAGCAGAATATGATGGAAATTGGCTTTATTTCTTATCCAACTTGTCTGACTCCTTATGCTGTTTGGTCCTGCTTTTCTCCACCAGCTCCAAGAGTCTTGTGCTGCAATTAGGTCCTTGCCAAGGCCAATTCTCCTCCAGTCTCAGACCAGGCACCAGGGACTGGTGGTAGAGCAGGCCTGAGGCAGAGCAGGCTGTCCTCCCAACAAGTATCCAGCTTTCCCCTACCCCTCCTTCAGGCTTGTGCTGCACAGGACCACTTTCAGTCACTGACCTCCCCAGTCTCCTTCCACACCTTCACAGACTGACAAATCCGCCTCAGGAACTCACAGAACAAAGTCTCAAATCCACCCTTCCACACCAAACGGGGCAGCAGTGGGATCGGGGAATCACAGAATCACTTTGCTTGGACCAGGTTGCACATCTGCATCTTGACATCCTCTAAGGCTGGAGATCCTTCCAGCTCTCCAGGCCCCTCCTCAAGCCCATGACTGTGCCCATGGGGGTAATTTTCCTGCACTACAAGTTAGATCACTCTCTCTCATGCCCCTCACTGTGCACCTCCATTAAACACTTGGCTCCATCTTCTCAATAATCCACCCACAGATGTTGGGGAGCTACTCTTGGGTCTCCCCCAAAACATCCCTTCTCACAGGTGGACATGCCCAGCTTCTCTTTAGGGCAGGAGTTCCAGGCCAAGCCATTTTAGTGGCTTCTGCTGAACTCACTCCAGTTTATCAACGTTTCTCCTGTACTGAGGGGGTTGGAACCTGAACACATTACCCAGATGTGGCTCCATGAGAGGTCAGCAAAGGAGAGCAATCACTTCCTGAGATCAGCACAAAAGAGTTGAGCCCTTCTCCTTTTAGCTGCTCAGTGGTGTTGCCAAAACTATTGCTCTGGCAGCCTTGAAATGACGGTCAGCTTTTGTGTGTTCAAAGAAGCTGTGAGTGATGCCCAGCACAGCTGCAGCTCCATATTTCTATGTTGCCCAAAAATTCACAGGGAAAAGCAGGGAGGAGGTCTTTTGCAGACAACAGTTTCAGAAAAGAACCAGGTTTCCTGCCTCTTTGGATGTCTAATGGAATGGAGCAGCTGCCGGCTGCATTCTCCTCAGTCTCAAAAATCCTCCAGCCTGAGGGAGCCATCAGATGAGCTCCTCACAGCCCCAGGTCTCACTGGTGGCTGTGAAGATTCCCAGTCTTTGCAATGTTCTAGCTTCTTGCTTGTCTCCTTGTGCCTGCAGATTTCATGTACAATCATTTAATACTCATTTCCCATCACGCTGAACGTCATCAGGTCCAGAGCTGGTCCTGGAGGAATACCCTGGCAGGTGTCACTTCCTCACAGATGGCTTCTGGTGCCTACTGTCCTGCTTCTCCTCAGCTCAGGGCAACCTGGTGTCTCCAAACATTCACAGGAACTCCCACCTCCACTGCATTTTCTAGGGTACATGGAATACCTTTCATAGCACAGGATATTACCAGAAATGGCTGCAAAAAGCTGTGGAATTGACAAAATAAGTTGTGAGTTGTTCTGGAGATCTGTTTTGTGAGGCAGGTTGGCAAGAAGCAGCAACTACACACCATTAGGATGTTTTCTTTGTAGGGGACAAAACTGCAGACTCATGGTCCAAAGGGCTACAGAAAAGATAAGCCCCATTAAAATCCATGCACATCAAAAAGAGATGCTGTCTCCCAGCAGCAAGACACAGGGTGTCCCCATGCCAAGGGAGAAACCATCTCTCTCCACAAGCTTCTCATCACAAGGATGGAGGAGGCAGAAGTGGAGAGCTAGACAAAGGAGGCTCCTTCCCATGGGATGTGTTCCTATCACCCTTTAAAACATCATGTGGGAATTGCATTTCTTTTGCTTTACTCTGCTCATGCTTTTCCCAGGAAGAGGAAGCAGCCAGTCTTCTTTCAAGATGCTGGTAGTACGAGCAGTGTCATCCCTGTGGTCCTGACTCACATGAAGGATGTTCTGTGCTTCAGGGAATGTGGATGCCTGAGCAGAGAGAAATCCAGCAGAGGTCTGTCAGCCCCAGCACCTCCTGGGAGCACCAGGGAAATTCCAGTTGTAAAAGAAATAAAGACTATTGCAGCGAAGATCCCTCAGCCCATTTTACAGGGCTCTTGGGGACAATTTATGCAGTCAGCTACTTTTGAAATATTTGCCCTTGGTGTATGTCTTATAGCATCCCCTATAGGCCCTGATAAACTGGAAAATATTTCACAGTCCTCCTTACTTCTTCCCAAACACGGAATACAGACATTGTTTTCCTTTCTGCATCTTGCCTAACAGCACTTTCTTTTGAGAAATACATTTAGAAGACAAGTATGTGTTTCTGCAGTACCTCCTCATCATCATCATTGCTGTGGTCAGCCATGCATATTTCCCAGAAGCATTCACAGTTTTATACTTCTCAGCTTCCCATTTTCATCTGCTCATGCCAACTAGCTCCTGTCTGGCAGGTGCTCCCCCTTTTTTGCTGAGCACATTGACTAATCCATGCACCAGCACAGTCATGACCCACACCCACAGTTCCAGTCCCTCCAGTCCAGTGCCACCTACACTGTCCAGGCTCAAGGGGCTTTGCAGCCATGCAGAGATCCCAGGGAGCAGCTCTGCAGGAGCTTCTCTCCCTGGGTCAGGTCAGTGCTGCTCAGTCTTGGGGGAGTGAGGCTCAGCTGCGCTCCATGGGAGTGGCCAGGCAGGGGGAAGGAAAATTTTGGAGTAGTGAGGGCAGAGTTGCCTGGTGCCCCAGGCTGAGGCAGCAGCCCCACTGCAGACAGAGGAAGCACTGCCATGATAATCACCAGGCACTGGGTGGGCAAGGGAAGCAGCCCAGGGCATGAGTCAGCCTCGCAGGGATGCTGACGTGCCACCTGCTCTGGCTTAGCCAGGCACACAGGGGCCAGTCACCACCTGCAGGAATTTGGGCAGCAGCCAGCACAGCCTCTCCATGAACCACTGCACTGCTCCAGAAAGGTTCACACCTTCAGGTCCAGCATTTTTCCTGCTCTGTGCTCACTGCTTGTCTCCTGGCTCAGCTCCAGATATGGGAGGACAACAGGCACAGCAGCGTGAGGCTGGCTCCTGTCCTCAGCTCTGCATGAGCATGGTGTGGTGGGATTGGTCTGATGGTCATCTTCCTTGGGAAACATCAAAACTGGTCCTGCTGCAGGTTCTGCTGCCTTGCAGGCTGCCCTGAGAGGGGCTGGGAGGACCAGAGAGAAACCAGGAGACCCCAGGCAAATTCTCCATCCAGGAGAAGTATCTCAAATGCAGTGTCTCCCAGTGATAGTCACAGCTCTTCCACTGCCTGGCTTGCAGCCCCAAATCTCTCAGTCCTGAAGGGCTTGGGGGCAGTCAGGACCTGCAGGCAGCTGGTTATGCCTGGAGAGCCCAGCCAGCATCTATGTGTCACTGCCAGCAGGCTGGGAGGGAAAAGTGCAGGTCGTGGGCACTCACAGAAAGGCCATCAGCCTTCTCTGGCAGGATCAAAGCTCATCCTCTTGCCAGCTCTGCCACCACTCCTGCTGCCTTATTGGCCAGGCTGGAAACGACTGGGGGCTGCCCATGGACAAAATGAGAGTGCACAGGGACTCTTCCCAGTGCCAAGGCAGACCCCATCTGGGTGAAAGAAGCTCTCACACACAATGCTCCCCAGCACTGGCTCCTGGCATTGTCACACACAGAGCAGCATGGGCCCTCCCAGGCAGGGGTCTTGCCTCCCCACACCCCCACAGAAGCAGCAGCCCCTCCTCCACAAATTGTGGCAGGGAACCTGCCAGCCATAGCAGATGGCACCTCTTCCCTTGCTAATGAGCCGGCAGGATTTAATTCCTACCTCCCATTAGCACTCATTAGAGTGTCACTTGGCCATTCTTCTGTGTCTATCACATCTCTGCGGCTTCGGCTTCAAGATGTTAATTTAGGGCCACCTCTGCGGTGGCCAGCATCCTCCCAGCCACTCTCAGAATTTGCTGTCTCACTATGCCCCAAGTGGTGAGGTGTGAGTCTTAACAGATCCTGTTAAGACTTAAGTGGGTCTTAAGAGGGGGCAGGAGCAGATCAGCACACTGACACCCATGGAATAGATGGACAGATATGGTCTTAACCTGCAGACCAGGTCTGGACTCAGGGCTTTCCCATGGTGTCCCCACCCTCCCTGAAACCCCACAGCCTCACTGAGGGCACAGTCTCAGGAATATGCAGCCAGACCTACCACAAATTGTTAGGGGACAGAAGTAGGTTACTTTCTGCCACGCATAGAAATGATGTGATGCATATTCATCAGTTATGTGCAAAGATTACAACAGTCGCATAAATTGCAGGTTTAGGGATCATCAGCTGCACTCCATGACTTTTTCAGGGCTTCCTCCCCTGAAAAAGAGGTGGAAATTGGAGTCATCTCATGAAAAATAAAGGTCAGAGCTTTAAGTGATGCCTTAGAAAAGTACTGTTTACTGTACATGTTGTGCATCCCTCAGGTGAACAATTCAATGATCATGAGCCTCATCTCATATTTAAAATTATATTTATCAGCTATAATGACTGTCAATACATTTTTATTCTCAAAAATCATTTTACCGAACTATTCACAGACACGATGGAAACAAATTGAATTTGAAGCCCGGCCTCACAGGATCGATGCTAAGCAGGTCGCTGCATCTGTTTACAAAGGGAAAATATTCTTTCATGCAGCTGCCTTTGAGCATAGTAAAGCCCAGGGAGCTTAAAAGCTTTGAAAAGTGGAGCGGATTTGGAGATTGATGCTCTGCAATCACCCATGAAGGCAGGAGCTTGGGGCAAAGCTGTCCCAGGGTATCCACTACTGCCCTCGATTCCCTGTTGAATGAGGCTTGCCATCTCCAGAGCCACTTGTCACAAGCCTGCCCATGCCACTGGCTTGAAAGTCTGCCCCAGCCACTTGTCACCAGCCCACCCATGTCACCCTTTCTCTAGTGTGTGCCTCCTTGCCAGCCTTGCCTCGTGATGCTGGATCCCTCTGAGGTGTTGACAGCGTGGTAATGGCTTCACCCAGCAGTGAGACCACTCCCACAAAGCACAACACCCAGTGCAGAGATACCTGTGATAACCCCCAGAATTATCTGGGTTCCTCTCAACCACAAGGTATTAAGTTAACCCTGGGGGGAAAATGTGCCTACCCATGACAGGTGGGTCTCATCTGAAACACCGTATTTTGGACACAGTCAGAAAGATAAAGGACTGAGAAAACACTGATGTGAGCACTCTCCGTGTAACAGACTCTGGGCAGTCAGCCCCTGGAAAATACTGATTTCTGCTGCCTGCATCTTCAAAGAGCTGCAGCACTGTCAGCTGCACATAGCAATGGTCAGCCAAGCTGCTGACCACTCACTTTTTCACACTTTCAACTACAGCTGAAGCAGTTTTCTATCCTGAAAGCAGTACAGCAGATGAAGTATTACTGTGTTTCAGTTGGAGAGTGACTGCACAGCAACTCAGAGCAACTGGAAGCATTTCAATATTCCTATGTTTTGGCATATCTGTTATCACAGAAAATACCTCCAGGCTCTTCACAGCCAAATCTTTCATTAACTTTTCATCCAAAAGACAAGTTAATATTCTAGCGTAAAGATCTTGTTTCCCCAAATGTGTCATTTGAACTATACAGGACTTAGGAAAGGCTACGTATTTCCCAAGCAGGTGCTCCAAGTGCCTTGGGATAACACGACAGCTCCTTTATTGCTCCTGCAGTAACCCCTGTATGATCATCTGTATTTTCATCTCCTGGTATCAACAGAGGAAGCTGAGGGAGAGCTGCTGTTAGGAGCAATTCAGGAACAGCTTCCGTGATCTGTTCATCCCCCCCAGTGCCAAGCAGCAGGGATAATAACTTCCCCCAATCTGCTGGACACTTTCCTCCTAATGTAGTCCAGGATGTGGTTTCCCTTTTCCACGGCCAGAGTGCTCTCTTGGCTCTCGTTCAGCCCAGCATCCACGATAACACACAGGTCCTTCCCCCATCGCTGCTGCTCCCTGCCCAGGCTCATCGCACCTTCGGGGCTGCACTCTGATGAATTTCAGGGGCTTGTTGTACACATTTATCTCATCCCTTTGCACTGAGGCTGTGTCAGGGGTCAGCCACCCTCTTTCTAGTGGCACCTAAGGCTTGGCTGAAGGTTCATTCCCTGTGGGTATCCCCGTGGCTGATGGAAAGCCCTGTGTCAGCCTCCAGGTGCGTCAGTCATTATTGACCATCCAGCAGCTGTCGAGCTGTTGGTGGTGACCCTTGGAGTCCAACACAGCTTTCCCTTGGGAAATCCTTGCTTGCCCTTTGCACACTGAGAAATGGTTCTGAGATTCTGCCCCATAAGGGGTCTTACAGCAATTCCCATTTCCTATTCTGATCCTCACCAAGTCACATCTCTGCCTTCCCCATGGAGCACAGAGCCCTCTGACTCCTGCATGGATAATCCCCACCCCCCCCCAGCCTCCTCCTGAACCAATATTGCAACAAAAATCACAACAGAAAATGGGGGTCAGGGATCATAGGATGTCTCTGTGCACCCTCTGCTCTGGCTGAGCCCAGGCAGTATGCCCCAGGCAGACAGCAATGCCCCAAAATCTCCTTCAGGATGATCCATCTCCAGAACAGAATAAAGATTTGGGTGCTCCAGCTGCGACGTTTCCGCACAGGCTGGAGCTTTGCATCCCAAAAGCAGCCTCAGCTAGTTTTATACAAAGACGTTAACGAAATTCAGGATATCTTGGTTTTGAAAGCACTGCATAATTGCAAGCTGTTATTGTCTGAAACCGCATTTGCAAGATGCAGTCTCAACAGCCAGGCAGCTTGGGGAAAAGAAGCACTTGTTCAGTGTGGGAGAAGCTCCTGCAGAGGATACAATACCCTTGCCAAGCATTCACAGGCCTACAGCTGCCCAAGCACCACAATTTTCAAGCAGAAACTTGTGGACAACATCCTACTCAAATTACCCCCAGCTCATGCCCTAAGCTCAGCCGTTTTTCTGTTCCATTCCTCTGTATGCTATACAGAAGCCTTCATCACATCCTCATCATCAGGTAGCAAAGCCAATGTTTTTTTGCAAAGGGGCAGGACCACAAGGCCCCCACTCTGAATCTCAACACCCAGAAAGCACTGGCAGAGCCTTCATGTACACATTTCAAACCATCCCTAGCACTGCTGCACACTGAGCTCTGCCATGCAAGCACTTCTTGACTCCTTTTCCTCATCTGCCTTGAAAAGCAGAGACAAGAACTGGGAAATGCTGGGTTTGATCAGGTACTGGCAAAGCCACAAAGGTGAGCGTTGTTTCAGGTATAGGATTTGGTGAGGGACTACAGCACCCCAGGAAGAGTACAGCTGGGTTTTGTCTTTAGCTTTGTCGTTATATTTAATCCAAAAAGCTCAGCTACTTTGGGAAGGATCCTACATCTGCTCAAGCTCTGATCAATGGATCAGCAAGGATTCAAGTGGCAAGTTCAGTCTTTCCCTGCAGGACATCCCTCAGCCAGGAGAGGTGGCCACATGCACTCCCCATCACTGTCCTGTCACAAATAGAAAATCCATGCAAATCCCTTGCCTTGGTCCCTCATCCCAACTTTGGAGGACTTGTTAGGTGGTACAAAACTTAGACTGTGCCTTCTGGATACCACTCAGCCTTGGGAGACAGATGTTGCACTGCATCCATGTTTTGTAATGTGCAGGACAGTCCTGTTTGACTGTTGATCCAGATTTCCAGTATGATCTAGTATTTGTGGACAAAGAGCCAGGAGCATCCATAGACTGACTTCACTTTGGGGCATTCCTTCTATGGCCTGTAAGTGAGCGGGGCAGGACTTTCTGGAGTGGGTGTCCCAGGTCCTGCAGGATGCCTGAGGGATGAGGATAGCTCAGGGTGGGACAACATCCCTGCCAAATGAATGATGCAGTGGATGCTGCAAGTCTGCTCGTGTTCAGTGGGAGATCAGGTTATGGGGGAGAGACCCTCTGCTAAACACAGACAGCTGCAAACTCGCCCAGTGGCAGCATCCCCTGCCCCTGGCCACCAGTAACCCCAGGGGAGGGTGGCTGGGCTGGTGGCCAGGCACAGCTCTGCGTGGCCTGGCAGCACCAGTGTTAACTGGGCTCTGCCCCGGCCTGCCGAGAGAGCACATTTGCCTGCAGAGCTGTGTTTCCAGAACACTCCTTGCAATTACATGCCCTGCCACAGTTATTAATATTTATTAGGCTCAATTATTCATGGCCTCTTTAGGATCCTGTTGTTTAAGTCCAGCTTGAGATCTCCAGGCTAGCAATCACAAAAGTTGCTTTCCAAAGGAATTACAGTAAATCAAGCTGTTGGAAATGTTGCAAGCAGATGTAAAACTCAGAGACAGAGCTGCCCAGAAAACAGCCTCATGTCCAGCACTCAGAGGCCCATATGTGCTACATATGAGCTTCCTGGTGTGGGATGCAGGGTTGTGGGACACCACAGTCCTTCTCCCTGCCACCTGCACAGCGGTCACACTGACCATCTCCTCAATCTGCAGGGGAGAACAGCCCAAGAATAATGGCTTGGAGGCTTTTCCCTGTAAAAAGGACACGTGGTGAGGATGGAGAACAAAGCACGATGTTTGTGACAAAGCAGGCAGCAGCTAGGAGGCTGCAGCCTGTCCTGCTGGCTGTGGCACAACTGTGATGGGGGAAGTCCTTGTCCCAGCTCCTGACTGGAGTTTGGTCCATAGTGGGGAAGCCACAGGTGCAGGATCCAGGAGGAATACTCTAGGGTATCCTGCCCAGCAGGCATAACCCCATGGCACAAGGCATCCCACTGAGACCTCCCAGATTGCTCCCTCCATGGAGCTAGCAGCACACACACAGCCCTGAGGGGAGCATTTGCCTTCCTGCCCTGTTGATGCCCAGATTTGCAGGTGGCAAGGTCTGGGTGAGCCCCAGAACCCAGCACTAAGCACAACAGCCCCTGAGGGCGTATGGGAGGAGGCAGGGGGTCTGCCCACACAGCATGTCCAGCAGATGAGAGCTGCCAGGGCTGCACTCTGCCAGCAGAAAGCCATCTGGGCCACTCAGAGGTGCTCAGCAAGGCTGATAAGCTAACTGTGATGGCTGAGCTGTCTCAGGCTGCTCACAGAGCCTGAGGCAGCACGGGCAATCCCAGAGCTTGCCCTGCAAAGCCTTGGCCACATTTCTGCTGCTGACCTCTGCATCTGCTCCCAGCCTGAGGCTCTCAGCACCCATCCCACACACCAGGGCCAGCTCTTGTCACCACAGAAATCACAGGTGGGACAGGGAACTCGCAGGGGACTCACAGGCCACGGGAAGGAGGGTGTGGGCAGGGTCCCCCAGGACACTGGTCATAGCACAGGTCCCTGAGATCCTTGTGATGAGTATGAGGAGACAGTTTCTGGTGTTTCTGGCTGTTGGGTCATATGAAGATGTCATGGATGCCTGGGAGAGGAAGGAGAGAGCTCATTCCAGAGAAACAGACTTCTTCCAGGTCCTTTCCTCTACAAGCACTTGTCTCCAGTGAGCTGGGGCCTCTGAGGAGCAAGGCATGGCAGGGAGGAGGTGCATGGCAGGCAGCACAGTGCTTGGGGTCTTCTCCAGAGACCAATAAACTCCTGAGGAGCAGCCCTGCCCACAGTGATTCACAGCTGAGCCTCATCACCAGCATGAAGAGATGGAGTAATTCACTCAGCATAGAGCAGGACAGAAGGGCTTCAAGGGAAGCAGTCCTACATGTTGAAGCCTTAGCAATGAAAAGGAAAAAGGGACTGCCTGCCTCTGCTCCACAGCCAGGGATCCAGGCCCACATGACACTCAGGTGTCATGCTAAGGGATGCTGGGGGGTAGAGGAACAGGGCAGATGAAATCAGATGACAGAGTAAGGCCCATCCCAAAGGACAGGATGCCAAAAAGGCCACATGTCACCCTCAAAAACTTGGTTTCCTTGTGTGTGGTCCTTTCTCTGACCTGCCCTGCCTCTTTACCATCTCCCCTGAGTACCAGCAGCAGCTCCTGTCCATGCCATGGCTCTCCTTTGCCCAAAATCTGCAAGTAACTAAAATCTGCTCTGCTCTGGGCCCCAGCATGGCTCAGAGTATAAAATTTTGATCTGTTAAATGGGTTTTTGGAGGAAGCTGGATAAACTAGAGAAGGAACACACATCCACCTCCATTTCCCCTCCTGGGGCAATTCCCTTGCCTAGAGAGAGGCTGCAGCAGGGCTGGCAGGCAAAGAAGGGCTCATGCCATACCAGTGCTGGCATGAAAAAGCAGCTCAGAGCCTGCTTTGAAGGGCTGGAGAAGCTGAAATGGCTGAGCCAGCTCACAGATAGGTCAAGTGGGGCAAAAACACAGATTTGGAGGAAGAGAGGAGGGATGGGATCACAGCCAGGGAGCAGGGGAGACAGTCATCCCAGCTCCAGAAAACAGAATGGGCACATGCCAGTGGGGACAGTGCTCCTGGGAGTGGGGGTCCTCCTCTGTACCCTGGGATGACAGCAGGTGGGGACAAAGAGGGGACAGACCCTCTGAGCTGTAAGATCTGCCCCACATCACACCCCAAGCCACCTTTTTTAACCTCCTCCACCGAGCCATCCCACCAGCTGCCTGCACCACCAGCTCAGACAGCTTTGGGGTGATAGGGCCCCAGAACCAGCACCTACCAGCCATCCCCCATCCTGCTCAGGTCCTGGTACCCTCATCTCACAGCCCTCCCCTCCCCTTGCTGAAGGAACCAATCTGATCCCATCCCCAATCATGCCCCAGACAGTCTCCAGCAGGCAGGGGCAAATTTTGTTCCCCAAAAAGCCTCTGAGTCCCAGCAAGAGCTGTTTTAATCAGAGCTTTCTGCCCTGCAGGGCTCAGCATGGGGTAGTGAAAGAGGCACAGGCAGCCCTTTTACTCTCTCCCCTCCTGTCAACCCTCTGTTTGGCTTCCTCTTCTCTTTTAATTCACACACACCCCCCCTCCACTCCACATTTCAAGCCTGCTTGGTAAATGTTTGAAAGTGAAGCTGATGTGGTTGGTATGGCAACACCAGGCTGGGGCCCTCGCCTGAAACCCCAAACACACAATTAGCTGATTAAGAGGAGAGGCAGTGGCGTGCTGGGGCTCTGCTGCTCTGCGGGGCTGTTCCAAATCACCCCATCAGGGGTGCTTGGAGGTTCCCAAGAGGGAACACAGGGAGTGTGCACAGCCCCTCACATGGGTACAGGTTTTCCAGGCTTGGAGAGGGAGCTTTTTCAGGAAGCCAGGCTGTAGGATGCTGCAGTATGAGAACGGGGCTGATGGAGATGCCAAAAACAATGTGGAGCCACTTGCTGGCACCATGTCCCTGTCCAGATTGCAGCATCCAGAAGTCCGGGATCACTGCAGGTCACACCAGGTCCCATCTGCATGTTAGAACAGGACCCAGCTGTGCCCCAGGGAATTCAGTGGCCAGATCCAGCACTCACAGCTCTCAGCTCTGAGGAGCAGATAGGAAAGGAGCTGTGTGAGAGGAGAGAGAAAAAAGAGGGAGAGCCACATTCCTCTGGAGCCAGATGGGATCTGCCTCCAGCCCTGAGGGCTGCCTGCTTGTCCCCAGCTCCCTAAACAGATCATGGTGCCCCTGCCAGCAGGGCAGAGATACTTGGATTGATCCTCTCTCCTCTCCTCTCCTCTCCTCTCCTCTCCTCTCCTCTCCTCTCCTCTCCTCTCCTCTCCTCTCCTCTCCTCTCCTCTCCTCTCCTCTCCTCTCCTCTCCTCTCCTCTCCTCTCCTCTCCTCTCCTCTCCTCTCCTCTCCTCTCCTCTCCTCTCCTCTCCTCTCCTCTCCTCTCCTCTCCTCTCCTCTCCTCTCCTCTCCTCTCCTCTCCTCTCCTCTCCTCTCCTCTCCTCTGACACAGCCTCATTGCTCACAGAGTGGCTCAGGAAGGCAGCAATCATCCCAATGACAGCCCTGGTTAATGAAGTCGGCCTTCATTAGGCATTTCCGTTCCACTTGAAAAGCTCCTCTGTGAGGATGCTCCACCGGCAGAGATGGAGGATGTGGGGATGGGTGAGGCTGCAGGGTGACAGCCAGGCTGCCAGCTGGGCACTCCTGTGGGGCTGGGTGCATGTCCTGCAAGCTGCTGTGGGGTTACAAACCCACACCCTGCACCCACCCACAGTATACAGTCCAGCACCCCTCCCACCAGCACAGCCTCGATCCTTCTCCCCATTCCCAGGGAGCTCATCAGTGTCCTGGGGAACAAGTCCCTGCACCAGGCTCCACTGTTTGACTACACCCATGTTTTTGTTTAGGAAGGAGGGGCCCCGGAGAGTCATGCTGTGGGACTAAAATTTTCTGGGTTTTACGGGTGGAGCAGAGGGGATAAGCTGGGAGGGATGCCCACTGTGTGGAAGCTGGCTGGAGTGGTCCTGTGAAGAGGGTCATTTAGCTGATAACTCCTAGCAAGAGTACTCCTAGATTAGAGAGCTCTAAATTGCTCATCTATTATCTGTCCAGCGGGAGCACCCTCATCTCATCAGGGCCACGCTTGGCAAGCCTCCAGCCGCAGGAACAGGATCGAAAGACCCACGGCTCCCTGCCCCAGCTGCTCTGCAGGGACCTGCCACTCAAAGGAAGGGCATCTCAGGATAAGCACAAGCTTGGGGAACACCTTCCTGCATATCCAAGTCCTGGAATATGTCCTCTGGACAAGATGGGTTGCTGGCTTCCTCCCACCTCCTTCATGTGGTTGCTTCCCTCAGCCCTGAACTTTCCCCCCAGCTCCTCATGGGCCATTTTGGAACTCAGACACTGTCAGACAACATCCTTTCTCTGCACTCCCTCCCCACGTTCCAACAGTTGCCTCCATCAGCTTTTCTCCCTTACTGTAGGATGAAGGCAGCTTATGGAGGAGCAGTGTGGGCAAATGACTGCACAAGGGTACTGGGTGCTGAGCACTTCAAACTCTTTCAAAAGGTCCTCAGAGCCTGGTCCTGTAGGATAAGGGAAGAGCCAAACTGTGACTGCAGGACTATAGCATGGAGCAGACAGTAGCATGCAGCTCTGGAAATTGACAAGTGAGAGGATAGATGGGCTAGATCTAAGCTGTGTCTTCTCCTTCCAGCAGCTGGAGAAGCTGGAGGATAAATTGCCTGTTCAGAAATGCATGTTCAGCAGATCTGGGGCTTCTATGGCTCAGCCCAGCAGATGTGATGTGGCAGTGAGGTAGGAATGGCAGCAGACACAGACGAGGATGAGAAGGAAGCAGCACTCAACTCTGTACCAGGTCAGGGTCCTGGAAGGAGCTACAAACACCCCGGGAAGCACCAAATGTGCTCATGCTCCAGGAGAGGTTGTTGGATCAGGCTGGAGTGAGGGTGGGGTTCCTCCTATCCACACAAAGTGGTGCCTGGCCATTCTGCAGCTGGAATTCTGCTGTGAATCCAGAGAGACTTTGATTGCAAACTCCTTGGTCCTCTGTGACTGACAATAGACAGACAAGTTCTGCTCCAGGCTTTGGTGTTGAAGGATTTTTGAGTACCACAAAAGCTGTTGGGGGAGTGGGGGGTGGGAGGAGGCTCAGCAAAACCAGCTCTTGCACCCTACCACTGTAAACAAGGCTGCTCAGTAATGATGTCCAGCGAGAGCTCTACCTTCTGCAATGGGAGGGAAAACTCAGAGCACAAAAGCTCGGTGCCACAGCCGAGAGGCACACAGCCAGCATCCGCAGCGCCTTAACCTACTTTGGGTTTGCTACTGCGTGGCTGCTGATGGGGGCCAAAGGAGGGGCTGCACCCACGGTGGGCACCATCTGGCAGCTCCTGCTTAGGGCACTCTGGCTATGAGGGAGGGAAAAAGCCAGGATGATCCCTGTCCCCATCAGGGGAGGCCATCCCAAAAAACACAGCAGGATGAGTGCAGGGAGCAGGAGCCGTGGAGCAGACACCACCCCAGCACCAATTTGCAGTCGCAATTGGCACTGCAGCCTCACACACACACCTGGCAGAGGGGGAAGGCATTAGTGGGGACAGGACTGTGAGAGGGAAGGTATCAGAGCAGCCTGGGATTCTCCAGGATCCAGCTCCCCAAGGGAAGCAGGTTTAAACCTTCAGGATAGGTGGCACAGGGCTACAGCTCCCTTCCACCCTCAGGTTTGAGCTGCAGGGAGCTGGAGGCTTTGAGGATCGATGGCTGAGCTGTCAGGATGTGGGACCACCAGAGAACAGCTGCATAAATGTAGGGAGTGAAAGGCAGTGTCATTGATCAGGCCTTGATGTGGGAACATGATGGACAGCCATCAGCATCCTGACTGATGACCAGGAGTGAAAGGCAGTGTCAATGATCCGGCCTTGACTGGGAGTGTGATGGACAGCCATCAGCATCCTGCACAGCCCCTGACTGATGACCAGGAGTGTGATTGATGGATCAATGAGCCTGTGTGAATGTCCAGGGGCAGGAATGGACAACTGTCAGCAGACATGAAGGGCAGCCATTGGCAGGTGGCCTTGGGAGGTGCTGTGTGCAGCCAGCACCAAGAGATTTCCTGTTTGGTTGCCTAGTTGGTTTGGAGAGCAGGATCATGTCTGCAACTGGGACCAGCTCCATGGGAAAGATCCTGAGCTCCTTTCCCTCCACAGACCCCACACATATGGGGGTCAGGGGCTGTGGAGGGAGCCAGCTATGGTCTGCCTCACTCACAGGTTTGCTCTTGCACCGTTTATTCCAGGTGATGGGTGATGGTCTGCCATTCTCTGCCTGCAGTCTGACACGGCAGCCCATCAGGCAGCCAGTTTTTATCCAATTTCATGCTGCTTTTGGTATCATCCTTCCCTCCTGAAACAGCTGCCACGAGGGGAGTCGATGCCTCTCCTAACCCTCCCTGCAGCGCATCAACACTATTATCTCCATCAGCCAAACTTGCAATCTCCCGAAAAAAGATATCTCGCTATTTTGACAAGTTCTCTTTTCCATCACCCCCCGCCGACTGGCAGGAGCGCCGGCTCGCGCAGGCGCGCCGAGGCTGCTGCTCCTGCCAAAATTCGGGCCCCCCTCCCTCCCTCCCTCCCTCCCTTCCTCCCCCTCCATGCAGACCCCCGCCCGTGTCCCCCCGGTGCCGGCAGCCCGGGCCGGGCGCAGGGATGCTCCGGGGCAGCGCACGGCGCTCCCGGCCGAAAAGCAGCCGCAGATGGTGAGCCCACACGCCGCAGCAGCCAGTGACCTACACGCGGGCGTCATGCGAGATTTCGGAGCGGGGAGAGGAGCTGACGAAAACGCACATTGCCGCTGCAGCTCAGCTCTCACCTCCGCCCCTGCAGCCCTCCTCCAGCAGACCGGCGCTGCCGGCTCCCTGTCGGGAGCTTCCCCAGCCTGTTGCCGGCTGTGCCGCTCCAGTGAGCAGCCAACCACGCTGTGGCTTTTCAGAGAGGACAGGGGATTGTGTCCTCCTCCTCCTCCCCAAGAGGGTGCGAGACGATCCTTAATCCGGCACAGGGTGTCCTTGCAGGAGCGGGTGTGGGCTGTAGCTGTCATTTTGGGGGACAGCGCACCTGCCCGCACCAGGATCCCCAAGGCCTTCGGCAACTGGAGCAGGAACTGGGCTGGAGCTCCTCCTCGCCTCTGCTTTTCCAGGAACCACTCGGCCCCAGGATTGCCAGGGCAGGGCCCTCCCCACAGAAGCACTAAAAGCTTTCACAGCCTGCCCACACACTCCTCTCCAGTCCTCTGGGGCCGAGGTTCGCCTGCGAAGATGTTTCCCACTGGCCTCCCTTACAGCTGGCATCCACTTTCTCCACCCCACAGCCATCCCAACATTTTCTCACCATGTTCCCGAGGCCAAATAATGCAAAATGTGATTCACCCTAAAGGAAAGCATTCCTGAGGAAGGGTGAAGCACAGAGAGGCATCTTAGGCTGGGGCAGGGCACCCAGACGCTCCATTAAGGCTCCTGCAGCTGATGAAGTGAAGCAAGACAGGACCTGACAGCCACAAGCAGAAAACAGATAAATCCTGTTTCCAGCCTAGCTCTGTGCATCCCCAGTCATGGGGAAGGGAGCCAGGGACCAGCTCAGATCCTAGCACAGCACCCAGATGCTGCCTTTCCCAGCCTCTGGATCTGTTTGCAGGTGACATGAGCTATAGATCAGCTTAGCTTACTCCCAAGTGAGCCATGGGAAGCGTCTGCAATGAAGATATGAGTATCATGGGATCAGTGTCAGTGCCCATAAGTGTAGGGAAGGCTAGCCCAGGGTGTGGAAGAGCAGTCAAAGATCAGGAACCATCCTGCCACCATCATGTGGCACAAGAGTGTGGAACCTGGTCCTCTTGGGGCTGCCCTGTCCCAGTAATCTGCTCCTGGGGATGCAGAGAACTACAGGGGTGCTGGATGCTGCATCCACCACAGGTTTTTTCAGGGTGTAGATGACCTCAGGGATGGTGCTGCCCATCTTCTAGATGCCAGGAAGCTTCAGTCATCAAATGGTTCTTAATCCCAGGTCTCCCACTCCATGCTCCCCATGCCCTCTGTATGGGAAAGACAGCATCCCTACCTCTCCCCTGCTGCTACTGGTGTCCACACATCCACTGTTCTGTGGGGCTGGCAGACCCAGAGCCTGGTAGGACTTGCCCACTGAGGGCACAGGGGCTGGCAGGGACAGGATGTCAGCCTAGGATGAGGGGTTTTTCCTTCCAGGCAGTATCCCAGGAACAGGAACAGTGCAGTGGGGCTGAGCAGAGCTTCCCTATGCCCTGCTGTGTCCAGCCTGGCCAAGGAGTAGAGCAGCCCTGCAGCATCTCCACTGTTCAGACCCCTCTGCTCTCCCCTTCAGCACAAATCCCAAGCCTAGATGGAAGCTGCTTCTCCTAAGGGCTCAGAGTCTGTTTCACCCTAAATCATCCCCATGCAGACCTGTCTGTTCCAGAAAGGGAAAGCACAGCCCCTTACCAATGGCACCCTCTTCCAGTAAGGAGTAAGGAGGCTGAGTGACCATCTCCACCAAGCTGATGTGAGACAGCTGGGGATACATGTGGAGCAGATGCTGTGCCTTCAGAGGTGCTGCATTAGAGCTGTGCCTTTCTCTCACCAACAGCATCCTTTCTCCTGCCCCATCACCTCCTTCAAATCCCCGTGAACCCCAATGCCTGCTGCAGCCTTGTGTTGCCCACCCAGCTAACAAATTCATCAAGTCCTGGGGACTAGAAGAACAAAACCCCCAGGTTTTGCATTGGGCACACAGGACTGCATGTAGCCAGCAGTCACCGTGCCCGTGCTGCACCATAGTGTGGGAAGGAAACTGCCTGTAACACTGACCAGCAGGCATAGGGTTAAAGCAGGTGCAGGTAGCCTGTAGCTGGAACATTGCTCTGGGGAAGACCCCGCAGCGGGGGCAGATGAGACCTTTGCTTATCCTTGGATGCAGTCCCACCTCTGTAATCCTTGAGGTTTTTTCTGAGAAAGGCGGTTCAACCCAGGGGGCCAAAGGAGATGCAGGGAAAGCTTTCATTGGTATCTTCCAGCACACGTCAGCCCGGTTAAAAAAAATCTTCGTTTCTCGGAGAGCTTTTTAACACGGCTCGGGCAGCAATTGGTACAGGGACAGCAAACCAGGCTGCATCTGCTCAGCCCGAGTCACAAGCTCCCTGCTTCCTTTGAGAGAGACAGTGTGTGTGTGTGTGTGTGTGTGTGTGTGTGTGTGTGTGTGCGCTAGACACAGGCATCCGCTCCCAGCATCTCGCTGCCTCCTGCATCCTCCGGCAGCAAGTGCAGGGCTCTGGCTCCCCGGGTACCACCCTCGCCGCTCCATCCCCTGACAGGGATTTGCACGCGGGGCACGGCATGCGGTGAGCGCCCGCGGCTGGAGAGAGGCTCGTGGCCAGAAGCAGCGGCGATGGACCTCGTGTGGGCTGCTGTCTAGGGCTCGTGTTCCCAGACCGACCCGATCCTGGTGAGTGCGGCTTTTTTTGCCGTTGTGGGTGCTTTGCTGGGTGCGTAGCATGGGCTGTCCACACATTGTGTCACCCTTTGGTGTGTTCCCCTACTGTCCCTGGGATGCTGGTGCCAGGGAGGGTTACTAGAGCTCCTGGGATGGGATGCCTGGGAGTGGGGATTAGGATGGGGTGAGAGGGTCCTGCCCAGGCATCGGGGTCCTCGTGTGGGTACTGGGGAGAGGGGCTGGGGAGGGAGAAGAGAAGGAGAAGTGCAGAGCTGGGCAGGAACTGTGTCTGCTGCAGAGGAAGGGACTCTGCTGTCACGGCATTTTCATCCCCCTCTGGGAGATGAAAGAGTGCGACACACCTATAAAATCTGTCATAGCGCGGCAGGACGGGCAACCTGATCCAGCAGGGAGAGCAGCCACCAGCTTGGTGTCCCCAGGACTGGGACACAGCACTCCCCCTGCCCCACATCCCCACTGGACTCCCACAGCCCTGCAGAGGGTGGGAGGGTACCATCAGCCACGGCCCTCCTGCCCCATGGCAAATAGATCACCTCGCAGCAGCAGTCCCAGCAGTGCCACAGTTCTGGCATGTGCTGTCTGTCCGGGAGAGGGGACAAGAGGGTGCTGACAGACCCCCTCAAGGAGCTGGAATGCAATGTCCCCTGAGCAGAGCCTGCTGCCTTTGCAGCCTGGTACCCCTCACCCCAGGCAGGCAGTAACTGGCAGGGTGTGCAGAGCTGTGCCAGAGCCATGGCAGAGCCATGGCAGCTCCTCCCAGCCCGGCTTCATGCCCTTCAGACTGAACCCTGGGACCAGGCTGCCATGGTCTCTGAGGTCCCAGGGTTCTCCTCTCTGTTGATACCCCACCCCTCTGCCCCCAGGGTCCCTACTGCTGCTCCAAGTAATGCAGAGCAGTGCAGGACAAAAGACCCAGCAGCCTCGTGAAGGCAGGGATGAGGCCTGGCCCCCTGGCAGCCTGTGGGGACCAGGCACATCTTTCCCCCCAGTGGGGGAGCCTGCTCCTGGCACATGAGGGGGTTGTGCTGCATGCACACCCCTGACACATCCCCTTGAGAGTGGGTGCCATGGGCTCTGCTCAAGGGTGCTCCAGCCCTAGCACCCTCTGACCCTTCATTTGCTAGCAGGGCCTTTCACCGGAGGACATTCTGTGGAGCAGGTAACAGTCAGTCCTACAGACCCTGTGGCTCCACACCCCCATTTCCCCAAGCCACACCACAACGGCTCACCCTGGACCCACCACCCCAAGAAGCACCCATCCCACACCCCCAGCTGCCACAGACCCCACCCCACTCCCACAGCTGCTGCAACATCCCTGCACCCAAAGCCACCACCCACCCCCTGCCCACAGCCTCTGCAACACCCTCCGTGGGCTGTAACACCCGCCCTGCGCTGCCAGCCACACCGTAGCACATCCACCCCAAAACACATCCACCCCTCGCACCGCATCCACCCCGTAACACATCCAGCCCTAACAAACACACCCCTCCTTGCTCCCCGACACGTCCATCCTGTGCTCCCAGCCACCACACCGCCCCAGCTGCGCCGTGCTGCGCCCACCTGTGTGCCACCCGCCGCCCTGCACCCACCCCTCACCTGGCACCCCGCAACCCCAGCACAAGCCACGTGTGCTCTGCCATGCCACAGAGGTTTTGCAGCCATGCAGGGACCACTGGCTCTGTTTGCATCCGGATGCTCTGCCCTGTTTCCTTCTCCTGGGGTGCCTCCTTGCTAGCCACCCGCTCTCTCCCTATTCCCACCTAACACAGGCTTAATCCTCACTCCAGCTGCACCAGCCTTGCTTCCATGCCTCAGTTTCCCCACGCAGAGAGGGAAAGATATGTCCATGGGTACTAAGAGGATGAAGTGCTTTCTGGCTCAGTGTTTTGCTGCAGGAATGAACCAGCAAGGAGCAAATCCAAAAGAGAAGAGTGAGGGGAGTATGTGTTGCCCAAGGATCAGGGTAGGGGTGCAGGGGGCTGGAGGCAAGGGAAGGGAAGGAGTTGGGAAGTTTCCCACCACCCACTGTGACAACCCCCGGTGCTGGCAGGGCTCGCTGGAGCCGGGTGTTTGCAGGCAGCTCCTGCCTGTGCCCAGATTTAGCTCCTCTGTGGGGGCGACCTAAAAATAGCCTCATGGTGCAGCCTGGCAGCAAGGTCGAGGCCCCCGCACCTCTTAGGTCACACTGAGACAGGTGGTGGTTCTCTGTGCCTCGGGGGTGGACACAAATAGCACTGGAGACACCTCCCCCCAAGGACATGTGGGGACGCAGGGGCTGCTCGGATGTCTGGGCTGCTATGAGACAAGACTGCCCCTGGTCCTCCCTTCCCGGGAGAACAAGGACTCCTGAAGTCTGGCAGGACCCCAAGTCATCCCAGGTTCTATGTGAGGGTGAAGTCCCACCCCACAAAGCCAGATCAGGCAGGGTATGGGGCACAGGCAAAAGGGGATTTGGAGAGTGCAGAGCAAGTTTCGGGTGTCTAGGGTGCAATGGAGCCTGTGGAAAGGCAGTGGAGCTTGGAGACTGAGTTCAGGGTGAAGGCATTCAGCCTTGGATGTGCAGGCAGGGTCCAGCTGTGCGGCACTAGCAGGGGCAGGGAGGCCAGCAGAGCTGAGAATAGACACAAATCATGATAGAAATGACACTGTCCAGTAGATGGTGGCAGAAGGCACTCAGGGTAGGCTTGGGAGAGGACAGGAACAGGGAGGTGGGCTGGGAACTTGCAGCAGCAGCGCAGTGCAGGTGGGTGACTATGACATGAACACACAGGGAAACTAGATTTGTGGGGGGAATACAGCACACCAGCCACTCTTCTATTGGCCAGGCTGCCCCACTGCACTGCAGACTGGCTGGGGTTGGGGCACCCAGAGCTCAGCAGCACCGTGGGGAGAAGCTGCCAGCACGCTGGGATGAGGAACACCAGTGTAGGTACCAGGGAGACTGGCGTGCTGTGGGCCACACATCTCTTTTCACTCTTCTCTGTGAGCCTAGCTCCTCTGGACCCTCTCCTCCTCATTTCTACCCAAACCTTGGGCAGGAGCAGGCCTGGATCTGGCAACGGTCGGTGGTGCAGGAACCTACAAAGGCAGATCCTGGGGGGATTTCCCTGTGACTTCTCCGACTCTCTCACTCGCAGGCAGAGCTGCAATGCTGCCCAGCAGCAGAGCTGATCCTGACCACGGCAGATGTGATCCTGAGCCAGCCAGGCAGAGGGTGGTGGCACGGCGAGGAGGTAGAAACACCCAGGTGTTTTCCTTCCCACTGGCACAGCCGCAGAGATGCTGCTGCTGTGGCTTGGACACGTGCCTCCAGCTCTGCCCCGCTCCCACCTTTGCAAAGCCCCGGGAGCTGAAGAATCAGCACCAGCTCCGAGCCAGGCACTGCGGCCAACAGGTGCAAATCCCCCGGCCCACACGCGCGCACGCTGCTGGGACCCCCACGCGCAGGACGGGGCCCACACGTGTTGCAATCCCGGCTCAGCGCGTGGGAATCTGCAGGCAGATGGTCCCGCGGTGGTGGGGAGAGGCTGGGAAATCACATGCGTGTGCACGCAGCGGTGATTGCCGCCTGCCAGCACGCTCTGCTCCGCTCCGCTCGGCCCTGCTGCTGCGGGGTACCTGTAATTACCCTGACCAGGCTCCCTGCCACAGCAGTGCCCGCGGTGTCGAGTCCTCCCGCAGGCAGTGAGATCCCGGCCGTGTGCACGCGTGCTGCTAATTATCCCGCTACCTGGGGACTTCCCTGCTGAGGCTGGCAGGGCGGGAGATTGCTGCTCCAATCTCCCTGCCTTGCCTCCTGGTCCCTGGGCATCAGCTGGAAGTGCCTCTTTGCTGCAGCATAGAATTAGAGAATAATTAAGGCTGGAAAAGACCTCTAAGATCGTTGACTCCAACCATTAACCCAGCACTGCCAAGGCCACCACTAAACCACGTCCCTAAATGTCATGTCTACAGGGTTTTTTTAAATGGTGATTCTACTACTGCCCAGGGCAGCATCTTCCAGAATGCAACCCCAGCATGGTAGGAGGGAAGCCCTTGGACCCATGCAGGGTGATGCTGTGCCCCACGATGCTGGACGCCAAATTCTGCTACTCCCCAGCTTCAGCTCACACCCAGTGGGTGTTACTTGTTACTGCTGCTGCTGTTGGCCTCCCCACTTTATCCTAAGGTGGTCTTCCCTTGGAACTGAAACCAAACATCCTTCTTGGGACCCATGTGCCCATGTCCTGTACATTGCTCCCCTTCCCTCTTGCACCCTCACAGTCCTCCTACTGCTGGCCCAGCCTCCTCACATGGCTCCTTGCAGGATGCAGAATGCCCAATGATCACAGCAGCAGCGTACACACAAGCATGTGAGTGCAAGAAAGGCAGCTGAGTGAAGAGGAATTTAAGGAAGGTAAGGGGTCAGCACCAGACCTGCTATGATTTAGTCCTGGGCACAGCTGCAGGGAGGACATCTTTCACCCTTGACTGGCCACAGAGGCTGTCTTCACGGCAGAAAGGAGATGCACACAAGGAGAAGGGTTACAGCTGGTCCTAGTCCCTTTGGGTTTTACTGATCTGGCATGGAAAAGGCCTGGATGTGTTTCTTGTTGAGCTGGAATCTGTAGAGCAAGGGTGGGGAGGCACCCCCAAACCATCTCCCTCCCTTCTATCCCACTCCCCACCCCCTCAGACCCTCCATGGCCAGGAATCCATCTCTCCATACCCACCATCATGATCCCAGTATCAGTTTCTCACAAAGACCCCATTTCTGCATACCTTGGGCTGCTCCTCACATAGTCGGGGGAAAACCTCTGGGACACGTTTTTGGGGGTCAGGGACATAGCACCTTCCTTCCCACCGCAGAGCCATGGGGGTGCTGATGTCCAGGAGGCAGACGGTGGAGAGGGTGCAGAAGGTCAGCTTGGCCGTGTCAGCCTTCAAGGACGGGCTGCGGGAGCAGCCATCGACACGGCGTCGGGCGGAGGCGGGGACAGCACGCCAGGGAACGCTGGAGCAGGAGGTGCAGGAGGGAGAGGAGGAAGCGGTAGCAGGACCTTCCCAGCCGGAGGAGAGCAGCGCCAGCAAGGCAGCCTGGGAGCGGCTGCGGGATGGCCGGGGCGTGGAGCCAGAGGAGTTTGACCGAGCCAACAGGTTCACGCCACCCGCCTTCATCCGGCCCAAGAGGGAGCTCCACGATGACGAGCCCCCGGACATCAGCCTGGAGCAGAGGGAGCAGGTGAGCTGATGGAACCACAGAGACAGGGCGGGAGGGATGGGGACAGGGCTGGAGGTGAACAGGGCTGTACAAGCACCTGAGTGTCTGCCAGGCAGTGACAGCCACACAAAGCCCTATGGAACTGGCTCACTGGGGTAGGGTGCCCGTGAGCAGGCTGGGCAGGTAGAGGTGCCACACTGGGAGAGGGGTGCAATTGTTCAGATGTGCCCTTGAGGGACCCTGGGGTGTCTTGAAAAGCAGGAGTCACTGCTGCACACAGGCAGCTCTAGGTCTGGGGAAGAGAGGACAATTTGACCTACATGTTATTCCATCTACAGTCAACCAGCCTGCAACTCAAGCCATCCCTCCATAACTGCAGCCCCTACATCCCTGCCCATCTACAACCCAATAGCCTATCCACCCATGCCCTCAATTCTACAACCCACCCACCCATACCCACAACCTTACCCATACAGCCACCCACCCAACAAGCCTAAACCCCAGCCCACCTGCAGCCTTATACAGCACCGTAAAGACATAGAATATTCTGAGTTGGAAGGGACATACAAGGATCATTGAAGTCCAACTCCTGGCCATTCACAGTATACCCCCAGAATCACACCATGTGCCTGAGAATATTGTCCAGGCTTGGTGCTGTGACCACTGCTCTGGGGAGCCTGTCCCAGTGTCCAACCTGAGCCTAAATTACCCAGGGTACCCAGATAATATACCCAAGTAAGTATCTCTTTGGAATTGGAAATGGAAATGAGTGGGAAAGCCTTACAGCTTATCAATCAACACTTAAAACCCTAAAGACCAGCCAATGTACAACCCTACAGTCCAGCCACCCACACATACCTCACTGCTGAGAACCTACAGTTCCACTGACCCTATAGCTAGACCCATCCACCCACCATTCATCCCCACAAACACACCCACCCTCCTCTAACTCGACCAGCCTTGTCCCTTACAACGACCTCTTCCTTATTCCAACCCCACACATTCCCATCTTCCAGTCCTCTCTGCCCCTCAGCATCCACCCCCACCTGCAAAGCACCGCCCAGCTCGAGAAGCCAAGCCCCTGCCCACACTGCCCTGCTGAGCATCTGCCTGTCCCTCCCCAGATCGTGAATGATGAGATGTGTGAGATCTGCGAGGTGTGGACAGCCGAGAGCCTCTTCCCCTGCCGCATCTGCCACCGGGTGTATCACGACGGCTGCCTGCGCCGCATGGGGTACCTGCAGAAGGACAGCGCCGTGGAGGTGACAGAGACGGCGCACACCGAGACGGGCTGGAGCTGCTACTACTGCGTGAGTGCCTGCTCTGGGGACACCAGGCTGCTGCGGGGTGCTGGGTGCTTCCCAGGGAACTGTGCCCCACATGGACATGAGCATGGCCCCACCTCACAGCCTGCTCTGGGGCAATGGGGAACATGCTGCTCACCAGTTCCCACCACCCACCTTGGCCTGATGGGGTCACCAGACACAGGGGACATTGGCCCTTTGCAACCTCCCCACCCCTGCAGCCAGCTCCCCAGGACCTTGGTGGGGGATATGACACCACGGGCACATGAGATGCTGTAGCAGAATGGCCAAATCCCGGGGGCGTGGAGCCATCCCACTTCAGCACCCTTGGGTGACACAGCACAACATCTCTCTGGGTGTCCCCACCCATTTACTCTCAAGGGATTCTCAAGGCTGCTGCCATAGAGAGGTGTGGTCCCTCCACTCCATGTCTTTGCCTCATGGCTCCTCTCTGCCCCCCACCCCAGGACAACCTCAATCTGTTGCTGACAGAGGAAGAGATGTACAGCCTGATGGAGACTCTGAAGAACTGCAAGATCATCCCAGGTGTGTACTCCCCATGCGGCGGGTCCCATATGGCTGCGGGAAGCAGCTGGGGAGGTGGGTCCTTCCTGGGCACTGCACAACCAATCTGTCCCTGCAGAGAGCTGCCTGACCCTGGATGACTTCCTGCACTACAAACACCAAGTGCACAAGCAGCAATTCGAGCGGACCATGCCCGAGGCAAAGGAGGAGCAGGCAGCCCTGCAGTTCAATGCCCTGGACCCTGACAAGAAGGGGCACATCGAGTGGCAGGACTTCCTCTCCCACGAATCCATCCAGCTGCTGCAGAAAATACGACCGCAGGTATGGCTGTGGCATCCAGGGCTTGCTCCCATGGCTGTCACATATGGTCACAGCACCCAGGGCTGGCTACCATGGCCAGCAGCCCTGGCAATGGCACTGGTACAGCACCCACAGCCACAGCACCCAAGGTCACCACCCATGACCAGAACCCATGGTCATAGCACCCAAAGCTGGCTCTGATAGCTGATGGCTGTCATCATGGCTGTGGCATCAGGGGCTGACTCCCATGGCCATGGCACTCAGGGTGGAGACACCTGCAGCTTTGGGAATATCAGGAGGGAGGTTCCCACAGGATGAGTGCTCCACTCCTTTGCTTCTCTGACCCCCTAGAATGCCCTTCTGCGGCTGCTGACACCCAAGGAGCGAGAGCGGGCACGGGCAGCCTTCCTGGCCCTGGACCAGGACAACGACGGCTTCATTGGGGAGGGTGAGTGCCGCCAGGCCCGGCACACCTGGTTCCGCAAGCACCAGAAGGAGATGCTGTCCTGCAATGTCAGGTGAGGAGATGCCCACCCTGTGTAGGGGTGATATCCCAGCTGGGACTCCCAACACATTCCCAACACCTACCAAAGGGGCTCAGCACACAAATGGCTGCCCCCACTTCCCGCCACCTCCCCCTCCATGGCCCCTCAGCCCTGTGCACCCTCTTCCCCCACCACAATCATTCGGGGTGCAAGGAGCAGGGATGAAGAGCATCCTTCTTCCTGCCACAGCATCAGCCACGTGGGACCCATATCAGAGGGCAGCCCTGCCAGCAGCAGGAATGGCAAGAGCCCGGAGAAGATCCTGCCAGCCACAAAGCAGGAAGAGACCAGGTGAGGCAGGGATTGTTAGGAGGGTGGTGGACACCCCCATTCTGGGGACAGACCCTGGGTGAGCAGTATTGCCAGGGTGTCCAATGAGCCCATATCTGCCCGCAGGAGCATCGACTGGCCCGGATTCCTGCGGGAGAACGTCGCCTACATCCTGGCTGCACGCCCCAACAGCGCCGCCCTGCACCTGCAGCCCCTCGCCTAGAGCGTGCCCCACTGTCCCCCACGCCCTGCAGGGACCACGGTGGGGAAGGGTCCCGTGCCTGGGGTCACCATGGGGCACAAGGGGCAGGGAATATGCTGCCCCCATGCTCCCCATCCCCACAGCACCCAGGGAGCTGCAGACAGAGCAGGGTCTGCCCTGGGTGCTTGTGGGGTGACAGTGGAACCCAGAGCACCCATGTGTCCCCAGCCTCCCACAGCGCCATGGGGCAGCACAGCTGAGCCTCTGCATGCCACAGGCAGCACCCACGGGTCTGCAGCAAGCAGTGTCCCAGCTTGTCAGCACGGTGGATCTTCAGGGGATGTGGCTGACTCCCTTCGGGGTCTCTCACATCCCTGACCTACTCCAACACGGGTTGGAGCCCAGTAGCTCATGGCTGTGTCTAGGAGACCATTCCCTGGCATGGCTCAACCCTTCCCTGCTGGCAACCAACTATTTAATGCCAACAGCGATGGTGTAGGAAGAAGCACTGGTAACAGAAAGCATCAGAGGGATGGGAAGGCAAGGTCAGATACAGGGGAACCCCGCTATGCATCTGATCTTGTCAGCAGCATTGCCCTGCATCCCCCATCTCCTCCTGTACCCCTGGTTCCAAGGGATGCTCTTCATTTGCTTGCCATTCCAGCCCCACACCAACCCTGTTCAATCTCACTCTCTACCCACCACATCAAGTGGACAGCCTTGCCTCACTGGGAGCATTAGTGCTTGTGGAAAGGAGGAGGAGGCAGAGCCCAGAGCCCCCCCAGGTGTCAGCTGCAGGGATGAGGCATTCACTGGGCCTGTTGGCAGCCCTAAGGTAGATAGGTAGATGGGCACTCAGCCCACAGATGAGGGAACAGGAAGCCCAGAAACCTTGCCCCAAACATGCCAGGGTTTGGGATGCCCAGGTCCCATGGCAGCCCCAGCAGCTGCTCCTGCCTCTCTAATCCCTTCCCTGTAGTGCCCTCAGCCTCTCCTTGCCTGGTGTGCCGTGGCTCAGCCAGGGTGTACAAAGACCAGGGGTGCAGTTACAGCGACCTGGTCACTCCCTCACTTCCATCCCCGATGCCCTGTGGGCATCATCCCAGTCAGCCCCCTTCCCCCAGCCAGGGCACAGTTCCCCTCTCCAGGGTCTCCCCCACTGCAAGACCAGGAGGCGCACCAGTGCCACGACATCTTCCTCTACCACCCTGGCATGCCAGGCCAATGGGGATATTTTGGATGCCAGGTCCGAGATGTGGCCAGAGCGCCAATGGGGATATTTTGGATGCCAGGTCCGAGATGTGGCCAGAGCCATGGCGAGGAGGCGGCCGTGGGTGCATGGGTTGCAACTCCCTATCTGTACTGAGATACATTCATTAAACAGCTGTGTCCAGCTAGCCTCTGTCTGGTGTGTTTCCAGGGCTTCTGGGTTCTCTGCGGGCAATTATGGGCACCCACAGCTTCTTATTGCTTAAAATCCCACCTCAGACTCGGGTCACTGTCCCATCAGGCAAGCTTGGCCTCCTCTGTCCCCAGTGTCCCACAGCAGTGACAGGGGGAAGCCAGCACGTACACCCAGTACCCAGCAGACTCGAGGTGCTGCAGGAAAGCAGACAGTAAGGAGAGTGCCTGGCTGATCATGGAACCACTCCAAACACTGCAGTGAAAGGGACACCCCTCCACTGGGATGAGTGTGCTCCCTGCCTTCAGAGGCACTGGATGACGAGAGCAGGGCACTGAGTGCTGGAGAAGCTGGATGCTATGAACAGGCTGTCTGCAGCAAAAAAACCCAGAGACACAAAGGTTCCCCAGGAGAGTGGTCCCCATGGCTAGGGTGCGCTGGCCGATCACATCCACAGAGCTCTAGGAACAGCTGCAGCTATTGCTGCCAGCAATGGCCTGTGGGAACCAGTATACCACTAAAGGGGACTCACCAGTCTGGGAGGGACCTTCCTTGCACAGTGCCCATGCTGCAGCTGGGAGGGGAATGGGGTTTTGGAAGGGGATCTGGGAGGGAATTAAGAGGGGGATGCTGCCCTGGAAGCATCTGTTCAGCCTGTGGAGCCACAGAGCTTGCTGCTGAAAGCTTGACTTGGACATTTGAGCTGACTCCCACGGTCACAAACCACAGCAGGGGTGTCCAGCTTACCCACAGAGAAAATCCAGCAAGCATTTCAGGCTCTGAGAGCCAGAAAAGCCTTAAAATTAGCTGTGTCACCTGGGAGAGGCACTCATCACCTTGGGGAAGAGGATGGGCATCTGCAGGAAGGGGGAGCTGACGGTTGTTTTGTGCCTGATTATGGGATGTCATGGATTGGTGACGCCAGTGGAGGGAAGCCCAGGGAAGCCCTCGCATGGCGAGATGGTGTTAAATCACTGTGCTATTGCTCCATCTGCTGGAGATGAAGAGCAAGCAGGTGCAGAGCACAGGCTTGAGTACCTGGGAGTGTTGCACCAAGGAGTGAACCACTGCCATCACCCCAAAGCCATACCCCCAAACCCTACAGGATTCAGACTGAGAGAGCAAAACCTCACGGGTCCTAATCCAACACCCTTTTGCACCCAGCTCTTCATCTGAGGAACAAGACACAACAGTTGTCCCAGCCCCAGCCTACCCTGTAGCTCCCTGCAGCCTGGCACCCCTGACAGGAGGACACACAGCTGGCTGGTGTCCCTGGGAGGCTGGATAACAAGGACCACAGGTGGCCGTGGTGGCCTGTGTCCTGCAGGACTGTGCTGTCACCACTGCAGCACCAGCTTCACAGCTCTGTCACAGCTACAGATCCCCAGTGAGTGACCACCCACAGCAGAGTGTGCCCCAGCCACATCTCCACAGAGACAGCATCGAGATCTGGGCAGAAGTGAGAGGATGTGGTGAGGGAATGGACAAGGCATTGCTGTACCTCCTCTTTGATGTCGTCTGGTCCTTCAAGAGTGCTGACCTCTGAGACATTGTCCCAAGAAACCCTCTGTTGCCTACAGACCACTCTCCCTAATACTGGGGCAAGCCTGTCTCCAAATGTTGGAGGATACCTTCTACTGCATTTGATACCAAACCTCCCAAATGCCTGAAATCCAGCACAAAGCTCTCTCTGAACACTTGTGTAATCTGCTCACCTCAGGCTGGTGCAAACCTCTCCCCAGATCTCTCTGAATTGTGCAAACTGAATGCTGGTGCAAACCTTTTCCTTAACAGCAGTGCAAACATCCCCATGGTGATCCCAGAGGCACCAAACCAAAGATGGTCTTATGGCATTTAAGGCTGGAGCAAGAACCAAATGTCCAGCCCAATCCTCCCAAGCCCTGCTGAAGTGACAGTGTGCAGCTCACATGTCTGTGGTCCCACATCTGTCACCCACCACCAAGGGCCATGCAGTGGGTGCTGTGCTCCCCACCGATGTTCCCAGCCTCAGGGTTCTGGTCCAGCATCACCCTACCTGGAGCCAGGAACAGACACTCAGGGCACTGGGGGGCAACTCTGGCTCCTGTGTTTCACAGCAGGCAGTGGTCAAACTGTTGACCACCTTTTACCCTGGTGGTCCTGCTATCTGCAAGGGGACTCACAGATCCTGCCTGGCTCAGGAGCAGCCCTCAGGTGATGGGGTACTGCCCCACGGGAACCCCAGGAGATGGGGGATACCAGTGCCTCACTCTGTATTGAGGTTACTCTCTGCCAGGCTGCAGGGTTATTGCACAGGGCTGCCACACCCTAAAAAAAAAATTCTGTTAGTGGGGAAGATGCGCATTTGGTTTTGCATCCCAGGGTGCAGATAGCACCCTCCTCTGAGCCTGAACACCTCTACACATCCCCAGGGCTCCTCTGGACTTGGTCAGGTGCTCTCAGGTGTGGTGGGTCCTGGAGGGGAAGTGACCATGACGAGCCCCACGCCAAAGCCAGACAATCTTCAGGAGAGCTGTGCTGACATAGGAGGGAGAAAGATGACTAGAGGGACTCACTGGACAGTGCCACCATGAGCCCTGGGACTGACTAGCACTGGGCAAGATGTCTGAGCTCCATCCCATCACTGGACCAGTCAGAGACCAAAAGAGGGTTCTCTGAGCAACATGTGACAGTGACAGTGAAGCCACAGCCTGTGGAGGCTGTGACAGCCTGGCCTCAAACATCCTTCCCATGTCAAGCCAGAGAAGGAGTGACCATGCAGAACAGGGATAAATATTCCTTTTTAAAAACATCACTGCAGATGCAATTAGGAAAAGGAAGTAGGAAAGCTGAGAGGATTTGGGAGCACAAAATTGGGATGAGGAGACTGGATTACCCAGAAGTGATAGCCCCACTCTGAATCAGGGTCCCTAGGGCCCTCTGGGGACAGTTGAGGGAGGACTGGGAGTGAGCGGGCTGCGGAGGGGTACAAGGGGCCGTAAGAACTGTGCGTGTCCCCCGAAACAGAGCGGTGACCGCGGGGTGTCGCCCCTGCTCCACGCCGGGAGCGGCGGTGCTGCTTGGGAGCCGCAGAGAGCGTGCAGGAAGCAGGGATGCAGGGATGGAGGGCGGGGGGACGCAGGGACTCGTTTCAATATCCTGAAATAATTTTGTAGGCTGTTTTGTGACCTCCTTCCTCTCCTGCGCCAAACCCAGCTCTGACTCCTACGGCTGTTTCATAGCACCTTCCTCCTCCCTGGTTCTGTGTCCGCGGCTGGTGAACGGAGGACCACACCCGCTGCCCAGGGAGTGGGACTGAGCCGGGCAGTCCTAGGCTCTTGCAGGGATGCTCTCCATTCTCCGCGGCCCCCTGGAGGTGAGAGACTCTGGGCTTGGAGAAGAGGGATTGACTCAGGGCTCCCTCGGGTCTAACATCCCTTCCCCATGAGTCGCACGGGCAAGAGGAGCCCCCTCCTCTTCTTGCCCCCTGGCCTGAGCCCCGGACACCACCTCCTCTGCACAGAGCCACTGTACCCCTAGATAGCCGCAGGGTCTGACCACACCCGGCTGGGAAGATGGTGTGAGTGATGGAAATGAAGCCTTGCACTAGGTGTGGTGGCACGGGTAAGGGGACTATGCCCACCAGCACCTGCTGGAACCAGTCACACGCTGCTGAGACCCACAGGGCAGTCTGGAGGGAGCCGTCTGAGACCTGAGTGGGGAAATGGCATCCCCTCCCCAGCACGTACCCAGCCCACAGCCAGCTGTTAGATGAGCTCCCCCAACAGGACACAACCCCACAGGCACTCCAGCATGGGGAGGGTGTGCTCCTCTCCCGGGAAATGCAGGACCTACACCACCCACAGGAGCCCACACATGGTCTATGCGTGGTTGCCAAGCCACACACTGTGCCACCAGCTCCCACCACCCCCACGTTGCTGGCTTGGTGGCCCTGGCAGAGTGCAGGGTTGCCAGACACTCCCTCCTGTTCCCAGCACACTCTCTCCCACTTTCCCCTGCACAGTACCAGGTGTCTGTGTGGTGCAAAGGGTGCAGAGGAGGCCCTGGGATGAGGCGGGGCACAGCACAGTGCTGGGCATGGCAAGCATCTTGTTCCCACAGCAGCTTTGCTGTGACTCATCCTGGCAACCCACACAGCACTCAGGCAGGGTGTCCAGGTCCTCTCCTGCCTCGGAGCAAGGCCATGCAGGAGCAATGCACTAACAGCACTGATTGCCTGCCTCATCTCCCTGATCCTACTGCCCCAGCCTTACAGTGGGACTTGGAGCTGGCCCCAGTCCTGGGCTTCCATGTTCCTCTCTGCACCCCACAGACCCCTAAGCAGCTGCTACCAAGCACCAAGACTGGTGTGGCAGGGGCCATTGGCTGCCAAATGAAGCAGAAAGTGAAATTATTTGGGGCACAGCGAAGGGCAGGAGATGCCTTCCCACAGTGCTGCAGCTGACACAGGAGCAGCAGCTGAAGACCCCTCTGCATAGCACAGTGGGCAGTGCCATGAGTATGCCTGTGTGCCCCAGCATTCCTCCTCATGCCATATGCTGCTGTGCAGCCCGGTATCCCCTCTTAATTTAGGATGTGCCCCTGGGCCTGTAAGACAGCACACACAGTCCTCTCAGCTTACCCTCAAGTCAGGGGACACTGATAAGAAAGCATCTAATGTGGGAGCTCAGTGGGGCCAAGACATATCCTGCTGGCCAGGGAAAGAGGAAATCAGCCAGAGTACCTGGAAAGCAAGGATTTGGATCTGAGCCACTCCAGAAAATGAGCACTGTGCTTGGAAGAGGCAGAGGCACCCAGCCCTCAGACAACTGGGGACACAGAGTTCCATCTGGGGTATCTGCCAACCACATAGCAGCAATAGGGCCATTCACTCCCCGGGAGTGGGGCCTGGGGTTCTGGCAGCAAGGATGGGAGTAATAAAGGAAGGAGGCACCTCATGTTCATCAGGGAGAACCCCGTGACCCAGCAGGAAAATGATCTGGGGGCTGGAGTGACTGATCCGCGAGGAGCCTCACAAAACTATATCTGTCTCGCTTGGCTGAGTGATGACTAAGGGAAGGACAGGAGAGCAGTCTGCACACCGCCAGGCAGAGGAGGAATTATTTAGGCTGGAGCATGGGGGTGGAGGCTAGGTGGGATGCTCTGGCAGTGCTCCCCCTCGCTGCCTGAGGGACACCAAGTACTGGTGAGAAACAGCACAAGAGCTGGGGAATTCGAAGCTGCTGGGTCAGTTTTGGGGAGAAAATACTTTCAGGCAAAGGAGTGCCCTGCCCTGGCTCCAGCCCTGCAGCCACTAGCTCAGAGACCGACCATTAGCACTGTAGGACAGACTACACCCCCCCACACATGGGATACGCCCAGCAGCTGCCTGCACAGGGTGGGTCCCAGAGGGTGAAGAAAAGGTCCCACTACACGGCATCTGTTCTGAGCCCCAGCCCACAGCTGTGCTCTCATGTAACCACCTGGTGCACAACAAAAATCAAAGGAAGGAGAAGAGGATGCAAAGAAAAAGGGCCTCTGGGGCCAATCCCTTCTCCCAAGAAGGAAGAGACCTCACTAAATAAGCTATTGCCAAAGCCAAAAGGTACCAAATCTATTTTGTGGGGTCAATCTAGCTTTTCAGGAGCTGGCACCAGGATGAAGAACAAGTGAAGTACTCAGAGCCACACCTTAGGATGATACTTTGATTGGGCCACCCTACCCCGTTCACGTGAGGGTTGCCACCTTGCTACATACTTTGTAAAGATTTTTGCAGCATAATCATGGTACAAACATCCCAACCCAGCTGACATGTGAAGCTGTGGGAGCCTGCAGGCTGCTCCATGCATGGGGAGCACACCCAAGTGACATCTGTGCCCTCCAGACCATCCAGCTAAGGAGGATGTTTGCTAGGGAGCATCATTTTTAGCTCAGAAAGTCCCTGACACTTGCAGCCAGGAGTCCCACCAGTTGATCATAATAGGCTACAAGAGCAGGACCATACCAGGATGGCACAGGAAATTAAATTAAGGGAAGGGCTATAACCCAGCATGATTTCATGTCCATATATTCATATAATCCTAACTTCTTTATTTGATTACTTTATAAATTCAGTGGCTAAAATACCATCAAGGACATACCAGGCTGCTGTCAGGTCAGGCTGTCATGCCAGGGGAGCACTGGGCAATGCCAGGGGCAACACTGGGAGATGTTGTGGGAGCACCAGGCAACACCAAGGGAGAACCAAACAATATCAGGCAAGGAGAGGGCAATTCCAGGTGAGCAGAAAGCAATACCAGGGCAGCCCCAGGACACATCTGGCGAGCATCACAAGGCCAGTGACCTGACAGGACCCAGCCCTAGGGACCTCCACCCATCACACCAACTCCCACATGCAGCAACAATTCTATCACTGCCCAGTACCCTCTGTTCTCTAGTCTGTGCCCAGCATGTCCCTAGGCGGGCAGTAAGGTGGGATTCAGAAGCCACAGCATCACCCTGGCTTCATCTCCCGTCTCCTCATCTTCAAAGCAACCTGATGTCCTCTTGCAACACCCTCAGCGTAGCCTGGCAACAGCAGTACCAGCACAGAAACAGCTGTACTGATATGGAAATGGTAGGAAATGGTAGTACTGGCATGGCAACGCTGTGGTGGAGAGATAAAAATGTCAATCAGATCCCCTTTTCTGCTTCCCAGAGCAACAAAGCTGCCCCGTCTCCCTTGGATACCTCCAAAGGGTTCTGGGTACCAGACATGACGAGCCCTCATCTCCCCTCCCCATTGCCCAGCATTGTGTGACATGAGTTTCTGGGTCTCAGCCGAGGTCTCACTGTCCTGGCATACAGGGAGCCTGGCAGCAGGCAGATGCCCTTCGTGAGTCCCTTCGGGGGTAGAACCATGCCTCCCCCTTACCATTTCCTGAGCAAACGCCTGGTTTGAGGGACATAAATCTGTAAGACCTAAGAAGATGGTTCCTGTTTTTTTGGCTGCACACAGCATTTCCCCTGCAGCCAGTCCCTCTGTGTGCCGCAGCTGACCTGTCCTTCAGGGATACCCCCGCGGTGGGGAGGAAAGGCGCACATTAGGACATTGGGACTGCCCACCTCACCCCGTTTGGATGAGGGGAAGTTTTCCCGGCGGCAGGCAGGGAGGGCAGCCCAAGCATCCCACTCTGCCGGGTAAGGAGATCCGGTGGGGCATCGGAAGTTACACAACCCTGCGCTATGCAGACAAGGCAGAGAGCGCTGCGGGGGCGCACAGCAGCCCCCGCAGTGAATTCCCTGACGTGGCAAACATCTCCCGAAGCCCCCTCCATGCCCACCTGCACACGCAGGCAGGAGCCCACGCACATACGCAGGCAGGAGCCCACACGCCGGCACACGCCTGCCTCTAAAGGAAAAGCCTCGCCAGAGACAGAGCTGAAATAGTGAATTGCCTCATTCATTCACCCTCTCCGGAAGCTTTGCCCGTACATGCAAACATACGCGCAGGCAGACATGTGTGGCAGACACGTGCGACCATCCATACGCCCTCCAGGAATTCCGCGACCCCCCACCCCCCCCAGCCAATTTCTTCACCACCCTCTCCAAACTGAAGTATATTGTGCACCTGTGCATGTCCCACCAGGCAAGCCCCAGCTTCATAGGAGGGCAGCCCTGACTGGGGCAGATTCATGGCATAGCTGGGGGGTCCCATATTCCCCAGTGGCGAAAATGCCCCATCATTTTTTGGTCCCAAATCATAAACTCTCACACAGGACATATCTCCTTAGCACACATAAAAGCACTCCCAGCCACATTTGTCCCCATGGCTCAGGGGAGACCCTTCTACGGGGATGCTACTGTGGCAAAAACCCTCACCATGGCCACACAGGTCACTTTGCCCCAAAAAGCCTGAGCTGGACCTGGCAGGATCTGCGCAGGGCCTGGCACATGCATGACAAGGGTGTTATATATGTGCATGGCAGGTGTGTGAATGCCCACTGACACATCCACATGGGATGAGCATGGACAGAAACCTCCGTTACTCAGTTGAAAGGTCTGGCCTGGGGTTGTCACGCAGCAAACACTCCCCAGGATGCACAGGCTCACAGGTGCCACAGCACACATCAGTGTGCAACCCCTGGCAGATGCAGCCTGTGCCACACGAGTGTGCACGTACCCGACACACTCTGCTGACCTAGCACACACAGGGCACACACAGGCATGGCCAGGCAGCAGTGGGGCAGAGCCATGCCTGCCTGTGCCTCAGCACAACCTCGTTCTGCTGGCATGTCCTCACTTAACTCCAGCTGAGTGTGGGACAAGCCACCGCACCAAGCTGGGAGATGGAGCGGATTCAGCTCATCATTTTCCTAGAATAACTTCAAGTCCCTTGAGGTGCTCAAGAAAACATCCCATCTCCACCTCCCTCGCACTCACTCAGCAGCACCAACCTGCAGTGCAGCAGTGGCAGCCACCACAGTGCGTGTGGCATCCATGAGCACGTCATCGGGCCCTGGCATGGCACCCTTTCCAAACCCAGAGCCAGGTCACAGATCCTGACATTCATGATGCTCAGTTGTCCTTTCACATCCCCAATCCTATTCTCCCTCCCCTTATACAGGAGTGAGACACTGATGCACCCACAGGTACCCCAGGACATGCAGGACAGGTACCCAGATCAATTCCCCCCTCTAATTACACAGATATGTGCCAACATCTGTCTTGGACAGGGAACATTTTCCACAGTGGGTGCTGGTGCTCACCTCAGAGAGACATGGGGGTTCAGACCTTGCACACCTCAAGGAAGAAGAAGCACCAGCACCTACTGTGTGCCCCAATGACAGCTCTTCCTATTTTACTTGGAGTATTCATATTTTTCCTAGAATTTGAGAATTCTAGAACTTGAGAATGGACAAAGGACTTGTATGTGCCCAGAGTGCTGGTTTGTCCTGACCTAGCCTGCTGTCTCCCTTCTGGACCCTCCTCCTCCACAAACACAGATCATTCAGTCCCATGCCAGCATGAGCAACACTTTATAATGACGGTGGTTTGCCAAAGAAGAACCCTGCCATCACCATTGTGTGGCAGCAATCCCGGATCCCCTTGGTGCAGGTTGGCCTCTCTCCCCAGGCCCAGTACATTGAACCTTCTGTGGTTTTGTTCCTTTCCAGCAGCAGCAATTTCTCCTCTCCGCCTCCCTCCCACTCCCCATCCTCCGGGCTGTACTTTCAGTGCTGCTGCCCTTACTGAAAGTTGAAACAAAGCAGGCAATCAATTTGGGACTGATTTTCTGAAGCATTAATTCTTCTGTCTCATGTGGAGACGCTGCTGCTCTCCTCATTTACTCCGTAATTACACAGCACTGTAACTTTTCCCTCTCCACGATTTCTCTCACAGAATCAGAAGTGAGGGGTGCTAAAGTCTCACTTTCACCCACCACCATCCCTGACCAGGCTTGGATGCATTTTCTCTGAATGTACTTGATACTTGGATGTACCAGCATTATCTGGGGGTCCCGCACTAGCTGGTCCCACCGGGCTGAATCCTCTCTGCAGTTCTCACCACAGGAAATAGGACATGGCTTTGATAATGAGAGCCCCAGTGCTTCACACATGTGCCACACAACTAGTCAGCTGTGCACGACTTCCAGATATCTTTGCATTCCTAGGATTTGACCTCTCTGGAGCCCACAGGGCTGCTGGGAAGCACTGCTGGGTGCTGGGGAAGGGGCAAACCCCTGTCCTGTCCTTTGGACTGGGCTGAGAGGAGAATGCAGGGCTCACTCTGCTCTCAGAGTGTCCTCTCATGTCTATGTTCCAAAGCGGGACAAGCTTAGCCCCAGGCTCTGCCACCAAACCTGAGTGATGGAGGCGATGGGTGGGAGCTCCATCCCAAGCTGAACAAGTGTAGAAGGAGCAGGACACCTCGGCAGGTTAGTGGACACCTTTGAGGCCACCTGGACAAGACCAATCTCCCTTCCCCAAGAAAGAGAGCAGCCACTACAGACACGTCTGCCAAGCAGGAGAGGATGTATGTGCACAGATGACTCATGATAGGCACCCAGGGAAACTAGATCCAACTGAAACCCCAAAGGACTGCCCTCTGGTTTAGAAGGACACAAGAAAGCTACTTGACTTGCAGATGGTGACCTATAACACACTGTTAACCACTACCCATTTCATACACTGCCTTCACACCCTGCCCCATCTCCCCATCCTCTGTCTCCAAGCAAGAAGCAGGCAGAGAGGAAAAGCCTCCTTGGTACAGCATCCAGCCAGACCATTAGATGCTCAGACAGCACCTGCCAGCATCCTTAGCTCACTCACTACTGCATCTTCTACCATTTCAGTGTCAAGACTGGCTGGTGTCTTGGGCTCCTGATTCAAAGCTCTAGGCAAGACTGCTCCCTGCCAGGAGCAGACAGTGACCTGGAGATCTAGAGACATCACACAAACAGCACAATGTCATACAGCAAGTCCAAGGGCTGAGAGGCACAAAACCCTGTGAGAGTCAGGCAGCTCCACATGTCTGTTTTTGCTTTTGAAGACAAGACAGGGACACCTCAGCATCCACTCCTGAGGGAGTGCTTGGGAATCTTAACCCTGTCCTTTCTCCTGTGCACAGGATTAGAGCTTTACCTGCCCACTATCCATTAGAAGGTGGGATAATAAAGAGGCAGCAAAATCAGAGAGATTGTAGTTGCAGGCTATGAGTAGACAGGGAACCAAACCGCTACCACTGCAGCACCAGCGGAATCTCCTGTCCTCCGAAAAACATCACCTGCATCCCTCTGACCACTGCCTGTCATGGGGCCAGGGCAGGCACAAGGAAGGAGGTTTTGAGGGCAACAGAGAATAGTCAAAACCAAAATAAAAGCAAGCTAGCCTGTTCTTTCAGGAATTTCTTCTTGCAGACAATCCCTATGATATTTTCATTTTTATTCTAGAGGTCACACATTTGGTAGCTCTACAGAGGTATGAAGCTTCTTACAACAGTCAGCTGGGCACTGCTTGCTGTTCCAACGAACTTTTCACAGCTCATTTGGCATATCAAGAACTAGGCACCAGGCAGATCTTCAATGGAAAGGCATCAGATGGACACACTTCCAGCAGGGTTTGTCTCCAACCTGGACACTACCCACCTCCAGCTGTGACTTTCAGGGACAGCACCCCTACTGGGAGCACCTGGGGACACTCTTGTCCTGGAAAGGATGTTTCAGGGCCAAAATTTCCTAAATGATGGAGTGGTTGGAGAGACTAGAACGGCTCAGCATGATCGACACCCAAAAACAGAGCAGAAACAACTTGGTCAAAATGTAACTTAGAGACACATTCCCAGGAGAAACCAAGTAAATATCTTTGCCAAAATGTAACTTGGGAGAGACATGCCCAGGAAGAACCAAGCACTGCAGGACAACTTTGCTGAGGAAAGCAGGGCAAAGGCTGGAAGCTGAAACTGAGCCAACCCAAACTTCAGCATGCGTCCTCCACGTGCAGATGGGTCCCCAGGGGTGGCTGACATTATTTGGGTTCCCTGGCACAGCAGGCCTTCCTTCCGGGGAGATGTGGAGGTCAGAGGTGAGTGGCAAGGATGACAGGGGCTGTGGGGGTAATGCTGGCTGTCGTTCATCACCATCCTGCCTTGCTGGGCAGCATCACAGCCAGAGTCAAGACAGCCCAGATTCTAGTCCCATGCCTGCCACTGATTCCGACTGCAACTTGGGACAAATTGCCACATTCCAGCATGCCAAACTGGGATGGGGACACTGCCTTTCCTCCTTCAACTGCTTGGATACAGGGCTGGCAGAGATGGCTCCAGGAGGGGCTTTCCCTGCCCACGCAATCTGCTTGCCCAGTTTAGACCTGTGCGTTGGTGGTTCAGCAAGGGAGACAGCAGGCTAGGTCAGGACAAACCAAGGTGTCCAAAGAAAGGATTTGCCTAGTGGAACCTTTCTTTCCCCCAGGCTCTTCAGAAAAAGCACTGCAGTATCCCCCATGCTGCCCTTTCCTCCCACTCACTCCTGCCTTCAGGATTTGGCCCCTCCAGCAGAGCACAAGCACAGGTGGGGACAGCAAAGGACTAGAGAAGACTGAGTCCTCCCACGCACTGCCACTCAGAGCCGTTCACATCTCTCACCCGCACACTTGACGTGGGTGGCAGGACAGCCCTGCTGTGCTCATCCGATGGGGTTGGCAAAGGTCAGCCCAGGAGATGGTCTCCAGTAAGGGCTGCCTGCCAACCACCGGCTGGGAACCACTCAAGAATAGTGGCAGGAAAGAAAAAAAGAAAGAAGGGGGAAAAAAAAAAAAAAAAAAGAAGGAGGGGGGGAAAGATGAAAAAGAAAAAATAACCCAGCTGGCAGCACAGACGCTGCCGGGAGAGGAAGCGGCAGGTTGAGACAAGGACATGGCTCATTATGCCACCCCCGCAGGTGCGGAGTGCCGAGCGGAGCGGCCGGCTCGGCTGCCGCCGGCAGCGCCGGCGGGGGGGAGGCAGCGGCCACCACTCTCATCCTCACCCCAGCCGGGGAGGACAAACCGAACACCATCATTACGGCTGAGAGCAGCTTCCACCCACTTCCTCCTGCACGCCCTGGGAGGCCAGTCAGGCTCTGACACACAGCAGGACAAGGACATGGAAGATGCTGCTGGAACAAGCTCTTCTAGTGCTGCAACGACTGCCCTTGGTGGTTTACAATGTCAGCCTGGATAAAGCCCCAAGCAGCACATGCTGACCTTGTGGCTGATACTGCTCGCAGCACGAGACTGCTGGGGACCATTCCTATCTGGTTTACTTCATGCTCAGAGCCGGGCAGACAGAAGCTCACCGTATGCTGAGGCTACCAGCACAACCAGTGTGACTAGGAGCTGGTGAGAGCTGGTGGTTTCCTCAGAGGACAGACGAGGGGTTGTATGAACCCCAAGGATGTTAGTTCCCGGGTCTCCTGGACAGGGCTCCCCTGCATGGGCAGCAGCTTCTGTAGGACATAAGACCTCAGCCTGTGACCCACCAGCATCTCCTTAGAGATGCATCAAGCTCAGACCACAGGCAGGACAACAGCAGGCAAGGAATGGAGCATTAATCCTACAAAAAAAAAAAAAAAAAAAAAATGCGCACGGATTTTTTTTCCTTGCAGCCTTTTCCTCCTGCTGCAGCTCAGGGTGCTGGAAAAGGCGGGTGACATCTCAGAGGATGGGAACAGGCTTGAAGGAGAGACAGCACCAAATGCGTGGGTGCTGCTCTCACCGAGAACAGAGCGCAAACCCTGCTGCTGCCAAGCCCAATGTCCTCAGATGCATCTCCCCAGCTCACCCAGCTACAGACATTGGAGACTTCCCTGTGCTGCGCTGAGCGGGGGAGTCTGAGCAGGACAAGGGAGCAGAGCAGCAAGGAGCCAGTGCCTTGCTTCTGCCCCATCTGCTCAGCCATGGGGAGATCCAGATCCAGGAGATGGAAGAAACCTGGGAAAGATCTTTCTTGCAGTGACATGGCACCCGGGTATGTGGTTGCAGAGCTAAGCGGCCTTCTCCTCTGCTTCAAACTTCAGACACCAGATGTTTTAACAGGAAAACAGCCCGGACTGTGGTTTCCCACCTCCCCACTACCTCTGGAGGTGAGGCACAAAGCACTAGGAAGAGCTGAAGCTCCAGGTGAACACAGCATGCTGCTCGCTCCTGCAGTCTGGGGATTTCCTGTACCAGAAACAACATCAGTGGGCTCATCAGCCCTCGTAGATTTCTCTTTTCAGGAATTTGCTCAGTTGCCTTTTAATCCTAGACAATTTTCTTACATCTTCTCTCCACCACTTCACCTAAGGCCACCATTTCCACAGGTTAATCCCAAACTGCTTCAGAAAATGTGTTCATGTCCTGAGAGGTCACTGCATCTTCTGACACAAGATGCCCAATTATAGTAACTCAAGCAACCCTTCCCTGCTCACCTTCCTTCCCCCCGTCACACAGGATTTTATTATTCCCCATCATGCCTCCCTCAGTCATCTCTTCCCCCAGACGGAAGAGAGCCAGTTTATGTAATTGTTCCATCTATGGAAACGGCTTCGTACCTTTAATTATTCCTGCCACCCCTCCCTGCACTTTCCAGGCGTGTCTTTAAAAGGGTGCGGATGTGCCAGCAAGGGAGACGGGCTGCGAAGGAGGCGCGGTTTTGGTTAAAACACCCTCTGTCCCCAGGACGGGAGGCTGTGCTCTGCCCTGACCCCGCTCCTGCCCAGCGGGGCCGCAGCCAGCCCCTGGCCCAGAGCCCTTGTTTGTCCCCGGGCAGGCTGCACACCAAGCAGATCATTTGTGAGCACGGGGACGGCCAGCACCAGCTCCCCCACCCCGGGGCCTCCAGTGCTCCCGGCGATGAAAAGCCAGAACAAAAAGCATTTGCAAGGCCAGAGCATGGGCACGGCGCGGGACACGCAGCACGAACCCCCCCGCCACGGGGACGGGGCCACCGAACAACACACAGCAAAACAGATGGGCTACAGTAAGTGCTGGTTCAGTACCGCGATGACTCAGCCGCTCCACGGGCAGAGCGGAGAGAACTCCGACTCTCCCAACTCAGAGGGGCTCCACGGACAGGCCACGGTGGGAAACGAGTAGCCCAGGCGGCTGCTCACACCCTGCCTGGGGATTTCAGAGAGGAAAAAAACCTCAGGCAGGACAGAGAGGCCAATGCTGTGATCAAACCACAAGGGACGGCCGAGATGTGAAAGCGTCCTGTTCAAACACTCCATCAGTAAGGAAGCACGCAGAGGTTACAAAAGGACAAACATCCTGACAGCCTCAGCCGTTCACACCAGCGCTCAGTTTCACCCACGAGCTGCAGCACCTGCACGACCAGATGCTTTCCCCCCTCAGTCTATGCACAGGTGTGCAGGCAGGATGCTGTCCCCAGGTTCCGCACTAACACGACAGCATCAAAAGATGGGTTTTCTTCCCAAGACAGGCAGGACAAAATCCAGGTCACTGGGTCCAGACAGCTCCTCCAACCAGGAGCCACCTCACTACCTGTCTAACCCAAGCTGGGGTGCTGGAAAGATCAAGGGGGAAACTCACATGGCAAAGCCCAAACACACCCCCACCTTGGAAGGAGGTGACAGGGCTTTGCAAAGGGACAGCACAGGCAATGTGTGTGGCTCAGCCACCCAGTTTCCCTGCTAGGTGGCCACAGATGCTGCAGAGCTGGGATGCACCGATGTCAGAACAGATGTTTTAAACACAGACACTGAGCCTCCCACTGAACCCGGGCTTTGGAGTCCAGTGGCTTTTCCACGATGAAAAGGCACAGCATGTCAGCCCTCACAGCCTCACACATCTAAAGAGTCTCAGCCCCCCTCTGTAGCATGAGGACCCTGGCCCCACAGCATTGGGTGTTGACCTGGCTATGGCATTGTTCCTGGGGAGTGGACACTCACCCATCACCCTATCACACACCTCAGAGTGCCCCACAGAATCACAGAACCAATTAGGCTGGGAAAGACCTTTGAGTTCATCCGGTCCAACCCATGACCAAACACTTCCCAGATCATGGACTAACTGCCACGTCCAATCTCTCCTTAAACACCTCCAGGGCTGTTGACTCCACCACCTTTTTAAGCTCATCAGGGACTTGCTGTCCCTCTTGCCCCCACCAGTCCCACATGGGGCAGGGCACACCTTAGGCAGGCAGCGCTCTTGGGACGCCTGCACTCCCCTGCATTCCCACAGCACAGCCCCGCTGCTCCAGTACCTTCCAGACACCTTCTCCTCACAATTCCCACCCCAGATCCAGCCCTGCCAAGTGCTTCCAGGACCCTGAACCTCCTTCAGCAAAGAAGGGCGATGGAGCTGGGGAAGGAAGGGTGTGGGACACAAGATGGATGAGGAGCAGCTGTGGGAGGTCAGGGTGTTCAGCCAGGAGGAGGCTCAAATGGAGCCTTACCACTCTCTACAATATAACCTGACAGGCAGATGTAGACGGCTTCGGGTCCCCGGGAGCAAGCGACAGGACAAGAGGACAAAGCCTCCACCTGCACCGGGAGAAGTTTATGCTGGACATTAGGAAGAATTTCATCACAGAAGGAGTGATGGGGCACTGGAATGGGCTGCCCAGAGCAGTTGTGCAGTGACCATCCCCGAAGATATTCCTGGCACACAGTGCCATGGTCTGTTTGATAGGGTGGTGTCCGGTCATAGGCTGGACATGAGCTCAGGGGTCTTTTCCAACCGCATTCACTCAGGAATCCTGCACCACGACAGCCCTGCCTGCGCCGGGGTCCTGAAGGACTGCCGGGCCATGGGGGATGGGGCACGGGCCCTGCGTAAGCCCCAGGCTCCCCCAGAGCGCTGGGTGCCCCCGGCGGTCTCAGAAGCGGCCCCGGCCGCCGTGCCGCCCCGGCCGCTCGCACCCCCGCTCCCCGAGCCCCCGCACCTGGGGGCGGCGGGGGAGGGCGCGCACACCAACGGCCTCAGGCGCGGCTCCTGGGTGACGTCACGCCTTTCCAGAAGATTCCCCCCGGGGATCCCGCCGCCGCCTGCGAGCGCGCGGCCAATCAGAGAGCGCCGAAAGGGCGGTGCTGGCTTGAACTGGCCAATGGAAGGCAGCGATTGGGAGGCGAAGGGGAGAGAGGCGGGCAAGTGAGGGGCGGGCACCCGCCTTCGCCCCGCCTCCCCAGTCAGAGATAGCCAATCAGCAAGGCGCAGTGCGGCGATGGACAGCCCCCCGGGCCAACGGGGGCGTGGCGCGCGCGGGCGGGACTCCCCTGACGTGGCGGCCGGGGGGCGGGGGCGGGGGCGGCCCAGCGAGCGCTCGGCGCCCCGGGACAGCGGGAGCGGTGAGTGCCGGGGGGGCCCCCGACCGCCCCCGCACCCCCACACCGACCCCCGGCCCGGGCTGTGCCCCCGCGCGGTGGCACCGCAGCGCTGGGGGCCAGTCCCGCTGCGCTGCGGGGGTGTCACTGTGGGACTGCCGTGGGGCGACAAGTTGTTGCCGTGGGGCTGGGCGGAATTAGTCCCCGTGTCCCCGGCTCGCTGTGGGGTGGCGGGGCCGTGTCACCCCGCCCTGGGGGTAACAGGCTGTCACTGAGGGGTGGGGCGTCACTCTGCGCCGCGGGGTGACGAGGGGGTGTCACCGCGGGGCTGGGCGGGGGTCGGTCCCCCCCCTCCCCGGGGGTGGCAGGGTGTCCCTGTGGGACCGGCGGGGTCTGGTGCAGTGCCTCGGGGTTAACAGGGTGGGATGAGGGGCAGTGCCCCACCTCGGGGTTAACAGGGTGTCACTGTGGGGTGAGGGGCAGTGCCCCACCTCGGGGTTAACAGGGTGTCACTGTGGGGTGAGGGGCAGTGCCCCATCTCGGTGTTAACAGGGTGTCACTGTGGGGTGAGGGGCAGTGCCCCACCTCGGGGTTAACAGGGTGTCACTGTGGGGTCAGCCTCCTGCCCGAGGGGTGACAGGGTGTTGCTGTGGGCCGTCACCTCTGCGCTGTGTGTTGACGAGTTGTTGCCATGAAGTTGGGTGCTCCTCAGTCCCTCTGCACTGTGGGGTGGTCACATATCTCTATGGGGCTGGGGAGGGTCAGTCCCTCTGCCAAAGGTGACAGGGTGTCACTGCGGGGCTGAGGTGGACAGTCCCTCGGCCCGAAGGGGTGACAGGGTGTCACTGTAGGGCTGGAGGTGATTGGCCCCTCTGTCCATGGGGTGACAGTGTCTCCCTATAGGGCTGGAAAGGGGTTCTTGCCTCGCTGCACCTGTGGGGTAACAGTCTGTCCTGATGTTGGGGCTTAAACCACTGCTTTATGAAGTGGCAGGGTGTCCCCGGGGGCTGGCAGGATCGGCCTCTCTGCTCCAAGGGGTGACTGGGTTTTGCTGTGGCTCTGGGAGCTTAGCCCCTTTGGCCCTTTGTGGGTGGGGAACAGAGGGTAGTCACCCTCTCCTGTAACCATGGGGTGATATGAAGGCTTTGTGGGGCTGAAGGTGGGGGAGGAAGGAGTTGGTGTCTCTGGCTTCTGTGGGGTTCCAGGGTTTCTTGGTGGGGCTGTGGGAAAGGGTTAACTGGGCTGCCCTATCTGGTGACCATGTGTCCTTGTGGGTCTGAAGAGTGTGTCAGGAAGGGGTTAATCCCCCCTAACAGAGATCGTGCATCCAAGTGGGGCAGGGAGAGAGAGGGTAACATCCCCTGCTGTGGGACTTCAGTACAGCCCTGTGGGGCTAGAGAGGGTGGTGAGGTTAGGGTTAATCCCTCTCTCCTGTTTCACTTTGGAGGGAATAATGTGCTCTGTTTGAGCTACGTGGTGTGGCATGGAAGGGGTCAACACCCCTCCACCACCGCACTGGGGCTACCTGTGCATCCTTGTGGGGCTGAACTGGCTGGTGAGAAAAAGTTGGTAACCTCTCACCCAGGTGACAGTAACAGGTTTAGAGGAACCAGCAAGGAAGGGGTTAACCCCTGTCCTCAGTCGAGGTGACAGTGTCTCCTGGGAGGGCTGACCAGGAGGAAAGGGTTAACCCGCTTTCCTCTTGAGGCAGTCAGTGGGTCCCAGTGGGACTTGATCGTGGCAAGGGGTCACCCTGGACCCCTATGGGTCTGTGCACTGGGGCACAACGCCTAAGTGGACCCCCATGTGCATGACAGCTCCTAAAAAGGATAGCGTCTGGGCTTGGGAAGGGAATAAATCCCATCCCTTTGAAGTTCTTAGCCCCACAGTGGGGCTGGGCAGGGGGCATGGGGTGGTGATCTGTGCAGTTAGGGGGTTTAACCCCATCCCCATGCCATTATGAGTATCCTGGTGAGTCTGGAGATGGGGTACCCTACACGGAGAGACAGCATAGGGGGCTTGACCCTATCCGCACAACTGTGAGCAGCTGAATGTGGCTGGAAAGAGGGGAACCTACTTAGGGAGACACTGTGAGGGGCTTGACCCCATCTCCACCCAAGAGCCAGCACCAGATAGGACTGGAAAATGGGGGACCGTGTCGGGTCTTAGAATGGCAAGTGGTGCTCGACACCATCCCCACGCAGGAGGCAGCACTTCGTGGCTGTGGAGATGTGGGACTCTCTCTGGGGAAATTGTGAGCGGGGGTCGTGCTCCGTGCCCACGCAGGAGGCGGCCGCCGGCGGGGCTGGCAGCGGGGGCTGTGCTGGCAGAGGTAGCGAGGGGAGGGTTAACCCCGTCCCCACGCAGGTGCCGGCACCCCAGTGGGGCTGTCGGTGGGGAGGGGGAGGCGGGCGGTGCGTGTGGGGGCTCGGGGAGGGTATGATTCATTGCGGGTAGTCATGACATTGCTGCCTGGTTGCCTGCGGCTGCCATCCAGCACGGGCACGGGTGGCTCTGCTTGCCCCGGCGCGACAAGATCCCCAGCAGCTCCCTGACTGAACCCGGGATACGCTACCATGCCGGCCATCCTGCTCTTCTGGAGCCGCGCCGAGAGGTATGCGCTGCCTCGGCACCCGCGTCCCGCCGAACCCGCCCGGCTCGGAGCCCGCGGGACCGCAGCCCCTGGGGACACCGCGGGATGGGGGCTGTCGCTCGCCCGGCTGGTTTGCTTGCCGCGGGTGGGATGCAAGAGCTACCTGGTGATATCCCCAGTACGGCTGCCTAGTTTTGCTGTAGAGCTTCTGGAGAGGATGCTCTCCGTGGCCTGCGAGTGACGGTGACAGACGAGGGGACGCGGTGGCATTAGCTTTCCTTGGCGTGCCTGAAGGTGACTTCTCAGAACTAGGTTTTGCGCCTTGGGCTCGGGGGACGCACCGTCCCCGTCCCGCTGCCCTGGCACCACGGGGAGCCGCGGACGCCGGGCAGGAGTGCGGCACTCAGATCCCTTCTGCCGGGGCACCGGTGCCGGCGTCCGGTGAGGGGGACACAGGGACCCCCATGCATCCGAACGGGAAAAGCTGGGGAGGTGCACATTGGTTAACGTGACTTTTTTCCATATCAACGCCGCCCTACTTTTCTCCCTACCCGATTCGCCTGGCGGGTGCTCAGCCCTGGGCGTCAGCAGAGTCGTTTCTGGGGACACCGGGGGGCTCCTGGCTGCGCTCCCTGCGCTCCTTGGAGGGGGCTGCGTGGGGGACGTGACGGTGCCAGGCGGCTGGGTGCCTTGAGGCAGCGGAGAAGAGGAGTGCTGACGGATTAAGCAGAGGTGTCTTAATCTGTCGGTTTAACAAGAAAGCGTCAAGAAACCAATTAAAAGGAAAATTACGGCACAGCGAGTGGCTCAATTGAAGGGTCTCTCCGTGCGCGGCTGGGAAGCACACAAAGGACGGCAGCTCCCCGGCGGCACCGCGTCGTCCGGAGGAGCCCTTTCGGAGCCATCCTGGGAGCGAGGTCAGAGCCAACCACGGCTGCCGGGCTGGCGAAGAGCTGCCCTTTGGGTGTGCCGGAGGAGGTGGAGGGGGGGACTCGCCAGCAGAGCATCCCTTGGCGGCGGCGGCATCCCCAGCACGAGGCAGCACCTTTCGCCCCGCCACCCTCCTCCCGCCCTCCAGTGCCTCCCGGCCGGGCACACAACACCTGCCGCCGCCTGCGGACAGCCGCGATGTTTAAAATAAAACTAGAGCCTTTAAAAATGACAGCTTGGACTATGAATGTGTTCATAAAGTTTCGGTAAGTGGGTTTCCGCCCCTCGACCTTGTGTCCTCGTTAAACCATCAGCGCCTGTCCCTGGCATCCTGCGGTGACCTTGCACCCCGAGATGGAACAAAAAAAAACCTTGTGCCGTTGCCAGGGTGGGTTTGTTCCCTTAGATGACTGCCGAGCGGAGGGATTATGTCAAACGATCGCTATTCAGCTGGCGCGCTCGCCCAGCGGTTGCTCGGGCTGATGTCATGTGCGGGGCCGGAACAAAGATTTATTCTTTATTTAATTTTTTTTTTTTTCCTTTCGGTGTGGTTGCAAGAGGAGGATGGAGGCTGGGCTGGCTCGACAGGGCAGGGGAATGCCTGTGGTTTTCACCAGGGCAGGGTGGCCGTGGCTTATCTGGAGACATCTGGTTTGGGAGGGCGATACAGGAATGCCTTTGCCTGCCTGAAACCCCCCACGGCTCCCGAGGGGGTTAAATGGGAAGTCAGGAGAGGATGACTGAGCAGAAGGGGGAGAGGATCGGTGGCAAGGCGCAGCTGATCCCAGAGAGGTGGGAGGGAAGGAGGGAGGCTCTGCGGGGACAGAGTCTTGTTTTATCACCATTGTGCATGTGAGCTGAGCCTCGGGAGTGTGCCTTAACCCACCGGGTCACCCGCCAGCACCTGGTTCTCTCTGGCACGGTAAATCCGGCACCGGGATGCATTTCGGTACAGAAATTCCCTTCCTCGTGCCCAGCCAGAGGAAGAGGTCCTTGGTCAGGTCAGAGGTCCTCATCAGGCATCCCCTGGCCAAAGACCTCTCAGTGGGCAAGTCCAGAGATCTTGTGGGGGGCAGCAGCATTTTGCCAGGACAGGATGTGTTTTCATGGGAAGCGCTGTGGGGTTTTGGCCAGGTGAGGATGTCGCAGTGGTGCTGTCAGGCTGGGCTGTGTGGGGTCAGAGCCAGACACTCTGGTCCCTGGGCAGCAACAGTTGAAGGTTTGTCAGCTCTGTGTTGCTGGAGGTAGGGTGTGGTGACATTGTCTTTAGCAAACTGCTTGATTTGCTCTCCTTGTGGGAAGGAGCAATTGTCATCCCAGTAATGGTCTCAGCCTCCACTGGAGGCTGCTGTGAAGAACCAGGGTGTTAGAGTGATCCTTGGTGGGGAGAATGGACAGGATAGCTCTTGGTTCTCCTGCCTGTTGCTCACTCCAGAGTTTCCTGCATCCTCCCTGCCACTTAGGGAGGGTAAATGAGGAGGTGCATGTGGGCTGGGGGCAGAGCATCCCCCAGCACCTGTGTGGGCTGGGTGCTGTTGGCATCTCTGCACACAGAAGCTGGTATAGAAATGTGTTGGCATCCGGGAGCTGCCACAGGAGACGCTGTCAGATGCTCTTTAAGCCCCCAGGGACCTCCTCCCACCTCTTGTGTGCCGCCTGAGCTGCTGTACAATGTTTGCAGATGCCCCCATCTCCCCTCACTGTGTCCTTCAGGGTGCCTTAGCTCCTCCCCCCGCCTCCATCTACAACAAAGCTTCTCCTTCATGGCTGAAGCAAAAAAGAGCAGAAGTTGGTGGTTTGGATGGAGGTGGCCAAATGTAGGGGCAATTTCCAAGCTCCTGTAGGTGTTCATTGCTCAAGTTATGGCTCAAGGCAAGTGTTGGATGCTTGAAGTGGCTTCCACGTCCTTAGAGTAGCGCCTAGACATGGGTCCTAGGGGAGCACAGCCACCCTTGATTGAGCTGTGGTGATTGGGGGGGGTCCCTCTGTGACTTGTAGTGGGAGCTCATGGATAGAGTAAGGATGGGGAGACCATCTGCTAGCTTGTATGATGGTGAAGAAAAGGGCCAAGGCTCACACCCCATGCCAAAAATCTGTCTGCTGGAGGGGCAGAGTGGGTTGAGGTGGCTCAGGTATGTTTGGAGCAAGGGTGAGGTGAAACCTGGAGTGTAGCAGGGAGCAAGATTTGAGGGGGTGCAGGTCTACTAGAAGCACAGAAAAGCAGGGAGAAGCAGAGTCAGCTCTAAACGTGAGGGGCCAGGCCAGACCAGACCCTGAGGTTCAGGGTGTCAGGTGTTTGCTGTCAGATAATCAAAAGTCAAGGAGCAGTGGGAAACATCCGTGGAGAGGTGTGGGACTCGTTAGCTTTGGCCTGGAGGAGCAGCCCTGCCGTGTCCCCTGGCTGCTCCCTGGGTGGCTGCGACTCCAGCGGTGACTGCGGGATGAATTACAGCCACCGGGTTTTCCATGCCTTAGTATAGACATGGGCATGGCCTCAGCCCCCGCGTGATGGAGCGACTGAGCCCTGAGTTCCTGGCTTGCTGCAAGATCCAGTTGGAGGCTCTCGGGGAGTGCAAGTCAGGCTAGAAAGTGTTGGGGTTTTTTTTAAAACAGAAAAAAGAAAAAAGCCCTCCCACCATCACAAGATGTTTCTGTCTAACGGCTCCGTTCTCTCTCCGCTAAATACAAATTATGGCTCTGACAGCCGGAGGCGCTTATCTCCAGCTGAATGCCAATTGCTTTCAGGAACAAAATGTTTGAAGTTCCTTTAAGGTGAAGGCACAGTGTGGTCCCTGCCACTGCTTTCAGCCTCCAAAACCTGCTGTCATCACCACGACTTGGGTCTTAGGTCCCCAGCTGGGAGAGAACCAGGCAAGGGGATGGACACAGGCCGGCAGCTACATTTGGACATAGCTCAGCCCTCCTGACTCAGCCAGGGGGGACGGACAGGGACGTGGTCCTGGCCTGACGTTAGCAGTGGCGTGGCCCCTATAATAGCACCGTGCCCCAACTTGAGCTCTCTCTCCCTGTCAGCCTCAGAGATGAGTCTGTCCATCCCAGCCTTGGGGCTCAGCGGGATAAAGCCAGAGCTGGGACACATTCTGGCGCCGGGGCTCTGACCTCTGTTGGGAAGCGTGGACTTGAGCTGGCTCTGGTGCTGCTGGCCCGTGGGACACAGGGAGCATCGGCTCCGTGATAAGTGTGTGCCGGTCCCGTCCCCAACTTCCCCTGTGTGATATTCACCTTACGAAGAGCTGTCTTTCTCCTTTCAGGAATAAGTACTCGGCTCCCGGCAGCGTCGCCGTCATGGGGAAGGACTATTACAAGATTTTGGGCATCCAGAGCGGTGCCAACGAAGATGAAATCAAGAAAGCCTATCGGAAAATGGCCCTGAAATATCATCCTGACAAAAATAAAGACCCCAATGCTGAGGAGAAGTTCAAGGAGATTGCAGAGGCTTATGATGTCCTGAGTGACCCCAAGAAACGAGCCGTGTATGACCAGTATGGGGAGGAAGGTAAGGGGATAAGCACTGCCCACTGGGAGGCAAGGATGTGGGGTACAAAAAAGTTTTAGAGGTGGGGGAGGATTTTCACAAAGAGGTGTTTCAGTGTTTTGTGCCTGCTTCTGAAACGGGACTGGTTGCCAAAGAATCAGAGAGAGTGAAGGCTCCACAGGTGTCAGGAATTACCTCTCATCCCACTCCTCCCCAGGCTACTTCACTTTTCCAGTGATTTGTCACCTTGCTTCCTGGGGTGGCTGGGCTCCCCCTGCCCCCTGCCCCAAAACCATGGGTGCCAGCTGAGAAATGGAAGGAGCTCACCTCCTGGGTCATACCTGGGGTAGTTCGTTAGCAGCTCTTTAAATGACCTAAATAACGCAGCAGAGATGTACTGCTCCTGCCCACATTCCCCCTGTAGTTGGGCACTGGTCCCACTGTCCTCCCTGGTACAGGCTGACCTACAGGATTCAAAGCTTTTCCCAATTTAAGTAATAGGCCCTTGTTTTGAAACCAAGTGGCTGCTGTTGTCTGGTGGTTGGCATGGAGGAGGAGGAGGAGGAGAGCTGCTCCAACACAGGCGGCCTTATTAGTCGATGATGGAAGAGTGCAACCCCATTCGAGGAGAGCGCCGAATAGCATCTGCATTAATCAGCCCAGGACTTGGGTGCTTAAAAGAGCAGAAGGTCTGGCAGGAGCAGGCTGCAGGGTGGAAGAGGCAGCTCCTCTCTCAGGCAGGTGCATCCCCTCACAAGCCACCGGCAGGATTAAGCAGCAGTGGGTTAATTGTTGACCTGCTAGTTATGTCAGGGCTGTGATGGATGCACTGGGCACAGTGATTTGCTGCCCTGTAAAATGAGAAGAGACTCTCTCAAGTGGGAAACCAGCTTTTCCCGGGAGGCCTCAATGAAATTGGATGCCTCTCAGGCTGGCGTCATGGGATTAAAGGTGAAACCTCCTGGCTGTACAGTCTATTAGGAATGGGGCTCACTGGGGATTTGGCAAAATCCCCGTCGCCTGCAGGTATCTGAAATAAGAGTGAATTAGGGAAGAGGGTAAGGGGTCTCTCACTGCCCCATCAAGTTAAAGACTGTCTTCCCCCATGTCCCATCAGTGTTGAACCTCTCATGTTCCATGACCTTCCCCACCCCTTCTGTTTCCCATTTTTTTGGGCAATGAAGATCAGCAGTGTGAGGATTTTCAGGGTTCCATGCTGTGTTGGCAAGGTGAAGCAGGAAACCCACCCAGAATACTGACTTCAGCACTCAGAAGAGACCCTCCCCACCAAACTTGTCCTGCTGTGGAAGGGGCCTGGGGGGTTGGGACAAAGGACAGGCTGTCAGAAATAGTCCTTCACTGTCATTGGTGTGCCCTGAAAATAGTCCCTGAGCTAGGCTTGGCTTAACCCTTCCCAACCCTCCTGGTCAAAAATAGCCTTGCAGAGCTTGTGTGGCCTCCTTGAGGGGCACTTATCATGTGCCTTGACTCCTTGGGACTGGGAATGAGTTGCAGTGACTTCAGGCTCAGCCTGGGACCTGGCAGGGGAGTTCTCATGGGAAGGAAGGGTTGCCAGATGATCCAGACCTGGAGCTTATCTGGCATTTTATACAGCCAATGTGCAGGAAGCTGCATGCTGACCTGGAGGTCTGCTCACCTCCACCTGCCTGTAGAATCTCTGAGAGTGGAGAAGATCTCTAAGATAATTTAATGAAGCACTGCCATGTTCACCACTGACCTGTGTCCCTAAGTGTCACATCTGCACACCTTTTTAACACTTCAAGAATGGTGACTCCATCACTTCCCTGGGCAGCCTGTTCCAAAGCCTGGCCGACTTTTCTGTGAAGAATTTTTTCCTAATATCTGGTTTCAGAGACAAGGCTATTGGGGTAGGAAGGAGCCTGCTCATGGGGAAAATGGAGATGGGCTAATCAGGGTATGTTTTAAATCAAAATTAGATTAATTGGGTGGAGAAAATCAAAGAGGTCCTTCAGTAGGGATAAAGGGAACAAAACCTGAACAGATTCTGAGCTTGCAGGGTGTAGGGGTAGGACTGTGTGTCATGGGTGGAGATGGTGCCTTCATGGTGGTTGTGCCGGAGGGGTGATCTGCATGCTCAGGAGAGGGTGGAAAAACTCCCTGGAGGTGGCAGAGGCCATTCTCCCACCTGGGCAGTGCGGTCCTTGCAGAGCACTGCCCTACAGACAGCATTCATGTCTCCTCTTCCTCCTTCTCTTCCAGGTCTCAAAACTGGAGGTGGCTCTTCAGGTGGCTCAGGGAACACCTTCCACTACACCTTCCATGGAGACCCTCATGCCACCTTTGCCTCCTTCTTTGGAGGCTCCAACCCTTTTGACATCTTCTTCGCCAGCAGCCGCTCCCGGATGTTCAACGGCTTTGACCAGGAAGACATGGATATGGATGATGACGACGACCCTTTCAGTGCCTTCGGCCGGTTTGGCTTCAACGGCATCAATGGGGTTCACCGGCGGCACCAGGAGTCCCTGCACACGCGGAGGAAGGTCCAGGACCCACCTGTCATCCACGAGCTCAAGGTGTCCCTGGAAGAGATCTACCACGGATCCACCAAGAGGATGAAGATCACTCGCAGAAGGCTCAATGCTGATGGCCGGACCATGCGGACTGAGGACAAGATCCTAAACATTGTCATCAAAAGGGGTTGGAAGGAGGGAACCAAAATCACATTCCCCAAAGAAGGGGATGCCACTCCAGACAACATCCCTGCAGATATTGTCTTCATCCTCAAGGACAAGCCTCACTCGCACTTCAAGAGAGATGGGACGAACGTGATCTACACGGCGAACATCAGTCTTAAAGAGGTGAGTAGGGGTGGTAAATCCCATGGGATGTGAGGTGGCACTCATTCATGGCATTTGGGTCCAAGATGGGAGTTAGTCCTTCTGCTTTGGATAGGAAGGAACAGGTAGGTCACAAGAAAGGAGCTGCAGAAGCCAACTTGGTCTTGGCTTTGGAGGTGCTTGACTTCCATGCCAGATGTGGGACACTGATGCAACGGTCCCTGCTGAACACACCTCACTTCTTGAGCCAATTCAGTGGTATTTACCCTTTTCCTGCCTTCTCCATGTGTCTTGTTTTTCTGTTTTAGCATAGGGTATTCATATGTGGAATGAAGGCCACATCCTCTGTAGGAACAAGGGAAAACCCAGGTTGGGCGGCATCAGCCTGATTCCTGCTTTTCTTGTAACTGAGCCCACTGTGCTTAGTGGGCAGAGAGCAGTGTGCTTGGGCAGAGAGCAGGATTACGTGAAGGAAAGTGATCCCTTGCCCTCTCTGAGCAGTGCTATAGCTGTATTTTGTTTCTGGCTTTCCCTGATAAGCAACCAAATAAATTAAATACCCAGGCAATAAGTAAAACTCAATACTTCCAGGCTGCCAGTCCTAGAGGTCACAGTGAGGCTGGATGGGTGCATCAGATCATCCAGCAGTCTGCACAAAGGTGGAAGAGAAAAGGGGAGATTATCTCAGTACAAGATGTGCTGTTCACCACTGCTGCTGTAAAGCTACCTTTTAATAAATCCCAGCTGGCAGCTGCATTTAACGTTGACGTTTTTGGCAGCTGCCATTTGCTGTTCCTTTCAGACGGTAGACGCTGTCTGTCTTCTTAATGAGCTGATTTTTTTTTTTCCTTCCCGAAGGCAGATTTATGTTCTCAAATGTGTTTAATAGAAATAAGCTCAATGGGCCAGACCTGAGGCAGGAAAACGTGATCTTGTGAAGTGTGCCAGGAAGCCAGGAGAGCTCTACCGTGGCTCTGCATCCCAGCTTGGGCTGTGACCGGGTGTACTGGGGGCAAAAAGCACGTAGGCGAGGCAGAGCTGGGCACTCCTGAAGCAAACTCAGCTCCATTTAACTTGCAGACTCAGGAGCAGAGTTTCCCTTACAGTGCAAAATACAGAGGTTTATTCCCACAGTAGCTGATTCTCCTGGCTGATCCAGAAATACTTGGAAGAGACTGCCTTATTTATGGAGCTGTGTATGCCATATCTCAGATATTTCCTTCTGTTCATTCCTCTTATCTCTAAAGTTAACCCTGACCTGGCTGTGCTGATACCCAGACCATGTTAGCCCAACTTTGTACACTGGTCAGGCTGGAACTTGGAAGGACTCTTGCCTGGAGTTGACTTATAAGCAGCAACTGGAGAAACGGGCTCCAGCTCCTTGTACTGGTGAACTAGAAGTGTTGGACACCTGTGAGCTCTGTGAGCAAGGCCTTCATGCTGGCAGTGGGTTTGCACAATGCACACGCAAAGCAGAAAATTGATGGTCCAGACAAATTCCTTGTCTCTTTCAGCTGGAATTTCTGGTCTCTAACCTTCCCCAGCACAAGCCCAACATGCTGGGCATCCTCATGGAGCTGCTGGTCTGCCTGTCATCCCCAGCCTGCTGCTTGCCAGGGCAGTGTGAAACTCTGCTGCGTTTGTCTTCCAGGAAAAGAAGTTCCTTAAGTGCTCTGGAGCATGAGCAGATGCTGGGAGCTCTCCAGTTCTGTATGCTACCACCTCAGTGTGTGACAGAGCACAATTTTTCCATCTCTTCAGGCTCTGGCTGTAGCCTTAGGTCTCTCCTTGCACATTCTGCCTTGCAAGGCTGCCTTTTCTAGCCCAGGTTTTAGTCTCTGCCACTGCCATGAGAGAACTTAGTGCCATCAGGAAAGCTGGCAGGTGATGGGTGCTGGAGGGCCCTCCCAGCCCTCAAATCCTGGTCCTACTGCGTGCTTGGCCAGGGCACTGCAGGCTTTTTGCCACCTGTCTGCTGCAGAATCACAGATGTAGGAGTAGCTTTTCCAGGGATTCGTTGTCTTCCTTCCTAAAATCAGAGGCGTGTGCCAGATCGGAGAGCTGCAGGGGGGAGGAGACACACAGCTCCACCAGCAGCTGCCTCTGCCAGGAGGCAGCGCTGCCGGCGGGGCGTCGTTTTCCCCCTGGCTGCTGCCTAATGCCTGCCCTCGGCACCATCCCCGCTTTGCATCCTTTACCTGGCGTCACCTTCCCCGAAGCATCCGCGCTCGGCTCATCCCGGCCGGGACGCGGCCAGTGGCGACGCCCGCCCCGGCAGCTTCGCTGCGGGCGGAGGAGGACCCAGCAGTGACCTAGATAAAACTCTGCTCGCACAGCACAGCGCTCAAACCCAGGGTGATTTCATCCCCAGGGATAAACCAAGCCTCTTTCTAGGATGCGGGGTAGCTCCCGTGGTTACTGGTGTTACTTCAGCAACCGCTTTCCCAAATGCCAGCAAAGTTGAGCAAGAAGAATGAAAAACAGGGACATACGGCGGAGGAGCGATCGCCTCGGATTCTTGCGTCTTGGCTCTGGGAAGGAAACATTAAGATCCTGTCTGCCTTCGCTGTTACCGCCCGCTTCTGCTCACATCTCTGCCTGCTTTCCCCATCCACGTGTTTGCACAAGGAGTTCTTGTTCTCCTTTCTGTTTTGTGGCTGGAGGTGTCCTTTCTTGGCACTCTGTGCTGGGCACCAGCGAGCAGGAGGGCTTTGGCATCCTTGCCTGAATGCACAGCACAAACTCCTTGGTGTGGGGAGATTGTCCTTTGTTTCCCCCTCAACCTGCTGGAGATCAGCCAAGCACCTGCTGCGCACAGAGCTGGTGATGGCATCCTCCTGCAGGCTGAAGACTTAATCCCTGGAGGACATCCTCTCCAGGAGGAGGCCTGTGCAGATGAGCCATGCAAAGGGGACAGGACCATGTCGCCTGTTCTCCACGCAGAGACCCCAAACCAGCTCTGGCACAGATCCCTCTGCAAACCCTCTGGTTCAAAGCCTTGGTTCAGCTGCAGAATTCCCATCCATCATCTCAGAGCCAGTGGCCAGCATGAGATGTTTCTTCTGGTGCCTGTTGCTGCTCGGCATTTGGAGGCTTTTCCTAGGGAGGGGAATGCAGAACATTCCCCCACCAACCCCAGAAACTGCAATTGCATCTTTCTCCGCTCCCCTTGCAGGGTGTTTTAGGAGGGCTGGGACCCACAGGGACAAACCTGTGTCAGCCCCCACATGAAGCTCAAGGCTATAGCTCAGCAAGCCCCCAGCCCCCACCCCCTTCCAGAAGCATCGTTCTGCAGTCCTCTCAGCCCTTGCCGAAAGCCTGGAGACGATCCTGCCCACATATACGACAGAGCTGTCTGAGTTATTTAAGGACACAAGGATTTTCTTGCTGCATTCCCACATCACGTGGCTTGCCAATGCAGGCCGGTGTGCGGCTGCTGCTGGGGGCTGGGGTACAGCAGGGTGGCACCCCCACACCGGCTCCTGGCTGTGCAGTGGGGTAGGAGATGGGAACCAGCCTCCCCAGCTCCCAGGGAAGCTCAGTGCCACACCATTGTCCCATCCTGGCACAGACATGTGGGGGCTGTCAGGGACGGGGACGGGACGTGGGACATGGGACATGGGCTGTGCTATAGATAACCCCAGCACCGGGCAGAGCTGCCGTGCTCTGGAGGGTGACAGCTGATGGGCTGTGGCAGCATCCCATGATCTCAGCTGGATTTTCGGCTGCCTAAGGCTGGGCGACGAGGCTGGAAAGGGGCTAAATTTAGCCTGTGCTGTTGCTGTGGGTGGCTGGGTGTTTGCTGGTGGTGCCTTCTGGGCAGGCCAGGGGGTGGGGAGGAGAGTCCTTCCCACCATGAGAGCTGGGGCACCCCTTTTCTGGGGCACCCCTCTCCTGCATGGCTGCTGCAGCCCAGTTCACAGTGGTTGGGCCAGGCTGGTGCCAGCAGAGAGCTGTGCTCGCGCTGGTGAGCATCACACAACGCTCTTGGGCAGCATCCAAAGGGAGCTGGGCGGTTCAGCTGGGGGAGCAGCCAGTGGGGGGACAGGGTGTAGCTGTCGGGATGCTTTGGGGTGCCAACCCCACCTGATGGCTGTTCCCTCTTGCTCCCTCAGGCCTTGTGCGGCTGCACCGTGAACATTCCCACCATCGACGGACGGGTGATCCCGCTCCCCTGCAACGACATCATCAAGCCAGGGACAGTGAAGAGACTACGTGGGGAGGGGCTGCCCTTCCCCAAGGCCCCCAGCCAGAGAGGAGACTTGATCGTGGAGTTCAAAATCCGCTTCCCGGACAGAATAGCTCCCCAGACAAGACAGATCCTTAAGCAGCACCTCCCATGCTCCTAGAGCCCAGGGACTCTCCTCCAAAGCAGCAATACTCCAAACGCATGTGCCACAGCACCTGGCCTGCACAGAGCCAAGGTGTCACAGCACTTTTAAATGCAAAAAAAAACAAAAAACCAACCCCTCACACTACTTGTTTCCCCCAAAAACCCCATCCGACCCACCCCCTATCCATCCTTCTTGGCCGGTTTTTTACTCCAACAGGGAGATTTCTGTCTGCCACAGCTCTCCCAGTGCCAGATCTTTTCTTTCTCCCCAGAGGTCCATTTTTTTTTGCCTCGCACAAGCGAGAGCCGTGGGCCATTTGCCCGGGGAGGTGCGTCGTGTTGTGGGTTTTTTATGTCACCTGCTTTTCAGGCCACTCTTCCCACAAGAAGCTGGGCTTGTCGGGGTCCGGCGCTGTGTAAATAGGGCTCCGCAGGATCTGGCCTCCCCGCTGCTGGTTTTTCTCTTCCCCTCTTTGATACTTGCTGCTGTTTGGGGTCCCGGCTGTACCGCGGTGCCCATCACTCCCGCCTGCGGTGGCCCCCCCAGTAGCCGGACAATTTCTCACCTGGGGCCACGGTACCAACTCCAGCCGTGGTCCGCTCTCCTGTGCCAAGCCTACACCGAGCCTCGGCTGTGCCAAACAATGGAGCACGTGGGGATGGTCCATCCAGCCTCCTGCCCCTGCCTGGGGATGTCCCCCGTGCCCCTGGGCAGCACTGGCCTGCCCCTGCTGCCCACAGGGCCCCAGCCAGCAGGAGGAGGGGGGAAAGCCCAGGGTGGAGCTTTCTTTTATCAGATGTGTTGAGTTTGCATTGCTGCTTTTATTTTTTAAATACATATATATAGAGCTCATTAGATAAACTTCGTAAAGGTTTTTCTCTGCCTGTATTGGGGATACTGGCCTGACGCACCCAGACTTTTTTTTGAAAGGGGGATGATTCAGCCACACGAACAGCAAACCCCCGGAGTGGGGTTGTGTGTGCGTGTAGCACTAATCTGGGTGCAAAAGCAGAGCCAAGCGTGAGCAGAGCTGTGGGTTTCACTAGTGTTTCAGGTCAAATTAGGGATTCTAATAAGAAGAGAGAGGCGTGTGTATATATTTTTCTACAGGGACAATTCATTCAGGAGGTGTTTCTGGACATCAGGGCGGAGCTGGGACGTGCATGAGGCAGTCTGTTTAGTGGCTACATTTTCAAATACTGTATTTTTTTAAAACCTTTGGATTTCCATCAGGAGAATTTTTATATTTCTTACCTTTCTCAGCCCACTCTGCCTCATGCCCATTTTTTTTCCCCAGGAAAGGGCTGCTGTGGAGTGGGAGGCACGTTCTACCTGGCTTTGTACAGCTCCTCTTTCACCTCAGCACTGCCAAGAAAACCCCTGCCAAAATATTCCCCCAGGCCCCAGGAATCTTTTTGGTTTTTTTTTGTTTTTGTTTTTTTTTGGTTTTTTTTGTTTTTTTTTTTTTTGTTTTAGTTCCTTAAATAAAAAAATCTGCTGACTTGAAGCAGGGGGTCCCTTGGTGTGGGGGGGCTGTGCATGGGGTGGCCTTGGGGCTGGGGTTGCAGCTGTACAGTGTTACCCTGTGGGGTGAGGAGACCTGTGAGGTGCTGCTGAATCAATCACTCGCTTTGGCCAGCGAGGGGAGGCCACTGGTTCCCTCCACTGGTCCCTGTGGAGTTCAATGTGGAGAAATGTGGTGGACGAGAAGACAGGCCAGCACGCAGATGCAGGCTGATTTGTTTTTCTCAGTTACAATGAGACCTGAATGTTTTATAGTGGGGTTTTTTGTAATTTTCTTCTTTTTTTTTTTTTTTTTTTTTTTTTTTGTAATGTCGGTATTGAGAGAAATAAAGAAGTATTTTGAAAAATATACACTTTCTTGGGGTGTGTTGTGGTGGGAGGTGCCAAGCTGGGTTCCAGCAGACAGTGGGCAGAGGGATCTGTGCCAGTCATTGCCAGCACCACCCTGGCCAGGCGCCCTTGAGGCAGGGAGAGGAAATAAAAATCTGTTTGTTTTGGTACTTGGTGCACAGGACCTTCAGTGCCCGATGGCAAGGAGAAGAGAATGAATAAATGACCTGATGGGTCACAGAATGGCTGCTCCTCTCATGCATGGCCTCGGTTGTGCTGACCACATTGCCAAGGATTGGGAGCAGTGCTGGTGAGGGGCTTTGTCCCCTCAGGGCTCTGGGATATGGCTAACATGGGCAGTGGGATGGGCACTGAAGGGCTGCAGGGGGAGGCTGGAGAGAGCAGTGCCCATCTCAGAAGGGCTCTGGGGCAGGGTGAGAGCCAGAAGCATTACTGGCACCCATGGAAAGTGCTGCTGATGCCAGGGAATGTTTGCACAGTGCTCCCATCAGGAGTAGTGCACAGGGACAGGAGATGAGACCAAAACCCATGGGTCTTGTGCCCAGCTCTCAAGTACAGTGTGTAGCTTGAGAGGCTTTGATTTTGGGTGAGAATAGTCAATAAATTAAACTGGATGATGTTAATTGCAACAGAGTACTGCATGTAGTTTCCTTGCCACTGTATGCCCATCACCATCACTGGGCACCTTGCCTCTCTAAATTTGGGAATCTTAAACCAACTGTCCTTTGATTGCCACATTAGTGAAGGATGAGCTTTGGTGAAACCAGCCAAGCCCAGCAGTGATGGAATCAGAACTGATTTCTACATGTGACACTACCACACACCATCTTTCCTGCCCTGAAAGACTCTCAGGACAGGTGAAGCCCGAGGTCATGAACTAAACAACCTCAAAGAACTTTTGTAGGGATGATCCATTGACAGGGGAAATGATGCCATCACAGAATTAAAGAATGATTTGTGCTTGGAGGGACCTTTAAGCTCATCTCATTCCAAACCCTGACACCTTCCACTAGACCAGGTTGCTCAAAGCCCCATCAGACCTGGCCTTCAGCATTTCCAGTGATGGGGTATCCACAGACTTTCTGGGCAACATGTGCCAGTGTTTCACATCCTGACAATAAAGAATTTCTTCCTGATATCCAATGTAAACCTACCCTCTTTCACTTTGAAGCTATTATTCTTTGTCCTGTCACTACATCCTTTTGTCAAAAACCTCTCCCCATCCATCTCTTTAGGCAGTGGAAGGGATAAAAAGACTGGTATCAGAAGTCAGGAAGGTTGATGGGGTATTTGGCATACCAATATGTAGGGGATATTGGTATGCAGCAGGGGATCTGGAATAATGTAAATGGTATGGAGTAAGTGGTGGTTTCAGCTGGGATAGAGTTCATTTTCTCCCTCGTAGCTGTTTCAGTGCAGTGATTTGGATTCAGTATGACAATAATGTTGATAACACACTGATGGTTTCTGTTGTTCCTCAGCAAAGCTTACCCTAACTCAAGGACTGTTCAGTTTCCCATGCTCTGCCAGTGAGCAGGTGTGCAAGAATCCAAGAGGGAGAATGGCCAGGAGAGCTGACCCAAACTGCCCAAAGGTATATTCCATACCATAGAACATCATAGCCAGTGTATAAACTGTGGGGAGAGTGAGTGAGTGGCTGCATGGCACTTAGTGACCTCAACAGTCCTTTCTGGTGCCCAATGAGAGCCCAGAGGGTGGAATAATAATAGATCTGAGCAGAGCCTGTTCAACCAGGTTCGTTACAAGTAGTTGCTATATTAGTTTAATAGTTTCTAGTCACAAAGTTGTTTTGTTTACACTCAAAGTTCCTGTGCATGTGCTTCCAGGAGCACCTTGCTTGGTGTGTGTTCCCTGTGGTGACACTGATCCTCCGTGGGGCCTGGGTGACTTGTTCTTTGCAGTAGTGGCTTATAGGAGTCTCTAAGTGCCGCATCTACACCATTCCTGAAAGTTTCCAAGAGGTTATACAGATCTGGTTCTTAGGAACATGGTTCAGTGGTGAACTTAATATTGCTGGGTTAATTGTTGGACTTGAGAACCTTAGAGGTCTTTTCCAACCTAAGCATCCTGTGGTTTGATGATACACATCTTTTAAATATCCCCAGGGATGCACTAAGGCCATGGCAGCCTGTTTCAATGCTTGACAGCACCTTCCATGAAGAAGTTTATCCTAATATTCAACTTAAACCTCCACTGGCACAACCTGAGACCATTTCCTCTTGTCCTGTCACTTGCTGCATGGGAGAAGAGACTGACTACACCCTCCTTTCAGGTCACTGTAGAGAGTGGTCATGTTCCCCTTGAGTCTGTTTTTCCCCAGGATAAACACCCCCAGCTCCCTCAGCTGCTCCAGACCCTTCCCCAGCTCTGTTCCCCTCCTCTGGACTCACTCCAGCACCTCGTGGTCTTTCTTTTTATGAGGGAGCCCAGAACTGGACACAGCACTTGGAGCATGGTCTCCCCAGTGCCCAGCACAGAGGGGCAGTCACTGCCCTGGTCCTGCTGGCCACACCATTGCTGATACACTCAGGATGTCCTTGGCCTTCTTGGCCACCTGGGCACACCCTGGCTCATGTTCAGCTGCTGCTGATCAGCATCCCCAGGGCCTTTCCCACTCAGCAGCTTTCCAGCCACCTTGCCCAGCCTGGAGCTGCAGGGGTTGCTGTGATCCAGGTACAGGACCCAGAACTCGGCCTTGTTGAGCTTGACACCATTGGCCCTGGCCACATGGATCCATTGGTACAACAGAATCTCCATTTGTGAGACAAATCTGATACAAGCACTCAGCATTGCCATTCCCTCTGTATTTCGGGAGCCATCTGTTGGGAGCTCTTCATAACTGCACCTTCGGCCTTTTTCATTGGAGAATCAAACTAGGACAGAAACATTTTCCTACATCTCCCTTCTTTCACAGAATCAGTCATAAAAAAGGTTTGGGTTGTAAGGGATCTTAAAGCTCATCTCATTCCAAGCCCCCTGCCATGGACTGGGACACCTTCCACTAAACCAGATTGCTCAAAGCCCCACTCAGCCTTGAGCATTTCTAGGGATGGGACATCCACTTCTATAATTCCTTCCTGCCTTGCCTCTTTGAAAGTCCTCCATTCCCCTGGGCTGGTAACAGCAGGCATCCTTTTAGGGAAGAGGGATGAGACAGGGGTACCTGGTGGTTCCACCTGTGGGAATATGGAGAGGACACAAGAACGTGGGAAAGAAAATCTACCTTGGCCATAGAGAAACAGATTTCCTGAGGAGAACAATCACAGATGAGGGTTCTTCCAGAGTACTTGCTGCCCAGTCTCCAGTGGGTAGTTTCCCAGACAGATTCAAAGGATACAATATCCCTGATCCTATGGCAAGCATGAAGCTGCGTCAGGGGAGATTTAGGTTGAAAAGGTTTTTCACCCAGAGGGGTTGATGGGCATTGGAACAGCTCCCCAGGGAAGTAGTCTCAGCACCAAGCCTGACAGAGTTCAAGTGTTGGGGCAATGCTCTCAGGCACATGGTGTGTCCCTAGAGGTGTCCTGTGCAGGCCCAGCAGTTGGACTGGATGGTCTTAATGGGTCCGTTCCAACTCAGGGTGTTCTGTGATTCCATTTCTACAAGAAGTGAGTTGCAAATTCAATGAACAGGACTAGAAGGGCCCTGCCTCTGTCTCACACAGTGCACCCTAAGTCATGGAGCTACACAGGGAAGAAACAATACATGTTTCTGGAGAGACAAAGGAACTTTTCAGTGCCCTGTGCTCTGCCGGTGAGCAGGTGCACAAGAAGCCAGGAGGGAGCATGGACAGGAGAGCTGATCCAAACTGGCCAAAGAGATACTCCATGCCACAGAACATCCTGCCCAGTGCATCAACCAGAGGGTTGTGGCAGGTGGGCTGTGAATAAGCAGCTGAGTGGTACTGGTTTGCCAGCTGGGGTCAAACCTCCAGAGGAGGAGATGCTCCTGGAACAGGAACATCCATAGGGAAGTGACACACATGGGGCAGGAAGCATCAGTGGGGAGGGCACATCCCTAGTCAGGGGATGCCCATGGAAGAGGGATGCCCTCAGGACAAGGACAGCCATGGGGAGAGGATGCACACGGCCTGGGGGGCTCAAGGGGAAGGGATATCCTGGAGGCCAGTGATGCCAATGGAGCAGGGATACCCATAGCACATCCATGCCTGCCTGGAACAGGATGGGCCCCTGCTGATTGGAGCACCTGCTGGGCCTAGAGGGTTTTGGGGTGGTGCAGGAGGGTCCTAGCCTTTAGGATCAGGGACCAGCCTCTAACCCCAACACTGTGGCCTGAGAGTGGTTTCTCACCCTGCATAAAGTGTGGCTGGACTGTGGCTCCTATCAAGTCCAGTGGTCGCCATGGGGCCTGGCTGTAGGGGCTGTAGGGGGCTGAAGGGGCTCTGGGGCCACAGGTGGAACCCAGGGGGGCACAGGGAGGTGCTGATCATGTCAGCAAAGGAAGAGGATGCCATCAGCTTCCCTCTCATTAATGCCCCTCCACAGCAAGCCTGAGCCAACAGCATCTTCCTCCCTCCAGCACCTTTGGGAGCTGCCCAGTCCCCACAGTAAGGAGGGTGCTGCAGAAAGGCTCTCACCTGGCAGTGACTGGCCAGGATCTCTGCTGGAGAAGTCCTGAAAGGGGGAGGGCTGGGGCCTAACCCAGTCCTTGGTACCAACTGCTTGCCTGGGAGTGCTGATCTGGAGGACAGCCTCAGCCCTCCCACCAGGTCCACACAGCCTCAGAGCAGGGGTAGATGCTCTTGGAAATTCTGTGGATGCTGTACCCTCACCGGGAGCCATGTCCCACAGATGGCAGGAAAGCAAAGAGGTTTTCCAGCCCCTCTGCTGGATTCAATTAGCATCTGCAACTAGGAGAGGTGGTGGGGAGGATTTGGGCTGCCAGGAGCTGGGACACACACCCCACCATCCCATGCCCTCCTGCCCCAGCCTCCACGGCAGACAAAGCTGCCAGGATGGATCTGCCCCTTGATTTGATGGGTGGTGGTGTTCTCACACTGTCAGGGAGGAAGGACCCCCTGCCCAAGCCAAGGAAGACTTCGAGGAGTCCTGGAGAGCTTCTTTCCTGGTGGCAGAAAGCACCTGGGTCTGATTCCCCGTGGCCAAAGCTAAGTTGGTATCTCTGCCCCTGCAGAGCTCAGGGAGGAGAGTCAACCGTAGAGCAGAAATGTTATGCTTAACCCAAAACCGGGGTAGTGTGAGGCAGGGGAAGCAGCTGCCCTCGAGCCTCAACCTGGTGCCAGAGGTGTCCCCACTGGAGTGATTTGCCCTGCAGGAGTGGTGTGAGGACAGGGACGGTGGTGCCGGCAGACAGCTCCCAAATAGGACAGCGCAGGTGAGCTGCCAGTGGCCCCGGGCCGGCACCGCCTCCTCCCCCGCAGGGGGTTGTGCTATTTAAATGCAGCGTTCCGTATTTAATTGTGCTTATCCCTACTGCTCGGCACAGGCCCCTTCCCGGTCCTGCCCTTCTGCCATTAAATCCTCTCCTCTTAACTACAGAGGCTTGATGGAGCCCACCAAGATGTGCCAGGCTCTGGGGACAGGAACCCCACAGCTCCAGCCCTCCCCCTCCTGGCTCAGCCCCCAAGGCTCAGGGAAACATTCTGCCACACAAACAGGGTTTTACCCTCATGCAGAAACCCTCAGTTCCTGCATTCCCTAAGAGCTACTCTGTGCATTCTACTGCCACTGCTCCCCCTTAGGCTGCGGGCTCAGCCACATCCAGCCTCTTGTCCTGCTCCCTGAGACTCAGGGTTTCCTGGACATAAAACAACCAAGTACAGCAGTAGCACATTTTTCAGTTCACAGAAGGGAAAATAAAGGAAGCACCAAGGCAGGGAGGCAGAACAAGTGAAAAGGAAGAAAAACCATGATCTGAATCCAACTACTGAGTCTGGGTCACAACACAAGGCCAGTTTTCCACCAGAGATCCAAAACAAGCATCAGAAACTGGGACACATGGAATATGTTGAAGGTCCTCTCTACCCAGCCACAGTGGTGCCACAACCCTAGAGATATCCCAAATGCCCCTTGTGCCTGGATAACGGGGATTATTGAAGAGTCCCTTTGCTGCAGAGCCACAGCAGCAAGAGACCTGGACAGCTCATGGCCAGCCTTGGAAAAGCATCAGCAGGTACCTGCTGCCAGGCTCTTCCTGCCAAGCCAGGGCAGGGCAGGGACACTGCCAGACCCATTTTCTTCCATTAACAGAGCTAAGAGGTGCTAAGCATGAGGAGCAGCCCTGTCCACAGCAGGGGAACACACACAGATGGGCTCCACTGGAGGAAGGAGGCTCACTCAGCATCACAAACATGGGTTTAGACAGTGCCAGCACCACACAAAGGAACTGCCAGGACCTTGCTAGGGTTTTGTGGGATTTTTATTAATTTTTTTTATTATTTTTTGTGGGGCTTTATTTTTTTTTAATACAGGCTAGCGTTGTACCCTTGCTAAAGCTGCTGATTCTGCCACGTAAACTAGAACAGAAATTTCTCAGAAATTAAGTCAGTTCCCCTCCTTGTTAATTCACTGTCTGCCTCCCAACTGAACACCGCTCTGGATTTGTGTTTGCAGAAAACATTCCCTGTACAAAGTCTGATGTGCAGCTACACTGTTCTGACTGAGGAATGAAGAAGCCAAGAGTCCACTGAACATTGGATTTTTCCCTGTACAACATGGCCTGATGTGGAGTTTGGTCCACCGAGGACAGCGAGTTAACCGTAGAGATCGTCGTCATTGTCTTCGCTGTACACGTTGCCCCCGCTGCCACCTCCTGTGCCTTGGCTCGGACCAGCACCACCCTGGTTGCCTGATGGGAACCTGCATGCAGCAATGCAGGACAGGAGAGATGTTAAAAAGCCTCCTCACAACTCAGCACCATCCCCTCCCTCCATACAAACCCCCAGTGACAAGGATAGGCAAGAAGGAATGGGATAAGCCTTAGGGAAGGTCAAAGGGCTCATGGCTGCTGGCTGTCACCCGAGTTAAAGGAAAAAAGGGACTTCAGCAGCACCAACAGAGCAGCTACAACCAACCTGCAGCACAGCCTACACCTGCCACACTGTGTAGTGGTGCTCTGTGCACCAAGTTGAACAGGAATGTGCAGTGCAGAAAAGGTTTGTTGCCCAGAATTCATCAAGAAAGCTGCCCCAGTGCTGTGCTCAGAGGCTGGCTGAGCACACTGCCCACCCCTCACACCCCACAGGTACCTGAAGCTGCCAAAGCCACGGCTCTGCTGTAGGGTCTGTGCAAACATCTCGTATTTCCTGATGTCGTTGTCACTGACAGAGCGGCGAGCAAAGCGCATGGCCTCCTCAAAGTGATCCCTGCGGATCTCGGGAACCGGATCATCCTCCTCCACCTCCTGTAGCAGGACAGAGGGATCAGGTGAGCTGTGTGCCCAACAGCTGCTCACAGCTTTCCCTCCCAGGTCAGGAGGCTCCCAACACCCTCCAAGGCGGGGGCTGGAGAGGTGTGCATGAGTCAGGGCTGCAGCAGGCACCTCCTGAGCAATGCTGACCATGAGGCATCACCCAGGAGTGTCCTCAACCTCCCACGAGATGAGAACAAAGTGCTCCAGCTCCATGCTCTGCACAAGAGCCCACTCATCCCCGACGATGACAGAGGAACACATCACACCTCACACGTGGGTAGGGAGAGCTCTGTGTCCCACTCACCATGGCAGAAGGGTTGGTCTGCCTCTCACGCTCTCGCCTGATCTCACTCTCGATGGATTCGCGGATGGCCAGTTTGCAGGCACGCTGGCAAATTTCTGTCAGGTCAGCCCCTGAGAAGCCATTAGTCATCTTAGCCAAGAAATCCAGGTCAACATCCTAGAGAAAAATAAAAAAGGAAGAGAGGCCTTTCCTTTACACCTCACGTCCTCAAGTGAGAGAGAGGTATCTCTAGATCCCAGGGTATCAAGTGTTGCTTTAACTATGGCCAATTACAGAAAGATCAGCTGTTAAGATTCTTGTTTTCAGGAAAAGATAACCACACACAAAAGCAGGCTGTCTCCTCACACCCACCAAGAATCCATGAAGTGGATGCCTCTGCACTTACAGATTTAGGATATGACTTGCTCAGGTCTCAGCACGAGGAGTCAAGCAAAACACCATCAGACTGGAAATAGAGACAGGGCACAAGCAGACCAATACAGCCGACCTCCTCCTCTCTTCCCCCTCAGTTGAGAGGGTATTACTGCAACCTTCTTTGAAACTAACTAGGCAAGCTTGGCATAAAAAAGTTTGGACTCTCACTTCATGTCTGTTTTTCTTTGATTAACTTACAGTTGCATTATTGCCCCTTTCCAGGCAAGGGACACAACTCTTACCTATGACAGGGTACAGCAATAACTCACTGTAACGGCTCCTCTCAATTTGTATTTCCCACCTGTGTGCTCTATGCTTTTTTCCCCCAGAATACAAGAATCTTTTCCACCTCAACAAAATATGCTTTTCTGATCCTGCAACATGAGCAGAACCTGATTACGTGACGAAGAGCTGCTGCACCTGCAGACCAATTTCCAGCTTTACTGACACCTAACCTCAGAGCTCCAGCTTCCTCTCCCATTCTATTATACAGATGAACCTCCAGACCTCTGTGCTGTCCACAGCCTGTGAGGAACACGAGGAGAACACAGCAAACCCAAGCCAGAAGTAGTCAGGCTGCAGATCCTACCTTTGCAACTGGTGATTTCCTCAGATTGGCCTTAAGGATTGCAACCCGGGACTTCTCGTCGGGCAGGGGGATGTAGATGAGCTGATCCAGGCGGCCGGGGCGCAGGATGGCTGGGTCAATGATGTCTGGCCTGTTGGTGGCACCGATGATGAAGACGTTTTTCTTGGTGGACATGCCGTCCATCTCGGTCAGGATCTGGTTGATGACGCGATCTGCAGCGCCGCCGCCATCACCGATGTTCCCGCCTCGGGCCTTGGCGATGGAGTCCAGCTCATCAAAGAAGAGCACACACGGGGCTGCTTGGCGAGCCTGCAAAAAGCATGGGTTCCATTATTCCATGCTAATACTTCCCAACAAGGAGCATGCTGACTTCACACTAAGCCTTCCTTACCATTAATACAGCTCAGGAGTACCTGAAGCTCTTCACAAGGAAAGCTTGGAACAACTGCTCAAGAGCAGACCCTTCCCACACAACCCCTCCATTAAACTCTCCTGAACAACAAATTTGATTTCCCTTAAGTGGGACATTGTGAACCAGTCAGAAAAGTAGTAACTCCAATGCCTAGGGTGAAAGACAGAGTAATTTTGCTGGACTAGACCTCTTCCTGCAAGACCTGAAGATGTCAACTGGTTATTCAGGCACTCGAGCAGGTGAGATACACCCAGCGGATGGGAGGGATCCAACTGCTGTTTTCAGCTACCTAATGCATAGTTTTGGGGAGCTGGATCTTTCTTTACAGTGTGCAGTGAAAGGAGGAAAGACCACAGTCACAAGGAGCTGCCTGCTGCAGCCCTGATTCATGCACACCTCTCCAGCCCCCACCTTGAAGGGTGAACCTCCTGACCTGGAGATATAGCTGTGAGCAGCTGAGAAAACCCCAGTGAGAAATAAGGAAAAAAAAATTGTTCATAATGAGAGCACATAGCAGCACATAGGCCCAGAGAGGTCAGGGATTCTCTACCTTTCACACATGTCCGGAACCCAATGCACTGAGCTGATGAAATTTCAAAGTTACTTCCCTGCTCTAGACAAACAGCTGAACTAGACAATCTCTGAGGTTCCCTCCCACCTAAATTTTTCTTCACTCTCCTGCCAACCTTTTTTCTAATAGAACCCGACCACAAGAGCAAGGATTCACAGGATAATCCATGCAGACACCTTTTGGGACAGGAAATGACATTATAGGACAACTGAGCAAGAGCGAGCTTCTTTCAAAACTGTCTATATTGCAGGACAAGAACCCACAGGATATTCTGAAAATCTGTAGATGATGACAGTTAATGAGGTGTTAATCAAAGTTTCCAAGGGTGTGGAGCATACAGGTGCCCTCCTAACCATAGCCTCTGCCAAAGACACTGGGAATTTATCACCCTCTACTGACAGATGCCAACTGCAGTCAGAGAAAAGAGTTTCAACAGCTATGTTGCTGAAGAGGATTAATTCCAACACCAGGAAAGAGCTCCTGCTCTCAGTGCAAGTGGGGAAAACACAGAAGACATAAATAAGAACCAGTAAGACAGATGCAGTGGAGACAAATTTCTGGGGATATCTCAGCACAAGGATAGCACAGGGAATGGGAGAAACTCTTACCTTGTCAAAGATCTCGCGCACGTTGGCTTCAGACTCACCAAACCACATGGTGAGCAATTCTGGCCCCTTGATGGAAATGAAGTTTGCCTGGCACTCGTTGGCAATGGCTTTGGCCAGCAGTGTCTTACCACAACCAGGTGGCCCATAGAACAGAACCCCTTTTGATGGGGTCATGCCAAATTTGAGGAACTTGTCTGGGTGCTCCACTGGATACTGAAAGAAGACAAAACAAAAACCTCTCATGATGAGCTACAACAGGCCACCTTGGAAGTACAGAATGGTTTGGGTGGGAAGGGATCCGCAAAACATCTCCAATCGAACTCCTCTTCAATGGGAAGGGACATATTTCTAAGTCAGTTTTGGTTCTACCAGAAGCACTACCTGAAATTTCTGGTGGATTAAACACAAGATCCTGCCAGGTGCCATTCCAGTTTTTAAGTGGACACTGGCTTGGAAAGGTGCCTAAAATCACCAATTTATCTCTAGGAACTAAGTACAGTTCAGTACTTTCCCAAGTACCAGTTCAGTACTTTCCAGCGCACTTAACCTCAGCTTCACTCTGCCCTGCAGAAGCAAAAGGGAACAGCTCATTACCTAACCTATTTGCTGTGCTCTCCAGAGACAGCAAGATGTCTGATGTGAGCCTTTATCCTCAGCTACGAGGTCATATACAAGACAGGTGATGATTTTAACATCAGAAAATTAGAAAAATTTAGATGCTTTTATTAACACACAGGATGTTTCTACAGTGCCAGCTGAAAGCTGGATTGTATCAAACCCAAACCATGCTAGTGCAGACACCTGGAGCTTCCACAGACCATTTTTAACATTTTGTCCTGTTCTTTCCCTTTGTAGAGGGCTTCACAATTACTTCTCACCTGTCCCTGTGCTAAGGCTGATGGGGAGCCCTTCAGGAACTCTCTGTATGAGTACCTGCATCCACTGCCTGGCAGATAAAGCTGTCATGTAGGATGATTCTCAGCAGTGGTCCCACTGCTGGTCTCCACTTAAGAGGCAGAACTGCATGCTGCACAACACCCACATAAAATGTCACTGCAGACTCAGCTCAGGAATACCTGATGCTGTTTTTCAGCACCTTCCTCCCCAGGTTCACTAAGATGGAACAGCATGGTATTTACAGTCTATTACAAGGAGATACCATAAAGCCTCTGCATTACTCTGCAGCACAAACAGGAAACTGAAGATATTCTGGATTTTTTTGTTTTTTAAGCTGGCTAAGCAAATAGTCTGTTGTATAGCCTCACCTGTACAAGCTCCTGGAGTTCTCTCTTTACATCTTCTAGGCCACCAATATCTTCCCAGGTAACTTGCGGCACCTCCACCACAGTCTCCCGAAGAGCAGAAGGGTTACTCTGGCTCAGAGCCCACTGTTGTTAGAAGAAATGATATTATATGAATTCTAACATATTACATTCTTTTGCTTCAGAGAAGCAATTAATTGCACTCCGAAGAACGAGGAGCACTCCTGCATTACCCTGAAGTCATCCATAGTCACAGCCAGAGAGTTCATCACTTCAGCATCAATGGTTTCATCTTCTAGGTCTATGAGATCCATCTTCTTTCTGATAGCCTGAAGAGCAGCTTCTGAGCAAAGAGCAGCCAAGTCAGCACCAACATGGCCATGGGTCTCGTTTGCCACCTGAAAGCAGAGCACTGACAATGACTCACAAGATAGAAGCAAGGGCAACACATGCTCTGGTCCCTCACTGGGAAGGGAGGAGAGCAACACCAGGGCTTTGCTGTACATTCAAGACAAGTGCTAACACTCAGGCAAAGACACTCTGCCTTCTACCGCCTATTAGAGATCCAATCTCCATTTGGAATTCAGATGGTGTGCAGAAAGGTAACCCTGAGGACTGCAGTTTTTCATTCAGGACAGAAATGACAGGAACCATCCAGCTTATAGGTGCAGCAACACCACAATGCCCACCCAGCTGTGTGTGAGCTTTTTCAGGGCTGCAGTACTTTTAAAGGCAATGACACAGCATACGAACCCATGACGACAGTGGCAAGGCACTTCCAGATTGGAATATACACATTTGTTTCACTTAGCCATGCCATTCCTAACTAGTGAGTAAGGACTTTCGGTCCTCTGGAGGTTACTGGTAAAGTGGTCAGAAGGAATCCCAGAGATCACATATTCATGCAGTTCCATGCTGTCCTAATTGAGCCACTGCACTTGTACAATCAAGCTTTAACAATTCTTCCACTACGAAATAGAGCACTGGGAATGAGACAAGCTCTACCTAATGGAACACTACTCACCTGTTCCAGATCCACATCATCAGCCAGTTTCATATTTTTTGTGTGGATCTGCAGGATCTCCAGGCGCCCGGTGGCATCGGGAATACCAATATCAACCTCTCTGTCAAAACGACCTGGAGAGTACAAGCACACCTTGAGCTGTTGATTCTGAACACCGCAGGAGCTGCAGATGCTAACTTCCTTGGACTGAACAAAGTGATGTTTTCCACAAAATATCAGAAAATGAGAGTTTTACATTTGCCTGCAGCATCTATCAGCACAGTAGAAGAGATAGATCAGAGAAGGAGGAAAGGCATTAGGCACTTAGGGAAAGTGAAACTAACAGTAAGACCTTGTGATTATACAGCACAGATGATTGCTCATTTATTAACTTTTTCTGAGCTGCATTTTTGGGAAAATAGGCTTCACAGAGCCAACATACCATGAGACTTTGTTTACTTCTACCTTTGTGTCCTTGTCACAGGTAAAAAAATACTGAGAGATTTAACTTTTTAGAACTTTCACAGCATTACCCAAGTGGTCAAACACATGAGGAAAACAGGGCATCACTGCAATATTCACACCTCTATTTTTCCTCCAGCCACAGCTGTTCATTAATAAATGAAACCCAAATCAGGTAATTCACAGCCTTTTGCAATCTAATGCATGAACATCCCCTTAGGCATTTCCTCCTTAAGTGTGTCCTGAAATAGCTTCACCGAATAGAGGCCAGCACACTTTTCCCACTTCAAAGTATTATTTTATTTCTACATATTCTCATCTAACATGGCACAGAAAATTATATCAAAGGCTGCAAGCCTGGAAAAGAATTTCTAGCAAGGAGCTGGAGACAAGTCAGTATTTTCTGTACCACATGCTCATCATGACTTTCTGCTCCATCGTTCTGGGGCCCCTGAAGCATGGCCTGCCACAAAGTGTGTGACACACGGGGAAGAGAGGACAGGGGCGGTTACCGAATCGCCGCAGCGCTGGGTCGATGCTGTTGGGTCTGTTGGTGGCTGCCATCACGATCACATGTGCCCTCTGCTTCAGCCCGTCCATGAGGGTCAGCAGCTGAGACACAATGCGACGTTCCACCTCCCCGTGTGTCTGTGGGGACAGAAAGCAGAGCTGAGACCAGCAGCCCTACAAGAAGCACGGCAGCCAGCACTGCTTCTGAGCCAGCAGATACAACAGCAACAAGATGGTAACAAATGTTATGAACTGTATCTGACCATTTTCATGCCCAACTGAATTCAGTGGTTAAAGAAATGCTGCTTTACTCTGTAGTGAAATGCAGAGACTCATGCCAGCTGCTACCAAAAGAAAAGGACATACTACTTTGCTTCCTAAAGGCTCTCTTTACCTTCTCTCTCTTAGGAGCAATGGCATCCAGTTCATCAATGAAGATAATGGCAGGAGCATTCTTCTCTGCTTCTTCAAAGGCTTTCCTCAGGTTGCTCTCAGACTCACCAGCCAGCTTGCTCATGATCTCAGGACCTAAAAAACAGCAACGGTGTGCCACTCAGAAGAGCGGCAGCTAGCCCCAAAAACATGCAGCTGAAATTTTTTAGTACAACATCCACATGGGACAAGCTATATTTCAAGCCAAAGCGAACACTATCAATCAAGTTCACTAAATCTGCAGCTGAAAGGCAAGACCAGCATGCAGAATTAGTTTCTATCATTATTTTGGTGTTTCCAGTTTACTCTAAGAGAACGCAGCACTAGTCAATGAACTACCTTTAGCTGCCTCTTTCCTTACCCTATTTCACACTTGGTGAGCTTCTCTGTAATGTGCCACCACATACAGTTAATGCCAGTCCTAGCTTGCAAGAGAAGCAATCAAATTATAAGGTGATGAATTATTAGGATAGGGAAGGAAAAAGCTCTATGAAGCCATCTTTAGCTTACATTACACAGGTATACAATTACCTCTGTAGGATCCTATAAATTAGTTTTAAAAAAGTCAAAACCACCAACCACAAACAAAACCACAACCTCCATCTACTCTCAAAGGTTAAATACAAAATAAAAGCATGTAAACACACTGACCCCAAATGGATGGGCAGCATTCCCCTGACATCTGCAACTGCTGAACACTAGTGCAGGTTTAGACACTCTGTTTTTACAGATTTTGCTATCATGCTCATGGCAGTGGTAATGAAGAGAAAATATGCTTCTAAAGGATACAAGAAAAATAAACCTGACTCTCAGGCATAGAAAGCTGCCAGCTGCAGAGACACAGGTGTGGGCAGGTGCTCTGAGTATTTCATTACAGGTAACTCACCAGTTCTTACCAGCTCTGTCTATAGCACTGCCTGCAGCTCCAGACTGGGGCTAGCAGGCAGCGAATGTTAACTCTGACAGTGTTATTTTTATTATGCAATAGATGTACAAGCATCTAAAGAAACGGCTGGTGCATTAGCATTGAGTGACAGCTTCCACACAATTGAGGAAGGATATGATGGGGTGACACATGGCTAAAATCAGCCCATTTACATCCACTATTTTGAGATAAAAGCAAGTCCCTAATTCTACTGCTGGTCACTGCTGTGCTGTGTTATACTGTTCTTCGCTATCACTGTCCCATGATTGAAATCTGAGAAGAAAAGCTGCATTCTTTGCGTAAAAATGTTCTGTTATTCCAGCACCGATTAAAATGGAACAGAAAAGCAGTGTGGAAAATTCAGAATCTGGTCCCTACTAGGTCCCTACTAGTAATCACCTCAGCTGCTACCAATGAGAGTTATCAATAGGAGTTCTGTCACTTGTAGCTAAGTCCAAAGGATCTCATTATAGTTTTGAGGGAAGTTCCTTCCAAATAATGTAATGTGAAACAGAAGAGGTCTTTGTGCTTTACTTGAGGGGAAAGAGGAATCCACAGCAGCAGCTTCTTTTCTGAATGGAATATGGTGGGAACAAAGCCAGAAGCCCTGCCAGTTCTGCCTTCACCAACACAAATGGATAGACAGACAAAGACAGATGCTGAATCCCTGCATCTCAGCACAATCTTCCAAGCACTCTGCTACAACACAGTCAAGCTTCAGGGAAGTGCCACTACTGACACGTGCACACAAAGGGCTTCCAAGTGTCCCCAGAGGCATGCTTGAAAGAGGTAAGGAAGGATGACAGGAAGAAAATATGGCTTTACCATTCTTACCATAAGATGGACAAGTGAGCACACAGTAGACCTGGGGCCAAAGCGGCCGCAAAACCTACCGTTGATCAGGAAGAAGAAAGCCCCGGTTTCGTTGGCCACTGCTCGGGCTATCAGTGTTTTACCAGTGCCAGGAGGACCATACAGCAGGATCCCACGTGGAGGCTGAGGACAAAGGCAAGCGACTTAGACTACTTAAGCAGCTTCACAGTGAATTCGTAAGCATTTGATAATGCCAGTCTGAAACTGCGATGTAAACTCATGCAACAGCTGCCATGTCAGCACTGCTATCAACACCCTTTACTACTTCACACAACACACAACAGAAACCTTGCCAGTAACTGGCAGTGCTGATTCAAAGCATCACTCTGTTTTACAAGCTGACAGAGTTTCAGTCTGTGTCCAGAACCCATAAGCAAGTACCTTACAAACACTAGCATTAAAAAAAAAAACCAAAAAAAACCCCACCAAAAACTCACACCACAAATTATTTACTCTCCTCTCCAACACTTCCTAAATCTCTGTCGTGGAGAGACATGTCCCAGGGCAAGCCCACTTATCCACCAGCACGTGGGGACGTACCTTCACCCCTATGGCCTTGAAGAGAGCAGGGTGTCGGAGGGGAAGTTCCACCATCTCTTTGATTTGAGCCAGCTGCTTCCGGCAGCCACCAATGTCATCATAGCCCACTTCATTCAGCGACTCCTCTTCATCCTACCAGGAGGAAATACATCAAACATCTGAGTGAAAACAATAGTGCAACAACTCTCCTAGCCTCCAGAAGTCAGGAATATGGCTTTTAAGACACTTCTTGTCTGTCTTGAGTCTCCCTTTCAAGTCTTCCTGATGTCTTCTATAATTGTTTCCTAGCTCTGTCTTGCCAGACATCCAAAGAGAATTGCCTGCAAGTATACAGACTTCACTGAAACCCACCCTCTGGAATAACAGCCTCTGCTGCCAGGTTCCCTACAAACTCCAGCACAAAACAAGCTCTGTGACTCTGATGGGGCTAATGGAAGTAACAAGAGACAATGTCAGTATAAAATAGACTTATTCCTTAGAGTAAATGCTGCATAACTATTTGGCATATTCTATCTGCCAGTTACTCAGGTACAGTGTTACCTTTTGAGACTGATTCCAATTTAGCACAGAATGTTGAAGTCCAGATATATGGATAAGATCAGTTGTAACCAACTCTTTCTTCACAGTATCCACTCATTCAGCTGTGCACACTTTTACTGGCCTCAGTTGTTTAGGCCACACTCAAATAATAACATAGCCTGTAATCTTACAGGGGATAAGTTCAAGTCTCGCCTCCTTCAAGCAGGTCACTCAGGGACTGGACTTAACAAGCACTGAATATCTCAGTTTTGGAGATTTCTGTCCTCTCTGGTCTCTGCTCCAGGATTGAGGGAAACATTTTTCCAAGAACCTATTAGGAATTTCCTTTGATCTAGCTTATGCTGGTGCATCCAGTGATGTCCCTGGGCACAGCTCTCAGAAAAGCCGGTCTTCTATCCCTTCCCATCAGGCAATTGCCAGTTGGCCTGTCCTTTTGTCTTCCCTTCTCCAGGCTGCATCATCCCATGATTGCAGTCCCTCCTCCTTCATTCTTGGCCTCCAGCTCCTCATAATTTTGGTGGCCTAGGCTGAACTTACTCCTGTCTATCTCTGCTGTGGCCTGAAGAGGCCAAGTGTGATTAATGAAGTGCCCAGGTGCAGTCTCACAAGGGTCACAGAGGTGTTTTTCAGAAGGCAGCTAACAACAAAACAGTACTCACATTATTTGCAGCAGAAAAAGGTACTTATTCTATGAAGTATACACCCACCTTAGCTCATTTCCCTGAGATTTCCTACTCTGTACAGTAAGGTCACCAAGACCTGTCAGACAAGTCCCTCAGGCAGCCACAAGGTTGCAACACTCAAGGCTAAACACTGGGGAACTCTCTCTTTTTTTTTTTTTATATACAAACCATCTGGGGACTCTAAATTTCTTTTGAGAAAAGTGCCATTACTTTCTCTTCACATGGCATGAAATTCAGCACCATTGTAAGCTCTCCCTGCTATGAATCAAAGGAACTCTGGAATAAAAAATTGCATTCAAGCACACTAAGATATTTGGAAGCAGATGCAAAACAGTTGCTGCCAAAGCATGGCATCTCATCAGCAAATCTACCCCCTGGTGCTTTCGGCCTAAGAGGAGGATACTGGATACCTTTCTCTGACTACCTTCAGCAGCAGCTCATCTCCTGAAGTGTTTCTGACTATTGCATTCAGTAGACAAAATGTCAAAAGAGGAATTGCAAACTCTGCTGCCCTCAATCTCTGTCCCAGAAACAGGCTTTGGACAGAGGTCCAGCAGGAGAATGACTTGGCAGGATTCTGCTCACCTCCCGTTTGATCGGCTCTCCCTCACAATGGATCACTGTGTCTGGAGCCACTATGCAGTACGGGCTTGGGTCTGTCTCCACCACTTTGAACTCCACTGCACGCATCCCTCCGCGCACCAAGAAGATGTCACCTGTAAAATCCCACATGTCAGTGGCCTGTTGCAACCCAAATCTGCATAACATCAACCCCTGTATGATGAGCAGTCCCAGTGTTTAGGAAGTAGGTCACACAGGCAGACACTGTGGCATTTATAACTCTGCTTTGCATGTTAAACTCAAGAGCTGCATCCACTGCGACAGCCTGAGCACTGTTTCAGTTCTCAAATGTCATCCAGTAAAAACCAGCAAACAATAGAAAAGAATACCCTGCCCCAAAAAAATAACAAAAAGGCAAGAAATCACTTTTTTCCCCAATTCAATTTCAACTTAACATTTCTAGAACAGGCAAAAAGTCCTAACTTAATAAAAATTCATTTTGAATTTACTGTAACTAGTTGCTACTAGTTATAACTGTTTGTCTCCAGAAGCAGAATAATATATAACACTGCACTGTGTTTCCTGGGTGACAGACTTGTGTCTACAGTGTACTTTCATCAATGGTACAGCAGAAGTGTTAGGACCACAACCCCAAAAGTGCATTTGGTTTTCTACTCACCCTCCCAATTATTCCTTAAATTACTCTGAAGAAGTGAATTTAGTCAGGATGCCAGCTGGTATATATTCTTGGTTTCAGCTGGGATAGAGTTTATTTTCTCCCTCGTAGTTGTTTCAGTGCAGTGATTTGGATTCAGTATGACAATAATGTTGATAGCACACTGATGTTTCTGCTGCTGCTCAGCAGTACTTACCCTAACTCAAAGTCTTCAGTCTCCCATGCTCTGCCAGTGAGCAGGTGTGCAAGAAACCAGGAGGGAGAATGGCCAGGAGAGCTGATCCAAACTAGCCAAAGGTATATTCCATCCCACAGAACATCATGGCCAGTGTATAAACTGTGGGGATTTCACTGGGAGACATGACACACTGATGAGGCACAGGCTGGGCATCATTCAGTATGTGGTGACCAACTGTCTCAGGTGTTGTGCAACGCTTTTTTTTTGGGTTTCATCTCCTGTCTTTTCCATTACTATTATTGATACTGTTATTATATTTTACTTTGTTTCAATTTCTAAGATGTTCTTAACTCACAAGTCTTTCCTTTTTCCTGATCTGCTCCCCATCCCACAGCTGAGTGGGGAATGAGTAGCTGTTTGCTATTTAGTCACATGCTGGGATCAAAGGACAACAGTCCTTTTTGGAAACCGGCATGGGGACAAAGGGTTGGCATAACAACAGATCTGAGCAGAGCACATTAAACCAAATTTGTTATATTCAGTATATAATAGCAGCTGGTGATGGTGTTTATTCATGTTTGTTCAGGGTGTGTTTTTTAACACTCTACTCAGTGTAGGTGTCCCCTGTGGTGAGGTTTATTGTCCTTGCTGCCTGGGCTAAGGTTCTCTGTGTTTCTCTTTGCAGTAGTGGCTTATGATGCAATGGAATCATTGGTCCTGAGACGAATCCGAGGAGTGAACTGAGCACTGCCATCAGCTCTGCACTTTGGGAGCCATCCACTGGGAACTACTGGTAATTGCACCTTCCTACATCTCCCTCCCGATATCTTACGCTAGGCTGGTTACAGTAGCATTTGAGCATTTTAAAGATTTTTAATATCCTTTCATAGCTGAAGCCAGCCTGGCTCTTATCACAGAATTTCCTGAGTTGTAATGGACCCATGAGGATCACCGAGTCCAACTCCTGGTCCGGCACAGGACAGCCCAAAGAACAACACCATGTGCCTAAGGGTATTGTCCAAATTATGGAATTCTGGCAAACTTGGTGCTGTGAAACAGCACATTGCTGAATGTGATTCTGGTCTTGTTTAAAGTAAATGTATTTAAGAACATTACCCAGAGGGTTAAGTGTCCAGGCCGGTGACTACCTAAAACGTTTTGGAATTTCACTCCTGACCAAGTGCAGAATCCTGAAAAAACTAGTAAAGGTATGCTGTCATGCATGTAGTTCCAGAGTGACACACATCAGTGTGCTGGGATCTGGCCCATATTATTCTGTACTCTAAGAGGAAAAAATGGTCTTTGGATCTGATGACAAAACATCCAATCCCAGCAATAGGCAAAGGATAGTTTTGAGGGGGTGTATTGCATCCTGTATCATGCACCAGCCCCTGGAAAATCAAATGATGCAATGGACTGCTCATGACCACATGGAGAGAAAAGGCTGGTGGGATCAGCAAACTTTGCGACACACATTTAGCAAAAGCTACCTGGTGACTGGCCCTCTCCAACCAACACTTTTACATACTGCAGAAGGAGACAAAGCTCCTGTAGTGCAATAAAAAATATGCTGGGATAAACAGTCTGGGTCACTGCTGCCTCAGCCAAAGACAAACCCATGCATGGCTCTGCTTTTCCACACAAGGTTTTGGTTTTCCTCAAGGACCTGGGTGCACGTTGTGGGTGATGTGGGAGGATGGAGAAGTACAGTGTACAGGTCAAAGTGATTTGATTTTAGGTAAGAGTAGGAAATTAACCAAATTTCATGATGTTAATTGTTACATAACGCTCATATGATCACTTCTATGGCAGCTATATGCACACCACCACTTCAGCACCTGAGAGCAGCCAACTCCACCACTCCAGATCTGGGGATCTGAACCTGAATCCCCTTTAATTACAACTTTATGAAGGATGGCCTCTCATGAAACTGGATAAGCACAACATACACCCAACCAATTGATTAATATGCAAGCAAACTAACCAATTACACTACACGGTAGCAACTCAGTTTAATAAGATTTTCTCCCAAATTCCACCTGAGCCTTTCTGATGTTGCCCTGTCCCCCACAGCTTAATAAAAAATGAAGGAGAACTACCAAACTGCTCTACCAGCCAGTAGCAGCCATCGCTGCTTCTGAAGATTGTGGAAAATTTAGATCACCACTAGCAAAATCTCTCCCTACAGATGCTGGTCTAATGCCTGATGGAGATCTGTGCAAGTTTCTAGAAGCTCTCTGTATCTGGTCTCAGGACTAACTCACACTTGCAGATGTGAGGACTTCAAGGACAGGCATTATTACCTTTCCTGATAGGTCTGTAAGCTTCCAAGAAGTAAGGCTTGAGATAGACCTCAAAGAGATTCCCCGTGATCCCTTCTACCGTGTCATCAATTGGCAGCACGTGGATACGTTTGCCATATTTCACATCTGGGCAAGGCTGGATGCTGCAAAAAAAAAAAAAAGAAAACTCCAGTTAGCCACATCATGCTGGACTTGCACCCCAGTGCTACACCTGGACAAGAAGAAACATGTCCCTTCCCAGGAAAGAACATCCAAAGACCATCAAAAGCCCTGGTGAGACTTCCTACTTGCACAGGAATATTCCAATGCTGACAAGGCAAAAATCATCCAACCAAGAACCAGTCTTCACAGCACACACTTGCCTTCACTCCTTTCAGTCCTGCCCATGACCACTGGAGAGTTTAACAGTTTTCTCCTACCCTTCTGCTTTTCTGCAGACCCCCTCACCACATTTACACGTGTCTAATGTAGCCTATAGACCTGCGAGAGTCATGAGGTAGCTTTTATTTCAACAAGGTACTGCAGAGACAGCTGCAAGGAAAAGTAAGCTGGGGAAGCTCCTTCTTCCATACTCTTAGTACAGTGCTCAGACTCCCTATTGCTGACACACCTGATTCCAAGCAAAAGCTCTCTCAGTACCAACTGGGAGTAAAAACACCTTAACAGCCACGTTTGTCAGTCCCACTTTGTGAGGGCTGCTGACTAGGTTGAAGGCTGAAAGTACTTTCCTCTTTTTAAATATGTGCTACTGTTATTATTTTGCAGTGTAGCACAACAGTCTACTGTAGCAATGGCTCAGAGTATCCAGCTGTAGCAAAAACTGGCTTCACCGGCTAAGAAAAGCCATGGAACTGAAGCTGAGCACGCAGTTTTTCATATGTGACTTCTGTTAGAGACTCCTAACTGATTTTTTTACCACATGCATTTACAGAGAGGACATAGCAAAAGGGCAAAAGAAGAGAGAGACTGTCCCAGAAGGAAAATATCTGACAGACCACAAAGAGGAAGCGATTAGCACATGAATCTGGACTCTGGCAGAAACCAGGACACACTAACACTATAAGCAGTTAAAGACTGGCAAGAGAAACTTTGCGGGCAAGTATGTTAAAATTCCCTGACCTCACAATGAGTCAAGACAATTGGTAACACATTTGGGAAGCTGAGAACCACCACAGACATAATGCTAACAGAGATGATGAGAGCATGGGGCTGTCATGCTAGAAGAGACTCCAACAGGAATCTCATACCAGGTTCAAGTAAGAATTCACCTCTATTTTAAATCCAAAGACACAAAGCACCATTCTGAATTACATCAGTGTCTAAAACTTGTATTTTTAGTGGTAGAGAGATGGGTGGAACAGCTTCATTTTTCCCATCTCCTAAGTTTGTACAAAGTACGTTTTGCATTTCAGACACCACTTCAGAAAGTCTGGTGTCAGATCCAGGTTCCCATTTTCTCAGATAATACTCAGGAAGAGAAGAAGCTGTTAGCCCTCCCTTATTTAAACCTGTAAACTACAATTTTTATGTTCACGAAATGCTCATGTGCTTTCATTCTACCCTCTCTCATCACAAAATGGGACCTGTCTCCTGTAAGCAGAGATCCATATTTCCAAGTTTTACTACTGCTTTTAAGATCTCTTCCAAGTCAAATCATTTTATGATTCTACTTACTCTAAATGATGCACAACAAAATGCCTGCAACATTTTTTAAGCACTCCTAATTTAAAAACTATTTTTACAACAAAGACTGGAATATAAACATCCTTGAGGGATTTTTAATCTTGCTGTTTGGCTGTTCCACTTTTTTCTAGCGTTCATTTCTAACAGGTTTTAACTTGTTTTTGCAACAGGGCAGCTCAGATACTATAAGATAATATATGACACTGCTAATGTCTTCCACAGGTAACACTGTGTCCTCACCTGATCACATCACCCAGGCGAACTCTCAGGTTGTTGCGAACAACTCTATTCATGCGAATCTTCTCATCTGAGCAGGTATCATCTGACAGAACAATGCAGACTGCTTCTCTCCTCTTCTTTCCTTTCAGCAAGACAGTGTCTCCTCTGAACAGCTGCAGTTCATCCATCTTTGCCTGTAAACAGAAAAGTGTAAGAACAAGCTTTTGAAAAAACAAGCATTTGAAGGAGAGTTATTTGACTTCCGAAATTACACGTTGGAAGTTATATACTAAATCAAGAGAACAGAGACTCTTACTACAGTTGTATAGAGCTAAGCCTGATACCAAAGGAAGGGCACAAGCGTAACTGAATCCTACAAACTGAGGCTCAAAAAACATTTTATCAAGGAGGAGTGTCAGGAAACAAGAGCGGTAACAGCTCTAGCTGTTAGACAAACACTGGTACTTATATTGCAAAGTTACACTTCAAGTTAATAGACAGCAACAGCTTGCAAATTACCAGATGAAATGCTTTGCCTCTACACATGACGCACCTGGGACAGAGACACAACACTGTTGTCTTCATTGATGGCTTCATCAACAATTAACCGATTGGGCCTGTTCTTCTGCTTCAGAATAGCAGTCGATAAGTCATCGGCCTTAGAGCTGGGGAGAAAGCACAGCTGATGAGCCTGTGTGATACTGGCACTGTCCAGCCACCCCCGTTTTCATGTCCACTTTCTACAAGTTTCTTTGTTGTCTTTATAAACTGTACTTGCTTGTAGCACTGAGAACATTACTTCCCAGGGGCCAGTTTGCAGGACACCAAGGGAGGACGTTTCCTCCTGTCAGTAAATGTAACTATGAGCTTCTAGTGGACACAGCTAGGAACCTGTCTATGAAAAGAAGTGGCCAGTGAGATGTTGCTGACTGTAAGATGTTTTGCCTCAATGAATTAGTCAGACTCATCTGAAATCACATGTAACTGCTGCCAACAAAACAAAAGTTGAAGTCTATTTGGTGTCAAATCCCAGATAAATAGGGGCATTAAAGGACAATGCTGCAGCAACCCTGACAGGAAGAGTTGTTAAGAGTTTAGCCTGTTGAGGCCTGTTTATTAAACCTAGCAAGCTGTAGAAATATTGAAGTGCTCATAGGAAATTATTTTGTATTGGGGTTTTTGTAGCTCTTTTCTATTATGTCTTCCCAAAAGTCACTGAAGGTCTGGCCTACAACACCGCAAGAAATACAAGAGATAATTCATTTGCCTTTACAAGATGGAGCAAGTAAAACATCAAGGAAATGGAAAGAGGGCAGGTTAACTATTCTCTTTCAAAATCTAATACAGCAAATAATTCACTCTATGACAGAATATGAATTGGAACCAGCTTATTCTTGAGGAGTTCTTGGAAGCTGTACATTAGCCACACACAACAGTGGTGGAGTGTTGTAGCTTCCCCCAGTGGGCTGACTACTTTCTCCAAGTATGTGGCTGTGTCAATATTCAAGATCAGCAGAGAAAAGCTTGCATAGTCTGACTTGATTCTGAAAGAAAATAAAGAAAACTAAAGTCTTCCCTTGACCTAAGCAAGCAGCAAGCACTGGCAAAGCATAGGGAGCTTTGGGAACAATGGCAGCAGTCATAACTTTGGCTCCATCTCACCCTCTTAGAGATGAATGACGAGAAGAAACTAAACCTTGAATAGAAATGGCAGCATTTGGCATGTTCACCGCATTTTTAAGAGTCCATCAGAGAGGGGTGACATACCTATGGTGTGATGTTAACCAGGTCCCTCCCTACCTCAAGACAGAGGCTTTTCCAAGACGGCTATGCAGTGTTGGCTCCCTTCTCTGACATGCAAAAGGGGAAACAACACCAAGCAAGCCCATGAGAGTAGCCAGTTTGCTTTCAAAAGATTTTTCAAGCTTCCCTTAAACACTGGTAGCACAGGAAATATGTTGCAAAGAACAGGCAAGTGAACAAAACAAATGAACAAAAGCGAACAAAGTGAACAAGTTTTAAGTGAACAAAACAAGTTGTACAAGATGTTCTTTCCTGGATTGCCAGTACTATTGAAGGTTATCTTTTTTCCTCTCTTTATTAAAGAGTGCAAGAGATAAGACATTGCAGATCTACTGTCTGAGCAAAAGAAGAACACAACAAAGGCTGCTGGAGATGTACTGGAATACTCATGAATTCCACAATCAATCTAAAAATGTCGTCTTGTTGTGAGTCCTAAAAAGTCTGTGATTTACAAGAAAACTGAGAGAGCAGTAAGAAAACTGAAAAAATACATTATCAGGGCAGATTATGGTAAAACAGCGCATAAAACCAACAATCTATTTGCAAGGACTTTGCCTCCTCATTACCTCCTGGCCACTGGAAACTAACCCGGCAAACAGATTTCAAGATTCCAGCTAAGGGACACCAAGGAGACACAATACGCATTATTTGAGTGATTCAGAGTGTGACTGCAATTCCTCCGCTGCACAAAGATGTGAATCCCAAGGCCTTTTCATAAGAAACCACTATCAGACCTTGGCTACTTGAACTGTTGTTGAAACTAAGCATCTGTCCCTTGGAATGCAGGGACTGCTATTACAGCCTAAAAAACAGCTTGCAGCACCAGATCAAAAACAAATTGTAAATGAACTAGATAACAAGTGGGAGGAGCTTTTCAAACAACACTGCACACAAAGCAAAAGCTGAAAAAATGGGATAGAAAGTTTGGATAGCTCCTGACATACAGTAGTGAGGAACACAGCTAGAATCTACTTGGTTCTGCTAAATAAGACAAAAAAGTTTTAGTATGCAAGAACTGAACCTACAGCTGCCTCAGAACTGAGGGCTGGATCAGTATCAGATACACTTAGAGCAATCAAAAAAGGACTGGAGGCATTAAAAATGGAATAAAAGTGTCCAAGAAAGAGTGTCCAGGGAGCTTAGTGCGCACAGTCAGCTTCAGTGCTCTGACCTCACAGCTCCACAGAGGAAAAAACCAAGGTGCTACAAAATTACATGTCAGCTAGGCAGGGAAATGATGTTTCTCCTGCAGACAAGGGTAGGGTTTAGACAGACAAACACTACCCATTTTCCAGCGGCAATTTACAATATTGTTATCATCACCATTCGCCCTCATTGCATCTCTCCAGGGGTTCCTCATGCTGCAGCTGAAATAACAGGGCAAAAGATATCTGTGCGCTCAACCATGCTCAGACAAACCCAAACATCTGTGGGAAGGAGAGCATGAACAGAAAATACCAAGCAGGAAAGCCTAGGGCATGGGCTGGGACTCTCTCCTGCCAACCTTCCCACTTCTACTGGGAAACTTCAGGAAAGCACAGGGACAGAAGGGTAACACAGGTAAATTTTAAGGCTCCTTGATGAGCTTCTCGTCAGAGATAGCCTGGTGGAAACCCTCCAACTCACCTCCCTGACGCACCCCGTGTGTCAGCTCCCTCACACACTTTCCCTCTCACCCCTTTCTTTCCTTGGCTTAACAAAGAGAGAAACTGAACACAAAATGTAGCTTTAGAGCGGTTTGGGAATTAAAAGGAAATTCAAGGTCTGTATTGAGCTGCCCTTGGACAGAAGCCAGAAGTGAGAAGACAACCACCAGCACAGCAATGGACAAGCTTGCACATAAAGTGCAAGACATCTATAAAACTGAAGCAAATATGTACTAGCCCTAAAGGCCAACCATAACAGGTACTCTCAGCCTCCTTTTCTCACTCCATAAAGCAGTTCAACAGCCTCATCTCACACATGGGAGAACCAGGGGGACTTTCTACAGCTTACAGAATCACAGAATATCCTGAGCTGGAAGGATCCATCAGGATTATTAGCTTCTGGCCCTGCATAGGAGAGCCCCAAGAATCACACCATGTGCCTGAGACCATTGCCCAAACGCTTCCTGAACTCTGCCAGTGCTCTGACCACTTTCCTGGGGAGCCTGTTCCAGTGACCGACCACCTTCAGGATTAACCTTCTCCTGATATCCAACCTAAATCTTCCCCATCACAGCTTCATGGACTTAATTACACTACCAGTGGTTTCTCTCTGTGTCAGAGCTCCCCTCATTCAGCAACTGATAACGCCCAGGGGCATCACAGGGGAGGGTGTGAAGAGCCAGAGCAGAAAGTAATTACCAATTAGTGATCCTTCTGAAAATGATAACCAACCTCTAAAGTCCCAATTAAAGTAAGAAAACAAACTGTTCCTTCAAGTTGGTCCTAAATTAAGCAAAAAGTCACTTCCCAGAATGATTCAGCTGCAGAAATGAAAGTGAAATCAGCCATAACTTTTGCACACTGCTGTGACATTTTTACCATCATCCTTGTGAAATCACTTCCCAGATAAAACCCGTGAGCAATTTCTTACCAATCTGAATATCTGATTTACAGACTGAATTGCATTTTACAGGTAGATATTAAAGAAAAAAAAAGTCATTAAATGTTTTTATCCTCAAGTTAGGTGTCTGAGATATGTGGTGACTGCAGATACTGAAACAAGACTACCATGGGGGGAGTTTAGACCCATTGTGTAGAAGTCAAGTTTTCAACACTATTTCAGACAGGCTGGGAGAGGGTACCACACACCCTTAGCTTTTGTAATGCTACTTGCCATGCTGAGGCTCTGTTCAGCAAGATGGCTGCCAGCAGCTGTGACAAAAAATGGCATCTAAAACGTAACCACGTTCCAGCTGCAAACTAACTTTTGTGGTTCTGGCGTGGGTGAGAAGTTTACTAATTTCTACTTCAGCAGACATTTAAAAAACACTGTTAACCTCGCCCAGCAGAACAAGCAGAGTCTGGGAATGTCACTTCCACGGCAGACAGGAATGCCTGGCACACCTCGCTGGAATTGACCCGGCAGGAGCAAGCAGGTTTGGATTCTAGGAGTTACAAAAGATAAGAAAAATATACTCAAAGAACACCAAAAGGCACAAAAAAGCGACCAAAAGTGCCTCTAGTGAAGTCAAAAAGTCACTTCAAGTATTCTTGGATTGTGAAAATGTATCTTTGGATTCTATTTTACTCCGCTCAAAATGCACGTGGGCTGCGTGCAAAGACTGTTACTCATTCCTGAGGAGCAGGAAAGATGATCCTCAGCCTGTAACTGAGTAGAGCCAAGAAGAGTGAGGCAAGACACCCGAGACGGAAACACCGCCGATGGCCTCGGCCATGCCCGGCACAACATGTCTGCCTCGGCCAGCGCCGAGTCACTCGCCAGCCCCGGCCCCAGGGCCGCTGCGAGCAGGAGGAGCCCGGGACGGGCCTAGAAAACAAAGCCCTCCGCAGCTCAGGGCCCGGCGGGCGGGCGGCCCTAGGCCCGGCGGCGGCACGGCGGGAGGCCCGGCCCGGCCTCGCCCCCCCGCCATGACTCGACACTTCCCGGCGAGGCCCGGCCGCGGCGGGGCGGACGGCGGGAAGCGGCTCATTCCCGTTCCGGCGCCTCCTTCGCCCGCCGGGGGCTCGCGGGCCGCCCCGGGTGAAGCGGGCGGGCCGGACCGGGCCCAGGCCGCGGCGGGGCCTAGGCCGCGGTGAGGCGGCGGGGGCCCGCACTTACTCGGATCCCGAGGCCATGGCGCTGCGGGGAAGGGGCGAGGGGCGGCGGACGGCGGCTCCTCGGGGCGAGCGGGGGCTCCGGAGAGTCGCGGGGGTCGCGGGCGGCGGGCGGAGAGCTTGGGGCGTCCGCGCTGGCTCAGCCTCAGCGCCGACTCATCGGCGAGGGAAGCCCCGCCCACGCCGCCTCGCCTGCCTAGCAACAGCGTGCGACGGCCAATCGGAAATTCTGGCCAGCCGCCGCCTCGGCCAATGGGAAAGGCCGAAAAAAAAAGACGGGGAGCTCCTCCTAAGCCCCGCCCCATCGTGTTCCCTAGCCAATCGTCACCAGCCAGGCGCCACTTCCTGCAGCCAATCGCAGTGCGGCTCTGTCTTCGAGCGACAGCTCCAGCGCGGCCAATGGCGAAGGGACACCGACGGGACCATGCGGGAAGGAAGTCCCGCCTCCACAGTGGCTGCTGATTGGGCAGCGTCCGAGGGCAGGGCCAATCAGAAGGGGCGTGGTGCGCACGCGCGGCTCTTCCCGCCACTCGGAGCCGCCTCGTTGGTGCTCGTGGTGAGGGAATGGCCGCGCCCGTGGGGAGGGTCCGGTCCCGCCCCTACTCCGGCCAAGGCACTGCCCGCCGCGCCGCGCTGCTTGGAGCCACATCCAGCCTGGCCTCGAACGCTCCCCGGGATCCAGGGACAGCCGCAGCTTCTCTGGGCAGTGTGTGCACGGCCTCAGCACCCTCACAGGGAACAATTTCTTCCTAATACTGCATCTAACCCTGCCCTCTATTAGTTTAAAACAGTTACCGCTCTTCCAGTCACTTTATGTTATAGTCTAAAGTCCCTCTCCAGAGCTAGTGGAGCCCCTTGAAGGCTTGGAAATTGTGGAGTCTTTTCCAGGTTGAACAATTCCAGCTCTCTCAGCCTTTCCTCACAGCAGAGATCCTCCATCCCTCTGATCACCTTTGTGTCTCCTCTGTGCTGGCTCCAGCAGGTCCCTGTCCCTCCTGTGCAGGGACCCCAGCTCTGGCTGCAGTGCTCCAGGTGGGTCTCACAGAGCAGAGCAGAGGGGCAGAATCCCCTCCCTGCCCTGCTGCCCACGGGGCTCTGGATGCAGCCCAGGACACGCAAAGGTGCTTTTCTGAAGGAATTGCAGAACAAAGCCCACCCAAAGCGCCTCTCTGTCCCTCCAGCGTTCAGAGGAGGCTGCAGCAGCTCCTACCTTGCACTTCTCCAGAGTTCTGTCATGCCCTATCCTCTCTACTCACTCCTCCTTGCAGCTCCCAAGCACCCTTTCCCCCTTGTGGGAAGCAAGGTGTGCCAAAGGCTCAGGTAATGGGGTCAGGGTCCTTATCCAAAAAAAGCTCCACCAGACACTGGGCAGGGACATGTGCTCCTTCACCCCTGAGGGTGAGGGGCCTGGAGCTATAGCATTGTCACAGACCTCAGGGACACAGGGGACACACGGCTGTGGGTCTGGACCCTACTGCTGTCTCTGGCTGGTGCAGCCTTGTGAAATTCAGACCTCAGAGCTGCGTGCTTCAGACAAAATCCCTTCTCTGGGCTCCAAACCACACTCGCTGAGCAAAAAGCCATTACACAAAGCACAAATAGGAGAGATGACCAGCTCCCAGGGGCCCGAGGGCAGAGCCAGCCCCACCATTTGCAGGGCACAGAGGATGAAGGCATCTCTGCCCTTGATCTCTCAACATCCAGGGCACCCAGCCCACGGGCTCCCAGCAGCTGGAGGCAGTTTCAAGGCCATGACTGCAACATTTCACTCTGGAAAAAAGAGCATGGGAAAAAACAAAGCTAAATAGAGCTGAGTTTTTTATTAGAAAAGGAGATATATTCTGTTTCAGTCCTTTAGGAATCTAGCTTCATCACGAAGTAATCCTAAGTCTTGACGGAGTCCTTAAAGGCCTTGTTGCCAGCCAAGTGCAGGGAGACCTCAGCAGATGGGTATGGGGGGCATGACCAGGTCAGCTCGAGGTGTCCTGGGCTGCTGCCCCAAGGTAATCCTGTATGCTTCTGGCAAGAGGTCCACTGTGAGGGAACACTGCCTGTTCCAGGCATGAAACCAGGTACAAAGGGAGGGGCCTGAAAAAGAAGGGAACATGCCAGCAGTGAGGACTGCAGCATTACTTTGCCATGCCCTAGGACATTTGTTCAGCAGGTCCCCAGTTATACCTGCAGCCTTTTCCCTCCCCATCTGTCTCCATGCCAGCTCTTCTGTGCCCCAGGGAGCCCCAGCCTGTGGGCCCTCAGAACAGTCATCAGGGAAAGCTCCTCAGACACCTAAACTGCCCTCACAACCTCACAGACAGTTTGCACTGTTGGATGTGAGATCTCACCCATTCCTCTACACACCTTCCCTGCCTTTGCTGCTGCCTATCCTCCCCAGGGCAGCTCTGGGAGAACTTCTGCCACTGAGCAGCTGCCTCCTGCTTTCGGTTCAGCTTCCACAAGGTCTGCACCAGGTAGGAGGCAGCAGCCGGGTCACCTGCAAGACAAGAAGAAGGATCAGCCCCTAGCAGAGGAGGAGCAGGTCCTCAGCAGTGCTGTGGGTTGCAGGGTATTACAAAAAAAGCTCAGAAGCCAGACAAGGGCAATGAGTGTAAGGAGAGGTGGTGTAATGGGGAGGAAGCCATCCTGGCTGTGTCACAGGCTTTAATTAAGGCCAGGGCTGGCAGCCAAGGCAGATGGCATCAGCCATGTGGCACAGGCTGCCACACCTCTCTTGGGACACAGACTGGGGTCATCCTTGCAGGCATGTCTGCACCCCCAAAGGGAGGCAGGACTGGGACCAGCAGGTCTGACAGATCCTGGTGAAGCTCACACCTTTTCAGCATGCCAGAGCACTGAAGAGGAGGGAGCAGCCTGGTGAGCAGCACCAGCCATGCCTTGGCTAAGCTCAAGACATGAATGCTCCCTTTGCAGGCCTCTGTACTGCCAGGCATGGACATGCTGCTTCCTCAGGTGAAGCACAACTCCACTTCTCTGTTCTGGGAAACCAGACCTGTCTGGGAGAAAGTTGGCTGTACCAGGCTGCGGTTGAGGCAGGAAATTGCCAAGCTCTCTGAGGGCACAGGTTGTTTTCAAGGTTCTGATATACTCCTCTGATAAGTTTTGGTCTGTTTCTCCATGGCAGTGAGCTGACCAGGCTCCACAGAAATACCTCTAGTATGTAACATTGCTAGTGGCCACACTGTTGTCCTTGACAACAGAATAAATCTGGTATAAAGCCTAAGAACTTCTTGCTGAAGACAGCAAAACAGCCCAGGACAAATTTGTGGAAATCCCTTGTGCTCCTCACCAAAATGAGCCTACCTGGTGAGAGCTGCAAACTGTGCTGGAAATCCAACAGGGCTTGTTTGTGCCTCCCCAGCTCCAGGAACTGTGTACCTCGCCCAATGAGAGCAAGCAACCTGATCTTCTGCAGCACCTCCACTTCTGGCTGGAGATTCTCTGTCACAGGAAGACACACACACACCTGAACACAGTATCCTCCAGAGCTTGTCTCCTTTGCTCTGAGCAGGCTGAGCCAGGTTAGCAGCCAGGACAGGCCAAGCATTTACTTGGGCTGCTCATCTTCCAGCTCCAGAGACATGGCAAAGCTCAGTCTCTGCCAGGCTGGAAGAGGTCAGAAGGCAGCAGAGGGGGAGAGTGAAGAATGTCAAGAGCCCAGAATGTTACATGTGGTGCACAGTGACCTCAGCAGGAGCCTGGCCCTTGGCTGTCCCTCTGCACCACTGGCATGTATCTTTTCCCCAAAAACTGGATTGGAGAAGCTTTCCAGTTCACAGCCCATTTAATTCCTACCTAGACAGTGAAGAAGAAGGCAGAGCCAAAGCCAACTCTGCTCCAAAAAAACCAGCCAGTCTCTTCAAAGGCTTCAGCATGGCCCAGAACTTTGCACCCTGGGACAACTGCCTCTTGCCAGAGTGATGCTGGGCCCACCACCTTGCCTCTGTACCTGCTGCTGGCCAGGCACACAGATCCCAACTCAGCTGAGGCCTCACACAGATCCCACCTGTGCAGTGTCTTACCTGTCTGTTTGACGCCAGACTCATGAAGCTGAACACGCAGGAGATCACTGAGGCACCTGTGGGTGGGAGGCCAGAGAAGTTTTGGAGACACTCCTGGCCTGGCAGGAGTGTCAAGTTGTCAGGGCAGCCCCAGGGCCATGCTGTGTGCTGCCCTGGCCCCACTGCTGCCTGCTGGGGAGGCCCCCTCTCCCACCTGCTAAACTGTGTTACAGCTTCCTTGCTCTCGCCTAGCCTGGCCCATGCCCAGCCCTGGTGCAGGTATCCAGCTGCTCTCCAGGCAAGGCAGCACAGGCTCTCCTTCTTCTGGGACAGGAGTCCCCCTGCCAGTTCTGCCCCTGGCACTGAGCACTCTGGCTGCTCCAGCCTCTCCTCCACTCGTAACACCCGTGGAATGAGGTCAGTCGTCCGGCTGATGACCTCCTCACACACAGTTATGGCATCCTGGTGCCTCCCAGCCTGCCCCAAGGCAGATGCTGCTTCCAAGAACACCTCTGGGATCCTGGGCAGAGCTGAGCTACCATCCAGGGGCACCTGGGGAGCAAAAGAGACATCAGTGCTGCAGAACTGCAGAGTTCTCAGCCAAGCAGAATGACTCTGTGCATACTGGAAACATGGAGCTGCTGCCCAGCAAAGCTCACACAGTCTCTGGAGCCTGGTGGAGCAGGCATGGAAAGCACTCACAGTCATCAGAGTCAAGACATCAAGTCCCTACTCTGGAAGTGAAGGACATCCAGAATCAGGCTGACAGCTGCTCCCCACAGGGAAAGGGAAGCTGTCTTTCCAAACAGCAGTTTGGAATGTGAATCCAAAAGCAGACATGCCCAGGTTGGGGGTGCCAGACCCCACCTCATTTCCTTTACATCTCAAACTAGACACTGAAGTCTGGAGTCCAGGGCTGATGTATGGGCTCAGCTTTTGGGACTGGGTTTGGATCCCTCCAACTCTCATCCTCCAAGCCACCAAGGGAGCTCTTTACCAGGACACCCACCTGCTGCTGCAGCCCTTCTTGAAGGAGAGACAGAAAATCCAGGTAATGTTCCACTGCATCAGCCACCCTGCAACAGGAACAGGACATGTGGTGGAAGGAGAAGTGGCATCAGCCAGGTGAAACCTGGACTGCCAGCCCACAATCTCTACCCCCAGCACATGCCCTGCTCGCAATCTCCATGCTTTGAGCAGACCAACGACAGCAGTACTGAACTGGACCATTTCCAGGAGCACAAGGAAAACTGCAGAGCCCAAACAAGCAGCATGTTGCAAGCTGACCAGAGGCACTGTTACCTCCCATCCTGGAGACACCGCTGTGCCAGAAGGTACTTCACTTCAGAGGGGTGGTGGTGGCGAAGGAGGGAAGAGAGTACTGGTGTGTGGACAAGCAGCTCTGTTTGCATTAGGAAATAGGGACTAGAGGAAGCAGTTGCTGGAGGGTTTTTTCCCAGAGCCTGTGAAACAGCAACAGAAAATATTATCAACACTACACTGGTAAAGTCTCAGGCAGCTGCAATCTTTTGTCACTTCTGATATCTGGAGATACACTCAGGTGAGCAGAAGTGCTGCACTTCACAAGCACAGCTACATTATTCTCACAGCCAGTACCAGCAAGAACCATCAGGATCACACAGGAGGAGGCAGACTTCTCATCTCCACATGGCACCAGATTTGCAAGATCACCCAGATCGTCTCAGGTTTTTAGTTCAAAGTGCTTTGAGCTGCCTGGAACACCGTCCCCCATTGCAGCCACAGACCTAGTTACAGTTTTTAAAGAGAGTTCCCTGTCCCCTCTGTATGTATCTGACTGCTTTCAAACAGCTGAAGAGATAATTCAGGATCTACTGCTGTGACCTACTCTCCCAGGCAGGTTCAGCTAATGCACACTGCCTCACTGCAGCCAAAATCTGCCCTTAAAGGCCTCTTTACTACTACATACTTTACTAAGAAATTGATACTTTCTGACCTGAGAGTATAACCTCCTGAGCCACCATGAACATGAACTAGGAACCCAAACATGGTGCTGAGCAGGAATTTCAGATCTGGCTGGACTCCTCCCTGCCCACTCACTGAAGGCAGCACCATGCTGTTTTGGGGACTCCTTCCACAGTCAAACAGCCCCCCAGAAGGAAGAAGCCTGCTTGAAGCTCTGTGCAGGCTCTGCTGGGCAAAACTCATCCCAGAACTACAGGAACCAGACAAACCTTGTAGAGCAGGGTCAAGGCCTGCAGCTCTGCATCAGTCTCTCCCAGTTCATGGTACACTGCTGCCACGTGGGACAGGGCAGGAAGGCACTGGAAATCCACCTGGAGGGCCCGTTTCAGGTGCTGAAGGGCTGTCTGAGGCTTGCCCTGGGTGGATGGGAAGACATGCATGTTGAAAGGACATCCTACTGATGTATTTATTGCTTGGTGGGATCCAGATTCTCTCTCTGCTCCACCAGGAGATTCCCATTAAGCAGGGCAGCACTTTAGCCAAAGGCTGCCCTCCTCAGGTTGGTTTTTTAGCTTCTCTCCCTGCAGCAACACTTTGCAATTAGCCAAAATCTTTGCATGGATTTTGCAGCCTGTCCAAGGAGGCTGGGGCAATTTCTGCTCAAGGTCTTCCCTCCCTGCAGAGGCCTTGGATCACACTGGATGCATTGTGAACATCAGCCTCCCCACCCCACAGCTGCTGTCATTACCATTCGCTGAGCACAGCAGCCAAGGCAGGTGTAGATCTGGGCCAGGATCTTCTTGGAGCAGAATCCTCCTGCAGCTTCCTGGAGGAGGGAGAAGGCGGTGGGGAAGTTCCCAGCCTCCAGCTCCTGCAGCCCTAGGACAGACCCAACATCTTGGCTCTGTGGCTGACCTTCCTGTCCCACCTGGCCCCAAACAAACGTGGTGCCCTTTTCTTTCCAGGGCCATAGGGACTTGCCTGATCCCCTCCAAACCCAGCCATGCACAGCAGGATAGTGCAAGCTGCCATCTTTGCTTTAACGGTTTTGCAAAAGAACAAGCCACTCAGTGGAAATGCCCAGCAGAAAGAATAGCAGCTTCTAAGCCCAGGATGTCTCCTTTGGCCCAGAACAAGGACAGGGGTATGTGCTGGGCAGGTTTATCTCCACATCATCCACAATGACTGCAGTGTAGATAGGGAAGCACACACAGAACCTCAGAATTCTTCCAGCACATCTGGGTCATTTCCCAGCAGGATACTTTGGGATATCAATTAATTAATATTTATCACAAGTGATTATTTGCTTTCCCTTCCATCTTCAAGTTTCCCTCTGAGGCTGCTCTCATATAGCAGCACCACACTCAGATCTGCCACCTCCCTGCTGGAAGTGCTGGTGCCACCCTTTGAGTATTTTGGCTCTAGCCCTGTGAGCCAGAGCTCCTGCCCTGCCTCTTGCAGGAAGGCCCTGTATGATCCCAGGCACAGTGAGGTAATGCTGGCTGTCCCTAGAGCTGCTGGGGTTGTCAAAACAGTAATGGAGAGAAAACAGACAGGATGGAACACAACAGCCAGAGGAGATCCATTGCTGCTGTGCCACCAGGCTGCAAAGCCTCACAACAGCTTTGTGTGACTCTTGCAGCACCAATTGAATAATCTGATGGGAATAACAGGCTTGCAATAAGGCAGGTTCTGGATGACTGACAGAAGAAATGAAAGTCTTCATAAATCCCTTGCCAGCCTTCTGCTTTAAGGTCACTGCAGGGCCCAGACACCACCCCTACAGTCACAGACAGGCAGAGGAGCCCTCAGATAGTGCAGAGAAAAGATGAGCTGTGGAAAAGCAGGGAAAAGTTTTGAATATGGAATGTAAATGTTGAGACTCAGAGGCTCAGCCCAGACCTGGTTCTAAAGGAACAGCCCAAAAAACCCCAAGGGCCAGTTTGCTTGGGAGGAGAAACCAGGATAAGGGCAGGGAAAGGGTCCTGGGACAGAGCAGCAGGAGACTGTGCTGGTATGAGTACCTGCCCCCCACAAACCTTGCAGGAAGGCTGCTGCAGTGCAGAGGATTTCCTTCAAGTCCTTGGCACTTTGTACAAGGGGTAGAGAGGCCCCTTCAGGAGGCACCTGCCATGCCTTGATCACGGAGAGGAGTTCATTCTGCCCCTCACTGCAGTGAGCTCTTCCCAGGTCCTGTGAAAGGCACAGAGGAGAGAGAGCAGGGAATGCTGAGGGGAAGCAGGAAACACTGGTCCAAGGGCACAGAGAAACAGGTCCCACCAAACCACTCAAGACTGCTCCCTGCAGACTGGGGAGCAATGTCCTACCCTCTGTTCACTTCAGCTACACCCCCCTTACTGCGGAGATTCCTGCCTGGCCTGGAGCAGTCCCTCCCCACCTCATAGGGGGTGCACCTTCAGGGCCTCCTGGCATGCAACAGATGTTTGTTGGGGTTCATTCTGAAAGATGGGACCCATCAGCAGCCTTTTGATCAGCAGGGAAGGTTCTGCATCCCACTGCTGTTCCCTACAGAGTCTTCAAGTCCATCTGCAGCCCTTTTCCAGCCTGCCCAAGCCTCCTGTCTGATACACAGAGGTCCAGGGCCCACACAGGCACAATATTCTGGGATCTATTAACACTCCCAGGGCCATTAGGCTATGCTGGGATGCCAGGGGGAGGATTAGTCATGCTGAAGCAGCACTGATGGGTTCAGCTGTCCAAGTGCCACAACAACATTTTGCAGAGTGAGTTTTATGACAAAATTATTTTGTGCCAGCTCTGCCGGCATCTGCCCATGCCCAGTTACCTCAGCAGTGCTCAGGAGATGGAAGAGGCCAGCAACACTCCCCAGCTGGCTGGCTGCCAGCCACCAGGCTGCCTGCAGGGCCCCGAGGCGCTGCAGAGGTGCCTGCAGCTCCTCCACAGTCACCTCCTGCAGCACCTTTTCCCACAGCTCCTCCGTGCCAAGATCCTGTCCGCAGGCCCCACAAGCCTCCAGAACTGAAAAAAAAACACAGGCAAAAAAAGACCTAAAGCTGTGAGACAATGGGTTGGTGCCCTGTAAGGGACACCCTAGACACAAGAGGGAGAGAAAGCCTCAAGCAAGCACAGGCTCCTCATAACAATGGAAGGAATGAGGTTGCAGGGCTGGTCTGGCCTCAGCAAAATGGAAAACAAGCTCTGAAAGAGTTGAGCTGACAGCACCACACTCAGGAGACAACACAAAGCACAATTCAGAGCTAGACTCCAGCTCTGCTGAGCCTTCTTGATGTCATTTGCCCTCAGGTAAGCATGTGCCAACACTGCAGATCCACCTCTGAACTGCTGCCTGTTTCAGTGAGTTTTCTTTGAAGCCAGCACACCATAATTAAAGAAAACACTAATTTTCTACTGTCACAAAAACTTTGTTAGAGACTTGGCACCTTATACATTAAAAACTCCTGTTTCTCTTGAAACCTCCAGCCCATCCCTGCAGGCAGCAGCAGGCAGGCAGCTGCACATTGTCCCTGGCCACATGCTACTCCACCTCCAGCCCTTACAGGCAGAGCCTGGATGTCTGCTCACAGTTCCCCCCATCTCCAACCTCTCCAAGCAGAGCCAGGCACGCCTGCCCACAGTTTCCAGGAGGAGCCAGGTGAATCTGCTCAGTTTCCCCCATCTCTGGCCTTCTCTGGCAGAGCTGGGAGTGTCTGCTCACAGTTCCTGCACCTCCAGTCAGTCACTAAGTATCTCCAGAGCACAGAGAACACTCTCCTCACCCAGAGAGCTCCCCATAGAAAGAAGCAAGTCCTTACCCCTGAGGAGCCCCTGGCGTATTCCTTCTGCTTCTCCCTTGATGGCAGAGTCAGATGCACCCACAGTGAAAAGCAGGAAGTTGTAGAGGACAGTGAGTTCCAGAGGCAGGGCAGGGAGGGCAGCCGGCAGCCCTGTGGGCACAGCCAACACAAGAAATTGAGCTGGCTAAGAATAAACAGCTGTCCACACTCAGGTAGCAACACATGGCTTGGTGACAAGAGAAGTGGCTTGGCAAGAAGTTTTTAAGGATTGTGGTGAGTTAGCCACCTGGGAACTGCAATGCCCAGACAGACAGCGTGTGCCAGCATTCCAGGTGCCAATGCTGCTCCAGACAGCCATTCCCCAGCTATCCAAATGCTGCAGTCCTCCACGAGTTAGGCCCTCCAGCTCTCCCAGAAGAGCATCAACAGCCTACTCTGTTCCAGTATACATCCACCCCTTCACACAGTGTCTCTCTCTCCTTATCACAGAATCACAGAATGGGTAAGGCTGGAAGGGACCAGAGTGGCTCATCTGGTCCAACCTCCCTCCTCAAGCAGGGCCATATTGGAGAATGTGGCACAGGATTGCATCCAGATGGTTTTTGAGTATCTCCAGTGAGGGAGACTCTGCAACCTCTCTGGGAAATTTGTTCCAATGTGCAGCCACGAGGGTAAAGTTATACTTCATGCTCAGGTGGAACTTCCCGTTCATCAGTTTCTGCTGACTGCCTCATGTCCCAGTGCTAGGCACCATGAAGCAGAGTCTGGTCCATCCTCACACTTCCCTGCAGACACTCAGAGACATTGATGAGGTCCTTTCTCAGTCACCTCTGCTCCAGACTGAACATGCCCAGATTGTTCAGGCTTTCCTGAATAAAGATGTTCCAGTCCCCTAATTATCCTCCTTTCTCTCTGCTGGACCCTCTCCAGGAGCTTTGTGTCTCTCTTGCAGCAAGGAGCTGAGAAAACTGGAAATTAGGCTGCCTCACATTGGGCTTTCTCTGCACCACACCTGTGTCAGGGAGCCTCTTCCCTGACTTCCCATGGAAAAGGTTGCCTCACTTTTTTTTTTTTGAGAAACCGCAAAGATCTGCCCAGCAAGTTAAGGTGGAATCTGGGGCTGTAATCCTTTTGCTGGCCCAGGTCAGCATGGGGAAACAGGGATCATTTCACCCTGGCTTGTTTCCAGCACTGGGATACTGGAGGTGCTACCGGAAGAGCAATATTCATAAACTAAAACACAAGAAACTCCACCTCAGCATGAGGAAGAGCTTTAAGCTGAGAGTGGCAGAGCACTGCAGCAGTTCCCCAGGGAGGTCCTGGAGTCTCCCTCTCTGGAGACATCCAAACACCACCTGGATGTGCTCCTGTGTCACCTGCTCCAGGTGACCCTGCCTCGGCAGAGGGGTTGGATTGGGTGATCTGATCTTCAGACCCTTTCAACCCTGATGATTCTGTGATCCCCCGTTCAGCACTGGGAGCCGTTTCAGCCTGCTCCCTTCACGCGTTGGTTTCCAGCCCCGAGACACAGGGCTGCGAACAGAGATGTCAGGACGCCAGTGCCTCCTCCCCACACGCTTCAGGCCCGGGAAGCAGCGGGAGGTGCAGGCGGGGCACGGCGGCCGCCACTCACCGCGGATGCTCAGGAGCAGCTCCCGGAACTCGTCTCGCTGCTGCCGCCGCACCTGCCGCGCCTCTCCGCCGCCCCGCGCCGTCTGCAAGGGACGCACTTACCGCGGGCCCGGCGGGGGAGCGGCACCGCCGGCAGCCCCGCGGCTCGGGGAAGGGGGAGGGGGGAAGGAAGAGGACGTGCCGCACCGTCCATCGCTCGACCAGCGCCCGGCTGTGTGCAGCCCAGGCCCGCAGGCAGCCCCGCTCTGGCTTGGGCTCTGGCTCTGGCTCTGGCTCCGGCTTCTGCCTCGGCCCCGGGTCCGACCCGCGCTGCCGCTTCTTGGCCGCCGCCATCACCCGCCGCCGCTTTCCCGCCCTCGCCGCCGATTGGCGGGAACGGCCGTCACCAAGGCAACAGGGAAGCGCGGCGCCGAAGGGGCGCGCTCCGGGAAGGGGGCGGCCGCGGAGGGACAAACCTCGAAGCAAGGCGAAGCCACCAGTCACAGACTCAGCTACGGAATACCCCGAGCTGGAAGGGACCCATCAGGTCAGCGAGTCCAACCCCTGGCTCCATGCAGAACCCAAGAACCACACCACATCTTGAAACGCTGTTCAAACGTTTCTTGAACTCCGGCAGGCTTGTAGCTGTGACCCCTACCCTGTTCCAGTGCCCGACCACTCTCGTAGAGTGCCTTTTCCTAAATCTCGAGAGTCCTGGACCCCAGTTCAACCCAAACCTCCCCTGACACAGTTCAGGCTGTTCCCTCGGATCCTGCTGCTGTGTTCCACAGAGAAGACATCAGTGCATAATCCTCCATTTCCCCTCAGGAGGAAATTGCGATGAGGGTCCGAACGAAGGAGACCCCAGACAGGCTGGGAAGAGGGATGGAAGAAGGAGACGAAACAGCACACAGCTCTCCTTGGCTCTCACCGTTTTATTTGCAGACACAATTTTCACAGCTGCCCGGAGCCCCGTGCCATCCTCGGACAGCAAATGATGCACACCTCCCCCAACTCCCGATTAATTAATTAATTATGCAATTTAACAACGGAGCAACGCCTCCCTGCCTGCCTCACGGGGTTGGTCGTGCCGTACCCAGGGTGCCAGGTGAACAAGCACAGACACCTTGCCTGTTTTGGAGGGTTTTTTGAAAGGAAAAAGGCTCTGCTTCCCAGCAGAGAGTTGAGCATGGTTTCCACCTTCCAGGTGTAGCTCCTGGATGTGAATGAAAGCATTGACAGCCAGATATGTAGATACCCAGGAAAGTGTAGCACCATGCCGCATGCAGAGCTCCCAGGTTGCTTTCCACAACTGGGTCCATCCCCTTTTTTTTCCCCCAAATGAGGGACTGAGGTACAAAGAGGTTAATAAAAAATAAAACAACAATCTTGCTCCAAGCCATGTGGTGCACTGAATGAGGGATCAGAGGAGAAAGCAGGGCTCTCCCTCCCCTCACACTGGCACTGATGCCTCCCAAGGGGAAGGGGGGGACATGCACACCGAGACTGGGACTGTGCCTTGGCATAAAAAAGCAGCCAGAAGAGTTTAGGGAAAACCAGAGAGGTGGGACAGAGGAATGGCTGCAGGAACAGGGCTGGAGCAAGCCCTGGGCTCCCTGTAACAGTGCCATCCCTTGGGAGCTGTGTTAGTCCCATGGACCAGAGCTGCAGGTGCTCCCAACACTCACAACCTCTTCACAGTGGCTGCAGCTTTTGGTCATTATTTTCTAGGCAGCGAAAAAGAGACACAACTGAATTTTTGTTCTGTGCCAGGACCATGGGACACACCATGAGCCTGAGCCATGGAAGTTTCCCAATGGCTCTCCCCTGCCAAGAAACACATGCACAACATTTGCAAAGCCCAAAGTGCAGAAAGATTGTGGAGTGCAGGACGAAAACTGCTCAGCTGAGCACTCAGTTGTCCCCTGTCACACTCAGCCCAGGGACACAGGGATCAGAAATAAACTGCCTGGAATAACTCATCTAGGAGAGCCAAGCAGGCCCCTACAACCTCTTTGGAGAGATGTGGGGCAAAACCCACTCCCCAGCACACCAGATTCCCAAAGAGCCTTGGTTTGGACTAGGAGGCAACCCCCTCCTGGGGTTTTAAGCCAACATAGCCCTGTGTGCTATAGCATCAGCAGCATGATTTGCTTCCAAGGTCACCAGGCTCTAGACTGGCACTAACTCTGTAATCCCCAGCATGCTCAGAAGAATGGCAGCCAAACAGTCAGCTTGACAGCAACTGAGGAAGGCTGACAAAGACTGAAACAGTCAGTGAAGAGAAGCAAGAGCATCTCCAGCCCTTGGAAAACTCATCTTCGTGAATCTGAAATCTTTGGTGTAGCAGCCAGTCTGCCGTGTCCGAGCAGCCAGTACTCCGTGGCATCTCTGCAGTGACAATGATATACTTGCAGCTCTTCTACTGCAAGTTTTGTTTAGTCTCTGGTGAGATAAGTGTGTCCTTTGATAACACTACAGCTCTGCTGCTCCCTCTGCTCTTCCTGGTCTCCTGAGACCATGAGCCCACACATGGCAGAGGGGTGAGGAGAGGATGCCAAAGCCTCGTGTGAGTGCTCCAACCACAAAGAGTGGGCATGGGAAGGCTCAGCTGCACTGGAGTGACCAGTGAAAAAAGGAACAAGTCCCAGAGATGGAAGCCAAGGGGCCTGGGTGGCAGCTGTGGGGACGTCAGGGGCCAGTCCTACACTACCAGTGACCACAGGCACAAGTACAGGCAGGCAGAAAGCTCCTGAACAGGTTATGAGGTTACAAGCCCAATTTGAGGTCCAGCCTTGGGGTTTAGCAACATGTGTTATCCAGATTAACCTCACACCAAATGAAAACTTACTGGGTAACTGCCACCTTCACCCCCTTCCTCCTCCCCATATTGATGCTCCACTCATTCCTTCAGAAGCATACAGCCACCAGGGAGTCAGCTTTCAGCAAATAACCTATTTTTAAGGCTGTGACTGCCTAAGCCCATTTTAATTGCGGGCTGATGCACTCCTGTAGCTTCCAGCTTCCCTCATTGTTTGCACTACCCCTTCCTTGTCCTAGCCCTGGTGTTGTGCATTCAGGCAGTGAGGCAGGCCAGGGTGTGATGCCAGCTAAAAACCAGACCCTAGTTGTGTCAGGTGAATCTGAGCAGGACCACAGAGCAGAGGACATGACAGGCTGAGGTAGCAGAGCACAGCCAGCTAATCAGGAGCAGGTCAGGCAATGGAAATCTAGTATTAGAACAGTTTAATCCTCCCTGGAATTGCATATGAACACCTGAGCAGGCATTTTGCAGGGGCAAAATACAAAATTCCACCTGCCCTCAAGAGCCACAGCAACTGGGCACTTGGGAAAAACAGCAAGAAATGAAATAATGAGAGAGATTTTCCTTGGGACTCTGCAGGGCAGAGGAGAGGAAGAGCCTGGAGTTATGCTAACAGTCTGCAGTAAGGAACTTCAACAGGGGCAGTCATGGTGCATGAGTTAAAAATTAATGGGATTGGGCAAATAGCATTGCAGAAATCCCAGGCAAGCAGTCCTTGTCTCTTTTCAGAGAGGAAGGAGACAAAAGGTTTCATAGCACCAAGTAATGCCACACAGTGGTTGAGGGTAGTAAGGGATCCCAGCTCCAATGGAAATTGCAGGAGGAATTGAGCTGGGATGTGGCCAGGCACCATGGTCACCACCCTCCATCTGTGCCCATAAAGAAAAAAACACCATGTCTCCTGACTGTGAGCAGTCAAGGGCATGTTTGGCATAGCTTACTTGTGGCATGAAGTCTCACAGAGAATGCCAAGGCCAAGAGGGAGACAAGCCCCAAACACAGAATCATGGATGTGATTGACTGCACCTGGTCCATAGCACCCAGCACACACACTGACACCAGTAAGTTAAACCACTTCCCAAAACAACTGGTGACTGCTCCAGCCTTTCAAGTGGCTCTGGAGCTCACACCAAGGTTACTCCTGCAGCTGGGACAACTTCTCAAGGCTCCCCTTCCCTACTGGCCAGGCCCAGTATGGTGTTAGCCCATATTCTGTCACTACATCCTCCTGGCATCTTAACTGTTCAGTCAACAGCCAGCATGCAGCAGCACACACCCAGGAAGAAATCAAGAGCCTTGGTTGCTATCACCCACCCCACAGGGACCCTAACAGGTTAAGAACAAAGTGGGTAATTTCTGGATCATGCACACAGCTGTCCTTGCTACAACTGGCCCAAGCCAAGCCTGTTGTACAAGGCAGCCCAGAGTGCTCCCCACTGCACTTCCCAGGGCTGAAGGGAACCATGGAAGTGGGAGTGTAGGGCAAGAGAAGCCCCACTACAGAGCAACTGACTGGCTTTACACAGGAGTAGCTGCCACCGAGGCTCCAGGAACCATCAGCATGGAACCATGTGCAGTGTGATTCCAGTGTGAAAACTGAGCACATGAAAACAAGTGGTGGCTGTGGGACATTCCCTCCTCTTCCAACCCTGCCCTCCTCAGCAGGCCCCAACCTGTGAAGTCTTTGCACAGTCAAGGTGACACCTTGCTGGCTGCTGAAGCCTACCAGCTGCACATTGTGGCAGGTGTCAGAAAAGTAGCAGCAAGACCCCATTGGTGTTTCTCCAGAGGAGCACTTCAGGACTCTGGCTTCTTGGGCTCCTGCAGCAGAGCCCTCCTGCTGCCAGCAAAGGCCCAGCGAGAGCTCTGGCCTCCCCTGCTGAGAAACACCATCCCCTGAGCCAGGAACAGTTGGCTCCAGTCCTTTAGTTCAGCACAGCGGCAGGGAGCTGGGGACAACCCCTGACTGCTGTCGGCAGGCACTGTTTGCTGGCGGCTCGTGTGTCCCTCCCAGCCCGAGAGAGGCCAGGAGGCAACCACAGCCTGGGCCGACGAGCAGGTCAGGCTCCTCACGTCTCCAGGCTACCTCAGGCGAAGCTGGCTGAACCAGGTGCTGACGGCACAGTCCACACGCATCACCAGGGAGATCCCCAGCAAGAGGCAGATGCTGCTTACCACAAAGCCCAGCGACTCAAAGAGGAACCTGCAGGCACAACAGATGCAGTTAAGGATATGACAGCTAGCATGACTACAAAGACAGGCTGTTACCCTCCAGCTGACTGATTTTCCTGACAATGAGAGGCTGGTAGCATCCCACATCCTAAAACCTAAATTACATGTACTCCCCAGAAGCTGCTGCCTGAAACCTGTAAGCCAAGGACTCGTCTAGTTTAGAGGCCACTCAGGACCTACTGATTCAGGAGGGATTGTGAATCCCTCAGAGGCTGAGGCTGCCCTTTGCACCGACTAGTTCAAAGGCTTGCTGATTCAGCATTTCTGGGTTTATCCCTTCTGGTCTGGTATCCTTTGGCTCTCTGAACATTTTCAGCTTCCAGGTGAGCCCTGTGTGTCCTTGGAAAATAAAATGAGGAGAAACTTCTAGGCTCTAGCTCAAGTCTAGCTTCTGAATTTCGAGCAGGAACTAGTTAGGGACATTCCTACTATCACTAGTAGGCAATGAGTCAGAAGATCTCTTCCAACATTACTGTCTGTGAACTCTAGTCAAAGTGTCAAGTGTATGAGTCTTAACCCAGCATCAGAGCAACTCCTGGGACTTACTTTGGGGCAAAGACCTTCCAAACCATGAGGTGTCTCCTGAGGATCATAGCTGCACAAACACAGGCCAGAAGCTGTGGAAAAGATCAGGAAAAACAAGTTAAAAATTACTTTGGAGAGATCTCCTGGGCAACTAGGTTCACATCTGAAGGTGGTACTAAACTGCACATGCCTGACAGACCGGCACATCACACACCAGGAATGAGCAACCTGAAGTTAAAGAGGACTCCCTTCCAAGATGCCCTCAAGTTAGGAAACACAAGCAGCTTGGGCTACATGCAGGCCCTTGTGGGTCCAGGCTGGGGCAGCACAGGGGAGGATTCACACTGTGGCTAACCTGACCTACTATTTCACTGAGAGCAGCCCACTGCTGCTCTCCTGCTGCAGGGCTTGCCCCTCCCCTTGCACTATCTCTGATCTGACAACACAGGAGAATGATTTGAAGATACATTCACTTGTTTCACAGGATTAAAATTTCTTGTGTTTAGTTCCCTGTATCATCACAGCACATATGAATACTAGAACTGGTGTGAGACAGGAATGCAAAGGAGGACAGACAGTAGGATTACAGCAGCCACAGCTCCTGAGCAGACTTTCACACTCATACATGTGGGTATGAAAAGCATCCTATTCTGTATAGTAGCTTCCATGCTGGAGCCCTTCTCAAAGCACAGAGCAAATTGCATGGCTGAGAAGGGACCTGCTCTTCCACCTGCAAACAGACACTCCACCACTGGGCCTGTCTGTGTCATGGCTGACCCCTTTCTCTCATCAGAGTGCCCCAATTATCACAGCACACCAATTTCTTCCTAGACAGCCTTTCCCACAGCCACCGTGCCTCTGCCCATACCTGTGCCCCAAGGACAAAGAGGTACTTCAATCCCAGCCGCAACAGAGCGGTGGAGAACTGCTCTGGAGACTCCCGCAGCCTCATTTCCATCATGCGCTCCTCCACCTCCTGCAGCTCCTCCCGGGACTCCTTCTTGGGCTTCTTCCTCTGGGAGCTGGACATCTCACACACAAAAGGCCACAGCAGGAGCAGCGGGCAGCCAACTACCTCAAGGACAAAGGCACATGAAGTTACTGGAGCCCAGGAGGTGAGGAGCAGCCTAGGCTCTGCCATCCTGCCCTGGATGTGCAGGAAGCACATACCCCAGCTCCAGGCCAGGCTGCTGCGGTCCCACAAGGGGAACAGCAAGGATGCTGTTGCTCCAGTGAGTGCTGGAGCCTTTACTACCTCGTGCTCAAGCTGCAGAGCCCCAGGCAAGGCACTACAGTGAGTTGTGTCTGCTTAGGCTCCAAAGCCCAGGAAGAAATTGATTTACCTGCAAAGAGGATATGGGAGGCAAAGGTATTGGCGCCCACCAGGACAGCAGGCAGCAGGTTTGTGCTGTGATCAAGGTGGAAGCCAACAAAGGCAGCATTCCAGTGGATGGCTGGAAAGATAGGCTGGTGGCCTGTGGAATAGAAGAACTGTGAAGCAGCCAGGAGCCAGGAGATGACTGCATACCACGGCACTGAAAACAGCTCTGAGAAAATAAAAGACAAAAACAGAGGCAGGGGTTGGGAATATCAGTATCAAAGAACAAGACAGGTCCATGGTCAAAAAAAACCTAGTGACCTTTTTTCCCAGGTTCCCTTTCCATGCTGGCTCTTTTAAGAGACAGCAAACAGCCCAGCTCCCCCCAAAGATACAGCAAGGGGCCAGCATTCCTTTTGCTGGTGCCAGTAGCCTTGCAACTGCACTCTGTCAGCACCAGTGGGGTTTGGTGACTGCTCACACCCTGGGAAGAAGAGAGCTCCTTTCCCTGACCCAAGACACTCCTCCTCCTTCCACGTTCACATCCCTGCTGCAAGAATCTTTCTTCCTCTAGAGGATTTTATCAGCGCTAGAAAAGCCAAGACTATTCTGAAGATTAGTGCACCAGTATTTCCCAACTAGAAACTAGATCCTGCTTCTCCCACTGGAATTAAGGCAAGGTCACTGCAGGTGAGGCCCAGGTCACACACCCAGTGGTTGCTCTCCTGAGCCCAGACTCACCAGCATCTCCGGCAAGGCCTCTGGCACATGTGTGGATGTGCAGCAGCACAAAGGCCTCCACGAAGAGGAGCAGGAAGGCAAAGCTCAGCCGCTCACTGTGCAGAAGCATCAAGAGGAAACCCAGGAGGGTGAGGGCTATGACCAGGGCTGCCGAGTACACGCTGCCCAGCCCATATGCTGCAACAGTGGCCCTGCAGCTGCCCCGCTCCAGCCGGCTCTTCTGAGACTCCTGCATCCTCTTGTAGATCTGAGGGATGACGTGGAGGAAGTCGACTTCAGAGCCAGGGACCCCCAGGTAGGGAGTGACAATGGATCCTGCCGACTCCCGTGTGTCCTTTGCAAACACCGTCATGGGATTGCACAGCAGGAGCAGCAATCCTACAGATGCTAGTCCATAGACAGCCCTGGGAAAGACAACAACTGCAACCTGCACCAGCTCCTGCAGCTTGCCAAGAGAGTCATCAGCACTGGAGGCAACAGCCCAGTAGCAGGCAATGCAGAGGACCACCAGTGGGAAACCCCAGCGCACGAAGAGCACGAGGGGGCCCGAGCTGTTCAAGTTGCCGTAGTGCCTTAGCCAGCTCTGCACTGCATACACCAGCCCTGCCAGTAAGGCCACGCACAGGAGGTAGAAGAGGTTCTTGGCCCGTGTGTTTTTCAGGCTAGCAAGCGGAGAGAGGAAAAGAGAGGGCCGGCACTGAGGGATTTCTTCGCGGCACTGGTGGAAGAAGCTGGAGAGGCGCACGCAGACCAGGAACATGGCCACGAGGCACAGCAGGTACCAGATTTCTCTCCGGTAAGAAGAAAAGCCAAGGAGCTGCTGCTTGGGACCTTCTGGCACAGTCAGGCGACCATCCCAGTGGAGCTTCCCTACTAGCAACATCACCAGCGAGGCCAGCAGGAACGGGGCCACCCGTGCCTCGGCCACAACAAAGCTGTCGGAGAACATAGCTCCACAGCGGAAGAACAGAATGCCCATGGGGAAGGCCAGCCCCAGCCACGCGTGCAGCCTCTGCCTCAGGCCACCACTGGCCAAGGGTGGCTGGCTGCCTGTCAAACGGGCTCTCTTGAGATGCTGGCCCCACCAGTGCCAGAAAAAACCCAGCTGAGAAGCAGCGGCTGCCCACGACGACACCAGGAGCAGATCCAGCCCCTCCTGGGTGAAAACGTGAACCAGCCATAGCAGAGCAGCCCCCACAGGGCCCCAGAAGAGCGGGTAGAGGAGGCAGCTGCGACAGAAAGATTGTGAGGATGTGGCCAGCTCTGAGGCCATGTAGCAGAGCAAGCAGGAAGAAGCAATCAGGATGCAGCCCCCCACCATACGCAGGGGGTGGAAGCGGGCCCAGGACTGGGTGCACACAGCCCGTGCCTCCCGCAAGTAGTGCTGGAAGCGACTGATGAGGCTTCCCAGCCTCGGCTCGAGCTCCGGAGGCACCGTCATCCCCTGCACCTGGGTCAGGAGCTGCGTGTGCTCTTCCACAGCACTGGAGAAGAGCTCCTGCAGGTGCTGAAGCTGCTCTGCTGGCAGGTCCTGTGCCACCAGCGAGTAGGACTGCAGGAAGCGATCCACCTACAGGAGAGAAGACATAGGATCAGACAGCAGCACTGAGAAAACCGGGAATGGGATTCACTGCTTCACACTGCCCCTCCATAATAGAAACAACCCCAATTTACAAAACCCTGCCAGGGCAGACCTGCTCCCAGCCACACCACCCAGGGCTGGTCACACAAATCCAGGACGTCACCCTCAGGAAACTCAATCTCTCTGCCAAACCAACATCCCTCTCAAGTGATGCATCCATAAAGACAGACAAAATGATTCCTGCAGCTACACCTCTGCTAATACTGTGCATCACTAAGGGCCATATAATAGAGTCTTTGCAATAAGGCAAATGTTCTCCAGAAGGTCAAGCCATTACTCTTACTGATTTGTTAATCTGCACCCCATGTTGTGCTTCGTGGTTTTGTCTGAGGAAAAATACATTAAAAAATTTATAGTGGATGAAAGCAAACTGCTTCCCTTTCTTCAATACTAACACATTAATACACTGCACCATAGCTTAAGGAAAGCTCATTATTTTTGCTTTTCACTTCAAGAGGACATGAACAGAGCAGCTACAATCCCAAAGTCATAGAAGAAGTATTACAGGGGCATTAGCAGGGCAGAGCACTGGCACACACATCCATTTGCTTAGCAGTGTAGGTCTTCTCCAGTCCTGAAATGTACCTGTAACTTCACACACCTTCCACTTGCCTCAGAGCACAGTCAGCATCAGTTTGCCCCTGCCCAAGGAAGGCAGACCCAGGCACTGGCTCTCTCACAGGCCTCCCTGGAGGGGAAGAAGCCACGGCTTCTTCAACACCACCGTTATGGAGCCAGAAACCTCCTCAAACAATGAGTGCAAATATTTAAACAGGCACAACTTGATAATGCTAATTCCTAACAAATGATGATTGATATCCTCAGTGATTAATGGACACTAACATACAGTATGATCTTTAAATCTCAAAGCACTCTGCTTCTCTATAATTACAGAGCTGAATATTTCTGTCTTCCCATCAGCAATCATTCTCTCCACCTCCTCACTGGCTTGTACCAGTGGTGTCCAACTGGCACTCCAAGGAGCTGGCTGGGCACTGGAGGAGTCATTCCTATGTTCCCAGCAATCCAGAGTCCCTCAAAGGCAGACTGGCCCTTAGCCGAGATACATGCTTTGCAATGCCTGTGGCTAATCTGGCTCTGTAGCATGACCAGAGCCACAACAGATGGCCCTGACACCAGACAGGCTTGCACTTAACCTGCTCCACTGCCAAGGTGTCTTTTATACCTGGTGTAGAGACTCTCATTCAAATTTGTCAATCCGCTCCTGGGGTTCTGTATTTTGTTGCACTTTGTGTAAATTGCTTCTTCAGTATCCTACTTTAGTATTACCTGTTACATGGTAATTTTTTTAAATTTGGACTTTCATTCTTTCACATATCTAGAACAGTTTATTTGTTAACATTGTTTCTCTTTAAAAACTGAAGCAGCATCAAAATCTCCCCTTTTACTTCAAATCACTACACTTGGCTCTGCTTATCTTTAGACTTGAGGAACCAGCATCTCCTATTACCTAATCCATTTCTGACCATCTGGGTCCAACCATCCTCCACCTTCCCAGACAGTATTTTCCATACCACAGCACTAAACAGGCGGTTTTCCTTTCTGTTTAGGAAAAATGAGGTTGTCTCACTGTAAGGATGTAATGCTTCAAAGGAAAATAACAGCATATCACCATCTCACCTCCACCTAACAGAAGATGTTTGTGCTTAAAAATCCATTCCTTCCCCACTCTAGTTCAATGGGAGGCCTACCACAGGCCGTACCTGCTTGGCATTGATGTGATAGACTGAGAGCTGCTGCAAGGCTGCAGATACAGCATCACCATCCCCAGCGAACAGCTCGGCCATCACCTCTCCAATATTACTGTAGGGGATGGGCACCCCCAGCAGCAGGGCCACAGTGGGCACCAGGTTCACTTGGGGAATGGTCTCAGGCTCCTGGAGAGACAAGGGAGGAAACAGAAATTCAGAGAGAACACAGCAATGCAGCTTTTCACTCATGTGAGAGGACAGTGAGGAAGACATCCTGTTCAAAGGTGAATCCAGGCAGAGGCAAAGCTTTGTTCTCCCAAGGATTCTGTGGTGACAGGCATGCCTGCTGGGAACTGCAGGTTGATGGGGAAGGCACTAGTTGTCAGCTCATGTGGCCCCACACAAGCACACCCCATAGCTGTAGTGACATGAACATGCATTCCAAACACTTCAGTCCTCTGCATTCTGTGTCAGCCCTTCCACTGTTCCCTTGACACAAGGTGACAGATCCCCCCACTCCTCTCAATCAAGGTGAAAAGGCTGGAAAGCAGCAATATGGAAAGAGACCTGGAGGTAGTGGTTGATGAAAAGTTGAATGTGACTCAGCCCTGGTCTGAAGGGACATCCCTGTCCTGGGGGCATCAGGGACAGCATAGCCAGCTGGAGAAGGGATGGGATTGTCCGGCTCTGCTCTGCACTGGGGTGGCCTCAAGTGCTGGGGCCAGTTTTAGGCACCACAATATAAGGTGTTAAGCTAGTTGGAAGCATCCAAATGACAGCCAGGAGGTTGATGAAGGGTCTGGAGGGGCAGCCGTGTGAGGGGTGGCTGAAGACATTTGGTCTGTTCAGCTGGGAGGAGACAGAGGGGAGATCTCCTGGTGGTCTTCAGCATCCTAACCAGGTGAAGAAAAGGGTCAGGCACTGATCTCTTCCCTGTGATAACCAGTGACAGGACCTGAGGGAATGGTGTGAAGGTGTGTCAGGAGAGATTTAGGTTGGATAGTGGGAAAAGGTTCTTCACCCAGGGGATGGTTGGGCACTGGAACAGGCTCCCCAGGGAAGTGGTCACAGCACCAAGCCTCTCAGAGTTCAAGATGTGTTTGGACAAAGCTCTTAGGAACACGGTGTGACCCTTGGGGTGTCCTGTGCAGGGCCAGGAGTTAGACTTGATGATCTTAATGCATCCCTTCCAACTCAGCTTATTCCATGATTCTATGACAGACTCTCCATTCCTCTCAGTCTGAAAAATCCCAGTCAAACTGTTACTCTGTAATTCCAGGATGCAGTTTTCAGGCACCAACTCAGGCAGTGATAGCTAAGAATCACCTCTCACCTCTGGAGGGCCACTGCCAAACAGGGGTGTCCTGCTGTACACAAACAGTGCTGCATTGACTTCCTTCTCGCTGTCGCCACCATGGTCTCCAGTTTCTGTCATGCCATGGTCCCCAGCCACCAGAAGAAGAGTGTCATTCCCCAGGTGATCCACCAAGGACCTGTCACCGAGATAAGGAAGGTCAGCTCCTCCCTGGGCAAGGGCTTCACTGGTCTAGGTGGAAGAGGACATCTCCCCAGCAAGCCTGCCTGCACTATAGAGGTGAAGCCTACTAAAGGATATGAGCAAAAATAAATGCTGATGCAGAACTGTAACAAGCCAGGGATCAGTGTATTTTGAATTGTTGCGTTAAAACCTGAAATGCAGAGAAATTTCAGTTGCTTTTAAGTTCTGAAAATTCAGAGCACTAAGACAGAGTGGACCACTGTTGCTTGGGTTCTCAGTGAACAGCGCCTTTACGGATCTTGACAAATTGCAATTCAGAAGAAAGGCTCCTGACAAAAACAAAATTTTAGACTGCTTCTATTTGGGTCATGTATCATGTTATGTGAGCCATCTCCCACTTCAAAGGAAAAAAGCAGGGATTAATTCCTGAAGGATGCAGTAGGTGTGACACCGTATATGCTGTGCTCTCAGATACAGCAGGGCAAGTTACCAACTCCTTCTAGAAGCAAAACTTAAAGTAGTCTTCAAAGTAGAATAATTTATTCTTAGAAGTAGAATCAAAAGTTGCAGCATTTTAGGTTGAGACACATCTGCATAACTGAAATTTCTGGATCCCATCCTGCCCTCTAACTCAAAGATACAGCTCATGGTTCTGTGTGGTAGATGCAGCAGCACTCATTCCCTAGCCAGGATTCTCCATCTGCTTTTCAAATGTTAGCCAGACCTCAGTGGGGCAATCTCCATGTTAAAAGATCCACCTCCACGGAAAGAGTGAGGCTCAGCTGTGCTCCAGCTACACTACCATGGTTTGGTAGAGAATCAAGACGTGAAGGCAGGCTTACTTATGAAACCACATCTCTCAACACTCATCTATGCAAGAAATACTTGCATAGCTGAGCTTCCAGCTGCTGCTGCTCAAAGCTGTTTTCCATGTTAACAGGCTCAGTAAGCATTCCCTGTTGCCCCTGCATCTGTCAATTCCCTGGGAAGATCCCACCAGTCTGGCTGAAGGAAGAGGCCAGCTAGCAGCCCTTCAGCACCACACTAATCACCTGAGCATCTCATTCATCTGGGTCAGCTTCTTTGCCATCTCGGGATGGTCGGGTCCGTGTTTGTGCCCACAGTGGTCCACGCCGAGAAAGTGAGCAATCAGCACATCCCATTCACCACTGTCCACTGCAGAACAAAACCACACTTATCACGCACCAGCCTGGAATTCTAAATCAGGAGCCCTCTGCCAGAATTTCCTAGTTGCCTCTGGATACTGCTGTTTCTTGCCCTCCTGCCACTGTCACTGCCAGCTCTCGAGGAAATTGATGCAGGTTTTAAGTGCAACATACTCTTGGCCAGAAGTTCCTGGGTGCAATGGACAGTGACCTCAAAACTTGGCCAACATCCCAGGATCCCTGTTTTTTTCTCTCCATTCCTCAGGAGGGGAACAGTACAATGTCACCCATCTCAAACTGCCACAGACTGAGCTAAAACAAAGATATACTCAGAAAAAAGAGAACCCAGAACTCCCATCCTTCCCTGGAGATATTTTAGGTTGGACCATCAATATGCCCTTCTACACCCCACCCAGGATTGGGCATATCACACCAACACAGTCTATAGTTGAAAGTTACCCTCTGCTTCAGTGCCTTGACAACGTATTTGAAGTTAAATGATGAATGCACACAGGGCATACAGACTTACCTGTGAAAGGCCACTACACTCCTGATTTGCTTAGATTCATACACAGAAAAATGAAAGAGCATTTCCCTTGGTCCTAGGACTGCAGGGAGGTGGAAATCACCTAAAATTCACAAACCAATTTCATGCTTCATCTTCTTCCCACGACCAGGAAGCGCTAATGCTTTGCTGAGAGCAGTGCTCTGTCTCAGCCTCCCAACTTGTGTTTTCCCCAGAGCATTGTGTGCCTGCCTAGGCAGTCACATGTCAAAGTTAAGCTGTTCCTCCACGCCCATCCCACCAATGTATTTTGTAAGACAGATGTAAGTCTAACCTCATCCCAAAAAGCTGAATTCTGTCCCAGACAGAGGAAAGCAACAGAAATGGTCTGTGGATTTCAGGAACTGGCTTATCTCTGGAAATTCAGCTAAAGCACTGTAATCTTTGGGAAGCAGTGTGCAACTGCCCAGTGCTGCCTTGTAGCAGAAAAAATCCTTCAGCCCTACCTCGAATTTGCAGTACGATTCCCACATTAGGCCAAAGCTTATCCACACCCTGGTGAAACAACTACTTACCAGTTGGATACAGATGCTGCAGGATCCCATCATCCACAGTGTGAAGATCCTTCACATTAAAAGAAGGGAAGAAATACGAGCGGAAAAACTTCTTTGGGAAGAGTCCTTCCCATGTGTCATCACCCATGAAGACCACTCTCCTTCCTGAGCCAGAGAAAAAGGAACCAATGAGAGATGAGGCCCTCCTGAGTCGTGCTCTTACCACAACAATCCAAAAAAACCTGGGCAGACCCAAGTCAGGAGCAATGGCTCCTCTCCAACCACACTCAAAACTTAAGTTTTTACTAAAAAAAGACCATCTGACTTTGAATACCGGGCAGGACCAGCCCACAAGTATCTCTAAGCCCATGAGTGTCCCCCACACCAAACCCATTTCATAACCTCAGGACTTATTGCTGACCTGTCACCCCTGCAGAAAGACTCTTGGGCCACCACAACACAGGTGGGTACATAGTGCAGCATGAAGCAGACAAAGCCTCACTTGAGGCCTGTGACCCCACTGCAAAATGCAAGGCAGCAGGTGATGGAGTAAAAGATGTGAGTCCTGAGCCCACAATGGTGATGGTGTTCCAGACTTGGAAAAGAGAAGGCAAAAGCACTGATGCTTCCCTCTGCCTTTGCTCTCCTTGCCCTGCCTGCCATCAGCCAGCTGTGTTTCCAGAGAGCCTCTTTAGCCTGGAAGCAGGAACCCTTTTCTCTGAGACCACCACTGTGGCACAGGATTTACTGGTGTATTTTGCCTCAGGTGATTTACTGAAGTTGCCCACCTTGCTCACACAAAATCATATAGTCATTATAGTCATTAGCCCACTCTGAGCCCTGGAGGAAGTCTCCCTGGGAAACAAACCACTGTGGCCTGTCCTCTTCCCTCTACTCCATTATCCCATCATAAAAAGCCCTTTACAGCTGCACCAAACATTCCCCAGCAGCACCAAACTACAATGAAAATGGGATGAGGTTGCTGCCTCACAGCTGCAGGCAGCAGTCCAGGCAAGTTGTCTGCCTGAGGGACACCCCCACAGCACAGCTGGCACCACCTGGCACCACCTGGCACACAGGGCTCCTCCCCTGTCATGTGCTGCCCTTGGCTTCCTGCAGGCATTCCTGCGGGTGACCTTGGGACAAACACCATCAGTGCAGCCACTTTCACCCACTTTCTCACCATCTTTGAAGAAGAAGATGAAGACAAAGTCATGGTCACAGCTACTTCTCACCCCAACCCAAGCTGAAGATGCCCTGCCTGCATGACAATCCTGCCTTAGGTAACTGTTGCTAAGCAGAGGAAAAGAATTAGCTCACAGGCTGGATCTGTTGTAAGCAGTGCCCTTCCCAGGGAGAAAGTAATCAAAGTTTTGAATACAGGTTAAACTGAGCAGAGGTTTGCATGTGCCCAGTCCCAGTGAGCTGCTGCCCTGCCCACACAGAGTCATGGAATGTTAAGAGGTTGGAAGGGACCTTAAAGATCATCCAGTTCCAATTCCCTTCCCATGGGCAGGGACACTTCCCACTAGATCAGGTTGCTCAAGGCTTTATTCAGCCTGGCTTTAAATACTGCCAGGGATGGGGCATCCACAGCCTCCCTGGGATCCTGTTTCAGTGTCTCACCACCATCATAGTGAATAATTTCTTCCTAATCTCTAATGTCAACTTCTCCTCTGACAATCTTCCATTGGTCCTCATTCTATCACTATGGTTCCTGGCAAAGAATTCATTTCCAGCTTCTCTGTAGGCCCCCTTCAGGTACTGGAAGGCTGCTACAACAGCCTCAGTAACAGGATCATCAAGGTTGAAAGAGACCTTCAAAAGTATTCAATTAAATCATCCACCCACTACTATAAACACTAAACCACACCACCCAGCATGAGATCTGGAAGCCTCTTAAGCACCTCCAGGGATGGTGACTCCACCATTTCCCTGGGCAACCTATTCCCATGTCTGTGGAAAAACGTGGGGTTTTTTTAATATCTAGCCTGAAACTCCCCTGGCTGAGCCAAAGGCCAGGAACTCACCGTTCTGGACCAGCTGTGCCAGCAGATTGTCCTCCTGGATGGCGTAGGAGGCGAAGTTGCTGCCCACGTCGATGAAGGTGGGCAGCGAGCCGGTGGTGAGGCCCTTGATGCGCTGCATGGTGGCCGTGGGGGGGTCGGCTCGGAAGCGGTAGAGCCGGGCATGGCGGGGCTGGGAGGTGGCCAGCTGGTGCAGGACACCCAGCTTGTTCTCGTAGGGCAGAGGGCTGGCCTTGGCAGGGTCAAAGTGGGCAAACTCAAAATGAAGGGCGTCAATAATGACGAGCACGGCCTTGGAGAAGCGTTGGGGAGCCCAGCAGGAGCCTGGTGGGAGGCTCTGCCTCTCCCAGGGTGGAGGCACGAGCGGGTCTGAGCAGGAACTGCTGCTGGCAAGCTCGATCCGGGTGAGCAGGAAGCCGCTCATGAAGAGCCCGATACCAGCAAAAAAGAGAAAGCAAACCCAGGCCAGGAAAAGCACCACTGGCCACCGCTGCATCCTAGAGGGAAGGACAGGCAGGCTCAACCCCCGGCGGCTCTGCCTGGGCAAGTACTACTCCCTACCAGCACCCACCTGTGGCGCAACACCTCTGACACCCGCAGTAACCCCCATCAGCCTGGCCTGACTTTACCTGGTCGCACTCCGTGTCCTGGCAACTCCTTGTACCCCGTCCCGAACGGGAGCCGAGCCCTGCTCCCTCCCGAATGCCCAGCACTGCCCAGCGCCTTCTCACCTCCCTTCACACATCCCCAGCCCTTCCCAGTACCCCCATCTCCCTTCACACACCCCCACCTCCCTTCACACATCCCCAGCCCTTCCCAGTACCCGCATCTCCCTTCACACACCCCCACCTCCCTTCACACAGCCCCAGCCTTTCCCGGTACCCTCACCTCCCTTCACACACCCCCATCTCCCTTCACACACCCCCAGCCCTTCCCCCGTACCCCCACCTCCCTTCACACACCCGCAGCTCCTCTCCTGCACCCCGACTCCCGGTCCGCCACTTCGCCCCCGCGCCACTCTTGTGTCCCTGCGCCCTACGCTCTCCTCCAGCCCCCCTCACCCCGCTCCCGTCCCGTCCCACCTGCGGCTCCCGGCGCCCGTCGCTCCCGGAAGCGCCGCTCGTGGCGCCAGCCGCGCTAAAGCGGCACCGCGGGGAGCGGAGCGGGGCCGCGGCGCCCCCTGGCGGCCGGGAGGTCCGGCGCGCCTCCCTTCAGGCAAGGCACACTCATAACGGCGAAAAGTATTGTTTTAATTAATCAGTTAATTAATTAATCGACAGAGGCGCTCCCCGCCCTGTGTTGGGCGTTGTGAGGCGCTCGCTGTAGAGAACACACAGTCACACACTGTAGGGGCAGACTCTCAGCTGACAGAGGAAGGGATGAGGAGAGCAGCTCACACTCCCAGAGAAGTGATGCACTGGGAGAGGCATCCTCCACAGGAGTGGTGTCCCCAAATTCACAGAATCATAAAATGGTTTGGGTTGGAAAGGCACCTTGAAGATCATCTAGTTCCAACACCCTTGCTGTGGGCAGGGACACCTTCAACTCGACCAGGCTCAGAGCCTCACCCAGCCTGGCCTTGAACACTTCCAGGGATGGGGCATCCACAAACTGCCGAGGACGAGTGCCAGTGCTTCACCATCCTCATAGAAGAATTTTTTCATAATATCTAGCTTTTCACTCTTATATGTCACTGCATGTCCAAGAGAGATCCCAGCAGGAGCCTGTTGAGGAGGGATGGTTCCCCTTAGGCATCGAATGCTGGGGTCAGGCAGCCAAGCACAAGGGAATGTGCTGCAGCAGCACTGTTACCATTTATTACATGATTTAAATCCAATACAAAATAGGGACTAAGGAAACAAGAGCGACTGCCTGCAGCAGAACACGACTGCTGGCAGGCCTCAGGAGAGGGTATGGGATCCTTCCAGCCCTGTTAGCTGGAGCTGCCCTGCTCTGCCTTCAGCATCTCTGTGGAAGGAGAGCGGGAGTCCTCGTGGGCTGGAGGCATCTCATCTTGGGTCTTCACAGCTTGTGGCTTGGTCAGTGTGGTGTAGATCCCCAGGGCCTGGAGGGAACAAGACAGTCATAAGGAAGGAAGGAGATGAGAGGAGAGGGCCAGGCCGCAGCATGGTGCCCTTTTCATCTCCCCGGAGCAAACTCACTTGGCTGAGAGCAAGAATGGCTCGGGTTAGAAGGGACCTTAAAGATCCTCTATCTCTAACTCCTCACCACAGGCAGGGACACCCCACATTGGACCAGGATGCTCAGAGCCCTGCTCAACTTGACCTTGAACACTTCCCAGGATGGGGCAGCCACATCTTCCCTGTGCAACCTGTTCCAGTGCCTCACTACCCTCACAGGGAAGAATTTCTTTCTAAAATCTTATCTCAACCTACTCATTCAGTTTAAACCCGTTCCTCCTCATCCTATCATTACACGTCCTTTTAAAGTATCTCTCCATCTTCCTTGTAAACCCTTTTTAGGTACTGTAAAGTGCTACAGAGCATTCTCTTTCCCAGGCTGAATGATCCAAATTCCCTCAACCTTTCCTCATGTCCTCTCATTATCTTTGTGTCTCTCCTCTGGGCTCACTCCAGCAGGTCCCTGTCCCTCCTGTGCAGGGACCTCAGCTCTGGTTGCAGTGCTCCAGGTGGGTCTCAGCAGAGCAGAGGGGCAGAATCCCCTCCCTGCCCTGCTGCCCACGGGGCTCTGGATGCAGCCCAGGACACATGGGGTTATGCTGACCTGTGCGACCATGTTGGTGACATCGCCAGTGTTGGCGGGCAGCAGAACAGTGTTGGAGTCTTTGGCAATCTTGGAGAAAGCATTCACGTACTGCTCTGCCACAGACAGGGAGGCAGCGGCATTGCCATGCTGGGGACAGAGGGACAAGTCAGTGCTACCAACATCTCATCCCTGCCTGTATCCCCAGCCCACCCCAGGCAAGCGAAGATCCTCACTCCCTGCTGCTGAAGGTTCTGGGGAGTGTCAAGGAGAAAGCCAGGTGCCACCCTGCCCACAGTTTCACCTTCCCCAGTGCCAGCACCAAAGCAGAGGCTGCTCCAGATAGCCATCACTCACCTGCTGTGCCAGAGCAGCTGCCAGGAGCTGAATTGCCTCTGCCTTCGCCCTGGCCTTGACCAGCATGGCATTGGCTTCTCCTGCAACAAACCACAGCAGGGTGTGCACTAGAATCAGGACAAAGCACTTGCAAGGACTGAATCCCGACCATTTCACAGAGTGAATCAAGACAATTTCATGCATGTATGGCTGTTTCTTCCCTAAGAGCAACACTATCACATCCCTCCTGCTGCCGGGAGGCTGGGGCAGGGCAGCAACATCAACTGGAGCTCAGCCTGAGGCCCCAGCAGGGAAGGTTCAGAATGGCTGGGGAAGCCTGGTTCACAGTGATGCAGTCTCTCCCTCGTAGCACCACCCCTCAGCCCAGAGGGCTACAGAACCCCACGTTTTAGCCCCAGGCACTACCAGCAGCTTTGTTGATTTGTTCGGCCTTCTCAGCTTCTGATGCCAAGATCTGGGCCTGCTTCTGGCCTTCAGCCACGTTGATAGCTGACTCCCTTGTCCCCTCTGACTCCAGCACTGTTGCCCGCTTCCGTCGCTCTGCCTCCACCTGCAAGAACAGGTCAGACACCAGCCTGCCATGCCTGTGCTGGGGAAATCCCATCTGCGGAGCAAGGACACGCTCCTCTGTTCTGCTGGGGGAAGCACAGCTTAGCAAAGCATGAAAATACAGCTACAGAACACTGTGTGGTCTCAGCAAGGGCTGGCTCTGCTCCTCATGCCACACAGCCCTTCCCAGCCCTGCCCCCGACTAAGTGGACAGTTGCTTCCCTCTCCTCCTCTTCCAGCCCAGTTATCTGGTGCCAAATTTTTCACAAGGGGAAGCTTCAGCTCTGAGACTTACTTCCCCACAGAGCCCAGTAGGGATTTTAAAGGGAGATGGCAGAGCTTGTATACTGCAGGCAGGGGCCACCGCCACAAAATGATTTGAAGTTACTTATTCAGTAGATGTATGTCTACAGCCTTTATGTCTACAGGAGTTTCTTATTCAGCAGCTGTATGCCTCCAGCCAAAATGCCCTCCTGAGGCAAGGAGTGGGTGCTGCCAGCTCTGGACAGGTGACAATAATGAACCATAGCTCGTATGAGCAGTAGTGTGGCCAGCAGGACCAGGGAAGTGATTATCCCCTTCTACTCAGCACTGATAAGGCCACACTTTGAGTCATGTGTCCAGTTCAATAGAGACATTGAAGTGCTGGAGCATCCAGAGAAGAGCAGTGGAAGACTTGCAGCACAAGTCTGATGATGAGCCCTTGAGAGAGCTGGGGTTGTTTAGTCTGGACAAGAGTAGATGAGGTCTCAGGAGGAGACCTCATCACTTTCTACAACTACCTCAAAGGAGGCTGCAGTCACACAGGGGTTGGCCTCTTCTCCCAGGTAGTCAGCAAACAGGTTGAGAGTGGACAGTCTTAAGCAAAACCAGGGGAGGTTTAGGTTGGACATTAGGAAGAATTCCACAGAAAGGGTGATTAGACATTGGAATGGGTTACCAGAGGTGGCAGCTACACTGTTCATAGAGGTCTTTAAGCAAAGACTGGACATGGCACTTAGTGCCATGGTCTAGTTGACAAGGCAGTATTTGGACATAGGTTGGACTTGGTGATCTGAAGTCTTTTCCAACCTTACTGATTCTGTGATTCTGTAATGCAATGTGGAAGAGAAGGCTTCCCTCTTGTTCCAGACCTGCCCCCCAGGGAGCCTCACCTGCATCTGCATGGATTCCTTCACACGTGGGGGCACGTGGATGTCCTTGATCTCGTAGCGCAGACACCGGATGCCCCAGCAGTCTGAAGCCTGGTTGATGGCATCCACGATGCTGGCATTGAGGGACTCCCGCTCCTGGGAGGCACAAAAGAAATGGCAGAGAGCAGAGAAGAGGGGCTTAGCATGATAGAGGTGTCAGGAGGGAAATAGACACCTCCTTTACAGGCAAGGTCTGCCAGAAAAAAACATCTCCACCGCTTTCAGGCAGGGTCAGGTGCTTCCTGCAGCTCTTGAAAGGGTCACCACATCCTAGGGAGGGCAGTACGGCAGTACCCCACATTGGAACTGCTGGGATACAACATCTGGATACAAGAGAATGCCAGCAACTCCGGTTTCTTCCCAGCAAATGCAGTACAAGAATTACAGTACCCCATGACTCAGGTCAAGGATATCACTTGGGCTGAGGAAAGAATCACTGACTCAAGAAAGGCAGCTGGACCAGCTGGGTCTGGGCACATGCCACCCATCACCCCCTCCAAATAACCCAGGGCAGGGCAAAAAATAGCTCTTGTTAAAAAAACAACCGAAACAAGACACATCTCCAAGGATTCACCAATAGGGCAACTGAAACAGAAGCCATAAGGCCTCCAAGCAAAGGGCATTTTGCTGTTAAGCACATCAGCCTGGCCAAGCAGGCTGTCCCGGGATTTTGGGACACACTGTCAGCTCTGTGATCCACCTGCCCAGCTCACCCGGAAGACTCTGTCGAGGGAAAGTTTGCCAAGTTCAGATCTCATGGTGGTCTGGGCCAGCTGGGTCACTGCGTACTCAGGATCTTCCACCCCATAGCTGGCCTGAAGAGCAGAAGCACAAAATAGAGTGGATAGGGATGCCAAGAGGGACCCTGAACAAGGCAGGAGAGAGACACAGTGCTAAAGCAATAAATCTGCCAGACACCCCTGCTGAAAATGTGGAGTCTGGAGCCTTGGGAGGAGTCAGAGTGCCCAGCCCACCCATCAGGCAGGACACAGAGACCGGAGCACACATTTCGGGGAGCAGGGAGTGGGCAGAGCCAGGAGAAAGGTGCCCAAAGGGTAGGGAAGGTACCTTGTAGGGGTCCATAACCCGCAAGTAGAGCACACCATCAATCTGCAAGGTGACATTATCTGTCAGGAGAGAACAACAGACCCTGTTTACTGAAGCAGCACAAACAAAACATAGCATCTTCTTCCATACCACAGCTGAGCAGGCTCATCCTTTTTCACCCTGATATAGCAGCATGGCACAGAAGAGCATTGGCTGAAACAGATCTTCTTATCTAAAGGCTTTGTAAAAAGGACCTTCAGTTCCCTGGACAACGCTGTGATGTTTTAATACACAACAGGTCTTGATTTTCCAGGTAGACGCATTTCACACTGTAGCTCTTGTAAAAGAAGATTTATGGAGGAAAAAATCGTAACAAACCACTTAAAACTATAAATATAACAGAGTTGTCCATTAACATCACATCCATTAACCTGTTCTAAGATGTTTTTTTACAGAAACAAAATTTATTTTGTGGTTCAATAAAGAAAAACAACTGAAAAATTTCTTTCTGGCCAGGTGCATTCAACTCAGCAAGAAGGGGCAGCTGCAGCCCAGGGAAAGCAGCTGGAACCTCCTGGGATGCCCCCACTCACAGCAACAGCCTTCCAGTACCTAAAGAGAGCTGGAGAGGGACTTTTCACACGGACATGGAGGGATAGGATAAGGAGGCACGGCCTTAAGCTGATGGAGGACAGGCTTAGATTAAATGTTAGGAAGAAGTTCTTTACTGAGGGTGGGAGTGGTGATGCACTGAAGTAAATCGCCCAGAGAAGCTATGGATGCCCCATCCCTGGAAGTGCTGAAGGCCAGGCTGGACAGGGCTTTGAGCAACCCAGCTGAGTGTAATGTGTCCCCTGCCCATGGCAGGAGGGTTTGGAACAAGATGAACTTTAAGGTCCTTTCTAACCCAAATCATTCAGTGATCATGTGATTTTATGGCCAAGCCTCGGTACCAAGGGACAGGGCTCAGTGCAAGAGCTTGGGACAACTCCACTCATCCTGACATGGTCCCTTGCTCACCCCAGATGCAGCAGAAGGGAAGGGGCAGGACACGGAAGCTGTTCCTCACCCAGTGTAACAGCTGACTGCTCTGGGACATTAATGACGATTTCTTTGAGACTCTGGACATAACGAATCCGATCCAGGAGAGGGATGAGGAAGTTCAAACCCTGGGAAAAGGGTGGGATTAGATGGCTGACAGACTAAAGAGAGTCATGCAAACAAAGCCCACACCAGACACTGCAAACATGTTTCACTCACAGGAAACTTCAGTTACTGATTTTCACACCCCACCAAAGAAAATTAGTCCCCAGGCAGCCAGAAGGATTTCAGCCGGGGAAACTAAGCCCACCACCCCTCTCGGATCCTCGTGCAAAGGACGCGCCTCGCTACAGCTTCAGGAACCTGCTGAATCCAGAAGGGGAGAAAAGCTGCTCCTTACAGGCTCGAGGATTCGGTGGAACTTGCCCATCCTCTCCACCACCCAGGCCTCCTGCTGCGGCACAAAGAGCACCCCGATGTTGACAGGCAGCCCGGAGTTCCAGCGGCATGGAGCTGGGGCCAGCCGCGCCGCACGCTTCAGCTGCTGGGAGTGCTGGGGGAAGGAGACAGAGCAGGGCTGAGACCAGCTGCTGGCTGCCCAGCTCCACACCTGTTACCACGACCAGGAGACCAGGGCAGGAAACAATGCCCCTAACAAGCCCATGCTATAAGAGTATTTCCACAAGGATGAGGCCTGGGTGCCACGCACAGTCTTCTTCACTGGGGCAGGGGGGCTCTCTCCCATGCCAGAGCTTTCTGCACATCTCCGCTCCTCTCAGATTCACCCTGGAGTGGAGAATAAAGCCTCCCCACCACCGTAACGGCAGAAAAAGTGTGTGCATGTGGGTCCCTTCTGCCCCACTCAGCCTCTATAACCTGTTCAGGCCCACTGCCCCCAGTCCTCTCTCTCAGCTCAGACACAGGCCACCACTTTTCACCAACCTGTCTCTCCCCAATCTGGCTGCTTCCAGGGCTTCCCACAAAGAGCTGTTTTGTCTGGACATTCCCCCACCCTTCTCCCCACAGACCCTCACTCATACAGCTTCCCTCAACCTCCCCACATCCCAATCCAGCTCACACCTCCACAGCCTCACGCATTCATTTCTCCTACAACAACCCAGCCCCACCTCACCACTCCCCATGTTCAGTCACAGCCCACTGGTCTCCCCACACCCAATAATCCACAATCTCCTTTGCAATGCACCCCCTGTCTCTGCCCAGCTCACCACCACCATCCCAAGATCCCCCTCTCTCAGTCCCCCTTGTACCCCCACTTGTCCTCTGCATCCCTCCTCCTCACACCTCCTTCTCTGCCCAGCTCCCCCACATGCACAGTGTCCCCCAAACCTTCAACATCACCATCCCACTGAACCCCCACATCCTCCCTCATTTGTCCTCTGCACCACCCCCGTCTCCCTCCTCACTCTCTCTATCCCTGTCCATTCCCCTGCCCACACCCCAGCTCTTCTCAGCCCCAAACACTCCCCTCACTGACCACCCTCTTCAGCTCTCTATACCTATCTGTTCTCTCCACCACCACCCCACCCTTCACTTCTATCCCTGCCCGGCTCTCCTCAGATCCCCAACACAACCCCTACTATCCCTGTTCAATGCCCCACACCCGTCTGTCCACTGCACACCCCATTGCACCCCTTCCCCCATCCCTGCCCAGCTCTCCCCCACCAAGCCCCCACACCGCCAGCCTTTCACCGGACCCCAAACACCACCCCACCGAACTCCCTCTCAGTCCCCCCGTACCCATCTGTCCTTTTCACCCCGCCGTGTCCCCCTAGCCCTATTCCTGTCCAGCTCCTCACCACCAATCCAGCACTTTCCCGGAGCCCCAACACCACAGACCGCCCCTATCTCCTCAATCCCCCGGTACCCATTTGTCCACAGCCCTAACTCCCCGCCCAGTACCCCCATCCCTGCCCAACTCCCCCTCACTTCTTCCTAGGACCCGCGAAATCACCACCCCACTAAACTCCACCTCCGACCCCCATGCCCCTCCGTCCTCTGTGTCCTCCCAACACCGCTTTACCGCATCCCTTCCCAGTTCTTCCCAGACGTCCAACATCATCCCCCTCATCCCGGTGCTCCCAATCCAGACCCCTTCTCCCGGCCTCTCTACCGGCCCCTCCCGCTACCCAGACCTTCCCCACGTGGGCACCCTCCGAGTTCTCCCCGTTTCCTCCTCATCCGCCCTCATTCCCCGTACCTGCAGCAGCCCGAGGCCGGACCGGGCCCGGATCCCCGCCCGCGACAGCATCGCCCCCCTCCGCCCGGCCCGCTCGGCGCCGCCGCCGCCGCGCCCGCACTCCCGGAAGGCCCCTGCTCCGCGCTGCTTCCGGGTGCGCCGCCCGGACCGGTCCCTCCCCCTCCCGCGACCGCGGCCCCCAGTTCCGCTCGATTCTGCACCGCCCCTCCCCCCCGCCCCCTTCGGCAGCCCTGGTGTCGTTCTGGAGCTCCAAACGGACGTTTATTAAATTAGAAACGAACACGGAAAGTACCGGCACGACCTTCGCGAGCCCGCAGGGCCACGGCGAGAGGGGTAGCCCCGGTGACGTGGGGGCGAGGGGGACTCCGGTGTCATGGCGGCCCCTGAGGGCAGGGGGCGTGGTTCAGATCCACGGTTTTGGGGGTTCAGGGCCTCGGCTTAGGGGGAGCAACCCCCAGTGCGAGGGGTTTTCAAAGCCTCCGTTTGGGGGGCTCAGGCCCCCAGTGTGAGTATATGGGCAGGTTCAGGCTTCCTAACCGCAGTGCAGCAGGGCCAGAGCTCCTTGGCCGCCCCCGGACAGGGCAGAGCAGGACCTCGCCCCCACGCCCCCAATCCTGGCCCATCCCCACACTGAGCACCCCGCGCTGGGGTCTCAGCCCCAGGGGTGGGAGTTGATGCGGTCAGGCCTGTCCCCTTCTTGTTCCCTCTGACCGAGGGGCTGAGGATCCCCACAGTTTGGGCTGGCAGGGGAAGCGGTGCTGAAACTCTCAGAGGTATAAGGATCTCCTATCCCTTGGGGTATGTGCAAGCTTGGCCCTGCCCCTCTGACTGCCCCACTCTGGATTCTACCAGTCCTGCTCCTGAGGATCCAGCCCGGCTCCCAGAGTTTGATGTCCTCTGTTGCTTCCCTGCTTCTCAGGGACTAATCTGGGGCTCCTGACCATCCTCCAACCCCTGATCGTGCTGCCAGCAGACACCTGCCCAAAGCTGCCTCCTGCTTGGGATTCACCCCACACTCACAGACAATGCAAGGTTCCTTTTTTTTTTGGCAAGCTTCTCAGATCCACAGCTCACGTGCTCTGGAGGCTCTTGCCCAGAGGGCTATCCCCATATTCCTGCAAAGAGCCCCAGGTCCCCATCCACGTGGCAGCTGTGTCTCTTACCTTCAGGAACCCAGCAGTGGTCACTTCCTTGACAGCCATAGGCCTTTTGAGGTCTGGCTTGCCCTAAAAGACTCGCAGGCCTCCCCAAGCTGCTTGGAGTTGGGCTGGTCCTGCAAAGCTGGTGCCAGCGAGGCTCAGCCTGTCACAAGGTTTTTAACAACCCTTGACCTGGGAGCTGCACCCCATGTGAGCACTGGGTCACTGCCCCTACCATGGGCTGAGGCATCCCTGTCCTTAGTCATCCTCACAGTCCCCTCAGCCCTGCCCAAACACGAGCAGCCTGGTGCAGGCAGGGCTGGGGGGAAGGACAAGCACAGCACCTCTGATCCTCTGCATGAGCCTCCTCTGTGCTCCCAGCAACAATAAATACTAATAAATACAAACTCTTCCACACTTTCTGCTCCCAGACCCAGGTCCAGTGTGGGTGGTCTTACTCACAGCTCCAGTCCAAGTCTTCACTCCACACCCACCCACCTCACCCACAGCCAAGTTTCAAGCTGGGAGTAGTGCCAGCAGAAGGCCTGGGCACATCCCTGGAGTGCCAGGGCTGCTGCTCAGCCCCTGCCCCAATTGGTGAAGCCCCCAGGGATCCCAGCCCTGCTGCAGAGCGTGGTGTCTGTGCTAGTCAGGAAGGTGGGTGATATCGCTAAGCAGTGCCTGCTGGCCCTTTACTCATTTCTCCCCAGAGTGCTGGGCTGCAGGCTCCCCAGTGGCCCTGGGGGGTGGGGGGTGAAGAAGGTCAGGCCCGGGGTGAGTAGCAGGGGTTCCGCGGCATCTCTGTGAAGGATTTCAGTTCGTAGGGGATCCCCGAATCCACCTCTATCGACTTGCGCGAGAAAAGCAGCCGAATGTCGTCATGAAGGTAGATCTTCCCCGACTTGGAGCTGTGAAACCTGCATGGAGATGAGTGGGGCACTTCAGGCTCTCCAGGCAAGGGCAGGGCATCCTCAGTGAGGGCACAACCCCCTCGACTACTCTGGCCCCTGGTCAAGGTGGCCAGCCTCTGGTTGCCTTCAGAGGGACAGAGACAGCTGCCCATGGGCAGGGTGGTAGCTCCAACCTCCCCAAAGGAGCAGCTGGTCCCTGCTCCTGTCCTGCAGGCTTGGGACGTGTCAGAGAGAAGTGCAGGGGTGACCCTGGGCCAGGTACCCATCCCCCCAGCATGCTTTACCTCAGATGCATCAGGTAGCAGAGGACCCTGCGGGGTGGGCTGGTGCCCAGTGGGTCACTGGAGCCCTCCTCCTCCCCCACGGGCACCAGGAAGATGCGATGGCGTAGGAAGGTCATGTGATTGGCCGGCATGTCCTGGAAGTCGTATGTCACCAAGAACATCTTCACCACAGTCTTGTTGGGGTTAAATAAGGTCTGGGAGCAGAGGGGTAGGGGGTGAGACTGGGAAGGATGCAGGGCAGAGATGGGAGCAGAAGCTGCTGGACCAAGGATGCAGAAAGCCCCCTACCAGTCCTAGAGGGTTTAGCTTGAGTCTGACTGTTCATAGGTCAGTCCTTTCCACCCACCCCCACACCCATGCTCCTCTTCCATTATATCCCATTCCCACTGCACATACACTTTCCTGCAAAACCCTCACCCACCTCTTCCTTCCGTGATTTTCCCATCACCTTGTCTCCCTGACAGCACCCTAGGTACCCTGTGCTCCTCTCTACAGGAGACACCCCTTCCAGCTGCTGCCCTGCCTAAAATGTCATGGAGCACACCCCCCACAAGCAGGGCAACCAGAGCCCAACTAGCTCATCAACAAAGTGCTACTGCGGGCCAGGGAATGACTCACCACTTGGATGGTTCCAGCTTTGGGGACACTGTAACCCTTCTTTCCCAAGGCCTCCAAGTCAATAACTCCCTGGGGCAAAATAAATAGCATGTGAGAGAAAGAGAAAGCCGAAGGACAGCCCAGCTGGGAACCTGAGCATGGGCCTGAGACTCCCTCACTGGGAGCACTTGGCAAGTCAGCCACTCTCCAAGCCAGGAGCAGAAACAGGCAGTGACAAGACAGGTGATGACAATGACAACCATGAAGCAGCAGGACCTGTGTATGTTCCCTCTTCTTTCCCTTTTTGCTGTTTTGATTTAAAAGCTGCTCCTGGCACAGGCAGCTATCTCCACAAGTGGGTGATTGCCTTAGCCACCCTCCACAGTGAGGGGCTACCCCAGAGTGCCAGGGCACAGCCTCCCACAGCTCCCCCACATCCATGTACCAGGAAAGGCGAGGGCACGCTGTGTTCAGAGATGTCGAAGTAGGTGACGTCGACAGGCAAGGTGACATGCTGGGGACAGTAGGAGCCACTGGCACCGATCTCTGCCGTGAAACCCTCGATCCTCCCCGATGGTGCAAAGCGCCCCTTCAGGATGGACTCCTGAGAGGGGAGGGAAGCGTTAGGGAGTAAAAAAAAAAACCAGCCCTACCCCCTACCTCAATGCTCCAGGTAAAGTCACCCTCATCTTCCCTGCACCCAAGTGACTGCTTGCCCTGTGTGCCCCAAGATCTCAGTGTGAGACAGACCCACCCTGTATTGCTGGGATAACACCAACCATCTAACAGGGAGAAGCAGCAAGAAGGTGCTGTGAGGCTGAGCCGAGGCCCATCTCAGCAGGTTCCACCCAAGGATCTGCTGGCTGAGCCATGCTTCTGGTGGGTAGTGGCTGTATGGTGGCCACTGCACACCAGGCCTTTTGGGGACAATCAGCCCAGCCCCACACCAGGGCACACCAGCCTCTCACACTCACTGCTAGCCCTGCACAGAGCCCCTGGGACCCACGTCCCCCCAGCAGATGGGCACTGTTACCTCAAAGTTGCCCAGCAGAGCATGGCTGACAGTGGCGGTGGCCCAGGGTGCTGTGGGAGACCTGGTGCCCCTCCGGAGACTGGTCCGGAGATGTCGCCTTGGAGAGAGGAGAAAAGATTGGTGTTCATGAACTGAAGAGCACACAGGCCTGGCTTGTTCACGTCCTTGGCAATGTGGATCCCTCTCCAGGCCCCCTGTACCTTTACTAGAGGTTGAACCCACTTTCCTTTCCACATCCCAGGGGAATAAGAAAACCCTCTCCCCAAGTCTGTGGTCTTGTGGAGGGGAGATACCAGGGCCAGGGCAGGAAAGAGGACTCAATCCAACCAGAACTTCCCATGGGGTTGCACGTATTGAGGTGGGCAGGTACGCTGAGCCCCCATGCCCATCCCACAGGGCTGCCAGGACACTCACGATTTGAGGCGCAGCCCACTCTTCAGCCTCCTCCCGACCGCAGTGCAATCTGAAGAGCTCTGGAGGGGACATGAAATGGAGAACCATGTTAGGGCAGCAACCAGGGCCCGTGCACCTCTGGGAGGTGCCATCTCTCCTTGCCCCGCTCCATATCTCCATGAGGGTCCCAGCAGCTGGAACAGAGTCCTGTTCTTGGGCAGCCACCAGTGGCCTCTGGAGGGATGGCCACCAGGGCAGCACAAGGACTGTGGTGTTTGGTGGGGACATGGGGCTGCCCAAACCCCAAAGTGGCTCAGCTGAGAGTGAGGTTGTTGGTACCCAAGGGTAAAACACACTGTTCCCTCTTTAAAAAGCAGGTCTCAGGAGCAGCCCCAGTGACAAGACACCTGTAGACAGAGTTATACAATGACACCCCCTTGCACCTCCCAGGGACTGGTGACACCTACAAGGACACTCCCCGACCAGCCTTGGAAAAGTTCTGTCCCTTGGTGATTCATGCAAAGTCCTCAGCAGTGCCACCAGGCAGAGGGGTGCATTGCCCACCCCTACCCACAGATAGGATCCTACAGCTGCGGGGTGGGGGTGTTAAACCACAGTCACATTGCAGCCTCCTTTTAAAGATGTCCCTTTTTCAGGGGCTTCCCCTTCTGGAAGCCACACAAAGGGCAGCACAACACAAAGGGATGATGGAGCTGGCTGGCATGACTGGGCGGGAAAACCCAGGGAAGCTGCTGGAGGGCTTCACTCTGCAAGGACAGTGCTGGGGGCAGTTGGGCTGGGGGACAGTCACGAAAAAGGCAGGCAGGGATGGAGCTGTATGCCATGGATGGTGTGTCCCAGCTCCAAGCAGCAAGAAGCCAGAGTAGCTGTGACATCAGTTCCTGTGGGTCCCCACATCAGAGAAAAGAAAGAAGGTGCCAGGTCTGGCCTGAGCCTGCTGCAGCTTCTGCTGGCAGGACGGGGTGAGGGCAGGGGGATGATAAGAAGGGCAGGGTAAGAAATGAGGAATTGGAGGCAGCTGCTAGGGGGAGTTGCAAACCTCATTGGTCTACCCCATTGCTGAGAACTTGTGGCACTTTGGGGACATGCCACAGGCACCTCAAAATGGCAGAAAAGCGAGCAGCATATCTGCACACAGCACTGGGCTCCTTGTCAAGGCATGTCCAGTCCCACTGCCTGCCACTGGACACTTGCTCTAATGGGCATCATGGCCAGGAGTTCAAGCCATCCCACACAACTGCCTTCTTTTTCATCAGGCAGGCAGAGGTCAGCTGCTCTTCCCAATATTCTTGCTGATATATCAAGGCTTAACATGAAGCCATCAGACATCAAATATGGCTTTATGATGTTTCCAGCTCTCACTGCCACGGGGAGGTTGTCTCCTGTCCAATCAAGGCTTTCCAGGAGAAAAAGCTGGTTGCTTGCAGAGGATCCAATGACTATAGCAGGTCAAGAACTGTTTAAAACAGATCATGTGTGCCAGGGCTGACTGTCTGCTGCTGCCTTGCTCACACCAGTACATCAGCTCAGGGACAGGACAGGGCACAGTGCCCTGGACCACAAGTTCTGAGCTCTGGGCATCCCCAGGGCCTTCCCTGCTTCCCCCCACGAGCAATGCTCACCTTGGCTGCAGGAAGCAGGTGATTCCAGAATGGAGCTCCCTTGGCATCAGTGCTGCGGCAGGCTGTGGGCACAGGATGGCATGGCAGGACCCTCTTCTTCCTTGCTGGTGGGGACAGGCTCTCATCCTCAGAGCAGGAGTCGGCCGTAACCTCTCCAGCAGGCAGCAACTTCCTTTTGGCTGGGCAGGTGCTGCTGAGCTGGCTGCTCCCACAGGGTGTCATCTCCTGGGAGCTCAGATTGCTGGGCTCGGGGCTGAGCGCTGTCTGCGGAACCAGGGACTCCCTGCACCCATTGGCCACTGCTGGCCCTTCCGCTTCTCCACTAGCCCTGCTGGTGTGAGCTGGGCTGCTCCCTGGCTTCTCTCTCTTCCCACCAGGGTCCAACTGGGTTGTTTGTGCAATACTGTGCAATTCAAGGTGAAGTACATTGTGGCCACTTGCCGGCTCCCCATTCTCTCCATAGTCTATGGGCTGATCCCCTGATGAGACAGGGCAACTGTCTCTCATGTGCAAAGTACTGCAAGCAATGTGCTGGGGCCAGGAGGAGGAGGAGGAGGAGAAGGAAGAGGAGGAGGAGACATCCTGCAACTTGTCCTCTCTGCTGGCTTTGGGGCTGTGGCTAGGGCTGGCCTCACAGCGGTGCTCCACCACCCGCAGCCCACTGTGGGAGAAGTGCTGGGCAGAGCCGCAAAGGGAGAGCTCCTCCACCAGCAGACCATCCTCAAAGGTATCATCATCATCCAGAGAAGGCTGCCCAGGGCCCCCATCCACCCCCCTGTCACCCCAGTGAGTTCGTTTGGGATCTCGTCCCCCCTCTGGAGTTCGCTGCTCAGGGTATCCCCTCTTGACAGGTGGCCGGGCGCCTGCCCGCTGCTCCGTGCTCTCGGAGGAGCTGGAGAGATGGGAGAAGATGGACACCTGGTAAACCTTCTGGCGCTTGATCTCTGTCTCATTGTAGCCCATGAGGATGCTGCGGTGGGTGCAGCACTGTGAGGAAGGCTCCAAGGGTGTCTCCCCGCCGGGCTGGGACAGGCTGGGGTCTGTGCTGCGCTCCGGGGGCAGAGACGTCTCTGTGTGGATGTGCCGCATGGAGCCTCACTTGCTGGGACTCTGAGCAGAGCCCATGCAGCAGAGGCAGGGGGACTGTAAAGTGCCACAGGGTGCAAGGGCAGGGGGTGGGAGCCAGTCCCTCTCTCACTCAGGATATCTGTGTGAGCACTCTACTATGACGTTCTCTGCAGCACAGCATCTGGGGAAAAAAAAAAAAAGAGAGCAGAAGGATAAGGATCAGCCCAGGATCTCCATCCTCATTCAGCTCATTCTGGCTGCAAGGGACTCATTGGGACGTGGCTCCTCACACAGCCAACTTGAACCCCCTTCTCGAGACAGGAAGAAGAACAAGATTGCTGCAGCTTTCTGAGAAACCCTGAGGCATCACCCACCTGCAGGTACAGCACTTCCTTCCTGGCTCAGGCAAGGAGAGAAGTCTCCAGACAGGCAGGAGACTCCTGTGGACAAGTCTGGACAGGTGGGGAGGAAGAGGCCTGCCGTCTGCCAGGGACATGCTTGTGCTGCTGTGGAGCACAAGAGTCAGGCAGGTCAGACCAGTCCCGGGGGCTCAGGCCAGTAATCACTCCTTTGGGCAACAGCAGCAACATCTCCCAGTGTTGGCCAAGACAACCTGTCCCAGCCATGAGCACTGAATGAGGCAGGGCTGGTGCCAGCCCCACGGCAGGGACAGGAACCTGGCCTAACATCCCCGTTACCTCTGCAAGCTTGGACCAGGCATCTCCAGCACTTTAATCAACAGCTGGAAGGTACCAGGGTCACCATCCACCCACTCCTGCCAGCTCCAAGGGCCTGCCCTTCTCTGTGCAGCATGGTGCCTCACTTTTCATTTTCAGTCTGGTTTGAGAGCTGTGAGAATCCTGTCCACACGTTGGTTTGTTTCAGGCATGAAAAATAGTGAAATGGCTGCAGGAGCTGAGGAGATGCAGAAAAAGTAACCAGGAGACTGAGGACAAACTGCCCATGCCTGGCAGCTCTGCCTTTTGCCTGTCTTTGCAGCTGTGTCTGATCTTGTGGAGCAAGGGCTTAGGGGCAAGTGAGCAATAGTGAAATTTGCTCTCCAAGTGGATCAAGGCTATGTGGAGAGGGAGCCTGCATATGCTATTTTAACCCTGCTGGGATGTGGATGGGAAAATGGCAGGCCAAGGTGCTTGAGACCAGGGAGTCCATTGAAAAGGAGTGATAAAAGGTACAACCATGCACCAGGATATGTTGGGGACTGACTGACTGGAAAGCAGCACAACAGAAAAGGCCCTGAGGGTCCTGGTGGGTGCCAAGTTGACCATGAGCCAGCAATGTGCCTTGCAGCAAAGAAAAACAATAGTGCATCAGGCACAGCATTAACAGCAGGTTGAGTGAACTGATCCTCCCTGTCTGCTCAGTGCTGGTGAGGCCAAATCTGAGAGAGTGCAAAAAAGGGACCCTAAAAAAATTAAGGAAACGGATCATCTGTCTTGTGAGGAAAGGCTGTGAGAGCTGGGACTGTTCAGCCTGGAGAAGAGGAGGCTGAGCGAGATCTTATTAGATATATAGATAAACACCATATATAGATAGATATAGATAGATAGATACATAGAAAACACCATTTTGTTTTGCTATGACTGAGCACTATAACCTGTTACTGAGACAGATTGTGGAATTTTCATCCTTGGAGATATCCAGAAGTCATCAATGTAAACATCAATAGCTCTAGGTGGGGCTGTCCAGATAACCTCCAGATGTCCCTGCCAACCTCAACCCCTCTGTGTTGCAGCCCATCCTGGCTGCCTGCCACACTTACCCCTCTGCAGCAGGACCCTGCTCTGCCCTGGATTAACCTCCCTGCTGCGCAGCAGGCGGTCGTTGGCACAATTAGCTGAAGACACCTGCCAGTCAGGCACCCCCCAGAAGCGGCGTGGCTGCCGTGGAATGGCTCCCACCATCACGGTGTGCCTCCGAACCTCTCCAGCGTCCTCTCCAGCTCTTCAGTGTCCACAGTGGCTCTGAGGGGAAGAAAAAAGGGACATGCAGGGCTGGGATGACTCAGGTGCTTCCTGGGAGAAGGGCAGGAGGGTTCTTCCTGTCTGCAGGATCATGCAGGCAGGGAAGGCAACATTTAGGCTCAGCCCTTCCCAGCCTCCCAAATCTCAGCCACCTCGGGAAGTGCTAACACCCTGATTTCCATTTAAACCACAAATATTTTAAGCTAAGCTGTGAACTCTCATACCTGACTTGATTTTACATCCCTTTTGCATGCCATCCTGTATGAAACCCTGTGCATAGGAACAGATTCCTCTTTCTTTCTGGCGACCATTTCATGTCTTGCTTTCCAAGACACTGCAGCAACCTCTGGACCTCCAGCTAGCTCCTGGTCTCATGTTCACCTCCTCCCCCTTCCACCCACAGCACAGGACACTTTCTGGCCCTACAGATAAGGAGAAGAGCTTGGAATTGTTTTCTTTCAATAAGAATTGCCTGTCAGGGAAGGCAGAAGTGAGGACCCTGACAGCTCTGAGCCATGATGGGCCCCCCACCAGTTTTCCCCAGCACAAAGACAGCAATCCTTTCATGCGCACAGCACTCACCTGTTCAGATGTGCCGTTGATGCACAACAGAGATTTGCAGATGCAACACAACCCCCCTGTGGTCATAATCCACGGGCACTGCAGCTTTGATGCCTGGAAGAGGGCGTGGAGAAGAGTCAGCTGAAGCAGCAGCTCATGGTGTAACACCTTCAGAGTGTGCAGGAGCCCTTGGGCACCTCCACCCTCAGCACATCTGTGGCAGAGACAGCTCATGGGCTTCACCAGCCCAGGCACCTCCAGCTAAAGCAGGAAATTGTGCCTATCCCTGGGAATCATGCCATCTTCACCTCATTCCTCAGACATTCCTCAAATTTGGGTTCACTGCTGCACCCATCCAGTGGGAAGTCACTGTCTGGGCACCCCAAGACAGCAGTGAGTACTGCTCTGAAGGCTGCAAACAGCAGGCCCAGGCAGATGAACAAAACCTCCAAACGGATGCTCAGAGGCGGCAACACTCAAGTGCAATCCCCTTCTGGCATCCTGGTCTGGCAAATTCTGCATCCCTGCAACTTGCCACCATCAGCTGCGCTCGCTGCCTGACCTCACCTGCCCCAGAAAACAGGCTGTTCTTTCACTACATTTCCAATAAGATTTGTAATTACAGGCTGTCATGACCAGCTGTCCTTTTGAGCTGGACAGCTCAAAAGCCCCACCACTGCTGGGGAAGGGCACTGCTAGCCCTTCCCCAGTGAGAACAGAACCTGTTGAGATTCAACAAAACCACACCCAAGGAGCACTTGCAGCAAGGCAACCATGGGTCCAAAACCTCAACAAAAGCTTTTCGTAAAGACCAGCTCCTCCTGGCACCCCAGGAGGCCTGCACCAAAGCAGGTAGGAACGTAAGGGAATGCCCTTAGTTGTGGATGGATGCTGAAGTGGTAACATGCTGTGTTCTGCCTGCCTGTAAGGTTGCTGTTTCCTTCCTCCATCCCTAAGGGAAACTTGTACCATGACTTGTATGGCACTATCAACCACTGGGAAGCAAAACCAGCAACAAAACCAGCAAGAATCAGCCTGGTGCAGTGGAAGAAAGAACATGTCCATGCCAGAACAAACAAAGTTCACCTGCATCCTTTCATTCTCTTCCTACCTCCCTCTGAAGTCACAGCCATTTTCTCCACAGCAGCAGCTGCCTTTCAGGAGAATGAATGTGTAAGGACAGGCTGACCTGCTAGCACCACAAATCCATCCCAGCTGAGCTCTCAACACCAATCATCAGATGCTGCCAGCAGCAGCCACCAGAACACATGGTCAGAACAAGGGGCTGCACCACCCTTTGTCAAGCCCACATACTGTTGCTTGAAACATTGTGCTAGAAAAGCATTGCACTGTTGCAGCCCCACTGCAGGTACAGGAAAGTATCACCCAAAGTGTGTCCAAGTATACCCTAAAATCTCCTTGAACATCCTCCTGGAGGAATGCCCATCAGCCTGGGATGGATAACAGCTGGGACGCAGCTCTGCTCACCCTCCTCCAGATGCAAGGGGCTGTATCCCAGGGAGGTTCTCTTGGCAATGCCAAGTGCCTCCAGGGCAGTTCCTCCCTGCTGAGAGTCCATCCAGCTCACAGTAGAGCTCAGCCTCTGACAGCACCAGGGGAGCCCACCCCCTTCCCATAGAGCAGAACAGCAATCCCATGACCACAGCCTCCTGCACTTCAGGCAAGCACAGGCAGGAAGCACCTGGTCACCTCTGCCTTCTCTTCTCCTTGAGCCAGGCACAGCCAGAGCCCTAATTCTGGCCACGTGGATGGGACAGAGCCAGGCCCAGGGCTTCACCAGCTCAGCTGAGCAGCACAGGTACCATCCCTGTGGACACAGCACATGGGGCTCCATGTGCCCACAACCAAGGGTTTTGCTCCTCCTAAGCCCACGTGATGCTCATTCTTTTATTTTTTTTGACAGTGTTTCAGTCCATGCTGATGCTCTAGAATAGGACTCAGAGATCTTTGCCTCTTGAGGGAAGCCCAGAGCTCTTCCACATTCTGCCCTGCTCTGCCAAGGCCCCTTCATTGCTCAGCAAACAGGCAGGGCCCTGTGCTTTTGCCAAGATCTCCCAGCACCTGGATCTGGAGCTATGCCAGGCACAGCTTTCCTCTATTTCTTTGCCTGGGAAAGGGCCCCAGGCTTTAACACCCAAGAAATACCCATTGCCAAATGACCTGCAGAGAGGGAGTGTGTCCCAGGCACTGGGGCAGAAATGCTGTGTTCCTTGGGGACACTGGACCACCAGAGCCTGACATGGAAAACACAGCCAGGCCTGGTGGGGTTGGGTCGGGGACTTGGCTTACCTGCTGGTTCCATTCCATCCAGGGGGAAACCAGGATTAATAGACCTTGGTCTCAGTCTGGAGGCAACAGAGCAGGATGGCGAGTGAGGATGGGTCCCTGGCTGGGCAATGCAGCAGCAGTACCACATGCCAGGCTGCAGCATGCAAAAGGATCTGTTGCTGTTGGAGCTGTATTGTGCCAGCCAGAGAGGAAGAGGGATGAGTGTGGAGCAGGGAGGTTATCTGTCATGAGGCAGAGCCCTTGGGAGCCTGGCAGGGCTGGTAGCACAGCACCAGTGCAAGGAAGACAGCAAGAGCTGTGTGCAAAGTTGCCACACTCATCCAGCGGGGATCCAGTGGCTTCCCAGAGCAGCACTGCTAGCCAGTCAAAAGGAATACATGGCCAGTGGACAAGAGGCTTTGACCTGGGCATTGCTGCCTGGGACAGAGCACCAGCCTGGTGGCTGGCAGGGCCAATAGGGGTCTTTGCACAATTTAGACCACAAAAAACTCCAAAACAACCCCTGAGTGGCTTTTGCTGCCGCCTTCTCTCCTGCTTCCTCTTCTGAGAAGAGCTATGGAGAGATATTTGTGGCCTCACTGGGGCTGAAGCAGTAACTACACAGCCAGGAAGGAGAAAGGCCATCATTAAAAGAGGGCCAATAATCATCCTCAGAACAAGCAGAGTACAAAGCAAGAGAAGAGACAACAGAAACTGCTGGATGAATCACAACTCTATTGGTCCTATCTGAACCCAAGGAGAAGGAAGGAAGGAAATCTAAGCAGTGTGAGCACAAGCCCAGGAGCTCCCTGGCACAGGCTAAGAGCAGAGCTCATGAAGTGCCAGCAGACAGAAAGTTTCTGTCTCAGTCCTGAAGGATGGCAGCACTAACAGCAATGCTGCCACCAGAGAAGGGCTCCTGCATAGTCTGACAGATCAGGCATCTCACATCAGGAGAGAGACAGACACGTGAGGCTGGGGACTACCTCCTGCACTGTAGCAGAGGTGGCAACCCCAGGGAGAAGCTGACTAGGGAGATGCTGGAGGAGTAAACTGTGCCTGAAGGGAAAAATGACCACTGGCCATGGGCTCTGGCACTATCCTGGAATTCAGTTTGGGAAAGAAGGACCTGACACTTGGTGGAAACAAGAGGGAGGAAGAAGCAGAGGGGAGTGGATATAGAGGATACTTGGCCCATTGCAAGGACAAGTGCTGCTCTCCGGGGTCCTCAGGAGGCCTCCTGCCATGCCAGATTTATGCAGCTGCAGAGCCTTGCTCCTGCTAGGAATGGAGAGGAAGCCCGAGACCAGAGGGGAAGGATGGGGACAAGAGGTATTGCCCATGTCATGGGCTCAAGCTCCTAGAAACCACCAGACACAGCTTTTACAGAAAGAGAGAGGGAGAGAACTGACACCTCCCTGTGCCCAGAGCACTGGGTCCGTGAGGTGCTGCTGCTCCCTCCCATTCCTCAGGAGGTGGCACTGACCGGGTGCAGAAGCCCCCGAGGACAGAGCAGCCCTCTCTGCAGTGCATCTTGCTGGGGCTACAAGGTGCAGCAGCCTCCTCAAGGGCTGAGGTCTGCCCAGTGTCCCCCCAGCCCTAGCACCACAGACAGGTGCCCCAGGGACTGAGCCCTTCCGCTCGGCCAAGTCAGGATAACACAATAAAACCTCTCTTGGGAGCTGGGGGAGCCGGAGCAGAGCTCCCAGCCCAGTGACTTACCCCTTCTCCCTCTGATGCCCCTCGTCCTGGCACGGATCGCCTCCGCACACCTTTCCCAGTTGCCTGGCTTGCAGACGGCGGTGCTGACAATAGCCTGCGGCTGGGAAGGGGGGTTTACAGGGTCTGCAGGCAGATCCCACTATGCGACAGCCACCTGTGTAAAGCTTTCCCCCACGTCCAACCCCCCACCCCCGCCAACCTCCCTTCCACGCACGGCTGCCCCTCTTCCCAGGAAAGCGCAGTCAAAGAATGAAAAGCAGCTTAAAATCCGGCAGGACAATCGGGCAGCTCTCCAAGGCCAGCAGAACCCCCTGCCCACCCAGCCCAGCAGGTCCAAACCTCGGCGATACTGCCCACGGCCGCCCAGCTCCAGTGTTCGACCGGGAGCCCAGGAAACCCGCAGCAGGCAGGGCAGGGAAATCCCATGCAGCAGCCGCTCACGGGGAGGACAGCCCAGGTTGAGGACAGACCTTTGTCTCTGCCTGCCTGTCTCGCTCGCTCGCTGCCGGAGGAGGAAGAGGGGGGCGGTGGGGGACAGTGAGCAAAGATAACACCCCTAGGAGGGATGTCACAGCCACGTTAATCACTTGGAATTCCAGCCAGCGCGCCGCAAATATGGGCAGCAAATGGAGATGCTCAAAGCTTTAAAATAATTGGATCCTTTCACAAGAGCCGAGCCCTAGAATCCAGCACAGGAATTCAGTCCCCGCTGGAAGTCGAGAGATCAAATACATGGAGAGGCAGGCGCAGCACAAGCAATCCTCAGCCACCGCGGTATCCAGCTCCACAGCCTTTGGCGCTGCTTTAATCTCAGGTGCCTTCCCAGCGGGAGCGAGGGGGGACCACAGCGGAGAGCCCGAGTGCCCAGCTGAGGACCGGCCCCTTCCCATCCAACTTACTCGACTTGTGGCAAGGTGCAAGAAGCGCTGTCAAAGCAAAAGAGGGTTTTGTGAGAGAGACCAGCTGCCTCGAAGCCTTGCTCCTCCGGAGGAGCAGTCCATGGGAAGGAGAGCCCTGAAGCTGCTGTTTGGCCTCCGCTGCCCTGCAGGGGAGATGCCTGGCACGGCAGGATTCCCAGCCCGCATCACATTCCCGGCGAGACGCACACGCGGCACATGCGGGCTCCTGCTCGGCGCCTCCACGGCAATGAAAAGGCACAGAGGCTTCTGCCAGAAAACAAAGAGGCAGCGGCAGAGCTGGGGGTGGGGAAAACTCTCCGCTGCCCAAGAGGATCCCTGCAGAGGCTGCAGGATGCTGCTAGGCTCCACCGCAGCTATTCACCCCCACTGGCCCGAGGTGGCACCCACTTACCCAGCACGGGGAATCGAGGGTGGGCAGCCCCCCTTCCCCTGCCCCTGCCCGAGGCAGCGCCGGGTGAGAAGTGCTGGAGGACACGAGCCAGGCCCAGGACAACAGCTGTCCACAAGCAGCAAATTCCTCTGTGCTGGCTCCACATCATAAAAAGCTGTGTCTTTTCACCTCGGGGTAGCTGCTGCACAGGGGAAGCTGCAGCCACCACTGCACCTGCAAGCCCTGGTGAGCCCCATGGCCTTGGGCTTAGGGCAGCACAGTGGCCTCAGAAGTCACCTTGTGGCAAGAGTGTGAAAGCAAACCCCTGTTCACCCAGGCACAGGGACATGTCAGCCAGCTCCTTTCCAGCCCTCCTGTCCCTCTCCAGGGGTGGTGGCCCGCGGGACAGACCCAGGGGATCTCAGCCACTGATGACCCTGCAGACTGGCTGTTCCAGTCCAGAGCTTGGTGCCAGCTGAAACCAATGGAAAATTTTCCACCGTGTGATTACCAAGTCACATGCCTGTGCAGCCAGTCACAGAATGGCTTTGAGAAGGCAAGTGGATCTGGCCAAGGGCAGGGACCACTTCTGGTCTGCACTTCATGACACCCGAGGTCTCTGGCCATGACCAGGGCACCAGTGCTCTGCCACATTTCAAGTTCAATAAGGATGTTTGTCCAAGAAAGGCATTCCCCAGACCCAATCTGCATGAGGCCCTCACCATTCTACATGATCTACAAATTTTAGCACCAAGAGTCCCTTTTGATCTGGGACTGATCCCCCAAGAGGAGGAATACCACCCTGCAGCTGGTGTCCACATCAGAAGCCCTGCAAACTGTTTATTAATCTGTTTAACTCAACTCCAGTGGTAAGAAAATCACTCACAATAACTCTGCTCCTGTCAGCTCCCTGTCCTGGGCTGTGCACCGTGGGAATCATGATCTAGGTGTGCAGCCTGAACAGCCCAGCCCTTTTTCCAGCACTATTAGCAGGGTATAGAAACAGGAGCCTCTGACAGGGAGCTCTGGTGGTGGGGTGATGTTTTGCAAGCTGGGAGAAGATAGCAGGGAAATCAGCAGGTGATGGCAGCCCTGCTGCTCCCAGCTCTGCCATCTTCTCTCTTCTCCCTCTGTCACCACTGCATACAGCCACAGGCATCCAAAGCCTCCTTACCAAGCCAGCTCCTTCTGTACTCTGAAGCTCTCTAGCTATTCACACTGCCCCTTCCCCACATCCTTCAGGTGGGCTCTGTATCCCCACAAGTGTGCTCTGCTTCATTCCCACCCCACCCTCATTCACCATCAGACTGTCCTGTTTCCATGAAGCCCCAAGACAAGCCCCTAGCTCTTACCTGTGCTCTGCTGTCTCCTTATTGCTGCAGTTCATACCTTAATTTATCCCAGGCTCCTCTCATTCCCCACTGCCACACACCCACAGCCCCCCCAGCCCAAGCCTCATTGCACACAACCCCCCTGATGAGTCCCTGACACCCGACAGACCCACGGCACCATCACCTTTCTATACCTCCCCAAACAGTCACCAGGCACCTCAGGGCAGTGCAGAGAGTCCCATGGATGCTGAATTGCTCTGATCAACTCCAGGTGTCAAAGCCACACGTTTGAAGAAGGAGTAGGCTGCAGTGGGGAGGACAGCAAGGATTGTGCACTGCAGCATTTGCCTCGTGGGAACTGCCCCTCCCCACCGCAAGCCCTCTCGCAACACACTTCCTTTTACTGTAAGAGCCCTCCAAGGGAGGTGCTTCAGCACAGGCACTCGGGCCTCCCGCTTGGTTACCAAGCTGCAGCCTGCAGATAAGGCTGCAGCAGCTGTGGGGACATTCAGCAACTTTTCCACTCCCTTTACTGGACATGGACGTGGCACAGGGGGAGGAGATACCACATACACACATGGCTCTGCACACCCACCCAACTCACCTTTCTCCAGCTGCGATTTAGAAGGGCTCAAGTCAAGTCAAGTGACTTGCTGGGCAGGTATTTGGGCCATAAGGGTGAGGCTTTGTCCATCTTTGATTTTAAGAAGATGGACACAGCCAGGACTACTGCAGGGAAGGAATATTTCCACCACGAATTCAATGTCCTGCACCTTGTCATAAAGAAGGAAAACCTCTCTTTCCTGTAAGACTGAAGGTGAAAGACCCTTCTGGAGTTAAAAAACGGGTGCCAAAACTGTCATCCAAACATTCACACTGTTGCCTATAATGAAGGCAAACACACAAGAGCATCCCTAAAAAGGGAAACATGGGGCTAAGAGGGACCGTAGGCATATCCATGTGAAGGGCAGCAGGAGATACAGTCCAGCTCCTATTACACCACGAAACTGCAAACCTGGTCCACACACAGTGAACCACCCCTGGGGCCCCACAGACAGCAGAGGCAACTAAGTCAAAAAGACCTTAAACCTGGTGGTTGATCCATGCCCTGAGGACTCAGACGCCCCCCAAGACCTGACCCTCCTAGGGACACAGAGCCTGTGTCTGACCTAAGAGCTCTCTATGGCCCATCAGAAACCAGATCATCCCCTGCCACACAGCACTTGCTCCTGCAGCTGGGAACAGACCTCAGGGACCTCTTGGCCCATACCGCCAGATCCTGCTGCTCCCAATGTGCAAGGGGTGCTGTAACAGGGATATCCAAGTAAAGCCAGCACGTCCAGAGCAGTATTGAGTTACATGTGGACTGCCAAGGAAGGGAGAGCAGAGCTTACAGGGTGATGGCAGTCCAGTGTCAACAAGCCCAAGGGAAAGGCTGAAACAAGCAACTTCAGAAGGGATCTGGGGACTAACAGGGTTTATGAGAAAGTTCTAGACCTTGAAAACTCCACATAAAGGGAGCCTGGACATCCACCCAGCCTCTGCCAGATGAGAAAGCAGATGTAGCTACTGCTGCAGGTCAGCTTAACCCAGGCACCAAGGGTAGGAGCAGACCCCTTTGCTCTGGTTCATTACACTTGCAGAGAGGGTGGGCCAAACACTATAAACACCTCTGAACACTTACACATCAGACATGGGCTTCTGCAGCATCAGACGCCAGGTCAAGGCTCAGACACACAATAAATCACAGAATGAAGTTTTTCCTGAAGAAGAGGCTCATAAGACTGCCAGCAGCCAGCCTTGCAGAAGGACAGGATCAGGAAAAGAGCAGCCATGAGAATAAAAGGCTGGCAAAGAAACAGAAAATACTGGGAGCAAATAATTCTTTCCAGACAGTCCTTTGGGCTCATCTCAGCATCCATCTGCTGAGGATGGTCAAGCAGCTGGAACCTTTAAAAAAGCTCCCAGTGACTTCCCTTCCAATCCCCACTATCTCTGGGACAAGCACCATGGGGAAGATAAACTTTCCATCTGGAGGACTGGAGGCTAGCATCCCCATGAGCCTTCCAAAAACACCAGCACCCCCTACACATCACAGCTCTGTGCTTCCAGCAGAGCAAGGAGAATGCTTTACATCCTGTGCTTCACTACCCACTGGCTTCTTGTGCTCATGTGGGAAGGAAACTTATAGAGAGAATGTGTACTCCAGCTAAGAGAGGCTGGGGGCAAGTGAATGAGCTGAGCAATGCTTCTAAGGCAATGTCTCCATCTCCCACCACTGCTAATACCATACAGATGAGTCCAAGTGAAAAGGGGACAGACAGAACAAGACCCTAAGCCCTTCATGCACCTCCAAGCTGGTCAATCCAATAGTTCATGAGATGTGGCATTGTCAAGCAACCGGAAAACTGCAGAACTGAGAAACAACAGTGGGAAGGGATTGGGTGCAATTGTGCTAACAGTAGGGCCAAGTTCAAGCAAACTGCTCGGGGTTTGCCCATGCCAGGGGCTGAAAGTCACCAAGTGCAGTAACTGTCCCCCTTCTCTGGGCCCTGCTCCAGAGTCTAACTGCCTTGCAGGGAAATATTTTTCCTAATATATAATCGTAATTTCCCTCGTGTGCCATTGCTTCTCATCCTGCCCCTGGGCACTTCCTAAGAGAGCCAAGCTGCAGCTTCACTGCTAACCCACAGCTTGCAGCAGCAGTAGGAACCCCCTTCACTGCCTTCCCTCCCTCAGGCTGCACAAGCCCACCACTCTCAGACTCTGCCCACTGCAGCACACAAGAAGACAGAGCTCCAGCTCATCTCTGGAGACTGTTGGAGACTGCTGGGCTCCATCCTGCCCAGCCAGGGGTGCCACGAGGGAGGACGGGAGGTACCTGCACTTGCATACCTTGGGGATGTTGAAAAGAGAGACTCATCCCAACCTAAGATCAGCAGGAGCTGCTTTTGTTCAAGTATCTGATCCTTGCTCTGGTTGGTAGCAATACCAGTGCCTCCTGCAAAACACCTATGTTATGCCAAGACAGAATTCCCAAGTACCTGCTCCAAGAAGTTTGGCACTAGACACAGAGAGCTTTGGTTGTGCTGCTGTAGCTCTGACACCAAGGCTGCCTCCACCATGCCCATGAGGGACCTGTCTGCAGGAGTGATGAGCAGGACAATTACGAGTCCAACTCAGCAGAGACCAGCTGTGCTGGATGGAAACCCAGCAGTCCGGAGCAGGGCCCTCGAGGAGGGAAGCAGCCATCTGTGACCCTTGCAATACCTCCAAGGGTCTGCAGCAGGGCCCAGGTCACACAAGGGGCTTTGGAGCCAACAACCATCCATATCCCCAAATCTCCAGTTTTATCTGCATCCCAGCTCTTCCTCCATGCTGTCTTCAATCAGTTCAGAGCTATTTGTTTATAATTCTCTGCCCCAACAAGTATAACTCATTTTCCCATCCTGCATCTGCTCTCTCAGACAACTGGGCAGGATCTGACCAGTACAGAGGCTTGCTCAGCTTGCCTAGAGCTGGCTGGACACCCCACTGCCTGTGTGGGGATGAAGATCCACCTGATTCACTGGAGGCAGGCATACCTGGTCCCTGCACTGCTCCCTTGCAATGCTTCTCTTTGTGAAAGACTCAGCACCAAAGATGCCCCAAGCCTATGCAGGACAGCAATGTACCCACAGCTGGAGCTCAGCATGTAGCCAAGATCCTGGCCTGTTCCCAAGGCACAGGCATTGCCTCCACCTGCTAAGCCCTCTGGTTTTCCCAGCTCTCCTCTGGCACCCTCAGCCCACCTCCCAGGGACTAAGCATGAGCTGCCAGACCCTTGGGCTCCCTTAAAGCCCTGTCCCACACATGTACCCGCCTTTTGCTTCCCACTGACTCATTCCCCTGTGATTCAGCCCCTCCTGACTAACTCGTTTCTGCCACAGCCCCATGCACAAAGGGAGTGAGTGAGTGTGCAAAATGGGCAATGACACTGCAAGGCAGCAAATAGGGCAGGGAGCCTGGCCAGGCCATGCCAGAACCCCCATCTCCTGCAGCACCCAGAGGGGCAGGGGTGACACCACTGGCTCAAGTCCATCGTGGGGAGAAGGGGCAGAGGCAGGCTGGGAGTGCTGCCAAGATAAGGAGCAGTGCTAGGGGAGGCCCTTCCTCCAGGCAAACCCAATCCCTTTATCAGCCCAACCCTGCTGGCTGTGGGAGGGTTACCCAGCACTGCCACAGCTCAGATCCACAGGCAAGGTATCTGCCAGCTAAGCTGCCTTGGGGTACAAACAAACATGCCCCCCCAGGCTGTGCCTCTTCCTGCGTTTACTCTCCAAGGTGGACAGATTCCTGGGAGACAACATTACTTCTCAGCATGGCTATGGTCAGCTGGCATCAACTAATGCCACTGTGCATGCAGAACCCACGGGCTTGGCCAGTTCACGAGCATGGACAGTGCAAGTCACTCATGATCTGTGTTCACACAGATCCCATGCAGGGTGCTCCTCTGACTGGCAATTCCCTAATGCTTGGGGCTGAGGCTCAAACAGGCCCCACATCCTCTTCCTCCTCTCTTTTCCACATCCTGTCCTGTTCCCAAGCCATACACGCTGCTTCCACCTGCTAAGCCCTTCCAAGGGCTGTCCAGGTAACCTCAGTCTCCTCAGAGAGACTAGGGGTGACAAGATGGCACTGTGCAGCTGTGCCCAGCGAGAGCTGTGGCACACACAGGGGCTCTGCACATCCGTCTGTGTCTGAGCACAGGAGAGCTGTGGTGTGAGCATGAGGTGCTGCTCCGTGCAGCACACCCAGCCACAGACCTGTTGGAGCTACAGGCTCCATTTCCCAGCGACTACAACAGAAAATTACTGTATTATCATACAGGCTCTTCTCTCACTCTTTCCTCTCCACATCACATGGGTCAGAGTCATGCTGACAAGGGGCTCTGGTCCCTTCCACCCAGCAGTGCTTAGCCAGCTGCAGCATTTTGCCTGTGGCCACACACAGGACACTTGGGACAAGTACACTGCAGGAGAACAAGTCAATCAAGCATTATATCTTCAGCAGGGTCACGCAGCCCCAGCTTGGACAGAAAGCCCTGACACCCAGGAGTTAAGGCCAGAGTAAACAGTATTTTGTCCAGGGAGTGAGGGACAACACTTTGGGTTGGCATGTCACATATTAATAGGCACAAAGAATGATTTTCTGCCAAAGCTTATGATTGTATGCCAGAACTTCTGCTTTTCCCTGGACTTTTAAATTTTTGATCCTCATTATGCATACACAGAGCCTCTTCTCTCTTCTTAGGACAACAAGATACAAGTTTCTGTCCGTGGCATCCTTATGGGCTCCTGCAGCTTCCCCTGCACAGCATTCTCCTCTCATTAGGATGCTCCAGTACTTCAGATCCCTTCCAGGGAAGAAGTGGGGATATCCACAATGCTCACCATGTGTCAGCAGGGCCAACACCATGGTCACAGTGTCACTAAGGTCACAGCAACGGGGCAAGCTCCTGAATAAAACTCAGCAGCCACCAGCAGGACAGACCCAGCAATTTAAATACATGTGCTTAAATCAGCCTTACCATCACTGAAAAGATGGGCTTGTCTACAAACTCTGGGAGCCCCTGAGAGAGCAGCAACAAACCTATATGAGCTCTTGGACACAGTCAGCTCCCTGACACAGCCCCCGAGCACAGGGGAAGCTGAGGGACTGCCCTACATCCAGTTAAGCAGCTGGGGACTGATCCAATTTGAGCCAGACTGACTGACTTTTGAGCCAGACTTTCCTGCCACACCCTCCTTTGTGACAAACAGAGGGGTAACATCCCATCTGCAACACCCCTCTGCAGCTGGGATGGGAGAAGGAGCAGAGCAGAGACAGCCAAGCTGCTCTTGATTCTCACATCTTTCCCACACCAAGGGGAACTCTTGCAAGTGCCTCATGTTTCCTTTCTGCAGTCCAGGTGGCTGAAAAAAGTGGCAGAGTATTCACCCAAAATACAGAGAGTACACCCTGCTGTCTTCAAACAGCATATTCCAGGTCAGCCACCTAGGAACTACAAAGAAAGAGGAGCCCACTTGTGCACCCACATTTGTTCTTGTTAGTGGCAAGCTTCTGCAGCACAGTGGATGCCAAAGGACAGGGTGAGAAGAGAGGATTTGGAGCAACAACAGATGAAGGAATTCATGCCTTCTAAAACTCAAAGCTAAGCAGCAAGTCCATGAAATTGATACTTCTGCTGAAACAGTTCCGGTTACTGGGACAGACACAAAGAGAATGACCCCAAGAACAGGCTGGCTACCAAGGTGAACAGATGTTTTGGTTTCTGAGAGCTCCAAAATAAGCACCTGTCATGCAGCTCTTTGCTCCCACAGTCTTTCTAGTGCTTAAAAAAGTAGAGAAGCCTCTAAGCTGCTTACTTAGGTGATGGCTGCAGAGACCCTCATGGGATATTCCCTGGAACCAGCTTTCATCTCAGGTAGGACTCAAACAGTCCTCTGCTCCAAAAATCACTTCTGAGGTGATTTCATCCAACATAAAGATCAGAAGTGGGATTACCTTAAAATAAAATATTAGATGGGGAAGCAGGCCTGTTCCAGTGAATGGAACTGAATGGTGAAATGTCTGCTAAGCTGGCATTTAAAACCTGAAAGTTTTAAGGACGAAACCACCTTTTTCTGTACACATCTTAGGTGCCTTTTCTGCATGGCTCATGCCATCCAAAACTCAAGATGGAAACTCCCTGTGTCCACTTTTCATCTTGCTGCAGGAAGGGAAACAGAGGTTTCTGCCATCCATCCCTTCCCTAGCTCCTTTTGCTGGACCCTCTGTTGCTGTGCCCCATAGGACATCCTGAGCAGATCACATAAAGAATAGGGGCTTGGAAACCAGCTAGAATTGGGTTTTCCTGCTCAACTACACATGAAAAATCCAGTTTAAGCTTAGGTGGGTATGAAACCTCCTCCTCCATCAAGGCAAAATGTGTCTGTAGGCACCAGAGACTGTTTTCTTCTGCATTTTGGTAAGAGCCTCCCTTACAGGCACTGCCTTTTACCCTCTGCTGCCTTCACCAGCCCTGAGCAAGCTGGAGAGGCCCAAGTCTAGGGTATACTAGGGGTGCTGCTAATTCAGTTGCCATGTGTGGGGGCAGCTGTAAATGCAATAGGGGGAAGGAGGTAGAGCAAAACCAAGCCACCCAAAAATCCCAGGGAGAAGGTACCCAGCCTTGTGTCCAGTCATTATTTACCCCAGGAGTAAACAGTCAGTTTTCACCTGGTTTTAAAGCTCTTCACTAAGTTGCTCTCACTGACTTTCACAATTTCTTTTCTCTCTGCCCCACTTCCAGCAGGGACCTCAAAGGCTGCTGCCTCCCAGCAAAAGGGTCTCCATGACCTTTGTAATTCAACACACTGGGAAAGGCTCAATCAATTCCCTCTATTCCTAGGCCAGCACAGACCTTAAAAGCCCTCTTTGTTCCTGTTACAAACCCTATCCCACAACCATGGCTTAACCCTTAGGGCACTGCCTCAAATGAAGAGTTTCACAGAAGCAAGGCAGTTTGCAGCATCCATGGGAAGCTGGACCTACCCTCCAAAAACAGGACCTACGCTTGCAAAAGAGCTGTACTGAACCTGCTGGTGGCTTGAAGGAAGCATCAGATACACACAACAGGGTGGGAGGGATGTCTCTGGCCATGCTCATCATCATTACAAACTACTGTACCTCACACTGCTACAGCAACACAGGCAGGGTTTGGCCTTACACCTCTTTATAATCTCCTGTTTTTTCTCTGCCTGCCCTCAGTTCAGCAGGTTTATTACAAAATATGCTCCATGCATGCAGATTTGGGGTTGCACTGGGGAAGAGGGATGAGGAAGGAAACAACTGGGACTGGGCACTGTCAGTCTTGCCAGGACTCCTCTGCTCCTGCCCCCAGGCAGAGCCACTGCTCCATGACCAGGAGCAAATCAGAGCCAGTGAGGGATGCCAGGCTGTTACTACACAGCCTGCATACTGATTCTTGCCTTGTCTGAGATAAGCTCATCCTGACCAGAAGCCCAAAGTTACAAGCTGGGGAAGCAGTGCCAATGGACTGTGCATAATTGTACACCCTGGGCATGGGAATGCAGAGGACATGGAAGGTACAGCCAGGTCTCACTTCCTAGCATGATCCCTGGCACAGGAAAAGGCAGTATGGAGCAAGGGCTGCCAAAAATGCCAGCTCTGCAGCTGGAATAGAGCTGCCCAACATCCTGAAACACCAGTTCCATGGGAGACAGAGCCAGCTTGTACCACTATACCCCAAAACACCACCCCAGCAGACAGGATGGGGTAAGGCTACCATGCAGCACCCTAAAATGCTATTTCCTACAGCTGCTATAACTTCCCCTCTGCCCCTTTCCAGTCCTGCTCCACCCCTTCCCTTCTCCTCAGGCTTCAGGGAAACTGAGTCACAGCATACTGACCCTGCCCCAAGGCAGGAGAGTAGGTAGGCAGCCCCCAGCCCCTGGCACAGGAGTGGTACTGAGACCTCTGAGAACCCCAACAATGGGGAGGGATTAAAAGGCATCCACCTATTCCACACCAAGCAGCTTTCCCAATTGCAAATCTCTGCTGTTCCCACCTCTCTTAAATCAGAAGTTGGCCCTAATCTGCTCTGGCCATAGACTGCACCCAGCTCTGCTGGGCTACACAAACTGACCCATGTGCTCTCTGCCACCTGAGGAACCAGGACATGCAGTAACCTAGCATAGCCCAGAAAAAAAAAAAAACAACAAACAAACTTAAATTAAAGAGCTGGATAGAGAGTTATAAATCAGAAGAGTGCCATAAGTCTTAAAAGGCTGGTAAGGAACTGGATGCTTCATTGAGAACAAGTCATGGTATTCTTTACTTTAGAAGATTCATGTGTTTGAGTAAAGACTTGATACTCTGGCCCAGCATTAGGAGCTGGTAAGTTTCCAGGTACTGACCTCAAGCTCTGTTTTTATCACACACCTACAGAAACTCTTCTGAGGACCTGCTAACCAGTAGAGCTTTCCAGGACCAGATCTACAGCAGTGTTCAGCCACAGCAGAACTCTTTAAAATCCCTGATTTTATAGGTGAAGTAACAAACCACAGCTCATCTATCTGCCTTGCACACAGAGAAGTTAAAGATTTGTTCATTCAGGCTGTTCAATGTTATTAAAGTTATGGTATCTTGAGTATGTTTCTCAAGATTGCAATGAGTTTAAGAGCCCAGCATTGCCCAGTTCAGCTGGGACAAAGAACAGGAAAACTGAACTCAAGCTGCAAAAAATGCACAGCCATTACAAACTGCTCATCTGTAAGTCTCCTGGCATCTTTTCCCAGGCTTCTGTCTTCTTGATTGCCTCGCTCCACCTTCCTGGGGACTCTCTGAAAACTGACCCTTTCACCTCTCCCCAGGGAAGTGTGTTAAGGTGGTATTTGCTGTTATTGTCATGCAAAGTATAACATTATTGCAATACCCTTGCCCTGGCTCTATCTCCCAGGACGGCATAATACTAGATGAAATTCATTATCCCCTATCACCTTATGGTACTATCTTTTCATTTCTCTGTTAACACACATCAGAGACATATCGAGTTTCAGGCCAGCTCACTCCAAAGGAAATTCTCTCTTGTCTTACATGGATTTGCACAAATGATACGTCTTATTTTCAGTACCAAAAAAAGCCTAAATCACCACCAAAAAGTAATTTAAAAACCCCAACCCACAAACCAAGGAAAAAAAAAAAAAAAAAAAAAGAAAACCTACTCTAAAAATAGCACTTGAAGGTTCACTTAAGGACAGAATTTGCCTTTTCTCTCCAGACCACCACTTTGGTCAGACCTTTCCCAGGCTCTGGAGGGCAGCATTCTCACTGCTGCTACTCAAACAGCTTCATCAGCAATGTTTGGAGTCCTGTAGTGAGGAAGCTTGAAGGGTGAGATGCCTGTTCCTCCCCAGAAGTACCCAGTACACGAACACAGGCATTTCCTGGTAAACTGTTCCTCCTTGCTTCCAGCCTCTGCTACAGGGGTGGCCTCTGATAGCAGCCTTCCTCCGGAAACATCACCGCATTTTGCTCAGTTACCCCAACACTGTCATATTGTAGGGAAACAGAATTAAACAGATGAAATCTGTAATAAATCATTCCTACTGAGCTGCCAGGGAAATTGCTGCACAGAAGAAAGAGAAGAGCTGTAAGTCTGTTTCCTCAACAAATCTAAGCCACAAAAAAGCCTTTGGTTACAGGGAACAGGCACAGCAGCAAGAGGAGCACTTTCAGGATGGCAGATTGATGCCACCAATTTTTCTGTTCTCTCTCTCCAGATTTATCACATGGCCAGAACAGATCATTGCAAATACCTTAAGATCCCAGACTGTCCACCTAGGAAAGAGGTCAGCAGACCAGACCTAGATGAAAAGCCTGAGAATATTCTACTTCCTCAAAAACAGCTTATATTTTTAGCTTTTGCTGCTAAAAAGATGAATTGAAAGCAAAACTCAGACTCCCTACTTGATGCCATAACTGCTTTATTTTGCTGGCAGCCACAGCAGAGAGGATCTTGAGAATTACGCCCTTTGTCCACTGCTGGCCCAGCTATGCTAATCTCATCAGCAATGCAAACGCTGGTATAGAAAGGGCTGAGTGGCAGGCTGGCCTGACAGCTCCAGCAGCGCTGACTGGCATCCAGGCATTTTCTCCTGGCCTGAGTGGAGCTAAAAGTTGGCTCTAGCAAGACAATCTGTACAGCACAGCTGGACTCAGCTCCCTTCTTACAATTTAGGGAATGCAGATAGAAACACCCATGGAGTCGAGGTTTCCACTTGGTCCCACTGATCTATCACCTCTCTGCTGAAATCCCCACGATTCTTCCCACAGCAGCAGCATTCATGTTGGTCCTGATGTCCCATGGGGCACTGTCCAATTTTTCAGAGTGACACTGCTCAGAATGGTGTCCCCCAAGCAGGCATGCATGTCCTGGACTTTCCGCAGGTAATGCCAGAGGCAAAGCCAAGCAGCACGTAACCCACACAGTACTCTCCCAGCTTCAACACCACGGCTCAGCCAGGAGGAAATCTCTCTTGGCTGCCTCTCCCTAAATGTTTATTCCAGCACTGCCTATCTTAACTCCTCCCCAAATTGGCAGCAAGAGTATATGACCCCACTTGGGCTTTGTTGGTCCTTTGTGTTTAAAACTGTGTAGTACGAACTACATACTAGGTAAGACAGAAAAAGAGGGAGCAGCACTTCAAAGATGACATGGTTGTAACTTATGGGGTCACAGCACCCATGAGATTGAGCCCTGGGCAGTGATCTTGGCAGGCAAGGTATTTTACAAATGATAAAAGAGAAAACATCCTCTGCCCTAGAAAATGGCAGTTCCCACCCCAACACACACATATGGCCCAGAGCCTCATCTGCTGGGCTCTGCATCACTCCATGACATTTCATAGCACATCCTGGGGCCTTGGTATAGAGGAAAGATGAGAAACCACCAGAGCTAAAGTGGAATCAGAGGGAACTACAGTGTGGCTCAACGGATTTTTTCCCATGCTCTGCCACCACTTGCACCCATAATATAATGTAACACCAACTCTCACACCAAGTGCTGAAGGTCACATATATGGAAAGCAGTGCTCAAGCTGCTGACCCAAAACTGCCTTCAGTGTCAGGTGCCAGCATCCCAGATTCCTCCATGGGAAGGAAGCTCCAGCCCTCAGTTCAGAGCAAGCTGTTCCCCTCTGAAAGCGGAAGGAACCTGTTGGAAGTGAGAGGGAGGAAGGAGACTGTTGTCTGCCACGGGCGGCTTTCCCAGAGCCTCCATGTTCCAGCTTCCACCTCCTTGTTTGCTCTCCCTTGGGAACACCAGGGTCTGGAGTCCAGGGAACATTGTGCAAACAAGTCTGGACTATTTGAGAGTTTTAAGATGACTGAAACTGCAGAACTGGACAAAACTGGGCAGTCCATACAGAGCTTACAGTAACCTTACATCACAGACACTAAGGCAATATTGGAAAGGGTAAAATTATTTCCAGGGCAATACATGAGGCCTTGTACCTTGGAAAGAAGGGGTCACAGCTCACAGACAGGCATCCTTTCCCATCCATTTTTGACTGAACACCCTAGTCCCATACAGACTCTGGCCACAGGCATTAGAGCAGCATGTGCCACCCCATGGCAAGCCCACACAACTAACCTCCATACATCTCCAAGAGCATTGTTCCCCTCTCGCTCTGGGCTGGGCACAGAGCTGTGGCAGGGCGTTGTAGCTCACTGCCAGCAGTGACCTTTGAGAGGTGTAATGAGAGAGGTTTACAGCTCACACAGCCATCCATGTTGACACGAGAAAGCTGTGCTTGCTGCCAGCAAGTCCTTTTCCCTGGCTTCCATCCAGGCCTTTAGGCATATCATGGATGACAGGCCAGGTCTCAGTCACACTCACATTATGGCCAGGCTGGAGATGGCTTCCTGACCCATTCCCTCTTCTAGTGAGTGCATGATTTTCCCTTCACCAACACGAGCCAGCTCTCTTACAAGTATCTGGTAAGGGCAACTTCAAAAGTGTTTAACTTCTCCTTTACCTGCCCCAGAGGATGGTCTCAGACCATATCAGAGGGGTCACAAGAGTGTCTGCTCTCCCTCAGAGTACAGATAGCCCAGAGCAGGGAAACTGGCTGTGCAAGGTGGACAGAACAGCACAGCACAGGGCCAGGCATCCTGGGAAGGTGCAGTCATGGCTGGAGCCACTTAGGTTGATTAACTGCGGATAAGCAAGGGCAGCAGAATGACTCGCTTTCTTCCATGGTACAGTGAGAGGGATCAAGAGACTGGTTTGTTCCTGGCTGAGCCTGGCCCTGGCTGGGCCTGCTCTGCAGCTCAGGGCTTCAAACCAAACAGGCTTGTAAACAGGAGCTGCCTGCCCACATCCCAGCAAGGGGCGAAAGAGGGGAGAAAATGGACAAAACACCCCTGCCCACTCACCCTGAGGCTGCTGCCAGAGGAGAACACTTCCGGATGCCAGATTGTCAAGCACGAGTCCAGGGGTGCCAAGCCCATGGCACAGCTGAGCTGAGGGCTGTGGCACCTTGCACATTTGCCTAACTGCTCTTCTGCCTTGTCAGTGATGCTGCCAGTGGCAAGTTGCCATAGCAATACCCTCCAGCATGGTCCCCTATCGATGTTCCCCCTTGCTTATCCTCTTCCCTGCTGCCCCACATGCAAAACACCCCAAAACCTCAACCTAAAAGGCAGCACCTTCACCAGGGAAGGAAAGGGGACAGAGGTGGATGCCCACTCCCATAAGCCCTCATCCCTGCCAAGGACCTACTCTGGACCCAGGTGCATTGCACCCCACCTGGTCTATTCATAAGGCAAGGCACAGGAGAGCCACACTGACAGATTTGGGGAATAGAGGCCTTTTTAATTGCATCTCCTTCGTGCTGTGGCAGGCAGGGATGCTTCAACATCCTCACCTGTCCCACAGGGCCTGCTCCATGGGGGTGACATGCAGCCCCTGTCTAGTTGGGCTGTCTAATCCAGCCCAACACAGTCGTCTGCAGTTTTGACAGCCCCAGGAGCTCTTCCTACATTGCAATAGCACCTGATCTTGCTGCATCCTGGCAGGTACCTCCTAAGCCTTTGCTCTCCAGTTTCAGACAGTACTGCTGCACCAAACCCCACCATGGCTTGAATTGGAGACAGGATCTTGCTTTGTTTCTTGCCCTAAAAATTATTCCCTACCATTGCTATGTGCCACTAAACCCAGCCTACCCAGCCTCAGTGGTAAGCAGAGCTCCTCTCCCGTTCACCTTTACACAGGTACAAGACACAAGGGGAAGACAAAGGACCCTCTTGAACCACACCCAGGAGTAATACCTGTCAATATCCTTCAATGTGAAAATTCAACAACTTTGCTGACAAGCAAAAAAAACAAACTTCCAAAAGCTCTGCTTCACTCTCTGTTCTGCCTTTTCCCACAACCAGTTACATCACTTGAGGGTTATAGCAGAAGCTAGCAAAGCCTCAGTCCTGATCCAGGATGAGTCATGGAGCTCCGGAGGCCGTGCAACTTCCTTCTGATACCATCAGCCATGCCTTACACAGCTAAAAATAAAGATGGGCCAAAACTGCAGAGCCACATCTTGCCTCAACATGAAACTTAGCAATGCTCAGCACTGCTGAAAAATTACCTGAGCAGGTGGAAACCAAAAAGTGCAGGGAAGCCAAAAGTCTTGGGTGTACCAAGAAGGGAGAGGCCAGGAGGCCTCTCCCTGTGCCATGCTGGAGGGCCAGTGGATGGTGGAGGCAGGTGGCAAGTGGCCATGCAGCCATACAGAGATGGCCAGAGCCAGGATCTCATCTCACCCAGCTGTAGGCTTTGGAGTATTTCCACACCTAGAGGTTTTGTGGAAGACTCTTTTTGGCAATGCATGCTCCCATCTGAGACAACAGGAATCAACTGCTGCAAACAGGAAGGATGCTGCATTTTTGGCAGGAAAGCATTGGAAAGCTGCAGCCTGCTTCCCACCAGGCAACACACAGGCATCTGCAAAGCAAAGTCCAAGGGATGTTCAGAGCTAAAGGTTAGAAAAAGGGGTCACAGATACAGCTGATATGGCTTAGATGTTGAGGTAAGCGAGGAATTCAAAGTTCTTCCTAATCCCTGGGACACTGTGCCCAAGCAAAACCTTCACATATGAGGATACAGGATTCTCACACAGATCTTAGCAGGAAGTCGTAGGATTGCACACAAATAGGAGCTCAGAGGGACACCAGCAACGCTCAGAAACCTAAAATAGCCTCAGCAGATGATCCTCTGCTCCATTCTTGGGAGCAGCAAGAACTGAACAAGGATCCAGCTGTCCCAACACTCCCATGAACAGGATCTTTGAATGCCCAACCTATTTGCAACGGAGATGGTAGGGCAAATAGGGGATTCCTTGCATAACTCCAGTGCCAATACCCACAAGGAACCTAGAGCCCCAGTTCTGAAGGAGAAGGCAGCATTTTTTTGTGGTTTTCAGTAGAAAGACCACCTAGTGCGACATCAGCTGGTCAGACTCTGGGGCAAGGGCAGCCTACACACACCAAGAGAAGGCTGGAGGACATTAGGCTGACTGCTTTCTTTTGGAGATATAAACTTCACTTTGCCCAGTCATTAGGTTTCCCAGCACAGGGTTCCATCCCATTCCCAAGAGAGGCACTGGAATTCTGTCCATGCGTCTGCAAGCTGCATCAGTTTCCAGACTATTGCCAGCTGCACTAAACTGAACCAATATTGCTAATTCAATCCAAATATAAACTCACTGGTATCACCTGGGTAAGGTGATATGCAAACCAGAGAACAGCTTCATGCTGTGGCCAACAACAGGAAAAGCTGCTGCTTTACACATAAATGGGAGATTTGCTGTCCATTAAGATATTAAGCTAATTGGTTAGCAAGGAGGGATGGGAGAAAAGTGGATCCAATACTGTGCCAGAAGGATGAGGCACTGGCACAGGTTGCTCAGAGAAGCTGTGGATGTCCTATTCCTGACAGTGTTCAAGGACGGGTTGGACAGGGCCCTGAGCAATCTGGTCTAGTGTGTGGCTCCTTTGACCCATGGCAGGAGGGTTGGAATGTGATCTTTACAGTCCTTACCAACCCAAGCCTTCCTGTGATTCTGTGGTGAGCTCTGTGTTAAAATGCTCCTTGCGAAAATGCAGGGGAGCCCTGAGAGGATGCTGCGAACTGAGTAAAAAAACAGCTCCAGCAGAACTGAGAGCAAACCTTTTCTCTGGTCTTTGCCATGTCTCTCATCACTGAGAGAGATATAAAATCCCATCATGGAACAGGTATTATTGGTGCCACAACCCATCTAGATAAAGGGGCTGCTCTGCTTTCACTGCATTGTATGACTGGCAATCTGCAGCACAGAGCACTGGCATGAGCAAAGGAATTCTTCTTTCCTTTCTTTCACCTTCACAGGTAAATCTATCCTTGCCTCACCCACTGTGGGTACCACTTCAGCATCAAGCTGAAGGATGAGATGGCCTGAGGCCGAGTTTCCAGCTGCCTCTGGACTGGTCCCAACTTCCCTGGCAGACACTTCAGAGGAAGAGCTGCAGAGCCTGGGCAGTCATGCATCCTAAACTCTGTCTTCTCCATATAATCTGTCCTGGCCAAATCACACCTGAGCTCTGTGGTGAGAGAAGGATTCAGCTTGCCCTGCCATAGGCACAGTGCTGATGAGGGCTCCCTTCCAGGAAAGAGCACACCATGCAGGTTGGGGGGCAAGCACTGCTGGATTCTAGGCAGGCATACAAGGATCCACGGACAGGGCAGGAGCACTCAGCCATCTCAGGCTGCTCCAGGCTGGTTACCTCAGAGCAGGTAACACTTATTGCCAGTGGCAATACAAAAACTGCTTGTCTTCCTGAAACACTTCCTCTGAGCCTCACACACCAAACCCAAGCTACAAAATCCTTGGAAAATGCAGGGAAACCCAAATGGTTCTAATAGAGAACATCAATACATCTGCTACAAGCTCTGGGTAAACTCTCAGCTGGGTTCAGGGGAAAGACAGCAGGGACCTGCAGCTGGAAAATGCTCCCAATTCAATCCTGTTGGCATGCAGAAGGACGAGTGCAGCAAACAGCACAGACTGCAAGTTCCCAAGGGTTTAGAACACACCACCCTTGAGCTCCTGACAAGTGTGTGCAGGGTTCAACAGTCTTAGCAGCACTGAGTCCACACATCCAGGCTCTCTTTGCCGTGCTGACAGCCAGGTGGGATGCGGGAGCACCCAAAAAACCTTGGCTGTGGGAAAACCTCACCTGGGTGACATCTACTTTACAGAGTTATCCCTGTGAGCCAAGGTGAGAAGAAGCACAGAGCTCTCTGTTTCTTTACACTGCCTTCATGAGGGAAGGGAAATCAATGATGTTTGAAAGTTGCTAACCTCAGTGTAGGGCTGAAGCAGAGAGAGAAGGCAGCTCTCAGCTGTCAGCCCTCCCAGTGGCCTTGAGGTTGTTTGTTTGTGAGAGACCCCAAGCACGCCACCAGCTCAAAGATCCCACCACATCTTTTACCAGTGCTGAGGCTGCCCCTCTACCTGCAGCCCTGACTCCCTCCTGAGTTCCAGCTACCCCCAGTTCCCTGCACAACTCCAGGTGGTCACACAGTTGCTTCTGCAGAGAGAGCTGCTAAGGTCACATCCACAATCTCCCTTCCCAGATTTTGGTGGAAAATAAAGGCCTTTCTGTAACTTTGGCTTTGTTCTTGTCCACCCACGCAGCTGTAGGTTTCTCCACCACTCAGAATTTGCTGTACTCAAGTGGGTGCACTGGCATATGGTTTATCTGCAAGAAGAGGCACTGGCTGTGGTCCGCCTGTAAAGCCACCCCAGGGAGACACAGAGCCGGGGCAGGGAGGGACAAACTCTACTGCTGGAGAGACACCCCTCCCAACAACCCAAACAGACCAAGACAAATCCAACGCCGCAGCGTTTCCCAGGCTACAGGGAAGGGAGAAAACGACAATTGCTTAATAGAAATCTCCGAGAAGCCTGCCAACACCATCACAAAGATGTTGTTTAAGTCTCCTCCCCAGGCTCCCAATGCTATAAGCTCAGACCACTGGAGATGGTCTTTTTGGGGCATCCATGTGCATAGCAGGTCCTGAAAACCAGGACAGTATCAGCCTGCCCAGGATCAAGTCTGAACTTGCCCTGGCTGCAGGCATGATGGGCAAAATCTGCTGCAAGGCAGTGCCTGCTCCCCATCCTGACCATCCATACAGCCAACCACCCTGCAGCACCACCACAGCACAGCCCAGCTGTGACCAGAGCTGCCATACCAGGGAGCAGAGCACTGTAGGCAGACCCCAGAAGTGCCCCAGAAGCACAGCCTTCACTTCGTAGTACAGGGAGGCATGGCCACACTGCCCTACTGGGGCTTCAGCCCTTAAAACAGTCCTGAGGGCATCCAGAAAGTCTGTGCTTAATGACTCCTGCACTGGCACCCCAGGAGAAGTACCATCTAGAAACTGCACCAGCTAGGCACAAGGGCTATTGTTTTGGAGAGCTTATAAGCAGAACAAGCCCCAGTAAATGCAGCATGTTATATATAAATATAAATATACTGAAAACCCTCCACCGAGTCCCTGCTCTAGCACACTGTCTTTCAGAGAAGGCTCAAAAGGTGCTAAGCCTCAGCAGTGACAAGAATTGCTTTGGACATGGCTGAAGTACTACCACCCACATACTGCAGCAGCACAGGAAGCGATGGCAGTGTATCTGACAGGGATGGGTTGAAAACACTACCCAGGAAGAATGCAATTACCTCAAATGGACCGAGGCCAGGAGATCTGGATTACCACCTCAGCTCTTGCATAAAGGGCTTTGCAACTTTGTTCACTTCCAACAACAAGAATCTCAGGGTTGACATCAGCCCTGACCCGGGACATGGATTTGTTACTAAAAAGCACTTCCAGCTGAATCACTGACTTCCCATTTTGCAGCACACAGGACTCCTTTGAAGGTTCCCCATCTAAGTATTGTTCTACCATCATGCTGCTTAGCTGGGGGGTTGTCCAGGCCACAGGCAAGTATGACTGCAAACCACTGGCCAGTCCTGAGAAAGCTCTCTGAAATGCAGAGCATGTGAGCCCAGCTGCTCTTCATTCAGGATTCACAACCAGCTGAAGATGCAGACGGAAACAGGGGGAAAACATGTTAATTGGCAGCTGGGCATTCACAGGCCGAGCAAGGGAGACTGTGAAAGAGAGGAGCAAAGCCAAAGGCAGGATGAACAGAGATGCTTCCCTGTCAAAGAAAATAACTTTCAAAGCAGGCCTCAAACTCTGCGAGACCAAGTTCTCTGGAGGTTATATTCACCTCACGAGCAAAAGCAAAATGAAATAACAAAGGAACTGAGCTGGTGAGAAAATAGGCTCCAGGGAGCAGAGGTGCCAGGCACTGCAGACAGAAGGAAGGATCAAAAATACAGCAACATGGCATTACCAGGACAGAGATCCACACAGTTCCCTGGAGCAAGGGGCTCCCTGGGAATTATGCAACGTGGAGAGGCATCAGGCAAAAGCCTCTCACAGAAGACTCTTACAAAGTAACCTGCAAAAATCTCATTGTAACCTGCAAGAAACCATCTGCCAGCATAGAAATATCTCCTTTCAGGATTTCTCCCATGCTGCCCTTCACACCTGTCCCGTTTCAAACCCGACTCATTAATTCCTCCAGCTACCAAAGCCTCTGATAATTTGATTACTGCTCCATTGACAGCATGCTGAGGACACCACTTTTCTAACCATATGGCTTCACTTTCTCCTTTCACGTCTGTGGTCACATACCTACAAACAACAGGTTTTCTTGTTCTGCATCAGGAAGTGTCCAGGCCCCCAGGCATGGTGCATTTCCACATAGCACACGATGGTGCCAACCAGATCTAGAAGAGGACAAACATGGGCAGGCCCAGAGCAGTACAAACATGTAAAGGACTTGGGAAGAGCCAAGAGTCTTTGACCTTGAAGACTCAGATCAATAACTATCTCCTTCAATCACCCTCAGACTCAAAGAGCAAAGTCTGGGTATCTCTGGCCTCTGCTACTCAGCATAGTCATGCAGAAATGTGCCAGGGCAACCAGCCCGTAGCAGACAGCAAGGAGGAAGACCAGGGGCAATGATGTGCTTCTCTTCCCTCAGAGGTCCCTTGAACATAGGAAGGGAACTTCCTCCTCCTGCTCTGCATTCTCAGAGAGAGAAGAGAGCTGAGGGCAGAGGGGCTGAGAAAGCAGCAGCTTTCTGAAAGCAGCAGCAGCTGAGGGAGGGTGTAGGGGCTGCGGCCTTCATCAGTTTGGAGTAAGCCAACAGGAGTGAAAGAGCAGCCCTACCAGTAAAATTTAAATCATCTATAATTCCCTAAAGGCCACTTCTGGAGAGGGCAGACATGAAAAATAGAGCATAGAGAGCTGCTCTGCACAACCTGCTGCAAAAGCAGGGAAGCAAGAGAGCTCCTCAGCAAGCTATGCTTCTGAATAGCAGAGTTCCCAAAGTGCAGACCCCACCAGTTTTCCTTCTTTCAGTGGATAAGAAACCTCTCACATGGGGAACAGAAACAAGGAGGGCAAGTGGCACAGCTGAAATTGCCCCAGCACTGCTCCAACTGTGTCTGGACCTTGGTCTACAAGCCCAGCTTGCCAAGGGCCACAGCTGTAGTGGTAGCAGGGCTCTGCTGTCCTGACCACCCCAGACTCCACAAGAGTCATCAGGAATCCAGTGGTACAGCTAAACGCTATGGGAGCAGGGGCTGGAGGTCAGCCCAGGGCAAGTGTTGACTCCCTGGCAACAAACACTGCAGCAGCAGCGTGCCTCGGAACCAGCCCCATCCGAACCCCTCCGCCCTGCCAACTCCCACCGGTGCCTGCCCCAGGGCAGGGACGGCACGCTGGGACACGCAGAGTGCCCAGCAGTGCTGGGACACGCAGAAGCCCCACCAGGGCCCCGCCACTCGCTCACGCCGAGACCCACACCATGGGAATCGCTGCTGTGAAACGAGGCTTTGCAGCATGACTTCATCCTCCCAGTCCTCATCCTAAAGCCCAGCCCTGCCAAAAGTAACTCCAGCACTATCACACTGGGAGTTTTCTCTTGTGTCACCTGCCGGACCTTGGTCACCTCCTTGTGTTACCAAGCTTGCCGAGACACTGCTTTGTGTCAGGGTTCAAGCCTGCTATGCTCTTTACAATTTCTCAACTTCCCCTCTTTGCTGATGCCAATAGACACGATTCAGGGAGAGGGCAGGTCGGTAAGCAGATCTCTGCTGGTCTGATGTTTTAAAAAAGGCAATGAGTGGAAATGACTTTTAAATTTTAAATTTAGAGCACAACATTCCTCTACCATACACTTTCCACAGCAGCTGCAAATTCCACACTCCTTCTTTCAAAGAAAAATAATAAAAGGAGTGTGGGAACCCCGGAGGTAAGTGTCAGCCCCTCGTACTGAGGGATCATGTTCACGGGCGGGCTGCGAGCAAGCCCACCACCCCAGCACCCACCCCAGCCATTCCCTCTGCCTCCCCAAACAGGCCACCTTTCCAAACATGACACCCGGGCTGCCGAGCGCACGCCGCCTGCGTGATTCCTGTGCAAAACCCGCAGAAGGCTTGAAAACCTCGCTAGGTCGGCAGCTGCTGATTTCGGGTGGGTGACTGCCCCCGACGGGCCCTTCCGCCCGCGGCTGGCTGTCACCAGAGGGCGGCGGATGCCGGGGTTCACATCCGCCCCGGCGCCCACCCCGCAGCCCCAAGCCGGGGCCTGGGGACGGACCCCCGGGGCAGGTGCTCCCCGAGCCGCGGCCCCCGCGCCCCCGGGGGACCCGGCCCCACCGCCGCGGGCCGGCCCGGGGGACAGCCCACCGCGTCCCAGCTGGGCTGGAGCTGATGCCCGCGGGAGGAAGAAGGAGAAGAGAAGGAGGAGGAGGAGGGGGCCCCACCGTGCGGGCAGAGCCGCGGACAGGCTGTCCCTGCCCATGTCACAGCGCAGAGGACGTGGCCCTGGTGGGCGAGACCAGGGGCAGCGCAGCCTCCCTGAGCTGCGGAGGAATGGGGACCCAGGATCGGGGACACCCTGCAGAACAGCCTGCACCCCGCTCCTGTCCCTCCCGCCTTTCCCGTACCTGCCTCTGCCAGGTACAGCCCTACCGAAGCCTCAGTTTCCCTGGGCAAGGCAACCCCCCCACCCAAAGTCGCTCTGCGGTCACACCGCCGCCTGACCCCCCCACCCCCCATCCGCCCCGGCCCCTCCTGCCACAGCCTCAGCCGGTGCCAGGCTCCTTGCCGGCCCAAGTACCCCGGCTACAGCTCCTCACCGCGGTCACAAACTCACAGACCCCCATCCTGCCCATGATCTCCCCAGCTCAGAGACCCCCATCTCGGTCACGGTCCCACCCCGTTCATAGTCCCTCATTCCGTTTACGGCCTCCCCCATACTACCCGATCACGGCCCCTCCTGGTCGCGCCTCCCCCAGCTCCCGCTCGCCCCTGCGGTCTGGGCCCCCGGTCCCAACGGCCCCCCCGAACCTTCTGGAACCGGGGGATGGCAGCAGAGATAGCTCGCACGAAGCCCTTCGCACGCCGCACGGGCAGCCCATCCCCGCCGGAGCTCGGTCGTGCCCCGCGCCCCCGGCCCTGCCCGCCGCGGCCCCGCCGGACCCACCAGCGCCCCCTCCGCCGCTGCCGCCGCGGCCCCGACTGTACGCGGCTCCTGCGCTCCTTCCGGGTGCCGCTGCGGACACTCCCCCAGCACCCGCCTCCCGCGCGCTGATTGGTGTTCTGGGCGGGGCAGGCCGCGGGGCGGGGCGACCCGCGGGACAGCGCAGCCAATAAGAGATGAAGTACGGAGCCCAGACCCCGCCCACGGCCCGCCCCCTCCACGTGCAGGAGTGTGATGACAGCGGGGAAGGGGCGGGCCCAGGCGGGGCGGCTTCTCATTGGCCGGTGGCAGCGGGGGGCGGGGCCTGTCCCTGTGCTGGGCGGGACTGCCGCCCTCCGACCCTGAGGGCCGACGGGGAGCCCTGGGCCCCACGGGCGGGACGTGTCCCACCGACGAGCACGGCCCGTCGGGCACGGCATGTCCCACCCTCGGACACGGCGTGTCCCACTCACGGGCACGGCCCCACGGGCGGGACATGTCCCACTCACGGGCACTGCCCCACGGCACGGCGTGTCCCACCCACGGGCACGGCCCTACGGGTGGGACATGTCCCACTCAGGGGCACGGCATGTCCCTCCCTCGAGCACGGCATGTCCTACCCATGGGCACGGCCCCACAGGCACGGCATGTCCCACCCTCGGGCACGGCATGTCCCACCCTCGGACACGGCCCCACGAGAACCGTGGGTCCCTCCCCAGAGCAGGGCACGGCACGACGTGTCCCACGCCACGGGCAGCCGTCTCATCCCTAACGCGTCCCACCCCGCGCACACACCCACGGGCACAGCATGTCCCAACCCCACAGTCACCCTTCGCCCAGCCCCACGCGTGCTCTCCTTGGCCCCACGGGTATGGCCTCAGGCAGGTGAGACCCCCGAAGGTCCCATGTCCCGAGTGGGGTCACCCTGGTGTTCCCCATGCCCAGGGGGTGTCGGTGCCCCGCAGGCCGGGTCTGCCACCGACCCACGCTGCCAGAGCCAACCTGAGATGGCAACTAGGTGGCCCCCGGGATGTGGCTGCTCAGAGATGCCAAAACACCCAGCAGCTGTGGGGCACCTGGGCACTGCCACCCGCCTGTCGGGTCACTGGCAGGACCACTGCCCCGAGGGGAAGCAGCCCACAGCTCACCAGCCTGACTGTAGGCTGTTCGGGTCAGGGAGAGATGCCTTGGCTTCATCAATTTTAGGTGAAACTCAGTAAAGATCAGTCTCCCACCTGCCTCACCTCGCTCTTCAGAGAGCTGCAGCTGCAACACCACTCTAAAAATAGTGGGGACCAGTATCATCAAATGATAAATATAACCAAGATCTCGTCTTCTGACTGTGTTAGCACACAGTGAGCTGGATGTGAACCTGCGGTGCACCGGCTGTTGAGTCCCAACGCTCCCCTTGCCTTGCTGCTCATCCTGGGGCATTATTTTCGGCGGTGCTGTCATGGATAAAGCTGTGCTGATGCTGGCTGGGAATAGCCATGAGCAGGGCACGCGGTCCCCTGACAGCCATGCCCTGCACGTGCCTCTCTGCAGGGAGAAATGGCAGCTCAGTGTCCTGGGGACAGCTATGTGGCCATGGAGCACTGCCAGCACAGGACCTCATCTCCTCCTGGGGCCTCAGAGTGCTCCTGTAGCAGATTTCTTGCTAAATACTCCATATTCAGCTTGTGGGCCACTAAAGGGTATTTAATATATGGAACATTTTAATTTCTGGGTGTAATGACACTGGGTGTCCTCCAGTGTTCCTGGTCACTTAGGAGCTGCTGCCTCAAATCCATGTGTGCAGGTGCTGGTGTCAGGAAGAGCCCAGGAAGCTCAGTTCCCCCACGTGCCTGCTTGTCCTTCACAGTGCAAGTTTCCTGCAGACTTCCAGGGCAAAATTTAGCTTTTCTGCCTTTGGACCTTGTATGTCATCTCTGCTGAGCTGGCAAGAAGCTCTGAAGTCCAACCAGGAAGGCACCAGAGGCCCTGGAAACCAGGGATGGGCTGAAAAAGGCTCAGTCCCCATCACACAGCTGGTTCTACAGGTTGTGTTTTCCAGTGTGAACCGGCTGAAATGAGTTCACAGTTAAGAAATGGTTAATGAACCTTTATTGGCCTGAACAGGAACTCCACTAGAACAACTTCAGTCGAGGCTGAACCCACTGAGGAGCCGAATCAAAAAAATTTGCTGGTTCAGCTCCTTGGCTGGGGGGAAACATGGGCTCCTTTGTCCTTGACAAGAATAATACATATCTGTTTACTGTGTGGGCAATGAAGGATTAATAATATCCCAAGTTATTTACCTCCTGCTTTTGAGTGCTGAGGGCTTGTGAGTGATGTCCCTGCTGAGCACACTGTCCCTTAGCAACCTCCCCTAATTTTTGAAACAGATTCTCGTTCCAGAAGCAGGATTAAGAAGCAGGACATAAAAGTCCCTTTTAGCAGTCTGATGGGGTGAGGCTGCTCCCATTGCTCTTCCCGTGGGGCAGAACCTCAACCACAGCCATTTGATGGGCACAGTAACACAAGCTGTGGTGGTTTGGAGAGCATCTGGAAAAACTTCCAGAGGCTTGGGAGGGTTGGGGATGGGGCAGATTTACTGCACAAGCTGTACTACTTCTTTGCAGAGGCCAGCCCACCCTAGGCCTTGCCAGGAGCAGGCTTCATCAATTCCTTACACACCCTGGGGGCTTGAGAAGGGCTTTACAAGGGCTGGTGAATGCAAACGAGGGGTTTAAGCACGTTAGGCATTGCTCTGCACCACAGCTGGCCACTTTCCAGAGACTCGCCTGCCGGGAGGGCTGGGGAGAGGGTGTTTCCAGAGGAAGATGAGGTGTCCCAAGCAGCACATGGTGGAATGACGTCCTTCCTGCAGCCTTTCTGCCTGCAGGGCTTCCCTTTGAAGGGTGCCCTGGTGAGGTGACTGAGTGGTGGTGAGTTCATCCCTGGGTTAGCTCCCTCCTGGAGCTGCCAGCGGTGCCCCAACCTGCCCCGTGGCGGGCTGGGGCTGTTCAGCCTGTTTGCCAGGCTGGCTGCTCCCACCGGAAAGGCTGTCAAGTGCCAAGCTCCAGGATGCTGAGGAGCTGACACAAGCAAGGCTCCTGCCCCAGTTTTAATTTAATTTAATGCTTTTCATCATGGAAGAGTGACATCCCCATGCACACACTCATTTTGTTGGTGTGGGCAGGTTTTGCAATCGCAAAAGTGCCTTTGAGAAGTACACAGATCATCTCTGAGAGCTGATGGGACAGGATGTGCCTCTACAGGGGTGATGCTATCCTGTATCACCTTTACGCTCCCTGTGCCAGCAGGCTGTGCCGTGCTATGCACACCTGATCCAAGTCCATGGTTAGGTAAAGCAATAAAGGACCCATGTGCAGAAGTGAGCCTGGAGTAAACTGGAGTCTTGCCAGGGAGAGATTGTAAGGAATTTTAAAAGGACCTTGGAGGAAGCTGGTAGAAATCAGCTGTCACGTTGCTTGGGGGCCCCTGGCAAGCGGTGCCAGGTTGGATAGGGTGTGGAGCAGTGGCAGGGCTGGACCAGGCACCGTGTGGTGACTCATGGCCTCATCCCAGCTGGCAGAGCAGCTGAAGAAAGCCCATGGGGCAGCTGTACTAAGGAGTATTGGGTGTCACTTCCATTCTTAATGGTGAATTGCCACAAAAAAAGCTTGTGTTTTTATATCTCTCACAGCCCCATTCCTAGGCATGCAGCACAGACTGTATCTTCTGCAGCGCTGCCTCCGGGGGTTTTCATGATTCTTGTCCCTCCTGTGTTTCACAAGACAGAGGCCAAAGCCTGTCCCTCTTTCCCTCACAAGGAGAGGATGCACTGTAGTTCCCCATGGTCCTCTGCTGGAGCCAGGGAATGTTCCCAGGGGAGTGTGAACCAGTGCTGCAGGACCTTTAACTCCGCCGGAACCTGTTTCCATGATGTGCTTGGTTTACCTGTTTGACCAAAACAGGCGTAAAAGTGGAGATAGAAATCAAATTTGGAGAGTTTCCTGCTGGAAGAAACCTACTCCTCTCGAGGGTAGGAGTAGCATTCCTTTCCTGCTGGAGGAGCCCTGCTCCTCTCGGGGGTAGGAGTGGCATTCTCTTTTGGCACTGTGGGAACCCCTTCTGGTACAGCTTCAAGCAGGGCTGAAGTCACTGCGGTACGCTGACTGAGTTCTGGTGCCCACCGAAGCCTCTCCCCAAACTGGGCGTGTCTGACAGAATTCAGAGACCTGATGGGAAAGGGAGAAGTGAGAACGATGGATCTGATATCACTTCAACAAGCACTGGGTAGTAGGGCCAGGCAGGGCTGCTCTTTTCCTCCCATACCCACACCACACTCATAGTTCCACAGCTGCCTCTCCCATCAACTGTCTCCCAGCACCTTAGCAGAGGAGAGCAGCATTGTGACTCCCAAGAGACCATGGTGGGCCTTAGGGACCAAAGAGCAAAGGCTGAATGATCTGGAGCCTGATGAAGATCATTAACCCAGTGCTACAGGCACCAGACTTCACAGTTGCTTTGTGTCTGAGACACACATGGGACCTCCCAGAATTAATCAGGGGTCTTGCTATGTGCAAAAACTCAGGAGATCTGTCCTGGAGCTGCTGGTAGACCATGTTCTGAGGGGTGAGGGCTACTTGCTACGGCTTAGCAGGCTGAGGATGTTCAGCAAGAAGAATTTTTGTGCAGTCCAGGAAAGGGATCTCCAGTCCTGGGGATTTGAAGTACAAAGCCATAGAAAATATGATGTATTTGTTACACCCTGCTCTGAGCAGGAGGTCAGGCTGGGGATGTCCCTGCCGTCCCTGCCACCCTGTATCCAGGACTGGAACAACATCTAGGGACTGCATGTGCCTGTTCAGCACAGGGGAAATAATCCCTGCTCTTTTTTCGCTGTTGGAAATTTAGAGCTCCAACTGCTGCCACTTCACCCCTCGTGGTCACTCATCGTCCTGGACAGCTCGACTTCACTTAATGGCTCTCTGCCCTGACTTGCTGCTGGGGAGCTGTGGGATGGGGTGTGGTTTTAAGGTGGCATCAGGGACGTGCTCTGAAGAGGTTGCCGGTGACCTGGGAGGGCCCTGGGAAGAGAAGAGCCTGGCCCCACCGCTGGATGTGTGGATGGGTCCCTCCCTCGTTCCCTTGTGCATGCCTAAGGCTCTCCCCCTACAGCTTCCCTGCAGAAATGCTTCCTTTCTTTCATGCCTGTCTTGGAAATAAAATAATAACACAAAAAGAAAACCTGAACGAGCTGATAAACTCAGTTTACCCACCCAGATAGCAGCGGCTCCAAAGAGCCGGCCGGTGTGGGCTGTGCCAGGTGTGGTGCATGCCAGGGCTGCCCGAGCCGGGCAGTGCCGTCCCAGCCTTTCTGCTGCCCCCCGACCTCCCCGTCAGCCTCCGACTGTGCAAACCGGGGCTGATAGCAGGAGCCAAAGGTCTCCTTGGCGTCACCTTGGCGAGGTGGCAGAGCCTGGGGCCACCCAGCAGCGCTTCCTAGCACTGCAGGCTGCACCAGCGCCCCGGGCTGCTCGTTCATTACCTTTTGGAATTTTGGCATTTCTCCCTGGCCGTGCTCGGCATTTGGGGTAGAGCCTTTCTGCTGAGCTGTGTGACTCAGAGCGCTCGCAGGAATCCTGTGCCCTGCACAGTGCCAGCACCCCGGGATGCTGCAGCCTCTTTTCCAGCTCCCAGGTATTTCACCGAGGGCTCGGCTGCTGGACGATGGGGCCAAGATCTGCACAGATACAGGAATTTTGAACCCCGAGGTGTGGGTGAAGATGATTTCATGGAGGGACAACAAAATCCCTTGCATGCTCAGCAGAGAGCTGCTGAGCTCTACAGGCTTCATCTGGAAACTGGGATATTCCAGGATACATACCCCCATTTAGGTCACTGAAAACGTGGGGTGGTGGAAAATCTTTGGATGGATATGGAAACATCCCATGCCAGGCTTGGTCAGAGGATGCTGCCTGTTGGCACAAGGTGGCAGCCCAGCCCAGCTTATTCAACAGCATCTTTAGAGGGGAACCTGGGCCCTGCCATGACCTGCCCTGTCCCCCAAATCTGGAGTGCATGTCCCCCACAGGGTGCTGCCCTCACCCTGCCAGGGGACAGAATTACAGCAGGGACAAGTCCTGCTGCCCTGCCCATGGGCACACAGCGGTTGCATTTTGGCTGTCCTGGCTCTGCTGCACTTTTCCTGTCTTAGGGGATGTGGGGACAAGGGACATGCTGGTGGCCAGCAGTCCTTCAGCTCCTGGACTAGAGAGGGCTTGGGGTGAGGACACACCAGGTACAGAATTGCTACCAGAATCTTCCAGGGGTTTTCTGAGTAAGAAGAACCGATGTAAACATGGGGAAATCAGCCAGCACAGCCAAAGGGAGTGATGGGTTCTTTGCCCTCGAGGGAGAGCAGGGACACCCTGGAGTTTGTGATAACCAGTCCAAGGTGAGGGTGTTACAATGCATTTAGAATGTTCATGGACTTCTCACCCTGAAGTGCCCATGCACCTCCAGTAAAGGGATGGAGAGACTTGTTACAAAGTCTGGATACTGTGGGGACTCCATTGTTTTGCCACCAGTTATTTTCTTTTGGTGTCCACTATATTTCCATATCCTAGTGCCTCCCTCTGAATATGGCAGGTTGGAGGTTGGTTTGTGCCTGAAATTCTCTCTGAATATATTCAATGATACAACTCTGAGGAGGCATGGCAGATTCCCATTTCTTCCCTCCATCCATGCTGGGCCTGCAGGTGCATTTTTGTAGGAACAAGAAGAACTGTGAAGTTCCTGACATGAGATTGTTCAGGGGATCTCCATGATGGTGCCTATCTCAGTTTTGGGGTTTATGCATGTCGCTGGTGCAGCCAAAGCTGCTGTTTGTGCATGCATTGCTGGACTGACTCTGTTTTGATGTGCATCCTTTCACATTTTTGTTTGCTCATCTGTAATGGGGACACATGAGAACGCTGTTGATGTGAAAGACCTTGTTACAGGCCTTCTCAGAGACCCACTAACATTTCCTTTGGGTTTACAGTCAAATCTCATGCCAGGCCTATTTATGCCTTGTTTTCATCATCATCTGAGCCTTGACTTCCTAAAACCGAGAGCTGAGCACCCCCAACCCTTCCTGTCTGTGCTGCACCTTTATCTTAAAAAACTTTTTTTTTTTAATTTTTTTTTTTTTTTTTGTAGGAGCTGCTCCTAGCTTCTGTAGAAACTATGGCAGAAATATGCCTCTCTGGACAGTTGATCTTCCTTTCTGTGCATTTTAAGCTCATCTGCATCAATATTTATAGAGGAAACCAGGTCAGAAGGAGCCCATAGAGCTGCGGGTGAGACTTGAGTAACTGGGTCTAGTGGAAGGTGTTCCTGACCATAGCAGGGGGATTGGAATGAGGTCCCTTCTGGCCCAATCCATTCTGTGATTTTATGGTCTGAAGGAGGGGCCGCCAGGATTATCAGGGTGGGCTGCGCAGCACCAGCAAGCTGCTGGACTCCAGAGTACCTGTGAGCATCCAGAAAAATTGCATCTGAGCATCTACCTGCAGACAACTGCTTAGTGTGCTCAGATGTGCAAACACACCCAGCACCACAGTGTGGGCATCGCTGCACTCAGGGGGCAGCACATAGCAGAGAGGACAAGCATACCTGCCCCAAATCACAGCTGCTCATGGCCTGTCACCTCTGCTGCACTGGGCTGGGACCCTCCCTAAGGTTTCAGTGTTCTGCACGTAGGCAGGACTGGAGCTGCTGGCTCCAGCTGGTTTGCTGGACAGAGAAATGCCCACACTGGCTGATATTTCTGCCTTAGCTTTTCTCACCCAAAGGAAACAAACCGCTCTTAAACTGTGTCTGTTCAGCTCCCAGTGCCTGGCTCTGCCCCTCATGCCTGTCCTTCATTTCAGTGAATGCACTCAATCCCTCACCAGGCTCTTGGAGGATTGAGATTAAACGATGCAAAAATCCCTGCCAGCTGCCCGCGTGGGGCTCTCGGATGAGTCTCACCGGCTCAGCGCAGGCGGGTGCTCGAGAAACGAGGTCATGGCCACGGGGGAGGCAGGAGCCATGGCCTCTGGCTCCAAGCACCACGGCTGCCCCCATCCCAGGAGCACCTGCCAGGATGCAGATCCCTGGCACAGTGCTGGAGAGGCATAAGGGGCCTGGGAGCTGATTAAAGCCCTCACACCCATGGGCTTTGCATTACACTGCTGAGGATGCTGCAGCCATGCTGGCAGTCACAGCAATGTTTGGGAAGTGGTTTTGGGCTCACTAAAGAAATTTCCAGCCTGGACAACCTACCTCCATATCTTTCACACTTAGATATGGAAAAGTAAAAAAGCCTGAATAAAAAGCTCCCCTAGCAGAGCTGGTTTGATTTTAGTTTAGAGAAAAAAAAATTACACCCTATATGTGATGTAGCACTGATGAAAAATAGATTCACAGAATAAGCTGAGTTGGGACCCACAAGGACCCACAAGAATCATCAAGTCCAGCTCTTGGTCCTGCACAGGACATCCCTAAGAGTCACACTACATGCCTGGGAGTATTGTCCAAATGCTTCTTAAACTCAGACAGGCTTGGTGCTGTGACTGTTTCCCTGAGGAGCCTGTACCAGTGCCCAGCCACCCTGTGTGTTAAGAACCTTTTCCTAATATCCAACCTAAAACTCCTCCTAACACAACTTAAAGCCATTCCTTTGTGTTCTGTCACTGGTCACCACATGATCATGATCGCTCAAGAGACAGGTCATGTCACCTTATGCCACTAAGTGAGTCCTTTATTCACTGTCCTCAGGCTGTGGAGGCCAAAAGGCATGTACAGCATAATTCTCATCAGCAAAGCTTTCCAGTGTGAATGCCCAAGGGTCAGGGTAGGAAGAGATCATAGCTCTTTTTTTCTAGCTGTACTGCAGTGGGAGGCATACTTTGGGCTACTTTTGGGGTACCCAACCCCAGGCTATGCTCTCCAAACATGTTCCACAGGGACAAACTGTTTCCAGGAGCTGGCTTCTTGCCCCAACAGGGCTGGCTCTTTTTCACCTCTGCTCGCTGCAGCTGGAATAAACAGACAGGGAAGCAGAGGGGTGCATGTAGCTCTCATAAATGTGGCCTTGCATCCACTTTAATGCTGAATGGGTGAGGGAAGGAAAGAGGATAATGTTAATGAATTAGAGTTACAGCCCTTTCCTCCTCCACTACTAATCCCTATTCAGATTTAATCAGACAAAGAGTCCTCCTGGTCTGAGCTATTGCAGCAACAGCCCACTCCAGAAGGGCCGTGCCTCAGCAGCTGTTGTGCCAGCTCACAATGAAAGGACAAATGTGGCTTTGAGAGGTTGTGATCTGAAATACTGCAGCAGGTACAGACAACGCCAAGGGGCATTGAGAAAAATGTCAGCCAATGCCACGCTGATCTGTGCCTGATAGCTGAGCTAACCAGTCAGGTTACATTTTGGGAGTGTTGCAAGAGGAGTGTGGAGGGATGCTGAAAACCTCAAAGATGACAGGCAGGCAGTGGAGAACTGGGGGAGCTGGAGGTTCATGTGGTTTCTCTTTAGGACTGTGTCAGCCAGATGGGTCCAACATTTGGTAGGGAAAAGATCCTTTGCCACAAAGTTCCGAATAGCTCAGATGAGAATTTTGAACAGACTCGTTTGTGTGAGGGAAGGGGGAAAGAGCAGTGCTTTTCTGCAGAAAGGCTCTGCAAAACCTTGGTCAGGAGGACATGGTTTGAAGCTGACACATTGGTTGTGGCCTGACAAACTGGCAGGATAATAATTCTGTACTCCACCATGGAAGAACTTAATGGATATGAAGAGCTCTGCTCTAGCTGAGTTGAACTTGAGGCTACAGGATTCATCTGTGAGGAGAAAATTGTAGGACATCAAGGTTTATTTTAGACATAGAAATCTTCATGTGGGACAAAAAGGAATCTGTGAGCATGATGCTGTATGAGGTGGTGCCCATATACAGAGGTAAAGCATTAGATTAATCTCATATGACATTTGTCTTCCTCTGAGCTAAGAACCCTGGGCTTCCATAACCCTCAATGGAGAAAAAGAGGTATTTTCAGGACATCTAACCTGGCTTGAATATTTTCTTCAGTGTGAAGAGAACTGTTATCAAAAAGTGTTTGCATGGATTATAAAGAGGGAGGCAATGGAAAGAGCTCAGAGACAGACACTCAGACTGCAGACTCCTGCATTTGCAAAGTTAAATACTGACCCAGAGGGAATGTCACAGAAGCCTAGGGGCATTCCTGCTTCAAAGGACACTCTGAGGGAATGAGCAATGAGGACACAAAACACTGAATTTGATGGAAAACAGGGTCTCTGGAGAAAAGTGTGGTCAATGATACAGAGGTGACAAATCAGAGAGGAGGAAGCATCTGCTCACCTTATAACTTTGCAGCAGGACTGCAGCAGGACAAAGACAGGGCTAGAAAATGTTCTCAGGACCTTTGCCAAGGAACAGAGCTGTTCACAAAATCACCGAATCTCTATATATTCTGAGTTAGAAGGGACCCACAAGGGTCATTGAGTCCAACACTTAGCCCTGCACAGGACACCCCAAGAGTCATAACATATGCCTGAGAGTATCATCCAAAATTGTACAGGCTTGCACAAACTCAGTGTCAGGATAAAGCCAGCTCTCCTGCTTTTGCTTCATGGTCAAGGCACTAGCATACCCCACACCTGCCAAACAGCAAAAGCTACCTGAGAAGCACTCAAAAATGTAGAAATCATGAGGCTGAGAGCATCCAAAGCTGATGGCTTTGGAATAAGGCGCAAGGAAGAGTTTTGAGAAACCCCTGTGTGCAGAGGGGAAGTCCTTTGTCTTGCTTTGATTCTGTGACAGAGCTGCCAGCTCCTAGCTGTGCTGCTTGCTTGGCTTTTGGCCAAGACTCTAGAGTGCATCACAGCCCCCCTTTCCTTGCTGTTGGGAGGGGCTCCTGGTTTGGCTGATGGCCCAACACACACCTAAAGCACCAGAAAAGCTCTGCCCTTCCTTACAGAAAGATGAGACATGGTACAGATGCCAGCTCCTCTGTCCCCACATTCAGATGTAATTAGTACTAAAACTTAGTGCCTATGGGGTTGACTTCAGAGCATCCTGCAGTTATATGCTTTGGTCTGTGAAAACTCACTTTGCCAGCGCGGAATTGGTGAAGTCATAGTGAGAAACTTCCAGCAAATGACACCAGAATTGGGCAGTTTTCTGGTAAATCCTCAAATTACAAGCAATCCCCAAGAAAAAAAAATTAGGTTCAACCTACAAGGCTCCTGGATACCTCCAGCCACTCAAACCTCCAGATCCTGCAGGGAAACATGCCCTTTATTGCTGTTTAGTGTTGTCTTAGCAGATCTTTGCACAAAAAAGCTTGGGCTGCTCAGTAGTTTGATGGGAGACCTCTAGAGAAACTTGTCTGACTAATGGGAAGGTGTATTTAGATAGGGATGCTTTTCTTCTACATCTGTGTTGTCTCTGTAGGGTATCCTAGATCCAGAATATCAGTGGTTTTTATTTTTTTTGCAGCCAGGCTTGGATGCTTGGATGCTGCCTGCTGCCATCAGCCTGAGGAACTGGGCTTTTCCCTGAGGATGTGGCAGCCAACACTTGGCTTTAAGGAGCTTCTGGATGCAGAATACAGCACCAGTGTCACCATATGGGAACAGGAGGTGATAGCTAACTGGATGAGAGCTGCAGACTAGAGGGGAACTGCTGGGTACGGGTAGAGGCACACAAGGGATAAAAATCCTATGACAGAAGCAAAAATTGCTTTATATGATATCATTGTGAGACATCAGCATTTTTGCATGATGCAAATATTCTATGATAGATAAATGGCTGGCAATTAAGGATAAAAAGGCAGGGAAAAATGATGGTACCTGACTAAAATTTTCCTGCATTTTGGACACTGATTTTTCTTAGATTTGTGTGGTTGCAAGCAACCATTTTCCAAGCAGAATTTGCTGTGTTAATGCATGTAGCACTGAACATGAAAGCAAACAGCATCTGGAAGCAAGCTACTTATAACGAGTCTCATTAAGAATTTCAATCTGGAAACCACAAAATGATCCCTAGTACATGTAAATGACTCTGACAATCTGTTTCTTTCCTACCTCCTAAGCATGACAATGACATTATGTTTCTTTTCCTGGTTGGGGGCCTTGCTGCTTACCTCGGCTTTATGAGCAGGCTTGAATCAGCATCGCCCCAATGGAGAGATGGCAGGAGAACTCCCACTACCACAGGCAGTACCCAGGCAATACCCAGTACACACAGGCAACACCATCCTAGAGGAAAGCTGTGCAAAGTGAAGCCATTCACAGAACCACAGAATCCACACAACCCCACTGCTATGGGCTGGAACACCTTCCACCAGACCAGGTTGCTCAGAGCTCCCTCTAACCTGGCCTTGAACACTTCCAGAGATGGGGCATCCATAATTTCTCTGGGGATCTGTGTCATGGCCTCATCACCCTCACAATAAAGAATTTCTTTCTAATATTTAATCTAAACCCACCCTCTTTCAATTTGAAGACATTCCCCTTCATCCTGTCACTGCATGCCCTTGTAAAAAATACCTCTCCATTGTTCTTGTTGGGTCCCTTACGGTTCTTGAAGGCCTCAATAAGGTCACCCCTAAGCCTTTTCTTTTACAGGTTGAACAATTCCAGCTCTCTCAGCCTTTCCTCACAGCAGAGATGCTCCATCCCTCTGATCCTCTTTGTGTCTCCTCTGTGCTGGCTCCAGCAGGTCCCTGTCCCTCCTGTGCAGGGACCCCAGCTCTGGCTGCAGTGCTCCAGGTGGGTCTCACAGAGCAGAGCAGAGGGGCAGAATCCCCTCCCTGCCCTACTGCCCACGGGGCTCTGGATGCAGCCCAGGACACGTTTGGCTCCCTGGGCTGTGAGTGCCATGGCACCCACAGCACCCCCAAGCCCTTCTGGGAAGGGCTGCTCTCTATTCATTCCACAGCCTGTGCTGATTCCCCAAGCTCTGGCAGCATTTAGTCTCCCACTGGCAATGGAAATAGTCTTCATAATGACTAGAAATCCTAAAACCATCAAATAATTTAGAGGCAGGCTCCCTAGGGAAGAGTAATGGCATATGCAAATGGTTCCTAATCACAGTCTAATTACCCAACTGGAATTTGGCCAGGATACTGACACTAAGAGCAGTACCCTAAGGAAAGTGTTTTAGGGTCTCTGGTGAGTGCACACACTTGGGATCTTGGCTCTGTATACTTAGTAGAAATTGTAGAGGGGCAGAAAGTATGCCTGGTACTGCCAAAAACCACTCTGGGCTAAGCAAACTGTATTGCAGGTAGGCTTCTTCACAGCCTTGTACTTCTAGAAATTAGACAGCCACCTCTGCCTTCCAGCAGCTCTTAGACACCCCAACAATCAACTGGCAGGGCCAGCTTTTGGTTCAGATGGTGGACCCTGGCTTAACCTTCTGCTGGGTATCCCTGCCATGATCCCATCAAATTATATTGACAGATGTCACTGTCACTACAGACTGTGTGGCTTCAGTGCCCAGATTTGAGAAACTTCACAGATGGCAAGGGGGAATGGCATCTCAGCAGACTGGGAAAGTTTGTTTCCCATAGGTGATGGGAGGCTAGACCTGAGCAGCTCTCCAATCCCTCCTACAACACACTGCTTTCCACTGTGACACCTGACCTTATCTTAATGGCATTACTGTGTTGCTGCCTTTTCCTCCAGCATTGTTTTACTTTTATGTGTGTCCCTTTCCTCAGAGAGAATCACTAGCTTCTTGCACAAGGCAAGACCTGGCAAACTCAAGCCAGTTAAAGGTATTTCTTGCATCCATGCTCTGACTGTAGGCTCTGAGAGAAGCTTCAGATGAGCCCTTCTCAGGCAGATGAGAAGAGAAGAGGAAGGGAAGCAGGGAGGGAAATGACAGCCCTGGAATCAAGCAGGTGATTTTCAGAGTGGAGATGGGGGTTGAGGGTGTTGGTGGCCCCTTCTGCTTCCCTTGGAGTGGGTTCAGATTAGGACAAGTCTCTCAGGTTTTTGAGGGAGGGCTGTATTGTCATGGTATACTGCAGTGGCATTGCAGTGAGGCTGGGGCTACCCCATCACCCCACAGTTATAATCCAGTGATCAGGGACTGCTCACCCTTCAGCTTTCACAGCTTCCTGACAGGGCAAGCCATGATTGTGGCAGGATCCTTGCAGACACCTTATCAAAGTGCCAATGTTTAAACACTCTATCTGTCCCAGGCTGTTTCCCTCCAACCTTTGCTGATTTTCCTAAGCAACTTTATGTAACCAGCTGGGCTGGATTTCCATGAGCATATAGCAAAGGCTTATTGACCTTGTTTGTTGTTTTATGATAAAAAAGAAAGTTGGAAGAGCAGTATTTTCCCTCTTTTTTTAATTACATTTTATTTCTTCTTATCCTCATGTCTGAGAAGAGGGTCAAAGAATCAATGGATGATGTCTGTTCTTATTGCAACATAAAATGATAATATCCAGCCCAAGAAACCAAGAAACACAAGAAATTTGGGATTGTTAGCTACAGTTTTGAATTTTGCTTTTGTACTTGTGTTTTATCTACTTATTTCATTCAAGATTGGAAACAGTCCCCAGATGATATGCATCCTGTTCATAGTGTTTCTGAAGGGAACATTTCAAGAGGATCTTCTATTTCAAGTATTCTTTCAAGACTCACCCTCTCAGACCTGTCATCAAAGACAGAAGGTGAAGTTCAGAAACATGGTAATAAAGAGTTATGGTCCATAAAACGACTCTCAGGCTGTAATACTGCATGTTTTGTGACTTGTCTTCACCTGCAGTTTGCTCTGTTATTAAGGGAACCATGCCCCACAGCTGCCAGGCACACTGTATTGTGGACACAGGTATGTAAAATCTGAAGAGTCCTTAATTCTTATTTTTTGTCGTTTAAAAAAGGAGCTTTGAGGGGGTAATACAGACAGTGAGATATTTCTTAATTGCTTGTTATTGCTTTTCTTACACTGCAGCAATCAGCAGCACAGTGCTAGACATTGCATGGGCATTTAATGAAATGGGTAAGCTGCTCTTATTTTTGCATTTAAAATTATTTTGAAAATGATTTTTCTAAATCCTTTGGAAACAGAGACAAAAAGGGGAGTGCAAATGAGAACTAGAGAGACTCCTGGTGAGCTGGGCAGAACAGAACTGCAAAATGCTTGCTTTCTGTACACCCCTTTGAGGAGGGTAGTGGCAAAAAGTGTCACAACAGGGCTTTTACTCCATTACTGCAGCTCCAGAAGCTTGGAGGAGGGAGTGCCTGCCTGCCTGCCTGCCTGCCTGCTTTCCCTTTTTTCTTAGGTAGCAGGAAGGCATGGTACACATGCACACTGCTTGAACTCCAACACTATGGAAAAGTTTAGCTGGAAGGTTAAACAGCCTGTTTGCATAGGAAGTGTCAGTCATTTGGCCTCTTCCAGAGGGCTGGGGGCTCTCCTGAACTGTGTGAGGTTGGCCTTTCCCTGCTATGTACTTTATTCCTCCAGAAAGTAATTTTACAAAAGAACAATAAACATTCTCTGACAAAAAACATGTTACACATAAATACAGTTATATACCCTCCTGTGTTTTTATGGGTCTTACCGAGGCAGTTTTGGTTTTAATGTAGAAAGTTCTCCTCTGCCCTTGCTGTTTTCAGGTAGCTGGTACACTACAATAAAAATATCACTCCAGAGAGGACAATCTATACCTGCTGCCCCACTGCAAAGTGAAAGATATCCAATATTCCTGAGGGGTAACTTTTATGCCTGTGATCCTCTTTCCTCGGTGGCTTTTGACTGTGGTGTTGGGATGGTGATGGCAGTCAAGCAGGCAGAAGAACCCTTTGTGATCTCACGGTGCTTCTTCCTGAGAGCCGATTCCTTCTGCTGTGCTTGCCAACAATTTCAACTTTGACAAATAGCTCCTCTTTTATGTCTGGCAAATGTTCATCTTCAAAGAATAAAAACTACAAAAGCAAGAGAAAAGCTACTCCCCTAGGCTCCTCCACTGAAGAATAACCTTCTGTACTGCTCAAATATCTGCTAATGTGAACAGAACAATAACTGAAGACACAGCTGTAAGGCAGGAAACAAGCCTAGGTGGGGTAAGGGGGTTTCACATCCTGCCAAGTTACAAGTGGCTCCTCTTGGAAAGTGAAAACATCTGATTTACTTAAAATAAAATATTTATTGACTCCCTTTTAAGAGGGAAGTCATGGCTCAACTTAGACATTAATCCAGTCAAAGAGGAGTATGGTACAGCAGAATGTTGTCACCTATTCCTGTAGCATCAGAAGGTGACCATCTCACACGACTTTATAGATCTGTGTAGCTGATCTGTGGCACCAAGGCCAGCAATATTGGTTTTATCCCAATGTGACCAGTCATGCACAATAAGTGCTTATACTTGAGAAGTCCTAATTCTAGCTGAAAAGGTGCAAAACAGAAATAATGCAGTCAGAAGCATTATTTCAGAAGCATCAGAAGTCAGGAATGTAAAGAATTCTTGGAAAAAAAAATGTCTTTTTTTAAATTGAAAAAGCACCATTAGAATATGGAGTTGCTGTCTCATGTCTAAATATTAGAAAGATGGAAGCACTATTTTAAATGGAAGGTGAAACTGGCAGAATGATGAACAATGTAAGTATGTTGGGATGTTGGAATAGTTCCTGTAAAGTGCCATAGCAAATAACCAAACTGTTTGCAAAGGAGAAAGAGCTCGGCGAAAGGGGCAGTGTGCCTGTAGGAACAGGGGCTCTGATCCCAGGGGTCTCCTCAGTCCTGTGTCCATATCACTACTGGACTGCCAGACAAAAAGGTACATGTTGAAGAGGGGATAGTTAAGGTAAAAGCAGCCAAGAAGAAATGCTGTTCAAAGTACAGTATTTCTGCTGATCAGAATGATCTTTTCAGCCTAAGGCAGAGACTTTCAGGGAACCTCAAAAGTCGTGGATATGCTAGAACAGAAATGGTGTGTACACCAGGATCAGGGAAGTGATTGTGCCTCTGTATTTGGCACAGGTGAGACCATACCTTCTGTCCCATTCTGAGTCTCTCAATGTTCAGGAGGAACATTGAGCTGCTGGAGTGAGTCCAGCTGGAGCTGGGAAAGGCAAGGAGGAGTGGATGGGGGAGCTGGGGGTGTTAAGCCTAGAGAAAAGGAGGCTCAGGGTGGCCTTATCTCTCTGATAAGAGTGATATTGCTCTGAGAGTCACCTGAAAGGAGGGTGTAGCCAGGTGAGGGGGGCAGTCTCTTCTCCCTACAGCCAGGGACAGGATGAGAGGACATAGCCTCAAACTCTTTGAGAAGAGGTTTAGGTTGGACATTTGGAGGAATTTCTTCACAGAAAAGGAGATTAAACACTGGAATGGGCTCCCCAGGGAGGTGGTGGAGTAACTGTCTTTGGAGGTTTCAGGAAAGACTGGACAAAGGCCGTTGTGCCATGGTTTGGTTGGTATGATGTTGTTAGGCCATAGGCCGGACTTGATGATCTCAGAGGTCTTTTCCAACATAATTGATTTCACGATTCAGTGATTCTGTGATACCTACTTCTGGGAAAGCAGAAATAGTGCCACTGTGCATTCTGGCTAGGTGAGGGATCACTGGCAGACAGCATCAGTCCTAGCATGCTTGGTTAGATGCCAGGGAATGATCCCTTTTAGGGCCTCTGCTTCACACAGACCCTATGTTGCTGGCTTTGCTGCTCACTGCTTGGACAGACAAAGACCCATAATACATGTGTGTAGCTCTGAGTGTAATATCAGTATAATCCTACTGTGTTGCTCAAGGACAAACTGCCTCAACATGAACTAGAAATGCCATATTTGGGATGGTCGAGATAATTGTATTCACTATGGGTTCACTTCTATCAACTCTGCCATGAGCAGTTGAAAGGCTCTTCTGCAGAGCAGCTGTAATTGAAAGATCAGTTCCCATGGAAGCTGCTCTCATGTATAGGGTTTTTTCCCTGAGATGAAAGGGTTCCTCTTGCCTTTCCAGCCTTTTGAACACACATTTGTAATCTAAAAGCTGGCAGATCTCTTTGTGCAATTTAAATGGTTATGCAGTGACAGTGTCCATGCATCTCATCATCCCTAATGTATTTATAATCAGGACACCCTTTGGTACCTCTGTCCTTAAAGAATTATCACCACCCCCATTTTCTGTGTGGAGAATTAAGGCACAAAAGCTGAAGCCTACCCAAGTGGTCATGCTGTGCAGGGAGGAAAGCTAAAATGGCTGCAGAGAGGTCCCAAGCATGCTGAAAGGAAAGGCTCAGTACAGGAACTTCAGTGGCACAGTGGTGGGTTGAGCAGGCCAGTTGGAGGGGCTCTGCTTCAAGAGGCAATTAAAATTAAGCCACTGATTAATACCTCAAATTGCCAGACCACTGTCACTTCCAGATGTCATCAATCTTTAGAAAAGAACAAGACCGGGACACTGGAAAGAGGATGTTCCAACCTGCAGCCCAAAGTTTGGCTGCTTGTTTGGTGAGGGCTGCTGCCCTGTCCACTTTGCTCTCCCAACAGGTGCAGAAATCCTATCCATTCCCCAACCTTTAAATGCTTTTGAACATTTTTGAGTGTTAAAAGCAACATTATAGTTCATGTATAATTAAGAGGATGGCAGGCTGTGTCCCTGTATATTTCAGTGCATGTCTGTGGTGTTTTTTACCTAGTGCACTGACTATAGGCTGCAATCCATTCTAGACAATGGTGCACTTCAAGACGTCATTCAAATGTGTCCTGTACACACATAAAACATCACACAGGGTTGTGAATAAGATCATGTTGTCCCCTAGTGGTTGTGCAAATATTACATTTTATTAATAAAGAAATTGATCAGAAATACCAGTGAAAGCCATTTCAGTAGCCTGTTATTTTACAGCCAAATAAATCTGAGGGCTGCCTCCCAATATCAGACTATCAATCAACTGCTTAGTCTATATTCAGCGCTGAATTTCTGCCAAATGTCATAGGGTAAATTAAAAGCTTTTTTTTTCCTTATCTTTAGAGCTTAGCCCCAAAAATCAGGTCTGAGATGATTTTTTTTGTCAGTTGCATAACTGACAAAATGGTTTAACAGATCTAAACCTTTTCATTTAAAATAAAGCCTATGTGGATTTGCTACACACTAACTTTCAGCTTGACCCATTCTCTAGCAATAAATACAAAACTCAAAAAATGCAGAGCAAGAAGAGAAGAAGCAAACACAGTTTATCTAGACTGCAAATATAACTACAGTATTGCTCTCTGAACAGGGAAACTACAGCAAACAGGCAGGTATAAAACAGCTGGCAAGCTGTAGTGACTGGAGTATCAGCCATTTATTACTTTCCTACTCAACAGCAGGTGAACTGAGACCAATGGCTGGGGTCTGAGTAGCCAGAGAAAATGAACTCTTGCTCTGCAGGGAGTAAAAAAATCAACAACTTTTGTTGTTCAGAAGACAGATAATCTCATAAAGTATGGAAGTAACTGCATTGTGCTCACTGCACTGTATTTTTCCTCCTTAATTCGCAGAACTCTCCAATAAAAAAAGTATATTGCTGGTGAAGTGTGCTGCCTGTAATAGCAGAACACACTGTCAGCTGCACAATTTAGATCTGTTTTGCTGCAACAGGTTTTAGGGCTTTGCTTCTAGTTAAGTTTGTGTACCTAGCATTTCCTTTTGTGGATTTTTAGATATGAACTTGGAAAGATCACTCATGTTTAATAGCTCGAGAACAGCACAGAACTTGGGTTTTTTCCTCCCCTTTTTCTACTGTAGCTTTTCTATCACTAAGCTATTTTTTGTATTTTTGACAACAATGACCAGAGGAAGAACTAGAAACAGTAACAGAGCAAGATCCATTGGGGAAAACATAAGGAAGTTGATTCCAAAGAGCAAGCATAATTTAGAAGAAGGTAACTCTACATTGCAAAAGTTCTGCAGCAATGACTTCATTCTTCTTCCTGAGATGGAAAGGAGAGGATGGATGGACAGACACACAAGTACAAATTATTTCTTTTGATTAGAAAAAAGTCTGCTTATACATTTGCATCTAATTAGATCTCAGAATTGGAGGGAAATCATAACATCTGTGATAATCCCAGCATTCACTGTTACCATTGGTGGTAAGAGATCTCACCCTAGCTACAAGACACTTACTTAATTGCCACGCTTGCTAATAACACATTACTATGATTTTAAAATGCATATGACCTCATCTGCCCTTGATGAGATGATTTCCCTATTCTGGTAGCATTTACAAGCTGTGGGCAAGATAGGGACTTGCTGTACCAGGTGCTGTGTGACGCAGTCTGCGACAATTATGGCCTCGAATGTTTTAATTTTTAAATTAGGCTAGGCAGAGCAATGGGGCCCAGCAAAGGGAGAAGGGCAGTCATGATGAGATTGTGTGGTTATGGCAGAAATTAGTTTATGCACAGTTCAAAGGATTTTATTTGCAACAAGGTTGCAAAGAACAGAGGAAAGGAAAGGCATCTGCACAGCTCAGGGACCCCTGAGCTCACCTTTTGCTGATGAAAAGCTCTGAGGCTCTGAAGAAATGCAAAGGAGCAACAGAGACCTGAAAAGGACAGGCATCTGAGACACATGGGAGATAAATAACAATGGACTTAACAGAGCTGAACACTAACTTCCCTTCAAGTTAACTGGGAAGGCAGTGGGGTGCCCAGCTCACAGGTGGGGCAGGCTTGGATAATGTACTGCCAAAATGCAGAGTCTGATATGCTGGAGCTCTTACAGTCTGCTGCTGCTGCTGTATCTGATTAACACACAGAGAAGCGAAGAAGAGCTTTTGAGGAGTCTAACAGCATTTCAGCAGCACTGAAGCCACTTCAGGGGCAAGAAGAGGAGATTTCTTCCCTGCTTGTCTCAGTGCTGGCACTTGGAGCTCCCTGCACTGACAGTTCCCATTCACACTGCTAAGTGGAAGTGTTCCCAGTCCCTTGAGTCTGCCTCTGGTAACACCCTTAGCACACAGTCTGGTTGATTGTTTGCAGGAATATCATAGTTTATCCTCACAAGTGGTTCCTCTTGGTATCTCAGAGATATGTATGTTTTTGACACATTTCCTTCACTGATGCACTTCTGGGCAGCAAACATGAAGGCAGCAAAATCTGCTGTGCAGAAATTAAATCTCCCTTGTCTAGATGTGAACCTTGGGAAAGTTGGCTGATCTTTGAAACACTCAGCTAGGAGTCTTGTCCTTCACACTCTGCAGACTTTGCAGTTGTTTTAAATATTAACAGAATAGCAATTGCATTGTACGACATTTTGCTGTTGAGTCTCAATTTCAGAAATTATTTGCTGGATCTCCTGTTTGGAACTAGAAGCACATTCTGCAGTGTTATGGCTATTTATAGTTTGGGATGAAGCAGCACTAAAAGCATTAGAGGCAATCAGAGAAAACTGCTAGAACTGGGCTCAAGGGAAACCACCTCAGGAGGTTCATTCTGCAACAGGCAGCTGACCTGTGAGTCGGTCAATCAGAAGACGAGGATGCAAACTTCGGAGGGGTCTGAGACACTAGATAAGCAGAGAGAGGGATTGGATATTACCGTATCAGGTTCTAGAAACCTTCAGAGCTGGCTGGCCACTGTAGCTGCGAGGGTACTGAGGGAGAACTTTAGGACTCAGTCATCACATCTGCCTGTCCTGGTTTTCCCTAAGTGTCGGCTTATGGCTTTTTCCACATGGGCAGATACAGACGGCTGTTGCTGTGCATCAGTCGAGATTCTTCATCATCAGCTGAGCTTCTTCATCAGCAGTGGAGATAGGGAAGGGCCTTGAGGGGAAGCCATATGAAGAGTGGCTGAGGTCACTTGGCTTCGTTTATCCTGGAGGAGACTGAGGGGAGACCTCCCAGCAGTTCAGGTCTTCTTTGGGAGGGGAATCAGAAGGGCAGACACTGATCTCTTCTCTCAGGTGACCAGTGAAAGGACCTGAGGGAATAGCTTGAAGTTGTGTCAGGAGACGTTTCACTTGGATTTTGGGATAAAGCTCTTTCCCCAGAGGGTGGCCGGGCACTGGAACAGGCTCCGCAGGGAAGCGGTCACAGCACCAAGCCTGACAGAGTTCAGGAAACATTTGAACAATGCTCTTAGGCACATGGTGGGATTTTTGGGTTGAGTTGTGCACGGCCAAGAGCTGGACTCGATGACGCCTAAGGGTCTCTCTCAACTCAAAACATTCCATAATTCTTACGCTAGCACACCACAGCCTGTCCAAGCACAGGCCAGGTGTGAAACCCTCCAGCGAAGACACATCCGGGGCGTTCCACCTCCACCGAGTTCCCTCACCTTTCGGGAGTGAAACAAAACCCTGGAAAGCAGAGAGGCGAAGCAGCCATCCCGGGGAGCAGCCGGCCCGCCCGGCCGCGGGCTCCCCTGACGCGTCCGTCGTCACTCGGCCCTGCCCCGGCGGGACGGCCCCGCCCCGGCTGAGGCGCCGCCGCCGCCCGGTGTCCGCGGGGCGGCATGAGGAGAGCCGGGGGCGGCTGCCGGGGCCGCCATGTCGCTGCTCTGCGTGCGAGGTGAGCGGGGCGGCGGAGCGGGGGGACGCGCCTGGGCAGGGCTCGGCTTTGTCCTAGGTGAAGTGGGTTTCAGCCTCCCTGGAGCGGGGACGGGCGTGCCGGTGCCTCCCGGCGGAGCCGCGGGCGGCCGCGGCCCGGGCCGCCACCCGCACCCCTGGGCGGGAGGTGCCGCATGGCGAGGGAGCAGGTGCGGGTCCAGGAGCAGGTGCGGAGCCCCGGGAGCCGTGAGGAGCCGTGAGGAGCCGTGAGGAGCCGTGGCTGACTTTTGGGAGTTGGCTCGGACACGAGTTGAATCGCCCAGTGAGCGGCGCGGGCAGGAAGCAGGCTGCTGTCACTCCGTATACTCGCCTTAGAGCGTGCATTGTTATTTCACATACATTCCTAATTACCTCCTCATCCTGCTATTGAGCCTCGTCCCCTCGCTGAACAGGTTGCGGAAAGCCGGCACTTTCTCTGCGCGGTGGATTATAGTGCTGTCTCCGGTTTCCCATTTCTTGCTGCCTTGTGCTAAAATAAAATGATGAAGAAATCCCTGGGGGAAACCATCTGCCAGGGCTCACGCTACCGGGACGTGTCTCCCTGCACTGAGCGCCGTGGTCACAGGGCGTCCCCGAGCGCAGCCGTGCCCTGCGGCTTAAAAGTGTAGTTTTAATGTTCTCAGCTCCTTTGCCAGGAATGATAAAATAACTGGCGCTGGTGGCAGTTCAGCTCTTCTTTCACACACACGGGTTTATTGATAACAGCCCCTTATCCAGCTGTTCGTCACCTTTTTGAGTCAAAGTCCTTGTGTCGGTGATGGTGTTAGGATACCAGGCAGAGCATCTTGAGATGCGTTATTTTTGGGGAGAACGCCGTTTTGGGAGTATTTCTGAATTAAGTTTCAACCCTTTTATTAAACACATGTTTAAGGGCTTAGGAGAGGTGCACAAGTGCAGAGTTTATCTTAAATATGCTTTTTGTACGCTTGTGTGTAAACTCAGACTTGTCTAGCCCATTTTGAGGGTTTTGCCAAAATCTCTTCATTGAAGCTGAGTCTCATTAGCCAAAGGATGCTTATATGTGTTACAGGTGTTTTGTTTTTTTTTCTTTTTGGTGGTTCCTCAGGATATTTTCAGAGTGTCCTTTAAAGAAATGTGCATTTGATTCCACTTGAAGCTGATTGTCTTAAAAATGTGTTTTACACACCCTTCACGAGGAATAGTGAAAGAACATGAACTGAATGATGGAGTTGCTGAAAGTGTCTTCTCTTTTCAAGGTGTTTATTCTTGATCTGTAGAGTTTTTGGGACAAAAGCATTTTAGGAATCTGGAAAGATGCACTCTTGTGTTTGATTTATTCTTTGGTTGTGTGAAGAACTAAAGAAGAAACTTGGGGTGGCTGGTGGCTGTGTGTGAAGTTACTGTGAAAAAATATATCTTCAATTTCCATCTGCTGTGTGAAGACAGTAGAAGACACCAGCATTCATTTAAATAGATGATACTGAGCAACTTTATTATAAAACTGCGGAATGTAGTCAATTTACTAAGCATAAAGAAACATGTTTTCTGGAATAGGCTGGACTAAAAGGATGAGTTGATGAGATCTCACAAGTAGCAGCCACCTAACATGATATGGAAGTATGTTGAGGTAGAGCAGTCTGAAAAAGAAAACAGATACCAGGAGCTGAGATAAAGCAACCAGGGCTAGGAGGAAGCGGCTTTATTAATTGTCACTCCTTTTAAAAAAGCCCAACAAATGACACTTTTCTTGATTCTTTTGCCTTTTCACTTAAATGAACTAAACTTCTTGAGACAGCAGTGAGCTGTCTTAAATAAGAAAGTTGAAAAAGCTGGGGTTTTTTCCTATTCAAAATGCTACACATATAAGACTACATAGTAGTGTAGGGGCTGGATGGTGTAGAGCTGAGACTAACAAAGAAAGACAACAAAAGGCCCCCATGGAATGAATGTAGGTGATTGGGACACTGTGAATAGCATCTGGATTGCAGCTTTACACAAAAAGGAAAATGTGAAAAAAGCCCTAAGTGTCAGTGTCACAAGAAGCCTGGCAGTCAGAAAGATAGTGTTTTAATTTTTTGATTTATTTTCCACTCCCCTTGAATTATGCACATTAATAGTATTTTAATGAATCACTAATCTAAAACAGTGCTCACTGTTTGTGACCAAGCATGTCTGAGTGCTGCCTTTGTTCCTGAAAGACCAGCTAGTGTACATGGCTTCTTGATGTCATGTTGAGTGCTACATTTGTTTTACCTTCTTGGAGAACAAATAATTTTTTGTATGTGTGGGGCTTTTTTTCTTTTTTCCTCCTTCATTTATTTGTTTTGATTTGTTTTTTGTTGTATTTATTTTTGTTATGTGACATTTTTCTTTATTTCTTTGTTGTATTTTGTTTGTTTTGTTTAGTTTTTCCAGAATCATTGAGCTGTATCTGCCATAGAAATAGGAAGCACCTGACAGAAAATCTAAGCTCAGAGGAATTGTGAGTCTGGGCTTGTCTGCAGCTGTGCAGGGGACATGTGAAATAAGCCAGTGGTAATGGGCTGTTATACGAGCAAATTAAGAGATTCTTTTGAAGCAGGAAAATGTGCACTGAGTCTAAGTGAAGTGAAGGAGAAAAGAAATACTGAATATTACATGACTGAGGCTTTTAGGAGACTTCTTCGTGTTTTGATTCCACTGCTTAAGTGCAAGAGAGGTTGCATACACTCCCATTCAGAGCAGCTGCGTCTGGATTATGTCTGATAATCTTCTCTTGGCATAGTTTGCTTTATTAGTTTGCATTTAGTGTTGTATTTGTGAAAATAGCACATATTAAATAAAACTAATCCCGGGGAAGCAGTCTAGCTTTTCACATCAGTCTTGCATTGTTAACTTTCTTGGCTTTCTCTTGTAACTGTTGATTATACCTCACATCTCAACTAGATAAAATGTCTTTTTATGGTCTTTACTGTCTCCTGACTTGGGGATGGGAATAACTGCTGTCTCAGCACAGCTTGCAGGGGTCATAGCATCCTGCTGAGGGTGGATCACCCGGTCACTGGCTCCGTTTGTCATTGTCCTGACACATCCTTCATGCCCTTTCACTTGCTCACTTTTATTGCAATCTGCTTTGTCCCCAGCCCGTGCTATCTCAAGACTGATAGTTCTCTTCTAGTTTTTCTCCACTTCATAGCAGCTTAAGCTGTGTCTTCACTGTCACTGTATTCCAAACTGCTTGACCTACCTGGTCCAGCTGATAATTATAATGCCAAGGATGTTGGCGGTGGGGTTCTTCCCTCATCCCTGTGCACAGTACCTGCCTTAGTCACATGATGGCATAGTGCTTTTGTGTAATGTGCTTTTATCCTGGGGCCTGATCCACAGTGTCTGTGTGAGATTTGGCACACAGATCTGGGAGATTTGTGAGTATTTGTGTGAGAGTTACATGAGAGAATAACTTGGGTGAACTCTTGCATGCTAGAATTTCAGGTTGGCTGCTGTATGAAATTACACTGGAGGTTAGGAATGATATTTTTTGTGTGCCTAATGTTTATCTTGTGCCTGCTCTGAAGAATTAGAAGAGCTTGTGACATTATTGTCAAAACAGCTGCAGTGTGGGGATATCACTGCGAGAACTTAACTGTCTATCCTTGTACTGCCAGCAAAATTTGAGTTCTAGTGTACTGAATTGAACTATGTTGATATCCAAGTGAAAGGAGCAAAGGAAGATGGAAGTGGATGCTAACTACAACAGAAATAAAAACATGTTCAATCTTGTGGCGTACTTAGAAATACCTGCACCTACAAGTGGTCAAGTGTCAGGAGCTTCTCTTTAAAGGATTTTTACATTGAGGTAATGGCCTCAACTTACCTCAGTGTTCTCTGTAAGACTGAGTGCAGTGCTTCCAGCTTTCTGTTGTGACAGTATTCTGAAATGGTTGTAGAATTGAAAAAAAACTCCTACCCATCTTTTTGAAGAGAACTGGACATTAAAAGTAGTAGCAGAAATGCAAGGTTATAACAGTAGGATATTAAGATAACATAATGATTAATTTAAAATTTTCTGTGTGACTATTATGAACTGCATTTCTCTAGTTGTCCTTGATCAGGAAGCGACCAGTGTAGGTAGTGTTGGAGCAAAATAAAGTGTGTTCGAAATTTGGGTAATAGGGCTAAGATAGAAGTGTTCTCTACTAAAAGAGCATTTTTGTGTTGAGAGTTAAGTTTGAGATTTATAAAGCTGTAAATGGAGAGAACTTTTAAGATTTCTAGCTTATTCTGTTGTTCAGTAAAATGTACAGACCCTATTTGGCTTTTGATGCATGGGTGATAATTTGATTTCCTGTTTAAAATCCTCACTCTTTCAGCTTTGGACACTGTTACTGCAAGTTTCAACAAACAGTGTGGAATCAACTTTTTAGCTATTTAGGGAACTATGAACTATTTGAAACCTTCCTATATTTCTCAATGGGATGAAGGAAAGGTACAGAGATGCTTCCTGAATTTGCATGGTGTCTGCACCCTTCTTGCTCTCGTGATGTACTGTGGGCTAACTCCTTCAGTCTAGTGTCGGTCAGGCCTAACTTGTTAAAGTTGTTATTAGCATACTCTTTTAATATTCAGTAAAGCACTGCATTTAATCTAAATGCTGAAAGAACCTAATTTTAAACTTCAATGGTCCAAGATCTAGTTGTAGCTTACACAGCAGCATTGAAGGTCCAAGCAAATTAAACTGCTTTTTAAATCCAGGACCTTATTTCAAATACTTGACTTGAATGCATGTGAAATGTGTATGTCTGATGGCAAATCATCTTCCTATAAATTTACTTTGAAATTTCTTCCTGTGTATTTTTTTTGTGCCTTGTGATCAAATTTTACTGGGTGTTTTGAAGAATACTTTAATCACACAGTAAAAGCTGTCCCTGTGTTGCTTTTTCTGTGTGGTCTTGGAGATATTTTTGGAGCTGCTCTGAAAGTGTGTGTGGGGTCTTCCCTAGCTCTGCCTCTTTCTTAAATTAGAGCTTACTGGTTAATACCTGGCATTTTCTTGGTGTGGAAGTGTACTGTAAGCAGTTTGATGTTGTTGCTTTTTGTTTGACAGGACGATTTCTGTAGTCAGGAGTTTAAAAGGTTTCTCTTTAGCACTTGAATTTGCTTTTCTTTGCCACCTTTACTTTCTAACCATGCTTCTAAAGTTTGTATAGTAGTGAAGATATGCATATAATATTGTTGTGTTGATCTCATCATTGTTAAATAGAGAACTAAAATCTGCTTTACTCGTATTGTTGATGTGTGCTTATCTGTGCCTGCTTTAGCTATGTTTGCCAAGAGCTTTGCTGAAGAAGTGTTTTGCTTGTATACTGTCACCTGTAAAATTTGGCAGATGCTTTCTGTGATACAGGTTCTTATTCCTTAGGTATATCCTGGGTGTTTGGATCAGCTCTCTTTGCATTTAGCAGGATTTCAGGATTTTCTTTTCTCTTAGGCCCTCCTTATACCTGACCAGGCTGCTGTGCATAATTCTGCTTTTATTATTTGCCTTTTGACTGGCTTCTGTGTCCTGCTTGGTTTTGTGTAAATGGCAAATACCCAGTTCAGAAGGAGTGAAATATGGCAGGCATTTGGAACGGGAAGTATCACTGATCATGGCCAGCCTCTTATCTATTACTGTTTTGCTGGATACCCACGATACTGTGTCATTTTACACTTTATTGAGACCCTGTTCTACCCCACATAACTTGGATGTCTCAGAAAATTCCATGTGTGTACAGTTTGGATCAGGCTTTCCAAGGTGGTGCTGAATAGTAGGCATCTTTTTTTTTCCAGAACTTTAACTCCTTACACATTTCAGACATTTGTCTGGAGTGCTCAGTGATCTGTAGGTACCTGACCTAGTACAGGTGTGCCCTGAGTATCACCGTGGGTGTCATACTCTGCTCTTCTCAAAGCCTGTTTTCTAATCTCTCTGGATGCATTTAAAACAAAGGTCACTGGGCTACAGGCTACTTCAGTGACATGCAAGTTGCAGTTTTCTAGGCCTTCTGATTTTTATTACCTGCACATTGAGTATTTAACATCTTCACTTGCCATGGGCTGGAAGGTACCTGATCTCACAGGTGCTTGCTTCTTCCGCAGCATGGGGTGAATGTTTATGGGATGCTTAATACTTTTTCACCATTAGCAGTTTTGGGAAGCCAATATCCTTGTTGGTGTTTTGTCTCTATTCAGATATTTTGTTAAGTTTAACTTTATTGCTTTTCCCTGCAATTTTACTTCTTACGTCTTACATCTTGGGCCACACAACCTGTGTCAATAGAGCTTATTTCTTGTATTTTACCATGGCTTTATAGCTCTTTGAGGTGGAGTGGAATTCAGCTGTCCTTCTTGCTTGAGGAGTAGTGGCTTTTTGGTCCCCGGGAAAACACCTTAAAAATAATTCCTAAAGCTGATTATGGCAGTTTTGGTTCGTATTTATTCTCCTCAGTCAGCTGGTATTAGTAACTCTCAACTTTATGAAATTAACTCCCTCTGAAATGTCCCTTGTGCATTTTTAGGGATTGTTTTTGGATAGCCCATATTGTATTTTATTTGATCACAGCTACTGCAGATAACTATTAAATAATTGTTTAATAGAAGAAAATTGAAGTGCTGATACAAAACAGTTGTTCTACTGCTTAACAGTTGTTGAGTTGGAATTCTGTTTGCAAGTTTTGAAAGAGCTGAAGAAGTACTGGCAGGCGTATGAGCTCTTCAGCATTTCTCTGTTTAACTGTCTTCATATGAGTAATGCTGTCTTCTCTGATGAACAGATTTCAGCTAAATACATTATGAAATACATTATGTGCATCTATATGTCTAGTTCGGCTGGGAAGAAAGCTTCAAATTTAATCCAGATTTTAAAAGAAAGTTAAACTGAGAAATCTCTGGTTGATGATTTCATGAAAAGATGCAAATGTAAATAGCTGAGACATCTAACTCTTTCACCAGACTTTCAAAACAGATTTCTTACTGTCCTTTTCCCCATTATCAACTTTGAATAATTGAATAATTACACTTCAAAAATGTTGAATACCTACAGATCCTAGCAGCGTTTTCCCTTCCTGCGTAGTGTGGAGTGCAAGAGACCAGCTGTGGCTAGAGGACCAAGTCAGATGAGAAGTCCTCAGCTGAGGAATTCTTTTGACTGGTGTTGGTTTAACATAACTAAGCACCATATCATGGCCTGGTTTCCTGTTGTGTAAAGTAGCAAGGAATCACAGCACTGTAATGGCAGGTATGCTGCCTTTCTGACAGCTAGATGTGGGCATCCCAGAAGTGAAAGGGAATGCCTCCACTAATGGTTGTGATTTAGTTTATGATCACTCTGGCATACTGCTCTCGAATGCATGTTCATTCTTTCGTCAGACAAGTTGGGGTGGGAGGTGGGTCCATGCATTGACCTGGAAGCATGTACTGAGAGAGGTTCAGTTCATGGAAACCCTGTGCTGAGAGAAAATTAAACAGGGGCAGTGTCAGGTATGAAAAAATGTTGCCTGCTTTGTTTGTAGGATTGACTTTTGGTGGCCACATTAAATGTGTAAAAATCTTAAGATTGCTGGACAGGGTGCGCGGGTTAGGAACTGTATTAAAGGAATTAAAAATCTTGATTTTGTTGCCTTTTGGATTGCCTGCATCTGGGGAGTTGGAGCATTTGAAAACAAAGTATTTCAACAATTTTGTGCTGACCTCAGTTTCTTGATGCTCTTCCTTGCAGTTGAATATACTGTATAAACGGAAAGTGAATTGGACTGGGATGTCTTGTCTGAGGAAGGATAAGGAGGAGGTGTCTTGTTCGAGATAATCTCTATACTAAAACTGTTGGCAGGTTTGAAAAGAAATTTGGCTTCAAGCCTTGACCGTGTCCCTTTAAGGAATACTGGTTTTAACCTTATTATTTAAAGCTCTTGTGACTTAACTCTCTTAAATCTTTACAACCTAAATGCTCTGCTAAACATACTCCAGCATTTCCACCTTAGAGACCTAATTATTACGTATAAAATAGCTGAAGAATTATGCTTTTGAGTATTGGCACACTGTTATTTTCTCTGCTTAGGCCAATGTTGTAATACTCAGCTTAAAAGCATCATTAAAAAATCAGAATAACATGCTTTGTCCCTTCACTTCAGGGTTGCTGCGCTGTTCAGACAAAATCTGCACCATATAACCAACCTGCTGTTGTCTTTGTTGGCCTGTGCTGAAATGGTTTTGGATCTGGAACTAAGTGTTCCAGAAGTGAAGGTCCATGAAAGCCTTCACTTTTCTGAGCTGTTGTGGCAGCACAATGCTGCAGTCTGCGTGCCAGGAATTCAGGTATGCTTGGATAAGGCTAAGGGAACTGTGAAGGACCTGCGTCACCTGGAACCTGTTCTGAAGGGTGTGTAGGGCTTTTGTCCAGCATCATTACCAAACTCCAGTTTTCCTAATCCTTAACTACCAGAAGGGCAAGGAATACAACTTCCATAATAGCTTCTCCAGCCTAAGGAAAGGTGCACCAACTTTGGCTGTTCTGATACTAAAGTTAGTAAACCACTTCAGCATGAAAGGCAGAAATTCGTCACGTACGATAATCAACATAAACATGAATATGTAAATACTGAATTTCTAGACAGAAACCTATTTGAGAGAATTTCCTTTTCTAAAGACTTGTATAAACTTCAGAGCAGATTTTCAGAAAATGTCCAGGGACTTCAGATTTTCAGCACCTGTGATTTTTCACTTATAGTTATCACATACTCTTATTTTCTAACAGCCTCAGTCCTTTGAAAACAGAGTCCTTGTGGAGTGTTATGGCTTCAGCTACACACTGGAGAGCTAAAAACCCTTGGTTGTGGAAATCTTTAGTAATTGTTTCTCCCTATAGGGCCAGGAGTACCAGGCACAGGGTGCCAAGGTAGTTTGTCAGCTTTGTGTGAGGAAGGAATTTGTCTGCTGAGTAAACTATTACACATATTGTAGAAAATCATTGTTCCTCTTTTGTTCCCCTTCCAGATTTCATGCATTATTCTTCGTCGTAGGATTTCTTTAAAGGCAAGCAGGTGGTGTTCTTCGGGAGATTGTTTGGCCTCTTCACACTTCATGTGACTCGTCTTTGAGAGTCAGAGAGGTCATAAATTACTAGAAAGCTGAGATTGCCTTTGTTTTTGGGGTTTCTAACTTAACCAAAATCATAATGCCATTTCATAGGTTAGTGAAGTCAAATATCCCTCAACCCTGAGCTCCTGATCTGAACCTGAACTTGTAGTGTGTGGCTTGAATTTGGTATGCAATACGGATATAGATTGATAGGGAGGGAAAAATGGACATGAAACAGTACTTTTATCTCAGCCGTTCTACCTGGTCTAACTTGCTGCATGTGCACAATTTTATTAGATTTTGTCTATCAAATTAAGTAAGTGGAGTCTGTGTATGCTCCATTTTAGAAGAGATTTTCTGATGAGATTAACTGCTTAGAAACTCCATAGTTATAAGGCCAGAATGGATTGTTGTTATCATCTAATATGACCCTCTGTAGTACATAGTATTTTTAAATATAACAGCCTAGAGTCTAGCAGAAAAAGATCAGATTCTGAACTAAAATTGATTAAGGATTTTCTATGGTTCTAGGCTGCTTTATTATCATACGTGATGAATTTTTGCTTTTTATGCTGAAGTGGTTTTCAGCATCAGAACAGCAAAATCTGGTGTGCCTTTCCTAAGGTTGGAGAAGCTATTATGAAAGTTGTACTCCTTGCCCTTCCGGTACTTAAGGATTGGGAAAAACAGAGTTTGATAATGTCTGTTACTTGAGTAGAGGCAAGTGGATGTTATATTATGAGTGATCTCACTATAATGACAAGTGTTTGCATATTTTTCCATGGTTAAAAAGAGATCAAGACATGCCCTGACCTATTAGATCTCAGTGTTAAATCAGTATGTTGTTACACTTTTGCTAGGTGGGAGGAGTTTGATTTAACAGTGCTCAACCGACAGACCTTTTACTTCCATTGTAAACTTGAGTTTGAAGTTAGTGTTCTGTATAAACCTGGCACTTTAATCAAAGATGTAGAATCGTGTTCAGACTGTATTGGAGGAGAGTAGCACGTGACAGAAATTTGAATATATATGAGTTAACCCTGTGAACGTGCCCTGGGGGCTGGCATTGGATATTTCTTTTTCCTCATAGGATGTCAGGGAAGAGCTGGTGCTGCAGTTGAAATTAGGGCTGCCCAATCCTGAAAGACAAGTGCTACACTTACATGCAGTAAACAATGTAAAACGTTTGAATTAATTGTGAGGTAGTTTTCCCAGAGGGTGCAAACACATTAGTGTTTTAAAGCAAAATGGGAAGCTTGTGACTGAATTGGTGGGAAGGGGGCTGTTAAGTTTAGAGCTCAGAACAAGCCCTCAAAAGGTTAGTAGGAGTCATGAGGAGTGGGGATTATGAGGGAAACAGAGATATTGGAAGGGCTGTCCTACTCTAGAAAGTAGAGGAATAGAGGTGACTGGGAAAATTCCACTGTGGTTTGGTGATGCAAAATTGTAAAGCAGCATTAGTGTGGATAAAAGAGAGCCAGCTGGGCTGAAATTGCTTTGGAAAGAGCTGATAAGAGATTTTGCTGTGATAGCACAAGAGATCTACTGCACGTAGTCCAGGATTAAAATGTGGGTAAAAATCTCGTAATGTGGTTAGAGCGAAGTGTTTCTGGTTATTCTCTGTGTGAAAGACTGACTTCCCACACCAGAGAATATATGCTGTTGGCTGTGGCTCGGGTACAGGGAGCTGTGTTATCTGAGAGTTTCAATACTAGACAATGACAAAAGCCATAAAAATTAATGGAGTGAACTGTAGATATGATTTTGAGAGGCACAGAAGATGCTTTGGGGAAGCTGGACATGGAAGTGAACTTGGTTTGAATAATCACAACTGAAACTAAGTTAAGGTAAACAGATGAACATGTAGGTTAGCAATTGTCAAGCCTCGAGGGAAGCTGAAGAAGCTTTTTGGTGAAGCAAAGTGGCTGGAGGAGGGCATGAAATTCAGGGAAGCTACAGGGGTAAATATTAGCATCTCAAATAACAGAAAAGGCTCCACCTATGAAATTACCGCAGAGCTGATGATTCACCTGTTCATTACGTCAGGATATGCTGAGCAAACAGAGAACCTCTGAGAGGTGTGGGCAAAAAAAAAACAGTTCGGAAAGGAAGGTGTATGTTGAGGATCAGGAAGTCCAAGGCTAAGGCAGGGACTTCCACCTCAGCAGATAGGGTGGTATCTTGCAAATGGTAATAAAACAGGTAACAGAAGGTGCTTTGGTCACAGAAAAAGGGGAAACAGCCAGCCTCTAGAGGGGGAGGAATCAGACTTCTGTGCATGGGGACAAGGAGTTGTATAAAGATGGGCTGGGTATGGTCCCTGGACTATAGGAATTGTTTCTTATGAAACTGAAAATGATGCACAGAGGTGGGAGGAAAAATTTTAATATTCTTCATTTGAGTCTGATAATCTGTATGCCAGAGAGCTGAAACAATGCAACACTTAAAATATGAACTCTGCCAGCAGAAGTTTTCACTACAGCTGCAAACAAGCAGTGACCTTGCCTAACTGGAGAGGAATAGACGTGGTTTCTGTGTATAGGCAGGAAGATAAAGGAGATGAGTGATAAATGTGGGTAAATATGGATCTTGACTTCAAAAGCAGGCAGGACTGTGACAATATAGAAAGTTTAAAATAAACTGCTAGGAGAGAATAATAAAAATATTATAGACAGGTGGAAGAAACGTGGAAGAGTATCATATGAAATGTGACGGGTTTGCAAGAGGAAGATTTTTCTGGGCTAGCTTCTTGTTTCTAGATTAAAGCATGCATCTATTTGTACTTCTGTAGTAGCTCACAAATTCTATAGCAGACTTCTTTTTAAAGAAAATTGGAATAGAGAAAGACCTGTAAAGAGTATAAGGAGTTGTATGTAGCAGAAGCTAGTAATGTTACTAAGATTAGTGGGAGAAGCACATAGATGTCTTCCAGTTGTGTCATGGCAAGAAAGAATACAAATGTGTGTGTTAAAGCTGTTCTTAAGAAAAGTCCTGATTCTGATTATATAGTAAGTTTTGAAGCAAATAAATATAATGCAGGAAGGACTCAATGATCCCTGAGGAGAATGAGAATGAAAATGAGTTGATGTTCTGTAAAAAAACCTGTACACTTAGAGGCATTGCTGAGAAATGAGAAACTTGGTGAAAGTAGAGATGTTAGGGAGTCCTTGTGTCTCTGCACCATGCTTGTAAACAGAAGCTGATGGGATCTGTGACTTGTGTTCATTAAAAACATCAGGAAATTAAACATGGAATGAGGAAAAACATGGAGAGGGGGAATAGTGTTGACATAAGATACAGAAGGTATATGCATACCATTAATTACAGTGTTGGGTGGATGGTAGGAATGATTTTGAATGGTGTAAGTGGTCCAGGTGCTGGGAGAAGTAGCATTAAAGTTGGTGATCCCAAAGGATCCTTCCAGTCTTGTGATCCTCACTGCACTAACTTCATTGTGATGTGAGTTACTGTTCTGACAACTAGTTGCTATAGACAAACTGTATGTTAAGGTAATATTTTGATGTAGCATCTTCCTTATTTATAAAAGTTAATAATAAAGAAAATAACCTACATTACTCAATTTTTTCCTAAGGCTGTTTATTTTGGTTAGTGGTTTTGGTTCTTATTTAACCTGGTGGATTTTCACCTTATTTTTTATGAAGGTCCATTTGCAAGCAAGCAGCATTGTTTTCAGGAGGGGCACACTCCCTGTTAGTAGTAAGACCTTCTTATGGTTCAGTTTTTTGTATACATACCCTTTTGAAACAAAACTATTGGCAGGTGAGTTCTAATGTGTTTGTGAGGCACAGCTCCTTTAGATGGCAATGTGACTGTCCTGTTTTTGCAATTTGTGAGTGTCCTTCAGAAACCAGTATTGTCTGAGAAGTTTGTAAATGTAAAGATTAAGATCAGACTGCCAAAGGTATAGTTTGCCAACAGTGTTTTGTTATTAGGTCTCCTGTTCCTGCCTGGAATCTCATTACAGTTACACCATAACTCATACCCTGACAAGTTCTTTTACTCTTTCTTAATTCTCATAGTCAAACTTATTTCTGTCTCGTAGATATTAATATTTTCTCTGGTTTGTGAAGCCAGACAGGTAAATACTAAGTAACATAATAGTAGGATTTTATTAATATTTTAGTTAAAAATATTTTTCATGCTAGACTAATCCTACTTCATTATTTGCTGTGGAAAACACAGATGCTGCTTTTCCTGGAAGCTTATCACTTACTGTAGCATGGTGGGATGTTTTTGCTTTAAGAAAAAAAAAATAAAAAATTTACTGAATCCACCACAAATGTGCTGCTGCTTTATTTTTGATTTGGTGAATATGCTAGATCTCTGAAGTTGAACAGTGTTATTTGTTAGTATAATTTTTTTTATCTCGGTGCCTTTCAGGACAAGTTTGTTCTCAGTCCTGCTTGACAAGTAGCTGTGTTCCAGCTGGCTGAGTGCTTGCAATCCTGTAACTTAAATCGAAACTACCAGAAAATAGACCAAGGCTGTGATTAGGTGGCAATCACTACTGGTGTGGTTAGTCAGCAGCTCTTTTTCCAGGGTGCATCTTGTTTACACTAAGTCTGAACAGGGAGTGTAGAAACCTGAGTCACTGGGGAGACTGTTCAGGTGACTTTTGTTGACAGGAGAAAAGCACACGCCAAAGGACAAGCACACAAGTGATTTTGTTTTGTCATTTCCTCTCTTTCCTCTTTGGTACCACAGAACTTTTGTCTTCTAGCAGCTGTTACCTTGGCTATGTGATTTGACCTAGTAACTTTAGCAAGATTCCAGTAATTTAAGTGGGCTTTACCTCTGTGTACAACTTCTCAGCAGAAGCTGCATGTGCTTCGTGTCTTGGAAGAAATGATTCTGCAGAGAGATGTATCTTTTTTCAAAACAAATACACCTACCCACCCCCCTCAAATCTGAAGAAACGAATTTCTCCATTCATCTGGTTTCTGAAATACTGTTAAGAGTTTTTTTGTTATATGTGTAGTTTTAAAACAATTTTTATATTTGCTTTTTTTTTTGTTTGTTTTTTTTGTTTTTTGTTTTTTTGGTTTTTTTTTGCCACTGATGCTTTTATTAAAAACTAGTTGAGCTGTTGCTTTGTCATCAAAGTCAGTTTACCAGCTCAGACTGGCTCCTAGCAGACTTGATACATTATCAGTCTGTCTCTTTTCCTGCCTTCTGGTGCAAGGATATGGCTTTCATTATGCATATTTCCTTAGTCTTTGGCAGCTGGAGGCATATGTGAGTTGCAGTCTGTTTTGTGTAAAATTAAGTAGTGTGGGTTTTGCTCCCTTGATCAATTAAGGCATCTTCAGTAACTTAAATAATATATTTCTGTCACTAACTTAATGTATTTCTGAACATTTTAGAATCTGAAAGAAGGGCATATTATGTCACTGAAAATTGGGGGCCTCCTTTACTACTCTGCCCATTAGTACATATCTTATATATTTAAAAATTCTGTAAGATTTGTTGGATTTTTTTTTTTTCCCATGATGAGGCACAGATTCAGGAGTAGGATTCTGTCTTTTCCGATCATAAAACAGTTAAAAGTACAGGAGGAATCTGTAACCTGTAGGGAGCCCCATAAGACAGAGTGACCAAAGCACAATCTAACAGAATGCATCTTCTGAGGCAGTCAGACACACAATAACTTGCTTTAGTATGCTGCACCCAAGCTGCTGCTTTTTGACTAATAATATTAAGGCTGCAGGAGAATATTGGAGAGGCGTGGCAGCTTGGATTACTGTTTAGTTCACCTCTTGGTTGGGGAACCAGGTCGCCTGACAGAGCTGTCTGTGTTGCCAGCGTCAGGAGGATTAACCTCTCATAATCTCTGTGATTTGAATAAGGGATTTTGTTCTTGTCCTCACTGCTCAGTTCAAAGGAGCTGCTGAGCAGAAACTTCTGTGGATCTTCAGAAGTGTGTCCATGTTGATCAGCCAAAAAGGGAAGAAATTGATGTTGCAAGGATTTCGCCTAGCTGTGCTTTTTAGCAACTGATTTAAGTGTTTGTAGGGTAAATGTATATAGATGGATTTAGCTGTTCTCTGGAATTAGGAAAGTTGGCTGAGTCCTAAGTTTCCTTTTTGTTACACAAATAGTATCAAATCCGTTTCTCTATCACCACACTCTGCTTCCCCAGCCCCCTTGGAGAGCAAACTTTGGACAAAAGCTGTCTTGTAAGCACATAACAAAACTTCAGTCTGTGTTTGTTTTCCCACTTCTCAAGAAAAGTATAACTGATCCAGACCAATCAGTTAGAGGTGATGCTCACCTGCCTGTGCTAAGTCAGGCCAAAGCTAGGAGGGATTACTCAGTCAGCTAAGGTGTATGTGTTTGCCCTTGAGGACTGGTAGTGGTAGTAATCAGGTACTTAGCTCTCTGCTTAAAGCCCCACGAAACTTGAAGGATTTTCTTTTGTGTATTGTGATTGATGGGGAGGTTCTTCAGTTTTTAAAGGCCAGACTCTGCTGTATTAAACAGATAGCAAAGCATCTTGCCTTGCTTTGATAGTCCCTTTCTTCTTGATGCAGAGCGATGTGTTTGCTTGTGTTGTTACTGTAAAACATCTGATATTGCTGTCAAGTGACAGCTAATATGTATAGCAAAAAAGCTAAACTATGAAATAAGGTGTCTGAAGCATGTATTCCCCTTTGCTTTTGAGGAAATACCAAAGTGGAATTCATCTGAAATTGCTGGCACCTTTAAGCATTGGTGATGTTGGTGATTGAGGAGGTTTGGTAGAACAGACTGTATGAAACTACTTTCAAAAATGTCACCTCTGGGTCCTAAGCCTAGGGGCATATTAATTTGTAGAGCAGGTACTGCTGTACCATGTCATGCTCTTTTCTGGGAATTGACTAGATGTTTGTATGGATAAGATAGAGGCTAATGGGCTTGTTCTCTCAGGGTATGGTTTAGTGCAGACTCCTGCTGAAGGTGTGGAAGGAGCCCCTTGCAAGGCAGAAAACATCTGGTTTGGGACCCAAGTGCAAGATGTCATTGACGTCAAAGAGGTTTTTGAGAACTCTAGCATCTAATTTGAGCAGTGAGACTGTCAGACTTACTGAAACAACTGATGTTTTGGGAGCAATGAGTTACAAATCTGACTGGCGTTGTCATGGTGCTGGTAGGGGGAGAGGTAGTAACCAGAAGGCAAATATCTGTGTGACAGTAAAAAGGGTCTCTGTGGCACCTTGCTGGTGAATATTCTTGTGTTATTTGGTTGTAGTTCTTTGTGGAGAAATAGGACTGGCACTGCAGAACCTTTTCTTGGTGAAGAAAACCATCTGAAGGTAGTTTGAATGCTTCACTGTGTCAGAGAGCTCAGGCCTTTGGCACAGCTAGGAGCAAAGTGAAAGGTAGATCTGTGGGAAGATTATGAAGGAGCGAAGCACAATTCTGAATGTGCTCCACACATCTGATGATGTTGACTCTTGCCTTGCTAGAACTAACTTGTTAGTTTGCACTGAGATCATGACTGTTTCCAGAGAAGTTGAAAAGATAAGTAATGAGGTAAAGGGCTCTCTGCAGAGCAGTGTGCAGGCTTGGAGGCCCCTTGTGCTCCAGCACTGACTGTGGGGCCCTTGAGAGCTGGAGCAAACACTTTCTGCACAGCCTTTAAAGATGGTAATGAGATGCATTGTGTAGAGGAAAGATTTTTATCTGGGCACTGGGAGGCTGTTGTTTCAGCAAGTCTCAAAGCGAACAGAAGATGGCTTATGATTCTTGATTATTGTTATAATTACACACACTGATGCACAAAAAGATGACTTAACTGGAAGATGACTTGAACTTAGGGGGTTAGTCTGCTTTGTGCTGGCTGCAGAAGCGTCCTGAGACTACCTGCCAGCCAGCTGAACTGGGGGACCTGCAAGCAGGAGAAAGGAGGTTAAATACACTCAGTCTGGAGGAGCACCTGCAGTGATGGGAAATTCTGGAAGAGTGTTCTGGTATTGGGAATTCCACTCCTCAACTGCCACCTCCTCCTTCTCTCTCCTGCTCAGTGTTTTCACTTCACAAGCTGCCTGGTTATAAAAGGTTCTGCACTTTTTCTGGTTCCAAGTGTATTTAATGTAAAAACTGAAAAATATTTAATGGGCCGTTGATGCTCTGGATTCACTGACACTAGAGATTTGTTTCAGGAGATTGTAAAGTTCAAGACCTGCATTCCTAGTTTCTTTACTTCTTCCAGCATCTGATTCTAGCTTTCTTGGCTGTATGGTTCATGAATACACTTTTATTTTCCCCTCTCCTGGACAGAAAAAACAATAATGTCAAGCTTATTTCAGCTACTGTTTATCTGAAATCAATTGAATGCTTCCTACTGCCTTTCAGGAAGCGTTTCCTGGGATCAGCTGTAAGTAAACTTCTTGCAGCTTCTATTGCAAAGCAGAAGTTCCACTAAGTGCTGATGTTTAATGTAATAAAGATTTGAGCTGCGGTTTACCAAATAGCTTATCAATGTTTTAAGCATTTTATTGTTATGATCTCCTGAGGCTTTTTTGGATAAAATGATCTGCATGTTTTAAAATGCTGGATTTCTTTTGCCATTCTGAATGGTCATGGTGTACTGTATATATTTTGGCAGTGTGCTTTCTGTTCTGTGCTGGCTTTTTAGTAAAATCAATATATTTACTCAAAAGTCAGAGATGAGAGTACTTCTAGGTTTTGGGACCTGATGTTTTGTGAATCTCCTCCCTCCCTTCCTCTTTGTGAACCCTGTCCTAGTTGCTCTACTTCAAATATTGTTTTCAAAGCAACAAAAAAGAGCCTGATCTTGCATCCTGATACTACTTTCATGAGAAAAGCTGGTGTAAGAATTTAGAAGAGCGATCTAATGTCTGCATTAAGGAAGGAATCAGTTTCAAACCTCTTTAATTTTTCTTCTGAATTTAGTCTTCTGTCACAGTTGCCGTCTATAAGTTGCATACATAGTTTAAATTCCATTCTTCCTATTCTGTAGTTCCCTCACAAAATTCAGTTTGTGTTTGGGATACATTTCATTTTTCTGTCCAAAACTGTTCACAATTGCAATCCATATACCTTCTGCAGCACTATTGTTGGTTTTTTTTTGTAAATTTCAGTAATGTTTTCCTCGCGCGTGAATTCTTCTTGGTGAAATAGTTCAAGGTGTATTTCGGGCAGGTGAGTTCTTGAGCTATGCAAGAAACAAGAATGCATACAAAACCCTTCAGTTCAGGAAGTTCAAAACCTGTGTGATGTTAAGTCAGTGTGTCAAATCAGATCTGGTAACAGATTAACCTGTAAACAAGACCCAGATGTGTCTCTTAACTGTCTAAATCTGTTTTGTCATTGAAAGTGTTTAGAAGTCTACTTGCATTAACTGCCTATTACATTAAACCAGAATAGAAAGTAAATTGTTAACCCTTCTGTCACATGAAATACCTTTTAGAGAAGTAGAAGCTTTTAAAAGAAGGCTTCTTTTGCTGATAAGGACTGACTTTTATTATAAAATAACTGCACAGCTAAACAGCTCTTGCCAAAGGATTTGCAAAGTTTATCTACTCCTCCAGGTATACTGTGATAATATGGGGAGTATTTGCAAATGCCAGAAAGGGTTTCCTACACAGTTTTAAAATTTGTTCTGTTTGCATTATCTAGTAACTTTGGTATGGATGGAAGAAGTGAATTCTATGAAGCTATAATGCAAGCTGAGCTGTGCTGTACACATTTACTAAGTTTTATGCAAAAGCTGAGTTGAAAAGTGACAGTATTTACAGGAGGTATCAGATGACCTGCTTCACTGAGGGGATCAGACTGGATGGTTGAGCAAAATAGTTGTATATATTTTTCATTTTATAACTGGATCAGCACAGTGTATTAACTGTGGGTTTGGTCAGGTTTGTGTTGATTTGCCATCATTTCCCAAGTTTATGTGCATGAAATACTGGGGATAGTCCAGGTATCCAGTCACTGTGCTGTGTTGCTCTGATGTTCGTGGGCTATGGCAGTAACAGAGACTTGACTGTAATATATAGTTTTTACATATGAAAGCTAGGCATTTTCTGCTTAAGTTTCAATCCTTTGCTCACCGAAATTCATCCTATAAAAGTGAAAGTTCTGGCAAGAAACAAATGTTGGTGCCAACAACAAGAAACAGGTAGCAATATCCCCTTGGGTTTTAGCTGTGAGCCCCAAGTTGTGGTGTATCTGGACTATGGAGGGGAGCAAGTGGGCTGCTATCTTCCTGCAGGTTGTGACTCTTGTGTGCATGCGTGCCCTGGATCTTAACTGGCCAGAGAATTTACAGAGGAACAGGGGAGCATCTAGTGAGGTTTGTATGGGAGTCACTGGGATGTGTACATTATGTAGTGCCTGGAAATCCTCTATGAAATGGTGCTGAACCTTGAATGGGAATACTGAGTATGTGTCTTCTTATCACAGAGGTTTGGAAAACCCTGGAAGCGGTCACATGTCCCAGTGGCTATCAGTCACTGTCCAGTGGGCAGGAAGGGTGGAGTGGCTGGTAGAAAGCTGTTTGTTGGAAATTGTATTGTAAATCAAATAAACGTACTAGATTTGTGTGCCTCTGGACAGGGTAATGAATTTGCAGATCATCTGAGCAGGAAGATGCTAATTCACGTGAATTAGGAAGGATTCTAATTCATTTTCAAGACATCTGGCAATACAGAAATCTCTTGGGTAGATCAATTTGCTATCACAGACTACAGATTAAAAACTCTTTTTTTGCCCACCCCCTTCCTGAGAAGAATTCTAGAGTAATGTGAGTAATGGCTGGTTGCTGAAGGGAATGTATCTTCGCTTTGTTTGATGTGGCTCCCAAGGGCTTGGGAAGGGCAAGTCAATCTGTCCCGTGGGCATTCAGAGTGGTCAAATTGAAGAAAGCTCTTTGCTACATGATTGGAAAATGCAATATGTAAGTGCTTTGTGGTATGTTGGGCTTTTTTTTTTTTTTTTTTCATTTCTATGAACTATTAAAAATTAATGGACCTGTATCACGTCTATTCCATTTATTCCGAACTTCTTATTAAAACAGATCGATCTCTCGGTTCAGTTGAGGTAAACTTGGCTGTCTAAGTTCCCCCACAGTTGTCTCAATCAAAGAGGTAATGGATTTTTTGAAGGACTGTTTCAAGTACTAAGTCACAAAAATTCTGACTTAGAAGCAACCCTAGTTCTTTGGACACTGTTGAAAATCTACGCTATTTTCCTGCTCTCTGCCAGTTACTGAGCAGAGTGGTTCTTCCTTCTGGCAACAGAACAGTTCTCTGATCAGCCCAGCCCTCCTTTCTGTTACATTAAGCAGTAACAGAATGTTATCCCCTGTGTACTGTGAATTCAGTGTCGGCTTTTAGGACTATTGGTCCATGAAGGTACCCACTGTGGTTCCATCACATTATTCTCAAAGAGAATACTGGGGCATGAAGCACTCACTTCCCTGCTTGAGTGGAACAATGTTTATATGTAAACCAGCGGTTTGTTTTGCCTGACAGAAAAACAAAGTATAAAGTAATGAAAGTGACTTAGGTCACATCTCTCAGTGTGTCTCAGTGTCCCCTGAGGCTGCAGGAGCCTTGTCTGCAGTAACCACCCCAGCTCTGCAGGGTTCTGCTGGGAGAAGTTGGAGACCCTGCTCTGGGCTCTGCAGTTACAGCAGAAGCTGTTGAGGTGCTGCTGAATCCTGGGTCCCTGGGGCCTCCTGTGCAATTATTCTTCCTCCGAGCTAGTTCAGGGAAATCTCTTCCTTCTGAACATAGTTTAACGCTAAATATATGAGAATGCTATGGAGCCTTTATTCTTACACCTGTCTCAGGCTGGAAATATCAAGGTGGCTGTGTCACATTGAATCTTTGTAGCAGGCTTGGAAAACCACTAAATGGCTGTTTTATCCAGCTTTTCCTTACTTAGGAGTTATGAAGAGAGGAGGAGAGTTTCATGGCACAGCCAGTACTATTGTTCTGCTATGACAATTGCAGTTAGTGTCATAAATGATGCTGCTGGGCTTTAATAGGGATCGTGTGAAACAATCAGTGACCAAGTTCCAATCACAGGTGAGGTCACTTCATGGCCTCTGCTTCCTCCAGGCTGGAGGACCTTTTGTGTTCAAGTAGTGGGAAAGAAAAGGGTTCCTCACCCTCAGGTGGAACATGAGTGTGCGCATAGGCTGTGCATCTTTTGATGTCCACGGGAGGGAAAAGAGGTGGTGGAGTCTCCTTCCTTGGAGATATTCAAGAACCCTCTGGACACAATCCTGTGCTGTGTGCTCTGGGATCTCCCTGCTTGAGTGGGGAGGTTGGACCAGATGACCCACTCTGTTCCCTTCCAACCTGACTGCTCTATGATTCTGTGAGAAGTCCTTGTTTGTCAGGGTGGGATCTCCAGGGACAGAGCAGTCCTTGTTAAAAGTGCCAGTCTTGAGCCACTTACCAGCCTGTCGTGGATTTTATCAATAACTTCCAAGGAGTGAGTAGGAGGTGTTGATTTTCTGGCTCTGCCATGTGGTACATGCGCTATAGCTGTTGGTGCAGGGTTCAGGCAGCAAAATTGTTTCCAAAGGCTGAGTTATAGAAAGTGAAGGGCAGGAGCACTGCCTAACAATAGCATCCCTCACAGGAGGGTTTCCCTCCCTTCTGCCTGCCTGCTGGAGGGCGCATGGGTGTGAATTTGGTGTGTTGGTTTAGTCTTGGGTAGTATCAGCAGCTTGGTCTGTGGTCTCTTATTTCTGTTGTTTAAGCAACCTTTGCACCTAGTGCTGCATGTCACTGTACACTGAAGTTTGAGCACCTGGAAAAGGTGAGAAAAGCAGAGTGAAATGGAAATATGTATTGATTCCGCTGTTCAGCTAGGGAAAGTTATGGTAGAAGCTGGAGCGCTCTCGAAAACACATTAATGCTGCATTTGTGTTTCACAGGGAGGAGGAAGCTATTTATCAAGTAGCTGATCAGGAAAATGCATTTTGAATGCTCTGCTTTCAGCATTGCATTTCTTTATAAAAGTGGTAATTAAAACTGCGCCCTTCCATTCTTCTAATTTCTTCCACAGCCCCTCCACGGCACTTTATTGTCCCCTGCGAAGGGATGTAGGTTTCGTTCTAGTATGGGGAGTGACTGGTTGGTAAGTCATGTGCTGGATTTAGTTAGACTGTAATCTTTTGGCCATCTGCTCAGGCACTCCCTGTGTTGCATTCCTCTCATTTGCAACCAAGTGTTAAAGGTGATCTGGGATGTGCAGGTGTTCAGAACACTTGGGTTCCCTTTAACTGAATATGACCATGTGCCTGCTTAGGAGGTTTGAGCAGAGTGTTTTCTGAGCCTGGTAGTAATTTGGCATGCTTAATTTTAATTATCTCACTGGTGTATGTAGCACCCGTTCAGGAAAAAAAAAAAATCATTCAGACTGTTTGAAAAATATGTGGATAACAAGGCTTTCTCCTTAGAACTGAGTTTAAGAATACTCTGGTGTACACTCTGCTATTGTTTTTTCATCCTCCCACAATGATTCTGGAAATTTTTTGCAATTTCTGGCTTGTGTTTTTCTTTCCTAGTCTTCAGGAGTTTATCTGACCCTCCAGTCCTTTGAAAGTGATAGCTGTAGAGCATCTGGAATCTTCTTGTGGCTTTTTTTTTTTCCTTTTTTTTCTGGTAAGCTGCAACAAGACTTCAAGTAAATTTCTTTTTTGTGTCTTGGTTAGAGTAATGCCAAAATGGTGTGGGACACTCAGAGGGAAGAAAAAATCTCTGGATGAATTTAATGTTTACATCAAGTTTTGTCTGCTTTCTAGTAACTTCATGGAGCAGCTGTATCTCATATGCTTGAGTCTTTCTTGAAGATTAAATGAATCTCTGTGTGCAGGGAGGGCAGGTGCATCTCTGTGCATCTCTTTTCATGAAGTGCTTGCACACAGCAGTGCAAAGCACTAGGTCTTTCCTTCCTTTCTTGTTTTCTACTATTTTCATTCCCTCCCTGGTGTCCTGCTTGTTTTGTGCTGTGGCATAGGATCTGCATAGTTTGATGTTTGTGTCTGAATGGATGGACTTTCTGCTGCCCAGTTTGCTGAGAGAAGCCATTTGAAACTGAACAGAATTTGACATCTCCAGCTAGCTTAAAAATGCTCCTTTCCTGGAGACCAGGAGTACTGTGGGATAACTGGGAGTGAGTCAGGAAATACCTTGTCTAGACCATTAGCTTCCAATATGCTTAGGATTTTGCTTTGTAGCAATGCAGGATCAACTGTACCTCTAGAACCTGGTGTTGCTGTGTGCTCTAGAGACCAATTTCATTTTTGTGATGCAGATTTTGTATTATAAAAATAAGATTTTATATTATAAAAATGTACTGTTACACATTGCTTCCTTTCATGCTGTATCATGTACAAATGACTTTTCAGCCTTCACTGTAATGCTGAGTAATTAATGTATCAGGTTTCCATAGAGCTTCGGAGCTCAACTTTGAGTCCTTCCTTGAGAGCTTGGCATAGAGGAGATCTAACCAGAGGGAAGGAGCAGGTATGGGTACAGAAGTTTCCTTATTAGTATTCCTTTGGAAAGCTGTGCTCCTTCGTGGCATGGTGCATGGTATTCAGGTGCAATGCATCTGACGTGCAAACTCCCTGGGCTGACAAACAGGCTGGGCCTTAGCAGTGCTTAGCGACCCATTCCAGCTTGGAACTCACAGAAATTTGAGCTCTTGTGTGAGGAATCCTGCACTATCCCAGACAGTCCTGGGAGATGTTCTGGTAGCTGCACCTTTGCAATGTTTTCTGCACACCCCTAGGAAGTGCTTTCCCCTGGGGCTAACAAAATAAAAACATGTCCAAGTTTTTGGAAATTTTTGGACATGCTGTGCAGGCTTGCAGATAGAGCAAAAGAATCACTGTTGAGATCAGACTCCCAAGTTTGTGATTCAGCTCTTGTAAGTTATATTTCTGCAGCTGAAGGTGTAATTTTTTACATGCACTTGTCTAGAGGCATGGTGCTCATTCCTGGGAGTTGCTAAGGGTTCACTTTTTGCCATGTGGGTCTGTAGCAGGCTTGTGATCTTTGTTTGGTCTGGCTGCTTCCCCGGGATATCCCCAGGACAGCTCTTGGTGAAGCTGTACACAGGCACCCCTCTCAGCTGTAGGGTTTTTTCTGCCTTCTGTCAAAGGAACATCTGAATATTTAGAGCAGTGTATAAATGGCATCTCTCTTAGTTTGCATATTGCTGCTGCAGAGGCTGCTTCTCTTCTCTGTGTTCAGGAGCCAGTGGCCCACTCCAGCTGCTTTTTTAGTACATAATACTAAATTTCTACACTGGGGTTGCTTCTGCTTCCCTGCTAACAGTAGTGGAGCTTGTTACAAACAGGGAGAGGCCAGCTGAAGCTTCCCGTGTGACCCCTGCCTGCCTTTGCCTTTTTTCCCCAAGCACATGCACTTGTTTCTTTGTCTCCTGCCTCTTGCAAGGAGGGGAGCAGGGAGGTTCAGAGATAAGCTGGTGCCTGCCCACTCCAGGGCTGTATTTCATGAAATACCTGCTTTTGTGGGGTATGCAAAGGAACCTATAAAGTGGGTAGATTGTCCCACGTGTTTCTCAGTGGTTAAACAGTCTGATTTGGAGATTTAAAGGAATCTGTACTTTCAGTCAAGAACACTGGCCCACACTATTGTGTGTTGCTTGTGCTATTAGGTTTCAGCATCAGGAATGCTTCAGGCCCTGAATCTGGGAGAAAATGAACCAATTTGTTTTGGACCTAAAGGCTTGTGGGCCGTGTCAGTCTAGGTGAAAGCTGCAGCCCTTTTAACAGTAACTGTTCATAATGTACCTGGTGCAGCATTTTTCTTTATGCGGGGCATCTACCTGGGCTGTAAATGCTCACAAAGGAGAATTTCTCAAATACCAAGACTGTCATCACACTCTGTTGCAGCTGTGAGTGTAATGATGTCAAGGCATTTAAAAAAAAAAAGTTTTAATATTTCTTTTCAGAACTTTTATCTTGAAAGGTGGGCACTGTGAGCCTCTAATAAGTATTGGCAGCTCTGTTTTCTGGAGGAAATTTCACTGCACCAGCTTTTAAGTATTTTTGCTCTCTGATATATCTTGCTTCCTAGCTTGTTAAATATGTTTTCTTCTTAGTGTTAGTTTTCCACTGAGAAAACTAGCTGGAGCATAGAGATGTCTTCTCTTAGTGCTTACACTTAGCAATTCTAGTGAGGATATGAGCTTGCAAAAGGGAAATGTAAACAACATCTCCCCTAGGTAGACATGGACCTTCCCCATCTGGCAAGATAAGAGCCAATACTGTTTTATGTTTTAACAATTCTATTTTTATATATAAATACTATCCTGGAATTAAATTAACAGAGTAGAGCTTGTAAAAATGACATTTGAGTTTACACTGCTGTTTGTTTGGCTTATTTGATTTAATTGACAATGTCATAGTATGGAGCTACTTACTGAGCTGCTATTCAGGCTTGATTATTTTCAATTTGTAGTCTGCTATACAGTGTTAGGAGAATTTCTTTGTTTGTAAGGAAATCTTTATTTCTTCTGCAGTGTTTGTAGGTAACTTTGTAAGTGGGGTGGTATGAAATGATATCTTGCTAAGCAGCAGTAACTTCTGGTTGCAAAGGACTGATGTTGAGATTGCTTTGCCTTAGACATATCATTCTGCTTTCCAGACATTAAGCCTGTGATTGTTTTTTATTAAATGCATCACTTTAGAGAGGTGCCATGGGGTACAAAGGAGTTTTTGTCACCAGATCTGTTTGACTGAGTGTGAATTTCCAGCTACCAGGACTGTGCAGGGGATGTTGTCCAGTTAATATGATGGACTGTGATGCTCTAACTCAAAGAAAATTGTAGCAGGACAAAATCACTGACAGCCTCTTATTTTATTATTTTCCTTTTTTCTCTTTACAGTAAAAAAAGCTAAACTCCATGGACCACCAGGTAAGTCATGTTCTACTGCTTGTTTGCAGCAGTGGGGACCCCTGCTCTCTCATTGCTATTCATGCTGCTCCCTCCAGTTTTCCTCCGCCTCATCTCAGCTCCTTCATATTCTCCTTAGGAGTGACCTAATTTACCTTGAGAATCCAGGCAGTTTGAGTACTAGAAAACTTGAGGCTGTGACCTGGTGTCACAGTGGTAAAAAACCTCTATCTGCTCAACCTGACCTGAACAGTGATGAATGAAGAAATGTGTTCTTTCACTGTTACCCTTTCCCACCCACTTTCATTCATACTGCCTCTGCCTCTGTCCCTATTCAAAACAGGGTCTAAAAATGTCCACTAAGCAGAACTGGTGTGTGAGTCTGTGGTTTTAATCCTGACTGGGATTACTGGATGGAACTGCAGAAGCGAATCATTCTCTTATATGACAGTCCATGATGGCTGTGCTTGGAATTAAATTCCCATCCTCTAGGTTTTGTGTCTGCATAATAAAACAAAAACAAACAGATGGTGACACCCAGAATTTACAGTCTGGGCAACTTCTTTTCACTGTGGTTCAGAAGCTAGCAAGGAATCCCTTAGCAAGCAAATAGATTCATCAGTTGAAATTTGATGTACAGTTTACAAAAGAATAAGCACTTATATAAAATGCTTATAAATAAAAACTTATGGAATAACACCTACTGAGGTGTTTAGATCTGAAACAGTTGCACAACTGTATTCATAATCTATTCAGTTTTATTGTTTGGATGTAGCTGTCTTCAGGTTATGGCAGGAGAACATTGTTAAGGATTTGGAAGGGACCTAAATAATCATTTAGTTTCATACCATGTTTCATGCCTTCCACTAGAGCAGGTTTCCCAGTGCCTTATGTGACCTGGCCTCAAACACTACAAGGATTGGGCATCTACAACTTCCTTGGGCAACCTGTGCCTGTGTCTCAACATCTTCACAGTAACGAATTTCTTCCTAATATCTAACTAAAGCTCACACTGCTGGCTTCATCAACCAACTTCAGGAGGTTTGTATAGTCCCACTTCTTCATTCAGGTCCCTCTGGATGGTGTCCCTTCCCTCCAGAGCCTGACTGCACCACACAGCTAGGTGTCATCAGTGAATTTCCTGAGGATGCCTTCAATCCCACTGCCCTTGTCACTGACAAAGATAATGAACAGTATCAGCCCCAGTTCTGACCCCTGAGGGACACCACTTGTCACTGGTCACCAGGTGGACAATGAATCACTGACCACAAGTCTTAGGCTGTGGCCAGCCAGCCAGTTCTTTGTCCACAGAGTGCTCCACCCATCCAATCCATGGCTCTCTGATTTAAAGACAAGGATGTTGTGCAGGACAGTGTCAAATGCTTTGCACAAATCCAGGCAGACAATGTCAGTTACTTTGCCCCATCCACCAGTGCTGTAGCCTTAGCAGAACATCAGATTTGTCAGCCATTATTTCCCCTTTGTAAAGCCATGGTGGCTGTTGTATCTTTGCTTTCCATGTGAAATTCTGACAGTATTAAAATTGACTTGATTGAGATTAAACGCTGGGAATATATGCAGCAGAGCATCAAAGTATTAAAATACGTACACTGATTTCTGGGTACTTAGCATGTCTTGTTCCAGGCTGATTGAAACTGATAGGCTGAGGTGGTAACTCCTCTTAAAGGGAGTTTGTTCATTCTTGGATGCTGGTATTCAAAGTTTGAATGATTCTGTGCTTTGCTACTTCTGGTTTTATTAGCAAAGAGATAGCAGAAACTAGGAAAAAAGTTCTTCCAGGATTTTTCTTCAGATTTAAAACAAAAAATAAAACACCTAGAGAGAATCTGTCTTGTCTAGATGTGAGTATGTTGTGGTTTTCCTAGGTCAGGTCAGTTTCAGCACACTTACTAATAAATCTGTATTTTTCTTCTGCCCCTGACTGGCCTGTAAAGTTCTTTGTGGACTCATGGGTGCAAAACTGAGTTGGGAGTAGGAGAGCAGTTGGGTCAGAAGGAAAGAGATGATATGATCAACCTAACCTCTTGCTTGTATGTTTTGCAAATTTGTTTTTCACACTGCTTGGTACTTATAATGGGTCCTGTTCCTTCAGACTGTCTCTTCTTCTCTTGTCTGCATTTCAGGAGCAGCATTGTACTAAGTGTCTGTGTTCTGTAGGATTTTACACTGCTTGTCCCTGTCTTACTGCAAGTGAATAGTAGTGTGTTTTTGTTCATTTGTGCTTGGATTTCTAAAAAAGCTGTGATTGAAAATTTGATGCAGGTGGAAAACAGCTTGAACATTTGGCAACTTAAACTCAGTGATATCTTCCCATAGGGGCTTTTCATCTGAGGTCTCTCTGGGTGCACTGTATGATCTGAAAACATTGCAGTGTTGCAGGTCATGTGATGAAAGGGTATGACAATGGAGATAACATTTTGTGTCTCATTCCCCAGATAAATTCAATACATACGTGACCTTGAAAGTGCAAAATGTGAAGAGCACGACGGTGGCCGTGCGAGGTGACCAGCCCTGCTGGGAGCAGGATTTTATGTTGTAAGTATGGTGGTGCACAGCATGGGGTGCTCATGGTTGAGTCCTTACACAGCCCTATATTCATTCAGAGCTGCTAATATATGTATGAATCAGAATATTTGGATAGGTAAAATGGACAAGCCTGGTGACAGCCTGAAGTTTCTGTCCTGTTGTACTCATTGGCCTGTGGTGGAGGATGTGTGTTGGGAGATTGTGTCTGCTGGTGTCATGGCCTGGCAATTGCCAGCCAGGTCTGTAGTGAGAGGCCAGGTGTGAGGTTGAGCTGTGGAGTTACTGTGTGAGTTGTGTTTGGGATTGATGTTGTCCTTGGCCACCGTGTGCACAGCTGTGCCTGTAAGCTTGAGACACACAAACACCTACAGCATAGCTTAGCCAAGGACTAAAGGCCCTTAGCTGAGCTTAAATGGAGCTCCTGGGTGTGGGAAGAGGGTATGGGTGTCCATGGCTGGAGATTAAGAGGTGGTGTTAGTGCACTTAGAGCCTCTGCAAGGTGATTCTGGTTACCTCAGCTGGGAGCTGCTTCATAAACAGCAGAACCAGTTAATTCCAGCTTTTCCAGGGCTTCTGATGCAGTTGGCACTTCTGATTTGGTTTGATTCTCATAAATGTGACATGTAGCCAAGGACTTCCCAGTATCTTTTAGAATGGTGGGGTTTTTTCTGGCAGGTGAATGATTTATTGATTATAGTGCATCTGCTTCTGTTTCTATAGCTTTGTAAGGCAAATTAAACTAAATTTGGTCAATGGGGGAAATGATACTGTATTCATTTTGTAGTGTTAAAGCTAGTGCTGCTGTTTCCGAGTGGGTTTGAGGTGTTTACATAGTATCTGTATTGAGAGACCCCGCCACGGAATTTTGTAAATATGTTTCCTAATCCGGGGCAGTTTGTTCCTTCTCCACTGAAAGTGGGAGGTTGTTGCCTCAGGTTAAGGAGGTCACCTGGGTCAGTACAGAATTTTCATCATAGCTGTGCTCCCACCTCCCTTGTTTGCTGGTACTCTGCTTTTGAAGTAGAGCAAGAGGTATGTTCTCCTGCCCAGAGAGTTTGGAACCTGTCCTTTGGTATCTGGTGAAACACACACATTCCTGTACACCAGCATCTGCTCAGCTCTGCAGCTCTTGGTCAGACAGAGGCCAAGGCTGTCACTGATGTCAGACATTCAGAATTGGGTAAGTCTGGGACAAGGAATTGAACCTATCCTCCAAGTCACATGCCCATACTCAAACTAGTAACTCTTTCTGCCTGTAATTTGTGCTCATCCTGTGGGCAAGAGCTGGCTTTAAACACAGCCATCTACAGAAGAGGCTTCTCAGCTGTGATTTAAGAATGCACATGAATGTGTTGGATGAAGGCTCTTGTGGTTGCTCCTCCTGCCTCTGCTCAAGAGCTCCTGGAGCTGCACTCTGGTATCAGCTGGGAGCTTAGTTAGCATGCTGTAAGGTCACTGAGACGCTCCATAATTAGTTGCTAGGGAATATGGAAGCAGAATATTAGCTGAACTACCTTGCCATTATTGTCCCTGCTTTAGCCAGGCAACTCTACAGTAGTTCTGATGTCTCCTCATAACAGAAATATTAAATGTGGGAACGAAGGTGTTTTGCATGATCCTGTGTACATTAAGTTGTCCTAAGAGAAATAGTGCTGGTATTCCAATACTGCTGTTCTCTAGTTTGCTTATTCTCTTTCTGAAGTTGGAAAAGGATTTTGAGCACAGCACTTTTTCCCCAAGGGAAGGCTGCTTTTACTGTCTGTGCTGTGTTTACCTTTTTCATGAGGCATAGTAGAAGAACAGACCACAAGCAAAAAAATGCTTCCTGTCTGTGTTTCTTGGTTTTGCTTCCAAACTCCTTGTGAGACAAAGCACTGCAGAATTTGGGGCTCTAGGGTTGTTTGAGATTTGGCTGTTTACCAGACCAGTGAAGCACTTCAATGTATTCCTTGGGAGCATCTTCGAATTTTGAAGGAGCTTTGAAAGAACTGCATATTTACTGCATATCTGCAGGAAACACCTCGAGTGAGAGTGCCCACTGATTAAATTGGTGTTGAAATTGTGAAAAATGCCTTTATTTAAATCCTTTGTGTGTGTTGAAAGGGAGTGACACCAAATTTCAGTCTCAGCTCTTTTGTTCTTAGAAGCTGTTCTGCATCTAACCAGAAGGTGGAGAAAGGGAGACACAAAGGCAATCAAAGCCACTGTACAGAAATACTTTTTATTTATTATTCTTACCTGGTGACCTGTCCTTTGGAGATCTGTATAGGCGCCCATTGGGTGTGTCATGATCAGTGTCCCTTTAACTGAAAGCAGAGCATATCTTCCTTCCCTTCCCTTCCCTTTGCTTCCTAGCATCACACTGTTCAAGCCAGCAGTCAGTCAGTCATCATCAGCCTGCAGTCAGATGAATATCAAGCAGAGTGAGGGCAGGTGCTGGTACAGCTGTTGGCCATACTAAGTAACCCTGTCAGAACAGAGGATGCTGTAGACTCTATTACGAGATGCTAGCAATAAACTCATGGAAGGCTGTGTAATAGCCTTGAACTATTTTGATTTTGAACTATTCCAGACTGAGCCACTCAAGTCTGGATGCTCCTAACCTCAATTCCTGTGTCTCAAACAAGAACAGAAGCACTTGGATTTAAAATACACATTTATATACTTTACTGTAACTGTTTGGTTTGTCTTGAACCTTGTAGATTTAATATTCTCTTTTAGTTGCAAGAAGGAGGCAAAGTTCAAGTGGATGCTTGGATTTGCAGCAATTCTTTCTTATTTTGGCCATGATGGCAGTCTGTAGAAATAAGACAGTAACATGCTTTTAAATTTCCTTGATAGCTGTAACATTGATATGTTTGAGCAGCACTGACAATCTAAGATGACTACTTTTGGGGATTAACAGCTGCGATAAAGGGAAGCCCTGAACTTGAAAAATTATGGGTTTCTTCATGGTAAGTGTGAGACAGCTGTGATATCAACAGACAGCTCAGGATTCTTCTCTGCTTTATTGTTTTTACCAGTGTATGCTGCTGTGTATGTGTTACGCTGTTCTGAAGTAGACATCTTATAAATCAGCATGCAGAAGTCAGGCATAAATGCTGTAAAACATTGAGAAGAAGCTAATTTGAGATGCCTTCTTTTGTTAATGGGGGTAAAGATGTCTGTGAAAACCTTCAAATCAGTATTTCTAAGAACCTGTCACTCAGTGGTCATGTGGAAGTAGCTGGTACTAGAGTAGAATTGGTGCCACACAGTCCTGTTCAATAAGTAGTGCTGCTGATGCAGCTATGCTGAGTGTGGGACTGTTACTTTTGGCTAGGGTGACCTCCACTCACAGGTAAGTATTGGCATGTTTGCACCTGCCAGAGTACACTTGTGTTGCCAAGGGAGATACTCACTTTGTTAGAAATGGGGTGCCTGATGATAAAGAACAGCTCACCTCTAGGTTTTGGTCCAAGGTACACTTCCTCCTCCTGTGTAAATAGCTGCAGAGATGAGTTCCCTACTGGCAATTCACGCATGACATAGTTCAGGGTTCTGGTTTGCACTCTTTGTGTAATTAGTATTAAATTGTGAGTTAATAGAAACTGGTGTTCCCTCCGAGTATGAACTGCCTCAGTCACACAGAACTTCCAGGAGTTCTGTAGCTTGACTCAGCTCTGTGGAAATGGTTCACTGGTATAATTATGGTAGAAATGCAGAACATGAAACAAAATTAGATTGTATTCTGCTTTTTTTCTCATCTGTGCTGCCTTTACTTTTCTTGCAGTGAGATCAGTCGGCTGGACCTGGGCCTGATTGTGGAAGTATGGAACAAAGGACTGATATGGGACACCCTGGTTGGGACCGTGTGGATTGCTCTGAAAGCCATTCACCAATCCGATGAGGTTAAGATGACAGAAAACCTCTATTTGCTCCAGTGTTGATAATTAATGCATTACTGATCTGGCCTGGTGCAGCCCAGATTGAGCTCCTCAGCAAAACTTCCACTTGCAAAGTCAGGAAGGCTGAATGAGCAGAGAGGGCTGTCTCATCACATTGGTTTTGATTTTGTAGTGAGATCACAATTGAGCTTACGTAGGGCTCTTTGGTGTCATTTCACTTGTGTGGACTCAAGAACTAGGGCCCAGTCTGTTAAGGAACACAAGTGTGTGAAGTCTTAAGGACTCACTGCTTAGAGCACATCTGTGCTATCTTCTAGGGCTTCTGGTTGTAGTGTTAAGTGTACTTTGTGCTAATTTATATGAACAAAAGTAGGAGGTGGGATTCCCAATGTCTGTAACTGCCCTAAATTCTGAGTTTGGCAGTTGTTGCCGTGAAGCATTTTTAACTCAAATTTTAGGGTATTTACTTAGAAGATTATTGAATTTGAGGAGGGAGAGATAGATTATATTTTCCATAAAAGAAAAAGAGTGGGGATGCCCTGCAGTGTGGCTATGAGGTCTGGCTGGTGCTCAATTCCTCTTGCTGTCCAGACACTCCTCAGTCCTGGCTTTGAGGGTCTACCTTTGCAGTTCCACTGAGAGGGCAGCGCTTCTTTTTGCTGCTTGCTCTGGTAGATGCCTCTGAGATTTGGAGAAATCCAGTTTGGAAGAAAAATCCAGTGCGTGCTGAATGGATGTAATTTGATGTTAAAGTAGGGTTGATAATGTTGTAGAGCTGTTTTTGGACTGTTTTAGGAAGAGTGTGAGAGTTGGTGCATAAATTTCTTCAGACTTGAATGTTCGTTCACCTACAGCCTTTGATTCACAGGAAGGTCCTGGGGAGTGGTCTACACTGGAGGCAGAAGTTGTAATGAAACATGATGAAATCTGTGGAACAAAAAACCCAACTCCTCATAAAATTTTGCTGGACACAAGATTTGAATTACCTTTTGGTAAGTGCATTTCCATAACTTACCCAGGATGCTGACAGTGCAAAGAAAATGGGAACAACTTAAGTTCTATAATCAAATTGTGTTCATTCTCAGTTCAGTCAATGTAGTTCAGTAGAGGTTATGTGACTGGTATTAATTTTTTGTTTGACTTCTTTTTAAGAGGATCTGAATAAGTATGAAATATTTGAAAGTCTCTGGGTGCTGGAATATTTAGACTAGCAGCAGTTTTTTTTCTTCTAATAGTGTTTTAGGATTGTGTAGTCACACATTTTCTTCCTGAGCAGGGAGCATTTGCTTCTTTGAATCTAGAAAAATTTGGCTCTAGAAGAGGTCAAGTGTGTTGTTAGAGCAATTCTTTGGTGAATGCTTGTAGCCTTCTTAGACCTGTGCAGTTCAGTTAGTGAAACATTAATGCTTAGTGCTCCTGAACATTATCATTAGTGGAGTATATAAATAACTTAATTTTGTAAGAACTGCCTTTCTGGCAATTAATTATGGTTGAAAAATACAGAATATGGAAAAGCAGCTAATTGGAGCAAAGTAAAGTTGATCTCAAGTAAAGTTGTAGGTAATTTTTAAATTTTATTTTACTTAAGCAAACAAAAACCAACCCCAAACCAAATAAACCCCAAAAGTAAGGCCCTAGCCAGAATGCTTCCTAGGCTTACATAACTTCTCTTTCCAGCTCTTAGCTGATGCTCAGGATCAAGAAGAGGGATTATGTTTTTGGGGTTTGTGCTATTTTTTTTTTCATGCACTTCAGAGCACTGAAGTGTTTTGTCATTGCAAGGTTCATCCCACCCCCTCTGCCTGTTGCATCCTTTTTTGCTTCAAAGCCCTAGTCACTGTGAGCAATTTGTATTGTGCTCTAAGCAGGGGCAGAGCATTTGTGTAGGCACTGGCATTTGGTCAGCACCTGTCAGGATTGTCTATCTATTGTGGGAAGAAGTTAGGACATCTGTGGGTCTCATACTCTGCTCCCTGGTGCAGGGGAGGATGCAGGCCTTGGCACTGCAGCTGGACAGTCAATACAAATTGTGTATTGTGCTGTGAGTGCACTGCTGTGACTGCACAGTCCCCTGGATGGTTTGCACAGTCCCCTGTTGATGGCACTGCTCTTTAACTACAGTCCAGTGTGCAAAGGGGAAGAGTACCTGGCACCTGAGCTGTCCTGACAGCTGTCTGATGTTGGTCAGGAACCATCCCTCTTCCCCATGGAAATATCCTGGTGTTCCATGGCTGCTGTCCATGGGATGTGTATTACTGAAGATACTTTTTATGCAAGAGCAGGAACAAGCCTGTTTCACCTCACCAGAAATCTTGGTGCTTTGGTACAAGTGTTGAGGCTTCTGGGAGGGGCAGAACAAGCATACAGAGCTGAAGGCAAGGCTTGTAGCCACTTCCTTCTCATCTGCATTCATTCTGACACACTTGTAACTGTCACTGCTTTAAAAGGAAATGAAGTTCTGATGTCTCCCTTTGAATTGAGAGTGTCCAAAAGAGAATTTGCTTTCTTCTGCCATTCATGTTACAGACTGTATTTTGAGCTATTTTTTTCAAGTATAAGGAAACGGACTCCATGTAGACGTGTTGGAACATCTGAATTTTAGAAATCAAAGTATTTCAGGTTATAATGTGTTTTTTCCCTAGTACTATAGTCAGAGGAGTTTTTCTTTGGTTTTTTTGGCGGTAATTTATACTATTTTAAGTTTTCACATTTGAAGAAGTAGAATTTCATGCAGACCAGTAAGTAAGTTAAAAGATTTTTGTGATTCTTCTGTTTTTGACACCATAGATCATTTAAAGCACACCTATTACTTATTTCTTTGCTTACCATGCCAAATACTGAAATAACAGGGATTCCACATGTTGTGTTGAGTGGTTTTTGTTCTAGGGTGTGAAAAATTGGCTGCCTATCCAGGTTTTCATAAAGTCCAGGAAAAAATGGGTGCATGAGTTAGCTCTTCAAAAGCTGCTTTTCTGTAGAAAAGTGCTGCAGTGTTTGCTTTGATCTCCATTCAGTCTGGGGTGCCATGGCAAGGTCAGAAGCAGGTTGAAAAGCAGGAGGCACTAGGGGTGTGTCATACTCCTCTAGACAGTGGCCCCTACCCATGTCATATACTCCAGTGGATTCTTAGTGCCCTACACATTAAGATTCTCTGTGATATGAGTTGGGAACTACTGCTTTATCCCTACACAGGGAAGTAAATGCATCACTGATGTGCTGTGGAAGTTCTTAAGTAAGCAGCTGGGCCATAGAGGCAAGATTTTAATAACAGCAGGTTTGGAGAGACACTTAGGAACATTGTGTATCGTGTTTTGTTTCCCAGGTGAAGATCTCCTGGCTATTGTAGATGCATGGGAACCAGAGTGATGTGTGGGCTCATGTACAGCTTGTGCTGCCTTTCAGGTTGGGTAAAACACTGCTGCCTGGGATAGCAGCTTTGAAAAAACTGTGTGTTCTCCTGTTTGGCTGTGCTTCTGTGCTTTTTCTATCATTTCTGGCTGCCGTCTCATTTAGGTGAACACACAGTACAGTACCCCAGGTTATTCGACATATTTTAAATATTTCATTATATTTAGGTGGGGCTTGAGAGGTTTTTAGGGATTTGTAAAAGAGAATAAATGAATTTGAAGATCAGAAGAGCTGAAGTCCTTGATGTAAAACTTGATTGTATATGCAAAGAGGTTTAGAAACTGGTTTGTTATTTGAGCTATATTTATCCTGGATTCATTTGCTGTTTCTGCTTCCATCTGATACATTCAAGATTCTTCCTTCCTGGTATCTCTTCTGCTGGTACTCTGGAGACTGGAAGCCACTAAAGCTGAAAAAGTGTAAAATGTGCTGATGATGACAGTGGTAGTATGTGTTGAAGGCAGCTTGGAGGATTTAAAGTTTTTTTTAATATAAATGTTCTCAAGTATTTACCAGGCTTGGAGTTGGGAAGCAGTCATCTCCTAGCAAAGGCTGGTGGGAGTTTAGTCTCTGCTTCTGGTGATGGAAGATAAGCTTCTGTGAGGTCATGCCAGGAGTTAAACTTTGTCAATGGCTGGATTTGTAATGGGACAAAGAACACTGATAGTGGCCTGTGTATGTCCCCTGCATGTCCCATTGCATATTCCAGACACAGCTCTTGCCTTGTGGTCAGTTAGTGTGACATCAGCACATGCTGTGCAGGGGAGAGCAGCTCTGTGGGCTCTTCTGTGTTGAATATCTCTGCATGATGCACTGCAGTGCTGGGGACCAGGCTGCCATATGAACCTCTCTGCCAGCCCCATGCTCTTGAATGTTCAGTCTCACAGAAACAGAACGACTGCAAATCCTCTGCTACGGAAATGTAACAAAGAGTGAGGGTGGGAAATGTGAGGCATTATATTAACCTGTAGGGTGAGAAGTGTTTTTGCGCTTGGTAGTCTGTTAAAAATGCCTTCTTCATGGCACAAAGTGGTTGTTAGCAGAGACAGGCTGGAGCCACTTTCTCCTCTGATCATATCTGTTTCCTCTTTGGAACAAGACTGACAGGGGAGGGATACAGCTTTCCTTTGGTTGGTTTAGAAAATTTTCTGGTAGGGAGAAGACAATCTTGCTATCATTGTTTTGATGCAGTGAGTGTGTGTTGGAATAGACTTTCCAGGATGCTGCTTTTCAAGTGTAAAATTGTTCTGCTTGATAGCAATTTTACTCTGGCCCCCTTATTTAGAAGTGCAGTGACTGTGCAAATCCCTCACAGGATGCAGTACTCAAAAATGCTTTTGGCTCCCAAACTGTAGCAGTTTGGTTCTGTGCCAAACATTTTCTAATTCATAATTGGAATGAAGATGCTTTTAGTGTTCTCAACACTCCCAGGGTTGGAGCATGCTGATCTGCATCTAACCATGAGATAGGGTAAATGTGCTTTGTTATTTTAGAGTCTTGGGAATGGAACAGAAAGAAAAACTCAGCTTAGCAAAGTAATTTCAGTGAGAACTTACGAAGATTGTCATACATTAGAAAAGGGACTAAATTTGGGCTGAGAAGAGGGAAAGCCAGTGAACACTTGTAGGAAAGTGGGGGGAGAGGGGGTATCACTTTTGCTTTCAGCACTTGTTCTCACTCTTGCCAAGATGAGTTTTGCCCCAGCCCAGGATTTGCTACCTTGGAAAAACTCAGAAGGAACAAGGTGAGCAAGGTTCAAAGCAAGGGCCAACAAACATGAGAGGAAAAGCTTTAGTGCTGAAGTGCCTGGTCATTGCCAAGAGAGAGATCTCTTGATCTTATGATCAAGATCTCTCAGAGATCTCTATATCTCTAAGCAGGAATGCTGTCGTATTTAACTTCCTGAGATGTTTAACTGAGTGAAGTAGTCAGTATGGATGCACGAAATTATCCTCTTATTTCCTTCCTCACTCTGACAAGTCACTGTACTGCTGTGTACCCATAAGTTACTTGCTCTAAGCAGCCTCACCTGGGACCTCCACCCACATCTCTGCTCATGTGTCCAGGAATCCCACATCAGCTCAACTTGGAGCCTTCAGTCCTAAGTGATGCTGTGAGAGTTGCTCATTCCCCACCCCAGCCATTGGCATGCGTGTGCCTGCTTATGGACCCTGCACATTCAAGCCAGAAAACCAGGAGCTCGGAGAACATGGGGTTTGGCTTCCAGGATGGCAGTAAGACCAAGGGCATTAAAGCTTGCAGTGTTTCTGTGTTGTTTTCAGATTAATAAGCACCAAAAACTATTGAATCTACCTGCCCATCTCCTCTCCATTGCTTTTCAGCAATTTGGTTTCACTGACATATGGCCTTGCTCCTTGTGTTCACCAAGCATGATGTCAGTGGAGTCCTGAGATGGAATCAGGTGGGCTCTCTCTGGACCAGTTCATCTTTTTATTTTTTAAGCAGAAGTTAATGTAGTGGAGTAATTTCCACTGTAGTCAAAAGCTGAACAGTATGCAGGAGCTGGCCAGTGGATGTGGCTGGAAGCAGTCTGTGATCTCTGCTAGGGATTTCCACTCTCTGCATTCCAGAGAAGCAGCTTCAACAAAACTGCTGACTGAGGCAAAACACAACAGAAGCTTTCTCAAGAAATCAAAAATTCTATCTCACTGGGATTTCTTTTGATCAGGTAACTTGACTCAAGATCATAGACCAGTTGCTTCCTGTTTAAAGTTTGCTGTACAGTAATTTTACTGATACTAGTATTGATGACAAGAATTTCTCTGAGATCAGAAAGATGTCATTAAGTAGCTGTTATCTGGACAGTGGCTGATTTTTATCTCTGATTCGCATAAGAAGCTGGTTCAGTAGAGGCAGCAATCCTGCAGTAAAAAGCTGACAGCTCTGTTTATGAAATGGGCTTCTGGGCCGTAAGATGGAAACAGTAAATCCAAGAGACAGGTGTTGCTCCTTATGGGAAAGCATTGAGGCCCACTCTGAGACATCCTCAATTTCTGCAGTGCTGCTGGTAGTCTTTGCTTCACCCCTCCTCAGTCTCTTTAATCTTGATTTCATGCTCCAAATTTGAGTTGTTTGGGCTCTGACTTTTAGTCCTTATTTCATGAGGTTTTTTTCACCTCTTAGAGAAGCGATGCCTTTCCAAAACAATTCCATGGGCTTTGCTATAATTTTTGGGTTGTTTCATACCATTGTTGGAGTTTGTCCTCCTAAACCTTATCAGGTTGGATGCTGATAGCCATTCAGTTCACTGATGCCTTCTTTCTAGATCAGTTCTGTCCAGATTTACTTTGAATGCCAGCCCTGATTTGAGCAGAGAGTAATAAATCTGTGCAGTTGTGATCCTCAGCCCTGATGATCAAAAACACGTATGTGTTTCTACAGCTCTTATAGTTGAGGAAGAGTTTCTCATGTTTCTCTTACCTTATTTTCTGATAGGTTGTAACAACAAAGTTATGTACTGTGCATTAGAAAGAGCAGCTGGCTTTGTGTGTTTTGGTTAAAATAAATCACTCTGGTCTCCCTCAAAGCAAGGAGAAATGGTTTGTCTTTTTTTCTGCTTAGTGCAGGTTTTTTGGGAGTCAGATACTAAACTTCCTCAAAACTTTCTCAACTAGGGAGTATTTTAACACCTTATATGGGTGAGGCTAGTTGCATAAAAAAATCAGTGGTTTTTCTGTTACAGAGATGTGGACATGAGTTCATAGTCCAAGGAAATATCTACTGCTGAAACTTGTAATTCCACTAAATCTGGCATGAACCTGTTAACAGGGATTTGTGTTCTGTTATCTGCAGTGTTTTGGGCTTGTTGCCTTTGTAAGATGATGGTTTGCTTGGCTGAGAGGGGATGCATGTAGAACAAATACTCTCTAAAAGTACAAGAATGCAGTACTTGGTCCTTTCTGAAAGCAACGTAGTTCCAATGGAATGCTCACCTGCCAATAAATCTTATTCTTTTTTTCTGTAAGGAGTGAGAGTTGATGTAACTTTTAGAATCACGTTTTCATCAGGAGGCCACCCTGTCCTGCTTCTCACATTCTTGCTGATGCATAATTTAGCATATCATTATGGTGGTATACATGGAGTACAGTTCATTGCAGAAAAACAAAATTCTTGGCTCCTGAGGCCACCTGAAAATGTAAAGAGTTACAGGAGATGGGAAAACCAGCTGTACTGGTATAGCACTGTTTTCCTTTCAGCTTGCAGGGCTGGTGGTGTTAGCTGGAGCACTCCCTCCATTTCCTTCCTCTATGAGCTTTGAAGTTTCTGCAATTCCAGGCCATAAATAGCCAGATTTCAGAAGCTGCTGCATTTAAGGATGTTGAGTGGCTAGAAAAAAACCCAAACAAAACAAATCCAAATTTTTTTTTTCCCTTTTCCAGTGTTTTCACACCACTCCATCCCTAAATAATTTTGTGTTAAGCTTTTTACAGCAGGTTATCTGCATCTCCGAGCATGTGCTTTGAAAGGTGAAATTTTGAGTGGCAGAAGTTAGTGTTCCATGAGGACACTATATTACTTCAAAGTGTGAAATAGAAAATGGTTACCACAATAAAAGTGATAATGCTTGATTCTTGCTTGGTAACTCTTTTAGATGGTAAAAATGTGATTCATTTCACAATGAAGCTGCAGTGGTGTAAAAGGAAGAATGTGCTTTCATGTGAATATGACTGCTCATAGCACTGTTTAGTCGCTCAAAATATTTGGTTTATTGCTGGCAAAGAGATAAGAGACTACTTTTTGGTACCTAGTTTGTGTTGCACCAGGAGGTGTGCTATTGTTGTGCATAAGATGAACTGTTCAAAGGCAGTCCTTTTTCTGCTGGGGTTATAAAAAAGCATCCAGAAGAGGCTCTTGTTATGTGTTATCACACATGTTAGCAAACATAAGCAAGTGTATTAAAATTGTGAAATGGCTCTCCATCAAACTAATATTTGAATTGAATGTGAACTACTCTGTCTTTCTCTTTCCTACCTTTGTGTAAGTGTGCATTTGGTTATCAGCTTTAAACAAGAAAGCATGGTAAGCCCTTGAACTGTGCTACTATTTGCAATGTTTATTTTCCATCTGAGTGCTAATATCAGACAGTCCCATCTCTTCAAAAATCACATGTGGGTTTTTTGTGTGTGATTTTTAATACTAATGGTGATGGATGCAAAGTTGCCTGGTTAATAAGGTGGTGTGACTTACTCTTTTGACTTAGATATCCCTGAAGAAGAGGCCAGATACTGGACGAGAAAATTAGAACAAATAAATTCACTGGGAGATGATGAGGTAAATATCTAAATTGAAAGTATAATGTAGCCCTGAATATCTTATTACTAGCTTTTATTCTTTGTATTAGATTCCTGTGATTAGGGTAACTACTAAAAGTTGATAATTTACAAGTCTTCCATTAACTGCTTACAGAACTCTTTTCTCAAGTGTACTGTTAAGTGTTAAGGAGTGGAATATTTTTCTGCATGCTTGAAGTGCCTGAATAATGTTTTGTTGATGTGAATATGTTCAAAGGAAAGGCAACACTGTGCTTACCTGAGCAGAGAGTGAAACCATTTTTAACAGGCTATGGTAAGTTCTTTTTGTGAAATCAAGTCAAAAAGGACTTTTTTGTAGTTGACAGTTTCTCTGAAGAAGACAAAGCAAGATACTGAATCTTTATTTGAACTGTGGACTGTTGGCTTTTGTCTTAATGCAGTTGCTAACTGCTCAATTTTTATAAATCTTGTATTAGAATACGTGGTAGCTGTGGCTTTGGTTTCCTGGTTCTAGAGTGTACTTGGTTAAGCAGCTATAAAATAGAAATTACTTTTTTATTTCTAAGAAAGGCTGTTGCATGAATAAAATTTTACTTAGATTTCATACTGTTTGCATTATAAGATTTAATCTTAACGTTAATGCCTGTACCAGAAATGAAGTATTTAGAAAACCTGAATACTGGTGTTGATGTGAATGTCACTGAATAAGAATATGGTGCTGGTGAAACCTCTTTGACAGGTCTCTTTCCATAGCAAGAGTTTCTATAGCAAGATAACTTGCCAAATACTCTGACAGTGCGATGACTTCAAGAGATTTTTGTTCTGGAATCCTTCATCTATTTTTTTCTGTTCATTATATGAGTGATTTGGTTTACTGTGCAGATGAAGGAAAATGAGGTGGATTTTATTTTTGACTGAGGACAGACACTATATTTGGGTGGTTAAAAAACTTAAAGAATTTAGGGCAGCCTCTCCTGCCTCTCTAGAAGTTTGAAAGCCTCTAAGAATCAGTGAAAAGCACAGTCTGTGAGTTGTCCTGTCCGTGATGCTGCTGTGGTGCCTCCCTGCTCCCGTGGGCTGGAGCAGCAGTTCAGGTACTTCAGCGAGGCACAGGTGCCCTCTAGTGCTTCCCTGAGCTGGTACTTGCTGAAAGATATCCTGGGCTTTCTGAGTCTCCTCTTTCCCTGCAGTGCCATGCATCTGTTTGCTAACTGCATGCTCTTATCAAATACCAATAACAAAGTAATATATCTGTATTTATGGTCTAATGGTCTCAGATTTATTATGGATGTTCCCTGTGATCAAAGAGAAAAAGCCTGTGCAGGACCTGACCTCATATGGTTCTTATAAAGTTCTCCACATTCGCCAGCCACCCGGAATGGCGAAGAGATCTTCCTTGCATATTCCCCTAGTTGGCAGTAACTTGTAGCTCAGGAACTTCCAGAGCCACAGGCTGTATCCTTGTGTTGAACACCACTCAATGGATTTCTCTTTTGTGGGTACCAGTTGCCCTTTAAATGCACTCAGGTCAGTTATGTTTTCGCAAAGGAATTCAGCACTTTAATCGTGCATTGCCTGAAGAAATGTCTTAATTGCTCTGAGCAAATAAACCCAGTATTTGAGAAACCAGCTAGAGGCAGGTTTGTTTGGAAAAATTAAATGACTGATCTGCATGCATCCAGTCCCTGCCACTCAGCTTTACAGACCTCACCTTTTGGGCTACACAATCCTTGTCTGCCCAGTGTTTTTTAGCACAAGACAACTTTGTGCCTTTGTCTTCTTTAAGTTCAGCTATCTCTGTTTGAGATGATGAATGAACACACTAAAGCTGCACAGGAATATTGAAGTAACAGGTACATTTGGAGTTCATAGAAATGCTTTCCAGCCTCTCTTCGTGCAAACACTTAATATTCTGTTTTCATTTTGGGACTCCTGATAGCCGTCGGGCTGATGCCTTAAAAAGAGCAAACTGCTGCCATTCTGGGATCTGTGAGGATAATAATTCAGAACCCACTGCTGTCCTGTGCTACTGAAATTGCTCATCAGCAGACTTCCTTTCACCACTCTGTCAACCAGTCAGTGCTGTGAGATCCGGCAGTTCTTGTTTTCATAGTCCTGATTAACTCAGTGGGTTGGCAGTTTGCTGATGATAAGACTAACCACCTTTCAGGATCCCTTGTGCATTTTAAATAGCACAGATTGGAAGATAACCACAGAGGAAGTCTGCAGGTTGTCACCTTCCAAGCACAGAACTGGTCATTAATCCCTACCAAATCCAAGGAGAGGCTGTCTGGCGGCTCTGTTTTGCACAGGCTGCAGCACCAGCTTGCTAAGTTTGCCACTTCCTTTGTTGTCAGATGTTTTTTTCCTAGCAAAGACTGTTCTCATTATTTTGGTCAGTTGTCCTAATTTTCTCATATTTTTATGTAATACAAGATAGAAGAGAATAACAAAATACAACCACTGGCATTCCCCTAGGGAGCGCTTTGATGCTGTAACAAACAGCTTTGTAAAAAGTCAAAGCTGCTAATTGAAATACCTCTGTGTTCTCTAATTCAGTATTAAATGAGATGAAAAATTCTTCACTTTGGATGTAAAGTGGATCACAGGAGAGTCTGCAAGTGTTGGCTGGGCAAACATTGTATTCTTGCCTTGCCAGGCACATTAATTACCTTATTGCTGCCATCTCCTATTCCAGAGTTGCTGTGAGCCCACATGAGTTTTGAACTCTTGAAGCTGTTCTGGAGTGCCTAAATTTAAACAGGCTTATTCCCAGTTTGGAGCTCCCTGTCACACTCACATAGTGGTGTGGAGAATCAGGTCTTTTCAGTGTCTAGTTGGAGGTCTCAGAATTGGTAATAGAGCCTATGCTTGTTCTAAAGCAGACTTCATCTTAAACAGAAGTACTTTGTAACGTGATTTTGGCATGAAAAAAGAGGACCCTTCTGGGAGTGTGTTTAAATACAGATATAATAGAGAATATATAACAGATATTATGTTAATAGATATTGTACTTTGATTTTGTCTTATGTGTGGCATGCTGCCCTAAAGTTACCATTTGCTTTCTTATCTATCTATATTCCTTCCTATTTTTTTTTCCTCCCTTTAGTATTCCTTTCAGGAGGAAGTCCAGAAGAAACCATTGCCCAGTGCTGCCTCCCAGTGTTGTAAGTTAGAGTATTTCTTCTCAATATTTTTTCCTCTTTCAATGTTCTCGATTTCCTTTTGTGGTTAGATGTCAAGTGATGGTAAATCTGAACAACATTTTCTTATTAGAAGTACTTAAATTTCTGTGCAGTTATGAAATGCTGTGCACCTCAGAATATTGCTCTGCAGCTTCTGATGGCAGGAGGTGAAATCAGGCCTTGAGTCTTGCACTTGCTGCTGTCCCTGTGTGCAATAGGAACAGAAAATATGTTCAAAGTCATTAAGATTGTCAGGCCCTTATAATATTTATACCATTAAGAAAATGCTCTATTTTTTCATGTGACTGTATTAAGCTATGTTATGCTAAAACTTCCTGTGTTAAATATAATTTCTATTACTATTTTATGAACTTCTAAGAGGGAGAAAATAAACTGAGACAAGTACTACTGGTAGCCTTTTAAAATGCACCAGAAGTTTGTGTGCTTGATGTCTAATTTCTTCAATATTACTTTAATGCTGCGATGATGGATGGAAAAAATATTTTTACTAATTTCTGCTTATCTTGTCTTGCATTTTTTATGCTTCTGAAAACATGGATGAAAAAATAACATAGCACTTACTGTATCTGATGATCTGCAAAATTAGATTTCTGAGACACTGCTTTTAACATACAATAGATGAAAGCTTAGTGATGTCTCTTGTGAATGTGTTATCTGCTTTTGGCAGCAACATTAATAAAATTCAAGTCTCATAATTTAAACCAATCTTTTATCCTCTACTTCAAATCCTTTAAGATGTCCGTATTACACATTGCAGGCTGTTTATCCATTAGGCTGATTATAGGATCTCTGCAAAACTGATAACATTAGAAAATGCTAATTACTGTTTACCTTTTTTGAGTAGAATTAATTTTTCTATGTACTATTGTTATGTTATCTTAAAAGTATCTTCAACCGACTCTAGATATTAACCAATTGCCTAGGAAATCTGATTGTGCTGTGTAGCTAGAACATGTACAGCTCTATATCAAAGTATTCCAGTAATACTTTCATTATAGTTCATTCTGAGCAACACTGAATGTGTCCTCCCATTTTGAAAAGGAAAAAAAAATATGTAAAGAATAAAGTGGGATTTTTTTTTTTTTTGTTCAGTTTTTTTCTTTTGTTGTTGCTGTTGTTGTTCTGGTGTTGTACTGGTTTTTGGGGGGTGTTGTGGGTTTTTTTTTTGTGTATGTTTTTTGTTTTGTATTTTAAATGGTCAGAAGGGTGCAATTGATGGTGTTAAGCCTATAAATAAGAAACATTTTTGGAAAAACTAATATTTGATTAAATCATGCTAACATTGTATGCAGAACCCGTAATGTCAAAGTCAAAGAAAAACTGTCTGCTGTATGAAGTGTCCAAGAAATGAATGTGTTATTTGCTGAAATTACTTTCCTGGCTCTGTGCCCTGGGCTTTGCTTTTGTTTGAGGGAGGCTGGTTTGATTGAATCTCCTAAGTATTGAGATGTATGGGTAAATTAGAGGGAATGCTTCTCTGTGGGGAAAATAGCTGCACCTGTTCCACAGCAGGGTGCTTTTACATCCCCCTGTAGCTGGTTTCTCCCCTGGAGAACCAACTGGGCTCTTGCAGACAGACACAATGAGAAGCAGCACTACAGTCACCTTTGTTGTGCTGCCTGTTAACAGCCTGCATCTTGCTGGAAAGTGACCTTTTGCAATATTCAGTTGAAGGCCCCGTGGTTTGCACAATTAATGTCACATAGGAATTAATATAATCATTAATGGGATTGAAGCACTCATTAGAATGGATGTTAAACATTTCATAGCAGTTTGTTGTTAATGTATTTAAGAATTTTCAATAAAGCTGATGGCACTGCATGTACTTTGGCTTGTTTACTGCCTGCAAGTATCTGATGTCTATGAATATCTATTTACATGGAAAAAATACAAAATAGACATTTAATATACAGGTGCTTTTGAAAAATGAACTCTGCCTGCATCAACTTGTGCATAAGAGTTGTCAGCTTGCCTCAGTACAGCACAGTCCTTTGAGACTCAAGAGTTTAACACAGAGCATGCACAGATTGTATCTCTATTGAAAGCTGACCTGACCTGTGCATGTGACACAGGAGCTCAGCCTTTTTTACACAGGAGCAGGGTGGGTGTCCTTCACAACATTAAATGTATTCAATATGGAATGTTCTTACATTGTGGGTAAGTAATTGACAGATGTATTTTTAGATATAATAAAAACATCCTCAAGAACAGTTTTAAGACTTACCCAATTTTTCATCACATCATTTTTCCTTTTCATCATCTAGATGTCCCAGATAAGGTATGGTCACTGTTGGGAGCAGGACACAGTTTGCTGGATAGCAGACTAAGTATTTATTTAGAAGGAAGAAGAAAACATGCTTGGTGTGGGTGGGTTTTACTCCATGGAATGTTTTCCCAGTCCTTCAAAAAAACACAAAATTATCTAGAAGCCTGATGCACTACAGAGCAAAAGTTCTGCAAAACATTTCATGTAGCTTGCACTTAAAAAATTAATTGAACATATCTGCACATGCCACTGGTGTCCTCTTAGTCACTCTGGTAGCTCTCAGAAGACCATTTTGACATCCTTGGTCTGGCTAGAGAAAGTCCTACTCCAGCAGGCAGGATCAGGTTCATTAATTAGGAAAATTCATGTCCTTGCATGTTAAAATTAGATAACGCTTTTGCCCTCTTCTGCATCTGTAGTTTCCACACATCTTTTACCTTTTCCAAACCAGTTTTTCTCGTGGTGGTGTCCCACTTCCTGCAGGGATGCAGCTTGTCCTGTTATCTCCCCTGAGTAGAGAAGGGGAGATGGATGGGGCAGGATGTGAGAGAGGAGAGGTGACCCCTTCTGAAAGCCAACCTCTGATCTGAGGGTTGGTTTTTGTTCCTGGACATGTATATGGGCTCTACCTTGGCATGGTGCCATGGGAAATCTCAGCCCACACTGGGAGCTCTAATTTTTCCAGAGATTATTCAGTTTTCAGGCCCCCATTTCAGAGTCTCAAATGCTGTTTTGTTCTTAGAAGACTCTGACCCATAATTTCTGAAGTAATGTGGGATTTGGGCTTCCTACCTATTCTTGAATGAGGCAGGTGGTTCTGCTGCATATACAGTCTTTTCTAAGCCCTGCTGATTTTGGCACTTCCTGCCTCTTTCCTTCATTGTATTTAACCATTTAATTTTTAACTCCCAACTGCTGTGCTTCCCTATATATTCCTCCTGCCCCAGAAAGATCATGTGCTTCCAGCTGATTTAACTTTCAGTGATCCCAAGCAATAAGCAAAGCACTGTCCATGCATCCAGTTTTGTTTGCCTATTAAATGTAGTCATAATTATTAATGTTTTGATACGTCGTGTTAGAAAACTGCAGCATCTCCATATTGGCTTTTACCCACAGCTTGAAATTAAATGTAAATTGAAAAGAAAGCAACGTTTTGTTGTCTGGAAATTCACTTTAAATTATGCAGATTGAAAACATACTATTTGATTACTTTGGCATTGAGTCAGTACGCTCTAAGTTATTTATTGTGAGGAGTTACAGATATGTTTTCCTTGTATGCTCAAGATAATTTCTGGACGCATAGAAGTCCATTACAATCCACAAATGACTCACACTGTGAGTATTTTAAATGCAGCTCTGATTTGGATCAGTTACAGTGCAAACTGGGATGAGAAAGATACTTTGCATCTTTGCAGAATCAATTTGGCAGATTTGGTTAATATCAGCTGCTGTATATAGTGCCCTACACCATTTGTCAGGGAGATTACAAATCTGGAAGAGGGCAGGTTTGTTCAGTATGATTCAAAGGAAAGATAACCTGAGTGCCACTGAATTGACCAGTTATGTCTGTCTTTTTAGCAGTGACTGATAATCTTTCTGAGAATGCTTTATTCTCCCTTTTCTGCTTCAGAGTTTTTGTTCCATTTCCTTTAGTCCTTTTCTCTCTGAAATCCCTGGTTACCAGGGCTATGGTGAGTGCTGACGTTTTGTTGTGTGGTGTTTTTTTGTTGTTGAATTTTTTTTGGTTGGTTGGTTTGTGTGTTTTGATTTATTTTGGATTTTTTGGGGGAGCTTTTTGTGTGTGTTCTTCTGGGTTTTTTTGTTTGTTGGTTTTGTTTTGGTGTGTATGTTTTATTGTAGGTTTTGTTGTGCATCTTTTTATCAGAAGAAGGTAAATTTTTTGCTTGGCTCTGGGTGTAGGTTTGTACTGGCAACAAAAGAAGCAATAGCTTCTCACATACTGCTCTACCAGTAAAAACAACCAAAGCCAGCCTGTGCTTGGTCTGCCATAAGATGAGAGAGAAAAAAACAAGATTACTTGTGTTAATGCTCTTTGGAATATGTGTGTATGCACATGCATGCAGGGAAATATGCTACAGTTGTTTTAGATGCATAAGCAGCTTTTTATCTACTTAAAATCTGGCAAAATATTTTATACACATTATAGGAATGGATGTCATTTGATGCCAGATCAGTTCGTTGTGGTGACCTTTCTTTGCCACTGATATTTGAAGAAATCTGGTTTTGCAAAATTCTTCTAATATCTCTGCATGCACTGCTATTTTAAAGGTACCACAAAGGCTGACTCTGAAGTGTTTCATTCCTGATGCTCACTGGTTTTCTTTTTGAGAGCTCAAATTCCACTGATACAGTGGGAAGCTGGTTCACTCCCTTGAACAGACTGACTAATCCTGAAATGATGATGCTTTCCATGGCACCGATGGGGAGTTTTTTCGGTTTAACAGCGAGATGATTGCCTTCCCTGCCCCTTACTCCCCAGCAAGCCCATAAACACTGTTTTTTATTTGTGCTGTAATGTAGATGCAGCATTTTCTGCTGCCATTAATGTGCCACTGGGCTCGGGATATCCAGCCCTGCTGTGGGGAGAACTGACTGTGGCAGTAAAAGGCAGAGAATTTGCTTATTTTCTTCTTTGGTAGTAGTATATAAGAAAAAAATGATCTGCCCTACCAGTCTCTCAAGGCCAGGCAGCATCAAAACCCTTAAACAGGCCAGAACTTGCCACTCCTAATTGTTCACAGAGGTGCATGATCTGTGATAGTGGAGGGTCAGGCAGCAGAGTTGTCTTGAGAATGCTGGGAGTTGACACTGTCCTGCTTGTTGTAAAGGTGTGTATACCAAAGCCATATATCAAGATTCTTGCTGATTTTTTCTGGTTACCAGCTTGATTCTTCACTTAAACAACAGAGGTCAGCAGCCACCTACAGCATCCCTAGGTTGGGAAGGGTAAGGAAGAAGTCGTTGGTTATTTTACCCTGCTTAAGGGTAGGTGACACTGAAGATAGTGCTGCAGTCGTTGTATAGTTGTGCTCTGGTGAGAGTAGAACTTCTGGCTACAGTGCAGTTACAGCTCAAAAGACTGTTCAGTGTAAGTGTAATTTGAAACAGCACACATGAATGGCTTTATTTATTTATTTAAGCTAGGACAAGGAAAAACTGCATTAATCCGTACAAGGGGAACATTGTATGAGTTTTTTTGTGGTAGTTTACTGATGGGCTGGGAAAGCTAGATCCTTGGCCTCTCTGCTTCTGGGTGACTGGCAGCTCCTGTTTGTTTCTCTGTGTTTAGGATGAATCTGCTAAGGATGCTTGTTTCCTTGTGGCTTTGTGGCCCACACTGTCTGGGCTGGCTGAAGGCATGATAGATCTGCCAAAAGGAACACAGATTGAAGATTTTACTCTAAAATATCTGCCTGCAATTTCAGGATAAAGCTGCTCCTTTAGAACTGGATATGTTTAAGGCATTTGGAATTTAAAAATAAAAATACTGGCTATATTAGGAGATTATACAGTAACAAAGTTTGATGTACTGTTGAACTCTAGAGTGCTCTAGGGCTTTGATTTTGCTGCTGATCCTCTAAATATGGTTTTTTACTTGTTGTTTTCCTAAAGTATGGGCTGCATTCTGAAAGGTGGTGAGAAGGAAATAAAACTTTTACTTTTAAATAAACTCCAGATACAAACTTCTTTCTGAAATGCTGAACACTGCCCATACTGACAAATGTCTCTATAAGCAGTGGTCAGACAAAGCAAATGTTCATTTAAGCACTCTAGCTTTCATAATTTGTGCTCTTCATGAAAGCTGTTTAATTTTTTTTTTACTAGTGCATTTTTTAAGGACTTTAAACTTAATTAGTCATCATTTAATATCATAGGAATAAGAGCAAATAAATTTGATTTTTGTTATGACAGTGCAATATAAACTTTTTTTACATTAAAGTTTTTAAACTGATTGAAAAATTATTCCCCCAGCTTTATGCACAAGCCATAAATATGTGTCCTCCAGCAGTGAGGCTTGTACCTAAAGTCCAAGATTAAAAATCAGAAGGCAAAAAGGCACCAAATCTTTTATCTCTTCTGCTGTAGAACATGATATTCCTCTTTGCTATTGTGCATATATGTCATGTTAGGTGATCAACTATAGTCCAAAATTATGTCTCAGAAAGGGGTATATAAATCTTTTGTCTCTAACTGTGTTTAAATCTCTTAGCCAAATAGTCTGTGTGACTTGGTAGCCTGGAAATTTGTAGACAAAGCAGCCGTGTTAGGCATCAGTGCAGTGGTAGAAATGTTGCAATTTTCCATTGAAGATAAAATTAGGTGGCACTCTGCCTGAGCCTTTTTACTATGGTTACTGATGAGTTGCACAAACTTGTAATAACTTAGTGGGTACTCTTGATGATATGGTGGTGATCCAAGCCCTGTTTAAATTCTCAGATCTCGATCTGATTTTGTTTAGCCAAAATAAAGGTGGCCAGAAGGGCCATTTTGTTTAGTGAAATAAAATACTCAAAAATTTCAGCATAAGTGGAACGGGGTGAACTGGGGAGCAAGGGGAGCACTCCAATATTTGTCCTTGTCTCTGTCAGATCCTTTTAGCTCATTTGCCTCTTTTACTTTCTTATCTTCTTTTATGCAGAGGCCTTAGCCCTCCTCTGGAGTGTTCCAAAACTGAGCTGGAGATGGTGGTACTTGTTAAGAAAAAAAAGCTTCTAAAAAGCTATTCAATGTATGTTTTCTATTTTAGAAGCTTATTCCACTAAAATACCACCTGTTTAGTTTTGGGAAGTACATTGAACACAGGAAAAATGTAGATTTTTATGTAATCTGAGATCTGTTCTCACTGTGTTGAGGATATTAACCATGGGAAAAGGAGATCTCTTAAACACAGAAGAAAGAACTGACCAGAACATTCTGCATTTGGTACTTTATCAGAACCAAATATAATATCTGGAGTTCAGTTTGCTTTTATAAACTTAATTAAATGCTTTCTGTTTATGCTAAGCATGGGCTATAACAGGAGGAGTAAATGCAGTGGTCAGCAGCGAATGATAATGTTCTCACAAGGATAGTAGGTCCCAACCAATCTCAGAGACTTGTAAACAGAAATGAAACAAAATGGCACACAGGCAGTCAAATTAGATGGCATTAAAAACTTGGAATTTTCTGCTTTTTTAGAGTGTCCCTGCTGATCCAGGCTTGACACTGTGAAGTGGGGAGGAGGAGTTCCTCTTTGAATAGTTGCATAACTGAGGCACAGAACAAGCATATGTTATATTCAGCTAACAGTGGGAACTTAGATGTGCTTTATAAAATGTGTTAATGACAAAAATGTTTTAGCTTCCAAGGCACCAGGCTGCTGGCATTGCTTAGTCCTTAATTGAAGGTTTATATGAAGCCTCATTTTTTAGTACTGAAACTTACAAATACAAAATAATGTGATAACCAAGACACACTGTTAGTGTTTAAGAACACATGGAGTGACTAGACTGACTTGTCTGTATCATGTATTCCACTGTTGTTGTATGTTGTTGTATGGTTTTGGAATGACAACTTTCCATTTTCTGTCTGTCTGGACTTCTTGGTGTTTTTAGTCTGTACAGGTTTAAATTTGTTCCCAAAGGTGATCTGGAAGGGATTTTTTCTTAACAAATCATGTACTTTTATGAAGCAGAAAAGCAACTTGAAAAGGCTAAAAAGAAATTCTGTTTTCATTAACCTTCAAAATATCAAGACTGTCAGCCCAGGTCTTCTGCGATTATGCTGAAGGACTGAGATATATACTGTTAGCTCCTGAATCTTAAATGAAGCAGCATATGTGTTGAATCTTTAATAAATTCATTTTTTTCCAAAAAAGTGAAGTGGGTGTTAGTAAAAACAAACAAAACCGGAGTTTTGAGCTTCTGGCTGAAAATCCCTTACTCTCTGTTACTGCATCCTTTTCTCTTTGCTCCTGCAGCATTGCTTTTCCCAGTCTATAGCTGTGGCATACCCTAGTCAGGCAAACCAAGCTTCTCACTGTGAGAAAATGTGCAGGGCAAGGAGCTGCTGTCTAAGGGCAGCTGCTCCTCTCCCTGCCCTGCCCTGCTTGGCATTGACTGCTATTTGCCTTGAGCATGTAAAGTCTTTGGGATTTTCATGCTGTTCATAAGAAACTTGGTAGCAGTGAGGTGGACAGGTAGGTCACTGGTTCAAGGTCACCATAGTCAATTTAAAGACTTTTTAATCTATGGGAGGTGGTAATGCTTCTCCCTCAAGGACAGACTTTGCATCCGTGAGGGTTGTCTTAGCACATGGCGGCTTTCTCCTTGTTGCAGTTTCAGATGATGAGTAGTGTTGTGCCAACCATCAGACCTTTTTCTGTCAAGGAAATAGAGATTAGCAACATTCTCAGCTGCTTTCAGAGGTCAGTCATTGTCTCCATGCATTTTGAGTGCAGTGGCTTGTGCAGAAGCTGGCAGTCTGGGATTTTTATCTTTGTGAAACAAAGGACAGATAAGCTCCATTTCCTCTGTGGTTTTTCTGATCTGCATACCTGCTTTGGAAATTTATAGTTATCTTCTGGTGTTTCTTCCCCATTTGCTCTGGGGTTTTACATGTGCACTCATTTGTGAATAGTGACATGCATTTCGCTAGTATGTAGCCTGACTGCAATAATGCTGTGTCACTACAGATTTTTTCTGGATCTTTGATGCTAATAGAAGCTGCAGATGTTTAAATGTTCCTTCCTTTGCCTTTTATTGTTCACCTGAGATACAGACATTTAGTAGGAAGGATGTGTTAGGTTAGCTTGTGTTAGTGTTTTGAGATTTTTTGGGAATGAGATACACTTAAGCTGTTGTTCCACTTCTACATTAATAGGAAATTGACTTTAATGGGAACTCTTGGTTACAGCACAGTGCAGAGCTTGTTTTCCTCACACCCTTTTCCTGTGTCCCTCTCTATTCTCTCTGCTCTCCCTGCCTCTGGTTTCTCTACCCTTTGTCCTGCTTGTCCCCCTTTTCATTTCTTTGCCATGTCTTTTACTTTTGTTTTCTTTGCCAGCTTGGTTGTGCGTTCCTATTTTTCTTCTCCTTACCCTCTGAAATAGCACTCAGACCTCTGTCAGAGCTGGTATTTAGGTTTTTTGTTGTTGTGAAAAACAAGCCTGAGGTGATAGCCCAGGGGTCAGGGCCATGGCAGAAAATGTTGGGTGGATCCTGGCAGGTTTCTGATGCGTTTGGAAACATCTTAATCTCAGCAGTGCACCTGGCACAGGTGCATTGTCACTCTGCTGAGTGGCGTTTGTCTTGTCTCAGGGTGTAGGTTGTTGGTGCTTGACTTGATGGACTTCAGTTTGCTTCTCTTGTTAAATTCAGTAAGTAAAAATTTCTGTACACAGGAGGGGAATAAACCTTTTATACTGTATGGTAACTGCATGTGTTCAGCATTATACCAGTGATTCTTTCTGAATCAGCACTATAAAAATTGTGACTCAATTTGTTCCACTTAGTCAGGGCTGCTTCCTTTAATGACCAAAGCAAACATATATGTGCTGCTTTTTTTCTTTCTAACTACTACTATAGGAAGCCAAAGGTAATGGCCTGCTTACTAAAATTCTACCATATATAAAAGTGCCACTTGAACCTGAGCAATACCTGTGCCTGTGCAAAGCACCATGCATGTGTTTGTCAGAGCCTAATCCAGGGACCTTGAAGTACTAATGTGTATCTGAGGGACTGTGTTGCTTTGTAGACCTTTTTTTTCTGAAAAGAAAGGAGAATCTGGTTGTAGCTTTGATACATCTGTGTGCCTGGCTGGTAGCTAGAGATGGTAGCCAGGACAGAAAGCTCTTGCTTGTTTGCTGTCTACATGTGATGAATTTGTTTATTGTCTGCCACACTTGATGCATCAACACTCCTGTAAATGTAACTTTTTAAAGTGTTTTTTACACTGTCTTCTAGAAATGCTGGTTCTGAAGCATTTCTTGGAATGCAAGTTGTGTGCATGATTCTGAAGTGCTTTGAGGCTGTATGTGCTGGTTTGTTGCCTCCGTGGTACTGAGTATGACCCTGGGGTGACAATATGGGTGCTGATAAGTAAAAACTTTAATGTCTTACTGAATTTGCTGTGCAGCTTTAGCATGAATTTGTTTTCACCTTCAGTTTTAACATGGAAAGGTTTGCTTACTCTTGCAGAATTAACTTCATGGGTGTTTGCCTTAGGATGTTATGAGAGCCCTTAAGCTTTTTACCAGTGTGTATATCTGCCTAACAAAGTACTCTTCACACTATTTACATGCACACAGTTTTTCATTCTGGTATTATTTAAGCGATGCTCTCACCACTGGAAAGGGGGTTCTGCAAAGGGGGCAGAAATGGAAATGTGAAGTGACCTTTGCCACTTGAATTGCAGAGTTTAGCCTGGAATAAGATACTACTCTGAACTGGACTCTGGTTTCTGAGATATTTGAGTGTAATAGGGAATAACAGTGTTTAACTGCTCTTGCTAGGTTGACTGATGATAAGTATTTTGTCTATTTGTGTTAGTAAATGCGTGATTGCATATCAATTCCAAGAGCTTATAATGATCTTAGTTTTCAGAATGTCTTATAAAGCAACTTATAAAGGACTTGAGCCCTGACATAAACTTAATGTTGTAGTTATAAAGAAAAAAAATCCCTTATATTTTCAAGCTCACAATATATAAGGTATTTTAAATACATGAAAAGTATGCTTGTGGTTTGTTTTTTCTAAGCTTTCTTTTTCCATTCCTATTTTCTGCCATTTGTGTTACATGCAGGCAACTGGAGTTATTTCGGATGGGGAGAGCAGCTGAGTACGTAACAGTTTGATTTCTTGCAAGCTTTCTGATTGTATAGTGATGCAGCATGCTCCAGCACAAGGAAAAGTGGAAGTATTCATGCATATAGAAAATCTGTTCTTTTGTATTTTCTTTTACTTTCACTTAGTCTTCATATTTGTGTGGATGGATGGCTGTTCCTTTTTTCACTTTTTAGCTTTGTTTTGGTCTTGTTTTAAAATGAGTTGCTTGTGCCTTCTACTGGAATTTGAGGACATGGTGGTGGATTTGGACTATTATTCTTTTCCTGTAAAGGTGATTCTAGTTTTTTTGCTTGTGTATGTCTTTTGTGTTGATTTTTGTACCCGTGTAAGCCCAAATCAATGTTTGAAGTAGTGGAAAAACCCAAGGGAATCTGTAGTCATTGTCTTACTAAGAAGATATGGTGGAAATATATTCCAAGTACTACAAAAGGGAGTAAATCTGAATGAAGAAATTACTGTTACACACCAGTGACAGTTCCTTGTTTTCCTGTCTTTGATCAAACATAAGTTCTTTGTGCATTGGCAGTGTTGACCCACTCGCTTGTGTTCAGTACTGGATGTCTCAATTGTTTATTCTTAGAGGTGGGATAGGATAACCAAGAGGTAACTAATTAACATTTTTAGACTACTGAAAAAAAGTACAGTGTCCTAAATTGCTTTATTTTCCACTTTGGATATTTGGGAGGGAAATGGGGTGTTTAAGTCAGTGAGAGGTCTAGGAGAGCTGTGTATGTGTATTTCTCCTGTTTATCTGGGGAGTCAATGTGTGGTGGTTTTGTTTTAAAAGATATTTGTATATGAGGCTCCCTCCCTTTGTCCCGCTCTCCCTTTCTGTCTTCCTTGCTGTGCTGTCCTCTTTGAAATCATTTTAGCATCTTTACAGTCAGGCTTGTATTATTGGTGTTATTGGTGTTTCCAAGTGAACTCCATTAGCTTGACAATATAATGAAAAACACACTTCTAACTTTAACATTTAAACAGCAGCTGTGAAGGAAGCAACAGAAACAGCATGTTGGTAGCTGGAAGACTTTTTCCTGATGAGAGCTTTGTGCAAGAGGAGTGCTGTAGCCCAGACCTTTGTTAGTTGGGCAGAGCGTGCTTTTAGAATAGAGTCATCTTGTACTGCTGACCTAGTTTCCTTTTAGGAAAGGGAAAGACTTGAAGAAGTAGGGTAGATGTTTAAGGGAGTCTTTGCACTTCAGCCTGTCAGTTCTGTTCTTTGCTGTTGGGTGTTTCAGCAGCAGTGTATTTTCAAGTGAGAAAAACAGGATCATGAAAGCTCTTAAACTGAAGACTTAGTGTTGCAAACATGTCTTAAAATATGCAAATTTCTAATGTATTTTTAAGCAGTGAGAGCAATATGATGAACTAATGACCTGCAAAGTTGCGTTTAAATAATTTCTCAAAACCTAGGCAGTTTTAGCATAAAAAGATATAGAAGAGCCTCAAAAAACACCCTTGTGTCCTTTTGAGATATGTTTTCTTACTTCTTACTTCAGTAGTCCTCTTTAAGTTAGTATGCATTTTGGTTATTGTATTTTAGAAAGTGTATTTGTCAGAAGTGACCAATGGTTCAGTAGATGATGATGTAGTGGGATCTGAGACTTAAGGAAAGAAACTGTTGGTAGCTATGATGAAAAGAAATTCAAATAGATGACAGGTGAGGAAGGTGAATTAATTTCAAGGCCCTTGATGGGGAGCTGGTAGAGACTTTTGCTGATCTGGAAGTTATTCCTTCAGTTAGTGCACTTTATATTCTTCTACCATTATTAAAATAGACAAAAGCTGTGAAAAGCTGAGCTCTTGTTTTGGAGAACTAATGAGGGTTTTGCTTTGTCCAAGATTTTGCTCAAGTTTATAGAGGATAACTAAGCATAAGGGACTGGATGTCAGCTCCCAGAGGCTGATGACACTGTTGTAGAAAAGCAGGAGACAATTTCAACTTAATATGTTTTGAGAGGAGCTCCTACTGTGTCTTGAACCTGCAAAACCATTTCTTCATGTGGATTCATCTGCCACCTGTAATGGTTTTGCTGCTAGCTTTTCTTTCCTGTACAGAAGTTTTATTTAAAGAAAGCTGCCTGAGGCAAAAGGGGACTCATTGAGCTGGCATAGCAGGACTGTCAAAGTGGTTTTGAGATACTAAAAGCTCTGTGTTCTACTGTGCAGCAGTCATGTTATAATTTCTGGAGGCAAGAATTAGGGGAAGGTATAACAGTCACAGAAGGTATCTCCTTCCATGATTTTCCCCACTGTAAAATCCTACTGTGTGATGTGACTGCCCCAGTGGGTTTTCTTCTTTTGCTGCCTATATGCATGAATATTCAATAATGAAACACGAACAGCATGCTTCTGCCCTGCCCTTCAGCTTTACCCACAGCTCTCTACACAGTGGGTCCAGTGACAAAGAAACAGTTTTCATCCCTTGACAGCTCTTTGGCATATGTATGTGAAATTTCTCAAACTGGGGTAAAAAAATTACTGTGTTTTTATGTTTATGGTTATGTGTCTTGTTACCAATTTAACCAGTTTAACTGATCTTCTGAGACTGGGGCTAAGCTCCAACTTCACTTACAGAAGACCTGTTTTATCACCTCTTTGAAGAAAACAGTACTTGAATTTATGACACCATGTATGTTTGTGAGGCATATTTGCTGAAACATGGGCTGTAATGCCTCCATTTGAAGGGGCACTGCATCCCCAAAGCCACTTCTGCAAGTTCTTGTCAGTCTCTTAATTACAATTTAAGCATCAAATATGCTAATGAATGGGATGATCACTGTATGTTGGCATTTCAGAGAATACTTTCTTGCAAAGGAAATGTGTGCTATAAGCCACATATGGACCAGGTTTTGATGCCTTTAATCAGGCTGAGCAATGTCTTAGTTTGAGAACACTTCTGTTAAATAAAGTGAGATTGCTCATAGGGTAGTTGCAGTTCAGCATGACTAAGAGCTTTTTGAGTTGGCTGTTATTTATGACTCAGTTGAGGATTTCTGTCTGGTATTAACATCTGTGAATGCTGTTAGGTTCATGGGGTGTACATTGGAGAAAAAACACGTTCGTGCCTCATGGAGCTTTGTATCCTTTAAACATGCCTCAGGAAGGCATTTTGTGTCATGACCTCAAAGGTACTTCCTTCTGCTAAAAGCCAGTAAGAGCTCTGAGAAATTCTGGTGTCAGCTTTTATAAATGTATATGCTGTAAATGTTTGATAACATTTACACTATCTGCTATTTTAGGATGTTGCTTAGAGATACTGTCATTTATGTGGGATATCTTCATTTGATAAGGCAGAGGTGAGATGCTATGACTGGTTAACAAATTCTGATAGTGTTTCTGCAACAGTTTGATTCATTTGGAATTCTCTGAGCTTATCAGCTGGTCAGCGTTGCAGTGTTCAGCTTCCTAATAAACGTAACTGTGTCTTTGCACTCCCAGTATTAGTAAGTCACTGGATTCAGGTTTTTTTCACCCAGATGATTTGTATTTTTTGTTATATATTTGTGGTTAGCAGAAAAAAAAGCTGTTGGTCTAGTGATTTTTACCACATCCTCCACCTGTGTCTCAGGTTAGGCTGAGGTTAGGCTGCTTTCAGCTTCTACAAATGCTGTGATTATTATGGAGCCACACCCAAAAAGCTTTCCATCATACCAGAGTTCCTTAGGCTTTACCTTAAAAATGACAGTTACATCTGATGGGACGAAGAAATTAGCTGAACAGCAAAGTGAGGCATTAAAAGACTCTTTGGAGCAGTGTGTTTTCTGTCCCATTAGAAGTAATTATTGTTCATTAGGTGGCAATGGCTCAAGTGTTGAGCAATAACGATGACATTGCTCAGCTGAGTAATAGTTTATTATTCTTGTGAGGTCAGTGTGAACCTTGTGATTGGCAAATAGATAGGCTCTTGCTCCACACGCTGGAAGTTTGGTGCTCCTTGGTGAGGTTTTGGCATATTAAATAATTTTTGTGTAGTGAATTTTGAATATTTTTCCTAAGCACTGTTCTGTGATTAAATTGATGGACACTGTGCTTTTAATAAAGCTGAATACAGCAGCATATGATTGCTATTCATTTCTGTTCAATTGACTGGAGACTGACAAGAACCCTGCAGCATTTAAACTACTAAAAAGCAGGAGGCTTAACTCTGTTTTTGGTGCGGACAATCAAATTGAATTGGTTCCATTTAGGAGTGTAGAGCAGGGCTTTTTCAGGTGACCCGTATTTTGCAGATATTTACTGCTGCTGTTCTTTTCTCGTCTTCTATCCACTTTAGAGTGCTAATCTTAGTATGTTGTGAATAGAAAGATGATCAAGAACAAGTTTTACCTCAGATTAAAGAAATGGAGATTGAGTCAGAGTTATGGGAAGCACCCGTGGAGGAAAAAGGGGCTCCCTGGTGCTGCATTCCATCTGCTTGGATTTTCAGCAGTTGAATGCAGAGTTCTTTAAGCATATAAAGAGCACTTTCACTTTATTGTTCAGCCTCATGATGAATGACTGTGTAGGACACACACCATTGGATAACCTACCAGTGAGGGCTTTAATTTGATTGTCCTTTTTAGACAGACTTGGTGGCAGAGAGAATGAATAATGGCTGATCCTTATTTTCTTTTGTTTCAAGCATGTTAATGGTGCACTCCACTGCCTTATGGTGTGTGTATTTCACTTTAAGCTTGCCAAGATAACCTTGCATCCTGCACAGCCATACACAGTCATATATTTTTGATATCCTACCTCACTAAAACTTGGCATTCTCCTTTCCTGAAGGGTTATCAATCTGTTTCTGCAGGGAGAGGGACTCACTGGAAAGGAGCTTTTTCCTTTGTAAAGGTTATTATTAGTGTTAAGTACTATGCTTGATCTAGTTTACCTGTATGTGTTAAGTGTATCAGTTTTTGCCTGTAAGCAGTAGTATAATTATTTATAAACAGAACTGCTCTCCCAGTTCTTCTGATTTTCCTACTGGTACTTTCCATTAATTTCTCTTAACTTAAACTAATACTTAAAAAAAGGAAGAAAAAAAATTGCATAAAAATCCAGAACCACAAAGTTCTGGTTAGGAATGCTGAGAAGAAAGGACAGTATCACAGTTTAAAGGTTGAAAGTTTTTCAGAAAGAGCTCCTTTCCACGAAGAAATATTTTTGGATTTGTGTTTTTTTTCTTTTCCAATATATAAAAGTTCATTTTGGCAGCAGCAAAGTACCTGAAATTTTTGGTGCTGGGGGTTTTTGTTGTTGTTGTTTGGTTATTGTTTTGTATATGAAGGTTTCTTTTGTTTTCAATAAAGATGTTTTAATATACTTTTTAGTAATGACTAAAGAAAAATAATGTGTAATAGGAAGGGGGAAAGGAGGGTATGGATCTGATCACTGCAGTTCCTTGGTGCACATTTGAGAGAACTGGAGGTTATGGCCAGTTCCCAGATGGAGATACAGCCACAGCAGAAATAGTGCTTTTTGTCATTCTTCCAAAACTAAACGGGCTCCATTGTCCCAGCAAGGCAACTTGAGAGAGCTGTGCCCTTAAACTGCTTTTGTCTCTTAGCCTTTGAAGATGCTGACAGTGCCGTGGATGACCGGGACAGCGACTACCGCAGCGAGACGAGCAGCAGCATCCCCCGTCCGTACCACAGCACCGCGCAGCCCAACGCCTCCGTGCACCAGTTCACGGGCCCAGCTCGCCTGCAGCAGCAGGGAGTGCTGCGGGACTCCTGTGCCAACTCCCTCCAGAGTTACGATCTGGATTATCGGGAGCATGTGGCCGTCAGGTGAGTGCTGTCTTATGGGGAGCTCTCCCTTCCCCATTGTTTTTCCACTGCAGACCATGAAGGTACCGTGCTGGCAGGGGAGGGTGGATCAAGGGCTCTAAAAGTCTTCTGATAGGAAGGTGTTACGAGTGTCATTCACACTGGGATTCTGCTGTGAACCAGGGAAAACACGTGAGGGTATGTGTTACATAAGACCTGCCAGTTTAGGGAGTTACCTTTAAAAGAGACACTCAACTTTAGGTCATATACTCTTGATTGTACTTTCCCCTTATTCTCTAAAGGCTAGAGTAGTGGGTAGTTGCTTGTTCTGGTACTGTGGGATAGGTATGCCTCCCAAGCCAGTGAAACACATTCCAGCAGATTTATCTTCTTGGGAGCTTCTTTCTTGATGCAGATTTATTTTCTCTTCTGGATTAGCTCCAGTTCTATTAGATCTGCCAAAACAATGTATTCAAGAAGAAAGTCTGTAACAGATAAGTTGTTGGTTTTCTCCTTCTGTTCCTGTTATCATATAACACTGTTGAATGGTGTGCTTTCTCTTTAGATTTACTTTCAGCTGTACAAAAGTGTGTACTCTGAATTTTTTTTTTTTACCATAAATCAGTAGTTTCAGAAGTGTTTTTAACTTGTTGAAATATTGAGTATTGCAGCACTCCTTTACCAGGATCATTGGCTGTGTGCTAGAGCTAGTTGTGCAAGGTGAAAGCAGAAGATTCTGGGCAGTGCTGGTCAGGTTGATAAGAATGGTTCTGTAGAACAGGCTAAGCTGCTGCTTCTGCCTTTGGTGAGGAAGGAAGAGGCAGCTACTTAAGCACTGTCAGAGGTGCAGAGTTTTATTTGTATTATAACTGATTTGGTCTACCTTATCTCCCTTGGCGCAAATGTTCTTGTTTTCTGAAGCCTGAACCTAAATTCAGTTATTGCCTTGGGTGGCTGAGGCTTAAGTTTTGCCCTTCTTGATCTATGATCATTAATGGTAAAGGGTAAAGTTTAATGGTAACATCTAATGTTGCTACTGTTACCGAGGTTTCAAGAATAGAAGCAAATGTGCCAACAAAATGCATTTACTGCAGTGTGATGCGTCATTCCTAGTGCTCTATTCCTTGTTCATTAAATGTCTTCTATATAAGCAAGTTATTCCCTTTCCCATGTGAGTCTGTGCTGCTGGCTTGCAGTGGTAAAATTGCTGATGATCTAAGAAGATGAGCCTTTTTCTTTCTGGAGGAGCTGAGCTGAACAGTTAAGTTCCCCAGTCAGGGGAAGCCAGTGGTGGCGGCATATTTTTGGAGATATATGATTTCATGGAGTAGTTTTGGCAATACAGGTAGTTTTTCACTTGGAGTCAGTGTGTATGTGAATTTCTATCTGTATCTAAAAGACAAATGTGTTTGTAAGACCTTTCAAAGAACCACTGCTGGTTTGAATTCTTTGAGAATACCAAGCTGGAATATATTCCTTTTTTTCCCCTGATTTACTTGAGGTTTTGATGTAAAACGATCTGGACTAATAAAATTTACTTTAAAACCATGAGCTTTGTAGTTTGCTGTGGTCAAAAATCACTTTCAGTCCAGAAATGCAAATCCTTGATGGTAATCTGAGCATTCCTGTTCCCATGTGCATTTTCCACATGCCCAGCAAGATTCTTGGCTATGTGTATAATCTTAGAACATAAAATATGCAAATAAGCTTTCCAAAGAAGCTACGTGGGATTCTCTTACTTACCAGAAAGGTATTTCTAAGAAGCTGGCTGAAAAGAAGCACATGGGTAGGTCTTAAATATTTTCAAAACAAAGTTGTAACTGAGTATTGCAGGAACAAATTGTATTTGACTTTTGTTCCTAGCAGCTCTCAGTTTTGTGTACCAGGCAGTCACCTGATGAAATGAGCATTCTGGCAGAGTGCAGCTGATGGTTGCTGTGAAAATGAGGGCTTGTAGGAGGCTTTCCTGGGCAGACCCAGAAGAACCAGACAAGAACCTGCTAAAACCTGTCTTGAACTGGGCAAAAGGTTGTCAGTACCAAAACGCCTCAGTTGAAACTGTCTGTTCTAACACCCGGGTTTTTTTCTTACAATAATTGAGTTTGGATGAAATAGTTCTGCTTCTCTTTATTTGCTGTTACATGTGATCGTATTCCTTTGATAGAAGTAATGTATTTTCTTCTAACCTTTTCTTAAGGATGATAAGCAGTATTGTTATTTGTCCTTGGAGTGTGTTTTGCTGCCAGCAACCAGTTTGGCTTCAGAAGAGCAGATGTCTCAGATGTCTTTTCCTCCATTTTTTGATTTTGATTTTGTTTTTTTTTTTTTTTTTTTTTTTTTTTTTTTTTTGGTGGGGTTTTTTTGTTTGGTTTTCTTTTTTGGTGGGTTTTTTTTGTTTGTTTGTTTTGTTTTTTGGTGGATTTTTTATTTCTGTTTTTTTTTTTTTTTTGTTTAAGCATTAACTTTTCTTTGCAAAGCTCATTTTCTTTAACTGTTTGTCTTCCATACCTCCCTAGTCTTGCTCAGTATGAGAGCATAGGTTCCATTGTGAGAGGCTGCACTGACCCAGAGTCCACATCTGAGTCTCTGGGTCCGTCAGATGAGTGGGTTACCTTCTTTGCACCTCTCTGCCTGTCTCCCCACTATTGCTGCTTTGAAGTCTTCCTTTTGTACATTTCAGCTGATACTCGATGTTTGCCTCAGCTATTTTTTAGATCTGTAGTAGTTAAATGCTGGGCTGATGTCTTTTTCTTATTTCTTATAAAAGGGATGCTTTGTAAAAGAGCAGAGAAAACACATACAGGGAAAGAAGCTCAATTAGAAAAGTAATTTTCTTTATGCCTAAATTAGTCAATTTTTTTTGGTTTACCATTTACAGATAATGGCTCTTCAGACATTCATGTAGCTCCCATTGCCTTCAGCTGAGTTTTGGAAGGGCTTGATCCAGTAACTACGGTGGCCCTGGGAATCTTTTAGAAGAAAATTATTTCAATTACCAGCATAAAATAGTGAACAAGAAGTATAGTAAGTGTTCTAAACTGTGTATAACACGACTCATTTAAAGTAATGAGCATCTTTCCAATTAGTGTAAGTTAGCTGATACTGTTGGAAATGCAGCATTAAAGCAGCAGTAGCAAATGCAATGAGCCATCTCTCTTTCAGGGCTCTCCCATCTATATCCTATGTTGGCATGCTCCATTCAGCTCTCATGGTGAAGATTCTTTGATTAGCAGTATCCATAAAGTGCCTTTGTGCTCTCTGTCTTTTCCCTTCTCTGGCACTACAGGGTCAGGGACACACATGCCCTTTTACTCCTTAGTTCTCAGTAATGGGTGATATGGGGCAAAGCTGCATCTTTCAGGTGATCATTTTGATGTTTTTACAGTTTGTTTTTATGTAGATTGTCGGAAGCTGTCCTTGTGAGGTTTAAATCAAGAAGAGGTTTCCTTGCTGCTACCCTTAGGGCTGTTGAACAGCTGAGATAATCCTACTGACCAAGGGATAAGAATTAATCCCAAAATCCCAAGGGTCATTTACTTGGATTTCTAGGAAGCATCAGATTGTTTCACAGCTTAATCCATTCTCCCACAAGTATAAATTGCTGGATCTGTTCAGATGCATTATAAATGGAAGGTACAGATCCTGAAAAGCATCTGAGGCTTATGATGGGCTAATATCCAGCATGAGTGTTTTGTTTTGCCTTCTGGTCCAGTGACAGCTCTGAGAATCTTAATTTTGTATTGGTAGGGGCACCTTGAGGCCATTTGCTCAGCAAGACCTCTCCCAGCAAAGACGAGTGGTGAAATAGCTGAAACTCCTCTTGTTGCTTGTGCCCACACTTTGCATTTTGTCCCCCGTCCCTGCTTGCCTGGAGTCCAGTGACTCCTAAGTCTCCAAATGGAACCTCTGCTCTGTTGCCACCCCTGGGAGATGGAGGGTTTATGAATGCTGCTGAAACAAAGTCTGCAGCCCAGAGCGACCGAAATGCAGGCACAGCGTAGTGAAGTGGTGCGCGTGGGCACTGCATCTCAAAGTAGTCCTGTTGCTGCAATAAGTGACTTCTTTTCAGCATGCCTAAAAAAGCAACAGCAGAGTACTGGTACAGCCAAGGCTGTGTGCCCTCACTTGATCGCAAAAAGCTGTTCTCCCTCAAAAAGGCATTTCTAAATTTTGTGCAGACATAACTGATGCAATCTCACAACCCATGCTACTTTTCTTGACTATTTGATTGAAGTGTAATTGTGGTAGATTGGCAGGTTTTCAATTTTGTTATTTCTGAATGTTTCTGATTTTTATTTTCGTTTATTTAATGCATGTTTTTTCCATTACTATTTTTTCTGTCCTTCCTACAGCTTTTTTTAAAACTGTTGTTTTTTCCCTTCCTATTTTTTTGCTGCCTCTCTTCCTTTCCCTCCCACTCCCTTTATTTCTCATCTTAGACAAGGATCCCTAGCTAGAAATGAAAGAGTCAGGATCATTCCGTTTGACACTGAAGATGGAGAAGAAGAACAGGAGAGTAACTATGAAGAGCTAGGAAAACTGCTAATAGAGGATTTCTTAGAAAAAAGTCATAAAACTAGAAATTGGCATGAGAAAAATATGAAAAAGATGAAAACTCTTTCAAAAAGAGAAAATTTAAATCATTGTGAAAGATCGAGGTGCTGCCAAAATGTGTGTCTGGAGTCAGGTTCTGTAGATGTCCCTAGATATCCTCAGGAATATGACACAATTGATAGAAGAAGGAAAAAGAAGCTGCGATACAATTTTGAAGACAGAGGACGAATAAGCCTGCAGAGTAACGGAGGTCTGCAGTTTCCTGGGGAGAAAACAGTTTATTTCAATGGTGTGGCAGCTATTTCTGAGCCCATTGATGATTTCCCAGTATACGACAGAGTTGGAAAATATACCAGTAACTCTGATGGTAAGGGGTTGCGTGCTTATCCAGTCCTGCGTCCATACAAAAATGGGTTAATGGTTAAAAGTGGCAAGTTGCCTAACAAGCAGGGGATGAACCATGAGGACTCACTTCACCTGAGTAATACTGAGGACATCAAACACATAAGGATGCTAGAGAACACTTTTGTGCCTGTCAATGTCCTTGAGGAATTTGACAGCAGCGCTTCTGATGAGTTCGAGTACTCACCTGTTTCAGATGATGAAATGGGGGAACTGGCTACACTTTCAAAAAGATGGTATGATTCTGACATCAGCCATTTGAGAAACATAGCTGCTGATTTCCCTGCAAATATGGGCTCCCAGTTAAAAGCTAGCTCTGATAAAAAACACAAAACTAAAGAGAGCAAATGTGATCATCCTGTGCAAGACTTAGCACTGTCGCCTGTTGAAGAGCCCAATGAGGAGTACATAGACACAATGGATGAACTTCAATGTCTGGTAGAATCAGTCTCTGAATACTTGGCTGAAAAGGAGGAAGAAATCAGCAAATTTGGTACATTGCCAGAAACAAAAAAAAATGTTGAGAATGTGCTACTGAAGCAGGATAATGCTGATAATTCAGCAGAAGCTCAAAAGTCTGAGCAGACCAAACATCTTGCTGCAGAGGAGAGTAGCAAAAGCAAATCTGAATCTCTTCCGGACTTGTCAGATGTGAAAAATACAGTGAGTTCCCTGTTCAGCTCTTTCACGGAGAAAGTGGGGTCAAGCACAAAGCAGCTCACAGCCTCTGTTGAAAAACTTGTGTCTTCCACTCCAGAGAGTACAGAAAACAAAAACTCATCGGAAGGTGGAATCCTGAATGTATTTACTACTAAGGGTAAAAGTGAGAGTTCTGCTCCTGGAGGGGCAGCAGATGGTAAATCTGACACTAAATTCTCCATTCAGTCTTTGCTACCATCCCAGGTAAGCAGTGATAAAAGAGCCCAGAACACAAGCAACAATAAGCCAGAAACAACTGAGACAGACAGTAAGGCTTCTGGACCACATCCTCCCCAGCAAACACAAGGAAATTCTGCTGACAGCCAGCAGAGCCAGCATTCAGTTGTGAATTCAGTTATAAGCATGTTTAATCCTTTAAAGATCTTCTCTGAGAAGGAAGTGCCAAAACAAGAAGTCACAAAAGAGGAGCAGACCAAGGACAGCCATGCTGTGAAAGTTGAGGAGGCAAAAAGGAGCGAGACACCATCTGGACAGACATCAGCCAGGACCAGCAGCGCTGCTCCAGAGGCACAGAAAAGTGAGACTAGAAGTGAGGCAGAGGTAAATGCGAGTAGCACTTCTGTGTCTTCAATCTTTGGCAGGCTCACAAACTCAGTCAGTTCCTTCAGTCTGAAAGCCAATCTTGATGGTCTCTTAGGTCCCAAGCAGCCAGATGTGCCGCAGAAGCAACCAGATTTGCATCCTGTTACAAGTCAGCCAAGTGCCACTTTGCTAGAGGGTGCGCCCACTGCTAGGGAGCAGCCTCCTGCAAAGCACTCAGAGTATCAGCATCCTGCAGGGCATGGACTGGCAAACAACCAAAACAGAGGTAATGTGGAACCTAAGTCACAGCCTCAAGATCAGGGTACAGCATCTGAAGGCTTTTTTAGCCCACTCAAAAAGTCTTTCAGTCAATTGTTACTTCCTTCTCCTGAGCAAGGAAAGAAAGAAAGTACGTCTGGACATTTTAAAGACCTTAAGTCTGAGGAAGATATAAGACAAAATAGTTCATCAAAGGAAGAGCACTCATTTCCTTTCACTGGAAAACTTCCTTTTATCAGTGGGCTGGGCTCTTCAGCAAAGCAGGAACAGAGGAATGAGAAGGGAGGCTTTATGTCATCATTATTTAAATTTTCTTCTGCAGAAAATCTAGCACCTACACAGGACCAAAAAAGTCATCAGGGGTCTAGTGGCAGTTCTTTGCCTGAAGGCAGAAACAGTAATTCAGGAAATGCTGTTCCAATAAAATCTAGCTCAGTTTCAAATTTATCAGACAGTAAAGAGGAACTTTTAGAAAGGAGAAACATAAATAAGGAAAACCTATCTACTCTCCATGTAAACAAAGAAAAACACCAGGCTAGTGCCTCTGCTACCCTTAAGGCCAAAGAAGAGCATCAGAAAGCTAAGAGTGCTCAAGAAGAACCTAGAAATGTAAAAGGAGGACTGATGAAAGAAGGAGTAAATGCAGCAGACTTAAGCAGAGGCTCAGTTGAATCCACGTCTTTAGCCAAAGGGCCGGAAGCTCCAAGTGCAGATGAGACTCAGAAGAAGCACACACCAGGTTTCCTTTCTGGTTTTCTTCACATTTCTTCAAATGAAAACACAGCAAATAATCAAGACTCAACTGCTAAAAGCGAGAGTGATAGCCAAAAAAGCACTTCTCCTGGATTATTTTCTGGCTTACTTAGATTTGCTTCAAGTGAAAACTTGTCTGAATGTAAGCAAGAGAAGGCAAAACCAAGTTCTCTGGGCTTCATGAAGCTTTTTGATAAAGGTGAGGATTCTAGCTTGGAGACAAAACCCAGTAATTCAGGAATGGCTTCTGACAGTCAAAGCAACACTGGAGAAAAGCAGGAGGCTTCCAGCTTCTTAAAAAGTCTGCTGCCAAAACCTAAGGAGAAGCAGGATAATGTGAAAACAGTGGAATCTTCCACTGCTGACCACCCATCCAGTGCAAGAGTGAATGAAACAACTGAGCCTCATGCTCCCCATGGTGGGCATCCTGTGCTCCCTGAGGCCCTAAATCTGCAAGCCAAAGTACAGGATTTATCTGGAAAGCCTGTAAATACTAGGCATATTCCTCAGCAGAATGCAGAATCTAAAGTTCTTCCAACTCCTTTAAACAAAGGATCAAATGAATCTCTCAATTTGACTAATAAAAGCTATAACCGTATGGAGCAGTACTCAGCTTATCAGGAAACAAGGAGTCATTCTAGCTTTGAGTGGGAATATGACACCCATGGGATAGCAGTACCAGTTTACTATGTCTTAAACCAGAACCCTGTTCTGCCCCCTCAGTTTTTGGACTGGCCTGAAAGTGATGTGGTAGTGAATCTTTGTAAAAAGGACGGGAATGCAAATGTGATGGATTGGCAGGCTAACGCCAATTTTGATGGACAGAGTCTAGATTTAAGTGCAATGTCGTATGAATCATTTGATCAGTTAATGTTTCAAGACATTTGTTTGGAAGAAAACGATGCATGGACTGCTAATTCTCTCAATGAAAGTGTCAATAACTTTCCACCGTTTGAAAGAGACAGCAGTTACTCATTTGAAGAGTTGCCTATGGATTTGAGCTACTCCTCTGGCTGTGATGGAACAATGTGGACACTAATTGACCAAGAGACTTTGAGTATGGATGAAGGCTTAATGTACTCATCCTATAGCCGGGAGTATCAGGAGTGGATAATGATGCTTGAGCAGGGTGTGTGGTGGCCGTCAGAAGATGGTGATTGTGGATACTACATGTACAGTGACAACCAGTATGTGTATTCCCTGCTCACTGATCCCACTGGACAGTATGTCTATGTGTGTGCTCCTGAAACTTACTCCTACATGGACGGCTGGGATTATAATTTCCAGATGGATTCCATTTCAAGTGCTGTGCTGGAAGACAGCACAATTGCTGTTTGTGGTTTTAAAGTCCCTCTCGGCAATGAAGATGAGCTGTTTTGGTTTGCAGAAGAAGAGAGTCTAGATGATTATACAACAAATAAACCCTTGGATTTGTCAGTAGCTTTGCAGAGGAGCGATCAGCTAATGAATATGAATTTGGAAACTTTTTCACAAATGTTTGAGGAGTCTATTTATTATCAGAGAGAACAGCCTTTAGACTTTTCAGGTTATAAACTTCAAAAACTCAAAGTAGATTTCAGACCTGAGAAGGAAACCCCAAATCATTCAGAGGAGCCTCCATTAACCCTTGATCTCAGAACACATTCCAGGGCAGCTTTCAGTAAATCTCTGAGTAAGGAAATCCACACCAAGGAAGTTGATAAGGCTGTCCCAGTGACAACTTCGGGGAGTGGGTCATCAGGATTCTTTGGATTCCAGCTCTTTCAGTCCACTCCTAAAGCTGAAGAAACTGCAGCATCCACTGAAAGAGTAACAGAAGCAAAAAAGATGGAGGAAGATAAGAAGACACCAGTGAACAAAGTTAGCTCCTTATTTTCTGCTTTGGGTGGACTAATTGGAAAGTCTGCAAGCCCTGGCTCTGAGACATCAGAAGATTCTGCCTCAAAGAAAGCGGACACACAGTCATTATCATCTGAAAATAAGACTGATGTTTTATCACTTACACCAAATAAAAAATTGGATGAAGAACAAGTGGGGCAGAAGTTTCCTGTTACATCAGAACCAAGAAGAAATACTTCATCAGAACTTAATTTGGAGGCTACTAGAACTGAAAAGCCAGAATTACACCAGACTGAAAACATCCATGTTAAAAAACCGGGATTAACAAGATCTCCTTCTATACTGAGCCAAACTGCCACGGATGGCAGGCCTGCACGAGAAGAGAGAGCTGTTAAAGCAACACCAGCCTCCAAGCGTCTTGAAAGGCATGCAGCCATTAATGAGCCAAGTCAGCCACAGCCAGCTCAGAGCCAACCAGCCACTGAGCCTGAGGAGACATTATTTAAAAGTGCTCTGAAATTGTTCAGTCTTGGAGAAGATTCTCCTGCAACCTCAACTGTCAACAAACCCCAATCTTCTGGATTTTTTGATTTCTTTAAAACACAAGTAAGCAAAGCGCCACAGCCATCACCAGAACTGGAGAAGAAGCAAAGTAATAAACCAGAAGAGGTGAAACAGCCAGAACAGAAGGAAACCTCCAGCATCTCATCTTTATTTGGATCTCTCGGAGATCTCTTCAAAGTGGAGCCTGTGTCTTCTCAACCAACCTCAAGTACTACGACTCTGCCAAAACCCAACAGCAGAACTGTGTCTGAGCCAAGGCAGAAACCTGAAAAGTCTGGGGGTCTTCAGAGTGCCAGTATGCCATGTCTGTCCTCCTCCAAGGAAGAGGTGAAAACAGAAGGCATGGACAAGCAGGTCTCTCCTAGCCCCAGGGTGCAAGAGGAACAACAGAGCAAAGAAGCTGTGGAGGAGTCTCCTGAAAGTAAAAAAGTGCCTCCTGGAAATGTTTCACAGAAGCCAGTGAGTGTAGCTCCTAGAGGAAGCCAGGTGGGCCAGCCAGCTGGGCAGCAGAGCAGCACACCCAGGGCCACACCAAAGCAACAGGGAGGTCATGTAGGAGACACAGCTAACCGGGCAAAACCAAAGCCAGACCAGACGCCCAAAGAGTTGGGTTTCAGTTTGCCATTCAGCTTCTCTGATATCACTGCTCCGAAATCCCAGCAAGCCAGTAAGAGCATATTCTCCTTCTTCACTGGATCAGATGAGCCAAAGCCTTCAGCACCTACTGCTGCTCCTGCTAGTGGGAAGCAGCAAGAAACAGAGGGGCTGTTTCATCTGCCCTCCTTCTTCTCCAGTGGTCCAGCTCCTGATAAGAGTGCACCTCGAAGTACTAGTTTTAGCTTCTTCAATTTGACATCCTTTTTGGATGAAAAGCCACAAACTACTCCAGGACAGGAAAAAACAGCTAAACCAGTGAACTCTAAGCCACCAACTGCTCCTGGACAGGAGAGTAATACAAAACCAGCTAAAACAGTGAACATTAAACCACGTATGAAGCAAAGTGTTTCCACTGACTCTGGTATCAAAACCAGCAGTTCTACCAGGCAACAAGATGTAGACAGTAAAAAAGAAGTTGATGATATTATTGCAGCAGTGACTGGCAAACAGATTTCTAATGACCTCATGATCCCAGAAAATAAATCAGAAAAGCTGGCTATGGAAAATATACAAAGTATTGCTGCAGTAGCTGAAGATAGTGGTTTAGAAAAGCTTTCACAGACTAGTGGAGAAAGTGGCTTAGAAAAGATTCCACAGGCCACTGAAGAGAGAGGCTTAGAAAAGATTCCACAGGCCACTGAAGAGAGTGGCTTAGAAAAGATTCTACAGGCCACTGAAGAGAGTGGCTTAGAAAATATTCCACAGGCCACTGAAGAGAGTGGCTTAGAAAAGATTCCACAGGCCACTGAAGAGAGTGGCTTAGAAAATATTCCACAGACCAAGGACACTGCAGTAACCAATTTGCCTGCTTCTGGTCCTTGCCTTCAGACTCCCACTGTGCAGGAGGGTTCTCAGGATCAACAAGGTATTTCCCCAAGGGCAGAAGACAGTACTTTGGATAAAATGGAGAAAATGGATATTATTGCACTTCCTACTGATGAAGAGCCTTATTCTTCCAAAGAGCAAACTTCTGCAAAGGTTGATCATAGCATGGCCTCAGGTGATAAGATGGATTTCCAGGGTCTCAATGATTTAAATAGTATGAATGACATGAAAAATGAAGTGATCTCTGAAGAAGTACGTGTACAGAATGAGTTGCCAGAACAAAAAGTACCTGCACAAACTGACAGATTACAAAGGGCACAACAGCCACATGTTCCTCCTAAAATGCCAGAGGCACCTAATTTGCAAAGCAAACCAAAGGAACCTGAGAGTGATAAATCAGTTCTGGATTCTTCAGTTGAAATGTTTTCAAGTTTCATGACAAAAATGAAACCACCTAAAACATTTTCTGGTTTCTTTTCTCAACCTCAAGCTACTGCACCTCCACCTGCACAGAAGAAGAGCTCCTCTTTCTTTGGTTTCTCATCCCTCCCAAGTGGCCCAGCACCAGCGTTTACAAATGACATATTTGGCATCTTCAAAGGTCCAAAAGAATCTCCAAAAGAGATGCCTCCAAAATCTACCCCTAAACCTCAAAGCACTGGTGTGAAAGATGTCACTGGGTCTGTTCCAGCAAAAGCCTCTAGGGAGCCAGAAAATACAGCTGCAGGCAGAGAGTCTAAAAGTGATGTCTCTAACTCTGTGAAGAAGGATGCAGTACCTGCTTCAGCAGAAGAGAACTCCTCAAAAGAGTCTCCTATGAAAACAGAAACTGAAGAGAAGAGCTTGGAAACCTCTAAGGAAGAACCTTTGAGGGCCACTCCAGAAGCAGGAGTCTCTAGTGAGAATGAAGCCCTTGAGGTGCTGCAGCAGGATAATGAAGCACAGCCCTCTGAGGTGGTAGATACACAGCCATGCCCGTCTGATCTCAGTGGTGCAGTTGATACAGTGCAGGCTGAGGCTGTAAACCAGGCTGATGTAGGTACTTTCCAATCAGATATGAAGCCTTCAGGTGTAGCAGAGGAAGAAGCTGCTCCTGCAGACAAGGCAGCCACTGACATCCTTCTCACTGGCTCTACTGATAAGCTTGCACTGGAAATGGAAGCCCAAACTGACAGGGCAGACACAAATCTTTCCCAGTTAGATGAAAGTGCTGCGCTTCAGTCAGAGCCTGCTGTTACAGGGGATCAGGCCAATGCTGGTACTGATCAGCAGGACTTGATCAGTAGTGATGATAGCAAGCCCACAGCTCCAGCTGATGAGCCCAGTGTTCATCTGCCTGAGTTGGATGAGGAGAAGACAAGTGAGGTAGAAGAGCAAAGTACTGAACAGGAAAAACATTTAACAATTGATGAGGTGCCTGCAGAAGGGATTGCTTCCAAAACTGACTTGAATAAACAGGGTAAAGCTAATAATGCTGCTCCAGATACAAGCACTAGTAAACCTGTCTTTGAAATACCAAACATACCCAGTTTGCCAAAATTCGGCTTTATGTCATCTTCTGATAGTGGAAAACCTTTTGGGTCGTTTTTCTCCCAGCAGCCACCTTCTGCTAATAGAGCAGGAGCAGATGAGGGCCTGGTGTCCAGTTTTAAGAAACTCTCTATGTCTCTGTTTGAAGGAGGTAGTGAAGAAAAGGTGAGTAAGCCAGAGAGTGCCCAAGGAGCAGTATTTGGGAAAAAGCTGGATTTCTCCTTTCCTTGGCAAAAAGATATCAAGGAGGCCTCTGCCAAAAAGGAACCACATGTACCACCACAGGCTTTGTCAAAACCAGATGACAAGGTGTTAGGAACAGTCAGTTCAGAAGAAAACTCAAAATCTGCAGTCTCTGATCAAGTGACTGACACAAATATAGAAATGAAGTTGTCTTCAAAGCAGCCTGATGCTGTAGACAATGAACATTCTAAAGAGCCATCTGGTGCAAGTACTGTTGATGATGTGTCCAATGAAGAGCTGAGAGAGAAGCTTGACAAAGAGTCAGAAGATCAGCAGAATGTGATTTCAGGTGAAATGCAGAAAGAAGATCAGGCAGAGGAGCATGTGCCAGACAAGCCTGAGGAGAGAGAATCTGGGCTTGATTCTGCTCCTGATGGAGCAGTACTGCATCCTGACACGCTGGCTGCAGATCTGCATAGTGTGGAGCAGCTGAATGAGAAAAGGCTAGTTACAAATGAGGCATAATAAATGGGATTTGACCATTTATAATGCAATGCTGCAGCAGTAGAGAGTGGCCTTGGTGTCTGATGTTTGTAGCTCAGTCCCAGTCCCCTGCCTGTTGTCAGTGTTTGTGGTATCTCTGGTGGCTGTCACAGACAATATGGCAAACTGCAGTCACTAGTTACCTACAGGCCTTTAGACCATTCCTCACCTTTTTCCACTCCTTTCCTGTAAGTGTAATTGAATTTCCTATGTTATTTTATTGTGTCCCACTGAATGAGATGTTTTTAGTGCTAATTTCATTTGCTTCTCAGAAGTTATAGTCTCTGTGTGTTAATTCTGCTGCGTACAGTTCACTATGCTTTCTTGTTTAGCTGTAATAATATTGTATTTGCTAAGAAAAAGTGACAGGTAGAATGTATTGGTAGGGAGGAACATTTTGTTCTCAAAATGCAAGGTAAAGGTTTTAAATTTTAGAGAGAAATTTAATTTACTATATACATTATACTTCTATATATTATAGAACTACTTAGTCTCACTTCACATTATTGAATATATTAAAACACTTTGAGAAGTATCAGTGAAGGTATTCTAATGCCTGGTCTTCCTAAATCGGTGCAACATTTATTTCATGCAGTTATGAAAGTCCCTGGAGGAAGGTATCAGTATTTAATGAGTGTATTCAGTCCTGTGCATGTGCTAAGTTACAATTACCCTTAAAAATCAAAACAGAGACCTGCTAATATTTAAGTATATATACAATTCTGTGTAAAATAAGGGAAACTTGTTCCTCTGATCATACAGCTGCAACTCTCTACTCACAGAACTTCCTGACTCCAAATTCTTCTAAGACTGCAAGAGAAGAATATGATTGTTGCTTAATTCTTTGCCATAGTTTTCCTGACTGCATGAAAAATTTCCTTTTTCTGTACTTTATTTGAATATTCTAGGAATTCAGTCCTGAAAGTGGTGTATTGAACCACAGAGGTCACACCTCTGTGATGCTGGGGTTTTTATGTAAAACAGATTATTGAGATTATTGAGAAAGCTCTACTGGAGTGAGACATGTGGCTTTGATTTGGAAAATTGCTCCACTTTTGTAAAGGGTTGTATGTTGAAGGTCTTGACAGTCTTAATCTTGACTGCAACATATTTAATTATAAACTTTTAATATATTAAAGTTAACTTTGTTCTTCACAGTAGTCATTTTAAATAGACATGATAAAGATCCCAGCTGCAGCAAAACTGCAGAAGACAGAAACACTTTCACTCTGAATTGCTATGTTTCCATTCGTATTCCTGTCTGGTTATTAGAATATCTTCACTGCAGTTTCTAGCTTTTGTAAGGTAAAGCAGTAGTTGGTGCAAGAAAGACCAATATACAGAGCATATATGAGTGTATGTATATATATTTATATATACAAAAGAACTACATATGGTTTATATGCTAGTAGAGTGTGTGTGAAGTATTTCTACTGCCTTCCAAACGTTTGAGGTTCATAAGTCTATATTTACATAATAATCATAAGAATATAATAGTTAAGTATGACTTCATAGCATGACTCTATGCCCTTTCAATAATATTTAGTATCCTGCTCAGTTTTTTTACATGTGCATGTTGTTTTGTGTTTTTCCAAGCCACTGTTTTTTTCTGATGGACTTCCTTATTCTCTCATAGTCCTGCTGGCAGTAGTAGATACGGCTCCTCTTGCAATGTCAGCCAGGAAAGTTCTCACCTCAGTGAGCTGGAACATTCCCATGAAAGTGCCCATGGCTCTGAACAGGAAGATGATCACCAGGAAAGGCAGTCGAATCACTCTTACCACAGTTCAAGCAGCTACCAGAAGGACAGTCAGGCGTGGCTCAAGGAGCAAGAGGAGCCTCATGGCAAAGGGGAGGAGGAGAAGGTCTGCAAAACTGAGGAAAAACCTGCAGACCATTCTGCAGCTAAGTTACCTCTGGAACTTGAGAAACCCAAGGATGTTGATGCAGGAGTCCAAATGAGGTAGGTGAAACTATTGCCAATTTATTTTTAGCTAGTTCAAAGAGGATTCTTCTATTTGCTGTTTCCCAGGGCAAATTATGTACATTATTCTTTCAGCCTTTTCTGACAGCTGAGTTGATGTTCCTTATCCATGAAACATCTGTTGCAGAGGACCAGTTACTTATGAGACATTGGCTACACTGAAGCTATGTGTGCAAAGAGGAACACTTGCTAAAACTGTGGAGTTTTTTTGGATATAGAGGGGAATACCACCTTGGAGCTCATTTGCTGGATTTTCTGTTTCTGGTTTGATGAGCGTACTCTGGCCCCAAAATAGCTGCTTCCATTGCTCATGTGGGATCAAGTTTATGCTTGAGCAGTCAAGGATTACGTGTTTTCATGGTTAGAGCTTCACTAGTTCCATTCTTGTGTAGCAGACTACCACCATTAGAGTTAGTGTTTATGTAGTTGTAGGTTGTAGAGAATTACAGCATGAATAGACATGTTGTTCTGACTCACTGTGGCAGCTTTTCTTGTCCTTGTGCTTTGGCTTTCCAAGCTGTCAACAGTATTGAAAACAGGCTTCAAAAGTATTTCATCTAAGTTTGGGGGAGTGGAGTACTGGGTTTTGCATAGGTTTTACAGAAATTTCAAATTTCACTACTTAAATTTGGGAGTGACATTTTTCCTTGAGGTAATCAAGTCATTGCAGCCCCTGGATGTGGTTTTACTTTCATAAGAAAGAGGGAATTTTTAAAATCTGATTCAGTTAGATCCATGGGGAGATATCTTCCTGTCTGTACTCTTGGGGGGTACAGCTGGTGTCACCGTTCTTGGATGATAGAATTAACCACAGGAGTTCATGTGTAGGCAAGCCTTACACTAAAGATGAAAAGAGGAAAACAAGACAAGAAAAGTGTTAAACTGTTTTTAAACTCTGATTCACTTTCCTCTTTTCCTTACAGAGCAGCAGGAGTCTTGTCCCAGAATGGCTGGCCTATATTTGTTCACAGGAAAGGTTATTCACATAGTCTATTTCAGGCTAATTTAGGCATCTAACTTGGATGCTCCTGCCTCACTGGCTCCCTTTCTCTCCACCCTCAGGCAGTGCTCTCCTGTCTCCATGGAGCAGGCATGGAACTGAGCTCTGAGTGTGGATCTCTAGAGCTGCATCTGAGCAAGACCTGTAGCATGGATGTTGGTCTTACCTATGGGGATGTTTTATACAGTCAGTAGTGTGGGGTGGGTGCTTTGCAGGCAGGAAAAGGTGCTTGTTTTTGTGATTTACACCTCAGCAACATCCAAAAACGGGAATGCAACCAAAAACCCAAGGTATCACAAGGTCAGGGATTGCAAGATGTGCTGTGGGGCACTGAGGTGGAGCATTCCTGACAGACCTGCACGTCCTCTTGAAAAGCTGTAGGAAAGAGTGGAGTGACAGAGGTTCAATGCACAGCAGAAGCTCAGGACTAAGTCCTGTTGCCAGTGTTTCCAGTAAAGAGGGGGCTATAAATTTGTAGCAGGAGGAGTAGGAAGGGACAGTAGCTAGAACGGAACTGAATGGAGTCTTCCATCCACCTCTTTGTGTCCATAATTAGGATACCATTGTGTTGCACTGGCTTGGTCTGGGGTCATAGACTGCTTTCCTCTTTTGCAGAAACATCATCTTCCTCCTGGGTTTGGATTGTGTACAGCTCCTCAGTTTCCAGGGTGGCTCCTGAGTTTAAGGAAACCTCTGCTTGAGCCTCTCACTTCCCAGGGCACATGAACAGCTGTGCTGACTGGAGCCTGTTGTTCCATCAGAGCTGAAGCTGTAATTGAATTATGTGCTTGAATCTTTAGTGCTACAGATAAATGTCTTTCACGCAGTGATTTCCTGTTTCTTGCTTTCAAGCTACCAGGGTGACATCGGGCCACCACCATTTCCTCCAGCAAGAGCCCATTGGATTAGAGCCATTAGCAAAGTCCGACTGCAGCTTCAACAGGTAGGATGGTGTATTGCTTTGCTCCTTTTCTGAGCTGCTGTGGCTCAAGGTTTCACTTCTTCTTCACTGCACCTCTTGATGTTTTGCAGGCAACAATTTTATCCAATGCAGGACTGCAGCATGTTGTGGTGGTTTTAGAGCTCTCTGATTCTACCAGACGTTTTTAATATCACGTTTTTAATATGTGGAACTATATCAGAAGCTGAGAAAGTAGCTCTGAATTTGTTAATAATAATGGTGCCTAGGACTTAAATGGTTTATTCTAAATTGTTTGAAATGGAGACTTTTTCTCAAGGCAACTTGAGGATAGCTTGTTCGTTTAGTAGGAGTTATCGGTATTATTTGTCGTGCAAAAATGTTCCTTGGGAAACTTTGCATCAAATATTTTTATATATACTTATTGAAAGTGGGTGTATAGTAAGCCTTGGTATTTCCATCTCGTGAAAGTAAAATTTAAAAATAAATAGTCTTGATTTGGGAAGTCAAAAGGAAAAGGTTGTGACATTTTCTATAACAGTATAAACACTCTTGTTTTAGAAAACAGTGTTTCAGAACCAAAAAGGTTGGATTTTAAAGAAAATTCTTTTGGTTTTATCCATCTGTATGCCCACAGAAAGATAACATATGGTGTTCATGTTCCCTAGAATTTGCCTGCTACCCCAAGTGCAGAGTTAATATATTTTACTTAGAAGTACTCTTTCTTCTAGAGATGACTTGTCTTGTTTTTCTAAAGAGATTTTACAGTATCTGTCACAATCAGGGTTTTCTCTTGTGGATTTTATCCAAATTTTTGAGAACTGGTTGTTGTTGCTTTGCATCTGGGGAAGCAAAATAATTTTTCTCTTGTCTTATCTGGATTTTAAATGGTTTTTCATGTAAAAATGACTTCTGAGCAGAGAGGATTTGGATCAAAACCCTTAGTATGACGTGGAAAGTGAAGAACATCACTGGTATTTAAAAAGAAAGGAGCTTCTGCTGTGATTTTGCAGCATATGCAAACAAAACAGTGTAGTTCTGTGTCATATGAAAAACAAATGCGTGAATGGGACAAGAGATTCAACAGCACCTATCCATGGGTCTCTCTCTTTTTCTGAGAGGGTAGAAGGTCCATGAGGTGGTTCAGCATCATTTTGTGATTCTGCTGGATTGAAAGGATGACATGCTTTTTTGAGATGATTGTACTGAAACTGTAGTTTAGTTTTGATAGCGAAATGTCATTATTTGCTTTGCCTTGACCACTACTGACAACGGTTGATAAAAAATTCCTTTGAACCAAAAAATGTAGGAATTAAGCTTTCCAGGAGCCTTCTTTGGGGCTTTGTTGCCTTTTCTATGCAAAGACTTTTCCTTACCTCTGCTCCAGGTCTCTCTTGTTCCATATAAATCCATGTCTCATGATTAGGACAAGGAATATTGGAACAGTATAGGGCTACTGCAAAAACAGGACAAATCCCCACTTGCTCTTCTTGCATTAACTAGATGACCCTCTTTCTTTTGGTCTTTTTTTGCCAGGATTTTTAGGCACTCTTCCATCAGCCTGCCTTTTTTTTTTTTTTTTTAATTCTTTTTCCTACTCATTTCTTTGTTTTCCCTGAAGTGCAATGTCCAAAGCTGAATGTAGAAATCCACCTGAGAGCCTGCTTATGTGCACTATAGAGCAACCCAGACTTTGTTCTCCTGCCAGTGGTCCCGATATCTCAAGATATACTGGCTGTCCTGCTGTGATGGTGCTTTTTTTATCACAGGCTACCACTGATGCAAAGTTAGCCTTTTACACTTTCCAGAGCTGAGGTTCCTTCTGAAAAAGGATTTTGTCTGTCATTGCATAGCCTATCTTTGTGTTGGATTACAGCTGAATATGGCTTTGCACTTGTTTTTACAGAATTTGGCTTTTTTTTTTCATTTTGTAAGCACTTTGTTGTCTGTTTCTTCCTTGCCTTTTACACGAACAAATCATTCAAGTTGTCTGTGACGAAAGTCTCTGGTACCAAAGCTGATGGCCTGTGTGCTACCAGAGTTGCCTGAGGGATCTTGCTTGATACATTAATTGAATTTGGCTACCATGATTATAATTTTTTTACCAGAATGTTTGCATCTATTTTAACAGCTTCATCCAGATTACAGGGTATAAAATGTCTATTATTCTCTTTCTACCCCTTGGAATAATTTAGCTTGTCACAGAATGAAGTTAAATGCATTTGACACAGTTCTACTCTTGATGATACCATGCTCACAGTTATTTCTCTCCTTTTCATGTTCTAGAAGATTTGCAAGTAATTTGATTATTTGTTCCAGTCTTCAGTCCTCAGGGAACTGGTGTGTGTGTGTGTGTGTGTGTGTATGTGTGTGTGTGTGTGTGTGAAGTTAGTGCTTTTATAATTAGACAAGGCTTTCTCTTACTATTTTTAAAGCATAAATACTTGCTTTGCCTTTTTCAAATCTTCATTTTGCTTGTTTCTCAAGTTCTTAGTGATTATCAGTGTTGCAGCCTAGAACCTAAGGATAAACATTTGTCAGAGCCATCTGTCTGACTTACCAGATAAGGTGGTTATTTTTTTCAATTTTTTTTTCTTTACTGCAGCCTCTTTTTTATAACTTTCTAACCTTTTTTCCTTTAACCCCCCCCTTACAGTCCAGTATTAATTCTGTCAGCTGCCTGACTGTGCTTGTCCCTTCCACTGAAGACCTGAAGCAATTAAGGCATCAAATTTCCAGCCTTCTTACTGCCATCTGATGATACCTCTGTCTTTCAATAAATGGCATCCATCCTTCATTTCTCATATTGTGTGTTCATTGCTAGATATTTAATTTTGCGCTTCAGCCTTTTGATTCCTTTCCTGTGCAATAATTTTGTCCTTAAAAACTTCCTTAGGAAGAGAGTTCAAGCCCTCCTAGGGGGCAGGAGGTTTCTCCACTGAGGCAGGTTCTGATGGTAATGCTGTTTCATTAGCTGTTAACAGCTTCCTGAACTCCCTGGGCCTTTATGCCTCTTTCTCTTGAGCTCTAGACACTGACTTTCTGCGTTTTTATTAGTTTCTGTTCTTGAATCATGCAATGTTTTCCAGCTTGTCTAATTCCTTTCCTTCTAAGATATCATGGTGTCTCTCACAGTTTCCTCAGATGCTTTTGCATCTCAAATATGCTTGATATGCATCTCACTTATGCTCAAATCTAGAAGAGCATCTCTGCTAGTTGCTTTCTGTGCATGTTGAGTCATCAGCTTGTTCATAGATTTTGTTTGAAGGTCAGTGATACAAAGACAGACGTTCAGATGAGGATCAGAATTTTAAAGGTCCCTGTGGTGATAGTCTAAGCAGGTAGCTTACCTTGGTAGCTAGAAAAGATCATGTCTCATTTCTCTGGTCACTGTATTAACACCTTTCCATCTTCTGTCATTACCTAGGAGCTTTCAAGAGGACTCTCCTTTGTTCCAGCACTTCAGAGCAGGTGGTTATGTCCTTAGTGTTCATAAGAGAGGTCTCCAGCACATTTCTGTGTTCCTTTTTCTCCGTGTGCTGTAACAATTAATGAATACACACAGAGCTCCACCTCACAGATCTGGGGGGCTGGACTCCTATCACATAGCTACTGAAATGATTCTTGCAACCCTTTATTAGTGAGCTGACTGAAATTTGAAAGAATAAAGAAAAAGTCCAAAAAAGAAAAAGACACCCAAAAAGTTTCCGTATGTGATGTGATTATAAATCCTCTGACAATTCAGCCTCCTACCTGGGAAAAGATTAATATTCATGTGAATAATGTACATGCATCCTACATTCTGACCATGAGTCAGAAAAATGTATTTTAATTAAGACTTGACAGTTACAAAATGGCACAGGAATTTGTAATTGTGCATGTTAAAAAAACTTTGTTGTAGCATGCACGTACGTTTTGTTCTTCACTTCTGCTGTTTCTCTTGTTCTCTTTCTCTGTGAAGAGGAAACTTAATTATGCCAGAATCAACTAGGGTTTTCAGCCCTGCAAGGAATGACTCAGTAATCCTCACCTTCACACTTAGAACTTGGACTACAAAGAGGGATTAATTGATAGCTCATCTGCTGCAGTCCCTCAGTGGGAGCTTCTTTTCGAGAAGAAGTACAAACACATAGCTATTACATCTTCAACTTGAAGCCCTCAGTAACTGAAATTGCCTCCAGCTAGGGACGCAGCTGTGTGACTTCTAAAATTATACAAATTTGAATCTGACTTTTGTATGACAGAAGAATTGGCAGACCAGAGAAGAGCAGAAATTCAGTCAAATCATCAAATTACCTGTCTTACCAACTCTTTCAAGTATATTTAAATATTAGAAGAGGGTATGGAATCTGGGATTTTCTCCACTTACACTGAATTTGTTGAGGGGGGAAAAAGTCTTATGCATAATTTTCCTCTTTTATGTCAGCATATTAAATACATCAATCTTTGCTTTTGTGTCAAAACCAAAGTAACAGGAGCAGTGTTTCCTCCTTTTTTTTTTTAATAATGCCATTTTATACCAATTATTTTGATTTAACCTTTGTCTTTCCCCGTTAAATGTCACTAGTCTCTTCTTTTTGACTGATACCTAGTCAGATCACATACTGAGATGGCAGATGTAGTTCATGACAGTAGTTTCCTGTAATATTATGATCACTTGCAGTAATGGGGACTAAAGGGGGTATTCCTTTAGTGTTACAGGTACCCAGTCATATCCTTAGTCTGATTTTCCCATGCTCTATAGCTTCACCTCTGATCAAACCCTTGCAAATATTTAAGAACCATGAGTGTCTCAGTTTTAAAAGCTGGTCCTGGGAGTGTGCTGTGTTGCTGATTTTGTAGTGTGAAGCTCTATTTCAATTTTGAGAAAGCAAGCTGTTGGTGCAAAGCACCACTATTCCCTTCATAAGCAATACTGGGATGCCCTAAGGAGTCCTTGCTGCACTTGAACTCATGATGAAGAGACCAGCAGGGTCTGGTGCCAGTTTTGGTTACAACTTTGATTGTAAATTTTCGTCCTGTCTCTTTGTGATTGAAATCAACCCCCATATTGAACCCAGGCCCTCTGATCAGTAAAACCAGTGCATCAGCCCATTGGTTAGTGGAGAACAAACTGCTTTGAGCCAGTCAGCAAAAGACTGGAAGCTGTCCCTTTCCATCTCTCATGGATTTTGCAGTCCATGCAATAAGTTGCTTTTGGCATTTTATTTCCCTTAAGCTTTGTTGCCTAGGTGTCTCTTTATCAGTCCCGTGAAGATGAGTAAGCTCTGCATTTTCAAAGCCTCCCACACAGTGGCAAAGAAGCAAACTGAAGCACTGTGACTCCAACAGAGAGTTACTAGAAACTTCTCTTGATGCAGAAAAAGTATGTCTTCAATTAAGTATCTTCCTTCTTCTCTATCTAATAATCTATAGAGCTTATCTTAACCTCCACCAAAATATCAATATTTGTGCTCAGGTGTCGTAGGGTTCGGTGTTGGTGAGGATCTGTAGAACATTCTCGTGGTCCTGAATTTGCCCTTCCTACCCTCAGGTGGAGATCCTGTTGGTCAGGCAAGATCTGAGGGTTGCTGCCAGCAATACTGCAGACTGTCTGGTGTAAGGTGGCTATGGTAGTCAAATCCTTTCTGCAAATGCAGCTTTTAGATCTCTTAGGGATTGCACAACAACAGTTATGTAGAAAGCATTGAGATAAAAAAGTAGTGGAGACTTGGCTCTCTCTGTTGCATCTGAGTTTGCAGGCTGGCAAGTCTTGTGAGGCTCTCCAAAGTCCTTTGTGCCCTTTCTGAGGCAGCTTTTACTCTGGGGTGGTTCCCTGGTCTTTGAAGAACTTGTGCCCATTGTTGCTTCTCTGTCAGGAACCATTCAGCTGACAGGCTATACTCAAACGAGGGAAAGCTTCTTTCTTCTCCAATTGTCTTAAACAAAATACCTGCATATTCATATCTGTTTGGGATAAAAGCCATTTTTATTTATCCTTTCTGAGTTTCCCTGAGACCTGCTGTAATTTTTAATGTGCTTTACAATGAACATAATATTAGAGCAAAGTAGTAATTATTTGTATGTACACACCAGAAAATAATGTTGTGCCTTTATTATCTGCTGTTGTGATTTTTGAGCAACTGTTTGATAACCTTACCTCCAGTGGAAAGGATCAGCAGCCTTTCCCGTTGTAGAGTAGTTAAGACAAATGCTCTCTTGTGAAGCAATGTGCAGTGTTTTCCATGATGACCACAGCAGCTTGGAGCCTGCTCAGTTACTAACAGGACATTCTGCAGACTTCTCTGAACATATCAATATATTGATACTCATCTCTGTTGATCTGTATCCCTTGGCATGTTGGGCATCAGTCCCCTTCAGTTTTCTCCATATCTTCTTGTTGCTGGTTAGAAAAAAACCAAACAAATTCAGGGGATTTTGCTTCTCTAAAGTTGTGCTGTAAACTGTACATATCTGTAAGTTGAAATTGTTTTGAAGCCTTTAAATGGGAGTCCAAGATTAGTTTGCTTTTCTTCCAAAGTTTATTCCATTTTATATCCTTAAAAAGGAAAGAGAAAGTGTTTGTGCAGCATCTGGGGTATAGTTTACCAACATGGTGTGCTCCACAATCAGGTACATCTCTTTCTTTGTGCACATTATGTTCAGTCTGGCTGAACTCTTTGCTTCTCTAAGGTCATAATGACGATGCTGGTTGCAAACAGAGTGTCATTATAGCTATTTTTTTTTTTTTAAGTATGTATGTATAGAATAAGGGAGGAATAGGACTCTTGTTCCTGATCTCAGTAGTGAGTGACTCTGAGATTCTAACCTAGGTTTGCCATGTTTTAGAAAGGTGCATTGACTGCAAAGATGTAACTCTCCTTCAGGGAGTGACTCCACTCCCTCAACTGTTTGGACATCTTAGACCAGAGAAATATTCAAATTTGTTGTGGTCCTGTAAAGTGAATTTTGTGTGACAAGCTGGTGTTTTCTGAAGGAAGAGGTACCTTGGTCACCTTTCTTCCTCCCCATGCAAGATAACCTCTGCTGATCAGAGAGCAAGATGTGGGTGGCAGCAGTACACTGGCGATGTGGATAGATGACTTTTGTCTTGTCTCCTAGATTCTTGGTAAGTCTGTGTATCCATGATTTCTGTCTTTTTTTTCTGGCAACATTTCTCACAAGCTATCAGGTCACAGCAGTTTCTGTGGTGGGTATGTCCAGAAGTGACCTGGGTGTGGCGGGCTGAAGGAACTATCTGTGTGCACATAGTAGCTCATCCCTCTAAAATGGGGTAAACTACAGTAGGCTCTTTTCTCTTGTCTGATGCTCCCCAGCTTGCATTCACATTGGTACCAAGACTCTTCCAAAAACCTTCCTGGCCAAGTGATTGTGTTTTCTCAGGACGTGCTGCAGTGGTGAAGCTTTCAGTAAAAATGAAACTCAGATTTGTATGAAAAATGAACCAAGTCCTCTAAGTAGTATATACTAAATGCCATAGAAGAACACTAGAAATGGAGCTGAGACAACCATTGCCACCTTATGCAAAAGCTCCCCTCTTTGCACCTTGTTTTGGGAATATAATGACAAACAGAATTACAGCAGTAATTCTGCTGATAGAGGTCTGATTTGGAATGGGGCTCAGAAACCTCTGGTGTCCATGACACTTGTGCGTGGTGCTTATCAGGAATAATTGTGAGAGTTTCATCTGACACTGGAGTAAACCAGTTGCCTCTGCTCAAAATAGGGGTGCAATGGGAGAGGTGGGTGGGGGGACTCCTACCTGCCACATACGCAGCCCTTAAAAATAGCACTGGCTGTTGGGAGAGCCAGACTTCACACTCTTATTTTTAAGGATCTGTGTGGGAGGAGGGGATATTTCCCAGTTCTGTGTATTACTGAAGCAATCTGTACAAGAAATGCTGCACCAGAGAGATAGCAATGGGCTTCAGCTTACAAAGCACAAGAGTTGAAGAAAAGATGAGTTAACCAGCACTGAGAGCATCCTAAACAAAGCAATAACTATTCATACAATGTTAGCAAATGCATTGAATAATAACATAACTCCGTAGGAAAAGCCAGAAGGTCAGAAAAAATGGGCTAGGACTTTCCAATTTTTTGTTTTAGTATTGCTTTTCTCTCAGTTGTTTCTTGTTTTCCAAGCTGTGTCATTACACAACTTGTTTAGATGTAGGGCAGCCTTGCCTTGCATGCTTCTGAGCCAATTTTTGGAGTCAAGTACAGGTAGTGTAACTGAATTCTTCTAGTACCGTGCATCCATATTGAAGTAAGGTGATTGCTTTGTTCCCCTCTCCCCATTGTAAAAGCAATATTCGTAAGTCAAAAAGCTGTTAATATTGCATAATAGAATGCCTGAAGATGTCAGTACTCCAGTTCTGCATGGTGCATAGTATGTATGCTCATAGTATGTACATAGTGTGTAAAATCAAATCATAGAATCATAAGATGGCTTGCATTAAAGATGATCTAAGTGCAACCCCCCTGCCATGGCCAGGGACACCTTCCAATAGACCAGGTTGCTCAAAGCCCCATCAGCCTGACCTTGAACTTTGCCAGGGATGGACATCCTGTGCCAGTGCCTCACCACACTCACAGTGAAGAATTTCTTCCCAATATCTAATCTAAACCTATTCTCTTTCAGTTTGAAACCATTTTTCTTTGTTCTGTCGCTGTGAATTGTCCTTCTCCATCTTCCTTGTGGGCTCTGTTCAGGTACTAGAAGGCCACAATCAGATCACTCTGGAACTTTCTCTTTTCCAGGCTGTACAATCCCAGCTCTCTCAGCCATGCTCCATCCCGGTGATCATCTTTGTGTCTCCTCTGTGCTCACTGCAGCAGGTCCCTGTCCCTCCTGTGCAGGGACCCCAGCTCTGGCTGCAGTGCTCCAGGTGGGTCTCACAGAGCAGAGCAGAGGGGCAGAATCCCCTCCCTGCCCTGCTGCCCACGGGGCTCTGGATGCAGCCCAGGACACGTTTGGCTCTCTGGGCTGTGAGTGCCATGGCTGGGGCATGTCCAGCCTCTCACCCACAGCACCCCCAAGTCCTTCTGGGCAGGGCTGGGCTGGGGCTGTTCATGCCCAGCCTGTGCTGATACTGGGGTTGATCTGACTCAGGTGCAGCACCAGCACTTGATCTTGTTTAACCTCATTATGTTCCCATGAGCCACTCCTCAAGCTTGTCCAGATCTTTCTGGATGGCATCCTGTCCTTCAGGTGTGTCAGCTGGGAACAGAGTAGCATCTTTGTTTTCTGCATAGAATTCAAGCAGTTTTTGTGATGCAGCAAATAAATGCTGCCTATTAGGATGTACTTCTTCCTGAGTTAACTCTTATTGAGTTAACAAGAACTTTCTTTGCATCCAGAATCATTTCTCAGCATTCAGATGGGATTTTTAAGCCATATGATAGACACACACATATTGCTTATATTTAATCTGGACAGTTTCATGACATTGTGGAGGACTTAATCAAATGAGCCGGATTTGGGTCAAACTGTGGGTTCATTTCTATCGCTTTGATGGTTAATGACTGACCCTTTCAAAAAGGCTTTTCGGTGGTTCCCAATTGGTTTAATTTGAAATCTGGAGGTGGTAGAGCTGGGACCAGTTCTTCCTCTCCTTGGCTTTTGGATCTGTAAGAAAAGGCCTGCAGCCTTTTCTGGCAGTCTGTGAGCTGAGTTTGTAACACACCTCCTCTGCTGAAAGGCACTTGAGAACATCAGTGTATCAATATCTATTACGCAGGAAGAATTTCCTGAGGTTGTTGACAGCTCTATCCTTCATGTGCTGTAAAACTAAAGATAATTTAGGCATAAAGCTGGGGTGAAATCCCAAATGTAGCTTGAGATTCTCAGCTGTTGCTCAAGTGTGCAGGTACCAGATGCTGGAAGGGCTGAGGTAAATCTGAGTGCCAATTTACTGGGGTGCTCTAGACAGGGAGTCTCTTGCTGACTGGGTGGTTTTTGCCTTCAGGTTTGCAGAATGATGTAGTAGCAGGTGAGCAGTGGTGCTGCCCTCTGGACTATGGGAGTATGTGCTCAAAACAAGAGGATCTTGTTTAAGCTGTGTTTATGCATTGGATCAGTAAGAGAAGACAGGGCTGTTCTGGGTAACTGTAAATTCATTTAGTCTGCCCTCACTAGTTGAGCTGTAGAAATAGTTACAAAAAGAAAACCTTACTGCTGGCAAATGAGAAATTAGTAAAATTAATTGCTTTGTGCTCCATGCTACACTGTGGCAAACAAGGTAGACAATAGGTCTCTTCTGTCTGTATTTCTGTACTATTTCTAATATGATATGTAGGAAACCATCAAGTGATTTGGAGAAAATGGGGACTATTGCAAACATTAGAGAATACAAGTTAGAGAAAGGCCATCAAGGCAGCCCAGGGTGGGAAGGTGCTGAGGTTGTGTGAGATGAGACCAAACAAGTATGGCTCAGCTTAATAGACTGGAAGCTGAGAGCAGATGTTGCTGCCATGTAATAGAGCATGGGAGTAAATATGGGCAAGTTCACAGCTATTTAAGTGAAAGGTTAGTGTTGGCACAAGAACAGAAGGGCATAGGAACAAACCCAGGCTAGAAATCAGAAAGTGATTTTTCTAATTGTTAGTGAACAGCTTCCAAAGTGGTTTCTTTGCCCTTTCTAATTAATCTAAAACCAGGTCTTTTTATGAATGCTATTATATGACAGTTGCCAGTGGGAGCAAAGAATAGGGGCTTCATCATCCAGACAGCCTCTAAGTAGGCTGTCAGAAATGTCCATGGAACCACAGCCTCCGTCACTGTTCCTCATGGTGTGGCCTCCCCGTGTTCACTCTGCCCACCTGCCTGCCTTTGCTGTCAAGCTGCCACATTGCAGGACCTTGTGGGTTTCTAAACAGAACCAGAGGTGTGTAGGAGAGGTATTTGCTACTTAGAAGCTCTCACAGAAGTGAAATTGTGAAAATCATGTTGCAGCCCATGTTGGCTTTTCCATAGAGTTCCACAGCAGATATTAAGGATGCTAGACTGCTTGAGGAGTTTCTTGAAGAATGGGTATTCTTAGTGACTCATGCCTGGTAATGAACCTGTTATAGATACAATTCTGTTTTCTGACAAAATGTCAAGTGGTTCAGAAAATGTGGTACAGTTTGTAAACAGGTTTGTTCTTAAATCAGATTTATAAATTCCCCATGGGATTTCAATTTCTTACTTAGGCACTAAATTGCAGTTGAACTCATAGTCATTAAAAGATTTTTAAAAGCTAGCACTTGAAAATTACTTTATAGGAGACCTTGAAAAGCAATAGACACCAAATCAGGGACATGCACTAAAAAGGATATAATAGATCTGTCCATCTAAGAGTGAATTTAGATAAATCAGTTCAAGACTCAATTCATTTAGCCTCACTTTGGTTAATACTTTATGTTTTTGCATACAAGAATATTTGAAGTACAAATAGAAATTGCTATATGTGAAAGATCAGTTTATTTTAACCATGTCTCCATCTGGGTTTTATTTTTGTTAATGAGTCAATATTCACCTTGTATTTTAAGATAACAAACACATTTTTGAGAAACTGTTATTGAGAATCTGAGAGTGCTAAATTTTCATGCAATTTATTTATATTTTTCTATTTTTATTCAGTGTATTATGTTAGTGCAGCAGATTGAAATTCCTGCAAGTTTTTTTGTGGTATCTCACGTAACGGGTACTTGAGGGATCCAGTTTTGTCTACACAAATACCTATGGATTGGCTGGTGTATTCACTCTGAATTTGGTTATGTCTAATTTAAGGAACTCAATTTAAAGCGAGTACAACTCTCCATATTTTGTGACGTGGATACATGTTACTCGTCCAAATTACATCACTCTATTTTTAGCTCGCAGTAGTAAGTAATAGCTTGTTAATATACAACTGTTCACAGCTGCCAGAATCATCCCTTTTTAATTGTGCCTTTACACCCATTTCTGTGGGAGGGTGGAATAGTTTCAGTGACCTGGGGACACTGAACAATGGCAGCAGCTATTGGAATAACCCCACCATACCAGTATCTTAGTATGTTTTGGTCCAGCTGTGCTTGCCCCTCCATCACATGACTTTTGCCAGAGGGATTAATTGACCTCTCAGTGACTTTACAGAGGTCAGCTGTGTTATCAAAGCCTGGTTTGTAGTGCAGTTTTCATCCTCTTGCAGAGTCTTTCTTAGTCCTGGCATTTTTATTTTGTTTTTGCATTAAATTTCTTCCTCTGCCCCTCCCAGTTAACAGAGCAGGCTGACTGGATTTCCAGAGCCCCTTAATTCAGGCCCAATGTGAGCCTGTCAAGTGCCTTTACTGGAGGTGTGAAAAGTGTGTCTGAGTTTATTAATATGGGGTCAGTTGCTGGAGTTGGCTTTGTCAGACCCCTGATGTGGCAGTTCTTTCTTTATCGTTCAGTGTCTGTGTTAATGGTGTCCTCAGAGACTGGCAGAGGCTTATATGGGGTTCATAGCAAGTATTTGAGGGGCATTTGGGTTCATTAATCAAGTACTGCCTTCTGGAGGGAATGTAAATATTTTATATATATATATATATATACACTCAAAATTATATAAATATTACACAGAATTATTCCCATCAAGAGAAAAGCATATTACTTAAGCCAGAAGACATAAAGGTGAAGGTAGAATAGTAAAAAATGTTTTCTCCCTACTTTTTGAAAGTTGGGGCATATGAGACGAAAAGTGCTGATAGAGGACACAACCTGCTAGCAGAGTAGCTGGACATTGCTTTGTAGGATTTTTAGTTGTTATTCCCCTGCCATTTTATTACATGATGGTGGACAAGCCACTGTGGCTTTTGAAATTATTTTTCCATTGCCTTTCTCTAAGATTCATGAATTCGGGTTATATGATATAAGATTCTGGAAATGAGTTATCAGAGCAATAAGTGAAGCAGCTGGAAAGCCAGACTTTTTAGTGCTTGATATGCTCCCAGCTTAATTACTTTGAGAAATCTGGGGTTTGTTGTCCGAGACGAATGTTCAGCCAAGAAGCTCTTGACCTGATGCTGCTCTTGTTCTAAGTTGTAATGGGGACTTCTTAACTTCACAGGTATACTGTCAAAACACTAATTAGACTTGAATTACTTTAGTAATATGATGAGGAGTGCCCCTTAGCTCACTGCATGTAATGATGATGTAACTGCAAGTAATGGTAGGGTCTGGCTGTGATATAATGAATAAAGCATGTCGTCCTGCTTTGAGTAACACCAAGGAAACAATATTAAATAGTTTCTTGTTCAGTGAGCAGAAGGACACCCTCTTCTAGCTGAGAAATGGATTTACATTCAACCAGAGAAAGAATTGTGGATGTTCATACAAAATGCTACCTAGTAGAATCAAGACATTTACTTCCTTCAGCCAAATCGCTCTCTGTTGGACTGACCTTGCAGAATGCATGGACAGCTCTGTGAGAGACAGTTTCCATGTTCTCACTGTCAGGCTTGGGTAGGAAAAATGGGCTCTGCAGTGCCTGAACTAAGCTGTTGTGCTGTGGGAAGGAGGGTTGTCCTGCAGATCATCATCTGTGGGGAGTAGTGCACCCTCACGCCTCTTAGCCAGCTATATGTGTTACCTTGTAATTTCCTACCTCAGATAGGCTCTGAAGGATAAAGAGCAATAAAACTGAGATGTGAAGAGATTAGCTAGACTATCTATCTTCTTCAAAAGCATCCCTTAAAAATGTGTTCTCTTCTACTTGTTAAAACTTTCTGGGATAGGGATTTTTTAGCTTCCCTTGATAATCTATGCTCACTGCTGATTAAAAGCTTTTCCAGATGTCTAACATAGCTTTCTACTGCTGCAAGTAAAGTCTGTTATTTCATTATCTATATTTACAATAGAAATGCTGAATAGCTTACTTCCCTTGGCTTGCCTCTACCATTTCACTTTGGAAAGCTATTATGTCTACTTGAGGTCTACGTTTCATGTCATCTGCAACCTTTCCTTCCCACGTTTCTTGATCAGAAAAGCAATTTCAGCTCCAACTGAGAGTATAATTACAGGTTTTTCTACCCACAGCACATGTCTGTGCCCAGATGCCTTTACATTTTAGGGATGCTGATTATTTAATTAGATGTGCAATTGAGGCATTGATTGTAATTTTCCAATTTTGTAAGATATCAAGTCCTTACGTTTTGGATGCTGTTAGGAGAGAGAGACATGCAATTTGAAGGAGGAGGCAGCAGAGGGAGAGTTTTCTCTGCTGTAAATGCTTCCTCGCTGCCTATTGACTTAGGGTATTTAAGCTGACTCCAGTCTAAAAACCAGCATAATAGTTGGTAATAGCTGGTTCCAGAATGGGGGCACCCAGCTAGTTAAAATTTTCAAGTTATCTGAGTTGCAGAAGGCACCATCATTTTTTCAAGAGTCCATCTTCTAATTGTATTTCATAATTAAAAGTGGAGAATGACCATTCAGGTAGACAATGGCTTCTGTGCTTTCAGATGGGCAGCCAAAGCCCAGGACAAGAGCTCTGGGGTTATCCTGATGTTTTCAGGAGTACATTAAAGAAGGTTTTATGTCTGTTGTTGCCGGGGCACAGGGAGACAACATGCTTCCCACAGCCTGTCACCTGAGACAGCTCTGCTTTTAAAGCCTCATCACCCTGATTTTGAAGGCTGGTGTGGGCTGTGATGAGCGGGGTTGGCGTTGTCTCGGCAGCGGCTTCTGAAGGGAGCGTGGTGTCTGGGAGCCAAGGCTTGTTTGTGCCCCAGAGTGGTTGGAGCCTACTGAATGAGGAATGAAATAGCCTTTCCTGTGAAGTGTGCAAAGCTGATAGTGTTTGGTTTTTTTGAATCCCAAAATCAAAAGTACAAACATCTTCATTAAAACAAGAAAGTGATGAGCAGGTTTAGCCACCTGCATTTAAAGGCTGCCTCACATCTCTGAGGAAAGGCGTTGCCATTGTGAGTAACAGTGATGGCTATAAAGGAATTAAATAGGGGTTAATAATATGAGGGTTTTTAACTTTATGACTTTTTTTTAAGGACTTTGCATCTTAAGAGACTAGATCTGTTCAGCCTCTGGAGGAATCTTTTGACTGGTGTGATCAAGGGAGGGAGGGACAGGGATGGGAGAAAGCACTGCAGGCAACTTAAAGGTCTCTAATTATTCCCTGCTTGATAATCTGATAGCCCTGCCAATCTCTGAAGGTATAAGGTTTGTGGCTCTTAAAAAATATTACTGGTATGTTAATTCTTTTTTTCCATTAACCTCATAAAAATCCTACTCTTTGGATCTTAATACATTCTTGTGAAAGTCTTTCCTTCTATTTGTTCAGATATGTTGATATTTCAGAGTTCTGCAGATGTCTTTACAGCTGGATGGTGTTAATATGTGGAGAGTAAACATCTTTCCGATAGAGATGAATCTGTCAGTGTTTTGGTCTCAGTCATTCGCAACAAATGAATTGAGGTTGTCTGTCTTTGGACCATAAAAAGTCCTAATATCTCTGATCTGTAGCATTTTTTCATTGAGCTAGTGCCATTCTCACTGTCTTTCTATAAAGAAAATAATTCAACTTGTGTGAGAAGAAAAAAACTTCTCAAAGGGTGAGAACTTCGGAAACTTTGGGAAAGATTATCTCCTTGATTTTTTAAAAAATCTTTCAATGTAATTTCAGGCCATTATCAGTTTCCATAGTACTTATGGTGCTGTGGGAGGTACCTGTGCCTTTCTTCCCTTCCAAGTTTGTATGTTGCCCTTAGCCTTTCATAGAGGGAAAAGAAAGTTAGTGCTCTGAATGGTATTTTCTTAAGTTTTTTCTTTAATCTGACAAGAACATCTTAAGTATATGTTTCATTAATGTGTTCTGGAGCTGCTGTAAGGACAGCAGCATCATTGACAGGGCAGTTTAAAATGCCTGAGAGTACACAGTCTCGTGTCTCAGCAACACTGCTTGGGTTGTGTGGTGCACAGCTCCTCAGAGCTGGTATTCATTGAGGACAGCTGCCAAACAGCAGGAGGTCACTGCTTTTTCATTAACACTTCGTCTTTAGACTGCTGATTGATTTAATCTTCTTGTGGCTTTGAAGAAGATAATAAATAGCATGTTTTCACTGCTGAATAAATTGATAAACATTACACTGTGTATTTGAGCTTGTGAGGTAGTGCAGCACTCTCAATCTGCCTTACTGAGAACTCTGTCTTTAGGGAGATGCAGCAGGCAGTGTCACCTGGGACAGATGGTTCTTATATATTTCCCAGTGAAATAAAAAAAATTGTTTTAGAGAGCTCTTGGCTCAGAGATGTCCAACACTATTTGTGAGATGAATTAAACCTAAGAATGAGTTGGGCATTTTTCCCTGCAGTTCCAGACAAGCCTTTCTCCGGAGACTTTTCTCTCTTGACTTCCCCCCACCGTGTTTCTTTGTTTCATCTCTGTGTAACATTTTTATCCTTTAATTTCCATAGCCGCTAATTTTTCTACTGCCCCAGACCAAGTAGAAATGTTCTTGCTTGTCTTCCTGCAGGGAGAAGGGGCGTAAGTGTGTGAGAGGGAGGAGCAGGACCTGTGCTTGAGGAGTGCTCGTTTTCCTTTGGTTAATCCACTCGTGCTCATGAAGGAATTGCTTACTTTTTACAATTTTATCAGTAATTCAGTACTTTACGGGAAGTTGAAATGAAATAGATAATGAGGATTAAAAAAGAAGAAAGGGTAATGTATACCTCGCAGACATCAAAGCATTTGGCCTACATAGCTAAGCCAGGCTTTATCAGTTTTAATAATTCCCTGCTGGCTCAACCTAAAATTAAAATCTGCTGGTGAATTAAAAAATTGCAGTAAGAAGTATTTAAATTTTTAAGCGGAAGTTTATTTCTCTAGTAGAAGGCAAATAACTCAGTTCACTGAGCCTTAAGGTAAAGCATACACTTTCTCACAGAATTTTTTATGTGCAAGTCATGTCTATTTTACTCATTAAATTATCTTCATTATTTCAGAAAAAAAAATCTGAAAAACAGAGTCTGTCTCAATATCCTGTGCATTAGGTAAGGGGTTTTAAATATTTGAAAGGTGTCATATTCCTTTGTTCTGAGGGCACCTGGTTTTTTATCATTTTTAGCCACATTGTGAGCTGTGCTAAGGTCAGTGACATTTCTCAGCACTTCATTCTTCATCACCTCCTTTAGTAATGTCCCCTAAGTCTGTCTAATGAGATTTGTTCACTTTTTCCATGTGTTTTTCTCTCCTGTTCCTGTAAGACAGCTGTGGGAATATTGGGATTTTATGTGGCAGTTTGGAAATTTGCACGGGCTCTTTGTGTCTCAGGAACTGTGGCTGGAGCATTGTGTTTGACTCTGGTACATTTTTGACCTTGATATATGTTACTGTCTGTTGCTGATGGCTGCAGGGATGGGCAAAGACCGAGGAAGAAAAAGATGGGAGAGAGAGAGGCAGTGATGGCAAGATGACTTGGCTTCACTTGCAGTGGGATCTTTGGAAAGAGTGAAGCATTTAAAAGCCTGTGATGCTGTCTAGTGAATACTTCCGGTTCTGTAGAGTGTTAATATAAATAAAAAAGTGTCTGATGGATACCTACTATTTTGTTTTTAAACTATTGCTATCTAAGAGTCCTCTCTCAAGATCTTTCTCATTTTACTTATAGGCAGAGCTTTGGAGATTCTAAGTGCCATTCAAATCCTGGATTGCATTTTATTTTCTCAGCTGGGCAGTCTTCATCCTTATGTGGATGAATTTGATGCAGAGCTTTGACTCTGAGCTCAGGGGCTGTGATTGCTCTGTTTTGTAGAATCATTCCTATTGCAGTCACACTCAGTGCTCTCAGTTGGGCAGGAATCCTGCTTTCCTGGCAGAATGCAAACATATAATGAGATACTCAGGTTCAAACTCTTAAAATCCTTTAGAGCTAAATCACTTCTCAAAATCTGACCTATACTCTCTGCCCTGCAACAAAGAAAAGAGCAAAAATGAGAGGGTGTTCTGGGGGCCAGAGAGTATGAGTGACCATGAGGAACAGCAGCCTCACAGAGGATCTGGAAGGAGGCTGGTGGCATGATTTCTGTGCCTAGCTGAAAGGGGCAGTGCTGTGGCTGCCCATGGAAAGAACAAGGATACAGTTCACCAGTGGTGCTGTTGAGATAAGGTGAAACTGTATGTGAAACTTGTTCCCAAAACAAATAAATGAAGTGGGACACTAACCTGGCTGTTACCCGCTGGTGCTACAGCAAGCTGCTGGGATGGAGAGGGTTGAAGGTGCCAGGAGAATATCCACGGTGGTGAGGGGAGCACGGTGATGCTTGAGGAAGAAGTGGTGAATTAAAGTTGATATTGGTGTAGGTAAGATATTGAAGGGGAAGTATCATTGACAACAAGGCTGGCTCACGAGGAGGTGGGAGGTGTTTGAACAGATGGGAGGATAGTGGCATTTCCACAGCTAAGTCATATAGGCCTCTTCAAAATCCCACCCCACACTGTGAAAAAACACTGTTTTGAAAGATGCAGTGAGTTGTTCTTGAGCAACACCAGCACTCACACAGTGCCTTTGATGCTAGAGGCAGAGAAACAGTATCCGGGAAGGAGGTGGGTGTTCGTGCTGGGTGCACGAAGAGGGGGGACAGCATGAAGGAACGTTTGTGGTATGGGGGATGTGGACATGGATTAACTGGCCAGCGAGGTTTTCTTAGTGGCAGTTAGTTGTATGCCTTGGGAGCAGGCTGTGGGGCAGATAATTGCTGCCTGTAATTCAGGCACTTCTTGCAGGATGAGTGCCTGCTGCTGCTCACTCCCAGGAAAGAAGTGTCAGTACAACGTGAGTGGATCTGATTCTGTGCACAACACTTCTGCAGTCATTCTTTTATGTAACAATGTGACTTTTATTTTTGGGAAATGAGAGATCAACGGGTGTTCAATCCCCCACACTTGTAGCAGAGCTGGTACTAGTCTTCCTTGGAAACTGGATTCATTTCAGCAAGGGCATAGCTGAATCTTGTGGGTTAGTCGGGGGGGTGAACAGGAGTGATAAAAATAAACGTTCGTCTCAGAACTGGGCAAAAAATCTTCTTGGAGCTGGTTAATTATGTTGAGTTCTGGGCTTTTCCCCCAGCCCCCCTTCTCCACAGTCCCGCAGGACGGCAGAGCGCTTTTCCAGCAGAGATCCACTCGCTGCGCTGCGCTGCCTGCTCTCGTAATGCCAAAGGAGTGCGTTTTGTCTTTAGTCAGATTGGCTCCATCAGTTCGTATTTCCTTCTGAATGGATAATAAAGTGGAGAATCATTTTGAGGCGAGGAGTGAAGCGGGGAGGCTGCGTGTGTGAGGAGCTAGGCAGTAGGCAGCTGACGAGGAGGAGTAAAGTAGCTGCACAGCTTTCTCTCTGCCTCTGAAGTACAATATTTTCTGTTGAGTCACATCTGAAGAGAAGCATGAAGTTTTTAACTGTACTTGGTACAGCTTGAGAAAGGGAAAAGATGCACTGTGGTGGGGAACTGAAGAATTTCTGTTGAGGGATGCTCCTGGAAACCAAAAGGATTTCTGCATTTTTAGCTTTTGCAATCATTAGCTTCTGCTGGCTTTTGCTTTTTGGATTTTTAGTAGCTGTTTGCTTTTTTTTATTCCCTTCAACATGCCTTCAACTTCACATGATTTCTTATCCTAGTGCTGATGTGGAACAGGAAACTCTCGGTGCCTTTAACGTTGCTTTCCCTGATACCTCAGATGGGACACCAACAATATGTTGATAATCTCCATAGTGAAAGTTCATTATCTGGTGAACCTTTAACAACATTAGGAATCCTTCAGGACCTGTATTTTCTATGAGAACAAGCTGTTGTATTCTGTAGTTTTCTATTAATTCTGTAGATTTCCTTTACATTTTAACCTTTTGTTTTATTTTGAAGCGGCAAGGTAAGTGAAAGATTGGAACAAATTAAGTGCCTGGGTATAAACTGCAAGTAGGCAGCAACCAAGGAGAGAATTGCTCTTTATTTTTAGAGTGGGCTCTCTGTGTGCGTGTGTGTGTGTGTTTACTTTAGCAATACAATAGCTCCATTGGAAGCTGACTGGATTTTAAAATGTGCTTTGTGAAAACAATTTACTCTTGGTATGTTCATTTGTATGCTCTGTTTCTTAGGTTTTGTTTTTACCCATTAGACACTAATTGTAGATTTCTTATGACTGGTGTAATTGAGGTTGTGTCTGTTTACTTCTCATACTTCTCGGTTAGGAGGGTTTATATCTCAGCTGGAATTTGACATCAAAATCACTATGAGAAGAAGAGTTAAAGGGAAAGGAGCTTGGGGGTAATTTAAATTTGATCATTTGAGAAGCAAGTAATTAAATTACTAGTTTGATTCTTCCTTGAATGTCACTTAAGAAAGGGGTTTTTTTAACACAGAGTATTTGTCATTGGCCTGATTTCTTGTGCTGAGAAGCTTGTGAGTTGATGAGATGGAATGACTGGCATGCAGGAGCTATGAGGATGCTGTACAAGCTCGTGAATCAGAGCAGGTGGTGTGACTGTTTTCAGATATCTTTTCAGTTTTCATTCCATTTATATGGGCAGGTTTCTTTTGCTAATGGAGCAAGCCTTCTGGGGACAAACTTAAGGACTTAATACAGAATGCTAAGGTCCTCAGTCCCTGAGATGAAAAGGAGAGAGCTTATAGAAGTAAAGCTGCAGTTTTAGCCCAGGAAGATTTTAGTTGCCACGTGCTATGTTTCAATATCATGAGCTGTAAAACCCTATTTATTCCATTTGCTGCATATGGTACCTTCACCTAGCCTGGCTGAACACTGTCAAGTGTCTGTGCTAAGGGAGTGCAGAACAAGTCAGAATCAGTGAGTAAGATTGTGTAGAACCAGTCTGTACCAGGGCTGTGCTCTGCCTGCCCTGATAAGTTGGGTCTCCTAATTCATCACTCTGTACTGGTGAGTGCTGCCTGTCCCTCCCCTGCCTGAATGTTCCTGTGAGCTGAGACACTGTCACCTGAAAAACAGCTCTAGATAACCTCCATGAGTCATCAGAGTTTTGAGAAAATCCTTAATGATGAGTGGTTCATGGTGGTTCTTGTCAGAAATGCAGGACTTGGAGAGTTCACACTATTGGTTCAGGAGTAGTTCAGCACTGGGCTGTAAGTTGGGTGGCAAGTAGAGGAGAGGTACAGTACCTTCTGTTTCTCTTAGTCTAGGCAAAGCTCTTAGCGTCATTCAGCATTTTCTTAACTGTGCATGCAAATCTTACTTAAGCCAGAGGTACTGTGTTTGTGCCAGTGTTGTCTGTTTCCTTTCTGCTTAGAGATAGCTGAATAATCAGAAACCTTTTCTCAAAGTCTGGCAGACATTTCTAGAGTTTTCATCCCATGGCCAGCTAACTTGTCAGCATGCCCTGATAATTTTGTTGCAGTTCTTGGAGCTGTTTCCTTTAAAGAAGAAGCTGCTCCTTGATCCTGGCCCATGTGTTCCATATAATGCTTTATTCATAGGATCCTGATTTGGGATAAATCTGCTTTAATGAACAATTAATGCTTTTTGTTGTCATGGGTGAGCCATCTACTGATTGATTCAGCTGTGTACAAAACCCCCATGCTTTGGAAATACTCAATTAATACATTGGAATAATTAAGCTGAACTTAATTATTTCCCCATTTGCTCTTAAACTGCTGATAGCTGCTGCTCTGATTTTGTATTTGCTGGAAAGGAGTGAAGTAACTTTTACATAAGACAGACAGAAGCAGCTGTGATGTCTATTTTCAGTAGTTAGTTATCCCTTTTGCCTTTTCCTCAGCACAGGGCTGTCTCAGAACTAGGTGGGCGCCTCAGAGTTAGCTTGCTGCCTACCAGGCATGAGCCTTTGCACTGACATGGTCGGCAGCTTGCAGCCTGTGCTTCCCCCTCTGTGCTTGGGGACAGCCCTATTTCTGTCTCTGGATGCTGCCTTTTCCTGGCTGCCAGGTGGTGACAGACCTCATTTGTTACTGCAGGCTGTTATCGCTGTGCCAGGCACTGCTGCCTCCAGCCTGCAGGAAAAGTTGGGAGAGAAGGATACAGAGGGAATGAGCATGTTGAGGCACTGAAGAATGGAAGGGCTGCCTGGTGCTGAGATGCCCTCCAGGGGTTCCCAAGGCAGCTGGACTTGAAGCCTGGATGTCTCAGTCCCTCTCCATCTGTGCTCACAGAAGGGATGCTCTGTGGATGACATACATTGGTCCCCATTTTACAGAAAGCTGAGACACACTTTACTTCTGGGGTGTCCCCTAAGTTTGTAGAGGATATTAAGGAGTTAAGCAGGAAGTGCTATCTCCTCTGCCTACTACACAGTGATTCTCTTCCTTTACATTAGTTTAATTTTATTCTGTTTTGCAACAGGAGTTTTTACATTGGTGAATGCCATGAACCCACAGCACTTCAGTGGGTGTTTTACCCTCATAGTGATTTTTACTGTTCCTTTACTTAACAGCTACCCTGATAACTTGCTGGTATGGCAAAATATTATTCAGATGTGGTTTTTTTTCCTTGGTCAACTGGCCTTATGTAAAAGATGAGAAATTACTGTGATGTGGGAGGTGCAGAGCTGTGTTTCATGCGGTGTTCCCTGGATCAGTTTTCCGCCCTGAGGCTGGCTGATTGACCTCACCTGGCCTTTTGTCACTTCTATCAAACTGCTCCAGAAAGGTTTTAAGTGTTCTTTTTTTTTCCTGTAATATATCAGGTGTGAAGGCTGGCTATCATTGATACCTGCATTGAAGTGTTTTGTCATAGTTTCTGCTTAGCTGTATTGAAAGACAAGTACAGGTAAAGGTACAACCTGTAAAATATATTTGGAAGTGTTTAAAAACTTAAGAAGGTTCTACAGATAGGGCTGGGATGTAGTTTTGCAGCTAGTGCAGTAATTCCTGAACGGAAAGCATTGAGACTTGGCAGCAGAGGGACTGTGAAGGGGTTACCAAGGGACTGAGTAATAGTTCTTCTCCTCACACTATTTTATGTAAAATTATTGTCATCCTCTTTTGACTACTGTCCTTTCACTGGCATGAATGTATTTCCTCTTCAATCCACTGTGGAGTTCCATGTGTCTCTTTTGCACCTTACTTTCAGCCTAAATGTCCTGAGGTGGTGCTTCTCAACAGTGTGTTTTGTTCTCCAGCTCTGCTGACTTTTGCCCAGCTTAGTACTTTTTTGTTCTGATCATCCGTGCCAGGACTCAAAAGTTAGAATTTTTGTTAATTATCAGAAGAAGGTTTGAAGAAAGACACATTCTCAGCAGCAAAGCAATAATGCCATGTTCAGGTATGATCAAACCCAAAATTAAATCTAATGATATTAATTAGAAAATTGCAGGCTTATCTCCAGATGTTAAACATCAAAACTGAAGATAACCCTTCATATCTCTGTCAATCCTTGTTAGGATTCTTTCAGCAATTATTGTGTTTAAAAATGCTGTAATATTCTCAGGAAGAGTCAATGTTTCAGCATGCTGAGTGCTGGGGCGATGTTGCTATGGCAGCCTTAGCCATGATTTCTTTCTCTTTTAAATGCCAAAATCTTTTTCCCCACTATGTCCTGCATTTTAGTTATTAATATTCTTCACGTTTAAATGACACTTTATAAAGTAGCAAGACCATTTATCAGGCATTTTATTTAGTATTTCTTTTCCTAGTGTAATTGCTAGTGCAGGTAATGCAATACCACTTTGTGTGGACAATACTGCACATATAATCTAATCAAAAAGATATCACTCAGTAGCATGAGTCAACAGCCAGAGAGGCTGCTGTGAAATGTTTTTCTGATCATAGTTAATTGTTTTTATATCTCTTTGCTGGGTTCCTTGAACATCTCATCTACCCTGGGGTACCAGCACCTCCTCATACGAGTTTGTGGGCTGAAAGTGCCTCAGTATTAACCTTTGTGTGATGAAAACCAGACAAGGTGTGTCAGACATAAGGGTGAGCCATCCATGGGAGTGGTGGAGTCACTATCCCTGGAGATTTTTCAAAGATGTATAGATGTGGCACTCAGGTATATGGTTTAGTGCTGGCCCTGGCAATGCTGGATAAATTGTTGGATTTGATGATCTTAAAGATCTTTTCCAACTTAAAAAATTCTATGATTCTATAAGATAAACATACCTCATTTTAGCAGGTTTTTGTGCTCTCGCCTCCTTTTCTTCCACCAGACTGCAGCCAGCCCACTGCAGCGTGGGGCAGTGATGAAGGCACACAATGCTGCCTTTGTTTTGAACCATGCCAGTCCAATGTCTCACAAAACTGAAGATGGTGCTTAGAGGGGGTTGCAGTCACTTCTCCTCCCCCTGGTGAGAGCCTGGCTCTCTGTTTTATGCTGTAAGCATAAAACATGGCTGATCCCCAGCTGATGAGCAGAGATAACATAATTGCATTTTATTCCTTCACAGGCTTTCTCACCTTCTTTTTTTCTCATTCATGGATGCTGGCATGACATGCTTTTGCTACTGTTGTCATGGCAAATCTGTATGTCAGGAGGAAAAATATCTGTTGTTTATGTATTAAAAGGCTATTTCAGAAGTGTGTCCAGTGACAAGGTAATGAGATGTTGCAGTGTTTGTGGTAGCTCACGTTTCCTCTCTCCAAAATCCTAAAATGTCAGTTTTGTCTTCATGGGAATGGCAGAATAACCCAAACACCCCCAAGTAAAGCAGCAATGTATTCCTTGTGTTGAGCTTGAACCTGGCTCTGTTTTGAGAAGTTGGTGAACGTAGAAATGGTGGTGCCTGTGCATTTTATTCTCCTGCATATCCAGAGATAGCTGCACTGAACTGAGCATGGAGTTCTCCTGGAAGGAAATGCCTGCTAACAAGGCAGTCAGAGCAAACCTTGTGTAATCAGTGAAGGCTTGCAGCATCTGGCAGGACACTAGGATCCAAATATTATTTCCTTAAAGACTTGATTTCTTGTTATGTGTTAATGTGACTGCTGGATTGATCCTGGAAGAGAAAAAGACTTCAGTAAGGATTTGCATCTAGAGTAGGCTTTGGATTTTTTTCCTGGGTGAACCTGCATTAACTTTTATTGTCACTTCACATGTCTGTGCTATAAAAAAGCATGGCTCTAGCACGAGAGAAATAAGGGATCTTTATAGAAGACAAGTTGCAGAGCACCTAGTCTGGAGCGTGGAAGGGGACAGGAGCCTGTACATAGCCCTGGGTGGAGAGGAGGAGGAAAGAACGTGGCAGGAGGTGCAGAGTCACTTTGGGGCCAGCCCACAGAATGAGTGAATGCTCAGAGCTTCAGGTCTGAGCGTGGGTTTGGGGTGGGGAATGGAGGGAGGAAGCCTGTGGGAGAGGGACAAAGAGGGCGATTCTCTTATTTGATTCTTGGCATTCCACTCAGTGGGCAATGATTTGATCTTTGGTGGCAAACAGTGATTTCCTTTCATTTCCACCCACTGTAGAGAGAGGTGGGAAGGCTTCCCTCTGAGCCAGAGCTGCTGTCCACGTGTTCAGCTTTGGCCTTCTTCCCAGCTTTGGAGGAAACAGTTTCTGTCCTCTGTGGGGAAAGATGGAAAGGTACTGCTAGTATTTGATGAAATCAAAGATGTGCTTTTGAAAATCTGCAATGAAGTAGATATTCTTGTGTGTGTGTGTGTATATATATATATGTATATGCATATATACCTATATATTCATATATACATATGCCACAATTACTATATATAAGTAAAAATGACAGCATTGTATTGTTTGCACTGAGCTACCAGCTTTGGAATGGCTGCAATCTTGCAAGTAAGTATTCAGCAGGAAAAAGTGATTTCTGTAAAAAAACTGCTTCTCTTGAGTGTTGTAGCAGATAAAGGAAGTGAGAGCGAGTTCTGTCTTGAATTGATTTTTTTTTTTTAAACTAAAGTGATCATTATGCCCCTCTGGTGCCTTGAAAGCTGCATACAGAAGGAAACATGATAAAGACTGAGCTTTCTGAGGGAAACTTTGCACAAGCATATGTAGGCTTTTCTCCTAGAACTTGGAGTTCAATATACTAGATAATATTTGAAATGAGAATTTCTGTGTGCTTCCCTCAAGCAACATGTATAGGGACCCACAACTGTAGAGCTCTTTTTCTTGGCTGCCATTGAATCCAATTGCTTGCTCTCCAAGGTTTCACTTCTTACAACTGATATAGAAGTGGTTTTTTGATGTTAAGCATCAGTTACCCACTCAAGTGAAAGTGGCTAAACTGTGTAAGTGGTGGAAGAAGGGTCTGAAAATATATTCCGTATGTCAGCCCTGTTATATGAGGAAACAGTTAAATGAAAAAAAAAAGCCCAGATAATCCCAACTGATTTTTCTGGACCAGTGGCCTGAAGATTCCAGAAAATTAAAACTTGCTGTCTTTAAAGAAGCTGACAATCAATCTCACAGAGAATTCGTTTAGCCTAAAAAAGGGCAGGTATTGCCTTTGGTGTGGAAGTTCAGCTGAGATGCTTGATGATGGGACTTAAACCTGAAGCACAGATGCAACCTCTTTTGTAAGCTCTTATTATAGAGATTGGTATTTACAATGCTGCTTCCTCCAGATCAAAAAACACTCTCTCCCTTCCTGCCCACAAAGTGAAACAATAAAAATGAAAGACAGTTACCATAGGCCTTAAATAAAATAAGAATATGAGAGAGAATATGTGCTTTGGGCAGCAAGTCCAAACTGAATCATCAAATACACTTGTGTTCTCCAGTCACCTTGCCTCCAGGAGGATCCTGTGTGGGTCTCTTTTGTGTCCTACTCTCTGGAGGAGAAAGCTGATTGTATATTGCTTAGTAAGTATGGCAGTAAAAGCACGTGGAAGTTTAAAGTAGTTAACATTATACAGTATTTTGTTTTTGTTTTGCTCATTACAGCGAGGATTTAAATTGGGGAAAATAATCAACTGCAAAATCTCCAGAGCTGGAGTAGAAGTGACATGCAGAAGCTTCATGCTGTCAGCTCAGCCTGTTTGTGCATATGCTGAGTGTGGCATATTTAACTGCAGGTTAGCTTGGAGCTTGCAAGCTTTGAGGTTTTTTTTGTTTGGTTCGTTTTTTGGATTTTTTTTTTTTTTTTTTTTTTTTACTGCTTCATAGCAAAATATTAAGATGAAAATACTAAAATAGCAGAAAGGTTTTACTCCTAAAATCTGTCATCCAGTCTTCTTGCCACTTTACATCACTTTGTGCAATTCCTGTGGGTTAGCTGGTACTGCGCCAAGTTAAATTAGATTTCTGCTTTGGTTTGAAGAAAGAAAGGATGAAGATTGTGAACTTGAAAGAGAGGAAATGTGCAAGGATAGAATTTCTAATGTCAGAATTCTGTATTTGGGGGGTAATTAAGCCACACAGTGCACAATTGCCAGAAGCTCAAGCTTGAGGGTATTCACAAACCTGGTAGAAAAATGACCACAGAATTGCTCTTTGAATGTGACCTTTTTTTTTTCCCACTCTCTTGAATAGAAGAGGGAGTGAGGAACACTTATTCCACGAAGAACCTGATCTGGGGAGGTGGCCAAAATGAAGACAATGTCTGTACACTTTAAATAGCACATTCTCTTTCTGTCTGATTTTATGTGTATGCTGTTTTAGGTTTTTGGGGTTTTATTATTATTCTGCTTAAGTTACCTCGGATATTTCTATCTGAACCAAACTGTAATGTTTTTTTCCCCTCTTTTGGTAGCTGCCTCATGACAGAATAAAAACTGGATGCAAGTTGTGCATTGGGAAGTGATTGATGTGTGCTTGTGCAGCTTGTAGCACTATGAGAAACACAGGTGCAGCTGATGATGTTTGCTAGAAGTAGATTGAAAAAGCAAGAAAATGAAATTTCACTTCTGCACAGAAAACCTGTTGTAAAACTGCAGGGCAGGAGGCAATTCCGGAAGCAAAAACTCCATTTGTTTCTGCGGGACAAAATGAAGAGGCTTCTCCAAGGCCCAGGAGATGATAATTCAAACCATGCACATCGCTGCCAGCTCTCCCCGGTGGAGATTGAATCGGACATGTTTGTTTGTGGAATCAAGAGGAGCTCTCCAAGCACTGAATTTTCCATGGCTGGAGGGGACTTTTGTCAGGATGGAGGACATGATTCCAAGGGAATGAGTGAAGTGTGTGTTGGTGAGGTGGAACTGAACTGGGGTGGCTATGTAAAAATACCATGTTCAGTTCAGCAGAACAAGAAGGACTTGCAGGGGAGTTCTTCTGATGGTATCACTCAGACCTCTTCTGAAATAAAGGGCAGAGTGTCTGAGGGGCAGGACCTTTCTTCCCTGAGCATTACCATGAGCTGGAGAGATGCAGCTGAAAGGCAAGGGTGCTTTCCTCAGGAAAAGACCATTGCATACAAGAGTCGAAGAAGGCAATCAAGAGACCGGTCAGCTGATGTGGTTGATTACATTGTTAAAGAGCTACAGGGAATAAGTCGAATCCAGACAGAGATTGCAGAGCTCCGCCAGCACCTCACCTTGATAAAAGGCTCTGTGGATGAAGTCTCCAGCTGTGTGGACACAGTTTTGAGTGAGATAGAAGGCCTGCAAGGTGGCTCTGGTGGCAAAACCCAGGGTACGCATGCTCGAGAGCCGAGAAGGGAAGTACAAAAGGAAGAACCAGTGTTGTATTTTTATGGCATCCCAGAGAAAGATGGTGAAAACACAGTAGAGCTAATCTGCAGCTTTTTGTCTGAATATCACTGTTTCAATGGTATTCAGTGCAGTAAGTATATAAAAGATGCTTATAGGTCAGATATTGGTACAGGCAAGCCATTAATGCCGAGACCAGCAGTTGTGAAACTTGTTAGTTGTGAACAGAGAGACTTTATTTTACAGAAGTCTATCCTTCTGCAGAGCTCAGGGGTCCGAGTTGCTACCAGTGAGGAGCAAAAGCAGCAGAATGGCCAGAGGGGCCAGAAAACAGACTCAGTCTCTTTGCAGTCTGGCTTCAAGAAAAATAATCAGAACTTGATGAATCCTGATGGAGCTCAGAGAACTGATGCAATTGGGCACCTTCAGACAGACTCATGCCAGGTTAAGTATAAAAGCACGAGTAGGAAAGCACAGTGTGCAGGGGAGAGACTTGATTCTGTGCAGAAGTCAGCCTCAACCAAGAAAGACACCTTGATACCTGAAACTGGAAAGGAAGCACAAACAATAAGCTGCAGTGAGCAGCCTTCAGATGACAGGGACATTTGCCAGGCCCTTGCTGAACCTCCAGAGGTGATCGTTTCACCTAAGTCAGGTGATGGAAATCACTGCTGCTCATCTGACTCTTCGGGCCATGCAAGCCAGATGTGTGCTTCAAGTAATGGTAGTGAGCAGAGGCTTGACACTAAAAGCGTCACTGAGAATTCTTCTTCTCTTCTAGAAAAAGATGAGGGGATAACCACAGAAGAAATTGAAACTGACTATGATAACTCTTGCAAACTTACCAGTGCAGAGAAAGGTGATGTTCAAAGAGAAGATGTTTCTAGTGGGGTGACAACCATTAGCTATGATCATATAACAGATGAAATGGCTGACAGTAGTGACAGCTTGAAAGATATGATCCAAATGGACCTGAATGATCAAGATCCAACTGATCAGGTCTTCAGGGATGTCCTGGAAAATTCCCAGTATTTCCTTGACCACTCCCGGGACAACATTGATCTTGTAGACATGAAGTTTTACACTAATAAGCTTGGGAAAGCTATTCACCACTTCAGGTCTGCTCTGCAGGTGGTGTTCCATAAACTGGAGACAAGTGATTCTGAGATCCTTTTGGAAAATGATAGTGGCTTACAGATGGATGATGACAACACGCTTATGCTGACCAGTTCAGGTATGGGTGGCAGCTCTGACTACTTTGCAGAAACCCCTCCTAGTCAGTCCTCTGAGAGCCAGGCAAACGCAAATGTCAACAGTGAAGCATCTGCTCAGATGCAGGTTGCTCCTTCCAGTCTTTCCTCTGTTTCGCATGAGCATCCCGTTTCCAGTGTGATGCCATCATCTGACTGTGCAATCCCTGCTGGGCAGCAGTTACCTCCTGGGGAGCTTGGAGAAGATGCGAACCATCCACCTGAGCCAGCAAAGGAGTGCAGGCCCATGAGCCTTGACAAGGTGTGCGCAGAGACCATCTACCTGAACAAATGCATCAACAATTTCAAAAATGTGCTGAGGGAAAAGAGACAAATGCGTAGGAGACTCTTAAAAGAATTAGCACAGGAAGGAAACTGGATTTCTGCTGAGGAGACAAATTCAGGTAAAATGAAAAAAAATGTTTTTAAGGACATGTCAAAATCTGGTATTTGTGCAGCCAGAGGCCAACACTTCATTCTGTGGGTGAACTGTGAACATTCTGTGAGTTTATTAAAAGTTGTGAGCAAATAGTTATAAAGACCAGTACATGCACTCTACAACAGTACTGACAAAACTCTCTAAAATTTACTGTGTAACACACTGAAATGCTAGTTAGCAAGCTTCACCTTTTTTTCTTCTTTGAGAGAGGGAGATTTGCAGTGCTTCTTCAAAATAGCAGGTGTTAAGGTCTTTCGTCATAATTCGTGACTTGGTTTCTTGTTAAATATAATAGCTAAAACATGTGATAACAAAGTGTGCATTTGAGCTATAAGTAGCCAGATCTGCAGTTTTGTGAGTTGAGTGGATCTAGACTTTAAGTGACTCTGTCACAAAGTGGGAGTTCTGTGTTTAATCACTGCTAGATGTTATCCTAGTAGAGACTTTTAAAAATAATAAATAGTAATAATTATAATAGCTTGCCCATAAGATGGAATTTTGTTTCTGAGGAACAACATCCCTTATTTCCAGTGCATAATTTGAAATGTATGACCACAGCAGATGTGATCTGTGGTGGAGCAGTTCCTAAACCATTTCCTGAGGATGTGGGAGATAGAGCTGACTGACATCTTTTGATGGGACATGTTTTGACAGATTCAATTTGGTAGAACTGAACCAAAGTGGAAGTGTAGGTCCATCTTCCCCCTTCCTCTCCAGGCAGTGAGAAAGCCTTCCCAGTGTCATCTCTGCCAAGTCACTATACAGTTAAGGGAAGAGGCTTTGGTTCAAGAATGGAAGTTATTTTAAATACAGCTTGGAATCTTCACTTGTGAACTTCCTTGTATCAAATACTCTGTTCACTCTTCTTGCACTCATGAAAGCTGGTGTCACAGTGTGGCTTGGGTTTTGCCAATTTTAATATATTTAATTTATTTTAGAGATAGGATTTAGGAATAAAGACAATGCAGGCTGAAAACTTAAAAGGATATAAGAAGAGATTTATTAATAACACAAAAACTATTCAGAGTAAGATTTCTAGATTATTCCCTCCTCCCCTCATTCCACATTCCTTAACAACATCATACAGAGAATACTTCAGTCAGTTATCTACTTAAATAATCATTTCAGTTCACTTTAGAGAGAAAGGTTTCTTTTTTGGTTTAGGCTTAGGGGGTGTCTTCACCTTTACAGTCTGCATCCACCCGGGAAATACTGCAGACTATGACTTCCTCCCATTTTTCACAGTCTTTCCAGATCTGTGCTATGGGTTATGATGCACACATGGGTTACTACTTTTAAAGGCAGATTGCTGAAAAACAAAATTCTCTTCATCTCCATCAAATGTCTCTGTTCATATTCCAGTCCCAAAACAGAGAGCTCCATTTCCCCAAGGCAAAAAGTCTTCTTCTCAAGCAACCAAACCTCCCCAAGTATATTTCACAGTTTAAAGGAATTTTAGTGTAGTCACATTCCCCTTACAGCCCCACAAAAAAGGTTTTCAGCTACTCATCAGCTGCATCTTTTCAATCTCTTCCCATCAGGAACTTTCTTCATTCCGCTGACTTCTGTAGACTCCATGCTTCTCATTCAGGGGAACTCAGGAGATCGAGAATCTTATCCAGGCATAAAAAGAATTAAAATTGTATCCAGATCGTAAAGGAGCCAAGTGGGGAGCTGGAGGCCTCTTCTCTCAGATCGGTGTGGGGAGGGGGAAGGGAGAGCCTTTGGCGGCTGCCCCCGGCTCGGCCATGTCACACGAAGAGTCGAGCAGAGCCGAGCCCCGCCGAGCCGGGGCCGCCCGGAGCCATGATGTCGGGAGCCGGGGCCTGGGGCCGGGACCTTGCGGCCAGGCCAGGCCGGGCCCCCCACCAAGCCGGGGCCGGGGTGCCGAGCCAGGCCCCCGGCAGAGCCTGGAGCCGGGCCAGGGCCCCAGCCAGAGGCACCGCACCTCCGGAGGCTGGAAGCCGAAAGAGAGTTAGCCAGCCCCATGCACTGTGATTTGTGAACGCGAAATAACTTTCAATTGGTTTCGCGAGCTGTCCATCACCAAACCAGCTCTCCGATTGGTCCCCGCAGCTCACAGGGGAGGCCCCCAGAGACGGGACAGCCCCTCCGTTCCCGGCCTGGGGCTGCTTTCCCTCAGGCAGCTCCACCCCTCCCCCTGCATGTGCAACCAGAATGGTCAGGTGCTCCTCTCCCCACTAAAGGAGTCATCTAATGAAGGAGTACTTTTTCAGTGACTCTGCTTTCATTGTGAAGAAGCAATCTGTCAACCTATATTTGATTTCTGTACCAGTCATCTTCTCAGTTACAAAGATCATAAAGCTGGTAATCAGCTCTCTGCTTTCTTATTTCATACAAGGTCTTTAGTATAGAGGGGCTCAAACAGTAAGTTTTTAATGAAGGAAACACTGGGATTTGTTAGTGGGCTTGGCACAGATAGTTTTTTTTTTTTTGTGATGTTTGTGTGGTGCTTAAGTCCTGGACATATGTCCTTATTTTAGAACCTGAGGGAACAGACAGTGGTTTGGATTAGCATGTGCCACAGTACAGCAGAAGTACTGAAACAGCCTGTTTCTGAATGTGAGAGGAGGCTGCTCATCTCAGTGGAGTTTGAGCAGCACAGGCATGTTCACAAGAGAAGAAGTAGTCAAAGCAATTGAGGAGGATGAACAGAGCTGAGCTTTGTACCTTAGATCTGGTTCCAGGGTGACTTGGAATTTCTCAACCTCAATTCAGTTCTCCTGAACATGATCCAATGACAAAAAGTTCGTGGCACTTGTGTGCCACTCCCATAAAGGTATATCTATAAGGTAGATTTGGCAGTTGAAGCCATAAAAATAAGTGTGTGATGAAGTCACAATGTAGGAAATGTGCTCTTAGAGACAGGAGGAGTCAAAGGTAGTGGAAAAAAGTAGATGAAGGATAAGAAAATCAAGACCTTGGGGAAAAAAACCCCAGAGATGCCAAGAAGAAAAGAAGGTCAGACCCTGACAGCTAGACAGGGAAAGAGTTGGAACCAAATGATCTTTGAGGTCTCTTCCAACACAAATATTCTGTGATTCTGTGACTCTCAGAAATAGTGTTGTTTTGGCATACATTTTGCAAGAAAGAGAAGCTGCAGTTTTATGTCCTGTTTCAATGTTCTCAGGTTTGAGCCAAGATTTTATTTTCTTCATTTGGAAAAAGCATCATACCTGGAATGTAATGAAATGTTGTTGATTTGCTTTTTTTCTCAGCTGTAGATGAGTATTTGTGTCTTACTTTAAAAATGTAATTTGTTGCTAATAGCTTTTTCAGTTCCCTGATAAGGTCCACTGAAAACCCAGATCTGCAGCTATTTTTTGGCTCTGAACGTGAACCTCACATTTGCTCAAAAGTTCAGTTCAAGGTATTTTCTTAAATGTGTTTGGCAGCAGCCTCCAGCAAAGGAATGGAAGAGAAGTTTGAAGGTGTTGGTAAATGCTTGTTTTGGTGAATCAGAGATGATGCACTGGCATAAAGGTTTAAATTATTTATAGTTGAACACAGATGCAAATTACCGGAAGAACTTGGAACTTGGCAGATGCATATAAGTAATTGTTGTGTTTAATTGGAAATCAAAAGAAAACAAATTAAAAACCTCCTGAAAATCTGAGGAAGACATTAAAGTTTAAATTTAAAAAAAGCAAAAAACTAGTGGAAGTGAAGATGAGGATAGTTTGAATTAGTTTAAAGTAAAGCCTTGAAATGCTAGAGATTTTATGAGATTTAAGGTGTCTGCTCAAAAGTGAAGTGGTGAAAGAATTCTGTGATCAGGGTTTAGCCAAGTTAGTCACTATTGGTGAAGCTGTGAGTGCACATGCTGTAGTGAGACACAAGGTTTTAAATCTGTATCTGCAGTTACTCAGAGCTTTGCCAAATTTTACATTTGGCCTGAAAGTGTCCCTAACAGCTTTAAACTGATGGGGCTCAGAAATCAAAGATGTATATGGATTTTAAGCCAAAATGGTATTTTGTGAGCTTTTTTTTTTTTTGTTTTTTAAAATGTCCAAACATTAGTCTGATGCAAGATTTATTGCTTTTGTTTGTACAAAAATAAGTTTGACCTATATTTGAGAAGCTCTAGTGCCCTGAGGTCTTAAAATTTGGCAGTGGTAGCCTGTGTCAAGGAATTTTCTGTGGAAAATCAACCTCAAATGAGTGGAGTGAATACACTTTTGAAAAATGTTTAGTTTGCATATGCTCACTGGTAGCTTGCTACTGTTGAGCTGTTGCATTGCCAGAGACTCCATCTGTCCTCAGTGTTTTCCAGCCGGGGGCTAAAAGCAGGGTTTCCCTGCTCCACGTGACTGAGAGCCACAGCAGACCTGAGAGGGGACACGAGTCCAGGCCTCCCGTATCTTCTGCACTTCAGGACTCCACAGAAGAGGCCAGGAAGGAATAGAGTTCAAATGCAAGGGTATTAAAAACCCAGGAGTGAGGGATGCCTGGATCTCCCTGAGACACACTGAAACCACCCCAGGGACCAAGTCAGGAGAGATTTGGCTTGTGTTGGGAGGGCTTGGGGTGATTGTTAAAATGGACAAAACCAAAGGAACGTGAAGTGGAACTGTGTCTGTCTAGGTGAGATGGTTTCGCTTAATTGAACAGGACAGGCAGGAATAAGGTATAAAAAATTACTTCAGAGGAGAACAGTCAGAAGGGTCAATGCTCAACAAAATACATCTACATCTGGGTCTGGAAGGGACCCCAGGTTTCCTCAGTTTCTCCAGGTCAGCTGGTCTGTGCAGGGCAGAATGCCAAAACACAGCACTTGAGCCACACCGGTGGTTGCAGCATCCTGCTGCTTGTGATGTCTTCTCCATTAGCTCCAAAAGGAAAGCCTGCAGGGTGGACTAGAGGCTTTCTTCCCTAATGAGCATCCCATGCAGGCATGTCTTAAGGTGGAAAATGGGATTTTTATTTTAGGTACAATCCAGCACTTCGTTTGCTGAAGTAATTTGACTTCTCCTTAGCGATTGAGTTAAAATAGCTTCTCTATTTTCCTGTCTTAGTTGATTGCATGTCTGTAATTACACCCATATAGACAGTAACTTCAAAAACTATTTTTGCTTTTAAACCAATTTGAGTGTCTCCTGTTGCCATGAAGATATTCTTTCCTCTCCATCTTTCATACACAAATGAGTAATAGGATTCTTCTGTGCAGATAGAGAATTATCTGATTGGAAGACTTAAAAAATATCATGTCTGTACCGGAAGTTTTGAGTATGATTCTCATATAACTTTACTAGCCTTGAAATTGCCTATCCATAAACATGAGATTTAGTGTAGGAGGCTTCTGGATTTTGTTTTTTTTTTTTTTTTCTCAGAGGAAAATTGCCTAGATGTATAAACTCAGAAAATATCTCTCTGCATTATGATATTTGCAAAAGCAAAATGTGTTCCGTGGGAGCTGCCAGTTTCCTCATACTGGGCAAAATGTACAGGGAGTGAGGAAGGGAGCAGGGGAGATGTTTCAGATGCAGGGATGCAGGCAGTGGATGCAGTCTGGGGAAGAGGAGAACAAATTTGTTACTCCTTATAATAAATATTGGGGTTTTTTCTGTATGATAAACAGGGGCTCCAATTCTGCGTTAAGATTATTTAAAATTCTTCAGTTAATGAAATAGGAACAGTAACTCTAAAAAGAGCTCTTGAAAGCATATGTTTCAATTCATGTGCAGTTATGGATGAAATTTAATGAGTTTCACTTGTGGTTGTCTGTTAGAGATTAATTGTCTGTGCATCTCCCAGGAAGCACATGGGAAAACTGCTGCACAAATGTATTATCAACTTGTGGCAAACCTTTATCCCAATTTCTGTAAAAATCATTTTACAGAACTCATGGCAGAAATCTGGTCTACTAACTTTTGTTCCTCTCCTTCTTCTTTTTTTTTTTTTTCTTTCTTTGCAGAAGGAGGTAGAGGAGAGCTCCAGGTTGTACATGTTGTCCCTTGTAACCAGCATCTCTTTCTGAAATCCCTGTGTGTGCATGTCTCGTCTTCCTGTAGCCACTTGCTTCTGCTGAGGCGCTGGGATTGTTTAGCATATCATGGTTATCTGAGTCATTGTTAACACTGTGTGTGAGTTAAGAGTCTGTTCAGTGCCTATGACCTTGTACAAAGGGCAAAAGATGAATGCTTGGAGTGATCTCCTCTCTTGGGTGCTCTGTGGGGTGTGTGTGATGTGCACAGGCACCGCGTTAGCAGGGGACAGGTTGTTCATCTTGTATTTTCCAGTCTTCCTCTTTATGAATCTTGTTTAAACCAAGTATTTCCTAATTTTTCTTCGGTTATATTATTTCATTTCATCTCTGTCTGGCTCGTCCACTTTCATCCATTAGAAGTCAAAAGTATGTTTGTGGGCTGTAGTAGTGAGCTTAATCAAACCTGGGTGCTGAAAGATGTCTGTTGCAGGCCCCATGCCTTTTTAGGTGGTCACTTTGCTTTGAGCAGGGCCCTGTGCCCCATGGGAAGGGCAGAACTTTTTCCTTAATACATACACTTACTGTCTTTCTAGTCGTGGACTGGCTACCTCTCTGCCCATTATCCTGTGGGCAACAGTAGCTCTTTCCTCCTGGGAGGATCTGCAGAATTATCTTGTTGACTGCTGTGTGCTTTGTCAACAGTTGTGCTAGCAACAGTATCTCACGTAGAGAAATTACTGGCTTTTGGCTTCTCAGCTGTTTTATTTTCATGACTCTCTGCTATGTGTATTCAGTGCCTGCTGTGCTTCCCTCTCTCCTGCAGCTGTATAAATGAGGCAAAACTGGCTTCCAGGAGAAGCTGAACCTTGCATGGATTTTGGGCCTCAACGCAGAATGTCATCCCTTGAGTCTGATGAATTTGTGTTCCTAAGCTTTATTGGCTCATATATTAGAAGTTTTGTTTCCTTCTTACTGGTAAATATCTGTCAATTAATGCTTTTTCAGGAAAGCAGAGATACCTGGTGTCAAATACCGGTGTTAAATTCAGTCCCCTTTTGGCTTTGGTACAAAACCACTGTAATCTCCTTTAAACTGTTCATCTGACAGCTGGAAGAGTGGTACTGGATGATACATCAGTTGGAAGGAACTTCCTTTGGGGCTCTTCAGCCCTTAATTAAATGGATGCTGTTGCAGAATACAGAATGAATTTAAAGTAATCCCTTGGCTTGTTGAAGTTTTGGATTCCACGTAAAATGCAGCATACTTGAGTGAATGAAGACATTGAACCACGAGACTGACTTGTTTAATTGGGAAGATTTAGTTCAGTCTGACTCTGTTAATACCACTGAAGAAATGCTCTAATTAAGCATGACCAGAAGTTTAATTTAGTCAGTGAAACAGTTGCTCTTTGTTTTAGCCTGATTGAGATTAACCTGTATCTAACTGAAGGTTTTGAGGTTTAATGATGAAACATGGTATTTGAAAACAAGTTAGGGTGATTTTCAAAACAAATAAGAAGTCATTATTGATTTTTTTATCTGTTTAAATAAAGCAGCTTTACATGTTTTACATCTGTTTTATATTTTAAGAGGATAATGTGCCAGATATAATACTTAAATGTGGATGGAAAATTACACTCTTAGGAAACCTTTTATGTGGAGAGCTAGATTTAGATGGAGATTTGTGGATGTTCTTCCTTTCCCTTGTGCTGCTCCAGACTTCGTGATTTCTTGTTTTATTTCTTTTTTTGCCCCTCTGTCCATTTTATGGACTTTCACTTCTAGAGCAGTGCATAATTGTTTGTTCGTCCATTGAAGTATCTTCTTGTGTATGAGAGAATTTGAAAAATTTTAAAATTGCATCTTTATTAAGTAACTTCTCAAGTTATTTTTAAGCCAAGCTGCTGCTTTTTCTGAATACGCAAAATTCCTGTTATTTCCTTTTTAGGCTTCACCAAACACTGCCTTCCCTATGACTGAATACTTTGCTTTAAGTGATCATGTCTGTTGCCTTGTTTAATCCAGGGCCTTAAATTTATGCCACTCTGTCGCTGACATTGTTTTTCTAACTGGTTCTTGCTTTGTAAGAAACTTTAATTACTTGGAGAAGACCTTTCAGCAGCTGGTTATGATATGCTTTACTGTGAGTGAATATACTGCAGTGCTAGGAGTTACAAGCACTTCCCCATTTGAGAGTATCATCCACCGGCATCAGAAATCTAAAAAATAAATTTTAAAAAATGATGTGTTGGCCTGTTTTATGTACATATTTGTTTCTTCATTGTTTCAGCACTCCCCTATGTGCTTACTGGTGATCAAAAAAAAAAATTAATTCAGATTCAGTCTAATGTGGCTGCTTTCAAGTAAAGATTGAGTGACAGAGCTGTGCAAAGAAGGCCATAAGCCAGCAAAACACTTTCTGTGACATGCAGCATGTGGATGGATGACAGGGTGTTAAATGTGTCTGCTTTCCCTTTGCCTTCCCATTTATCCTTGGGAAGGACAGTGCTAAAAAACTCTCACAGTTGTTGCTGTGCTCTTCTCACCTGCTTGTTGTTTCTGCTGCTTGCCCAGGTTCTCTGCAGCTCAGGCTGCTGCCCTGGGCTGAACCTGAGGAAACCCACGGCTAGTGACAAGCCCAGGGCAGCTGCTGGAGCCCTGCTGTGTCCTGGCACACAGGAGTGCTGCCTCTGGAGAGTTGGAAACTCCCCACCTGCAGCAAATACATCTGGATGGACAATATTGGTGTTTGCTTTCTTTAAGTGAGGAGGAATATGTGAAGACTTCCTACTCCTAAGAGGGGTGCAAACTGTGGATCACTTCGTTTAGCTGATATTGCTGGAGGTGTCACAAACCCTCATGCCAGTATATGTAGCTAATACAGCCTCTTGTTCTTTGACTACATGTGTCAGTACAAGAAGGGACTTCAGAGGACTTCATAGTGACTGCCATTGTGTGATATTATGGCATTTCCTTTTATATAAACCTCCCAATTTCATTATCCAGAACTGTTGTGGTTTGGTGTCTGCTTCTCCTTTTGAAAGGCTTCTACAGAAGGTGTCGTGAGACACCTTTTGAATTTTCATCCTCTGTTCAGCTGCAGTTCTCCCATTCACCTGGCTGCTGAACAAACACAGAAAAAGTTCTTTTAGCCGGAGTAAGCAAGATCTTTTGTTCTCCTCCTTATAGGATTGTGTTTGCATCCTCCAGCTGCTTTTGCCATTTTCCTTTCTGATTTTTTTTTAACTTTGATGCAGAATAAAAAGATTTCATATGCTTTTCTGAAGGAATCTTGCCAACATAGTACAAAGGTATTTATGCTTTTACTTCTGTGGAGACATTTCATTGGGCATATTTTATGGATTATGTTCTCTTTCTACCTGGCTGTATCACAGAGTCATATGGTCAGTGTGATGACTAGAACTTAAATCCATTGTTTCATACTTTTCTCCACTGAGGAACGCCTTGTTTGCAGTCAAATTCATGGCAGCCTTTGGGACTTCTACCTTGCCATTTTTTCCATGTTTAATCCTCCATTGTTTCAGTATTTACTGCTGTCAGTTCTTTCTACTGGACCTATGGGTTCAGTGTCAATAATTCTCCTGGGTTTGTCGTTTCCAGATTTTATCAGCAGATCCTACTTACTCCCACTAGCTTCCTTATTGCGTTGTCCATGGCTGGCTCAGTTACAGTTACTTGTTTATCCACCTGAAACCTCCTTCCTCCTCCTCAGCTTATCTGGCCTTTATTAACGTCACATGGCACTGCTTCAAAAGGGTTTTTTAAAATTAAAACTCAGTTCATAATTCATTTTATGGTTAGAGAAAAATAGTTGCTTTGTGAAACAGAACCAGAATGTTTGCAAAATTGGTTGTGCCTCTGTTATATTTATTCCTGTTTTTCAATAGCCTCCAACTTAATTATTTCCTTCATGTTTGCTCAGAACCCTTTCAAACTTTTGAAGCCAGTAATGGTCCTACACTAATCTGGATCACATTTCCCTCCTCCACACACACACACTCTAACTGTGGGTACTTCACTGGCTCTTCTACAGTCTCAAGGCATCAGCCCTTATTTGATGGATGTCAGGTGCTGATTCTCTTGGCATTTTCTCAGAGAGAAGGCTGCCTGGAGCAAATTAGCTCTTTACTTTGCTTTCAGCAGGTGATAACTCCTGCTTTCACACAGCCATCACCTGCTTTGGCCCTGCATCAATATTGCCACTTCCTGAAAGCTCTTTCTTTTGTTTTGTGCTGTTATGCCCAGATGATTTTCAATCTTGACCCTAGAGAAGCTCTGCCTTTTGTTTTTATTTGCATGTCTGAAAGTCTTGGTAAAAATGAATTACAATTTTGTTCATTTATTTTAATATCTGGAACTCCTGGCAAATTTTACTTTGCACATCACACATCTGGAACATGATGTAGGTTTGTTTCCTGATCATAGTTTCTGCCCTCCCCACATCTACATTACTGGCTATTCTCTGTTGGCTCGTGGCTGCCTATAGAAAATTGCTTATCTAGGTAACAGCTTTCTCTGTATCTTTCCTTCTCCCTTTTTCCCAGATTCTTGATGCTCTTATGCTCTCCAGTCTGCAGTGAATACGCTGTCTTATGGTCTTATATTATTATATTATATATTATTATATTATTATTATTATTATATTATATTATATTATATTATATTATATTATATTATATTATATTATATTATATTATATTATATTATATTATATTATATTATATTATTATTATTATTATATTATATTATATTATTAAACTTATATTTCATTCTCACATAAAATGATTGAAAATTATTACTGACTCCTCCTTCCAGTCAATGTTGCCACGTTTGTGTTTGCCATTCTCTGTCACTCAGCACAGCTGAGCCATCGGTGTCAAGCTCAGTCCAGTATGAAACCTTTGTCCATTTTGGTGTTGGCTTTCTAACCACACTCTGAACACTTGTTCACGTGCAAAGGTAGAGATGTGTGCTCAGAAGGATCTGGTTGTATTTATTTCATGAAATCTCTCTTGACCAGTAATTGGTCCAGATCCCTCTGGAAAAAATACAGATTTCAGGCTGAGGGGTTTTGGTTGCAAAGCTTGTTGGAGCCTGGTGTGCTGCTGCAGCTGTGGGGAAATGTGCATGATACTGGAATGTGGGTCTGGACCCCTTTCTGCTCTGCAGGCCTGTCTGATTCTGTGCATTCCATTATGGATAACATCATAATGGTCACCCTGTTTAAATATAAAATAATAAACATTACTAACATGTAGTCTTCATATCTGGAAATTCCCTAGTTTGTAGGACTCAAAAATATGAAGTTTGGACATTTTCTTCGGTTCAAGTTGATACCTCAAAGAGAGCTCCTTTTCCTTGGTTATTCCTGCTCTTCTTTGGGAGTCTTTGTCACCTGTGAACAATGTGGGGTTGCACAGCTCACACAGAGCAAAGGTTAGGAAAATAAAATGAAAAGAGAAAAGAACTTTCATCTGGGGCTGTGTTCTTTTATCTTGCATAAAGTTGGATCTTATTTCCTGACTCAAACTCCTTTACTTTGTTGACTCTCAGGTTTTAAGTTCCATGGCTGGAAATACTTTCTTTTTCAATGTGTGCAGGTTGCAACCTCCTTTTTCTCTTGGCAAATGTGGTTATCGGAGGTTGGAGTTTTAGCTATTAGCATCGTGACCTGCTTAGTCCTGTGTGAAAGCAGCATTTCTTTCAGGGAGTGCAGGAGAACATATGACCTGTGAGCTGAAACAAAGAGGTTTCCAGTTACAGGTAACTATTTTACCCTTATCCAGAACCTATTGTTTCTTCCAGGTACATTGCAAGTGTTCAAATACTTATCACTTCTAATTAGTCCACTCAAGATCTTCAGAGAAACAGAACATCACTCTATAAATGTAGTCTAAATATGATCATAAGAACATGGTTTGAATTTATAAATATGAATCCCCACATTTGCAGTCTGTGGTGTTTTCCATCACACTGTGGGATCCCAGTTGACCTGCAGGTGGTGGCCCTTGTTTCATGCCTGTTAAAAATCAAATACTTTCAAATAAATGGGTGAAGCTGAAATGGGACTTCTCTGCTTAGGAGACTGAAGAGTCTTTGCATTTGGGCATGAGCAAAGCTCACAAATGTTTGTACAGAGGTTCATGTTAGTCTGTCATTTGTGCATTTCATACAAGGGCTTTTAATTTATAACATCTTCATTATGACCACATTCATGTTAAGTGGTGACCTGTAGTAGCAGGACCTCTTCAATAACTGGAGTTGAAAAAAAATAAAAGGTTTGTCTTCAAGATTGCCTTTTGAATGACGAGTTGCACTGAACAGGCTCTTCAGATTCCAGTCCTTTGCTGTTCAATGAAATTGCATCATCTGTCTGTGTCTGTATGACTTACCCTGGCATCTTGGTCACTGGAGGTGCTTGAACGAGTTTCTGTATGCATTTGCCTGCATGCAGTGTGGTCTGTTACCCTTTCTGCAGAACACAATACAAATACTTTTTCTGGTGTTTCTGGAAACTATTTCATGTTGTTTTTTTTATCCTTCTCCCACTTCAGGGCCAAGATGAGGCTGATCCATCAAAACCACCCTGGCTTAAAGGAGGGTAAGTGGTATTTTGAGATCTTTTATCCCTGTCTTTATAATTAGGGTACACTTTAGAGGTCTGCAGTTCAGTCTAAATAAAAATAGCATGTTTTTGATGAAATAATCAAGTGACCAAACCTCACTGAAGGCCAGGTTGCTGCTGTATTTCAGTCTCTTCTTAAGCAGCTGGAGGTGGGATGTGCAGTTCTTTCAGACCTGTGGTTAAGATCAAGGCTGTAGTTGCAAATGTATAATCTATAATGTGTTGGTGGCAAGTGCTTATGGCACCTCAGAGTGATCTGGATGAAATCCTTTGTCCTGGATCAGTCATTGGTGGCAGCAGAGAGGAAAAAGAGTAGCTCTGAAAGAGTACTATGTCTTTTGCACTTAAAAGAAGAAGAAAGGTTTGGGGAAGTTTTCTGTATTTGCAACGATTCCTTGTAGTAGAGCAAACTGCTCTACTGTTATTGCAATTTGTATTTTAAAGCATTTCTCATCATGCCTGTTTGGTACAGATGAGAGTGAGCAGGTCATGCGTTCTCTCCACAGCACGCTACTTGCAGCAAATGAAGCAGACAAATTCTGATTGTAATTTCAGCACAACATGCTGTGGTAATAGGTGCCAGCATGGCAGCTTCCCTGGGATCCTCTGGCAGGGAAAAGACAGTGACACGTTTTGCAGGTTATGTGCCTGGCACATAAGCAGGGTGATTTGGTTTGGTGGTGGGGCACCCATTAGGAGCTGTCAGTCAGCAGCAGCAAGATTTGTCCTGAAATCTCAGCCAGATGTTGGCTTGCTCCACGCTTAAGTTAATTCTCATACTACTGAAGGAAGCTTCCCTAGTAAAACATGAAGTTAAATTGGAGGCTTCATTATATGGTTTTCTGCTTTTGGAGACATTGTTCTGTGGTGTTGATATTCCCATGAAGCGTCACCTGCGGATGCCTGGAGCTGCCTAGCAACCCCCTGCTTTTCCCAAGGAACCTGAGACTTAGTGAGGGGGCTGCTGGAGAATTGGCAATTTGCAGGAGCAGGAGGCAGTGATTTATTGTAACTGTAAACAGCACCTTCTCCTGCTTTAGCAAGGAGACAATGTACTTGGTTTATTGGTTCATGCACACCAAATTATTTCCTAGCCTGAAAGGTGAATACACCTACAAGTCCTGAATTACTTAAACATGTGTTGTCAATTTATGGTGTTGTTTGCTCTAGTCTGTAATTCTTTTTCTTTTCAATGCAAGATGCAACTAAACAGTCTGGCTAATGTAGTTTTGACAAAAGTTTGTCAGACTCACTCATCCCATGCAAGGGTTTCCCAGAGAAGGTGATTATGAATCGTAAACGTTTAATTCCACCCTTAGCCGCATTTTGGCTTATTAGCCTCAAAGTATAATAAAGCATTTATGTTGTTTTTTTCAATGGAAAGATTAGAGTTGTGGTGTCCTTTGAAGAAAGTACTCATCCTCTGGCATTGCAAACCATAGCTTGCTTAGATTGTCAATATTTAGTGGAAGCCTCTGTGTAGTACAAGTTGTATTAAAAGATGAACACATGCTTCAAGAAATTTTCATTTACAGTATAATGCAGCAGGCACTCCCTGTCTGTTATCACTGGCTTTGGAGATATCACTTCAAAAAAAAAGGTACAATTGGTATTATGGATCAATCTCTGGGTGTAGTATCTCATATCTATATCTTCCATTTATTAGTGCAAATTATCTTCTCATACAGAAATGCTATTCATTCCTCAATACAGCTCTCCATAATAATGCTATAAATATTACATCCACTGCAGAAGAGAGTTACCCTATTACATATGACACTAAACTGTGATATTTGAGGCACTGTCAATTCTTCTGTCTGTACAAACACAAATTTTATTAAGTGAGGTAGCAGTTGTGCTTGAATAAAGGGACTGAGATAGCTGAAAACACAACACTTTTGAAAATTAGGAATTGTTGAATTCTTAAAATAAATATTAACAAACTAAAAGCAGGTCATCTGGGTGTAACTATGTAGGTGCTAGGACACCTCTCTTCAGTGACAAATACAAGCATCTTTCAAATATGTTTGTCATCCTGGCTTACCACTGGTTCTCTCATAAACCTCAATCTATCAAAAGTACTTTGCAACAAACCAAGTTGTAACTAGACGTGTTACTCAAGCACAATAATCTATATAGGCTCATCTTGAATTTATAAAGCATGCAATTTTAATGTTCTTCTTCTTTCCTGGGAAATGTCAGAGTATCACAGTTTCCTTTCAGTTAAATTAGAGAAAAAATTTGAAATCATGTAGGAAAAAGCTATTAGCAGGAGCATTAACTCTTGAGTTTTACTTGTGATCATTTTATTGAATCTTTTCAGGTTATACACTCTTCCTTTCGATTTTATATATGCTTTCATAATTCAAGGGATTTACACCAATCCTTGACGCAGAGCTTATCTATCAATAAAGCTGTGTTGTGGTTTAAGTAATCTTGGGATTTTTTGCATCCTCTGAGTAGTTTATCATGACACCTATTTTACTCCAAAACAGTATCACCAGTATCGGAAAGGTTTTGTAACATAAAGGCAGCAGACAAATGTGGCAATATAAACATATTTCGTACTTCTTGAAGTAGATGAGATTTTTCTGTAATAAGTCAGAAAGGATTTTTGTAGCAGGACTTGGCCAAAAAGTTTTCCTGGAATTCCTTATTGGAAATTATTATAGCCTCGCGGTGAGGATTTCCAGTGTAGGAAAACTGCACTGCTGGAAAACTGTGGAACTGACACAACTCTTGCAGTTCCACATGACTGCTCACCTCCCCACCAGGCTTGTTCAGCCAGCAGCAGCTGTCAGCTCAGCCATGGCTTGGACACGTCACCCTCCTACGCCTCATCAAAAAAGTCAATTTTACTCTTACAATTCTGTCACATGTTTCTGTAATAATGGACTGTTTTCCTCTTTGTCACAACCTCATGCTAGGCTGTGTTGTGACATCCTTGTCCATCCATAAGCTATAGTATAGGTTCGGTCATGCTGGATATTTTTTTGTTTGGGTTTTTTTTTGCCTTTAGCTGTATTTAAGGGGGCTTGAGTAGGCCCTGCTCTCTAATGGCTGCAGGCTGCCTCTTCTCATTTATCAACCTCACAATTTGCATGGCATGTGCGAATTTGTAATGGCAGTTTGATTTTCTAGATTATTTTGAAAGGTAGTTTTTTATGGCTGTAAAAACTGTTTGTCTCATACTCCTTTTTCTTGTAATTTTCCTGCAGAGCATTTTGACTGGGTATATTGTACCAAATCAACAAAATAACCAGGCTGTAATTGTCAGCCAGATTGTCACACAAATACCAGAACGTGTAAGCCAGAGTGGCAGGGAGTGAAGACAAATGGCTAAAGATGGAGAGGCAGAGGGTTCCTTTGCAGTCTCTGTAATCAAGAAGACCTCAGGAATAAAATTCTTAGTGTCAGCAAGGCCTGAGAGCAGAGTGGAAATGAGGAGGGTGAGACAGACATTGAGAGGTGCTGCAGATTTTGCCTGCTGGGCTGGGTGTTCATTGCAAGGAGGAAGCCACAGCAGAGAGATGTGTGCTCAGTTTCCAGCTTTAGGGAAAAGCATTATCTAAAGTCCTTAGAGATGGATGCATTTACTGGGGGTCTTTAATCTGGGTTAGTAGACCATCTTCAAGTACAGGGTTGCATCCATGTGGTATTACCAGTAAGTGGCAGGATCCAGGTACAATTATCCAGGCTGGTCTCATCTGGAGGGAAGTAGGTTAGAGTGTTTTATTTCATCAGGCCATGACTGTTGCTGGGGGAATCACCCTTTTGCTCCATTGCCACTTCTGCCAGCAAATGCCATCTCTTGTGTGTACAGATCTGCGTGCCTTGAAATGCTGAGCACCGTGAATGGTCTCTTTTATGGAATTAAAAATAATATATTTCTTCTCCAGTGTCAGGTTTCTCCTAATAATTAGATGGACCTTAAGGGCCAGTATTAAGTGCGTTCTACACTAGAATCTGAAAACAGGTAGCAGCATCCAGCCCCTGTGCTGATCGTCTTTGACATGCTCCTTCCTAATCACCAACACCAGGCAGGAACATCTGGATTGTTGTGTCTGAAGATAAACACTTAATCGTTTTTAGCATTAACTTTACACTTTAAGTATAATCTTCTGGCTGTTTTTCTTCCTCCAGTAAAGCATCCCCCTCTTCACCCCTCCCAACCCTAAATTAATTAGGTTATTTTTTCCTTCCTCCTGAATTTCCAGGCCTGCAGGTGGTCTCTATGGCATCGATAGCATGCCTGATCTGCGCAAAAAAAAGCCAATTCCACTTGTCAGTGATCTGGTAAGAGATTTGTTTGTTTCTCTTCTGCCACACAGCATTTACCCAGCTGGCTTTACTTTCTTGATATATGGGCACATTCATTGTCACTTCAAGAAGCTCAAGCATTTTGTTAAATTAATTCTTATGCTAAAGGGTTAGGAGTACTGCTTGAGAAATCTCAGTGAGAAGCTATGGTTTTGTAGACAATTTCATTCATTTGACAGAATCAGGGTATTTTTCATGTTCTTTATCCTTTTTATTTTACACAAAATATTTGATTGTTTTTAGACCTACATAATTTTAAAATGTTTTGCTGAATATCACATACCTTAGGGAAAGTTATAATGTCCATGTGAGGTTTGGCAGCTTACCAAAAGGCTGGAATTTTAGAGGATAGATAAACGAGCATATGTGCTTGGATTTTAAAAGCTATTTGCAATATTGCCAGTAGACTTCTGCACTGAGGAAGCATGAGAACCAAGTGAGTAATGAGGACAACTTTCATATGCTTGTATGATATGGTGAAATAAGGCTTCTGCAGGACAAATGGTTTTCTGTAGGTTGTATTCAGTACACGTAGTGATTTCATACTTGAAAGAAATGCTGTAACAGCTGAAAGACCAAAGTTTCTATATCCTGTAATTCATGTGAAAAATGCATACAATTTTGTCTGCCAGTTTATGCATGGGCAGCTTGGTATGTGTCTAGCTAACTGCTTGTATCTTAAATCTTTGCAATAATGGCATTAACTTGTGTTACTTCCCTTGAATGCATTCATTCTCTCTCTTCACAGGCCATGGTAAGTGGAGGTGAAGACTATCCATCAAGTTTTCACCAGAAAAAAATCCCCTTACTTTATGTTATTTCCCTCTCTACTTCTTTGCTTTTTGTTTTGTACCTGCAGTATTGCAGTGAATGCGTATCCAGCACTCTGTCCTGCTCCATCACTGTTGGAATGAACTTTTTCAGTTTCTCTTGAAACAGCATAAAGCAGAACATAAATGGTACAAAACTGATAGAGTTGGATGATTTCAGAGCAAATGCTGCTATCTTTAAATATCCTTCTCTGTTTCATGTTACTGAAGTGGCTGCAGAAATCCCTTTTATGCCACTGTGAGGTGCTGCAAAGACAATGCCCTGTGCTGTCCACAGCTGCAGAGCAGTGTTTCCATGATGTGAAAGGAAGTTCTTTGAGGGTTAAATGCAGTTCATTGTGTTCAGTGATGGCTGATGAATGTGATACACCATCACATTCAAACCTTTACTCCCAACTCACTCCTCTTTCCTTTATCCTTGTTACTTGCCACTTCTTTACTGTCACATTTTGGGGTGCTGTATGTTTTGTAAAGCTGATTAAATAATCTCCTTTTGGATGAATGAAGTTAGATCTAGAAAAGTGAGTCTGTTGTAGTGACCTCAGACATTAGAAGGGCTACTGTTGCTACCAGAATGCAAAAGTGAAGATGCGAACCCAGGTTTCAATTCTTTCAGAGAAACAAATAGAAATTTGCTATAATGAGACTGATTATGGACAGATGGAAACAATTTGAAGACCTTTCAGAGTATATGTTTGACTTCTCTGAGATGTGAGCACTCATTTAAGAAGCCTACTTAAATGCAGTAGATTGCTGATTTGGTGTCTGGCATGAGAGAGTCCCCTTGTTCACATCTCTGGGCATTTAATGCCATTGCACTTGTAAATGTTGGTGGTGAATAACAAACTTTCTTCCTCCCTAGTCACTGGTTCAGTCCCGAAAAGCTGGAATTACCTCAGCAATGGCTACTAGAACATCTCTCAAAGATGAAGAGCTGGTAAGTGGGAGGGTTACTTGACTTCTGTTAGTTCTTAGTAAGCAAATTAAAGGGATTTGGCTCTCTGAGATTCAGAGCCAGCCTCACAGATGTCTAAAAATATAGATGCAAAGCTTCTTGTATCATTTGTTTAAAGAAACTAAACATGTAAAAATAATATTTAATGTACCAATGCAATCCTGAGAAATGTAGAAACACAGAATCACAGAATATGCTGAGTTGGAAAGCCACCCATCAGAATCATTGAATTCAACTCCTGGTGGAACACCCCAAGAGACATCATCTGCCTTGATGGTTGTCCAAACACTTCCTGATCTCAGTAATCCTACCATTTCCTTCTATGCTATCTACCATAAGGGACAGTGCTTGCTTTAGTCAAGATATTTCCCGTCCACAAACATTAATCTTCCAATTTTTTTAATTCCGGGGGGAGACATTTTTGGAATGTGGAGGGGTGTCCTTTGACACTGCATGCAAAAATCAGATGCATTTTCCCACCTCAGATGCGTAGCTTTATTGCACTGGTCATGCCTTTTCCTGTAAAACTCTTGTGTAAACCAGCAAAAGTAGGCTCAGTCACCTTCCTGATATTGGTTTACATGTGCTCTTGCCTTTCAGAAATCCCATGTCTATAAGAAGACCTTGCAAGCCTTAATTTACCCCATCTCTTGTACAACCCCACACAACTTTGAAGTGTGGACAGCCACAACTCCTACCTACTGCTACGAGTGTGAGGGGCTGCTGTGGGGCATCGCACGGCAGGGAATGCGCTGCGGGGAGTGCGGGGTCAAGTGCCACGAGAAGTGCCAAGACTTGCTCAATGCTGACTGCCTGCAAAGTGAGTAGGGGCCAGTGGAGTGTAGCTGTTCCAGAAAGGCTCTGGCTCCCAGAGCCTTCCTAAATGTACTGCTGGTGTTTCAGAGATCAGTGAAGCTGCAGTGATTGTGCGTTTTCTGAAAAGGTGCCATTGGGCTAAACCCACCTCCTTGGGCACAGGCAGCTCCACTGGTGCAGAAGAACTTTGCAGCATTGTGCTTGATGTCCTTTAAAAGAACTTTTTATTCTTTAGTCTTTCACGTCTGTTTGTTGGTTTTGGTTGATTTTTTTTGTTTATTGGTTTGGTTTTTTGCTTTGCTTGCTCTCTTTGTGTCAGCTCAGGTTGTGTATTTGCCAGCATATCCTGCATTGAAGTGTGGGTTGGATGAATAGGGAATGAGGCTGAATATTCTGATATTTTGTTCTGTCCTCCCTTCTCTGGTATTGCAGTCAGGTTGCTTGTTTCATCTAGTCAGCCTGTGCTACTGTTTTAAGCTTTTTAGAGCAACTCTGGGTTCCTGCTCAGGATATAGAGTCCTAGGATTTAGCCTGGATTATCCCAAGGCAGGAGCCTTGGGAAGGCATTTTGCCTTTTCAACAATAGGCCTGCCTTGCTGAACCACTTTAGAGACTTAGAGCGGAGTTAGCAGAGATGGTGAGTCAGATACAAAGGTGTTGTTTGAGTATACGTGCTATTTCATCTTCCTACTAGAATTTCTGATTATTTTGTTGGTGTAAAAAACTAAGTCATTTCTTCAAGGAACTCTGTAACTTTTCAGGATAAAGGACACCTTATACAAACAACGGAGAAATTTAAAAGGAATTTGGTTAAAGAGGAAAAAAGAGAAAAATTATTAATTTAGGCATCTGCCTTAGTTGAGTTGTTTTTATTGCTTGAAATACCATTTCTTATTTAGTGTCAAATTTATATTCCTCTTGAGAGCAGAATATTTCAGTCTAAATAGAATAGAAATTTCTTCTATGTGTGTTAAGTGTTGAGTAGGAAGGTGTGGCTGTTTCTGTTCACTCTTACTTTTCTTGTCATTGTAGCCTGATGGACTAATTCTAAGGAATCAGAAAAGTTTGTGAAGTATGAAGGAACCTATTACAAATTCCTCTCAGCAATTCTAGGAATATAAAAAGTCAGATCTTGGATCTACCTTAGGCTGTAGTTTGGGAAAGCCGAGCTAAGTGATTCAGGAAGGGAAACCAGTGAATCATAGGTAATTTGCTTTTTCTTAAGACTCTTCTTAACACTCCAAATGGATATTGTTTATACTTGTATTTTTGATGTGTGAAGAGTCTTAAATTTGTCATAGTTAGGTCTAGGGCTATTTGCAATGGCCTATTTGTGAGACATATGATCCTGGCCAAACACCTCTGTTCCCCAGCTGCTTAGTGGTTCTAGATTTGTCTTTGAGGGTTGGGAATTGAGTTTATAGGATTTGAAGCGTTTCATCATTGGCACCTTGGCTTTTTGAGACCTTTCTGTGAATAAGCAAAGATCTGTGGTGTTGCATTTGGTCCAGGAGAATATAGTTTGGTCATAGCTCAGTTTTCTGTCACAGTCTGATTGATGCACAGGATCACTTCCTGAGAATAACCTTTTTATTTCTGTACTTCACCAGAACTCTCTGCTTACTGGCAATTTTCACTATTTGAGGGGAAAAGCTCAAAGCATCCAGGCTTGATTCAGATGCATACCCATGATGCTGTAATGTTGCAAGGGAGTTGTGATATCTCAGAAAGGGAGAAATCTGTGGAGAAGTGAGGAGGATTAGGTTTGCACCAGCACTGGAGATGAAACAGGCACAAAGCTGTTCTACAGAGCAGTGGTCCTGAAGTTGCAAACAACAGAGAAAAACCTCTGTATTAAAGAAATAGCTAATGACTAAGAGGGAGTATGTTCCTGCAGAAGAGGTTTGTGGCTATTCTTGCTCAGGAAGGGAGGATTCATAAGGAGGAGGAACATGAAGATAGGAGTGGGTACTGGAGAGGGTTCAATAGTAATGGGAGAAATATGAGAATGTCTTGAGAGAGGATGATACAAGATTGTTAATCTTTCAAAAGAGAGACTTGTCAGTCTGGAACAGGAGGGCAGGAATCATGCCATTTCAAAAAAATAAAAATAGCTATACTAGGTCTGTCCTAATAGATTGTTTCTAAAGGAATGTTGTGGAGCCCAGGGCAGAGGTGTAGGACATCTGCATGCAGTGCACCTGCTGCAGCTCCAGCTTACTCTTACAGTTTACTGATATCCATGTCTTAAAGCCTTTCTGGGCAGTAGATTCTGTTTCATAGCTGGGAGCAGTGGCTCTGTGAATTGTTTTAGTCGTTTTTATGCTTTCACCATGTTGGGGAAGAGGGAGATAGACCACAGGGAGAAAGATGATCTTTTTAAGCTTATTGTTTACAAAAGAGAAGGGCTGAATTTATTGTGAGAAAATTAAAGGCAGAAGTAGGAGAGAACTTAAATGATTCAGACTCTCCGAGAACAGGGTGTCTCTAGAGCTGAGACTCTGAAGAATAACCATGGGGGAAAGTTTTCTGGACTCTAGTTATAATTACATAATCTTATGCAGTGGGCTGTGGGATGTGATGATGGCAATACTGTGTGTTTTTCCATAGAAAGAAGAAACAACTGAAAATTGCTTCTCATATATGGCAAAGCATTAAGTATGAACTTGTTATTTTATTCAGGGGGTTGCAGATGTTTTCACATTTTGTTTCAAAGTGTAAACTCAGGCTACTTCATCATGCCGAGTTACAGAAACAGAGAGGAAACAACTGACAGTACAACAGGCTTAAAATGTGTGAAGTGTGTAGAAAGGTAAAAGCCAACCAAACAAAAATTTCATTTACTGAGTTACTTGTGTCCAGAATCAAGGAAGAGAGACTGAGCAGTCTGCAAGGTTACCCACTCTGAATATGGAAGATGTCATTAGCTGGAGTAAGATGTAGAGGAAGCTGGAGATGGTAATGGTGTGATGAAAAGGTAGAAAAGACAGAGGAGAAGGGTGGGAGTTGGAGAAGGGGATGAGTGTCCCTCTGGAATGGGTAAACAACTGTTATTAATACTAGAAATGTATCAGAAGGCAATTTCAGGCAACTGTGTTCTTTGCTTTGGTGTGTTCATGTTAAAATTCTTCTAACTGGAACCCAACAAGCCAGAAGAAAATGGAGAAGTTAAATTTCTTTTTATTCTTATGTTTGAAGAACATGGTCTGTGCTTGAGGAATGAGAAACAGGGTGTCTGGGTGACAAACAACAGTTTAGAGTTCCCATAAATTCAAGACTGAACTTTCTTGTATATTGAACTCAGGAGGGATTTTTTCCTAACAGAAGCTTTATTGTTGCTGTCGGCAAAAAGCCCAAAACATTCTCAGGACATATCTTCACTTATGTCTGTTTAGGGCTTCCAGAAAGTGTAACTGTGGAGTAAAATGAATTTTCAGACTGGTAGCAAATACAATTCTATTGATTATACCTTGATGCCTCAGGATATATATTCACTTCAATCTGTGTAAGTCTTCCAGAAAATGTTGCACTGGAGTCAAATGAATGTTCAGGCTGGTCACAAATACTTTTCCATTGTTTATGCCTTAAAATTTTGGGTAGATACCTGGGGGTTTATTCCTTAGATTTAGAATGTGCTGTTTATCCATTTTCCATCCTTCATACCTTTCTGGGGAAAATAATTCTCCAAGTCTTTTAGAATTAAGTTTGGTTATCTCTTCTGAGGGTATTTTTCTTTGTGTCTATGTTTTGAAGAAATTTACTATCTGATACACTCAACAAATTTATCATCTGTGTGGGACTGCACTGGTGAAAAATTCAGCAATGCTTTGTTGCAATTTGAATCAAAACCCATTTGCAGACTGCTTCAGCAGGGCTGTTCCATGAATTGGTGGTGTCTGAAGTGCAATAACCTAGAATCAGTTGTAGCATGTGTACTGCAGCCTCCTGGTTTGTAGTTTTGTAGGTATTTAGAAGTTATTATTCTGTTGATAGGGCACTTAACTTTTTATCAGAAGCTTATAAATACCTGCTCAAGGGACAGTGCTCTCTTTGTAGCCATCTGTTATTCTTGGAAGTAGTAGAAATCTTTGCTGAATGGGTACCTTTCTTTTCTTACTTGACTGAGAGTGGATATAAGGATGTTCTTAACATCTCTATGGCATGTAAAGCTTTTGGAAACTGAGCTTTTATCTCTTGCCTTGAGCATTGGTGTAGTAGTGACTGAATTACAGTGGGTTGGGCAATTCTGGTATCAAAGAAGGAGTAAATCTGGGGCTGGATGTGTAGGAGACCAAGAAACAAATGCAGAGAAGTAATTACCAAGAGGGTGGAAAGGAAGGACATTATGTGATCAAGAGCCTGGTAAGAGACCCTTCAGAGGTACAGTTCAGGGCTAGCTTTTTTGCTCGATGCATTTTGACTCAGGACTGCGAGGCAGGTGTGATTGTTGCTTTTTGGATGAGAAACTTGTGTGCATTGTACTCTTGAGTTCAGAGGCTGCAGTTCTGAGACCAAGTCAGTGAGTGGGGGATTAGTCAGACCAATTAAGTCGTGTGCTAATCATCTTGGCTTCTGAGTTGAATGATGGTTAGATACCATGGTGATGAACAGTTGTTTGCTCCCAGAGTCCTGTGTAGGAAAATATTTGCACAGAAGGAAGAAGGATACCTTTATTTGAAACTTGAATATCTATTTTAAGTTTCAGGAATATATAATTTCTAAGCATTATCCGCCTACTGAACAGCTGCCTTCTATCCTGACTGTGCTGCTCTCATGAATTCTTAAAGCATAGAATAACAGCACTGGTAGTTTACTAATAGCTGTATCAATACAATTCCCAATATAGATATATTTGCTTTCTGTTTCCAGTCATAAATTGAATAATAATTCAGTCCTAGAGAGGAAGAAGGAAAGCCAGAACCTGTACACATTACTTCCATATTCCAATGCCTTTCTGTTGCCATTCACAGGATTTGAAAAGCTGATCCACTGACAAAAAACCTCTTTGCAGCTTAAAGAAACACAATCCCAGTCCAAGAGCAGAAAAAGCACTCTCTGCCATTCAGTACAGTGACATATTTTGCATCTAAAACACACACATCATTGTTAATTAGCCTCCTGATGGTTGGTGTAGAATCCCTCTTGGTTTTGTACCAAGAAGCAGGTGTCAGAATTAGGAAAGTGTGTATTGTTGAGACAGCAGAACAGACATTGTCTGTTGTTAGTCTGTATTGTTAAATATGGTATGTGTCTGATTCAGGCTTTTGCCCTGCAGTTCAGGCACAGTTTCTGCAGGCAGAGGGAGATATTTTCTAGGGAAGGAACAGTGGAGCTGCCTGGGCAAACTGTCTAGGCATAGTGGGGAAGCAGTGTGGATGGAGTTGGAGGGTTTCCTCTGGAGTCACAAGGCAGGAGGTGACTCGAGGGCTGTAGGGCTCTGTGTGTCATGGCTTGAATATCCTGCAACCCTGGGTGCCCTGGACTGCTGCTAGGCTTCCAGAGGGATAAATCTACTGTGCAGGGTCTCTGGAGATTATGGGAATGTTAAACATTTTTTTAATAAGAATTCCTCCATTTGTCCGAATTTGCATTTTAAAGCCTCATTTGATGGTCCTGCAATGCTTCCATTAAGGAGAGTGTTAATTTGGTTCTTAATTTCCTTGAAGTGAGAAAGATCAGGGCAGAGTTGATTTATTTGGATGATGACAGATCTCAGAATTCCAGCTAGAGAAGACAAATTGTTCAGTTTGGCCTTTCCCAATTTCCCAGTAATTTTCTGTAGTTCTGCATATATGGCATAGAGTCCATCTCCATCCTCAGTAGACCTAGTTCTGTTAAAGCTGAATAGCACTTCTTATCTGAAGTTCAAAGCATAGCCCCTGGTATCATTTCAGTTTCATATTCCTTTAATAAATGCTAGGTGCATCACTGGTGAGTAGAAACAGCGGGGATTGTGTAATTAATTCCAGTATTTTTGATTTCATTTCATCTTAAGCCAACAACAGGAAACTCTGGGGCATGTACTTTTTATTGTACTAAATGAAATGCTGAACATCAAGCCTCTAGCAAGAAAAATGGAAAAGTACTCAGGTAATGTAAAATTATAGCTTCTTTCACACCCAGGTCTTTAATAACATGCCTTGGTATACAGTGTCCTTAATGAACTGACACTTCGGTGGTTACAGTCTATTGCAAACTGGTTTTATTCTCTTTGTTTGTGTGCTGCTGGGCTCCTGTGTCTGTGTATGTGTTGAAAGGGCATTTTTCATATTTAGTCACTACTTGTTGAAACAGTTTCTTACACAAAACTGTAATTCCCTATAGCAAGGGTACTTCAGATATCATATTTGTCCACTTCTGGAAGAAAACAGTTTCATGTGTCTTGGTGATTGATGCCTCCTTTACACACACCTTGCACCTGCTTTAATACATATTTTTAAGGTAATTTAATATTTTGTGAATACCTGAATGGGGACATTTTTCCTAGAACTAAGCTTACTTTAATTAAACTATCCTGGAGAAGAAAAACAAACAGAAGTATATTGCATTAAACAGAAAGGGTATGATTGAATGAGGACTTTTGTGCTGGTTTAACTTAATCTAACTTAAGATCATAATTTGAAATTGCTGCAGACAGTGTACAGAGAGACTGTGTGCAATCCTGAGTTTCTGCTTTTCATTTCACACCTGAGTTATCTGCCCTGTTAGCTCACATTGGTGCTTTTATTGATGCATGTCTCACATCTGACATAGCAGTCAGTTTTTAAATTTTGACAGTAAAAATGATTGTCAGAATTGAATAGGAAGTATTTGGTGGTGGGAGTAGTCTTATCTCATAATTATATGAACTTTGAATTTTTTTAAGAGGTATGCAAGCGACCAGAGGCTTCTCTTTTGTCAGATGGAGTTTACTGCCTCTGCAGTTATAGACTATGTGCCTGGCTCTTGTGTTTCCAGCTGCTGTACACTGTGGTAGCACTGCATGCTTATAATAGCCCAAGTTTTGAGCTATTGAGTTTGTTATCTTATAGGGATTTATTATAGTTAATATACCTGTGCAGTTCTAGAAAGTGATTATTTGAGTTGTCTCTGTGTGAACTGATAAAATAGAGTGGCATCCAGAGAGGCACTCCCTGTTTCTGCAGCTTGATGTCTCATCCAAGCAGGATGGTTCCAGGCAGAAGGAGACATAGGTTTGCAGTGATTCTGAGCTCAGCAGGGAGCTTTGTGATACACGTGGGTAGAAAATGCCGACAGTTTGGATCCATCTGAACTTCTGTGGTGCTAAAGTGCATCACTGAGGCAAGCTCATTGGTACTGTTTGTAATGGAGTTCTATGTCCTCTTCTTAGCACTTGCCTAAGCAAGGATTTATTTATTCATAGCAAGGTGATGATAGCAGAGGCCATGCTGATGCTTGCTAGTAGTTTAAGAACCTCATTCCTGGGTGTTTCTCAGCTGTAAGGATATTAAATCAACCTCATGTTGGGAGGGCAGTCTGACCCCAGATTAACTGCTATGTCTGCCTCCAAATGGTCCAGGTTCTCTGTGTATGTTGGAACAGGGGGGATGAAGTATAAATTTCAGTATCATCATGTGAAGAATAACTTGAATCTTCGATCCCCTCTGTCCAGATTCAGTGAGACATGATTCTGTGTGTGTTTGTTCCTGATGAGCATTGTGTATTTTCTGGTGCACAGGAGCAGCAGAGAAGAGCTCGAAGCATGGAGCTGAAGACCGGACCCAGAATTTCATCATGGCCATGAAGGATCGCATGAAGATCCGGGAGCGGAACAAGCCTGAGATCTTTGACTTGATCAGAGATGTGTTTTGTGAGAGCAAAATGACACATGCTCAGCAGATGAAGACAGTGAAACAGAGTGTGCTTGATGGTACCTCAAAATGGTCAGCAAAGATCACGATCACTGGTGAGTGGGAGAGTCACGGGCTCTCTTGGTCTCACATGGGAGCCTCAAGTAAGAGAGTTGGTGTGAAATTAGGACAGAGAGGAAGGGCTTCTGTAACCTCTGTGTCTTTCTGCTGAGTGGACATACAGCTAGCAGGTGCAGATAGCCCTGTTGCGGGCACTGCAGTGCACCATGAGCTGAGGCTCATCAGAAATGTTGTCATGAGGGATATTCCTGTTTCTCTGGCCATTATGAGCTGCTGCTTCACGTGGTGGTCAGACACGTTATCTTGTTGCAGGGTGGTGGTAACCCTTCTCTTTTCCTTTCAGTGGTGTGTGCTCAGGGTCTGCAGGCCAAAGACAAGACGGGTTCCAGTGATCCATATGTAACTGTTCAAGTGGGTAAAACAAAGAAGAGGACAAAAACAATCTTTGGGAATCTGAACCCTGTATGGGAAGAGAAGTTTTACTTGTAAGTGCTCTGACAAGGACTCTCAGCTCCATGTCACCTGCTTGTATGATCTGTGCTTTGACATTTGTGTCTTCTCTCTCAGTATGCATTCCCACATCAGCTGTAATTTGGGATGGTTCTATTTTTGCTCAGCATTGTGTGTGTGTGGAGGGTTGACATCTTTAACAATGTAGGTAGTGCGCACCTATTTATCCCATCTGTCTTCCTTGTGTATATGCAAATTGTCTGCTTTATGAACACTTCTATACTGATGTTCCTAGCGAATGCTAAAGAGAAAGAAAAATATTTAAATCAGCAGCTATTTTTCCTGGCTAAAAAAATTCCTTGTAACATGAGAGTAAAACTTGTGTAAAAGACTAAGGAAACTTCTGTGACCTATTTCTGGCATCTGCTACTGTTGTTTGGCAACTCAATTTAAAGGCAGTTAGTTTTGAGTGGTCTGTGACACCAGAAGCCTCTTCTTTCAGTTTTGGAACATCGATGTAACAGTAACTCAAAGGAGTTACTGATATGAGAGACCTACAAGATGACCAATGTATTGAGATCTGAATTGAATGCAAAGACTGAAGGCAAAATTCTGACGATAACAGCTACATTCAAAATGTGCATTTCCATCCTGCTTTTATTGAATAAGTAATCAATACCCTCAATTTGTCATTGAAGATGTTATAAACCAGAATGGAGACATGAAATACAACAACTGTTTTCTGAAGATTCTGGATGATCTCATTCAACATCAACAATCTTTATTTCTTTTAATATTTAAGGTCTTCAATTGTACTATCTCTCTCCTTCCTTTCTTTTCCTCCCTGTTCTTTCTTAAACTGCTTGGGGGGGGGGGGGGGCGCCTCTCTCTGCAAAGTGCGATTTGTTTGCGTTTTAGAATCAGTTTCCTATCAATCCAGCTTTTATTTTTACAATGTACAGTAGAAACAAAATTATTTTTAAGCAGTTTTGAGCTACTCATTAACGTCAGAAAAATCCTACTGCTATTTTGAGTGAGTAAGCCCATGGCTTTATTCTTAGTTTAATCCAAGGTAACATTTCTGCTTGGTAAGTAGTAAGAATGCTTAGGTGCCGTTTGGGTAAATGTAGTCACAATAGCAGCAAGTCTGTGTGGGAGCCTTAAGGACCTTGATTTACCATGCCAAGCAGTTACCATGGTGTTTGCAGTGTGCTCCCTTCTAATTTTAGGAGCTTCAGCAAATACTCTGTTTAAAGATAGATAACAGAGTGTGATAAATGCCACTGTTTCAACAGTGACACTGTTTAGACTTAATCGCCATGTCTGTGATTCAGCAGATAACATGCTCTTGGGCATTAGAGTTGATGCGGCTTTCTGTCTTTTCTGTGGTGGTTGCCTTCCTTGCCTTGGAGCAGCACGAGGAGGTGAAGGGAATGAGCACAGTGTCCACACTGATGGTTGGAGAGCATTCAGAACTGCAATCAGTGTGTTGTTTCATTAGTAGGAATCACAGCTCCCCTTCTGCTGGATGAGGAGTAATTTAGAAGTGTTTGCAGCTCTGGTTTTCTGCACACTCATGTTTCTATTTTGCATTTATGGATCTTTTTGCAGCTTACAGCTCTTGAAGTTCTAAAATATTCTAATCCATAATCAAATGGAAATTTAAATCAACACATTCAGGCCCAAAATACCCATTACATACCAGTCATTTTTAGAAGAGATTGTCAGGTCAATCAAGAGATTGTCAAATTTTTTAAAGGGTTGGATGGGGAGGTATCTTTGATTCTTAGAATGAGGCTAATTTCGTATAGTGAGAGAAAGGTGTGCTGGTAGTTACTGTGAAAGCCTTACAGTAGACATATGAAAGCTTTGGTGCTCAAAAGGGTTAAACAGTTCAAAATGAGCAAGGTGTCTAAGTAGAGAGGTCAGATCAGTTGCTAATGTGTGTGTCACCATTGCTGGTTTGGTGGACTTGTTTGCAGCTGATGTTCAGTTGGTGCCTAGTGCCTTCCATATGATCACAATTCCAGTTTGTTTTCAAAGGTTGAATGTGGAGCCAGACATCAGTGTGCATCAGTCATTAGAATTGTAGCACTGATATTATAACCATGGCATGAAAGAAGAGGCACACATTGTACAGATGAGTGATACAATTCTTTCTACAAGCTCAGTAAAGTTTATTAAAAGCAGCTTAAATAAGTTTGAAAATTTTTGTCTCGCTGGTAGCTTATTTTAAATAGGGGGGGTTGTGCTTATTTACGGTGATAGATAGAAAAGTATATAAACTTAAATTTCTCTCCCTAAAAATGGCTTTGTTAATTTTCTATATATTTTCAGAAAAAAACTATGTGGTAGGTTTGACCCAATTGTAAAGTCCAGATTTAGAATCAACTTTTAGAAAAGGCAAGGTTGAAAATGTTTTGGGTTTCCATTATAAGTGCTTTTTAGGTCATTACTAGCCTGTGTAAGTGTAGGCATTTGCTTAGATTAATCACCAGTTCTTGCAGTGTATTCATGTTGCCTGAGCAAGAGATTTGCAGGCTGTTTCTTTCTGAAAATTCTCTCTTTGTATATTTACATCTATAGCTTTAGGAAATAGGTTGTTATGAAGAGATTTTTTTATATTTCATCAGCATTTGAAAACCTTTGAAAACACAAGGTGTTGATTTTTCTGCTCTGTTCAAAGTATTGCAGGCTTGATGCAGGCTCTGCATATGTGGTTCTTGGCAGCAGGAACTGGGGGACTCCAGCCACTGCTGCAGCACAGTGTTCTGTGAACATGCACTAAAGGAAATCCTACTTCTCTTGGGTTTACATCCCCTTCCCTCCTGCAGTAAATCCCAATTTCTTTCCTCTAGTTGTGATGAGCAGGCTTACAGATGTCCTCCTCCATTTGCTGTGTACTTTTATCCCCTGTGCCCTCAGCTCTCTTTCCTGGCCCTTAGCTCTGTGTGGACAGAAGGTAGTGTGTGTCCTGCCTGCAGCTGGGTTCCAAGTTGTCTGTAGTGGTTGGTACATGAGAGCCAGCTGGATGCAGGCTTTCCAGGGACAGCAGCTGGTGTGGGTTTCTCTTCTCCATCTAGCTGTCATTTTTTCACAAAACCTGTTAGAACATAGAAGCTTTCATAACAAGTCTGCATAACTCTCGTTTCCTTATGAAGCAGTCCAGTAATATTAGAAGGAAGCTATTTTTGCCATATTCAGTACAATTAGAGCAAGACAGTAATTCCCCATTTAGACATGTTTTAGACTGTCAGTGGAAATTACAGGGTTCCTGGAATCTTTTTTTTCTGTGAAGGTTGAAACTGAGCATGCATTTGCATGGGTTACAATAGCAGACAGTGCTTAGGAGATAAACCTGACCACAGGGCAATTTCAGTTTTAAAGGGAGAGCTCTGGGGTTGTTTGGAGGCTGCTTGTCCATATCTTTTGTTCAGGGAATGCCATAGTCTTTAAAGACTGTGAACACTAAATGTTACTGTTCTTCCTGGCGTAGGTGCAAAATTACTTGTTCATTTTACAGTAATATCCCCTTGAAGTTGTATGGTCTGAGTACAGCTGTGTCTGAAGCTTGAATGGTGGGTGTGAAGTCATTGCCTGGAGCAGATTACATTGTCACTGAACAGGTTGCAGGAGGCATGTTTATTCTTTCTCACTGCAGAAGAATAACCGAGTTAAAATGAATACAGGGCCTTGTGCTAGTAGACAGCAAGTATATTACTGGGACCTGCAGAGCCTACATGATATACATACCTGTTAATCCTTCAGGATGGTGCTCAACTAACCACTGGCTAGTTACTCAAAGGCTTCTGCTTGGCTATGCAGTTTTCCTTTTAGCTGCTGACTGTGTTATCAAGGTCAACATCTCAGTTATCTCTGTGATTCTGTGTGCTGTTCCAGAGCTGTATTTTAGACTTCTCTTCTGAGATCACTGTTTATAACCATTGTAGCTCTCCCCCCTGAGACTCCCTTTGCTCTGTGGCAGGGACCATCCAATTTGTCTCAGTTTCTTTAATCTCCCAGGTACTGCAGATACTGGCACTCTGGTAAATCTCACTTGTTTCTCTGCTCAGTTACCAACGTGGGACTTGAATCTGAGTGCAGACCTGATGCCCTCGTGGCAAGCACCAGTTGGAAAGCTGAGTTAATGTAGTTAGTGATGTAAAATGCAGAATCACTTTATCTGCTCTTTGTAGTTAGAACAGCTGCACCATTAATTTGTCAGTTGGTGTTGTAACATTGGGTAACAGCAAATGATTGCACTTGTTCTCCTAAGAAAAGAACTTCATGCTAGTAAGAAGTGAAAACTCATTTCTTTGTTCTTAGACAGCAACAGTGGACTCAGAGGGCATATTATTGTGCTGTCGTGCTTAACTTATAAAGTACTGAGGATTTTCCTTCGTTCTCTTTCCACTCTGACTTTGCCTTCGGTGTTTTCTCCACTGTCCTTTTTTTCTTCCTAAAAGAGGAGTCTTGCCATCATTTAAAAATGAGCCTCTTCTGAGATGTTTTTTTGCCTTCCATTCCCACTGCAGTTGGCCACAACTGAGCTGACAATTGGACCCTGCAATGTTTTGACATTTCATTTGAACCCGTTGGAATCCTCCAGCTTTTTCAGCTGCACCATTTCCCCAAACATCTTTTTTTCTGCTCCTCCTCTGTATGTTTGTGGGTCTTTCTCTTACTGGTTGCTACAACTAATCCTTCCTTTCTAATTTTCCACAAAATCACTTCTTTTTCTTTGGCTTTGCTCTACAGAAGCAGAACTGTAGAGCATTTGAGGATCACAGGTCCTAAAATCTCCATTGCATTTTTCTGCCTCCTGTTCTCTCATCCATAATTTCTGCAAGCAGCTCTACACTTTCTTTCTTTCTCTTTCTCTACCATTGTATGAAATGTCCCCTGCAATGGACTGTGGAACTTTACAGGTCCTTCTTGAGAACTGTGTCAGCAGAAAGGAATATTGGACACACAGAGATTCACTAGACTCTTTGAACCATAAATATTTTTGGTTCAATACAAAAATACAATAAAACTACTCAATTCTGGGCTCGACTGACCTACTTTAAAATCTGGAAAATGTTGTTGCTTCCTTTGGTCCTTTACTTTCTTTGTCTGTTCTTGTTTAAATCTAGTGTTGTGTTTTGTCTTTATTAGCCTGTTAACTATACAGGGTGAAATGAGCAAATTCAGCACAAATGCTGATGTGGTTTTTGTTTCAAATGATGAATCATTGGCTCAGAAGTAGTATTCTGGTCATTTTTGGACACTTCTCCTTTTTCTTTCTCGCCACATTTTGAAGGAGATGAGGCATAGCCAATGACCTGTCCCACATCCCTAACGTCATATCATCAAAGCCCATCTGGCCCAGCCTTTACAGATGGGCAGAGGTCTCAGAGCTAAGAATCAATTCCTACTTTTTTTTTCAGAAGTTCGAGCTAGATTGGAGGGATACAAATTTCTAACTTCATTGTGGGAGGAACTACAGTGTAAATTCAACAGTTGCTTGTTCTGTTTAGCCACCAATATACTAATTACTGTGTGTGTGGGCATGTCACTGTGTGAGCAGACCAGAATTAACCACAGCTTCGTGTGCTCTTGTGCTTCCCCTCAGCTGGGCATGGGAAGAGACTCAAATATTGACAGTGCAGGGGACGTGTGTGGGTGCTGGGGCTTCAGCGCTGTGTAAGACTAAAGGGGAATGTGGCAAAATAGATGGAGTTAGAGAGTGGGATAGTGAGCAAGTCAGCAGAAACAGGCTCAGCTGCTTCCAGTGCAGCAACGACTGGCTTCAGGGAGAAAATCTTAATGGAAAAAAACTCTGCTCTTAGTTTTTCTTTTAGATTTTGTATGCTGTTTCTGGAAAATGTTACTTCATTTGGTAGCTTGAAGTGTAAAAGTAAGTTCTTTTATAAAAGTGGCACCACTCCAAACACTGAGACAATATGGATAAAAAATAAAGGGTTTATGCCATGTACATAGCAAACCTGATTTCAAGTCTCTTGGTCTCTGAAATGGATCTGAAAGTATTTGGTAATTTCTTCCTTTTGGCAGGGTCACAGAATATTTCTTTTCTCTGCATCGTCTTTGGAAAAGCTGTTGGAGCTCAGCTGTGGGAGGGTGGACAGACACATGTGTGCACACGGTGAAATCAAGCTTCATAAAAACATAGCAAGAAGTGGGGCAGGCCTCTTTAGAAATGTGCCAGCTCCTGTTTTAATGAGGGGGAGAGCTTCTAGCAGCAGAGCTTGTTAGCCACAGTCCTACGGAGTCGTGTCACTGTCACAAATTGGAAGCTGTTTCTCATTAGTTAGAAAATTCTTACGCATCAGCAAGCCCAAGTATTCCAGTGTTCATTATTCCGTTTTGGGGTGCTCACTGAAAAGTGAACTGGTTTTGACACAATTGTGTTGCTTCACCAGATCAAGAACTGTGGTTCTACAGACTTAGATGTTTGATGGTAATCCACCAGCTCAAGGCTTTCAGCTGCAGTGAGCAAGTGATAAAGCTCACTCCTCTCTGCCATGGGACCCGCGCAAAGAAAGCAAGTTGAGCAGTCTCTTAAAAACAACAAAAAAGGGTGTGGTAAAATAGAAGCTTTTGTAGCTCAGTAAATGCTATCAGAAGGCTTCCTGTAGGATGTTGCAGTGAGTGAGATGATGCTGCTGTCTTTGAGTGAAGGATGATAGCCAGCCACCTCAGGAGTGAGAGATGATGTGTGTGGGACTGCATAAGTTAGATTTATGTTTGAACAGTGAATGTTTTCCTTAAGGAAAGACCATTGGAAGCAAAGAAAGAAGACCAAAGTGGTCCTAGCAAAGACCCATCAGCCCGAAGGTGATGTCTGAAGAAGTCAGGAGTTAACTTACTGATGCTTGGTAAATGGCTCTGTGTGCCAGTTGTGTTTTGAGGCAGCTGTGCATTTCTGAACACTGAGCCTCTACAATACTGCCAGGCTGTACAGCAGTGCACCGTGTCAGGAACAGAGGATTTCTTTTACATGCTTAGGCTGTATTGCTGGCAGACATGGCAAAGCACTCAGATAAATTTGAGAGCTACAAAGGGCAGCAATTCCAACCATTCCCTTCTTGTGAATGCTTGTTTGCATGGTTTTGTTTGGAAGACATTCTTGAAGTAAAGGAGGAGGGAGAGGAGAGTGAAGATGGGAGACAAATATTGAACCTCTTTTATTCTGAACTCTTAAATACAGATTGATTGCACAGCAAAGACAGGGAGCAGCCATGTGTTCTGCCTCTGATTTGAGCTGAATGGAATTGCTTCTAACCTGGTCTATATAATTCCCAGCTATTCCTCTCTACTGGAAAAATCAGTGGGAGCTGCATGGATGTCTGTTAAATGTTGTCCCGAATCACAATGGTGGCAATAAGAGCCCAAATGGTTTCTTGGCAGAGAGCATGCTCATAACCAGCCACTGCCACATCCTATTGACCAGGCTTAGCAGAGCTCTTGTGACCCATTTCTTCATTCTCCCTGTTGCTTAGCAACAGATGCAGCATGTTAATGTTAAAAAGGCTGGAAAACAGGCCTTCAGCAGCAGTTGCCTGTTTTCATAGGTTTTATTTGCTTGAGGGTAGACATTTGTAGTGGTTATGGTGAGTAATCACCCTTGTCATGGTCTCATGTGAGCATTCAAATTGCTTTATTGCATGCTCTGTAAATGAGCAGAGCTGTTATAATACAGTTCTACCCACTTCTGACATCCAAGAGCCTGTTTGGATCTACAAAAAGTATCTGAAACACCTGAAAAAGAGGTGTAACAGACACCTGTAAATCCTGTATGTGCATTAAACTGGAGGGTGCTGATTCATCAAACAGTAAACTGTTTCTTTTAATGGAAATGTCCTTATTGATCTGCCCAGAGCACAAAGTATCAGTCTAAGCTGGGAATAATAGGCAGAATCAATTATAGTAATTAAATACCAATGCTTTAACTACTGCATCACACCCGTTCCCCTCAGGCAGTGTGGTATGTCATCTGATTGTAATATATTCTGCATTGATACACTACTGCTTTGTGACTGTCTTGAAGTAAGAGATCTACCTCCACCTGAGCTATTTATCCTTTGTTACAAACCAGAACAAAGGATGTTCATCACAGGTCTTCACTGTGCTAACCTAGAAACTGCATAAAGGCAGGTAGCCCTTATAGCCTACAGCTGAATAAGAGGTCGTTGATGGAGAGAGCTGTTGAAACCAGTTAGATGCTGATTGTCATTTTTGGTGGGGGTGTATGCTAGCATTAACCAACCTAGCTATCCCCAGGTTTCTGTGGGCTTTACAGCAAAACCAACAGCTGTAAAAAGAATTCCCAGGTTCTGTGAGCAGCTGCTGAGAGTGAGGGCAAGCAGCAGAGCCACAGCCACTTGGGAAGTCAGACACTGGTGGCTGAGATCAGGGCAGGGTGGTCATTCAGCATGCATTTGGAGTGCAGTGTCTGCCATGTCACAGGAGCATTTAGTGTGCACCAACAAGTTGTTATGTGGTTCATATCAGACACTCTACTTTTGAATAAATGCACATTGTTTACACTTTGCTAATACATCTCTCTGATGTTGGAGGAATGGGTCAAGAGGAATACAGAGCATGTAGCAAATAATGTTGGCTGCATTGTGCCCTCTTAAAATTACATTTTCTCTTGTTTGCAGTGAGTGCCATAATTCCTCTGACCGGATCAAGGTGCGAGTGTGGGATGAAGATGATGACATCAAGTCTCGTGTCAAGCAGAGGCTGAAGCGCGAGTCAGATGATTTCCTGGGGCAAACAATCATTGAAGTCCGCACTCTGAGCGGGGAAATGGATGTGTGGTACAACCTTGGTGAGCAGGGCCTTGGGACTGAAAATGTGTCATGTGTTGGTTTGGGAATGTTTGAGAGCATTTGGTGCATGTAGGCAATTTGCAAGAAAGGGAAGGAAAGTTTACGTGGTTTCAAGGGCAAATGATGCTGCTGCAGAGCAGCTGCAAAGCTGATCCCAGTTAAAATGGTGTGTAACGTTTCAGAAAGTTGATGGTTTTTCTCTGTCAGCCATTGAAAAGTACAATGGGAGAAATTCTCAGAGTAAGACTCTATTCCACCTCTGCTGGAGGCATGCTGTCCTGCATTCCTTTTTTTGGTATCAACACAAGTGTTTTACCAGTCTGTAAGAGTATCAGGTGCACTGCACTGAGCTGGCAAGTTGTTGAGACCTTATCCAGTAACTGTTGTAGAAAGTGCCAGCAAGCAACCAGATGGTGCTGAGTTGACAGGCACTGTGGAGCTGTCATCTCCTAGGAGATCCAAAATCCTCCAGCAGTTCCCGGGAGTTCAGGGCTGTGGTGAAGTTAGGGGCAAATTCCACATCAGTCAGCCCTGTTCTCAGGAAAGGAATCTGTCCTTGGTGGTTCTAGTTCAGCTGACTGAATCCAAGACCCTGTAGCACATTTGCTGGCAAAAAGGCAGCCTTATGTTTAAAAATGTACATAGTTCTAATTAAATGTGTCATATTGAGGGTGTATCATGGCAGTCGTTTTGCTGATATCTACTTAGTATTATTCAATGATTTGAAAGAAAAAGTTTTCTCTCTGGTGACTCAGCCTGAGATTCCATCAGTTTCTTTTGCCAGTGCTGTCACCCTGAGATGGCTGTGCTCTGATCATGAACAGTGCATATAATTGCTGATGGTTTTGCCTTCCAGAGAAGCGAACAGATAAGTCTGCAGTGTCCGGGGCTATTCGCCTGCAAATCAGTGTGGAGATCAAAGGCGAGGAGAAAGTGGCTCCATATCATGTTCAGTACACTTGCCTTCATGAGGTAAGAAGTGGGAACATCTGTTCATTCTTACTATTGAAAAAGCAGTTTTCTCACCTTTATTTCCTTGAAATGTGCCTCTTTGCCCTGGGTGAGCTTTATTTTTGCTGCCATGCAGGCCCGGTAATACACTGACTCATCAAACACACATTTGTCAAGGAGGCAAAGGCAGCTCTAAGCTGTCTCTCCCACACTGGGGACTGGCTGGCTCAGTCTGTCCCACTGTCACAGCTGTGCTACTGTCAAGCAGTCATCAGGCTTTGGTTCCACTCAGACCCCATGATGAGTTTAAGGTGGAGAAACCTCTGAATTTTCTTGAGTGATGTTTTCAATGTGTACTGTACCTCCTTCTTTAGAGGAGGCATTATGACTAAATTCTGATTGAGGAGGCTTGTCTTGGGCTGTTGATTGATGCAGGTATTGGTGGTCTAAATTCTTCTGTGCTTCTGCAGTGATAGTTACGAAAAACTGATGGGGAGCAGAAGATTAAGCTGAGGTTTCTGAGTACTGACCTGTCTCAGGGTGGACTGAGATGGACAGGCAGTGCTGCAGAAGTTGGGAGAAATCCAAAGAAGACTTGTGAGAAAAACTAAAGGGAAAACCCTGTCTTGGAGAGATGCTCAGTCTATCTGTGTCAAAGAAAAGGCAGGCAGCAGGGTCAGTCTCAAAAGTGCCTGAAAAAGGAAGAGTAGTCAGAGCCCTGTATACAAGAATATCCTGAGGTCAGTGAAGGTTAAGCACAGAGAAGGACAGTTGTATCACAGAGAGGAATGATCATCTACAGGAACAGCATATTTACCCAGGCACTGAGCTGGATGAGCCTTCTGGTGTCTTCTGGCCTTACCAGGGAGCTCTCTGTAAGATGAATACAAAGCTCAGAAAGCAGTCTTCTTTAGTAGGCTGTGTTGTATCCTTCAGTACATATTTGTTGGGTTTTTTTTATTTCAGTGATGGCTACTATTTAGTAAGCTGTTTTGGTTTCATCCTTTGAACATGCGTGATCACTTGCTGTTCATTTTTTTGCAAATAGGTATCTTCTTAACTATCACCTTTTTTTCTTTTGTGTATTTTAAAATGAAGATGATTTGCAGCAAGAATAATATAATCAGGAAAAATAGTACTGTAAAGCACAGTCCTCTACCTACTAATGAGATCATTAGACTTTTGCATTGCTTACTGTAGGGAGCCAGCTGTCTGAAAGGCTGATGAATCTCTAAGTGACATGAATTTGAGGATTACTGAGAAACCCACTGAGCTGAATGTGCAATTTCTGCATAGCAATGATAGCTGAAAACTGCACTAGATAAAGTGAAAGGTTATGTTGAATAATAATGAAAGTATCTAGTTGTTAGGGGTGATCTTAGGGGTATCCTTTTCAGGAAAAGAAATCTGTTTGGACTGTTCCATGTAATAATTACAAAGCTGATACAGAACTGTAACGTCAGCTAGTTTAAATAGCTTGTCCATATTAAGGCATTTTCATTCTGAGGACAGAAATGCGTAGGTTTCAGGAAAACTAATTAGAGTATGCTTTCAGTGCACTGAAGCACTCTTCTGCATCATTCACATTGTCTACTGGGTAAAGTCATAGGTATGCATGTGAAAAATTCAGCTATGAGATTCTTTCAAGAAGAAAAGAAGATAAACCAGACAATACAGAGTGGACAGGGAGAAAAAAGAGGAGGAGAACAAAGAAATTTGTGTTAGTGCCACCACCTCAGCAGTTCCACGCTCTTCATGAACCTTACTTAGCAGCTTCAGCAGCCTCACATACAAACTTGTTCCTGTTTTGTTTTTCAGAACCTCTTTCACCATCTCACAGATGTGCAAGGGAATGGGGTGGTGAAGATCCCTGATGCCAAAGGAGATGATGCATGGAAGGTGTATTTTGATGAGACAGCCCAAGAGATCGTGGATGAATTTGCAATGCGTTATGGCATTGAGTCAATATACCAGGCCATGACGTAAGATGCATTTCCTGTGTTCCTTAGTGCAGATAATTAACTAATGCTGTAATTAATTGATGTAACTCTCACTGTTTAGCAGATTAAGTATATTGATAATGGAAAGCTTGGCAGTGACAGCTGATCCTTATGGGGCTCACTGTGAATGGGAAGAGACTTCCTGTCTTTGCATCACTGGTGTCCTCAAAGTTTAGAAATTATTGTCTGCCATTTCTGTTCTGAGACTCTCAAATCTCTTCTGTTAAAAAGGTTCTGCTCAAGGTTCCCACTGAAGATTTCTGATGATACAGGAAGGGATGAGGTTTTGTGGAAGCACTTGTCCTGTATGTCTGTTGTGGCAAGTGTTACAGTCCTTTGAAGTGACTAATTTTCCAGTTGCTGCTGAAAGCACTTACAGAAAGTTAGAGTAATGGTGCCACTGATTTGTCTTCTTTGGAGCTAGGCTTATGCAGTTTTGTATCTTCAAAGAACCTTTTCCTTGTCACTATACTTTTACTTGGATTTGGGATTAGTCATTCTTTCTTAAAGACTAGTATTGCTATGCTTAGCTCATTTCTTATTTCAAATATAATATAAAATGCAGCAGACAACAGTGAACTTTTTCACATTAGAAGCTGAAAGTTTTGGGTTATGAGTCCTTAGATGAGTTATGAACTATACTTACGTCACCTTGCAAGCAGCTTTCCTGCCTATTGGTTTAAGCCAGAATGGAAAAGAATTGGCAGGTTTCTCTGGAGATCTAGTGACTGCATATACCAAGGCTAACTTGAAAGTTGGACTGGGCTGCTCAGGGATGTGAAAAATTTCCAAGGATGAAGGTCTACTGCCTTGCTTTTTAGATCCCCGCTCTCCATAGCTTCTCTTCTTAATGCTGAACAAAGCCATTTCATGTGCTTATATTTACCCAGTGCCTAAATGACCAATTGGTACGTAAGTACCATGTAAGAAGTGTGGTTTTAAACTTGAAGAGGTTAGATTTGGGATAGATAAAAGGACAAAGTCTTATACAGGGAGGGTGGTGAAACAGGCTGCCCAGAGAGATGGTGGATGTCCTATCCCTGGAAGTGTTCAAGGTAATGTTGAGTGGGATTTTGAGCAACCTGGTGTGGTTGAAGATGTCCCTGATCACTGCAGAGGTTGGACTAGATGACCTTTAAAGGTCTCCTCCAACCCAAACTATTCTGTGATTCTGAGTCCTTCAGGGAGAAAGATCTAATCTGGGAACTCAGTGGGTATTTCTGCATAAAAATGGCTCATCTTTTTTGCCTCTTGGAATGAATTTTACTTGCCATTTCCCATGATAGAAGACCTCTTAAGCTCTGAATTATTTTTTTTTTAGGTCTAACAGATTTTTTTAAGTTTTTTTTAATCATTTCACAAGCCTGGATTCTCCTAGCATAATTTTGAGATTTCCTGGAGGAGGGTTCCTTGCATTTAATGAGGGAATGGGAAAATTCAAATTAGTGTGCACACTCCTTGCAGGCTGAAGGGGTTAGCCATAGGGAATCACATATCAGTGCAGCACAGAAATACTAGTGTGTACTCTGACTGGGCATTAATGCTTTCCAGCTGCTGCTGCCTCATGACACTTCATTCACCTCAGAACCTGTGTCTGCCTCAAGCAGCAGCAAATCGTGTCAATTTCCTGGTGTCAGGCTTGGTTCTAGGAATTGGCATCAGGACCCAGGGCAAGATGAAGTCACGTACTGCCAGCCACAAATGGTTGAGAAACTGTTTTATGATCTGGAAATGGCGGCAGTGAAGGGATTTCTCTTTGTTTTGAGCTGTTGCCTAGATGGCGTCCTTCTGAATAAAAACTCAGAGATGAAGTTCCATAAAGTGATGAAATGTAACTTCCATCTGTTCATGGTGCCCGCCAGCAAAAGAGTCTATTAAAGGGGTAAAGTCAAACTGCACAAAAGAGACCAGAATGGCTTAACATCACTGTCCTTTTGCAGGCATTTTGCATGTCTCTCCTCTAAATACATGTGCCCAGGCGTGCCAGCTGTGATGAGCACCTTACTTGCCAATATCAATGCTTATTATGCACACACCACTGCCTCCACAAATGTGTCTGCTTCGGACCGCTTTTCAGCCTCCAATTTTGGGGTAGGTTTGCACGTTTAGTGATGTTGCAATTGGACTTCTTTAATTTGCCTACGGTGCTTCTCCCCTTCAGCAAATAAATTGTTCTGTTTAAGGAACATTAAATTTGTGAGGAGTTGGAACTCTTTTACACCAGACAAAGAGCATGGGTTTATTGTCTTCATCATCACACATTTCAGATATCAATCAGTGTAACGTATTGTGATGTTTATTCTTTGTGTGTTCACATTATAATGGAGCACAGATGGTATGGAATGAGCAAACAATACTAACTCTGCATGTTGGTGCTTTTGGTAAAATATACCGTGTGATCTGGTATTTTCAGAACTTTGTTTTTAAAAACAGCAGCTGCTGTAAGAAAAAAAAAGCGCCACCAACAAAAGAAGTCTTATCCCGTTAATGGTTAAAATGTTTTGTATGTAAGTTGTGGAGTTGAGCATGCTGGAAAAGTATTTGAAAAAGCTTATGCTTCCCATCAGATTGAGAATTTATTAATAGATTGAGGAGGTGTTCACAATGCCAAATCACAATTCAGTGGAGAGACCTGACCTTTAGAAGTTATGTCATAAGAAGCCTGTAGTACTTGTCACTTATCTAGATAAGATCATAGAGCTGTATCATTGCTCTGAAATAGACCCTTTTCTGCCTGTAATTTATTCATCTCTGAATAAATATTTTCCCTCAAATACAAGTTTGGTGTAAATTTCAGATGGAAAGTCAGAATGGTTCTGTTCTGCCTGTACTTAAGAGTGGTAATGGAGTGTTTTGTCTGACAATTCTGATGTTTCACAGACTTTAGAAATAATTACAGTTTAAAAGTAAATCCAAGAACAGAAAGAAAATGCTCTTTGCACAATGCCATATATCCATACTACTTTCTCCTGTTTTCATGAGATCTTACACCAATTACCTGATATTTTGCTGCTTACTCTGAACATGGATTGGACAGTGGTGATATGTGAATGTTTATTGGTGTTTTCTGCTCAACAGAAAGAACGATTTGTGAAGCTTCTGGATCAGCTTCATAATTCACTTCGGATTGATCTCTCAATGTACAGGGTGAGTGGGAATAAACAGAATCCTTTCAGGTATTCTGGTGTGCAGAAGGGAAAAACACCCTTTGGATTTCTCTTACATTTTTAACTTCTTATATAGTTTGTGTCTAAGGAATTGTCATGACAAGCTTGTTGCTCAAATGTACTGTTTTGTTTTCCTCATGGATAGAATTTAGACCTTGTTTTTTTCTTCCATTGTAACTTCCTCAAGATTTCTGAAATAATTTGAGCATTGTGAACGGTGCTCATCTCTGATACTTTCCTGGAGGTTTCCAATCCAAGTTGGATTGGATTAAATAATTTGGATTACTCTTATCCGCTGCTTTGGGTATCAATTAAAAGGGAAAATAGACTTGTTGTCCCCTATTATGACAGAAATATTTTAGAGGACCATGTTGTCACTTATTTTAGGTTTGGCAAACTTCAATCATGATGTATGGTCAGGTTTCAGATCCCCCCACTTCAGCAGATTATGAAGAGATGAATATGTTAGCATTGGTCCAACAGGCTTCATAAACCTTCCACTTTGTTTCTTTACCCCTCCTGAGTCAATGTTGTCTTATAATGTGACTTGGCTGGGTTTTTTCCCTTAAATTCCTTGCTATATTATTTAACTCAGTGACTAATTCCTTGAAAATCTTGAAAATGCTGGCAAAATGTGAGCTTTGATTTTATTTATTATCCACCTCTGATTTTAGCATTTTCCTGACACATGGAAAAACATACAGAGGAGAAAAACACAAGCAGATTAAGAGAGATGCATTAGGAAGACAAAACAAAAAGGAAAAGGGGCAAGGTGAAAAAGAAGATAAAAGGAATATTGTGTGAAGAGCTGTTCTAAAGCTACATTACTAGAAAGAGAAGGTCTAAGTAGAGCCAACTGATCCACAGAGTAGCAGAGAGAAAATTATCAACCCATGACAATAGGAATCTGTAGCAGTGCTGCCGTTTTTGTTTGCTTGGTTTTCAGTAAAAGCTGCTTTTTGGTGGCTAATGCAGCTGAAATGTGCACAAACAAGAACGATCATACATTAAAGACCAGCAAAGATTTGTGTAGTTTAAATAATTTAGGTGCCATTATATTTAGAGATATGGCTGAAGCATTATGAGAGCATTTAGTAATTATTTTAAGGCCCCTAAGGGGCAGGTTAAGTTCTGAAAGAAAAGGTGTTAGTTTGCAACTTTCCAGACAGGAGATGGAAATTTATATTCATCAAATGGTTTGTATTTAGGTCTTGACCCATGGAAGTCTTTGATTTAGATAAGTACTCTGAGTTCCAGAGAGCCCATATGTGGACAGCTTAACTCTTAAAAGGAGAGTTGTCTCAGAAGGACCATCTACAAATGACTGCAAAAAGCATCAAATTGCCTGCAGTGGTTAGCTGAACTGCAGTAATACTCAATTACCACTGTCAAGAGACAGCATATTTTTCTGCAGGTCCTCAGTAAAAAGTGAAAACTGTTCCCTTCTGCCCTTTTCACCTTCATATCTAATCATTTTTGAACGTGCAAATGTGAAGAGAAGATTGCCCCTGCTGTTTTACTTGCAGCAAAACCAATCACATCAGCTTGAATGTAAGAACTTGCTGAGGAATAGGAATGCTGTTAAAGGACACAGGTCCACAGGAGACAGTGGGAATGTAGGAAAGGGCCCAGTGCCTGAGGTCAGAAAGAGAAGAGTTTTGTGGAAGAAGCAAAGCTAGCTGCATTCTGCATATGTATTTACATTTGGCATCTCACAGGGTTCTGGCTGGTTCCAGCACCGTCTTATGGGAGCAGTGCTAATTTTTCCTTCTTGGTCTTGTTTATGTCTCTGGAGAGGTGTTGAATATGCCACACCCCTTGATATCTCAGAAGAGATGCCAAAAAACCAAGCATTGAGTGCAGAATGGAAAGGGCTCACATAACCTCAGACAAAAGGCCGGGGCTGCCAGTGGTGAAACTGTTCCCTGCCTGCTCCTTCTGCAGCCAAGGACACCATTCCTGCCACCTAGGGCTGTCAGTCTCCTGGCATCCACATTCTTTACATTTTTATGAGAAGCTATTTAATTAAGCAAATAGATAAGCTTCTGCAGCAAAAAGGCCTTATTTATTGAGCATTGTTTTGACTGGTACAAGCTTCTTGAGCAGGAAGTGTTTCCAAGACAGTTTCCTTATTTAGCACATGCTTGAAGCCTTGCATGGATCTGACTGTGCTTTCCAACAGGATTTCCCTTTTCTGTCAACAGAATAACTTCCCAGCCAGCAGCCGTGAACGGCTGCAGGACCTGAAGTCTACAGTGGATTTGCTGACCAGCATCACTTTTTTCAGGATGAAGGTAGGGATATGGGTAGGGATGGGAGTTGCATCTCTGCAGTTTTTTCCCCCCAGGGGTTGATTTCCTGTTTTCAAACCATTGTTTCATGTTGTTGTGTTTTAGACACTTAAGGTAAATGGAAATAATCTGCTGACCATGTATAAATATCCACATTTTGCCTTTACTTCTCTGTATTTTGCATTATGAAGATGTAAATTGCTTTTCCCCTATTATTCTTCAGTCAGAAGGATGGCACAACCCTCCCCCACCCTCTCTCACAAAAACATGAAAAAGTAAAAAGAAAAAAAGAGTGGAGGAGGAAGAATAAAGGAAATTGTCTAGTTTTAGGAAGATAATTTGCTTTTTTAATAACATTAGGAAGGATTTTCACTATCTAGTAAATATTTTAGAGTTTCTCTTGTGGAGGATGAGATACTAAAGTGGGATACTCTCTCTCAATAGAGATCCAGGAGGGTTGTTATGAATGCTAATGTGCTGGTTTCATAGTTCAGTTTATTGTCCTAGCACTGTGTAATGAGATTATTTTATTTTCCTAATTTTTGGCTTCTAAACTTTTTAAAAATATTACAACCTATTATTGTTGGTTAGTATGTGTCACTTAAAAATTTTTATCTTATTAAAAAAAAATAGCAAATTGGTAATTTGAGCTACTTAAGGAAGTGCTTAAAATTTTACTCCTAAGCCCTAGTGTAAATGGTGATTGATAACTTTATTTTAAGAACATTCATTCAGACAGTCTGTCTGTATTGGAAGCTGGATTTATAGGAATACTCTGAAAAGTTTAGAGGTACTGAAAATATCAAAACTGTCAGGTTATAGTTCTGTTTGCAGGGTGACTATTACCTGTCTGTTTAAAGTACCTCTGCAGCATTTTTATAAAACAATGTAGCATTGAAATAATGAAATGAAAATGAAAACAATGAAAACAGCTGCAATTGCAAGAGGAGAAGGTGTATCAGTTGGCATGTCCATAAGGATTCTAATTGCTTTAAAATTCAATAAAGCTTTGATGAAAGATGTACTTAATGGAGTTTTTTTGTAGTTGAAGGCAGACGAGAGTCTTTGGCAAGACTTTACAGATCAGATGTAAACTATTTTGCTGGTCTGTTGCATGTTCTTCCAATGTTGGGGATGATTGCCTGCAGGCTTTTGTAACAAAGTCCTATAAATTCAGCAGAAATTGTGTGTTTGGCTCAGGTGATACACGTATCAAGCCACATGATCTGTCTGTTCTGGGGAATCTTCCTTGGCACATCGAGATCTCTTTTAAGCTTCAAATGGTCCTGTAGGGAGATAAGTGTTGTCACTGTAGGGAGATAAGTGTTTTTTTATGCCTGAGGAGTGTGACCCATTTGTGGTTTCAGGTCACAAGTTGCTGGAAGCAGATCCACCAAGCCCTGAGGGGTTTCCAAAATTGTAATGTGTCATTTCCATGTTTGATTTATGAACTGTGCTCTTTGTTGTCCCCCTGCCAGGTCCAAGAGCTGCAGAGTCCACCCCGAGCTAGCCAGGTGGTGAAAGACTGTGTAAAAGCTTGCCTCAACTCCACCTATGAGTACATTTTCAACAACTGTCATGAGCTGTACAGTCGGGAGTACCAGACAGATCCTGTGAGTAGCTGATAAGCAGGCAGAAATCCAAATTTTCTGATTTTTTAAGATAATAACAAGAGCACTAATTGATTCAAAAAACCAGCACAAACAAAGTGGCGTGACTTGTTATCTTCCGAATGCACAAAATTTGTAATCAATTAATGAGCACTAATTAGTAAGGGGAAGGATGATAATTGTTTTACACTAACTAATTACGATGTGTTTTGCCAGCCTCAGCAGTTATTTGTGAAGGGAAGGTTTGATGTAGCTTTGAGTGAGCAAAAGCAAATTACAGCAAATGTAGACTGATCAGGGAAGCTGTCATTAGCATATGTAAACCTCAAGCAGTGAGATTTTTCCTTGTTTTCAGGCACCCAGTATCCTGCACTGGGTTTAGGAGGTACCTCTAGACACAAACTCTTCTCAAGTGTGTGAGAGCTCCAGTGGCCTCTCTGTAGTGATGCACACACAACATGTCAACATGTCACCAACCAGGTGCCTAAAGAGCAAGTATTTGAAATAGGGTTAGGGAAAATGATGTCTCAGCAGCTCTGCTGGAGCCTGGCCTGCTCCTGGCATGGTAGATGACAAAACAGAGATTAGTTGGGTTTGATGCCACCAGTTAGCTACCAGTTGGCACGTTACTGTGTTTCGCATTAGATCAGACAAGTTGCCAGCAGTCATTAATAATTTAAAGCTCTTTGGAAGAAAGGTTCCACAGGTGTGCTTGGAGTTTGCATGGTGATCTGCATTTTCCAGCTTTTTCTTTGCCCTTACATTTTATGCTTGTTTTCCAATGGCTTCCTTCTCAGAACAAAACTCAGGACCTTCCTGCCGAGGAACAGGGCCCCAGCATCAGAAACCTTGATTTCTGGCCCAAGCTCATCACTTTGATAGTTTCCATCATAGAAGAGGACAAGAATTCTTATACCCCAGTCCTGAATCAGTAAGAATCCTTCATGTCACATATGGCTTATGCTAGTCTGTGTGTGCTCTGCTGTATTTCTTAAACTGCTTTCTATCTCTTCTGTCACTTGTGCATTTATAGAAGTACTTATCTTGTCTGTCTGTCTTTCTGTCTTATCTGTCTCTGTCTATATAAATAACTTTTTGATTGGGATGGAAGAGTTTCAAAAGGTTCAGTTACGATGGCGTTCGAGCACAAACACCCTGATTATTACAATCCTGAACTCAGGGAGGCACCTGAAACTGGGGTGAGAGATCTTTTGGTTTTTTCTGTTGAGCAGTTCAGGGGTGCACATTAATGCATACAAAGACTCCCACACAGTAGTGCTGTGGTGCCTTATACTGTGGTTTAGGAATGTGGTGTGCAGCACTGGGAGATTGCATTGGGTGGAGTTTACATAGCCCTGAAAGGACCCTGAAATGGGTCTGTTTACCTGGTGAATACCCCTCCTACAGTCTCACAGGGCAGAGAGAGACAGAGGTCCTACAAGGTACTGCACACAAAGACCTGGAATGTACCCTAATCATCATTGATCTAACATGATAAGCAATTGTCTGTCAGCCTAATAACCCTCAAAAACGAGAAAGAAAAAAATGGACAGGGAAGGGGAGAAAGGTGCATTGATAGCACATTCCCAGAATGTCTCTGTGCCCCTCTTCTAGGAAAGACGTGCAGGACCTCTTTTTGAGTTGAAATGAATTTTTGCGTTTACTTAATCTGTGCCACAAAGTACAGTCCATGATCTCTGATTTTCACGTGGTCCTTTACCTAGGGTGAAGGAAGCATCTGTAACGCTGAGCTTTTCACCTTGTAGTGTAGCTCAGAGCTAAATAAAGAAGTGCCCTTTGCTTTGACACATGCCAAAGCCTTTTCCAAATGTCCCCTCAGGTTTCCTCAGGAGCTTGCAGTTGGGAAGATCAGCGCAGAGGTGATGTGGAGTCTTTTTGCCCAGGATATGAAATATGCCATGGAAGGTAAGACAGTGTCTCACTGCTGTTAGCTGACTTACTTCTGGTCTCCTGTTCTCCATCCATTTGGTGAAAATGAGGCTTAAACTCATGAGTAGCATCATTGATTGGAGCAGGGATTTCTAGTGATTTGTTTGTTTGTGCACGGTTGGTTTATGGGTCAGAAGTGAGGCTGAGATCTGCATGAGCTGTATACCTCCATGTGAGGCTGTATTGCTGGTTGTTTATTGACATTCCAGTTGGTTTGACATCAGAAGTTCCCTTTGGCATGGAAGTTATGATGGCTTGGATCAAAAGTCAGCATCAGCTTCATACTCCATTGTACTGTCATAGAAAGGATTGGAGAAATTGGTGGGCTCTGGGTTGTGCCATGGCTCTAGTTCCCTGTCTAACCCATTGGCAGAAAGATGCTGTTAGAACAATTCCTGCTGCAGGCATCTTCATTTTGAATTTGTCTTTGCATAGTTCCACCTTCTAGTAAGGCAGAAATTTTACTGTTTCTGAAAATTAGTTAGGCATGCAGAACCCAGCAAATGTCCAGACCAAATGTCTGATGATTGGTTTTTTAGCTCAGTTTTAGTTCTATACACTGATTTTCACAATCTCACCAACTTTTCGCAAATTTCAGAGAGCATCCAACTCCCACTGTCTCTTGCAGGGTTGGGTTTTATGATCATTCATAAGGTGAGACTGGGATAAAAGTGAAGTGCCAGTGCTGTCTTGTGGCATGCTAGCTGTATTTATATTCCACACCCAAGTCAAGCTACTGCTTTTGGCCACTCACAAAATTTTGCTTCATCCACTTGTCCCCGTTTTGGTCTGAACTCCCTTACAGGAGTGACAGCCAGTTAGACTCTTCAGATTGTTAGGAAAGAAAAATGCTGCCAGAAAGAGAGCTGCCTGTATTTTGTTTGTTGGAAACGGTCTGTGGGGTTGCTCTGTATGTGAAAAAGATTGATTCCATTTATTTTATTAATCTTTGCCAGTGCAACAAATGTCGAGACTGTGCTGTGGGGGGACACTCTTTGCCAAGTGTAGGCTTGAATCTGATACACTGCAGGGCTGGATGAAATGTTCTCAGTTCTGTGTTAGGAACTTTTTTGGTATGCTTGTACCCCAAAGTGCCTTTGTCTTGTGAGGTCAAGCTCATGTAAGAACAGACACCGGGAAGAAGGACTATGACCTACTAACTATGTTGCAGAGTCTCTTTTATAGTGATTGTCACTGCTTGATCATGTGTTAGAGATAACACAATGGTGATCATTTCACGTACTCTTTCCCTAAAAACTGTTTGCTCCTGCAAACCACTTTAGCTCCCCTTTCAATTTTGTCCTTATTTATGCAGGAGGGATGGAGCACCTCTTCTATGAAGAAAGACTGAAAGAATTGTGTTCAGCCTTTGGGGTGACCTCACTGGGGTACCTCATGGGAACAATGAAGAGGGGCTTTTTACAAGAGTGTGTAGTGACAGGACAAGGGGAAATGGCTTCAAACTGACAGAGAATAGGTTGAAATTAGGCATTAGGAAAAAATTCTTCCCTGTGAGGGTGGTGAGGCACTGACACAGATTGCCCGGAGAAGCTGTGGATGCCCCATCCCTGGCAGTGTTCAAGGACAGGCTGCATGGGGCTTGGAGCAGCCTGGTCTAAGTGGAAGGTGTCCCTGCCTGTCACAGGGGAGTTGAAGTGAGATGATCTCTATAGTCTCTTCCAACCCACTCTATGGTTCTTTCTACTCCTGTGTGGTCTCCTTTGAGAATTTGTAATCAATTTGCTCTCCTGCATGTTAGAAGCACCCTATCTTCCTCATTTATCTGCAGCAGTGAGAGTTGCGTGTCTCCAGATCTAGTTGCTCATCTTCCTAAGACTCCTGTTCCCTGTTGCATCCTGCTGTAAAAAAGTTGCAGGTGACTGTCAAAGAAGACATGAATAATTTATTTTTTTTTTTTTGCTTTATTTGATTGCCGGTGCCCAGATTAGCTTGGTCTCCCATGTTTTCTCTGTTCATGTCTCATACCATGTCCCCACTGATGACTCTGGGCTTATTTTACCTTTTCCAGACATCCTTCTGGTCGCTTGTGAGCTTCTTAAGACAAGCATTGGTATCACCCATGAGTTCCTCAGTGCGTAGTAAATACTTGCTGAAAAGAGCAAAATATTCTTCAAAATATTTTTTGGTGGCAAAAGTTGATACAAATGCAGCTGGTGGACAGGGATTTTGCATTTTGAACAAAAATGTAAAAACTGTCTGGTTATTTATTTGCAGTCTAACTGTTGAAGTTCTGCAGGAGGGTTGAGTAGTGATAGAATCTGTGTTAGGATGTGTCTCTTCCAAATATATATTCAAGAAATGCTTAGGGTGCAGAATTCTATTTGAGGCAAGTGTGATTCCTCACACTACTTTGCTCTCCAGAAACTTGTGAAGATAACCTTTAGAACAAGCTCTACAATAATTCAATTGCGGGCCTTACTACATATATTTTAAATACAGATGATTGTGTTAGCTCACTGCATTTTTTTTTTTAAACTAGGGAAAAAGGGATTAAAGGAAACTGATTAAATGATGTGTAGGATGATAATTAGATTTGCCAGCCTCAGCTCTTGGCTCTGTCATTTCTCAGGTTCAGTTGCTGGTTTTTCTACCAGTTAACCTGCACCAAGAGTTTCATATTCCTTTTCCCAGTTTGTGACATAATCCCTTGGTACATTTCTTGTCTGCTCTGAGATCAGGAGCTCTCTGCAACAAAAGTTGATCTATTTTTTTGAGATATGTGCACATGAGCACAGAGTGTAATACTTGCCCCTAATTTTCTTCTTGGTGTTTTCCCTTCTGTTCCTAAGTTCTGGATAACATGAGCTCATTCACCTCACCAAGTGGTAAGTTCATGCTCCTTGATGGAGCTTGTAGCTGTGAGTAGACAAAGACTTTCATCTGTTACCCATAGTTTTAGCACTTTGGATGTAATGTGTAACAGTAGCTTTAGTGTTCTCTAATTTTTATGCCACCAATAAACAGACCTGCAAAGAAGACTTGAAAGACCATACTGCTACCATAGAAATGGAGGGCATGTGCTGTAAGGAGACTTTGGAGTAGAAAGAGTTTAGACCTGGCTGTGTGAAACTGCCTCCTCCTTTCTTCCAGCCTGATGGTTGCACATTGCTCTCCAGTAGGCAGTGTGGAAGAGCATTGGGAGGTATAAGTGGGAAATGGCTTCTCTCAACTGGAAAGCAGTGCCTGAGTTGTTTTCCTTTTTCCCCATCATGCCTCTCCCAGCTGGAGCTTACCCCCATATACACTGTGTAACCTGTTCAGGATAATGCATAAATCCTAATTTATACCTAGAATGTTAAGGGCTTCAGATCCGGAATTCATGCCATCCTATAGATGCTGCAGCAATGTGTCCTTTGGGCACCTTCTGAAGAGCTAGATTGCTATTGTGTAAAGTGTTGAATTATAAAAATGAAACACTATTCTCTGTATAAATCAGCAGCTGGTAGCAGTAGTCACGGCAGCAGTGTTTGACTGCTGGATCTTACGCCTTTGTCAAAAGAGATTCAGTGTCTGAGACACAGCACAAGCTCCAGAATCTACCCCACTTGTTTTCTCTCTCCCTCAAAATAGTGAGTACTCAAGGCACCAGGCACAGCAGATCCAGCACTTCCCTGTTTGTTGTGTCTTTGAGAAGTGTCCCTTGTACCCCATCAGCCCAAGAGTAAAACAGATCATATATGCATGTCCCTGGAGTCACGGTAGGGTAGAGGGTGATTTTCCAAGCCATACAATAGGCTCCAGCCCTGGGACACTGCCTGGTGCTCAAGCAGCTGGATTGCCTCTCTGTTAGCACACTGCCTGTAGTTAGTAGTTTTGTCGCTGTGCACCCTGAAACCTCTGTCACCCAGAAAGCACAAAGACCCCGAGCGAAGAGGCTTCTGCTCTTCCTTTGCTAGGAGCACCTGAAAAGACAGTAATAGAAAATCAACGTCATCCTTGACAGCAGAATTTCACCTTAGTTTGGACACATCAGTATTAGGAGAGCTGCAAATTGGAAACATTTCTGATAGGAAAAGAGACTGAGTAGAATTGGCAGGCAGGATTGAAATAAATCATTCTGCCACTTTCTCACTTCTAATAAGGAGAAGAGGATCAGAGGCACACACAGATGCCAGCTATCTAAAGTGTTGACACTTCAACAGCCGTGGTACCTTTGAGAGTTTCTTTACAAAAATTTGGCATAATTTGCTGGAAAGTTAACCCATGAAAATAACAATGAAATAAAAAAACCTGTGATTGAAGAGTGTGGTAGAAGTCCTGTTTTCTGTCTGAAAAGGACAACTGGACATAATACTATAGAGTGTGCTGCTAGGTAGCAGCTCCCTATTAATGTCTTAATAATATGGCCTTGGTGACTTCAAAAGGTTTTCTCTGTAGGAGGCTGTTTGCAGCTGAAATCTGCTAAGGAAGTGTGGGAGACTTACAGAACTCTGTGGTCTTTTCAGGATAAAATGCAGCAGTTGCTGCGCAATATCTGTATGCTATTCTGCTGCTACTGCTGCTGCTGAACTCCTTAAAAGCCAGCAGGTTATAAAGCAAAATAGGAATGTTCTAAGACTGATGGCTGCCAGGATCTTCACTTTACTTTTTCTAAAATGGGTTTTCAATGTATGCCTCTGACAGATGTGTTTCCATGTCACCTTCAAGTGGTCTTAAACATGTCCACTTAGAAGGGAAGCAACTGATCAAAACTATGTGGGGTCCATTGAAGAGGGAAGGGCAGATGGTGCAAGCTGGGGATGGAGGGGGGTTTGGGTCTTCATTGGCTTTCTTTATTGTCCAGAATGTTTGAGCTGTTCATTCTTGTCTTTTCTCTGTCACAAGCCCCTCCTTTCTTTCGAATACGTAAAGTTCTCTTTTATGGCGGTAAGACCTCTCCTTTCTTTTATTTTCTTGTGTTTTATCCCTTAGTGTCAAGTGTCTCCTTTAGTGTCTAGATGGCCAGGTAGTCCTAGTAGCTGCACTGGGTTAATACTTCTGTGGCTGCTTTGAATCTTCTTCTTCTGCAACTTAGATGTATTTTAGATGTCCTAGAAAACAGGAAGAGGCTTGGAATGCTTGCTTTTAGTGCATTGTTTAGTTTTGAGGAGCTAAATCTGATTAAAGTCCTTTTTACATCCAAGTCAGACCTTTCCTTGGCAGGAGCAGCATTTTCCACATGCGAGAGCAGCAGCTGGCGGCAGCACACGTCTGAGTTAATGAAGTTATAATTGTCCATCGGTTTCCTCACTCACAGGGAGCAGAGCAGGCACAGTTATTGCTCTGTTTGTTTCCAGTTTCAGATCTGCAGAGGGAGTTCTCATTTTCTTCTGCTGTTGCTTGAGGGATAGCAGAGGGTCAGCAGTTCAGACACTGAGTGTACTCCTGCTTTCTTAGTGCTCAAGAAGGATATGAGGTTATTAATGTAAAACAGGAATGGACTTTACACAGTTCCCTGTAGAGTGAAATGGACCATAGTACGTGTAATTTGTCCATTGAACCATGACCTCTGAGGATTATGTTTCTCAGATATGGGGCATTTTAATCTCTTTAAAACAAAGATTGGGTTTCTCCTTTTTTCTTTCATTCTTTTTCTTTTTTTGTTTGTTTGTTTGGGGTTTTTTTGTTTGTTTGTTTTTTGTTTTGTTTTTTGTTTTTTTCGTTTTTGAGATTGTATCTGTGTGGGTCTGTGGCACATGAACAAGAAGGAAATGTGTATTACACTGTTCAAAAGCTTGCCAGCGAACCACTGGAACATTCAACTGCTTGACAGTTGACAAGGTTTATGGAAAAATTTTGCATGAAGATTACTCTGGATTTTGTGTTTTCAGTTGGATGATTCGCACTTGATTTGGACTTTATTCTTGTGCATGTTGATGAAGGTTCAGGAGAGATGTGGAAGTTTCTCAATGTTTTGAATTAATTGCAAGAATTCACTTTTACCTGAAAGTAGATAATGTTGTAAGATAAGCATGCCTATCAGCTAATAAGCCATTCAAAGTTGAGAAAAATATTCCCTCTTTTTAACACAGCTGAAAGCTGTCTGCACATGAGCAGTGATACCCTTGGAAAATTAGATCAGTGAGGAGGTTTCCATATTAAAGGTAGAAGGAAGAGTCTAAAGTCAAATACTGGGATGAAAACCTGATACTAAGCCAAAATCATGTATGTTTTAGTATAGTATCTCACATTGTAGTCAAGGACTAGCAGCTTGCTGTAATGCTAGAGTGAACAAAAAGCTTGGCACGAAGTGTATTCCTGCTGTGGCAGAAGAAAGAGATGCACTGGGAAAAAAGGAGGCACTGGGAGCAGGAGTGCAGGATTTATCACCTGATGATGCAGGGTCACAGTGCAGGCAAAAGCCAGCTGCTAAGTCCTCATATCATGAAAAAGGAATCAGTTTTAATCTCTTCAAGGAAGATTTTGAAGAAAAGCAGTGCAGTAGAAGGATCTGCCTGCATAAGCATATGAGTGGTAGCTTGGGAGAAAGTGTTGAGCTTTTTTTGGGAGAATTTAGCAAGTCTTTTAAATACATAATTGTGGGTTGATCAGAGGTGGGAGTCAGTTGCTGAAAGATGGTAGTATGGACATAGGCTGTGAAGGGCCTTGAGAGTGAAGGCATGGACCATAATTTCTCCTGATGAGGAAGGGGAGCAGTGGTCTGTGGAGATGATCTCTGCAGGAGCATATGTCTGATTATGGCCAGTGCTTTAGTGGTGTAGGTGTGTGGAAAGAGTTCTGTTGTGAAGGTATGGGCATTGTACAGGGAGAAATTGCATTTTCTCATCATTGCCTAGGCACAAAAACATAAAGAAACCTGGCAGGAGGGAGCGGCTCAGCAGCAGACCCTGTTTGGGGAAGAGAAACACTAATTTTGCCAAGCGGGAGCAGGAAAGGCTCCAGTTCCTGTGTAGCTTGTTTGATCTTGCTTGAGTGACACTGTCAGAGTCTTGGTGCTTTCTACTCTTGTCTCACAGGGAATGCAGTGTAACATGTTGGTATTGCCTTTGTTTATATCCAAGAATGAACAGATTTGTTTGCCTTGATTTTGCCCCTGCAAAGATGGAGTCTCAACTGTGATATGTTAAATGAAAAGGCCATGAAGAGATTGCTCTGCTTTTATTGCTTTGACAACAAAAAAAGTTCAACAAATGGAAGTATTAATTAGAGCTACAGAAAAATACTCCAGAGCCCCAATGGTCCCAACCTCCAAGAACTCTTGCCTGCTGCCAAAATCCTGTGTTGTGAAGATTTTGCGAGTCTGTAGATGCTTCATTCTCAACCCCTGCATTCTGCAGACATGCTTCATAAGTCCTTCCCATGCCTGGTGTGGTGACGGGGGTGAATTCAGACCTAACTGCTTTTTTTTCCCTTACTTTACAGAGCATGAGAAGCACAGGCTGTGTAAAAGTGCGGACTATATGAATTTACACTTCAAAGTGAAGTGGCTGTACAACGAATACGTTCGTGATTTGCCTGCCTTCAAGGGAAAAGTGCCTGAATATCCAGCGTGAGTGTTCTGTGTCTCCTGTAGTAAATCCCCACTATCTGCTTCCTTTTGTTGCCTTGGCAGTAGGGTAGCCTCCTGTGGCCTCTTTCAAGATACATCATTTCTTACCTCCCAGTTTTCTGTGTTTATGTGCATGTGTGTCCTCTCTGGTGTTCCCCTCACCTGACTCAATCCATTATTGTACACTATCTCCCAACATTTCCAAAGCTTAGCAATGGCATAGACAGACTTTAAGCTACTCTGTGCCTGCAGTGTGGGCAGTTCTTGAATAGAAGATGTGTGCCTACAGATAGGCTTTATGTATATATACTGTACATGGATGTCATATGCAGACACACACCACAGGAGTTGTAAGTAAAGATAATGTTTTCTCTTTCTTAGTAAGACTGGGTGGCTTAGTTGGAAATATCAGATAAGCTGTTGCTCTTGAGATCTAAGCAATTATTTGCAATTCCTAACTTTAAAAGAGCAGCAATAGACCTGGAGAAGGTGTATGAGACCAAAAGGTTGTGAGCAGGTGTGTGAGACCAAAAGATTGTGAGAAGGTGTGTGAGACCAAAAGGTTGTGAGAAGGTGTGTGAGACCAAAAGGGTGTTTGAGCAACCAGGAGATAACACTGTGAGACTGCTACTTTTGTGCTTTGCTGTTACTCCTCCACCGGGTTTTGGGGATTTAACATACACTCCTTTTCACCCCCCCCAAATCTTTCTTGCTTCAGTTTGAGCTTGTTGTAGGCTGCAGTTTATTAGAGAATAAATTGTTCCTGCTTTCCAAGAGTAAAATGCTTTGCTCATGCTTCTTTATGGTCTTCCGCTGGTTCTTGTTTGTTCCTAGCTTTCCTTGTAAGTAAGGTTTACTCACCTCTTTCCAGACAATTGGTGTCTAAATGTAACACTTGGCCTTAAATATTGATGTTTCATCTAGACCTTGCCATGCATTGCCTTCCAGGCTGTGCTGCTGCTCTCATGTGCTTTGTTGGCAGCAACCTTTTTTTTTTTCTTTTATTCAGAGATTTTGCTGACTGGTGGTGCTCCCAGTGGGTCACTGGCTGGTCTGCAGGCACCCTCAGAATTGTGTCACACCACACTGCTGTTCCCACCCATACGTGACTGTTCTGTGCTGTCTAAATGCAGCCCTTAGCCCCTCTTGACAAACACGTTTTTCCTGGACTGTGTTTCTAGTTTGGCACTTTGAATTCTTTTGCCATTCTGTTGTGCATGCAGTCCCTCAAGCCTGGTGCTAGCTGCATACTAATCAGACTTGAGCCAGTTGGGCATAATTGCTCGGTGTGGGCTGTGGGCCTGATTAAGAAATCAGGTCAGCAAGAGGCATGAGATGCTCAGTGAGCAGGGTGCTGGAGTGACAGTCTCAGAAGCCCCATTCTTTTTGCTGTGCCTCTGAGTCAGGGCAGTTTCATGCAAGCCATCAGATGTTCTTAATCTCTCTTTTTCTCCTGTGTAATCAGGATAATGATGTTGGGTTTTGTTCTTCGGTCTGTTCTGCTCTGCTGGCCTTTGTGTACAGCTTTAGTGCTCATGTGCATTTGCAGCCACTGGCTTTGTTACTTCACCTTCCTATTTCAGTACAATAGCCACATTGTCAGACACAGGTGATGTTTATCTCAACCGTAACCTTCACCTGTCACAAAATATCCCCTTGATATGAGTTGTCTTTTGATTTGTTTCATCACAAGTATTTTTAGCCTCAAAACTTATTTAAACAAAGGACTCCACACATCAGGTTTGCACATTGGTAAACTCGTTAGATGAAACTAAATTCCTGCTGTCCAGGCAATGGTTGGGCTGTCTGTCTGCTTGTCAGGAAAAAGGCTATCCACAAATTCACTCTTCCAGATTATAAACTCTGAGAAGCCACGTTCCTGGTAGCCTTGAGATATGACTGAACAAAGTGCAGAGTCCAAAGTCTTGAAGCTGAATTTTGTACTCCCTTTATTTTCTGAAACTCAGAAACATTTTCTGAAATGGAAGTAACTATGTAACTGGGAGTGAATCTTCAAAACTTCTCTGCCAGCTAAAAGCTGTGAGGTGTCAGTTCCTGAAAAACTCCAGCTTTTTAGGTGTGTATATACATGTTCTATGCTTTGTTTAAATACTGATCTTAGCATACAGGTAGCATTGTAGCTGTACTGGAGCCTACCTCCTCTCTGGTGGAGAAAGATACTCCTTCCTTTGAGATCCTGTCGACTTATTCTGGCTCTCTTCATCATACACAGTGTTTATTCTTTTACTCGTTGGAACCCTGCCTGCCTTCTTGCCTTGGCTTTTGCCAAGGCACAGAGATTGTTCCTTAGATAACCACAGCAAATGAACAAGATTAATTCACCTGCAGAGTATGACCCTGAGGGAGCCAGGCTCATGGCCAAGCTGAAGTGGTAGCCTTTTGTGTTGCCTCACTGTTGTGCAGCCAACAGAGGTGAACTTATATTTAGTCGTGAAGCGCCGCTGCTTTTTCCAGCAGGTAGGAATGAAGTGTACTCTGTGCAGACCTTGTTTGGTGAGTTTGGCTGTGCCATCTGGAGCCAGGCTGTGCTGACCCCTGTGAGCACAGAATGTCTCTGAAGCAGCACTGTGAGCCACTGCCGTGTGTGCTGGTGTGTGAGTCATTACAGCGTTTGCTTCCTGGCCAATAATTGAAGCAGATGAGGGAGAAGATATTTACCGTATAACAACATTTTGAAGCTATTTCTGCATGGAATCACATTATTGTTATTCATTTTTGTACTACATAATTTTGCATATTGCTGTGGCTATGTTGCCTTCGTAGTCCTTAGAGTCTACTCTGACTTGCTCAGCAGCCCAAGACCTGACTGATAGTAAAATATTGTAAGAGGTATTTGGGCTAAGATAGTTCTAGGTTTGTGTTACAGCTCAAAACATAGTTTGGCTCTGAATGTATACCTGGACTGGAGTATTTATAAATTATTTGCATGTCTCAGAATTTTCTGTCAACCAGAGGACAAAATTGAGGCTGGCTTTGCAGAATTTTACAGAATTTCCTGATCTAAGTGGTTTATTCAATATTCATAGTAAACCTCCTCCTGAAGGTAATGCTTTTTTTTTATTGGGGCGGGGGGGACGGGGCAAATACACCACTCCCACCCACCCAACAGTACCATTTTCTCTGCCACCTTTGCTTAGACAATTTGGCAAGACAGTTAGGTATACCTTGACGCTTGATTTTGTGTAGCAACATATGGTATCCATAAAAATGGGCAGTGTTCTCAACAGCAAATGGCCCTTTCTTGTGAATGTGGTGCAGTAACTAAGGATGAATGATAATCAGGAAGTTGCTCTCCTTCTGAGAGTGAAAACTGTGGCTTCTGGCACAAACAAGTAATCTTCCCTGCACACTGACCTGTGACATGTGCAGCAGTCAGCAACTCACAGCCTGGGAGCTGTGAAACAGGTGGAAGATGTATAGTTACTTCCTTGTAAACTGCCTGAGTTCCTTTCTAAGGCTTAAGCTGTTTAAAATACACTATTGCAGTTTAAAAGAAAACGTTGAAATCTTGAGAAACTTGCAGCAGACTCCAACATATGCTGACTTTTAGGAGCCTGAAGTGCCATTCAAAAGGAATTTTTCCAGAATACAGGAAGTCCATATGTCTTTGACAGTATTCCACTCTTGCTGTCTATAATAAATAGGGCTGCATAGACAGGTTGCTGTTGGCATTTTAGCGCTGTGTCAGTTACAATTTCCAATATTAGCATTGATGTGCTTTATATTTCAAAGTGTAGAGATTATTTAAGGCTATCTAGTATGCTCTGCCTGCGAATTTGCTCTTGATCTCCCTCTCATGTCTGGCACATGCTTTCATGTTCTTTGCAAACTCAGCCCACAATTAGCACAATCTCTATGAACACAGCTGTCTGTGTAGAGAAGGCTGTACTCTGTTAAGCTCATGTAATAATAATCTTTTGTATGGACTAAATTACACGTGGACAATAATTTCTCCTGTTTGTGAATGCTGTTTAGTAATATTTGAAATTAAGATTTGCTTCAGCTGTGCTGTGTTGGCACTTGCATACAACAAACTCTAGATAGACATTTAAATAAGGCTGTAAGGGCTTTGTTACTGCTTAAACACAAGAAAAACACACACGCCCCCTTTTGTACTGTGTATGTCCCTTGGAGCAGAGGACAGAGGGACCAGCTGTCAGATCCCATCACTGAAGCTGCTTCTCAGCTTGCCTATTTTCACATTGCCTGTTTGGTATACCCAAGTGAGCAACAGGACAGGTGCCTGTGGGTGTAGAGGTCTTCCTTGTGCTCCATGGCACGTGGATGGAAGGGAGAAAAAAAGACAAAGTGTTTTGAGGTGAAGCGAAGTTAAAGGTGGCTCTCAATGCGGGGTAAAGGGGAAGGTACCAAGAAAAGACAGGAAGAAGGACAAAAACGGGTCAGAACCAGCCCAAGTGATGGTACTGGCACTGTTAGCTTGTGTAGAGGTGCAGGTATGTTTGGGAACTTGGGCTGCACACAAGGACAGCAGCATTCAGACATCTGACAGCTTTCACAAGGCTTGCTAGGGTTGAGGTCCTCCTTTTCCTGCTGTGACTTGCTGTCTTTGCTCCCCTGCAGGTGGTTTGAGCAGTTTGTGATGCAATGGCTGGACGAAAATGAAGATGTTTCCTTAGATTTCCTGCATGGTGCTCTGGAGAGAGATAAAAAAGATGGGGTATGTAGGTCACTCTGAGTGCATGACTTGGTGTTACATCATTCAGTGCACAGAACTAAATAAAGCACTATAAATTCAGTTGTCTTACAAATGGAGGATGTGGTCCTTTTCACTTGCTAAACAAGTGAGAAACTCATTTATTTTAGTACTTTACAGGTCACAGGGAACTTCTTAATAGCAAGGTGCATATCATTCTTTTTTGTCTGTTCTGCTGCTGTTAATCTGTCAGCCAGTGGCTTGGCGCTCTCTTGACTGTCTCCATTTGGGAGAAGTAATTGAAATTGAAAATTGAGGCACTTTGCATGTACTTAGTCATGCAATGAGAATGTGACCTTAATCCACTGACAGACAAATCTTACTCTTAATTTGCTGAGTATTGCCAATGGAGAGAAGAGCTTTCCTGTTATTCAGTGACTGTTGGCACTGTAGTCTGTGATATTCATGCAACATTCTGTTTAAAAGCTAAATCTAAAAAAAAAAATTAAAATAGCTCTTTACTCTCCTTCCCTCATTAACTGACAGGCAAACCATGCATTACATTAAGGATCTCAACATCATGGTACATTTCCCTGGTGCTTGTCATGATCATAGCTAATGAAGGACAGTAAATTTATAATCCAACCAAAAAAGGCTATTTATCTCCTCTAGGCCTTTTGAAGAGTTTTTGGCTAATTCTGAGGAATATGTAGGTTTTGGTAAAGTCACCCTGCTTCAATGTGATGATGGAAACGCCCATGGGTGGGTATATTTCAGATCTTTCATTTGACAATGACTCTTTGTACTTCTGTTTTAGTTCCAGCAAACATCTGAGCACGCTCTCTTCTCTTGCTCAGTGGTGGATGTGTTCACCCAGCTCAACCAGAGCTTTGAGATCATTAAGAAGCTGGAGTGCCCAGACCCTGTCATTGTTGCCCACTATAACAGGAGATTTGCTAAGGTAATACCCCCAGCATCCAGATGTCTATCTTTTCTTAGTGGGGTGTAAGACAGGATGATTTTTTGTGTTCTGCTTCCTGGAGTTCTTCTGCAGTGGTAGAGGACAAGTAACAGTGCTCACATCTTGTCTTCACAGACTATTGGGAAAGTGCTGATGCAGTATGCTGACATACTCTCCAAGAGCTTTGAGTCCTATTGTTCCAAGGAAAAACTGGTAAGTTATGCTGAGATTCTCTTTTCCCCGAAAGAATCATGTAATTGCCCTGATGAAACCAGTCTCACATTGCACCTGACCATGGTGGTGATGTAAATATTTTCAGTGTTGTTTTTATCATCATTTGGATGCTTTTGAAGTTTAAATTCTGGCTTGGACCTAAAATGAAAACAGCTTCCTGAAGATAGTATGCAGGGTTTGGAGGCTGTCAGGTCTCCTTGAAACCACATGGCCTGTGTTGTTTGATTTAAAATAATAAAAGTGGGCACAGATTGCTCTGTAGATCTGGTACTTAGAGAGATCTGTTCATCTGGGTATTCTGCAGCAGGGAACTGACCATACCATTTCAAGCTGGAGAAAAATGGATTTTTAAATATTTTTTTTAATATTTGAGTGCTGAAATCTGAGCATATCCTGCCTTCTATGTAATGTTGGATCTGGTGGTACTTAGGGAAGGGTGTTGAGGCACAAGGTCTCCCACTGGTGACAGTGTGTTGGCGTCCTGAGCAGTAAAAGTCACCTGCTTTTGTCTCTTCAGCCCTGCATCCTGATGAACAACATCCAACAACTGCGGGTGCAGCTGGAGAAGATGTTTGAAGCCATGGGTGGTAAAGAGGTAAGAAAGCTCAAAGACTGGGTGTTACTCCTCATTCTTTCTGCACTATTGTTGCTGGGCTGTTTGCATCATATTGGTTCTTGAAGACTGCAGTCGTGAGGAGTGCCTTGTGACACTTGGCACTGTAAGTGTGGAGAGACAGCCATGACTGAAGGCTTCCCAGCTAAATCTGTCATCAAATGCAGGGGAAAATGTTTTGGAGCACAGAATGGTGTAGGAAAGGAAAGAAAAGTTTTCCTGTTTTGCTCACATCGGTGTGGCTGGTGGACACTGAATCATTTTATATGGCATATAAATGTGGGACAGTGCCTTTAGTGTGAAATGTCCAATATCTAATACATTACAGACATGCACATGAGTTCTCTACTCATGTTTTGAGGTATATTCAGAGATGACCATTTGTTATGACATGGTAATTGTTACAGAAATAATGTTTTTCTCATCCAGGTCACTGTTTTTGTGCCGATGTAATATATGTATCTTTTTTTTTCTCTTCTTTTTTCATTGCTTTTCAAGATTCAAGAAGATGGAGAAAAGCCTGCTGATGCTGATGTTAGGAAAAATTATTTTCAAGTGCATTTTTTTTGGTTGTGTTGTGATAGAATCTGTGCTATGACCTGTGTGGCAAGAGGAAAGTCAGCTTTGCTGATGGACAGCTCAGTTTTTGCCTGTACTGCTTTTCTAAATCTTTCTTGTGCTCAGTGGCGGAATTCTGTGAAGTGGCAAAAATCTCAACAAATAGATTTGCCCCATGAGGCAAGGAAATTTGTTGTCATTCTTTCAGAGGTCACCTCAGTACTCCTGATTTCAGAGTCCTGCCTCAAGAACTAGCATTATATGCTTCCTGCTGTAATGGCAGCAGTAGCTAAACGTTCATTTTTGGGAAAAAACAAACTTGCAATGAAATTTCTGTGAAGTGGCTTATAAAAGTTTAATGCTTGTGATTTAATTTCCCTTAAGGAATCAATTTACTACTACTTTCTGTAGTGGTAGCCATTAAGTATGGTTTCCCTATATATAAAATTGAAAATATCTCCTGATACTGTATTAAATAAATGGAGAAAAAAAAGTGTTTCTTGAGATTGTTGGCCACTTTCGCTAGACTAGATCTCTTCTCTGCATTCTGCCCTTTAAAATCTTCCACACGACGTGTAAATAAGGTAAAAAGGGGGTAATTAACCTGCTATTTCCCCTGTACTGTGCAACCAAAAGACTGGAAGGGGAGAGAAACCCAGACAGCAAGGAGTAAAACAGGAAGAAATGTGGCAAACACACTAGGAAGCTGGTTTTTGGAAGTGGGTTTTTTTTTTATTTTCTTTTCAAATGGTGCTTATTGCACTTCATGGGGCTGCCACTGATCACCAGAAATAAATCATGTTCTGTTAGGTGCCTGCATTATCTGCTGTCCCCAGGGGTTTCCCGCTTGGTGACTGTGTAGTACATCGCTTCTTGACTCGAAAACTGCCAGGTTCTCTGTTTTGCTAGACTGAACAAGGTTTTTGTCCTAGTTTTAATAGTCTTTTGGCTGCAGATTGAACATGACAATTGGGTATCAATAGGTTAGACAACAGTTTTGACAACAGAAGTTACTGGAAATAAATACATCTGTGGGTTCTATCCTCCTTCAGGAAGGACAGTTCTTACTTTCTGTGGCAGTTCTATTCTATGGTCATCTATCCATGACACAGTAGCTTGCACAAAAATAAGCATTATCCTGACTACTCTATCCAAAAAAGAACTTCCTTGGGAGAGTAAGAAACTAGCATAATGGTATGCCCTGGTCTTGAACTGTTCAACTTCTTGAGTTCTCAGAGTTGTTCTTGAGAGCCAGGTACCAAATATTCCATTGTTCCTGTGACAGGTTACTTGTGCCATGTGTGACTGGTCTCAGTTACTGTGTGCTTGCATCTTCATCTGCTTCTGATTCCCAGATCCATCTCGATCTGCAGCTGTAGCACTGCACAACTCTGGGAAGCTCTGAAATACTGCTGCTATGTGGTGTTTGTCCAGAGCAGATCCCTAGGGAAGTTCAGGTCACTTATTCCCTTTTGCAGCGAGGGAGATGAAGTCACCCCACAGTGTAGTGGCGTAATATGGAACAGAAGTTCTTGCCCAATATTATTTATCGAGATTGAACTCCTGGGTTTAGTACCTTTCTCTACTCTCTCCTCCACCCACTGCCCCCAGTGAGTTACGGTACCTTTTCCCCTCACTTTCCTTATTCTTTTCTGGACTGTAGTACTCAAAACAGGGCAAAAATTGCCCAACATCTTTGGGCTTAATGTGTTGACATCATGTGGTCTCTGAACATTACTAGTCAGAAACAATAAGGGCAGCAGCAGAGCTTTAGAGAGCTCTGTTTGGAGGGATTCCCTTGGGTCAGAGCAAATAGATATATATACACACACAAATTCGTAAGCACACGTGCATACACAGAGAACAGTACCTAAAATAAGTTTTAGGAATTATGATTAATACTTTTATTTCCCTTCTGAAGTGTATTGATGTCATGGGATGAAAACAGCTTCATGACTCAGGAGCATTCTCAGACATCCCTAAAGTATGGTTTGGAAAAGCAGTGTTTATGAGGTGGCAGATAGCATTAAAAGCATAATGAATAGTGAAAGATGACTCCTGGATAAAAACTGGGTCATGAATACCTTTAAAAACCTTTAATTCCTCTGAATGATCTCCTCTGCACCAGCAGAGCAGAGATTAGCTCTCTGCTGGGATGGGCTACACACATTCAGTGCTAGTGTTTGCCTGAACTTGGCCCCTTTTATTTAATTATTCATACTTTACCTAATAAACCTAACATGGCTTGCATTTTCTGCCCACCTCAGTGGTTTTCCAAAAGACTTCAGCCTGCTGTCTATTATTTTGCTTATCTTTTCATGAGTAATGAACTTATGGCAGTGGAATTAAAAGGTGTTATACTGCATTGCACACTGCTGGAATCTAGATGTAGTGTGAAAGACTAGTTTAAAACATTTCTACACCTTTTACCCCAAGGGAGAGGGAGTATACCCTGTTGTTAGGTTGTTGTGAGGAAGTTGTGAGGTGAGTATCAGAGACAAGCACTGCCTGGGGAACACAGGGAATTAGCTGCTGTGTAGCAGCATATTGTCATACAATTTTAATGCCTTTGGTTTCCAGCTAATCTTCATTATTAAATCTTCAGGAAGCTTTCCTCTTCATGCTTAACCAAGGTTAGCCTACATTTTAAATCCTAAATTGGCCACCTGAATAACAAATTGCAGGACAGCTTAGAAGCAGCCAAGACTTAAATAGGAATATTCTCAAAGGATTTGTGATATCTAGTGTTTGCTCCACTTAAGCATCCCACATGCCGTAGCTAAGGCTGTCCTAGTATTTGAGAAGTTGACAGCTATTGTTTGGATTCAGTGCTCCATGTTTCTTACCCTTGAATCCTATAAGAAAGTGGGGGAGATGCCTGAAAATTCAGTGCATGTCCCTAAAGGGAGGGGTTGAATCTGCTGAGTTCCCAGGGGTTGATGGAGGGAGGCAGGACAAAAAATCAGCAGCTTCAAACTGGAGTCAGATGAACTCCGTAACTTTTCTAAAGCTAGAATATGTTAGCAGGGCATAATTCTTTAGCTGCTGATATGCCAAATCAGACCTGATGATTTCACAAAGTCTCTGCCTTTTATAGATGGGAATTGATTAACATCTTCAGCTTTCTAGAAGGCAAGAGTCATGTCTCTCCACCTACACCACCTACAGAGAAGTCTTCCAGTTCTGGCCACTCACGCTTCACCAGTGTGTGGAAACCAAAGAACTAATTATGTCTCCTGGAAAACTTGGAAGCCCATCACTGCAAATTCTTAGGCTCAGGGGTTCTGTTTCTTGCATGAGGAAAGAAGAAAAAGATCATCCTAAATTCAAGTTGATAGCAGTTCAGTTTAAATGCCACCATTCAGATTAGCAGAGGACTTGAGGTTCCAACCCTAAGTGGGTTCAGATGAGGCTTTGAGGCCCAGATTCTCTCAAAAGCCAAGTCCCAGATATTTTCAGAAAATTAACAGAGACTTGATTTCTCTCCTGAAATTTAAATACGGGATTAGCTTTTCCGTCTTTTCACCTCAGTTTCAGCATCACACATTTAGCCTCAGACACAGAACTATGGCTGCGCCAGTATTTCCACTGGAATTGAAATACTTGCTCAGAGATCAGAAGCCACCTCACTGTGGCTCCTGTCCCATGTTTTGCACAGAGAACTTTTCATTCTTCCTCCAAATTATCTGTCATACGCCCACAGAATGGAGATCATGAGCCTGCTGAGAAAAATGGTGTGGATGTGACATGTGGCAGTGACCCAGCTGCCTAATCCTGTTTTCTGCTATACCAGCCAGATTTATCATGCAGTCCAAGCAGCATTTCCTGCTATCAGTGATAGCTGATATGCTTAAAATTCATTTACTGAGCAGCAACAGCAACACTGTTGTGGGTTCAGTTGAGCACTCTTATCAGTGCTTCACCACATTGGCCAAGTTTGTAGTTAATACCACATGCTGCAGTCTCTGTAACTGATGTGTGATTTATGTGTGGGAAACAGCAGTACACACCTACCAGCACCTTGCTAATGAACTTCTATCACACTCAGATAATTCCCCAAACTTTGCTTTTGAGCCAAAGCAGGCCAATGCCTAAGCATTAACCATAAGTAATGTGTTATGTGGAGTCCTTGTTCCCTAGTAGCAGTTGCTCAGAAAAGAACAGCTTTTCTAGCATGACAGGGGACTTTGTGGATGCTGAACCAGAATGCTTACTACCAGAGTTTGGCTTCCTGAGGATGAGGCTGGGCACCTCAAAGTTAAATCCAGGCAGCTGTCTTGCCAGTTGTACCCAGAGAACTGTGAGCTGGTGTTCTGGAAGAATGAGAGTTCTTTACAACAGATAATGGAGCTCATCCCCTTGGCAAAACATTGTGTCAGGTGTCTCACAGTACTGGGACAACAGTGCATCTACTAGGAGGAAAATCCATTTGCACTAAAATACAACAGTGAGTGAAAGCTTAGAGGTAACCAGTGAGCTCTCCAGGCCACCTCACAGTAAAATAAATCATTGATTGCACAGTTCATGAACCAGGGCAACATGTTGTTGATCTGGACCTCACACATCCTCTAGGCTGGGCATCTGATAGCTTATAAAGAAGTATAAGTAAATCATAAAGAATAATTGTCTTGTGCCAAATTCTTCTGGGGGTTTTTTGGTTGCTTTTTCTTTTTTTTTTTTTTCATGACTGGAAAAAGCAGTTAGTTGAAGTGTTTTGATGAATCATGAACTGGTCAGAAATGGCTGAAATCAGAGGGCAGTTTGATGCCATTAATATCAGAGAGCAAATCAGGCAGCTTCTGACTCATTGTGCCTTTACGTAGTAGGAGGAAAGGATTAATGCAGGGGCAAGAGAAACCACCACCACCAAATGCTGTTTTTATTTTGTTACCTACAAGCTTGGCTAGAATGAATGCTGATTGGCATGACATTAGCTTCCTTCTGCCGTCACAGAGCAAGAGTGTTACAAAGATAATAGGAAAAGAAATTTACTTTAATAAGGGGAAAATAATCAGAGGCAGCAATGCCTAAAGTTACAAGGCCTAAGTAATCATCGTTTGCTTGGTTGTTGGCTCTTACTTTAATTACTTTTAAAATTCTTATCCAGAAGTTTCATTAGTACAGGTTCAAATGCTTAATAGAGTCAATTTTCCATGCCAGCTTACAACAGGAAAATGAGCAGATCAGATTCCAAATCCCCTGAGGCTTGGCTTTCTCTGACAGATGCTGAAGCAATATGAAGAGGGCTTCAGCACTGATTTTAGAGGTGGGAACTCCCATCATATTCAAATCCTGTATAGATGGATATACCATAAAAATCTAAACTGATTTTTAACCACGGTTAATGGTACCTGGCTCATTACATTCCTGAAGAGATAGTCTGCCTTAGAGGAAGCTTTTTGTTTTGCAAACATCTTGCCTGCCTGCATACACAGGCAAATCTGTTTTACAAGTTACTTTTTATGAGCAAATGATCCCAAAGCATTCATCCTGTGTTGCTATTTGTACACACAGGTATGCTGCTCAGAAGTGGCTCTTTTGATGCTGGAGGGGTGACGGCAGCTGGAATACAAGACACTGTAAATCATGTTCAATTTAGAAACAATTCTTACCTTTTGACTGATAATAATGGAGGAAGCACTTCCTTACAGTATCTGCCAAGATGTCAACAGCATTCATGTAGTGCTTGGAGAACCTGTTTTTTGTTTTTCTCTGAACACTTGTATACTAAAAGCTGTCTGGTTCCATGTGAGAGTAGAGCTATGTTTGCTCAATACCAGTAGCTAAAATTTTACTTTCCAAAAATGATCAACAAAAGTGCACAACAGCTCCTGCCATGATATTTTGGTGAGATTTTCAAAACATGTGGGATTCAACCTGCTGAGAGCAGTGACTGGGTCAATCTTCAATTGAAATACTTGACAGCAGGGTGCAAGGTGAAACAGCCTCTCTTAAGATCATGCATGAAATGCAGCCAGTCTGAAAAATCCTGTGTCCTTCTAGACTCAGAGGGATGAAATGATCTGTAAAGTGCAGTACTTGATGGCTTCTCTGCCTAGATGCACTCTTGGACACAGGGAGTTCACATTCCCTTTCTTCCTCAACTTCACAAACATCAGGAAGGATATTAAAGGGTATAGGAGTCTGGGGAAATTACTTGCTGCTTTTTAGGCAAATACCTGCTGATGATTTCACAGCTTCTGTAGCAGCAGCAGCAGGCAGTGGAGGAGAACATCCTACCTGGCAGAGTCCAGTGGGGATAGTTCACCTGCTTATTAAGTGTAGCCTCAACAGTGAAGAGAAGCACTGCAAAGGACAGCAGACTGCCCTCTGGGTTCAAACTAAATGTTCTTCTTTTCATCCACAGTTGGATGCAGAAGCAAGTGACCATCTCAAAGAGCTCCAGGTGAAGCTGAACAATGTTTTGGATGAGCTCAGTGCAGTGTTTGGTAACAGGTCAGTACTGTTAGGTCCTTGTCCTTGAAGCATTCTTTTCTTTTGTCTAATCTCATTTAGTCAGGTTACAAATGAAAAGAAACTCCTGTGAACTGCATTATATTTTTCTTATTGTCCCAAATTCATGGCCTTTCAGATACAGAGACCATCTAAAGAAGTGAGAAAGTCTTTCTCTTCTGTATTTCTCTGCTTGGAAATGTAACACGGAGATCTCTCAACTGTGAAATGTATTTGAATTACACAGAGTGATTTATTTTTTTTTCAGTAAGTAGTGCTTGTCAGTAACAGAATTGCCTGCTCCTTTACTGCTCAAAAAGCAGTTTGCAGCTTAGCGTTTATGAAGCAACATTCTTGTTTAAACATTCTGCTCTAAATGTATGAAACAGCTGACTGATTTCTGATTGTTAAATGAATACTGAAATAAGAAGGAAACAGGTTTAGAATTTGAGATAGACTTGTTCTAAGGCTTCTGCAAATGTTATCTAGTGTTTCAAGGAGCTCTTTAAAGTATTGCCAGAGTAATTGATGGCAATTATGTTTTATTGCAAATCATGTTATCATTTACCTGAGGATAAAAATGTACTCAACTTCACAAGACTTTTGTAGCGAGCTATAGAGCATGTCAATTAAGTGAAATCTAAAAACACACAGCTCCTGAGTGATCTTTGAAATCTAAAAATACACAGCTCCTGAGTGATCTTTGAAAACAACCATTTCTCATTAGAAACCCCATTCATTTCATGTTGTGCTGCATAACAAGATTAATGCAGGCATGAACTGTAGTGTAGCTTGAACATGGGCAAGGCAGAGCAAATTGTACCAACTTGTACTCCCAGGGCTGACAGGTTTGCAATTCTTATGGCTAAAAGATCATAGTGAAATTTGTCAAAGACTGGATTTCAGCACACAAAGCTAAGCAGGGAGATAAGTGTGCAGTTCCCATGGCCAGTAATGGATGCTACAGAAATAAATGGAAAGACTCAAACTGTAACTGAATGGAATCAGTAGATTCATAATTAGACAGAGAGTGACTGAGAAACAGTGACTAGGGAGGTGAATTTTTTTATCTGAATATTGTCTCCATGGTCTCATTGCTACAAAACAATTAGGGGACAATCTTGACGAATGATAATATGATCTAAAGAGATTTTCTAATGTCAGCATACATACTGGTGAGTGTTTTAAAGAGATGAACCAGCCAGAGATCCAGCCAGTCAGATGTCTGAGGTGCTTTATTTATTTCTTAACAGTTTTAGGGAGTAAAAAGCAGAGCTACAGTTTACTATATAAGCATGATCTCTTAAAGGATATAAATTTAGGAGATAAGGCAGATATCCACAATATTCTGTGCAGTCTGTAAACAGTTGTTCTTTCACCTCTGTGCACACCTGACACTGCAGATCTTAACTCTTTTTCATCTGTGTGAGATTAATTGCATTTGATGAGAAGGCAGCGCACGTCCAGAGAGCCTCACTATCCTTGTGCTGAGAGAGGATTTTGTCTGGACACAGAAGCATTTTCTACTTTGAGAGCAGATAACTCTTGGAAGGCTTTATTCTTCATGCAAGTCTAGCTACTATTTTGTTCTTAGAGGCTGTAGGAGTGAAGGAAGGAATTCCTGGAGGAACTAGGGAGCAGCAGGCACTATCTGACAGCATAGGTGAAGTTATTTTTTAGCTTGCTACTGCAAGGGCTCCTGTTAAGCTGTGCATCTACACAAACTTCAGTTTCAGATGAACCTGTTGCCACAGTAACTGATCTATTATTTTTTATAAAATTGGCAACCATTTTGACTCATATTACTTTTCATCTATGAAGGCATTGTTATTTTCCATCCTTGACCTGGGGAGTTTAAAGCATCTTGAAGCAACGTCCTGCAACTGATGAAGTGATGGGAGAGCTGTGGGGTGGGATTGGCCTATGCCGGAACAGGGATTACTAATGGCACAGGAAATTTTTCATGTTCTTTGATTTGATGAGGCTTAGGTCTCTGATTAAGCTGACATTGCAGCCACGACTGAGTGCTGCAGGACTCTTTCTGCTAGAAGTAGGGCAGGTGGGAGACAGCTCTGGAATTGTCCAGTGAGAGGCAGGCTAGAATTGAGCAAGAAGGACCATGAGGATATAGGTGGCAGAGCAGGAAAGGTGGCCAGGTGGAGAAGGAAGGTGAGAGCCATGGGACACTCACTCTGGACCCACAGGTGTCCCGGTGGCTTGCACATAAAAGTTCAGATGCAGACGTAAAGCTGCTTCCAAACTTTCATACCTTGTCTTAAATCTTTACCCTAGCTCCTAACACTGGCTTCTCTTCCTAGTTCCAAACCTCTGTGCCATTAATGGATAGTTAAATGTCACTTGTAGTGCTTGTTGTTAGTAACTGTTCTTTTAAATGTCAAAGCATTTTCCTTTATTTGCTGAATTGATTAGTTGTCAACTCTGCTGATCTATTCATAATTTTTAATCACTGCATTATTTAATTTTGAATCTCCTCTTAGCAGGAAGAGGTGGAAAAGTAATTGTTCTTTAATGCCTTATGTGTCACTTCATTACAGGGAGACTGCACTTTGCACAGCTGAGCCCCACATCCCAATTTGACACTTGGCATGGACTGTATGGCAGTGGACTGGTTTAAGCTGGTGCCTGCCTTCAGGCTCTCTCTGTTATTTTAAAGACTTAAGCTGTGATGGGTCATAACTGGTTTTCTGCTGATGGACTCCTGGGTGCTCAGAGTGGGGCATGCATTGTGTCATTGCTCCATGTGATATCCCAGTCTCTGTGATGGAGAAAGCAAAGGGTACAGCAGGGTGCTTTGAGCCAAGAATAACAGCATTTCTTGAAGTCAGGAAAGGATCATTTCTTGCTGCAAGATGAATGAGCAAAGTCCTCTCAAACATGCTCCTGTCTTGTGTTCAGAGGTGATCAGCTGTGTGTGGGTGGTGGGCATAAGGAACCGGAGAGCATGCCCTTTGGTAACAAATACACTAAAGAAAAGAGCAGCAAGTCTCATGAAAGAAAAGTGTGGAACTGAGTGAACTTGAAGTTTTTTACCTTGTATTTCTGCCACTGATAGTATTGTTTTTGCCTCTCTCCTATCTGTGCAGCTTTCAGACTCGGATTGATGAGTGTGTCAAGCAAATGTCTGATATCCTCTGTCAAGTGAAAGGGACAGCAAATTCTGCTGCTAATGCCAGAAACACAGTTGCACAAGATGCAGATAATGTCCTGAGGCCACTGATGGACTTCCTGGATGGAAAGTAAGAAAGTGTTCAAATATATACTACACGTATAGTTCATTGGATTGGAACAAGAATGAGGCAGAGGGGAAAATAGCTTCATGTTCGTGGATTGTCACTGAGATTTCCAGTCTCGACATTTTCAAGAAGAATTAATAGCTTTTCTTCTCATACCTGCCTCTCACAAGCCATGGATGGGCTCTTGAGCCTTTATTCAGTGCAAAAGCACGCTCAGTTCTTCTCCTTACCTCTGGCAATTATAGCAATCAGCAAAACACACTTCTGATCAAGTAGTGAAAAAGACTGAAATTGTAAACTTTCTAGCCATATTTTTTTCCTCGAGATTTTACTGTAGTCAATTAGAAAGCGTATCACAAACAATGCTTTTGTACTTGATGCATATTCTACTCAGTATCACATCCTGTCAAATGTGTGTTCTAGTCACACTTGCTGCTGCTGTTCTGACTAGCAAATAAGCTTCTGAACCATGGGATGTGCATGTGGTTGATCCATTGCTTTAATTAACTGTTGCATTAGTACCATGCAGCATGATTCACCTGACAAGAACAGGACAAGAACAGTTAAATGTTCAAGCCAAGTCTTGAACAGCAAAGAGAAATAGTTTTTAATCTGTGTACAAGTTAAACTTAATGCTGATGCACATCAGTTCTTCATTTAATAAAGGATGGCCAGCAACTTTCATAATAAATGCTGCAAGACATGGGAAGCTTTACAAGTGTAAAACATAAGGGGTTTGATTGCTCTTAGTGTTGATTATCCCATCTTTCTTTTGGATCACTGTGCACTAAGTACTGTGCAGAAGTCACTGCATCTAGGAGCCTTCTCATTTGGTCATTTTCCATGAATGCCTTCATAAATCCTGAAAAGCCATATTACTTTGTACCTTTGGGAATGTGGTATGCTACAGGCTTGCCATCCAGCTGTGGAGCAAGTAACTTTGATTATGATAATCCATGCTTGGATTATTTTCTTCCCTCCTTTACAGGAGGAAAGTATTTTTTTAATGCCTCCTGCATTCCACCCACATCAGTCCTGTCCCTGTTTGGTTTTGTTCATTTACTGTGTAACCAAATGTGGGAAGAAGGGAAGCTGGGAGAGGATGTTACATGATGAAGAGTCAGGTGGCTGAGTGCTGCTGGCCACAGAGTTCACTGTAGCTCTCACAGTGGGATCAGTAAATGCTGAAATTCAACAAATGTTTCAAAGAAGATTCTAGTGTTTCTTGGCCTTTTTTATAGCTTATACAATAATAAAGGAAGAAAACCTAGGAGAAGAAATAAAGCTCCTTGTGTTAGAGCAGATAAACATGTGGCAGGTGATTGGTGAATGCAATCACAACAAAACATGGAGTTGTCCAGTAAATATTTTTGGGGTGGTTTTTAAGGTGAAAGAGTTAGGTACTTCAGCAGCTTTCAGAAGCTGTGCAGGAATTTCTGCACAACACACCGGGAAGCATTAATTTACTATTCATCAAAAACCATTATAGTAACCCCTTGAAGCTTAAAATCTATTATTCTATAGCTATAATTTTTTTTAATGTACTCTATAAACCAAATACATCTTCTTAAAGGGATCAATGGTACCTGGTCTTATTTGGATTAAATGTATTATTCCAAATAGCCTGTCACCAAGTGACACCTTCTATAATCCCCAGGTCAATAAACAGAAATTATTGAGATCAGAAATGTCAGTCATTAATTTTGGCCAGTGTTTAAGTGCTAAAACTCCAAGGGTGAGCACAGGCTATGCTTTAGAAAAGGGTTTTTACCCTTAAAGCGATTGTTATGACAAGCTGCTTTGGATAGGGCACTGAATCTTCCACATGCAGCTCCTTTTTCGCTGCATATTGTGCTCTTTGAACTTACTCAGCTCTTGCTCTCTCCCTGCAGCCTGACATTGTTTGCAACAGTGTGTGAAAAGACAGTGTTGAAACGGGTGCTGAAAGAGCTCTGGAGGGTGGTAATGAACACCATGGAGAAGTTGATTGTGCTGCCTCCTCTTACAGACCATACGGTAAAGCATTTTATCCTTCCTGACTCATACCAGAAAGTGTTGCCATTGCCTGTGTAACTCATCCACTGACCTAGTGAGTCATCCATCCAGGTAAATTTGTCTGCATGTAGCCTGCCTGTAATGTCTGTAACTTGGTAAAGAAAGAGAGCATCCCTATTTATGGTAGGGTTGCAAGATACAGAGCACGCTCTAGAAAAAAAACACAATTCAAAATCCATTATCCAAAAGGAGTTTCTGTCTAGTATATCAGTTTACACTGGTTAGTGTTTTGCAATCCTCTAAGGAGAGCTGTCTGTGTACATGGGAACTATGGAACAGTTAGGCTTCATGGCCTTTGGTTATGACCTGTAACCATTTTTGCCCTATTATCTATTAGCCAGAGTGTCTCTCTATGTAGATGTGGTTGATTTGAGCTTGATTTTTAATCACCCATCCCCTGTTTTACCCCCTACAAAAGGCTTTAACACCAGCATTGGCTGGCAGGATTTCTCTATCTGTCATGCTGGGGAGTTGGAAGCAAGTCCAGATAGTTTTCCTTCAAAGGCAGTCTTTTGTAAAATTGTTCAGCTGTGTGGACATGCTGGATGAATGTGTATCGTGAATGTAGTGATGCTCTTAACAATGGAAGATTAACTCCTCCCCAGTTCTGAGAAACCAGAGAAACTGATTAAATGTCAGTCATGCATGCCCAGCTGCTCTGGGGGATGACACTCAGTTGGAGGCAGTGTGAAGTTTGGACTGTAACCTCATTATTTACAAATGATCCAGAACTACTTTCCATTTTGCTGTCAGAGTGAGCTTGCAGTCTGTAGCTCAGTTATGCAGCCTTACATTTTTTCCCAATGGTGGGTAGAACAATAGTGTTTTTCACTATTCAGTTCTCTCACATATTTGGATTGGGTTTCTTGGGTAGCATTGTCCAGGGAAGTGATGCAAACCTGCCTCTTTTATAGGTATTTCTTTCTCTGAGAGAAAAGGCCCATGTCTGTGGCCTTGATGATGATGATTTTAAATAAAACTATTGGGATGAAGTGCGCTGTCATACCTACACCCATGAAATCAGCATGAGCTGTAATTTCTTAAAGACTGCTTTCTCCAAGCTCAGATTTGGAGTAATCATTTCTGCTTGCTTTTATGATTTATAAAGAAGGAAAAGAAAATAAGTTTAGGGAGATGAAATTTCTTTGTCTTGGTTGAATTGCTTTTAAAAAGGAGTCTTTGGGGACAGGTGCAAAAATCCTCATGTAGGAACAGCATTAGCATGATCCATTTGGAATGGAATCAGTGAGATCAAGGGCCTCAGAGAGAGCTAAGAAAGGGCTGTTTGAGCTTTATACTTGCTGGTTTTGGATTTCAAAGGCAGAGTAGGAGAGTGATTCAGTACTTGTATCATGAAGGAGGCAATAACTCTGATCAGCCAATTCTTCCAACCTGCAGGATGTGCTAAGAGCCACTTAAAGTTTTTTTCATAGTTTCTTGTGGCCATCATTTCAGTTTCAAATTGAGAAGCAAATTGAAGCATATACTTTCATGTCTGAGATAATGCAAAATGTTCATAGCTGGATTTTTTTTTGGTGTCTAATTAGTTGTATGGTAGCAAGAAGGCTGAACCAGTCTAAACTGAAAATGAGGATGGTTATGAACAATGGAATTATTAAAATGGCCTTGTCTTCAGTTCTTGAGCAGGGAGCTGGTGGTGAGGTTGGATGAGCTGCAAGAACGAAGAGCTGCTTTCATGTTCTCTGGGGCACAGCAATTTATTCCATCACCACCAGATTTTCATCATTCCCAGCAGTGAAGGCTAGCAGGGCAAGGCAAGGCAAAATATGGAGCTGCCAGCATGAGTGGAAGCAGTACTTTCTCTTTGCTATTCTACTTCTTTGCCAAGCCGCTCATATCAAATTTGCCTTGCCATCATGGTTTTTTTTGTTGTTTTGGGTTTTTTTGTTTTGGTTTGTTTTTTTTGTTGTTGTTGTTGGTTGGTTTGTTTTTTTTTTTTTGTTTTGTTTTTTTTGGGTTGGTTATTTTTTTGTGGTTTTGTTATTTTTTTTGTTTTTTTTTGTTTTTTTGGTTTTTTTTGTGTTTTGGGGTTTTTTTTGTTTTGTTTTTTTTTTTTTTTTTTGGTTTTTTTGTGTGTTTTTTTTTTTTAAGCACATCAGACACAAATAGCTTTGGGCACTGTAACACACTTTTCTCCCCAGCAGAAAGCCCTAGCCCTAGCTGTCCCTCTCTGTGTTTGAAGGGCCACTGATGGGGATTTCTGTCCTAAAACTCATGTGCAACCCTTAAAAAGTAGGAGATGTTTGTGGTAGAAAAGAATCTTTTTTATGGAATGTTTTATCTTCTTTCTGCAAAACCACTGAAGGTGCAAGAGTCTTTTTGATGGAGATTGTGGAAAGTGTACTTGGGGAGAAGGTTCCTGTCACCCTGCAGTTTGCCTTGCCTGTCACTGGTGTGACCCTGCCAGTGCTCAGTGCTTAAATACTCCTCTCCAGACTTAACAATTCTACTTATATTGGCTTCTGGAAGATTCTGCTGTGTGGGGCTCAGATGAGAAGCTGTTATCACTGTGAGGGGATAGGGCAATTTTGCAACCTCCCACTCTGATGACCTGATCTGTGGCTCCTTCATGACTTTCAGATGGGTGACTTCAACTTCTCTGAGCACTCTCTGCCTGTGGCTTGTGAGATTAGCAACAACATGATTTCCAGTAACTCACCGAGTAATTCACACCTCACTAATTTTAAGATCCAGCATGTAATTAAACACCTTCTGTCTTGGTTGAGTGGATATACACTCTGGGAATCTGTATTTTGGGGTTTAGTGCATAACACTGGGTGATATTAATGGATTAGTTATACATTTCTGTCTCAACTGCTTACAGTGAAACTGTACCATGCCATCAGTGACTAGTCAGATGAGAGAAGTGCTTAGTTTGCACTCAGGTGATTCCTCTGGAGCCTCTCCTTTATTTGTTTCACACAGTACACTGCAGCCATTCACATGAGGTTCCATTTGTGCTTGCTCCTGCTGTGCTTTTTTCTACTTGTCAGACTTCTCTTCGCTAAATGAGAATATAGTCCAGAATGTGAACAAAATTTTCTTTAAGCTGAGGACAGAATTTGCATTTGACTTTTAGTCTGTCTGTTTTTCAGGCTCATCTGCCTGAGCTGCTCCAGATCTACTCTGGTGGAGGAGAGTGAGGCTTTAAGAGGTTTTCTGAGATCTTTCTTAACCTCTGTTAGTTTAAATGAATCCTCTCCCTGGTGCTAGCTTGGAGCAGGAAAGTTCAAGGCTGCCTCTGTGATGAGGAGAAAAAGCTTTCTTAGCCTTGAATAAAATTATGGTCTGTGAACTGCATATGTGCCTAGTTCTCTGTACTGACAAGTAGTTATTTTCCTCTTTTCATCCCCACTTTTAAGTTTATTTTGTCCAGTTTTGTGGTTTAATACACCACAACTAAATATTAGTTTTATCTAATGTGTTTTTCTATGTGTTCATCTGTGTGTATCTATGTGTAGCAAACACTAACATAACAGTTACAGTAGCATTTTTAAAATGAACTTAAATGCTGTTAAATTTTCAAATCTCATTGTTGAACATAGGAATTTAAAAAATACGGGAAATAAATGTACAATGGGAGATGAAACTTCCTTTCACTATTATGTCCTAGATAAATGAGCATTGCATATAATATGGTTTCCAAAGAAGGATTGGAATAAAAAAAACTTGCTGTAGACATTTGTTTCCTAACTTTGTGAGCTGAGCAGTAGAACAGTTAAGCTTTAAGGGTTTGAGTCACTTGGGAGTATAAATCAGTGCAGTTCTGTTGGCTTTCAACAATTAGACTGGAGGCAGCTGATGATCCTTCTCTACATGCTTTCACTGAAGAGACACAAAAGCATCAGACCATTAACAAGGAATTTAGAATCTCTGTGTTGTAGAGTGTAGGTGTGTTTCTTGTTTCTGAAGAGTTTAGAAAAGTAAAACTAACATTACAGAAGAGCCAGAAAAACCAGCATGAAGGCACATCCCCTTTCCAGCTGTGTTTGCCGCAGAGCTAGGCATGATTCATTATAAGGATTTAATTTGTCCTCATATTCTATCCTTGACATTTTAATCAATTCCATTGTGGGCAGCTTTTCTCAAAGCTACTTGATAATTTAAGTTCAGTTGTTCTCACTCTCTGGCACAGCTGGAATAAGTGCTGTCCATAGAGCTTTGTGGTGTGTTTTCCATGCGTAAATAACTTTTCTGAGGAGTATTGCATCTTGTTTACAAGAATGCCATTTGGCAGAGGAAGGAGCTGTCCAGATTTTATTAGATGTTGATGACAGCATTGATGACAAGCTCAGTGTAACAGCAAAATAATTTCTCCTTGCAGACTCATTGGCAGAGATTGTCACTGATTGACAAGGATTTTCTTAGCATGCAGGAACTGGGAGTTATCTGAGCAGCTTTGTTCCATGAAGCGTATCCAGTCACTGGCTATTGCTCAGTGTTACTGACCTACCCTCCTTAGAAGCCTGAGAAGACTTGAAGACTTCGTGCCTGGGCTGGTTAATGATGTTTTCAAATGTATATTAAAAAAAGTGTCCAGTGAATGCTGAAAATACTGAGTTAAGAAAGGTTGATATCACTATGTTTTGAGATTGCTCCCTTTTTCAAAGTTCCAGTTATAAAAATGTTTTGGTTTTCTGTTTCCTGCTTGGTCAATGGACTCGAAAATCTTAACTTTTAAGACCCATAAGTCAACAGAATTTCATGGCAGACTGTACAGAACAGCAGACACATCTTTTGGGTAGCAGAGGCTGGTGAAAACTTGAATTCTGGTTGGTTATTTGGCATGGTCCATAGTGAAATCTCTCTGTTGCTGCTGGTGTGCAGCCATGTTCAGCTCTCCTTGCTGGAAATACATGGAAATTCGTGCTGTTTCAGATTAGAGAGCTGTGCTCTTCAACACTACCCATTGGTACTGACAGCAAGGCAAGCTCTTAGTCTTGTTTCAGGAGCTTTCCTTTAGAGATTTGTTGTGCTTGCCTGCACTTTCCCCTCCACCCCTGCCAAAAGTTGTAAATTTAATCATTTATCAAGAGCTTCTGTTTAGCTACAAAATCAATAATGTTCATTCTGTGTCCGTTTGTATTCAACAAACATAAAAGGCTGAGGAACACTGAGGGTTAGCTGGTGGTTACAAGTAGAGCAAATCAGAGGTGATCTGTGGTTTCAGGCACAGTGTCTTTCAGCTTGAAGAAATTTTCCAAAGCTGGAACATATGAATAAAATGCCTCCTCACCTTAAAAATTCAGTTCTGGGCTTCTGTTGTAATGAGCAGAGTGTGTCCAGTTGCCCTAGGGCAGGTGTCGAGTTTTCCAGTGTTATATCTATAAGCTGCCTGTTTTTCTTCTGCTACCCCAGGCAACAGGTATAGAGACTTTTCACTGAGGGCAGCCTTTTAGAGGGGCTGATGTTCATTTTTATCTTTTAAGAAAAAAAAAATTATTTCAGCTGTGACCTTTGCAGCAGTAGCCAGTTGCCAGGATCTTCTCTGCAAATCTCTGTTTGGGATAGTTCTTGTTCCACAGAGTACTGACCTAAAGGGTAATGAACAAGTACCAGGGAGGGCAGCAAAGGAAAACTGAGTGACATTGGAAGGGGAAAAGGGCAATATAATAATTCTGGGTGTACATCTTGCTTCATTACAGTTTGGGGTATTTTGAGGTGGAGCGTGGTCAATGGTGTTGTAGTTCAGTGGGAGGGTTAAAGTCTGTTAAGATAAGAAAGTGTAGTAGTGGAGAGGGAAGGAGAATTTGATTTACTGGAGACCTTTAATTCGTGAAACCAACAGTCTTTATACAACATACCCCATCTCTAGAAACATTCAAGGCCAGGTTAGATAGGGCTCTGAGCAGCCTGAGCTAGTTGAAACACATTTTAGTTGTTAACATTTATTTTCCAAATGCCTAAATAACCAGGTGGTACCTAGGTATCAAGTAGCTAGCATGCTTTTAAACCAAAAGAGGGTAGATTTAGGCTAGGTAAAAGGAAGACATTTTTTACAGTGAGAGTGGTGAAGTGCCTTGAAGCAAGGTTTCCTGTCACTGGAGTTCATCTTCCCTTTATGTTTCTTCATTGGTTATACAGCTTCAGTAAGGCACAGTGGGGGAAGAGCCATTGGCCAAGCTCTAGGGCATTTGGAGGTGATGCTGTAGTATTCACTAGACTCGGGCAATCTCTCACCCCTGAACAGCTGAGCTCTAGTTTTATTTATGATCTGATCTGTGCTTACCCCCACCATGATGACTGGACCCTAGCTCTATGGAGAGATTCTCATCATCTTGGGATTGTGTGATCTTTTGCTGTGGCCAGTCTTTGTGGTCTTCATGTGAAATCTAAAGAAGTGTTTGGATATGGGCTTCACCCCAACCCTGTGCAATCCATTTGAAGGTTTATCCTGTATAAGTGAGAGGCTGCTGTAAACAAGAGTGAGCTGGTTAGCAAAAGATTGTGCTCTGAAATAGCTCTTGGTGTGGTATCCACAGAAATGCCAGGGTTTGTACTACGTAATAAACTGGCAAGAAGTCCAGTTGTTGCACCTGACCTTGGGTTGATTACGTATAGCTGCTGTGAACTGACTTGACCTGCTCAAAAAAAAAAAAAAAAAAAGTGGAACTTGTTTATAATCTTTTTTTCCCCCCTCCTTTCTTTTCTCACTTCTGCAACCATAGGGCACACAGTTGATTTTCAGTGCTGCTAAGGAACTGGGACACTTGTCAAAGTTGAAGGTATTGTCCTGCATGGCTTGCATTAATGTCCCTGTGTGTAAGCATGGAAGTGTGGTAGTGCATAGCATGTCTTGTGCTTCCAGTGGTTTGTCGCTGAATGCAGTTGTAGAGAAATGCCTTTAAATGCATGAAATGTGCTTTTAAATGCATTCTACTAACATTAGCATAGTGCTTAACATTAAATCTTACTGTGCGTTTAATCATCAAAGTAGTTTTTCTCTTCTGTGTACATGGTGATAAGTCTGGTACATTGATTGAAAATGAAAAAAAGTAAGTAGATTTCTCAATATCTCATCAGCTCCTCCGTATCCCCATTTATAAAAGGGAGTCCCTAATGGTTGGAAAGACACTTGTGTTAGCTGTGGATGAATTACGTGGACTGTTAAAAAAATAACTGTTGCTTATGGAAGAGAGCCTGTGTCTGTAAATTCCTTCTGCGTGGGCTCCCTTCACAGGCAAGCTGGCATTTAGCATGAAGGTTCTGTTGATGTGTTTTGACAGTGCATGACGTGACAGTGCATGACATGAGCATTACGAAGTGCACGCCACCTCATCATAAGCGAATCAAGCACTAATTCACTCATCACGACAGGAATGGTGTGGAAATAGTGACGCCTTACAGCACTCAGATTGCACTGTGCTGTGGTGGCACTTGTGCTACGAGACCAGTATTGTGCAAGAGGAGGAGGTCTGAATTTGAAGTGTCACAGTGCACCGTCTGCTGCAAGGGGGCTGGAGCTGGACCTGAACTCTGTGTCAGAGCATGATCAGGGAAATCTTCCCAGTGCAATGGGCATTCTCCTATGTGATTACTGTAGTTTCAAAATGTATTTGTCCCTTCCTGTAGTTTTCTGCTTTTGTCTTGCACACTAATAATGCTGTCTTCATATACCTATGTCCCTTGCCCACCAAATACATTTTCCAAACATGTTTTTGTGGCCAGTACACAGCTCATTTAAGGCAGTGCTTATTAGCAGTCCTAGCAAGTGATCAGGGCATGAAGGTGTGTCATTAGATGTGCACCTGTTGTCCAGCTACATTTTGAATCTGGTACATAGCAGTTAATAGTCACCTAGCATAAACCTCCAAGTGTGGCTTCCCGGGGGAATAGCTGTCACTTGTGCTGAGTGATGGCCTCATGCACTCCCACGGTCAGGCTGTCATCCCTGGTGACATGGTGGCTCATGAGGATTGCATCTCCTTCCCTGCTTCCTGTGCTTCCATGAGAAAAATAGGGAGAAAGGAGCTTTGTAGCCAGCCTGGGGGAGTGGCAGCTGAACCACAGCATCTAAATGTGTCTCCTCTTTCCTGTGAGTTTCGCCTTTCTCTTGCAAAAGCATCAGCAAGGACTCATCATGTGGTGGACAAGAAACCATCCCTGCCTTTTACATGTACTGCTGGTGTCTGAGGGCAGAGCTCTGAAATTGCTCCTTCTTCCCCCAGGTCACAAGGACACTCTGTGAGTTCCTGTGGCTTGCTTGCATTCTTGGGCATGGCCACTGAAATTCACTGTTGTCTTCTACTAGTTCCGTATTTTCTCACAACTGGAATTTCTAAGCATATATAGGGTGTCTTTTGCCAGGGTTGGAAGCTTTGCTGGTTTCCATTTGCATTGCTCAGGTGAAGGCTGTGCCTCAGCAGCAACCCATCTTCCGTTACTGTAAAGCTTAACTTTGGTGACTCTGGACTGCATTTTTAGAAATGCACGTAATCATGCAAATCAGGCAAGCCCTGGTATGTGTTTAAGCCTTTATTTGCATATCTGCATATAGAACTGCAGCAGTACAGGTACATAGGATTTTATATGTCACAAGAGAGCCATGCTCAAGTGTGAAAGCACCTGAATTTTGGAGACCATAAAGGAAATGACATTGTGTCCAAAAATTCCCAGTAGAATAGGAGTGTTACAAGAGTATAAATTGTTGGAGTCTGTGTAAGAATGGTGGATATTTTTTTGTCCTTTTGTTTTTGTAGGCACACACAGGCTAACAGGGAAGGCATGGTTCTTCAGACCTCGCCCTCCTCTGCATTTTTCAGTTCCTCTAAAAGCCTGAGAAAATTATGGGATGGATTTTAAGCTTTATTAGTCTTAAATAGAACAGGGAGAACAGAGCCCTAGTGAATCAGATAACTCAGCTGAAAACTGAGACTGACAGACCTGACAAGCACAGGCTCTCGTCCTGATGACAAATCAATTTCACAGTGTATTTTAAAATTCTCAGAAAGCCAACCATAAACCTGGCTCCTTGGTGCCACATATCTGCCTCCCACTTATTATCAAGCTCTTTCTGCTCAGTTTGCTGAATAGCCAGCAACTGGAGCAGGGAGCAGCTGTCTCCTCTCCCTTGCACTGCCCAGAGTTAACAGCCAGGCTCTGACCACAGAATTTCTTCTGAAAATACCTGTGGAGAATACAAGGATGAGTCTGAGAGATCAGGAAAAGTTTGTTGGGTTGTTTGGCATTGTGGTCTTTTATTCTTTTACTTCTTCTGCTTGAACTTGCGTAATTATTTGATGTAAATATTTGTTTCTTGCTCCTGGCTGACAATCTGGGAAGTGCAAGGTAGCAGTGTGCACAGTTCTTTATAGGAACAGTGTGGGATTTGCAGAGGGCAGGTATGCACAGGAATGACAGTCGTGGGCTCCTCTCTGAGTAGGTGCAAGTATTATCAGTCCAGTCTCTGGGTTATTTTTACATTATGTGTTGAAGAAAATGACACTGGGAAACTCAGAGAAAGCAGTGATGTGTTGCTGTGCATTGACAGCATGGGCACGGACGGGGTGGCCTCTCAGTGGGGCTGAATGAGCTCTGTAGGTGTTAGAGAGAAAAGTGCTGACCACCTGGTTTCTGTGGCAGTTGGGGCGATCTGGCAGGCACACCTAGAAAGTAATTTTAGCAGATGTGAAAGTAGCTCTGCCTTGGGAGCACAGCTACCCTGACTAAACTGGCCTCTCCCATGAACATGGCCTTGGGCTCTGGCTGATTTTGAACTTAATCTGTCTGTCAGACAGAGAAAAGAACGCTTTACCCTCTGTGTACTGATGTCTCTGTGTACTGAAGTGTGAAGCCACATCATCTTCAATTTAATTACCCCCAGCTCAGAAAGAAGAAGGAGGAGAGCTATTGCTCCCCTCAGGGCAGTATATCACAACATAAGGCACACTGCAGCTCACCAAGTGCTGTGCCCTGCACACAGTCCCCGGACCAGGGACATCCTTTGTGGGGGAAGAGGCATGTTGAGGCACATCTCTGCTGCTCAAGAAAGCAGGGTGTGAACTTGTATGAGAAACTGACAACGTGAGAGGCATCTTGTGTGCAGTTCAAGGCTGTAAAGTTGATAGCCAGATGCCTGTGAGAGTGTGGCAAATGCCTTGTGCTGCCCCTAGACTACAGAGAGCCCTGTCTCCATCAGGCAGGAGATGGATTGCAGTGGATAATGAATGGGGGACAGCATCAGGCAGTGTGAAGAATCAGCAAGCTGCCAGATAGCCAGCAGGTCTGTCCCTGTGAAGTACATACACACGGTGCCACACACTAGGTGTGCTTTACAGAGAGGCAGTTTAGCAGATGTGTCTCCTGGGAAGTGGCTAGGGGGTCTATGGCATGTTTAAAGTAGGGATAAAGAGTCTTTGCCTGATTTGCCTGCATCTTTTTTATGAATGCTTTAGAAGCCAACCTGAAGTAACTGGCCTGACCCTCCAGCTGCTCAGGTAGAATATAGGTTTGTGCAAAGCTTTGACTTCCTAGAATACGCTGTTTTCCCCTGAGACCTAGACTAAGCATCAGAAAGAAGGAGCTTAGTGAAATGCCAAGGGATGGCACATCCTTCTAGTCAGCCAGGAGTCTAACAAGAATGTGCTTCCACTGCAGAAAAGGGAATTCTTTCCCAAGTGATTACTAGCTTTTTGCTGTTAGAGTTGGTGGGTCTTAATGGGAACAATGTCTTCTTTTAGCAAACTTACTTTCTTTTGTTTTTCTTCTTTTATACAAATGATGGAATGAATTAGTGACCTTTGTAGTTGGAAGAGTTAAAAAAATCCACAAACAACACACATATAACAACTTTGACTAACGCCTGGTTCTCAGAGTTCTTGATTTAAGTGGTATTTGGAGAGTTTTGTTGTGGCTTTTCTAGAATGACAGTGGTCGCAGGCAGGCTTCTGTTTGGGTTTTCTTGAGAGACAAACTGTGATTTTAAATTGTCACTTACCTTTGTCCAGTTCTTTCCTTATTTATGTCTTATGTGCCTGCAAGAAAGAGAGAAAATTAGTTTATTTCCAAGTTAAGCTGTAATAAATGACTCTGAGACTCCATTAAACATTCCTTGAACAGCTGAATTAATGCTGCCGCCACATAGATACAGCATGAATCCAGAGAAACTGGTGATACTGGGGACTCCTTTTCCTTTAGCTTCTGACAGCACACTCATGTCAAATACAATGGTTGTTTGCAGGATCATATGGTGAGAGAAGAAACCAGGAGCCTCACTCCAAAGCAGTGTGCTGTTCTGGACCTGGCACTGGATACAATCAAAGTAAGTGATTCCTATTCTGTTTCTGCTGTTCCCAACTCCATCCTCAAATCCTCTTTGGAAGGACAGTGCCTGTCCTGGTTCAGGAGATGGCAGGAGTTTGTGCCTGTTGTCACAGTGATAAGGGCTCTAAGAGAATGCTGCCATGTTTGTGTACACCTGAAGAGGTTAAGGGACTGGTGTGCTGGGAGGCAACCTATTCATACTTAAGTTCTTTGGAAGAGGAATGCTATGAGCAGCTAGTATCAGCTGGTCTGAGAGCTGACTTTCCAGTATTGAAGCTGTTTCCTATCTGTACACACAACTGCACATACATATTGGTTGCTGGTTGCAATTCTTGCTCAATACCTTTCCTGTTTCTTTTTACTCTAAGCAATATTTCCATGCTGGTGGGAATGGTCTGAAGAAAACCTTCTTGGAGAAGAGTCCAGACCTACAGTCACTTCGATACGCTCTCTCCCTCTACACTCAGACCACGGACACTCTCATCAAAACATTTGTCCAGTCTCAGACAGCTCAGGGTAAGATTCTTTTGTGTTGGCAGAGTTCAATGGAGCTCTTGGCTCTGCTTATGATTTTGCTCCCTTATACTGCCTGTTTGTAGAGCGCTTTTGGCAGTAACATTTCTGAAAGTGTGACAGTTCAGAGCTTTTGAAACTGGGAAAGAGGGAAAGGGGGTTATTTGCCACTCCATGACTACATTTGGAGAGAGCAGAAATATGTGAAACATAAGGCCTGGGGTGTTTGTGGTCTTTTTTTTTCTGCAGTCCTCACCAGTCACGTTTCATGAATGAATGTGGGTGGGTGGCTTCAGCAAAATTTGAAGTTACTGTACTGAGGCTTATGTGGTGGTGTGAGGCACCATTTCAGCAAGACACCACTGCAGAAACCAGTCAGTGCTTGTGTCACAGGCCAGCTGCTGTCACAGCCCATGTGGCCTGACTAAGGATGAGTGACAGGGATGTGATGAGTCACAGAGCTACAGGCTGCAAAGGGAGAAGTCTCTCAGGAGAGCAACAAATGCACTGTTTTGTCTGCAGCCAGGACAGGGCATGTGGGAGCCAGATGATTACAGATCAACACAACTTATTAATAAGCTGGGATGGGTCTTGGTGACTCTCTGAGAAGCCTTACAGTCTTTAGCAGTGCTATTTCATTGAATTTGGAGGGGTAAACAGGTAATTTCACTGCTTTCATGTGAACATCTCCATATTATTGTACATAATAATTTAGTCTCTAGTCAAGGACCTTCACTGGTTGACTGTGAATGTGACTATTCTCAGTAAGAGGAGACAGATGCTACCAAAGGTTGAGTCTAAACAAAAACTGGTGTTTTTGTTTTTTCAGGCTGTTTAATTAAAAGCCTTGCATTAAGTTACTTCAATCCAGCAGTGAAGTCATACAACTCCATGGCATATCTTTCTGCAGTCTTTTTGCATGGGATCCTTTTTCTTTCAATCCTTCTAAGCCCAGGAGAGCTGGTAACCCTACAGACTGTGCTAACTCCGCCAGCATGTCATCACACCAAGCCCAGGATCAAGGGGAAAGCCCTCCCTAGCTCACTTACTTGCCCTTGTGTGCAAATGAGTCTGCTTGATACTGACATTGCCGTAGCAATGTAGAGTTCAGAGATTTGTGAGCAAATTTGCTGGTCAAATGTTTCTAAGGAGGTTTGGTTTGGTTTAGTTTTAGTGGATTGAATCATCAGAAGAGGAGGCTCAGAGGGGACCGAAACTACCTGAAAGGAGGTTGTGAGGTGCAAGTTGGTCTTTTTTGTCATGTCTCAGGTGAAAAGATGAGAGAAGATGGCATGAAGTTGTGCCTGGGGAGGTTCAGGTTAGATACTAAAATATTTTTTTTCATTGAAAAGGTGGCTGGACGTTGGAATAAGTTGCCCAGGGAGGTGGTGGATAAGTATGCTATCTCTAGAAGTGTACAAGAGACATTGAATGTAGCATTTGGGGACAACTTAGGGATGATTTTGGTGGTGCTAGATTAACAGTGGAACTAGATGGCCTCGCAGGTCTCTTCCAGCTGTCATGGCTCTGTGATTCTGTGATCCCTGCCTATAGCAGCACAGTCTAATCTTCCTTTTGTTGAAACGTACTGCATTTAAACACTGAAATTAAATAAAAAATCAGTACCTTTGAGAGAACCTTTGGGAAGCTGTGTCCCAGCAGAGCAATGATGACATCCAGTGGCCAGATAGGTCAAAGACTCCTACATCCACTAGGCACTCCAGGAACCTGGCTGTTGCCATCACTCTCACAAGCCACGTTTTTATTAAGGAACTTGAGTGCAGTCTTGAGTGTTTACGATCTTTGGTGTTATGCGTACATATTTCCCATTATATATCCAAACTATGAATTAATTGAAGCTAGTTTTTTATGTGGATACTGTTAAATTGTCATGCTGAGCTAAAATACAAGAAAGTGTGCAACACTGATACTCTGCAATCCATATTACTGTCAGAAGTACTTAAAATCAAAAAGAAAAGTTCATTGAAGTCACGAAAGTGACAAATTTAAAGCTGAAATGAGAAAGTAGCTTAATGCAATGCATTATTTGATTGTGAAACTTCACTGGGGGCAAGTATTTAACTGAAACACAAAGATAATGGAACATTATCATTACCTCTCAGAAGCAGGAATATAAGGGACTACCACTGAAGTAGGTGCATGGGTATTTATGTATTTTTTATTTATGTATTTTTTAAGAATCTTAGGAATAGTAAAGCTCTGGTTTAGGACATCATATGCACAAGTTACAAGGTCATCAATTAAATCTCTAAGCTGACTGAGGACATTTCTTTGTGGCTTAGTCCAAGCCACTGTAGGGAACAAGTACTTTGTGTGCTAGGCCACTAGTCCAAATCAGTATTTGTGCATTAGTAGGCTTGATAATTTTGGACCCTGACTGGGGAATGAAAGACTTGAGCTATGCCATCTAGCATCTGCAGAATCAGTGTTGGGATGTCTCTGAGAAAGTCATGACTCTGATCTCTTCTCTTTGCTGACCAGTAACAGGACCTGAGGGAACAGCCTGAAGTTGTGTCAGGGGAGGTTTAGGTTGGATATCAGGAAAAGGTTCTTCCCCAGAGGGTGGCTGGACACTGGAACAGGCTTCCCAGGGAAGTGGTCACAGCACCAAGCCTGACAGAGTTCAAGATGTGTTTGGACAGTGCACTCAGGTAGAAGCTGTGACTCTTATGATGGTCCTTTGCAGGGCCAGCAGTTGGACTCAATGACCCTTGTGGATCACTTCCAACTCTGCATATTCTGTGATCCTGTGACTCCCTCCCAGGACTGGGTCTCAAGAAGGATATTACTTGCTTACCCTTCTCATTAACCACAGCTCGTAGATGGGTTTGGAGAGCTGCACACAATTTGGAGGGGCAGAAGCGACAGCACCACTATTTACAGCTGACATCTGCTTACCAGAGCTCTGTCACTGAGGTTTCCATTTGCACGAGTGCCACAAGCTCATGGGAGGACATGGCTTTATGCAGTATAATTTAAATGCTGTTTGTTTCTCTTACTTTTCTGCTCAGGGGTTGCACCTTCCAGTTTGTGAGGTACCTACTTGCTTTCATTTCATTACTGAGTAGAATTCTGTGTCACTATGCTGCTAAATGTTTGCTCTGCAAGTTTGGGTCAGGGCTGCAGTTTATTTATGTCAGCACAAATTCTGTTTTAACCCAGACTATGCCTTACTTGCAGACAGCCTCGCTCTCCAAATCCTGGTGCAGAAGACCTAGGAGGATATTTTGTGTGTTAAGAGCTAGAATATTTGCCTTGTGTTTAAGTGACATTGCTAATTGTGTTGTAATTCATACTCTTCTCTCTTTATCCTGCTTGCTTTCTTGCCTTTTGAATTCATGTCTCAGTGCATGATGGGAAAGGTATAAGGTTTACCGCTAATGAGGACATTCTTCCTGATAAGGGTATGTTCAAGATTAATGTTGTTACCATAACAACATTACCCAGCTGCCTTGCTTTTGAAGTCATCTTGCCCATGCTCAGAAACCTTTTCCAGAGTCCTATTCCCTGTAGTTCCCTTGTAGAAGTGAGCTTCCACCGAATGCTTTCGTCCCACAGACTGAGCCACAGGTTGTGTGGTTTAGAAGTCTGTACCTTGCCTGAGAGCCTGTTGCAAGCTTGAGATTTATTCATGGGATGTGAAAGCTGTCTTGAAAATGGACTGATTTTTGGGAGATACTGCAGATTTGTTCCCCTGCCCTTTACCATGGGGTGTGTGTTTCAAGTCCTGGGCTTGCATGTGTGTGGTCTGCTGAGAAGGGCTACTGTAATACATGGGAATGTTGGATATGCACTCAAGGTTATGGCCAAGCTTGAACCATCTGGCTTGAAAGAGGGGGTTATCTAAAGGTCTGGTTGCCCAGGAGACCCCTGAACATTAAGTCTTGCAGTGTTTCATCTCTTAATTTTTCGTTGCTGTCCAAAGTTGTTTTATTATCTCAGGTGAAACGCATCTATAACCCATTGCACGAGCTCAGTTCTGCAGTTTCACCTTTCAGCATTGCAATACCAATGAGGCTTTCATGTCAAGAATTAAATCTGCTTGTCACTAAATGTACACGTGTGTGTATGCATCCAGTTATACATGCTCAGAATATTTTTTGTTGGCCATCTTTAGAGCAGTTTTTTGCCTATGAAAATTTCAGTTCATAGAACAAGATTTTTATATGAAAAGACAAGAATGAAGGTAGGAAAAAAGCTGTAATATGAGTTTTGTCTTCTTCAAAGATATTGGGGTGATTTGCTCTCATTCTTTTGAGGCATCAGCATCTCCTTTATAACCATCTAGTTACACTAAAGATTAATAAAGATCTGAATGTTTGGTGGCTGATGTTTCTGTGCACATGGCCATTACACACTGTTGGTAATTCTGCCTGTTCCTGTGGAAAATGCCAACACTGTGACAGACCCACACCCTCAGATGGATCAGATCAATAATTAAGCCTACCAATTTTAAAACTCTGTGCTTATATACAGAAAAAAAAAAAAAAAAAACCAAAACAGAATTGCCCTTCTAAGGGGGGAGGAAACAGTACCAAGACCATATTTGTTGCAGCATAAAGATTGTTTAATGTACTCAGGTCAAGAATGAGACCCTGCCCTGAGGTAATATTATGAGGTTCTGTTTTGGTTGCTCAGACACTTTTACTGGTATATTACTGTGAGTTTCACTGCCTACAGTTCTGTGGCATGTAATTTTCCTCAGAGAATTGCACAGGTTGGCACTCAACCTCTTGGTTTTTAAATTAGTGTTTCTGCTGCCTGCAGACCATTGTTGTGAAAGTTGACATGTTAGATCAGTCTAATCAAAATGTTTGTGTAATGATATCCTTCAGTCTCCTTATCTAGAATTTCAAACAGGCCAGTTTTTCACCTTCCCTCACATGTATCTTACCCTCAAATTTGACAAAATAACTGCTGTTCATAGATACCTAGAGGGTAATTGAGTATCTCAATTACAACAGCATTGCTAATTGTCAATCTGAGGTCAGGCAGTTATCAAAGAGAAAGTAAAATCAATCTCACTCTCTTATGAAAACTTGATTTTCATTTAGCAGAGTAGTCATTTTCTGTAATTTACATGACATCTTAATTACTCAGATAAATGTAATTTCCACATATTACATGATGAGAATTATGATCAAAAGTTAAAAAGTTGAAAAAAATCATAATATATGAATTATAAGGTTCATGAGATCTCCCTCTTTTACAAACATATTGTCTTTTTCTTAAGAAGTTCCATCTTGTTTTCTCTGTGGGTAATTGATAAATGTAAATAAGTATGCAAATTTGGTTATTTCCAAAATATATATGCAATATATGCAAAATAAGAGTGCTTCTCTCTCATCATTTTTGATGCACAACAAAGAAGGGGTTCTCATCATCCTCGAAAGGGAAGCAGATAAAGAGTCAGGATGACAACTTTTAGATGATATACAACATGCAAAAGGTCATTGGAGGGTGAGACTGCACTGTAGCTCTGTGCAAATCACTAATACCTATGTATTTTTTCCCCTATATTTCCTCTGTTGTGTAATGTCCTCGCCTCCTTTTTCTTTTGTTGTTGGTTGTTTTTGGCCTCCCTTCTTTCCTGAGCAGACAGGAATGCCAATGCCCACCACTGGAATGCCTGCATGTATTCACAGTAGCTTGGCAGGAACCTCTGAAAAATCCTTGCTCCCTGTGGAGGTCCACTGTTGAGCATTAGGTCTTTTTAATTCTTTAAAGATCTTCACTGGTGGTTTTTAACAGGATGCAATCTTTGATGGAATGGAAGAAGTGTTGGTGTTTATGTGTGTTAGGCATGTGAGCCTGATGTTATCTTGCACTACTGTGACATTCTGGGTGCTGACTGAAAGTCTGGCTCTGGGAGGTGTGCTGTGAAAACACCACATTGTCCTCCTGAGGCCATAAAGCCTTGCACCAGTGACCAGTAATCCATGTGTGCATGGGGGTCTGTCCATTTTCTTCCAACAGGCTCCGGTGTGGATGATCCTGTGGGAGAAGTGTCCATCCAGATCGACCTGTACACCCACCCAGGAACTGGGGAGCACAAGGTCACGGTGAAAGGTACAGCAAAGCACGTGCTGCTGCTCAGGCTGGCCGGGGCCATCTCCAGCTGGCAGCCAGGATATTTCTGTGCTAGCTCGTGGGATCTCAGGCCAGAGCAGTTTTCTCTGTCTCACATCAGGGACACGTAGAGAAGCAGCAAATGAGCTTGTCCAGGCAGTGACATGGCAGTGCACAGCCCAGTTGTTTATTGGCAGCGGTGCATGCAAGTAAACAAAAATCAGATGATGGCTCTCCCAGGCGCCACAGTTTAGTCTGTGCTGCAGAGAACGGGGCAGGCTGATCTTGCGAAACTGCTCAGTGTACACCCAGAGATCACAGAGCCAGTGAGAGTTCAGAGGCTCCTCTCCCCCATCCTGAAGGTGACACTGGTCCCTGAACAGCCACTCTGGATATAGCCAAAGCAGTGATTCATCACAGGGTTCCTTTTCCTCCTTCATCTCCTTTGCTTGAATACTTAACTACTTCAATTTCCTCTGAAGATTTATATAAACAGTTCTTCAGGCCTCTCTTCTGGTTAAATCTACACTGAAGTGCAAAAGCTGATTTTCAGAGCTATTTCCTCTGCTTCAGTCTGTTCCCTGCAATGACCTGCAGAATGAGAATTAAAAGCTAATAATTCTGGGTCCTGGAACCACCCGCAGCTCATGAGCTTTGTTTTTCTTACCTGCAGTCCCATTTTCCTTTTCAACATAGACCTTAATATTGGCCTCCAAAATGCCCTGTTTTTTTGTTTTATCCCACACATAATGGTAGTGTAAGCATGGAACCGTCAGGGCAGCCTGCCCCGAGCTGGAGGAATGCCTGTTTTCTTGGGCTTATTTCTTGACAGTCTGTATGGCAGAAGTTACATACTGTCCCAAACATTAAATTCCCTTCACAGAAGTTAAACTAGATCAAAAAAGCTTATTCTTGCACTCTAAAAAAAGTCCTGCCCATGTGTGTTGTGACACTGTCACGTTTTGAGTTAGAAACAAGAAGTTAAAAGCAGGGCAGAGCTGCAGGATATCCAGAGCAATGAGTACAAATGAGTATTTGCTGTAAACCAGGTTGTGATTCTCTTTTCCAGTTGTGGCAGCCAACGATCTGAAGTGGCAGACGTCTGGCATGTTCCGTCCATTTGTTGAAATCACCATGATTGGGCCCCACCAGAGTGACAAGAAGAGGAAGTTCACAACCAAGTCAAAGAGCAACAACTGGGCTCCAAAATACAATGAAACCTTTCATTTGTAAGTGTAAAAATTATCCTGAGGTTCTGGCATGGCAAGTGCAGATGCAGAGGGGCAGATAGGGTTTTCCAGTGTCCCCAGACAGCCTGATGCCTTGAGGAGCTGGAACAGAGACTACACAGGGGTATAAAAGGGGTATGAAATGGATATTTATTGAAAGGCCTTCAAAGACCACACCCTGGCAGTACCAGTGCCACAATGTGGCCCCTGCCAGGATGGCTCCAAGATGGAATTAAAAGAGGGCTTGCTCATATGATCTCACGTCTTTATAGACTTTAGTCCATTTGCATACAGGAATCAACCATCCAATTAATAGTCTCAAATTGTAAAGTTTCATCCCCCTTCCTTGCTTGCTGGCCTGCCCTCCTTTCATATTGTTTATGTTTAGGGCCTGGAGTTTGAAGAAACTGTCCTTGAGTCCATAGCTGAAATTGGACTATTTTGTCTTCATCATCCTAAGCACAATGGAAAAGCACACCCAAGCAGAACAGAAAACTTAAGGCATCAAGCCTGCTTAGGGCCAAGAAGAGTACATGAACCAGTAGCTTAGTCCTCTCTTTGGTGTCTTGGCAGAAAAGTTGGATTATGGAGGTTTTTGCTGTGGGTGGGGCGCAGAGGTTTGTTCTATACCAGCAGTGTCCTTTGGTTACCTTTGAAATGCTCTGTGTGTCCTATGAACACATTTTACTGTGCTCTGTCAGTTTAATGAACTTTGTATTTTTTATTGGTAGAGTTGAGGCTAAAAGTTCATTTTTATTTATTTCTTAATCTTAATGTGTGCTCTTATCCCAACTTGACCTCTGGGACATGCTTTCGGAACTCGTTTCCAAGGATACAGCCCTTGGAATTGGTAGCAAGTTGCACTGCTAAAATTGCTGTGTTTCTCAGCATCGAGTATTGATCTCTTCTTATTTCATTTTCTTTCACTATTAGAAGGACGTATTACTTCTTAGGAGGCTTAACAGAGGGAGCTGCAGGATTGAGCTCTCTCAGCTGTACATGTAAAAATGAGATGAGGAGAACTGACCAGCAAAAGGCTGTAAACATCTGGGGGAGAAGGAGAGAAGGGAGTGTTTCATTGTTTCATTCTTTGAGGAAAGGCAGGCTTCCTCTAAGTGAAGAGATTTTGTTCCTTTTATTATTTTACTTTTAGAAACATCAGAAGGGTTGGGGATTTATTTTTATTAGCTTTCACATTAATGGAAGGTCCTGAATCTTTAACAAAGACTTCATCTAATTAAAATAGTGATTCTGAAATGAAGCCACCCTTAGCAGAAGCAGAAATGTTTAAAGTCATCTGAGTTGAAAATCTATTAGCATGGCTTTAATGTTTCCCGCTCCTCTCATTTCACAGTTTAACACACACACAAACGCACACAAGATGCAAAGGCAGCTTGAAAGGGGTTGCTTGTTTTTCTTTCTTCACAACCAGGTTTTCTTTATCTGCTATAAACTGGCAAAAATGACCACATGCTGTAGATTTTACTTCTCTCTTTCTGACCAGGCTTTTCTGTAGAGAGGGGTTCTCTGTGATGTGTCAGGGCTCTCCAGTCAGCTGTTGGCTGGCACCTTTGCTTTTGACTCCAGACACTGTAAGTGAACTGGTGTGTGTTTTTCAGCATCCTGGGGAATGAAGATGGCCCCGATGCCTACGAGCTCCAAGTCTGTGTGAAGGATTACTGCTTTGCCCGGGAGGACCGGGTTCTGGGGATAGCAGTGATGCAGCTCAGAGACATAGCAGACAAAGGAAGCTGTGCTTGCTGGTGCCCCCTCGGGCGCAGGATTCACATGGATGAGACTGGACTCACAATCCTGAGGATTCTCTCTCAGAGAACCAATGATGAAGTTGCCAAGGAGTTTGTGAAGCTGAAATCTGAGTCCCGCTCCACAGAAGAAGGCACCTGAGCTGAGCTGTGTAATGTTCCCTTTCCTCTTCTGCCTTGTGCCAATATGTGCAAGTGTTCAACAATTCTTTTATTAATTGCAAAAGGTTTTTTTCATGTTGTCTTTGTCAGCTCCGATAGCGCACGTGTGCTGTATAGGAAAAAATCCATCAATCTGATGTGAATTATTTATTTTTTAGTAGCTGGGTAAGACACCGTAGAGAATGAGACAATCTCTTCTTATTTAACATGTAAATTCTGCTTTATGTATATAAATTATTTTATATTGGAGGCTGGAATTGCTGGGTTTTGTTGATATGCAGCACTGTGATTTTATCCTCTGAACTTGGCAGGCATTAAAAAGGTTCTGCGTAATCACACTACGATGCAAACACAACTGTGTGGAAATTGGGAGGAGATGATTTGTGGGGGGGTTGACAAAGCACAGTTATACTCTCATTGAATTCACATACTGTGGAGCTGCCTGGGGATCTTCTGACACAGATTATGCCAACGTGATATACAGACACCTCAACATCTGCTCGAAGAAGAGGTTGCAGATGGCTCTGAGGATGCACACCAAATGAATGTATGTCCAGGATGTGCTGTGGGCACGGGCCAGGCCAGGGCCACGAGCCCAGGGTGGGGCCGGAGATCACGTAGCCAAAAGCTGCAAAGGCAGCGCAGCAGGAGCAGGCTGCAGCTGTAATTAGCTGGTGTGTCTCGGAGAATATGGAATCCCCACGTGCTGCTGGGAGTCCTGCTGGCCGTGGGGTGATGCAAGCTGCTCAGCTCCGCAGGGCACGCTCGGGCTGCCGTGGCCCACACGGTCGGGGTGGAGTCAGCGTTAGAGCCGTAGAGTTAGAGCCATTACCAATCACATGGCTGCTATGTGCTTTTTCCACTTCAATATTCTTTTGTTAGTGTTTGACAGAGGATTGGATAGTTTAATATTGCAGGCTTTCTGTAGCATTTTATTACCCTGGAGTAGCTAAGACCATTCCTCACTATGAGCCCAGAAACTTTGGGTTGCTTGGGAGAGAGGAACACACCTCCCCTCTGCAAGCCCTCAGCCTGGAGTGCTGGTCAAGGGGCAGCACGTCCACTTGCTTCTGATCTTGGAGATGCTGTTGGCCGTGCTGTGGTTGATCCATGCTGATTGTCATTTATCTTACAATACCATTGATGATACCATTGAAATATTTTTTGCACTGTCTTAAAGAAGCATCCTGCTTTTGTTTTCTTAAAAAACAAAACACTGTCCTGAGCAAAGTAATTGCAGGGAGGTCAGAATTTCTGACTGAAAATTTATAAGCAGGAAGGTCTGGAGTGGTGATTGCACCTGAGGCATGTTTGTTGGAGGGTTTTTATTGGGGATATTTTTGCTTTTCCAGCTGCCCTTGTGCTCTGGAAAGTGCAGCTGGAACAAGCCAGTCCTTGCCCATAAAGTACTGTAATACTGTCAATAAATTCAAGGACTGCATATTGAATGACTTTTTTTTTCTTTCTATTTTCTCTGACACTTGTGTAGCTGTATGATGTGACTCCTGTATTTCATGGGCCTGCTTGTAGAGTTCTGAGACAGCACATCTGCTTTGTTCTTGTCCATGTTGTGTTACAATAATGCTCTTCAAAACTCCACACTATTTGTCATGATTTTGAATCATTGTACGTGCCATTGTTATGAGAACTGTTAGTATGGTCTTTAATAAACTCTTTTAGCAGCATTTAGACTTGTCTGTTGGAGTGTAACTGTGATTGGGTTTCCTAAATCATGGAGGGAGTACCACTGCTGCATCTTTGAAAGTTATTCAGGTTTAGTACATAGATTTCTTTAGTGCTTTAGATGCCTAGCAAGGAGTATGAGTCAGACAGTTCCCCCCTCCTCCACGGTGCCTCTGTCTGGGACATCTTTCCCTGAAGTCCTTGGCTTCTGATAATACTGTGAGACATCACGGAAAAGCATAAAAAATAGCTTATTTACTTTTTTTTCTCCTGTCTGGCCTTTAAGTCACATTTCCTTTGTATTCAGGGTAGTCTCCTGAAGGTGCTGAATGGAAAGACTCAGACAAGGCAGTTGGATACTTTGCAGATAACAGATGAAGAAAAATAATAATAATAATAACTTGATTCCTAAATTTCAGTCTCTTATGAACATTAATACTCTGTAGATGGTGTGCACAAGAGATGAAAGAATAAGCCTTCTTGATGTCAAGTAAACTACTCCCCCTCCTCATTTTTTGGGGATTCTGCCAATTTCCAGTAGACAAGGTCAGATAACTCAGAGACTCATATTTCATGATAACATGGGTCTCTGAATTTCTGTGATCTGAGATGCCATTTTTTCCTTGGTTAGCATGTGCTTAGCAACAGAGTCACTTGGGAGGCAGTCCTGAAGAGCAAAGGAGTTGGGGAACATAGGATATTCTGCAAGAAGTAAATCTGAAGGCACAAGGCACAGGAGTAGGGCATCCCCACATGCCAAAAGATGAGCCAGCAGTGAAGAAGACCAGCCTGGCTGAACGAGAGTTTGGGCTGGAACTTGGAGAAGAAAGGGAAGTTTCATGACCTCTGGAAGAAGGGCCAATGTGGGATGACAACAAGGACTTGTAATTCTGGGATTATGCAGGGAGAACATTGAAAGAGCCCACCTAGAACTTAATCTGGCTGCTGCCATGTAAAACAGTTTCTATAAATACATCAGCAACAAAAGGATGGCTAAGGGCAAGCTCCATCCTATACTGGGCGTGGTGGGAAACAGCAACAAAGGCCAAGAAAGGCTGAGGTGCTGTATGTCTTCTGTGGCTCAGTCTGTAATAGTAACACCATTGTTGTCAGGGCACACAGCCCTGTGATCTGGAATTCAGGGGTGGGAGCAGAATGAAGCCCCTGTGATCCAAAGGGAAATGGTCAGTGACTGCTGCACCACTGGGATGCACACAGGTGAGTGGGATCTACCCAGGGGCATGGAGGGAGCTGGTGGAAGTGCTACCAGACCTGTTCCATCATTTACCAGGAGCCCTGGCTCACCAGGGAGGTTCCAGCTGACTGGAGGTTGGCAAAACAACACCCATCTACCAGCAGGGCCAAAAGAAAGATCCAGGGAGCAGCAGGCCTGGCAGCCTGACCTCAGGGCCATGGAAGGTGATGGAGCAGATATCCTGAGTGCCATCATGGACACATGCAGGAAACCAGGGATTTGTGAAAGGAAGGTCCTGCTTGACCCACTGACCTCCTCCTGTGACAAGGTGACCAGGTGGGGGGAGAGGGAAGGGCTGGGAATGTGTCTGCTTGGAGTTCAGCAAAGCCTTTGACACCATTTCCCACAGCAGCTCCTGAGAAAGACTGGCTGCTCATGGCTGCAGTGTTCATGGGGGAAAGGGACTGGGTGGGCAAGGCCAGGGGTGATGGTGAGAGATGGTGGGTGATGGTGAGTGATGGTGAGTGATGGTGGGTGATGGTGAGTGATGGTGATGGTGGGTGATGGTGAGTGATGGTGATGGTGGGTGATGGTGAGTGATGGTGGGTGATGGTGAGTGATGGTGAGTGATGGTGGGTGATGGTGAGTGATGGTGGGTGATGGTGAGTGATGGTGAGTGATGGTGGGTGATGGTGATGGTGAGTGATGGTGGGTGATGGTGGGTGATGGTGAGTGATGGTGGGTGATGGTGAGTGATGGATGATGGTGAGTGATGGTGAGTAATGGTGAGTGATGGTGAGTGATGGTGAGTGATGGTGATGGTGAGTGATGGTGGGTGATGGTGAGTGATGGGTGATGGTGAGAGATGGTGGGTGATGGTGAGTGATGGTGATGGTGATGGTGGGTGATGGTGAGTGATGGTGGGTGATGGGTGATGGTGAGTGATGGTGGGTGATGGTGAGTGATGGTGATGGTGATGGTGGGTGATGGTGATGGTGGGTGATGGTGATGGTGAGTGATGGTGAGTGATGGTGAGTGATGGGTGATGGTGAGTGATGGTGAGTGATGGTGGGTGATGGTGAGTGATGGGTGATGGTGAGTGATGGGTGATGGTGGGTGATGGTGATGGTGGGTGATGGGTGATGGTGAGTGATGGTGAGTGATGGTGGGTGATGGTGGGTGATGGTGAGTGATGGTGAGTGATGGTGGGTGATGGTGAGTGATGGTGAGTGATGGTGGGTGATGGTGAGTGATGGTGAGTGATGGTAAGTGATGGTGAGTGATGGTGAGTGAGGGTGAGAGATGGTGGGTGATGGTGATGATGGGTGATGGTGAGTGATGGTGAGTGATGGTGATGGTGAGTGATGGTGGGTGATGGTGAGTGATGGTAAGTGATGGTGGGTGATGGTGGGTGATGGTGGGTGATGGTCATGGTGAGTGATGGTTCGTGTTGCTGCTCCCAGCTGGTGCTCGGTCACCAGAGCTGTCTCCAGGGGTCAGAGCTGAGCCCTGCCCTGTTTATCTTTGTTGATGATCTGGGTGAAGATGGGGAGCACCCTCAGGCTGTTTGCAGATGACACCAAGCTGGGTGGGAGTGCTGATCTGCTGGGGGCAGGAAGGCTCTGCAGGGGGATCTGCACAGGCTGGATCCATGGGGCCAGGGCCAATGGTGTCAAGTTCAACAAGGCCGATTTCTGGGTCCTGTACCTGGATCACAGCAACCCCCTGCAGGTCCAGGCTGGGCAGGGTGGCTGGAAAGCTGCTGAGAGGGAAAGGCCCTGGGGATGCTGATCAGCAGCAGCTGAACATGAGCCAGGGTGTGCCCAGGTGGCCAAGAAGGCCAAGGACATCCTGAGTGTATCAGCAATGGTGTGGCCAGCAGGACCAGCGCAGTGACTGCCCCTCTGTGCTGGGCACTGGGGAGGCCACACCCAAATCCTGGGCTGAGTATTTGGCCAGTTATTACAGGAAAGACCCTAGGGTGCTGGAGCGAGTCCAGAGAAGGGCAGTGGACCTGGGGAAGAGTCTGGAGCACAGATCCTGTGAGATGTGGCTGAGGGAGCTGGGGGTATTTACCCTGGAGGGTCAGGGAGCACCTTACACCTCTCCACAATGACCTGAAAGGAGGGTAGTGGACAGGTGGGGGGTTGGTCTCTTCTGCCAAGTAACAAGGGAATGGCATCAAGTTGCCCCAAATTTAGGGGCTTGTTGTCACAAGGGAACGTTTAGGGTGGATACTAAGAAAAAAAAATTGTCACTGAAAGGGTTGTCAAGCACTGGAACAGGTTTTCCAGGGACGGGTGGAGTGAACATCCCTGTAGGTATTTAAAAGATGTATAGATTTGGCCCCTGGGGACATGGTTTAATGGTGGAGTTGGCAAGGCTGGGTGAGTGATTGGACCTGATGATCTTAGAGGTCTTTTCCAACTTAAATGATTCTGTTGTTCTACAGTTCTTACGTGAGTAACTGAGCTAACTCAAGTACAACTCAAAGTCCTGGCTCTGCCATATCCTGCAAGGTGTGTAGTTTAAAGCATGATTTTAAAGCCCCAATTCAGTACCTGGTCAGGTGGTTCACAGGTTTTTCACTCATCAGAATTCCTGCTTGTCATTGCTTCAGCTAGTGCTGCAGTGGAAAGAGACCAATACAGAGCAATTCAAAGGAAAAAAGTGCTGCCTGTAACCATGGAGAAGAGACCTGGGCAGGGCAAGAGGACTGGCTTTTACAACAGAGCACGACTCTGCTGAAGGTATTGCTCATCCACCAGTCTAGCACTTTTCTTGCTATCCAAGCTTGAGAGATTTTAATCATAGCATTTCCACAGTTTCCACAAACGTTGTTTTGTAACATGTTTGCCAAAAATTGTTGGCCCATCTTGCTTCATTTCTTGGGTTTACAGTAATTGTGATTCGAAATTTTCCTTTCTGCCCAAAAAACCTTGCAGATCTGAGCTACAAACACTCAGGCTTCTGCTGGTACCTATAGCAACAATACTGTGGTGTGCACATGAATGTCTTTACTCTGAGCATTCCCCAAAATAACAGCTGGATATAGGACATACACTGTAAGTATCATAAATGTAATAATAAATAAATGAACAAATAGAATACTTATTTTACGAATATCTGTATGCTGGTATACCTGGGGTGGAAATGGCTGCCTTGAGTTGGAAAAGACTGTTCCAAGAGCACTGTGACAAAGATGACAGGGAGGGGTAAGTGACCTGCTGCCCCATCCAGGAATCATCTGCAGAATGCAGTGACACCAACTTAGAGCAGCGCAGGAGGGAGGTGAGAGCTGCATGCTGGAAGCATGTGGGTGAATTCTGCCAATGTTCTCACAGTTCTTGCCCAGGAGCTTTTCAGGAGGCCTGTGACTGGTTTCAGACCAGGAACTTTGCCTCTTGGAGTGGTTACTGTCCAGAGAACTGTGAGAACAATATAAACTTAATGATGTCTCCTTCTGGTGTGCTTTGTGCTGCTGCTGATTTTTAACTAGAGGGCTGTTCCTGACTCTGTGATTCCTCTCTAATAAAGTCTAAACTTTCTTTTCCTGTTCCTCCTTGTGTAGCTCCATGGATTTACAAGTTCTTCTAGAATGTGACCTGTATTCTTTCATTTTTCAAATTGATTCTAACTAATTAATTTGATATCCTCCATTATTTTTTTCAAAGAGATGCTGAAGTGCTCTATCTTATCCTATCTTATCTTGCTAAAGTGCTGTATCTCTATCTCATCCCACCCTAGTCATTGCTCTTTGGGGTGGAAGTGTCCTGGTTTCTTTTCCCCTAAACCTGTGATAGTCTTTGTCTTTCTTGGAACTTTTCCCATTTAAGTGGATAATTTCTGAGCAGTCAGGACCAGGAATGTGAGGACCAGAACAGCATCCAGCATGCAAAATGTGGACCAGCTTCCAGGAGGAAGCCTTTTGAGGGTAAGAGTTTGCTCCTGATCTTAAGAGCAGTGATCAGTGGCTCAAAAAACACTTTTGCTTTTCAGCAGAGGATGCTGTCGGGCTGCTGGGAGAAGCAGAGATGGTGCCAGACCTTCCAAGTGACACAGAGATCTTTTGTAGGATCCCAAAAGGGGAAGTTCAGGAGGTTGCTTCAACTTGGGAAGTCTGCCTGAGAAAGAAAGAAGTTATCCTGATGAGAATTGGTGAATGGTTGAGATCTTTTGACAATCCTTTAATTTCTAGACTTCTAATATTTTTAAATATTAAATAATTTTGGAGGAATAGAGAGAAAGAAAACAAGCCTGGTTTTTGGATTTTAGAGACTTTTTGATCTGTGGGAAATCATCTTCAAAGCTGTGGATCTGTGACATCATCAGAAAACTTTCCTGAAGGAGTGAAATAACTGGGCTGAAAGGCATGATGTGTGCTTGTGTGCACATAAGGATAAAAGGTCCATGTAGGAAAGGATGTTGTGTTTCTGGGTGTGTGATGGATGAGAGCAGAGACCCAGGGGCAGGAGTGGGAAGGGTGGTTTATCAGCCTTCCTGGAAGAGATGAGCAAGTTGATGGATGGAGATAAGAAGACTGGGAGTGACTAGCATAGACACTGAGAAGGCAGAAAGCACTTGAAATGTGGGATTCAGTTTCTGGATGGCATCTGGGAGGGAGTAGGCAGTGGAGTGGCAGTGGATAAGTCAGGCTGTTCTTGGAATTTCCTCCAGACTTGTCATCTTCCTCCTTTTCTGCTCTTATGCTCTCATTTCCTCTCTTCTAGAGAAATCTTTGGACGTGGCTCTGTGAACATCTGCAACAGCCTGACAAGGCTGGCAGTGTTCCCTAGAGCTTGGTGGAGCATCCACTGTGGGTCTGAGCCCTTCCTGGGGGTTGTGGTGTATAATCCCTCAGACTCCTCTTTTGAACTAGGAGTGTGGATGCTAGAGGATTTTTTTCAGGATCTCATTTCTCTGGTATTTTATCTTCACAGTTGTTGCCTGAGATTATGTCCAATGTGGAAATATTTGTTCTTGCACCAGTGTTTTTTATCACAGCAGATTCTCCTGGTGCTTGGATAACATTGTCATTCTTCACTAGACTTTGTTCTGCTACATCAGACAAGAGCTGGGTTTTTGCCCATAAGCTGTTCTCTCCATTTCCAGTCCCATGTGCATAAGTTCTTTTTGTTTCTCTCATGTACAGCCTCTCTAGCATCACCTTCCTCTAGCTTTAGGAAGTACTTCTCATTATCTGTCCCTGCCTTTGTGGACTTCTAATATTTCTTTGCCAATTTCTATTATTCTACCCCATAGTCCTTTCATCATTTCACATTGTATTCAATGGGGTTTTTTTTTGAGTCCATCTAGATTTGAGCTTTCAGACAGGTACCTAGAAATTAAGTTTGCTCACCCACAATGTGTGGGAAGATTCAGCTGGCTCACAAATGACACTGAATGCCTCTTACTATCATGTATTTATTCCTGCAAGCAGCCACTTCTCCCACGTCATCTCAGAAATAATGGAGCCAATTTTCAGAAATGAAACAGGTTAGGGTTGAGAAATCACTGATCAGAGCCAGGATTAAGCTGGTTCTGCACATTCTAGTTCTGCCAAATCCATATTGCATCTCCATTCTCTTTCCATCCTTCCTTTTACTGTTCTTCAAGACTTCTAAAGCCTTGAATGCTGCTGAAGTCACCTGCAAATTCAGAAGTCACTTGGATATAGCATATATTTTGCACAAGAGCTCCACCTTCACAGATGAATAGATCCTCTCTGCCTTCAGTTTCACGTGTCAGTGTTACCAGAAGTGGAGCATGGAAGTGATCCTTTCCTGTGGATTAGGGCAATTTGAGTCCTCTGAACTTCTAGTGACCATAACACAGTGTATTCTATTTCCTTGTTTTCTGTTTCAGGCAGTTTCTTTCTCTGTGGGTGATGTCTGAGGCCAAGTCCTTTTGTTGAACTTTTTTCATCTGCCTGTCCTTGCCCACCTTCTTCCTGACCAAGAGCATGTGACAGAAAGAATACCAGGTTCCCATTGAGACCTGTCCCTTAGACACCATGACCACAAAATGGGATTTAGACTCAGCAGAGTCCCCAGGAACTGCCTCACACCAAAACTCCAGGGAAACCCTCCAGCTTCACACCAGCAAGCTCAAAATCTCAAGAAACCATGATGATTTATGAGGAGAGAGCAAACCAGAACCACAGCACTGCAACCACTTTTGCAAATTCCTCTCTCCTAGATGTGTCCAAGGCAGAGAGGGGCAGAGGAGCAGGCAGGTGAGCTGTGCCTCTAATCCAGACTCTGCTGACATCTGTCAGTCTCACCTGGGGACCTCTATCACCACAATCCTGCATAACACTGAGCAACAGCAAGTTTGTGAGATGCTTGAGCTGATTCCTTTGCACATTTTGTGTATTGCAAGACACTGAGAATCAGAGCAGTTGCTCTGGGAAAGAAGAACTATGTTTTTTGGCAGCCAGCAGGTGACAGGGAGAAGTCTGGGAGTGTAACATTGATTATTGCAATACAATATAAAACACTATGTGACAAATAATATAAGCATATTGAAGCTTCAATGAATACCACATAACATTTGGACCTCCAGGCACTCAGGATGTCCACAGGCCTGCAGTACTCATCACAAACTGTCAAAGACTTCTTCCAGTCCAGTAATTATTTCACTTTGAGACAAAGGCATTAGCTCCAAGTTCTGCCATGACAAAGTACCTAGTGCTCAGTACTCTCAATCTATGCACCTCAAAGAACCTTTATATTTTTCTCTGTTTCCTTGGCAGGATTAAGTCAGATGGACTTTAACCTGATCTTATTTACATTTACTTGATTTTGCTTTGTGATGTCTTTTGTTGCTGTTTCAGAAATAAAACCCCTTTACTTATCTTTGCATATCAACTACAGGTAACTATTCACTAGACAATAGTGCTCTTATAAGTTACTCTTTCTAGTATTTTTGCATCTTATTGGAATTAAACCCAGAATAACACCTCCTTTTATCATCTCTGTGACTGTGTAGTGACAAAACCTGTCAGCTGTCACATCTGGTAGTGCCATGATTAATAGAAGCTATTCACCAATTGCTGAGATGCTGTTTTCCTGTAATGACAACTGTCAGCCAAAAAGATTTTCATCTATTTTCCATAATTCTTATAATGTGAGAACACCAACACTGTGAATGAACCTAGAGGGAGGTGCATCTGAACTGACTGAATTCTGCACAGAGAGAATTACTCTCACTGCCTGCTGGGAATCTTTTTTTCTCTTTCCCCACTGCCCTCTGCCCTTGAGATGCTCTTTCTCAAGGCTCCCTCGTGACCCACTGGTGTTCAGCAAACTGAGGAACATAAACCTTGTCTGTCAGCGTCTCCAGAACAAGAAAATACAATTTAGAGTGATTTGCCTCCTTCCTAATCACAGCTAGAGGTGCAGAGAGGTGTATGGCTTTGGCAGCTGGAAGGGGTGATGAAGTCAAAATGCCTCCTTTAATTCAAGTTGCTGATAAACACGGTCAGTTTATCCTTCTCTGGAGCACAGCAGCTTGTCAGGCTGCAGGTCCTTATTTGGAATTATTTTCATGTGCCTGGAGTCAAGCCTAGGTCATCAGTTTCATCAAAGGAGGAAGTTTCTGAGGATGACCATCACAGATGCAATAAAAACACAATAGAAACCAAGGTTTTCTCTCAAAGCTTGGCAGCAGCAATAGCTTATTCCCCTGTGTGTGCCTATTTGTGTGCGTGTGTGAGTGTAGTTTGAAGACATAAATACCCTCCGTGTTTCAAGAAAGTTCCTTGCTCACTTTTAAAACATTTTCCAACAAACCCACACAGCCTTTTACAATAACCTCAATGCCACGTGCTGCAGATGTGAAATTTTTGGGGCATTTTCCTCCTTGCCTTTCCTCTCCCCACTGGAAGTAGCAAAAAAGCCATGAGCAGAAGTGGGAAACTGTGGCCAGTGCTGGGTATGAAGCTACTGCATTACAGCTGGTTCCTGCCAGCCACCCTTTGCTGACAACAGCTGATAGCACTGCAGAGCAGCCCTTGCACATTTCTCTGCAGAGGGGAGCTGTATTCCAGCCTTGACACTGGAAGCAAGAAAAACAATACCTTGTTCTTTCAACTGGAGCCCAAATGAGCTAAACTCCTGCCATTATGCCCCAAGTGAAGGAGGCTGTGAAGGCTTCAGTCACCATGTGAATGCTGCACATTATCAAATCTGAAAGAGACAAGTTATGAAAGAAATTAAAGCAAAATCTCTGTCAGAAGGAGTTTTGCCTCACAGATTTGTAGCCCTGTGACTTTTTTTGAGGGGGAGCACTCTTGAAAAAGGGAAAACACAAGTGTGCCAACCCCAGGTTAACAAACCAAACCCCTCCCACTGGGTCAGATCACAACCTCGTATGCTCAAACAGTTCTTAAATTCCTGTGCTAGTAAAAGCACAATTCCCATAAGCCAGCAGGTACAAGCCACTCTTCCCAGCAGCCATCTGATTATTGACATGATGGCACTTGGAGATCACCCCTCCCTAGTCAGATTTGGTCCCTACCACAATAAAAACAATATGCAACCCTTAAATTTCATAATTGCACTAATGTCAACAAATGCTTTTCTAATAAACAATTTGGAGCCTGATACATTTTCTTGAGAAGTCTTTTTCCTCTCTGCCCTTGACTAGTTATTTACTGGCTTTATCTTGTATGTCACATCATTTTTTCTTGTCCAGATAGCCAAGGTGAGTTGTACCTGTGTTCAATCTTTTGATTTTGACTTTAAAAAGTCAGCAGTATTCTTCCATGCCATCTGGACTAACTGTAGCAATCTGCCATTTTGCTGAGATTTCAAAATTTTTACCTGATATGTATGAGGTTTGAGCTAATGGGAAATAGGGACAAGAAGGTAATGTGACTTGAGGACATCCACCTTTAGATTTCCCTGCACAGCGTGGGATGGTGAAATGGCAAATAAAGAAATGGGGTTTATTTTTTGCCAGGATACATCTCAGTCTCCAGTGTCTGTCTGGTGTCAAAGCAGTAACTGCTCTCCTTGGCAAGAGTTCACATCTGTCCTGCAGAGCACCACCTTCATGAGCACCAGTAAACCAAGAGTTAATGATGCTGCAGCCAGTTTTGCCCATGCTGTGGGTTTCCTGAGTCTTGTCATGTGGTTTGAGGGCACTGACACAGAAGTGGGACTTGGCAGAAAGTGCTGCTAGCATGAGTTTTAATAAAGGCCACCAACTCCTGTAAGAGAAGAGCCCAGCAGTTCTCTCATCATTTACCACTGCAACATCTGCCCAAGTCACTGCAGGCTCTCCTTTATATTCACCAAAGCAGTGGTGACTGCAGGATGTCCATCCCTGGAGATGTTCAAGGCCTGGCCTAGTGTGTGGCATCCTTGTCCACAGCAGGGGAATTGGAATGAGATGATCTTTAGGGTCTCTTCCAACCCAAACCATTCTGTGATTCTCTATATAATGTCCATAAAATCAGAGCCAGGGAAGGACCAGCAGGTCATTTCACCTCTGCTGCTGCACTGCCCTGGCCATAGTGCACCACCAGTGAACTCTGTATTGAGCTCAGTGCCTTTGGACACACTTGACAACTCTCCCAGAAAAATACTCTTTATCTTGCTGCTAAAACTCTGAGAAATTGAGATCAGCTTTTGGTGTTTTGCCCTGTTAGTTAATGGTTTGGGAGTTTTAATTTTCTAATACTCATTTACTTGGTTTGAGATATTGGGACACTGGTTCTTTCTTTATTATACACTTGTGGCAGGAGGTCAGGTGTTCAGAGCAAACAAGTGGGAGAGTTTAACTGGTGCTGTCTTTCTCCATGTTTTCCAGAGCATGCTGGAAATTGTTGGAATGAACCCAAATGGGCCCAACTGGTCCAGAACAAAGAAAGAAATGCCATGAGGTAACATTGCCAGGCCATGTATTTTGGTACTTCAGAAACCTCCTGGAAGGATTAGCCAGTATCCCACCCATCTCCATCTCACTGAACAGCTGGTTAGAAATAAGCTAAAACTAAATTCAGGTTTCTTTCTCCTACCTTTCCTTTAAGCACCAGAGTTGATTTTACATACTCCCCCATAGGCACCTTGAAGTTCCCTTTTCTGTAATGTTTGTTTGCTGCATGTCATGGTTTAGAAATGGTATTCCACAATTTAATAGTCCTATTTCAAACAAACAAACAAACAAACAAACAAACAAACAAATGGCAGAACCCCAAACAAAACCAAACAAATAAAAAAAAAATAACAACCCACACAACAAGAAACCCACTACCACTCACTTCCACTCCCTGTCCAGCTGAAAACACAAAACACAAAGAAGCTATTTACATGGAAAGCCCATGGCAAAATAGCAACTGTGTGTTCCCCACCACCCAAGGCTTTCTCCCTGTTGGAAAGGAGCATCCTTCTTCCTGGAAGTGAGTGTCCCTTTTCCCCACCCCTGGCAATGACAGAGGAGGTATCAAATTCCAAAATGCCTTGGCCATGCTCCCTCCCTCTGATCCCTGTTGGAACCAGACTTGGGCATCTCACTCAAATTCCCAGGATCATACAGGTTAATGGATTTGTGATCAAGCAGAAGTGTTCTTTCAGGTCGTGCTGACTGGAGATGCAGGGGGCTTCCACCCAGCTTGTCTTCAAGTCAGGCTGGAGACAAGCTGCCTTACTGTCCCAGGTGAAGCTCTCTCCATGAAAAGGCCCTGCCTGTGGGGGCCTCTCAATTAATCCTGCTGCCTGTAAAGATCAGGTCAGCCCTCTGAGAACTGGGGTATTTTTGTCAATTTGTAGTTTGGGCTCTTACCACTTTCTCATCTACACCCAGCCTGTACCTCAGAGCATCTGACTTGACTAGAGAGTTCTGGAGAGTAGGAAACCTGGGCAGAAACTATTTCATTTCCCTTTTTTTTTTTCAAGTGTTCCCCGCCACCCCCGCCCCCCACAAAAAAAAAAAAAAAAGTCAGTAGTCTACAAATCTGGGAATCAAAACCTCCTACAGCAGAAATTTTGCTTTCATTTCTGGTCCTAAGAGAGGTTCTGCCTCTCTTAGGATCCTACCCTGGGCAGGCTGATACTGCACAATCCAGGGCTGTGCAGACACACAAAGATGAGATCCTGAGAGTGCTGTGGTTTTGCTGGCCCACTGCCACTCCAGCCAGCCACAGGCTTCTCCCTGCCAGGTTAGTTGTATTGCTTTCCTTTGGACCCAGGTCTGGCAGGGGCATTGCTCCAGTACATCACAATGAGTTCATTAATAAAGAACTTGGAACAAAGACTCATGAGACATGATAGAAATCATGAGAAGTCACGATAGTCTGTGAAAAATAAAATGACAGAATGTTGCTACATAAATATAATCATTGGTAAAATAGTAATTGTTAAGCTAGCATAAAGTGCTATTTTAACAGAAGAATAGTACAAACTTTGGGTAATTTTTTTCACTCGGTCAGGCAAGCTGGCTCTTCTGTCTCTTCATGGCAGCCTGCAGTGGTGCCAAAGGCTGTGCAATCACACCGTGTATCCCTGTGTTGAATGCTGGGCATGAAACCAACCACCAGAACTGAAGGCACAACGGGAAGGGCAGCTCTGTCATCACAGAATCACAGGCCAGTTTGGGTTGGAAGGGGCCTTAAAACCATCTTGTTCCACCCCCCTGCCATGGCCAGGGACACCTGCCACTAGACCAGGTTGCTCAGAGCCCCATCCAGTCTGGCCTTGAACATTTCCAGGCGTGAAGTATCCACAGTTTTTCAGGATGGTGAGAGATTGGAGCTGTGTGCAATACCCAGCAGGGCAGGAGCTGGTGTGCAGCCATGATTTATGTCTGGAGACCTGGAAAGGCTCCCAGGTGACCAACAGACATAATCTCTGTGAACTGGTCACTGTAGTTAAATAAGGGGGCAGGAATCCAAGCCCTCAGAATATTGTCCATGCTTTGCCAAGGTCTGAGCACCTTTCCCATGAGATTGCAGGAGAGTGCTGGCTTAGTCACCTACTGGTTCAGGTAGCTGTTTAAAAGTGAAAGATAACACATAAACGTGTGTTTGTGTGTCTGAAGCAAAGGGCAGTATATCTAGTGGCATTATTTCACATTCTGACTCCTGTAAGGAAATAAAAAAATCCCCCAAAGCATCTCACAAGCGGATTTCTCCTTGGATATGACTCATTGGAGTTCAGCATGTCCCAAAAAACGTCACATCCAACCCAAGCCATTCTATGATCTCCCAGGACTGACAGTGTCCAGAGGCAGCGGAGAGGGAAATTGGAGAGATAAGTAGAAAAATAACTTTCCCCTCTCCTTTGAAGTCTTGCAGATGCGGTGCTGAACCAGCTCTCTGGGAAAGCACAGCGGCTCCTGCGCTGCAAATTCACGTACGCCGGGGCTCCTCCAGAAATCTGCCAGCAGAGAGCTGAGAGAGATCAAAGCCTTAGGTAAGTAGGGCACCTATTACAGCCAGCATTTATCTTTTCTTCAGAGGAGATGGGAGAGAGCAGGAAGTTTGATGATTTTGCAAACCTAAACCAAAAGTTTGTTTCTGTAGCTGGGGGATATCAGAGACGTCTTCACAGTGGTTTTGAATTTGCATGTCTCAACATTTGACATTCCCAGCATGCAAGGAACATACTCAGGCACTCCAAAAACATGTAGGGAAAAGGGGAAACTACACTAAAAAGGTAACATCATTATTTAATTTATTCCCTTGATGGTTTAAACTTTGCTTGGATTTGTCAATGTTGCAATTATTTCTCTTGCTCTTACTTGTCAGATGACATTTTTCAGAAGCCTAAATAATATTGCTGGGTTAAACAGAAGCTTTTAGGTATGTCTGTGATACTGCCTTAACTCACATTGTCCTAGGAAGAGATGGAAAGCTCTTCACATACTCAGAACATGGGAATAGTGAAAAGTCTTAGAAAAATATAATTCCTGCCTAGTTTTTCCTCCCCAAACCTATTCCAGAATCTTGGCATCTTCAAGCACCTCTTGGGACACATCAAATAATGAAAAGCCAAAATCTGCATGAGGTTTTCAGTAAAGCAAACTTGGGAAATTTGAGCAGTGGGATGCATTCTCATATGGTGGATGCTGCAGGTCAGTTTCACTGAGGGCCCTTGGCACTGACTGCCTAATACTGAAGGATGGAAACAGCCACCTGGCCTGGAAAATACAAAACCTTTGGCCAGTCCTCAGTTAGCACATAGTATGTTAGCTTCATTTCTGGCTTAAGTGGGACAGAAAATGGCCCTTAGTAACTTGTTCCACAAAGGGAAACTGAGTCTCATGTACTCTGCTTCATCTGTCATGCTGAGGGAGTGTTTTAACTTTAAGTTCTATTATAAACATTTTAGTCATTAAGCCTCTACAAGTCCTTCACCAAAATTTCTCCTCTGGCATAATGGGTTTTGGTATGTCTGCTTTTGTGGGGGATAAAAACTGTATGCACTATGTTGTTCTTTATGAACACGTTGTGATTGCATATGGGATACGTTAAATAAAAGTATTTTGTGATGTTTTAGAGTTCCCTGAACAGCTCAGGATGGATGATGCCAGACATATGTCAGCCATCACTTGCAATAATTTTTTAAATATTCTCATTGTAGAAGTTCACGTGTATTAAACAATTTCAAGCTTAACAGTGTTGTGATTGTTTGCTTGTTTGCATGTAGAGTCAAATTCTAATTTATGATCCTGCAGTAAATTCAAAGTCCTGTTACATTAATGATGTTGCCTGTGAACTACATTGATGTTGTTAATTGCAGACCATGTTAATGATATTAATTCCAATCACAGAAAAAGTGAGTTGAACCCAAGCAGAAACCTTGCACAAGTCTTTACTTGCTTCTAACAAAATCAGCTCTGAACAGGCTGTTGACCCCTACCTGAGGTTATGTTTCACCTTTATTTGGAACAGATTTTATTCAGTTACTGTTCTCTAGCTGCTATTTTATACAGAAGCCTCACATTACTTTTAGTGTCCTTTTCTTGTAATGTTCTCTACATTTAGTTAGTCAGAGAGCCTAAAGGTTTCTCTTTCTATTCAGCCGTGACTGAAAATCTCAGTTTTCTGAAAGCCTTAGAAGTTGTTGCTTTGAAGGTTGTGTCACTGGTATTCTCAGAAACTTCTGGGAAACTGAGATTTTCACAGCAGCCATAGGGAAGTAGGAACATGAATCTTCTTGAAATTCACAGGAAGGTGACAACCACACTATAGCAAAAGTTAAAATGGAAACCTTGGTCAGAAGTTCTCATGACAGCAGTGGGTTGTAGTGACTACATGACCATGTGCTGCTCTTAGACTCAGATTGTGGTATCCATTCTTTGCTTAACACCTCTTATTTTTAATTTTCCATCATGATGAAAGCACCAGGGAGTCTGTTTGTGCAATAAACATCCGACATGCCTTAGAACAAATCAACCCAGTACTAACAGCACCACGGAGGGCTGTCTGAATCCTAATCAGGAGCAACAAACCCATTTCTACAGAGCTGTCCCTCCCCGGGGTCTTATGCTATTCCTTCACATGTTTCAGAGTGAAAGGCTGTTTATAGCCCCATTATAACATGTTTAGCATTAAATGTCAGGAAGCATCTGCTGACATATTTTCTCAGTAGGAGACTTCTAAATTCTGCAAGTGAGTTTGTGTAGCTGTCCTGAATATACATGGGAGTTCCCTCCAGAGATTTAAGTCATGTCTTTGAAGGCAAGTTAATGCTGCCTTATTGCAAATACTCTTCATAGAATAGGGTTCAGAGTACATGGTCAGGCTGAATATTCAACAGCAGACATTTTGTTCCTCTCTCATTTCAATAGCATCCACTCTCTGTCTCATGTTGTAGGCACCACTGGGAGATTTCTATTGCTGTTATTTCTGACATATGTGAAGGCACCCTCCCATGACACACTGGTTTCTGCCATAATGCTGGTTTAAGGAGTTAATCTCTGCCTAACCCCAGCACCACAGCTCATTTGACGTGGATTGTGACTGTGCCTTTGTGAGACCCTGCTTTGAACTCAGTGGCTGAAAAGATATATTCAGAAAAAGAGAAAGAGAATTTGAAAGCCTTTGTGTGTGACAATGGCTTTAAGCAGACATAACCAGAGATCACTAGTTGTCACTATCTTGTGCAGACATTGCTTTAATGTCAATGAGTCAGATCATAGATTTATATAATGGTTTGGGTTGAAAGGGGTCTTAAAGATCATCCTGTTCCAGCTCCCCTGCCATGGGCAGGAACACCTTTCACTAGATCAGGTTGCTCAGACCCCCATCCAGCCTGGCCTTGAACACTTCCAGGGATGGGACATCCACAGCCTCTCTAGGCAACCTGTGCCAGTGCCTCACCACCCTCAGTAAAGAATTTTTTCCTAATATCTAATATGAGCCTACTCTCTTTCAGTTTGAAGCCATTCTCCTTTGTTATTATATGCTCTTGCACAAAGTCTCCCTATTTTCCTTGTGGGATCCCTTCATGAAGTGGAAGGCCTCATTTGGTTCACCCTGAAGCCTTCTCCTGTCCAGGCTGAACAACCCCCACTCTCTCAGCCTGTCTCCACAGCAGAGATGCTCCATCCCTCTGATCATCTTGGTGTCTCCTCTGTGCTGGCTCCAGCAGGTCCCTGTCCCTCCTGTGCAGGGACCCCAGCTCTGGCTGCAGTGCTCCAGGTGGGTCTCACAGAGCAGAGCAGAGGGGCAGAATCCCCTCCCTGCCCTGCTGCCCACGGGGCTCTGGATGCAGCCCAGGACACGTTTGGCTCTCTGGGCTGTGAGTGCCATGGCTGGGGCATGTCCAGCCTCTCACCCACAGCATCCCCAAGTCCTTCTGGGCAGGGCTGGGCTGGGGCTGTTCATGCCCAGCCTGTGCTGATACTGGGGTTGATCTGACCCAGGTGCAGAACCAGCACTTGGCCTTGTTAAACCTCATGATGCTCCCATGGGTCCAACCCTCACGCTTGTCTAGGTGAAGGGGAGATATGGGACATCAGGGGGGTTGCACCTTATTTGACTTTCCTTTTCTGGAAGCTGTCCCTGCTTTTCTTTGTGCTTTGCCATGTTCAGTTCCAGCTTTGCCTTGGCTTTCCTTACCTCATCACTGCAAAACCCTGCTTTGTCTCCATACTCTTCCCAGCTCACTGTCCTTGCTTCTGCTGCCTGTGCACTTGCTTTCCCTTTAGTTTTACCAGCAGTTCTCTGCTCACTGCTGGTCTCTTTCTTTCCTTGTCTGACTTCATGTTCCTGGTAATGTGCTTTATAGGAGATGTCCTTAAAGCTCTGACAGTTCTGTTCCAATCTCTTGTCCCTGTGGGCAGTGTCCCAGAGGATCTCCCTGAAAATCTGGAACTCTGCTTTCCTAAAGTTCAGGAGCCTAACTTTACTCCTTACCTGACCACATCCCTCAGGACAAAAACTCCATCAATGCATGGTCACTGCAGCCCAGGCTCTCTCCAGTCTTGGTGTCCCCAGTTATCTTTTTTGCGCTGGAGACCAACAGATCCAGTACTGCATCCCCTCTGGTAGGGCTCAAGAGCTATTACCTGGCTCAAGAATTTATACTCCACTCCAGGAGTTTCCTGGATTGCCCACAGCTTTCCCAGCAAATGTTGGGGAGGGTGAAGTCCCCCAGTATGACTAAGGCCTGCAAGTGTGATGCCTCCTGTGGCTGGTCTAAGAAGCTTTGGCAACAGGCTCCCCTTGATCAGGACCTGAGCAAACACCACCCACAAGGTTCCCTTTGCTTCCTTTGCCTCTGATTCCTTCTCCACAGTCATTCAACTTGCTCATGACTTATCTTCAAAGAGAGCTCTTCACTCTCAGTCCACCTCTTGATGCAGAGGGCAACGCCCCTGCCTCTCTTTCCTGCCCTGTCCTTTCTGAGCAGCTTGTAGCCACCCATAGTCAGACTGCAGTCATGGGTTTTGTCCCACCAATCTCCAGTAGTGGCAACAAGGTCATAGTTTTCTAACACCAACTGGCTTTCACCTCCTCCTGTTGGTTGCCCAGGGTATGTGCCTTGGTAAAGGCACCTCAGCTGGGCTGCCAGCTCTGTCACCTTCCCAGGGCACCACCCCTTAATTCCTGTGAGATAATTTCCTGGTGTTTAAGTAGAATATGGTAAGGAAAACAACCCAGTAAAAAATGCACCTTTTTTTTTTTTCCCCCCCAAATCAGCTTCCAGTCTGTAGATGGGGGAAACATGAGTTTCTGGGGCATGAAACTGCTCTGATGGTTTATAGGAGCCTCTCTCTGTTTGCAGCAAGTTCTCTGCCAACCACCAGTCTGAGGTTTAGTGTCCATAAATCCAAGTGTCCACTTCTCCTCACACCCAACTAATACAAGTTCCTGACACTCAGTTATATATATCTGATGACCTGTATGGTCTTTGTGGCCTGCATGGCAAGACCTAGAGAAGGAAGTTGGGATAGTCCCTGCCCAAAATGTTGAATGAAATTGTGTGGTTGATGAATGCATCTTTGTTTCAGGACCTGTTCTTCCATTAGATTTTATCCTTACTTTTGGATATGCAGAAGGGCCAAACCCAACTACCTGCTGCTTCATCTGTCAGTTGAAACAAAAAGTTTTAAATCTAACAGCAAAAAGCTGTTAGACAAACATTCCTAAAAATAATTTTGAGTCTAAATTGGGAATTTATTCACCATAGATATGTTCAAAGAAACAATGAAACTTTTCAGACATTTATATACACTATAACACCCAAGATTTTTTTACAGACACTCCCAAAAGTCTGCCCAATTTATTGCATCATGGTACAGGTATTTAGTTTCTTTTAATTGCTACCAGACTATCTCATCTACCTTTATTTAATGAATAACCCAAGTTTTATCCAGCTAAACAGTTCTTTATTAAATTTGCTGTCCTGGTTAGACCATTATCACTGATTAAGTTTTCTGAGGTGTTCAAGTCTATGAAATGGGTCCCTTACCTGCAATGAATTAATTAAGTTTTCTGGGGTGTTTGGACAGACCTTTGACTCCTTAACTTTCTCTAGATATCTTTCTTGTTCTATGACATGTAATTCATCTCTAGTTATATGATAACCATTAAAAAATTCTTTATTGAATTTTGTTCTTCAGCTATTGATTAAGTTCTCTAAGGGGTATGGATCCATGGAGCTCCTTTCTGCAGGTGCAGTGAGGTAATTTCTCAGGGTTTTCTACTGACACTCAGCCAACACAGATTTAAATCAAAACCAGCTAAAATAATGGCCCAACATTCCTTAACTAATTAAACATAGCTCACTACAAAATTTTTATAGAGTCACAAAACTCCTGGCTGACCCTGTCACAGGGTCATTCTAAACTTTCTTATCCCAGGATGTCTGGTTGCCTATTGCTGGCAGGATGAGCATCCATAAGAAATCACAAGAGGTCTGTGCATTGCCCAGCCACAGGAGGAAGCCACAGCACAGCAGGATATCTCTAAGGCAGAAACTGAGAGTGAAGAAACTCCCTCAGTAGCTCTGAACAAACCTGAATTCACAGATCATAAGAAAAAGGGATTATTGGTGCAACCCACAGACCACAAGACGGAAGGAAGCAGAAATATTCCCAAAACTGTTGGGTTTTGCAAAGGGGGCGACAATTTTTGAAAGAACTGCTCTAGAAGAAATCTTCTGGAGAAGTGCTGAGGGTCATGAAGGGAAGAGCAGATCATGTAAGCAGTTCTTGCAACACATCTTTTTATCAGGCAGCAGCATGCCTTTCTTTTTCCCTTAAAAATTGCATCATTCTTAAACAGTAGCTTTTTAACTCCAAATGAAGGGAGCTCTCATGCTACAGAAACATTAATCTAAAGCTGTACTCTCAGCTCCAAATTGCTAACCATTGTTAATTTGAAGTTAATTTTACTTTAGTATCCAACACAGCAAAGACAGGAAAGAATTGTAAATTTGTGTATCCTCCAAGACTAATTCTGAGTGCAGTGTAGAAGTCTTCCTGTCAGCTGGCTGACTCATAGCTGTAGTGCTTGGAGGCAAAATGCTAACAGGAGAGGCTGTCATATTTCCAGTGCACTATGTGGCACCTTTTTCCCTTAAGAAGACCTTCTGTTTCAATAACAATATCATGAACCAATACAATAATGGAAAGTCAATAGAAAAAGAGCTTATTCATTTGCGCCCCACAGAAATATGATTATTTCCATTTTTGGGGGAGGAAAAAAAATGTATTTAATGGAACTTTGGGACAGCCTCTGCCTTTGTAAGATGAAAGAGACTTAGAATTCTCATGTTCTGAGACATCACTGGTGTGTCTCATAATACCTTGTAGTTGGCAATGTCTCCTACTTGGTCTCTTGATGAAGTGAAGAATTATTATTCTCTTTTATGAATAAGGAAAGAGAAGCACAGCAGCATTTATTGATTCATCCAGGATCTGTCACAGATGTGAGAGGGGATTTGAGTCTCATTTCAGTGTTGCTTGGGCTGTTATCCTTCCTTCTTTGGGTTGTGTCCACATGACCCTATTAGTCATAACCACGGCCTATTATCTACTGGGAGATCTTTAAATAAAATTGTAAGCTTTCACTGCTATGTTTGCAATCCCATCTGCTGCTCTGAAAGGCAAAGAATAGATTTAGTCTGAAAAAGGCTGCAGTGGTACTGATGAATCTCTTTTCATTAATCGAGAACACACAGAACAAAACCCCCTCAAACAGACAAGGTGGTTAAGGAGGTGTGAATTACTTTTTAGAAAGGTTTCTGATTCAATAATTTAGCATATTGCGAAGCATGTTTTTTAAAAAAATATATTTTAAAAAAAATCTTTATCTGTTTAAACCTGACGCTGATTTGGAATTTTTCAGGCAGAAGGTGTCATTAAACCTAAAAGCAGGAGGCTAAAAGACCTTAAAGGAGCAAATCAAAGCTTGTGAATTAGCACTGGAAGTTTTCATTATCAAACTGTAGGAAAGTATGCAATACTGGTGTTGCAGATAAACATCATTACTTAGACAATTTAATTTTATTGCACGTTTTTATATTGCACGTTTTCATATTGCAGCCTATCGCCATTGTACTTAGGTGGCTTTTTTAGATTAGTTCTCTCTCTTCTCTGTCTCAGATTTATCTTTGTAAACGTTTTATTTAGTCTGAAGAGGGCATTGAAACAAAAAACCGTGTCAAAAGCTGAACTGACACGTTTTTTCTCATAACATGGAATCCAGAAGCGTGGATCAGGATCCTTCAGTACTTGGCATCATAAACTCCCCAAACAAGCAGCTATCCCACAGAAGTTGCATGCATTTTATAGGAGGCAGTGAAATGTCTGACCTGCAAGGAAGAGCACATTTTTTGACTGAAATTCTCCGAGTGCTGTCCAGGAAGACAAATCTGCTGGCTGCCAAAAGCTGAGCTCAAGGTCTCTCTGCTGCTTCAGCTGCAAGCAGGGCACACCACCGGGTTCCTGGGCTGCACCTCTCTTAGGTGAAACCCAGAGCCTGTGGTGGATAAACCTTTGTAATACCTGGAGGCACACCCGAGTCCAAGGATCACTTGGTTTTTATTTGCTCAGTGCTGCACGGTGCCACGTTCCACCCACAGCCCCGGGAACTTTGCCTTTCCCCTCGCACCAGACATCCTGAAACTCCTGGATCAGCGTGCCCCTGGGTGCTGGATCCTGGAGAGCGTGGTGTTCCCTCGCCAGCCTCACCTCCCAGCTGGGGAGAAGCTGAAGGAGCTTAAAACAGGGCACTTAAACAAACTGGGGCTCTTTGCATGGTGCTGAAAACAAAACCCTCTGTGCGGCGTGACAGCTCCAGGTTAACCACAACACACAGAACGGCCAGGTAGGACAATTCCTCTATTTCTTCTCCTAAGAGAAGAGTGTGAAAACTTGCATAGAAGCTCAGATTTCAGCTTTTTTTTTGTTCCTTTCTTTCTGTTTTTTTTTTTTGTTTTTTGTTTTTTGTTTTGTTTTTTTTTTTCTCTTTTGCATACCAGATTATTAATCTATCTCTGAATGTTTCTCCTCAATAATGAGCCTGGTGTCAATGTTTTCTGTTTGTAGCACCAGCCCCAGTGTGTCACCAACACTCAAATCTAGAACAAGCTGGGATCACTGCAGTGTGGCTGTGTAAAGCTCTCTGAAGTTGGTGGGAAAACACATCTTAATTTTACTGGCTTTGGATCCAGGCCTCTCTTCTCTCTCTCTGTAGATTTCTGAAGGGAGAGCTGAGCTTCCCCTTCTTGCTGAAAGGTGTTCTGAGTTGTTCCTATAATCACTATTGGCAATTGCATTTTAATTTAACATAAATACATGAAACACAGGCTTTGCATGAATTGGTTTGCATTGGAGCTGACTGTCTCTGGAGGAGATGTGCTCTCTCACACTGGTAGATGCTCCAATTAGCAAGCTATTTTCTGGCCTGTCCCATGCTAAATGATAAATGGTGTCACTGCCTTTAAAACTGGAGGGTATGAGACTGGGATGAAGCATTTGCACCACTTGTTTAAGACCCTTATATAGAAATCACAGCGTTAGGTTTCTCCTGGACAGTCTTTTCTTAGCATAGTTATTTTTGTTTCATTAAGCCAGTATGTGACACCCTGCAAAGTCAACTCATGGATGCTCAAAAACTTTGTGAAGTTTTTCCTAGAGTAAACACTATCTTCTGCAGTACTGTGAAAAATCACCCCTTCTCCCACAAATCTTTTCTCATTTGATATACTAAGTCCTCCGATGTTTCCTCACATCTGTCTCTATTTTGACTCTTACCCTAGGACTAAGACACTTTAGAGTGTATTGAAGGAGGATTTCCACCACAAAGTATTGCTCTTCTCTCTCTACCCATGATTATTCAGGTGTCCTGATACTGGCAAAAGAAGTCCTATGAAAGCCAGAAGGAGATTTTGCCAAATGAGGCCATGGAGGAAAGAACATTTTTGTTTTAGCTAAAGCAAACTTGCAGTGCTACCTAACTCCGCAAATTTTAAATTACTTCAAAAACAGTATTGAAAGCAAAAGTTAAGGCCATGCTACTGGTGGCAAGAGGCACTCTCCTTATTTCTCAGCATTAGCTTGGTTGCAGAGCATCAGGTGAAGGTAACACTGCAATTCACAGTACCGAAGTAATGTTTGCTTCCTTTTCCGTGGATGGCTTATTTTTTCTTAGTGATAAAAACTCCCCGTGGATCTCTATTTAGTCAAATGTGTGACTTACTGCACTTTAGCTGTGGTTCTAGGTGTTAGCCTAGTCATGCCCTACACACAGTTTTGCATTACTGAAAGTCACTGTTGCAGGTTTAAGCAGAACAAAAATCACTGGAAGGAAGGAAACAGAGATGTGGGATAATTTGCTGGTATCACAGTTAATGATGCAGTTTGGTGACAGTATAGCTCTCTTCAAACCAGCCAGGAAACAATGCTCACAGTTTCACTGGGAATAGCTGGTCTCTATCAGAGAAGACAGACCCCTGGGTCATGACCAGGCTGTCTGTGTTAGAGGGACACTCCTCGCACCTTCCACAGAGTTACACTGGCAGTGTTTAGTCTGGGTAGCTGTCCAGCCCCTCACACTCGTGGGTCCAGCCTGGGACCCATAAATGTTTGCATGTGCTCAGCACTGGCTGCAGGAAGAGCAGGATTAGGTTCTTGTACAGTGGTGTAAAGGTAAGGAGGGAAACCTGCCTGAGAACCTGAGACTCATGAGCAGGAAAAGTCAGAGGTGAGTTCTGCTCTACTGTCTGTAGATCTGTACCTTATCTATATCTATATTTAAATATCTAAAGGTGATTTTCACAATTTAAAGGTGGAATGTTCTGGTTTTGCCAGCGCCCCCAGTGCCATATTCCAAGCAGGAGCAGTGAAAGGGCTGCAGACAGGCTGTGATCCGTAGATAAACAGGACTCCTTTTCCCTTCCCCTGACTCACTCCAGAGGCCTGCAGCTCCTTCCCTGCCTCACAGGTGATTCAGGATTACTCGTTTATCCATTACTTCCTTCCTGCTCCCTTCTTCTAGTGAGTCTGACTTTACTGGGATGTGCAATCACTTCAGGCTGCAATTTCAGTGGGAATCTGGATTACCCACCAGTTTAAATTTAGACCTCCACTTGCTTTCCCCTTCAGTAAGAGCTGCAGTGTGCAATTTATACTCTTGTTGTCTTGTGAAATGTTGCCAATGCATTCCCCACCTGCCATTTCACTTCTTGAACAAACAAGACTTTGTTTACTTTCCCATCTTAAATGTACAGATTTGGCGTTACAAAAGTACAAAAGGTACAGGTGTGAGGGGAGTCAGAACAATGGTTTTGCTTAATTTATGCATGTTTTCATGAGAGTAATGTCTTGCATTCCAATTAGGATTGCTCTCCTTGTCTTATAGACCTCCCCACCCTTCCAGCCATGTCCTCTGGGTGTTTTTTACCCGAGGGCTCTGTCTTTGCACTTGTTAGGATGGCTGTATCCTAAAGGGAATTTCCCCACAGCAAAGCAGTTCCCCCAAATCATAGTGCATCTCTTCCTGAGCTGCTGAATTTGTAGGAACTGTTCTGTGAGCATAAACTGACACTGATGCTGATTTATATTTATTTGTGGCACTGCAAACCATGACTACTCCAATTAGCATCCTCTCCAGCTCTACCTGCTGCAAAATAAATTGATGCCTCAATGCCTCAGACTTCCCCAGTACCTTTCAGGAACCTCTGGGCTCCACTGTTTGCAAACACAAGCATCTCACATTAAATTCACTGGTTTTCAGTGCTTTTCCTTACTACTGTATCCATCAAGCAATTTGGTTTGTCTTTAAATTTATTTCCAATTCTAGGGTTGTTTCTCTTCATCCTGGTACACTCCTAAAGTGAATTCTTTTGCCTCTGCTGCCTGGCCTTCAGAGCTCCATAAGTGCACTCCTTTTTTTCTTTGACTCTTCCCCTTCATGTGATGTAAGAGACTGCCTGAAGACCTCTTCTTGTTTCATTAACAAGCAAAAGACTTGAAACAAAAACGAAAAACCTGAACAAATTTGTAGAACACTTGCAAGATCAGCTGCAGACTGAAACAAGTTTCCAAAAAATCATTAATCCAAAAATTTCCACTACATCACATATTGATTAATGAAGCAATATACACTTTGGTCTATTTAAATTTCATGCCTCACTGGCAAGGTTGCCTCATGTCCCAGGCATTTTTGGGAGTCCCAAGGTATAGCTGTGTGAAGTACAACTTCACCATATGCTAGAGAGATTTCCCAGCTACAGCTGGACACCATGCACTGCTTTTGACTTTGTGTGCTTGCCAGAGGTTGTCATTCTCTGGATTGTCACCAGTTTCGTTTCTGATCAGCTCTCGCTGCAAAGTTGTACTGCAGGTTGACTGGCCAGGCAAATGTGCTTTTCTTTATTTGGTTTACAAACAGCATTTTTTCTCAGCATTTTTTTGCTGGACTAGTGTAAATATGCTCTTCCCAAATATGCTCTGCAAACTCACTTGGGACACTGCCTTTGACTAACCCCTTTGTGTTTAATGCTGTTTTTTTCTCCTATGGCCAAAACAGCAATCTGATTGTAGGAAAAAATTAAAGTCCTTGCCTGGGCAGACACCACCTGTTAAGCAGATGGCATCCAAAGAAACACTCAGACCTCTCTCTGACCTGTTTACATCTCTGTACCAGCTCATCCCCAGAGCTAATCCAAACTTGCTTTTCTAAGAGAAATTATGACTTTCATTTACTGACACAAAGCATTTATTCTGTTCTGATTACACCATCTTTACAAAGTCTTTAGGGATTACATGTGTCTTCTAGTACTCAGCTTCACCCAGGGAGCTTGGCCAGATACTAACAGTCCTTAGAAGACATTTCAGCTTAACCCAAGCCCTGTGAATATCTGCTGTGGAATATTTGAGGTAAGCAGTTACGTGGGAGCTGGGCACGGGGGATGCCAGCAGCCCAGAGTGGAGCTGGGCCACAGGCAGGGCATTGCAGAGCTCTGCTTTTGAGGTGTGACACAACTGGAACGAGGTTGTCAAGGTTCAAGGTTATAATCATAGAATCACAGAATGGTTTAGACTGGAAGGGAGAGTAAAATAATGTATTTCCAGGCCCCCTACTGTGGGCAGGCACACCTTCCACGAGGTTGTTCAAAGCCCCATCCAGCCTTGAACACAGCCAGGGATGAGACATCCACAGCTTCTCTGGGTAACCTGTCACTGTGTCTTACCACCCTCACAGCAATAATTCTTCCTAGTATCTAATCTAAACCTACTCTCTTCCAACTTAAAGACATTCCCACTTGTCCTATCTGCATGATTTTGTCAAAAGTCCCTCTCCAGTGTTCTTGTAGGTTCCCTTTACATGTTAAAAGGCTGCTTAGAAAGTTAAAAATGCAGATTTGGAAATAATGGAACTCAGCATAAAAAGAACCTAAAATAACAAAACACACCCTGAAGATTTCGCTTAAGAGCATATTTTCTCATTGTCTGCACTAATCCTCATGCAGTTTACACCTCTTTTTCTATTATTTTAAACTGGGATATCCTGTGATTATCTAAAGATTATCTATCTCCTTGTGGGGAGGAGGCACCAAAAATGGTTGAGCTTTTATGCTTCAGTGCCACACCAAGATAAAGGGCCATGGGTTTTGTGGGTTTTTTTCACTTCCTTATTAAGAAAACTGCTTTCTATATTTCTCCTGACTATGCACTTGGTGCTTCACAGTACTGCTGAAACCTTATTCATTCTCTTTAGTCCCAGAGTCTTTTGATTACTTTTTTTTTTTGTTGCTGTTGCATATCTTCATTAGCACATTACAAGCTTGAAGCTATGTGTCACTGCCTTCTGGAGATACACCAACAAGACCTTGATCACTCTATCAGAAACAGGAAATGCTGTCTCTTCTTATGGGGCCCACAACTTATTTAACCCTTAAGCAGCACATGATGAAAGTCAGAAGTGGGATGACAAATGGCAACACTGGGAATTGGGTGTTAAATATCTACCTCCCTTCTAATGTATCTCCTTGTTTTAAAAGGGATCTTCTGTGATACTGCATCATATCCCAACAGCAGAAACGGTAGTGATTAACCTCAAATGAGTTTCACACCCAGCTCCTTGTGGCTGTGTGCACTGCACATTTCTCACTGGCTTAGCTGCTGATGTGTTCTTCATGTTCTCCTGATCTGCCAGTGAGGAGCATGTCCTTAACTCTGCCATCACATCCTGAAGGCCCCAGGCACACATCAGGCTCTTCCTCTCCTTCATAAGGCTGCAGAGGGATTCACATGCACAACTTCTACCTCAGTTAACAGAAAATCACTGCCTAAACACTGGCTGTCCACGTGAATGGAGATGGGAATAATACATGTCTTTGCTCTCAGCCAAGTAAGTGCAAAGGAACATGCACTTCTGTTAAATACCTGGAGGACAGATGCAGGAACAATACAACATAAATTAAACTTGCACTGAATAAAAGCAAAGGCTGGCAGTGCTGTGATCTGGCATGGGCTGTGGCCATGCTGGCAGAGCTGTGGATATATTTATGGCTTATTTACTGCCAAGGTGGTGCTGCAATGGAAGTGCAAACTGTTGATTAAAATGTCATGCAGTTTTGATGGGGAAATATCCAGGGAAATAAATTTTTTGTGCTTTTTTATGTCATATCATATTAGCACAGACATTTTAGATTTTTGGTTAATTATCTGAAGTTTGATGTTCCATAGAGAAGCCAAGTTTTCTCTTGTCAATACATTAGGCTCCCTAGGCCTTGTTTTATATGATTTTTTTTCCAGATCATGCTCCTTTGCCACCAGGCAGAGGCTTCCTTGTTCTTTTCAAACTTCACAGAACCTGAGCTCTGATGGCTCAAGAAGCCAATTCAGTCCTAGTCATCAGCTCTACAAATTATTGTAGCGCTACAGATTATACTCCTGTGTGCTTAAATCCTGTTTTGGGATCATGGCTCGATGGAATGCTGGTCCTGTTGCACATCCCTAAAGTGAACATCAGTCAGTAACCCCAAGGCCCTCTAACCTCTCTGAAGTGGGCCAGGTTATCATGATCTAGCCATCAAAAACTATAATAATATAATAAAGACCTAATTATAGAATTGTAAAATGATTTGGGTTGAAGGGACCTTAAAGATCATCTTAGCTCCAACCCCCTGCCATGGACAGAACACCTTCCACCAGGTTAATCTAGGCAAGACTTGAACACCTAATTCAGTAAATTATGCTAAAAAATATTTAAAAGATCATTTTATATTAGAAGTAATTATGTAGCAAGTAGCAAGTTGTCTCCATATTTCTCCTGGCAGGATAGATATAATTGTAACCTGGAAAAGAGACAGTAGAGATATACATCATACAGTATGTTCAATTTGGAATTATGGTTAAAATGCTCATGAGCATAATGGATGTGGCATGCTATTTACAGGAATTCTCTCAGAATGCCACTAAGTCTTTCATGGGATGGATAATTGATCTTCACAGCAATATGCAATGAAGGACTTAAAGAAATAAATCCCAGATATCTTGGCTGGTGCTGTAGGGAATGCAGAAGCAGGGACTAGTCCATGCAGACCCAGGGACTTCCCATCCCTTCCATGCATACCTAGTGCAGAAAAGTGGAAGATTGTGGGAAGTCTCTGTAAAATGTGGAGGTTTGGCATGGTTGGATCTCCTCTGGGTGTTCAACCACGGGGTCCCACTGAGGGGTATCCTAATTCCTCAGTGGATCGAGCTGGGGTTTTTTGATGTGTGTCTGAGGAGTGGGCAAGTGGCAGTGCCTGAAGTGCCACCACACATGGCATATGCCTTGGTGGCAGCTGCTGCCTTGCCAATAGCAGCCTTGGCCCTTGTGCAACACCCCTGTTACAAAGGGCACTCAAAGGTTCCAAGGAGCTGGGCTGCAGCTTTGCCCTCAGCTACTGATTTTATTTTTCTATTCACATTCATGTGATTAGCTTTTAACGAGCCCTCCCAGGCATCCCCCTGGGATCCCCCTCTTTTTCTGTGGAGATAATTAGGAAATATGTGTTAAAGCAGTGTGGACACCTCTGGGGTTTGCTGCAGCAGCTGATTAATCCCCAGGCTTTGCCAGTGCAGCTGGGCACGTGCAGTGTCCTGGGCAAAGACAGAGACACGGATTTTTATTCCAGGAATATAACTCTGAGACAGGAGGCTCTCCATCAGCTCCCACCAATATCTGTGTCCACCAAATCACTCAGTTTCTCACAGGATCACAGAGAATATTTCAGATACCCAGGAGATTTCTCTCCTTCAACAGCACCTTCTCTACCAGAGCAGTGAAATTTTTGGCCGGGAGGGAGTTTGTAAACAGAACATCCCAAATCTGGTGGGAACAGGACTCAGAAATGAGGTAGTGTTGGGCCTTGTTCCCTGCAGGACTGGTTTTCTTCTCGACTTTTTTCTGAGCATCTGAACCTGGGTTTTTGACCAAAATGTTTTCAGCACTGCTGCATCTCCTAAGGGCTGCAAAGGCAACACCTGAGAGATATTATTTCAATTTCTGTTTTAAAACATCAGATGTTATCACATTTGCAGGGGTTGGTGCCAGGAAGATGAGATCAATAGTTGCCAGAGCAAGCTGTTGCTTTCTTTTTAAAGACAAGAATCTGGACCTTTTTTGATTTCTCATATCCAAGGTGTGGACAATAATGTCCTGATTTGTTCCTTTGAGTCCTTTATTTCTCATGTATCCTACTCTGACTTTTGACAAGAAGAGGATACTGAAAATGTCTCATTGGAAAGCCTCTGACCCCTTTGACCCATTGCAGGTGCTCATAACAACAGATGTTTCCCCACAGTGAAGTGGGTTACTTATCCTTCCCCTACATAAGGAGCTCCTCACTGATAAGGACTAGGGGGGAAAGCTGGGACAAGAAAAGCATAGACTGTGGGAGGAGATTAATTCATCTAAGGCTAACCCTTGTGGGTTTGTGAGGAAGCCAAACAATGCCAAATAGAAAGGCTTTTGTGGAACAGTGACCAGCATGGTTAGGAACTGAGCAAGGCTCTTGTGGTGCTCTGGGAGATGAGGCTGGGTGAAATGATCCCTGGAGATTCCACATGCTTGGGCATGGGGGATGAGCCCAGCATGGCTCATCAGACAGTGGCACCATCACTCATCTGCAGAGTGGTACCAGCCATGGCAGAGCAGGTCAAGCTCCAAACCTTGCAGTTCAGGAGTGGCAGACTGCAGTTACAAGAGAGTAAGGGAAGGCAAAGACCATCAGTGCTGCTTTTGAAATATATTGGATCACTGGGAAACCATCAAGATGTCAGTAATTTTAAAAATTGTATATCATGGAGACAGATTCTCTCAAGGACAGGCATTTGGTTTAAGTCTACATTGTGGGATGCTCCAGCATGTTCTTCTCTCCTGTTTCTCTCCAATCCTCTAGTTTGCTCCAGCTGCTCAAGGGCATATTAAAACTGGAGCATAGTATGAAGGAATCTGCCTGGCCAAGAAGACAGCTCGTTTACTGGAACAACTGCAGATTTAACTTCCCACCATGGCAAGTGACTGCTGCCCTGTTGCATCTGCCCAGCTGAATCTCTGCCCAAACCATGCTGGCTTCAGGGAACACTCAGACACCCAGCATATGTGTACACCCTTTATACAGGAACTGAGATTTTGACAAGTGCCACTGCAGGCAGCAGTGCTCCCTGGCATGTTTGGAAATCTGCAAAAGAGGATGTAAATCACCTGGTGATGGGAAAGATGCTATCCAGGGAACAAAGTGTAAGGCAAGGACAAGAGAACCCGGAGCTGAGTTCATAACCCTGAATCACCTCCTGCTCTTCTGAGTGCTTCCATGTGTGTTAAGCTTCCCTGTGTGAGCAGGTTCACTGGAGTCCACAAGGAAAGCATAGCTGAGGGAAAAGTCATGGCCAATGTATATGAGGTGGATTTCAGTGCCAAGAAAAATCATAAAACAGCCTACTAAACTCTTAGCTATTTTAAAGCCTAAACAAGACCCAAGACTGGGTGGCTTTATGGTTGGTTCCATTTGTGTGTCAAAGGAAGGAGACAAACCTAACTCTAGGAAGGAAGAAATTACTGTGGCCAAGGTCAAAGTGGTAATAAGCAAGTATAAAGACAGCAGCAAAGAAAGTAGGAGTAGTGTAGAATGACTTGTAATCAACCAACATATTAAAATGTCATGAAGAAAAGCAGATGAAAGTTATAAGAAGGAGGAAAAGTCCAGAATGAGGCAAAACTAAGGGGTTCTCTACATATATAAAAGGACCAAAATTAATCCAGATTCTTCTACTTTTTCTTGCTGTTGAAATGAGGTGTGGGGGTCGAGAAAATAAAAAATGGCCAGTGCAGGGGGGATTTCTTCTCCAGTTAGATCCTTCGAGGTCTTCATCATAAACATCTGAAAATGACCTGGATCTTCAGGAGATCAGTCCTATGTGCCTCATCCCACATTGGCTGTTTGTTGTATGTGTGCTTGAATTAGGAAGCCAATTCAGTGAGCATTGTCTCAAATTGGTGTAGCTTGAAATATCCCTGAGGTCATAGCAAAAGGCACAGACTTTTCTTTCAGAAATTGCTTGTGATGCTAGAGTGCCCTCTTCATTGTCACTCTGTTCCTCAGCCTTCATGACCAGCACTGGAGCACTATCACTGCAGCTTTCAGAGTCCTCCATACCTTTCCTCTTGACTACAGAAGATTTCACTTTGTAGAAAATACTCTTTGGCAAAGCCTTGACTCTTGTGTTACTATAATTAATCAGCTGATCAACGCATTCAAGAGGGTAAATATGAAACTAATTTTAACAGTGCTAATGAATTTGCCTGTAGGAAAACTCAGAAGCTGAAGGAAAAAACCAGACACAAACACACATAGAATATTAAAGTTTCTTGTGTAGTCACAATAGATGGAGATATTCCTGGCAGGCATTACTGTGAAGAATATGATGCTTTAAAAATAATTGCAATTCACAGGTATAGGGAAGCTAGAAGTGGATCAAAGTTGTAGTTGCCCCAATTTTGGTCTGGAGATTAGAGCAGCTGGCAGGTGAAATGCCACAGGACTGCCATATAGGATGGCACTGTATTGTGAAGAGTGTCAAAGCTTGGGGAAAAAAGTGAATGTTTTATTTGTTGAAGGTGGGAAACTGGGGTGGGAAGGCTGGAAGGCTCATGAGCTGCTGGGGGGTTGTGGTGAGCAGGGCCCCCGTGGCCACAGTGTGGTCAGGCAGGTGTCCCAGAGGGCAAGGGAAGGTCAGGATCTCGGGATGAGCAAGCAATTCGGCGCCGAAGCAATCCTCTGGCTGGCTGGAGGAAACTCTGTGGTTGAGTTATGCAATTGTGCTCTACGAGGCTTTTCTCTGCAGAGTTCTTGCTACTGACAACTTTGGAAAGTGAGTGAGGTGGAGCCTTGGGATCAGCTTGTAGGACCGTGTCTCTGAGTTTAAGGAGTCCTGACCAACTCCGGTGTTACAGGCACAGAGAGAGGGGCTGCTGCTGAGAAATGGATCTCTTCCCAAGCTCATCCTTTTTGAAGGCAATTTGATATGTTGGACTCTTTTTCCCGATTGCTTTCTTTCTGAAAGCTTCCGCGTCGGGCAGGAGGTAGGTAAAGCTGTTGCCTCTGGAGTTAGTTGGGGTTCCCCAAGCCCAGGTGCTGTGCTCTTCTGCTTTGCTCTTTCACAGCTTGTAGCACTGAAGAATTGTATTTTTAAGGGAGCTACTACACTCTCCTTCTCTACAGGAAACAGAATATAAAAAAAGAAAAGGAGAGGAAAAGAAAAAAAAAATAATAATTTGGCAAGGAGCCAAGCCCAGCGACTGAAGTAAGAAGTAGGGAACTTGGAGTAAGTGTAGCTGCCGGGACACTGTATGTCAGAGGAGTCAGCGGCGGGTTTAAGGTGCGGAGAGACAGGCGATGCCCATCTCGGAGCGCAGATAAGGGTTGCGTCCTTAGGTGAATGTCCCGGCGCTGCGGCCGGGAGCGAAGCTGCCGGTCCTGGGAGGGGATAAAGCTGCGTGTAAAGGAGAAGAGAGGAGTGTACCGGAGTGCTATGGAGGGCAGCAACTTTGTTGCTGTGACTTTTACAAGCCGTCAAGGGTAAGATTCAATGCTTTCCTTCCGCTATCTTGTTTTTCCTGACAGTTTGGGGGTGGGGGGCAGAAACTTGTGGGGTTTTTTTTCAGACCCGAGAGTTTTGCGAAGCTTAATCAAAGCGCTCGGGGTTGATCTTTTCCTACGGGCGAGCTGGGAGACGTCTGGGTGGAGTGAGCTGAGCTGTGCATGATTCCGAGCAGCAGGAGCAGCAGCAGCCGCTCGGGAAGCTGCTATTGTTTGTTTCAGAGGGATCAGACCGCGTTTCTCTTTGGGAACCCGCTCCGCCACAGCTGTTGGTTCGTAACTTGAGCGTCGCCGCAACTAACTTACCCAGCGGAGCTGAATGCAGCTTTTTGACTGCCGTCCTGGTGTCAGTTTAAAGAGTGTTTTAATGAAGACAGATGGAGGATGTTGGATCATTACTTTAAGACGTGGCAGATAACAGACTGAGCCTGTTTCCCAGCAATTACAGCTAATTGCATTGGCACATTGGAGTGTAGGGGTGGGAACGCAGAGTTTCATGGGTTTCTGTATATATAGATTGGAACAGCACCAGAAAATAGCTGTATCGCTGGCTCACCTCATCCAGGATACCTCTTCACGTATGGAAAAAGCAGGGAGGCTTCAGGGATGCTTTGAAACTCTTTGCACCTGGGTCGGTAGATTTAAACCAGAGGCTACGCTACTTTTTTTAAACCCTGATGCCACGAGTGACCACTTACAGCGCCTTAAACTTGTTCCAGGTTTTAATTCAGCCAAATCTGATTTCAGCCCTGAAAAAGAGTAGTTTCTGGATTCAAAACACACGTTTTAGTTGTCAACCCTGCGGCTCGCTTTCTGTGTTTGCAAAGCAGGGAGTGGTACAACACATGCTATTCCCTGTTTTGCTCTTGAGGTATTCAAACACAAGAGGATGTAAGGAGGGGTGGAGAAATGCAAATAGTGATGTATTTCAGTGCTGAAAGGTTAATAGTACTAATTACTTAAATGGCTGAAATTTTTGAGTCTGCTTTTGGTAAGAAAAAGCAAATGCATTCTTCACTTTGGAACCAAAATTTGACAAATTTGACTGAAACAGTTAGTACAGCTGTAGTTCAAAGGGGCCCCTTGGCAAACATGCCTTTGTGTGGCACATGGCAAGGTCAGTCTGTGCCAGGTGTGCCAGGCCTTTATGCTGATCTCACCAGAGCCTTGGCAAAAGCTGCACTGTGGTGTCCTTCTCTTGCAATACCTGTGAGTGAATGTGACTGTCCAGCTCCAGCACATGACATGTGGCAACAAAGGCATGGATAAAACAGGGAGGCTGAGGATCTGGTGTATTTTAGATCCTTAGTATTTTCTCAGATGTGCCTCTAAATCCAGTAAAGTGATACATGTTCAAAATTCAGGAACTGAATTTGTATTTAACATCATTACTCCACCAAGAGCAATGAGCATTGAAAACAAGTTTTCAACCTTTTTTGTCGTGATGTTCATTGCTTGGGACATATTTTCTCATATGTTGAGTTGTTGGTTGAATATTTAGTAATTTAGCCTGAAAAATAACAGAATTCTAAAATCAGTGAGTATTCATGAGCATTACATCATCTAAACATATTTTAAAAAACCCAAACTTTGCTGCAAAAAATTGATCTGACCTGGAAAGGTGAGGGGAGACATGATATGCTTTCTGAATTTGTACCTGCACAGGGTTGTTTAAACTTTTTTGTGTGTACACACACCACAGGATATTTGGTGGCAAAACTGACTGGAGAAATCTTGTTCTTCTGCCTAATTCCCCTCATTTCTGGGTGCTTACTTCTTGTACTACAGCACTATTCACTGCCCCCTCAGATCTGATATGACCACTGCCTGGGCAGGAATTTCAGTCTGTACTGAACTACACCCCATGATCTGGATTAAAATAACCCTTCCAAAAATGATTGTATTTAGCATGGATCATTTAACAGAGTCTGGGAATGAAGTGATAGGAGCAGAGGCACCAAGTATATCCTAATTCATATTTATCATTGAATCTGATGTATCATATAGCTTTGTTGAGAGAAACAGGGCCAAGAAATAGGACATGTTTTCCATCCACAACATCTGCTCTGTATTCATCCAGGTTGTGCCATGTCTTTTCTCATTTTGCCACTCAAGGCTGTGGTGGTGGGAAATGCCTCCCTCCTCCTTCAGTTTCCAGTACAGCCCTCAGTGAACCTTTGCAAAATCCACATGTTGTAGCTCATTGCAACTTACCCCTCATGCCAGAGGAGCTTTGCAGTTGTGTTCTCAAGCCAAATCATTGAATTGTGGGATAGTTTGGGCTGAAAGGGACCTTGAATATCACTGTGTTCCACCTCCCCTGCCATGGACCGGGATGCTCAGAGCCTCATCCAGCCTGGCCTGGAGCATTTCCAGGGATGGGGCATCCACAGCTTCTCTGGGCAGCCCGTGCCAGTGTCTCACCATCCTCAGAGTAAATAATTTCTTCCTAATGTCTAGTATAAGCCTACTCTCTTTCAGTTTGAAGCCATTCACCCTTACCCTGGCATTTCATGCCTTGTCAAAAGTATCTCTCAAGGTCTCTTGTAGTCTAAGTACTGAAATTGGCTCTGAGATCTCACCAAAGCCTTCCCTTCTCCAGGCTGAACAACCCCCACTCTCTCAGCCTGTCTCCACAGCAGAGATCCTCCATCCCTCTGATCATCTTGGTGTCTCCTCTGTGCTGGCTCCAGCAGGTCCCTGTCCCTCCTGTGCAGGGACCCCAGCTCTGGCTGCAGTGCTCCAGGTGGGTCTCACAGAGCAGAGCAGAGGGGCAGAATCCCCTCCCTGCCCTGCTGCCCACGGGGCTCTGGATGCAGCCCAGGACACGTTTGGCTCTCTGGGCTGTGAGTGCACATGTCCAGCCCATGTTGAACTTCTCATCCACCAGCTCAAGCCTCTCTCCTCTGGTCTGCTTTCAAACTGTTCTCTTTGGGATTGCCTTGACCCTCCTTGCTTCTGTCTCTAAAATAAGGCAGAATTTGGTTTGTGAGGAAACATCACTTCCCTATTCAAGACCTGTCAAATCAGCTTCTCATTGCAGATATTGAAATACCCAGAGCCCTTGATCAAACTGTCAGTAGCCATAAAGAAGGTGGATTTTCTTTGCAGAGAGACAGTTCACAGAGCCCTGCAGGTACAAAAGTGTTCTATGGTGAGAAGGGATAATTTATTTGTAGCTTATACCTCCAATTCCCTGTAAGGGAAGAATTGGAAATTTGAATTTTAAATAATTTCTGATATAGGTTCTGAAAACATGGTGAAGCAACATGTGTCCTGTTAAGCTGAGGGATTGGACCTGCATGAGTTCTCAAATACTCTGAGCCCCAGTTGATTATTGAACAGTGCAGAGTGCCTGGGGTAAAAAGAAATGAAAAAAATCCAAAAATAATCAAGAAGAAAATGGAGAAACAACAACAACAAAAGTCCAGAAGGGCTGATTCAGACTGTGGAAAGCAACTAGAGGAGACTAAAGCAGTGCCTCACTTTGCCTGAACATAGCGGGTGCCAGGGAAAATTAACACAAACAGGAAATTGTCTTTTTTCTGACTATAGAATGTGTTTTGTGTGTTTATGGGTTTTTAATTAATTCAGGAAAGGAGGCTATGAAATTGTCCAAAATTTGAGAAGTACTTAATGCCACACAACAAATGAAATATGAGATAATTTTTTTCCCCCAATAGCTTTTTTTCCCTGGAAGCATAAAGAGAAATTAAAACTCTAATTAAAAATAGATGTGAGTGATAGGAGGCTGATGACCCATCATTGCAAGTTTGGAAGGGAAACTGAATCTCAGCCTTAAAAAAATATGAAAATAAAGAAAATTAAAGAGAGGCATGAATTTTGATTACACGTGAAATCTGTGGGGGAAAAAAATACCCTGAGGGAGGTTGTTGATAAATACAGGTGCAAAGATGTTGGATGATGCAGGTAGAATTGAGAGTCTAAAATAATCCAAGAAAGAAGACCTGGGGCTGAAATGCAGGAAGAGCCAAGGTCAGCCAAGAGAGCACATCTGTCTGCACAAGCTGTGATAGGTGAGACAAACAGGAGCAGTACCTGCTGCTCCACCAAAGGGGACAACTCCACCATTACTTGCTCGTGTTTCTTTTCACACTGGCAGCTGGTGGTCAATGAACTCCCAGACTGAAAACAGACACCTGGGAGTGTGGCAGTGTACTGTCACAGAGGGGGTGTGAGCAGGCAGCCTTGCACAGGAGCCACAGTCCTCCTGAGAGTGGCTTTCCTCTGTAAAGAAGGATGGGGATTAGACGTGTGAGTCAATAACAAAGCAGTAAAGTAAGATATTTGCAATATTATGAAAATAAAGGGTACACCTAAATGCAATAAGGGTGTGTCTAGCCCTTAATGCCATCATCTGTGTGCCCATTGAATACTGACACATTTTCAAATTACATTGTGGTTTGGGCAAGTCAGGAACTGAGTTTTGCCTAGAGGATCAGGTCATCTTGGGAAGGATTCATGCATGACTCCTGGGATTTAACTAAGTGAGCAGGTATGCCAAGTCTGTGTGGTGGAAATGATGAACTGGAGAGGTAATTGGAACAAATGGATGTGGCAAAGTTATCCCCCACGTCTGCCCTAAAAGGTGAAGTTTTGTGGGAATTGAAAACCAATAAGGGTATTTGTGCTGGCCATGATGGTAACTTAAATTTACTGCTGAGTGAAGACGTTGAGTGCATGCAATCCTGATTTAATGCACTGAGAAGCTGTGGGAACTACATGCTTTCCATATCAAAACACTGTATTGTTTCAGTCTTCTTGTCGTGCTGCATTCCCACCAGAAACCAGGGTTCAAAGAACCACAGTAATTAACAAAAGCAATGTGTCAGAGCTGAAGGAAGTTTGGGTTTTTGTTTGGAAGACGTGAAAGTCTATTGTTTGTTTCATGTTATTACTGTAGAGAGAAAGCTTATAGCCACCTTCTCTTCTCTGCTCCCCCAAAAATATAAACATCCTTTTTTCACCCTATGATGAAATTATATGCCTTGTCAATTGAGTACACAGCTGGGAGAGGTAGCTGGGATTGTTTTTCTGAAATGTTTGGAAAATACACGAAGATCCAGGGTTCATATGGGTCATGTAATCATCAATATGATGATTATAACCAGTTAACCTTTTGAATCTTTGTGCTGGCAGTGATGAGTGCCATTTGTTTTTCTAAAATGTTTTGCAAATACAACAATATCCAGAGTTCATATGGATCATGTAATCATCAATATTTTCATTACAACCAGTCAACCTTTTGCATCCTTGTGCTGCCAGGATTACCAGATTAGTGATTATCAGATCTGTGGCTCCTGGTGCTTTAGAAAATCTGAGGTCTTTACCTCTATGCATGTGGGGAATGTATCTCACTCTTTTCACCATCTTATGGGAAACTCTCAGTGAGTAGGGGTTTGTGAGACTTAACAGTAATTCTAAAATGTGGAAGAAATACATTGAAAGAGATAGACTGAGGTCAGGGATGGAAAGCAAGTTTGGTCAGCAGGGTCAAGAAAGCTTTAGATTGTGACATTGCATATTTTAACTCTAAGTGGTTCGGCTTCATGGGCACAGAAATTCTGGGGAGAGGTGGTACCAAAGCATTTGTTATGATGAGCAGAAACAATTGGATGAGTGAATAGAGAGAGGACATCTTCCAAGTAGAGTGGGCACAGAGAGGCTCCCAAACCCCTCACTGAATTCAGATTCATGCAACAGCAGTAGCTAAATATAGCTTTGCTGGAGCATCTGGACCAGAAGTTTGACATAAGCTAGGATTGTAGAGTTTTCCTTAAAGTTTACCTTTATTTTCTGCAAAGACATGAAGCCCAGGCTTTCACTGGTGGTGTTGTGTGAGGCTTGCATTTGGGCAGTGGCATAGGCTGTGGTCGCATGCGTTTCCAAGATGTGACATATTTGTTATTCCTGTCTCCTTAGGCACCCTTGCTCTGCACAGATAACACAGGATAAAGTGAAAAAACTACATTCTGTCACCTAGAAAACTTGTTCTAGACTGTGACTCTCTAAAGTGTCTCAGCTTGCCTCACTGACCATTTAAGCAACTGGTATAGTGCACCTGTTGGTTCAGGCTCCTGGTCACAGAGCAATGCCATCTTTCTCATGTTCACAGATTCTCTAGCTTGTCAGCACCAACATCACCTTCAAATCCTTTAAATAAACTTGTCTGGTGATTGGGACACATAAAATTCCACTACCAGCCAGTTTTGACGTGATTATTTTTTTAATGCTCAAATCCTCTGCCTATCAGGATATAATCAGGGCTTTAAATGCATTTCTGGTGCCTGGTCTTAGCTTCTGGGCCAGGTAGTTTGGAGCCAGTGGAGGAGAAATTTTATTCTAGTCTGCCCCAAACATGCAGGATGACCAGCAATGGACAACAGTGTGAGCCAGCACGTGTTGAGCAGAGGCGGATTTACAGGAAACCAGTGCTTCCCTCTGCTTCCTCCTCTTCAAGGAGGCTGGACTTGCTCTGGGTAGACACGCAGTTCGGTTCCTCTGTGCCTTAAGTACAAGCTCTGGGTGTGTATTTCTCATTTTCATATAGCTCCAAGATAGTGGGAATGTCCTCTTCAGTCTCTCCTCCACTGGCCCCTCTTTTGTGCTATGTCAGGAGATGAATTGATCAGCATGTCCAAGGTAAGGTAGCCCGCTGATGCAGTGCAACCTGAAAACCTAGGACTGTTTTACATAGATGATAAACGGTGGCTGTTGGCCACAGTGCTTAGGAATTTGTTTCCCCCATTTATTTGGCATAGAATTATATGTGTGTGCTGCTGTATGTGTTGTGAATTGCCTTCTCTTTTCTCTTGCAGAAGTTCCATGGAGTTGGACTAAAATAAAGTTTTGGGATGTCTCTATTTGGATTAAAATTTGGAAAAAAGAAATTGAAAGGTGAGTGTGGTCTGGTAATGCCATTGTCTTGTGAGCAAAAGAATGTAAATACAGCACATGTGGAAATCCTTGAGCTCCTATTTGGGAGCATGTCTGGCCCAGAGCAGGTGGGGGAAGATACACTTTCTTTCCTTTTCCTGCATTTCATGCTGCTTTGGAAGAGTGCTGTGGATTGGGAAAGGCGGCACATCTGCAACAGGACCAGCTACAGAATTTGTGCACTGTCCTGACACATGGCTGCCTTGGGGAAGTTGGGTTTTGGTGGTTTTTTTTAAATACAGAATCCTTTGCGGGTGTGGGTGGATGAGCAATGCACAGTGCAAAGGTCTGATGCAGTTTTTGGATGATGAAATGTACCGGTCCATCTCAAATTCTGTGTTCAGTTTTGACCCCCTCACAAGAAAGACTTTGAGGTGCTGGAGCACATCCAGAGAAGGGAGAAGAAGCTGGTGAAGGCTCTGGAGCATAAATCTTATAAAGAGCAGCTGAGGGAGCTGGGAGGTGTCTAATCTGGGGAAAAGGAGGCTCAGGGGAGACTTTATTGTTTTCTAAAACTACCTCAAAGGAAGCTGTAGTTAGGTAGGGGTCAGTCTCTCCTCCCATGTAACAAGAAACTGGACAAGAAGAAATGGCCTTGATTCACCAGGGGAAGTTTAGATTGGATATTACAAAAAATTTCTTCACAGGAAGAGCTGTCAAGCATTAGAACAGGCTGCCCATGGCAGCCATGCCCATGGTGGAGTCACCATCTCTGGAGGTGTTTAACAGATGTGTAGATGTGGTATTTAGGGACAGGGTTTAGTGATGGAGTTGGCTGGGTAAAGAGCTGGATTTGCTGAATTTGGAGGCCTTTTCCAATCTAAACAATTATGATTCTGTTTTATGATGGCAATGGCCTAGTTATTCCCCCCAATCAGAAACAGGAAGAGTAAATTAGAGACATGAGAGCACTCTGTGGGCACCCTGAGAGACCCAGGGTGCAGTGTCTGGTCGGGGATCCAGGCCTGCAGGCATGGTGAAGAGGGAGAGTCTCCAGCCTTTCCTTCCAGGGTGTTCCTCTCTGTACTTCATGCATGCGGAATTGCTGCCCTACTTGTTTTTTGACAACCTCTCTGAGCTCAGAGGACTGAACAGCTTTTTCCCAGGGGTTTATTTTTGCAATTGTGCTGCTATTTCCCCTTCCTGGACCAGGGCAGACTGCGAGCCCTGGTGTTAAGACAGGGGCATCCGTTTGTTTCTCCGACAGTCCCAGGAGAAGAGGTTGTGACTGCTCCCAGGGAAGGATCTCTGCCAGCCCCAGATCTTTTTTACCCTATTTTGCCTTTGCTGATGAAGCAACAGAGATTCATCTGTGAGCCACCATCCAGTCAGGGCACCCCCACTTGTACAGCAGTAACTGTTCAGATTATCAAAAATATTCTGTTGCTATATTAAGAAAGTGTTGTGTTTTGCCTGGACTGGAGTCTGGGTTTTAGCAGGGAAGGGTTCAGCCCACCCACCCTCAACCAAGTATTCGAGAAACTCAGATCTTCCTAGATATAAACCATGTATTTTATTTCTTTTCACATCTTACCATCAGTTCAAAACCAATGAAGGCAAACTGGAAAAAGTTCAGAGGCTAAAGGAAGCAGAGGTGATCAGGGAATGAGGAGCTTCCATAACAGGAAGCCGAGAGTGTTTTCTCCTCCTCTTGTGTTTTTAATTATTTTGCCTGAGGCATAAATGCCAGTATTGAAGTGCTATATTAATCCAAGGGTTTGTAAGTCTTTGTGTTTGTAGAAGTCCAAAGGATTGTGCTGCCTGAGAGCAGGCAAGGCCCTCCCACAGGGAACATCACATGTGCTCATCTTGGAGAGGCAGTACTGCTTATGGAAAGACCAAATTTCTGTTCCAAAAACAAAGCTGGATGATGTTTAACCTTGCTGAAGAGCCATGCTCATGATATGACTTTTATTGGAGAGAATGGATTACCTCAGGCATCAGCTGCTGGACCTGGGATCAGGATTGCTCTCATGAGATCCAGAATTTCTCCCCAGCAAGGCATGGTTTCCACATGAGCTGAGGTGCAGGTGAAATATGATAGCTGTAGTTTAAGAGGACAGGTTACATGGTCTTAAGTTTCTTGGAGATAAGGGTAGGCTTTTTATAGTCTCAAGTTCTTTATAGAAGTTATCAGGAGAGTAAAACGCAGCTCATGTTGACACACAGAGATGCTCGGAGGAAACCAGTTGCTGGATAATGTTTGTGAAGCTGTTCCAGCTGAAGCAGAGAAGAAAACCTCTTAGATAAGCAGCAGAGGTGTTTCTATGGAAAAGGTGTCTGAGATCCTTTACACTGAGGTTTAACCTACAGTGAACACGGCTGGAACAGAGAGGAGGGGGGCACTCTAGTCATCGACTGTGTGGAAGGTTGGCTGATAATTGTGGGATATCTCTATTCACTGGCTTCCTCCCACTGCAGTTCAGTTCAGCACTGGAGTTATCGAGGACAGGGATAGGCAGGTACAGTCCACCAAAAAAAGGGGAATAGAGAGTGGGGAGAATTCATCCACACAGGTGGAAAAGCAGTCATTGCTTTTCGTCTCCATAAGCCCAGTGTCAGGGCATTGTGAGAGGAGGAAGAAAGTTATAAATTCAGCTTTTGGAAAGCTCCACTGGGTTTTCCTTCTTGCCAAGGCAATCTGGGCTTGGAGCAGTCAGGCTCTGGGCAGAGCTTGGCAGCTCCTGAAGAAGGCAGCCCATGACTGGCAGGATGGGACACTGAGCTCAGCTGCCCCCTGGGATCCCCATTCTGGTCCGATAGGAAATGTCTCACCACGATAGACATTGAGCATGAAAAATGCAGTTATTTTTACATAATTTCCCATGAGGGTGATAATTGTGAATTGAAAAACTTCTCAAAGTTAGTGTCAGGGCTGTATTTATTTTTATGATTTTTTGCATCACTTCCTATCACTGTGCATTGCTGTTATTAACAACATGTGCAATTGTGTTAAGCTTGTATTTACCAGCATGTCTAGGAGATACTGTTTTCTAGTAAAGGAAATTATATGTGTCAGCCAGTCACTGTCAGACTAGTCTTCAAAATAAAAACAAAAGACTATTTCAGCTGCTTTTTTTGGCATGCTAATATAAGTCAAAATATTGTGAACTACTACCAGAAATAAAACCAGGACATAGAGTGATATAAAATTCTAAACCAATTGGGGTGGGGGAGGGGAAATCAGTTCTTCATAATAAAGAAAAGAAAATTTCTACTGCTCATATATTTGAAAAATGTATATTTCATTCTGAAGTGGACTGAAACAATTATGAAAAGATGTAGATGTTTCTTGAGAATTAATTTGTTGCCAGGCATTTTTGAGACATGATGAGCCCTCGCCTCTGCCCAGAGCCAGGGCAGGTGCTGAGACATTGCCAGGAGTAGGAAAGGAAGGGAAACCAAGACTGGTGTTATTGCAGGAGATGGGAAGAGAGATGAGTCACCCTATGTCCCTTCCTAGAAAAACCTAAATAGGAATACAAATGGGTTTAAGGTTATCCAACACTTCTTCCACCTGTGTCCCAAGAGTGCTATTTGACCACAAGGGTTGCACATGCTGGGCAAATCTGGAGCAATCTTTTTGAGCTGTCTTTTCTTCTTTTCTCTTTTCCTATGGTGATAATACAAAATGCTGCTTTTAGAAAAGGGCAAGGTATAGCACAGAACTTCATGTTGATATTAAAAATTTACTAGACTTGAGGTAAAAATATTTCCAGTTCACCCTCAGGGTTTTTTATTTCAGACCTTTAATCTGCTGTATGAAAATGGAGGAGGTCAGTACATCACCAAAGTGGGCCTTCTGTTAGTGATTCAGTAGCAATTTGGCTTTCTATACCAGGGATATATGAAATGTTTTACCTGTGTGAGAAATTCTGCTATGGTGTTTGTTTGATGATTAGCAGGAGGTTTAGCTTAGTACCAATCACCAAAGACACAGTCCATGACCACAAAAGTGTATTTCTTGCATTTTATCTCTTCAGGAGGAGTGAGGTTTCTTGTTTTTTTGAGGCAGAAAGACATAATGAATATATTTATTTAATAAAGGAAGGATGAAAGAGGGCTAAACCCATTGACGATGGTATCCCTGTAAGGTCATGATGCATGCTTTTTCTTAATTAAATGCCTCACACTCAGGACAGTCTACTCCATTTCTGAGATGAAAATGCATGTAATTGCCAGCATAAATCTTCTCCAGCCAGGGAAGCCAGAGAGCTCCACAGAAGAGGGAGCACCTGCACATTAAAAATGTGTGGATTTGTAGCACGGAGCCCAGGAGAGCCCCTCTTGTGAGTCAGTAAAAAACCACATTTGTGTGCCAGGCAGCTGAACATGCTCCTGCTCTGAGCTGGGCTTGGCTCTGACCTTCCTCTCCCATCTCCATCCCACAGTTTTCTCACTCTGCTGTCCCAGCCACACTGGCTGAGCCCTGCCAGGCTCTGGCTGTGGCTCAGGGCAGGGATGGGCTTTGGTTTCGTGCTGCAGAGCAGCAGGTGCGCAGCACTGCTTGGGTTACAGCATGAGGGTGACACTCAGGTAATGGGGGTCTGACAGATGTCCCAGACTGGCTGTGAAATATAGATATTTAACCACTGTGACCTCAGACCTGCCTTTGCTTCACCCATGCATCCTCTGAGCCATGTGGGATGATGAACCTTTCACATAAAGATCCCTGGGCTTGCTTTTGGATGAAGTTCATTTGCTGCAGCTCTGATCCCAGCAAGGCGCTGCTGTGTTATGAATGTGAAATTCTGTTGTATCACTGCTGTAAGAAATAATCCCATTCTCTTTACCCCAGTGACAGGGACTCTACCCAGATACAGCACCTGCGAATCAAGACACTTGTTGCATGGTTCTTTCACCCCAAATGATTGCAAAAAATGGGGCAAATATTGCTTTAAGGTGCAAGGAGATTTTAACTACTGGTTTGTATAACAACCTCCTAGGAGAAAAATATTTTGGTTGCCCAACATAGTAAATGATTGCTTGCCCTCTGCCATGGAGTTGCCTTTCATGGAGACTGTAATTCTCAGGTTTTTTTGAGGAGAGGATAGAGGTACTGACTCACCGTGGCAATTTTGAGTTGCTTGCGCATGAAGAGGAGCAGTCCAGTAAAGAACACAAAACAGGGCCGGGATTTGTCTGCCTGTTAAGAGATGGCTGATGCTGGGTGTGAGGTGGCCATAGTTGAGAAGTGATACCAAAAGCTGAGCCACACAGTGATGATAAGGTGCCCAAAAGTAGGGACAACAAAAGGAGGGAGATGGGACAAGGAGGAGGTAGCAGGAGGCACTTCATGAGGTGTGTGACTAGAGGGGGTTTTCTGGGACTGCTTATAGCTTGTTACAGAAGACACCTGAATTAGAGTCCCAGTAGGGTCAGTTCCCTGGGAACCAGAGCAATGTGTTGCAGCTTTCACAGCTTGGTAAGGATAACAGCTCTGCTAAGAACCACTCTGTAAGGGAAGTTGGGGAGATGAGTCCAGCTCCTGGATACCACACTTTGTAGCTGGTCCAGGGCAGAGTTTTTGCTCTTGAGGTCACTTGTTAAAAGGGTGGAGGAGAGATTATTGTTTTTACAGAGTTTATGCTGTCTCTGTTCTGTTGTCAGGGTTAGTTACGCAGGCACTCCCCTAATTGGGCTGTGTTCATTTCGTGCATGAAGTATCACTGCCTAGTTTGTATTGGACTTGGCAAAACCAGGCAGATCTTAACCTCCCATTTCTTGGAGCCACAAGACCCAATATCTACAAAGCTTTTCCAATACCCTGTTGAAAACACTTCTCTTGGCATATGTTCCTTAGCATAAACCAGAAACAAATTTCCTGGCTGTCTGACCAGATCTTGAATCTAACCTTTTGCAGGACTTTTCCATGCAGCAGTCTAAAGTAAAAAGGCTGGTGGGCTGGCCAGTTACATTTATAGCTGATTTTTTGGCATGGGTTTAATTTTATTAAATACAGATGTTATTCTGAGGTTTAGCTTCTAAAGCTGTCTGCCTGAGAAAACAGGCACTTTCCCAGTGACTTGGTCTCAGTGGTTAGACCAAGAACTGGGCACTAAGCCATATTTATGTACTCTGAGTTTCCACTGATGAATAATTTAAAATAGTTTTCAGTGGCAGTGAAATGATAACTTGGAGCACAAATACCATTCCTTCTTTCCAGTGAATGCAATTTGCAGAAGCAGAACATTTGATTTACTTAGAGATATATTAAAAAGTTTCAAGAAATGAAAAACTTCTCATCTGATATCCGTACAGCTTCCCCCTCCCTTTTTCCTCATTGCTTTCAGAATCAACAGGGCATGATAAGACACGCATGCTTGGATCTACAGCCAAAAAACCCTGAGTTATGGTTTCCAGGCAAAGCTGTTGTAATGCTTTACTTTTCCTAATTTTTTGCTTATTGTGATCATCCAAGAGTCTTCATTTCTGTCCAGACTGTTCCAGAAACAAAGGAGAACTGCTGGATTAGGAGGCACAGCAGTAGGACCTCACAGTCCTCAGCAGGTAAAAACCACTGAGGCAAAGCTGCCCTGTGCTTGTGGTCAGAGTGGCTCTTCTTTGGTGTAGCCAAAGGACAGAAATTCTCCTTGCTGATGCTGTTGGATAAGTCTCCCTGTGAAAATTATTGTGTTTTTTCTTGATTTAGCCAAGGGTATTGGCTGTTGCCCACTAGGAAAAATTAAATTTTCGCCACTAGACATTAGCCTTGTGTTTTGGCCTTTAGAGACGCTGCCTCTGAGAGAGATGAATGGCTATGGCAGACAAATGCCCCATTCAGTTTTGAACCAGTTACCTGGGGCCTTAAGGAAGGATTATCACAGAAAACCTGCCCTTGGGTGCCATGTGAGAGTGCAGTGCCTTGATTCCCATTTCTTTCTGTTTCATGTCCCACTGCCTCATGTTTCTGTGCCATCCCAGAGCCGTTTGCTGCCATTAATGTTTCTCACATAAAAGCCATTCGAGGGTGTATCTCTCACTGTTCTGAGAGGCTCCTTTCCTCACCGGGGCACATACATGTGTCAGCTTTTTTCTAAGAGCATTTGAGACTCCTGAGTTCAAATCCATGTGTCAAGTGCCTCTTCCCTGGCTGCAAAGACCCTGGGGGAAGCCTGAGAAACGGGATGGCTTCTTGCTCCCCCCGTGTGCCCTGGGAGCACCAAAGGAGCTCAGGGCGTGTTCAGCTGTTGCCTGCAGCACTTGGATTTCCGTTTCTGCATACAAAACAGAAAGCCACTGAGGACTCCGTGTGACACTGAGGCTCTCTAAAGCTTTGTCATCTATTCCTATTTACATTAACACCATTTATCTTTTCTGTGGCATTTCTTCCAGGACTAGACTTTGAGCCCCTGAGGAGGGGATAAGGATAGCACTTACTGTATGGCAGGAAACAGGCAAGTGTTGGGAAGTTCTGTTTTTCACAAATAGCTTTATCTTTCATCAGCTCTGAGAATTTGCTCTCAGGAAAATTCCTGAAGGAGCACACAACACAATAGTTGAAGCCCAGCAAGCCTGGACCTCTTGAGCTCTCCTTCTGTTTTCCTCTTCTACACCAGATAAGTGACTCTGATCTCTTGGTACATTGTTCTCCCCATTGTGAAGATAAGAAAAATTTGTCTGAGGAAAGCAGTGAAGGATTAAGTACTTTGAGGGTTCTGAATGAAGCTGCTGTGGCCATCTGAATCATCCATCTGGGGCAGATGGCAGCTGATTTCAAAATGACTGATACTGTTAGATGTGCCTGAAGAAGGAGAAAAGCACATTTGCCTGCTAACATAGCTTTACATTAGTGACTAGAGGGCTTGATGAAAATAGCCTACAGACAGACACCAAAAAATGGTGATCTGAAAGAGGGCTTAAAAATTAGGGATGCTCTGTATTTACAGGGTCATTGAAGAAAAAAGAGGAAGGCAAGCACTTCAATGCACTGAACAGCTTAGATGCTTGCTAATGCAAGAGTGAATAAACAGGAAGAGCTAGATATCTTAGCACATCAATTAATAGGTGTAGCAGATACGCGCTGTGATTAACTCATGAGGCTGGAATATCCATAGAAAAGAATAAAACTAACTCTGTATTGTTAGCAGAAGTTTTCATTTTGTGACTGTGTGGTCTGAAATGCAGCTTGAAGAAATAGATGAGCAAATTGCAGATCTCTTTGTAATGCTACAAGGTAATGAGCACAAGCACAGCAAACCAAGAAGGGAAGTCTTTTGTGAGGGGGGAAAAGAAAGTTTTCTGAGAGGCAGGACATGGTATAAAGGAAGAATTCTGTCTATGCAGAGGCAGAGTTGGAGAGAAGTGTACAGGAACACGACCTAGTCAGCCAGCTCAAAGTTTTGGTGCAGAGGTGGGTAATTTTTTGGAGAGAAGAGGAGGTTGTTTCAGAAGTTATTCCCTTCTAAATGGAGGGAATGGGAGGAGCTGGCTGGTCCTCTGAAAGCTGGAGGGAGTGTATACAGGAATTGTTATTAAATGATGCGAAGATACTTAGGAAAAAGTGACAGTATCAAATTGTTTAACATTGACTTCAAGAAGGAAACCTCCAATAAATATGAAGAACTAATAGCTGAGACCTCATGGGAAGGAATCCTGGGGTGGAGGGAGAATTAGACAGGGTTGTTGTTTCCTTAAATAATTGATATTAAGGGAACATATATTATTAATTGATATTAAGGACACATATATTATTAATTGATATTAAGGGCACATGTATACGTTATCACCTTTCAGAGAAAGGCTCAGAAGGATGAGTGAAATGGTGAAATCAGAAGCTCCCCATTTGCTTCAGACAAAGGAAGGATGCCTCTAGAAGGTGCAAAACAGTTTGTTTTATCCAGTACAAACAGTGTGGCAAAGGCTCAAAGAGAAAAGGCTATCAAGGACATCTAGGACAATGAAAGTTGTTCTGTAAGAATTAGGGTCTCTGGAGAAGCTCAGTGGAAAAAGCCTTAGCAAATAAAGCTAAGAAATCAGAGGGGTTTTGTTGGGGTGGTTTTTTTGTTTGTTGTTTTTTTTTTTTTTTTTTTTTTTTTTTTCCCCTCTAGATATCTAACAAAATACTTGCCAAATGTAGAGGAGAAAGGGGCAGGTTTTGGGCTGGAATAGAGAGAGGATGGCTTGACTGGGTAAGGTAAAGCATGCCCTGGAGCAGCTCTGCCTTTGAGAGTCTGGCTCACAGGCAGGAAAGTTCAGAAGACTGGGAAGAAAGCAAGCACAGCATCTATCTTGAAACAGGGAAAGAAGAAAAGCTGAGCAATTATAGATGTATTGGCTTCACTTGAGTAAAGGTTAAAACAATACAGTAAACCACTTCAAAGTAACTAGGAGTGTGTGTGTGGGGAAGAGATGATTAACAGTCAGCAGTCCTGAAAAACTGCATCAAACCAAAATTAATTCTGTTTTAGTGGTAGCTGGAGGGCTATTGAAAAAGCATCAGATAGCTGCCATGTATCTTGACTGTCACTTGTGGCATTTTTATAAGTAATCTGGAGATGCATGCTTGAGATAAAGTCACAAAACAGTGAGTGCCAGATTTTTCAGGAAAAAAAAGACATCAACAATAGATATTGATGACTGATTAGGAAACTCAAAAGATTCGTCAGGGGTATATCCCATCCTGAGTCTGGTATTCAATATTTACTTCTACATCCTGGCTGACAGAATAGAGAACACACTTAGTACATCTGTGAATGGCACCACGCTGGCAGGAACTACAAGCACACTGAAAGATAGGATTGGAATTGCCTAGTTGAAGAAATAGTCTGAAAGAATTTGGATGCAATTCAGCAAGGACAAATGAAAGATTTGCATTGCCTGATGAGGCATCTGGCTCTGCCAGAAAGGATCTGCCAAAATGGATCATATTCTGAGAAGCTATCCTCAGTGTGCTTGTGGTGCATAAGGATTTTACTTTAAATTACTCCTGGGTGAATTATTATGCATGATGTGCAATGTCTGCAAGGAAAGTTGCATGTCCCTTGTGCCCTGGCCAGCTTTGGTAGGGCCTCAGCTGCAAACCATGGCCCATTTTGGGCATTCATCCAGAATGGGTTGAACTAGCTGGGAATTCCACCGGAGAGCACCAAGAGTGATGCTCCTACTCATGGATTAATGCATAAGAAGACTGAAGAAACAGGAGCTGCCTACCCTTGGGAAGGCTGGAGTAAAACACAACAGCCTTTACTACGTAGTGAGCTTGGAATCACAGACTCATAGAATCCCTTCACAGAACAGCTTCAAGAACCACACCTTGTGCCTGAGAACATTGTCCAAATGCTTCTTGAACTCTGTCAGGCTTGCTGCTGTGACTGCTTTCCTGGGGAGGAAGCACCCAGCCACCCTCTGGGTGAAGAACCTTTTTGTGATATCCAACCTAAACTTCCCCTGACACAGCTTCAGGCCATTCCTTCTGGTCCTGTCACTGGGCACCCAGAGGAGAGATCAGTGCCTGCCCTTCTGCTTCTCCTCCCAAGGAAGTTGTAGACAGGGATGGGGTCTCCCCTAAGTCTACTCCTCTCCAGGTTGAACAGGCCAAGTGACCTCAGGTGTTTCTCATGTGGCTTCCCCTCCAGTCTCTTCACCATCACCTTCCTTTGGTCTCTTTCTAACAGCTTTTACACCTTTGCATACTGCAGTGCCCAGAATTGCACACAGGACTTGAGGTGAGGCTGCACCAGTGCAGAGCAGAGTGGGACAATCCCCTCACTCATCTGTACTCTGAATCCTTGGCAAGTAGCACAAGGAACTTAGGAGAAGCTGAGGATCACCTTTGACCCTCCTGAGAGAAGACAAAATTTCTTGAAATTGAAGCAATGAGTTTTACGTTAGATAATGTAGGCAAAAACTGCCCTAGGGGGAGGAAACTTCAGTCCTGGAATAAGTATTTGAAGAACAGGTGTCACTGGAACTTTCTATGTCATTTTTGGGGGAGAGAGGCAAGACCCAGACTAGAGGTAAAGGACAGATTTGATGACCTTTTGATATCCTTCCAGTAATTTTTGATTTCATGAGAGCTGTGGTGATGGTGTCTCATCAGTGGGATGATGCTCAGAAATGCTCCTGTACTGGAAGAAGGGCACCAGCTGTAGGCTGATGGCAACAGCTCCAGAGACTTCAGGGGGAAGAGAAGGAGCAGGGCAGGAAGAGTGAGCACCAGTAGTTAAGTGGGAATTCCTACCCAGAAGGTGAACAACCTGACGAGGCCCTGGCATTGCAGTGAGTGGTGGGTAGAGGAGATTTGTTGTGTGATGTTAAGAGTGCCATGGTACCAGTCCAGAGTGCAGCTCCACCAGGGCCACCAGCACCCCCAGGTCCCTGACCTGTGGCTGTTGGCACAGGGCTCTGATTCACTGTGCCATTCCCTTCTAGCAGCTCTGCTTGCACTTCCTGATGCTTCATCCACATCTGTGTAGACTCTGCTTACCCTCCAGCATGACTGATGTGTTTTTCCTTTTCTTTGCAGAGGAAGAGAGACAACTTCAAGCAAACAACCGTGATTTCAATCTGCAGTTTGAATATGCTGTGAGTAACCAGCGTGTGTTGTTTCGTGCAGATGTAGTCACAGATGTAGCTGCATCTGCTTCATGTCTCGAGTGTGATTTCAAAGGGGTGAGCAGAACTGCATGCCAGCTTTGGCTCTGCAAACCAGGCAAACACAAGCCAGATGAACCATCAGAGGTGGATTGCTGCTGAGTCAGCCTGAAAAATGGGCATTTGGAGGAGATGTGCTTCTGGAAAAGCATGACACAGTGACTTTGCACACTTCCAGAAAATTATTTGTGAGTCAAGGCGTTTGCAGGATCAGGCTCCAAGGCCTTTCAATAACGGAATCTGGGAGGAGTTTTCCTTGGAAATTTGTCTCCATTTAAAGTAAAACATGAAAGGAAATGTGTCAGTTCCTCAGCTTTTGCAGTGAAATCATCTGTGTCAGGAAGGTTTTTGAATCTGGCCCTTGTGGCTTTCTGCCAGCTTTTCTGCCAGATTCTTAGCAGCCTACTTAGGTTCACTTTGTGCTGTGAAATCTGTGATTCCAAATTTGGCCTTGACACAGGCTGGCTGTGTCCCAGGTCTGCCAGGCTAATTCACCAGGGAGCCCTTGGCAACTTGATTTCCAAAGCTTGTGGACCATTTTCTGATGCTGTGTAGAGGAGGGTTATTTCAGCCACTAGATCTGTCCTGCCTGCCTGCAGGGACATCCCCTCTGTGAGGCCATCCTGAAGCTGCATTCTTTCAAACTGTTTGCAGTGGCCAATTAATACCAAAGTGAATTTTGTGAATTTTTGTGCTTTGAATATCTGAATTCCAGTGGTGAAATTAATCATTCAGTTACTCAGGAGCTTCTTTGAATCCTGTTTTGGTTTAGGAACATCACAAGTATTTTCTTGGCAAGAGCTGAAAAAATGATGCATTTTAGAACACACTAGTTTCCTGTGATGGGGACAGTCTGACTTGCCAGCAGGTTTGTCTAATGGCAACAACATGGTGGTTTTCAGTGGTCACTTTTCATCCACAAACTACACAACATTGGTTAGAGTCCCAGGATCCAGAGCTGCTGTGTCCTGAATATGAAATGCATATAAGTATATATATGTGAAGTACTATGCAGCATGAATATATGTCTTACCAAGACTGGTGATTTGAGACTGGGGAAGTGAACCTGATTTGCACACAACCTGTCAGTAGTGTGCTGGGGTGGGTATTGCCACTACACTTATTTTTGTAATCTTCCACTGAATGATTGCTATGTGCATAGTGGGACAGAACAGTAGGAGGGAGATGGGCAGGGTAGAGGAAAGGAGCAACTCTTCTGGTTCCAGGCCTCATTCTGTGAAAAGCCATTCAGAAAACTGACTTTGCATGACACAGCTTCCCAGCTGATTGCTTGATTGTCCCAAGGATTTGCAAATAGCCACAATTAGATAGACAGCTTTGAGAACACTACAGAATTTCCATAAGTCTGTGATTAGGTGATAAAGTGAAGGCAGCCAAAAAGCCAGCTCAGTACAATGTGCTAAAACTTGGCAGTTTTGGTAGTCACACCTCTCATTTTAGTCAGCTGTGGCTTCTGATTTCTGGAGTCCTGTGTAGACTGAGGTTTAGAACATCCAGGAAACTGCCCAAAAAGAGATGAGCTTTGAAGTGGTGAGTGGGTGGTGAGGTACTAACAGACTTTAGGTAGTGATGCAAGAACTGCTCTAACTGTACAAGGCTGCATATAATTTCCTGGGCTGCTTATTTCCAATAAGTCCTTGCAAAGGTTCAATTTAATTACTCCACATTACTGTGGTCGATGAAAAAACTAACCTTGCTCATAAATTACTTCAGATCCCATGCTGTAGATTGCTGAAGAATGTGGAAATGACAAAAAGGGAGATAGTCTTCTGGCATCCTCCCATAACATATCCATGATGCTCCTGAAAGTTAGCTCTTCCAGGCAAGAGTTAAATTTGGGCACTTTCCTCGCCTTCAGATTTGTCTCATCATGTTGGGGTTGCACTGCTAAGCACTAGGATGTGGTTCAGGGGGAGAAGACCACTACGATCCAAAGGAAACACACCAATATAACAAAGCTTTAAAAGTATTTTAGATAGTGAAAGTCACAGGAGTGAGGTTCAGATTTCTTCATACAGTAAGGCAACATTAGCCATAAAACCTATAGAACAGGTTCTTGTAACAAAGCTAGGTGAGGCGCTAAATTCTTTAGGGTGAGGCTGTTGCTGAGAAAGGCCAATAAGGAAAAAGAAAGGGAAATGCAAGCCGAGGTGTTGACTTACTTGTGTATTGTTGAGGCCAGGATTTATGTTCCCCCTGGTGTGAAGATTTGAGCCTTTCACTAAAAGGACAGTTTCTATTATGTAGGAATAGATCAAAGGTACAGAGGTGTTTTGTCCTTCTTATCACAGGGAGAACAGGGAAGTAGGAAAGTACAACCAGAGGTGGGTGTGCTGTCCCTGAATATCCCTGTTCCTGGTGGGACTTTGCCCCTTGCCCGTGCAAAGTCTCCAGGATATCTGTGAATGGAGAAGAGACGAACTGATAAATACTTGAAAAGTCTATTGTGTGTGGAGTCTGACATCAGCTCTGGCAGCTGCTCGAAGGTGGCCCTCCTGGGATGAAGCAAGACTCCTGAATGGCTCAAACCAGCTTTGCAGGAACTGCTGCTGCACCAGGGAAAGCCGTGTCTGCCCCTGCGTGCAAGGGCATGTCCACCTCCATCACAGTGCAGGAGACTTCAGAGGCCAAATTCCAAATTACCTCCCAGAGCTGCCAGAAAATACAGGAGATGCTAAACTGCAGTGTGTCCCTGCCTGCCACACTTCTCCAGCCCTGAGACCTCAGTAGTTGAGCAGAAGGGTTAGAAAAATTAAACAAACTTTAAAACAAAGTGATGTGTGGTTCACTGGAAGGGCTGAGTGGGAAGGTATGTACACTACCCACCAGCTCACAAAATCAGGTAGGAATTACTCAGAAACTAGGTGTGAATGAGTGGCATGAAAAGGCACTTAGAGCAGCAGAGAAAAGGGCTCAGTATAGGTCAGTAAAAATGAAAAGTGAAGTCCTAAACCTGTGTTTATTCACAGTGCAGAAAAAAATAATCCTTCCTGAATTCAGAAAGAGGTTTGTCTGTGTGAAGACTGAAATAAAGTGGAACGCAGGGTGGCAGATGTGGTATAGCGAGATTTAAGGACTTTAATCAACTTAATCTGTCTGCACTCTCCCCAGCAGAGCTACAGAGGGGACAGCCTCTGTGTGTCCACCACGATGGGCTATCCATCAACACTCTGGAGGGGACAATCTCTTCTGAAGGCTTTTAATGTTTGCTCTGATCTTAGTTCCCTTTCTAATTCTTTGCTTTCACATTGGAATTTAGCACAGCTGCACTGGGACGTCATGAAGGGCTGCGAAAACAACTTTGAAATTGGCTTTCAGACAATAGGAAAGGAAATGCAAGGCCTATGAGTCAATGACAAATTTCATCTTGGATCAGGACCCAGGTCAAACCAGCATTCTTTCATCAGGACCAGCAGCAAGGGGGCTGCTTGGACTCGGGTCACCTGATGAAGTCACTAGTTAAACAGGAGGGATGTATATGACTTCCTATAGCCAATACACATTGCCCTGGGCTGGATCAGCCAGCTGGGTTCTTATCTCTTTGAAATTTATTTGGAGAGCAGGGAGATCTATTAGTGGCCCAGTCTCCTCTCCGCCTCCTCTGCTTGCATGCTTTGATCTCAGGAGGCTGCCTGGTGGGTGATCCTCAAGGACCTTATCAGTGTGGTCAGGGCTGTGGCACCAGCTGCCCTCTCTTCCTGTCTCAGCTTGCAAATGTTTCCCAGTGTCCCTCACACTCAAGGCTGAAGGGAGTGTAGTCTGATGAAGTGAAAAGTGTGCTCAGCAGTCCCCGAAAGAATAGCTACAGCAGCAATACCCCTGTGCTCCTTCATTTAGTAAGGTGTAAGTTGGATTCATCCAAAGGGCAGCTGAGGCACTGTCAGGGAGCAGCCAGAGCAGGGCTGTACTACGAGAGGGGGCAAGCTGGGAAGGTGATGCCAGCTCAGGCAGAGCTCTCACTGACCAGAGTGCAGTCCTGCAGCATCTGGCTGGCAGGGACAGGGCAGGATGCTGGTGATGGGGTCCATCCTGACCATTCCAGACAAGGTGAGGTGATGAACCAGGTCCAGGGCCCTCCTAGGGAGCCCAGGCAGAAGTGGTGAGAGACAGGACTGAAGACAAATCTACACCAGAGGTTCTGGGTCCATCAAGGAAGTAGAGCTGGATAGATATATCCTGGAAACTAGGACAGGTGGCAGTCTGGAGATGGGGACTCAGGTGAGGATAGAAGGCTCAAGGCTGAGCTTAAGTGAACTCCTGAGCTCTGGACAGGGTTTGTGGGAAGCACATAAATATTGAGCTGTGCCAAATGTGGTCTTCAGTGAAGTCCATAGACTCCTTTGGATCAAGTCCTCTACTCTTCATCAGGTTAAGTCTCACGGAGAGAATACTCCTGTCGCACTGGTTGGGAGTCTTGTTGTGTGAGACCACAATGAAAACAAGCCAGTAGTTTGGAGTTTGTCTCCTTTGCACTACTCAGCTGTGCTCTGCCCTCACCTTCTTTCCTCCTTCCTGCCCAGCAGCAGCTTCAGGTACTGAGCCAGGCCACAGGAGAGCACGGAGCTGTCCCAGGGGACTTGACTAGAGCCAAGACCTTTAGGTGCTGTGCTTGGCTTGTCTGTGAGCAATGACATGATGTGAGCAATGACATGATGTTGTCAAGCCATGCCAGCCCTGTGCCCTCCTTTGCACTCCCGTGACAAGGACATTCACCACACTGATGATTAACTGCTCAGTAATGGGGTGGCACCAGACTGAAGGAACAGCATAGGAAAACACAACCAGTGGTCACGCTTTCCTGCAGATTTTCCTGGCATATCCACCATGTGATGAGATCCTGGAACTCACTTCATTAGTGCTGTCAAGAGAGGGTCAAGGGGTCACATATGTAAGACATTCCTGTATTTTTTTCTGTTTAAAGGAAAGAAAAATGGGAGGAAAAAGAAAGAAAAGGGAAGAAAAGAGAACTGTATTTTGGAAACTGACATTTTTATTTCTGCTGTTTGGCCACTCTGTTACTTCTGGGAATTTACTTTTTTACAGGGACTTTTACGGGGACCAGATTAACACCACCACATCGTTTTGGCCTTTATCAGTCTTCTGTTGAGCTGGGACTGCTGCCTGCCATCAGGAATAAGTCAGTGAATTTGGGAGTCTTAAAACTGATCTGGTCTGACTGTTTCGTACTCCCTGTGAAAACAAAGCCTTGGTGGCAGCATATGCACTGTTACATGAGTTTATTAGAATTTTTCACGAGCACATTCACAGCCCTTTTGGTCACATTTCTGCTTATGGCTCCTGTTTGCTTTCCCGTGGCACTGCTGCAGTCAAACAGAGTGCCATGGAATTGCACTTCTGCCACCACCTTGACAAGGCTTTACCAAAACTCCTGGGAAAGACATTTTGGCTGTTCAGCTGTTCCATTGGTCTGTGCTACACAAGTACCAGGGAAATTATTAAGTGTTGTGGCATAACACCTCCCTCTGGGGTCACCAAAGTCTTGCTAAAATTTACATATGGCTAGGTTGTCCAGCTGCTGGGAACTATTATGTCACTGAGCCAGGGGTATAAATTCAGAGGGTCAATACCTTGCCATACCCTTTAGCCCCTGTAATCTAGGCACAAAAGCATCAATGTCTCTCATTTCCAGTGACTTTTATGGCAAGGAGATGATTTGTTTGCTCAGCGATCTAAGGTAGGAGCCATCTGCTGAGTTTTGCTTGCTGTTGGACGTCACTGGCGGGCTTCTGAAAACACCCCCAAAGTAACAGCTCATCCACCAGATCTGGACTTGTGTAACTGTGGAGAGATGAGCACTATTCTTAGGAACAGCATTTTGGTGGAGTCACACCTCCAGGAGGTGTGAATCTAGCCCCTGAAAAGAGCAGATGAGAATAATCCCTCACCCACAGACAACATTGCTCTGGTGTCAAGCTCTGCATCTGGAGAGCTGCAGGCTGACTGTGGGTAACCAGGCTCAGATCTGCTCATTTAGGACACAGGTGCCTGCAGGGGCTGCCCTTGGGCAGCCAGAGGATAGGGCAGATCAGGGAGTAAATGTAAAGCTCCCCATCTCTGTGCTTACCCATAGAACTCTTATCTGGGAAGTTGCCTAATTGCTGTTACAAAGATTATTCCTCTCCATGACTTTTTCTCTATGGGAGTCTCCCCACTTATGGCAGAGTGTGGGGACAGTGAGGCAGATGATGTGCTAGAGGCATTGTTTGTGAAATGATGGCTGTATGTGGACTATTTAATGCACTGCCATGGTGCAGGCTCCTGTAGCATCCCTCCCACCCCCAGAGGTGGGAGGTCCAGGTTCTGGTCCAGCTCTAAAGAGTGACAGGGTTTGATGCTGTTAAGCATCACACAATAGGATAAGATCAAGAGCAGAGGCCAACTGAGATTTTCCTGTAGCTGGCCAAGAGCCTGAGCCATCAAAGCACACAGCCCTGTAGTATTCCTGAAAACATAATTGATAGCTGAGAGAATTGGGTTTGTTCAGCCTGGAGAAGATAAGGGTTCAGGGTGACCTAACTGTGGCCTTCCAGTACCTGAAGAAAGCCCACAGGAATGATGGAGAGGGACTTTTTACAAGGGCATGTAGTAGACAGGGCAAAGGAATGACTTCAGAGAGAGGCTGGGTTTAGAGGATGCTGTGAGGATGCTCAGGCACTGGTACAGGTTGTCCAGAGAAGCCGTGGGTGCCCTATCCCTGGAAGTGTTCAAAGCCAGGCTGGAGCAATCTGGTCTGGTGGGAGGTGTCCTTGTCCATGGCAGGCGATTTTGAATGAGATGATCTTTAAGGTCCCTTCCAACCCAAACCATTCTATGTTTCTATGATTATATGGTACCTTGCATAGTGCTTCAGCTGTATCTGTGATGTGGAAATGCAGAGCTCTGATTTGGAAAGGGTGAAGTTTTCTCTAGTTTGTCATTATAATTTGCTATTGATATGCCTTTAGCCCCTGAGGTCCATGAACAAGTTATGTGTTGAATTAGAAATATTTATAGTAATTATAAGATCTTTTTTTCCTGGTGATTAATTTTAATTATCAATTCTAGAATAATGAGAAGATCCATGATAATACTCCCTGTCCTTATCCCTATCGTAAAGTGCTCTAGTGTCTCAAAAGACTGTATGTGCCTAACAATATCATGATCCTGAGCAACTATGGAGAAAACACTGGTTATCCAGATTCCTGCAGTTAAGCATTTGGAAGCTGTTATGTCTGGGGTTTTTACCATGCCTAATGGCAATAGGAAATAAAATGAATGGCTGTGGTTCATTCAATGATCTTCCTGACGTAATTAATGGACAGAAATAGAAGGCAGGAATTGAAATAAACCACTCCCATTCTTTTCTTATTCCCCTTTGAGATTTTCACAGGCAAAGAATTATAAACTTTATCTGAGTGTTTACCAAGTAGTTTTTCCCATGTTATATGTGACCCTCTGAAATCTGTTGACGCACAAAGGTCAAGTCCCTGCATTTACTTTTTCCTGCAGCAACAATCTTCTATTTTTTCTTTAAGTAAGTGGTCATGACACTTTTCCTCAGAATAGTGGGCAGATTTATATATTGAGGTCCAGCATTTATTAAAATATCTGCTAGGCTCTGTGCCTGATGGACACACCCTTGTCAAGGAATTTAGTTCCCAGTATGCTGGGTTTGCAGAGGATGCTGTTATTCCATTGCTTCTGTTTCAGCAGTGCCCATGGAGCCTGTCCACAACATACACCCCACGGTTAAGGATTTTGAAATAAACCAAATTTAATTACATGTCATGGCACAGACAGAGTGAACCACTTACAGGTGGCTACATGATACCAGGAGACAGGCAATACAGTGAATATGACGATCACTGATAAATATATTTTCTTGTTAGACTGCAATCAACAGGAGGATTTGGCTAGCTCTTCTATGAAGGCTGTTTTCATTCCTGCCCTTTTAGAGATTTACTCATTTGTCCAAGGGATAAAACATGATTTTAATGCTAAAGAACATATGCTGTGATGTGTGTCTGAACACAGAGAAATCCAATAACTGCCTTAAATGGAATAGCTTCCCCCACACATACCTTTCAATAGTAACCTGAAATAATTGGTTTAGTACTGGAAACATGCTGATGCATGTCAGTGTAGATGTTGAGATCTTGGATTAATGCATGGATAAGAAGTAGGCTGTGATTCATACTTAGTAGCTCCTGTCCTCCCACCAGCTTAGCAATATCTAAAGGCTATTACAAATACCACAATCACCACTTTCTCTGCTGTTGCACCAGGCTATTTATTATGGAATTCAGGTGTCCTTCATATCTGCCTCCTTGTGCTGTCACAGTTTATATTCCCTGAAAGAGGCTTAAATGGGCATTGTCTGGAGAGCTTCTAGGGGTAAAAATTTAGGATGTTTTTACAACAGGTGGGATTCATCCTTCCAGGATTAAATCTGGACCAGGGCCTGTTAAACATCACATGAAAAGATGGTCTAGCACACCTGAAAGCTAGAGACAGCTGTAGCTGGTGGGTCAGTATGATGGATTGAGCCTGTCTGGGTAGTGACAAGTATTGGACCAGACTGCTCTGACCTTTGGGGAAGAAAATAGCCAGTTCTGCAATATCAAGCTTAGGTCTTTCTGTGGCTTGCAGAAGACAGGCTGGGGAGCAGCCAGTTCTTGTGGCTGCAGGGGCTGTCCACAATTAGAAAAGGAAACTGGAAATAGGGAACAGAGCTGCAGCTTGCTTACTGAAATGGTGAGTTCTTGTATCAGTGACTGTTTGCAAAATGCCACATCCAAGTTATTTTTGTGGAATAGAAACAAACCACCCGTTGAAGCTGCTGAGCTGAAAGTTTGCTGAATGAGCTGAAAATGATAATAATAATGTCCTGCTCCTGGGAGGACATATACCTCATGCAAGGTTGTCCAGCCAATGGGTATTTCAAAGCATCAAACAAGCTACAGATGGTTGACCTGGCATGTGTTTTCCAACCCTGCTTTGTAGATGCTAAGAGCTAAATTGTCATCGTCTGGTTACAGTTCTCAATTTGCTTTGTGCACTGTGTTAGTAAGAAGACTATTAATAAAGGGAAGATGTTGTGAGCAGCTACATACAAGTTTATCTACCTGCAGCAGCACTGGCATAAGCTGATCATCATGTTTTCACCCATTCCAAGAGGAATTCTCTGTTTATCCAGACTTGGCATGATTGTGTGGGGAAAAAGGAAACCCTTTTTGAGCTGCTGTTGGAAACAATGCTATTGCTAAATATAAGCAAGACACAGTTGAAATGTGTTGTGCTGTAATTTTGTTTCCTGTTTTACCAATCCTACTTATTTTCATTTTTTTTCCCAACAGAACAATTCAATTAAAACATCGAAATATAATTTCTTCACTTTCCTGCCTCTCAACCTGTTTGAACAGTTTCAGCGAATAGCCAATGCCTACTTCCTTTTCTTGCTGATTTTGCAGGTATGAAATCACTATGTTGTTTCCAGCAGATTGTTCTCTGCTATCAAAGCCAGTCTATGTTTGACAGGTGTAATGAAGTGCAAGCTATATTCCTGGTGTGAATTAGCATCTTAGTAAAATCTTACAGTACATAGAAAGTAGGGCAGAAAAAAGCAATTTTCTCTTTTACCTTTGGATATGAGGGTTTGAACTAAATGAATAAAAAAAAAGTTAATTAGTTTTCAACAAATTGTGCATGCCCTGCCCTACTATCCCTTTGGGTCTACATCTGAGTGCTCCTGGCTGTCCTCAGATTTGCATTACTTACTCAACCTGCAGTATAAAGCTAAGCTGTCTCTTACCCATAGATTTTAAGGTGAATTCCACAAGGAAACAGCAAGAAGGACACCACCTGTGTAACCTGTGGTGTTTCTCTGGGAAGGAAGAAGTTAACATTAGAAGGACTCAAGGTTGTGGCTAGTTTGCATAAAGCTGCTGCCTTCTCCAGGGTGAGGAAGGAGTCCAGTGTGGAGTGTGTCAGACACTGGCAGCACCATTGAACCCTGTGGATTGTAATGGCATTGAGTTGCACTTTGCTCATCACTCTTGCTAATGATACCCTGAAAGCTGAATGCACTGGATAAATTGATATCAGGATTTCTGCCCCTTTGCACCTTGCTGTGTAGTCTGCAGTTGCTGAGTCATATCAGAACACACATTATCAAAAGAAGGGTATAATTTTGATTATGTTTCAAGCTCAGTGTTTTATAGTTGACCCTTTCACTGCACGCAAATTTGCAAAATAACCTGTTTCAAATGCTTTTCTTTTTAAAATTTCAGCTTTAAAAAGGCTTTAAGCCTTCAGCAAACCACATACGATCTTTTTTGCTTTTCTACAGGGAATGAATTTTTAAAATTTCAGTGCATGTATATTTTTCAAGAGAAGGTGTCTTTTCAGCTAAGCTGAGAGCACAGTTCCTGCGTTGTTGTACTGCACTCTAGCTGTTTGTCTGTCAAATTCATAGTATTTCAATGTATTTGCCTTAAGTTTTTCCACAGTGTGTTTTGCTGGGCCATCTAGGGTTGACTATATATAAAAACACACAGCTTTTTCTTTACATCAAGGTAGCCTAAAGAGGGCAGGCATTAGTCTAGCTATTGCTCTGTTTAATTATTTTTCCTCGCTCCATCCCTGTGGGACCATTCCTGGATCAGGAGGGGACATGATGGGCAGGCTGTGGGGACTCTGTGTCCCCCTCCTTTGTCACAGACCAGTGGGACATGCATTTTCTGAGGCAGGTGAGAAGGCAACTATTGTAGCCTGTACAGCTGAGCAGGGCTGTGGTGGCTGCAGCATCTGGGTTATGACAGGGCAGAAATGCCAACTTCACAACACACATGGAGCTGACACTTCCCAGATCCAAGCTGAGGGACACTGATGCTGGTTTCACATTGCTTCCATTCCTAGTGCTGTGCTTCTAGGGGAAGGGGACAACTGTGTGGGGGTGAGACATCTCCCTCTGCATTACTGATGGCACAACAGAATCACCTTCACTTATTTGGCCCTCTCAAAGTTAAAGATGTAGGAAATAAAAATGGTGCTGCTCTTGGGAGAGCAAGGTCAGTCCTGGCAGCATCTTGCATGTCCATTGATGTGAAACTTACTTCAGCAAAGTGTGAAAAGCTACTGAAACAAAAAACAGAAGCTTCTGATGGCTCTGCACAGCTGGTTTTGCTCAGATAGCTCTTGAGTCCCTCACAGCAGGCTTGCCCATGTCAGTACTTCCAAAGAAATACCCTGGGGATTTCACAATCCTGATTCTGCAAACAACAAGGAAGACCAACCCACTGCACTTTCTGACTGCTCCATTTTTCTAACTTTAATTGTAGCTTGTTTTGTAAGGAAAACATGGGTTACCTGCCTCTCCCACCTTTGAGGGATGTCACACATCAGGGATGGAGCTACATTTCTGTCTTTATTCTATATTCAGTTATCATAGCAAAATGTTGTCTGCAGCTTCATTAGGAAGCAGTGTTTTTCTGCACTGACAGGAAATGTCTTAACTCAGGTCTTTTCTTCTTACAGTTGATTCCTCAGATTTCCTCACTGGCCTGGTTTACAACAGTGGTGCCCCTGGTGCTGGTGCTGGCTGTATCAGGAGTCAAAGATGCCATTGATGATTTTGTAAGATCTGTATTTCTCACCTGAGCTTTGGAGTTGGACTGTGATTTTTTAGCACAATAGCTGAACTAAACTGCTTAAACACAGATGGTGGCAGGCACTCAGATGGGGTCTGAGATTAAGTCCCCAAAATCTACAGTTTGTTATTGAAACAGGAGCTAGAATTTCCAAATTGCTGAGCAGCCCAGCAGCTCCATTGACTTTCTTTGAAACTGCTCAGCATGTCTGAAAATGTGATCACTCATAGATATGTCTGGATGCAGGCACAGAAATCTTTTCTTAGGCTTCCACTTTGGAAAACTCATCCTCTGTCATCTAGCAAAATGTAGGTGGAAAAAAAATTTGGTAGGAAGCAAATGCTCAACCCACTTGTGATTTTTCAAACTTGCTCAGCTTTGGCCAAAGTCTACTGCCATCAGAGCTAGTGATCGAAGCCCAGTTGACTTCACAGAGTGATATTAGAGCTGAGTTTAGCATCTGGTTTTCTCTCATTATTAAAATTATTTTGATGTTCAATGGAGCAATGCCAGAACATCAGTGGCCACTTTCTGTATGAGAGCAGAGGAGTTAATTTCTCTGGTGTTTACAGACTGAGGTGGGTGGGAGGAGTGCCAGCTGAGTCAGAGCTGTGCTAAAGTGACATGTAAGACTCTACCCTCCTCCTCCTCCCCAAGAGCAAGCCCAGTGTTGCCTGTTGCCCTTTGTAGTCTGGTTATACTCTGTGTCACTGCTGTAAACATGTGCTGGACACTGACTCAGTTGTGACCCTAATCTGCCTGACCCATTCAGCCAGCTGGGTGGAAACCTAAAATGTTAATGAACTGCCTACGGCTCCTGTGTGTTTGGTTTCCTGGAAATGCCTTTTAACCTTGTGATCCAATTTTCAGAATCGACACAAAAGCGACAAACACGTCAACAACCGCCCAGTCCAGGTCCTGATCAATGGCATGTAAGTCCTTTTTGCTGTAGTTCTCACAGGGAAAAGCATTTCATTAGAAATTTTTGATTTTGTGTGTGTGTGTGTGATTCTCAAGGGTCACTAAACAATTTAAAATTGAATTGTATTTCACACTACTAGTTCATCATGCAGTTTAGAACTATGTGTCTGATTAATGAACACTAGACACAGTACCAGAATCTGTGCATATATTATAGCTGTGACCTTATGCTGACAAAAACTAAACTCTTTCTCTGTTCCTGGGTGTTTATGTTTAAGTAAGAATTTCAGAGTCTTGTATTATTTTAATCCTTACCCCAGCAGTAATAAGCAAAGCTATCTTCTGTGTCCATTTATACTCATAGCATTTATTTTGCATTAAGCAAAACTAGGCATTCAACAAGATATTTCAAATTAAGAAGCTGGAAGAGCTCCCTCATACACTTCATTATAGTTTGAGTGTGTGTAGCACTTCTGGCTTAGATGTACCCAAAACATTTCAGCTGCGTACTTTGGACATTGTACTGCACTGTTCTTTCCTGCAGAAAAAATAGCAGAGGCTTTGGCCCTCTTGGCAGACAGATGTGCTGTTTACTTGCAGCTCCATGGAGTTCAACCATGCATAGGACACAGCTGTAGACAGCTGTGAAGTCTTTTGTGACTTTTTTCCTCTCTATAGATAGCAGTATGTTGTGCAAACTCCAACAGATGATCAAACAGTCAAAAATATAAGTGGAAACGGAAGAATAGGGACATAGTTTTTTGTGATCTCTGCTAAGTAAACCAGTTTCTTAGTTTACTGTGTATTAGTTACTGTGTCTAGGAAACAAATTTTGGCACATAAATTTTATAATATTTTGCCTTTTCCAAAGCCTGGAAACCACAGATTCTGTCCAGCTCTGATCAACACTGAATAAGCAAGATTGAACTGAGTTCAAGCTTAAGCTCCCAGTCCTGTTTTGAGACTGATCTTTCTCACTTTCTCACTTTCTCACTTTCTCATTTGCATATACAGCTATCTTGACTTGGCTGTGTTGGTGGTTGCAGTTTAGCTGGCTTCCTGTGTGAACATCCAGCTCAGTGCTGTGAAGACACAGCTCAGACTGGCAAGTGCACAGCCAAAGCACCTGCACTGACCTTCCAGACAGCTGGTTACCCTTGCCCTTAGCACCACGCAGAAAACCTTACACAATCTGCAGTTTTCCCAGATGAAGTCCCTCACACAAAGCAGACAGGGTTTTTTGAGGCAATGTGGCCCTCTAAAAGAAGGAAGGAAGGGAGTGGTCAGTGCAGAGACAAGGACAAGGATTGTGCACATGGACTGCTCTGCTAATGTGGGGCTTAGTCTCAACCCAGCATGGGACAACCCAAACACTGTTTTTTTTATTTTTACTGCTTTTTTTTTTTTTTTTTTTTTTGGTACTGTGGTACAAAAAAGCTTAATATGGAACAGAACACATCATGGCAGGCCCTGGCCCCAAGTCCTGATGGCACCTGTAGCCTAGCTCCAGGAGCACAGCTAAGTTCCTCACTTTCCCAAGTAGCATTTCCTGTATGTGCTGACTTACTAGAGGTTTCCTTACAGGTTAAAGGAGCAAAAATGGATGAATGTCCAAGTGGGGGATATAATAAAACTAGAAAACAACAACTTTGTGACAGTGAGTACCATTTCTTTCTATCCTGATCGCAGTCAATCTCTGCCACTCTTATCACGCACAAGAAAATTGGTCAAAGTGATGATATGGCAGTAACCACAAGCAGCACTGGTCTCTGACTGTGTGAATTCATGCCAAGTCTGTCTGTCTGTCTGTGCTCAGGCTGATCTCCTGTTGCTGTCGAGCAGTGAGCCCCACAGCCTGACATACATCGAGACAGCTGAGCTGGACGGGTAAGTGAGCCTGGCCCTGGTGTCAACCACTGCCACGCTGCAAAGCCACCTTCCTGGTGGCCCTGGGTGCTGCAGGCATACCTGCAAGCAAGAGTTTCATCACATGTAGAATAAACTTTGGGTAGGTATCTTGGAAATAACATCTTCTAGTGGACACTTTTGCTTCTTGAGTGCAAATGTCATGTGAGGAGGGACTTTACTTTCCAGTGACAGTTCTTCTAACACTGAGAGTTAGACACATGTTCCTGCAATATCCCCAGCAGAAGCTGTTTCTTTTCTCTTCTTTAGTATTTTGCTTGAGACAGATTATGATTATCTAGGGGAGATAATCATAATTAATAACTCTGGTAATCTCCTTTGGACTGCTACAGAATAATATCAATGCAAGCACACAGCAAAGGCTTCCAAATGCTGCCCACTCCAGGACACAGCTGGCCACAAAACCAGAGGGCTGCAACTTGTATTAATTGGAATAAACTGGAGCAGGCTCATCTTTATGACCCAGCTTGCATTACATTTTGGGCATTGCCCAGAACTAGCAACAGTCTGAGGGACTAAGCAAGACCAGAGATTTTGTGTCACTCCCAAGACCCTACAGACATCCCTCTGGGCCTTCCCCATCTGATTCTGCTGAAAATGGGTTTGTAGTTTTCATACACCCAAGGGCCACTTCTAAGAGGCCCTGAGCAGATGCATTACTCTTTTGACATTGCATTTCCAACTCCCCAGCTAGCTAGTCCCAGGACTGAAGTAAACTTCCAGACCAGAACACCATGGGAGTAAACATTCAGAGTTCTCATATACGCTGAGATACTTTGGGTTTAAATGTGTCATGAGTGACAGGATAGAGAGTGAAGTGCTCTTGGTGAAATTAAGAAGACAGAGCCACTTCACATTTGCTACCATGCTCAGAATTCTTCTGAATGCCTGTCATTGCAACTGAAAGAGACATCTATACCCTTTGGCCAAGTGAAACAGGTGTACAGTATCACAGTCCATCAGATGTCTAAGGAAGAAGACTGTCCTCAAAAGCAGAAGGGATTTTCAAGGACAGCTTTCAGTTCACATATGACTTTCAGTTCATGTTTTTGTCTTATATTATTTGTCACAGTGAAACAAACCTGAAGGTGAAGCAGGCACTGACAGTCACTGCAGAGCTTGGAGAAGATCTTCAGAAGCTGACAGAGTTCAATGGTGAGTATAAATTGAAAAATCACTTTCCAGATGACTTGCCCAGATTACAGAGAGTGGTTGGGACCCTTCCTTCCAAGTTATCCACTGCCCCCTGCTAAGTCTTCTCTGGAAACAGTGCCAGCGAAATAGAACAGGCACTTTGCAGTCTGTACAGCAGGTATCAACACCACATGTAAAGGAAAAGGTCCATCTTTGCTTGCAGGTCTTGGTGCCATGCAGGGCTATAATCTGACACTGCACTGGTGGCAATTCCTCTGCGTGGACACTTTTCTTTTGTGTCTGTCTGCACGTGGCAAGACTACCCACCCTGAAAGCCAGCACAGGAGCTCACATAATTGCACAATTTAAACTGTTTTTAACTTTATGCTTAGTTCTGGCCTCAAAGCATTTTTGCACTGCACTTTCACACTGAGGTAGCAATGCTGATGCACTGATTACACTGATTACATTTATCTTCTGATCAGTGGCACTTCCCAGACACCACACAAACCTGAGGGCTGACTGTGCACACAGGACAGGTGACTACATCCCATCTTGAAGCCTCACCCTGAAACTGTTCCTTTCATTTCTCAATGCAACAATAAAGACTGAATTTTAAAATATCTAAAGGCAAACAATATAGATGTGCTTAACAGGAAATGTGTCCTTTCTCAGTGCTGTTCATTGTATAAAATACAGGATAGGATAGGATAGGATAGGATAGGATAGGATAGGATAGGATAGGATAGGATAGGATAGGATAGGATAGGATAGGATAGGATAGGATAGGATAGGATAGGATAGGAATGGAATGGAATGGAATGGAATGGAATGGAATGGAATGGAATGGAATGGAATGGAATGGAATGGAATGGAATGGAGCAGAATATTTTAATTCAAAGGGTTCTACAGAGATCATCTAATGCAACTGCCTGACCAAAAATTAAAGTTTATTTTTAAGGTCACTGTCCAAATGCCCCTTAAACTTGACAGGCTGGGGGCATCAAACACCTCTCTAGGAAGCGTGTTCCAGTGAGTGTTCACCCTCTCAGTAAAGAAATATTCCCTAAGAAGTCCAGTCTGAACCTCTTCTGGTGCAACTTCAATGATTCCCATGTGTCCTGTCACTGGATGCCAGGGAATATTTAGCAGCACATACAGAGAAAGGAGCTAGACTTGTCAAAACCAGAATACTCCATGCTCACACATCATCTATCTGTGGAGAGAAGACGAGATCTTCATGAGAAGACGAGAACACCAGACCAAGTGGTGCTAGCTCTGCAGTGCCCTGCTGGCTTAGGTATGAGGTCAAGATTGCAGGAGGAGTTATTATGGAAAGGGGTGGAATCAGTGCTGGAATCAGTCCTTGGAATGCCTCAAGGACTGCAGGCTCTCAGGAAATATTTTCACATATAGAGGGAAAATAATTTTAGAAAAAAAATGTTTTTTAAAAAAATAGATGATATCAGGACAAGTGGTGGGGATGCGGCAAAGACCATAGCTGAGACTGTCTCTGGTACAGCTTCTCTTGCCTTCTTTGTTGAAGTTTTATGCAATAATGTGTGTGGCTTTTGCCAGATGTTAGCTCAGTACATCAGGACTTCTTTGAAGTGATGACTGAGGTTCTGCGTGTTTTAGGTCTTGAGAAATAAGTTTTAACATGTACAGTTAGATGCTTAATGCTAATAAATGGAGTGGCATGCCTTAATTATTTTCCTGAGCAGGCTGAAGTGTCTATCAATTTGAAGCAAAATCTTAATCTTAGATAATTTTTCAAACATGCTTAGTGTGATGCTTATCTAAGGGCACTGTGTTCTTGGAAGTGCTTAACTTAAAAAAAAAAATTAAAAATATTTTGGAAAATTGAGAATTCTCTTTTTGGATATTTACCTATTCTCTAAATCTCTATTTTATTTATGTTGTAAATAAAAGTGGCCTCTTCACAATACTTGAGATGAATAAAATGTTTCCCAGAATGATTTATACTTGATAGCGTACTGGGAAGAGTGCCTGGAATCAGACCCAGCCTTGCATTTCCCTTAGCAAACCTCTGTAGAAATATTTAAATATTTATGTAACTCTTTATCTAATTACTTTTTAAGACAGGAAGAGAGGGCAGGGTTGTGCAGCTAATACAGGCACTCAGTGGAATGCTTAATATGAGTTATGATGTTTGTTTGATGGTTCAGATAAGGAAGATGCTTGCAAAATGCTGAATTTCTTTGAGGAACTGGAAGACCAGAAAGGCCACAGTACTTTTCAGTTACCTCTGCTTATCACAGTTGACTTGGCAGTGTTTAACTCTTTCAGCTGAAATGTGTTCCAGACATCTTATTGCTGTGCCTTCAGCTGCAGAGGTACTGAGTCCAGTGCAGCTGTCCTGGGGGGATCTTTAGAATTTCTCCCTCTTTTGTGGTCAGTCTCATCTGGATGAATCCCTTCTGATCTCAGAATTAGCGTGGCAGGCACGGTGCTCCTGCTGGGAGGCCATGCCTGGGTTTGCTTTGCCAAGCATTGTGCTGTTTGAGGTTCCAGTGCTTTTGTGTGTCCTTTGTGCTTTTCAAGGTGTTTGTGAGGGTGGCAGTGAGACTAGCCTGGTTGCTAGAGACTTTCAGAAAGGATGGGGCACAGGTCTGGTCCCTGTTGGAACAACCAGATAATGAAATAGAAGATAATGAATTCTGATGCCACATGTCACTGAATTTCCTAACTACTTCGATCTTTCATGTCTGATGGTTTGTCTGTCCTAGATTAGAGCTGCTTTTTTGACTATTTGCATAATTTTTAAAATGTGTTGTGGTGAAGATGATCACGACAGTTAAAGCTGTACTTTTCTTCTGGACTTCTCTGGATTTTGGTTCCAGTCTCTTAAGCCTGGTGTGTAAATCTGAGAGCAGCTAGAAGAACTATACTCTCTGCAAATGCTAATATTTTTGTAGGTATTTACAGCCTGTGATGAAAATAACTTTAATGTTCCTGCTGATTAAGCGAACAGACTGAACTCTTAGGCTGCCTTTCAGTAAGGCATATTTGTATTTTCCAGTTCCAATACATCCACAGGGCTCTGCTTTGAATGTTTAAATGTCAGATGCAGTGTTGATTTAAGTACTCATTTTTATACTGAGGTATCTGAACACTTTTTATTACAAGAAATAAATACAAAGCATGGAAATAGACACTCCCATCACTTAGAGTATCAGCTCAGTGGCCAAAAAAGGTAGCTGTATCTTTTTATACACTCCTGGGACTTGAGTTATAAAACAGATGAAATTAAAAATCAGTGAACAAAGACACCTCAGTTAATTACTCTTCTGCAGCCTTTAGGCTATGATTCTATTCGCTTGGGCTCCTGCAATTTGAAGGAAAATGAAACAGGAAAAAAGGTGAAGTCAGCACTTTCAGCTGAAGTTATCCAGTGACATCCTACTGCTATGAACTTGCTGTGAATGGATTAAAAGTATGTTGCTGGTTCAACATTTCTTCTCACCCAAATAGAAGTTGTGGAAACTTTGTTTTGTACTCTTCTAATAAAAAATTGCCATGTTCAAAGAATTTGATAAATGCAAGTTCACTACAGTCCCTTGATTTATGAGATGAATATGGGGAAGGAGCAACATCCAAGAACATCAGTAAATATAAAATATAGAAAGGGAATGACAGGGTTAGGATTGACTGTAACTAGAGTGTGAAATATTGTCTCTCAGGAACACTGGGAATGCAGTACTGATGATACCTTTCTGGCAAAGATTTCCATTTTTCCTTTTACCTTCTTTTTACAGGAGAAATCAGATGTGAGGCACCAAATAACAAGCTGGATAAATTCACAGGAACTCTTACTCTTCGAGGAGAGAAATATGCCCTGGACAATGAGAAGATGTTGCTGAGGGGCTGTACTATCAGGAACACAGAGTGGTGCTTTGGACTCGTTATTTATGCTGGTAGGTGGAAAGGCTGACATGTCAATTGCAGACCCCAGCAGCTCTAGCATGGGGATACATCACACCCAGAATGCACACAAAGTTTATGTTTGTGTTTCTACCAGGTATGAGAAGAAGAAAGTTTCTTGTTTCAGAAATCCATGCAGCAAAGTACAAGGAGGGGAGTTTTGATTGATGACTAAGATAGAATGTAACTATTAAATTTGGTTAAGAACCCTCTCAAGTGTATTGAAATAAACACTCTATATAATTTCTATGTGATTTTAATCCACTTGGAATATCAGGGTCATAAATAATATTATTGATTAGATCTATGCTTTTCATGAGCAGAGGCCTTTCTATTGTCTCTATACTCCTCTAGGCATGTGAGATAATACATAATATACCACCGATATCATTGCAGTATCAGAGATGCTGTGAAAAGTGATTAAACCCAAAAGGAAGGGTTGAATGTTGAAGAAAAGGGTTGAGTCAAAGTCCAGATTTAATGGTTTTATGTGACTCTCTCCATATAATCTCAGACAAATGACTGAACCTGTTTCTGGCCAGGTTTCCCACCAGCACTCTAAAATGTGTGTACCTGGCTTCATGAGGGCTGTGGTGGTTATTTATGCTGAAAATCACAGTGGGCCCTCAGGGAGAATCAGCTTTAGAACAGCTAAGTGTTATTACTAAAATTTACACATGTGCTTCATCTCCAGGGCCAGACACGAAGCTCATGCAGAACAGCGGAAAAACAACTTTTAAGCGGACGAGCATCGACCGGCTCATGAATGTCCTTGTGCTGGTGGTGAGTCTGATTAATGTGCCTTCCTTTCTTCAGATGTGCTCATCATTTCCAGACGCTCCACCTCTCTGTCCACAATATCAGAAGTGGCTAAGGATAAAAAGAAAAAGTACATCATAATTTATCAGCAGCCTGAGCTCTGCAGAGCCTCTGCCAGCCCATCCTGCAAAGCAAGGCCATTACATTGACAGAATTAAGGACTTTCCTTCTGAGCTTGTCATTTACTTTGCTCTCCCTTGCTCTGCATTTTTGTGTGAGAAATATTCTGAAGCCTGCAAAACTCTTTTTTCTTCTAGTAATTTTGTCATTTTCTATTTAAATAAACATTAGCAGTTCTCTCTCTTCCTCCCGATTTCCTGGCATCTCTGGTGGTATCTGCACAGGCCTTGGTAATTCAGTTTGCTAATTTACATGGTGCCAGCTCCTGACTTAACACATTAGGGTGAATTATTAGACATGGTCTCATTAATGCTCAAAATAGTATTTTTAGCAGCTGGGAAATTTGAGAACACTAATCTTACATAGCAGGCACTCTTCTCAGATTGAAAAACAGATCTAATTTGAGGGTTAAGCTCATCAGTGGTTTTAACAAATGGCAAATACTTCCAGGCAGAAATAGTGATTCTTTCACAGACTCAAGATTTTACTGTTTGAGTTCAAAGCCATTCAGGGAAGAAAGACATACACTCTGACACTGGCTTAATCAATGTTGCTTGAAGAAAAGGTCTTTAGTTTCAGATTTTATTTCCCTTTGAGTGCAAATTTGTCATGCTTTCCCACACACGCTGCACCACCTTCAGTTTATGATACTGGGAAGGTCTGGTGCTCAGTGGTCACTGTCAGAAACTCAGTGACACTCAGTGTTTCTGCCTCTTCCCTACTACTCTTGCTCTCCAGATCACCTCAGCAGCCAGCTGGGGGCAAGATCCATTTCCAGGAGCTGGAAGAAGCCCTGGAGGAGGCATCCATCAGCCGTCTGTGCATGACAGCAAGGCTGTCCTGAGCTCTCTCTGCCCTCTCTCACTTCATGCCTCCCCAGCACTGGGGCTTAGAACACAAACCTCTCCAGGCTGGCACCACCTTCCAACATCCACATTTCATCTCAGCCTCTCTATTCCTGTTTTGCTCTGGGGATCCCTAAAGCCCTTTAGGTGAGCCCGGGGTGCCACAGCACAGAGAGACACTCCAGGGCAACCTCCCTCTTGAGGCCTTGCTCTGTGTACAGTAAGGGCATGCCCTTAATTTTAAGTCTTGCACCTATCTCTACCAAGGGAAAATCTTGGTTTATTAATCTAGGTTATCATTAGCTTTTTTCCCTCAGTGTTTTCTTCCCCTTCTCCCCTTGTGGATAGCAATACCAAACAAGGTTAGGCCTCTTACATTCATAATTTTGCAAGCATTTGAAGAATTTCACATTTTCATAGGTGTTCTGCTATGTTCTGACTAGAGAGGAGAATGAGCTTTGGGGGGGATCCTCAGGGCACAGAAACAGCAGACAAAAACTGAACTGGAAATCTGGAATTTAACGTTCAATTATGATTTGCTAAATCTCCTTTCACAAGCCAAGGGTCCCACCCAGAACTTTCAGTCTGTTTGGCCTCTCTTTATAAAAACAAATGAGATGAATTTACCTCCTGGCTCTGTTTAAAAAAAAAAAACTTAGCAAGTTGCAACTGATTGCATCAGCCTCTGCCTGGGTTCTGGGGCGCTGGAGGAGCCAAGGGTGTGTTTGTCTCCTTTACACATTTTCAAGGATCCTAAAATTTTGATGTTTAAGTAAAGCTCTGTCACACGTTTAACACCAGACTCGTGGCATTGGGTTTTTCCAGCTCACCGGGTGGTCAAAGGTTACAGAGTGTAGCCACAAAGACAGGCAGCATATTGTGCTCTTGAGCTGGAGAATACAAACCAGCCACAGCTTACTACAAACAGGTCATTTAAATGTGGTGAAACTTACTCCACATTAACACTGGCAAAGTTATTATGTGTTTATTTGCCCATAAAACTTCCAGGCACAAAGCAGTGTTTAAGCAGGTTTGCCAAGGGTGGTCCTGTTTAAATGTTGCCCTGGTCTGCCCCAGCAAGGGTTTATCAGAAGTGAACCTTCCCAGATGGCAGTCCTAGCTGTTTTGTCACATTTGGAGGTGTTTCTCATCGATTTCAGAGAGAAGTTAATGCTCCTCCACTGGGGATGCACTTGCCAGCTCCAGAAATGCTTTTTTCTCCAAAAGCTGCTTTGTAGCAGGCTAGGGGGAGCAAATTCTCAGAGAAAGAGAGCTCTCACATTCATCTCTTAAACAGCTGGCTGCTTCAAATCCCAGAGCAGAACTCAAAGTACCAATCAAGAAACCAAGACTATTTTAATTCACAATACAACAGTCAATGTTTGCCTTGAAGTCAAAAGTCACTTCCTCTTTACAAATCTCTTACCAAGAGGATCTTCAGCAGTCAATGCATGGGCAGGACCCAGGGAGGGAGGTTGCTCATGCTGGGAAGCTCCATGAGCATGCACAAGCAATGATTTTTCATGTCCTTCTCTCCAGGGCTGTGGTTACAATTGCAACACCCTGCCCACAGTTGTTTCTGTGCACAAAAATTAATTTAGAGGGCTGCTTTTAATGGCTTGGTCCTTTCCAATTGTTTCAGATTAAACAGCATGTTAGTGAGCTTTGTGCAAGCACAAGTGTTGCACATGAGTGGAGCTGTGAGAGTTTTGACATGCCCAGTGCTCAGAAAACAAAATGTACACAAATCAAGTGCAACTGTAGGCAAGAGCTGCTGTGGTGTAGAATCAGAGTGGTTTGGGTCGGAAGAGACCTTAAAGATCCTCTTGTTCCAACACCCCAGCCACAGCAGAGACACCTTGGGAAGTTCAGCTCCTGTCTTGCCCCACATACATTTCTATTGCTGAATCACTACATGGATTGTGATATTCTGCAAATGGATAATTTTTAGCCTCTGAAGCAGTGGGGTGGATCATGCCTCTCAAATACCCTTAAGTCCTTATAATTACAATAGCATGGATTGAAGTATGTTTTAATTTCTGGTTCACAGAGGTTTAAAAACACTGCACCACATTCCTTACCAGCAAGCAATATTGTCTCCATTTCACAAGCTGAGCAATTTATTTGGCTCCACACAATTAAATAGAGAAGCTACTACTCATGTGTGAAATAAATGTGTCCCCTGAAAGTCAGTTTGCCACCTTTTCTTACTGCAGTTTCCTTTTGTGGCTTTTTGATATTAAAACTGGAGTTGATCAGGCATGAACTTTTCACCAAGTGATTCATATTACTCCATAGAGGTATCTTTCTTCCTCCCATAGATTACCTCAGCAGTACACATATTGGCTTTACCATCAACGTTTCTATGTTTGTCCCTCAATTACTGTTTTTAAAAAAGGTTGATTACTGTTTTAATGTGATTGTTGCTGTGTGGCCTTTACATAATGGCCCAGCTTACTGATATCTCCTCCCTAATGATTATCCTTGCAAAAGATGATTTTTAATTGCTCTTTTGTGCAGCCTGTTGACTCCATATCTTCACTTTCTTCTTATTATATTGGTTGTTTTATGTCAATGTTTCCAAAAGATCATGCCAAAAGAATTACTTTCTCATAATTTGTCCAGGAAGGGTTCCAAATTAACTGCAGTTTATCTCCCCCACCATCACCATTTCTACATTCTAAATATTCTTATTATATTAACAGGATTCCAAGATGATGGGTTTTCCTAGTTTTCAATGCGTTGTTAAAAAATCAACCTTATTAAAACTTAAAAACTAACCTCTAATCTTCCTTCTTTGAATTAGATGGACCTGCTGCATTGAAAATGTGTATTAGCAGAGAGAGCCACACAGTACTCTGTGTCAGTGAATATAATCTGCCTTTTTCATCTACTATAGGGCAGATAAGTCCTTCCTTTCTTTTTCTTCTTGGAGGACTGTCTATTAACACATTTGCTTTTCACATATCTGTTTATGATCTTTTTTTCTTTTCTTGATGCTTTATTACTGTTAGATATTAAGAGTTCAGTAATTCCTTGCATTTTATATTAATTTATGTTAAATTTCTTTCTTCCTGTTCTTTTTATCTTCTTTTCCAAATAAATGTATTGCTACAGTCTTGCCCTTTTTTAATCAAAAAATGCTTTATTACATGTGTAATGGTTTTGTGTCTGTTAAATGCTGTTCTTGAGGAAGCCCCAGTTTTCCCAATTTGAAATTCACTTCCCAGTTGCTGTTGCCCTGGTTCCTTTAGGCTTCAGGAAACAGGCTTCTCTAGAGCCCAGGGATATGCATCACTGGTTAGTGTTGCTTTTTGTTTGCTCAAAGGAAATGTAATCAAATTGTGAGGGCAGATACCGAGGCAACCATTAGCTTTGAGAAAGCAATTAACTCTCCTCTAACCATCAGAATAATATCCAGTGCTAAATTCCAGACTGTACGCTGGATTATCCTTAGCAGTCTTTCAGAAATTGTGAGGAAGACTATGATACATCTGGCAGATGGCCAGGTAAAGCTCTCCAGGCAGTTTATATGCCCAAGTGTGCAGCCAGGTGTTTGAGGACCCTCAGCTCAACTCTTCTCTAATGAGATTTGGTGTTCTGCAGCAGACTGCTGTAACCACCCTAGTTGAGATGTCTGCTTGGGATTTAAACCTCCAGCTGTTTGAGCACTTTAAATTCCAGACTCTGCATGGTGTTGTCCTTGAGGTAGAAGTATCATAATTTTGCTGGTTTTTCCTCCTCATCCCTAGGCACATTATCCTATCATTCAGGCTGTCCAACCCTATCCTATTAGGGTCTTCTGATAAACCTGTGCATAACAAATTCCTTGTTTCTAAAATGCAATACATTTTGTTTGGTTTTGATTTGTTTGGTTTGTTTTTTGATTTTTTTTTTTTTTCCAGATCTTTGCATTTTTAGCACTGATGTGTCTCATCCTAGCCATTGGCAATGGTATCTGGGAGCATGATAAGGGCTACTACTTCCAGGTCTATTTGCCCTGGGCAGAGGGTGTCAACTCTGCCTCCTACTCTGGCTTCCTCATGTTCTGGTCATATGTGATCATTCTAAACACAGTGGTACCTATTTCACTCTACGTCAGGTATGTGCCAGAAGCTCCTCTCACTTTTGATCTTAGGAGAGATTTAGCTTTTGCCTTAACTGGAAGCATCATTTTCCTGAAAACCTAACACAGCCCCATCATGGATGCTCCTACACAACCACAGTGACGCTTTTCTTGTTTCTGCTGCCTTCAGAAGGCTTTATCAGGGTTGGAGTGGGGACAGCAGCGAGCCCTGGAAGAGGAGAGGATGATTTTGCAGTTAAAGGGGAGGTGTAGGTGTGTAGGATGCTATAGAAGCAGGGCTGTAAGCCTGCCACCATTAGCATCTTGATAACAGTGAATGAATGGCCTGTTCTTGGAGGTGGCTTCAGGACTGTGTGAGGGTTGCCAGGTAAGGAGGTGCAATCAGGTTGAAGTACTCGATGCTATATGAGCAGTTGGGAGTGTTGCCTCTTCCCAGACAATGCAGAGCTGTGTTGGTTATTGGTGATAAACAAATAGGAGTGACAGGTAGGCAGTGTGTCTGTGATGCTCTCAGAACTTGGGGCTAGGGTAGAGACTGCATAGCCCTGTTTAATTTATCATTGTAGCTACCTTCAGTCGGCTTTGCTACTGAGACTCTCTTTTGTGTTGGTAAACGTGAGGAATGAATTCCATTCCTGTCCACTCAGCAAGGTGAAAATTCATGTCATCCATGAGTTGATGCCACTCTTCTGGTTGTAGTGAGTGACATGGTGGCTCTCTTGTTGTGGAGCTCACTGTTGTTGGAGACAGGGCTGTGCTCATCCCCTGCCACTGGGCTCAGCCCAGCCCACAGCTCTGCTGCAAACCATCTCCTGAAACGGCATTAACTGACACCCACTGCTCCTGCCTCGCTTCTCAGGCCAGAAATTTCTGAAACTTTCCAAGTACTTTTATAAAGTACTGCTTTATAAACAAAGGAAATGAGTTGCTGTAAACTTAGCAGATCATTTCAGTGGGGCTTGCTTCAGCAACCCTTACCACAGGCCACCTATGGTCAGATGAGTTCAACCTGTCATTACTTCAAAGTTGTCTTCTAATTGCTATTGATAATGGTGGTGCTGAAGATAAAGAGCTTGTCCCTTAAGATAATTTATATTCCATCACCTCCTCTTTCTGTTTTGTCAGTGTGGAGATTATACGCTTGGGTAACAGTTTCTACATCGACTGGGACCGTAAAATGTATTACCCACTGAATGACACCCCAGCTCAGGCTCGAACCACTACACTCAACGAAGAGCTGGGGCAGATCAAGTACATCTTCTCAGACAAAACAGGAACTCTCACACAGAACATCATGTGTTTCAACAAGTGCTCCATCAATGGCAAATCCTATGGTATGTTTGTCTCATTCTCTGGGTTTTTTTCACTGTGTGCCTCTTCATCCACAGAGACTAAATCTGGTATCCAGAAGACAGTGCCATGTAAGGAGCTGCAGTGATCAAGGGTAAGGCTGCCCATCAGGGATGTCTGGACAGCCTGGTTGCATCACTTGCCATGTATTAACTGTTTCCCCTTTTTTCTCTCTTTTATCCCTTTTCCTGCCCCACTGTTATCCCTGCTAAAGAACCAACACTATTAGTTTCTCCTCATTTGTCCCAGATTTACATCTGTAGTCAAATTTGTGTGTTTTTTCATGATGTCATTAGTTAGGTAATCACAGCATTTTATGGTATTATTGACATCATTAGCCAGATATTGCTAAGCTTGCAAAACATGACATGTAACTCACATCACTCACTCCCTCCTAATCACTTATGAAATCAGCCATCCCTCATGGGGCTCATCTGCAAATTTTGTCAGCTTCTCACATTGTCTCTCAGCAATTTCTTGTGCCATGGGCAGTGATATTCCACTTCCTTTTCAGGTAGCTGGGCTAGTCAATGACCTTTCTTTGTATTTATACATGACATTCTTCACCTATCAGAAGAGAGAAGAGTTTGCAGGGAGTTGGAAAAAATGGGAAACATGAATTGTTAGCTCTGTTGGATCCTAGAAGTCATTGATTTAAACAGCTTGTTCATGCTATGAAACTGCCTCAGGCAGTTTTCTTCATACTGCTCAAGAGGTGCCAGCACTTTGCTAATTGATTAACATCATTAGGTGCCCCAGAGAAATTAGTCACTGCTTATTTGTATATGGATGCTTTCTTTGCCTGTGTCAGACCTGCTGATGCACCAATGTGCCAGGAAGTTTGCATCTTTTCTCAGTGCTATCAGATGACTTAATAAAAGAAGATATTTCTTCCTATGAATCTGTGCATATCTGGAGACCACCTTGTCTCAAGCAGTGTTACTATGACATCTAACATTAGTATTGCTAAATAGTTTGAAATTTCACCTATCAATTGTCCTTAACTGACTTTTCTGAAGTGGATATCTCCACCAACATAGATACAGGGTAGGGGTTCAAGAAATGAATGAGAAATACATGCATAGAAGGCAAACAATCTATTGCCTGTAGTTTTCTAAATGTTTAGCTTCTTCTCACCACAGTGCTGCTCAGGGGCATTCAGGAAAGCAATCCCAGAAAGGATGATTTAGTTCTGCTCTCCTATGGAGGCTTAAGGGAAGCAGATGTACAAAAGCCTCTTGACTATGGTTCCCAGGGAATCAGATGTACAAGTCCTCAGAAGACATGTTTACTGTATTTCTTTCACACTTCTGAGGCCTTTGTGAAGGCACACCAGCACAATTTACTTTGTTAGCAGCTGAGGTTGCTGGTGCAAACATGAGTCAATCATTCCTGCAATTCATTGCATTTCTATCTTATTTCAATGAGGTGTTGGGACCTGGTAGCCTTGGCACAGTCCAGACCTTCCTAGTGAAACTTTTCTCCAAGCAGAAGTTTTAATAATGTTCTTTAGAGATGACATGTCTTCAATTCCTGTGACCAGATATTCCATTCAGGAATAATCAATAGAGCAGTCTTGCTACCTAGATGCAGGAAAAATGGGCTTTGAAAACTCTTTTTCTGTGGGTGTCCAGGGACTGCTGCAAATAGTAGGATCCAGAAGCTGAATTTTGAAAGAGAAGGTACAAGAAAAGTCATCCCCTGGAAGTACTTTCATTTCCTACCTAGCACTAGAAGCCCTGTCCTCTGTGTTCAGCTCAAGACAAGTCTTCTTTACTCAAAAGCCAGTCACTTTTATGGTAACTGCTTTGTGTTTCAGGCATCTGTCCCTCTCTGGATTTTGTCACGGACCAACATAGAAACTGATTGTTATGTATCACTAGTTGTCAGTGCCCATGTCAATGTATGGAAACTTTTAAAATAGATTCTAGCTTAGAAACACTTGACCCGATTTTGTGGCTATAATTTCATCTTTCTTTCTTGCAGGTGATGTCTATGACATATCTGGGCAAAGGATAGAAATAAATGAGGTAAGTGCTCAAGTGCTTTCAGTGGCCCTGGATAAGTACCAGTGGACACAACCCTGCATAGCTTATGTTTTTGACCCTGCAAGAGCTGATGCTCTTGATGCTCACAACAGAGGTGTGTGTACCTCTGGATATCAGAGAATTCCCAGAGTTAAGTTCTTTTCCAGTAAGCCTGGGTTAAACCTGCAGATTAGGAACAGCTCACTGTCCCCTGTACTTCACGTGACATCCTGGTGAACGCACAATTTCTCTTGAACACTTGACCATTGGTGTTTGCTGGAGACTTGGACATTGTTCAATTTTATTAACCTTGGCAGTTAATTAAAGCTTTAGCTAGGAATTAGTGAGTGCAGTTCATACCAATAGCAAGGTCTCTGTCAAATTCCTCTAATGTCTGGACTTCAGAAAGTGTGAAAATATATAATTTCTGCATTTTTCTTTAACCTCTGCTTTTGGGCACAAGCTCACATGTCCTCATTTCTAAAATGTCTGAAAGCTGCACGCAGTAATCCCAATAACAAACAGAAAGATGATGAAAATCCCACTCCTCCTTCCAGTGATTCATTTCCAGTCCATTTAGAACTTAAATTGCCCACTGCAACAGGCTGTTTGTGCTGAGTACTGTGCCTCCAGCCTGCCCTCTCCATCAGCCTTGGTGACACACTGGACTCCTGCCAGCTGTCCACCCCACCCTGCTGCCGGTGACCCTGTCTGGAGCAGAGCCCTGCTGCCCACACATCCACAATGCTGCTGTGCCTGGACCTTGCTGCACAGACGAGTGTGGGAGGGGTCAGTCTGTGCTCTTGGGCTGAGTGCTAAATGTCAGTGTGCAGACGTCAAAAGGATGATTCCCGCCCTGGAAACTCTGAGCTCATCAGGGATGGGGCGGGAGGCAGAATTGTCCGAGGCAGGCTTGGCAGTCCATTACTCCATGACACATCATGTGGTGAGCTTCTGGACATTTCTCCAGTGTGCTCCACTCTACTTGGGGCTCCTTGGTTTTTGACAAGATGGGCAGTGCCTGTGGAGTTTAACCTTTACTTCACCTGCCTGTCCTATTTTTTTCATATCAGGACTTTTTTCTGGCTTCGGGAGAACATGGTGTATAAGACAGACTTTAGAATTGTTTTAAACTCTGTTGCTGCATTCCACTATCACAGGCAGCCTTTGACATTGTAAGCATGATGTTTCCAAGCAGGCATGTTTTGAAGGCAGGCACTTCTTTGCTGTAGGCATCCATTGGCAGGGATCCTGTTGGAGAATTAGCTGCTGCTCAGAGAGGCAGTTTAGCTACTTGGTTCTTAGCCTGAGTGCTGCTCTGGAAGGCACATCTAGAGCCTGTCCTGCCCTATGATTAAATACCTTTCATGACCTCCCACTCCCTTAAATCCACCAATCTCTGTCACGAGCAGCCAGCCCTGCAGGGCAGGGTCCTTTGTAAATGTGAGGAGGAGAGATGTTGTGTTGGGCAGGCACTGGTGCACAGCCCTGTGAGAGCTCAACAAACCAAGCCGTGTTTTTTTTCAGAACACAGAGAAGGTTGATTTCTCATACAACCCGTTAGCAGACCCAAAGTTTGCCTTCTATGACCACAGCCTGGTGGAAGCTGTGAAGCTGAACGATGTCCCGACGCACAGGTTCTTCCGGCTGCTCTCGCTGTGCCACACGGTGATGCCAGAGGAGAAGAAGGAAGGTGAGGACTGCTGAGGGCACTGGAATGAGGGGTTATGTTCACTCGCACCACAGCATGTCTTCTCTCCACAGAAGCTGTTGTTGGTCCTTTTGGCTCCTTGGTGATTTTCTGTAGTGTACAGCTAATCAGTGTCTTTGGAGATGCCACATGGGAAGAGAAAGGACCAGGGACTCTACTCCCTGTGTGTTCCTGGGGTGGAGCTGACACTACTGCAAACACCACATCTCTGGAGTGAGGAGATTGCAGGTGCCACAGCTTCCCTGAGGTGGCAGACTCTTGCCCCAATTTCTCTCTACTCTGCTGCTAGTCCCAAAAAGCAAAGAGCATCTATCCACTGGAGACTCATTAGCTCCTCTCACCCAGTGTTTCCACAGCTACTAGGTCAGCCTCCTCAAATCCCAAACAGGATGAAAGCCATGCTTAAAGGCTAGAATCAATTGACAGGTATAAAGTGAAAATACTGATCAGAAAGATACATGCAGATCTAACTAGAAGGGGCTAAACCCAAGGATCCTATCCTCTCAGTGGGACATTAAACTCCAAAGAGAGTGATTAAAATCCCCAAAAGAATCCAGGGTGCCTCTTGCACTGTCCTGGAGGATGGGTTGGTGGAACTTGATGAAGATGTATGGGCATAATGTAGTTTTCAGTGCTGCACCTCTATGGATAGACAGAAAAGCAAAGGGATAATTGCTATATTATGTCTTAGATTTAATTTTTTTTTTTTAGCTCAGAAATAAGTCAGAAGCCACATTACTTTTTTTTTTTTTCTTGCATATCAGGAAACTTGGTGTATCAAGCACAATCTCCTGATGAGGGAGCCCTAGTCACTGCTGCCAGAAACTTTGGATTTGTGTTCCGGGCTCGCACACCAGAGACCATCACTGTTGTGGAAATGGGAGAAACAAAAATCTACAAACTTCTGGCTATTCTTGATTTCAACAATGTTCGCAAGAGAATGTCTGTGATTGGTATGTTCCCTTTGCTGCTTTCTTTCCTTCCTTCCTTTTAGGTTCTGGAACTGTTCCTCATTCTGCTATGATGCATTTTTCTAGGACATCTCCTTTGCAATGTGCCCTGAGTAATACTTATTTCTGAGGACTTGAGATGGGCTGCCTTGACTTTAAAATTATACAGCTACAGTGCCAGAAAAATACTTAAAGGAGGCAAGTGGGAGAAATCTCCACATCTGGACCACAGTGATGCAAGCCAGCTTCCTAAAGACACTAGCTTTCATATATCTTGCCCCCCTCATTACAATGCAGGAAAGGCATTTCTTCTAATCACGAACAAACTAAGAAACCCACTTTCCCAAACAGAAAACGGAGAAATTATTCAAGAAACTTTTTGCAACCTTTATTAACACTCCAACATACTCTAATATTTCAGGAATGTTGCAATTGTAGTTACAGTTTACTGGTGGCAAAATAGGAGAAGTGGACCAGTTCCCTAAAAACAGGTTGTTGCTAAGTTTTGATTGAAGTTCTGCCTGTAGGGACAAAGTAGCTCCTGCTCAGACCAATGCACTCTCTTCTTTTCTAAGCAGAGCTTATCTTGATTCCTGGGAGTTTGCCAAAACTTGGGGAAATTCAGACACAGTAAAAACTGTTCTTGGTTTTGATGGAAGGGCTTTGTACCTTAAAAGACTCAGTCTGGTATTTGTAGCATTTCTTCTCCTCTTCCTCACAGTGCGGAGTCCAGAAGGTGACTTGACTTTGTACTGCAAAGGGGCTGACACCATTCTTTATGAACTGCTTCATCCATCCTGCAACTCTCTCAAGGAGGAAACCACAGAACACCTGAATGTAAGAGCTTCCTTCTCAACAACATCTCTGCATTTGGTGTTTTCCTTTTCTCCAGCATACTTTGTCTTCAGGGGAAAAAACCCTCAGATTTTAGAAACTGCACTTAGGCACCAATTTTAAGGTATGGATTAGAGAAACAAACTAATTTGTATGGCCTTAGGTCTCAAATTAGTTGCCTAAGCATGAGCACCAGGTGCCATTTGGACTGCTGCAGGACAGTGATCAGATTGAGGGAGGTGATTCTGTCCTTGTGCTCTGCTCTTCTGACACCTCACCTGGAACACTATCCAGCTCTGGGATCCTGAACATAAGAAGGATGTGGACATGTTGGAGTGAGTCCATGGCTACAAAGACGATCAGAGGGCTGGAGCACCTCTCCTGTAGCTGGGAGATTTGGGTTTGTTCAGCCTGGAGAAGAGAAGGCTCTAGGGAGACCTTATAACACCTTCCAGTACCTGAAGGGGATACAAGACTGCTGGACAGGGACTCTTTACAAGGAGATGTAGTGATAAAACAAGAGTTAATTGCTTTAAACTGAAAGACAGACAATTTAGATTAAGTATTAGGAAGAATTTCTTTACTGGAACAGGCTGTCCAGAGAAGATACAGATGCTCCATCCCTGGAAGTGTTCAGGGCTGAGTTGGATGGGGCTCTGAGCAACCTGGTACAGTAGAAAGTGTGCCTGCCTATGGCAGGGGGATTGGAATGAGATGATTTTTAAGGTCCCTGCAAACCCAAGATATTCTATCATTCTATGATTCTGTAATATGGACAAAGACAGCAAATCCAGTGCAGGACATTTAAAAAAACCTGTGACCTGTTTCTGATGCACCTTTACTTCAAGCCTGGGGAAACAGCTCCCAGAGTTGCATTTCACGAATGCATCTTTGCTGTTCCACCAAACACTGAGCTCTGTATTGTCCATCTGAAAGCATGGCTGCAAGGAGTTGCTGAGATGCCATGACTAGCTGCACTCATGCTGTGCATTTCAGCCAGAATTCATACCTAAAATATTGAACCCACATCCAAAATTTGAGACTGTGTTCAGTATTTATTTAGGTCTCACTGTTCTGGACCTCTTGTTGAGAAATAGATACCTGGCAAGCAAATACCTGGTTAGTGAAAAGCTTTAAAGCCAGAAAGTAGAAAAGACCTTTTGAGTTATTTTTTCATAAGGACCATGGATGGCAATGATAAAATGGTCTGGAATTGCTATGTAAAAATACCCCAACATTTGTGGACTAAGGTGTTATTTTTCCACCTCTCCTCTGCAAACTTTGCCAAGACACTTTTACTAGTCTGCTTTCTGAGGGTTCTTTGTAAGCCAGGTGACCAGACTGTTCTTCTTGGACCTTTCTGCCTCACCACTGTCTTGCAGGAGTTTGCTGGAGAAGGCCTGAGGACACTCGTGGTGGCCTATAAAAGCTTGGAGGAAGATTACTTCCAGGACTGGATCAGGCGTCACCATGAAGCAAGCACTGCCTTGGAAGGACGGGAGGACAAACTGTCAGAGTTATATGAAGAGATTGAAAAAGACCTAATGGTTGGTAATTCAGGGAATCTGGGCCAAGCTGTGGGGGAGGCAGTGAGGGTGGTGGTTTGTCAATAAACAGCTCAGTATGACTTTGGTAAACACTGCTCTGCATGTAGCTCAGTGGGCTGTGTGACAGGAGCAGGTCAGAACGTGGCAGCCCTGGGTGTTCACTGGCACCTCCACCAGGAGCCCATAACTGGGGTGTCAGCCACCAGTTCAGGGGAATGGTTTTATTTTAACTCACGTGGGTGTCAGAGTAGCTTTCCCGTGATGAAGTGACATACCAGAGCCTGCAGGAGATGACGTGGACACAGATATTTCATAGCTATCCTTTGTATGTGCAAATGGATGATCTATTTATTTTCCAGCCTTTGAAATGGTAGGCAGTGAATAATTCCCAGTGCCTCTGAGAGTGTCTCCTTTGTTCTTCCAGCCCTGGGCAGGATGGGTAGATAATATCCATGAACATGTTTGTGTCAATTTGAAATGGAGCTAAACTGTGATCTTTGAGTCATTCTTCTCTCCCTCTGTGTTGTTACAGTTTTTAAATGCCCTGGAGGATTTGCCTGTGTTTTAGAGCCATGAATAATGAATGAAAAGCATGTGTGTGATCTGAGGAGATGCAATCCAGCTATTGCACTCGTGGCAGTGCTTTCTTGAAACCCCAGAAATCCTGGCAGACACCTTTGCTCCTTCCATTAGCTGTATGCTCAGAATGCCAGCAGGGACCAGGGACCAAGCAAGTGTGAGCTGGGGAAAAGCTGGCCTTTGAAATTTGCGTAGTCTCTCCAGCTGAATCAATGACTACTGTAAATCAGGGATTGCACAGTTTTGAGGACCCTGTAGAGAAGTTCTGTCAGAGCTGTTACTACATTGGTAACACTCATAGCTGATGTATGATGGACATCCCATGCCAAAAGGGATCCCAGGCTTAAAACCAAGCTCTGAATTTATTCTCTAAGCAGCAGGAGGTGGGTGGCAGCAGTGAAACCGAGGCAACAGTGAAATCTCCATGTCCTTTTGACAATAGGTTAAAGCCACCAACTATCTGCAGAGCAGCACAGCTGAGATCAAGTACCACACCAGAGGAGGTTTGGGGACACAGATTCAGGGTCTTTGTTCCTCTTTTAAAGCTCTATCTGCTGTGAAGGGAACACATGGAACAACACAGACCTGTAGCTCTGCAAACATTCTTGCAAATAATTTCATGCATATTCATAATCCATCAGAGCCTGGGTGGATTAGAGCCTAGAACATCTGCAGGACCAGGACTATATTCTGTACAGTAAATTTGCTGAGGAAGAACGACAATCAGTACAACCTTATTCCTGGAGATTTAATTTGTGTTTGCTTGAATAATTAGGTTTAATGCTTTTTCCTTCAGTAGCAGTGGGAGGATTAACCAGCTCCCTGCCATTTCTGTTAAGCTGCTAGGTGCCACAGCCATAGAGGACAAGCTACAGGATGGGGTCCCACAGACAATTGAGACTCTTGCCAAAGCCAACATCAAGATATGGGTTCTCACTGGAGATAAGCAAGGTAAAGGCACTACAGCTCTGGATGTTTCTCTTCTCTTCCCCTGCTGGGGTTCTGCTAGACCTTCTCATTCTTTGAAAACTGCACAGAAGACAAACTTAGAGGGCTTTGCTTCACTGCCAATTATGCAAAATTTCAGTTAACTGGAATTAGACCAGATGACTGTGGCTTGTGCCCATCCTTAATTTCTGTCATGAGAGTGGAAGCAGGGTGAAGGCAGCATCCTTTGTCTTTGGAGAGGTGACAGTAAGCATCCCATAGTCCCTGACATAGGCATGGAAAGGTGTCACCTTCATCCAGTTGATCATTCAGGTGAAGAAGGTGGAAAATATCTTGTCCTGCTTTCCAGAAACTTTAATGTTAAAGTTTATGTTTAATGTTAATGTTAATGTTTAATGTTTGGTACATTTGAGTTTGCATTGAGTTTTTTGCTTCTGGCTCTCATCATCCCAAATAGAAACAGAGGAAACATAGGTTTTGGAGGTGGAAAGAACAGCAAATAGACCCCAGTGAATTCTTTTGGAGACATGGTATTTTCACTGAAACAGTGGTGTTTCAGGGAGGTCAAAAATGTTTGCAAATAATTTCATCCAAGGCTTGAGCAGAGAACTCCTGAGAAAAATGAAACATTTCATTTTGTCATGTTCCAAATGCAATAGTTTTGCTATAAAATACCAAAATACCTTTTTCAGAATTTTATGGACAAAATGTTATAATCTTTTTAAGAGCTGTGGTTTGGGGGTTTTCTGGAAGTAGGAAAAAAGCAAATTATCCCCAAAAAATTTTGAATCAACATGAAATGTTATTTTGTTGCTCCAAGTACATTGGTCAAAGGGTGTTGGTCAAAGCTTTTTCATTTTAGTGGAGTTACTTTTTTCCTGTGGTCTTGTGAAGTCAAATTTGCTGCTACATCCATCAGATTGACTCTCCTGGCTCTCTTGCTTTTGACTCTGAAAGGCCACAATCTCTTTTGAGTCAGAAAGAGAGCTTTTGTCACGTGAACAAAAAGGCTACAGAAGTGGATGAATTTTGGACTGCTGAGGTGGATTATCTTTCTGGTTTATCTTCCCCAGAGACAGCAATGAATATTGGTTACTCCTGCAACTTGCTGAATGATGACATGGCAGATGTTTTCATTATTGAAGGCAGCACATCTGATGATGTACTGAATGAGCTGAGGTAAATGGCTGAAGAACAGTTTCAGTGCTATGCACTAGCACTATCTGTGTTTTGTATCTTTCCACCTTCTTTTTCCCTGTCAGCTTTCCTTGCTGCAGTTCATTCAGGGACCTTAGATAAGGCAGAGCTGTCTCCCTGGAGGATCCAGAAGCTAAACACAGTGTAGAAATCTCCTCTGAAAGTAAATGCTGAAGTTTCTTGATCCAAGAACTCAAATTAAACAAAAGTAAAAGAAAACAGAGTCAGATAGGGAATATCAGCTGAAATTGACCATGAAGTGATCCTGAGCCACAAAGGCTTTTATTTGGCTGTTGCTGTACTGCTGTTGCCATTTATTCACGTTGCTGTCCTTTGTCTGGGTATTTCCTTTGTCTGGAGACTTTCTTGGCAGTATTTGAGAACCTCCCTTCCTTCCTCATCTCCTCTGCAGACACAGGTTCTTAGGAAAAGGTGGAAAATGGGAAAAGTTTGCAGTGTTTTCCTCTTGGAGTAGATGGCTGCCAGACAACATGCACAGAAAATTGGATGTCCTTTGGGTTACCATCATTCATGACATTGACATGGTTTGTTTGACTTAAAATCAGCAGAAGTTTAGCAACACTTATTAGAGTTTCAGAAATGTGGATGATCTGTGCAGACAGCAGAAGTTCAACAGTGCATATTGTTGTAGGGATACAGTAAAAATTGGACTGAACTATCAAATGGAAACGTTAAGCTTTTTGTTCTCATAAAGTTACTTTTACAAAACATATATATATTTGCAAGATTTTCAGATTTTAATTGTTATCTTTGGTTTCTTTTTTTTTTTTTTTTTTTTTTTTTTTTTTTTTTTTTTTTTTTTAAGGAATGCGAGGAAAAAGATGAAGCCAGACTCCTTTCTGGACAGTGATGAAATCAACATTCAGTTTGAAAAGCCTTCGAAAAAACAAATAATTGTACCTGATGAGCAAGCAAATGGGGTCTATGGTCTGGTTATCACTGGCCACAGCCTGGTAAGGAAGGTTCAGAGCCCTGCTAGGGATGAGTTCCCTGAAGAACTTAACTGCAAGACATACTAGAAGTCTGAAAAATGCTTTAAAAATTACAAGGGTTTTATTTCCCCTACTTGAGGATTAGGTTTAGTGGTTATCTGAGACATCAAAGCTGACAGACAATGTTTCAGAAGATGTTTCAGGAACAGAAAACAGTTGGCCTTGATCTTTGGTGAGCAAGAGGGATAGAGCAGCTGCATCATATTTAATTTCTGGAAATATACTAGAAAAATAACCAGGTTTGTGTTTGCTGCAAGAAGATAGCATGAGATGTGGGCTTCAGTGCCAAGGACATACTCTACTAAATATAGCTGAAAGTAGATATGCTTAATTTATAAGATATAGATCTTATCACTTAACTAATATATTGATCTCTCCCACTATGTTTTTCAAAGCAAATCAAAGCAAAATCTAGACTAAATTGCTAAATGACAGATGGAGGACTGCTTGGCTCTGAAGGGCTCACTGTTGATCTAAAACAGCAGTTAGCTGTCATCTGCAGAGGGTTATCCCACATCTCTTTGACGCTCAGTGTTTGCATTAACTGTTTAGAAAGAGAGCAGGTAACACCAGGCTGGGAGAGAACAAAGAAATCTGAGTCAGGCATGATGTGGAAAGCATAGGGGGAAACTGAGTCAGTTGGGATTTCTGAACCTGGAGAATACTGATCAATCTTGGTAACACTCTTTAAATTATAAGAGGTAAACAAAGTAATGGAATTAAACTGGGATGAGAGAGTTCTGGATGAAATGTCTTCCTGGTGAGAACAGTGAAATTCTGCAATAAATTATCTCTGTTAGGAAATTTTTTAGAGGAAAGAAAAACAATTTAGATAAATTCAAACCTGTCTGCAAGGAAGGTTTAATTTTTGTTAGATTTATTTATCTGTTGTATTTTACTTTCCCAGTTCTCAGTGAAAGCAAATAGACATATTTAGAAAGTTCTGGGTTGTGCTGCCTCCCAGAAACAAGGTGCTTCTCTTCCCTGTGGTTTCTACCTTTCTTAATGTCAGCCCAGAAAGTTTCACTCCCAGTTCTATAGCAGCCCAGAAAATTACTATTAAGAAAATCTCATCTTTCTTGACTTTTGGCTAATATGCCATGTATACCGACCCCAAACACTCTCAGACAGTGCCTAGGTTGTTAAGCACCCTTTTTCCCTCTTTTACACTCACTTCCTCTTTAACTCCAGGGTCGTAATCCCCTTTAGATTCCCACTGCAAAGTGGACAAGAGGTCTGTCAGGTTTGGTCCATGTTCCTTGCATGGACATCAGCTGAAGCCCCCTGTCTGTTCCTACTCCATCCCTGCAGTGCTTACCCTGAGTGCTGTGCTACCAGAACACCACTGGCAGAGATGGCAAAGCTTTCTTTATGCTCCTGGAAAACACACACTCACCCACACCCTGGCACAGGGATGGACTCACAGAAAGAAAGTCTGCATCCAGTCCCCACAGCACAGACACAATGAATTTCACCAAGATTATGGTTTTCTCCTTGGTGGGGATCACAAGGACAGTGCAGACAAATCTAGGTGTCATTTATTTATTTCTATGAGCTTGAACAATGGTAGCAGTGCTGACACTGTCCCCCAGACAGCACCTGCTGAGTGCTCTATCCCTGCCTGCAGAGGGGTGGGAGGGCAGTGCTGGGCTGTGCACACATCTGGTCCTACCTGAACCAAGCAGTGAACAGAAACTTGCCAGCATCCTTACTGGCATCAACATGCCAGTTGATTTATATGCGCTTTCACCATTAATATACAAAGTGAAAACATTTTGCTGGTGCTGTGCAGGAAGGATGTTGAGGCAAAAGCCACCTCTGACTGCACTGAGCAGCAGTGCTCAGGCTGAACCATGAGAAGGTCTCCTGTTGAGCCAGCCTGCTGCCATGACAGAGGAAAAAGGGGACACTGGTGACTCACAGCTCTCTGTTTCAAAAAGAAAGAATATGTGACTGTCTGCCTTACACAGACAGGGCACTGGGCCTGCCGTAAAGGCTCTGAGCAGGAGTGACCCTTGTAGATTCCTTCCATATATGTCTGCTAAAAAGTGACAACAAAGAACAGAGCCAAAAAGGATGATCTGAAAGAAATATGACAAGCTCACAGCGCTCCCTCCTCCCCATGCAGAGCTGGAGGGGTAACTAGACATCCAATTATCTCAGTGCTTCTCAAATAGAAATAACACAGCTGACTGATTTAAAAGATCAGTACTCAGAGTAAAGCAGCCTTCTCCCTAGTTTTGTGGTTTGCTTTGTCATGCCCTGAGCTTAACTTTTTACATGTTTTTTTTAAAATTAAGCACTTAACTAATTGAAATCTTTCCTATTTATCTCCCAGAGCTTAAATAGTAATCCAAGATGGATGAGCAGAGACTCTCTCACATGGAGATACACAAGACTGTCTCAGGCACTGCAGCAGCTTCCTGCTCTTGGTGTTTGACACTTCTGCCCTCTGTCAGGTCACAGCAGCCAGAGCAGCTGTGGTGCATGCCCAGATGTAGTACATATCCAGATGTGGTGCATGCCCAGATGTGATACATACCCAGCTGTGGTGCATGCACAAGTGTTGTTAATACCCAGATGTGGTGCATATCCAGAGGTGGTTCATATCCAGACACGGTGCATATCCAGCTGTGGTGCATGCCCAGCTGTGGTGCATATCCAGATGTGGTGCATATACAGATGTGGTTCATACCCAGCTGTGGTGCACAGACAGATGTGGTGCATGCCCAGCTGTGGTTCATACCCAGATGTGGTTCATATCCAGACGTGGTGCATACCCAGATGTCGTGCATACTCAACATGCAAACTTGCAGGTGTAGGGTGCACGTCATGATGTGCAGTGTGGATGCTCCCTGTGACTGGGTGCATGGATCACCCACATGAGTGAGTGTAAGAGGCTGGCTCAGCTGTCGTGGGCCCCCTGCTGCATCCTCTTTGTCAGCCCAGGAGCTGCTGAGAGCCTGCCCTGAGCACTCCCTTTCCTCCTTTCAGGCTTATGCACTGGAAGGGAACCTGGAACTGGAGCTGGTGAGGACTGCCTGCATGTGCAAAGTGGTGATCTGCTGCCGAGTGACCCCCCTGCAGAAGGCCCAGGTGGTGGAGCTGGTGAAGAAGTACAAGAAGGCTGTGACCCTGGCGATTGGAGACGGTGCCAACGATGTCAGCATGATCAAAAGTGAGTGATGGCCGACAGCCAGCATGCTGCAGCAGACTGACTCAAAGGGGTGTTTGCTCTCTGAGGTGGGCTAGCAGCAGGAACACATATCTGAGTGCCTCCTGTACCACCTTCTTTGTAGAAATAAGTGTCTGTGTCCCAAATTTTGGCAGATCTCCACAGAGCACTCTCAGTGCAGGTTAGCTGTGTCCCCCTCCTGGGTCACACTGGGCCCCTTCAGGAGATAAGGTTGCACTAAGTGCCTAATTTTTTGTTTCTACCTCAGAATGGACAAAATGGTTGGTCTCAATGATCTTACAGGTCTTTTCCAACCTAAAGGACTCTATGATTCTGTCAAAAGCCCACATGGGCTGTGATGTGTCAATCAGTGTGTCTGCACGGCCACCATCACAAGGGCAATATATATAACAAACAGTTTATATCACACAGGGCCTGACTCAAAGCAGAAATAAAATCTTTGTGCCTGTAAATATTCTGTATAATATTATGTGGTGTGGGTTTTTCTCATCATTTCTTTGTGTCAGGGCTGTTTGTTAATTATCTCCCTTGAGTTACAGATGATGGGCTTCCAGGCCTCTCCATCCTTGAGCATCATTTGATGCTGCATTACCTCAGTGAATTTATGAAAAAAAGTCCTAACTAGGTATAATTAAATTAAGATTATTCAGAAAGACCTATTGCTAATCTTCCTTGTGTTAATTTGCAAGAATTGATTAACTGGAGCCTTTTAATTAAGAAAGAAAAGGCTAAGTAGAGAGCTTCAAGGGAGATAAGTCAGGCAGTCAGTAAAGAAAGGAGAAGAAAGTTAAAGTGTACATAATAATTAGAAACTAACCCACTCCCCCCACAAGAGGATTGAGACTGGGATTTTATCAATTCAGTTCAGTGAAAACCTCTGAATCTAGCCAACCTTCAGCCATTAAGATTGTATTCATTAGTCAAAGCTGTGTAATTAGCTGTCACATTGAACTTATGTCCATATTTAATAAATGCAAGTTACTATTAAAAATAATGTGACTCTTCTATCTAATTATTTGATTGAACTAATAAAGCCCAGGGAATGTAAAAAGACTACAGTCTGCCTTTCAGCACAGTGTTTGAGAAACTTTAAAATGTTTTGAAGATTTTGCCTGTTTGGGATGATATTTTAAGGCTGGAAGGACATGCATGCATGCAAATAGAAGTCACATGTCAATATATATTAAAGTTATTGATTCATAAAAGCAGATGTTATGGACAACAGTAAGTATTTATGCTGCTGGAAAGCATTCAGAAAAAAAATCATAAACTGTCACTGAACCAATAATTTCATTCAAATAATAAAAGCCCACTCAAAGGAAGTGTATCACAGAGCCAAAATCATAGTGCTGCTGAAAGAGCACGGGAATGCCCATGGGAATTTAATGCTGAAAGAATTGGCATCAATTTTTTCGTTTTTTAATATCTTTTCTTTCTGACTTTTTATGAAGGCTGTGAGGGTTTTAACAGGGTGCTCAAAAGAAAAAAGCAGGTGTGATGATGTGACCAACCACCCTCTTGTTGCAGCTGCCCACATCGGGGTGGGCATCAGTGGCCAGGAGGGGATGCAGGCGGTGCTGTCCAGCGACTTCTCCTTCGCGCAGTTCCGCTACCTGCAGCGCCTGCTCCTGGTCCACGGCCGCTGGTCCTACATCCGCATGTGCAAGTTCCTCAAGTACTTCTTCTACAAGAACTTTGCCTTCACCTTGGTGCATTTCTGGTATGGTTTCTTCTCTGGCTTCTCAGCACAGGTAGGTGCGGCTTTGGTTTTGTCAGGGGTGGAGATGGTCAGAGGGCAGCACCTCTCCTGTGGAGGGAGGCTGGGGGAGAGGGCTGGTCCAGCTGGCACATGAGAAAGCCTCAGGGAGATCTTAGAGCACCTTTCAGTACCTGAAAGTGCTGCAAGAGAGCTATAGAGGAACTTCTCAGCAGGGCCTATTGCTATACAATAAAGGGTAATAATTTTAAACTAAGCTTAAATTGATACTACAAAGATGTTTTTTACAATGAAGTTTGTAAAACACTGACAGAAGTTGCCCTGAGAGATGGTTGATGCCCCCTCCCTGGAAACATTCCAGGTCAGGTTGGATGGGGCTCTGAGCAACCTGACCTAGTCAAAGATGTCTGTGCTGATTGCAGGGAGATTGGTTTAGATGAATTTTACAGCACTCTTCCAACCAAAACCATTCTGTAAGTCTATATCCAGTGTTTTCAAGCAAAGTATCTAGAAATACTTTACAAGGAAATAAACTAAGCAATTCCTTCCACCTCACTGAACAAACTCAGGTCTGTCTTCTTCAGCCACATGGGTGTAAAGCAGATATTGCTGCCTCCATTGTGCTTCAGCTGGAGGATGGATGCCGGAGACAAAATATATATCTATTATAGAATCATATAATAATTAAGGTTGGAAAAGACCTCCAAGATCATGGAGTCCAACCATGAATCCAACACTGCCACATTCACCACTAAACCATGTCCTCCAGTGCCGCACCCACGTTTTTTAAACACTGACCACCCTTTCAATGAAGACTTTTTTCCTAATATCCAATCTAAACCTTTTCCAGCATTTAGGTACATTCTGAAGCACATACATCACTTGCAGGATTTTCAAAAGTAGTCAAAGTGATTACAACCATCAGCTGGTGACACAAATTAGAGTTTGGTGCAGATTTTGTAGTTAGCATATCTGGAGCAAGCAGATTTACCCTGAGATGTCTGTGGGCAAGAGGAGCACATCCAGAGTGAAAAAACTGGTGTTGTTGCATGACAAACCAGCCTCCAACTAAACACAGATGTGGGGAGTGCAGATATCCAGGGACTGGGGGTGCAGAGTGGTGCAGAGGGATCTTGTTCTGGCTACAGCCAGCAATGGGTGCTGAGCAAACTGGGCTGGCATAATGTGATCCTTCCCTGTTTAGGGATGCTGAGCTTGACTCATCCCTTTTGTCTCAGTAACATCTCAAAGGTGCTGCAGCAAGTAATTGTATATAATTTCAAAGAACTGGAAAACACAGCTTTTTGCTAACTTCACTTGCTTTGTTTTTGTTTATTTTCCCCAGACTGTCTATGATGAGTGGTTCATTACACTTTACAATTTGGTATACACCTCTCTCCCAGTGCTAGGAATGAGTCTCTTTGATCAGGTACTGTTTCTGTCATCACTTTGGGGGATTTTATTCATAGGGGTTTTGTCTCCAGATGCTTTTAGCTGGTTCTATGAAGCAAAAGCAGCTGACCTTTTGTCTACCTACTGTGGTAACCCCTGAAATAATACCCTGAAAGAGAGAACATGGACCACAAAAAATGATATTATCTCCTAGTCATATGATTTAGGTTTAGGTACCCTGTAACAGGGAGTTGAGATAAATAATATTACCCTGATTTGGCCTGTAGGTTTCAGTGTGTGATGAGATTTTTGGGTTAGGCTGCTGCCTACAGCACCAGCTGCCATTGCAACCCTCCCCTGGAACAGTCATATTCTACTACCTGTGTTCCTGAAGCCTGGCAAGTGACTTCCTAATGACCAGGCAAAACAATTAATTAACTGGATCTTTGAAACTAGAATTTGCAAGTTCAGCCTTTTTAGTGAATTCTTTATGCAGTAATTTCACGGAAATTTCAACTTCATTTTTACTGTTTGATAAGACAAAGGAGCAATAAAGCTGCTCCTATATTCATTTTACAAGTTAAATAAATAGGAATTAGCTGCTTTCCAGTGACTCAGTGCTCCACTCTGGACACTTAAGGGATCCAAGTCCGACAGCCTTGCCTGTGTGGGGAGGTATTTTCTAACCCTGAACTTCAAGTCAATTCTCTGGAGAGCAGTCTGCTTTAGATGAAGTGTATATTCTTTCTTATTTTATCATCTGTCAATTTTTTTTTTTTAGCACAAGAAAGGTAAAATACATTATGGAAAATATGCCCAGGTGACCTTGGGATGTGCCATGCCAATAAGCACAACTGAGTGAACTGTGTGCTATGGCTTTCCTCATGGGAATGTATGTCACAGGGACATGGCAGCCCTAACTGGGTCTGTGAGTTTGGTTGGGCAGCTGCCAGCAAATCTGACTGTCTCCTCTCTGCTTTCAGGATGTGGATGATCGCTGGAGCATGCTGTTCCCTCAGCTATATGTGCCTGGCCAGCAAAACCTCTACTTTAACAAGGTGGTGTTTGTCAAGTGCATGTTGCAAGGGATCTACAGTTCCCTCATCCTCTTCTTCATCCCCTATGGGGCCATGTACAATACAATGAGGAGTGATGGGAAGGCCATTGCTGACTACCAGTCCTTTGCTTTGATGGCCCAGACCTGCTTACTGATCGTGGTGTCTGTACAGGTAAGGCATCCCAGGTAATACTTTTAGGAATTAGTTGTTGTTTCACCATGGCAGCATCTGGAGGGCCAACTGGGGCCTTGACAGCATTGTATTTGCTACTGCATTGTGCATTCTTGCAAAAAAAAAATCTCTTGACACAAATTAGTCTCCTCAGTTCAACAGAACAGGAGATTTTTATGTCATAAAAGATCAAGCTGACAGGAAAGAAAAGCCTTTGCCTTGGGAAGATTGCAGTCATAACAGACAAATCAGTTAAGGCAAGGGATAGAGAAGGACATGTTCTGGTTTTGTGGGAAGGGTTTGAAGCACAGGACTGCCTGTCTGCCATCAGGCAGTTATTTATAGGTTCTCCATTATGGAGATGTCTCTGCAGCCTGGCCCAGTGCATGATGTATGTGTGACGCAGCCTGAACTTGCTGGAAGAAGGACTTGGTGGTATAAAATTCAGATGGTACTATCAGGATGAGAGAGATATCTTAAAAGAAGACCAATCAATCACAGTTCCCTGGATAATAGTTTCTGCCTTCTGAAGTCTTCACAGGCTTGTTCTCCTAACTTTTAATGTTACATCACAGCTTAGGAGAGGGGAAATAAAGCCTGACTCGTTTGAAATTACTGTTCAGCTCTGGGGCCCTCAGCATAAAAAGGATGAGGGCCTGTTGGAGAAGGGCCATGAAGTTGATCAGAGGGCTGGAGCACCTCTTCCAAGGAGCCTGAGAGCACTGGGGTTGTTCAGCCTGCAGAAGAGGAGGCTCCAGGGAGACCTCATTGCAGCCTTACAGTACTTACCAGGGGCCACAGGAAAGCTGGGGAGTGACTTCTGATAAGGACATGTGTAATAGAAGAAGAGTTACTGGCTTTGAAATGAGAGTGGGTTTAGATTAGATACTACAAACAAATTATTCCTGTGAGGGTATTGAGGCACAAGTTGCCCTGAGAAGCTGTGGCTGCCCCATCCCTGGAAGTGTTCTGAGTCAGGATGGGTGGGGCTCTGAGCAACCTGGGGTAGTGGAAGGTGTCCCTGCCCATGGCAGAGGGTTGGAGCAGGATGATCTTTAAAGTCCCTCAATACCCTGTCTCCAGGGCTGGCCAATAGTGAATGCTTGAGAAGAGGGCAGCAACAGGGTAAAGGTCATAATCCTGCCTTGAATGGTTTCCCAGAATGTTATGATTTGTGACTTGTTCTTTCTTGAGACTTGAATGAATAGCATTCTCAGAGAGGGATATACAAAGTGGAGGACAAGCTGTGTTCAGCACAGATCTGCTAAATAAGGAAGGCACTGACAATAGCTGCACTGCTCTGTTCTTTCAGATTGGCTTGGACACCTCTTACTGGACAGTTGTCAACCAGTTCTTCATCTGGGGCAGCCTTTCTGTTTACTTTGCCATCACCTTCACCATGTACAGTGATGGCATGTACCTGATCTTCACAGCCTCCTTTCCCTTCATTGGTAAGCCTTGGGACAAATCTGGACTGCACTCAGAATGGACATACTGCAGGGCTTAAAGTTTCCAAGTATTTCTATGTATATTTCAGGATATATTGTTGCCTTTTCTGCAAGAAATGCCAGGCTATTTCTGAGGGTTGCTGGGATTTATTTTGAATCCCATCCATCCAGGTGAATGGGTGGCATGTTCCCTTCCTTGTGTAAGAGTGGACATTCCCATGCAGTCATGGGAATGGTCCTTTAAATAAACCTAATGAGCTGGATGGAATGCTTTCTGCTGCTCTCCTATATTTGGGTTCCAGGTATCCAATTTTTACAGCTATCTAGGAGCATCTTATTTGTAGCTGTGTGATCTCTGCAAATAAGTTAACATTTTGGCATAGGAAGGTATACAAGTACAACATCCAGTTAGACATGAGAAAAATGCCATGTGATTATGGTGAGCCTTCTGCCAGGTTAAATGCAAATTCCCCAACAACAAAACATACCAGTGGTGACCAGGTCATTGTAGTTACTTTACATAACAGATTACTGAACACATACAAAAAAATGAAGGATGAAAAAATTAGTCAATCTCCTGAGACTTTGACCAGGAAGAACATATATGTAAGCAAAATTATTCAGATGATTTTAAAAGCTCTGTACATCCATAGCCAATACAGATACAACATTGTTATGAGTATCTACTTCTGAAATTCCAATATTTTTTATTTCAAGTCTCAGATTTTTGTATTAATCAATGCCTTCATTTTGTAACTGACTTTTTCGGTAAAAACTTGATTTGTTTGTCTTCACTGCAACAGCAAGGGGCTAATCCAGAAATATCTGAGATGCAGGTCAGTTGGTCAGTTATTGCAACATATTTTTCAAGCAGATGATCACATCCACTGTGAGATGGCTTTTAGAATCAAAAATGCTGAGTGAGAGAAGACAGAATGTCTGTTCAGTTTCCCAAGGCAGGTGGACAGTTGGATTGGATGATCTTTAAGGTCTCTTCCCACCCTGAGGATTCTATGAGAATTTTAACTCACTTACCAGGGATATCTTATCTGCTGCTCTATTATTACTACATTGGTCAAAGAAGTCATAATGCTGAGGGCTACTTAGGATCCCAGTCTGAAACTACTTTTAAGGAAAGTGTTTCTAGTCTGGACTGAGACAATTTGTTTACTTGAATTTCAGTGAGGTTGTATTACAGCAGAATTTGGCCAACTGGAGAGAAAACATTCAGCAAATATACTGCCAACACCAGCATCATTAAGCCCTGTAATGAGGGTTTTGCAGACTGTTTGTTCTGTCTTACATTCCCTCCGTTGTGTAAAAGCCAGAAGTGAGCACTTTGGATCCAAAGGAGGTGGCAGTGACGTGCCAGTGGTGCTGCCAGGACACCCATTAGGCTATGCTGTCTGTGCAGATCCCCAGAGCAACATATGCTTCTCTCATAAAGGGCTGTGATTCCCATCATCTTCTGGGCAGAGCCAGTACTCCACATCCTTTAGGGAATGGTGCTGGGAAGCAGGAAAGGAGTATTTCTCCTTTTGCACTAGAGTCCTGGCAATAAGTGGGAGTCCTCGGCTGCTGCTTAAGATCTTCTGAATGTTTATACCAATCCTTTGCTGAGATTTGACTCTTCACAGAGGGAAAAGATCCACTCTGACACCCTTGTCCACCTGGGTGGTTGCTGCAATCATGCCTGTACATTGCATTTTTCTTTGCTCATCCTGGACAGTGACACTGGCTTTGCAGTTGTCTCTGCAGCCAGTTGATTTCACTGTTGGAGACGATGCCTGCCTTGTATTTTGCTCTGTTTGCAGGTGCTGTGAAATCACAGAGAGCAGCAGGGAGCAGTGGTGGAGGCGCTCCGTTTGGTGTTTCAATCGTGTGCTTGTTTTCCAGGTACGGCTCGGAACACCCTCAGCCAGCCCAACGTGTGGCTGGCCATCTTCCTCAGCATCACCCTCTGCGTGCTGCCGGTGGTGGGCTTTCGGTTCCTGAAGGCTCAGCTAAAGCCAACTCCCAGCGACAAGGTGAGGAGATACCTTGTTAAACCAGAAATCCTGCTTACCGTGGCCTGGGCTCACCGGGGAGCCACATTGCATGTCCCTTACTCCCCTGAGGAGGATTGAATTTGGGGTTTGGCACAGTTCAAACCATCTGCAGCTGGGACCAAGGCTGAGGTTATTCAGATGTGGATTAGGCTGCTCTGAGGCAGGAAAAGCTGCACTATTTTTAGGTGCAGGGTTTAAGTGGTGTGGCTCAGTGGCAAAGGAGTGGCATGCTCCCCCTACCCTGACACTGTGTAGTTTTTAGCCTGGCAGAGTGCAGGCTTTCACCCTCCACCGGGGAATATGAGCTTGATGGGATTTTTTTATTTATTTCAGAATTTGCTTTTAGTAGCCAATAGCTAGGAACCAGCTTCCCTCCTATTCCCAGGAAGATGAGGGCACCAGGGCAAGGGGAGACAGGGAGTGGTGGAGTGGGCAGGGAGCACGGTGCTCACTGCAGCCCAGGGACCCTCAAGAGCATCAGCTCACACGGAGCTCCCCGGCTCGCCTCCAAACAGGAGCATTTGCTGAATGCTGCTGCCACCTCGTGCTTCCTTCCTCTCCCTGCACCGAGCTGCTGTGGCCCGGGTCAGAGCACAGCCCCAGGGCAGAGCACCGCAGGTGACACACTCCCTGGTCATCCTTGTGGAGCTCCACAGGCTCTCTCTGACCGTAGGAGAACATGTTAGGGGAATTCTCAGCCCTTGCAGAGAGGGTGGGTGGGTGCTGGAGAAGACAGAGCACTAGGGAGGTCATTGGGACACAGTTTGAGGCAGTTTGGGGTGTAAAAATGGGCTGAGTTTAGCCCAGCAGAGCAGAAGTCAAACACAGCTGTCACCCCAGATCCCAGCCTCACTGCTGAGGCTGAGCGTGCCTCTCCCTTTAGCACAAAAGTACTTTTCTGCCTCCTCTTGGAAGTGAATGGTCACAGGAGAGGAGTGGGTTTCCAGCTCTACAGAGTCCCCCAGCTGGCAGTAGACAGGCCTGGTGTTTAGAGGGGCCAAGCACCTGCCACTGCCATTGTGCCAAGCAAGAAGCACAGCAGTCTGGCAGCTGGGGGTTCTGTTGAACACAGGCTCTCAATAGCAGCCTCCTGCATTAGACAGCCCCATTCTGAAAAGGTTCTTGACAGCAGATTAACTCAGTGGCCACCTGGGAGCAGAGAGCCCACTACCTGCAAATAAAGTGCAATATTTATTTCCCATCTGCCAAGGAATACAGGAATTATCCCTGTAAGCAGGGAATTATCCCTGTAAGCATTCAAGGCCAGCTTGCATGGGGTGTTGATCAACCTGATATAGTGGCAGTGGGGTTGGAATGAGATGATCCTTCCAACCCAAGCCACTCTATGATTCTATAATTGTATAACAATCATCATTATAATCATAAAAAGCTTTTGTGTGCCAGAAACCCCCTTTAGTAGTCTGTTTTCTATATTAAATATGCCAATTCTTAAATGTTTCTTCATTTATTTTCTGGAATTTTGACTTGTTGAGATGACTTTCACATTTTGGGTGATTTGACTGAAAGTCCTACAGCCATACCCCAACCATGGCATCGCAGAGCTGTGGGTAACACATGGAAATCATTCCCTTCTATGACTTACAGATGATGCTCCCATTCACATCTCTATAGGATAGGATAGGATAGGATAGGATAGGATAGGATAGGATAGGATAGGATAGGATAGGATAGGATAGGATAGGATAGGATAGGATAGGATAGGATAGGATAGGATAGGATAGGATAGGATAGGATAGGATAGGATAGGATAGGATGAATAGAATAGAATAGAATAGAATAGAATAGAATAGAATAGAATAGAATAGAATAGAATAGAATAGAATATGCTCTTTCCTCATATTTGCCTTTGGATACCTGCTTTTGTTTCCCTTTCTCTGCTCCTCTTCCACTGTGCCTGTGAATAATGACGTACTTTCCACTTTTTCCACCTTATTTTCTGATTCCCAGGTGCTGCTGAAGATCAAAGAAGCGAAAAAGAGACCCCCTCCACCTTCCCCCAAGCGACGCCTGCGCCGGACCAGCACCCGCCGCTCCGGCTACGCCTTCTCTCACCAGCACGGCTTCGGAGCACTCATCATGTCTGGGAGAAACATGCGGCCAAAATCACCTTTTGCCACAACGGGAACGTTCTCACCAAATAGTGACAAATATAAACACAAAGGATTGTAACAAAAAAACTACAAAAAGAAAGCAACTGAAAGAAAAAGAAGAGAAGAAAAAAGAAAAGACACCCCCCTCACTCCCGTCCCCTGTAAAAATCAACAAAGCAAACCAAAGGACTGTCAGGACTGTCAGGAGAGGAGGCTGTGCTGTGTGCAAGGCATCAGTGGCTGCCCAGAGCTCTGCCCTCTGGGCTGCCAAACCAAGGACTTGGGGCTTTCCTTTCACCCAGGTGCACTCTCTGATTCTAGTTTCTTTCCCAAAGATGTGTGCCGCTGCTAGGGAAGGTGGCCAGGGTGAGTTGGACCGTGGAGTTGTATGGTATCCCAGAGGGCCTCCCTGGCACAAGAGAGAACGTGCTGTGGAAAACATCTCTGCTCCCTGACATTGTTCACAACGCTATTTTTTTCTTCCCTCTAACTATATACCTCAGAGCAAAGAGAGTTCCAGTCTGAGGAAAAGGTTGAATTTGCAATAATGTCCTTCTCACTCATGTGCCTTCATTTTTCTTCATGAATCCATTCTGGGCTGTATTACTGGGGTGACAGTATTCACCCCAGGTGTGCCTTAGGCCCAGCCACACAACCCACAAATCCACAATCTTTGTAACACGTGTGATTTTGTGGCCTTTTGACTGTAATCCACCTTCTCAAGAGATGGCCAGTACCCAAACACCATCCTCTTCCCACATCTGCCAGCAGGAAGTGCTGCAGGCTTGGAGAAACCCTTAGCTGGTCAAGAGACCAGGAGCTGACACTCATCAGCCTGCCCTGATTTATCTGGGTTGCAAACTGCTCTTGTAAAGGATTGTTGTCCTCAGAACCCTCTCAAGTTTTGTAAATGGGCACCAGCCATTTCATTAAAACTTAAAAGAGCAGAAGGCGCTCAGGCTTCCTTATGGATCAAACCACAACATTTGTCTCCTGAGGAGCCCGTGCCATGGTTAGGGCTCACCTGAACTGCCAGCATGAGGCATCTGACCCCCTTAACACAAGGTGTGTGCACATCTGGCTTGGTGGTGATCACATAGTTATTGAAACCAGGAAAGCTATTTCATAGCCAAGCAGGTGAAATAGCCTTTACTCCACTGGTGCTGGAGCTCAGTGTAAGGGATGAAGCATGACCTGGTGGCTCCCTCACCCGCCCTGATGAGCAGAGTGGTCACAATTCAGGAGAACTTAATGAGGCCTCAGGAGTCTCTGCAGTGTTTCAAGGCTGCAGTGTTTCTCTGTGCTGGCTCAAATTTTACTTTACTCAAATTTTATCTATCAAACACGGGTGGTAGAGAGCTGGAAATCCTACCAGTCTGACTGCCAGCAGAGGGACCTAAAACGCCCAGACGCAGCTAGAGACGTGGTGATCTTGAGGGACTGGGATTTGCTTGCTGTTTTGTTACACCAACTCCATAATCAGCAGGGTTACTGGGTGGAAGGCCAGCGTGGCAGCATGAGAGTCTGTCCTGCCAGCACTGCTGAGCTGTCTAAATGCAGCTTTTTTATGCAGAGGACTAAGCTCTGGCTGGTTTTAGGGGGGTTTTTTTGTTTGTTTTTGTGGGTTTTTTTGTTGAGGTTGGGGCTTTTTTCAGCTCCATTATACAAATTTAGGCTCCTTCCTTCATTTGAATTGGATTTTTTGTGCAGAAACCAGTTGATATTTATGAGACTCTGCCCTGAGTCTCTGAGCTGTCAGTGGAGGCAGTGTATGATGGCAAGAGGCCAGCCATGTCCCCATTTCATGGAACACCCTGTGGTCCCAGTTTCAGCAGTTACTGCGTGAGATTGTTTAAGCTCCAACAGAAGGTTTCATCTCCCTGTGCTTAACTAAATGCAGGAAAGAAAAAAACCCCAAAAACCAAACTAGTCTGTTGCACCTGCTGCTTGGGGAGGCTTGTTGCAAACTGTGGTATTAAATTTCAGCATGGCCAGTGAAAAACTGGAGCTGGGACTGGATCCAGACTTCAGTGTCTGGGAGCTGCTTGCTAGGGAAGGAGTAAATAATCTGGTGATCTCCCCTGGAAGGAGACACCTAAGTAAAGTGAGAGCCTGCACTCTGGCTGAGGAAGCTGCTGTGGTAGTTAATGCTTGTCGCCTCCCCCTGATTTACCATTCAGTTTGCAGAGACAATCATGGCTTTCTGATGAGGATTATGTTTTCCACAGTCAGCCTCCCTGGAGTTGGAGGAAAAAGGAGAATTTGCGCAGATAAGCAGACATCCCCATGACACCCAGACTGATCTGTGGACTGAAAGTCCTCTCAAAGCTGTTCCCGGCGTCTGATGCAGCAGAATATATTGCAGAGCAGCAGAGGCAGACCTTGTGCTGACAGAGCAAGGAAGATCTGACACTGTGCCTCTCTTCTCATACGGTTTACGTGCAAAGTACTCACCTTCTGGCTAAAAGGGGATTTGAAAATGTTGGCTACAACATGTAGGGGATAATAAAGCTGTTGGTGAACTTGCACCAGACACAATTCTTTCAGTGGTTTGACACAATCAGCATTTGAAACACATCAGCTGGCAGTGATGTCTGTCTTACATCACTCCTGATTTTGTAAAATAATGGTGGTTTTTTTTAAATAAAAAGAGAATATTGGGATGATAGATTGCTTGGCACTCTTGCTAATTGACGTACCAAGTTTATAACTTGCATGGGGGGATGGTCTGAGGGACAACGGATCTGAGACGGCAACCTCTTTCATCCGGTATCCTGATGCTGGAAGCACAGAAATTCCCCAAATTTTCCATCCTGGCTAGGATGTTTTAAGAGGAAACTTAGAGGAAACGTCAGCCATCCTTAGGCGGAGGATGGGTGGGGGCGGGCAGCGCGGAGAGCCCGCCCCGCGGAGCGCTGCGAGCAGCGGAGCGATGCTGGCGATCGGTAAGGGACAGTGCGGGGATCGTGCGGGAATCGTGCGGGAATCCTGCGGGGATCGTGCGGGAATCCTGCGGGATGGTGCGGGCAGGAGCGGGGTCGCTGCTGCTCGTGTGCGCGGTGCTCTGCTTGCGTCTGCCGGGGAGGTCAAACCGTGTCTCATCGTCTGCGCGGGGTCTGAAAAGTACAACCTCGTCTTTTATGAAGCTCTCGTGTTTCACGGATATGTCAAAAATTAATCCCTGAAGTGGATTCCGGATTTTGTTTTCACCCCCTCCCTTTTCCCCCTCCTCATTATTCCATAATATAAATATTCACAGTTTGAATGTTGTTCTGCTGTTGTGCCTATACTTGCCACCCCGCTGGGCTGCAGTTTGGGGATCGAGAATGATATGCTCTGATAGTGTTGAGGCATTGGAACAGGAGGCCCAGAGAAGCTGTGGGTGTCCCATCCCTGGGAGTGCTCAAGGCCAGATTGGATGGGGCTCTGAGCAGCCTGGTCTGGTGCAGGGTGTCCCTGCCCATGGCAGGGGGGTGGAACGAGATGGTCTTTAAGATCTCTTCCAAACCATTCTGTGATTCTTTGATAACCAGTGGTTCCTTGTCTTACACTGCAGCCGAGGAGAGCTTAGAGCATCTTCTGTCTCCCCCGAATCCACAGGGTGACAGAGAGCAATCTCTGTCCCTAATGCCATGGGGCAGCAGGTGCATTTGGGCAGAGGCACCTCAAGGGTGTTTTCCATTGCAAACTGCAACACCTGCTTTCCTTCCACGCTGCCTGGTAGCTCTCACTCTGTGTGCATCCACACAACTCTCTCCCACTGACCTGTAGCCTGGAAGTCCTTACTGGTGAGCAGCTCTTAGGAAATGGGAGGGCAGAGGAGCACTACATGCTTGCCCTGGGCTCTGCAGGTGGATACTCAGCAAAGTTTGTTGTATGAATGGAGACATCTGTGTAATGACCCATGTTCCAGCTGGAACAAAAACAGGAGCATAAAGGCCCTCTTGGGTATTTCTGGGCACATGCACTGTATCCCCTAATCCCATCAGACTTCTGATAAAATTCATCCTAAATCCAAGTATTCCAGTTGGAAAGCATTCTGTCCTAAGGGTTGATTTTTCTCTCTCTCTAATTTTCAACCTAAATGTGTTCATTGCATTTATTCTCTTGTTGTCACACCAGCTTTACACTTTTGCTTCAGCAGTTTTGTTTGTCTCCTGTGATATATTTAGACAGCAATCCTATCCGCTCTCTGCCTACATTTGGCTAGGCTAAACAAGCCAGGCTCTTAAGTTTCTTCTTGTTTGATAGGTTTTCTGTTTCCCTCAGGCCTTTTCTGCACCTGCTCATTTGAGTTTATCATTTTTAAATGTGGGTGACCAAATTTTTTTTGCATGATGCTTCTTTTATCAGTGCCTATACAATAGCTCTGGTATTTCACTGCCTCGCCTAGATTGTGTTTGCTTTTCTTACAGCATCATCATCTCTGTGTTTTTTAAAACAATTTTAGTGGTTATTTTTCCTAATTTTATTACGAATATGCACAATTGTTAGCTAAATTAGGTTAGCTACATAAATGCCTCTCTTTTCATGCCTGACAACATGGGGAGGAGCTGAAGTCATCACAGGATAAGTCTGCGCATGCTGATGCTTTAAACTGATGCCTTGTCCTCAGGGCCAAGCTTTTTCCTGAGGGCTGGCAAGGACGTTCGGCTACATCTGCTGATGTGTTGGCTGATGTGAATATTCTGGAGGGAGGGACCTGCCATTTCTTCCAGCAGTATGTGGGGCTGAGTTCCCAGCCACAGCTCCCAGACAGCCCTGTCCCTGTCCCTGTACCTGTCCCTGTCCCTGTCCCTGTCCCTGTCCCTGTCCCTGTCCCTGTGATAAAGGTCTGTGTTGCTGAAGGGCTGGATGTGATGAAGGGCTCAGAGGAAGGACACAGAGCCCTGCAGCCTGGGCTTGACCTCTGAGTGCTTTTGGCCATATCTGCAGCACAGCTACTCCTCAGCTTTTTCCAAAGCTAGTCTTCTGCTGCCCTGCTTCTTATAATTAATTTAGAAGTAGAGAGTGTTTTTTCTCTTTCTGGCACTATAGGGAGGCTACCTCTCTCCCATCGCTCCCAGTTTGAAGGGAAGAGGTTTCCATAGCCCTGTCTCCCTCCCCAGCCTGCCTCTCCTCTCCAGCTGGGTGGAGCTGACAGTACTGAGCTGTCAGCTCCTGCTTTTCCAAACAACGCTGAGCCCTCTGCCAGACTTCCCAGCTATAAATGGATCTCGACTTTTCCAACCCCCACCCTCGACACCAAGAGATGTTGTGGGATATCGGAGCTGGGCCAGGCTTCCTCTGAATTAGGAAAACATATGACCCAACTGCTTGCTTTTTGTAGGTTCTCTGTGAGCATCGTGCCTGGCTTTGGGGGAGCTGTGTGTGCCCTGGTGAGGGCTGTGCTGCTGAATTCCTTGTGTGCACTGTGAGAGCAGTGGCTCTCAGACCTGGGTGCAGGCCTGCAGGTGCAATCACCAGCCCCACAGGTCACCCCTGATCAGATGATATGAGCAGTGTCCCCCCAGGGAAGGCCAATGTTTTTGTTACTGGCTGCATCCTGCCTCCACATCCGAATCAGGCACTTCATAAGAGAAGCCTGGCTTTTGTACATAATGAGCAATCCTGTTTGCCTCCCTTAGCTTTGGGACTTGTGGCAGGGGTCCTGAGATCTTTTGAGCTTTATTGCATTCTGGCTGCTTTGAGAGGTAGGGAGCATCAGTATCTTCTCATTCAGAGGGGAGCTGGGACCTGAAGTATGCACACCAAGGTGACTCAGGGAGTCAGTAGCTGCCCTGGATTTTAAACTGAAGGCTTTTGTGTCATCAAGTGCTAACCTCCATCAGCCCTGCAGGCATCCAGGCCATTCATTCCATGTAGAGTGCAGGTCTGTATTTAGAAAACTAATTTGTACTCTCATGTTGAAAAATTGCAGTCTGAAAGTCTCCTAGTTACTGTGCTTTGTAGAAGCTGCAGGGCAAGGTTCCAGTCTGGTGACCTTTTGCTGGTAGCAGTGGGTTTGCATCCTTTTGTCTTAGACAGCAACACCTAGAGCAGCTGCTTCAGAGGCTTCCTTACCTCCTGGCAGTCATCCCTCAGAAACCTTGAGGCTGTGGATAAAGGATCATAGAATAATATTGAGAAGGTGCAAGCCTGGTTTATGGCTGTGCAGTAGTCACTCCACAGTTCTGCTTCTGGTTCAGGTTTTGCTGTGGCAGCAGATGCTGTCTGACACATTTTCCTGTGCAGGATGCCTAGTATCCTGCATTTTCCTTACTCAGTGGCTTGGTTGTGTTGCCTTTTGAATGGATCAATGAATCTGTTGACAGGGCAGTGTTCAATGGACAATATGCAGGAATAATCTGTTCTTTTTTTTTTTAATATGAGCTGGAGAATGTAATGTCCCAAACCATGATATTGAGTAGGGCTTATGGTTTATTAAAACCTCATTTCTGTCTCCCTTCTGGGATTGTGAGCAGTATTTTGTACAAAACAGATGAGGGATAGGTGAAGTTCTCCTTCACCCTTTTCCACTCCATCCCTGGACTTTGAGCTCTGGGAATGTATGAAATGAAGATACTGTATATAGTTGTAGCTACCTGATGCTCTTTCCTGTGGTAACCTCTGCCTCAGGTGTGCCAGGCATCAGAGCCTGCTGGTTTGCCAGCTCAACTTGGAGTGCTTCGGGTTAAACTTGGTTGTGAGGAGTTTTTCTGCTTGTAGCGTCCCTCCCAGATGTACAGGGAGGCTGGCTACCCCCGGTTCTTTTTTGCCTTTTGTAATTTGCCTTCCACCAAATACTTGATTCCCAGTTCTTCACCAAAGCTCTGGACTCATAGCAGGGTGTTTCCTGAGGCTTGCTGGCTCTAGTCTCTGTTCCTCTGATTCTGGAACATGAAGCCTGATTGAGGTTTTGCTACTGATACCTGCTGCTCACCTGAAGCCCACAGTTTCTCTGCCTCCTCTTCTCATTCTTGTGTGTGTTTGCCTGGACTGGAAGTTATGGTTTCCACAATTCACATCTCCTATGCCTGGGGTGAGTGTTTGGTGAGCATATTTGTAGTCCTTAGGCATTGAAGTGGACTCTGCACTTCCACCTTGCCCTCAGTGGAGTCATGGATGAAAATGTCTCAGCCACCCAACACTGCAGGCTCTTCTACAGAATGGCAGAATGATGATGGTGCTGAATCATATTTTCAATTAAAGCCTTTTTTTCTTAAGAGGTTCCTGGAAGCCAGGAAACGTAGAATGGGTTGGGTTGGAAGGAACCTAAAATATTATGTAGCATTCCTGGTGACTGTGCTTGGAGCTCTCCTTGTCAAATGCTGTGCTTTGCAGGGCACCAGAGCTCTGGTACCTGCAGTGCCTGGTCCCACAGGGGTCCCTGTGCCACACACCTAGCTGTGGTTTGGAAGACATAGTGAAGACTATATTTTTCTAGTGATTAGAAAATTAAATTAGATTAGGGTTAGTCAGGGTGGTTGGTTTGAAAACTTCTTGAGGAATTACAGGAGCATGTTGCAGAACTATTAGCCTGATAAAACAGCAAATGGGAGATCATGCTGATAAATGCCACATGTAATGGTGATCTGTAAACAGTTTCTCACTGCCCACAACGAGCTGTTTGGAGTCACTGTGGATTTTTATCTGAGCACATCAGCTAAATGTTCAACTGTGGCCAAAAAACCACTGAAAACAAAATTTGCTGGTATATATTCTTTTATACTAGATATACAATGTTGTGCCTGTATCTTGGGTATCACATACCAGCTGGTCACTCTCTTTCAGAAAGAGTAATGTAGACCTGGAAATGATAGAGAAAAGTGGAATGGGAATGACTGAGGGACTGGGATAGCTTCTGTAGAAAGAGAGATTAAACAAGAAAAAATAGATGATCCTGGGAAAGAGCAAATGTCTGTAATAGAGTGTTCAGTAGGGAGAAGTTGAGTAAAGACTGACCTTAATAAACTTTGCTGTTTCTCACAGTGCAGAGGAAGCACATCCAGCAAAATAATTTATTACACAGGAGGCTGAGGAAGCCCTTTTTCAACACGGTTGATTTGTAGAACATGTTGCTACGAGATGACATGAAGACTGAAAATACACACAGATTCCAAAAGGAACCAGACACCTCAATGGCAGAGATGTGTTTCAGTGTCTATGAAACGTGATGGTCAGTGTGTGACCTCCAGCTCTAGGAGCTCCTGATTGTTGCAGGCTGAAAGGATGTGTCCTTAGGGGAGATCACTCTGATTGCACTCTGTGATTTTTATGTGCCAGTGCCATATTGTCAAGGATAGGACACTAGACCAGAAGAATTCCTGGTGTAACCCACCGAGGTGGTTCTGGTTACCAGAGCATTCGGGAATGGTGGGGTGAAAATTAACTATTAGGTTTTGAGGACTTTTGCTCTCTCCACTCTCCTGTGGGAGTCATGCACAACTCACCACAGATTTCCTTATCACTTTTATTTTATTATCAAATCTGGATGGACTGTCAGGAGCAGGGGGCTGATGCAGGCATGGCCCATCAGCTGGCTCGGTGTGCCAGGCGCTGCTGTGGCTGTTGCAGGGTGTGCCAGCCCAGTGAGCACTGCCCTGCCAGGCAGGTGACATGCTTGGCATTCTCTTTCTTGGCTTGTGACTAAGATATGGTTTCTGTCCTGATGGAACAAAGTCTAGATTCTTAGAGCCTCTTATTCACGGAACTGTGGGTGGTGTTGTTATCCATCCAAATGTCTTGTCCTACGGAAAGGGGAAAGAACAGCTTATTGCAAATTCTATTGTGAATTCCTTTATCCTTTCCAAGTCTGATGTTGCAATTTCCTTCCCAGTCTAAATAGCAAAATGTCTCCAGTCTCCCTCCACGGAGAACTGTGAAAGTTTGGAACTGCAAAGCCTTGAAAAGTCTTACTTGCTGTTAATGAAGTAGTCATTTTAGAAGCATTAACAGAAACCACTGTTACTTGCTGCTCATTCTGTTTAAAAACTTACCAAGTCAATGTTTCTGGGGCTTTGGTTTTGATGGGATATTTTTGTTGTTGTTGTTGTTTTTTAGTGAAAGCTGGATGAGGCTGTAGCAAAAGCAAAAAGCAGTAATGGACATACTATTTTTTGTTTTCCATTCAGTTTGCTGCAAGGGGATTCTTCACTGGTTAAGCCTGATCATTGTATCACAGTGAGATTTTGAGAATACTGGACTCAGAATCCAGTCATAATTTTACCTCTGCCTTATGACCTTGAACTCATAAACATTAGAAGGTTTGTGTCTCTTCCAGTGGTACAGATAAAGAGTTCTAAAGCAAATTCCCTGCTCCCTACAGGGAAGGAAAAAAGTCTCCTGGCAGCCTCAAGCCGTTTTTAAACGAGACAAATGCCCATGGTGCCTGTCTGCCAGAGCCCCCAGCCCCTACACTGAGTCCCTTTATAGTGAACTTCATGCAGCTATATCTGGCTCCAGTTCTTTGTTCGGGGAACGTGACCTCATCGTTGTTTTGGTATTTCCAGTGATTCAGCCTGGTCCGGGGCAGGGAGGAGTCATTCCTGGTGCAGGCTGACAGGGTGTTTGTGCGTTTCTGGAATTCCAGAGCAGTGCAGCCTCAGCCCTTCCGCTGCTTTGACAGCTCGGCTGAGGCTGGGCTGGTGCACAGCATTCCTGCCTGGCAAATGGCCTGGGCGCAGCTGGTAGAGGCACTGATGCTCCAGCTTCTGGGGGTGATGGGGATCCCTGTCTTTGCAGGGTACCTGCTGTGGTGAGGGTGAAGAAAGCTGCTAGCGGTAGCTTGTGCGTCGAGGGAAGCCACAAGGAGTCTCTGCCGTATGGCTGGGAAGAGAGTCCCGCAGAATGCTCGTTCCTGCTTGCAGGCTGCCAGCATCCCACCCCGAAGTTAACCTTGCAACATCCACAGCAGCTTGGTGAGTGTCACGGTCCTTGTTTTTCAGGGGGGGAAACTGAAGCACCGAGCAGGAAAGTGGTCTTCTTGAGGTTTTACACCACTGAGCTGGAGGTCCCCCGCATCCTTACAAACCGTGGTTGCTCGAGAAGTACAGGAACTGCTTGTTCTTCACTGCCAGTTTCACCCAGAGGTCACTGGTGTGAGCTGTATGCCTGCCTGGCACAAGGCACATAGGCAGTGCCTGCTGTGCTATGGAGTGCCCTGAAACTCTTTTGCAGCCTCTCCCTAAGATCTCCCAAGGCTTGTTTAATGGGCAGTGGTTGAAACCTGCACACCTCTCCTCTGCTGCTGGCTCTAGTTGAAGGCACAGTGGAAGAAAATATCCTGAACCCTTTGACACCTTGCTTCTTAACTGTGAGATGAGCTCAGCTGGTTAGAGCGTGGTGCTAATATAGCCAAGGTTGTGGGTTCAACCCCTGAGTGGGACATTCACTTGAGGGTTGGACTTGATGGGTCCTTGTGGGTCCCTTCCAATTCAGAATAGTCTGTGATGCCAACCTAGTTCCTATCCCCCACGTTCTACATGTGCTGTAAATCCAGCTGCAGTGCTGGATTACCCTGAGAAGCCAGGGGAAGAAGAATCCTGACAGGAGATACTGAAGATGTTGAACTGGGGAAGGAGGGTAGGTCTCGAGGATGTGGAGACCCAGAGCCTGGACAAAAGGAGTGGGTCCAAGCAGGTGAATGGAGCAATGCTCCAACCAGCCTCTCTCCCTGGCATGGTGGGGTGCTGTGGCACTCTGCACAGAGAGAGATGGGGCTGGGGATGTCCCAGCCGGGGTGCAGGATGGGAAGTTGGATCAGTTTGCATTACTGCTAGCATGTACTGCAGATGGAGCTTAGGATCTGATGGAGAATGTGGAACTGGGGGGGTCTCCCCTCGCCGGTGGTCTCTTCACCCATTGGCTTCTCCTCCCAGCCCCTGTCCTGATGGCTGTCACCCATCCCGCACAGCCCTGCCACGCTTTCCACGCCTGCTGTAAATGGCTCTGTGTAACTCGAGCTGCATTTCTGCCATAGCCCGCTCCTGTGCGCATCTGTATTTACACTGGGGCTTTCATTAGCACTCCGGCCCTCGCTCCTCTCTGCTGCCCGATGCTCCTCGGGTGAGAGCCTGGCACCGCTGTGCCTGCCGGGGGGCAGGTGCCAGGCAGCAGGAGGAATTCCTGCCAGCGAGAAGTGCCTTGTCATCCTGCCTGCCGCCCGCCATCCTGCATCCGCAGGGGAGCAGCCGGCAGAGCCTCGCAGCCCGGCTCGCTGATCCCCGAGCCGGGACAAGCCGGGCTTGCTCTGGATTCTCGCTGGCTCTGCACGCCGTGCTCCTCCTGTGCCTCTCATGCCTCCAGCTGCGGTGAGCCGAGCCCACGTCCGGGGGTGGGTCTGCCTGGCAAGGTAGGAGCTGATCCCTTCTGTTTGTTCTGCTAAAAGTAATGTGGCCAGTCCTGCCGCTTCGCGGCATGTGTCAATTAGTGGGTTTATTTTGCATTGTTCTGTAGCTCTGGTGTGCTGCTCGGGCTGTAGCCTGTCTTGCAGGGAAAGAAGATGTGTATATACATTTTATTTTTACCTACATACTGGAGAAATCAAACCTTTCTGCTTCAAGATGGATTCTCCTCTATCTTGTCTGTTCTCATCCTGTAGATGTTCTTCAGGTCTTGTCACCTGCTTCTCCAGGAGATGTGAGAGTAGGGAGCAGTCTGATGTGTCTGGGGAGAAAGGGGGCGGGAGGAGAAACTCTCTGAAGACAAAAATCAAGGAAGTTCAATAGGCTTGGAAATGGCTTTAGAGAAGTTATTTTTAACCCAGAAAATCAGACTAAGGAAGAGCCTCTTTTCCTTTGATAGTCTCAAAAGGGTGGTTTGCTTTTGATTTTTTTTTTCCTTTGGTGCTTTAGGGCACACTGGTTTAATATGGAAAGGCCTGAGGCTGCTACTGTCCCTAGGGATAAAGGACAGTCAGTCTTGTTAGTCTGGTGCCTCCTTTCCAGTGAACCTTGCTGACATTTAGTGCTTCACCTGCCCCCAGCACTGCACACCTTTACTGCTGCCACACTGGGAGAAAAGGTGGTCACCAAAAAACCCAATCCCTGCTGGATTTCCCTGCAGCAGCCAAGGAGAGATAAAATAGGAAGGCATCAGCATTTTCTGTGTTTAGGCACAGCTGTTCCCTTTTTAGTCCACAGCAGCTGGGATGTGAGCTCAGCCATCCATCTCCCCCGAGCCTAATGTACCTGGGTTCCCTCCCATATGGACAAGAGTCTGGCTGCTCAGCAGGACACACAGGGATACCAGGCATTCTGCAGGCTATGGCTCACTTCTGAGGACTACCCCAAACACAAACCCATGTTTTAGGGCTCCACTGTATCCCTGTGAGGAGGATAAAGGGGTGCTCTAGCTCTCCCCAGCATATCCTGCGGTGCTGCCAGTGGGTGTATAAATAGTGCCCACAGTGTACTATTTTGGTGACAAGCTCTTCCCAGGATTCATCCAAAGAGTTATGTGAGCAAGTGTTAAAAATAACACCAAGCCCTGCCCAAGTGCTGGCATCATTTCAGCCAAAGTGTTGGGAATCTTCCATAGAGAGCAGCATTGGACCCTTTGTGGCGGGCAGCAGGAGGGGGTCCAGAACAGCTTCCCTTATTTTCCTCCTCTTGCTGTCTTGCTGACTGCACAGGGTTGTGACCGTCAGCTTCAGCAGATGTGCTGGTCACCAAGAAGGTGTGAGACTTCCACTTCTAATTAGGTTATTTGCCACTGGGCTTTCCCTGTGTGTTCTGAGTATTATCACTAGGTCTAATGAGAGGGTCAGGAAATTTAATCTAGCTTTAATCTAGCCTGCTGCCAGGTCTCTGCTGGTGGCCAAAACTTGCTGCCTCATTAGAAAGTCTTGGTCTGTAGAATGGGATATGGAGGCATTCTGGGTCTGAGTTAGGTTTATCCTGAGGACTGGTAGCTGGAATCAGTTTAACTGTGGAAAGGATATTAAAACTGTGTGTTGCATTGTGGCTGTGGCTCTTGACATTCTTGGCATCCATATAATGAGAATGTTATCCCAAATTCTGCCCTTTTCATGGTGTAGCTGGTGTCTATAACTGAGAGGTGGACCACACAGCAGAGATACCTGGGGAGCCACGCTCCTTGAGCTGTGTAGCCAGTGCAGGATGCACCATCCCACTGTTTGTTCCCCTCAGGCTGGGTTTTGCTTGTTGTTGGTCAGGTTCTATGCTGGTTATGCAATTCAGCTACTATCATGCTGCAGCAGCATCATGCTGTGTGCTGGAAAGCAGGAGACCTCACTTAGTCCTTGTGCTTGGTCTGTGAAGCCCAGAGCTCACAAAAAGGCTTCTTGAGGGGTTCATGCTCAGAGAAGCCCTGTCTGAAGAAAGATCTAATGCCTTTTGCAGATGGATGATGTGGCTCCACTCTGGCCTGGTCTCGTATGGGGATGTAGAAGCCCCTGTGGGAGGAGAGCACCCACTGCTTAATTACACGGCTTAATACATGAAGCCTCTGGAGAAGAGGTGACATGTCTCCTGGTTGCAAACACAGGGGCAAAGCTGTTTGCTCCAAATCGATAGCAGAAGTATCACAAACAGAGATGCATCTCTTTCAGGTGCTGGAATTCAAGATGACAGCATTAATCCCCCTTTATAGCTCCCTGGCCCCCCTCCCCCATGTTTGCATCCCCAGATACATCAGTTTCTGGCTTTGTAGAGGAAGGGCTGGATGGTTACAGCTGGACTTGATGATCTTAGAGATATTTCCCAACCTAAATGGTTCTGTGGTTCTGTAGTCTTTGAGCACTTTCAGAAGGGCTGCATTTATTTTAAGCTGAAAGAGAAGGTTGCTGTGAAAGCAGCAGGCATGCGAAAATTGCTAAAAAAGGTTGCAAGTGCTGTTGGACACTCTGTGCTTCACCTCCTCTGATATGGGATTACTAATTCTGGCAGATGTTCGCAGGGATGGAAAGCAGGTCCTGGTCAAACATCATGACCAAGCATTTTCCCTGGCTGTTGAGATTGAGAGAGAGAGCAGAGCAGATGCTTGGCTTCTGGCTTGGACTGTTGTATCTCCAGTGCTCCATCGTTCTTGCCCTCTCACCTTTTGGCTGGTCTTCTCTTTTCCAGGCTGTGTGTAGAGAGCCACAGGCTGGGTGTGTGCACAGGATGGAGTGCTTTCTTAAGCATGTATTGAGAGCACAGAATTCAGAATTGTCCGGACATGGAAGTACGTCATGGAGATGAAAAGCATGTTTCTGTTTCTCCAGGAACGTGCTCTGGGCAACCAGTCCTTCATCAGGGGCTTCCTGCTCCTCAGTTATTCTGTTCCTTCCTGGTGCTCGCCCATGCCCAGCCAACAAAGAACTCTCTGAGTCACCACGGTGGCTGCTTATTATTAGACTCAGCCAAGGCTCTGTGTATCATCATATATTACAGAGCTCCCGAGGGCTCTTTTAGGGCTCTTTCCACCCTGGCATGCTCTTGTTCCTCTGGCTGGAATGTGTCTGGAGTGTGTGGGGACATCTTGTTTGTTGTCCTTAAGCACCTCTTTGCTGGATGTTTCTTGATAGTTCTCTAATAGTTCTTCAACCTAGAATAGCCTTCTAGACTGTTCTCTGGTAGTCTATGCGGTGCCAGAGCCACACACCAGGGATTCCAGGAGTTTCTGAAGTGCCAAGATGTCTCCATGGGGAATGTGTAGAGTGGTCTGCCCCAGCTCTTTCATCTGCCTCACAGGAGGCTGAGCTCTGTTTCAGTCTGCCTGATGAATCCAAGCTTGGCACATTTGTCAGCCATCTCCTGTGACCTGCTTTGCCTTTGTGGCCTGCCTCACCACTGCTACTTGGGCTTTGCCTCTGCCAGCTTTTAATTAATTTCTATTTTAAAGAACAGGATTTCCTCCCACACACAGATCCCCTTTATCCCTATAACATTTCCTTCACTGGGGGTGTTTCTCCAACCTGAGCAAAATCGTTGCCCACAGACAAGAAATTCCCCATTTCTGGCTCTGCGTGCCTGTCTGCATGTGGGATGGCTGCCTGTTGTTTGAATGTGACTTTTGGAGGAGGTAGACCTTGCACAACTTGCACAGCAGCTGGAAGCTGCGAGTTAAGACTCTGTGTTAATTAAATGTACACCGATAAGCACATACAGCCACAAGGTTGCTTAATCATGGGCTGACCTGACATGGAGACCTTGAATACAGCTGACTGATGATCCATGACAGCTTGCCCTGGTAGATGGGAAGATGTTAATAATAACCAGAGGAAAGTTTAGAAGGGTTCTCAGCTGTGACCAAGGATCATCTCCAACAAGACCAAATTCTTGAGGAAATGGTCTCTTTGCTGTGGTGGATGGAAGGGAATGAATCCACTGGCTGAAAGCTCACACAAAACATATTCTGCTTAGGGAAAATATACATCTGGATTATGTTTTAAAAGCCAGGTGGATAAGCAGCCAGATCAGCTGGCACAGGATGCTTTTCCACTCTCAGCTGCACCTGTGTGTTTGCTGTGTCTTTCCAGGAGTGTGTTTGTGTTTCTCCAGGTATTCTGCCTCGCAGAATAAATTGCTCTCAGCTTTTAATCCTGCATTAGAGGCTTCCTGTTTCTCTGAGTCAAACAGAAGTCACACGACAATAAGACCTACAAAAGCCATGCAATAATCACATTTCCCTGAGCAGGCACAGTGGACTTGGGCTCTGCCATTCCTTGGGTTTCTTTATTTAATTTCTGGAATCTCCCACTGATCAGGACATTACCTGCTGCATCCTTCATTTTAGCAATCCAGCCCCTTCCTTCTATTGATATTTCCTGATGCCACGAGTTAACCAAGATTGTAACATGGGCATTTGTTTTGCAGTAAAGTTGGAAAAATACATTCTTTCCAATTTTTAAGAGTGAGTGCCTGTGAAGATTAACAGGGGTGCATGCCTCTAAATAAGTAAAGCAAAGAGCTTCTGAGATATACAAGACCATGGAAAATTTTAAGAAAACCAATTTACCTCCTTACTGTTACGCTTTTTTGGTGGAATAGTGAATGGTTAGTTTTATCTGTTACACCTGATGTCTAACCTCAACTCCCCTGTGTGGCACTCAGGGATCCTCTTTTTGTGGATGTGAAGAGCAGCTTGTCCACTTGCTCTTGGCAGCAGCCTTTTATACATTTTGGAGCTGCTTTAATGTACCCCCTGGTTTTCCCCTGAGAACTAACCCACTTGCTTTGCAGTTTACTCCTTTCTGTGCTTTTTTCCACGTCGTCTTCAAGCTCTCAGCAGTTTGTCCATTTAGGATACCTCCATGAGCTGTGTGCCAGTGTGGGCAGAGGGGAAGGATGACTCCAAGTCTTGCACATGTAGGACATGTCTGTTCACACAGCCCTACATATTGCTTGCCTGCTTCAAAGCAAAATGCCACTATTGCTCAAGCCCTGCCTGTGATCTGCAGTTACCACAGATCCCTCTGAGTGAGCAGGTCATGCACAGTGATTAAGGGTGGGGATGTGCAGTCCGTGCTGCATGAGGTGTTATGGTAATGGCTGAAATCTATGTCAATTTGTTGGTTGTGTATTGACCTTATCCCTTTGTCTAACAGTACTGTAGACAGCACAGGTGAAGAGTAAGAGACAGCTGCTCCACCTGAGAGCCAGCAGGTTCATGTACAAGTGGGGCACAGGGTCTTGAGAAGTTTCCAGTGGTCCTGTTCCCTCTCCCCCTTGCAGCTTTTCTGGGTGCCTGCTGGGATGTGGGTGCTCAGGAGCCCAGGCAGTCTCTTGTGTAGCACTGGAGCCTATGCCTGCCAATATTTTGCTTTTCTTTTGCTGCTGATAGGTGGGGATGGAGTGAATCTTCAAGTGTCTTTTAATCACAGTGTGCTTTGCAATTGCCAAGACACTGCTCTATTTGCCACTAAAGCAGAGCCAGCTGGGGCAGCTAACAGTGCAGAGCAGCACTATGTGTCCAGTTTGGGTGGTAACTGGAGAAACTTAGAGGGAAAATCAGTATAAACAAGCATAATTGATATCATATGTCTCTAATAAATCAGCCAGTGGTTATGTGTTCCCTGGGCTTCTTTGCAGAGTGGAGTGGAAATGTTTGAGAGCTGGAAGGTCTGTTGGGAACTTTCTGTTCTTTGTGGAGAGTTCACAGAAATCTCAGTCTGACTTTTGCTGTTGCTCAGAACAGGGATGGCAGGGAAGGACTTTGGCATGTGCAGAGTGATGTTAATGCAGGTTTTCTGTGTGAATCATAGGGTCATAGAATGGTTTGGTTGGAAGAGACTTTACAAAGATCATTTAGTTCCAACCTCCCTGCCCTGGGTAGAGAAATCCAGAACAGTTTTCATATTTACTGTTGCCTTGGAAAACTGAAATGTTTATGACTCAGTCCTTGGGCAAGAGGGCAGGAGGGTTTTTTCCATTCTTGGATGTGGCTTCTTGTGCATCCAGCAGTGATGTTTTTCTCCTCTGCTTGCCCTTTCCCTGCTTCATCCCTTCCATTGCAGCTCCTGTGAGCTGAGCCTCATGTGCATAGCAGTCACCCTCACTTTGAGTCAGCCCAGCCATGCCCCTGGAGTTGCAAGAGAATGTCACTTTGCTGCACATCATGGGAGCCATAAGCAGCCACCATCCTCGAGCACTGCGTGCTGTGTGCACAGTGAACCATTTCAGGGCTGCACATTCAGCTCAGCCCTGCAGCTTTTCATCTGCTTAGTTGGAAGTACATAATTTTTATTTGAGGTCAGAATGCAGCAGTGCTGTGGGTGCCAAGTTCACTGGCCCCAGTGTATTATGTTATGTGGCAATTTAAGGCTTTCCTCATGGCAGTGGGGAACTATTAAGTTATTGTGAAACTAGTTATTTAGGTAAATGGTGCTTTAAGGGCAGCATTGATTCTGTTTTGAAAACTAATTTTAATAGGAGTGAAGACAATAACACCTTAATATCCACTGTTACCATGGCTGCTGCTCAAAGTGATTGTTTGCCAGATTAAAAGGCCCTTTTTTTTTTTTTAAATAATACCCTTTCTGCTTCTTTTGCCAAGGCTTTGACTGGTGAGAGTTTATATTCCCAGTCAGTGTAGCATCAATATCTGAGTGTTGAAGAAACAGCTTCGCTCTTAGAGCTGAGCTCCTACTCAAAACACCCTGAAACCTCAGTCTAGATCAGTTATGTCCAGGCTTTGCTTTAATTCAATATTTTCTGTGCAGCTTTATGAGCCTGGTTTATCAGATGGAAGCAGAGCCTTCAGCCATGATTCAGGAGCTGCTCTGCCGTTTGTGTTCTGATTTCCCTCTGCCTAGAAACATTCAGTTATATTTTTGTGCTCTTGCTTGGGCCGTGCTAAGTATTAGGAGTAGAAGAAGGGCACTGAGAGTTGGGTTGTAGGGTCATTTCTCCCTTTCACACAGAATTCCTAGTGATTCACATCTCCCTGTTACCCCAGCCTCCTTTGGGTACAAACACACTGGAATCCTGGGCTGGAAGGGACGGGAGACAGACAGCTGGTTGTGGGCAGGGTTTGGTTTTCCCATAGATGCCTCAGTAGTGTGGAGGTATGTGGAGCTGAGCCCAGCCCTGTGCAGAGCCCTGCCAGCACTAGCCCTCTCTGGGAGTTGTGACTTTTTATGGAGCTTGTGAGGGCCTCTGTTCCTGAGCAGTGAAGCATCAATTGCCTGCACTGGGAAAGATTTGACCTCAGTACTGGAAGCTGGGAATTCAGATGGTGATTGGGATGGAGGAGCCCCCTTTTCCCAGTATGGTTTTTTTAGAAGTGGTTGCAGGTGGCCAGGAGAGACAGGGAGCAGGACACACAAGAGTGTTTGTTCCAGGACATTTGCTAGTATTTCATTTGTTTAATAACCTGAAATGAAGCTCTCAAGTGCTTGTCCTGCCTCCCTTTAATCCATGTGTAATTCTTCCATTCATAGTAGCCTTTGAGAGCTGAGGCAGTAAGCAGACTAGAGGAAAATAACAGGAATGCTGAAAGAGGAACTACTGCTCTGAAGGGAAGTTTTTAGTGGAGATCAGCCTCAAAATGGAAGCTGTTCAATACATGAAATAATGCTCTGTTCACAAAAAAGTAAGACTTCAATAGTTATTATTTCCTAAAGGCACACAAAAAGCTAAGGAAGCATCATCAGAGGCTGCTCAGTGTTATTCAGCAGGAAAAGCTGGGATTATTCCTTAAGGAACTGTACAAATGGGAACTGGATAGCTCAAAATTACATGATTGTGTGCCTAAGAAATGAGCAAAAAGTTCAGCTCTGAGACTGGAAGCTCAGTGGGGGAAAGTGACAGTGGGGGAAAACTCAGGGTCTCAGAGTGGTGTGCAAGATAACTATGAGCATCTAACATCATGCAGCCGTGGAAAAGATACACATCATCCAATGTGACACATTGGGCAAAGCATTTCTAGCAGAGATGGGAAAATTTTAGCATACTAAGGCATGGGAGACCTTGCTTGGAAGACTGAACAATCACTCTCTGAAGGCTGTGTGCAAACTGGGTCGTGTCCAGAAAAGAAATATGGGTATGATCAAAGAAATGGAAAGCCTACCTAATGTGAAGTGATTAGAGAACTCAATTGATATGACTTTAAACACAGGCTGGATAAATGCTGACGTTAAAGCTCATTTTTGGAACATGAGTGAATAGGGGTGAGTTGTGCATGGATAAAGATAAGCTGGAAATTCAGAGAATGTTCTTAAACATCAGAGGACTGAACTTGGGGAATTAATTCTGTTAGAAGACAGTTAGCAAGCAACAAGAAATGTCCAACTTTTTTGAAAAAACAGGAACAACTTTCTCCTCTGAAGCCATTACCTCATTTGGAGGTGTGGCTCCAGCCTTGGGTTGCTAGCCCTGAAGAAGTCAGTACTGCTGTTGTGGGCAGTGGGCAGGGCTCACTGGGACATGGTTGTCTTGGTGGGCTGGTGAATCCAGATTGTCTTTGACTGGCAAAACCTCACAGCCTCCTGTGCCTCTGTCCTCAGTTCCCCTTGGAAAGCAGGCTCAGTGTGGATCGGCTAGTGACCCCCCAGGGAAATGTGAGGGCTAAGGGCAGGCATTTCCTCTCTGCTAACATATGTTTTTATCAGTCTGCCTGGATTTTTGACCCCTCGTTCAAAAGCTCCTGTGTGTTCCCACTGAACAGAGAAGATGTTGAGTGCATGTCGGTCACGATCAGCCTGTATTGATCTCTGTGTGTCAGAGACCAGGTGTTTGACCTTGAAGGAATGGGGAATTATTTTAGTTTTCCTTTATTTGAATTTTTATAAAGTTTCATCATCGGCTTTTCTGTTGGCTCCTGTTTTCTGGTTCCCCCTTGCTCCAGTTGAGCAGACCCATGCTCTTAGCTCAACTCTGACCAACATCCCTCTCTCCGGCATTTCCCAAACAGCCTGGATGGTTTTGGTGCTGGGTAGGGTTGCCATGGGATTTAGATTTCTGCCACAAACAGTGGGTAAGCAAGACACTGAGCTGCTTTGGCCTTGCTCCCTGAGCACATGAGAAGAATGAAGATGTCCCTGTGGCCATGCTATGCGGCCAGAATGTGTATCCTGGGCATGTTGCTGCTGTTGCACCTGAAGATAGCTAGACACAGGTTTTCTGGTGTGATGGAGAGCTTGCTGTTGCTTGTACCACCTTCTGTTTGCTTGAGAGGCATGGACACACTGAAGGTAATGAGAGATTGGTCAAAATGCCACCCTGAGGAGGAGGTGGCAGACAGCTCCCTTTGCTGGGGTACAGCTGTGAGCTGGAGGCAGCAGCTGGGGCTATCTGGCAGTTTTGAGGGTGGTCAGATTGTGTCCCACCCCTGATGGTGAGGAGTGATTAAAGACCTAGCATAGTGCTTGATGTTGAAGCTACAGCCCAGACTGCTGACTGGAATCTGGGGCTGAGCTGTTTCCAGCTCATGCATCACTGGAGCAGCTTTGCAGCAAAGAGGTGGGAGGCTGGGTCAGCTGTTGGGTGATTTTACTGCCCAGTTGCAGCAAAATGGAATGGTTTCTTCTTGTTCTTCTTGTGGGTGTGTGCTGACCTTAGCAGCCAATTCTTGTGTGGTATGTGAAGGAAGAAGCCCAAGTCTAAGAGCGAAATGTGTTGGGCTTTCTAATGCCCAGTTGATCTATTTGTGACCTAGCTGTTGTCAGCAAGAGCTCCAGGTACATGTACAGCTCATGTCCAGTGTGAGTGCAGCACCTGTGGCTCCCTCAAAGTGGTAAGCTTTGCTGCAGCCCAGGACTGGGAGGAGGATGTGCCTCCGTACTGGAATTCAGTGGTGGAGATTCTATTGTGCATTCAGTTCTGACAGCCCTGGAACAAGGGGTAAGGAGGTGAGATGACAAAAATCCTGCCCGTCACTTGGGATGCTTGTGGATAGTGAGGCTGACATTTCTTGATAAGTAATTTTCTTCTGCCAAGCTATCTTCACTGCAGAGTGCTGGATTCTGTGGGAAGCACCTATCCCTCACTGCCCAGGTGAAGCAAGGTGGGAACCCCTGCTACTGTAGGGGGAGGCATGTCTTGACACCTCCATCTCTCTCACCTTCCTTCTCCAAGGAATACCATCACCAGCCTGCAGAATTTCTGCTCCCTCCTTGCATGACACTGTGGAGTCAGCCGTGCTCCTCTTTTTGCACTGACTCATCTCTGTGATCAAAGAGAAGTCATCTTCTAGAAGACAGTCTGTGAGAAAGAGCTTTGTTCTTCCTTATTAGCGCCTGAGATCTCCTGCTGCCTGCAGAGCTTTGGGACAGGCCGTCAGCTCCTAGCGCTGTTGCTGAGCCAGGCAGCTTGGGGAGGGAGATGCTGCAGAGGGGTGTGTGCTGCAGAGGGTCGAGGCCATGTGAGTTTGAGATCTGGGGAACATGCAGGGTGTATTTTGGGGGAGGAGGGTACAGACATTTATGTTGGAAACAGACATGTAAATAGGAGTGTTTCTTCGGGAGCCCCTTGTCTGCTTCATCGCTCTGTCTGATTTCAAAGAAAATACCCCCCTGACTCCATCTGCTCTGGTATGTGTGTCTGCTACAGCAGACAGGCATTGCTGTCAGTGAATTGGTTAATGCCAGTGTCCTGTGGCAGGGGCAGGGATGAAGGCAAGCACTCAGCCTGCCAGCATTTATACCTCCTGGCGTCAGCATTGGCAGTGCTTGTGGAGGACTGGGGAGGGCACCGAAATAGTTTCCATTCTCCTCTCTGCTGTGGGAACGAGTCTCCTGGGTAACAAATGCTCCTTGTTCTGCATAGACCTCCACAGCTGAAACTCTCTGTCTCTTTCCTCGCTGTTGCTCCCTGACCGTCCCAGCTGAGGGGGCTGGAGATGTCTGCTTGAGCCTGCCTTAATTAAAACTGGCAGTACAATGGGACTGGCCATACGGGGGTCCTGGGGCTGCACAGTAATGGGAGCACAGTAAATAGTCTCATTTACAGCAGCTTGGTTGGAGCAGAGCCTGCCAGGACTGGCTTTCTGCTTGCTCTAATGGCCAGGCATGGAGGTGAGTCCCTCACTCCTGCATCCTCCCAGGGGTTTGTCCCTGCCTCTTGAACAGGACCAGTGTGGGGAGTGGGTCCTGAGCACCCCAGGAAAGGCAGGCAATGGGCTGGGGAGCATGAAGTGCTGATAGAACGAATACATTGACTTCTGACCTGTGGAACCTGGACTCTGGGACTGGTGGAGGGACCATTTGCTGTGGTTTGGAGGTGAGTAGCAGAGCTGCATCTGTGGTACTGGCTCCAGTGCACTGCAAACAGGCTGCACAGCCCACAGCCTACAGCCCAAGGACCTTACTCTTTTCCCAGTGGGATGGTCTCTTTGCACCGGGGGGAGTCCTGGACTCCTGCCTCTGAAGACCTTGGTAGGAGCCCCATGGTTTTCTCTCAGAAATCTGATATAAATGTTACTTGAAAAGGTTTTTTAAAAGTTTCTTGTATTCTTGGATCTGAGATAATTGGCAGCCACTTCCAGTAATAAGTCTAACATTTTTCTGTCATAGCTTTTATGTTGACATCTCCAGAGGCAGAAGCTTCTGTAAAGTGTTATATTGTCTAGACTGTTATATTTGTGTTGTTTGCTGCTTTGGGTGCATCATGGCATAAAGTAAAAAGTACTCAGTCATGTGGCAGTTCTTAATTTCTTAGAATTTTGTGTCCATGTGACAATTTTAGCTCTTCTCTGCTTTGCTCTGATCTGCTCACTTCACAGACCCTCAGTTTAGGAGGTTGGGGGTGACAGGTTTTGCTTTTTCCAGCGTGGATTCTCCAGTTTCAGAGCTGTGCTTGGCTCTACGCAGGGCTGTAGGCATGGGGCTGGGTGAGAAAGGGCAGTAACGTGAGTTGTCCCTCCAGGATGGATGTTGCTCCAGTGCTAGAAACATCTGCCCTGGCACAGCACAGGCCAGAGCACAGCTGAGTTTCTGGGGTGTGTGGTTATGCCCCAGCAGGTAGAAAAGCACAACTAGCCACATGTGTCCCTTGCACAGCTAGTGTGCCCTGTCAGGAGCTGCACTACTCTGCCTATGGAGCAAATTCCATCACCCCATCTCACCAGCTGCCTCTGGTGAAAAGAGATATGGAAAAATCTTTCCAAATAGCAAGAGAGCCTGAGCTTTGCAGGGGGTGACCCCCTGTTTCAGGTAGGAAGATGTGCTGTGGGTTGCTTTGCCGAGATGCTAGTGTCTAGCCCAGGTCGTGGGCAGCATTTTAATTGCAAGCTGCAGCTAAGAGTTGGTGGGATCTTGATTTGAGGTCCCCTGTGAGAGCAGGGACTGCAGACATCCTGCCCCTGCCAGGTGGGTTCAGCACTGTGGGGAGTGGTGGTGGTTGCATCTTCTCTGAGGTAGCTGCATTTCAGGGGTGGTGTACAGATACTGTTGATGAAGCTGTCTAAGGCAAGGCACTACAGAAATTTAAAGAAGCTTCAGGAAGCTTCTTGCAGTCTTCCCATCCTCCTCCTCCTCCTCCCATGCATTGCTTTGCAGACTGCCATTTTATCTCCAAGGGTTCTAGCTGCCATTATCAACAGTAGGAACACTTCAGTCCCTTTTGCTTTCCTTTGCAAAGACAGAGTAAAGAGATCAGGCAGCCTGCAAGCACACAATATCCAAAATCCAGTCTCATCACAGAATTGGATGCTGCAGCTCTATTTTATGGCACTATTTTATTTCTCCTCTTGCTGCCTTCCTGATTTCCCAGTTCTTGTAAGAATCAATCCTCCATCATCCCCTCCTCTTCTGCTCCCTCCCATCCCCTGCCTTGAGGTTCCACAGGGACTGACTGTGAGCTGAAGCGGCGGTGCTGTGGGCATGCTTGCTCCTTCACACGCAGCAACGTCACAGCAGCAGCAGCAGCAGCAGCACCAGGAGCATCGGAGATGTGATTGCGCAGACCCTCTGCATTGCCAGGGATGCAGCTGTGAAGAAAAAAAAAAATCAGAAAAAAAAAATTGACTCTGTGTTTCCCACAGCATCCTGGTGAGAGAGCGCAGAGCCTTCTGGAATCTGAGTGCTCAGAAGTGCTGGAGCAGAGCGTCTTCACCGTCAGCAGAGAGGGATCTGTGGAGAGGTGAGATGGACGATTTACCGGGGCGGGTGTCAGTGGTGCTGTTGGTTTCGGGCCGCTCGGTGGCCGGTTTGTTTTAGTGGAGGATGCCAGCTAGCCGGTGAAGCTGAAGGATTTTAGGGCTGCTTTGTCTCTTTGGAGGCTGCATTGCTTTGGAGCTGGCTGTGGCTGTCATGGAAGTGAGCGAGCGCGGAGGCTGTGGCTGCTGCGCAGTGTGCGTTTGTCCATTGTAGCTGTGAAATAGCAGTTGTCATGTCCGGGGCTGGCTGTGCAGAGGCGAGTCGTGCTTCACCCTGGCACTGCCTCCACACAGCTCTCCATTGTGCCTGCCATGACAGCCGAGCCCACACGGATTGTTGTGGCCCACGCTCTCCCTGCATCCCTGGTGGTGATGCTGCTGTGCAGCTCAAAAGCTGTTTTGACAGACAGCACTTCCATGAAAAGCCAGAGACAAAGGGCTCAGACAGAGGAAAGGTTGCTGTCACTGTGGCTTTTGCCTTCTCTTTTTGGCTTTTATTTTTTTCCTTCTTCCCCCCTCCCCCAACACTAAATACTGATAAATCATTTGTTCAAAAGGCATTAGGGTGAATATCATGTCATGTAAAACCCTGTCCTTCTGCTAAGCGATACACGGGCTCTATGCAGGCTGGAATCTTTTGTGTTGCCAGGGTGTGTCTGTGCTGGCTGTGTAAATGGATGCTTTCTCCCTGCCTCTTTTCACAGATCAGATGAGAAAGGTTATCTAGGAATGGAAGAATTACTGCTTTTAATTACTGGAATGAGGGGTCCAGGCTGGGTACCAGTTACTGGAGCTTAATTACATGGTCTTGTTATAGCCAAATCCCTCTTTTCCCTCCCTGCCTTCCTTCTTCTTTCTCCCTCCCCCACCCTCTGCACAAATCCTTCCATTAAATTGCCTCTGCAAACAGGAGAAGGGCTTGAACAAAGAGAAGGATCTATGTGGGATAGGGACGTAGATGCTGTAAGGGCGAGGTTCAGCATGACAGTGAGAACAATAAAGCAAAGGTATGAAGAATATGTTGGTGTATGTGTTAAAGTGATGTGGCTGTACGGGAATGTGCAAATGGAAATGTCATAATAAAAGGAGATAATCAAATAGCAAATTTAGTCTTTTGGAGTTATGGAAAATGCTGAGCATGTGGGGTTGTTATTGCAGGATTTTGAGTGGATGCGAAGTAAATGGGAGTCAGAGAATAACATATACAAGGTGTGGATTGATGGGTGTCATAAAGATGTACTAAAGTACAAGGGAAGTAGAGATCTGCATTTTAATCTCCATACACATGCAGCCTTTTATACCAGTGTTGCTAAAGAGTGAGCTTGGCAGGTTTTGCCTATTCACAAAATTTTTTTTCCCATTTGCCAGTGACCCAAGAATAATTCAGACAATGCTTTTCAGGCCTATAAAGCATAACAGGATGACAGGAAAAATGTATATAAAAGTGTTGGATGTTTAGCAGAGCTGCAGAGGAACCGTGGAAAGAAGAGGCAGATGAGAGGCATTGCAGAGCTGGGGGAGCAGGAGGTTTGGGTCAGAGACCAGAGGGAGAGCGCACAGAGGGGAAATTCAGGGCTGTCATTGTCAGGGCATGCAAATGTGTTGTTTGTGTTGTCATTCTCCAGCCTCTCCCTGTGCTCCCGAGACGCTCGGCGCTGCGCGCAGCCCTGCGGGGTTTGTGGGGGTGGGGGATCCTCAGCACAGCCTTTTCTGCAGCAGCTCTCCAGAGGAACCATTTTGCTGCTGCAGGTTCTCCTTTGGCTGCTCCCTCTCCATCCCTGTGGAGTGACAAGGCTCCACAGTGTTTTTACCTGGTGGTGAAGGCAAATCCAAAGTTTCAGTGCAGGGTGCCAGGCGAGAAGGAGAGATTCCAGCAAAATCTCAAAGTGGCGTGTTGCCTTCTTGCAGTGCAGACAATGTATGGAAGCACCATACCTGAGCTGCAGCTCCTTCTCACACCTGTCTTGCTCCTGGGTTTTCCCTGTACCTGGGAAAACCTCTCTGTGTCTCCCAGAATCCGGCCCTTTCGGGCTGCTGGGAGCAGGGAGCGGGATGTCTCCTGCAGGTGTGCACCAGACTGGGTTTGTGGTGCTGCTGCAGAGCAAGTTCCTGTGGGAGATTGGTGGTGGGCAGCAACACCATGACTGTGTGCAGCACATCATGGGCTGGAGCGCAGGGTGTGCTGCAGAATGTACAGGACACAAATACCTGTGTTAGCATGTGGAAAAAAACTCATGTATATATGGTTTGTATGTACAATGTTTGCATAAAGGAATTTAAAAAGGTGATGCAGCCTCCTTCTCTGTGTGGGGTGGGAATGTCCCCAGGGCATACAGGCTGTGCCTGGCTAGTAGGTACCACTCTTACAAGAGCATCTGTTAAGCAGTGAGAGTGCACAGATAATCTCTCCCTTGAGACGCTTGAAAGATGGGCAAGAGGTTCTGGTGACTGGAGCTGACTGAAATCATCCACAGGAGTGTCTTCCTCACTGCATCAATGCAGGTGGTGGAGATAAAGTGCAGCTGGATCTCTAGATATGAGGGACCTGGACCTGCATTGCAGAAAGTGCAGGTGGCCCAGGGGAATATGCTGTGAACTCAGGAATGGCTTGCCCACACCTCCATTACTGCCTGTCAGGTGTCTGAGGCTTTGAGAACAAACAAATAACAAATTTTGAGTCCCAGACATCTTCATTTTCTTCCAGTCTGATGTTCCTGGTGAGGCAAGGTCTCACTCTGGTGTGGTTCTGATACCCAGACAATACTGTAACTTTTGCAACTCCTTGTTGTGCTTTGCCCTGTTTTTAATTTATTTCCCTATCTTATTTTTCTTTTCTAGTGTTTTCTGAAAGACTTATGTAATAGTAAGGGCAGGTTGATAAATCTAACATGGGTCACTTTCCCTGCCCTTGCAGACCAGCTGCAGACTTTTATTTTTAATATTTGTCAGCCACATGGTTTCACCTTCTCCCACTCCTTTCTAATGGGTATTTTATCAATACAGTTGCCAGCTGCGATCAACCAGCTATTCTTTTATTGTTCTGGGGTCGAGAATATCTTGTCCTTCTGACTTGAGTGCTTTAATCTTCTTGAATTTGTTTCCTCTCAAAAGCTCATTTCCTTTTCTGCACCTTCTTCACCCTGTATTATCTAACCTATCATTGCTGCAGCTTCAATATTCATCTTGCCAAAGCACTGAAGGTGCTGTTTTTCTTACCTCTAATATCCTTCTTGATGTGGTTACTCATTCAGGTTGATCAGGAGCCTTTCTCTTCTCATCTTTCTTGGTGAGTCCAGATTTTTTTTTTTTTAAACTTGAATTCAAAATATTTTTTGCAGTACTTTTTCAGGCTCTTTGTTCTTGTTGGAATTACAACTGTTTACTCTGATGCTCCAGAGATCTGCTCTTTAAAAATTAAAAAGGTTTCATTACAGCTCTGTCTGCTTTTTACCATTCTATTTAATATAAACTGGGTCAGCTTGAGATGTTCAATCCAAAGGCACTTCTGTATAGTGGGTGCTGGGTGACCGTTCATCTTAGTTCATCTTAGTAGGAGTGATTCTGATTGTTGAACCCAAAAAAAGTAAATTCACAATAAGAGATGTGGAGATCTCTGCAGGTGGTTGAGAGGTGGAGGATTGGAGGTGGAGGTACCTTCCTGTCAGCTGTGGAATCAAGGCCCATACTGGACAAGATTTTGTCCTCATGCTTGTGGAAATCTTTGAAATCTGACTGGTAGTGGAAAACCCCACTTGTCTCCTTCCTCTGCTGCTTTGTGGACAGTGTTGTGCTGTGGATAAAGTGCTTCTGGATGTCCAGTCCATAAGCCCAAAAGAGCCAGAAGCCCACCAACACATTCCAGCTGTGCGAGAGGCTGCAGGATAAGGATTGAAGAAGCTGAGAGAGCTTGGTTGGCAGGAGATGAAATCCATAGCAATGATCAATGACAGCTGTATTGGTAACGAGCCTTAGCAGGGATTTGCCATTATTATTATTATTATTATTATTATTATTATTATTATTATTATTATCTGCCAAGCAGGTTCCCTGCATGCCCTCACACTCATCTCAAAGTTGGTTACTCTCCAATAAGAAAGAAATGGGCTGTCAAAATACCTCTGGTCTCTGATTCTGCTCCAGTTTTCTCTCTTAATGAAAATGTTTTTAATATTCATTTTCTGAAAAAAAGTGGGTCAAAGCCAGGACATACCTGTTAAGATAAGCACAAAAGCAGGCTGGTCCACAAGCTCTTTCTCTCCTCACCACAGTTGTGTAGCAGCCTCAGGATCATGTAGACAGTATTTTTTTCTATCCCTCAGACACATGCAAGGATTTTTTGCTTGGCAAGGCTGACAGTTGCTAAATTTATGGACAGTGGGATAAAAAACCCAAACAAACCCCACTGTGTTTGTTAACTGCTGTAAATGGGATGGAGGGGGAAGGCAGAGCTGGAGTGTAGGTGAGTGGCCATAATGTGACTGATGGCTGCCTCTTACTCAGGCTCAAGTTCTGAGTTTGGACTCTTGGAAGAGAGACCATGTGTTGGTCTTTGGGCAGTGCTGAGGCTGTGAGGCTGGAAGTACCTTTGAGTGATAAATAATCAGTATTTGAGTGATGTTAGCAATGCTTTGTATTGACCCTTGGCAAGTGATAGGAAACTGGCTTTGCCCCGAGCTGCCACTCTGACACAAAATGTTCTCTGGAAGCAGAGAACAAGTGTCACTGCCCTGTTATGCTTTTGGGGACAGTGTATGAGCATCTCAGGGTGTATGAATGCTAGCTGTTCCTTTTGGGAAGAGGGGAGTTTCTGCTCTGGGAATTATAGGGAAAAATACCCAATTAGAGCCTGGATGGAAAACCCTAGTAAATAGACATCAGGTTTTCACCTGATACTTGCCTCAGACCCACTTGCTACCTCAGACTAAAGTCCTTGCTCCCTACCCAAATGCACTAATCTCATCAGTTTGACTCCAGAACCTTATTCTTTATAAACTCACAGTGGCTGCCATTGCTTCTGGAAGAACATGCCCTAAATGCTTTCAGTGGGCTCACTCTTCTCTGTTATGGCCTGCCTGCCCTGGTGCAGCACCAGCCACATGGCTACTTTGCCTCCTTTTGCCTACATGCCCAATTCACCTAGGTTGTTTAGCAAGGTAACTTCTTTTGGTTCCTCTCTGGGGATGTGTGCCTCAGGCTTCACTGTCATGTGTAAGCTCCTGTGTAAGCTCAGATAGCATAGTTGTACTCCCACATGCCCTTCTTAGCAGGAAGAATGACCTGTGTTGATTATTGTGCTAGTGCAATTTTCTGCTCTTAGCAGGCAGGTTCATGACAGTGTTTGCTTACATGGCAGTTTTCCCTGTAGTCCCACCCTCAAACCTTTTCCAGTAACTCTGGTGGCAAAATGATAAGCTCACACCAGGAGATGATCCAGTGGGAGGAGTAAATATTTCATATCTCTGGTCCCAAGATGCTGTTGGCCTACACAGTGTATCTTCCTTGGCTTTGTGCAATTAATTCTGATGATTGATATCTGGAGTGACACATCTGCCTGGGGTTAGTCTTGGTCTGGTTGACCTCTCCTTCTCCACTTGTTCTCATGTGAGTTGCTGTAGTGGCTTCTGAGGAGTTTCTTGCCCAAGTATCTCTTACCCTGAGCAGTGACTGTAGCTCCCTTCAGAAAACCAGCAAGAGGATTTCAACATCCACTGTGCTTAGCCATTTCCTACTGGCAACAAGCTGTTCTCACTTATCCACAGTCAGTGGCATCTAATTTACCCTGCTGCTGAGATTTGTCCTCCAACTGCAGGTTGTGGTGCTTGGAATGGTGTTGAGGAGAGCACTGTCCTTACCCAGGTGTCTCCTCCTGCCTTCAGCTCCTTGTCATGTGCCTCATTTTCATTTCCATAGGCATTTGCTATTTATAATCACTGTCTTTATAAACCACTCTGGAGGTAGTGACTGCTTATTACAGTAAGCCTGGCAGCCTGTTTGTTCCCATCTGCTCCTCAGAGTGGCTGGTTTTGGTGGGGCACTGGGTCAGAACAGAGGTGAGGCAGCGTGGAGCACAGGGTGACCCCAGGCATCCCTGACCTGGTCAGGAGGGCTGGCCAGCTCATAGCACAGGAGAGGAGGAGGAGGGAAACCACAAGGAAGCAGGTGTGTCCTGGCACTGACGGGCAATGGCATGGGGGTGGTCAGTGCACAAAGGTGGCAGTGCTCCAGCCACAGCCATTCAATTTGTGCTTGGCCGTGTCTGGTAGAGACACCAGGATCATTTTTGATCCACTGGGGTTTCTGTAATCTCTGGTTTGCTTGGTGACTTTGCAAAAGTTTCAGAGACTCCATAGAATATTTCCATCTCTGTAACCCTTCCAGGCATTGTGCTGGTGATGATTTGGTAGCCCAAGGTAGAGTAGCACCCCAAACTGAAATGATGCATTTGTAATTGTCCCAGAGGCACTGAGGAGTGATTCTGCTCTATCCCAGAGCATGTTCAACAGCCAGGATTTTGGTCCAGGGCCTTGTTTCTGCTTTCCACTTGGCATGAGTTAAGGTTGAAAAGAAAAACCACAACAAGCTCTCAGCCTGCCATCAAAATGAAAGGGGAGTCTTATTTCAAGGATGCAGGCCACTAGACATCCCTGCTTTAGTGAGGCAAATTCACTGTGGAGAAATATCCCTCAGCCCAGACCTTAGCAAGGCTTCAAGGACTCTTATCACTTGGGGGACCTTAAAGAGAAACTGCATGTTGACATGCTGAGAATTTATGCAAGCTCCAAAACCCACACTCCAGAGATGAGGGAAAATAAACTCCTATCCTCAGAGAACAGATATGTTAAAAAAGTTCCCCTGATTTATCCTAGACTAGTCTTGTGGTAAATCTTGAAAGTTTTTATTTTAATGCTGAGTTATGTAAGTGTGTGTAAGAGAAGATAGTCACAGAAGTACACTTTGTCAGATTCCAATGATTTAACTGATTAAATGCATTACAACTCATTAAACTTATGTCATTAAACTGCAAAAAGTAACGATTGTCAACCTGGTCATAAGGGATGTTACCTGGCATGTACATATGTTAAGGTACATAAAAAATGAAATGGAAAATTATTTTACAGCTTCTAATTCCACTTCCAGTTGGAAAACTGTGTGAAATTAGTCACCCCAGCTCAGAAGCATGAATGCATAGCTGGAGGGAATTGAGAAATTGCCTAGGAAACTGAACAAGTCCCTGGAAAACATTCTTAAGAGGAGAGACTAAAAAAATGGAAGTTGCTTGTGGGTAAATGGGAAACTGCAGGGTTTATGATATGAAATAATGAACAATCTAGAGAAAGAAAATAATGATTTATGAGGTTGTAACATGAAAGCACGCCAGGAAATTAAGGATAATTATTTGAAACTGATAATATGAATACTTTTCACATACTGTGATTAATTAGTCTGTGAATCTTGCTTTCAAACTTCAAAGCCCAGCAGTATTCCCACATGGCTTGGCATTCTTGTGAATAAGACTACCAAGTATATTTATAGGACATATTCAGAAGTTGCAGATTTAAAACCTTGTGGTTTTGTTAAGGCCCATCTCAGTTCAAGGGCTTAATACAGGCAAACATTTGTCTCAGCTGCATCTCTTCTCTGAGACTAATGATCTAGAAAGGATGCAACAGCTTCAAGAAAAAAGATGTTCAAATGTGAGTGTGTCCTATCTGCAAAGATCTGTGAGCCTGCAGTCTTAAGGCATCTCCTCAGTTCTCTCAAACACTGTTGAAGTGATTAAAAGTAGACTGCTCACAGAATCATAGGATAGTTTGGATTGGAAAGGACCCTGAAGTTCCCATCTCATTCCAAGCCCCTGCATGGGCAGGGACAATTTTCACTAGACCAGGCTCTTCAAAGCCCCATCTAACCTGGCCATCCTTTCAGTAGACTTGGTGGGTTTTCTGGACCCCTGACTGCTCTGCCGGCACAGAGTCAAGGATCATCCCTGTTTGCCCTCTTTTTTTTTTTTTTCCTAGTCAATAGGTCTGTGTGGCCTAACATCATCATCAGAAGACCTTGGTTAATCCAGGGTGATCAGATTTAGTTTACCCTTAATGCTCTGTTGAGCTCAGTCATTCCAAGCCTAATTAGCACATGAGCTGTCTTGTGGAGTGATATCCTAAAATAAACTGTCCTGAATACAGCTTTACAAAGTGAGCTTGGTTTGGGTTGCCAGCCCCTACAAGGGATATGTTTCCCTCTCAGAAGGAAAGTATGTGTAATCATTAGGAGTGCCTGGTCTGCTTCATAAGAATTTTATTAAGATTCTGGCTTGCCTTTTGTTAGTTCTGCTGCATGGAAAATATTCTGTTATATAAACTGATGCTGTGGTTTCATCCAGATCCTCTTGAGTTCTGCCTTGCTGCCAGCCATGTGAGCATACAAACCCACCCACACATCAGGAGGACACTTGGAAAGAGGTTGGTAATCGGACCAAGGATCTGGGAGTACTCTTGTACTTGAGCAGAATGAAAATCTTGGCACTGAAGGTTGGCAAATGGAGTAGGAAATATGATCCTCTCCCTACCCTAGCCCAAGGACAAGTAGTGAAGTTAAATATCCCTATGTTCAAAAGTACTCACAGATAACTACTAGTGTGTTGTGTAATCTGGTGTGGAAGGCACTGGTTCAGGAAGTAACAAGCTCTGAAAATTTGCAAGAATTCCAAAAAACAAAAGAGACACTGAGGGATGATTGTAGTGTCTTCTAAATTTCTATGGGCAGGTTATGAAACCTGCTTTGCAATGTAAACTACTCCCAAATGAAGGAGGCTGCTTGTGACTGGGTAGTCTTACAATGGCCCAAGGATCTGTTCCTACATCAGATACTTCTTGTCTCATCATCCCAGGAATCATTCTGCCTTTTTTATTTTTACCCACACTGAACTCTGCTGAAATGAGATTCAGATATGATTTGTGGACCTGTTTGTTCAGGTACCTGGCCAAAAAAAAGGGTCAAGAAATGCACAATCTTAACAGTAACCAGGAAATTTCCATTTTCAAATATGAGTGCTAAATGATCTTTTCCTCCATCTGCCTTCGAGGGATTGTAAAATCCAGCCTGTGGTCTGAAAGCATTTGGGTATCAGTGTTATTATATCCATGTATTATCCGTATATCAAATACCCATGTATTAATATATTATGTATATAATGTATTTCTATGAATTATTATACGTATTCATAAGAATAGAATAGAATAGAATAGAATAGAATAGAATAGAATAGAATAGAATAGAATAGAATAGAATAGAATAGAATAGAATATATAATTAATATATATATTATATGTGGTCTTAATGTCCTTCAGAAGGCAGGATAAATTGAATGTATTAACTCTTCAAATGCTGCTTTTATTGGGTGGCTCAGATTTTTTGCTTTGTAGAATTCTGTCACCACCAAAGCAGGGAGTTTCCAGCTTCCAGACCATTGTGTATTCCTCCTTAGAGACAGAAAATGTCTATCCAGACATTTCTTCTGGTCTTGGTAGAACAGGCTAGGGCTAGGAAGGGTTAAAGTCTCCTGCAGCCTTAGCAGGAGTCAGCTGTTGGTCACAGCTGCTGGTAGAAAAAGCATTTAGATGTGCAGTGTGAAGGAGGAACATGGAGTAAAGGCAGGCTGCTGCTGGGATTTGTTCTGTTTGTGCCTGGTTTTGGCGCTCCTGGTTTGTTTGCACGCAGTGTGCATTAAATTCCGTGTAGGACTGCATCATTTAATACAGCTTTGCAGATGCAGGCATTCAGGCTGCCTGGCAGATCCAATGTCCATCACTCCCAGGTAATGCCATACCTGTACTGCTTCTCCTGTTCACTGGGATGTGGCAGCAAACCATTGCAGCACTTCTGTGTTCCAATCTGAAAATAATCTTGCTGGCACTTTTTGACATCACTAGCTACTTTATTTACAGTGGCTTGTGGAGTGATAGTTTGTTATTTCAAGATCTTGGCCTGGCTGTAGTTTTACTTGACTCTCCTGCAGCCACTTTTGCTGTCTGTTCTATTTCTGCTGTTATGCTGCATGAGGTTGTACATCTGTAACTCACCATCCCAGAAACTTTTGCTTTTCACTTGATGGTGAGTAATTCCTACATATGTGGCACTCTGGGCTGAAGATACAGTAAACATCGTTTACTGAGTTACCTTAAGGCTGAGTTCCTATTTGTCAGGCTTTTTCAAGTGGTCACTAATGCTTTTATCTTGCAGGGAGAGATTTTGTTCTTGCAGGGATTGTTTTGCAGCTGTGATTCCTGCAGTGCATAGTCTGGACAAAAGTGTGATGCCAGTTTCCAGAAAGGAAACAATAGGGAAGATAAGCAGCCACAGAGTGGCTGGAGTCTGTATGGATGTGCTGAGCTGTACTGCAGCAAGATCTCTTTCACAGTGAAGATAGACTTTGTCCATTTTAGGACTTAGCTGGTCTTTTTTCCCCAAGTCATGAAGGTGGTAGAGGATTTAGGACTACTTGAGGTAGAGCTGGCCTCATGTGCTTTTTTTGTGCAGATGAAGACTGCTCCTGAAATTATCCTCCCATAAGCTTTGGGTAAGTAGGTCATCTGCATTGCCATGGTCTGGCCAACACTGTATTGCCTGAAGCCAGATTCCAGTAAGGTTTATGGAAGAAAATCCAATGCAAGTTATTTGTCAGTTCTCTTTGAGAGGTCTTTCCAAAGGGTGGTGCAAGGTTGTGTGAACTGATAGATGCAAGTAACCAAGGTGACCACAATCCACAGCTGAAGTGCAAAGAGGAAGATTTATCCCATCACCTCACTGGCTGGAAGGTTTTGAAAGCAGATACATGGGACACACACCTGCTAAGCTTATTCCATCTTAACAGGGACCAAAAGCACATGGGCCCATCCCCTGGCATCTCAAAAGGCCTGGTCCATGTGCAGTGCTTCACAATTCCATGCTTTCTATAACCTCCAAGCTTCTTACCTCTTTCTCACAGTGGGGAGGCTCAAGCGGGAAGAACGAGGTTTAAGTCCTTGACAGCATTCTGTTGACTTCTACAGGAATTCCATTTCTCAAGATAGACAGAAAAAGCCACAAAGCAAACACAATGCATGAAATTTCCCACACTGAATATTCTTAGCATCCCCTAGCTGTCAGGTCACTTTGAGGGAAAACAACTCTGTTTGTCCTCCTCACTAAATTTTCCACTTTCAAGCCTTTTCTCCCTGCAGGAGTGTGATTCTTGAGGTCCTCTATGCAGGGCCAGGAGTTGGACTTGATAATCTTGGTGGGTCCCTTCCAACTCAGCATATTCTGTGATTCTAATTTTAGGGATGCTACAGATCCCCAGCAAGCCCAAAACTCTCCAGTGCTGTTGAGAATATTGTGTCCTCTCCACTTCTTGATGTCATCTCCGGAGACTTCACCCCTGCAGTGGACACCTGAATAAGAACAGCTGCCCATTCACCATTGCATGTAGCCCTATGACAGACTTAGAGAACAGTTTTGCCACCCTGTGCAAGCGCAGGTCAGAGAGTTGGCCTTGATTCATGAGTTTGATGCCTGACTCCCTCAGCCAAACACTCCATTCTCTGCTCCCCGTGGCTGTCGTGGTGGAGAGTTTTGAGCTCCCATCTCCCAGCCATAGCAGATTGTGGGGAAACCTTCAGTCCACATTTAAGCTGAGGTTCACCCACAGCTGATGGCTGTGGTTTTGCCACCACTCAGCTGCAACTGCTGGTTCATGGGGTCCTCAGTTGGGCAGTACACTAGAAGAAGCACGTTGATGAGGCAACCAGCTGACAGCACTGCTTTGCACAAATCACAGAAGCATAAAATGGCTTGGGTTGGAAGGGACCCTAAGGTCATCTGCTTCCAACCCCCTTGCCTTTGACAGGGAAGCCATCCATTAGGTCGGGATCACTAAGCCCTGACCAAGGCTGTGCAGTTAGGGAGGGGTAGTTTTGGCATCTTTGAATACTGATTGTGCCTGAAAATTTCATATGCTTATAAGACTTGCTGTGTGGGTTCTTGAGTTCTCGGTGACCCTGCAAAACCCAGCTCCAGCACCCAGCCAGATCTGCACTTCAAAATGGAATTGTGTGATTTCTGCTGTTGTAAGATCGTTAGGAAGCTTTCAGAGTGCTCAGGCAAAAAGATGCTATAAAAGCATAGTCCTTCCTGCTGCTACTGCTGCTGCTACTAGAGTATCTGTGATAAGAAAGGATTTACTGTGTCTGCAGTTTAATTCAGCAGCAATTTCTATGTGATATGGACAGCTAGAAACATCAGTCTTTTTCTTCTCTTCGGATTTGCATAAAGCAATTAGGAGCATATGTGCTGGGGGCTGGGGCAGAGAAGAGGAGGAGGAGCAGATTCCATCCCAGAGCACCTCGGTGGATGCTCTGAGTCATGGCCTGTAAATGGCTCTTGCCGAGTGCCACATGCCAAACGATGAGTCACAGAGCAAGGGAGCACAGAAATGGGAGAAACTTGTTCGGTCACTGTCCTGGCTCCCGCGTTAGCTGGTATAGATCTGCTGCTTGAGCTATTTCTGATGTCTTGTGTAACTCTCAATGCACAGAGCAGCTGGGGCTTCTTGTCCTCTGGCTGGGAGGCAGTACCTGCCTCACACTGCTTGTGTCATCATCAGGAATACACACGTTACACCCATTGCTTAGTTTTGTGTGTGCTGGTAACCCCTAGCCCATGCAGCTCCTTTCTGCCAGCAGCACAAGGGCTGTGACCGACCATCACGTGCTGTGGTTACCATTTGGAACACATCATAATGCTATATAGTTCTGGGATGTAATGATACATTAACCATGGACTTAGGCAGTCCTGGAAACCACTGGAAAAAGCCCTGGCCAAGGCAGGGCTTTGTGGAAAGAAAAGGGAAGTGGTCTTTTCAGGAATCACTGCACAGCACCACAAGAGGAATCAGCAGAGGCAGAGTTTGGGAAATATTTAGTCTTTCTATTTTTATGCAGCTCCCTTTTAAGTAAAGTGCTGGAATATTCACCCTCAGAGCATGCAGACCACCCTGACTATGTTCCCTGTCCCCTGAGGCAGGAAAGGAGAACTAGAGGTTTAGGATGAGTCAAACAATTAGCATTTCCTATTACACAGTTTTTCTTCATAAAACACACTGGATGATTTAATAAAGCATTTAATGAAGGTGTGAATTTGACAGAGATGTATTAGCTAGCAAGAAAGAAACAGGTGTCCAAACACTAACTGAACTCATCCTGGAACAGCTTACAGGCTTCCTCACCTCTACTTCCTGCTTGCACATTCCCATGGTTCAAACCCTTCCCCAGGCCACTCAGCCTGAGCCACTCATCCTCTTCTCTGATGCTGCTTCCTGAATGTCCTCCAGTTTTCTGAAATTTTCCTGAAATAAATGTGTTTTTTTTAAATAATAATAAATGTTTTGTTTAAAACCATCAGTGCTTTCTGGCAGCTTTTGAAGTGACAGAGGTGGGGCAGGGATGAACTGCAGTATTGGTGCTGGGTACAGTGAGCCCTGAGATCCCCCATACTGTCTGAAGGGTGGCTTTCAGTTTGGATTAATCTCCCAGCCCTTTTGCCTGAAGTAGGACTGAAAATATCTCTCCCAGTGGAGCAAAGAGGAATTGTCTGTATGGTGCCTTTGTCTGCAGGATCACACAAACTGTGTTGCTTTTTGCAGCATTTCTGCTGCTGCTTGTTTTGTAGGGCTGTGTGGTTTCTTCAGGCACTTTAATGCAAATGCACTGTAGGAGTGAGGGGTTCACATGGATCAACCCTCAAAGAACAGGCAGCTCAAATACAAAAGAATTTTTTCTGCTCCTTCTATGAAACTGAGTGCCTAGCTTTTAACTCTGCTTTTGTGTATTTCACCCTTGAATGGCATGATGAATTTTGGTCTCTATGAGGAAGGTGATGATGGCAGTGAAACCACAGCCATACACAAGGAGTCAGCAACAGCCTTTGCAGTTAAAAGCTTCCTTTGGACACTCAATTTGATGGATGAAGTAACTGAGGTTTGTAGAAACAATAATCTGTTCAGAAAAGCCATCCTCCAGAAAGCCAGCATTGCCTCCAGCTGACAGTTCTGATGATGTTGTGCCTGCTTCCTCATCCTCTGTGTTCTATGTGCAGTCTTTTTTCATTAAAATCACATTTATCTCTCATATCTCTGCATGCCTCCTCCAATGCATTACATTTTATGAGGAAGCCTGTGCTGCTGTGAGCTGAGCCCTGTCACCCCATGTGTGTGCAGGGGATGGCCCTGAGCAGAGCGGGGTGTTATGGGTTCAGCTCTAGAACTCCAAAATCGTGGTTGGAGCCATAACAAATACCAGAGTAGGCCTGGAGGTGTGCAGCCACCACACATAACTCATCAGCCCTTGGAGGCAATTGCAGCCAGGTCTGGTGACTTCTGCATCTTCTCAGCTGTGTTGCAGAGGCAGCAGTTGGTACCCAAGGAGCCATAAAGCTGCACTGACCACCTTTGAATTAGCACAGCGTCCTCAGTCTCAGAGGTATGACAGGAGAGGGACTTGAGGGCCTCTGTTTAATGGTCAGCAAGGACTTAAAAGGCATGGAGTGCAGAGCCCAAAGGATTCTGCCTGCTCCTGTTACCTGCAGCATGCTGCCTCCTCTCTAAAGCTCAGGCCTGACCCGATAGGCAGCTCTCAGATCAGTGCTGAACCACCCTTTGTTGCTCAGCACTCACCTGCTTTTTAGAGCTTTGCTGCAGCTAAGAAATTTTTGTTGTGTATATTTATTTCCATAGGGGTACGATGATGTATGAGCAATTCCATTCCAAATGCAGGCGTCTCACAAAAAGCCATTCTTCCTGCTCTGTATTATCCTGGTTGGAATGAGGCATCCACAGTGTGGCCCTCACCTTCTCTGGGTAACCCTTAGCACCTCAAGGAAGAGCTCCCTGAATAAACAACCCATGTCTGCCATGTTGCAGCAGATGGTGTCAGTATAGAGAAGGCAAGAATTCTGACATTTGAGAATAAAATGGCTGATATACAGGCGTGTCTAGAGCTGTGGTGCTCTCTGCATGCCTCCCTGCCTTGTGCTGCCATTACATGCTGTTCTAGGCAGGAATCAATGCTGGATGCTGTGTTTGCTCTTGTGAGTGTAGCATTGAGCAGGATTCAGCACAACAGTGAGAAGAATGAGCTGGTTTGGCAAAAAATGTTCAGGTATGAACTGCCTATCAACATCTGTAAATTTCCTGTTGCAAAAGGGGAGCGAGGGCTTTACGAAGGGCTGATCAAAACCAGCAAAATCCCAAACTGGTCAGCATACAGCATTTTATTTCCCATTGTCAATCCCAGTGTAGCAGACCCCAAGAAGGAAGAGAAAGGATACTTCTACAGTGTTCCAGGGTAAGGAAGAATCAGCTAATGGTGTGGCCAGGGAGGGTGCTCTGGTGTTGGGAACTGAATAATCCTTTTGCTGTCAGTGCCATTGCCAACCTCCCTGGACCCCTAAGTCTGGGGAAAGCCACGAGAAATTGCAAGGGAGAGAAAAGTAGTAGCTACTGCACAAAATGTCATGCCTGTCCCTAGAGAAGCCATCAGAATGTCTCCTGGCAGGAGCTGTCTGCATGTCACCTGTGGTCCTGTGCTGGGAGCAGGTCGTGGGTGCAGGCAGGATGGGCATTGTCTGCTGCAGCATCTCTGGTGGCCAGTGAATCACAGCCCAGCTGGGGAGCCTGTGCTGCTGCTGGAGCCAGAGGGCTGGGCAGAGCTGCGTGTCGCAGCCAGAGCACCGGAGAGACAGATGGGACGTGGCTGAGTGTCAGCTCTGACATTTTGCCGTCAAATGTCAAAATGTGTCTGTGCAAGGCTTGTCCTCCCACAGCAGCTTCTGTGCTGACGTGGATTGAGTGCTGCTCAGCAGATGGGTGCTGGTGCTGGGAGCCTGCTCCAAGCAGCCATTTCCCAGAAGCAGCAGAGATCTGGTGCTTCAGCAGTGAAGTGTGCTGCCATCATTGACTGTATCCTCAAAATGATGCTTTTCAGGTGGTTGCATTGTGGCAGTGCTTGAAATACAGCAAAACCTGGTGGAGAGATGTGATCTGAGCATTACAGTCAGATACAAGAGCAGTAACAAAGGTGGGGTGGGCTACAGGAATAGACAGCCACTGGGGGACCAGCTTTTTACCCAAAATGCTTGTGAGGTGGTGGTGGGAAGACAGGAAGACTCCTTCTGAATTCAGTAAATAAACTCAGACAATCTCAGAGCTCCTACTGTAACCTCAGTGATGCACAAGGTTTAAATTGGGGCATGAACACCACTCCAGCAAGTGTGTATGTGTGTGTGTGTGCTCTAGGCGCAGGGTCAGGAGCTGCAGTTATCCACAGTGGCTTTTGAGCAATGGGATCTTAGGAATCTTTGACGAAGAAAATCTGCCCCCCAGGATCTGGGCTGAGGAGAGATTAGCCTCTGTGGCAGCAGCTGCAGGAAAGGAGCCAAAGGCTTGTAAAACAGAGAAGTCACTGAAAGGGGTGTAAAGGCTGATAGAGGTTTCAGGGAGACTACAGCAGATGGAGAGTATATGGTTGCACAGTTAATGGTCCACTTGGATGTCCACCACCTGTCCAAGTGGCCCAGGTGATCTCTCTTCCTCAGAGCCTAAACCTGAATGAAACATCCCAGGAGAAGCAGACATGTAGGTGAGTGTCCCAGCCATGTAAGTCTCTGGTAGCATCTACCAGAAGGCCTGTCTGTTCTCTGACACTTGTGTTAGCCTTCACTATTGTATTATTTGGTGTTTACTGCAAACATTAGCTCTGTTTCCATCTTTGTATTTTTATTCCTGCCAGCATCATCCTGTGTCTGTGAGAAGCACTACTGTGCGTGGGAGGAAAGTATTTCTTTTGATCATTTTTATCATCTTCTAATTGCTATTCTTACACATTGAGGCTGAAAGAAGTGAAGTTCCTGATGTTTCTGTGTAGCTGCCTAATTGCTCAAGTTGTAGTTCTAACTTCATTTAACCCATATTTCTCACTTTCCCTCCTGTGCTCCCATGTGCCTTTGCAAGTCTGCTCCAAACCCATTATCACCTCACAGTTACAAATGCTGGGGTAAGGTAGCCACTGTGAATACCACTTTCTGGAGTCTGAACGTCAGTGGTGGGGGCCCTGGAGTCCAAAGCAGGATCCCAGGATGCAATTTTTGGAGTGCAGTGATCACTGAGGATGTTTGGATGAGTTATGAGATGTGTAATGCTGACCAAGGGTGTTTGGGCCAATGTTTTCAGAACAAGTGGTGGATCTGTGAGAGCATTAGGTCATTTTTTAATCTCTCAGACTCATCCTGGATCACTGCTGTCTTTTGTGGTTTCTCCCACTCCTTGCTGCCTTAGCTACCCGCCTATGCACTTGTCTGTTTGATAATCTGATCTGTAGAAGGAAAGGCAAGAGGAAAACCCCATCCAGACTTGTGCTGAAGGTGCTTGTAGGCTGGACCTCCGGGCTAGGTGAGGAGGGAAAAACGGGTTTGTCCTTTGCTCTCCCATGTCAAACTCTGGTGAACATCTATAAGAAAGATGAAGAGAGACTTTTGACACAAGCAGAGAGTGATGGGACAAGGGGGAAAAGTTTTAAACTGAGAGATGGTAGTTTAGATTAGATATTAGGAAAAAAATTCTTTACTGTGAGGGCGGAGAGGCACTGGAATGGGTTGCTCAGAGAAATTGTGGATGCCCCATCCCTGGGAGTGCTCAAGGCCGAGTTGGATGGGGCTTTGAGCAACCTGGTCCTAGGGACGGTGTCCCTGCCCATGGCAGGAGGGTTGGAACAAGATCTTCTTTAAGGTCCCTTCAGCCCAAACCATTTTGTTACTCTTCTGGCTCTGAAAGAACCTGTTATTTACTGAACACAGGAAGAGTGAGGCTCTTAGTGCCCTGCCTGTGCAGTTCCCTACTTGCATGGCTCCAGGGACTGACAGTCACACTGTTGGGAACTGCAGCTGGTAATAAGCAGGTAAATGCCACAGATAATGTGGCAGAGAGATATGATCCCCTCCCAGGTCACAGTAGGGACCAATTTGAGCTGAGGTTTCACTATCAGCAAAAGGTCAGCAAAAGCCAGTGTGCTATATGGGACCTATTTGACCAATGCCAGTGGCTCCCCATGGCCCCACTGAAGTCATCCACTCCTTTACACTGGAGAGACCCTTGTGTACATAAGTAATTGCATACTTTGGCATGTTCTCCTGGCACCATTAAAAGGGCTCAGGACCTCATGGAGTCTCCTGGATTTTGGAGAGGAGTGATGCTTTTCTTTTCCAGTCGGCTCCTGCTTTCCAGTCTCTTCCTGGATGTATTTGTGTGTCTGTTGCAAGACCTTGCTGTGTTTGGTTCTTGAAGGAAGGTTCAGTGTATGTCAAATGAAGCAAAGATGTTCAATCCAGTGTGAGAAGATAGGCTTCTCTCACCAGAGTGCAGTGCTTCACTTCAGACTATTTCCTGTGCTGTTTTCTTGTGAGCACACAGTGCCATCTGCAGTGAGGTCTTTGTTTGGCCCAAATCCTGTGCAGCCCTTTGGCCACTTGACTGAAATCAGTTACTCTCTTCAGAAAACTTTGAGAAGGGTCAGGTGGAATCACAAGTGTTGTCCAGGAGCCTTCATGGAGGGTGACGTGTTTCTTTTACATTGTGATATTTTGTTGCCCAGAAGAAGGACTTCCTGCTCAGGTACTTGTGCTGACAAGGAACCAGTCTGTTTGATCCTTGTCAACACGTGTAATCTTCAGTCAAACCAAGGATGCTTAAATAGTCACTGCCTTTCCCGAGAGGTGACTCCTTTGTGATTTTGTCTCTCTGTAGGTATCTGAATTCCCTCATGAGAAGTGTCCTCCCTGCCTCTCATGTGCAGCCCTTCCTGTTCATGGGTGGTACCAGCTTCACTGATGCCCTGAAGAGTATTCCTTACCATGGATAGTCCGCCCAAACTGACTGGTGAGACGCTGATTGTCCATCACATTCCCCTGGTGCATTGCCAGGTCCCCGACAGACAGTGCTGCTCCGTGAGCAAAAGGACCAACCCCTTCTGCCAGCCAGAGCTCAGCATTACACGGACCTCTGCTCTTCCAGACAGAGACCTGTCACAGACTGACTCCTTGGTGTACAGCAGCTTTCTCCAGACCTCTGAAACCTCAGCAGAGGCCTCAGACAACAAGGAAAGAAAAGCAAGGGATCTGATTGTCCCTAGTGTCAGTAAGCGACACAACCCTTTCCTGCTGAGTGAGGGTGAAGACCTCAGTATTTTTGGGGATGACTTGGGTCAAAAATCTTTCCACCTTCACAACTCACTCGTCGATGGCAAACCTCCCTTCAATCTGCAGGATCTGGCCTTGCCCCCTTTTCACCTCCACGACTCCAACCACATTGTGAAATCCTGGAACATGGCCAGCCGGTCTGGTGTGGTGGACGGGCAAGAGGACAAACTCAGCAGTGACGACATCCAGAAGAGGAACAATGCCAACAGGTGCCACCAGGCCTCGGAGCGCATGGAGCTGGATGAATGCAGCTGCCATCGTGGCAGCTCCTCCAACTTCTCCTTCGACAGTGGTGACCAGGAGTGGAACCAGAACGCAGGTGAACCGCTGAGGAATCAGGATGCCCTGCACAGGACATGCAGTTGTTCCAGCTCAGAGATCCAGCACTGTCGCTGCTACAGTTCATCGAGTCAGTCTGAAGTGATTGACCAACAGATGGGCTACATCAGTGACTCTTCTTGCAACAGTTCTGATGGGGTCCTGGTGAACTTCAGTGCTCTCTACAACAAAATGAATGGTCAGTCTCAATCCAACCTGAATTCAGCTAACCTGTCCTGTGACTCTTCCTTCTGCAGCCACTCAGACACAGGAGCTTTTTACCTGGATTTACATTCATCGCCCACTGAATCCAAGATGTCTTGCGAGTCGCATAACCCAGAAAATTCGGGGAAGGTGTGTGGGTGTCAACACTCCTCCTCACCTGTCCTTGACGCTAACTGCAACTCCTACCATCTCCACTGTGAGCCTTGCACGTCAGAGAGCTCAGACCTCACTGCTTGCTTCCAGAGCCAAGCACGGCTTGTTGTGGCTACTCAGAATTACTACAAGTTAGTCACATGTGACTTGTCTTCCCAGTCATCCCCCAGCCCTGCGGGATCTTCCATAACTAGCTGCTCAGAAGACCAGACCAAGGGTAGCCCAGCCCAGCCCACAGAATACTATCTGTTCAGAAGGCCCGACCTGAGACAAGAAGAAGGCAATGTAGAGTGCAGTGAAGAGGAGCCGAAGGGAGAATCCAGCCAGAACATGATTGAGGGTCAGGTCTATGTCAATGTGTCACCACCGAACCTCAACACAAGCCGGCAGCGCTCCAGGAGCTACGATCAGAACCTGGACAGGAGTCCTGGCAGCAGGCTGGGCTCCTTGGAGCGCATGGTGAGCTGTCCAGTCAAGCTGAGTGAAAGCCCAGCAATACCCATTCAGAGCTCACCCCCCAAGAGGGTGACATCGTTTGCTGAACTGGCTAAAGGACGGAAAAAGAACGGCACCTCCCCACCGTTCCGCCCTAGTGGTGATTCTTCCCTGGAGTTCTCTCCTATCCCTGAAACTCAGCGGGATTGCCCAACCTTCCTTGAAGAACGAGCTCGGCGCAGCCAGAGTCTTCCACCCATGCCCTTCATCCATGGCCTGAACCGCAGCTGCGAGGGCTTCTGTTTGAATCATGCTTTTGGGGACAGCCAGGCTTTGTGTTCCACCAAGGACTCGGTCTCCAGTGAGAAGGTCCCCAGTGGGCATGGGGCAGGTGAGCAAGCCTCTCTCTCCCTGCTGACGAAGGCAGATGCCAGCTTCTCGGGTGGCTCTGCCAGTGGCCACGGACTAAAAGATGTTAGAGCTCGAGCAGACGGTAAGGAGCCAAACTAGGCAGAAGGGAGAAATAAAAAGGAAGGCAGCTCATTGGGATATAAGGGGACAGCAGGGAAACATGAGGGGTGATAAGAGAGCAGTGACGGGGCAGTTTGGTTTTGCCAGTCCTTGAGACAAAACCTTGCTGTGGTTTGTCACAAAAGCCTTTCATTCTCACATCAGTGCAAGTGTCTTGTCCTTGTATTTCTAAAGCCTCCAGAGGTTTTGTTCAAACCTCTCATGTTGTGTTAGCAGGACATGGCATTAATACTGAGAGAATCTGTGCAGCTTGAAGGGTTGTATCCCTTCCAGGGTATTTACTGGGCTTGTCCATGAGAATCACCTGCCCTTAGCTCCTAAGACAGAGTTGTGAAGATGCTCAGCAGAGTCACAGTCTTTCTTCATTGGAGTTACATGGGGCAGAGGTGGAAAGGGAAGAGGCATAGCCAGCAGTCTCCTTTCCATGCAGGTGCAGGAAACTTACACAGTTTCTGCTAGGACTTAACAGTGTGAGTCCTGCAGTCTAATCTGTATATCTCTGCGGGAATATCCTGGTCATGTCTTCCACAGTGCTGTGAATTGCAGCAAAGGTTTCCGGGGAGAGCCACTGTCACAGTTATCTCTGTAGGGAAGCCTGTAATTTGTGAGTTGTTTTCCACCTTGATACTGCTGTCACTTGTCCTTACGAGGAAGTTGTGACACTTCCTTTGGAGGAAAAAAAAAGGTAAACACCCTTCTTAGATGCCTCTAACCAAATCACTGCAGTAAATAGCCCTTACTACATTAAAAAATTGTGATGCCTTAACAGACTGTCTCGACTTAATGTTCTGAAAATGAGGAGGTAAGAACATGTGGTTTATTGGCATGGCAGGGGTGGGAGAGATTTTGGCCTCTGGAGCAAAAGTTTTTTAGTTATTGTCCTGTTTGTTTGAATGCGTGTTTGGTGTGGGAAGGCAGTGAAGGCAGATCTCTGCTGGAAGAGGACAGCATGGCAGCAGCCCTCTTAGCTTCAGAGGGAGGGCTTTGAAGGAGCAGGTCCTGCTCAGGGAGAAGGGGGCAGACAGGAGCTTTCAGGGTAATATATCCCAACAGTTGCTGTCCACCACCCTGATAGGGTCCCTCTTTCTGCACTGTGACAGCAAGATAGCCATCAGAGCTGTGATATCTGCCTTGCTCCATCCCAGAGCAGCCTGCAAGCCTAGAAGCTCTGAGAGGGGATAGAGGGAAAGCAAGCCCTGCTGAAAGCTAGCTACAGGGAGAAAGGTCTGGAACACCCCATGGCAAGTAACACCAGGGTCAATGAGGCATCTCAGTCAGCCCCGGTTCTGTGTATGTTTTGCACTGAATACACAGTGTCACACTTCAGATGTGTCCCTCAGGATATTTGTGGCCCCATCAGGAGCTGGAGGCATGTACACATGTAGATCAGCCTACCACACTCCCTCAGGACATCCTGGCACTTTTCCAGGTTGGAGGCAGAATGTTGGGAATGTCTGTTTAGGTCTGGTAGAGGCAGGGGAATGAAGGAAGCTCTGTGTTCCAAAGTGCGGACAGTGACAGGGAAAAGAAGAGGGAGGGAGAAAGGGAAGCAGGCAACCTTTGCAACAGCACAATATATTGCCTTGTGGGATGCAGAGCTGCAGTGCTATTGCATGTAATGCTTGTGCTGAGCTGTGCGAGTCTGCAGTGCTTGTGGAGGGGACAGCCCTTTGTGATGAGAAGTCTGACTGTACCACAAAGTGTTGGGCCTTGACTTTGTGGTACTGCTTGGGCAGAGGCAGCTCAAGGGCAGCCACCTGACCCCATGGCTTTATGCAGTCCAGGGAACAAGAGACTGAGAAAAGATATGAGGCTGGTGACCCTAGCAGGACAGACAAGGTCCTGGTACGGTGCTCTGCTCTTCCAGACAGCTGGAAGGTCTGCTCCTGGGGTCACGTATCTTTTATCTTACCAGCTCTTGATGTGTGTAACCAGTTCAGACTTGAACCGCTCTGTAACTGGCCTCTAGCTCATCCTCTGTCCTGCAACAGAGAGCACATTCCCTTTTGCCTGTATTCTGCTTGACTGAGGGTGATGGTTGCACTGTCCATCCTCATGCTTTCTTCCTCTTTCTCTCCCTGAAGGTGGTGGTGCAGACAGCAAGCCTGTGGTACGCTACAGCAAGGACCAGCGTCCCACAACTCTGCCCATCCAGCCCTTTGTTTTTCAGCACCATTTCAGCAAGCCACCCAAGGCACGTGCTCTGCACAGCCATTTTGCCTCCAGCCTTTCCCAGCTCTACAGCTTGTCCAGCAACCGGCCTGCCAGCCAGCAGATCTCCAGCTCCCAGTCCTCGGCCTTGGCCAGCTCGGCGGAGCAGGCGGTGGCGGGGAGCCAAGGCCATGGCACGCTCGTGACCCAGCGCTCGGCTGACGGAGCCGCCTCGCGCGGCGATGGGGGCGTCAAGAAGCCCGGCCCCGAAACAACCCGCCCGTCCCCGCTGGGCAGTTACTCCCCCGTGCGATGCAACGTGCCTTTCTTCCAAAGCGTGGACTCGTCTTCCTCGCCCACTGCAGAGAGAGCTGAAGACTGCCAGCCCCCCAGAAGCAGGTCCTGCCCCATCTCTGCTAACCTGCTTCCCACAAGGTCGTCCCCTGCTGTCAGTGCCATGCAGCCCTCCAAAGCCACCAAAGCTGACACCCTGAGGCAAAAGGAGAACCCCAAGCTGATTCCCAAGAAGGAGGCTCCACTAGAGCCAAGCCCACCGCTCTCCGAATACCGACTCCACAGTGGGTCCCTCCCACCCCTCTCGGTGGGTGCCATGTCCATGAGCAGACTAGGAGGCCATGCAGATTCACACTGGAGAAGTGGCAGTGAGACCAGCAGCTCTGGTACCCTGAACAGCATGGGAATACGGCCTGTCAATGGTAGGTATCCATCCTCCAGGGAGTGCTGGTCTGGAGCATCTACAGCTCCCTGTAGCTATGGCTGCTCTCTATAGTACCACCATTTCCTGTAGCCACAGACCAGGATAAAATTGCATTTGGATGCTGCAGGAAGACCTATAGTAAGAGCATGTCCCTCCAGTCCCAACTCCTACACTGTGTCTCCAGAGAGGGCAGTGTGGGCTGCTGATCTTACAGCACCCCATGTCAGGTGCTTGCACCCCAAACCTGCTGCCTCTGTGCCTGCAGCCACAAGGGCACCCAAGTTCCTGCCCTGCTTTGCCAGGCAGTGACCTCCACCTGTCTCCATGTGCATGTGCTAATGTCCTGAAATGCTGCTGGACCTCTGAGTAATGTGCTGTCTCTGTTTCTCTGTCCTCCATCTTTCTCTTCCTCTCCCTCCCGTTTCCCTTCCGCATCCTCCCGTGTTCTCTCATCATCCTGTCCGGTGCTCACTCCCAGCAAACCACCTCTCCCCCCAAGCGCTGAAGTGGCGGGAGTACAGGCGGAGGAACCCCCTGGGTCTGGACCGCGTTTCAGGGCTGCCCAGCTTAGCGGGCAGCCTGGACAGAAGGCAGCAAGAGCCTCGGCTGAACCGGGGCAACCCCATCTTTGAGTTCCCTGGCGCTCTCAGCACCAGCCATTTCCACTGCAAGCTGAACGGTGCGCACCACCTTTCTGCGGGAGGGGTCTTGGGAGGTCACCTTGGGACTCAGGCTCAGCTTCCTTGAGGCTCAGATGAAGCTTGGATTCATCACTGCTGTGCCTGCTCAGAGCAGGAGGGATGATACATCTGTTCACAGTGGGGCTGGAGGGTCCAAGAGGAAGGTGAAAGTTGCTTCACTGGTTCTGATCTTTGTGGAGCCTTCCTTCTTCATGAGGTGAGAGCAGTCAGGTCCAGCTCTGAGCTGGGTTGAAGGGCAAAGTGAATGGCCCAAGAGCCCGCTTAGACCTCAGTAAGTGCTTCTGGACTATGGATAGCTTGTAGTTTGTCTCACAGAGGACTTGGGCCCCTTGGAGATCTCAGGTGTGTGCCCCATGGTGCCTGACCATCTACCCCAGCCCAGACAATGTGCTGGGTGCTGAGCTGTAGATTCCACGAGGCAGCTGGCAACACTAAAGACCTTCACAGGACTCTGTCCTTCTTAAGGTCTTCCTTGTCTTCCAAAACCTGTGCAGGAAGGGATGACAGGGGCAGACTGAGCCTCCAAGACTCATGTGGAGAGAGCAGTCTGGTCTGTCTGTGGGAGGAAGAGCATTCTACAGGCTAGCCTCAAGCTATGGAGGGAATTCCTCAAAGCCTTACACCTCACTCTGCCAACCCAAACAGTTTCTCCATCTTTCTTCAAGGGAAAATACACGTAGCACACAGTCAAGCAGATGGAAGTTAAGCACATGGGAGAATGCCTATGGATGTCATCCCTTGAAAACAGAGGCCATCCCAGAGAAGAGGCAGCAAACATGCAATTTCTTGTCTGTGGATGCCTATATGTGACAAATAATAATTTTCTCTGTGCTGGGACTTTAGACCCTGCTTGCAGCAGCACAGGCAGTCTGGAGCAGCAAGGTTTCCCTTAGCCCCAGCCATGAGAGCAAAGACCATCTTCCAGAACCCATGGGCCCCCAGTCAAGCTGGAGGTGGACATTGGGTAGGCCATGGGGGATCAGTTGTACAGGCACACATTACAAACCACTGCTGGGGTAGCAGCAAGCCTGTAGCCTTGCTGTCCCAGCAGAGGACAGGCTGGCATGAAGACTGCTACTGGTGCAGGTTGCTTCTGGGAAAAGCAAACAACATGGAAGAGGCTTTCGTGTGCAGGATTGAGACTGATCCTTGTCCCCTCTATCTTGTCCCTGCAGGACAGTCTATGAGGCAACTCCAGCTTACCTACAATGACTTTTTCCCTGACTACTTCTCGCTAGCGGAGAAACCGCCTGCTGAGTTCTGCCTCTCCCCAGATGGCAACACAGAGTCCATCTCCATCGACTTGCTGCAGAAGAAGGGTGAGCCCATGCATCTCTGGTGGACCATGCAATGTGCTTGGAGTGTGCTTGAACTGCTTGCCCCAGGAAATATAATTAGAAAGCATCGTAGGTGCACAAGAATGGGCAAAGAGAGCAGACAGGCACAGAACTGTGACCTTAAGGCAAGGCACACAGCCACCCCAGGCTCTATATACGAAGATAGACCCATGTGTATCTGTATGACATTGAAGATGCGATCACGTGAGATTTTGTAATTCAGGTAAAAAGTCTGTTCAGTCGTACATAAGTGATATAAAATTGCATCAGTTATATAAAAAAGTGGAAGAAAGGACTCCTGAGCAGGACAAGAAATGGCTGTGCGGGGATCCATGCTACAGGCAGTGTGGCAGGATTTGACAGCTCAGCATCTCAGAGGCCAGGGATGTGCAGAAAGGTTCCCATGTCTTTGCCAGCTATGTGCTCATGATTACCAGGTAGCAGCTTTCCCTTCTGTTTCAGTTCTGTTCTCACATTATCGTGGTGGAGATAGCAGATTACACACCACTGGCTTGTTACTGAAAGTCATGACAGAACCTGCCAAATGCAAGGCTTCTGCCCTGCCATCCTGTGGCATCAAGGCAGCAAAAGACACGTTGCCTCAGATCCCATCTCTGCTGCCTCAGGACATGGGGTGTGAAGTTGATGGTCCTTGTCCCTTGGGATATTGACAGGTTATCCTACTGGCAGACTGATAAGTGAGTGCTGGAACCAGCAGGGAGAGTTTTGATGAGGATTTAGGAGAGTCTCTGTATGTTTTTTGGCAGAGAGGGCCTGTGTCAAGTCACGGGCTTGCAGTGCCCCTGGCTGATTACTTCAATGAGTGTTTTGTAGAGTCTGTCCTAGAAGCCCCTTGGGCAGTTCCTTGACCTGCTGTTTTCCTCTAGGTCTGGTGAAGGCTATCAACACTGCTGTGGACCTGATTGTGGCTCATTTTGGAACCAGCAGGGATCCAGGGGTGAAGGTATGTCTTGCATCCAACTCATTCTGAGTGGCACGCAGAGTACAGTGCAAGATTGCCTCTCCATTCTCTTCCAGTCAAAAACTACAGGTTGTCTAACAAAGGCAGGAGTATACCAAGGACAAATCAAAGGTGATGGCACACCGTGCAGCAGAAAGTAAATCTCTGACAATTCCTGCTGCTTGATGCAGTAAGTACATGTATTTAAAGGAAGATCAGAAAAACACAGGGAAGAGAAATTCACTGATGTTTACTAAACACACAGGAATAATAGCTTAGTCTCTGAGTTGGAAGTAGTTGTAGGCTGTGAAAGTATAAAGGGCAAGTATTATGTGTGTTTGTTCTGGCTTAACTCTTTCTTGTGTACTTACAGATCTTTATAAGAAAGAACACCAGGCCAGCTGCCCTTCTGGTCTGATACAGCACACCAGCTCTTCTTTCTCACACAGTGGAGAGATGTGTCTCCCTCCTCCACATGTGCCATGACTCTGGCCTGCACTGGTGCCAGGGCACAGTGCAATGTTCCCCATCCCTCAGCATCTCACAGGGCTTAGTAATGATAAACAAGTGCATCAGACTTTGCCCATCTGGGGCAGTTGGTCACCCCCATTGTAGCCCTTACCATGAATTCATTAGGGTATTTAGAGTACATCTGCGGGGCTGGCTGCCTTAGGCCTGTGCTCCCTCATCCCCCATTTCTGGAATAACTCAGAAGCAGAGCAATTTTGCTTCTGTTTGTACCAGGCATTGTTTGCAGTCCTGTGACACCCAGCATGTTTGTGGTGCCTCTTCTCAATGCTGAATGCTCTGCTTCAGTCAGGCGACTCTGGGCAGCAATGTGACACTATTTGGACAGGACAGCTCCCTGGCATGCCATCCCCAAGGTGAAATCTGACTGGGACAGATTCCAAAATCATTCAATCTTATCTCAGAGCCCAGTGTAATTTTCCCCTAATTACGGCTGTTGCTGATGCAGAGATTGCAGTGCGACATAACTGGAGCTATTGAGATTCCCATGGCTTTTTAGGGCTTCACTGTGACTTTCCAATTCTTGCAGCGTAGGCTTGGGGAATAATTGCAACATTCCCCCATTACTTTGCTTATCAGCCAATGCTGTGTTTTTAACCTTGGGTTTCTTTATGCATCAGTGTGCCAGGGGCTGAGCATCACCTGTCAAAAGGCAGCATCCATCCCCACTGCTGCCGTGCTCAGAGGATCTGACAGGATTATTCCTGAGCCAAGTTCAGTTTCAGTTCAGGGTTTTTGTGAACCAGTGCCAACTGGTCAGTATAATTCCAGCTCAGCTGGTAAAATCTGTGCCCTGAACACTATTGCCTGACCCATTTGGATAGACCCCTTGGCAGCTCAAACGCTGTAAGAAGAACAATGTGTCCCTGCTCTGCTGGTGCTGGGCTCTTACATGCTTCTTCTTCACCTCAGTCTGAGCTCTGGCCATCGATTTTTCCCTCATCTTTTATTTATAGTAACCCCTAGGAGTTAAAGCTTGACATGTCACTTAGTTAAGTGTTCCTTAACCCCTCACTGCTGGTAGTTCTATGTGGCTTGGTGCTTCCTGTTCCAAAATTAGGTACGAAAAAATCTACAGCAGCAGGAATATCTCCAACTCTTTTCTTTGTCCAGCAGGAGAGCCTTGTTATCCCTTTTGGGAGAACCAGGCATCCTTTCTAATTGGGATATCATCTCCCCAAGCTAGGATATTCTTTTTTCAAGTTATTGCCACTTCCCAGACTGGGGAATCCAGAGAGCAATCCAGAATTGGTGTATGAAGCATCAGGAGTGAAAGCAAAGACCCTGCATGTTCAAGGAGCTGCTGAGCCTGAATGTTGCTTGCTGGGTGTCTGTAGTAGAGAAGTGGGCCTGGACTGTTTCCATGCATCTGCACCTTGGAAACATTTACCAACACACTCCCTGTTGTCTGTTGTCCATTAGGCCAAACTTGGGAACAGCTCTGTAAGCCCCAATGTGGGGCATCTCATCCTGAAATACCTGTGCCCCGCTGTCCGGGACATTCTGAGTGATGGGCTCAAGGCCTACGTCCTGGACATGATCATTGGCCAGAGGAGGAACATTCCCTGGAGCGTCGTGGAGGCATCCACCCAGCTAGGTATGGATGTTGTTCAGCAGTGCCTGTGGTAGTTGTGAGGTACTGGGGAAAGTTGGCTCAGAGGATGGGAGTGCAAAACACCCATTTTCCTGCTTGAAGCAGGATGCACATTGACCATCTCTTGCAAGAAGGGAAAGACACTGTGCTGTTCTACCCAAGTATTTATTGTCATTTCCCCTGAAATTTGCAAATTCTCCTGTAACAGGCCAAACTAATAAAAAAGGGGAGACAAAAACTCCAACGGAATTAATTGCACATTGGTTTCTGCATCACACTGGGAAGCCTCATAGCCTGATTATGGTAAATCTTCAGCTCTGCAGTTATCTGTATGATTGCAGACACCCCAGGTTATAAGCACACACCACAATATTCTCTTCACATGCTGATTTGAAGCCAATGGAGTGGTGGTCTGGAATAGATCTCAGCCCATCTCCCGTGTGTGGTCTAAGCTCTGGTATGGAGTGAGCTAGCACTGGCATGGTGGAGAGGCAATGCACACAGACATGGACACCCAGACGACATCTGTCTTGCCTTGGTGCTCCATCCTGTGGGCAGTTTTGGCTTTTCTCACTGCAGCTAATCTCAGTCATTTGCTTCTCTCCATAGGCCCCTCTACAAAGTTGCTGCATAGCCTCTACAGCAAGATCAGCCAGTACACGGAGCTCACCAATCACACCATGAGGTTCAACGCGTTCATCTTCGGCCTCCTCAAGTAAGCAGGACCCCAGGGGTGGCTGCATGTCCCTGTCCAGGGCTGGCAGCAGCTGTTGGTCCTTGACTGCAGGCAGGCACAGTTGACCATGAAAAAAGCTTAAGGATAGGGGAAGCCTTGCCCCGAAGTAGGCAAAGGAAGGAAGAAGCTATAAGCCTCAGGGAACTCCTTCCAGGTCAGGACTGAGAATGAGTAACTGTAGCCAACTGAAAAGCAGCATCAGTCTGTTTTAGCCCCAAAACATGAGGTGAGAAAACTCTGTGTGTCCAATTTCATAGGAGGTTAGACATAATATATGCATTAATTACTCTTAGAAATTCCTCTTTAAACCCATGTTTCCTGGAGCTGCAGTGGATCTCAAGGCATGAGGCTCTGAAGGAGAAATTGCCCTGGTCCAGGACTGCAGACTGACCCTTCTAGTTTGGATAAGTAATGTGCACACTCTGCTGTGTTTAACAGAGGAAGGCAGTGATACGTTTTTGTGGGTGAAGGGATAAGCCCTGCTCCTCTCTTGTGGTCAGCAAGAGCTCTGGCAGTGGCAACAGAGTTCCCAAGATCTCCAGATGCTGTATAACTCCTCCAGGCAAAAACAAGATTTGCCCTGCTCTCCCCACACAGGGTGACCCAACTCTCCCCCACTGGCACAAGATACTGGCATATTTTGGGCTGAGCCACCAGCACAAATCTTAGCTTTGTGGATCATTTGCCTTTTGCACAGCTGCCTTTTCTCAGCAGAATAAGGCTCTATTAAGGACACAGGAGCAGAACAGTGAGGAATCTTGCAGTGGTTATTCAAGGTCACAGCTGCACATGTAAACCTGTGTTTGATGTTCTGTGACAGGCTGGGCATCTATGATCAGGGCATGCTGATGGGGCTGAGCCACTGTTCTTTCCCTGAGGTTCACAAGCTCAAGCTTTGTAAATGCCCTTTTCCAGCCATGCTTCTTGTGGCAGAACAGCAAGGATGAATGGGGCAAACAGATTTTCTCTGTTTCTTTCTTACCCTGTTAATTTTTCATTCCTGCAGTATCCGGTCCTTGGAGTTCTGGTTCAACCACCTTTATAACCATGAAGGTAAGAGCCCAAAGGCTGTGGGCTGCAGTGGGAGCCAAACTCTGCACACAAATAGAGCATGGGATGGAAATGTGTTTCTCCTGTTGCTCTCTCAGCGTGGGCTGCTCTTCTCTGCCCTGAGGTGCAGGACTAAGCTGTACATTGTCTCAGTGTACAAGGGAAATCCCAAGTGGAAGTTCAAGCACCATGCAGCTCCTTCCACCTGAACCTGGACTTCCATTCTCCTTCCTGCCTGCAGCTATTACCCGAGGCTGTCATTACAGATCCCTCAATCTATCTGCAGGAGATCAGATCTAAGCTTGCCCAAATTTCTATGTTCCCTGCCAAGTGCCTGAGAGTTCTGCATGCCTGGAGGTGTGCACACTTACCTGAAACTTTTCGGGCATGGAAAATAGGAAGACATGGAAAGGAAAACCTGGCATACGAAAAGCAGATATTACCAAATGTATCTATTTTATAGTGGAGTGGAGTGGCGTGGTGCGTGGCGTGGTGCGTGGCGTGGCGTGGCGTGGCGTGGCGTGGCGTGGCGTGGCGTGGCGTGGCGTGGCGTGGAGTGGAGTGGAGTGGAGTGGAGTGGAGTGGAATGGAATGGAATGGAATGGAATGGAATGGAATGGAATGGAATGGAATGGAATGGAATAGAATGGAATAGAATAGAATAGAATAGAATAGAATAGAATAGAATAGAATAGAATAGAATAGAATAGAATAGAATAGAATAGAATAGAATAGAATAGAATAGAATAGAATAGAATAGAATAGAATAGAATAGAATAGGGTCTATGCTTATCCTGGCTTTCTGAAGCAGAAAACAACCACCTTTTCAAGCCATCATTAAGAGCTGGAAGTGTGAGCAAAAGCTGGGTCTGTCAGGGTGATGAGAGCTAAATGGAAGGATTGGAGGTAAGGTGTAAGTCCTGTCTGTGGTGTAGATTTGTTGTCTTGCTGGGCTAGGGCCACAAATCCCATTCCCAGCTCTCTCCCTGGTAGTGAGATAAAGCAGGACAGAGGGGTAGTGTAGATGTGGTCAAATCAAGTGAACAATTAGTGCTAGAGATAGAAATGCTGATTCATTCTCTGCTAAGACTCACAGTACAGGTTCCTGGAAAGACTGTATTCAGCTGTGCCTGACGCCTCTATCTTCAGGGAACTGGTATTGGCGATATCTGCAGCTCCTTGTTCATCTCCAGAAGTTGAAGAATAGGATTTTCACATGTGCCAATGCTTTGGTGCTCTTTATTTTCATCCTACTTCCACGACATTTAGTGGCAGAGGTCATCTGGGTTTATAGTCTGCCAGGCAAGTCCTGGCTGCAGGTACAACTGCAAAGCTCTGTCTGGGCCAGTTTGCTTTGAGAGGTTCACAGAGCATCTGGTGCTCCCTGACCCAGCCCTGAGCCTCACACTGTGACCAAAAATTGGTGTCTATGTCATTTCCTCATAGCTTCAGCAGCTTTGTGGTGGCTTGGCAATGAGGGCAAGAGTGTTTCTTCTAATTGATGTCTGTTTTCCTACAGACATCATCCTGGCACACTACCAGCCAGTGGGCTTCTTGTGCCTGTCTCACAGTGTATGCCAGCCTCTTTTTGAGGAGCTCCTGCTCCTGCTCCAGCCTCTGTCCCTGCTGCCCTTCAACCTAGACCTCCTCTTTGAGCACCACCTGATGCAGATGGGCAAAGAGCAGCAGCAGCAAAAGGAGCTGCTGCGTGTGAAACAGGACCTGCTGCTCTCCGTGCACTCCACCCTGCAGCTGATGCGGACCCGGGGCAGTAGTGAGGATCCTGATGGCTGCAGCACTGCCCCTGAAACATGCCAAGGGGGTGCCAGGGATGGTGACATCTCACCAGGGCACAGCCCACAGCAAGCTGTGAGTGAGAAGAGGGTCAAGGGAGTGGGGGCCTCCTGTGGAGAAGGTGACAGAGAGGAAGAGCAGAGCAAGATGCGAGAGACCATGTGGGAGGGGAAGAAGGACAAGCAGGCAGGCTGGTGGTACCAGCTCATGCAGACCTCTCAGATTTACATTGAGAGCTCAGCCGAAGGCTCCAAGTTCGTCCGCTCTGAGAAGAAGAAGGCGGCTTTGAGTCCTGTGCCCAGGCCAGTGCAGACCAACAAGGCACCACCTCCCCGAGAAGGGGTGGTGGAGGGTGCAGAAGCTTGTCCCATTGCTGAGGGCACCTTGGAGGAGAGGCCTAAGGCAGCCAGCAAGCCAAGTCCTGAAGCCGTGGAAGAGCCCGTGGAAAAGCCCCAGCAGGTCGTGGTCGGTGAAGAGGTTAAGGAACGGAGCTGGCCCTTCTGGATGGGCAGCCCCCCAGACTCTGTGCTTACAGAGCTAAAGCGCAGCAAGGAGAAGGACGCTCAGCAAAGAGTGGGAGCAGCAGCAGCAGCAGCCCCCCAAGAGGACAGCAGCACCAGTGCATCAGAGGGCAGCCAACCCATCAAGTGGGGACACTTGTTTGGGTCCCGGAAGGTACAAAAAGAGACCAGGCAACCAAACAGGTAAGAGCAGAAGTGGTTTGGGGCTGAGAAGGGCTTGTTAACCTGTGTCAGTACAGGTGGAAGTCAGGCCAAGAACTGACTGCTGGAGTACACCCTGGTGGTACATCATGGGTCTGGAATCCTGCTCAGTCCTGCCGGCCTGCCTTAATTCTTCCCATACCCTTGCTCAGTCCATCTCATAGGCTCTTCTGCCTGAGCCCTACCACAGCCTTGGCATCCAAACCCTGCTACATGGCCCCATCATCACCTCATCCCTCCCAGAACCACATGTTGAGAACAGAATGTGGAGCTATCCCTGTTGCTTACAGGTGTAGGGGAGGTTGAAGTTGCCCCCAGCTGCTGAGAGCTCTCTGCATTACCTCTCCCTCTATACACCCTTACTGCTCCTGAAAATGACCACTGGAAATGTCCTTCCCAGTCCAGGTTGTGGTGCTACATTTGAGCTCTCCTCACCTGGAGACCTGAGCCACTGCCCAGCAGTGCCCTTTGTGCATGAAGCCAAACCTCTAAGGTGTGACCTTGCCATGAGAGCAGCTGCTCTGTTTCCCCGGGTTCACTTCTCTGCCACTGACTGCTTCTGTCTCCTTCTTCCAGGTTGCCCTCTGGCTGGCTGAGCTTGGACAAGTCTGTGTTCCAGCTGGTGGCCCAGACAGTTGGGGCTAGCATGTGGCGTGAAGCAGCCCCAGAGCCAGACCCTCCCCATCCAGAACCACCCGAGGCACCTGCTGTGGCACAATCAGCTGGGGCCGGGTCTCCTCACCCTACCTGGTGAGTGACACCAAGTGGACAATCCTGCAGGTGCTGGAATGGGTTGGGTTGAGGGTGGCATGGCTCTAGCTATTGCAATTTGCCTGGCACCTTTCACAGTCATGGACCAGAGGATGGTTTGGGGCAGTGATGCAACTTGTGCATCCATCCACCACGAATCTGCAATCTGCAGGTGATAGGGAGCTGGGGCGGGGGCAGCTGGGAGCCTGGCTAGGGAGGGAAGCAGGAGGTGTTTTCCTCTCTCCTGTGGGCCTTTGATGGTCCCTGGGTGGGGTGAGTGTCCTGAGGTGAGCTAACCCTACTTTCCTTCTGCCTGCAGTGAGGTGAAAGCTCTTTGCCATCACATTGCCACTGAGGCAGGACAACTGAGCTTCAACAAAGGGGATATTCTGCAGGTCATCTCCAAGGTGGATGGTGACTGGCTGCAGTGCAGCCTTGGCTCTGAGAAGGGACTGGTGCCCATCATGTACGTCACCCACCCTGAGGACGAGGACTATTGAAACGTTTAGGAGGCCAAGCACAGTTTCCTGGGCTGCTGAGGCTCCTCTGGGCCAGCCTACCCTACCAGAGGAACAAACACAGCTTCTTGCTAGTTTCTTACCTTTCCTGCCATTACAGAATACAGTAACCATAGGTGGTTCCTTCTTGCTCCTCCTTGTGCAGCTGCCAAAGGCCAAATTAGCCCCCGGGCTCTTCTGCGAGCTGCACCTCGTATTGCCAGGCATCACCATGCATGCAGCCACACCAGGGACCGCCTGACTCCCCCCTCCGCCCCACACTGTCTCCAGCACCCACAGGCCATGGACTTGTACCCTACAGAAACCCAAGCAGTCCCTGCCAGGGCAGTGCTGCCCCGCTGCCTAGCTGTTGGATGCTGGGGGGTGCAGGATGCTGGTTGTCCCCTCCCTGGGGGTGGCAGTGCAGCCTGCAGCCTCCAGCATCCCCAGCACCCTCAGCCGCAGGGGTGACAGCACCCTGCATTGGCAGGGCCCCTGCAAGGCTGGGCTGATGCTTGTGTTTATTGGGGCACTGCAAGGTAGGCTCCCCCACACCGGAGCATCCCTGTCCTCGTGTGCTCTAGTGGTTCCCGGTGGGCTTTACTGGGACAAGTGGCCTGGCAGTGCCACGCTGCAGGGCTCGGCTAAGCGTGGTCACAGCCAGTGGAGGGGGACGGGGTAGGTGTGTGAGTGTGGAGCAAAGGGGTGTGTGGGGTTGTGAGGAAGGCACGGGGTTGTTCAGTGTTATATAGGTCCGGGATGGGTAGTGCCACCACATGCAGAGATGGGTGCTTTGGGGGGAGGCCCTGTGCCCTCCACACTGATCAGGGAACCAGTGCCTGGGAAGCCCTGGGATGCTCAGTGTGGGGGGGCGCTGGAGGGGAGGGAATGAGGGCAGGGTCCCTGACTGGGCTAGGGATTTGGGGGCAGTGCTCCCAGCAAGTAGATTAGGGGTGCTCCTAGAGGGAGTTGGGGAGCCGGGGGAGGGAGGGAGGGGTGGAGCTCCCTTTGGCACAGGGTTTCTGGTCTTGCTGAGCAGTGCCGTGGGGTGGGGGGGATAAGTGTTGTGCACAAACACAAGGGGATACTGGAGGTCCTGGGGTCCTTGGTAGAGGCAATGCCAGTCAACCCCTTCCTTGCCATGTTCATGCCGCCTGCTGTAGTGGGGATCTTCACCTGCCTGTCAGGTGGGGAACAGTGTTAATGAAAGGCCATGCCAGCATTTGGTGCCATGGCCGGCTTGACGCTGTTCACAGCATCGTGCCTGGGCTGGCTTCACCATGGCAAGGGGCCCTGGTCTTGCTGGGTTACCTCCTGCTTGTACATCGCTTAGCGGATGTTGCACCGTATTTAATTTGTATTTCCCTGGTAGAATGAGGTGTCTCGCCTTTATTTATTTCTTTATTTATGATGCATATTAATAAAAAAGGTGCTGATTCAGCTCCCTCCTACCCAGACTTGTCATTTCAGCGCATCCCTCTGAGGGCTCTGTGGGTTACCCGTGCTGGGACACTGCACTGCAGGCTTCCTTCTGCGCTCACCAGAGCCTACACCAGACCTGCAGGAGGACGTGGGCTGCCCTCACAGTCAGAGCTGTCAGCTCAGGCCTGACGGGTGGGGGAGTGGGCACTACACATGGTGCTATGTCCTGGGGAGGCAGGGCTCTTTGGGGTTCCTTGTGCATTGCTTGCAGGGACCCAGGCAGGTTTCAGACAGGCGATCACACAATCTCATCCTGGAATCTGCTTCTCCTGGGTCATGGGAGCGTGAAGGTGAAGGAGAAGTTGTAGGCTTGGGGGCTGGGATCCATAGCCTGGGATAACCTGGCCATGAGTTTTAGCGGCTGTGGGTCACTTACAAGGAAAGACTCCAGGGGCTCTAAACTTGGACTCAAAAAAATCATTTGGCCTCCAAGTCCACTATGAACCCCAAGAGCCACCTCTTCTCTTTTTCTCTCAGCAGCTCAAAGCGAGAGGGGAAGAACTCTGCTTGTGAATCCCACCTTTATTGCAGGAGCACTGCTCTGGAGTTTGTTGCATCCATGTGAACAAATGATCTGCACATGTGCAGTGCATCAGAACTGCTGGACAAAGCCCACAGCTGAAGCAGCATAAATCCCTGTTCTGTCTGGGAGCAGCACAGAGCAACCAGGGCCTGTACATGAGCTGTTTTGATTAAGCTCTCAGAGAGGCCAATGGTCAGGGCTGTTTACAAGTTCCATGGAGCCAGGCTGCTCTCCCTGCGTGCACTGGCTGGCCCAAAATGAGGAAGGGGACCATGTGCTGGCAAACAGTCCCCCCAGGGTGCTGAGTCAGCCCTGAGGCAGGAAGGGGGATTTCCAGCTGCCTGCATTGTGGGGACTGACACTGAGCTGCTCCCTGGGTGCTCACTACTGGGGAAGCCTTGGAACAAGGGGAGGCACAGAGGGGTGGTTAAGGTGTCAGAGGCTGGATTTGGGATTGCTGCTATGGAACCTGCAGCTGATGAGGTCTTCTTTGGGGTCCTCTGGCTAAGGTCAAGCAGACCCAGGTTGGTGGCTATCAGATAGCCTGTGCCAGCAAGGAACTGGCCACAGGGCACGGAGCCCAGGAATCCTGCAAGGCTGGAAGCACACAGCAATGTGTATGGGACATTGGGACAGTACTTGAACTCTGACTGGTGGCCCTGCTGGTGACCTGGTCCTGGAGGGTCAGCTGTAGGACCCTGATGGGGACACAGGCCTATGAGCTCTGTCAGGGTCATGCTAAGCACGAAGAAGAGACACTGTGTGTCTGTAGATGCTCATCATGGGGGCTCCTGCTCTCTGGGGACGCTGCTGGTCCAGGCCCCTCATGTGTTTTGGGGTGCAGAGCCAGGCCAGGGGCAGCTCTGCACCAGCACCAAGATGCAGTCAGTGCTGCCTGTCTCATGACACATGAGCAGCAGCAGGCTCCTCCTCTCCTGCTCCTGGCAGATGTCTCTGAGCAGCTGCTCAGCAAAGTTGCTCCTGGCTTCCTTTCAGATCTCAAAGCAGGTCTTAGCAAAGAAGTGCTGGGCTCTATGGGTGAATCCTGGGAGCAGAGATTCATCGTGTGGGAAGCAAAAAGGAGCCCAGTTTCATGGTGCAGGAATCTGCTCTGCATGGTACAGAAGCTGGGGGGATGGCCCACATGACTGTGGGACCCAGTGTTGGAGGAGTAAAGTCATGGGGTGACAGCAGGGCTGGGGCAGATTTAGGGTGCAATGGGAGTCCAGATGAGCATGACAATCTGAGGGGCATGTGCCAGCTGAGAGGGGGGACCTGCTGGTGTCAGGTGCTAGGGGGTCCTTGGACCTTCTCTGCCCAGTTGGTCAGGACCTGGCTCATCCTCAGCTCAAAGGCGCTGACCATGGACCCTGGGTGTCAGTGCTGAAGGAACTCTGGAATGCCTGTGTCCAACGGAAAGGCCTGATACTTATTGGAAGAGAGATGGGAATGCCTTTCCTTCCTATGCCCCTCCTGGCAGTCAGGTCCCATGCTCAGACTGGAAGTGTGCAGGGGCAGTGACACACACACACAATGCAGAGAATCAAAGGATGGTTTGGGCTGGAAGGGACATTAAAGATCATCTAGTTCCACCCCTGCTGCTGTGGGCAGGGATGCCACTCACCAGACCAAGTTGCTCCAATGCCCATCCAGCTCGGCCTCATCCTTGAACATTTGAAATCCCACAAGTTTCCATTCAGCAGCTGTGCATGATGGGCAGGGGCTGCCAGGCTGGGGATGGGTGTGCAGGTGACTCTGGCATATATATGGCCACTAGTTTGGGGTCATAAAACTACGTAGAAGCTCATATTAACCGCCGAGAGCTGTGTGTGAGCCCAAAAGAGCTGACCATCAGCTTTTGGGCCAGCCCAGCTGCAGAGGCCTGGGCACAGGCCTGGCACTGCCTCTGTCCCAGCCTGGAGTCACAGCAGCCACTTCCCAGGCCCCTGCTCAGCGAGGCCCCACTTGTGGCAGCAGGCCAGGAGTGCTGGGGCCGGGCTGACACTGGGGCACAGCCTGTTCCCCTCCAGCCGGAGGAAGGACAGTGCTGCTCTTGGGCACCATGCTGGGGCTCAGCACTGAAACTGGCTCTGCACTGACTTGGTGCCCTGGGCCCTTGGCTGGCTCCCTCTCTGCCTCAGTGCCTCCAGCTGTGCACTGGAACCCACAAGGCCTGCTCTGGGCAAACTGCTGTGGCAGCGTTGCCTACGAGTGGTTCTTGGGGTGACTTTATGATACTTATATCCCCAAATTGTCTGTTCTCTTGTTATTGAATATTGAGTTCTGCAGTTTTAAGGCTGGTTTCAGGAGTAAAGGGGGAGAAAAGAGGTACAGAGTTTCTTATCAGAGACGGCACTTGCTCCCCCACATCCTTCACACGGACTGTGGTGTCTGCAGTGGGCAACAGGAGAGAGCTCTCCTTTGCTTTTGGTTAGTTTTTCTGCCTAGCTGAGGCAGAGAAGCTCCCAGGACTGTAATTTTTGTTTTATTTTTCCTTTTTCTGGAACCGTTTGAACCTGCTCTGGACTGAAAACCCAGAGCAGCACCAGGAGCTCACACCTGCGGCCCACCAGGCCTGGCCTGGGCCTCAGCATTTCCCAAGGCCAGAGGGATTGAGAAACATCCTGAGAACCAAGGAAGGGACTGAGAACAGCCTGAGTGAGCTGGGCTGTGACCCACAGAGGGACTGAGAACAGCCTGAGTGAGCTGGGCTGTGACCCACAGAATGGAATTCTCTGAATTTGTCATCTCTTCAGAGCAGCAAGAGGTTTTACTGTTTAATATTGTTCATTTTTGTGCTGGGAAGTGTTTAAATAAACAATTTTTTTTCCACTTCTCTCTAAGGAAGCATTTCCCCAAGCCAGTTACAGGAAAGACTCTTTAAATCTGCTTCCTAAAGAGACCCCATTCAAAGATTTTCTCTCTAAATTTGTCCTGAACCAAGAGAACAGCCCAGGGCACTTTTCCCGAGGCCGGGATGCTCGTGGGACCAGGGCCAGTCTGGCACCAGCAGCTGCGTGTGCTCCATGCCAGGAGAGGACTGGCAAGCCAGATGCCACTCCTGGAGAGCATGAGGCGGGGAGGAGCATGTGTGGCTGCAAGCACTGACTTACAACTGCAGGCAGAAGGCCTTTCAGACACCGATTTCTTCTCTGTAGTGACCAGTGACAGGACCTGAGGGAATGGGCTGAAGTTGTGTCCAGGGATATTTAGGCTGGATGTTAGGAGAAGGTTCTTCACCCAGAGGCTGGTTGGGCACTGGAACAGGCCCCCCCAGAGAAGTGAACACACCACCAAGCCTGACAGAGCTCAAGAAGTTTGGACACTGCTCTCAGGCACGTGGTGTGACTCTTGGGGAAGTCCTGTGCATGGCAAAAATTTGGACTCGATAATCCATGTGGGTCCTTTCCAGCTCAGCTCATTCTGTGATTCTGTGATTCTCCAAGGTGATGGGGCCCTGCTCCAGAGGAGGGATGCAGACCTCTTTGCACTATGGATACACCTTTGGGAACAGAAATCCCAAATGAAAGGGGCAGGGTGCCCCTTCACAGGGCAACTGCTGTTGGTCTTCAAGCACTTCCATGACTGGTTTGCAATACCAGGCAGGGCAAGCAAGGCATCAGTGGGTGGCTCTCCACATGCACCACTGGCAGGAAAATGGGGAGCTGAGCTCTGTGCAGGAAATATGGGGCAAACATGTTCCCAGGAAAGGGCTGCCTGCTGGTGACAGCCACAACATGCTTTGTTTCCCTGACATTGCATAATCAGCAAAGACTGGAAAGTCCAGGGATATCTTAATCAGCACCAAAAAGGAGAAATACATGAAAAAAAGGAAACAGATAAAGCAGCATGGTCACAGTGTCCAGCAATATTTCAAAGACTTAAGGCAGCCCTTCAGAGCTCAAAAAGTAGAGGCAAAGCATTAGGAATAACCACCAGGGCCAGAGGTTCTTCAAAACAGAGAAGCTCCTTCAAAGAGGTCATGTCTAGAGGACAAAAATGGTGTCAGACAGATAAGACATATATTCTTGATAAGGCTAACAAAAAAGTGAGCAAAGAACAGCCTGTAGAAGCAGCCAGGAGGCGTTTTTGCAAACACTTCAAGAACTCCAGATCTGCCACAACATCTGTAGGGTCGACAGGAGAGTGTGTCCTCACAGCCCTGAAAGGTTTGTGGTGAAATGGGACACACTCCTGGCAGCATGCCTGGACCCTGGCATTGCAGCAGGACACAGCTCCTTGCCTACACCTGCTGAGATCCAGCCATCACAGGGGACTGCAGCCTGGCTGTGAAGCCTCAGAGAAGATCTGAGGGCTTGTTTTTCTCTTAGTTGTGTGTTTCTGTTGGGACACAGGCCAGGCACATCCAATGAGGTGGCTGGGGAAACACAAATTCATCAGCTCCTGCACTAGACCTCCTCTGGTGGTTGGGTCTGCTGCTGTGGCCAGTGCCAGCCTCCAGCTGCACAGGTAGCCTCACCAGCAGTCCCCTTTCTGCCCCACTGCCTGTGCTGGCATCCCATCCCTTTGTGGTCATTCCTGCTCCCACCAAGTTTTGACAGCACAATGTGCCACAGCAGTTGAGCTCAAGGCCTCCAGGTCTCTTGTCCCCTTCTGCCCAAGCATTTGCTCTCAGCCCAGTCCTGAGCATCCATCCACTCCTGCCAAAACCTTGGCTTTCCCATCCATAGCACACACTACCAGGTAATTAAGATCATCTGTGCCCTGCAGAAGTCCATTTTATCACAGTCCTTTTCAAGGCTGTAACAAGGTGAGGATTGTCCTGATGTAGTCATGGTTTAACTTGCTGGATGGAAGCCACATCTTCCTGCTAAAGCCCAGCCATGAGCCAGAAAACCTCACAAACCCTGCTGAGATCTGTGCTGGGAGAAGAGGCAGCCCAGCTGCTCCTGACAGAAGACCTAAAAACTGTGGTTTTTAGATTGCAAAAGGGTCGTGGAGCTGAAAGAGAAAGAAAGCACTGGTGGAGTTTCCCTCTCCAATGAGGAAGCCTTTTGCACCATATGTGATTTCTCTGCATGCCTGTTTCCTTTCCGTGCTTGCACCACTCACAATCAGATGGGTGTGCAGTGAGGCAGCCGGCGGAGCTGAGACCTCAGTCCTGCCCTGGGAGCGTAGGCAAACATGGCCCTGCAATGGATGTTTCTCCTGCTCCTCACACCTCTGCTGGCAGCACAAAATCATGATAAGCCCTCTCCAAACACTTATGGAAAATCCCTGGAAAAAGGTAAGCAGTGCGCTCTCCTCTACCCCCAAGAGAAGGTTTTACTGTCCTCCTTTTGCACAGCTGCTGTGCAACTTCATGGCTTGCAGAATACGGCAGCTGTATCAGAGAGGTCTGATGGCCACACTGGGGCCCAAGTCCACCAGCTGGCTTGTGGTGAGGCAGAGTTCTGTTTGGGGATGGAGGGCAGCAAAGCTGGGGTACTGAGAAAGCCTCTGCAGAGTCTGTAGTGTTCCTCCACAGAGCTGGAAATACAAGGTGTCCATATGTCCTTGCACAGTGTCAGGGTGCCATGTCCTCACCACAGAGGAGATGGGTTCTGGTGCCCAGCAAAGAGCAGGGGAGCCATGAGCTGAGCCCCTGGGTATTCAGGAGAGCCTGGGGAAAAGAGTTTTCATATTCTGGGATTGCTCTTTGGTGGACTTCCTTGGTGCTGGAAGGATCAGGGCACCCCTAAGGTTCTGCTGGGCTCTTCTTACACTGGCTGCACACTTTGTTGCCAGCAGAGTCAGTGGGAATTTACAGGCTCACATGTTATCTGTCCTCCCAGGAGGCTGCACTGTCTGGAAATTGAGCTGTGGGTCCAGGAACTGTGACCGTGCATTGTTCTGCATCTGTCTGAATTGGAGTATTTCTCTAAACTAATTTTCTTGGAGCTAGGTGATAAAAATCATTAAACTAGCATCTAATCATGTCATCCTAGTCCACTGTGGTGCTGCAGGTGCTGGGTGGATGCAGGCTAGAGAAAACAGCTGATCTAGTGGCCGTGGCAGAGCACAGGGAATGGGATCAGAAACTTAATTGCTGATGTGAAGTGACACCAGGGTCTGTACTATGTGAGGAGTGTCATGGGAGTCTGTTTCCAGGGAAAATGTGTCCGTGTGCTTGAAGAGAGTGCGAGCACAGCACACTGTCACGCAGAAAGCAACGGCTGCCATTGTTACAAGGGATATTCTCCTGCCCAAAGTGTCTTCCCATTGCCCAGATCCCTGCTGTAGCTGTTCTCCCAGGAAAGCATGTGCAATCGTGTCCAAGCACTGTGTGGCTTTCCTGTTGTTTCCAAGGTGCACACTAAGACCAGGATCTGTCCGTGTCGAGTGCAGTGGGATGCAGTAGGGACCTGTAGGCCTGCAGATTCCTGTCACACTCTGCAGGTCTCAGTCACCCTGCCATCCCCAGAGGAGTCTGGGGCTGCCTGTGGCAGAATGATATTGCTGAGTTTGCACCGTGGTGTTGTGAAAACAGGAACCAAGACAAAAGCATGTGGTGGCCACACCCAGCAGTGTGAGCAGCCCTGCCTACATCCTCAGCCTGTGTGTTCATCCCATCCTGGCACCTCTGATCTGATGGATCAGGGTCTTCCCCTGCAGAGGGACAGGGCAGGGAAGATGGCCCGAGTGAGGCAGGAGGGTCTCTGCCATCCCTGCGAGGGTGGAATGGGCTGACAGTGGCAGTGGGGCAGGGTAGAGCTGTTGGACAGAGGGAGGGAGAAATTGGGTGGGATCCCTGAGCATATTCCCTGGCAGATAAGTCCCAGTGCTGATGGAAACATGTGGAGAAGCTTCTAGGGCACGTTTTCTGTGCAAAGTAAAGGTCTGGAATCCAAGCTGGCCCTGACTCCTTTTTCATCAGCCTTGCTTGATGCTATGTAGTGATCTAGTGGCAGCTGACAAGAAGTTCTACGGAGGATCACAGCTGCAATAACCAACTGTGGGGGTGGGAGGATGGTAGTTAACACTAAGCCGTAGCCAATCTGAAACGTTTTGTGTCAGCCGAATTCCAAACAATGCCTGCATAGAGTAGATCCTGTGGGGAACAGGAGTGCTAAGAGGTTCTGCAGAGGAGTGCCTGGGGCTTAACCCCTAGGGGTGGGGAACTGTGTGCTCCACTGTTCTTCCACTTCCCATCACCAGAGCACAGGTTCAGGAAACACAAATTTTGCCTCCTGTTCTTAGACACGTGTCAGATGTTCTTCAGCATCTGATGGACCAGTCCAGGTTAAAGTGCCACCATTTCCCAGCTCTTCTCACAATGCCTTGTTCAGTGATTTGCTGTGCCACCTCCTTTCCCTCCATGATTCCCAGGCAGAGCATCCCCAAGGTTCTCTCTGCTCCATCACTCTTAAAGACCCATTCAGCAGCTCTGGTTGCTGCTGAGAAGTAGAGAGATGCTCTAAGACCCGTGTTTGTGCTCTCAGTGCCTTGCAATAGAAATTTCCACTGATGGAAAGAGTGATTGCTTTTCTTAGCTCCTCTCAGCAAGCACATGGCATCAAACACAGCAAGACTGCAGTGCACTTTGCTGTCACCTGTCTCAGCTGCTGAGCTGCCCTGTCAAAAGGGTTGAACTTCACCTACTGCTTCTTAAATTTCACCTTATTCTTTATTCTTTGTATGTGAGATAACACAGTGTAAGAAAGGACACCTTTTGCTGCTAAGCAAAGGGCTGAACCCAGGAGCCTGACCTGAATGATCAGCAAAGCTGTTTCTTCTTTCTCCTGACCCTCCCCTTCTGGCCCATGCTGGGGCTTTATTTAGCCTGCCAGGCTCATAACTCCTTGCAGCAGGGACAGGCAGGCCAGATATTTCTGAAAAAGGCTTTCTATATTCATGGGTATTAAACAATGTCAGCGAGGAGGGTATTCATTTAATAGCATGAACTAGGAAAAGAACCAAAACAGTAAATATCTGCCTTTAGGAGGCAAATAGACCAACCTTTTGTTACCACTCCTGTCTTAGGCATTCAGTATTTCCCATTTCACAATGAGCATGTTACAAAAGGTGCCTATTTGGTCACATCTACACCACATTTTCCTTGCTGAAACTTCACTTGACTCAGTCACCTTCCTCTAGCTGGAGCGGAGAGCCTGTGGGCAGCTCTCTGCATACCACTGTGCAGGGTAAAAAACAGTGTCTGAGAACTGTTCCACTACTCTCCCAGCTGCTGTTAATCCCTACAAGGTTGAAAGCTGAGTGTTTCTTTCCCCCTTCTGCCTGAGCACTCTCATTTCTCCATCAATGTGCCAGTCCCACAAATACTTCCAACTGCTTTGCACAAGTGGGGACTTCCATCTCTCCAGTGGAAGTCCCTTGAGAGCTTCCCATGAACATCTCCAAAACACGCCAAAGGCACCCTGGGTTAGCACAGGCTCCTTTGCCCCAAGGTGCCCTTTTCCCATGACAATTTTTATGGAATGATTTGGAAAGGAGTGTAAGGAGGGGGAGGACAGAGGTGTTCCCCCCACCCTGTCCATCTTGACTGCAGCCAGCAGCCATGGATTAGCTTCTCCCAATGAGCCTCAAGTGCTGATCAGCCTGAAAGACTTGGACTTATTTGAGAAGTGAGGCCAAGGTGGTTTGTAGTCAGCAATGTTCTTGAGATGAAAACAGGCAGGGACTGAAAGTGTCTGCTCTTCCCCATTCTGCAGAGAAGCAGAGCTTTCTAGGCTTTACCCTCAAACAGTCATCAGAAATGCCACCAGCAGGGACTCTGGGCGGCTGTAGATGCCTGGATGCAGATGGTGCCAGTGCTGTGGCAGGGGTTCGTTGCTCTACAGCTGCAGGAATGTGGGCAGGAGGCAAGTCCTGGAGGGGCTGTGATGTTTGGCACTGCTGGCAGCATGCTCTGTGTGCAGGAGGTAAACAGTCCTCAGCCTGCCCTGCTGGTGTACCTTGCCCCTCTGCAAGGCAAACAAGCTTTTTTAGCCATACCCAGCCCCTGTGTCAGACACTGTTAAGCCCCAGGATCATTTCTGATGTTCGTGCACTCCCCTGAAGTGGCACTCTCTGATCACTGGATTCTTTGAGTATGGGAATGAGATGTGGGCTCTGCCTGCCTTTTCTGATCTCTCCCACCCAGCCCTTGGGCTCTGCTCAGCATGGTCCATGTCCAGCTTGGATTTGGGTGCTGTATCAGCCTCTGTCTGTCCCTGAGCAAAACAGGGGCACATCTGGCAGGTCAAGGGGCATAGGGGAGCCTGTGAGGCCAAATGATCACCTCCATTCCCAAATTCTGAGACATACTGTAAGATCCATGATTATGTTCTCAGTGGCTTCCAGTGCAACTCTCCAGTGCAACAGGAAAAACAGTGGTTTTTTCTGTGGAAACAATGGTTGCTTTTCTTAGCTCCTCTCAGCAAGCACATGGCATCAAACACAGCTCAGAGAGCTTGGGAAGGAAAGGATGAGTTGCAGAGGACAGGAATCCCCCTGGTGCTTGCCAGGCACCCTGTGGGCAGAGAAGAAGCAAGGAGGGAGCAAGAGGGTTTGCCTGCAGGACTGCTCTGCCATGCAATCTTTGTGTCCAAGGGCAGATGTGGCCACTGACACTCCGCTGGCACACGTGTGGTCTTTGCAGAAGCACATTTCACATGTCTACCCCTGCCTGAGGCTGTGCTGGAGTCCATGCTCATCCCAGCAGCATCCCACCATTCCAGCTCAGTGACACTGACAGGAACACTGAGGAAACCCTGGATCAAGTCTGCACACCTGTGGAGGCCTTTTCACCTAAAATAAAGATAACAGAGCAGAGACTGATGTTCCTGGCAAAGGGTTACATCTGAAAAGTGCCCAGGTGTAAGAGAAATGATTCTATGGAGCCCTGGTGAAGGTGGAGAGCATAGTCAGAAATGTGTGGCTGTTACACCACTGCAGTTCATGCAATCCCTTCACACTCACTTCCAGCCCAGGAGTCTTACACAACACCTGTTTTGTGGTGCCCTTAGCCAAGTAACCTGAGTTGCAGGGGGCAAAAGCAGAGATTGGCAGAATGAGGACCATCCTGCTGCAGGAAAAGACCAGATTTGAGACCCTCTGAGGCACATGAAGGTGCACTAATCCATGCAAGCTGATGAGATGCATGTGTGGGTCCTGAGGTGGAGGAAGAGGTGAAGACACTGTCCATCATAGCTGAGCAGTTGAAGCAGGCAACTTCCAGTAAAGCTCCCACTGAGTGTGAAAGGAGAAGCACAACCCATTTTAAAAAAGGGGAAATGAGGGAGACTCTGAGAACTACAGGCCAGTCAGTCTCCCTTTGATGCTGAGCAAGACCATGGAGCAGTTCCTGCTGGAAACTATTCTAAGGCAGTGGAAATGATTTGTGATGGCTTCACAAAGACCAATCATAGCTGAGTAATTTGTTGGCCTTCTATGGCAGTGACAGCATTTGTGGATAAGGGAGGATTGGCTGACATCATCCACCTGGACTTTGCAAGGCATTTGACACTGTCCTGCATGATATCCTTAACTCCAAACTGTGAAGGTGTGGATTTGATGGATGGACCACTCAGTGGGGATGGAGTTAGCTGCATGGTCACACTCAAAGTATTGCAGTCAATTTTTTGATGTCCACTGGCACAAGATGCCCAGAGAAGCCTTGGATGCCCCGTCCCTGAAAGTAATCAAGGCCAGACTGTGGATGGCTTTGGACAACCTGGTGTAGTGGAAGGCGTCCTTGTGCATGACAGGAGGCCTGGAAACAAAATTTTCCTTGGGAACCTTCCAGTCCAAGGCATTTATGAAAGACTGAATGAGTCCTAAGTGCCTGTAAACAATAATTAGCATAATGCTAAATATGGCTAATTTCAGTTGTGCAGAAGTAGAACTGTTTAGTAAAAGAAAAAATTCCAATCTTTAAACAAAGACTAGCTCTCATCTTTGCTACAGTAAGTCTGCACTGTATTGCACCTCTAAAGCAGCAGCCATGAGATGTGACTTTTTCAAACACAGAGTAACCCCCAGCCTCTGCAAGGAAGTGTAGTCAGTCTAGACACATTCACTCACAGTTGTTTCAGCAGTAAGAGCTTTGCTCTATGACAAGACTCAGGGAGAGCTGGGAGCCAGGCAGAGCTCTGTTGTGCAGCTGCAATCACCCTTGCCAGCAGAACATCCATGTTTGGGGAAAGATGCTGTCCCAGATACCTCTTGAAATCTGCACCTGTGTCAGCAGAGTGTCTGCAAAGGAGAATTTCTCTTTTCCTCCTAGTTTCCTGCCCAGCAGGTTGCCACGTTCAGTGTTGCCAGTGGGTTTTGAGTGCAGTGGGAGCTCTCCCAGCTACCAGGAAGTGTGGAACAGTTACAAAAGGAAAAATGGTGAGGCTCCCTTGCACATAGGTCAAGAGTGGAGCAATGTGGGAGAGGCCAGCCATGCTCCTGAGCACTCACAGCCCCCTCAGCTCGTAAGGCTGCCTCCACTGCAGTCTCCATCCCCTCAAATTGCTCCTTGCTTCAGGCCAGGCCCCACACCTGTGGTGACTCTAAGATCAAAGAATATCCACGAGTGAATAAAATCTTCATATGGGCATAATTCAGGGCCTTCAAATGCAAAATAAAATATGAGAAATGATTTCATGAGTATCTCCCACCTGCCTGAAATACTCGTGGCTCAGTTTTCCAGTCTGGGGATATTTTTTTTACCTATGTTTCAGGGGCTTCATTTTGCATGGGGTGGTGCAGCTGTTGTGGTCTACTACTGCGAGAGGTATCAGAGCAATCCTGGTTTCCTGGGGAGTCCTGATGCCACTTGCGTGTTGCGGGACACAGTGCAAACTCTCTGAGCCTCCTGGACTGCACCTGGTAGCTTTGGACAGAGTTTGGATGGTTACAGCTAAACTTGTGTGGTGGAAGAACACTCACAGAGAGTTACAATTCTTATGCAAAAGGTGGGATCTGATCAGAGGGTAGAAACCCAAATTCGGGCCATGCAGAGAGCCAGCAGCTCCTGTATAGAATCTAATGAAAAGGAATATGATGATTTATTTCAATCAGTTGCCCAAGCTACACGTTGCAGAACACAACCAAATGTCCAGCTGGTGAAATACCCACATGCAGTCCCAGCCAAGCCCCTTCTGCCAGATGGGGGCAGATGAAGGGTGTCACTCGTTTTGGATGAGGATGGGAGGGATGTGGGATGGGAGGTAGCTGCTCCTAGGAGCCATCATATATTTTGCAAGAAGGATGGAGGAGAGGAAATAACAAGCGTAGCATCCAGACCAAAAGTAAAGTGGCGACTTGAGTGGGATTTTTCTGCAAATGGGTGTGTGTGTGTGTGTGTGTGTGTGTGTCTGTGTGTGTGTGTGTGAGAGAGAGAGAGAATGAGAATAGGTTATGTCCAGCACAATGACGGGAATGCCAATGAGTGGTGCCAGCAGAGAGTTTGGTGCACTGCCACAGCCCCTGTATTTGTGGGAGAGAGCAGCATCCCCCAGGCTGCTGGATCCCTCTGGCTGGGGTGTTTCTGCAGCAGCAGGCGGGCAGGTGGACTGTGGATAACCCTCCTGCACTGCCCCTGGGGGCGTGAGGAGGGATAAAGCATCTGGAGGATGGGGTTCATCCTGGGAGGTGCCCTCTCTGCCACCCCTCTGAAGACAGGGGGACTGGCACTCCTCTGGATGGACTACCCTCACCCCTGAGGATGCTGCTGGAGCCCAGGGACCCTCAGGCTCTGCCTCCTGGCCTTTGCACACAGGAAAATGTAAAGCTCCCTCTGACTGGGACTCCAGACTGCGGCTGTACCCGGAGAGGAGCAGCTATGACTTGAACGAAGTGGTGCTGCTCAGGTGTGCTGGGAAGTTTTTGCCATCTGTACCACAGATTCAGTGCATTTCCAGAGGGGCACAGGCCATGTGGAATGAGACTGCCACCTGCAAAGGTAAGCACAGCCCTGCACCACCCTGACCCAGGGTGCTGAGCTGGTGACAGACCCTCTGTGACCTGGTCATGCACATGACAGTGCAGGAATGGGAGACTTGGATGCCTTGGTTTCCCCCATGTCCTGGCAGTGACAATGCTCTTTTTGTCTCAGCACCTTGCTGTAGGCACTTGCTGGGCTCTGTGCTCCTAGGAGGGGTTCAAGGGGGGCAGGAACAAGGGTCACTGCACTCAGTGCCACTGGAAGCCCTTTGCCTTCAAACAATGACTGGGGGTATGGCCAAGGTGGTGGGAGAGGTTGAAAGCTAATAATAATCACAGCCTTGGTCTCTCTCATGCCTGAGCATTCCCTCACTGAGAAGGACTCTCACATTTTCTCCCGGACAGCAAAATGCCCAAAACCTCAATGGGATGCACAACTTCAGTTTTCAGAGAGCAAAACCGAATACCCACAGAATACAGAACTGACGTTGACTTGTCCCAAAGGTCTTGAGCCCTCCTTCTCCAAGGTCAAATGTACAAAAGAATTTCAGAGAGTGAGTTCTGGAAAACCAGATTATGTGGATGCCTGGTGGGGCAGGAACAGCAGAGGTGCCTGGACACGCATTGAGAGGGATGTCCTGTGTATGGGTAAGTGAGGCTGCAGCAGCTCTCCCGTGTCTCCCCTCTACCTTCACCCTCCTTGGGGCTGTGCTGCCTCTGCAAAATGCTGAAGAGGACAAGAGACAAGAGACCAGTTAGAACCAGCTGGGCAAGCTGAAATCCTGCAGCAGTTCCTGAGCAGGCCAAGTCTGGGGCTCAAGCCCAGGCCAGTGCCAGGAGCCCAGGCGGCCCCCCAGGTGCCCATGGAGATTCCATTGTCTTTGCTGTGCCTCCAGGTGCCACCCTACAATACACAGCTCTGCTTGTTCCCCTACTGGCCGTGAAAAAGGGACCTGGGGGACATCTCCTGCACCAGCAGGAGCTGGAGCAGAGGGGAATGAAGGGAGCCCTGATGTGCAGGGCAGGCTCAGCCCTTGGCACTGGCACAGGGGGCTGTGAGGGAAGGACCTGGGGGAAGAGCAACGCTGTTCATCAGGGGATGGGGATGCAGAGCTGTCCTAGGCAGAGACAGCTGTGCTCACTGGGGGTATGGCAGCACATGGCAGTCTCAGGACAGATGGGCAATGAGAGATAAGATGGCAGTGTCCCTGCTTTGGGCTGTGGGAGATGGATAGCAGTGTCCAGAGACAGAAGGGCATGGACAGGGCAGGTTAATGGAGGAGTGATCCTTCACAATTTTCATGCATAAGGAAAGCCCCTTCCCCACAAATCTTGCCCTGAGTTCACATCCCAGCAGATGGATGTGTCACCTTCCCTCTCCCTTCATTGGCAGGAGGGGTTGCTTGGCATTTCTCACCACCACTCATCATCTCATACCCCCTTCATCATCTCGTCACCTCCCAGCCCATTTAACAGCATCTTTCACCTCTCACAGAAGGGTGCCAAAGGCCCCCATGGGACTCCAGACTGCAGCTGGTACCAGACCAGGAGAACTATGAGAAGGATGAGGAAGTGAACCTGAGCTGCCCTGAAGGTCACCAGCCAACCTACACTGAAATCAAATGCCAGAGTGGACTCCAGGACTATGATGATGATGTGACACCATATTCTGTAGAAAAAGAAGTTTGGCATGGGAGAGACTCCAGAGGTGCCTGGGTCCCCATTCAGTCCAGTGTGAAGTGCATTGGTAAGGGAGGGATCAGCAGCAGAACCATGCTTTGAAGGGGGGATGGATCCTGAGAACATCTCTGAGGGGACACAGCATGGGAAAATCAGGGTTTTTCCTTGGGCACAGTGCTGTGAGCATGAAGGCTGTGGCAGCAGTTCCTGCTTCCAGGCCAGGATGAAATGTGTCCTGCTGTGCTCTGCCATGGCACCAAAGGATGAGTGCAGCCACACAGCTCAGAGGGTTTGAGGGAGGCAGGATCCCTTTGCTGCTCCCTGGGAGCTGTGATGTAGCCCAGCTGGGACACACTCTCCTGGCTTCCCTCTGTTCTCCCCAAAATCTCCTGATATTTGACTGAACAGGTGTGGTTGTGTCACTGGGGAAATTCACCCAATGGTTCACATTCAGATACCTCGTGCACCATGGTCCTGTGATATATATATACCATATTGTAATTCGTGTTTTGTATAAAATAAGTCTGCAAAATAAACGAGCCACAGGAAAAGGCAGTGATTGCCTCAGAACTAGGTAAATTAACATATCTACAGATCGGACTGCTACCGATAAGCACCTATCTCCTGGGGACGCCTGGAAACTCACAGGAGAACAGCATTTCCCGAAAAACCCATCACCAGGACTGCATTCCCCGACTCTGGTCCCCGTAAAGATGAAATCAACCACCTAAAAGCAATACACAACGGACACAAAATCTCGTCAAGGAGCAGGAAGGACTTTGTCTTGTGTGGACACCAGAGCTGAATTTGAAAGAAACAAATGACTGTCCCGCTCCAGGCTATGAAAAACAGTATAAAAAAGAGGCCAACCAAGACAGCGATGTGAACACCAGGGGAACCCAGTGCGATAGAGGCTGGGTAACATCGTGTGTTCACCCAATTCCGACCCCGGGCTCGGTATTGTTTTTTCCGGTTGTGGCTTTCCAGGACCGTATTTTGGTCGCGAAAATAAAATTTGCCAATTTAACCTTTTAATTCGGTTTGATTCGTTTATTACCTATAACAGTCCCAAACTCCTCCTGCTCCCCTTTGAGAGAGCTGCAGTGAGCACCTTCAGTCCCTCACTTTCCCTCCCACCAGGCTGGGGTGCCAGGGGGACAAAGCTGCTGGTTGTGGTGCTCAGCTGGGTGTCACTGGTCCCCTGCCAGCAGGGCTGTTTGAGAGCCAAGCCTGAGCACACGTGGCTTGTCACCAGCATTTATTTCCCTTTGTGGCAAAGGTGATCTGCACCTTGTGAGATTCCTTGTGTGCCCCTTTGAGAGAAGGAAGATTGCATTTTAAAGCCCTTCAGGCCTCACAGAGCTTCTTGCAGAGGCTTGAAGAGGCAAGGGCTCCTTCCAGAAGCCAGTATCCTTCTCTGAAGGAATCATTGCCACAAAGCCTCCCCCTGCAGCACTGGACAAACTACTGGGACCAGCTACTCAGTCACTGCCTCCTGAGCCTGGAGGATGGTGAATGTTAAGAATGATATTCTATTTGCCCTATTTATCAAACACCAAGGTTAAATTTTGCAGCAATTTTTAATAGCAACAATTTTATATAAAAGAATAAAGTTGAAGTATATTTGATTCATATATTTAAATACATACAAAATTGGGCAATGAGTATTTTAGTGTATATGAGGCTCATATAAAACATAACTAAAACTGACCAGTTGTATGGAGAGGGACCCTCTCCTCCTCACATAGCAAAGAGTCAAGCTAAAAATCTCACTTATATACTGTATGCTAATACATATTAATATAGAATTTTCTGGAACGGTCCTCCTAGTTTCTATTTCTAAAATCTATGTCACTATGTTGTGTTGCACGTGCTCCACTAGTAGTTAGGGGTTTCTCATCCTTTCAGGGCTCTTTATTTCCAATGAAGGCTCTGTGTCTTCCTCGTGTCCACTGTGTAACCTTGCAGGTAGTGCAAGTGTACTAAGCTTAGGCTTATGTAACTAGGCATATGTTCCCACACTAAATCCTTATCCAAGTGTCCAGTGCCTGGAATCACCTCAATTAGGCCCATTCCAAGGTTGAAATTTTTTATTTCTAGATGCTGCTTATCAAGCTTACATCCTACTACTACTATATCCTTCTACTCCCACATTTGGAGGATTCTATCTGCTTTGTTTAACCATTTCCTTTTCCTTTTTTGCTTTGCAACAATTATTTTCTATTAATATAAATAGAATTTTGCTAATTAGTTACAATTTAGTTAGCACTAATCAAATTTATCACAGTGAATTTGGTGAGGAGGTTTCCTGTTTTAGGGAAAATCCAGGAGAAAACTTCCAAAGGTTTCCCCCCACCCCCCCCAACCTCCCAGGAAGCAAACCCGAGTGGTGCCTCTCCCAACCGGTTTGGGAAGAAATTTCCTCAGAGAGAAGTGGAAGCAACCTGTTTATTCAACAGGCAAAGCACTGCCCAGCACAAAAAACCAATACTGAACTATGAACCCTCTCAGTCTCTGCAGTGATGACAAATTCAGGAAGTCTCTCTGCTGTGGTGGTAGCTTGGCTCAGTCTGTTATCAGTCCCCCCGGCGCTGGACAATGCCAAGGCCAAGCCCCGCTGGCCACAGGTGTGAGCTCCGGGTGCTTCCCCCAGGTCCCCAGTCCAGAGCAGGTTCAAATAATTCCAGGGGAAAAAAAGACAAAAAAAAAACAAAAAAAACCAACTTTCTGGGGAACTTCTCTGCATCAGTTAGTCAAAAACTAACAAAAAGCAAGAGAGACTTCTCTCCCGCTGTCCACCATGGAAACACAGTCCAGGAAATGAAGCAATGAAACTTCTATCGTTGTGTTTTCAAAACAATAGCCTCAGAAATTACACTCCTCTTATTTCCTGGTCCAACACCCTTCACCCTTCACTATCAAAGCCAGCCTTAATGGTACACAATTATTTCTGTGCTAAACAGACAAATGAAAATATAATTCAAAAAGACAAAGTCACCATGGGACAGGAGGTGACAAGAATAAGGAAGGGCTGTGTCAGGAGAAAGGGGCAGGGGCATTGGCAGAGCAGGAGATGTGAGTGGAGGAGGCACTGCTCAGCCCTGTCCTGCTGCCCAGCAGTGTGGGGCAGGAGGAGAGCAGCCAAGGCACTGAGTGAGTGACACCAGGGAGCCCAGAGGTGCCACAGGGGCGTGGCTGATGCCTGTGGGAGGGATGAGCCACAGCTGCAGGGACATGCTGCCAGCAGGAGTGGTGGTGCCATGGCCCAGCAAGTGCCACCTGAGCTGGGCTGGGTGACAGGACTGAATGAGAGGTTGGAGGGCATCTCCTGCTGCAGGGGTGATTGTCCTGGGAGCATCCCTGGCCTTTGGAGAAGGGAATATGGTGCCCCTGGACACAAGTGTGAATGGTGCAGGCTCATGGAGGAGTGATCCTTCACAATTTTCATGCATAAGGAAAGCCCTTCCCTATAAGGAAAGCCTTGCCCTGAGTTCACATCCCAGCAGATGGATGTGTCACCTTCCCCCTCCCTTCATTGGCTGGATGGGCTGCTGGGCATTTCCTCCCACCACTCACCCATATCTCATCCCACCACCTCCCAGCCCATCTAACAGCCTCTTTCACCTCTCACAGAAGGGTGCCAAAGGCCCCCATGGGACTCCAGACTGCAGCTGGTACCAGACCAGGAGAACTATGAGAAGGAGGAGGAAGTGAACCTGAGCTGCCCTGGAGGTCACCAGCCAACCTACACTGAAATCAAATGTCAGAGTGAATTCCAGTATTATGACGTTTTGATACAATACTGTACCAATACTGTATACAATACTGTACCAAGAATTTTGGTATGGAAGAAACTCCACAGGTGCCTGGGTCCCCATTCAGTCCAGTGTGAAGTGCATTGGTAAGGGAGGGATCAGCAGCACGATAACCCTTTGCAGGGGGGATGGATCATGAGAACATCTCTGAGGGGACACAGCATGGGAAAATCAGGGTTTTTCCTTGAGCACAGTGCTGTGAGTGTGGGGGCTGTGGCAGCAGCTCCTGTTTCCAGGCCAGGATGAAATGTGTCCTGCTGTGCTCTGCCATGGCACCAAAGGATGAGTGCAGCCACACAGCTCAGAGGGTTTGAGGGAGGCAGGATCCCTTTGCTGCTCCCTGGGAGCTGTGATGTAGCCCAGCTGGGACACACTCTCCTGGCTTCCCTCTGTTCTCCCCAAAATCTCCTGATGTTTGACTGAACAGGTGTGGTTGTGTCACTGGGGAAATTCACCCAATGGTTCATATTCAGATTCCTCGTGCACCATGGTCCCAAACTCCTCCTGCTCCCCTTTGAGAGAGCTGCAGTGAGCACTTTCAGTCCCTTACCTTCCCTCCCACCAGGCTGGGGTGCCAGGGGGACAAAGCTGCTGGTTGTGGTGCTCAGCTGGGAGTCACTGGTCCCCTGCCAGCAGGGGTGTTTGAGAGCCAAGCCTGTGCACAAGTGGCTTGTCACCAGCATACACCCTCGCACGTACCCTTTGCCGATCTTGGGGCCATTGCCAGCAGGAGGCCAGGCTGTGACACCCACTCCTGTCCATGTGCCAGTTTCAGGGCAGCCTCCGGGCCCTTGGCCTGTGTCAGCAGTCATTGTAGTGGTGCTGGTGGTGGTGCTGTTGATCCCCTTGTCTGCTGGGATCCTCTGGTTTGTGTTCTACAGGTGAGTGGCAGGAGATTTGGAGCCTCGGCTCTGTCTCAGGCCATGCTGTGCTGTGCTTTGGGTGGGGATGGAGACGGTTCCCCAGCTGCTCCCACCCTTCTCTGGGTGCAGAGGATGCAGCTGGCTGCTCCTAACACACATTGGCTCTGGGCTCCTGGCTGGGGCTCCAAGTGTCTTCCTCAGGGGCAGGGCCATGTGTGCTGAGAGACCCTCGCCCCTGGTTGCTGTTGCAGCCACCGCTGCTGTGCCCTGGGGTGGGCAATGCCTGCCAGGGCAGAGGGAGGGTGTGCAGAACCCTCCATGCCACTGCTGCTGGCTTCAGCAGGGTCTGGCCCAGGTCAGCCTCTCCCTGACTCAGGACTGCCCTTTGCCTTCCCAGAAAAAAGAAGGCCTCGCCCAGCACAGCCGAGGAGGATCACTACACAGGTAGGATCCCAGCAGAGGGGACTGAAGGGCTGGAGCTGGGAGGGCAGCAGGTGTGTTTCAGGGCCTGGTGGATTCTGAGGTAGCTCCAGGCAGCCCAGCTGGCTTTGGCTGACCTGTCAGACCAACGTGTCCCACGTGCATTCCCAGCTGAGACCCTGCTCAGGAGCCTCTTCCAGCCGCTCCTGGCTGGGGTCTCCCTGAGGTGCCTGTGGGGGCTGGGAACTGCTGCTCCTTCTCACTCTCTGGGGTAGGCAGCAGCTCTTCCCAGCCCTGCTGTCCTGATGGTGAGCAGCCCAGGATGATCTGCAGCCCCTGGTGATGCTGCCTGCCTGAGGCTGCCCAGCTCCTTCTCCCACAGTCCCCGGGTCCCTCAGGCTCTTTCTGTCCTCTTGTCCCCCCAGAGCTCCAGCCATATGAGAATGGGGATAATTACTGCATGATCAAGACTTTTCTTGAGAAAGATGCAGGTAGGAAACGGGTAGTCCTGCCTGTGAACCCCACATGGCACAGAGAGAGTGGGGACTGCCAGCTCTGATGGTGTGTCTGAGCTCCTCACGTTGCTGAGGGCATGCAGCAGCCTCTGCCCTGGGTTCTCTTGTTCTCTCTGAATGAGGAGAGGAGGTAAATGTGACCAGGCTGGAGAGCCATTTCCCAAGCCCCTGCCTGTTCTGGAATCCTAGGAGAGCCAGAGCAGTGAGGAAGAAGAGCAGCTGGAGTAGACATCTGAGGCTCAGTGGTGATGGCACTTCCCTTCTCGAGGCTTGGTCTTCCACCACCAGAAGCTTTGAATCATCTCAGGGGTTATTGCTTCCCCCCAGATTTTCTCCTTCATCAGACTCCAGAATGCTCTGTCACAGCACAGGAGCAGCTCAAGGCATGGGATGACCTGCTTGTGCCAGCAAGGATATGTCCTGGTAGTTCTGCAGTGCTCTGCCATAGCCATCTCACCAGCACCTTGGTGCCTGCAAATGTCCTCTGAGAATGAAGGAGCTCACAACTCCTCTTTTCACCCTGTGTCCTTGTATCCATCTAGACCCTATCCTCTGCTTGAGTTTAGCCTAGCTGTGCTGTCCTGTGCTGCTGAGACTGAAACAACCAATAAATTGTTCTGGTTTGCAGGGGCTGCCTGGCTCACAAAAACTCCTGCCTTGATTTGTGTGTGAAGGCCTTGACCCCATGAATCTTCGTGCAGGAGCTTGGAGCAGGCTTTTCCAGCCCCTGGCATCTCCAAGGAAGCACACCCAAGGTGCTGCATGCTCCCAGTGCAGAGCTTTGAGTGGCTGCTTTCCCTCCTCCTCATCCTATAGGTGACACCATCTCCCCTATGCACAGCTGGACCTCTGTGCTGGTCTGTCTCTTCCTCTGTGGGTGCTGGTGCTCATCTCCCATTTTGGGAGGTGCAGTTGGTCCTCTTGGGACATCTGTGTCCTGCAGCCTTGGGATCTGCTGGCTCTTGTCTCTTGGCTGCTGCTGCTGTCCCATCACCTCCACCACCACTGTCTCCCAGCCTGTGGAATGCCAGTGCCCAGTGCAGCCTGGATGCTGAGGCACAGTCCCAAAGCTCTCCTGGGTGAGGGGTGCACTGCTGGCCAATGGAGCAATCAGCCTCTCTGTTCTCCAGCTCTGTGAGCTGCCTGTGATGTTTCCATCTCCTTCTCCTGACTCTCCTGAGTTCCCTGGACTCAGGTGTGACAAGCTGGTTCTGGTTGTGCTTTTTACAGCCCTGAACACAGAGCTGTCATGTTTTATTGCTTGGTGTTATCTCTCTCCCCTGTCAAATGTGCCAATATCCAGTGCAGCCTGGAGGCTGAGGGGCAGCCTCAAGGCTCTCCTGTTGAGGACTACACTGCCAGAACATAGAGCAATTGACCTCTCTCTTCTCCAGCTTTTTTTTTAGCCTGGCATGACTTGCATGTGCTGGTAAAGACATGTTTTGACCGTTCTTCATATGAGCTGTCTGCCCATCAGCTCAGTACCTTCAGCAGGCCCCTGGGACCAAAAGATCTCCTTCCTGTGACTGTTGATGGTGTGATGTGTGTGCCTGATGGAGCAGCTCTTTGTGGGTATTGGGCAAAGAGAAGAGAAACTCAAGGCTGTGTGGCTGCTGCTGGTTGAGAAAGGGGAATGAGCAGGCTTGGGATAGGGGAGAAGAGTTGCCACCTCTTTGGCTACCCTGCTTCCCACTCCATGCCCCCACACCCAGTCATACCCTGGGCTGTCAGCCTCATGACTCCAGCTGCTCTGTCCAGACAGTAAAGGCTTGTGCTTTGGACAGGGCTGCCTGCTGCCCCCAGCTCCTGCCCAGTCACCTCACTGCCCTTTGAGGTGCTGTTCCCTGTGTGTGCTGACTGCACCTTGTTGAGGGCAGCCATGAGCAGGGCACCCTTTGCCCTGGGCAGGAGTGTGTCCTGTGCATGTGCCACAGGCAAAGCTGAGGGACAAGTATTGTCTGTGTGCCTCTGCAGCCCCCCATGCCTGATCACCCAGCCTTCTGGAATCCAGGACATCCAAAGTGGAAGGGAGGATCTGGAAGAAGAGAAAAGTGGTGGCTGCTGACTAGCAAGGGGCATGTACTGTGAGTACAGTGAGAGTTTTCTCAAGCACACAGCTGGCACTGTAGGGCAGCACGGTCTGCACACTTGGGGACAGAGGAGAGTGCTGCCAGGCTGAGAGGGAGCAGGAGGAGGCAGCTGAGGATACAGAAGCGAGGAAGGATGAGAGAGGCTGTAGGTTGAGTGTTTCTTTCAGAAGGGCCACAGACTATTTCAGGCATTGAAGTCCTCCTTGCAGTTCATGTCCCCATTCCTATCCATGCTTCTGACCAGCTCTTTATGTGGTTTCTCAAAGGTCCTCCATCTCCTGTGATCATTGAGGGGAAGTGACTCATCACCACTCTAAAACCCACACAGTGTCAGGAAGGGTGCGGGGGACTCCTGGACTCTTTGTATCAGGGTGGACGCGAGGAACAAGACTCAGACGCTCTGTAAATGCTAAAAGCTACAGTTGCAGTTTATTATAAGGGAGTCTGCAAGGAGCTGCCCGGCACAGCCACGTGCAGATTAAAGAGATAAAAAGGGGGAGAGAAAGAGAGAAGAAGGAGGGTAAAGAGAGAGAGTAAAGAAGGTAAAGAGGGGAAGAGAAGAGGAAAAGAAAAGAGAGCGACTTCCCGTTTGTAACACAATAAATCCACTTCCATCATGAATATTCTAATTCCTAAAAACCAATCTAATACAAAATACTAATTCTATAGCATTTACATACAGCCTATAGGAAATCTTACATTAGCATAGCATGTGACATTCTAAACTCTAAGATCTAATCTTTGGGTGCAGGTCAGTCTTTTGTGTCTTTTGGCCTTGCCCTCTGGCCAAAAGCATTGTTTAGTTAAGAGTGGATTGGCTTCGGTGAGCCATCCCATTGTATACCTGGTTATTCAGTAACTAGGGCTTGGTATCTCAAACGTGGCTTTCATTTCAATTTCATCCATGGTTTCTATATTCCCAGAATCTGAGCATTCATATTTGCAAGATTCCTCAGTTTCATCTTCTCCAACAGAAGGGCTTGGATATTACCTCAGAAACAGGAGTAACACTTCTTGAATGCCCTGGTAACTAGGAGGGTTTGGGGAGGAAACTCTGGGGTCTTGGTGACAAGGTTCCTTCTGATGAGTCCCAGAACCTGGATGCTCTTGGGGCAAAAAGATATCAAAAGGCAGAAGTGCTGACAGTGATGGGAGGTTCCCTGCCAAAAGAGGAAGCATCCTACATCTCATGAGGAGACGTGTCTGTTTCCTTCCTGTGGTTGCAAGCCTTGCAGTCAGATACGGATGCCTGGGCTCAGAGGCAGCGAGTGGGGCTGAGATTTCAGTCCTGACTGGGGACTTCATGCTACGATGGCCCTGCAGTCACTGGCTCCGGAGTTCCTCCTGGCCCTTGCATCTCTACTATCAGCACATGGCCAGGAAGAACATTTCAGCATCCAAATAGTGCCCCAGGGAACAGGTAAGAAGTGGTTCTTCCTCTTGGAAGCTTCTGCGTCACCCATGTCAAATGTTCGAGTGAAGTCCAGTCCTTCTCTCGTGGGAAACCTGTGTACAAGGAAGTCTGGATTGGAAGAAACTCCAGAGGTGTCTGGGTCCGCATTCGGTCTAGCGTGGAGTGCAGTGGTAAGGAAGGGATCATGAGCTCTCCTCTCAGACAGTGCAGCTTGAGTACCACGGCTTGCTCCATGTGGGCTGGGCCCCTCCAGATTCTTGGCATGGTGGGTGCAGGCTTAACACCCTCTTCTCACAGCTTAGGGCATTCATGTTCCCACCAAGGGAGAGCAGAGCTGTACCTGATGGTCTGTAGAGATTTTGGGACACACAGACATCTCAGTTTTGAATCAATGGGGAAAATTGCTTGAACAGTAGTAGTCCACTCATTCACCCACATTCACTGCTGCCCAACTCTTCCTGCTCCCCTTTGAGAGAGCTGCAGTGAGCACCTTCACTCTCACATTCCCTCCCACTGGGCTGGGTGATGAGCAAAGTTGTCTGCCTGCAGCATCCTTGCATGGCTGAAATGGGAAGGGAATGAAGTCACCCTCTGGCAATCTCTCCTTCACAGAAATCCTCAAGGTTGGTCCCAACAACTCTGAGATTTCCAGCAGCAGCATCAAACTGAAGTGGACCTGCAGGTTCCCTGATGCCTGCCAGAGAACAGCCTCCCTCTTCCCTTCTCAGAGGCTCAGCCCTTTGCTCACACAGGCTTCTGCTCGCACATCCCGAGTGTTGGCTCCAAATTCCTTCCTCAGCCGGGCAGGCACAGGGCAGGGCAGGCGGGCAGGGTCGCTGCCAGCTGCGGGCACCTTCCCAGCGGGCACCTGGGAGCTGCTGCATTCCAGCTGTGCCTCCTGTCCGCAGCTGAGCATCACAGCCAGGAACGCAGCGGACAGCAGCGTGCTGGAGACGGAGCGGCTGCGGCTCAATGGCTCCGTCACTGAGCTGCGGCTGCCGGAGCACAGCCCTGGCAGCAGCTACGCCGTGACCATCCAGGGACTGACGGCTGCCGGAGCCGGGGCTGCGCTGGCCAAGGAGTTCCACAGCAGCAGCAGCAGCAGCAGCAGCTCCGGTAAGCTTTGCTGCGCGGCTGTCCCGGGAGCGTGGGCACACACGAGCCGTGCTCGCAGCCTGCCTTGCCCGAGGCTGCCCTTGCTCCTGGCCCAGCCCCGCCCGTGCTCACTGCCCGGCTGTTCCCCTGCAGACACCCCGGGGCCCCAGGGCATCAGCTGCCGCAGCGCCCGCGACATCGCCCCATGGCAAGGCACGGCCGTGCTCGCCCTGAGCCCCATCGCCCGCGGCTCCGGAGCAGCCAGGTGAGCGCAGCCCCGCGGCTCTGCAGCCCCGGGACGGCTCTCCCCAGCCCGGCGCTGGCTGCAGACGCCTCCCTTCCACCGCCCCCTGTCCCCTGTCCCCTGGCCCCTGTCCCGCTGACTTTGGGCCCCGCAGGGAGCACCAGCTGCTCGTGGCCCCGACGCACAACGGCTCGGTGATCGAGGGCATGTGCTCGGGGCAGCCGCAGCTCCTCAACGCCAGCGTCTACGTGGCCGCTGTTCTCAACCTCAGCGCCCCCACGGACTTCGTGCTGGGCGACGGCAGCCGCGGGCAGGGCGAGCACAACGCTGCGCTCCGCCCGGGCTGCGGCTACACGGCCCTGCTGCGCCTCGCCCGCCGCTCGCCGCAGGTACGGCCGGGCTGCTGCTCCTGCTCTCCGGGGCTGCTGCCGGCCGGAGCTGCGCCCCTGCTGCCTCTGGGCTGCCTCTCAGGGCACCCTGCTCTGCCGTGCCTGGCCAGGGTGCTGTCCCTGGCCTCCTGGGCCACAGCCGGCTCACTCGCTGGCCCTGCCTGGGGACCTTTGCCTCCAGCTGGGTGGTGCTGCACGAGTGGGTTGAGCTCTCCCTCCTGTCTCCTCCAACAGGCAGAGAAGTTCACCTGTGTCTGCTACAGCTTCTCTCTTGGTGAGTGTCTCCTTGCTCGTGGTGCCCAAGCCTCTCTCCAGCATGTTCCCTTTTGCCAGCCTGGCAGCTGCCCTGGAAATCAGCTGGCCCAGCTCAAGTGCTTTTGGGTCTCACGTGGAACAGAGCTAAATCCCCACACATGGGGTGATCCTACCTCCCAGAAGAAACCTCAGCCAGGACACAGGCCTACAGCCTTGCACATACCCTTTGCCCTTCTTGGGGTCATTGCCAGGCTGTGGCACTCACCCCTGGCTCTGTGTTAGTTGCAGGGCAGACTGCAGGCCAGTGGCATGGCATTGTGATTGGACTGGTTGTGCTGTTGGCAGTCCTCCTTCTGACTGCAGTCATCCTGTGGTTTGTGCTCTCCAGGTGAGTAGAAAGGGGACAGGTTCAGCAGGTACATACACAATGCCAGTTTCTTACCCAGGACTCCCCTTTGCCTTTACAGGAAAAGGAAGTATTTGCCCAACAAAACTCAGGAGGATAATGAAAAAGGTAGGAAAATGCAATTCTGCAGACAACCATCACAGAGGGGACTATAGGGCTGTGGGACAGCTATAGTGAGCTGCAATCTCCCAGGACAATCTGAATTTCAGGAGAAGCAGCACTGAGGCATCTCTTGATTTGCCTTAGCTGGGGATGGTCAGGATGGCTCTGCCCACTGAGGCCCCCATGGCAGCAGAGTCTGGTTCCAGGCAGTGCTCCCTGCCTGGAGCAGGGACAAGGGTGGGCAAAGACGAGCATCCCAAAGGCTCAGATCTTTGAGGGAGCCATGTCTGTGGCATGCCTCACAGAGACCTGCAGGCTGAGGGGCTGCTGCTCTCACCTCAGCACTGACAGGCACCTCTGGGGCCCTGTGGTTGGGCACAGCTGGGATGAAAGGGCTGGGCTGTGGCAGGCACTGCTTGTGCCCCAGCCTGTCTCTGGCACTGGGTGCCCTTTTTCTCCACAGGTAAAGGTGGCTAGGCTGGAGATCAGTCACTTCAGCCCCAGCCAGGACCATGGAAACATCCGGAGCAGTGTGGACATGGGGAAAATGGGAAGGATGACCCTGGCTCAGTCCTGATGGTTGCCATGTCCCCTGGCTCTCCTGTGACTGTGACCAGCCTGGGGGACCCATGCAATTCATTCAATTCATTGCAAGAGGAAAACACAAGGCCAAGGAGGGTTGAGCTTTTTCATACCTCAGCCCTTTCACGTTTTCTTACTGCTTTTGTAAGGCCTTTGAATCTGGCTTTCTGTAATCATTTTTTCCTGGGCTTTATTTTCATTTTTGCTTTCCTGGAAGCAGGACTTGTATGTAGGATTTCTCAGTCTCAGACCCACACAGCTCAGTTGATGGCATTCTCCTCCTGTCCTCTTGGTCCCCAACCCTTCTGCCCTCTCTGTTGATATTCAGCCAAACCCAGGGCTTTGCTTGGCCTGGCTGGACTGCTTTGTGTCTCTGCCTGTTCTGTCTGGACAACAAATAAATGGTTTATGGTTTGAAGGGGCTGCTTGTTCCACACAGCTCCTGCCTGGTCCCCTCATTGCCCCTGTGGGGTCATATTGCCCTGCAAGGAGCTGACTGTGCCTTGTTGGGGGAAGCCACGAGCAGGGCTGCTGTGACTAGTGGTTCCCCTAGTGGTTCCTGATAGCTTTTCTGACCTCCTGAGCTGAACTGCACAGCTCTAATGTGAGTTTGGAGCAGATGTGTGGTGGGAATCCATCAAGAGTGATGGCCCTTAACACACATTTTGGACAAGAGTGTGTGTTCTGTGCCCATGCTGTGGTATCTCTGTGCTTTCAGCTCCTTGTGGCCCCTGTGCCACGTCAAACTTGGAAGAAAAGCAAAGATCAGAGGTCACCACCACCATGGCTTTATTGATGAGACACAAGACAGAGAGCCATGGGGTCACTCCTGGTTCTGAAGTTTCCTGTGTTTGGGCAGCAGAGGCAGAACCTTTCTCTGTGGTGCTGCTTGAAGCACATCCAGGATGTTCACTCTGAGCCACTATAACCTGGGATTGCCATGGTGCAGCCAGACAGCTGATGAGAGAGCCTCTATGGAGCTGGTAGGGCAGAGGAATTTGGAGCAGCACCAGGAAGATGCAGCCCCCAGGAAGATATTGGGTGGGGTTTGAAGGACCAGTTTAGCTCTACAGGACCATGTGTTTGAGATTTGCCTGACCAAACCCAATATAGATGTTGGAGCTCCCCCACTTTCCTTGGGGCTACTTGAGGGGACAAGGGAACCTGGATGGGACAGCTGTTCTCTTCATCCTTGGTAAGGAAGGATAGGTGGAGTCCTGGTGCTTCTGCTCTGGTCTGCATACTCAGGCTGTGATTCCAGATAAGTTCCTGCACAAATGCTAGGAAGAGGGTCCGGTTCCCATTTCAAAACCTGGCCAAAATTTGGAGACAGTCCAGCCTGTGTTCTCCAGCCACAGAGGACCCTTGGGGTGGATTTTTAGGGGAGTGAAGCATCTTGGGGTCACGCACATCCCTTTGTTTCCTCTTGCTTCCACTGTTACTGATGAAGGGCTGTTTGGGGAGTTGAAATCCCTTCCAGAGTTACGTTGTGGTGATGTCCCTACTTGAAATTCCCATAGGTTTCAAATGAATTCAAGTAACTGAGGGCTAGCTCATAACAAAGCCCATACTGTTCCTGTGGATAAAAGAATGCACATGAGACACCTGTGGACCAACACCTGCAGTGGCACATCAGCATTGGTCTCCAAAACTGCCTGACACAGAGCATGTTAGACACAGGTACAGTACACGCTCTCCCACCCAGCTGGAGTTCACCTTCCCCTGCTGAGGAATCCAGGCATGTGCTCCAGGAGCTGGATGGCTGGATTACACCAGCACTGGAGTCAGTCGGTTTTGGCAGGAGAGCCAACCTCCAAAGTGTACAAAGTGTTGAGCAAACAGAAGGAGCAGAATGGTGCCCATTCAGTGCTGCAGGATTGCTACTGCCACTAAGGGGTGGGTACATCCCAGCAGTAGAAAATGGGGTTTTCAAAGATCTCATCTGCTCCTGGCCTCAGAATGATCTGAGCACAGAGGAGCTAGGGAAGCTCCTGGGACAATCCCAGAAATGGCTCTTGTTTTGGTGTTGCCATCTCAGCTGGGTTTGAAGTCAGCACCTACCACATCTTTAATGAACTGTCTCCGCCGTCTCTTCAGCATCCTCACAGCCTGGGATACATCCACCATGCCCTCACTTTGGATCTGCTCGCACAGGAACCCAGCAGCACAGAAGATCCCACTCCGGCTGGCTCCGTCCCTGGGGAGGAGGCCAAGGGGAGCTTTGTTTGCTCTGGGATCAGGTGGCAGGCCTGAGCCTCAGAGGTGTCCCCCTAGACCCCCACACTCTCAGGATGATTGTGGCCACAGAACCCACACTCAAGCAGCCTCCACAGGGAAGCTTTCCTCCCTTAATGTGGCTCAATTCATATCCATACATCCACCCAAGATGGAACTGTGACCAACTTCCCTGACACAGCCTGAGCTGTGTCCAGCTGTGTGCTATGGCTGCTCCTCCAGGCGACATCACTCACCAGCAGGTGACAAGGATATGTCCATCTTGGCTCTGCCGATGGTGTGTCTCCACCTTCCCCAGCAAGCTGATGATGGTGTCAGGGTGTGGGGGAAGACGCTGCTGCATGGGCCAGTCTGTCAGTTGATGTAACTGGATTTCCACTGCAGATTTCTTGGGCTAGTGGGGAAGACAGACAGTGGGCTGGGCAGAGCAGAGACCCGTTGGCTTCAAGGAGGGAGGGGGAGGGACAGTGCATGCCAGTTCTGGCTCAGCCATGCACGCTGGATCAAGGAAACAGCTCTCCAATTTGACATGTCACTCCAGAGTTTGCTCTTCTCCCCCAAGTGCTCTGCACCCAGCAGATGGACAGAGCATAAGAGAAGAGCTGAGCACCAGGTGCAGCTCAGACCAGTCCTGTGTCCAGCTGCCTCAACAGTTCCCGCCCATGAAGCACTTGAGATGCACAAACTCTATCCACAGCTGCTGCCCTCCAGTTGGAAAGGCACACAAAAAACATCTCTGAGTTCTATCTCTGCCTGCAGCCTCATTTTCTTGGGATTAGCCTCTCTCCCAAGGCAAAAGACTCTGCTCTGGCCAGTGCCCTGCCAGGACCCCACCAGATCCCTCTGCCATCTCTAGCTGTGACTTTGACCCCAAATTAAAGCCTATTGACTCCCAGCCCTTGCAGAGGTTGTTCTCAAAGGAGTTTGCCATGTCTGAGCAAAGGGCCCACCTGCTGCCTGTTGCTGAGGACAAGTGTCCATGTTGTGAAGCCAGCCCCAGGCTCCTCTGAGATCAGCTGCACGTGGAAACGGCCGTAGTCATCTTCGCCCTGGGTGGGCCAGAACTGCACGTATGTCTGGGGGAGGGGAAAGGTGCATGATCACACACGGACCCACCTGCACGCAGGGCAGGGCTCAGCACCTCACATGGGTTGGCTCCCACCAGCCCATCGCCCATAAACCACGTACACATGGCCTTGCCAGGCACTTGCTGGGCACCAACCCAGTGCTGCAGCCAGAAAATAACACTCCATCAGAGAGGACACCGGGGTAGGGGCAAACCAAACCTGAGGGATGCTCACTTGAGTGAGACCAAGGCCAACCCACTGCTGTGGCTCTGTGGTGCAGGGACTGTCCCCAGGGCTCTCCCAGGGGGAGCCCCACAAGCTCGCAGGAGGTCCTGGGGCAAGCAGGGCTCTCTTGGTAAAAGACATGCAGGGGCAAAGGCAGAAATCACACAGCCCCTCAGGGAATCAGGAGAGGGGAGAGCTGTGCTCGGGCTGCTAACCTTGTCCAGCTCCTGGAGTTGATTGAGCGCAACTACCGACGTGCAGCTGTAATCCCAGACCAGAGCCCAGAAATCCACCAGCGTGGTGGGGAAAGGCAGCTGGGTGATGATGATTCTCTCCTCCTCGGTGTACGTCTGCAAAACACACGCATCCGTGTGTCGGGGGAGAGCGCCACGATCCCCGAGAGCCCTTCCCACCGCGGGCACGGCTCCCTGCCGCCCTGCTGAGATGGAGACGGCACGGCCCAGCCCAGCCCTGCTCAGAGCAGCTCAGTTTGTGCCCCGCTGCCCCAGGCTCATCACCCCGGGCTGGGCTCCCCGCGGGCTGTGTCGGGCACACGCTGCTGCGCTGCCGCCACGGGCAGGGCTCTCCGATGGCGATCGCGGGGGCCATCTCCTGGCAGCAGGGCCAGCAGGCTCTGTGCAGGAGCCCGGGGGCTGGGACACCTCAGCCCGGGCCGGGTGCCCTGCCTGGCCTCGAGCAGGGGGCTCAGGAGCGTCCCCGCTGCCCCGAGCCGCTCCCGCTCCGGCGGCCGGAGCCTTACGCTGGCGAACACGGCGTTGATGTAAGCGGGAGAGCCGTCTGCGTTCACCGAGGACATCAGGATGGGCCGGCAGGAATCCGCTGCGGGGGCAAGGAGCAGAGACAGGGAAACATGGGGCATTCTCTCCCTGCAACAGCGACAGTCAACATAGCTCCCTGCAGCATGGGCTGGAGAGGATTGAATGGGCAGGCACCAGCATGTCCGTGGCTGTGGCAGCTCAGGGCACCCTGATGTGGGATGTCCAAAACCCCGTGGTTGGGAGCACAGCAGATACACCCTTACATCCTTACATCCTTACATCCTTACAGCTCCCTGATGTGCCTCATCCGAGCTTCTCCACTGGGATATCCTTATCCCAGGTGTACCTCATGTATCTCCAGTAGGTTCAAAGGAATCAGCCTGATCTGTGTTTATTATCTACCAACCAGAAAACAATGGCTGGGCTTTGAGCAGAACCTGTCAGTGTCATGTGCTGGGGAGGAATGCAGCAGTAAAGCATCGTTGCCCCCGTGCTGCTGTCAGGCACTGGCTTTTAGAGCAAGAGGCTGCCCAGCCCTGCCAGCGTTACCTGGCAGGATCCCTGGCTTGCGGTTCTTGGGTTGGTTGCTGGGTTTCTCTGCTTCTCTGCACGGCAGCAGCTGGAACAACTCAGAAAATCTCTGCAGGGCCTGCAGAGAAGATTCATCCCAGTCAGTCCTGCCTGTCAGCACCTCACCTCCTTGAGCCTCTCCAGAGAAATGACTCCCCCATCTCCATCCTCCCGCTGGGGAGGGGAGCAGGGAGAGGGTTGGCACCACAGATGAGCCCTCAGAGCACCAGTCTCCTGGTGGTACCTTGAACTCCTTCTCTAGGACTCTGGTGTGGCCTGTGGTCTCATCCTCTCGAAGGGAGTGCACAAGGGTGGTGATGCTCTCCACTGGGACCCCGGTGTTGCCGCAGAGCAAGCCTTCGAGGAGCGCCTCGTACAGGAAGCTGTACTGCTCCTGTGTGAGAACATGGGTCAGCTGCACAGTCTGGAGCCTGTCCAGGAGGATCCCTGCAACTCCAGTCACCAGCTGTCATCAAACTGTGCCAGAAGTGGGTCAGGTTCATCCTTCACCTTCCTGCTATGGATCCCTGAGGATCCCAGACACTTCTCACTGCAGGCAGCCCTGCTTTGGGACACAGCCAGCAACTCCAGAAACCCAGACAAGATCATCTTCCTGAGGTTTAATGCTCCCTCTCAGACCAGAGTCCTGCTCTGGGGAAGGCTGCCCAGAAAACCTCTAGACTAATTAGACCTCGTACAAGCAGCTGGTTTGTTCAGCCCAACCTAGTTTCCTGCAAAGGAACCCAGCACTGAGCAGATCATGGGGACACAGTCCCTAGGCCAGGACACTGCTGCCCCCAGGAGATGCCAGGAGGGCAGACATCCTGAAAGCCTCAGGGACAGGTAGATTCTCATTCATTATCCTTGCCTACAAGACAGCCCTTCTGTATCAGGGTGACCAAGGCATACAAATGCTGCTGATACCTCAGAGAGTGTTAGGAAAATGCAGATTCCAACTAGGTTTGGAGACAGCATTGAAAAAAGATCCTTCAGTCTCCATCACCAGGTAGTCCTAGTCCCTGTGGCTAGATCATGAACAGCATGGCTAATGAGGCTTTGCATGCCACATGTCCCTGGGAAGGGTGGCTGTTGAGAGCAAAGGGTTAAAAGGAGAAGAACGGCTTTTCATTTAGAAGGACCATGGTGGATTCTGTCAAGGGGTTTTAAAACTGGGAATACCGAGGGCTGGAAAATGACAGTGTGAGAAATCCTATGTATTTTGTCTAAACAGCCTACTGCTGTTCATCCTCTGTCTGCTTTGGGGAGTAGAATCTGTGTAGAGAGAGCATAGGCATTTTCAGACCTGGGGGGAATTGTCATGGACATGGTTTAGCACTTGTATTGGGGGAGATCAAAGACCAGGGACCATAAAAACACAGAGGAGATCACAGCCCAGCTGTGCACACGAGCACAGACCTTTGTTAAATGGGTGACAAGAGCAGACCCACTGTCCCCCACGATGGACTGAGCCTGATGGTGCTGGTGCTCCCACTTATGTGTTACCTGCTGGGATCCTCCAGCTAGCAAGGCAATGAAATAAATTTACTCTTGGCATTTCAGCCCTGGTTTTGTGGGTGTTCTGGCCACCTGCCTGTGTCGACTCCCACAGGTGGGAATTGGATCTGCAGCCCGAGGTGTGGAGGGAGCAAATATCTCTCCTCACCTTGGTCTGCACCATGCTGACCCGCTGCTCCCGCAGCTGCTGCACGCAGTGAAACACATCCACCTTCCCCTCGGCCTTGCCCATCTTCAAGAGGAAGTCCAGGGCGATGAAGGTACCCGTGCGCCCAATCCCGGCGCTGAGGACACAGGGAGCTGCGGGTCAGTGCTGCCCCTGCTGGCTCTGCCCCAGCACCCAAACAGCCCCAGCTGCCACCTGCAGTGCACCAGCACGGGTCCAGCAGGTGCTTCCAGCAGCCTCTTGTTCACCGCCTCCACCAAGCACAGCAGCTGCGACGCGTTTCTTGGCACCCCGTGGTCCGGCCACAGCAGGTAGTGAAACTGCTCCACTGCTCTTGGCAGAGCACAGCCTGCCTGTAAAAAGGGAGATGGAAGCAACCAGAAAACTTGTGTGAAGTGGCTGCTTGCCAGCAAGGTGGGAGCAGAGGAGAAAACCACTTCAGAGGGGCAGCAGCACAGAGTGCTCCCTCCAGCACCCACACCAGAAGGACTGCACCACTGTAGCTCCTCAGACAGTAAAGGGCAGATTCATCCATCACACAGCAACACAATTAATTTTGTTCTCTGCTTCTCCGTGCTGTGAGCAGTGAACACAAAGCAGTGAACACAAGCTCTGCTTGTGCCCCATAGGAAAATGATAAAAACCACAGCTTAGGGTATTTTCAGAAAAGTAAGGCCGTTACTACACTAATATGAATGTAGTCACTTGTTACCATCCCATTGTGATTTTCCCTAAATATCACACTCACTTGGCATGAACTAATGCTACATCTTGCCATCAGGTGCTCTTAGAGCTCTCTGTTTCAGCTACATATTGCTCTGGGCAAGAGAAGAAAGGAGGGAAATATGCATAACTGCATTTTCTTTATATCGTTCCTGTTTTCCCTTCTTGCAGCTCCCTCAGTTTCTGCCCTTTATCTGAGGTGTAAATTCAGCAGGACCACACATTTTTGGAATTACTTTATGTAGGCTATCTTAAACCATAAACTACCTGTCCAGATTTAGGTCTATGTGTGACCAAGGACCATCAGTGTGGACCTTCTGCAGATTGATTCAGGTGACAGGCAGGCACCTATCCCATTCTCCTGGAGGTGCAGAAATTCCATTTTATACCCTTTATCTGCAACCTCTCAAGAATCTACAATATTCCCATCAGTCCAGACTCATCTAGGGTGAACACTGAAGCTTACTGACTGCCTTTGCTTGGCACAGAAACCTGGAACTCATGCCCTGGCATGGATTCCATTTATAGCAACATGCTAACACATTCTTGTGCTGGAGACCAGGCAGGGCTCCCCACATGAATCCATGTCAGGGTCCATGTCTGGCAGCTCCCACCAGCAGCTTGAACAAAAACACATCCTGCATTCCCACCTCAGCTCTATGCCAGGCTTACCTTCTGCAGGCAGAAGATGCGTTTGACAAGGCCCGTGGTGGTCCAGGTGTTGTTGAGTGTCACGGTGAAGTCGCCGTAGACCTGCTCCTGCTCTGGCCAATACTGCTCACACTTGATCTGTCAACAGCAGTGAGACCTCTGGGCACAGGCAAACTCACAAGGAGAGCAGTGCAGGGGTGCAGAGCTGCTCCCTGCCCCCACTGACGGCTCCACTGGGAGCACAGCAGGTGTGGGAGCCTGGGCTCTGGTAATGCCCAAGCTGAGCATGGGCTGAGAGGTTTTCTCTACCTTGTTCTGCTCCACTAAGCCTGTCAGCATCACAATGACTGAGGTCTTCTCCTGCCAGACCATGTGCCAGAAATCCACCACTGTCCCAGCCAAAGGGCCTGGGCAAGGAAGGAAGAGGAGAGCCCTATGCCAGTGTCCAAGCCATGGGGCTGTGTTCCCAGGCACAATTTGGACAATCCCAGGTTTTCCTCTGCCCAGACACAGGGGCACAGCCAGGGGACATCATCCCTGACAGGGGTGCTGACCACATCAGCTTCATCACCATGTTAGAAATTAGGACAAGGAGAAGGGAGAGAAGATGAGCCCAGGACATGTCAGGGATTCACTGCTGCTTTAGGGGATCCCACATGCAGACCCTTGAGATCACTGTGAGCTGCTCCCATGTTTGAGACACTATTGTCTAGAGAGCATTTCTGCAGCTCTGCAGGGAGCCAAGACCTCCTCCTGGGATGCTGCACAGAGCAGGCAAACCCATCCAGGCTTTGCACGATTGGAAGAAGACTGTATCCAAGTGCACTGGGTGCAGACATGCAGGATTTGCAGGATTGTGCCTGTCATTCCAGCTGCCAAAGGGAACAAACTTGGCTTGAGAAGGAGCATTATGAGTCCATGGCCTCATACTGGGCAGTGCAGACACCAGCTCCAGCTGCTGCCGAGCTACCACTGAGACCTTCCATGCCCTGCAGCAGCTGTAACAACTATTCAGGACAGAGACCCTGGAGATACAGGGATTTTGAGTGAGCCATTCACAGCTCCCTTGCTGCTATCCCAGTTCCCCATTTCTCAGATTGCTCAGGGCAGTGAATGGCATCTCCTGAGGATGAGGTTTGGGAGCACCTACCTTGAGCTGCAATGAAGAAGCGAGGACTTCTGTAGGTCTGAGGGAAGAAATTAAAACAGCTCAGATCACATGAGTTCCCTGTTTAACAGGGAATGAAATAAAGGATCAATCCTCCAGGCACCAAAGCCCAAAATTCTCAGCACAGTGTGTCCCACAGCCCCTCTCCTGGCCAGCACAGACAGTGGGTAGCCAGGAGCTGCATCTCAGTTCCTATCCCATCACATGGGTCCCTTTTTGCTAGAGATGAGAGCTGCACACAAATCCAGAGTACTCCAGGCAGCTCAGAGAGGATTCAGGGGAAGTGACATCCCAAGACCTGCCATCTTAAGGGCAAAAAGTGCCAGACCTCAGGGCCCCCATGTGAGCAGGATTGTCCTCACCCAGCGCAGACAGGCACCTCTCCTGTCCTTCCCAGGGTGACAATTCCTCACTACCTACATCCACATAACTGGCATTGATGTAGTCATTCCCGGTGTCAGAGGGCTGCAGCACCACACGGCAGTGATCATCTGAAAGAGAGGGAGGTAGACTGATGCTTTAGGGCGGCAACAAAGAGACTGATTAAGGGGGAAGGTTAATTTATTAAAGTCTGTGATTGGCTGTCATCTCCTCAGCAGCACCCCAGGCCTCAGGACATGCTCAGGTTAAAGAACAGCTGATGAGACAAGGGGTAACATGGCACAGCAGGAAATGCAATGGAGTTTTAGGGAAGATTATGAAATAGCCAAATGCACACACCATGTGGGACCCAGAAGAGCTTTAAAGTTTGAAAGAAATTGGGTCACCCCTTCCACTTTCCGACAAATACCTTCCTCTGGATGGGACATGACAGTGTTCAGCAATGACTACATCAGGAACAGGAATATGATGATTAAATTTGCAGGAGGATTTGAAGAGCAGAACAAATATGCTCCAACAGGATAGAAAAGAGTGGGGGCAGAAATCCCTCTGGGTTTCAGTGGCCATGGAGGATGAGAGGAGTAGCTCAGTATTTCTGAAGTGCTGGAGGGGCACCTACACCAGCCCAGCATCCTGTGCTAGCCCAGCCAGCTCCAAAAGCCTGAGCCAACCCCTGGAGATCTCTGCTTACATGGGATGATGCTCTTGTAGCGGTTCTTGTTTTGATTACATAGCTCCTTCCCAGCATTGCAGGGGTGCAACAAAGTGGAGGACAATGACTGCAGAGGAACAAAACAAAACAAAGCACTCAGCATTGGAATATATTCTGGGGCTGGTCAAGGCTAAGTGCATCACATACCCTGGGAAGGGGTGAGGGGTGGGCAGTGCAGCCAGGTGGGAAAGCAAAGCTAAACCAGACCTGATATTCTCTAAGAAGCCCAGCACCATGCCTGTTGACTGATTCATCTTCTGCCTGCTCTGCCTCTATTTCTTCCCTCTTAAACATCTTCAGAGCCTCCAGCAGTTCCTCCACTGGGATCAGTGTGTTTGGCTTGCGTACATCTGCAGAGACCACAAGGACAGGACTTCAGCATCCAACTGGTGCTAAGCTAGCCAGCCCTGGAACTCTGCAGCTGGGACAGAGATAGCATTGCACCAGCCAGGACTTCTCCAAACCTTAGATTTTCCCTCCCCACACAGGTCCCTTCTCCTGGAGAAGTCCCTTTCCCTGGGCCAGCCAACTCTGATCACCTTGTTCCTGCAAGGAACTTGTGGAACCTGCAATCATCCTGTGATCAATGCCTGTGCTTTTAACAGACAGCCTGTCTAGACAAGGCACACAGGGCCCTTGCTCATACTTCACCTTTTTGACATCCTCTCAGGGGTATAGTGCTGTTGTTCTCCGAGGCTTTTGAACTGTTGTGCTTTAGCCTGCAAAACAGCAAGTCAGGTGCACAGACCATCAGAACAGAGAGACAAAGAAATTGTTGCCCATCTAACCACTCTACCTAATCTTCGGCTCCACTTGGACACACCCTGCCACTGCAAGGTGCTGAATTTCTCACAGAAACCAGGAGAGGTGAGGCACATACTGACCTGAAGACCACAAAAAACAGCACAATTCCCAGTGCCAGGAATGCAACAGTCAGTGCTACTGCCATAACCACCAGCTTCCTGTCCAGTAGAGATGATGGCTCCTGCCCTGCAAGCAGGATAGCCCAGGCTCAGGCTCCTGCACAGCCTGAACTGAGCATTGGGACATCCACAGGGACATGGAGAGAATGACAACTTCCCTTGTCTTCCACCGCAGGCTTTGCATTAGAGAAAAGTTAAGGTGAGGCAGAAGAAGCAGGTGCTTTATTGGTGTGATACCCTCCATTGTGGACCCTTGTGCTCCTGAATGCCCCAGGCACTGCCAGAGTTTGGTTAGGTATCTGCATCTAGGGGTGGCACATACACCAGCAGACTACTGGGACTAGAACTAAATATTTAGTGCTGGCAAGGATGTGTGAATGTCCAGAGGCAACTGGGTCACACTTGCCCTAGTGTCCTGAGGATGTCCAAAGCCCATCTACCATAGATAACCTCAAGATCTAGACAACTTCTGAGAAGACCAAACTACTGCAGTACTCCACTACATCCGCCCAGGGCCAGCTGATTTCCAGAGCAGCTGCCAGGCTGGCAAAAGGGAACATGCTGGAGAGAGGCTTGGGCACCATGAGCAAGGAGACACTCACCAAGAGAGAAGCTGTAGCAGACACAGGTGAACTTCTCTGCCTGTTGGAGGAGACAGGAGGGAGAGCTCAGCCCACTCGTGCAGCACCACCCAGCTGGAGGCAAAGGTCCCCAGGCAGGGCCAGCGAGTGAGCCGGCTGTGGCCCAGGAGGCCAGGGACAGCACCCTGGCCAGGCACGGCAGAGCAGGGTGCCCTGAGAGGCAGCCCAGAGGCAGCAGGGGCGCAGCTCCGGCCGGCAGCAGCCCCGGAGAGCAGGAGCAGCAGCCCGGCCGTACCTGCGGCGAGCGGCGGGCGAGGCGCAGCAGGGCCGTGTAGCCGCAGCCCGGGCGGAGCGCAGCGTTGTGCTCGCCCTGCCCGCGGCTGCCGTCGCCCAGCACGAAGTCCGTGGGGGCGCTGAGGTTGAGAACAGCGGCCACGTAGACGCTGGCGTTGAGGAGCTGCGGCTGCCCCGAGCACATGCCCTCGATCACCGAGCCGTTGTGCGTCGGGGCCACGAGCAGCTGGTGCTCCCTGCGGGGCCCAAAGTCAGCGGGACAGGGGGCAGGGGACAGGGGGCGGTGGAAGGGAGGCGTCTGCAGCCAGCGCCGGGCTGGGGAGAGCCGTCCCGGGGCTGCAGAGCCGCGGGGCTGCGCTCACCTGGCTGCTCCGGAGCCGCGGGCGATGGGGCTCAGGGCGAGCACGGCCGTGCCTTGCCATGGGGCGATGTCGCGGGCGCTGCGGCAGCTGATGCCCTGGGGCCCCGGGGTGTCTGCAGGGGAACAGCCGGGCAGTGAGCACGGGCGGGGCTGGGCCAGGAGCAAGGGCAGCCTCGGGCAAGGCAGGCTGCGAGCACGGCTCGTGTGTGCCCACGCTCCCGGGACAGCCGCGCAGCAAAGCTTACCGGAGCTGCTGCTGCTGCTGCTGCTGCTGTGGAACTCCTTGGCCAGCGCAGCCCCGGCTCCGGCAGCCGTCAGTCCCTGGATGGTCACGGCGTAGCTGCTGCCAGGGCTGTGCTCCGGCAGCCGCAGCTCAGTGACGGAGCCATTGAGCCGCAGCCGCTCCGTCTCCAGCACGCTGCTGTCCGCTGCGTTCCTGGCTGTGATGCTCAGCTGCGGACAGGAGGCACAGCTGGAATGCAGCAGCTCCCAGGTGCCCGCTGGGAAGGTGCCCGCAGCTGGCAGCGACCCTGCCCGCCTGCCCTGCCCTGTGCCTGCCCGGCTGAGGAAGGAATTTGGAGCCAACACTCGGGATGTGCGAGCAGAAGCCTGTGTGAGCAAAGGGCTGAGCCTCTGAGAAGGGAAGAGGGAGGCTGTTTATTTCAAGGGTGTAGATACATGTACTAAGCCTGAAGACAGGTCTTGCAGTATCACAGGCACTGTGGTGACATTCTTCACAAGAGGACCCCTGAGCTTCTCCTTTCTCCTGCAGGTCATCCCAGCTGTCCCTTTCCCACCCTTCCCAGTGTGCCTGCACAGAGCTCCAGGCAAGGGCAGAGGGTCTGCCCTGGTCCCTTGGTACCTGGTATCCGATGATCTCCCCGTTGCAGGAGGGCAGCGAGTTCCACCTGAGAGAGCCCCTGTCAGGATCCAGCCACAGTTGCTCCGGTTTGTCCGGCACTGGAAGCACAAACAGTGGGGTCACACACAGGGCCATGAGCAGGGACTGAGGCCAGAGAAGGGTGCAGGCAGCTCCTGGCCATGGACAGGCTGCAGGATAGGGATCCCTAGGAAGGCTTTGACTCCTGCCAAGGCTGCATGTGCTGCAGCAGTGGGAAGCACAGCACTGTGCTGTGGAGTGGAGTGGGACAATGGGAATGGGGCGTGCCCTGCTCGGGGCTCTCCCAGCCCCTTCCCCACAGCTCCACAGGACCCAAGCAGCTCTGATCCCAGGCACATCAGTGCAGGGAGCAAATGGTCAGGCTGAGCTGACAGGTGAGGGGAACATCTATTCTCCAGCTGGTACACAGCTGGGACACAGTTCTGCACTGCTCCTTGTCTCTGACATTTCTGTGCACCTACCTGTTTGCTCTGTCATGAACAACCATGAGAAAAGGGTTGTGTTGGGGGGCAAGTCGATGGTGACACGGTACTCAGTGAAGGGCTGCAAAGGGGAGCAGGTGAATGTTCCCTCCTGGCCATGTAACATCTGCTCTCCTTTCACCTCCTTAGCCTCACAGGGAGGGGAGGAAGGCGCTGCCAGCCGGCACATGGCCCTCATGCCCTGGCAGGCATCAGGGAACCTGCAGGTCCACTTCAGTTTGATGCTGCTGCTGGAAACCTCTGAGTTGTTGGGGTCAACCTTGAGGATTTCTGTGAAGGAGAGATTGCCAGAGGGTCACTTCATTCCCTTCCCACTTCAGCCATGCAAGGATGCTGCAGGCAGACAACTTTGCTCATCACCCATCCTGGTGGGAGGGAAAGTGAGGGACTGAAGGTGCTCACTGCAGCTCTCTCAAACGGGAGCAGGAGGAGTTTGGGACCATGGTGCACGAGGAATCTGAATGTGAACCATTGGGTGAATTTCCCCAGTGACACAACCACACCTGTTCAGTCAAATATCAGGAGATTTTGGGGAGAACAGAGGGAAGCCAGGAGAGTGTGTCCCAGCTGGGCTACATCACAGCTCCCAGGGAGCAGCAAAGGGATCCTGCCTCCCTCAAACCCTCTGAGCTGTGTGGCTGCACTCATCCTTTGGTGCCATGGCAGAGCACAGCAGGACACATTTCATCCTGGCCTGGAAGCAGGAACTGCTGCCACAGCCTTCATGCTCACAGCACTGTGCCCAAGGAAAAACCCTGATTTTCCCATGCTGTGTCCCCTCAGAGATGTTCTCAGGATCCATCCCCCCTGCAAATGGTTATCATGCTGCTGATCCCTCCCTTACCAATGCACTTCACACTGGACTGAATGGGGACCCAGGCACCTCTGGAGTTTCTTGCATGCCAAACTTCTTTTTCTACAGAATATGGTATCACATCATCATCATAGTCCTGCAGTCCACTCTGGCATTTGATTTCAGTGTAGGTTGGCTGGTGACCTTCAGGGCAGCTCAGGTTCACTTTCTCCTCCTTCTCATAGTTCTCCTGGTCTGGTACCAGTTGCAGTCTGGAGTCCCATGGGGGCCTTTGGCACCCTTCTGTGAGAGGTGAAAGAGGCTGTTAGATGGGCTGGGAGGTGGTGGGATGAGATATGGGTGAGTGGTGGGAGGAAATGCCCAGCAGCCCATCCAGCCAATGAAGGGAGAGGGAAGGTGACACATCCATCTGCTGGGATGTGAACTCAGGGCAAGGCTTTCCTTATAGGGAAGGGCTTTCCTTATGCATGGAAATTGTGAAGGAACACTCCTCCATGAGCCTGCACCATTCACACTTGTGTCCAGGGGCACCATATTCCCTTCTCCAAAGGCCAGGGATGCTCCCAGGACAATCACCCCTGCAGCAGGAGATGCCCTCCAACCTCTCATTCAGTCCTGTCACCCAGCCCAGCTCAGGTGGCACTTGCTGGGCCATGGCACCACCACTCCTGCTGGCAGCATGTCCCTGCAGCTGTGGCTCATCCCTCCCACAGGCATCAGCCACGCCCCTGTGGCACCTCTGGGCTCCCTGGTGTCACTCACTCAGTGCCTTGGCTGCTCTCCTCCTGCCCCACACTGCTGGGCAGCAGGACAGGGCTGAGCAGTGCCTCCTCCACTCACATCTCCTGCTCTGCCAATGCCCCTGCCCCTTTCTCCTGACACAGCCCTTCCTTATTCTTGTCACCTCCTGTCCCATGGTGACTTTGTCTTTTTGAATTATATTTTCATTTGTCTGTTTAGCACAGAAATAATTGTGTACCATTAAGGCTGGCTTTGATAGTGAAGGGTGAAGGGTGTTGGACCAGGAAATAAGAGGAGTGTAATTTCTGAGGCTATTGTTTTGAAAACACAACGATAGAAGTTTCATTGCTTCATTTCCTGGACTGTGTTTCCATGGTGGACAGCGGGAGAGAAGTCTCTCTTGCTTTTTGTTAGTTTTTGACTAACTGATGCAGAGAAGTTCCCCAGAAAGTTGTGGTTTTTTTTTTTTTTTTTTTTTTTTTTCCCCTGGAATTATTTGAACCTGCTCTGGACTGGGGACCTGGGGGAAGCACCAGGAGCTCACACCTGTGGCCAGCGGTGCTTGGCCTTGGCATTGTCCAGCGCCGGGGGGACTGATAACAGACTGAGCCAAGCTACCACCACAGCAGAGAGACTTCCTGAATTTGTCATCACTGCAGAGACTGAGAGGGTTCATAGTTCAGTATTGGTTTTTTGTGCTGGGCAGTGCTTTGCCTGTTGAATAAACAGGTTGCTTCCACTTCTCTCTGAGGAAATTTCTTCCCAAACCGGTTGGGAGAGGCACCACTCGGGTTTGCTTCCTGGGAGGTTGGGGGGGTGGGGGGAAACCTTTGGAAGTTTTCTCCTGGATTTTCCCTAAAACAGGAAACCTCCTCACCAAATTCACTGTGATAAATTTGATTAGTGCTAACTAAATTGTAACTAATTAGCAAAATTCTATTTATATTAATAGAAAATAATTGTTGCAAAGCAAAAAAGGAAAAGGAAATGGTTAAACAAAGCAGATAGAATCCTCCAAATGTGGGAGTAGAAGGATATAGTAGTAGTAGGATGTAAGCTTGATAAGCAGCATCTAGAAATAAAAAAATTCAACCTTGGAATGGGCCAAATTGAGGTGATTCCAGGCACTGGACACTTGGATAAGGATTTAGTGTGGGAACATATGCCTAGTTACATAAGCCTAAGCTTAGTACACTTGTACAACCTGCAAGGTTACACAGTGGACTCGAGGAAGACACAGAGCCTTCATTGGAAATAAAGAGCCCTGAAAGGATGAGAAACCCCTAACTACTAGTGGAGCACGTGCAACACAACATAGTGACATAGATTTTAGAAATAGAAACTAGGAGGACCGTTCCAGAAAATTCTATATTAATATGTATTAGCATACAGTATATAAGTGAGATTTTTAGCTTGACTCTTTGCTATGTGAGGAGGAGAGGGTCCCTCTCCATACACTGGTCAGCTTTAGTTATGTTTTATATGAGCCTCATATACACTAAAATACTCATTGCCAAATTTTGTATGTATTTAAATATATGAATCAAATATACTTCAACTCTATTCATTTATGTACAATTGCTGCTATTAAAAATTGCTGCAAAATTTATCCTTGGTGTTTGATAAATAGGGCAAATAGAATATCATTCTTAACATTCACCATTCTCCAGGCTCAGGAGGCAGTGACTGAGTAGCTGGTCCCAGCAGTTTGTCCAATGCTGCAGGGGGAGGCTTTGTGGCAATGATTCCTACAGAGAAGGATACTGGCTTCTGGAAGGAGCCCTTGCCTCTTCAAGCCTCTGCAAGAAGCTCTGTGAGGCCTGAAGGGGTTTAAAATGCAATCTTCCTTCTCTCAAAGGGGCACACAAGGAATCTCACAAAGTGCAGATCACCTTTGCCACAAAGGGAAATAAATGCTTGGCTCTCAAACAGCCCTGCTGGCAGGGGACCAGTGACACCCAGCTGAGCACCACAACCAGCAGCTTTGTCCCCCTGGCACCCCAGCCTGGTGGGAGGGAAAGTGAGGGACTGAAGGTGCTCACTGCAGCTCTCTCAAAGGGGAGCAGGAGGAGTTTGGGATCATGGTGCACGAGGAATCTGAATGTGAACCATTGGGTAAATTTCCCCAGTGACACAACCACACCTGTTCAGTCAAATATCAGGAAATTTTGGGGAGAACAGAGGGAAGCCAGGAGAGTGTGTCCCAGCTGGGCTACATCACAGCTCCCAGGGAGCAGCAAAGGGATCCTGCCTCCCTCAAACCCTCTGAGCTGTGTGGCTGCACTCATCCTTTGGTGCCATGGCAGAGCACAGCAGGACACATTTCATCCTGGCCTGGAAGCAGGAACTGCTGCCACAGCCTTCATGCTCACAGCACTGTGCCCAAGGAAAAGCCCTGATCTTGCCATGCTGTGTCCCCTCAGAGATGTTCTCAGGATCCATCCCCCCTGCAAAGGGTTATCGTGCTGCTGATCCCTCCCTTACCAATGCACTTCACACTGGACTGAATGGGGACCCAGGCACCTCTGGAGTCTCTTGCATGCCAAACTTCTTTTTCTACAGAATATGGTATCACATCATCATCATAGTCCTGCAGTCCACTCTGGCATTTGATTTCAGTGTAGGTTGGCTGGAGATCTCCAGGGCAGCTCAGGTTCACTTCCTCCTCCTTCTCATAGTTCTCCTGGTCTGGTACCAGTTGCAGTCTGGAGTCCCATGGAGGCCTTTGGCACCCTTCTGTGAGAGGTGAAAGAGGCTGTTAGATGGGCTGGGAGGTGGTGGGATGAGATATGGGTGAGTGGTGGGAGGAAATGCCCAGCAGCCCATCCAGCCAATGAAGGGAGAGGGAAGGTGACACATCCATCTGCTGGGATGTGAACTCAGGGCAAGGCTTTCCTTATAGGGAAGGGCTTTCCTTATGCATGGAAATTGTGAAGGAACACTCCTCCATGAGCCTGCACCATTCACACTTGTGTCCAGGGGCACCATATTCCCTTCTCCAAAGGCCAGGGATGCTCCCAGGACAATCACCCCTGCAGCAGGAGATGCCCTCCAACCTCTCATTCAGTCCTGTCACCCAGCCCAGCTCAGGTGGCACTTGCTGGGCCATGGCACCACCACTCCTGCTGGCAGCATGTCCCTGCAGTTGTGGCTCATCCCTCCCACAGGCATCAGCCACGCCCCTGTGGCACCTCTGGGCTCCCTGGTGTCACTCACTCAGTGCCTTGGCTGCTCTCCTCCTGCCCCACACTGCTGGGCAGCAGGACAGGGCTGAGCAGTGCCTCCTCCACTCACATCTCCTGCTCTGCCAATGCCCCTGCCCCTGTCTCCTGACACAGCCCTTCCTTCTCTCATCACCTCCTCACCAAATTCACCATTCTCCAGGCTCAGGAGGCAGTGACTGAGTGGCTGGTCCCAGCAGTTTGTCCAATGCTGCAGGGGGAGGCTTTGTGGCAATGATTCCTACAGAGAAGGATACTGGCTTCTGGAAGGAGCCCTTGCCTCTTCAAGCCTCTGCAAGAAGCTCTGTGAGGCCTGAAGGGCTTTAAAATGCAATCTTCCTACTCTCAAAGGGGCACACAAGGAATCTCACAAAGTGCAGATCACCTTTGCCACAAAGGGAAGCAAATGCTGGTGACAAGCCACTTGTGCTCAGGCTTGGCTCTCAAACAGCCCTGCTGGCAGGGGACCAGTGACACCCAGCTGAGCACCACAACCAGCAGCTTTGTCCCCCTGGCACCCCAGCCTGGTGGGAGGGAAAGTGAGGGACTGAAGGTGCTCACTGCAGCTCTCTCAAAGGGGAGCAGGAGGAGTTTGGGATCATGGTGCACGAGGAATGTGAACCATTGGGTAAATTTCCCCAGTGACACAACCACACCTGTTCAGTCAAATATCAGGAAATTTTGGGGAGAACAGAGGGAAGCCAGGAGAGTGTGTCCCAGCTGGGCTACATCACAGCTCCCAGGGAGCAGCAAAGGGATCCTGCCTCCCTCAAACCCTCTGAGCTGTGTGGCTGCACTCATCGTTTGGTGCCATGGCAGAGCACAGCAGGACACATTTCATCCTGGCCTGGAAGCAGGAACTGCTGCCACAGCCTTCATGCTCACAGCACTGTGCCCAAGGAAAAGCCCTGATCTTCCCATGCTGTGTCCCCTCAGAGATGTTCTCAGGATCCATCCCCCCTGCAAAGTATGGTTCTGCTGCTGATCCCTCCCTTACCAATGCACTTCACACTGGACTGAATGGGGACCCAGGCACCTCTGGAGTCTCTTGCATGCCAAACTTCTTTTTCTACAGAATATGGTATCACATCATCATCATAGTCCTGCAGTCCACTCTGGCATTTGATTTCAGTGTAGGTTGGCTGGAGACCTCCAGGGCAGCTCAGGTTCACTTTCTCCTCCTTCTCATAGTTCTCCTGGTCTGGTACCAGTTGCAGTCTGGAGTCCCATGGGGGCCTTTGGCACCCTTCTGTGAGAGGTGAAAGAGGCTGTTAGATGGGCTGGGAGGTGACGAGATGATGAAGGGGGTATGTGATGATGAGTGGTGGCAGAGAAATGCCAAGCAACCCCTCCAGCCAATGAAGGGAGAGGGAAGGTGACACATCCATCTGCTGGGATGTGAACTCAGGGCAAGATTTGTGGGGAAGGGGCTTTCCTTATGCATGGAAATTGTGAAGGATCACTCCTCCATTAACCTGCCCTGTCCATGCCCTTCTGTCTCTGGACACTGCTATCCATCTCCCACAGCCCAAAGCAGGGAGACTGCCATCTTATCTCTCATTGCCCATCTGTCCTGAGACTGCCATGTGCTGCCATACCCCCAGTGAGCACAGCTGTCTCTGCCTGGGACAGCTCTGCATCCCCATCCCCTGATGAACAGCGTTGCTCTTCCCCCAGGTCCTTCCCTCACAGCCCCCTGTGCCAGTGCCAAGGGCTGAGCCTGCCCTGCACATCAGGGCTCCCTTCATTCCCCTCTGCTCCAGCTCCTGCTGGTGCAGGAGATGTCCCCCAGGTCCCTTTTTCATGGCCAGTAGGGGAACAAGCAGAGCTGTGTATTGTAGGGTGGCACCTGGAGGCACAGCAAAGACAATGGAATCTCCATGGGCACCTGGGGGGCCGCCTGGGCTCCTGGCACTGGCCTGGGCTTGAGCCCCAGACTTGGCCTGCTCAGGAACTGCTGCAGGATTTCAGCTTGCCCAGCTGGTTCTAACTGGTCTCTTGTCTCTTGTCCTCTTCAGCATTTTGCAGAGGCAGCACAGCCCCAAGGAGGGTGAAGGTAGAGGGGAGACACGGGAGAGCTGCTGCAGCCTCACTTACCCATACACAGGACATCCCTCTCAATGCGTGTCCAGGCACCTCTGCTGTTCCTGCCCCACCAGGCATCCACATAATCTGGTTTTCCAGAACTCACTCTCTGAAATTCTTTTGTACATTTGACCTTGGAGAAGGAGGGCTCAAGACCTTTGGGACAAGTCAGCGTCAGTTCTGTATTCTGTGGGTATTCGGTTTTGCTCTCTGAAAACTGAAGTTGTGCATCCCATTGAGGTTTTGGGCATTTTGCTGTTGGGGAGAAAATGTGAGAGTCCTTCTCAGTGAGGGAATGCTCAGGCATGAGAGAGACCAAGCCTGTGGTTATTATTAGCTTTCAACACCGTGAGGAATCCCAAGGACACCCAAGGGCAGGAAAGGAGCATGTGGCTAGGCAAGGAGGTGACACAGGACCCTGGGAGAGAGGTGAACTGAGGTGCAGCATCTGTCCCCATCCAACTTCCCCATAACATACAACTCAGGAAGAGATTGGCAGGAGATGCAGGGACAGAGAAAACCTGTCCCACATTGAAGGCTTCTAACCCTCTCCATCTGGGAGACTGCTCCCAGCTGGGGCCTGAGTCTGAGCTGTGTCCAAGGTCTCTCACAGATATGGCAGGATGTCTATGTGCCCTCCCCAGTGAGAAGTGCATGTAGCAGGGGAGACCCAGTGGTTCCCAACTTACCCATGGTACAGGTCAGCTTCTGTGTCAACCTGTGCCACGTTCCCCCAATTGCCAACACCTCCCAGGCATTGTTCTGTTTTGGAGGAGTCCTGTTTGCACATCTGATCACAGCAAGGGGAGGAGCATCGTTCAGAAAGCAGCTCAGTGTCACCTCTTCACCGACCCAGTAAAAATTCTGGTTTGGGCTAAACTGGAGCTCTGAGTTCCACTGGGGCTGCTGGCATCTCTCTGCACAGGAGAGGAGAAGGAGCACATGTAAGCAGGATGAGAAGAGGTCTGCTGGGGTATCACTTGCTCTGATTTTGACAGGGCCCATCTCCTTTGGTTACCACATTCAACTCCTGATCCCTCTCTTGCAGACTAGAACAGAGTTATTGGTGGCAGCAAACCACTCCAAGAGCATTTCCATCCACGCCTGCTAAAGTCTTGCAGGTTTCTCTACTCAGGCTCCATTTGGATAAGGCTGGGCAGGGTCTGAATTCCTCTCCAGCTTTTACACAGAGTTCCATCCCCTGCCACCACCTTGGCCATACCCCCAGTCATTGTTTGAAGGCAAAGGGCTTCCAGTGGCACTGAGTGCAGTGACCCTTGTTCCTGCCCCCCTTGAACCCCTCCTAGGAGCACAGAGCCCAGCAAGTGCCTACAGCAAGGTGCTGAGACAAAAAGAGCATTGTCACTGCCAGGACATGGGGGAAACCAAGGCATCCAGGTCTCCCATTCCTGCACTGTCATGTGCGTGACCAGGTCACAGAGGGTCTGTCACCAGCTCAGCACCCTGGGTCAGGGTGGTGCAGGGCTGTGCTTACCTTTGCAGGTGGCAGTCTCATTCCACATGGCCTGTGCCCCTCTGGAAATGCACTGAATCTGTGGTACAGATGGCAAAAACTTCCCAGCACACCTGAGCAGCACCACTTCGTTCAAGTCATAGCTGCTCCTCTCCGGGTACAGCCGCAGTCTGGAGTCCCAGTCAGAGGGAGCTTTACATTTTCCTGTGTGCAAAGGCCAGGAGGCAGAGCCTGAGGGTCCCTGGGCTCCAGCAGCATCCTCAGGGGTGAGGGTGGTCCATCCAGAGGAGTGCCAGTCCCCCTGTCTTCAGAGGGGTGGCAGAGAGGGCACCTCCCAGGATGAGCCCCATCCTCCAGATGCTTTATCCCTCCTCATGCCCCCAGGGGCAGTGCAGGAGGGTTATCCACAGTCCACCTGCCCGCCTGCTGCTGCAGAAACACCCCAGCCAGAGGGATCCAGCAGCCTGGGGGATGCTGCTCTCTCCCACAAATACAGGGGCTGTGGCAGTGCACCAAACTCTCTGCTGGCACCACTCATTGGCATTCCTGTCATTCTGCTGGACATATCCTATTCTCTCTCTCTCTCTCACACACACACACACACACACGCACGCACACACACACACACATTTGCAAAAAAATCCCACTCAAGTTGCCACTTTACTTTTGGTCTGGATGCTACACTTGTTGTTTCCTCTCCTCCATCCTTCTTGCAAAATATATGATGGCTCCTAGGAGCATCTACCTCCCATCCCACATCCCTCCCATCCTCATCCAAATCGAGTTACACCCCTCATCTGAGCTGGCAGAAGGGGCTTGGCTGGGACTGCATGTGGGTATTTCACCAGCTGGACATTTGGTTGTGTTCTGCAACGTGTAGATTGGGCAACTGATTGAAATAAATCATCATATTCCTTTTCATTAGATTCTATACAGGAGCTGCTGGCTCTCTGCATGGCCCGAATTTGGGTCTCTACCCTCTGATCAGATCCCACCTTTTGCATAAGAATTGTAACTCTCTGTGAGTGTTCCTCCACTATACAAATGCTGACGGTGCTGTGAGTGCTCAGGAGCATGGCTGGCCTCTCCCACATTGCTCCACTCTTGACCTATGTGCAAGGGGGCCTCACCATTTTTCCTTTTGTAACTGTTCCACACTTCCTGGTAGCTGGGAGAGCTCCCACTGCACTCAAAACCCACTGGCAACACTGAACGTGGCAACCTGCTGGGCAGGAAACTAGGAGGAAAAGAGAAATTCTCCTTTGCAGACACTCTGCTGACACAGGTGCAGATTTCAAGAGGTATCTGGGACAGCATCTTTCCCCAAACATGGATGTTCTGCTGGCAAGGGTGATTGCAGCTGCACAACAGAGCTCTGCCTGGCTCCCAGCTCTCCCTGAGTCTTGTCATAGAGCAAAGCTCTTACTGCTGAAACAACTGTGAGTGAATGTGTCTAGACTGACTACACTTCCTTGCAGAGGCTGGGGGTTACTCTGTGTTTGAAAAAGTCACATCTCATGGCTGCTGCTTTAGAGGTGCAATACAGTGCAGACTTACTGTAGCAAAGATGAGAGCTAGTCTTTGTTTAAAGATTGGAATTTTTTCTTTTACTAAACAGTTCTACTTCTGCACAACTGAAATTAGCCATATTTAGCATTATGCTAATTATTGTTTACAGGCACTTAGGACTCATTCAGTCTTTCATAAATGCCTTGGACTGGAAGGTTCCCAAGGAAAATTTTGTTTCCAGGCCTCCTGTCATGCACAAGGATGCCTTCCACTACACCAGGTTGTCCAAAGCCATCCAGAGTCTGGCCTTGAATACTTTCAGGGACGGGGCATCCAAGGCTTCTCTGGGCATCTTGTGCCAGTGGACATCAAAATACTGACTGCAATACTTTGAGTGTGACCATGCAGCTAACTCCATCCCCACTGAGTGGTCCATCCATCAAATCCACACCTTCACAGTTTGGAGTTAAAGATATCATGCAGGACAGTGTCAAATGCCTTGCAAAGTCCAGGTGGATGATGTCAGCCAATCCTCCCTTATCCACAAATGCTGTCACTGCCATAGAAGGCCAACAAATTACTCAGCTATGATTGGTCTTTGTGAAGCCATCACAAATCATTTCCACTGCCTTAGAATAGTTTCCAGCAGGAACTGCTCCATGGTCTTGCTCAGCATCAAAGGGAGACTGACTGGCCTGTAGTTCTCAGAGTCTCCCTCATTTCCCCTTTTTTAAAATGGGTTGTGCTTCTCCTTTTACACTCAGTGGGAGCTTTACTGGAAGTTGCCTGCTTCAACTGCTCAGCTATGATGGACAGTGTCTTCACCTCTTCCTCCACCTCAGTACCCACACATGCATCTCATCAGCTTGCATGGATTAGTGCACCTTCATGTGCCTCAGAGGGTCTCAAATCTGGTCTTTTCCTGCAGCAGATGGTCCTCATTCTGCCAGTCCCTGCTTTTGCCCCCTGCAACTCAGGTTACTTGGCTAAGGGCACCACAAAACAGGTGTTGTATAAGACTCCTGGGCTGGAAGTGAGTGTGAAGGGATTGCATGAACTGCAGTGGTGTAACAGCCACACATTTCTGACTATGCTCTCCACCTTCACCAGGGCTCCAGAGAATCATTTCTCTTACACCTGGGCACTTTTCAGATGTAACCCTTTGCCAGGAACATCAGTCTCTGCTCTGTTATCTTTATTTTAGGTGAAAAGGCCTCCACAGGTGTGCAGACTTGATCCAGGGTTTCCTCAGTGTTCCTGTCAGTGTCACTGAGCTGGAATGGTGGGATGCTGCTGGGATGAGCATGGACTCCAGCACAGCCTCAGGCAGGGGTAGACATGTGAAATGTGCTTCTGCAAAGACCACACGTGTGCCAGCGGAGTGTCAGTGGCCACATCTGCCCTTGGACACAAAGATTGCATGGCAGAGCAGTCCTGCAGGCAAACCCTCTTGCTCCCTCCTTGCTTCTTCTCTGCCCACAGGGTGCCTGGCAAGCACCAGGGGGATTCCTGTCCTCTGCAACTCATCCTTTCCTTCCCAAGCTCTCTGAGCTGTGTTTGATGCCATGTGCTTGCTGAGAGGAGCTAAGAAAAGCAACCATTGTTTCCACAGAAAAAACCACTGTTTTTCCTGTTGCACTGGAGAGTTGCACTGGAAGCCACTGAGAACATAATCATGGATCTTACAGTATGTCTCAGAATTTGGGAATGGAGGTGATCATTTGGCCTCACAGGCTCCCCTATGCCCCTTGACCTGCCAGATGTGCCCCTGTTTTGCTCAGGGACAGACAGAGGCTGATACAGCACCCAAATCCAAGCTGGACATGGACCATGCTGAGCAGAGCCCAAGGGCTGGGTGGGAGAGATCAGAAAAGGCAGGCAGAGCCCACATCTCATTCCCATACTCAAAGAATCCAGTGATCAGAGAGTGCCACTTCAGGGGAGTGCACGAACATCAGAAATGATCCTGGGGCTTAACAGTGTCTGACACAGGGGCTGGGTATGGCTAAAAAAGCTTGTTTGCCTTGCAGAGGGGCAAGGTACACCAGCAGGGCAGGCTGAGGACTGTTTACCTCCTGCACACAGAGCATGCTGCCAGCAGTGCCAAACATCACAGCCCCTCCAGGACTTGCCTCCTGCCCACATTCCTGCAACTGTAGAGCAACGAACCCCTGCCACAGCACTGGCACCATCTGCATCCAGGCATCTACAGCCGCCCAGAGTCCCTGCTGGTGGCATTTCTGATGACTGTTTGAGGGTAAAGCCTAGAAAGCTCTGCTTCTCTGCAGAATGGGGAAGAGCAGACACTTTCAGTCCCTGCCTGTTTTCATCTCAAGAACATTGCTGACTACAAACCACCTTGGCCTCACTTCTCAAATAAGTCCAAGTCTTTCAGGCTGATCAGCACTTGAGGCTCATTGGGAGAAGCTAATCCATGGCTGCTGGCTGCAGTCAAGATGGACAGGGTGGGGGGAACACCTCTGTCCTCCCCCTCCTTACACTCCTTTCCAAATCATTCCATAAAAATTGTCATGGGAAAAGGGCACCTTGGGGCAAAGGAGCCTGTGCTAACCCAGGGTGCCTTTGGCGTGTTTTGGAGATGTTCATGGGAAGCTCTCAAGGGACTTCCACTGGAGAGATGGAAGTCCCCACTTGTGCAAAGCAGTTGGAAGTATTTGTGGGACTGGCACATTGATGGAGAAATGAGAGTGCTCAGGCAGAAGGGGGAAAGAAACACTCAGCTTTCAACCTTGTAGGGATTAACAGCAGCTGGGAGAGTAGTGGAACAGTTCTCAGACACTGTTTTTTACCCTGCACAGTGGTATGCAGAGAGCTGCCCACAGGCTCTCCGGCCCAGCTAGAGGAAGGTGACTGAGTCAAGTGAAGTTTCAGCAAGGAAAATGTGGTGTAGATGTGACCAAATAGGCACCTTTTGTAACATGCTCATTGTGAAATGGGAAATACTGAATGCCTAAGACAGGAGTGGTAACAAAAGGTTGGTCTATTTGCCTCCTAAAGGCAGATATTTACTGTTTTGGTTCTTTTCCTAGTTAATGCTATTAAATGAATACCCTCCTCGCTGACATTGTTTAACACCCATGAATATAGAAAGCCTTTTTCAGAAATATCTGGCCTGCCTGTCCCTGCTGCAAGGAGTTATGAGCCTGGCAGGCTAAATAAAGCCCCAGCATGGGCCAGAAGGGGAGGGTCAGGAGAAAGGAGAAACAGCTTTGCTGATCATTCAGGTCAGGCTCCTGGGTTCAGCCCTTTGCTTAGCAGCAAAAGGTGTCCTTTCTTACACTGTGTTATCTCACATACAAAGAATAAAGAACAAGGTGAAATTTAAGAAGCAGTAGGTGAAGTTCAACCCTTTTGACAGGGCAGCTCAGCAGCTGAGAGAGGTGACAGCAAAGTGCACTGCAGTCTTGCTGTGTTTGATGCCATGTGCTTGCTGAGAGGAGCTAAGAAAAGCAATCACTCTTTCCATCAGTGGAAATTTCTATTGCAAGGCACTGAGAGCACAAACACGGGTCTTAGAGCATCTCTCTACTTCTCAGCAGCAACCAGAGCTGCTGAATGGGTCTTTAAGAGTGATGGAGCAGAGAGAACCTTGGGGATGCTCTGCCTGGGAATCATGGCAGGGAAAGGAGGTGGCACAGCAAATCACTGAACAAGGCATTGTGAGAAGAGCTGGGAAATGGTGGCACTTTAACCTGGACTGGTCCATCAGATGCTGAAGAACATCTGACACGTGTCTAAGAACAGGAGGCAAAATTTGTGTTTCCTGAACCTGTGCTCTGGTGATGGGAAGTGGAAGAACAGTGGAGCACACAGTTCCCCACCCCTAGGGGTTAAGCCCCAGGCACTCCTCTGCAGAACCTCTTAGCACTCCTGTTCCCCACAGGATCTACTCTATGCAGGCATTGTTTGGAATTCGGCTGACACAAAACGTTTCAGATTGGCTACGGCTTAGTGTTAACTACCATCCTCCCACCCCCACAGTTGGTTATTGCAGCTGTGATCCTCCGTAGAACTTCTTGTCAGCTGCCACTAGATCACTACATAGCATCAAGCAAGGCTGATGAAAAAGGAGTCAGGGCCAGCTTGGATTCCAGACCTTTCCTTCGCACAGAAAAAAACAAAAAAAGTGCCCTAGAAGCTTCTCCACGTGTCTCCACCTGCACTGGGACTGTAAGGGAAGGAGAGTTTTGTAGTGGTATTACATTTCGGGGAGGAAAAATACCCTGTGAGAGCAGCACAGCAAGACAATGAGATGACAATAGGACAATGACACAATTCACCCTGCTGAGTTCACAGCGTCCCAGTGATGGGGTGAGCAGAACAAGAGGGCCAACCACACGTGCCAACCACATCCTGTGCCTGTGCTGTTTCCTGCACTATTCTCTGTGGTACTAAGCACAAACGGTTGTACCCTCTATCTGCCAGGGAGTATGCTCAGGGATCCCACCCAATTTCTCCCTCCCTCTGTCCAACAGCTCTACCCTGCCCCACTGCCACTGTCAGCCCATTCCACCCTCGCAGGGATGGCAGAGACCCTCCTGCCTCACTCGGGCCATCTTCCCTGCCCTGTCCCTCTGGTGGGGAAGACCCTGATCCATCAGATCAGAGGTGCCAGGATGGGATGAACACACAGGCTGAGGATGTAGGCAGGGCTGCTCACACTGCTGGGTGTGGCCACCACATGCTTTTGTCTTGGTTCCTGTTTTCACAAGCACCACGGTGCAAACTCAGCAATATCACTGCTGCCACAGGCAGCCCCAGACTCCTCTGGGGTGGCAGGGTGACTGAGACCTGCAGAGTGTGACAGGAATCTGCAGGCCTACAGGTCCCTACTGCATCCCACTGCACTCGACACGGACAGATGCTGGTCTTAGTGTGCACCTTGGAAACAACAGGAAAGCCACACAGTGCTTGGACACGATTGCACATGCTTTCCTGGGAGAACAGCTACAGCAGGGATCTGGGCAATGGGAAGACACTTTGGGCAGGAGAATATCCCTTGTAACAGTGGCAGCCGTTGCTTTCTGCGTGACAGTGTGCTGTGCTCGCACTCTCTTCAAGCACACGGACACATTTTCCCTGGAAACAGACTCCCATGACACTCCTCACATAGTACAGACCCTGGTGTCACTTCACATCAGCAATTAAGTTTCTGATCCCATTCCCTGTGCTCTGCCATGGCCACTAGATCAGCTGTTTTCTCTAGCCTGCATCCACCCAGCACCTGCAGCACCACAGTGGATGACATGATTAGATGCTAGTTTAATGATTTTTATCACCTAGCTCCAAGAAAATTAGTTTAGAGAAATACTCCAATTCAGACAGATGCAGAACAATGCACGGTCACACTTCCTGGACCCACAGCTCAATTTCCAGACAGTACAGCCTCCTGGGAGGACAGATAACATGTGAGCCTGTAAATTCCCACTGACTCTGCTGGCAACAAAGTGTGCAGCCAGTGTAAGAAGAGCCCAGCAGAACCTTAGGGGTGCCCTGATCCTTCCAGCACCAAGGAATTCCACCAAAGAGCAATCCCAGAATATGAAAACTTTTCCCCAGGCTCTCCTGGACACCCAGGGGCTCAGCTCATGGCTCCCCTGCTCTTTGCTGGGCACCAGAACCCATCTCCTCTGTGGTGAGGACATGGCACCCTGACACTGTGCAAGGACATATGGACACCTTGTATTTCCAGCTCTGTGGAGGAACACTACAGACTCTGCAGAGGCTTTCCCAGTACCCCAGCTTTGCTGCCCTCCATCCCCAAACAGAACTCTGCCTCACCACAAGCCAGCTGGTGGACTTGGGCCCCAGTGTGGCCATCAGACCTCTCTGATACAGCTGCCGTATTCTGCAAGCCATGAAGTTGCACAGCAGCTGTGCAAAAGGAGGACAGTAAAACCTTCTCTTGGGGGTAGAGGAGAGCGCACTGCTTACCTTTTTCCAGGGATTTTCCATAAGTGTTCGGAGAGGGCTTATCATGATTTTGTGCTGCCAGCAGAGGTGTGAGGAGCAGGAGAAACATCCATTGCAGGGCCATGTTTGCCTACGCTCCCAGGGCAGGACTGAGGTCTCAGCTCCGCCGGCTGCCTCACTGCACACCCATCTGATTGTGAGTGGTGCAAGCACGGAAAGGAAACAGGCATGCAGAGAAATCACATATGGTGCAAAAGGCTTCCTCATTGGAGAGGGAAACTCCACCAGTGCTTTCTTTCTCTTTCAGCTCCACGACCCTTTTGCAATCTAAAAACCACAGTTTTTAGGTCTTCTGTCAGGAGCAGCTATCAAGCACAGCTGGGCTGCCTCTTCTCCCAGCACAGATCTCAGCAGGGTTTGTGAGGCCCCACTCCATGAACCTGCCTTTTTATTTCCTTTGCTCAAATATGAAGCTCACCCATAGAGGGGTCAATGTACTCAAATATATTTGCCCTGGAAAAGATGTCCTGGGGCTGCAAGTGCACAGAGAGGACCCTGTCATGGCAGCAGGGCAGAGCCTGGGATGTACTTGGGAGGTAAGTGTGCTCTGCCTCAGGTACCTGGGAGGTTGGGGAGTGGAGGGAAACAACTGCTGCTTTGCCTCTAGTAACAGCAGCAACCCAGAAGTCACCTTTCCCTGCCCCTTCGGGCATCTGGGCCTTTCAAGACAAAAGTTAGAGCAGAAAACGCAAATGGTATCAGTAGGAAGAGGTCCTTCAGTTTGGAGGATCTCTGCAAAAGGAATAGGAGAATGCCATAAATTAAAAATGTCTAAAAAAAAAAATCACATCCCCTTCTCCACTCTGCACCAGTCCCAGGAGCGCAATGGCTCACAGCTCCTATGTTATCAGAACCTGGCATCTCTGAAAATCCTTCATGGCCCCACATGAAACCTCAAAAGCCTCGGACAAACTGTGGCCCAAGCAGCTGTCAGAAAGCTCTCTAATCTTTACACTTCCCCTTGCTCAACATCAAAAAAATTCAGCCTTGACTGTATCCTGGGCTCTGGCAGAGAGGATGGAGTAGTGATGCAAGACAGTTCTGCTTTCTCCAGAGGGTCCAGTGCCTTCTGGTCGCACCAGGCAAGCTGAAAGCCACACAGACAGCTGCACCCAGCTGGAAGGATGGGCAGGCTGGATCTCAGCAGGTGTAGGCAAGGAGCTGTGTCCTGCTGCAATGCCAGGGTCCAGGCATGCTGCCAGGAGTGTGTCCCATTTCACCACAAACCTTTCAGGGCTCTGGCACTGGAGCCACATTTTGCAGCAATCGTGTCACCCCAGGGACATCAATCTGCTGTGAGGACACACTCTCCTGTCGACCCTACAGATGTTGTGGCAGATCTGGAGTTCTTGAAATGTTTGCAAAAACGCCTCCTGGCTGCTTCTACAGGCTGTTCTTTGCTCACTTTTTTGTTAGTCTTATCAAGAATATATGTCTTATCTGTCTGACACCATTTTTGTCCTCTAGACATGACTTCTTGAAGGAGCCTCTCTGTTTTGAAGAACCTCTGGCCCTGGTGGTTATTCCTAATGCTTTGCCTCTACTTTTTGAGCTCTGAAGGGCTGCCTTAAGTCTTTGAAATATTGCTGGACACTGTGACCATGCTGCTTTATCTGTTTCCTTTTTTTCATGTATTTCTCCTTTTTGGTGCTGATTAAGATATCCCTGGACTTTCCAGTCTTTGCTGATTATGCAATGTCAGGGAAACAAAGCATGTTGTGGCTGTCACCAGCAGGCAGCCCTTTCCTGGGAACATGCTTGCCCCATATTTCCTGCACAGAGCTCAGCTCCCCATTTTCCTGCCAGTGGTGCATGTGGAGAGCCACCCACTGATGCCTTGCTTGCCCTGCCTGGTATTGCAAACCAGTCATGGAAGTGCTTGAAGACCAACAGCAGTTGCCCTGTGAAGGGGCACCCTGCCCCTTTCATTTGGGATTTCTGTTCCCAAAGGTGTATCCATAGTGCAAAGAGGTCTGCATCCCTCCTCTGGAGCAGGGCCCCATCACCTTGGAGAATCACAGAATCACAGAATGAGCTGAGCTGGAAAGGACCCACATGGATTATCGAGTCCAAATTTTTGCCATGCACAGGACTTCCCCAAGAGTCACACCACGTGCCTGAGAGCAGTGTCCAAACTTCTTGAGCTCTGTCAGGCTTGGTGGTGTGTTCACTTCTCTGGGGGGGCCTGTTCCAGTGCCCAACCAGCCTCTGGGTGAAGAACCTTCTCCTAACATCCAGCCTAAATATCCCTGGACACAACTTCAGCCCATTCCCTCAGGTCCTGTCACTGGTCACTACAGAGAAGAAATCGGTGTCTGAAAGGCCTTCTGCCCGCAGTTGTAAGTCAGTGCTTGCAGCCACACATGCTCCTCCCTGCCTCATGCTCTCCAGGAGTGGCATCTGGCTGCCAGTCCTCCCCTGGCATGGAGCACACGCAGCTGCTGGTGCCAGACTGGCCCTGGTCCCACGAGCATCCCGGCCTCGGGAAAAGTGCCCTGGGCTGTTCTCTTGGTTCAGGACAAATTTAGAGAGAAAATCTTTGAATGGGGTCTCTTTAGGAAGCAGATTTAAAGAGTCTTTCCTGTAACTGGCTTGGGGAAATGCTTCCTTAGAGAGAAGTGGAAAAAAAATTGTTTATTTAAACACTTCCCAGCACAAAAATGAACAATATTAAACAGTAAAACCTGTTGCTGCTCTGAAGAGATGACAAATTCAGAGAATTCCATTCTGTGGGTCACAGTCCAGCTCACTCAGGCTGTTCTCAGTCCCTTCCGTGGTTCTCAGGATGTTTCTCAATCCCTCTGGCCTTGGGAAATGCTGAGGCCCAGGCCAGGCCTGGTGGGCCGCAGGTGTGAGCTCCTGGTGCTGCTCTGGGTTTTCAGTCCAGAGCAGGTTCAAACAGTTCCAGAAAAAGGAAAAATAAAACAAAAATTACAGTCCTGGGAGCTTCTCTGCCTCAGCTAGGCAGAAAAACTAACCAAAAGCAAAGGAGAGCTCTCTCCTGTTGCCCACTGCAGACACCACAGTCCATGTGAAGGATGTGGGGGAGCAAGTGCCGTCTCTGATAAGAAACTCTGTACCTCTTTTCTCCCCCTTTACTCCTGAAACCAGCCTTAAAACTGCAGAACTCAATATTCAATAACAAGAGAACAGACAATTTGGGGATATAAGTATCATAAAGTCACCCCAAGAGCCACTCGTAGGCAACGCTGCCACAGCAGTTTGCCCAGAGCAGGCCTTGTGGGTTCCAGTGCACAGCTGGAGGCACTGAGGCAGAGAGGGAGCCAGCCAAGGGCCCAGGGCACCAAGTCAGTGCAGAGCCAGTTTCAGTGCTGAGCCCCAGCATGGTGCCCAAGAGCAGCACTGTCCTTCCTCCGGCTGGAGGGGAACAGGCTGTGCCCCAGTGTCAGCCCGGCCCCAGCACTCCTGGCCTGCTGCCACAAGTGGGGCCTCGCTGAGCAGGGGCCTGGGAAGTGGCTGCTGTGACTCCAGGCTGGGACAGAGGCAGTGCCAGGCCTGTGCCAGGCCTCTGCAGCTGGGCTGGCCCAAAAGCTGATGTTCAGCTCTTTTGGGCTCACACACAGCTCTCGGCGGTTAATATGAGCTTCTACGTAGTTTTATGACCCCAAACTAGTGGCCATATATATGCCAGAGTCACCTGCACACCCATCCCCAGCCTGGCAGCCCCTGCCCATCATGCACAGCTGCTGAATGGAAACTTGTGGGATTTCAAATGTTCAAGGATGAGGCCGAGCTGGATGGGCATTGGAGCAACTTGGTCTGGTGAGTGGCATCTCTGCCCACAGCAGCAGGGGTGGAACTAGATGATCTTTAATGTCCCTTCCAGCCCAAACCATCCTTTGATTCTCTGCATTGTGTGTGTGTGTGTCACTGCCCCTGCACACTTCCAGTCTGAGCATGGGACCTGGCTGCCAGGAGGGGCATAGGAAGGAAAGGCATTCCCGTCTCTCTTCCAATAAGTATCAGGCCTTTCCGTTGGACACAGGCATTCCAGAGTTCCTTCAGCACTGACACCCAGGGTCCATGGTCAGTGCCTTTGAGCTGAGGATGAGCCAGGTCCTGATCACCTGGGCAGAGGAGGTCCAAGGACCCCCTAGCACCTGACACCAGCAGGTCCCCCCTCTCAGCTGGCACATGCCCCTCAGATTGTCATGCTCATCTGGACTCCCATTGCACCCTAAATCTGCCCCAGCCCTGCTGTCACCCCATGACTTTACTCCTCCAACACTGGGTCCCACAGTCATGTGGGCCATCCCCCCAGCTTCTGTACCATGCAGAGCAGATTCCTGCACCATGAAACTGGGCTCCTTTTTGCTTCCCACACGATGAATCTCTGCTCCCAGGATTCACCCATAGAGCCCAGCACTTCTTTGCTAAGACCTGCTTTGAGATCTGAAAGGAAGCCAGGAGCAACTTTGCTGAGCAGCTGCTCAGAGACATCTGCCAGGAGCAGGAGAGGAGGAGCCTGCTGCTGCTCATGTGTCATGAGACAGGCAGCACTGACTGCATCTTGGTGCTGGTGCAGAGCTGCCCCTGGCCTGGCTCTGCACCCCAAAACACATGAGGGGCCTGGACCAGCAGCGTCCCCAGAGAGCAGGAGCCCCCATGATGAGCATCTACAGACACACAGTGTCTCTTCTTCGTGCTTAGCATGACCCTGACAGAGCTCATAGGCCTGTGTCCCCATCAGGGTCCTACAGCTGACCCTCCAGGACCAGGTCACCAGCAGGGCCACCAGTCAGAGTTCAAGTACTGTCCCAATGTCCCATACACATTGCTGTGTGCTTCCAGCCTTGCAGGATTCCTGGGCTCCGTGCCCTGTGGCCAGTTCCTTGCTGGCACAGGCTATCTGATAGCCACCAACCTGGGTCTGCTTGACCTTAGCCAGAGGACCCCAAAGAAGACCTCATCAGCTGCAGGTTCCATAGCAGCAATCCCAAATCCAGCCTCTGACACCTTAACCACCCCTCTGTGCCTCCCCTTGTTCCAAGGCTTCCCCAGCAGTGAGCACCCAGGGAGCAGCTCAGTGTCAGTCCCCACAATGCAGGCAGCTGGAAATCCCCCTTCCTGCCTCAGGGCTGACTCAGCACCCTGGGGGGACTGTTTGCCAGCACATGGTCCCCTTCCTCATTTTGGGCCAGCCAGTGCACGCAGGGAGAGCAGCCTGGCTCCATGGAACTTGTAAACAGCCCTGACCATTGGCCTCTCTGAGAGCTTAATCAAAACAGCTCATGTACAGGCCCTGGTTGCTCTGTGCTGCAGGGATTTATGCTGCTTCAGCTGTGGGCTTTGTCCAGCAGTTCTGATGCACTGCACATGTGCAGATCATTTGTTCACATGGATGCAACAAAGTCCAGAGCAGTGCTCCTGCAATAAAGGTGGGATTCACAAGCAGAGTTCTTCCCCTCTCGCTTTGAGCTGCTGAGAGAAAAAGAGAAGAGGTGGCTCTTGGGGTTCATAGTGGACTTGGAGGCCAAATGATTTTTTTGAGTCCAAGTTTAGAGCCCCTGGAGTCTTTCCTTGTAAGTGACCCACAGCCACTAAAACTCATGGCCAGGTTATCCCAGGCTATGGATCCCAGCCCCCAAGCCTACAACTTCTTCACCTTCACGCTCCCATGACCCAGGAGAAGCAGATTCCAGGATGAGATTGTGTGATCGCCTGTCTGAAACCTGCCTGGGTCCCTGCAAGCAATGCACAAGGAACTCCAAAGAGCCCTGCCTCCTCAGGACATAGCACCATGTGTAGTGCCCACTCCCCCCACCCGTCAGGCCTGAGCTGACAGCTCTGACTGTGAGGGCAGCCCACGTCCTCCTGCAGGTCTGGTGTAGGCTCTGGTGAGCGCAGAAGGAAGCCTGCAGTGCAGTGTCCCAGCACGGGTAACCCACAGAGCCCTCAGAGGGATGTTCTGAAATGACAAGTCTAGGTAGGAGGGAGCTGAATCAGCACCTTTTTTATTAATATGCATCATAAATAAAGAAATAAATAAAGGCGAGACACCTCATTCTACCAGGGAAATACAAATTAAATACGGTGCAACATCCGCTAAGCGATGTACAAGCAGGAGGTAACCCAGCAAGACCAGGGCCCCTTGCCATGGTGAAGCCAGGCCAGGCACGATGCTGTGAACAGCGTCAAGCCGGCCATGGCACCAAATGCTGGCATGGCCTTTCATTAACACTGTTCCCCACCTGACAGGCAGGTGAAGATCCCCACTACAGCAGGCGGCATGAACATGGCAAGGAAGGGGTTGACTGGCATTGCCTCTACCAAGGACCCCAGGACCTCCAGTATCCCCTTGTGTTTGTGCACAACACTTATCCCCCCCACCCCACGGCACTGCTCAGCAAGACCAGAAACCCTGTGCCAAAGGGAGCTCCACCCCTCCCTCCCTCCCCCGGCTCCCCAGCTCCCTCTAGGAGCACCCCCAATCTGCTTGCTGGGAGCACTGCCCCCAAATCCCTAGCCCAGTCAGGGACCCTGCCCTCATTCCCTCCCCTCCAGCACTCCAAGAGCACCTGATGATAAGATGTAGCAATAGCTCATCCCAAGTGAGTGTGATGTTTAGGGAAAATCACAATGGGATGGTAATAACTGACTACATTCACATTAGTGTAGTAACAGCCTTAGGGTGTATCTTTTCTGGTAAAAGCCAGGCCTTTTTGATGACTATGGAAGTACCCTAAGCCGTGGTATTTATCGTTTTCCTCTGGGGCACAAGCAGCTTTTCCTGCTCACAGCACGGTGAAGCAGAGAACAAAATTAATTGTGTTGCTGTGTGATGGATGAATCTGCCCTTTGCTGTCTGAGGAGCTACAGTGGTGCAGTCCTTCTGGTGTGGGTGCTGGAGGGAGCACTCTGTGCTGCTGCCCCTCTGAAGTGGTTTTCTCCTCTGCTCCCACCTTGCTGGCAAGCAGCCACTTCACACAAGTTTTCTGGTTGCTTCCATCTCCCTTTTTACAGGCAGGCTGTGCTCTGCCAAGAGCAGTGGAGCAGTTTCACTACCTGCTGTGGCCGGACCACGGGGTGCCAAGAAACGCGTCGCAGCTGCTGTGCTTGGTGGAGGCGGTGAACAAGAGGCTGCTGGAAGCACCTGCTGGACCCGTGCTGGTGCACTGCAGGTGGCAGCTGGGGCTGTTTGGGTGCTGGGGCAGAGCCAGCAGGGGCAGCACTGACCCGCAGCTCCCTGTGTCCTCAGCGCCGGGATTGGGCGCACGGGTACCTTCATCGCCCTGGACTTCCTCTTGAAGATGGGCAAGGCCGAGGGGAAGGTGGATGTGTTTCACTGCGTGCAGCAGCTGCGGGAGCAGCGGGTCAGCATGGTGCAGACCAAGGTGAGGAGAGATATTTGCTCCCTCCACACCTCGGGCTGCAGATCCAATTCCCACCTGTGGGAGTCGACACAGGCAGGTGGCCAGAACACCCACAAAACCAGGGCTGAAATGCCAAGAGTAAATTTACTTCATTGCCTTGCTAGCTGGAGGATCCCAGCAGGTAACACATAAGTGGGAGCACCAGCACCATCAGGCTCAGTCCATCCTGGGGGACAGTGGGTCTGCTCTTGTCACCCATTTAACAAAGGTTTGTGCTCGTGTGCACAGCTGGGCTGTGATCTCCTCTGTGTTTTTATGGTCCCTGGTCTTTGATCTCCCCCAATACAAGTGCTAAACCATGTCCATGACAATTCCCCCCAGGTCTGAAAATGCCTATGCTCTCTCTACACAGATTCTATTCCCCAAAGCAGACAGAGGATGAACAGCAGTAGGCTGTTGAGACAAAATACATAGGATTTCTCACACTGTCATTTTCCAGCCCTCGGTATTCCCAGTTTTAAAACCCCTTGACAGAATCCACCATGGTCCTTCTAAATGAAAAGCTGTTCTTCTCCTTTTAACCCTTTGCTCTCAACAGCCACCCTTCCCAGGGACATGTGGCATGCAAAGCCTCATTAGCCATGCTGTTCATGATCTAGCCACAGGGACTAGGACTACCAGGTGATGGAGACTGAAGGATCTTTTTTCAATGCTGTCTCCAAACCTAGTTGGAATCTGCATTTTCCTAACACTCTCTGAGGTATCAGCAGCATTTGTATGCCTTGGTCACCCTGATACAGAAGGGCTGTCTTGTAGGCAAGGATAATGAATGAGAATCTACCTGTCCCTGAGGCTTTCAGGATGTCTGCCCTCTTGGCATCTCCTGGGGGCAGCAGTGTCCTGGCCTAGGGACTGTGTCCCCATGATCTGCTCAGTGCTGGGTTCCTTTGCAGGAAACTAGGTTGGGCTGAACAAACCAGCTGCTTGTCCGAGGTCTAATTAGTCTAGAGGTTTTCTGGGCAGCCTTCCCCAGAGCAGGACTCTGGTCTGAGAGGGAGCATTAAACCTCAGGAAGATGATCTTGTCTGGGTTTCTGGAGTTGCTGGCTGTGTCCCAAAGCAGGGCTGCCTGCAGTGAGAAGTGTCTGGGATCCTCAGGGATCCATAGCAGGAAGGTGAAGGATGAACCTGACCCACTTCTGGCACAGTTTGATGACAGCTGGTGACTGGAGTTGCAGGGATCCTCCTGGACAGGCTCCAGACTGTGCAGCTGACCCATGTTCTCACACAGGAGCAGTACAGCTTCCTGTACGAGGCGCTTCTCGAAGGCTTGCTCTGCGGCAACACCGGGGTCCCAGTGGAGAGCATCACCACCCTTGTGCACTCCCTTCGAGAGGATGAGACCACAGGCCACACCAGAGTCCTAGAGAAGGAGTTCAAGGTACCACCAGGAGACTCTGAGGGCTCATCTGTGGTGCCAACCCTCTCCCTGCTCCCCTCCCCAGTGGGAGGATGGAGATGGGGGAGTCATTTCTCTGGAGAGGCTCAAGGAGGTGAGGTGCTGACAGGCAGGACTGACTGGGATGAATCTTCTCTGCAGGCCCTGCAGAGATTTTCTGAGTTGTTCCAGCTGCTGCCGTGCAGAGAAGCAGAGAAACCCAGCAACCAACCCAAGAACCGCAAGCCAGGGATCCTGCCAGGTAACGCTGGCAGGGCTGGGCAGCCTCTTGCTCTAAAAGCCAGTGCCTGACAGCAGCACGGGGGCAACGATGCTTTACTGCTGCATTCCTCCCCAGCACATGACACTGACAGGTTCTGCTCAAAGCCCAGCCATTGTTTTCTGGTTGGTAGATAATAAACACAGATCAGGCTGATTCCTTTGAACCTACTGGAGATACATGAGGTACACCTGGGATAAGGATATCCCAGTGGAGAAGCTCGGATGAGGCACATCAGGGAGCTGTAAGGATGTAAGGATGTAAGGATGTAAGGGTGTATCTGCTGTGCTCCCAACCACGGGGTTTTGGACATCCCACATCAGGGTGCCCTGAGCTGCCACAGCCACGGACATGCTGGTGCCTGCCCATTCAATCCTCTCCAGCCCATGCTGCAGGGAGCTATGTTGACTGTCGCTGTTGCAGGGAGAGAATGCCCCATGTTTCCCTGTCTCTGCTCCTTGCCCCCGCAGCGGATTCCTGCCGGCCCATCCTGATGTCCTCGGTGAACGCAGACGGCTCTCCCGCTTACATCAACGCCGTGTTCGCCAGCGTAAGGCTCCGGCCGCCGGAGCGGGAGCGGCTCGGGGCAGCGGGGACGCTCCTGAGCCCCCTGCTCGAGGCCAGGCAGGGCACCCGGCCCGGGCTGAGGTGTCCCAGCCCCCGGGCTCCTGCACAGAGCCTGCTGGCCCTGCTGCCAGGAGATGGCCCCCGCGATCGCCATCGGAGAGCCCTGCCCGTGGCGGCAGCGCAGCAGCGTGTGCCCGACACAGCCCGCGGGGAGCCCAGCCCGGGGTGATGAACCTGGGGCAGCGGGGCGCAAACTGAGCTGCTCTGAGCAGGGCTGGGCTGGGCCGTGCCGTCTCCATCTCAGCAGGGCGGCAGGGAGCCGTGCCCGCGGTGGGAAGGGCTCTCGGGGATCGTGGCGCTCTCCCCCGACACACGGATGCGTGTGTTTTGCAGACGTACACCGAGGAGGAGAGAATCATCATCACCCAGCTGCCTTTCCCCACCACGCTGGTGGATTTCTGGGCTCTGGTCTGGGATTACAGCTGCACGTCGGTAGTTGCGCTCAATCAACTCCAGGAGCTGGACAAGGTTAGCAGCCCGAGCACAGCTCTCCCCTCTCCTGATTGCCTGAGGGGCTGTGTGATTTCTGCCTTTGCCCCTGCATGTCTTTTACCAAGAGAGCCCTGCTTGCCCCAGGACCTCCTGCGAGCTTGTGGGGCTCCCCCTGGGAGAGCCCTGGGGACAGTCCCTGCACCACAGAGCCACAGCAGTGGGTTGGCCTTGGTCTCACTCAAGTGAGCATCCCTCAGGTTTGGTTTGCCCCTACCCCGGTGTCCTCTCTGATGGAGTGTTATTTTCTGGCTGCAGCACTGGGTTGGTGCCCAGCAAGTGCCTGGCAAGGCCATGTGTACGTGGTTTATGGGCGATGGGCTGGTGGGAGCCAACCCATGTGAGGTGCTGAGCCCTGCCCTGCGTGCAGGTGGGTCCGTGTGTGATCATGCACCTTTCCCCTCCCCCAGACATACGTGCAGTTCTGGCCCACCCAGGGCGAAGATGACTACGGCCGTTTCCACGTGCAGCTGATCTCAGAGGAGCCTGGGGCTGGCTTCACAACATGGACACTTGTCCTCAGCAACAGGCAGCAGGTGGGCCCTTTGCTCAGACATGGCAAACTCCTTTGAGAACAACCTCTGCAAGGGCTGGGAGTCAATAGGCTTTAATTTGGGGTCAAAGTCACAGCTAGAGATGGCAGAGGGATCTGGTGGGGTCCTGGCAGGGCACTGGCCAGAGCAGAGTCTTTTGCCTTGGGAGAGAGGCTAATCCCAAGAAAATGAGGCTGCAGGCAGAGATAGAACTCAGAGATGTTTTTTGTGTGCCTTTCCAACTGGAGGGCAGCAGCTGTGGATAGAGTTTGTGCATCTCAGTGCTTCATGGGCGGGAACTGTTGAGGCAGCTGGACACAGGACTGGTCTGAGCTGCACCTGGTGCTCAGCTCTTCTCTTATGCTCTGTCCATCTGCTGGGTGCAGAGCACTTGGTGGAGAAGAGCAAACTCTGGAGTGACATGTCAAATTGGAGAGCTGTTTCCTTGATCCAGTGTGCATGGCTGAGCCAGAACTGGCATGCACTGTCCCTCCCCCTCCCTCCTTGAAGCCACCAGGTCTCTGCTCTGCCCAGCCCACTGTCTGTCTTCCCCACTAGCCCAAGAAATCTGCAGTGGAAATCCAGTTACATCAACTGACAGACTGGCCCATGCAGCAGCGTCTTCCCCCACACCCTGACACCATCATCAGCTTGCTGGGGAAGGTGGAGACACACCATCGGCAGAGCCAAGATGGACATATCCTTGTCACCTGCTGGTGAGTGATGTCGCCTGGAGGAGCAGCCATAGCACACAGCTGGACACAGCTCAGGCTGTGTCAGGGAAGTTGGTCACAGTTCCATCTTGGGTGGATGTATGGATATGAATTGAGCCACATTAAGGGAGGAAAGCTTCCCTGTGGAGGCTGCTTGAGTGTGGGTTCTGTGGCCACAATCATCCTGAGAGTGTGGGGGTCTAGGGGGACACCTCTGAGGCTCAGGCCTGCCACCTGATCCCAGAGCAAACAAAGCTCCCCTTGGCCTCCTCCCCAGGGACGGAGCCAGCCGGAGTGGGATCTTCTGTGCTGCTGGGTTCCTGTGCGAGCAGATCCAAAGTGAGGGCATGGTGGATGTATCCCAGGCTGTGAGGATGCTGAAGAGACGGCGGAGACAGTTCATTAAAGATGTGGTAGGTGCTGACTTCAAACCCAGCTGAGATGGCAATACCAAAACAAGAGCCATTTCTGGGATTGTCCCAGGAGCTTCCCTAGCTCCTCTGTGCTCAGATCATTCTGAGGCCAGGAGCAGATGAGATCTTTGAAAACCCCATTTTCTACTGCTGGGATGTACCCACCCCTTAGTGGCAGTAGCAATCCTGCAGCACTGAATGGGCACCATTCTGCTCCTTCTGTTTGCTCAACACTTTGTACACTTTGGAGGTTGGCTCTCCTGCCAAAACCGACTGACTCCAGTGCTGGTGTAATCCAGCCATCCAGCTCCTGGAGCACATGCCTGGATTCCTCAGCAGGGGAAGGTGAACTCCAGCTGGGAGGGAGAGCGTGTACTGTACCTGTGTCTAACATGCTCTGTGTCAGGCAGTTTTGGAGACCAATGCTGATGTGCCACTGCAGGTGTTGGTCCACAGGTGTCTCATGTGCATTCTTTTATCCACAGGAACAGTATGGGCTTTGTTATGAGCTAGCCCTCAGTTACTTGAATTCATTTGAAACCTATGGGAATTTCAAGTAGGGACATCACCACAACGTAACTCTGGAAGGGATTTCAACTCCCCAAACAGCCCTTCATCAGTAACAGTGGAAGCAAGAGGAAACAAAGGGATGTGCGTGACCCCAAGATGCTTCACTCCCCTAAAAATCCACCCCAAGGGTCCTCTGTGGCTGGAGAACACAGGCTGGACTGTCTCCAAATTTTGGCCAGGTTTTGAAATGGGAACCGGACCCTCTTCCCAGCATTTGTGCAGGAACTTATCTGGAATCACAGCCTGAGTATGCAGACCAGAGCAGAAGCACCAGGACTCCACCTATCCTTCCTTACCAAGGATGAAGAGAACAGCTGTCCCATCCAGGTTCCCTTGTCCCCTCAAGTAGCCCCAAGGAAAGTGGGGGAGCTCCAACATCTATATTGGGTTTGGTCAGGCAAATCTCAAACACATGGTCCTGTAGAGCTAAACTGGTCCTTCAAACCCCATCCAATCACTTCCTGGGGCTGCATCTTCCTGGTGCTGCTCCAAATTCCTCTGCCCTACCAGCTCCATAGAGGCTCTCTCATCAGCTGTCTGGCTGCACCATGGCAATCCCAGGTTATAGTGGCTCAGAGTGAACATCCTGGATGTGCTTCAAGCAGCACCACAGAGACAGGTTCTGCCTCTGCTGCCCAAACACAGGAAACTTCAGAACCAGGAGTGACCCCATGGCTCTCTGTCTTGTGTCTCATCAATAAAGCCATGGTGGTGGTGACCTCTGATCTTTGCTTTTCTTCCAAGTTTGACGTGGCACAGGGGCCACAAGGAGCTGAAAGCACAGAGATACCACAGCATGGGCACAGAACACACACTCTTGTCCAAAATGTGTGTTAAGGGCCATTACCCTTGATGGATTCCCACCGCACATCTGCTCCAAACTCACATTAGAGCTGTGCAGTTCAGCTCAGGAGGTCAGAAAAGCTATCAGGAACCACTAGGGGAACACAGAGTCACAGCTCGTGGCTTCCCCCAACAAGGCACAGTCAGCTCCTTGCAGGGCAATATGACCCCACAGGGGCAATGAGGGGACCAGGCAGGAGCTGTGTGGAACAAGCAGCCCCTTCAAACCCTAAACCATTTATTTGTTGTCCAGACAGAACAGGCAGAGACACAAAGCAGTCCAGCCAGGCCAAGCAAAGCCCTGGGTTTGGCTGAATATCAACAGAGAGGGCAGAAGGGTTGGGGACCAAGAGGACAGGAGGAGAATGCCATCAACTGAGCTGTGTGGGTCTGAGACTGAGAAATCCTACATACAAGTCCTGCTTCCAGGAAAGCAAAAATGAAAATAAAGCCCAGGAAAAAATGATTACAGAAAGCCAGATTCAAAGGCCTTACAAAAGCAGTAAGAAAACGTGAAAGTGAAAGGGCTGAGGTATGAAAAAGCTCAACCCTCCTTGGCCTTGTGTTTTCCTCTTGCAATGAATTGGATGAATTGCATGGGTCCCCCAGGCTGGTCACAGTCACAGGAGAGCCAGGGGACATGGCAACCATCAGGACTGAGCCAGGGTCATCCTTCCCATTTTCCCCATGTCCACACTGCTCCGGATGTCTCCATGGTCCTGGCTGGGGCTGAAGTGACTGATCTCCAGCCTAGCCACCTTTACCTGTGGAGAAAAAGGGCACCCAGTGCCAGAGACAGGCTGGGGCACAAGCAGTGCCTGCCACAGCCCAGCCCTTTCATCCCAGCTGTGCCCAACCACAGGGCCCCAGAGGTGCCTGTCAGTGCTGAGGTGAGAGCAGCAGCCCCTCAGCCTGCAGGTCTCTGTGAGGCATGCCACAGACATGGCTCCCTCAAAGATCTGAGCCTTTGGGATGCTTGTCTTTGCCCACCCTTGTCCCTGCTCCAGGCAGGGAGCACTGCCTGGAACCAGACTCTGCTGCCATGGGGGCCTCAGTGGGCAGAGCCATCCTGACCATCCCCAGCTAAGGCAAATCAAGAGATGCCTCAGTGCTGCTTCTCCTGAAATTCAGATTGTCCTGGGAGATTGCAGCTCACTATAGCTGTCCCACAGCCCTATAGTCCCCTCTGTGATGGTTGTCTGCACAATTGCATTTTCCTACCTTTTTCATTATCCTCCTGAGTTTTGTTGGGCAAATACTTCCTTTTCCTGTAAAGGCAAAGGGGAGTCCTGGGTAAGAAACTGGCATTGTGTATGTACCTGCTGAACCTGTCCCCTTCCTACTCACCTGGAGAGCACAAACCACAGGATGACTGCAGTCAGAAGGAGGACTGCCAACAGCACAACCAGTCCAATCACAATGCCATGCCACTGGCCTGCAGTCTGCCCTGCAACTAACACAGAGCCAGGGGTGAGTGCCACAGCCTGGCAATGACCCCAAGAAGGGCAAAGGGTATGTGCAAGGCTGTAGCCTGTGTCCTGGCTGAGGTTTCTTCTGGGAGGTAGGATCACCCCATGTGTGGGGATTTAGCTCTGTTCCACGTGAGACCCAAAAGCACTTGAGCTGGGCCAGCTGATTTCCAGGGCAGCTGCCAGGCTGGCAAAAGGGAACATGCTGGAGAGAGGCTTGGGCACCACGAGCAAGGAGACACTCACCAAGAGAGAAGCTGTAGCAGACACAGGTGAACTTCTCTGCCTGTTGGAGGAGACAGGAGGGAGAGCTCAACCCACTCGTGCAGCACCACCCAGCTGGAGGCAAAGGTCCCCAGGCAGGGCCAGCGAGTGAGCCGGCTGTGGCCCAGGAGGCCAGGGACAGCACCCTGGCCAGGCACGGCAGAGCAGGTGCGCTGAGAGGCAGCCCAGAGGCAGCAGGGGCGCAGCTCCGGCCGGCAGCAGCCCCGGAGAGCAGGAGCAGCAGCCCGGCCGTACCTGCGGCGAGCGGCGGGCGAGGCGCAGCAGGGCCGTGTAGCCGCAGCCCGGGCGGAGCGCAGCGTTGTGCTCGCCCTGCCCGCGGCTGCCGTCGCCCAGCACGAAGTCCGTGGGGGCGCTGAGGTTGAGAACAGCGGCCACGTAGACGCTGGCGTTGAGGAGCTGCGGCTGCCCCGAGCACATGCCCTCGATCACCGAGCCGTTGTGCGTCGGGGCCACGAGCAGCTGGTGCTCCCTGCGGGGCCCAAAGTCAGCGGGACAGGGGGCAGGGGACAGGGGACAGGGGGCGGTGGAAGGGAGGCGTCTGCAGCCAGCGCCGGGCTGGGGAGAGCCGTCCCGGGGCTGCAGAGCCGCGGGGCTGCGCTCACCTGGCTGCTCCGGAGCCGCGGGCGATGGGGCTCAGGGCGAGCACGGCCGTGCCTTGCCATGGGGCGATGTCGCGGGCGCTGCGGCAGCTGATGCCCTGGGGCCCCGGGGTGTCTGCAGGGGAACAGCCGGGCAGTGAGCACGGGCGGGGCTGAGCCAGGAGCAAGGGCAGCCTCGGGCAAGGCAGGCTGCGAGCACGGCTCGTGTGTGCCCACGCTCCCGGGACAGCCGCGCAGCAAAGCTTACCGGAGCTGCTGCTGCTGCTGCTGCTGTGGAACTCCTTGGCCAGCGCAGCCCCGGCTCCGGCAGCCGTCAGTCCCTGGATGGTCACGGCGTAGCTGCTGCCAGGGCTGTGCTCCGGCAGCCGCAGCTCAGTGACGGAGCCATTGAGCCGCAGCCGCTCCGTCTCCAGCACGCTGCTGTCCGCTGCGTTCCTGGCTGTGATGCTCAGCTGCGGACAGGAGGCACAGCTGGAATGCAGCAGCTCCCAGGTGCCCGCTGGGAAGGTGCCCGCAGCTGGCAGCGACCCTGCCCGCCTGCCCTGCCCTGTGCCTGCCCGGCTGAGGAAGGAATTTGGAGAGGAATCGGCAGGAGCCTCAGCTCCAGGCGGGGACCTCAAAGGGAGGAGAGGAGGAATTTGGAGCCAACACTCGAGATGTGTGAGCAGCAGCCTGTGTGAGCAAAGGGCTCTGAGAAGCCTCTGAGAAGGGAAGAGGGAGGCTGTTTGTTTGAAGGAATGTTCATATATGTACTGAGCCCGAGGACTTGTCACTCCAGGTGTATTGCAACACCAGAGGCACTGTGGTAACATCCTCCACTGGAGAAATCTAAGCTTCTCTTTCCTCTTTTGTAAAGTTGGCCTCTGAAGGCTTTCTCAAAGAGACAAGGAGAACAACTAAATTTTCCATAAGTAATACAGATGAAGGATCCCTATTTGCCCATGCATCATCTCAATTTGTCATGAGATCCCTGGCCATTCTCACTTGCTACATATGCAGAAATAGAATCTGGGCTAGTGCAAAAGTGAAGACAACTGAAGGTGGAAAAAAAAGGATTCTTTTCATGAACACTGATGTCTGGGAGCAGGTAACCAGCCAAACAGGCTCACAACATTGTCAAGAGCTTGTCTGACAGTTTCTCCAGGAAAGGGCTAAGAAACAGCTTGCAAGGTCCCTGTCACACTGTGGAGACCTCTGTCCTCAGAGAGGACCTGAAGCATCCTGAGAACACTGTCACCAGCACACACAGCCCCTCCCACTGCTAGAGAGCAGGGGTTTGCTGTGGAAGGTGTCTCAAATCCAGAGACAGAGGAGATGCTTCTAGCCTCGCACTGACAAAAACTCAACAGGATGGTGCAGCTCTCTGGAGAAGGGGCTTTCAGGAGGGACATTGTGAGGATTACTCAAACTACAAGTTTTTCTGTGGCAAGAACCAGAAACAAGTATGCAAGAGGCACAGGAAACCCTGGGATTCCACCCAGAAGACACGTCACCATGTGTTGCACATCAACAAAAGCCTGCCAAACCCAAAGCAGAGCAGACCCAAGAAATGTGCCTAGAGGACATGGAGCACTCACACCTCTCAGGGCATCTCCACATCACTGGGAATGTAGAGAATGAAACAGAAAACGCTTGTGCTCATCAAAGCCAGATATTTACTGGCTGGGAACTGTGGTCATCCCAGCTGTCCCTTTCCCACCCTTCCCAGTGTGCCTGCACAGAGCTCCAGGCAAGGGCAGAGGGTCTGCCCTGGTCCCTTGGTACCTGGTATCCGATGATCTCCCCGTTGCAGGAGGGCAGCGAGTTCCACCTGAGAGAGCCCCTGTCAGGATCCAGCCACAGTTGCTCCGGTTTGTCCGGCACTGGAAGCACAGACAGTGGGGTCACACACAGGGCCATGAGCAGGGACTGAGGCCAGAGAAGGGTGCAGGCAGCTCCTGGCCATGGACAGGCTGCAGGATAGGGATCCCTAGGAAGGCTTTGACTCCTGCCAAGGCTGCATGTGCTGCAGCAGTGGGAAGCACAGCACTGTGCTGTGGAGTGGAGTGGGACAATGGGAATGGGGCGTGCCCTGCTCGGGGCTCTCCCAGCCCCTTCCCCACAGCTCCACAGGACCCAAGCAGCTCTGATCCCAGGCACATCAGTGCAGGGAGCAAATGGTCAGGCTGAGCTGACAGGTGAGGGGAACATCTATTCACCAGCTGGTACACAGCTGGGACACAGTTCTGCACTGCTCCTTGTCTCTGGCATTTCTGTGCACCTACCTGTTTGCTCTGTCATGAACAACCATGAGAAAAGGGTTGTGTTGGGGGGCAAGTCGATGGTGACACGGTACTCAGTGAAGGGCTGCAAAGGGGAGCAGGTGAATGCTCCCTCCTGGCCATGTAACATCTGCTCTCCTTTCACCTCCTTAGCCTCACAGGGAGGGGAGGAAGGCGCTGCCAGCCGGCACATGGCCCTCATGCCCTGGCAGGCATCAGGGAACCTGCAGGTCCACTTCAGTTTGATGCTGCTGCTGGAAATCTCAAAGGTCTCAGGGTCAACCTTGAGGATTTCTGTGAAGGAGAGATTGCCAGAAGGTCACTTCATTCCCTTCCCATTTCAGCCATGCAAGGATGCTGCAGGCAGACAACTTTGCTCATCACCCATCCTGGTGGGAGGGAAAGTGAGAGTGGAGGTGCTCACTGCAGCTCTCTCAAAGGGGAGCAGGAAGAGTTGGGCAGAAACGAATGTGGGTGAATGAGTGGACTACTACTGTTCAAGCAATTTTCCCCATTGATTCAAAACTGAGATGTCTGTGTGTCCCAAAATCTCTACAGACCATCAGGTACAGCTCTGCTCTCCCTTGGTGGGAACATGAATGCCCTAAGCTGTGAGAAGAGGGTGTTAAGCCTGCACCCACCATGCCAAGAATCTGGAGGGGCCCAGCCCACATGGAGCAAGCCATGGTACTCAAGCTGCACTGTCTGAGTGGATAAGGGCAGCAAAGCCCTCTGATACTGCTCAAACAGTGATGCCATGTGCTGGCCACAAACTCAACCACAAACCCCTCTCCTGTGCTTTTCACCTTTGTGCACATGCTCTTGCAGAAGGCCTCAGGGAGACCCTTATCACCAACACCCCAGTGATGACCTGCAGGCTGGACTTGTCGCCTGCCATTTCACTGGGCAGCAAAGAGCCTAGAACCTCCTGTGCCTCACACTCTGCTTTCTCTGCTCAGGAAGGGCAGAGCAAGGCAGCCAAGAGAGCTCATGATCCCTTCCTTACCACTGCACTCCACGCTGGACCGAATGCGGACCCAGACACCTCTGGAGTTTCTTCCAATCCAGACTTCCTTGTACACAGGTTTCCCACGAGAGAAGGACTGGACTTCACTCGAACATTTGACATGGGTGAAGGACGGCTGGAAACCATCAGGGCAGCTCAGCATCACTTCTTCATTCTTTACATAGTTCTCCTGGTCTGGTACCAGTTGCAGTCTGGAGTCCCATGGGGGCCTTTGGCACCCTTCTGTGAGAGGTGAAAGAGGCTGTTAGATGGGCTGGGAGGTGATGGGATGAGATATGGGTGAGTGGTGGGAGGAAATGCCCAGCAGCCCATCCAGCCAATGAAGGGAGAGGGAAGGTGACACATCCATCTGCTGGGATGTGAACTCAGGGCAAGGCTTTCCTTATAGGGAAGGGCTTTCCTTATGCATGGAAATTGTGAAGGATCACTCCTCCTTGAGCCTGCACCATTCACACTTGTGTCCAGGGGCACCATATTCCCTTCTCCAAAGGCCAGGGATGCTCCCAGGACAATCACCCCTGCAGCAGGAGATGCCCTCCAACCTCTCATTCAGTCCTGTCACCCAGCCCAGCTCAGGTGGCACTTGCTGGGCCATGGCACCACCACTCCTGCTGGCAGCATGTCCCTGCAGCTGTGGCTCATCCCTCCCACAGGCATCAGCCACGCCCCTGTGGCACCTCTGGGCTCCCTGGTGTCACTCACTCAGTGCCTTGGCTGCTCTCCTCCTGCCCCACACTGCTGGGCAGCAGGACAGGGCTGAGCAGTGCCTCCTCCACTCACATCTCCTGCTCTGCCAATGCCCCTGCCCCTGTCTCCTGACACAGCCCTTCCTTCTCTCATCACCTCCTCACCAAATTCACCATTCTCCAGGCACAGGAGGCAGTGACTGAGTAGCTGGTCCCAGCAGTTTGTCCAATGCTGCAGGGGGAGGCTTTGTGACAATGATTCCTACAGAGAAGGATACTGGCTTCTGGAAGGAGCCCTTGCCTCTTCAAGCCTCTGCAAGAAGCTCTGTGAGGCCTGAAGGGCTTTAAAATGCAATCTTCCTACTCTCAAAGGTGTACACAAGGAATCTCACAAGGTGAAGATCACCTTCGCCACAAAGGGAAATAAATGCTGGTGACAAGCCACGTGTGCTCAGGCTTGGCTCTCAAACAGCCCTGCTGGCAGGGGACCAGTGACACCCAGCTGAGCACCACAACCAGCAGCTTTGTCCCTCTGGCTCATGACCATGACCCACCCCATGCTCAGGCACCTGGCCACTGATACTGCCCCAATGCAGCTGTGTGGCAAAGCAGCAGAAAGCTCCCTGTTGCACTGCTCTCAGCAGGCACAGTGTCCCTCACGTACACCTGGGGACAGGATATGTACAGAAAGTGACACCTCCCTGAAGAGCCTTCCCCCGATTCACAGTGTATGAATTGATGCCCTGTTCGTGCCCACTGTCCCCAGGGAATGAGTGGCAGGCTGATTTACAGGAGGGCATGACCCATCACCACACATCCAGCCCATTCCTGTCTCTGCCACAGAGCCCCAGTGTACACTGCATTGTAGCTCCTGTCCCTGGGACAGACAGAGGCCCTGCAGCCCAGGGCTGCAGGCAGTGAGGATGAATATCCAGTGTAAAGAAGGACAGACAGCAGAAGCTTCCAAGAGGAAGAACCACTTCTTACCTGTTCCCTGGGGCACTATTTGGATGCTGAAATGTTCTTCCTGGCCATGTGCTGACAGTAGAGATGCAAGGGCCAGGAGGAACTCCAGAGCCAGTGAAGTCCCCAGTCAGGACTGAAATCTCAGCCCCACTCGCTGCCTCTGAGCCCAGGCATCCGTATCTGACTGCAAGGCTTGCAACCACAGGAAGGAAACAGACACATCTCCTCATGAGACGTAGGATGCTTCCTCTTTTGGCAGGGAACCTCCCATCACTGTCAGCACTTCTGCCTTTTGATATCTTTTTGCCCCAAGAGCATCCAGGTTCTGGGACTCATCAGAAGGAACCTAGTCACCAAGACCCCAGAGTTTCCTCCCCAAACCCTCCTAGTTACCAGGGCATTCAAGAAGTGTTACTCCTGTTTCTGAGGTAATATCCAAGCCCTTCCTGACACTGTGTGGGTTTTAGAGTGGTGATGAGTCACTTCCCCTCAATGATCACAGGAGATGGAGGACCTTTGAGAAACCACATAAAGAGCTGGTCAGAAGCATGGATAGGAATGGGGACATGAACTGCAAGGAGGACTTCAATGCCTGAAATAGTCTGTGGCCCTTCTGAAAGAAACACTCAACCTACAGCCTCTCTCATCCTTCCTCGCTTCTGTATCCTCAGCTGCCTCCTCCTGCTCCCTCTCAGCCTGGCAGCACTCTCCTCTGTCCCCAAGTGTGCAGACCGTGCTGCCCTACAGTGCCAGCTGTGTGCTTGAGAAAACTCTCACTGTACTCACAGTACATGCCCCTTGCTAGTCAGCAGCCACCACTTTTCTCTTCTTCCAGATCCTCCCTTCCACTTTGGATGTCCTGGATTCCAGAAGGCTGGGTGATCAGGCATGGGGGGCTGCAGAGGCACACAGACAATACTTGTCCCTCAGCTTTGCCTGTGGCACATGCACAGGACACACTCCTGCCCAGGGCAAAGGGTGCCCTGCTCATGGCTGCCCTCAACAAGGTGCAGTCAGCACACACAGGGAACAGCACCTCAAAGGGCAGTGAGGTGACTGGGCAGGAGCTGGGGGCAGCAGGCAGCCCTGTCCAAAGCACAAGCCTTTACTGTCTGGACAGAGCAGCTGGAGTCATGAGGCTGACAGCCCAGGGTATGACTGGGTGTGGGGGCATGGAGTGGGAAGCAGGGTAGCCAAAGAGGTGGCAACTCTTCTCCCCTATCCCAAGCCTGCTCATTCCCCTTTCTCAACCAGCAGCAGCCACACAGCCTTGAGTTTCTCTTCTCTTTGCCCAATACCCACAAAGAGCTGCTCCATCAGGCACACACATCACACCATCAACAGTCACAGGAAGGAGATCTTTTGGTCCCAGGGGCCTGCTGAAGGTACTGAGCTGATGGGCAGACAGCTCATATGAAGAACGGTCAAAACATGTCTTTACCAGCACATGCAAGTCATGCCAGGCTAAAAAAAAGCTGGAGAAGAGAGAGGTCAATTGCTCTATGTTCTGGCAGTGTAGTCCTCAACAGGAGAGCCTTGAGGCTGCCCCTCAGCCTCCAGGCTGCACTGGATATTGGCACATTTGACAGGGGAGAGAGATAACACCAAGCAATAAAACATGACAGCTCTGTGTTCAGGGCTGTAAAAAGCACAACCAGAACCAGCTTGTCACACCTGAGTCCAGGGAACTCAGGAGAGCCAGGAGAAGGAGATGGAAACATCACAGGCAGCTCACAGAGCTGGAGAACAGAGAGGCTGATTGCTCCATTGGCCAGCAGTGCACCCCTCACCCAGGAGAGCTTTGGGACTGTGCCTCAGCATCCAGGCTGCACTGGGCACTGGCATTCCACAGGCTGGGAGACAGTGGTGGTGGAGGTGATGGGACAGCAGCAGCAGCCAAGAGACAAGAGCCAGCAGATCCCAAAGGCTGCAGGACACAGATGTCCCAAAGGCTGCAGGACACAGATGTCCCAAGAGGACCAACTGCACCTCCCAAAATGGGAGATGAGCACCAGCACCCACAGAGGAAGAGACAGACCAGCACAGAGGTCCAGCTGTGCATAGGGGAGATGGTGTCACCTATAGGATGAGGAGGAGGGAAAGCAGCCACTCAAAGCTCTGCACTGGGAGCATGCAGCACCTTGGGTGTGCTTCCTTGGAGATGCCAGGGGCTGGAAAAGCCTGCTCCAAGCTCCTGCACGAAGATTCATGGGGTCAAGGCCTTCACACACAAATCAAGGCAGGAGTTTTTGTGAGCCAGGCAGCCCCTGCAAACCAGAACAATTTATTGGTTGTTTCAGTCTCAGCAGCACAGGACAGCACAGCTAGGCTAAACTCAAGCAGAGGATAGGGTCTAGATGGATACAAGGACACAGGGTGAAAAGAGGAGTTGTGAGCTCCTTCATTCTCAGAGGACATTTGCAGGCACCAAGGTGCTGGTGAGATGGCTATGGCAGAGCACTGCAGAACTACCGGGACATATCCTTGCTGGCACAAGCAGGTCATCCCATGCCTTGAGCTGCTCCTGTGCTGTGACAGAGCATTCTGGAGTCTGATGAAGGAGAAAATCTGGGGGGAAGCAATAACCCCTGAGATGATTCAAAGCTTCTGGTGGTGGAAGACCAAGCCTCGAGAAGGGAAGTGCCATCACCACTGAGCCTCAGATGTCTACTCCAGCTGCTCTTCTTCCTCACTGCTCTGGCTCTCCTAGGATTCCAGAACAGGCAGGGGCTTGGGAAATGGCTCTCCAGCCTGGTCACATTTACCTCCTCTCCTCATTCAGAGAGAACAAGAGAACCCAGGGCAGAGGCTGCTGCATGCCCTCAGCAACGTGAGGAGCTCAGACACACCATCAGAGCTGGCAGTCCCCACTCTCTCTGTGCCATGTGGGGTTCACAGGCAGGACTACCCGTTTCCTACCTGCATCTTTCTCAAGAAAAGTCTTGATCATGCAGTAATTATCCCCATTCTCATATGGCTGGAGCTCTGGGGGGACAAGAGGACAGAAAGAGCCTGAGGGACCCGGGGACTGTGGGAGAAGGAGCTGGGCAGCCTCAGGCAGGCAGCATCACCAGAGGCTGCAGATCATCCTGGGCTGCTCACCATCAGGACAGCAGGGCTGGGAAGAGCTGCTGCCTACCCCAGAGAGTGAGAAGGAGCAGCAGTTCCCAGCCCCCACAGGCACCTCAGGGAGACCCCAGCCAGGAGCGGCTGGAAGAGGCTCCTGAGCAGGGTCTCAGCTGGGAATGCACGTGGGACACGTTGGTCTGACAGGTCAGCCAAAGCCAGCTGGGCTGCCTGGAGCTACCTCAGAATCCACCAGGCCCTGAAACACACCTGCTGCCCTCCCAGCTCCAGCCCTTCAGTCCCCTCTGCTGGGATCCTACCTGTGTAGTGATCCTCCTCGGCTGTGCTGGGCGAGGCCTTCTTTTTTCTGGGAAGGCAAAGGGCAGTCCTGAGTCAGGGAGAGGCTGACCTGGGCCAGACCCTGCTGAAGCCAGCAGCAGTGGCATGGAGGGTTCTGCACACCCTCCCTCTGCCCTGGCAGGCATTGCCCACCCCAGGGCACAGCAGCGGTGGCTGCAACAGCAACCAGGGGCGAGGGTCTCTCAGCACACATGGCCCTGCCCCTGAGGAAGACACTTGGAGCCCCAGCCAGGAGCCCAGAGCCAATGTGTGTTAGGAGCAGCCAGCTGCATCCTCTGCACCCAGAGAAGGGTGGGAGCAGCTGGGGAACCGTCTCCATCCCCACCCAAAGCACAGCACAGCATGGCCTGAGACAGAGCCGAGGCTCCAAATCTCCTGCCACTCACCTGTAGAACACAAACCAGAGGATCCCAGCAGACAAGGGGATCAACAGCACCACCACCAGCACCACTACAATGACTGCTGACACAGGCCAAGGGCCCGGAGGCTGCCCTGAAACTGGCACACGGACAGGAGTGGGTGTCACAGCCTGGGCCGTGCAGCAGCAGTGGCCCAGCCTTGCTGCTGGGTGTCTGCACATGTGTAGAAATGCATGTCCAGAGCCTGCTGCCCTGGCTGCTGCAGGGACAGTCAGTAAGACAGTCCTCCCCTGCCTTCATATGTGCTTGGGCAGGGCAGAGTCAGGCTCTGGAGCACAGGGCCTTGCCCCATGGCCCCAGCTGGAGGGCCTGGCAGCCTCCTCAGCCATCCTGCACACAGCAGGGTTACACAGACCCAGTCTCAGCAGCCTGGGCCTCTCTGACTTTGAGTCACCTCTGCACCCAAATGCAGGGATGGGTGTCACCTTCTTCAGTGGAAGAGTAGAGGGGGCAGGTCTGGTACCAAAGGCACAAACAGCAGCTGAAGCAGTGCAGCTCCTCTGCAGACCTGCCAATGAAAGCCCTCAAGGAAGGACTCACGCAGCTTCATGCCCACTGCTGAGCCAGGTGCCTGCCCCTGTCCGAGCTGGGACAGCGTGGCTGCACACACAGCTCTGGGAGCTGCTCTGTACTCAGTACTCACCCCATGAGAGGCCACCCCAACTAGACACAGGGTAGAACAACCATTACCCTGGACGTAGGTTTGGAATTCCAGCTGTGATGCAGCCCCAGCCCCAGCTGCCGTCAGGCCCTGCACTGTCACCAGGTATTTGCTGCCAGCTGTCTGATGAGGTGGCACATACTCAAAGACAGACTGGTTCACCAACACCTGGCTGAATTCGAGGAAGCTGCCATCCGCTGCTCTCATGGTGGTGATGTTCAGCTGGAAGAAGGACAGGGAGCTGGTAGGTAGTAGCAGCAACATCCTGCTTCTGCACTGGGCAGCTCTGTGGAGAGTGGCTGCTACTGCTGGCTGGGCACAAGAGGGGACCTGGCCCTACCAGCAGCACCATCAGTGTACAGGTTGTGGGCCCTGGCCAAGGAGGGCTCACGCCTTGACTCAGGCTGCCTGCACAGAGCTCCAGGCAAGGTGAGGGGGACCACTCCATGGACTCCTGGTACCTGGTATCCAATGATCTCCCCTTTGCAGGAGGGCAGTGCCTTCCACCTGAGGGACCCCGTGCTGACATCCATCCACAGCTTCTCCAGTTTGTCTGGCACTGGAAGCACAGGAGAACAGCATCATGCATGGACAGGAATTTGCCACCCACAAGGGCTGCTTGTGCCTCTGCAGTGACAATGGTATGGTGAGGAGGGGGAATGCTCTGCTGTAGGGCCCTTCACAGCCCCTTTCCCAGATACCCGCAGGCTGCAAGCAGTTCTGATCCTAGGAACATCACAGCAGGGCACAGATTCTCTGGCTGAGCTTCAGGGTGAAGGGCACCCTGACATTTAATGTAAACACACCCATTTCCTTTGTGCTGAGGAGCCGCGTGTACAAGATTGTGCTAGGCAGCAGGGAGATGGTGACACTGTAGACAGTGAAGGGCTGCAGAGGGGAGCAGATGAATGTTCCCTCCCGGCCTTGTAGTATCTCTTCTCCCTTCACCTCCTCAACCTCACAGTTTGAGGAGGAACGCCGCTCCAGCCGACACCTGGCCCGAATATCCTGGCACAAGTTAGGGAGCATGCAGGTCCAGTTCAGTTTGATGCTGGTGCTTGAAATCTTCAGGGTCTCAGGGACAACCTGGAGGACCTCTGTGAAGGGAATATTCCAAGAGGATCAGTCCCTCCCTTTCCCTCCAAGCCTTGACATCAAACCCCACGAACTCCACAATTCCCTCACTTGCCTGTCCCCAGCACAGAGTGGACAAGGACATTCTGCCTTCTCCCAGACTAATATGCCAGAATTGCCAACTGCACAGATATAAACCTGGGATGCATCCAGAATTTCCTCTGGATTTCTCTGCCATGCCCTGACCACCCTGAGCACAGAGCACTGACACTGTGCCACACATGCAGAATTGCTCTCCATGCCTGGGGACAACAGACTGAGAGCACTGGGAGAATGTCTGGCTTGCTCACTTACCCACACAGGTCAAGTTCGTTTCCATACGGTGCCAGGTGTCTGTGGCATTCCTCACTATCCAGCCACTATGAGGAGTCACAGAGCTTTCTCTTGGCTTTGATGTCACACATTTGATCTCCATGGGTGGAGGCCAGGACCCCTCAGGGCACCTCATGTTCACCACTTCATTTAGGTTGTAGGTCCCCTGGTTTGGGTCAAAGATTAACTTGGGGTCCCACTGGGGCTTCTGGCACTTCCCTGCACCAACAAGATGGGAAGGTGTTAGCTGGGAAGTGTGGCTCTGCAGGGCAAGCCAGGGATTGGAGCAGGGCATCCTCTTCCCTAGCCCATCAGGGCAAGAGATGAGCTTCAGGACACTGCACAGAGCAGCCCTGCCACAGCAATTCTTGGCAAGGGGCGAGGGCAAATAAGGACTCCAAACTTCTTCCCTCAGGGCTCCTGGGAAGGGCCAGGAGGAGCTGGAGTCAGGGGAACCCATGAGGGGTTTGTACTCTGCACAGAGCCTGCCCAGAGACTCTGGTGCCCTCTTTGTCCCTTAGGCAGGATGACACCCCAATTCCTTGTAAGAAGGCATAAAGTCTGAGCCCCAAAGCTGGCTCAGCAGTGACAGCATGCAACAGGGCAGGGAGGGGGGACCAGCACATGAGGAGAGGGCCACACCTTTACCCTTGTCACCTGTGCCACAAACACCTGTCAGAGCTACACATGTGCCCCTGACTTTTCAGCCCATGCTCTTGCCAGAAGCCCTTAGGGAGATGTCAGGGAGATACACCACCCAGCCTTGTGTGTGTGAACAAAGCCTGAAGCCCTGCATGGTCCCTGACCTCCCGTGCCATGGGCAGCGCTGGTTACTGCCAAAATGGCTACTTTGCTATCAAGGTAGGGACCTTTGTACCGAAACTCCCTCCTGCCAGGACCCTCAGGAACTAAAGCTGGTATCAGCCATCTCCACCAGGGCACCCCTGCAACCCCAGGGCTGGCACAGGGCAGACTCAGGAGCTGCCTCAGCACTGCCTTCAGCAGCACCTGCCATTTCCACAGGCATACAGAGCCAGAAGCTTCCTGTGCCCCCACAGGCTGCATTCCCTGCTCAGGAAGGGCAGAGCAGGGCAGTCAGAAATGCTCTTGATGCCTCCTTACCAAAGCACTGTACCCTGCCTGGGTTGGGCTGAATCTTGATCCAACTGCCTCTGCTGTCCTTTCCATTCCAAGCTTCTCTGTGTACAGGTTTTCCATTGATGACAGACAAAACTTTTCCTGTACATTTGACATGGGTGAAGGATGGCTGGAAATCCTTGGGACAGCTCAGCATCACTTCTTCATTCTTCTTGTAACTCTCCTGGTCTGGTGCCAGCTGGAGTCTGGAGTCCCAGTGGGGTTTTTGGCATGTTTCTGGCAGAGGTGAAAGTGGGTGTTAGTTTGGGCTGCGAGGTTTCAAGGAGGAGCAGGGTATCTTGTGGGGCTTCAGCAAACCCCAGCAAACCCTCTAACCCCTGAAAGGAAAGGGAAGGTGACACACCCATCTGCTATGATGGGACACCTGGGCAAGACTGGTTGGGAGGGGGCATTTCTTGTGGATGAGTGCCAGCTGGGGCTGAGGCCTGTCCAGGTAGGTAGTGGACAAGGATGTGCCAGAATTCAGTAGGAGATTGATCTCAGGTATCAAATGCCTGAGATCCAAGCAGCGCCAACATGGCACCAGAATTACATCCCTGGCCACAGTGATGGAGATGGATGAACAGGACAGAAATTGATCACAGAGCTTGGTAGGAAGCACTTCCTGACACCGTTCTTACCAATGCACACTATGTTCCCCTGAACACGAGTCCACACACCACTGCTCTTTCTCCCCAGCCACACGTGTTCCTTTAGAGACCCGGAATGATCCAACGGCTGAAACATGTTTGAACATTTGACATGGGTGAAGGATGGCTGGAAACCTTTGTTGCAGCTCAGAGTCACTTCTTCATTCACTGTGTAACTGTCACGGGCTGGTGCCAGCTGGAGTCTGGGGTCCCACCAAGCAGGCTTTTGGCATGTTTCTGTCAGAGGTAAAATTGGGTGAGGAGTACTATTGGGAGCTTATAAGAGAAGACTGGGGACACATCTCTCATGGCTCTGACTATTCATCCCAACACATACAACTGTCATGAGTCCAGGCACTCTCCAAGCACACAGGGCTCCTCATCACCCCATCTCCAGGACTGCCAAGCCTCCCTTGGGGTGCTTGAGCTGTCATTTCATTGTCTACTTCATGGACAGGTGAGCCATGCTGCAATAACAGCCTCCCATACCAAAGACAACCAAAACCCTAGAGAAGCTTTCCAGGCAAGCAAGCAGAAGCCCTGCAGCTATTCCTACTCCATGCTGAGGCAGGAGATGCTGGCTGGGAAGGATTCCTCTCCCCAGGAGCACAGACTCCAGAAGGTGCCTACAGCAAGGTGCTGAGGCAAAAAGAGCATTGTCACTGCCAGGACATGGGGGAAACCAAGGCATCCAGGTCTCCCATTCCTGCACTGTCATGTGCGTGACCAGGTCACAGAGGGTCTGTCACCAGCTCAGCACCCTGGGTCAGGGTGGTGCAGGGCAGTGCTTTCCTATGCAGTTGGCAGCCTCATTCCACAGGATCTGGAAATGCATTGGATCTCTGGGATGGATGGCACAAACGCCCCAGCACACCTGAGCAGCACCACTTCGTTCAAGTCATAGCTGCTCCTCTCCGGGTACAGCCGCAGTCTGGAGTCCCAGTCAGAGGGAGCTTTACATTTTCCTGTGTGCAAAGGCCAGGAGGCAGAGCCTGAGGGTCCCTGGGCTCCAGCAGCATCCTCAGGGGTGAGGGTGGTCCATCCAGAGGAGTGCCAGTCCCCCTGTCTTCAGAGGGGTGGCAGAGAGGGCACCTCCCAGGATGAACCCCATCCTCCAGATGCTTTATCCCTCCTCACGCCCCCAGGGGCAGTGCAGGAGGGTTATCCACAGTCCACCTGCCCGCCTGCTGCTGCAGAAACACCCCAGCCAGAGGGATCCAGCAGCCTGGGGGATGCTGCTCTCTCCCACAAATACAGGGGCTGTGGGAGTGCACCCGACACAGGGAGCCTCTGCTGCCATTTCTCACTCCACAGCTTGTCCCATGAACTGACTACCAGCAGCAATGGTGAATAACAGGAGTAAAGTTGCAGGTAACAAGTGAAAGAACAAAGCAATTCTGCAGTAGAAGAAATAACTACAGGAATGAGGCAGACAGAAAATGAAACGTCTAAGTCCTTGAAAGGGAAAAAACAAGAAAACCACCCCTGCTCATCCATGATATTTACGTGTGAGCTCGAAAACACCCAGTTTTGATGAGTTTTGTTACATTATTCATCACCCTAGTGATGAATCCTTGCTCTTAATTGTCATAAAAAAACCCATGTTTTCAGTTCATTTGCCTCCTTCTCTCAAAAAGACCACCACTCTCCTAGTATGTAGCATGATTTCTTGGAACACTGTGCTTTTACACTGAAGAAGGGAAAAGATGAGTCATAGTAACGCAGGCAAGCAGTGACTTCAGTAAGATATACTAACAGCCAAAGACTGTGTCTGTGTCATATACCTGCTTTTGTCTGCCTCGGTGTGCTGGCTGTGTGGATTTGCCATCTAACACACCTTTCTGTGCAGAACTGTAAATCAAATACCTTGACTCTTTGTGTTAATCAGCTTTTTCCACAGTGGGTGAAAGAAGCTTTCATCTAGAGACTGCCCTCAGACCACCTGTGTTCACACCAGTGGCCACAAAGCTCACACCCTGCCCAATGTGCTCAGCCTAGCCTCTGCACTTCACCAGAACGAGTCTCTTCACCCAGAATGAGTCTGCCTTGTCCTGTCCTGGCAGACATGTTACCTAGACTTGCTCACTCCGTGCAAAACAAGTCCATGAGGAGGCAGTGGGCATGGAGGTGGCCTTTCCTGAAGGAGGATGAAACACCTCTCTTCAGCTGCAGCTGCCCACTTCCTGCCAGCCAGCACTCACCACTTCCCTTTTCTGGCAGCAGGTTTCCACGCTATCATCGCAACCCTCTTCCCAGCTCTCCACCCCAAAGGACAGTGATCACCAGCCCCATCTTTTTTAGATCACATGGTGCAGGCACGAAAGTTCTTCCCCCTCAACAGTGTCTTTCCCAGTGCCCTCAGAGCGCACATTTCACTGACAGAAAACTACCTGACAGACATGAAACCCCTGACTTGGTCCCAGCCTCGTCAGGCATCCCCCTCACGCACCTTCCACCCTCCTGCCATTAAAAACCCTGAAGTAACACACATCCTGCCCAAGGGTGACATCCAGGATCCTTTTGGGTCAGTCTCAGATATGAGCACAGACTAGAAGAGGAGAGATTCCATCCTGCCCTGGGTAGCTGAGATTTGCCCACTGCTGGAAGAGCAGCATCCCTCGAGCCACCGGTGATGGACAGCATGACTCATGACCCATCTGATCATTTGGTTAGCCACTTCTGCTCCCATTTCCCTACAGAGAGAATCCTCACAGCTCAGGTTCCCTACCCATGCTGTGGCACATTCTTTGTAGGAAAAGCCTAGCAGAGACCCAGGGCTACCTGTAATCCTCCTGGCATGGAGAAAGAACAGAACAAGTCTCTTGATGAGAACAATCCCACCAAACTACAGTTCCCTAACCCCAGGGTCTGTGGGAGAGAGCCACTAACAGAGCTCACATCTTTGATGAACATCATCATCACCAGTGACAGGGGTGATGTCTGAACTGCCCAGAAAGGCCATCACTACTCTGATTGCTCTGGATTCATCTGTCTGCTGCATAACAAGACCTGGCCACCTCCTGCTCCCAGCAACACTCCCCACTTCCTAGAGGGACACTGCAAGTCCCACTCTCATGGAAGTTTCCCAGTTCACCGAGGCTTGCCACCCTCCACCCCAAATAGAGATTTGTCCCACCGCAGCCTGAAGGACATGTGAGTGTTTCAGGTATATGCAGATACCAGCTTCAGCCCTCCCCTCCCAGCTCACTTATGGACTGAGCAGGGTAAGGCCAGGTAGCAAATACGCAGGTAGAGGAGCAGCAAAACCATTTTTGCAAGAGATAGGCACAATCCTCTCTTACCTGCTTCCCATGGAGTCACAGGAGTGTGGTGCATCTGTGCAAGCAGCAGAGGAGCAAGGGCCAGGAGGAATGTCAGAGCCAGCACTGACAGAGCCATGCTGGCATGAAGTCCTGGGCAGGACTCAGTGTGAGCCGCTCAGGAAAGGTGTCTGCACAGCCCTGCACAGCAATGAGACAGCCCCACAGGGAAATCACATGTGGCACAAGAAGCTTCCTCTTTGGAAAGAGAGCGTCCCACCAGCCTCAGTATTCTCACACATCTTCCTACAGACAGTGGGTACAGGCTCCATGAGTCTCACAGGTGTCTTAGTCCAGCCTTTTCCTTGGCTACCTCAGCACCTGCTCCCACAAGCACCTCCAAAAACCTTCTCACATCTGTCCCTCTCCACTCTCTTTCCAGATCCAGTGGAGGATGTTGAGGAATACACCCCTGATTAATGTGCCCAAGGCCACCCTAGGCTGCTCTCATCATGCACCACTTTCTCTTTCAAATCATGGAATAATGTATATTGGAAAACACTTAGATAATCACTAAGTCTAGATAAACACTTAGTCTAACCACTAAGCCAGTACAATAAGCCCACCACTGAATCATGTTCCTATGTACCACATTTACATATCTTTTAAATACTTCCAAAAATCTCTCCTCTTATTACCTTGAACAAATCAAGCTGCAACATTCTTGCTGTTGAATCCACCAGCAGAGTTTCCAGATCAGACAAGCTCCTGAACCTGGAAGTTCTCTTTTCCTTTCTTCTCCAAACCTTTCCTGCTCTGAGCTGTCCTTTGTCAATGTCTTTTAGGACAGGAAGCAGTCGATAAAGACAGTGTGAACAGTATGAGTATAAGAGGGTCTTCCTGGAGATGGATGGAGATGCCTTGTTCCCATTACTGTTGAGCTCAGGTAAGGTCTTTGGGTATGGGAGAGAATTCCCTAAGTGCTCTCCATTTGGGGCATGCTCACACTCCCTCAGATGCCACCACCAAGTTCTTCTCTGAGCCCCTTTTCAGCTCACAAACTCTTGCACAACTTCAAGCTTCCATGAGTCCTGACTCCCTGCACTGTTGCAGCTCTCCTGGGCCATTCCTCTTTCAACTCTGTGCTTTACAGGGTCTTCCTGTCTGTGTTTTCCTGGATAGACAAGCACAATGCCTTATGGTGCAATACTATCAGTGTTCTGGGTATGGGTATGGGTATGGGTATGGGTATGGGTATGGGTATGGGTATGGGTATGGGTATGGGTATGGGTATGGGTATGGGTATGGGTATGGGTATGGGTGTTTTTCACCACTCAGCTGGAACTTGTTGGCCAGAGCTCCCTGGCAGATCCTTTTGCAGGAGCCACCATCCTCAGGACAGTGCTTGGTGTATCTATTATCCCAGTAAACCAGCAACACTGAGTTTCTGTAAACGAGATGTCTCCTAAGGTTCATTTGGGAACACCATTACATCAAGTCTAGCTGTGTCACATGCAGCTGTTGTGAGGTTAATGGATGAAGTCTTCTAGAAAGCTTTCAGCAAGAAGAACAGCAGCACTAAGTCATGTCCTTTTCATTTGCTTGCTGGATCCCTGTCCTTTGGGAACCAGGTTTTTCTTGCTCCTGTGCAGTCAACAAAGGTGCAAGCACCCAGGAGAATGGCCACAGCCAGCATTCACTGGGTCATGTCCTGATAAAATCCCAGATTTAGGCACAGACACTCTCACTGACTCTCCTTGGTATGTGAAAGAAGCAAAACCAATGGAATTAAACAGCCAAGCTTCAAAAATTCACAAGTGGTACAACAGGCTTCCTATTGCCCTGATGAGATTATTTCTTTACCCCTGTCCCGAGGCCTGGAAATCTGTGTTTGGCCTCTTCCTTCTTAGAAATTTATCATTGTTTTGAGATTTGTTGTTTTCTGGGTATACAGCATCCACTAGAAAAATGCTGAAGAAATACTGAAAGGCAACATACTCAGCCATGTACATTGAATTCAATATCATTGCAATTGTGCTTGATGGACTGTTTCCTGAAGGTCCATTCAATCATCAAGGAACTACCAGGACTCAGACTTTCAGACTGAAAAGAGAAAAATTGAAATCACCTGAAATTTACAATCAGATTTACTTCTGATAGAGAAGAACACTGGAGGCTCAAAACCATCCACAAAACCACAAGGAAAAGGAGAAGTAGCTGTGGCTTTTCAGAATCAAAAGCTTTTGAGACTTCCACTGCTAACACAGCCACCATGTTCCCCTATAGTAAAGTCTATTACTGTGTCAGAACTCACAAACAACAGTAGTATATTGTGGGTCTTATCCTCCTCCCTACCTCACACCTGTCCCAAGGGAGCCCAATGTGGGTTGTACCTATAGATGGTGGTGTTGGTCAGTACCTATAGATATACCTATACTTGGTTGTACCTACAGATGTTGTTCAGGTGATGGGGGTGGGCTGCAGCCAGGCTGGGACATCAACACAAAGCTTCTGAGTCAGGTTCAGGTCTGAGGAGGGTAGCCCAGTCAGGTCCATCCCTGGGAAAGCCAGGAAGGGGTTTGTTGTCTGCACGTAACAAGCACATGGCCCTGTGTGGTGTGGTGGTCTGGGTCCCCACATGGTGCTGGCCCCTCTCCAGGATGCAGAATCTATCTCACTCAGGGATACAGCCTGTGCTGCCAGAACCTAGAGCATATTCTGGCAGGGAGAACTGGAAAATGCCTACTGGATCCAGCCAGAATCCAGTCTTGAACCCTGCTGTGGGCTCTTCCTCATGCCTCCAGTGGCTTTCCTAGCCCCACCAGGCCCAAACCTCCTTCCATAGGAGGGATCTTGCAGTGCCATCAACAAGATAATGACCCACACTGCATGCCACCCTCTAGCCCCATTCCCAAAATGAGGATAGAACACAGACATGTTAAACCCATACAGCTCCTCTACAGAGTTGGGGGAAGAACCCCAGACCTATGGGCAGAAAGAGGGTTGGGGGAGCCCCAGTAGTGCTGGAGTGCAGAGGGATCAGCCCTGATCATGACAGGTGACAGCCTGGTCATGATCAGCTATCATGATCTCCCTTGGACCCAGTAAAATATCTGGGAGGTCTGCAGGGAACTTTGTTGGCCTGAGACAGGGGTGGCACCAGGGCACCTTTGCTGTCACCTAGCTGGTGACAGTGGCAGGGGCAGGGACTTCCTCTTGTGCAATAGGTCACCCAAGGCTACAAAGCCCAGCACCAGGCTACAAAACCTAGCACAAGGCTACCATCTCTGCTCTTATGGTGGCTTGATGAGCTGCCAGGTCTGATCCAAGATAGGTGTGCTGAGAGCAGAGCTGTGACAGGGGTGAGCCCAGCATGTTGCAGGGCTCCCAGGAGGACATTCCTTGGTGCTGGGCAGAGCAGGGATAGGCCCTGAGGGCTGGATAATCCCTTTGCTATGACTGCTACACCACCTCTTCCCAGGGGAGGGAGCAGGACCTGCTCACTGCTCTCCACAGGGAGCATCTTCCCACCTTTCTGAGTCCACTCGCACATGCCTACTCCCCAGAAGCAAACACCCAAGCTAGGCAAGAATCTGCCCTGGCACTGCCACTCTGATGAAGGTCCCTCTGGAAATCTCCAGCCCTCTGCCCACTGCTCAGGCCATCCAGGTCTTCCTGGCCTGGTGCTGCATCCCACACTAACCCTAAATCCATCCCAAATCCCCTTCATGCTCAGACTGCCAATGTCCTCTGTTTGGCTGCGCATTTGCTGACTGCCCAGAAAGGTATTTTTAGCACATAAAATTGGGCATAAGCAGTTCACAGCTGGGAGCAGGGTGGAGTAAGGCTGGGGGGGAGGAATGAAGCGGGGGTGGGGTGCTGCATTTTGGTTTGAGGAAGATGTGCTCAGAAATGGGGGTTTCCAGCTCTGACATCCAAGCAGTTCCACATCTGGCTCAGCCATTCCTGTTCCATCCCAGAACCGTCTTCAGCACATCCCACTCTGGTTCTTGAACAGAGAATGTGGCTAAGCCCAGGAGGTGGGAATTTTAAGATTTGGGGCAGTATCTCAGGTCAGACTAGCTTCCCCCCAAACCCTATTGCATAAAGACTATCTGCACCAAGATCAGAGCTCCTGATCTGCTCTTTCTGCCCTCGTGCTTTGTACCCCCTTCCCACCATCTGCTCTCCATCTGGCATATAGTGATAGTGGTTCCTCCAGCTGCCCAAGCAGCTCTCTATCTCCTTGACAAACCTTTCACCCTGCACCTCCTTCACTGCTCAAGCCTCTCTGCATTGCTCCCTTTCCAATGCTACACACCACCACAGGTACTGACCTCAGCCATCACAGCTTCCTTTCATAGAGAGCTGATGGAATGTTTGGTGGAGCCTGGAGTCTCTCCTTCTATCCCACTAAACAAAGGGTTTGGACTTCCCCTTTACAGTTCTCAGCCTGTACAGCTTCCAAAGAAAAGCAAATCCTGAGAAACCACATATGCCAATCAAGTATCTGGGGAGAGAGAAGTGCTCAAAATATACTGACCCTAAAAGGAACCATATGAAACAGTGATTTCTCCACTGAAATGAAGCCACGGGCCTGGCAGAGGGTACAAGGTGGCCCAGCTGGTGGTGCTATCTGGGGTTCTGTCGTTTTCACAGCCCCATCATCCTGCCTTGTGCTGCACCAATGGTGCATTAGAGGAGACATCACTGCTGCCAGTGGGACCCTGAGCTGGCACAACTCCTACCTGACCTATCCTGGGATGCCTGTCCATGTCCTGGCTTTGCAGGTGCCATCAGTAGATTGCTATGCCTTTCCAGAGCAGCTTCCTTCACACATGGAATACTGGAGAGCCAAGGTTTTAGCAGGCCCCTGCCACCCCTTTCTTCAGTGCATGGCCCTGCAGAAGCCCCAGGAGCCTGCTGTCTTCCCCATCACACAGCCCCTGAACCAAAGCCTGTCGTAGGGATGCCTTGGGTTTATATTTTTCAGAATCTCAGCTGCTTGGTGTGTAATCTGAACTTCATAATAAATGTTAGTAAGTTCTCTTCACAGAGTAGCTAGGAAAAACAATTCTTTTCTAGCTAGAGAATCAAGGAAAACCAGTACCCAAGGAGCATAAACAACAGTAAGGGAAGGGGATAAGCAAGGGAGTTGAGACTTCATAACCTGGGGATGTGGCTGGACAATTTACCACAATGTGTAGATGAATCAAAACTTATAAAAGTGTAAAAACTCATCACCAGGAGCTTTCTTGGATTCAGCCTGGGTGCAGCCCCAGCCAGGCTCTTGTACTGCCCAGGGTGTATCCTTTCAAGGCCTCTCAATATATACCTATTTTATTCCTTTAACTCTGTCTAGTCTCTGTTCCAGATCAGCCTTTCTAGGCGTCAGTTCATTCATCCTCCACAGAGGCTGGGCAGGTGGGGAGAAGAGGAGAGTAGAGGGCACAGTGTCCTGATAAGTCAGTGTGAGTGGTGTGGATGGCACAGTGCCCAGAGCTTAGAGAGCAGCAGCCCTTTGTAGTATAAATACATGCATAAAGCCACGTGTGTTTCAGCCCAAGATCAGTCCAAGGTCAAGATATTGAGCAGACCTTTAGCAGCATCACAGCAGACCTGGGGGAAAAGGGAAGGTCCTGTCCCATGCCACAACCTCCTGTGAGAAGCCTTATCCCCTTTCAGCCAGCATAAACATGCATAATGCCTTTTATGATCCCTTTGTGTGAGAGTCCAGGCCACAGGGCATCCACAGAGATGCTCCTGAGTGACCCATGAGGAAGGGCCTGCCATGCATCGTGGGGTGACTTACATCTCAGGTGCTGGGCTTGTGGTGACACTCTTGGCTCACCCACAGCCTGCAGCACTGGGTGTCTCTTGTAATTACGCCCCTGAGACCAGTCAGTCCAGGGCTGGTGCAACCAGCCTCTGCAGAACAAGGGCTCTGCAGGGTGGGGTGACCAGCCACCCATGACACAGGTGGACAGAAATGAGGTCACAGCAATCAAAGGCATTAGTGGAACCGGGCTCCAGCATGCAGGACACAGCAGGATCAAAGCCCTGTGCCATTTGTCTCAGCTCTGCCTTGTGCTGGAGCCAGCAGATGTCCCACCTGCCATCTTTTGTCCTGGCTCAAGTGTCCTCTGCTTGTCATGCTGCTCACTTGGGACCATCAGCCTCACATCTGACACTAAGAGAGCCAAGCATAACCCACTCTCTTTCCTCAGTTTTAGCCCAACGTGGAGTACAAGACTGCTGTCTGTGGACAGCCCTGTGCTCTTGTTGTCATGCTGTCAAGATGTCCCCACTAAAAACAACACACACTCCCTTCCCTTGCCTTTGTCTTCATGGAAAATCCCAGGACACCTAGTCCATGCCAGATCCATCTGTGTATGCTGGGGTGCAGGTTTTTCATCCTGAGGCCCATGGCATGTACTGGTGCACTTCCTCAGCAGCCAGGGTGCCTGGACTCATGGAAGAAGACAAGACACAAGGAAGATTGGCAGGGCTGCTCACGGAGCTCGCTAAACATAATGAGATTTTCAACAGCTGGGAGAAGCAATAAAGAGCTGTGATTGAATTGGCTGCAAGTGGCAGATTCCACAACAAACAGCACAGCTGCCTTCCCTCCCCACACTGGGAGGCCACGCTCCAGCCTGTGCTGCCTCAGGCTGCCCTGCCTGGAAAGGGTACAAGGACACAGGAAAGGGCTAGGAAGTGTCGGAGAGCTCACAGTTTTCTAGTGCACAGGGAACTGATCCTTTGCTTTCCAGCTCCTCCAACACCTGGACACATGTCGCTGTGGCAATAGTGACCTCGAGCTGAAGGGCTCCCATGGGCATCTAGAGTACAGCATAGTCACCCTGCTCCCTGTGCCCTGGTACAGAGAGGGGAAACCAAAGGGAAGGCAACAGACAGCAGAGGACAGGCACACAAATTCTCTGCCTGGAGGTGGATGTGTCCATGTTTTCTTTTGTAAATAATCTGTGTGAATGACTTCCCTTTAACCTGCCCTATTTAGTCCAAGCCATAGCTGTGTCAGGAAACAAAACTGCATGGTGTGGATGATTACAGGAGCAAGGATGAGCAGGCCAAGGAGTTACTCACAAAGATTTAGCCTGAGTGACCACTGGCCCAAGGGTGGGGAGCTCCTTGCAGCACCCACCTCCTGCTCAGGCATCTGGGAGAATAAGCAGGGCTCACCACCTCTGCCTGGGGTCAGGAGAGCAGAAGGGACTGAGAGCACCCATCTCTCTCACCCATGCTGATGGGGCTGGGGTGGGATGCACCCTTCCAAACAGAAGCTCAGTGCTCAAAGGGGAATGGTTCTCCAGCATTGCTTCTCCCCAGAAATTTTCTTTTTGTCTGTTCTGAGATGGGTAAGGAAGCCAGGGGAAGCAGGAGGATGCTGGTTTGTTAGTATCAGGATCTCTGGGGTGAACTGTGTGTGTGGTTGCATTCTGTAGGGTCCCTGGCAGGCACTGTGCTGAGCTATGCATGCCCTCACCAGACTTTCCCTACACCTTGCTGTGCTGCTTCTGAGTTCCTCCCTACAGCAATACCAAGCCATACAGATCAAAGGGCACTGATGAACCACGGTGAAGGCTCTAACTGCCCTGGTGTCACAGCTTAACCACAGCCAGCAACTTAGTACCACAGAGATACTCACTCACTCTCCCTCTGCCACAATGGGGAGGAAATTCTGGGGGGAAAAAATAATTGTGGGTAGAGATAAGAGCAGTTTAATAATTTAAACAATATTGTTGTTGCTGCTGTTGTTATTAATAATAATAAAAATTTAAAATAATAATTGTAATTAAAAGGAGAAGGATAAAACCAGAGCGAATTAAATGAGGCATAACACACTTGTTCACCACCCACTTATTGGTACCCAGCAGCTATCAGCAACTCCTGGCCATGATATTCTATGGTATATCTCTTTGAGCAGTTTGGGTCAGCTCCCCTGGCCATGCTCCCTCCTGGTTTCTTGCACACCTGCTCACTGGCAGAGCATGGGAGACTGAAGACTTTGAGTTAGGGTAAGTACTGCTGAGCAGCAGCAGAAACATCAGTGTGCTATCAACATTATTGTCATACTGAATCCAAATCACTGCACTGGAACAGCTACTAGGGAGAAAATAAACTCTATCCCAGCTGAAACCAGGACACTTGTTCTCCTGCAGCTGGGTCACAGGCATCACCTAGTCCGAGGCCAGTCCACTCTAGTATGGCCCCATTTGTCCCAGCACTGCAGCCAGACCAGGTTCTTGCCATCTGTGCTCCTGGCTCACATCTGGCAGAACCACAAGCCCTTCAAGTGTGCTGCAAAGTCCCTGGGTGTCACTATACACAGAGAGTGACGTATAGTAACGACAAAAACTTCTTAGGCAAGAGAAGAAAAAGAAGCATTTTATTGAAAAACAGAACCATATTTATAGAACAGTTCACAAGCCTCAAGCGGGACAGCAGTTCATTGGACAACAGGAGAAAACATCTCCTATCATGTACATCATGACTGTCCCTCAGTCAACACTAGGTGCTAATCTCTGTTTATTAATTCCTTTCTATTTACAAGAAAGCTATCATCCTGGGAAAGGCTCAGGCCGGAGCTGAGACACTATCTCAGCCTGGGAAAAATCCTCCCAGCTGAGAAAGAGAAAAGAAACTCAGAACCTGAGAAAAGGCCTGGCTAAAATCCACCTAGGCCTTCAGCAGTGTCCACACCTGGGGTCTGTTACTAATTGCTTGGCAAGATGCAGGAGATGGAGAAAGGCTGACACAGCCTCCTGGGATGAGCACAGAGCTGCTGAGAGCCACATTTCCCAGGACCAGGTCAAGAGGACAAGGAAAAGCCCTTTCATCTGCTGGGCAGTGTTGAAGGGTGGGAGCATGGCCAGATATTGTGAGATAAGGTGTTCAGGCCAGTTCAGGAGCAGGGTGGGTAATGCTGGAGATATTTGTCCCTACCTGGCATGAAGTGACCAGCTCCTGGTGATCTGTGAAAGTCCCTGTAGTGCTTAATCACTGCAAAAATGTGGATTTGGAACTGTTTGGATTTGGAGCAAGTCAAGAAAAGGGCTTTGGAACAGGTATGGGGACTAGAGCATCTTGCCTATAAAGACAGGCTGAGAAAGCTGGGGATGTTCAATATTCAAGAGAATGTTGTGTGAACACCTCAAAGCAACTTTCCTGTATCTTAAAGGGGGCCTACAGGGAAATTAGAGAGGGACTTCACCAGGAACTGTGAAATTATAGGACAAGTGGGACTGGCTTCAAGCTCAAAAAGAGTAAGTTTAGATATTAGGACTTTTTTTTCCCCTGTGAGGATGGTGAGGCATTGGAACAGGTTGCCTAGGGTTATGGATGTTCCAACCCTGGTTTTGAGCAACCTGTTTTAATGCAAGGTGTTCCTGCCCATGGCAGAGGGATTGGAACAAGATGATCTTTAAAGTCTTTTCCAATGCAAGCCATTCTGAGATTCTGTGCAGTTGTGCTCACATGGCTGCATGTCACGTCACCCCGGGTTACACGTGGTGCAGGCACAGCCAGAGCTGCTGTCCCTCCTTTTCAGAGGTGATGGCTGGCTTTCTTTTATCAGTGTTCTCAATATTTTCAATTTCACTACCCACATGAGGCTTCCAGCAGGCACGCACTCAGCTGGGTTCAGGCATCAGTGCCCCCCAGCCACAGGCACTGGTGTTTTCTTGAGGAGAAGAAAAGCAGGGAGCTGAAATCACTGTCCAGAACTAAGAGACAGGGATGGATGTGGGTTCTGTCTCCATGGATGTCACAGCACTGGCGCCCAGGCATGAGAAGCATCAACAAGAGATAACAGGAGGCAGCAAGCAAATGCTGCCAGGTGCTGTGCTGACTATGCTGGAAGAATATTAATGACACAACAAATACTTGCAGCTCTCGTGCTGCACACAACCCCTCAATGGCTTTGCAGCTGGAGTGACAGGGAGGCAATGGGGGCACAGCAATATGTCTGCACAGCAGGGACCATGCCAGTCCGCGCTGGCAGCTGGATGAGGGCTGCTGCAGCCTGCAGGCAGGGTGCTGGGTGTGGAACATGCATGCAGGCTCAGCAGAACACAGCACACTGGGAAATGTAGTCTGGCTGCATCACCTGGACTGAGTGCTGCTGGACATCACCAGGCTGGGGATGAGACCTTCTCCCACATACCCTGGGGTCCTCAAACTGATCAGGCCTCCTATCATCGTGTAATAATCCCTGCCAGGTGGGGTAGAAAGCATGAGATGTTTTTCAGGAAACAGTCATCTCATAAGCAGGGAGCTGGGGAACATACAGGACATGGGGTGAAGTGGGGGTGATGTGCAATGGTGTGGGACAAGAGAAGAGATCTTCTGACACAGAAGGGAAAAGGATACTTGGGACCAAGAGGCTGCACTCACATTCTGGAGACAAGCTGCAAGGGGAGTAATTTGAGTCAGCCAGTGCTCTTTGTCCTGCTCACCCCTGTGTCTGCACAGCCCCTCCAGGCTGGAAAACCCTCGTGCACTTTAGCCTTGTGCCTGCATTGGCAGCACACCCCTGGCAGCAGCAGCTGTTATTTTCCAGAGCTTTTGCAAAGAAGGAACCTCAGGTTCCTCAGGCTCTTGCACATGGGTGCAGAGGAAGGGACAGCTCAAGTTCTGGCTCTGGGGCTCTGAGCAGGGCAAGGCTTTGTTCAGAGTCAGGGTGGATTACTGCTGGCTCATCCCAATCAGAGCTGTGCTGCAAGGACCCCAGTGCCACAGGCACTGCTGTGGAATAGAGGTGGGAGTGCAGCAAGGACCAGGTTTTCTGTGTGGAGAGCCCCTGTGCCCCTCACTGCCCTGCACAGAGTCTGGCCACCCCACACCTGTAGAGTGCCCTGATCCTTACAGGACAACCCTGCATTTCCAGAGCTCCAGCCTCCCTGGGCTGCTTGAAAGCTCCCACCCTGCTCTGCCTGGGTGATGCACCATTCCCAGCAGGCAGGGTGAAGATGTTTACTAATGCCTGAGCCTTTTCCCTGTGGAAGAGGAAGGGTATGAAACCCAGAAAGAGAAGGGCAAAGAGGACAAAGCCTCCCCCTCCTCTCTCCCCTGCAGATCCACGTGAGCAGAGTACAGCCACGGAGACCTCCTTCCTGCTTTTCTCACCAGGGATTGAGGAGCTTAATTCAGGGTTTGCTGCAGGCTCAGCCCAGCCTGACTTTGCACCCAGCTGCTCAGTGTACTTGCCTGCACCATGGGAGGGATTTGGGGCACTGGAGACTTTTAGCCATGTCTCAGCTCAGCCCTGCTGTGCCAGGCAGGAGCAGAGCGTGATGGAAATAGCACAGTAGAGTTACCAGTGCTGATGAGAGAAGGGACTGCAAATCCTGCAGCAGCAATTTCCACAGTCAGAGCTATCCCCAGGGCTTTAATTTATCCATTACAACTTAATTGGATGTAAACCCAGTCACTTGTGAGCAGCAGCAGCTCTGATCAGGCCATGGTCCTGAATTTCTGTCTTCAAGATGCCTCACCAGGCCTCCCCATCTCTGTTGCAGTGCCTTGACCATCAGGAATCTGCTGCACTCAAGTGGAAGGGAGAAGCTCTGCTTGTTGCCCCAGCTGAGCTGGCTTTGCTCCTCTGAGCAGTGTCCCACACCCCTGAGGAGCTGGTCAGTGGCTGTGGGTGCATCAGCATGCTCACATTTCTGGTGCCAGTGCTGAGCTCAGATAGGCACCCACTGCCACCCATCTGAGCAGCTGCAGCTGGACACCAGCGTGGGAGGGCACAGACCACAGCCTCCTGTCCCCACAGGCAGATGCTGTTCTCTCCTCTCATCCACAGAGCTGCTCCTGTCATTTTGTCAGGCTATTGTCAGCAGGACAGACATGTGAGGCTGAGGAAATCTAAGAATGTGGCCTGTTGCACAGCACTCTACCCCACAGCCTCCCTGGCACATGCTATCCAGCACCCTGCCTCCCTACATGTAGGAAACTTGCCCTGCACAAACCTACTCCCTCTGCAGGCCTGGAAGAGCAGGAATACCATGAATTCCTAGGGGGAGGGCAGGGCACTGTTCCCATTATAAATAAATCAGAGGCTCAGTTCCCTGCTCTAGCCCACAGAGTTAGTCTGCCTCCGTGAGACAAGGAGGAAAACGCAGCTCGTGGTCCAAGGTGTTTATGCTGTGGCTGGTGGCACCTGGAGCAGAGCACTGGCCAAAAAATACCACACCAGGAGATACTTTGTGTGGCTACTCTTACCAGCAGGAAAAGCAGCTAGAGTACTGCAGGGCTTGTGCAGCCAGTCCTACCACACAGGGAAACAGCTGGAGCAGAGCTGTTTGCGGGGAGCTGCAGAGTCAGGGCTCTGGCAGCGCCCAGAGAGGTGGCTGGGGCAGGGCTGGGCCAGCACAGGCAGGTGGATGCCAAGGAGGGCGTCAGCGAAATGTGTGGGACTGAGCAAGGGCAGATCCAGCTGCAGAAAGTGCCTGGGCAGGAAGGACAGGACAGATCAGCCTCACACCAGGCAAAAGGCCTGAAGTAGGGCAACAGGAAGCAGAAGAAAATCAGGGAGAAGTGGAAGAGCTCAGGAAAATAAGGAGGGAGAAAGGGTGCAACAGGCACCGGGAATGCTGTCGCTGAGAGGCTGCACTTTCCTGCTCTTCCACAGGGCAGATCCCACTGCTCCTGGGACACCATCCAGGCTGGGGGCATGGGGACAACCAGAGTCCCTATGCAGAGATCTAAGCCTATACCAAAGGGGCTCAAACTGCCAACAGCTACTTGGAGGAAACTGGTCCCACAACACTGTATAGAGTGGGGCTGGATGTATGGGGAGATCAGATCAGATCTTCATGCCTTTTGTCCATCCATCAGGGACTGGGTGCTAGGAAGACAAAGACAATCCCGTGGCGGAGAATCCCGGGAGAGCCCAGGAGGAGAAAGCAATTCCTGCACCTACAGTGTGTATCCAGGTGGGACCCAGGGGAGGAAGACTCCCACGCCTGTAAGGCGCATCCAGTGGTTGGGGACAGTGAAAGCCCTGTGTCCGCGGGGTGTGCCCGAGCGGCGCCCCGGGATCTCAGGGCCTCGCAGCACACCCTGGCGAGCTGGGAGACGCCCTCTCGGCACCCACCGGAGGCCGGTGCCGGTGACCACGGACACCGGGGCGGGGCGGTGGGGGGGTCCCCGCTGGGCTCGGCGGCGGCAGCGGGTCCCAAGGAGTTAAGGGCTGTCCCCGCCCCGGCCCCGCCCCGCCGGTGCCAGAGCTCGGGGCGGCGGAGGCGCAGCGCCGGGCCGCGGTAGGGGTCGGGGGGGCGCCGGGCCATGAGCGCGGAGCGCCCCGGAGCGCCGCCCGCCCCGCGCCGCCGCCGCCGCCGCCGCCGCTAGCATCGCCCCGGGGGCCCGAGAGCGGCGGCGCCCCGGCCCCGCGGCTGCCCCAGCGGGGATGTGAATGGCGCTGGGGGTGCTCGGCGGGACCGACATGGAGTGGGAGAAGCTGCCGCGGCGGCCCAGCGAGGGCGAGGGGGAGGCGGCGGGGCCGTGGCCGGGCTGCGGGCGGCTGCGGCCCTCCTCGTACCGGGCGCTGCGCAGCGCCGTCTCCACCCTGGCGCGCATCGACGACTTCTACTGCGAGAAGATCGGGGCTGGCTTCTTCTCCGAGGTCTTCAAGGTGTGCGGGGCGGGAGCGCGGGTGGCGGTCCGCGGGGCATCCCGCCGGGATCGGGCGTCCCCCGGGGGCCGCGGCAGCAGCGCAGCCCCGGCCGCGCCCTGGGCTGGGGACTGCGATCCCCGCTCAGCCCTGGCACCGGGCGAGGCTGGCGGAGTTCGAGGCGGTGCCGTGCGGAGGGGACGCGGGGCCGGCGGCGCTCGCCCCGTCCCGGCCGGGCGTTGTGGCTCCATCGCCCCGAGCAGGGGGAGGGGAGCGCCGCTGTGTTTACAGCCGGGGAGCTGAGCGCTCCGAGCGCTCCGAGCGCTGCGCCGTGATTGCGCGGGGGGTCGGGTGGCGGGCAGCCGAGCCCCGGGGACCCCTGTCAAAAGGCTGGGCATCCGAGCCCGCCCAGGGTGTGCCTGTGGCGGGAATCCGGGTAGCGTTCTTAGTCTCTCCAAGGTGATGTCCGGCGTTGCCGGGCCTGCTGAGCGGGTGATGTGCAGGATTCCCCACGGGACCCCTGCGAAGGTGTTTGGGGTGTGATGCCGTAGAACGGCACCGGGCTGAATCCCGGCTGAGCGCCCAGAGCTGCCTTTGTCCTACCTCCTCTCTGGGACTGTCAGGGTGGGGATGCCTGTGTGTGGCCCGTGCCCAGGATACGGGTGTGTGAGTGCTGGTGGGAGCTCAGGGTCTCCAGCTGTGATTCAGAGGTGTATGGTGGCAATATGCTGCCAGCCCAATGCGCTGCTGCTGGGGATGAAGGGCTGTGCCTCGATGTCACCACCACCTCTCCGGCAGAGGGGAGGTGTGTGCATGTGTTGTTTTGATCCTCAGCATCACTTAAAGTGCCGTAAGCCACTGGGCTAGGACTGCCCTTAAGTGGTGATCTAGTGGCTTCATATCCCTCAAAGAGCAGCTTAGAGCTGAGCACAACTCCCACTACCTGCCACCACAGTCGCTGGGGTCACAGGCAGCATAACTGGGTATTCTGGCAGTGTTCTGTGATCTTTCTCCAGCCCTAACACCATTCCCCACCCAGCAAGGAGACCCCAAGACCTGTCTCCTCCTCAAAAGTGGTGAGGGGCTACAGGGAGCGTGCAGAGGTCCCTCTCCTCCATGTTCCCCCCTGGAGTTCCCAGTGGACCCATGACCTCCCTGCTGGCTGGGATCCTGCTATTGATCTCTGGCTTGGAGTGCACAACAGCACCTTGGAGCACAGGGAGGCATTTAATAATATCAGGCGTGGATATGGCTCTTTAATAATGGATGCTCCCGTGCCTCAGCGAGGCCACGGTCTCTTCTTGCGTCGCTGTTTTCCCAGACTCAGCTGGAGCCACAAAATGCTCCTTCCCCCATACATTGTTTAGGTTCTTGGGGGGCCACTGGCACATAGGTTTTGGGGATTGGTAAAGGTTGAGGGGTGGGAAGGGGATCAGGATCAGTAGTCGACATGTGCGTGGTGGCAAGGAAGCAGGGATGGGAGCGGGCCAGATGGGGCTTTGTGCTCGTGCAGTGGGTTGAGTCCAAGAGCTCAGCAGGGTGGTGGGGTAAGCCTGGGATCTGAGCTGGGGTTTGGCCGCCAGAGCTTGCAAGGAGGACTGAGCTTGGTAGGGCAACCCAGGACCTATTTTCCTCCCACCTCCCTTGTTCGTTCTGTGGCTTTCCAAGGCTGTGGGCACTTGAGTCTGCCTCCTCTGTGTGGCTGCTGAGTCCTACATCATTCCAGCCTTGGTGGGTGAGGGGGACAGGGAGGGAACCTGGACATCTCTGCCTCTGCACAGGTAGCTCAGTCCTGGCCTGCAGCTGAGCCAGGGCCAGGCAGGGGACTGACAAGCATCTGACTGTCTTCTCAGCATTAAAGCCAAACAGCTCAGTGTGTCCAAGCCCTAGTGTCCCAAGCTAAGCCCTTCAGTCAAGCACCTCTCTCAGAAAGGCTGTCCAGAGCAAACAGGAGACACCAGTGACAGGAAGCTGCTCTTTTTCATGGCGCTTTTTCCTAGCTGATCCCCCACTGTGCTGCAGAGCAAGGCAGTTTTCCCTCTGGAGCAGCTGGTTCTCATTGCTTTTCCCTGTGTGATTTCAGAGGAACTAGGCCCCCCCATTTCTTCAGATACACAGACATTTCAGGAAGCCACCTCTATTTCCAATTGACTGAGCAGATTGAGCCGGGTCTTTTTGTGCCAGGCATTTTCTCCAGCCCTTAAACCACTGTTGCATCTTTTCCCCAAATCCCTCTCTTACTTTCCCATATGCTGTCTGCAGCAGACATGGGGGCTGTGGGCAGCATCCTTGGGGCTGTATCCAGAGGCTTTCACTCATATGTATCTCAGCCGAATGTCCTGATGTTGCACATCCTCTTGGAAAAGCCATCTCCCAGGGTGCAGCTGTATAATGTGCTCTGCCCAGCACCCCATTTCCATGGCATTTTGTGTTTGTGTGTTCATGTGGATTAGCAGCTCCCAGCCTGGGCAGAGCTCAGAGAGGGTTTTGGCGTCATTATCACTTGCCTATCTCTGCTTGCTTCCCCATCAACCTTTGGGGTTTTCTGTTTACATCCAATTTTCCAGTGCAACTAATGGAGCAAGTCTCTCCCTCTTATCTGCTGCCCTTCATCAGGGTCCTTGCCTTGTTTTACATAGCAGGATGAAGCAGCATGACACTGATGGGGAAACTAAGGCAAGCTGGGAGGAAGTGAATTAGCCAAGGTCAGCCAGCCATGGCAAGGCTGGAGCAGCCCTGGCCCCACAATTGCCTCTTGGGAATCCTGGGCACAGGAAACGTGTTGTGCTGACCAGCTGGAGACATGCCAGCCCCTCTCCTGCTCTATCACAGGGCATGTTCCAGGCTTGCCAGTCGGGGCAGGCAGTGATGTGCCACCACGGTGCAGCCCCGGCTCCTGGTGTGCCCACAGTGCCGCTCCTGGGAGAGCAGGAGGTGGGGGTTGCTGATGCTCAAACACTCTCCAGCAGCAGGTGCTTTGTCTCTTCCTCAGAGAAAGTCTGTCTTGGCTGATTCTGCCTTTCCCATTTGATGAGCACGTTTTGCAGTCCCACCCAGCTATGTTGTTGGGATTCCTGTGAGCTCAGATGCAGCTGTTGTGGGTGGCTGTGGGGTTACCAGTGGCATTGCTAGCTCCCTTGCCCCCCTCCTGTCTTACCCACAGAACTCACTGAGGTGACGGGTGCAGGGTGGTGTCCCTGTGTGACTGTGCCTGTGTGGGGCAGGGGCAAGGGAATATGCAGAGAGTGGGGCTATGTGCCAGGCCATCCCCAGTGCAGGGTGCAGTGGGGCTGGCTGCTGAGACCTCTGGGCTGGGAGATGTCAGGGAGCTTTGCCCCTTGTCTAGACGGGAGTGCCGGCTGTGAGGAGGGAGCAGGCCGTCTGCTCGCTCTGATTAGCATGCTCTTTAAATAAGACTCTAATTTCCGCTGTTAGAAGAGCTCAGATCCCTTGTGCCCGGGCTGGGGCTGCCGCCAGCCCGTCCCATCCCCCAGCCCTGCGTGCTGGCGGCAGATGGGATGGGGACCAACGTGCCACGGCCCCCTGGCTCAGCCACGGTACCCCTGTGAGGTGCCCAATGGACCAGCCATGTGGGATGCCAGGGAGCATCCCTGAGGGGTGAGGGCTCGCCGGTTTCCTGGGTGGGGGACAGTGGCTTGCCCTCCCCCTGCAGCCCCACACGGCTGCCCGGCTGAGCTCAGCTCCAGGGAATGCGCTGGGATTCCTGGGCACCATGCCAGAGTGCATGAGAGAGGCGAGAGGGGACACCTTCCTGCCCGAGGAGGTTGTGCTGCCTGCTGCCTTCCCTGTGTGTCAGTGAGAGAGGAAACTCCTCCAGTGGGGGGTTTCAATCCCCCTGCAGTTGTGGCTGGTGCCCTTTGCTGCTGTGTCTGCATCAGAGGGTGGCCAGCTAGCTAGCTAGCACCTGGACAGACTGGGTAAACTGGGCAGTGCCTGTGGAAGCCATGGAAAGGGAGCATAACTCCTTCCCTGCTGTCTCAGGTGTGGGCTAGCCTTGAGCCAGAGAACTTGCAGGGGAGATGGCAGAACGGAGCCTTGCAAGTGCGCTCAGGACGTTGGACAGCCTCAAGGACATCATGCCCCACAGGGATGGAGTCACAGAAAAAGACATTGGGGCAGGGCTGTCCTGCCCAGGAGCTTCTGGAATCCCTGGGATAATTCCTGGAGAAGCAGCTTTCACCAGACCTTCCCTCCCCCGGGCTGCCTCTCCTCCAGTCTTAAGGTGTCCAACACCATGTGAGTGCGCTCAGACCTCACTCAGCCCATTCCAATGGCAGGTGGTTTTTTAATGAGGAATTAAGCCATGGGCACCTCCCGACCGTGTAGAGCTGAGCTGGTGCCCACCAGATGCTGCTCCCTGATGCCGGGCCACTGCTGCTGGCAGGGAGCTGGCCAGCCCTGTGGCACACGCCGCCAAGTGCCAGCGCTGTGCGTGCCGCGCAGCATTCCTGACGTGGGCGCGTGGCGCCGGAGCCCGGCGCCTCCAGCCATCCCGGCGGGGATGAGCCTGCCCGCGCCGCTCAGCTGGGTCCTGCTGTCTGGCAGCTGCTGGTGCCAGCCAAACTGACCGAGCCAGTCCTGCCAGCCCCACACGGCGTGGGAAGGGAAGGGGAGGAAGCACTGCCACCAGGAGAGCTGGATCAGGAGTGATGGGTTGTGCTGGGCAGCACGCAGTGCCAGAGGCTTGGCAAGGCTGTGGGTCATGCTGGCCTTATCCAGGCTCTGCTTTCCTCAACCCCTGGCTCGGTGGGGAGCTGGAGAGACCAAGTGAGACTGTACCCAGCTTGCTTCAGTCACACAGGCCCCCTCCTTAAAGCCTGCACTGAAGCCTGGCTGAGAGCCCAGTTTCTGTTTCTGGTGTTACCCTCAGCTGCCCCACCGACAGGGATGGGGGTGGAGGGAAGACAGCGATGGTTGAGATGGATGGGTTGCCCCTTGCCCTTGGTCCAGGTATGGCCAAGGGGTCCTAGGGCATCAGGATGGTGTTGGCAGGTGCTGCTGGGCACTGGTGTGGTGAGCAGGGTAGTGAGCACAGGGAGGACTTGGAGCACCATTATATGGGGCGCTCTGGGTGCTCCCCACAGCAGGCACTGCAGTGTCACCCTGGGACAGGCTCTCCCTGAGCCCAGGAGCTCAGTTTGTGCAGAGCTCAGCAAGAAGGAGGGAAATCCACCCTCCCTTCTTCCTGCAGCATGGTGAGGTGCCAGGATAGGGGCCTGTGGTGGCAGGTGTCTGGGGTGTCACCTTCCCACTCGCCCAGGGTCCATTCTGAGCTCTGCTGTCAGGTGGCCCCTGTTGGTGGGTCAGGAGTGCCAGCTGGCTGTCTGGGGCTGGCTGCAGGTGACACAGGTGTAACTGGAGCGGGGTGCCCACAGGCAGGTGTCTCCTTAATTATTCAGAGCCTCTCCATGAGCTCAATGGGCTGATGGTGGTACGGCACAGTTATTCCCTCTCAGTTCCACTCAGACTGGGACTGGTTTGTGTCAGTGCACACAGACATGTAGAAGGATCTTCACAGAGCCCTCATTTCCCCCAGGCCCTTTTGAAGGAATGTGCTGCTGCCCCATCCCCTCGGTATTTTCTGCTGGATAGGTCCCCATCATGGCATGCACCCCAGAAGCAATGCCAGCCAGGGGGTGAGAGGAGAGCCGTGTAGGTCCCAGCATGCCAGCCTCCCTCTGTTGTGGTGGGGACAAGGGCCAAGCTGTGAGCGGGATGAGGGTGCTGGAGATCCTACCTCCGGCCAACCCCCTGTGTTTTTCCTGGGAAGGCAATCCCTGAGGTGAGGGGTGTTGTGGGGGTGTTGTGGGGCTGGCCAGGGGCTGGCACCGGCTCAGCAGCCTCAACCAGCATCGACTAAAAAGGAGAAGAGCAGGGAGCTGACGGCAGCGCTGAGGAATGCCTGCGCCTCTGTGCACAGTGCACAGCTCTGTGTGTGCTGGGGGGCAGCTGGGATCCACTGGGTTGTCCCCGCCACCAGCTGCTACTCCAAGGCGAGGGGTGGGGGTGGCATCCCACCCCCAGCACCTGCTCAGGAGGGGACCTTCAGCACTGGTTTGGCCCCCTCCCGTAACAGTGCAAGGTCAGGGCATCCCATGCTCTTCCCTTGCCCTGCACATGCCAGGGAGCTGCAGATGGACGGGGTGTCCGTGCTTGGCCACACTCCAGCTGCTGTTCTTGGCGGGGGACCAGGCCCCCAGATCGCATGACAGTGTCGGGCTGGGGCTGGCTAAATATACAGCTCATCCAGGCTCCATGCCCTGCCAGGCTGGGGTCAAGCACTACAGCAGTTGGCCACACCTAGAGCTGGTTCTGAGGGGCAGTGTACCCCCTCTTCTCTCTACCCCATGCTGGTAGGGTCTGGCTGGGTGGTGCTGACCCCAAAAACATCCTCCCTGATGCTCTCCAATCCTGTACCTTCCTGTTCTTACAGTGGAGCTGGGCTCATAGCTATGGGAGCTGTTATTGCCCCGTGGAAGTTCAGGGCAGTGTAGCATGGTGGAGGGAGCATAAGAAGGAGGGTGCCCCAGGAAGGATGGGGCTGTGTGTCATCAGTACTGGGAGTGCTTGGAGATGTAGGGAAAGTGTCCCTGGGGTGCCATGAGATGCTTCACTCCCCTCTCTGGGGCTGGGATGGGAGCTGGATGAAGCCTGGTGTCTGTGGGGCTGCAGAGATACATGGGGCTCAGCCTTGCCTGTGTCCCCCTCCAGGTGCGGCACCGCCAGTCAGGGCAGATCATGGTGCTGAAGATGAACAAGCTGACCAGCAACCGGGGCAACATGCTGCGGGAGGTGCAGCTGATGAACCGCCTCTCGCACCCCAACATCCTCAGGTAGGACCTGCTTCCCCACTACCAGCCCCGTTGCCCCTCTTTCCCCTAGCCTGGGGGTTTCACCCCTACTGGTGATGCTGGATAAGCTCTTGGGGGCTGGTCCCTGCCCCAGCCACCCTCAGGTCCCCTCTGTCTGTCTCACAGGTTCATGGGGGTGTGTGTGCACCAGGGACAGCTGCATGCACTGACAGAGGTAAGAGCGTAGCAGCACCCGTGAGTCTCAGGGTTCCTGCAAGCCAGTGATACCTGTAGGAACATGTTCTTGGCCTGTGACACATGCAGGCAAGGCCTGCTGGGAGGCTGTGGAGTGGGATGGTTGGAATATACATTAGGATGAGAGATGGGATTCCAGTGTTTTGGGTGGGGAGAGGGATGCTGTGTTGCGATGGTCCAGCTCTTTCCATCAGTACATCAACGGTGGGAACCTGGAGCAGCTGCTGGACAGCCCTGTGCCCCTCTCCTGGTCCATGCGTGTCAAGCTGGCCCTCGACATCGCCCATGGCCTACGCTACCTGCACTCCAAGGGCATTTTCCACCGTGACCTCACCTCCAAGGTACAGGATGTTCCAAGGCACTGCATTGCTCTCATGGCCCCATACCTGTGCTGCTGCCTTGGTGCCCCAGGCATGGCAGGCTGATGGGCAGGAGGCTGTGCTGTGCAGGAGCATCCTGAAACTGGTAGCCAGGGAGGCAGGGCTGGTGCAGTTGGTGTGACAGGTCTTCCTGTGCCCACAGAACTGCCTGGTGCGCTGCGAGGCCAGTGGCTACACAGCTGTAGTGGGTGACTTCGGCTTGGCGGAAAAGATCCCCACCTACAGGTACATGGGTGGCATCCACCTGTCCATCCCCATCCCTGGAGCCCAGTCAGAGCAGAAGCTGGGGAGGGGTGGATGTTGGGGATGCAGCTAAAAGGGTAGGAAAGGGGGTAGTGAGGTGGTTGTTGGCAGGAGGGACTCCAGGAGCAGTTTGGGAATGGCTAGGAGGGATGAAGAAGGGGTGGTGTGATTGGGGAGGGATGAATTTGTAGGGTTAGGCAAGCAAAGGAGGTTGAGATGGTCACCTGGGATGCTGCAGCAAGAGGATGGGAGGTTGGACATCTGGGGGACTGGGCAGCCTCTGATATTCCACCGTGTCTCCCAGCGAGGGCAGCGAGAAGGAGCCGCTTGCCGTGGTGGGCTCCCCATACTGGATGGCACCCGAGGTGCTGCGTGGGGAGATCTACAACGAGAAGGTGAGGCTGCCCTGTGTGGGACTTTACTCAGGCTTGTGCTGCCAGTGGTTTTCAGTCCTGGGGTGTGCCTAGAGGGAAGGAATTGGGCATCCCTCTGGTGACGAGGTGCCAGAGCCCCAGTGTGGCTCTGCAGGAAGGAGAAGGGCTGTGGCCTTGCAGAGTGGTTGGTACATCACCTCAGGGCTGCAGGGCCCCTCTGTGACTCCCCACTCTCTGCAGGCCGATGTGTTTGCATACGGCATCATCCTGTGCGAGACCATCGCTCGTGTCCCAGCCGACCCCGACTACCTGCCCCGCACTGAGGTGACTCTGGGATGGCAACAGGGGGAGGTGTGGGTCGCAGCACTCGGGCTGGGATCACTTCATGAAACAAGAGGGCGTCATTCTGTGTTGGGCAGAGACCCATGTGCAGGACTGGTACCACATCTCAGGGCTGGCGTGCTGTGTCCCACTTGCTGCCCAGGGAGGGATGGTGTCTGCCAGTAACCTCGGAACCCACAGTGAGCCTGAAAAGGAGAACAGGGCAGTTGGATTCAGGCAGAGAGCAGAAGCAATATCTGTCCTAGCATGCCCCAACCTTAGCCCACTTTGGGGTGACATCAGAGTCCTCCCCGCTGTGTCCCAGCTGGGGTGCTTCCAGGTCCACAGCCCTGCAGAGGGGAGTGGGGAGGGGGCCAGGCCATGTTGGGTCCCCTGGGCGTTCTGGTGCCCCAGGAGACCCAACCTTACTCTGCTTCCTTTCCCTGGTGCAGGATTTTGGTCTGGACGTCACCACTTTCCGCACCATGGTGGGAATTGACTGCCCAGCGGCCTTCCTCCAGCTGGCTTTTCACTGCTGCAGTGTGAGACTCCCACCTCCACTGGCTGCCCTTCCCTGCCAGGACAGGGCAGGCAGGACAGGCCGCCTTGCCTGCTCACCCGGAGAGCAGGGAGCTGCCATTGCTCCCTGCAGGGCTCCCTGGGGTGCTTGAGGAGACACAGACCTGACAGGGAATCCCTCCTGCCCACAGATGGAGCCCACCTCCCGCCCCTCATTCCTGGAAATCACGCAGTGCCTGGAGAGCATCTTGCAGCACCAGCTGGGCGCCGAAGGTGCCAGGGCCACCCTGTTCGGCATCGAGGAGAGTCTGCCTGCATCTGGAACCTCAGCCACACTCAGTGGTACGTGGGCCCCTCGGGGACAGGCCGTAGCAGGGTGTAAAGATGGAGGAGTGTGGGGTTTCCTATCCTGCCCTATCAGCTGTAGGAAAAGGAGACGGGGCTGTGTGAGGTCTGCAGGATAGAGCTGATCCCTGTTCCTCCTTGGGTTGCGCCCCTAAGTTGCTGGGTACCCAACACCCTGTAGCACCCCATACGGGCAACTGCTGGCTGCTGGTGACACTTTCCTGTGCCCATGCCCAGGAGTGGCCAGGAGGTCATCCAGCCACACCGAGCAGTCGCCCCTGCGTGAGCTGGGGACGCAGCACCTGCAGCCAGACCAGCGCCTGTCCCGCAGCCAGTCTGACATGTTCTCTCCCAAGTCACCTACCCTGCTGTGGCCAGTGGAGCCTTACAGTGGGGCCAAGCCTGTGGAGACGTCCCCCCGTGTCAACCCCTTCTCCCAGCGTGAGGACCTGAAGGGGGGGAAGATCAAGCTCTTTGATACGCCGAGCAAGTCGGTCATCTCGCTCACCTTAGACCTGCCACCCCCCGCCCCGCTGCAACTCAGCAACCCTGTGACGCCTGAGCCCGCCGTGGAGGTGCAGTGTGACTTCTCAGCACCCACCACCAGCCCCCGCAAGTGCCACTCTCTGCCCTCCTCTCCGGAGCTGCCCCACCGGGGGGGCCTGGAGCTGGCTGTGGGGTCCTCTCATCCCGCTGATGACCCCCAGTCCCCCACCCTCCTTCCTCACCCAGCACGGGGAGGAGCCTCCACCCCCAGCTCCCGGGCAGAGGAGCAGATGGACTGCGGCCCAGACAGCTCTGAGCTGCCGCAGCCCAGCCTGCTGCCCCTCAACAGCAACTTCATCTGCACCGCACCCTCGGGCACGCGGCCCTGGCAGCCCGACGTGCGAGCCCCCAACGGGCTCCTCATCAACAACAACCACCACGTGATGGTCAGCAAACCTCTGGCCTGGGGCAGTGGGCTGGAGCACGGCTTCTCTGAGTTCAGCATCTCCTGCGCAGCAGCGCTGGAGCGGACGGAGCGCTCGGCCATGCTGCCCGGGCACAGCTCTGGTGCCATTCTGGAGCAGGATGAGGTGCTGCCCTGCCCTGGCTGCTGCCTGAGTCCCTTCAGCTTCAGCTTTGCCTCCATCTGCCACCGGCCAGCGCCCAGTCCGCCCCGCTACCAGAACCTCAACTGTGAGGCCAAAAGCCTCATCTGCCATGATCGGGGCCAGCACCAGAAAGCCCCGGGGCCAGTGCTGGCTGAGCCCAGCCTGAAGCTGCCGGAGGCACAGTCCTAGTGATGGGGACCCTGGGGAGTGGGGTGGAATCCAGCTGCCCCTTGCAGCCCTCTGCAGCCACAGCACTGGGCAGTGCAGGAGCCTGGTACATCCCCACGGTCATCATCACTGGGCATATGGTGGCCACCAGTGGCCATGGTGCCAAGTGCTTGGCTGCCGCGGTGCTGCCCAGGCACTCAGGCACCCACCCCACCAGGATCAGCCTTGGGGATCTGCAGGGAACCCTGGAGGTGGGCTGGGTCTCTGCTGGGGACCAAAGTGCAATAACACCGCTGCCCTGAGCACTGCCCCGAGCGGCAGGGCTGGTCCCCCGCGGGGGCCACAGGGCTCCAGCCCTGGATCCAGGATCCCATTTCCCCAAGGGCTCAGCTCTCTGCAGGCTCTCATAGAGGGGTATACAATGAGCCTGCTGCCTTGGGAGAACTGGGAGTTCCCTGCACCCAGGCAGGTGAAGAGGGACTGGGCTGGGGTAGAGAGGTCAGCGTGTTTATGTGTGTTTTTGGGGATCCTGGGGGGCTGGTGGGTGAACCCATGTGTGTCCACAAGCGTGGGGAGCACAGCCAGTCCCTGACACGGGGAGAAGAGGGCAGGGGACCGTAGAGGGGCAATGCCCATGGGCGGTGCACGGGGAGGATTGCCAGCACTGGGGTTGTCCCTGCCTGACTGATGCTTAGGGTTGGGTGCTGAGGGTTGGGTGCTGAGTCAGCCCAGCACCTCACATCCCCCTGGCACGCAGGTTTGGGAGCAAGATGCTGGCAGAGGGGCCAGGATGCCATCCTGGCATCATGGGGATGGGGCCAGTGGGCAGCACAGTTAGGCTGCCTGGCCCCCGGCAAGGGTGGGAGCCGGCTTTCCTCCCTCCTGCACAATGCACTCGTGAATGCAGAACTCTTTGTGTTTTTTTTTATTATTATTAATAATAATTGCTAGTAATATATACCCAGCTTATTTAAAGTGTTCATTAAAAATTGAATGTCCTAGAAAGTCAGACTGCTCGTTCTATCTCTTGGATGCACATCAGATGCCCAGACGGTTGCATGGTCTTGCCTGGGCACTCTGGGGAACTTCTCCAAGACTGCAAACCAGCCTGGCTCAGCTCAAGATCTCAACTCCCCTAAAGCACCCATCTCGATTGAGATGGCTTCCGATAAATTCCTTTTCATTATTTAAGTTCTTTGTGTTCATGCCTTTGAGTTTTGTTTGCTGTGGTATACAAGAAAACAAAGAGCAGACGAACTGTGTCTCTTTATTGCTGTAAAGTGGGTTTAACCAGACAAGACAGTGTCTCATGCCCCCTCCAGAATGCATGCCTTCAACAGCCTTTTGCTCTTCATGCAAGCCCACTCACATAGCAGTTCATCAACTATATATGGCACACACAACCTCATCATAAACCAAGAGCATTTTCGCCTCGTTGAACATAACTTCCTCTCTCACCTGGCCGCAGTGTTACATCAGGGCTACTTTGCTTAATCTTCACATGTGCACGTGTGTAGCAGCTATTTAAAGTCCTGATGAGTTGTCTTGCAAAGCGTCAGCCTGCTACAAGTGCGTGAGTTAACTTTTGCTTTTGAAAGGCACAATCACACCATGGGACCCTAAAGGTCTTTGCTCTACTTTCTAATTAGCGCAAAAATAATCCCCAAACGTCAGCACAGGCACCAGCCAGTTCAGGCTCAGCTTCCCTCCTTAGGGGCTGAGGCTTTGCCGAGGCTGTGGAGTGCTGGGTTGTCTGAAAGCCATGGCCAAGCTGCTCCTGCGATGGGGTCAGGCAGAAAATTCCTGCTGTGGGGAGGGGGCAGTGTAGGGTAGGGCAGTGCTGTCCCCAGCTCCTGCTCCTGGCATGCCAGCACAGCATTTCTCTGCATGCTGGGGGTGTGGCATGGCTCCAGTGCTGAGTATCAGTGCTTGATCCATTCTGCAGCCGGTTCTGAGCTCCCTGTTGCCCACGAGCCATTGCGCTCAGGAAGACCCAATGTGTCCCATGCAGGTGTGGGGTCGGCTGTGGAGCCTCTACCACTCAGGCAAAGCACATCAGCTGGAGGCAAAGGGCCACTGGGCGCCAGTGGGAAGGAGCTGGGTGACCCAGGGGCAGTGGGCTGTGAGAGGGAAGTGGTTGGCTGGAATAGATGGGACACCCTGGGCAGGGACACGGCAGGGTGAAGGGTGAAGCAGAGGCAGTGTGCAGGGTGCAGGTGCTGCAAGGGAAAGCAGAGGAGGGTGAGGGTGAGGATGAGGGTGAGGGTGAGGGTGAGGATGAGGGTGAGGGTGAGGGTGAGGGTGAGGGTGAGGGTGAGGGTGAGGGTGAGGGTGAGGGTGAGGGTGAGGGTGAGGGTGAAGGTGGAGAGATGCTGCTCACCCTCCACCACATGCAACAGGGCTGGGAAAGCACCTCACCAAGGGTTTTTCCCCAACTTGCCCCTTTGCTGACCCATGGCTTCAGGGGAAGTGTTAAGACCCAGAACACCCATGACAGTAAAGGGATGGAGGCAGGCACCATCCAGCACAGGGAGGTGACTGCATTCCTCTCCCTTTCCAAGGGAGAGGGTCAACATGCCCCAGACAGAGCTGCAGGCTCCCTGCTTTCCCCCAGGCACACCCCACAGAGCCCATGTGTCCCTGACTCAGCAGGACTCACCGCAGCAGTGCTGGGGCCAGCAGCCATCCTCACTTGAAAGGGAGGCTTGGCCCTGCTGCCTTCTCACAGATCCAGAAGTGCAGGTCACTGGGACCAGTGCACTGGGCAGGTTTGATGCTCCCACGACTTATTATGGCACAGGTTCCATTCGATTTTGACTGCCAGGGCCTGAATGGGGAAACAACCTATCAGGCACTGGCATGTTCTTCCTACATGTTGAGGCAGCTGCAGCTGCTGACCACTGCCTTTTGTACACTGGCAGAGGAGGGGTTGGATGCTGCAGTCAGAGGGGGATCCCCCAGTCTTCCCATACTGATTTCACTGGCTGAAGGCTCAGCTGATGCAACCCTGCACTTCCTCAGGCAGTCTGAGAAACACTGTAAAAGGTTTGCAATGCTTGTGACACCCCTTTAGCCTCCCCCCGTCTCGGCTCCGCTGCTGGGGGTTATTCCATGGCTGCAGCGGGGAGAGCCAGGTCCTCCCTGGAGGCACATGGATGACCAGAGGAGCTGTGCTGAGCCCTGGGTCTGCTTTGGTACACCTGGGAGGGCAGAGGATGGAGGCCCAGGTACTCAGAACCTGGCCAGACAGGTTTGTTCCTCCCCAGTGCTCTCAGACACTGCAAGAGGAAGCATCAGCGAGCTGAGGAGGTGGTGCACAAGGTAGGGAGGAGCCTGGGACTCTCCACAGACAGCAAGGCTTTGTCTCCCTTTGGAGAGGGATCAAGGAGGCACAGAGGGGAGAGAGGTGGTGCTCAAACACATTGCCAAGGCCCCAGATAAAATTTGGGGTTTCTTCTGTCCACTCTTGCTGCCTCCAGCTTCACATGCCCTGCCTTTTACCCAGCCCCCTGAGTCTTGGCTTTCCATTTGCGTGTCCTGTGAGCATCTCATCACACCACTGCACCCACCTTCCCTCAGTCCCTGCTGCTCTGATGCTCTTTATCTCCCAGGGCACAGTCCTGTAACCAGGTACTGGTGGGATTTAAAATGCTTCCTAGAGCCATGCCAGAGGATGGGAGTTCCGGCAAGAGGCTGCCACGTACCTTTCATAAAGGGAGCCATCCACCCAGAACCAGGCCTCAGAGCCCCCCTCACCATCTGGGTCCTCTTCCTCCAGCCAGCCATAGTCATACCAGGGGAAACTGCCCTTCTGCAATCCAATCCAGTATGGGACATCTGCATTCTTCAGGAAGGTCTGGGGAAGAAGAAAATGTGCTTTTCCATGTTTTATTCCATGGCACCTATGTAGTGCAGTACTATGTACTTCACAGCAGAGTGATCATCTCCCCAAGGAGCCCCTGGGGCTGGAGTTTCTTGAGGCAGGACAACTCAGCAGCCCTGGTGGCCTGCTCCAGCTTGGGATACATCCAGGGGTGCCAGAGCCTTTCTATCCCATGTCAACCTCCAGCCATGTGCTCCAGAGAACAACCTTGCACCCTCCAATGTTTTGGCAGGACAGGGGGCCCCCAGAACTGTGCTAGCCCATCTGGGGACCCGTGGATACACCATCTCCTGCCCTCAGCCCCCAGCACCCTACCGGCACAGTCCAACGACTCCAGGATTTGGTGACCAGCAGCTGAGAGTATGTCCTCTCACACTCATCTCTGCTGTCCTCCCATGTCTTCTTCTCCGAGGAGATGAAGAGGCACTTGCCCCTGTACAGCAGCCAGCCCGAAGGACAGCAATCTGTGGGTAGGGGTCCATGCTCAGGGTCTCATCAGGGGCTTGCTCAGCCATAGATGCCCTAGGGGGGGTAACAAGGAACAGCCCCACATCTTCCCAGCAGACATCACAGGCTCAGTGCCTGCTTCAGGCATAGCTTCAGCCCTTGGACCACCATGCGGTCAGAAAAGCCAGTACCTGCCCCCTTAGCACCTGCTGAGGGGTGCCAGTCACCTGGAGCACCCCTCCCTCTCCACCATCCCCCTACCTATAGCTGTGCAGGAGCGCAGGAGGGCCACGGTGCTCTCGCTGCTGTTGAGCCTCCCCTGCACCTCCTGCACCTCCCTCTCTGTCTTGCCCAGCACCCCCGTGACACGGCGCAGCTCCACGCTCAGTCTGTCCAGCTCCAGCTGGCTGATGTTGCCCTGACGCCACGCTCTCTGCAGCTCCTCTCTGGCCCATGCCAGCTCCAGCTGTGTCTGCTCCAGGCTCTGCTCCCGTGCCCTCAGCTCCTGTGACAGGCGGCCCTGCTCGGATGCGTGCTCGAGGGAGGTGTCCCGCAGGCTGCGGGTGACCTGCCAGTCTGGGGACAGAGTGGGTGAGCTGAGACATGCGCATGGGGCAGTTCAGATGTGGGACTGACATGTGGGGTGGGCAGGGCAAGGCAGGGAATTATCCATGACAAATGGGAAAGGATGGGAGGCAAGCATGCAGCAGGAATTGTGCAGTTAAGGGTTGGGCAGGATCTGGCCAGGGGAGAGCAGACCAAGGCAGGATGGGGTGTAGGAGCAGATTAAGGGCAGGGAGGGTGCAGTGATATGAGGCTGGGCAATGCCAGGATGGAAACGAAAAGGAGGAGAAACAGAGAGGAAGATGGATGATGGGAAGGAAAGGAGGTGCAAGGGATGTGCAAGAGATATAGACCAGCTTGTGGCAGACAGGGAAGAGGAACTCAGCAGTGAGTGTGTGTGAGCATGCTTCTATTCACCCACAGTGCCCACTCCAGCCTCCCTGACCCAAATGTTCACGGTACCCCAACTCACAGCAAGCCCCCAGGGCCACAGTGGCCACCAGCAGCAGGAAAGTTGCCAGCAGACCCACAGGGATGTACCACCGATGGGACCAGCACCCTGCACGACACAACAGACAACAGACATGACCTGAAGAGCTGGAAAACCCCTGACAGGCCCCAGACCTCCTTCCTTGGTACAGGCAGGAGAGTGGTGGAATGACAGCACAGGTGGCATGGTGTGAGTGATGGGAGTGGGAGGACCCAAAACACCACCCACAACCCACACCAGGATCACCCGGGGTCTGCTGGAATCCAGCTGGATACTCACCTGGGCCAGGCTCGGCTCCACCCTCATCCTGCTCTGCCAGTGCTGGCTGCGAGTTCTCATAGGGGCTCTCTGCCTCATCCATGCCGAAGGCTGTGGGAGGAAGGCAGGGGAAAGCAGCTGAGGCCATGGGCCTGGGCATGGCAGGGACAGCGTGGCAGGGCCAGCGGGCTCTCACCTGCCTCCAGCGCCTGGCTGGCCGTGCTCTGGCCCCCCATCACTTTGGCAAACCTCAGGTCGGCATAAAGCTGGGCCATGTGGGCGAGCACTGGGCAAGCCCGGAGCCCTGCTGGCTCCTGCTCTGCCCTTGGGATGCCTTTCTGGGATGTCCCTGTTCCCGGTGCTTGCGCCGTCTCTCGGAGGTGCAGCCAGCATCTGCAGAAGCAGAAGTTTGCTCTGCGCCGTAGCAGATGGGACTAGTGAGGCACGTCTGCAAGGACCAGCACCCTCTCATTGGTCCCAGAAACACTGGCTCGTCCCCTCCCACGCCCTAACAGTGCTCATGGTCCCCCCAGGCGCAGGGCAGCGTGAGGGCAGCTCAGCCAGATGTCACAGCAGTGGCAGAGCAAAAGATAGACCCAAATCCCTGGGCTTACTGGAGAGCCAGGGCAGAGCAGGGAAATCCTGAATACAGAAGCAAATTGCCCTGTGGACAGCTCTTTGGAGTTCTTCGCAGATAGAGATTTCCCTCCCCGCCTCTGAAAACGGGAATTTCCTTATGATTTATTTTGTTACACTATCCCCTCCCTGGTCCCCTCCAAAGAAGATCCCAGCTTTGGCATTGCTCCAAAACAGTGCCAGTGTGTTACAAAAATCAGTGGCATCCCCTTTGCCATCCCTTCCCAAAACCACAATCCCAGTATTCACAAAACGTTCTTCTTGGTCCCTCCAGGTCCTCAGCATCTCAGAAGTCCTTACTGAAGTGCATCCAGAGAAGGGCAGGTTTCAGAAAGGCTGCCCCCAAACCCTCTCACTGCTTCCCATTGCCTGCTACTGCCTCCCACTCTGTTCCACTGCCTTGCCATTGCCTCCCACCATCTTCCAGATGGTCAGATGGGCACATCTGAACACTGGTGGTGCACAGCAGTGCTGGTGGAGCACAGTGTTACAAAGCCACCATCCATCATCTCTGCAAGAGCAAGGGAAGTTTTTCACCAGTGGAGAAAGGAAAATCAAAGCCAGCTTCAAAGGGGACAGGAAGGAGGTTTAGAAAGCTAAAGGTTGAGCAGCCTGTACTCAACCTTCCTGGAAGAAAATAGAGCATGTCTGCCCAGGCATGCAGGGGCCCAGATCCAGGGGACATGCAGGGGAAAGGCCAGTGGCATTTATTGGGTGACTGCCCAATGTACCTCCTACTGCTTGGAAGCACTAGCCTGGGGAAGAAGGGAGAGCAATGGGGTAATTTATCATGACCCTTCTGTGTCTGGGATGTGGTTTTCCATAGTGTGCTTCCTGGCAGAGTAGAGAGATGTGGCCATGATGAGAGGAGAAGTGAAAGGTCATGCTGCAATGTCTCAGTCCTTTTTAGGTGTTAGGGCAGTGATGCTCAGACCCTGGAGCAGACCACCAGGAAGAAGGAACCCCCATCCTGGATGGAGTCAGCAGCAGAGCTATCTGTTCCCAGCTGGAATCCAGACCTGCTCCCCCCTGCCCTCGGGAATTTGATGAGTTCTCTGTAGGCTGAGCCCTACAGCCCTACAGCTCTGCCCCATGTTCCAGCCCCGAGCTGCACCGCCCCAGCGCCACCCCAGGGGACACTGAGCAGTTTCGGTGTGTGGAGGGGAAAAAGACGGTGGTGCCTGGCCAATGGCAGGGCGCCGGTGCTGTGGCCGTACTTTCCCCTCCGCTGCACCTCAGCACACTTCTGCTTCTGCAGAAACCAGCTGCATTTTCCCTTTGTAGCGGGGCAGAGCGCGCGGGGCCATCGGGGGCATGGCCCAGAGCGTGATCTATGCCGACCTCAAGTTCGCCGCGGGCCCCCCACCCACCGTCCCCGACGACGATGACAGTCCCTACGAGAACGTGCCGCTGGGGCCGGTGACAGCAGCGCCCAGCCCAGGTGGGAGCGGGGATGCTCCGGCGCGGGGCGGCGGCAGGGGACCACGGGGCGATGCCTGCGGGTGCTCCTCTCTTGCAGGGCGCTGGACCCGGCGATGGCGCGACCCCACAGCGCTGCTGGCAGCCAGCCTGCTCCTGCTGCTGCTGCTGCTGGTGGCCGTCGTAGCCCTGGGCGCTTGCTGTGAGTCGGGGTGGGGGCAGCAGGAGGGCAGCACCGGGCGTCGGGCTGGGCGAGGGACCGGCTGCGGGGGGCTGGCAGGGAGGAGGGGTCCTGGGCTGGGGTCCGGGGCTCTTGCGTGGTCACCACGAGATGCCTCCCACCGCCTCCCACTGCCTACCACTGTCTCCCCTAGTCTTTTCCACTGTCGTCTCACTGCCTTCCACTGCTTCCCAACCCCTCCCACTTGTCTCCCACTCTCTATCGCTGCCTCCCATTTCTACTCCCTTCCATTGCCTCCTAATCCCTCTGACTACCTCCCCATCACTGCCTCCCCTTCCCTCCCACTTACTTTCCACTGTCTTACATTGCCTCCCCATTTTATTCCCACTGCCTCCCATTTCCTTCCCATTTTATTCCCACTGCCTCCCATTTCCTTCCCATTTTATTCCCACTGTCACCCACTGCCTCCCACTGGCCCCCAAACCCTCCCACTGCTTCCCATTGCCTCCCACTGCCCCCCAAACCTTCCCACTGCTTCCTGCTGCTTCCCACTGCCTCCCACTCTCCACCAAACCTCCCATTGCCTCCCATTGCCTCCCACTGCCTTCCACTGCCTTCCCATTGCCTCCCACTGCCTTCCACCACCTTGTCATTGATTCTCCTTGTCTTCCCACAGTCTCCCACTGCCTTCCAATGTCTTCCCTCCACTTGCCTTCCCACTGGCACCCCCAGGACAATCTCCACCCACAGCCAGATACTCTTACCCTACTCTCCCTTGCAAGAGCCGTGCCCCAGGCAGGGCCCCATGCCCAAGTCTCAGTTCACCCACTCTGTCCCCAGACTGGCAGGTTTCCCGCAGCCTGCAGGACACCTCCCGTGAGCACAGGACCGAGCTTGGCCGCCTGTCACAGGCACTGAGGGCACGGGAGCAGGACCTGGAGCAGACACAGCTGGAGCTGGCATGGGCCAGAGAAGAGCTGCAGCGAGTATGGCATGAGTACAACATCACCCAGCTGGAGCTGGAAAGAAGGAATGCTGAGCTGGGCCATACCCAGCAGGAGCTGGCTGTGTTGCAGGAGGAGATGCAGGTGGTGCAGGGGAGGCTCAACGCCAGCAAGAGCACTGTGAGCAGCCTGCGTGCCTGCGTGAACACAGGTAGAGCCCGATGGGGTTGGGGCACAGGTGATGCTGCTGCTGCAAAGATGCAGGGGCTGAACTCAGCCAGGCTGAGCTCCCCAAGCATCCACAGAAGGATGAGCACCTGAGCTGTGCCCTTGCCCCCAGATTGCTGCCCCACAGGCTGGGTACTCTACAAGAGCAGGTGTCTCTACATCTCAGTGGCAAACAAGACCTGGAAGCAGAGCCTGAAAGACTGCACAGATCAATCTGCTCAACTGCTGGTCCAAGACATGTGGCCACCGTCGATGGTGCCGGTACAGAGCAAGGGAGCTGTGGTCCCCCAGGAGGGTGGGGATGGGCAGGGCAGTGTTGTGGAGGTGACAGGGGGGCACCATGGGGCCCAGGTCCCCATCCTGGCAGTCCCGGGGGAGAAGCACAGCCAGCCCTGGGGCTCCGGGGCACCTGACAAGTGGCTGGTCATGAAGCAGGTGGCTGACAGCTTCTCTCTGCCCTAGCATTTTGTGCACGAGTCTAAGGCAAAGTACTGGATTGGACCAAGACTTTTTCACGGGACCAGGAGATCTTTTGGAAGGACAGACAGCAAATACCACTTGTAAGTGCAAGAGTCCTTGACACAAGCACCCACCCCTTTGCCATACTAGAAAGGTGCTGTTTTGCCCCTGTGACACCTCACAATAAAATGGTTGATGGTCCCATGAGCAGAGCCCCAAGGGAGGGGGGGTGAGGATAGAGCCAAGCTTTGGGGTGCAGTGCCAAATATCCAAGTGGCAGAGAAGAAGAGCTGGAGGAGGAATGTGACACTTATTCAGGCTGATCTCTGTGCCAGGTGCCTTGCCTGCCCCAGCAGCACTGGGATCTATGGGAAGTGGTGTCCACAGTGAGGAGGTTGTCACTGCTGCCCTGAGATATGCCCTCTTTCCTAGGAGACACCATAATTCAGAGTGCTGGTCAGTATTTAATGGGGAAATGTGGAATTTTTCTTGTGACCAAACCTTCCAGTGGATCTGTGAGAAATCCCCAGAGCTGAACAGTGCATCTGAGACCCGACCTGCTTTTCTGGAAGAGGACTGACTGCTGCCACACCCCTCCATCACTGGACTCAGAAGCAGGACCTGTCCTGAGACACGAGATACTGTCACATGAGCACACTTTGTGTCAATTGTGTTGCAAAACTGCTGGGTAAAAGTGTCTCTATTTTAAAGCAAGGATTTTGGAAAATAGACCTTATTCCTCTCTCCCACACTCATGCATACACATATTATACTGCTTTGTACTGTGCCACTGCATGTCCCTGTGTGCCCCGGCCAGTGCAGCTCTGACCTAGGTCTCCAGTGCAGAGCCCAGCTCCCACCTTCTTTGTTACCCCAAGGCTGCCAGGGCTGCAGGATCTGCCATCTGCATCGTTTTAGAGTTGGGGGAATGACACAATGATGTCCTCAACCTGTCCATTTTTGGGAGACTTTTGGATTTACAGCCTATGCCTTCTCTTAGCATTGGCAGCTCTCATCCTGCCCTTTCTTCTGCCTTCATCACCTTCCCAGGGCTTTGGGCTGGGTCCTGCCTGAAAAGGTGCTGACAGTGGTGCCATCAGCATGAGAAAATGCTGGGAAGCCTTGAGACCATATCAGAAGTGGGGGAGTGCTGGGGAGCTTTGAGAACATGGTTGACAAATGAGGAAACTCTGAAACCATGGGAGGAAAACGAGGGCAATGAAGAGGCCTAAGACCATGGGAGGTGAATGTGGGAATCCTGAGACCATGGAAAGAAAGAAGGTGCAATGGAACTGCAAATGAGGGTGGTCCTGAAAAATGGAGGTGCACTGATAAGACAGTGGGAGAGAGGAAGGAGCACTGGGGAGACTTGGGAACATGGGGAAAAGGGGAGACCCCTTTCCCAAGAGGGAAAGATCCCTAAGAATGTGGTAGGACCTTATCTGCCAAAGGAAGGTGATGAGAGACCCCTGTCTAGGACCCAGATGGGGTGTGGGGGGGAGTCCAGAAGCAGCTCTGGTCCTCCCTGTTTCACTCAGTGTTTCTGCAGAGGGGGAATGTGTTTGGAACCATTCTGCTAAGCTGGACTTGAGACAGCTAGCACAGCTTCACCACAAGTCCTGCCCAACCAACCCAGTGGCCTACAATGGAGCAAATGCATCACAGAACAAGGGAAGGGCCACAGGCCTTCTATCTGGACTTCTGTAAAGCCTTCAGCACAGTCCCCTCCTAAATTTGAGACCAATTGATTCAATGGGTGAACTGCTCAGTGGGTAAGGTTGGACACCTGCATCCAGAAGATAGTGGTCAATGGCTCAGCGTCGTGATGTGGACATTGGTGATAATGTTGACCCTCAGGGACCCACCTTGGAACCAAAGTTATTTAGTACTTTTGTCAAAGTGAGCGGTGGGATCAATTGCACCCTCAGCAAGTTTGAAGATGACACAAAGCTGAGGTGTGAGGACACACCTGAAGGACAGGATGCCATCCAGAGGGGCCTGGAAAAGCTTGAGGAGTGGCCCATGGGAGCATCATGAGGTTTAACAAGATCAAGTGCTGGTGCTGCACCTGGGTCAGATCAACCCCAGTATCAGCACAGGGATACTGGGAATAAACAGATGGAGCAGCCCTGCCCAGAAGGACTTGGGGATGCTGTGGGTGAGAGGCTGGACATGCCCCAGCCATGGCACTCACAGCCCAGAGAGCCAAACGTGTCCTGGGCTGCATCCAGAGCCCCGTGGGCAGCAGGGCAGGGAGGGGATTCTGCCCCTCTGCTCTGCTCTGTGAGACCCACCTGGAGCACTGCAGCCAGAGCTGGGGTCCCTGCACAGGAGGGACAGGGACCTGCTGGAGCCCAGAGGAGGCCACCAAGATGATCAGAGGGATGGAGCATCACTGCTGTGAAAAGTGGGATTGTACAGCCTGGAAAGGAGACTTCAGGGAAAACTTACTGTGGCCTTCCAGTACCAAAAGGGTCTGCAAGAGAGCTGGAGAGAGACTTCACACAGTGGCTTGGAGCAAAAGCACAAAGGGAAATGGCTTCAGACTGAGAGGGCAGCTCCTAGGAGAGCTTCCCTAAAAAGAGGCTGGTGGAGCCAGCCCAATGGCATGGCAAGGCTGGGATGGGATTGCAGGTCCCCTACAGTCTCAGCTGTCATATAAAACAAAGACTTACTGTGTCTGGCTTGTCCTGCAGAGTCCAGGCATCCTCCATGCTCCTAAAGCCCTGAACTCCAGCCTCCACTGCCCACAGTGTCGTAGCTTCCACTACAAGGACACACTGCAGACCCCATCCAGTCTCTGGTTCATGGTTTCCCCAGGCTGGTTCAGTATGGCTGCTTGCTTGCCCATCTTGATGTGTGGCTTCTCCTTTCTTCACAGCTGCAGGATTTTCACTTTTACCCACTCCAGTATCAGCAGGCTCCCATCAAGCCATTTCTCCAGGCCTCTCTGTACCCCAGTCCTGCCCTTCAGTATTCACACCAGTGGTTTGGTATTGCCCCCCAGCTGCCAGAGGCCATCCTCTACCCATCACCAGTGCACTGATGAAAGCTCCAAGGAGCATAAACCCCAGGATCAATCCTTCAGTGATTGCCAAGGGAGCAAGGGCATTAGTGACACTCACTGCAGCCCTCCCACTGTTCAGATTTTCCACCCACACTCTTCTCCTCTTCCCCCGACCTCATAAATCCCCACTTTGCCAGTAAGGAGGCCATGGAACACCACATCCCAGACCTCAATAGCTCATGATAAAGGTCCCCCATTACCCTCCCCTTATCCACAGCCCATTGTTCCCAAAGCAGGAGGCAGGTCAGACAGGCATCACCTGCCCTTGGTAAATCCTGCCTGGCTTTCCCCATCCATAACACATGCCCAGGAGGTGTGCTACATCTTCTTCCTGGTATCAAGGTGAGAGAACAGAGCTCAGCTCTGGACAGATGATGTAGGGATAAGAAAAGGCAAGACAGGAGCCAGCAACAAATAGTGGCAGAGATAAGGGGCAGCCAGGAAAACTAACAGAGTCCTCAAAGGGACACCAGTGTCACCATCTTACCTTCCTTCACCAAACCACCCTCAGTGGAAAGCAGCAGAGGTGAGCTGGAAGGCTGGTACAGATGTCCCCTTGTTGAGGAATACCTCTGCTCCAGCAGAACAGTAGCTGGGCTTGCAAGGTGCAGTTAGAAATGCAGATGGAAGTGCAGACTGAGCTCTGTGTATGAGCCCAAGGCGAGAGGCTGTGAACTGCCAACATTTGGGATAGGAAAGGGCTGGAAGATGAGTGGTGCCAGACAGATATATGGACACAGAGACAGACACAGCAGGAGCTAGGAATTGCTGACCTTTTGGATAAGGAAAGAGAGGGGTGAAGAAAGCAAGGTGGATGGACATAGAGACAGGGCAGGAAAAGAGAACTGAGGAGGAGGAGCAAGGCTTGAGCACAAGCAGATGAGGGGATAAAAGCCCAAGGGTTTGTTTATTGGGCATCTCTCCTCAGAGGAACCATCTCGAGCTGTTTCTGTGTTACTATGTGTGAATAAATGGCTTTGTGGAACGAGACATCTGAGACTTTTCCATGGGAAACCAGCAACATGATGAGTGCCCATGGGCATCACCCCATGGTCCCACTGCCATCACCCACTGCTCACCCTGTGCTGGGCTCTCAACCGGCTGGCCACTGTCAGCACCAACCCCAGCAGCAGGTTCTTGTGTGAATGTCATCCTCATTGGGGTCTGCAGGGCACGTGGGGGCAGCGAGCAGGGGCCTCAGCAAACTGCAGGTCAGTGTGGGCCACACTCTGGGCCATGCAGGCAGCTGGGCAGCAGCAGCCCAGGAACCCAGTCCTGTTCTTCTCCATTGTGGTCAGGTGGCAAAGTGTGGCTAAGAACATACTGCATGGAGACACATCTTCATATGCAGAAAAGCAGAAGTAGTTGCTTTATTTGCAAAAAGTGTTGTTTTTTGTTTTTTTTTCCTGCATGTGTTCTCACTTTAGGGGCTGGGGAGTGAATAAGTTCCCTCCTGCTCAGCATCCTCTGTGTTCAGGTCCCCAAACTGTGAAGAGCCCAAGCCCATGCATACAAGCCACAGCAGGGCTACACTTCCCCCTCCCAGTTCTGCTAGGCTGACAGGCTGCACTGGCTGTGGGGACTTGGTCCTTTTGGCATGTGCTGGGAGGGAGTCCCAGTCAGATCTGTGCCAGAGCTGCAGGCTGCTGGAACAACCCAGTGGTCTATACCGAAACCAGAACAGCTTCTGGGACCAACCAACTCCAAATCAAGACCCAGCTGGCCTTTTAGGCTCTCACACATCACCCAGCCCCAAAACAAAGTGAGGGTGTTTGCTGGAACCTCCTCAGACTGGGCAGGCACCACCAAACAAGTTGCTGCCCAGCCCAAGTCCTCCATGGCACTGCAGAGGCCATGGGTCATCTCTCAGCAGCATGCCCCAAGAAACAAAAGCCCAGGCAAACACCTGATCAGAAATGCCAGAGTTTTCACAGGACCTGTGCCAGCCTGCACAAGAGCTGCTTCACGCTGCCGTTGGACCATGTTCCCATGGATTGCTTCCTTGGATTGCTGCTGGCTTCCAGCCACAGAGCAGCAGATGTAATTTCCCACTTGACAGTGATGCAACTGAGTCTGAGAGCTGGAAGATGCACCTCCATCCTACCACCCCCATACCCCAAAGCCAGCTGCAGTTATTGGCAGAATTTATTGGCAAAGTGCAGAGTTCTGGAGGGTAAAGAGGTCTGGGCCAGGAGGCAGCAGAGCCTGGGAATGCCCTGGGAATGCACTGAGGTCAGGCAGGGAACAGGGTGGTGGCACAGGCTGGGGGTCACCACAGCCATCAGGGCCTCACACAGCTGTAGGTGGTGTTTCCCCAGAGGAAGGCAGGAGATGAGGACTGGAGCCACTGCAGGGTGGCTGCTTTCTGCTTGCAGACCCATCTGAGGGCTTCCGTGCATGCACCACCTAAAAGTCCCAAGCCTGACACCCTGCCACAGGCCTGGAAGGACCTGGTGTAGCGCTGGAGTGGGAAGATCCTGCAAGGGAGAGATGGGCTGAGATGGGATGGACAGGAAGAACTGAGGCTGTCCTATCAGCAGCTCCTGCAGCCAGGGACCAGACACTGCACAGGGGAGAGTGGGGGAAAGCCCACTCTCCCCATGGAGCAGAACCACATGCCCTGATGCCCCCAGCCCCATCACTCACAAAGTACCCCCAGGTCAATGCTAGCAGGGCTCAGCACCAACCAGACTGGGACCCTGCTCTTGTAGGATCTCCTGCAGCCCCTCACACAGGCAGAGTGTGGGCACCAGGGACAGGCCCCTGCTAAAAACGCCCCTTCCCTAAAATGCCCCAATGCAGTCCTGGGAGGAAAAGAGGTGGCCAAAAGATGGATCACATCCCTGCATGCCTGTCCCTGCCACCACCTCAATTCCTGATGCTGGACCCTCAGGACGCCTAGCTGGGAACAAGCAGATAGCCTCACCCTTCCAGTGTGGTGCCATCCAGCCACTTCCAGTCAGACCTGATGCCATCCTGCTTCAGCCCCACGTGAAAGGCATCCAAGTTAGCTGTGCGCACCAGGAAAGCCTAACACAGGAGAGGACCCACGTGAGCCCCCTGGGGGGACATCCAGCCCAGCCACACCATCAGTGATGGGAGCTGTGCTGTATGGGCACAGCATTGCCAGCTCCCTGCCTGGAGGCTTTGCTGGGCTTTAGGCACATGGGCCAGGAAGCTGAGACAATGCTGAGTGGGGGTGACTGCTGAGGGACCGCGGGGTGGTCACCAGGACTGCCCAATGGTCACAGAGAGCTGGACAGGCCAGGCTGGGTGCACTCACCAGGGTGGTGTTGGCTTGGATGGTGACCAGCTGTGCCCCTCTGGAGCAGCAGTCCTCTCTGCTCTGCTCCCAGCTCTTTTTGGCAGAGGAGAAGTAGTAGCACTGCCCTGCATCCCAGAGCCAGCCAACCGGGCAAAACTGGCATGGCCCTGCACACCAGAAACACAGCAGGTGGGATGGGGCAGCTGGCAGGAGCTGCCACCAGCCCCCAGCCCAAGGGACCAGGAGGGTGACAGTGGGCAGTCATGCATCAGCCAACTGTATGTCTGCCTCACAGAGACCACTCTGCTCTAGCCTTCACTAGGGAGCCCAGCTCCAACCTTCCAGCCCCAGAGCCCCAGGAAGAGGGGATGGTTACAGGAATATGCAGGCAATGAGCAGAGTAGGGAGCTGCAGGTTTGGGGAGGCAATACAGACACAATTTCCAAAGTCCTGGGAACTCAGTTAAGGTTTCAGCTGCACCAGAAGCTGATGTCATCTGCACAGGGATGCTGGTGGCATCCATGATCCTGGTGCTGGTGTCGTGCCCAGGTAACACTGAGCCATCTGGGGTCATCGCTTCTAATGGGGTCCCAGGAGTTCAGCCTGTTCAGCAGTGCTGGGGCAGCTCTCCATGCCACAAGCCAGGGGACAGGCAGTAAAGGTGAAGGAATATATAGGGATTGAGCTCAGGGAAGCATCCTCGAGTATAGACAGATCCTACCGCTTGAAAGAAGCGGTAAGGCCCTCTCCAAACCTTACCCAGGAGCCCACCAGGCTCTCTTACCTTCTAGTGTGTGTTTCCCACAGCTGGGGCTCTCCTCTATACTCCAGGGACCATGTGTGCAGCTTGTTTGTTGTTGCACTAAATCTACAGCAGAAGAGCACAGATGTGTCCCAGCAGCTCTGGGCTCCTGCTCCCAACAGCACCCAGTGTCCTCTCCCACAGGACAGCCTCATGCAGGTGAGGTGTCCCTTGCTTTAGGTACACCAAGCCTGTCCAGGTCCTTGCAAATTTTGCTTGGGAGCCTTCCATGCAGGCTTTCAGGCAAAGTGCTGCTGTCTTTCAGTTTCAGTGCCAGCGCTGTGCCCCCTGCCCTTCTTTCACTGCCATGCGACAGAGTGGCTTTCCCCAAGCCCACGCTGTCGCCCCAGCTTCCTTTTCCAGCCACGTAGGTGGTGTCTTGTCTCACCAGTTTTCCTTCTTGCCCCAGAACCCTCAATGCCCTCAGCCCCAAGGAGAAGGACCTAGCTCCATGGGGAAGCTGCAGCTCAGCCTGTTACTACACAAGTGCCAGCCCTGACCCCAAGACCCCCTCCACAGAGATCTGGGCACTGGATGGCTGGTACTTACAGTGGAAACTCAGGCTGACAAGGATGATTTGTGCCAGCAGGAGCATCAGGGAGAGGAGACCCAGGCTGAGGGCTGCCCAGGACCAGGGCAGGCGCATTCGCTGCTGAGGAGCTGAGAAAAGGAGTTAACGTAGACTGGGGAGTGGGGGAGGGAGCAGTGGGGAACCTTGAGCCAGGAAATGTCTGTGAATCCCAGGTGGAATGTCAGGAGGCAGAGGGGGAGCCTGGGAAAAAGTGGGGGAGAGCCCATTTGCAGCAGCTTTGTCATCCTAGAAATTATCTCCCTGCATGCAAAGCTTGGGTGACAGAGCAGAGAGGGGAAACATCTGTGCTGTGGCAAGGGGGTGCAGCAGGCATTCCCTGCCCTTGAGCCCCTCCTGCCCCCCACCCCAAGAGCAGGCAGTCTTCAACAGGGCTGGAGAGGAGCTCTTTCAGAGAGGACACCCAAAAAGAGGGAGTGGGGGGAGCAGGTCTGGGAGGACATTTCTGGGGAAGGCAAGGGGCTGCAGGAGGGCAGGGAACCCACTGGGAGAGTTGGGGAGCCATTACCTGGAGTGGGGGGAAAGCGCAGGTCAGCATACATGACACCCTCTTCCATCCCTTCCAAGGTCTCCTGCTCTGCAGCCCACAGGGGCAGTGGCAACCCTTTCCAGCCCAACTTCTCAGACGGGTGTGATGCAAAATGGAAAGTGTCACTTCCTGGTGGGGTCCCCAGAGGCACCACCTGCAACAAAAGCACAGGGGGTTGTGGAACTACCAGACATTTGGGGCAAGGGGCAGCCCTGTTGAGGCCAGCATCCCAGCAGGAGGGGCCAGCACAGTCCTGGCTTTGGGGCAGCAAGCAGTGGGAATGGCTGCTGGCTCAAACATGCAGCCATGGCTGGGCTGGGCAGCCATGTCATGGAGTTGTAAAGACCTTAAAGGTCATCTCATTCCAAGCCCCCTGCCAAGAACAGGGACATCTTCCACTAGACCAGGTGGTTCAGAGCCCCATCCAATCTGGCTTTGAACACTGCCAGGGATGGGGCATCGACAGCTTCCCTGGGCAACTTGTGCCAGTGCCTCACCACCTTTGCAATAATTTCTTCCTAAAACAGGAAAAGCCATATGGGAAGCAGCTGAGGTCATTTTGTTTGCTCAAGCCTGGAGAAGAGAAGACTGAGGGGAGACCTCATCACAGTCTACAAGAGGAAGCAGCGGGGCAGACACTGATCTCTTCTCTCTGATCATCAGTGACAGGACCTGAGGGAACTGTGCCAGGAAAGGTTGAGGTTGAATATTAGGGAAAGATTTTTCACTCAGAGGGTGGTTGGGCGCTGGAACAGCCTCCCTACAGAAGTGATCACAGCACCAAGACTGACAGAGCTCAGGAAGTATTCGGACAATGTTCTCATTGGGGGATTGTTGGGGGTGTCCTGTGCAAGCCCAGGAGCTGGACTTTGATGATCCCAGAGGGTCCCTTCCAGCTCAGGATATTCTGAAATTCTATGATGAATATCTAACCTAAACCTGCCCTCTGACAGTCTGAAGCCATTCCTCCTCCTCCTATCACTACATATTCCTGTAAAAAGTCCCTCTCCAGCTCTCTTATAGTCCATCCGGTACTGGAAAGCTGCTTAAGGTCTCCCCAGAACTTTCTCTCCTCCAGGTCCAACAAGTGTGGCTCTCTCGGTCTGGTCTGACTAGGGACTGCACGGGAAGACTGGGTATCCTTGGGGCACAGGACACATTCCCACGTCCCTCTCTCCAAGGAGCAAGGCCACCGGGTGTTTGCTTACAAGCCACTTGCTTTGCGTGGGGCTGCAGCTGCATCTCAGCCCTGGAAAATGGGGGGTCTGGGCGCTCCTTCCCCCGCCCCAGCCTGCCGGGCTGCCGTGATGGCCATCCCTGCCGCGCCCTCCTACGGGGTAGCGGCAGAGCTCCCCGACCCCGGGAGCCTGCGGGCAGACAGCGACGGCTGCCGCTGGGGGAGGATATCTCGTCCAGGACTACGTTTCCCAGCGGCTCCTCCCGGGGCTGCACATGCTCGATGCGGCTCCCGGCGGCGCCCGGTGCGGCGCAGGGGCGGTCGGTGCGGTGCCGGTGCTGCTCCCGGTGCTGCTCCCGGTGCCGCTCCCGGTGCCGCTCCCGGTGCCGCTCCCGGTGCCACCGGCGGCGCGGCGCTCCCTGTGCACGGGTTCCCCGTGCAGTTCCCGGCGCGGTTCCCGGTGCGCCTCCCGGTGCCGCCCCCGGCGGGGCATCCTCCCGGGATCCTCGCTGGGGAGCGCAGGGTCCCCCCGGCCCGGCCCGGCAGCATGCCCCGCGGGCGGGCCTGGTCGCAGGCGGAGGTGGGCAGCCTGCTGTCGCTGGTGGGGGGCTCGGGGCAGGCCGCGCTGCTCATGGCCTCCACGTCGCGGCCCAACGAGGCGCTCTGGCGGCAGATCTCCCGCGGCCTGGCCGAGGCCGGCTACGAGCGCAGCGTGGCCCAGTGCCGCTCCAAGTGGAAGGCGCTCAAGCAGGCGTTCCACTCGGAGCGGGAGACGCGCCGCAGGGCGGGACACCACTCGGCCCGGCTGCCGCCGCACTACCGAGCCATGAAGAGCATCTGGAAGGCGGCCGGGCGGCCCGTCTTCGGCGAGCGGAGGATGCCAGGTGGGGACCGGGATGGGCGTGTGGGTTTGCGGGGTGGCTGGACTTGGTGGAGCGCTGGTGGACACCCGGGTCTGTTGATTGTGTTCTCTTCCCCCCTAGACGTGGTGAAGCTGCCCACCAGAAAGCGCAGGTCAGCCCTTGCCACACACTCTCCATCCTCACCAGAACCACCAGGTATCCGTGGGCTCATGTAGCCAGAGTAGGGCTTCTCCTGGCTGCGAGGTGGCAGACACTCCTCTTCCCCCAGTTACTGAAGCTGTTTTCTGCACCCCTTCACCTCCTTCTGCAGAGCACGACGTTGGCGGGGACACCCCCGGCACGCTGCTGTCACCGGTGCTGCAGTGTGCAAAGGACGAGCCAGAGAGTTGTAAGTACTGAGGTGCCCTGCTGCACTGGCTCGGCTGCCACGGCTCCAGCCCAAACCCATGCCAGCATGGGAATGGCAGGCTAAGAGGATCAGGGCATCCATCACATGTTCCTCCGCGGGGATGGTCAGTGATGGGTGTGTTTGGACTTCTGTCCCCGCAGGCTTTGGCTCCAAACCAGCCCCAGAGCATGTGGGGATGGGGCTTGCTGGGATAGGGCAAGAGGGGCTCTCAGCCTGAGGGCATGGCGAGACTGCTGGCTGCCCCATGGCAGATCATGAGGCAGGAGGTCTGGAAGGGGCAGTGGCCCTGGTACAGCACAGGGATCTCGTGGCTGGGGCATTGCAGGGCATGTGACTCCCTTTCCTTCAGCAGTTCCTGGCTCCTTACTTGCCCAGTAACACAATAAAGCTTCAGATGAGTTTGGGCTGTATGTGAGGGCCAGAGCTGCCTGCAGCTCTCCCGTCCTCCAGCCCACCCGTATGTGTATCCTGCACACCCCTCACGTTCCCAGGGATTTGGCTCTGAGGTGATGCAGGACACATCCCTGAGTCTGGTTTGTGTGGGCACCCTGGCCATTTTCCCACACTGGGTAACTACCTTCTGTCTCCCCAAATTCCCCCTGCAGTTTCAAGTGGATGTGGGATTCTCCTTCTCTTCCAATCCTAGTCTGTTGTGTAGCGTTGCTGCGCGCTGCTCCGCCGCTGCTGCCTTCCAGCCCAGAGGTGGCTGCATTGCAGTGGTGGGTGAGTGACTCCTGCTTTTGTACCTAGCTCTGAAATGCTTTGGGGCCCTGCAGGGCGCTCTGGAGCTGTGGCTAGGGCACGTCAGGCTGAGGGGCTGGCCGGGGCAAGCTGGGCAGACCCCAGGCTGGTGGTGATCCTCCAGCAGGTCCCTTCAGAAGGTGTATCTCTCCTCTCTGCTTTCTCCCAGCAGCTGGTGGGGACCAAATTACTGGAGTGCCACCCACATCCCCTGCCATGCCACGTAAGGCTTTTCTTGCCCTGCTCAGCCCAGTAAACCCCCTCAGCCCCACAAGCAGGGTCTGATATGGTTCTTGTTGCAGACACCAGTGGCTGCTTCCCTCACCTCTCCTTCCTGGGTGAGTACCATGCCCTGGCTACCATGCTTGTGTGCCCTGGGGCAGGAGGTGGCTGCAGCTCACAGGCTGTGTCTGCTCTCCTTCCAGGCTGTCACACTGATCTGAAGCAGGAAGGAGCTGAGGGAAAGGCCGGTAAGTGTCTGCAGCTTTGAGCAGGTTCTCGTGCTCCAGGGCACAGCTCCATCCTGTCCTGCCAGTGAGAAGGGCATGAATTCCCAGAGGCAGTGCCCTCCCAAGGCTCTGTGACATAGTCAGGCTAAATTTGGGGCTTGGGTGTCTCCATCACTATTGTTTCCTCCATGCCAAGCTTTCATGACAGGTTTTCCTGGTGAGACGTCCCTGGGGGTGGGAAGAGGAAACCGAATGCTGCCACTGGCTGCTGCAGCCACAGACTCCCACGGGACAGCAGCCATGAGTGAGCAGCCAGCAGCAGGTGAAGATGCATCAGACACAAGCTTGCATGGTGGGTGCTCCCTACATCTTTCTGACAGTCTCACAGGGAGCTCTCGGAGCCATGGTGAGGTGCCACTGACCCCTGTCTCACTGCAGGGTCTGGCGTGGCAGGCCTGCTCCAGAACGTCCAGCAGCTACTGGTGCAGATCCTGCAGACATCACGGCAGCAGCAGGCACTGCTGGAGAGCCTGGCCAGCGACACAGTCTCCCACCTTCACCTCCTCTCCCACAGCCTCGTGCAGGTGGGCGAAACCCTGCACCAACTCTTGCTACGGCCACAGACCTATCCTGGCCCTGTTGGCCACTACATCCCCCACGTGCCCCTTTTTGAGGGTGGCTCTGGAGTGCCCTGCTCCCCTGGTGCTCCCCACCCTTCTCCAGATCACAAAGAGGAGCCTCAGCTGTCCCCTGATGCCAGGTGCATCCCCCCATGAGTGCCACCATCACTGGTCCCAGGAGCAACAGCCTTGCTACAGAGCCATGGCACAAATCTTTATATCAGAGGTTCCAGATATTTTGAAAGTTTATACTAGAGAGACATTTTAATAAAATTAAAAATAGGTTTTCTGCCAGTGATGGCAACTGACCAATTCTTTCCCCCTCTCTGGGGAATGTTCCCCTTCTCACTTTCGAGATGAGCATGAGGGAAACTCAGCTATTTACAGACTCTGAGACACTCCCAAACCCACACAACGCGGGGCAGATGTACTTTTTCTACCCTTTACAGCAGAGCCTGGGGTGGGCATCACCAGCCAGGAAGCTCAGGCTGCATCCTTCTCCAAGGGAAGAGGGGTGGGTGATGCTGTGCTGAGGAAGCAGCATGTACAGCAGCTGTAGTGTCCAGGTCCTTGGCAGGTTTCTTCCAGGGGACAAGCTGGGACTTTCACAGCCTGTGCCATGGGCTTGCTACACACTCTGGTGAGGCCCTGCTGCTCCAGGAGGGATCTTCCTGCTTTAATACATGGATCACCATCAGGTAACAGCTGCAGACATGCCATGGCATATTGTGCCTAGAAGAGGGTCTCTGCTCTTTCCTGTACCCACCACCTTCACCAGTTCGTGCACATCCTGCACGGGGATGGGGCAATGTGCTGTCTGCCTCCAGAATCTCTTTTCCACGTCCATGGAGATGAAGTGTACAGCATGCAGACATCATGAAAATAGTCCTGCTATGCCAGATGCCACTTTCTGGAGTGCTGGCAGGTGGCCTGGCACTTCTCCTGGAAGAGAAGGGAGATCATGTAGAGGCCAGTCCATGCCAGATTAAGCCCAGCCAAGAAGGTGGACAAGCAGTCCATGTTGAAGCAGTCGTCATCCCATCTTGATATATGGATGATGGATCCACTGCCTGGATGCCATGCGTGACCTTCAGGGTGATGTTGCAGTAAATGTCCCAGCTAGATGTCCCTGAACTGCCCTTGCCACTGCACATCCTGGCCCATTGCCTGCCCCACCATCTTCAGTAGCTTGCCAGGACACCCCAGGTCTTCCAGGTGCACACACCAGCTGTCTGGAGCATCCCACATGTGGCCAATCCCACGTGGAGAGGGACCAGGGGCACAGTCACAGGGCCCAACAGCGAGGTGGCAGGGGACACGTGTCACAGCAGCAGTGAGCAAAAACATCGCAGCGAGCAACAACATCACAGCCCAGACATCATCTGGCAGGGGAGAAACGTGGGTGGGTAGTTCTGGGAAAGCCCATGACCCCTGCTGGTACCGTCCCTCATCCCATTCCAGCTGTGCACCTCGGGCCAGAGAGAAAGGCATGCCGCAGAGGCACGCTGGCCTCGTGATGCAGTGGGCAGAGAGCTGGGGTCTGCGGGGGCTGCTGGGAGCAGGGCCAGCCCTGGTGGGCATGATGCTCCCACCACTGCATACAAAACATGCTCTGTGCTCCCAAGCAGAAGCAGAAACCGCCTGGCTGCTGGCCAGCAGCTCTGGCCCCAAGCCTCACAGTGATGGGGCACTGCCTGCAAACATCTCTGCCCCAGATTTCTCTCCCTGGGACTTATCAGGATGGGCAAAGAAAAGAAAAAGCTGGGATCTCCGTTCCTGAGCCCTACTGCTTGCACTGGTGAAGTTGCAATGGTTGGGCTCTGGTTGCCCATGCTCCACACTTGCTGTGTTCCCCATCATTCCACTGATTGCCCTGTAGTGCTCCCAATCAGCCTGCTATGATCCCTGTCATCCCACCACACTCCCCAGCACCCTGGCTTGCTCTTTGCCATTCTGACAAGCTCCTCACTTGAGTTTACACCTACTCCTTCAGCCCTGGGGCACCGCAGCTCCATTCCTTCAGCTCTGGGGCGCTGGGGCAGTGGGGTGGGCTGTCCCCTCTCCGAGCAGGTCCCTGGCAGGACGGTGAAGGGCAGTGAGGAGTGCTCTGAGAGAGGGATGCAGCACCGAGCTGGCTGCTGAGGAGGGTGGTGTTGCAGCAGGGACTGGGGGTCGGGGGGTGTCCTGGGGGCTGCAAGTCAGGGGTGCATGGGATGGCACCAGAGATACAAGTGGGACACAGCGATGTGAGGTACTGGGAACTGGGAGTTTCAACGGAGTGTGCAACGGGACGCAGTGGGAGGTGCAGGGGGTCACAGCGAGGGGTGCACTGAAGGGGGCAGTGGGGGGTACAGTGAGGTGCAGGGGGTCACAATGAGAGATGCAGTGAGGGGTGTATTGAAGAGGCAGTGGAGGGACATGTGGGGATACAGTGAGGTGCAGGGGTTGCAGTGAGAGGCGCAGGGGGTTGCAGTGAAGAGCAGTGAGCGGCACTGAAGGTGCAGGGGTTGCAGTGAGAAGTGCAGGGGGTGCAGTGAGGGGTGCAGAGGTTGCAATGAGGGGTGCAGGAGGTGCAGTGAGAAGTGCAGGGGGTGCAGTGAGAGGCGCAGGGGGTTGCAGTGAGGGGTGCAGGGGGTTGCAGTGAGAGGTGCAGGGGGTGCAGTGAGAGGTTGCAGGGGTTGCAGTGAGAGGCGCAGGGGGTGCAGTAAGGAGTGCCGGGAGTTGCAATGAGGGGTGCAGGGGTTGCAGTGAGAGGTGCAGGGGTTGCAGTGAGGGGTGCAGGGGGTGCAGTGAGGGGTGCAGGGGGTGCAGTGAGAGGTGCAGGGGGTGCAGTGAGAGGTGCAGGGGGTTCAGTGAGGAGTGCCGGGAGTTGCAACGAGGGATGCCGGGGTGCAGCGGGGTGGCGGCGGGGCTGCAGAGCGATACAAAGGCGATGCACGGGCGCAGGCACCGCACTCTCCGGGCCGCAGCTCCCTGCCCGTCCGCGCGGGGGAAGCCTGGTCGGAGTGACAGCTCATCACCCAATAGGAACTCAGAAAGGAGAGACGGGCGGGTCTGGCCGGGCACGCCACCCAATCGCAGGGCGGGGGCGGGGCTCCATGACGTCACGGGCGGGCAGTCCCGGGGCGCCTGCGGGCGGGTTCGGTGCCTGGTCCGGCCCGGTCCGGCCCGCAGCGGTTGGGCCATCGCCGACCCGGCACGGTGTCCGCCCTGCCAAGGGGCTGGCCAGCGCTGCGCCCCTGGGGCTCTGTTCACCCCCCGGCTCTGGGCAGGCGTGCGGTGTCCTGCCAGGGCCAAGCACTCCCTGTGCCCGCCAAGCATCCAGGCTGCCGTGCTCCCCTCCAGCGGGGCTCCGGGCGGGGCCAGGAGCGGGGCTGCACCCCAGCCCCTTCCCAGCGAGCCCCGAGTCCTGGAATGCAGTGCCAGGTTCCAGCCAGCGTAACGGGCTGGCACAAGGGATGCAGGTGAGGAAGGCTCTGAGACAGACACAGCCGTCGCCTTTCCTGGCGTGTCCATCACAAGCCCTGCCTGGTGAGACCCTCCCCCTCCAGACACATGCAGTGCACTTGCAGGGCTGGAGTGACAGCCGGCAGAACACAGGAAAAAAGGATGGGCTTCTTCTAGGGTATGCAAGATTTTCTCCAGGCTAGAAATGCAAGTGAAAGCACCAGCACGTCTCAGTAGGATTTCAGTGTTGCTGTTTGGCGGCCCAGGGACCTTGAGGATGCTGCTCTGGGCAGCCTGGGCATACAACTCCTTCCACCTCTGACACACACAACAGCTTGCACAGGGCAGCTGAAGCCCAACAGCCAGCTGCCAGGGCAGCTAGAATGGATCCGGGGGATAGTGGAGGCTTGAGGGGAGGATTTTTCCCTGGTTTTGACCCGCTCCAGAACAAGTCAAAGCTGTACCTCTCTCCTGATCCTCTCCATCCTGCCTGGCCTGCCCCAGTCCACAGCCTATGTTTAATATCCAGAAGAATTAAGTAATGAAGTTGTTACCTGCCAGTGGCAGCAAGCTCTTTGCCCCTGTGCCGTGCTGTGACCTGGAGGTGTTGCTCTGTGCCCACTTGAGCCCAGTCCCATCTCACAAACCTGGGGTACAGGTAATGTACCCGAATGACTGCCCTGAGAGCAGCTTTGGGCTGTCTGTAGTTGGCTGCTAATAGCTGAATGCTCAGTCCTATGTCTTCCCCTCTGCATCAGCCACTCCACTTCTCTTTCCTGTCCCAAGGCTTGGGTGACCTGGTGAGGGGTGCACAGGCCCCCTGGCCACAGCTCACCCTGCAGCTGAGCTCTGATGGCCACCCTGATAAAGCCGCTGGCCACAGCAAAAGCATGAGCTATTAGGAACAGGATAAGGCTCCTGACCATTATGAAATCCTTCTCATCATCTCCAAATACTGAAAGAGAGGTTTGCCATGGTGTGACTCCACCCAGTGCACACACGGCTCCTGCACCCTTACACCTCTCCCTGTGCCAGTGGTCAGTGTAAACACCTCAGTTCTGTCTCCCAGGCTGCTGGGTGCTGCTGCCAGGGATGGCCCTGCAGCCCTCGGGCAGGGTGTCCAGAGGGATGGATGCCACTGGGCTCTCACAACCCAGCTGGCCTTTGGCACCTTCTCTATTGCACTTTCTTTCAAAAACATTTTTTTTTTTCAATGGAAATAGAAACCAGCAGCTCTTAATTGTTCATATGTGGAATCAAAGGCAATGACAGAGTGTTCAGGTTCATGGACATGACCTGAAGGTCTCACATACCACAAAAGAGCACCAAGAACCTATCCCACCAAACAACCATCCATATGGGGTGCAGCACAGCATGGATTAGGCAGAGCTATAATTCCAAAATCCAGAACTTAAGTGAAGCAGGAGAGGGTGTCTAAGGACAAGGAGAGGAAGATGCTTTGATGTGTATCAGGATGTTTATCTTGATATCAAAAGCCCTAGTTCTCTTTTTTAATGAAGTGGCTCCTCCCTTTGAAGCGCATCCTCCTGTGCTGCACATGGCTGCAGCTCAGGGAGATCCTGCACAGACTTCACCCTCCTCAAACGTTAATTTTTCTCTTGTGATTTGCCTAAAAATTATGAGACCAAAGTGAAAACTCAGGGATGAGAGCAGCCAAGCTGCTTTTGGACCTGCCAGACAGAGGACGGGGTCAGACAGGTTTTTGAAGGCAGTTTGAAGGCAGGATGCAGGGAGATGCTGTGTCTGGGAGCACTTGGCACCTCCCTGCAGCAAGTATAACCTCGGGATGTGCAAACATTTATGAGGTCCCTTGAGAGGTTGTGGGTGTTGCTCCAGGTCCTCCCCCACAGCAGGGAGAAAGCCTCCAGCTCAGATTATCCATCTTCCCAACAGGAGACGACTTCATTAGTTAATTAGAACAACAATCCTCATGGGCTCATCTGGGATTTGTAGTTGTGCTGGCAGGAGATTTGCTGACTGCAGGCAGCCCTGGGGCAAAGCTTCTCAGGAGGACTTGGCACACGGAGCCCTCAGGGACTTACCTCCCTTCCTGCTGAGCCAGGAGCCTCTGGATTGCACTTGTTCCAAACCCATTTAATTTTAGCCAAAAACATTCCTTTTCAAAATGCAGAGCCTTGTGTTTTAGCTGTGGAGGTGATGAAGCATATTTATGTAAAGTAAGAGTAATCTGTAATATTCCTCTCATTGCAGGCACATCTCGCAGTCAAACAGGAAGCTTCAATGTGATTTCTTTAATGCAGTCTCCATTGAGAGCTCTGTTCATACATAACAACATATTGTTTAGCATTCAGGACTCAAGGGAAATTTTAGTGGTAGCGTTTGAGTGGGGGGAAATGATTTTTAAGGGAAAACTTTAATCTGCAAGCCATAAAGGGAACAGTGGCTTTGCATCCTATGGACAATGTTCTCAGCCTCTGCTAACATGATTTTATCTTCCTCTGCAGGCTTGCTTCTTAAGATAAATTTATCCATGATTGCATTTGGTGTAACAGCTTGATTTCTGTTGGTGCAAGGCTGATTTCTCACAAGAGCAACTGCCTTAATTTCCTACCAGTTGACAGCAAGTGCAGCTGCATTTTGTACTTGTAGACTTTGTCCTTGCAATTGCAGCTCTTCCTCTGCTCACCAGCCAGGATGTGCCAAGGCTGCTCCTTCAGCATCACCCCTTTGTGGGCTGTAGATATCTGTTCTGGGGATAGAAACACTTGACTTCCTTGTCCTAACAGAAAGAGCTTGCAGGACTCACAGATCCTACCCCAAGATTCATCCAAAGGGGTAGATCTGAGCTGCAGCACTCTGATGCACCCCGGACATCCCCAAACTCTCATTGCTATGGCAACAATTTAGCAAATTTAGCTCTGCAAAATTATTTGCAATTTTAAGCTGTTGCCAAGATCTTCCTCAAAGGCTGTTTGGGGGTTGTTTTGCTCTGGTTTTTCATGTAACCTTCTCCCCCCCTTTCATGTGCCCTTCGTTTTGGCACAGCTCCCTTCCTTGAGGAATGACCTTTCCCACCCATTTACTCACTCTGCTCCTTGGCCATGCTGGCCTTGCAAATCTTGTTAAAGGACGTGTTCATTTACTGGAAGTCTCCAGCATGCGGATCTGAGCAGTTCTCATGCTGTCTGCAGGCAGTCTGCCCCCTTGGCTGCTCTATTAATTTCTCTTAGCAAGCTCCCTGATTTCTATGCAGTTCCCTTGATGAAGTTAAGCACGACTCAAGTGGTTTTTCCACTCGACAGAGCAGGTCTTCAACAGCCCTCTTCTAAATTGCCGGGGATAAAATCCTGAATCCAGCCCCCCCACACGTTTCCCCACCAACCTCTCCAAGAAACTCAATTAACAGCAGCTGAAAATCGTGATGCTTTGCATCACCACCACATTTTCCTCATTTCCCATGTCTCAGTGTCCCCCTTTCCTGTCTGCTGCTCCCTTCCAGCCATGGGACCACGGCAGCTGTTTGTCCCTCGACACATTCCCCCTGCAATGCTCTGGTCTCTGTGGGTACAGCCAAGCCTTTTGTCCCTCATCTCCACAGCCCCTGCACCCTACCCTTGTGCCAAACCGGGCATGCCCTGCCACCCTTCTGTTTCCTCACTTCTCCAGGTGTTGTGACATGATGTGCTGCTGGGACAACGCTGGCTCTCAGTGCCCCAGGTCCCCCTGAGAACCCCTTGTCCCTGCTCTGGGCTGACTTTGTCATGCTAAGCTGTGTCTCGGCTCTGTGGGACAGGTGCCCATGGCAGGGTGTTTCCCAGGAACAAGGCTCTGGAGAGCTGTCCCATGGCACTGGAGCTGGGCTTTCTCCATCTGTAGCTGTTATCTCCCACTTGTGAGTGCCTGGTCCTCACCCCAGCATGCAGCATGGGGCTGAAGCTTTGAGGGGTCCCTGATCCCATCCCCTGAAGACTGCAGATGGCAGCAGGGATGATGAGACCTGGAGCTAGGGCATGGGGGGGAAGGAGGGCTGAGCAAGCTGCCCCAGGGAAAACAGGGGTTTATTTGCATGCACAGAGCTGCTCCCTCAGGCTGCCCATGGGGCAGGCAGTGCCTGCAGGGCTGAGGGACAGCCAGGGACCGAGCAGGGCAGCAGGTCCAGTGCCTGCGAGCTGTACAGTGGTGCCAGCCGTGGTGATGGATGGGTCTGTGTGGGGAGGGCAGTCAAGCCTTGCTACTCTGATGAGAAAATCATCGAGTGGCTGCAGGGTGCTTCAGGCAAACTGCAAAAATAAGAGAGCAGCCAGGGCATCCTCTGAGCCCTTCATCATCCCCAGAGCAGCACAGTGACAGCCATGTCCGGCCAGGGAGCAAGCTCTGTCTGTATCCACTGTGGGATTTACATTGACTGAGGTGGAAAAGCTTTTCCTCCCTGGGGCCTGGCAGCACAGTAAGCAGGAGGGGTGAGGACTCGCAGGCCAGCTGTAGGGGATCTGTTTCCTCTAGACACGGGGTTTCAGGAGGATATAGGGAGGAAATGCTGAGGCTGGGACAGCAGAGTTACACATCCCTCCCTACACACCTGCCTGTGGGCTCACCAACCCCCAGGTGACCAATTTGGTGACACCACCAACGTCCTAGCCACGGTGGTTAGCAAGGGGCACAGCACCCTTGTGGCCCCAGAGAGACCCCAAAACCTTGGAGCTCTCGCCAGCCCCACCCGCTGCTGCCTGGTCAGGCACACATGGGCAGGGAGAGGAGGAGGGACGCCGGGTCCTGCCTGTGTGCACGCAGTCTGCTGCAGGGCTCAATAATTCAGGCCTGACACATTAAAGTTGCATGGCATACAATTGCCATCTGCAACGACAGACTGCGTCAGGGCTGCTGGGTGATGGGTTTGGACAGCAGGCATTGGGCGGGCAGTGGTGGGAGGGCCCGGCAGCCCCCGAGGAGGGCGGAGTGAGGGCAACAGGCAGAGCACCTCCTTAGTGGGGACTGGGGTGGGAGGAGGCTGGTTGGTGGGGCAGGGAGCACAACACCAGTGTTTGGGATGCACATTTCCAAGAAACTTGTGTTGGAGCAGGGAGTGCTGGTCCAATGGCACTGACAGCCCAGCAGGCAGGATGGAGCTGGGATGCAGGAGGCTGGATCAGGGTGATACTGTTCCCAGGACTTCTCATGCATACCCTGTGTCGCTGCATCCTACCTGTCAGGACAGAGGCTGTGAAGGCTTATGCTGCCCCACACACACAAAAGCCCTACTCTGCTGTGTCTGTCCCCAGGTCCCTGCCACCACCTGACCTGGTATGGCTCGAATCCCCCCCGTCCCTCTCCAGCAGTGAGGAAGCAAAGCTCTCCATCGGCTGTTCCGGGAGTTGGTTGCCATGGGGATGTCAGATGTACCTGGCTGTTATGGGGATACGGTTGCCATGGATATGTGGTTGCTGTGCCTGGTAGAGGCAGGGATGGAACATCGGGAAAGCTGTTTACACTGAGGGGGTGGGAGTCACAGAGACCCCAGCTCTCTGAGCAGGAGGGGAAGGCAGAAGCATTCCTCATGGGGCAGAGCCTGGAGGCTCTGGGGAGCCCAGACAGAAAAGCTCACTAGACCCACTGGTGCTCCTGACCTTGCAGCAAAGGAGAGGTGACTGAGAGGAATTTGATTCTTCCATGGTGTGTCCCAGCATGCTCGTAGACAAGCTTGGTGGGAGAGGCGCACACACACCCCCTGTGCTGGGTTTCCCACAGGGGAGACCTGCTTCTCCATGCTTGGTGCCTGGAGCAGTGAGCAAAAAACCTTTCTGTCCTGCAGTGCTGTGTTTTCTGAACTTGCAGTCCACCTCACTGTGCCCTGAGCTGTGCTGGCTTCTTGGGCAAGGGAGTGGGTTTCTGCCCACCCTGGGACTGGGAGATGAAGTGAGAATGGGGATTCCCAGCTCTCAGCAGGCAGCCCACGGGCCTCCAGAGATGAGCTGGGCTGGCAGAGAATGCCTGGATCCCCTCCAGTGCTGCTTGGCCGAGCTCCCTCCCGGGCAGTGCGGTCAGATGCGTGGCCTGCCCTTGAGATGAAAAATGCAGTTGCAGGTTTAATTAAAAGGAGAGGGAGCTCTGAGCTGCACCAGCAGCCCAGAAAAGCAGTGTCTAGGAGAGCTGGTGTGTGGCTCCTCCAGGCCTCCCTGGGCAGCTCTCCTGCCCAACTCTTCCAGGACCCCTCGAGTGTCCTATCCCACGTGTGTCACCCCCACGGTGTCTGCAGTGGGACAGACCAGGGGCTGTGCAGCTGCTTGCAAGGGGAAGCTCATCCCACCACTGGCTCTGTTATTGCAGAGTCTTCACAATTCTGACAAGCAGCAGGTTTGCACTTCAGTCCTGCAGCATTGAGACAGGAGGTGAGGTAAGGATGCTGCATGCAACCTCAACACCTCCATGAAACTGGGGTGCTTTGGTGTAGGACAAGTTTGTGCCCAGTGTGCACTCTACTCCACCCTCTTACTGGTGTGAAAGCTAAAGATGAGCTCTTCATCCTCTGGGGGCTGCTACTGCTAGTGGGGTGCAATTGGACTTAATTAAAAAATTAATCCTTAATCTCCCACCTGGCCAGACCAGATAGAACATTCTGTATGGCAGAGAGAGGGCTGGAGGATGAGTTCAGGGGGAAAAGAGAGTGGCAGATGCAGATTCCCCAGTCCTTGTACAATGACTGGGACTCCTGCCCAGGCTGCCCAGCACACCTCCACACAAAGCTGGCTCCCCACACTAAGGCCCAGAGGCAGAGGCAGCAAACCACCTGAAACCACCATGGTCCTCACTAGTTCATCCCTCCTCCTGTTCTGCCAATTCCATCCCCACAGTCCTTTCCAGCTGCCCACACAGACCCCCAAGCCCACCCTGCTCTGGCCAGCTGGGGCCCAGCTCACAAGCAGCAGTTTTAATTAGATTGCAATCCTATTACATAGATGCCTGCCTGCCTGCAGTTGCTAATCCTGTTAAGCACCCAGTAAATTTCCCTGTGCCGGGCTCTGTCCCCAGGGGTACAGGGAGGGGGGCTGCTGGTGGGTGAGCTCTGCTGAGCTAGGATGTGGCTGGTAGGATGCAGAGCTTTGCCTCAGGATTCCCCCGTGAGCACCCCTGCAGGGCTGAGGAATTCTCAGAAGATTGGGGAAGTCCCCATTGGTGTGAGGAGTGTAAGTGAAGCTTTCCCTGTCCTCCCTGGTCCCCCTTGACCCCTCTGAGCTGCTGTAGCAGATTGAAAACCCCCTGTCCTTGAGGTACACACACAGCCATGTGTCTGTCACCACACCATGGTCATCACTGGCTGCAGTGGGTGCTGAGCCCACAGGTCTGGCCATAAGCCAGACAAGGAGCAGGGGCTGAGAAAGGGCTGTCCCAGCCGGGTCACAGGGTACAATGCCCCTCCCACTGGATCCCAGTGCGCTGCAGAGAAAGGGCTGGTGGCGACAGCAGGCACACAGGGTCACTAGTCCACTGCTCCTTGGGTGTAGTGACACGTGGGGCAGGCTGCCCCAAGCAGTGGGGTGACACCAGCAGGCGGTGGGCTCGTGGGGGTGTGGCCCTTGCAGGCAGAGCCCTCTCAGACCTGTGCATTGCCACAGCAGGCAGCTCTAGCATCATTCCCCAGCAGCACCTAGCCCCACAGCTATGGGCTCACCACAGTCCTGCAGGTTTGGAGAGGATCCCAGATGCCCTGGTACAGCACAGCTGCTCCTGGGTCTCACATTACAGCCATCCTGTGAGTGCCCCAACAAAGACATCCCACCCTTGCAACCTGTCATGCCAGGAGCCAAAACACTTTAGCCCCTGCTCCCCACCTCTTGCCAGCCACTTTGCTCTATGTGGGAGCTGCATCACCTCCAGAGAGCCACCACAGAGTAGCAGCTCTGACTGAGAGCCAGAGACGCTTGCCAATCCTCCCCTCCAAACCCACCCACATCCCCTCAGCACCTCCATGGCCTGGCAAAGAGAGGAATTTGACCCAGCTCAGCCTCGAGGCCCCACAGCTCTGCCCCAGACTGATCCACAGCAACCCCTGGAGACAAGTTCAATCAGGCTGTAATTGGAAGAACAGGTTGGCACAGGTGGCTGTGTGCCTGCCCAGAGGAGTCCTGGCACTCCTAGAGGTGGGTGGCCAGCAAAGAGAGTGGGTGCCAAGCCCCACAGGGCTGCTGTCCACGACAGAGGAGTCTGAGCTGGCATCAGCATCAGCTGGTACAAATACTGTTGATGGAGGCCACAGCGGGGTCGACGAGCCCCAGCTCCTCCTGCTCGTTGACGCAGAGCTGGTAGCCACATCCCTTGCGCCGGGGCAGCGGCCCCAGGCGCCGGCTGGGCTTGGCACGGGGCGGCAGCAGGAAGCCGACGCTGCCGGCGATGAGCAGGTGCCAGATGCTGTGGATGTAGAAGTAATTCTCCTCTGTCTCCACGAAGGCGTAGAGCAGCACGGCCGCCGCCGCGATCAGCGCTCCCGGGCACAGGTAGAACGCCCAGCGCTTCCAGGTCGGTGGGTAGCAGTGGCGGCGGCGGATGGTGCGAGCCGTCTGCGGTGGGGAGAGGACAGGATGGAAGGGGTACCCACAGCAGGGACAGGCACAACCTCTGTGCCTTGGTGACATCCCTCAGCAAGGGAGAGGGGCTCATGGGGAAGGGTGAAGGCAGCAGAGGGGAGATGCTGGCAGGGGCAGGATGCTGAGGGCAGCCAGGATGAGGACAGAAGGGGACACCTTCTTACCCAGGCGACGGCCATGATCCCCAAAGCGAAAAGGCTGGGCCCCAGAAGGTTCCAGAGCCCGTGACGGTCCATCTGCAGAGCCATGGAGAGCAGCATGGCTCCCAGCAGGTACAGCACCTGTGGGGCAGTAGGGCACCCATCAGGATAAATCTCTTCCTGCTCTGCATGCCCCCTCCCCACACTTGCCTGCTTGACTATGGGCTGGAGCCGGGCCATGGCGATGACAGTGACCCAGACAGACATGAGAGAGCCCAAGAAGTCACAAAACTGCAGCACATCGTACTCCATGATGCAGAACACCACAATGCCTGGCTGGTCGCAGGCATGGTAAAACTGGGGTAGCAGGGAAAGGGTGTGAGAGCTTCCCTGCACAACCCCAGCCCCTTGCCTGCCCCTCAGCTGCCCCACGCCACACTCACAGTGGAGAAGAACATGGTGAAGATGTAGACAGCAGCTTCTAGGAGGTAGTGGCTGCGGACAGCAATGGCCACGGGAGGCACAAACATGACATTGCTGAGGCACAGCAGCAGCGTGGAGAGGAGCTGGAAGCCATAGGAGAAAGCCTCAGCGTTGTCCGTGCAGCCCCAGCCATTCCAGCCTGTGACCAGGGAGAGCAGCCGTCAGCACTGCGGCACCCGCAGGGGCTGGGGGGGTGCAGCAGGGAACCCCCTTTCCAGCACACCGCAGAGACCTGGCATGAATGGACTACTGGGACAGGAGACCCGCAGGAGAAGGGCAGGATCTGGGGGTCTGTGGGCCAGCTCTCACCAGCTTTGCACTCGCAGGCAGCGTACAGGTAGTTGTTGGTGCGCAGCAGCTTGCACTGGCCGTAGATGCCGCAGTCGTTGATGCAGGGGGAGAGGTAGGCGCGCAGGTACACCTCAGCTGTCACGTTGGTGCAGGGCTCAAACCTGCGGGGTGGGAGAAGGGGGTCAGCCCTCGCCCTGTGCCTTTGAGCAGCTCCTGCCTCTACCAAAGCCACCTGTCGCACCCAGACTTGGCAGGTGATGGGAGACCCAGGGACCGGGCAACCTTGAAAATGAGGTTCTTTGGTCCTGCATATGATAGCTGAGAGCTGGTCCCCATGGAACGTGGCCATGCTTAAAGTCCCTCTGCCTTTAGCAGCACACTCAGCCGGTTCCTATTTAATTTGGATTTTGCTGTGCAAATACTACGCCCTGCCCTGCAATGCCCGTGTGTGAACCCATCAGGGAAGAACTAGCTATGGCTGGCAACTCAGCATGACCTAGAAACGCATCAGAGGAGTCAGGGCAGGCACACCAATCCCACTGCCCTGTGCTGCCCATACACAAGATTCTGGGCACTGCCAGCACCTCCTCAGCAAACCAGGAGCACAGGACGACAGCACATACCAGCTGTGGGCTGAGCACACACAGGAACCCCAACACTCAAAAATATACACACACAGTGCCAGTTGCACCTGTGTCTGCTGTTCAATGACTGTGTCCTCACACAGCCAAATCTGCACATGTGTGTGTGCAGAACATACACAGCCCTGACTGCTTGAGCAAAGCCCTGAATGCTTGAGCAAAGCCCAGACTGCTTGAGCAAAGCCCAGACTGCTTGTGCAAACCAGAATATGCACACAGAGCTGGCTGCACACATGCACCCAAACATGCATGCAGCAGCATCTGCACTCGTGCATCCTTGCACGTACAGACACACACACACACACACACACCAGCCTCACTCTTCCAGAGGGCTGCAGGCAGACAGAGGCCAGGAGCAGAGCTACAGCACAGGAGATGCTGAGCAGAGCCCCAGCCTGGCCAGGGATGCCCCCTCACAAGCAGAGCAGAGCCCTGTCCTCCCAGCGAGAGCCCGGTCCCCTCCCAGGCACGGGTACAGATGGGCACTGCCGCGGAGGCGGAGAGGCACCGACAGATGCCCGGCGTTCGCGAGCTGACAAGCACTTCCTAACCGCGAGACAGAGGGAAGAGCCGCGGGGACCCACAGATGGCCAGGCAGACGCGAGATGGAGCCATCCGTGCCCACGCAGCGCTCGCACGGTGACACAAAGCCCGCAGAGCCACGTGCACACACATGAGCGGGGACACGCAGCGCAGGGGACAGGCACACCCACAGACCCACGGCACGGGTCACGGTGAGGACACCCCCCTCGGGGCACAGGGAGGGGACGTGCTGGGGCTCTTACCCGTGCTCCGTGGCACAGAGCGAGCGCAGGCTCAGGTACCAGCTGCCCGTCTGTGGGTAGGGAATCCGCAGGCGGCTGAGGCTGGCTGTGGCGTTAACGGAGAGCAGGAAGCCTGCCAGAGACTCTGTGGGCCAGAAGAGCTCCGAGTGAGCAGAACGAGGTGCAGCCCCCTGCCCTGGACAGAGCTGGAGCAGGGACACAGTACCCGGTGCCAAGCTTCAGGGCCACATGCCCCTATGGTCCCTGCAGCCTCCCCCCACCCAGCCTCTTGCCAGACACGGGTGGGTGTGACCCCATGGGCATGGCAGGATGGACATGCACAGCCCAGCCTACCTGTCTCACAGGTGACCGAGGTGTTGTCACTGGATGTCAGTGGGACTTCATGGTTTAGACACCCAAACACTGTCACATTCTCGCCACACAGGGAGCTCTGATGGCAGAGGAGATGGCCTTAAACCAGTGCCAGTGATGTCCCCTGCTCTGACAGAACTTGGATCACAGCACACCAACTAGCAGTGCCCTAACCCACTGCCCTTCACCCAAGAACACCCTGAACCTGGGCCTTGGAGCATCCTAATCCATCCTCCATCACCCAAAAACTTCACAACCATTGCCTATGACCCCAGATTCTACTCCCTGCCCTGCTGCAACCTTGACATCACCCATCTCCCATCCTGCTCCCTGCCCCGAGCTACCCTGCCCCATTCAGGGTGTAAGTGGCCACCTCACCACGTTGAGCCGCAGCTCCAGGTTGAGCACCCCACCACTGTCCAGCACTGGCAGGAGGTTGATGACGAAGACAGCGGGGCGGTCAGGCGGCACGGACACGTTGGGCCCGAAGAAGATGTAGAAGTGGACGGAGAAGGTGTCCAGCTCGTTGCGCAGCGTGGGCCGGACAGGCCAGCACCGCTCTCCAGCGTGTGAGGTGACAGGGATGGGGATGGGGTGCTTGGTGTCGTTGGGGCTGGTGGGTGGAGGGCTGTCCCCCAGCGCCAGCCCGCCCGCAGAGCCAAAGGAGTGGGGCATGTTCATGGAGGCGCTGGAGGGCAGGAACGGTGGTCGGGCCAGGCTGGGTCGGGAACAGTCTGGAGGCACAGAGCAGTCAGCCTGGGGACCACATAGCTCCAGCCCCTCTTAGTTCCCACCTTCCCTTCTTGCCCACCATTCATCTCCATTTGCAACCCACCCCAAACACCTCACAGCATTCCCACCCCAGCAGAGCCAGGTACAACCCTGTGCCCAGCTGCAGACAGATCCAGTGAACGTCCTTTAACCCCCACACCAAAGACCATGCCTGCACCCACACCCCTCACCTGTGAGCTGCACAGTGACCTGGAAGGAGACGGTGCCCGGCACCCCAGGGTGTTTCTCCACCAGCACGTAGTACCAGTGCTGCCAGAAGGGCAGGTCCTGTGCCAGCTGGCAGGGAGTGTGTTCCCGGCAGTCTAGTGTAGTGGAGTTGTGCAGGGGGGGAGCCTTGGCCCGCACACGCAGCCAGAGTGGGCAGCCCTCAGCCCCACGGCACTGCAGCACCTCCACGAGCACTCGCGATGTGTAGCTGGGCACAAAGACCCTGCGGGACAGCAGTGCCAGGTTGTGGCCATCACTGTGGACTAACAGGGCTGGGGAGGGAAGCCAGAGGGATGGGACACCCTCATCTCCCCACCCTGAGGATGCCCCCTCCTTAGGAGACCTTGTGGCACTCACTTGTAGAGGCAGGAACGGTTGTGGGGAGCCATGCTCTGCTCGGTGACATGACCAGGGTACAGCACGGCGATGTTCACCAGGCGCTGCACGATGAGCTGTGGCTGGAAGAGATACTGGCACTCCTCGTAGAGCCCCTGCAGCAGAGGAGAGTCAGCACGGAGCAGGGGGCACAGGGCACTGCCCCCACTTGGGACACCTGCCCCAGGCACTGCCAGCCCAGAGCAGCCAGACCCCAGCCCTGCCCCACCACGGTCCCTCCAGGCCCTTCACCTTAACGGAGATCTTGCCCTCATCTTTGGGCAGGTGGGCAGCCAGGAACCAGTCCCCGGGCAGTGGGCTGGTGACATTGAACACTCCCGTGGTGCGGTTGGGCAGGGTCCAGGTGAGGGTCAGTGCGAAGGAGCCAGGGACGGCCGTGTCCCTGGGGAAGTGCGTGTGCAGCGGGTTAATGACAGAGGGAGCCCCTGAGCGGAAATACCTGCAGGAGAGACAGCAGTCAGCACGGTGTAGGCTGGGCATCGTGGCAGGGCCGGTATGTCCTGTGTGTGGGTGTCTTCCTCTACGCTTAAACACATCATGGAAGCCATCTGTAAGATGGGACCTTTCTGGAGACTGAGCTTTCCTGAGTGGGTGTTCAAGCAAAACAGTTCATCTATGAGATGCACAAAAGAGTGGAGCCTGCATTGGTCCTGGGAAGATGAATCATAGGGAGGGAGCGTACATGTTGTCTGGGTTTTGGCTGGGATGGGGTTCGTTTTCTTCTTAGTGGCTGGTACAGTGCTGTGTTTTGGATTTAGTATGAGAGCAATGTTGATAACACACTGACGTTTCAGTTGTTGCTCAGCCGTGCTTACCCTAAAACACTTTTCAATGTCCCATGCTCCACCAGAGAGCAGGTACACAAGATGCCAGAAGGGAGCATGACCTGGAGAGCTGACCCCAACTGACCAAAGGGATATTCCATACCATATAGAACATATTCTGTTCCGCATAGAGCCTCCTGCCCAGTGTATAAACTTGGAAGAGCTGGCATGGAGCCACCAACCACTGCTGGGGGACAGGGCATCAGTCAGCATGTGGTGAGCAACTGTGTGATGAATCACTCATCTTTTTCGGGTTTTATTTCTCTGTCTCCTTTTTGTTACTGTTGTTATTACTATTATTTTTGTAGCTGTTTTATCATTAGTGTTATTGGCATATTTATTTTGATTAGTTAACTGTTTTTATCTCAACCCACGAGTATTACTTTTTTTTCCATGATTCTCCTCCCCACCGGGGGAGCAGGGGGGGGATGAGCGAGCAGCTGCGTGGTACTCAGTTGGCAACTGCTCTAGTGGAACGTGTCCCATGGTGGCAGATTGGAACAAGATGATCTTTAATATCCTTTCCAACCCAAAGCATTCTGTGGTTCTATGATTCTTTGACTCTATGTACACGTGCTTGTGGAAGCAAAGAAGCAGGCAAGAGCAGGCAAGCTGTGGGGCAAATCCAGGCAGGAGCAGCAGAGGCAGGAAGGATACAGGCAGGCCAGGCTGCTTACTCACACGGTGATGCTACGGTCTGGGCATTGATCCCCAAAGGTGCCACCTTGCTCCTTGAAGGTGATAAGGTTCCAGACGGCGATGACTGTGTCCTCAGGAATGTGGAAGTGGAAGAGCTCGATGCTGGCAAAGGAGCGGAAGGGGCTGAGCTTGCGTGGTGTTCGGGTGAAGTAGTCGGTCACAAAGAGCCCATCTGCAAAGGAGACCCAAGGGGCTCTCACTAGGGTGGAGGACTGGGGAGGGGGTTTTGGAGCACCCTCCCCAGAGCAGGCCCACCAGCCACACTCTGAATATGTCACAAGTGTCCAGCAGCCTGGAGGCAAGAGGGGCTGGGACAGTGAATCCCCAGGGCTGTTGTCAGCTGTCCCCAGCTGCGTCTCCCAGCCCTGGCACAGTCTGCATCATTCCTGGTTCAGCACTGCCTCAAGTGCAGTTCACTGAGCTGTGGGCACTGATAGGCTGTAGCCTGAGGAGCCCATGGCCTTGGCTGCTCATGCTCTGCTTCCTGCATTTTACCTGTAATAAGTAAAGGGACATTCTTCGTGGCTTCAGCTATGCCCTAGCAGGTCAGCTCCCACAGGAACACATTGTCCCTCATCTGCCTGCTGGGGAAGCTCAGCACTGAGCCCATCATAAAGTGCAGAGTTTCACTCTAGAGCCACAAGAAGAAGGAGCAAGCAGTGCACTTCCTGCATTGCCTCCCAGCTCTCCCATGGTTTGCGGAGGAGGAACGGTGCACATATGTGTGCACATATGCACACGTGGGTGCTGTCTGCATGCACAGAGCAGAGTGGAGGCATGCAAACCCACGTCCATGGGGGTGTGTGCTTGTGCACAGCCCCATGTCTGAAAGACACTTCTGCAAGCCCACAGCACAGCTGAGGGCCACCTCCCCCAGACCAGCTGCCTGACAGGTCGATTTTCAGCGATTTGCAGGAGCCCCAGCAGCAGAGAGACAGCCTCTTCTTTGTCACAGGGAAGAGCAGGACTTGAGGCAGCAGCCATAGCTTCACCTACCATTCCCACACTACACTAGTGGCAGCCTGGAAGACCCATCCTTTTTTCTTTAGAGGCACAGCAAGAATGAGATACCCCTCTTCACAAACTGCTGGAAAGGGGGAGGCCAGCAGAGGGTGGGATGGGAGCAGGTCTGTGCCCAGGAGGAGTCATCCAGCAGGAAGAGGGATAGCTGAGAAGAGGGTCTGCTTTGCACCACATGTTCTTGGCCGGGAGCGTGCGCATGTGCTTGTGTGCCCGTGTGTTTGTGCTGCATGTATGCAGCCCCAGCAGGCTCTACACTGACACGCATCTGCTCCCTTGTCTGGAACAAAGGCAGCTCCCCCTCCCCTTCACTCCCAGCCGGCACAATCCAGGCATGAAGAGCCTGTCTCCTCAATGCAAGAGCATCCGATCCAAATTTCTCCACCAGGAACTATCAGGTCACTCCACAGCCCCACGTGGGGACAGTGACCTGGCAGGAGACCCCAGGGAGGGTGTTGAACACAACTCCAGAAGGGGACCTGGGGGAAGAACCCGGAGCTACCCAGTCCCAGCGCAGCCACCCCATGTTTACTCCCCCAGGGAAAGGTGAAGGAAGCGATTGCATGCAGAGGGTCAGCCTGAGGAGCCATGGCAGTGCAGCCAGAGCACGGGAAAGGTGCTGGAGGATGGAGCGGGACTGCTATCCATGGAAGCGGAGTGGATGGAAGGAGAAAAGCCAAAGCCCCTCTGCTTCAGGCCAGCGGCCGGAGCCGCAGGACCCCAACCCCGGTGCTACAGCCCAGGGGGCGGCCGGCGGTCAGCACCGCGGACAGCTCCGCGCCGGCGGTCAGCACCGCGCACAGCTCCCGCTGCCTCCCCGCCGCTGCACCCCGGCACCGGCCGCCCCCAAACAGCTTCCCCGCTTCCCAGGGGATGCCCCTCGAAGCCCCCAAGTATCCTTCCGCATCTCGGTCACTAAGCCAGGTCCCTGCCCCACAGCCTGCTCCTGGTCTCACATACTGTCGTCGATGTATGCCCCGAACAATCTGTGTGTCCCGCTGGACAGGCACCCCCGTGTCTGCAGGCTGTCCATCTCCACGGCCCCCTGCACACACACAGCCTTCTGCCCTGCATCTGCAACCCCCCTGGCCCACTCACTGCCCACGCACACGCCTTCCTCCCAGGGTGTTCCACTGCCTGTGCACTGCCTGCGCACTGCCTGCGTCCTCCTGCACCCCACTGCTCATCTGTCACCATGCCCCATTGCATGGGCAAGCTGTGCCCCACTGCACACACAACCACGCCTCCCATTCAACAGACATCCAGCACCGTCTACACAGGCATCCCTGTAGTCCGTTATGCAAACATCTCCCTGCACACGCATCTCTGTGCCCATCGCACCCACCTTCTGTCCCAGTGTACATGCACCCTGTGCCCCATGGCACCCCTCACCCAGCTGGGGACACTCTGCTGCATATCTGCTCCAAGCCCCACTGCATGCTGGCCCCATCCCTTGTGCCACACTCACCATGTCCCATCACATTTGCACCCCACATCCCAGGATGCCATCCCCCAAAAGCTGCGCCCTTGTGCTCCATTCTCACCCGCATCCTGCCCCACTGCGTGCAAACCTCACATCCCACTGCTCGAGTAGCTCATCCCAAGCCACGCATGTACCCACCTCAAGCTCATCCCCTGTGCCCCACCACATGGACCCCTGCACCCCACACCTGCAGCCCTTCTGCCCACCGCACCTCACCCGTTCCCTGCCCCACTGCATGCACACCCTGCATCCCATTGTTCGCGTACTTCACACCCATCCCAAGCTCATCCCTCTGCCCTATGGCTCCTCACAGAGCCCTGTAACTCACACCTACAGCTCTCCTGCCCACCGTACACATCCCCGTGCTCCATTCTCACCTGGCTCCCACCCCACTGCGTGCACACCCCACATCCCATTGCTCGTATACCTCACGCCCACATATGCTCATCCCGCTGCCCCATGGCACGCTGTCCTGTGCTCCGCCGTACGGACCCCCCCACTCCGTGCCTGCAGCCCCCCTGCCCACCACACACATCCCCGTGCTCCAATCCCACCCGCCCCACTGAGCGCACACCCCACATCCCACGGCTCACGTACCTCACACCCCCATGCCAAGTTCATCCCTCGTCCCGCCGCACGGAGCCCCGCGCCCCACACCTCCTGCCCAGCGCACACACCCCGGTGTTCCGTCCTCACCCGCCCCACTGCGCGCACACCCCACATCCCACTGCTCCTGTACCTCACACCCATCCCGAGTTCAGCCCTTTCGTCCCGCCGCACGGACCCTCTCTCTCCGCTCCAGCATCCCTCCCACCCACCGCACACACGTCCTCCGCGGCATCGCTTCGCCCCCGCCGCGCCGGCACCCTCGACGTGCTCTCCCGCGCCCCGTCCCGCGCTCGCCCCGCACCCGCGCCCCCCGCGCCGGTCTCCCGGCTGCGCTCACCGGCGGCGGGCGGCGGCAGGAGCAGGAGCGGCAGGAGCAGCAGCGGGAGCGGCAGCGGGGGGCGCTGCCCGCCGCCCCCGCTGCCCCGCCGGGCCATCGCCGCCGCCGCCGCCGCGGCTGCCGAGGGGCGCGCGCCTCCGGCCGCCCCGCCGCGCACCGGCGGCCCTGACGTCACCCGCCCCGCCCACCAGGACCACCCACGGCACCTCCATTGGCTCCCTGGCACGTCAATCACCGGTGGCCGCGCCACGCCCCGCCCGTCCCGAGAGACGGTCCCCCCCCAGCCCTTTCCCCCCAGGATGGACCCGGCGCTGACCGGGACACGGGGGGACAGCGACACGGGCGGGAAGGGAGATGGGAGGCTACGGGAAAGGGACAGCGGGCTGGAACCCTAGATACGGGCCGGGAACTGGGGCACAGGGTTGGAGACAGCGACATGGCGCTAGGGACCGGGACACGGGACTGGAACTGAGATATGAGCCGGGAACGGGGCATAGAGCACAGAGACACCGGCTGGGGCAGGGACAGGCTGAGGCCAGGAACAAGGCGCTGAGGACAGGAACATGGTGCTGTGGGATACGGGCCGGTAATGGGGTCACAGGACTGAGGGCAGGGACATGTCTCTGGAACTGAGATATGGACCAGGAATGGAGTCATAGGGTTTGGGACAGGGACGTGGTGCTGGGGACAAGGAGATAGGCTGGGAACAGAGATACGGGGCTGAGGGACAGGAACACGGAATTGCAGACAGGGACATAGGTTGGGGGAGAGGGACATGGGGCTGGGGACAGAAACAATGACTGGGGACAGTGATATGGGACTAGGGGACAGGGACACGAGCCTGGGGACAGGAATATGTCCTGGGCACAGAAATATATAACGGAGAGGGATATGGAGCTGATGGCATGTCCTGGAATTAGGGAAAGGGATGGGGGGAAGTGAGGCTGGCTATCCACCCCGGGGGGAGCTCTGTAAGGGAGAGAGGTGGTTTTGAACCACCGCCTTCTTATAGCAAATTGTTGTATGCATCTTAGAGAGGAGGTGTCCCACGGAGGGGGCCTGGGCACCTCCTGCAGGGATGAGGGCATCTTGACTGGAAACGATCTCATCACACTTTCCCAAACTCCCCTGACATCATCCCCAGACTCTCCTGACATCACCATTCTCCTTGGCCATGAGAGAGGCAGCAGATTACTATAATGGGAATGTTCCTCTCCCATCCTGTGCTCCCCACAGGGCACCCTGGGAGCTGCAGCAGGAGCAGCCACCCCACCATGTCCCAGTCTGACTGCCCAGCAACTCTTCCCAGAGCACAGAAGCCCCTCCAGGCATGGCTGGGGGTCCCCTCCCCAATCTACACCTCACTGGCACAGCTCTGGGGCCAGTAGCCTCTGGTATAGGGATGTACAAGGACCGTGGTCCCTCGAGGAGCAAGCTGGTCATGCTGTCCTTGGGAAATGGACAAGGGAACTTTTTTCCCTTCCAGATATTCTCCAAAAGCTCCAGGGTCCCATCAGAGTCCCATGGGAATCTGGGGCCAGGTGGGTCCCTCATGGGGAGCCAGCAACCACCCTGTGGGGAGGAAGGAGCACAGAGATAGGGTGGGAGTGGGTTCACCAAGGCCAAGCAGGTGTGAGGAAGGGCAGGGTGGGATGGGGAGACTGGAACATCCTATCCTTCCAGGAGCCGCACTTCAACCCCACAACCCCCAGATATTTGAGACTTTCCCGTGGCCCCACACCTCGCTGGCGTATGGGGTGCTCCATAATCACACAATTGGGGCCACGGAAAACCAGGTGTGCTCCTGGCAGGACTCACAGGGGGTTTTCATTACTCTCGAGGTGAGCAGAGGGAAACAATGCCCATGCCGCTGCCCGTGCCCCGGTGGGGTCCTGTCCTGATGGTTTTCCAAGGCCAGTCCTGGTCCGGCCGTATCCCACTGTGTCCCCTCCCCTCGGCCCTGTCTCAGTTCCACCGCTTCCCTGCCCGTCCCGTTCCCATCCCAGTCTCACCCCTTCGCCCGCTCGTTCCCGTTCCCATCCCGATCCCACAGCTTCACCCGCCCTCTCCCGCTCCCGTCCCTTTCCCATCCCGGTCCCACCGCTCCCCCCGCCCGCTCCCGCTCCCATCTCGTTCCCGTCCCGCTCCCATCTCGTTCCCGTCCCTGTCCCTCTGTACATTTTACCCTCCGGCCGCGAGGGGGCGGTAGCGCCCCCGTGGCTGCGCCGCCGGCGGCGCTCTGTCCCGCGCTGTTCCCGGGTGCTGATTGGTGCAAGGCGCAGCGCGACGGTGACGCCATTGGCGGTGGCCGCGCCATCTCCACGAGGTGCCGGGACCCCGGCCCAGCCGCGGGCTGTCCCCTGTGCCCGGGACCGCGGCCATGGAGTTCCCGGCCGCGCTCTTCCCCTCCTACTTCAGCGCCGGGCCGCCGCGGGAAGAGGGTGGCCCCGCGCCAGTCGCCGGCTGGGGCGAGCATGGGCAAGTGCTGGAGGGTGGCCCCGGCCGCCGCCAGGTGAGGCACTGCCGCGGGTCCGGGCCGGCCGAGGGAAGCGGCAGGACGCTCTGGGGCCGCTCTGTATGTCCCCCTTCATTCCCCGCAGGTGCAGCCGGAGTTCGTGTCCCGCCGCGGCGCGACAGGCGAAAAGTGGGAAGCCGCCGACGCTGCGGCCGTGCCGGTGCTGCTGCCCAGCGCGGGTGAGAGCCGCGGGAGCGGGAAGGAGCTCACTCGCTGCACGGGGGCTGGGGGGGACATGCCGTCCACCTCTATCGCTGCCGCTGCCCCGCGGTGCTGTGCGGTGTCTCGGTGTTCGTGTGGTGCCAGGCGGCCTCTGCATTCTCCCCACAGGCTGCTGGTTCCCCTCGCCCGCGCCTCAGGACATCGTGTACCGCAGTGGGTCGTGCAGAAAGCTCCGGGTAGGCAAGTCTGGAGCCACCCTGGACTTCGCCAGGCAGGTGGGATTTGAGGTGTTTCATTCTGGCAAGGACCTGGAGGGCAGCATGGGACCTTTACATGCATTGACTCTTTCCCCTCCCTCCCACACAGCTGGGCCATTTCTTCATGGATCACCCAGAAGACGCTTTTGGCTCTCTAGGGCGTCTGCTGCACAAGAACTTCTACCTGGGAAACTCCAAGCTGAAGGTCACTGTCTGTCCAGGGATAACAGTTCTGTTCCCCACCCTTCCCCTTGCCAGTCTCAATCTCTGTCCCATACTCCTGTAGAGACCAGCCCGGAATAGCACAATCCGGATGACAGCCCTGATGGAGGACATCGACCGCCTGGAGGCCCGACGGTGAGTGTCCCCATGTCCCCCACCCTGCAGAGATCTGGAGGTCTCCTGCTGTGTCCCCCCACCTGATGCTGTCCATGCCCTGCAGCGGCTGCCCCCGGCAGCACTTGGCCTCCCGCCTGCGCTGGTTCTCCCATCTGAGCCGTGACTGGCTCTTCGAAGTGCCACTGGGCCTGCTGGCAGACTGCCTGCACGAGGAGCTGATGCACCAGTGGTCCAACCTGCTCTTTGATGACAGCTTCACTGGGGGGGCACTGGCCTGGTTGCCCCCTGAAGATGGGGTGACACCTGTGGGCTGCCTAGTGCACCCTGGAGGGCAGGCCATGAACCACCTCTGTATCCTTCCCCATGAGGTGTCCCTGGAGAGGGAAGTGGGAGTTGTGTTGCACTGCCCTTAGCCAGCATCCCAGATTTCCAGGATGTGGTGCTGGAGGAGCTGCCTCACGCCCGGGGCTCTCCACAGCAGTTTGAGCTCAGCGGGCGCGTCCGGCAAGTGGCTGCAGCCCGTGTGGATGGGCAAGGTGAGTCAGAACCAGGATCCACATCTCAAGGCAGACAGGATGTAGGGAGAAGGAGCAGCAGTGGGCCCCTGTGATGCTGCCAGTTCACATACCACCTCCTTCCCCCTGACAGATTTTGTTGGGGTTCGTTCAGACTATCACTGTGGTGTTTGGAGGGTGCCGGGCAAGACAGGGGCAGTTCCCACCCCACTACAGGTGATCCGCACTGATATGCCTGCCTCCTGCCTCACTGTCAGGTAGGTGCTGGAGGAAGGGGCTGTGCCAGGAGGGAGCTCTGCTGGCGCAGCCTTGCTCTGTGTGGTGGGTTCTGTTGCCCCATAGTGATGGTGTGCCCCCTGTCCTGCAGCCCTCACCTTCCTGGGGAGCTGTCTGTCTGTACCCAGAGCGGGACTATCTACCTCTGGAGCGTCGAGACTGGGTGAGATGGGGCACTCAGGGCTATCTGTGGACTCATGCAGACAGTGCAGTCCAAGGGAGTAGGAGGCCTAAGTGACCGGGGCAGCCCTGCCCCATGCCAATACTGCTGTCTCCCCACAGGCTGCAGCAGCTCCGCCATGACCCCCAGACCATGTTTTTTCGGGACTATTCACCCTGGCGCTGGAGTGACTTCACTGCCCACCCTCGAGTGCTCAGCTGTGCTGACCGCACAGGCCTGCAGTGCCTGGATGCCCGGGTAAGCTTGGGACAGTGGGCATGGGGCTTGCAACAGGCAAGGAAGAGCATTGCTCAGCCCAGAGTGCTGACTGTGCTCTTTTCTACTGCTGCAGGCCCCCAAGAGATGCCACTTCGACTTGTTCAAGGTAGGCGAGGAAGCTGGCTGCCAGCAGGGTGAGCGTGTAGTGCTGCCCATGTACCTGGGCAAGGCTCACCCCTCGCAGTACCTTGTCACGACCCAGGTGAGTCCCACCACAGCTGAGATCTGGGGAGGGCACGCTGCACAGCTCTGTCTCCCAGAGCCTATGGGGCATGAGGATCTCCCAGCTGAGGGGAGCTGGCACAGTGTGTTAGAGTGCTTCCCATCTGAGCCAAGACTCCTGTCCTAGTTCTCCGTGTATGTGCTGGATGAGCGCTTGCCACTGGTGCCTATTCTGAAGTGGGCACACATGATGAAGGCCCCTCCACTCTTTGCACACCTAATGCCAGGGAAACCCGGGAGGAGCCACAAGGTGCTGCTTGGCGCGTCCCGCACCCAAGAGCTGTTGCTGTTGCAATACCGGGGTAAGAGATCAAGCTCCAGGGGTGCTGCAGAGCCAGGGCTCCTCTGTGCTCATGTCCCAGCCTCCTTGCTGCTGGGATCAGCTGCTGCTCTGTGCTCACCAGTCAAGTTTTTGGGATGTTTCCTCAGGGGGCAGCCAGTCAGCCTGTCAGCTGGCGGGGACTCCGCAGAAGCTGCACAATATTGCAGGGTGCCTGCAGCACCTTCCCACCCAGCTTCCACACTGCCACCACCTGCTCCAGCAGCGCCTCACAGCCCCAGCAGCAGGTGAGTGTCCCACACTGGCCCAGGCTGCAGGTCCTGGTTGGGGAGAAGGTGGAATGGAGTGGAAGTGTAGCCCTTGTCATGGCCTGGCTGGAGGGTGGTTGAAAAAGCAAAAGCAGTGCCCTGAACAAACCTGTGGAAGAGATTAACGACATGGAAAACAATGTACAGGGCAGGATCCAGAAGTGAGGGTGCCCACTGAGGGGTGGAGGCAGCACTGGCCATTCCCCTGGAGTATTCCCAGGACTGGAAACCTGCTGACAGTGCCTTTCTTGTTTCTGCAGGACTGGCTGCCACACTACAGGAGGATGGATTGCACAAGTCCATGTTAGTTTTCCAGCTCTCTGAGGCTGGGGATGTCTTCTGCCAGAGGCTGACCCACAAGGCAGCACAGCCCCCTGCACCCCCATCGAGGGATGAGGCCACAACAGCCCCTGGCTCTTCTCCTCTCTTCGAGGCTCCAGCCAGCAGCCCACAGGGCTTGGGTGGTGAGGAAGAAGAGGAGGAAGAGCAAACATTCTACTTGTCAAACCTGGAGGTGGTCATCGATGAAGAGGAGGAGGGCATGGGCACACCAGCACCCGTGGAGGAAGCTGAACTCCTGCAGGAGCCCTGTGCCAGCCCCCAGCCCTCCTCCCCAGCAGTGCCCAGCCCAGCTGCAGCGCTGCGGTACCGCCGCTGGCTGAGGGCCTTTTCTAGGGCCTGCAAGGAGCCTCCTCGGCACAGCTGGCCCCCCAGCCTCAGCCAGAGGCGCCTCTTCACCCACAGGGATCTGGAGGGGCCAGCAGGCCCCAGCAGCCTGCAGAGACAGATGCGCCAGCGGCTGCGCCAAACCATGCAGGAAGGGGGCCGCATCCAGCGCTGGGAGCCTTTGGCCCTCCAACCACCTCCCCTGCCAGAGACCCTGGAGCCAGCAGCAGATCCAGACCCCCTAAGTACCCGTCTGACAGCAGCTTGGGCTGGGGACTGGGAGCAGTGGTGGGAGGAGAGGACGAGCTTCAGTGTGGCACAGAGACAGCGGGCACTGCGGGAGCGGCGGCGGCGGCAGAAGCGAGCCAAGGGCCGCTGCAGCCTTTCGGCCAGCTTCACCTCCTCCCTCACCTACCAATCTGAGCTGTCCGAGCTGAGTGATGCGGGCCCCCAGCTGCTCTCCCCCAGCCGCCCACCCATTCTCTCCCAGGAGGGCTCCCCACCAGCCGACAGCCCCCCACTTCACAGTCTCCCAACCTCGCCAGCGCCTGAAGAAGCCCTGCTGTCTTCACAGAGCCTGCGCTGCCGTGGCATCCCCAAGGAGCGGCGGAAAACACTGCGGGACTACCTGTCTGTGTGGGCCGAGGCACCCCCCGAAGCCCCCAGAGCCCCTTGGCAGCCAGGCCAGCCAGATGTGCATCCCTTCTTCGCAGAGCCAGCTGTCCTCTGCCTCACAGCCCCGCCGCAAGCGCCCACGAATGGGCTTCTGAGAGCAAATAAACCTGCGCGGCACAGCCTTCCTCCCGGGGTCCTCCATTGCTTGGTCAAGGCACCACCCTTAGGGGCAGGGGAGGTCGGGGTTGGGACTCCGAGCTGAGGAAGTGACCTGCTTCCCCGGTCGGAGAGTCCCCGCCGGGATGCTCCGAGGCGAGGGCCGCCCGGGTGCCAGGCGTGGAGGCGGGCGCGGGCGCTTTAAGGGGGCGGGAGCGGGGCCGGGGCGGGAGCGGCGGCCATGGCGGCGGTGCTGGCGCGCGGGCTGCTGCGGGGCGCGCTGCGCCGGGGGCAGGTGGGCGCGGGGGGACACGGGGATGGGGGGGATCCCGGGATAACGGGGAGACACGCCGGGGCGTGCGGGGTAACGGGGGCTCCGGAACGGGCCCGCACCATGCTCGCCATTACTTCCACTTTCGGGCAAAGTCCGCGGCGGGCATGAGGGCCGGTCCGCACACCCGCACGGCACGACACGGCACGGCACGGGGCCTCGGAGCACTCGTGGGCATCCAGCCCCGCCCCAGCCTGCCCCTCTGTGGGCACTGCCGCCCCCTGCACCCCCGAGGCCGCAGATCCGTGTCAGCCCTGTTAGGCCGGTGAGCACAGCCCTTTGTCAGCCTCGTGGGAACATCCCACTGTCCAGGCTGGTGGACAGTCTCCTGTCACCCCTGTCAGCACAGCCCGCCACCAGCCCCCTCGGCATCTGCCCTTGTTACCCCTTTATGAGTGTTACCAGCATGTGCATCTCCCTATTGCTCCATGTGGTACCCCCTGTCACAGCCAAGCATTAACCCCACGTGCATCCCACCATCACCCCTGTGTGCATCCCCAGGACCCGTGTGTGAATCCCAGCACTTCCCAGATGCATCCCCCACTACATCCCCCGTCACCCCCACACGCATCCCTCGCCCATATCCCCGTGTTCCCCCCATGTGCATCCCCCAACATGTTCCCTGTCATCCCCACGTGCACCCCACCACACCCCCGTGTGGTCTCCTCTATTACCCTTGCACGTGTGTTCTCCCACCCGCCCCCACCGCGGTGTCCTTGTCCTTGTCCCCGCGGGCATAGGCTGTAACCCAGGTATGCCCCTCAGCCCCAGCGGTGCGTGTCGGCGCCCAGCGGGCGGGACGGGGAGGTGAGCAAAGCGCAGCAGGCAGCAGCGGCCAGCGAGGAGGCAGGAGGGCAGCCCACCATCTTCAGCAAGATCATCAACCGCACCATCCCTGCCACCATTCTCTATGAAGATGACAAGGTAGCTGGGACAGCAGGACCTGTGTCCCCACCGGGGCAAAGGGGCAGAACCCACGGGTGTGGGGCTTACCCTGCTCCCCCTGGTAGTGCCTTGTCTTCCGTGATGTGGCCCCTCAAGCCCCTGTGCACTTCCTGGTGATCCCCAAGCGCCCCATCCCCCGGATCAGCCGCGTGGGTCCCCAAGACACTGAGGTGAGTCTGGAGAGGTCCCTTGGACATTGGTGGTGGGGGTTAGGCAGTGTTGACCCTGCCGCTCCTCCCTCCTTCAGCTGCTGGGGCACCTGATGGTGGTGGCAGCACGCACGGCACAGGCAGAGGGGCTGGCTGATGGCTACCGCCTTGGTGAGTTGATCTCCCATACTGTGCTGTGGGGCAGGACCCTCACTGGTCATCCTGGGGGGCTGGGGACAAAGGGGGTAGCCTGATCCTTGTACCTGTCCTGACAGTGATCAACGATGGGAAGCACGGCGCACAGTCTGTCTACCACCTGCACCTTCATGTACTGGGGGGGCGGCAGATGGGCTGGCCCCCTGGCTAATGCCCACTATCCACTTACTCCCCAGTAAAGCATTTCCGTGGTGGTGACTTCAGTGGCTCTGTGTTACCGTGGCTTTTTTTGGGGGTGGAGGTGGCTGGCCTGGGCAGGGCTGGCCTCCATTGTCACAGCAGTAAAATTGGTACCCTGCTTTGTGCAGAGGCTCTGGGCACCCCACACAACCCCACCGTTGAAGCAGAAGGGTTTTCTGGGCCTGCCCACAGCTCACAGGCAAAAAGACTCATGTTGGTGCTGGGCTGGGGGAGCAGGCTGGGTGCCACAAGGTTGTCTCTAAGGTGGGGAACATGCATGGGGTGTCAGTAGTACACCACATTCAGGGCTGCCCACCCAGCCCCACTGCCACCACCCAACCCCAGCATCCCTGAATGCCCTTGCTCTGCCTCAGGTTTCCCCCCGCCAGCACCCCTGTGTTGCTGCCAGAGCCCTGTGGTGGACATTGATGTTTCCCTGCTTTTCAAAACCAGTTAATTGCACTAGATTGATCTAAAAGCCCTTGGAGCGGGCTTGTCGACTGCACGTGTACTTCTTGTCCACCCCTGAGGGGCCTCTCTGGTAGCTCTGAGGAGGATCATAACCCTTAGCAGAGCATAGGGCAGGACAGGCTGCCCCCTCCATGTATAGATACCCATGTACTCCCCCATACTGCAGCCACTGTTCTGCTTGTGTGTGCACTACCACGCAAAACTCAATGGCACTACTCACCCAAGCACCCCAAGCTACGCACCTCCGAGGGAAACTGACTGTGCCGCTCACCCCAGACACCCCCCCCCCCCCCGCCAAGCGCACACTGAGGAAAACACGTCGTACCCTTCACTCCAGACCGCACAACTGCGAACCACCGAGGAAAGCCCAGGCTCCCGACCCCCCTGCACACAAAGCGCGGCCGGCTGTGCGCACACGGCGCTGTTTACAGCCCTGACCGCGGTCTCGTGCCTGCACGTGTCCGCTGGCCCCGTGAGGGGAGCGCATGCGGCCGCCCGCTCCCTGCCGCGTGCCTCCCGCGCCCGCCGGGCCGCGGCGGCTGCCGTGGCTATATTTAGTGGCAGGGGCCGGTGCTGGCGCGGTGCACGGCCCACCTGGCACCGCCGTCGGGACCGCCTGGGCCCCTGCCAGCCGCCGCGCAGGGGACCGCAGCCCGCCGGGGAGAATGGCGGCTCTGTTCATCCCCCGGCTCGGTGGCGCTGGCGGCGGGGGGCCCCCGGGAGCTGTGTGGGGCTGCGGCACAGCCCAGTCACTTCCCACACATACACGCCCAGTATAGTATGGGGAATGTTCTCGGGGTGTAATTGAACCTTAAAATTGTTGATACTGCTGCTTCCTGCCTCTGAGGCTCAGCGTGGGCTGGGACTGCTCTTGAACTCAGGACAGCCCTGCCTCAGGGATGTGTACCCCAAAGAGGGTTTGGTATCCCTGGGGAGGTGGGGATGCTAAAGAGGGGCCAGGCATCCCCAGGACATCATCCCCCAGAGCAGTCCCACAGGGAATGCTGTACGAGGCACAGGGCACGGGCTGGCACGCGAGGTCAGGACTAGTCGCCTGCCATGGTGTTTCTTCCTTTGCCAAGTTTATTTTGTCAGTCCCCGAGCAGCGGCAGGGCAGGACAGTGGGCACAGCCTCATGGGGCCGAGGCGGGGGGCAGGAACGGGAGCCAACGGCTGTTTTGGTTCCTCAGCCGGAGAGGATCACAAATGACGCAAGTTCCCAAAAGAGCCGGGCGGGGGGGCTGCGAGGGATGTGTCAGCCGCCGAGAAGCAGCCAGATGTGCTACAGCAGCTCCAGGACTGCTGCCCCGAACTGATGCTGCCAGAGCACAGCCCCACTGTGATGCCCCATAGACCACCCCAGGGTGATTTGCCCCACAGTGAATGGGCACACCCAGGGTGGCATAGCCAAGCTCCCTTGTAACACAAAGTGTACTTTGGTGCTGTTAGTGTCCCTTCAGTATCCCTCAGGCAGCCATGCTGCTTAGCCAGGCTTTTGGTAAGCCCACGGGTGTTTGGTGGGGAATCTGGGGATGCTCCTAGGAAGTGATGCAAGCTGGGGCAGGGTCCGCAAGCTGTCACCCATTCAGCATGAGCTGGGGTACACACAGGTGCACCTCAGGGCCCATAGTGGAGCACAGGGGGATGACCAGCAGCATTCAACCCAGAACCCTCACAGCGAGCTGCCAGCCCTGGGGTACCTTGGCACCCCCCTCCCCACTCCTAGCGGCAGCAGGGCTGATGTGGCCCCAGCATGGGGGAGCCATGAGATGAGCTCTGGACATGTTTCCCATCTCTCCCTCCTCCCCGCAGCTGTGCAGCAGATGGTCTTGGAGGAGCCCCTGCTCGGCACGGGGCCCAGGGCCCGCAGGGAGGAGCGGTCCCCAGTGGGGGCCCCCCCGGCGCGCTGAGGCCAGAAGGGCCGAGCACATCACCAGCCAGGAAAAACAGAGGCCCCAGCGCGGAGCGCACGGTGCCCCATCGGTGCACACCGCAGAGCGCTGGAATAACAGCCCTCGCTCCCGAGCCCGCCGCCTGGCTATCAAAGGGCCCTTCTTCTGCTCGGCCTCTGCGGGGATGGGGCCAGGGGCCCATCGAGGGCTGGCGGTGAGAGGAGGCAGCTGCTCCACACCGGCGGGCACCAGCTGCACCAAGCCAGGCGCCAGGCACATCCCACCCCATCACCCTAGGCCAGCTGGGGGTCCCTGGGGCAAAGGGCTTATTCCAGTGCCTGGCCCAGGCAGTATGGGGGTCACTAGGGTCGAGCCGTGGGGAGCAGTGTCTCCTCAGGAGCCCTGGGCATGACCCTCCTGCTGCCCCAGCGAGGCTGCACTGGCCCTGCGCAGGCACAGTGGCCCTCCGAGAGCCGGGCGGCTAGCTTTGGCCGAAGTGGTGGCCCCAGAGCAGCGCGATAAGATGGCGCGGGGGACACTGACCCCAAAGATGAGGACAGCCTGTAATACACCGCGGGCACTCCTGTGTCCCTGCAGCCCCGCGTCCTCATCCCCTACATTCCCATCTCTCCAGACAGCCCCGTCCCTCCGTGTCCCCGTGTCTCCGTACCCAGACCCCCACACAGCCCCATCCCTCCGTGTCCCTGCACCCCGTACCCAGACCCCCACACAGCCCCGTCTCCCCTCACGGCACCCCTCAGGCCGACCGCGCCCCTGCTCCGCCCACTCCGCCGAGACCACGCCCATCACCCGTTTAATCCTGCCGCTGGTCTCGCCCAGTTCGGGGCGGCCACGCCCCTCCTGATCCCTCCACCAATGGGGGGTTCGCGGGCGCCGTGCGCTGTCTCCATGGAGAGAGGAGCGTCCTGCCGCGCGCATGCGCTATGGAGCGGGGAGGCGGCTGCGGCGGGGTCTGCGGCCCGGGCCGCGGGCAGCGAGAGCCCTTGGGGTAACCCCCGGTGGGGAGAGCCGGGACAGCGCCTGTGGGGCGCTAGGGGCCGGGGAGAATGAGAAGGTGGTGGGTCCGGCCTGAGGGGAGGTCAGGCAGGGGGTGTTGCTGCCGGAGGTCAAGGGGACAGAAAGGAGTTACGGATGGGAGACCCCTCGGGTGACAGACCCAGCAGCAGGCGCTGCTTCTGTCCCCCAGAAGGAGAGGAATCCCTCCCTTGTCCCTTGCCCCAGTGTGGAGGTGACACTGCAGAAGACCTGGGGTCGGGACACTGCCTGTGCTGGTGGGGGCTGGGGACGTGGTTGGCAATGGCGATGCGCCCCGCTGCTTTTCTTCAGGATCTGTTCCCACCTGCAGGAGAGCTCTGACGAGCCGTGTGGGTCCCAGATGCCATGGGGAGACGCCACAGGGCAGAGTCCAGGGTGACGGGCCTGAGGGGCTCCCGTGCCGCGGTGAGACACCGACAGCCACCACCAAGAGGCTCCAGGAGATGTCAGCCACAGACAAGCCGCCCCAGGAGATATCAGACACAGATGAACTGCCTGCTGTGGCCCTACCAGTTGTGCCCGACAGGGAACCATCTCCAGAGACTCAGAAGGGTCCCTCTAGGATCAAGCTGCCTCCCTGGCTTGGAAAGTGGGGGACTAGCCCCGAGAAGGATTCCTCCACTGCAGTGCCGGCACTACCCCCCACCCCACCCACACCAGCAGAGAAGCCCAGCCAGTCAGTGCCCCAGCGGAGCCGTGTGACCCGTGACTGGCAGAAGGAGGTAACTCCGTAAGGGAAAATGCCTCTCAAAGTTGGCCCCATCGTGTTCCACATGCTGATCCTGTGAAGCTCTCTGCTCCTGTGCAGACCCCTCTCTTTAAATAGCCACCCGGACGACCTTGAGTCCAGCGGAATAGAAAAGGGATGAAACTCAATAGCACAAAAGGCACAGGCAGGCACGTGAGGAGTAACAGTAAGGCAGGAGGGGAGCTGGGATCTCATTGCTGGGGAGCAGGAGCTGTGTGTCACAGCCCATCCCAGTGATGTGGGGACGCCTGCTTGGGCAAGCCAAACTGGGGGGCACCTGATGGACCAAGCTGTGCCACAGTCTGGGGACTCCATGGATTGTTCAAGTGCTGTAAGAGTGCTTGCCTGGGGCAGTCTGGGCATCCAGGTGCTTGGGACAGCCATACAAGGCTGGCTGACTTCCACCGGGCAGGACAAGTCAGCCCTGCCCAAGCTGTGTCCCTGCTCCAGCTTTCCCAGGTTTCTGGCCAGAAAAACCCTAACACCTCTTTAGAGCTTATGCCTCTAGGGCTACCGAAAGCCTAAAAGCCAGGAGAGGGCATAGGGAAGTGCAGCATGAGCTCCTGCCCCCTTCCACAGCCCTCTCTGTCCATCTCCAGATAATTGTGGATCCCCTGGACTCTCAGCTAGGGGAAGATTTGGGCAGTGAGGACTTCCAGCATGGCTACCATGGTCTGCCGATCCACCAGTTTCTCTCCTCACTCACTGACAGCTCCTCCCCGAAGGACTGCCCACCTCTTAGAGTCCTGCTGGGGCAAGGTGAGGCTGACCCCAAGAAGCCATGTGCACCCTGAAAAGACAGCAGGGGGATCTTAGCTGGGGGACTGATGCCACCTTCCCCTCTACAGGGCAGTGGAAGGCCACACTGGCATCCATGCTCTATGAGAAATACAGGCAAGCTGTCACTCCTGCATGAGACCCACCCCTGGGGCTATGCTGCATAGATGGGGACCTGGGGAGGTGGGGATCCCCAAGCTGAGAGGTGTGGGGTCTGCTCTGACTGCAGTAAGGAGACGGAGGAGGAGATCAGCCCTCCCCCAAGGCGCATGGAATCTATCTCCACCACGCACAATGACTACCGTGCCATGGGCTTCCAGTCCACACCCCAGCCCACCACCCAGGTACGGGCAGTAGACATCCCCCACCCCGAGCTTGCAGCAGCCTCCAGGGAGTCTACAAGGCTCCCATGTCCTACCGAGCATGTAATTCCCTCCAGCTCATATTTTGCTTCCACTGCAGCCTCACAACTACTTAACTGAGGAGCCAACCAGCTTCTGGCTGGAGCAAGCCCATGGACTGCCGGTAAGGCCCCCATCACGCTGTCCTGCCAGGACACTGTGGGTCTCAGCTGCTGACAGAGACCTCTCCAATTCTCTCCTCTCCAGGGTGTCACGCCCTTCTTCGGCAGAAACATTCCCTTCAAGAGGAATGCAGCCTTCTCCACTCCCATTACCTTGTACTTAGGGCATCCTGAGCCCTTCAACCTCTGTGACCCCTACGACCCCCTGAGCAGCCAGCTCCAGCCCCACAAGCAATAAAAAAAAGGGGGACTTATGTGGTCCCAGCATCCTTTCCCACCCCAAGGCTGTCCTCAGGCTGAATGTTTGAAGGGAAGCACTGTGCCCTGGGATCTCAAATCCCATAAGACCATGAAGCAAAATGGGAAACTCTTCAGCCCTGTTACAAGTCACTGTTGACCCAAAACACACTGTGGTCCCAAGATTTCCTCAGGCATGAAGGGAGAGCACCTGGCACAGCCCCATCTCCTGGGACACGTCCCCTCCCAGCACACGAAGTGGGTGACACGCAGTCCTTGTTCCAGTCCCCAGGCACAGGTGTGTTCCAGTAAGAGGCGGCAGCGGGGCTGCCAGGGCATGAGCTCAGAGGAACGTACTGCAGCCCTCACGCCAAAGCAAACCCGCGGCAGCCCTGCCTTCCCAGCACCGCCCAAGCCCTCAGCAGCTGCCCAGCACTGGCTCCCTGTGCCCACACCCCAGCCCTATACCGCAGACAGACCCCTGGGATATGATCTCTCGGGGTGTTTCAGGCAGCTGTCGCCAGCCCAGGCTGAGTTCCATACTGGGGTCCCCCCGGCCTCCCTCCCAACTTGGCATGCTGGGGCAGAGCGAAGTACAGGCCACAGGACAGATGGATCTGGGGAAGTTTGTATTTCAACAAAATAGTTGCAGCGAGTCCTATATTTACACCTGGAGGAAGGATGGGTATTTACATGACCCGATGGGGTTATATACAGGGGAAGGGAACACTGGGTAAGGGGGGAGTTGCGGCATTGAAGCCTGACCTGGCCAAGGAGTCAGTCTTGGCAGGAATCCCCATTTCCCCCCACCCCAGGGAGAGGTTGACATGGGCAGCAACTTCTACTGGGGGCCAGGTACTGAAAAGAGACGGCAAAGTGCCCTTCGGGGCAGCCAGGCCCCGGAGAAACTCAGAGCCAGCTGAGCCACAGGAGAGAGGGCGGGAGTGGCAGACACAGTGACAGAGGGTGGGGGGGATACAAGGTCCCTCAAGCTGGATCAGGGCTGGTTACCCTACTCCAGCAGAGGCTGTGGGGAAGGTGGGCTTTGCTGGTGCTGATAGAGGGGGGCAGACGTTGCTGTGGCCGCTGCCCCACCTTGCCCAGGCCCTGCAGAAGCAGGGGGGCTGCAGAGGCAGGTGGATGCAGTGATGGGGGGGTGCCGGTGCATCTTGGGACACCGGAAAGCACTGGTGGCCCCACTGAGCTGGGGGCTCTGCCACAGCCACTAGGCTCAAATGACTCAAGGGTCTTTCCTCTCACCCAGCAGCCAGTATGTCCGCATCTTTCCCTTGCCCTGGAGGCAGAGGTGAGCAAGTTAGACCCTGCCCACCCCTTTCTTGGGTGTCATCCCCAGCACTGAGGGCAGCAAGGGGTCCCAGGCCCAACCCACCTCCCCATCACATTCCCCTATGGTTGGAATCTATCTGTGCCCTCACCTTCATTTCTACATCTCCGCGCAGCTCCAGCTCAAAGCAGCCAAACTCATCCAGGACTTCTTTGGTTGCAGATGACACGTGGATCTTCAGGGCTGATTAGCACAGAGGGGCACGAGAGACATGGCTGGGTGCCACGGGAATGGGACACATCTGTAACCCTGGACCTCAGCTGCCAGCCCCAAGGCTTACCCTGGCCATTGGATTCCATGCGGGATGCGGTGTTCACCGTGTCCCCAAAGAGGCAGTACCGCGGCATCTTCAGACCCACCACTCCGGCACACACGGGCCCTGCAGGCACAGAGGCATTCGGGGATGCTGCAGGGAGGGTGGGTGGGTGTGTGGGTGAGCACCCCCCAGCTGGCTGGCGTGGGGGCTCACCGGTGTGTATGCCGATGCGCAGGTGGAGCTGGTCGTTGGGACGGTGACGGATCTTGAAGGTTTTGACAGCCTCGAGCAGGGCCAGGGCCATGCGGACAATCTCACGGGCATGCAGCTTCCCGTTGCGCACCGGCAGCCCCGAGACCACCATGTAGGCATCCCCAATGGTCTCCACCTGTGGGGGAAGGGGGGCAGGTACAACCTGGGCTCCTTGCTGCCTGCCTTACTTTGGTGAGCTGTGCTTGTTCACCATGCCACTCACCTTGTAGACATCAAAATTGTCAATAATGGCATCAAAGCAAGTATAGAGATCATTCAGCAGCATCACGACCTGGATGGAACAAGGGAGTATGTGCATCTGGTAGTGGACATATCCCCCCCAACCTCAGAGATGGCACTGCCAGGGTGTGAGACCTCTACCAGCCCCACAGACATGCTGCCCCACAATTCCTGCTCTCACCTGCATGGGGGTGCTCTCTGCTGAGAGGGCAGTGAAACCCACGATGTCACTGAAGTAGATGGTGACACTGTCAAAAGCCTCAGCCCGCACTGTCTCTCCACGCTTCAGCTGCTCTGCCACAGAACTGGCAAGGAAAGTGGTGAGCTCTATCCCAAACCCACTGTTCCCCCTGCAACCCTTGCCCCACACCAGCATGGAAAGATGGCAAGGGACCCCATGCTTGCAGAGCAGCAGGTGCATGCTGAACCCATGCCAGCCCTCAGACCCACACGTTCCCTCGTGTCCCACTCTCACTGGGGCAGAATCTGGTAGAGGAGGTTCTCTGCCTTGCGCTTCTCCTCCAGGTAGGCCTGTGTCCTCTCTTCCACCAGCTTCTCCAGGTTGTTGGCGTACTGCTCCATGCGTGACAGCAGGTTGTCCAGGATGCTGGTGCTTCCCTCCCTGCCAGGGTGCAGTCCGTTGGCACTGCAGTAAGAGGTGCCCCCCAAACACCACCCCCATCCATGGCTGTCCCCACTCCCACCCAGGGCTACTGTCCCCACACGCCAACCACCCACTTGTTGAATCTACGGATGAAGATCTTGATCTGACTGAAGTCAGGGCGCTCGGCCGGCTCCTGCGCCCAGCAGCGTTCCATCAGCACTGCCAGCTCCTCACTGTGCACCCCGATGTCGATGGAGGGGCGGAAGAAGGGCTTCTGGCTGTTACGTACCTTCTGCACAATCTCTGCCAGGGTGTGGCCAACAGTGAGCATCAGACCTCCACAGTGGGGCAGGACCTCCACACATGTGCTCCCCATCCTCACCTTTAGGGCTCAGGTCCATGCCCTCGATGTAGAAGGGGCCGTTGCGCAAAGCAACCTCCTGCACGATGATGCCAAAGCTGTAGACATCAGCTTTCTGCATGCCTGGGGTGGGCAGGTGCCCCTTTTGCAGCAGCTCCGGGGCTGTCCACAGCTTCTCTGATGGGACAAAGCAATGGAGCAGTGAGACAAGGCATCCCCATCCCCCTGGTTCTCCCAGGTAGACACTCACTGGCATAGAGTGCATGCGTGTCCTCATTGTCACTGGGCGAGCGGAAGCTGGCCAGGCCATAGTCAGTGATCTTCAGCACAAAGCGGCTGTCCACCACACAGTTGGATGACTTGAGGCTGCCGTGATGGCCAATGATGCTGTTGTGCAGGAAGGCCATTCCCTAGGACAGATGTACACAGTGAAGCTCATATTTCTCAGACACCTCCCCCCATCCCCTCACACTCCTTAGATGAGTACCTTGACAATGTCATTGATGAGGGAGTAGCGAAACATCCAGTCCAGGTTGATGCTCTCATTCTCCAGTACATCCTGGGGTAGCACATTGAGTGGACCCCACCAAGCACCCATGTTATGGTGATGGCAGCCTCACCAAGCGCCCAGCTGGGGGATCTGCAGCACCCACCCCCACCCCTTCACTGGCCTCTGACATCTGCTTGGACAGCTCAGCTGTGAGCCTTATAGGGAGGTGGCCACCAGCATCCACAGCCCTGTCCACAGCACCCAGCCCAGCTGGGTCACCTGGAATGTCTAAGTGTCACCCACGGTGTCCCCAAGCCCCGCTACCTGCAAGCTGCCCCGTGGGCAGTACTCGGTGATGATGCAGATGTTGGGGGGGTCGATGCACGCCCCAATGAAGCGGGTGAGGTGGTTGAACTGGATGTCTCGCATCTGCAGGTGGAAGTGGACCCAAGACAGTCTTGAGTTAAAAGGGCATGAGCTGCTGTTCCTGCTATCTTCCCACGTGCACAGGACCATTCCCTGCACCCCCCAAGCAGGTTGCCCACCCTAGTCCAGACCCCAAACCTACATGCTTTAGCTCAAAGAGCACCTGCCGCGTCAACTCGATGCGCTTCTTGTTGATGTGCTTAATGGCCACAACGTTGCCCTGGGGTATTTGGGAAGGGAAAAAGGTCAATGTCCAGTGGATGAATTTGCAAAGGGGAGGAAAGTGCCAACATCCTGCGGGATGGGGTGCAGCCAAGGGGGAGCACAACAGAGCTGGGGCATTTCAGAGGGAGGACTCAGCTCCCTGCCTGCTGCACTGACCTTGAAGTGGCCGGTGTTGGCGAAGATCTGGTACTTGCCATGGGTGGTCATCAGGGAGCCATAGCTGGAGCCACGCTGTAGGAAGGAGGGAATTAGGGAGAGGAACCTTGGGGTGGAGGGATGGCCTGCACCACTGAAGCAGGGCAGGGACATCCAAGGTGTGCAGGAGATGGTACAGGATGGGTTTTAAGGGTCAGGACAAGCTCTGCACGCTCTGTAGGAAAGATAAAGGCTCTGGGATGAGGCATGGTGCACTTCTCCAAGTGTAGGACATGGATAAGGCATGACTGTAGGGGATGGAGGGCAACACAGGAGCTTGATGGAGTATGGTGCTACATAGAGGACTCAGGGCTATATAGAGGATGGATCTACAGTGGGATGGAAAGTCATGCCAGAGATGGATGGAATAGGGAATGGAGAGCTATGTAGGGATGAAGGGCTGTGTTGAGGAGAAACACAGCAGGGCTATGGATCTGTAGGAAACAGAGGGCTTTGTAAGAGATCAGCAGGGAGGGGTGTCATGCAAGGAGGGAGGGCAGCACAGGGGCAGGGTGGTGCCTCAGGGATGGCTGCTCTCACCAAGGACAAGGTGAGCCGGCTGCCCGCTGCCTTGTGGTACCGCTCAGGACTTCCAAATTGAAGCTCATCCCAGCGGATCCTCCAGAGCATGCTGGCAAGCTCCTTCTCCAGCATTAGCTTCCTGGGGGACACACAGGGGTCAGGCCCCCATCCTCCCTGGCCTGCCTGCCTACCCATCAGACACAGGTTCCCCTAGTCCCAACTGACCTGAAGATGAGGAAGCTGGAGATGCCAAACATGACAAAGGTGAGGCCAGTGCCCAAAGCCACGATGGCCAGCATAGAGAGGGGGGCTGCAGGCAGGAGAGGATATGTCAGGGTGGCCCAGCTGGCTATGACAGCCAGACTGACATGCACCCGTACAGGAACTTGCTGGGATCTATGGGATGTGGAATCCAGGACACCAACTTTTATCACAGGAGGGGTCATCCACATCAAAGACACAGGGAGGGTTGTCCAAGGGGGGAGTCCCCTTCACCCAGGGGATGGGTGGTCCCAGCCAGTGGATTTGCTTCTCCACACCTGAGTAGTGTCCCACCACCTAAGGCAGAGAGAGAGATGAGGCCACCCCAGACCCCACTATCCCATCCCCCAGCCCCAGCCAGGAGGATCCTAGATCTGGCCTGCACCTCATACTGCCCAGTCTTGGGGTCGCCCATGGCCCATAGGTTGAAGTCAGTGTCCCGGTCATTGTTGCTGTCCATGCTCACAAGCCCTGTCACACCTGTGGGAAAATTAAGACATGGATGTGGGGGAGGGAGTCTGAGCTCCACCACCCCCATGGCACCCACAACCCAGCTGCCCCCATCCCAGATTACCCTGGAACTTGCGGTCCCGCATCTTCTCGATGATGTGGGTGGCGTTTTTCTTGGAGCCGCCCTCGCGCAGAGTCTCATTCAGCACCATGGCGTACAGCAGCATCCCATCATAGAAACACCCCGCCACCAGGTTCATCTGCCAGGGGGAATCTGAGCACACCCACAGCCACGCACACAGGAGCATCCCAGAACCTCCACACCAGGACCACACACCCACCCACGGCCTCAATACCGCTCCGGGGCCAGGGTGTACCCTGCAGGGATGGCAGTGCCTGTGGCTGTTCCCACCAGGGATGACCCCTCTAGCATTGTCTGTAGCTGTGTCCCACCCTCTGCATCCTGGTGAGGTGCCTCAGACCCATGTGAAGGGACCCCATCACCCCAGCACACAGGGGGACTCACCAGGGAGTAGTTGAGCTGCACCCCAAATTTCTGCTTAGCTCGCCGGATGAGCTGAGTTTGAAAATGTTGGTACTCTGGGTTTTGGGGCTCATAGTAGGTGATCACCAGCACCATCTGCAACCAAGCATAGCACCCTTGTTCACACACTGGGGACAGCTGGGGAGGTTTCTGTCCCCAGGGGGGTGGGCACAGCTCACCTGGAAAGCCTCACGCAGCCCTGAGTCCTGGCCTGGGCTCTCCTGCCAGGGCTTGAAGGGGTCACGGGCAGAGTCACCCCGCAGGCTCTCCCCAAAGACATCCAGGTAGAAGAAGACATAGTCGCCATTGGTGAGGTTCTCCTGTTGTGCCAGCTGCATGATCTGCCGCAGCATCTCTAGCGGCCCGCAGAGGTACACCACTGCCAGAGAGAGGCAAGGGCTTCAGTGGGGCAGGGACACCCCACTGCACCCCAGGCACACTGCCAGGAATGGGGCAGATGGGGCAGAGCAGCCCCGGGAGCAGTGGCTGTGGGTGGGGGGCTAAAAGGAGTGAGGGAGATGGGGCAGTGGTGGCTCACCATCTCCCTGCAACCCATGGCCAGACCCACAGCCCTTGCTGGCACAGATGCTCTCTTGCCCCACTAATCATCTTGGACTGAAGGGGGAGGGGAGAAACAGGGAAAATCTTGCTCCAAATCATGAGGTGGATGCCCCAGGCACAGACCCCACACACCCTGACCCACCAAAAATCAGCCAGAGGATGTCTCCCCCCTGCATAACCTTCCCAGCTGTTTCATGCCAGCCCTAGCCACGGAATCAAGGGGGGCTGGGAGAGGCACTGGAGCCGTGCGCCGGAGGCCCCTGGGGAACCCGGGCTGTGGAATGGGACAAACCCATGTTTGGGTTCGTGGCCGGCTGTCCGTGCGGCAGGAATGCGCAGGTTCCCAGATTCCAGCACCTTCGGCGGCTGCTAATTGGAAACAGAGCATCTCGCCGGTGTGACCCACACGGCAAGGGGGTGCCCGGGCCCCGTCGGGCCGTCCTGCTCGCCCCCACCCAGTGCTGGGGGCTCGGTCAGCCCCCGTGGGATGCCGAACCAAGTGCTGTGTGGGGCCGGCGTGCGGCTGGCACAGGGCATCACAGGCCGTGGGGATGGGCGCCTGAAAGTGTCCGAACCCCCCCGAGCAGGGGCCCTCCGTGCCCTTGCTGAGGATCCTGACACTGCCTCCTCCCTCCCCCCGGAAAACCAGGGCCCCCGCTCCAGCCAGTCTGGCTGGGAACCCGGGATTGAGCAACGGAGGAGGCGGCGGCAGCGGGTGCTGGAGGAATGTCACGCTTGGGCGCTGGCCCCGACACACAGCTCTTCTGCATGGGGCCCAGCGCCCCGGCTGGACCCGGGGAGTGGGAGGGCTGGGGACAGCAAGGAAGCGCTGCACTCCGGGAAGGGGTTTCTGCTGCTAGAAGGCACCCATCCCCGAAGGCACCCAGCCATGTGGGCAGCAGGGCTGGCAGGGCCACCCACAGGGGCAGTGAGGAATCCCACAGGTGGGAGAAGAGACCCAGCACAGCCTCCTTGGGCACAGGGAGTCCACAGCAATGTGGGGAGCTGCTCCTGGGTACGGGGGAGAGGGAAATCGCAGCACTGTGGGCTGTGTGTGAGCAAAAGCCTGTTTCAGGGTTTGAAATGGTTCCCTCTGAATGCTGCAATACTTCAAATAAACACTCTTGGCTTCTCCACTTTGCTAGTCCTGCATCAAGAAATGTTCTCAAATTTCTCATCCAGGATGGAGAGCTCAGCACCTCCCCAGCATGCAGAGCCTGAGGGCTCCCCCCAAGGACATAGATGGGACCCTCCCCATCCCACTGCAGGCGTCAAGAAAAAGGAGCCACAGGGGCTGGAGAGCCACAACAGCTGGTGGCAGATGGTGGGACACTGCAGGCAGCCAGCCCCTGCGGCGGCAGCAAAAGCCTGCAGGTCAAAGGCCACCGAGCGAGGGGATGGACGGCGCCTAGACGGCTCCCTGGGGACAGGTTGCATGGGCTGTGCAGAAGGGTCAATGCTTGGGGCTCTCCCTGAGGCAGGCAGCTGCCTCCAGCTGGCAGCCTCCTGCACAGCCAGCAGCGCCTTAGGGTGCTCACGCACACCCCAGGGGCCAGTAAATGGCCAAAGGCAGCCTTAGAATCACCCAGCACAAGGGAGATGACGTTCTGCAAGGCTGGAGTGCATCCAGACCCCTGACATTTATTTAGGGGGTGCCTCTGGCGTAGGTGGCAGACTGCCAGGTTCCAAGGGAGGGGCAGGACCACGAGCAAGCAGATGAGGTGGCAGAATACTGCTGGACCCCTGCATGATGGAAGATAACCCTGAAATGAGGGCAAATCCAAGGTTCAGGCAGAAAATCCCAGTTTCAAGCAGTCCCACCAGCACAGGGCACTGCAGGCAGAACAGAGACGTCACCCTGGCCTGGGGAGAGTGCGAGGGTGAGGACCAAATGCACTCCCCTCCAGCAGCACCAGCCAGCCATCTCCCTGGGCAGGGCACCTGGGCTTTTTGCAGGCAGATGCTCCGGTAATTCCCTCAACCACAGCTCTAATTATATCAGTGCTTTTGCAAATGGGAGGAGAGACGTGGGCCCCTGCACGTCGCCCAGGCACTGGTGAGAGGGGCAATCCCACCCCCTCTTGTGCCTGTTCATTAGACCTGTGAATGTCAAGAACCAGCAGTGTTAGGGATGCATGGAGGGGCAGGGAAGAAGCTTTCTCTAGGAAATGTTTACCAAGCTCTTGCCCACATCTTGGGAGAAGGAAGGTGACGCCAAGAGGGAAGATACATGCTTATTGCAGGTCATGGACATGGATGCAGCTGAAGACCCTGCTTCCATCTCCATGCCATTCCCTGCAGGAGCCCTAACCCCTGGGGCAGTCTTGCAAGTCCCCATTCCCTGCCCCACACAAGGAAAGGAAAGGACCTATTACCAGCTCTGCAGCCCTGAGCACCCACCTCTCTGGGGCCAAGCACTCAGCTCCAGTCAGCCCCACGCTGTGGTGCCGTCTCTGAGCTGTGGTCAGAAAGGCCCAGCCCCTCTTGACATCCCATGGCAGGGGGAATGGAATTAAATGACCTTTAAAGTCCCTTTCAACACAAGCCTTTCCATGGTTCAGTGATACTATAACCCCAGCTTAGAAAGCCTTCAGGTCTCTGCCCATGCCAGACCTTCACCACCATCAGCCGCCACCCCCTGCCTGCACCAGGAGGGATTGATTCCCGTTGGGGTGATTTATGGCACCAAGACTGAAAGGTTGACGGGAACCACTGATCTGATCCTTTCTCCCTGCAGTGTCCTTTGCTCTCATCCCATAAGAAGCTCCAAACCCCATGGCTGGTGATGGTACTTGCAAGAGCTGCCATCCCAGTGGGCCAGCCATGGGATGCTCACCCCATGGACTCAGCCTCACTGGCTTCAGTCCTGACAGGAGCCCAATCTTGCACCCCAAAGCACCTCCCCCCTGCAGCCTGGTCCTGCCCAGCCTTGGACACAAGTCCTGCTGGCCCATCTGGCTCCACTTATCCTGGCTAGATATCCTTCCTAATGACACAGCATCTCAGAATCCATTAAGAAGCATTGCAGAGTGGCTGACTCCAGGATTGATACACCCTGCTCATCAATAATGGAAGAGCATCAGGCTGCCCTTGCTCTCCAGCTGCCTGTGCAAGCCCCTCCATTTCCTCCCGCTCCCAATATAGCTGCTCCCCTGGGGCACTCACAAGGCACCAGATTGATTTACCCCTCCATCAGCAGGGTGGGGCTATCACAGCCCCATCCTGGGAGTGCAGCAGGGACAGGCACAGCCTGGGGTGCCCAGATACCAGTCTGGGGGGCTCTGCCAGAGCACAGCACGGCCACCCAGGTATACTGGCACCATGGCTCTCGAGGTATGTAACACAGCTGATGCTGTCCTTCAGAAAGTCACATCCACTCCATCACTCTCAGCCTCCAAGGACATGGCTGGGTCACCTCGATCCTGCTAACAGAGAGGGTGGGGTAGTCCCACAGGGTGCCCATCACAGCATGTCCCACCACACTGGGGGCCCACCCCAGCTCTTGTTGGAAGAGGTTGACTGGGCTGGGAGCCTGGGCGGGAGACACTGTGTGCCTCCTCCTGCTGCATCCTGGCCTCTCCACTGGCACAGGGCTTGGCCCAGGGAAGGGCTCAAGTCCTGTCTTGGCCCATGTGAACTCACCTCCTGTGCTGGTCTTGCTCCACCTCCAGCCCCACTGTGACAAAATGTGCTCAATCCTCACTGCACCCCACACAGAGCCCATTTTGCCCACCCCTCCCTGTGACCCACACGGGTCCCACTGTACCCTCAGCCCACCCTCATGCCCTACACAGATCCCACTGTGTCTCCAGCCCTGCCTTGTGCTCCACAGGGGTCCCACTCTTCCTTTGGCCCCTTGCCAAGCCCCACCACACAGGTGTCACTCTGCCCACCCCCTGCTGCACCCCACACGAATCTTTGGCCATTTGCTGTGCCTCACTTGGGCACCATTTTGCTCTCAACCCCTCACAAGTCCCACTGTGTCCTCAGACCCTCATGGTGCCCCACAGAGGTGCCACTATCTCCTTGGATTGTTGCTGCATCCCATATGATCACACGGTGTTCCCATCCCCTTGCTGCATCCCACATGTATCTCATAGTCCTCTCTGACACTTGCTGTGCCGTATCTCCATTGCCCCCTAACCCCTTGGTGCACTCCAAACAGGTCCCACTGCCACTCCTGGTCCCTTTTTGTGCCACACATGCCTCCCACCATGTTCCCAGTTCTTTGCTCTGCCCTGCAGTGGTCCCACTGTGTCCCCATCCCCTCTCTGTGCCCCAGATGGGTCCTGCTGCTCCCTTAACCCCTTGCTGTACCCTACGTGCTGTCCACAGTACCCCAGTCCCCTTGCTGCACCCCATCCTTCCCTTTCCTGTGCCCCAGACAGGTCCAACGTTCCCCACGGTCCCACACACGGATCCCATCACACCCTCACCCCTCGCTGTGCCCCAGGGAGGATTGTGCCTCCCCCCCTCGGAGCCCTACGCAGATCTCCCGAGGGGAGCCCCCTCCGCTCTCCCTTCCTCCCACTCCCACACTGCCACCCCCGCTCCCCGGGCGCTCAGCCCGATCCCGCCAGTGCTCATCGTGTCCCCCCCGCACCCCACGCCGCGCCACCCCACGCACCGCGCCCGTTGGCTTTGATGAAGTGGACGGCGGTGTCGGGGCCGCCCTCCTCGGGGGAGTAGATGTGGACGGTGACGGTGAGGTTGTTGCCATCCTGCAGCTCCTGGTAGATACCCTCGACGGTGAAGTAGTAGGGTCGGTCGTCGGTCTTGCGGTCCACGTAGAGGAGCACGGCGCGGGCGCTCCAGTTGAAGTGCGCATGGAGGTGGGAGACGAAAGCGCCCAGTTTGGGTGCCGAGGGCCCGGTGCGCACCGTCGTGCTGTAGTGCTCCCGTTTGCGGCTGAAACCCGCTGCCACAGCCCCGCCGGTGATGAGGGGCAGCCGCCAGTGAGAGGCGAAGCGCCCCACGGACGCGGCGGGGTACACGCAGCCCGGCCCGAACAGCACGTCGGGGTCGTGGTAGAGCTTCAGGTCCACGGCGTTGAGCGGTGCCACGTACTCGGAGCAGGCGCCCTCCAGCTCCGAGCTCATGAACTCGACGCGCACCGAGAAGGGCCGCGGCAGCAGAGGCGGCTCGCCCCGCTCCAGCGCTTCCAGCGCCAGGCTGAGCGCCGGACCCACGCGCGGCCAAGCCCACGCGTAGCTCACGTTGCGCTCCGGCAGCACCACCGCCACCGTCAAGTTGGCGGGCGCCCCGTCGGGGGTCGCCGCCCGCCGCCCCGCGCCCGTCGGTACCGGCAGCAGCAGCAGCAGCAGCGCCAGCAGCGGCAGCGGCAGCGGCGGAGCCATGGGCCGCGCTGGCTCCTCCGCCCCGGCCGCCGCCCGCCGCTCCGGCGCCCCCGCCGCGCCCCCGCCCGCCGACCGCCACCGACCGCCCTCCCCCGGGGGGGCGGCGCCGCCGGTCCCCGCCCGGCCGGCCGGGCACGGGGATGGGCGGCACCGCGGCGGGGCGGGGGGCGGTGTCCCCGGAGAGGGGGGGCCAGGGGTGGGGCTAGCGGGGAGGGGGGCGCTGCTTGGGGTGGTGGGGGCATGGCGGGATGTTGGGAGTCTCTGGCTTCCAGGTTGGCGAAGTGCTATGGGATCCCCAGCGGGGGGTTAGAGAGCGCGGTCCCCAGGTCCGGCAGCCCCGAGTAGGCAGCGACTGAGGAGGGGGTGCCTGTGTTCTAGGGGATCCGGGAGGGGAGGTGGGAAGGGGCACCTGCGTTCGGGGTGTCCACAGTGGGTGGGGGTCCTAGGGAGGTGTAGTTTAGTTCTGGTGAGGTGCAGTGAGGGAGAATCGGAGAAGAGGGCATCGCCGTGGGGGTAGGGGTTTGGGGTGCTCGGCTTCTGGGTGGAGGGATTGGGGCCGGGCTCGGGGGCCCCCATCGGGGGATTAAGGGAGGGAAATCCCCAGAGCCGGCGGCTCCCAGTGGGCAGGGATTGAAGAGAGGGTACATGGTATCTAGGGTCTGTGAGGGGAATCGAAGAGGGAACATTAGAGTTTGGAGTGTCCCCAAACAAAATCCCCTGGGCGGAGGATTGAGAAAGAGGTACCCGGGTTCGGGAGCTGCAGTGAGAGAGCATCCGGGTTCTAGGGTACCCCAATGCCTAGAGACTGGGGAAGGGATGTCTCATGCTGGGGATCCCCAGGGCTTGGGGAAGTCGGTGGGGTGTGGGGACGTGCATGACGGGGCAAAGGGGTACCCTGGAGAGGGGTGCAAGGATGTGAAGGGATACACGGCCAGCTGGAAGGGGAGGGAATATCCTGAGTGTGAGTGTCCTCACAAGGGATTTTTGGGAGGTTTTAAACTGTCGGATTAAGGAGGAATCAGGCTGTGAGAAGGCGTTGCCCGGGATCTGGCTGCCTCCCTTGTTGGGGCTTCCAGTGCTTTGGCCGTGGTATCTCCCTTGGGGATAGCGGGGGAGGTTGGAAATGTCCTCGGGGATTTAGGGTGCAGGGAGGCACCGGGGGAGTTGGACTCTGAGAAATTGTGTGCTGTGGGGAACCAGACGCCTCTGAGACCCAGTGTGTCTCCCCAGTAGTGGAGGGTGCACTGGCACCCGTGCCACAGGGCCCTGGCCGACACAAGACCTGAAGGGGCAGGGGGAGCCAGCGCAGGGGATGGCAGGCGGCTGGATGCAACAGGCATATCACCACTGCAGCTTTTGGGGCTTCAGCCCTCTGCTATGGGATACAGGGCTGTGGGGTGGTGAGGTAGGACGGTGGATGCCTACGAGTGGAGCACAGGGGAGCGCTCGGGGTGCAGGTCTGGCTATGGGGCAATGAGCTTTGCACAAGCCCCCATGGCGCCGCGCAGCTGGGTTATTGCGGGCAGAGCGGGGCTGCCGGTTCTCCTGGGGATTTGGGAAGGACCTGAGCGGATATCATGGGCTTCCATGGGGGGCCGCACAGCCAAGGGGGACACAGAGGTGCCCTGCGTTTGTTTGCAGGGCGCTTCGGTGGGGCAAGGGGGGCTCGGCGGGAGCGGAATGCCTGCGGTGCATTCCTGGCATTCCCAGCCTGCTGCCTGCTCCCATTGGGCGGGGGTGGGGGGCGATAGACACTGGAGGGGGGCGTTGGGGCTGGTGCCAGCCCCTGCCCCATGGCTCAGAGCTGTGTGCGGCGGGATGCCTGTGTGTGGGAGCCCAGGAGGAGCGCACTGGTTGCACGGTGGCCACGAAGATCTTGCCGGTGTCACTGGCCCTTCAAGGTCCTCTGTGGCTCAGATGCCTGAGAAATGCTGAGCTGAGCGGTGGGCAGGGCGTCGCTGTCCCCTCCCGGGATTTTGGGGCAGGTCGGGATTTTGGTGCAGAGCAGCACCGCGGACATGGCACCACAGGGTGCCCCGGGATGGGTCCTTCCACGTCTGAGGCTGCCGGGAATCACTGTCCCTGCCATTCACGCTGCAGGTGTCCCCACCACGAGTGATGCGTGCCTCCCTTCGTGCAGTCACGGAGCTCGGCTCCCCCAGCCCGGCACAACTCGAGACGAACGGATTGCATTGCCGGCTATAAATATCTCGGCCCAGTGCGGTACGGAGCTGGTAGCGGTGCCTGAGCCGGAGGACAGTGAAATCCAACCTACGGTGATTGTATCGAGAAATGAGAAGCTGGAAAGGTCTGGAACAGCTTCCCCATGGAGTGCGGGGCTGGATATGGGGGGGGGTGGGGTGGTGATAGTCTCACTGGAGACCGCAGTGTCAGCGAAATCACCGCTGCTCACGGGGCACAGACGGTGGCACATCTTGTATCCGGCAGGTGCCCCCAGCCCAGCCCTGTGGCTCCTGTCCCGAGCCTCCGGTGGCACAGGCCGAGGAAAAGGAGACACAGAGGGACTGGCGACAGACTGAGTGGGAAAAGCAGCCGCCACGACCTCTCCGGGAGCTGGTGCAGTTCCCGCAGGACCTGCGGCAGGCTGGGTGCCGCCAGCCAAAGAACGACTCGTAGGACAAAATAAAGATCTAGGGAAGAAAAGCAGAGGGGGTGGAGGGAACGAGGGAGAAGCCGGTGGGGATTCGCTGGAGGGACCGGGTGCGGGAGATGCCCGTGACGGGGAATGTGGGTGAGGGGGCACCCCGTGTGTGCGCGTGTGAGCCACCAGAGGGGGCCCGGACACCGCCCCGGGACCGCGCACCGCGCCGGCACCGAACCGAGACCGCACCGACACCGCGCTGATAACGAACCGAGACCGCACCGACACCGCGCTGATAACGAACCGGGGCCGCACCGACACCGCGCTGATAACGAACCGAGACCGCACCGACACCGCGCTGATAACGAACCGGGGCCGCACCGACACCGCGCTGATAACGAACCGAGACCGCACCGACACCGCGCTGATAACGAACCGGGGCCGCACCGACACTGCACCGGCGGCGAACCAACAGCGAACCGAAACTGAGCCAACACTGCACCGACTGCGAACCGGGGCAGCACCGACACCGAACTGACACCACAATGAAACCGCATCGACACCGCACTCAGACCAGACACAAACTATACAGAACACACACACACACCACACACACACCTTATACACACCTTACAAACAGCTTACAAACAGCTTACACACACTGTACACACACCTTACACACACCATATACACACCTCACACACACCATACACACACTTTACACACCTCACACACACCACTTACACACAATACACACACACCTTACAAACAGCTTACACACACCTTACAAACACTGTACACACACCTTACACACACCATACACACACCTTACACACATCCTGCACACAGGCCATACACACCATACACACCTTACACGCACCACACACACCATACACACACACCTTACACACACCTTACACACACCTTACAGACCTTACACGTGCCATACACACACCTTACAAACAACTTACACATACCTTACACTGTACACACACCTTACACACACCATACACACACCTTACACACATCCTGCACACAGGCCATACACACCATACACACCTTACACGCACCACACACACCATACACACACACCTTACACACACCTTACACACACCTTACAGACCTTACACGTGCCATACACACACCTTACAAACAACTTACACATACCTTACACTGTACACACACCTTACACACACCATACACACACCTTACACACATCCTGCACACAGGCCATACACACCATACACACCTTACACGCACCATACACACCATACACACACACCTTACAGACCTTACACATGCCGTACACACACCTTACAAACACCATACACACACATCAAACTCACCATACAAACACCTTACACTCACTATACACACAGATGTATTATACTTTAGGATTTTTCCAACTCCATTGCACATTCCTTGTCCAACAGTCTCACACACAGTTTTCTTGGCATCCCACGCCTTGGGATGATAGATTTCCCTTGCACTGGGTTTCACGCAGCACAGGTCCTGGTGGTCTGCAGTAGTACATGGCTATCTGTGGCATTCCATGGGAATCCATGGTGGCCCATTGGGGTGATGCATCCCTCCTTTCCCAGCCTGCACTGACGTCTGAGAAATGCTTGTTAGGCCTTAGCTTTGAGAAAAATCACCTGGGCTCAGCTCTTCTTGAGCCTGTGAGAAATACTCCCTGCTTCTAGGAACTGCTGCTGTCTTATAGAGCTCCTGGGCTTTCCATGAACACCATTGCAACTGTTTTTCTTCCCAGAAGGCAGAACATCCGTGACGCAGATATTCAAAGAAAGTGTAGGCTGAAACTGTGGCAAGGATGAAATATTGTTCCAACTAAAGCCCACTCTGTGAGGCTCAGCCTTTCACCTGTTGAGGGGAGGCAAAGGCATCCAAAGTGAGTGTTTCACAGAACTCTGAGGGGACATTTTCACAGGTACCTCTCTCATACTGTCGTTCTGCCGCTGTGCATAGGATATGGCAAATCTGGGAAATGATGTTGTCTTAGATGTTTAAGCACCTCAGATCTAAGTAACTTAGGCCTGCAAGTAAGGTTAAGTTGAAAGTTATAAGCTAAGTTAAAGGATGCTAAAGTGTTGTTCTTTTGCTAAGTTGTTACATTTAAGTTACACAGGTTAGATACTGTTAAGTGCTATTTCTCTGTTAAATTGTAAAGGTTAAGTTACATTTTAAGTAGAGTTACATGTGAGTGCTGCTAAGCTTTTAGGCCATATTCCCTCTTATACTTGCCCTCACTGTTCTTTTGTCACACACACATATACACACATGCACAAACACAACCCTAAGTGGTTCTCTGTTCACTTCTATTTTCATTGCCTGGATTTTGTTTTTTGTTGCTTTTTTCCTCTTCAATGTGCCTTAGCTATAAGTGGTATAGTGAATGTGGTGAAGTAGTAAGTGGTAGAGAGAATCTTGCCAATGCTGCCACTTAATATTAAATCTGGATTTTGCTGATACCCTCGCCAGTGATTTTTTAAGTGATCTCAAACACTCGTTCGTGACACACGTGCTGGTCCTAGGCCTCCACCAGATCATGATGGGCACCGAGGGCTGCCCTGGGGAGCTCACACCACTGAGCTTCTAGTCTTCTTTTCCTGTACACCTGGCAAGCACAACCAAGCCCCTGGTCCCCAGAGATGACAATTATTTTTCCACCTCCTGGCATGCAGCAGCACAAGGCCGTGGGCCTTGCCAAGCTCCTTCACCTCTATGTTGAAAGTGGAGCCAGAAACCTGCCAGCCTCAGGAGGTGGCTGTAAAGAGTGTGGCAGGCGCCACAAGTGAGCTCCTGCAGCACAATCGTCACTGCCAGGGCCAGGTGGAGCCGTGCAGACACTGCTGTGCCAGGGCACAAACAGCACTGGGTCATGGGGAGGTCTGGCACGGATGGGCAGCAGCCCCTTGCTCTGGAGGCTGTGTGGAAAGAGGGCAGGCATGGAGAGGGCACCGCCGAGGAGTCACGTTTCTGCTCAAGTGCAAGTCAGGGCTCTGCTGGGGTCTCTATCACCAGTGCTCACATTGCCACCCCGTCCCAAATGGGAGAGTAACACCTTCAGAAGGTCAGAGAGGCTTTGACCAGGTGGGCACAAAGCACCCAGGGGTGCAGATATATAGGGGGACCTTATCACATATGGGCTTCCTGTGCTCCTGCTGTCCAGGGAGCCTGAAGGGGTCCTTGTTGGGATTTGAAGTTAGTGTGCCAGTAATGGAAAAAACAGAGCAAAGGCAAATATTTTAAAGGAGAAAAAGTGGATAAATGTGGCAGCTGTGTCACCTCCCTGGTTCACGACAAGGGTTGTCCCTGTGTGCCCGTGGTGAAAGCCCCTAGAACTCACACCTCTCTGTGCCACAGACCAAGGGTGGGAACCTAGGAGTGTCCTTGCAGGGCACCAGGAAAGGAAGTGCCACCCATAAATATCTTCAGGTGTGTGCTGCCTGTGCCAAGCCAGGGACAGTTCCTACAGTGCTTTCCCCTCCAGCTCTGCTGGAATCCCCAGGCTGAGTATGTGGGTTCCTGGTCCCATGCCTAGCTAATCTCTTCCACCATGAAGACACCAGCCATCCATGGCTTTTCCTGTGGAGTGTCCTAAGAACAGGATATCACCCCAGCATAGCCCTGTGGGTGCCAGTAAAACAGCCTGTGCAGAGGGATCCATCCTTCTGGTACCACAGTGAGGCGAGATCCGCAGGATCCACCCAGGACATAGAGAGCCTCAGAGTCTCCTGGGGCTCTCCCTGTCCATGCATCCCAATGAAGCAATGTGCCCAGGACAAGTCTGGGAGTTCCCCCGTGAATCCTCAGCAGGTTCCAGGACATTTATATGCTGAGGTCAGCACTGGTGGCATGACACTGCCACGGCAAAGTCCCCTCCAAAACAAGGGGTCTGGACCATTAACCTCCCCAGCAAATCCTCAGGCCAACAAGTGCCTGGCACTTTTTTGGCTGGTGCGGTTTCTGCGTGGCCTAGGAATGATCTCCCAAGGTTATTTCTGACTCACAGGACAGGAAACATTTTGGGGTTTAAGCCAAGCTGAATAATATGTTCATTTCCTTGTGCCGACTACAAAGCACCTGCTCCAGGGGATTTATGGAGTGCCGGCCTCTCGCAGTCACTGTGCGGCTGCCTGCCCGGATGTTTTTATTTTCCTGGTATGGCCAGCAAGTGCCAAGGCCTGTTTTCCTAAACACCCCGTGACCTCCTGGCACGTTTCCTTGAGGGGAGCCCCGGCAGAGCCATGGGCTGCAGCACACCCATGCTGAGATACCCAGGGTGCTGGAGAGCCAGGGTGGGTGCCAGCGCCCTGCCAGGGCTGAGGGAAGCAGGAATGCATGCATGACCTACTGATGCCAAAACCTAGCCTGATACAGAGCAGCCACAGCTATGATAAATGACCTGGGAAAGTGACAAAGGAATGGCATGGGCATGAGCAAGGGAGGATTGAGAGAGGGCAAGAGGGCATGAGAGCCCAAGAGAGCCACAGGATGGGGCTGCCCAGGACACAGAGCCCGTTCCATGACACGAGACCTGCAGACACCATCCCACAGCAGGTCCAGTCCCATGGCAGGCAGCCCACACACACCCTCCAACCAGAGTTGTAGAGCCCCTGTGAAATGCTGTGTCTAACCTCTGGGGTCAGAACACCTCTCCCCTGCAAGAATGGTCAGGGTGTGGGTGCTGAGGCCAGGGACACCTCTGGAACACACAAGGCATGCCAGCATGCCCTACAGCCCATGCTGTACAGCACTGAGCTTCATCCAGCAGGCAGCCAGTCTGCAGAGTAAGGTGACATCCAGTTTTTCTCACATCCCCTCTATTTTGTCCCCTTTTTGGAGCAACAGTGCCATTGCAGGTGGGGCTGTACTCCAGCACCTGTGAACTATTCCATCTGGCTTGCCAGCTGTGGGGTGAAGGATGCCATGAGCCACATGTCATTCCCTAGGTAGCCCCTTGTCTTCCCTTCCCAGTTCCTGACAGCCAATCTCTTCCTCACCCCTCTGCTCACCTCTCCCCAGGGTCTGGCCATGCCAGTGAGCAGTGAGCATTCAGGAGCGCTCATCACTCAGAGCCAGCATCTACCTGCACCTGCCCTGGTGCCCTGGGTCCTCAAGGTGCTGAGTAAGGAAAGGTGCTCACATCCCAGAGATGCCTTAGGGTCCATAGCAGCACCTACACAGTGATAAATTTGGGTTGTGGATTTTGTGTTTGCTGTTTGTTTGCTTGTTTGTTGGGGGTTTTTGTTTGGGGTGCTGGGTTGTTTTTTGCTGTTTGGTTTGGTTTGGTTTTTTTGTTCTTTTTTTGTGGTTTTGTTTGGGGTTGGGTTTTTTTTTGTTTTGTTTTGTTTTTGTTTAGAAAGAAAATAAAATACCTTTGGGGAGCAGAAGCCAAGCTCCCCTGTGCCTAAAACAGCAATCGCAGCACTTCCTCAGATTTATGGTGTTTGCTTTCACAATGCCAGCCAGGATCCTGTTTGCTTCCTGCTCTGCAGCTGCAGCCCCAGCTGAAGGCTCAGGAGATTCAGGTTTTATAACCCTCCTGGATTCTGCTGATGGCAACTTGTCCAGCATCATTTATTACTCCCTGAGCCTCCTGTGGTGCTGGGATGTGCTGTTGTCACCTCATCCCAGCACCACTGGCTTGGGTGCTCTGCCTTCCCCATCCCTGGGGTCCCATCCCTGGCACTGGGCATCTGCTGCTCTGCAGAGGGATTGCTGGGAGAGGAGGCCAGCAGAACTGTGCCCTTGGTGGGGTGCAGCACCCAGCTTTTCTCAGACACAGCTACAGTCTGAGCCAGGCCGGGCAGGAGAGCTGGGTCCTGCTGGGAGGATGCTGAGACATGGAGACATCTGCGGGATCCTGGGACACTCAAAGGTGGTGACTGCTCCTCACTGGCACAGACACAGACAGGCAGTGATCCCTTCTGTTGGTCTCTGCCTGGTAAATCAAAGTGACTGAACTTCTAGAGAGGCACTTCTTCCAGCCCCTTTATCCTTTCAGTGGTTCTTCCCTGGGTGTCAGTTGTGCCCCAGGATATGAGACCAAAAATGGCTGCTCTCTTTCAGTCTCTGCAGCAAAACCTCCTCCAGGTTGGCACAGCAGGGAGAGGGTGTCAGCTCCTCTTGCCACAGCACTCCTCCAGAGCCCAGGCAGAAGCTCTGAAGCACCCAATCCAATCACAAGTACTGCTTTCCAAATGACAGGCCCCCTCCTGCATAACCTGGACCACAACGCTCTGGGTCAAGCATGGATGTGTGTGCTGGGGCCAGGTGGGTGCCCAGGAATGCAGAAGTGGGGGAAGGAAAGTGGTCAGGAGGGGGAACAGCAGGATCAACAGGCTGTGGGGGACCACCAGCCCCTTTCCTTATGCACAGCCACAGCGTGGATGCTGCTCCACTGCCCTGGTCCATCTGCAATGTGCCACGAGGTGTCCTGACACTCCTCCTCTTCTCTGCATTTTCCCAGCAAAACACTTTGATGAAAAACACAATGGCCATGAATAGTCTCGTAGCTTTCCCCCTCTATTTGATGAACCATAAAGGCTACAGAAATCCAGAGAATGTCTCTCCATGTCCCTGATGGAGCAGAGGAAATGCCCTTCCACACAGCCAAGAGATGCTGTCGCCCCAGGCTTTGAGCAATCTTCTGGAAGCCTGCCCAGATACTGTGGGCCTCTGAGTGAAACCCACCATTACTTTTTTTTTAACATTTGCAGTTCTTGTTGATGAAACAATGATGGATTATTTAATTGCATGGATTATTTATTAGCGTGCCAGATTTCTTTTTCCAAACACACAATAGGAATATTAATTAACTGCTCTGACGACGAACGCTTTTATCCTCCTTATATAGTAACAACTCTGCACCAAAGGGCAAGTTCCATTTGTCACTGATACCACCCTGGCTCATGGCCCAGCAGTCAGCTAGGGGTGCCCAGCATTTCTCTCATTTGTTATCAGCCTTTTCCAACAGATCCCACAATCGCTGCCATCCTGCCACCCCACCAAGGGATACAGAATCATTTGTGGCACAACAGGACTGGGGTAATACTCTAAGGAGAAGGGATACAAAGCCAGGGCTTCTCCCTGTGAGAAGTGTGAGTAAGAGCTGCAGGAGATAGATGCGATAGGATGGCAAAGGGGCCCAGAGCACCAAAGACTAGTCCTTCAAATCTGAAGGTGGTGAATCCAAAGTGGATAAAGCGGATAAAAGGAAGCCTTTTTTTTTTTTTTCCCCTCTCACTCTGCACTTAATTAGACTGTCACAGGAAAATGCTTAGGCCAAAATTTAGCAGGATTCAAAATTTAAAGGGATTGGGCACTTACAGGTGTAAGAAAAATATCCAGTAATAATAATGAATGCCAATACAAATTCTGGAAGGGATATTAAGCCTCACGCGTCAAGGTGTAAATTTATTCCAAACTCTCAGAAAGCAGGGAGCTTAATGCAGGGGCAGATGACCCACATATGCCACCGCTGCTGATGCTGCAGCATGGCCTGGCGCTGGCTGAACCCCCGCCTGGACCATCCCCAGAGCCCCGTTTCCTGCCGCTGGCAGCACCTCTGACAAGGGCTATGAATTGCTTCTGGCAAGTCAGCCCTTTGCTTCTAGCTCTCCGGGGCCATGTGGCTCCCAGAGCTCTGACCTCCTCCCTCTTGCACATTTGCTCACTTTGCCAGCTGATAACAGCCTTATCACTTCTACACATAGGCAGCCTCTCTGGGTGAGGGTCTGTGAGGTCCACAGGCACATCCCTGGATGATGTGGCATCTTCCTACAGGTACTTGCTTCCAGCCAATTCCCTTGTTTACTTCTCAAGTTACTTGTTGCCCAAAAGCACTTTTGCCTCCCTGATTTTATCCCTCCTGTTTACTGCTTCAGCTGTGGCCAGTCTGCAGCCTCTAAAAGAGGATGCTCAGCTCCAGTACCTTGTGGATGTTCCAGGTGCACAGGTACAGTCTCCTCTCATGGGCACTGCTCAGATGAGCCCATTTTTTTGCTGTTCTGCATCAGCGGCAGTTGTTGTACTATCTGCTCTGGTCACAGCACCAATCTGTCAGATCCTCAGTAAGTGTTTGGACAATGATCTGAGGCATATGCTGGGATCCTTGGAATGTCCTGCACAGGGCCAGGAGCTGGACATGGTGATCCTGATGGGTCCCTTCCAACTCAGCATATTCTATGATTCTGTGATTTTGTGATTCTGTGATTCTGTGATTCTGTGATTTTAAACCTGCTGTCCCCCCTCAGCCCACGCATGGCCATGAACCTGGCACAGCTGCAGCCCAGGCTGAGATGAAGTGCCATGATGTGGTACTCAGGAGCTGGGTTCAAGCACCTCTATGCCCAAATGAGAATGGAGCCATTTGCAGCCCACACTGTTGGCAGGGTGCTTGTGCTGCTCTGGTCACTGTGAGATGGGATGCTCCCAAAACCTCGGCTTGCTGTGAAGCAGCAGCGACGGCTCAGCATGGCCAGAGGGGAGCCTGGAGCTGTCCTGGTCAGGAGCCATGCTCTCCCGTGCTTGCTGCTTACGTGCTCACCACGCTCAGAGGGCAGCACCGCTGGGGACCTTTGGATCTCCCTTCACTGTGCAGCCTTGCACCCACAGGGGCTTCCAACTGGAGAAATTTCTGGAGGGCATGAATCAGCTTTTCACAGCTTGTTAAAAATCTTGATCCTACCTCTTGTTTTCATGCCTTTCAAATCAGGAAATGAGTTTTACAACTTTTCCAGTGGGGCACAGCTGGTGGCCAGGGTCGTAAAGCTGAACTTTATAAATATCTCTCATTGGGATCAGGGGAAGAGCATTAAAAAGGCAGAGAGAGAGAAAGAGAAAGAGAAGGGAAAGGAGCAAAGGCAATAGAGAAACAAAGCGAACAAGTCCAGCTCAATCATCTATGGCCATGCAAGCACAGAAGATGGGGTGTGCTTGGGGCAGGCTTTGCCTGCTTCTTTCCCTCCTCCTCCAGCTGCCGGGCTCCCAGGCCAAATGCTACTTCCAGGCTAAAGGTAAGTGGGGAGATGATATGGGAAGTGGCTGATGGGAAGAGGAGGCCTCAGCTTTCCCAGCATGATGGGGCTCTGCCTGACGCATGAGAAGTATGGAAGGGGCTGTGCTGAGCTCAGGAATGGGATCGTGGGCCAGTGGTGAGTGGAAGGAGCAGTCTATAAACCACAGAACAGCTCCCCAGGGCTCTGGCTGAGAAACAGCTTTCTGGGCCATGAAGGCTCCTGGCAGGAGCCTGGCTGGGGCTGAGTGTGCAGGACTAGCAGCAAATAGAGGAGAACGGCTCATCCCTCTGTTGTCTTCTGGGCTGTAGAAATGCCCAGACCCCAAGAGGTGCTGTCCTCTCCAGGGAAGCAAGAGCCACTTTCTTCTTGCTCTAGACCCATGGGGTAGTGGTGAGAGCCACAAGGGAGAGCCAGGGGAGGATGGATGGGCACATCACCCATGGCATATGACATGGCATTCCATATCTGCAGGCTGGTGGATAGACCACCCTATACCTTCCATACCATAAACGGGTGAGATGTCACCATGATACTTCTGTCCCCTCTTTCAGGGCACAGGGGTGTCAAGGAGGCTTCCAGTCCCCCTCAGCATAGGCCCATGTGTTCTCATCACCACGGTTTCCTTTGCAGCTCCCTGTGAGTACGAAGGGAAACAGTTCTCCATTGGGGAATCGTGGTTGAGCACCAACTGCCTGCTCTGCACCTGCCTGCACCCCATTGGCGTGGGCTGCTGTGAGACGTGAGTGAGGGGCTGTGCTGGGGTGGGCTGTCACTTCCCACCACAGCAACCCTGCATCTGCAGCAGGAGGGGGCTGTGGAGCACCAGGTCCTGGAGAACAACAGGCAGAGGTGGGCGAGACCCCACCAAGGCGTGAGGGTGGTGGGGTGAGTTGGGGCAGTTGGAAAAGGTGTCTCGGCACAGCAAGATGCCCAGATGTGCCAGGAGCCATGTCCCAGCCTGCCTGAGCTGGTCTGGAAGACATCCTGTGCAGGGGGCTGGCAGCAGGAAGCCACCCAGCCGAGTCCGCAGCACCGCGGCAGTAATCAGGGGGTGTGACGGCACCGTGTCCTCTTCCACAGCACCCAGCATCCGATCGACTTCCCCGACTGGTGCGAGGCCCACTACGACTCACAGACCTGCCAGATCTCGGTAGTGCAGAAGGCCAACCCCAGCCTGCCGTGCGTGAAGAGCGTGGAGCATGAGTGGGGCTCGGCCGGTACCCCCGAGCCGCTGGTGAACAAGGTGCTGGGCGCGGGGCTGAGCAGATAGAGAGAGGCTCGGCAGCGCCCGCGCCCCCCGGCACCGCCCTCCCCCCTCCAGAGCACACCGCCCGCATGTTCCAGACCTGCCCTACCCACCCTGTAGAGGCCTCACCGCCGGCACCTTCGAGGGAAACCACTATCCACACACCATGGTACCAAGCTTTGCTTCTGCCTTCAGCTTCCTGAACCAGGGCATCCTCCCTGTGAGGTGTTCTGCACACCGTGGAAATGCAGATTTTACAGGATCTCTTCCCAGGTGGGCAGAAAACCTTCAGTGACTAAAAAAATACAACATGACTAAATCGACCTGCTCCATGGCACTCCTGCATTCTGATATCCATCCCCAAGCAAAGCACCTCCCTGCTCCCTCCCAGACCTCTACTCCTCTGCACAGCAGCTGTGCAGAGCTCACTGGGACCATCACAGCACCTCGTGCACGATCCCCACACCCTGTCCAGCTCTGCTCCTGGAGCGTGAGGGGCACAACCCACCTCTGCAACCACTAATGCCCCTGCTCCAAAAGCTCCTGGGGTTTCTGGCTGTGCAGGCCAGCCCTGGGCAACACTACAACAGAGCCAGCCCAGGGTGGGTGGCTGAACAGGATGTCCCCAGGGGAGACCTCCATCCCCACCAGCAAGACAGCAGCATGGGGAGGGTTCAGGAAGCAGAAGCAATCTAAGTGCCAAGGTGGAGGCAGCCACCCTAGCAGCTGCCCCAGCTGGTGCCATGCCTGTGTTGTGCAGAGCCTTGTGTAGATGTTTCTGTTCTTGCAATAAACATACTGAACAAAGAAGTCTCCAGCCTGTGAGTGCTGTAGAAGGTGGGATGTGTCCAGCAGTGGGAACAATGTAGGAATAACGAACACTCTTGGGAAAGCTGAGTTTTGCACATTCAGATGTTTATTACATTTCCATGCAAAGAGGAAAACTCATTGGAAGTCTTAGTAAAAATGGGGAACTGGCTGTTGAGCAGGGAGATCTCCATGCCAGCTCTCGGATGCACAGCATGCATTCCTTACAGCCCCCCAAGCACCCAAAGACCAACAGGATGCCTTCACACCCAGGAGCCAAGGCAGGGGCTCAGTGCTGCTCAGTTTTGAATTATCACGACCGTACTGACACAGCACAGGCCTGGTCACCAGCACACGCCACCAGCACGGGGCTGGCCTGCTAGCACCTGCCTCCTCCAGATGGGGGTGGCTGAGGTGCTGGACTGTATGTGTGGGACAACTCTTCAAGAGGCAGGATACGTGCTAGGGCAGGAGAGCAGGCTCTCACCCAGCCCAGGTGGCCACTGTGCCTCACCTGGATTCCAGATCTCTGCTTGCAGGGTCTGTGTAAGCGCACAGCCTTCACCCAAGGGTGGTGTGAAGCTTGACTGGAAGAGCTTCCCTCTCCCCTCCCTTGGCTGGCCCTTTCCTTCTTGGAAGCTCCGTGTGGGATAAAAGCACATCAGCGGCTCCCTGGGAAGGCAGAATTCTTTTGCTTAGTGCTGGGACTTGCACCTTCACCCAGGCAGGAAGGGTCCAGCTCCAGCTGGGGGCTGCAGCACAAACACTGTAGTGTTCTTCCACCCATGGACAGCAGACATGTCCGGTGACCACCTGGGCATCACAGGTGAATCCAAGGGGACACTGGGATGCGTGCAACACAGCACACAGGTGACAGTCCTGCCTGCCATTCCCACTGGTGGCACACGCTTGCAGCTCTGCAGGCCAACAACCTCTCCCTACTTCAAATGGTGATGGAGTTAGTGCTGGAGAACTGAGATACGTAGGAAGCCAGGATGGGGTTTGTGGGAAGAACTTTGATGGGCAAGTCCCAGCTGAAGGTGTCCACTTCCATCTGCTCCACGCCAGTCCAGGTGACAGCCTCTGACTGGCTTCCACGAACCAAGCAAGTCCCCGCTGACTCCCCAGAAGTCACAAACTCAAAGTGCAGCCTCCACTTCAGGGACACTGTGGGCAAGAGGGCGATCAGCACGTAACACCCACAAGGGCCATGGACAGCAGCTGTCTCAGCACTGTCTGTCCTGGCAAGGGGATAGCCAATGACCCCACTCCCACAGGCTAGCTCCCTCCCAAGGGATACATCTCTGCTGAGTAAGTGCAGGGCTGGGGACAGCACAGTCCTCCTGCAGAGACAAGCAGGGGTGTGTCCCTTCCCTGGTGGGTACTAACCGATGTTGGTGGTGAATCCTGGGGTTGAGCTGAGTGGGATGGGCAGGCTGAAGCTGCTCTGTGCCGTGTGCAGGCAGGACTCCTGATGGCGGGCGTGCACGGTGAAAGAGACAGGCTGCCCACGCCGGCGCTGGAACTCCTCCTGGATGCTCTCCTCTGTCTGCAGGCTCACCGAGAACTGCAGGGTGATTGGAAGGGTGCTTGCTCTCACAACCTCATACACACTTCATGCAAACCCTTGGTGGCTTCATTTCCCAAATGAGCTCAGGACTGGACCATTGTCCACCTCACACTCCACGAAGACCCCAGCTGGGCCTCACTAGAAACCCTCACAGTCCAGTGCCACCCCAATCCCCTCCCTCCATCCCTCACCCTAAACCCCTGCCGCCCCCCAGTAATCCCAGAGAGTGCAATGACCTGCAGACATGGGATATCTCCTTCTGAGAAGTTGAAGGTCCCAATGACATCCTCTCCAATCTTATACACAGTCTTAAAGATGCAGAAAGTCCCCACCTTCCCACGAGTGTTGCTGATGTTATACAGGTCTGTGGAGCAAGAAGAGGGGTAAGAGTTGTGGCAGGACAAGGCTCTGCTCCGTGCAGTGCTCTGGTTTAATGACATGACCCCATGCCTCCTGTTTGGGTGTGAAGGATAGTCCCTAGAGGTGGTACTCCCTCTGGGAAATTTCTGCAGTGAGCAAGGGCAAACTCTACAGTGGCTGCAATGTGCTGGCCAGAGGGTCTCTTGGGCTGAAGTAGTAACAGCCTGAGACACTAGGAGACCCTGATAGAGCTGCTCCATAGCCATAGCTGGAACTTCACTTTGTCAGTGAGAGATATTTTGCAGCAGGCCCTGAGATGTTCTGCATGCCCAGCTCCTTAGGAAGGACAGCAGGTTTGAGCAGGGAACATGACCTACGCAGGCTGCGTCGGGAGGTGGCCACCATGAGCAGTTCTGTCGCTAGGTCTGCCAGGCGAGAGTCTTTCTTCAAGCCCTCCTCCTCCTCCAGGAAGGGGTTTGAGGGTGCAACAGCCTCATCCTGTGGGAACTGGTAATCCTTGAGCCCTGGGAAGAAGATGAGAGTATCAGCAGGGTGCAGTGCAGCCCAGCTGGGCTGTGCAGGGAAGGCAGTGCGTGGCCTCACCGTGCAGCACGAGAACGCGGAAGGGCACGCGCAGCAGCTTGATGGGGGAGTTGACGCGCTGGCAGCCGATGGTCAGCTTGTACACGTACTTCACGGACTGTCCCCGGAAAGAGGGCGGGCCATCCACAGGCAGTGTCTCACAGTATGAATCTGCAAGGGGTGCAGAAGATTTGCTTTCCAAAGCCAGAAGGAAGATCCTGCAGCTGTTGTGTGCAGGCTCCTTGCACCAAGTGTTATGACCAGCAGTGGTGAGCTAGGGACACTGCCTGGTGCTTTCTGACATCTCCTCTTCCCTCCAGTGGCTAAAACAACCCAACTCCCCTGCACACTGCTCCTCACATCATCCAGATATTGCTTCCAGCACATACAACCACACACACAAACTCTGGCTCCAAAGAATGTGAAAGATGTAAAATCCAGGAATACAACCACCAGAGCTAAACTTACTCATCATGAGTTCAACCTGAATTTGCCTCTGTGCACTCCTTTGCCCAGTGCTCTCACAGCACAGCTCACCCAGGCCCTGCCCCTTGTGGGTATTGATCAGTATGTCATGTCTGCTTCACACAAATCCTCAAAATCAGCAACAAGTTAGTTTTCTCCTGTGTTTTTCTTTGACAGACTGCAGCTAAATGATCAAGAAACAATTCTAAGACCTTCACAGCAAGCTGTGGTTTGTGCCCCTTGACAAGTTGATGACTTAGACCACAAAGCCTCTGACTCTGCGGACTCTGAGATACTGGGACCTGGTTTTCAACACATTTAGCCCTCCTAGAGCCCCTTGGCCACCACACAAACCCCAGTGCCTCTTGATGCAGTGTGAACACTTCTGCAGCTTTCCCAAACCACACACTGTATAACAAGAAAGACACAAACAGCGAACTGTGGAAATTCTCCACCTCTCTGGCTTGCCCACTGTAATGCAGATACGCCCTGCCAGAGGAAGGGCAGCATCCTGCTCTGAAACCACAGATCCTTCCCCATGTCTGGCACATACTGAATGTTGAGGCTTAGATTAAAAGTTAGGGTTACACTTTAAATATAACTTCTGGATTTAAAATAACAGGACTGGAAAGAAGAAAAAAGCCTGTGCTAGTGTGTAGTGTCGACAGGATGTCACACCTTTAAAACACAAGCCTCTCTTTCTGGACCAGGGCACAGATAAAGCAGAGAACTATCCAGACAGGGAGGAAAATGAGATATTTCCAACAAAAGAAGCTGACTTCCGTAACCCCCATACTAGACTCAACGAGAGTGCTCACAAAGACCTTCATGCCCAGTGAGGATAATCTGAGTAGAGACCACCATAGTCAGAGGAGGATGGACAGTTTGCTACCTGGCACAAGAATGTCAAGACTCAGGAAGTCCCAGCTTCCGTGCATATCCCAGAAGCAAGCACATTCCTGGTGCTACAGATGCCTTCCTTACCCACTCTCTGGCTGGCCTTCTGGCTTGTGTCCAGGCTGCTGCCATTTCCTCCCCTCTCTGTGATCTACCAAATATTTAAAGGTATTACAAAACCACAGAGGAGAAAAAATAGCTACAGAAATTATCTAAGGATTTGAGAAAAAGCTTTATGGTGACAAATTTAAAGAGCTGAGCCTGGGCCATGTGTCAAAGGGCTGGGATATGAGTCAACTTCAACATACAGGCACCACAAGAGTCAGGTATTGGGGAATAAGTTGGTCAGCAAATGAAAACAAGTCCTTTTATCAAGAGACACAATCTCAGCAGTATGTGCCAGCTCTGGATGCAGTTGAATAACATGGTGTATTGCTAAGCAGAATTAAGATTTCTTGGGTTTTCTGGTTTGGTTTTTCGCCCCTTCCCAAACTGCGTAGTAAAACTCAAAACTCCTGAAAAACAGGAAATGAAGAATTAAGATACACACCCACACAGCCTTAACTCTCCCTCCACGGAGCTGGCAGGAGACCCCAGGAATGGTCTGCAAGCGTGCCAGCTGCAGTCTCATGTGAGAGCAGCAGCACCACAGGCTGATTGGATTGGTGTGAACAGCCTGGCAGTTTAATTGGACCAGGACTGCGATATGGGGATTTCAGTGCTAAGAAAGCAGCGCCACATGCAGCCACATCATATGTGATACATGAAACAGAGAGGTGCATCATACACCCAAGGCGAAGGGTGTACTGTACAGCCAAGGAACCTCAAAGAATAGAAAAGCTGGTGTCCTTCCAGAAGAACTGCATCCAAGCACTAGGCAGATGCAGGCTGTTTGTGCCAGTGCCACCCAGAGGCAGAGAGGACACACACACATCCCTACGTCATTGGAAGGATAGACAATCTCTGTCTTAGCTGGGGGTTGAACAGCCTCAGCCTGTTAAGCCAGTGCACAGTCAATCCCTCAATCCATCCCAGCCACCTGGAACTTGGGCTGTCGTCAAAGATCTGTTATCCCAAAAACTGCCCAACCTGCTTAAGGTGTGCCAGGAAAAGGGACTTCCCTCTGCTCCCAGGGAATGGATGCTCCTGTCCCAAGCCTGCAAGCAGCAAGGAACACTGTAGAATCCAGGCAAGCCTCAGGCCAGCTAAGATTTCTGCCTCCTCCTCCTTCCTACCGGCAAGGCCAGCTCCTTTTCCCAACATGCTACTGCAGAATAATAAGGGAATAACCAAACGTCTTCAGACAATAGGCTCTGCAGTTTAGGGGCACAGCCCCAAGATGGCACTGCCCGACCCCACTAACCACCAAGCCAAGCCAGCCTGGTTTCACCAGATCCACTTTTTCCCTCCAGTCAGGCCCCTCCAAAGCCAGAAAGGCAGGAGACAACAGCTTCAAAAGCAGCATGTCACAACATTGCAGCTTCTTGGTCTCACTTGCAGCTTTGCTTCTGCAGCTCTGCAGAGCTCAGTGATCCAGCTTCTCCCAGTATAGTCTCTCCACTCCCTGTGCTCTGAGGTGTGAGACGTTGCCATTAACCCTGCCCAGCAGATCCCTGGGACATTAACAAAACCTTCCATGTACAGCCTGAGAGGCCTAATATCACTGCTGCTGGAATGCAAAGGATATCTGACATGACCTGAACAGGATGGGTCACAGCCACCAACCAAGAGTGAACAGCACATGCTCAGCTGTTTCCACAGCTATCTACTCAGACATGGAGAGCTTCGAGCAGAGAAGATGAAGAATGCTCATTTTAACAGTCTGAAAACTAGAACATGCAAAAGACTGTTATCTTCAGGACAGCCACAAACTGAAGAGGAAGTACAAACCTTCGGAGGATACAAAATTACAAGAATACTCCACTGTGACTGAAGAAATAAAGGCAAGGAAATGCAGGTGTGTGCAGCTATTCCTCCTGCTGCAACCAGGTATTTCAAAAGTTTTATGCCTTGCAGCTACACAGTGGACCTGCAGCAAAGGCTGCAGGCCAGGGGCAGGACTGAGGGACACATTGCAGTAGACAGCCCTAGCACAGCAGAGAACATACTCTGGATGACGCAGCAGCTCCTCAGTACTCACGCTCCAACCAAAGCACCCTGCCTTTTGTGAGCATCAGGATCTCACACTTGCAGCACTCAAGTCTGCAAAGCCGGTTTTGTTAAAAGCAGAGCTCCCCAGAGACGAGCTCTGTGAGCAGGGTAAGAGAAGACAGGACTCACAGGACTTGGACTCCCCAGGATCCAGTCGCAAGTCACAGAAGAGGATCTTTGGTGGGGTGGACAGGATACACTGACCCCGCTCTCCTGGAAGAGAAAAAGAAACACATGAATGCTGCACAGCCTCACTCACACTGTGTCCAGGTCAGTCAAGCTTTAACCCCATGGGGAGGAACAGGGAGAATGGAGCCAAGGGGGAACCATCTCTTGCCCTGACCATATCATGAGACATTGCCACTGCAGCCGGACAAACAACTGTCATGTTTCAATCCAAGCTACTGTCACTGTGATTTCAGTATTAACAAAGTCCCATAACGCCCATCACCAGGAAAGCAACACAAACTTCCCACTCACTTCTATGCACACTGCATCAAGACACACACAGTATGGTCTGACTGACTCCTGTCCACTGTGCTCTCACTGTCCCTACCTGGGTGACAGGCAGCAGTAGCACTCACCTCTGTTGGGGACAAAGACGGTCTCATTCTCTGCCTGCACGTCGTGCTTGCTGCCATCAGAGGGAGGGAGTGCAACCCGGTTCTCGCTGGCGTGAAACTGGCAGTGGATCTGGGCACTGGCCCATGCCAGCATCTCACTGAAAGCAAAGAGTAACACTCATATCTCTGCTTTAAACCTGAATTACAGCAGGCAGGAACTGGGAGAAGAGCAACTCTGTCTGCTCAGCTCCATGCAGGACTTGTCTGGAAGGAAGGCCTTGCATCACTGTCATTGCAGCCACTCTCACAGTCCCCTTCCAAACAAGTCTTGGGAGTAAGCTCAAGCTGGGATGCTGACTCAAAGCCACTTCCACCCCAGATGCTGACAACAGCTTCACCCAAAGCCAGACTCTGTGGCCCAAGTACTCTTTTTAGGCAGCAATAATTGCAGTCTGAGCCACAATAATATTGGTACAGCATTGACACAGCACGAGCAAACATATCTACCCCAAGAAACAGGCTGCACACTCACAGCAGAGGACAACAAGCATTGGAGGTCAGCAGCCCCTGTCCTCTTCCATGAGGACAAGAAACGAGGTGGTTTGTGCAAAACTTCACAGGGATCTTTCAGCACACATGCTGAGATGAAGTATTCCAAGATCCAGTCCAAAGCCTTACTCGTTTGCTCATCTTTCTCATCACCCACAGATTGGGACTGGCTACTCACTGCACTCTTGGGAGGACACCTCAAGCTGCTGCATGCGGGCCCTGGCAGAGGACTCTCAGCCATGAGGAATTAAGTCCAAACCCAGAGGTGACACACAGAGCAGCACTTGGTAACAACACAACCATTAGGGAAGTGGGCAAATTCTAAAGCAACAAATCCCAGGGACCTGGGCTCAGCTGCCCCTGACAGCAGCATGGAGAAGCCCGAAGCTCAACACTCCTCGGGGCACATATAGATAGGCACAGACATGCTCCCTCTGGCCCCACAGCACCGTCTCCAACAAGAACATCAGCTGCTGTTTGTGCCAGACCAAAGAAGGATGCATCTGGGTCTTTAATTAGGACTTACTTACTTCTCCTTATGCAAGAACTTTGCTGACGGCAATAGGGGAGGCAAAGGTGTCATTTTGACTCCCCTCTGTACAGCCACAGGAATTAATGTAGGGCCATGCATCCAGCACAAAAAACAGTCTCATGTTTTGGATTCTGCTGTGATGTCAGCCATTCCATAGGGCACTTCCCATGGTACTAGTGACACCTTTCAGTTTCCAAATCACTCTTCTATTTTTATTCCAATAGTAGTCTCTATAGTTTAGCCAGCGAATAGTTCCTCTGGTGTTTTCCAACATCATGATCTGATTAGTAAACACAAACACCAGAGCTTTAGGTGGCAGAGGGATTTTTTTTTTTTGTGGCACACAGATGTCCCTCCATGTGACACATCACAGCAGTTAAAGGTACAAATGAACCACGGAAAAAGGTGTGCTGTACTTGTGTCAGCTGACTAATGATGCGCTATTTGGTTTTTGTATGTGCTGGCTGCCCTTACCCAAACACACCTCAGTTACTATACCTAGTTGCTTTGAGCCCTACAGCTGTAATTCTGCATTTTCAAAAGTACCAGCATGGTACTTTTCCATCAGGGCTGCCATATGCTTTTTTGTTGTAAGGTATCTGCTGTTTGGAAGCAGAGAACTGCTCTTGTTTGAGGTAATGCTTGCTAAATTTATACAAGCTTAGAATGATTACAGTACCTTCAAACACTGCATTTTTGAGTGTTTTTTTTCTTTTTCAGTATTGCTTTACAATACAGTTGTTTTCATTTTTTCTAGACAGATGTCCAAACAAAATTTGCATGTCCCTTCCTGCCAGCAGAGCTGGCATGCTCAGCTGGTGCTTGTTCAGCAGTGGAGGATCCTGCACTGGTGCTGAGGTCACTTCCCTGCAGTTTCACCTTCCCCCACAACTCCTGGAGCCTACACAGGACACGCTCCGTGCAGCCTCTGGCCAGAAGAGATTTGTTTCTTGTACTCCACCATTAAATTCATTTCCTGCCTTTCAATTCTGTCCCTGTGCTCAAAATGCAGCCTCTCTATCCCTCCACCTGTCAGCCCCAAAACCTTCCAGGCTCTGACAGGTCTATCTGCCTGTTGCAGTCACAGTGCTTTGATCTGGCTCCTGCCTTTACGCAACCCATAGCTTCCTTTTCCAAACCACCAATCTATTTGCTGTCGCCACTCATTTGACTCATCTGATTGATCACCTGGGGTTTTTCTTATTGTTTTAAAAACTTTTCTTTTTCAAGAGGCAGTCTTCTACATATCACAACACATCTGAAGTTTTAAATGAAGTTCTCATAAATGTACTGCAAACCTCCCAAACCATGCCACCTGGTACCCTTGAAGTCCCACATGTTTCAAAAGCAGGCAAAACAGCTCTTGTCATCACAAAGGACAAAACTCTGGAAAGCTGGATGCTTACGCCACAGCTGAATTTGAAACCTGAACTCAGCAGTTAAAAGGAAACATGAAGAAAAGATGGAAAGAAAGGCAATAAATACAGAAGCCCTCTGCTGCTGAGACTGTGAGTGGGCCCACCAAAACAATCACATGGTGATGAAAACATGCTGAACCTGACAGGGCTGGAAACAGACAATTCCCAGGAAGGACTCAAGATGAGAAAGCATTCTCCACTCTCTAAAGAATCAGACAAGGCCACACACTCAGCGGACATGAAGGCTTTGGGTGATTACCTGTGACATGGAGTCACCCCCTGTGAGCCAATATGGGAAGCTCCTATCCTCTCACATTTCCTCAGCACTCATAAGGGGAGATTCAGTGCTCAAAGGCTAGGCCATAGAAAATGTGGCTGCAGAAAGTGCCCCTATCAGACCCTCCCCTTTGTCTGCCATCTCTTGTGGCAGGGATCAAGCTGATCTATCCAGCACCACTGAACAAAAGAGAGCTCCTTCCAGAAATGCAGGAAATAATGACATTGCCTGGATGTTGCTCTGTGGGACTGTCACCCTGGTGTGACCAGATATCCCACTTTGACAGCCAGTTTGGCTTCATTTTCTGCCAGTCACTGTCACTGAGGGATCAACTGAGGGACAGAGGATCTCTAACTGCATACTTCTCTCCTTGTCTACTTCTTGGGGGCACAAAACCAGCATAATTACCTTAGCTTCACCCCCAAAATTGAGATGGTGCAAGGCCTCCTTAAGGGAATGCCTCGAGTAGGGAAGTCACAAGGGGCTGAGCTGGCACCATTGCCCCACAATGCAGCCATGACTACTACTCCAGAGAGGGGAGAGAGAGTGGGCTGTTCCCTCTGGAGGGACCCAGGCAGCTCCAATATTTGGAGGTTCCATGCATGAACTTGCATGGACACCTGTACCTGCTGGCAGAGGTCGATGAGGCTGATAATGGGTTGGTGAAGGTGATCACACACTCCAGCATCTCCCCTGCCAGGAACACAGGCCCACGGCTCAGCTTGGCCAACACTTCGATCATGGTTTGGGCAGTCCTGCTGCACACCTGCCAAAAAAAGCCAACAGTGGGCATGTTATCACAGAATCATATTTTCAAGGAATCACTGAACGGCTTGAGGTGGAAGAGTCCTTAAATATAATTTTTTTCCAACTCCCCTGCCATGGGCAGGGACACCTCCCACCAGACCAGATTGCCCAGGATCCCACCTAGCTTGGAACTGAACACTTCCATGTATAAAGCACCTACAATTTCTCTAGGCAACCTGTGCCGGTGCCTCACCACCTTCACAGTAAAGAAATTCGTCTTAATTTTTAATCTAACGTAGTCTCTTTCAGCAGTTTAAAGCCATTCACCCTTGTGCTGTCACGGAGACACGGAGAGAGAGCTGGATAATGTAACTAAGGGGGAATGGGGACACAGATACATACACACAGGAAGTGTGGGGGAAAACACGCACAGCCCGGTCCTTACAAACACGTAAGCCTTCTTCTCAGGTCTACACAGGTAAGGGGGGGTCAGAATACACCACGACGGTGAGAAAGGACAGCTCTGATACCCGAAGCTCTGCGGTCCCTGACGCAGACACGCTCACGGATTGCTCTACCCGAGGGATCAGGGACACAGGGCCGCAAACTTTCCGCAGCTCCCGCCTCGGGCCCACTCACCACCCGCACAGGCCGCGCTCGCCGTCCGGCACCACTGCAGGCCCGGCTCCCCTCAGCCGCTCGGCGGGGATCGGCAGCGCTCGGCAGAGTTCGTCAAGGCTCGGGCAGCGCTCGGGGAGGCTCGGCACTCGGGTTACACTCGGCAACATTCGGGTTACACTCGGCAACATTCGGGCTACAGTCGGCAACATTCGGGCTACAGTCGGCAACATTCGGGCTACACTCGGCAACATTCGGGCTACACTCGGCAACATTCGGGCTACACTCGGCAACATTCGGGCTACACTCGGCAACATTCGGGCTACACTCGGCAGCACTCGGGTTACATTCGGCAACACTCGGGCAGAGTTCGGGCACCCGCGGTCGACGCACGGGCAGCTCCCGGCAGTTGTCGGGCAGCGTTCGGCAGCTCTCGTACGCCCCTCAGCCGCTCTCTCTCAGCGCTCGGCTACTCTCGGAATCTGCTCGGCGGCGCTCGGCCGCGCTCGGCTGGGCGCCCCCGGGGACCGGCGGCGGGGCGGGTCGGTGTTTCCGCCGTGCCCCGGGGGCGCGGGCGGGGCGGGGCGGGGCGGTGAAGAAGAGGGCGCGCACGGGGCGGGGGGCGGTGATGGCGGCGGCGGCGGCGGCGGAGGAGGTGGCGGCGACGGGGCCGCTGATGCGGCGCTACGAGGGGGCAGCGCAGGGCCGCGGCGTGGCGGCGGACGGCTGGCGCGTCTGCCTGGCACACAGCTTCGAGGAGCTGCGGCAGCCCTACGGCGCCGGGGACGTGCCGGTCCGCGATGTCCTGCGGCACGTCGGCCTCGGCTTGCGGTACGACGGGGGATGGAGGGGGCCGGGAACACACCGGGATGAGGGAGGGCGTCCCGCGGGGGACAAAGCTTTGCGCTGGAGCCGCTCGGAGCCGCGGGGCCTCGCCCCGGGGAGGCACCGGCGGTGTCCCGGTGTACGGAGGGCAGAGTCTGGCGGATCACGGAAGGCCCCAGGCTGGCGGGAGCCGCCCTCCTGCCGCCCGGAGCCGCCGGCACCCTCCAGCCTTCCTGGCACCGGCTTTGGGAGCAATTGGTGCTAAAGGGGCAACACTCGGCGCTCGGGCTCCTCAGAACGGGGGGAGCTGGGAGGACTGGGAGCATCTCTTGGGGATGGGGATCCCCATCTCCCACCCCCAGGGCTCATCGCTGCCGCATCGTCCCCAGTGCTGGCAGCTGGAGGTTAAACTGGGGCCAGCTGGGAGGGGTTTGGAACGCTGTGTGCCGTGGCAGGTTTGGGAACGGGGCATCTCTCCCGGCTCTGCGTTGGGGTGAGCTGCAAGTAACCACAGAGAGCACGCGTGGAAAGCGAGAGTGTTGTTTTAACCTTTATTGCTGTAGTCCGAATGCTGGCAGTGTTTGTGCACCCATCAGGCTGAAAGCTGGGACCAGTAATGGCATTGCTTATTTCCTTGTGCTGGATTTATGACTCCTGCCTCCATTTTCTGGTGTCTTTGGAGGCTGCCGCTTGCCAAGCTGGTTCCTGCAAAGCTGGATGAAAGGGCAGCTTCTGGATTGCTTCAGGGTTCATGCATGCTGGTCTGACCTGAGACAACCCAGAGCGAACCTGGGCATTGGGAAGAGAGAGTGTAGGTCAAGCACCAGAGATAAATAAAGGCTGCTGGAAAAGCTGCAGTGGCAGGTTGGGATGAGCTGAGCATGTGGGAAAGCATGAAGTTCTGGTGGGGTGAGCAGGGAGAAGAAGTGATCCTGGCATTGTGCTCATTGAAGTCTGGAAGTGCCTTGTATCAGTCCTAGGAAAAGGTCTTTGAAAGCAAGAAGCTTGAAGTCAAACTATTGCCTCTTCTCCTGTTCAAGTTTTGGATGTAATTTGATTGCTATCTCAAAATACTTTTGCAACGGCAAGAACTTCCTTGCAAGGAGATCCTAGCCTCAAGAGCAGAGGAGACAAAGTACTAGGGTGATGAGAAATATGTGTGTGGGTTTTATTTAATACCCAAGGCCAACATTTGTTGGCTGAAATGACAGCCCATTCAGGGATGTGAGAATATATGGGAGGCTGCATGCTCCAGGCATTGGTGGGCGGGCACCTCAACATCTGCCTGGCTGGGGCAGCCAGCTCATGGAAACCTGGGTACTGGTGGTACAAGAGGAACCTGGAGACCAGTTCTGTGTTGTGGTGCAGGGATCTGTGAAGCCCTGCAGGTTGGCCTGCCCTTTCCTGAATGACCCATTGTGAGTGGCCCCTGGGATGTTCTCAAAACTTGGTATGGCTTGGTGCATCAAGTGCAAAGTCACCTGATGCAGGTGTTTGTAGCCACTAGGAGTGCCTTGGGGTCACTGCACATCTTGGGCTCAGGAAGTCCAGGAGCAGCAGAGGAGCCACCACATCCTGGGTTGATGTTGTAGCATCGAATTAAACATGATAATTGGCTTCTGCAGCACCAGCCCTAGGTGCAGGTGACATGGCTGGGGGTGTTGACAGCCCTGGGGCAGGATTTTGTGTTAATCAGGTCTCATAGGGGTAACTCTGGGGGGACATGCACGTCTGGAAAGAAGAGGCTGTGCAGAGGACTCAGCTGGGGCTAGCGAGGCAGGAGAAGAGGTGCAGGTAGATTTCCGCAGAGGTGGCTCATGTGTCTTGAGAGGGGTCACGGCATGAATCCAGATCAGCTGGGTGATGTTCAGACAGGTTTTAATTCCACTGCCTATTCAGAGGGGAAGAAATGCCCTCCAGCCCTGACAGGGCTTTTGGTCCTACAGAACACGAAGTCATTCTCCTGGTTATTCTTCAGCCCTGTCAGAGCTGTTAATAGCCAGCAATTTGGCATCGACCACTGGACTTCTCTTCTTGGCTTGTGTGATTTTGGGAGAAGCTGGCAGGAGAAGAGTTTGCTATTGAGATGATAAAATGACTGGCAGTGGCAGTAAATCTCAAACTTTTTTTTGTTCTCTGTAAAAACTGCTTCCTGAAATCCATCTCCTGCCTCCTTTCCAAGGAGTCAGGGTGCCCTGCTAGGCTGTGCTGCAGCCACTCTGCTTGGGCACCTTATTTCTTGTTGCCAGAAGCTTGCTGGGGAAGCAGCTGGGTTGGTTCCCTGACACTGCATTGAAAAGGAATAATAATCATTTCCTTGAGAGAGAGAGAGAGAGAGCACTGCCAAAACCTCACCTTGGCACGGTAAGGCTGGGGCTGTCCAGGCCGGAGAAGAGCAGTTGCAGCAGATATAGCTGGAAGATAGTGGCAGATCTTGTCTCAGGGCAGTCAAGCAGGACAGGCTTGTTCTCTTCATGCCCTGAACCTCCCTGAGCAAAACATCCATAGACAGTCAAACACAAAGCTGGGTCTGTAGGAGTGGAGAGCAGGCTGCATTTAGGTCCTGTGAGACTCCAACCCAGAAAATCTCATGCTGAGGGGGATTTGAGGACCTTCGATATTGGTGAATAAAGGTGAATGCCCAGTGAGCAGCCAAAAAGTCAAGCGAGGGTTGTTTCTGTTTGGTACACATAGAAGTAGAGGTATCATGGATTGCCCATTGCCTGTGCTCTGCATCCTGTGAAACCAGGGGTAGGACAGGCTGTGTGCTCCTGGTTGGGGTGGTTTTCTACTGGGCAGTATGGCGTGGGTGTCTGCAGGCAGCTCAGGGACATTGCCCACTGTGGGGGCTCCTGTGGCCCCACTGCCCACCTGGCACCCACGGCCATGCAGCTGCCAGCTGGGTCTTGACTGACTCAGGCAAGGTTCTCCAGCTTCTGGTGTGGTAGCTGGTTTCCGTGTGCTAATTGTCTCTGTATAGAAGACTTAACTTGGGGCAGTTTATTAGCCAAAGCCAGTACTTTACAAGCACTGACTCGGAGCCCAGCCCTACTCCTGTTCCCTGGAGTGGTGCTGGCACACCCAGCCACAGGTGTGCCCCTGTTTGGGTGTCTTGATTCCCAGACCTTTGGGTGAGAAATTATCTGATGGGCAGTGGCGGTCTGCACAGCTGGTGTGTGGGTGGAGGCAAGTCCCCAAGATCCTGCCAGCTGCAGACAGCAGCCATCACCACTTCCAGGGCAAGGCTGCCCTGTGCCCTTTGCCCCTAATGATGTGGCACAGGGATGTGGTACTGTATGTCAATGGGGGCGTGGAGGTTGAAGAGCAAGGCTCATGTTCTTGGAGCAGTGTGTGTCTCCTCTGGGCTTGCACCTCTGCTTGCAGGCCTTCCTTAGCAGGACATTGTGTACCAGGCATGGAGGTGGTGGTGGTCCTTGGGTGCCTTCCTCCTTTTCCATTTCCTTCTGTGCTATATTGAGCTGGGAGTCCTGCTCTTGAGTTGCCCTTGCAGTCAGTCCTGAGCTGCCTGAACTCTGCCTGTTTGTGCTTATTGACTGATGCATGCTCCAGATTAGTGATAGAGCCTTATCACCCCTTGTACATGGGCACTGGGACCTAGGTTCATGTTGGACATCTCTACAAGGAGGGAAAGCTCAGCCTGTGCTCATCCTGCCCAGTGACACTGAAGGAATGGTGTTGCCTGCTCCTGACTTCTTCAATACTTCTGTTTCCCTTGCAGATACTTCAGGTGGTGGGTCAAGAAGACCCGCATAGAGAAGAAATCTGCCTTCATTGACCTCTTGTGTGCTGTTCCTCTGCAGCAGATCTATGGTGAGCCTCTGCTTTGGGCACTGGGGTGGGCAGGGATTCACATGGGGACGTCAGGGTGCTAGCTGGTACAAGTGAGTCAAGGAGCTTTTGTGATATGGACAATGCTGAGTCTCTCTTCCCTGCAGAGATGGGAAGAGTTCCTGAGAGAGGTGGGGGGAATGGGGGTGCTAACTATTGCTGTCTTTGCCAGGATGTCCACTGGGCGGAATCGGGGGAGGCACCATCACCCGTGGCTGGCGGGGTGAGTTCTGCCGCTGGCAGCTGAACCCTGGCCTTTACCAATATGAAACTGTCATCGCCAATCAGGTAGGGTCTGCGAGGGGAGTGAGTGTCACTGCAGCAGCCTGGGTGCTTGGGACATCTGCTCCAGGGCTCATCTCATCCCCTGCATGTGCTCCTCTCCTCCACAGTTCACGGTGTGCCTGCGGTGCAAGGGGCAGACGATTTACCAGCAGGTCTTGTCTGTGGAGAGACCCAGCAGCCTGCAGAGCTGGAACTGGGGCTACTGCGGCCACTACGCCTTTTACCACGCCCTGTACCCCCGTGCGTGGCTGGTCTACGAGCTGCCGGGGCAGAAGGTGGTGCTCACCTGCCGGCAGGTCTCTCCTGTCATCCCCCATGACTATAAGGTAAGGCGGTGACGGCATCCCTGGGGCAGAGCTGCTTGTTAGCCGGGATTCCCAACATTTCCCAGTGGTCCCAGCTGGGGGAAGCCCCGCAGCCGTGCGGGAGCTGGGGATTGCAGCGAGGGATGGCTCAGCGCTGCCCGTGCTGGCTGCCAGCCCCAGGCGAGGGTGGCAGCTGTGCTGCTGACACGGCTGACCTTCCTCTTACCCCAGTGCAGCACGTGAGCCTGTATCAACCTGCCGAGCAGATGAGTGATGAGACACCCGGCTGAGCCCTAAACGCCGCTTCCCGTCTCTCTGCTGCCCGGCGTGCTGTTTGCCGGCCCAGGGCTTCTCTTTTGAATTTTGTCTTGCCTGCCTCCCAAATTGCTCTGCTCCTACTGCTGCTTAGCAGCAGACTCCAAGACCAAGTTATTATTCCCAGTGCTCTCGCTGCATCCTGCGCAGTGTCCCCAGCAGCAGGGGAATTGATGCTGCTGCCTGTGGAGCAGGAGCCCTGTAGACAGCGTCCTGTGTCTCTGCCAGGACTCCAGCCTGCCGGTGGGAGTGTTCATCTGGGAGGTTGAGAACGGCAGGGATGAGGACGTGGAAGTGTCCATCATGTTCAGCCTGCAGAACGGCACGGGAGCGAAGCAGGACAGGAGCGGCGGGCACTGGAACGAGCCCTTCACCTTCCAGAAGGATGGAGAGCGGGTTGCTGGAGTCCTGCTGCACCACTGCCCCACTGTGAACCCCTTCACCCTGGCCATCTCTGCCCGGGAGAAGGTAAAGGGCTGACCCTGCTGCTGTGGCTCCTGCTGGAGAGCCCTGCTGGGTGTGGGGGAGGTAAAGGATGGGTGTGCAACAGGTTGGGGTTGGCACCAGTTTCCAGCGCTTGCCCGACACCAGGAGTGGGGACATGTCTTCCCTGAGGGCACCCTCTTTGGGAATGGTGTCAGGAGAGCAGCTGAGGCAACAAGTTTAGACTTAGAATTGCTGGGCAGCAAGTTGCTGGGGAAGTGAGTGTGATAGCCTGGTGATGGTACTGGGGAGTGGAGAGCATGAATCTTCTCCAAAGTAGCAGCCCCTGATGGTGCTCTTCCCTTCCCCAGGCTGGCACGGGAGTCACCCATGTCATGGCATTCAATCCCACGGGACTGGGTAGAGAGGTGTGGCAGGACCTCCTGCAGGATGGCAGGCTGGATTCACCCACTGGTGAGTGCCTCCATCCTCTGTGGGATGGATGGAGGGGGAGCAGGGGAAATGAGTGGCCATGCTGGTTCTGGGCACCCAAGCCAGGACAGAGTTCTTTCCTCCAGCCTCCTTGGCTGGTTAAAATCACTCTAGGATGCTGTGGCTTATTCCCAAATTTAGGCTGTATCCAAATTTCCCATTGCTTCCTTGCTATGGTTCTCCAAAACTATTCATACCATTTTCAGGCTGTTCTTGGGTATTGGTTATACATGCCAGTATCTTATTAGTCTCTGTGGGGCTGCACACTGAATTGAGATTTCTGCTAGAAGGAAGCCAGTGCCTAGCCACCTTCCCTCAGTCCCTGTTTCCAGATAAATGAACTGTGTCCTGTCAAATTTGTTCCTGCCAGCCTTTAACAGTGCTTGGGGTTTAGTGCTGCTGTCACTTGCTGTACTCTTCCTTCTGTAACAGTTCTCTGAACATCTCTGGTATTCCTTTGATAATTCTGCATCCATCTGCAGGTGTCTGGTCCCTCCCTTGGGAGGAGCCTTGAAGCAGGGTGGCATCTCTAGCCTTTGCTGCTCACCTCTTATTGCCATAAAAGGTGATAATTTCCCTAATGTCTGCCATTTTCTAAATAAGGTTGATGCTGACAAACTAGTGATGATGAGTCTTTGCAAGATTTCTCTAGGCTAAATTATGTAAATGAAGTATTTACTACGTAATTTTTTCCAGAAAATCAAGCTTCCTGCCTAGATGTGCTCAGAGGTCTCCAGGCTATTGGGATGTGGTTTTCCTTCATGCATGCCAGACATTATCATAGCCGGGATCTGTGCTTATGTTGCTCTAATGAGTTTACCTTGTACACATGTCAGAACCAGCATATAATTATCCAGCCACCTCAGGGCTTTTCTTAAATACCAGCATGGCTCAAGCACCCTGCAAAAAGCTGGAAACAATGACTGTCCCTAGAAAGTCACAGTGTCTCTGATTGCAGTACACAGATACAGAGTCATGGGATACTCTGTAGCTTCCATTCATGCCTGGGGGCTTTTCCTGCCTGATTTGTTCCTGTTCTTGGATGACTGAATCTTTTTAACCGCTCCTCCCAAGGAAGGTATTTTTTTCCTGTGGCAACATCGTCCCTTAAAGCCCTGGGCTGTACCTTCCAGGTTGTACAGGGGCTTTGTATGCCCACTTTCCTCTCCCTCAAGGTGTATGTGAACTTCAGTTACCCTCCCTTTGGTCTTCCTTGGTTGCTTAAGAGTACCTTAATTTTTCCTGGCAGGTAAAAGCACACCAACAGAGAAAGGGGAAGTGACAGCAGCAGCAGTGTGTGCCAGCTGCAGGGTGCCTGCCCATGGGCACAAGACATTGGAGTTGGCCCTGGCTTGGGACATGCCCTGTGTTCACTTTGGCTCCAAGAAGAAGCTGCACCTCAGGTAGGTGGGTTGTCTCCAGTGGTGTTTGGCTCATGCCCTCAGAGCCCCCTTTTCCCTCCTTCCTGACCTGTCTACCATGTGGGGACCTTTTGCCGCCAGGTCCTTGTGGTGTGGTCCTGCCAGCTCAGGGAGGAGACCCTGTGTCCAGCCCCTGCTCACCCATGCCCCTGCAGCAGCAGTTGAGTTCTGCTGTTCACTGTAATCCAGTATCCCTCTGTAGTGTCCATGTGGGTCTCCCAGGTGGAGCCCACAGGGTACTCACCAAAACCTCACTTGGCAGGCGGTACACCCGGTTTTTTGGCAGCAAAGGCGATGCCGCTCCTGCACTGTCCCATTACGCCCTCACACACTATGAGGAGTGGGAGAGGAAGATCGATGCATGGCAGAATCCCATCCTGGAGAACAGGTAGGGCAGATGGGAGCATCTTCCCAGAGGCCTCCTGGGGTTGGCTGCCACAGGAGCATCACCACCTCGGCCTCTGAGGGTGAGCTTCCCTCTCTCCCACAGCCAGCTGCCTTCCTGGTACAAGTCAGCCCTGTTCAATGAGCTCTACTTCATGACGGATGGGGGAACCATCTGGATGGAGGTGCCCCCTGATTGCCCTGCCGAGGACCTGCAGGGGCCGGCGGGGGCGGGACTGTCCCACCTGCTCCCTGTCCTGCGGGAGTACGGAAGGTTTGCTTATTTGGAAGGTAACTCCCCAGGATGTGAGGGATTCTCCCAACTCAACCCCTCCCATGACTAGCCCTATGTTTTTGAAGCTGCTGTGGGGATGGTTTTCACACTTCAGTTGTAGGGAGCAGTGCTATTCCCAGGAAAACCCCTTGCAGCCCTAAAGGATGTGGCATGAAGTGTTCCCCAGATCCCTGGTGCCCTATGTAGAGGATGAAACCCTCTTTGAATGCAGACCCTGCCTGTGCTGGGAAAGAGCCCCTGTCCTGGGCTATGTGGAGGGAGGCCCTTTCCCCCTTTTCCCCTGCCCATGGCAGTCTCTTCCCTCACCATCTGCCCCCTCCTGCCAGGCCAGGAGTACCGCATGTACAACACCTACGATGTCCATTTCTACGCCTCCTTCGCTCTCATCATGCTGTGGCCCAAGCTGCAGATCAGCCTGCAGTATGACATTGGTGAGTGTCCCCAGAGGCCCTGCCTTGCTGCCTGCTCAGGCCTTCCCCTGGGGAAGAGAGGGAGGGTTTGAGACAGCTGCTGCTCTAGACACGTGTGCCATGGAGGCAGCATTCCCCTTCAGCCCCTCTGCTGTGCCCATGACTTGCAGCCCTGGAATGCTGCTGATCAGCATGTCTGTGCCCAGCACTGGGGGTGCCTTCTTGCCATGCTGGGGGTGCACAGCTGGCTCTGCCTGCCCTGGGGGAGCCCCTGGTGCTCCCATCTCAGTCTGTGCACCTTGCAGAGCAGATGTAGAGCTGTTTGCAGACTACCAGTGCTCTGGCTGAGTTTGGTGGCTGCTTGGTGCTGGCCTGGGTAGGGGTGTGGAGCACAGCCCATTGCTGGGCTCTGTTAGGGCTGAGCCCACTGGATTCCCTTCCCAGCTGTCCCTTTAAAGGGTAGTGACAATTGCATGTCCCCTGCTGAGTGGGGCATGGAGAACAGCTTGTCCCCTCAGCCTTTGGGAGAGGGCTGTGATCTTGGAGCTCCAAAGGGCTGCCTGACATGCTGGTGCTGGTGACCCAGCCTGTGCTTATACTTGAAGCTTTCTGCAGCAGTTTCTTCTGCCCTTTCTGCATGACCTCCTTTGTGTCCTCTGCAGCTGTTGCTGTTGTGAATGAGGATGTCCAGCCCCGGCAGTACCTCATGTGTGGTCAGACATCCCAGGTGAAGATGAAGAACGTGGTGCCACATGACATTGGGGACCCAGGTGAGGGGTCTGGGCCTGTGGGGGAGCAGATAGGAGGTCAAGCTGTGGGAAATGGGTATGGTGTGTGAAATACACTGGTTTTTATTGTCAAGCATTGGAACTGGCTGCGTGGGAAGTTGTGGTGCCACCATCCGAGGTGTATTTAAGAGAAGTGTAGGCGTCGCACTTAGGGATGTGGTTCAGTGGTGGACTTAGCAGTGCTGAGAGGTCTTTTCCAACTTAAATGATTCTGTCATTCTATATTTTCTGGGAATGGAAAGCTGAATGGTGTGGGGTGGTGATGAAGACCGTGCTGCATGGAGCTTTTACAAGGGAGACGGAGGGAAGTAACAGGAAGTCTGTTCTCGCTAGAGATGGCACAGGGTACAACATATTATTTCAGTGCTGTTTGATCACAGCACCCCTGGGTCCTTGCTCCTGTGTAGGAGAAGGGATGTTTGTTGCTTGCTGCCCTGCTCCATCTGGTCTGTCCTGGTTTAGATGATGAGCCATGGCAGCATGTCAATGCCTACCTGATGCACGACACTGCTGACTGGAAGGACCTCAACCTGAAGTTTGTGCTGCAGGTGTACCGTGACTACTACCTGACACGTGACTCCCTGTACCTGCGGGACATGTGGCCAGTGTGCCAGGTACTGGGACATCAGGCCACGGGGTGCTTCCCTCAGGAGCCAAGCAGCTTCCTGAGAGCATGGTTGCTCCCGAGCAGAATGTGAGGGGCTTCCAGGGTGTGAGGAATGTGTGACCATCTCCTCCCTCTCCCACAGGCTGTGATGGAGTCGGAGCTGAAGTTTGACACGGATAACGATGGGCTCATTGAAAACGGTGGCTTTGCTGACCAGACGTACGATGCGTGGGTGGTGCATGGAGCCAGGTGAGCAAAAGAGGCAAGTGGGGGCTGGAGATGGGGGCTGTGGGGTAGGGACATAGCTCAGAGCTGTGCCCTTGTATCCCATTTGTCATGGAACCATTGAGGTATCCCACACTCCTGATGCTGCTCTCTTTGGCAGTGCCTACTGTGGTGGATTGTGGCTGGCTGCTGTCTGCATGATGTGCAAGATGGCAGAGGTGCTCGGGGATACTGAGACCCGGCAGAAGTACCTGGACATCCTGAACAAGGGCAAGGAGGCTTTTGAGAGGATGCTCTGGAATGGTGGGTGCTTAGCAGTGGGGACTCATGCTCAGCTGGCCATGCTTCCCTGGGGAGGGAATGGCTCCTTCATGGATCGTGGAGCCTTGTGGGAAATGGGGAAAGGAAGGGAAATGTCCCTGCAATATGGGGGGAAGGAAGGAAGATGCTTTCCCTCTAAATGGAGGGGAAGGAGCAGGTGTCTAGGAGGGAAAGGTGTGGGAAAGAAACGAGACTCTTGTGGGAAAAGCAGCTGTGCTCCTGCCACCCGGGGGGGTGTGTAGAGGCAGCTCACATGAGCCAGTATCCTCATCTATTTGTTTTAAACTGTTCCCTGCCTTTTCCAGGCAAATACTACAACTATGATAGCAGTGGAAGTAACACATCCAGCAGCATCATGTCAGACCAGTGTGCTGGGCAGTGGTTTCTTGGAGCTTGTGGTCTGGACCAAGGGGAATTTGAGGTAAGAGAAGCGGCTGCATGGTGTGGCTGGGGTAACATGGGACCTGTGGCAGGAGGGAAGCAGCAGCAGGGCTGGCATGTGTTGGGGGTTACACTTTAGGGCCAGTGTGGGGGGCAGCTGCCTGCTCTCTCAGTCTGCACACACTAGTGGAGGCTTTTGGATGGATAAAGCAGAATTCATCCTAAACCAAAACCCGCTCACAGAGAGGCCTTTCAGCAGGGAGGTGCAACTGCAGCTAGCTTTGGCCCCAGTGGGGTTTGCACTGGTCAAGGTACTATTTGTTTAAAAATGGTAGAAAAACGTGTATGAAAATTTCCACTGCCCTAAAAAGTCCAGACTTAATATTGGAGGGAATTACAGCTTATTCCAAGTCCTGAAGTCTGTGGCTCTTCATTTGAAAGAGGAGAATTAGCTGCAGACTCCTCATGTCTCATGGGATGGTCAGAGCAGCTGCTGGTGCTGCAATACCTTAAAGAGAGAGGGGCAGTGGAGAAGCATTGGGATATTTATACCCCGTGGGCAGTTGTCACAGCAAAGCTTTCTGGTGGGCATGGACAGGCAAAGGCCTCAGCTGAGTGAAGGGAGGAGTGGCTTTATCTGTGGGAGGGTGACAAATCACATCACTGTCTGTGGGGAAATCAGAGGGCAGCTTCAGGTTTGGGGAGAAAACAGCAAATGTGGTGCAGTCCAGAATCTGGCCTGCCTTTTCCTATCCTCAGACTCTTGCTGCTGAAGGTGGCACTTCTCCCTGCTCTCTGGTGAGCTCTGAGCTGACTGGAGGTGGGACTGGTGAATTCCTCTCCTCTGTTACTCTGATATTTCATGGATTTTTTTTCCAAGCATTTTAATCCATTGCTTGGCTGGCACCACTCCTGTCCACAACCTCATTCATGTGGCCTTGCTGTGTGCACAAATGAGAAATGCAATGTAAGAGCAGCCTGTGATCAAGTCCTGAAGAAAGTGTGCCCATAGCTTTGGCCAGAGATGGGCACACCAGGCCTTCTCTGATTGCCACAGCACTCCCTGGGCTTATCTGCAGATAAGGCACACTGGGGAAAGATGTCTGCAGGGATGCTTGGTTTGAGCATAGAGAGAAGGGATTTTCTGCTTTTGCTTTGAGTCTGCTAAAGCTCTTTGGTGGGACTGCCCAGCCTTTCCTGGCAAGATCCTGCCTGGTGTCATCCCAGCCTCTGTTTCCCCTGACTCTGGTGTCACCAGACTGAGAATAAGTGTCTGGCACATCCCTGCACTGGGCTCATGAGCCTCATGGCTAATCTTTCTCTTGCAAGTGACAACTGTGAAGCAGGTGAGCATGGTGTGGTTGGCCAGGCCCGCAAGGCAAACCCCCAAGCAATGGGGAAGGGGCTTGGCTGGTGACTGTGGATGAGAGGCGATTTTTGGAGATTGACTAGGTGGATGAGCTGTCAGTATCGTCTTGAGGAATGTGGAATGTGGTTCAGCACCTCTCTGTTAAGTACTTTGGGTGCTTTTTTATCGTTTTGGCGTAAGAGACATTTCACTGCGTCCTCTTGCTTTTCTGAGGTAGGAATTTATTGCTACTGACCCAGCGAGCAGTGCTACCATTTTCCTCATGGAAAATTTTAATCCCACTCCAGACCCAGCCTGCAGGGTCCACATGAGCACCAAGCCCATCTCTGTCTGCCCAGGTTTTCCCCAAGAGCCATGTTCTCAGCGCGCTCAGGACCATCTTCGAGAAGAACGTGCTGAGCTTCGCGGGCGGCACCATGGGCGCCGTGAACGGCATGAGACCCGACGGCGTGCCCGACACCTCCAGCGTCCAGTCCAACGAGGTGTGGATCGGCGTGGTCTACTCCCTGGCTGCCACCATGATCCAGGAGGTGAGTGGTATAGCTGCAGGGCTAGGGTGGTCCTAGCTTCGGGCTGCTACGGGGTCCGGATAGCTCCGAGGGCTCCCGAGGCAGAGGGTCAGCTACTCAGCTAGCAAGGAAAGACTTTGGGAGATGCCATAGAGGTTCTGAAAGTAGCTTTGTTTCTTTGAAGGGTTCTACCAGCAAAATCCAGTTACATCCAGCAAAATCCAGTTATATAGTACAGCAAGGGGTCTTGATAGATTTTAGGGGAATTGAATTTCTAACTAGTACAATTATAAGTTGAGAAACTATCCAATTACTTCAAGATTCTAGATGAGAAAAGACCAATCATCTAGTAAAGTTAAAGACCAATAGAAATCCTAAATGATAACAGGGGTTTTGGCAGGGAGGGGGGGCATCACTCATGAAAGGTTTCATTGTCTCAGGGCACAAGATCCCAAGGGCCTTTTTCAGGGACCGTTGTATCATCCACAAGTGGGGATGCTGCTGCTAGGCTCCCCAGCGTGTGCTCCTTGGCCGTGGGCATGCTGACGGGGCTGTCCCCTCTCCTGCAGGGCATGGTGGAGGAAGGCTTCCGTACGGCGGAGGGCTGCTACCGGACAGTTTGGGAGCGGCTGGGCATGGCTTTCCAGACGCCCGAGGCCTATCGGGAGAAGAAGGTGTACCGCTCGCTGGCTTACATGCGGCCCCTCAGCATCTGGAGCATGCAGCTGGCCCTGGAGCACCGGGCTGGCCGGGCACCGGCGCCGGCACCGCTCCCTCAGGGCCCCGCACACCCTTGAGCCTCGTGGTATTGGGCAGGGCACCGGGTGCACCACGGGCTGGGGGGGCTGCAGATGGCAGGCAGGGACCCTCCCCTCCCGCTCTGTGCTAGTACTCACATTGCTGTTTTCCTTCCCTACCTCCACTACATGCCCTTGACCTCAGGGGCTTGCAGCTGCTGATGCTGAGCACAAGGGGGGGACCAGAGTTGCGGGGATATCTCATCAGAGCGTGGTGGGTTAAGGAGTGGCTGCTGGAACCTGTGCCTCCCCTTCCCCATCACTCAAAGCTCTAATAGTCTGCAGCTCCCCAGCCATCCCAAACTGCAGCTGGTACCTTGTCCAGGGCACAGGTGACCTCTCTCCTGCAGTCATTGGGCTGGGTAGAGTGGGGACCTGTCCTGCAGGGGAAAAAAGGGTGTGGGTGAATGTGTGTGTGAGGATATTGGACTGGTGCACTCAGGCACATGGATGCTGTAGCTGTCCTGGGGTGACACTGCACATACTGACTGGCTCTGCCCCAGGGGGGCCTGTGGCAAATACAATCCCCAGAGGAGACCCAGCTCCCTGGATGTGACAATCTGAGCCCAAGAAGCAGGTCCTGGTCTGGTACCATGGCCCCCTCCCTGCTGGTGCCGGGGGCAGGCAGTGGAGCACATATAAGGGGATAAATCACTTCAATTCTTAATAAATCTGTCCAGCTGTCTACTCCTGTTCTTTAGTGTCTTCTTTTCACCAGGCCAAACCAAAAGAGAAAATCCTTTCTACTCCCATCTTTCTTCTTTGGTTGAGCTGGAGGGCTAGGGTGGCAGGGAGGGGACAAGTCCCAGTGGTGGATGACTCTTGTGGAGTATTGTAAAGGGAGCAGGATCTGCCTCTTTCTTCACCCACTTCTTCAGATGTAATAGCAGCAGGTAAGGGCATGCTTCTTGCTTTGCTCTTGGCTCTGCCCTGCCTTGCAGGCAGCAGAGGAGAGAGCATTTCTCCTCAGAAGGCCTCTATAGGGAGCAGCTGAGCCACAGGGCTGCAAGGCCTCGACTAAATGGAGTCCCCTTCTGCCCAGGGCTGGGCACCTTGCTTCCTTTTCCTTCTTTCTCTGCCACTGCAGCATTTGAAGGCTGTACCGTCCTAGTGTGGGAGGGAAAGAAAGGAGGGAGCTCCACTACCTTTCCTGTTGTGTCCACACACACAGAGATCTGGACAGATAGTATATCCCTTGGACAGAGAGGGACACCTTTCTGTGTCAGGATGGTGTGCCTGCAGTGCAGGAGCAGAATAACTTGAGCAATTCCCGATTTGCAAAGCTACCAGTGGTGGATGGAGAAAGGGGTGTCATGCTGCTTTAGTGTTGAATAATGCTGGAAGGAGTCTGACTCATCAGTCCCTAAAGTTAAACATCCTGAATAGTGATATGAAGATGTGATAGAACTGGCAAAGAACCAAATAAAGGAAGCAGAAAGTGATACTGTTGATAACATATCTAAAGCTGCTGAGTTGACACAGCTGACATGCAGCTGACAGTCAGTCAAGTTATACTGTAAAAGCCTGCTCCCCATTTCTAAGGGCACGGGCTTCTGCCACCCTCCTTCCCAGAGTGTGTGTGGAGATTGCTCCCTTGGATGGGGACACCCCTCTCTTGACACTAAGCCAGAGAGATTTGTCCATGGTTACTTGTATGGGTGAGTAACTTTAAGGTCTACTTTGAAATTGGTTTTGCTAGCTCTAATGTAATGAACACTGCTTCAAAATAGTGCATCATAGAAATCGTTGCAGCTTCTAATCTATAGGAAATAATTCTTAACAAGATTTTTTGTCTAATTACCATAATGAATTATTTTCTTTTATATAAATGTATCTGATTTGCCATCCTCAATCCTGTGGTAATACATTGTACAAAGATTCTATTACACCTGTATAATCCTTTAGAAATAATCCATTGACAAAACTGAAGTCAAAGTTGGATCCAGCTGTGCCCAAACCCTTCAGTGGGCAGGATTCTAGAATGCAAGAGAGACCTTTCTGAACCTTGTGATTCAGTGGGACGCCTTCTTTCACAAACATTGTCTGAAGTTCCCATTCTGCCTGTGACACTCTCCCAGACAGATACCCTCACAATCCCATGTTCCCCAACTCCTCCCCAAGGCAGGAGCAGATGTGTGGGCCAGTTCCATGCCCACAGCTGGGCTTCCTCTGGATCCCATGAGAGATTAGGGATACCAGCTGGAGGACTCCCCCCTTCCAGCAGGGGCAGGGGAGTGCTGGCATGGTTGTACCTGAAAACTGACACTGCATAATGAAGCTGAAGGTGGGGTAGCTCTTGCCTGCTGGGGTCCTTTGAGGACTGGCACCAGGATCTGCTTTTTGGTGGCTGCCACCATGGTGTGGCAGGAGCCCAGAAAGGTCACAGAATGTGTTCAGGGCCAAAAGGGTCACATAACAGCCCAACTCATTTCTCCAGAGGCCCTGCAGGTGACCCTGGGGCTTGTGAGAGTGGCTGAGTCAGTGCTGAGACGCAGTCCCACTTTCAACCTCCCTAAGCAGCAGGATGTGTGTCCCATGGCACAGCTCTGGGCAGGGCAGCAGAGCTGGAGGTACTGGGTGCCCCCCTATAGAAGGGGTAGGTGACACACACATAGTAACCCCTTGGAAGCACAGCCAGAGCTGGCAACCTCTGTGGTCATGGCACACCATGGTATAGGGGACAATACACCCAGAGCATGCAGCCCCTCAGGCCCAGACTCTGCGTGCTGGGGTGGCACAGCCCAGAGAAAACAGACACCACAGGGGTGGCACAGCCAGGGAGTGCAGCTCCTCTCTCCCCACCCTACACCCAGGACAGCCCAGGTGGCTCAGCACTGCCAGGCTCTGCCCAGGGCTGTCCTCACCTCCCTGGATGCAGCATCACTGGGCACCAGCAGGGCCAGGGCGAGCAGCAGCAGCATCCCAGGGTGCCTATGGCAGTGGTGGCTGTGTGTGGTGCTGGGCTTTGCTCCTTTTATACCAGAGGGGTTTGAGCCTCATGCCAAGGGATGCCCAAGAGGTAGGAGAGCCTTGATCCCTCTGGACAGTAATGGAGTCTGAGGGGGACACTGAGGGAGGTGGCAGGGAGCACAGCCAGGACAGCAGGTCAGAAGAGTATTAAAGATACCACAAGAAGAGTAGGGGTGGTTAGAGGACACCACAAGAAATGCACTGGATCTCTGTGACACCACAGAAAGGGTGGGGGAGTTCTAGGGACACCCCAAGGAGGGTTATTATCTTTCTGGCCATGACAGGTTTTTGGTGCCAAATTGCATCCTTCATACTCAATAGTTATCAGCTGGGAAGCAGCCTGTCCTCCCCTCTGGGACCATTCTTCAGCAGATCACCATGCTGCTCCAGTGCTGACTGTCACTGACAAATGGCCTTCTTTTGCTCCCAGGGGAGAATCTCTGGGCAGAGGAATAATGTTATATGGCAAGAGAAAGCTCCCAGGCGTGGTCCCCCATCACCTGCTGGTGTCTTCCCATGTCAGAGCCCACAGCCAAGGGAGAGAGACAAAGACACACAGAAGCTCTCCCAGAGGGTCAGTGTGGCACCAGAAGGCTGGTGCATCTCACCTGAGCTGCTTGCCTCCATTTATCTTGGATCAAAGACATTCTGTGAATATCAGCCATCACCAACACCTCTGATGGCTGGTAAATTTGGGAGCACCCATACTGCACAATTCACTGGCCACAGCTGCCACCCACCTGGCAGCAATAAAAAGAGAAGGAGCAGGACAGAAACACAGTATGTGTAAGGCTTTGCTAATCAAACCTTGCTAAATTAGGGAACACAGCCAAAAGACCACTGACACTTGCTGAAGTTAGATTATGTTTTAAATAACCACAAACATCCCGTATGTGCCCAGTTTGTGGATGCTAGCAAAGAAGACAGGAAAAAGTCAACCAATGGCTAAGAGAGGAAGACCACGGCCTGCCCACCACCAGGAGCCAGGAGAAGACCCCCCAGCAACTGGCTGCGCAGACGCAGAAAGAACCTGAGAAGATGCTGAAAGGCACGAGCACGGAAGAGGATGAGAATAAAAGACGGACTGACACGGAGTGGGGTGTGTGCCGTTGGTGGAGCGGAGACTCCCCGCACCCTCAGCGCTGATTTGCTTGCTGCTGCTTGCTCAATAAATTTTCTGTTTTCATCTGTTGTAGTTGGTCAATTTGTTACAGATAAATTTATAAGAGAACCATCATCAGGGACCTGCAAGGAGCACATCCCCACCTACCTCAGCTGTCCGTGTGCTGCAGAGATGGTGCGAGCAACTCCCTTCCTCCTCGTGCTCTTCCTGGCCCCGGGGGCTCCCGGCCTCTCCGTGACAAAGGTACTGCCAGGGTGGGGTGGGCAGGGGGCTGTGGCTGCAGGCTGTGCTTGGCACAAGTGCTGAGTGCTCTCCTTTCCAGTGCACCCTGACCGGAGATTGGAAGAATGACCTGGGCTCCAACATGAGCATTTCTGAAGTAAAAGAAAATGGTGATTTCACTGGCACCTACAAAACATCTGTGTCAGCCCACCCGAATAAGATCATTCCTTCACCACTGCTGGGGTCCCAGCACCTCCCTGATCAGCTGAAGCAGCCCACCTTTGGCTTCACTGTCCACTGGAACTTCACAAGTACATAGTTGTTTCTTAGCATCCATGGTGTGTCCCCAGACCTCCCTTCTGTCCCTCCCTGCAGTGTCCCTGCTGATTCTCTGCCTTGCCCTGCACCATGCCCTCTGCTCTCCCTCTCCCCTCCCTCAGGCTCCCCCATCCCTGTCCCTGGAGCTCCTTGGCTGCTGTCAGCTCCCAGTGCCAGGGTGCAGGAGAGGCAGCAGGGGCTGAATCCTGCACTGTGTGCCCATCTCTGTGTGACACCCCCAGCCCTCTGAGCCCTCCTGCCTGCTTCCCCATCCCTGCTGTGCCCAGGGTCAGGTACAGCAGGGCTCTACTGTCCCCTGGGCTGGGGCAGTCACTGACCTGCTGCCTTGGCCATGCGCCCCTCCACCTCCTGTCATGTTTACCACAGAAACTGTCAGTGTTTTCACGGGCCAGTGCTTTGTGGATGGTGAAGGAAAGGAGGTTTTGAAGACCATGTGGCTGTGGAGGTCACACGACAACAAAATCAAAGATAACTGGAACGCCACCGTGTGAGCTCTCTGTCCTTGTCCTGCACAGGTCACCTGTGCACCACTGAGGGATTGGGGCTGTCACAAATGAGTGTTTCAGGTCACTTAGGAGTAACTCTCACATATGCTGGCAAAAGCAGATTCAATATCTGCTTGCAAAAGTGAAACTTAGCAAAGTTCCACAGCAAGGTTCACTTGATTGCTCTGTGCAGGGGGAAAACATAGGAGGGAAAAATGGGCTGGAATCGATTTAGAATGATTTCCATGAAGGCAGGAGATGGAAATGGAGAAGTGAGACCCTTCAAATGAATCCCAACGTCTAGAGAGTTATCCAGTGCTTTCTAAACTACTGATGGATCCTAGGTGGGGCTGATTCCACTCTTAGTCTCAGACCTGCTCAATGGTTTCTGCCTAAAGGATTTGGCTTAAACACTTAACCATTGACTAGTTGAACATTTGTCAAGTGGTTTGGGGGGGTTTCTCACCATTAGAGAAGAAAGTAAATTATAGATCCAAGCTGCAGCACTCACACTGCACGTGCCACGGGCTGCTCACCTCCCTTCATCCACGCACTGGGAGGGAGATGGTGGCACAGCCCCTGCAGGGGTCCAGGAGAGCTCGGGGGGCCTCACTTAAGAATGCTAAAGTCATGGCATGATTGACCTTAGTCATCAGTCAGTCTTCATTCTGCATGTACTGTGAGATGGTAATTACAGGAATTTTTCAATGTTCCAGTAATGATAACGTTGTTCCACTTGGGCTATGATTCAGGCAAGAAATATCCCAAGACTTTTGGACTATTGGTTTCCTTGATAAGGCAACAGAAGGAGTTGGTGTGCAAATTGCCTTTGACAAGCTGCAGGGAGCTTCACCACCTGAGACACATTTCCAAAGCCAATGGAATAAGAAGGAATCCTGAATGGTGGCAGGATGAGAATGCAGGCTGGTGCTCCCAACCTGTGGAGGTCTGTGCTTGGCAGAGCTGCTGCCAGTGTGCAAGTGAGGGAGGGCAGGGTGCTTGTGCACAGCTTCCCTGGGCATCCTGGCAAGGTGAAAATGTTTTGGAAAGATATAAGGCAGGACAGGCATTGAGCCACTCTCTTGACCCAGACTAACCACTCCTCTCTCTGTGTCCCCACAGGGTTGGCTACAACATATTTGAGCGCCTGGAAACACACATGGATGGAGGGTGGTAGCATTGGAGCTCCCAGAGAAGAGGCAGTGCCAGACTTGTAGCCCTCGCTCCTGCCTCAGCCCCTGCTTCTCCCAATAAAGCTTTGCTGCAAGCACACATTGTCTCTTCTCTTTCGCTGATCAGTGCCCCTGTTCCCCTTCCCCACCATGGCACTCTGTTGCCTCTCTTCTCACAGCCCCGTAAGGTCAGTGCGTCATCCCTGATGTCACCCTCCATGGTTTGGGCTCCTCTTTGTCAGCCCACCCACCACAATGTACTCCTTAGAACCTCACCTGGTGCAGGTCACCAGGACCCTGATCAGCCTGGAGCCATGGCCAGATGCCCATTTCTCACAGGGAATCTGCAAACAGCTCTGTGTGCCTGCTCTGCAAGGGGCACAGACTGAGATGGGAGCACCAGGGGCTCCCCCAGGGCAGGCAGAGACAGCTGTGAACCCCCAGCATGGCAAGAAGGCACCCCCAGTGCTGGGCACAGACATGCTGATCAGCAGCATTCCAGGGCTGCAAGTCATGGGCACAGCAGAGGGGCTGGAGGGGAATGCTGCCTCCATGGCACACGTGTCTAGAGCAGCAGCTGTCTCAAACCCTCCCTCTCTTCCCCAGGGGAAGGCCTGAGCAGGCAGCAAGGCAGGGCCTCTGGGGACACTCACCAATGTCATACTGCAGGCTGATCTGCAGCTTGGGCCACAGCATGATGAGAGCGAAGGAGGCGTAGAAATGGACATCGTAGGTGTTGTACATGCGGTACTCCTGGCCTGGCAGGAGGGGGCAGATGGTGAGGGAAGAGACTGCCATGGGCAGGGGAAAAGGGCCTCCCTCCACATAGCCCAGGACAGGGGCTCTTTCCCAGCACAGGCAGGGTCTGCATTCAAAGAGGGTTTCATCCTCTACATAGGGCACCAGGGATCTGGGGAACACTTCATGCCACATCCTTTAGGGCTGCAAGGGGTTTTCCTGGGAATAGCACTGCTCCCTACAACTGAAGTGTGAAAACCATCCCCACAGCAGCTTCAAAAACATAGGGCTAGTCATGGGAGGGGTTGAGTTGGGAGAATCCCTCACATCCTGGGGAGTTACCTTCCAAATAAGCAAACCTTCCGTACTCCCGCAGGACAGGGAGGAGGTGGGACAGTCCCGCCCCCGCCGGCCCCTGCAGGTCCTCGGCAGGGCAATCAGGGGGCACCTCCATCCAGATGGTTCCCCCATCCGTCATGAAGTAGAGCTCATTGAACAGGGCTGACTTGTACCAGGAAGGCAGCTGGCTGTGGGAGAGAGGGAAGCTCACCCTCAGAGGCCGAGGTGGTGATGCTCCTGTGGCAGCCAAACCCAGGAGGCCTCTGGGAAGATGCTCCCATCTGCCCTACCTGTTCTCCAGGATGGGATTCTGCCACACATAGATCTTTCTGTGACATGGCTCATAGTATGTTAGGCCATAATTAATTGTCAAGAACAGCTCCTCAGTCCTATGAACAACTTTTGGAGAACCACAGCAAAGAAGCAATGGGAAATTTAGATACAGCCTACATTTGAGAATAAGCCACAGCATCCCAGAGGGATTTTAACCAGCCAAGGAGGTTGGAGGAAAGAACTCTGCCCTGGCTTGTGTGCCCAGAACCAGCACGGCCACCCATTTCCCCTGCTCCCCGTCCACCCATCTGTGCTGGTTGCACATGGAAAAGGGGAGGGGTGGAGCTGCCTGAGGGAAAGCAATACGAGGATGGGGAACGGAGGGGCTGTCCCTTCTCTGGGAGCTTCCCTTGTGGGATGCAGGGACCAATCGGAGGGCTGGTTTGGGGGTTGACATCCCAGGTGGCCATGAAAAGTTATTTCGCCTTCATAAATCACATTGCTAAGGCTAATTTGTCCTCTTTGGCCTTCCGGCCTCAAGGCCGACAGCAGCCCCGGGGCCCGGCCCCGGCCCCGGCCCCGGGCGGCCCGTGAGGCCCCAGCTCGGCGGGGCTCGGCCGCGGCCTTGGCCTGGCTCGGCCCCGCACCCCGGCCCCACACCCCGGCCCCGGCTCTGCGGGCTCGGCTCTACTCTGCTTCGCTCGGCTCTGCTTCTCTCTCCAGGTGGCATGGCCGAGTGGGGGGATGAAGGAGCCACCAAAGGCTCTCCCTTCACCCCCCACCCCATTCTGCGAGAAGGGGCCTCCAGCTGCTCACCTGGCTTCTTCATGATCTGGATACTGTTTTAACTCTTTTTAATGCCTGTATAAGATTCTCGATCTTCTGAGTTCCCCTGAATGAGAGGAAATAAAGCATAGAGTCTACAGAAGTCACCGGAATGAAGATAAAGTTCCTGATGGGAAGAGATTGAAAAGATGCAACTGATGAGTAGCTGAAAACCTTTTTTGTGGGCTAAGGGGACAGTGACTACACTAAAATTCCTTTAAACTGTGAAATATCCTTGGGGAGGTTTGGTTGCTTGAGAAGAAGACTTTTTGCCTTCAGGAAATGGAGCTCTCTGTTTTGGGACTGGAATATGAACAGAGGCATTTGATGGAGAAGGAGATGAAGAGAATTTTGTTTTTCAGCAATCTGCCTTTAAAATAGTACCCCATGTGTGCATCATAACCCATAGCACAGATCTGGAAAGACTGTGAAAAATGGGAGGAAATTCATAGTTTTGTTGGTCCGGGCAGATGCAGACTGTGAAGACACTCACTAATCCTAAACCAAAAAAGAAACTTTTCTCTCTAAAGTGAACTGAAATGATTATTTAAGTAGATAACTGACTGAAGTGTTGTTTGTATGTAGTTGTTAAGGAATGTGGAATGAAGGGAGGAGGGAATAATCTAGAAATCTTATTCTGAATTCTTTTTTTGTATTATTAAAAAATATCTTCTTATATCCTTTTAAGTTTTCATCCTGCATTGTCTTCTCTCTTAAATCCTATCTCTAAAAGAAATTAAATATATTAAAACTGGCAAAACCCAAGTCACACCATGACACCATCCCACAGAGGATGGAGGCACTCACCAGTGGGTGAATCCAGCCTGCCATCCTGCAGGAGGTCCTGCCACACCTCTCTACCCAGTCCCGTGGGATTGAATGCCGTGACATGGGTGACTCCCGTGCCAGCCTGGGGAAGGGAAGAGCACCATCAGGGGCTGCTACTTTGGAGAAGATTCATGCTCTCCACTCCCCAGTACCATCACCAGGCTATCACACTCACTTCCCCAGCAACTTGCTGCCCAGCAACTCTAAGTCTAAACTTGTTCCCTCAGCTGCTCTCCTGACACCATTCCCAAAGAGGGTGCCCTCAGGGAAGACATGTCCCCACTCCTGGTGTCGGGCAAGCGCTGGAAACTGGTGCCAACCCCAACCTGTTGCACACCCATCCTTTACCTCCCCCACACCCAGCAGGGCTCTCCAGCAGGAGCCACAGCAGCAGGGTCAGCCCTTTACCTTCTCCCGGGCAAAGATGGCCAGGGTGAAGGGGTTCACAGTGGGGCAGTGGTGCAGCAGGACTCCAGCAACCCGCTCTCCATCCTTCTGGAAGGTGAAGGGCTCGTTCCAGTGCCCGCCGCTCCTGTCCTGCTTCGCTCCCGTGCCGTTCTGCAGGCTGAACATGATGGACACTTCCACGTCCTCATCCCTGCCGTTCTCAACCTCCCAGATGAACACTCCCACCGGCAGGCTGGAGTCCTGGCAGAGACATAGGACGCTGTCTACAGGGCTCCTGCTCCACAGGCAGCAGCATCAATTCCCCTGCTGCTGGGGACACTGCGCAGGATGCAGCGAGAGCATTGGGAATAATAACTTGGTCTTGGAGTCTGCTGCTAAGCAGCAGCAGGAGCAGAGCAATTTGGGAGGCAGGCAAGACAAAATTCAAAAGAGAAGCCCTGGGCTGGCAAACAGCACGCCGGGCAGCAGAGAGACGGGAAGCGGCGTTTAGGGCTCAGCCGGGTGTCTCATCACTCATCTGCTCGGCAGGTTGATACAGGCTCACGTGCTGCACTGGGGTAAGAGGAAGGTCAGCCGTGTCAGCAGCACAGCTGCCACCCTCGCCTGGGGCTGGCAGCCAGCACGGGCAGCGCTGAGCCATCCCTCGCTGCAATCCCCAGCTCCCGCACGGCTGCGGGGCTTCCCCCAGCTGGGACCACTGGGAAATGTTGGGAATCCCGGCTAACAAGCAGCTCTGCCCCAGGGATGCCGTCACCGCCTTACCTTATAGTCATGGGGGATGACAGGAGAGACCTGCCGGCAGGTGAGCACCACCTTCTGCCCCGGCAGCTCGTAGACCAGCCACGCACGGGGGTACAGGGCGTGGTAAAAGGCGTAGTGGCCGCAGTAGCCCCAGTTCCAGCTCTGCAGGCTGCTGGGTCTCTCCACAGACAAGACCTGCTGGTAAATCGTCTGCCCCTTGCACCGCAGGCACACCGTGAACTGTGGAGGAGAGGAGCACATGCAGGGGATGAGATGAGCCCTGGAGCAGATGTCCCAAGCACCCAGGCTGCTGCAGTGACACTCACTCCCCTCGCAGACCCTACCTGATTGGCGATGACAGTTTCATATTGGTAAAGGCCAGGGTTCAGCTGCCAGCGGCAGAAAATACCCCATTAACACTTTTTCTTTAAGAGCAGGATAGAAAATGTTTGCAACTTTACTTGCTGTCTTAAAAACTCCTATATAAATATGTAAGGAAGCTAAGACTTGTTCAGGATCCAAAGTCTGCGGCTCTTCAGTTGAAAGACGAGAATTGGCTGCAGACTCCTCATGTCTCGTGGGATGGTCAGAGCAGCTGCTGGTGCTGCAATACCTTAAAGAGAGAGGGGCAGTGGAGAAGCATTGGGATATTTATACCCCGTGGGCAGTTGTCACAGCAAAGCTTTCTGGTGGGCATGGACAGGCAAAGGCCTCAGCTGAGTGAAGGGAGGAGTGGCTTTATCTGTGGGAGGGTGACAAATCACATCACTGTCTGTGGGGAAATCAGAGGGCAGCTTCAGGTTTGGGGAGAAAACAGTAAATGTGGTGCAGTCCAGAATCTGGCCTGCCTTTCCCTATCCTCAGACTCTTGCTGCTGAAGGTGGCACTTCTCCCTGCTCTCTGTGAGCTCTGAGCTGACTGGAGGTGGGACTGGTGAATTCCTCTCCTCTGTTACTCTGACATTTCATGGATTTTTTTTCCAAGCATTTTGATCCATTGCCTGGCTGACACCACTCCTGTCCATAACCTCTTTCATGTGGCCTTGCTGTGTGCACAAATCAGAAATGCAATGTAAGAGCAGCCTGTGATCAAGTCCTGAAGAAAGTGTGCCCATAAGCTTTGGCCAGAGATGGGCACACCAGGCCTTCTCTGATTGCCACAGCACTCCCTGGGCTTATCTGCAGATAAGGCACACTGGGGAAAGATGTCTGCAGGGATGCTTGGTTTGAGCATAGAGAGAAGGGATTTTTTGCTTTTGCTTTGAGTCTGCTAAAGCTCTCTGGTGGGACTGCCCAGCCTTTCCTGGCAAGATCCTGCCTGGTGTCATCCCAGCCTCTGTTTCCCCTGACTCTGGTGTCACCAGACTGAGAATAAGTGTCTGGCACATCCCTGCACTGGGCTCATGAGCCTCATGGCTCATCTTTCTCTTGCAAGTTGTTGCCGTGGTTACTCCACAACTTCTGCAATGATATTTCCTGTCTTTATTGTCAATAACAAAAGTGTTGCAAATGCCATATTTATTTTCTGCTGTGCGCAGGGGATTTTCCTCTCAGTGTAGACCTCACTTTGCTGCTGCTCTGTTGCTTTTTCCTTGGCTGGCAGGTTGTTTCCATGCTCAGGACCTGGAATTTTTTTTTATTTGTTTGGTTGGTTTTTGTTTTTTGGTTGTTTTTGTTTTTGTTTTTGTTCTTGTTTTTGTGTGGGGTTTATTTTTTTTGTGGGGTTGTTGGTTTTTTTTGTTGTTGGTTGGTGGTTGTTGCTGGTGTTCTTGCTCACAGAGTTTAATTTTGTTCTCTTTCTATTTTGCCAGTAACTTGCTCAGTGTTACACTTCAGTCTATTCTGTTAAATATTTTTAATTCTTACCTTAGTTTTTTGATTTTTTTTTTCCTTATAGTCAAAGGGAGGTTTTTACTTTTTCCTGACGGCCTCCTGAAATAGGTGTGTAACCAGCCAGCACAACTGACCTTCCAGAACTTTTCCCTTCTTTAACTTTCCCTTGAGAGAAAAGTTTCAGGTGTCTACAACCAGACACAGAAAACCAGCTGGGGTCATGGCCACCTCAGTCTGACCTCTTCATCCCCAGGCTGCCTCGTGTCTCTCCAAATTGCCCACTCTAGGTCACAGCCCTTTGCATCATCACTCGATTACAAAACTGAAAGGATTAAAGCACTTTGGAACTCACTCAGACTAAGCTGTTTTTGTTTTTTCCTTGACCTGAAGCTGAATTATTCCTGTACTTTTGTTCCCCAAAATCCCCAATAGTTACATAAACAAACCTAACCAGTATCCACAACAGGACTTTACAGCTGCAAGATAAATTCTGATGTTGTCAGACTGTCTTGGCCAACATTTTTGCCTTTGACAGAAAAACACCTCCAGCTTCACTGATCCTGGACAGTCCTTTGTCCACCTTTGGCCAGCGTCCCATCTTTTGAAGGCATTGTGATGCTTCCTCTAGTTGGTGCAGAGGCTGAGAAAACAGTACAGTAAAGGAGAAATTGTGGTCCTCAAATAGTCCTTTACCCTAGGGAACAAGCATGGGTAACAAAAACCAGATGAGGATGGTCTGGTTGGCCAGGTCTCCAAAGCAAAATTTCTAGAGTTGGAAGGACTTTAACCAGGGACTGTGGGAGAGAAGCTGTTTTAGAGATGCACTAGCTGGATGAGCTGTCAGCCTCCCCAGGAGGAAGGTGGAATGTATTTCAACACTCTACTGAAAAGAACTTTTAAAAATCTTTTTGGGGAAAGACGCTTCTTCACTTCCTCCTGTAATTTTCCTGAGGTGCTGTTTACAGAGAATTGACCCAGCAAACAGTGTTGCTCTTTTCCTCGTGGAAAATTTATTCCTGCTCTAGACTGAACCTGAGGAGTCCACACGAGCACCAAGCCCAAAGTGCCCCATCTGTGTGCACTCAGGCAGCCTGCAGGCTCCCCAGCCATCCCAAACTGCAGCTGGTACCTTGTCCAGGGCACAGGTGACCTCTCTCCTGCAGTCATTGGGCTGGGTAGAGTGGGGACCTGTCCTGCAGGGGAAAAAAGGGTGTGGGTGAATGTGTGTGTGAGGATATTGGACTGGTGCACTCAGGCACATGGATGCTGTAGCTGTCCTGGGGTGACACTGCACATACTGACTGGCTCTGCCCCAGGGGGGCCTGTGGCAGATACAATCCCCAGAGGAGACCCAGCTCCCTGGATGTGACAATCTGAGCCCAAGAAGCAGGTCCTGGTCTGGTACCATGGCCCCCTCCCTGCTGGTGCCGGGGGCAGGCAGTGGAGCACATATAAGGGGATAAATCACTTCAGTTCTTAATAAATGTATCCATCTATCTCCTCTCATTCTTTCTCAGGCACAGGACCAAACTGGAAAAGGGAACTCTTGTAATTCCCCTTTATCTAGGGTGGCAAGGAGGGGACAAGTCCCAGTGGTGGCTCTTGTGGAGTATTGCTAAAGGGAACAGGATGTGCCTCCTCACCCACCCCCTGCATGCAATGGCAGGAAGGACTTGACCTTTACCTTCTTCTCTGCTACCTGCCAGGTACAGTAAATCCAGGAGCCAGGAAATGCCTCTGTGGGGAGCAGCTGTGACAGTGGCTGGCCCTTAACCAAATTCTGTGCCCTTCTGCCCAGGGCTGGGCACCTTGCTTCCTTTTCCTCCTTTTTATGCCAGCGCAGCATTTGAAAGTTGTACCAGCCTGGTTAGGGAGGGGGGAAGTGGGGATTAGGGAGGTCGACTGCCCTTCCTGTTGTGTTCTCAGACAGATAGTGCTGGAAAATGTGAGTTACTTGGTCAGTGCCAAGTCACAGCCCCTGCTCCAGCCTCCCTAAGCAGTGGGACACGGGTTCTGCATGCGTGGGGCCAGCATGCCCCTTTTTTGGCACCAGGGAGCAGTGGCATGAGCAGCAGCTAGGACAGCAGCTCTCCCTCTCCAGACAGAGCAGGACAGAGCTGGGAGTGCTGGATACTCCATCGTACCTGGGGCAGGTGGTCAACAGAACCCACAGAGACAGCATAGCCAGAGCTGGAAATTTCCATGGTAATGGATGCTGCACCATGGGATGGCATTGGAATGGGTTGGGATGGTGTGAGATGCCATTGGATGGCATTGCAGGGCACAACAAGAGCATACAGCCTGTTAGACAACATGGCACAGCACAGCCAGGGTGAGCAGCCCCTCCACCCTGCACCTGGGACAGCCCAGCTGGCTCAGCACGGCCAGACTCTGCCCCAGGGCTGCCCTTCCCTCCCTGGATGCAGCCTCACATGGCAAATGCAGGACCAGGGAGAGCAGCAGCAGCATCCCAGGGTACCCATGGCTGTGCTTGGTGCCTGGGTCTACTGGGTCTGGTGCTCCATGCCCCCTCGGCCCCTTTTTAATAGCAGAGGAGTCTGAGCCTCCTACCAAGGAACACCCATGGGATAGGGCTGCCCCATCCTCTCTGGGGATGTACAGGGCACCTGTGCAGGGCAGGGACAAGGAGTTCACCCGATCTTGGATAGAGCTGGACAGGAAAAGATCATGAAGAGCATCACAGGGATGGCAGTGGAACTCTGTGAACACCATAGGCAGGGCAGGATGTCTCTGAAGACATTGCAGCAAAGGCAGGAGGGCTCTGAGGACACCACAAGAAGGGCTGTAAGCTCTTTCCACTTTATTGCTTAGTGTTCCCTAAGTCCTTAGCAGCCTTTAGGGCTGGGATGGGAAGCAGCCTATCCTACTTGTCGTGAGTATTCCTCCCTCACTTGTCTGTCCTGGGAGCTGGTGCAGGGGATCACTGTGGTGGCCCAGGGCTGTCAGTGCGTGACAAATGGCCTTTTCTTCACTCCCCTGGGGAGTGTTCCTGCAACAACATGGGTAGAGAAATAACAATATACAGGAAGGACAAGTTGTTCTGGATGCAGCACTCCCAGAGCAGCTTGTGCCATCCCCACATGGCAAAGCCAAGGACGATGGAAAGGGATGGAGATGCAGCCCCTTAGGGTCACCGTGGCAAGGTTGGTGGGACAGGGATGCCAACACATCAGTGAGGAACACCTGGGGTTCCCACCTCCATTTTTCTACTGTTGGCAGCTTCCAACAACAGGAGTGATGTCCTGAACCAGCTGGAAAGGAAGGGGAGCAGGCACTGAAGCCAGCACAGCTTCTGGCTGGACTGGTACTGCTTTGACACATCAGCACTGTTCCTTAACCTCAGGCAATGTGCCTTCCAAAGGTTCAGTCTCTATAAAGGGATATTTCTGATTTCTGATTTCCTCCACTTTGGGGTGAATCACCTCAATAAATCTTGTATCTGATAGGCTCAGCTTCCATCAGCTTCTTCATGGATGTAGTTGAGGGCTGAGAGGACAGTCCCTGGATGACTCAACCACAGTTTGACCAGCAAGTTAAATTGTTCATTAACTGTTTCTTACAGTCTTCTTACTTATTATTCACCAACCCTTATTTTTCACAACATTCTGAACATATGTAGGTTTTAAACCACAGCCGTGATGATTTTTAGCTTCTTCAGTGCTTCCTGCTTTGGATTTGTACCCTGCCTGCTGATTGCCCCCACTTCCTGCTGTGCCAGGGCTCAGGCATGGCATTGCAGAATTTAGTCGTGGTGATGATTGCCAGCTCCAAGCCACTTTGCTCTCTGATCTTTGGAGGGTGCAAACCCCATGGAGACACCTTGGCACTCAACTGAGTCCTGTCAAGAAATCCACCTGCTTGAGCACTGAACCTGAGAGGTAAGCCACAAGGATTGCTAAGTACAGGAACAATAAATATTATGTGAACAAATAAACGATACTGTTTGTGTGATGCTAAAATAAACCTACAGCTGTGAATGAGCTGTGGGCTGCACGGACGCTTTGTTGTGTTGTCCATCCTCAGGGCTCTGGCATGAGCTCCCTGAACCATGATGATGGAGAGGGGGTGATGGAGAAGGGATGGTTTGCCCCTCCTGCCCCCCACAACCTTCCCAGACTGACCTGACTTGTTATCCCAAACATTGGCAACGCTCTGGGCAGCACCTGCTTGCCGAAAACCATTCAGAACAAACGGCAGCTTTGTGGGGAAACACACCTTGCCATGCAGTTGATTTCTGAGACTGCAAACACTGGGGCCGGAATGTCTGGCGGGCAGCCAGCTCTCTCGACAAGGATCCCTTCCAGACAGGGTGCAAGAGGGCTATAGGGCTCCTGCAGGGAGGGGAGGGGGGTTGTGGAGATGCCAGCAGCAGAAATACGGTGCTTTCCAGCTTGGATAGTGATGGATTTTACTGTCAGAGAAAAAACAGGGCTCAAATGTGAAATATAAGAGAAAGCAAAAACTGACAAAAGTTTTGTTTGTTTGGCTGGGGTTTTTTTGAGACACTGCAAAGAGCTGCCCTGTCTCCAGTTTACAAAAAGTAGTATTTTCTTGTGAATAGGCTCCATCAGCTTTTCCTATGATGACCGGGGGAACTAAAATATACATTTTAGAAGACTGTCTTGAAAACCATTTAGAAATGGGTGAGAAACTCTGGGCTGAATCCATTCACTTCAGCCTCCCTGGCCAACAACAAGTACTACGTAAGGGGAATTATGAAAATATGTTCTTAGAGTTGTCTAAGAAACCCTGTGTAAATACCACATTTGTCACTATTAAAATCCAATGTCCCAGATATTGAATTGAATGTTGACTTTTCATTAACTAAATAGATTCCTTCCAACACAAACCAGCTTGTAAAAACAACAATTTAACGAGGACGTCAGACCTTTGTAGACCCATCAGTACTGGGCGGGGGAGGGGAGCGGGGGAGGGAAAAGCCGAGTCCCAAAAGAATCTGGGTGGTGAGTGGGTGGGTTTGGATGAGCATGGCTGGTGAAGAAGGGCAGGGTGAGCCGCGTGCTGCAACCAGTCCTGAAGTGACCAGGATTAAGGATCCCAGACCTGGGCACAGAACTGGCGTGGTAAATGAGTGACGGCTCCAGAGAGGGGTTTTCCCTGTCGTTTACCATTTCCCGGCAGCCACTGATCATCAGGAGGCAGGGCCTCGCTGCAAGGTGCCAAGGCAGCAAGAATGGGTACTTTCAGCGCTGACTTCTGGGAATGTTTGCTGCAATTACCCCCTCCTATGGCTCGGAAACACAGATTTGGAAACACTCGCATTGCGCAATGCCCTGCCCAGAGCTGCCACCCACAGCCTGGGTACCACCCACCCACCTAGCGGCAATAAAAGGGATGGAGAGCAAGAGCATCAGCAGGGACCTGCGAGGAGCACATCCCCAGGTACATCAGCTACATCCAGGTACATCAGCTGTCCGTGTGCTGCAGAGATGGTGCGAGCAACTCCCTTCCTCCTCGTGCTCTTCCTGGCCCTGGGGGCTCACGGCTTCTCCGTGAAAAAGGTACTGCCAGGGTGGGATGCACAGGGTGGGGTGGGCAGGGGGCTGTGGCTGCGGGCACCAGCGCTGAGTTCTCTCCTCTCCAGTGCTCCCTGACCGGGCGCTGGGTCAATGACCTGGGCTCCAACATGACCATCGCTGCAGTGAATGGAAATGGTAACTTCGCTGGCACGTACCACACAGCTGTGACAGCCACCAACAACGAGATCAAGGTGTCACCACTGCAGGGATCCATGCAGAAGGGCTCTAACCAGAAGGGTCAGCCTACCTTCGGCTTCACTGTAAACTGGAGCTTTTCAGGTACCTCTTCCCCAGCCTCCTCCTAGTATCCTGGACCTCTTCTGTCCCTCCCTGTTCTGCTCTTGAAGCTTTTATGCCCTCCCTGCAGTGTCCCTGCTGATTCTCTGCCTTGCCCTGCACCATGCCCTCTGCTCTCCCTCTCCCCTCCCTCAGGCTCCCCCATCCCTGTCCCTGGAGCTCCTTGGCTGCTGTCAGCTCCCAGTGCCAGGGTGCAGGAGAGGCAGCAGGGGCTGAATCCTGCACTGTGTGCCCATCTCTGTGTGACACCCCCAGCCCTCTGAGCCCTCCTGCCTGCTTCCCCATCCCTGCTGTGCCCAGGGTCAGGGACAGCAGGGCTCTACTGTCCCCTGGGCTGGGGCAGTCACTGACCTGCTGCCTTGGCCATGCTCCCTTCCACCTCCTGTCCTGTCCCCACAGACTCCATCACTGTTTTCACGGGCCAGTGCTTTGTGGATAGTGAAGGAAAGGAGGTTTTGAGGACCATGTGGCTGCTGAGATCACGTGTGGAGAACATCAATAATGATTGGAAAGCCACCAGGTGAGCCCCATGTCCCTGCTCTGCACAAGTCCCCTGTGCACCCCCAAAGGATTGGGGCTGTCACAAGGGAAAGGTTGATGTTGTTTACAGAGCCACTCTCATACATGCTGGCAGAAGCAGGTTTTATATCTGTTTTAAAAGCACAACTTAACAAAGCTCGATGGCAAGGTTCACTTGGTTGCTTTGTGCAGGGGTAAAACATAGATAGGAGAAATTCCATCCCCCCGGGTGGTGCCAAGGTGCAGGTGTGGTGGGGGAATGCAGGGCTGGGTGTGTGTTGGGGCACTGACACGTCCCTCCCTTACGTCTCCTCCTCTGTGTCCCCGCAGGGTTGGCACCAACATCTTCACCCGCCTGCCATTCCAGGAGTGAGAGCCTGGGGCATTCCCAGGTCAGCTGCAGTGCCAGGGATGTGGCCCCTGCCCCTGCAGCACCACCTGCTTCTCTTTCCCAGTAAAGCTTTTCTGCAAATACTCACAGTCTCCTGTCATGTTGTTGCAAAATGTGGAATAAGTAAAATATTTCTTGAAAAGGTTTGTTCTTTGATGTTTGATCTTTTTATGCTTTCAAGCCTCATCAACAAGAAGGAAGATCTAGTATGTGAAACATAGAGCAGCAAACAAGCTCTAAGCTATGTCCAGGTGCTGGAAAGAGATATTACTCAGTAGAATTGCCTTCTTAAGGTTTATATCCAAATGGGCTTTGATTATCTCAGACCTGGGTGGAAGTTACAAAACTTGGGATATGGTAATGGACACGAAGAGTGCAGAATTTACGGGACATTTGGCAAAACACCAAGTTAATAAAACACTAATAAAGACAACTGGATCATCAGAAACTGTGCTGAATCAGCTCTGATGGGGTAGAACTTAAATTCTGGCAGGGGCAGATCATTACTTATGGACCACTGAGTCAAGAAACTCAGCTCAAGAGAAGAGAAAGGCAAAAGGCTAAGCCTCCAGATTAATTAGCATCAGACACAAGAGAATTCTTAAGCAATAGGAGAGAGGAGAGTAATTAATAAGAGAACTAAATAACTTGTAGCAAATGAATATTAATGCCTTTGTTTGTTAAAATGTGTAAATAGCAAAATGTTTTGATAGTTGGTGTGCTAGATCTTTGGAATAACACTGAGGACCCAGGCTTGTGGAACTAAAATAAATAACCAATGTCTCTCTTGAGTGTGTAATTACTGCCTTGTTATGCACCAGGTAACAAATCCAATTTTTCTGGACAGCTCTGCCATAGCTGAGGACACACATTCCCAATACCCCCCATGGTGTCCTACAGTCCTTTCTGTCACTATACCAGAGGCCAGATGTGTCCCCCGCTGTGCCCCTCCATGGCACAGAGTCCTCCTTTGCAGCCCGCCAACCCTCCATGGTCCTTGGGACCCCAGAGGGCAGCAGGAGCCCCTTCAGCCTGCAGCAGTGGCTCGCTGCCCACCTCCCACTGGGTGTCCTTTGGCAGGACAGGCTGGTTTTGGCAGCCACTGCTCAGCCACAGCCCCCTCTGCTATAAAAGGGGCTGGGCAGGAGCGGGCAGCAGCACAGGCAGAGCCCAGCACCACACATGGCCACCACTGCCATGGGCACCCCTGGGATGCTGCTGCTGCTCACCCTGGCCCTGCTCACTCCCCATGATGCTGCATCCAGGGAGGTAAGGGCAGCCCTGGGGCAGAGTCTGGCTGTGCTGAGCCAGCTGTGCTGTCCTGGGTGCAGGGTGAGGGGTGAGGGGCTGCACTCCCTGGCTGTGCCATCCCTGTGGTGCACTGGGAATTGCACCTGCTGTGCTTTCTGCTGCCCTGCCATGCCCTGCCCTGCAGTGCCACTGCTGTGTCACAGTCTGCTGTGCCATGCTGTGCCACCTCTGGGGAGTAGTCTGCAGGGCTGGCAGGGTTGCCTGTTTTTACCACGCCGTGCTGTGCTGTCCTGTGACACCCCAGCACACAGTGTTTGTCTGCTCCAGTTGTGTCCTGCTGTGCTGTGCCACGCCGTGGTGCAGTGCCCATGACCAAGGAGGCTGCAGCTCTGGCTGTGCTGTCCCTGGGGCTGATGTTGGTCACCTACCAATGCAATACAGCAGTACACATCACTCCCAGCTCTGCCCTGCCCTCCCAGGGAGGGAGGGGTGCTGTCCCAGCTGGTGGCCAGCTGCCACACAGAGGAGCCATGCCATGGGACACACATCCCACTGCTTAGGGAGGCTGGGGTGGGGAGGAGGGGGAACTGTGGTTCAGCACTGCCCAAACCACACATGATCCCTGGTCTCCAGTGTGACCTGCAGGGCCTGTGGAGAAATGAGCTGGGCTCCAATATGACCATCTTGGCCATGAACACAGCTGGGACCTTCTCAGGCTCCTACCACACTGCAGTGGCAGCCACCAGCAAGCAGATCCTGGTGTCACCCCTGCAAGGGGTCCAGCAGCATCCCAGTGCCAAGAGACACCCCACATTCAGCTTCACCGTGCTGTGGCAGTTCTCAGGTACAGCAGTGACAGTGATCTCATGCTGGGAGTGGGGACCCTCCTGTCTGATGCCCCAAATCCTCTGTGGCACCTGGAGGAACCCTGGCTGTGGGCACAGATTGGCCACACATGCACACATTCCTGCCATGGGAAGTGGTGGTAGGAGAGCTGTTTGCCTCGGTGGGTTTCAGGGTTGTCTGGAAGAGTTGATGGGGTTGTCCATCTGTCCAAGGGGCATGGCAGGGCTGATGCCCAACTCTCTGCTCAGGGGATGTGGAAGGAGTCCACCTGGCCAGTCTGGCAGGGAAGCCCATCTCCCTGTCCATGGCATGTAGCAGGTAGTGTTTGTCCTTCTGCCTGCCAGGATCAGCCCATGCTTCTCTGTCTTGAGGTGCAGGCTCTCATCCCACTCTGCCTCTCTTGAACCTTGCCAGACTCCACCACTGCCTTTGTGGGCCAGTGCTTTGTGGATCACCGTGGGAAGGAGACACTGGAGACCACGTGGCTCCTGCGGGAAGAGGTCCTGTCACACAAGGACACCTGGAAAGCCACAAGGTGAGCTCTGCCCCTGCCATCTCACACGGCAGCCCTCCCTCCCACCTCTGCCCCAGCCATCTCACACGACAGCCCTCCCTCCCACCTGCTGACACATCCTCCCTGCAGGGTCGGCACTTCCACCTTCACCCGGATCAAGTGATGGGAACAGGGACCAGTGCTGCCTGCACCTGCTGTTCTTCTGCATCCCCAAGTCTCCCCACTATCCCAGTCCCAAGCTGGGCCCCTGGCAAGGAAACACACCCTCACTTTGCCCTGCTTCTTCCCAGTGACTCCCAGCAACCTGCTGGTGGGGCTCTCAGTTCCCAAACTTGCTGCCCTCAGACATGGAGCTAAATAAACCTTTCTCCACACATCAGAGAGCTGTGTCCCTTGCATTCCTGGTATATTCTCTGGCCATGGGGAGAGCAAAGTGCTGGCAGGGGGACAAGGGAGTTTTGGAGGGACTGGGAAGGATGGAGTTGGGGGACAGTAGCTAGGTAATTCTGCTTCCTGATCACGACTTCAGGCTCCAGCAGGTGCCTTCTTGCCTGTGCACCCATTTGGGACATTCACAGGGGCTGTGTGCTGGCTGGCTCCAGGCAGCACCCCCAGTGTGGGGCAGCAGGATACCCCACAGATGAGGGTAGAGGTGAAAGCTGCATACAGGCAAGCCAGCACTCTCACCTGGCCTCATCTGGTGTCTCTGCAACCCTCTCTGCCCCATTTTCCCATCAAACTCCATTTCCTATCAAACTCCAAGCTGCTGCTCTGGTTAGGAGTCTCAGAACTGCATGCACATATGGGGGAGAGCTGGGTGTCAGCCCTCACACAGGGGAATCTGGGCTGGTCCAAAATCCAGGCTGGATGCTGGCAGGGATCAGGAGAGAGAACTGGGACTCCAGGGGAAGCTATTGGGCAGACTGGGTGGCTAAAGCCAGTTTCTGAAGGTGTTGTACCTGCTGCATGCATGCAGGTATACATGAACTGCCCACTGGCTGGCTGTCACCTGGTGAGCCAGTGAGTGGAACAGGATACAGATCCTTTCTGGTGTTCATATTCACAGGATGTTATCTGAACATTAAACTTTATTTTATCAGATCATTAGGAAAGGAAACAAATTGAACAAGGGTCCAATGCACTTTGCACTGGTGTAGCACTAAACCTCACTAATCCATCATTTCAGCAGCTCATGAAGTTTCCAGCTCATTAGTTAGGAAACCCATGATGCACAGCTCCTAACTCATGCTCCTGAGCACCACAGGGAGAAGCTGTGTGGGCCGGAGAAGTGCAAAGGGTGTGAAGGACAGTGCTGCCTGGGGGCTGCAGGGCTGCTGGATGGGGCAGAAAGTGCACAGTACCCTGAGAAAGTGTCAGGGCCTGTCTGCCATCCTCTTCCTCTCACAGTGTGCTTGCCCTCTAGAGCCTTCCTCAGTCTTTGCTCTTTTTTGCTGGGCTCTAGGGCTGCAGAGTGCATAGACCTGAGACTCTCCAGAGTATGCCTGTACTGGCTGAACACAAATGGTTGATGTGCCTGCTGGTCCAGATTTTGGTCAAAAGTCACCCTGCATCCTCATCTTCACCCTTGCACCCTCATCCTCATGCCTGTATTCTATACAGAGCTCTCAGTTCATCCCCACTGAGCCTAGGCACTGCCCTGGTTGTGCTGGGCTCGTTCTCCTGCTTCCCCTCCCCAGACGTTCACGGTGGCTGTCACCAGCATCATGAGCACCCAAAGACTTCTCTGAGTGGTTTGTGATGCAAAAGCCTTGGAATCCCAGTGGAAGTGGAGGGTGAGACAGGGAACCCTGCACAGTGGGGTGTGAGGCCACTGAGAACCATGGTGGCCCAGGACATAAGACTTAATTTCTGTCGTTTCATTACCCCCACAACTGCAAATTCTCTGGTTCTTGGTTTCTTCTAAGAAGGCAGGCTGTAGGACAGAGAATGATCCAAGTGTTGTGCTTGCCTGATATGGAAACTGAAAGTAAAACTGCAGAGTTTACAAGAAATCAGCACTGGGGGCGCCACTCTGTTGCCTCACAATCTGTGCTCATCAGCTGTCCTAACTGTGGCACATCCTGTTCCTGACCTTGACGTGATCCTGCCCTTTTATTGACTTTTCATTTACCTTTTCCTCTTTCCTGATATGTGCAACTGGCTGCTCACACCCAGCCTGCAATGCGGGTTTTCCTACTTAGGGGTTTCCTAATGCTTTGGGAGCAGGTTTGCTTCCTTCATCTTCAAGTTCCCCGGACCCACTGCAGATCACCTGCTGTCCCTGCACACATACCTTGCCCTGCCCTCCTGACTCTCTCTGTCTTTCTTTCCATCCTCTGCAGTGACCAGAGAGTGCTTTGAGACAAGGGAGCTCCTGCAGAGCAGGGTGGAAAGAGACCCAGCCCTCAACCAGTAGACGTGGGGCTAAAGATCCCCAGGCTGGGTGATGTCAGTGTGCAGCCCCACGTAACCCTTCCTGCGTCCCTAATTTGCCCAGCCCCATTCCTGTGTCCATCCCTGTTCCAGTGTCCATGCCTATCCCCATCCCTGCCTCCAGCCCCTCATCGCTGCCCCTGTCCCATCCCCGTCCCGCCTACCCTTGCTTCTATCCCCATCCCTATCCCTATTCCCGTCCCCATCCATGTGCACATCCCCCGCTCCTCATCCTTCTCCCCGTCCCCACTCCAGTTCCCGATCTCACCCCATCACAACCTACAGCCCCTTCCTGCCTTCACCCCCAGCCCTGTGCCCATCCCCTGTTCACACATCTGTTCCCGTCCCTGTCTCCTTTCCCTTCCTCTTTCCAGTACCAGTCCCTCCCTCAGGTACCGTCCGGGGCTTTCCCGGAAAGCAGTGGCGGAGTCAAGTATAAAAGTCTGTGAGTCACGGGCACGGCGTGATTTGCTGCCAGCGCTGCATCCCGAGCTGCATCCCGATGAGCCGCCGCGTCCTCTCCGCTCTCGCCGTGCCTGCGGGGGTGTGCCTGGCCGCGGCCGCGGCGGGCTTCCAGGTGGGAGTCCCGCTGGGAGACACGCCGTGGAAACTCGGCTCCGGGGAAGTCTGCCTGGGAGCGCGCCTGGGAGCGCGGTGTCCGGGGAGCGTCACGAGCAGGAGAGTGGCCGGAGGGGTGGAATGTGATACGGGAGTTGCAGCGCTTGTTAGGGGTGGGACACGCATGGAAGACCCGTCTGTGGGGGGACTGCTCGGCAACAGGAGGGTCCCCTGCTCCAGCGGGTATCCAGGCGGGATCCCCTGCCGAGGGAGGTGAGGGAAGTGATGCTCCAGGGCTGTCCGTGCACCTCGGAGGGATGTGCGTGGAGATTCCTTCACTGGTGCAGGGGCATGCATGTGGAAATCCCCCACTTCCCTCCCAGGGACTTGGAGAGAAATTGGGGCAGGGGAAGCACGGGGACCCTGCCCCAGAGGGTGACTTGCCCCTGTCTCGGACGGTGCAGTGTGAGAGAGAACAGGCAGTGCTTAGAACTGCAGGTGGGATGGGCAGGGCTCCAGCTGAGACAGAGCCCTCTGTGGACCCGAGGGCTGTGCCCATCCCGTTGAGCTTCCGTGTGCTGGGCACAGCACAGGGGCCCAAACACAGGCAGGTGTGCCCTGGATTCACGCAGCTCACTTGCCAGGGCTACAGCTGGGCTCCTGTCCATGTTCCTGCCTATCCAGGACTCCAACCTTTAGCTTTTCCTCTTCACCTCTCCTCTTTGCTTGGCTTACCCCAAGCTTAGGCTTAGCCCTCTTGATGTCACTGACATAGCAGCATGAATATGAATAATATATTTTAATTTTTTTAGATGATATATTAATATATTTTATATATCTTTATATTATATTTTAATATATTTATGAAAAATATATTTTAAAAATTAATGCTCAAGCACTTTCAGGACTCCAGAAACACTCTGCAGTGCCATCATCCACAACCTGACCTGTGGTTTTTTTTCCTTTCCAAGTCCCTCTGCCAGGAAGCTGAGCAACCTGGGGAGAAAAAGGCCAGTGAGAAAAAGGCAACCAAAAGCAGGTGGTCTCTGAGCAGTCTGGGGAAAGGCACAAGGGATATCAAGGTGAGTGCCAACCCCCAGTGGACATCAGGGGTTGTGGACATCAGGGGGCTCAGCCTGTAAGGGCTGTGTACAGGCACCCCCAGGGACACGTCTTATCCCCAGACGTGTAACCTGACGGGCTGGTGGGAGAATGATCTGGGCTCCAAGATGAAAGTGTTTGAGGTTGGCAACGACGGGACCTTCTCTGGTGAGTACCACACTGCAGTGTCAAGCACCAAGAAACCCATCCAGCCATCTCCACTGACCGGCTCCCAGCATCTGGATGAGGATGGACAGTGCACCTTCGGCTTCACTGTCAACTGGAAGAAGTTTTCAGGTCTGTAGTTGCATGATGGCTGTTGTTGGATGGGATGGTGGGATGGAAAGGGGAGCTCAGGCAGATCCCAGTGCCCATCCTGAACCCTCTTTTCTTTCTGCTGTCCCCTGTCTCTCCTTCTGTGATCTCTCCCTGTAGCTGTTTTGGGGTTGGATACTTTCCAACCCCGGGATGCTACCAGAGTTCAAAGAGCTCAGAACTCTTGCTGAAGAGCCCCAGCTACGTGCTAGCAGAGAATAAAGGCTGAGATCATGCTGCAAGGTGTATTTATTTCTTTGAAGGGATTTGCTAACAACGGTCCGATTATATGATATAACAAAGGGTTTTTATAGCTTTCTAGAGGATTGAACTTCTAACCAATAAAAACTACAAATTACAAACTAACCAATTACCTTAAAATTCTAAGTAAGAAAAAGACCAATTATCTTATGACTTTAAGAACCAATAGAATTCTTAAAAGATAACAGAAGTTTCGATAAGGAGAAAGGGGCTCTGTTTCAGGGAATTTCTTTGTTTAAGGAATGGAATCCCAGGGGCCTAATTTGGGGGAAGTAACATCTTCTACATCTCCCCACTCTGGAAGGTGTCTCAGACACCAGTACATCTCCCAAAACAAGGTCTAGGTTGAGGCAGCATGAAGGGTTGCTTTGACAGCACCTCTGCCACACAGCATTTCCCTGCAAATTTCCACTCGGGCTACATGAGCATTAAACCCACTGGTGCCTGTGAAGCTCCAAGATCAGATGTTATGCTAACAGCCACCACTGCTTTAGACTCCACAGCTGTCTTCGTGGGCCAGTGCTTCAATGGGGATGATGGGAAGGAGGTCCTGCACACCTCCTGGTTGCTTCGGGAGAAAGTTGACTCAGAGTCAGATGACTGGAAAGCCACCAGGTGAGCCAAGGTACCCCCAGTGCCTCTGGGATCCCTACCCTGCTGCTGGCTGGGCACCAACGGGCTGCTGCTTCCTGCAGGACCGGCCGCAACACCTTCACTCGAATAGGCTGAAAGGAGGGAGAAGAATCTAATTCTGGACACACGTGAGGAACATGAGTCCCCTCAGCAGGATCAGAGTTTCCAGCTCTGGAGGGACATGTCGCAAAACACACCAAATAAAATTAAAGATATTTAAACACAACCTTGTGCAGTCTGTGGATATGTCCTGGGAAAGCTGGGTTAAAACACAGTGGATGTGGGTGTGTGATGAAACTCTCATTCCCTTATTCTGGGAAGAGACTGACCCAAATAAAGCCCCTTTTCTAGCCCAAGCAGGATGGTGCACTCCCAAAGTAACCCTCTGAGACTAGCTGTGACCAGCACTCACTCTTTCCTGCTGAAAGCCTGGTGAGTGTGGTGGGAGGGGAGCTCTTCTGCATCCCAAAATCCTGGCTGGGTGGCCCCTGAAGGCTCTGACACAGCCCTTAAGTGGGCAGATGAGGGACCTTGGCTGTGTCCTCACTCAAGAAAAGTGCCAAGGGATGCTCTGTACCAGCCACACATGGCCAGTACACACTGCAGTACACCCAGCCCAAAACTCTTCCTAAAAAATGTGATTTACTGAAAAGGTAATGACCAGCAAATACAGCTTCTCAAATCTCTGCCCAGTGTACCATGTGACTAACCAAAACAGGCAGTGCCTGTGCTGCCTTAAGCACTCCTCTAAGCCAAAGCAAATGATTTCCAGGAAATCAGCTCTGGGTCTGAATCTGAAACTTGGTCCTTGTGTCCCTGATTCTCAAAATAACCCAGCACAGTGCTTCTGCCCTGCCCTGGCATACTGCCTGGGAGTTGATGAACTTGAAAGTAGAACTGACGTGCTGGGTCTTCCACTCCCACTGCTCCCCTGGCTTTTCTGCCACAAATGCTGTGGGTGGGAGAGCTTTGCAAACAGCAGCTGTGGTTTTAGCAAGTTTGCCTGCTCTGTGTTTTAGCCTGCCTTGTGGCAAACTTGCATGTGGTTTGCTCCTTGTGTCTTTCTCCCTGGGGTTCATGCTTCTAGAGCAGTCCTGCTGTTCTCTTCTCAGTACCTAGCTGGAATTTCTTCAGCTTTTTCATTTCCCTTACAGAATTTCTGACCAGAATGCATTTACAGCAGCCCTCTCCTATGCATTTATGTATCTACACAGCCCGTTACGTGATTTTAGAGGAGGCTGAGAACTGGGAAAGTGAGAGGCAGAGGGACCAGAGGACTCTGCTCTCACCTGAAGCATGACCAGCTCAGCAGTGAGGCACCCTGCTAAGCCTTCAGCCTCACTGCATGCATGCTCCTGACTTTGTTATTGCCTTTGTGCCAATAGTTCTACAGGGCAGGGCTCTCCTGAGGATGTGAAGCATTTCCAGGGTGTTTCAGCAAGGCAGCAGTGCTGACCACAGTTGAAGCATCCTGTAAACCCCAGCAGGCAGCCACAGTGCTGGTGAGAAATGTGGCAGGCATGAGCTGGCACAGTTATTTCCAAGGCTGGTCCCTACATGAGGGCACCCAGCTAGGCTGCAATGCATCCCTGGCACACCTTGGATTTGGGGTGTTAGGACATGGTGTGCCAGGGGTGCCTGCAGGCATCTGGGAGTGGTTAAGGATGGGGATGTTTCTCTGTGGGCATTCTGCATCCCTCAGCTCTCGGTTTTATTCATCTGCAAACCTGCTCACGGTGCTGGTCTGCAAACCCAGCACCATTTGTTTCCTTCAGGCATGGCCTCATCAACAAGGCAAAGGTGAGCAGGGCTTCTCCTTCTGCCCCACTGCCAGAAAACCCACTGTTTCTGCTGCATGACAGGCTTTGATCAGGGCCATTCACACACTGTGAATGCCTCCAGGGCAGGAGGAGCTGGTGAAGGCAGGAGGCACCTGAAATCACATGGGCATGTCAATGTGGCACTGCTGTTTGCACACAGAGTGTATTATTAAAAAAAAGGCTCAAGAATCAAATTTGGATCTTGGTATGGGGTGATGTTTGCATAAGGATCTCTTCAAACAGATAGTCACTGTTAGAATGGAGAAGGAGTTTCAGCTGCAGGGGTTCTCCATGTCTTAACCACCTGTCTTAACCACATGTGGAAAACTGTCCTACACAACAATTTCTGTGGGGACTGCTCCTGTCGACCATTTACAAATGTCTCAACACTGACCAGCTGAACATCTTGGTACTCTCTCAGTGCAGCTGTTGACCCACTTAAGCAAACAGAGGCAGGGAATTCTGAGGTCACTCTAGGGACTGCATTGTTGGTGGGTTTGGGTGTACCAAACTCCACTCCACATCACTTTAGTGATGACTAAAGAGTAAATTTGATTTTCAAGCCATAACTTCAGTGATGAGTGAAGTCACATAGTTCCCATCCCCTCCACCATTTCTGCATGGTCCTCTGGTCAGGACCACACATTGTGCTCTACTCTTCTGTCTCTCTCCATGACCCTGTTCCAGCTTTAGCCTTGTCAATCACAGACTCTCATCCTGAGAGAATGGAGGAGCTGCTTAGTTATGTTCTCAGCCCTTCCTGGAGCTGGTTTGGAACCAGTGTACCCTGCCAGATGTGTTTTGCCTCCTCATCGTACAGCTGAGCTCATCAAACTTGTCAGTATAACCCCTTGTGTGGATGAGGCACCTGCAGCTTGCCCAGCTTGCCCTGCATGGCTCAGGGGGTTACTCACTCCTGCCACCCTGCCCCTCCCAGGCTGTGCTGTGGCACCAGGGCTGAGTCCCCTTCACTGCACTGCACCCTGACCAGGCAGGGGTCACTGGCCTCAGCTCCAATGTAACCATTTTGCTGTGAGCAGAGCAGGCAACCTCACTGGCTGCTACCACACACCATGATTGAGGTCTGGGTGTCACTGCTGCAGGTGACATGTGATGATCCAGAAGAACCAGCCCACCTTTAGCTGTCAACTAGAGCTTTTCAGGTGCTTCTCCTTTCCCAGCCCCCTTCTTGCATTCTCAGAGTCCTCTACTCTCCACTGAAATGTCCTTGGAGTATCCCTGCCCTTCCTGTGATGTGCAGCTCAGCTGGGCTCATGCCACCATGCCCTGCATATCCTATGCCTGTTCAAGATCCCAGCAGGACACAAGGAAACATCACCCACCCACCAGCACCCTTTCCCACTGACAAACTGTGTGCCTAAGAGGGACAGCCCCATCCCAGAACCATCTCATTTCATCCCTTCACAGACTGCAGACTCCATTACCAACTTCATGGGCCAAAGCTGCATAGCTGAGGACAGAAGGGAAGCACTGAGGATGCCATGGATCATGCAGGATGAGGCTGACGTGCCCAAGGATGACTGGGCTAGTGGTGGGCTGCATGGCACTTGTCCATCCTTGCTCTGTCCTGGGGCTGCCACTGTGGGTGTTGCACGGAGCCCACAGGGGAGTTCCAAGCCCTGGGTGCTGCAACCAGCTGGGCAGCAAACAAGGGAGAGCCGTGTCAAGATCCCAAGGGTTTTGCAACAAGGCCTCAGGATGAGCTGAACACAGCTCTGTAATTTATTGATCAAAACCAAAAGTGTAATTTGAACATAGGATCCTGTCCCTGAGGAAGAGGAGAGTGGGTTTCCTTGTCTTCAGGCCAGGAAAGATGAGAATGTTTGTCAAAGCAGAACTCATCCCTTGTGCTTGGGCAGGGGCCAGAGAGGCACCTCATGATCTGGACACAGCCAGATGCCATTTCTGCCTTCCCCAGCAGCACTGGGAGTGACATGCTCACTGGGTGAGTGGTATCTTAGAGGATATGACTATGCTGGGCTCCTGTGCAGATGCCAGGCAGTCTGAGCACCCCCATTACAGCCTTGCACCATCAGGAGCCCCTTGGCAAGGGTCAGACAGGGCCCTGTCCAGCCTCAAAGCATCATGCACATGGCATCACCTCCCATGGTGTCTAGGGAAGCACTGTGCACAGAACATACCCTTCCACAGGAACAAGAAAATTTTATTATCTACAGATCTTCCAGGAAAGCCCTTCTGCATTTGGAAGAATGACTGATTCAAGAGTTCCTGCTGCAGCGACAATCTTAGGTCTCAAAGCCGAGGAAAGCCCAGCACAGCCAGGACGAAAAACAGTTTAGAAAGACACAGCAGCCACTTGTGTTGCAGGAGGGGACGGCGACAGGGACGAGCCCCTGCGGTCCCTGCGGTCCCTGCAGTCGCCAGCCAGTGCAGCAGAGCAGAGCTGGCCGGACTCGGCTTGCTGCAGCCCTGGAGTGGGTAGCACGGGGTCGGTGGCAGTGGGACAGTGCCAGCCGCTGCCCGCCCCCAGGGCTCCGGCACTGAGCAAGGAGCGGGGTCGGCAGAGCCTCTCGGAGGGTGGATGTGTAAATCATGCCTGCATCCCCACGTCCCCGCCAGCCGTGCTCAGCCCCGCGTTCCTCCAGCGCTGCCCGGGTCAGGCAGACCTCTCCATCCCACCCGGCCTGGGCACGCTGACACCGGCGCACTCACACCGCAGCTGCCAGCCCTCTTGGCTCCGGTTACAGCCCTATAAAAGGGTTTGGGATGAAGGGCAGAGAGGGACCTGGGCCGCGTGTTTCGCAGCTATGGGGGGCGGCGCTTTCATCCTGGTCCTCGCCGTGGCCCTGGCAGAGGGTGCTGCTCCTGCACAGAGGAAGGTATGGGGATGGGTGGCAACGGGAGTGTGGCAGACCAGGCACTGGATACACTGTGGGCAGCCAGTTCTCCCTTAAATGCCATTTTAGGCTTAGACGAGCAGCAGAGCTTTGCAAGAACAGGTCCAGGCAGAGGACAGGGTATCCCTGGATCACCCCCAGCCACCTGGTATCACCTCCAGAAAGATTTAATCCCATGAGGGAGCCATGCATAAGGCACTGGGGTTTTTGCTTGTGAGCATGGTGTCTGTGGCATCCCCTCTGACATCTGGGTCTGTGTCTGGGTGCACCGTGCATGCTGCAGGGCTGGGACACCCTGGCCTTGCTCCACCATCCTCTCAGCAGCACCCTGGGGCAGCATTTCCCCAGACTGGGATCAGGGATAGCCAATACCCAGCAGCTGCACTCACAGCGGGGCTTGTGTCTCCCCTGGTGTGGGGCAGGAGCAGGGATGGGGTCCCTCTGTGTGCAGGGACAGAGAGTACGTGGTTGGTTGTATTCCTTCAGTGCCAGCTCAGCGGACTGTGGAGGAATGACCAGGATTCACTGATGGAGATTTCGGTGTTGGGGGACAACGGGGACTTCCAGGGGCAATACCTCACACGAGTGACCCTCTCCGGGGGCTGTGCCCAAATCTCCCCCCTGAGGGGTGCCCAGCAGCAGCCTGGAGAGGAGGGCTGGCCCACCTTTGCCTTCACTGTGCGCTGGGACAAGTTCTCCAGTAAGTGCTGGGACACCTGGAGATGGCACAGGAGTTTCAATGGAAGCCACACATGCAGCCAGCAGGAATTTTCTTTTGCCAGGAATTCAGCTGGGTGATGATTTGGTGCAGCTAAGCAGCAACACCTGCACAGCATGGGGATAAGGGACAATGCTGGGCTTGAACAGGGGAGCCCCTCCTCACTCACTATCTTTGGGACAACCGTGGTGGGTCCAGACCCTGTTAGCACAAGGGAGATGTGGTGCCACCACAAATCCTGCCTTGTCTGAGGGACAGGGGAGGGCAAGACCCCCCAGCATGGGTTTGGTGGTAGTGTGGCCTTTGGAGCAGGAGCACAGCTGTGTCTGGGAGTACTGTGGGGAAGGGGAAGCAGCCAGTTTCCCCACAGATCTCCCAAAAAGTGCTTCCTCCTAGATGCCACCACTGCCTTTGTGGGGCAGTGCTTTGTGGATGCAGGTGGAAAGGAGACGCTGAGAACCATGTGGCTGCTGCGTGAAGATGTTGGGTCCCTTGAGGAAGACTGGAAAGCCACGAGGTAGTGGGCGGATATGGGGGACAGTAATCCCACAGAGGGATCCTCACTTGAGGAAACTTGGGGGGGCATTTAGGGATACCCCATCACTGCTGAGAGCACTGGCAGCTCTGAGGGGGCAGTGCCTGTCGCCATCCCACAGGAACTCTCAACTTCCCACAGGGTGGGCAGAAATGTCTTCACACGCAAACGCACCACAAAAGAGAAGATCCTGCAGAATTTGTCCCCTCTCTGTGAAGCTGTGTCTTCACCAGCCCCATGATGGTCTGGCTGCAGCCTAATTCCTTAACAAGGCAAGAAAAACCTGCCTCCCAACTGAGAATAAAATTTTAAAATTATCAGCTCTTGTTGCCTTTTCTTAAAGTCTGTCCTTGCTACACCTTCTGTCCCCAAAGACACCCCTGCTGAGGTGAGGTCTCACCACTGCCCTTCTGCAGGGACATCTGCATCTCTCCCTGATCCCACCCATCCACCTCCCTGGGCTCACTTCCCCTCTCATCTAAACCCAAACTTCCACCCTACATCCTCATTCCCCACCTACCTCATGGTCGCAGAACTAGCAGCAGCATCCTGAATTCAGCTCACTTCCTTGCAGTGCCTTCATATCCATTCCCATCAGACCCTTTCCAGTACTGACACTTCATGCTTTTTGGAGTGCATGATGGAGGCAGCATTATCAGTAGATCTGAGATGTTGATTAAGCACTTTCTTTTTGCTGTATGGCACCTAAAACAAAATGTGCACAAATTAAAGCTCCTATCCCCTCCCATCCCAACCCACTGGGTTACACTCAGGGATTTTCCCCTTCTCTACCACTGCATTTTGGCAGTGCCTCTCTATTTGCCTCTGTGGACACCTGCCAAACTTCGTCAGGTGTTTTGATGCAGAGCTTTTGGCAGGTCTGTGAGTGAAGAGGAAGCCTCTTGTGGAAGTGTTATGAAAATATCCCAGCCCCAGGCCCACAGTACCATGGCCACACAGCCCATCAAGCCTGGCCCAGCTCTAGCGAAGCTGCAGCATGGTGCCATGAAGTAGAGGGATACCTGCCACCACCCTGGGATCTCTAACAAGGTGGCTTGTCCCTGCCAAACAGCACAGAAAGGCAGGACCTGGTTTCAGGCCAAAGAAACAGTGTGTGGCATCCAGGATAACAGCAAAAGAACCCCTGAGGGGAATTTCTCTGAGTTCCTGTGATAGACCATGAATTTGGGACAGAAAAAGATAAAAAGCAGGAGGATGTGTTAGGAAAGGGGTGTTTTCCATTCAGCCCAGCTTTTGAGACTACCTAGATGAGAGATGTGCTGGGCATGAGTGCCAGGATATGCCAGAGCTAGCAGAGGGCACTGGGAGGTGCCACCCCAAAGGGACACTCCCCTGCCCCCAGTTTGCACACTGCAGCCCTGCTGCCATGCCCTGCCCCAAACACTCCTGCCTTGGAAACAGCAGGTGTTGATTCAGCTGAACCCCATGTGAATTTTCAGCTGCCACAGCCATATGCCTGCTCCAGGCATCACAGCAAAGCCATAGCTCAGGAAGACAGGCACAGTCCATGCTGCATTTTGCCCATCAAAGGTCCTTTAAAGCAGCAAATATAAGAAATAAGCGTGAATACAATGCTGGTTATCATGCTCTGTGTGTTTAGCAAACACCCTCACTGGGACTTCAGTAATGTTGCTGCTACAGTAACTTCTTCCTCTAACTCTCATAAGAATAAAAGCAAAAGCATCAAAATCAGCCGCTGACATCCAGAAGAGGCTGGAGAAACGTTACTGCTTCTAAAATGAGTAAGCTTTCCCTTCTGTGCAGTGCTGCAGTGCCCTGGTCAGGCAGTGGCAGCAGCAAAGAAGGGAGGGGGTAAATGTTGAAATAGGTGGTAATTTCCAGCCTTCATGCATGTGAGACAGTTTCCCAAAGAAGGTATTGATGCTTTCCAGACTGCTCTAGGACCGTATAAAAAACTTGTGCCCCCACTTCTCTGCACAGTCGTGCTTATTCCTGCATTCCTTCAGCCCTGGCCAGGTCATGCAGACCTCCTCACCTCACCTGTCCCGGGCACCCTGACATCAAGCCATTCATCTCACAGCTGCCATCCTGATGCTAGTGGGGCTCCAGTTACAGCCCTATAAAGGGTGCCAGGCTGCAGGGCTGGGAGGAGCTCCTAGCAGCCTTGCAGCCATGGGGAGAAGTGCTTTTGCCCTGGTCCTCGCCCTTGCCCTGGCAGTGTGTGTTGCCCCTGCGGAGAGGAAGGTATGGGGACAGATGACAATAGGGATGTGGTGCTGGCTACCTTCTAGACCCCGAAGTCTGCTGTTGGAGCATCATAGTTCAACAGGGAACCAGGGCTGGGTTGCTGGAACTGATGGGAACAGCACTGTGCAGCTGAAGGAAGCTGCAATGAGGTTGGGAAGAAGGGACTGCTCCTGCTAGGATGCTTCTTGCTGCAGGAAATGATTCAGAGGAAGGCAAACAGAGCCACACCCCAGGCAGCTCCTGTTTTCCCACCTAGAGTGTAGGTAAAGCAGTGCACCTACTGCTTCAGTATGAGGGGACTGACACTCCCTTGGGTGGGTGAAACCATCCTGGACAGTGGCTGAGCTGAATGCAGCAGAGCTCAGGCACGATGCTTACACTGAGATGGTAACTCCAGGGACACATCAGGTCTGTAGCACACCACACACTGCTGCAGGCATCTCTGGGCAGAGCCAGGGTGTAGGGGTGGGGGCTGATGCTCCCCCCTGCCTGGTCACTCTAACCCACAGCACTGGTCTTGTAGTGCCTTCTCTCCGGGTCGTGGCAGAGTGACACCGGCTCTCGGATGGTTGTGTTCACCCTGGAAAAGGACAACAGATTCTCTGGTTTTTACCTGCCGGGACCTGCCGCTGGTAGCTCGGAACTCCTCACCTCACCACTGGAGGGGTCCCAACAGGACACAGGGCTGGCCCCACAGCCCACCTTCTCCTTCACCGTGAACTGGCGTCTCCTAGGTAGACACAGGGGGCCAGCATCCCGCAGCTGGACAGAGGGGTGACCTTGTGCCTCACTGCCTGACTCACATCACCTTACATTCTTCCAGACTCAGGGGCTGCTCGGACAACTGTCTTCCTGGGCCAGTGCTATGTGGACACCAACGGGGAGGAGACCCTGCATGCCCTGTGGCTCCTGCGAGAGGCAAACGACAGTCCTGCAGAGGACTGGAAAGCCACCCGGTGAGTGCTGGGTCCCAGATACTGCTCTGCCAGGTCTCCTTCAACTCAGGCTGGATAAGAGAGAAATCCCACGACGTGAAGCATGGGAGAACCATGAGGGTGGAATGGGTTTGTCACCAGTGATATGCAAGGGCTAAGGAGTATCCTTGTGACATGGTCCACCCTGCATGCCAGATTTGCCTCAAGGTGGAGGACCCCAGGATGGGGTCTGGCCACAGAGGGCCTTCCCGGGACCTTCTTTCCACACTCTACAGCAGGGAGAGAGGAGGAAAAGATGCCAGCACCTGGCATAACCTCTGCTACAGGCTGTTGGAACCTGTAGTACCCCAGTCAGCCACAATGCTCCCCTTGGGCTTCCCCTCCGCCCTCCACAGCACACATGACCTCATCTGATTTGCTGTTTTCTGCAGGATTGGCACCAGCATCTTCACACGGATAAAATAACAGCAAGTGGGAAAATCCAGCAGGCTCAGGACGGCAGGGAGTCCCTCGGCAGACTTTGCCTACACCAACGTGCTGCACTTGAGCAGCTCTCAGCCCACAGGTTCATGCTTTCTTAGGCAAGTGCACCAGATGCAAAATAAAGGGTTTCAGTGGGGATGTGGGGCTTGGCTCTGTCTTCCACCCGGCCTCAAACTTGGGTTTGTCTCACCCAGCAGCCACTCTCCCACAGGGAGGTTTCGTGCCGCACTGGGACTGAAAAAGACAACAAGGCTGAGGGCAGCAGGGTCCCTGGGGATGGGGACTGTCCCGGCTCCCCTCCCTGGCAGTGCGCAGCAGAGCTGTGCCTGCAAACCTGATACTGTGTAACATGTCCCTCGGGGTCACTCCCAGGTGTCCCTAGAGACGGGGAACAAGCCGGGCTGGAGCCAGGCAGAGGGAGAAGGCACAGCCCAGTGTGCTGCTGCAGCCAGTGCTGCAGAGCCTTCCCCATGAGAGCAGAGCGGAGGAAGCTCTCGGATGCCTGAGCGTTCGGGGTGGTTGCAAATGACTCTTGCAGAGCCACCAGCCTCCGGTTCCCAGCCCCGGCGGATGTGCAGCAGTGGCTGGCTGCCAGCTGCCCTCCCTTCCCGGGCCAGGGGAAAGCTCCCAAACACCCTGCCCCCAGAGACCCTTGGGCATGGTCCTGTCCTCCGATAAACACATGGGGGTGTGCCTCCAGCCAAGACCCTGATGATGTCCAGTCATGGCTAGGGAAAGAAAACAGGGGAAGGGCACATTTGGCACTGGCTGGATTTTCTCAGGCATCATAGCCCAACCTCTCTGACTTCTGCCTTAGACACTTTGCAAAGTGGCTCTAACACGACCCCTGGGGGCTCAGTTGGCCCAGGGCTGGGGTGTGCAGCTGCAAGAGCTGGAAGCAGGCAGCGGCAACATCATTGTATTTCCAGCTGCTTTTAAAACCACTTTGCAGATTTCTGTTCATTTTTCTGTTTCCATCAATATCCAGCAGCTGGTGCTAGTGGATAAAAATAGGATGGATGCTGACACAGGATTTAGACTTCTCTTGAAGAGGTGGATATATCTTGTTTCTCCTACTGACTGAATTTTCCGTCTCTCTGAGAAACTCTAATTCATTTTTTTTAAAAAGTGCAAACCTGATTCCTTTAAAGCCATGATCAAGAAGTGTTATACATTGGTTACACAACCCAGGCTGGACTTCCTTGGCAATAGAAAGCAAATTTCATTTTTTGCTTTCACAATTTTCAATATATCACTATCATGGAAAAGAGAAGCTACTCTGATACTCGAGGAGTCACCAAGCATAAAAGATTGTTTCCATCTGGCAACACCCATCTGGGACTTGCCAAGGACTGTCCAGGATATTTTTCCCTGAAAACTCATGCTTTCAGTCTGCAAGCATAATCCCACAATGCTGACACAGGCACTTGTTGGGAAACAAAGGAGATACAGGTTGACCTTGGCAGTAACAGAGGGAACAAGGTGGGGACACAGCTGGGACCACAACACTGACTTAATGCAGAGTCAATGCGTATGTGTGCATGCAAGCAACACCAGTGCCCATGCAGACCATGCTCTGATCCCTGCAGCATGCTAGGAAAAAGAACAGGGATGTGCAGCACAGAGGACAAAGAGGGTGGGAGGAATATCAAGGTGGCTCCTACTCCTCTGCTTGATATAATGAAGTCCTCAGCCAAAGGACTCATTTTGAGCACTTTCATAATTGCTGTCTTTTAACCCAAGGCATGAGCTCCAGGCTGAGCTTCGTTCCTCTTTCCAGCTCAGAGCTGCTTGCTGTGGGACTGGCATGAGAATGCAGAAAGCAATGAAAAGTAGCAGACCTGGGTCGTTATGAGCTGAGACCATGGAGCAACCCTCCCCAGCCCTCCCAGCTCCTGGTTCCCAAGCTGCTCTCCCAGAGTTATCTCTCTTCCTGACATCTGTCCAAGCAAGCCAGACTGCTACAAAGACTAGTGACCCCATCATACCCAGGCAAACACCAGCTCACGTGGCTGCTCCCAACTTGGTTGGCAACACCACCATATATTACTTCACATGGTTCATTCGATATCGATTGGTGCTGGGTCAGGAACACTGTGTAACGTCTGTGACACTACACACTCTGGCCTTGAACTGCAAAAAATGAAACTAAAGGGGGAACAGGCCATTACACACACTGACCCTGAACTGCCAAAAACGAAAATAGGGTGGGAACAGGACGTTACGTACCTTGGCCTCGAACTACAAAAAATGAAACTAAAGTGGGGAGGGGCATTACAACCCTGGCCTCAAACCACAGAAAATTAAACTAAAATGTACTGGGGTCCTAGACTTTCCTGATGCCATGCACACCTCCTGGGGAAGGAGTTCCAGTGGTTTCCTGGTGATGCTCAAGGGCTGTCAGTCCTAGCCAGGGTAGAGCTGTGACCCAGCCCTGCTGGGAGCATGCTGCTACCTGTCCTGAGGCAGAGGCTCTGGGCAAGCCCCTCCTTGGCTGTCTCCGCTCCTGACACAATGTTTGCTGTCTCATATGTTGTTTGGTTTTGTTCTCTGGGTGGTATGCAAGTGTGAGGCTTCTTGCAAGCACTGCCTTGCTTAGGTGCCACGCCCCCAAATCCTACACTGAGCTCAGAGTGCCTCCAGTGGACCCACTGACCCCAAGCAGACCTAGAGAAAAGCCTGAATTTAGCAACCCCACAGCAGACAAGGCCCACCCGGTGGCTGTTGCAGCACCCTGGCTCTGCTCCGCTTCCTGTGATTGTGCAGCTCCCCATTACGAAAGCAGCAGTGGAGGCTGACACCGGCTCCTCGCGCTTCCTCCGGGGAAGCTGCTAGCTTCCGCAGCGCCGGGGGTTGTGTGCGTGGTGGGTGCTGGGTGCTCACCACATACACTTTTCTCCAAGAGTCCTTTCGCACCTCTGAGGCAGGGTGAGAGCAGAGCAGCAGCCCTGCAAACCCGCAATGTGCCTCAACAAGCTCCTCGGCACAGCCACAGCCATGCAGACTTCCTCTGCATCGATCTAAGAGGGATTGCCCCCCAACCTCCCCTGGGTTTCTCCCACAAGGCTACCAGCCCCACGTGCAGCCCCCAGAATTCACCCAGCATTTCACCAAAACCACCAGAGAGGACACAGTCACGCACCATTAATATTTATTTAGACTCTATTAATAAGGAAGTTATTCATTATTTTTCTGATCCATTTTGAAGCTATCCCTGCTCATGGCAGGGGAAACTGGACTAGATGACCTTTAGAGGCCCCTTCAAATTAAAACCATTCTATATGACTCTATGGGGAATGTCCTGCAGTAGGACAAGGAGATCTCTACAGATACCACTAAGCTGCACTCTGGCAAAGACACTGCTCACCAGCTCAAAGCGTTTCTGTTCAGCTCAGAACTATTGACTGCATCACCAGCCAGCACAGCAAGGCTTGGGCACACAAGGACACAGCTTTGAATCTGTCCTGTGGCCAGGAAAGCCTTCAGAAGAGCAAGCAGCTCTGCTGCTCTCTGAACATGCTGCCTCAGCAGTCTGGTTCAAGGCATGCCTGCTCCCTGAAGCCCAGATGCCTTCAGGAGATGAAAGGCTCAGCCCTTACGATAGGCAAACAGCACACATGGCTCAGGAAGGACTTCATATCACCTTCTCTAGCCAGGCTTGGAGAGCTGTGGCCATGGCTCAAAAGCTAGCAGGAACAGGCGACATGCTGAGTCTGTCGCAGCAGCAGGCAGGACTACTCCTGTGAGAGCACTGAAGGTCAACTTGCTCCCTCACAGCAAGAAATCAGGCAGCACTGCAGGACTAAGGAGCAGTGACATGGGACGCATCTTTGGGGCCATAAAACAGACTTAGAAGTGCCTGCTCATCTCCAGCTGGGCAGTGAAGAAATAGGGCAGTAGCCTTCACCGCTAACTGCATCCAGTCACACCAAACACTGGGACCTCAGTCCAACTGCCTCCACCCTCCCTGCCACAGCCCATCCCCACAAGCCACCAGGTGCACTCTGGGCTGCAAGCCACATCGGCAGCCATAGCGAAGTTCTCAGAATTTCCTGTCCCATCTCAGATGGAGCCTTATAAAAAAATGTCAGAACAACTCCTCCCTGGTAAACCCTCTGAGTTGCCAGCAATCAGGAGAGTATTCAGAAGAAACTGCTTGGATAGATAATCTGCTCGTGCAGCTCTGCCCTACAGGATGCCCAGTATCATCCCAAGGAGCAGGATGCAGCATTGGTCACATCTCATTGGCATGGTTCTGCTGGATGAGAACTCTGTCAGGGTGCTCCACCCACTCCTGACCCTTGGATTTCCATGGCACCAGCACTGCTGCTGGCAAAGGGTCACTCTGGGGCGGGCCTGCCTCAGAGTCTGCTGCTGCCGGAGGGTCAGAGGATGAGTTGCCATTGAAAGATCTGGGACTGGAGTTAAGTGGACTCTGCTTCTCTTCCCATGACTGACTGAGGTTGCCCGACAGCAAGGGGTCTCCAGGATCAGGGCTGAAGCCCTCCAGCTCAGTGTCATGCTGCACATCAGGTGCTCCCTGGTTCGGAAACTCGCGGATCTGCCTTGACAGTACTGTAAGAGAGGTAGAGCCAACCCTGTCATTTCCAGCCTCCACCCTCCTGTGTTGAGCATGCAGCCACCACAGAGCCCAAGAGGGAGGACAAAGTGTTTAACCAGGACTTCCTCTTCCCAGGGAGGTGGGGAGAGGACGCTGCACAGCTGCCAGGCACAAGTACAGCTTGTGCTCCAAGAGGGACCGGAACTCTCCTGTCCTTGCACCGCCCCTGGCACAGGGCCCTGGCTCCAGGCAGGCCTCTGCAACGGGGCTGAGGAATAGTGCAGAACTGGGGTGAGGCAGCAAGCCAAACCTAGTGGCCACCTCAGGCAAGGGGATGTTGAGTTGGATGTGCCGCAGAGTTGAGGCTGTCTCTGGGGAAGGTGCTGCACTCTGGAGGCAGCACTTCACCTGGAGCCACACCTCAGACCCAACCTGGGCACCTAAGCTGCAACCTGGGCACTCACCCTTGAGCTCCTGCTGTGGCTCTACGCTCCCAGGTGAGCGGATGCTGGGGGACAGAACGAGGCAGAAGGACAGAACCACAATCTGAAACAGAAAGATCAGTACAGATCTCAGCAAAGGAGATGAACAGACATCACTAAATGCAATAAATGCCTCTCTCCCAAACTTGTGAGGACAGCACACTCCTCCACAGACACTGGGGCTGAAGCCACTTACCATGGTGCAGGTTTTTCTTCTGGTAGTTTTGGGGGCGGACCGTCTCACCAAGGCCTGCAGTTTCTGCAACTGTCTGAGCAGCGACCTGCAGGAGAGCAGGAAATGCAGGTTAGCACAGCAGCTGAACCAAGAGCTACACACTTCCCTCCACCTTCTGCAGCCAGGGACAGGCCACAGTCCTGAGAAGAGGAACAACATTCCCCACACAGCTCCTGCCAAACCCAACAAGGCAAACTCACATGTTTTGCTTCTGCAGCTGCTGCACCTTCTTCTCCAGTTCATGGTTTTCAGCTGTGCATGCTGCCACCCTTCCCAGGAAGGATGAGAGGCGTGGGGAAAAAATAGAGAGACTTTGTTGGTCAACAGTGGAGACTTCACATCAGTCATCAGCTCTGGATGGCTGGGGCAGACAAAATTGGTCCTGGGGTTCACTTGGTATCACCTGCAGTAAAGCCCAGAGAGCACCACCTCACACCAGATATGGGGAGGTATGAAGCCCTGTCAGTCCTGCAGAGAAGCAGTTGACCAACCCCTTTGGATGCTCACTCTTAGCAGCACACCAGCCTTGCAGATCTGTGACATCAGGCTGTATTACTAATGACCAGGAAAACCCATTCGACCTAGCAGGTCGGCTATCTGGCTTGAACAGAGCCATCTGGGCCATCTCCAAGAACAAGAGCAGCAGGTAGGCTCTACCCTGATGTTCTAAACCCTCTGCTAAGGGCTGCTGCCCCACAGGGCCAGCCTCACTTTGTGCCCAGGGTGGCATGGGCCCAGCAGCCAAACAGCACAGCAGCTTGTAACAGGTATCCCCTGTTCCCATACCTGGCAATGCCAGCACAACTAAGGCCATACAGGAGGGGAGCAGCCATTCTGTGACCCATCAGGTCATGTACTCACTCCCTTCCCCTTGTTATCAGGCACTGAAGGTTCTGTGCACTAAGTACCAAAACAAATAGACTTCTTCTCCTTCATGCCAGCCTGAAAGTCCCTGGGCATCAGGCCCTTCCCATACCAGCCTTGAAGATCACAGGCACACAGCCAGCTCTGTGTTGCTGACAGCCCTATCACAGAGAAGGGAAGCACAACAGCACAGAGTGCATTGTCTACAAAATCAAGCATTTAGAAAGTCCTAAGGGGCACCTTGGGAGTAGAATCTCCCTTGGATAGCTCAGGACCCCTCTGCTCAGGGACACATCTACCATTGCCTGCTTCCTCCCATGACTGAGGGAGAGCCTTGTATCATTTTTGAATCTATGTTATGATCATTATATACGCATAACCACATAACATTATATGACACATGACCATCTATAAGATCTGATCCAATATACAGAGGGGCCAGGTGACTAGAAATTGTAAGTCAAGATGTATTAGAAAGCAGGTGATTACAAATGCTAAGTTAAGTTGCACGATAAATCCTGTATTACACTGCTTATAGATTGTACTACATTGACTCTGCTTGTAGAAAACCTGTGCCATTCTAATCACAAATCCTCTGCTATACTAATCGTAACATGATAGGAAAATGAAGTTCTGATTGAAACTACAATTCAGCACCATCATCATTATGCCAAGGATCCCTGAAATATATGATCCCTCAGTGTTGGATGACATTGCTGTTCAACCATACCTGTTTTCCAGGCCATCCACATAGATCTTCCTCCGGCGACGACTGTCCTGAGCTGCCTGCTTGTTCCGAATCTTACGACGCACTTTCCTCAGAACTCGCTCTTCAGCCTGCAAGGATCATCTCATTAACAGCAATCCCAGGGTGTTGGCAAACCCACTCTCTCAGACTGTGCACACATCTCAGTGCCCAGCCCTGGACACAAGTGCTTGTGTCCTCTGTCCTTCCCACTGCATAAATTGCAAGGCAAACCCTGGCCTGCTGATGCAGCCAGCAGCTTCCATGTGGTAGCAAAAGTAAGGCATACCTAAGGGAAATGAAAAGCACACAGCTCACAGGCCACTTGGCAAGCAGAAAAAAATAGCTGGAGACACTTGCAGTGTAACTGCTTCCTGAAAACAGCCATGAGTAGGGAGACTGACAGTAGCCAGAAGCTGCTGGAAGCATGGATGACGCACTGGACATGAAAGGAGGAAAAGGACACCAAGCCCAGATGAACATCTGGACAACAGTATTCTCATCAGGGCACTGTCCTATAGTTTCCAACCCTTACAGAACCTGACACATTTGAGTGGCCTAAGTCTGTTTGGTTCTAGTGAGGACTCACTTTGGTCAGTGGCAGGCAGGTTGGTAGTGTAACACCTTCTTTCTCCAATAGCTGCTTCTCCTCCTCTGTCAGGACCAGCTCTGGGAGGTCAGACTAGAAAACAGCAAAAATAAGCCTACTGAGAATGAAAAATACAGGGAGTCCACCTTAGGCCACAGAGGGCATGCACCAAACACAAGGAACTGGAATCAGCTCTCCCAAAGCAGTGTCATGCTTTCCCTCATAGGAGCCAAGTCAGAAGAGAAGGAGAGATGTGAGCAGAAGCAAAAGCTGGGGCCCACAGGCATGGGAGTCAGTACCTGTACAACGGCTCCAGGGACAAGCTGGGGTTCATCTTCCACAGCAACAGCAATGGGGGAACTGGTGCTCTGCTCCAGTGCCATGCTTGTACCTTCCAAACCCACCCATGCCCCTGGAGAAGAAAAGATGAGTCAAATACTGGGCCTCAGTGACGCAGCACCTGACCAGCCAGCTTTGAGTAGCATGAAACAGCAATTTTACCACAGCAGAAACCCTCTACTCTTGGCTCTCTCCATTATTGCCTGACACTTATCAAAACAAACCAATATGGGACTGCTTTTCTCTTTTCTGCCTGTAGCTAGGGCAGAGAGAGTCCATACACATCACTCACCTAGCTCAATGGTAACATCTCCTTCTGCCATGTCAGACCTCACACTTTCCAGTGCAGGCCAGTCCTGGTGAAGGGAGTAGTTATGATCAACTTGCACAATGTCTTGGCTGGCAAAATTGCTACCAAGGCAATGGGACAGATGCTGATCCTCAGAAATGCTGCTGTCATTGTTGGCAGGCAAATAACTGAGCCTGTCTGGTTCATCTTCTAGAGGGGTCAGCAGTGAGCTGATGAAGTCATCCATCTCCTTGTCCAGGAGCTGCAGAGGAATAGCTTTTACTCAGCAGGGAGATAAACCTCCTAAATCTCAGCTCAGCAGCAATTCCTCACCTCAGAGAGCTCACCTCAGGTACTGGCAGGCCCCAGTCTTCCAGCAGACCATTCTGCTCCCCTGAGATTTCAGGGCAGGGAGCATCATCCTTCAGGAGAAAGTCAAGCAGATCCACCTCTGCCAGGGCATCCAGTTCCTCTGGACACGACATCTGAGAAGGGCACCCAAAAATGAGTACAGGCACAGCAGGAGACACCAGCTTTGCTTTAAGGTATCCTACAGACCAAGTATCCCCATGCAATGTCAAGAGCAGGGATGGCAAATTCACAAGCACTTCTCCAGCCAGGCTATTATAGCACCACTGGTGACAACAATACAGTACTTTCCCCACAAGGTTATTGCGACCCAGCCACAGGAGCCATGCTCCACCCAGAGCATAAAAGCTGCAGGAAGGACAGGAAAAGTGAAACAATCCCAGACTTAATGGTGTGAAGAGCATGCAAGGTTCTGCTGTTCCACAGAAGCCTGAAGGTGCCATACCCCCCTTGGTGTGTACCCAGCAGGGAGAGTTTCCTGTCCCAGGAAAATTAAGAACAGTCATTGCTGAGGTTTAAACTAAAGGGATTCTGTTAATGATTAAATGATGATCAAATTCTAAGTAATAGATGACCGAACATAAATTAAATGGTAATCAAATGGTGATTAAGTGATCATTGAAGGGTAATTAATGAGTGACTTGGCAGACCTAAATGATGACTTAGTTATTCAGACAGCTGTAAAACACTGTACTAAATATGAGGTTATTGTAATAAATAAATAGATGTGTGTATATATATATATATATACACGAATGTCACTAGCACACAATAGGCTGAAAGTCAAATGCTCCTTACCTCACTGTAGAGATCAGACACTGGTAAAGCGTCTCTCAGCCCTGAGGATTGACCTGGAGAGCTGTCCCTCCTGCCAGGGAGGTGAGGCCCAGTAGCAGGAGAGCAGCAGAGCTCAGTGGCTCGAGGTGGCCACAGGTACTTAGAGGGCAAAGTGACAGACTTGCAGCCAAACACCGCCCTAGCACTTTGCACCTGTGTGGCTGTGGCAGCTTTAGCTTTGTCTGGCCTCAGCTCGGGCTGCTGCTGTTATGTCCTGACAAGACATGGCCCAGGAGCCTCGGTCCCTGAGGAGATGTGGCCTCGCATGGCTCCCAGCAGGATCAGCCTGGCCGGCTCGTGGGCGATGCCTGAGCCACGGCACCGCTCAGGCTGCCAGAGCACAGGCATCCATCACACCTCTCCATCAGCGCTGCTGAGCTTTCACATCTAGTTTCACAGTCTGGGGAAAAAAAACAAAACAAACAAAACCGGAAAAAATAAAAAGCCACCTAAACCACCTGAAACCCCACCCAAAACCAGAGGGGCAGGCCCCAGCCAGGGCTGCTGTGCCAGCTGACAGGGAGGAGGGCTGTCGGCAGATAGTGGAGCAGCAAGAGGAAGAGAAGCTGGGCAAACCCGGCAATGGCAGGGCCCATGGCTTCCACAGACTCGGAGTTTCCCTCAGGGAGCGTGGCAGACAGCAAGGGAACAGGAGGAGCAGGTGCGGCAGAAGGGTGACCGGAGCGCAGGGCCGGGGATACCCACTAAAGGAGAACTAAACAGCCCTTCTCAGCCCCAGCCGCAGACTGGACCACGGATCCCCTAATCCCCGGACCTCCCGGACCCTCAAAGCAGCGGCCCCCAACCCCCGGTGGTGCCCGGCGCCCTCCCGCCCCTCACCTCAGCCCCGCCGCTCCCGATGCACCGCGGTGACGTCACCCCGTCTCCCGGCGGGCCCCGCGCGCCGCCCCTGCCCCTCCCGCGCTGACGCCCCGGTCGCCCATTGGTTGCGAGGGGGCTCGTGGGCGGCGGGAGCGCGCGCGGGCGGCGGGAGCGCGGAGCGGGCGGGGAAAGGAAGGGATGGGAGAGAGGGCTTGAGGGGAGGGCGGTGGGCCCGGGGTCATGCGGGGCCCCGGGGGTGTCCCGAGGCGGGCGGGCGGGCGGGCGCCCGAGAGTGCGGTGTTAGCAGCGGGCGGAGCACGGCCCCGCTGCGCTGGCGCGGAACCGTGTTCAGCCCCGGGACGTCGGGCCGGGCAGCGCGGGTACAGAGTAGCGCTGTCCGTAGGAGCGGGATGCCCGTGAGGTTGTGTCCGGGTGGAGCGCAGCCCCGGGGCACCGAGCGGGGCCGTGCCGTGTCACCCGCGGCGCGCCGTGCCCGGCGCATGCGCGGCGGGGGGTGGGGGGGGCGGGAAGCGGGCGGTGCCGCCCGCTCAGCTCCCCTCAGCGTCGCGGGGCTGCCGCGCTGCTCCTGCCCGCGCAAAGGTACGGGGACGGGGGACGGAGGACGCACGGTGTCTCGGTAACCGGGGAGGGAGGGCTGCGGAGTGGGGTCCTGCGGACCGGCAACGCCCTCGCTCTCGGGGGGCTGCCGGAAACGGATATCCCGGGGACCCTGCCCCCGCACCCCACCCGGTAAATGGCGGGGAGGCAGGGAGGAAGCAGCTTCCCGGTTACCGGGGCTTCTCTGCTCCAACAGGGGCTTGTCCGCGGGGCTGCGGTGACCTGGGGGCTTCCGGGGTTCACTCAGACTTTGGGGCGTGCCCAGATCGCCCTTGGGGCCGGCGCCACCCGAGCACCGAAGCCCACCGGAGGCTCGGGGGCAGCACGGGCTGCCGCGGCCACGTTATCCCCGGCCACGTTATTCCCGGGGCTGCCCTTTCCCTGCCCCACCAGGCCCGGGCCTGGAGTCCGCCCTGGCCAGGTCCGGGCCAGCATCCCCACCTCGGGGGTCCCTTGGGGACCGGACTGGACAAACCTGGCCGTGGCCACCGGCCCGGGGACCGTGGGGCTCCCTTTGGGGCGGGCCCGGCGCCGCTTTTCTCCCGGCACCCACCCACCCTGCCGGGACATGGGGAAAAGTAAGTGGCAAGGGTGTCTGTGTCTTGCTGCCTGAATTTGGGTGAGGAAACGAGGGCACAACGCTTCCCATAGGCACACCAAAGCCAGGGAGGTCATCGCAGCAGTTCCCACCAGGACAGACAGCTGGCCATGGGCCCCGGGATGGGGCGCTGGAGTGGTTCCCATGCAGGGTGGGACTGGCCCCGACCGGGGAAGGCGTGGATCCCCACCATGTCCCGGCTGAAACAACTAACCAAGCAGAGGGAAATGCTGCCCCATCCTCTGTCTGTCCCGTGCCGTATCCTGCCCGAGCCCCTGCAAGCTCCCCATCCCTTTGAATCTGCCGGCAGGATGTCTACATGCTTCTGCCGTGGCTTCATCGCTGGCTGTTAGACCCATATTTGGTAGCGATAATTGTTTACTCCGTTCTCTTTTCGAGACTCGCTTCTGCGAAGGGGGGGGCACATATTTTTGGGGTCTTTAGTTTTGCCAAAACCTGAGTTGCCCAGTAAAGGGTTCAGATCACCTAACTCTCCCCAGGTCGTAGGGTGAAACCCCCCAAGTGCTAAGTAAATCTGTGATGGTGCATGGGGAGCACCACCTGAGCACTCAGTTTGCTTGCTGAATGGCAGCGGCAGGAATCTGGTGCTTCCCAATGGAACCTGTCCCATTAAATTTAGGAAAGGGGGAGTGGGAAGGCTGAGGAAGGGGGAAGAGGGTCCTGTGGGGTGGGGTGCCGTTTTCAGCACTGAGGTTTGCTGGCTGCTGGGTAAAGTGACCGCAAAATACAGCCACACTGTCTTCTTTCTTTCACTTTTCTGCCTGTCCAGCAGCACAGTGCTGGGCAATTTGCTTGTTGGGGGAAGCATGGGTGCCTAGATTAGGGCACCCAGTGCTTTCCAGAGGTTATGACAGCATCCACTGCACCTCAACCCCTGCTTTTGGGGTCCTGTGCTAGAGGGCCAGCTTGCTAAGGATGCAGGAGAGGCTGAGGCTGGAGTCCCACTGGCCCACATGCCTGCCTTCATCATGGGCAGTCTAGAGGTGCCACGATTTGTGCTCCATGGCTTTGGAAGTGAGGGGATGCCCAGCGGGAGGGGACAGGATGTGAGATTTGTGCGAAATGTGGGCAGTTAATGGCCGGAGCTGCTTCAGCACAGTGCATGTGAGCAGACAGGCAGGCTGCGGCTGTCATCCTCCAGCCCAGCTGCCCGGCCCCTGCCCATTTCCCATGCAGAGCAGGGCTGCTCTCCCTGCAGGAGTGAGAGGATGCTCCCGTCCTAGCCATGGACAACAGCAGAGTGGCTGCAGGGGTGCTGTGTCTGGGCTTGACACCCACTCATGCTCCCTGGGAGCAAGCTTGGCCTCAGCTGGAAGAAACTGTCCTCCCATCTGACGTGGACATGCAGCTGGGAAAGAGGAACTGGGCTGAGCGGTCTCAGCAGCGTGTGACACTAAACCAGCTGGAGCTGCTGGCTTGAGCCTTCCCATAGGTGCAGGGCTGAGCCCTGTCTACCTCACTGCCTGCTGTGGCTGTGTGTACTGGTCCTGTACTGGAGAATGCAGGAGACCCAGCCAGAGCCTAGTCTAGCTTCTTACTAGCTCAATTTTTGACCCTGTTGATGGTGCTGGCGTGCAGATGCCAGCCAAGCCACTGCTGCATGCACTGTGTTTTGGTGGCCTGATATCTTCCTAGCTGTGCCGGTGGCTGTACTGACTGGACTGTGCCTGTGGAAAACCCCAGCTAAAACCCTAGGATGGTTTGCAGCTGATAAAACTTCCTGCAGCCAGCTCCCGGTCCAAGGATGGTGGGGCCTTTCCCAGATGAAATTTGGTATTGCCATAAAAAAAGAAGGAAAAAACCAAACCTCATTACCAAACCTCTTTCAGAGTATCCCTTAAGAGAGCATAATAAAAATGGTGAAACTGTTGCATCTGGACATTTGCACTCTTGTTCTGGAAACTTGTCACAAGTGTTCCAACTGTCTGCAGTTGAATTTTGGTTGATACTTTTTTTTTTTTTTTTTTTTTTTTTTTTTTTAAGACACAAACCCTCCCCTGTAACCGTTACTGCAGCAGTGAACTCGTGTGACAAAAATAAAGCAATTCCATCATGTGACCCAAAATTCACTGTCAGTGGTCCCCAGCAATGACGTGGTGTTTCCTTGGGCCACACGGTGCTGTGTGCCCGCAGCCCTGCCTGCGCTGACCCTGCCCTCAGGCAGAGCCTGGAGGCCAACACCACCATCTTGGTTTTGCTCACCTTGTGTGGGGTGAGATGGAGGAAACCACAACAGCTCCTGGGGGAAGTGGTGGGACCCCATCAAGGTTACCCCTCCCCCTCATCATCTTCAGATCAGCTCAGAAGCGTTCCCATGGTACAAAAAGGGTTGCACATAGCTTGCTATAAAATGCAGAAGTGTGTTAATCCAGCTGCTCCGGTGCCTTATCTTGTTTTGCATACTGACAACGTGATTGAGAATAGGTTTGACTGAGAATGGGTTTGCTTTCTCTGGAGGTGAGCCAGCAAAAATTTGGTGTGTGTTCATCAAGACTTGGTTTGTTTGGGTTTTTTGTTTTTTTTCTTTCTAGGGGGACAGCTTGTGTTTCACTGTTCTTCTCCTTTTTTTTCCTGGATTGCACTGCCAGGCTCCCACGCTGTCTCATTTGTTACATCTAGTCCAGCGTTTTTCTCTCTGCATGGTTCCTGGAGGGGGCTGAGCCCTGCCTTGATACCCTCACACTAGACAGCAGATTTGCAAACCTTGTGTGATTAGTTGCCACATTTTGCTGACAAACCTCACCCCAATTTGAGGAGGTGCCCTTTTGCAGCAGAGAATGTTTCTGCTCTAGACACTGCTGTCATCAAAGTTTAGCTGCTAGAACCTGGACTTTTTCCATGGAATACAGAAATTGAAGTGAACCATCTCCCTTTTCTTTGAGGTCTTTCTTGATGTCATCAGCATCTTCCCTGCTGAGCTCTGTCATTTTTTAAGTGTTTGGGAGTGGGAAGACTAAAGCTGTCATCTTGTGGGGTCTTGGGAAGCACGGTGACCCCCTCAGTGAAGAGTGTGCTAAGGGGTGCCTGTGGTGCAGTGCCTGATTTTGGGTGGCTTTGTGAGGGCAAGAAGAGGATGCAGAAATAGTGACAGATGTCCTGGCTCCTCTCAGTTCCTCTCTACTGTCCAACGTCCTCCACTCCTTCCTCCATGGTCTCTGACCTTGTCTTGTCAGTGGCATGTTCTCCTTTTCCTGCAGAGGGATGGAAAGCAGCTTTATGCTCAACTTGAGAATATTTTTAGATGTAGAGAAGTTGGCCTGGTGACCGCAGCAGCCCGCCCTGCATATAAAATACTTGGAAAACCCTTTCCATGACAGGGTGTTCCTCATTTGTTCAGCTCCACAGCTTTGCTGGTGCTTCCGGATAGACGGCAACGGCACAGGCAGGTGCCTCTGCCACCTCCTTCCCTCTGCTGATGGGTTCCCTCACTCCAGAGACGAAGTGCATTTCATTCCTCAGCAGCAGAGACAGTGGGGGCCACGGGCCTCCGCAGAAACATTGCAGAACGGCTCAGGAATGCAGAGCTGGAGCCGCTCCATGTGCTGGCGGAGGCGGCACGCTCCTTGGTCCCTGCCTCCCACCCTGCACCACCAGCGTGGCCTTTATGGCTCTGCAGGAGCTGTGCCCCTGCCCTCTGACTTGCCACTGGCCAAAACAGGACATGGATCCTGCCCCTAGGCTGCTCAGGTCTGTGTTTGGGAGCAGCCTGCACTGGTGTACCCCCTCCCAGGGGTACCAAGAGCTGGCAGTGCCAGGCAGGGATACGCAGACTCACCAAGTGCTGCTGCACTGCAAGGAAGGCTGCCAGCAGATTTTCCCAAGAACCTTCCCAGGCCAGGCTGAGTATGCAAGATCAGCTTTCCCTGACAGCCATAATAGGAAGTCTGGTAGAAGCAAATCAATCTAAAAGAGAATAAGCAGATGTGCATCCCACCAGTGCTCTTGCATCCTCCCATCACTGAAGTTTAAGGGCAAGGCAGCCTGGGTCAGCAGAACCGTGGACTCCCTCTATATGATCTGGCTCTCAGGGAGGGGAAAAGGCATGTCACCTGCTGGAGAGCATTATGTTGAGCCCAGACAGGGCCAGGGAATGTTGAGAAGGGCATGGAGCAGTGGGGTGGGAGCAAAGGACTTGGTAAGGACCCTGAGGGGTTTGGTAACCTGGGAAAGCACTGAAAGCTGTTTCACAGTGGGTAGACCTGAAGAAAATGACTCTTACAAACTGCATCAGGCAAGTGGGGCACTTACATACAACCTCCTTCTACTTCTTTCAGCTTTTACTCTGCAATACAGATATTGCAGTTTTGATTAGGTGTTATTAGGTGTCCCTCTATTGAGGGACATTTGCTCTGAAGCTGCTCTTTGCAGTTCTTTAAGCCTGAACTCTGCAAGTACCTGAAAGGAGGTTGTAGTGAGATGAGAGCCAGTCTCTTCTGCCAAGCCTGCAGTGAGAGGACAAGAGGAGATAGCTTTGAGACAGAGAGGTTCAGATTAGATATCAGAAAAAAAAATTCACTGTTAAGGTGATAAGGCATTGGAATAGGTTCCCCAAGGAGGTGGTGGAGTCACCATCTCTCGAGGCATTTAGTCATCTAGCTCTGGTGCTGGGTGATAAGATCTAGTGATTTAGAGGTTACTGTGGTAGTGCTGCAGGGATGGTTGGGCTGGGTCATCTTCCAGCCCTGATGATTCTGTGATTCTATTCTATGAAGCTGATCCTTCAAGCTGTACCCAACTTGAGTCCTTTTTCAGATGGCTCTTGTATGCCCATGCAGTGAGACCTGCCACAGGTGGTCCCTTGCCCTCCTGTGCATTGTCCTGTGCCCTGGGTTGGTGCTGTATCTGCTGCTGTAGACTCTGATCTCATGAGCACTCCTTGGGTATGAGTGGTGCTTTTCCCAGATAATTGTATTTAATGTGTGAATTCAATGCCTGGTGCCCTTTTCTTGCATCCCTGGCAGCTTAAGGCTTTTCTGTCCCTCTGTGCTCAGGCTGCCAGCTCAGCACTGTCTGCTGGTGACATGAGGGGTCCTGATAGCTGGAGCAGGACCCTGTCAGCTCTGGGTCATAGCTTGGTTTTCCTCTTGTGGCTTTTGTGTCATGGCAGGTTTAATTATAACCACTTCCATCATGCTCTCACAGCTTATCTGGTGTGCTCCCTCATGCTCACTTCCTGTCCCTGGCAGTATCTCTGTTGGGTACCAGCTGCTGTCAGTTGTACAGGCAAGTAAAATTGGCTTTAGGACCTTAAGACAGGGAGGTGGGGGTCCCAGTGCTGGTCTCAGGTCCCAGGATCTGGAAAGTGGGATCTCTCACAGGCTTGCTGGCACAGGCTGCAGCCCTTGCTTGCCACTGGAAACCAAGTTCTGGCTTTCAGGTGCTGCTGAGAGAGGAGGAGCAAGCACACTGCACGCTGGTGGGGTCAGCAGCCAGTGCTCACCCATCTGTCTCCTCTGGCAGGTGACGCAGGAGTGGGGACAGCCCAGCCGCCACCATGGTTGCCCTCTCACTGAAGATCAGCATTGGCAATGTGGTGAAGACGATGCAGTTTGAGCCCTCCACCATGGTGTACGACGCCTGCCGGATGATCCGTGAGCGGGTGCCCGAGGCACAGATAGGACAGTGTAAGTCCGTGGTGGGGCTGGCTGCCTTGCCAGGGCTGCTGTGGTTTAGCTCCTGGCATTTCACTTGTCTCCCTTTTCTTTTCTGTCTGTGGCTCTCTGGCTGGCACTTTCCCAGTGACGTGGTGGGGTAGGGGGACTGGGGTCAAAGTCCTCTTGCCCAGCTGACGTGTGGGTCTGAGCTTCTCAGACTTCCCTCCTCAACAGCCCAGAAGAACATTTATGTGTTTAGAAGTTAGGAAACCACATTTGGAAGTGAAATAACTCTTCAAGCAATTTGAGTCCACTGCCCTTTCTGTCTCTGCTCTTCTGTCCTACTTGCATTCATCACACTAGCAAGGGTTACGTGGGTTTAAACAGTTGCAGGGGTCATTGCAAACATTAATAAACCATTTGAGTTAATTTTTTCTTTCTTGTGATAGATGTAATCTCCACTGGGTCTGTCTCCCGCTGGCAGCTCTCTGCCAGACCCGTGCTGGCACTCCATTACCTTTCTAGGCTGCCTCAGCTCCAGTATTTTCTTGCTGCCGCTAGGCTCACAATTTAGCCTATGGCTCATGCGCTCATGATGTGACTCACGCCCACACAGATGTGGCCTGTCCCTATCATGGACAGGGGGTTGGAGCTCTGGGGCACTGTCTCAGGGGCTCCCCTGAGTCTCTGCAACCCCTGAAAGTGGCTATGCCACAGAGGAGAGGCAGCAAAGTGGAGGTCAGGAGTCGTGGGAAGAGGAGGGGGAGTGCAGTGACATCTGGGAGCAGCACATTCCTTGAGGTTGAAAGGAAATGCTTGCCCGGCTGGTCAGCAGTCCAGCAGACCATGGCTTTCAGCTTCAGCAAGAGACTGATGTCTTTGGATGTGTAGGGCTATAGTGGTGTTGGAAGGAGCATTGCATTTCCTGCTCCTGGGTGTGAGCCAGCCTGTTTATAAAAAAAGCAGCAAGGGGAAGGCCTTAAAGGGAACTTCTTATTCCTGCGTTCCTTTACAGTTGCTCACAGCCTTTCTTTTCCTATGTGTTCTGTGCATCTTTTACTTCTTTTTGCTCTCCTTACTCACGGTCACTTGGGCTTCTTTTTTGAGCTGCCCTGTTTTTTGGTCACCTTTGGGCTGGGGGAGCTTTGGTTTAAGTTTCCAGCTCTGCTCTTGCTCTGTCTCAGGAAGTGCCTCTCCCCGCCCAGCCTGTGGATCTGGGGCAAGCTGCACAGTTTTCAGTGCTTTGGATTTATCCTCTTGGAATTTGCTTTGAAAACAGTTTGGTTTTTTGTTGTTTTTTTTTTTAACTTCAAAAATAAAATGGCAAGCTTTCATGATTTTTCTGCTCCCTGTTTAGTAGGATTCTAACGGCAGTGTTAGCCAGGCTGGCGCAGGGCGGCTCAGGAATTTGTCCCTCCCCAAAGAGAGCTGCCAACATGATGACGAGTTATAAACATAGCCAACCAAGACAGCCTGCGGCGCAGGATTGTTGCAGAGGTGGAGAAGGACCTTTCCAGGGCAAAGCCAGGCGTGGTCCTGGCCTCTTGCTACATGAAAATGGGCCTGTCCCTGTGGGTCTGAGCTGGGGAGCCACTGCCCAGCCTCCACAGCAGCCTTTTCACCAGACACTCCACCCTGAGGGAGCAGGATTTGGTGAATGATATTTACACACCACCTCTGAGACCTTGTCAGCCTTGAGCCCATTCTCCTTGAGTCTCCTCTTTGCAAAAAGAGGAGTCCCAGCTCCCCTAATCCCTCACACCAAGGTTCCATCACTCAAATTGTCTCTCTATATCTTTTCAAACTGCACTGTGTCCCGAGGAGATGCAGACTCTACCACTAGAGAGTACTCAAAATGTGGATTGCTTAGATTTTATCAACCAGTTCCCAGCACCCCTCCTGGTGATCCCCAGCATTTTACTACCTTATTTTCACTAATACTACACATTGCACTGAAGATTTCAGAGAGCTGTCAGCCACAACTGCAAGCTCTTCCTTCTGTTGTGTCTGTCATTTCCAAGTTCAGCATTGCATAGGCATACCACAGATGATTTTTTCCATAGATAACTGTGGTAAAACCTCAGAGCTTGTGTGCCAGCTTTGTTGCCCACTTATTAGGTTTAGGCTCCAGCGTTCACAGGGCTCCTGTGATTCAAGCACTGGGCTGCACCAGTGCATGTCCCTGGGCACAGAGTAACATCATGGTGGCCCTGTGCTGCTCAGTACTACCCTATCAGAGACTTTATCTGTTTTTTCAGCCAATGATTTTGGGCTCTTCCTCTCCGATGAAGACCCAAAGAAGGGGATCTGGCTGGAAGCTGGGAAGGCTCTGGACTACTACATGCTTCGCAATGGGGTAAGTATCCATCCCACATCCTTCCAGCTGCATCCTTTTCTTCCTGGTTGGATGCCTTGCTTGCAGCATGGAGGTGGTATGGGTGCCTGCTGTGCTGCCTTGCATTGTGCCCTGCAGCACGCCCTGTGACCTTCAAAATTCCCCTGAGCAGAGGGGAGCTGTTGGCCTGATGGGATGTGGATGCCTTGTGCTGGTACCACTGCTGGTAGCTGTGCTTTGCTGTGTCTGCAGGATACCATGGAGTACAAGAAGAAGCAGCGGCCCCTGAAGATCCGCATGCTGGATGGAACAGTGAAAACGGTGATGGTGGATGACTCCAAAACTGTCACAGACATGCTCATGACAATATGTGCCCGGATTGGTGAGGAGAGGACAGCAACGGGGGGTGGGGGGAGAAGGGAGGTGGGCAGAGAATGGCGGAATCTGACAGGCTTCTGGGCCAGCAGCAGCAGCTCTGTGGCAGCTGGCCTAGCAGCAGGGGTGTGTGATGATTGCATGACACTGGGAAGGGGACACTGCTCTGCACCCCTGTATTGCTTCATACTCTGTGCTTGGCAGAACAGTCCCTGCTGAGTTTGGTTCTCTGCTCTACTGCAGGCATCACCAACTATGATGAGTACTCACTTGTACGAGAGATTATGGAAGAGAAGAAGGAGGAGGTTACTGGCACCCTCAAGAAGGACAAGACCTTGCTGCGAGATGAGAAGAAGATGGAGAAGCTCAAGCAGAAATTGCACACAGATGATGAGTGTAGGTGCCTGGATGTGCTGGGAATGGGGTCATCCTATGCCAATGGCCTTGGTGAAGGGGAGCAGGGACCCCTGTGGGGGGAGGAGGGTGTAGAAAGGAACATGTGGATGAGGGAACATGTGCTCGTACTCTCTAGAATGTCTCCTGCCAGGGGGCACAGGGCAGGAGGGTGAGAGCTGGGATGCATCTGGCAGACATCCATTTCTTGCTTGGCATAAGCAGCCCCAGGGCTGGGACCGGCTTTGCCTTGGTGCCTGTCCCTGCTCACACCCTGTCATTGTCTGCAGTGAACTGGCTGGATCACGGCCGGACCCTGCGTGAGCAAGGCATCGATGACAATGAAACGCTGCTGCTGCGGCGCAAGTTCTTCTACTCTGATCAGAACGTGGACTCGAGAGATCCTGTGCAGCTCAACCTGCTCTATGTGCAGGTACAGCTTCCCAGAGCAACTGGTTCCACTGCCGCCTGCCAGCCCTAACAAGGCTGGTGGCTGAAGATTTTGTCAGGAGCCATGATGGGGGGGTACTTTGGGATACTCACTTATGTCCTGGCTAAGAGTCAGCACTGGCTGGCAATCCCAGACCTATCCTCTGTGTCCTCCAGAGCTCCCTAGGGAATCCAATGTCAGCTCTGTCTGGTAGGAGCCATCCTGAAGTCCTACTGCTGTTCCTCTCCCAGGCTTGATGCCTGTAGGGAGCAGTGTGGTCCTACATACTCCTGTTTTGCAGAGCCACTTTTTTTAAGTCTGTAGAACATGTTGTGCTTGATATGGAGGAGAGCAATGATAGGGCTGCATGGCTGCCCAGCCCGCAATGTCTTCTATTCCCGTGCAGGCTCGTGACGACATCTTGAATGGTTCCCACCCTGTCTCCTTCGACAAAGCCTGTGAGTTTGCTGGCCACCAGTGCCAGATCCAGTTTGGGCCATACAACGAGCAGAAGCACAAGCCAGGCTTTCTGGAGTGAGTGTTCTGAGGAGCCCCTGGGCTTGTCTTGAAGCAGCTGGAACATCTTGGCAGCACCCATCTTGCCACACTGCCTTGTAGGGCCCTGGGGGTTTGCATGCCTGTGGTGCAACCCCTCTCCTCCCCACAGTACAGTCCCCAAGCATAAGGATCCACAGCAGCCATGAGGGGTGCCAGTCCCCCATCCTGCTCCCTCTGGCAGCCCTATAGTGACATGCAGTCAGCAGCCCACCCTCTGGCCTGCCTCGATGCTGCACAAGGGGCTGCATTCTCAGCACCTTTACCCCACTCTTAGCCACGGCAACTCCAAGTACAGCTTGCATAGCTGCAGCAATCTCTCCCACATTCTTACTGCTTCCAAAACTTTCCAGCTTGTGCCCTGGCAGGGGCTTGTCTGAGGCTTTCGGTTGGACTTGTTCATAGTCAAGGACAGATACTGGCTTTGGGCTCTGCTGCTAACAGCTCACTTTTCTGTCTCTTGGCAGGCTCAAGGATTTCCTGCCCAAGGAATACATCAAGCAGAAAGGAGAACGCAAAATCTTCATGGTATGTGCAGTGTGGGGGTTGAGATACGGACTTTTTGTTCCTCCTCACTAGAGGTTGAGACACTCCTGTCTAAAGCAGTACACATCAGTCTGGTGGGTGAGAAATGGGAGCAGGAGCTGTAAGTGGGCAGACCAGGCAGCTCCTGAGGTCTCAGAGATCAGACCAGGGACAGGGGATACTGGTAGGGTGGGGACAGCCTGGAAGGGCTGTGCAGTGGTGTCAAGGCAGGACTGTGGAACTGGTGCAATATTCTGTGTTTGCTGTTACAGGCCCACAAGAACTGTGGGAATATGAGTGAGATTGAAGCCAAAGTTCGCTATGTGAAACTTGCTCGTTCCCTCAAGACCTATGGAGTCTCCTTCTTCTTGGTCAAGGTAGAACAGCAGCTGCTCACTGTCCCACTTTAGACTCACCAAAATTTTGCTTCTGTTGTGTCTCCAGCTGCTTCCCCTCAGGCTATGTTGCTCCAGTATTTCTGCATCTCCCCTGTTGCATTTCCCTGTGCACTGCCTTCCTACTCTTTGGTTCATGGTTTTTCTCATTGTCAAGATACATGTGATAATTGTCACCACTAGAAAGTGTGGCCTTGCGGGTGTTTTGGTAGCTATGGCTATATCTCTGCCTTGAATGATCTATCCTGGGGATAGCCCACAGCCCTTCTGTTGTGGCCCACAGGAGAAGATGAAGGGGAAGAACAAGCTGGTGCCACGGCTGCTGGGGATCACTAAGGAGTGTGTGATGCGCGTGGACGAGAAGACCAAGGAAGTGATTCAGGAATGGAGCCTGACCAACATCAAGCGTTGGGCAGCCTCACCCAAGAGTTTCACCCTGGTAGGAACCAGGGGTGGTTCCCCATGCCTCTTCCCCACTGGTGCCCCTGTAGTGGGATTCTCTCACTCTAGCCCCTCTCTCAGCTGTTGCTCCATGGTGGCACAACCTTGCCCTCTGTCTGGTGCCTCTCCCAGTGCTTGCTTTGGAGGCTGGCACTTGGGTGCTTAGTGCATACCAGAGGGGCTCAGGATGGCTGCCAGTGCCCTGCTCCAGTTCTACTCTGTGCCCTGCTGTTGCAGGATTTTGGAGATTACCAGGATGGTTACTACTCAGTGCAGACGACAGAAGGGGAACAGATCGCCCAGCTGATTGCTGGCTACATTGATATCATCCTTAAAAAGGTGAGGCTATGCTGATAGCCCCTCTCCGGAGAGGTATACAGAATGTGCCTTCCAGCTGCCTCCAAACAGCCTTTGGCAGATGGCACTGCTGGGAAAGCTGGAGGCAGGGCAGGAGGACCCTGTGACTGGTACGACATCTGGGCTGCGGAAGGAGGGGAGGGCTTAAGGGTATAATTTTCTATTTCCCTTTGCAGAAAAAGAGCAAAGACCACTTTGGATTGGAGGGTGATGAGGAGTCCACTATGCTGGAAGACTCCGTTTCTCCAAAGAAGTAAGTCTTCTAGTAGCAAGGCAGCTGCCAAACAAAAGTTGAATGGAGAGTGGGCTCCAGTGAAGCTTGCAGCACAGCAAGAAGAGCTGCCACTCCCACGGAGCCTGGTACCAGTGCTGTAGCCATCCCTTTACCTGGTATTTCTCTCCATTTCAGGTCAACAGTTGTGCAGCAGCAGTTTAACCGTGTAGGCAAGGCAGAGCTGGGCTCTGTGGCCCTGCCAGCCATCATGCGGACAGGGGCTGGAGGGCCAGAAAACTTCCAGGTGGGCACGATGCCACAGCCTCAGCTGCAAGTCACCAGTGGCCAGATGCACCGAGGGCACATGCCTCCCCTGGTAAGCTCTCCTTGGGCTCACCATAGGACACAAACTCTGAGAGATGACTGTCAGGCCTGTGTAGACCAATCTGTTTGGGTCTATGACCGAACATTGTCTTGCTAAGAAGAGTGGGGGCTTTGTGCCACTGGCCTTGTGTGCTTGCTGGCCTGACTGAGCTGGCATCCTCCTGCACCTTCTCTGCAAACTTGAGCTACACACCAGCATTTTCATCTGGCCAGTGACTACAGCTGCTCATTCAGGTTGTGACTGGACAGCCCTGTTTGGTCTGTGGTTTGCAGCAGAACCCAATGCCATGTTTGCTGCCCCCATTTCCTGTGCAGGTGAAGGAGCACTTGGAAAAGGCCACGAGGAGGCAAATTTCTTTTACCCCATGTAGCCTGGTGGGGCGGGCTTGCCTGTGAAAGCCTTGTGGGATCTCACAGCATCTTCTCTCCGCTCCCGGAGAGCTACTTAACTGTGAGACTTGATTGTAATCATGGTGGGATGAGACATTTTCCAGTGGGAGTTGCAGAGGGGAGACTTCTCTTAAGTTTTTGCTAAGTGCACCCCACTTTGTGGAGACCTACTTAGAGCAGTGCCATTGGCAGCACAATGCAGGGGAGCATTTGAGCTGAATATGTAATCCTAGATTCTAAGCTTTTGGCATATCTCACTCAGTCTCTGTGTTGCAGACCTCAGCCCAGCAAGCCCTGACCGGCACTATCAACTCCAGCATGCAGGCTGTGCATGCAGCCCAGGCCACGCTGGACGACTTCGAGACCTTGCCACCTCTTGGGCAGGATGCTGTGAGTGCTGGGTGAAAGTGGAGTGCTGGGGGTAGACCTTGCTGGAAACTGGGCTGGATGAGGCTGGCCACAGTCCCAGAATTGTTAGCAGCTCCTGGGAAGATCTGCTGCCTGAAAAGAGATAGGGTTCTATCCTGTGCTGTGGGCAGACATGGCGGGGACACTTGGTCCAGTCATTTGATCAGGATAGACGAGAGAACTTGGGTGGTTACAGGTCTTCCCTCTCTTTTCCTTATATCCTCTTCCTTGCACTTCTCTATGTGAGCATGTGTGCAGCTACCCACCACTTCTGTCACCATCTCCTGATCCTGTTCTCCCCATTCAGGCATCAAAAGCTTGGCGCAAAAACAAGATGGATGAGTCGAAGCATGAGATCCACTCCCAAGTGGATGCCATAACTGCTGGCACAGCCTCAGTCGTCAACCTCACTGCAGGTATATGGAGAATTGCAGTAGAGGGATGCCCCAGTTCAGGAAAATGCTTGTCTCTTGTCTGGCTGAAAGACTCCTTCTGTTCCCTGAAAGGAAAACCATATCAGTGACAGATGTGGGCATGTTCTTGGAGCATCACTTGGAGCACATCCCATCCTCACTCCTCTCTTCCTTGTGCAGGGGATCCAGCAGACACGGACTACACCGCTGTGGGCTGCGCTGTCACCACCATCTCTTCCAACCTGACGGAGATGTCTAAGGGTGTGAAGCTGCTGGCTGCACTGATGGAGGATGAAGGAGGGAACGGGCGGCAGCTTCTGCAGGCAGCCAAGAACCTGGCGAGCGCTGTCTCAGACTTGCTGAAAACAGCACAGCCTGCCAGTGCTGAGGTGGGGAACTGAAGGGGATGTGGGACCAAGAGGAAGGGGAAAGCCAAGGAAAACCACTGGGTGAAATTTAAGGCTTGCTCATGAGGCTGGTGTTGATTTTGCTTTGTTCCTTGCAGCCTCGCCAGAATCTCCTGCAGGCTGCTGGCCTGGTGGGGCAAACCAGTGGGGAGCTACTGCAGCAGATAGGGGAGAGTGACACTGACCCCCGGTTCCAGGTGAGTGCACCCAGCAGCAGCCAGGGCCACCCACTCCTAAAACCATTGGCCTTTACACAGGACCTCACAGGAGGGGTCCAAACTGAATATTCGCCAGTGCCCAGTGGTGACTTTGTGAGGGAGGGGACAGGCCATTGCCCACCTCTGTCTCTAGAGTGATATAACACCTCTTATCTTGTGGATTCTGTGTAGATCCCAGAAAACCGGTGTGCTTGGATCCTGCCTGGCTCTGAACCAAAGACGGTAAAACAAGCCTGTAGGCTTGGTTTGGTAGTCCCTGCCGTCTCCTATGTGAAGGGGGCTCCTCTGGGAACTATAATCTGAAATCTTTGGAGGAGGGCTCTTGCAAAATTCTCCTTTTCTGGTGGTTGGATCTCAGAAGTCCATGCACTCGGGTTGCTGATGGAGTAGGTGCTGCTGTAGAGATCATCCCTTGCAGCCACCTCAGCTCCTGCCTGCTGCTCCCTGCCTTTGGGAGTTGCCTGCCTGCCCCTATAAGAGACCCAGTATGGGTGGAGCCCTGTGTGGCAGCTTTTTTTTTAGATGAGCTGACTGCCAACTGGCTTGCTTTCCCATGGTTGCTCCTTCCAGCTCAAAGGAAGCACACTATGCTGGGGTGGACAATCCAGATGTATTGTAGACCAAAATACTTCAGAAAGAAGGGGTTTCTGTTCATGGCAGCCACACAGCTTCAATTGAGTAGGGAGGCCTTGGAAGATAACCAGGGGGTGCAGAAAAGCTAAGAGCAGGGCAGGAAGCCATGTTTGGCCGTGCAGCAGGGCCAGGACAGAATATCCCCAAAGGTCAGATTTAGGACCTGGAAGACATCTGCAGTCAAGCAGCAGGATGTTCTGCCTCATGCCTGTCAGACCCGAGTGTATGTACTTCCTTCCATGGGCTCAGATGCAGTGGTCTGGGGGCTCTTGAATTGGATGCATGCACTCTCCAGTCTTTCCTCCTGTCGCAAAAGGTGATGGATTGCAGTGGGAGTAGTTTTGGCTTGCAGGGGGCAAGGGAATGCTATGACTCTTCTGGTTTGGTGGCCAGAGGCTTACCTGTTGTGGGGTGTGGGGATGTTTGCTGTCAGCATGCACACAGCAGCAGGTTGGCAGCTGCAGCAGGCAAAGAGCCCTTCCCTGCCTACCAGGGTTTTTGCTATTGAGTGCTGGTGCTGCCAGTTTTCACCAGCAGTGTGCTACAGGGGCTAATCCTGAAGGCTGCAGTGTGCTGTTTTGTCTGGTGCCCTACAGGAAAGCAGTTTGCCATGTGCTGGTGTGTGCCTGTTGCCTCCTGGCACCTATTACATACCTGCCATCCGGGAGAGAGGAGGCTGGTTTACTTGTCACACCTCTCTTTTAGCTTTGGGAATAACAAGAGCGGTGTATTCTAGCTTGTCAGCCAACAGGTTAGAATTGAAAAATAATAGCTGGCCTACCTGCAATACAGGTGACTACCATGGGAGCATCTCCCACTTGCCTCTTGCTGGCAGCTGCCCATGGTGTGGGTGTGCCATGGCTGGCTTGTGCCTGTGTTTGACCGGAAGGGTGTGTCATCTTTTCCCTGTGTTCAAATATTTGCGAACCAAATCAAATCCAGAGAGTACCAGCAGTGCCTTGCAGCAGGTTCTTGCTAAGGCACAATTGGGGTTGGGTGGTTGCCTGGGCAGTGGGTATTGCAGTGATGCTGAGCATTGCCTGAGGTTCTGCAGGTGGTGTTCATGGCAATGCAGGCTGCAGCACAAGGCCAGGCTACAGCCTCACTGCCAGCTGTAGCACACAGTGGAGATGAGGTCAAGGTGTTGCCAGCCTTTCCAGGTATTCAGTACTGCTGGTGCTGGGACAGAGTGGATGAAAGGCCCCCCGAGGTCTCACATTTCCCATCTGAATATTTCACGAGAGCCCTGCAGCCTCTGCAGATGGCTGCGGCTGCTCCCACTGGCATGGCTGCCTCATTGACCCTTTCTGTCCCCTCCCAGGACATGCTTATGCAGCTGGCAAAGGCGGTGGCCAACGCTGCTGCTGCACTGGTGCTCAAAGCCAAGAACGTGGCTCAGAAAACAGAGGATGCCGCGCTGCAGACACAGGTGATTGCAGCGGCCACCCAGTGTGCCCTCTCCACCTCCCAGCTGGTGGCCTGCACCAAGGTAAGCAGCAAAGATAACCCTTGCCTCAGCATGGCTATGAATTTCACCTGGCAGGGGGGCAGCTTTGCAGTGGGCTCCTAGGTGTGCCAGGACCACATATCCTAAGGCAGGACTTTGGAAATCTGGTACAGGAAGTGTGGGCTGCAGCTTGTTGGGAGTCCCTGCCAGTGTGCTCAAACAATGATGATCCTCTTTCGAGGAGCAGAAGTTTGGGATAGCTCCTCCATGGAGCATACCATGCTTGCTGCCCAGCTTTTCTCTTCCCTTCCAGGTTGTGGCTCCCACAATCAGCTCCCCAGTTTGCCAGGAGCAGCTGATCGAGGCTGGCAAGTTGGTGGCCAAATCAGCTGAGGGCTGTGTGGAGGCCTCTAAGGCAGCCACCAGTGATGACCAGCTCCTGAAACAGGTGGGGGTGGCAGCCACGGCTGTCACCCAGGCCCTGAACGACCTGCTGCAGCACATCAAGCAGCATGCCTTGGGTGGGCAGCCCATCGGGCGCTATGACCAGGCCACTGACACCATCCTGAACGTCACCGAGAATATATTCAGCTCCATGGGTGATGCAGGTGAGAATGACACACCCAGGGCAGAGCACAATGGATAGGGAGGTATCAGAGGGCCCTTGGGACTTGCTAACAGGCCACATTTCCATTCTGTTCCAGGAGAAATGGTGCGTCAGGCTCGTATTCTGGCCCAGGCCACCTCTGACCTTGTCAATGCCATCAAAGCTGATGCTGAGGGAGAGACAGATCTGGAGAATTCACGCAAGCTTCTGAGTGCAGCTAAGATCTTGGCTGATGCCACTGCCAAGATGGTGGAGGCTGCAAAGGTCAGTATATAGGGAAGGATAGATGCTGGCTTTGGCCCCAGCCATGTCCAATGTTGTTGGCTCAGTCCTGGGTGCCCCTCATTGAGCAGCAGTTCCAAGGTCTTGCACTGAGCCAGGGATCTGTGGGGTGGGCTCCTCCTGTGAAGGAGCTTTAGGAGGCTGTGAGTGGTAGCAGAGAAGCTGTTACCTCTCTTGCTCATGGACTCTTCCAGAGAGGCTTTGAACATCTCTGGAGTACCATAAATAGGGCTTCTTGTGGGGAGCAGAGGTGCTGCTTCAGGAAGAAAAGGGTCTCCATAGTCCCTGAGAAGAGTAATCAGTTTTCTGTTTTCTCCAGGGAGCTGCAGCCCACCCAGACAGCGAGGAGCAGCAGCAGCGGCTGCGTGAGGCAGCAGAAGGGCTCCGCATGGCAACCAATGCTGCAGCCCAGAATGCCATCAAGAAGAAGCTTGTGCACAAGCTGGAGGTAAGATGCTGGGCAAGGATCTGCAGAGGGTGAGCAAGACCTGACCAGGAGCCCCCATGTAACTCCTCTTCATATACACAGAGAGGGATCAAGTCCTTTTCAAGTACAGTGTCTGTGCTGCATCACAGAGAGATCTCCCATCCCCTGTGTGCACCATGTTGCTTTGGGGTGCTGGGCAGTGAGGGTGCCGGGGGTGCTTGGGTGCCACAGGAGTAGGCACAGGAGAAGTTGTGTGGGAATCTGGGCCCTGGTCATGGCGGGGGGGCTCAATACAGACTGCCATTGTTAACCTGTGCCTCCCTGTGCCAGCATGCAGCCAAGCAGGCCGCTGCCTCGGCCACACAGACCATCGCTGCCGCGCAGCACGCCTCCTCCTCCAACAAGAACCCCGCCGCGCAGCAGCAGCTGGTGCAGAGCTGCAAGGTAAGGGCCTGGGCCTGACCCTGGCATCTCCTGTGCTCCCTCTCCCTGTCTCATCTCCCATCAGCCATGCTGGTGCTTCCTGCTCCACCGCAGTGGTCAGACTGGATCCTGGAGTGCTCACTTAGGTCCTGTAGGAGCTGATCTTTCAATCACTGGGTCCTGGGTTAAATCCATGTCCTTTTGACTGATCCTCTCCAGTGACCCTTTTCTCTGGCAGGTGGTGGCAGAGCAGATCCCGATGCTGGTGCAAGGCGTCCGAGGAAGCCAGTCCCAGCCAGACAGCCCCAGCGCCCAGCTGGCTCTCATTGCTGCCAGCCAGAACTTCCTACAGGTATCCATACTGCCCAGAGCCTTCCATGCCAGCTCTGGCATTGCAGCTTTCCTACCGTGTGTGTTCCTTTAAGACGCTGGGAGATCTGCACGCAGGCAGCTGAGATGCTGCATATTTGTCCCCTTCTCACTGCTTTTTTTTCTGGCCCAACAGCCTGGTGGTAAGATGGTAGCTGCAGCTGAGATGCTGCATATTTGTCCCCTTCTCACTGCTTTTTTTTCTGGCCCAACAGCCTGGTGGTAAGATGGTAGCTGCAGCCAAGGCCACCGTCCCCACCATAACAGACCAAGCCTCTGCTATGCAGCTCAGCCAGTGTGCCAAGAACTTGGCTGCAGCTCTGGCCGAGCTCCGCACAGCTGCCCAGAAGGTGAGAGGCTTTGACCCATCCTGTGGTGAGACACCAGCTGTGCAGAGCAGTGGGAAATGGTGGGGGCAGCCTGGTGGCAGGTTCTGGTCTCTGCCGCAGCCAGGTAGGCTCAGTGGTCACCTGCTTACCTTCCCTTCTGCCCCATCACAGGCTCAAGAGGCATGTGGACCCTTGGAGATAGATTCTGCGCTGGGTCTGGTGCAGAGCCTGGAGAGGGATTTGCAGGAAGCGAAGGCAGCTGCCCGTGATGGCAAGCTCAAGCCTCTGCCAGGAGAGACGGTGAGGGTGTAGGGAAGGGTGGCTCAGGGTGGATTCTGGGGCAATGGAATTGCCAAAAAGTGAAGCTCATCGGCATGTCCCAACTTGGCCCCCTTGCAGATGGAGAAGTGTGCCCAGGACCTGGGGAACAGCACCAAAGCTGTCAGCTCCGCCATTGCTCATCTCTTGGGAGAGGTGGCCCAGGGCAATGAGAACTACACAGGTACTAGCCTCCACAGCAGGGCTGGGGGAAGGGGCACTGAGCTGACAGGCACTGACCTCTCCATCCCCCCAGGAATTGCTGCCCGGGAAGTGGCCCAGGCCCTGCGCTCACTCAGCCAGGCTGCCCGTGGTGTGGCAGCCAACACCTCCGACCCTCAGGCACAGAGTGCCATGCTGGAGTGTGCCAGTGATGTCATGGACAAAGCCAACAACCTTATCGAGGAGGCCCGGAAAGCAGTGGCCAAGCCTGGTGACCCAGAGAGCCAGCAGCGCCTGGCCCAGGTGGGACAGTGAGTACCCTAGTGTGCCCTGTCAGGCTGTGGGGCTGGCTGGGAGGTGGTGACCTCTCTTTGCTTCCCTGTAGGTGGCCAAGGCAGTGTCACAGGCCCTGAACCGCTGCGTTAACTGCCTGCCAGGGCAGAGGGACGTGGATGCTGCCATCCGCATGGTGGGAGAGGCCAGCAAGAGGCTGCTCTCAGATTCGGTGAGCTGAGCTGGGGTGGGAAGGGAAGGGGGAAGCAATGCAGGCTGGTCCAACTGCATCGGGTTCCTCTAGCATATCCCCAGGCATGTGCCAGACTTTCATCTGCCATCTCCAGTCATCTCTCTGCCTCTCCTAACCTCTCTCCTTTCTTCCAGTTCCCTCCCAGTACTAAGAGTTTCCAGGAGGCGCAGAGCCAGCTGAACCAGGCAGCAGCAGGGCTCAATCAGTCCGCCAATGAGCTGGTGCAGGCATCACGTGGCACCCCTCAAGACCTGGCTAAGTCCTCTGGCAAATTTGGACATGACTTCAATGAATTCCTGCAGGCAGGAGTGGAGATGGCCAGCCAGTCCCCGGTGAGAAGAAATGTCTGTTGGGGTATCCTGAATGCAGGGAAAGATTTGGGATATCTGAGAAGGTGGCTGACCAAAGGCCAGGCAGTGGTGGTTAGGGTGGCTGTGGCCAATGCAGCCAGGGACATGGGGACTGGAGCTGTGCAAAACCACAGCAACAGGGGGAGGGTGGCTTGGATTAGTTTGGCTCTGGCCAATACAGCCAGGGAGGTGGGGACTGGAGCTGTGCAAAACCACAGCAACAGTGAGAAGAAGGTGACTTGAGTTAGTTTGGCAAGAATTCATGTATGCTTGCTGTTGGCGGACGAGTTGGATGAAGGGAACTAGCTTGGCTGGAAAGTTCCCAGAGAAGGCCCAGGATGGGTGTGGACTTTAAAAAGATGCTGCAGAAAACTCATCTTGGCTCTTTGCAGAATAAGGAGGACCAGGCACAGGTGGTGTCAAACTTGAAGAGCATTTCCATGTCCTCCAGCAAGCTGCTGCTGGCTGCAAAGGCTCTCTCTGCTGATCCTGCCGCACCCAACCTCAAGAATCAGCTGGCAGCAGCAGCACGGTAAGAGTAACTGCCCCTTAAGGGCTGCTGGCCATAGTAGTGGGGCTGGGTGGTGGGGCAGGCATTGATATGTGGATCTTTCTCCCATGTCCTTGGCAGGGCTGTGACTGACAGCATTAACCAGCTGATCACCATGTGCACCCAGCAGGCCCCAGGCCAGAAGGAATGTGACAATGCCCTGCGGGAGCTGGAGGTAAGAAACTGCATGTTGGAAAGGCACTGGAGGGGTTGAGATGTTTGGTATAGTGGGGGCTGCACCCCACTGCAATGAGCTGGAGGGAATGAAGAGGAGGTGCAAGTGGAGGATGCAGAGCTTTCCTCTGGGTATGACACCTGTGTCCCTGCAGACGGTGAAAGAACTGTTGGAGAACCCCACCCAGACTGTCAATGACATGTCCTACTTCAACTGCCTTGACAGTGTCATGGAGAACTCCAAGGTAAGCCCTGAATGGAGGTTTGGGAAAGAATAGGGAGGGCTTGGGAAGGATATAGGAGCAAAGGGATAGGTGGTTCTTCCCTGTGAAGCACAGTGAGCTCTGATCCTGGGAGCACTGTAGGAGACAGTCTCCATAATCAGTTTGTGGTGTTTCCTACAGGTGCTGGGAGAGTCCATGGCTGGCATCTCCCAGAATGCCAAGAACAGCAAACTGCCTGAGTTTGGCGAATCCATCAGTGCCGCCTCCAAAGCTCTCTGTGGGCTGACAGAGGCAGCTGCCCAGGTGAGACACTCGGTCCCAGCCCTAAGCCTTACCCCAGGGGCATAGTTGCTGCATGCACCCCACCCCTGCCCTTCCAAATCAGTGGGAAATGCTGCCAGACTCCTTGGCAGCTCATGCCCTCTGTGAGCCTCCCTGCAGTGAACAGACTCTCTCTCACCACATCTCCCATGCTCCTAGGCTGCCTACCTTGTGGGGGTCTCAGACCCCAACAGCCAGGCTGGACAGCAGGGCTTGGTGGACCCAACTCAGTTTGCTAGAGCTAACCAAGCCATCCAGATGGCCTGCCAGAACCTGGTGGATCCTGCCTGTACTCAGTCCCAGGTAAGTGTGGGACAGGGTTCCATTACAGGCATTTGCTTGCATCCAAAGGAATGTGAGGCTGGTTGGAAATGCTGCATCCCAAGAGTTGACCAAGGTGATGACTAGTGTCTCATGAGGCCCCATCAGCTGCACTGGGAGCCAGCTAGTGGCTTTGGTGCAGTGATGACAGTCCAGATAGGGGGCTGTGTGGGCATGCAGGATCTTAGTGATCCTTCTTGGGTCCCAAAACGGATGCCTGTGGTCACTGGTGTTCTACACAGGGTGGGTGAGAAGGGAGAACTGTAGGAATAATGGGTCATGGTGGATCCTGCCTTACTCTGCTTTCCCCTGCAGGTCCTGTCAGCAGCCACCATCGTAGCAAAACACACTTCGGCCCTGTGCAACACGTGCCGTCTGGCGTCCTCCCGCACCGCCAATCCTGTGGCCAAGCGCCAGTTTGTCCAGTCGGCCAAGGAGGTGGCCAACAGCACAGCCAACCTGGTGAAGACCATCAAGGTACAGAGTCTTTTCTGAGGCAGTGTGGTAGTGATGGGCTTTGGGGTACAGTGGGGTTTCGGTAACTGCTCTGGTCTCTCCACACCAGGCCCTGGATGGCGAGTTCAATGAAGAGAACCGGGAGCGGTGCCGTGCTGCCACTGCCCCTCTCATAGAGGCTGTGGATAACCTGACAGCCTTCGCCTCCAACCCAGAATTTGCCACCGTTCCTGCACAGATCAGCCCAGAGGTGGGATGCTGCTGAGACAGGGGGATGGAGCCTGGATGTGACAGGCTCTGCTCTGGGGTGGAGAGAAACTGTGCTGTCCCTGAGACTGGGTGGCCTGCACTGAAGGGGTGTGAGGGGAGGTAGCAGCAAGCCTTGGGGTTCAAGGGGCTGCTTCAGGGTAAGGGTCATGGGAGAGAGAGAGCAACTTCCCATGCACACTCCTTTATCTCACCAGCCTGTTGTTTCCCTGTGCAGGGGCGCAGAGCCATGGAGCCCATTGTCATTTCAGCCAAGACAATGCTGGAGAGCTCTGCTGGCCTCATCCAGACTGCCCGCTCTCTGGCTGTCAACCCCAAGGACCCACCACAGTGGTCAGTGCTCGCTGGCCACTCACGCACGGTCTCGGACTCCATCAAGAAGTTAATCACCAACATGAGGTGAGCTGAGTCCTTCTGTGGCTGTGGCTCTGTCCCTGCTGGCAGATAACCCTCCCCTGAGCTAACATTCCTGGGAATGTTTTGGCTCATCATCTCCTTGGACGCAGCTGGTTCAGGCAGGCAAGGGATGGGATGGAAGATGCTATCCCTTTTGTCCTTCGTGGAAGCTGCTCCTCCAGTTTTCACGTGGGTTGATGAGAACACACACTGATGTGCCCAGGCTCTATCACACTAGGTTGCCCCAAAGTCCAGGAGGGGGGGGGTCTTGCTCCTCACCAGCACCAGGCAAGGCTGGAGTGAAGGAGTGGTGTAGCAGCTACCAGTGCTTGGCTGATTCATCTGTCACTCAGGGACAAAGCTCCAGGACAGCGGGAGTGTGATGAGGCCATTGAGGTCCTGAACAGATGCTTGCGGGACGTGGACCAGGCATCCCTCGCTGCCATCAGCCAGCAGCTGGCCCCCCGGCAGGATATCTCCCAGGAGGTGCGTCAGAGTCACCCTGTGGGCAAGCCTAAGGGAGTGGGCATCCTTCCCTGGACTCTCAGCAGCATGAAGGGACCGCAGCCCTGCTGCAGCCTCATGCAACACCCTCTCTTTGCACAGGCATTGCACAATCAGATGATCACGGCTGTGCAGGAGATCAGCCACCTGATCGAGCCTGTGGCTGCTGCAGCTCGGGCCGAGGCCTCGCAGCTGGGGCACAAGGTAAGGGGTTGTGGCACTTGGTGTCTGGGGAGTAGAGGTACACGGCAGCTGGGGCTGGAAGCTGCTGGTGCTGACACTGCTCTTCCCTAGGTGTCCCAGATGGCTCAGTATTTTGAGCCACTCATTATGGCAGCTGTTGGTGCTGCCTCCAAAACACCCAACCACCAGCAGCAGATGAACCTCCTGGACCAGACCAAAACACTGGCTGAATCTGCCTTGCAAATGCTGTACACAGCCAAGGAGGCTGGTGGGAACCCCAAGGTGAGTAGAAGGCACCTTTGTCAGTGGCATGCCTTCCTTTGTGTGTGGGTGCTGCATGGTGCACACACTTGAGCCAGACATGGAAAACCCAGGGTCACTGTGCAGTGCCCCTATCCCTGCTGGGTGGGGAGCCACAGCCTGCCTTCCCTCACTCTCGCTTCTCCTTGCAGCAAGCTGCCCACACTCAGGAGGCTCTGGAAGAGGCTGTGCAGATGATGAAGGAGGCAGTGGAGGACCTGACCACCACCCTGAATGAGGCAGCCAGTGCTGCAGGTGTTGTGGGGGGCATGGTGGACTCCATCACCCAAGCCATCAACCAGGTGAGGGAAGGAATGAGGGGACCAGGACAGGCTGGCTGTGGGAGAGAGGAAGAGTCAGGGTCAAACCTACAAGTTAAAGACCTTGTGGGTCAGACCTGGAGCCAGAATCTCCTGGTGGTTTCTTGCAGCTGGACGAAGGGCCCATGGGTGAGCCAGAAGGTAGCTTTGTGGATTACCAGACTACGATGGTGAAGACAGCCAAGGCTATTGCAGTGACTGTGCAGGAAATGGTGGGTGCAAGCAAGCCTGTCACTGTAGAATGCACTGCCTGCCACTCACTCAGGCTACTGCCCTCCTTGCCCTGTCCAACTCCTGCTCTTCTTCCATCAACAGGTCACCAAATCCACCACCAACCCAGATGAGCTGGGCATACTGGCCAACCAACTCACCCATGACTATGGACAGCTGGCACAAGAGGCCAAGCCGGCTGCCCTCACTGCCGAGAACGAAGAGGTGGGAGCCTGGGGGAAGTGCTGGAGTGTGCTGTGAGTCAGAGCAGGGACTCTTGGGGCGTGAGAACAGAGGACGGGGATACTTGAACCTCCTGTTGGAGCTGGGGGCAGGCAGCTTTCACACCTCCCCTGAAACATGGCATAGAAACAAGGAGCAAAGCTGTGTTTCCTTTTTCCTTCTCCTGAGTGGGAGGATTGGGAAAGAGGAGCTGAGTGGCAGGTGTTTCCCAGTGGGTATCACAGATGCAGGGCTTAGTTCCCTGCTGACTCTGTGACACACACATTCCTCTACAGATTGGCTCTCACATCAAGCGCCGGGTGCAGGAGCTGGGTCATGGCTGTGCTGCCCTGGTCACCAAGGCTGGAGCCCTGCAGTGCAGCCCCAGCGATGCCTACACCAAGAAGGAGCTGATAGAGAGTGCACGCAAGGTTTCTGAGAAGGTAGGTGGTCAAGAGAGGGGTTTGACAGCATGATGAGGTGGGACGGATGCTGGATTCAGCCATGTACCCTTGGAAGCACCACAGCTTCTTTCCTGTTGGATTCTGTTGGCTCTCTTGGCCACACTCCCCCTGCCCGGCTGTTGGGGTGGAGGATGAATCCCCCTCTGCAGACACTGTAACAGCAGCTGGTGCTTGTGGTTGGTGAGTGTGATGTCCGGGTGCTGCAGCCTGCCTGGGAAAACTGACCTACACACTGGTGGCAGGCCAGGGCTCTACAGATGTGTTTTTGCAGAGTAGGGCAAAGCATCTGCAGCAATGCTCGCAGCTCATGGTCAGCGATCAGTCTCCCCTTCAACTTTTGCTGGCATCCTGTCCATCAAGCCAATCTGAAGAGCACACTTCTGAAGAACAGATGAAAATGTGGCTTGAAAAGTCTAGTTGATAAGGGTAGAGCAGCAGCACTTTTAAGGGAAAACACAAAAATAAACACTTGTCAATTGTGCCTGGCATCTGCAAATCTTACTAATTTGAAAACTAGCAGAGTCCAGCATCTTTAGGTAACTGGAAGCTAAGAAGGGGTGCAGACCAAAATATTCCCAGTGGAATGGGAGCAGGTCCACCCTTGGGGGCATTGGAGGTGTGTGTAGTGAGGGTTCCCAGAACCTGCTCTGCTCTCCCAGTCACTTTACTTGTATCCCACAGGTGTCTCATGTGCTGGCAGCTCTTCAGGCTGGGAACCGTGGGACACAAGCCTGCATCACAGCAGCCAGTGCTGTCTCTGGCATCATCGCTGACCTTGACACCACCATCATGTTTGCTACAGCAGGAACCCTCAACCGAGAGAACTCTGAGACCTTTGCTGACCACAGGTACCCAGGCACCATGTCCAGCCTCTGCTAAGCCAGAGACAAGGTGTCAAGCTCTTCCCATGGTCTTTCTGAGCTGTGGACCAGCCCCAAAGAGAGCTTCTAGCTCAAGTTGTGCTGGCTCAGTTTCCTGAAACTCCAGCTTGTACATGGAAAAACCAGGATCCACAGTCTCTCTGTACCCCAAGGACCATCCATGCAGCAGAGGCTGTGTCCTCCCTGACACACCTTTTCTCTCCAGGGAGGGCATCTTGAAGACAGCCAAGGCACTGGTGGAGGACACCAAGGTGTTGGTGCAGAACGCCACGGCCAGCCAGGAGAAGCTAGCCCAGGCTGCCCAGTCCTCTGTGTCCACCATCACCCGCCTGGCAGAGGTGGTGAAGCTGGGTGCTGCCAGCCTGGGATCTGAAGACCCAGAAACCCAGGTGTGACTGGTGTGTGGGCTGGGTGGAAACTGCTGGTAGCTTGCTTGGAGGGGTTGAGGGATGCAGATATCATGTGGTGCTCAGGCTGGATCCCAAGAGTTGGGGAGAGAAGGGGCTGGGCTTTGGCTGGTGCTGGCTAAGCTGGACTCCCTGTATGACCTGTGGTGCTCAAATCTCTCACTGTTGGGCCACACCACCCCCAGCCTAAGTGTGACTTTAGCTCAGCCCTTGTCTTGCTCTCCCTAGGTGGTCCTGATCAATGCTGTGAAGGATGTGGCCAAGGCACTTGGAGACCTGATTGGTGCCACCAAAGCAGCTGCTGGCAAAGCTGGAGATGACCCTGCTGTCTACCAGTTGAAGAACTCTGCCAAGGTCTGTGCTGGTTGTGCTGGGGAGAAGGGGCTGGAGAAGAAGAAGGAGAAAGAGAAGTGGTTTTTTCTGCCTAATTGAGCATAGGAGCACAACTGGGGTGCAGTCAGGACAAAAGGGTAGGAAGGAACACATGAAGGTGGAACACAGCATGCAGAGGAGCAATTGAGGCAGTGTGAGTGGAGTGTGAGGATGAGACAGTTTTGGACCAATCCACAGGGGAAGGACAGGTGCTTGTATGGGGATTCACCTGGCTCTCTTTCTCCTTCCATAGGTGATGGTGACAAATGTCACTTCCTTGCTGAAGACAGTGAAGGCTGTCGAGGACGAGGCCACGAAGGGGACACGGGCCCTGGAGGCCACGATTGAGCACATTCGCCAGGAGCTGGCGGTGAGCACGGCCGCGGTGCTGCGGCTGCCGCGCTGCCTGCCCGCCGCCCCACGCTCACCGCTGCCTCTCTCCTCGCAGGTCTTCTCCTCCCCGGTGCCTCCCGCCAAGGTCTCCACCCCGGAGGACTTTATCCGCATGACGAAAGGCATCACGATGGCCACAGCCAAAGCGGTGGCCGCCGGCAACTCGTGCCGGCAGGAGGACGTCATCGCCACGGCCAACCTGAGCCGCCGGGCCATCGCGGACATGCTGCGCTCCTGCAAGGTGGGGCGAGCGGGTGGCGGGTGTGGGTCTCTGGCACGGATTTGTGGGTGGAGGCAGGGATGGTGCTGGATGTGAATCGGGGTTTCCCTGTGCCCGGGTTGCAGGAAGCAGCCTACCACCCGGAGGTGAGCGGGGACGTGCGGCAGCGGGCGCTGCGCTTCGGCAAGGAGTGTGCTGATGGCTACCTGGAGCTGCTGGAGCATGTTCTGGTGGTGAGTGTCCCCACCCCAGTTCCCAGGGTGGGCAGAGGCTGACCATAGATTGCCTGGGTGGTCCCCAAATCCTCAGGGTCCTTTGGGCTCTTCACCTCTTCCCACTGAGGCCTTTGCACAGCCCCTTTTGCTGCTTGTGGTGGCACAGCATGTGTCCATGCCCCTGCCATGGAAGCAGATGTCAGAGAGCTCTGCAGGCTCTAAGAAAAGTATTTTGCTAGTAACAGATGGAGATTACCTGGCTGCAAACAGATGGAGGCTGGGAGTCAGTAACATGGTAGCATAATCTTGTAAAAATAAAGCTTCCAGTAAAAGTGGTAGAAATAATGGAGCTCAGGCAGTGGGAAAACAAAGCTTGTCCACAGCACTATGTGTGGGAGATGGACAGTGCCTGCCATAGCAAAGATAATGACTGCAAGTGCTTGCTGCATCCTTTTGATCCAGTCTAGCTCTGACTGAGTCCTCCCAAGGACTTTATCTGCAACATTAGTTTACAGGAAGTAAATTAAGCCTCTAGCATGGTAGAAAAGATCCAGTAAAGTCCTTCCAACAGTTTGCATTCTTGGCAAGACCACAGAAGTGGAGTCAGGGGCACTGTGGGGATGTGCACACTCAACCCATAGTGCTGTGAGATCTCTCAAACTGAAGTCAGGGCAAAGACTGACAATGATTCAGCTCTGTGTCAAGACTGCACTAAGCCGGTTAGTGAGTGTCTACTGTCATGATCACCAGCTACAAAGTGGTGGAGCCCAGGCTGTGGTTTCCTGCAAGGAACGCCCCCTTAGGCAGAGGGCCTAGAGGGTAACCAGTATTGTCAGCAGCAGGGGGAGGTGGGCAGGAATCGATGGCTAGAAATTGAAGCTGGGTAGAGGAGAAGTCAAAGGGTTGTTTTATTCAAGGGAGGTAACCACTGGGGTACAGTTCCAAGGGGAGCAGTGAGTTTTCCATCCTCTGCATCTGGATCAAATGTCTGCCTGGAAGATGCTTCAGGCACACATGAATCATGGCAGCCAAGGCTGGAGTGCTGAGTAGAAATTCTCTGGCTGACCTGTTGTTAACAGATGATTAGGCTAATGACTTAGTGTGGCAGTGCCCGAGGTCAGCCTACTTGTAGGAGCATGCTATTCCCCTGTATTTTGGGTGTTACCATCTTGCTGCCATGCAATGTTTTGACTATCATACATTGGAACATCCCTTAAAATACTCACTGGAGGTGGCTCTTAGTAAGCTTGTAGCCTCCGGGGTGCCTTCAGCTCCAGACAGAGATCATTTAGCAGTTTTAAACATGTTGTCAGAGCAGACAGCAGGTTTAATAATAAGGCATTTAGACTAAATGTGCTCATGAGGGCAAACCAGCCATCACTGTGTGCCATCAGCTTGTGTACTTTGAGCCTCACACTGCTCTGTGACTCTGCTGGACGGCCCAACACAAGTCCAGGAGAAAGCCAGGACTCACCTCAGTCTCCACAGTGCTGTAGTCTGTGAAGGCAGGAGTGAAGCTCACAGGTCCTTTTTATCAGAGGATAGCAGGTTTCTGGGAAACCACAAGCAGGAAGGATCTAGGGGAATGGGAGGGGAGATGGCAGATGGCAGATGGGCTGCTGCCTCATTCCCTAGCAGCAGCAAGGTCATTGCTGTACACTGTGTCCCCAAGGGAACCAGTGCCTTTTGCAGAGCATGAACAAGTATGGTTAGGGTTCATGAATAAGGGTTATTTGTCTCAGGCTGGAAAACATGGCTCCCAGCAGAGAAGTGGGAAAGCCTGCATATTTCACTGGGGAGGGGTAGGAATTTGAACTTCCATGGGGACTTGGTATTTGGTAACAATAGGTCTCTCCCTCCAAAAGCAGAGAGATTCTGTGGCTCAAAACTGCAGTGAAGCAATTCAGGGCCAGGAGAAATAAGGTGTAAAGGGTGTGAGGAGGAGAGTGGATCCATGGCTACCCTGTGTGTAGGTGACTCCTGTAGCTGTGGGAGCCTCATCCAGGTGCACTGTCTTGCCTAGCCCTGCAAAGCTGAAGTAAGAGCTAATGATGGCAGCACAGCTCCCCACCCAGGATCTCTGATCTTTTGTTCCCACTTCTCCTCTTGGCTGCCATTCACCCCACCAAGAAGCACCCACCTTCCCCTACCCTCCCCTGTATCTCCTTCTCCTGGCTGAGGCGTTCACTGCTTTCTTTTCTCTCTTCCCTCTCCTCTCTGTCAGCCGGTGAGTAAGGCAGCACTGGGGTGCCTGCTGGTCTCTAACTTCAGCATGAGCCTTGCTCATGGCGTGTCTGTGTGCCCAGCCCAGTGCTGGGGTGGGACTTGCGTGTGTCCACAGGGATCCTGGGGTCCATGTGTTTGTGTTTGTGTACTCACCCCCGCTCTAGCTGATGGGCAGCTGCTGCCTGTGTGGTGGAAGTCGGGCCAGCAGTGAGCTCTGCTTGTGCGTACACACGCCATGTGCGTGCACACGTGTGCTGTGGTGTGTGCATGTGTCCCTCCAACCCACGGGAGGACCCTTAGGGCACTGCCTGCCAGCTCATCCTGATGGGGCTAGCCCTCCTCGGCTGGGAAGTCACTCCAGGGTACACCCCTTTCCAGCTTGTGTTTGCAAACAAACCTCCAAAATGGAGACAGAGAAGGGAATATGCTTCTGGAGCTTGAAATTATTTTCAGGGGAGAAATCTTGGCATGGGTAGCTGCTGAGTGCTGAAGGTCTTGTGCCTGTAAGATGTCCCAGAAGCTGTTGGTGCAGGAGGGCCCTGGGGAAGCTAATCCTATCTTGGGGCACAAAGAGAATAGCCAGAGTCACTTGAGAAAGCATCTCAGACAGTGCCTGATGTGTACACATGTGGGAGAGGGCTGGGGGATCCCATCCTACTTCCCTGGGGAGCCCACCCCAAATAGACCTATGAAGTCCCCCTTTCCAGGTGCTTACATTTGCTCCTTCCCCCAGATCCTGCAGAAGCCGACCCATGAGCTGAAGCAGCAGCTGGCAGGCTACTCCAAGCGTGTGGCCAGCTCTGTCACTGAGCTCATCCAGGCAGCTGAGGCCATGAAAGGTAAGGAGAGATCCTGCTCAGAGGGGCAGGACCAAAGACTGGGATTAGGGTGGAGGGCTCAGCAGCTGCTGGAGGAGACAGGGAAACTCAAAAATGAGGCTGCATGCAGGTGTAACCTGCCTGGCTTCCTGGTGTTCTAGGGACAGAGTGGGTTGACCCAGAAGACCCCACTGTCATCGCTGAGAATGAGCTGCTGGGGGCAGCAGCTGCCATTGAGGCTGCAGCCAAGAAGCTGGAGCAGCTGAAACCAAGAGCCAAGCCCAAGGTAGCAGTGCTGAGCCTTGTCTGGCCTTCGTACTCAGCTTGGGATGGGCTGGGGCTCTCCTGCCTGTGCTTTAGCCAGGTTTGAAGCCCCATCTGACAGCTGGTCTCTCTTCCTGTACTCCTGCTACCTCCCACGTCCCCAGCTGGACTTTCCTCAGGTAGCCCATGCCTTGCTGCACCCCACAGCCCTTAATCCAGCTTTATATGTTTCTGCTCAGCCCCCTGCAGCCATCTTTCTGTTCTGCTCCATCTGTCCCAGCACTCCTACTTGGGACTCACTCTGCTTTTGCCCACAGCAAGCAGACGAGAGCCTGAACTTTGAGGAGCAGATCCTGGAAGCTGCCAAATCCATTGCTGCAGCCACAAGTGCCCTGGTGAAGGCAGCCTCGGCAGCCCAGCGGGAATTGGTGGCTCAAGGAAAAGTAAGGCCATAAGAGGGAAAGAAGAAAATGTAGAGAAGGGTTCTCCCTTCATCTGGGGTTGCTTGTAACCCTCATGCCTGTGACAAGAGGTGTGCAGGGTGGTGACTCTTACCTCTCCCTCCTTGTTCTTAGGTGGGTGCCATCCCAGCCAATGCAGTGGATGATGGACAGTGGTCCCAGGGTCTCATTTCAGCCGTGAGTATCAAGGTCACGCTGAGGGGTTAAGGGGAAAATTTCCGTCTTGACTCCTGTTGCAAACATGAGGATGCTCTGTCCTTTTGCTTGCCTTCAGTGTTCCTCCCTCTCCCACATACTGTGAAAGCTGGTTCTTTCCATCCCACACCCCACAACCTCCTTGGAGCCAATGAGGGCTCCTTTTCCTCCCCTGACAGCCTCTCTTGCCACAGGCACGCATGGTGGCTGCCGCCACCAACAACCTGTGCGAAGCCGCCAACGCCGCGGTGCAAGGCCATGCCAGTGAGGAGAAGCTCATCTCCTCTGCCAAGCAGGTGGCTGCTTCCACAGCCCAGCTCCTGGTGGCCTGCAAGGTGAAGGCTGACCATGACTCAGAAGCCATGAAGCGGCTCCAGGTGAGTTCTAGGCTGCCTCTCAGCCCCTGTTGTTTGAAGGCTGGCTGGGAGTGGGGTGAGGGCACACGGATGCTCTCCAGGGCTCATGCACCCTGCCTGTATGCCATCAGTGGGAACTTCATTGGAACACAGGCTCCAGGTTGCTTGGATTTCCCTGCTAGCTGTGTGCCAGGCATGTGAGTGATGCTGGGCTGATCAGCCTGGCAGCATTCAGGAACAATGACCCGGCACAGGAATAACTGCAATGGGTGTACTTCCTAATTGGCATTCAAGAGATTAATGGGGGGGTCGGGGGGGGGGTGGGGGGGTTGCATGTTCTGTAGCACTGTTAATCCTCAGAGGCCGTGGTACACAAGAAGTTAATGCCCATGTGTTAGGGGTCTCAGCACTAGGGCCAAGGGCTGGGGAGAGGCAGCAGGGCTGCCTCCCAGTCCCTGCTCTGCTGCTCAGAGAGGAGCCAGAGCCTGGCTGGGAGCAGGAGCGCCTGAAATGGCCATGAGCGGGTGACAAGGCAGCGAGCCATGTAAAGGAATCCCTGCCTGCAGCTCCCAGCACTCCTGGCTGCCAGTCCTGCCTGCTGCCCAGCTTGGGGCCGGAGTTCTTCGCACCCCTGGGCAGCAATTGTGCCCTGGGGCTGTGCCTCACACTGACACTTTCCTCCCTGATGCAGGCTGCTGGAAATGCCGTGAAGAGGGCATCAGACAATCTGGTGAAGGCAGCACAGAAGGCAGCTGCCTTCCAGGACCATGATGAAACGGTGGTGGTGAAGGAGAAGATGGTCGGAGGGATTGCACAGGTGAGGAGTAACACTGCTCAGGGCAGCAGCAGCTCTAGGTGCCACCAAAACCTGTGTTACCCGTCTCAGAGGCATATCCTACCACCCAACAGCACAGGTCATGTCTTGAGAGAGCCTCTCAAAAATACTGTGAGTTCACCTATCCCACTGAGCACCAGATGAGTAATGGGGCCTTATCCTGCCACAAGTAGCAGTGGGTGATGGTGCACACTCCCAGGAGTGTAAAGCCCTGGCTTCTTGGTGCAGAGCCCACAGTATCCCAGCATCTGTGACACATGGAGGAAGCAGCACTGTGGGTGAGATCTACCCAGTGGGGTGCCACAATCCCAGTGCTGGCTCCCTGCAGCTGAGACCCTCTACACAGCACATGGGGCTGAGCCCAGGAGCTGTGCTGTTCCCCTTTATGTCCAGAGCACCATGCTCCCATCCCAGGGACAAAAAGCCCTCATGCCCAGCGGGGCAGAGGCTGTGAGGGGAGGGAAGCATCAGCCAGAGGAGCCGGCTCTGGGGTTGACATTGCTGTGGCAGAGGCTCTGGCCCATTCCTGTGGGAGGCAGTTGTGACCTGGGGCTCTCTCCTGGCAGATTATCGCCGCCCAGGAGGAGATGCTGCGCAAGGAGCGGGAGCTGGAGGAGGCACGGAAGAAGCTGGCGATGATCCGGCAGCAGCAGTACAAGTTCCTGCCCTCGGAGCTGCGGGACGAGGAGCAGAACTGAGCCGCACGCCCTCCGCTCGCCGCACAGACTGCTGCCTGCCCACCTGCCCACTGCCTGCTCCTATTTAAGACGACCCGCCACAAGCGAAGGGCTGTCTGGGCTAGACCAGAGCTCTGCCCGCACCCAGAGCGACGGGCCTGACTCAGCTGCCCCTCCAAGCCGGTGCCGCACCAGCAACTCTGCTTCGCTGCCCAGCCCACCTTCCCATGCACACCCAAGGCACAATCAGAGCGCTCGGAGGGACTCGGTTGGGGTGGGAGCCGGGGCTGCACTGGCTCAGGGCTCACCCGCCAGCCCCGGGGTGCGGGCCCACAGAGCTCTCCACTGCAAGGGGATATTTACTTGTGCCTCCTTCTTTCCCTCTCGTGCCCCTTTTTTCTCTCTCCTCCACGCGGGATGGGGACAGGCGGGTGGCTTGCCCTTTCCTGTGTGATGGCGTGCAGGGAGCAGCCACCCCTCGCTGAGTTCTCGCGTGGAGCTGCCTTTCACCTCCAATGCCTTACTGCTGGCTGAATCTTCCTCTACATTTACCCTGGAGGGCCCTGAGTTCACCCCATGAGTATTTTCTTCAGCCCAGGCCCCTCTGGGGAGCAGCAGGGCTGGAAGCCACAGTGCCTCCACTCAGGATGGGGGATGATGTGATGAGTTCGCCCCCAGAGCTGTTTTTTGCCTTCCTGCAGGGCTTCCCCCCGACTGCGGCCCCAGCCAGCTCTGCCTTCCTCCTTCTTCCCAAGTGCCTGCATTGTTTTCCAAGATCTGCAGTATTTTTGTAACTTTTCCATTTCTTTAGTATTGAGCCTGCAGCTTTCAAAGTTCATTTATTTCCCTGCCAGCTTATGCCCTTCCCACTAACACCCAGCTCTCGCCAGGGTCCCGTAGCCCAGCATCCCACCCCTCCTCGGCTCCGGGACCCCCGTCCCTTCCCCTTTGCACTCGCTGAGGCTTCTCTCACCATTTTGATACTTTAAGCATCCCATATTAAAGATTGAAGGAAACCAGCTCCCCTCCAAGCCTCCGGGGTGGGGTGAGGGATGCCAGTGTCTCCTCAGAAGGACACATTCATCAATAAAATCTGGATTTCCTTCTTTCTTGCCAGCTGGGTATCAACGGGCCTCTCCAGGAGACGGGGAGGGCAGGGGGGCCTGGGCGCCTTCCTTCCCAGCAAAGGGAGGGGGGAGTGTACCACGGGTGCTTATACAGCATGGAAAATATTTGAGGCACGTCCAGCCCCAGGCACCCGGCAGGCCGGACCCCCGCTGCCAGCCATGTGCTGGCCTCGCAGGTGCTGCCGGGGGGCCACCACTGCAGGAGGGGATCTTGGGGATTTTGTTTCTGGGGGATTTGGGCTTCAGGGAAAGCGGGGGGGTATTTGTGTGTGAAGTTCAGCTCCTGGCCCCATTCCTCCTACCAGCCAAATATACTCCTGGGTAGGGTGGAATAGGGGTGCAGGTGGGGGACCTCCCACCCCATAGTCACTGTGGCCCATCCGTGGGGAAGCCACAGTCTGGTGTGGTGTGGGTCTGGGAATGTGGCCGGAGCCTTCCCGGCTGCCAGCGTTGATCTCACGCCCCGAAATAGTCACCCAGAGCCAACCTGTGCGGGCAGCAGCTGCCCCAGCGTGTCCCCACCTGTTCCCACCCTGTCACTCAGCAGGGATTTGGGGGGCCTAAGCAGTGGCAGGGCAGGCGGGAGTGATGTGGGGTGCAACAGGGACATTGAGGGGTGCAACAGGGGCACGGGCAGGTTGGCATGTGTCCTTTGCCTCTAGGGCTGTTCCTGGTAGTGTGAGCTATAACATCATCTGCAGCAAGGGCAGCATCCTGCAGTATCCTGGACAGAAACCCCCCATCCCCTTGTGGTCACGTCCCTGGGGGTGTGGAGGGGCTGTTTCTCCTAAGACACTTATCCCTGGCCAGGCTCCAGGGTGGATTTGTGGCTCTCGCAGGCATCCCAGTACTCCCAGCTGTCCCCTGACAATCTGCGCTGGCCTGACCCAGCACCAGGCTCTCACCCAGGTACCGGCTTGGACATGGGACCCTTCGGAGTTTCCAGCAAGGACGGCGAGCGGGCACAGCGTGGCAGCAGCTCTGGCCTCATCCTGGCATCCTGGGCACAGGGGAGCTCCAGCACCCCTGCACAGGGCTGTGAACATACCACTGCAGTGTCCTCCAGCTTGGGTACAAGCAAGAGGTGGTGGGATAAATATCAGGGAAGGAACATGGGGCTGTAATTAACCACTGCCCCTCAATCTCACATACCAATCAAAAGGTTACTTTGGCAGGCAGGTTCAGGAAAGCACATACAGAGGTTTGAAGCTGGGATGACATTGTCATAAGGTGCCAGGCCTCTGCAGGGATCCAAATTCAGCTAAGTCGGAGGTTAGTGGGAAAACCATGACCCAACTTTTTGGGGAGCCCAGATCAGGTGACAAGATGCAGCAGAGATTGCACCTTGAAAGGTCCCATTAGTTGTCAGAACAAGCCTTTCCTTGGGAGTCAGGTCTGACCCTAGTGTGAAATATGGCGAGGATTGTCATCCTTGCTTGGAGACCTTAGCCCAGGACAAGCCCAGTCAGGGGGAGCAATGGGAGGGAGGTGCACCCTCTCTGCACCCCCTTGTCCCACAGGTTACCATGGAGGATGGGCTTAAGGGCAGAGTCATGGACCTTGGCTCCCCAATGATTCCTGCAGTGTCCATCAGACATGGCTCTGGTGCCTGGAGCAAAGGGGAGGAGAGGGGAAGGGGATAAAGAGGGACAACAGCATCCTTTGGAAGCATGTCTGAGGGCCAGCCTGGCTCCAGGGCAATTTCCTTGCTGCTTGCACCGTGCCCATCGTCATCTTTGACCTGTGTACTCCGCACATGAAGTTGCTCAAGCCCATGAAGTTGCTCCAGGCTGAAACATCTCACAGAAAAACAATTACTCTCTCCCAGGAATGATGGGAGATGAATCTTCCTCCTCCCCTCAGAAGCCACACGCTGGCAGTTACAGACTCTCCTTGTCCAAATATGTGCCTAATTCATCAGTACAAATAGCTGCTCTCCAGAGTCCAGCAGTGGCCCTTCTGCTTTCCCCACAGAGCCAGCAGCCTGCTGGTCCTTGACTGTCCATACCCTTCCTATGCCCTCCACCATCCAGGCTTGACACTTTCTCCGGACACCACCCTAAAAGACACTTTCTCCAGCTATCAAAAAGGTTTTTTTTCCTCTCTTCTTGGAGCACTGGTGCCAAGAAGTTGCGTCAAGCAAGGGCTGGCTGCATCCCAGGGGCAATGGGCTGGGGGAGCCTGTGCACCCCTCCCGTGCCCATCCCATCCCAGCCGTCCACACGTGCCACACTGCTCCCATGGCCCCTCCGCCAGCTCCTTCCAGCCCCCCCGACCCACAGCCCACCCTGCAGCTGGGAATGTGCCAGAAGCATTTACGATCGTTATTAAAGTACAGGTTATTTTTGGAGGAGCTGGGATTTGAAGGGTTTGCATTTTTTTGCCTGTGGAATACAGTTTATTTAGAGCAGAAAGATGAAGAGGGGCAGTGAGCTGCCTGTACACCCTGTGTCTCTCTAAAATGCCGCTCTATGGGCTGTGCGTGAGCCAGGTGTCCTGCCAGGGCAGTGGCACCAAGGTGCAAGACAGAAGGAATGTGGGTGTCAAGAAGTCTCCCAGACCTCTGGCCCTCCTGCCCCACCAGCAGCTGGATGGGAAAGTCAGGGGCTCTGCTCACTTCTCTCCTGGGGGATTTTCCCCATGTGGGCAATGCCAGCCAAATGTGTCCCTCGGTGCAATCCCAGCTTGAGTGTGTCCCCTACACTTCAGTGCCATCCCATTGGTGTTGCCAAGTGCCACGCCAGCTCTTGAGGCGTCCCCAAGCCAGTGCCAGCAAGCAGGATCCCTCAGGCCCCAGGGCACTGTGACAGGGAATGTACGTAGGGCACTACCATGAGGACAGCTCTAACTGGAGCCACTGCCACCAAGGTACCCGTCCTCAGTGCCCCAGGATGTCCCTTGCCCGGTGCCACTGGGGTACAGTGCTACGGACAGTCCCTCATCCAGTGTCACAGCGGTACCACCAGAGCGTTGCCCCGGGGTGTGCATCACCCAGTGCCACCAGGGCACTCATAGCACAGTATCCCGGGGCGTCTCTTGCCCATGCCCCCGGATTGTCCCTAGCGCAGTGACCCGGGGTGTCCCCCGCCCCGTGTCCCGGAGGGTGCCGGGCGCCAAGGGCTGCGGCGATGCCCGGCGGGGGCCGCCCCCCCGTCCCGCTCGGTGCGAGGGCCGGTGGCGAGCCAGTCCCTAAAAGGTGCTGGCGGGCGGCGGGGGAGGTACCGGGGCAGCCCCCGCCCGGCACGGCCCCTCCCCAGCTTTTAGGCAGCTCGGCGGGGCGGGGAACGCAGTGCCGGTGCTCCCTCCACTCCCGGTGCTCCCGCTGCTCCCGGTGCTCCGCGTCCCTCTGCCGCTCCGCGCCTCGCCGCCGGCACCCCGCCACCATGGAGGCCATCAAGAAGAAGATGCAGATGCTGAAGCTGGACAAGGAGAATGCCATCGACCGCGCCGAGCAAGCGGAGGCTGACAAGAAGCAGGCGGAGGATCGCTGCAAGCAGGTGGGTGTCCCACGGGCTTCCCTGGCATTACCTGGGTACCCTCCCTTCTAGGGGTGTCCAGCCCCAGGACCCTGTCCCGCTGGGTGCCCAGCCCGGGGGATTCCACCCCACTGATTGCCCAGCCTGGGGACACTTCACTCTCTAGGATCACACAATCCCCATATTGATCTCCCCACACCGTTTGTCCAGCCCCTGTCCCCGGAGTCCCCTGTCCAGAGCATGCCTGGCCCAAGGACCTTGCCCCACTGGGTGTCCCGCTTGTGGATACCAGCTTGACAGCCCTTGAGACTTTACCTCTCTGGGACTGTATCTCCAGGGACACCACCCCATATGGATCTGTCCCCAACACTTCAGTCTCTTTTCCTTGACCCCTTATGCTGGTACACCCAAACATGTCTGATCTCAGTGGGACACCCCAGTTCCACCTCCCTGCCCCTGTGCAAGGGAGAACTCTGGGGACTGCATACTCCCACCGCAGCCACAAAGACAAGGGATCACAGGTTGGTGTCCCCCAGAGCTGTATCCCCAAGTCAGCAGCTCTCCAGTCCCCTATACAGGGAAGGAGACCACCACCCCCTTACCTCCACCAGGCTCAGGGATGATTGGGGTCCCGGGGGCTGCTCTACACCAAGAGCCCCCAAAGGACCCGTAGACCCAAAGCTGTCAGAGGACATGTCCATGTTTTCCTGCTGTGCTCCCCACAGGCTGGGTGTCCCCAGGAGAATGGGAGGACAGATCCCCTTCCAGCCTTGCTGACACCGCCACCTCCCCTGACCCCCACCCTTTGTCCTTTCCCCAGCTGGAGGAGGAACAGCAGGGCCTGCAGAAGAAGCTGAAGGGCACTGAGGATGAGGTGGAGAAGTACTCCGAGTCCGTCAAGGAGGCCCAGGAGAAGCTGGAGCAGGCAGAGAAGAAAGCTACAGATGTAAGTAGGCATGCCAACAGCTCCTCCCCTGCACAGGCTGTGGACCTCAGGGGGGGCTGAAGGAAGAGGGGGCCCTTATATGGAAAGCGTCCGAGGGGAAGACTGTCAGGATCCCATTCCTTCGATGTTGACACTGAACTGGGCTGATGGGTCCTGTGTGGGATGCAGGGGCCAGGCCAGCTGTGATGGGCAATGTTGGTTGCTGGTCCCGTCTTGAGCTTTTTGGATAGCCTACAGCCTGGCTCCCCAAAGCTTACAGGGACAAGTGTCCCAAGATTGCCACAAGTCCCCAGGCACCTCCTCAATGCTTGTGGGAAAAACTGTGGTGCTTGCTAAACTGTGGCACAGCAGAGGAACGGAAAAATCTGTTACTGTGGTTAGCTGCTGAGTGCTGGCTGCAAGGAAGAATGCTTGGGGTGTGTGGAGGGGGATTTGGGTGGATTTGGGGTCCAGTGTGCTACTTTGTACCCTGAGAAGCAAGGCCAGGAAGAGTTTTATTTAGTGCCATGACTGATGTTTCTCCTGGGAAATAGATCCCTCTGGGGAGATGTTAGGAAGGTGTTGAAATTGGCTTGTGCCTGGCCAGGATGAAGGGTGGAACAGCTGTGTGCGGCCACGGGGCCGCTTGGGAATGGGGTATAACGACCTGTGGTGCCACACAGGGTATTTGACACCCTATAAATAAATCCTCCTTTTGATAGCCAGCCCCTCTTTGATGAAAACCAACCCTGGAAACTGGAGGAGAAGCTAAAGGAGAGCCGTCTGGAGCACAGCCAGCAGGGCATGGCCAGGCTTTTCAGGATTGAGAACAAAAAATTCAATCCCAGCTGGTTTACGGAGCTAAATGGGGGAGATGCGTCAAATCTCTGAGGCCGCCGCCAAGGACAGGGGTGAGCGGACAAGGACGAGCGATGGCAACACCAGTCCTGTGGCAGCCCAGAGCCCCTGGGCAGCAGCCAGGGGTCTCCTCAGACCTCTTTGCTGATCCTACAGATGATTCTCCTTTAAAACATTGAGAATCCTCTGGAAAGGCACATCCAGTCTGGCATGGGGCAGGCATGTCAAGCTGGTCAAGGTGGCTGCTGTGTGCAGTGGGGTTCACACTGATCTAAGTGGTTTTGTACTGATATGAGACAGGGCAAACTCAGTGTGGCTCAGAGTGGATGTCACATTCACGGTGCAGGGCTCAGAGGAAGGAGCAAACAGTGGTACTGGGCAGATGTCAGCTGTGGGGTGTGGAGTAGTTTGCTGCTTCCAGTGGGCTGTGCGATGCCATCCTGGGCAGAGAGGGTGTTTCCCTGCTCTTGGTCCACAGCAGTTTGGCAAATCTCTGGGCTTCAGCATGGAAAGTCCCATACCAGAAGATACACCAAAGAGAACCACGGGGGAAGGGCCAGAACAGGAGCCATGGTGAAGCAGTGTCAGGCTGGAGGCTGGCTGCAGCAGGGCTAGGGCTCCGTCACCAGCACAGCCCTCCCAGTCCGTGCCAAAGCCTGGACAGGCTGCACCATGTGTGGGGCTCTGGAGTCACCCCTTCACACCAGGGACCTGGACGTGCTGACAGCTCTAAGTGTCAGTGCTGCTGTCACCTCCTCCCTGGTGTGAGGTGCAGCACTGCTTCCAGCAGAGGAAGCGCTGTGGGGACCCCCAGAGAACACCCACCCCAGGCACCCCCTGTCCTCCCTGGCTGCCAGGACAGTGGGTGCCTGTGAGCACAGAGTGTCCCAATTCCTCAGATGGCTCAGGCTCATACCAGTGATCCAGGCAGCCTCCTGCTCTTGGCAAAAATGCCAATGCCTTAAAAGAATAAACACCCACCTTGGTATGGCCCTGCCCTGCTGCTGGCACTGGATGGTGGGCACGAAGGCCATGGGGACTGCACTAAACAGTGCAAATACTTGGCCCCAGGCACTTGGAGAGGTATCAGATAGTGAAAGAAGCAGGGAATGCCTGACTCTTGATCCGGCAACTCCACAGAACTTCCCAGCAGCTCTGCGAGGCCACCGTGGTCCTAGAACCTCTTGTCCCCAGGAGGGACAGCCCATGGTGCCCAGGTCAGGATGGGCAAGGGCTGCTGCAAATGGTGCAGTTGGGACAGCAGGTTTAGGCCAGAACAGCCCTCTCCATCGCCCCACATCCCCAGCATTGGCCTGTCCCCAGCCACCCTGGAGGGGCCTTAGGGAAACTGCCGCTCCCAGGCCATGATCCCAAAAGCTTCACTAATGTTCCCGCCCCAGCTGCTTTCCACAGCCAAGACTTTGCTCTTATTTGGTGATTCCCTGAGCTGGTGGGAGGGAACTGGACTCTGCTGGGAAGTGACTGCATCTCGGGGTGGGGCCACAGCAGGAGGCACCTAGCCTGGCTACTGGGAGATCAGGGTGATTGCCCCCCAGCCTGTCCCCCTTCTGCCTGCAGCTGGCTCATCCCTGCCCCACTGCTGCCAGGAACCCTTGTTTCTGCTCTGGGCCCCCATGTCCTGGCTTGTGCATTACTGACATCCAGGCCTCAGACTGGGAAGGGGCAGTACCAGCTGGGCCCAAGGCCAAGCCCAAGGCTGTGTGCTCCCAGGAGACCCACAGTACCGCCTCTTCCTCTGCCTCTTGGCAAGGGGACATGGATCTGCAGGGTGCAGATAGCAGTGTGGCTGAGTCACCCCCAGGACCCCTGGCCCTGGGGCTGATGCCAGCTGGTGAGGTCAGCCTGGGAAATGGCATTCCTGGAGGCAGGTGTGTAGTGCAGCCAGGGAGCTGTCAGTACATCTTAAGGGAGGATTGAGTGCCAGCAGCTCTAGCTTCTTCTGATGGATCAAGACATGTGCCCCAGCCAGGATGGCGAGCCAGGAGTTGGAGGTTTGACCTCCCCAATAGGGCACAGTCCCCAGGGCAGGAGGTGCCAGCGTCTCCATGGGCCTCATGAGTCTCTGTGGGGTTGCAGGACAAGTCCTCACACTGGGGAGCAGATACCAAGGGACTGAATGTGATGGATGCTGGGCACCTGGCTGCAGCCTAGGTACCCCAGGAGGATGCCCAGGAACAGGCTCTGCTCATGCCTCTTACTGACTTCCATAAGGAAAAAGTCCACAACCCTCAGCTCTGCAGCAACGGCTGGGGAGGACACTTGGGGACCACACATGGTACGTTGCTCCTGTGGCCGTGGGGGCTCACACAGGACAGGCCCCAGCACTCAGACTCTCTGGACTGCTGGAAACGTCTGTTTCCCTGGCGTCCTCTCCATTGCTCTGGGCGATTCAGTGTGACTGTGCACCTCTGCCTGGGGAGCAGCATGCCTCCCGGCCACGGAGAGAAGTGTGTGCCCTGTTATGGGGCCACTGTGTGCCCTGTTTGGGGTACCATGTACCCTTGCAGTGGGGACCATGCGTGCAGACCCGGGGTGGGGGGCAGTGTGCCCTGCCCAGAAGCAACTGGGCATCTTGGCTTGGCGGGGATGTAGAGACAGTGACCAAACCGTGGGGGAACCATGCACCCTTCCCGGAGGCACCCTCTGTCCTGTTTGGGATGAGGGGAACTGTGCATCCTTCCCGGCGTGGGAACTCTCCTGCCGCGGGCGAGCACTGCACGCCCAGCCGCGGGGAGCGGCGGAGCAGGTCGGTCGGAGGCAGCAGTAGCAGGAGCAGCAGCAGGAGGAGGAGGAAGAGGAGGAGGAGGAGGAGGAGGAGCAGGAAGGGATGGAGGCAGGGCGGGCGGCGGGAGCGGCCGCTGCCTGAGCGCTTCCTGCCCGAGCCGGGCGGATCCCACAAAGGGCTCGGCGGTGTGGCCTCCCCGCCGGCAGCCCCCGCCATGGCCAGCGCCAGCTCCATCGATGCCGTCAAGAAGAAGATCCAAAGCCTGCAGCAGGTGGCCGACGAGGCGGAGGAGCGCGCCGAGCACCTGCAGCGGGAGGCCGATGCCGAGCGGCAGGCCCGGGAGCGGGTAAGGGCCGCTGGGATGGGAAGAGGAGGGCGGGGGGCACCCCGGCAGCTCCTCGGGATGCCCCGCCAGCTCTGGCCCCGCTGCCAGCATCCCTTCCGGCGGGCCGGCCCCGGCCCCTCGGAGCCCCGGTAGCCGGGCTGGCTGCCCCGGGGCGCAGGAGTCCCCGGGGAGCCGCGGGGAGCCGCCACCCAGCTGGCGAGAGCCCCAGGCAGGGAGCTCGGGGCAGGCAGGGAGCTCCAGCCGCCTCCCTCCTCCTCCGCCGGTCTGGCGAGAGAAGATGCTGCGCGCAGCGCGGCTCCCCAGCGCTTCCCGGCTGGCTGGGGCTGGGAGCGGGCAGCGGCCAGCCCTGCCTGGCGATCGGCTGCCTCCTGGGAAAGGATCCCTTCGCTCGGAGGCTGGCGTGCACGGCTCAGAATCCCACGCCCAAGCTCTTGTCTGGCTTCCAGCGGACTCTGCCGTTCGGGCCGCAGAGCTTTAGCTCTGTCCCTTCGTGGGGAAGAGCCACCGCTTTACACTGCCTCAGGCCAAAATTTCCATTTTGGCAGTGGGGTGGCATACCCAAGCTCCAGCTTTTTCGTGGTTTGTCTTTTTAGTTGTTGGAGCTTTCTGTTTTCTTCCTTTCTTTCTGTTTCCTATGCCCACTCATTCAACATTCTCACCATATCAGGAGCGGCAGAGCTGGGTGCGGTACCTGGGCTGTTGTCCCTCGGGCTGTGTGCGGAGGAAATGGCCCCTTCCTGCAGCCTCAGATCGGGTTCCCCGGTCACTGGGAGCTGCCGGGAGAGCTCATGTTCCCAAGTGTCCATCCGGACAGCTCTGACCCACTTTGGGGGTGATTCCCTGGGAAAAAAAAAAAAAAAAAAAAAAAAAAAAATCTACCGATCCAGTGAGGCTGATGCTGCAGGCAGAGCGTTGCCCTGTGGGCGCCAGCTCCAGTTCCCTATTGGGTGGTTTGGCAAGGGACAAGGTGTCTGTGAAAAGGGTGATCCTGGGGCGGAGGCGGCTGTGGGCCTGGCAGCTATAGGGCTGGCAGCCATCTCTAAGAGGCGCCGGCTCCACCCTGCCAACTCCCCAAAGGGCATTGCCGGTGCTCCGTAGGGCCGTGCAGGATGACAGCCCCTCACTGCTCCCATGGTCCCCGTGCTTGGCTAGCTATCCCTGGGGCATTCCCAGTGCTGGAGCATGAGGCTGGAAGTGTCCAGGCATTGTAGCCACCCAGTCCTGCTGCAGCCTGTGAATAAGCAGGGGCTACTATTTCCTGGGTTGGTGCATGGAGCTGCTCCCCACAGTGAGGTCTTATGGCCACCCATCCCTTGATATTCGGGGGGTTGTCTTCCTTGCACCCCCCTAGTGGGAAGTGGGGCTGAGAGCTGCTGAGGCAGCATTTCCTGACTGTGGCTATGGAGCAGGAGGCCTTTACCAAATGGAAAAGAGTGCAAGGCCAGGCGTCAACAGGTTGGCAGAGGGCCAGGGCCACTGCTCCTGGCCAGCCCCAGCTCCCAGCCCTGTGCGTGGGGAGCCTGGGAAAGGGAGGCCTCTGGTCCTGCCAGCCTCATCTTGGCCGGGCGCCAGCCTGCCGAGGGCGACTCGCTCCACTGCCCCCGGCACAGTGCTGTACATCAGCTGCGGGGGCTCCGTGCTTGGCTTCAGGCTGCCCTGCTGCACAGGGCCCTGGGGGCTCCTGCAGGAGAAGCTCCAGGCTCACTCCACCGCCTCTGTAAACAGGAAATCCACAAGCAGCTCCGATCTCCTTTTCGGGAGCGAAGCCGTACAGGGCATTCCTCCCCCTTTACTCACTGCTCTGCAAACCCCAAATACCATCCCCGTGACGGCACGGCTGCTGTGGCCACCCTGCCCCAGCGAACGTGTCCTGTCCCCCTCCAGGGTGGGAACTGGGGGCGTGAGGACATGATGGGGCTGCATATGCCAAGCTGGCGCTGCAAGGCTGGGAGAAGCCAGCATCAAAGAGCCACTAGGGATGGAGATAACCCTGCAGAGAGGTGAGGGAATGCATGGTCAGGCATGCCATTCCGGTGAACATGGGCTTGTTGCACAGTGCCAATGGGAGTTCTGGGTGGTAAATAGGAATAATCATTGAAATGCTTTTTCCAATATCTGTATTTGACATGGGATGACTGAGGGATTTCTGTTCCCCTAGGCTGAGGCTGAAGTGGCTTCCCTCAACCGCCGTATCCAGCTGGTAGAGGAGGAGCTGGACCGCGCCCAGGAGCGTCTGGCCACTGCCCTGCAGAAGCTGGAGGAAGCTGAGAAGGCGGCTGATGAGAGCGAGAGGTGGGATGGAAAGGGACAGTGGGAGTGGTATCAGGTCACTCCTGACTGCAGACAGCCCCCTTAGTTTTGCAGTGGGGTCCCTCTTAGATGACCTTATTGGGGTTTCTGTTGGTCTTCCTGCAGACTTCAAAGGGAGTCCAAAGCCACAATGCAAAGAAGTCCCCCAGATACAGACACTCTTATCCAGAGCACACATAAAATCCTGAAAAATGTTATCTAATATTTATAAAAGCAGCAGACTGTAACCAAAGCCAGAGGGAAGATATCAGTATGTTTTATTCCCCAGAGCAGCTTTCTGTGCTAAAGGACACAATAACAGCCCAAGAAGCAACCTCTGTGCTGGTAACTAAGGTCAAATTTGAGGGCAAGACAGCCTCATTCAAGAAGAGTTCTACAGGGTGTCTCTTGCCCTATCCTCATGGCAAGGAGGTTTCCTAGACTGGAGCTGTGCAGGCAAGGGAACTCAGGTTGAATGGGAGTGCCCAGACGTGTCACAGCATTCCTGGCAGTTACGTGAGGAACCTTTCCTCCATTGGCAAAGATCAGTTTGAAGAACAGCATCTGAGTGAGAGGAGAAGAGTCTGCAGGAGTCTCTTCTGTGGGAGTTTGGTAATCCTGTTTGTGAGCATCACCCCAAATGAGAAAGGCTTTGTCACAGGATGTTTTCCAGAATTTCCTAAGGGCTGCCAGTCTGTCAGGCTGTGGAGGTTGTGGCTGGCTTATCTTGGTCTGCACACCTTTTCCCTCCCAAATATAGGTTCAGGACCTGCCTCTGAGGGCACCATAGCCATACCTCATTCTGGAACATAGCCCTGGGGCCAATTCCACTTTAATTCTGCACAGGAGCATTTTTTGGGTACTGGTGGTGTGATCCTACTGTGTGCCATCCTCCCCAAGCAATGTCCCGTGTCTCTGAAGCTAGAGAATGGTATGGTTAGGGTACAGGATGTGCAGACAGGGAGGCAGGATGTACAGATGACACCTTGACCCACAGCAGTAACATCTCCTGGCATGGTCTTTTCTCAGAGGCATGAAGGTCATCGAAAACAGGGCCATGAAAGATGAAGAGAAGATGGAACTCCAGGAAATGCAGCTGAAGGAGGCAAAGCACATAGCAGAGGAGGCTGACCGCAAATATGAGGAGGTGTGTGCCCCATTCCCGAGTCCTGACACCCTGGCAGCACCCAGAGCCATCTCCTCACAGCCCTGTGCCCCCAGCTGGGGCAAGCACAGGGCTAACATGGTCACTTACTGCCAAAACAGGTTGCCCGCAAGCTGGTTGTCCTTGAGGGAGAGCTGGAGCGCTCGGAGGAGAGGGCAGAGGTGGCGGAGAGGTGAGTAGGGCTCCTGGTGGCAGTGTGCAGGGATCCCACACAGTCATTATCCCAAATCCCTGGCAGACATGGGGATGGGGATGTCTGTCCCTGGAAGCAGGAGGGTCTGTCATTGGGGTGGTCTTTGGGATCACAGGCTGGGGGCAGGGGTGTGCCAACCCACTGGCATCACATCCTTGACCCTGTTCTCTGCTGTCCCCCTCCCGGGGTGCCCACCTTCCACCCCAGCCGAGTGAGACAGTTGGAAGAAGAGCTGCGGACCATGGACCAGTCTCTCAAATCCCTCATTGCCTCAGAGGAAGAGGTACTGGGGCAGGGGCGTGGGGCAATGTGCAGCAGCCCCCTCTCTGTTTCTGTCTCTCAAACCATGCGAGCCACCTCTCTCCTTTCTGCACCACTGCCTCCACCATCGGCTCCCCTCGCCTCCCTCTCCAGCAGGTGCAGGCCGGGCACGCTCCTCCATCCCTCCATCCTGCTTCTCTTGGCGGGGCCAGCGAGAGCTTGGCTGGTGGTGATGCATGAGGTACTCGTGCAAGGAAGCACAAGGAATGGATGAACAGATGCGTCCCGGCAGCTCCTACTCTCAGTGGCTCTGCTCCTGGTCCACCTGCACTGAGTTTTCTCCTCTCTCAACTTGTTTTCTCTCTTTCTTTCCTGCTTCCCCATGCCTGTTCTTTCTGCTCCTGCCTCTCTCCTGCCCTCTGGCCCCACTCCCCCCCTCCTGCCGGCCCTGCTTGGGATGTAGTAAATGTGGTGACCTAGAGGAGGAGCTGAAAATTGTCACCAACAACTTGAAGTCCCTGGAGGCCCAGGCTGACAAGGTAGGGCCCAGTGAGGCTGTTGGGGCTGGGAAGAGTGCATGCAGTCTGGGAATGCTGCGGTCTCCTGATGGGGTAAAGGACAGCTGGAGGCATGCCTTGGGACTCACAGGGGCTTGTCTCTGTCTCTGCAGTATTCCACCAAGGAGGATAAGTACGAGGAGGAAATCAAGCTTCTAGGGGAAAAGCTGAAGGAGGTAAGGGGTGTAAGGCCACCACTGAATCAGTGTAGAAATAAGCTTGCCATCCTGAATGGATTTTGATCCCATAAGGCCTATGTCCTCTCTCTGTTTCCTAAATTGCAGCCTTGTATCATAGCAGGTATCTGGGTCTGGGATGACCTTCATTAGCCTGTTCTGATTTAGGGTGTGAGCTCCATAGAGCCCCACTTCTTGTCCCTTGCCTTTCCCACAGGAGGGCTTCTGGAGAAGAGTACCAGTTATGCAAATAGGGCAGATTTGGAGTGCAGTGCAGCCTGCACCACCCATTGTGTCCTGTAGCTCACCCTTTCCCCACTCTGCTTCCCACAGGCTGAGACCCGGGCGGAGTTTGCAGAGAGATCTGTGGCGAAGCTGGAGAAAACCATTGATGACCTAGAAGGTAAAATGTCCCCACCAGCACCATATCCCTCTTTCCTGGGGCTGCACTGGACACACCATGCCCCTGGTGGGGCTGGACAGTGCTTGGCTAGAGGGAGGGGATGGACAAGAGTTCTGGGAGCAGAGAGGCTGGATGCTGCGGCATCTGGTGCAGGAGCAGAGCTCCTGGGGTCTGGGCCCTGCCCTCGGGTGGGGAATAGGGTCACATTCATGCTGCCTGTGCCTGCACACCCTTGCTGCCCTCAGCCTGCTGCTCACAGCCACTCTCTCTCTCCACTTGTGTCCTCCACTCTATTCTACCATCTGCTGCCTGTCTGCCCCCACCTGCAGATGAAGTGTATGCGCAGAAGATGAAGTACAAAGCCATCAGTGAGGAGCTGGACAATGCACTTAACGACATCACCTCCCTCTGAGCCCCACGCTGGGCACCAGCACTGCACCCGCTCCCTGCCTGTCTCTCCTCTCTCCAGCTCAGCTGTTTGCCTGCCTGGCCATCCCACCTCTCTCCCTACCCTCTCTGTCCTCCTCTGTCCCACCTAGCCTGTGCCTGTCCATCAGCTCCTTTGGGATAGGAGCTGACCTGGGGTGTTCCCGCTGTACCCCTCTTTGGGGAGACAAGATAGTAGGTGCTTAGAGCTGTTTGTTCAGGGCAGGAGAGCAGCCCCACATACTGACTGGACAGTGTAGTTGTAGGCCCATGCCACAGCATTGCCCTGGGGATCAGGACTGTGCCTAGAAGCCCTTTGTTCTAGCAGCTCCCTCCTTGGCTCCCCAGTAGCAGAAGCACTGGGGACCCTGCAGCTCCGGGGCAGGGGGGCCATTTCCCCTCCATATACTTCCAGCAAAGTGCCCCGGTGCTGCTTGCTGGCCCCAGCATGGGGATGACCTGCATTGGGGAAGCGGCACCTCCACTGCCAAAGCTCAGGCCTGGGGGATAGAGGGTTGGATCCAACTGTGCAGACACCTTGTTCCCTGGCAGGAAGGCAACCCCTACTCCTCCCTCACCCTTCTGTCCTTTGCACATTGCTCTTCAGTTTGCATCTCATGACTCTTCTTTTGTGTTCTGTCCTTCTGGGTTAATGAGTTGATATCAATAAAATGTTAACATTGGTTTCTCCTTTGTTTTCTTCATGCCACTCTATCCCTCATCTCCTGCCTATCTCATGTGGGTTCTGTCAGCAGTGTGATAGGAGGTGGTTGTAGGCAGCTCACAGCCACAGGTTCCCCGGGCTGACCATGGCTGAAACCCAAGAGGCTCCTGCACTGCCAGGCTGAGCGGGACAGGGCCTCTGTGCTGACCCCAACCACCCTCTGACTTGTACACAGCTTTCCTCATCTCATACCATCTTCTCTATGAGTCCTTTGGCATAAAATGCCAGGGTTAGACCTAGTCCTGTCCATTCCCTGTCTCCACTCCCAGACATTGCCTACAAGCAGCAATCTCAGCCCTGTCATAGCTCCTGCATCACCTTCCCTTGGTAAAGAGGCTGCTGCTACCCTTCAGCAGTGACCTCTTGCGATCCCTAAATTGGTCCTGATCCACCTCCTCCTTCCTTACCACCCTACCGTGTCCCAGAACGCAGTTTCCAAATTGATGGACCTACAGCCTTGTCCCTCCACCAAGACTGGCTGCCTCCTGCCAGTCCAGCAGTGTCCCATCACTGGCTGGGGGGTGTGTGGTGTTTCCAGTGAAGGCTTTCAGAAATGCTGTCTTTTTTCACTAACTCACTTTTTTCTCTCTCTTTCCTGTGCTGCATTGATGTCTCCATTTTCTCTAGAGCGCTCTCAGCAGGAAGCCGAGAAAAACCGCGTTCTCACTAACGAGCTGCGGGTCATCCTAACTGAACTTAACAACTGAGCTGCCCAGAGCTCCTGGCCCTGGCCCAGCCTCTCTGCCCCATTTTGGCCAGGCTGGCTCCAGGCTGAGAGCCCTTCCCCACTGGGGTGAGGCAGGGTTTGAAGCCTTGCCTTATCCTTATAGGGATAACTACCCTGCTTGGGCAGGACAGGGAACTCCTCTGCAGTTGATCAGTTTTTTTGTGGGAGAGATATGAAGGGTTTTGTGATGTCCTGGGATGCCCATGTTGTGATGGCTGTCCTCTGGCATCATCCTAGTTCTGCTGGGGAGGGATGTGGTGGTTTGTATTGCTGCCTTCCTCCCCTTATTGCAGGAGTCACTCGGCAACTTCTTCCTCCTCACTCTGGTTACCCCAAACTGTGCAGGGAGGATCCCCTTAGAAAGAGGTCCTTGGAGGGTGCTGGAAAGGCTGGGAAAGGAGCTGGGGATCCAGCAGCACCCACTGCCCCAAACTTGGGACAGGGAAGAGGCTAGCAGGGCACACTGGGAGATGGGGCTAGTGGACAGCAATCTTGTTCCATCTCTGGGGGAAGCAGGATGACATTTGGAAGTGAACACCAGAGGGAGGCTGCCTTGGCAGCTGGCTGCCTGGCAGAGTTTGTCCTTGTAGCCTTGTTAGCTCTGCTCCTTATCTCTCTCTCGTCCTCTGCCCACTCTCCTGGGCTGTTAATGGGCTGTTTTCTCACTCTTTTTCTCCACGGAGCACTGCTGGGTCATGCAGCAAGCTTTGGTTCTCCACTTCTGCTGCCCAAGGGTTTGTGCACATGCCCACAGTTGGCCAGTGGTAATGTTCCAGTGTCTGGCCAAATAATTGTACAGCACCTGTGCTGCAGAGTGCTCAGCCATGGGCAATAGGGCACCCTGGGAAGATGGAAATGCTGAAGAGTGGTAACTGTCTGCCCCATTGACCAGCCTGACTGGCCTGGCTTCCCTGGCAGATCCCAGAATGGTTGGACTCATCCATGCCAGAAATGGGGCTACTTGTGTGGACTATGGTCCGCAGAGGGTGCCCTGTTTGACTGGAGGCCATTGCTGTACTGAAATGTCCATCTCTGTGTGTGTGTGTGTGTGTGTGTGTGTGTGTGTGTGTGTGTGTGTGTGTGTATATGTGCTTGGTGTGGTGTGTATGGGTCCCGCTGCACCTGGGTACATTTGGGTTGTGTCTGTGTGCGTGGCTGGGTGTCCCTTGTGTTCACAGAGAGCCTGGCCAGTGCCAAAGAGGAGAACGTGGGGATACACCAGGTCCTGGACCAGACCTTACTGGAGCTGAACAACCTCTGAGCTGCCCTTGCAAGCCCCTATCCCTTTTCCCTACCCAACACATGCACCCCACTGGCATGCTCAGGATGTCGTCATCAGCTGAACTGCATCTTGGCCAAATCCACACCTCCATTGAGAAGGGAAGCTCAGCAGCCTTGCACTGTTGCTAAAGGGGATCTTGTTTGTGCACAGCCTAACTGGCTCTGTCCTGTCTTTATGTCCAAATATTAAAGCAGTTTGACAAGATGGGTGGTTGTGTCTGGTCCTTTGGGTGGGTACAGGCACTGGGAGAGGAGGTGTGGGTCTCCTTCCCTAGCTGATTCATGGAGGGTCTGCAGGGCCTCTGTGGCTGGGCTCGGAATAATAACCACATGGTTTGGACTGCCTTCCCTCATCTCCACCACTTCCTTGGAATCCAGTCTCAAGCTCAGTGCAAATTCACTATCCTCTTCAAGCACACAATGATAAACCATGTCACTGGTGTGTCCCACATTCTGCATGCTATTGGCTTGCCACAAAGTCCTTGATGATGGGGGGGGTTCATATTTATGACAATGAGGAATCACATAAGCACATGACCATGCATGCACACATTATTAGTTGTCAGGGTCTTCTCCAAGGGATTAGCTGCTCACCCTTTGTACTAGTTGCAATTTCTATTGCCAGTGACTGAATGCCTGCCTGAGGGACAGCTGTAGAAGCTAGCAAATATTAACGCAGGAGACAAAGTGTTCAGGAAGTTTCTTCCTGACTTGCTGTATTTTCTCCAACACAAATTGAAGAGCAGCCGGATGTGTCTCATTGCTGTTACCAAAATGGGCTGGATTTCCTGGGGATGCCCAAAGCCATTATCTAGTCCTGCCCTTTGCTTTGGGCCTCTCCATGATGTGGACCAAGCCCTGTTGTCCCACACTACGCAGCGGATATCCCTCTAAAAGCACATTCACAAATTGGCAGGAAACACAATTCATGCTGACCCCTTGTTGAGCCAGACCCAGCAAGAGACCGACAGGGATAGCTTTTGTTATCTGTTTTCCTTTATTTGCTGTGCCTCTCGGGTCAGGAAAGGAGGGTGTTGAGATTGCATCTCTTTCCTGCCCAGGTGCTGCTGACCTCCCATCCTCTCAGTGGCCCAGCGATTCTGTTTGAGGTTCTAAGGCCTTTTACAGCAGGGAAAAAAGCTCCCCCTGCTTTTTTCTCCCCATGCTTGATTTCATTCTCCCAAGGTCGCCAAGTCTTCTCTGAGCTGTAGCCTCCCACCCTGGGCCTGGAGGAGCTGGAGGGGAGGACAGTACATGGTGTCTTGGACAGCTGAGCTGTCCCTGTGCAAGGGGTGGAGCTCCTCCTTGGGTCTGCCTTCCTCTTCTGCAGTGCATCAGCTGAGCCATTGTGTTGTTCTGAAGGTCAAAGCACCTTCCAGGCAAGGGGTTGTCTGCCTTCAAAAAGAACCAGCCTGTAAAAGCACCTCTTCTCTGGAAGCCTGCACCCTGCAATGCAAACAAGCCTGCCCTGTGCCCCGGTCAGGGTGCGTCCCAGTGCCCAGCCTCTGGGCGCCCTTCGTCTTCCTGCTGGGACAAAGAGCCCTTTCACACCCACTGTTTTTTCCCCATTAGCTGCTGCTGCCTCCTCGTTTGGACCAGTCAAATTGACTTAACTGTTTGCACCTCACTGCAAGGGACTTATTATTTCTTTGAACTGCCTGTGATTTGGCAATGAGATCCAGACTGCCACTCCCAGGTGATGCCCAGCCTGAGAAGCACATGAACTATGTCATAGTTCAGCAAAGCTTTGAATTTCCTCCATTCTTTCAACCATCTCCTTTCCCTTCAGCCCCACAGAGAAATAGGCCAGGGAAAGCTCTGGGAACATGGGGTACTGTGGAACTGCTGGCATGGGAGCATATCTCCCCACAGGTGTCCTCCATGCTGGGAACTGAAGTGCCTGTGCCCTCCTCTCTTCCTCTCTCTCCAACTCTCCCATGGAATTCAACCATTGGATTTGTTTATTTTGGCCTGGCAGACTGAAGATCTCCCCAGAGAGCTTTCAGCCCTGCTGTTTGTTGCCACACCATTCATATATCAGCACATTAACTTTAAGCAGCCTCTCACCTCTGCTCTCTGCTCGTTTTCTCATCTCTCCAGTGCCTCATTTAATCTCTGAATCCTTCCCGTTTGATGCCCTTGAACTACATGCTGGAGTGGGAGGACCACAAAGAGTATCTGAGATATTTTGATAAGATACATCAAGTTGTATGTCACCCCTCAGTCTCTCCTTACAGGTACAGCTTGAGATGCTAGGGTGAGGGTCAGAAAAACTGTGTTGCCAAGTTGTGAGGGTTTTGCGAGGCCCTGGGGATTTCAAAACAGGTCAGGCCCCCTAAAGCCAACTGCCACACAAATCTCCCAGCCCCTAAATCCATATTACTGACTTGTCAATGCCAGCAGAGGACAAGGCAGCTGGAGGGAAGCATGGATAGCCATGATCACGTGGTGCTATCTCAATTTTGTATGAGCATGCCCCATATGCAGGGCTTGGGGCTGTGCTGCCTGTTAGAGTGTGCAGTACAGGAGGACATGTGGCCCCTGATCCACTTGCTCAGTGAATCTGGACCAGCATTGGAGCATCTCTGCTGCAAGACAGGTTCTACAATAAAGTGATAGGCAGAAACGGATTCTTGGGGACAATTCATTGCATTGGTTTAGCAGTTGCAGGTCACAAGGTTGATTTATTGCCTTTCAGAGCAAAAGAAAATAAATAAAAAGCAGTTGTTAACAGGGTTCTATTACGTGATGCCCTTCTTGCAGGATGTCTTCCCTGTGCTGAAGTTTATTGTCTTTGGGGATTGGGCTAGGATCACCATTTTGGTGAACTTCATAGTATTGCCTTAGGAGACAATAAAATCATTGGTGTTGCTATCACGCTGGTCCATGCTTCAAGTGCTGCTCCAAAATCACCAAATAGCTGGGGTCAGAAGGGATCTCTAAAGATCATTGCCACAACGAGGAGGGCACTCTCAATTAGATCATGTTACTCACAGCCCCATCAAGCCTTAGCTTGAATGTTTCCATTGGTAATGGATGGGGTGATCACAAAGATCTGAGACCTTTGAACTTTTTCTGGCTGTCGTACTTCTTGCTGCTGGAGCTCTCCTGCTCCCTGCAGCTGGCAGAGGCAGGCTTCCTTTGCCTGTCCAGCCAGCAGCCCACAATGACCAGGACCAGGGCTGCTACAGCACCTCAAAACACCCACTCCTGCTGCACTGCAGAAAGGAGTGGGCTTTCATGGGGCTATCACCTGCAGCAGCCAAGTCATCTCATGATGTGGATATTCCTCACACTCTTCTATCCATTTGGCCATGTCCATGTTGGCCTGGTCATGGTGCTGCAGGCTAGGCTGGATTGTCAGCAGAGCCTGAAAGAACACAAGAACACCAAGAGCCAAGGCCTGGTGGATGGAAAGGGAGCTTACCAGGTGTGGGCAGGAGGGAGCAGGGGTCTGGGGACATTCAGGATGTCCCCAAAGCCTCTCTGGGCACCTGCCACCACTGAGAGCCCTAGGCTCCTCTTTCTTCAGCCCCAAGCATAGTTCTGTGCCCTTTCCTGCCCTAAGGTGCTTGCATTTCTTCTTGTTAGAAACCCCCTGAGCATTGCCCCCATGCCTATCCAGCCCAGCATTCCACTCCCTGGCCACCAGAATCCAGGTGTGGTGGGGCTGAGGCAGCCTGGTGATGTCCCTGGTGACACCTTCTTCTGTGACCCATCCTGATGTCGCAGCCACCAGAGCTGGATCTCCCAACTGGCAAGCCCCAGCCTTTGCCCCTCAGTGTGTCCTGGCCGTTCTCACCCAGGAGTAAGCTCCCAGAGGCTCTCTTGGCCAAGCCGGCAGAACCCCCAGAGCTGTAACTGAAAGTAACAAAGGGATTGTAAGTGGATGTCCCTGGCATATAGAGTGAGATGTGACATCCTCTGGGCCAGGTGGGCTGACACTGGGCTGTTTTGCAAAATCAGCATGAAATCTTAGGCACGGACAAAACTATTTCTCTCTCCACCTCTGGGATCCCTTGTGCTGGGGCATGACTCAGCCCTGTAAACCCTGGTGATCAAGCCAAACATCAGTCGTGTCCCTGGAACAAGTGGAAAAGATCCTGCGATTCCCATTTCCAGCTACCAACTTGCTTGCTGCAAGGGCAAGCCCATGAGCTGGTGGGAATATGCCAGAACCCACATCTCACTGCTCCCCTGGGATTTCCCTGGTTCAGGAGAGCCCTCTGCACTCCACGCTGGAGTGCTCTGCTGTGAATTGTGCCTCTTAGAAACAGGGCCTGTTTCCCATTAATGAAACCCAGACCCCTCAAAAGCCTTCTCTGACCTCTCTGCATGTGTGCCAAGAATGGCATGGGCGCGGTGTTTCTGCCGGTTCAGCAGATGCAGAGCTCCACATCCAGTGCTCCTGTCCAAAGTCTTCGGGAGGCAGAAAGGGTGTGTGCTGGGGTGTGGGTGTCCGTAAGTGGAAAGTGCCCTGAAGTGCCTTTGTGTGTTAGTCTCGTTGAAATGGGGCTGGACTGGAGGTGCCAAGCGGAGGGCACACAGAACAACGCGGTGTGGGACAGCCTGCACACGTCGCCCAGCCCTCAGGGCCGCACTCACGGCGTGACCGTGGGGACGAGGCCAGGCTCCCCTGGGAGCAGGCTGCGTCCCTCAGGATCACGGGCCGCGCCAAGCTGGGAGGGACCCACAGGGATCATCGAGTCCAGCTCCTGCTCCTGCTCCTGCACACACCTCCCAAGGGTCACTCCGTGCGCCTGAGAGCGTTCACCAAACGCCTCCTGAGCTCTGCCAGGCTAGCGCTGTGGGCCCCGCCCTGTGGAGCCCGTCCCGGTGCCCGCCGCCGCCCGGCCGGGCCTTTCCCAATCCAGCGCCTCCCGTGACTGACGGGCCCGGCCCCGCCCCTCGGGCCCGCCCCGGGACGCGGCTTCCGGCGGCGGAGGCGCGCGCACGTGTGACGTCATCGGCCCCGGAAGGGCGGCGGAGGGGGAAGGGGCCGCGGGGCCCGTCCGGTCCGAGCTCCGGGTCCGACCCCGGTCCCGTGTCCCCGCTCCCGCCGAAATGACGCTCGCCGTCTTCTTCGGGTGCACCTTCATCGCCTTCGGGCCCGCCTTCGGCCTCTTCATCTTCACCATCGCCCGCGACCCGCTCCGCATCATCATCCTCATCGCCGGGTCAGTCAGCGATGGGGGCTCTGGTGCTGCCGTGGTGCGGGACCAGCATCGGCTCCGGGAGCGGTGTGGGCGTGGCGGGGCGCTGGGACCAGCGCCAGTGCTGCTACCGGAACGATCGTGGTGGGGGCACTGAGTCTCCTGCTGGTGCTGGTACCAGTTCGGATGTGATGGGCTGCTGGTCCCAGTGCCTCCACACGGTCACTGTAGTCGAGACACGGGTGCTGGTACCAGTGACGGTGCTGGTACAGTATGGGCGTGACAGGAGTGCCGGTACCAGTATGGGTGTGACAGGGTGGTGGTGGCATCAGGGGTGTGATAGGCATGTGACTGTCACTGGCTGAAGCACCATCGTGACTGCAACAGGCACACCAGTATTCTTGCTGGTGTTGTTGTGGGCTCACTGGGGTTACCAGTATTCATTCTGGTGCTGTTGTGAGCTCCCTGGAGTCACCAGTACTCATGTTGGTGCTATTGTGGGCTCACTGGAGTCACCAGTACACATGTTGGTGCTCTTGTGGGCTCACTGGAGTCACCAGAATTCATGCTGGTGCTGTTGAGGGTTCACTGGAGTCATCTGTACACATCCTGGTGCTGTTGTGATCTCACTGGAGTCACCAGAATTCATGCTGGTGCTGTTGAGGGTTCACTGGAGTCATCTGTACACATCCTGGTGCTGTTGTGGACTCACTGGAGTCACCAGAATTCATGCTGGTGCTGTTGAGGGTTCACTGGAGCCACCTGTACACATCCTGGTGCTGTTGTGGGCTCTGGAGTCACCAGTACTCATGCTGGTACTGTTGCTTGCATGGCCGGGGCACCAATACTCCTTCCCTTGCTGTCACAGCATGTGGTAGACACGAGAACTCATACAGTGGAGGGTTGGTAATGGTAGTGGTTTATGTGTGCAGCTGGGAAACTAGTACCAGTGCCACTGTGGGACCAGAAGGATGTGGTACTGAAACTGGTACTGGCATGGATTTGAGCCTGGCACAGGGGCTGGTGCTGCTGTGGGCACAACAGGGGCACTGGTGCCAGTTCTGGTGACCAGTGGGGCAGGAGTTCAGGCACAGCACAGTGGTGAGGCCCATACAGGCACCACCTGCCCAGCATTGATTCCAGAATGGCACTGGTGCTGGTGTTAGAGTGGGCAAGGGCCAGCTGCCAGGGCAGTCCCAGCACAGCAGGGGCTCTGGCACAGCACTGGTGCCAGCAAGCTCTGTCTCTTACAGGGCTTTCTTCTGGCTGGTGTCACTGCTGCTCTCGTCCCTCATCTGGTTTATCGCAGTGAAAGCCAGCGACCCCCAGGATGAGCGGCTGCAGAAGGGGCTCCTGATTTTTGGGGTGATGTTCTCTGTGCTGCTGCAGGAGGCCTTCCGCTTCCTTTACTACAAGCTCCTCAGGTAATGGCATCTCCCCCACTGTGCCAGCACTGCTGGATGGTCTTCCCAGCTGTGGTGGTGCCAAATTTCACTTGTGAGCTGCTGGACTGGGGAGAGTGTCAAGTGTGGCAGGAAGCTGCCCTCAATGCTTACCATGAGCACATGGGTGGCACCTGTTTCAGTGTGTTGACCTTAGTGGGTCTCAAGTGGTGGGGCAGAGTAGCCCTAAGGTCTGGAGGATCTGGTGCCCTGACCATCCCAGGTCACAGTCTCAGAGCAGCCTGGGCAGCTCCTGCCCTTCCTGATACCATTGTCTTGGAGCGCAGGGGTTTTTGCTGCCAGGGCAGCACGTGCTGCACCCTGTCCTCTGGATGGACGGACACTGTGCTGGGGCTGGGCAGGCAGGCATGAGGAGGTGCCCTTCATACTCCCTGCTCTTCCAAGGTGGAAGCTGGGAGAATGCCGGGGGGGAGCTGTGCTGGCAGGCTCACGCTGCTCCCTGCAGCAGGGCACTGCCAGAGGCGGGCAGGCAGAGGGTAGCAGAGCTCCACGGAGCAGCCTCTGACATAAAACCACTGCGTTTCCTTTGCCTTGCGGATCTCCGGCCCAAGCGCTGCTGCCCTCCCCGGGCTGAGGAGCTGCCTGGCATCCTCCGCACCTGCCACACCTCTAGTTGGCACAAATTAAGAAGCCTCTTCTCCCCTAGTTTCTCTCCGCGTATAATTTTTCTAACTCTTTGAGATCTCCCTGCACCTCCTCCATTGTTAGTCAACGTCTTCTCTAAGTGTGGAGATTAGGTACAGCCTCCCACGCCTGCAGTGGGGCTGCTTTCCATGTGGGGGTGCTGCTTGCCTTACACCCAACGTCCCGCTCACGCCAGCCCTGCTCTGCCGGGCTGGCTGGCACCCACATTCCTCTGTGGAAAATCTTTCTATGTGGCCTCACGTGATTTTCACATGCCTGGTTTGTCTGGTGGTACAGTCACACGGACGATCTCCATGGTGGGTGTTGCTCAGGGAGGAGGAGGTTGCCAGGAAGGTGGCCATGGTGCAGAATGAATACTGCACCATGCCTTGGGAGGTGGCTTGGCTGTGCTGGGCTCCAGTGTGCTCTCACCCCACAGGAAGGCCATCGAGGGGCTGGTGGCCCTCAGTGAGGACGGCTGCTCCCCAATTTCCATTCAGCAAATGGCATATGGTGAGTTCTGTGTAGAGCAAAGTGCCCTGACTGCAAGGCAGGGGATAAGGCTGGGCAGGGATGAGCATGATACTGGGAGGAAAGAGAGATTTCTCATGCCGAAGCTCACTGGGAGGTGTGTGGGGTGACCCTTGGGAGGTTCAGAGCTTAACAGTGTCCCTGTCCTGGCAGTGGCTGGTGTAGGCTTTGGTCTCATGAGTGGCGCCTTCTCCATGATCAATCTCCTGGCAGACGCATTAGGGCCTGGTACTGTGGGCATCCATGGGGATTCACAGCTGTATTTCCTGACCTCAGGTGAGTAGCTGGCACCCTTCACTCACATCTCTGCCCCCACCACAGAGGTAGCAGATGAGGTGTGGGAGTTTTCCCTCTTCATTGTCTTGTCCTTTCTGCATTCTCACCCACCTGAGCCCCTTATGGTCACCTGTCACATATCTCTGTGACAAACCCTTCTTGCTGTTCCCTGTAATCTTCCCTGCTCTTCTTTCCATGTCTCCCACAAAGTGTGACCCACCACCTCCCAGTCCAGCCAAGCTGTTTCTCTATCCCCTGTTACTGACTCATCTCCATCTCTTCCCCTAGCCAGCAGGCAAGGTCAGTGGGTGATTCCCTGGTGACACCTCTGCTTCTCCCTGCAGCTTTTATGACCATGGTGCTGATTTTCCTTCACACCTTCTGGGGGATCCTCTTCTTTCATGGCTGCGAGCACCGGCGCTGGTGGGAGATCTCAGCAGTCGTTATCATGCATCTCACTGTTTCGGGGTTGGTAAGTAACTTGGAACAGGACTCTGTGCTGGGACCTATATTCAGAGTACTGGTCCTGTGCTGGGAGGGAATAGCCTTTGGCACTAGCAAAGGAGCTGGCTCTTCACAAACCAAATCCTGGGGCTGGTGCTACCTGTCCCCCTCCATTCACTGGGGTGATGACACTGCCACACATCCTGTCCCTGTCCTCTCCTGCCTGCTCACCTTTCTCTTCTCATGTCTCTTTCCACAGTCGTTTTGCAACCCCCTGTACGTGGGCAGCCTGGTGCCCTCCTACCTGCTGATGGCTGCTGCCGCTGCCTGGGCTTACCTGCTCTCGGGGGGATCTGCGCAGAACCTGCGGCGCTTCCTGCTCTGTAAGTGCTGCTCCAGAAAGGGGGTGGGGGACACTTCAGGTCTAATGGGGTGCCAGGACTGCTGCTGGGATGGTGAGAGGTTGTCCCAATGGCTCAAACAAGGGCATCATCCCCGTGTCTCTCAGACCAGAGGAGCAGGTGATTTTTTGAGGCCATGGCCAGGTTGTTACCTCTCCTTAGAGAAGTAGGGTAGAGTTTGGTGAAAACTCACTGTTTCTCCTCTTGGTTCCTGCAGGTTTACGGAGCGGAGCCAGCCCCCAACCAGGATCCTGAGGCCCTGCAGGATGTTCCGGTCCCCAGCCACCCCTCCCCTCCCCTCCTATCCTGGCGGCAGGATCGACCATCACCTTCTTTGCAATATCTTTTCTCCTGGACTGGGGGATCCCGGCCAGCCCTGGTGGGGCAGGCACTGGGGTCCAGCTGTGGCAGCCAGCCGACCAGTGTGGCTGAGACTGGCTCACTCCAACGCCCCTTTGAGAGTCCCCATAAAACACTTCAGTTTTGGGGGACCCAACTTTGCTGGCCCTGCTGTGAGCTCAGCCCCAGTTAGCCTGCCTGTGACTGCCGGAGGCTTGAGCCCAAAGAAACCCATCGCTTCTCCCCCCGCTGCCACAGATGTGTTGTCCCCGTGCCAGGGCAGGGGGCCCGCATTGCCTCCTCGCTGCAGGGTGGAGGAAGGGGCATTGCAAAGTGCTGCTGTGCCCTGCGTCATGGCTGACTGCTGTTGTGCTCCTTTCTCCACCTCTCTGCCCACTCCTGCTGCCCCAGGAGCCACAGCCCTGGCAGGGCTGAGCTGGAATCCTGGTGCAGCAGGATGGTGCTGGGGGACCCGTGGGTACTGACAGTATGCAGAATGGGAGGAGAGGGAAAAAGACAGTATCCAAAGGACCCAGTGGCCGTGGAGGGTGGTGGAGGGCTTGGGAGGAGATGCAATGCCACAGCTGTTGCCGGCACAGATTTGGGAGGGGGTTCAAGGGACCATTCCAATGGATCATTGCCCTCTCCTGTTCTTGGGGATTTTCAGGCGGGTACCAGCCCTGGTTCTGTGCCACAGGGCTGGGAGGGAGAAACTGCCATCGGGCTGAAAAGGCAGTTTTATCCACAGTGGGCTTTTATACCAATAAAATTAAGTACCACAGACAAGCAGGGTTGTGTCTGGCTGGCAGCACTGCTGTTGTGGTGAGGGTACAAGCAGTGATAATAATGGCTCAGGCTGGTGTGATTGGAAGGGGATGGTCTGGCAGCTGCAGACCCCATTTGCCTGCAGGCCTTGCTCCTGCTCTGTCCTTCCTAACAATGTCTGATCTCTAATTTTACAGCTTTGGGGTGGAGGCAGCTGAGGGCTGGAGATGGGCAGGTTCCTCTCCTCTCTGATAGGGCCAGTTTCTTTTGGTTTTGCCATGGTCATAAAGCTCCCTGGGACTCGGCTCCAGCTCCACAGGAACCACCATGAAAGGTGTGAGGTAGCCACGGATCTAGGGTTGTCCTGGCTATGATAAAGTCAGAGATGAGCTGGGTGGGGGCTGGCCAGCAAGCAAGCAATGGCTTTGCCACCTTCAGCTCTGCCTTTCTTCAGCCTTACCAAGCCACAGCTATGTTTTTCCAATGCTTTGCACAAATAAGAGGAGGAAGAAGTCCCAGAGTGACGGAGGGCAGGGCTGGGCTGTAGAAGAAGCCTTGTGCTGCTTATTCTGGAGCTCTGCCCGGTGCAGAGAGGCTGATGCTGTCTTTACTGGGGGAAGGGTCCCTGCCCACCCCTCTCCAGTGTGGTTCTAGCAGCACCAAGGTGCTCTTTCCTGCCCCACAAAGGCAGGTTCCCACAAAGGCAGCAGAGACAGTACCGTGGGAGGATTTAACTTTTTTTTTTAATAGTTTTTACACATTTTTATAACAAAAATATCTATTAGGGCCACATGCTGCCCCCCAGACAAACAGTCTGTGTGGGCAGCCCGTGCAGCTGAGGTGTGCTGGAGCACTGGTCTTCCTTGACCTCCAGTGGGAGTGAGGGGAGGTGGGGTGGCAGGCTGAGCCAGTGGGGCTGGGGCTGCCACAGAGGCGTGGAGTTTACGCGGTGTTCTCAGTGCTGGCTGCCGTGTAGATGACCTTGGATTTGGTTGGCGAGTCCAGCCTGGTGGGGAAGGAAAGAGGGGTGCACTGTTAGACCAGGCTGGGGGTCTTGTTGCCTGAAGCCGCCATTAAACCCATTCTCATGCCCTGGACCCATCCTGCCCCAGGCGCTGTCCTGTGTCTCCCCATTGCTCACCGTGCATTCTGGCTGCGGTGCTTATAGATGTACAGCAGGAAGGCCAGTGCTGTGATGGCAAAGAGCACCCCGAAGAGCACGGCCAGCACATCTCCTGCAGGCCAAGCACAGGCATGTTACTCTGGGGGAAGTCCCTTGGGACTACTGGCTGAGTAAAAGGGGACAAGGAACAGGCTGGTAGCCCAAGGGCAGAGGGGACACAAAGGATCAGCCTTGGCTGAGCACACTTACCCGCATGAAATGAGCTGGAGTGTCCCTCTGAAAAGGAGACAAAGACCAGAGGATGAGAACCAGCAGCGTGGATGCTAGAGTAGCCCTATAAAACCACTGTGGGTACTCATCCCCCAACTCAGCACATGGCTTGCACAGGACCCCAATTCCCAGACAGGTACAACCCCTGCCCTCTTTGTGCCAGCCGCTCACTTACCTGTTGTTGCTGAATCATCACTACCTGTAAAGAGAGACAACAGTCAGGGGGTTGCTTTTTAAATGTTTAGGAAGTCTCAAGCCTGCAGGCCTTTGAGCTTTGGAAGTAGGGCTGCCCACAAGACTCCCCATCACCCATGAGCAGCTCCCAGCATCTTGCTGCAGGAAGCCCAGCCCTGACACCCTGCCAGAAGCATGAGAAAAGGGGAGAAAGAAGGATCCCTGAACCACAGTCCACACCTGAACCTTGCTGAGCCCAGCCAGAAACTCCCTCCACTGATGTTGCCACAGCCTAAGAAGCAGGCAGGGTGCTGAGCAATGCAGCACCACATGACTGCACCAGACCCCACAGGAGACCCCAGAGAGGCTCCTGGGATGAGCCCAGCAGGCAGCAGCCATGGGGACAGTTGCCTGCAGTGAGATGGTCAGCAGCTGCCAGGGAGGAGGCAGCCACACATTGCAGGTAGGGCACCTGGCATGGGAATGGCTTGGTGACCCTAAGTGCTGGGAGGGAGCTGTGCTGGGCAAATGTTTGCCCAGTATAAAAGCATGGCTTATAAAGAGCTGCATTATTATCTGTACATGGCTCAGGTATGGTGCACAGAGTGGCACTATCTATGGGCTCTATCCAGCCACATGGCTCCTGCAGGAAAGCTGCCACCTCCACCCAGCAGCTGGGGACAGGAGTGGCTATCCTGAGCTGGGGTAACTGGCAAAAAGATCAACAAACATGGGCACACAAGGTGTAGCTGCAAGCAGAACAAGATGTGGCCCCACAGCACCCCATCTCAGTGCTCAGCAGCCTCAGGGCTAAAGCAGGCAGCACTGATTTGGGGAGAAACTCCCAAGAATCCTGTGCATACAAGGCAGGGGACCAGTAACCTCATCCAAGAGTACTGGGATTTTCTCCTGGCACTTCTGGGACAAGACCTTTGTGGCTTTGTTACGGTGGGGATTTTTGTATAGAAATAGCAAATAATGGGAGAAAAAAAAAAGGTAGAGCTGTACAAATTCCCCCTTGCCCCAGGACTAGGAGGCTTTGGAACAGATTCTGCAAGAAAGTAGTAAAAGAAAGGCTTGGAGGTAAATGGAAAATATGATAAAGTATCTAATAGGTTTACCAAAGATAGAGCATGCCAGCCTAACCCGATATGCTTCTTTGATAAGTGATATTCTAGACAAAGAAAATGTGGTAGATTTTATCTCTCCCAGCTTCAGTGAAGCATTTGATGCAGTGCCACATGGGAAACTGCTGGCCAGGCTGAAGACCACAGTGATTAAAAGCCTAGAGCCATTAGCAAGCAGGCTGCAAGTGGAATGGTGAGGGAAGTGCCTTGCACCACATTGTGTGGTTATTGAGGCATTGCCCTGAGGCCTGGGACCAACCCTGTGCAGTTCCTATTAGTCACCTTCACAAAAGGTGTAGGAAATGCCATCAGAACAGAAAAGGAACAGGATGTTGAACAGAAAACCCCTAGTGACCTCAGGGAGCAGCAATGGGCAGAAATTCAGTGATGCAGAGCGATAGTTACACCTGAGGATTAATAGTGGTTTCTACTCATGCCTGGAAATCATCAGTGCAAGAAAGGCCTTCAAGGAGAAATAGAGGGTGGGCATTCAGGATCCCTCAGGTTGTGTGCCTGGCCAGGATGGCTGTGAGGCCCCACTGGCAGAGCACAGCCTTCAGGAGGAGTCCCAGCACTGCCTGTCCTGAAGGATTTGGAGGAGGGGTGTTCACTGCAAGCTTGTACCTCTGGCAACTCCTACTGAATTTATCTATTGCATTTGGGATTGAAGTAGCTAGCTGGAGTCTAGGACCTGCCTGTTTGCTCTTGACCATGCATCCTGTAGTCCTGCTACTGCTATGTCTGCAAGACTAAGGATAAGAAAAGTTTCTTGAAACCAGTCTGCCTCAGGCAGGGTGAAAGAAATGCAGAAAAGGGAGAGAGCAAGACCCTAAGACCAGTGCTGCCACATGTCACTGCTGGGCAGGTCTAACCCATTGTATGTTTCTGTAAGATACACAAAGCACTGACTCCTGCTGCTGGCCCGATCACTGCACCCCTGCTGCTGGGAGCAGCCTGAGCACACTCACACACTCCTTACCAGGAAAGTGCTTCACTGAAGGGGCAGTCTGGAAACTCGCCAGCACCCCTCGCCCATGCAGGCTCTGCACTGGCCGGTAGTTGTTCTGCAAAAGCTTGTCATCAGGGCTTCTCAGGGTTGAAACCAGCATTGACATCTGGAAGAACAATGTAAGCAGAAATATCATCCATCCCACCTTTGGGAGCAGATGAACTGCAGAGCACTGGCACAGGGCACCTGCACCAGCATATGGGGAGAGGCTGGCAAAGACCCAATGCAGATATTACTGCCCTGACAGACCTGGTGATGAGAGAGCAGCATGGTCTGATTGAAGATTGTCCATTTGACTGTCTGGTAGCACGGAGGGGTGGTCAGAGAGCCATTATAGTGGAAATAGGATTTCAGGTTGGCAGGCAGCAGACCTGCAATGTTGAATCCAGGCACAAAGGTTTCTTGTCCTGGGAGAGGAAACATAATGGGAGTGAGACTGGTACAAACCTCATAGAGGACAACAGGATGAAGTGGCACTGCATGTGCCACTGCAGCCACTGGAGAAAGAGCAGTTGGTTTGCTGTAGAGGCAGGGAAGAGCAGGCAGGCTGCCTGCTGCAGCCTTGTTCTGCTGTGCAGCTGGTTTCTCTGCTGGGCTGCAGCCCGAGACAAAGCACAAGATGGGACAGGGCCTTACCTACTTCTTGGATTTCAAGCAGATGCTCAAGTATTTCATGGTAGTATTGGTTCTCCCCATGCCCAACCTGGAACACAGAGACCCACAGTAATGTCAAGGCCAGAGGCCAAAGGGAGACGATGGTGATGGCAATGACAGCAGGGAGTTACTGCTCCTTGGGAGAGGCACCCTATCCTAGCCACCTCTTCATTCTTATCAGGGTTGATCTGCCCTTTCTCTCCCCTTCTTCCTAAGGACATTTGCACCTCTGCCAGTCCCCAAAACTGTGACCAACTCTGCCCACCCCAGTTCCATCCTCCCCCTGCTGGATCCATGGAACTCACCTCCAGAAAGGCTGCCAGTACAGCCAGGCCATCTGGGTGAACCATTGCCTCTGAAAAGCTGTCATACTTGGTATTGTAGTGGACCACGTGGATCTGGAAGGGAAAAATGCAATTCCAATGCTGGATGGACACCACTGGGAGATGCTCACTCCCATGGGGTTATAACCTGCTGACAAAAGGGCTGTGAGAAACATGCAGGTGTGATGAGTACTGCTGCAGGGGAGGGAAAGTGCTGGAACCAAGAAAATCTGCTGCCCCAAAGCAGTCAGCAGGAAGCTCTGCCTGCAAGAACTTCCCTGGTCAGGAGCAGCAAACCAGCACTCTGTCCTGCGTAACAGGGACTAAGACTGCAGAGCCAGGCTCAGTTTGAGGACAGCAGCTAGAGGAGGAGGAGGGATGAAACCAGATGGGAGCTGGCAGAGCAAGAGGACAGTGTGTACAGAGTAAACAGTCCCTGTAGCTCACAAAGCAGGCTCACAGCCTCTGGGGAAACTGGCTGCCACAGCCTGGGGACTGCCACAGCTCCTGCTCCATCAGCCCAGGACCAGGCTTCAGCATGAGTCTGGCTCAGCACCGAAGTGTGGCCTGCTGCTCTGAGCTCCACTGCTGCAGAGCTGCCCAGGATCCTGGCCAGGAGTTACAGCTCGCAGTGACAAGCAGGGCCATGGGCGAGGAGCATGACAGCATTCCCGTGCCCTCCCTGCCCAGCAGCACGAGCTCCTTACCTCGGCAGCAAAGCGCCGGCCGTTGACGGTGTGCTCCGAGCCGGGCCCCGCCGCGGAGCCCCAGTGCAGGTGCAGCTGTGCAGCTCGGTACTGCTGGGCATAGCCACCAGTGAGGGCCAGGGTCTCGGGCAGATCAAGGACAACTGCAGAGGCAGAAGGAAGAGCTCAGTAATACAGCATAAAGCCCACTCCGTTCCACAGGGATGCAAAGGAGGTGTTTCAAGGGAAACAGTCAACCTAGACTTCTAGAAACTGGTCACAGCAGAAAACCTTGCTTTCCATCTGACAGGAGGCTGTGGGCAAGCCTGCCAATGTGTCAGGATTCAACTCCTGACTTAAGGTTGTAGGATACTGCAGTAAATACGTCAGCTTCAAATATAGCTGCTATGAAAATGCTGGAAAGTGAAGAGCCCCTCCACAAAGACTCCTGGGGCCTGCTCCAAGCCAAATGTTATCCAACAATTTATTCAGTAAGTGAGAATAATATAAAGAGACCATGGACAAGATACTGGCAGAGTGGTGAATATCTGTGAGAGCAGGGCAGGTGGACAGAGAGCTGCAACTTTTGGTGGGCTGGGATCGTTCAAATAAAGCAGCCTGCAAGAGTATGACAGCACTGGAGCACAATGCTTGTGGCACACAAGCATTAAATATTTTGAAAGTACTTAGAGCTAAAATTTTTTGCCTCTTTGGATACCATAAATTCATACTCTATTTTTTTTTTCCTTTAATGTGGTTTATCTAGCTATTTTGGACTTATGCAATAATGTGACAATCCTAAAACTGAGTTACCTGATTTACCATGTGGCCAAAATATCAAGGGCATTCCTAGACCCTGAGAAAGGCTGCCCTATTTTTTTTTAGCACCTTTTCCTAATTTTTAATGTAAGGTCTTATCTTTTTTCCTTTTTATGTGGGGTATCCCTTAGTAACATCACTGATGGGGCACAGATTTGGGATTGACCAGGTAACAGGACTATGATGAGTCATTTGCCATCTCAAGTTCCTTGCCACTGGGTTCAGAGATAGAAAACTCAAATACAGGAAATGAGAAATTGTTCCCTCCCTACGAATTTATCTGCTTTTACACTTCTTTTGTATGGGTAAACCATTGTTATCCTTCTGTCTCCTAACAACCTGAGTCATTTTCAGGCCCTCAAAAAAAGCTTATATAGCATGTGTACTTTGTTACCAAAATGAGTAACTGTACAAATACCTTACTAGGCTTGCAACTTTTTATTTATTTATGGGTTTTCATAAAGCAGATCAGCGGTTGCCACAATAAAAAAGGCATCTTAAAAGCATGTGAGAAAGTAGTTCCCCCCACCCCAATGAAAATGCTCTCACTGCTTTTCTAAACACCAAGCAACACCAGATGCCAGGGTGTCTAAAATAGCAACTACTGAGCTCAACTAGTTTAACTCTGCAGGCACATTAGGGCAGGAGCCCACAATATCGAGCTCTGTACATGCAGCATGAAGCTGATCTGACCATACACAGCAAGCCTGACCTGTCGAGTTTGCTGTATACACAGGTCAGCTCCATCTTGTTGGCTACCCAGGCAAGGAGGTGCTTTATCACACCGTCAGCAAGTTCTTAAGTCCCTTTCTCCGTAACCTTTTCTTAGCTCGGGGACTGGCAGACACCAGTGTGCACAAAATATTCTGCCTCCTCCAAGAAAAAGCTGGTAGCAACCAGGTCCAGCCATCCTCAGCTGTGGAAAGTTGTGGTTTTCTTCCATATCTGGAATACCAAGCCTGATACTAAAATAATGCATGCTAGTAAGTTGTGTCCAGAAGTTTGCAAAAACCATTCTAGTATTGGAGAAGGGGAAAAAAAAGACCTATAAAATTTTCTTAAGATCTTGAGATAGAATCCTTAAGTATAGACAAAATAAAGTGATCCATGTCGTGCCCTAAAAGACAGATGTAGGTAACTTAATGTCTAAATCACATCCAGAGACAGATGAGTCCTTTGAAAGTGAAATACAGTGAAGGAACCAGTTACTGAAAACCCGAATCAGAAATATCAGGGACACATTTTTAAAGAAAATGCAGAGTTAACAAATTTCTGGAGCCAGCTCCAAAAGACTCTGGACACCTTGGGGCTTCTCACTTCATCCAGTAAAAAAAATGGAACTGCAAAATTTCTACAGCCTGTTTCTTCCCTCTTGGCCTAGAAGGTAAGAGGGATTCAGCCTGCAAGATAATCTCCTTCCCAGAGCCTGGGGGAAGGGCATAAGAGAGGCCCAGTTCTGCTGGGAGAGTCTGAGCATCCTCTCCTTGTGCTCCAACCCCTGCAGTGTCCCCACCTGTGTGGCCATTGTTCTTCAGCTTGAGCTGCATGTTGGCGGGCAGGCTGTAGCCAGAGAGCTGAATCGGCCGCAGGTCGGGGCTGAAGACGGCCCGAGTTGTGTCAACATTGATGGGAGACTGCTTGGTGCCCCCGCAGTCTGAGTAGTCTGTGCTCCAGTGCTTGAGGTCTGGTGCAAGAAGGAGGGGAGGGACTGTCAGTGACATCTCCAGGGTGAGTGACCTCCAGAAAGAAGGTTTGGGGGTGTTAGGGAAAGGGACTAGCACTGGCCAGGGAAGTAGCCATGCGCATAAGTTCAGCTTCCACAAAGTTGGCTTGGGAGCAGCTTTATGCCAACATGTGACTGAATGCAGCTGTATCAGGAAAGGTCTCAGAGCATGGTGAGCTGCCAGGAAAGTCTATTTTTGGGGTGTTTAGGAAGAGTGCAAGAAGATCATTTACAAGTGGACTTGGCAAGCTGAGGAGCTGCTGCCCTGCAGCTCATCACACACTTGCTGCCTTGCACAGCCTAGCCTCTGGCTGGTAACACCCTCAGTGCTGCATGACCAAGGTACCACAGAGCTCCTGGGCTCTGTGGCAAAGGGCCAGCTGACATGGCTGGGTTGGCTGCTGAAATGGCCACCTCTCCCCAGTACCACACCTGGGATAAGCCCAGCTGATGCCTCAGAAAACTCCCTTTGCACTGCAGAGGGCTGCTTCTAGGTGTAATGGGCCAGTGCAAGCTCAGGCTTGTCCATGGACCAGCCCCTCGCAGGACCCCTGTAAATATGGAGCTGGGCATTAGCAGCTGAGCCAAACCCCAGAGTGATGGTGCAGTAAGTAGTAAGGGGTGTATCTGTCACAGCAGTGTGGTGATGCCCATCGTGGGTGCTGTGGAGAAGCCCCCAGGCCTTGATGGGAGGGCAGGGCCAGGCAGGGTAGGGAGGGAGGGTGACAGAGGGCAGAGGTGAATACAAGCTAATCCTGGTCCTAATCCATGCTGGTCAAAGTCCCAGCATGGGCTGCAAGTCCAGCTTGTGGAAAGCAGTCTTTTCCCTCGCTTGGCACAGGTCAGGAGAGCTCTCGTTCAGGGAGGAGCCCTTCCCTGAGGGGCATCCCCGCACACCCAAGGGGCTGGGAAAGCCCTCACTGGAGCAGCTGCTTCCTGGGGAAATCAGACCAACCCCGTGCTCTTCAGCCCATCCATGCCTGAGTAAGAGCACTGTGCCAGGGTCAGGCAGGAGGGAAGGGTGAGTCGTGGAGTGTGCACAGAAGTCCTGTAATTATTAACCACAGCTGGCTCAGTTCCAGGATCTGCTGGGTAATAAGAAAAAAAGCAGAAGTAACTGCGGGGTATTTACCTTCATAGCTCCAGTGGCTGTGGCCTTGAAAAAAAAAGAAAAGAAAGAACCACATGAATGGAAGGGAAAGGTTGTCAGCAAACACACCTCTGCCAGGCAGCAGGTCTCTGGGCTCCCACTGCCTTCCATCCCCCTCCCCTCCTTTGTTTTCCCACTTCTCCCTCTGTCCCAGCAAAGGGCATGTTCCCAGAGGGTACTGCCTCCTCGGAGCACAGCCAGGTCCCCTGTAGTTGTCAGTCAGAGGGAAAACCCCGGGGCTGGCATCTTATTATCATCCTTAAAGAGGAAAAATCAGAGATACTGGCTTCCATTACTGAGCAGCTGTACCAGCAGCTGCTCCAGAACAGCCATAACCTCCCACTGCCCCAAAACAAGGCACTCCACAAGTGCTGCCCTCACACTCCATGAGGAGTCTGGGCAGCAAGATGCACTGCACCATGCGGACACCCTCTTCCATCTAGGAAAGCTGCCCTGGGACTGACAGCAGAGGAAGAAAACGAGCATCAAAACCTTCTCTTTGCATTCATTTGTGCCCCTGCGGTTTCTTGTGTCACCCATGGGTCCCACTGTGACCAGAGCAGAGCAAGATGTGACCTGAGCTTTCCACAGCCAGTGCCCACTGTGCAGATCTAGAGGGGACAAAGCCCTCCTGGGAAGGTCCTGAGAGTACACAGCACTCAAAAGGCTGGCCCTCACATCATCACTCTCCTCCAGAACTGCCAGCAATGCCTGGATTCCTGGCACATCACTGGTGCTGGCCTTAGAGGTGCACCAGAACCTTTTCTCAGATGTCCCTGACCAAACACCTTGGATATCACCAGCCCTTTTAAACAACCATCTCCAGGATGTGCCAGGAGGATGTGGGTCTCAAATTTGCCTCAAGCAGGGAAACGTGGCCCAAAAGGATTATGTGCCTGCTCTGACTGGCACAACAGGTAATTCATGGGTTCCTCCTCTGATTTGTCCTTACCAGCAAACTTGTCTCTGCCAACAGGCTGTTGGCACTTCCCAGCCCGTGAGTGCAGGAGCAGAGAGTGCCAGGGTGGGATGGTCTGGGGCAAAGGGGGCATTCACACAGCAGCAATGACATGGAGGAACGTTTAAGAGATAAGAGTTGAGCTCCAATATAATCTCTTTTCCTTGATGGAACCATTTGCCTGCCAGCCTTGCCAGGATACAGGAGGGTCTTAGCAGGAGCTGCTCCGGCTCCCATCCCCGCTGCTGACAAGAGCTATCGGCACGCACTTGCTATTAATAGGAGTGGATTCCAGCTCAGGGGTGAGAAAGGAAGAGGCAAGCTTTCCCAGGCCCAGATGTCCCATGCAAGGCTCTAAGCCCAGCAGGATCCTGTCCTCCACTCAGCGAGGATCTAGTCATGGGCACTGCTGGAGGTCTTGGTGCATCTGCTGCTCAGGAGAGTGGATGACCAAAGCCAAACTAGGCTGGGAAGGGCCGGAGGGTGTTTAGGGGCACTGTGTGCTGCAGAGATGGGAATAGATCTCAAGACTCCCTCCTGCGTGATGGGTGGCTCGCCTCTGTTGCATTTCTGATGCTCAGGAGCAATGCTCAGGAATCTCCTGCGTATTCCCAAAGGCAGAGGAAGGAGTAGCAAGGAGAGGACTTGGCAAACTTCAATTGCATGCCCCAGGACACGTGTTCCCCAGGACAGACTGCAGTGCCCTCTCCATGTCTGCTTGCATGGCGCTGCCCAGGGATGCACCCAGCTGTGCTGCAAGCCAAGATTCATTTATCCTGCTCACCTGGATACTGCTACCTAGACACTGACTTCTCACATGTTCCAGAGAACATGGACCCTCTTCTGGAAACACTATATATCTTCTCCCACACTGCTCCCACTCTCCCATCCCTCCTGGAATTACCTGCACAAAGAAACACTCACATTGGAGCAGTCTTGGCACAGGTAAGGCACAGCACCCCAGGGCTGGCACATGGTGCCTTAGTTCACTGCACATGCCTCAGCTGGCACAGCCTGCCCTGACACCCCACTTTTTGCTCACCTCCAGGGGCTCTGCCTGGACAAAAAGCAGCCCAAACACTGTATCACAGGTTGAGCAATAGCCCCATGCTGACACCTGCCCTGCTGTGTCAGCACTGTGCCAATTACCTCAGGTTCCCACATCTCCCAGCACACACCTATTCCCACAGCCGAGGGGGCTCTGGAACCTCCTCACAGCCAGCTCAGCTAGGCAGCCTTGAGCACCCTGAAGGCTGTAGCTGTACCCAGTTCAATCCACCCCAACACAGCAGACTTCTCCAAGGATGTCTTGTCATCAAAACCAAAAGGATCCATGAGCTCTCATCCTCCCACTGAAGCCCCCTCGAGTGTGTTTTCCCGTCCCGTGGATGTGGGTGCAGTGATGGCACGGCCAGGCCACCCTCTCGGGCAGGCATCTCTCAAGCGCGGCCGTGCAAGGTTGAGCCCCCTTGGCACATGGACGGAGCGCTGCAGGAGAGCGCCGAGGAGAGCCCAGCCGGGTCAGGCTCCCAGCACAGCCCCTGCCTCGGCACGGCCCGGAGGAGCCCTGCACTAACTACTCCGATCCCTTCCACCTGGGGGCATTTGCAATCTCGCATCCCTTTACCGTGAACATTAACCCACTGCCCTGCCCAAGTGTCGATTTGCATAATTCAGTCTGCCTCCCACACTTCCCGCCGGAGCACGTCTTCTCCTTCGAAAAGCTGTGCGATGCCAGGTCTCCTTTCTGCTGCACTGCTGCCCCTCACCACAAAAGACGTGGCTTCACCTCGGCAGCGGGTGCTGCAGCTCTTTGCATGCCCTGCCTTTCCTCTGAGCACCCACGGAAGAGATTGCAAAGCGCTCCCAAAAACGTGGAGGGAAACAGCCCTGGCGATGCGGTGCGCGTACCGGGAGAAAATGTGCAAAGTTATGTGGAAAGGAATTCTTGCAGGAGAGCACAGAAGGGTGCTGACAGGAGGTTCCCCTTGCAGGCAAAAGCGCCTCCGTTCTCAGGCGCGCAGAGCCCCCCGGCTCACCTGAGTACTGCCTGCCACCCGCCTTTCCCCAGCAGCCGCGATCCAGCCAAGTTTCCCACGAGTTTCCCCCCTTCACACCCTCCCTTTGTGCTTTCTCCTGCTGTTCCTTGCTCCCACTCAGCCCTCCCATTCTGGGATACGGGCTTTGCTGCAAGTGCCAGCTCCCTTCCCTCCTTGACATCCAACACCATCCAACAACATTTTCCTGCCGAGTTCAGGCAGACTCTGCCATTACCAGCGTGCTGCTCCGCATGTCCTGCAGCCCGGGAGGAAGGGTAGGAGCAGATTTTGGCAGCTTGAGGAGCCAGCTCAACCACTGGCTGCTGTGAATCCCACATAGGATCCCACACTGATGCAGCAAGCTGCACCTAGGAGACCTCACCAAAGGCACACAGGGATGGACTGAGAACCCAAAGGACTCAGGATCATTTGTGCAGACCAGGAGGCAGCCCTCAGCAGAGCCAAACAATAAGGAAGGAGACTAAGGGCTTTGCCCTATGGATCTACACCTCCCATCCTGACTTTTTCATATTTTAGGGACTATGTAGTCTGAAGCTGCTGCAGAGCAGCTGAGAGCACTGAGAGTCATGTGCTGTTCACAGCGTGGATGCTGCCTGACACACACATGCTGCCTGCAGCACAGCCACTCGTGCTATCTGCTTGCCTTGAACCCTAGAAGTTCAATGGCTCGTGTGTGGCAGGCAGGACAGCAGGCTCACTTCTAGCTCTTCCATCCTGCTCTCTTATCAGCTGGGCACATGGTGCCCTGTGCTCAGCCACAGGGAGTGCTGGCATCCTGCCAGAGACTCCTCTTCCCACGGGGACACAATCCTGAGCCACACCTGGCTCAAAGCCCCATGGGATGAGTTCAGCTCACAGATGCCAGAAATGACCACCTTGCTGTGCCCTGTCTACAGATCAATCCCAGGCTATGAAGGGATCAGTGGAGCTCATGGCCCAGAAGAGAGGGTAAGTGGGATGTTATTCCCGAGGCTCACTAGACCAGGAGGTACCAGGACATGCAGAGATGCACAGAGTGCATGTCCCAGATAGGGGCCAGCCACTGCAGCCAGGTCCTAGCCCACAAAACACATCAAACCACTGTGCCTTTTGAAAGTAATAACCTGATCATGGTACCTGGACTGTGCCACTGTACTCACACTGCCCAAAGCAAACTCTCCAGTCTGTGGCAAAGTGGTCACAGGCATAGGGGATGCCTGCGGGGGGGTGCATAACCCGAGTGTCTTTCTGCCAAGCCCCACAGGAGGTGTCTCTATGGGAGGGCTGTGCCATCCCAGCCCCACCTCCTCCCTGGTTTCTCCATCAGACTCACCCCCATGCAGCAGCACCCATGCACTTTCAGCACAGGACCCCACCCCATGTGCTGCTCATGGGGGCACTGATCCCTCCCAAGCCTGGCTGCATTAAAGACCCTTTGTGTTTATAAACCCTGGCCCACTGCAAGCCTTTGGGATCAGCCTTTAATCTGCCACAGGTCACTTTACGGATTGTTCTTTGTTTTCCTCGGGGAGGATTGCTTGGGCTGTGGAGCCCAAGACTGTGCCAGCTCCCCCTGAGGGGGGCAAGAGTTTGGGTGGAGGAAGTAATAGGGCAGGCTTTACTCCAGGGCATGTTCCTGCTCCTTCTGAACCCAGCTGCCCCAGCAAGTGCTGGGGGAAACAGGAAACAATCACTGTGCTGCAGAGACAGGGACATCCCAAAAAAAGGGATAAAAATGGGGAAACCCCAGAGAACAGATCAGTGCTTGGCACTGGGGAGAGAGATGAATAAGGACTATTAAGCAAGAAAAATATGTTCCCTTGGGTGAAAAAGACACTGGGGAATGAGCAAAAGAGTTCACTGAGAGCGAGACACGGATGAATAGGAGGGAGAGGAAACAGGGAAAGGGAGATACTATTTCCCAAAGACACATTTAGTGTGGGACTTAGGTCTCTGAGCAAGCCAGAGTCATCTTGGAGCAGCCCCATGGCAAATCCCTGAGCAGGTAAGGGATGCCATGGGTTGAGGAGCCACCAGCCCTACCTCATGCACAAGCCTTGAGGATGAGGGAACCAGCTCAGCACACGGCAGAGGTGCTGAGACACGCAGCTCCTGGCACCTGGCAGGAGCCTTGCAGGGCTCCAGCCATGACCTGCTTCTCATGGGATTCCATCCAGACCTTCAGCCTGTAACACTGGTACAGGCACGGGCTAACTTGCCTGCTCCCTACTGACCTCCTGGATACCTCCCTTCCCCTTGTCCATCCCAGTCCTCCCACCCAGCCATCTCAAACCTCCCGTGGTGTCCAGCCCCTCGGCCAGCGCAGCACAGCGGTATGCTGAACACCCAACACCCTCACACCCTGTGGCTTGGGTTACTTAATCTCTGTGGCAAGAATCGTCTGCATCCCCATCCCTGTCCAGTGCTCAGCCCGGCAAGAGCCGATCTGGTAAGAAAAGTGATTCATTGCAATAACAAAAGCAGCTCCTGGCACAAAACAATTCCTGGTCATTACCACAGGGCAGCTGTCGTGGCACAAGTCAGGACAACTCCTTACCAGAGGCAAAACCAAGGACACGCTATGATGCTGAGCCCGGGAAACAAACCTGTGGGCAAAGCGGGAACAAGAAGCATGACCTGGGAGAACAGCAGCACTCAGCCCCAGAAGAGCAAATCCACAACACTCCCCCAAGATCCCTGCAGAGCGCTGGCAGTGCCGCAGCCTCCAACCAGAAACGGCTCCAGGACCAAGGACCCAGGACATTTTTTCTGAACCTGTAACTCTGAAATCCCCCACATCACCAGCAAAGCATCTCACGGTGAGGAGGAGGGGCACACAACTCTGCAGCCCTGCGTTCTGTCACGTCCCCGTCCCCCATCATCCGCCGTGAGGCAGCCCCCCTACAACTTTTGCAGCAGGGCCAGACCCCGTCCTTGGTGGACTGCGGAGGGACAACCTAGAATGGGGGCAGCCCAGCCACATTCTGCAGGATAAAGGGGACCGGCCACCACGCCGGGGTGCAGGATCGGAACCTCCGGGCGGTCCCCGGGACTAAGGCAGGGACTGCTTTGTTGCACACCCTTGTACCCCCATCTCAGGAAGCTCTGAGCCCCTCAGTCTGGTGCAAGAGAGACTTAGTGAGGAAAAAAGGCTGCGGACAAAGCAAGGGCCGAGCCCCCGGGCAGGGGTCGGGCCAGTCGAGCCGCACGGGAGTTGGCGGGAGAAGGGACAAAGGCAGGGACATGCTGGGGAGTGCAGCGCCCGCAGCCGGGCGATGCTGGGGGAGACACATCTCCACAGGAACACCTCATCCTGGGGCGCACCTGGAGCCCTAATACGGGTGCAGCAGGGAGCACAACAGCCCCCACCCCCACACCCCCAAACGAAGCAAGAGGAGAATTCCCTGGCATTGGGGACACCTCTCCACAAAGCATCCGATATCCCAAATCCAGCACCCCTCGCAGTGGGGCGCTCCACTCATCAAGGACCCGCAGTCCAGCAAGGGAGGGAACCCCGCACATTAGGGCACCCCATGTATCAGAGACCCCAAACTCAGTATTGGGGTGCTGCACACATCAGGGTGCTCAAGCACTGGCGATCCCAAACTAAGATCCGAGACGCCACGTGCAAGGGGACCCCAAAAGCAGCGGCGGGGTGCTCCACGCCTCGTGGAGCCCCGCGCACCGAGGGACCCCCGCTCACCTTTCCCCGGGGAATGCGGGTGCTCCTCGCCGCCGTGTTCCTGGTCGCTCTCGCTGTCGGAGCCGGCACGGCCCAGGGCGGGCAGGAGCAGGAGTAGGAGCGAGACCTGCAGCGCTGCGCGGTTCATCTCCGGCAAGTGCGCGGGTGCGGGACGGCGGCTCCGTGCCTGCTCGCCCGCCCGCCCGGCCGCACGTAAGTGAGAGCGGGCGGGGAGGAGGCGGCGGCTCTGACTCACGCCTCCGTTACCTTTTATAGGGTCTGGAGCCAAAGTCTGCGGCAGCACCGTCCAGCCAGGTGAGCCGCCCGACGCGGGACTCGAACCCGAGGCTCGCCTGGGGGTGCCCCTATCCCACCCCAGGCCCCCTCCGGGACACACGGTGGAGCCGGGGGCGGGGGAGCCCTGTCGGCTCCTCCGTTCCCTCGGCTATGGGTATCCCCTCTCCTCTGTGATGGTGTAAAACCACTCAAGCATGGGGGTGCCTCTCCCCGGCAGTGGGTGAAAGATCCCTCAGGCAGTGGGGTCCCTCCTCAGTAATGAGTGAAGGGATCACTCAGCAGTGCGTATCCCCTCTCCTCAGTGATGAGTTCGGGATCAGTCAGTCACGGGTTTCCACTCTCCTCAGCATTGGGTGTCTGCTCTCCTCAGCAACGAAGTCAGGGACAAACTCGGGGACCCTCGGCCATGACTGTCCCCTCTCCTCAGTGGTTGGTCAGGGACCCCTCCATCATGGATGTCCTCTCTCCTCAGAGTTGGGTGAAGAACCCTTCGATAGCGGCCGTCCCCTATTCTCAGTAATGGAGCACATTAGAAGAGACCAGGGAGTCATGGTGATGTCAGCTCTCCACTTGCCAAGAAGAAAGTGAAGTAAACATCAGGGATTATCAAGAAAGAAACAAAACCCAAACCAAAACAAAAAATCCACCCCATTCTGCAGTTGAATAAATCTTGGGTGAAACCTCCTCTCATATTTTGCCCATGGTTTTGTTTCTCCCATCACAAAAGCATAAGGAGCAGAAACAGCATGCATGGGGCCCCAGGACTGTTTGGGGGCAAGAGTGACTCTTGTGTAAAGAAGGAGCAAAGCAGGCATGGCTGCCCAGCCTGGTGGAGTGAACCCTGTGCCCAAAGCATGCTGGCTTGTATCACACCAGAGAGCAGGGGACAAGCACTTTCTTGGGATAGCGGATTTACAGCACAATCAAGGAAAATCATTCAGCAAGGAGTTTGAGTCCAACCAGCAAATTATTTTTTTCATGTGGTGCAGAAGGGAACAGGAAAATCCTTTCCCTCAACATGTAATTTGCGCACACACAAAAAGGTACTGCACAAGTTAGTGGGTTATTGTGCCTTGCTCTGCGGCACTGCCAGAGTCCCAGCTTTGTGCCATGCCCCATAGGCTCCACACCTCTGCTAAACCAGTTTTCCCAGCTCTTCCCCAGCCCAAATCACTGGTCAACCCAACACCTTCCTTTATGAATGTGCTCAGCATAGCCATGTGAATACATACATATCCACAGGCTTGTTCTTGCTGCAAGAAGGCTCAAGATCCATCAAGTGGTACAGAAGATCTGGCTGGGGCTGGATTTTCTGCTAAGCAGAAGGAATAGTGACAAAAAGTTGGCAGTTGGGGACACAGCTACTGGCCACGGGCTACCTGGAGCCATGGGCTTCTGCCATGGACTGTGCCAGAGATGGTGCCTCTCTCTGGGCATTGACAGAGAACTGTGCCTTCAGGGGTGACCTGCAGGTAGGATCAATGCAATTATCCTGATCCACCTTGTTCCTTCCAACATCAGATAAACTGAACCATCGGATAAGAAGAGATTCATTTGTCAAGGCTCAAGGAAACAGGGCTGTGGGGGGGAAAACAAATCATAAAACGCAATTCCAGTTCTCTCCTGCTCATGATCCTGTGGTTTATCTAGATGGTCTTTATCCTGAAGGAAAAGCAAGAAGGCGGTTTTATACAGCAGAGGAATGATGGACTCAGTTTCCATGAAGTTTCCCAGCTCACACCTGAGTCTATCAATTCTGCTTGCTTCTCCAGGGAGGTTACCCTACATTCTCTTTGCTGCCCTGACTTTCTTAGGTTTCATTGTTCTCCCTCTCTACTGCTCTTTGAGGATGAACATATCATATCACAGCTGCTGTAACTGCACGTGTCTTCTTTCACCTGTGATCTCTTACACTTTGTCAGCTTTTTTGTAGAGATGACACTTGGCAGTTGTGGACACTTAGAATGAAAGGTGACTCCATCATCAGGGCACTTGGTCTGGATAGTGCCTCCTGGGAATGCTGGAGTTTGTAGATCACAGCCATATTCCGTGAGGCTTGCAGGCCACACAGGGAAGAGCACAAGGGGCTTGTTGTCCTGTACAAGGTTCACACCAGTGCAATATTCTCACCAAAATCTGTTCCCTGGGATTCCCTGCCAGAATTATGTCAGAGGAGATCCGATCAGAGGGATTCCACCCCCTGCAAACAGCTCACTGCCATGCCCTTCTTTGCTGTGAGCTATCTGGAAATATGCAGCACCAAACTTGTGCTCAGCTCAGCACAGGCCCAGCCTGAGGCACAAAGCCCTGGCGTACCAGGGAGCTTCTCCAATCCTGCGCAGCACAAGATGCACCAGGCTGAGATAGAGTGGGTGTACTTCTGGAAACACTGGCTGGTCTTGTTTTAGCTCCAGTGCTGAAGGGAGGGACGACCTCTAAATGCTTGTAAAAGGGTTTATTCTCAGGAAAAGGATGTCATTCCCAGGAAAATTAACTCATGTTGAGGAAAGGCTTGGATGTCTAGAAGAATTTTGGCACTCTGGGCCTGATTCAAAATTGTACCAGTAATCCTTTCCCACGGGATATCCTAGTGAATTCCTGAGCTTATTGAGGGCTTTTGTCTGTTACTTTTAATATAAAAAACAGCAGGCACTATTTTATAAGTGCTGCTGTTGTGCCTATTCACAGTTTAGAGTCAAACTCCCTGGATGATTTCCAAACAAAATCAGGCTGATCTATGGCACCACTGAAGTGAATCCCAGGTACTGGCACCTGCAGTTTGTATTTCATTACTGAGATTTGGGTAGGATTGCCTAAACAGCAGTCTTTCCTTTGAGGTGATCTTAGTCTGCTTTGCAAAAGCTGCAGGAATTTCTCTCCACAAGTATTTTTACTTTCATCTCAACATCTGTACATTTGTTTCTCTAGTGTCATTGGCTGCCCAAGCCCTACACCAACACAGTGTTTGTCTCCAGCAAATAACCAACTTCCAATGCCTGAGGGTAGGATGACAAGGGGTATTTTGAGGCAAGAGTGTTAATTAGCTAGTTGCTTTCCCTTGGATGTCCAGGGTAATCGTCTCTAGTTTCTGAGTAATCCCAGGACCTGTGCTATGGGGTTCTAGACCCAGTCTAGATCCTGTGGCTCTTCTCTGTGGCCAAAATGTAGGAAGCAGGAAGCCAAGAGAACAAACTAGTGTGGGAGCTCCTGGACCTGGGCAATGAGGTATGGGAACTGCTTTACAACTGAATTCTAGCAGCTGTAGTAGGGATGGGTAAAAAAAATACACATTTTAGTGTTTCTATACACAATTATAATGTATATTATTTACACACTCATTGTTGCCTATTGGTTAAAAACAATTTGTATGATGGGAAGCAGAATTTTATTTTAAGAAGCTTGCTTCCAGGTCTAAGTCTCAAAATATCAAAACTTCTTTGAACAGAAAACATCTGACTTCAGGCAAAATCTACATAGGAGATTCTGGATCCTCATGTCAGTATGTTCCAGGTAGGAAAGCAATTTCCCCAGCAGCTGCTGGCAAGCACCAGCTATAGTGTTGATCCAGCAGGACAAAAATGTGGAGATCTGAAACTGGCAAGCACTTCCAAGAACACTGAGGTGTGCCACAATCACCCTTCAGCAGTGAATATATCAATCTTTTTAAGTGCAACAAGCAGAACAAGAGTTTACCTTAAGCTGTGTCCAAATTAGGGCTTAGTTTGATCCCTCTTTTTAAAAAGCTTCCTGATGAAGCCACATGTGGAAATCAGTCATCATCATCCTGCCCTGTGTTTTCTTGGTCTTACTATAAAACCTCAGAGTTTATGAATCTTCTTTGAATTTTCCTTTAAAGTGAATTTATTTGTTTCTATATGAAGGCTGCCCTTTTGGCAGCATTTATTCCTGATATATTTATAGGCAGCAACTCTATCCCTTCTCAAACCGTGTTTTGAAAGTCTAGAACGAAGTCTGAAAGAGTTTAGCTTGTCTGGGACTAAACGTCCCTTCTACTCAGGATCCCTTTAACCCTCTGCACCTCTTCAAGGTTTGAGTAATATTTTCTGAATGTAGGCATGCTAAATAATGCATTTAACTTGCATGGAAAACCCTTGTCCTGCCACATGTGGAACCACTCACAGTAAGCACACGATTAGGTGATTCGCAATCTCTTTTTTTTTTGTTTTCCTGCAGTGGTTTATGCCAGAAATTTTACCTAGCAGCTCATCAGCACTCAGGAACACAAGGTTCCGTGACAGGCAGTCTTCATACCTCTGCTGCAACCACTTGATTTTCAGATGAGCAGCAGTGTTTCCCAGTTTGTTTCATTGGCACATTCTTCCCCCTTGTTAAGGTCCCTAATGACAGTATTTATGAGTGTGGGTCCTAAAATCCACTTCAGTAATATCTTCACCATGCAGGGCCTCTTTTTTTAGGAGATGACCCATTATTTTTCCCTTTTAAAATTGTATCTTTGCACTCCTTGTCATCTTGATGGTAATTAATACTCACATTTGAAATTGCTTTTAAAATGTGTTGAAATCCTGGTAAAGGAACCCAGAGCATTTCCTTTATCCAGAGAGAATCTGGATTAGTAAGATTAAAAAATCACTGTAGCAAATTTGAATTTTTTTTTTTTTTTTTTTTTTTTAATCCTTCTTCCTACTTATTCCATAACTTTTCTTCTTCCAAAGACATCCAGATCTTTTTTCTCCACTGAAAGTGAGGTACCTTTTCCAGTCTCTGCTGTAACACTGCCTCTGGCTGGACACCAGACCTGTAAACCAATTACTGCATCCTTCAGGTTTCAGAGTGCAATTTTCAAGCCCTTTGAAAACTTTAATCTCTAAACTCTATTCTGGATCCTTACACCTGCTTTTTATTTTGTCCTCTTTTTCTATTCCCTACCTCACAGCATGGAGGAAGATGTTTGTACAGTTGAGGAGTCACACCTAACACAGGTTTTTTAAATCTTCACTCAGGTTCCCCTCCTCTCTGCTGTTCTCCTGGGAACAATTCTCAGGTTTTCCATGCAGACTTGACCTCCCAGTCACCACATTCTTTGTTAATTGACCACTTTTATTACTGCTCAGATTCTTTGTTCATCTTCAGTATCATTCACCATAGATATACATAGATATACAACCACATAGTCACCTCCTAAAATATTTAGACATTATTCAGGACACAAATTTCAAATGTTTTTTTGTACCAAGAGAACTAAAAAATTCCATGCCATTCCTTGTTCCATGCCAAGTCCTCGTGCTTTTCAGTCCAGGTGACTTCATTAACTAGTTACTGCAATTTATTGCTCCATTCTGTCCTTGAAATTAAGTATCATGACTGTAAACATTTGTAACCTTTCACTTGGTGTAATGAAACTTTTATCAGCGGATATAAGGTTATTTTCCGTAACCAGCCGGTCTACAGTAATTTCCACACACTTAAGAAACAATGTTAATGACCACCAGCTCAGGCTAGTTCCCGGGATGTTTGAATTGAGCAAGCCCTGGTGGGTGCAAGTGCCTTCAGAGCAAGCTCTGAGCTGGGTTATAGTCACAGGAAGCTACCAGGCTACTCCCCCGTTGAGAACTGGCATTAGGGAAAGAGAAACAGTGTCTCAATGAATAAGAAATTAGCAGAGTTGAGGATCTTGCCTGTAGTTCAACGAAAATTGTGAAACGCTTTCTGGTGAAATTTCCCCAGCAGTGCAAGCTCTATACATAGAAACCAAACATGTTTTCGCCGCTTAGGAGATACTTGGTGCTGGTTAGGACAATTAGATCACTGGCATTGTGGATGACTGGGCGGTGCACTGCATGATGACTTTTTCTTCCTTAAGAGCTTCTCCAAAACGGGACTAGGGTAGTAAAGCCTCTGCTGGGGCCATAAGACTGCAAGAAATATATCCATAGGAAGGGGAACTCATGGAAGAGCAGCTTAAAAATAACCACATTGAACTATTGTTACAGTGTCTTATTGACATAAAGCAGTTAAAACAAAACAAAAGGTACCTGGGATGGAAGATCCCAGTGGAAGGTTAGAGACATAGAGATGCAAAAAGAGTTGTCAAACCATTCTGCCAGGCGTCACCTTAGCCAACCACCCTGGCACCCAGCCTGGCAGCTTGCATATGATCCAGTGTTCACTTCTGGGAAACACGTAGCCGGAGCTCAGAAACCTTCAGGGGACTTAGGATTTTCCTTAGAACTCTCCTCCAATGGATGTTGAAATTACACAATTGTAATTGTGTTTGTTTTTCATTAGTCTGACTAACACCATGCTGCTGCTTCTCATTCTGCTGTGTGGCCAGTCCAGGATTCTGAACTGTCCCTGTGTATTTTCCCATACCTCACTTGAAGTACACCTCAGTAGGCACCTTGATAAATTAATAAAACAAAGGCCTTTTAATTAATCTTTAAAGGACCCTTTTCCTGCCTAAGAGTCCATATTTTTTTCCTATGAGTTCTCCAGTTTTCCATAAAAGTTATTTCTAAGATGTGGACACCAGAAGAGAACACTTTACATGATCTGTGACCTCACCAAAACTGCTCATGGAAGGCAAGTCCCTTCCCTGCTCCCATATACTAATCCAAGATGCAGATTGGAAGGTGTCCCTGCCCAGGGCAGGAAGATTGGAACAAGATGATCTTTGTGGTCTCTTCCAATTGAAACTATTCTGTGATTCATTTTAATCCATCCTTGTCTGGAAAAACATTAGCTCCTTCTGGCACAGTATCCTGGTAGGAATTCATGCCATTCTGCTTCATACCCAATACTATTTTCTAACATCTGGATTTCCAAGGAAAAACCCTGTATTTCCCAAGCCTGCCCTGCTCCCTCTCCTCATGCTTGGCTTTTATGTGCCATGATTTTGAAGAGACCCATGTCACTCAGGCTTCACAGTAAATCCTCACCTTGAGCACAGCTGGGATTTTGCCAGAGGGTTCTGGTATTAAACTCCAGACTAGAGATTGCCCCCACATAGAGCCAGTTTCAGCAGAGCTCCCGACAGTCATCCCTGCAGGTTATTTGGCAGCAGGAGAAAACTGCTCTGTTGTCAAACATCCTCAGGAACTAATCTGTGGAGTTCACATGTCCTGAGCATCTCTGGCACTGCTCATGTGGAAGCCCACAGACAGAAAATCGGAGGTTTCTTTAACCATGGCAGGATATCCCAAGATCAAGGGATATCAGTGCACTGTCACCTCTGTTCTTAAGAATCATCCTTGTCACAGATGAGCTGGCAAAATAGGAAGAGGAAAAGGAAGTCAGATTCACAAATGACACTTGCAGGGTTGTGACAGAAGAGAGAAGACCCAGAAAGACACATGGAAATCATGAGGCTCTAACATATGCTGAAGAGACTCCCCCAGGGCAGTACAGCTCAGCACAGCACAGCTCATCCCCCAGGGATGCTGCAGAACCTCTCTGTGCCTCAGTGCTGCACACACACAGCCATGGGACAGGGGCTGCATCCTTCACAGAAGGGCACTGCTCAGATGCAGAGAAACAAAAACACCACACAAACAAAAGGGGTTTTACTCATGGCCACTTGGCTTACAAAAATCTAACAGGTCTTAAGTCCTCAGTCCTTATACTCCACAGCTGCACATGGGGGCCAGGACCAGGCGTGCAGTGACAAGCAGCAGAGGAGAGACAGGCAGGGATCTCAGCAGAAACGTGCAGCCAGAGCTCCCACTGGCAGGGCTCGCTGCCACGTGATGGCTACAGAGCAAAGCTCACACCCATTTTTTGTGACTGCTGCACAATAGTGCAAACATAAAAGACCTATATATCAAACAAGCCAAACAGCTCTGCACAGCGGGGCACAGCATGTCCTTCATCACAATGGGATGAAACTTTATTCATCCTGCCAGACCCGGGGATGAAGAAGAGGTGGCTTATCACAGCCACAAAGTCTTTTTTTCCTACCATGTAACCCACTCTGGGCACTCTGGGCACCACAGGTCTGCCACATCTGTGGCCACATCAGCTGGAAACAAAATCACCATGGATAAGGGCTGGGAAAGAGTCCTGGCTGCCAGCACCCCCAGGGCCAGCCTTGCCTCCTGAGCACACTCTAATGTTGCTGGATGATGTGAGGCAAATACAGATGTGAAGCACCATTACAGAAACTAATTTCTTAGAACAGAAGCACTACAGTTAAAAAATGATCTCTTGGGCTGAAAGGATCAGTTCCCTGCTTTGTGAACATCATACCCATGCTCATCCTGTCTTGAGTCCATCTGAGACTTCATAAACTCTAAGCCAGACCTGACAAAGCCTCTATTGTAGCCTTACACCACTGTAGAATCATAAAATAATTTAGGCTAGAGAAGATTTCTAAGGCTGTTGAGTCCAGCTATTAACCCAACACTGGCAGATACACCATTAAACCACATCCCCAAGTGCCAACATCTACATGGCTTTTGCACTTCTGGGGACAGTGATTCTACCACTAACCTGGACAGTCTGATCTAATGCTTGATCACCCTTTCAATTATGAAATTTTTCTCAACATTCAATTTAAACCTTCCCTGGTGCAATTTGAAGCCGTATCCTCTTGTCCTATCAACCTTTCCTACCACAGGAAGATCCCAGTTCTGTCTCCCCTGGTTTCTGTCTGCTGCTAACTTCTGGCACATGGCAGTGCTCCACCTCCAAGTGACACAGCATTTTAGGAGACAGGCCAGCCCAGGGGCTTTAGACCAGAGGGGCCTGGGAAAACCAGCCTCCCCAGCCTGAAGGCTGTGACTGATGTCTGCTGGGAATGGAGAGAACAGCCCAGCACCTCTGGGTGAAGCCTTCAGGGAGCCAGCAGGACTGCACTGCCAGACCATGTCTGCATCAGATGCATGACACTGGGGCACTGTTTTAATTTAAAATGGATTAGGCTTTGTTTTCTTTTTAGCACAATAACATTGCACGCATTGTTGGGCGATAAACCCACAGATAGCTCTGCCAGCAGGGTGTTGGGGTGGACGTGATCGGCGTCACAGTCTGAGCTGAAATGGAAAGAGTGTGGAGAAAGCCTATAGAAATGTGCTGCTGCCAGGTCCTGGGGAGGCCCTTGCACAACTGCTGAAGAGCTCCTTCCTCAAAGAAGGCAGAGGGGCAGCCCAGAATTTGGAGAGCAGCTGGAGCAGGACACGGGTTCGGGACAGCAGGGATATGAGTGAGCCTTGTGTCACTCCTACTCACATCTGTGCAAGGGGGATGGTGTTGATGACTCCTGGGAGGACACTGTGAAGGGGAGGCAAGGATATCTCAATTCACCACAGCATCTCTTGGTTAGCTGCTGTTTTTCCCAAGCTGGTTCTGCCTCTCCCTGTGTACTCCTCTCCTGGCTTTCCTGGGCTCAAGCTCTGCATTTAGCTCTGGCACATGAGGGGAGCATTGTCTGAAGAAGGCAAACTGGCAAAATGATTTTGTTTCCTGGGTTTCTTGGCAGGATCTTGGTATCACGTGCACCAGGTCCCCTCACTACCCTAATCCATGCCTTTTGGCTGGCAACAGCACAAGGCAAAGGGGTGTTCAGCAGCACTGAACTGCGGGAAACAGTCCTAGACCATGAGAGTTTTGGGGGCCTCAGGGCTGAGCAGCTTAGTCTGGGGACATGTACCTAAAGCCCACTGAGTGCTACAGACCAGCTATAATTTTTGCCCCCTGCAGAAATAGAGGATTCCCTAAGAAACCTTTCTACAGCCTCAACAGCTCACCAACCAGGGCTACCAAGCAAGCCGGCCTTTGCAGGTCTCTGACCCAGTTGTTCCTGAATCTCCTCTCCAGTCACATTTGCTCCTGACACGTGTGATGCCTGAGGAAGGTGTTGCAGGCAGCAAAATGCAGCAGGACTGTTCCCAAGATGTTCACCTAGCAGATGGGGACCTGACCCCATGCAGCTTTCTGCACAACATTCTCCCAGTACTTTTTCTCCTGATACTCTTCATAACCTCTCATGGCTTTTTTTAGCAGCAGTTGTGCTGCCGACGTGCTCCAGACCAGGCAACCCTTGGCTCAGGAGCTAACAGAAGGCACCAGGCTCTCCTGGGATAGTTTGTCACTGCTAGAGGGACTGCTGGGTCTGATGGTGACAAACCTTTTAGCAGGGCCTGTTGTGATAGGACAGGGGGCAGCTGTGTGTAATTACAAAGGGGGTCAATTTAGATTAGATATGAGGAACAAATTTCTAATAATGAGGGTGGTGAGGCCCTGGCACAGGTCACCCAGAGAAGTTGTGGTTGCCCCTACCCTGGCACTGCTCAAGGCCAGGCTGGTTGGGGCTTTGGGCAGCCTGGTCTAGTGGAAGGCAGCCCTGACCATGGCAGAGATGACCTTATGTCCTTTTAATTTAATATGTCCTGTGATTCTGTGAGCTCCTGTGAACGTGCTGTGGGTTGTGCTCAGAGCATTCTGCAACATAATATGTAGTGTACTATGTATGTACTAATCCATAGCACGTAATGTGACCATGGCTGCTGCCTCAGGCAGGCGTGCAAGACCTCAGGGGCAGCATGAGAAAACCCCCAGCTCTGCATGACACCAGTGTCCATCTGCCCTGACCTGCCAGGAAAGTGGAAAAACCCAAACCAGACAGACCAAAAGTCTGTGCAGGTCCTCGTAGCAGTGTGCTCCCAGGAGAGAGCAGAACCAGCCGGCAGCCTCTCCTGGCTGCCCAGGGAGCAGGAGGAGGGCAGATGTTCTGAACAGCACAGGAAAGAGGAACCAATTCCCACTGCTGCTCAAGTGGTGCCAGGACAGCTGATCAGAGCCACTGGGAAAGGAGGAGGACCCCAGGTGGGGAGGCAGCCCAGGCACTGTGCAGAGGCTGATGCACCACCAAAGCCTCAAGTGGACAGTCTGAGAAGACAGAAAATGAGGTGGGATGAGCCAAGTGTTAGCAGCAAAGCCAACACAGCCCCAGAGTCCACCTGGCTGGAGGCTTTGCATGATGTGAGGACTACATGAAAGCCTTCCCCTGGGCACCACAGACTTCTGGCCAGCTGGTTCTGTGGTCTCTTGTGAGCTTGATACACCATGAACTGACAAGTTCTTTCCTGGCTGTAGTTTAATTAGACCTTCATATTACACAGAGACTCCTCTCTAACAGGTATAATTACAACAGGAATGCAGAGAGTACAGTTTTAGTTCCGTCAGATGCAGATAATTTCCTCATCCCACAGTCTAGCAGCATAATATTTGTCTGACACATAAGATCCCATTTTCTTGGAGAAGGAAAAAGACTCAGCAAAACACTTAGCAATAAGAAATTAAGTGTTATTAAGTCAGGCAATCACAGGCCTGTGACTTACTGCCCAATTTATCTACCTCTTCCTGCAGAAGCGCCTCTCAGTGCTACATCCACTACTGAAGGACATTATCAGCACTCAAGAGCAATGAAGATTCTTTGCATTTGATCAGGGCTGACATTCTTCCATCCAAAAGCCTCCATGTTTCACCTCCTATGAGGATGACACAGACAGGATTCTGCCAAGTCAAAGTTCACACAACAAATTAAAGATGAAAGACAGTCCCCAGCTACTGAAGAAAAACTCTGCAAACAGTAGATGCTCCTTTCCTACACAAGTCCAGCTAGATCAATCATCTCCTTTGGCAGCAGCCCCTACAGGAAGGGATAGAGTCTACATTAAGGAGGCAAAAGAAGAGCAGCTGGGCAGTTTTGGACCAAGAGAGGCAGGGAAGGTCTCGTTCAATTACAAATTGACCATGCACAGAATATACCAAGACAGTGTGAAGTGGACCAATGAGAAACTAACATTGAACAAAGATGTTAATCACCAAAATTGTTGAAAGAAGAGAGAGTTATGTGGTTATTAAAAAAATATACACATATTTAATACATATGTGAAAAGAGGAAGTAGAAAAGCTTCACGTCACACTGAGTTTGCCAGTGTGGGCAGAAAACACCGGGTGTTTATTGCAAAACCTGAACAACTGCAAAGTCATCTGCACATGCTGCAGGGAAACCTGGGCCATTTATTATTAAACTGAAAAGCAGTCTCTTTCTCAAACTATATCTCCTATGACAAAAGTCTGTCAGAGAAAAACCAGACATGGCAAGCCCCAGTGAAAAAAGCGAGGAACTCCCACCACAGAGCCTGGAGCCCCATGCTCCCTGTGCTCCATTGTGCTGCTCTCCTTGCTCTGGTGCCCATGGCAAGGCTAATGCTCAGGGACAGCCCTGGGGCCCACGGAGTGCCCAGCCCTGCAGAGACCCAGCCCCTGCCTCTCTCTCTGCTGCAGCAGGACCACGAGGGGATAACAGGATCAAAAGAGCAGTAACGAGCTCTGGGAACTTGTCAGGCAAATGTGTTTTTAACCAAATCCCAAATGAGCCGCTGAAGGGAAGCATTAGTGCTGTCACGTGGAGCACATGATTTTGGAATTCATTAAGCCTTTGATGCAGTGTTAGCAGTGCTGTCCCCTGCCCCAGCCATTAGCCATCCGGCTGAAAAGCAGCCAGGTTTCCTTCGCCCCAGAACCAGAGGAATGGCCTGTGCTTGCATCAGAACACAGGAGCTGCACAGAGTTAGAGCCTGAATGCACTAGACAGGCTGACTGCACTGATCTTGAGGGAAAATGGCACTTCTTCTTGGGCCCCTCAGCACAAACATGCCTCTCCCCACATCTTGGGATGCTTCCTCAAAAAATCAGATGATTCCAGAGAAGCTCCCTTTCTTCTTTCTCTAAGACAGATTAGGGAGTAATGAAAAATTTACTTAAGGAGAAGTGGAACTAGGGATAGAGGTCCTGCACTTAGATATTGAGAACTAGAACAGATGCACTTACATTTGGATGAAATCAGAAACTGCAGGCAAAAGCTAAAGGCAAATGTTGTTGAATGTTGTTTGTTACACTACAGGGTTATGTTTTTTCAGGTCTATCTTGAATACAAAGTCCCCTCTGAAACTCCAACTCTCCCTTGTTTGAGGAGAGTTTGTAAATTAACCTTGCTATGGATGTGAAGACACAGAGGTAGCTCCTGGCTGATGTGAGCAGTATGATGCAGCTTGGAGCTGGAGCAGCACCCATGAAAACAATTCCCTGCCCCAGCTCTGACATTAGAGAGCACAGTGGGCACCTTAAACTAACTCTGAGCAAATTATTTGTGTTAGGACTACTGACCTGTGGATCTGCAGTAGCATGCTGGATCCAGGCTGGTTTCTACAGAAGCATTTCTGTGTCTTGCACTGGCAAATATTTTCCATTACCTAACTTGTGAGGATTGGAGTCCATTCCCTCTCGGTCCCTATCCAGGATAACAGCAAGCTCATAGGCTTACAAAGACACAAGCTATCTCTTACAGCCTTAACATGTGGTGATAACTGCCTAGTCCCAGCTGGAATTTGTCTGATCTCAGGCCTCAGTTCCTCCAGGGAAGCTGCCTCATTGTCCCTGGGCTGTGCAGAGCTCCTGGAGTACCTGCCACGGTCCCTCTGCTCTCCTCCCAGCACAATGCTGGGTGTGTGAAGCTGGGGGACTCTCAGCTCAGCAGGCCCTCAGCTGTGCTGTTGCTGTCATTCCAGCCAATATTTGGTGAGACAATGCCTCTGGCAGGGACTGAGCAGCTGAGCTGATGCCTGCCAGACCAGCCACAGCAGGGCTCAGTTGCTGGCAGACACCTCCAAAGCACAAAACCAGCAGGAGAAACACTTTGAAACTCTCTTGCAAGTCTCCTGACAGTGTGGTGTTTCTTACTAATTTTCTGACATCCTAATTTGCCAAATGTTTTTGCTTGACTTGAGGCCAAGCACAGCTTTGGGACCAAAATCTGTGGTACACAGGGGGTTCCCCTGGCTGTCAGCTGCCAGGATCTGTGATACAAAGCTCTGATGCCAGACACAGTAAGCAAACTTGATGCACAGACCAAAACACAAACTGAAAATCTTTTAGTCTGCCCTGCTCTGTCCCGAGCAGCTGTGAGCCTCAGATGTACTGTACTTCCTCCAGAGATTCTGCAGGAAACATGCAGCATTCCAAATATCTGATGAGAGCAACAAATGCCCAAACCTCATGCAATTGTGAATGCATCACAGGAGGGGTGAAAGGCTTACCATAGCTTTGCTGCTGGACTCAGGTCCATGGTGCTGCATGGGGCATTAATTCTGCACCTTCATAAAATCACAGAATAGTTTGGGTTGGAAGGGGCCCTAAGATCATTTACTTCCAACCCTCTGCCATGGGCAGGGACACCTTCCACTATCCCAGGTTGCTCAGAATCTCATCCAGCCTGGCTTTGGACACTGCTGAGGACGGGGCATCCACAGCTTCTCTGGACCATTTGTGCCAGTGCCTCACCACCCTCACAGTAAAGAATTTCTTCCTAATACTCAATCTAAATGTATGTTCTTTCCTCTAAAGACCATTTCCCTTAGTCCTACAACTATGTGCCCCTGTGAAAAGTCCTCCATGTTCCAGCCCAGTCTAAAGTAGATCTAAAAGAGTTCAGGCTGAAGCTACTGAAATCTGAAGTGGTCTTTAAAGTTGGCTGCAAGAGGCAAAGTGTGGCTGATAGGATTTTCTAATGGGTTTCCAGGAAACTCCAAATTCTGAAGAATTAAATTAGTATGCAAAAGGGAAAATGAGACATATAGGAAGAGACAACTCACCCTTTTGAGGATATTTCAACACCTCCAGTAATTCTCTGAAGAAGAGTAATCACAATAAATGAAATTGAAAACTGTAACAGAGTCTGTTAGTGATAAGCTGAAACACTAAAAAAACCAAACCCAAAATCCCAAACCACCAAACCATTCCAAATTTAAAAAACCAACATTTTCACCCTGGAAGTTTGACATAAATAGTATAGCAGAGGTAAGAAAGACCATTCAGAGAAGGCAGAGGCCCAGCAGAAAAGCAAAATGAGTAATCCACACCAAAAATGAATGAAGGAAAATTCCCATCCCACAATCTCCTTTTGGAGGGACAGATGATTCAAGCAAAAGCAGTTAGTAAATTATGTTTAAAAACAAGTTGATAACATGAACAGTCAATGATACAAATAGCATGTATCCAAGAGCTCTGGAGGAATTGCAACAGAGCACCATGGAATAGCATCCATGGGGACATAGAGAAATGGGATTAAAGGGGAAGAAAGGATCCCACTCTAGCAGAAGAAAGTCATGTCTCACTCTTTAAAGGGGTGAGGGATCCAATTTAATTAATGTGACTGTACAGATGGATGTTACTGGATGCCCAAAACATTTTCAGAAATATCCCCCACCAAATGTCCTTAATTGCTCTCCTTCACAATATGGTTATTCCCATGGTTAATAGCAAGGCAGAAGATTATGAATGGAAAATGGTCAGTGTTTAAAATGGAACACACCATTGTGTCCCACCAGAATATATACTAGGGCTTGTGATTTTTGATGCATTCATAAATGATCTATGAGTGAGCAGTGAGGGGGAAAAGTTTGATGGTGAGGCTGACGAATGAGTGTAGTGAAAATGAACAAGATCTCAGAATGAAAGCTGGGGGATAAAATGATGAATTAAAGTATGGATAGGTGTAATTTACAAGGAGAAGCTCTAACTGCACTAAGGAGTTCAGACCAGTTATTCCCAACTGGGAAAGTGTCCTGGGGATCAGTTAGGAAAGATTTTCTCATTTCCTTCTCAGAGAAGGTACAGTGGAATTAAGAAAAAGCAGAATGGGAGAAAGGGAAAATCAAATACATAGGACAAAGAAAACAGCCAAGGGAAACAAATGGATGTGTCAAAAAACCATTTGCAGTGACTGAGGTAATTTGGGAATGATTACTTGTTTTGTTTTACCATACAAAAGCATATTAATTAAGCAATGACATAGCAGGTTAAAGCAAATTTAAGTACTCTTTCACTGTGCACTGAGGAGTCTCCCTCACTGGAGATATTCAAGAACCATCAGGAGTCAATCCTCTACAAAGTACTCTAAGATGACACTGCTTGAACAGGGAGGCTGGACCAAATCTGGGCCTTTCCAATCTTACCCACTCTGTGACCCTGTAAGTCTGAGGAATTAATTAACTAGGATTTCTAGGCTGCAAAACAATGCAGAATGGACCAAAAGCAATCAGATTCTCTTACAGAAGAACAACCCAGCAAGGACCACTAGACAAAATGATGCTTTGGTCAGAATAAGATTAAGCAGAACATTGCTGAAAACATGTGGCAAGGAAAGTATGGCTTTATACCTACACTGCTCCTCCATGTGCTTCAGCCACACCCCACTGGCCACCTTCACAGCCAGACTCCGGCACTGGTTTGTCCCCTAAATCTCACAGTGCTTCCTGTGCTCTTGTGATGCACCAGGAGGAGCAACCTGACAAGCAAAGCCCTTGTCAGGTTGCCAGTCCTAAATGTTGCACAGCAAAGTCTCACCACGCGAGGACTCGGTGTGGATAAAAAAGTTAGCTAGAAGATAAGACACTGTATCTCAGAGATGCTGTCACAACACTCCATGGTCACTTGACATAGGCTGGAGTGAGGTTAAGGATAGTGTGGAGTAGCTCTTGTCTGGGCTGAGGGCCAAATCAGTCTTTAAGACACATTTGGGGAAGGAAACTTGTCAACATACTCCATAAAGGTGCCCAGGAAGAAAGCAAACAACATGAAGGCTGCCAGTTTTGTGAAAAGAGTGTAAGTGCCATTCCAGTGCTTGGGTTACGGGTTTGCATTCCTAAAACTCAAACATACATCAGAGACGATGGCCAGACTGAGGAGAGGAGGAGAAAAAGCAGAACTGTGAGAAAAGAGAACAGGAAAGGTTGAGAATGGAAGGAGGGTGAAAATTTCTGTTTCAGCCAGTCTGATGGGGAGTTGCTGCCCAGATGCTTCAAGGGCCAAAGGCAAGACAGAGTTTTAGTTTGGACAGGACAAGACTAACCTGGAGTAGATCTTGGTCCAGAGGTGTTTAGCTAAAGTGCCTGCAGCCAAGATCATTCAAATGCAAAGGATGGGGGGAGGTAACAAAGGGGCACAAAACTTTTCTGCAAAAACAAGGAAGCAGTTTAGAGAAGCTCTCTAAAGGATGGCATGGAAGCACCAGTTGAAGAGATGGAGTGTAGGGGGATGACTATTAAGGCCCAGGTTATGAAATAAAATTCCTCCCAGGCCTTCAGGCTCAGAAGACCACTTCCAGTTCTCACTCTGGTGGATTGCAAATCCTTCTTGCTGCTCTTCCCACCTTCCTGCATGCTGGCTCTGCCCAGCTCCCCACGCCTACGTTTCTATTCCTATCTTTCCTCAGAGCTCAGCTTGAGTCCCATGGGGCATGAAATGCAGTAATCAGGGAGGGGATCCACAGGCTGCCTGGCCCTCTTCTGAGTGCTGCCCCGCTCACTCAGCCCAGTAAAGGCTGGTGTTTGCCCTCTCTGTGAGAGAGAAAATGTATAAATCCTACACATTTCATATAGTTCAGCTGAACTGTAGTGTGATATATCATGAAAGATCTTCGCATCCTGGCTTACATGATTTATTCTTTGCTTTTTCCTGAGACATAACTTTCCAAGTGCCATGAGGTAAGATGCTGCTGTAGGAAATGAGGTGGCTGCTCATGTACCTGCTCCTCTTCAATGGATAATTGGATCATAGAATCATAGAAAAGCTTGGGTTAGAAAGGACCTTAAAGACCATCTTGTTCCAACTCCCTGCCATAGACTGGGACACATTCCACTAGACCAAGTTGCCCATCTGTCTGGCCTTGAACACATTCAGAGATGGGGCATCTACAGCCTCTCTGGGAAACCTGTTTCAGTGTCTCAACACTCTCACAGCAAAAAATTTCTTCCTGAGCCCATCTTCTGCCAGTTTGAAGACATTGCCTCTTGTCCTACCACTACAGCCTCTTATAAAATGTCTTTCTCCAGCTCTCTTGTGGCCCCTTTAGGTATTGGAAGATGCTATAAACTCTCCCCAGATCCTCCTCTTTTCCAGGCTGAGCAATCCTGACTTTCACACTTTGACTTCATAGAACAGGTCATCCTCAGTGAGAAGATGAAATAGATTCTTAGCTTTAACACAGTGCTGACTGGGGGCACACAGACAAAGATCACAGTAGAGATACCAAATCTGCATTTTATTCTTTAGCAGTCTATTGTATTCCCAGCTCTTCCTTCAGTTTTTCCCAACTTCTGGCACACATTTGTGCCCATGACATCCTAACACCAGCCACACTGCTCTCAAGAAGCTTGGCTAGACATTACATGTAGGCAGGGCACTGGCTGCTTGCTAATGACTCTGCAAACCAGAGCCTTGCAGAAATTATGCCAACGTCTCCCTGTTGCATAACCTCCTCTGACTAGCAGCTTCTCACCCTCTCTTCCCTTGGTTCTCTCCTGCCTTGTCACAGGAAAAGCAGAAGTAACAGATGTGAGAGAAACTTGACCTGCCAGCACAGGTGTGCTGCCTGGATCTGTGCCAGGCTCCTGGCTGCACACACTGTGATTTAACTTGCACCCATTGCAACAGAGGCAAAAGAAATCTGTGATTGATCTGCTCTAGTCTGGGGAAGCTTGCCAGATGTGCCATGCAGACCTACCAGGGAATTGTGCTGTCCCTCCCCTCATGTCACTCCTCTCACTGTCACTTGTGAGCTGTGTCTGCAGCAGCACCCAGGAAATACTGAAGGCACTGCTGGGGAAGAGCTCTTCATCACCCTCCTTGGTTCAGGATGATCCCTGCCAAGCTACAGGAGCTGTTCTGCAGCTGGATCTTAGCCCTGGGCTTGCACCATGTTCTTGGCACAGGAACTAGGAAAGAGTTACAGAGGGACTTCATTACTGACATGCATTTCTCATACACGTCTCAGCTCTGTGCACAAGTTCCTAGAAAAGTTTTGACCACAAATAGTTCCATGTGCTGCCCAGAAGGCAGGCTTCCCAGCATCCCAGTGGTGGAGGCAACTAAGGAAAAGAGGCCAAGGCTGCTCAGCAAAATGCCCCTGGGTTCAGCCAGGAAGAATCTGCCAACAGCAGCCTTTGACTGCCTAGACTGGTTCTCTCCTGAACAACTTCAAAGCATCTGCCAAAACCCAACATGAGGAAGAGAAAAGGTGTGTTAACGCTGGAAGGCAGTGTTGGGGAGAGCCAGGAACAGCCACTGCTTCCCTGTCTTGCAGCCAGCAGCGCTGCCTTGCGATCCAGCACAAGCCAGCACCGAGTAGGAGGGAGGAGAAACAGCCCCATGACTAAAGGCAATGCTGAGACTCTGCAACTCACATGCTGTATCACACTGATAACAGCACCAGCCTGCTCAGAGCCGTGCTGGTGCCTCCCAGGGAGGGGCCAGGTGGGCTGGGCAGCTTGGCTGTCCTTGGTAGCAGAGCCAGGGAAACAGAGCCACAGGGAAATGAGGCTGGCTGGGAGGAGAGATGTCACAGGTGGAGTAAGGAGCACTCCAGAAGTACTCCAGGTGCAAGTAAGCACAGCAGGAGTGCCTGTTACAGGTAGCAGCTGTATGCCAGGGTTAGTGCCCTACACACCTTCAGCTTCTCCACTGAGACACTTCACACGACCTCATGTCTACCCTCAGAGGTGTTAGCTGCTCTCTGTCATTCACCATTTGTGGCTAAACTAACCGCAGGTAACAGCAACAAGGAAAACAGTGAGCTTCTCCTCACAGGCAAAAAAGGAGATTTATTTTAAAAGGTAGGAAAAACAGTACAAGTAGTATGGTCCTTTATGTTCCAAGCCCTCTACCCACCCTCAGTGTAAAGCAGCATGTTTTCCAGCCTGGACTTGTAGAGATTTCAGCCAGGATGAGTGAGAGGGTTTCACCAGTGATTCCCTGACTTTAGCTCTGGTTAAGGACTGTGGAGCAGTGTGCCAGCACACTGATGCAAGGGCAGTGAATCCCCTCTACAAGAAAGATCTTCTTGACCTTGTCTCAGTTTTACTTTTTACTGCCCAAGCCCAACTTCCCTTGGCTCCCAGAGCAGCAGGTACAAAAGACCAAAACAGAGAATATTCAAAGAGAAAGAGGTAGGTAATCAGATATTTGTGACAGAACAGGTTGTTGGGAGATACCCAGTTTGTGACTATTCACAGCCTCCAGGAACACTGAAGTACTGACACACAGACTGTCAGGCACTGTGGGTCTGTGAAGAATGTGACTCTTCTCATCCTCTCCCCTCTGCAGGATGAGAGTGGTCCAGATACTGCAGTCACACTGTGGATCAGTGCTGAGGAATGAGGAAAGTGAACTTCTGCATCAGCCTTGTCTAAAAGCACAGGGCCAGCTGGGTGCAGCAATTAAAAAAAAAAAAAAAGCTGCTGTATGTCTGGATGTGTTCACTGCTAGGCAATGCCCAACAGCACTGGAAGAGGACAGGTCTGAGCCACTTGGACCTGCAAGAGAGTCAAGAAACACAACTCACTAGAGGACATGAAAGGGCTCCATTTATCTATCCCAATACAACAAGCTTGCAGTTATGTATGTAGATCCCTGTGTTTTATCTTTCTTCTGCCTAACCTCTGACACAAGGAGCATCCCCTGGGCACATCAATGAATGGGACATAGAGGAATGAATCAATTAAACCAAACACTTCAGGGAGAGGATTCTCTCAGTTATTGAAGAGATCCTGTCTTTCTCAGCTATGAAGAAAAAGACAAGACAGGCCCCAGGTATAAAGCTTTGCTCCAACATGAATTCCAGCATGGGAACAGAACCACACAGGAAACTTGACAATCCTGGTGTGTGGCTGGAAGCCCTGCAATGGGTCATCACCCAAAAGCATGATCTTCTGATCCCTCTCCGCACTCAGATGACACATACCAAGATTCTTCCAGAGGTGTACAACAGCACCACTACAGCTCCCACCTGCCTCCAGCAGCTGAGTGGGACAGGGGAGCTGCACATCCACCAGATACTTCAGATAGGGCGGAGTGTGTCAAAACGCTTCCTCTGTCCCACTCCAGACTCTGTCACCCACTGTATCACAATATCAGTCACTAGCTGCGATTCCACTGCTGAGACTTTGTTGAAAGTCCTCTTTACAGCAAAAAAGTTGCTGCCTTTTTCCTCTGTTTTGAGCCTCTCCTCCAGCCTACTGCCTCTGCCACCCTGCAGGGCTCTCCAGCACTGCTGCCTCTCCACCTCATGAAGCCACTGACAGCCCTGGTGCTTCCAGCCCCAGGCCTCCAGCAAACTGTGAGCTCCCTCCAGCAGCCTGGCCATTGTACTGCAAGCACGCCATGCACCACAGCTGCTGGGAGCCCAAACTTAGCCTGATTTTCCCTGATTTCCCTGTGTAGTCCTGGGATGCAAGCCAGCTGCTGCTCTCTGTTGTGGACACTGCTGAAGGCCTGGACAAAATCTGTCGGGCCTTTTTCTCAAGTTCTAAGTATTTTTCTCAGGCATGAAACTTTCTCAGCCTGAGCTTGGATTTTTCCCAAGCTAGAGGCTCCTTCTTTATTGTAAACATAAGAGAAAGAATCATAACAGAGATAAACACCTGCAAGGTCCATGGGAAAGCCTGGGACAAGAGGTGTCTCTTTCTCTGACCAATGATCTGTCCGTATTTTGTTTTGCATGAACTGCCTTATTTAAGGCAATGGCTTTTTTTAATAAATTGCTCTTTCTTGCTCTTTCCTGCATCAAGCAAGAGCGTGTCTTGTTGCTGTGTTTTCTCGCTACTCTGTAATCCTTCCACGGCAACACTGTTTTTCCTGCTCTATTTCTATGTAGCTTGTGGCCAAGAGATGCTACGGTTAGGAACATGAAGGGAAGAGTTCCTTTGCTCTTCCATTTCCCAGGAAACTGCGATTGCTGCTCTCCCTCCTGTGCACCACCTCCTCTTACCGTGTCACTCGGGCAGCACATCCTCAGTGCAGCGAGCTCCTCTGTTTAGACACGCTCATGGGAGTGGAAGTGAACTGTGGTGAGAAACAGAGAAACAGCATTGGTGGGGCAGCACAGGCTGGCAAGGAGTATTCCAGGGAATACAGTTTTGATCCCAAGACCATAAAATAAAACCTATGACCTAGGAGCTAAGAAACCAAGTGCTGTCTGTGGAGCCCTGCTCTCTCCTGCCTCTGGGAAGCTCCACGTGTCCCCGAGGGGTTGTGGCTTGGCAGAGGATATGACCCAGCTCACCTGCTGGATTTCCTGCATTGCCAGGCGTATGGAAGAGCGGAGGCGAGGGAAGGCTCGTTGGCTGCTCTCTTCAGAGCTGGGCTTTGTTCTCCCCTTGTCTGAGGTCTCCTGGTTTTGGAAATTCTTGGTCCTCCTGAACCACTGCAGAGCAGGTTTGCTGCTGGAAGGCATGGAGGGACAGGACTGCTTCTCTGAAGGGGTCTCCCCCTTGTCTGCTGGTGAACTCAGCGTGAGACCCTCCAGATTTTCGTAACACAAGCTCTCACTACTTTTCTGGAGAAAGAAGGAGTGGATTCAGCAGTGGTTTTCAGACCCTTTGCACATACTGAACAGCACAATGAACAAAAATACCCAGCTGTGTCCACTGCTGACATTCGGGGACAGCAGGGTGTCATCTACCTGCCAGTGCCTCTCCCTCATCCCAGGACCCCCCCAGCTGGCAGCACTTCCCAGTGTATGGAGAAACAGCCAAGCTGCTTGGCCAGGATGGGACACCCCTCAACAGGAGCACAGAGGAGACGCTGCTGCAGGGTCTCTATCCACTCACTCAAGGCACAGCCCGCGCCTCACGCTCTTTCCCCACCGCAGGCCCTCACCTGCCCACAGGGAACCGTCAGGATCTCCAGGAAGGGCTGGATGCCCACGGCCTGGTGGTAGCGCACCAGCTCGGGGAGCGAGGCGTGGGCCCGGTCCTCCCCCAGGATGACATAGCGTGCGTTGGGCTGCATCTGGATCATGTAGTGCCTGCAGCGCCCCTCGCCCCTGCAGAGGGATGGGCAGAACAGCCGTGACAGAGACCCTCAGCGTCAGAACCTGCTCTGCTCCCTGCACCCGCCGTCTCCAGAGGCCGCTTGTGATCAGGATCCCCAGTAACAAGCAGGAGATGTGCTGTGCACTAACACGTGCTCATAGGTGCTGCCATCTCCTTCCAACCCGGTTTGCCCTCTCAGCCACAGAGAAACAGCCTAAGCAGGACTTCTACTCTTGGAGACACAGCACCCCACCCAAAAACAGATCTGTTTTTCCAGCAAGGGACTGCAGTATCCCATCTGCTACCCCAAACTCTCTGAGGCACCCACTGCAGGAGAGGCTGAACATGATCCTCACTGGTCTCCTCTGTGGAGTAGGTAATCTCCTCCAGTTTTATAGAATCACAAAATTCAATAATTCTATGACTGCAGAATTCCAGGGCAACACAATTTCATGCAGTGCTCAGTTTCACAGAATCACTTAGGATGGAAAAGCCTTTAAGATTCAACCCTTAACACAGCACTGCCAAGTCCACCTTTAAACCGTGACCCCAAGTGTCACATCTACACATCTTTTAAATACCTCCAGGGATGGTGACTCCACCAGTGTCCTGGGCAGCCTGTTCCTGTGCTTGACATCCCTTTCTGAGAAAAAATTCCTCCTGACACTCAGCCTGAAGCTACCCTTTCACAGCTTGAGGCTGTGTCTTCTTGTCCTGTTGCCAGTACCCTGGAAGAAAAGGCTGACCCCCACCTCACCACAACCTCCTGCCAGGAGTTATAGAGAGCAATAATGCTTCCCCTGAGCCTCTTCTGCCCATTACCTACCGGTATGTCAAGATGTAGCCAGGTCTGCTCTGGCTGATCCGAACAAGGAAGCAGCCCAAAGGCTTGTCAATCAGCAAGTTTTCAGCTTCCCTGGAATTAGGAAAGAGTTTTTCAGCAGACAGCCAGCAGTTGCCTTGCCACACAGCAGACACTCACATCCTATCTCATGTGCTACCCCAGCAGTGTCCCAGGGAGCCCAGCATCTGCCCCATGTGCTCCTGGATACAGGCCTCCTGACCCAGGTTTGGTGGTGCAGAAGGCACTAGGAGGCTGAAGAAGCACAATACTCTCAGCCAAAGCCTCTCCAAGCTGGGCTGCTCCAAACCTGCTCCAGCAGTCTGATTGTGCAACAGCAACAGCTTCCTTCCAGCACTAACCATGCCACAGAGCATCACTGAGATGAGGAATCTGTGCATGTGTACACTTCCTATGGTCCAGGGATGAAGAAGTCAGGATGTTGTGGGGTACTGGGTAAGCCCAGCACCTTGGAAAAACACCAACTTGGATTACACCACCCTGGCTTTCTAAACTTCCTGCTGGAAGGAGGTCTTCCCTGTCTCTGCACAACAGACAAAGCTCTGCTTTGTGCTGGTCATGTGCCTTGCTCCAGGCTAAAGGTGACTGTAAATCACCAGTGCAATTTGGGGTTGCTCTGGCTGCTCCATTTCATGAAGCTGAGTTTACACTGTTGTGTGAAAATTTAAGTCTCTGCTTAAGCACCAGTGTGTTTAGAAAGGATCTACCATGTCCTTCACTGTGCAGTGCTCAGGGCTAGTCTATACTTGAAGTTAGACAGTTTTATCTTCCAGACACTAATTCCTCTCCTACATTCTCTCATCTGTGGACAAAAGCATTATTACAGGTTAGGGCCCCAATGACTAATCTTAAAAAAATTAAAAAGAAATGCATCTACCAGGGAGCTGTAAGCTACTGTAGTGTCCTTTACCAAGCTAATGTCTCTGAGTAATGTTCATAACGACAGTCTGAAAAAATCCAAGAATGTAGATCTAATAAGACTGAAGGAGAATGGCAGTTTGAACAGAAAAAAAAGCCAGAAACTGGAGCTAGATTATGAGGGTGTTCAGATGGCAGCAGCATTGACAGAGAAATCCCACCAATTACAGGATATTGGCAGTTAACAAGCGTGGAGCACCACAGATCAATTTGCACACAGGTGAGACTATACTGCCATCCTGCTTCTGTCTGATCACTGGCAGAATTAGCACTTCTCTGCTAATGCCACTGCTTGACTCAGCCAAGAGAGTAAAGTGTGAGGTAGACCTGGTAGAAAAACTTCAAGCACTTAAAAAAAGTCTTGTAAACAACTCCATAAGAAAGAAGGGCTTAGTGGATGTCTCTTCCAGACTAAGCAGAAGCAAATGCCACCTATGCTGCACCCTCCTTAGGCGGTCAGAGGTATCAAAAAAAACCCATCCTTTTCCTGTATTAGGGAGCTTTGGTGGAGTTTTGCCATTGAGAACTCACTAAAGCCCCTCTTTATACTTTCTTAAAATAAAAGAAAGCTGAATTCTATATGTTCCTGCTGTAAACTGGGGTCTCCACCTAACCTATACTGAAACATGAAAAACAGTCATAATGAATCAACTCAAAAGTTCATCTTCATATCTCTGCAAATGGTCCAGAAGAGGGAAAGAGCATGCTTGTATTTCCTCTCTGATTACTTTACAACACTCCCATCCCTATACAGATCTGTATTTAGGGACCCACAGTGGTGTTATGTAGTCTGAGTTTCCATTGTCATTCCATGGACCTTCATAAAGTTTCAGCATTTACAATCTGTGACAGGAGTCCCTAAGATTTCCCCTGAGGGTTTGACACTTGCAGATTAAAAGGGAAAAGTTACGCAGGTCACTCCCATTCCTTAAGCAAAGCCTGGCCAATCTAACCTACACAGTCCTAAGGACACATTGGCTTCTACCTGTGCTCAGTGTGTCCAGAGCCCCCACCTGCGACTGATCATTCCATGCAGCCAGCTTGGAAAGGCCCCATCATCCTGCATGACCTTCTGGGCCTGTGTCTCTTTGAACCAGCGCAGAGTTGCTCCTCTCTTGAGTTTCCTCATTTTTGCTTCTTCCCCAGTCTGTTCCTCAGTTCCCAGGACAGGACGAGGCACAGAAGGGTTTAAGAAGTTATCAAAAGGAGTGGACTGAAAGTGAGGAGAGAGGGAAAGTCAGCACAAAAGCATAGTCAAAGGAAGGGGACATTTGAAGAGATTTGAAGAGATTTGAAGTGACCCCACTCCTGAATCCCTTAAGGGAAGATCAGACACCAACTACTAAAGGCTGCTTTCAGTTCCTCAAAGGTCCTGATCATGCTTTTTATCTAAACACAGTAGGCAGAACTCACGCTTCTGATAACAAGACAACATTCTCTTGGGACCGCATGCAGAGGGTGGATGGGGCAGGGAACCAGCACATCTGGCTAAGGGGCCCCAGCAGAGCCAGCACTGCTACCTCTGTTAGTTTGCTGCGTGGCCGTGGCACTGGTGGCTGTTGTGACTGGTCAGAAGGATGAGGACTAGACTGAGGGCGCCTCTTCCGTGGCATGGGCACTGGAAGGGAGTTTCTTTCTGCAACAAGAAATAAGTACATGAAATCTAGCATCCAAGATCCATGAGATTCATTCTCTGCAGACTGGGATAGGCTCTGCTGCATGGATTACGTGGTCAAACCACAGCCTGGCCCTCCTTCCAGCACAGCCAGGCAAAACCCCTTTGCCATGCTGCTTCTGCTCCCCACAGACAAAGCCACACTTCCAAAGAGCAGAAACATCATCAGCTGCCTGCCCACACCACTGAGGGAGCTCTCATCTGAGGGCAGGCCACCATGACCAGGAGCTTACAGCACTTCAAGGTGACCACCACACCAGTGGACACACACTGGGTCAGTGTGAGTGGGAACAACTCACCTTGGGCCTCTGCTGCCAGTGCCAGCTGCCTGAGTCTTTCTCTCTCTGCCTCCTCCTGTAGCTGCTGTGCTCGAGCTCTCAGCTCAGCCAAGAGCTTTAGGAAACTCTTCTTGCATCTGAATCCCCTAAAAACTGTTCAGAAAAAAAGCCATGTTTAGAAAAAAAATACTGCTCCTGCCTTTGTAATTCTCTTGGGGAAGAACACTGGGTGATAATTCTTCATCCAGTGCAAAGCCCTCAACCCCTGAATCATGGTGTTAAAAATAAAGAGCAATGGAAAGCCTACTGTGAGCAGGCAGCCAAAACCCTGTGAGAACTGTCTTCTGCTGTCTAAACTGCCAGATCAGAGATTTATAGAAATCAAATTACAGATCTCAGCTCTCATCTCTAATGCCAGGGCATTGAATATCTAAAAATGAAAGCCTCCCAGAAGGGCCTGTTAACTATCCATCTCTCTATCCTCCAAGACACCATGAAGGAGCAGGATTTCCTTGATGCCAGCCCACAGGAAAACCTTTCCAATAAGCAGCCACCACAGGGTTCACCAGGAGCATTACAGACATTCTGTGATCCCACCCACTCTACCAGTTATTAAAACACATGAACTGAAAGTTGCACCTTCTCATTTCCCACTACCCCACATCTTCCCATGGACAACAGCAGTGCACAGCTTGTGACACTTGTGACAGTCTGATGTTTGTCACACTGTATGGTGCACAGCTGGAAGTTGCTCAGATGCTCCAGCAGCGCAACCCATACAGAAGAGAAGTGCAACAGAGGGAGCTAAGCAGGGTGACAGCAGCCTCCTCCTCCTCCTCCTGGCTGCTCATGTAGCCTGTGCAAAGGGAAGAACCAATCTGCCCACAGCCACTCTAAATAGACAGGCTGCTAGAGCAGATACCATGTGGAAAGGAAAGAAGAAAACAAACCAAACTAAAAAATTTCATCCCCTTTTGCCTGTCTCTGAAAGCAACAATGAGATCTGCTTCACTCATTTTCATCTTCCCAGTTCAACACAACCCACAGTCAATCCTTACTCCAGAGGACAGGAGCCAGGCCTCAAGACACAGCCAGATCATATGTATTCCCTGCTCAGCCCAGCTCTCCTGCACACATTTCCCCTTTCCAAGGCAGACACTGAGGGCTCTCCCTGATTCAGGATGACCACCAGGAATGTGGGCATTTGCAACAAGCACTTTGACTTTCCAGGGCCTTGACACAGAGATGGCACCAGCCTGACCCTTCTGTCCTCTGTACAGGTGGAAAGGTGGAGCAGGGACTGCAGAAAAGGTTTTCCTTCCCCTGGTCAGAGATCAGCTCCTGTTCCAGTGCTCACCTTTCTGTATGATAACTGCTGCTCTTTCCAGTTGCTCCACATGCTTTGCCAGCTGCTCCTGATGCCAATATTTAAAAAAAAGTCGAGACTTTCTGTGAAGTTGGAAGAGAAAGATGCAGTGAGAAACACTGTCTAAACTTTTATCCATCATCCTTTTAAGAGTCCATTCCTACAACCACAGAATTCTCCCTGAAGAGAACCAGGTGACAGTTTACATGTGTAAAATCTTAGGCTTCCCATTCCCAACAGCAGTGATTCACACTTACCCACAAATCCAGCCTTTCAGCTCTGTACTTTGCAGTATCTCCAAGCAGCTGAAAGAGACAAAAAAGTGAAGTAAATAATTTTCCACCCAAAATGGACACAATTTTTTAAAGTTGCATAAAGGAGCATAAAGTGTCTCAGGAATTCCCAATAGTCACTAAACTGGCTATCAGTCTGTAATGCACCTTGAGGTACAGCTAGGATCACATTTCCACAGAAGAGTCCCCAGAGGTAGATTTACTTCAACTCCCTGGGTGGCAATTCTGTAGAGCCTATTTTATTCTCAGAAGTGCTTTTCCTCATTTTGTTTCCAAGCCCTTTGGAGGACACAAGTTGCAAGGTCAGCACAGCAAGACTTCTGGGACAAAGTCTGTTTTCCAATTCCAGTTTCATTTTGCAGACTCCAGTGATAAAATTTGGGTCACTCGGAAAGATTCCCTTACACTTGAAACTGAAAGCAGCTCTAACTGCAACACACAGAGAACTTCCTCTCTCCCCTGCTAATCCAGGCTGTGAAATCATAGTGGCACTTTTTGCTAGTATCTCACACAGGAAAGAAGAAGTGTTTTTCCTTCTATCTCAGCCAACTTCCACAGCAACACAATCCATATTCACAGGATTTTTTTTTCATGCATCCCATGATTTTTGTGTCTCCAAACACACCACACTGCCTGTTTACAATAATCTCTCCCCCACCTATGAGAGTCTCTTGTGACCTCAGTCGGGTTTGAAATTTTTACTATTCAGAAGCATCAGGAAGTTCAAGGAAGGCAGGAGGAGCTACTGCCAGGAGAGAATTGTTCCAGGAGATCATTCAAATCCTTTTCTTAAATGACTAAAAACACCCCTCAGCTTTTTTACATGATTCATTCCCACTATCAATCACAGTTGACACTGGCAGGAAGGAGAGGCTGGGAAAGTGGAGAAGAGGAGGTGGGGAACTGCTGCCCTAGATGTAGGAAGGAAAACGCTGGCAGGGTAAAACTCTGTCCCTCTGCAGATCTGGAAGGATATTTATGTGTGTAACAGTTGGGTACTAAAAGTGCTGATGGTATATTTTGACTGTACAGAGAAAAAATTCTTGCTTCAGAAACATCTTCTCTCGCCTGGGACACATTCAGTGCTGGCTGCTTGTTCAGCATTGTCTCAATCTTCTTCTCCCATGTGGCCATCAGGAGAAAGGGTGGGGAGGCCCCTGGCAGCAGTACTTGAGTGCCTGACATGTTCAGTGGACACCCTTGACCAGTATTGTCACTCCCTAAATTAAATACATGGGTTGGTTTTCATTTCACAGCACAGCTAGGCTTTACAGTAGTTGAATTTAATTGCTATGTAACAATTCAAGAAAGATTTAATTTATCATGTTACCAAATGCTCTTTAAATATTAAATGTCCTTGCCTGGGATGCATATTCCCTATTAACACAAAATCTTGTCCTCTTTTTCTCTGTCCTTTTTACTCAGTTTCTTATGCTACACAAAAGGCTCTAAAGAACAAACCAGACTGCACACAACAAAGTCAGTGCTCCTACCTCTCTTTTGTGAGGGGAACACCAGGTTTAACTAGAAGAATTCCGTATCTGTGGAAAACAAACCAATACAAACACATAAAAGCCACATCCTTGATGGGCTGAGCTGATCCTTATCACTCTGACAGCAAACAACAACAAATCACTATTTTTCCCACTCAGCCTCCCACTCAAAATAACCCCATGACCTCAGACCACATGAACTTTGAAGAAACTCTTTTTACTCCTTGCCCATATCTAGTTATCAGGGTCATTTCCCAATTCATATCTAACAAGGAATATTCAGAGGTTTTAAAAGACCTTTCAGCAAATTCCTCAAAGGAGGGTCTCCAGGAGAAACCATCTCTTCGGATACGGATTGTCTCCAGCAGCCCATTGTACCGGAGCTGAAGCAGCACACAAAGACCATCAGGGAAACAAAGAGAAACAGGTCATTAGGGCATTGGTTTCCTTCTCTGCAGGCAGAAGTTACTTAATTCAGCCCTAAACTTCTCCAGTTCAAAATGAAAAAGTTTTTTTTCTGAAAATATTTCCTTGGTTAACAACTGAATTTACCTCATCCTGTAACTCAGACGATTAACCACTCTGAGTTAGAAGTTGGAAACCACAAAAACCAATGACTGAAATAACTTCACCTTCCAGCCATGGGTACTGCTTTGCCTCTGTCCCTTAGAGGATAGCTTCATATTTGCAAATCGGGACACAGAAGTACTCTGAGGCATGGATGAACTTCCTCTTAATCCTACCCTTTCTTATATACATTAAAGAGGCCGCTGAACTTTCTGAACTCTTCCAATCATTTTCTGTATTCTTTAAAGCATCTAGACCTCAGACCTGACAGAATATCCAAATACAATTGTATAAGTGCATTTCAGATCCCATCAAAGCAATCCCAGCTTGGTTTCTATTCAGAGCTGCCCTGGCTGATGGGTAAGAACAGTCTCCTCTGGTAAGCAATTTTTCCAGAATACTGACTGTACCAGTCCCATCCAGGGGGAGATGCAAAGATGAATCCCAATGTCTGACAAGCAGATCTTGCTGCATTCATGAAAAAGATTGCAAAATCTGGATCTAGCAGTCTGTGTCATAAAAACAATCAAGTACTCGGAATCTTTACACACATACTAAGTGTGGCCACTCTTTCTCTTGCAAGGGGAAACTCAGGTGAATCAGCTTCCACAGCCTTTTGGTGGAATCTTCCCTCCAACTGAGATGTGGCAGAAGTCCCTGTAAAGGACACTGCTTTTGCTCACCTGCAGCAGCACCACCTGATCGTCCAGCACACCTGGCTCCTTCTGGTTATTGGGCTTTATGCAGCGCACAAAGTGTGGGTCAGCAGAATACATCCTCTCCATGAGCACCATCAGGGAATGCTGGCAAGGGCAGAGGAAGATCACAATCCATTAAGCCAAAGCACTGCCAGATCTGCAATATCCTGCAGCAAGAACTGTTTTCTCACCCCACAGCAACTTCTTGGGTTCTGGCAACCACTGGACTGTCCCATTGTGACCAGCCCTGCTCAGCAATCAGGAAAACCCCTGTCTACATACTGTCTGCTTTAACCATGCTTAGCACTCTGGAAGCAGTGCAGAGATATTTGCAGTGATAAAGTTATCACTGCTTTCATCTCCCGGGGCACCTCAAGGCAGCGATACTGTACCCGGAACTGAGCTCCAACAGACTGCTTCCGTGTGCTGTTGAACTTGTCTTCTGCTCCTGGTACGACCTGAAACCAGACCAAAGCAAAGGATCAGCCCTGGAAGAAGTGCTTGATTGACATCTGGAAGGCAGATGGCAAAAAATGAGGGAGAATGGATATAGAGGAAGGGAAGACAAGCTAAACATACAAATGGCAGAAGCAAGCACAAAACATAGGAATTAATACAAATTAAATTAATACAAATTAAAAAGGAGAAACTGTTACAAGCTGATTGCTGTCTGCTCTTATTTTAAACCAACTTCTGCCTGCCCTTTTTCACCCAGTTTCTCAAATAATAATTATTAGGTAACATTTATCAATAGTGATGTGGACCTTAAGTGCAATACCTTGGCTTTCACATGAGGCATCAGGGTCCCTGTCCTGGAGATAGTGGCTGGAAGAATAGAGGCAATTAGCTGATTTTGTACCTTTGCTTGCAATCCACCAGGGTTAAACATTCAAACCTCACTTCACACACAAACCTCCTTGAAAATATTGAATCACAGGGTGCTAGGTTTTGCCATGTGGAGCTACAAAGAAAGAGCTAAAAAAATGAAGAAGAAAATGGAAATGTATGAAGCAAACAAGGCAGGCAACATTAATTTCTGCCACTGAGAAGACATGATAGTCAGATAATTAAATAAACTTATATTGCTTTCAATTGAATTATCATCAATGGGCATCTAACAGTGCAGAAGAAATGGCACAGGCAGCAAATGGGGAGCTCACCTACAGCTCAGGAGGTTATTTAAAGGCAGATAGATTATAACTAATTCAGTGACAGAATGAAAAAATCAGAGAAGTTTAATCTACTAAAGGATCTAGTAAGAGTCTTATGTACCCTTGATGCAATGGCTTCATGTGAATCATAAAAGCACAGAATGAGGTTGGCCTCTGGAGGTCATCTGGACCAAACCCTCTCTTCAGCACCTAAAGCCATTGCCCAGACTGAACAACCAACCTGAGCACAGGTTATGTCTGATATTTATGAACTTTGAAAGAGTTGGGACTAGGCTAAGTAACTTCAGTAGCAGTGCAGAAATGGTAATGAAGAAAGATAGTCTTGAACAGTAGCTGAAAAACGCAGTGAAAAATAGAAATGAAATTCATCTATTTCTTGTAAATCACAGAAAGTAGCTTGGACTGAATGTGACCAAAAAATTACAAATTTTCTGTACAAAAATTACTGTGTAAAGCCAACCAGTTTCCAAGGAAGCATCCATCTGACCTTTCTCTAAATTTTTAATTTAATTAGAAGCCTTGGAGAATCTGAATCCATTTTTTGATAACTGGAAAAAGGGACTGTAGTGGTAGGAGAAAAATAATGCATGACCTGAGAGGTTTTTTAACAAGTTGTGAAGCTCCATTTTTAGAATCTATGACCTTGATCAGCTTCATTTCTAGACAAGAAGAAAGTGTATAGAAAGGTCCAGTGGAGACAGTTTTGCACTGGCCTTGGAGAAGATGGGAAGGTATCTGAGCAGTGGCTAATTCTCTGGAAGGGGATACAACCTGTCTTGCTTTCCATGGCAGGGAACAAACAGCTCTGACAGCTCTGTAGATGCCAGCAGCCCCAGTCCAGGCTGCAGCAGAGTCCCCCTGGCACTGCCAGCTGTGAAACACACTCTGTGAAACACAGGAGCCTCACGCCCACACTTAACCTCTGCCAAGGTGGGCCTTGCTCATGATGGATGTGCAGAGGGACTTGCCTGTGAACAGCACACTGAGCAAGGGGGTGATGCTGTTGATGAAGAGCCCACGGATATTGGCTGGCAAGGTGTCTCTGTTCTTCTCTAGGAAGCCTCTGGCAGCATATTGTACCTGGGGAAAGGGCAGCAGGTCACTAAGGACAGCAGTGCTCCCAGGCTGGCTGTAAAAGCCACTTCCACAGCCTGCAGGGAGCTGATCATGTGTTAAAATGAATGTACTCTGGCTTGCACACGAATTCTTTAAACACACATGCACCTCATTCAGATGCCCTGAGGAACAAACCCATGCATGTGCCAGAGGCATCAGAACCACAGGAATGCAGCCTAGTGCCAACACATCCACCTTTCACATGTTAAATGAAAATTTTTGTAATAATGAGTGTCACAAATAATAACTTAGTCAACAATGGTGAGATTAGATTACTAAGATGCAAGTTACAATGACCTGACTTGTCATATTTGCTCCTGTTTAAAAAATTATCTCAAACTAATTCAACTTAATGTGAACCAATGCTTTCAATACTGGTGGCAGTAAAGTTAAAGTGGTAAATCTCAAACTGCTTAGATACCAGTGAATGTGCAAATAACTGCCTCCACTTTCAAAACATTAATTACCCTGCTGTTTACACAGTGCTCCCAGGTGTTTGCGAAAAACTAGTCACTGCTATGCTCTGGAACCCAACAGGTAAAGAAAAAGCCTTTAGCCTGTCCTTTGGTGCTGCACAGTGGACACAGTACTTTTGTTTATAAAGGACTGTTTTAGGATTAAAGTTGTAATAGAGTGGTGATTAGAAGAATAGCAGATTCTTCTAATGCCCTACAGTTCTCAGAGGTAGCCCCACTTTCCCCAAGGGTCTTCTCTTCCTTTACCTTTTGCATAAATCCCAGGGAATTCTAGGAGGCAATTCACTGGATCACATCACTTCTGTTAGTGTCATCCTCAGACCACACATTCCTTAACATCAAAGCCTTATTTGTCAGGCAACACTTCCACCCCCTCCAACATACACTACAACAGCATTCTTCCTGCAAGCAGTACATACTTTCCCAGCATAGTGCATGATGCTGAAGCCCAAAACACGACCTCGGGCTGGCTGGAAGTGTAAACTCCCCTTAAAGCTGCTGTTTAGTTTGTCCACAAATGTCTTATCAGTTGCCTGCAAGAGAGCACATTTCATAAGCTACAAACAGAGGCCTGATGAGGACATATGGAATCAAATCAAAGCATTGGAAGAATCCTTGGCTGTGCAGCAGTCTTCTGCTGTACCTTCTCCCTGACTCCTGTCAGGGATGCCAATGCCTCTAAACTGCCCCTGATCTGGATGTCCTGTCTCATAAGTCACACATGGGGACATCTCTGCTCATCTTGCACTCCAACCCAAGAGATTTTTTTTTAGTAGCCCAGATATTCACTGGTATGTTAGCCCCCAGAATATTTTCCCTGCCTCTTCTTTCATACGTACCTGAGGGAATGCACTCTGCTCATCCAGAAGAGACAGCAGCCCAAGTGGCTTGGCCAGGAGCAGATTCTGCAGGAAAGAAGAAAAGCATATGTAAAGCAGTGCCGGACATCCCCTCTCACCCTCACCACCCTTTGCAGAGATTCTTCCAAGGAGCATCTCCTCCACATGGTAGAAAGAGCATGACTTTTCTCTTGGCTGGATAGAGCAATTGTATTCTGTCAGTCCTCTCACCAGAATAGGTTCATTATTGTTGAATGTGATAGTCTCCCAAGGCAGCCCTTCTTCCTTATAGGCAGCCTGCTCCAGCTGGAAAATGTGCTGAAATAAAGAAAAAAGAGATTGAAGCACCCATCAGACTTGGCTAGACAAATCCTGAACATCTTCCTTCCTGCCCTGAACAAGAGGATGCAGCCACAGCATGAGAGGTCCAAGATGTAGCTGCTGTTCTCCATGATTCCCTGTAACCCTGGCTCCACTGGTGCTAGTGCATAAAGAAGGAGCACTTGTCAGACTGTAAGTGCCCCTGCTATTACAATTTTTGTTACTGCTTGATCCTTCTACCTCTTCCTTTCCTGCCCCAGTGGCTCCCCTGCCCCAGCAGGTAGAGGTTGCTGCTCTCTATCCTGCTGCACTATTCACTATTTCTGTCTTTCCAGGCAACAAATCTGTTTTCCTCAAACCTCTCCTGCATGTGCCAGGTAAGCAGTGTTCTGCTTTCTGTGCAACACAAGGTGAGGTCATCCTCAGCAGACTTACATGATTGAAGAAATGCTGCAGCTGCTCATTGGCCAAGTTTATGCAAAGCTGTTCAAAACGATTCACTGCAAAGTTTTCGAACCCGAAAATATCCAATATGCCTAAAAATAAGAAGAAGAGCACATCATGGAGCCTGAGGACCATCCCTGCAGATTACTGTGTACACCAACACACAGCTAAATCTTATTACACAGCTCTTGTGGCACAAGAAAATGTAGCCAAGAGAGACACTAGTGGCAGATTTTCCATGGATTGGAGAGTTAGTTAAGAGAAGACCCACGCGAGGTTGATTTCTCTGCTAAGACAGAGTGCCCAGAACTACAGCCTCACAGTTGCCTCAGATAACTGCTCAGAGTCGAACAAAGCCCTACAGATTTCATGCTGCTGACTCTTATCTCTAGCAGGATCACAGTTTTGATAATGCACCCCAGCTCACAAGCTCTGTGAAACCTCATGCTGTGCCTGTGCCTCATGGTGGCTGAGGGATGCACATGTGAGAACAGAACAGGAGCAAGGAAGGTAGAACTCACCTATCTCCCTCAGTTCCACCTCAGGGTCCACATTTTCAGCCAGCAGCTCATTGATCTTGCTAACAATCCAGCCAAACACTCGGCCATAGGCCACCTTTGCAATAGAGTCCCGAGCATCTGCACAGAGGGAACAGCAGCAGCTCGGTGATGGGCTTCACAGGAGAGCAGGGGACACCACACACACACTGGCTCAATGCATCCAACTCTAGCAACAATGTCTGTATAAAGCTACTTTAAAGACCAGATCATGGATTGTCCCCACCCTTTATAACTGGGAGCTGTAAAAGCAGCTCTTTAATCCCAAAATCTTCACAATCTTTCTACAAGATTAGCCATGCCATACTAGGGCATTTTTGAGTAATGCCACTTTTTAGAATAACCAGAGACTTGCTTCCCCCTCTGAAGATATACTAAGTACAGTTCCCCTCACTGCTAAACCAAGGGAGAAGCTCCAAATTTTACTTGGAAAATCGGATGGTTCTCTTCCTCCTAGCTCACAGTTGCTATGTTTTTAAATGCTGTAGGCAAGAAAAGGACACAACTGATGGAAAGCTTGTTGACATTTTAAGAAGGAGACCAAGTTAACCTGACTTATGAATAGAGATGTATATTTTATTGTCTAGAGAAATTTGTAAAAGAGAACTGGCTAACCCAATTTCACTTTCATTTTATTCTTTCATTTATATAAAGCAATAATCTCTTTTTAATTAGCTTTTTTTTTGCTTTTCTTGTTTTATTGAAAAGGAAAATAATACCTTGTGTTTGCTATTTTACTCTTTTCACTCCATTCCTGACACTGGCATCTCATTGTTTTCATGTTTGTTTCTCCATCTATTACCTAGAGCTTTGCACACTGCCAGCACTCTGCAACAGGAGCCTTCTCTTTGGCACAAATACCCAGAGTTTCTTTCTGGGCTGGACTGAGGCAGAAAGCAAAGCTAATTCCTTGGTTTCTCATTTAATCTCTGCAGTCTCCTGGAGACCAAACAAAAGCAGCATTCATGGCCCTACATGTCAGTAAGAGACTAAACAGATAAACACTGACATACTTGCCTCTGTGTGAGAGGAATGAAGGGGCACAGAAGGACATCTTTGTTCCCAACAGCTGCACATGTGTGGGGATACCCTTCCATCAAAACCCAGTCTTTCTAGCCAGCACATCTGCAATTCATTGTGTTTCCTACCTTCTGCCTGCTGCTGGGTGTGAAAACGCTGGATCTGCTCCCCTCGGGTCACTGATGTTGTACAAATCAGGCATTTTAGCAGCTCATCTTCCTGGACTCCAAACTGACCCTGGGAAACAGGAAATAGACAAGAACAATCAGCTGTAAATCCTTACTCTGCTGGTGGGGATTGTGTCTGTCTGTGTGTGGGGCTGTGACTCTGGCTCAGGCCTTTGAGCCCCACTGAAAGGCAAGTGCTGCTGCTGGCACCAGAGTCAGATGTGGGCTCTGATCTGCTCCTCCCCTGCAGCAACCAGCCTCACACACTCCTCTCAAATACTTTTTGCTTAGCTCTCCCAGTGCTGCCACCTTTCACCTTCTTTGGGAGCCACGGCAGTCCCCGCTGAGAGGTTTGATGACTTATGGAACAGCACCACACCGAGGTGACAGTGCAGGGGCTGAGGCATCAGTCACAGGAACCCACAGGACAGGCAGGAAGCAAAGCAAACTCAGACACACTGAACCCCTCAGCCATTTAACAGGAATTCCCCTCCTGTGGGCAAGAAATGAGGAGCAGGCTTTCAAAAATAAGATAAAAGGAAGTTGGCTGCTGAACAGACGTAGGTGGTTGCTTCAGGTAAGGTGTAGGAGGGAAACAGGCAAAGAGATGTGAGTGAAACCAAAGAGCAAGGGTGCTGGGATTTCAAATAGGTCAAAATGAAAAGAAATAGGAAGGGGAGATGTATGTTAATTTTTTTCCTGTGCTGTTAACAAAGCAGAGTAACTTCTCCATCCCATGTAACAAAAATTGAATGGTCCTGGGAAATATATACTTCTTAATCTGTAAAATTTCATGCAAAATAGTAGAAAGCTTAATTCAAGATAACCAACAAAAAAAGACAGCACTTAGAGTGGTATTCTTGGACAAAATCTAATGAAAACACAGAACTAGTGTGCAGATATTGCATACCTGAATTTCTCCAAGGCATCATCACACTCACTGTCATAGAACACTTAGTTTTAAAAAGCTTTTGTTTTATGAAGTCAGCAAAGTATATGCTGACTATGTGAGACACTTCTTCCAGACACACAAGAAATAGAAGCTGAGATGCATCTCTTTGGGGATGAATAGCAGTGAACACAAATGCTGCCATGGGGTCAAACTGTACATTTCCAAAAAAACTTCGTTCTTCATATTCTGAGGCAGAGACATCCTCTGGCAGATCCTGCAGTCACACAGCCAGTGGGGAAAAGCATCATACCCATGAGGTTTCTGTCAACATTTCTTGTGACTCACCGCTGCAGCCTTCAGCCATCCCTGAGAGGCTTCACTGACTTTTACAGACCCATTGCTCTCCTCAGGATCAAAGGTCACATTGCCCAGAGACAACACACCAGCCAAGATAGCCTGCATGTCCACTTGCTCCTAAAACACAAAAGAAAGGTGAGTGAAAAACCAACCTGCATGTAGCATGTACAACACAGATGGCCCAGAAGCTGGAGAGGTTAAGAGAAGAAGCACAGCCAACCTGTGGGAAAAAGCTCTCCACAAAGTCTGGCAGACTCAGGTAGTCTGAAAGTAACATGGAAAATCTAGAGAAAAAATTAGGACTGAGCTTCAAAAGAGCAGCTAGAAAGAAACCCTGTGTCTGCAGGAAGCACAGATGGAAACGAGACAGCCCCAGGACTAACCTGTTCTTGGAAGCCCACCATGTCAAGGGCATTGCAAACCTCTTGGTATTTGTGCTTCCAGCGTTCAGCTACTTCCTGTGAATCATACCGTCCACTTATGTACCTGAGAAAGTGCATATCCCATAAAAACTGTCACAATTGGCACTGTAACTCAGTCCTATCCTCTGGGAGCAAAGCAGATCACCAGAAGTGGAAACATGAAGGGGAAAGAAACTTTTCCAAGGTAATGCAGCAGAGACCCCAGACCTCCCTGCTTCCAGGGTGATCCATAATATCTCTTCATGTAGCTCCATTCAGATCCCACTCCAGTTTCCAGTCCCCCACAGATAAAACCCCAGGAAAGAGAAAAATCTCCATTATGCCGTTTTCCCTTCCACCACCCACCACAAAGACTAAACTAGGGTCTGCCTTTGATGCACCTGTAGAGTGAAGGATCCAATAACCCATACATCTCCTTCTGCTCTGAAGATAGTCCAGCAAACATGTAGTAGAAGATGTGGAAATTCCTTTCCCCAGCATCTTGTTGCACCACTCGTGACTTCTCTAACAGGTACTCATTCAGCTTTGCACCTTGCACTGCACACAAAAAGGTGACAGGGTGGGGAACTTCACTCTGGGGGACATGAAGCTGCCTGGGCTGTCCCACCTCCCCTTGATGCCACGAGCACAGAAGTGTCTAAATTAACTTTTCTCTGTGCAAGACCCTCTAGGCTGCCCAGCACACTGGAAATGAGCTTCTCCATGCTTCCTGTGGTCTTAGAGATTTCTGTTCACCTCTTTTTAGCAGAAACGAAGGCTTCTGACATCACAGAGTATTACTGACACTGCACTCTCACCCCCATATCCTTCCCATACTCTCACTCTGCCCAAACCCAGGCCTAATCTTATCCAGGACCTACCCAACACTGGTCTCTGTGAGATTTTTACTTAATTGCACACCCTTCCCACAAGTAGCCATGTGCCAAAATTTTATCCTCCACAAGTTTTGGATATTCAGTCCACTCCCTCCAGTTCCTGACCACTCCCCAGGCTAGTAATTGCCCTTGACTTTACCTGTATTTTTCTGGAAACGCAGCTGTATGTATTTTCCAAAGCGGCTGCTGTTGTCATTCATCACTGTCTGGGCATTGCCAAAAGCTTCAAGCAATGGATTCACCTAAAACAAGTGAAGAAACAGAACAACCATTCTTCAGATTAAACAATCCAATCTAATTTACCTGAAAACCACTTATCTTTAGCATTTACTATTCAGAGTTCAGCTGGAAAAGGAACCACTCCATGAATATGGATGAGACTTATTTTATCTCTGCTTGGACAAAGAAATTCAAAGAGACAAATATCACAAAGACTAAGCAGCACAAGATTAACGATGATCAGTACAATTGAACTGATGGGATCTCAGTAAGATCATTGAATCATCTGTCGGAAGATAAGATTGGTACAACCCATTTCCACACAGTATCTGTTGTCACTAGATAATCTGAGTGCTATACAACAGCAATAAACAAAGTCATCATGACACTCAGTTAATGTAAGTATGACAGCTTAGCTACTGAAATTTGTAGACAAATGAACAGTGCAATATAAAGAAATCAACAGAACAATCAGACCAGCTTGCTAAGCTGGATGTAAAGGTGGCAAAATGACTATTTTTCATTTGAGTAAAGAATGCCTATAAGCTGGAAGAACAATGCCCCGGAGTAGATGCTGGGCAGCCTGTTGAACACAGCTTTAGGGTATGACTGTAATCCCCCAAAGGACTAACTTCATCCTGGATGTATCTACAGGAACCAAAGAAGATGCACATTATTTCTTCACTGTCACCTCTAGGCTTTCCCAGGGCAGCTCATCTGGGCTGAAATGAGTTATTTCCAGTAAAGGAACTGCAAGCTGGCTCTAGGCTCTCTGCTGAGCAAACACAGCTCTCCTGCCTGTGGAACCTGCTCAGGTCAGAAGCAGGCTGGCAGTGTGGCCCAAGCCAGCTCAAAGCAGAGACAGCAGGTGTATCAACATCATGTTCCCACAACCCAGCACAGGCATTCACCTTGGATCCACCATGGATGATACCACACTGAATTAATACACCATTCCAGAGCCCAAAGCACAGCATGGGGCATTGGGTTTATGTGTCAATATAGTGGTTGCAGGAGGAACTAAAGCTGTTTTCTGTAAGGAGATGCCAGACACTTTCCCCATGTCTAAAGAGCCAATGCCAGCTGCCTCCCATACAGACCTGCCACTGGCCAAGGTTGAGCACACAGTGCCAGTGCCAGTGCCTCTGGGATAAAAACTGCTGCACACCCACAGAAGGGAGAGAGGAGTGAGAATGTGTGAGCAGAACAGCTCTGCAGACAGCAGGTCAGTGAAGGAGGAGGGGCAGGAGCTGCTCCAGCTGCCAGAGCAGAGATTCCCCTGCAGCCCCTGGTGCAGCCCTGGGGAGGAGCTGTGCCCCACAGCCCAGGGAGCTCTGGGGGAGCAGAGATCCACCTGCAGCCCCTGAGGAGCCCACACAGAGCAGGTGGGTGCCCCAAGGAGCCTGTGACCCCATGGGAAGCCCTCCTGGCTCAACCTGTGACCTGTGTAGAGAAGCACATGCTGGAGCAGGTTTGCTGATAGAAGTCGAGACCCTGTGGGGGATCCAGACTGGAGCACCCTGTTCCTGAAGGATGTACCCTGCAGAGGGGACCCAGACTGGAGCACCCTGTTCCTGAAGGATGTACCCTGCAGAGGGGACCCAGACTGGAGCACCCTGTTCCTGAAGGATGTACCCTGTAGAGGGGACCCAGACTGGAGCACCCTGTTCCTGAAGGATGTACCCTGTGAAGGGGATCCAGACTGGAGCACCCTGTGTCTTAAGTACAGATGTACAAGTATCCAATGGACAATATGGATACTGGAGCAGCCTGCTCCTGAGGGACTGCATCACATCAAGGCACCTACTCTGGAACAGTCTGGTCCTGAAGGACTGTCTCCTGTGGGAGAGATCCCGTGCTGGAGGAGGTGAAGAACATAAGGAAAAAGACATAGCACAGGTAATCTGTGATGAATGCCTCAACACCCATCCCCTATCTGCCTGCACTGCTGGAGGGAAGAAGGCAGAGGAGCTGGTAGTCAAGTTGAGCCTAGAGAGAAGAAAGGAGTTGGGGAAGGTGTTTCAAGATTTGTTCTCATTTCTCATTATCCTACTCTGATATTAACTGGCAAGAAATTAAATTAAATTTCCCTAACCTGAGCCTCTTCTGTCTGTGATGGTAGGTCCTGAGTGACCTCACAGTCCTTACCTCAGCCCATAGGTTTTTGTTACAAAGGGAAGTGACAGAGTGGCTTGGTGGGCATTGGTTGAAGTTAACCTACCATACAGAGAAAGACCTCTATGTTTCTACAGGAAATCTGAGAAGACAGACTTTAAAGTGAAGTAGTCCAGGAACTTACTCTTCTTAATCTATCAAACAGAAGGTTTAAAGTATGATTTGTTTAAAAAAACCTCACAACTCTCTGGGGAGAAACTGAAGTGGAAATATTTCCAACCAAAGAGTCAAATATGTTTCAAAATGAGCTAGCAAAGTTATATGAAAAGAGCAAAGATGGCAGTTAGCCAGCTAGCAGGTATGTGGCTGGCAGTATAAGTAGCCAAGGATAGGTTATTAAAAGTAGTCATGAATTCTTCATTCCTCTTTAGCATTAAATCAAGATCTCATTTTTTTTAATAAAACCCCTTATTCTACCTCAAACAGGAACTTATTTGGAAAAATGTCTCCAATCTCTTGTAACAGAGAATATGATAAATGACTGCAATGGTTGTCTCTAATTTAAGAATCACCTCCAGCAAAAAAATTACTGACCTACTAACCCTTCTAATTTGTGGCCAGCTATCTCACCATTCTTATCCACGATTTTCTTATGTGTCTTACGTGTAGCTCCCTGATTTCCAGTGGTGATTCACCAGCAGGCTTCCTAAGCCTCATGCAAGTTGTCTTGCAGCAGTGTTGCTTCTGCACATTCAAGCACTATCCTGCAATGACCTACCTGAAGTATCTGCTGCTCCAGCTGTGAGTTGCCTTTGCATAGGTTCATTATGTGCTGCAACAACAACTTCGTACTCTCTGTTTTCCCAGCACCACTCTCTCCACTGCCAAGAAAAAGCAAAATAAATTCCATCAGCCTTAAAGTATAGTTGTTCTGCCCCTTGTGGCTCAAGTACTCCATCACTTGAGAGTGCTTTCCAAGAGTTTCACAGTTTTTTCAGCAAAATCACACGTGTGAGTAAAATCTCACACACCACATGTTTACACAGGGTGTCCCATGAGGTTCTGGTCCTTCATCAGGGAATTTTTCCCTCTCTGCAAGGGAGTACCGATATACCCTATGCTATCACTTCTGATGGGATGTACTAGACAGACCATTTACTCTGCTCCAAAAGTCATCTGGTACATCAACTCCCTTGCATAAGCTGGAGCCAACAACTTCCTCTTTCTCCAGAAATATATGCCATATCCACATCTCATCCACACCTGGATACTGATCATGAGGTGCTGTGGCAGTCTCAGATCTCAGGTGTTTCACACATCCACGTGCTGGACAGCTGGGAATGCAGAGCTGTCCACACTCCCACAGTGCCAGCAATACATGTCACTGTGCTGTCACACATCCACGTCACTCTGCTGTCACACATCCACGGTGCCTCCGCCTCCAAGTCAAACAACCAGCACTTGGAAAGTGCAGTTTCCCCTGTCCAGGGAGAGGGAATGTACAATCAGTGAGACAACATGTCTTTAACTGACACCAGCTGAGAACTTCAGCATATGAATGGAAAAAAACTAAATGCAGGAAATGCGGGAGGTATACTTGAGGGCAGGTCCCCGTTTCCTCTGAGCTGACCTTTGAGCCTGCAGTGTGGCTTTACTGCTCTGCAGCTCCCAGTGGCTCTGTGCTTGGTATCGAGTATGTGTCATTGGTGGCTAAACACCTCAAGTACTACAGCAGGTACCTGATCTCAAGCACAACCATCCAAATACATACAAACAAAATAAGACATTTTGCCGGTTGAGAACATTCCATCCAGTGCGCCTGCTGAGTATGTCAGATTTATTTTTTTTCCCAGTAACTTCCCTCCTCCACAAAAAAAATATCCAACAACACTTCTATGGTTCCAGCTTGACCTTAGACCCTCCAACAAGCACAACACCTTCACAAGGTCCTGCAAGCACAGCAGATGTGTAACTGCTCGCAGCTCTGATGAAATGCAAAGTCATCTTCAGGTGACCCAAGTGCTGTACTGCAGCACATGCAAGCTATGACTAACATCCTTTGGGACTGGGAAGGCAGGAGGAGCCAGCAGAATTTGTAGCTGAGGACAATTTGGCACCAATGAACACTTATGATCTGGCAGCAGCTGCTTCATCCAACATCACCTTCAAAGAATGCTATCCAGACCTCCCAAACTCAGTTGGAGACACTAAAGAGACCACAAGAGACAGCAGATCCTGGTGTGTCCCTGTGCTGTCGTGGTGAACTGTGGTCTAACAGGAGTGACTTCATCTTCCCTGTCCACCCCAATCATGCTCATGTAGGAAAGCTTGCTAATCAGTGCTTCACCACCCATAGAGAGGAAAACCACAAACTTCCTGTGGCAGTAACACATGGACCAGGTAAAAGGTTGCAAGATGCACAGGAGTGTATCAGACTCATTTCTGAACTGCTGGCAGAAAACAACCAGACTACTAACCACTTGGTAAATTCTCATGGGTTACTTTTTCTTGTCTTCCACCTCCCAAGACAAATACAATGACTGTTCTCTATCCCCCAGAGCCCTACCAGCAGCTCCTCTTCCACCTACTGACTCCACAGCCACTGGTTCCTGAGAGCACTTCATGTAAAGCACAAACACCAATGGCCTGAAGGCTGCAGAAATGAGTGGGGCTCGAGTACTCCTCAAAGTCAGCTCCCAGTCCCACCAAAACACTCAGCAGTGATTCAGCAATTGACTTCCACACCATGTACACTGAAAGTACTGATAAAATGATCAGAAGGCAAATACAAAAGATCATTAAATCAAACAAGTTGGCAAGTAGCATTTTAACTGAGATGACATTTAAACTGTTCTCTACAACACCCTGTTGTAGAGACAAGGCAGTTAATGTTTCAAGGCTTTCTCCTTCCTGTTCAATGCTTTTTTCTGCTAGTTGATGTTGTTTGAGGCTTTCTCTGCTAAATGATGCTACCATTTGTGCTTCAGAGTTCCATCAGAACACGAGTGACAAGATGGAGTGAAATGTTCATGATACTGGTAGGCTCTTTGGTTAAAAGGACCACTTTTCCCTGACTTCTAGTGATGGAACTGCCCACAATTTTAAGATCCTCCCCGACCGGATTCCCAAAGGTCTTAGAGCAGAAAAACATGTTTTAATTTTTCCTGCTCTTTGGTTACACTTGGGAAGTTCTGCTTTGTGAAAATTGGCTCCTTCCATTATCATCCTTCCAACTTTTTATGACAGATTTTACCACGGCAGCTGGGTTGCCAGAGCAGAGTACCCAGAGGCTTTTCCCAGAACTGAATTCCAGAGGCTGGTTCCCCACCAGAAGTGAACCTGGCATCTTTACTGCTGTAAAGATTGCTGGCCGAGCTGCCCCACGAAAGCCAGTTTTGTCTGCCCACACCTTCTCACGATGTGCCCGCTAACTTGTCTCGAAAGCGGCCGGGATGAAGAACGTGTTGCCAGAGCAGATGGATTTTCACTCACCAACAGAACCGGAGAAGAGCTTCCCCGGGAGGGCAGGGAGATCCCAGCGAGAGCTCGGGGGCCGCCCCGGCCCCCGCCGGCCCCGGGACCCCCGGCCGCCGCTCACCTGATGAGGATGCACTGGTTGCGGGGTCCGCCGCCCCCGCGGCCCAGCATGGCGTGGTAGGCGCGGCTGGCCACGGCGAAGATGTGGGGCGGCAGCGCTTCGTTCTGGAGGCGCCGGTACCGCTCGGAGACCTGCGGAGAAGCGGCGGCGGAGAGGCGTGAGCGGCCGGGGGGCGGCGGGGCGCGGGGGGGGCGCGGCGCTCACCTCTCTCCCGTAGAGCGGCAGCGGCTGGAAGGGGTTCACGGCCACCAGGATGTCGCCGATGTCGGTCTGTGGGGACGGGACAGCCGGTCACCGAGCGCCCGCCGCCGCCCCCCGCCCGCTCCCCGGCACTCACGTAGATGTGCTGCCGCAGGAAGCGCTCCCGCAGCCCCGCCAGCAGCGCCGCCTCGTCCAGCTCGGCCAGCGCCGCCAGGTCCCCGGCACCGCCGGGCGGGGGGCCACGCTCCCCCAGCGACACCATCGCCGCCCGCCGCCGCCCTGCCCGGCCCGGCCCGGCCCGGCCCAGCCCCGGGACCGCCCCGGGACCGCCCCGGGACCGCCCGCCGGGGCGGGGCCCCGTTTGAACGCGGGGCGGCGGCGGCACCGGCAGGTAACGGGCGGCGGGGGCGGCGTGGCGCCAGGGCCGGGCCCCGGGCCAGAGCCGGGACCAGAACCAGAACCAGAACCGGGACCGCGACCGGTGTCGCTGTCCCGATCTCCACCCGTGGAAAGGTCCTGGGCAGGATGAACCCCTGAGCAGCTCGGCTTGAGCTCGGTGGTAGCCCCATTCCGGTCACAAGGCTCAGCTGCATGACCCACAAAGATCCCTTTGGCTAAATTAGTCCCTGATTCCACCAAGTATTTCCTGAATTCATGAAAAACATTTGGTTAACGTTTAGAAATGTTTTTCAGCGTGCTCGTGGGTTTTTAATTTTTTTTTCCCTTTCTTTTTCCTGGAAACATTTATTTCTTTAAAACATATTTAATTTGATTAAAACTAGACAAACAAACAATTCAGAACCCTGATAATGAGTAAAATGCGCCATTTTTGGTCAAGAAAAACATTCTGTTCAATCCTGCAAGACTTTTAACAGATCTTTTCTCTATCTCTGCTGAAAAAATGTAATAGCCTTGGTTTTGACTGATCCAAATACACTTTTAATGTCCTTGCAGCACAGGCGAATTGAAGGAAGGCTAGGTACGTATTTTACTTTCAGTATTAACTCCTGCAGTATTTAGTCCTTTACTCCTCAGGGTGGCTGAGGACTGGCTGTGGGTTCCAGAGCTTCTCCCTTTTCCTTCCACGTTCTCTTATCTCACAGTGTGGGATGTGGGGCCATGTGGCCGTTGGAGCTGACCCACCCTCTGTTTACACTCCTGAGACACCAAGAGAGGCTGTGCTGCAGTAAGAAGAGGGGATTTTTTTGACGGCACTCAAAAAATTTAGAAATGCTGAAGGGGATTCTCCTAATGGTGCATTATAAGGAAGTTAACAGTAATAGAGGGTGTTCAGTGGTTTCTGAATGTGAGCTGGGGAGAAGCAGGCTGGAGCAGTTCTGTCACTTGCAGATGAAGTGTTTTCTAGTGTACCCACAGGCTGCAGACAGTCCTCACCCTGCAGAACTGGCACAGAATATATTGTGCAATATTGGGAGTGTTTGAACCTCTTTATGCGAACAGCAGAGGGTCAAACCTGGAATAACTTGTTTGTTTTAATTATTGTGTGTTAAAAGAAATTGGTCTGCAAATGAAAATCTTGACTGCAGTCTACCCGGGCTAGAGGTGCTCTGCAAATGGCAGCGTTTTAATCCACACTGGTGAGTACTTTGCAACTGCGCTTGAAAAGAATAATGATTGACTTGGGTTGGAAGGGGTCTTAAAGACCATCTCCTTCCAACAGCCTGCAATCCCAAGAACACCTTTCACACACAGGGTTGTTCGGGGCCCCATCCAGGGCTTTGAACACTTCAGGGGAGGAATAATGCTAAGCTTAAGGTGGTGCTCCTGCAGTGCTGCCTCTGTCCACGCCGGGTCTGCCCTGTTTGCCCTGTTTGTCCTGACTAGGTTAGTTGTCGTGCTGTAAGTGAATATGAGGGTAAACCTCTGGAGAAGCTGCTGCTACTGTATAACACTACACATGTCCCTCAGCTCTCAGGACTTTTGGCAACTCATTAAATGAGTCATGGTACTCGTCTGATGTGAAACTTTTGTTTCAGACATTGATTTACGTATTTGAAATATCTCTGGAAGATGGTGTTTGAGAAATCTCCTTCTCTATGATGACACATCTTTCTGTATTAGTATATCTTGTCCATGTGGGAAACAGAACTTTCCAGAGGTAACCCAGCTCTCAGCGAAACTGCAGAGTTGCTGCTGGGGCAAGTGTGCAACTGCCTTTTCACCAAAAGAATAATATCTGACTGCTACTGGGCTAAAACATGCCTCTTTTCTCTGAGTGTGATAAACAAAGTTTCTCTGTGCAACAAAATCATGATACTGTGGCGTAGCAGGAGTGCAGCTGGTTTGATTCACAGCAGTTGCTCGGCCTCTCTCACCTCCAGAAGCACAAAATACAGTTAGAAAATAACAAAACAAACCACTTGCTTCTTAGTAACCTCAATGGGAAAACAAGCAAGGGTGTGCTCTTCTCTTTCGCCGTGGCAGCGGGGAAGTCCTGCTACATTCCCCCTGCAAGAAAAATCTTACGGTTATTTTCTACTCCTATCCACAGTACCTCTTCCACCCACAAACTCGCTTGAATTTAACAAGAATTTCACACAAAGAATGGGGAGGGCAAAGCACAGGAAGCAGTGGTTTGACTGTGGGATTGTACACTGAGGTTTACTTACAGATCATCATGTACCATTCTTGCTTTCACCGTCTGGTCTCTCTAATGGTGTTCCTCTGTTTGATGCGGGGCCGCTGTGCCCACAGGAGGGAATGCAGAAGGAAACTCTTAATAATGGTTGCTGGCAACCAACTTTCCTTATTTCTTAGGAAAGTTTTCCTCGAGTTTTTAGCTCAGAATCCTACCCTGTGACGTAGGTTATTCTTTTGTTGTGTGTCCATCTCGCTTGGCTCTCCAGGATCCTTCGCCTCCCTGTGTATCAGCCCTGACGTGCCATGAGTGCCTCACCCCTGCCTTTTGTGGTTGGAGCAAACACTGTGGAAGAGCAGCGGGCTCGATGGGAGAGGAAGCGCAGCAGGACAGCCAAGGAACTGCTGAAAACGGAGCACAAATACCTTGAGCAGCTGGATTTGGTGCTCACAGTGAGTATTTCTGCCCCTTCTGATATGTGGGTGTCTTCAGACAGCATACACTTATTTGTGTTGTCATGGGGAAAGGACAAGAGCAAGACTTTGGTACATCCCTAATGCCTGGGATATCTGCTGTGGCTAAAATGGTTTTTTGTTGTTTTCTTTTACCTGCTCTGTAATATTCAATAGCTCATGGGTTTGGCTCTTTGGCCTTGGTCTGTACACAGATGTAAATCTTGTTTAATCAAAACACAGAGCTCCCTGTAAGATGCCCTAGATGTATGAACTGTAGGGACACAGACAAGAAAAAAATTATGGACAAGGTGGTGAAAAACAGATGCATTGGAGGATACAGAAATAGATTCTTTTCAGTGTTGTAATACTGTTGCATGTGTTTACAGTTATGGTGACACCTCCAAGGCTTACATCTGATGCTGGATATCTTCGGTAGACAGTCACATTATTGGATATCTTTCCAAGCCAGGATGCAACTTCTGGCTTCTGCTGTGTGCCACAAGTGGTCTTTGAGTGACCTCAGAGGTTAATAACCTTCATAGCCTTCCAGTACTTAAAGGGAGCTTACAAAAAAGAGAGAGAGTGACTTTTTACACAGGCACATAGTAATAGGACAAGGAGGAATTATTTTAAACTGAAAGACAGTAGGTTTAGATCAGATGTTAGGAAGAAGTTGTTTACTGTGAGGGTGATGAGGCATGGGCACAGATGGCCCAGAGAAGCTGTGGATGCCCCATCCCTGGAAGTGACCAGCCAGTTTGGATGGGGCTTAGAAGGTGTCTCTGACCAGGCTGGAACTTAAAGACTGGTAGATCCTTTGTAATCCAAACCATTCCGTGATTCTGTGGTGATTTGTGAATGCTACCTGTTTGATTTTTTTTTTTTTTCCCCCCTCTCTGCTTAGTACTTTGTGACAATTTTAAAGGCCAAAGGGACTCTGAAACCTGCTGTGTTGGAAACTATATTTGGACCCCTGGAGTCCTTATATTCAGCCAGCCAGTAAGTGGACAATTAATTACATACTAATTAATTACAATTCTTGTAATTATACTGGGAGGACTCTGTGTTGATGAGAAAGTAAGATTAGGGGAAATAAGACTAACACCTTGTAAAACAGGCATTGACTCCTAGCACTGCTAGCCTTGGTGGCATGTGGAGGTGTCCCCAGGGAACTCCTGACCTGTATCAATGCCTAAATACCCTAGAACCCAGTTACTGGACAGTGGTTTAAGCTCAGTAAGTCTGCTCCACAATGTGTTCTGTGGCTTACTCTGACCTCCAAGCACAAATTTGGCATAGAAGGTGGATATGAGGTGGAGAACGGTAAGGGCAGGTCAGCAAAGGAATGGATCAGAGGGAGCTGTGAAAATGCCATCAGTAATGTATCCCTCACAAGCTATCTTTGCTCCCTGTGCAGTGTTCTGTCACTTCACCTGGAGAAAGGGAATTTGGGATCGGGACTAGAAAATTTTTGTCATAGTCTGGATCTTTATGGCCACTATGCTGAGAATTTGGAGCAGGCAAATAAAACCTTGAAGGTAAATATCTATTTTAGTCTTCATATGGTTTATCTTTTTCCATTCTGTGGAACTGTCACGTCCTTCCATTTGTCTTCTGTTTCCGGAGACATCAGTGCTCTTACTTTTTCTGGGCTGACAAAATCCAGGCTTTCTTCTACAATAAAATGGTGAAAACTTCTCTACTTATTTAGAGCTTCAAATTTCTGATGCTTTTTTTCAGGTGTTTGTGTATGTATGTGCATATGGTGAGCACTGTTTTCTGTATTTATATTTCTGTATATTTCTAAAACAGAGTTCTGTATTTACTCCCACTCCTTCCTACCTGGCAAGCCTTGAGAGTTTTCAGGCTTTCACTAACAATGATGTCTTTCTAGGAATTGTCAGGTCTCATAGTCTTTCCCACTACCACCAATCCTAGCAGTGAGATTTCCTTTTCTTTCATATTTTTTTTCCTATGTTGAAAACAATTTTTTCCTTTCCACCTATGTCTTCAAATACAACCTGTTTTAAAGAAATTTCTGGAGAATATATATTTATTCTGAAGTCCTGACAGCAGTATCTGGAATTTAAACCACTCAAGTCCCAGTTTTGTCTGTGCTCGTTCCCAGATGCAGAATGTACTGAGATGTTTCCCCCCTCTTTTCTTTGCATGCATGTATTCACTCTTTTGATTTTTCAAGAGAAAAAACCATTTTGAATGCTTGTCTTAAGGTGATGGGAGTGCAGATCTGCATTGCTTTTTCTTGAAAGCATGGCAAAAGGCCACAAGTGCACTCCTTGTTTTCATGGGTCAACCTTCTCTTTTTCTTCAATTCCATGTATGGAGAGGAGATTATTTCCATTACCACTGGAATGGATGATCAAGAGAAAGGGAATGGCTTGCCCACAGCCACAAAAGAAGTTGATACTTGTGGGACTGGAGTCCTAAACTCCAAGGTGAAGTGTTCCAAGCTCTGGTACAGACTAGGGCACATAGTTCTTCCTGCAGTCTCAGAGCTACATCCCTTTTTTGCTGCATACAGGAGCAAGTGAGAAAAAATAAGTCATTCCGGCGGTTTAAGAAACTCCAGGAGACTCGACCTCAGTTTCAAGGGAGGGAATTAGAGGATCTGCTTCCTTTGCCCCTGCAGAGGCTGCACCAGTAAGTAAGCAATTGAGAGTCTTCAAGGGATTAGCATAAGAAGGGAAAAATGAATATAACAGTCTTTGCTGCTATGAAAGTTGCCTATTGTGTCTTAAAATCAGAGCATAGAGGCAGCAATGAAACAGACGTGAGGATGTGCCTGTAAAGAGGAATCAGTGTACATGGATGGGAGGGAATGCAGGAAGGTAGTTGTGTTTAGCCCTGGCTCCTTCCTCTAGCTCTTGGGTAGAGTTGGAGGCTTTCTGCAGTCTCAGGGAGTTTGGCCCTGAATGAAAGCAAGCTGACTAAAATGCTGCAGAAGTGGTCATCTCTGCCAGTGATGCTTTTGCTCAATTTTTGTGCAGATTGCTGACCTGGAGCAGTCTGTGGCTCTTGTAGATGGCTGCCTTTGGAAAGAAATGAGATTAATGAACATAGGAGAGCTTCTCTTTCCTCTCTGGTTATCAGGGCCATACACTTTGCTCAGATTTGATGCCTATCACGTTTGTCTGAGCCCAGACAGATCCACCCAGGATTGCTGCATCTCCATCTTGAGGCACCAAGCCTTCCAGTTTTCAAGAAATGTTTAGGCAGCATCATTAGACATGTTTGATTTTTAGGGTTGTCCTAAAAATGCAGAGGCATAAATTGGACTTGATGATCCTTGTGGATGCCTTCCATGTCAGGGTATTTTATGATTTCCCCTTTGAAGACACAAACTAACTGCCTGAGGAGAGTGCTGCATGCCCTCATGGGCAGCCCTTTCTTGGGGATGATGTGTGGATAATAAAGGTGCCCAGATTTTCAGCTTTAGATTCAGTTTTAACTGTAACCATGATTTTATCTACACACTAAAACAAATTTGACAGATTAAGAACCTTATTTCTTTGAAAATAAGTTGGAGACATCATACCACAGTCTTTCATGTAGCTTCATGTAATGTTTTAATCAACTTGGCAGAAGTAAACATTTAGCTGATTGGTGGGTTTTTACCGTAATTCTTTGGATACTTTTTTTAAATTTGCAAAACAGCAGTATATTTGTTGCTGTACAACTATTTGGAAAAATGTGAGCATTTTTTTTTTTAATGTGAGTCTAATTTTTTCATTAATCAGCTCTATCATATTCAAATTTCTTTAAAACTCTGGTAACATATGCATTAGGTCATATGATTTCTGCCAGTTTGTGAGTCTGTTAAGTTCCTTCTTTTTGACTTTAATGGGAGAAAGCATTTGCAGAGATCTTATCCTGTCCAGTAAAGACTGGAAAGGAAAAAAGAGAAAGGCGGGTCCTAGTTCTTCTAGAAATGCCTTTATTTTCTTGTGTGGGCAGGAAAAATCATATGAATGCCACCATTCATATGCTATTAAAAGTAGATAGTTCAAAGAGAAATCTGTTGCTTATTGATGGCATGTTTATGTGAATTCTGAGTGAGCCTCATGATCTAAAGTGATTCATGAGTCTGCTTCTATTGGATCCCCCAGGAAAAGCCAAAGGTTTGCAGATGTACAAAATACTTGGGTTATTTTAGTTGAGCATTTGATGATAAAATGAATGTGAATAAAGTGTGACCAAAACTGCTTCATTAGGCTTACTCTGTCTCCCACCTCAGTGCTGTCCACTGTGCTGTTACTAACAGGAGGTGCTGCTGCTGCTCCTGGTGTCTTATGAATTAAACCTGCTCTCTCCACCTCAGGTACAAGCATTTCTTCAGAGATCTGGTGGAGAACACCAGCCCAAACACTGCTGAGTACCAGAAACTTGCAAGTATGATTCCACCTGTAAATGCTGGTGCTTTGATCAATTATATACTCCTTGATAAGAATACTTTGACTCCCACCTACTGCCTGCTTCCAAAAGGAAAAAAAAATCTTCCTCTCTCTCTCTGGGGTTCTAGTGGATTACTATTTTCCTTCTCCATCTTTTTCAAGATATATCTGAGAACACATTAGGAATAAAAATATAAAGTAACTGCCTGTGAAAATGGCAGCTCTGTTTTTGTTTTTTTTTCAAACTCTGCTGCTTGTGAGGCACTGGAACAGGTAGCTCAAGGAATTTGTTTATGCCTGGAAGAGTTCAGGGTCAGGCTGGATATAGTCCTGAGTAATGTGATGTATTTGAAGGTGTCCCTGCCCATGGCAGCCGGGTTAGAACAAGATGATCTTTAAGGCCCCTTCCAGCCCAAACAATTCTCTGAATTTCTTGGCCACATGCCTCAATTTTCTAGGAAATTTCGTGTCATTCATGTATGACTGTATCCTGAGGTGTTCCCAGGGCAGGGTCAGTCCTGTTTAATATCTTTATTGAGGATCCAGATGAGGGAATCAAGAGCACCCTTAGACAGTTTGCAGATGGCACCGAGTTCAGTGGGGTGCTGATCTGCTGGAGAGCAGGAAGGCTCTGCAGAGGGATCTGGGCAGGTTAGGTCCATGGGCTGAGGCCAATTTTGTGAGGTTTAACAAGGCCAGGTTCCAGGTCCTGTCCCTGGATTACAACAACCTCAGTCAGTGCCACAGGCTGGGATAGAGTGGCTGGAAAGCTGCTGAGAGGGAAAGGCCCTGGGGATGCTGATCAACAGCAGCTGAACATGAGCCAGGGTGTGCCCAGGTGGTCAAGAAGGTCAAGGACATCCTGAATGTATCAGCAATAATGTGGGCAGCTGGACTAGGGAAGTGATTGTTCCTCTGTGCTCAGCACTAGTGAGGTCACATCTCAAATCCCATGTCCAGTTTTGAGCCCTTCACTGCAGGAGACACCCTGAGGTGCTGGAGGGAGTCCAGAGAAGGACAATGGAGCTGGGGAAGGGTCTGGAGCACAAGTCCTGTGAGATGTGGCTGAGGGAGCTGGGGATGTTTAGCTGGGAGAAAAGGGGTGACCTGATCTCTCTTTAGAAGTGCCTGAAAGGAGGTTGTGGCCAGCTGGGGATTGGCATCTTCTCCCAGGTAACCAGCAAGAGGATGAGAAAAAATGGCCTCAAGCTGTGCCAGGGGAAGTTCAGGATGGACATTGGGAAGGTTGTTAAACACTGGAATGACTGCCCAGGGAAGAGGTAGAGTCACCGTCCCTGAAAACGTTCAAAAAATGACATTCAATGCCACGGTCTACTTGACAAGGTGGTGTTCAGTCCTAGGTTGAACTCAATGATTTCAATAGTTTTTTTCCAATCTAAATGCTTCTGTGAATTTTACAAGCCGTTAACACCACTTGTAGGGCATTTTCCTGTTTTTGCTTCCAAATCCAGGAAATTATTCCTCTCTCTGATGTTTCATTGGCAAATGTTTTCTAGAACTGCAGAATTGTTGGTTGGAAAGAGGCCTCTGGAGGTGATCTAGTCCAGTCTATCACAGAAATACCTGAATAAAGCTGTTGTTGATACTTGGTTGAAAACTTTTCTTCTTAATTTCATATTGTCTTTTCTTAGCAAGATGTATAAGGTGAAATATACATTCATTTGTGATAACTTCAGAGTATGCTGCTAAAATTTCAGGGGCTGTGAAATCTGTTTGTGATGTATCTGACTGGGTCCAAGACATCTTTGATAAGAGAGAGAACTCCTTGCAGCTACTTCGGGTTCAGAAACTGCTCAAAGGACAAAAGACTCAGGTTCTGACTCCAGGTGAGTCTTACTGACAGCTCTGTTTTTCTTCTGCTATGCTGAGATACATGGACATATGTTCTCCTTCATCTCTGACTGAACTCACACTAACCAGTTTTTCCTTTCTGCCCAGATTGTGGTGGTGGTGGTAAAGGAATGTGACTACTATTTCAAGTTGTTGTTTTTTTTTTTAATATTAAGAATTTTTGAGTAAGGATAAGCAAGACCTTAATTGCCTGACATTCAGATAGGAGAAGCTGATGACACATAGTTAGAAAATTAGGAAGATCAGGAGTGTAAGTCCTGGTGGGAATAAAAGAGAGACATTAAATTCTTTTGGCAGAGTGTAAGTAGTGGTATTATCCCTACTCCATAGATTCCTGAGTGTCAAGGGCACAAGAACTGTGTTGTTGTTTACATTAAGCTACAAGATTAATGGCATTATGCTCACACCCTTCATATGAAGAATTTTCTTTTATCTGCATGGTTAAACTGAGCCAGAAATCACTGTATTTCTGTTGATAGCTGAGATAGATAAAGCCACAGTCACTGGTATGTAAGAACATTTAAATGCCTAAGAGGTCTCTTATGTAACTGGGTGCTCTCCATGCCCAGACCACACTCTGAGCTATGTATGAAATATTGTGAGAAATGTGCCCAGTCTAGGCAATTATAAAATTGAAAATTTGTTGCTGTGAGAAAGATTACGGAGTGGTGTAAAGAACAGCAACAAGACACTCTCTTGCTTGGTGTAAGAAAGAGCAATTTATTGAAGGAAGCCATTGCTTTAAACAAGGCAGTTTGTGCAAAACAAAATACAGTCAAATCATTGTAAGAGAAGGAGACACCTCTTCTCTCTGGCTTTCTCAGGGATCCAGCAGGTGTTTGTCTCTTGTATGATTCTTTGTTTTATGTTTACAGTAGAGGGAAAGTCTCTAGCCTGGGAAAAATCCTGGCTGGAGCTGAGAAAGTTCATGGCCTAAGAAAGGCCTGGCTAAAAGAACAAGGCCTTGTCTAGGACTTCAGCAGTGTCCACAAAAATTGATTGAAAATCACTCACCTCTGCTATTGCAGAGATTATCCAGGTACAGTGCTGCAGCTGGAGAGGAGTGTTTAAGTCACTGTGTGTGAAGGTCTGTAAGACAAGAACCTCAGCACACTCGTGAATGTGATTGTAATTAATGTGGATTTTTGGATTAAAAAACTTTCTCCACTGGGATGGGGAAAGACTCAGAAGGGTAAAACTGAAGAAGCTCACGGGCTGATCTAAAGACAGTTTAACAAGTAAAGCAAAAGCTGTTTGTGCAAACAAAGCCATGCAAGGAATTCATCCACCACTTGCCACAGGTAGGGAGGTGTTCAGGGCTCTAGCCAGGGCTCTACTACACATTAGTGTGGTTATCTGGCAAGACAAGAGACATCACTTTAAAACTCCCCCTTCTTATTTCCCCAGCATAACAGCCTGAACATGATGCCATATGATCTAGAATGCCCCTTTGGGGATTTCAGATCAGCTGTCCCAGCTGTGACCCTTCCCACATTCATGTGAACTCACAGCCCCCTCACTTGTGGCTTGAGGAGCAGAAAATGATACTGAGCAGTGCTTACACATCAATAAACAAAAGATCCCTGTGTTATCAATGGTGTTGTCAGTGCAAATCCAAAACAACTACATACCAGCTACTATGGGAAAAATTAACTCTATCCTAACCAAACCAGCACAGGTAGAACAAAGTTTACTTATCAGAGGTCATTCTCAAAGATTCTTGGTCAATAGGAAAACTAATTTATAATTCTCTTTCCTGTTCTTAGAATCCTTTTGGTGCTGCCAGGTGAAAGGGAGGTCACACAGGTATGCTCTACTTATACTGAGCAGAAGCATGTATGGGGCTGCCTGGGCACACTTGGGCTAGTGTGTAAGTAAAATGGCAAATCAGTTATTCTGATAAATGTTAGAACTAACTTTAGAACTAATAAGATAACTCTATGAAAACAAATAAATAAACACCCCAAAACAGTTTCACTAGACCAGAGATGGCCATTGTTTGAAAGTGTTTGGTCCACTGATTATTTTGGTCTCTGAAAATTCTGAGACGCAGTAGGATGAGTGTTGAGGGTGAGTAAAGGCATTTCCATTATCTAGGACAGAGAACTCTTACAGTCATGTTTTCCATTGGCTGGAGTTACATAGTTATCATTGGATATGAGAAACAGAAATGTAAGAGGCAGCTGGGGTTTGCTAGTTTGGGCCAGCTTTCCAGAAGCAAGCTAACTTTTGCAGGACAGTTAAGATTGTGTCCTATTGCCAGGAAGGAATAGGAGAGAAAATAAAAAGCTGTAGATTCAGAAAAAAGGGGGAGTGTTGGAGATGGGTATCTCACATTTGCCAGTGTCTCCGAGATGTCCTGCTCCCAGTGAGGAGACCCTGCTTTTCTGCTGCCTTCCATAATCAGGACAAATAGTGTATCAGCCAGAACTGCCTCCTTAACTGAGGACATTGCTTTGTCATCCAGAGTTTCCCCAGGGATATTTTCTTGCCCTTCTTTCACAACAGTTTCCTAGAACTTGTACACCTGGGAATCCTGGACCTGGAATCTTGGATCTATATTCCAAGACTTCCAGTACAGACCAGGTCAGATTGTTTGCCTGCGAGTGTGATCACAGCAAACCCTGAGGAAAACAGCTCCCAGTCCAGCCCCCCATGCTTCTGACACCTTCCTCCCATTTTTTTTTTTTAAATCTGGATTGATTCCTGCACTCACTCTTCTCTTCCTCAGTTTCTTATTCAGATAAGAGGAATGGTTCCAGTGGAAGAATTTACTTGCTTCTTTGTTTTGTGACTAGAATTCTAATAAGACACAATCTATAATGTAAACAACACGCTGGTGGGTGTTTTTTGTTTTTTTTTTTTTTTTAAAGGTATTTAATAACTCATGGAGAAGCTAAGGTATAAAAGAGTGGCTCAAATTCCCTAGCAGATGTTTTCTAAACAAGATCAGGTGGCAATACCTTGTTATGGCTTTGCATTTTTATAAATAATCTTACTGCCAGGTATCCTCATAGTTCCCATGGGTTGATGGTTATCTTCCACAATAATCTTAGTAAAAAGTCCTGCTTTAATTATTTCATTATTAATTTTTTTTAATTGCTGCTTCCAGCTAGGCTTATCAAATTGTTTTGATTATTTTCCTCCTGCTTTCTATTCCTCTTTTTTTATCACAATTAATTTCACAGGTGGATGACACTGGACTCTGTTCTGCAAGACAGGTTGATAAGGTTGCCTATTCAGACCTTTCTTGTTTTCTATCTTTCATGCCTTCTCTTTAGAACAGTAACCTGCAATCTGTAATCTCTTGGCTACCGTAGGGCTATATATAGTTAGAAGACCTGTGAAATATGGTTTTGGTTTGTTTTGAGGAGGTTTTTTGAGTTTATTTATTTAATTAGCACACACAAACAAAACAAGGAAAAAACGGTAAGTTTTCAAAGCTGAAGCTAGCTTTTTATACCAGTAATGACAAACAACTGGGCAGCACTATTTAAAGTAGTTCATGTTGTGTTTTCTGAAAGCTTATGTTAATTCAAAGGTATGCATACTGTTCTCAAACCATGTTTTTGTTCTGCGCACTTTAAACTTGCATATGATAATATAACCTTAATTAACATAGCAGATCTGTAACAACTTCAGCTGCTCCTCATTCACTAAACGTTTCAGGCTGGTTACTGCTTCTGCACACGTGTTATCCGTGTGTTATCTGTGCTGTTGGGCTGGACCCAGCTGACATCCAGTGCCTTCTAGTGGCTGGAATTGATTAGAACACAGCAGCCTACAAGGGTGGCTCACCCTGTATTCCTGTTTGTCTCATTGCTACCTTTACTTTTTTATTCCTGCCTGCCCTCCCTGATAGCTCACAGCTGTCTCTGTTTCTGGCATGCCCAGGACGCTGGTATATCCGGGAAGGCTGGCTTTTGGTGGTGCCTTCCAAGGGAGAAGAGCTGAAGCGCAGAATGTTCTTCTTGTTCTCTGATATCCTCGTTGCAGCGAAGCCCTGCCACCCACTGCACCTGCTCAACTCCAACAAGCTGTCCTGCCAAGCTGTCTACCCGCTCCACCAGTGCTCAGTGGATAAAGTGTTTGGCCACACATGGAGCCAGGGAGGGCTCCTCAGTGTAAGTCTTCCCACCTGTGACAGGCAGAAGTGCCAGTGCAGTCAGACCTGGAAGCAGGTCTCCAGCTGTCTCAGCAGCAGCGGGACCAAGCTGATGACAGTGGTGACAAAATGCAGTGAGCAAGTCTGGGTTAGGACAACCTTTCCCTTCTCGAGTGATATGGGTACTTTTCCTTTCATGGCATGGAGCCTCCTGCACACTCTGGGGTTACAGGCTGCTGGTTGCTTCACTTAGCTCAGGTAAGGAGGCAGGTTTGGGGGGCAGCCCCACAGCCACGTGACAATGAATATATAGCATTACTGACTACAGAAAATATATAGAAAAACAGAGAGTGAATAAGATGTGGATGTTATTACAATAGATATTGTGCTTCTAACTCCCTGAGGGCTGCAGATTCCTTGACAGAGACCAGTGTCTTCTGTAGGGCTTTCAAGGCCAGTTCTTCCAAGGTTGCACCTGGGGCTGCGTTAGATCTTCTCTTGTGAGCTATGACAAAAAACACTTAGAGAAAGCTGTGACCTCTAGATGATGGTAGTGAAAGGATCCCTAGGGACAGCTTGGAATATGGTAGAAAACTGGAGGATGAGCTGCTGAGAATTTTAATTGCTCACCTCCAAACAGGTCAAAGTGAGCTGTCAACTACTACTGGAAACAATGGACAAGACTGGCACTTGTTCTGTACTGTACAGCCTATGGCTTTGCCCAATATTAATGCTAAATTTTTGTCTGGGAAGGAAAAGAATGAAAATCAGCATGCAGTGACTGAATTCAGTGGCGATGATTTTCCTTTTACTGCAGTTGCTGCCTTGGCAAAGGATGCCACAGATTCTGTTTGTCTTTCAGCTCTCCTTTCCACTCAAGACACTGCTGTTGATGTCCAGCAACCAACAAGAGATCAATGACTGGTACCAGAGTCTCAAAGCTGCAGTCAGGTAGGCGTTCATGTTCCAGAGGTGGAAGTGGACAGGACATAGAAGTGACCATTGGACCCATGTGTGGCTATAAGGGTGATGAGGTGGCCTGATGCTGGCAGCCAGGATACAAGGGAATAATATGGACAAATTTCCCGAATTAACTGTGAATCTCCCCTTTGTTTTCCTCTACAGGCAGCTGAAAGCCTGACCCACCTGAGTACAAGACAGATTAGCAGGACAACCACCCTCATGGCAGAAGCTTCCACAATCTTATAAAATGTTCAGGGACACTTAGTAGCACTGAATTGAGAAGGACTATACACCGTGTTTGTGAGATAATGCTTTGTTAGCCACCCTAATGTTCATAGATAATGGAAAAAAAGTATTTGTACATAAAAAAAAAAAACCACCATATATCAAGGATTTTCCCCAATTTAGGTTAGAAACTTCTAGCTTTTTTGCACTTTAGTAAATTCATTATTAACTTAAGGTCAAGCAGATGAGAGTGTGACTTGTTTTCCCTCATGAAATGTGTTTTTAAAGGTATTTTTGTATTTTGTTAAAGCCTCTTGATGGACTTCTAATAAAATGGAAGCTGCGCAGCAGTTGGGTTCAGAGAACAGCCATTTGAATATGGTCAACTGCAAAGAAAACAATTTCAAGATTATTAGAAACATAAAGTCTGTCTGAACACTGACCTTGTAGCAGTTTGACTGTTTTTTCTTCTTCCTTAAGCAGTACCACCCATCTTTAATTTCTCACTGGAGAAATTACTGTTATTAAAACAGAACTGGTACTATGTGAGATAAGCATCTCAAAGAGAGAATAAATAATGGGGGTTCTTTGTCCTTCCATACTATTACCTTGCTACACAGGGCCACTTCTTTAAATCTCTTAAGTTTGTGAAACTTGAGAGGAAGAAATACAACAAGGTTTAGGAAGCTACACTGGTCCCACTGTGTTTTGTCAAAAAAGGCTAGGCCAGGTGTTCTTGGAAGTCCTTTACAACTTTCTATTCACAGTATTCTATCCTGTAATTCTACATTCGGATTGGTTTTGTTTTTTTTTTTTTTTCCACTTCAAAGTTACAGCTAGGACTTTCAAGTACTAGCTGTACCTGAAATTAATGACAAAGTGAACAATTCTGCCACTCCCCCTTTTTGTTCTAACAGTTATGCAGAGATGTCTTGCAATCCTGCCTCTCAAGCAGGGGTGTCTGCCAAGCTCTTGCTAGATTACTGTGACTTGTGCCTATGTTACCACTTCATAATAAGCTTCTCTGGTTATCTCTTTATAGGACTTAGCTCAGCGTTACCATCCCATTTGCTGTCAGTGCTTTTTAAACAGTAGAAGTATCTTACTTCTCACCAAACTTCCCACCTGAAACACTGAACACTGGCTCCTAGAACACACTGTTAGCAAATCCATTTTTCTGGAATAAGCTATGAGTCAGGGGATGTTTATGTAGCACATTAGGAAGAATTTCTTCACATAAACGGTGAATAGACACGAATAAGCTGCCCAGGAGGTGCTGGAGTCATGGTCCTCGGAGGTGTCAAAATAAAGACTGGATTGGCACTAAGGGCCATCATGGTCTGATTGACACAGTGGTGTTTGGTCATAGCTTGGATTTTATAACTTCAAAAGTCTTTTCTGATCGAAATTATTCTCCAAAAACAACTCAATCACAAGCAAACCAGCTTTCTGAACAAAGTTTATTTACACAGAAAATATCAATCATCAGGTCTCCTAGCTTGACTTCCTTCTCCTGCTGAGTCTCCATTCAAACCACTGGAAGCAGGCAGCAAACTCAGCCCGTGCCACGGCAACTTTGATCACCCTCCCCTCCCGTGCCCCAGGCCAGCCCCGGGGCTGGGGCATGGGCAGCTCCCTCAGAGCCCGCTCAGGGCAGGGGGACCCTAGACCGGGGTGCCCCGGGCGGCGGCCCGCTGCGCGTCCTGCCGGTACCCCTTGAGCAGCTGGTTCAGCAGCGTCTTGTCCGAGTCGCGGCGCGGGCGGACGAGCGGCGGGAGCGGGTTCCCCTTCAGCTCGATCACCGCCATCTTAGCGCGGTCCAGCCCGTCCCGGTTGGGGATCTGCAGCAGCCGCGTGTAGCTGCCGGGGTGCGGCTGGAAGCGGGGCGCCAGCACCTTGAACAGCTTGTGGATGAGGTCCTTCTCCTGCGGGGCGGCACGCTCAGCCCCGGCTCCGCGGCGGGCCGGGGCGGCTGCGGGGATGGGGTACTTACGGTCAGCCAGAAATCCGCCATGCGCATGGCGCGCTCGTCCTTGTCCCCCCGCTTGGCGTAGTCGATGAGCTGCGGGGAGGAAGGAGACGGTGGGTGAGGAAGGAGGCGGCGGGTGAGGAAGGAGACGGTGGGTGAGGAAGGAGGCGGCGGGTGAGGAAGGAGATAGTGGGTGAGGAAGGATGCGGCGGGTCAGGGCGCCTCAGCCGACCCCCGGCCCGGCCCGGCGCTGCCGCTCACCCGCTCGGCGTAGCCGCGCATCTCGTCGGCCCGCGCCCAGGGCGTCTCGATGCGCTCATGCCGCACCAGCGCTGTCACCAGGTTCCGCAGCAGGTCCAGGCGCGACCGCGGGCTGAGCCCGAACCGCCGGTACACGCGGCCATGCGAGATGGCGGCCGCCACCGACAGCCGCATCCCGCCGCCCGCCCCGGCTGCCGCCGCCGCCGCCGCGTCCCGGCAGCGCCCGGGCGCCGCGCGGAGCGCCGGGAAATGTAGTCACCAGCGCCAATGCTCCAGCAGCTCTCCTGGGGCGCTCGGCACGGGAATGCGTCCGTGCGGTTCTTGAGTACCGCGGATAAGGCAGACTCCGCAGCCTCTCTGGGAAACTGTTCCAGTAAAGAAATTCTTCCCCCTGTTCAAGTGGAACTTCCCGCGCACCAGTTTCTGTCCATGTGTTCTGCTCGGCAGCGCTGAGCAAAGCCTGGTCCGTGCTCTGAGCCCTCCCCGCAGACGCTGATGAGGTCCCGTCTCAGTCATCCCTCGGGAGGCTGGACGTGCCCCGCTTCGGCAGCCTTTTCTCATAAGAGATACTCCAGCCGCTTAATTGCTTTCGCCACCCTCCGCTGGACCCGCTCCAGGGTCTCCCCACGTCTCTCCTGCGCTCAGGAGCCCTGAACGAGACTCTCCGTGCTGAGTAGAGGGACGCGATCAGCTCGCCCCGCTGGCGCTGCTCTTCCTCAGGGCGCGTACCGGGACTTCTGACCGGGACAGGCAGCGGGACAGACCGGCGGAGCGGGGAGGTGCGAGCGGGAGCGAAGGAGTGTCCAGTGTCCCGGGGCTCCTCTGTTAGCTCTGTTTAAAACTATCGGATGTAAGTTAATTAAGCGGGAAGATTTTAAAATGTCTGTCTTTAATACACTGCCGTGTAGCTGGTTATAAGTAGAAGGACTGCATCATGTCATACGACTACCATCTGGCTTTCCCCGAATGCACACATCAAGTAACTGAGATTCTGCTGTCCATGAATCCTTGACATGTCAAAAACATGAGTTCTGTTCTGTTATCCTCATACAATCAATGAACAGTACTGCTAGCAGGATCCCCAGTACAAATGAGAGCTGTTCTGTCTCCCTCTTTATTCCTAGAGCTGCTAACCATAGATTTTTGCATATAACATTTTGTTTCTACTATCTGCTTTCTAAAACTGAAGACCTTCCTTCCTTCCTTCCTTCCTTCCTTCCTTCCTTCCTTCCTTCCTTCCTTCCTTCCTTCCTTCCTTCCTTCCTTCCTTCCTTCCTTCCTTCCTTCCTTCCTTCCTTCCTTCCTTCCTTCCTTCCTTCCTTCCTTCCTTCCTTCCTTCCTTCCTTCTTCTTTCTCTCTCTCTTTCTCTCCCTCCCTCCCATATTTCGCTATGATTTATAGACACTTTTCATTTTACTTTGTTTACACATTTACGCGCAAATCGGGGGTCCTGGATGCTGGCGGTGGATGGGATCCTGCCAGGGATGACAGCCAGTTTGGGCTCTGCAGGGGAGGAAGGGGCGAGATGGGTTCCTGGCTGACCCTCGCCTGTCAGACACAGCCCGCACGACGCTCCCGGGGCTGCCTATGTGTTATTCCCCCTCTTCCCCCGTTACTGGTGGCGGAATTCCACAGAGCCCCAGGCCCTGTATCCCATCCCCGGGCTGTGCAGAAGCTGTATAGCCTGGGGTGGGGCTGCTGGACTCAGCCTCACATAGCCCTGGTGTGGCACAGCAGCCACCATCCATCCACAGAGCAGTGGTGGCCGTGAGCTTTATTCTCAAAAGACTGAAACCCACCCTAGCTTGCAAGAGCTCATGCCTCAGAGTCAAAGAACTATGGCAGGGTTGTTCAGCTCCAAGAAAAGTGCTAGAAAGCAGCATAAGGACATTTCCTGCCATCTGTTTCTTCCAGCTAACATTACTGTGTTGCAGAGAAAGGGCAATGTGTAACAAAAAAGCAGCTACCAACAGAGTAAGAAAAAATATCTTTGTTATTATGAATACATCATAAAATCACGGTCATCTTATACACATTTTAGTATTTCATATATAAATAAAGTGAACAGTATAGTTATTGGAATGTGTAAAAGGAACAAACATACGGATTTTTTAAAATGTGAAATTAACAGAGAATTGGACCCCACCCCACCTTTTGTTGCTGCTCTGGGACTTGGTACATTAACACTAAAATGCTTCTAGGCAGAAGGCTGTGCAAGCTGTGATGCTAACTGTAACTCCAGGCATTACCCTAATTCCATTTACAGTCAATTTTCCTCTCATTTTCCTAATTTAGCCTGACTATATAGGAATCCTTGTGAGTCAGAACCACAGCTTTGCAAGAAAGATTAAACCTTTATGTACTTGGCACAGTGTTGAAAGAAAACATTTTTCAAGATTCATGGTTTGTTAAACCCATTAACAATCAGAATTTTCTCAACACTACACACTCTTGCAAATGTTCCCATTAAATATATTTCTAATAATATAATAACAAATTCTTTATTATCCTTCTGCTTATAATTTGATGTCTTAACATCAAAATAATATTTCTTTCTAATAAAATTATACATACCATTTATATGAAAGAAAGTTGTCATGTGCATGAGCCTGGTAATGAGACTAGCCATGAGTGTAGTTTCTACTTTCTTGTTTTGGATTACTGGGAGAATTTGTTGTTTTTGGACCCACAGAGTAATAAATAATTTGCAAGGTAATGACTTCTCTGGCTACAACTAACAAAACTTAACATTGGAAATAATTCTTCTGCTCTGGCTTTATGAAACATTGGGTGTGCTGAAGAAAATTACTCTTTTCTGAGTCTTTATGTGTTTACCCTGAAATCTGAATGAAATATTGATGATACAATGTTTTATGAGTTATCACACAGGTAATCAGAAAGGCGAAAATTCCATACAAAGATCTCAGCTGGACGCAGACCAAAGGCTGACCCTTCCGAGCCAGCTGTGCTCAGAGGGACTCTCCCTGCTGCAGGAATTCCTATGTCATGTTGGGTGGTCTTTGCCCCTCCTTGCTGCTGTGACTCAAGCATTTTTGAGGGTAAGGTAAACCCAAGGAACACATTCTGTCATCCTTTTTTTTAAAATACTGTGAAAGCCAATGATGTCTGCTCCAGAAAGTGAAATACTAAGGTTTCTATTCAGAAATTCATGTAAACATGTGTTAGGTTTATATTTATGAATCTGTAGGACAACTTGCTGTACTTACAGTGAAATATGTATTTTATCTGCTTTTCTGGTCCAGTCTCAGAATAGCTCTTCCCCAGGCCCTTTAATACAGCAGGGCATCTCCCTGAATTTGATGATCAAACTGTGGGAGCTTCTTATTTAGTATGTGCCTCTATTTGGAAAAGCAGAACTTAGAACTAAAATAAGTGCCTTTTTTAGAATACATCACCTTGTGGGCAGCAGGCAATAGAACTTAGTTTATATGTAGGAAGTGACTCATCTAACATAAGCTAGATCATTCAGTATCTGATGGTCAAAAACCTACAGCTACTTATTCTCTAGTGGGAACCAGCCCAATACAGCAGGGTGCAGTGGTAAGCAAATGCAAGGATTCCATAATTTGCCAGATTTAAAAATACAATTTGACATTTAACAAATTTAATTAAAATTGCGTATTCATAAATGATGTAATTTATACTCAGTTGCCTGCTTGAAATTAAGAAAGTAAGACACAAATGCCCCATTTCATGTTATCTTTGAGGTTTTTTTCCAGCCTGCTGCATATAAGACCATCCCTCTTTTGGACACAGGTACCCTCCTTAAGTCTCTCATAGTATGTGATTCACAAGATTACTTGGATCTGTAACTGCTGGCAGAGCTCCTCCCAGAAAGGGGAGAAGCCCAAGGACCACAGGGTTAGATTACTATAATTTTTTTCAGCTATCCCCACACCTTAGGTGTTGCTTTGTAAATACTGATACAGGTATAATGTGAAAAGAAATACATAACACCCATGTTCTTAAAAGCTAATGCCCTGGCTTGTGGCTTAGTGGCAGTGAGACATTGGGAAATGGCCATAAGAATGAACACATCCTCTTAAGACAATACACAGAAGTTATGGAAAAGTCTAGACAGCCAGCTGTTTATGCAGCATGACCTGTACTGATGCTATACCAACTATCTTTTGGCCCAGAGAATATGGAAGGGAATCCAAACCTTTACACATTATCTGAAAAGGCCCTTCTTATATTTTTACCTGTTTATTCTACTGGAACATGCAAGCCCTGAAAAACATGGCAAAGTAAAAAATTTTTCTTTGCATTTGTGACATGGACACTACTGAACACTAAACATACTGCAGAAGTAGCAGCTACACAGACACAACATTGAAATTTTGTGCTTAATATACTCCTTTATATTCTAAGCATGGCAAAGTCCTCAGCAGCTGTGGTAATCCAAAAGAAATGGCAACATACATCATCCATGAGGTATGGTATAACTTGTGCATCCAATTTTCCAGTGTAAATAAAGGGCACTCCCTTTTATCCCCATTCACAAGTATAGGATCCCATGTGCAGTACCTCACCTCGTACCAGTTGAAAAGTTCCGTCATGTGCACTCCTGCACCTACTCACACTCCTCATACGCCCAGCCAAGCATGCTGCCACTCTGTGTTCCAGTCTGGTGAAAGCCATTAAGGTTGGTCTCATGCAGCAGAGGAACAAAACAGGTGGAAGCTCTTTGCAAACATGAGGCCTCTCCTCTGGTCTTGATTTCACTCAGACTCCAGAACTTCACCAAGGAAGGCATGCACCTGCAGGAGGTTAGAACCTGACTCTTTCTGCAAGGCTGGGGTATATTCTATTCTTGCCAATAAGCCTGCTTGATTCACTTTTGATTTGGTTTCCTGCTTTAAACATCCCCTTTATCTTGCTTATCATTGTGTAATGTGTCCAACATGAATCTGTTGAGAAAGCAAACTGGCCTTCACACTGAGCAGTGGGACAATGGTAAAGAAAATTAGTGTTTGTGTGTGTCTAAAGTAGTTTAGGACACACACATCTTTTGACTGTCTCTGAACAATACTCTAGCAACACAAAGCCAAATAATCTCCCGATCAAGCAGCAGCACCCTTGTTTAACCCTTCAATGTACTTTTTTTTTGCCTTTTTCTGCCTTGATGAGGTGGAATAGAGGACATGTCTCACAGATGGCCTCTGCTGTGAAACAGGGATCCACTTCTCACACTCTCCTAAGCCTGGGGACAGTAGCTGGAGACTTGAGTTCAGTGGTATAATTTATTTGCATTCATAAAGTAACTGTGGACCAAGGCGTTCTTTATCAACATCATTCAGGGATGATGTTCAGCTAACCCTCTCTCCCTGGCAAAATTTGTGTACTGGGTCATTTGGACATAGAATGCAAAGTAGGCAGATGGAATGCTGTGGTCTGTGTTATTAGCTAGAGCATGCCTTAATCATATTATATGCGAAGAAGGCTTTTTTGATAGTCTAGGTACAATGCACAGTGCAGGCTTGGCGTTATTGCAAGGAGGCTACCATGAACCAGGAAAGCTACAGTACAGGCAGCATGGTTCAGGAAAAGCAGAAAGAAAAATGGGAATATATATATATATGTATATATGTACATATATATATATATATATATATTTATTACATTGTCAGTGCATTTTTTTTATATTGAAGAATTCTAAAGAGGCTTTGTTTTTCAGTAGGAATAGCTAAGGATGGTCTGCCTTCTGTATCCTGGCATTTCTGGACGTTGCCCGTGGCTTGTAGTCTTCTCCAGATCCAAAATCTACTGTGTCGTGATAGTTTGTGAATTCCTGAGGTAATGGAAACTCTTCTGTTGATGAATGAGTCCTGTGTCCAAACACTCTCTCTTGCAGCTCAGCAATGTCGTTTCTGATGTCTGCCATCATCAGCAGCAGGAAATCAAATGAACCCGGTGGGCCCTGCAGTCACAAGGCATTGCCATCAATAACAATCCAGCTCGCTCTTACAGTTTTCAAACTGCCAATAGAATCACTCCTGCAGGGGTTGTTCAGTAAAATTCTGCTTTGTATCAATTGCCAAAAGCTAATGGTCTGTTTTTTAACCAACTTTGATCAGGAAACAATTTTCAGAAGAATCAAATGTTTTTGCAGACAGAGCCTATATTTACAAGATGATCAGCCCTTCTGTCACTTAACAATTTCTTTACTTCACAAGACTATCTTGAGACCTCATGGGAATAAAGGAGATTAATCTTGGTTTCTTGTCTTCTTGGTTATTAAACTGACAGAAATTACATTCTTAGAATGATTAATCAACAAATTCTTTCAAGACTGCTATTATTTGTCAAGCATCTTTTCAATATGGTAATCTCACTGCTGTCCATCACTTACTAAAAATACTGGTACCTACAGTGCAGACGTATCTGATTTGAGAATCATTCTTTCTTTTTAGCTGACTTCACACAGTACAAGAAACTATTTAATACTGAGCACACCCTGGTGGGCACACTCTTAAAAATAAACTCCACCAATGAGAAAATGCCGTAAGTAAATTACTAGAATCACAGAGTGGTTTAGGTTGGAAGGGACCTTAAAGACTGTGTAGTTCCAGCACTTCTGCCATGGGCAGGGACAGTTTTCATTAGACCAGGCTGCTCAGTGCCCCATCCTGCTTGGCCTTAAGCCCTTGCAGGGATGGGGCATCCACAGATCCTCTTGGCAGCCTGTACCAGTGTCTCACCACCCTCCCAGTAAAGAATATCCTAGTATCTTAATATCCTAATAAATATCTAATATCTAATTTAAACCTGCCTTCTATCAGTTTGAAGCCATTCCTTTGTCTTATCACTACATGCCCTTGTGAATAGTCCCTCTCCATCTTCCTTGTGGATTCCCTTCAGGTACTGAAAGGCTGCTATTAGATCACCCTGAAGCCTTCTGTTTTCCAGGCTGAAAAATCCCAACTCTTCCAGCCTTTCCTCATAGGAGAGGTGCTCCAGCCCTCTAATCAACTTGGTGGCCTCCTTTGGACTTGCTCCAACAGGATCATGTCCTTTCTGTGCTGAGGACCCCAGAGTTTTTAAAACAAGTTAATCTGAAAACAGATTGTCAATACTCATTCCTTCTTCTGAACTCAAACTTACAGTTTCCCAAATCTGAGAGAGATGAGGGGTAGGATTTTAACAGGTTCCAGGAATCAAATTACCATTGGGAGCAGAGGTTGAACTGTACTAAGTAGCACCCTGCATGGTTCTGCCTTCTCAGCATCACTGCAAAGCAGACAGACACGAACCTACTGCCTTCAGTCACACACCTAGCAAGGGAAGAGGTTTGTATGCAAAAACATTTGGATGAAAACAGGTGATTACTTTGTTTCCACCAACATTTTCTGTGCATGTAAATTGTCTGTTATCTTGGCACAGGAGTTATTTTTTCTTTAACTTTTGGCTGACCTGTGGTTAGTATGCACATCACTCTGTTGTGGAAATTCCTTCTGTGGAATACTTACAGGTATCCCCTTTGGTCCTGGTGCTCCTCGTTCTCCCTGTAATCAATATCACCTCAGTTAGTTTACTGTGACTAAAGGAAATGAAAAAAATCACTGTTTGCTTCTGCACCTCCCTTAACTGTCCCCAGATCAAGAATCATCAGCTCATGATTGTCTGGAAAAAGAAAAGGAAGTGAAGGAGGAATGCAAGGAAGTTGCTGCTGATTCTAGTGGGAGCAGAGTGGGGCATTTCTGATATTTCTCCTGGACAATTGAATCAATGAACAGGAAGAATTCACAATGAATGAAAAGGGATAAAGCATCAACATTTCTTCATGGAAAAGCCAAAAGAGCTGCAGAGAAAGAAAAGAATGCTGTGTGAAATATAGCCTGGCAGAACTCTTTGCAAGACTTTAAGAATAGCAAACACAAAATAGCAGGATGACATGAAGGAGTGTGACAACAGGATGCTTTCATCTTAGCAAAGGAAATGAGGTGGTAAGAGGGTGTGACTACAGGTGTGTACAGTCCCTCTAGCAAGCCTGCACTTCACATGTGCATGTGCCCATCTTATGGAAGTTAGTACCTCTCCTCACCTTGCTACCATCTCTCCCTGGGGCTCCAGGTGGGCCCTGCAAGAGAAGAGAAAGTATTCACAAGGGTGTGAGACGTTGTGGAGCTAAGGGCAGTCGTGCAGTGCACGGCAGGAGACAGGAATACTGACCACGGGGCCCCGTCTGCCCTGCTTAATGTGTGATATATCTGGAGATGGGCCCATGGGTCCCATTGATCCACGAGGGCCTGGCTGTCCAGGAGGTCCAGGTAGTCCAGGAGCTCCTTGACTCCCTTTAGGTCCTGGAGCCCCTGAAATGAAAAGCAAAAGTTACCTGCCAGGGAAAGCCTTCAGGACGCTTCATCAGTGCAAGAAGTCGGGAGCCACCATTCATTAAAAGACCCAATGGGTTGGTTACTTTGCCACACCCAAATCCACAAGAACACAACCAATTTATCTTTATCAGCACATCAGCAGCCATCTGAGACATTATCCCTTGCCACAACAGCTACAAGAGATGACCACCAAACAATTAAATCTTGTGTATAACAAGATACATATATAACAATTGGAGTTTGCCAGGTGCTCAGGGACACATACTGGGAACGAAAAGAAAAGCATAAACCCCTCATTTTCACACAAAGAAGAATAAATCATATTTGAGGAACATGTGATAAAAAGAAAGCCTCAAAAAACTCATGGGAATTTTGGGTCAAGGTAATCTACATGACTTATGGAAGCAGGTTCTTTTCCAGTGGGGGGCTGCACCTCTATTTTGCCCAGTGCAGTAGCCAATGTGTTAGGGACAAAAGAGACTCTGTTCTTCTGTTTTCCTTTATATAATTTTCAGCTTCTGCTGTATAGCAGAGCATGTTACATTTTAGGAAGAACTCAGACAACAAAACACATGTTTAGCTCAAGAGAAACAGTAGGAAATAAAAACCAGAAATTCAGGCACCTGAATCAACATTTGCAGACAATAAAGACCATTAAAACTTCACTAGCTGAAACACTTCATGATTAGAAGGGGAAACATTTCTCATCATACTGAGGGCTCATAAAAGACATAGAGAATAAAATGCAGACAGTAAAAAGCATTCAGCAGGACTGAATATGCACAGGTAGGATTTTCAAAAGGAGACAGCTCAAGTTCAGTAATGACTCCGTGGGACTCTTGCTGGGTGGGGGGCAGCAGAGGAGGTGAGCAGGGGTGGTTTCAGGGGGAGCAGGTTTCTCCAGTACCTCGGACAGCTCCGAGTCCAGGGGAAACCCAGCGGGTGGGAGACCTTGGGGACATTGCAAAGCAACTCACTCTACCCTCCAGAGTCTGTTGCAGAACTTCGAAACCTACTGTCCTGGCACTTATGGTGAACTGAAGACTGAACATACTCATCCTTCAGGAAAATGAGGTAAAGGCTCAGAAAACAAAGCAAGACTGCAAAAGGGAATATAAACAGGAAGGTGGGGTGCAGTTCAGGAGGGAGCAAATCAATCCTCATAAGGAACATTTATCAATACTCTGTAAGAATCCTTCTGAAATCCAGCACAATGCTTGGATTTAATGCTGACCCAAAATTAGATTAGCATTCAACAGAATTTGCAAACTTTTAAGTATTGCTGGCCACCATGTGTGAGGTGTCTGGATTAAATTTGGGCTTTAGAATCTCTCTGGGTTTTGCATTGTTTCAATCTATAACTTAGCAAAGAAGGTGTGAGTGGAGTTATACTTTTCTTTTCAGATTCCTTTCAATCTAGGATACAACATAAAACCCAACAGATGAATCCTTGCAAATTAGACAAGGAAAAATAGAAGAGTTGGCACAAACTCATGCAAACTGAAAGCACTTGTTTTCCTCTGACAGTGAGCTAAAACAACTGATATTCCAGAAATGAAATGGAGAGTGTTTTAAGACAGGGTTAAAATACAGGAAATGACAACTGAAGCAGGTGAGATATCCCAGGGAGAGGGAGAAATTTAACACATACAGGACAAACACAGCTTGCATGCCAAGAAACACATGGAGTCACAATGGATGATGTCAGACAGTTGTCAAAGACTGACCATAAAGCTTTTCTTGTTTTTTAATTTATCATATATGCAAACATAATATATCAATCAAAATATGAAATATATTAAATTGTATCATGCTGGAAGACTGAAGTTTAGTTTTTTAGTCCTAGCACTTTTACACATTTCCATCCTTCTGGTATTACCTGGAGGGCCTGGTTGGCCAGGCTGGCCTGGGGGGCCAGGGATATATGCATTAGAGGCAAGCACTTTTTCACCAGTGATTTGCTTGCTAAGATCAGCAGCGTTATTTGGCAGCAAAGCAACCTGCCAAAAAAAAAAAAAAAAATCTATGTAAGACCTTCAGTGCAGAGTCAGTTAAATCACTCTTACTTAAGCTTTCATGTGAAAAAACAGCTACTTAAATACTTCAGGAAAATATAGTGTGTTTATTCATATCCTTGATTGATACAATCAGAAAAACATTCTTATTCTGTGAGTCTGCTCACTTTTCAAGTCACTGTGGAAATACTGCAAGCCAACCCAACAGAGGGCAGAGGAAACTCAGGAGAGATACAGCTACAAATTCAGAAAAAACCTGAGTTTCATTACTGCTTCTCAGGAAACTTATTTTTCTTTATTTGAAGTTTCCTTTATTCATTTACTGCCTTTCTCAGGGCAATATTTGCTCAGATATTAAATTGCTGCACAAGCCACTCGCTTTCCATAGTTTTAATGAGAACCCTAATTCCTTTGTGAATCTGGCCCTGGAAAGTAACCACATTGTTTAACCCATCAGATGTCTGGATCTGCTCTGCAAAGAGGCACAAAGATAAAGTAAGTGAGAATGTAAGGAGAATTGCACTCTCTAGTTTAAAGTGTCATTATCCCTTAACTGCTTAATTTTCCATGAAACATTCATCTATCCAGTTGAATATATTTAATAATTAAGCATATTTAGAAATATTCTGCAAATGTTTAATTTCCTAAGAGGCAGCTGAAGGGAGATGACAAGCCAGGAGTCTGGTCTGCAGTGAGGAAAGAAGTTTATTAGTAGTGAGTAGCTGCATGTAGATTTAGGGATTTTGCTCTGCCAAATTGAACTAGAAACTGTTTCAGAAATAACAGTGCAGTCCTACTCCTGGGTGAGTTTTGTTGTTTCTTGAGTGAATTTGGCTCATTGGATAATCTGATGCTGAATTCTGCAACATTTGCCTGTGAGAGCTGCATTGAATAAAATAGATGATGACTCCTGCTATCTGACAAAGCTTTTCATCTGCTATCTGTACTTCTCTGACCTAGGCTGTTCTCAGGACTCCAACATGTTTCTGTAATTATTTGACATACATTCTTCTGCCATTACTGCACACGTAAAGTTTGTAATGCACAGGGAAAAAACAGTGTTATGCAGCTGCAGTACCTACTAGAACTGGGAAAATTTCCTTTGGCAAAAATGTTATTGCTTAAGGATTACAATTTAAAGGCAGACAGTGCTGCTTGTAGTTTGGGGATGAATGCACAGAACAGTTCTGAGAAAAAAAAGCAGGAAAAAAAAGTCGGAAATGCTGAGATAGTTCCCTGGTGGCATTTCCAAATGCCACTTTGATTTTGAGACTGGAACTCAAAATATGATAACAGGAACACAAGGATTTATCAGCCATTTGTGAGTTAGGTTTTGGAGAGAATTGCAGTTCCAAGGACCAGATGACTGCACTATAAGCAAATCAAGAATCATGAAGTAAGACTAACAAGAATTTGATAGATTGACTCCACCCCTGCAGAAATCAGTGGCTGGATGAGGTCACATTTTCACAGAAGTCCCACAGGCTGTTTCTTATATTCTTACTCCTATGAATTTGCTTTTCACACAGAAAATAGGGATTCAGCACACCTATAGCTCTGGGGTGAGCTGTCATCTCTGTGTTTTTAAAGGAAAACATGTGCTTTGTGTACCAGTGATCTCCCAGCTTTCTCAGCCAACTTCCCAGCCAATGCAGCACAGATCAAACTGAAGATGGAAGGCTGCTCTGTGGGACACAACACCCTACCCCTGAGGCTGAAGAGGAAAATTCAGTGGCTGGGGGCTCTCACAGCCTCACTGGCCAGGGACCAGCATGGGAATGTCTACTGGCTCTCTCTGGTCAGCAAAATATGGTTTCCTAGAGGTGTGTCCTGTCCAGAGCAGGTTCCTGGCTGGATACATAGGAAAGGCTTGAAAGGACCATGGTTCAAAACTTCCACTATGTGACAGAAATTAACCAAGGACTCTGCAGTGCCAATGCTGCCATGCCAAAACAGCGACAGAAAGTAAAATCCCGTGACTATCAGAGAGTATTATATTTTAAAAGTAGTTTTTGTGAGAATATTTTCAGTGTCATCAGTGAGTGCTTTTCCTTAGGGGTGGCCACAATTGAGTGGCAGGTTAATTGAAGTCCTTTTTTTAGCTTGTGTGTAAGATATGTCATTCTGGGGATCTATAACTATATCAGCTGATAAATAGATGCCACTTAGTACATAGACCCAGCCATGAAAACTCTTCAGGTTATACTGCAAATGATCAGACTGGAGTAAAAAGGTGCATTAAGTGGCAAAGGCTCATCCTGAAATGAATTTGGAAGTGTATTCTCTTCTAATGCTTAAAAATTTACTTGCTCCTGCCAGCCAGGCTGTTACAACATCTGAACAAGCTAGAAAAGAAATCACATAGCTGCTGTGAAAGTATCTTTGCATGCTTCCCCACTGACTCAGCTGGAATTGAAGTACACACTAGGAGTGCCAAAATACCCAGGCTCTGGTCTAGCTCATTGCTGTTTGATATCTTCTGGCCAGAAAATGGTTGTTACATGCACTGGGCCAAACCATGTGTTTTTGTTGTTGACTCACATCCTCTCAGCTATTGGCTATACTCACTGGCCTAATTTCTGTTTCACCTTTTAACTGAACCAGGATCCTAGTCCAGGGTAACCTTGGCTTTCTCCATCTACAGCTCCAAATCCTAATGGCCCTTGGAAAATAACATTTTTTTTCCTCCCACATGAGAGCAAATATTAGCAAGGGTAAATTCTAAAGAAAGACTGTTCTAGAAGAAAGGTTTCCATGTACTGTATTGCATGCTGCATTTGGAATTTTGCATAGTTTCTAGGAGGTCTGTGGTTTAGAAAACTGGACAGTGCTTGTCAGGAGTGATGTGAAACATGGCTTTCTAATTAAGATGTTTAAACACATCTGTGCAATAGGATCAAGCTTACTAGTTTTTTCTTCTTTTTTTAATTGTTGGTTGTGTGTCAGTATGTCAGATATCTTTTCCCCAGTTTTTCAGCTTTCCACTCTTCTTCCTTTCATCAAGGCCTTAGATCAACCTAGGACTGCCTGCAGACCTCTAGTCTATCAGGACCATGCATCTCATTGGAGATGACAGGCATTTCTGCTAACCACAGTTTTGAAAAGTTCATAAAATCTGAAAGCTTTAACCACAAGACTGAGGACTCATTTCACAAACCGTCTCCCTGGCAGACAGAAATGAACTTTTCTATGCAAAACAGAACAGCTTTAGCCACAGCTATTGAGAGATGTCCTCCCCAGGAGAACTTGGCCAGGGGGAGTGGCTGGTGAAACATGAGGGATGATGTCTCCCCGGGCAGAGAAGCACCATGGGGCCAGGTCTCCATTCAGCATAGACAAAACCTCTCCTTTCTGTGGGGTAACAGTTGCTGAGGGTATTGGGAACCTTCTGTTTCAGCTCTTTCTGTGTGGAGCAGAGCCCAGTGGGCTCCCCCTGAGGATGCCAAGTCAATCAGGTTTCACTAGGGGGAGAGGGGGGAAAAATTATGTTAGGGACTATGACAGGACTTAGCTATGAAGCAAGAGTGAGCTGCCTGATTTGTCCACAGCTACTGTACAAACGCCCACAGTGGCAGGTATCAGTAGTGTGAATTTTCTTGGAATGAGTTTTGAACACAAGCATCCTACAGCAGAAGTTAGACAAAAAACTTCCATTAATTCCATCAATCAATTCTCGAGTAAACAATGTGGCCAACAATGTGACCCCCAGATCCTTCCCTGGAGGTCAGTGTGAGCCTGTTCAGCATCATAGACATCAGCTGGAGAAACAGCCACTGGAAATCATAGATCCTTTTTTAACCTCTCTGCTACCATTTTTATGAAAAACAGGATTTCCATCACACATGAGATTCTGTCACTTCCATGTTTGTGTTCATACTGACTCAGAAAGAATACATGATGTTTTGAGATTTTTGGAGATAAAGAGTATTTCCAACATCAGTGAATTTCACTTTAATGAAGAAGATTTCTTTCTTCCTAATATTAAATCAGTAACAGCAAATGCAATGAGTGAATACACCAAATAGTGTTTTGACACAATGGAAAGAAATTAATTGAGCACCCTGGGTGAAATAACTACAGCCTGTCAGAATGAATTGCTGAGAATATTCCCACAGACAGCTTCAATTTGAGAGAACCTCAGTGTTCAAAGGAGATGTCACCAGAAAAGTCATTACACCTACATCCCTGCAAATGGCTCTTCAAATCTGAGGCTGGGTCTTTGCATTATTTCAATCCTACTAAAGTGCAAAAGGAAGCTACATATGGGAGCAAATAAAGCCCAGGATAGGTTTCTAAGTGCACTATTCTCTACTTGCAAAGGAATAGGTGAAAACAAAAAAAGTAAAAAAAGGATTGTGACTGAGGGTTTTTCTTTTTTAAGAGGAAACTCCTATTTAAAGCTAGTGTTATTTTTGTTTAGACCCACACCTATTTGGCAAGCATTCTGTATCAGAACCCTATTAATGAAAAAATCATGTTCCTGCATCTATGAAATGTCTTGCACGTGCTTACTCTGAAGGTGGATCATGTCCAAAATGCTGTTCATTCAGAGTGAATGAAAATCTTGGGCCAGCACAGATTGCCAAAAAACCTGGGCTCAGCCTGGGATGGGTGTCAGATTCTGTTACCACGAGCTTGGTAACACAACTCCACAAACTTGGGGAGCAATCTGCTTACAAGTTGTACAGGAGCATAAGGCAGAGATGCCATTCCTACATGAGTTTAAAATACATTGCCATCCTCTTTGTATGTACAAGAACCACATGTCAATGACAGCTCCAAACATAGAAATTAACCTCAGTTGTTGTAAAACATGCAAGTCTGGTAAAGACATGAGTGATCAGTGTTCATACCTTTTGCTTCAGCTGTAAAACTGTCTGCTTTATTTGATGGAATTCCTTACAAGAGGCACAGCATGTCCCTGGTTTTGCCACATTTTCAGATTTCTCAGGAAGCCCAGCTAAAAGAAAGCAGTTTCCACTATAAATACAAAGATCCAAAGGAAAGAAATTTATAAAGTGATAGCAAAAGCAACTTGAAGGTTGTTATATTTCCCCAGACCGTGAAAAGAGAAGGGAATCCTGCCATTATTAAATCTTTGACTGTGAATTTCTATGTAAGGCTGAGAAACTTTGCAGGGACAGCTCTGAGCACATTTTTAAAGCAGCTGTTTCCAGTTAGCAGTCCCCAGAGAATTCATTTGTTTAATACCTGGAAAAGTTCACACCCCTTCTTTTATCTTTTTGTTTAGGGTAGACTAACCCCATAGATCTGAGCTGATTTACAGTCCCCTGAAGGGCAAATTTTCATATGCTATAAATTACAGTAAAATCCCTCAGAATATGCTTATTTCATTCATTTTGCACAAACTGCTCTTTATCATCATGGGTTATTCTCCATGTGATGGAATCAGCCTGAGCAGAGATGGGGATTGAGATTAATGACAGGGATTTAAATCCACACAAGAGGAAGGGTCACATCTGTTGATACTATGCATGAATAGGATCTTTTCAAGAATCCATTAAACTATTCAAACTGTGAGAGATATTGCAAATGTTATTTTTGTCCTTTTCCCAGTACCATACACAGTCAAGCAGTTCTGCATTGCAAGCAAACAAGCATCATTGTAACAGATGTCTGCTTAAAGACAAACCTGGCTTCCAAACCACAGGGTGACACATACTGGCAAACTCTAGGTGACTTTTTTTCACTTCAACATTGCTGAGAAATATCGAGTCTATTGAGGGTTTGCATATGATGTGTAGCCTTGTATGATGTTACCTGGGAGGGTTGCTGGGCACGTTTGAACACGTTTCAGAGCATGTCCCACAGTGGAAAAACTCTGCTTCTGCTAAAGCCAAGGAATCCTCAAAATCTTCCAAAAGGATCAACTGCAACATGCTGACTTACTGTGTTACAGTTGTCTCTTGCACACACCCTCAAATTACCTTCATCTTTTCAGAAATGTGTATTGATTTTGAAACATCTGCATCTTTTAAAATGAACTCTGAAGTTTTGTAATACTAAAAATATTATGCACTACTTTAAATACTTGCAGGGTCCATTATGGAAGATTGCAACCATCTGATGTCATCTATGGACCACCTATGCACATATTTAGGAAAGGCTGATTTTCAGTATGTTTAGTCCATTGGCTATAACAGCATATAAGGTATGCTTGACTTAAGAAGATAAAAATTTATCTTGCATATCTGCTTATCAGTTAGGAGAGGTGTAAGGGCAAGATGCTGGAATAACCAGGAGCATTAAGACAGCTATTAGTACTGAACTGACTGGAAAACTGGGACACAAAGGCTTGGGTTTTTCCCCAGTCATGAACTGCCTGTTCCCATGGCTGCACCCCAATAGCCTTACAATATCACAATATTATTTACCATTTTTATGGCAGGAAGCACACACTGCTGTTTGAGCTTCCCAGCCCTTCCCCCAGCACGGGTTTGGTACCTGTTCAGCTTTCTATGCAGTGTTCAGATGGCTCAAAGGTTTAAGTCCAGATGGTAGTACTTGGTGTTTTCCAATGGACTCTACATAGCTCAGAATAGAGTTCCACTAAATTTCAGCTATGCTGGATCCAAGACTATTTAGCCACAAGACCTGCCAGAGGAACTCCAGAGTTTTTATGAAGGTACTGGAATACACAGCATATGCTGCTTTCCTTCTTCTCTCCTGTATTCCTAATGCTAATCATTTTGCCTTTGATTCCCTCCAAAGCTTCTTTGCCCATAAATCTTCCTCTTGTAAATGAAATAATTTGCACCATGCAGGGCTCTTTTTCCTTTAGAGGAAATTGATGTGCTGTAATAAAGACACCACTTTACATTTCTGTAAAATAAATTTGAACACAACTCAGTTTTGCAAAGTTCTTCCTCCCTCTCCAATTTTTCATATTCCTCTAGAAAAACCCAGTGTCTTGACATGACCATTTTTGGATCTGTGTAGAAGTTACAGATGAATGTATATAGAGCCATTAGGAAAAAAAAAACCACTACAACCTTTTTTTCTTTCTTTTTCAAAGACCAATAAACCCTGGATTTTGTACTAGTCTCAACAAAAATTTCTTTTAATAGCTATCTCACCAAATGAGTTCTATCACTGTGTTAAGAAATGTTGCTGAAAGCAACACACAGTCATGGGAGAAGCTGCCAGAGCCCCTGCTATTGGAAACCTCATGCAATCCCATCAGAATCTGTGGGATTCTGTGCAGATTAAGAAGTGGTGAATTTGGCCTCGTGTTTTATTCTAAAACTCAGTTTATCTTCCAGAAGGATGTGACACACGGGGCTGACAGGTACAGATAAAACAGGGCTGTAACAATCTATGGAGATGGATGCTGGGGGGATCAGCTGATGTTTGGGAAATGTCATACCAGTGAGACTTCTGCAAAGCTGGCTGGATTGACTTGTCGGAGGAAGAAGTCCAAAATCCCTGTATGAGCAAGCATGAGCTGCATCCCAGGAGAGAGGTGGAATCCCCCTAACTCATACCAGACAGAGGTGATGATTTGCCCAGGAAAGGACTCATCCATCAAACATCCTCTCTGCCCCCATCCAACCCTGTATCAGGACCAAACTATGAGTAAAGCCAGAATAAAGTGTGGATAAAGCCAGAAGTCACCTAGGACAGGCCAGCAGAGGCAAAAGGTCGTTAGATGGAGCCACCCACACATGGTGCAGAAACCAAGGTCACCCACCAGGTCAGCTGGGCCAGCACTAAGCAAGGCACTTACACAACTTGTTCCCACTGCACAGACCTACACAAGGAAACTGAAACTATTCTGAAGAAGGCTTAAAGCATCCCCATTTTATAAAAGTTCTCAGAACACAAAGTCTAGCTCACGCATGATGGGAGTCCTTTAATCTTGGTGAGCCCTGGTGAGCCCTGTGGCACCTATTGCTGAGAGATCTGCTTGGGGGAGTGATGTGTTTTCTTTGTCTCCGGGCTCGGGGGCCGTGCCTTGCTGATGCTGGAAAAGGAGGAGATGCTGGCAGGGCAGAGCTCTGCGGGAGCTCTGCTGTGGGCGGTCTCCGCATGGAGGCTCTTTAGCCGATCATCTGTGTCCTATTATCTGGGCTCAGCCTGCTGGGATGGCTTCATCTGCCTGCTTCTGCATGGGTAGCTGCATTGTCTCCATCAAATGGGACTGTGGATGCAAGAAGGCTCCCTCTTCTTTCGTCTACTGACCAGCCCAAAGCTCTCTGTCAAGCCACTTACAGAGCCAAAAAAACGTGACAACACTACAGCCATTTACAGAGCCAAAAATGTGTCTGAATTGCATCCTTCGGGCATGGAACGAAGAAAACACGGCTGTGTGTGCTGGAAAACATGCAGCCTAGAGAGTAGACGTCTTTTTGCTTCTGACACAAAATTTTGAAATGAAACGTGAGTGTTCTGGCTGCGATGAAAAGCAAAAGCTGTGTTTCTCAGGCAGCCGCTCCGGCAGGGATGCGGTGCAGGAGTGGGGCTGGCCGCCGGGTGGAGCATCTCTACAGCTCCTTCCTTGCACGCTCCTTTTCATTTCCACCAGGTCTGAAAATTCATTTATGTGGAGTTCAGCGACGTAACTGACCAGAAGCCATCTTTCTTTACTTGGCATAGCTGATTTGGGAGATATCTGGAGAGGTGGAGGGTATTTAATTCCCGATTATCTCCTGACATTTCTATGTGCATTTCCATGTATATTTGGTGTAAAAATGGTGGTTTTCAAACAGCAGAATCATTTCCATAAACTTGAATATTTTGAATGGTTGGTTATCCTGAATGCTTTGGACATTACTGTATCAAGAAATTCGAGCTACCCAGAGGAAAAATTAAAAAACTTTCCCTATTTGTAAGGGGATTATCTAGGTTATATATCTTTCACACACACACACACACACACACAACAAAGAAAAACTGAAGTTAATGGAGTGGCTCCAGTTACACATTTTCAGATGAAAATCAAAATAATAAATTGCTCTGGCCATCCAGTGGGATTTGGATCACCCTGTGATACCACATTCAGGCATTAACAGATGAACCTGTGGTAAGTTGCCATTTATCAAAAGTTGTTGGGGTTTTTTTTCAAGAGCACTTTTCTCTTCCTTCTTTCTTTTTAAACTTTCATATCAGTATTTATTCTGTAGCATTTTAAATACTGTAATATAGTAACTGGGATGAGGTCAAAACCTTTAAAATCATTTATACACAGCACATGTATACACTTTGAACCACGAGTGAGATGCAAGAACAAGCACTTACATTTATCCCTTTCCCATCACATTTCATTTTCAAAAAGAAAAAGAGAAAAAAAGGAAAAAAGAAAAAAAAATTGACCCCAGCCATGGGACACACAAACTAATTGCAGGTCAGCAGCACTTGGTCTTAGTCAGTGTAATTTAGAAATTGATTTAAGCAAGGCTTGGAAAATGTCTTGAACTCCCAAGCACACATTTTCTGAGCCTGCAAGGGCCAAGGAGCACTAGCCATCCAACCCAGGGCATTTGCTAATCTCAGATGTGGGTGTGTAAATGCAAATTAAAGTTACTGAAATTGTTTAATTAACAGGTGAAATCAGTGACATTTCTTAAGGTTCATCATCTGGTAAGACTTTTTACTGTGTCTCCTTAGCTCTGGACCACAAAAAAGTTGTAATCCAGGTTGGTATTGGAGCAAACTACAGCTTTTAGTAACTGGATCCAGCAGGAATAATTTAACTGAAGCTGTAATGGTAAATTTCATTGTTCAGCCATCCTGCCTCCCTAGCAGAAGATGCTTCCCACATCCTTCAGTGTACTTATGCATTGGAGGAGAGAGTTTGGCCAGGCTGCTCCACAGATGCTCAGGTTCCCAGTGAACAGCCTGGCTGCCCCAGGAGCCTCATCTACATCCCAGCTTCAGACTCCCAGCTCCAAGTGTAGTGTCAGGAGCAGTTCCTCTTCATGACATGCCCAGGACATTTAATCTGCAGTGGCACCTGCCTTTATCTCCTTTGGTGCATGTCCTGCCATCCTCTTCCCGGACATAGCCCTCGTGACACTCGCACCTGTAGCTGCCCACGGTGTTGACACAGATCTGAGAGCACAGAGTCCCATTGCTCGTGGCACACTCGTCAATGTCTGGAGAGAAGCACAAATTAAAAATGCCCTGTAGCTGGAGGTTTCAGATCTTCAATACAATAAAAGTTTTCCTTTAGAGGAAAAAAGAGATTTTGTGGTTAAACAAACAAGTAATTGCAGCACTGCAATTTCAGCTGGGGCCTTTGGTCTGGAGCTCTGGACAAGCTGTATTCTTATTCTTGTTCTTATTCTTGTTCTTATTCTTATTCTTATTCTTATTCTTATTCTTATTCTTATTCTTATTCTTATTCTTATTCTTATTCTTATTCTTATTCTTATTCTTATTCTCATTCTCATTCTCATTCTCATTCTCATTCTCATTCTCATTCTTATTCTTATTCTTATTCTTATTCTTATTCTTATTCTTATTCTTATTCTTATTCTTATTCTTATCACACCTGGCATTTTATCAGTGAACATTGCTTGACAGTCTCCTTGCACTGAAAAGCTCCCAAGCAAAACTCAATTCTGCAAACCATTGCCTTCCTGGCACAGCAAATCACACAGGGCAGGGCAGGACTGGACACAGCACGGCCACATGTAAATTATCAGTCCTAAATTATAAACTGGCCATCTGAATCAAACCCCAAGGACTAGTTTTAAGAATTAGGCCTGGTGATAATGCTTCAATATTTAGCAAATATGGCTCACAACCTGCAGGAGGAATGAAAGGAAAAATTATGTCAGCCCAACACTTCAAAGTGTTTGGGTGTGTATGTCTTGTTGTAGGTAGTACCTCCCAATAATTTCAGGGGAATCTAGATCTCTCAATTCTTAACACAGTTAACCCTCCACATTTCTTCAGTAATAATACTGAGAATAAGGAAGGTTTCAGATCCAAACTGACTCCTAAAAGACCCAAGGGAGCAGGAAAACCAGGGAGGAGCTCAGCATGCTCATCTACCCACCCAGGCAGTAAGGCTTCTCTCTGTTCCTATGCCTCTCCCGATCATAGCGATACCCAGGATAGCAAGTGCATAAGACTCGCCCAAAATTATCCGTGCACTGCTGTTCGCAGGGAGCTTCAGCACAGACATCGTAGTCTAAGAGAGAGAATAACATGGTTAGCAAAAATACCAAAGTCAGCAGCGGGATGACACTTAGACTGCAAACATTCCACCTCTCTGCTAATTAGAGTTACATTGGTTTTAAGGACTGAAGGAACCTAAATATAAAACATTCATCAGACATAAGCAAAGGAATACACTAAAATTGTAATTGCTATCCACAGCTTTAGCTCTTAGACTATTTCTTAAAGGCATATTTTAAGCAAGGGTCACTTTTGCAGTTGGCAGAATTAATGAATTCTTTTCACAGAAATATTAAATTACCTAAAACTCTCTTTTAGTTTTCTTTGACAGATCTTTAAATCTGATAGCAACATTTCCTGTGCAGAATATTGTGAAAAACCCTGAGGTTAACTGCCAAAGTCAGGCAGAAAGTGTAACACAAAGAAAAGTTAATTGCATCACATGTTAATTGTTCAAAGCAAGATATAACATTCTAGCAAAGAGTACATTGTTACAAACCCATAATCTGTCTTAATAGCTGCAGTGTGCCCATCAGGGTATGCCAGTGAAATCCCCAAAGACTGAAGTCCCTGTTTGAAACCCAAAGAAGGGAAAATCTGTTTCTAATTTCCCTGCTGTGTAGCAGCAGAACTGAAGCCTCAGGGATGGACACCAGAGCACAGAGGGGTTTGACCCACATCCCTGTCCTGTCAGGGGCTGGATGTGGCGCCTGGCACGGTGCTGGTGCAGAAGGATAACTCCCAGCTGTGGGTGTGAGGGTTTTGCAGCACCATGCTGGGTGAAGAGAGAGTGAAGGGGAATCTGGTCTCAAACCAGCTCGGGCACAGCCTGCCCGAAGTCAGATTTTACACCAAAGCAAGTGGCAGTTTCTGTGACCATTTCAGAGAAATCAGCCTGCAGAGAGCATCCAGGTGGCTGTGATGATCCAGTGAGTGGGTACCGGGGGCCACAGCAGAAATATCTCATCCATGCTCCAGACAAAACATGTCCAAACAAAATCTAAGCTGTTCAAGCAAGTTCCCAGCAAAGCACTGAGTTTCCATATATGTAATTAAAACTCATTATTGACTCACCCTAATGACTAGCAGATACCTCTGGGTACGATTGTTCCAAACAACTAAAATGAGCTAAGAGATGGCAAAGCAAATGAAAACACATTTCCTGTATGAAGCATATAGAGCACATAGGCACCACTGGGGTTAAAAGTGACAGCATGCCAAAATACAGAGGAGCACAAAATGAGACTTAGCAAGATGCTGTATGTCACACCAGAGCCCCTTAGAAATAAATGTACTATTGTAATAGATACATTGCTGTAATAATGCCAAGCATTCTGATTGTCACCTCCTTAATAATAGGCATAACTTCTTTCCTTCTTGCTTCACAACTTGAAGTTTGCCCCAGTGCTGTGGTGAATGGCAATGCTGGGACCCCCTGCAGTAACCAGGGTCCAACTGTGCAGAGTCATGAAGTGAAAACACAACTCTTGCTTTCAAACTGTTCAGTCCAGGGGTAGTTTGGACTCTTTAGGTGATGCTGAGCTGTAAACTCCTGTTACATTGAATAGTCTCAACTATAAAGCATTGCTGATGTTTTTCCTGTGCATGGTTGCAATTTTTGTTTTCCACTGAAACAAAATCAGAGAGAGAACAGGCTGGTATGGAGGTGAACATGCTGCTGCTTACCCAGTGTACCCACTCAGGTGGAAGGCTTGGCCTGTGCCATGTTCAGCTATTCAGAGCAGACATAAAACAGGCTCTGTCCTCCCTGTGCTTCCATGAATAGATGTGCCCTAATAAGATCTGAAAAAAAACAATGCTAGAAGGGGCCATCTCCCATCACAAGCAGGAGTAACTATGCATAAACCTTTCCCAGTTTTCCTTTTCCCTAAGGGATGATGTGGCCTGCCTTGCAGTCTAGTCCCAAGATGAAATACCCTTGCAGACAGAAAGCTTTTTACTCATACCTAATCCAAACTCCCCTTACAGCCACTTAGGCCCATTATTTTTGTCCTCTTCTCCTTGGCCATAAAGAACAGTTTACCTTCCTCCTTGCAGCAAGTTTTCACATACCTAAAAACTCTTATCATGTCTCCCCTCAGCCTCCTTTTCTTTCTAGACTAAACAATGCCTGCTCTTTTCATCCATCTGTCGCCATATTTTACGTAACCCGTCTTTGAACATCGTGTCCACCTCAGCACAGCTCCATCATGTCCACTGCCTCATTTACTTTCTCACAGAGCTGGGGAAGGGTTCAGGAAGTACAAATATCCCTGCTGGTGGTCCCACACGGTCAACCCAGATCACACAATGGCTGTAGCCAGGTCTCAGGTCCCAGAACTGCATCCCCAGGGCTTTGGTGCCTGGTTATATGACTTTCCTAGAAACAGTTCTCAGAACTGAGGTGAAATTAGGCAAAAGCTGCTGCACCACATGTGTGTGCTCTGCAGAACTGGAGATGAACATTCCCTCCTGTGTTCAAACCCCTTGTTTGCCAGCTCAGCCTAAGAAATGCGGTTTGAGGATGAATCAAAACCATACAACGAGGATCAGGCTGTTCCAGACTTCAGGAATATAAAAAAGCCAAAGCAGAACAACAAATGTCTCCATATAAGTTTCAATAAACTCAGAAATTACAATACAACATGGAAAGTTGTACCAAATTTTTGAAACAATATTAGTGAGGAAAGTGCAGATCTGACTATAGTTCACCAGTAATATTTTACTCTGAATTCTTCCACAGCCAACTTGGGAAACAAACCAGCAGTAGGAAGGGTGGTCTCCAAAATAAACTGCTCCATACTGCATCTGTCCCTTCTTCACTCTATGATGCCATGAGAGAGCATCCAAGACAGGACTTGGCTGGAGCTGTGAGGCTCCAAAGCAAAGAAAAGGAGGTCACACAGGAGAAAAAGGTGAGGAGTTGGCTTTTTTATCCACTTTGCATAATAGGTGGAACAGGAAGAGATGTTATGGAGAGAATCAGACAGAAGTTACTCCACTCAGTGTTTCCTGAGGATCATTACTCCCTGCAGCTGGAAGCCACAGTGAGAAGGTTAGTAAAAACAAATGAAATGCAGAAACATGAGGCATGGACCTGTACTGTACTACACTGATTTCTGTTCCTTCTCAAGGGCAGATGAAAAATAACAGGATGAAAACCAATAAGGGACATGGACAAAGCCACAAGCCTTTGGGAAACATATGGGGAAAGAGTCTGTTTAAGAAACAGCTGTCCCAGAAGGAGATTAGTGTGTTCCTCAGGCAGCTATAAAAGGGTAGAAAAGGGAGGATCTATAACTCTGTCAACCCTCCTCCCTGCAGCCACTGCTAAATCATAGAGAAGACAGGGCTGGAACTACTTCTCACAGTTTCAATGTGCCAGTACTGGATTAAAAGGTGCAGATGTGCTCTAATGAACTCACATCTGTAATGCATTTATGTGGCTGATTTGAGATATGGATTTCATACAGCTACTCTGTCAAGATTATGCCAAAACAATGTGTGAAGAGCCAAGTGATGTCTTGTAACAGAGTAAGGGAAACTAATACTTCAGTGAATCATGTTTCTCGTCCCTTTACCAAGGGCCTGAGATTGTCTCAGATGTTATAGCAACTGCTGTAGTCTCTGAAGTTCCAGGCAAAATACAGATAAAGCTGAAAAAGGAATGGAGAAACAAAGGGAGAGAGGCTGCAGCCAGCAGAGAATTGAATTAGGGGCAGAAACTCTCAGGTTACTGAAATGCAGTTAAAAGACAGGATTAGACAAAGTCAGTGGGCACAAAATAAAAGCTGCTTTCATAATCACCTAACATCTCAAGAGATGAAAATTAGAAGCCAAAGTAATAAATTGCCATGGCCTTCATTTCATTTTTGCTCCTATTAATTCTGTTGTATCCATTATATCGAGTGAATAGCCAGTACATAAAATTCTTAAATTCACAGGAAAGCTGGAGGCCAGACTGTAGAGTCCTGGCTTCTTTCCACCCTGAAAGGATTCAGCACTTTTGCCTCCAATACACACAACTGCCTCCTCCAAGTGTCTGTCTCACACTGGAGCTGTCACCTGTATCACACAGGCTGAGACAAAAACTGACAGCAAAACCCACGAGATGAGGGATGTGTGACCACCAATTTCACCCAAATCCTACCCAGCTCCTTCAGGCACAGTCATGATGAGCTGTTTCCATCTTTTTTCTCCCTGCTCCCACTCCCACCAATCCACCAATTGTTTTAGTGTTTCTAGCTAGCAGCAAAGAAGACACAAATTAGAAACAACAACAGCAACAAATCCACAACAAACCCACCAGAATTAGAGTTTGGGTTATAATCCCTGTGGGCTGGACACTGTAACCGAAAACCAGCTGATTCTCCAGCATGTTAATTTGTCACTTTTTTTCTGAAACATCACAGACATAAACCAGGAAAATTCTCAGACCAATTTAAGACTTTCCATATATCATCAAATGGAAGAATGTGTTGCCATAGATCAATTTTTTAACTTGCTTTTTGTAAACAGAAAGTTTATTAGCATGTCGTCTCTGAACATTTGCTCCTGCCTGGTAGTTCCTGTGCTCCAACAACTTCAGAGCCAGTTTTATCCAAAATAGATCCATTTTTACTACTGCATGAACTATCCTGATTAAATCTGCATCTTCCTTGACCCCTGGTGAGAAGGAAACCACGCCCATGGGAAATTAAAGGCAGGACTAACTCACCTGCTCACCATCTCCCTGCGCACTGGCAAGTCAAGCTGTACCAGATCCAAGGGATAAAAGGGGAAAGCCATCATCCATGAAAAGTGTTCTGGGTGCACAGAGTGCTCCAACTACCCAGCCAAGGGCAGAACACGTTCCTCTGTCTGCAGTGCAGCAGGTCATGGCACAGGATCTGTGCAGCCGCGTGTACTTACGGGAGGATCAAGGTTTGGCATGCTAAGCAGAACTTTTGGAAGATGTTGATCTCTTTATTTTCCCAACAATTTCTGGGAAACAGTTCCTCCCCACACTGATACATGAGATATGACCAAGCATGTGCTTATATCAGGTTGCTCTTCCAAACAGACAATGTGGAGAAGAGGACAGATGGGGAAGGACAAATGCATGGGGACAGGATGTGTAAGAACAGTGAAATCACATACCTTCAGGGATGCACTGTCCAAGAACAAACTTATAACCCTTACAGCATTTTTTCCTGAAAAACAACAAAATAAATAAATGAATAAATAAATGTATTCTCTATAGATTGGTGCTGCCTTTAAAAACAGCCATAAGGATCCTGAACAGCTGGAGTTCAGCATTACAACACACAACAGGGAAATGCACCACCTGGCCCAGGAGGGTGTTCACATGGCACCACGTCCAGTCACCTCAGCAGCCTGGGGCAGAATACCCCAACACTGACCCACCCAACATCCCAAGCAATTTCCAAAAATTCTGCTCTCTTATGTTGCCTGGATCTTGTCTGGACAGCTCAGTGCTGCTTGAATACTCAACCCAGGTCATCATTTTCATGGTACAGTGAAGGGTGCTTTCAAATATCTGTCATTACAATGTAAACCTGCAGGAAGGGGTAAGTCATAGTGAGGAGTACACAGAGGATAAATGTTATCAGCAATTTCTCATCTTATAATAAAGTTAAATTAAATATATTGCGTATTTTAGCTGGTGCAAAGGAGAGCATCTTATATAGTCTGAGATACTCTTATAGAGAATCTTATACAAAACTGCAGTGTAGAGTCAATAGGATCAGATGCTTCATATGTGCCTATGACATAAACAAAGTCTGAAAGCTGAGAAATTACTGTTTCTGGCACACTGGCCTGTAATGACATTTAGGCATCCAGCTAAACCTGCTGGTTTTCTTTCTAGGCAGCAAACCACATAAAATCACCAAGGCTCCCAGCAGCACTAGGAGCCTTCACAAATGGCTGTGTCCTTTACCACCCTGAGAGTCTCTCTACAGGGACCTGGTGACTTTCAAAGGGTCCCATATTGATGACTACCAGGACTGCTTAAAAAGAAAAAACTGCTGTTCAGTGCATTATTACATCAAGTATGCATGAATCTGAGGGGAAGAACATCTCAGTATTTCACAAGTTTTCCCAAGGTTTTCATGCATTGTGGACATGCTGAAATATCTCTGTAACTGGGAAACCATCCATTCTCTTTTCCTTTGATCAATAACTAATGCAGAAGAGTGCTAAAGCCATGTCAGTCAATGACACGACACTCCCCTGGACAACATGTAGCCATCACAAATTATCATTATGTTGAATTTAAATCAACTATCACTTGCAACTGAAGGCTTAAAACAAACAATGCATTTCTCCAAACAATGTGTAAACAAACTTTGGCTCCATATTTTACCCTCTTCCAAAGATTAGTTGGAATATAAATTATGCTTAATGAGTGTTGAACATGTGAAGAGGAAGCCTTGCTTTGTTATGCAAACAGTGGTGCCTCATTAGACCTCTCTCCAAACACTGCTGTGAAGTTTTATCTGCAAGACAAACAAATGCAGGAGGAATGAGTTCAAAGGTGCATTGGGGAGGCTGCTCATATGCTGCAAGCCCTGCTGATGGCTTTCCAAGTGCACATTGGTCTCTTCCTGTCTGCAGAGGAAGAGAGGCTTGCTTGGAGCTGCTCTTCAGAGGGAGATGCAGCCCAGCTTGAGAGGGTCAAGAGATGAGCAAGGACAGGAGATAGCCCTGCCATGAGATGCTGACCTGTGGGGTTGTGATAGTCAGAGCTAACCAGACACAGGGAGCAGTAACTTCCATAATTTGTACTCTTCTCCATGGCATTCCCACCTTATTTTCAGGTTTAGGACCAATAAGACTGTGTCAGCAGATGATGTGATAACCTGCTCCTGAGTAAGGGGTCACCTGCTGGGAACCTTGCAGGAGTTGCCTCTCTCCTCTCAGCTGGTCGGGTGGTGGCTTTTGGCTGGGCTCATTGGCTTTCTTGTGGCTAAAGTGAGGTTTTATCTGCCTGACTGCATTCTCCTGAAAGCCAAACCACGTGCACTAATCAAACCTTTCTCCCACAGCCACACATTGAGACCCCACCACACGCCAAGTTGCAGCCATTAAACACTGCCCTGGCACCCTGATATTACCCCAAAGCAAGCACAGCCTTGTGCTTCAGCTTTCACTTAAAACCACCAGAAAATCATATTTCCCTGGCTGATATCCAAGAGTTTGCTGAAATCACTCTCTTCAATGACTTCTTGCAGCAATGGTTTCCACTGTGGGATGAGATGGTTTTGAGAAACGCTTCCCTTGTTTTCTGTGTCCCTCAAATTTTTGTTTGAATTTTCCCAAGCCTTACTGGTGAGGAGATTTTGAAATATTTTCTCTAAATACATGAAGATTTTTCTGCACTGGGAAAGTTTTAAATCATTCTTAAAGAAGTGTTTAGAAGAGGGATACCCTTCCTTCAGACTGCATTCCAGAAACCAATTCCCCACGATAACTCAACTCTTCCTAGTTGAAAGTTACAGATCTCTGCCTTAGTTCAGCCTGTACTCAACAGCACTCTTATCAGCATGATTTTGCCAGGGAAACTGCTACTTTAGGGTTAATGCAGAGGAAATACAATACCTGTTTCTCTGAACATTACATTGCAACCCTGGGATTCCTGCATGCTTTAGCTTTCTACATTCTTTAAAGTGAAATCTGTCAAAATGATGGACACATGAGCATTAGCAAAGGCATTTTAATAGCAGCACTCATTTTCAGACATACAGGTCCAGGCTGACATATCTAATCAACGTTGCACAGCAGCAATCTCGTTGTACATAATGAGAGGTAAGAAGGGTTCCTGCTGATAATTTTAGCTACTGGATAACTTTCAGCAAGGTGGTTGCTATGCAGCTGTACATGTGGCCATGCATGAAACACAAATACACGGCTGTGTAAGGAGCTCCACCACTAAAACCTTGATCTCTGGGGAAATTAGGTTGATTTGTTAACCTGACATCTGGTTTACAAAGGATGAAGCTTCTGGCAGACTTTTATCTGTTACAGCTTTTAATGGAGTACTTCAGCAATTAAAAACACAGCAGCTTTTGATTCTCATGCAATCTTTAATCAAGAATAGAAACAAGCCCTTACCAAAGGGTTTGGGGCACCATGATTTTGATTAATGCAACATCCAGCTTTTGTGGTTGTAAGAAAATCTGTAGTGATAGGGACACCCCCAAAGTCAAGTCACCTCATTTTTTTCCTGGTGGGTAGCTGCTGGAGAAGCAGGGAGATATTGTGCTCCTCCCCTCTTCTCTGGAGGTAGAAATGCTTCTGGATCACTAAATGTGGAAAGATGGGTTTAGGATCAAACTTTTGAGACGAATAAATATATCCATGACTAGGCAAGTAGCATATCTATATTTTTTTTCAGGATTTGTGGCTTACTACATTGCAAACTGAGAAAGGGCCTGAGCTTTCCAGGAGCTCCCCTGTGTCCCATCACCCACAGGACCCTCAGAGTGCTCATCACACAGGGGTGCAGCAGCACAGCACCCCTGCCCCATCCTGAAAAGCAGTAGCTGCTTGATAGCATCGCCTCAGACAGGCTGGACAAGAGGCAAGATGAGAGGAATGTGGCTTAATTAAGCCACTGCTTTATTAAGTTAGCTTATCTGGCAGCTATCAGCAGTAACTCATCCAGCAAGGACCATGGTTTTTTTCCCCATAATTGCTTCCACCTGGCGCAGAGCTGCAGCCACCCCAGCCCACCTCCCGCTCTGCACGGACACCAACAGGGCATGCTGAACCCAGAAAATAAATACACTCTGTGAGAGGGGAGGGAGTCACTCAGGGTCCTACAGCTGCTGAAACCTTCAGAAATGCAAACAACAACAGGATAAACATTTAAAATTGTAATTAACCTGCATCTGTCTGCAGTAACGTGGCAGTGAGTTGGGTTATAACAACAGCTGCTCTGTGCATTTATTGAGGTTTTGGAGAGGCAGCTCTAAAACTCTGCCGTGAGTCATGCTGAAAAAGATACATGATACATGAAAAAGATGCAAATGATACATGAAAAAAGGGAATGCAAATGGGAAATGCAAAGGGAAGAAGAAAAATACAAGTTTTATACTGGTTTCAGACTGAACATAATATGTTATGGAAGCTCTTGCTAAAGATGTCAAAAGTAGAAAGAGAAGAGTCTGCTCCAAGAAATATTTGCCTCCTAGGAGTAAAGCAGACAGAGAAATCTCTATGTTGAGCCTGAAAGTGAGTTCTTAGGATAAAATATTGCCCTTACTTTATCCCTAAAATGCTGACAGGCAATTGGTCTCCAGGCTGACTCCTCCCAGAGAGAGGTAGCTCAGGAAGAGAAACTTTACCTCCCATTCACTGGGCTGGGACAGCACACATGGACAGTTTCTGGAGCTCAGCAGAGGCCTGAGTTTGTGCCACTGGAAGATGCAGCAACTCCACAGGTGGTCAGGCAGGTCAAATCTCTCATTTCCAAAACACTCTTTCTGACCTATGAATGTCAGATGAGCTGCAATTTAGGGGGTAAAAGAGATGCTTAAGATTTTATACAGATTTAAATAGATCAGCACTGTTCTTTCAAGTTGGTGCTGGTAAGAAAGCAATGATAATACACACAAGAAATGTCTTTAATATAAAAACAATTTCCTATTGGGAAAGAAGAGAACTTCTATTTTAATACCAGACTTTTTCAGCCTAAATCATAACTTGAACTCAGAAGAACTTGTGCTGTCTTCTGGGGACCTGAATTAGCAAAGGCCATGGCACAGTGTTTTTAATTGCCTGAAGGGTCTTTGTTAGATCCCTCTCCTTATTGTTCCTAGTGTTTCTTTTTTGATCACCCCGGCTTTGAGAAATACATGGCGTAGCAAAAATGCAAATATAAAATACAGAAATTAATGTACAAAAATAATTATCTACATCTATAAATGCAAGCCAGCAAGGTACACAAAAAAAAAAAAAAAAAAAAAAAGCTAAGACAAACAACCAGCAAACTCACTTTTCTCCTATATGAAATCCAAATGAGCAACAGGTTTGTCTGCCAAAGCACGCACAGACAAAGCCCATCTGCAGCACAAGTGCAGCAGCTCAGTAGCTGTGCACAGTTTCACTGTAATTCACATGGAGAGAAGATTTATGTCAACATGGTGTAAAACTGAAGCAATGCTCTTTATTTTGTTTGCCTTTCTGTGGGACACATACCGAAATCTTGAGTAAGAGGGGATGGCCTCCCTGCAGACACTTGCTCAGCATACACTTTGCCATGATTTCCAGACTTAGTCCTTTTTCACAGTTTTGTAAAGAGGTAATTTATGTTCACACTGGGTGTAATGCAAGGTCCAAGGCCAACCCAAGCCATTCATGTCATCATCCCAGCTGAGGGTGAATAACTCAAATACAGTGAAGCCCCCCAGTGCTGCAGCACCTATGACTGCTGTGTGTACCTCTCTGCTTCTTTACTTCTCTTAACTAACTGATCAGAGCAGGATTTGCCTGAACAACCTTGTGGAACTCAGACCCCTGAGAGCAAATCACTGCAACTTACTAGCTGATTTCTGTAGAAGTAAAACGTTCAGTGGTAAAAGCATTGCCTGAATCTGAGTCGTGTTTCTTGTTAGCAATTAAAGTCAAATAATTTCGCCCACATATAATGGTTTTCTTTCTCTCAGGGGGGGAGAAAAAAGTGCCCTGCTATCTGCTCTTTTGCTCAACTCTTGCTATTAAGACAGATACCAGAAATGAAATCACATTCCAGTCATTGCTAATGGGAAGGTTTTGATAAGATTCACAGTTCCTGGACTCCTCTTGTGTGAACACAAGCCAGGGACCAGATCCTCCCCTGGCAAAAGCCACACACCTCTTTTGACTCTAAGGAACTGTGCCAGTGCTTACCCTGGGAGACCCTGACTGATGCTCTTGAAAGGTTTCAGACACGCTCCTTGGCTGCTCCTTACTGTTAACTGACCCCTCCCCTCCTCGAGGTTCTGTTTCATGTCATCTTTTTACGGCCAAAGGGATTTTTATGGTGGTGGAGCGTAAACTGTAGTTCCTTCTTCCCAGAAGAGACCTTCCAAACCAGTATGATGGTTTACAGCCTCTGCAAAGCACAGTATTTGTGAATGCTTGAAGCTCATTCCACTATAAAAGAGAATAAAAATATTTTGAGGTGTGGAAGAAGCCCTCTAGCCCACATGGAAATCAGTGGGGCTGACCAGCATGAAACTGAAAGATGCACTAAAAACAAAACCTCACAGGTCTGACAAATTTAGTCACCAATTAAAAAGTCTTCTCTTTCCATAGGATACCCTGGGCCTCTGTTCTCCATGGGCACAGTGCAGGATGTCTCTCCCCATGAGGTTTGTGGTTTTGCTTAAGTAAATGAGATGTGGCGAGGTATTCAGTAGAGGTTTCAAACAACATCAAAGCAGGCAGACTATTCCCCCAACTCATCCCCCAGAATCAGCAGATCAGCACTCCCAGGAGACCATCTTTTTTAGAGCTTCAGAATGTGGAGAAAGGGGCTGGTGTGAAAACCCTGCAGGCAGCCACACCAGAAAAAATTTCTCATGAGCTTTTGCCCTCTGCAGAAAGAAGTGGCAACTAAACTTTGGCTTTCTATCTCTCTTTTGGGCAGAAAAAAAAGGACCTTTGGAAATGTTTCTTCTGATCCTCCTTTTCAATGTGCAGTGAAACAAAAAAGTATTGTTGGGGTTTCCACCTGAGCCACATTTTCCCTTGTCAGTTCCTGGCCCAAGCAGAGCCTCAGGGCTGCAAACACATTGACCAAGCACAGGCTAATCAGCATCTTTTTTTCTGCAGACCAACTGGCAGCACTGGTAATCATCAGGGCCTGTGTCTCACTTAGCATACCAGTGTCCAAAAATGACTTAATAAAGGTCTGCCTGCGAATGTCCCCTAAGCAAAGAAGGAAAATCTCAGCAGGAAAAATGTTATGCAGCTTTGAAAAGGTAATGACCTCGGCTGCCACTGGAAAAGCCATTTGTTGGATATTTTACATGCATGTAAACATCATCCTGAAATCACATATGAGATTCCTTCAGAGCTAGACTGTACTTCCTTCTGTTCCTTCTTGGATTTTTATTTCATAGCTATTTTTTTTCTTAACACAAGGGAATGCTCATGTGGTTTATCACTAGACAACATGTCAAAAATAGAAGAATGATTAAATAAAAGGCTTTTGACTGTTTTCATCTGCTTAGGCTCAGCTTTATATACATGCTGTCAGCTTTGTCTTTTTCTCTTTTCTAACAATTTTTTTTTTATTTTCTGGCGTTGTACCAAGAAAATGATTTTGTTTAGTTTTGCAGGTGAAATTGGTATGGATTCTGCAGAATCAAGTCAATGTTTGACAGGTATGAAAGCTGAGGGGAAGAAAAAAAGGAATTTTATACTGTTTGCATTTAATAAAAGGTCTAATGAACTGGCAAAGTATAATGCATCCTCATAAACATATAGTCATTTCCACGAACAAGTAGCCTTCTAAATATCAATTTAAATGATCCAAGATTAAGCCTGAGTTTTAAAATAACTCACTGCCTTGAGATCTAAAGCAAGAGAATTGAGCAAAAGTCTTTCTTTCCACCATCTCTGACTTCCAATTAGAGGACTGCAAGCCAAATTTCCTTCCAAGTCTGTAAGTAGTATGTTTTGCTGACGGCACACATTCAATTATTTATCTAACCCAAGGTGAGCCAGAGTACAGGACTAATTACAGCACATCTGTCCTGTCTCTTGGATTTTTTTAAACTTCCATGACTCTTCATTTTGTAGCTCCAATTTCCTACCAAGTATCCATGTGAGACAGAGAGTAATAAATTCCATTTCAGGAGGGAAGGCAGAGCCAGAGCAGCGCTGCGAGGAGCTGCACTCACGGACTGGCTGGCTGGCGGTGTTGGTGCTCGGTCGCTGGAGTCAAACAGCAAAAAATTGCTGGCAAGCTCTCAGACTTACTGAATCCACTCCAATGCAGCCCTGTTTATATAGCATCTTTCATCAACAAGATCACAAAAATGCTGCATAAGCAATGTCTAATAAACTCCTTTCGATAAACAGCAAGAGGAAAGCGCCTTTTATGCACGCATGCACAGAAAAACACATCACACAACTCGTGCCAGGAGCTGTGATCTCTAAAGCTGGATCTCCAAACAGGACATAAATCCCAATTAACCTTCAGAGACAAGCTAGTCACTCAGTCTACGTTTGCTTACTGCTGTGCTGATATTGAAGGGCCTGATCCTGGTTCTGCTGCAATCCCTGGCAGCTTTGCCAGGAACATGTGTCAGATTGGGAACGGGCTCCAACCAAGGCTCAGGATGGTGGGTGAGGAGATGCTCAGCTCTGAGATTGTGCTACAATTGGACTTCTTGGAAGAATAGTTCCAGATCAGCACTCTGACATAAACCTGATCAAGACTTGTTGACATTTGTCTTTGAAACAGTTGCAAGACTCTTCCTGGTTTAGATAGATTTGGGATGTGACTTGTGTCACTGCTCCTGTACTCCCCCCTGAGAGTACCTCCATCTATAACATCCATCTACACCTTAAACCATCCATCTACACTAGACGCAGACCCAGATATTTATTCCAGATATTTAATATATCTTTAAATCTGTTTTTGAAAGGTTTTTGAAATTCCATTCCAGGAAAAAGGTAAGTAAATAAGTCCAGCCAGGCTAATACTTCCAACTTAAATAGTCTAGAAGTGGGAAGAGCCAAACACAAAGCTTTCAGCTTTTAAGGAAATCAAATAGCATGGAAAAGCACTTGAAGAAAGATACATCTTTGAGCACCATAATCTCCACACTGGCTCTCCATGACGTCCAGAGGACACTGTGGTTTCCAGCACTTGGAAACTGAGAGCATGAGGATGATTTCTGCATTTGGGAACTCTGCCCCTCTGTGGAAAGCTCATAGTGAAGGGACAAGAGACACACAGGACATGGAGGCTTATGTGGATTGTTCCTGATTACTGAGAGAACGTGAAAATATCAATCAAAATATCACTCTCCACACCAACTGCAGTTAAGGGGTATGTGATGGCTCCTCTCTTTCAGAGCACATTTGTGCAAAAGGCACAGCAGTCTAATTTCATACACTGTGAATCACATAAGGATGCTTAACAACTCCTTATGCCTAAGGATTTTTATCCTTCCAGAACTGGCTTAGAGTCACTGGGGCATGACCCTGCTTCAGCACAGCTGATGGGATTTTTCAACTCAAGATTTCAGCCAAGTAACAGAAACAAAACCCCCATAATTTTAGAAAAACAGATTCACAGTATAATTTGAATGGCAAGGGACCCTTGGAAAGCTTGTGATCCAAGTGCACCTGACAGCAGAGAACTGCTCAGAGACTTGCCCAGACAAGTGTTGAATGTCTTCAGGGATGGAGATTGCCTCACTTCTCTGGGACCCTCTTCCAAGTGCTTAACCACTTCCCTGCCCATTTCCCCCTTTATATCTGCTTAAAATGTCCCTGCTGCAACCCCTGGCTCTCATGTTGTTTTGCAGTGCACCTCTGATGAAGGTCTGCCTTCATCTTCTCTGTACTCCCAGCACATCTTCCCTGTAACTCCCCATTAGTTAGTGGCAGACACCAATTAAATTCGCCCCTCATCTCCCTCCCCTCCAGACTGAAAAAACACCAGTTTGTATTCAAAATTCCTTAGGCTCCCCTTGAATACAATGTGCTCCAGCCCCTGATCTTAGCTCCAGCTTATTAGTGAGAGTATGAAACTGCACATAACCAAATAAAAAAGTAACACTAGCAGATATTCTTTAAAAACAAAACAAAATGGATAGAAACAAACAGAAATCTAAAATGTAGAGGAGGGAAAAAAGGGTGAGCTGCAGTATTGCAGTGCAATGGTAGCTTTGATCCCCAATCACTATTTTCTCTTCCCACTTAATTTCCACAAGAGAAGTTTAAAAGAAAAAAATAAGACAAAAAAGGTAGTAAAATTTGGAGGAAATACAAACAATGCTATTTTTTTCATTAAAGTATTGTCAAACAGAGGAGTTTGCCAGTTATCATCACTATCTAAGCAACAAGAACTTAAAGTTGTTTTTTTAATATAATTTCAACATCAATAGCAGCAATGGAATTAAGTTCTTAGTGTAAGCTCTTGGAAATATCTATAAAGACACTAAAAAGATAATATTTCAAGAGTGTTTCACTGATCCAGATGTTTCTCTCTTTTTCTCCTCTGTTTTATTGTTCCCAGAGAAGACCTTATAAATGCTGAAACTGCTTATTAAGTATACAGACTTAATGAATTGGACAAGGGAAGAAATAATTCTTAACATAACATGTTCACAAGTCAGACCCATGTTTATTGTCAATGGAGATGATAGCAAAATACTCTCTATGCTCAAAGTAGTCTCTGTTAGGACAGAATCTGTCTCCATGAACCACTTCCAGCATACTGAAAAGATTAATTTCTAAGACAACGCAGTATGAAAGTATGTTGAATTATGCAGTGATGCTGCACCATGGCCCCAGTGCCAGGGTTTATTTTTAGAGCCACACATCTGCAGGTTATTTGTTGCAGGATGGGGTGGATGGAGTGAATCTTTAAACAATTTCGTAAGTAGGGAAGCATTACTGGAAGGAGCAGTTGTTTATATGGTGTCACTGGGAGGCCTGGTATCTGGGATGCACCAGAGGTGTCACAGTGCCTGGGCAGCTGACACTTCTCCACTTATGCTGCAGTCAACAGACAGTGGGAAGTTCACAAGCAGCTTTTTGATGTGGCACTCAGCTCCTCTGTTCCAAGTGGACCAGGAATGCCATCCAGCCATGTGATTTTGGAACAGAGTGCAGTGTTCTCTCAAAGCCAGTGCATCCCACTCTTTAAGTTATAAGCAAGTGAGAGGCACTATGACAGTTCTAAACACAAAAAACAAAACTATTTTCAGAAACTTCCCTGCATTTCCCCACCATACTGTGTCCTACACAGGGCTCAGCTTTCAATCCAGCCTGAGCCAGCCAATTGCCTGTTAGCCATATACTAATTGCAGGAGCAGCCACACTATGCCCTAGCTGATCAAACCACAGTTTTTACTGCCTGATTTAATGGGACTGGCATTGGCTGCTGCTCCTCTTTCTCATCCTGCTGCTGGAATATGGTTTTAGCTCTGAATAACCTACTGAGGTTGAACACAAGACTTCTGTGAGATGCTGAAATGCTATTGAGACTACTCACCTTCATGTTGCTCTGCATACTTGGTATTTGCAGACCTGTTCCAGTTGAAAGACTCTCCCCACCACCAGTCCCTTCTAACCCACTGCCTCAAAAATAGGGATGAGGTCTGCTACCAAGCATGACACCTGGGCAGCCTGAGGCAGGATGAAGAAGCATTTTGCTCTGGACAGCTATGAAACACTGAGACCAAAGGGGTAGAAATGAGCCAAAGGAAAGTGAACCTGCTGTGGGGCAAAACCTTGCTGCTAGGGCAGAGACTTTTGATGAAGGCAAAAACTTCTAGGCTGCACAATGGAGCTGAGAGGAAAGGTCACAAACACAAACCTGGATCCTCCCATCCTCAGATGGGCAGTGAAGATGTGGTCCTGAGCTGGTGAGGGTGACTTGTGATGGATGCATGGAGAGTCTTGAGCATGATGAATTCTGAGAGGAAGTCTGATGGTTTGCAGCATTGCGCAATTGCCCTTGTATTAATTGCACCTCTCATTAAAATGGGGTCATGTTTTCAGATACTGGTGCCTGCAGGCACACACCAAATTTGCACTACAAAAATTGAAATACAAATTTGTATTACACCCTTTCCTAAGACCAGTGCACACTGGGGATGACTGCTGGAGCTGCTGGAGCAGTTCCAGTTCCAGGCAGCAATTCAGAGCTGCAAGTGCTGGAGTGAATCTGGTGTTTGAAGCATCAAAATGGGATCAACATTTGTGCTCAGAAGCTAAAAACCTGCAACCAGTGTAAGAACAGAGCCAAGGTTATTGACCAATTTACCCAGGAAGATTGAGTAGGTCCCTCAGTTTGCACACCTCATCAGATTTCCCCTCCCTGCAGACCATCCTGGACAACCAGCCCAGTTGTGACATTCAGTGGTTTTGTCAATGACTGCAAGGTCTTTACAACTCACTTGCAAACGTTTGTTTTCTTCTAGTGATGGGACTTTGCTTTGTCTGGCTTGTTTCTGTGACCCGCAATGAGGGCAAACATCCTGCTGGGTGTCAGTTTTAAGACGTGCTTGCTGCTGGTCATGTTCTTGTTTGCCTGTGGGAACCCGTCTCTCCCCATCACTCTGCCATGGCTTTCGGTATTTCTCTCACAATGTCACCTTTTTGTTGGCCAGTTTTCGTGGTCTGGGCCAGGCTGATATGTTTTGACAATGCTCAGTGCCATATTTCTTGTTCTTCCTTTACCATTAGTACATTAAAGGTATTTCAGAATAAATATCTTGGTGCAGTAATGCCTGTTCATACGTGGAAATATGTGGAAAAATGGTTTTTGTGGAACTTACCTGCACAGCACCCACTGGAATGGCACCATAAACCTGATAACTGCTACAATATGTGCCTTCATCTCTGCTAGTGCTTTATTCTCCATACAGGATTTCAACATCTTTTTCATGTCACAGCAGTCATGGCTGAGAGGAGGCCTGGGACAAACCATGACCATGGCCACAGCAAGAGTCATCACCTTCATCTAAAGCAAGCCACCAGGGAAAGTTTGGGTGGTTTCTTCCTATTAATTTATACTTCTCTAATGTGTTTCACGATGTGCCATTACTAAACTTCCAGGAATTTTCAAGCTGATGTTGCCCTTAAATAAGTAAATACAGAGAGACTGCTGAGGAAGTGTAGGAGATAAGAGAGCAGTGTATTTTTTCTGACTGGATTATCATGACTGCTGTGACTGTGGGTGACAGTGACTTTGGCTCTCCAAGAGTAAAATTTAATTCTTCCTGGGAAGTGCAAGTTGTGTCCAAAAAGTGGTCTTGGAGGTAACCATAGTGTATACCCAAGGCATCTCTCTGTGCTAGCCTGTAAAGACAATGGTGAATTTAGACCTGAGGCTAAATCAGTATGAGTAAAAACAAGATTATAACTAAAATTACATATATATTTATAAATATAAATAAATAAATAAATTACATTATAATATAATAGTATAGATTCGTACAGCAAGACATCCATTTTGTGTTTCTATTCCTCTCAGAATGTACATTTTGTGTGACTTTGTACTGCTTCTACATTACCACCAATTTCTGTAAATGTAATAGCTGTGCATTGTCTTTGAGTGCACTGTTCACACTTTTGTAGAGATAGTATTTTATGCAGAATACAACAAACTAGTTATTTTCTTTCCTATTCTATTCACAAGTTGGTTTTTACTTCTGAGACAAGCCAAGGAAGAAAACCCAACATTTTTACAGGCTGAGATATCAATCTGATTCTGTAAAGCTGTTTGAAAGCACAATAATATAACTGGCACACTATAATATATTTGGAATAAAGGTTTGGCATGTGCTGTAAAGCAAACTCCCGCAAACCCATGAGTGCAAGCAGGAAAGTGAAATCAATATTGTGTGCATTCCTTGAGAAATTTCATCTCAGTATGGATTTTTTTCCCACCTTTTCTATTAATGAAGTGCTTGTTCATCAGTGTTACAACCCGATGGGCACAGTGTGTATTACAATCTCGCCATCTGCATCATTTACATTCCCAAATGTAGAATCTCAGCCAGATGTCTGACTTATCTCCAAACTTCAGACATATGGTTTTCATCTAAATGAATCACAATACTAACAGAAATCCAGTATCTATTATCTGTCACAATTGCAGATAATAACTCAGAATAAATTTAACTTGAGCTTTTTATTGTTGTCCACATAGATATTTCTGTGGATGAATTTCCTAAAGCACAATAATAAAAATCAAATAAAAGTTAAGGCAGAATAGTTTCAGATTCTATCATAAGCAGAAGAAAAATGTGCAGCCTTTAGTAACATAGAGATCCTGAAGCAATGCACGACACTGAGAAACAATTCAATGCCAGGACATTAGGTAACCCTAAGCCATATTCTGTTAATTCCTTTAAGGATCCAGCAAAACCCAATGCACTAGTGCTCAGCAGTAATAATTGCCATCATGTGTGTGGGGAGTTCATAACCTGAAAACAGCATCACACTCTCCTGTTGGCACACAGAACTTGAAGCTTCTACTCAGAACTTGTGTGGTGTTTGCTGGCACAAAACTACCCATTTGAAATAAAATGTACACATTCATTTAGAAATGTGTCGTGTTACATATTTTGCTCTGACTTGGATTTCTGGATCTTTCTATACTCTTAATTAGTACTGGTACTAGTAATAATATGTTTTTACTTCCATGACATTAACCACCAGGGTATGAATGCTGCAAATAGAAACTAAGTTCACCATAAAAAAAATGGATAATTCCTTACTTAGAATTTTTTTTTCTTCCCACTTCGATAATTCTATGACTCTAATTCTTTAGACTTGCTACCAAATAAACACCACTCTTTACCTTTCACAGATGAAAAAAGTACTGGTACTTACAATAGACTGACATCAAAATGTGCCTGTCATGGACCAGAATCCCAAATCCTTATGGAAACCCTGACCAGAACAATTTCTGACTGAATATTTTCAGCTATGACAGGATGCAAGGACGAGGACAGAGCTCTCCACATTAGCACATTGTGAGTACAGGAAAATCAAAGCCATCGCATTCCTTACTGTAACTGTACACAATTTTCTGTGAAGTAGCCGAGTTTCATATCAAAACTACCATGTCAGCATGCACAGGCACAAATGGGCCCAAGTATAGGTGCCTCTGTCTTCTTCAGGGAGGGACAGATGCTTCTGGAGGGCATCTCAGCCTGGCAGTGGCATGGCAAAGCTCCTAACCCCAGTGACTTGAGACACGTAAGCAGAGAAAACCTGGGCTTTAGTGCTTCAGTTTTCACCAGAGCTATGTAATTCCTTTAAACTCTCTCAGAGCTTCACTCCTATGAAGTGTGGTCAAAGGCCATGAAATGATGAAATTTCCACCAAAACCAAGAAGAGGAGGTGGCCTCCTTGCTCACTCTGCTGACACTCTCCACGCACATCCCTTCTGGGGTGGGGAGACCCCACAGAGGTACCTCCTCAACCCCCAGCACCCCCATGCACAGATGCATCCCCGTGGGAGGCCGGTGTGTGCCTGTGGTTTGACAGCCAAGCATTGTGAACCCAGAGCTCCTCCAGAGAGGGGTCAGCCTTGAGGGTGCTCTTAGGGGAGCTCTGTTTGCAGAGTTGGAGACAAGGGCAGCCGCCCCTCAGCTGTGCAGCTCCTCTGACTCTCCCTGTGGATTCAGCTGTTTCGTAAGCCAGAGAGAGTGAAATACTAAAACATCATTGCATTTGGACCTCTCAGGAAACCCTTCCAGAAATGGAACTGGAAAAAAACTCCAGGCTACAATCATGTAATTAAATGCTGAATCACAACAGAGAACCACAGAAGTCCAGTGAAAATTGTGCTGGCATGTGGTTAACGCTGGCTTTTCTTCATCTGTGAATGCCAAAATCCTTTGTTCGTTCACAAGGTCACTGTCATGTGCAATGGTGATTTTGTTTGCTCACTGTTCCCTGCACACTAAACTCCTTTTCAGTGTGCTCAAAGCCATCAGAGATTGTGCTTGTCTCCCTGCACTTTTTCAGCCAATGCCCAACTTAAGCAGTTAATCTGCCAGGATGCCAGAATGTTTGAGTGATGCAGTCCTGCAGAAGATGGAGTCAGAGCACCACAGCGAGACACCACAGACTACTTCTACAGCTCAGTACCAGCCCTGAGATGGGACTCTGCACCATCCAGAGTGCTGGTGGATGCATAACAGAGACCACCTGTAAAACACAGGCAGGGGTGAAAATTGTGGAAATTGGCTCTCCAGCTTTCATGCCCAGACTTTTCAACCCAGTATGGAGCTAACATCTATGCCAGCACCCATACAACAATTCTCTTGGATATACCAACTGACTGCCCTGCACCCAAACACAACCCCAGATCACCTAAAAACTTTCACAACTTGTACCAAGTAACCCTTAGCTCAGCCCAAGACACATACAAAAAACTGCAACTACTGAACCTTGGAGGGGCAAGAGCAGGCAAGGAGAAACACCCCTCGAGGTCATGGTGAGCAGTGCCTCCTTCCATAGACATTTGCAGGCACATGTTAATCCCTTGGGTTCTACTGGTTTACACAGTTGATGTCATCCCTGTTCACCCCAGTTCAGCCCCTGTTTACCATATAATACCTTCCCTAGAATGTTCTTCCCTCTCCGATCCCCATTGGTCCTGGTTTGCCGCAGTGCTCCACCCCATCACCCCATGGCTGCCCCTCCTCTGCACCACTTTTACCTGCTCCCATTGGCCTTGACCCTCAGATCCGCCCCCTTGGTCCCAGATTTAACCCTCTGCCCTGAACCCGCTTGCTGTCTTTGTCAGTGGACTGTTTTTGAGATGGTGAACTGTTCTTGGAGCTGCCTCCAAAGACCCATCCTTTGCCTTTGTTCATTGGCAATTCAGTAAGCGTGCTCTGGGCTTTGAGAGTGCTGGTTGCTTGCAGAGACCTGTTGAAGTGCACTGCTTCCCTGCCCATGTTCACTGCCTGGTGATACGGGTACTGGCCTCACTGGCATGCAGCTCATATGTCTGAATTTTCATAGATTCAGTTCACTGTTCACACACAGTGTAGTGCAGTAGTGCTCAAAGGTGACAAAGTTTTCAACAGGCTGGGATGGGCCTGGAAGTAGGGCAGCTGCCCATTGCTCTCAGTTGATATATTTTCCTTTTTCTATAGCTTTGGGGATAAAGCAGGGACAACAGAACTTTTATTTTGCTCTTATTGTTATCACTACAATTACAGTAAAGCAGCCACTCTGATTAGTTCCTGCTGGGGGATGATCTTTGGAGTAAATTCTGCTAAGGACTGAAAAAAAAGGCTGATAATTTTGCTTGAGGAGCCAGCTCGTTGCTTGAGATCATCCCATTTTTTTTTCCACCCATGCAATGCAAAACCAGCACAAAGTCCAGCTGAAACCTTCTGCCCTTGAAAGGTGAACAACTGTTTAGGTATTGTCTGATCCCACCACAACTGTGCTCTACAAAAGGATGGGCAGACTGCTCTGGCCCTCCCTGAGTGATAGAGCAGTTAACAGAACGTATGAGATCTTATAAAAATGATGAATTCACTTTCCACAGAGAGTCCAGTAAGTTTTATGCTGCTACCTACAAAAACATCAACTGCTCAGTTTCTCACTGAGATTTAGCTGTTGCATTTTGACAGCAATGGAAAAGAACAGAAAAATGGCCAAATCTGCTCTTATTAGAGCTGGGCAGTAAATTACACGCTCTGCTCCATCCACAATGAAATGTTTATCAACTGCTGCCAAAAACCACAGCACCCTGGTGTTTCCTCAGGCTTGCCTTCCATTTCTACAGCCACTGAGGAGGCTGTTACCCTTGGGAAGTCTCATTTAGAATAAACAGTTCTTTATGTTCATTATCGTGATTCCCAGAGAAGGGACTGGAGGAGCTAATTAGCAGCTAAGCATGACCGGAACCACCAGGCTGGACCCAGCAGATCTGCGAGTGCGTCCTCCAGGCTGAAGAGCTACAGCAAACCCATGACTCTTCCTCTGGCCTCAAGGACGCCTGGGCTTTGAGCTGGGGAATTGCTTCTTTTTTATTGGGATGACAAACAGTTCACTGGAGGAGGGCAGGGGAGAAACCTAACTGCAGCACTGTTTCAGGAAATTACCAGTTCTAAGAAAAATATAAGAGGAACCTGAAGGCCAAAGTGTTCCAGTTCCTCACCAAAAAGTGGTGTTTGCAGGTCAGACTTGACTGACTGCTTCACAAAGGCAAAAAAGGAAACTCCAGGCCCCCAAATATGAGTGTTTTGAGGGAATCCCAGTTGCATTGTTTGGCGTTTCTTTGCAGTTTGGTTCAGCCTTTGTATCTGTTTGTCTCTGGTTCAGTCTCACCCCTGTGATGATGGCAGGTCCAGCCAGGCTCAGCGAGCTTGGTGCTCAGGTAGGAGCACTCAGCAATGCTCACAAGCTCCTCATCTGCACAGACCAAGAACTCTGGACCAAGAGAGCAGCTTGCCCTGCTGCTGGGGCTCGGGGCTCACACCCAGGGCTGCCCAGCTCAACCCCCTAATCCCAGCACACCAAGGGCTCTGGATCTGGCAGCTGTAGTCCATTATTCAGTCAGTGAGGGGAAAACAGGACTGATAAACACCTCCTCAGAACAGGTCTGTTTTAAGTCCAGCAAGATGAAGCATTTTGCCAATTAGCGAGTTAGCCACAGAATTTGCCAGTGGCACAGATTTTTGGTTCAGCTTGTTGCCTTCACCAGAGATTCAGCTCAACTTCTCATAGTAGGGGGTTAATCTCCTTTAGTCAACACGGCTTATTAAGAGATCACAGTAATCCCTGTATGGGTTCAAAATCAACAAGTTAAAAATGTATTAATCGATGTAAATCCATGGCAGATTAAAAGAAATTAGACTCGTGCTGCTGCCTATCTGGAAGCTGGGGGCTGGATTTTGTTCTGCTGGTTGTATTACCTAAAAGAGCTGTTTGATAAAACACAGGTTAATTGTTGTCTAATGTCTTTCTAACAGGCACAGAGATTGTCTTACTTTTGAAATGTCTAAGATTTCAAAGACCCACAAAGACAGTCTTCCAATTCCTACTGGCCTGCAGGAAATGCTTGTAACCCATGAGTTTGAATCAGAACAGTGGGGTTTTTTTTAATGAAATCTTGTTCAAGCTATCTTTTCCATTACCAATTTCTCCCCCCCTCAATTCATTACTTACTTATACATTCTTTGCTACTTAGAAACACAGGAGGAGAGAACAAATGCATCAGCTGGCAATGCACTGAGGATCATCTCTGGAAACGCTAAGGACTTCTCACTCAGCAAATAGATTTTGATGTAGGCATGTCTAGTTCAGAGAAGGGAGGCAAGAGAATGTCACCATTTCACATGAAAGCACATAGAGATGGGCCAAAACCCTTATATAGCACAAAGGGATTGTCAGTGTGGTTAAAAGCAAAACCATCATTGTGGTACTGGACTGTGCTGTACACACTGTTTCCTGGAGACCTGCCTGTCCTGGATGCAGAAGGGTGTACAAAAATCTGGGCTATTTACATGGATGAGGAATCATGGCCAGAATTCCACTGCATCTGCAGAGTCTGGGTTAGCCAATATGCTCTGGACATGCTGGGAGGGTTTTGCAACTGCACCAAAATGAGAACATGCTGCATGGCTCCATCTGCCTTCCCTATTTCAGCCTACCTGCAGGCCAGCAGACAGAAAGTGAGGAAATAAGGTCTGGCATGGTGGAAATAATATTTTTAAAAGGCAATATTTAAGTTTCCTGTTGCAGTGAAAGCCAGAAAACACATGCAGGATGAACTAAAAAGGCAGGATTTGATTTGTAGGGAGATTCAGTATCTCTCTGCTGCAAGACTGCACAGCGGCCTCAAAAAGCAATAACCTACTTTCTTTGCTTTAGCATTTTCAAAGTACCTAGAAAGGCATGGTATTGTCTTATGAAACCAGGACAACAATTGGGCAGCCCTGTGACTGGGGTGACACCCCAGAGCTGCTCCCTCCTTGCAGGAGCCTGCTTCCCTTGCCACCAACACATTTGGAACCAGCCATTTATTCCCAGCCAGCACAGAGAGCCCTTGCACAGGGATAGCCAAGGGGATGGGCTAATCCTAGGTACTCTTTCCTCACCTCTTGGATGCTGCATGTCCTGCACACAGCATCACTCAGGAAACTGAGGCTCCAGCAGCCCTCCCTCCACTGCAGCCCATAAACAGACTATGGGGTTGATGGTCTGTAACCCACCAGCTTGCAGGAGGTGAAAGGTGCTCCCTGGATCTGCAGAACTGGGACAAAACACCTGAAGGCAATTGTAAACATAAGGTGAGTTGCATCCCAGCTCCCAAAGAGCTTACCAGAGATCACCCATAGAGGCAGATCCTGGAGTGTAGGGGGACAGATCTTCAGATGTGTGGAGAAAAAGGACAGGAATGTTCAAAAGTGTGGAACTCTGTGAAGAAAATTTGTAAATAAGGGAAGAATTTCAGTGTCAAAAAAAAAAAAAAAAAAAAAAAAAAAAAAAAAAAAAAAAAGAGAAGACAGTGAAAGGGAGGAACAATGGGCTGAAACTCCAGAATGGTGAGGAGCAGGCAGATAAGGAGCACTGCTGTGCCATTTCTCACTTCATAAAGTCCAAAGATAGCCCGAGGAAATGATGAGGCAGCAGAATTAAATAAACCAGATAACAAGTACTTTTTCGTGCAACACTAAGCTGCAGTATTTGGGGTGAGTTGGAGGCTAGAGGATTAAGGAGGTTCACACAGGACCTGGACAAATCCATGAGGAAGGGCTAGGGCTAGGTAAGCACCACAGGCACAAGCCAGCCTGTCCCCACTGTCACAGACAGGCAGAGTGGTGCCAGCTGCAGATGGTTGGTAGGCACAGCACCCATCCTGCCTTGTGCTGCTTTTGTGCTGTCACCTGCCAACATTTTATCTAAGCTAACAAAAATACTGACTCAGATCATTGAGTCCAAATCCACCACCAAACCTGTCCTGGAGTGCCACATCCACCTGTCTTTAAAATGCCTCCAGGGATGACTACACACCACTTTCCTGGGCAGCCTGTTCCAGTGCTTGACAAACCTTTTGTTGAAGAAATTTTTCCAGGCTAATCCTCCCCTGGTGCAACTTGAGGCCACTTCCTTTGGTCCTAAACTTTGAAGCTCTTGCTTCCAGCAGGAATGCTGAGGAAGAGCAGCTTACTCTCAGCCTACCCAGTTACCTGGGCTAGTTTGAAAGCAAGATAAAGCAGCCCCCTGAGTGTTATGACAAGAAGCTTTTCAGCAAAAATGAAGCAGGGAGACTGTTTACAAGAACTACTTGTAAATGGAAACCAAGACACAAACCTGAAAGGAAAACCACATGGCCATAATCTCTCTCCTGTGAAAGGAGCAGTAATTGCAGAGTCACACAGCAAGCTAAATGGTCTCTGACCAAACGAGGATTACAACTGCATTCCTGGATCATACCTGACCTGGAGAGTGCTCTGAAGTGCAGGAAGGGGATCAGGCCTCCCCCCAGCTGCATTGCATGTCCCTGGCACAGCTGGACAAAAGGTTACAGATCAGCTCAGTGAAGTTTACACAACAACCCAAATGATTTTCCTGGAATGAGACCTTGACATGAATGTTTCCCGTGGGGATGGATACCAGCCTGCTGCCAGTTTCGTTGTCAACAGGAAAGGTGAGAAGTATGTGATGGGATTCTCCACATTTCATAATTCAACCCATAGGTGCTAAGTAAGTGTGGATTGAGGAGGCTGTTGCAGTATTTATTCTACCAGTGGATGTTCCATGCAAAACCTGGACTTCAGTGTGTACTTACCCCAGCTGAACCACGGGTTGGGTTTGGATTTGCACTGAAGGACTGTGCAGGATGGGGCTCACAGGGGCCAGCATGTGCTGCACATGTGCCCTTGGACAGATGCAGATGGAGAAACCAGCACTTGTACAAGCAACAAAGCTTAATAACATGACCCTTAATGCTTGAAGCTATGGAGCAGAGGTTCCACCCAGGGGTTTCTGCACCTCCATTGTGGCCATTGGAATGTGAGACAGCTCCAGGGCTGAGCTCTTCCAAACCCCCATCTGCCTCTGACATGGCACCTGTGGAAATGCAGGGTTGGCAGAAAGTCTAAAAACCAGCCAAGAGTGGCAATGCAACTGAAAAAACTTTATGGGATAGTGGCTTTGCTACACTGAGTAATGCCAACAGGGAATAAGAGATCTCCTCTAAAGACCAAAACCAAGGTCTGGGGTAGAAGGGCTTTATCATCAGCTCTGAAAAGGAGGCAGCAGTGTGCATTGACACAGGACATTCAGTAAGGGGCACAGTTAAATGTGTAAGAAAACAGGCAAGCCCTTGTTCTCCTTGGGAAAACTCTGGAGACAGACACTCTTGTACCCACACAGCTAAACATCCTATTGCACAGCCTTGCAACACAATTCTCACGGGTTTCACATGGTGGGAATGATGAAAGGGCTCACTGCAAAGCCCTCACATCAGCAGGGACCTCCCCTACTCCAGGTCACCACAGGCAAAAAGAGCAGGCACTGCCACAAAGCCCTTACCCTCAAACACACCATCGTCCCCTGACAGCCACAGTCACTGGTTTTGGTACGTGGGGAAACAAAACAGCCCAGCAAGCCAGTAACCACACACTGCTGAGCACTGTGGTGCAGACAGAGGCAGTGCCTGCAATTCACAGCTTTCTCTCTGACCAGCGCTTCTTGTGGCAAATGAAAGTGCCTGAAAACCACTGCAATCAGTGCTTGCCCAGCCCCAGACCCCAGTCAGCCCAGATCCCCCAGATACTGCTGTTTTTCCCAAGTAATTTGCAACTTTCAGCTTTCACTTGAGAACTCGACACGCTGCAAATTCCAAGAAAAGCTGCTTATATTTTTAGCAGCATCATGCTCAGGAAACAGAATCAAGAAATAATCCTTAAAGCATCAACCAAAAGCAAATAATTCAAGGAACTAATGGCTGTACTGACACCCTTTCCTAGCTAAGCACTGGTTATACCCCAGCGTATTTCTGATGATTGAGTGGAGGCACATTCCAAGCTTTCCCTACATCAAAAATATAGCAGTCATTTTTCAAGAGCTGAAATTTCACCAGTGGCTGCTAGTCACAGTGCTAACCATCATGACAAGCTGGCTCATTGCAGAAGGGAGTTGTTTTCTTTGTTAATTATGCTGTTATTTCCAAAAACATGCTTTAGATGATAGGATATAAATCTTGTGGGCCTCTCTGAAGTGCATTCCGGCTCACATAAATACCAGCAGTGAAAAAGCATTTGACAAAAGCATTAGACCTAAAAGAGGAACAGGGCTGGGGGGAATGCTGGTGAGAAGCACAGCTCTGTGATAGCACAGCAGCCAAAGAAAACAGGGATGCTCTGAGGTTGTCCTTTGTGGAGATGAAAAAACAGATAAAAAATGTTGACCCCACAGGTAGCAGCCATGCCAAAACCAGCATGTTTCTAGTTCCAGGTGGTGTTTATTATTTCTCCTCTTCCAAAGGGTTAGAGCATCTTTAGAGATCCTAGCAGCTTGCAGGAGACAAGGTGGCATCCACAACACAATGCATGCTGAAAGTGCTGCGCAGGACAGGAACTGCTGGGTTTGTTTCCCTCCAAGTTGGAAATATCTTGGAAGATCGTTCTATCTGCCCAGCAAGATGAATGTAAAGCTCAGACAGGACCAGGACAAACAAGAGAGGATTGATCTGCAGCAGGAAGGAGGGAGGTAAGTTGCTGCTGGGTGTTCAGGCAGGCAGCTGCCTCATTGCTGGACATTCGTGACAATAACAGCATCAGAAAGGAGATGGGAAGAACTCACAAGAAATAACCCAGTGCAGATGAGAAGGACCCCAGGAGTGACCAGAAAATCCATTCACTGGGCTCAAATGATTCATTCACTTCTTCAGTTGATGTGATCTGCAAGGAACTTGCAGATTTCTCTATAGCATTTGACTGGAGATCTGTGGTTTTGCATTTTTGGAAGAGACATTTCACCTTTTGCAATAAATTCTTGACTGATGCAAGAACAAAGAGATGCAAAGGAAACACTGGAAGTGATCTTACCAAGGGGCTAAGAAAACACTTCAAACCCACATGTCAGCTGAGGACAGATTCATGTGCAGCACGTGCTTATCTGTGCTACAGCATTTTTTGAAAGTATTATTGCTAAGAGAGATAAAGAAAATTTACAAGCATGCATATATTTCCAAAACCCATTTTATAGGATTCAGATTGGAGATCAGCAACTGCAGCCAAGAGGAAGGGTTAAAATCCCTGTATTGAGCACAAAAGTCAAAACATGACTGCTGAGTCAGAATCAGGTTTGTATCAGTTCAAAAAGATGAATGTGTTGCTCAAGAGCTGTTTTCTAGCATTTTATTTTATATAGCAAATTTTATGTATTGAGCTAGGCACACACTCTTCTATATGCACATAAAAATAAGCAGGTTCTGTAAAAATAATGGAGAGTTTTCTCCCTTTCTTTGCCAAGCATTGAGCTGAAACTCAGGGAGATTAGGACACAAAAAACCCCAAACAATCAACCGACCAAAATCTCCACTTATTGTGGAGAGGTTTGTGCTCACAAGAGGTTTGTGCTCACAAAAGCACAAACTGTGTTTTTAGTTTTTGCACTGCTCTGTGTTTGAAGCCTGGTTCCCTCTGACTCTGGGTATAGCTGTGACTGCTCCCTAGTACAGTAAATGCAAACTGAAGTCCCAAGCCAGGTAACACCTGAGAAAACAGCTTAAAATATTATTTTTGCACCAGAAAGGACTGGAAGGTGAGCTCCAGCTCTACCCAAGCTTTGCCTTCTGCAGCCCTTGCTTTATTTCCAAATACCCTTCTCCAGCATTCCAAGAAGCAAAGGGTCGTACAGGAAAAAAACCTCTTGATCTTCTATGTGAGAGGAGAGACAAGGAAGATAAAAGAGGATTTCACTTTCCACCCCACCTTCTACTCTAGGCAGATCCTAGGATGCTGGCCTTGGGCAGAGATGTTCTGGCATGCCCTCATCCATCTACCACCTCCCCTTTCCTTTCCTATGCAACCATTGTGTGTGAGGTCTGCAGCACTGGGTATCTCTTGGTACATTGCAGAGGGTTTGGGGTGCCTTTTCCTTCCTCTCTTCTTCACACACTTGCACACAGAATATTGTCAGGCATTGCTCCCCATCTCCTTTCCAGTTATGCTGCTGGATAATACAGGAAACATAAACCACAGGACGAGAACCTCTCACATTGATGATATTGCAAGGTCACAGCTCCCCATTTCTTTTTACTTTAAAAGCTCTGTAACACAGCCACGACTCCAAAGTGAATTTTAATAAGTTCCTGTAGTTGACTCTGTGCTGAAATATTATTTAATTTCATATTTCTCAAATCTCTGGAAAACACAGAAATCTGGCTATATTAGGTTTCTCTTTAATTTTCTTTTTAAACACATCATTGCAATGCTCAGCAACCCCAGCTATTCTAATGAACTCTGCTTTAAATGCAAAACATGTTTTTTAGCACTTAAAAATCAATCAAGCTGCCAGAAATTGCTAAAATAGCTCATATGAATTCCCTACCATTTTCTACATGCAAAGGTCAAGCCTGGGAGATGAGCAGGCACTATGAGTTTGCAGACTGGCTCCATCTGTTACACATAAAGTTTGGGCTTGGCAGTGAAAACACTAGAGGAAGGGGGGGAAACCCAAGACTTATTGTCTGTGTTTACTAACTGCAGGGCCTAATCTTGCAGGGAGCTGAGTGTCTCAAGCCTTGGCAGGGTGGAGGGGTCACACTGGTGTTCACCCATCTTTGGGGACCTGCACAGAGCTCACCTCTTCCTGTTTTTATTAAGTCACAGAAACCTGTGGTTTTTTTTGAAGCTTTCACCTTGGCTTTCTCTGTGCCTGTCCCACTGGCTGGGATGTCCATGAGTGCTGTGGTGTGGGAAATACCACACCAAACCTCCACCTGGGTTGTCCTCTGCACCCACAAGTGTGGACAGGGGTAGTGAAAGGCTGTGCCTGTTCGAACCTCAGGACAACTGGTGCTGCTGGCTGCAGCTGTGCCCTGTCTGCAGACAGTGATAAAGAGGGAGTCATGTTTTTAATACCAGAATGTGAGAAGACCTTGTATCAGCAAGGACACAAGAGAGAGAGAGCAAGCTGCACAGCTGCCTCCCCAGCATTCCTCCCCGCGATGATTAATGAGAGCAGACCATGGGCTGCGTGGCCGTAATCGAGGGTGACATGCCAGCAAGCCCTGTGTTTGTGCAAGGATGGAGGCAGCCCAAAGCTGCGCTGGTGGGAGAGGAGTGGCAGGGAGCCGTGGACAGGTGGGAAGGCAGGGGCACTCTCCTGCCCTTGCCCTTGGGATGCTCAGCATTCCAGCACTGCCAGGCTGCCACTTCACCACGGCTTAGCTGTGCCCATGGAAAGGCAAGACAAATGGATCTCTTTTCACTTGCATTTCTACCTTTATCATTCAAAGGGTTAGGTGTTCCTCTAGCACTGGAGGTATTTTTCTCCTGTTGTCCTTTGTCCATGAAAGCCATACTCCTGGTATGCCAGGGCGGCAGAAGAGGGGATGCAAGGGACACAAATCCACCTTGCACTGGCCCGGCAAGGCTGGAAAGACACTGCTAGCCTGGGGCAATTCCTCCAGCGTGAGTCACATCATGGACCAGAAGTACCAGCCTGGGTTACTAGCTAAGCAACAACCAAAAACAACCCAATAAGGAGAACAATGTTATTGCATCTCGAAATTACGCTTGTGGTAAAATGAAAACCTTTGCAAGAAGCGCAAAAGTCTGCCAGATTAGAGCAGAGGGCAGGAGGAGGAGGACGGCTATTAAAATGGAAGTCAGATCTGAGCTTCTTGTCAGGCTGAATTCTTTGCTGTGAATAATAAGCTTTTACCACAAAGAGAAAAGAAAGTTTGTTCATTAGCTGGGGTTTTTCCAGAACCCACACAACATCTAAAATTCTACAGCCTTTCTTGTCCCAGTGAAAAATAATTACTCTAAAGAATATTCTTCAATGAACCCTTAGGGGACAAATTATGATACTTCACTGGAAACACTCTGTTCTTTTCCTTTCGCAAAAAAATGTTCTTGTGCTTGTTTCCAGGAGGTAGGCAGGCAAGCACTGCAGCCAGCAGGAAGGCTCTTTGGTAATCCATTTAAAATTGCGTGCTCCGTGGCAGCTTTACTGCACCACTCGTGGTGGAGATGCTTCAGTTCTGTAAAATTCAGCAGCATCAATCAGAAGTCCCATCTAGCAGCATCCCTGCAGGAACCCCCAGCAAAGGTGCTTTACAGCCCAGGGTCAAGCACTACAGGCACTCAAGGGACATGCATTTATCTGCATTTGTCAGCTTAAATCTTCCTACAAGCACTGGGGCAAATCTGGCCGGCAAATTTGGTTTTGAGTATCCAGGAAATATGGCTTGTACACAACAAAATAACTAATTTAAACAGGATGCAAGAAGCTTTTCTTGTAGGATATTTATGTTGCTGTGATGTTTTATAAATAACAGAGGAAAAATAGTAAATAAAAAAGGATTGGGCTTCTCGTGAATGCACAGATTGTTTCAATCATGTCAGACTTTACCAAAAATGCTACTTTATTGTGCCTCCAGCTGCCACCCATCCAGAATTTCAGATACACCTCAAGGAAATGTGATACAGGCCGGTGATGCTATGGACAATCTTTGTTTTCAGTGATTGTAGGGTGCATTTTTAATATGCCTCCCTATCCCATCTGAAGAATTCTTGTCAGGTGTCAGAACCTCCACTGTTTCCATTGAAAAGGAGTAAAAATAAAACCTCTTACGTGCACTGTGGAAGTTCACAATCCAGCAGCATGTTCAGGGACCTATTAATGCCTCATTTTCATGCAATAATGAAAACAGCTATCCTTGACTTAATTAAATTATTACCACATAAAAATATTATGTGGAATTACAGCAGGAAAGGGATTATCCCTGTTAGCTTACAAATTTTTTTGATTGAACAGCACTGACTAGAAAAGTGCTGGAATCTGTTCACATGCAGGCAAAAATCCAAAAGAGAGTGCTTTTGAAAAGTAGCATTCCAGATTGAGCATTTTAAAATAGCTACAAATAGGAGTTATTTTATTTATTTTTCTTTCTTTATGTACAACAATGGTGTGTTCCAGGCTCCCAGGAAAATTACTATTAGTACTTTGTTGATGCTGGATCTTGGGTTATTCTCTGTAGGGCAGGCAGGGTGCATTCACAGGCTCCTGCCACAACAGCTTTGCAGTGGTGCTGTGAAATTTGTTTTATTCCAAACTATTCCTTCCTGCCATCTTCCAGAGTCTCCCCTAACCACTGTGTTATCTCTGACTTGATCCCAACATGGTTATTACTCACAAAATAAATGGTACCTACACAACCATGTTGCAGATAATAACTGAGAGGATGGGGTTACTTGAAGTATTTTCTGCAACTGTGCTCCACAAAGAAGTGATCTTTTATTCTGTGCTATAATATAAAGTAAATTAATTCAGCTCTATGAATTTTCCAAGCAATCTGATCCCAGTGTCATGTAAAAAAATCTATATATGTGTATACCCATTGAAAATAAAATCCCAAAAAATTTTTTAAAACTATTTCTCAGGAGCTCCCTCCTAAGTGGCTTGTCTCTGACTTCAACAGGCTAGGTCAAAATCTCCAGGCAGACCCAGCCAGTACAGGAAAAATGCTGATTAATCACAATTCAAGTGTTTCCCATGACTGTGTCAATTTTGATGACATTTTCAACAGAAAAAAATCCCAGGTAATTTGAAGAACATTTCAAGTCTTCTCACACAGTGTTCACAGAAATAAAAAAAAAAAGTGCTTAAAAATTCTTATTTTAGCCTGTAAATCAGGAGATAGCATGCACCAAGTATTGTTATTTCTTGTTTTCTGACATATTTGTTTGCAAACTCTTGAATACAATTAGCCTCTGCTCTTGACTTGTGCTGCTCAACCAATCCCAGATCCCTTGGGTTTGCTCCCAGCAGGATGAATGACAAGACTTGCTCTCCAAAGGACTGAGAATGTACAAGTGCTGCCAAACCACAGCCAGGCTTATGGTACTACCAAATAACTCAGGTAGCTTTGGTGGCAATGGCTAAGAGAATTAGTTTATACTTGAATGTCAAATCTTTGCTTTTAAAAATGGGTATCTTATTCAGAAGAATCTGAATAATGTGAGATTTCTTTTTCCCCCTACAAACAAGACACTTAAGCCTGTTTTCCTGCTACTCCCAGTGTCTGTAATTTACCCGTGAGCTCACCCACTGATTTCAGCAGAGAAACCATCCATGCATTCTCCAGCTCTGATTTGACCAGATTGGTTGCTGTGATTTACTTTTACATGCACTGCAAATAACAGTGTCCTGTTTCCACGGGTTATTTTTGACCTAGCAATGCTTCATTTACACACTGTAGTCAGTCATTTTTCTCCATGCTCAGGATATTGGTTTGGTTTTCAAACGTGGCAGAACACTAACACTAACCCCCCCAAAAATGCCACCCATTAGGGACATCAACTAGGTAACTGGTGTCAATGAAAACGTGTCTCCAGCTTTCAATCCAGCTCATGAAAGGACAATTTCATCTTTGTATGGCAACAGTCCAGGTCACCCCATGCCTTTGGACATGGTGTGTAAATACAGACAGATGCCACGTGTGCAATTTGAGACGTGAGGTGAAGTAGTTTTGTGAACATTTGCATTAAAAAAGCATTAAGCAGCTGAATGCCACCAGCTGCTGATGGAGCTCAGTGTGGAGCCATCCCATTGCCCAGCTCTGAGAGCACCACAGGGCAGCATCACACGTCTGCTTTCCAGAGGGCAGCGACTCACAGTGCAGATAAACCAATAAATCCCTGGGTAAACAGGCTCAGAATCCCAATATCAGAAAGGAGGCTCTGTAGCTGAATGATGAATAAAGACATCAGGCAAGCCCTGCTGTGATCTCATTATAGCTGAGGTTTAACTTCCCAAGTTGTGCCAGTCAGTGGTTTAATCTGCCTGGAGATGTGGTGGATTTTGATTCTGGAGTTGCAGGACACAGACTATTAACCCCTTGGCAAAGTGTAGGAAGAGAAGATGTCTCTGTAAACAGAAGATTGCTCCTCTAAAATCCTTGCTTGAGGAGTATGCCTTCACAGGTAGACAAAGAAGAGACAGTCATATTCTTCTCTAAATATACATGACAAATATCATCAGAGGAAATGAATAGCAAACGCTGAGGTTGAGGAAATGGGTCGAGCAAAGGAAGGAGAAACCATACATGAGTCTTGTAACAGCCTGGAAAATGATCCTTCAAAATCACAGTGGCAGTCTGAAAATAGTCAGAGATCATCCTCCTCTGGAGCCACTTCAAGTACCTGTGGGGGTGGCTTTACTTTCTCTTCTAATTTTCAGCTGGCATTCAAACAGTGATAAAGAAGACTTCTCCTTAACTCTGGAGGACAGCTTGCCTTTCAATCCAGAGGGTGCAAAGCAGATGGTTAAGATCTATGGAATTTAGGTTATAATTGTGATTAAGGATAAAATTTAAGCTTGTCTTACAACTGCAGCCATGGTACATGGCCATGGTACACATGGTGTGAAATGACCAGCACAGCAGACTGGGGAGTCTCACCTCATCCTACTGCAGGGACCCTGGGCCATGGTGCCTCTGCCAACTTTTGGGCAGGAATCAAGTGCTCTGTTTGAGAGGTTTGATTACCTGAGCAAGATTTATGCTATGCCAAGGTCCCAGTAATTTAGTTTTGTGAACTTTTTAAAGCAAGCATTCTATGTGTGTGTTCGTGACAGGTAGAAAAGCAGATGAGAGGATGGGAACCCCCTACACATTATAGAGAACTGATCTGAAAGGGAAAAACAAGGAACATACAGAAGAATGCAAAAATAATTCAATAAGTCCACTGACAAGATTGAAAGCATTGATGCTAAGATATATGCACCAATGTTAGACTTCTGTGGTATGCAGAACAACCACTGAACACCAAATGAGAGCTGAAGTTACTTCCTACTTAAATGACCTAGAGAGGTTACAAAGAGGTGTCATATAGACACTGCATCAATTTAGTAACAAATAAGGTGCCATACAGACACAGAGATGAGAGGGCTGATGTCACTTACTAGCAGGGAGACCCTGCACAGTCTTGGTTTAAATCCCTGTGTCCTACGTTTCACAAGTGGCAGCTGCTGAGTAGCCCCTTGGCTGATCCCTTTTCTGTTGTGTTTATGGAAAACTTCGAAAGGGCTCACTGGTGACATGCCATCAACACTCTTGTGTGTATACATTGCACTGTCCCAAAGTCCTTTATCCTCATCTTGCTGTCTTTCCACCCCAAAAGTTGCAGCATTTTGGCAAAGGGGCTGTTTCTCCTGCTCTGTGCTGTACGAGCATCCTCCACCAGAGCTGGGAATGCAGAGCACTGGGATGGCACAAATAGCAGCAATCCAGGCCTCACTTTTACTTCCTTTGCTTGTGTAAACATGGGCATGGACAGATTGAGGAAGGAAGGATAATAATCATCCTCTTGCTAATGGATTTGGACACTTCAGTATTTCAACTGTATGTGTAGAACATCCCTGCATACCAACAAGTTATTTCCATTGTTGGCTGGGTTTTGATTTACAGCATTAAAACAGACTCACAGTCAAAGCATTGCTGTGTATAATCCAGCTGAGGCAGTGTTCTTGTAGCAGTTGAGAATTAGACAGGTTTTAGAAGCTGGAACCAATTGCCAGTTACAATGAAAGAGGAACCTCTACATAAATGGCTCAGGATTTCCTGTTATTGCAGATTGATTTTTGTGATGCAAGGCAAGATTCATTTTTTTCCCCCCAATAATTAAACACATGTGAAGTAGCATTCTTTCCAGTCCACAACAATGACTTTCCTGGAGATTGTTTTGACAGCGCTTTCAACTGAAATATTTTTTTATTAATATAAATAAGTTTGTTTCCCAAAGTCATGACTGCACAATGATATCACAGCACACCAATCTGCTTTTTGAGGAAAGAAAGATGTTATTTTAAGAATGTTCACAACACAATTCCTTGAAAAAAGGCTATCTTAATCCACTCCATTTGCTAGAAACTTTTGGGCTTGCTGGCAAATATGAGGCTGGTGCAAAAAGCTTTAGCATGAGGAAAAGTAAGATAAGGTTTAAAAGTACATTACTGTTTCATACAAGAAAACTTAAAAATGACAGTTACTCAAGTCCACTGTTGTTTTTTGCCTATATGGCATTACAAAGGTAAACTTCTCAGACAGCTTATTGCATCTCATCTGTAAAATAATTGCTTTTGATATAAAAAATGTGCACAGCTTATTACTGCCTGGAAGTGGACTATGGCCCTAGTCCAAAGCTTGTTGATGTTAGTGGGGATTCTTACACAGAGTTTAATATCTTAGTTAGCAGGAAGTGCACTGTCAAGAAACTTGTTTTTCCGAATACCATGATCTAACCACTAGAGATAACTCGATGGTTTCTAACAAGCGTTGAAAATACTAGCAGGGTAAGCAAAAATTAGGGCCAGTTTGTGTTGTTCCTTGTCAAAGGGAACAGACACTCGTGCCACAATAGCCCTGCTCAGCGCTTTTCACTGCAAAGCCTGTGGTCCCCACAGCCCTGGCTAGGACTTCTGCTCAAAGCTGTGTGTGCTCTGCATCTCCCTGAGCCTCTGTTTCTTGCTGCATCCTCCTTTTTACCTACACTCCAAGGGTGAAGCGCTGCCCAGTTTGCCCAGTTCACACATCCAGAGCCCTGCTTGCCCTCTTCCCTCTGCAGAGGCACCACTGGAAAGATGAAAGTGGGTCGTATCAAGGAGATTTAGCCATAAAACAGCGAATGGGCAAGTGGCCACACAGCCCACACTTCAAAGGGCAATACAGTCCTTGGGTCTCTGTCCTGGAGAAAGGCCTGTGTGCAATAAACATCAGATAACTGAAGCCTGAAATGAGCCCTTTGTATTTTCACTGTTGCTTTTTATTAAATGTGGGATAACATATCTTTTATTACCTCCAGTGAAGCAATTCATTTGTACCCACAGTGGCTTTGGGGAAAGACCCAACTTCATTTTCACCTTGACTAAGCCCTTCCACCCCTTTCCCCCACCACCCCCCCACCTTTACTGTTGCTTTTTGTGCCGAATGAATGAATGCTCACTCAGGCTTCAAAGTACATGGCAGTTTAAAAGGCCTTGTTTGTTAAGATCTCCCAGCCGTCTGCTGGGGAATTCCACACAAAAGCAGATCTCCCCTTAGGGATTATTTCGCTACCTTTGAAGACTGTTTGCCAGCATGGCTGCTTTTTATTTGCAGAGGTATTTCAGCCCTGTGAACTGACGGACTGTGTTAGGCTGTGGGGATGGCCACGCTGAAACAGCTTCACAGGCCAAGTCTGAATGTTGACTTGCTGATATCCAGCTTCCTTCAGGCTTTTTTTTTTCCTACTCAGCCTAGTCCTTTGAAAAGCAGTTGGACAAATCTTCCCACTGAAGCTGAGACACATTTAGGGATTAAGGGTGCAAGTCCCACACCAATTCTGGTGTTGGCAGCCCTGCCATTTGCCCCCAGGGACACAGAGCAGAAGGGCACTGGAACCTTGTTCCCATGAATCCAGTACTTGAGCTGAGGATCTCACTGTCAAACACGACTCATCACAAGTATCTTTCCACTTTCCCCATTAAAAAAAGGTGCCTGAAGAATCCTGAAGCTGCAGGAAAGGGCTCCAGGCAAACAGTTCAGTACTGAGCAACATCTTGAAATAAAATTTGCCACTGTCTTGCTCAGGCAGCCTCTCCCTCTCATGGGCTTTCATGGAGCTCCGTCTTTCAGGTCCTTTGTTTTCCCTGGATGCCTCTGGATGTTTAGCTTTGGGATCTGGAATTCATTAGGTAGCCAGGTGGCTAGAAGTCAGCCACTGCTATACCAAAATCCCTTCGGGATTAGCCCAAAGCAACATCCCTAATGACACCCAACAGCTGCAGTTAACTCCAGAAGGATTCAAGATGGTCAAATGTGATTGAAGACCCACTCCTGAAACAAAAAGTCTCCTTTCTAAAAGATGTAATGCAACATTTTCCTGAACAAGACACAGATGCATCCTATCTTCTCAGCACTGAGCATACACATCTCTCTCTGACTCCAAACTGGGATTTAGAAGTGCTGAGAAGTTTTGAGAACTGAAATGCAAAGTCTGAGCCTGAAAAGGTGCCAAGATGATGGCTTTAAAGCTCATGATCTGATAGATGTGGGCTGGCACAGCAAAACCAGGAATAAAAGATGGGAGATGGGAGATGGGGAACAGCCCAGTGCACATCCCTGTGTGCAGTCAGTGCAGGCAACCCATGTCTCCCTTTGCCAAGTTTCCTTAATATTTTAGAGAAGATAAATTATCTCCTTAACATATATAACACTCTTGTCTAGATAATGTTAGGAGAAGTGAAAAGAAAACAGACAGGGAATATAGGCAACCCCCTACACTCTAAATTGATAAATTTGATTGTAAACACATGCGCTTAACATTTATTTTAAATGAGTAGGTTTAAGAATTAGTTCTGGGGATGTGCTGTAAATAAAACCAAAACAAACACAAATGGTTGGGGTTTTTTTCTTATTCCATAGCTATGATAATGAAGGAGCTGGAACAACTCTAACTGTTATAACTCATTTGTCTAAGTCATTGCCCTACTTGTCTGAGCTTCATTTTTAGAAATTCACCAACTAAACCAAAATGCATTTCTAAGGCCAAACTGGAATGGAACAAAGGACTTCTCCCATGAGGTAATCCCACAGCAGAATACTGTTCTGTCCTGTGCACAGAGCTGTACCAAAATACTGCCAAGCTGAAGTTTCTGCTCAAATTGTTTGCGTATGTTCAACTGGAAAAGTGCATGAGGAATGGCATGGATTAGCTGTACTTGCTCATGGAGCAGTGCAGGCATGTCAGGCCTGTCACAGTACAGATGGCAGATGCTTGACTTCAAAAAGCTGCACCTTCAAGTAAAGTGTAGTAACCTAAAACTGACCCAGAGGGACAGCCATGTATTTATGGCTGCAAAAACCCTGCTGTATCAAAGCTGAAAGATTAAGTACCAGTAAACCACCACCTCTCATTATGTCAAATGCACTATGATGTAAAAATTAATGATTCAGTGTCATTTCTGACATTATGTTATGGGCCAGAAAGTTAAAAAATAGAGAGAAACATTCAGAATTAAAATGCTGGCAGTTTCCAACATTAGGTGAAGTAGTAGGATAAGGACCAGCCCTTGCTATTAATTATAATTAACACAAGTTAATTATCAGCTGCATAAGGTGGGAAGAACCTTGGCAGGCAGAGTGATCTGGAAAGCTGCATTCACACAAATCCAGGAGACACCAGAAAGCCAACAGACATCCCAACACCCTGGGAAACTTGCTGGGAAGAAACCCAGCACATCCCAGAAGGAGCTTCTACACATTCATAAATTCTAACTGAATGTAAAACATCCAGGAATGAGACCTCAGAGATGTGAGGAATCCAGTGAGAACATCTGTTCACTGCACAGGAGGATAAGTTACATAGCCAAGAAAATATTACATTGCCTCAAGAAAGATAAAGATAGTAGCATTAATTTTCTAGCAATAGGCTTGAATCTCTAGAAATAATAAAACCTAACTTTTGTTTGGGGGAAAACAAAATTCAACCTGACTCTGAACCTCTCAGAAAACTTGGTCTAAAGAGGGTTGTTTATCCTGTGTAATCAATCACAAGAGGGTATGGCCACATGAGAGAGAGACCTTTGATACTTGGGCACTCTAAGATTTGCTCTGCAGATTCCTGCTGAGACACAAACCTGTGTCTTAGGACAGTAACCCACTGGCAGGGTCAATACTGGGCATTAACAGAACTTAAGGAATGCTTCCAAGAGTTTAAAAAATACACAGTTTATGTCAGTGATGTCAAATACTCGTACAAAATTAAAAGAGATGGTAAGAGCATAGCTGGTTTAAATCTTAGAAGGGACAAAGAAAAAGAAGCCCACAAAGACTGGAGGAGTTTTGGTATCCATCATAGGCAGCCTTCATTTTAAAGACACCCAGCCTGGTAACACAGTGTCCGTGCTGTCGGTGGGAAAACACCACTCCCAGCAGCTGCTGAACTCATTAGCATCTAGCCCCTCACAGCCACCCTGAGGACATCCCAGAAAGTACAGAAATAAGCCCTTTTCTCAGCCTCCAATGACTCCCACCCAGATGACATCCACAGCCGACAGATACTCAGTTATGTGAGGAGCCACTTATCCTGAGTTTGGTTAGAAAGCTCACAGCTGCTTAGTGTGCTTCTTGGGCTTTACCTCAGCTTTTCAGGACTGGCCTTTTCAGTAGGACTTGGTGAGAACTGTAATTTATATCCTGGGTTGCATGCCACATCATGCAGAGATAAGAAACCTTCATTTCACCAGCTCTCCCTTTTCCTACAGTTTATCAGTAAATTCCGCAATCTCTGTTGTGTGTAAATAAGTCACCTATGGAAAATGCCTGTGTCAGAGCACACACCTCTGGAGAGTTAACAGCAGGCTCACCTCCTCTTTGCTAACCCCATCTCTCCCAGGGATGGTCATTACACACCCAGCCCAGACAGATGCTGGACCAGCAGCTACTTTGGCAGGTTCCCACCTCTCTGGGAAGCTGACAAAAGGAAGAAGTCCCCACATTCTCTGCTGCCTCATCATGGTGATACACCAGCCTAAGGATGGGTGACTGAAGAGCTGCTCTTTGGCCTCAGCAATTTCAGACCCACCAGTGGGGGTGAGAATCAAACAACCTGCAGGTTACCTGTTGAACATGTTTTGAGCAAAAAGGGGAGGTGAGGATAAACTTTGTGCATGACGTGAGTGGTAAAACAGCTTCCTGGGATCTCTGGAAAGCACCTGATCAGGATGTTCAGGGTTAAACCAGTGCAGGGAACTGGCTCTAGACATGACTACAAGGCAATGCTGCCCCAGGGCGTGGGATCAGTGTCTGGAGCTGGGCTGTTGGCACTGTACAGCCTTTCCTACATCAGCCCAAAGCACACACACAACCTAAAGTGAGGCCCTTTGGAGATCAAGGACAGGTTACAGCCCTTGCACAGAAACCAGCAATAGGGCTGGAGGACCAGTAGGAAAGAAATGCATCACCTCAGTGGTTAAAGGTGACCAGGGTAAGGTTAGAAATCAGCCACAAACCTGTAACAATGCCATACCAGTAAGGTGAGGAGGTTTTGGGGAGCCAAATGAGTGGTCAACCAACCCTGTGCCAGCAGAAACAACCCCAGGCTTTGTACGCACAGACCTGCCTATGCTGAACCTGACCACAATTCCTCCCTGCTTCTGCAGAAAATCCCAATGGAAGTGCATACCTCAATAATTTCTTTCCTAACTGGTTACAAATGAGAAACTTTTACTTAACAGAAAATATATTTTAAGAGATGTTTCTCCCAGAAATCAGATTTAAGAAATACAAGGGATTAGAAACAGAGACTTTATAGGAGAAACTTCTGATGGAGTAAATTTTACCAAATAAATGTCTGTGAAATATTCTGGAGTCTGCCAGGCTGAAAAGTCTTAAAATGTGTGATTGCACTATAGTATCTGATACTAAATCACTGGCACATTGTGGGAAACAGGGGGAATCAGATGAAATTAGGAGGAATCAGATGCAAATGAAATAAACACAAGTTTTACCAACACAATGGCTATTTAAACAGTAGATCTACTTGCCAAGAGATGATAAAAATTTCTTCAGTCAAAGGGGAAATTGAATTAAGTCATGCAAGAATAATCCGTAATTTTGACTGAATATAACTGAATTTATAGAAAATACCTCCTGCTCTGCAAGTCCCTGAATTGAAAATGGTTGAAAACTGGAGGAAAATTACAGAAAACTACAGCAGAGTATTGAGGAGAAGGTCTCTGGAAACTCATGAAGGTGACATATTGGGACTGGTGGACTACCAGCATCACTTAACCCAATGGTACTGCTGGTTTTAGGCAGCACTTTAGGCTGTAGCATTGCAGCTTGGTGGACAGGAGGCACCAGAAGTGCTGAGTTTTTTAGTATTGTCGTTGCACAGATCTGTTAGGAGTATCTGCAGGCTGCTCACTCCAGTCCCCTGAGTAATCACAATCCCCACAGGAGTGGGGAAAACCCACCAAAAAACGGGCACAAGCAATTTCTGTGCACAGGAACCAAAGACCCTGCTCCAGTCAAACAAGTGAAAACACCTTTACCCTACACCACGTTCCTACAGATCCCACAGCTGAAGCCCATGTCCAGGTTTTGTCCACACCAGGTTTTGTCCACTCTCAGGGGTGTCACCTCAGCTGCCCTCATGGGTGAAATGCAGAGAGCATCCACTGCTGCAGCTTGCAAAGGATTGGCTTTCTTGTGGCTTAAGTCTCAGTATTCACAAACACCCTAGCAAAGGCTTGCATTCTGTTTTGTTCCATCAGCTGGCTTGTGAAAAGCAAACTATCCTCTAACAGGCATCCCTGGAAAATGCAGGGACATGGGACCAAAATGCTTGCACTGCATGTCCAAGTCACAGGCATCTTGTTAAAGAAGGCCCTACAATGATCCCAGGGACCAGCTGCATCTGCAGGTATAAAATATAAAATATTATTTAATATCTGCAGGTGTAAAATATGGCACAATGACATATTTGGGGAAAAGAACAGAAAAGAAAATAATGTAAAAAAGAAATGTGTAATGAGTTGACAAGAGACTTGCAGGCAGCCAACTGATACCTTTTGCTTTTCTGGACAGATGCTAACCCATCCTTTCATCATTTCCATAATAATCCAATCACAATTCCAAATATTTCCTACAGCATGTTATGGGGTATCAGCAATCATAACCCTGGAACTACAGATGTTAGGCAAAAACAAGAAGAATGAAGTTAGCTGAAAAAAAGGTTAATGGTATACAAACTCACTAAGCTACAAAATGCAGCTCTTAGTTGCATAATGTGGGTGAATTTAATGTTGTTTCTAAGCTTAAAATAACAAGAGTCCTGCATTTGTTCAGCAACACAGGGAGCATAGGGAGGCTGTTCAGACCATGAGTTAAATGGAGGGGATAGGTGACAGTTTCAACAAATCCAAGACTTAAAGTTGTCTTCCTTTCCCTTCTCACCAGAACGGGATATTTTGACAGCTGAATGTGTCTGGCTCTCCTGAGAGAGGCAAAGATATGGACTGGGACTTGACATCACCAATTGCATCAACACTGAGCAATAAACAGCTGCACACAGTGTCTGCAAACAAAGTTCTCCTTTACAGAAACAGGGAAACTCACAAAGTATGGGTTAAAATCAAAGTGGAAATGGAAGCTGCAGATTCCAGTCCATTCAGAGACTTCTTGGTTCCCAATTGCACATCCTGGCGTGCATGGTCTGCCTTCAGCAGAGCAGTCAGGCATCCCCCTGCCTCCTGAAGCATTGCCATTTTCCTATTATTTCTCAAAAAAAAAACCAAAAAAAAAAAAACCAAAAAAAACCCTTAATACAGCTTTTTCCCTGCGGGAGCACTCACCCCTCCGGCAGCCCACGAGCAGAGCTGCTTGCCTTGCCAGTGGCCCCACAAAGAGAGATTTTCTGAGCCTGGAAAAGGAGCTGTTGTGGGGAAATCTACTCCCTTGGAGAAGGGGAGGAATTTGGAGATAACACCAGCAGAGGATATAAACAATGGACACCCGACGGACTCGCGCACACGGAGCAAATGCCCTCGCACCACGAAAAAATGCACAGGACACATCAAAATGCCCACCCAGGTTTGACAACACTGCAGACAGTCTCCTATTCCTTATCCTCCAGAGTAATATTCAAAACAAAGGGCTATTTTTTTAAGATTAAGAGCAGAGACAGTGGGATTATATAAAAGATTTGACAAAGTGTATAATGGACGGACTCAGCATGAAAACGGGTTTGGGTGGGTGCCAAAGGCTCAGGTCACAAAAACTACTTTGTTTCTTCTTTTCCCCCTGCTTTTAAAGTCTTTATAAATAAGCATCGTTGGAAACAAGCTATTTTTCTTCCTATTTGTAGACATCAAAATGATTTCTTAAGCTTGGAAAATATTTCAGATCCAGCTTCAGAAATCAGAAATTTGAAGTTTAATTTGCTTCTGATGATAAAAACCAATTAATTAAATAGGCATTTCTGCTATTTGAAGTTAGGAGAGAATACTCCTTCATATTAAGTTTGGTGACATGAAGAGCAACAAGTTTACCCAGCTTCCAAGATACCTTCTGGCATTAGCATACAATGTGCTAAAGGTGCACACACAAAACAGAAGTAACCTTGATGCTCCTGCAAGATAATATTCACCCTTATGATAATAATTGAAATTGGCTCAGTTGTCTCACAGTGTTCACTTCAGGACTGAGATATGAAGAGTAGAATCAAATATGAATCATTTAGAGGAAAATCACAAGGCTTTGGGACTCTGTGGCCACCAGTGACTTTTTGCTCTTGCTCCCTGCAAACACTCTGGTCACTCACTTGTGGGGGAGGTTGGAAGTTCAGGTTTGTTTGTGAACACTCTTGTGTCAGCCTGAAGCTGCCATGCAGGCAGAGCAGTTCAGGGACAAGCACCAGGGGATGGGGAGACACGAGGAACTTGTAGTGCCAGCCAGGACTCTGCACCACAAAACTGCAGATGAAGTTCTGCTTGAAAAACACCAGAGCAACAAACAGCATTTCCAGCGGGACACTCAGGATGATGCCATCACTGTGTTTCCTGGCAGCAAAGTCAGGCCATTCTGTATGCCACATCAAGGAGGTCCAATAAAAGCAATAGAGAGGGATGTGATCTTCAAAGCTGTCCTTTGAACCCTAAAACTGCAGGGATTAACCTGGGCCTGTAGGAATGTGGTACTGTAAGAGTGGATCCCACCAGTGTAAAGTGCTGAGGAAGGCAGCTTGCAGCAGGCACAGGGATATTGCACACCTTGGGGGTCCTTCACTTGATGTTTTTGGCTTTTTTGTTTTGTTCTGTTTTGCTTTGTTTATCTTCTTGAGTCCCTCTATAGAAAATAGTTTAAAAAATAACCACCACCACCAAAAAATCCATCCCTTCACCCCCATGCACAGCTTTTTCTTAGGACAGCTAGGAATCATCAGCTCAGGTGTTAAGCAAGGCTTTGGATGCAAGATTCCCAATGAAATTGAAAGGATGAGCAATTCTGCCACAGCAGCTAAAAGCTCCCATTGATAACTGCACAGGTTGAGAGTACTGTGCTGCCTTTCTCTATTAGCAAACTTGCCAGATGTTTGATTCAAAGCTTCCCTCATCCTACAGGAATCCAGATGCAGCTTTTGGCATGATGCTAGCTCAAATTATTTATAAAGCCCCTCTGTGCACTTAAAATGACAGTGTAATTAAGATTAGAAAACAACAATCAATCCAGAATTTGATAGTACCACTGAAAGCCTAAGAATGAACAATTAAAATTGGTTTTAGTTATGCAACCCATATGTAGGATGAATTTGTTAGAGACAATCTGGACAGAAATCTTTTTAGTAAGCCAAGAAGTTTAGGAGAGATAAAAGGAATGTATTAGTGCATCCAAACTGTTAAAACAAATTTCAAGTGTTTTGTCATTTTTGAATGTAGCATTTTGGCTCTTCAAATCTTTCATGGCTTTTTAAGAGACGTACTTTATTTTCAAGTTACTGAGAAACTAAATCAGCCCGTCACCTCACTAAGTACATGCATGTGTTCTCCAAATACCCAGAAAGATGAAACACTGTAAAACAAGATTATTTTGGAAATTATTAAACAAAAGAGCAGCATAAATAACCAGTGATGATAAGACCACAGAACTGCAATAGGTAGTTCAGAACAAAAGCCCATCTATCCCAGCCCTGTTTCAAGCAGTAAGTTAAAGAGTATTAGAAATGGTCAAGCACAACATGGTTTTCCTTCTGCATTCCCATCTCAGCAACAAGGAGGAGGCATCCCAGGGAGGTGGCACACAAAATGTGGAGTTTAACAGCCCAAACCAACAGAGCTGGGGTTTTGGCATGATCCCAGACAAACGTGGAGGTTCTAAGGTGGCAAAGCTCAGCAGACTCTGCTCCAGCCCAAGGTGCAGCCCCTGCATGCTGTGCTCAGGGCCAGCACTGCTGCCCAGGGACCTGCACCCTCGTCCTCCTAAAGCACCCTAAACTGCTCTGATGGTCAGTAGAAAGTCAACCCACACATCCAGCAACAAACTCATTGCCTGTTCCTCAGGGAGCAGGAACTGACCCTCAGAATGTTCAGAACCTGGCCAGCTCTTCACCTCTCAGGCAAAGATTTTTGTGTCCTGGCTCCATTGGCTTGGGTTTCAAAACATTCTCCAGTTCATCCCAGAAGAGGAAGACTCCTAACCCAAAAAATTAAGTAAACAGACTTAATTTGCCTTTGGAAATCTTGGCTTCTCTAAGGCCAGTGAGATTCATCTCCTTTTACCCCCGTAAACAACTTCAGATATCCCATAGCTTTCTCTGGCACAGGAATTTATTAAAAATTTGAATGGACCAAGACATTATCGACAGTATCTTTTTCAAAGCTTTCAATTATGTAAATGCCTCAGCTATTTTTGGTAAATGACTGCTGGTATAAAAATTGTGAAACAGAAATTACATAGCAATTATTATTATTATTGTAACTATTCACAAAATAGTGATATGATTATTTTTGATTAAACAATGCTTCACTCATGGGATTACAGGGAAAGGTCAAACAAAGGCTTTGCTGCATTTACAAAGTTGCTCTGAAATCTTGGAATGGCCTCAAGTTTCTTAACAGTTTCATCCACCATTTGGGACTACACTGCAGCTGCAAAGGTGCACTGTGTGATGGAGCAAAGTGCCTCCCAAGAGGATGCCTCTTCAGAGGTGGACATTTGTATGTTTTGCTCCCAGTTCTCTGTCTCTTAAGCTCTTTGCTGTCCTCATTCCTTGCACTATGTCCCTGTTCCTCTCCATCCTTCTCTGTAAGGTTGTACCTGAATTGTTTGGTCCTGGCACACATACAGGAATGGCAGCATGGCTGGGCTGAGTGTGACACTTGACTCAGAGTGCATTAATTCAGGCTGGACATGAAATTTCTCATTGCTGAGAACCCAGTGTGCAGGGGAAGGAAGGAGATGGTGCACTGAACCAGAAGGAGAGGGCCCAGTTGGAGTGATAGAGTCTCCCAGCCTCCAGGACAGATGAGGAGTGTCCATGCCAATGGCATTGCTCCTCACCTGTGTCAAAGGAAGCAGAACTGGCACAACAAGAGATGCACTCTGCAGTATTGTGGCTTTTTATAAACACAAGATGTTTTTGAGCAGTTCTTTTCTCCTTTCCTTTCCTTTCCTTTCCTTTCCTTTCCTTTCCTTTCCTTTCCTTTCCTTTCCTTTCCTTTCCTTTCCTTTCCTTTCCTTTCCTTTCCTTTCCTTTCCTTTCCTTTCCTTTCCTTTCCTTTCCTTTCCTTTCCTTTCCTTTCCTTTCCTTTCCTTTCCTTTCCTTTCCTTTCCTTTCCTTTCCTTTCCTTTCCTTTCCTTTCCTTTCCTTTCCTTTCCTTTCCTTTCCTTTTCCTTTTCCTTTTCCTTTTCCTTTTCCTTTTCTTTTTAAAAATCCCTTTGAAAAATCAAATTGTGTTTTAAATTTTAATTTAGAGCTTCTGTTTAAAGCTGATGTTAGAAAAGCCTATAATAAGTTATGCTCATATAAATTAACCAGGATTGTTGGTGATACATCTCATCTTCAGCTCTGACCACACAACTTGTTTTTAGATCCAGATGAACAGGATATCCACAAGATAACAAGGAAAGCCTGAGTAAGGAGAATAAAAACGTCCATGTACCATTGACTGCTTCACATTCAGAACTCAGGCTTTCTCATTTCTAAAGTATTACCTTTCTTTAAATTAAAAACTGATTTCATACTATAGCTTCACAGAAGAACATTCTGGCTGCAGAAATGCACCAAAGTAATTCTCCTCTCTTATGGATTGCAACTTTAGAAATATCTCAGTGTATCCTTCTGTTTTAAGGAAGGGTGAAACTGGGAAGACACTAGAAGTAGAACATCTGACATCTGCTCTGACCACTTGGGAAATCTCTCTGTGCAAAATTCTGAGAGCACTGACTGATTTTAAGGAATCTTTCAAGTGTTGAATGATTTGGTGCATACTGAATGAGATTTTTGCTGGCAGTTACTTGGAAGTAACTGGGACAGAAACATCAGGAGCTCATACACTGATCAAAACTGAGTGCTGGCCAACACATGGCAGCTCTGATGTGCCAAACCACTGCTGCCAGGGCGTCCTTCTGCCCCAGCCTTTGCTAAAAAGCTTTACCTTCCTTGGTCCTAAACATGGTGATTGCCATTTCAGGGGCTACTCTTACCCCTGGAGGTTAGTACAGAGCTCCAGTCAGCCCAGAGACCCTGTGTCAGCATCAGCATCACCAGCTCTGGCAGTGTAACAAGCCCTAAGGGCTTGCTGGAGACAGATATCTCACAATCTCTAGTGTGGAGATGTTGCAATCTGAACCAAAAACCTGCTGCCTCCCTTAAGCACGGCTCATTAATTCCCTTCTGAGCCCACACATCAGCAGAGAGGGGCAGGCTGCATGGCTGTGTGAGCAAGGACAGGAATGTACACCTCACCTGGGCTTTTGCTTGGACTCAGTAAGCAATCTTATCAAACAAAATGGAAAAAAAAAAAAAGTCCAATATTAGCCAAACAAATCAATTCCTTCCCCACTTAGCTCTCCTCCTCCCCACAGCAGGGTTTGGATACATTTTTTGCTATTCACTTGAAGCATCATAAAATAAAATTAAACAACACAGTAACAAAAATCAGCATGGCATGATTGATTTGTGGGATCAAGATGTATTTGGAAGGATACCTGAGTCAGGGTTTACACCTGAATTCCCAGGCAGTCTGGTCACTTAGCTCAGTGATAAACCCATGGCATGTTTGAGCCTATTTTTTAGGAATTTAGCCATGGATATATGACAGTGTTACATCACTCTCCAGAGGTATGGCCTTCTGCTCCAAACCAGGTCTTGGTGCAGAGGAAACAGCATCTGCACAGCACAGCTACCCACAAAGACTGCAGGCAAAACATGCCATTAGTATTCATGAGAGCTCCCTCATTTCTTTGTTATTGTTTAACAGAAAACACTTTGGAAATTCTGCAACTAAGGGAAAAACAAGGGATAACTGTAGCCAAATGAACCTTGACAAATGTTCCCCGGCACTGTACAGATGTGAACAGATTACATATCTGCTTGCAGGAACATACAGGTTTGCTATTACACTTCAGAAGACATCTCTATTAATAATTTCAAGTATTCAGAAAAGTTCATGCACTCTGTCTGAGGCATTTTTGGTTAGGCAAAAGATTTCATATCTCTTTTTGTGAGCCAAGTATGTACACTGGCAGAATGATGCATGTCCAGTATAATACTGAAATTGTGTGCATCTTGGGGCAATATGCTGCAAGATCTTCCTGCTAAGAACCCCCACTTGGAAAAAGGACATGAAAGCTAAAGAGAAATTGTATTGTTTCAAATGAAAAAAATTAAAAATTTCCATGAAGAGGATAAAGCAAGTGTCTGTCCTGGTGGAGGAGGTCATAGGCAGAACAAAAGCCTCCAGCAAAAATCTCTTCAGAGGTTCCTTCAGACAGGTTTAAATCACACTGCTCTCTATCATGCTGGCCTTTGACTCCTGCTATCATCTGCCCCGGGGCACTTGGCCACACAAGTTTTCTGAGGCTGGGTTATGACACATCTAAAGCATCTTGGTGAGCGGGGAGGGAGTGCAGCAGCTTCATGGCAGGGCAGGGTTGATTAACTGGATGGATGAAAAGCCTGATTAGTAAAACGCATCAAAAAGGCAAGATCGAGGCATGCCAGAAGTGTCTTGTGGAACAGATACGATTTAAAGCAGGAACAGAGCTAATTAGGCTTTAGGAGAATAATTATGGATCATATGACTTACTGAAGAGTGAAATGCTTGTCAAATATAACTGGGATTTATTTAATCTTTTGTGATTAAATCCCCTTTATAACTCTAAGCTTTGGAATCACTCCCTCAGCACCAAAGGACAAATTAAACCCACTAAATGGAGTTTAATTATACTCTGATGGATATTCCCACTGCCACTACGGGCTGATAAAATACTTTGGTGCAAATACCACTACTAAAACATAACCAAATTATAGTTTCTACTTTATAGCAATTATTGATATACTGTTCTTTTGATGTATTTTCTTTACATTGAATGTGAAATGGCAAAAAAGCCCCCAGCAGTGAGGATGTTGCACTTGCAGTACTCTTCTGAAGGCAGATTGCAGCCTTCACTTTGACAGTGCCAAATATGCAGCCCTATGGTAAATCAACACGAAAAAGACACTAAAACTTCATAGAGGTCAAAGACTCTCTTCTGTCCCACCAAGCAAGTTAAAGTTCTGATTTGAACTTCATAATGAGCCTTTCTCTCAGCATCACATAAAGCCTTGAGGAGCTAGTTAGATTCGGGGGTGCCTTTGTTTTCTTTGGCCATCGCTGAGAAACACCAAATGATCACAGCATGGATAATAGTTGAGCTCTCTCCTCGAGCTTTGAAGTCCCAGGTGGTCAGTCATCAAGGCACAACCTCATCCTCAATTATAGAAGGAAAAAATCCCACTGTTGTTCCTGATAAGCCAACCATCAGTAGTGCTGCCTAATTGCAAGAGTGATGAAAGCATATGGAGTTTATTTTTTATTTACATGCTCAACTCCTTTCTCTACTGAATTGTCAACAGCTTAAGACAATTCTATCAGAAAATCTGGGATCAATTAACTCATAGACCAAAGAGAGGCCATAGGCAAAGAAAGTATGTAAGAAAATAGCTTGTAGGCATCTCTGCAGTCTTAAGGGAGTCACTGAACTGGCTGTGTTCCTTGTTGCAGTGTCATTTTACCAAGCACCATCAGAATTAAAGATTAAAGTGTCTTTAGGTTTGCATGATAAATAACACCCGAGAGATCACTGGTGTGTGAGGGTTCGCCTGCCATAGGAAAAATATTAGTAGACTGTGTAATGGACATACTCCTGTCCAAAACTGGAAAGGCTAACACTATTCGCAAGAGACAAAATTTTAAAAAGCAGCACTTCTGTAAGGAGGATTATGGATGTATTTGCGGCCTTAATTAATTGTGTGCTGTTAGCAAGCCCTTTGGTAATAAAAAAGTCACCGAAAATTAATGTTGCAGCACCCACTATGACTGAAGATCTCAAAACAGGGTTTTCCACCCAGTGTTGGCTAACATTTAAGAGCAGGGAGTCCTTTTCATTTTCAGTTTGCCAGCTCATCTACTCTAAATTCATTAACGATTACTCCATTTCCTGCGGCTATACTTAAAACCACAAAGTTCTTACACATACAAAAATTTCCCAGTTAAGAACTTTCTCTGCACTAATTCAGTGTTACCAGGAAAGATCAGACTCTTGGTTATGCCCAAGGAGAGGATGTCCTGTCTTGTCTGGGACACAACCACGTGTGCCCATCAGACATTCCTTTATCACTACAAGGCCAAAATCAGGTTTCACAAAACACCAGCTGTGCTTAGGCCAGAAATGAATAATCAAATCATGTACCCTTTACACACCTATATTCAAAATATTGTGCAGACTGTAAAAGTGTTGTTAAAAACATTAATTCCATAGAACACCTCATGTATAGCAAGGCGTATTCCAGATCTGGAGAAAATCTGGTTTCATTATTGACACTTGAAACACACTCAATATATTCGACCTGCAGTTGATGTCAGTCTCACTTTAATTACAGCCCAGGACAGTGCTTGGCTAGCTGGAGATGTCCTTTGGATGTGCATAATGCAAGTAGAGAAACAGATTTTCTCCCTTGTTTCTGGGCATGGCGTCTTATGGAAACAGGAAATTACTCTAAACATTTCTTAATTTTAAAATACTTGGAAATTACGTAACTTCAGATGATGATTTTACTCCTAAGTAGGCTGTGTTTTCTTATCAAACATGAAAAGTGTATTAAAGAGTAAAATTTTTTTCATCTTTAGTGAATTTAATGACAATTACCTTTCTATGGTTTATTTGATGGTTTCTTATAACTCTTTAGTAACTTTAATAATGGTTTATTTGAGGGATTTTTCAGTAATGTTTTTGGAACATTACGAAAAGAGATTATATAAAATACAAAGTATAAAATATACCAGCATTATAAGCAATCAAGTAGAAAGAGCTCTGTTAAGATTGATAAAACACAGACTGTAATCTGGTGACTGTAGTCGTACCTCCTTGTAAATATGAAGATAAAAGTCACTTGCAACTTCTATGATCTGGTTGATTCTCAATTCTATCTAATTTGATACTCCATTTTTCACAATGCACATGTAAATTGATGTGAATTTTTAACAGAACTTTTATATTCTCCAACATAGCTACTTGACCAAGCTCCTCTCTCTCTGATGACTGTGTCAGCTCCAGACCCAGAGGGTTTGAAAATGGAAAAATATGTTCTGTGTTTGTGCTCTAAGAGACAGGGAGAGCAGTAAGCTCTGAGAAATTTTAATTCAATGAATTGTGACTTTGACAAAACACATTCCTGTAGTTTTGTGTTGTTTGGAGCAGAATTTTCCTTTAGTCAGATCTTAAGCAGTTGCCTGCACGTTCGTTTACTATCTCATTTGTTCTTGATAAAACTTTGTAGTTTGGGAAATCTCTTTCCAAGCATGAAACTTTGGAACAATTTATTCTCTGCTGGCCAGTTATTTTAAATTACTAAAAAAGAAGCCAGGGACTCTTGAAAGATAATTATCTCCTGCTGGGTATCTGCCAGGAGCACAAAAGCCACAAAACAGCCACTCAGCATTACCTGGAGATTCATATAGAAACAAACGAAAAAAACCCCAAATTGTAATATATTTCTTCCTTCCATTGTTTGAAATACATTCTAACAATATAGAGTTGAAATACTGGCATTTGTTTTAACCTCTTTTTTTACAATCTGTTACGCATAACCATGCCTTCCCTTTGGAGAGGATCTCAGGAGTACAGGGACGTGTTGGCCGTGGAAAAAGCTAATGTGGATACCACCGATCTGGGGGATGTGCTGGTTTCCCAGGGGATGTGGAAATCTCATTAAGCTGTGTAATGAAAGACAGTGTACACGGGTATTTGTGACTCCCCAACTGTGGGGCAATTCACTGCGAGTCGCAGACGCACAGCTAGACTGTGGGTATGGAAAATAGCTTAATGCCATCAACGCCCAGGGTGGTTTCATGCTTTAGGACACTAAACTAGTTTTGTTTGAAGACCATGACACTGTTAAATGCAAGCAGAGCCATGAAACCAGCCCTAGCTCACAGCTTATCTCACATTTACTCGATTAAATGGTCATTAGGATTTCAAAAGCCACAGCAGATGAGCCAAGCCTCTCTCACAAGGCTACGGGCCATTTACAAGAAACGCGCGTTACGGACATTTTCACAAATAAATCATCAACTAAGCAAAGAAAATGTGAGTCATGGGCTTTACTGAGAAAACCACCACATTTGTAGAGCCCAGCTGAGACACCTGAGTGGTCAAAGAGGGTGGTTTTAGAGGCAGCCTCCACACCTCAAGCCACGACAACTATGGAAATTTGACATTGCATGCGCAGATGAAGCATTTGACTCCCCGTCACTCTGGGTTTTATGAAAAAGTCATCCAAAACATCAGCAATGCCAAAGGGCAGATCTGATGCTCAGCAGAAGCGAGCAGATGGAAAAGGTCCCTTTGGTCTGTGAGTGTTTATTTCTCCAAAATCAACGCATGTCTGCTCTTGGATTATGGTCAGGGGGCATGTAGTGTTTGTTAAAAAAGTCAATAATACAGGTGTAAAAGCTGTTAAAAATGCATTCCAAAGCTTTTTTCTGTTTTTTTTTTTTTTTAGACAAAGTGTTTACTGAAACTGTTGATGTGAGTTAAGTGCAAGGTCCCAACCACAGCACACTCCCGGGGCTGACTGAAAAAAGACGGGCAAAGTCGGCCAAAGAAAAAGCAGAACAAAACCAATAAAAACAGTGTTTCCAACTTCTCAGAAAACTCCATCTGCACGCAAACTGAAAGCTACATAAATCTGTTTTGAAGCTGTGCCCTCAACAAACACCTTCCAGCCTGAGTTTTCTTGTACAGATCTCTGTATTTTTCCGCAGAATTTACATTCACAAATGAATGAAGATATACATATAAATGATATAGAAGGTATTGCTTGTGAAATATTGCCATAGCACTATGGATAATAAATTTAGCAGTAATAATATACCACCAATAATATAACTTTCAAAGTATTCTTTTTCAGATGAAAGCTTTAAAAAAAGTCTCAAATTACCTAGTGATTAAAATATTAAAAAAGAGAAAAAAAGATATTTGTTTTAAAATTATCATTGTCATGCCTTAAAAAACCCGATAAACAAGAAGAGGTAAAAGGGCACAAAAGTAAAACTTGTTTTGAAGTCAATTAAACTTATCTGCAGTTTTCAGTTTTGGCACTTTCAGTAGCTGTACTTTCGTATTTTCTGTAATTGTATCTTTACTTTGCCCCCTCTTTTCCCAGATTCCCTCTCCAGGATGCAGGCATATTGAAATGGAGTAAGCTGAGAAAAATCTCTAACTTCAACCTAAGCCAAAGCAAAATAATAAATCTTCTTGAAAGGAAGCTCAACAAAAATAAAAATAATTTCATGGTCTATCTTGAGCCAACAAAAATGTAAAAACAAAATACAACTAGAATTCAAAAATCATTGTGTTTCATCTACAACAAAACAGACCTTCAGTGTTTTACAAACTAGTGCTAAATATCTGACCTACCCTCATCTAAGATATGATGATTTCAACTACTTAAACTGAAATCCTAATTAAAAGCATGTTTTAAAAAGCTGCAGACTTCCAACCGTAATCTCACCTAAAGAAACCTTTGCTACACTTATACAAATACAATGCATCAAATGATGCCTTAGGGAACGATGAAGAGATTTATATATATATATATAAATAATTCATATACAAACCAGTAAGTATTTGAGATGATATATGTATTATGAGCATAGTAAAGATGATGCCATATATTTTTGTATATTTTGATATATGTTTATGCTAAAAGTAAAGCTCATCTTAGGAGCATTTCAAAAAGCCAAACCTTCCTAATGCAAGGTTTCATATCGGACTGTGTAAAATCCTGTGTGAGGTACACTGATGTTATCAATATTCCTATCAGTTTCCAAGTAAACTCTGTTTGCCCAAACATTTATGGGGACCAGCAATAATGAAAAGCCCATTAAAAAACCCTTTGATCATCTTCTTTCTAAGCAGGGTTTAAAGTCATTCCTTACCTATATTTTCAACAATATCTGACATATTTTTAATTTTCTTTCTCTTGATGAACTTCATCAACCATTTGGATCTGTTCAGCTGTTTATACTGCACAAGCATGCTAATCACACAAGTGATAAATGCAGTCACTTGGGAATTTTGCATGTTCAATTGACTCTCAATAACTCTTACAATTATAAACATTAGGTCATAGTCTCACAGCCTCTCCTTAAGGAGGCAATATATCCTGGAACACCATTTTCCTTGTGTGGTCTTGAGCTCTAAAACACCACTGGCAAGATGTCAGCAAAAACGCAAGCAATTTAGGTTTGTATCCCACAGTCAGTATCATTATATTGTTCCTGAAAACAGATCACAGTTGGAGCTTTGTGGGCACTCCATGGAGCCTCCTACCCGCTCCCCACCCAGTTGGTTTTGATGCCAGCTGATGGGAGATGCTGATTCTGGCAGGAGCTGGCTCCTTTTGTTAGGCACAGACACCGTTTGGATTTGTCTCTTGAGAATGGCCAGCGTGGGATGTGCCCCATCCCCACTGTGCACCCACATGGACAGCCCACAGCTCCTTCCCTTGGGAAGCAGCCAGAAGGATGCTGGGGAGAAGGAGACTCAGGATTATTTTCCTCACAAGTTGCTGTGTTCACAGCATCCGTCTTAGAGGATTTACAGCTCCTCCAGCTCCCCCTGAATATGAAACACCAGTTGTATCCTCAGGGCCCCTGTGGTGCTTCATTTATCTCATCAATGCTATGTAATAGAAATTAAAAACACCAGCCTAGTTTGGAAAAAAAAGCCCAAACCACAAACCAGCCCAACAAATGAACAAATGCCATATGAGGATCTGAAAATCTTCTGCGTGGAAGTTGGTAAATAGCAATCTATAATGGAGGAAAAAGCAATTTTTATACCAGTCAGCAACAGTAATTTCTTTTTTTCCCCCAAAATCCTGCATGGCTTGAGGGTATAAGAAGACGTACCCAGTTTCTACTTTAAAAACAGTGTTTCCTGGGCTAATTTCACTCTGCAGTATGAATTGAGATCATATTCAAGACAAGTGGAACAGAGATCCTAAAACCTATTAAAATTATGGCTCTTTGCTAGTTTTGCCTTTTCTGAAACATTACAGCAAGCTTACAGCTGTCACAGCTGAAAATACTGTTTCACATTTCCTTATAACCCAGGTATAAATTACAGATATTAGTGGGTGTGAGAGCCTATAATAGTACTTCCAGCCCTGATTTTACCTTTGGATTTTCATTTCAGTTGGTAAATGTAGGAGATCATATATTGTCTGAGAAAACCTTATTACTGATACCTCTCCAGAGAGTGGAGATAATTCATGTTCTTCCATTTTCTCCCATAATATTTGGTCATTTTAGACTTTTCCAAGAAAGTTAATGCTTCTTGAGATCTCCACCCATTTTTGCTAAACTGTACCCCCTCTGGAAATCCCTGCCAAAATAACAGCATGAGATACAGCTATTGGCTTTAGAATTGGAACTATATTTTCAGACCCTGACCTAGACACAGTAACTGCTCTTAGCTTGCAACAATTAATGGCAGAAAAAATATTTGGCTTATTTCTGGCTCTCTTTTCTAGGTACCACACAAGAAAAATAAATCTTGGTTCTGGGAAACAGCAAAAAATCAAACAGCAAAGGTAAAATTGGAGAATGAGATAGGATATAATTGTGGGAATCATTTCCAGCCACCTGATTCATCTGAAAAGGTGGCTTGGCTCCTCAGTGGCACTGGAGTGCCAGTGAAGCTTGCTGGTGTTCCCACAAATTCCTCTCTCCAAACTCAGGGAGTTTAGGCCTGGGTTTGTTTTATTTAAAAATTGCATTTGGGAACACATTGACCCACAGCACGTAACTTCATTGCATTAGCATCCTATTCTTTTTTAAAGCAAACTTAAAAATAAAATAACCCCAGAAGCTGAAATCCACTGCTTTATGTTTCTGTAAAATTTTAATTTTATCTCATTGTACCTCCTGCTCTAAGACTTGTCCGATTGTTAAACTGACAAAGAATATTAAGTTTCACTTAACAATTTCATCAGGATCTATTAAAAACCAAACCCTTGGTTTATTTACTTGCATTTTTTTTCCATTCTGTTTGTTTTATATATGAAGTTACAGGATTGTCACCATGCAGCATGTGCCAAAACCAAGTACCTGTGTTACTCTTACAGCATCTTCCAGCATCCTGAGCCCTCCTGGTGACTAGTTACCAGCTCATGTGGTGGCTATTCCTAAAGAACTGGCCATGTCTGTGCCTAGGACTAAATGTGCCAGTAATTTGCAAATATTTGGCAAGCCTGCCAATATTTGGCATCTTTCTGTTAAGTGGTCATAATGCCTTTGGTGGTGATCTGCTGCCATGACTCCTGATTGTGCTGTCCTTCATTCATGTCCCAAGGACCTAATAAATAATAAAAAGAGGAGAATCTGCCCTAAAAATCTCTGGTATTTGTGGTAATGACCCTTAAACACAGAAGGCTGGGAGAAAACATCTCTAAATGTTGGGTTGGAAGTGGAGTGGATGGCTGGGACATGTTTGCCTTGACTTCATCCTGTAAATCCTCATTCCATAGTAAAATCCTACCTATGGCAAAAATAATCTAGATGGAGCAATTTCTACAAATGACAGAAAATAGAGCCACAGCCTCTTTCTTTCTGGACATTGAGTCATTTAATCTTGGTGGAAATTAATTTTTCAAAGGCTCTTCTGTCCTTCTTGGATGAGAGACACACTGAGAAGTTCAACAAAGTAGAGATCTCATTGTAATAATGTTAATTATCCTGTTTCAGATCCCTGTTTACAGTAGTATAGAAAGGATGTATTTTGTCTTCATGTGGCCTTAAGCAAACCCGGGGTCTGACCCTGCAGCCTCTGGAACACAGTCACGACTGTTGGGGAGATAATATCGCTCATGTCGCTGCTGTATCAGCTTTCTGCTGGCATGGGTTCAGTTCTTCCTACAGCAACAATCTCCCTTTTCTTAGCCTTCAGCTAACTTCCAGCTTTTACTGGTGCAACTGCTGCTTTCTCAGTTATTCCAGCTTTAAGGGTCACTGGAGAGTCAACCTCCAGATTAAGTCTTCACTCTCTTATTATCTGGTAACAAGAATCTCTGAAAATCACCCTAACAGGACAAACCACTTCTTCACTCTCCTGATGGAAGATAGCAAAGCCAAACTATCTCAGCTTATGTACCAGCAGCCTCCAGGCTTGATCTGAGCAGGCAGCACACATACAAAAAGTTTTCTTTTTACATGTGTCTTGAGACATTTAATCCCAAAACTGGCAGTTGGAACAGTAACAGAAAAAGAGCAGAAGTTCTGTTCTTTGAACAACATCATGGCTATTACCCAAAACTGTGTCCCTGGAGTTACTGTCTAATTGATGTTAAAATCTCTTGATCAGGTATTGAGAAAAGCAGACTCAAGCATTTCTTCCCACCCTCAAAAAGTGGTACAATGCCATACTCTAAACTAATTAAAAATGTAATTTTTCAAGAATTTGTGCACAGTCATGACATTAGGACTCTAATTCCATTTCAGGTTTTAAATCATTCTGTACAAAAGACTTGTCATGATTTAGATCTATGAAAGAGACTCTTGACATGTCAAACTCCCCATGTTATCCTGCTAGGATTCAAAAGCAAAAATCAACATTCAGGACTAGACAAAGAATGCTCTGCTTTAAATGTGTATTAGTAAGCTCCTTGGGAAAACCCTCAATTTAAACACAACTCTGGCTTATAGGGAGTATTTTCTATATTTCCTTGTTTTGTTTATTTCCAGGGATATTTGTTCCCTGCTAACAATTACAAGAGAGATGTTTGTAAAGAGGCAGAGCCATCACAGGATGTTGAGCACAGCCATGGAAGTCACTCAGACAAGAGATAAGATTTCCCACATTCACCACATTCAATAACAAGGCTAAAATGCCAAAAAGGAAGGAGCCCATGATTTTAAGGCACCAGATGGGGACTGTGTGAGCCTGAGGGTTTCCATCCTGCTGAAGTAATCAGTGGTGGAGCCACAGGCACCGGTGCAAGTGTGAAGGGTTGAGCTGGTGTCCCAAACACCCTGCTTGTGCTGACACAAAACACCTCCAGGCTGGAGCAAGCAGGACCACAGGGGGCTGCTGGTTTCTGGCATGTGAAGGTGGCACTGGCATTTCCCATGGGAGCTGGGAATAGGCTGGCTCAGCTTGGCCACTAGACAGCTGGCTACATGACACACACAAGGACACGGTTTTGCTGGCTAGTGAAAACATCTGAGCTATGCAGTAGAAGGAAGGCAACTCCAAGCTGGATGCTTGCATAAAGATGCCTGCAAGATGTCATCACCATGTCCAGAATTCCCTGTGCAAAGCAGTTCCAAATGTAGAAGATTATTTTCACATGGATATGGCAGTACATCTAACAAGGCCCATGTCTTAAAGCTTGGTACTCATCATCATGCAAATAATTACATCATTTTTTAACTGGGACTGCCTTCTAGCTTTTCAAGAGGGATATTGCTTCTTTCCATCTCTAGACCACTTCCCTCTTGCCACACATGGGCTGTGCCTGTTTCTGAAAGCCTTGTGCCAGGTATGCCTCCTCATCCTTGCAAATTAATGACCAGGATTACTCAGGCTCTTCCAGCTCAGGTCTTGCCAAGGGTTTGCACAGTAGTGTTAAAAATTTCTCACTACTACTGAAAAGACTTGGCCATGCAGACTGCAGCACCACACTTGTCTTTCTTATTTCCAGTTCCTGGTTGTCTGGTAACCAAACCTTTCCTTCTGTGCCTTGTCCAGCTGATAAGCTTCTCACTTGCAGTGCCATCTCCTTAAAGAGATAATTGTCCCAACACTCCCACTAGACCAGATAAATTTGTTTTACCTTCAACAAACTGCCTCTTTAAAGGCTACATGGAACAGCAAATGGTTTAGGTAATCCCTGTTGGGGATCAATTCCTGCCAAGTTTAGACCACTATTTATTTTCTCTAATTTCCAGACATTTAAATACCAGAGGCGATGATCCACCAAGCAAGAGTGTTAGAAAAGCACAAACATTCCAATGATTGCATATAAGAAAATGCTGGAGAAAGTCTGACTGGAGTGACATCTCTAAAGCAGACAGAATGTGCAGTTTTCTCCCCTGAAATGCATATCCTTTGGCTCTTCTCAGATGACAGAACAAGGATCACTTCAGAGCACCTCCTCACGGTTCTGAGTGCCCCAGGGAAAACACACTGTTTTTCTCTGAATTCTAACAAGAAGTCCAGAGTTTTCAAAGGCATAATTCTCCCCTTATTTATTCAAGTTAATGGGATTTTTCCTTGTCACTGCCATGACAAACTAGATGCTTGTCCTGCATCTCTACATTTCCAACCCTACGTGTCCCAGAAAAATGTTTTCTGCTCAAAATCAAAATCACAAATGTGTTTTTACATTTGTGATCAGATCCATGTCTTTAATTTCCTCTCAGACTCACTGCATGGTACCATGTCACACAGCATGGAACAAGGACAGTGTAATCCTGCCATGTTCAGATGCTGGCAGGGCTTCCCTCCTGGGCATATCCAATTCCTGCTTTGGCAGACTTACACATTCTCCCCAGACTCCTGATAAAGCTGAAGTGTTTTCCATCTCTCTGCTTACTTGCAGCACTGCTTTAGCAAAGTTATGGTATTTGCAAGCAAATAAAGAAGAAAATGTTGTGGCAACTTTGCAGGGATCTGCACAAAACTTCATTAGTTAAAGTGACACATCTAGGAAGGGAAACATGCAGATCTGTGATAAAAACCACTGCTGGATAATTGGGGAAAAGAGAGAGTATGTTCTGCCTTAGCATCTGGAAGGAGGAGAGAGCCTTTAAATTAAGCATCTTTTCTTCTCTCTGCAGTTCAGGAATGTTGATAAATGCAGGAGAATTCAGAGAACCAAGAAAGTGATGTGAAAGTGAGGAACTATAGAGCATCCTCCTATTTGACCTGACAAAGACATTGAACACAGACTTGATCATATTCTGAAATTATATTTGTGACCTGTTGGGTTTTTTTTTTGTTTTGTTTCTCATGTCAGCAAGTTGCAAAGTTCTACCACATCCCAGAATTAACCCCTCCTTCCTAATCCTTTTATTCCATCCACACTTTACTCAAGCTCAGGTCCTCAGATGATACATAGACATCAGGCTCCTACCAAGCTCAATGGGTTGAAGCATCCAAATGGTTTGATCACCCATCTCTTAGGGGATCACAGGGCTGAGAATAAACTTACACTGATCTTGACAGGACAGGGCTAAAAATACAAAGTCTCATCATTTTTAGTGAAAATACATCAGTTCATTGAAGATTTCCAACTTTTTAGAATAATTGCATGTATTTTATTTCTTTATTTAGACAGCCCTGAAGTGCTGACTAGCCAAACAAATTATGCAAGTAACCTGGTTTTTGCTGGGGTTTTCTTGGGGCTTTTTCTCTTCCTTTTTTTTTTTTTTTTTTTTTTTTTTTTTGCCTCTTCTTGCATAACCAACAATCAAAAATAACTTTAAAAATCTATGGTGAGACAGAAGAGGTCTAAAGAAATACAACTTTATTACTCATACACAGCAATTGCTGAGCTATATGATTCATTGTTAAATGCAATGAAATTACTTCATCCTGATGGGAACTGGGAGACCTCACAGAAGCTGAATTTTGGGGATGAAATCTTATTTTCACCATCATTTAAAGCATCATAAATCTAGAGAAGTTCAATCAAATCCAATGGAACTATATCCAATTTGCACTAATGGTGCAAATCAGGTTTTGACTCTAGCTAATTTTTTTGTACACAGGCACTAAACTCAAACACAAGATATTCATGGTCTCTTGGATGAGAGAGTAATTTATGTACCATTTTTATGAGTATATATTGTCATATCTCAGCCTAAATTTCTTCCAAGAAAATCCATTTTCTTTGCCATTACAGATAGCTAAGAGATGTCAAAACCTTCCTAACTTCAACAGCTGAGATGGTAAGTTTATAAATAATTTCATTTTGTTATGGTTTCCAGCTCTATACTGTAAAAGGAAAAACCTCAGGATGGCTAATCCTCCATCTAAACATTGGCTTTACAAAGGGAATGACAAAACATCCAAATGTAGCCTATGAATTACCTCAGAGCAGTTAACATAAAAATACATTGTGGAAAATTTACTTATTAAGAAGGAAATTTACAAAATGAAAATCAGAATGAAAAAAATGCAAACAAAAGGCAGCAGGTGTCTGTGCCTCTCAAAGTCTTTCAAAGATGTGAATTTGAATAAAGAAGGCAGATAATCTGTCATGCTCTATGTGTCTGCTCCCAAATAATGAAAAACATCTTGCATCTACTTGTAAAACTTGCATTTCAGTAAGAAGGGCTGCAAAAAAAAAAATGTTCTCCCATAAACAGAGCTATGTTTCATAAAGGTATTACAGAATGTTTCAGGAAGTCTTTCAAATGGGGAATGTTTTTGTACAATACAGTAAAAGATGAAAAAGCATCTCCAAAAACAAACAACTTCATTTTGTCTCAGGGAAAAAGGAAAAACTTGAAATTATTTCAAATCTGCAGATTAGCCCTTTTAAAAATAAAATTTATTTCTAGTAGAAGCTAGAATCTACTTCCATATTTATCTAGAATCTGCTTTTCCCAATAAACCTTCCTCATCAACAGACTTTTTCCTGCATACAAATGGGCTTAGGAATTACAGTTTTTCTACCAAAAAAAAAAAAAAAAAAATCAGGATTAACATAGCTTTTCTTTCAGATATTGATGCCCAGCTGCAGAACACTAATTTGACACTTGACTTCCAAACCCAGATTTTAGGAGTCTCTGCTGATCTCTGCCATTATCATCGGGTAGTTTGGGGTGATTTAAGGGTTCATGGTCCAAGTCTTCCCCACAGCAGCCTGATAGGGAAATCAGGGATGTGGTTAGGATCAGCTCTAAAACTCGTGTTCTCAAGCATTTCCCACAAATATCAACCACATGCCTACATCACACAGACATTTCCAGCTCTCTGCTGCTTTGCAGCTCTTTTCCACATGCATCCCATTGAAGCAGGCAGGATATTAAATCTTTTGAAACACTTAATCTTCTCACAACTGAGACTGGATTTCAGTAATAAACACTTGCTGTAATTTTTCATCCTTTGGGCCATTATATTTCCAAGAAGCAAGGTCAAGATGGCATTTAATAAAAGGGTTGCTAGAATTGTTTGGTTCTTTCTTCCAAAAGAGAAACCTTACAGAGGCAAGCAACAAACGGAACAATATGGAATATAGCCAGGGTCTTCAGACCTAATACACAATTAAGAGGAATCTTAACACAGGAAATTTTCCCCTCTCATTCCATCCTGAATATATATTTGTCCTGTATTAAATCTTTGTCAAGTCCTTGAGGAAAATTTCTTGGAAGAGTTTTCTTTTCATTGGAACTACTTATAACTGTAATGGCTGTGAGGTCAATAAAAATGTTTGAAGTCTACTTTTACTGGTGTTTAAAAATATCCAGAAGTCTATGCTGCAAACAAGGATGTATAAATAAATATATGTGTATTTTTGCCATTGTTGTTCCTGACTACTTGTTTTCTACTGCTCTTTTCATTCTGCTGCAGTTATTTTCACTGGAGATGTTCCAGTGATGTACCATTAGCTTACTCCCACTGTGGAAATACTCTGGATACTTTTGAAATGTAAGAAAACATCTCAAAAATCTAATCTGTCTCTTGGTGGATATGGAAAAATATACTTTTAAAAATAAGCATTTTTTCTTCTTATCTCAAACAGTAGTATTTTTTTGAACTGGAATGGCAGCAAATCACCAAAGTAAACAGTCTAGCAAGTTATTTGGACATTTGATTTACAGCAATCTCCTTTGCTGTAATGGGAATGCTACATCTTCAGCATAAGCTTTCAGGTTCTCTTTCTTCCCTGTGAGGCATAAGTTAGGCTTTTCCCTCCATTTTATAGCTGGAGAATTATATAATACTGACATCCTATAGAAAAATTTAGTGGGTAACTGAAAGCAGAATTTGGCATGATACAGCTCCTTGAGGAGCAGAGAAATGAAGCTTAGGGCCTAGAACTGGGTTCCTGGCAAGCCCCTCCTAAGGTCAAACCCCATTGCCTCCCTGGATGTAAATCTGGGGGGGCACCATCCAGGACCCTTCCAGGAACGGTCAATAAAACCACAAATTCAAGGACGGGTCAGCACGAGGACAACAAACAGCACAAACAAGACTCTGGCCAAGACTCTCAGCTTGGAAAACCAGGCAGAGAATTCTCTTTGTTGGTAAGATGCATTCAATCTGCTTCAACATCTTTCTGCTGTCTTTTTTTTTTTTTTTTCATGGAATGCTAAGAATAATTATGAAGAATTCCTCAACTGACGCACTTTGGTGTAGGTCCAGGGAAGTCAGCAGAGCTATGGAAATGCAAACCTCTGCAAATCTTTTCATATGACCTCTTTAGTACCCATGCAGGCACCAAGAGCTGAGCTTCTAAGAAAAATCAAAAAGGGCCCAGCCTGCAGACATAAAGTGTTCTTAAGCTCCTGTGCCACACAGAGAAATTTCTGCAGGAAAAGGGCCCAATTTAAGATCAAACACAAGGAGAAGGTTTGATTGCACTTTGAAATTACCTCAAATCCAGAGGAGATTCAGGAATGCAGGTCTGTCTTTATAAAGCTTTGTGGATAAAGCTCTTTGCTGACCTTATATGACAACAAAATTTCCATTTCTCCTTAAGAAGTTTTAAAACAAAGAGGAAATATCTTATATAGTTTACTGTGAAGGGTAATTCTTTCCCTTTCTCCTCATTGACCATATACAGTGAAAAGTACTGGAGCCTGGACTCCTAAAGCAGAAAAGTCTGAAAACTTGGAAGTGTCAGATTGTCCCAATTCTCTCTGCCATGCCTAATTTACTGTGCATTGATGGAGGTTAGAAATGTGGGGAACTGAAGCATGACACTGAGCAGGGCAACACTCTTAGAAGCAGCAGGTTCAGTATCTCCTGGTTTGCTATTAGACAAGCTAGAAGGTGAGCAGGGTAAGGTAGAATAAAAATTAATCCCATGTTCTCTATTTCTAATTACATTCTCCTTTCCATTTTGTGTTTTTAAGTTTTAAGATGAGAAGAGCTTGAAATGAATATTTCTGCATGAAAACTCTAAAAAAAAACCCCACAAACCCCATTCAATTAAAAATAAACAAAACCCCACAAACCAAACAACAAACAAACAAAGAAACAAACAAACAAAAAAAAGAAGCAAAAAGTCCCAAACCAAGAACATAACAAAAAAGAAAACAAAACACCCCAATGACCTATTTGCTATAGGCTCCTCATCTCTCCAGGCCTCCAGGGAAGCCCAGTGGGGTAGACAAACACTTTCCTCAGGGAAAGCAAAACAAACAAACAAAAACCCTAATAAGCTTTTAAAATCCAAATGCATAGCAAAACCATCTTCATACAACTGCCTAAGTTAACACACTATTTTGCATACAAGCAGCTCATTAAGTAACACCCCAGGAAGTCAATGTCTGAGCCACCACAAGAGTCACAGTCTGAGGCACCACTTGCCCTTGGACTGTCCAGGCCACTGTGCAGACCTACAGCTGGGTTCACCACGCTGCAGAATTCCAAAGAATTCCCAGACTGCCAGCACTGTCTGTCTGCCACTGCTCCCTACTCCTGCCTCAGGAAGCTGTAGTTGAAAACACATATTCCCAGTAGGATCAAACATTTACCAAACAGTAGCTCTAGTCCTGGTCCCTCAAGTCTCTTTCTCACTCTCCACTTCTCAACTCCTAAGAATACCAAAGAACTACCAAAACCCTGTTTTCACCTGGCTTTCTTCCTCTTCCCACAAATGCTGTTTTAAAGATTAAATAATTTTCCTTTTGGCTATTTTTGTTTCAACTCTCCAAGGCAATAATGTCTAAACTAAGGGGTTTTGTCAGAATTCCAGAGAGCAGTGTTTAGGAAATGACACTGCTATTTTGGTGCAGCTATGATAATAAACTCTTTAGTGAAAATTGAGTATGATAATAACATCTTATTTAGTAGGCAAGATGTCCGGTTTACAACATATATTGAACGTGTTGAATGTGATCACAGGAATATTAACATTCCACAGAGAGACTGGGGCTCTGGGCAGGAAATTATTTACAAAGAAAAAATGCATCCAATAAAGTTATTTTCTCTCTCGTATACGAAAAGTTTTTAGCACATTTTCTTGGGTATGTTTTTACAAATTTTTAAATTTTCAGTATTCATCCATTTCCCATGAAATATTGTGATAATACTTAATGTATTTCTTCATCCATTTTGAAGACTGTACAGTATAACTTATTGGACTTGCACACTTTGTTTCAGGGAATTAGGTGGTCAACTTTTCTCCTTGAGGTTTGATAATGAGATTATGAAGCCAACATGAACACTGCTATTTTATACTGGAAGCTATGCCCCAATAATTTTTCCATAGAAAGAGAAATAATGTTCTCAATAGCCCAGATGAATACTGTCTTATATTTCTCCAAACTTATGCTCTACAACAGCTTGGCATTGACCTATAATACTCTAATTCATTTTTCCAAAACTTATCAATTTAAAAATCTTAGATATTGCCCCTCTTTCCCACTTAAAACACAGTGTCTGCACCACTTTATATCCCAGTCCATTTGAAAAGGATGGAAAAAAATTCTGTTTAATGTGTGTTTACTACTGAGTGGCTGCTAAAATTAATACAGTTAACACAAACACCGTGTATTTCACCTCATTTCAATTACAGCACAGATCGTCAATTAAAACAAATGTGGTTAGAACTTGAAACTAAGAAAGAAACTCAGAAGAAATTATTTACAATAGCTGGATGTACGCTAAATTCTTGATGGTCTTGTACTTTATTTTTTGAGCCAGGATCAGCAATGAAATCAACACAACACAATGGAAAACACTTTTTAAGGGAGAAGGATTTTCCAAACACTAAGCTCTGAGATTACTGTCTAAAACTGAAATTGTTTTCCTCCTCAACTGTTAAACAGAGCTATTCTTGAGGAGATGCAAACAAATTTCTTTCTTTTACTAGGCCAAGAAGAAATCAAGTCAGCACTGTATGGATTCTGCTTTCCATTGTTTCTTCTTACAATTGGACCCACATAGAAGAGCTGGCAAGTATGAGCTACAGAGTGACATTTGCTACTGTTAGTTTACAAAAGAAGCCCCTATTAGTTTGAAAACTGAAACTGAGTAAACAGAAAATGGACAACACAGACAAAAAACATTCTGAGAAGACTTTGGGAAAGCTTTATTTTACTGTAAATTGAAGTCAGCTTTGCTTGTCTGGGGTGGTGGGCACAATTAAAAAGAGGAAGCCTGGAGTGACCCATGTGGTCTGTATGACATGTAAGCAACAAAAGGTCTCCAGAGAAGAGAGACCCACGTCTCTGCCACTGACACATGACAGAGCCCTGTGCCATCCCCAACAGCTCCAGCTGGAGTGACATGGGTACTGAACACTCAGCAGTGACTCACACTTCCAGACAAAAGTCATCTCAGGACTCAGGGCACTGGGGTGGAGGCACAACCAAAATATTAAACTTCTTCAAAAATCTTCAAAAAAGATTTTGAGAATTCAGCACAATCTCAATGAAACCCAAAATCACACATGCCCCAAATGACCAGCACTGCACAAGAGTGAGTGCAATCTGAAATGAGATCTATTCCAGGTAGGTAAAACAGGTGTAATTGTTTGTACATCAACATCAGGCATCTCCCTCATACCTGCTTTGTGTGACCTTGTTGCCCACATACAATAATTTCCCTTGCACATGCAGTGACATAAAAACAGACCAGAACAGTAGAGGTCTCAAAAAACCTGTTGCTCGCATGTTCTCTGCACTGGGCAATGGCTTTCTCAGCAGAATACAGGCAATCCTATCTTACCTGGGATCTCCAGCAAGCCTGATTTACTTTTCCACAAGTAGTTTGAATATTTCATGCTCAACTACTTCCCAAAAACTCTTTGTTGTGACAAGGAGTGCAGGCAATCTGAGCAGAGCAAGGACTGAAAGGGAAATTTAAATATCTGCCTGTAAGTTGTCCCTCCTGTGCCTGCCCAGACACACACTTTACAGAGAGGGACAGAGAGGGAGAGAGATTTTCCAGACTGAGGAAGGAAGGAAGGGGAGAGGCTGTCAAGGGAAGATGCATCAATGCCTGTAGCTTAGCTCCAAGTCTAGTTGGGAGAGCAGGAATCCTCCCAGGGGTGCGTGCGTGCGGATTTTGTCTGATTTTGGCTGGTGTTTTGTTTTTATGGGTTCAACTTAAATAGCAGCCTGGAAGCATTTAAATTATACCTCTTTGGGGAGTGATTACCTCCTTTCTGTCACACACATATCTGTCACACAAACCACCACCAAGACAGAATTTTTGCCTTTTTATGGCTATATCAGTTCTTTTTTCTGCTTGCTCCATGCCTCTGGGCATTTTGTCCTTTCACTTCTCTGCTGCTCCATATCTTTATCCTTCCACTCCTGCCTTTTCTGTCTTGTCTGTTTTGTCTGCAATCAGTACAGCACAACTCAGCTCCATGGGTGTCTACCACAATGGGAGCAGTAATACAAGTATTAATAACATCCTGCTGTTAGCAGGAGAGACTACAATCACTTTTTAAAGGACAAAACAGCCTGACCTTAGGGAACATACACAATACTTAGGATAATTACAAACGTCATGTTCCCTTTGGGGGCCTATTTTTATTACCTATTTCGTATCAGCCATGGGAGGCCCTGGGGCTACTATTTTGTTTGTCTGGAGTCTCTGAGCTAGACAACATGGCCAGGAAAGTCAGTTCATATTTAACCCTATATTCTATAGATGAAAACCATAATGCAAAGCACCTGGGTTTCATTATCAATCAAACCACCAAGCAGGGCACTTATCATAAAGCTCTCGGCTTGCCAGTTCTAAAATTCTCCAAACTGCTTTGATGTGAACATCAAAAACTCCTGGACTACATGAACGACCACTTGCCTGACCTCATCCTTTAATTAGCACATGGTACCTGAGAGCACCACTCACAGCCGTTATGCAATGTTCTTTAAGACCATAAATTAAATTGTTTCATTTTGGAGTGAATTGGCTGTACAGAGGAGACACTGCACAGGAGACTCACAGGAGCTCCAGGTTTTGCTGCAGGAGTCTCTGCTGCAGCCAGTATCATCCACATCTGCTGAGATCTCAGGTGTCCCTAACATCACCAAAATCCAGGTTTCTTATTCTTAGCACCTGAGACAGAAAACTGACACACAAAGTCATAACCACCCAAATGTGGTATGGAAGCCTACAGACAACTCTGTGGCATTGGTGTTACCCTTAACTGGCAGATATTCAGAATGCATCTCAATAGTTCTGAGCAATCTGTTCCTCTGGCAATCACAGCAAAGAAAAATGAATGAAACTCAGGACTGAATACAGTCAGTACCATACAACTTGAAGGTGCTACTTCCAAAGCAATAGTGAGAAAAAAAAATCTGGGAAAGCTAAGAAGCATGTCTTGACACCATTGTAGCATAGACACCACTGTTTTGTAAAAAAACCTACTGTATAGAAAAAAATTTTTCATAGATATTAACTAAGTTTTGCCTGTGATGGCAATTCCCTGAAAGATTTTTAAATAAAATATATATATATATATGTGTGTATTCTGTATGTTTAATTTTCTGAAACCAATACAAAATTTGAAATCATATTCTCTCTTAATGTTCAGTAAAAATCTACTATGGAGTGCATTTCCCTTCAAGATAACTGGAGATTAGGCAGCAGTTTGCTCTAATCATGTTAGTTTCTTGTATAACTGTTGTATTATATCAGTTGGGGGGCTCTTTCAATGATATGGGATTGTCAGCAAAACTTCAGAGAGGAAATGCAATAACAACTATAAAAAAGAAATTTATGAAAAGTAAAGTCAGAAGATAAGATGACCGGAGATTATCCCTGCTTACTCCAGCTGAAAGCTACAAAACTATATACAGCAATTTTTTTCTCATGTTGGAAAGCTCTGCAACATGCTCACAGAGTATCTGGGAACCAGGAATTGCCTATGGTCCCCAAGGGCATATTAGTGAAAATGCAGCTCTTTGTGAAACAGCTACAGTCCAGCTTATTTGCAATTACTTTTATCTTTTAAGAATGTGCAAAATGACACAGTCTATAAAAATAGTAGTCTTCACCAGCAGTATCAGCACTGAAGAGGGTTAAAAGAAATGCTTTTTGAGGTATGTGATCTCTGCTTAGCATCAGAAAAAAATAGGGTATAAATATATATGCATTCTCTTTCACAATACATTTGAATTGTCTTTTTGTTATGAAATGCAGAACAATTTTTTACAGCATAATTTGAAACCTGAAGTGCTGGAAAGGCCTATGCAAAATACATGTAGCTGCTAACTATCAGATGAAGAAGCTGACAACCTACACTGAAACATGTTCATCCTATTTAAGAGACCTTGCTTGCAAAAAACAAACAAAAAAAAGTTACAGATTAAGTTCTAAGCCAAGACTTATGTCCCACAACATGGGGCTTGTTTGGAGATATATGTAAAGATTTGGCTCACCTTTACAAAGATTTCACCATCGTTAACTAGAATTGTTCTGCCCAGCACCCTTATTCTGAACTGTTTAATCCTTGCTGGTCCTGCAGAAGGAAGGACCAGGAGCAGTCTCCATCACTATATACACAAAATTTGGGGATAACATGTCCTTGCATGCTTCATTTTCAGCAAAAAAAGCAGAAGACTACTTACGGTCAGAGAAAGATAATTTTTCTTACCATGTCAATAATCTACTTGTTTTAAAAATAATCAGACTAACATTTAGTCTGATTTTAGATAAATTTAGACTAACAGTTTCATCTGAATAAAAGAAATAAATCCCATATCTTCCCTTAGCCCATGAAGGCAATGGCTAAAATATTCCTCCTGGCTGTGCAGATCCAGGTTCAAATTTTCATCTCCTGATTTGTGCTTCCTGGTTTCCTTAATTTAAAATTTTATAAAAAATTTCTGAGGAGGAGCAAGACTGCTTCTTTCATGTCAACTTAGAACAATATTTAACTGTCTAGTAGGCAAAGAGATGAGTACAATCAGGCAATAAAAATATTCTCTTTTCTCCACGTTTCATGCTTGAGTCTTCCTACAACTTCCAACAGCTTCCCACTAGCAAATGTTTCTCTAAAGTGTGTCTATAGAATAATTCTGAATAATTAATTCACTGCACTCTCTGAATTCTGAGTAAAATATTTAGCTCTTCCAATATATAACAGTTAATGTAGTAATCAAGTTTGCTGGTTTTTTTTTTAAAGGAGCAATTCCAATTAATGAATTGTGCCATGTTAGACATTGATCCTCCTGAATTTGGAAGTGACATAACCACTTCCAGTCTCTTATGGGAGTACAGCTCCACAGTCAAGATGAAGCAAGGGGATACCTGTCCCAGATGCTGCTTTTCCTTCTAGACCAGAGCAACAACATAGAGGAGCACTGTTTAAAATGGAAATGAAGCAAAGACTGTAATGAAATGGACTGATGCAAGGATGCACAAACTGAATTGTCACAGGCACTGCAGAAAAATGCAACATTTGTGTAGTTTTCCATGCCAACAAAGTGTTTAGAGATCTTTCTGAGAGTGAAACAGGTTAACATCACACCAAACTAACTAGAGAAGACAGTAACAAGAGACTGGAGCTTCATATTCTCATGCTGCCCAAATTTCCTAAAATTTGGTTAATTTTTACATACAACAGGAATTCAAAGTCTAACCAGGCCATAACTCTATCAACAAATCTGCAGAAATTCTTCTCCATACCTACCTGATGGGAACATTAGCACTGGGTACTTTGTGCAGTTACATACAAGAGTTTAAATGAGATTTCCACTGAAAAAATTTTGTATAACGCCCCTCTGGTTTTTGCATCTGTTCCTCTGTACACATGAAAACAAATACAGAGGACATGTTAAAAAAAAATACAAATCAAACTAAACCAAGGGCCAGACTGCACACATTTAAAAGAAAAAATGCATCTGATTGTGTACGTGGTTGCTATGACCACAGGGAAAAATGCCAATGTATTCTCAGTGCTTGGCCCCACTTCTGGCTTGGCCCCTCCACTTGGATCATCTTTAATCATGAGTAAATCTGGTTGAAAAAAATAAAATCAAGAAATACTTTTTGTGATGAAAAGATGCTATTTTTATTGAAGTGCTCTAAAAACATGCTGATTTTCATGACAGATTCCAGCAGGAGGACTAAAAGAACAAAATTACTTTCCATCAAGCACTTTGGTCAGGAATCTTAACATCTAACTTCATACATAACTCATTGCACAACAGATCATCAGTAGTGGTGCATGTAGCATTTTGCCTGATGCCTTATGATATAGTCTTATCTTATTTATTAGTATAAATTTGGTGTCAGTTTGTATAATTTCTACACAAATGGTACTTTGACCTAGAAAAGAAGTTAGGTGAGTCTGCTAACAGTAAATAGAAGCTGACATTAACTACCCTTTATCTACTTCTAAAAATGTATATAAATTACATAACTATTGTCATTGTGAAATACTGTGAAAAAGATGTTTAAGAAGATAAAAAATGAAGTGTTGTAATAATAAATTCTAGAACAGGAAAATTAACTTTATCTAAAACCTGGAGCAAGAGCTCCTAAAAGCCACAGCTGAGTTTCCACCAAGCTGAAGTTCTTTAAGTGTTAGTTGCCATTCCAGAGTTGAAAACTGAATCCTTAATGTCCTGAATGTTCTATGAAACAAAATCCGCCTTGAGGCACCACAGGATTAGTCAACACTAGCAAGTTTCCTGTCGTCTTGTTAACAGCCTCAACCTCAAAATATTAATGACTCTTACATTAAAATGTGTTCTGCCAAGGGTGGTCCCACGTGCCTGCTGAGAGCACACCTTGCTACCAGGAGCAGCTGGGGTGCTGCTCTGCCCTGGGGATCACCGCCTCGGGTGCGGGATGCTGCAGGTCCGTGCCAGAGCTCCGAGGGGCAGGACTGCCAGCACTGCAGCTCAGGTACCTGCTCAGGGCAGAGCTGCCCTGCTCAGCAGAGTTGCCTCCCTCTCAGAGCTGCTGCCCTCTTCTTGTGCATGGGCATCACAAAAAAGACCTTGCAGGGTGGGGAATGGAGCCCTAACCCAAGCCTAAAGGTTAAACCCTAAAAATATATGACTACATAGAAATGGAATTTTTTCTTTTTTAAAGCAAGGGAGACTTGGAAGTTGTGGATACAGAAAATGTAAAAATAACCAAGAGTTCAATGCAGCAATTTGGAAATTCTCATCCACACAAACTGTGCTGATTTGGGACAGTGAAATCACTTGGGATTGTGCAGAGGGAGAGCTGGGGAGGGAGGGGGGCTCTTCATAACCAGAGCCCACAGGTCAGAAATACCTCAGGAAGGATGAAAGCAAGCACAAGTTGGACTTGACAGCTGGACAGAGTCCTGCTTTCTTTGCACAGTGGTCCATAGCAGCTAGTGGACCCTGTGTAGTCCTCTGTCACACACAAAGCAGAATCATTTCCCTCTGGTGGATTTTGGGACATGCACAAAAGGGCAGGATGGTCACATGTGTGCTGCCTTATACAGCTCCCACTCTGGCTTCTTCATTCAGAAACTCCTCATTCAGAACAGCCTTGTCCACCCCAGTGCTCTGCCCCTAAACCAGAGAAACGCAGCAGGTTCAACCAAGTACCTGCAAAATTTTCCCTGCAAAACCTTCACACGGTCCCTCTCCAAAACGTGCTGCCACTGTGTGCTATAGAGCTTCTTGCAAGAGGGCTCTGCCTCACCTTCACAGGAGAGGAGAGAGAGAAGATAAGGGAGGCAGGGAAGGGTGATCTCCATTCCCTGCAGAGCCCTTCCCAGGCACTGGGGGGAAGCTAATGCTGCTGAGAACTGGGCAGTGGCAGGACACTGTCCCAGGTGGCTGTGGCTGCTGCAGAGCATGAGCAAGCCTGAGAGCATGGGAGAGGGACAGCGCTGCTGCACCGTGTGCCTGCAGCTCTCTGGAACTAACGCCAAACAGAAGAGATGGACAATCTCTGTAACACTTTCTACATGTGTCACCGTGGTTTTGGTACACAGAAGTGGCTCCCTGCCACGTGCAAACACACACAGGCAGAGCACAGTTTCCTCCACAAAGCAACCTCTCACAAGAAGCAGCTTTCATACATGAAACATCTCGTCTGTGGGGATGAGGCTAACCCGGGGGCATCAGGGAAGGGGTACGTGTGTACTCATACTTTGTGTACAGCTCTTGAGAAAAGCACATCCACTGTCAACTGCTCTGGATAGCTGTCATCATTAAAACAGATGATGTTTCTCAAACACACAGCTGAAAAATGAAAACTCATGATTAGATTAATCTGACTTAATTTGAGAGGCCTCTACCGAATTTCTCCCACAGAGCTGGTTGCTGAAGAACTTATTAATTCTACCTCACTTAAGATATCTTTTGCATAGCACAAATCCCGACGATCTCACTGATTATCCTGCAACTGATGCAGCTGTGGCTCCCATGCGTTCCCGGACACACTGGAGAGGAAGCCTTTCCCACCGTATCGAAAGCTGTCGGTGGCTTCGGTACGGAGTGAGAACCACACGCGCCCTCTCCAGCGATGTCTCAGAGGTGACGTTTGCGTCGAGTTACCGAAACCCTTCCCTGGGACAGCTGCAGGACTTGCCAGGGGAGATGCGGAACGCGGGAGGGATGTGACCAAGTTACCTGCTGCGCGGTCCGCGGGGTGGTGGAACGCTGGGGTGGGCTAGCACCGAGCCGGGGGGAGGCAAACAGCTGCCACAGCTGTGACACCCACACGCGTGTCCCCCGCTGCCTTCCCCGCGGGCAGCGAGTCCCCAGCCGCGGACACGCGTGAGACCCGCGCCCCCTCTGCCCCGTCCTCCGCGGCCGCGGCGCTCACCTGAAGCAGGTGGTGAGCTCTCCCGTGGGTTTCAGGCAAGGGTACCGGGTGGTGGCGATTTTGTTCTCGGAGCACACCTCCCTGCAAGGTGGGGAGTCGGTGTATTAAGAAAAAAAAAAAAAACAACCCGAAGGGTAAGAAAAAGAAGGTGGTGGATGGGGAGGAAACGCACAGGAGCAGCCTCGCTGTAGCAACACCCACCTGTCGCCGTCCTGCGGCTCCTCCCGGTAGGTCCAGGCGTGTCCCAGCGCCAGGAGCAGCAGCAGCCGGAGCGGGGCCAGGCTGCCGGCCGGCCGCCCCATCGGGCCGTCGCTCCCCTCCGCGCCGCGCCGGCTCTGCCCGCCCCGGCTGCGGCGGGGCTGCGCCGACCGCGCTCCTCCCGCCCGCCGGGGCCGCCCCCCGCCGCCGGCAGATGTGCCCGCGGGGAGGGGCCGCGCGCGCCCAGATGTGCCGGCAGATGCTGCCCCGCGGCGGGGCGGCGGCCAGAAGTGCGGTGGGAGTAAGGGGACATCGGCCCCGCCAAGCCGCGCTCCGCTCCCGGCCCCGCGGCTGCGGACGGCGCGGGGAGCAGGGGGAGGAGGGCGCCCGCCCCAGAGTGAGGGGCGCGGAAAGCGGTGGAAAGGTCCGGAGCGGCGGGGGTGATCAGCGGCTCTCGGTGCACCACCACTGATGCTTTCCAGATTCGGCTTTATCTCAAATCTCTTCCCCAAAGGAGCGTAGCAGTTCAAAGCATCTCTGCTGCGTCGGCTGTTTATCCTTGTGTACAGCTGCCATTTCCCCACCATTCATAAAGACGGAGATTAATGACAGCAGACTCTGATAAAGCAGCGCATCAGGTCTGGCCCGTTGTACCATATCCTGTGTTCACGATTAAACTGCTTGGGACCAGGGGAGAGAACCTGCAGAACGACCGTGCCTCTGCAGAGCGTTGGGCAGATGCTTTGGCTTTGATCACCACATAACTTCCTACAAGTACCAAAAGCTTATGGAGCACAATGTGGAAACGGAGGGGGGGGCTAATCAGCCTTTCCAGCACTTTCACCTGCAGTATAAAACCCCATTTTGCAGTCAGAAAAATCAGGGAAATGTGAGCAACAGATTGTACTCCTATATCATTACAGCTAGAAAAGTCAGGGTTATGCAAAGAACTCCAATTCCTCTGTTAAACCAGGACAGGAATGATAGAGAGATGTAAGATTTGAGCAACACACTTCTACTTTTTCCTGCCACAAGCAACATTTTAACAAGTAATTTCACCGTTCTGTGCCTCATTTTCTGTGCCCGTGTTTCTAAGAGGAAGTTCCTGATAAAAAAATAAATAAATAAACAAGATCCACATATATGAATCAGCTATGATTAAGATGTTAATCCCTTTGGTATGTTGTCCAGTACCCAGGAAAAAAGATAGATAAACTGGGAAATTGTGGGATTTTTCAGAAGTTTTTCCTGAATTGTACACCATCCACTGTCACCATGGTCTGTGAACTGCCAGCTTCAAGGTATTTCTCTCCACTGCACATTGTCTCTACTTCTGTGCTCAGTTAAGCAAAGGAGTGCTGCATAGCAGATTTTTTTCCCCCATTGTTTTGGCTTTTGCTCTCAAGAGAATGTTTTAGATGTTTATTCTGCCATAATTACTCCTTTTTCCTTTATAGAAGTAATAAGTAAGCAAAGACAGGACTTGTTGTCTTGAAGCCAGAGAAGGCTGTGGGTCTCTCTCACAGGGCTAAGCCCTCACCTCTCCCAGGTAGCCTCTCCTGATGTGAAGATAACAGGAACAAAGGCAGGACCTGGGTGCTTGGACCCCAGAGCTCAGGAGACACCTGTCCCCACATCGTGTTCCTGACCCTCCCGCTCCAAGCAGAGAGTATCCAGTGACAAGGTCTGTAATGAGGAGAGGTTTGCACTGCTGTAACCCCTGTGATGTCTGTATATAGATTACAAAGGATTTAATTTAACACATTCCAGAAGTGGTCACTGACCCTCCCAAAACGCTCCTTTTTTTTTAAATTGAATTGATTCCCAGAGCACAGAGCTGAAATCCTCTGGATGATTTTCAGCCCAGACCCAAGTGTCATGAATGCAGAAGGACTTTGATTTTAAAAGGCCTGTATATAGGCCTGAAATAACTATGCTTCCAAAAAGGTGAGGTTTTTTCCCCAGAATTTTGCCTCTCAGTGCAGATCTGATTCACTACCGGAGCTACCTCGCTTGTCTCCCTGCCTTTTCTTTAATCCTTGCCACCCACATAGCACTGTATCAACACACTGCTATCTCTTTAATTAAAAAATGTTATATTAACTTACATATGTATTCATTTAACCCATGCTAACAGACTTTCTAATTTAAAAATGATAACCTGCAGGTGAAGCTATTCTGGCGCTTAACTCTTTGCCAAAGCAATGTCCTAAATTTAATATTCAAAAGAATTTCAGTGTGATCAATAATTGACAGAAAAGAGAGGTTAAACAGCACCATTCTTTGCAGTTGGCAACTATACTGCAGATGAATACATTAAAGCTGAAGGTTTGGTAATTTTGCTTCATCAGTTCCGTCTCAGCTTTAATAACCACGCAGCCAGGGTCATCCTGAGAACAAGACTTTCGTCCTGAAAAGTGTTGAAGGGTGGCGGTGGTTAAGGAAACATGGAAAAGTTCCTGTTGCCTCAGGGAAGGAATGGTTGGGGCTGTTTTCATATGTAGTAAATAAGCAGAATGGGATTTCTCGTGTGAGGGACGCTTTTCCTCGTGCGGGGTCATGTTAGTTTTGACTTGCCCAACTCAAGCACGTATGAAGTTGATTAAGCTGCACACTAAACTTTGGAACGCTCTCAAAGAAAAGAATGAGGAATTCAATGCAGTAAAGTGCTTATCAGAAGTTTTATTTACACTGTTTACATAGGAAGAAGATGCATTGTTTCCTGCAGTTCATTCATAATGATGTTGTTGAATTAATAATTCAAATTCAAGTTTCTTTTCTGGATATTGCTGGTAACTGGAATAGCCTAGAAGCAAACCTCGATCACTGCCTCCAAAGAGGCTTTTCTTAGTGGAAAGGCACAGCCTGTGAACATGAGGAGAAGGGTGTTTAGAGTGCCTTTGACTCCTTAGAAGTAGAGAGGTTGTTTGCATGCATGAAGATCTTGAGCAGTTATTAATCATCTACTACTCACTGATCTCCACCAGGACAGTTGCATTAGGTTCAGTACAAATGCATACAAGAGATTCAAAACCTTGATATTGACCCTAAAAATAGATTATTTTTACCCCCTTTCTATTCCCACCTTTAAAAGAGCTATGACCATGATGTTTGGGGAGGAAGTGTGGGGGTAGGGGGAGGACAGGGTTTTTTTGGTGGGTTGGTTGGGTTTTTTTAGATGTTTCATTGCAGTCTTCAGAAGTATGCACTGTGATTACTCTTGATCCGTTTACAAACTACATTTTCATTGGTGTATTTTCCATCTGCTTCAAACATAAAGCAAGTAACCACTTATTGTAAATAGTCTTAATCCCACTACAGCATTGTGTTTGCATCGAGTGCCAGGTCTCCAGCTGTCACTACTGACATGTTCAGGGACATCAGAGCAAGGCTGAAGGTGTAAACAGACAGAAAACAGAGATTTTCAACCACATCTTGGGTGGACACTTTGGTACTTTGGTCTCACGTTGCTCATTCATGGATTAGGCTCCCTTCCAGGTGAAAGCCCAAACTGAACCTGGAAGTCCAGATCCAGACTTCTACTTTCAAGGAATATTGCACAATCCAAGCTCAGCTGCTACGCACCCACCCAGGCTTGGGCAGCGTAGAGATTTCCCACGCCATTGGAACTCCAGGAGGCACCTAGAGCAGTGTTACATCTCAGAAAAAAAGCCAGAAGCAGATAACAGGGAAGGATTATATCTCTCTCTCCCTCTAGATGGAGGTGAAATTTCTTCCTAACATCTACATGATCAACAGAGTTACCCAGTCTGTAAAACGCTGTGTGAAGCAAAGAAATAACAGGCTGAGCAAAGGCTAGGAGTGAATGCAAAAGCTCTCAGAAATGATCCCCCAGAAGCAGGTCTGGGACAGGAGAGAGAAAGTGCAGAAAAAAAGAGAGAAGGAAGAAGTAGAGGAAAACCAGGGAAGAAAAAGGCTGAAGAAATGTCAGGGAACCATAAGGTCTGCCCAGGGTAAACAGGCATCACATCCTGAAAGACAATGGTAGAACACCCAGTAAAGCATCTGTCAGAACAGGGAAGAGGTAGAAAGATGTGAGGAAATAGTTACAGAGCCACAGCAGCTCCAAGTTATGTTTGGGTGGCAAAGAACAGAGGACAAGGTGAAGAAGGGCTAGAAACTCAAGAAAGGCTGTTATTCTTCTTACCTCTTTGTTCCAGCCTTCCTTTTTCCACTTGAAAAGGTGTAAAAGTGTGAAAGTTAGAATATTTTATTTATTTTGCCCAGTAAGTTCAAGGGGCTGTCATACTCTAGGCTACAGCCCAACATGTAAAAAACCCAACAAAACTTGCATTAAATAAAAATATTGAGGCAGAGAAAGATACTACTCATCACAAACACTAGAATGGCACTTAATCCATCTAGGAGACAAAAAGTCTTTGCTTTTTGTTGGAGGCATTTTTGGTAAAACATGTTGATGAAGAACAAAGGCAGTTGAAATGTGATGCAACTGTTTTGAAAATAGCCATGGAAAAAGGCACGTCAGAAAACATGAAATGGTGATCATCAGGCATTGTGTCCAGAGAGCATCACAGCTACAGAAAGGAATTGCTTCTATTTCACAGATAATTACAGGGCTCATCTTAGATTAGCAGCAAAAATAAACACCTTTTGAAAGTATCAGCTAAAACAATAACACTGCTGACCAAGAAGAAAACACGTAAATGAGAGCACTAATCCACCAAAAACAAATCCTGATGGATACATGGGACATAGCATCACACTAACCAGACCTGACTTATTTTTTCAGGGGTTAGGTTGAATTCCATTTTGTTATAAGAGATTAGAGCTGAAGAATGTGAAATCTTCCATGGCATCCCAGCTATCAAGCACCATCGACCTCTGCAGCTTCTATGTGCTCCTTTTTGGTCTGGGCTCCTTTGAAAGACCTGGGACACTGCTCCAAGTGCACAGACAGCAAGATAAACACACCCTTTCTATCCAGTCTTTGTAAGAGTCAGAATGAAGGCACTATGCTTCTGAAGTTTACAAGGTTATCCACCTAAATTGTTCCTTTGATGAGCATCCCATGGCAGTGTTGTGTTCTAGGAGCCCTGGAGGTTGAGGAGGAAGGTCACTGACCCAGAAATAACTTTTTAACAACAGGCAGTTCCCACATGTATGTAGAAGAATCTGAATTGATGGGGAATGAAATATGATGATACAAATTGAACCTAAAATTTGAGCACTTGTTCTTTTACTTGTAGAATAGAAATATATTCCTATGTTCTGCACATTGTGTTGGCAGCACAGAGGAAGATGGTCCTGGGAAGTACTCCTTCTTTTCTGCAAGCCAAAGGTGTCCTTTGACTAAAAAAAGCTGTGGGAGCCCTGTCTAGCAATGAAGCTGTTGGCAAAGGAAGTGCAACCCTCAAGACTGCTGTGTGTGCTGTAAATGGCCAGACTGACACCACCAACCCATTTAAGATTATGATGGATTCCCAGCAAGGTGTTGGGATTTGTTTTGCAAATTCTGTGTCAAATAGTGCAAAGACTAGACTCAGAGGCTTGAGCAAGAGAAGACATTAGTGAAAAATCCATGCTAACTCAAAATTTACAAATAAAGGTGAGAGTATTTTGGTTTTCTGTTTTTAATTATATATGGTTAATTGACAAACCTTTACTTTGTAGCATAGAATACTATCCACAGAAGAAAATAACTTCTTGCAATGATTTGCAATGTTATGAAAAATATTGCAGTGACTAAGGCATCAAGCCACCCCTGTGGCTTATGTAGTCTCAAGTATTTATTTGTTCTAATGACAGTATCAAGTGAATAAAATAGACACCTTTAAAAGTGAAAAAAGAAATACTGGATATTTATAGAAATTATGTTTCATACAACATAATATTAGAATATGTAACAATAGTTTCCTACTTGTTCCCAGTGTAGATTTCCTCAAGGAGTGCTGCACACTGTCCTTCCTAGCTGCTAAAACAAAATTTTTCCATTATGAAACCAGGAACAGCAAGTTGCAGACAGCTCAGGTGTCTGCCATGGTCCTGTGGATGGAGCTTCCCACAGATTTGCCATCCCACCTGCAGAGCAGGAAACATTATCTCAGGGACTGTGCAGCTGCTTGGCAGCTATGGCCTGACACAGCTCGGGTGGCTGTGGCTACACCTGTGAGAAAGCTGCTCGTCCATGGCTCCCCACGGCATTCCTGTACCTGGAGCTGTGCAGGGCAGCTGGGGAGGGCAAGCAGAGCAGCCCTCATGCTGCTCTGCTCATGGCAATCCTCGGAGCCTGTGCCAAAGCAAATGCAGCCTGGAGACTCTGCACACGTGTCCCTGCTGTGGCATCTCCCCCCAGATGTGTTTTCTTTGGCTCAAGCTCCTGTGGAGCCGTGGGCACTCTCCAGTGCTGGATGCATTAGCACAGATGCAACTGGATAAAAATCCCAGCGTTTCTGAGTGCTCTTGGGGAGCAGAGATTCCTTGTTCATGTGGCTGTGGATTCATAGTTCTTTTAGCTACGGGCAAAGCCAGGTGCAGGAAGGCTTGAGAGATGATTGGTATGCCACAGATTGAAATCTGTCTCTCCTGGGGTGCTGACTGCACCTGCCCTCCTTGGAAAAGCTGTGTCACACACTCATAGCAGCACAGCCCCTCGACCTTACCTTTTAAATCTACCAGGGAAGGAATGTTTTAACTTGCATGTAATTCATAGGAGGGCAAATGAACTTTTCACAAATGTAACCCCTCCACACTCACAGACTCGGGCAGGTTATTTAAACTAAAAATCAACGTGGCATGAAGTGGAAGCAGCAGTCTTGCAGTGACATTGCAGCTTTCCCTGACGTGGAAATGGTTGTATGTTTCATGCTTTTAATCTCCTGCATGCTGGTTTTGTTGCCTTATTAGTTCTAATACATTTTTTTCCATCTGATTTCCTTCTAAATAAGGCAGCTTCTACCGAGGAGTTTCACTCTGCCCTATGGAGCAACACATGTAACTCATCACAGAAATGGGCTCGATTCAGGCCAGTCACCCATCTCATTGAAGTTAATCTGGCAAAACACAAGCAGAACAAAAAAAAAAAAAAAAAAAAGTAGAAGAATACGACCTTCACTCCACAGCTTGTGACAGCTCACTCACTGCTTATTTATTCTGCACTCCTTGCAAAAACACTCCACACATTCAATCACATCTCAAAGAAAGGGGTCAAAAGGCAAGTGTTTTTAAACTGTCTCGGTTAAAGAGTCCCTTCCCATTAAAGCTGTGCTGGTTGTGTCAGAGATAAAGGACTGTTTTCTATGAGGACTGATCACTCTAACAAATCAACAATAAATTACTCAAAAATAGGCTTTGGCACATTTATTTCAGGAAAATGAATATCCAGGCACCCTCCATGATTAAAAGAGAATACCTCTTAATTCTGTGGATGGCTGTGTGAAATGTACATGAAATGATCTAAATTTTTCAGTGTTTATTTCATGATTAATGGTACTGCTTCTGGCCTGATCCCTTCAGTGAATGGCCAAAGATTAAGAAGTTTAAGGCAGTGGTATGGGACACTTGCAGGGAAGAAAATTAATGATGAAAAAGAATTGTAAAAATCTCTAATTTTGATCTTGTAAAGTGCTGATTTTCTGTTTTCGTTGATGGATGTGAGAGATTTCAGAGTCTGTCAAGAACAGGCAGGAAGCAAACTGAGCACACTGGGGAAGATAATTTTCCTGCCAGAAAAGGGGAAAATCCACATTCAGATGTCCATTTTTCGAGGTGTTAACTGTTAGGATAAATACTGAATTTTGCCTTGAGAAGGACCTTTCTCTCCAAAACAAGCAATTTACATCTGGTTTGACTTCAGGCTAAAAGAGTCCTAATCCTTGTCTTTCACTGGAAGGCTGATTTGCCACAAGGAGAAATTGTGCATGCTTTACACCAATGAATCTGAGATACATTCTTTCCACATTTACCCCTTTGCAGGTCCTTTAATACTACAGGCAGGCTTGATCTTCTATGTCTTGCAAGAAGGTCACTCAAAATGCCTGGCAGTGCCCAGTGATTCATGGTGTGCATGTTCCAGGTGTCCTCAAGGAAATACACAGTGAGGTCTCCGAGGCCCCAGGGCACTGTGATAACAGGGATCCAAGTTCTTGCGAAAGAAAAAATAAATCAATCAGCTCTATTAAAGTGCTTTACAATGTTCAGCATCTCTTGGCAGCGGTCTGGAAGGACCAAAACACTGGAGAATTAAGTTACACTGTTCTTGTAATTCCACAAGGTCTTTTGCAGCCAGAACATTGTATTTCAAAATTGTTTCTCTCTCTTTTTTTTTTTTTTTTTCTTTTTTTTTTTTTTTTTGCTATGTATCAAGCAATAGCTTTTCCAGGTCTATATTTCAGTCCAAAAAACCTCAAAAACCAAACAACAAAACCCAAAACCCAAAAAATGCAGACATACGGAGAAAAAAAGTATCTGCAGAATGATATTTAGTTTATATTTAGTTTGATTTCTTTAAGAGTTTAGGGGGGTTGCAATACTCCAGAAAATGACATTTCTGTATTATACCTCTGCAGCTTTTATTTATCAAAGTTAGGTCATCTATTTTTCTGTCTAAAAAATAATGACCAGAAAAAAAGAGCAAGCAAAGGAGTAATCATGATAGTAACTCACTTCCACTGAACACCAGGGGAAATTAGCAATGCATACCTTGGCACTTAGCTGAACCAAGCTGCTTTTCCTAATTGACTCTTCTTTCAGGCATCCTGTCAAAATATTTCCTTGAAATACGCTCCTAGTGTGTGCAGGAGCTATTTATAATCTACAACACTTATTTTTGGATTAAATACATGTAGGTGGCTAGTTGCCATGAGTGCAAAGGGGGGTTCAATGGATTACAAGAATGTGTATGAAATATTACCCTGGGGATGATGCCTTTCCAAGCTGAGCAGCCCGTGCAAGCAATCAGACTGCCAGACGTGGTGTCAGAGCAGGCACGGCACAGAAACTGGCCGAGGGATGCGTTGGTGTGGCCTCACCCCACTGCTGCTTTCTGCCTCTCTTTCTGAGGCAGCCCTCCAGATCCTGTCCTGGGTTTCAGGCCAGCACTAAGGAGCAGCCAAGGAGCAGCTCAGGAGGGCTCCTGTTTGTCCAGTACCTGCCCTGATTTCAGATTGTGTCCATCGGCTGAGGTCAGCCCCACCGCCAGCCTCAGCGGAGGAGAAGAAATGTTTGAGGAGGTCCTGTCTGAAAACTCCCACGTGTGGCCTGGACAACAACCCTGGCCTCTATGCCATTCATTGCTGGCTTGCTGCCTTCTCCTCCAAGCATTATTCTTCTCTGTCTTTCCACACACCCATCCATCCCAGGATTCCCACTCCCTCCCTGTGATGGCACAGGCGACTCCTTGTCCCCAGCAGCTCTGGTTTGGAGATGGGGTGACAATTCCCCAGAGGTGTCAGGCTCCCACTCCAGGGACTGATGGCATCAGCCACTCCACAGTGGATATGATTAATGTGTAACCCTAGCAGCACCTTCCCCCCTTAGCAGTTCAGTCAGAACAGAAGGGAAAACATCCGTTGGCTAATGGTTAGATACACCAGCTGTGCTACTTGTGCTCTAACGAAGGGTGGGTAATCATTAATAGCACAACACACTGGCAGACTGGTTCATATGTGGTTACTCTTCAGTCACTCCTGATTTACTGCAGCATTTACCAATTTCAGCAAAATAATTTGGTATTCAACCTGTGTCAGGCAATCCTAGCTTGTGCTGAGAGAGCCCCTGGTATATTTGACACTCAGATGCTGCCAAAGCCCTGGTGAGCCCTTCACAACTGAAATGCAGGGCAGCAAGCATACCTTTCCTGCTGTGAAAGAAATGTGACACTGGTGATGAATTATCTATCTATCTATCTATCTATCTATCTATCTATCTATCTATCATCTATCTATCTATCTATCTATCTATCTATCTATCTATCTATCTATCTGTCTATCTATCTATCTATTGCTATCTATTCTCCTGCCCCAGTCACAATCACTACACCAAAAGTTCCAGATTGTCCCATACTGGAGTTTTCATGAGAATTGGGTCTCTCTTTGCTCTACAGTTACCTGCTAGCTGATGTTCAGTAAAAGGTTTGGGCTTACCTTCAGACCAAAAGGTTGTGTGGGTGTCACAGATGTACTTCATATCTCATACAAACAGCCATCAGTAGTGCAGCATGGCAGCAAATATTCCTAAAGATCAAAAAACTAGACTTGATTCAATGCTACTTTTCTCCCTCTGTATTTCTGTCTTCAAAGAAAAGCATTAAGGCTGAATAAGGTCAAAATAAGGCAAAAAGAACCATTAACTGAAAACGCCCAGCTGAATTTCAAGGATTTTGCTGCTTTGAAAAATTAGATCTAAGCTGTAAGTGAGTAGGGGAAGGGAAAAGCACAAGATGATGATTTTCAGTAGTATCAGCTGCCTGCTGGATGCTCTGGGAAGCTGCTTGCTCCCATGGATGTGGCTTGGGGGCACAGGACACCAGTGAGAGCCTAAACCCCTGGCTGGTCACAGCCAAGCCAAGAAGGCTGAAGAGAGGGGTAATATAAATATAAAAAGAAGACTTCCAAGATACCTGTTCAGCTATGCAATAATATGAAGTATAAAAACCTGCCCTGTGTGAGGACAGCTTTGTAAGAACAGCTAGACTGACATTGCAGCAGAGTTTCCTAAGTATTAATTTGCAAGCAAATTTCAAGGACATGTAACCCAAAGCTTTGTTATTCAAAATATTTTGGATCCGTGCAAATGTCTGGGATGCACATATCTGTTTGAGCTGCAGAGAGCAAAACCAGAGCATAGGAGAGAAAGGGAAAAACAAGAAACCTGTGCATGACGAAATTTCTGCAAGAGGATGAAACATGCAGACTTAACTGGGCACAACGGCAGTGGAAAACTGTGACTGTATTCCAATGTTTCTGAGGACAACAAGCCATGTAAATTAAGGGAAATATGTCTTCAAAGTGTCTCCTCTCACCCCAGCAAACAAAAATGGGAATAAGAGACAAAAGCAATAAATTAGGACTGAATACAACAAGGATATTTTCCGCTTCTACAGATCTATAAAAATATCAGTTTAAAAACTGTGAATTCTTAAGCTACATTCTTGCAGCTTTCTGCCCACTTCTGGACATACTGTAAGTATGAAAAGCTCTATTGCAATGCTGCCCCACCTTTTGCCCCTTCAGCCACTGGGAGTTGCCAATGAGCTGCTGGTGGCATCTGGCCTCATGTACAGGTGTAGCCCCAAGGGAAAGGAGCATCTGCAGCCCCATGGTGAAGAAAACACCACATGGAAAACCATCTCCTCTAGAGGATCTCCTCCCCTACTTCAAAGCATTTGCTTGTGACTAGAGAGCAGAGATGGAAATGGCCTCCTATCCCCCCCACTGGTCTCATACCAGTGTATCCCAGTAGCTCAGCTTTCCACCCAAACCCCTTTTCACTCCGCACCCATCCCCATAAACACTTCAATCCTCCAATGCAGTGGTGGGAAGGAGAGCTCAGTGTTCACAGCCCGTCAGCTTCAGACAAAGACCAAAACAGAACCAGAATCTTTGCCAACTTTCTGACCCAGCTTGCTTTCTGGCTGTGAGATGTGGCTGGCTCTGCTTCAGAAAGGCTCCAATAACAAAAACCACAAGGTCTTTCTCACGGGGCCTTTCTTACACCCAGAGGCATCCCAGGTTTTGCAGAGTTCTCCTCATCCTTTCCTCACACTCAATGTTTTTACTGACCTGCCCTATTGGTGCAATACTGAGGAGGACCAGCTGCCAGAAACAAACAGCTGAGAGAAAGACAATGACTTAATTTCATCACATGTGGATTTTAACAGCATTCCAGCCTCTAAATTCAATGGGAAGGGAGAGCATAGAAAAGAAAGATGAAGACCCTATTGCAGGCACTCAAGCCCCAAAGATAAGAGTAGCTGAGATAATGTGAAAAACATGATCAAGGTAAGATCAGCCTAAGAAGATGAACACATTTCTTTCCAAAAGGGACACAGAGGTTAAACTGATGTGAGCTTAGCTTTATCCTAGCTGCCTGAGCAAGGACACCCTCCACATCAAGAATAGCCAAGGGCTGTACTTGGGACACCAACCTAGTAAAACAATTACTAATAATTTGTTAATCAATTCAGGACATCAGTACTGTAAGATTTAGCAAGTGCCCATATCTTTGCTGACACTTCTGCAGTGTGTGGGCGAGAACCAAGCACACAGGATGTGGTAAGAGTCAGCAGCTGTGTATGAATCCAGAAGAGGCTGTTGAGAACTGAGCCTTTTGGGTTGTAAGCAGAAGTTTTGATTACTTTTGCTGAATGGAGATTTTACTGCTGTCTGCAGTGACTCTTACACATTACACATCTGTTGAGTGAGAAAATGAATTTATGCAGATGGCAGCAGTAAGCCTGGTTGTGGGAGAGACTTTAGTGTTGCTCAAGAAAGGCAAAATTGGGCAGGACGAGCAAGGAAAATACACCAAGGGAGTAACAGCATTCACAGATAGGAAAATTTTGAGTTCCCAACTCCATTGCAGTAAATTAGGCTTGGGTTCAAATACATCAATCCAAAGCTGGGTAAAAATGAACTGCTAAACTGTGAAAAGGGGCAAGCAGGTAGGTAACATCACATTTTATTTAGTTGAGATGGAGAATTCCAAAATAATTCCTGTTGCCTTATCTCTGCAATGTATACAGAAAAGCTATTTCTCCTATCTTTCACTGTTCCTTTTTAACTGGAAAAATCCTCTTGCTCTTCCTCCTGAACTGACTGCTATTGTGAGGTACAAGTCCTTTAGGATACACTTTAAAAGCCTAATTACTAAAACAGTTACTGCATTTGAACAGCAACACTGTTCTGCTGGAATCAGCTCAGAGGAAGACCAACCTAAAAGCAATTTAAGATCCTGTCCTAAAGTTCATCTTGGGCCAAATGCATTAAACCCTAACTGATAGCTTCCTTTACAAACAATCAGTTTAAATTGCTTCCTCTGACCTCCTGTTGGCAACTGACATTTCATTCAAAATGATCAAAGTTACGTGAGATTTAACAGAACTTCATCCCTAGTGGAATTTCAGTGCTCAAGTGAAAAATTGAATTTCCCAGTTGTGTGTGCACCATCAACAGAGTGCTCATTTGGGTGTAGGAGGATAAATCACTTCTAAAACAACACTGTGACCATTGGCCTAAGCCAAAGTGACCTTGGGTGCAAATCAATTCGGACCAGGGGTGATCCTTGGCCAGGATTACCCAACGGCAAGCTTGAGGAAGCTGGAAAGAAACATGTATGTGCAATATTGCCAGAAGCCTGCTGCCCTAGGGTTCAGCCTAGGGTTCAGGCAAGTAGGCTGGTAGGAAGAGGTTGAGCCTGAATTGTTCACCCCACTGGAAACCTTGCACACACTGACAAACTCCAGTCTGCACTTTTTGCTCACTGATCCTCTTACTGTAGAGACAAAAATCCTCCCTTTTGACCCATAACCCTTTTCTAATGCTTTGCCCAGGGCAGAGAACAGTTTTCTTTACTATATATAACTTCCCTGTGCATATTTCCAGAGTGACTTTTTACTGCCAGCAGTTATTTCTTTGAAGGCTGTTCCCTGGAGGAGCAAGTCCATAGCACTGATCAGTCCTGAGTCTGCAGCATTAGCAGGGATGCAGTCTATTGAACACTGACAGAATGATCTTCAAATACTTCAAGAGTTTCTCTCAATTCATTGGAATATTTTGCACTCACAGAGGCTATCCTCTGCATTGTTAACTTTCACATAATTTTGTCTGTTTTCTTTAAAGATCAGGATTTGAATAAATATGTGAACTGCTTATGTCAAAGAGTTTGAATGTGAGTTTAACTTTTCAAATCTTGAGGGAATTAAGCAAGTTATCTCATAGCTATTAGACGTGTACCCAGTTGGGCCATTTCAAACATGCCTATTTGTGTAACTATTGCATTTTTATGCAGTCATACCCTTCCCAGACCCCTTTACTTCAGCCTGAGATGTGAACCCTGGTAGGTGAGACACACAGATTTTAAAGACAATCTTCAATTTATGCTTTCTGAATATCAGACATGCACATGGAGCTGCCACTGATTAGATGCAGCAGGAAAGAAAAGTTACTATTCTCTACTTCTCCTGAGGTCATCAAGGGGAAGGCAAGAGGATTAAGAAGCTGCAAACTGTCTGGACAGTAGGACAGGATGCCATGCACTTCGTGCTCCACAGGGCTGCTGAGTGATGCCCCAAGGAGAGAGGTTAGCAAATGATCATCACTTTAAATTGGTCAAGGAGCAGCACAAAAAGTGTGGCCATTTCCTGGGTGCTGCAGAGTCGATGGAAAAGCCCCTATGGGACCATTTCAGCTGCAGGGCTTCCACCAAGGTCTCCCTCTGTGCATGGCCAGCCAGCACAAACAGCCCCTGTGCCCGTGCCTGCTCCTGGGATGGAGGGCACCAAGAGGCATCCAGAGCAGGGCTTGAGCCTGGGACAACAGGGAGAAAGAGTCAGGGGAACTGAGTGCAGGTCTGAAGGGGGAACAGGGTGTGCACGTGCGCTCAGGGCAGCTCCACAGAGTGCTGGATGGTGCAGAAGCCAGAGCTGGGGCTGCAGAGACAAGGGCAGACACTTCTCACTGTTAACTATTTACCATTTCTTTTGATCAGTTTAGGAGGAACAACCATTTTTTTGTAGAAAGCTCAGGCAGAACCATGACTCTGTGGGATTTCCCAGGGAGGATCCTTGAGACTACCTTGAACACCAGCTGTTTGCTGACTCCAGCCAGCAGCTTGTGGCTCTTGAGGTTCAGAATTCAACATGGCTAAATAATTGACAGCAAAAAGAAAACTCTTAGCTCAGTAGGAATATTTGAAGTCTTGCTGGGAGCACGTATTTTTTCTGCAAAGAAGAAATCCTGGCAAAGTGCATCAGGAAGGGTGTTTAGGAGGGGGTTCTCAGCAGAGGAGGTGGGAGATCGTGCTGACAAACTCCTTTTTTTCAGAGTGCCACAGGCTGCATTTATTTATTCTCTTTCACCATTAAGAGAGGTCAAACTACAGCCAAAGGAAGACCTCTTTGAAACTGGAATGCAAAATTGTTGAACTTCTGTTTTAAGAAGCACCATTAAGTTTAATGACACAGACTCAAGAATGTTTCAAGTTCTATGCCAGTAAAATACAAATGTATCCCTTTTTTAACTTACTGACTCCTGTAGCAGACCAGAGCAGGGATATGAAACACTGCAGCATCTCAAATAGTCAAAAATAGCCAAATCCGCACACATTCTCTTCAGCAATGTAATTTAAATACACTTTTCCACATGGTAACTGAAAACCTTTTACCTTCTCTCTGAATGTAATAGGAGCCAAGCTTACTCTTGAATTTCCTTTACTGTCAGCAAAGCCATTAGATGGCAGTACATCCCAAATTATTCTTAGCCATGCCACAGTATTTTGGTGGTGCTACAATACATTTACCATCTGTTGATGGTGTCATTATGAACATCAGAAACATTTAGCATGATTCAGAGAAACCGTTTGTCCAGATAACAGCAAATAGAATGTGAATGTTTAAAAATCGACAAATAAAAACAACCAACAAAACAAACACAGAAAGGAAAGAGCGAAAAGAATTTGATCAGAGAAGCAGGTTTATGATAGGAGCTGTACCCTTCAGTCTGCAAATGGAATGTGGAAAACATCCAAGCTTTAAAAAACCCCAACAAACAAAAAACCCTCAGTCAAGCCAAACTAACACAGGATAGCCCAGTTGTCAGAGATATTTACTAGAGTTGCCACGGAGTCTTTGAGAACCCATCTCATATCAGGACACCTATTGCGTGGAGGAGTTTTCTAGCACAGGATGAGGGGTCCTGCCCCACAGCTAGAGCCAGTGTGTGCAGACAGCATCCCAGCCCTGCTCCCACGGGAACCCCCAGGACCCGCTCACATCTGCACCGCAGGCACATTTCATCACCAGCTACTTCAATGTACATTACAAGAATGTTTATTGCATTGCAGGGAGGAAACATTTGACCAGCAGATTTATACCACAGTGCTATCGTAATTCTGTGGGAGGTCACCACAAGTTAAACAGTCTGCCTTCTTAACCTATCCTTACAAAATGTGCCATGGAGTACATCACATTTTATGTCCATAAAAATCCCCTAAGGAGTTACTAATCATGATAAAATTGTTCTCATCCTGCCAGGCTATGAAGAGTCACTGCTAAATGTAGATTGGGTTTAGGGTACCCAGAATCCAGAAGAAAGAGTCCCTTGGTCTGTTCCTGGTGCCACTGACTCTGGGGTCAATTGCAAAACTATTAATGTCAGAGAGGGAAAGGACATGGGAGAGAGGACAGGGTCTTTCTCTAACTTTCCAACAGGATACACACAGACATTTCCTTGATGAGCCATTTTGCCCCTGAAAACTGTAGTTTGAATTCTTCTGAAATGATTCCTGGGTTTAAGCTGAATTTTACACTTCACAGTTGAGCCAGAAAATTTATCTGTACAGAAAAAAAAAAAGAAAAGAAAGAAAAGAAAGAAAAGAAAGAAAAGAAAGAAAAGAAAGAAAAGAAAGAAAGGAAGAAAGGAAGAAGGAAAGAAGGAGAGAAAGGAAGAAAGGAAGAAGGAAAGAAGGAGAGAAAGGAAGGAAGGAAGGAAGGAAGGAAGGAAGGAAGGAAGGAAGGAAGGAAGGAAGGAAGGAAGGAAAGAAAGAAAGAAAGAAAGAAAGAAAGAAAGAAAGAAAGAAAGAAAGAAAGAAAGAAAGAAAGAAAGAAAGAAAGAAAGAAAGAAAGAAAGAAAGAAAGAAAGAAAGAAAAAGAAATAAAGAAAGAAAGAAAGAAGGCAATATTTTGGGCATCAATATAAAAAAGGCAAGCTACTGAAATTCACTGAGCTAGAGAAAGAATCCCACTTCTCAGTGGGGGATTGGAGTCCTAGTTCTTGAAAACCTCATCCCTGCTTTTATTAAAAATGCCTTCCTTCTCCCATATCCTAGATTCAGTCTGAGCAGCTAGTCACTTTTAAATCCTGTTATAAACTACCTATTGTTTATGATATCTCTACTTATATTAATCTGAAGGGGGACTGAAAAACCTCCTTAAGGCAGCTGACAGAGTGGTGTCTTATCAGCACAACCAGCCACCAGCAACAGGACTTGACCCGAGGTCTTTACTGCTGCTACGTGCAGGCAAAACTTTGGTTCAAGCTGTCCCTTTTGGTTCTTCCCCAGGTGCACAGCAGACAGGTGTGCTTTCACACACAGCACAAAAGAATCAATATTTCATTGATATGCTAAATCACAAGGTCCATGTAGTTTATTATTGCATTACTTGCTGTAAGAATGCAGGGAGTCTTTGCATTTGAGACTGTATCTAAAAATGCATTAGCAAACAATGTTGTATGTATTAGGATCTCTATTGTTGTAAAGGTATCATCCCTATAATATACAGGAGGCATTTAATAATGTACTCCCTTGCTATAATTTTAGTAAGCCTTTGGAAAACCCATCTACTTGGTGCCAAAATTATGGAGCTACATTCATCCATGTAAGTTGGGACTTCATTGCCATATCCTTTTATTTAGCATTTCCTTGAAATTTTAAAATCACAAATCTCTGAGCAAAAGCTGTGTGACCAGCATCTTGAAATGCAATTCAGAGGTCAGGAAAGTCTCCATCTTTAGCTGGCTTCTAGGGGTAGATGCACTGAAAGTCAGATTTCACAGAGACAAGGCAAAGTGTCTGCTTATACTTTGATCATTTCATACTTGGAATTGTGCCTTATTTTAAACTTAACCTCATTAATTAACCTTGGAAAGGGTGAAAACTCTCAGGGGCTAAGCAAGAAGGCAGGGATTTGAGCAGAGACTGTGCCAGAGATGCTGAGCAAGATCTATGCAAGAAACAGAATTTATAAAAAGATAAATAGGTTTTTAAAAAATTTAAAAGGCTGATATTTGGAAAGAGCATCGGATGAAAGGGGGTTTCTGAATCCTGTGAAACCTTTGAAATGCAATGCAGTTTTTGTGACAGTTGCTGCAGTGAGCTGAGAGCTCTCCTTTGAGCGAGGAGAGCTGCAGTGCCTGGTGCCAGACAAGGAGGGGAACAGAGCCCACTGCAAGAGGCCTCCAAAAGCTGCTGACAGCACCCACCCAGCAGTTCCATGCTGAGCTCCATCCTGCAGAAGGATTGGCTCCAAAGGAAGTTGAGGGGAATCATCCCAGCACTTGACCTTATGTTACACACCCAGCATGGCCAGGACAGAGGAGAGTTTTATGTCGTTTGCCCTGGTGCTGCTGAATCACAGGGGTGAAACCCAGTCTCATCTGCTGCCCCACGGGTGCTGTGTGCAGGCAGGATACACAGGACCTGCACAGCACCAGAGCAGCATCTAAAAAATTCAGTAAAGCAAACACTGACAGATCAGACTTATTTTTACATCTTAAGCCATCTCCAAACAAACAGCAATAGCAGGAAGCTGGGGGGATTTACATTTCTCATGCTAGATTCCCTCCTTTCCTTCCAGCACAGTATTTTACATGTGGGGATGACAAACCTTAAACCCTGTGCCAGCCCTGGAAACAAGAGCACACATTTCCATAGCAGTCATGAAAAATCCAAATCAGCTGAAATGTCACTGGCCAGAAAGCTGGAAGGCCCATGCACAGAAACTAAGAACTACCATTTCTTTTTCACCCAAACAGGAAAACATTTAATTCTGAGATTGCCCAGATTGGCAAGGCAGTTTGTCACTCCTCTGCCTGCAGCCCATATAACCTTAAACCATTATTATATCAACAATGAACTCACCCTACCACCACAGTCTCCTTTCAAGATCACTACTAAGAGCCATGCTCATGTCTGGGCTTGTGACAACAGCTGTTCAAAAGGACAAGTAGCAAACCTTCTTGTGGGTGAAATAATCGTTTTTCCTTCACTGGGCACCATAGCAGATAGATTCTTCTTGTCCTGCTCCTGCTTGTTACCCTACACCCCAGTGCACACAGTTTGTAGCTGACAGGAGCTGGCTGCCACTGAGCAGCAGGAGAGCTATGACACATCATGGAAACGTGGTGGGATGGCTCTCGTGGCTGGGGAGCTGCAGTAGGTGGCTACTAGCTCTTCAGAAGGCACAGGGGAGCAAGGACAGGCAGTGGTTGGCTCTGTATTTCAGGGAGTATTTTGGCTGTAAGCACTCGAGGAGCGATGATGGGTGGGAATCAAAGGAAGGGCTGGCAGGGCAGATGTGGCAGTGGGAGTTATGCACAGAGTGAAGAGAAAGATGAACTATTCTGTGAGTGCCTGGCTGGTGTTTCACATCACTGACAGCCCTTCTTCTTGTGGGAGACTTGGACTTGCCAGATATCTGCTGGAAACTTCCAGGGGCTAGGAGGGGTTCTAGGAGATTCCTGGAGTGTGGAAGAGAACTTCCTGACACAGCTGGTAAGCGAGCCTGCCTGGGGTGGTCACCCACTAGTCCTTCAAGCTGGACATCCAGAAGGATTTCTTCACAGGAATTGGCTGCCCAGGGAGGTGGTGGAGTCACCATTCCTGAGGGTGTTTGAGAAACCACCGGATGGGGCACTCAGTGCCATGGTCTACTTGACACAGTGATGTTCAGCCAAAGGTTGGATTCAATCATTTCAGAGGTCTCTTCTAAATGATTCTGTGATTCTGAAAACTGCTCCTTGTCACTCCTGCCCTCCAGGAACTACACATGCCCTGTAAAACCCCAGGATGTTGTTCCCATTTCCCACCTCTGTGCATGAGTTGTAGCCAGTGGCTTGCTTTCTGAGCTCCTGATGGCAGCAGCAGAGAGGAGGGAAGGCAGAGCCAATGCTGCAAAAGCAAGTGCATGTTTCATACACTGCCCAGCCACAGCTTTGCCCCATGGCTCATGTCCAGCCACTCACCAAGGTCCAGCTCTCTTCCAGAGAAAAGGCAGTGCTGAGACCCTCTGCAGAGCCTTCACATCTTGAAAATGTTGGTACAGGGACAGAGGCCAAGGGATGCTTGGATTTGGCACATCCCCTGATCAAGTACTGCCAAGAATGCTTCTAGGTCTTCCTGCTGGCAATTAAAGCTGTTAATTCACACAAAGGAACTACCTTTGGAAATATGGCATAAAGCCCATCTTTTCTTGAAAGCAAATCTCCTGCCCAGCTAGGGTCTCCTTGGCAAAAGCAGATATTGTTGGCATACAGGAAACTAAGCCAGGCTTGGAATTAAGTGCTTTTTATTTCCTTTTTTATAAATACTACTACTACTACTACTACTGCTACTAATGATGATGATGATGATGATGATGATAATAATAATAATAATAATAATAATAATAATAATAATAATAATATATTAAGGGTATGCATTCATTTGGAAAGTTTTAAGCTTAACACACACTGAGACGTCTGTGTCTGGATATTCAGGACTGAGTTAAGCCTTATGTACAGTGTTGACATGGATCCCTGCAATATAATGTACCAGGTGACTGCTTAGACTGCTAAGAAGACACAGGAATGCTTTGCTTTAGTTGCTAGTGAGCTTGTTCCTGGGCTTGCCTAACCTTTTTGAAACAAGATGAATCTTGCAGACCCGCTTGCATTGAAGGCAACAGTGATTATGTGTTCCCTCATTTATTGCCAGGAAGCATCTGAATAACAAACACGTAGAAAGTATGCGTAAAAAAGCAAATACAGCATAAAAAGCTATCAGCTTATTACTTGAGAATGGACAATAGGATATCCAGTCTCAATACCTTCCAATAATAACATAAAGCTGAGGTCAAGATTTTTGGATCTCGGATATATTGGCATTTGTTCCTGCAAAGAAGAAGGGGGAAAAAAATGTTAAGTGAGGTTCCCACAGACCTTAAAAAGCAGAAACATCTGTTGCTGTTATGAGCAGCTCAGATGCTGAGTTCAGCAGGAGAAAGTCCAGCAGCTAGGCCAGGTCTCTGCTTACCACCACATGCCTCTGTGCTCAATGGGGAATGATCAGAGACAGTTTCAAGGGACATATCAATAATTCAAAACAGCCCAAACTAGCATAAACAAATAAGAATTAGTGCTCTCTTCTTTCTTCCCCCAGCAAGACTGGAAGATGTTACTGCTGCCTTAAATGTGCAGTCTCAAGCAGTGTTGTCAGAGCTGTCCCCAGCTGATGAGTTGCTTCACATTGTGCATTTATTTCATTTCTTTAACAAAGAAGTTTGAGCTGAAACACTGAGTAGAAGTTCTGGAGAAGTGCTTCTTGTTCTCAGGAATACAATCTTCTGTGGGGCTGGTGGAAATGGCAAGTTCTCATGGACTCAGTTTTTCTGTTGGATAAATTAACACCCATTTCATTGATCCTTTATTTGTTCCTTCTAAACAGATTCTCATATCTTGGGTTTATTATTTTCAGCTTACATAATAAACATATTTTCTAACTTTAGGTGACGTGCAAATGTCAGAGATTCTGTTTTGATAGTGTACTGATGTAAATTGTGCTTGACGAAAATCCTTAATCAGAGCCTCTTTTCTAAGCAAAACCTTTTGGCAAACTGCTCTCAGCATTTGCCCAGCAAGTAGCATGGGTAAATATTCACAAAGACAACACTGCTTCTACTTGGAAAACATCAAACTGCATCAAGACTGTAGAGACCATGAGTCCAGAAGGAAAATGCTGATGACTTGGCATTTTGTACTGCCTAGTCTCTTAAATATTGCATGTGGAAGCCTCACAGAAGTAAAGTCTTGTCAAAGAAAAGAACTTCTGTATGCCAGATTTCTTTGTAAAAACAGATTCCCAAACACAGTGTGTTATTTTGCTTCACATTCTTATATAAAAAACCTTCCAGTGCTGTGCACAGCTCAAAAGCAAAGGGAAATGAAGTCAAGACCTCTGGACTTGAAGGAGTGAATCTTGGCCCTGCTTTCTTCTCACTCATGTGCTGGCATTGACCTGGAGATCTGCCTCCTTGTAAGTGCCAGCACAAAGAAACCCTTGCCCAATTTCCAGGGAGAAGGGACTTATGAGACAGGAAGAAGGGGGGTTTAAAGGAGTACAGCCTTTGGAGCCCAGATTAATTCCTTAATTTAGTTATTGATGTTATGAAAAAGATACTGGGCTGTAAGCAGACAGATTTTTTGTTTTATTAACACATTGAAGGAATGGACCTTAAGATAAGAATATGATGACCTGCAATTTAGATTTGTGCCATAACATCTGTGGGGACATAGGGTTAAAGACAAATATGCCAAGAAATAGAGCTACCAGACATGTAGTTTGACAATTAGACACATATTTCTTTTGGCAACAATGACATTCTAAGAAAAAACCCTTTTCCCTCCTTCCTTGCCCAATTGTTCCCCACCCCTCCACTTTGTTGTTGTTGTTGTTAAGAGCTCCTTGCATGAACACCAGGTCAAACACATCACTGCATGAAGCACCTGGTGTGGTAAAACACAGTACCAACGTGTCTAAGGACATCAGAGGCCAGAACTGTGGAGGCAACAGAAGGCAAGGGCTGGCTCAGGCATTGCTGTAGAAAATCCAAGATCATAAAAATTGATTTGGGCTTCACTTTTAGGTCTTTTCCAGAAAGTGACTGCCACATTATACTGAGTCTGAGACAATTCAAGGCATGCATGTCCTATGCCTGCCTACAGACCTGACCTGCTGACAGCATTATCTCTTGCAGTACCTTCTATCTTCACCTGGTCCAAGGCTGAAGAAAGAGATTTGTTAATTTTTGCAGAATAGCTGCAAAGAGGGCAACTCCAAGAGAGCAGCCCACCTACACTCCCGTGCTCAGCACTGTATGACAGCTCTGTCTTTGCACAGCTTTGAAAGCAAGTGAAGAATCTCAGGCTCTGCCAAGTGGTCTGGAGGCACTTATGTTCACACAGCTTGGGACTAGCCCTCTCTGGAGCAGATTGACATGTTGATTTCTGAGCAGTTGCTCTCCTTTGGGAAACTTACGATATTCTCCTTGCTCTAAACCAACCGGTTGGGGTAGCTTGGAGTGGGAAGAGGGATAAAAAGGAGAGTCATTTAAGCATCTGAGTTACATCAGGGCTGTGTTATAGCCCACCAGTGTGCTGTTTTTACTGCAAGTTAGGGTAACACATTGCCTAGAAGTACTGAGTCAGCAGAGTCCTGGGAAGGTATCATCAGCCCAAGGAGGGCACAGGGAGGGGATTGTCCTGCTCTGCTCTGCACTGGGACAGCCTCACCTCCAGCGCTGGGGGCAGCTCTGGGTGCCACAGTGTATGAAAGGCATTAAACCATCAGAGTGTCCAAAGGATGGTGAAGGGTCTGGAGAAGAAGCCGTGTGAGGAGCAGCTGAGGTCATTTGGTCTGTTCAGTCTGGAGGAGACTGAGGGGAGACCTCACTGTGGCCTTCAACACCTTCAGAAGTGGAAGCAAAGGGCCAGATACTGATCTCTTCTCTGTAGTGACCAGTGACAGGACCCAAGGGAATGGCCAGAAGTTGTGTCAGGGGAGATTTAAGTTTGATAGCAGCAAAAGGTTTTTCACCCAGGGGGTGGCTGGGCACTGGAATAGCTCCCCAGGGAATTGGTCAAAGCACCAGCCTGACAGAGTTCAAGAAGTGTTTGGACGTTCTCAGGCACATGGTGTGACTCCTGGGGTGCTCTGGGCACAGCCAGGACAGCCCCAAGATAAACAACCTAAACATCCTCTGACACAGCTTCATGTTGTAAATGTGATTTTTCCTTTGCACATGTGTGTCAATCCTGGAACAGAATTGGCTAAGAAATGGGAAGCCACTGCCTAGAGATCTCAGCCCAATATCAACACCAGTTCTCAGGAAACAACTTATTCTAGGAAAAAAACTTCAATCAGAGACCAGAGTGGAAAGCAAAATTCTCCCGCCCTTTCCCCAGCTCCCACTGCATTGCCTTGTCCAAAATTAGCAACACACAGAGTCAGAAGTCCTGGATAAGTTAGGAGTCTTTACTTGATGTGATACAGATACACTACCAGTGGAATGGCCTCTTCTGCAATCTGATTTATACAGTATCTTCTGTCCCTTCCCTTTCCACGGGGAATGGAGACACAAGGAGTAGGGCACTTCCACCTTGTTCTTCATTACACGGACAACAGAGACACTCACCAGCTACTGCAGCCTCCCTACAGATGCAAGTGAAAAGGGAGAATTTTGCCAAATAAGAAGGAAAAAACAACAAAACCCAAACAAATAATAAAACAAAAACACAAAACCCCAAAACCAACCAACCAAATGCCAAACAAACAAACAAACGCAAACCAAAAACCCTAAACAACTAAGAAGAAAGAAACAAAAAAGGACAATAAAAGTGACAGAGTTGATCATACCAGGAATCATTGCAGCCAAACTGTTAAACTGAAGGCTGCAGATTAACCAGCTAAAGATCTGAGATATGAAACTTTAGGAACTTCCCAAGACAGTCTCCCACAGTGCTCCCTGCTTCTTTCTTGGCTTACCAGATTCACTGATTCTCAGAGTCCCACCTCCTGAAGGCAAAGGATTTGAAATGAGAGGAGCAGGATGAAATGCTCTAAGATATTCCATCTGTTTTAATTTCAGAGAGACACAAGATATTGAGATCTGAGCACTACCAGATGGGAACTCTCACCAAAAAAAGTGTTTTTTCCCATTAGGAAATGCTGAATTGTTCATATTTAAACCCATCACAAAACTAACAGTTTTGACATAAGTTCTCTGATCCAGATTAGAATCATTGGTCATCAGATAAAAGGGATTCCAGAAGCAAGTAATTTGGAAAAATTGCTTTGAGGCACGCATCTTTGGGTATGTGTTCACACAACCAGTAAGACCAAGATTCACCAGCATGTCATTTACTTGAGTTCTTCAAAAAAGGCAAAGGAAGAACTCTAGCCTGTTCATCTTTCTGGGCTGGGGCTACTTTTCCATGTTAGGCTTTGGGGAAGTCAGAGGGTAGCACATAATGTTTATTTTTGAGCAGAACCTAACACACTGAGGCTGTGACTGGAACTCAACAGGAGAACAATAAAGTTATTGTGGGTACTTTTGCATAACTAGTTTAACTTTAAAAAACCCTCACTTCTTTCATTTCCCTCCCTGACTTCCTCTAAAGCTCACTCGCTGCCAAAATTTCTTAATTCTGGCAAGTGTCAAAGTGTTTTCCAGGCAAACTTGTTGACATATCAGTTGTATTACATTTTGAATTCCTCTGGTTGTTTCAATATAGATGTCTCCCACTTGATCTAGGCCTTTCTTTAACTAATTTTTGCCCCTATGAAAATGCATATCCTGGTTTTCTCTGTCAGAACAAAGGTCACTCAAAATGAGAGGGAGAAATTATAAAAGAAAAAAAAAACCAGCACTTCACAGAAATTAGTCACCTTCCAAAATTTAGCACCTACAGCCTTGCCAAGCCAGAAAATGAACAAAAATTAGAATATGGATCAGAAGACAAAAAAGGGATAATCCTTCCTCCTTTTGTGCTATATTTTCTAACACAATTATGATTCAGAGGTGTAATATTTGCTGGATTTCAGAATCACTCAGAGCAATAGTCTTGCAAGAATGTGTTGAAAAGTCATTCTTAGAAGTCTTATAATATGCCAGATACAGGGAAGAGACATGTTTCTGTAGTAGAAAGAAGTGTCAAGAACAGACAGTAATTGTTGTTTGTGAGGCAGGTGTTATCTCAGAAGTGGAAGTAGTCATTTTGGTGAAAAAAATTCCCTTTTAAGTCCTGGGTTGTCAAAGAAATTCTCAACCAAAATCAGCACTGCATAGGAACACCACTGGGAGCACACACACTCCAACACTGATGCCATCAGCAGCAGTCAGCATTTTTGTAACTCTGGTGTCCCAACCAGACACACAGACACAGACAACCAGACAACAGGACACAGGAGGTCTGGCATCAATTTAAATGGCACCAGCTCTATTCTCCCATCAAGCATTGATTAAAAAACCTGTATAAAAAGTATGATGCAATGAGCAAGACACAGACTGAAATTTGAAATTTTGGCAAGTAGTCAAAGTGGTATGTACAGTCTGAAAGGATCAGGACAAAAAAAGGTGGTTCTCAGGAGTTCATCACCTCGTAGTGTAGAGTTATGCCTTTTTGGCCAGCTGAAATAAATTTTATAATGCCATAATTTTGTAGAATAACCTCAGAGAATAGAAAGAGTTGGTACAAAAGAATTGGCCAGATATGGCTAGGAATACCTGGCTGTAGAAAGTCTTAGGAATCTTTGTGGAAATGGAAAGAAAAAAACCAAAATTAAAATAGACATGCAGTCATAGTTTTATGAAATCAGTACAGAAAATTCTCTTCTCCCACTGCCCCAAAAACTTTTTAGGTAGTGGCATACAGATCTCCAGAAGATCTTTATTCACTGAACAGACTTGAAGCACACAACACACATATAGCTGCAGCCCCACAGTCATACCAGTCCTTTAAATCCACAGCACCTAGTATAAACCAGGCTACTTAAAAATAAGCCACTGCACCCTCGAGACATGGTCAAAGTCACACAGCTGCCATGGGAGTGCTCTTGCAAGCAAGCAAGGGTGATTTCATTCTCATGAATTTGATTTTTACATGAAAATAGCTTTTGCACATACGCATTCAGAACTCTGAACAGTTTGATATTGATTTCTTGTTTTAAACAAATTTATTCTGTGCTCATAGAGTAGAACAGCTACTGTGCTTTTTCAAGTTATTATAAAATCTTTCAGCATCAGCTATGTTAATCTGTAACATACGCTATGCAGCTTGTCACTGATAAATCAGACATTAGAATCAAACATTTTGCTCACATAAATGTGGCAATTACTGCCATGAAAATGGCAGATATTGTGAAGGAGACAGATGTCACTCATTATACACACTTCCTTTCACAGAACTGCATTATTGTTTTGCATGCTGCAGACAAGTTTGGCGACATTTCCTAGTCAGTGTGGTTTGCCCATGCTCAAAAACTTGGAAAATTTGTTATGGCAGATTATCTCATTATGTAGATCTTTACCATCAGAACAAAAATAACTCCTAGACTAGAACTGCTATTCTGTATGGGAAAGAGTTCTCAATACAAATCCACTACAATTTTCTCTTCTCACTGCCCTGGCTTTGTTCTTATTTGAGGCACTAAGCTTGATCCATACCCAAGCTATGGAGCAGTCTCAAATGATGGAATCAAAACTAACTCTGTCCAACTGAATTTAAGAAATGTGCAGAGACAATTTAAGAAGTTGTACTATGAACAACTACCCTAACCTTGATGTAGCTGGGTCAAATCACTCCAGGAACTCTCCACCTACAATTGGTTGTGCTTGTAATGACCCTCAAATCAGCATCAAAGTGCTCATCAGTGACTGCAAGTCAATCTTTTACTCTTATATCCCAACAGAAATTAATAGCAATGACATGAAAAAGCCCAACAATTTTTGGAGGAGGGAACAGCAAAATCTGGCTTTTGGCAGTGTAGAAGTTAATCACTTCCCTCTTACAGCTGCTTGTATATAGTTTACCACCACAAAAACATGATAAAGAAATGATTTATTGGTATTTCTCTTCAGTGGTGTAAATTAGAAAAAAGGATGAAATGACCCAACCAGTGCCATACAACGACTCTTTGGCAGATCCAGGTATTGAATATCTTTTCAGCCCTTATGCAGGACAATAAAATCATTTCTGAAGAAGAAGCAAGATGGTAAAGACTCGAAACATCTCACTGAGTTTTTGAGAACCTTTTCATACCAGAAAATTTCTTAAGAATCTATATTATTCTATGTAAGAGAGTTGTTTTTTATTTGATACTCCTAAGATCTAAGATACAATTTGTAGAACAGGGGTTCAAGAGCAGAGATATTTGACACAAAGGGAGTTATTTATAGCCAGGGAACAGAAAAAAGTTAGACCTTTTCACAGAAAAGCCACATTGCAGAGGGCTGAAAATGTTATATTGCATAACGAAAAGAAACCTCACTGCCCCATCAGGTTTTGTGGTTTCTTTTCTTTTCCTGTATGCTTTTCAGGGCAATTCAGGCTTAAATCAGACACTAGCCTTTTTGTTTACTTCTTAATTGGAAAACAAAATTATCAGAGTGATATAGTCATGGTTTTTTAATTATAAAGTGGTGAAAGGCCTTTGAAAGACAAAGTGGGAACTTTATGTCTCCAGCAGCTCCTTCTCCCACACAGGGCACTCATATCTTAAGTTCAGATTCCCCACTGTGAGCAAGAGTACAGGACAGGGCATGGTCAAGAAGTACCCACGATATCTTCAAGGCAAAGGTTCACTTTCAGTCACTCCTATCTACAAAAGAGCAAAAATTCATTTGCATGTGTGGTGGTTTGTAAGAACCAAATCCACCACAGTATGTTCTGCCAAATAAGCCATCAGTGTCTGCAGATGTGTGTCTGTGACACACCCCCCTAAGACAACATCCATTAGCCTAACTCAGATGGGTATTTAGAATGTCCATCAGGTGGATGAGAAAACTCCCAGTGTCTGTCTCTTAGTGAGAAGGTTCAAACTGTTGGCAGGGAAAGGCTCCCTGTCTATCTGCAGCCTGGGTGATTTGTCGCCACGTCCTGACACACAGGCAGCAGCTCCCATGACAGCTCCCAAAGCTCTCTTTCACTCTCGAACAGACACATCTGTGAGCTGCTGTTAGCTAAGAGGTCAGTGCCTCTGCACTCCAGATGTGCATTTAGAAGCACAGCCCGACCTGCCAGCCCAGGCTCCCTGAGTATCTGATACAGAGCTTTGGAAGCTGCTCACTGTGGAAGCATGAGAAGACAGTGTGGGAACTACTCAGAAACTCAGATTTATTACAACTTGATATCCCCCAGTCAGAGAGTATCCTCTAGAAAGCACACATGTTTCTCTCTTGCCTTCACCAAGGCCTCACACATGAGCAGAAATTAGAGCAGGGCATCCCAATCTGCTTTCTAATGAAGCCACAATATTTTTGCTTTACCGCAAATGTATCCTGGGATTGAATTCCCTGTTGTGACTTCTTAAAAAGATTATAGTAACAACAATAAAAAAGCATGGGTAATTAAATTCCACACATTTATGCACAAACCACAAGAACATCTCTCTCTCTTTCTGGGACACAAGCTCTGATGTAGGCTAAGACTATCCTCTAGAAATGACATTCTTTTTTGTCCTCACCAGCAACCTTCTACAGAAGCAGAAAAAGGAATATACAAAAATGAAGAACACATGTTAAAAAAAAAACAATAAATAAAAATAAAGAAAAAGAGACCATAACAGTCACTCCTATCATCCATCTACTAGTTCAGTGAATGACCCAAGATCAACCTCCTGAAATAGCCACACTACAGCACACAAAATGTTCCCCCCACAAAAATGTGCTTGAAATGAAAACATGTGGTGGAAGAGTCATTAAACCTGAATAAACTGACCCAGAGTTCAATAAACAAGCTTTAAGACATTGATGATAAGAAATGAAAACATCCAGTACAAACATGAATATCACTGCACAGTAAAACCCCTGAGCTGCATGTACACAGCTCCCCAGCACACAGAAACACAGCAACTGTTCTTCCAAATATTGGCTGTTTATTCCCACTTATCTTGTGTTCAGGTACAACACACCATTATGTCATAGGAATGTCTGACACATACATTTAGTGTTTGGCATACTTCTGATTATACGAAGATTTTGATTACAGATCTACACTGCTGCACTCCAGTCAAGCCTCTCATTAACTCCTCTTGGTATTAATCAGTGCTGAAGATCCTCAAGGAGAGACCAAATACATTTCCAGTTTTTATCTCCTGGGGGATATAAAAGTTTTTTTAGCAACTGCTTTCTAGTAGGCCTAACAGTTGAGATCATAGAGTGTGTCTGGAGTTCAGGTTCTGAGTGAACACAGCCCCAAGAGAGGCACCAGGACACAGGGACACCAAATTAGAGATTAATGACAGAGCTAAGACAATTTCCAGGGAGACCTGGGTGCTGGATGTCCCCATTAAGTCTTCTGGTCCTACATTTTTAACCCCCTTCTGTTTTTCATTTGTCATCCAGTGGTCCTTACAGAGTTGTTTTCCTTTATTTTTGGATGGGAAAGATGTCCTGAAGGATGAGCCACACAAGGCTGCAAGAATAAGGGACCTTTCTGCTCCAAAGCACAAGCATGAGTTGAACACAGTAGCCACTTACACGCGCTGCCACTAATCTGAAATCACAAAAGTTAGGCGTGGGTGGTGTCTTGCACAGCTCAGCCCATTTCCAAGCAGTGTTTCCAATTCATTTACCAAATTGAAGTCATTCAGTAAGGCTAATAGTCACAGGGAGAGAGGAGAAGCAGCAGTTCAGAGTCCCCTTTGAAGGTTTTCACAGTGGGGCTGTGCCTGTGGCCTAAAGCAGCAAGGGGTGGAGGATGCAGAATGCCATGCCCTACACCTCAGATGGTCGCTGCTGCATGTTATGGCAGAGAATAATAGCTGTACAGTTTGGCTGTCTTGATGCTTCCTCAAGTGACTGGATCCCAACAGCCAAGGCTGTACAATTGAACCTCATCCTGCTGTCCAAAGGGAACCCTGAGGGACCCTCCAGGGCTGAATTTGAAATCTCTCGTTTATGTAAATCCCAATCTCCCCACAGCGACTGGGGACAATTTCTGCCCCAAAGGACAGAATCCAGCACATATCAAGTGTCTCTTAGGGTGCACCACAACATGAAGACATTTTGAGAAGTTGGACATGGAGCTCTTCAGTGACATGATGTGATGATTGTCATGGGAAGAAAAGGAGATGTCAGGGACAGCACTTTTTCCTGCAGGACCACGAGCTCCCTATTCCACCTGCACAGCACCTAGATATTATACCTGTGTTAGTCTAATTGAGATTTGTCAGTATTTGACCAGCTCAGTGTCCCATTTGACATACACCTTTGCAGACACCAAGACAGAGGCAGACACCACCTTAGGAGGGTTTCTGTTACATCCATTACACAGCTCCCACACTCAGGCTCTCCACACTCTCCCACTGCTTTTCCCTTTCCTTCTGAGGACCTTTCATGCTTCCATTTTATGCTGAGCTCAAACAGCTGCTGGCAGCTCCTGGCAGGGCACATGCTGGGCTGTGTGCCTGCAGAGCCCAGCCCAGCATCAGCTGCCACCCCTCTCCATCTCGATTTCTGTCTGATGCCTCACAAGGTGAAGTCTTGTGACTTACTTTAGGTTTTTTTTTTCCTTCTCCTCCCTCCAGGTGTATATTTCTGAGTGGTGTTTTTTTGCTTTCCTGGGTTCTACCCACCAGCACCAGTTGTTCTACACACTGAGAAAGCCCAGAAATATTGCATTTCCTGCAAAAAAAACAGGAGAGCCCTTAGCTCTCCCCCTGCTCCCTAGCTGCTCAACAACAGAAGAGATGGGGATGCACTTTTTCCTCCTCTTTCTTGCAGTAACAGCACCACCTTTTGGTTCCTGGCTCAGTGATTTCACTTCAGCAGCTCAGCGATGCCTCTGCAGAACGCTGCCGTATTCCCCCCAAAAAACCCTTGGGCCTTAACTGTGCTCATATTTCACCTGCAGCAACCATTGCCTGGGGAAGAGAGGATCCCACAAACCACTGGAGTGAGGAGCCATCCCCTCATCCAACCACACACTACCTGAGCACTTCTTCTACCTCAGTGGCTTTCAGATAAGATAACTGGCAAGGAACTGCAAGGAATTCCATCTCCACCCAGCTCTGAGCTCAACAAAGCAGGTAGCAGCACGGCTCACAGCACACAGACATTTTCAGCTCTGAATGAGGATAAACAGAGCAATCCTTTGACCCTTCCCTAACTGGCCTCCAAAGATGAAGTAATCAAATGCAAAGGAACAGTGCTTATAAACCCAACTCTTGGAAACAGCCAAGACACAATTGTCTGTCTGGTGATGCACCTTGGGGAAAAAGAAACACTGGGGGGTTTTGGAGGGCAAGGCAGTAAGGATCAGACATGCTAGAAGGGAAAAGTTAACGCACAAAAGGCTCAAATTCAATGTTCAGTTGTGCTTAAAGAAGGGCTGAAACCCTGGTTGTTCCCCTCCTTTATTGGTGGCATCAGTCCTAAAGCTACTACACAAATACTGATATGGTTTGAAGTAACTGCTCAAACAGAGACTTCAGTCACCCTGAATTCCCCTTCCAGCTCTGATAAATCAATCTGTCTTTATTGATTCCCACCAGCTGGGCTCTGATCCTGCTGCTTGCCTTCAGGGCTAGCAACAGCAGCGGAGGTGAGGCTCTCCTGATCAGAGATAAAACAGAACAGATGCGCCTCTTTAATGGTGTAAATTCAAACCACTTCCAGAAAGGAAAGTGTTTTGCTCAGAATTCAGCAGAATCTGCTTTATTTCAGTGATTAACCTTTCCTTTACACTCTCTTGTAAATCCTGTTTGGGAATGCCTGTGGCACCAGAACTAAACCACTTCTTAAAGATCAATAAATAAATGCACCTGCAGATCTCTGAAGATGCAGAGCAGGTTACTACTGCCCCTGAACTCTGAGACCAAAAACAATTATTTGTTGACTCATGTTTCCTTGGACTATGACTGTGTGTCTTGATCTCTGCAGTGGTAGAAAGGGAAGTAGTCAGGCATATTTAAAGATATACTCACAAATACCTACATTCTGATTTATAATGTGTTCCACTATCTTTGAATTACATTTACTATTTTAAATCAAATTAATAATCATTTGCAAGACCTTTCAAAACCAAAGAATAACTATCCAGTTGTTTTCCTTAACTACTTCTCATTTACCTATTAATAATTCTAATATGCATTATTTTGTGTTACTTTTCTCTCATTAAGCTGAGAACCCTGATTCCACAGGAGTAACACTAAAGATAAAACACCAGGGAAGGCAGACACCATCATAAACTTGATATCTCCATGGCCTGGGGTCAGATGCTGTCAGTCTCAATAAAACAGGTATAAAAGTAGATAAAATGTCTTGTACACTTTTATCTTTCCCAATCCAATCCTTTTATGAGCCTGTTCCAATGTATCTCTTAGTGTTTTTTCAGGGTCATAGTTTGCCTAATCAACAGCCATCTCTGGAATGAAAACTTGGCTGAAATGAGCATATTAGCCTTCCTGTGAGTGCATGTAATCTAAATCCAAATGAAAAACAAATATTCAAAGGCTGGAACAAAGTTTGTCTGTTAAAACAATCTAGATGACCACAACGTAGGAAGGAAATAGCCAAGAGTTCAGGTATACACGATAAAGTTGGCACAGCTTTTTTCATGGTCTCTCCCACCAACATAGCTGTACCTGGACAGGAAATTTCTAAATATCCTGCACTGCTCAACAGCAGCTCCCAAATTAAAAAACAGAGCTTTTGCAAATACCATTGCTAATTCTTCTCAAAAGTTTCTTTTTGCTTAACGTACAGCCTGATCCCAAACTCCTTTAGCTTATAGAAAGAGTCCTATTAACTACTTCAAGCTTTCATATGGATGCAAGTCCTAGTTTTCTAATGGGGTTGCTATTAAAAAAAAAAAAAAGGGGGGGGGGCAAATAAATTCGTCCTTTATTTAGGCACTTAATGAAGGATTTATGTCCTGATCATAGAATCACAAAATGGTTGAAAGGGACCTCAAGGATCAACCCCACTGTCATGGAAAAGGATAACTTTCAGCAGACCAGGTTGCTCAGAGGCCCATCCAACTTGGTCCCTGGGATGGGGCATCCACAGCTTCTCTGACAAACATAATCTATGTTGGACTTCAGACCAGCTGCTCTTGTTCTGGGGCAGGGGAAGCTCTTAGTAAGTCTTGATCTTGTTAACAGTACAACCTGAAAGTACCTGGGAGCATATTATGCACACAAACCCAACAGCATCTGAAGATTCTTCTGCTGACAGCTTGTTTTTGCCAGCAGCCAGCAGCCTGACAACCTCTTGTGCTGACTGACCTCCTGGTTGCTCCAGCTCGAGCTGGCAGAGACCTTCCAGTCCCAAAGCATTTAATGCATTTTGTCCTCTTAACTCAGTGAACAGAGGTCACTTAAAGCAGCTCTGAAATACTGATTGTTCTGATTCATCCACAGTAGAACTGAAGCTAGTGAAACAACTCACTTCAAATGCCCTGGAGATACCTTTGATAAGATACCTGCTGGCACACAGTCACCAGCAGCTGTTTGCAGCCTGCAGTGGGAAGTACAATGTGATCATGAGCAGGGAGAGCCATCCCTGAATGAAAACAGAAAACCAGCACGGCTAATGAGGAAACCAGCAAGAAAATGTTAATGTGTAGACTAACTATCCATTAGGAGCAAACAACTCCCCTAGCAATATGAAGTGCAAATTTACATTGCTCTTTAATTTTATATCACACTGCTGTTTAAGTCTCCAATAAGCAAACTGATTTATTATGAATGTTGGCAGTGGTCTTTCTGATCCCTGCCCTGCACCATCAGTGCTGGTGAAACTGCTGGGGGATTGGACTCCACCAGCAGAAATACAGTGAATAAATAAAAGCCTGGCACTTCCTGATACTGGATTTCCTGGTTTGTTTTTTTTTTTTTTTTACTTAGAGTCCCCTTTGATTTCCCTTAAAAGCTCATCAAAATCTTCCTGTCTCAGACCAGCTCACACACACAGCAGAGGGAGCCAAGCCACTAGAAAATATCTCATGGCTGAGAAATGAGATATACCATGGTCCATTCACAGGCCTAAATCTCCAGTTATTCACTATAGAAGCTCCATTGTGGTGAAGTCCTCTCTTCCAACCCAAACACCTCCTGAATACACAGCTGATGCATATGTGGTGCTTCTGACTGAATCTCTCTAATTCTTCCATTTCTTCAGGGATTTTTTTTTTTTTTTAGGATTTTTTAATTTTCAGATTTTCTTTTAAAGGATCTTTTCCTTTCACCAGCATGTTTTGACTATGTGTTGCATATAAATCCCAGTGTATATATATATATATATGTATGGCATTGCAGCAACATTCAAACCTTTTCCTTTCTGTTGCTACTTTAATACAACTCCAGATTCCCTTTATCTGGCAGCAAGCCATGGAACTCTCATGTGGTGCTGACCTTGACCCTATTCTAGCCTTGGTCACATCTCTCAGAGATGGGAATTTCGTATCACTGGTACTCACAAGGCAGGATGATTTGTGGAACAACCTTATTACCACCACACTGTGCTGCAAGAAACTGCTGGATAATCTTGCAGCACTGAGAAGCAATGACATGGCAGATTTAATTAAAAGACAGGCAACTATGAAGGAGTAGACATGGGGTGGGGGGGAGGGGGGTGGTGTAGAATTGCCTCAGGAAAAATTCAGCATCTATCTCATATGGCCAAACCAGCTCCCCAGACAATCATCTTCTCTTTGACCCTACACAGTACTTTCTAGAAAAGCCAAGTTCCCCTAAATGGTGAATATGGCTTCAGTTTCAGCCCAAGAGCCCCATGAGAACTATGAGAACACAGAAGATATAACCCTCTTCTGTCAGCACCCTCTCCAACACCAGCAAACCCACTGCTCTTCAGGAGGTGAGCACAGCCATTCCTGTCTGAGCCTGGCTGAATGTCCCCACCAGGAGCCAGCTGTGAAAACCAAAAAGAGGCCTTAAATTCAACAACTCAACCTGAAGAGCCACGTGCTTTATTGAAGGCAGCGGCATCTTGCACACCCTGCATTGCCCAAGTGGAGTTGGCCCTGAAGCACCTGTATAAGGATCTCCAGCCCAAAGGCCATGTACCCATGTACAGCAGCACCTTTGGGCCTTGTCAGTTTTGGGCCCAGAACCAACATCTGGAAGGATAAAGAATTAATTTATGTACCCTATGTCAGATCAAGTTGGTTTTGTATCAGAATAATTTGGGATGATGAACTTTCACCAGTATAAGAATACACATCCTGCCTTTTCCTCCCCCACCTCTTAAACTTTAATCCACAAAGGATTACAGAATCACAGAATCTTACAAAAGTTTGGATTGAAAGGAAACTTTAAAGGTTATGAGCAGGACCATCTTCAATTCCATGAGGTGGGACAGAGCCCCATCCAGCCTGGCCTGGAGTGTTTCCAGGGGTGGGGCATCTACATCAACTCTCTGAGCAACCATTTAGTGTTTCACTATCCTACATTGTAAAACTTTTCTTCCTTTTAGCAATCTGAATCTACTCTTTTAGTTTAAAACAATTACCCCTATCCTATTACAACAGGTCCTAATAAAAAAAAAAAATTGTTCCTGTCTTTTTTATTAAATATTAATAATTGAAAGGCCACAATAAGTTCTTGCCAGAGCCTTCTCTTTTCCAGGCTGAAAAATCTCAGCTCTCTCAGTCTGTCCTCATAGAAGATGTGCTCCATCCCTCTGATCATCTTTGTGTCTCCTCTGTGCTGGCTCCAGCAGGTCCCTGTCCCTCCAGTGCAGGGACCCCAGCTCTGGCTGCAGTGCTCCAGGTGGGTCTCACAGAGCAGAGCAGAGGGGCAGAATCCCCTCCCTGCCCTGCTGCCCACGGGGCTCTGGATGCAGCCCAGGACACGTTTGGCTCCCTGGGCTGTGAGTGCCATGGCTGGGGCATGTCCAGCCTCTCACCCACAGCACCCCCAAGTCCTTCTGGGCAGGGCTGGGCTGGGGCTGTTCATGCCCAGCCTGTGCTGATACTGGGGTTGTCCTGACCCAGGTGCAGAACCAGCACTTGATCTTGAACTTTATGGTTTTTCCCATGGACGTCTCCTCAAGCTTGTCCAGGTCCCTCTGGATGGCATCCTGTCCATCAGGTGTGTCAAACACACCACTCAGCTCAGTGTCATCTGCAGGCTTGGTGAGGATGCAGTTGATCCCACTGGCTGTGTCATTGGAGAATAGTCCTGGTCCCACTGCAAACCCCTCGAGGGACCCCTCGTCACTGACCCCCATCTGGACATTAATACATTGACCAAAACACTCTGGATGCAATCATCCAGCCAATTTCTTATCCAGCAAATAGTCCATCCATCAAATCCATGTCTCCAATACAAAGACCAGAATGTTGTCAGGCATCATGTCAAAGGCTTTACAGAAATCCAGACAAATGAAATCTGTAGCCCTTCCCTCATCAGCTGATGTGGTCACTCTGTCACAGAAGGCCACTGAGTTAAACTTAAAGTCAAACTTGCCCTTGGTGAAGCCTTGCTGGTTGTCTCAAATCTCCTCTTTGTCCTTCATGTGCCTTAGCAGAGCTTCTAGGAGGATCTGTTCTCTGATATCCCCAGGCACAGAGGGGAGGCTGACAGGTGGTAGTTACCAAGTTGCTCCTTTTTACCCTCTTTAAAATGTTTGCCATAAAGGTGTAATAAGGAGTTTTAAACAATAAGGAGTTTTAATTATTCTTCAGCTCTAAAATACAATCCAAGGATTAAACAATGTGGTCTAGATGCAGCAGGGAAGAAACCACAGGACTTCCACAATTTATGGGCAAGGGAACTGAATCACAGAAACAGTGCAATATTTTCCTGAGAAATGCTAGTCTTGCCCTTAGGTGTCCTGAGTTTGAACTCACTTTGCTATAGTACAACAACAATGTCCCACAATCCTATTACAGAGCAGAAGTACTTAGGCTCTCAAGCCCCCAAAACTGCACAATCACTGCAGTCACTTGCTTTAAAAGACCAGTGTTTTCAGATTTGTACATCATCTGTAGAAGGTACCCAGCTGTGTCCAGTAGGTGTAATTTCTGTCCACCCTTGCTTGCTTTACTAAAGGCTAATGGCACTCAGAGGTATCATTCCTCTTCAGGAGAGGAAACTATGTCATGTGCAGAAATTATGCATTTGACCACCAGGCTGAACAAGAATGCTGAGAATCAGTTTGACAGTCAATTATTTCTGGATTGAACTAAAGACCAGTTCTGCAAGGTATGGCATTCTGAAATCACTATGACTCTGTCCTTTCTATTTCTACACATCCTCAGCCATGGTAAGCCACAGCAAACCCCCTTGGTACCTTCCCCTGTACTGCTGGGATATGAGATACACAGACCATCCATAGGCACTTCTGGTGAAAAATTTCTTACCTCTTTCCCTTGCTACAAAGAAAACCATAAAGCACTGAAAGATAAACTTCTGCACAGGGAAGTTAGGCCGTGGCTGCCAGGATTGGAGTGAAACCAGCCAGAGATGGTTTCCTGTCTGTCAGATTTGCCATTTCTGTATTGCACATCTGGAGCAGGACTACAAGCACCAGTCTCTACCATCACCCAGCACCAGGTCAACAGCCCTGACATGCAAAGTCTGGCATGACTCACTGAAGGCAAACCTAAGACATTTTATTAATTTCATAATTTTTTTGGCAACTTCCATTAATTGTTCTCTTTGTCCCCATACAAGAGGAGTGAGTTAAGGAAACACATGCTTCCCTAAGGACACTTTAGAGCCAAGTCTGCACTGGCTTCCATGGAAACCTTCCAGACTGGGAGTCTCAGCCCTGCCTGGAGAGGCTGGAGCTCCAGCCAGAGGTGAGCCTACCTTTGCTCTTTTGGCTGCACCCTCTGCCAGAGGGACCCAGCAGCTGCTGGTGCTCCCTGATGCCGAGGAGAGCACACACAGACACGGGGAATCAACACCCACGAGCAGCAGAGACCCTGGTGCTCCACGGGGCTGGCAGATGCCCAGACACGAGTCTGAATCAGCAGCAGCAGAGCTGCAGCTGCCTGGGCCAGGGGAGCTGAGCCCATCCAACCTGCTCCTCGTGGGCAGCTGGGGCCAGGCTGGGGCTGGGGACTGTGCCAGGCACAGTGCCAGGCATGTCCCTCCTCCCAGAGCCTGCCCTGCTTGGAGCACCCTGGCTGTGAAACTTCACCCTGTGCTGTGAACTACTCAAGGGAGGGCAAATGACCCCCCCAGAAAGGCCATTTTGAATCTACTGTCTTTTCTGGTGAAGTCAGAAAATTCATCCCTAACTGACTGAGCTGCAAACTACCACCATACATCTGAAATTTCCACTCAGGCACCTTCGTGATGTTGAAGCAGAACTTGCAGCAGCTTTCATGCAAAACAAAACCAGCTGTCTCCAGCTCCCCACAGCTGTCCCCAGCTTCTCTACAAAGATATAGCATCAAAAACAAATATTTCATTTGTTATTCCCCAATAATTGAAATAATTTCTCTTACTAAAGAATATTTGACTAAAATTATTGCCCTCTTCCATGAACCCATAATAGCCATGAGCCATAATTTTAGGCTAGACAACAGGGAAACAGCCAGAAAATGGAGTTCTGATAGACTTAACCAGTTTCTTGGGTCAAGAAGTATCCCTAAACACAACATTCTTCTCTAAAATCAGTTTTTCAAATTCAAACAATTAGAGGCTGCTGTTGCTCCTTTCTTCTCTTGCAGAGATAACATGCAGCTGTTTGCAAACTGCTGACTGGAATTTTTGTTTGCCTGTCTAATAACAGGGTGCTGTGCCTGCCTCTGAAGGAATTTGTGCTACAGTGTGAGTTTCAAAAATATAATATCAAATTATCAACCAGGAAATACTTCTGTGAAGGGGTGAGCTGAATCTGAAGACCTCACACAGTCACACTGGAACTCAGTTTTCCAAGGTGGGATCCAGCCCCTCAGGTCATTCCAAGAAATGTGCTAAGCTGCTGAAGTAACCTGCTGCTTTCTCATAACTGGCTTGGAGCCCCTTTTTTCAGAGCACTTTTTTTTAGTAGCTGCCATTAAGTCAAAGCCTGGGTCCTGAGGCAGGCAAGACTCACCTATCATTGCTTTTTCAACTCTCCAGCAATGCTAAAGCTGATATGATAAAAATAAAAGACTCTTGGAGTGGTCCAGGCAAAGGACAGTGCTTCTTTTCAGCAGCTCATTCAGTCAGATAAACTCCTGGCAGCCAAGGTCTTCCTAATCAGACTACAGTGATCTTTGATTACAGCACACAATAACCATGGAAAGGAACTGCTCAGCCCCCTGTACCCAAAGGGATCTGTTACTGTAGCTGGCCAGAGAAAACAGATAAATCACCAGTCAGACAGGGCTGAACTGCAAGGAGAAGAAAACCTCAGACATCAGCAACCATGTTTAATTAAAAAAGATACCGACTATGGGAAGGCTTCAAGGTGAGGGCTGAGGTTTTTCAGAGTTATAAATAGAAAAGATTAATGTACTGGGCTTTGGGGACCTTTCAATATATGTATTTACAGAAGCATGACAGAACCAGGGTGACCCATTTCACTGTGCTTTAAACAAGAGACTTTTTCAGGATTAAGCCTTTCAACCAGCTAGGAAAGTCTGGAAGGCTCATGGCACAGTCCAAGAATTTCAACATTTATTTTCACCCAGACTTGAAAGAGTGTGCTCTTTTTTTGTTGGTTTTGCATCAGTAACTTAAGGTTTGGTTTGTAAAATGAGGGCAACTGGATACACACAGCTCAAGCAAAGCTGGAAAATGGACATGAATTTTATTGGGCTGAGGGTTGCTCCAGGGGATGACTCACAGCTCTGCTGGGTGACTTCTGGCTAGCAGTGATGTGCCCACTCATGCAGAATAATAAATCAACCCCCCTGCAGAAATGATGCAATACCTGTTTTCTACGTTTTGCAGCCTCCCTCTGAATTATCTCCTGCAAAGCTTCATTTTCACAGGATTTTCTTGTTGCTTGGGTTTTTGTTTCCAGTATTTTTCCCCTCTGGAGGTCTGTGTTTCCACTCCAAGACACAGAACAGCCTTTTCCTAGGAGCTAGCCTGGGAAAACCTCTGGTAACAGCTTCCTGCTGTTGCACTGAGCTCTGTTCATCTCCTTCAGGTTTTGCTTTACCAACTGTAGGAGGGCAAGACACCACTGAGGTTTCCATGTTTCTGTTACTACTTCCATGGGCATTGACCCCAACATGTAAACACTTTTATCCTTTACCTCTTTATCCCACCCTTTTATCCTTTATCATCTCTTGTACTTTTCCTGTCACTCACTGTTTTTTCCTCCTTCATCCCAAAGCAGCTTGGAAGGCTCTGGAAACTTCTGAAATTCCACCACCCTACCCTACCTGCTCCCTTCTTCATGGCATCTTTCACACCTCAGTGCCCAGGAAACCTATGCAGGCATCCTAACACAGGATCCTACATGGCATAATCATTTCTTAGGATTGAACTGAAAAGCATCCTCAGTAAGCACCCATTCTCCATTGCTCTTGAGAGGTGGAAAGGCATTTTGGGGAACTGTGCTCAAGTTAATAGAGACCACTTGTCTCCTTCCATCTGGAAACTATATAAAGGTGTCTAAACAAAGGCTGGGCTTGGAAACTTGTACCAGCATCACTGCATCAGCATTTGTCTATGCAAAGTCTGCTCATGTTCCTCTGAAAATCAATCTGTTTTCTGCCTCTTGTTCATTTCCTTTTTTAAAAATAAATTGTTCTGTGTAAGCATGACTGATCATTATTATGGTCTGGCTAGTACAAGGAAGGAAATTAATTGACAGATTATTAAATGAGTTGTATCATGCAGAGGCAAAACCACAGAATTTTAAAGCCTTTTTCAAAGTGCTCCTTACTCTGGAAGTGCCTTTGCTGCCCTGGTGAATAGGTTGTTCATAGTCATGAGGGAATCTTCCTCAAACATGGGGTCAAATATGGACCATGAGTCATTTCAGGTCCTCTTTGAGTAAACCTGAATATCAGGCTTTTCAGGCCTCCTCAGTGGGTAAATAGATGAAATTTTGCCAAAAGCTATCATCTGCAGCTCCCCCATCCTGGGGCACAGTACAAACAAGTTTTTTGCAGTTACCTGAGTAGTCCTACAATGCAAAATGATGAGGTTTTAAAAGGTAGTATACAAATATGTTGTCTCCCAAGAGAAGGAAAAAAAGAGAAAAGGAAAAAAATAAAGAAAAATGTAAGGAAGGGAGAAAGAAGTAGGAAAAAAAGAAGAACAGAAGAAATCAAAACTGGCTGTGTAGTGAAGTCTATTGGTTGGAAACTCATGAAACTGCAACACAGAGAGTGAGACACCACTGAGATTTCATGTGATTATTTCACTTTCCTGTGGCAGGTGGCAGAAGCCACTGCAGAGGAGAATCCACAAGCAAGAATGTTTATCCCCCCCCACACACACAGAGGTGTGGGACCTCCCAGGGCATCTTCACCCCAATGCCTGCTACCCCAGAAATTCGGGTGGGGATTCCAGGGATCTGCAAGGAGGAGGAGGAGAGGGTGCAGGAGGGCCAAACTCTGTGGTCAGCAGGTGACCCACTGGAGCAGCTCTGTGAGGATACACAGCAGGGTTTTACTGGCAGGGGCCAGTACTGGGGGAAAGGATAGCAATCAGTAGATGCCAGTGTTAAACTGGGTGAGTGGGTTGGTTATACTGAGGCAATAAAGGAGAAGAGGATACTTCCCATCCCCATGCTTGTCACAATGCCATGAGCCTGGCTCAGTTCCCAGCTCTGTGGGCCAGACACAAGAACCTAGGGAAGGGGTACAATTATTTAGCTGATGATTATGTCCTTCCCTGGGGTGGCCTCTCCTTCAATTTTTGTCTTCTGCACCAATGGCTTGAGAAAAAAAATAAACAGCTCCCATATATGTTCTGTAAAACAAATGCCAAAGGAATAAAGGAAAGAGAAAATATTACCTGTTGGGGATTTCCACTGGAAGGCTGTGGTTAGGCTAAAGCTCCATGACACAATGGAGAGCAGAAAGTAACAACATTAACAAAGACTGACCTTCCAGCACACTATCTACAATTTAGCAATGAGCAGAGCTTCTAACCCCACACAAGAGGTGGCTACTCCTCTGGTCTCTGTAGGAGGGAGAGAGGCAAATAAATGATTCCAATAAGGAGTCCTTCAGGCCTTTTCTTCTTTTCCTTTTTCCCCCCTCAGGTTTCACATTTTAAGACTCTCTGAGAATATAATTTAATGGTCTTAATTGAGAGCAGCTTTCCCCACAGTCCTGTTTATGTGTATACTTCATCAATTGTAAATATGTAAAGATTGTCATCCCCTTAAAACTTCTAAATTTTCTTGTTTAAAAGGATCCCTTTTCCCCATCACTAACATTGTCTTCTACACATAGAAGTAAGAATTCCTGATAATTCAGTGCTAAACAATCAGAGAAACACTATAAAAAGGGGTTGTGGAGAGGCCTCTTACCCTTTTCTCTCTGCCAGAGATTACTGAACTGTGGAAATATTAATTAAGGCCAAAGCAAAGAGAAATGAAGATAGATTTTAATTGTGTTGTGTATTGGCTGAAGAGTATTTTAAACATATACTTTAAAGTTGTTCCATTTCCTCTGTTTCAGTAAATATAAGATCTGTATAGTCCATAATTGCATAGACAAGTTTTGATGACTGTTTTCCTCCTTTGAAAAAAAGTTTTTCTCAGTTTTGTTCTTAAAGAGGCCCTCCCATCAGCTGATTTTCCATGCCAATGGACAGAAATTAGACAGACTAAGCAAACATCCTCAGAGTCAGGGCAGGCTTGGCCTAGGTTTATTTTTGTGAACATGTCTCATCATTCCTGGATCTCTGAAAGTTTACTACAGTTACCCAGCTCACGTGTCTTGCAAATTATGCAAATTAGAAATGAGTAATACTGGCAGAGCTAAAGAAAAACAATCAGGTGATAAATCAGAGCTAGGGTAACCAGGTAACTCCTGTGCAGAACTTAGCCAAACAGTAGTGTCCAAGTCAAAAGTGAAAATGGGTTCAGAAGAAAACTTCCCCATGTAGGATTCAATATAATTATATTTATTTAACAGGTAGCTCTTAAATGTATTGTTTGAATGAAGGAGTCCTTATTTTTCTAGATTGCCAGAACTTGGTAGAACAAAAAAAGAGAAATATTCCTTCATGCCCATTTTGTTTTCTGGGGTCCAAACATCCTTCTCAGATGTCACATAGCCACCACTACAGGTCTGTGTTTGAGCTGCCCCTGCCTGGCAATGCTAAATGTGCTGTCCTGATTCTCCATCAAGCCCACAGCATGTGCCTCAACACTTTGGAGCCACAGGAAAATGCACTGACCCAACTACCCCAGAGAACACAGTGGCTTTGACCTTCCATTCCAGTACCAGTATTGTCAAATACTCTTTGAATTACATTGAGAATTTTCTTCTGTCGCATTTTACAGCATCACAGAATGGGTCAGGTTGGAAAGGAGCACAGGGGCCCACGTGGTCCAGCTTCCCTGCTCAAGCAGGGCCATTCTAGAGCACACTGCCAAGGGTTCATCCAGAGGGTTCTTAAGAATCTCCAGTGAGGGAGACTCCACAGCCTCTCTGGGGAATTTGTTCCAATGTGCAGTAACCCCCACAGGGGTTCAGGAGGAGCTTTCTGTGCATCTGTCCCTGCCCATTGTCTCTTGTCCCATTGCTCAGCACCTTGGAGCAGAGTCTGGTCCCTCCTCTGACCCCTCCTGCAGACACTGGCACTGATGGGGTCCCCTCTCAGTCACCTCCTCTGGGGCTGAACAGGATTGATTCTCTCAGCTTTTCTTCAGAACTGAGGTGCTCCCCTCCCTCCATCACCTTTGTCACCCTGGACCCGCTCCAGGAGCTCCATGTTTTTGCTTTCCTGAGGAGCCCAGAACTGGGCACAGAGCTCCAGATGTGCCTCACCAGGGCTGGGCAGAGGGGCAGGATCCCCTCCCTTGACCTGCTGCCAATGCTCTTCCTCTTGCAGCCCAGGACACCGTCGGCCCTCCCGGCCACAGGGGCACTGCTGCTCATGGACAGCTCCTTGTCCAGCAGGACCCCCAGCTCCTTGTCCTTCTGCTTTCCAGCAGGTCAGCCCCAGCCTGTACCAGTGCCAGGGCTTGTTCCTCCCCAGCTGCAGGGCACTGCTCTTGCCTTTGCTGAGCTTCAGACAATCTCTGCCCCTCTCTCCAGCCTGTCCATGTCCCTCTGAAGGGCTGCAGAGCCCTCTGGGTACCAGCCACCCCTCCCAGCTTTGTGTCATTGGTGAGCATCCTGAAGAGGCCTCTGCCCCTTTCTCCAAGTTGCTGAGGGGTAAGGTAAACAATCCTTACTCACTACTGAACCTTGGGTGACAGCACTAGTGACAGACCTACAACTAGATCCTGTGGGATCTGCCACTCAGCAATCCTCTATCTGTCACTGTCCAGTCATCCAGTCCAAGCAGCTGAAGTTTGCCTCTAGGGATGTTGTGAAGGTTCTGTGCTGAAAGCCTTGCCACTGTGTGTGGCCATACACTGGCTGTTGGTGGGGATGGAAGAACAGCCAATGCATCCTGCTGGAATGACCTTAGCTATTAAGAGAAGGGCATGAGAAAGTCTCTCTCTTCATGGCTGAGCCCACAGCACTTCAGCAGCACTGCCTTGGTGCAGAAGTGGCTGCCTTGAGCACTCCCTCCAAAAAACTCTGCTCTGAAACATGCCTCAGCACCAAACCCCTGGGACTGGAGGAGAGCTAGGTAGAGGAAAAGAAAACAGCAGCTAGAAAATACCTTTCTGTACCACAACTGCAGTGCCTAGATGTTCTGCTTTTATGAAACCTGCCCTTTTTCTTGCTCTATAGACAGAGCACCATATTCTGCTCCTGGGAAAAGTCTGCAGCCACCAAGGTCTTGGTGTCATGGGAGGTCACTGAACAGGCTCAATTTTCTGGCTGCTAATGGCTCCATTCCTCAGACTGCATTTTCCCCATGCACTAGGTTTACAACCTGTTGAATTTAGAGGGTCCTATCCTGTTGAGAGGATATTAAAAAAAATGATAATTGAAGTCATAGAATCACAGCATGGTTTGGGTTGGAAGGGACTTTAGAGACAGTCTTATTCCAAAGCCCTGCCATTGGTAGGGATACATTTCATCAGGCTGTTCAGAGTCCCATCCAACCTGGCACTGCCAGGGATGGGGCACCCACAGCTTCTCTGGGCAAGCTCTGCCAGGGCCTCACCAGGCTCACAGAAAGAATAAAATGTCTAAGAAATTAGATATCTACTCTAATCTATTTTCTTACAGTCTAAAGGCATCATCCTTTGTCTTATCACTACTTGCCCTTGTAGAAAGGCCCAGTCCAGCTCTATTGTAGCCTCTCCATGTACTGGAAGGTGCTACAAGATCTCCCCAGAGACTTCCCCAGGGGCATCTTCCTGAACTCCTCCAGACTTGTTCCAACAGGTCCATGTGCTTATTACAGTGAGAGTCCCAAAACTGGATGCAGTACTCCAGTTAGGGTCACATTATAATGAATATAAGAAATCACAGTTAAGGATGTTTGCAGTCTGTCTCTAGTAATGAACCCTGTACTAAGGAAAGAGAAGTAATATTGTTGCTGTGGTTTCAGGGGGGAAGCTGTGCCTTAGAGATTTTCAGCTTGCAGGTCACATTGCTTATGCAACTGTGAAAATTGGGATCTTCCTTTAAGCTCTCACAAGTATCAGGTGACATGTATAATTTTGGTGATTGCTCCACTACATGTATACCTCACATTTCCAACCATTATGTTATAAATTATCTATAAATTAGTAGTGCAATTTTTCACACATTAATGATGATGATAATGATGATGATGATGATGATGATAATAATAATAATAATAACAATAATAATAATAATAATAATAATAATAATAATAATAATAATAATAATAATAATAATAATAATAATTTGGTGTCATTTGGAATCAACAACCCTTAACTTAAATAACTTAAAATAAATATACAACCTAGGATAGCTAGAGCAAAAATAACAACAAAAAAAATTGAATATCAGTATGGTTACTGTTTACCAGATGTGCTTAAATTAATTTTTTCCTTTAATTTTTGGATATGGTTTGTTATTAGGACACCATTCAGAAGGAAGAGACGAACTGCTGTTCAAAAACCAGAACTGCTGCTCAAAACAAATTACAATTTAAAAAAATAGTTAGAAAAAGAAAAGAAAAAACTGAAGGAAGAAAAAAGTGGAGACAGGAAGAAAATCAGAAATAGGCAGTTTTCTTTCTGTGAAGAATGCCATAGAGAGATGCAATGATTATCAGAGATGTCAATACTAGATTCAGTGAATTGCTTATTTTACATGTTTCATCATTTGGGGGATAAATTCACAAAGGGGGGTTCTAGAGATTCTCTGTGCTACCAGACCTGCAATGGGTCATTGACTGATGGCTCTTGTGAGTCTGTTTTCACATGTACAATATAAAAACAGTTTTAACTGAGGCTTTTAAATGCCTGACAAGGTATTTTACTTGTTGTTTTGATGGATGATGTCATTTGCCAACTTTTGACAATCACTGAGATACCACAAAAAATGTGGTTTTCATAGTGATCCAGCCCTGAGCCAAAACTGAAAGTTCAGGTTATATAATTTGCCTGAGCATCCAAACTTCTGTGGGTATTTTTCATCTGAGCCTTCTGGGTTTTCAGATGCCACCATTGCTGGATATTCTGTGATTTCTGTTCATGTGGCCTCTGCTGGGCAGCAGGAATGTGCAATGATTACATTGATAGTCCTGAGGCCAACTGGTCTCACCCCTGGTTTCTCCAGGTGGGTTCAGACAGGTTTCTCCACCTCTCACCCCTTCCCCAAAGTCCTCTGTCTCCTCCTCTGCACAGAATTCCCCCACCTCTCCCTCTCCACCACCATGCTCTGCCATGACCACAGGTACAGCCTGGTCACAGCAGCCTCTCCCCTGCTGGACACCTGAAAACACCTGACAATTAAACTCCCTTATGTTAAGACCAAACAGCACACAGAACAAAGAAACAATAAAAAAAAAAAAAAAAAAAAAAAAAAAAAACCACCAAACAACCAAAAAGAAAAAAAAAACCACCAAGCAAAAAAGAAACAACAAAACAAACCCTTCCTGCAAGACTTCCTGTGTCTTTGCAGATCAAAAGCTCCTTCCAGATTCGCAGGCTGTGTGCTCTTTTCCCCAGCTGCACACCATAGCCCACCACAGGATGATGAAACAGGCAGGGAGGATGGCATCATAACCACAGAACATGATGCAACCCAAGATGCTGTCATGTGAATTCAGCTCCCACACCTGTTCCTGTGGAACACAACCCCCACTCTTGGTCTTTTCTCCTTCTGGGCACCCACCCTCCTCCACTGCAGTCCTGCACACGTGGAACAGGAGGGATGGTGACAGCCCTGCTGAGGGGCACAGGGCACACACAGCACACACCCATGAGGGAGGCATGGAGCAGCTGGCAGGTCTTTCCCACAGCACATGGGGGTCCAGAGAATAGAAACAGGTTGTGAAGTACAGAAAATATTCCGTTGTTAAGTGCAGCTCTCTTTTTTCTGTTTCCCCTATTTACTTCTCCTTTATTCTCTTTGGAGTCAGCCGGTGCATCTGCAGAGAGGTTTCTGGTGAGGAAGAACACGGTGTCCTTACCCTTGAGGGAGACTTGCTATTTCTCACTTTTTTGTTTGCATTCTTAATGCCAAAGGTCACCCCCACAGCCTTCCCTGTCACAGCAGCACCCAGCAGCAGAACCACAGCCAGAAGTGTGCAGGCTGTGGGGAGGTTATGGATGCACAGCTTGGAAAACAAAAATCAGCTCTGTGCTGGTTTTGCATTCCCTGATGTCACCTGGGGGAAAAAAAAAATAAACAAAAAAGAAGCAGAATCTCCAATGTGGGGCTCCCTTAGCAAAAGGGGCATTATGATCTGCAGCTGATGCTACATGGAGCAGCTCCCCATGACAGGGCTCTCCTGAAGCCAAGATGTGGATGGATCCAATGGCTAGGTCAGCATGGTAACACAAACTCAGGGGACTGCACTCCTCTCTGCAGCTGACCAGCCTGTCCAGCAATTTCCAGCATCTCCCTCTCTCCTCTGAGGGCTGCTCTCACTCACAGAGAAAGCACTGGGAGCCCAAAGGGAACTCTTTTTTAACAGGAAGGGACAAGCTTCCTTCCATTTCTGTGCAAGGTCATGGTCACCAACACACTTTTCCTTGCAGCCCTTTCTGCCTAAGGCTCCTGGGACTGGTCAGCAGAGCTTCTACGGGGGACTTCCCATCTCCTGGAAGGTTTTTGTCTCCTGTTCAGAAAAGGCAGCAAAAGTCAGCCTCTTCTTCTCCTCTGTGTGTGTCTGAAAATGAAAAATAAAAAAGGAAATGAGCTCACTTCAGCGCTATCGGTTTTAAAGTGAAACTACTTCACAACATGAGATGTTGTCAGCACTCTCATAACTAAATCTGTTGTCAGACTAGTGATGAGTCAAGTGGTCCCTCTGCCTTCACAGTTGGTTGCCACCCTGACAGCTTTCACCAAGACAGTTTCAGCCTGTGCTGCTTCTCTGCCAGCACAGCCACAAAGGGACCTCTCGTGTAGAGGTTCCACAGGGCCACCATGCAGCATGCAGATCCTGGAATGGAAACGGCCCAGCCTCCCCCAGCAATGCTCTGGTGGCTGGAGGCTGATAGATTTCACCATAACCCACTACAATGGATAATAATGTCTGTGTGTGTGTGTGTGTGTGTGTGTGTGTGTGTGTGTGTGTGCATGTTTGGGGTAGAGGAACAAGCTGCTCCTACAGCTCTGCCAGCTTCTGAGGTCTGGACTGTGATGATCTACTCATAATAAAGTCTCACACTTGCACTTTTTTTTTTCCTAAACAGACTTTTTGAAGTGAAACCTAAATAATATTATCTTTTTTATTTTTCTTTGCTGTAGCAAAGTCAGGGCCCCAGGATCCACCAAACACACCTAATGGCTTGTTCACATAAACCACTGGCAATTAGAATGGTAGAGGAGATCTTGTACTTATTACATTGAACATACCATCTATCTTTTTTCAAATGTATAATTCTAATCTTTAGAGTGAATGAAACACCTTTTAAAGCCCTAATAATTTCAAGGGAGAATGTTTCATAAAAGATACTATATTCCATCTCGCTTCAGTCCCTGCATTAAATCTAATTAAATCTTTTTATCTTTTGCTCTAAGTTCAGAGAATCACAGAATCATAGAAAGGCTTTGGTTGGAAGGGACCTTAATGATCTTGTTCCAAGCCCTCTGCCATGGACAGGAGCACCTCCCACCAGACCTTTGTGACCCCCATTCAACCTGGTCTTGAACACTTCCAGAGATGGGGCATCCACAGCTTCTCTGGGCAGCCTGTTCCAGTGCCTCACCACCCTCAGTAAAGAATTTCCTCCTGATATCTAAACCCACTCTCTTCCACTCTGAAGCCATTCCCCCTCGTCCTGTCACTACATGCCCTTATAAAAAGTCCCTCCCTGTTGTTCTTGTCAGCTCCCTTCTGCTACTGAGAGGTCAAAGTTAGGTCACAGCTAAGCCTTCTCTGCTCTAGACTGCTCTAGACAATCCCACCTCTCTCAGCCTTTCCTCAAGGGAAAGGTTCTCCATTTAAAACCTTTTCCACTTTATGTCTATTTTGTGGGATTTAGGGACACTAAGGAATTCTTTATCCAGACAGAGATTGTTCAAAAGAGGCACTTCCAAAACCCAGCTCAAAGAAATCCTTGCTCACAGTAGTCTGAAAATCCCCTACCCGTGCAAAATAGCACCTGTGCCATCTGGAGAGCACTGGAAAGGTGAAGGGAGGACACTGCAGCACTGAGACACTGGCTCTGTGCTACACTGGGAATCCCAGATCACCATGGTGGTGCCCAGAAAAACTTGCTGGGATGCTCTGACCCTCCTGTTAGACTTCACTGATCCACAGCAAGTCACCAGTAATAAGCCCTGTGGGGGTGACCAGGTTGCTGCCTCAGCTGCAAGGCAGTGGCATGCCAGCAAAGCAGCAACTGTCTCAAATGGGATTTCCCTTTTTTCTTCAGCCTCACGCCTGCTGCATTGACTATACACAAAAATTATGACAAAATGCGGGGGAGGCACAGGAAACAAGGAGACCAGAAAAACAAGGGAGCCAGAACCTGAAAAAGATCTGGCAGAGCAGCAAGCAAAGAAGAATTTCAGAAATGGAGCACATTCACATTCTCAGCAAAGATAGCAAGACGGAAAACAGCCGCAGTGACTGTCCAAGGGAGGACCTCTGCAAAAACCCAGCAGTAATGATGCAGCTGTGCTAACACTATGCCTGGCGTTTGCACAGACACCTACACACATGGAAGAGAGCTCTTCAGCAAATACCAGCCTCATAAACAGTGATCAACGCCAATATTTACTTTACTAACTCCTACCTCTGGATAGCAGTCGCAAAGACTGGCTCTTATGAGGGTGTTGTCAACTTCACAGGTGCTAAAAGCCACTTAACAAAGCACAGAGTGAATCTTCCCATCTCTTACAACCTTTTTAGAAAGCTAGAAACCTTTTTGGTGACTACCAAGGGGTTGAATTGGGAATGACCTTACAAGGAGCCACCTGCAGGGGCTCTGCTTTCTCCTTTCACAGAAAATTCAGCTCACCAGATAATTTGCCCCACCTAATATAAAACTGATCTTAGCTAAGACCAGAACAATTATGTCAACAAAGGTTCCTTACAGATGCTCGTTGATTAAAGAGCATGCAGTCAATAGAAACTCTCTTACATTCCAGATATATGGAGGACTGCCTCTGCTATTCAACCCCATCCTCCCAGCAGGAAAACTGGCTGGCCCATTCTGGCTTGGGTGGGCACCAGATCAGACACACGTGAGTCATCTTCCATTAGCATTTTGCAAGTGATGAATTAGTGCTGCCTGCTTTGCACGGGGGTGGTCACAGAGGAAAAGGTGTGTGTTTATCCCTCTGCCAGTGACAGAGCACTGTAATACATGAGCAACCATGCAGTTCACCTTTTCTAAGGAAATTATGCGTTTAAGCTTTCAAGGGAAGCAGGCAGGAGAAACAGCATAGGAGGAGAGTCTAAGAATTAATTGTAGGGCATTAAGTAACATTTAAACAGCACATGATATCTGTGTGAGTGTGGTTATATCCCAGCAGTGGACGTGCAGTTCTCCTCAGTTTCTTTTCCTGAGTGGTGTGGGATCACATTGTCAAATCAAAGTCAAATTAGTGGGAGTATTTCACTTAACTACCAAAAGCTACATTAATCTTTTCCCTCACCACAGTGGAGGTGACAGCAGCACAGCAGCAGCTGCTGGAGGCCAAAGCTTTTCTGCAGTTGCCACCAGAACAGTATTAACACAGAACAAGGCCATTTCCCTGAAAAGTGAGGTTGAGATTAATGCTTAAGGCTGTAGGATTTAGGAAGCTTTACTTGTAACAGTGAGATAAATCCCTGGAGGGAAGGTGTCTGAGAAGATCAAACCAGAGAATTAAAGTGATTTAAGAAAAAAAACCCCAGTCAAAGAAAAAAAAAAAATCCAACCACAAAAAACCCAAAACAAACCCAAAAAACCAACAACAAAAACACAACAACAACCAACCCAAAATACCACAAAAAAAAGCAAACAAAAACTTATCCATGGCTCTCATCACCCTCTCTCTGCCTGGCTCATGGCCACATGCCACGGCACTTTCCTGAAATGACCTTGGTTTGTACTCCTGACAATAGAGCCAAGTTTCCTGGTCGGGTGCAGAGACACAGAGGGATCAACAGGAACTGTCGACTCTGCAGTCTGCAGAAACAGGAAAAGGGAGACAGAAAAACAAACAGTTTCTCAGTTAACACAAGAGCTGTCAACACCAGTCTTGGGAAGATGAGAAGATAAACTCCAGTGATGAAACAGTACCAGAGATTTATTTAAGATCTTAGAGGGAGGCACAGAAACAGCTTGAAAATGATTCAGCATAAATAACTGAGTTCAGAGAAAAAACACCTAGTTTCCTTTCTCTCCCACTCTTGATTTCGTTTCGGCAACATTCGGTTTCCTTCCAGCAAGCTGCTCACTGTTGTTATGTGTGGTGAGAATATGTCACATGCTGTCTTTTAATGACACATTCCTGATAAAACCACATCACCACACACCAGTGAAGCTTGGGGCACATTATCTAAAGAGGATTTTTCTCTTCTCAGCTGTGTTAATTGTGATAACTTTAAATGGTACTAAGCAGAAATAAACTGGACAGCTGCTCCAGGTGGGCAGTGCTGCTTGGGCTGTCACTTTGCTCCCTCTATGGCTGTGCCCACCTGGGGAACTGTGGTCCTGCTCACAGAAAGAAAAACCTTTTGTGGCTGGTCAGGTAGAGCAGATTCCTAGGGGTCTGTGCTTCCCACAGATACACTTCTTTATTTAGAGGAATTGAAACAAGAAAACGTCAGAGCTCACTGGTGGCTTTGGAAACCACAATCAACTTTTTTTCGCTCAGACCTGTTGCACAATCCTATAATTAGCAGTGGCCCCACCATATGCTGTTCCCGCCAAAATGGGCTGTGATTTACACATCAGTAACTCCCTCACACACCAGTGAAACCCCACGAGGATGTGGGCCAGATCTGGAACTGGAGGCAATTCCCCTGTAAACAGCAGTGCATTACACCGCTGCACTCAGATACATGAGATGAGCACTTCAGGTACTCGGGCTCACAGGCTGGTCTATTAACCCATTTTGCACACTAAAGTGTCCCCCTTTTACCCTTCTGTATTATCTTGTACCTTTTATTGCCTATTACTCCATTTTTATTGCCTTTATCACTGTTTTAAAATAAAGCAAGGAAAAAAAATCAATGCTTTCAATTCGACTATCCCTCTGGTTTGTGCCCAGCTGCCCCTAGAGGAAAGAATCTCTCCCACATTTGCCCAAAGGAAGGGCTGGTCTCTTTGTGTGGCTCCAGAGGTATAGAGACAAGCTGCCCTTTAAACTTATCTGCCTCCAGGGTGAGGAAGTGCTGCTGAGCAGGACAGGATTGAGGTTAATTTGGTTTTGGCCTCACTAGAGGAAGAGCAATTTAAATCATTTGCTCAAGTATTTGATCTGTCTCCAGATTCACAAAGAACAAGCTGCAGGTCATACCTGGCCCTGTCTAAACATGAAAAATAAAAGTGCAAAGTCACACACACATGCATGCCAGCAGCACAAGACACCAGTATGACCTCAGTGCTGAGGTTTGTGGGCACTCTGCCTGCTCTGGGCACTGCCAAGCACTGAGTGGGGCAGGAGGAGCACGTGGGGGTCTCAGAAAGTCCCCAGCCCCTGTGCTGACATTCTGGAGAGGCTTCCATGATCCATGAAGAGCTGCCAGACTGTGCTGTGAGATGCAGCCCCAGGCATCACATGCTGCAGACCACCACGCCTCCTCCACGAGGGGTGAGGACCATCCTCCTGACCTGCTTGCCTGTCTTGCTGCCTCCTAAAACCCAAAACATTGCTTTGAAGAAACAGTTCCTTATGTAACAGGAACAATTTTCAAAGGCCAGCTCTACCTGAACAGGGCTGAGTTACCAGAGGTGTGTTCATTCAGCTGAAGAGACCCTTTGGTTGAATTCAGCTCAAACACATTGGGCCAAGGAAATAAGCCCACGTGCCACAGAGGTTATTTGCCAGCTGAGAGATGAAGGCAATATATCCCCAGTCAGAAACTTTTCTGTGGCTAACCTGAGCTGCTCTGACACAATCTGGCAGGGTGCACTGTGTGGTGCTGACAGTGCTGGTTTGCTCTTTGGGGAAGGGCCTTACAAAAGTCTCATCCAGCTATAACTTTCATTTAGACATCTCACTCTGAGAAATGCCCTGTCCATGAGCTGGCACCACTGCCCCTCCCACGTGCCAGCCTGCAGCCCCTCTGTGCCAGCTGCCTCCTGTGGGGCACCACGGGGGCTGGGCTTTACTACACAGGGAGAGAAATCAGCCATGTTTCAAGCCTGCCACCATTCTGGGAAATAGCAGGAAAAAGGCTATCTGCACCGAGCTGGTGAGTGATTCATCTCCTAATGGAACCTCAAAGTCACCACATTTCTAGACACCTGGCTTCAGAGGCTCCTATGCCATAGAATGGAGCCTCTCACATCCTGTTGAGGGTCTGTATTACACTATGACATCTTAAGTTGTGTTTTGATGGGAGAGGTAGTAATTTGCTGGCTTTCAGCCACAAATCATATCTTTCTTATATCTGACCCATCTGTGCTTTCTTTTCATCAAGCAGTTTTCATTTTCCCCTAAAAGCAAAAGTCCATGCCATGTGTCACAACATGAAATATCAACTCTCTTGGGGACAGGAGGCAGATGAGTGATCTACATATCACTGGCATCTCTCCCAATATTGTGCAACAATCACAAATACACGAGGGTGACTTTGTTCCAGCTCTTGCTTCTTGCAAAAAGCACCATCTAAAATTATGGCAGGCACAGGTAAGTGTGCCCTGGTGTCAGCCAGAGCCACAGGGAAGATCCAGCAGTGGGAGGGTAGTTCCAAGTGTCTGCAAGTGGTACCTGAGTATGGGCTAGATGGTTTGAGGGCAAGGTCACCACCACTTTGAATAGAAAGAAGGTTTAGAGAACTGGGGTTTCTCAGCCTGGTGAAAAGGAGGCTCTGGGGATTCTTTATTGCAGCTTTGCAGTACCTGAAGGAGGCCTATAAGAAAGACTGGGACAGACATTTTAGAAGGGCCTTTTGCTATAGGACAAAGAGTAATGATTTAAACTAGAGCCACAGTGATTAGATTAACTATAAGGAAGAACTTTCCAAGGTCAGGTTGGATGGGGCTTAGAGCAACCTGATCCAGTTGAAGATCTTTCTGTCTCTGTGGCTACAAGAGGCAAAATACAGGGGGGGCTGGTCTAAATAACCTTTAAGAAGTCCCTTCCAAATCAAACTATTCTATGCTTCTGCAACATTAACACACCCTTATCAATTTATTCTGCTTATCCAAGCACTCTCCATCCCTCCACCTCTTCTTCCTCAGCATCATCATTGCAACCCTTTCCACCTTTCCTGGACCACCACGATAAGCACAGCCCACCCTCCATCTCTCTTCGCCGAGAGCAAGCTCACCTCGCCGCTCTGCCTCTTCTTGCCCAGATGACGCAAACCCCCCCGTCCACCCCCACACAAGCCCACCCTACACCTCCATCCCCTTTTCCCCCAGCCCCTCCAGCTCGCCTGCCCCGCGCACAGCCCGTCCTGTCTCTCTCATCCCCGCACACCGCATCCCCGCACACCGCATCCCTGCAGCGCTTTCCGGCCCAGAAGCGCGGGCGGTGTCGCTGTCCGGCCCGCTCTGCCCGGGCACGCCGCCGCCTGCCCGCCGGGCTCGGGGGGCGGGATCCCCGCTCCTTTTCGCTACGTCAGACCCGGGGAAATCCCCGCTGGACTCGCAGCCGCGCTTTTAGCGCCGCGCTCCGCTCCGGTGCCGGCAGAACGCCGCTGCCGCCGACCCGAGAGCATCGTGTGCGCCCCGAACCGAGCCTGGGCTCTCCGTGCCCCGAACGGAGCCTGGGCTCTCCGTGCCCCGCCGAACCCAGCCTGAGCTCTCTGTGTTCCATCGAACCGAGTCTGGGGTCTCTATCTCCCACCGAACCCAGCCCGAGCTCTCTGTGTTCAATCGAACCGAGCCTGGGCTCTCTGTGCCCCGTCGAACCCAGCCTGAGCTCTCCGTGCCCCGCCGATCCGGGGCTCTCTGTGTCTCGTCGAACCGAGCCTGGGCTCTCCGTGTCCCATCGAACCGAGCCCGGACGCCTGCGCCCCTCCGAGCCTCGCCACGATGATGCCCGGCCGGACCCTGCGCAAAGCAGCGCCTCCAGCCGCTCCTGCAGGTACCGGAGGGTGAAGGGAAAGGGGGGCCGGCGGTTCGGTTCGGACGGGACAGGGATGCACGGCTCCGCCCGGCTCCAGCACCGTGCGGGCGGCCAGCGCCCGGCGCGGCTGCGGGCGTGCGCAGGGGGAAGGGATACAGCTGCTGCTCCCGGCGAGCGGGGAAGAAAGGCAGCGGGGTGGGGTGTGCCTCACGATGAGGAAAAAGTTAAAAAAAGGGGCAAAAAGTAGGGTGCTGTGGGGATCTCGTCAGAGCTGTAACCCCGCGCTTTCCGCAGGGCGGGAGGCGGCGGCGGCCGAGTGCGCCCTGGAGCTGACCCGCATCGGCGACAGATGGAACCTGCGGCAGCGCCTCCTCAACCTGCTGGCCAAGCTGTTCCTGCCGAGCCCCGGAGCGCGGGCTGCCCGCGGGCACGGCGAGAGGAGCAGAGGAGCACCTTGGCTTTGCGGGTTTGGCAGAAAAGGCTCCACAGACAGTGGGAGATGAAGAGACCTCAAATCTCGCTGCGTTGTGTTTAGCTGCCCGTAGGCGCTGCAGGATGGCTACCACATGATTTCTCTGAAGAATGTTACGGCAATACTGGCGTATGAATGCCAGGTGCGAAAAAAAGATAAGGATGGGCAGAGCCTCTCAACTGTGCAGTAGTGACTCGGGACAAGCTGGTGACCTGGGGAAGTTTGGGGCAAGACTGAACTTGCCCTTCACCGTGGTCTGAGAACATTTCAGGAACCCGGGCTCCCCAGTTACCCTCTGGTCCTCATGTCCCATAGCCACGTTTCACCGAGGAGTTCAGCTCTCCTCCAGGATGAAGCCAAAAAAAGTGTCATTGTTTTGGAACTTGCGATCACATACCACAAAGGAAACTCCTGGATTTTTGACTGCTGGATTTTCGACTGTTCTTCTTTTCTGAAGTACAGATCCTGCTGGACAGGGATCTGGTGGTGGGAATTAAAATTTGTTAAAGGCAACCACTATCTCTATTGAAAGGTTATTTGTTACAGGATGTTTTTTTGCAGACTAAATGTTGTTATTCTATAAATTAACACAGTGTTCCATAGTTCTAATCTATATTATAAATATATAGTATAGGTTTATATATATAGTATGTATACATAAAATACAAATGTGTGCACGGCTAGTGCATTTCATGAGAATTTAGCAGAATTATTAATCGAAAGCTGTTTGTTTAATCTCAAAACACAGTATGAAAAAATGTTCAAAATATGACAAAATATAAAAAGGTATTATATAAACCAAAAAAGGGCACAATATTTTCTGATGATAAAGGAAATAAATCGTGCTTCAGAGAGGGAATAATACTTTGGCATTATATAAGATATATATATGAATATATATTACACAAACACAGATATTGAGGTAATTGTGGAAGGATTCCTTCAACATTACAAAGAATTTCTTGATAACAGTACAATTCTGCTGTGTCTTTATAAGTAACAAAATAACTTCAATAGAAGTAGATTCTAAAGTTGAATCTCAAGTTTTGCTGAGAATGTTATTTATTCAAAGAAAGCATCTACCTCTCTTTGAAAAAATAATATCAATAGAACTGAGGGTTACAGCGGTACAAGAAAGTAGCCTTAGATTTTTGAATGTTTAATTATACTTATGGGCAAAGGTTGTTCCCTTGTATACTTTATTTCCATTTCATTTCATGGCCTGTTCATTTCAGTTCCAGCACGGTGGAGCTGCTGCAGCATGTCCAGGGGATGGTGATGCACCCTTGCCACTGAGGGTTACAGGGAATAACCCATCTCACTGAGGGGATATTGCCTTTGGCTGGCTTCAGAGGAGCTGATTAAACATGTTGATTGCTGTCAAGGCAAACAGTAAGTTTGCTAGTCAATTCATGTCAGGCTCCATCCTAAACAGTATTTTTCATGGGTCCAAGATAGCAAGAAAAAGGCTGAAGCTGTTTCATAGCTACCTCTAGGGTCATTGGTCAGAGTTCCTTCTCTTAACTAACCTTGTATATAAGTAGACTTCCATTTTATAAGGCTGTGCAGTTACACTTCAGTATCTGTGTCTATTCAAATTATGTCTTCTCCTGTCTTGTAGTGAATTCTTGTTTGTATTTATAATATATTTTTCTGTTTTCTCTTCTTAATCTGCCTTTGCAAAATTGTAATTATATAACTCTGGTTACTCTCACAACCAGGGGCTGACATTGGCTTCTGTCACTGAGCAGAAGCTGACTGACTTTGCCTCCATTCCACATGGAAGACACAACCCATCATCCCTGTGGTGTTACAGGGAGCTTTGCTGTTGTCTTGAGCCCCATGCACCATTCCCTTCCCCTCTAAGCTTGCCAGTACCTTTTCAGGGAGAACATAATGTTCCAAGAATAGTTGTTATTATTTATCTTACTACTGCAAAGCAGTGCATTTTGCTGACATGTGCATAGGTCAGTCTTTCAGGTACTAAAAAGTAAATGCAAAGACTTTCAGACCAGCAGAACACCAGCTCCCAGGTTAGCATCCAGCTGGGCAAATCTTCATCAGAGTCAGCTCCAGCCTCAAAAGAAAGGTTGCTGTTGTATATCCTGCGCTTGGTGGAGTCTTGGAATTTTCATCAAGGACACTGAACAATGACCACGCCTGTCTGGAACTCTCAGAAGAATTCAGCATTAGCATTCACATTAGCAGAAAAGCATGTGAATAAAACTGTTCTGTTCAATGAACGCTGCTTGCAAAGTCAACAGGAAACGAGGCGTGAATTTGCAGAGCCCACCCAGTTCTTCAGGCTGTAGCACATATGAATATTACGAAAAAAAGTAATGAAATGCATTTTCATGGGGATATCCAAGTTCAGTGTTAGCACAGTATTTGCCTAGTTATGCAAAGACTACTTGCTTTTTTTGGGAATATTTTAGGTGTTTCTGTGCATTGTTAGGAATGGTAGTGTTCAACAGGAACTCAGGAAAAAGGCATGGACACAAGAGGTCAGTGCCAATATATGACCAAGTGCTTGCTGATGTCCACCCTAGATTTCTTTTGTTACTTCTGCAAAGGATCTGCTTTATGACTTTATCAACATGAGTTTGTTTTCCTTATGGCCTGTTCTGGATGTGTGCCAGATGTATTGCTGTATGCCTCATGCATGTATGTCTTGAATTCGTGCTAAGATAATAAACACGAAGTGTTTACAAGAAAAATGAGTCACTAAGGTTGCTTTTACTCAGGCTTTCTTTTATGGATTGTGAAAGCATGACTATATTATGCAAATTCCTTCCATGCTTCCATGTCAGCACGGCAAAAGCACCAGGGCAAGAGCAGAGTGGCTTTGGGAGATTAGGCTTTGCCTCCTGCCTTTAAGAGGAACAAAACATAAACATGACCTTGAACTTCAAAATGAGACACCTATTCTAGTATTTTTTATTAACTACTGGCTGCAGAATATTTGGTTGGTATTGGGGGCCCATTACTTCTACCAAGTAGCTGTAACTTTGTAAAGGAGCATTCCTTGTAAAGGATACACATCCAAGTTAAGGGTTTTGTCTAAGATGCAGCAGAAAGGGATACAGTGCTTTGTCAGGCAAAGTTTACTTTCTCCAAAGTTCGAAGCTGGAGTCTGAGAAGAGTGGAAAATGATGCTGCTTATCACAAGGGAATAGCGGAGAGATAGTGCAGAGCACATTCTTCTTCCTTAAAGCTGGGACCCAAAGATGTGTCCATGTAGGGGAGACCCTGAGGTCCCCCCCTGCTATGCCAAGCACAGCAGCAGGCTCCCTGCTCACTCACTGTGCTGCTTTTTCCCAGCTTCACAGGCAAGGAGCGCCATTCCCATAGCTCATATTCCCAGTGCAAGGAGGACTAAGAATTTCTGAGCTAAAGGCTCTTGTTTCTAATAACCAGAAAAAAAACCCCAAAGAGAGGTAACTCCCTGTTCTTTCCCACTTAGTCACCAACAGAAGCCTGGAAGATTTTTACTTTGGAGGGCATCAGTGAAGTGGTCCTGAGAAGGCCCATCAGCCTGGTGAAAAGTGCTACCACAGGTGCTGCACAGGGGTCTGCAAAGCTTCACCAGCAAATCATACTTGTGTGATTGATTCAGACTTGTGAAAACATTCAGACACTCTCACCTGCTTCCCACTGGAGCCTGGTGCCTCTCCAGGCCTCCAGAGCAGTGTCCAGTCACCTACATAGCATGATGCTTGCCCAGCTCCTCCCTGGAAAAAAAAGTCCTGTCACTGGGGCATGGCATTGCAATCTGAATGCACTTGACTCAGCCACAACATCTGATAACAAAAAACCAAAACAAACCCACCTGGTGAAGCAAATTGACAGAGTTGCCACCCTAGAACGCTCTCCATCTACCAAAACAGCTGGCTGCAGTCCTGGGTCGTGTTTGCACCGTGGTCTCCTAGATGAAAACCAGCCTGGCCCCCTTGGCTAGCTCATGCCTTCATATCTGAGACTGGATGCACAAGTGGTATTTCCCAAACAAAGCGACAGACAGGGAGATACTTCCTCTTACCCTCATGGGATGTTTTCATAAATCAGCTGAAAAACAATGTCTCATATGCTGCTCATTATTTTTAGCACATGCTGCTGGATGGGACTAAGTTTTATCACTTTCCTCCCATTAACACAAGAGGGTGTGAGGGCATGGTGTGCATCCATGGAGGCGTAAGGAGGCCGGACAGGAAGGGCTGGGGATGTGATGCGTTGCCTTTCAGTCTGGCAGAATTTCCCCTGAAGCAGGTGACTGTCTGATGGTGGGGCTGCCAGTGAGCAATAGTCCCAAAAGCTGTTGCAGCTGTAAACAAGGGTCCTCACCCAAGTGCGTCAGGACACTGTCTGCCCGCGTAATGAACGGGCCACACCAAGGCTGCCCTGCCTTCTCACGCATGGGCTCTTTGCAATGCGATTCTCCCCAGCCTTCTGAAAGCATGGAGGTGGCTGTCACTCCTTCAGCAACAGGAGATATCCCATGAAATGGCAGTGACCACAAATAAAAGAGTTTCGGCCATTTAATCTTCAGCCATTTCATCTTTGGTGGCTTTGGTGTCATTCCCTCATCCCCATGAAAGGATGGTGGGAGCACCATGAGGTTCAGAGGCTCAGCTCCTCCACGGCATGGTCATCCCATGAAGGGGCAAGGAACCTCTTTGTAGTAGACAGGCCAACTTGCAAATCTCAGAAAAAAAAAATTGCTTGCAGCAGCACCCCTGAATAAGGCCAATAATAGGATGCTGGCTCAGCATAATAGGATTCCTCCCTCAGCTCCTAGGTCCCAGCTGGGATCACAGTCCCCTACTGTGGCATGGCAGAAATTAAGGGCAGCATTTTGCTTCCACCTTCCTCTTTGTGCTCCTGACAAGGATGTGACAAAGCCACAACAAAGGCAGGAGGCCACAGTCATGTTTGCCCTGCTTGGGATTAGGAATTAGGGAGGCAATTTTTCACAAGAGCAGCTAGATACTGGACATTCCCCAGCACCACCACAGCACGTTAAGGAAATGGCTTTAGTATGTAGGGAAAAATCCAAGGAATTTCAGCACCAGGTAACTTGTTTGTTTAGTGCAATGGTATCAGACTGATTCAGTCACACAGAGGGGTGAGGCAAGCACATGTGGAACTATCAGTGGAAAGGAAGGAAATTCTGCATTAATATTGACTAACTTCAGAAAATACCCTGACTGACACAAAATATTCTCATAGTAACAATAGCTCAATAGAGCTTTTACACTCTACGAGATGGAAAGGCAACTCCTTGCTTTAGGGAATAATTTTTACTTGCATCAAATATTCTTTTATATGATAATTAAAATTGAGGGGTTTTTTAATGGCAAACAACTTAATTATTGCTGGGTCAAGTGCTTTAATAAACACAACTACATGAAAGAGGAAGTCATGACTGGTTTTCCCTATAAACAGAGTCCATAATGGGCTTTACTAAAGGCTGACGGTTTCAGCCATGCTCCTGAAAAGAAGAAATACCTCATTTACCAGAAGTAAGGAGGAATCAGTCCTAGATAATGCATATCATTTGTTACCCAGGCATCTATTGGTATGAGGCTGCTGGACACAGGAAGAAGGTGCTGTGAAAGCAGTTATGCAACCCAGTATTGCATAAAAAGGAAAACCCAAATGCTGGACCAAAAATCTCCCAGCACTAGGCAAGAAGGCATGGGCCAGGGACTGGCAGCACAGAGGCAGCAGCATGGACATGCCACCTGTGCAGCCACAGCTGGCTCTGTGGCTGGCCCTGCACTGCCAGGGACATCAGGAAGTGCAGCCCAGGGCCCTGGTCTGGGAAGGTTTTTCTTCCTCTTGTCATTGGGGTGCCGTGCTGCTCTATGACACCACTTCCCTGTGCTCATGGGTGTCCCACCCAGCCACCACCTGCCCTGCTCCTGGCCAGCCACTGACTACAGGGTGGCTTGTGGGAACCTTCTCCCCAAGGGCTCTCCTTCATAGCATCCCTGCCTGGGGACAGTGATTAGCCTCTGGTCAAACGTGGTAAAGTGGCACTTTTGATACATTCCTGGAAATAGACACACCACAATCACAGACCCAATTCAGATAGCATTCCATGATGCCCACAGAGAACAGGAGAGCAGCAAAGCTGAAGAAAAATGAGAAATTAAATGGAACTTTTTAGGTAGAATCATGTTTCAAGTTCCTCATTTGCCCTGCCCTAAGGCTTTCACAACTGAGAGAAGTGAAAATTTTCTAGTACTTCACATGTCTTGGTGGATAAACTAAGTCACATGTACTAATCCATTTACAGGTAAGTTCATTGTGTCTTCAAGCTTTTGTACTCCTCTTTACTTAGGTACTGACTGTGGCAATTAAGATTTCAATTAAAGATATTCAAGACTAGTCTTACAAGAGCCAGGCTGCTTGGAGGTTTGAGCCCTGCCAATGCCAGCTCAGGCCATGTGTTGGAGAAATCAGGACAGACAGGGAGATGGATACGGGGGAGTCAGTGAAAGAGAAGAGAGGAGCCAGGAGAGCAGAAAGGCAAAGGAAATCATGACTGAAAAGATCTTTTTTCCTTTTCCCTGTGCGGCCCTAGGGGAGAAGCCAGGCTCCATTTGGGGACAGATGTGCTGAACCAAGCTTGATGGGACTGCATACACCATCCCACAGCTTCCCATCTGTCTCCTTCCCAATCTGCTGGGTTTATGCCTTGCACAGTCTCACTGCACAACAGCAGAGACTCTGCAGTATCCTGCATCATCATGGCTCTGTGCAAGTGAGAGGGATGGGGAAAAAACCATCCCAGGGCAGATGGAAAACTGGTGCACCACAAAACTCCTCCTCTTCCTCTCCAGCCCAGGAAAGAATCCATGTGCCCAGAGGGCAGGCTGGGAGCCAGCCACACTGGCCTTTCCCACAGGATGAGTCAGCAGAGCTGTGGGCTTATCCCTCCTCACGAGGTACTGAGGTTCTTGCTCACTTGCACCTTGCAGCGTGGCACCCAAAGAAGGAAACCGAAAGCAAACACAGCAGCTTCTGGGACACAAACCTGGGGATGAGGGAAATGCCCTCTGCACCACTGGCACAGGAGAGCAAATGCCTTCCTTCCCCTTGCACAAAACCCCACCAGGCGCTTTTGGGCACAGGAGGAAATAGCAATGCTTGCCAGGCCTGGTACAAGACCCGGGCAGTGCCACGGGCACGCCGAGGAAAGGTCAGCACTGCCCTGCACCGTGTGGGAGTGCTGCTGCAAGTGCCCAGCCCAGCAGCAAACACAGAGCAATGCCCAGGAGCCTGTGCTGTGGATGTAAACATTCAAAACTGGCCAGGCCCTCCCTCCAGCTCAGCCTTCCCCGCAGTGACAGCTGATGTGTCCGTGTGCTGCCAAGCAGCGTAGGACCTTGGGCACCTCTGGCATTCCACACATTAGAGTGGCTGACAAGAGACCTTTCAGGGCTGGCTCATCTTTCCATGGGGAAGGCTTGCTTTGGCCTGCTGTGACTGTGAAGTGACTTGTGTCTAAAAGAGTGGCCCATTTGATGCAAACCTCCCCAGTGGTCCCCATCTCCCACCATGAGCTCCACTTCGGCTCCACTCCATCCACAGAGTCTCCAGCCCAGCCTGTTCCACCAGCTCAGTGTGGCTTTGAAGGGAAAATTTTATCGTCAGAGCAGGTGGGAAACTAGAACACCATTACATAGGTATTTAAACCACATACAGCAGGTTAGGCCTAGCTGTATAAAATCATTCTCTACACAAACAATCCATTCCCTCACAGCCCAGGGTCTGGGCAGGAGGTACAGTTTATGGGCAGCACGTCCAGGGACTGCTGCTTTTATGAAAACTCCACATTCTCCTAGAACAGGGACAGGAAAAAACAAGGTAGCAAAGCAGGTTATATAAAACACCATGCACCACTTCTCAAATGCCTGAGTCCTCTTCACATTGAATGGTAGTTTTCAAGAGGGCACTATTTTAGTTCTAACTTAGATGCACACCTGGACAGGATTTACACAAAGTCTTTGACTGCTTTCCCTGACATCCTTGTCCCTGTGATGCCAGTTCTAACTGTGGAACAGACTCTGGCATGACAGAATTAAATATCTAGAGGAGTACTAAGGATACCATTTATTTTCAAAATCACTAAAAAACCCAAGCAAAACAGTTTATGGCAATACAGATTGACATAGAAGAGACAGAAATCAAAAAAATGTACAATCTATTTCATGTTATTGCACTGACTTTTTTATAATATACAAGGCGTATTAAACAGTTTTCATTAAAAGAAGTTTTATTTATATAAATAAAAGTGTAAATATACAATATCATACAATAAGTGTATCAGACTAACACACAAAATCTACCTAGAGTGGGATCCCCATTTTTCTCATGAGCTAGTCTACTCTTCATCAATATTTTCACTTGTACATTTACATAACCTAAACATAGAAACAGGTAAACATTCCCATCTGGGAACACTTCCTTCAGAATTTGACAAGAACCACTGCAGAACATTTACCAGGGTTAATTTTAAGTGAGAATCATTAGGAAATATGAATCACTTAACAGTTTCTTAATACTTACCTGTTCATTATTTTTTTATAGTGAGAAAATGATCAAATGTTTTTCCCTCCCTAATCTCAGAGTTTTCAATACAGATGCAGTCCCTACAGAAGCTGGAAAGAACTTCCAGGTACAAAAGGTTGCAGAATATGCAATGGCAGCATCTCACTGCTATCATATCCATGATGTGCACCTTCAGCTGCCCCAGGCCTGGATGCACCAAACCTTCTCCACCTAGGAGCACTCCCCTTGTCTGGAATGCCTTCAGATCCCCAGTGAAGAAGTGCATAATTTGATCTTGATTTTTTTTGGTCTTCTAGGATGCAGCTGCCAAGTCTCTGCTCTCCTAGAATTTGGCCAACACTCCAGCAGGGTGAAGAATCACCATGGGGATTGATATGCAACAGCAAGGCCAAAAATAGTTGTGATCCCACTGAATACTGATGAACTAATGCAACGTCCTCCAACATTTTAGTGTGACCAGGCTCTCAGAAAAATAACATTTACTCTTCCAGGTGTGTAACCAAAAGTTTACTACATCTGCTTGGTCCACCTATCTTGTCTGTAATAAAGCAGACACCCCTACTGCAGATCCTGGAGCTTTTTCAGGGAATGTCACCCCAAGAGAGATGTCTGGAAATACTATTGTAATCATACCAACATCAGTGAAGATGGTGATCTTTCACAAGGAAAAAAAAAGGTATTTTCAGGAACAGAAACAATCAGGGTTAAATACAATTCTTTTGCTTGCTCTAATGCTAGTAGAGAAGTGTTATCTTTCTACCCATAGTAACTATTATCAGATTTAAAACATTAAACCTATCTTTTAAATTATAGCCACTACTGAATCACACACACAAATCCCCATTTCTGTTTGCTGTTACTCAGCCAACACTTATCTACGTGCATGTAAAATAAAATACTGAACAGTATCTGATTACTGAAAAAAAAGCCTTCTAAGTCACTCACAATGAACAGTACCTGCAAATAAGCATCTGAAAATATCCACCACGTATCATCTTAAGACACCTCAAATTAACTTTAATTTACAAAATGAAGACTTTACCTTTGAGCTTACACTGGTTTAGGAGTGAGGGAGACATATGCCCCTCTGCGATGGAACCTCCAGAATTCTAGACTGTGGACTGAAAAAAATGCCATTTCCTAAAACACAACTGTGATTTACCACATTAAAGTAGCAAAAAGTCAGTACTGCACTTGCACGTATTATACGTATACAGGTATGCATTCACTACGCTGCATTAAATTCCACATGCATTTTATGTATCTATTATACACTCTATTACAGTCGGATTTTGGTCATTCCTGAACAAGGCCTCACCATTCAGCTGTCACCGCCGAATTACCTCCTCCCTGTTTTCAGCAAATATACAGGGGTAACCTCTTCTATCCCATCACAGGCCTGGAATCTGTATGGTCCTCCAGCCCTAAGAGCTGCATCCTCCTGAAGCCTCTCCCACCACAGAGGTGACCGGAGGCACGGACCAGTCCCGACAGAGTGGCTGAGCTTTGGGTTCACAGGGGACCCAACTCCACAGTCATCTCACAGCACTGAACCTGAATTAGTTTCAGCAGAAATCCTGCAGGCAAAGGAGCTGTAGGACTGCGTACAGTATTGCCTTTCCTGTAACAAAAAGCTGCATCTCTCCCTGGATTCACGTGCTAATACGTCACTGAAAAAGAATGAAACCTATCTATTCATTTTTAGGCAAACATTGCACAGCTTTTCTATTCATCTGGTCTCAGGTTGCCTTGCAGAACTGAATTTTCTTCTGCTCATCATGAGCTGCAGTCTAATGAAGCTGTCACAGAGATGAACCCAAGCGAGTGCTCCACTAACCTGGAAGCAATTGCTTCAAGCACTGCTAAATGAATGTAAATAAACTGAACTACAGTATGATCTTGGGGAAGGGCCAAGTGACAAGCCCAGACATTTTTGTAACAGCTACGCAGTGTCTTGGCTCACTGAAAACAGAGGCAGCACTTCAGAGTTGGACTGGTTCCAGGCCGAGAGCTCTTCACCCTGGGCATGTTGGCTGCAAGCAGCCTCCAGCCTAATGTGATGAACAACCTGAGCACTGTGGAACAAACAACTTGTTCTCAGCTGATAAGGACACTGGCCCATTTCCTACTGTATGTATTTTATGTTGTTTAGCTATCCCAGATGTAGGAAGAGAAATAACAGAGTCTAATCTCTTGCACCCATACACTCTCCTCCCAGCACAGCAGATTAAGCAGCATGGCCCACCACTGATACCTCTTCTGTGAGTAGAGGTGAGAAATCCAAACTAAGCTCCTGTGGCATTGCAACCCTTTCTCTTTTGCTGTACCTAACACCATGATTTTTCCCATCTACACGAACAGCTTTCAGTTTCACCACCCAGACCCCTCAGTATCAGCCCAATCCTGCTGCAGTTGGGTGTACTTGCATTATCCACACACACCTTCAACCCACTCTCACACAAGCAAAAAATAAATACTGGACAGGAGAAAACAAAGAAGACCAGTTAAAAGCCACCACAAATATGGCCAGCTCAGATTTAATCTGTTAAAATCCCCATTTTTAGATCACCACTTTTCAGCTTGAGTCTTTTCAAGTTGGGCAGCCTTAAACCTCTTGAAGACAAATAAAAGCAGCCCAACTTGCAGATGTTCTTAGCGGTCACTGAAGTCTGTGGGATCTGTAAGTGCTCAGCACTTGAAATTATCCCCCTTTTAAAAATATATATTTTTTAAAGGTGCCTAACATTAGAAGCCTAAATTTGAAAATTCAGACCCCAATTTTTTATCGCCCCCATTTTAATCATAATTAACAACTCAGTATACACCTTGGTGGACAATCACCTATTATTTGGACATGATTTTCTTACAGATTTCTACTGCATTAACATCAAGTGCTTTCACATACAAGTTGCACCTCGAAGTAGATTCAATTGTAGTGGATGCTGAGTTAGTTCATTAGTTTTAAGAGGATTTTTCAGCTTTGCAATAAAATGCTTGTATTTTACGCATACAAGTTGTGCAAAATTATACTCTTTTGTCATGCACTTTTAGCAAAACTGGTTTTAGAAGAATAAAGTGAGATTGTTCCAGACATTCTCTTATTACAACAAAAAAAGGAACAGACCCTAAGGAAGTGTCCTTAAGTCTTATAACAGCTAAGTGATATAGTACAATCTAAAACCCACCCTTGTCAACAGGATGGCAACCAACAACTTCTACTACCAACACTCTGCAGATACTAAAAATATGAGGGACAGGCACAGTGTTATTTATCTCAGTCAAAATACTTTAAATCAAACCCAGGAGAGGTCTTGAAGTTCCAATAGAACTGCCACATAATACAAAAATTGTCTCTAACTTTTGGCTTCCTTCATCCCCAATCATTAGGTGAGATTTTTGAAGCTCATCATACGCTTGCTCAGTGGTTCTCCAAGGCTCTTAGCACCTCTCTGTAAAGCATTAAGACACTTCTGTGTGGCTATATAAACAAAGACAGCTTTTAGACAGTTTCAAATGGTTTGTCTTAGCAAGTGTGATTAGACGTAGCTTCCATCATACTGCAGTTCTGTGTTTTCTGATTAGCAATTGAACAGGCCCCTCTGGCACAGATTTAATGATGTTCCAGGCATCATAATGCATGAGCCCAATTAATGACTTCCCACTAACAGCAAGAATTTCATCTCCAGTTTCTATGTTTCCAGATTGCTCCGCAGCACCACCTAGAAGCAAAAAGGGGGAAAATCAGCATTAAAAGAAATAAAAAAGTGAGCCCACAGAAGTCTGCTTCCCACTGAGATGAAATAAACCATTTTTTCCAACTGTAACAATTTCAATACAAGTCACTTATGTTCACCTCAGCTCTAGCAAGCTACTCTATGCTGCATCTCACAGAAAAGAATATTTTTGATGAAGATAAAGCCTTTTTTCTCAGAAAGGAAGTCTGGCTTTGAAGGAAACAACATAACTGTATGGAATATGCTGAATGTTATCTCTGTAGCTGTAAGAAAACCTGGTTGATAAAATAACCATGAAGCTTGTATGTTGCATGGATTTACTTTCTCAGTTTTAATAGGGTAATAAGAAGATAATGCAGTAGACTGTAAAACCTGGTATGAACAAATTAAACACTGATAGCAAACCTTGGACCAACACCATTCACAGAAAGCTTCTAGAGAGAGGCATACCCTTCACTGCTGATGAAGGTATGTTTTCTGTAATGATAGTTAAACTGACACAAGCTATCACAGGGAGGGGAAAAGGACTGTATGTAAGGATGTAAATGAATGAGCTCAAAAATTAAGCATGCCCTTTATTCTAAAAAGCATTTTCTAAAGAGGGGAAACACACATACACACACACACACATACACACACATACACATATACACACACACACAAACTGATAAGCAATTCAGTAAATACCTGTTTGATTTTTTTTATCTTGATGAGAGAATAAATCACTGAAAAGTAATTCTGTAGAAGTGCTGTGCACATGTAATTTCATCAAGAGCCTCAGCTGCCTTCAGAAAGGGCCTTATTTTTCACTAAACTGACTTATGAAAGTCACAGCATAGTTCTGGGACTTGTTTTCTTTCTATGTATGGTTCATATAAGTTTAACTACCAGCTGACAAACAAAGCACCCACGACTGGCAATTTTTGAATACAAATATCCCACATTCTTAGCAAAAGCTATTATTAACATTTAAAAACAAAACAAAAGACAAAAATATTGCAAAATTCGTAACTGGGCATAATGCAGGGTGGTGCTTCAGTACCACACTGATTATATGCACTATGCATTTCTTAGAAAAGAGAACTGGATGAGGCATGAATGTCTCAGACCACTATATAGATGATTGCTGCTGTAGTCTAATGTCTAGACTAGTGGACAGACCCACACTTAGTAAAGCAGATTACTCCACATTTACTAGCAGATGCAGTCCCTAGCCATTCCCAGGAGCATTTTTTCTTTTAATGACCACTTTGGCCTAGTAAGTGGTAATAAATGAGAGCCACAAAACCCACCCTTGCTCCAAAAAACCGCTGAGTACAGTAACTGAAATGTCTGTAAAATGCACAGACAAAAGGAAAACTGGGATAACACCCACTGCATGCATGTAGTACCTTTAAATATCCTTTTTACAAGCAAGGGCTTATCTCCAGCAATTGAAGCTTTTCCACCATCGAGACTGAATCCCAAACCAGCAGAGGTTTTCAATAATTCAACGCAGATTACATCATTCATGTCCAGGTTTGGATCTGCGATTGAACATACACAGCATCTTGTTATACACATAAAAGTAAACTGCAAGTTGTGTTTGGTTGGTTTTTGCTTTTGCTGCAGTGATAGGACAATTCAGAGTTCAGTTACTCAGACTAGGACATGCCACCAAGTTTGTCAGAAGTGAATGTATTCTATTGCAGCTGTAAATGGGAGACAGTACAAAATACACTTATGCACAGGGACATTTTCATTTCACATGTTCAACAAAAACCTTTTTTTGGGCAAAATTATAGCTATTTAGCAAATACTCTAAATATCAACAAAAATTTTTTTGTAATAAAAATTATAAAAATATCGAGTGGAGAGAATTTCTTTCTCTTTCATTTGCTCCCTTTGCTTATACAGTGACCCATATCTTTTTAAGTAACAGGAATGAATGAAATGTTTCATTAAGCAAACATGTTCTATTCACTTAAGCAAAAATCTGTAATCACTTACTAGGTGAAAAATAGTGTCTGGTCTCCTATCTATGTATTTAACTATAATTAACTGTAGTTGTACCATGCCTCCTACATAGCAGATATTTCTGAAGTATAATATTTCTGTAGCTGGCTTAAAACATGATTTTGCTTAGGAGAAAATAAATCTGCAGTTTTGCAAAACAGGATCCTCTTTGCCTTGTGTGAATGTAATAATTATGCCGTCTGTATTATCACAAATTACTGCTACTGTTATCTTAGGCAATTTTAAACATAATCTACAACATCTGGAGATGTCCTTTGCCTGGAAGGGTGGAAAGATGTTTGGAAAAACCCAACATTATTTTGTTTATGAGATAATATTGCCCCCTAGTGCCTGGACTCAGCAGATATTCTGCATTTGTCAGGGTGCAGGATGTAGGGAGTTTAGGGCAAAGAGGGATTCTGAAGTAATTACACAGATTATATCCATGGGAGCAATTCCTGAAGGGCTGATCCATTAATTAACAGAGTGCCTTTTTTTTTTTTTTTTTTTTTAAGAGCTGTGCTACAAAGTCATATCATAAAACCCAGTGTAAACATAAAACAAAAGAAATTGCTACAGAAAAAAAATCTCTGTAAGAACAGTAATGATTACAGCCAAAAGATTAAAAATAACTGAGTGGCAGCTCCATGTCCTGGTTTCAGAGTGGACAGAGCTGAGTGCCTGGTGCTGCCCTGGAGGGCAGGGGAAACCTCTGGTCATCCCCTGCTCCCAAGCAACACCATCTAGATAGATGCTGAAGGGTTTTGGGTCTTAAACCTGCAAAAAAAACTTTTGAGGTCTCTTCCTAACACCCCAGGTGCAGTCCTTACACAAAAATGCTGTCTTGCTCCTGAACAGAAACCTAATATTCCACTAATACATTTCCACTTAAACCATTTGTCCCTACTTTCCTATGGGATGGCCGACTTCAATAGGCTTACTTCCATTTACTGCAATATAAATATGATTTTTTCTATGTTTCTAGTAGAAACTGTATGAAATCTGCTTTTAAAAAGAATAAGATCAGTCTCTATGCTTAAAAAGTTGCAGGGCATGGGGTTTTGCTCGAGCTTTTAAAATTTTTTAAAAATTATTTCTGTTTGTTTTCTTTCTTGCATTGACTACTGTTATTACTTAAAAGCAGTTTATTCTGGATTGGAAGAATATGAGGAACCACTCACCTAAGTAGAAATTTGACTTGGCCCTAAATTAGGTCTTCTAAGTTTGCACCTAGTTACAATAATTAAAAAAAACAAAACAAACAACCAAACCCCAAACTGTATTTAGGTTCCAAAGAGAACAAATAAAATTTAAAGGTAATTTCATTTTCTCCCCTCAGTCACATAAGGCACAGACACTTTTAATCTAAAGCACATGGACATTTTTCCCTTCAGTCTGCTCTGCAAAGGAATCCTTCCAACTGTTCTTGGACAAAGATCATACCTGCTATTTCCATGGAAACATCCTTTCCAGACCCCACACATTTTCTGCCAGTAGCTGGTATCTCGAGTCTGGAGGAATTGTTTGTTTTGTCTTTTTCCTTCTGGATGACAATGACTGCATATTTGTACAGCCTTGCATGATGAAGAGTATTCAGGACATCCCCATGGACTGAGCTTGCCAGAGATTTGCCATTGATTGACAGAACAAGATCTCCTCGCTGGATAGTCCCTTCTTGAGATGCCACTCCCTTTGAAAACACTCTGTGGACCTGCAAGAACGGTTTTAACAAGGATGTTTTAACCTCATGACCACACACAGCATTCTACAGGCTAAGCTGAACAGAGACATTCTACCAAAATTTGCAGCCAGTGTCCACTGCCTGGATATTAAGCACACAGCATTTGCTCCAGTGAGCACACAGAGCTCCATTTGGGGATGGGGGAATTCAGAGGAAAAGATGCTGTTATTGCACCGTCATTTCTAAGCCAAAGATAACCAAGACCATCTAGGGAATGTAATATCACAAATCACCTATGTGTTCACTTGACTCCTCAAAGGCTTTCAATTAATGCATTTCAAGTGACACAAAGGTCAAATCCATATCCGTGCCACAGCAACCACCAAGAACTTTGTTGTGCAGCATCCACTCCCCTCAGTTCCCACTGACTGGGACATGCATCATGTGCTGTTTTCAAATGCACATTTCTAAACATCTGTGCACAGAAAGGCTCTGACTTACTGCAGCTGTATAAGTATTTAATTGTTTGCCTCAATCTGGCTGATCAAATATCATGCAAATAGATGGAAAAGGATGATTTAGCAGCTTGAAATGCATTTTTCTAGAGAAAAAATACTCTATTCAGGGTGGATTAAACTTCCAGAAAACTTCCAGCAAGTTTAGATGTGTGTCATGTACAAAAAGGAACTGACTACAAGACTCAAGGCCCAGTATTTAAGGACTTGCCTATTAGGCACTCTAATTTTAGCAGGCAGAATATGGTTTCCCATGGAGACAGTACTAGGTCTGCCAAGCAAATGTTCAAGGCAGCAGATCTGTGGACACAATTCTGCATGGCATTATCTTTAGGAATTTACCCAGACCAGCAAGGTATCAGAAGCCTTTTGGCTCCTGTGCCATCTCATTGTAGAAACATGCTGAGATGGGCACCTGCTACAACCCCAGAGATCCAAGGAGATAAATTTCCAGCCAGTCTAAGCAGGCATTCGAAGCTGGATAACAGATGCAGACATGCAAATGCAAGTGGAATACAGGGGTTATGTCTAAAAAATCTGCTGCCTTCCATCAGTTGCTCACCTCCTCAGTACCTTGAAGACCACTAGACATTTCCATTTCTGCACCCAAGTGTGGAAATAACAGCCCATCTAAGCAGTTCAGCACCCAGTAGCAACCCTAAATCTAGCTGGGACCCAGAATTCCAGTAGGTCAAGAACATAAATGAGATCCCTTTACACACTCTGAATAAAAAGCATCAGGGAAGAGCAGGAACTGACACTCTTTTGGTCTCATGGCTAACAGAATTCAGGAAAAGGATGTCATAAGTTCCTCAGTCTGAGAGGGCTCAAGATCTTATTTTTTAGGTAGAATCACAGTCTCTAGGTAAAGAGCTCTCTGAGGTGGGACACTGTTGAGCCTTCCTCTTGCTCAGAGTAGCCACTGTTTGGGCCAGAGACAGCGAACCACTTCTATTGTGAGAGAAGTAGAGACCATATTCTAATTTAATGACAGTTTAATATAAAATACATTTATTTATATTGGTCTTGTCTAAATGCAAAACCCAGAAGATTCCTGCAAGGGCTTCTGCAGGCCCCAAAACTGAGGGCATACCTTTTTTCTAACCTCAGCATTTAACAGATCTTTCTCTTTCAGGGCAGAATTTAAATGAGTATTTTGTGTTAATGAAACCATCACAAAGAACATCAGTTTTCTTGGATTCTTCTGTTCCACTGCTCTGTTTTTGAAAAGTCACTTTTTGCACACCACAATCTTAATAGGACACTATCTTTGATTCAGAATGCTGCTTAAGACTTTAAAAAACCCTAACCAGACAACAACCATCATTTACTGACCACCCACTAACTCAAAACAAACTTGTAATGTGAAATCCATAACGTCTGCTGAGGTCTGCAACATCAGTCTCAGGATTTGAAAAATCTTTCAAAAACTTTATTGCACGGAGTTTCCTTTCAAGGGCTGGAAATGAAAGTCTCCCCTAAAAGGCTGTGTGCACTGCAGCTGCATGCAGAATTTTATACATAGGATTCAGATCTAGCCCATCCCTTCCAGTAACAGATTTTTAAAGCCTGAAAGCATAATTGTTATCCATCTTCAATAATAAAAATTACACTTCCCAGACACTCTGATTTCAGTAGCAGATGGTAAGCTGCTGTTTCTGAGAGACACTGTGAATGACTTGCAGTGAGTCTTGATAAATGAGCACTTGATCTAATCACCAGCCTACTTTAAAGTAGAAAAATGACTTGCAGCCATCACTTACTGTGACTGATTTCTGTTCCAAGTCTATTCCTCCAGCAACACTAAATCCCAGGCCAGCTCCTTCTTCTTTGTGCAAGACTACAAAGTATGTGTCTTCTTTGCTCTAGCAGAAAAATGGAGGTGCACAGAAAGGGAAAGAAGAAACACAAAACCAAAAATCAGGACCAAGTATTTACATGAATGACAAATCTCCAGTACCCACAGATTATGGCAGGTGAAAAGAGGCAACTCAGAGAATTAAAACTGAGATATTAAATGCATTTCACTTCATGTTACAGAATGAAGCAGCCATCTAGGAGAACTCAGGTGACAAGAAAGGTTTATTCAGTCAGTTCAAGACTAGCAAACAAAGTCAAAATTTGGGTAGTGAAATTGCATTAAACCTTGGGCAGCCTAATTTTTACATGCTGTGGTCAGTTTTGCATTGTTCAACATTCTGCAGTCAAAATTCAATATTCCCATACACCTTTCTGGACCATGCACTGTACTCTTCAGGGACTTGCTAAAACTTTTGTAATTCAGTTTCTTTTTCCTTGGAAGAGTAACATAGATGCAATGCAAGGTAGTGGCATCAACCTCTTCTCAGCAGGGCTGGACAATCCTGCAAGGGGCAGTGGCTACATTAGTGAAGCTTGGAAAGGTCAGATGGGACAGCAGAAAAACTGTTTCACTTCGGACATAAAAGTAAGGAGTCTGTTAGTGACCTAAACAGGACTAAGCTGTGCTGTTGTAGAAATGGGAGCATCCTGCACAAGAAAAGGATTGGTGCAGGTTTGCATCCAGCAAGTCTGACACTGTCACAGAGACCACATTTTGTGGTGTAAGTGGACCTGTAGAAAGGAATTTGGTGGAGCAGACACATAGTACCTATCTATGGAGCAGAGCATCAGATGTGGGGAGTAGAAAGAAGGTTTCTCAGCTTTTCCCCAGGATCCCATCTAACACCAGTTATTTCCAGAAACTGCCAGTACTAAAAGTAACAGCAAATCATTAGGAACCAATCTCTAAATCTATTTAGCATTAAATGATATATTTAGTTCACTAAACTCAGCATATTAACTCAGCATTTGCCTTTTGTTTCAGACAAATGGGACCAAGCAAATCACTAGATTTTGTGGTGAAACAACAGTCAAATTTTTGGTCTCACTGCATGTTTCTCTGCCAAATAGTGTCTATGGAAGTTTTCCTACACTAGAGACATTGCTGCAATATACAGAGGCAATGTCAGAAACTGGTGTCACCCTGCTCCACATCACTGATCCCTCAGCACTCAAGGAGGGAGAAGCAGTGAGGGCAGAACATCTTAGTCCACAGTCTTTTGTAAATGCTAAGACCTGGCTCACCTGTGCTCAAGTGAGAACAGCTTTATGTCTGGCTAGAAATAATAAAATCAGTTAAGTAACTAGACAAGCCCCTTTCCAAGCAATGGAAACATACACATATCATTGACTGTGAGAGATGAGGCTCTCTCCAATCTTTGATATCTCAACTTAATTTGTGTGCACTGGTGAAGGAAGGAAGGAAAATAAGTCAGAAGTTCAGATGTTAGGAGCTACCCAAAGATCACATGTGTTGGGCCAGTCAACAAGACAGTCTGGATAATGGCTTCCCATTCCCAAGGTGCATTCCCTCCCTCCTCAGCCCTTGAAGCTGCGCCTTGCCAGCACACAAAATATTGGGCAGAGACCCAGCTGTGGATGCTTACTGCTTTACTTGGACACACAAAGGACACACCAGGTCTCCAGTTAGAGAGAGAGTCTAACAGACTGCTAGCCAAAGATACCAGTCATAGAGACGTAAATAATATGCCCATTTTAAAATTAATATTAGTAGCATTTATTAAATGCTAGCAGTAAATTCAGCACTGTTTAGAGCAAAGGATGGTGACAAACTCTTTCCAGAGAAGGTCTCAGTCCAAATCAGGCAGTCCGGCTCATTTTTCAGCCACTGGATAATTATGAAGAACTGTTCTATTGTACTTTCAAAATCCACCATTTGAATAGCATAAAATTTTCCAGAGTATGTGCCACACTGGGCTTAAATATGGATAAGAAACTACGCAGACAAGGAATGCATTCCAAAAAGCATTCAGCTTTATAAATATTTGAGCTTTCAGGCTTTGAAAAGTGTCATAAATAAATAATCTATCCAAGACCACATGCAAAATACTTTAGAGAACACTTAATTACCTCTGTCCAGTTGTGCAATCCCTAATTTTACCAATAAACCAAGCTAGCCCTCTTGGCTCACCAAGCTTTTGAGACTTCCATGCTTTAGCTATGCTGTCCCCTGGAAGGAGATAAAGCTGGATATTTTGGGGAGGTCCTTTTCCCCCCAGCCTGTTCTGTGTTTGAAATTGCAATCTTTGTGAACAAAACTCAAGAACACTCTAGATGCAGCTCAGCCAGAAGTTATGCAGACCAGATGGCAGTTTCCCTTCCAGCACTGTCATTATTTTATCAACTTCTGTTCTGATTTAAAAAGGATGTGGATGTATCCCACAAACAGAAACACCGAAAGCAGGGAAGTAATGTTCTGGCAGGCATTTCACTTTGGAAGCCTTCTTCAAACACCTAGATAATGAAGCAGGTTATCTTGATGCAAAAACCAGCTTCCACAGAAGAGAACAAAAAGGTCACAAGAGTCTCTTAGAAACCTTTCAGCAGCTGCTTTCTGGTGTTCAAGTTTCAGTATTGAACAAAATAAATTCAATTTCTGTGATTGCAGCTTCCAGCAAAAGGCACCAGGCACAAAATGGAGCAGAGCTTCCCTTGCACAATGGGGAAACTGAGTCTGACCCAGATGGCAAGTGAAAAGCTAAGTTTTGATGTGCAGTTACTGGGGAGACCGGATGGAGGAATACTTTTCCACTTAAAATAGATCTACTTATTGTGACTCTCAACTGCTTTTGAACTTCCTATACAAAAAGTAATTCAAAATTATCACAGGTTTATAGCAGGCATTTAAAAACCAGCATTAGTAAAATTAACATCAATTGCAGTTGATAGTTATAGCCTGTCATGGGATTACTACTACTGAAGGAGTCCTGAAACAGTTTGGGAAAGATTTTATCTACCCTTAAGAAAACTCTCAAAAATCCACCAAAAACCCAGTTTTATCTTGTGGTTTTTACCTTTACTTGTGCTTTGACTTCCTGGAGCATATCAGCAACATCACATTTTGGTACTGCCACTGACAAAACAGATTGCAGTTTTTGCTGGTCCAGGCTTGAGACGAGCAGCTGATCCAAGCTAAAATAAACACAAAAAGACAGAAGACCTCTATATTTCCCAACTTTTTAGAGGTACAGTTCACATATACAGTATAGGCTGGTATTATGACAAAGAAGGAATCTTGAAAACTGGTAAGAAATGATGCGTGCTGGGAGAATAGGAAGGGACAGAGAAGGTTATTTACGAATAACTCTGAAAACCAGTCCCTGATTTGTTCCCCTCATCCTTCCCTAATGGTTTTAGCAACAGACATTAACAGGAGACAGCTACTTCTGAAGACTGCTTCTGGCAGGACAACAAGCTCGTTTGTCACCACAGGCTGTGCTGGCAGCCTGTGCTGTGCAGCCTCCTCTCCACCACTACTGCTGTGCTGTAACACGGCCAAAAACTGACCAAAACCAGCTAGAGGGGCCACAGAAAAGGAGTCCAGCCATTCCACTGAAGCCAAGACACAGCAGCATGGCAGCTCCAAGGCATCAAGGTCATGAATGGCACCCCCAGACTGTGAGGGGACAGCGGGTTGGGGCCACAGCTGAAACATGCTTTGGGGCAGACCTGCGGCACAGTGGAAGATTTTCCTTTGGTAGAGATGAAACAGTAATAGCAAAGCTGACACCAACCTGATAGACCAGCTGTTTCCCCCATTCAGAGAGCTGCCATGGGGCATGTCATCGTCCGAGGCAGAGCCCGGCGTCCCTGAGCCGCTGTCCCGGGGGCTGCAGGCCATCGCACCCAGCTCCGCGGGGCTGCAGCGGGCTGCCGGGGCCACCCCGCTCTGGGCAGGCGTGCCGAGGCCTCTGCGGGGCGTGATTTCCAGCTCTGTCTTGAAGCAGACGGGCTGCGGGGGCTCAGAGAAGCCGTCCCCACACAGCTTGTCCAGGTCGGGCATGCTGAGGGCCCTCAGCTCCCGTAGCCTGGAGCGGGACAGCGGCGGCCGCCCCAGGCCGCGGCTGCGGCGCGCCTGCGAGGCCGAGCTGGGAAAGGTGGCCACGTCTGCCCCAGTGCCATCCTCCTCGCTCCTCTGGGGCTTTCCATGCCCTTTGCCACCCTCGGTCACACACACGGGCTCTGTGCCAAGGGGACATTTGGCCATGGCATTGGCTGGGCTGGGGCTGCCACCATAGGAGCTCAAGCTGCGCCGCAGTGCCCACGGTGCCTCAGCGGAGCTGGATGTGGTGGCCAACCCACCACACGACCTCCTGGCAAGGGGCAACCTTGCAGCCGAGCATATATCGATGGCCTTCACAATGGGCCGGTCAAAATTTGCCAGGTTTTCAAAGGATTTGATCCTCTGTTTGACAGAGAAGGATGAAATCGGCTCATGTGGCCAGTTCAGCTCATAGTAATAGTAATTCCGCCTGAAGCTTCTCAGTTTATCAGCAGTGGGGTAGCTGATGTCACTGGCTGATGGGGACGTGTCATGGACCTTCTGGGCACTTTTGGAGGAGTATGCCTGCTCCTTTCCACTCTGGCTGTTAGGCAGGTTCAGGTGAGCCATCTTTAACATCCCTGTTGCTGCCTGCGGGTACTTCTCCTCTGCAGTTTGGCCCTGGGGGACTTGCACAGGGTGCACCTCTGTAAAACGGCAGTCCTCCCTCAAGTGACCTGACAATTGGGATGGCATTGAGTAGGTCCTCATCACAGGTTTTGACAAGCCACAGAGATGTCTGTCTCCAGCAGTATCTCCTCTTGAGAAATACTGCATGGTCCCCATCTCCTCAGTCAGCCGAGGCACTTCTGTGTTCACTTCTTCTGTTTTCTCCAGCAATGGCAGCCGCAAAAATGATGCTGGTGAGGACGAGGCAGAGGAGGAGGAGGAAGGGGATGATGAGGAGGAAAGTTTCACCTCAATGAATGTGCGTTGGATCTCTCTCCCTTCCAGCTGCTCCTGCTGAACTGAGGGGGACCCCAATGAAGAAGAGCAGGCTCCAGCAGACATTCCTACATTTTGCAAATCTAATTGCCCAAGGTCATCTGCACTACAGATGCTTTTGATTGTGTTCAGGTCTCTTCCACGGTTATCAGTTCTCCCTTTCACATATTCAGCTTTTGGTATCCCCTGAGGAGGTGAAGTGACTATGGACTCACTCTCTCTGGCTCTGAAGTCATCCACCTTAGCACCCTTACCCTGACACACCATACCTTGCATGGAAACTTGCTTCTCTTTTGGCTTTCCCCATGACAGCTCCCCACAGCCACATTTAATTTCACCACTAGCGGTTGGACTGCTGCTGCCATTCAGGAGAGGCAGAAGTGAATCTTCAGAAATTACCAGAGATGGTTTATTTTCTAGCTCTGATTTCAGAGTCTTTGAGGCTGCTGAAATGCTCTTTCCAGGATCTGAGTTTGTAGGTGAATTACGGGGCAATAGTGTTTTCTTTCCCAGGAGTTTGGGAGACAGTTGTGGAGAAAGAGAAGCCCTTTTCTGATCAGCCCCATTGACTTTGGTAGGAGCAATGCCAGAAGAATCTGAATTTGTCTTTGCTTTGCTTTTGATGGTGAACCCTTTTAGCTTTGGTCCTGTTTTAGATTTCTGATTATTTAAAAGGGTGTCCATTATACTTTTTTGTGCCATTGCCTTAGACTCCTGACAGGATTTTTTCTGTGAGGATGGGCTGTGCGGTACTGCAGCTCCTTTGCAGTGATTTGTGCCTGAGCTTTGGACTTTTCCATTTGAAGTCCTTCCTGAAGTCACAGAGTTAATTTTCTCATTTTTTCCTGGCAATTCATGAGTTGAATTAGCCTTTGGATCTTTAGACCTAGTGGGAAAGGGTGACCTGAGTGATATTCCTCTTGCTGACGATGCATTCACATTATTGCTGTCTGTCTTAGACAAGGTGGACAAACTGTTGGCTTCTTTCTTAACCAAGCAATAATTAACAGCATGATTACAGTCATCAACTGCCATTTCACTTTCAGATTTGCATCTCTGCTCATCATGACATCCTTCTTTCTCAAACAAGCTGTTCTTCTCCAAGACATTGACATTTCTAGCAGAGCAAAAGCCTGTCTTTTTGCAGTGCAGAGACCCTTTTTCTTCAATGGATTCACAGCATTTCTTGTGTTCATTACAGTTCCCCAAATCCATCTGTTGTTCTGTACGTAAGGCACCATTGTTACTGAAAGAGTAAACTTCAGGGATACTGGCTGAATTCTCTAGGATGTCATCTTCTGGCAGGAGAACTGAGGAAGGAGAACACAAGGATGCAGAGGAAACATCTGGGCACTGTGAAGAACATTGAGTGGGACCACTATGATCTTCCAAACCAAGTTTGTTGATGCTTGTCTCCAGTGACCCACACATTGCACAGCCCTCATTCTGCAAAACTTTGCCACTGTAAGGGTGCAGCGGGGACAGTGAGGATGAGCTTATTCCAGAGGTGAGATGCTGCTCCTGTGCAGGTTTCTGCAGCTCATCGTTCATGCAACAAATCTCAATCTGCTCCTCATCAGACTCTGTTACAGTAGAACCGGCAGGGGCATTAGCAGAAGCACATTGCCCAAGCAACACGTCACTAGCACTGTCAAAGGCTTCTGTGACAGACTCTGCGTCTGAGTGAGAATCCTCTGCAGCCCCATACATTGACTTTGGAAACGGGTCACTTCTCTTACCTTCCAGAGAGTTTGCTGCAGGCAACTCATCCTCATTTAAGCTGCTAAAATTCCTAGAATAGTTATTTAAAGAGTTTTTATTCACAGTAAAAAGTTTGCCTGTGTTAATGGAGTCCAACACAGACAGCCCCAAAACCCCTTGTGCATTAGCTCCACAATTCACAGTTTTTTCCAGCAGCTCCTCCTTGGGTGCCCGTGGCTCAGACCCGGGGCAGCCTTCGTCGGTGCCACAGCAGCACATGGTGGTGTACTCGTCTCGGAGGGGACTTTCAGCGCGCGAGGGGGTGCGCGAGGCCCTGCTCTCGGGGGCTCCCATCTGGCTGAGCAGGTCATCGATGTCGGTGACAGGGATGGCCGTGCAGTCCTCCTCACGGCTGCCCTTCGGGGTACCCCTGTGCACATCCCTGCTCGTGGCATCAGGCGGCAGTGTTGCTCTCTGCGCCGCGCAGCTGCCGACAGCCGCCTGCAGACCTGCTCTGTCTTGCTTCCCAGAACTCTGTTCTTCCTCCGTTGTGAGGATGCTGTTGACATTGGCCTGATTTTGAGTGTCTACCCCCGGAGACAGGATGAGGTTTGTAAATCTGCTGACAGCTGCATCATGATTGGAAAAAAAAAAAAAAAAAGCAAAATCCTGTCAAATACAAGAAGCGATATAGAAAACACCAGGTTTTATTACAGAAATAGACACCCACATAGACTACATGTTTTCATTTTGATCTGCACTCCTCCTCTTCTGTAATGATGTTTACAACAACTCAAATTAATCATAACCATGTGTATTTGAGTAGTGCACAGAAGGGAGCAATCCACTTATCCAAGGTGAGTAGTCATGATCTGTTTAACTCTCATCTTTGAAATTGCAGCAGTCAAGCAGCCAACTACCAAAGTGTCAGCATGCAGTAAGTCACGCTGAGCAGCACTGCTTCTCACCACTTGTTTGATCTCTGAAGCCTCCAATAGAGACTCCAGGGAGCACAGAAAGCCCTGACATAGCAAAGGTGCCCAGAAAACAGAGCGACAGTCTGTGCATAAATAACTTGGCTCTGACCCCTCAGCACTTCTGCAGGTGTTCAATGTGACACGCATGGGTGACGTTCTGCACACATTAAGCACATGGGCTTTACTGCATTTCTGGCACAGATCTCTCCTTGCTTCCAGTACATGTTTAACCCACTCCTGGGCAGCATACCAAGCTCCCTGTGACTGCTGCATTCTGACACATTCCTGCTCACCCATTTCTCCACATCTTCAGTTTCCAGCACTTCATCCCATGCACCAGATTCCACCTCTCTACACTGCTTCTGAGACATGCATCCCCACTCAAGCTGCCTTCCAGAGGCCACTTACTATGACATGGGGCCCAGAAAGAATATAGAGAAGGAGAAATTATTGTCAGTGTCAGAACCCTTTCCTGCTAATTTAAAGATGCCTGTGCATCTCTGTACTTCTTACGCAAACCTGCAGGATTATCCATATCACTTAACTTAGGTATCCATGTTAAGAAGTGCTGATTCCTCCGGGAGTCAACAAGGGAAAAACACCTCAGGAGGGCAATCTGAAGCAGACAGGTTCAAATTTGAAGTATTCCCCTGCTTCAACAGGGGACCACATGCTAAAGAGACCACCTTTTCTTGCCAGTGGGATAGGACAAGGGGAAAGGTGAAGTGCCTTACAAAGTACTGCCAATGTGTCCTTATCCCAGTGCTATTGGTTTGAAAAGCCACAGCAATCTAAGGAAACAAGAACAAGATCCTGCCAAGCCTGGAAGTCCTTAAAGAACAACTGGAAGTCTAGCATCTGGAAGCACTTTAGGTTCCCAGGTATTAATAGGTACACAAAGAAGATCATAAGCTAGAACAAAGCAAAATATTATGTTCTTCCTGAATTTGAAAATCATGTTTTTCTTTTTCAAACACTAATTTCCACACCACATAATTTGTACAGTCTGTGGGGATTCATATATTGCTGTAGTAGCATAAGTCAGCCCTGAGCAGAAAGCAAGAAGGTATCAAGTATTTAAAATCACACTAGAAAACTTTTTGTAATGAAACATGCAAATAAAGATTATAAGATTTTAGTTTTCTGTTTAATTTTCCTGCACTTTAGAGAATTCTGACCCATAAAAGGGAGAGAGGGAGGGAGACAGAGAGAAAGGGAGACAGAAAGAGAGAGAGAGAGAGAGAGAAAGAGAGACTTTTAGTGACTTATTGTCCATTCATAAAAACATTACTAGAACTTCAGATTTAAGAGAGATAGAGATTTGATTTTTAGGGGCCAATATATTTAATGAACAGGCACAGCAATAAAATGAGTTGTCAGGACAAGAGTCACTGCCATTTTAGCTCCAGGACTGCATCAAATGACTCAGACCTCTGCAAACACTGGCAGGAGAGAACTACTCTGTGTGGGAGCTTTGAATACCTCACGCAGGAGTAGGTTTTCTCCCCTTACCCTGAAGGTTGGTTTGGTGATGAACTGCTTTGCTTGGCTCACCAGTGCAGACACAATGTCCCCGTGTCCTCTTCTCTGAATCCATGTGAAAAGCTAGGACAGCAGAAGGTCAGGCCCAGCTGAACCAAGGACATTTTGTTCAGTGGTACTCAGAACAAATTATACAAAAGCAAAACAACTTTCTCACCTGATGCTGCCTTCTGGATCTCCAGGGTTACAGATGTGGGAAGACACTGCATAAGCAAGCAGATTTCCTCATACATCATCTTGCTGACGGGGATGCTGTTGATGGTGGTAATCTCATCCCCTACAGCCATTTTGCCCATTGATCCCTGATACAAAGAGAGATTCAAGGAAATTATAAATACACATCAGAAGCCCTGCCACAGGGGCAAAGATTGCAGGGAAGCAATTAATAGCTTATGAGCAACATCCCCTATTTCATGTCACTGCAAAGCACAGGTACCATTGCTGTCAGTTTGCCAGTACATAAATAAAGAACAGACTGTGTTTCTGCCAGGAGGAGAATTAAAAATCAATCTAAAACAGGAAGGTCAAAAGATCTGCTGGTTTCTCTGGGAGATGAGTATCAGGATGGAGGACATAGCCCTCTTAGTTAAATGAAATGGGATGGATCATTCCTAGCTTCTTCAGGACTGGAACACGGTGTGTCATTTTTTAATTAAATGCATGAACTACTTCTCAGGTGGAACTCTCTTAAACCAGTGAACAGACATGAACTGAGCTTGTAAGGTAAAGGTTTGTTTCTAAATACTGCAAAATAAGTCTGAGAAAAAGGCAGCAACAAAACCCAAATCCCCAGATGTTACAGTCCTATTCAAACTGCTATGCCATATCCCCTCTTACTCTAATGGCTGCTAATGAGATTAAAAATGTTACAGCCAGGTTTGTACACCAGAGTATTATTCTTCTTTCTGCACTTCTGCACCTAGCAATTCCACAACCAGCATGAAGCACGTATTAACACTGGTATGGGCATGTATGAGATGCAGAAGAGCAATGTATCAATGGTACTGCTGTAGCTCTTGGCAAATCTGGCCAGCACATAAAGCCTCTTGGTTCCAGATCCCTGTAATATGGGGACATCCATACATAAAATAGTTAAGCATAATATACATTTGTTACCACCATCCTCTGCCACCAGGATTTACTTATTTTGTCTTTGCCTCTAGTTAGAATACAAAAATTGTGCTCCCACAAAATTGCAATTGCAAGAGGGGATGAGATCATCTCAGTGGATCTGCATCCTGCCTCTCTTAGTTTTGAATTAGCCTGGGTGCACTTCTGAATCAGAAACATTTTATTTAGCAGCAGCTCCAGAACAACATGGGGTGAGACATTTAGCCCAGCAAGGACAAACACCTCAGCTGCGTTTATCTCAACAGACCACTTGTTTAATAATAAATAAAAAAGTAATAATCATCCCTGCAATGGAAAAGCACATCTCTACAAGGCAACTCAAATGACAAATTACCATTTCTGCTGGTCCACCTGGGCGCATGCCTGTGACAACAACCTTTAAGGGCATGGCTTGGATTTCCAAATCCAGGCCGAATGACTCGTGCTCATTGCGAACCAGAGTGACGACTTCAACCTGGCCTTGCCCGAGTGCATCAGGTGCTTCACACTTCTTGCTGTGAGGGAGCATCCTGGCAACAGGCTTGTTGTAAGAGCCATGCTCCTCCGTCCTGTGTCTCTGAAGGCTTCGGCACTCAGTGCTCATCATGCTTTTCACTCTGGTGACTGCTCTGTGCTCAAGTTTTGGCGATCTCTTGGATTCAAGTTGTGCTTCCCGGAGCTCTCTCAAACTCAGGCTGCCAAGACGAACTTCAGGCACACTTGAGTAATCAAATGCTATGATGGGGAAAAAAGGAGATTCAATTTGCTCCAGCGTGCTGTCTGTAGACTCCACAGAGTTGCTGAAGACAGGGGAAGATGTCTCCATGCCACTGTATCTCGATGACTCACTGTCCTGGCTCTCATCATCGAGTTCTACAGATGAGGTTGTAATGACAATGCCAGCATCCTCTTGGCTCTTGGCCCTCTGGCTTCTGTGCAAGTGGGAACTTTCATCATCATCACTGGCGTCACCATCATAGAAAACAACCCTCCTCTGTCGGTGAAAGGGGCTGCGGGCAGATTTGGGGCTGTCGCTGAGGATGCCGGGTCGGACAGACTCCACGTGCTTGCTGTGATGGCCAGAAGACCTCCCACTAGCTGGAGAAGGCAAACCATTTGCTTTTGTCACTCCTGCATCTCTTGCAGCTAGAGAAAAATAAAGTTATACTTTAATTGTACTTATGGATGGTTTTTAACACCATCTCACAGCAGGATACATGTGACTCTGCTTGCAGAGGAAACATTTTTCTTCACAAAACAAAAAGCAGGCTTTTCATGTCCCCCTCTACCTACAATAAACATCAAGAGGACTGCAGATAGCACTACAATTTATGGGTAATTCCCAAAGTCAGTTCATTGGCACGTCTAGTTCTATTTTCAGTTTATTTCTAAATTATGACTATGACTCAAAGAAGAAAGGGATGCAAATTCAAATGTGTATTTTAGTTTAAACAATAGATTTTCCTTTAAATTTTCCTTAAACCTAAGCTCAGGACTCTTGCATTAGCTCATAGAGAGTAAAAATTGTTTTCTTGAACAAAGACTGAAGTATACAACAATCAGTTTCAAACTAGTAAGTAACAAACCCAAGAATCCTTTCCATGTTCTCCAGAAAGAACTGCATCTTACTCCATGGGAAGTTATTTTGTTTTGGTTTTTTTGGTGGCTAGTTAGAATGTAAAAATGCTTTCAAACAGTAAATAATTTCCACAGAAAATAAGCTGCAGACAAATTACTTGAGAAACACAGGAAAGGGAGAACAAATATATCATTTGAATTTGGGGTCAGGTGCCCATCAGTAAGGACACACAGGGTTCTTTCAGTCAGTTACTATGGAGAGAAAGACACACATGCAAAATATCTGATGTAAAATTGCACATTTGTTTTTACATAGATTGATCGTCTCAAAGTTCCTGAGATAATGAGATAGCTATGAACACTTTCTGTAAATGTAAAAAATAAGATGATAAGTCATTTGGAAAAAAACAAAACTCTGCAATGCTGTAAGTCTAGTTTCATCCAAACCAGTCAAAATAATTTTCACATTATCAGAACAGAGTTTAAAAAAAAAAAAAAAAAAAAAAAAAAAAAAAAAAAAAAAAAAATGGAAACAGGCATTCTGTGGATTGTTGTAAATTCCTTTAATTTTCCAGAACTTCATGTGATCAACACTGGCTTGCAGAACCCTGCCTGGCATTTCTTACCAGCACAGGGACCAGCACAGCTTTCCTGTACAGGAACCCAGCACTTAGTGACTCTCCCCACCCTAGCCCAGTGACCAGACACATCTGCATCACTTACTCAGGCTGCCAGGGAGAAGAGAGCCATCGTCTACCCAACTGTTCCTGTTCTTCTGACGGACATGCTCTTCATCACACGAGCCAGGAACAGCATCAGAGAAGGGGAGATGGCTTGTACCATCGTGGGAGAAGTACTGGGAAAGCTCTGCCTCAGAGCTGACAGATCCCTGCTGAAGAGAAGTGACCCTGGTGACCAGCTGTCCTCGGTGCATAAAGCCCCTGCCTGCCTGTGAGCACCACACAGACCACTCGTCTTGCTGTGTCAATAAAGGAAGTTTAAAGCCAGTTTTTAAAATAGAGGACTTGTCAGCATATTGGGAGATAAACTGTTGAAATTGGACGCCTGAAATACCTCATGTCAACATGTTTTTAAGCAATACAATAAATAAAAAGGGATTCCACATCCCACTGCTTTATAGGTGTGGTTCAATGCAGAAACAAGGGATGAAACTATTCACTTTTGCAGTTTTTATACATGTTCTACACTGAGAGAAAGGAAGGCTTTGTATATCCAGACACTGTCTACAGATTCCTTGGCTTTACCAGGAAAACCAGATTTTTCCACTGCAATGGCTATACAGAGGGACTTAATCTCAGCCTTCTGCCCACAGGCTCAGGTCTCTCTTACTAACTTCATCTATGTCACACAGAGCAGGGGTACTTTGGAGGTGGCAGGAGGCGGGACCCCACAGCCTTCTCTGCCATGCTCTGCACATCACTCACAAAGGCTACAGTCACACAGACAAACAGGAGCTTGCTGCTATCACAACTTAAATGTGTGACACAAGAAACAAACCCTTTTATGGAGCCCATGTGACAGGGAAGGAGCATTCAGGTTTGCTTTTGAACCCCTTGACCAAGTAAGAGCTTCAGTAAAAGCTGAATTTAAGCAGGCACTATTTTTATTGCATCTAATCCTTTTACCCGGCTTGCTGGCTCCAAGAAGCGTTTCATTGTCCAGCTGAGGGGAGATGAGGTCTCTCCTTGTTTGGCCTTCACACTAGGAGATGGACTTTTTTGCACAGCTCCTGTTAAACACAGATTAGTTAGACACCAAAAATTAAAGCTGTGATCCATATAACCAAGCAGGTTTCTCATTCATCTTCTGAGCCTGGTGGCTGCTTTAATCCCACTTTTTCATTATCTGAATTTCTTTCCTTAAGTAAGATTTATTCAGCATTTCAAGAGCTCTCCCTCAGATCAGATGGAATGTTACCACCAAGACACGTTAAACCAGCCAGGCCCAGGGCAGTGCTGTGAACAAGAGATGAGCAGGAGATGGTCTTCCCCAGTTGTTGGAGCATGCTGCTGACTAGGGGCAACCTCAGAAGACAAATTAGCAGCCACTGGCAAGGTCAACCTCAAAACATATCTTAGCTGACACACATAAAAAGGGGATCATAACAAATCTAACATTTTTGTCTGAACATCACCTTACTGGTCACTCTGCCATTGCCAAAAGTTTGCTTTCATCTGCCAGACTTTAAGAACTGCTGGAGTTCAAGCACATCACAGAGATGTCAGAGTACATACTCTGACAAGACTTTAAAGATCAAAATGGTGTTAAAGCATATAGTACAGTTAAATGCTCACAATACTTTGTGGGGTTTTTTGCCATTAAGGACAAACATATATAGATGGAGTATATCTTTCCTGTTTTTTCCCCACTGGAAGTCTGTGCTTCCCCTCATCTTGAAAAAAGTTCAGAACAACTACCTCTTGATAACCCTACTTTCAGGTCATGGCAGCCTAGTGAAAGAAAGCAAGTTACATAAGCTGCAGAGCTGATCCATCTGAACTGGATGTTTGTGCTAAAATTGTCCACTGTCTGCAGTGGACAGAGTAATTATACTTCCTACACTGTTCTATTGCCTTGAGGGCTCTCAAAACATTAATGCTGGGCAATTTCAAAGCACGCCCTTAAATGTTCCTGTATCTGTGAGAGAACACACACTAGAGAAGAGAACATGTTGCTACCTGTGACGTGAGAGGAGCTGGCATCCTTGCTCTCTCGGTGGGTAGTACGTGCAATTGCTTCATCCATCTCCTGCTCTGAAACCTGAAGTAGGTGGAAGACAAAGCTCAGACAGGGTACAAGAAATTACAAGAGTCCTACTACTTATCACAAGTACATGATTCATTTCACGTAAGCCACTATTTTTAAAGATGCAATAAAGAAGACCTAGTTGAGGGCTCCTAAGTCCTTGTCCCCTGACTCAGACTCTCTCGATGCCATTTTCATGCAAAAACCAGGAAGCAGAAGCCTGCCAGCTGCATGAAGACTGCATCCAAGTGACAAACAACATAAACAAATAAAACATCCCCAGACTTAAAGAAATCAAATGAAGCTATTACAGCCTAGTTTTAACTCAATTAAAAGCTGCATATTGATTTGTTGAGAAACTATGACTTTAAAATAGACAAAGACTGCTTTGTGCAAGCATACATCAGAAACTTAAGCTATTCTACACAATCTACCGGAAGAATACCAGACTTCCCATAATATTAACTGTCTTTTTAATTTTCATTCCTCTTTGCTTTTAAAAAGAAAACTTAAATCAGTAATTGATGATTAATGTTTCTCTGGTTTAAGAATAAATACTGGTTTACCATATTTGCTAATTTAGCCCTTAATTACTGCCATACGTTTAATTCTTATTACTGGAAAACGTATGATTTTATACAGGAACAACTAGCCTGCAGGAATATCTGTTTAAGAACAGAAAGCAAATGAATTCTGTCAAAAATACCTTCTATGCACACTGCTTTACATGAATTAAAATTCAGCATAAATAGAGACTACAAACTTGAGTCTTCCTGAACCATGAAGATTTGAGAGATTCTGAAGCAAACTCAGCAGTTTAAATACAGTATAAATGCCATATTCACTCAGAATAACAAGCAGACAGAAAATTTTGTGGTATTTCTTTTGGAAGTACATGAAAACGCCAAAGCAAACATATTCAACAGCAAAATGTACTGTGGATCTTTTGTGCTATAAAATAAAAAATTAAATATAAAAATGTTCAAAACAACATAAAACCTTTGTAAAAAGACATCTCTGTTTCCAGCCTGTGTCATGACCTTACAGAAAACCAAAAGTCCCTGGGCTCCTGGGGCACACGGACATAGACAGATCCTTAGACTATGACCCATGGCCTTAAAACAAACCTTTAGGTAAAACATATCCCTAGAGGTAAAACGGGTCTCAGGCACACTTATATATTGATGCCCCAGTGCTTTCAGAAAATGGGTGGCAGTAACATAACAATAATTATGGGTTCCCATATGGACACTCCTCCAGATATCCAGCTATGAGCGATTATGGATTCAACACTGCCAGGATTATGGATTCAGTACTGGAAAAATGCTTTAGGGTCTCTCTAGCTCAACTTTTAGCTTTTCATACATTTCTTGGCAAACGATTTGTTGTCATCTTAAATATCACTTATGGAAAACTGTAATAGGAGCCACTTAATAGTTTCCCTCTGTTACTGAGTAATACCAAGCAATTAGTTTAACTCAGTTCATCCTTTCAGCAGACACCAGGTTAGGTCACTCATCAGCTTTCAAGACTCCACCACAGCAAGAAGAGGGACAGATGAGAAGGGCAGACTCCACAGCACAGTATTTTTATTTCACGCTTCTTACAGACGCTCCGAATGTTTATATGTCTTAATAATGCAGTCACATTGAACCATTGTTTTGGTTCAGCACAGCACACAGACTCACCAGAAATACTGTTATCTTAGGCTATAAGCCCAATTCTTACCCTTGCTGTGCTTACCTTTAATAGAACCACAGCCTCTTTCTTTCTAGCAGCACAAGGCCTTCCAGCAAAGATAATAAACTCTGGCAAGTAGGCCCCTATTTGTTGACTGTATATTTGATTTAGCAGAAAATACACTATTAATTACAAAATAAGAAACCTGAGTTCTCCTAGATATGGCTTTATTAAGGCCTCCATTTGTAGTTATGAGTTCAAAAGTCAGAGCTTTCTTGACCCACTAATGCAAATATTTTTACAGCTTCATTCCTGTTTAAACAGGAAGGTTTCATACACTCATGAAATTCTTTGATACTGAAATAAAAGAAGCTGTTATTCCCTATAGCTTGGCTAATATGCTTTCATCTGCTATCATCAATTTTTAAAAAATGCTTGAGAACACTTACTTTGTAAATACAGCCTTATTTCCAAATTGACCTTGCACGGATTCAGTAGCAGTGCACTCCATATTCTCACGTTTTAAATCCTGAAGGAAAACTTTGATCTTTGGATAGATTTTACTTTATTACAGTTGATCAATTCAAGCTGTTGATACATATATTCCTGTCCCTAAATTATATTCTATGCAAAGACAAAGTAACTGCACAATAACTTTTAAGAAGAGGTCTTGTGCTGTATTTGGATTTCTACTTCATCCAAGTACCAAGAAAGATGGGAACACTTCATTCAAGCAGTTCCAGGAAAATGCAATTGATCAGTGGGTGACTAAGTGAAAAACACCAGCGACAGCCCAGCATTGCTGTGACTTACAGAATTGGGAAGCATCATTTCAATCCTGACGTCTTGCACAATACATGCCATAGCGAGAAAAAGCCGTTTTCTTCGTTTTCTGCTTTTCCGATAGCAAGACTCAAATTACACTGCCAGACGAAAACAACCCAGAAACACTCACTCATTTTCTCCTCACCTTTGGGTTAGGATGACGACTAATGATTAGGCTGACCGGGCCTGGTCCACACTCACTCAGGATTGCGTAGGCTTCACTTAATGCTGCGTGACGCAGGCTCACAGAATCCGCCTCCAGAATCTGGTCACCCCGACTGCACAGAGACACAAAGTCACCTAATCACAATCACCTTCCATGCAAAAAAATATTGTGCTTTCAACTGATGGCCAAGATTTTTCAAAGATACAAGTGTTCTGGAAAAGAAGCTGCTGCTCCCAGTGATGTGAATGGTTCAAGCCCTCTTGAACTCAGAGATCCCTTCTGCACTTTCTGTCAGTGCAAAAATATCTATTAAATCAACCAAGAAAACTGTCTGCATTCAGACCAAGGTGAAAGCAAGCTTCAGTTCCAGTTCTGCATTCAGATATTTATTGAGCACAGAAGAGGAAAAATGAAATTCAGATGGGCTGTCTCTTCACACCATATTGAATTACTTAGCAGCAACACTGATAAGAAATTCATGATTTAGGTATGAGTTTATGAAACAACTTCAGAAAAAAATTGAGCTTGGTAAGCCTGTATTTGCTAAAGATTAACTTACAGAATCCATTAAAAAGAGAAAAGAAAAAACAAAACAAAACCGTCCTGAAAGGAAAACACACTGTGTTATTTAAAAGGGCATGCACCAATACAACAAGGGAGTATGGCTTTAAACTGAAAGAGTGCAGGATTAGGTCAGGAAGAAATTTTTTACTGTCAGGGTGGTGAGGCACTGGAACAGGCTGCCCAGAGAAACTCTGGACGTGTTTGAGACCACGATGGATGGAGCTTTGTGTAATCTGATCTAGCAGAAGGTTCTCTGCCCATGGCAGGGGGTTTGAAACAAGTTGATCTTTAACATCCCTTCCAACCCAAACCATTCCATAATTCTATGACTGTTTAGTTCTGTTTTCTCAGTTTTTCATCTCTTGCTTATGGTGCTCAGACATCTGGAACTATTCAAAACAAAATATCATCAACTAGGGATATCATTAAAGCATCCTCCACAATTCCTGAAACATTTGCTTTGAATAGACACTCTCAAAGAATCTACTACTGCTGGCTTATGTTGGGCTACTTGCGACAATCAAGTACTGTGTTTACACTATGAGTACAGAAACCAAAGGCAAAATACCAATTGCAATTCAGTAACCTGCACTTCTGGTATAGGGTCAGGAGAGTAAAGGGTGACTACCAGTTGTGCAATCATCCCACTGCACTGCCCATCCTTTAGACTTGCACAAATGGAGTCACTTACATAGCCACATGACTGAGAGAGAGAGCTTAGATATAGAGGAGCTGGATTCAAACCTCCCCTGGCATTGCAAAGCCAACATTTGATTAACAATGTTTTCCACAAATCAAAACCATCCTGTAAGTCTTGGCCTATGAAGCCATAAATTGCTGATGGGACAACAGAAGCAATGTCTCCAAGAAGCAAGCTAAAAATCTGGGAAGTGTGCCTGGATATAATCAATCACGTAAACCTAACAAACAATACAGATGTAACACACACGTAACCAGCACTACAGTGTTTTCCAAAGGGGCCTGCAAGAAAACAAGTTACCATTAAATGCTGTCTCCTGTAGACATTTCTATATGATAGGAAATTTCAAGGGCTTTGGCAGCAGTGACACCATAAAATTATCTTCTTCCCTTATTCCAAGAAATCAAATTTATATGGCAGTTTTCCTGGTGAGCCAGGAAACAGAAGGCACTCTCTAGCCATGTGAAAGCAAAGCTTTTGCTCAGCCTCTCTGCACCACATGCTCAAAGTGAACCACACAGTCCCAGCACCTCTTCAGCAGTCTCCCTTCTGGAGCCACGTTCCCAGCACCCACCAGCATTTATGGAATGCAGGAAGTAGCAAGTTTTCTCCAATGTTTTTCAAAAATGAAGCCTCCATGAGAGGAAAAGCAAGATTTCTGTCCCTTAATCCAATATAAGGCAAAAGGGAACTCTGGGAATGATTGCTTCCTAATGACATCCCAACTCCATGACAGAGTGAGTCAGGCTGGTCAGCCTGCAGCAATCCTGCCAGACTGAGAGTAAGGGCAGAAAAAGACCACTGCAGGAATAGGCAGCTGCAGGAACATCGACCCCAGCTCTTTCTAGGAGAGTTTCAGGTGACTGAGCTTTTAGCAGAGCTCTGCAAATTTCCTCCCAGTCTGGGGTCTCTGGCTGCAGCTCTCACAAAAAAGCATGATGCTGCACTTCTTGCTGCTCCTCTTTTTCAAAGGGTGCTATTAGGCTCAGCTTTCTGTATAGAGAATTTAAAAAAAAAAACCAAATTAAACAACTCAGACCTTAATGATCATGCTGTTTCCAGAACACAGAATAATGTTTTCTGGGTATTTAATATTATTTTGGATTGTCTTTACTTAAATGTTTTTTTTTTTAGGTGAACTCTTAAGTATAAATTTCTTCACTGCTACATCGACCATTTGGTAAAAACAAAGTGTCAATTGATTTTATTGTAAAACCACTCTAGAATGTTTCTGCTTTAACCAACCTTAATCTGCCATCCATTTTAGCCACTGATCCTGGGGCCAGGCTGTGAATGTATATCCCGGGAGAACTGTTTTCCAGTGTGAGACAACAAGCACCAATGCCGAGCCCAACCCCTGGCTCTGTGAAAAACAAGTACAAAGAAAAGTGGCAGATCGTAATCACACAGGACACACAAGTGTTTGTGTTCCCACATCCCATCTGAGTTCAGAACTAATGTCATTGTTTCAGGGCTGGCCTTAGGTGCAGTCACTCAGGAAGCTAAGACCAACAAGTGGAAATCAGGATTGAAAATAGCTGATCCTGACTGGTTTTTGAGATTCATCAATCTCAGAAAATACTCTGTGTGCCGTGGGAACCTCCTGGAAATGTCACAAAAGGTCTGATCTGGTCCAAGGCACAAAGGAATAGGGGCAGCAATCCAATCAAGATGTCACTTAAAATTACTGCAGAAAACACGAGCACAGAAAATGCTGACAATTGTATTGCTCTCTTTTGTTAAACATCTGTATAGCATTGCTCAGCAAAGAAGCACAAAGGAAGGTGAGACATTATCTCTGGTTCAATGGTCACCTCCATCCACTTTCACCTTTGCTTTCCTTCAGGTAACAACATCCCTGTTGTAAGGATTACTGGACATCTTACATTGTCTCTCAAAATTCTGAATCCAATCTTTAAAATCACTATATTAGAAGTCTGAAAAATAGGCATATTTGTCTAGCACATATAACATATGTTTTAAGTTTATAACAAGCAATTATTAATAATGAGAGCAACCCTCATGGAGGAGTTTGAGCAGATCATCTGGGAACCCTTCAATACTGCAGCTTTGCCTTCCCTGGAGATCCCTTTAGGAGAAGGACACAGCCTCTTGGGCTGCCATGAGGCTGATTTACATTAAGCCTCGTATCTCACAGCCTCCCTCTTTCACTGACGGCTACCCGTAAGAGGTTTCTGATTCTGGCGCAGGAAAATGAAGAAAGGGGAGCTCTTCACAAGTTTTTGCATTAGAGTGTAGCTGCCAGATCTAGGATAGTTCTAGCTTCAAGCTGCTACGGGGTTCGGATAGCTCCAGGGGCCCCCGAGGCAGAGGGTCAGCTACTCAGCTAGCCAGGAATGAGATCTTGGGAGTTGTCATAGAGGTTCCGAAGGTAGGTTTATTTCTTCAAAGGATTCTACCAGCAAAATCCAGTTACATAGCACAGCAAGGTGTTTTTGTATGTTCTGGTAGATTGAGATTCTAACCAATAAAACTGCAAGTTGAGAACTATCCAATTACTTTAAGATTCTAGGCGATAAAAGACCAATCATCTAGTAAAGTTAAAGACCAACAGAAATCCTAAATGAGAACAGGAGTTTCAGTAGGGGGGGAACATTTCTCAAGAAAAAGTTCCATTGTCTCAGGGTATGAGATCCCAGGGGCCCTTCTCATGGATAGTTGTATCATCCACATCAGAGGGTACTTTTCCCCCTCATCCTGCGGTTCAAGGTCAAATGGGCACATGTGGGTGCACCAGACGTAAGAGTCTCAAACCTATTCCCAAAAACTCCCCGGAGAAGCGGAGATTTGCTCTCCCAGACCATTTCAACGGAGCCTCACCTTTGTTGAGTGTCACATCCATGACGATCCTGTCCTTAGGGCCAGGTCCTTTGCGGCTGGAGGGGGAGGAGCCGTCGGGCTCCTCGAGGCCGGGCACAGGCAGGCTGGCGCTGGCGCTGGGCGAGCTGGAGCGGCTCAGCAGGGTGGGGGTCACGCAGGGCGTGAGGCTGGGGCTGCGCAGCCGTGTGCGCACCGTCAGCGTCACCACGCCCTTCTTGAGTTGCTGCAGGGACAGCACAGAACCACGGGGTGACCAACGTTTGTCACCACACCTGCACGCTGTAACTCCTGGCAGTGCAAGAGTATCAAGCTGAGGGTAGGAGGTGGAAATGGGTGAAGAGGAGTGTGAATCTCTTCACTGCTATGTCCACATTACCTTAAACCTCTGAATGGCCTCCTGATGGGTTAGTCCTTGTAGAGACTCTCCATTAACTTCCAGAATCTCATCCCCTGGTAAATAGATACAAAAAATCAGGTTAGCAGTATAGAGCCTATAAAGATTTAAAACATCTTTCCTGAACATGAGGTGATCCACTACTACAAAGATTTCAGTTAACTATTCTATAAAAAGCCTTTTATGGTTCTCAATTTATTTTCACTTATACTAATGTCTCTGCAAGGTACTAGTGATGAATTACCAAAATAAAAACTTTTCTTCAGCAGAGATCCTTAACTTGGCATTCTTATTCCCACACACAAGCTGAAAATGCTATGGATTTTACCTGAAGTCTGAAAATTATTAGGACATGAAGTCCAAAGTTACTATAAAACTGTCTTTCTTTTGTAAGCATTAACAGGATAAACAGGGAACTAAGTGAAACACTATAGCACATCACTTCAAAGCCTATTCAGAGAAAACAAACCTTGCATCCACGTGCAGAAAACAAATGTGTTCCCTTACTAAATGCCTGCAGACAGAGAAACATGTAGTAGCCCACATGCTGTGACAACAAATGTCTTTTTCACCTCAAGGAAAATGTCCTGTCAGATTTCTACCAGCTTCCAGGCTCTGGGTCTTACTACTTACACCCAGCTGTGCTACCTTCATTTTATTAAAAGGAGGGTCAGCATGATCCAGATCTACTTACTAGAATTTTACTTGTGCAAAATTACATAAGGCAATATCACCAGCTAAGTCTACTCCTCCTCTCCTTTCCTAGCTTCAGTAAAGTAAAAAAAAAAAAAAAAAAAAAAAAAAAGAAAAAAAAAAAAAAAAAGAAGAAGAGTTTGCAAGCTATAAATAGCCTGCAAATGATTGCTGGGTTTATGGGACAGCTGCTACTTATTGGCTTCCCATGGCAAGAGCACAACCTATGATGCAGGGATGCAAGCTTCCCTCTGGCAGCAAGTGTGAGAGTTGGCACCAAAAGCAACCTCAAATACAACAAGTGTGATAAGACAGAAAGAGGGGAATGATGATATGAGGAGAGAAGTAACACAGGAGCAGCTTGAAAGAAGTAACATAGCAGCAGCTTTCCGTGGAAGCAAAGTAACACACCCCCTGCAGAAGGATTGTAAGCCACCACTCTAAACTCATGGTCACTTTGTATTTTCAATACTAAGAGCCTGTCTGTCTGACATAACACTCAGACCATGGTGCAGCACTCATACAGCAGGCTATGCATTCAGCTCAGACACCAAGACTGGAAAAGCAGTAACAAAATCTGGCTATATCTCCTTCTCTAACCAGGGTGATCTTACTGCTGATCCCATTCTTTTTTTTTCTTTTCTGGTTATGATTCTCATCCTGTCAAAATCATACCAGGAGGCTTAGAGACTCAAGGGCTCAAAACAGCCTCTCCGAGACATGTCCCTATATATAATGCCTTCTGAGACCAGCAGCTTTAAGACAGATGTTATTAGCTATCTATATTTTCCTGCTGTCACTGACCCTCTCCAACTGAAGAATTGCAGCTTGCTGTTTGGGCAAGGTTCATAAAAGAGAAAGGGAGAAACAAAGTGGCCACCACTATTCTGTAGTTCCCACTTCTCAATATGAAATACTGTCAAGTTAATTGCTATGAATGAACTTCCACAGGATAAACAAACAGGGCATTTACATTTTCCATAATCTCTTGCTGCTGGCCAGGTGCCTAAACATAGCTGTACTTGAATTTTCCTCTTGGACTGAAATAATATCCCGCTGTGGTCCTTTATGTAAAGCTGGATTCTCTCTACCATACCTTCTTTAAGCCTTCCATCAGCAGCCGCTGCTCCATTTGGGAATATAGTCTTCACAAAAATCCCCATGCGCCCACGAGCAGAATCCTGACCTCCCACAATGCTGAATCCAAGACCCTACAGAGAAAAGAGGAGAAGACACACAGCTGGCACCTTACTCTATTATCATCTGTGTGAGAAAGACTGCCAGTAATGTACAAGACAAGGGAAAGATGAAAACCTAAACCTTCCAATGAATTGCACTGCCAACTTACTCTCTCCTTCCATTTCCTCATTTACTTTCATTCTATTATCAACACGCTCATCAGCCCTAAAACAGCAGCTGGCACTCTAAGATGTTAGAGAAAAAATTCCGAGATTATTTTGGGTTTTTTCAAAACACTGGGTCCATAGCTGCCCCATTTTAAAAACAGTAACACATTCGTTTTGAGTTAACAGACAGTCAATTCCTACCCCTGAGATCTATATCCAGGATTAACTGTAGGTTTCTCTTATGTCACAGATCCTACATTTCCTCAGGAAGAAGAAAAGCTTCAGAACATGACATAAGGTCAGTGCTGCAATGTCAGGAATGCAGCTGAAAGGAGAATGGCATGTGGGAGCTACCATTCAAATGTACATTTTTAATTATTCTGGAGACATATATCACGTTGTATTTAAATAAATCTAGATCAATAGATTCCCCAGGGCTCCATCCATTAGCTCTTACCCCTGCAGCACCCCAGCAGGCTATGGGACCATCTTGCAAAGCTGACCTGAGAACTGATGAACACAGAATGAACCTCTCCCCCTTCTGCTGAGTTATTTCCCAGAACAATCACTTCCTTGATCCACAACCCTTTCCCATATTTCCCCTCTTGTCACTGCTGTTCATATATTTTACAGAACAAAGAGGAAAGTCTCCAACCAGGTGGACAAGGGATGTGGAGAACTGTTGTGCTTTAGTGATCTGAAGCCATGGACATTATTATTGCCTTGGGCAGTGCTCTCCAGCTGAGGGATGCTGCCTGGGAAAGCACTGAGTTTACAGTCCAATACCACAATCAGATCTTTTGTTTCACTGCATGAATACAGAGAGCAGGCCATCACAGTTATAAGCTTCTAGTAATTTGATAAGACGTTACTGATTTCTGGAAAGGAAGTAACTTAGTTCCCTTGTGCACAACAAAATAACTCCACTAACTCTTCAACCCTATGCAAATGCCAACTGCAAATTAACCTACAGAAAGCAGGAGGCTCCTGGCACTCCCTTGCCTGGAGACATGAGGTCTCCCCACAGATCCATGGGTGGGTTGGGAGAAATATGACTGTAAAGTACAGCAGTTCCTAGGCTAGCCCACCTTCCCAGACAAGCACTGTGACTCCACAGCAGGAAACCACCCCTTCCAGACCTACCAATGGATGAAAATCTAAAGTCAAGCACTTGGCTCCCTGCCACCAACACCACAACTCTGTGGAGAAATGTTTCAAGTTCCAGGTGATAATAAAGTGAGCACTATTGCACAAATTGTACAAGGTGCAATCCTGAACAGAGGAGATCACCCGAGAGATGGGTAGAAGACACAAAATGGCAGCTGCTTCAGGTGGTTCATGATCACTAGGGTCTGCATTCTCCTAGCTGCTTCCTAAAACCTTGGAGCTGAGTGCAGAAAGGCAGGAAGGCATGGCTTATCCCAGGGGGAGAAATAATCTAATTTCATCAGAAAAAGAGTAAAAAAATAAGTACTTGAAAAATGAAGAAATATTTACTCATCATGAAAGACTCACAGCTCCTAAACCAAGGAAAGTTAAAGCAACTGCGAGTCAGTCTACCCACAGAAGTAACTATTTCTAATTCTTCACATAACATAAAGGACAACAAGGAATTAGTTGTGCATTTGAGCTTGAAAGTCAAAACAAGTCTTCTTAGTCCAAAACAAATTCATCTGATCACTTTAAAGACTATTTCACAAAAGGACATGTTTATTTTTAGCATATTTAAATGACAGCTCCAATACTATTGTGGATTTGATTAGGGAGAACAATATAAACCTAGGTTAATGCTTATCTATTTTTTCTTAGCATTCAGCCAGCTGGTATCTAGCAAGTGTGTAAACACATTATTGAGGGAGAGAGAAGAGGACTTTTTGACCCACAGCATTCAGTGCTCTCTGAGAAGCAATCAGCCAGTAATCTGTCTTCAGGTTTAATGCTTAATTTGCAGTAATTTTTTTTAAATGCATCCAGATTCACAGAGCAAAAATATGCTTGTCCCATGTGTATATAAATATACATGTGAACAGGTACTGTTCTGTAGCTGCACTGACTTTGCATAAACATACATATTTAGAGATTAATTATAAATATTTGATATCTCAGGAATAGTGAGATGCACCAAACCAAAATGAAAGCACTCCTGTGTCAAGTGGACAACACAAACATCACATCCCCTGTATTCTGCAGATGTAACTTTGGCATTTACGTTTGGAAATGGGATTTGTTTATCACTAGCACTACTATCAGCTACCCTGAGAGCAGCTGTAAGTACAGGAGATGCCTCTTAAATGCCAGCTCTTGCTACAAGTGAGAAACAGGCAGATATCCTCACCTTGCCTTGCCCTTTCATCAGGACGATGTTGGAAATGATGGACGGCTGGGTAAGTCTCCATGGAGATTCCACTTGGGCAGCGCTGAAGGAACGGGTAGATTTCTTCACGATATGGTAGTCCTAACATCAACAAACAAGGATAATTGCTCTGATTGCTTGGCACAGATACTGGGGATGTCATACTGGGAAAATTGCATGTGTTGGGGAAGAGGGATGCAGTATCTTAGAGATATATTCAGAGGGATGAAACTCCAGCTCACTACAATCAAAGTGAATCTTGCCACAGTAATTTTCCCACATCCTGCACAGTAGAATCATTTTGAAATGTATCAGTCACAATTTAAATTAAAAGGATTAAATATAATCTCATTATATACTCAAGTCTTTACTTGTTAAAAAAGAAAAAAAAAAAGGAGGAATGAAAAAAGGAAAAGGTCTACATTTTAAAATAATTAAAATAAAGATAATTAGGAGGGTTTTTTTGTCTGTTTTTTTTTTTTTGTTTTTTTGTTAAAGTCCTCTGATCTCTAGAACTGCAACACCCGAGATGAACCTTAGGATCTTGTGGCCACAAGCAAGTAGTACTCTTCTTTATATCACTCAAAGGAGTACACAGGTGGCCAACACATCCCATTTTGGTGTCCAGGCCTGGATTCAGTCCAATGATGTACCTATGTGATCCTGTTTCATGACCACTTCTAGGAGCAGATGCCATAGGACCAAGCACAGCGAGGTGCTCACAGCCAGCTCTGCCTTCCCACTCACCTGTCTGGCTCCTGCTGACTCCAGCTGCTGGGGCAGAGAGTGCTTTCTTCCACCCCGGGAATATTTCACCGCTATTTCGTAATTTGATTCACCATTTTCCACTGTCAGCTCATCGTCTTCTCCCACAGACTCCAAGCGGGATCCAGCACCTAAGAAAAATCACAGAAACACATCCTGCAAACATCTGAGAGTTGCTTTAGCCTCTCTCACCAGGAGGCAATAACTACTTCCTGCAAATCCCAAATTAAAGCCCCTTAAAACAAAGCTACGCAGCTCCCAGGCAGGCAGTTAGGAACCAGTTTTGATCACACTCAACCAAGAACTTTTCCTGCTTTTGTAGGTTTTCTGCAATCTTTCAGTGATACTGAACTCATGGTATTAAGGAAAAGCAGAAGATAATTGAGTCAGTAGCTCAGGGACAGGAAAGAAATTCATCTGTTCACACCCAATGGCACTTGCCAGTGCACTAAGCTCTCAAGCTTCATGTATTTAAAATTAAAAGACCTGACACTGCAGCAGTATTCATTTCTGGAGGTGTCATGTCACTTTGAGGGAATTTTTTTCTGGAATGGAGAAAGTAAAAATGTGCCCAAAAAAATGCTATTTTCTTTCAGTTTGGCAACAATTCTAGTTGTCTTAAACAGAGGAGTGCAGAGTTCATGTAAGAAACAGAATTATTTGTCTTGAAGGACATCCTGTAATTAGCCACAGAGTATCCTACTCCTCGCACCAGGGCTCCTCCAATTCTCATTTTCTCCAAGGTCCCTGCAGAATCCCCAGTCACAGCAGTTCCCGCACATTTATCCTTGTCATTTCCACACTGCACAGGGAAGGACCATTAACCCCTATTTTACAGATGAAAACCCAAGACACACACCAAATTTACACAAGCTGGATTTCATGACGAGGATTTAAGATTACTTTAAACCAGCATTACGTTGGAGCTGCCACAGAGAGCAACAGCTCTGATTTTCTTTCATCTTCACAGTCTGTACCCCAGGAACAGGGAGTCATGGGCTGAGGTAGATGCACTGAAAATCTGCCCCCAGGAGAGCCCCAAACACATTTTCTGCCACCTTCTCCCTGCCTGGAGGCTGTGTGAGAATTGCTGCCAGTGCCAGGGAGGGACTGAGCACAGAGCTGGGGCAGCTGATTTTTTTCACTCAGCATGTAAGCAATTCTGCTGAAGCATCCAGAGCCAGAATTTTTACCCACTGCCCAGAGTGCAATTTAAACCTGCTCCCTGCTTCAGAATCTGAAATTAGGATCTCTGCTCTTCAACTTCCCTTCCCCCAGCACACAGGCTGCTGCACACAGACAGGATAGCAATCTTGGCAGGACCAGCATCCTGGCATTCTTTGATTCCCTGGCACCAACAACTAACCCTTTCCCATCACTTCTCCCTCTTTTCAGGAGAACAGTTGTAATTCTGTGTTTTCTGCGCATCTCCAAATGCATTTTCCTTTCTCATGCTGCAGTCCAGGCTGGCAGATGCTCCAGGCTCACTCACCCACAGCCCAAGGGTATCAGCACTCAGGGTGTGGATCCCCAGTGAGCCACCAACTCACAGCCACAGGGGCTACAGGCAGAGGAGCCCCACGGAGTATGCTAAAAATACCTTAGCAATTGGAAATCAGGGTGAATACAGGAGACAGGGAGCTTCAGAAAGCGTTAGGGTTAAGAACATGATCAAGTTCTGCACACAGGTTACTGTTAAGACTTAGGGACACAGCAACAGAAAATCTGGGGATTAGTCACTATAATGGGCATTTTGATCAGAGCACACTGAAATATACAGACAACGCAAATAATCAAAAAAAGAAAAAAAAAAAAAAAGAAGAAGAGAAAGAAACAAACAAAAAAGAAAGACAATTCTAAAGTTTTGCATAATGTCTCTGTTCCTATAATAGTTCAGCTCAGGAGGTTGAACGCAGCTATCTTATAGATGGGATTTTCCTTCCAAAATAAACTAGTATGATTTCAAAGAAATCTTATTTCACTTCTAGAGAGTTAAAATAAACACACTACATTAAAAAATCTACAATTGCTATCTTCTATCAGTCCAGCGTTACCTTGAGATCGACTTCTGTATTTCAGTATGCCACTTGCCAGAGTTGAACTCTGATTGTTTCCTTTGGACACTTCTGCACAAGCTGGATCTTGAGACTTCTCAGTTTCCATCACCTAAAAGAAATAAAAAAAAATAAAAAAATCTTGTAATCTAGATATGTTGATGACATTTTTCTCACTGCCATTATGGGACAAAAAATTCCACTGCATACCATCTTTGTTTCCAAAACATGTCATTGTATTAAGTCAGCATACATTTTCTCTAAGTATTTTCTAGCAATGCCTTGGGATATTATGGTCAGGCATTCTCTGCAAGACACCAAACTAATGCCCCCAGAACGCTTCCAGAACTCTGTGGCACCTCATTCAGGTGCTTCTGCATGTATTTGAACAAAATTGTACCTTTTATTCCCATTTGTGCTGCTCTGCAGGCTTCCAGATACATCACATCTTTATAGAGAAAACCACAATTAAAAAGTGTTATTTTACTGTTAGTCTCTGCTGAGCACCAATGCAAATCTTGATGATGAAAAGCTTATTTAACAGAAAGTTATTGACAGCTAAGCACTTAAAAAGCCTGGAAAAGTGCAATTAAAGTTTTCAGGTGGAATCACAACCCCATCACCCTGAGTAAATGCACCAGGACAGGAGGAGTCTGTTTACCGACTGTGTTTGCCCGGATGCCAAGTAACAAGGTGAGCAGCACGGCCACATGTCCTCTGCCTCCTGCTCTCCTGTGCTCAGGGACGAGCAGAGCTGCCCCTGGGCAGGCTCTGCCCAGCCCCTGCATTTTGGAAGGTGCTGGTGAACTGCTGGAAGTCAGTTTTAAAAAAAACCCCACCCAAGTAACCAAACACTTTCCTGTAAAAATAATTTCTGCTTCTGCTATTCAATCTTAAAAACGTCAGTCTTTCCCACAACCTGCCTCCCATCCCCCAGTCCCTCCTATACCCAAGCCAACAAAGCCAAAGTTTATCTTTTGTGCAAAGTCTAGACTTTGTGATTTTAGTTTGAACAGTAGAAACTTCAGGAAAACATAAAACTGGCTGAAACAGGAAGCTGGAATGGAAACTGCTTTTTATTTCTTCCCCTTAATTTACACACAGTTTGTAGTAGTTGTTGATTTTTCAAGCATTGCAGCAACTACTTTAGAGTCCACTTTCAGCATCAAATGCTTTGAAGCTCACTTAGAACCATCTGATTCATTCATCAGTCTGAAAAAAAACCAGCACTTGTGATTTGTTTATCCTGATAAGGGCCTCATTCCAGAAAATACATAAGACATCAGATTTAAAACCCCACCTAAGAAACCCAAAGCATCAGCAATTAGGCCACAGCCAAAGTATCACAAGCTCTCCTTCCAAGAGATTTCTGGGATACCCAGAAGACAAGAGAAGCACATGGAAATGAGACAGGACCTCATGGATCTTACAAAGATATGCTGCAATTTATCATAAAAGTGGGAACTTTCTTCATGAAGTGAGGGTGCCTCCCCCATAGAAAGATAGAAATCATTTGCACACACACAGAAATCACATGGTAGTCTCACAGGTGTACAAACCATTTGGTGCACAGGGCCAGTGCTAACTCTGGAGGGAAAACATGTAAAACACAGAGATGAAGAAAAACAAGACAAACGTCTCCCTAAAGCAGCCGTTTAACTATCCGAGCAGACAGGGATGGGTCCAATCTGACTTCTCCAGAGCTGAGCACAACACAGATCAAGTCTGGAGCTGTAGAGCTGATTGATTTCTGCAGTCTGCATGGATGTGGGCAGTCGGACCTGATAAGACCACACAGCTCCCAGCCCGAAGCTGACCATTTCCTCCAGCTCAGAGGAGGGAGAAAAAATTACTTTGTAGCACTGTACAGAGAGATGCTGAAATAATCTCTGTCAGCGCCAATTTCCACCCTGAGCCCAGGCTCAAGGGTGACCTATTCAGTGCATCTTATGCCTCTGCTATATGGGGTTTAAGTTTGGTTTGTTGGAGTTTCTGCTGATGTTTATTTTGATTGTGCCACAGGAGAAAAGCACCAATGCACTCTGCAATCACAAACATTTTCATATAGTGGAGTGGGAAGAAAAACAGGACACAATTGCCACTTGTATTAAAACTGCACCCCAAGCTACCTTCCCCTCATGGCAATAGTGGTGCCTGTGAGCCTACAGATACCAAACCCCCAAACCCCATGAATGATCCACAGAAGGTCACATGTGTGCAAACACCAATGCTAGGGAAAGCCTCAAGATATTCTCAACAGCTTCCTGAAATTATAGTTTATCCAACTCAGCTTCAGACTACAATTAGGAAGTAAAAACATGTAAATTTTCTGTGTCATTAAAAACATTTAAATTACCTATGGGATTTTTTGTTTTGCTGCTTTTTTTTTTTCTTTTTAGGGTGGGTGGTTTGATTTTGTTTGGTTTTTTTTTATTTTAGCAAAAGTATGTTTCTGATACTGATTATAAACACATAAGGGAAGACACACTAGCAGTTGCAAGGAAGTGGATATTCTTTAAGTTGTTCAGCTTGCCTAATAAACTACCAGGAGTTTTATCCTATTCAGAAAACACTTAGAAATCTGATCTACAAAGCTTGCAAGAACTCCCCAAAGGCGTGCTGTGTGTAATCTTTGGCTCTCTCATAACCTAGACAAGAAGAAAAACCCAGCTCCACCTTATTCTCCTGGCCATGAACGTATCGCTTTACTGTCTCGAGGTGGCTGCCCAGATTTAACCATGCCATTTTAATTTTCCTCACTTTCAAGGAAATGAAGCTTATTATTTCAGTCCTGTAGGTCTCTTATTAAACTAAACCAGTAAATCCCTCCCAATGCCGTCCCAGCGTTAAGGACAAGGGGAGCTTTAACACGCACAGCAGTTTGAAGGGAGATCTAAAAATAGAGCCCATTTTGCCAGCTCATTAAGTAGCTCTGGGATCAAGTGACGGTGACATCTCAATTGATTTCAAAGGAAATGGCACTATCAGGGACACGCGGCCCTGGCACTGCACCAGAACGAACAACTGCCCTCGGAGTCCTCGCCTCGGCAAAGCTCCAGCGTGACCAGGCTCTTAATTAGCCGAGATGAGGAGCAGGATCATGACAGTCTGCACTGTTTAACCACAAACAGCTTGGCAATCCCTTGCCGATCTACAGAAACAAGACAGCGCACAGAGGTTGATACAATTTAATAAGCAAACTGCTTTTCTGCTGCCCTCGCAGAGCTCCTCAGCTGCTGCCTTCCCATCGGTGAGCCCACTCGGCTCCCCACGGCACAGCCGGCTCTGCTGAGGAGTGCTAGCAGCACACAGACCAGTTTATCCTGGAGCTCTGGGAATGAAGCAGCAAGAAGCAGGCTGAGGAGTCTGCAGCATAAAAATAAAAAATAATAAATTCTGTCCTACCTGCACTGGCAAAGCAAGTCCCACAGCAAGACTACTGCTCTCCTTCAGAACAGCCATGTGAAAGAGGAATGGCTCTGCACCAGCACAACCTCCATGGGAAAATTCCGCATCTTCTCTGGTCCCATTCACACTCTGTCCTGGTCTCCAGCCATTTTTCCTTAAGCAGCACTATCCCAAACGTTCTACCATGAATTGTCCCACTCTGCTGCCTGTGGGGCAGTCATCAGGAGGAACCCAACAGGCCTCCACGAGGAGCCAGCACAGACTCTTCAAAGCAATGTCCCAAACACCCAACGCAAACCTTCACCTATTCCCTTGAGACAAGCTGAAGCCTTAAAGCCTTTAACCTTTAAAAAAACTTTCAAGATTTCCACAAACTGGTGTAATTCTAGCTGTTTCAGTTATTTGTGCAATTACTTATTGCTTTATGGGGCACAGCATGCTTTAAGCCTTAAATGTATCTGCTAGGCAGGGAACTCCACATGCCCCTTTGCCTTGCACAGAAAGTAAAATACCTTCACTTTTAAATGAGCTCTTTTTCACTTTAATTGAATCCATCTCAGATAAATTACAAACTGCAGCACTATAATTTACGAGAATTAACATTGCACATGATGCAGAGGACATGGATTTTCTAATCTTGGACAGCACTGAGTTTTCCATGCTTTACTGCTCTGTTTTAGGGTATGTACAAAGCTGCACAGATCCTAGAAGGAGGCTGATGATGGGAGACACACTGTATCAGGAGCTGCAGCACCCAGGGGCATTTTTCCAAAACAGAACATCCCAAAGCCCAGGGAGGTCCCTAAAATGAACCATGGGGCCCACAAGAAGCCCAAATTAAATCCAAACTTAGCAATTTTTGGTGGAAGCTAGAGGACTCCCCTCTTCCAAACGGCACGTGCATTGCTGCTCTTCTCTTTAATGACATAAAAGCAGAGAAACCACTTGGAGCTAGGGATGGAGGAAAAGAGAAGGAACATCACCTCCACATGAGCACTAATTCACTGTCTTGAACTGGCACCTCTATATAAAGCAGTGCCCTGGTTGCTCACCTGGTGCAAAGCTGACAGGGCAGAGAACAGTTCTGCACATCCACTTGGGAGGGCTCAAATTTGAGCCCTCAGCAGCACTGGTGAAATGAAGCCTCCATCACCTTCCCCAGAAGCTCACCTGGGAACTACATGTGCTGCTACCACCAGGTGCAGCCCATACTTCCTCCTGCCCAGCCAAAGGGAATGGGAACCCAAGCTCTCTTTCACTTAAAGTGTTGGAAAATTCTTGGTTCGCGTCCAGCAAGAGATCAGGAAATCTGATAAACTGTCAAGAACTGGAGCTGCCCAGCTTTCTGAATAGGTGGAAATGCCAAATAAACAAAACAAAAGCTTTAAAAGTGGTGTCTAGTCTGCCACTTTACCAAATGGCTGCACTCGAAAGCAACCCTAAGCCTTCAGTATAATGCAGTAGTTGCTAGACAGGGAATTACTATTCATTTCAGGAGGCACAAACCCCCAACAGTTATTTTTGTGTCTCTTTTCAAAATCTACAGAGTAGTCACAGACAAACCTGCACAAGAAACAGAACCTGGCATTCACCAGCACAGAGACAGCAGCACTATCTGTCCATGCCCACTCTGTAAACAGATTGAAAAACGCACTATGGCAGAGCTGGTCTACTCTCATCTTTGGTAATGTTTTATTTATTTTTTACAAGACTCTCCAAAACCTTATTGAATGTGTTTGACACAAGGAGCCAGCATGTGTTGACCACTGTTCAGAGGATGTTGGCAGGTTCTTGAAGAAGCAGGGTCCCAGCTGTGCTGCCTCCAGTGACTCACTGGTCAGAGCTGCAGCTAAGAAAGTATACTCCATTTTAATATATCCAAAGAGTCACTAAAATTATTAATAATGTTTTGAAGAGAAAAAACTTTTTAAAAATATCCTTTTTAATAGGAAGAAATGCAGGAAATGGCTAACGCAGCTGAGTTTTCCAAGAAACACATATCGCAGACAACACATGCCTTGGAAACAGTAAGATGCTCCCAGCTAAACAGTTCCCAATCCTTTTTGGACCAGATTACTCTTCTCCTGCAGTACATTATGATTTTCACTAGAAACAGCTTTTGAGCTAAAGAAAATCAAATGCATACAAACAGATCCCTGCTGTTCTCTTTTTTATGCTTTATGCTTTTTCCTCTCCAAACATGAAAATAGCAGGACACATGCTTTCCATGCAGTTTAGTCACTGCCCACGAGATGTCTCTATGTGCTGCAGAGAGATCCCAGAAGACCAGTCTTAGTAAACAGCAGAGACCTAAGGGATTCCATGAATGTATGACAAACATGGAACTCAAGCAGTGTGAAAGCTGGTTCAGCTACTCCATTATTTTGTTTAATACATGCTCAGTTCATGGCTTAGCACAAATCTGGAGCCTTTACATCAGAACAAACAATAAATTGCTAATCTTTTTTTGTTTTGTTTTTTGTTAATGACAATCTCTTAATTCCCAGTGAGGGACAAAATATGCAATAATCACTCCTCAAAATAAACAGTTCTCCTGAGAATGAAACAAGACCTTCTTGATACCAACATCAACCAACAGCTGCAGAGAGCATTCCCATGACACCACTGGTGGGAGCTTTGGATTTCAGCTCCAAACTGGCATTTTATACCATCCTAAGTATACATGAAGATATGGAATACGTAAGAATTAAGTGTCTTTCACACCTGCATGGAGTGTACTTCATACCTGCATCTTCAAGGATCTGAAGCCTCATATATTATTGATGCTGCACAGCACATCTCAGATGAGTTTTACCTGTTCCCAACCAAGATTGGACAGGGTACAAGGTAAAAAATTTGCAGATGTGGTACTGAGACATTCACACTAACTCAAAAATTCTAGAGCCTGTATCATCCTTCTGCTAATGTATGTGAACCGCCTGGCTGTGACAGCATTTCTCTTGTTCCAGTGCCATGAGGGTGTTATTTTTAGCTTGTTAAAGGCAGTTCATCTCCTTCAAAACTGGGCAGTTATCCAAACAGCCAAAGGAGAGACAGGCTGTACTGTATCTGATGCTTTATGGGAAAAGCCCTCATTCACAAAAACAAAGACCATGCAGAACCTGTACCATAGATAAACTCGTGCTTCTATTACTCTGCTGACTCGGCTTTCAAATATATCACATGGGAAGAAAAAAAATTGTAACTCTGGGCATTGTCTACACTGTTATTTATGGTCAAGTAAGAAAGGTTATCTTCCACCAGCCCAAGCAACAGGAAGTATTTCATGACTTGTAGACTGCATCACATCTACAGACAACCCTTCAAGTCCTGGCCCCTGGTGAAACAGTTTTATCTGGTCTTGCCTTTAAGATGGAGGCAGTAGGAAAAGGCACAGAAGGGCTGGAAGGCAGGCACAGGGAATGATGAGAGTCCTCTGAGGAGCTCCCTCCTGACACGAAGAAGGCACTCATGTTAATGTCTCCTTGGCAGGTGAATTTTACAATGTGTGAAAAACAGTAATTCAGTGACACTGCACCCCTGGAGGCCTTTCAGCACTCTTCCTCCTCCCCCAGCTCATGTGATGTGTGCCAACACCTTCCTCCAGCCCTGACCAGTGTCACACCACCACAACCAGCCCACTGCTGAGCAACCCCCCCTCAACCAGTCCAACTGCAACTGCTTATTTTAATGTGACAGGGCTTCTAGAAACAACACACACTGGTTGAACAAGATTTGGTCTCCAAGTATTTTGTCATTTTCGCTTGCCCAAATTCCTAACTATATTTACTTGGAAAACCTGCTTCTGGAGTCACTATAGGACCCAGTGTGTCTCATCAGCCACAGCACGAGTGAAGGGCACTGCATGGGCACAGACCCATCAATATGCTGGACAAGACTGTACCTCAGAAAGGTACAATACAGCCAGACTTTCAGCAAATTCAGCATTTACAGCTGAGCAGCAGCTCTGAGCCATGCCAAGGTGCAGCTGGACCCTGCCCTTGCCTGCCCCTTCCAAGGGTGATGTGGCACAGGGCAGGATCTGCAAACACTGCCAGCTGTCACCACCAAGAGGAAAAGAGTTGTTGAACCCTTCCCAGTACATCAACAAGCCCCACAACAGGCTCTTCAATTTCTTCCCCTTCCCCCCACCCTAAGTAAAGCCTTTCATTGCTAAGCAAATTTCTGCCAGGAAAATCTTTTTCTGGCTTTTCTCACAGCCGTGCAGCGCTGTTTGAGGAGTGAGCCATGTTTCTGCAGCCTGTCTTGAGGCTGCAGTGCCCTAATGGGAACAAACACACCAGTACTCCGAGTAACGAGGGCCCCTCTCCACGCCCTGCACACATTTAATTGTTGAGTTATGCTTCCTGTTCCTTCTCAATGCTAATGCTTTCTCTGAAATTCTCTCTCAGTGTTTCCAGAAGAACTTTTGACCCCAAGACTGTTTTTAAAGTTTTGGCATTGTTATCCTGTTCTTCATTATGCTTGCACGGCTACAGGTAATTATGTGTGGATTCCCTGGTAAGACAGAAAAGCTCATGGCAGAAAACAACTACAGCACAGACAAAAAAAATAAATGGAGAGGGAGTGGAGTTAAACAAATGCAATTCTTCACATTCACCGAACAGGTTTATTTATCCCCTTTCAGCTACATGTCTTGCATGAAAACCACAAGTGGGATTTGGCAGGGATCAGGTAACCTGGATCACGCAAGGAACCTTTAAAAGGAGACATCCTGTTTCTGTTGCTGGTAGGAGGGCAAAGACCTTGCAGGGTCATGGTCTCCACATGCAATGGGCCCAGCACTGACGCAAAGGCACACATCACACACTTCAGGTCATCTCAAAATTATCAAATATGATTAGAAAGGTGTTGATACCCCATAGTACAGGGTCATGCAGCTGGGGGTGCTGCCAGAGGCCGTGTCCCCAGGGCTTGCCTGCATGGAGAGCTTGGGCAAAGGGAGGCAAATTCCCTTCCCAGGAAACACCCTTCCCTCAAAAGGGAAGTACAGTTCTATTCTGCATGGAACAGACTCAGCTCAGGGTCCTTCCTCCAGCATCAGGAATGGCAGATGCCCAGGGGAGGACACAAGATTTATGTACAGAGGAGCAGTCCCCAGCCTTCCATCCCTCCAGCAACTACAGATACAAACCTCCTGAGGTAGACATCCTCTTACTGTATTTATTAACCTGTGGGAATTTCAAATCATTAATATGAAACTGCTCACTGAAGCAGAACATTTAAAAAATACTCAGACCATCAGATATTAAACCACACAAAGGCAAGTAACTTTTGAAGCAACTAAGAATGGCACATGCTTCTGTCTAGGGACCAAAATTCCCCCAAATTCATTGGACACTTGGCAAATTCTTGGTAGATGAACCTTCTCTTTAGATTTCACCTCCCAGGTTGCTTCACCAGCCAGCAACGCAGTGACAGATTCAATTTCAAGCAACAGAAATACCAGTAAAAGTGAATTAGAATTAAAAATTAATCATACAAGGCAAATAGTGTATTATCCTATTTTTCACTTGTACATAAATAGTGACATTTTAGAATAGCAGTGTCAATTGCACATGGCAAAATATGGATTGGGGTGGAGGAGTTTAAAATCCTCAAAATATCTCAGGATTGTTTAGGACAACACAACTCTCTAACCCAGTGTTTCTTGTCTGAAGTTAAGGAATGCATTGGGCAAACTACTCCTAAAAGAAATGCACTTTAGAGATATGAATGCAAACCTTTTTCTGCCTGGCAGCACAACTCTTAATAAAGTTAAAACTTTCAGGTATGTTTCATGTTAAACAAGGCTTTATGTAAGAACACTGTAAAAGCAGAACTACATTTAAATTGTGTGATGTGATTTTTATTAATGAAACTTCACAAGTGGAATTTCAAGTAAGACTTAAAGTGATACTTCTCTTAAATTACAGTTTTCAACTGTAATTTGTGACTCTCACTAAATTCTTCTGCTGTGTCCTGCAGGAGCTGAGTAGCTCAGACTCTATTTCCCTGTCCGAAAATGCTGGAGCAGAACTTAAGAGCTGAAAAAAACAACTGCTCATGTGGAAATTTTTTAACCGCTAGCATCTAGAAATGGTAATTTTCATTTTTGCTATTTTTTTCACAGGTTTTTACAATAAGCAGGTTGGAAGGGACTTCGAGGGGAGTGTCCCATTTCAAAACAGTGACAACTTAAATCAGTTTCCTCAAGAGCCTGGTCCAGCTGAGTTCTAAGTAGCTACAAGGATGAAGACTTGAATACATACCTTCATTCCAAGTGATTGTTTTTTCTGCCTGGTTCAACCTTCAGGCAACCTTCTGAATAATCAGCAATGAATTATATTGACAGAGAAGTTAACGACAGAATACCTTCGACAAACCTAGAAGCTCATGCAAGTTTTTCAGTATCTTCTAGACTTGTTTAATTATTACATAGACATTGTTCTGGGTTAGAAAAAGTGAAGCCTCAGCTGACAATAAAACACTCCGAATTACTCATTATGACATAACGACCCAGCACCTGACAGCAGCCCTTTAAGTCCCTCCAAAGCCCCACAGAGTAAACAAGAAAATCCATTAGCCTCTTGTCAGAGGTAAGAAAGGTAACTCCTCAACAGAGCTGGGTTAACAGTCAGCTTCAAATCTAAGACGTCCAACTTTAGACTGAGATCACAGTCTCAGTCACCTGGTCCAGACCTTGAGTACCACCCATCCTGAAAGTCTAATACAATTACATTTGCACTGACTAAAAATAGTCCAGCTTAGCTCCTGCTTTAATCCTCAGTCACACTGTCATCCCTTATCTACAGTACAGATACAATGGAGTATATGTGAGAGAACATATATATCATCAAAAGCATGAAAGCAGCAAAGAGCAGTGATTTCCAAAGCAATTTTGCAATAATCTATTGGACTATACATTTATATGTATTTAAAAATAAAATCTTGTGATGCTTTGATTTCATACTGGCCTTGAAATCAGCTTCTAAGCTTTGCCAGTTTTGCCAGGTGGAAAAAAGCCACATGAATTTTATGTTTTCCCTACATTTACCTTCCTCTGTCCTGCCTGGTTATATGCAGTATTTTTGCAGCCCAGCTGGACTCAGGCTGACCAGATCTGAGTGGGAGGGATGAGGATGAAGGTAAAGCTCAGAGGTTTACACAGTAAAGACTGCCCACCCCAGGCTGCAGAGAGCCCTGTCTGCACTCTGAGGCTGACACGGCAATTACAAGGGGAACACAAACACATTCTCTGCTTTGGATCAGAAAAGCAGTGATTTCATCTGCAGATCAAGCAAAAACAGAAGAGGTCCTGAAAGTCACCAGTAACTTATTACATTTCTTTAAATGACATCCTTTCAACAAAATAAATTAATGGAAGCAGAAAAGACAATGAAAAAATCCTGCTGCTACTCTTCTCAAGTGTTTATCGAGCCCAGATTTCTGTGATTTCCCCTCAACCTTCCAGTGATGCATTCTGAAAGCAAAGAGCTATTGCCATCAGGGGTGGGAGCGCCTGACAGGCAGGCAGATCCAGTTGGCTCTGAGTTAGTGGCCACCACCACTGCCAGCTGCAGTGGCACTAGGATGGACATCAGGGCAGGCTCTAAACTCAAGCCCAAGCTGAAGGGCTCTGGAGGCTCATGCAGCTGTGTCCTCATGGTCACGTGCACGTCCAACCATCTTGAGCTTCCCTGAGCACCATGTCAATCTGGAAACACTTGATAAAAAAGCCATCACTGGCAACCAGGCAGAGCCTTGTTGGAATAGACATGAGCAAACCAAGTGACAAATACCTCCCAGCATGTGCTGTAAGTCACTGGAATTCCAGAGAGCTTAATTCTGAAGCCACACATAATTAAATTTTGTCAAAATTGATTTTTATATTTAAGTGCTGCTGAGTCATAGCCTTATTAAAAATTACCAGAATGGGAAGCATGATATGTAGAAGAATTCAAAGTATTTTGATAGTCAAAAGAATGCTTAGATGCTCACTCAAGTTTGCACACAAACACTACACCAACATCAGCATGCTAAGCATCCCACATTTACTTGGTTTTCCCTTCATCCCCTGAAAAAGGCATCCTGGCACATAGACGAGAAGACAGTGAAGAAATAACAAAATTTGTCAGAGTACTGAGATGTGTTAAGAGTGAGGACTGTTATAAACATTGACTCAAAGTAAGTCAGAGATGACAGGCAGGTAGGAAGTGAACACCAGCATCATGAGACTCATCCTGGGGAGCAGCCTTTTTGCTCAGGTGTAAGTGTAAGAATATAAAATCAAAACAAATCACCAAACCAGCATGATACCTGAGCCAGCCAAAGGTTTAATTGATTTATTTTAACTGTCACAGAAAGGAGTGGGAGGGGAAGACAAGAAGGGAAAATAAACAGATAAAAGCTTCAAGTGAATCCACCTGTCTCCCCTCGCTGGAACACCAGTCCACGAGCTCTTTAGATTAAAAACATAATTTTATTTTTTGTCTGTACCATACAAGAGAGGCCCAGAAGACCTATGAAGTTTCATAGAGCTGCAGCATTACAAATAAATAACAATAACCCACTTAATCTCTTCTTAATGCAGCCCTGAAGGGAATGCAAGTGAGATTATCATCCGGCAGCATTTATTCAGCAGAACTTCAACTATGGTTCCCAGCCAGAAATTACTACCCCTCCTCCAAAGTGTCTGTTGGCTTCAACAGAGCAAATACAAATGTCAAGACTTGGATCATAAACTGTTAAAGAAGCTTTGTTACAGACAGGAGGGGAAAGAAGAGCATGTTACTGCGTAAGCACGGCAAGAGACTTTGCATCAGATCCAACAAAAGCAGTGGAAGAGGGTGGAAAACAATCGAAGAGAAAAACAAAACCATGATTGCAACATAGGCTGGAGGCCTTGAGAGCTCCTGCTCCCTGTGCTGCTGCCTTGCTGCAGTTCAGAGATGGCAGGGGCTGTGGTAAATGCCATCCCCTTCCCAGCTTCTCTCTCACATCCTGTGCAGAGAAGGGCTGGTGCTCTCTGTCAGGCTGTAGAAGAATGTTACAGATGCAAAGGAGCTTTGAGAGAGAGAGCAAAAATGTTCACACCAAAACTACACTTACAGCAACCAGTTTTTCAGGAGACACATTCACTCCTTTCACATCTTCTTCCGGCTGTTCATTTTCCTTATTGTCAGTGCAAGAGACAGAGTCTTGGACTGAGCAAGTGCTAAGCAAGTCTGGCAAACTGGTAGATGGATACTTCAGAAGATCCCCTTCAGAAGATTCCTACTCGAGAGACAACACAATATATTACATCACATGCAGAAAAACACCAGTGTCACAGAAAAACTGCTCCATCTCACTCACCCACCCAGTGTGAGCTCCCTGGTAATCCTCCCTGTGTTACACACTTCCATGTGCTCAAACTTTTAATGGTCTGGTTATAAAAAGTAGGCTTGGTTTTAAAGTGTATATATAGTAAACATAGGCCAATACACATTTAAAACATTTGGATTTCATAAAGAAGAATTTAAAATAAATACTTCTTCAGCAGCCTGCTCCTCCCAGCTTTGAGTTTAGTAAACATCATTGAGAGTGAAATGAGAGCTGACAGACCTCATTACTCATTCCATTGAATCCCAAATCACACCCTGTGCTTCTGTTCCCTCCCTATGGATGCTCCCTTCACATGTTTATCTACCTACATGCGTAAGAATAATACACTGACAACCCTACTTAGGACAATACAATGAAAACTGACCCACCAATCCTCTACCAACTCAGTCCTGATGCTCAAGCATCTGCTTCTGCTCTTTGCCATGTTTTCTGGCAGGCAAACATGTGCCTCAGCCAAAAGCGGTGGCCAGACAGATTCACTACTTTCAGAACAAATTCTGTGTTACTGATCACTCACCAGACCAAAAGGCAAATAACAAATAATGCCCAGAGGGAGCTGCTAGGGAACACTTCACATACCTACACCTTTTCTTGGGCTGCCAGAAATACAGCACTGCCTATATTCCCTCCTGCTTGCCTTTTCAAGTCCCCCTTCCAGGGAATGAAAACTGTCCCAGTGCACAGAGCACAGGACAAGCAGATTCACAGCCTGATCAGAAAAGTGGAGTTTTATGCCCTAAGCTTATGCATGATGATTATTTTTATGAGCTCACCATAGGAACAAACACTTAATTTTAAGGAGAAATAAATGCACTCTACTGCCTCGTGCTTTGGCAGACTCCAGCTGTCTAAAGGAAACACAAAATGTAACTACTTCAGGTCAAATTGTGGTGTTTCCAGAATAAACACCTGTGGGGTTAACACCAGACTGTGATCCTGAAGGTCTGCAATGAACTTCAATGTCTAACAGAAATGTTAGAGAAGTCACAGGCTCTTCACTTTGAATATGGTGGAATAGAGCCCCTTGAAAGACATGTGCCTGCAGAATCCTGGGAAGCCTTAAGAGCATCCAGATATTAAAGCCACAGAAACCTGCATTGGGATGGCTGGGGAAATCTGAAGGTGAGGCTAAGAAAAGAATTTAAAATATAGTGACACAATGGCTTGCTGACTCCCTGGAAATAAAGGTATATGAGCATTCTGTTTGGGCTGAGATGCTCCTGTCACCATCTCAAAGAACCTGGTGACCCCCACCATGCAGGCAGTTCCTAATTTGAGGTCCCTGGGTTCTTTTGGGATTCAACTGGCCACCCACCAAACACCTGCAGCAACCCAGGTCCACAGGTAGCAGGAAATGATCCATGGAGAAGAGCAAATAGAGGTGAGCAGGTTTTCCTTAAACAAGGAAGAAAAATGTTATGCAATATTTCCTCAACCTCTTCTGTGATCAAGGCAGAACAAGAATAGAGAGTCCAACTGATAAATGAGTTCCACTCTCATTTCCCTGAAATTTCATGTTTCTTTATCTATAAGAGCTCTACTCCATGCTATTAACAAGGACAAAATAAGGAACTCAAGGCAAGAGATCATTTTCAAGAAATCTCAGGCACACAGAACAGAGATGAGAGGTACATAGGCTGTGCAGGCAAGAAGCAGAAGAGGCTCAGAACAGCCTGCTTTACTTAGGATATAATTTTAAGAAAATGGTTTTGGCCGAAACTTAGGTAACGTCTGCATGAATAAATACTCATCTGCACACTGAGTGACAGTGACAGTACAAGCAAATCATTGATTTGGTCTATACTGTGCTGATTTGCCACAGATTTATGGCAGCCACTGATATATTTCCCCTTGCTGTGCATTAAATTTAGAGCAGCAAACACGCACACGTGATTCCCTATGGAAAATCCACCCTTTTCAAGCAGCACTGGCACAAATTTGTGGATGTACTTTTGTGAGACCACCCAGGAGATGTCTGTACCTTGCTAGAGACCACCAGCTGCACCAGGCCAGCGGCCGAGCGGAGGAGGGCCACGGCGTCCTGGTGGGAGAGCCCCACCAGCGACTGCCCGTTGATCATGAGGAGCTCATCACCAGCCATCAGCCTGCCATCCCTGCAGAAACAGAGGGGAAACATGGAGCTGCAGGGGGGTTCTGCACAGCGCCAGGCTCCTGTGGAGCATGGGCAATGTATGATCTCACTCAGCTAAGCTCACACTGATAGCACAGTGTTACCTTCTAGAAAAAGGGGCTCAGACAGGTGCCCACAAGAAATCATTGTTATAACAAGGGGCATTTCACCCTCTTTGCAGGGCTGAGACTCCACAAGTCTTCTCTAACTCACCGGATTGGGTCAGGAAACAGCAGCAAGCCCCATCTCCACCCCATCAGGAACAGGGCTGTTAGTGAGCATGGGGGGGCTGTGCAACCAATCCCATGGGAAAGACATATCTTCCAAAAAGAGACTTGGGAGAAAAGCCCTACAAGCCATCATGATCCTTGGTTTTCCCTCCACCACCAAGGATGTATTTGATCTACAGTTTGGACAAAACCTTCTGGAAGAAGCTTCAGTGATTAAACACAAAAATAATTTTTTAGTCTGACAATGCCACATTCTCACCCTCACACCAGGAGAGGGAAAAATCCCTAATATGATATTCCATCACATCCACCACCCTGAAGGCACCAGAGCTGCCTCACCTGTGTGCAGAGCCGCCTTCCTCCACATGGGTGACGATGATGCTGTGAGGGGAGCGCTTTGACCCTCTGCCTCCTGTTATCTGGATTCCCAGCCCGTCCGTGCCCTTCAGGATGTGCATCTTCCATATGCGGCAACCTTCTCGCTGAGAGAAAACGTGCAGAAAGTCCTTCAATTTGGATTTGGAACACCAAGAGAGGGCTGGGAGGGTATTGGGAGGGAGCTATTTAGCACCTTGCAGCCCGTCACCACACACCTGTATAGCCCAAGCTATACTGGTGTTATTGCTGAGCTTTGCTATGTTAGCTGTGGTCCAAGCGAAGGAGGCAGAAAGGAGGAGGCAGCACAGAGCAGGGTCAGCACGTAGAATTTTCCTTGCAGGGGTGTTTGCAGCTTTTCTGAGCCACGCAGAGGCGCTGCTTTCAATTCTCTGATCCTTCCTGGAGCAACCAGCAGCCTCAAACCCCTTCGCCAAAACTCAAGGATGAGCCGTGCCAGGCTGCAGAGGAGCAAGATGTAGTTCAAGGGGGACCTTGAACATCAGGTGGTGCAGCTGCTGTTGCAGCAGGGACCAGACTTGCATCACACAGCAGTGCTTCCCTCTCCAGAGGGGTTTGCAGGATTGGAGACATAGGAAAAAGAACCACCAACTTCAAATTATCAGCTGCAAATCAAGTATTTCTTACTGGGCAGCTGTCGCACAGATTGTAAATAATAAATTTACCCACTGTGGAGAATAATTTTCAGTATGAGCAAAGTAATAAGCAATGTTCAGGACACCTTTATTGGTTTTGGTTATTTTTAATTGTTATAAAGATTTAGCCAAAAAGCAGTTTACAAACTCCAGAGCAATATGAAATGCAAAACGGAAGCTAGCTCCCACAAATGCTAATGGCAGGACTGGGCACAAGGAAACACAAGTGTGACAGTATCAGCAGAGCAAAAAAGGAAAGATAAACAAGCAAGCAAGACAAGTAAGGCAGTTGCCAGGATGCTGTCAGAGAGGGGAAGAACTAGGACTACAGAATTATGAAAAACTCTTGGAAGTTTTCAAGCTTCTAAGACAGCAAAATGCACAATTCAGAGGCAATTTTTAAGCCATGTGTTGTAGCCACCAGGCACCAGGTCAGCTATTTCTGACAGGGTGTGTTATGCACACAAGTAACATTCTCACAGTACCCAAACGCCCAAGTAGCAAAGATGATTAAAATTTCATAGCGAACTGTGAAGAGCAGGCACAAATCGCTGCTTGTTTCTGAGAAGGAGAACTGCTAAATATATTGGCAAACTCAAGGGTTGTGACAGCAACCTGCAGATTTTAGGCCTCTGTTGTTTATCAGAGTATGAAGTGAAGAAAATGTGGGGTTTTTTTGAACCCTGCAACTTTTAAAATACAACTTTTTCAGATAAAGGAACAAAGAGGTCAGTATCTACATTAATATCTTAAGAACAAAGTGAAAAATAACAAGAATAATTAATAATTATCAATACTAACATTACTAATGTTAACATGAATATTAATAATAAAAACTATGATATTAATGAATCCCAGCCCTTAGTCCACAGGCAGAAAAAACGGAAAAACCAAACCAGGTTCTATAAGAGGTGACCCAAAAGTTTGAGCCAGAAAACATACATCTGTGGGTAATTTGTTAACTTGAAAGCCTTGCAGATGGGCAATATCCCAGCAGGTTAACTGGGATCTTCAATGCCTTCATAAAAGCCCAGTCTCCTGCTGAATAACAGGACATGTCAGGACAGAGAATGTTTTAAAATAAATTAGAGTGACACATGAGACACTGTGTTAAATGTAGGGGCAAGAGTCAACTATATTTATCCGCTTAAAAAACAGAACTGAACTCTAGCATGAAAATGCTCCAGAGAAGTTTTATTGCTATGAAGTACCTTGCACACACAATGAAGAGAGTACAACAGAGAAATACAATCTCTCTGCCCCCCACAACCCAGCCCAAGCTGAAAGGATGACCATCCATTCTCTTCATAAGATGCCACTTTGAATGTCTAGTTGTTAAACACAGTTTGGAAGCAGACTTTCCAATAAAGTTTAACAATGCAGTCATAAAATTGCCTTTAATGACTTGAAAAATCTTTTTGAAATGTAAGTCACACCAAGGCCCATAATGAGCTGGCTTGCACTCCTTAGCACTCTTCTTCTATCACCTATTTTATTACAAAAATTCCCAAATTTATTCTTAACTGACCAATTCTCAAATATCCATATACAGAGCACTTAACAAGAGCAAATGGCAAGACTGCTGCTCTTGATGCAAGCACCGATCTTACTCCCTTTGAATGCCCACTAAAATCAAAAGCCCTCTCAAAGTAAACAAAAGCACTTGCAAAGTAAAGCACTACTCAGTCCAAACATGGGCAGAAAAACACCACAACAGAGACAACAAAAACATCTGGCATATGCCCAAACATGTATTTCTATCACTCATTTTTCAAATGCCACTGTCACCAACTCCTGTGTAAGAAAAGGCCCTTCAGTCCTTGGTCAGCTACAGGCATTTCATTGGGAATAAACAACTCAGCGTTGTCAGCTGGAAATCAGAACCCCTCACTGTTCTTCCCTTTTCTTCATAAAACATTCATAGCTCTTCACTTAACCATGCACTGAAAGCAAACACCCCCCACCAACACACACATACCTCTGAGGGATGTCACTCCCAGACTTTGAAAGCTTTGTATAAAAGAGCACACTGCCAGCCTTTCCTCAAGGCCTCTGGAGAAAGGGGTGTCCAGCAGAAACCCCTTTCCCTCCCCATGAAGCTGCTCTGTCTTTTGTACACAGCAGCATGGGATACTTCACAGCTGGCCTAAAATGGTGCTGCTTCGAACATGCATTTTATGTGAGTCCATCACAGAAAAGCCTTAATAGTAAAGCTCTCTGCCAATTCCAAGGATTTGTAAATCATTTAAATATTACTTAGAGCTGTTTTTCTGAGTTACTGGGGACTCACAGGTTAAACTATACAAAGCTTAAATGCTTTAAAAAATAAGAAAGAAAAAGTAGTAACGAATGTGTTTGTTTTCAGAAAATTTTTGTAGTATCCTATTTTCAAGCTTTTCTTCATGAACAAAACCACTACAATCTCACTTAGTCTTTAAATGAAAGCTAGGATTCTGGTGCGTTCACTCCACTCCAGAGACTTGCAATATCCAAAGGAAACTCCAAGAGTGGTTAGATTTGGCATTTTGCAGGTATGATGTCACTGCCCTTGGAGCCTGCTTAATCCCTGCCCAGAGGACGAGTTTAAATGCTGACCACTCTTCTTTGATCAGCTGCACGATTCCAGTTGCTGCTCGGCTGCTGTCAGTTCCAAATTTTTATTAACATCTGAATTTTCCCATCCTCTCAGAATAATTCTCACAGCTTCACTTATAAATAACTCAGAATAACCTCCCCCCAGCTTTGTTCACCAGTGACACAAGAAATCTGTACACGTGCACTCAGCACTTGGTGCAAAAGCACTTCAAGCACAAAGCACAGATGTGCTGATGCCAGCTCAGTCTCAAACTCCAAAAATCCTCATCAAGGACAGAGAGTGAGGCACTACCAGCCCCTAACGCAGCCAGGGACAAGGCGATATCCAGCCTTGGTTACTCCTGAGGAGACTAAACTGTATCCTTTAGCCAAAGGCTAAAGGCACAAGCACTGGGTGCAGCACTTGAGAACAGGCTCACAACATAACATGATGTTACAACCTGCCATGCAACAGTTGGCTTTCATTACTAGGTATATGCTTTTGCAAATTATTATAAATTGTAACCACTTCTGTAGACATAGTGCAAATTGTAATGGCTCTTGTGGACAGTGTAACTAAAATTGTGCATAAGGCAAGGCTATCACAAGATACGACCACTCTGCAAAATGTACAACCAAGACAGCACAGGCAGGGAACAAAAGACCATAAAAGGAGAATATCAAGTCTGAAGTGGCACCAGAAGACCACCTCGGACTGTCTCCCTGATGGAGCCTTGGAGACTGAAGCTGTGGGCTTCTTCAATGCTGTGGCAACCTAAGGTGGAGTTGTGGAAAACGGGTTCCAAGAATGTGCAGTGACTTGAGGAAGTAATGCAACTGCAACAGTATAAAGGACTGCTTGCTAAAGAATTGGACACACCTCTGGCTATTGCCACGCACTCAGCGCTGTTACTTTTCCTTTATTGATCTGTCCCTTATTATCCCTAATTAAACTCTTAAAATTTTGAGTGGGCTTTGTTTCTCACAATGAGATAAATACTTGCATATGATAATCCAAAAATTACCATGCAATTCACCTTAGACTTGGCCAAGATGGACGCTCAGAAAGACATGCTTGCCTTGAGAGTTTCAAAGCAATAAGAACCAAAAATTCATTACTAAGGACTTGAACAAACCTTACCTCTGCCCAGATCCACCCCACAGACTTTGCTTGTCATCCCAGGCAGCAGCAGCCCTGCCTACATGGATTCCTCCCAACAAAGGATTTCATGGACATGATGAACCAACATTTATCAAAGTCAGTCTCAGAGGAGGAGATGAGATTGTGTCATCTCTTGAAATCCCTTCCAGGCTTGCATTTTTCGACTTCCCTCACACAGCAAGCAGAAATACAAATGGTCAAGCCAGGCTGCAGCTGGACTAATGGGTAATTTCTGTTCTCTGCAGTTACATCACTCTTAGTGACTCAACTTTCCTCCCAGCTTGGCTCTTTCAAGGAGGGAGCCCTTAGGACCAGATTTTTCCACTTGAATCTGATCAACCTCAAAACGCCTAGGTTACAAATAATTTAAATGTTTTAAAAGACAGTACGACTATTCTACTTGGATTAATTGCAAAGTGGGGGGCCCACGGGGTAAGGGTCATCTTATGTAACAGACCGCAAGTGAGAAAAGAGAATACAACTGGCAGCTTCCAGTGGGTCCCCACAGGCCATTTTTTCTCCACCGTGAGGCCACTGTACATCAGGCAGCCTCCTCTGAGAGTGAGCCTACATCTGGAATAAACTAGGAGTGCTGCAGATCAGAAAGGGAGCGCACTGCCAGCACAACGTGGGGAAGCTCGCCTTCCGCCTGCTCCGAGTGCACACCATCAAACGCTCCATTTCATAAGCACATCATTAATAAAACAAAAAGGAACATTTTTCCTCCAAGTGTTGAGGGAAATAAATAAATAAATGAGCAAAAGACATTGGAGCCATTCTTTCCCCCGCTTCCCCTTCACTAGCTAATTGCAGGGGATTTTAAAGGAGTTTGACTTATTTTGACTGTGTCGTGTTCAAGAAGCTGCAAATCTGTATATACAAAAGCAAAAAAATTGCTTTGAAATCTTTAATAAAAGACAAGCTTGGCAGTAGCAACATGTAAACAAATGGAAAACAGAAACACCGTAAGTAGTTAAAAAGCGAGACAGTAAAATGGAAAATGTAAAATAGTTTTCTACGAAAAAGCACTTTCTGTCACAGTAGCAATTCAGACAAAGCTGATGTAAATATGTAACAATTTTAAAACAAAAACAGAGATAAGCCCTGATAAGAATATCAATAACCACGCAAAGTCTGTGTGCACACAGTGACTGACTGACTGCCATGGACCTGAATGCAGCCCAAGGGATATCTCCCTCCATGCACAATTCAACATGGATTTTCACTGCCTGTCTGCAGGGACCAGTTCCCACTTACAGACTTCACAGGGTTTCCCATGAGGAGCAGCAGAAGCAAGCAGTGAAATCTTCTTCACCAGCCACAAAGCTGCTCTGGAAATGCACCTTAAGAGAAAGTCCCAAGTTCCATGCATTATAAAAATTTACTTCAATAAGATTCACAGCAGCTGGCAACCAGCATGCTGATCACATAGAGCTGAAAACTAGCACAAAATGCCCCAAACTGAAATGCATGACATTCAGACTTGTAGTGCAGCAACCTTCTCTGCGTGAACAGGAAGAACACTGGGATGGCGATATCAGCACACACCACTGCCCAGAATTCTCCACTGATATGGGATAAATTAAAAGCACTACTCCCAGCTCCCTGCTCCACCTTGGATCACATCATGCCTCCTCCCATTATTCCCCATTCTACAGCAGGCAGGTGGGAAGACAGATCAGTAGCTGGGGAATTGCACCATCACATACCAGGTGAGCAGCTTGAACACATCAGTCTTAAGATACAGTCAAAAGCCATCACTCTTCACATCACAGATATTCATGTGAATGACTCAGTACCAGAAAATCATGCCAAAATGTGATTTTTGCAGATTCATAACAAAGCAATTATTTCATTAGTGGATAATGAGCATATTTTTATCTGATCTTAGCCAGGTTATATTTAAGGCTGATCAGAAAGCAGGACTCCTGCTTTTCATCTACTACCCTGGGTTTTGTTTTCATTGTTGCACAAGCAATCTAAACAACTCCAAGATAAATCAAAAGCAGGGGAGGAAAATAATCTTAAATTTCTTTATCAATAAACTATTCCAAGACAGGAGTTGTTTGTCCATCCCTGCTGCCTATGAAAGTTTCTTAATGCTGAACCACTGAAGCCTTTGGCTTCTACCTCTGGTTGATGAAAGCCATACAGTGTGTCTCCTACACTACTTCAAAGGAACCCAAACCCAACAGGAATCACACAGTATTGATGACATAAATTCTGAATGTCCTCAAAGCAGGAGCCAGGAGTACAGACACAACTGCAATTGCATTTAAGTATCAGCTCCTGATCTCATAAGTCCTCTTGTTTGGACAAACAGTCACCAGACACTTGGCATCTTTTCCCTAAAATGTGAGTACTTTCCCCATGAAAAGAGAAGTGTCCTAGGGGATGAAGCCTGGGGAACAGTAAAAAGCAAAAACATACCCTCCCCCAAACACAAACACATAATTAAAATACACAAAACAGGCAGCACAGCAGTGTGGATGAAAATTCCACGACTTTAAGCAAGACTGTCGCCCAGGGATCCATCTCCTGAGACAGACTGCTTGTTGACATCATTTCCTTGGCAAGCACTTTAAACATTTTATCAGCCAGTGCAAGCACCTGAACTATACCATCACCCCTTACAAAAATCTGCTGGAATAATTTGTCATCCTGAACCATCACCATCTGGATTGCTCAGTTCTGAGCCGTTCCACTCTTGCCATCAGCTGAATCATTATTGCGAGATCAGACAAAGATTTTCTCCTCTGACCCTGGCGGGTTTCTGCCTGGAAATTGCCCCTGAGGAGATCAGGCTTTTAAGGGCTACAAGTATTTGCACTCCACTGGGTACCTGATCCAGACTCATGCTCTTGGTGGGGTTTTGGGAGCAGCTGGGTGGTTAGACTAAACCTTCTCAAAAAACACCTTTGCAGCCTGCAGCAGATTAAAGCCCAGCCTAGAGGTGGTCACCACACACTGTTAGCTAAAGAGGAGTGTCTCATGGGGACTGGTACTACATCTGTCCACAGCAGGAATCTTTTGGGTTTTCTCAGTGCTTTCAGCACTCTGCCTCAAAATATTAAGTGTATGTAGCTTTATAATTTCAACAAATGCCTGAAACATCACAGCACCTAAGCAGACAACATACTCTATTTTTGGGCATGTCCACTTGGCTTCAACTATTCACACTTAATGATTAAAACAAAAAATGGTGTGAACTTGAATTTCAGCTAAAGCTAGTCATTTGCATTTCAGTTGTGGGTTTGCTGTATCTTTAATATAGCACAAAAAAATATTAAAAAAAGAGGCCCAAACACCCAGTTTCTGTGTAGGTGGGAGATTATTTCATAGGGGTACTTTTACCTATGGCTTACAATAGCTGAGTATGTCTGAGACCTCCTGCAACCTTGAACATTCCTGTGCTGCCTTTGGGGATAGCTCATTTCCAAGAGTGAAGACCCCATTTCAAGGTGACACGGTAAAACCAACACATTGTAACTTATCCATTATCAGACTATCTCTACATCTAAGCACCCTTGGAAAGTTCAGTACTAAACAAGATAAAAGGACAGCTTGCTACTCAAAATTAAAGTCTACAGCACCACAGCTGCAGCTATCACTTAAATCACAGCAAAGGGAGGCAGAATCTTAAGTCAGGTGAAAAAATTTGGCAGCAAGCAACTTAACCCCAGAAAACTGTGATGATTGTTGTTTCATGGCAAGGTGGAACATAACTGGCAGCAAAAGATATTAACTGTAATTTCACTGCTAGTTACATCAAAGCACTTTCTAAAACCCCAAGCAAAAACAAGGCCAAGTTTTGTCAGTGCTGTACAGCTACAATTAAAAGACAGCCCTTGTCCCTAAGAGAGTTTACAACCCAAAACAGGCAACAAAGAGGGAAGACATGCTTATCAAAGTGCACATTAAAACTTCAAGACAGTAGATAGCCCCAGGATCCATGTTAATGAAAGTTGGAAGAAAACACAACAGATAAAAAGACATTAAGAACTGAATCAGATTCTGAGGAAGGCCTTTACATGACTAAAAGTATCTACATTAACACCTAAAAAACAGTGTTATTTATGTCTAAACCATGCATCATAAGAAACCCATAAATGCCTTGATGAAACAGTAATTACTGCTTAGGTTGCCAAAAAAATTGATGTACTGCAACTTAGCTTCAGTAGCTTCACTGGACTACCTTGCTCACAGCAAGTTTTACATTTTGGTACAGCAAAAGGGTGAGAATTTTTTTTTTTCCCCATCAAGTTTAACAAAATACTATAATGCTTAAAGCCATTACATTATCTCAAGCCTCGTGTTTAGATTCCTGTAATGTGCTATTAGCATTCCTCTTCTGCTTGGCAAGATAAGGAACATTTTCCACTAACCAAAAGTCAAGGTAATGCTGGCAATTACCAGCACTAATTGGCAAGCACTGCTGTAGAAAGGCTGTCAGCCTTTCCTAACTGCAAAGTAAAATGCAATTCAAAAGCACTCATCCCCACCCAAGATGAGCCATGTCAGTAAGAAAGCAATAATGGGCCTGAGGAATGAAGAGAGGTGCTGATAAAATGTACCGTGCAGCACAAAAGCAAGTCCTGGCTGGTTCTCTGCATACAGACATGTCTGTGTGCACCTGTGCACAGGCTCATACATCTGGAGAGGGTTGTGGTCCATGCAAGCTGAGCTCAGTTGGGCTGTAAGAGCAAACCTGGCTAGACAGGCACACTACTCTGGGGACTGAGATCAGAGCAATGGGGTTAACAGCAAGGAGCCAAGATCCTGAAGCACTGCTGTAATCCAGATCTGCCCAAAAAACCTCCAGGAGGCAAGGCATTAACATTCCATTGCCTTCCCCTTTCTCTCCTTTTGTTAATGGATCGTACACTGACTTCAGAAAAGCTTCACATACAATTTGCAGAACCACCAGATGCTGATCTGTTTCCATCCTGGAAAGGCATCCCATCACAACCCCACCCCACAGCACCACCACCACCCAGTGCACCCTGAACTCCTCCTGTGCCATGTGCTTTGCCACTGCAGAAATACTGAAATGCATAGCCCCAGCCTGCCTCCTTAACTATTAAAGCATTTCCACTCTGCCTAAGGTCCTTTACACAGTTTCCACCAGTTACTGATAAATTTGGATCTGGATTTCAAGACCCTAATAATTTGGATGCTTATAAAGAAGTAAGAGAATTCAAGGGCATTCTAGGGGTGTCTTATTTTTGCTTTTAACAGCAGGGTTTTTAAGGGCTTTCAAAGCATCCTGCTGGGGCCAGAGGAAGCCAAGGTCTCTAGTCTGTTCTGGTACCACTCATCTTTGTCCAAGCTTCCTCTGGCTTCATCAGTGAAATCCAAACCTGGCCAAACCTGAAAGCCAGACTTCTCATCATGTCTGCCAAACCTGGATCAGTTTAAGTCCCCTTTGACAGCCAGACTCCAATCCCTCACGCTCCTAATCTGGTTTTTGCAAACCTCAGTCCTGCTTCTGATCCTGCCCATGCCAGCTGTATCTGGCCATCTCTGGGCACTCCTTAGGGACTGAACTACAAGAGCAGTCCACAGATCTTCCAAAAAGACCAGGACAGAGAAGCTGAGAACAAAACTGAGGGATTCTGTCCTACCAATCAACACAGTGAAATCACAGGACTGGTATATTGTGAGCAAAGCTCACAGTTTCCTTTTCTTTATCATTTTTAGTGGACTCCAGCAGCGCCTTCCCACACTCCTCTTCCATCTGTGCCTGTATAATTACCCTGCAAAACTACACCCTGTCTCAGGCCACTGAATAAAAGAATCAAACTTTGATATCTGTGTTTAAGTTCCCCAGTCTTCACAGGATGTGAAGGGTCATTACTCCAGCTCAGAGACTGCCTAATCTTAAATCACTGCCCTTGACTCCCACTGCTGCCAGCCTGGTCTGCTTTCCAGATCTTTGAGATCTTTCTGTCAGGCAGATACACAGCTTTGCTGCTTTGAATCCCCACATTTTTAAAAGTCACATAGGCTCATCCTAAAAATATTGCAGCATAACTTAACCACCTGTAAACATTAAATGCTGCCTGCTAATTGACAGGTACAATATTTACTGAGGGTTACATACCAGCAGACAGCCTAGCAGATTTGTTTACACACAGTGATAGCAATGCCAAATGCAAGGAGAGACAGATCAAGATCTGAGAGATGAAAGCCAGCCTAAAGAAGGGGACTGGCACATGCACACAAACCAGTAACACAAGAATCTCCTGGCAGGTTCACTCCACAAACAGCATTCATCTTGCCTGTTGTTTCACGATCCAGCATTGCTGTTATGAGCAGCATGCACAGAGAAAACGGGAGAGAAAATGGCAGAACAACTATGTGGTTGCCTGTGGGAGAAGCACCTTGAAAGCAAAAGGCACTGAAATGGCATGTAGATGCCTCAAAAGCTCTCCCAGTGCAACATCCTTTAGACACTGGCCATGAGCTGGCCATTGGGATCAGCACAGCAGTGGCTGAAGACATGCAGATCAATTCAACCTCTTCTCCCCTATTTTGGTTACAAAAACTTCAAATTAACTTCCTACAGAGAGGAAAAAAAAAGGAATTTCCTGGACTTCGCATTTCAATTTCAGTAAAGCTCCAGTGTGCCTCCTGGGTTGGGAAAAGAACAGTGGAAAGGACCAGCAAGGTCCCCCCACATCCATGCTGGTCCCTGAGCAGCTTCTTAAAGCCTTTCCCCCCACCTGCAGCCAACCTCTAGTCTGCCACAGGCTGGGTCTCCCCCCAGAAGCAAATACAGAGCTCCCCAAGGGCACAGGGCTGACAGCTCTGGATGTTCAACTAGTCAGCATGTGGAGGAGATGGTGAGCATGGGGCAGGCAGCGGGGATGGAGCTGCTTTCCCCATGCAGAGGGTGCCCTGCCAATGCACCCTGTCCCTGCAAGGGAGGAGATAACTCCTCCCACGGGAGGTTGGGCTCACGCTTTGAAACCTGGAAGGAGGCTGCAACTTCTGACAGGACATCTTGGACGCTGTTTTCAAAAAGGCTCCTGACTCAACTGAATCTCACATGCCTCAGTACCAGGTCAAGCTTTGAAAATGGAGCTGGAAGTGAGATCTGAGGCTCCCAAGTGTATTTATTCCTTGCCTTTTCTTCTTTTTTTTTAAAAGGAAAAAAATAAATTTGAAGATTTTATTCACTGTCCCTATTCAATACTTATTAAGAAAATGAATTAAGCCACACTGATAGTTTTTTTTTTAGTCTGTTAGCAGCTACCCAGAGATGCTGTAAGTGATGGGCCTCTATAAGGCCCTCTGCTCTTCAAAAAGCGAAGGATGAGCTAGGCATGCTATTCAGGCTGCAGTTATTCACATTTCTTCTCATTCAAATGTCAGGAAAATGTAATTAGTTATGACACAGAGAGAGGTCAAGATACTGGGTGGTGGGGGGGGTGGAGGAATTAAAAAAAAAAATAGAGAAGCAATTTTAATAGATGACACTATACCACAACTGAACAAATTACAGCTCTTAAGTTTTTCCAGTGCCTCAGCTATGCTTCCATCTTTTACAAAACCATGCTAGATATGCTTTGCATTGAAAATGTATTTATTGCTCGCATTAATACATATATGTTCTGAATTTAAGAATTTACTTCTCAGAACAAAATTATTCAAAACATCAAGGTAGCACTAGCACGAGATGGATCTGGATCAAGAGTTTCTTTTTTTTTTTTTTTTCATATATATATTTTTGGCTTTCCACTTCAAAAAAGTCTGATAAACTTCATTTATAACACATGTTTAATTAGACATCTTCAGAACAGATTCAAGAAGCCTTTATATGGACCAGAACTTTGAAAATACCAAACGATTCATTTATTTATTTTTAATCTTTTAATGTTTTTTTTCAGGATGACTACAGTTATGAGGCTTGCAAGACACAAACACCCTACCCTTTCTGTTGCACCATAAAATCCAATATGTCTGATGCAAAGAGCAAGTTTTTGCAATTACCCTTCTTTAAAAACCAGAGGGGTTTTTTAAATTGCTTTTAGCTCCTACAAAGTACTTTAAATTAAATTACTGTAACTTTACAACCACAATCACCACTACCCTGGAGTAGTGCCGAGGAGCACTAATTCAGATGGTGCATTTAATCCTCTGCTTTTCTCAATAGAATTTAGTGATGAGATGTCCACTCACAGTGCTTTGTTACCAGCTTTGAAGTCTTAAAACCAAAACCAGCTGCTGCAACCAGCCCCAAGCCCAGCAAAGCAGCCTTCATCTGTTTATACTATCAGTGCCTCTGGAAAGATTGGCAGACAGTGCTTCTGGTGATAGATGCATACGGAAACCTGATCAAGGCTTGGGTTATTTTCCTCCACCCAGCAAGGCTGCAATTCTAGACAGACAACAAACCCCAAGATCTCCATTAGGACGAAGAGAGAAGCAATGAAAGCACCAACCCCACTGTCGTCCCAAACATTAACAAATTGTCCATCTCATCAACTCTGAGCAAAATACACAATTACTTCCATGTGGCTCCCAGACACTAGCAAAACAAGTTTTGTAACACAAATACATACAACGTGGTTCTGGTGCATCAAAAAGGGAAGCTTCAATCCAATATTAACATGAACTGTAAGGTGACATCAATTCCAGGCAGAGATAAACATGAAGCTCCAAAGGACAAAATTGCCATCTTCTACTGACACCTCCTGCTCCAGTGTTGTAGGGTCATCAGTTGTCTCAACAAAAAATCCTGAAAGGTCAGGAGATAGAAGAACCTACCCTCCAACAGAGATGGAGTGTGACAGAGGTTTCCAACAACTATCATTTAACTTTCCAACCCTCCTTCCCCTTTTTTTTTTGACCCCATCCCACAGCCAGGTGCCCTGACAGGCTTGTCTCATCACCTACAGGCTCAGCCCAAGGTCAGAGCATTGAAACCAGAGAACTGCTTGAGAAGCCAACCTAATTTTCTTGCACACTTGTTGCTTTCTTCTCTAGAAGAACCAAAGCAAACATACCTGGGCAGCCTGGTCCCCGATGTCTGGCATGCCAGCATCTGACAGCCGGCCCCGGCAGGGTGCTCCCGAGCCCTGGTGCTGCTCTTCCCCGTTGCTCTCTGCTTCAGAGGTCTCTGGCTGAGCAGCCTCCACCTCCATCGGAGTGCAGTGCCCGTTCCCGTGCTCCGAGCCCAGCTTCTCCTTGCTGTCCTTGCTGCCCGGTGTCCTGGTGATGACCCCGAACTTCCTGGTCCTTTTCCCATTCTGAGCAGCTCTGTCTCCGGGCTCGGGGCTGGGCTTGGCTTTGGGGTCGCAGCTGTTGCTGTTGTTGCCGTTGGAGGGAGGCAGCGGCGCTTTGCGCTTGATGCGGCGCAACATGATCAGGTAGACAAAGCCGCCATTCCAGCACTGCTCGGCCAGGTAACTGCAAGGAAAGGGATAAGTGAGGATCACCAACCACTCACCCTACAGTGCCCACATCCCAGCCCAGCACCCCAACTCGCTGCGCCCCATCACGTTCATGCGCTGCCTCAGCCAGCTGATACCTGGTGTATGGACACGTTAGGATAACTCGAGGCATTGGCAAATGCTCTCTTTCCTCAGTATGAGAGAAAAATACCAGGAATGGGATCAGCCACCCAGGCTGATCCCACCACAGCATAACAGCTGGAAAATGCCACCAGTTTACACGCCCTGACCTCCATATCTGCAGCATGTAAAGGTGGAGTAAGGAAAGCAGAGCAGAGAATGTTCCCAGTAGAATATTAAAATAAAGAAATACTTTCTAAAAAAACTCTGAGAATCAGGCAGGTTTTATTTGTGCAGAGCCACATCTGCATCTGAAATGAGATCCCTTCAGTGAAACTAATCTTCTTCAGCATATATACATGCTTTGAAGGCCACTGGGAAAACAAAAAATCAGCCACTAGGGTAAGCGGGCACAGCCCCAGTACAGCAAAGCATGGAACTACAAGGCATCTCAACTATTTTCCAGGGACATGGAAATCAGGTGGGTTTTCTTCACAGCAAGCATATTCCAATCAAAACGGGGGCCAAGTCATCTCAGTTGTGCAAGTAGCAGCCCCCAGGTTCTCCTACCAGAGCAAAGCATCACCTCTCCTCCCGAAGTCTCTGAACATGCCTTGAAGGAATTAACATTTCTGCTCCAAACAAACCCTCTGTGACCTTACAGAAACTGCACCCACTGATGCAAAAGGGGAATCTAACTTCATGCTTCTTTTAGGAAAGGATATACCTCAACCCAGATTCTTGAAATATTTGGGTTCTGAGCCAAGGGTGTAACCAACTGAGAGTACAAACAAGCTGGAATTTGTACGTAGCAGGTTTGTATGTGCCCTTTCACACTAATTTAGGCCCCAAAATTATATTGCATTTCTCCCTAGTGCTCCCAAGAGCATCAAATAAGCCTCTGCTGCAGCTGCAACAAAATGAACTCTTCACTAATACAGAGCAGTTGCTGAACCTACAGCTTTTAGAGATGAGAAACTAGGTGTGGGGTTGAACTACAGATCATAAGAGAAAATAGCACAGCATTTGTGCTTGAGAAAGGAAGAACCACTCAGGAGTCTGCCACCAAGTTTTTTTCCTCCCTGCTGCTTGTAGGCGAATTTTCCGTTTCCCTTTCTTAAAAGTTGTTTAGCTGTGAAATAAATCCTTCAAACTTAATCCTGCACAGAGGTGACTTAATGGCAAAACAGGAAAAGCAGCTATGATAACCCCTGAAGCAAAGGAGTGAGGAAAGCACACTCAACTACTCCAAGTAAGCCAGACCAGCCTGGCAGTGACTGGAAGTAACATGATGGGTGTGTTTTTCTGTTCAGGGACAAGAGCTGGTATTTTCACTCCACTTCTTTGCAAAGCTTCGATGTCCCCCACAGACAACATCGGCATTCAAACCACTTATATTTAATTAGGAAGACTGATATTCAAATGAATACCACAACTAAATAACCTTAAAAGCAGCCCTGGAGCCACAGACAGGAAGGACAAGTAGGCTTGCTGTGCCAAAGTTCCCAGTGAATATAAATTGAACTCCAACTCCCTGGACAGTCCTTTCAGTTTTCACCAGGCAATTCTTTTTTTCCTCTCCTTCCCCAGACGTAAAGAATATTTAAATAAAGCCCTAAGCCCATCTTTTTCCAAATGGCTGAAAGCAGACAGCCAACAAGCCCCTCCAGTTGGGAAGCCTCTGCAGCAAAGGTCAACTGTCTGGGTGGCCACAAGGTGACATTTGGCTCTGGGAGACACATGAAGCTGGAAGGACCTGAAGGGTTAGCATAGGGAAAAAAAAATCCTGAGCTAACATGGAAGTATTTTTGATTATCAAGTTAAAAGAAGAATTCTTTTAATCAACTGAAAAGGGGCAGTTCTGTTCCAGAAACAATATGGGCTGCCTGTTTTTCACATTTATCTTTCAACTCAACTTTCAAGGCAGCCAGTAAAGTTGATTAAAATTCATGACTTTTGCTTGCAGCAATATCACTGCACTCTGATCCATCACACATAAGCCTGATAGCACTGCTTCTCCTGGCACATGGACACAGGAAAGCAGCTCCTCTTCCCATAGTTGTGTGGCTTACGTGGATGCTGCCCACTCTGTCTTTACACAGTGTCAACTCTGCCTGACTTGTTTCTATGCAGGTGCATGCATATGGGGCTTTTTGAAACACCAATCTCTGAACTAATTATTGATGTATGTTTTAGTGCCAGCAACCAAGTACAGGCAAAAAGAGGGAACTTAGCATATGTCTAAATAAAGTAATTCCAGAGAGGAAAAAATAATTTACTATTTCACCTCCACTCATGGCCCATTTATTCTGCTCATAAAGTGTAAAGCTGTAAGAAAAAAGGGAGTTTTTTTTCCCTATCCACTCTTCATATACAATTATCCTTCCAGTCTGGAACAGGGTTATAGCAAGTGGTTATAGATGCAGCTGCACTGAAGTCAGCAGAGCTGTGCTGATTTACTCCATATGTTGAGATGGTCTGCATGTTCCAGGCATGCAGCCTGTAGTAACTCACAGGCTTAGGTCTTCTTGAGTACTTCCCAGAAGTTCAAAGAGCACAGTATGTCTCCACAAAAAAAAAAAAAAAAAAAAAAAAAAGTATTCTCTGGGTCAGTGAGCAGTTACCTTTGCATGGCAGCAGCAAGTCACTGCATAGACTGGAGCTTGTCAGGTATTTCCAGACAGGCCAAGTCCTGCTGGGACCAGTGATGCAGTAAATGGCATCATTATCTCAAGGGTTTGTTTCAAACCAAAGACCGGGAAAACTAGCACTGATAGAACACTGAGCTCATACCACAAGATAGGAGACAAGTTGAAATTAATATACTAAGAACTTGTGGTCACTTTATTGTATTGCCATTCGAAGATAGGGATGATAGCCAAGGGGCCTGAGCCACCTGCAATATCTGCTAAGGACATGCCAGCCACTTAGCTGGCTTCCTATTCCTTTGCCTTTCATTCTTATTTAAGTAAAAAGCAAAAAATCCCCACCAGGGAAGCATAGCAAGCTCTCAAACACCATACAAAGAACAGGTAAGGTTGTATCAAAAGAGTGAGAACCTTCAGATTTTAAATTCAGGAGCATCCCATGCCAGAAGGGAGTAGTGGGATAGACTCAATAAAATGTAATTATACAGTCTCTGGATAGCAGAAAACTGCAGAAAGATAGACAGAACCTCAAATCCCCCTTCTCAAGGGTTTTAATGTGTGCAATGCAGAAAAGCCTCTTTTTCTTTTTTTTTTTTCAATTTTTGGTCCCTGTAGAGCATTCCCAGAGATTTTAGCAATCAATACACCAACAGTGTCTCAGGCAGGGCAGGATCAGAGCTGATGAGCATATGCAGCAGCTCTCAGCACAGAGAATCAGCTGCAACCTCCCAATTGTCACTCAGTTTGAACACAAATCTCAGTTTGGATGGAGAAGGTGTGTGGAGAAAAAACGTCCCTAATTCAGCTTTGATTGATCTAAATTTATTGAAAAATGAGACTCTCTGTTTGTCACTTTGTTTTGCAGGGGATGGAATAGGTTTTGGTGAAAGCCTTGGATCTCCAAAACCAGCTAGGAATCCTCGAGCAGATACTCCAGCTGCCACTGAATCACAACACATAACAAATGCTATTATTACTGATATTAAGAATGCTAGAGATTTTACTACCTGATCATACATCTGTTAGTATCAGTTACCAAATCAAAACATTTTACCAGAAGAACACCCACCCACACTTTCTGTATTTTCCAGTCTTCGCACAGTAGTGTCAAATCACCCTGGCACAGCTCGGAGTCCCCTCAGACACTGCAGCATCATCTCCACAAACATGATCCAAAAAAAAAAAAAAAAATCACTGAAATACTGGCTTGGAAATATCTTCCACTGGCAGAAGGAAAGACCACCCAGCTGTCTCTCCTGCTTTGATCTCACCCTGGCACCAGTGCTGGTAAAACCCCAAGCCATAAGCAGTGGGGAAGACTTGCTCTTCTCTGCAGTAGAGGAACTATGAAAATGTTAATATTCCTTAAAACCAGAGGAAAATTGTTTTACACTTGAAACAGAGCTGGAAAGTTATCTCTCGCAAAGCTCAACCACAGGCTGGAAAATACAACCTGTAGCTGGTATCAAGGGATGTTTAATACCCTTTTTGTATCAGAGCTATAAAGACAGAGACACACGTTCACTTCCTTGGGAGACTATTTGGAGTTATTCAGCCAAAGCCCATTTCTTCCCTACACAGCTGAACTGACTGCTGTGATCATAAAAACTGATAAACTCACTGAGTTTATTCCAACTTCCTTGGCACACATGTGAAGTGTCAGACTCGGAAATAGAGTCTTAGACTAAGACAGTAATTTTGGTTTTTTTCACATATATATATAATTTTTTTTTTTTGAGTGTGTGCATGTATAAATATAAAGGTTTACTGACTTGACAAGAGCATGCTGTGACAAGCTCTCTGTCACATCCTATCTCACTTGAACAAATACAGACAGCCACACTGAGCCATGGAAAAATCAAAGCAGATCCAGCAGCCATAAGAAAGCATCTGGATCCACTTTAGGGTCAGAAATATTGAAGTATGTTTATTTTACACTAATAATACTATTTAGCATTTCTCCAGAAATCTTCATCCTGACAGATCAGAAAGTGCTTTGGAAATGATACACACAGAGCATCACTGACATCTCGTCAGCCAGCTGCTCACCAAGCAGAAACCTCAGTCGAGACGACCACTTGCAGAGCCCCTGCCTAGCCCTCCTGGGACCTATAATGTCCTTTGCAGGACAGACAGACTGCTAATTTTTATGCTCTTCTCTGAAGGACTTTGGCATGGTAAAATGTCTTGAAACTCAATCTTCTTCAGGCTGGAAAGACAAAGGGCAGTGCAGATCCTCACAGAACTGAAACCTCCAGCCCCAAGGGGGATTTTAAAAGCTAAACTTAACATTTCTTCATGACACCTGCAAATGAACTAACTTGCTTTTCAGGTAAGGCAAGTTAATGACTAACAGATAGTGAAGGATGGATCCGGATGAAACCCTCAGCTCACTGCCGTCACTGTGCAAGAACATCCATCCCACTAAGGACTGATTTTGGCAAGCGCCAATGGCAATTTTCCACAGATTGCCACGTCTTCAGGCAGGAGTCAGGCCAGCCTTAATGTCTGCAGGCAAAAGGGAACATTGACCTACAAAGACCTGGGCAAACCTTGCTGCATCCAAGCATGCAAGAGGTTCCACTTCCTGAGATCTGCAAGGACACCTGATGACCAGCCCTCTCATCCACCTCCTTGGAGGATTAAGCTCTCCAGTTATAATTTATCTTAGCAGAAAGCAATGGTGTCGGTAAACCTGGCTGTTACTTCAACATAGTCTTGGGCACAGAGCTGAGGCACACCAGGAATGAGCATCAATCCAAAACCTCAACACCAACAAGCCCTTTCCTGTCCCAGGCACTGCAGGCCATGGCACACACAAGGGACACAATGTTCTCTGCCTCCCTTAATAAACATGAGGGAAGGCAGTAAAGGCAAAGGAGAAGTCAGTCATGGAACTCAGCTACTAATCACACCCAGGGAGAGCATTCAAAAAGGGAACACAGAAGGTGCTCCCATCTCCCTTTTCAGGATGAGCAAACCTCAGCCCTCAGCTTGTGGGCAAGGTTAAGAAACAACATCCCTAAGTCTCACAGAGGCACAGCTCTCTGTGGCACACTGCATTCTTCTCAGGACAGTCAAATTGGCAGCTTTCTGAAAAACAAAACTGAATCCAGTGTTTTTTTCTATGGCATGTTTTTTACAATTAAATTTATAGCAAAGAACGCAACTAGATTTAGCAAAAATTTGAAGAAAGAAAAACAACTTTGGAAGTTACATTTCAAGGTATATTTGGTATGGCTGGCAGGAGGCCTTGGGCAAGACCTCCTGTTACCCTGTGAAATCCTGAACTCCCAGGAGTGGTGAAAGGGACTGGAGGGAGGATTGCTGCTATACTTTCATGGACTTCATGCCTGCCTACAGCTTTTTCTGGAAGAAGAAGCTGTGACACAGGACCAAGACAAAGCTTGGTGAGACACCTCACTCCACCTGGGATCAATGCAATGATGTGGCTTTGAAATTGGGAAGACTGAATTCCTTTCCTCTTCCTGTGCTCCACATCCCTGACAGCACCCTAGGCAAGTCTTTCCATGGAAAGACAGCATCCCACAGAGTTGCTGTAAGGTCTGAGGTGGTGAAGCCACTGGATTTAAATACTGCAGTTTCACAATCACCTTATATCTGGGATCAACCTACACCAAACTGCACCACAGCTTTCTTCCTACCCAATATCCTGCTCAGGTGCTGGCATAATCATATGGGCAACAGTACAAATGAACCCAAGGAGGGAACAGATCCAGCTTGAAAATAACCCAGCCACAGGAATTTTTTTTTTAATTCTTCCTCAAGATGAGGATTTTTAAACACAGACACCCTCACCTGGTCCCAGGGGAGCAGAGGCAGGGGACAGGAGAAGAATGGCAGTGCATGGGACCACACTTCAACTCCCACCTCTCACCTAAACAGGGCTGAGAGATGCATGCAGCCACAGCCCAATGCAAGGGAGTTGCACACCAAGCAGGCAGGAGCAGTGTCTGGCTTTGGCTGCATGGCATTCACAGCTTCCAGCTCTGAAACCCACAGGACAGCCACCCTCTCCACACACAAGGAAGCTCAGCTGAATCACGTCCCCACCACAGGTGTGGAGAGAAGACAGGCTGGATGATTTCAATCATGCTGGCACAACACAAAACACATACTTCTGCCCTGCACATTGTTGACATGCTTCCAAAGCATCCAGGGCTTTGGGAGAGCAGCATGCAGAGCACTTGGGGGATCTCCAAATTACACTGCACGTGGACAAAGGATATAAATGTGAATTCTCCACACCTGAGGATCTCCCAAAACCCTGGTGGACATCCCAAACCTAGCAGATTCTGCAGCTGCAGACACCATAAAATCCTTTGGGATTTGCTGACGTATGGCTGTACTGGCAGGGCAGAGCAGTGATGCTGCATTCAGACTGCAGAGATTTTGGACTCAAGCTTTACAGAGGTCCTGATCTTACTGAACATACAACTCCCACATCTGCATTTACAAGTCATAATAGACATAAACACATGGTGGTTTTTGGGTTTGGGTCCTAGAGACAGACTAATTGGGCGTTAAGGAGCCAAATTTTCTTTGTTCCTTGGTTAATGGCAGAGTATGCAAACAGAAATGGGCTAATCTAAAAACCATCCTGGCTCAAATTTGTTAGCTCATAGCTCTGCTGCAAACAGACATTTAGCTGGATACACAGCCACATTCACAAATATAACTTCCAGTTATAATATAGTAAACAATTTAAAGTGGCTAGTTACCAGTTCAAAAATTACAAAAACTTGGGGTGTAACAGGCCAAAATGTTACCAAGTTTCACATGGGCATTATCACCTGTGTTTACTGAGTGACCCATGCTGTGTTACTGTGTTCAGACACAGTCTCTCCCACTGCAATAACTTCCTTCAGAATACAAGATTGTGGAAGCTCCAAAATTGTCCTGTGCAACTGTTCCCAGTTTCTAATGGCCCCCTGTACAACTGATGTTACACTGAGCACTTAAGAGGCAGGTTGAGTTTTACACCTTTTCTGTGCTTTTACCAACGGAGGTATCAATTTCTCTTCCTCTGGAAGCCCAGAGGTGGACAAGCTCTTTCCTGCATTACATATTGTTCCTACCAATGTATAAGACTCACTCCATACTGGAAAGCTCAAACAAGTTCTCATTTGCAAAAACATGGAGCAGAATCACAGAACACTCTGAGCTGGAAGTTCCCAACTTTCTGAGTTGGAAAGGATTCAACAGTAATCCTTGAGTAAAACTTCTGCTCCTGCACAGGACACAAACCCAAGAATCACACCATGTGCCTGAGAGCAGTGTCCAAAACAAACCACCCAGCTGGAAAGCACATTTGTCTCTCATGAAAGAAGGAAGAAGAGGGTCAAAAGCCATCCATGCATGACCCATGTACAAAGCACCTCCAGTGTGTGATGCTGCTGCCATTTCACCCTGAATTCCCAAATCTTGTCACTGTGTTTACACCTCGCCACCCTATTTCCAGGGCTTCCTGCCTTTCCTCCACGCTATTTTAGGATCACCTCTCTAAAGCAACCTCTTTCTAAGCATCCAGCTCACATCCTTCCCTCTTCCTCCCTGCAAATCTTTTATCTAATTCTGCCCCCGGTTTCAAATCACACCAGGAAGCAGTGACAGCCAGGAATAGATTTAACCGGAGAGAAATGGTTGGTACCCAAAATTGAATGAGAAGTTCAGCACAGACGATATTCTTTACCATAATCCAGGATTTTTGCACAGACAGAGCTGCCAGGAAGGATGCCACAAAAATTTCCATGTGTGACTTTGACAACTCCCTGGTGCCAAGCTTACTGGTGGGAGGGCTGTAAGACCATGGGGTCCGAATCTGCCCCCAGCCAGTGCTGCTACAGCAGCACAGGGAAGTGCTAGTGGCAGATGCAGGCTGTTTCTGGGAAGCGAGATCACCCCTTTGGAATAAAACTGCCTATTTTTCCCCATGCAGAAATTATCACAAATTCCCAAAAGGTAAGAGAACAAACACATCTCACTGAAATACCTTTTATTCCAGCAGAAACGTTTCACAATGGTATTTTAAATAGGGGGAGAAATAAAAAAATATGAAACAAAACAAAATAACAATCTCTGCAACATTGTTTTGGCAAATCACATTATTTAGGTTTTAACATTAGTTCTAATTCCCAACGTACCTCTTTCCACTGAGAAGTGAAGGTTTGGATGTCTGCAAGCAATGAAAATGAGAGCCAGAAAATTTAATCAAGTCTTTTTTACAGCAGGAAGCAGTGTGCTGGGTTAGAAGAGACTTATTTCCAATGCTATTGCAGGCTCACTTGAGCTCCTGAGAGGAGCCCTATTAACAGAGAGAGGCCAGGCTTCAAATAACCCTGCAACTGCTGGGGGGCAGATAGGGAAGGAACAAATTCACAGCTCTCAGATTTACTTGAAGGGGCCAATTCCAGCAGCAAGGGCTACTCGCCTTCAGAAGATCGCTTGGCTTTGAGCATTTTCCAGGACTCTTCCTAATACTGAAAATGTTAGCTACTTAAATCAACTGCTTCCTCCTTTCTGGGGGGGAGCAATATCTGTTATTCAGCATCCCCAGATCTTGCAACTCAACCACGAAGCCAGAAACATGCATTTGAGATGAGAAAATTAACTCTTCACTAACAGCAAAATGGAAAACCGAACTCTTGTTCAGAGAAGGGGGAAAGTTGGGAAGCATGATCAGAGAACACTGCAAGAAACCTTAATTCATACGAATGTACCCCTACACACATTACTTTTTGTGTATGCCTAGCACAGCTTGGCCCAAGGAAGAAGGGGAAAGGAGTGAATTTTCCAGAAGTGGTGAGACACTCAACATGCCCGGTGATGCTGCCACCCACCACCACGACACTTACAGGTTGCCCAGACTTGGTGTTCCCTACCAGCCCATCAGCATCTCCTTTCATTTGCACCCACTCTTGCAAAGAATAATTTTGCCTTTTGAAGGCCATTGCCCGCAGGGACAGGAGGTTTATTTAGCTATTTAACATCACTGTTTTGCTCTCTGTGGTGGGGTCCGGCTGCGCACACAGTAAATCCTGGGGATGAACTGCTTTGGGCTTTGACTATGGGCTTGCTGAACCGTGCTTCCCCTGCGTGCTGCGACAGGTTTCCAACCATAATAACCCTGCACAAAGCACCATCTCTTGCTCAACAGTTTCCGTCAGTCACACCAAATCCCTTCTCTCTCCCACTGCCTAAACACATCTTTGATATTTCTGCCGTTTGGCCAGAACAAAGGACTCGCCCTCTCTAAAACAAGCAAACCGTGCTGACACTCATTCAATTTTACAATTCCCCGTGAGAACAAACATTTCCCAGCCAGCTGCCCAGTGAATGGGCAAAGGTTACTTCTGCCTAGGCAAGTGCACTGCTTTGAATTCAGGCACTTCACCAACGGATGCTCAGGATCTCCAGCTGGAAGCAGATCACCAGCAAAAGAGCAGCATCTACCAAGTTGCTGAGGCTGTCACTGACCCAGGTATCACACCTGCTCAGGTGCTAACTGCCCCCAGGATGACACCTCCACTGACATTGCACATCCCTAAAATCAAATGCTCAAGTAAACTTAGGAACTACAGCAGGTCTCTGCAACAAAACAGCCTGCAAGGCAGGAATTGAACTATGCCAGATATACATGTGCCTATCTGCTCATAGGGAGTTTGCTTCTTTCCATGGATCCTCACATAAACCAGCTTCTAATTACATCCTCACTTTCTGTTTTTACCACAGTGAGTTTGAATGAAGCCAAAAGGGAGAAGAATTAAGGAACACACATGGCAGTAGCCATAAACATTTCCCAACTTTCACTTGATTTTGCAACACAAACAAGACAGACATGCCCTCCTCGGAGGACCCATGGATTAGAGCTTGCAGATGACTTCAACTTCTCAACAAATGCTTTGCACACAGTGGAGTTTCTGGATTTAATAGAGATTTTGCTGGCTGTTGTAACCATGCTTCCAGCTACAAAACACACGAGTATCCCTCTGGCAGGACACGATGGGGACTAAAATCATAGAAACTGCCTTGCAACACTCCTCACTAACACCCCTGGAAGTGAAGATTATTTCAACAGTCAGAAGGGTGGATAGTACTCTGCTTTCTGCAGCTATTCACATAACTGTGGCTTTTCCCAGCATCAAATCAATCTTCTCCAGCTGCTTCTGCAGCCAAAACCCATCAGGATTTGCCCCAAGTTGTAGCTTCATTAGATGCTGCCAAATACAACACAGGTGCAATGCAACTTGGAACATGACAGTGGAGTTAAATGTCTTTTTTTTTTTTTTTTTAATTAAAACAAATGGAGATCACATACTTCATTCCACATCAGAATACCACCCCACAGCTTTTCTGCCTCACACTTCTATTAAATCATGACAACAGGGAGAGTTGTCCACTCATTTGTGTTCTTCATGGACTCAGGAGGAGCTGCCTGCAACCCAGACCTGGGCTCTGAGCAGGGGCTGATTCAAAAGGTGTCTGCAGATGCACCAGCCCAGTGACTAAGGACCAAGTCTATGACCATAGAAGCAGGTAAGGGCAGGCATCACTGTTCACCACCCTAGCTGAGTGAAATCCCTGGCACAAGCACTGGGGGACAGTCCCATGGGAGAGGCATTACCCAGAACTGCAGACCCCATTGGGGTTGCTGCCCAGCAGCTCTTGGCTTGCTGGAAATGTTTGGTGCTGTGGTACCAGAGGCATTACAGGTGGAAATACTCCTGGGAGCCCAGCCAAGAGCTCTGCCAGATGGTGAAGAGGTGCAGCATCAGCCCTGCTCACCTTGCACAGTGCAGAAGGGAAGATGGCCAGGGGCATCCTTTCCCTGCCAGCTGCCAGACCCTGGGGCTATGAAGGGTCTGTTTTGCTGTCGGCGCATTGCCAGCCCATGGAAAAGCCAGAGTCAAGGGAATTAAGCATACAGCACTCTGCACTGTGTCTGTATTTCCCAATGCATCACACCATCAACTTGATCATCCAAAGTGACACAAAACAGGAATGACTGCCCTCCTTTTTTAAATTTCCCTTTTTTTTTTTTTTTTCTCCTCTTTTTAGATTTTACGATCCACCCAGAAATCTGCAGCTCTGGCATGAGACAGACCAGCACCACGTCACAAGAAATCCCCTGTAAGCCTTTTGATGACTTTCATCATTATTCACTTACCGCAAATCCTTGCCATTAACAAACTGCACTAAGGGAATCCGAACTTTCAAAGCCACAAATCTCCTAATAACTATGGCCGCTTTATACATGCCTTAGGATTAGCCATGTCATCTGGTTAGAAACTCAAAGCTGCTCTTCATTATTGGATCCAACCTGCCTGCAAACAGGGAACAGACTGGTAATACTGCCCCCGATTTCAATGATGCAGAGGCAGTCATTACATGAATCCTCCTCCTGGGTACACCCACTCCAGTGGCACACATTTACACTGTGCTGCTGTGCCTGAGACCCAGAAACCTCCCTCGAGCACACTGACACCAGCTCTGGCAGACGGCACAGGAGTAAGCTTGACTCCAAGCTTACACTCAGGCTTCACATTGGCTCCTAGTATGCAAACCAAAGGCAGTTTTACAACTATCTGCTCTGTAAATTAAGAATGCCTTTAGTTGCTTTGAAAAATAAGAGCTTATTTAGTCAATACATCGGCTTCTTCAAAGAGCCTTAAAACTAATTAGCCATACTGAGTTACTATGAAAATACAGAGCTTACACTCAATACTCTTGATGATAACAGAGCTGGTGCTTTGGTACTGAAGCTATAGAATTAGCACAAACTTCATCAGATACATTTTCCTATAGGCTCCAAATTATATTTCAAACTGAATATTTTCCTTTCCTGCAGTAGATGTGGGAATTCACTTAATTCATTTGTAAGTTCAAAGCAATAATGATTTTTAGCCCATGTGCAGATCAAGAGTTTGAATATTCAACAGTGACAGCACAAGGGGATGGAAGACAGACACACAAGAAAAGAAGATGCAGAAAACAAAAGCAAAAGCAGCAGTAAAAAAAGTAAAGAGGCTAAAAAAATAGTTGCTGTACTATAGATGAGCTGTACAGCTGTTCCAGTTCAACTTTCACAGGACAGAGAAGTGGGGATTGCTTAATTTAATGCAAAGGGCACACTAGCCAGAGGCAAACCCTCCCTCACAGATGCAGATAGGCTGTCAAGCAAAACAAAGTTTACGAACCCTCACAAGATATGCAAAGGGCAGAGAAGCAGACTGCAAGGCTCACAAATTTTAATTCCAAGAGTTCCTGCCCATCCCTGCTTCTTAAAGAGGGGGTTTACTTGGCAGATAAGCTTTTGGTTCTTAAAAAAAAAAAATCAAAAAAGTAAAGAAAGTCAAAGGCAATAGCAGCATAAGAAAACAAATCTCCCTTTTTTCTGATTTCCATTTATCTGCTTTATATGCAGGTTTACTTACAGCAGAGACCAGCAGGGATGCATCCAAGGGCTCAGCACCACTGGCACTCCCTACAACCCCAGTCCCCCTTCCTCTCCTGCTCCTCCTCTGCTCGCTGCCCCACCCAAAGCATCCAGCTCTTCCAGCTCACTTCCCCTCCCCAAGGGAATCAACACTGCTTGCTCCAAAGGTGTGACAAATCATAATTCTGAATTTCAGGGCAGAACCTGGCAGCAACTAAGGGGAGGGGAAAAAAAAAAAAAAACAAGTTCTGACAGAGGGTAAGGGGAACTAAAAATTGCCATTACAAATCATCACAACAACTTCGTTACTAGTTTATAACATGTCATATAGCTGATTTCCTTCCTCTCCTCTTCCTACACTTTCACTGATTGTATTGATTGGACTTGTCAGCATGTTCTCACATAAGACTGAATTCAATTAAATGAAATGCAACCAACAAGCCAGCAGGTATTCGATGTTTGCCTAAAAAAAAAATCAAGGTGCAACACGTGCAGACAGCCAGTGTCACCTGGAAGGAGGATGCTCTGTATTTAGTAACTGCTATCTGCACAGAAAAAGCCAGAAGCAGACTTTAACCAGCAATTCTCTGCAAGTGTCAGGACAGAAGCAGAGCACGACAACTACTGAATCTTATTTCACACACTGGATCAGAGTTTAATCTGAGCAGCAGCTACATAAATCCAGAGGGGCTCTATTAAAAACCAGTGCAATGACTCATTCCAGAAAGAAAAGCATAAATTCAAACTCTGGGCATCTATATATTTCCTAAGAAAGCCTTTTGTTTAGCAACAAGAATTTCTTTGTTGGACAAGCAGGGGGCTGGATCACATCCTTGTTGCAGGACATTTCTGCTCCTTTAGCAACACAGAAGGGCATTAAGATAGCCCACATGCAAAGCTGAGACTGTACATGTCTATGCCAAGTAGCTCTGCCATGGGCACATCAACACAGTGCTATTTTCAATCCTCCCTGGCCACTGCAACTCTACCGCAGCCCTAAGGCTGCTCTCTGTCCTCATCCACCCCCAACTCTAGAAGTAACCCTGACAAACCCTCACCCTCTCCCCCAAAGTCAGTGGCTTTTTGCCACCTGTCCTCTAAGACCAGGATTTCCTTCCTGGAGCATAGTAGTGGCTCAGAGTCACTGCTGCTCCTTCACAGCCCTTCGAAAAGCTTTGCCTAGGAGAGCATAGTGTCTTTCTTTAGAGACACATCCATCATTCACCAGGAGGCACAAGACTCTCTTTCCTAGCAGCCAGCACAGGACCTCTCAGCCCTGACACCCAGCACTGCAATAACTGCCCCAGGGACTTCCAGCTTCCACTTTCTTCTCACTTAACACCAACCTTCTGCAGCAAGGAGGTTTTGGGTCCACGCCCTCCCTACCAGCCAAAATTAAAGCAACTCAGCATAATACCAACTTATCTGAAGACAGAAATTTCCAACACCACCACCACTTCCCCAAGGCTTTTGTGCTCAATGATAAAGTCAACTTGTGGGTCCTATTTGCTGGTGTTTACTCAGATGAGAAGCACCAAAACACATGGTCTCCACTGGCTGTGCTTGTGGAAGTTACACACATCAGGTAATCTCAGCAAATTCCCATTGACCACAAGAAGAGACACTTCAGCCATCACAGGCACCCCAGAAACAAAAGACATCCATTTTAATCGCCATTGTGCCCCATTTCCATAACAACAATGGCACCACCCCCATTATGCATTAGGAATGAGATATTAAAAACAAAAAATGAAAAATATCAAAACCAAAGATGGGCACCTGTTGATTATCTCCTTTTCCTTTGGTATTATCTTGATGCCAAGATGCTATTAACAGCATCATGTGTTATAGGCAAAATCTTAAAATTAGGCTGCTTCAGCCTTTACTCTGGAATATTGTGGCAGTTGCTATCCCAGACAAAGAAAAATTATTAATGGGAGATGTGCTCTCACATTGATCAAATACAGAAACACCTACCCATAAAAAATTCTGCAGTATGCTGGGCAATTGATTTGGTTACCAGTAGTTCAGGTGTGCCAGCTCAAAGTCTGGGGTCTGGATGATTAACACAACACATGTTGTATGTAAAATACTACAGGACGTAAAGCTTGGCATTAAATGCACAATGATATAGATATTAATGAAAGTTATAGGAAATTTTAAAATCTAACAAAATTGTTATCCTAACAATTACATTTATCAAAATTATTATCAAACTCCAAAAGTTTGATTAAATCTGATGCATTCTACTGGATTTTCCACTTTTCTTGTACATACATAAACCACACATACTCCATGCAGATACACAGAAAGCTCTTTACTATTTTGAAAGCACTGAGCCAGTACTAGCTCTGTCTTCTCATCATGCTGTTTGCAAACTTCTGTTTTATTTGACCAAGCAGAATAGCCCTGCTACAGCTGCTTCTGCATTTTTCATCTAAGACACTACATGTTCCCAAAACCAGAGCTGGCCTAAGCTGCCTGTGATATAGAAAGCAAGAAGGGACAAGGGGCAGCACTGTACTCACAAAGCCTTTCTTGTAGTGGCTATGACTAAAGTCCCTCACTTTGGGGAAGTTTTTGGCAAGGACCCTATGGAAATGTGCTGGCTAACAGAAGAAAGATGCTGTCAGCTCTTCACATGTCCCTGGCCCTTGAAACACCCAGCCTATCTCCCAGTTTAGAGGCTAGCCCTCTTCTCCACATGTTTTTCTCCTCAGTTCCCCCAATATTTTCACTTTTTCTGCAAGGGAATAGAGGCACAAGTTCTTCTCTCCCTCCCTAGTTCTAAGCACATTAGCAGATGTCAGGATTTCAAGGCAGCCCCTTGCTCAAGCAAGGAGAACGCAAAGCCAAAGCATGAGGCCGACTATTTGATCAATAGTCTTTGATTTAATTAGCTCTGGACCATGCTTGAAGTTGATGCCTTAGAGGAGTTGCCACAGGCAAAATTCAGTTTGCAAAAGGGATTGCTTTCACCATCGGAGAAATAAAAAAAAGTATCTAAAACTTGGAGGGACTGAGGACAATTTACCACCTAGAGAGACTTGCCTTCAGCAAAGCAACAGTCATCTGACTTACCTAATAATTGAATTCCTATAAAGAAAAGAGCTATCACACCAAAGTTTTTAATATATTTTTGTGCCATTTCACTTTCATTTTTCAACTTATTTAATACATTCTACTTACCTTCCTAAGTCAGTTCTTTGGACAGGAGGCCAGTATTGCCCAGCAGCTGCCAGCACAAAACTTCCAGCTCTCTCCAAAACGGGTCACAAAAGCCATTTGCTGCACATAAAAATTTGTCACCTCTTCCAGTTTATTCATTTTTATCTAAAAATCAAGACCTTGGTGCATATATTTGAAACAGAGCTGTGAACAGAGCACACCAATATCTACCATATTTTAAGGTCTATTTACTTGTGCCAATATACATATATTAATCCTAATATACTGGATCTGGTCCAGAAGCTAAAAGCCAAGACATAAGGCTTGAAGTAGCAGTCTGGATACAAGTCCAAACTTGGCAGCTAAAACTCATATATAATCATCATTACTCAAATTCAATGAAGGGAGGGCAGACCTTAAATACCTATTAGATTTACTGACTTATTGATTTACTCAGTTTATTAATTTCTTTTGTACCTTTACAGATCCTGTCACAAAGAATTCAAAACTGAGGTTCTCAATCTAAGGAAATGATGGCTGCAGTTGAACATTTGCTTTGTACCATTAATGACACCTCCAGGATGGGTCAAGCACCCCTGCAGACTCAAGTGCCAGACCCTGCATTTCATCCCCAGACGAGCAGTGAAGCCTGCTGAGGAAACTGAGTGGAAGTCAGGAGCTGGCAAGTGTCTCCCCACTCATCCCATTGTACCCTTTTACACACTGCTTAGTGTCTGCTAACACATCCTTGGCACCCACATCACAGTTTGCTCACTGCTGGTCAAAAATATGCATGACAGAGAGCAGTTAATGAGTTCAATGTGAAATAAATTAAATCAAATCACGACCTCACAGCACTGGAAGTGCATTAATCTCTTACACCAAAGCTGTGCAAGGACATAGCTGCAAGACCAGAGCTCTACAGGCACTTGCTGTGAATCTCTCCCCCTGCAGACACTGAGGGCAAGCCCAGCTCTTGAACGTGCTCCACTCTGCAGCAGTCAGGACCACACACAACCTCTATCCGTGCAACTCAGCTCCATCTTTTGTCTTTGACACCACGACAGGAGCACCAGAAGCAGATCTGCAGCTCCCAGAACCCAGGGCTGACCTTTAGTCTTCTCACAGGAGGGCAGGCAAGGTGTCAGTGCAGCTTGGGTACTCAAAGATGTGCAGAGATGCACAGATGCAAAGATGTGACAGAAAAAACACAGGGACATCTGCTGTTCTGCCAAGGTCCTGACTACCAGCCTGCCTTCCAAGTGATCAAGGGGAAAACTCCCAGATCCCACATGCCACGTGAAGTGTTGTAACTGCAGTAGCTGCCAGTTTTAGTCCGACCAAAGTCTTCAGTGTTTGGAAAATGAGAAGCTCTTAAGCACCTCCAGGTGCTCATCTGACCAGGGCTAAGGTAGGCAGGCTGTGGATCAACTGGGCTCTGCCCTCACCAAATCCAGCAGCAGGAGAGCTCTGCCAGGCAGCCAACAAGGACTGCAGGCAGGAGACCCACCATGGCCCCTGCTGCCTAAATGTGCAAGAGCAGACTAGGAAAGAATGATTCACCTTCCATTTTCAGGGTCACATATCATCTTTACTGCCAAGCAGGTGGTAAGGTCAAACTACAACTAGGGAAAAGGCAATTAAAGAAAAGAAAAAAAAAGGAGATAGAACCTCCCCAGAAACTAAATGAAGGTAATAAAAACAGTAACTTATCCACAAAGTGAGAAATGGGACCACTGGAGGAGAAGTGGGGGTCCAGAAATCACAGCCAACCTCTGGAGTCCAGAGAACGTGGGAAAACCTGACTATTTCAAACTTGCCTAGCACATAAGAACTGCTTTTGTCTGCATTAAAAGCTGCACTGCTTTCCCCACCAACGTGACCAGCAGTTACAAAAGGAGAAATCTCAACAACAAAATGCTGAACTATGCCATGCCAAAAGGCTGCTGTCCCACGCCAGCAATGTTCAGAGCTGGACTGTGTTGCCTGCTCACTGCCACTGTCCGCAGGACACAAAAGCTGTGTCACTACCCTCTATGCACAAAAAGAGACAATAGCTCCCATAAAAAGCCATGCAAAGCTTTTTAGTGAGATTTCTGGTCTGGGATCTGATCCACCCCTTAAAGCTTTAATCAGCTGTGCAGTCAGTTGGCATACCACCACTTTAACATTAACCCTTTCAGTTATCCATCTGAGCATTTCTTCCCTAACCCAAAGAAGAAGGGCACCAACCCCACACTCTGTCCCGTATCTGTACAACACATGAAAACATTTTGGTACAAGGTATCATGTCTATATGGGAAATCAGCAGAAACCGCCCTCATCTCATGTCTTTGGGCTTTTCTGTATGCCTATTTTTACTCCACAGATCTCTTCAGAGCCTTGCTAGTGGCCAAGAAAGCTGCTTGACCACAGCAGCTGGGCAGGATGAGTCAGGGCACATTAATTCTTTTAACCCCTCTGCACCTGTGCACTGAGGGTATTGGCTGCTCAGCTGAACACAGCTGGGATTAGTTCTCTCCCATGGAGAAAAACTCATGCATTCCCAGCAAGGTCGGTTCTTCCTAATTCTCAACACCCTTCAGCAAGGTTTAGGGGAAAAAAATTTTAAAAAGACAAGCCCCAAACACAAGGTAGACTTTCCAAATGACTGACAAAAAAATGCAGACATCAGAGCACAAAACATGTTGTGATAACATGGCACATAATACAATATAAATCGAACACACAACAGAGCCTCAGCCGGCTTTATGCTTTGCAGAGCCCACAACTTTTGAATTCAATAAAATAAGTACCCTGACCTTAATGTAGTCATCAACACTAAATAAAGCCAAGTACAGTTGTGCTCCTTTGATCAGTCTTTTCATAAAAGCAGTATAAATAGTGTTGCTGGTTTTCCATATCCTAAGAGGCTTTTACATTTGGAAAGTGTTACATGAGCACACCAGGAAAACAAGTAGTGTTTTGTTTCTTTTTCCTTTTGGCCTTTTTTTTTGTTGTTGTCCTTACTTTTCAAACTGTAGAGAGAAAAGTTAAACAATCAACTCCCAGTGATCCAAACAATGTGTTTACATAAGGGTTTACAAAATGAAAAAGCAAGTTGCTCCACATTCAGATATTCTGTGGTCCTGCCAAGTGTCTCTACAGACTAATGTCCTCTGAGACATAGACTTGTGCTACAATGTTTCTGGCAAAAGCATCTGAATTTTAGAAGCCAAATACAAAGACAGAGAACCACAGCCAGCTGTACAGCAGTGATCCCTGGTGTGAAGCAAACTGCAGGGTTTGGTTTGCTTGGGTCAGTGTTTCTGCTTCCTCGCCATCATTAGGAAGGCACAGACGGACCTGACCTTTCCTGCAGCCTCATGGATTTTAGCAGCCTTCTCCATTACCTGGCCCACATTAGCTCAAAGAGCACCCTGCATGTCCCTGTGGCTGTCAGCCAGGCAGGATTCCCATGCTAACCTGGTCCCTTAGCCATGTTCAGTACAGTGTCTGCAAACTTTTGGCAACTCCACCTGCTCCTGAAATACCAACCCCCAGTGATGCCAGTCAGCTTAGGTCCTTGAGCCAAGCTGCTTTCTTTCCACGTAGTCTTTCCACAGGTTTTCACAATGCCCCAGTAATTCAATTAGCATTATCAAAAAATTAGAAAGGCATTCAACTTCTAGTTTTGCATCTTAAAACCAAATGTGGAGTGTGTTGTTTTAGCCAGGGGTTATAGCCTGGCCTCACACATGCTGTGCAGTAATGTGACCCAGCTTTATCTTCTAACTGATTTCTGCTAATAAGTGAAAAAATATTTCTTTCTGTAACAATTAATATTACAGCTATTACCCTTCCAGTTGATGCATACATGCTCCAGAAAGAAGCTGTTATTATGAAGGTGGTATTTTAAAATACTACCATGTACAGAAAAGAAATTCAATGATGAAATGGAGATGTCTCACACTTGCCATGACTAAATACATTGGCCCTTACCAGGGAGAACTGAAGCCTGTGACACTGTTCTATGTTTTGATCCAAGTCAAACATAGGCTACTCAGAGACCCAAAGGAGCACAACAGCGAAAAATCTTCAGATGCTGCAATACCACTGATCTTTAGAAAGTTGGGTAAATAATACAAATAATCCTCTGTAAATCACACAAAAAGAGCATGAAAACAAATCTGGGTTTACACATCTCAGGTACCTGAGTGGCCTGTCTACTTGGGATAACTTGACAGCATATCAAGGGTCTGAAATGAACATTTGAACCCTTTACTGACCCATTGGCTTAAGGCAGCATCAAGGGAACATGGAAAGAAGGAAGGTCCATCTTATTTTCTCACTTCTCCACCCTAGCCATGAGTGCCCTGTGCCCAGCAACCTCCCAGAGGCAATCTGACCTCTCCTCTATCTGCAAAAAGTACCTTCAAGCCTCAACAAGGATAGAAGAAGAGACCTTTTAACATGAAGTGTGAGGGTCCAAAATGCAGTGGCAGAAAAGATAACCCACAAAATATTTGAAGTCCCCAGCCACAGAGTCAGATTAGAGGGGCTACATTGCTGAGAACAGCCCTGTACAACAACTCAGCGACCAGTTTAGATGAGAAAAATTCTCTCAGGAGCAGAATTTCAGAGATGCACAGCCCTGAGAGCTGCCTGTCATGCCTTTTGGGAGCTCACTTCACCCTCTACTTCTGGGGAATCATCCTTTCAAAATGTAAGTCCCAAGAGTATGTTTTTTCCTAAGAGCGATTTTCCCATTGTCAGTCCTTTAACAATGCTATTTTTTTGCTATTTTTATTTTTTTACAAAAGCTTTATAATCCTCTTCTTTTTCATCTGAGTGGAAACCACTATATGACAGCTTTAAACTTTTCTTTTTCTAAACCCAGCAGTCCCTCCTCAGCTATAATCCTCCTATTGGAAAGATCGGTTTGCAAGTCCTTGCCTCCAGGCAGCCACATCACAGCAACGATTACAGACCCAAAAATCCAATCAAAACCCCTCATCTTTTTGCTCAATGGCCATGACTTTAATTGCATGACAATAACAACAAGAAAATTAAGTGACAATTTGAAGTTATAAACTGTTCCCAACCCACGACATTCATTTTGGCTCCAGGGTCCTTGAACTCCGAGGATGGCACATCTGAAAGCACCAAAACGGCTTTGACATCAGTGTCCCATTTTTAAACTCTCCCAGGCACACTGGCTTCTGAGACCTTTTGGACTTTTGATCACCCTCTGGCTCAGCCTGGCTTTTCCTCCTCCCTCCAATTTTATCCACAATGGCAAACGTTTAATAATAACAGAGGCACACTCAAGTTCTTGCATTTTCTTTATAGCATGATATGAACAGTGCCTGTATAACTAAAATGGTAGAATTTTAGCTCTAAAATTAGAACTAAATTTTACTTCTGTGAAATCAGAACTGAAGAATTTTTTTGTGGGGAATAAAAAGATATCAAGTTGGCAGTGCCTGAACTAAAGCTGGATTGGCTTTCTCCTCAACAAAAATCAGTGGCATAGATTATTTATACTTCAGGGACAATGCAGTCAACACAATTTTGCAACGGATGAAAAACACAAACCTCTCCTTTTTTAAAAACTGCAGTGAAGTCAGAGGAATTGCCACCATCCAGAACAAATCAATGACACACCCTGAAATCAGCCAGATCCAAGAGCAGAGCTTCGGCCAGTCTGCCGCGGTCACAGGGGAAAGCTGCAAAGTTCAGCTCAGGATCCCATTAGTCGCAGCTATGCTTCAGGTCTGCTTTTTTCTTGTAGAAAATACAGGACAGAAAAAAGCCCCTGTGGAGTTCTCTGTCTACTCCCTCCTTCACGGTGCATTCCAACCCCAGAAATTTTCACTTCTATAGACCAATTAATCCCCCATCAGTGCAGTGTCATTTCTAGAGGCACCTGAAAGAAGCACAACTGCAGTAGCAGACACACAGACAAGGCTCTCCCAGGTGTGCTCTTCCCTGCACCCTTGAATAACCAGGTATCAGGCTTTCCCCTGACTGGAGGACCATGGCAGCCCCAAGCTGTACACCCAGCCTGCAAAAGCCCTGAAATCACTTTAGGTGGGAGGTAAAAGTTAATGCCCACCACTCAAACCCTTAAATTTAGAGTTTTTCAAAGGTTTATTTTTTAAAAATTGAGCTACTGATTCGCACTGAGGTTTTTCCTCACAGAAAACAGTTAATAAGCAAAGAGAAGAAAGAAAACATTCCTTTGAAAAAAAAGTAAAATTCTGGAAAGGAAGAGCATGAGATACCAAGGCAGTTGTTTGAAAGCTCTTTCCCAATACACATAAAACAGTAGCCAACTCTTACTTTCACAGTACTGTGCATTTGGAACAACACCGCAAAAAATGGGCGATTCTTTAGTTTTCTTATTTTTACTTCTCTCCTTGTTCTAAACTCTCTTTTTTTTTTTTTCCTTTCCTAGACAAGAAGTCTCACTTTGCACCACTGACCCAACCTCATTCTATCTATATGGCTGACAGCTGTATGCCTTGCTGGATGTCTTCCAGACATCACAACAGACAGCACCAGCACCACTCCCTAAACACACCCCCTCCCCAGCAATTTGTTTTACTAATTATTAATCTGTCTTCAGTAGAGACAGTAATCAATGAGATGTAATAAACATACACAAACCCTGTACATCACAGCCTTTTGTCTAAACAGCACCCCGATGACACAAACAGGAGCTGGGAGCATTATGATAAGAGATTTTGGATGTACTTGTGTGCAGGCTGAAGTGTCCAAGCTGGCTTTGTACACTCCAACCACAAGCGTATGGACTTGCCCACAGCATCACTTATTCTGCTGCCTCAGGCCACAGCTTAGAAAGAAAGTAAATCTAGTCCTTAGTCCCTTAAAAGAAGCATAAAATTGTGCCAGGCACACAATGCAAAGGGCCAAGTTACTGCAGCTACAGAACACAAGTCTTCACTTTCAAGTGTCATAAAGCAATCCAAATATTGCACTGGGTTTTCTTGCACATCTCCATTTAAGTAGTCTCTTGCGTACATCTTCATGTCTTTTACACAGTAAATTCAAGTTTAATTGAAAATGAAACTAGTAAACAACTATTAGAGTCTAGTTCCAAAAGCAGTTTCCATGAGAAGGCACAGAGAAAGGAAACAGTTCAGAAGTCCTGAAAAAGGACAGCATCCAAGTGGGAAGAGATGTCTGCATTTCTTTGTCCATGAAGTGAAGCATTATTTGTAGTGCCTTCAAATTTTGTTTGTTACATCAAAGTTATCAAGAATCAGTATAAAGCCCCACAAGACTTCAAGTTCTTCAACTCAGCTCCTTGTCACATCATCATCCCCTACACTTACACTTAGCAACTGCAAAGCACCCTTCAGGTAAGATGCAATGGCTGATTTAAAAGCTTTCACCATCAAACAAAGGACATGCAATGAATACAGAAGTGAGGAAGCAATTAGTATTGCTGAAGACATGTTGTTGAAACCTCCAGCTTTTTATCTGATTGTCAAATGGGGTCTAGGCAGCTTTATTCAAAACATCCTTGTGTTTGTACTCTAAATATCAAGTACATGTAACTAAATCTAACACCTAAAAAAACCCTCCCTATACTTTTAGCTAAAAGTATAATCACAGTGCATCTGGCATTTAAATAAAATAACCATTAGCACAGGAAACACACAGCATAAAAGCACCAGGTCAAGAAAAGACAGACAAATAGAGAGAAGCAGCATGAGATTGGATTTAATGCCATGTTTACTAGGGATCTGCTGTGTTGAGAAATGTAGAGGACTTCCTCTGGCAGGCTGAGCTACAGGATTAAAAATGCTGGCTATGACTAAAAAAGGGAGATTTAATTATCTGGCTTAATTGGGGAAGGAAGAAAACCAGCTCCAACTTCAAGAAAGCAGCTAACTAAGCAACTAGGACACCTACAGAGCTCTCAAGGCTTGAAGGGTTTTTTGTATTTCCCATTAAAAGATGCAGGTATCTATTTGTTAACTAAAGCAATAGAAAGGAGCACTAGGATTTAAAAGGAGAAACATGCTACTCGAGATGAATTGGATTAAACCATACCAAGACTACAGATTAGGATGAATTAACCTCTACTGTCAGCAAGTCCTGGCAACACTCCGACCCACCATCAGCAAACAAGTCCATAAAATTTCAAGTCACATTCACAATTATTAATCAAATCACATACAGAACTGGCATCAACAGACACAAACCAATCATAGGAAAACTATCCTCCTCAAAGCAGACATCGTGCCCAACCCCACTGACTCATGAAATGCCCCGCAGCAGGTCGTTTGAAGGTTTTGTGCCTCAATAAAGTAAGAACAATATTTTTGTGCCTTCATACTAATTGCCACTTTAGATCTATAGATGAGAACTACTATGGATGTGATCACTAATAAATCATAACATGATATTCACAGCCCAAAATTCACTTTGCTCATCACTCAGCAGTGAATAAGAGCACTTTCCTCTTAAGAGTAATCCAATTTGTTGTGTCTATTTTCACAGCAGCCACACTTACTTTCACAGTCAGGTAGGGTTTTCCATTATGTCCTTCTCATCATTGCACACCATTCAAAAAATCCTGTGCCCTGGGTCCCCTATAGGGACAGCCCAGGCTGTTTCAGCTTTCATCAATCCCCGCACTGGAATGCAAAGTAAATATACATCCCACACAGGTGTGGGCTCCCCTACGTCCCCAGAGCCATGAGGAGATAAGAAACAAACAAGTATTTCACCAACAAACTGGGCTCAGCTCTCAGCCCTTATTAGTCCACATGCTAAACTGGATTACCTAAAGCTGGATGCATCCCTCTGATCCACACAGGTCACTAGCATTAACCCTGTTGTGGAGAAACCTGTGACGGGATTACAGTGACTGCCCAAGGCCGCTCTGCAAACCCAGGGCAGAGCTGAGGGCAGAAGCAAGATTAAGACAAGCAGTATAAATGCCACCATGGTGCTGCACCTGTGTGCTTCTGCACTCCCATCCATGTGCCACGGCCATGCAGCTGCTCCATCAGCCAACCAGGGAGGGATATGACACAATTTAAAGAAGCAGTCTCCCAGGGATCTGGGAGAGTCCATATTGTTGGAGGTTTTCAAGATGTGAGCATGCAGGGTGCTAAATAGATAAGCTCATCCAGTCTCCTATTCCCATTAAACATGGGACCAGATGATGTCTCAAGTTCACTTCCACTCTGGGCTACTGTATGAAATACCAGCCTGGGAGCGTAGCACAAATGGCACTGGTCCATTTGATCAGTCAATGACCTGTTTGACCATCCACCCATGCCAACAGTGGCATCAGCACAAGGGCACGGTGAGAAAGCACAGCCACAGCCAAGGGAAAGGGAGGAAAAACACGATATTCCAGTTTCCCTCTGAAAGGCTTCTCAAGAGGCTCCAGGAAGAACACCATGTGCTAATCCGTCCCCAAGTTTCTACAGGAAAATAGTAAGTGTGCTAAGAGGCCTAAACATTGCTTTCACCAAACAACTGCTCTCCCACTTGTTGTGCTGCTTGAAGAGATGAATCACTGCCTCCTGAAAGCTGTAATTTACTGGGACATCAGCTGGCTCTTCGTGGTAGGCAGGTGAAACTGATGCCTCCCCACTTAATTGCCTGTTTTTCTTCAAACTTAAACCTGGTTGACTAGTAGCATTTCACAAAGATTTCCAAACCCAAGAGACAGATTTAGTAACACCTTGCCTTGCTAAAACACTGCCCAGTTAAAAACAAGGCACTGCTGGAGGAATTCCTTAAATTCAAAAGCTTCCTTTTGCTTCCTTTCCTAACTGATCCCAATGATCTGATTCCCAAGAAATAAGATCTTGTCTTTACCAAAGGTCTCATATGTGGGCTGAGGAAGCATGAGTCAGATCAGATGAATGAAACATCCACAGCTAATTAATAGGATGCATCTAGCTTTCCTCTCATGTACAAAAAAAAAAAAAAAAAAAAAAAAAGCCAACAAAAAAGCAAAATCTACACCATGAAAGAGAAAACATTAAGGCTTTAACAAGGTTCTAACATTGTCCATGAGCCCCAATCCCAACAAAGCCAGGTGTGACCTCCTCTAACCACTGTTTAATTATTTTTTATAATTAAAGAGGAGCCACAAGAGCTCACATGCACACTGTTCCTGTTGTGCATTCGTACATGACTGGCTGGCACACCCAGAGATCACCTCACTGATCAGACCTGCGGGGAATTAGGTCTAAGAACACGCAGTTCATAAGTCAGTGCAGCATGTCCAGGCATGAGATCAGCACTGAGCTTCCTGACCCAGCCACGAGGGCAGTGGCATCGAGCACGTGCTGCTGCAAAGCAGCTGAGATGCCCTGGAAAACACAGCCTGAATCCAGGCCATATGGGTGAGTCACAGTGTGGAGAACACCCGGTGCCAGGGCAGGACAGAGCTCTGTGCTGGCTGAGCACACAAGCCCCTCTTGGTGCTTATACACGTTTTAATGTGACTCTTGCTCAAACTAAGCAGTTCCCAGGGGAAAGGGAGCAAGGGACACTGTGCCTTATTTCCTAGATTATAAAGGGGATCAAAAGCACCTCCTTGGTTTAATTTCTGCATCTCATTAATCCACCATGAATAATCGGGTGCTGCAACGCTGAGAGGCACACAGATGGATATCTGAGCTGCTTATGGAATTGGAACTGAGAGCAAAATCCCATCCCAAAGCTCGGACTAAGTGATTATATGTTTCAAACATCACTCAAGTAGGTCTACAGCTACTTTTTATACACAAGGTCAGACTAAATGGAAACAACTGCCCTTCAGACCTGACAATCTCTCTTTTTGCATACCCTGTAATTTCTATCCCCTTTCCCTTACAATTTTCCTGTGTTTCCACTATTGGTTCAGACAGTAGAAATAATCAGGATATTTAGGACAATTCAGCTTAGATCAGCTAATTCATTGTATCCTCCAGGCTAGAGAAATCACTAAAGACTAGAAAATTCAGAGATGTCATTTATCAAAGGCACTTCGAGTGAATTTATTGTATAGATACAATGAGCTTATCGGGTGTTTCCCAATGAAGAGGCTATGAGTGGAGATCCATTCTCCCATTACAATACAATGTCATTTAATGTAAATATATAAAGTGTCTGTGTCACATCATCACACATTTAGCAAAGGAAATTAAAGACACAAAAGAGAGAGGAGGCATGAATCCTCCAAATGCAGTGCTGTCCAGACAGTAGGAAACACTGAAAATACTGTCTCGTGCATTTGGAGCTCAGCCTTTCTGAATAAATTAGCATTCAGCCAGTGAGGACACATGGAAGGAAACTTTGTAAAGTGCCAAAAACGACTTGTCTGAAAAGAATTCAGTAAATAGATTCCAGTGTCTGACAAGTGTAAGCTGCACTGAGTATTATCAGAGAGCAGTACCTCTTAACCACATGGACTGATTTGCTAAATGGCAGCTCTTACCAGCTGAAGTCCAAGAAAGATAATCTGAAGGGTCCCAACAAGGCGAGACAGGAATGATCACAATGACAGATGCTGCCCAAGCAGAGTACTCAGAAGTCATTGCATGAACCATATCAATGTGTTATTTATTTTCACAGACTCGTTCCAGATTGTATTTCTGGCACAAGGGGTAAGATCAAGAGCATTTCGCTCAAGAAACTAAGCTAATGAGGATAATTAACGCAACTCCTAAATATATAAACTGTGCAGATAACGAGTCTTATTTGAATTTTGCTTTTCTAGCAAAAAAGCAGATGGATTGATCTGACCTGTTTCATGAGACTTTTGCCTTGCCAAAAAAAGACACTCTCCCTTTATCTAAACAGCCATAACCGGGCCAAAAGTCCTCTCCAGCGCTTTGAGGACATTTCAGGCTCCACTTTAGCTTACTCCTTGACTTCTGCTTCTTCTGCCAAGCAGCTGGGAGCTGGGGGAGAAGGGGTCCCCCCCACCTCGCTTCTGCTGGCAGCAGCATCCACACTGTGTGCCCATCCTTGGTCCCACAGGTTTCATCCTTTGAACAAAGAGGCAACATAATGGGACTTTGATTCAAAATTCTGGATTAAGGCCAAGTTAGCACTTCAGCTGTGAGGTCTTCAGAGTGCAGGACTTCAAAAGATCAGCAGATACTAGACAACCATGTAATGCAGAGAAAAAAATGAATAATGCAGTATTTAATTTCTCTGCATGGATGAGAAAAAGATCCAGGAATATAATGTAGTACTTATGATCAATAATGCTTCAATTTTAACCAATTTTGCTATAGGCCAGGAACCAAATAAATGCTACTTGAACAGGGCTTCTCTCATGGGGCCAATAAAGAATAATGGAATCAATTAGGTTGAAAAAGCCCTCCGAGTCCAACCATTAACCCAGGACTGCCAAGCCCACCACTCAATCATATCCCTGAGTGCCACATCTGCATGTCTTTCAAACACCTCCAGGATGGTGACTCCAACGCTACCCTGGGGAGCCGTTGCTTGACAATTCTTTTGGTGAAGAACTTTTTCCTAATATCCAATCTTAACCTCCTCTGGAACAACTTGAAGCTGCTTCCTCTTGTCTTGACACTTGTTACTTGAGATAAGAGACTGAACCCCACCTGGCTACACCCTCCTCTCAGGTAGTTATAGAGAGGGGTCATGTTCCTGAGGCCTCCCTTTCTCCAGGTAAACAACCCCAGCTCCCTCAGCCACTCTTTATCAGACTTGTGTTCCAGAGCCTTCACCAGCCCCACTGCCCTTGTTCAGAAGTTCTGCAGCAAAAGAGGAGAGGAGCAGCCAAATTATCACAGCACAGATCAAATCTTTTTGATGGCAATGACTCACCTCAACTGGCAACTGTTAAGCATATCTCAGAGTCCACTCTCAGGAGATATCTACCCAAATCTTGCCTGTCTACATACACTTTTGGACTCCTTTCTCATATGTATTTGTTAAGTGGCCCAGCATCTTCACTATTGTGATGTCTGACAATTTTGTTCTGGCCATCACCCACCAAGCTCTCCCCAACCTCCTGTGATGGCCACCAAGCTCACACACACCAAAGGTTGGCCATCCTTGCAAGTCACCCACAGCACGCAGGTCTTCCAACACCCAGAGGCAAAAGCGATGAGGGGGAGACATGCCTGTGTTACTGCTCATCTCTTCCAGTCAGAGCAATTCATCTCACTGCAAATAAAAAGGATTTACAGCACCCACAGGAATATCACATCCTGTGCTGAAGCTGGTCTGAACCCCCTGACCGCCAAGAAAATATCCAAAAGCCTCATCTGCTAACAAATTTTGGCATCTGATGGGAGGCAGCACATGGCATGCTCCCAAAGTCTCCTCTCTCTGTTCTCAGTGCTTTTTAAATAGGCATCCATACAGTCAAATTAATATGGATTATATTTAAATGGTTTTTAAAATGCTTTCAGAGCACACAGAAAAAAGAATCCATCATGCGGAATCCCCACTATTTAAAAGATATACTAAACAGAACAATATAGACTGCAACTGTCTTTATAATACAAACAGTAATTCTGCCCAGTGGTCCTAGCAAGCCAAGTGATCCCTGTCAAGTTCACACCTGGCATGCACATGGGCCTGATCTTTGCACACAAACCTGTGACTGTATTTACAAAGCAGGTACAAAGCCATGCATACCTGGAGCAGCACATGCTGGCAAGAAACAGAAGCCACATTAAATGCACTGCTTGTACTTAACAGCTGTTATAACAGATCTTTAAAGACTTAGAAGAGGTCACATCTTTCCCTCCATTTAGTATTAAAATGGATTATGATGTAACTGCTTCAAAGAGGGATTCCTTGAGTTGGTTGCCACAGCCCAGGTTTGGGGCCACAATCACAGATGTTCAGGCCCAAAGCAGGTAAAAATTCAATCCCTCACCCACTTCTATCACCAGGGCACACTGTCACCACTTTCATCTTTTCCCCTTGCTAACAGGTAAGAGGACTGTTGTACCTGCCTAGTCTGAACTCAGTCCTGCCTGCAGAATTTGGGTTGAATGAAGCTCAGTATCATCACCAGCCTGGGTACCAGACACCACAGGGTGACAGACACTTTATGGTGCAAAAAGCTCTCACTCAGCAGCCCTGCCTTGAAAGCACAGAGGTCCAAGCAGACTTTGTTCATTTTTCTCCCATCTACAACTGGCCCATCCTTGTGGGCTTTTTCCATTCCCCTCTTCTCTCAAAGTAGAAAATGCTTTCCGTCATTTTTCCTCCTATGCATTATTTGACCCATTTCAAAGCCTCCTCTCTGCTCATTTCTTACATGATGCCCTGAAGTTATAAATCTACAGTGCTTTTTCACAGATGACACTTTCACAAACAATGACATCCAGTCATTTCCTCTCTGGAGTTCTCTGGCACATCCTGTTTATTCTATATCTCTCTTGTTTGCATTGCAAACTCTTCAGAATAAGGACTTTCCATATTTTGTGTCCCATACTGCTGGAAAAATGACTGGAGCTACTCAATTCAAGGCTCTGAAGGCCAGAAAAGACCACTGCAATTATCAAGACTGGCTTTGGCCTACCACACAACAAATTTCATCAAGTGACTTCTGCATTAAGCCCCTGATACTCCTCATAGAGGTATGCTACTAATGGATGCTGATCACTACACCATTTTTTATTTTACATTTTCCCCAATTTTGTTTCATAGTCTCTTCTTCATACTCAGTCTTTCCAATACTTTCAGCAATTAGCCCGTGGTGAAACATGTTCCCCATGTTTCTAGGAAACATTCTGAAATACACATGTATGTCTTATATTATGCTTACACTGTCCATTGTCATTAATTACTTATTATACTTTCCACTTTCCCATTTTATATTTAATGTGCTTTTGCCAAGATAAGATATATAAAGAAAACCAAACTTTCTTATAAATTATAGACTTACAATCCTCCTTATAAGAAGGTACATCTGTAAAAGACTAAAGAACTGAAATGATCTGAGAACAAGCTAAAAGGAGAGAATAAGCTGAGGGCATTGCTGGCATGCAAAGTATTTTTGTGTTAAAAATGTATGTACAAAAAACCTTTCATACACTCTGAATACCTGTATTAACTTTAATGTTCAACATGCTATAAAATGATCATCTTCTGAAGGAAAAAAATATTAAATTCCTTTGAGCCAAGTATTAAAAGCATTTTTAAAGCAAACAGACACAAGAAGAATGCTTACAAAAAAATCTGTTTTTCATCTGTCTAAAATACGTACTGGCTTCAGCTAAAAGCCAATCAATCAATATGCAAAAAAATTTTTTTAAAAAGTTCTAGCCACTTATAAATATGTTTTTAACTACAATCATCTGGCAGTGGAGCACTGCTGACCTAACTTCATGAGCATCTGTCAGCTGGTGATGGCCATGGGGCTGTCAGGAGAAGAAAACAGAGACATTTTGCTCATTTAACTGAGCAGACTAGAAGTGACCCACCACAAATCACAGCAAGTGGCACAGTCAGGGGGATGAAAAATACCCAAAATAAATGCTCAAGGAAACCAAAGAAAACCTGCCCTTCTCAGTGCATGCAGAGCTCTGGGAGGCTGCAAGGCACCAAAAGGAGAGAAGTACGACGTGCAGCAACTCCATCACCACTAGGTGGTTACCCATCAGATTCTGATTTCATTATCCTTAAAAAATTATATTAGCCTACTCAGAGCTAAAGTTTCTACGAACATGGCACCATGCAAAGCATTATAGAAGAACGACAGAAGTGCTTCCCCAGTTTTCCTGTAATTGCCATGGCAACTCTGTTTATTTGGATTTAAGCATCATCCCAGGATGTTTATAATGCCAACAGCACAACACAGTGAGGCAGAATGGGAAAGGGAGACTCAGTGAGACACTCACGTGGCTAACTCTTGTCCAAAGTAAGTAATTCAAAACCCCACAGGCAACAGCTGTAGTGAAAAATACAGAGGGTTTAAGAATCAAACAGACACAAGAATTTCTCACCATTTGCATGTTTTCGTAGGGGTGACAGTCCTCTTTCAACTCTAGCAGCTTGGAAAACAGCGAGCTCTACCAACCTGCCCATGTGCCCTTCTGCATTTTCACCTGCCTGCAGAAAACGGGGTTTTAAGTTGCAGCACCATACAATCTACTCTGCACATGGGCTTTTAGGCTAATAGAAGGCACACCAGTTAACTGAAGATCCACTGCACCCACCTTGACAATTTCTACTTGGACTTTCTAATGGGCTAATAAACATGAATGATTTAACAGCATTACCTACAGCACGCTTAAACACCATTTCCCCACAAGATTAGGCCAAAATGATGTACGCAACACTCAAGACCACAGTGAAAACTCATGTGGCACCACTTGACTGATACTGCCTGAACTGACTTGAGCTCAGGATGCTCTATTTGTGGGTTATGCTGAATAGCCAGGGAGTCCACAGAAGTACCACCATGTAACTTCACAAGATATCTATAAGTACATGCAAATCCTAAGTTAAAGAGCACAAAGAATCACAAAGAATATTTCAGCTTGGAAGGGTCCCACACCGATCACCAAGTCCTGCTCCTCAAAGAACTGCCTTAGTTTTAACTAAACCCAGTGGCTCCTTGGAGACATGGTGCTGTGACCATTTCAAGAGATCAACCATGGGAGAGGCAGAATTATCAACTTCCACCGGATCTCTGATTCAACAATGCAGGGGAAAAAAGTGGGGGTGGGAAAAAAGCGGGGGGGAAAAAAGGGGGGTGGGAAAAAAAGGGGGGGTGGGAAAAAGGGGGGTGGGAAAAAAGGGGGGGGGAAAAAGGGGGAAAATAATAATTAACCGCCCAAAAGACCCCCAACAAACTAACAAACAAATAAAAACCTAATAAAAAGAAAAGAAACAAGCAACCTAATTTATAGTCTTGACATGGTTAAAATGAAGAACCGAGCAATTGTTTTCAGACACAATAGGCAATTGCTGAAAGAAATCAAGAGAAGATCCTGCAATCCATCTCGGAGACTGTCCAACAGCTTGGAAAATGGACTGTCACTTCATCCACCAGGAATTTCTACCACCCAACTAGCTAAAATGTGACCCTGGCTGGCAGGGAGCAGGACTGACGTCTCTAGGATTCTGGGAATTGAATAGTTTTACCCTTCTAAACACATACCAATTTACCTTCACATTTTCCAAAATTACCAGTACAAGGAGACTGGTTTCAGTCAAATATTCTACAAGCAAAGAAAGTTTGTCCAAAGTAGTGTAGAGAACTGCAAAGATTAGCTGATTGCACCAATCATAATTTTTTTTCTCATGCACTGAGGGCAGGCTACCCTACCTTCAACCTCTCCAAGCTTTTGATGAAGGAAGGATGTTTGTTCCACCCACACTGATGACTTTTATTACCTTGGAAGAGCTGAAGAAATGGTTTGTATGCACCAGTGATCTCACAGACCAGATGGGGAGTTAGAGGTAGAGGTATGGTGAGGTCCAGCTTGCAGTGAGCACACTCTCAAACAGCCTCTGCACTAGGATTCAGACATCCAGAGTTTAGACGTCTCTGTATAAACCACACAGGTGCTATCCCCACCCACATACAAAAATAAGAAGAGTTTAAGTGACCCTTACTTCCTCAGCGCAGCAGAAAGGAGGCTGGATAGACCCCAAGCACAGCAACAAACATGGGAAGTACTGAACCTGCAATTACAGCAGCCCGTGGGGACAACAGAATCACCATTACTACAAGAAGATCCGAAACCACAGAGGAGTTCCAGCTCAGCCTGCCAGTGTACCCAGGGGTGCAAAATCCATTGTCACAACTGCAATGTCTTGCTTGCTTAACAACTCACAGAGAACCAGTTCTGTTAGGACTTCATGGAGAGACGAGTCATACAGGCCAAACACAAATGTCTAAAAACAGCAGCAGGGTGGGGATTATTTCTTTAATTATTTTGGAACTTAAGTGCTGCAGCAGCCTCTCTGACACACAAACAAAAAAAGTTTTCCTCAGCAAGCAATATTGTTAAAGGAGTCTGCAGAAGTAACATAACACATATAGGTACATTTAAAAAAATACCATTGCTTCCAAAGTGACTTTTTTTTCACTGGTCAGGCTTGGACTTAGCAGTAAATTGCAGTAGTCATTTCTAAAGAAGAAATCACCTCTGACTGCATCTGTGAAACAAACGTACAGAGATTAGAACTGCATGGAAAACTGCTTCTCTGACGAGCTATCCCAAATATTTTGAACAGAGTATTTCATTTTACTCCCATCTCTGCAGAATATGGTTAGTTAATCTCACATTTAACCCTCTGCACCATTTCCACAGTTTCTGTTGCCGTGCTGGAATCTGCACATAATGTGATCTGGCTCAGCGCTCACGGTGCTCCGGGGATCAATTACCATTTTATACATCAGTGTTTCATTACCGAGCTGTGAATGTCCTCCAGCCAATCCGACCCTCAGTTCCGCACTCCAACACTCTAATCTTTGAAAATTAGGTATTTGGCAAGATAAATTGCAAGAAAGAAAAATTGCTGGACTCATGCTGTTTTGAATACATCCAGCCTCCATTCACAAATGCTGCCATTGCAGTGGCCACTAGATGTTTTCAGTGGTGTGAATAAAAAGGAAGCAATGATAATTGTGGAGTGGAAATGCACTCTCATCTGTCACTTCTCTTGGAAAATAATGAGCTCTCTTCCTTGTTATGTTCACTGCAACATATCTTTGGAAAAGTCTTATAGAGATTAATGCTCAATTGCTCTAAATGAGCTTAGCTTTATTTATTCTAGGAGAGGATCTGGTCCCAAAGTCCCAATAAGCAATTACTTCACTATCCTCATTAAAGGAAAATCCTATGTGGTAGCTAAGACAGGACTTTGGCCCCATGTCTCCCCTGTAAATTCAGTGAAGGAAATTTGGCATGCTTTATATCAACAAGCCATGCCTAAGTGCTTACTTTAAATAAGGCTAGGATACATGACAGCAAACACTATAAATCTTCATACAATAAGGGGAACTTGGCATTTCTGCTGCTCATCTTCAGCTTTGCTGCCTCCTCCCCACATGCTGCCACAGGACCACGAACCTCACTGAGCTGGCAACACAGAAAACTCATCTGCAGTTAACGTGAAGTGAACTATTAACTTGAAATAGTTACTTCTTGAGCAGCAGCTCTGTAGCAGAGACTTTGGGGAGCAGAAGCACTGCATGCCCAGACTGCCCAAGCCCCGGCTGGACTGGAGATACCAAGAAGGGAACTTTGCCACCAGGAGGAAAACTCTGGGAAAAAAGCAAGCGTGCTCTTAAAAACCACTGCAATTCCAGTCATGTGTTTTGAAACTGCAAGTGCTGTAAAGTGACAACACACAAGCCACAACCACATGTTGGAGAGTTTGTTTTAAATCATGAGGTGAAAATAAGATCCATTATAACTCTTCTTAACATTCCCAGGCTGGTATGCAGCTATGCAGCCCACGCAATGCTACAGCTGTGGTAGTGAGGTCTCAAAAATCTGTTCCAATAGGAGAAAGCACGAGAATCAAAAATTAGGACAGTGCCAAAAGTCTCAGACAGCTGCACTCATCCTCATGCAGCTTTTCCTCTTCCATCACTTCTAACACACCAGGTGAATCCAGGCAGTAGGACAAAATGGCTCATGTTTGGAAAATATTTCTTGCACAAGTTTCACAGTTCAGCAAAGCCTATTACACTGGCCACCCAAAGTACAAACATTCCGTTAAATAACTCCTGTAGAGAATTGGGACTTTCCACACCTTGTGGAAAGCAATTGGACTTCAAGCAGAAAATTTTTTAACTAAGTGGTAAAAACTCTCTGTCATGCAGCTTAAAGGGATCAGTCCCCATAAGGGCTTCAAGAGACATTAAAAAAAAACAAAAACAAAAACCAAAAGAAAGGAAAGGAAAACATACGCTGCACAACTGATACACAACTGACTAAATACTAACAACCAATCATATGACATTTCCATTACTTTAACAGAGATTCTGTGAACCCAGTGCTGGCATTCTGATGAGCAAGTATGTGCAGAACAGCAGCAGGGAACATATGTCAGGCACTGAAAAAAATAAAAATTTTAAAATCCTACCTTTAAATGATTCTTTAAGAGAAAAAGGTCTGTTCGTGATCTGCCTTCCTCCAGATACTAATACAAGGACAAAATGCCAAATTGTCTCTTCAAATACACACACACAGAGCAACTTTTCACATATGGATTTTTGTGGCTGGACAGCAAATGCTGTTCATTTTCAAACCAGAGTAGGCCAGACTCTCACTGCCTCAGCTGAACATTTCACAGATACCACCAAGTTCCTAATCCCCCTCCGGGCCCAGGAATGGGCTCCTTTTATGTGCCAGCATTCTCCAGGTGTGCTTTAAAGCCACTGAACAAAGGAAACATAGCAGTTAAGGGGGGTTTGTAGTACTTCACCTTCCTCAAACACTGATTTTAGTGAATATCATGCAAGTACAGACTTCTCTCTCTGACACACATATTTACAAAATGCATAAAGCTAATGCCCTAGATCTGTTGTGTCCTCCATTAATAATTTAGCTTATTGGCCATTTTAGGCATTTACAACATATCCTCCAAAATACAGTTCTTTCTTTTCTTTTTCCATTCTATAATGACCCACTTGGTGTATTTGATGTTTTTAGAAATGGCTGTGCTGCTTTCTCAAAGCTCTGGGAGACCACAGTAATCCTCTCCCAACTGGAATCGGGCTTCTGTGAGGCTCACAGAGATGATCTATTCTGGTCTTTTGGCACTAACCATAAAGGAAGACATAGATTAAGGTTTTCAAGATCATTTCTGCCAGAGACAAACTCAAATAAGCAAGTGAGACAGTGACAATTCTATTTCAGTAATGCCTTCAATGCTTAGAGATGACGCAATTGATATTTTCAGCTCTGGTCATTCCTACAGCTAATAAGAGCATAAATTAAAAATGCCATTCCCACTTCATATTCAAATGATCAGTTTAATATATCTGTTATTTTTCAGAGTTTTTTGGGTTTTTTTTAAGATGAAAATAAACCTTCTCCAGGAACTGCTAAGTGTTGATAATAACAGACTAGAACACAAAGCCATTTTTCTCCGTCCAAGAGGAAATACTTAGCATCACGGCCCTGACACATGTACTCTTGTTGCTAACACCTCGCACACACAGCGCCTGTCTGCGTGTGGATCACCCACCAACCCAGCTCCACAATCCATCCTGTTTACTATTTAGGACCAGGGTTAAAGCCAAACCAAGCTCCACCTCCCAAAAGGCAGAAGGGCAGTTTGTGCAGATGTTGAAATTCTGGTGAGAAAGACAAACTATAAACAGATTTCCTAAAAGATCTGCCTTGGGACAGTCTTATCTAGCAATTCCACTAATTCCCTTGATAGGGAGAGTAGGGGACTGTGAATGAAATCTGCAGACAACGAATAGCTGAGAAAGTCTGTCAATTCCGAGGATGGGCAGAAGTGTATTCAGAACATTTGAGGACTAAGACAACTGACAGGAGGTACAGCTTGTAATAAAGCCAAGTGCAGTCATGCACTTTAGGATTAAAGAAATATGTTCTGCAGCTTGAAAGCTCAACAGTTGGAAGTGATATAGAAAGAGAAAGATTTGGACGGTTTAGTGGCTCATGGCAAGAGTGTAAAAAAGACAGATGTTGTTCAAGGTCTCAGTGAGGAATGGGAAAATATGCAAGACACTAGTAAGGTCTCAGCTGGAACAGTGTTGCAATTTCAGGTTACAGAGTTCAAGAAAGGTTTTGTGACACTGGAATAGTGCAAGGGAAGGTCAGCAGGATGACCTCTCCCATGAGAAAAAAGGCGATGGCTTTGCTACTGGAGCAAAACAGGCTCTCTGTGTAGGGGGGAAAGGAAAGATACGGCAGTACCAACCACTAAGTACAAACCACCTAAGAGGCTTCGGCCAGAACTTGACAGGCTTGCCAAAAAAAAAAAAAAAAAAAAAATTAAGTAGGAGATTGACTGTTCAGTACCTGAAACTCTACAGGACAGTTGTTGAAGACAGCCAAAAATATGGCCGACCATGCAGGAGATGTAAAGTTGGTCCTGACAATATAAATCCTCACCATCTACAGCCCAGTGAGCCCACCAAAGTTCAGGAGCGTCTTTGCTAGCACAGAACCTCCCAGACCTTCCCCTACCTGCCACCAGGTCTTGTGCTGTCACCACAGAGACATGGTGTTTACGTGTGTGGAGAGCCCATACTCATGACACAGACACAGTAGAACCTACTTTGGCCTCCCAAATCTCTACACAGTTGAAACTGGGATGACTTCTCCCCAGACAACGTGAGGCTATGCCCAAATTAAGTCAAAAGAAGACAATAAAGGGAGACTGGTGAAAAGCACCGCAGGTCACTCAAAATTAGTTAGAAGAGACAAACTTCTAAAGGAAAATAAGTGGTTGGTGGCTGAAGGCTTTAGAAGCCATCACTGTGATGGCAAATGATTCACCCTCATGACTGAACTCCTTCACTATTTCTCAACATTGCCCAACAAAATTAAGAGTACAGGCAGGTTCAAACAAGGGCAGTTGACTATCTTGCTAGTCCAAATTAATCTCTGTTTCAAAGCAAAAACATGAAGTTAAAAAGGGGACAAGGGTGAGAGAAGGAAAACATACAGGCTAATTAATGTCAATCAGTATGAAGACCCATGACTGATGCTTTTGACATTACCCTTCCAGACAGTGTTCCAACAGACACCCGAGTGAGCGTGAGGCGAGTGCGAGAGTATTGCAGCAGAAGTGGGATTAGGCAGGAGGTGCCTGGAAAATCTACACAACACAAACACATCTTTCTCAAATATTTATATACAAACACCTTTTCCATATGTAGAGAGACCTGTGGATGTTTATGTCTTCTGTAGCATCTCAACAGCAAAGGCTTAAAATACCTCTGTAGCAGGATAGAAATTAGACTCCACATTACTTCCATTAACTACTGACTCTGCCACAGGAGAAGTGCAAGGAAAGAGAACTACTCCTACAAGCTTTACTTCTGTGAATTTACCATCCCACTGTCACCTTAGATTTAGAAAAGACACAAACAGAATAACTAGCTCATTTTAGACTTTTTTCCTACAACCTTTCCTACAACTTTGCCCACAGAGGGGCTTCATGCTTACATATTCTTACAGTTTCTTTATTCTACTCAAGCTTCAAACTTTACAACAAAACATAGGGTATTTTTAGGTCAAGGTTCCCTATCTATAAGAAGAAAATGAGTCATTAGTCAATTACACAGTTTATACAAACAGAAATTACCAATTTTCCTCTATTCTTTGGATTACAATCTGGTGCTTTCACTGGGCTGCATTTTTGGGACTAGCAGATCCAACATTCCCTTCATTAGGCAGAATTCTGAAAGTCACCATTGGCAACACCAAAGACAACAATTTACTACTCTTAACCAAGTACTGGCAGGAGGTTTTGCTAAACAATGGGAACACAGAGTGGAAACTATTTGTATAACATAGCTCTTGAGTTCCAAATTAAATTATTATCAGTTCTTTGAAGTGTCCTCAAAAACATCAGTGTGTGTTCCCACATCCCCTGAGCACCCTCTTGCAATTCACCTGAAACACAAATAACTGTCTTTGGACAATTCTGCACTGTTTTTACAGGGCAGCTGAGCTCATGCAAGATAATATAAAATTATTTTTCCCTGATCCTCCAGAAGTGCCCTGTCTGCTCAAGCCAGCTGCTGCACTTCGCAGGCAGCTGCACTCTCTTAAATTTTAGTTTTAATGGCGAAACTAATTTTTCAGCCATGAAAAGTTCAGCTTCCTTCATAGCCAGCAGCTGTTTCTGGAAGGCCACTCAAGTATCGTGGCTGAGTGGCAGTTTCTTTAGAATTTCTTTGCTGAAGGATAACCTTAGAGACCATCTTGGCTAGTCTAAACTTCTGCTTCATGTAAGGCGCATCATGGTTTTTAAGTGAAAGCAACACTTTAAAAGGACTGCAGCAGCTGGATGTGAGATGAGACACTATCTATCCTTACCCAAAGTTTAAAACAGAGCCTACAGCTAAGACAGAGCAGACACATTCTTACAGATTGGTGTAAATCACAAATAATTTAAGTCCAGCTGAAGACTGAATACCCTGAAAAGAGGTTTCCTTTGAAGCCACATAACTTCTGAGCTCCCTTAGAAGACCCCAGCAATATCTCAAGCAGAAAATGCTGCTGCATGGACACACACCTGTTCTGTCTACAAGACATATCCTACCTGTCTCAGTTTACTTCCACTGCTAGTAGGCACTTTTCAGAGCTTTTCCTTTGCTTTCTCACACAGATGTGTCCACCACCCTAGAGGAATGTCCCATTCCCAAGCCCTTTTTCACTCCCTATTCTGCTATTCAGACACCAGTACTGGGAATTCAGCAAAGTAGTAGTACTTCTAGGTAGATCTAGTAGTTCTAGGTCTTGCATCACTGTTGGGTCTTGTTAAGCAGGTGGTGCCTACCAAAAGCATTTTACTTTTTTCACCTATATTCCATGAACAACATGAAAAGGCTGAGGTGAATTCATGCACAAAGCATTTCTACATCCTTCACAGACTTCTTCCCAGGAGAAATATAGGAAATTACTTCTGTTTGCTGAAAAAAGCAACTTTCCCCATTTCTTACCAGTTGGCTCATCACCAACCAAGCAGTGGAGAATTTACACTGGAGATGCCACTCAGTCAATAAACAAACTTGTTTCGTACTCAACCCCAAAAAGCCTGAGTAACAGCATGTCACACCTCTCCCTAGGTCACTGGTCAAGACCCAGAGAATCAAGACATCAATTTCAATAAATATTTTCACATTAAAGAATCTGGGAAAAAGCCAGGAACTTCAGCCAATCAGATGAATATACAGTACAAGCCAAGCAGTCCCCTATGGTTATCCTGTCTCTGGAAACTGGCCTCTTAGCAAGTCATTTACATCTCACGCTCATTCATATTTTAAAAAGGTCTTTTAAAAGCTGTTTCCTACATGTCAGTGTGTTTAAGGATCTCACTAACATTTTGCTTTCATTGCTGCATCCCTCCCTTTCAGCTTTGACCTAAAAGGGCACCAAAGCTATAACTGGATCAACGCACATCACAAAATATCCTGCCCCAAAAGAGGAAGGTCAGTGTTCAAAGACAAAAGACAAAGGTCTTTTGCCCGGTATCATTAGTTGACTGCAAGATAATCTGTGAACAAACAGCACATAAGTCTGACCCCACCAAATAATTCTTGACCATCCTTACAGACAAGAACTTGAATATAAGCTTCCTTCCTGTTCAGTAGGACAAGATTCCTGTTCCTCTCTACAACTCCTGTGTCAGCAACATCAACACTGCCCTTACTGCTTTCCCAGTTCACCAGCAGCTGCAGGGATTTGCAGACACATTCCCTGTCTATTTTGTATATAATCACAGTAGTACTTGGAAGCCACAACACAGTTTCCTGAGACAAAAGGTCAGATTCTGCTAATTACTGTAAATTTCATCTCTGGCAGAATTTATCTGCAGCCAAAAGCTTCTTCATGTCCTTCGGACATGTGGGACAAACCAAGATGTTGCAGGACAAGTGAACTACACTACTGTGGATGTAAATTTTCAGAATGCAACACTGGCAGCCATGCCAACAGCCTTTCCCTTGAAGGAAGCAAACAGCCTTCCTTGAGCCAACAGCTCAACTTAAGTTTCGGATTTACATAACATTAGTTTTAGTCAATCACTTACTGTCAGGAGGAGAGTTGTATATGAAAAAACAAAACATGACATGGGTATGACATGTCCCAAAACTGTCCCAAAAGCTGGGCCAGCTCATTCCAGCACAGGGATAAGCAAACACAGTCACACTGCATCCCATGCAGGTCTAGGGGTAGCAGAGCCACCTTCTCCTAAGGCTTTAGGGATCTACTTGACCTCAGCTGAGACAACACAGAGTGCTGTCATCACCTTCTCACAACCACTAGTCCTGCAAATAGCCTCTGAGACATGAGATGGACTGAGATCATGTCCTCAAGTCAGAGAGTTTCTACACACCTCAGTTCTCTACAACTCTGACAAACAGACCAGGGCCTGTGCCAGGTTTTGGCTCATGTGACTTCAACCACTGCTGACTATCAACATTCACAAAGCACCCCACAGAAAAGACAACATTTTCCCTGAATCCCGGACTAAGCTCTTAGTCATTTACTACATTTTGGCCTACAATAATAGAATTCCACTGTGTATTTTAACTGAATATATTATTCCTCATTAGCAGTCTCAGGCTGTTACAAGTCTTTAGCCCAACAAAACACTGAGTGCAACTACTCCATGAGTGATAACATTCCCATGATGTGCAAAATGTTTCTTGCTCATCAGGTAGAGCGGAGGTACCAAATCCTGCCCCACAAGTTGAGAATCATCTCACAGGCAGTGCAGGCTCTGCTGCAAACCCAGCCTCTCCACTAGACTGACATCTACCACAGGACAAAGTTGGGGGAGGAGAAAGAGGAAGAGGGTAAGAAGAAAAATTACCAGACTGAAGAAATGTGTCTCAGCCTACACTGAATGAAAGTGCATGTGTCTGAGTCTGTGTGTGAAGTCAGGCCATATTCAAGTAACTCAAATCTAACTAGGATACTCGCAGCCAGCATTTTCACCCAGTATTCATCAGTGGCTGTGCTTTTCTGCAGTCCCATGCAAACATGCAGGACCCACAGCAACATCATTTTCTACCCACACATCTCAAACTGGCTACCACCTCAAGTTCCCTGCAATCACAGTTCTACCAAAGCTGTGGACCTAAAATTACCCTACAGAACGAGTTAGAGAGAAGGAAAACTTGACTGTTGTATCCCAAGGCTAGAAGGAGAGTGGAGAAAAAACCTAACACCCAAACCAGCCAACGACTCTTCACGCCAAGCGAGCAATTTTATAAGGGAAATAACATCTGAACAAGGCATGCTGCACACACATGCGTTCTGCAGCTGGAATCTCTTGAGCTGATGCATCTCTTCATGATACATAAGTCAGAAAATAGCTCAGCCTTGGAGGGCTGGTGTTAGCAGTCTGTGATCCTATCAAGCAAAAGCTTGGTAAAAAGCTAAGCACAGACATTAAAAGATATAGAGAGCTAATCTGCTAAGAATCATCTCCTCCTCCTCCAACCCCCCCCCCCCCCACCCAGTGCACTCTGTAGACAAAAGAATTATTTCAGAGAGTCACAAATGTTCAGCCTCAAGGGAAGGGTTCTGTTTGACCAGAGAGAAGCTGTGGGCCACCACAGCTCACAGGAGCCATTTATCCCCTTCCCTGAGTCCCCCTGCTGCCAGACTGCATGTGTTAGAAGGAATGTCTCTGCATGCAAAGAGGGGACTCTGCAACAGGGCAGAGAGAACTGCTGTCCACTGGTAGGGTCAGAAACATCTCCACTGAGAGTGCCCCACAAACAAAAAATTGTAGGCAGCACCCAGACCACACCATGCTGTCTTTAAGCCCACATGATTTATCATACTTTAGGCAATTACAACAAAGCACTATATGGCACTGACACACTGTTTGGCATTTGCTGGAATACAGAGGTTACCTATACAGAAACAAAAGAGATGTTCCCAATTCATATAGCTGACCAGCTCTATACCTTATGGCTTTGCTACCCCCACGAGCACCTCAAACACTAAGCATCAGGGACAGAACACAGCCCAACACCTTCCCATTTCAGTTTGGGGCACAGTGGGTAGATACAGAAATCTGGCCATCACAAGTAGGACAAGCACCCTGGTCCTACAGTCTGGCTAAGGCTTTCTCCCTCCTGTCTTCAGCATTTGAAATAAGTTCTCCACCAAAGAGAGGGCATACAAAAGATGCTTCACAAAGGAAGGTTCCTACCGTCTCACTGCACATGCAGAATAGGACTCCTTCTCCTCATACACAAAGTCAATCATAGTAATACATCTGCTAAATCACAGCAAGATCCTTCCATAGCACCACAGGTTTTCTATTTCAAGTGGATTAATAATTTGCAGGCAAGACACTTTTCTGACCATGCAGAAAAATCATGACAGAAAGGATATATCATTAAAACATTTCCACTAAAAGATCACACACAGAGATGTATCAGGCAAGATGACTAACCCTTCTGTTGAGAGCAGATCCATGAGAGGAATGAAATTATAAATTATAATTTTCTAAATACCATGATAATATTTAGTCACTAAGTAAAAAATCTTTCCAAGACATATGAAGTAGCATAAGAGACATGATCTCTTTTTAGGAAATAAAAGTGAGAACCTAATTTCCACCTTCAAACAGGGTGGAGGGACCTTGGTGTAACAGATCCCAATACCACACAGCTCAAGATGAAGAAAAACCCTTCTCACCCACTTTTTACCAGTATCACCCGGAGGCTTCCCATCTCTCCACACCTTCTCAATGAAGGGGGATCCTCTTTTTGAGCCAGGAGATGGAGCCAAAGGGACACTCCCTACTGTGAAGAAAGGGTGCGATGCAGGGATAAAGAAATTTGGATAGAGGACCTCAATTTCTATTGTTGAGGGTGTTACTATCAGTCTGTTGCTATCAGTGAGTATGAAACAGCAATTCACAGGTGCTGTACAAGGGACAGCTGCATAACTCACAAAACAGCTCTAAAGAAGTTGACACACTACCCACCTGAGCTAGCAAGCACCAGTTACTTCTCTTAATCCACAATTTAAGAATATTTCAGAATTAGAAAATTAGGACATATACAAATTTCTAAGAAACATGTTGACCAGAGACGTTAGGCATCAAAAGTACTGTCAGGAGAGAGATGAACTAAGCATTAAGATCAGAACTGCTGCTGTTTCAGACACTAATACACGATATTTCTGAGCAGCACAGGGTCCAGTTCAGACTGTGGATGCATTCACAAACCCCAGTTCTGTGAGCCGAAGGCACACACAGCGCACTGTTGTGCAACACAATACTTAAGGGGTTTCCCATCTGCACTCCATTTCAAAGCATATTTTATTTGTTAGCTTCATTTAGAATGTCCCCTAGTTCCGCTGCAAGAGAGGACCCTGCCAAAACTCAGCTGAGCAGAAGCACAGGATTCGTATCACCATAAAGTAACTATGAAATAAGAATGAAGTACAGCTTTGACCTACATGCACACATGTACAAACACACTAAACACCAACACACTTTTGTTTGCTCAGGGATTAGGAGATATTTAAGGAACATGATGGCTCTGTCACTTGAACGCCACCAAAAGCTCTCCTAATTGAAAGCCAGGAATCATGATAGATTTAGGAAGTAATAAATCGGCTCTATTTTTGCATCCAGTTGAAAGACTATATTTTCCTTATTAAAGCCTTCAGTACACAGGCTTGCCAAGAGAAGCTCGTCTGCAAGGCTTTCAGCAGCGCTTTCATTTTAAAAAATCTAGTGGTCGTGCGTCCTACAGGAAAGCATTTTGTGCCTGGAGTTGCAAAGATTTTCTCCAAAAGAACTGTTTAGTGGTTTTGAATCGAGTCCTGTCCCCACGGGAATGCGTACCCTCCTGCCAGATCCCAAATGAAGTTTCTGCCCAGCCCCGAGCCCCAGGCCCCCGGCACGGGCTGGGGAGAGTCCCGCGGTCCGCGGTCACCGCGGTCCCGCCGCCCGCACGGACCCTCCGGACCCGGGCAGCAGCAGCCGGGTCCCCCGGGCCGCCGCGCACCCGCCCCGCTCCGGCCGCCGGCACAACTTGCGGCTCCACGCTGCCGTCCGCCTCGCCTCCCGCCCTTCCGCCGGGCTCAGCCTCCCCGCCACCGCCGGTGACACGGCCGGTGCCCGCAGCCCGCCCCCCCAGCGCGCTCATCGCTCCATCACCTGCCGGCGCCGAGCCGCCGAGCCGGTGCGCGCCGGCGGCTGCGCTGCTGCCTGTGCCCGTGCCGGTGCCGGTGCCCGTGCCGGTGCCGGTGCCCGTGCCGGTGCCGGTGCCCGTGCTGCTGCCCGTGCCGGTGCCGGTGCCCGTGCTGCTGCCCGTGCCGGTGGTGCCGCTGCTGGCGGTGCGGCCGCCGCTCCCGCTGCCGCTGCTGCCGGCGGGGAGGCACCTTCGGCGGCGCCGCCGCCTCCCGGGCGCGGGGCGCGGCTGCAGGCGGCCACGCACGGCCCCGGCCGCCGCCCCGCCCCGCCCCGCCCGCCGCGCAGGTGGGAGCGCTGACCCCGGGGCACGGGCAGCCCCCCGCCCGCCGCCTGGGGACACAGCCGGGCCCTCGCCCCCGGCGCCCACCCCTTCCGTAGCTCCAGCCGCCCCCGCTGCGGGATGTGCCGAGCAGCCTTGCGCTGCCTTCGGGGGCCTTCACAGGTCGCTTTCCTGCGGGACCTGCTGTAGACACAGGTCTACACGTAGACACGGTGCTTTTCACACTTGCTCCACCCAAAGCAGGCTCCTGTTGAGAGGTGTCCTGCGTATGCGCCTCCCCTCGCTGAAAATATTTCTCACTCGCGGCATCCAAATTAAAATCCCCACTGCTGCCTCCACAAACTGCCAGGAGCTTCCACAGAGCCTGGCCTGTTGTGCCAAAGCCAAGTGTCTTTATCACAGGCTGTCATTTAACATCTCACGGCCATTTTCCAGGTGTGTGGCAGCCGATTCCCGGCAGACCTAACAGCAGCCAATAATGCATTTTCTACTTCTGCCATCTAAACTGTACAGCTGTGGTCACAGCCATCTCCTGATGACAGAAGTCTTGGCCATATACAGGTAGAAAACCCATTGCTAGAACTGGGAAGGGAAAAAAAAATAAAAAAAAAAAGGTATAACTATATTTGCCCAAGGAGCAAGAAGATCACAACTGTAATCAAGATGGACAGGGATTAAATTCTTCCACTGAGTCCCATGCTGTACTCAAGCCATCTTTTAACAGCTTAGCTTTGCTCACAGCAGTTCTGGCTCCCAGAAGCACTACCCTGCACAGAAATAAGCGTCCCTCCTGTTTTTCAGGATTTTCAGCATGATTTTCAGCCTTCCATGACTTTAGAGGGAGACTGGAGTTCAGAAGCAGATAGAAGAGCCTCTGAACTGTGTTCCTTGGAGCAAAATGCATGGCCTGATGTCAGTGCCTCAGCTCCCAGGGAGCACAGGCATTAATTAGGTGCCAAAATGAAACACACCAATAGTTAACATACCTAGAGCTAACCCGAAGGGAAGCTTTCAATCCTTGGGATGTGCTTCTTTCTGGGGCTCAACACTGCTAACCAGGAAATGCCTCCCTTCCCAACCATGATTCATGGCCTGACATCTCCTGAGAAAAAAAACCCAAAACTTATAAGCCCCTTCATTTAAAAAGCAGAGATCAGATTTTGAGCACAGTGAGATGGCTGCATCTGAGCAGCAGAGGGGCTGGGAAGTTCATCCAGGATATGGACAGCAAATTCCATAGCCTCTGCTCAAGAGGAGAGAAATGCTCACCAGCATTATTTTCCTAGGAAAATAAGTAGCTCCCAAATGACTCCTGCCCAAGGCCTCCCCATCACCTCTTCTTTAAATGTATTCCTCTGTGCAAAACAGAATCCAAAGTTCACAATATTAATGTAGGAGGAGAGGTTGTTCTGAGTCCCCACCCAAAAACTGTTTTTGTTTTGCCCACGACCTGGTTATTATAATAATACAAGAGAGTTTTGGAGCAAGAATCACACCCTGGGATGTCTCCCTTGGTGTCACTAACTATTTATGCTATACTTATAAACAGAAAAGAGACCACAGCAGTTATTCTGCACAATCTACTATCATACTTGGAAGTCCAGAAGGATCCAGCAAATGTTTGTCCTATGGGCCACAAAATATGACCCAATTTCCTACTCAAATGCAAAGTAAAATGCAAAGTCCTGCCTGATAAAACCTTGGCAGAGGCAGCCTAGGGAGTCAGAAGGTGGTTTCTCTTCCTGACTGGCCTGAGGAGGCACAGTGGAGAGGGAAATGGCATGCAGGGTCCCCATGGCACAAGGAGACAGATGAACTGCTCAGGTAAGACTGAAGTGCCCTGGAAGAGACCACAGAAACTGCCTCTCGGGCATCAGGAAAGTCTGGAACTATTAGGCATCTCCCAGCGTGGTGACAGCTGTGCAGGGCTTTTCTAGGTCTGTTTAAGAGCCAACACCCCTCTGAAATTTGGGGGATTGGGCCCTAAATCTTCTTAGCTTTTATTTTAAAGAATATTGATAGCATTTACATATTTTACGCATATACACGCAGCTGTGCATTTCAAAGTAATCTGTTGTGCTATAAGCCAAAACAGGATTTGAGTCATGCAGTTCTATAAAGATAAAGCATTGATTTATCTAAAGAAATCTGTCTAAAGAAAATGGGCTTCATACATATGCAAGAAGAACTACTTAGCACAGATCATTCTCTTCTGCCCCACAGAGCTGGGCATCAAATTAATTTCTAGCTTGAATTTCAGAAGTACAAAAATGAAAAAATAAGAAAATTAAGGATAGTGGACTGATGAAACCATTTACCAAGGCAGTCAAAAGAAAGCTACAGAAAAAGTGCTTAGCTAACAAAGGTGCAGTTGGATTGCATATCACAGCACAGGGGCAATGCTGCATGGTATTTTTGGGATTGCAGTTATTTTTGGCTCTTTCCTTATGATTGTCTTTGTACAAATAAATTTTTGATTCACATTCAGAAAACCAACAAATAATACAAATCACAACAGGGCCACATTTGTACAAACTAAATGTCACTAAAATCAATTTCAATAATGTCTGAGTATGATGAGTTAACATTTGGAAGAAACAACTGAGTAAAGGTAAGTATCAGCTCTGTTCCTAAGTACCTTAAATTGAACCATTTTTAAGTCTTGACTTATCTCAAGCATTACCTGCAGAAGTTGGAAGCACCAGAAACATTTGGTATTTACAATAGTCACAGACATTTGCTGTGTCCTGGGCTCAACATTGCTGTGTTCTGGACACCAGATGTCTGCTATCCCTGACACACAACACACAGAAATAAAATTAATTATATGGTACACCTTCCCAGGATCCAAGACCTTTGTGGATCTAATGGGCATCAAAAATGAGTGTGCAGAAATTCCTTTAAAAACACAATAAGCATCCAGGACCACATATAAGCCAGGACAACTATGTGATGTTCCATTTTTCCCTAAAACAGAACAACAAATTTCAGGACTCAGTTAGAAACTTCAAAAATGACACAAAAGACAGTTAGTACTGCATGGGCATCCAACATGCCAGGGCAGAGTCAAAGACTGCAAAAAACACACTCTGCTCCCAGCTGTGACAGTGTAAATACAAAAATCCCTTCCCTGACCTCTGTGTGGCTCTCCTCACAGTTCATTCAGCCAATCTGTAGCTTCAGGCCAGTGAGTTTCCCTGAGCCTCTGAAACCACCACCTCCAGAAAAGCATTTCTGCACCACATGCTCTAGTACTATGAGAGGACTGCTGCACAGAAAACCTTTCCCTCTCCATTTCTTCTGCACAGAAGCACAACAAAAGTAGTTTGGGTAGGTTTGTCTTATTTTTAAAAATGCAGGTTAATAGCTCCAACACATAATTACTACAAACAGCCCTCCACAGCCCACAGCCAGCCTGCCCCTACAGCCACCCAGAGCTCAGCTGGGAATTACACCCTCGTTTTTTTGTGCTGGCTGCAAGTTCATGGGGTGTGCAAAACAATTCCAATGACCAAAAAAATTCCAGGTTTGTCTGAAAACAACCCAGTCCTTAATATTTACTAGGGTTTTATGTGCAATTGCAGGCAGGCAGGCCTTTACAAGACCTAAACTAGAATTATTTGTAAACACTCACTTATTTTTGCTGCCATACAAATAGTAGGAACTTAGATGCTTTTTCACTGATTTTTGGGACATGGTCTGATGCCCTATCTCTGTGTGTCAGTTTTGCATCTGTGCTCCTTATTCACATGGGCTACAGTCAGAGATGTTTTCTACAACAGATGGCATAGATTTTTAGGTAAAATATGGAAAGCAATCCATGGGAAACTGTATTGAGAGCTGTCAAGAAACTGAACCTCTCAAATTTATTTTTCTGTTCACTTGTCCATAATTATTATTTTATAGCATTCAAAATACAGTCAGTAATTTGTAATAAAAACACAGACATAGGGTCTTTGTCCCAGAGGACTGACATTGTGACTAGCTATGTTAAGGCTAACTGTTATTTAAAATGTTATTTAAGATCACTAGTCTCCAGTAGACTCCTTTTCTTTTCTTTTTTTTGCTTGGCAGTTTCCTTGCAGTGGGGTAAGGTAAGACTGACTGTATTGATAATCCCCTCCCACTGCTCCCCACAAGCCCCTTTCTGGAATATGATCTTCAAAACATGCTCCATTAGCCAGAGGTTGAGCTCTGAGGGCAGAGTTGTTTGTGAAATGTTTATATTTAGTAAGCAATCATATTAGAGCTGATTTTATGCACTTGCAGTTTATTTATAAGCTGGTATTTTAAAAAATCAATTATATACATTTAAAAAATACTCACTTCTAGAGAACATTCTATGAAACTCCAAACCATGATGCAATGTATTGATATTATATAGCTCTGACCTCACTTTTTAATTATTTTCCTTATGTGCTTGTAGAATTTATTTAGAGGCTATTATAAATTGGGATAAAACCTTACCCAGCAGTTCTCTAATTCAGGTAACTTTGTAGTGCCAGAACAATACGACACATCCAATAGTTTACAACTGTGGTGATTTAAATGGCATTAAGTATACTATATTTAATTTCAAACTACAAAGCAATAGCTCAGATTGGAGAGCAGAAAACAGATATAAGGAAATGTACTGGTATTGCTGAAGTAAAACAGAGAGCAATAAGCCAGAAATCACACGGCCTTTAAGCAATTTACCTTATTTAACTCAAGCTACAGTTATTAGAATAAAAAAAATCATCAAGCTATCTGTCACATTGGAATCCCCATATACTGGATGCATTTTTCTCAGTTATGTCCTGTGCTTTAATGTAAATTTCTGTTCACTTAATACATTCACTTCTTTATAGTGCATGGCCCAGTTCTGAGACTCTACACAGGAACATGCATTTGCTCAAAACAATCTGTTGTCACTAAGAGTGTTTTTTTACCAGGGTGGAAATATGTATCTAAGCTTGTTTTTAGAAGTTATAACTTGCGGGCCAAATTTAGAATTACATTACCCTCTAAAATCAAATAAAAAGTGAAAAGCCAGACTTTACCCTGCCTTGAATTCTAAGACTCCCAGCAAGACCTTCATCCACTACACATAGTCAGACGTTTTCTCCCAGATAAACTTTCAAGCACTGAAGGAAAAAATACCTAACAAAGATACAGTATCTTACATTACATTCTCACCCTTAGATCTCCATTGAAATTCCATTCTTTCCCTCCCAAGGTGATGGCACTTTTCTCTGCTCTTAGACTTCCTCCCATACTGTGCAATTAAGACAAACTTTTTTTTCAGCATTAAAGACTGTGTTCTGATTTTTCCTTACCCTTATGTCCAAAGGTCACCACTTTACAAAATATCCTAAGGACACTTTTACTATCAAGAAATATTTTGACAACAAGAACTATTTTTAACTGCAATAAGCTCTGCTGAGTGTAAAATGTTGCACAGGGTGCTCAGCAGCCTAGGGGAATTCAACTATCACAGAGGTTTGTTTCCTTTGCACAAGAACAGCGTTCTGAATATTGTCTGTACACAGAGAACATAATGCACATCTCATTATAATCCCAAAAGATCAACAGAGAGGGGAAAAATGTAAGTAAGATCCATCAACCCCAATCTGGAGGTAGCAAGGCGCTGCTGCAGGTTGGAAGGGTTCTGCACACCTGTGACTGTTCAGGTCTCATATTGGGATTTCCAAAACTACTAGAGGAACTTGATTTGGGCAAGAGAGCAACTAGCCCATCGAGGTGCTGCTGGCAACCTGCTCCAGGATGGTGCCTCCAGGTGCTCACCTGCTTTCCCTCACTTGCAGTGCTGGAAGTGATTTAGCCATGACATAAGATAGAACATGACCATACCTCCCAGAAAAAGCACAAGGGAGATTAAGCATAAAATAAAGACAAGAGAGGGAAGGGCCATGGAGAGGAGGGCTGGTGCCAGTTCCCAGCTCCTGTCACTACCTCAACTGCAGGATAATGCTGGGCAGGGGGTAGCAAAGCCAGCCCCTCTGCTAAAGAAGGCTGCCAGGAGTGCACTGACCCTCAAACACGTCTCAAGGTGAGTAACACAAGTCTTGGCATTGTGTGTTTTCAGAGCATACCAGGAAACAGAGTGTTTTACCCCCTTGCTAACACCCAGCAGGATGCTTAGGGTCTACTTGCACTGCCAGTACCCCAGCTAGCAGGACTGGTGTAGCAGGTAGGGCTACACAAGCTCTCAGTTCAGGGATTAACTTTCCCAAGCTCCCAATTCATTGCCCATATGTGCTTCCTCACTAGGATTTCCTATCAAAGCAACACTTTTCCCTTCTTTTTAACTACAAAAATATTGTAGGTTAGAACAGAGGCTGCCCCCTCCAGCAACCTGTGGTCCACCCTGGAGTCATTTTATATTACTCTCCCCAGTGTCCTAGACCAGGGCTGCATAGATTGTGGCTTTCATTTTATGCTAGAATAGACTCCATTAATGCAATGTGCTGTGATCCTTATGATATTCCAAGTGGAAACCCAGATCTTGTTTGCTTTTTAAACATCTCAAACCATCCTGCATTTCATCTGTATGTACTTCCCAGCACATATCAGAATGTGCCATCCACTCCCCACTTACTAATGCTTCAAGAGTCTTCCTTAAAATACACATGAAATTTACGGGGATTTTATTCCAGGAGTCTTCTGACCATTCTGTGCAATCAGAGAGAGTAGCTTTATTTCACAGACTGGATTTAATATACAGAAACATACTGCATCTGTTTCCAAATATTTTCTTTCTAAAACCATTATGAAAACTGGTGCCAAAATGTGCTCATTCCTCTTTAAGGAGGAAACCTAATTTGGGTTTCTTGATCCAGATCATCTTAACACCCAGGCTCAATTTTGCTTGCTAAAGCAATCTACAGGCTCCAGCTAACACAAATTTAATCTTCAAGGCTTCCTGCTTGGGCTGAATGGGTCCAGCAATTCTTTGTTGCAAGATCCACACCATGTATCAGCAGCATCTGGTACTGATTGCAGATCTCAGACACTGTGCCTATGGGCTCCATGGGCAGGATCCTTCTTGGATTTCTGATCTTTTTGGATTTTTCCCTAGACTATATCTTAGTCTTGTTGGATTTAAGATGTATGACTGGTCCTTAGCTTTTTTTTTTTTTCCCTTTTTTTTGAGGTGTGATGTTTTCTTTTGGACCAATCTGTGGTAGCTGACCATATTTGAGAATATGTCCTGCAGGTTCCATGGTTGTAAACCAAGAGTGACCTCTTTAGTTAATCAATCTGTCTTGCCATAATGCTTACACATATGAAAATCAGGATGTTCCTATATCTCCTAAAACTTGTATTCACCTCCTTCCCCCTCAATGAATATGTAGCAATTTTAAGAGGGATGAAAAATAGTTTGTCTTTTGATTGTACTAAGAAAGAAGGGGTATTCCAAACAACAAATGTTCTTCCTTGGCTTCAGGTTTTCATTTGGTAAGATTCCAAGCCTTCCTTCTAAGTCAGGAGCAGATTTTGCCATCAATTGAAGGAAAAAAAAAAATCAGGCTTTAGTAATCATACGGGAACATTTTGATCAATTGGCCCAATCTGAAGGTTAAAAGTTCCAATATGCAGGCAACCTGGGGAAAAATAAGAGCAATGCTAAGTTTAAAACTTATCTATACAATCAAGCTATTTCTCCAGGACAGATATCCAGGCTACTTTGATGAAAGCTCTTGAAAGACCACATGGCAAAACATGACCAAAAATCAAACTCTCAGCCCAACCTCACGTTCACTTTTTTGTCCCATTCCATGCACCAAGTTAGTCCTCCAAGTTAGAAAAGGAGCCTGGGGAACTCCAGAAACAGTATTCCATGGACTAGATACAAACCTCCTCCCTGTGTCTGCACCTGAATCTCCCACATAACTCCTGCACATATTCCATAGGCTCCCTGACAGGCAAACTGGGGACCACAAAGCAAGGGGAATGTGTGAAGTGATCCTGAGAGAGGGCAAAGTTTGGGAGCTGGGGTAGGGAAATGGTCCCTGCATTACCAGGCTGCTCCCAGTACAGGTTTGCCATGCAATGAATTAATATGGTTATATTTAATCCTGTTTTTTTCTTTCTCACACTTACCTTTGATACTGATTCCTCCTCAGCTTCACAATAAGTCTGTTCATACTTGCAAGGAAGTTCTCACAAAGTAAGAGTTGTGTTAAACAGGAAACTATTTAATCACATTTTCCCCAATAAAGCCATAAAGTGGCCCCTTTTTCCTTAATAAACCCCCATCCAAAGTCTTTAGCCTTTAGGGAGTCTTTTTCACTGCTTTGGCTCTAAAAGATAACACAGTAGGTATAATATGCAAAGTTTTATAAACCAGAGCAAGAACTCCAACCAGAAAACTGGCAGCTCCAGCAGACTTGGCTTTGGACCTTCTCAGTTCACCACAAATCTCAAATACTGTATCTGGAAATCAGACTTCAACTGTGTGTTGGCTAGATCACCACGACAAAAACAAGGCTGAGGGGATTTTTTTTGTTTTTTGTTTTCCCACAAAGCAAGCACTAGGCACAGGAAAGGACAGGATTTTGGCTTCAAGGCCTCGGAAAAACAGAATTCAGTTTTTCCATTCTGTCATTATTCTAGGAAACTCTACAGGTAAATAAGTCTCTCTCTAGTACACTGACACCTCTTGGAGACTCTTGGGAAGAGGATAACAGCTAAATTCATAACCTAAGTTAAAAGTCAGGCAGGTATCTCCTAAGCCAGAGCTTATTTGTATTGGTGAAATGTACTTCTGCAAAAACAGGTGTTTCAAAGAATTTTAGCCCTTGTGAAGGTAGTCTGACTTTGTAACCCTGCACCAGACAAGTAAGTACCTGGAAAGAAACACTCTACCATATAACCCAGCCTTTAATAAAGTGCTCCTCCTCCCAAGAGCTCAAGCACCTGCAGAAAGTGAGCTGCTGTCATCACCTCCCTGTCACCGGGGCCATGATCTGTTCACAGCATAGGGAAACAGCTTGACCAGAACCCAACACTTCTTAGGTCCACACATGCTATCCATTAGGCTGTAAGACCCTGACAGGAGGTAGATACATAGCTCTAAGTCATATATAGTTTATGAAAACAAGTCAATGATTTAAAATAGAAGCACATAAAAGAGAAATGGAAGGTAAAGGTGGAACCAGCTTACTATAGAGAGCAGCATGAGCTACAAGCAAATAGCAAATGCCATTAAAATGTGAAGAAGCCAAAACTTTACTTGGAATTTAAACTAATTCTTTACATTGGGTTCATGCTGGATTCTTATACCAGTTTATTACTCCATATATAGCACTATATATGACATTTTTTTAATCTAGAGGAGATCTTGACTTGGCTTCACAAAGTCATGCATGATTCCCTGATGTAGGACATGGACAGTGGGTCCCAGGTGTGCTGCTCTGCATGTTGAACATTATATAAAAAGGGAGACTATTACTTTTTCTATTCTTTAATGCTATTATTGATACTATCATTAAATGAGAGAATATCCCTGAGGCTGGGAAAACCTCAGAGAGTGTTAGAGCTAACACCTGGCCTCAGGATTGGTTTCCTTGGTTATTAGAGCTGGCTGAATGTTTTTAACAGATAATGATATCTAATTTAATTACATACTAGACAAAACACTTCTGATTATTATTCATCCAGCCAGGGTTGATGAATTTCTAAGTCCTTCTTCTTGCCTAAATTTTTTCTACCCTCTAGTCATTTACCTCTTTCATTTTGAAGCTCATCTGTAATCTACCTGTCTGAAGAGGGATGTTTACTTCTCTAACTTGCATGATTTTTTTCTTAATGATGATGCTCCCTAAATTAATTTCCACAGTTTATAACTCATTTCTCAGGTCATCAGAGAAAAGCATTTAAGCCACAAAATCATTCCTATAAAGCACTGATATTCCACCTTTCTCATCCGCTATTACATACATATACAGAGTCCTTTTAAAGGCAGAGCCCTGTAGAAAACCCTGTTTTATTTAGGATTTCATACACCAGCCATTAACTTCCAATCTATTTGGCATCTGTACACCTTTTTAAACTATTACTTCTTTCACCACAGCATAATTGGTGATCTATTGAAATACGATGTATTTTAACCACGTGGTTCCTCCTGATGAAATTGGATTACTAAATAATTTTTTGCTCTGCTGTACTTACTGTACCACTTACTTTTCAAATGCAGGCCATAACAGCGAATCAGAGCAGGGAGTAGACTACTTAGTGTATTGCTGGGACAGATATGCAGTGGCAGGAGGAAATATGGAAGGCAAATTGGAGTGGGAAGGCATTCCAGTGAAGCTCAGTGTTATGGAATTGTCAGAGATGTCAGGCATAGCAGCAAGAGCTGCACTACAGAACACTCACCAGCAAGGAGGGCAGAGGGCACGAGGGGAAGACGAAGCTGTGAGCTTTGGTGGTTCCTTCAGACCTGCAGCCATGCAGGCGTGACATTCCCTGGGCTACCCACGAACAGAGATCCCAGCCCAGGGTGAACCAACCTCCCCACACACCTACGGGCCCAAACACAGCTCCTTCCAGCCAGGCAAGGAATAATCCCCCTGTGATTAAGCATTAAGCTGACAGCTAATTTAGAGAGAGTGACATCTAAACATAAGCCCTAAAAGAAGGTGGTGATGAATATAAGGTTCAAACATGAAGCTTCTCGTGCTGTAGGAGAAATGAAACTAAGAATATTTAGTTTCCTCTAAGGTCTCTAAAAATTTTTCCCAGGAACTTCACATTTGCAAACTCTCATCATACTTCTGTTAAGGCAAAGTTTAAGAAAAAGTCCTGCCTGTCCAGCAGCAATAATTAAAAAGCAATTCTTACCTATTCAAGCTTTTAAAACCTACAGAAGACCTCAGATTTTTCTTAGAGTTGCTATTACTCAGAAGTAGATGGCAAATCTTACTTTGCTACTTAATGCCTGCTTGCTTTGAAGCAAATGCAAATACTGCTTTTTTATTCACAGACCATTGTTTTCAAAACAAAGCACTTTGGGGGATAAGTGTTTTACTTCAATTAATTGTGTTTCCTGTTTGGGGAGAAACAAACTAATAGGTTTATTCATCTAGAGAACCTGACAACTGCTACCATTTTGGAAAAAATATTTCATCAAGAATGTTAACCCACAAGTTCTGTAAATGTATGGGATTTGCAAGATAGTCCAATAAGGCCATTATGGTGAATCTCCAAAGGACTAGTGGCCATCAGGAGAGGAAAAGAGATAAATTTGTAAAAGGATTTCCCTTAAGCCATTTTCATGTTGCAATGTCTAGACAAATTTTTCCTTTTACTAATGCTAGTTTGGGAGACGGAAGGAAGATAATGATACCAGTGACAAAAATGAAATTCATGCCCATGGAAGTCCTACACCTGAGCTTTAAGGAAAACAAAAGTGCCTTTATCTATAGTTACCATTTTTATACTACAGTGATTAAAAATATCCCTTAAATTAAACTACTAAGGTCCAGAGTGACCACCTTTGATTCATATTAATTTTAGCTGCTGTTTATGTGTACCAATAATTCAAAAATTATGCTATTACTAACATCCATCAAACAAGCCATACATTTAGTGAACCCAGAAATATATGCATAAATTCTTAAGAAAATAAATAATAACACAATACCTTTCTGTTTCCTAGGTCTTATGAATCACTTAGACTTGGTATTTAGATTCGTCCTCTGCTCTTAAGTTTCAGCTATTGACATAAACTACAACTAGTAACTTCATTCTTAGAGGACTGGATAATAATCTTTTTCACAATTGTCACGTAAGGGGCATCTCCTAGAAGTCCTTGAAGCTGCACAAATAGACAGAAGAGTTGGATCTTCATCAGCAGTTCCCCCTTTGCATTCCAGAATAGCCAGATCTACCCAAAATGCACAACATATTTCTTGCTTCTTAAAGGGATTAGCTACTGCACTCTATGAGCTCAAAAATCAGATTATATTATGTATACATACATCTTAAAAGCATGTAAAGAAACAATTTTCACTGCTGTCTTGCAAATTCCTAGATAAGACAGGCTAAAATTCCCCGTTGACAGAACCCAGAAATTGCTTAAAATATTTATATGACATTGCCCTCTAGAGGAAACCGAGAAAAATCTGTTTTAGTAGAACTCTTCCACAGATGAAAACATTAAATGTTGTTTTCAGCAGAACAATTAGCGTTTGTTAGAAACCATTTTCAGTGAAAACATCACACACTGGTTTGGCTCTATTTGTCATCCATGAGTTTTCAAGAGAGAATTCCCCAACCTCTAGCCTAGGGCTCTGTACTCAGATAGATGGTACCACAAAGTTTACTGGTTACCACATGCCTGTGTTTTTCTCTTTGCTACCAGAATAAAAATAGCCCAGGCTATGAGAAATTAGCAAGCACTTAGTAATTCTTTAGTTATGATGGCAAAAAGAGACACTGGTCAAAGTGTTGGAGGATGGGAAGAAAGACTTCTCTGACTTTTGTTTCATTGGATTGTTACTCTGCTAGCCTGAACCCATTCCAGTGATCAAGTAATGGCATAAGAAACACAAGTCAAAGTTATTACTATATTAATCAATTATTTATCTTCCTGGTTGTTTGTTTTGGGTTTTTTTGAGGTTTTTTTGTTTTTCTTTTTAAGATCATGTGGTTACCTATAGTACCAACTATAGAGAAGGGTTAAAACCAGACCTTGTCACCTTTTTAAAGAGTAGAAATTAGTTTTATGCATCAGCTGAAACTGTAATCTCAGTCATGTTTCAACAATTCTGTTTTATTTTGGAAAAGGCTGAATCCAGTTTCCATCTACCTCTAGTTTCTCACATTATTGTTAGAGAGGCTTCAGTTGGATGGGATTCCTGAGTCCTGTGAAGTTTGCTGCTAATAATCACCATTTGCCTTATTCTTGTCCTGTTTTGGAAGGTACAAGTATTCTTGAACTGCCCCAAATCTTGTGGCAGTCCCTGCCAATTTATCTTTTCCCTGTTACTGGTCTGTTAAACATGTTTTCCTTTGAAGGCTCAGGTGATCTTGCTGAAAATCATACATTTTACCCAGAGAAAGAAGCAAGTACAATGAGTGATACTGCAGCATCTGCACTTGACACATATGCCTTTCCCCTCTTAGCCCCCATCTGATGAAAAGGAGACAGAAAAATAAGTTTCAAGGAGCATGTGATACTGCTTGGAGCTGGAGACAAGTGTCACATCAGCTAAAAAAAAGCAATGAGTTTTCCATGTTAAAAAAAAAATCTCATCCCAAAAGCCATCCACTGCAACAGCTGTCTCTGTGATTACATATCTGTCTCTTTGCTGATCTCACCTATGTTTACTGTATGTATCCTCTCACTTATGTCCATAGATGGCAGGTTCATGCTGACAAACCATCTCTCTGAGGCTAATGTTGAGCCTCTGAGTGAGGAAATGTCTCCTGTTCATCATTTTTCAACCCTCCCTGCTCCTGGTCCTTTCCAGTCCAGGGCAGATTCCCAGTGACAGGAGATAAGTGGGTTTTAAGATGACATTACTGTTAATGCTTTTAGCTCTGGGGAGGTCACAGTTCAGCTCTAGTCCATTTTCAAGGACAGCAACCATCACACCCACAGGCTGGCAAGAAGGTATCACACACAGAATTACCAGGCTGGAAGAGACCTCCAAGATCATCGAGCCCAACCAGCCCAACACCTCAACTAGACCACGGCACCAAGTGCCACATTCAGTCTTTTTTTAAACACATCCAACGATGGTGACTCTACCACCTTCCTGGGAAGAGAATTCCAGCATTTAATCACTCATCATTTAAAAAACTTTCTCCTAATATCTAACCTATATTTCCTTTGGTGCAGCTTAAGACCATATCCTTGGTTCCATCAGTTGTTGCCTGGAGAAAGAGACCAACCCCCACTTGACTACAACCACCTTTCAGGGAGCTGTAGAGAGTGATATGGTCTCCCCTAAGCCTTCTTTTTTCCAGGATAAACAATCCCAGCTCCCTCCGTTGTTCTTCATAGGACCTGTGTTCCAAGCCCCTCACTAGCCTTGTTGCTCTCCTCTGGACGCACTCAAGCATCTCAACGTCCTTCCTAAACTTCTGCTCTCTGACACCCTCTACCAACCCAGGTAGACAATTGTCCTGAGCACAAGCTGCCTTCCCACTAAAGACTGAGGGCAAAGAAGGTGTTAAGCACTTCTGCCTTCTCCTCATCTGCAGTTACTAAGTTCTCTCCCCTATGATCACGGCCTGCTTGCAGAGCAGCCACAAAACACATCTAAGAATGAGAATGCTGCTCACTTAGCCCAGTGCTGTAAGAAAAAACATTTGAATAAGGACTGGAGAAGTTATGCCTTTCCAGGGCTCATGGCACATCAGTCAGTACAGGTGGAAAAGGACAACCTCCCAGGATTCTCAATGCCACTCAGTAACCTGCTCCGGTCACCTCTTCTTGCAGCAGCTCAGAGCTTCTGTCTCAAGAAAATCAGTCTTTAGCCCACAGCCTGCTTTGTGCAAAATTCCAGACTCCCAGAATATGAAGAGATTTTACATTTACAATTTAGAAGATGCTGGGAATGACTGCAAGTGGCAAACGGGTGTGTAAGGGCACAAGCATTATAGAAAGAGTACGAATAATGGGCACAGAATGTTCCTTGCTTGTGTCTTTGAACATCTGTATTTTTAATTATTGATGGCTCTAACACTGTTCTGTGCTAGCAAATGCACTGCTGGAGAGGCTGTGAGAATAACTGATGCTGTGGCTGAAGGCCTCACCTGCTACTTGTCTGAGCAGCGGAAAAAAAACAACTCTTCTTCTGTAGATTCCAGCAGTTTACCAATTAGCTAAGTTCTGCTGCACCCTGACTGTACTTCTAGATGACCTGACAGCATGGGATGCTTGCTGCGTTTCAGGCTGAAAATCCCACTCAGGATGTAAAAGGGATCCTGCTGGCACTTTGGTATCAGGGTAAATGACAAGGCACAAGGCTGATTCACCAAAACAGGTTGTTCCCAAAGTGGATCAGCAGGGAGGGAAGTGTAGGGAGGGCAAAGCTCCCTCCAAAACACTGGGCTTGTTCTCTTGTAATTACAGCGTGGTCAGAACAGCAAATTAAATGGAAAGGCACAGCCATACATTGGGCAGCAAGGTACAGATTTCTAATCAGAATTTTCACAGCTCATTGAAACAAAAACAAAGCACAGGAAAAACCCTTTCTATAGTCTCTGAAGTTTTTCCACCTCCTAAGGCAGCACCACCAACCTCTGTCCAAGTTTTTTCAAGCCTGATGCAATGCCTCTGAAAAGCAAGCATGCAGAGGCAGGGCTGGGAGCAATTTTGGCAGATGACCATGAGGATTTTGCCTAGTTATACATGTATGCTCCTGGGAAATCACAATTTCTAGAGGGAGCCCAGCTCTGTTGTTCAGTGCTGACACTATGCAGAAGGCAATGACAGGCATATTGATCCCCAAATTTTTGGAAAAACATGCAAACACATAGATGTGAGCTATTTAAATCAGTGGAAGTCTTTCCATCATTTTTATGGGGTTTAGATAAAAACTCTTCTGAGCAAGAAGATAAATAAGATGCAAATTTGAGGGGGATGGGGGGGTTCAGAAAGTCTATTGAGGAGGCAGTTGTAGTGATGGGATGTTGATAATGGCCATTGCTACAAGAGAATGAGTTGTGCCTCCACAGAGGCTTGGCATGGGGACATTGAGAGGAACAGCAAGAACTGGAGGGTGAGGAGGGGAAACCAAGTGAACACACGCTCAGATTAATAAAGCAAAGAGGACAAACCAACTAAATGATCTCTGCTGAGTCTGGGGATTAGTGACCTTCTGTTTAAGACTTTGGCTCTTAAGAGAGGATTTGGAATAAACCTCATTTCTCCAGAGCAATTTATTTCTCAACACGTGTGGCTAAGTCTCCTCATACCTTTCAGGAAACATAAAAGAAGGGAAGCAAAACATCTCTTTCTTAGTTTCTTAGTCCTGCTATATTTTAGGGGAGGGGAGAGGGAAGAATTTATATCCACTATCACGTAGAGGATTTATATCCAGTGTCAATGTAAAACACAGCAGCCATGCTTCAGAGGGAACTGCATATTCCAGACTTCAGGAGCACAGTGAGACTTAGACTATGCCTTGCAAATGTTAGATATCCATAGGCTTTCTCTCATTTTACACAGGTTTTTACTGTATTCCAGCAGCTCAACTGGATGAGAAAACACTCTCCAAAATCCCTATGTGCTGCTTATTTTCCATCCTCAGGACTCTTACACCAGGCAGCTTGGAGGGTACGTCAGCACAGGCTTCTCATTCCTGCCCATAGTAACAAGCCCCAGGTCTCAATCTCTGCGCCCTGATCCATCACTTAGCAGCATGAAGATCGGTAATATGATAAAAAAAAAGGAAACTAATGCAATTCCACAACAGGTTGGGGGTATTTTTTAGGTCAGCTATGAGAATTCTCTTCCCTAAGACTGCATTTGGAGGCTGCAGTCTCCAGGACCACTGTATTTGTTTTTCGCTGTGTAGTCAGTGCTGTTAATATTTTAACAAGGAGCTCCCACAGAAATGTTTGCCCCTTGGCCAAGGGCAAAAGGACAGGATAAATTTCCATTATTTTTCCTATTAAAGCAAAAATATTTTCTTGTGGACATAACCAAAAGAATGCCCTACTAACACCAGGCAAAGCAGCTGCTTATACTGAGCAGCACTTTGTGTTGGCAGCACTTTTGCTTTAGGAAGGCGGTGAGGAAACAAAGTAAAACAGAGCAATCGATCCATGCAACCTGACATGCCTGGGAGGTGGGGGTGTTGTGAGACAAAGCTTTCTGTGAAGACCAGTGATGGTTTTCTTGGGGTGATTTTTCTGTAATAGAAAAGATGTATAAAGGAGATTGCACTGCCAGGAAGATAAATCCCCAAAAACTTCAATAAAACACAATCCCATCATAGGCAGAGAGACCTGAACCACGCCCTTCCACCACAGCACAGGCATTCATACACCCCAACACCCAACCCTACTAAGGAATGGATTTGCAACCCAAAACGTGGTCTGAAGTGCTGAGGCAGTGCAGCCCTTGATCCTGGCTCCCACAGTATCCCATCCCCACACATCAGTAGGGGCACATGGATGCATTTTGAACACACTGCTGAGTAACACAGTGCAACAAAATCTTGCAGGTGCTCCAGAGACAACTGCAGCTGCCAGGATAGGGACAAAGCAGTAATGGCAGGACAGCCAGCCTCCTGAGGTGGTGACAGTGCCCGAGCATGGCAAATGAAAATGAAAAACTGGAGCACCTGAATATCAGAGTGACCACATTTGGAGGGGAAGGATGTTTCTCCCAGCAAGAAAATATTTCTATTGCAGGAGCAAAGCAGTTTATTTTAAAAAAACAATCCCATTCAAACTTCTGAGGAAAGGGGACCTCAATAAATAGGTGCCTTGAAAGGTTTGCTCTTCAGAAAAAACAGTTCTTAAATCACACTCAGATTTTTGAGCAGCTCTTCTCAGAGACAGCAAAGATTTCACTGCTCCCAGCCCCACGGCACATGCACTGCTCTGCAGGTACAGATCTGCTCCTTGTCTGCAGGGCTCACAATAAGGAAACAGAGAAGATTGCCCTCATGAAGACCCCTCTTCAGGGCAGAATCTGTCTCTAATTACAGCCAGGAACTGCATGATTTGTTTGCAGCACCAGCAAGAACTCTTTTTTTGATGAAGAACATCAAGATTTCACCCAGCAGAGCCCAGGACTGTTAATGACTGCCACACCAGGCAGCACGAAGTGCTATGCACATTTTGAGACCTGTAATTCTGTTGGACATTTTGAATTGTCCTCTGCTAGCACTAGACTTCAGCTGCTAGCACTTACAGAGAGGCAGGACTGTGCTTAGAATGCCCATGTTATCACACACCTACTAATGGCATTGATGTGTGAGGAGGAGCAGGACTTTACTCTCATAGTTCCAGCTATCCTGGAGGCATGGACATAGGATGTGCAGTAGCAGCAAGCATCCAGGAAAGACCTTGGCTCTACTGAAAACCCTCAGCTTCAGGTAAAGTAAAAGCTTTGCCTTCAGTAGTGGCACTTGAAGCTCCCTCTCCATTGCAGACCTGATTCCTGAAGGTCTTTCTCAGCATCTTAGAAAACAAACTGATTTCCCTGAAATTTGGTATGCCATATCTGAGGAGGAATCTTAGCAACTCCCTCCAGGACACTGACTGAAAAGGAGAGACTAAGAAAGCACTGTGCAAAGGTATGGCTGTCAAAACATTTCTCTTGTCATTTTTTTGGAAGCAACTCCAGTTTGTGGGTTAAAAAGAAGCCAGCCACTTCTCTGACTGTATTCCCACATATGGCAATGTTTGGTAGTTTTTGGCAATGAGAAAGATGATATTTTGAAGGAGTGGTTGGGTTTTCTCAATGACAAAATTATAATAGTATCTCATGTTTTTACCACACTGTCATCACTGGTAAGGTATCTTACTCTGCTTTTTTCAAGAATGAATTTGGAAATCTACTTAGCACTGATTTTAAAGATTAAATGTATATGGCAGCTGTGTCCAAGTACTGCAGCTATGCCTGATGAAATTCATAATCAAATATTTCAAACTGAATTATATTCATGACAAAATAATTTTTTTGCAATGTTTCCAGGACTTGCTCAATGAAGCACCATTCAGTTATGTTCAAGAAATGAAAGCTTCATCTGTCACCTGTAGAAATATTAACAGCCTCCCTCCAGTAAGTGAGTAATAGCCCAAAATGAGTAGAGTAGATCCAAGCTACATAGGAAGTTGTCTGGGGAACCATAACCCACGTATTTTGGAGACACAGAAGATAAATAAACAGGCAGAGTTTTGACTAACCTTTGTTCAGTATTCCAATACTAATTTCCCTGCAATTGTGTTTGATAGACACACACAATTTGCTAACTCTAAAGAGAGCAATAATTTTCCCTCAATCGCTAACATCACCGAAAATGACACCACCTACGTTATTTATCTCTAATGTAATAATACCCTGTTAAGCAAAGAGCTTTGATGATTTTATTACTGCATAATGTTTCTCTAAATGAAAAGAAAGAAAAAAAATAAAAGAAACAAGTTCAGCAATAATCAACCTGTCTCTGCTGTTTACATGGAAATTAGGTGGAATTTAAATAAATGACTTTTCTTTAAAGAAGTCATATTCAGCTTTCCTAGCAAGGAGAGACAGATGAGTGGTACTCACAGCTGGCTCCTCCAGTAAATGTTGTGCTGTTCTTACTGTGTCTGACCCCATCACCACCCCGAGACATGAGGACCTGTAGGCACACTAGGGAGGTCCCTGTCTGTCCAGGGCTGCCATATCTGTCCCAGCTGCAGTCATCTGCCCCTGCATCCTCCAGAGGCTGATCACACCCATAGGACAGCCAGCAGAAGGGACTCTGTGCCCTCACCTCTTCTTTCTTGTTTTCCTTTGGAACAGGGAGGCTTTGGATGGCAGGTTGGAACTAGAGCTGAGGTTACATGAAGCCCAGGGTATGTGAGAGCACTTCTGCATATCCTGCTGCAGAGGTGGGAAATGGCAGAGCTTGCCAAATCCTCCACTGTTAAGGGAATAAATCAGAAGATTTCCTATAGCATCAGTTTGAAAAACTCCCTCATCAGGCGAGATGGGGATGCCCTGAAACATTTGGCAGGTGTGGAATAAACACATAAGCAGTGATTTTGCTTGCCTAATCCAGCCAGGTGCTGCAGGAGCTAAGGCAGTATTTTACTTTCACTGACAGTGTGCAGGCTCCACTAAGTAAATCACATCACAAATCAGAGCACCCATAGCCCCTTGTATCAACCTGGAAGTGTTTCTCACTCAGCCAGAGAATAATTGAGTCAGAACTACTATTTAATGTGCTGTCCTGCCCTAACAACACCTTGAAAAGCTAAGGGTAAAAGGGCTCTGCTACTTCCACCATAGCAGCAATATGGAATTACTCCAGCAAAACTTCCTCCTAGAACCAGTCTTCCCAGAAGGCAAGATGCTGTTGACTTTCAGCCTATTATAAATTACAATTGCATCTCTTCTGAGGACCCCAAAGGAGAAAGCTACTGTAAGACTCTCATAGTATCCTCAAGCACTCCAGATGAACACTGTAGGAACATGGGGTTGGAGCTGCCAGCCAGCTCCCTGATAGGCGAAATCCAGCTCTCCAAACCGGGAACATCCTCAAGGTCCCAAACTGTCATCCATCAATATCACCCTTGTCAAACAGCAGTCATCAGTAGGTTAGGCGAGGATGCTTTGGATGCTGAAAATAAAAGAGGTTTTGACTAAGAAATGTCCTAAATTTTGGCCTAAATTGGATGTAGAATATTCTAAAACAGGATTTTAAGAACAACACTGGCCCCACGCTACCAAAACTCTTGTCTTCGTAATGGCCAAAAAAAAAGTAAGAAAAATGGAGCACTTGGTTCCCATTAGCTGCAGTCACAGCTTGCTGGTTTAATAACAGAGCTTTCCAAAAGAAACAAGCCCTAAATTAAGCCTTCAGGGACAGGCCAAGAAGGACAGATATCCAAATATTTTCAACTTCATTTGCTATTATCTCTCATTTTGCATTATTAGTAAGATAACTGCCCACTGCAAGCAGTCCCCTTGAATTCAGAAACAATGACACCTGACTGTTAGCAAACTAAATGCCTTTTGCCATAAACACTCTTAAATTTGGAGGTGCCACTGATTGATACTGCTACACTGCCAATATTTATACATTCATTGAATCACAAGCTAGGAATTACAGAGGGTTTTTTTCATACGTGTAAAACCATAGAAGGTTGAGCAGCCCAGAATCCACAGATTGAGGAGTCACTGCTTTTATTCTGCCATGTGTCAGAACTGAGAGTGATGGTTAAAACTCCTGCCACATTCACTGCTGGTTGGTATCACTTCACTAGGACTTGGTTTCCAGAAGTGTCCACCCCGAAAATAAATTCCGTTTTGGAAAGTGGGGGAGGATTTCATGCCCTCAGGTACATTGTAACCTCAGGTATGAATGAACATTTACATCTTCATCTACAGCCGGGAAAGGTTTTTGCCTTTGCAAAGGGTAATGTGAGAAAGTTTACCAGCCCACAAAGTGCAAAACTGGAACAATAACTCATTTTACAGCATGGAATAGCTGAATTTAAAAAAAAAAAAAAACAAAAACAAAACACCACAAGAATTATCTATCATTGCGAGGATCTTAATTTTTTATTTGAACTCCTAAAGATTTCATTTTCTGGGTCAGGAGACATCAGAAGAGAGCAAATGCCTTAAAATCAAAGGGAAATTATTAAAATGAAGTTGTTCCAAACTGGAAAACACAATAATGTCTTGCTTTTAGAAAGTCTCAGACAACATCTAGCTGTCAAACACACTTCCCTGAACTGAAATAATTCAACAAAAATAAGAAGCACCTGTAAAAATATCTTCCAGTGCTGCTGCATCTGTGTTCATTTTTGCTTAAGGAAACAGTTTTATACAAACCCAGGAAGGCTCCTGTTTTAGTGGAGCCTCTCTGGTGATTATGATGTATAATTTTTTGACCCAGTGACCCCTGAAAATTTTCCAGCGGAAGTGTGAGTAGCACATGCAGGCTAATTATCAACTCACTTTTGTTACTTATTTTCTGAAAGACCTTAAGAACGAACTCAGGGCTCTCTCAGGGGCTGGAAAGCAAAGGTCAGAACCTCTGCTTCTGGACTTCCATCAGTATCAGCTGTGACTTGCAGCATGTGGCACCAGAGGCAGCTGCTGCTGCTGGCAGCTCTTCCCTTACCTCGCTCCGGTGACATCCACACCGACCATCAGCTGTCCGTTCAGAGAAAGGATCTCATCTTTCAGGCGCACTCTCCCGCACTTCCCAGCCGGGCTGTTCTTCTTCAAGTCTGTCACCCAGATGCACCCAACGTCAAGCACAGGCCCCTTATGGGCCTTCCTCTTCTTTCCTCCCCGACGCTTCTCCCCATAGTCCCCCAGAGCAGGGATATTCCCAAAGCTCAAGCCCAGGACCTCATTTTTCCTCATCTCTTGGGCCAGGTACATGGTGCAGATCTCCGTATCCAAAGTCCCACAGCTCCCTGGCTGCAGATTGCTCTCATCCACTGAGAAGTTGAGCTGGATGTACTCGCTCAGCTTCTGGACGGCCGAGCGGCAGAGCTGCTGCTCGGCTCCCTCGGCGCCCTCCCGCCGGCTGTTCTGCAGCCACTGGCACAGGAGGGGCAGGAAGACCCCCGCGTTGTCCTGTGTGATGGGCATCGCTGTCCCTGGGCATCCCCTCACGCCATCAGCCCCGGCCCCAGTCGCCTCCCTGGGCACCCGTCGTGGTTCCCCACAGCCCCTGGGGACATGCTGGAGTGCAGCTGCAGGTCCAAAGCAAGCTCCATCTAGTCTCACGGAGATTTTTGGGGTGTTCCAGCTGACCAAGAGCAGTCAAGGAAGGACGTTTGGTGCCCAGGCGCTACAGCCAGCCCTACGAACAGCTGGTTTCTGAGGGTCTGTGACTGTCCAGGCCTGCCTGCTGCCAGTGTTCTTGCTCCGTCGGGAACAAAGCGTCCTTCCCACCGCGATCACCACAGCGTCTCGTCCTGCAAGGGTGATAAAACAGCGTCGTCAGAAGAGCCCGAGAACTGCTGCAGGCCCGGCCCGAGGCCCAGTGCAGCCCGCACGGCCTGGCCGCTCTCCTTCAGCGATTTACCACTTGAGGGCACCAGCTGCTCTCCTCAGCTGGGAATAAAGGTCACCAGCTCCTGACCTCCGCGGGGAAACGCGGCATGCCCAGCCCGGGGGATGCTGCTGCCGCGGCTCCGGGGCTCGCACCGAGGCGGAGAGGACATTCCTGCCAAACCCGCTCCAAACAAGGAGCTGGAGCGGCACCGGCCTCACCAGCGACTGAAGGGACAGCTCTGCCGTCGGTGATTTTGGGCTGGGATAGGCTTAAACCAGACCCTTCCCAGACTTATCTCCCTCCCCACTAAGCTGCACAAGGGATGGGCAGCAGCAAACACGAAGGATGAGGACACCAATGGGGTCCCTCCCTTCGTGGCAGCAATAACCACAGACACCTTGTGGGTAAGACATCTAAGGGAAGTAACTATCCAGTTTCCTGGGAAAAGAGTAGGGCAGGTGAATTCCCCAATTTCCTGCAGTTTGGAGAAGGAGGCACGCAGGCAGCCAGGAGTCAGTGGAGCTGAGGGTTAGCACACAACAGGGTGAGACAGGGTATTTTGCCAGGATCATTAGAATCTATGAAACAACAAAAAACACTGGCACGAGTCAAGTCTGGTTGACTGCTTTCTTTCAGGGCTTTATTTTCTAGCAGTGGATGCTGCTCAGTGAGGTGTGCACCAAAGAAAGCATCAGCTTTAAGCTTGCAGCCTGCAGGTCTGGTCTTGCAGATGTGTATGAAAGGCTTGTGTTAGATAGAAAAGCTGTAGAAAGAGCTTGTAGCCCCAAATGAATGAGTGTAGAGGAAGGCTCTTGCAAAATGCTGCTACGGAAGCTATATCCAAAGTTGTGCCATCTCCTTGGCTGTGGGGCACTACCTAAATGGACAGGAGTGACCCAACACAGCTCAGGCAGGGACAACAATAGATCAGGGGCACCTGTGGTGCCCATGCAGGAGGACACCAGAACCTTCACCAAGACAGTGATGTTGCACAAGGGCTCAACAGGGATAGACATCAGCTTGGGAAAGGAGGGACTGGCCCCCTGCTTAGTGAGAGGGACTTATGAGTTAGGCTCAGGGTAGGAAAAACAGGGAAGGAAGAGGGAAGAATAGAGACAGAAACTGCCCAGGTACACGTCTAAAACAAGAGGTGATAATACAGACACAGATTGACCAGGACATAAGGTTAAATCCTCTGGACATTTTAGACACCTAATGCAACACTGGTGAATGTGTGGGGTTTTTAAACATAGAACTTAAGTCTTATTTAAGATCTCATATTTAAGACAAAAGCATTTATTTGATTGACATAACTGGAACTTGCTGTAGTAAGACCTAGATCTGAAATACTGATCTGAAAATGCATAGCTTATATGTGGACCAACAAAGAAAAAGTAGAGGCAGAATCTCTTGGCATACTGAGGATGATGTGTATATTTGTTCTGAGGTCCAGAATACAGGGGGAGGAAGAATTGCCCAATATCTGGTTGATAATAAAGGTGGAAAGCACAAAACAAAACAAACATAAGGGAGGGCACTGTAAACCCTAAACCAAGGACTTGATAACAGCTGACTCAATGGTAGTGGGAAAGTAGAAGCATGAAATCTGTCCTAGGAAAAGAAAGCAGAAGGAGATGGAAAGTCCTGGTGCCTTCAGAGCAACATTCTCACATAATGGATAGGGTCAAGTAATCAGCAGTGAAGTGCCTCCAAAGAGAGATGTGTGGAGGAAAGTGGAAAGAAACTCATGTAAGAATGCCTGTAAAATCAAGGGATTGGGAACAGCAAAACAGAAATGCCTGGCTTCTGTACATTAAAAAAAAACCTGCTAGGAGAGAATTCATGGGGAAGAGTTTAAAGGAAAAAGAAATCAAGGTGAGCTGTAGTTTCTCGAAGAAACAATATTTTGTGCTTAAAAGGCAGGGGCACAATAGCATCTCAATGAAGAAGGATCAGAAGACTTAACAGCATCACGGGCTTTTTATTTTCCTCAAAGACAAGAAGAAAGAACATTAAAAGGTTACTGAGCACAAGTTTTAAAAAATAGTGTGAACACATAGGCAAAAATAATAGAAACATGAGGATATAAAAATGAAATGAAACTTGCAGAGGATAAAAAAATGTTACCCTTTATATGCATATTAATACAAGAAGGCAATCCGGAAAAATGTCGCTCAGAAAGAAAGTTATTGAAAAATGACACCAAAAGAGTCAATGCTGGTTTGAATTTTGCTTTAGTCCTTGTTAAAATTGCTAACTATGTACAGGGGATTAGTACACAGTGTGATACAGTATCACTACAGAGGCATACTATCCTCTTCTCTGCCTGTTACAGGTATTTCCTGTACATCCTACAAACTCCAAATCAAACAGAGAAATAGTTTGCATGTATGTGGAAGAGAACAAAAATATAAGCAGTAGCAGACACAGGAGAGACAAGAATAAAACAATGTGAAATGATTTTTCTTTTCATAATGGAGAATTTGTTGGATGTCATTTATCTAGGCTTTATTATAGCTTTTGTCACTGTCTCAACTTTCTCATAAATATACTAGGGAAATATGATTAAATGAGACTACTATAAATCCATACCCACGGAGTAGTTATTAATGACATCCTGTGAAAAAAGAAGGACACTACAAGTGGAGCTCTGCTGGATCTATATAGTCTAGTTCTGCTCAGCACATTCATTAGTGACCTGGACAATGAAAGCGAGTACGCGTATTTAATCTGCAGATTACACAAAGCTGGGCGTGTCTGCAGACACACTGAAGAACAGGATTAGCATCTAAAATATCTTGGCAAAAATCAGAAAAACATGCTCTAAAAATTAGGGTAAAGTTCATCAAGGACAAATGCAGAATACTACAAAAGGAATATCTCACTTAGAAAGGGTTGGCTATGTGGCAAATCTTTGTCAAGAGGTGCAGCACTTTCACAGAATCACGGAATCACAGAATGGATTGGGTTAGGAAGGAATGTGGTCCCAAACCCCCTGCCATGGGTAGGGGGACACCTTCCACCCAACCAGCTTGGGCTTTGAGCATTTTTCAGGGTTTATAGGGAATAATTCCTGCCAATCTCCTGCTGTTGGAGAAAAAAAAAAGGGGGTCATTGTCCCGGAATGCATCAGTGGGGACAAAGTCAACAAGGCATATGAAGTATTTCTGTAGCCTCATACGGGGTTGGGAAGGTCTCAGCAGCAAAAATACCCTGGTGGAGCAGAGCTCTGATATGACTTGCCAGTCCTGGAAGTGTGACTTACTAGGAAATGCTCAAAGAATTAGGGCCTATTAAAAAGGAGAAAGTATTGCAGGGTGTGAGATAAAGGTCGTCATGTACTTTAAAATGCTCCACAGTGACCATGAGGAGAAAAGCAGTTTGTTCCTCCTGTCCATGATGGAATAATGTATGTGAATCACATCCATGTAGATTTAGGATAGAGGTTAGGTAACACTCAGAAGGATGAAGAATATCAAGGCACTGGGGAACACCATCTCAGCTGGAGTCTCCATCACTTATGGTCTCTGCAGAAGGTCAGACATCTGCCATGAACAATGATTAGAGCCAATATCTCTTGGGTTGTGGGAGAAAGTAGATCTCACCATTTCAATCCCTCTTACTTTTGCTTCCTTCAATATAATTTTCTGCCCTAGTGAGGTAAGAGGTCATTTAATGGATAACATCCTGTGAGTTATGAGAATGACACCCTTGTGACAATGACACCCTTTGCTTTAACAGCAAACTTTGCCACAGCTCTCAGTGACCGTACAGGGTTCAGAACCATTAAAGCTCTAGAGAAAATTGGACCAGATCATTCTTTGAGGCCCTTTTAAACTAATAATTTAAGGAGTTTTGCTCTCAGCTGTTTATCAGTTTTGACATTGAGTAGACATATTATGGACTGTCTTTTGCCAGCTATCCCCAGATCAAAAGCACTGCCAGGGTCTCCAGCCTGGAGATCTTGGGACTCCTTGAAAGCAGCTCAGAGTTTTAGCTCAAGTCTCCAAATCCCCTCTGCATTGGCAAAGGGCACTGATGTTGACTTCAGCTTCAATCCTGCAGTTAGCCGAACTGGAGCGTTCAAAGGCATCTGCATTCCACGCAAAACTCATCCATCATTCATTTAGCAACATTGCTGGAGGGCTCTCCCCCTCCATGCACACAAATCCCTCCAGAGATAGAGGATGACGGCCCCCTCCATGCCGCCGGAGGCTGGCAGCCTTCAAAACCCCATTCCTTCTCCCCACAGGAAAAGCTGCGGGCGTCGATACGCTGCGGGTTGCCTGTCTACGCCCCTGAGCTCACTGCAGAGCCATGGCAGACACTTAAATTAATCATGTAGATAATTATACAGTACTTTCAAGGGATTTGATATTCTCAAACAAAACCTTCTGGCTTTGGAAAAATTACTCCAGACAAGCATAAATGGGAAATACTCCTTCCAGATGTAACAGACAGCACTGAGCTGAATGCCTTCATGCTGGTGAGAAGAGCAGCTTAGGTGTCCATTGCCAATGGAAGCAAAAAATGGAAAGGTGGTAAGCTGTTCATCAGGGGAAATAACAGACCTGCCTGATAAAAATGGAAAGCTCAATGCTAAGAAGAAATTTGTTTTTACTCTTGACTTCCACAAAATAAACTCAAGACCCATGTGACAAAATTTAATGGAGTCACCACCACCTTGCTTACTTTCTGAGGGTGACAGATCTGCCAGACCACCCCAATTGCCTCACATGAAGTACAGACCTATGTACAAAATACTCTGATTTTATGCCCACCCTGGAATTGCCTAGACTTGTCTGGAGTAAAACAAGCCAGAACTGGGAGTGGGCCCAAAGTCCCTTGTCCTACAAAAACGAGTCCCTGTTCATGGGGACAAATTTCCACCAAAGAGATTTTGTCCTGGTTGCTCTGAATCCCTCTGAGGCTACTGATTCACACTCTCTGGTAATTAAATCTCCCATCTTACCTAGATCTCAGTAGTATGGTCTGTTGAGATTTTTCATTAGCAGTTTCAAGGATAAAGCAAATTAAGATTTTACAATTAGGATGTTTGCAAGCACAGAACATCTCAGCTGAGAAAGTACTGGGGTGGAAAAAGGGAAAGTACTGTGTTGATATGGAAACAATACCAGTCCTGTTAAACAGAAGGATCATGATGGTGCAGAGACAGCATGACCACTAAGTTTGAGGAGGACCCACAAAAGGGATCAGCCTTTCATAGAATTTCATCTTAAAAATACTCTCACCATGCTAAGTACTGGTTTTAGTGCTCAGGCTTACACTCCACTGATACGGCAGCCCATGGACTGAACCCAGAGCCAACCCACAGCACATGACAGACACCCTCCTTTGCAAGAAGAGAAGCTTTTGGGGCAGATGCTTTCAGAGGATCAGAAAGTTGCTGCATAAACCTGTATAGAACCATGGTCCTCTCTCACCCAGCAATGCCAACAGCCAAACCCCACTCCTTTCCATCCAACCACAAAACAATCAGCCACTCTGCATGGCTGCAGCCTGGGTGCATGCCTCTTTCCAAAGGTGTGCCACCAGCACTTGGTGAGCAGAGCTGCCTAATCCCCTTCCTTGTGCCACCAGCCACAAAGATCCTCCTGGGCATCATCAAACCCAGACCCCAGCTATCACAGCAACTTTTTCATGCTCTAATCAATAAAACTCATTGAATTTCAAATATAAGTAAAGAACACTTACATCTCTGATATTTTGCTGGAAAGCTGCCCCAACACTTCGCTTAGTTGAAAATGGTCTGTGTTTCTGCCTTAAATGTATTCATAATCAGTTTATATCCACAGACATGCAGCTTCTACAGCTCTCTGCTCTTCTTAGTGTTTATCAGCTCTTCTCACCTTCATCCCTGGAGTATTTACAGCCAGAAAAATCAGCTTTTACCTGCCCTTGTTCCACCCAGCACGCCCACATAAGATGTGCACTCAAAGGCTGAAATACCACCCAAGTAAATAAATTGGCTATCTTCTTCTCCATTCCTCAGTAAAAGTTTTTACTTATGGCTCGGGAAGTCACACACTCTCTTCCTTCATGTCCAGCCTTTCAATGCAAAATACCAAGTTAAAAATACGTGATGTAGGTGAAGAGAGGCTGCTTTTTTGAGGCTTTCTTAAGGCAGAAAAAAAGCTGTCTTAAATGGCTGCTTGTGGAAAAATAAGAATATTTTCTTTAAGTAAGTTGAGGCTGGAACTGTCAAAAAGCATATGTGGATATTCAGTGCATAAACAATAAGCTTTTTTTTTTTCTGACAAATTGAACTTTTTCTTCCTATGTTGTCCTCAAAGGAATGATGTAAAGAGCTCCAATAATCACTTCCTTGTAGGGGGAAACAGAAATGTAGAGGGTCATTAAAGTGTCCCATTACTGATTTTCAAAAGGTGATTTGTGCAAATGGCCAAGACCCAATCCTCCAGGATAACCCCTTTGGCATTTCCAGCCTGGCCTAAACTTCCAGAAAAACATACATACAGTTATTCCAAAAATTGTTTTCATCCTCTGAGTGAGATTACTTTATAATTGCTTTAAAGGTTATGTTTGACATATACCGTAAATCTTTTTATATATAGATGAAGACATTGTACTTGTTTTCCTAAAGTCATCTGGGCATTTCAGTGTCAGAGAAATAAATCCATGACCAGCAAAAGACATTCATGTACTAATTTCTATTCAAGTGTAGCTTCTACTTATTAGTTAGAAACTAATAGCAAAAAGAAAGTAATAGGAAAAAAATACCAAATTGAGACCAAATTGAAATTTTTCACTTAAAGACACACTATAGTTGAAAGATGAGTTTGCTGCAATGGTATGAAGTCTGAAATCCTTCAGGACAGCAGCAAATCTGTTTCATTCTGAATTACCCAGTGGTACAAATCAGATCCGGGCACACGGTTATGTTTCTGCTGAATTAGCCAGAGTGCACATTTACAGGTCAGCTTTATGCCAGCCATAGAAAGACTTCTGATATTTGACCTGGCAATAAAAATTTAAATCTTACTCTGGGAGGCTTTGACAGATTTTGAACAAATTTGAATTGACAGCAAGTTTTATAGCAGTCAGCATTTTATATTTCATGGCCTCAATGCTTTTAGTACAGCTGTAGGAGCCCTAAAGCTGGATTTTCTGCACAGTCAAACCACAGCCTCAGGTTTGACCTCCACACAAGTAACCAACAGGAATAGAGGAATATTAAAACTGGGATTTTTATTCTTTAACATCAGCTGAATCCTCATCTGAGCTTTTCACCACGAGCTCCATTTCTGTCCAAAGGAGAGGAACAGGCACTCTTAGGAGGAAATAGTTCTCTGGCCTCTTGTAGGTTTTTATTTTCAGGCTAGATGTGTGACATCATTCAAATGCACCTTATGCTCCATTGCCTAAAAAATGTGTGGCCAAGTAAAACAGAGGTATCTGAATATAATCAGATGAAACCTGCTTTGAACCAGTTACCCAGGCAAACTGGGCACAGAAAAAAGTCTAATATAGCATAGCTAAATAAAGGCAGTGATGAAACTGTATCAGTTCTTGCAGACAGGTTCCCTGCAATGCTTTCTTGGCTGCTTTGATTTTCAAGTATTTATGTCCACTGTATTAAAGATCAAAAGACCTGTGCAAACATCTAGACTTACTAAATCAAACCTAGTAATTGCCAAGACGTTTACAGTATCAGCCCAAGAAAGCCCTGAGAACAAAGAACAGTTCACCAAGAGGACACTGGAACGGCCAAGCATGGAAACGCAGAATCCTTGTAGGATTTATTACACTCTGAAGGGGGGCACAACAGTTATGTAAAAACCTAACCATGTACTTGGATTTGTTTTTAAAACCTTGCCACCAAGTAGCTCTCTATAGGAGTTATTTATTTCCAGGTGCTCTCACAGTATCCAAAACACTGGCAATCAGTAAAATCTTCCCTTATAGAAATGAGATTGTGCCCATTTTTATAAAGAGGGAATAGAGCTACAAAAAAATAGGCATCCCATACAGCCTCATCTGAAGCTTTCCTGTAGGCACAGGGACACTGGAAAATTTCATAAGGACCATAAGTGCCCCCACTAGACACCACATGGAGCACCATGTCCCACCAGAGGATGGGAAGAGAGCAAGGCTCTCCTCACTCTTTCTACCCTTGTTCCAGATTGTCTGAGCACACTGCAGGACAGGATCACTCTCAGTCCAGGGGCAGTGTCAAGTCTACAGCCGCTTCCACCACCAGTATTACCTCAAAGGCCATAGGGTATTTCCTTGTCAGCAGCACTGCTCAGGAGGAGCTGCCTCAGTTCTCACAAAACCAACCAGTGCCTCTTGGTAGAAGCTGCTTATTCCTTCTGGAGCTCTGAAGCCATCCACTTCCTCCTTCCTCCTATCTCTGTATAACATAAGCAAGCTCATAAAAAGAGATACATGTCCAAAACATTTTGAGTGAAATTATACCAGAAATCAGGGATCATGATATCCCAGAAAGTATTTCCCACTAGACCAGGAACATGGTGGGACTTAATGATATTACTAAAAATAACATGAATAGGTGAAAGCTGAAAAACACATTTGCTGTATATCAGAAATTAAGAGTAGAACTCTGAACTGTCAGGCAGCACAAGCCCTTCCCTCACTGCATGTCCCTGCAGTCTTGTCTGTGTTTAAGAGGCTGGTGTCCTCTGGGGACAGCAAATATGATGTATTTTGGGATGGTGAGCAATCATACAGGCAGCCCTGCTCTGAAAGCAGGGAAAACCAAAGCCAGTTGTGTTGCAGATGGCAGTAAAATGCTGAGCCAGGGCTGTGATGATGCAGCTTCACAGTTTTAGGTCTTTTGTTATTAAATAACTAGGTTGTTTGGTAAGGAAACCTCCCGAGTGCACTTTTCAACATACCAAAATGCTGTGTTGCAAGAGGAGACAGACACAGTGCACTTTTAAACTGGAAAGACAGCCAGGCTCAAACCGCTGGGCTGCATTTTCCACCATCATTCAGATGAATTAAAAAGAGACAGCAGAGGAGGAAGCATCCATCTGGTTATCCATTATTAATGAGAGGATCAAATCTAAAACTCTTTCTGATACTGATACAGAAGCCCTTTAGTATGATCAAAGTATTCTCTTTCGTCCTCACCCTCTTTATGCACAAACTGTCTCCAGCAGCCTCTTCTCCAAGTCCGGGTCAGATGGGAAAATGAAGCAGCTTTGCAATTTCTAAGTGACATTCTAAATCTTTCCGATATTCTTATTCTCAACATACTTTTGTGTATTGAAGAAATATTGGCTTGCCTTTTTGCATTCATTTAAACCAGAATGAAACAACTTACTGCAGACAAGACTAAAAATCACCTAATTCTCACATGATCTAGTGTCCCAGACTCTATCAAAGCAAACTTCCTTAGCTGTCAGATCATTAAAGCTACTTATCTACCTATAAGCCCTTAAAGACTATTCAATTTGATAGCAGAAAAAACCCAAAAACTTGTGTAAGGAACCAAGTTATTGGAAGCTTGTTTAACAATGAAAGAACTGTATTTAAAGAGCTTCTTGAAGAATGGTAGCCATCCAGTTCTGCAATTATTCAGCCTCCTCTGTACACCAACAAGCCTAATCATCCTTTGGATCTCTTCCACTTGCTGAACAGCTCAGAGCTGATGCTGGGAAGCATCATTATGAATTTTCAAAGTACTCAGAATTCATTTCTGACATAATTTATAGAAGTAAAAATCGGGAGTAACATAATTAGTCAGTGATGCTTTTCTGGATTTACTCTACAATTATGTAATCACAGAGGAAATACAATTTTAAGTATGCAGATTCCAAGAAACATCTCTGTTCCAAGTCTGAAAATAGCACAGCTCTATCTCACATACACACACACACACACACACACACTTTTTCACACAGAAAACTAGTCACACCTACAGGCATATAACACAGGTTGACTTCAAATTTACATTTTGGCACCTAAACAAGTGACCCAGTTTTTAAAGGCCGTCACTAATGTCACCTACTCCTGTATGACTTTGATACAAGCCCCTATTTACCTATACCTTGAGAGCCAAAACCCCAGATTTCCCAATTGCAAGGCTTCCTCAGGGACTGGGCATCCATGTAATGTTCTGAACACTCCTATAGAAATTTATTGTACACTCCAGTTCTTTCTGAAAACAACACTTACATTAAAATAGGGACAAAAGTAGATCTGTAATTATTTTTAAATGCTTCCACTCTTCTCAAGATCTTCCTGTGGGAAAGATCTCTGCAATAATTATTCATAAAACAAGAGAATGTAAATAACATGTTAAATTTGGACTGCATTGTCTGCAAGAGTCATGCATCTAGTATTACAAACAAACCACAAACATCTCATGTTCCAATACTGTGATTCTATATTAGACAAACAAATGTCCCCAACAAACTGTTTAAATTAAATGTTGATAAGCACCAAGAAAGCAAACAGCTTACAACACTGCAAAATGAATACACTTGGAAGGCGGGCTGGTGGGATTTCACCGTGTTACTGGAAAGGTTAAAATTTTAAATAAATAAAGAAATAGCTTTCTATTTTCCCATAAATCTGAATTAAGACAAACAAATGTAGTAGTAGTAGTAGTAGTAGTAGTAGTAGTAGTAGTAGTAGTAGAAGTAGTAGAAGTAGTAGTAGTAGTAGTAGTAGTAGTAGTAGTAATAGTAGTAGTAGTAGTAGTAGTAGTAATAATAGTAGTAGTAGTAGTAGTAGTAGTAGTAGTAGTAGTAGAATCAGATATAACAATACATATTTCCACATCACTATTCCTAAAATCCATTAATCATCTCTAATCTGACCTGAGCACTGGAAATAATTAACAGCCTTCTGTGAGTGCTCCCAAACAAGTGTGCCATGTAGAGCTTAGGAAGGACTTTCAGAGAAGATCCTCTCCATCTTGGCTTTGGCAGTGTCCTGGGGTGACTTCATGGTGCTGAATTGTATCCCCATTTTTCTGTTTTGCCCAGAAATAAGTTCTGCACCTTTGGGGCAGGTTCTGAGAGTGAAAGGGGAGAAGTTGTTCTGCACAGTTTGTCTGCAGAAGCTGCACTTGCTCCCCTGCATTCCTTCTCACTGGGCTGTCTGCAGCATGGATAGACAGCAGGAGAGAGTCTCCTTGGCTTTTTGTTAGGTTTTAGCTAGCTGAGGCACAGAAGTTCCCTGGACTGTGGTTCTCCTTTTCTTGGCACTGATCAGCCCAGCTCTGGACTGAAAACCCAGAGAAAACCAGGAGCTCACACCTGTGGCCCTCCAGGAGCTGAGACATGGCATTTTCCAGCAGGAGGGACTGAGAGAGACTGAGAGAGCAAAGCTACAGCCCATGAAAAAGACTCTTTCTGAATTTGCCATCTCTTCAGAACAGACATAGGTTTTATTGTTTAATATTATTAATTTTTTCATGTTTGTGAGTACTTTGCTTGTAAATAAACAGTTTTTTCCACTTTTCTCAAAGAAGGGCAGCTTGAATTTGCTTTCTAGAGACCACTTCAAAAGTTTCCTCCCAGAATTTACCCTAAGCAATGACAGGTAGATCCTATAATGCTGCTCACTTCCTCCTCATGACCAGTGTTCTCTTCTTTCACTTCCCAGTCAGAGGGGAGGTGGAAAACCAAAGGACTTTTGGATAACAGTTTACATCTCTACCACCAATATCGACCTGGAGACAGTACCTGCATTTCCCTTCAACACTGCATAGTTACACTTCACTCCTTCTCCATGAAGGGTTGGTCCAGATGTCTGAAGCACTTTGGCACATCAACAGAGCTCAGCTTTCCTCCATATAGCCCTGGTATGAAGCTGATGTTCATCACCTCCTTAGGGAATGCATCTCCAAAACCAGGACATAGCTTCAACCACAGGCAACAGCAGGATTTCCACAGATGAAGGGTCAGTTTCTGTAGTTTTAATTTAGCTCTCATTCCTCCTCTCAGATCAATGTGGAGGTTTTTGAGGCACGAAGAGTTCATCTGTGACCTCTGAAGGACACAGACCACTAAACCATAACCCTGTCATTGCTGCCTCTGTCCTCTTAACCTCCAGCTGAACTACAGCAGCCTCCCAAAGCATGCACGCCAGACTGGATTTCTCTTTCCCAAACTGAAGGTTAGTCCTGCTGGTAGAAATTCACTGGAAGCAATGAGCTGTCATCTCTCAGAGAATAGATGCTGCTGATGCTGACCACAGCATCCATTTCTTCCATAGAATCATGAATCATTTAGGTTGGAAAAGACCTCCAAGGTCATTGAGTCCAACTTCAGCACCTCAGTGTCTCTCCTGCAATGAAGGGCTCAAAACTGACCCGGATTTGAGGTGCAGTCCCAACAGTGCCCAGCACAGAGGGGCAGTCATTGCCCTGGCCCTGCTGGCCACACCATTGCTGATACATTTAGGATGTCCTTGGCCTTCTTGGTCACCTGGGCACACCCTGGCTCATGTTCTGCCACTTTTGGCCAGCATCCCCAGGGCCTCTCCCACTGGTGGCTTTCCAGCCACCCTGACCAGCCTGGAGCTGCAGGAGGTTGTTGCGATCCAGGGACAGGACCCAGCACTTGGCCTGCTTGATCCTCACAAAATTGGCCTCAGCCCATGGATCCAGCCTGTGCAGATCCCTCTGCAGAGCCTTCCTGTCCCCAGCAGATCAGCACTCCCACCCAGCTTGGTCCTATCTGCAAACTGGCTGAGGGTGCTCTTGATTCCCCTTGTCCAGATCATCAGTTAAGATATCACATAGGACTTGACCACAGCAGTAATGTCTTTCTGCAGCCTGACTTCTTGGAGCATGGATCTGGAAGCTTCCCAAGCCTCTTCTGACCTTTCTTAGGCAATATATGATCATGCTTTTGGAGGAAGCTGAATTTTATGGCTGTTTCTGAAGCTCCTCACAAGCAAGCTCAGGATGGTTCTCTGGTTCCAGAAATAACTAGACAGGGTAATCACTGTAGTCTTTGGTCTAGTTCCTTCCAAACAGAATTTTTAGCCTGACTGAAAATTATCTGTCAAGAAAAAGGAGGGAAGAGTGCAGCTAGAGATAGAGCAAGCTCAGCTTCTTAGCATGGAAGGGGGATTTTACCTTGCTTTGGCAACTGTGAAGCATTTGCTGCCATAACTGTAGGACCTACACCCAGGTAGCCAGGAGAGCCTGTACTCTCAGGGGAAATTCAGAAGTTGCTTTCCTTCCTGGAAGTCTGCACACAAAGTTCATCAGAGTTCAGATACTGCAACCCAGATACACAGAGACTTCATCGACTTCACTCTTCAGGAATATTGTCACCACCATGTATTAGTCAGGAGAATAATTCTCTACACATTTACACCACAAACCATCTCACTAAATCTGCACAAAGGCAGGGGCAAAGGTTTCACGCACAGAAGTTGCTGTCATGGTGGTTCTTGTTTCTGTCTTTAGTGCTTCAGAAGACTTCAGTACTGAATTGAGCCCTAATTAAAAATATATAAATAAATGTTATTCACTATAAATAATGATTCAATGCTTCATCTAATCATGTGCTTTTATGCAGTCATCATCCCTGCAAAGACAAGGAGCAAAGCCTGGAGAGAAAAGTCTTGCCTTCAGGCATTTTAAATATTCAAGTTTCTGAGTCAATGCTCTTACTGGGCTGAAGGGACAAAAGAGGGAGTCCATTCAGAGCAAACATACACAATAATCTTTACTGTCCCAAACAGTATTGGTGTATTAACCACATACTAGACTTAAAGACACATCATATGCACTTTCACTTATTATGTTGTTCAGATGTGTGCAACTGCAGATGGTATCTGAAAAAAGTTAGGCAGGCTTTCAGAGACATGCCAAAGATTAAGAGCATGCAACAAGCCAACTCCCCCACATAAGCTCTCATCATAATCATTCTCTGTAACAGGATATAACCACTAAAAGAAAAAGACACAAAACAGAACCACCACCACCCCCCGTTTCCCCCCCAAATCTACCATTAATTTAGAGCTTCAAAGTGAGCCTTATTTAAACCAAACAGACTTTTTAAAACTAAATATAGCACTACTACAATATTGGACTCAAATACTATAAATTAAATACACATTTGGGGTTTTTTTTAAAGAAAAAAGCAAGTGCAGGATATCCAAAATCCATTTATCAAAAACTAAAGTATTAATCCTTCAAACACTTAAGGAATTATGTAATATTGCTCATATCAATAGACTTACAACATATCTGTTTTATCATGTGCTTAGAAACATGTTTGGGATCAGGAGCTGAAATATGTATATGTTGTCACCTGAACATTCCCAAAGATGATATTACATTTATCAATATTCAGCATATATTTCAGCATTAGAAAATTCAACCCAACTCTTAGTATTTGAAAGTTATTTTCTTGAACACTTTAAACTTCAAAGTAATCACAGCATCCCAAGAAACATACTATGTGCTGCAAAAGAGAGGTATTTGATGGCCACATCTCTGCACTATTCATGTATGGAAAAAAAAATCAGTTTTACTGATGACTAATGACTTACTATGAGCAATTGGCAGGCAAGAAAGACTTAGAGCCAACAAGAAAAACAACAGAGAAAAGGAAATACTCTGAAATTGCAGAAAGAACCACTCTTCCCAAGCAGGAAAGCTCATGAAGAGTTGCCAGCAAGTATTGACAACCCAGCAGCCAGGAAAGCTAGAGCATGACAAAGTGTTATTCTTTCCATCCAGTGCCAGAGAAAACAGGTACAACCTTCACTGCTTTGCTAGTCCCACATTCTCCTGTTCTGGCAACCAGCAAGCATGGACCTGATTAAATAGCATCTCTTCTGCAATAGCTGCTAGTGTGGTCCAGTTTGGGCAGGGTGGATAAAGAGAGGAGGAGCAGGGTGTCACACACAGCTTTTAAAAGACCCCATAAAACCTGAGCAATCCCCTCCATCAAAATGAAAAAGGAGAGGTGACAAACCCAGAAATCACCTTCACACTGATGGTAATGAATGGCAGATTTGTTCCACTGAACCTGATCTGCCCTTAGAGGTGCCAGTGGAAGGTGTAGCAGCCTCTGTCCCACACTGTATTATTCAGTCATCTTCAAAGATCTTCCTTAGCTGGCTCAAAGCCCAGGGGACACTGCAATGTGTGGAGGCATTTCCCCAAGGGGAGAGGCGAGAGCACAGTGGAGACCCTGCACTGCCCCTGCTCCCCCAGGAGCCCTGGGCAAACCTGCAGCCTCTGGAGGTCAGACTGGCCCAGAGCTCCACCCAGGTGCTAAGCCAGGACTGGAACACCTCAAACTCGAATGCAAACTAATCACGTGGAAGTGCAGAGAATGTGTGGCACCATCAGCTTTAGCAGCAGCCTCAAAATGAGCTGGGCTGACCCCGCCAACCCCATCCTCAGGAGGGCAAGGTCCCCCTCTGTCTGTCTTCATCTACGTTTTCCATTATTCTACTAAAGCATGCAAGACTCCCTTCAGATTATGGCATTTCTTCATATTTTGCCTGACAGTTTAGATGATACCCAGGGCAGGAGCCATCCAGCAGCTGTGCTACGTGGAGAGAGGCAGAGGCACATCACAATCCAAACTTCACCCCTGAAATTATTTCAGAGGAAAACGTGCTGAATGAGACTATGAGAGACAAATCAGAACTTATAATTACAAATTACAATTATAACAGTGATCATATTTCCCAGAAAAGGGTATTCTTTAATTCTCTTTTTGATTTTACCAGAGCCACCAGATCCCTTGTATGAACTCCTGTTGTTACAAAACATAAAAACTCATTCAATTATCTTCACATTATCTGGAAAATAACAACATGACATCTCTGGGCTTTGTCAGGTAAATCAATTTGATATCATAGCATTTATTTAACATATTATAATACAATAGTTTGTAACTTTGGTTTCACTTTCTTTGTTCTGTCCCATGATGAAACACTGGGTAAGTACGTATATGTCAGCACGACACTTTGTTCTAAAAGCTGATTAAAAATGCATTCTTTAAAAAGGAAATATATAGAAGTGACTTTGGAGGCCTAGATTTTAAGCTTCTTTCAATTTTTTTTGACATCTGTTTGCTGAGTGCATGTAATTTCTCCCCTGAATTATTTAAATGTCCCAGTGCTTTTTTCATAAAAGGAAAACTGAACCCAGATGCCCAGCCTCAAGATGGAAAACCTTAAAAATACAATAAAGTAGAGTAAGTAAAAAATCAGAATTCTCATCCACTGGGAAAACCCAGTATTTTAAAGAGACATATTATATTTAAATTCCTGTGAAAGTTCCAGAGAACTACACTAAGAAATCCCAAAATATTTTCTTTTCTTTTTCCCTACCCTCAGCCTTAAAAATCTGAAGAGTTTGGGTGTCTGATACAGCTGATGATCACCCATTCTGCCAGTCCTTGCCCCGATGTAAAAAGCCCAATGTGCATTGCAGGAGCCAAGCCTGAAAAAGAGATGTTGCCCCTTGAGTGGAGCAATGTCCCACAGGAATTGCCACTGCAGGCTTTCCCACAAGGAATCGCTAATTTATGGACTCTCTATTCCCCACGAACAAAGCAAACAGATGGAAATTTTGCCCTGCTTCTACAGTAAGACTAAAAGTGAAAACCATAACAGGAATCCGTTAACGAGAGAAGCAAATTAAATAGGATTTATTAAAACCATAATCTGCCAAGAGATATTTTGGATAATTTTGAATAGACTTGACATACACCAGGTAATAGTATTTTTTCAAAGAAAAAATTAAGCCCTTGTTTAACCCATCTTAGCTATTCATTCCTGGGGTTTCCAGCTTTGCAGCTCTCCTGGGGATAGGCAGGTTGCTCACAACTTTTCTTCTTGCATTGGAACACTGTTTTTTACATTTGCATTTTGAAAGTGCTAATCTTTAGTTGGAAATTAATTGTACTTAAGAAAAAATAAAAAGAGGATGCATGAAAGCTTTCTGGACTGTCATATGAGAGAGACAAATATAAAGTAGAGCAGTTTCCAAAGCAGAAGTACAACACTTGGAGAGGAATAGGGAAGAAAATGCTGAAAATAAGGTTGATCAGATAAATGATGTTGCACTTCATAATTTTAAGATGGACAGAGATGTGTGAGATTTAGTTTCTGCCTCACTATCCATGTGGCCACAGCTCATCAGGGCACCAGTTCACCCCACAGGTCTTAACCAGCCCCTCGGGGCAGCAGGGTCTTGCAGGACTGGAAACTCCTTCCCTCAGACCTCAGCTTGGGAGTGCAGGACAACAAACAAGGGGCTTCAGCTTGGTCACAACCCAGAGCAGCTCCAGTACACTCAGGCAAAATCTCTGAAATGCACCCTAATGAAGATCAAGAGAGCGGTCACCGGCCTGCCTCTGCTTCAGACACCCCCAGAGGGTGAGCTGTGGTGCTAATCTTTACATTTAAGGCAGTAAAGGCTTTGATGAGCTGAGATTTTTTAAGAGAGCAGACAGAAATCCAGCCAGACTGCCCTTTTCAACTGGCATGCAGTAATCAAGAGCAGGACGTGCCCTCAGAGAGGGGTTTTGTTTCTTCCTCCAGTGAAGAAGACCCAGTCTCTTTCTCCCTCTCTCTCCCTCTCACACACACAGACAAACCAGACACTGTCTTTCCACACATCTCCCTCCTCTGCCCTCTTCCACCTTCTCCTCCTATCATCATTACTTTGGGATGCTGCTATCAATACCTATCCTGCTCCACTTTCCATGACTGAATAGCCTCACCAATCTGAATCACAGCGGTGGTTTGGGAGGCTGAAAGCAGGATTTTCAAGACCTCCAAAGAGCATTTAAAAACCAAACTCCTCATGCTAAAAGCAATGGTTTCTAAAAACCATAAGCAGCCCTCAGCAAACTTCAGACTTACTTTGAGAGTCACTAGAGTAGAAGCAAACCTCATCTGGCACCAAGAAGCAATTTTTTGTATCTGGAAGCTACACAAAACATTTATTGTCATGAGAGTGGTGAAAAAGTAGAAATTCAAAATCTGACAATCCATCTAGAGAAAAAGTTCAGAGCCCAAGCCAGTCATCACAGCTAAGCAAGCTCCTTGCTGTGTGTTAGGGAATGCATGATGTCCTCATATGCTCTCTCATCTCAAGGATGCAGAGGGTAGCAGTTCTGGGGCAGGACCACTTCCACTGCCCCAGGGAATCAGCCAGGCTGGAGACACTGCTACAGAGACATTAGTGCTTGTGAAAGGGAAGGTGTAGGACGATGCCCTGGCAGTGAGCAGGGCAGGAGACCCACAATAGTCTGGTTTTGACCTCTTGTTGACTGTCAGAGGCAGTGCCCCAGGCACCACAGGTCTCCTGATCTGTATGAATTGTTACCCAGTGCAAACTCCACTGTGTGCCTGAGCCTGAATTTCCCTCCAAACACAATATAATGGCTCACTGTCAAGTCACCTCTAACTCTTATTGCCTGCTATGAACTAGGTTTCATGCAATGCTGTGAACTGTCTCTTGGGGATATTAGGTTTCAAGGTCTCATTAATCAGCTTCCCATTGAATAATGAGTTTAAAAAAAAATCTTTAGCTTTACTTACGTATATACCACTTGTTGAACAAGAGTGACTCAACAATGCAAGGAAATATCTCATTTACAGTTCTGTGCCAATATGTGCAACTAGGTGCTGAAGAATATGAGACCTCAAAAGTAATCTCAGTCTAGGAGATAAGAAATATCTTGGGCAGTAATAAATAAAAAAATCTTCCTGAAGTGTTAAATAGAGAGTTTTTGTTCACAGTCTAGTGAACTATAAAGTCTTACAAAGCCAAAGAATAAATACTATTTTAACATCACAGAAAACAGTTACTTTTTGAAGCTTATGACCTGCTTAGGGTCAGGGCATTCCAGTGCAGCTGTAAATGTGTTATCACGATTACTACATGTCTTCTTGGACTTACATTCAGCAGAAAAGTATAAAATTAATCTCAAGACCTGCCAGCTTTAGACTACCCGTTCTCTGAAGAGCCCTTAGGCAGAGAACTTGCTGCTAAGAAACCCAAAGGTCTGGAAAAAAATCAAAGCGACTTTTTGCAGCCATGGGGATCTGGATCTTATTCTGCTCTGGTTGTACATAATTTTTTAATGTCAAATATTCTTTGCATTAACACGCTTTTCTGTCTTGGGCAAGGACAAAGGAAGGTAAGAAGGTTCTGCTTTCTTGATTTTAACCTGGTATAACCATCTTCAAAGGCTGACTGCCCTTTTTCTGTCACAAAAAGCACACTAACCTAGTTTGGAAAGTACCTCAATAAGTATCTGCTCAACCTCCCTGCTCAAAATAGTGTTGGACAGAGATGGCACATCCCTGCAGATTCCTTCACAACAATCTCCACTGTGGATTCCCCAGCCTCTCTGGCTAAGTGACCCCCACCCTCAGAATCTTCTTCTCTGATGTCTGAATCATCCCTCTTTTGCTGCAAGCTTATGTCCATGGGCCATTTTCCATCCGGTGTTAGAAGGGGAGGGAGCATGAAAGCTTGTGTCTTTCTCATCTTTAAAATTCTTGGAAAATCACAGCACAGAGCAAAGGAGGAGAGAGAGAACCAAACGATACAGACTGAGCAGAATTTCTGTGTTAGTTTTATTCTCACATTAGACAAATTTGTCATTTTTATTTTATTCTAAATGCTAATGTGTGGCAACACCAGCTGCCAATTTAGAGACAATCTTGGCATGCCAAGATTTATGTCAAAAAGCTTCGCATCCCTTACTTAATTCTCCTGATAGTCACCAACCCTTCCAGAAAGACAGATTTACTTGGCACTCTAAAAAACACTTACTTGATGAATGATGCTACCTCAAATCATGAGACTCCCAAACTCAAAGCTCTTTGTCTAATGAAAACTATTACTGCTTTTTAATAAGTTCTTCAGCATTTAAAAATAGCACTCCTAATTTCCTGCTCCACCGAGCACCACCTTGACTTCAAGTCAAATTATTCACAACCTCTTCTCCACCAGCCCTGGGGGATACAAGTCTTGCATTTTGGGGCTAAGTACTTCTCTCAACAGCTGTGAGAAGCTCTCTGAAGCAGGAAAGAGCAACTCACTCCTAACAGTATCAGACATCAAAGCTAAGCCGCCCTTTTCCCCTGCTATTTTAACCCAAATGTTGTAGAGTAACAAGCAGCAACACCAGCAGGATTTCTTTGATGCAACTTATACTCAACTAAATTATATTGTGGGAGAGCAATAGCCCATGAAAGAGATAACATTACCAAGCAAGCAGGCTTTAGCAGTTTTAGCTTGCTCTAGTTCTCACCAGGCACATTTCTCTCACAAAAACACCAGGGGCATAATACTCACAACACAAACCCAAACAGAAGTGTGTTACTGTGCCACAGTGTCACAAACCTCAGAACTGATATTTAAATCAGCTCTTTCATCCACAAAACCGGTACGTGGGCGCTGCACAGAGCCCTCCAGAGAACAACAGATGTCCTTGCACAGGTGTCATCCCAAGATCCAGGCATGCAAGGCTCCAGAAACTCACAGAGCCTTCACATGGGTGGAAACTTCCACCCATAACTTCCACCCCAGCACAAGCAGCACCAGGACCAAGGGCACGCAGAGAGCACAAACATCACCGAAACTAATGATCTTTATATTCCATTGTCTTGCCCTTCTTCAGAAATTGTCACCAAATACTTCTTCCACTGCTTCTTGAATTTTGTCAGACCTCCACTAAACTTCTTTACATGTTTTTGTAAATCGCTTTTTGGGTTACTTTGTTTTTTCTTGTTGACAGTACATGAATTTCAGATATTCTTACAGGCAAATGAGCCTCTTAAAATCTGGTCCTTTCCCAAACTGCTTGACTTCCTGAAAAACTGACATTCCTCAAATATTTTTACAAATCTCCCTGTTAATTGCTTTATTAGAACACCCTTCTGTGATTATATTTTTGTCCGTAAGACACGAAAAGAAACAGTGCACCCTAGTGTGACCCACTTTTCTATAAAACTAGAAAAAAAAAAGTTTTTAATGAACATGGGAGGTAAATTCTGCACAATATCTGCCTTTTTAAGTTCAAACAGAATTTTTCTAATGACTTGAAGGAAAACACTGTTTTTCTGAAAAAATGCTGTAGCTGAGTGTTTGGTCAAAGGATCAATGAAAGATTCTCAGCTTTCTCCTAATGGTCAGCTTATATTATTTTGATTCTGCAGCCTATGCAATAGGAGGAAAAACACTCAAATACAAGCTGTCTGCATTTTCTCAGTCAGTTATCCTGACTCAGAAAAGAGTCAGGATAAGTCAGGATAAGACTTTGTGCCCTGATGCTGTGGATCTGTGAAAAAAATACCAGCAAGTACTTTCTCCACAAAACTTTATTTGAACTGTTGACTCATTAAGTTCATTCAAACAGCTTTTTCCTGAGCATGCAAGTTGCTCCTTTTGAGGGGGAAAAAAAATAAATCCAAAGCCACCTCCTGGATTTCCATGTGGATAAAATTCTAGCTGGCTCCAGGAGAACTACTGTAAAGGTTGTAATGCAAAGCAAAAAACATCTGGAATACTCTGCTAGAAGAGGGTACATGAACACAGTGAGGACACAGCCTCATAAAACACAAAAATATTCATTTGCAATATATAATGCTTGACCTTCAAAATACATTAAAAAGTCCATTAAAAGCTTTTAATCAAAAAGTTTAAAAAAATATATTCTGTTACATTGAACTGCAGTGTTTGTCCAAATCTCCCAGCAAACTCAATTGCAGCTTCTCTTTAATTTTTCCCTTTGCAAACAGAGACAACCTTTATTCCACATGTTCATGTGACTTTCCTGTGCTAAGAGTGCAAGTTTTATAGAAACTCATTTCAAGCATGACATGAGTATCTCTAAAAGAAGCAGGGCACAAGGATGTCATGCCTAACACATGGCAGCTCTTGCCTTCAGTCTCTGTGTTACAAATCTTCCTGGAGGACTACTTACACTATAAACAGTCTTGCTGGACACAGATGGCTGGAAAAACCAAAATAAAAACCTGTTGATATTTTCCTTCAGATTTTTTTACACTGTGTTTAAGTATATATGTGCTTTTACATATACACAGAGAAACCAGACACAGGACAACCTATTCTCCTATATGAAAACTATTAAAAGAGTTAACAATTCCAAAATAAGGCTAAAACTGTGAGTGTAGGTCAATTTTTTTTTTTTTTTTTCCACTACGCCTTCTTGGGAAATTACTTGTGATAATAACAACAGGTATATTAGTTCTTCAGTAAACATCATGCTCTCTATCTTTTTGTGCTAACACTGCCTTAGCCTTATTATATATGCAGCAGGATCTGGACTTTGGCCATAGAGCATTTTTGTACTGCCTTTAACCAGAACTTTCTGAAATCAATAGCATCCATACGCTCCAGTGCACCCAGCTTGTTTCTCCAGGGACAGGAAAGAGGCCCAGTTTAATACACACTTAATTCAATTAAGAGCTGCACAGTGATAGCCTTTAATAAATTTTAACCTCCTCTCCACGCATCGTTTACTAACCCACCATTAATTAAGCCCAGTTATTAAACTAGCATGTTTATAATTACTGCACTTTCAGTGAATGAACAAAAGCTGTTTATGGGGCCCAAGCAAACGGCGCCTGTTCCTTCGCGGCGCGGGACCGAGCGCGGGTGCCCGGAGCCAGCTGGCATTTCCACAGCACAAACAGCACTCCACACACACACAGAGGCAGGTCGGCACAAATACCTTCTGCCCAGAAGGAAACACGGCACTGGAATGATTTAAATTCCTGCTTTGAACACTTACTGCTGAAAAACACACCACTGCCAGGGGCCTGCCTACCCAGAGGACCCACCAACCCCAGCTCACCAGCACAGCCCTTCTGCAGATCCAACAGGTTGTGATCCACTGTCTCTACGAGTGCCTTCGAAACAGCTTGGCACAAAGTGCCATTAGATACTAGGAAATATCAAGTACCAGTGTTACCACCACCTTCAAACATGTGTCTCTTATCGAACAAACCTCTGAACAGAATCTACTCTGGCTGGAAAGGTGTGCTCATGGATGGCTGACTGACAGCTCCGCTGTGCAGCCAGTGCCCTAATGCCATGGAACACACAAGCCTGCAGAAGTGGACAGGGATACAGGATGTGCAGCCCACACCTTCCCACCAAATCACATTTAGCACCCTCAGGTAAAAAGATTAAGATTCTTCAGATGAGGCAGCGTAGGATTGACACTGCATGGGGTCTAAGGCAGCTGCAACGCCCAGATCACCCACAGGACTTTCATCAAATTCAAACAAACTAGCCGAGTGACAGCAAAGGTAGAGGAACAAAGGATTTCTAACTTACATCACTAACCCAGAAATTTGTAACAAACACATGAAAACTCAAGGACAGATTTAAATTTTTAAAAAGGGAATAAAAAAGGAATTTTGCATGTCTTTACAAAAATAAAATGCTAAATGCTTGTGCATGTGGCTTTTCATTCAAGTGTAAATAAGTGTATGACCCAGCCCTCCTACATTATTCTGTCTGGGAATGTTTTCAGCATTAGTGGAGCAACGGGAAACTTAGTTTAGATTTAGCTCACAAAATCAGCAAGAAAATTGACAGTCTTTCTCTTAGAAATATAGTGAATAAGGTATCTCAGGAGGCAATATGACACATTTGTTACACTGGTTTCAAATTGCTCACAGGGAGGGGATTATACCCTGGCCAGCTGCCTTTTGGATAGTTTCTATTAATATTTGCTATTTCATATCAGATATCTGTGATGTTTGGCACAGATGACTCTAAAAGGCAGGTGAGGGCAAGACCTGGGCTGCAGCTCCCTGCGGCACTGAACACTGAGGCACAGTGCAGAAGAGAACCTTCAACACTGAAAGAACCACCACAATTCTGTTGTCTTGGGTGATGGTGTCCTCAAAGTGGGCAAGTACTAAGATCTTTCAGAATTTTACGACCTTATTAACATATTTTGCAGTCTGAACACATTAACCATTTCTTTTCTTCTGTATGTGCCTAGTTAATATGGTACAGGCAGCTTGTCCTGGCCATGGCACTCACAGCCCAGGGAGCCAAACGTGTCCTGGGCTGCATCCAGAGCCCCGTGGGCAGCAGGGCAGGGAGGGGATTCTGCCCCTCTGCTCTGCTCTGTGAGACCCACCTGGAGCACTGCAGCCAGAGCTGGGGTCCCTGCACAGGAGGGACAGGGACCTGCTGGAGTGAGCACAGAGGAGGGCACTGAAAATGACCAGAGGGATGGAGCATCTCTGCTGTGAGGACAGGCTGAAGGAGATGGGACTGTTCAGCCTGGAGAAGACTCCAGGGAGACCTTATTGTGGCTTTTTAGTAAAGGGGACCTGTAAAAAGATGGGGACAGACTTTTTAGTAGGGCCTTCTGTGACAGGACAAGTGGTAGAGATTTTAAACTAAACGAGTGTAGATTAAGACCAGATGGAAGAAATAATTTTTTGTATGATGACAGTGGCACAGGTTGCTCAGAGAAGTGGTAGATGTCGCATCCCTGGAAACATTCAAAGTCAGACTGGGGCTGTGAGCAACCTGCTGTAAGGAAAGGTGACCCTGCCCATGGCAGATGGGCTGGAACTAAATTCCCTTCAGAGAACCCTATCCTACAATTATATGATTTGCCAAAAACCAGCAGAGGCTACATATAACAGGACCATGATGTCTGTAGACCTCATCCATCGGTCTCTGATTGAATGAATGTGCATGGCTCAGAAGATAGGTTAGATAAGCAACACAAAAACTTCTCTCTTAATCCTTATTTTAAAATGATTATGAAATCCTTCTCTTATTTTACCTTATGGTCAGAAAGAAGCAGCATTCTGCTTTGCCAGCAGCATTAGGATGCTTTCACACCTGTTCCCAACAGCGTTGCTCCACCCCTGTTCACTGAACACATTTGCAACTCAGGAGCAATTACTCCTGGAGCATATTGCAGTTTAGCCTGCTCATTTGTCTTCTAACAATTATTCTGCTTTTCAGAGAACAAACTCCTCCCCTCACATGAGCAGATGGGGAAATGTCATCTCTCGTTCTTAGAGAAGCTTTGACCAATATTCTGACTTGGGCATTAAATAGAGCAGAAGTCTGCAGAGCTACCTATGCTTTATGGCATAAATTTTTTTATGCATGAGCTCTGCTGTCAACAATGTCAGCAGGAATATGCATGATGTTACATGCAGTGTTTGTCAGCTGGTCGCTTACTATGCAGCAAGGGCCCGGGAGCAGCAGAGAGTGGAAAATCAGAGCCCTTTTCATTTGAATTTATAATCTGCAAAATCAGGACAATGAAGGAAAATACCAGAAACGAGCCCAAGCACTAAGATTTAGACCAAGATTCAAGATGCTGAAGGTGCAGGAGCGCTCAGGAGCAGTGGTGATGACTCAGCCTGTGAAAAAATGCGAGACAGAGAAGCACACAGCTGCAACAGCTGGAGGGACACACACAACACTGACAGCCAAGAGGCTCTGACCAGCAAAGGACAAAAGCAGCTGAGTGACAAGGAGCACAGGGAAAGGGGCAGCCTGGGCCACAAGAATACAAGTGGCAGTGGTGGGGACTTGTTCCTGGGGACAGCTAAGAGTGGTGTCCCCCACTCCGAGGCAGGGTGAGAGGGATGCACTTGGCACCATTCATTACAGTGACAAGGAGGGGACACACAGCACTCTATTGTGGCCAACAGCTGGCAATGGCCACTACACTCAGAGGCTGCAAATCAGGTTGCATTGTAATCTCCTGGGTTTGCATGCTCAAATCATATCATATTTGGTTTCCAGAAAAAGATCTGACATGTACTTTAATTTTTTGATGATGTTGTTGAGGAGAAGGAGGAAAAATTAGTTCTCATTAAAAACTGCTGACTTTTGCACAGTAAAGATGAGTGGGAAAAGTATGGTTACCAAAATAAAGAAGAAATGTAACGGCATGTCACTGAACAGATTTCCCTTGAAATCTAGTATAGGCATTATTCTCCTCAGGGATGCAAGTCAGTGGCAATGGGGAAGGAAGAGGCAAGCAGCTATGGAGAGGTGAGCCGCACATAGCACAAAAAAATCTCCAAAGCAATTTGTAACAGTGAAAACAAGCATAAGATTTCTCTGTGCTCACCATCAGGATGTACCCAACACTTCCAGTATTAAGCTGCTCTTACAAATAAGCTACCAACACTGCTTAAGAACATGTCTAACAGTAGCTGGAAAGAGAGTGGAGCAGCCACATTTAGCTCCAACCAACTGCTTATCTGCAGTTTTTCCTCTTCCTATCTATTTGCTAAAGACATGTTATATGTTGTATGTTATAAACTCCATACATCAGAAAGCAAACTGTGGCATGCAGGCCACTGCTGTTACCTATGAACTTTGCCATCCCATTTACAGGCTGGAGTGGTTTATTTGATTTTTACATCAAGCATCAAGCAGCAAGGGTAAAACAAACAGCACAAAGCAGTTAGTCAGCCAAGTTCAGAGCCTCTGGTGGGACCCAAGTAGACATCTCAGTGATGTGCTTTGGCTCTCAAACCAGACTACTGGGAGCATCACAGAATTGATAAAACAGTGAGTAATTATGCATAACAATGGCTGAAGGATGCAGTTGCAGATGCAGCTGCTAACACATCTTTAAACTGTTGTCTTGTTGGCAGAATGAGTGCTTAGAAAAAGTAAAAATTACTGCAAGTACCAGGAAAATTGTTCTGCACACCCTTTCTTGTCTCCAGAGCCTTAGACAAAGCCTTAAGTGTTGCTACGGTTGAAGATCGTTCTTGGGTACATTTTATTCCTCTTTTGAGTTGTTCTTACAGCATAATTGGTCTCCTTTGCATACCCTAAGAGTCAACGGGAGGTTATGCTCCACCTTTCTTGAAGGGCTATCAGAATGCTGGTTGGAAACTTGCCCTCTCTTTGAGCTGTTCTTAACTGAGTGTTTACATATGCAGCTATTTGTTTCCAGACTTTCATTCAGGGATCTGCTAGAGTCTTCTCCTCTTAACCGTACATTTCAAAAGAGCATTTATGTCCCCAGTTATGCCTGTACCAGACCTGGATATCTGAAATCTTGTCTTTTCTTCCAAAGCCAGGAAAGCTTTTTGGCTGTTTCCAGTAGCATACTGAGTGTCTCTCCTGGTGCAAAGGAGGGGACAGATCTGTGCAGCCTGGGGAGCACTGTGTGCTGCTGGGCTGGGCTGCACCTGAAATGCCAACAGGATCCAGGGCATGCCACCAAAAGCTCTTGTAGCAGACAGAACAAGAGTCTGTTCAGGGAGATTGCAACCACTCTCACCGCCAAAGAATCTGAATCACAGAAGGTATTCCCCTATCAGACAAGAATAGGAGGCTCTGTGGGGAGGTTAGTGAGACAGACACAGACTTAATTCAAGAAGTTAAGCCATTTTATTCATGGAACTGCTCTGCAGCACTTGCAGTATTGACATGAGCAGAATGTAATTGCCAGGATTGTTTTCTGCTGAGTTCTCACTTTCCAAAAAGTCATTACCCAATCAGTATGGAAAGTCATTAGCTAATCCCCTTAGGATAAGACTGTTAACAGAATTTGGTGGGCTGCCTGGACACTAGCCGAAAATATTATATATCAACACACAAACGAAGGAAACATCTTAAAGATTACTCAGCTGCAGTGGGCAAAGCCTCTGCTCAAAGACTGGGTGCTTTTCTATGCCAATTTAAATCCAGCCAATTTCCCAACTCAGCTCTGGGAGAATTTCTGACCTGTCCTAAATTGTGCCAGTCTATACTCCCCATAGTCACTGCTGCACTTCCAACAGCATTTTCCTTGTGCCAACAAGAAGAGCTGCAGAGGTGGCTCTGCACTGGTGGAGAAGGTGACCATCAGTGGGCAACCCACAATGTTGCAAGATAAACCAGCCATGTGCAAAACCTAGATTAACTAATGCAAAACCACAGGCTAAAGAAAAAACAACCTAAGGATTAAAGATTAGCATGTAGGGAATTGGCTGAGGCACAGGGAAGATATAACAGGCAAGGGATATCAATGATACCTGGATTTAGCAAAATCAGGGAAACTGGGGAAAGACAAAATTGCAATTGGAGATGAGGATTTGCAAGGATTACTTCTTAAGAAAACAAATTCCAGGCAGAGTTCTGTGGTTTGGTGGTAGACTATTGCTGGCCAGAGTGAAGGCAGCTGGGTGCCAGCTTGACTAAACTCTTCTAGAAATAATGATTTAGTTAAGGCACATCTTGTCTCTAAATGCACTGCAGCTCTGCTTTTTTTTACCAGTTTCTCCATTAAAAATATGTCTTCTGATGAGAGACAGCCATTCGTGCTGAGCAAAAACTGGTGGTTACCATGGGAGAGAAAATAAAATTCAATTCCCAGTAGGTCTGCAAGTTCCAAGTACTTCCCTAAATGAGCTGCACGCATGCAAAACATCCCCTTTGGGATCCTGACACAGAGGAAGGTGCACTGCTGCACAGGAAGGAATATGATGTTGGTTTGATGACCATCTGCACCTGGTAGCATCCATAATATGATGGAAACAGGTAAAGGTAGAAGAAAAGGAAAAAAAACACCCTGATTTATAAAGTAGAATTTCACATTTCCAAAGAGATGGCAATTCAAAGCTAAGCAGAAGCACCAAGTGCCCCTTTGGTAAATATTGTGGGGTTTTTGGTTTTAGTATTCAGAGTTCAGCCCTTACAGATAACAGAAACCTTCACCCAAAACTGTGAGCACCCCAGCTGTTATGAAGCTTTCTCTGAGCATCTGTGGGCAGCAGAAATCCCAGAATACAAAGCACTTTGTCTGGGATGCAGATATCTTATTCCCTGCATATAAGTCATTATGCCAAAGCTGTTGCTCTCACAGGCACTTGTGTCAAGCCCAGGCAGTGCTTATCAACCTTCTTCAACAACATACTTATTGTCTGCCACAAAGCACTTAAAATGTTTTGCAGAACACTGGTTGAAAAAGGAAAAAGAAATTCCCCTGCCTTCTGCAGATGCACTTCCTTAGGTCAGGGTTTGCTTTGTTATGTCTGAAACACTAAAACCTATCTGAGCTGGAGAAGCAGATCCAGCCTGCACACTTTTGTGATGGCCAGACACAGAAACTTGCTCTTCCTTGCACGGCTGCTGGGTGTTTCCAGCTGTTGACACAGGCACCCCTGGGGGCCTGGCACATCCTTCCACGCCAGTGCCCAGCTCTCTCCACGGGGAGCAGCAGCCCAGCCAGGCAGATGCTCACTCTGTATTTTTCAAACTTTGGAGTGTGTAGCATGGGAAACTGACCAAAGGCCAGGCCAGGCAGCCTGGCATCACACTGGCAATTAACTTTGGCTCTCTATAATCTGAGGAGAGGACACGCCACGCCACATCACTTGGCACAAAAATCCCTCCAAGTGATACCAACTGTGCTTTTTATAAACTAAGTACCAGTTTCTGCTGCAACTCTTCTCCCAAGAAACGAAAGCAGAGTGCACAATAATGATTGGAACACACTGATTTTTTACATATGGAGAATCAGGACAGCTACATCACAATATTTTGCTGAAGTGAAATATTAATTGCAGGTCTGTGGCACTACCTCCTTTCTTTGTGGGAAATAATAGTGATATAATCTGTATCCACGGTGTGGAAACTGTGATCTGTTGAATAAATTTGGAACTATAATTTACTTAGTGTTTTCTGCCCCCCTGTTTTTTCATTGCTTTAAGGAGAAAACCCTCCCACACAGTCAAATATTCAGCTGCAAGAAAATAGTTTGAAGTCATTCAAATCCACAAAGCAACTCCAGCTCTGGTTGCCCCCACATTTATGAAATTGCCCTGTGGTATTCAGGAAGATGCACAATTTTTGCAGCACTATTTTGAGGTAAGAAGGAAGAAAAAATGCTCAAGATTCCCTAAATCCTTCCATCCTATATTTTGAAAGGAAGAAAGAAGCATTAAATTGCTGCTGTATAAAAAAGGGACTTCAATAATATTTTGTGTTTAAAAAAATTTTTTTTTTTGCTTACATGTACTCATATCTGGTAAAGTCATCTTTATAAAGAGGTTCAAAAAGAAACTTCTTAGAAATAAAGATAGCCATGACAGATTATTACCAGCATTTTTCCATGAATCATCTCCACTGCACACAGTAAGAAAGATTCCCAGACAGCCTAGTAGGTGACCAAGAGAAATATTCCAGATTTTGGATATTTTACTGCAGTGGTGGGTGTCCCTCTGTGGAAAGACTCAAAAAAAAGAATGTATGTATACTCAGAAATAGAGGTCTGTACATAGTAAGTCTTCAAAGCTGTGTAAGGCTGCAAAAAGGACAGCAATAAATTGTACTAATTGAGAGTAAACCAAACATTAATCAGCTTAATCACCAACAAAGAATATCCAGGCTACACACTAGAAAAAAACTGCAAGGACAGGGCAGTGGAACAAGCCAGTAGAAGATGATTTTGCCTTAGCTTTTTAAAAGAATAGGCTAAATAAGCTAGGACCAATCCATCAGGGATGGCCTAAGCATATTGTTCTGCTCGAGGATGGACAACTGGATTCCACAACTCCCAGTATCTCTCTGGACCTACATTTTGTTGACTTTCTAGTCCACACATCTACTCAGAACAAAAATAGACAAACGTCAGAAGACAGACACAAATCCCTACAGTGGCTGAGAGCACTCCCACAGAACACTAAGAAAACTGTTTTTTTCTATACCCCCAAAGCACAGCACAGGAAAACTGATATTCACGGAGTTGCAGTCAATACTCATCTAACAGCAGCTAGGCATGGGTAAAACAAACATCAGTGGAAGAAAAGTTTCAGCTCTGATTTCAAGAGCACCACAGACACTTTCAATCACCAAGCAAAACAGGGATCGTGCCATTCAGCCATAGACAACCATTCCCAAAGTACCATCAGAAAGAAAATCCATGAGTGAAACAGGACAGCCAGCTCCACCAGTGACAGCGAGTGTCATTACCTTGGTTACAGACTCACAGGAAATTCAAATAAATTGCAGTAGCAGCGCACTGGAGATGATGAGTCAGAGATGTGTCTGGTCACGGAGCTTCAAATCAAGACAGAAGATCCCCTGGCTTCCTACTGAGCTCCAGATGTACAAAAGCACCAGTTCAGTGTCCACAGCAGCACGAATGTTTGGGATCTCTCTGAGCTTCTGCAGTTTGTACAGCAGCAGATCTCACCAGAAGGGTGAGTATTTTCAAAGATATTCCCCTGAGGCAGAGGAAAACATCTGGCACCCCCCTACAAAGTGTTCCCTGCCACCCACACATGGGCTGGACACCACATTGTGCTGTCAAAAACCTCAATCTGTTTTTAACAACTAAGGAAAAACATTTCCGGCAAAACGAAACTTAAACTAAATGCTCTCTTGCCAAGTGATGCCGCCTCCTTTCTGATTACATCCATGCATTCATGGGGGGTGGAAATTCACTAGTTAGAAAAACAAGTTAGTAAATCAGTGTCCACTCTGCACCACCCAGAAAAAAAAGAAAAAAAAAAAAGAGTTCTCAAATGAATCTAAGTTCTACCTTGTCTTGTTTTCTAGCTGATCTGAAATGTACAAGCCTCCCATGTGAAAATGCAGCAAGGAAGGGGACACTGACTGCCTCCCACCCCTGGGATACACACAGGCACAAGGAGGCAGCAGCAGAGGATTTTCAGCCAAACCCCAGGGAAACCAGCTGTGAGCAGCTCTTCCCCAGAGAGCCACAGAGCAGAAGCCAACAACTCCCAGTCACAGACAGATTTCAATTTTCAGGGCTGAGCTCTCAGCAAGCCAGTGTTTAAAAAAGAGACTTACTCTTTTCTTGCATCTAATTCACCTAGAGGAAAGAAAAGGCAAAGTGCCTTTGAGGAGGTGGTGGCTCTGGTGTGCTGGCAGCTGGTGAGGTTTGTCAGGGCTCAGCAGTTCTTGCTCCCTGCAGTGTTTTATTGCATCTCCATCCTATGGTGTCTAAATTCTGCATCTAACACCATATACCCAAATGCACACCGCTATGTATTCCCAGGGTATAGATGGGGTTATTTATTGCTTGCTGCAGCTCCTTTGTGTGCCCTCCCCAGCAGCATATTTCTGGTATTAGAGGATGTGGAGCTGAACCATTCCACCCATCAAGTCCTACCCCCAACACCACCTTTGGTCCCAGTGTCTCTCCATTAAGCCTCTTCTTTCAGTTTCACAATTGGCACACACTCCCCACTAATATCCAAGAAAAATTATGATAAACAACATGCAATTTATCCCTGATATTTGCCAAAACAAAGATGCAGGATTCTAGCATTCAAAATCATGCAGGCCTCTTAATCCCAGTCCAGGGTTTCCAGGACCTACCCTGGTCATGGGAGTTCAGACTGGTTTGGAGAGTTACTTGACATCCTGCCTTCCTGTCCTATTTTTACCAGCTACCCAAAAAGAGTTTAATTAAGCCCTTCTAAAGGACATAAGAAGCACTTACTTACATAAGAAGCTTACAAATGAACAATCAAATTATTGGAGTTTTGGGCTTTATACTTAGATGACAATTGAAGATACATGGACAAGCATGAAAGGGAAGGGCAGTGCACAAGCCTGCTGCTCATACAGATGCATGGTAACACCAGGCACATGGTACCCCTGAGAGTTAACCACCCCACCAAACAACAGGATGAAAGCATATTGTGACATCAACAGCAGACAGTATTGTCATTCCCTCTAAATTTGTGATTTCATGTACCTTAGACAGGGATCTTTGCATATCTGACACATAGAGACAACCTCATATTGCATATCTTCCTTGCATTAATTCCCTTTTATTGAAAGGATCTGATGTTATTAATTCTTACATCCATTCAATTTCATATGCTTTTTTCCTGACAAATATTTATACGGCAAAATAATTTTAAAATCACTGCAATTAAGCCCTTTATGACAGCTTCCATTTAAAAAAATAATAGCCAAAGCCATGAAAGAGAGGCAGACATTAATTAATAATTGCATTCACAAAGTAAACTCTAACCCTCTGACAAGACTTTGTCAGAAATACTCAATAGCCATAAGTTTGTGCTGAAAGCCCCCCTAAGTCAGGTGTTAAAACAATTCCAGCTTTTCCTCTGTAACTCAAAAAAGTCTTAGGTACTTCCAGAAATTACAGAATTTGAAGAAGGGGAAGGGCAGCCAGGCCACAAGGCAGAGGAGTCTCACAACAGATTTCCTGGGAGCTGTTGTGGTGTCTATCATCATTTAGCTTAAAAGCTCTACACAACATAGGCCAGCTCAACAATAATCATCATCACCACCAGTCCTTTTGCAGGAAAGGTGCTTGTCAAAGCAAAAGTAAATGGACAGTGGCTTGCTCATGGCTAGAAACAAGCCTTTTAAAGTCTAACAAGGGTCAACCCAGGACCACTCTTTAAGCTGAGGTTTTCCTCTCAGTTCTTTTGTTCAGCCTGATCAGCTTGTGGTGTCTCCTCCAGATGAGTATTTTGTTTAGGTAAATTGCACATCACACTCCAGGACACAACATTTCAGCCATCAAGGCCCCACACAGGGGCTGCACAGTGGAGCAGAGGCTGGAGCAGAGCCTGAGCAGGCAGAAACAGGACAAGGTCTCCTAATGCCCCAAAACCCCACAGTGACACCTTCCAGTGCTAGCAAACACTGACCAGGCACACAGAGACTTCAGAGACAGAAGGGAGTATTTCATAGCAAATATTTTTAAGTTAGGCAGAAAATTCAAACAAGCTTCTCTTTTACTTATGTTACACATAAATATTCAGCTCCCCTCCATCTGACTTTCCCTTTCTGTGTTAACAACATTTCTGCAGATGCTGTCTCTGGTTAAAAACAACATACCTAATTGTCCTGTTGCATGCTCAGCTTTTAAAGCCAACAGTTCAGGCAAAAATACAGTTCTATAACCAGAGTTAAATAAATTACTTAAGAAATCATCCAGCTGAAATAGGTTTTCCACGATTACAATAAATTATAGATGTGATTTGTTGCCATATTAGTTACAGATGCATGTGTACCAGTCTGCTGGCCAAAACATTCCAAGATCAAAGGAGAAGCTGAAAGTGGACAATATTATTTATTATCTTGATGAATACCATGCTCAAGAAGTCATCATCACAGCCATGGGCTGTACAAGTACAGAACAAATAGATACTCTCCTTAAAAACTGAGTGCTGAAGCAGAGATCATGAAACAGATCCAGAGACAAGTCAAGGATGAATTAATGCATCAACACTTCGCTTTTTAATTTCACTATATTAAAAAAAGTATACTTAAATCTCTCTCACTTCATCATGTTGCCTCTGTCATCATGCAACTATTATGTAAGGAAGTATAATTAAAAATAAAATTTTCACTCCCCAGCAGCAGTTATGCAATAACTTCTAATTAACTAAGATCATGTTCAAGAGAACATTTAAGGAGTTTAAGTTATAACTCAATGCCCTTCTTCATAGCTTCACATTCAAATCCTCTAACAGAAACTATGTGCATTTTTCTTCACATCTCTCCAGTACAAAGATGGTTTGTCAGGTTTCATTTCATTTTATCTGCTTGCAAGATGCTGTCTCAGGGTCCTAAAAATGCTGGGACATATTTTGTGCAATCTGTCAGCAACTGTGTTCAGATGCAAGGCTAGAGGGACTTGATGAGCTCTTTTCTTATCAGAATGAGTCACAAAAAAGGATTATCCGCTCTTAATCCTCTCTACACTGGTGAATTTCTTTATTTGTTTTGTACAATAAAAATAAAATAAAAGTTTAAATTGCCCTGATGAAAACATGTAAGAACAGTCTTCTCTTTGAATGCTCTGGCAGAAGAGAACATCACTGCCATTTTAGAGAGCCACAGACCTCCCAGCACCCATTCCATTCCACTCTTCTCCAAAAGCAAGCATCCCCCTTCCAGGACCCATTCTGGCACTAGGGATGGTTTCCCCCATGACTCTGGGTTTTTGCCATATCCTGCTTCCCCACATGATGTCTGTAGTTTTTGGGGTTCTTTAAGGCTTTTTTGAAAAGCTACCTTCTCTCCACAAACTTAACAAATGATAAATCATTTAACCTGCTTCCTTCACGAAACCATAAAAGTTCTTTTCACCATAAAAGTCTTACTAATCTGCATTCGCTTGAAATGCAAATATTTTTCTCAAGATTGTTCTGCTAATTTTCATGAAAGCCAGCACCTTAAAGGATCACAACCTCCTCACTGAAACTCTCTTTCACTTAAATCTCAAAAGAACAAAACCTGAGCTTGGGTAACCTTCCTTCCATTTTGAATGGGGATTTAGGAAGAGAAGCGTGAGTTTTGCTGCTGTTTGCTAATCCCAACAGAGAGAAAAAGGAATCCAAACTGCCTGAAAGCTCATCCCTGAAAATAATGTGATTTTCCTATAGGATTTTTCAAAATGCATCTCTTCACAGATTTGAGCTTAAAGAGGAAAAAAGTAGGGAAAAAAGAGGTCTTCATACGTCTAACATATGATCCATGGCCAACTTTTAGTGCAAAGCTGCCCCATCAGGCAGCGAGCTGATGGACAGAATGGAAACCAGGGCTTCTTCTTTATGGTTATTTCCTTGCTTATTGGATTTGGGTTTTCTTTCACAGCTTCCCTGTGAAATGCTGCCATGCTACACTGAGTACACAGTAGCTGGCATCACTTTAAAGGCCCTAGCAGATCTCAGTCAGCAAACCAGATTAGTTACACCAGGCAGGAAGGAGGGCTTCTGTGTTTTGGGGAGCGAGGGGGAAGCAGGAAGACATCCCGTTGTGGTGGTGAAAGGGGCACTGGTGGAGGGAGAGGAGGGGAGGGAGACCCACTGTGAAATTTGACTTTCATCTCAGACATCGTGCCCCAGTTACCTGCAAAAGCCATTACACACAGACAGGACTGTCCTGGGAGACCCTGGCAGGCTGCACTGCTCGTGAACAGCCTGCCTGCCAGAGCAGAAGCTGGTGTCCTGCCATGCCACATCCAATCCAGGTTAGAGAGCTGTCAGGGCTGGGCAGCAGCGGGAGCCACAGCGAGGGCAGCGCTGGGCCAGCACCTGGGCAGCTCAGAGGGCAGCAGAGCAACTGCCCTGTGCTCCAGAAAACATCCTGCCACGCAGGGCTTCGCCTTCCACAGGAAGGAGCCTTCACCCACTTCCACGTGCCTGAGCCAGGCTAATTTGCCAGTGGCTTCGAAGTGGGTTCGGGGCCAAGTGCTTCCTGCAAATTACTCCTGTCTCTGCAAAACCCATTAATGGAATTAATTAAATGGATTATCTGCTTGGGCCACGGAGTATGTGACATGCAGAATTAGATTTTATCTCAGTCCACTACAGAAAGTTTCAAAATAGAGACAAATTTTCAGTCATCGGTTGATAAAAGTTACTATAAAAAATACAATGCAAAGTGTGAAAGGGTTTTTCCTTCTACAAGCCATTTTGAAATACATGGTTTATTCAAAGCATGTACATCATTAAAGAATAATAAATGACAGCTACAGAGGAACTGGATAAGGAGAAAACTTTAATTATTTTAAAATTTTCTTTTCCAATTCTTCAGATAGAAGAAAAATCATTAAAGCAGAATCATAAAGATTACTTCTCTGCAAGGAGAAAAGAGTCCCTCACATGCTACCTAAGACATCATCAAAGTTAAACATATCTGACAATCTTCTATTCATTAAAATATATATTTGGCTAATCCCTTTAGGCTTGAGAATTTCCAAAATTTAGCCTAGTGTGTCCTGGGCTGCATCCAGAGCCCCGTGGGCAGCAGGGCAGGGAGGGATTCTGCCCCTCTGCTCTGCTGAAACCCACCTGGAGCACTGCAGCCAGAGCTGGGGTCCCTGCACAGGAGGGACAGGGACCTGCTGGAGCCAGCACAGAGGAGGCACCAAGATGATCAGAGGGATGGAGGATCTCTGCTGTGAGGAAAGGCTGAGAGAGTGGGGGTTGTTCAGCCTGGACAGGAGAAGGTTTCAGGGTGACCTAATTGTGGCCTTCCAGTACCTGAAGGGAGCCAGCAAGAAAGATGGAGAGAGACTATTTACAACAGCCTGGAATGACAGGACAAGTGGAAATGGGTTCAAACTAAAAGAGAAGATTTAGTTTAAATTAGGTTTTAAGAAAAAATAGTACAGTGAGAGTGGTGAGGCACCCAGCACAGGTTGCCCACAGAAATTGTGGGTGCCCCATCCCTGGAAGTGTCCAAGGCCAGGCTGGAAGAGGCCTTGGGTAACCTGCTCTAGGGAAAGGTGCCCCTGCCTATGGCAGAGGGGTTGGAATGAGATGATTTTTAAAGTCCCTTTCAACCCAAGCCAGTGTATGACTCTATGATCTCTAACCTAAAGTTAAGGTATCATTTTTTCCCCTCGATCCTGTCACTTCTTTTATTTTTTTTTTTAATTTCACCACTTTTTGCACTAACTAAGAAGAGGAAGTTACTTTATTATTTTGGACCTATCCCTTGGAAACACTGTTTCTTCAGCAGTCAGATTTTGCTTAGGGCATGACTCCCTTTCATCAAAGGATTGTACCCTGCACAGGAGGAGATAAATGAATAGCAAAACAATTGCATGAAATATTATATATATATCTGGGAATTGCACCTCCTTATCAATACAAAAAAAGCATGCAAAAGGATAAAAACATATTAGGTCATGGTCTGGTCACAAATCACCTTTCACTGTGATCCTCCTATCTTTGCCTGCACCACCTCTGACAAAGCTCTGACCACCACTCAAGGGATGTGTGATATTTGCTGCATGCCTGTCACTCTGGCTTACACCTTGCCTCCCCTGGAAGAGACATATGCAGTGCATAAAGATGGTCTTTCAGAAAGATAAGATTATTTTAACATGACATGCACACAGAGTGCCATCTTGGGGCAACCTGCTACTAAGTTTTCCAGACATTTTGTCAGTGTAGGAGCTACAGCCTGGATTAATTTCAGCTCAGTTCTGCTGCCTGTGTTATATATCTGAGCTGCTCAAAAAGAAGGGTGGCATTTTGAAGGAATAACTGATGGGATTTTTTTAGACATCAGTGTGAAGGTTGAACTGCCCAAAGCACTGCCAGTTTTTATGCCCTGAATGCAGGAGCAAAAGCTCTGATAGCATTTATTTTTGGTCGGATGACTGCACATGTACACACACCTGTATACTGATTAAATTAATAAAACCACAGAAAACACAGTCAAGAAACAACACAGCAAGAAATCAAGCCTCTGCTTTTAAGAAGTCATCTATTTGCACAGGGGTGAGAAAAATATAAACAGCTGATTCTTGGAGAAATTACTAAAAATTAAAGCACTGGCATTGGCATTGGCAGAAGAGCTCAGATGCTCCCAATATTCTATTCTGCTGTGGAGGCAGTGCAAAGCCCCTGGCCTCAGGGCTTGGCTCTACTCAAGTCCATCCAGGATCAGTCTAGAAGCAATGTCAGTCTTTATACTGATGTTCAGCCTTAGCCCCACACAGCTCTCAAAGCTAGACCACAGGAGAGCAATGGTCCAAAAATGACCTTACAACATCAGTGTCACACAGAGTTGTTAGAGACAGGGAATAAATGCTCTGAGAGGACAAAGAACTGCGTTCTAGTAACACTTCTATCCTTCTTACAATAATTTAATACCAACAGGAAAAAAACACCAGTCCTTCCTATAAATATACTCAAAGTATTACTACCATGTGTGTGGAGAAGGGTTTTTTGCACTTTCTTTCATTGCAGAGCTTAAATCCTGGCAGGATCTCAAGTGAAAGATGAAGCCAGGGGCCTGCTGCAGAGCCTGTGTGTGTACCACAAACCACCAGGCGCCCTGGCACAGCCCAGCCCTGCCAGCAGCTCTGCTCCTCAGGGCCAGGACCAAAATAACCCCGTGGGAAAACTTCCAGAGCCATCACCTACCCACTCCAACAAACACAACTCACACTGAATTTCAGAATTTCCCTGTTTCATTCACTGAATAACAAATATGCATGAGGAAACCAGCAATGGAATTTAGAAGAAAGCAGCCCAGTGTTTAAAATTGTACATCTCCCGTGAAGATGTACAAGGAGACAAGGGACAGGCAAAAAGAGAGGTTGCAAAAATAAGAATATATCATCTGTAGAACAGATACAAAAGCACTTTCTGCTTTAATACACAGGGATGGCATCTACACAGCAGAACCTGTACACAAACTGTCCATACAGAGAGACTGAACAGCAAAGCACCCATATGGGAAATGCCCTGGATTGGAACAAGCTGGTTTCTACCTGCCAACCATCAGGCAGACCCAGAAGTGCATCTTTCTGTGCCCTTTCCTACAGGGTTGAATGTCTGGACCTAAAGAAGCATTTAGGAGAAGGAGGGATGGGCTATGAACAGTCTCTGCAGTGTGACTACAAATCCAACAGCAGTGTGCAAAAGGCTGAGACCATGAGTGCCATCAGAAGGGCTGCTACAAGGAGTCCCCATCTGGGTGACTCCTGCCCACATGATTGAACCTACCAGCCATGGGAAAGTCATAAATATGGCAAAGGAAACACAAGGTGGTGTCACCTGTGCTGAAGGGTTAGCAAGGGTCAGCCAAAGGCTGCCACAGCACCAGACCAGGTTTATAATTAAGACCCTTTGATACCCCAAAGCATGTTTACACTAGTAGATTCACCCAGGTTAAAGTAAAGTTGGATGCAAGCCAAAATTACACTTCTTGGTTAATGGGACATGGGACAAAATAAAGTCAATTTTTAATAAAAGTTCCAAACTGACAGGGAATTCATCACGAAGAGCATCTCTGGAGGTCAGGTCCTTAGTTTCCTCCTACACCACCTGAGATCCTTCAGCCAGGCAGGAAACCACCAAATACCAACAAAACCATGAAAAAAAATGGCTTCATGCTTTTTCTGTAGGCCTTTGCAGTAACAAGTGGGGCTTGTGCCAAGCAGAGAGAATGGATACTGGCAGCTGTGTGGAAATCACTCCTGACCTGGACAGCAGCTTTTTGGAGAGAAGTTTCTGCAGCCTGCAAAGAGAAAGTCAGGCCCCAGGCTTGCGTCATCCCACCCCTGAGTCATCCCACCACGCAGATCCTCTCCCCTGCCATTGCTCCTGGCCTGGCTCAGTAATTATCGCTGCAGAGCTGCAATCATCCCTGTGCAGTCGGAGCAGAGCCACCGTCCCCACACACACACAGAGAAAAGAGCCACACTCATCCCAAAATCAGCACCTCAACACGAAACTGAGACCCCAGGATAAACAGGGAGGGCTCCTCAGGGATTCAGCTGCCTGAGATACAGGATGCCCTACATAAAGGGGACAGGAGAGGGGACAGAGCAGCAGTGGGGGATGGATAATCCTGCCTGGCTCGTGCCCGTGACCAGGTTATGTCAGGTGCTATTAAGGCACGAAGTGTGAGCACGCGTGTCTGAAACCCCACTGCAGACTGCTCCAGCAGCCTTGAAATGAAACCTCCTTTAAAATGAAAAAAAAAAAAAAAAGGATTTAAAAAAAAAGGGAAAAACCCAAGGAACCAAACAGAAAACAACAGCACACCCTATGCAGCAGTTAAGAGAGAAAAACATGCACCCAAATGTGCCCAGGGGAGCCAGCCAAGGACACCTCCACCCCCAAAAGCAGCCTCCTCCCCTGGGCTGAGTGTGTTGTGCTGTGCTGGGCTCCACCGCCCGTCTCGTCCCCCGCAGGCAGAGCTGCAGCCGCCGGGGAGCTCTGCCGCGCCTTCAAAGAGCCTAAACTGGGTCAGCAGAACGGAGAGAAAAACCTGATTAAAGCATGAAGAAAGCTAGCAGACCTGCTGGCTGAGAGACAGCAGAAGGCAGGGAAAGGCACTCACGGGCTCTGCATCTCCTTGGAGGCACAGAAGGACAAGGGCTGCTGGTCCCCCATTCCACAACTGCAGGGAGGGAAATGTGTTTCTCAAATCTGTGATGGGATGCAGGCAACAGAAACACATTTGGGGATGGGGGAGTATAAGTAGATAAGTGTGTCCCTCTGTCCTCCATGCAGCATTCTGCCTAGGGCCACCCTCACCCGCATTTCCAGTCGATTTATTCTGACTTAAACCAAGTGAAACAATTTAAATCCATGCAAATCTAAAACCCTTCATGAGCCTTATGGCTACGATTTGCAGCATCCTTTCTTGTGCCTGAATAAACCCAGAGATTTGGAGGAAGTGCCCCAGCAGCTGCCAAGCTCAAGCAGCATCTTTTGGATGCAATTAAAAATGCTAAACAAGATAAACAGGAGGCCATGAGGAGGAAGATTTGTTTCTCTGACAGAGATTGCTGACCTTAAAATAAAGCCAAAACCACCTCTGCATTTGTAGGTGAAATGCTGCAAAAGGGCTTGGGGGCTGCCAGGTTCCAGGAGTGAGGTGGATCCTTAAGAAGCATCTGACTGCTGGAACTATAACTGGGGTGATATTTGAAAAGAAAGAGTTTTGCAAGCCATGGAACTCGGAGCAGCTGAGAGCTCTTGCATGACCAAGGCTTTGCTGATGTCCAAACCAGGTGATGGTGGATAATAGAGATGTTGATGTCCCCTGGTATCACCAAAACCTCCAGAACCATACACCTCATCCCCCTGAAATCTAGCATAAATCTAATCTTGCTCTGGAAAACACCTTCTCCAAGCCACATGGCTGAAAAGACAAACAGGTTTTTCTCCACAGATCCTGGGAAACCAGCTCCAGATGCCTCTGTGGAGCTGCACACCCACCACTGTGGTCTGTGAGCCCACACAAAGCCATTGCACCCTCGTCCTGACCGCTGGCTCCAGGGTGGGCTCTGCGTTTGCTAAAAGTCGTCCAATAAAAATATCAGCCTAAGAAATCACAGCAGCACGGGATGGGTGGGGAGAACATTCCCTGCTAGAAAGAATCCTAGCTCTGCAATTGCACATATCATATCTAGATATTGTTGTAAAAACCTCTGTCCACAGAAGGAATAGAAGATTTGATCTAGTACGCAAATAAAAATCAGACATCTCTCCTGTCAGGCAAGGAAAAAGATATCAATAATTCATTTTAACAAAAAAGGAGATCAAAGAAAAATGCTGTATTAGTTTGACATTTTGATATGTTGGTTCAGGATTCTTCTTTAATGTAATATGTAACAAACAGCACAGTTCATCTATAAATGCCAGACACGCTTGCAAATTGTTGAATATAGCAGATCCTATTAATATTCACTTAGACTTTTCAAATTAATTCATTTTTCACTGCTTTTACATCACTTTTACTGCCTCTACCCAGCAGCTCTAGGTCAAGTGGAGCTCTCAGAAATGCTACACAGAGTTTCCAAAGATAAAATTTCAAATTTGTAACCACATTTCCATCTATTTCTTCATGTTACCCACCACATAGCTTAATGTCCAACCCAACTTGTTTGACTATTACGTACTTGCTGTGAATTGCTTCTGAAAATTGTATAGTCAGGAGCCAGAATGAGGTGCTTGTGTCCTAAATCAACCGTCTGTGCAAGTTCACTCTCATATATTGTGGTTTGATTTCACTTACAATTTCCTTATGGGCATTTGGTGGAGTGGATGAAGTATATTATACTCCAGAAAGCACAGGCTTGCAATCCACAGATTTCAGTGTTATGTTGCAAGAGGTACTTATTGCAGTGGGGAACTGCTGGCAAATTTAACATATATTGCTCAAGTTCAGTCTGTATTCCCTTTGCTGTGCAGAAGACCCAAGGGGACTCACATCCTCTAAATTTAAGTAGGGTAGGGCAAATCTCTCACAAGACAAAATCCCCTCTAAAATGCCGAAAATGGTTAACTCTCTGTGACTTATCTGTTCCAGGGTCAAGTAGAAAAGTAAATACTGCCGTTGTTACATCACTTTGATTAAGGATTCTCTTTAAAGTACATTTTTAGGCAATATTCAGGCAGTTCTTTTAAAAACTATTGCCTGAAGCCCTTGGTGGTGACAACCTTTGTTAGAGGCTGACACAGTATTGTGCTGTCTTTGGAGGGAAAGCAGGGGTCACTCAGGTCCTGAGCATGGCTGGACAATACAGATTCTTGGATACAGACTTGTAGGTCCATGACTTTTCTAGGTATTGTAGCTTTTAAATTATTATTTAAATTGGCTGCTCTATCTAGAAGAGACCTGTATTTTGTTGGAGGGAGCAACAGCTACCGAATGTGATGAGACTCGGGATGGTAAAGCTGTTACCTGATCCAGAAGATGAAGTTGTACCATCCATGTTATATCCAGTCCATTGTGGACAAGAAGAGCCAAAATAATGAATTTTTTTCCCCACCAAGTGCCTGTAGAGTGCCATGCTGACAGTTGCATCCACTGGAATCCTATGGCACTGCAGAAACAGCACTCACAAGACTGAGCTGCTTTTACCCATGAGGGAATCAGAGAGGTCAACCTCCTGCCAGGGATTAAACTGCCAGAGGAAAGCCTTTTCCTCACACACTTCAACCCAAGAATTCCCACCCCTGTGACCTCTCATCCCCCACAAATCCAATCCCCAAAACTCCCAGCCCCACTTACAGAGTTTTTTTGGCTCAGTGCTATTTACAAGAAAGCAGCTCCAAGGACAAGATTCTAAAGCCAGGGCCACCCACATCTCTGTGTCTGCCTGGCTGTCTCCTGAGCATCTCTCAGGCCATGCAGATGTTGCACCATATTGAGGAAAGCAAGTCCTGGCCGTGCCTGCAGATGATACACCTGCAGGTGAGGCCAGCTGGTCCCAAAGGTGGCCTTGGGTCTTTCCTTAATCATATGTGGAATGTGCACAGGGAGTAGAAGAAAAATGTTCTAGCTAAAGACGGCTCTCTAATCTTCCTTTGTCTTGTTTTGCACACGCCAATAAATTTGTTAAATCACTTGGATGCTTTTGAAAATTTTAGTCACTGATGGAATAATCCCCCCCAAAAATTCCAAAAGAATCTCCAAAAAGACACTGCCACTCACTCAAAGGGCTGTAGTGGGAACAACAGGACTCTGAAACCTGTTTTAAAAAGCCACTCTGGAGCAGGAGACAAGGAATGGCCACAGCCAGCCAGTGACAGACTGACATGCAGCAGGGTCCCATCTGGCAGCATGAATTTTATTTCTGATTACAAAACACAGCCCAGAGGTGCAGCAGCTGGATGAGGATCTGGCAGCTCAGACTGTGACCCCTCATGAGCATGACACAGCTCCAGTTCCTGGGACATGGGTCTGAAGCAGGTACCCTGCCCTGGTCCCAGCCACCACAAAATGGAGAAGAGAGCAGTGAGCTGAGTTTATGAAGGACTGAAGCACAAAACTCAATTTTACATGAGTCTGATCACTCACAGATCTTCACTTGTATCATATGATCAGTAGGGGCAGGGGGGGACCCTTCCCTGACATGCAGTACGAGCACAAACAAGTTATTATTTGAAAGGCTGTACAAAGGTTAAGTCTTTAATCCCCTTAATCCAGACGACAAACAAACAAAACCCCAAGAATGGGATCCTGGAGCACAGCTGAGCTCTGCCAGGTCTCTCGTGAGGGCTCTCTATTCACATTGCTGCAGCCAGTTACGAGCCTCCAGCTAAAAAGTTGCTGCGAAGAAAATAGATGCAGGCATGGTTTTATTCCCAGTTCTTTAAAGCTTATCACAGGCAGTTTGGCAGCCTGGGCTCATGTTTCAGTGAGCAGGGTTTAATCCTCAGGTCAGTGGTACCAGGGTTACTGGATTTCCAGGTCTGGCTGCCATTGCCTTCCTACTGACTCTTGAATGCAGGGACTTCTCCTGCTTGTTGCTCGTGCACAGGGAAAATGCAGATTCTGCTGGACAAAATCAAAAGTGGTCAAGGCAGGGGAGGAACCAGACAGTGACACAGGGCAGCATCAGAAGATGAGCTGCAGAGTGTTTGGGGTGAGGACAGCTCCTCTTTTGGTGCACATTGGAGGAAAAAATTTGGGTCAATGCAATGCATGCCAGCATTTGTACCACTCCCAAACCACAATATTGTGGTAAGCAGACACCAGTGCATGCACTCAAAGGGTTAAACGGATTTAGGACCTGGCCTGGGTTTATAGAATACTGGGAAATTCTTCCATTTATTTCAGCAGGAATTGGGTCAGCTGCAACCATGCATCCTAAATGAACTGCAGGAAGAGTGTCACTAATTTCAGTAGTAGTATTCATGCCATTCAAAGTAGATGTGTGGTTATTTACCTTGCTGAATCAAGTCTACAGGAAAGGTCTGAGCCAGTGAAATAAGCAGCACATTTAAAATGGCATTATCCTTTCTGCCATACAGCCCATCACAAACTGCTGAGCTACCAAAGATGAGATGCAAGAGATTGTAATTAAAAACCACATTTCCTCTCAAAGTTTTTCTCATCTTTTCTGTATCTGTCTTTTCTGTATCTGTGAAGTATAAGGCATTTAGTGCAGAATCTGTCAATTTAAAGAGGAGAATTGGTGGATGTGATCTAAAAAGTCACAACTTCAGCAGTACTTAGATAAGCCATCAGAAGAGTTAATAGCACTGGTACGGCCCAACCCTCGACAAGAATTTCTAACAGGCCTTTTGGAAATGAAAAGTCCCCTTTCTCCTCATTTTGGAGACTCTCTGAGTTGCTGCAACAACTCCCTAGGCCTCTCCTGCTAGAAGTTGACTTGGACCCAATCTCTCACTCTGAGCAGAGGTCAGACCAGTCTCACTGGCAGAGCAGAGAGCACGTGAAGGCTGGAGAGCTGCGAGATGCTCTCTGGTTGTTGAGCAGTAGCTCTGGTGAGTATCAGGCACTCCAGATCCACATCATCCCTGCAGCCCTGCTCACTGTGTTCCCACTGCAGCCAGAGCTGCAGATCACACATGGAAAACTCAAAAGGCTGTTGTGTGATGCAGATACAAATTATGTGATCCAGTCTCCAAATCTCAGCACACAGGGATAGAAAAGGAACATAAAGGCTCCTACCTGAGCTGATGAGACCACCACTAACCAAATTCAAAGGGATGTGCAACAGCCCAGGCAGCTCCTGCTCCGCACAGGTCTCTGTCGCTGGTCTCTGGTCTCAGCAAATCCTACTAAAGCATGTTATCCATTTGAGATTATATGTGCAGTGAGAGGAAAAACTAGGTGGGAGGAGGTAAAGAAGAAGACACTCAGTGCAGATCCTGATTTGTAACTGTTAGAACAAGGCTCCCTCTGCCATGAGGATGGCAAGTGTCTGATCTCATTTTGTAAAGCTGCAAAGGTCACTGCAAAATTACAGCTCCGTTCTGGTTTCATTTGGAAAGAAAAAAATTCCATGGTTCATTTAGATCATTTGGGAGCAGTCAGCCTTCTCCCATCTCCCAGCCCAGAAGTCCCACCTGCCCAGACATTCACCCACTTTTGCAGAGCTCAGCAGTTGTGTTTCAAAACGCATTGTAAAATCAAAAGAAAAAGGGCAATGACTGTATAGCCTAGAAACAGTGAAAAGGACTATGAAGGGCAATAAAACCTCTTATTTACATGGAGACTGCTCATGCCATGCACTATCAGGCTGCCAGGCCCCCTGCCTGGCTGAGTGCTGACAGCCTTTCCATCCCTGACAGTTCACAAGGCCGTGGTCCCTGCTGACATTTCATTCCACTTACCAGCCCGGTTTTCCTTAGCCCCACCAATTCCAGGTCTGATCTCACAGCCAGTACCTCAAGAGTACAACAATTAAAGATTAATGCTATAAGTGCATGGGAAGTCAAAAAATCCAGATCTTTTAATGTCATGCCAGACCTATTCACTTTTAAACCTTACCCTTGTGCTTTAAGACACCAGGCCAGGAGTGTCACTTTTCCCCAGCAGACTGCAAATGCTTTCTTCCTCTCAGCTGCCAACAAGTTTTGTGGGCTAATATATTTTTCTTTATTTAATTATTCACTGCAACACATGAAACATTAAGCAGCTTCTTTCCATGAAGAAATGAGTGCTGTTTCCCAACGACAACATGTTAAGTATCCTTAATAACAGGAATAAGGAAATGAGTTTACTAGAACAAAGGGGGAAAGGGCAGGGAAAATGAGAGAAGCTCAGAGCAACTAGAATTTACTAACACAAAAAAACACTGAGACTTCATTTCTAAGAAAATGGTCACAATTGGATGATCAGGGAAATAAAAGCAAAAAGAAACAGACTTTTAAAGTGCAAAAATGTTTTCTGGTACGACTTCTGGGCTACAGTTCTTTTCTTTCTCGCCTGTGGCGGCAATGGGTCAGTGAGAAAGAAGCCACAGATGCAAGTTACAATATGTAACAGTTGTGTTTTCTTAATGGTGCTAAACCCCTGATAGCTGTGAGAAATGTGCGTCCTTCCAAAGAACAGAAAGTTAAAGGCTGAAGTCATTAACAAAAGCCTATCCAAGCCACAATTTTTCCTGTGAAAGCAGGAGTGCAAACACAACTTCCAGTGTGTGCTCTACTCATTTAATGCCTTTTGCAGCAGCAGCAGCAGCAAGAGTTGTTCTCATCAGGTTACAGAGCATCGTGACCTCCTGAGAGCACCCCCACCACCGCTCTGCCAGCTCACCATCGATCCAGGATGGGACAAACCTGGTGACCTTGACACCCTGCTGGCTCCCATGAAACTCTCTGCCCTGCCCTTGGGAGCCTGGGCAGCACTGCGTGGGCAAAGGATTTCTCCTCATTCTGGTGTTTATTTGTTGGGTCACAGAGGTAAAATTATCTCTGTTTGATTACTTAAAGCTGTTGGCTGTGGAGATAATCTGTGCATTAGCAGCTGTACAGTGGGTGGTTTGCTGCTCTAAATCTGTAGCTGGAAGCAAAGAAGTCATTTTGCACAGCACTTTAAAACCATGCAGGACAAAAAGCCCTCCACGGCCCCATGCAGAAGTTGCTTTCTGCAAGGAGAAATCCTCTCATTTTCTGTCAATGAGGAGGGTGAGTGTCCAGCCGTGTCCTCCTGAACTCCCCCACCTCCCATGGCAGAAAGAACTCCTCGAGCAAACACACAGTGGAGCCTTAACTCCTGCAATTGCAACATCTGTCTCTTTATGCTTTCACAAAAGGAGACTGATCACCAGGAGCACAGCTTAAAACAGCAGGTCTCAGCAACTTTGTTTAAGAGCCACAAACTTGCTATCACGAATCTAAATCCCATTACCCTTGGGAGGAGCGGGGGCTCAAACCTCCTACCTGGGCACAACTTCTCTGGGAAACGTGGAACAATGCTCCTGTGCACTGTGGATAAATATTTAGAATGCAAACACTGCTGGAAACAATGATCTAAACTCTCCATCTGCTAATCCACCAAGCAGCTACTCCTTGCCCACTTGTGTCTGTAGCAGAACCATAGCAAGCTGCCCCTTCCCAAGGTAGCATAACTTAGGGTTTGCACATTTTTCTCTGAGGATTTGTGATTTTTTTTCCTCTTACCTTCACTTTGTCAGCAGCTGCTGAGCTTTAGTCCTGCCAAGGAGGAGTGGGGGCTGTTCTGGGCAGATTTCAGGCTAGAAGATTTATAAAGAACAGACATCAAAACCAAAGAGCAGAAAACTGATAGAAGATAGCAAGGGACATGAAACTTCCCAGGGATGGGAATGACAAGAAGCAGAGATGCATTCTTATTTTATTAAAAATCTGCATATGAAAGCAGAGGGGAGCATCCTCACACACAACAGACCTGCTCCTTTGGCATGGCCTGAGACAAAGCAGAGACACACAGCTCATGTTAAAGTTTAAAGTATCACCTATAGGAGGTTTTTGGTTGTTTGGTATGGGAGTGGGTAGCAGTTTTGCCAGCACTCTATATGCAAGTGCCTTGCTGTGGTGCACAGACATGGGCAACCTTCACACAGCCACAACTGCACCGAAGATCTGAAGGCACAATTGATAATATCTGGAACACATTAAAAAATCAGAATGTATAGTTCCCTCAGCAGCTGTACTACTTTTCTCACAGTCTTTACTAATTAGCATACATTGAGGAGCTGAACAATCACAGGCCCAAGGTCGTGTTTAACTTCCTTTCTAAACAAGGCACAGAAAAATACCTTCAGCATTGGCAATGCTGCAGTCTCTCATGTCACAGAACTAAAACTTCAAAGAGTCTCTTTGCCATAAGCCCCTGATTTTTTTTTTTTTTAATTCTAAATCACATAAATTTATCAAATGTGGCATATTTGCAGTTTGGTCCACCACCTCTCTTTTTCCAACCTCACCCATTAAAATCCTGCCTGACTTTGGGAGCAAAACTGGAGTAAATTCATCCCTGTGTACTTTATAATGCAAATTATCACACTGAAAAATGCACATCAAGGAAGGCAGCCAACAAACAGCTCATTTTTGTGAAAGGGGTAGGAATTGAGGACAGGGAAGCAGACAGGGCAAGAAACTGTTCTGGTTTGCAGGCCCCAAAAGCAAGCATTAAAACCCATTTTGAGGCACTCCCAACATTTCCACTGCCTTCCTTCCTGCACTTTAAAAGCTACCTTCACTGTGACATAAATTTTTATATCTTTTAGCAAATCATTTAAGATAGTTCTTTCTCCTCAATACCATAAAGAGTTAAAAATGACATGGTCTGTATTGTCTTAGGACGAGAAAAGGGACAGACAAGGCAAATGTTTTATTTACGCTTTAAAACTGGATGTGGAAAGATTTATAAATGGATTAATTTTAATTAGTGTCCTCATTTATTTAAAAAAAAAAAAAGTGTGCCTTAAAATTAATGCATTGCTATCCTGAGTATTAACAAATATGTCAACTCTTTGCTACTTTTAAAGCTCCTTTGCTGCCTAGAGTTTTTTTTATTATATATCAAAAAGCAGCCTCTGATAAGGTTAATTTTTAAAAATCATGATGGAATGCAGCATGGCACAAACATTTTTCTTGATATTTAGCAAGGTAGGCCAAATAAACAGTATTCTCTGGGGTGAATGTTTGCACTGTGGCCTTTGTGTCCCATCTCACAGCATGGTGGAGGCATCCCCCAAAACTCATCTCAAAGAAACTCTTTGCTGTTTGAGAAGTTAAAAAAGTTAAGGGATGTTAAAACTAGGTAGTCACCCCCATTTGAGCAATGTCTTTAACATTTGTGTCTCCTTGAGCTGTGTCTCTAGTGGCTGCAGAAACTGGATTCCTTGCAGATAAAGCACAGATGTGGTACCTGGGAAGATTTTTAGTACACTGAGTGAGATGCATTGGCATTTGTGCTGTATTTCATTAAAGCACCAAGCAAAATGGAGTCACTGCAACACCAAAACTAAAGATTTCATTTTTCTGGGGTTCAATAATCCAAACCCTGCCTACCTGAGTTTCTTCTGCAGATGCCAGGACCACAGACAGCACAGATGCCAAGCACCAGCCTTCATCCCCACCTTCTCCACTCTTACTGACAAGCACAGAGAGATGTCTGCCCTAGGGGGTTCATTTACAGCACAAACCAGGTAAGGAAGTCTCAAGCCACTTCCCATCTCCAGGACACCAAGGCTCAACCACCTTATACACAATATTGGCTTCTTGCAATATTGGCTTCTACTAATTTTGACATTTTAGGACCCTCTCTGAAGGCATCCCCTCTCCCAAACCCAGAGTCCCACGAAAAAGCTCTCTTATCTGAGCTGCTTCTTCCTGCATAAGCCCCACAGGATCCAGCCTTCCCCCCACCCCTCACCAGCACCCACCACTGAAGCTCCCTCCAACTCCCTCTCAGTCACTGCAGCCTCTTCCCCCCACACAGTTAATCTGACTTTCCTCCTCTAGTGCCAGCATCACAACTGAATTAATTTTTAAAATTAACACCACCCTATTCCTACTTTTTTTTTTGTTTTGTTTTGTTTTATTTTGTTTTCTTTTGTTTTTTTTTTACTTCTTCAGCTCCTTGCTGTGAGTATCTTCCAGTGCTGAGCTTGGAAGCTCATGTGGAAGACATGTGGTTTGACTCTGCACAGGCAGTCACATTTTTCACTCAAGCCACTGGCATTACTCCCTGTGCTGGAAGGAGCTGGAGAGAAGCTCCCATCAAACATTCCTACAGCTCCAATGCCTCCATGGCCCCCATGTGCTGCTGATTCTGGCAGTCCAGGAAGGCATGAAATGGAACCCCTGGCTGTCCTGGAGGGCATGTTGCTGTTGCAGCAGCCCAAACACAACGCCTGAGCACTTCAGGGTGTCACAGCTGTGAGTGACTGGCTTGTGAAGGATGAAGTCTGGCACTTTCCTGTGCTCCAGCCAAACAGCAGCGAGGAGGAAGAGAGAGATGAAAGCAGAATCTGATGGAGGCAGGATGGGGGGAGCGGGGAGGAAACAGTCTGGGCACTAAGCCCCTTATTAATTAATGCATGTTTTGAAAAAAGAAATGCAACAGTGCACTCATTTCGGCTGGTTTCTAGGAGCTTTTGTGACCTTAATAATTCATGTTTATGCAAGCTGCTTATAATGTTAAGCAGTTGGGTTTTGTAGGTTTCGTCCATTGCATTTAACTGAGATGAATACATCTAGCTGTGAAATGAGGTTGGCCATAATACTCACAGGGAAGCTTTAAAAAAATTAGAGTGTTTTTGGAAGGGATAACAAAATTCACAGCTTTGTCTGAAATAATTTTCCATCTATTAATAATAAACACAATATAAGAAACAGAAAATAATTTTTTTCCCCAGATTCATTATTTCCCTTCTTTTTTCATGCTTTGGCAGCATTTCCAACACCATTTAATTGCTTCTCAAGCAGATAATCAGGGTCTCCTGCCTGTTTTGCTTTTTTCATAGCAACATGAACATAAAGGGGGGATTACCAATACCAGAGTAGTCAGGAAAACTAAGAGGCAGGTGGAACTTGTATTTTGGATATCAGTTTGGGCTCCTGCAAGGCAGAGCAGTAAGTGACAAGAGCACTGCCAGCACAGGGAGGGGGCTTATTTACTATTCCAGTCTTGTCACCTGTGGACACATAGCTCCCCTGGGACACTACTTCAGGCAGTGGCCTGGGCTGAGCAGCAGCTTAAACCTGACCCACCAGGCAGCCAGAAGGAAGCATGGCAGCATCCAGAACAGGCAGCTGCTTATTGTCCTGAATATATTTATAAGTCTTTCCCAACATACCAGACACAACTATACCTACACACTCTTCACTGAAAGAAACAGGTTTCTGAAAAAATCAGAAATCTTGTGTTTTATCAACACAAGATAGGCCCCTTTTCTCACTATCCCTTCAAAATCTGGCAATATTTAAGGGAAACTCAGAACCTGCTCTTTCCTGAGTGCCCTCAACAAGGAGACAGGGATGCTGCTGTAAAGGGTCACCTCTGAAATGCTGGCAAGCTTGTGCACATCCCTGCCAGGCCCTGTTTAAACTGGAAGCTCCTCCATAAAGACTCTTAGCTGGTTTTTAACCTGACTTTATTTAAACAAGTTCTTATTTAAGAGAAGCAGTGTTCATTTAAACTGAAATCACAGTTTGCTTCTCAATGCAAACTGCCAAGGGCACCTCCCAGCAAACAGAAAGTTTCTGAGTGAAGTTGAGGAAGAGCAAACTGTCCTTGCAGTGCCAACTGCATCACAAAATAAATGGAAGTGGGAGCTGAAAGAAAAACATAACTGTGAAAGACATGGGATTTTGCTCTGTCTTTAGCAGAAATGGGCTCCAATGGATCTTTTTCCCCCACAGATAAAGGGCATTAGTTTTTCCACTCTTAACAAAACCTACACACACATGACACTCAGAGCCCACGCCATGGCCCTGAATTCCCAGCCATTTTCAGCAGACAGTGCAGCCAGGTGAACTCCAGGCAAATTACAGACCAAAATGAAACCAGATGATTTTAAGGCAAATATTAGGTCTTCCAAACGTCAAGTTCCGTTTTAGCAGCCTAACAGTCTGTTAAAAATTAAAAAATAATAATGTAATCAGTTTACAGCTTACAGTAGTTCCTGGAATGGGCACCTCCCTCCCATCCACGACAAAAAACAATGGATCCAGAGATCCCTGTGAGCATGAGCCCATGGCAGCTTCATTGCTAGTAGATAAGGTAATGTCCACTGTCTTGACTATCTAACAGTACACAAAGTTCAAAATATATTTCCTTGTGTACTGAGGTGACTCAGACTAATAGTTTTACTTGTTATAGATTAGATACCTAAATCAGTTGGCACTTACCCAAGCTCCATCAAATTTGAGGCCATCCCTTACCCCAAGGTAGGATTATCCCCAGTGAACAGTGAAGGGAGACACTAAAGATATCATGTCATACCTTCCTGCCTCCCATCAGAGAGATTACTCCTATCATCCCATCTATAGGAGGTATTAAAGGGCCACAGATGAAATCATTAATCTCAAAGCAGGCTGTCTCCAGTCAAGGCCTCCTACCCACAGGCTCCATTTTTCCAATGTCTGTATTTACTGAAAAGCAATTCCATTAGAGGATCACTCCAAACAAGAAACAGCAATTATAAACAGTTCCCCCATGTTTCTCAAGCTGAGCTACCATTTTTGATGCTTGTCCAAATCCACAAAAGTCACATAGGACACGCTGGTCTTTAAACTGACAAACCTGAAAAAGTAGTTCACTTAGGAAACCTGTGATGCCTTTACTTTTCCCTTCCTCCCAATCCTAGATCACGTGAAAAGAGGGCAGCTGCCCCCTCTTTGCCTGTGTACAACCAGTGATTTCACATCTATCAGACTGGAGGACTCAGGCTGCCTCCAATGCTGGGAGCACCACAGGCAGCCAAAAGACTCTGGCAGTGAAGGTTCTTTTATGCAGCTGTAAATACAGGCCATTACCTTTCACATAGAACACATTTAAAAGTAAATAAATGCACAAAGAACTACATGATTTAGTGGAATGTTCTGCAGACAAACAATACTATCAACCCCCAAGAATCAAAATTAATTGCAGGAGGAGCAATCTTTTAATTGATACAACTCTATATTGTAAAATGGCACTTGAGTGACAGGCAATTACACTTCAAGCAATTTCTATGATATAGTGTCTAACAGAACAGATACAGCAGGAAGGGGAAAAAAACAAGCCTAAATACCACAAGAAATAAAATTTGTGTGCACTCTCTGTGTGATCAATGCAAACATAACCACAAACATTTGCATTACAATAGTGCAGTAAATAACAACCTCACAGCTAAGGCATTTACAGGCACATTAGTAAATACACTTTCACATCTCACAGAGAGGACAGCAATTTATTCAACCACCCAAATAAGACATCTTACAACCACAAGTCATGCTTTAATTAGGAAAGTAAAGCACAGGTGACCCAGCAGGTCCTTTCCACCTGACACGTCCAGGAGCTGTTATTCACCACTCTGCACTCTCCTCACTGCACAGAGGTTTAAATCCTTTGATGAGCATGTGGATGTGGCCTGAAAGACAAGGCTGCAGGCAAAGCTGAGCCCATCACACCCCTCTCCCCAGAGCCCCATACCTCTCACTGCACCAACCTGAGTAACTGCATTTGGAATGGTGCCACCCATTTGTTTGCTGCATTTATTTATTTCCCATACAGAAATGCTCGTAGCTTTACTCAGAAGATGAAGAGGAGGATGTTTTCTACTCCATGAGAGGAGGCAGATGGATTCCTGCTGGAATAGGATGAGTCACATGTCATCCTGCAGCCCAAGCCCCACCATGGCAATGAAGACATTTCTCTGCTCAGCTCCTCACCCCAAGGAGTCAAGGATTGAAATACAACTCACATGGAGGAAGGTTCCTCTGTGGCACAGAAGAATAAAGGGTGGGGAAGGTGATTAAGAGAAGGGGAATATAATCTATGCTGCTGAGAGCCTGGGAGGAAAACTGAAATCTGGCCAGAATTCAGCGTATCTGTATTCCCAGATAAACATGGTTTCCAGCAGAAACACCTGTGAGGAGAGCTCAAAAACTGGAAACTGGCACTGCAGATCTGAGATGACCATGAGATAGGTAGTCATCACTTGCAAAAGTCCTTCAAACCCAGGCACACTGGGAAAACAGGTAAGATCATAAGAATAGGATTAATATTTCAAAGATGAAGAGCTGGTTAAAGTTTAATACCTGTCCCACTTGTCATCAAGGAAACAGAGCTCAGATGAGACAGGCACTTTAGTCTTTAACACGAGGTCAGCTGCCATGGAAGCTCCTGCCAGCCTTGATTAAAGCTGATGGGCTGGCAGCCAGCCCTACAATGAGCAGAGGTGGCTGCCAAGGGTCCCATCCACCTCCTGCCCAGCACAGGGACACAAAGGAGCTGCACCGTGCTCATCAGAGCGTTGGGGTGGCATTAAGTAAGCAGAGCCTTTGGAGTTTGTGTTTTGCAGACACTGGACAGAAGATTTCTCAAAACTCATGGATCCTAAGTCTCCTTTTGATCTTTGTATTGAGATCTTGGTCATCAGTTTTCATTGGCAACATATCTTCCCACATCCCTCGAGTGGATGGACAGCAGGATGGAGACTGTGGGGGACCAAAGTCCCTCCTACTGTAAGTAGAGATCAGGTCTATGACCACCTCAATATATAATGTAAATAATGTACAACCGGGTATGTAAGCCCATAAAACCCAGTGAGGTGCATCCCAGAGTCCTGAGGGAATTGCCTGATGTAGCTTGCAAGACACTCTCCACATTTGAAAAGTCATGGCAGTCAGGTGAAATCCCAGGTGCCCACCTTTAAAAAGGGAACAAAAGAGGACTCTGGGAATCACCTGCCATCCTACCTCTTTGCCTGGGAAGATCATGGAATAGACTCTCCTAGAGACTGTGCTGAGGCACTTGGAGGACAAGGAGAAGATTTGGGACAACCAGCACAGCTTCACCAAGGGTGAGTCCAGCCTCACCAACCCAGTGACCTTCTGTGATGGAATGACCACATCAGCAGACAAGGGAAGGACTATAAAAATCATCTGTCTGGAATTTTGTGAAGTCTTTGACATGATCCCCCACAACATCCTTCTCTCTAAATTGGAGAGAGATGGATTTGATTAATGGACTCTTAGATGGATAAGAAACTGGTTAGAAGGTTGCACCCAGAGAGTAGTGGTCAGTGGCTCAGAGTCCTGACAGACATCAGTGACAAGTGGAGTCTCTCAGGGTTCTGTACTAGGACCACTGTGATTTATTATCTTTATTTATGACATAACAAAGGGATCAAGTGCACTCTCACCAAGCCTGCAGATGACACCAAGCTGAGGTGTCACTTTAAGGACAGGATGACATCCAGGGGGACCTGGACAAGCTGGAGAAGAGGCCCAGGGAAATCTGATGAGGTTTAACAAGGCCAAGTGCTGGTGCTGCACCTGGGTCAGATCAACCCCAGTATCAGCACAGGCTGGGCATGAACAGCCCCAGCCCAGCCCTGCCCAGAAGGACTTGGGGGTGCTGTGGGTGAGAGGCTGGACATGCCCCAGCCATGGCACTCACAGCCCAGAGAGCCAAACGTGTCCTGGGCTGCATCCAGAGCCCCGTGGGCAGCAGGGCAGGGAGGGGATTCTGCCCCTCTGCTCTGCTCTGTGAGACCCACCTGGAGCACTGCAGCCAGAGCTGGGGTCCCTGCACAGGAGGGACAGGAGCCCAGAGGAGGAACCAAGTTGATTAGAGAGCTTCAGTACCCCCCTACAAGGAAAGACAGAGAGAGTTGGAATTGTTCAGCCTGGGAAAGAAAAGGCTTTGGGGTGAGGCCTAATTGTGGCCTTCCAGTACCTGAAGGGCATCTGCAAGAAAGATGGAGAGAGACTTTGTAGTCCTGTAGTGACACGACAAGGGGGAATTGCTTCAAACTGAAAGAGAGCAGGTTTAGATTAAGTATTAGGAAAAAATTCTTTGCTGTGAGGTTGGCAAGTCACTAGAACAGTTTGCCCAGAGAAGCTGTGTTCAAGACCAGATTGGATGGAGCTGGGAGCAACCTGATCTAGTGAAATGACCTTTAAGGTTCCTTCCAATCCCGTCCATTCTATGCTACTAAGACCAGCACATCCAATAAAATACATGGCTCAGTATTAAAGCCAGGCTTTCCCCACACCACTGGGCAGCTGCTTTTGCCCTGTAAGCAAAGAGAAGCAGACCACAGTTACTGATTTACACAAGTGCTGTATTTGCATACAGCTGGAGAAGTGGAAAAGCCCTGCTCCAGCAGGAAACAAGCTGTCTTTTACCCATCTGGGAAGAGGAGAGCATTGCTAAACTCACAGACAACATGCAACAGGATGGTGGCACGGGTAAGAGGATACCTAGTGAAGTCCAAAGCATTTACAGAAGACCAAGCAGCTGGGCTGCTCTCATGCAGATCTGTAATACCAGAAGGAAAAAGCAGGATGTTTTCCCTGGAAGGCAGTAGTGAATACAGTGGGTTTGGCATCTGCTTCAGGAGGTCTTACCTCTGTCAAAATTCTGGACAAAGCCTATTTGTCTGAGACTTTTCAAAGAGTGGAGCAAGCATCAAAGCTCTCCTTCGTTTTGTAGGTCAGGAAGGCTTTGGGTTTGGCAGAGTGTCAGCTCACATGCATTCTGTAAAGTGCACTTTAATTTTTCATTGTAGCAGCACCTACAGACTTTGATTGAAATAAATAATGAACCAATTTGTATCATGAATCTGGGAATCACTCTCTTCTGGTCTCCATCATGGAGAGGATTTTCTTCCCAGTTACAAGTGTTAATGCATTTATGCCCTAGTTTCCCACAGTGGGTGTCACTATTGAAGTGTCAGGAAGGAAGGTTAGAGCTGCTTTTTCAGACTGTTCCTGTCAGCCTCAGCAGTCCGTTTTGGATGAAAACATGCCAGCAGAACACAGCCTGAAAGAAAGCTGGATTTTAAACAGCACAGCAAAAGTCTTTGTGTTGTATATGATTAAAATGTAACACTGAATAGGTCTTTTTCCCAGTCTGAGTCAGGGAGGACAGCTCCACTGTGTAAAAATTACAGGGTTTTTTTGCAGAATGACAGAAGTTTCACAAGACTTTAATGTAGTTAAGAGACCATTTTCCATGGTTTTCTCATTTTTCAATGCTGTTCTTTCTGACAAATCCTGGCAGGTACTGTCCCATCACAAATCCTGGCAGGTACTGTTCCACTTGTGAGAGGTGACAGGGGGCAATTCACCATGGTGAGACCCCAAAGTGGTGCCTACCTCCACTTCTCACACAGCAGAAATGGCCACAACCAAAACCCAGTGGGATCCAGATCCTCTGTTTGATTTGAACCCTTCTGTGTGAGTCATGATAATTTTAATAAACACAGTTAGCTGGGGGGAGGAGGGAAGTCAATTATCAAATGGACCCTAATGATAATTTCAAAGTTTTACCAAGTTACTTTAATAAAATTCCATTTACAGAGAAATTTAGATTAAATGCACACAGTAAATGCTGTAACCCACCCAGCTACTAACTCCCTTTGCAAACTACCTAACACTGCAGAGAAAGTGAATAAAATGCTGGCCAAATCGAACAATAATGAAATTAAAGCTCAACAGCATGGCTTACAGCAGTGTTCTAGCAGCATCCTTGGGAGGCTGCACTGAAGAGGAGGTGCCATTAGACAGGTATAACAGGAGAAGTATTAGATTGCAGCATTACAGCTGCTCCCACCTCCCTTGCAGAGCTTTACAATGTCACAGCAAGGCTGCACTATCAGCGTGCTGATACTAGATTAGGAGCCCTTTCTAGACAGAAAAGGATAACTATTTTCTCCTAGAGAGAACCCATAAATTAATTTTATTCACCCAGACCACCTCTGTCATTGCTGGAAGCTGCTGCTGCTGAAGGACCACAGACTCTGCCCTAGATGACACCACATTGCATGCAAATATCCAGCTCAGAGCAGTAGTAACTGCACAAGATATAATGTCTTGTGACATGGTGAAGGTCATATTAGACTATTTGACCTTCAGGCTAAATTTATCAATTCAGTGAAATATATTAATAACACAGTTTTTAATTAAGACAGCATCATAGAAAGAGCAATACTGCTTGGTCCATTGCAGATCTGTATTAAAGCACAATATTCATTTAATCACTTTTGTACATGATCTAGTTAAAATTAGCCGGGAGAGCTGTTTCTGTAGCACGTGGGTAATAGAAGCAGAAAGCTGAGGCTCACCAAAGTGAAGTCACTGCACTTCATTACAGCCACAGCAGCCTCAGCAGGGCCAGACACGCCGGCGGGGAGCGGCAAGGAGGGAGCGCTCAAGGATCATAATGCTACAGCTCAGACCTTAAGGAACAAAATGCAGTTCATTACCCTGCCATTGTTTTGACAGAAACAGACCCCAGATTACTCATTTGCTGCTGCTATTTTCACTCCATCAGCAGTCGGGTATGCCCGAGTCGGCGCTGGACGCGCTGCCCGGAGTGGTGAAAGGCAGTGCCAGGCTTGCCCAGGCTCTGTGCAAGACCCAGCTGTCACAGGGACAAGGGGGGCAAACCCAGAAAAACACTCTTTTCTGCTCCTTCTCTGCATACATTAATCTACGTGCTTATTCCTGTTTACATTATGAGGTGTATGTCATAAAAGAGCTTACAGGATGTATACTGCAGCCAAGTTAATATTGCTGTTGGAGCCTCAGCCTCTGTATTTCCTGGCTTAACATTCACCAGTTAAAACTACTTTTTTATTTTTTTCTTTTCTCTTTTTTATTTTTTTCTTCTTTTTTTTTTTTTTTTTTAATTCTGCATTTGTCTAATGGGTTTAATGAGTGGTTTGAACTTATTTCAGGTAAGAATGCTACATAGAACTCCCACAAACACCTGCAGGAAACCCAGCAGGAGAACAAGTTCTATACTGGAGACAATAATAACATTGAGAAATATTAGCTAGTATAGAAATGTGTACAAATATAGTACAGAAGCTACTTTTAGCAACAACATTCAGAACAGTTTAGGAATGTGCTTGCATTGTAAGACCTTTTCAAATATTACTCTAGTGAAACCTGGACCTTTTAATTTAGGGCAACTCAGCTGTCCTTTCTGGAGACAAAGTGTGCTGTGTACAAGAACCATAATTTTCAAAAAAGGGGGTTTTTCCACAGATGTCCTGACTTGCATTTTAAAGGCAGGGAGTGTTTCCCAATGCTTGTGCAGATGAACTAAGGCAGAGGGACCTTCTATTAAAGCCTTTCCTACCTCCCAACACAAGCATTCACTCTTGCACCCTGCCAAAATCCTGCCCAGAGATGTTCCCTATTTCGCAAAGCTACTGAACAGCTAGTAAAACACCCGTGGCAATACCATGAAGATATGAAACAGCTTTCAAATTTGACCCTTACAACATCAAGATTTGATGTCACCAGTATTGCCAAATAACCCCTGGAGTAGATACCTGCCACTTGAGATAGCTGCAGCTCTCTGCATTCCTAGGAAATCCTTTGCAATACCACTTGGACTCTGACCTTCTCTCCCTACTCATTTGAGACAATCAGTGTCTTGACTTCTGCCCTGGTAATCAGGGGCATCCCTGGCTGGACCAGCTCTGCTGAGCTGCTAGCAGAGCTGCTGGCAGCTGCATTTGCCAGATCAGGAGCTGGTAAGCCAGACTAAGCATCTACTCACACATCAAGAGTTTTACACTAGCATTCCCCTGTCAACATTTCAAAGGGAACATAGAAAAGACCTCATGTGGGAAGGAAAAAAAAAAAAAAAAAAAAAAAAAAAAAAAGAGGAGAAAAATAAATCCTTCCCGCTTCCCTAAAATGTTCGTGAGTTTTATAAAAGTTTAAAAAAAATAGGTTTCCTCCAGGCTAGGCACTGAATAACTTTAAAGAAAAAATACTTCAAAGACACGTTTTCCATTCTATTTGTGTTCAGGCATTTTGTTTTTCAGAAAATTATTAACTCAGTAATATTGCAGGCTGTTCTTCCATGTGCCATGAGCTTTGGCTACCCAGATAATTCATCGAGTGCAAAGACCCATGCAAGAGAGGGAGCAGGCACTCTACAAATGTTTGTGAGTCACCCCAAGGGATTAGCATGGTATTTGCAAGGACATGCATCCTGCACACGAAAGTGAGAGCTGCAGAGGGTGAACGGGGCATCGCAGTTTGCCTCCAAACGAAGGCAGAGGAGCCTACACCGAGGCGGCTGAGCCCTGGTAACACCTGCCCACAGCCACTCCGGCTGCCCCTCTAAAACGAAGCCCAAGCCCTGATGTCTCCACTGAAAACACGAGGCTGATGCAGGGACGGTGCTCGAACCCATCAGCCCACCAGCATCTCGTGTCAATCCCCCGCAAACTCCCGCAGCCCCCAGGGATGAGGGAGCAAAGGCAGCTCTGGGACCATTCCTTTGCCAAAGGCTTCACAGCGCTCTTCCCCAGCCAGAAGCAGAGATTTGACAGCCCGTTGAGAGAAATTCACCAGCGTGGCCGTTCATTAAAAGGATACCGAGGGAAAGCACTGAGGTTAACGGGATGGGCTATATTAATCCCATTTACAGCTTTATGGCATCTTCAAAGGGGCATCAGAGCTTTTTTACTGCCACGTAGAATGGTCAGATAGTTACAAATTGAGACAGGTTTAAGAGAGTACCCCAGGCCACCCGAAGGAGAGGCAGCACAGTTAACTTCAGAGTTCGAGGTCAGCTCTTACATATCTCACCCACAACTGCTCCCCGCAGTATAACACCGCATATATCACATCCTGCTTTGTGCGAACAGGAGTATTTAATGGCACGGAGAGCTATCTTCTGATGATTAGGGAGGGGAAAATCGGCCACATGCTTCATGCTGTCTGATTTTATTAAACTGCTCCGTACATGGAAGTGGGGGTGGTTGCTGTTTTTTCTGCACCGGCAACCCTGCTCCTCACATCCCCGGTCCTGCTGCACTGCAAGACAGTAACAGGCACTGTCACAACATGACCTAATCCACGCCGGGAGACAGGACGGAGTGTCACAGCCGGCGACTGAGCCGCCCCTCGCCCCCCAGGCAGACTCGCCGGGATTAGCAGAGGGAGGACTGCTCAGAGACCCTACAAACACCCCCGGATCAGGGGATATGGCCCACTGACCCCCAGAGGAATGAACCCCCACCAACCCCGGCAGGACTGACCCTATCAACACCTGCCCCATTGACCTACAGAGCGACGGACCCCACCGGCTCCTGGGCAAGGACTCCTGCAACTCACCAGCCTCCTGGGGATGAGCCCCCAACACGATGGGGTACGCATCCTCCTGAGCCCCCCAGAGGAGATGCGACCCTCAGTCCCCCTGGGAACGGAGCCTCAGGGATCACGGGGGAGGCACCCCCTTCTACATGGAGGAGGGGCTGCTACCCCGCACAAACAGCTCCGGGTAGAACGAAGAGCCCCGGGGTGGGGAGGTGCATCCTGTCCTCCCGCAGGACACGGAGCCCCCGGGCAATGGGGGAGGCACTCACGACCCGGCGGCAGCGGCGAGGGGGCTGCACCTCACCTTCCGCCGAGGCACGGAGCCCGCGGTGCCGGTGGCGGGGCGGGATGAGCCCAGCGAGCACCGGGCTGCGCAGCCCCGCGTCCCGCTGCGGAGCGGGATGAGCCCAGCGAGCACCGGGCTGCGCAGCCCCGCGTCCCGCTGCGGAACGGGATGAGCCCAGCGAGCACCGGGCTGCGCAGCCCCGCGTCCCGCTGCGGAGCGGGATGAGCCCAGCGAGCACCGGGCTGCGCAGCCCCGCGTCCCGCTGCGGCAGCGGGATGAGCCCAGCCCAGCCCAGCCCGGCCCGGCCCGGCCGGCCCGGCCCCAAGGGACCGAAGCCCCGGCGGGGCAGCCCCTCCGCCCCCGCTCCGCTCCGCACTCACCTCGGCCCAGCCCCGCTGCCGACACCTGCCCGGAGCGCGGGCAGCGCTCCCGCCCGGCGCCGCTGCCGCCCCGCTGGCGCGCCCGGCCCGGCCCGCGGAGCGGCGGGGGCGGCCCGGGGGGGCGGGGGCCGGGGATGCTCGAGGGGCGGCCCGACGGGCGGGCGGGGCTCCCCCGGTGCCCCGGAGCCTCGGCGGGACACCCGGGGCCGGGCACCGCACTGCGGGAGCTGCCGGGATCTGCGGTGCTCTCTGCCGGGGTTTTGCTGGTTTCGGGCACGTCGGGATTTTTTCAGGTCCTTTAAACGTTTTCCTTGTATCGCTTTTATCTTCGGTTCTCTCTCAGCGGGCAGTGCTAGCTCCAAGGATGATTCAAATGAATAGTGAATTTCTTTTCTTTTTTTTTTTTTTTTTTTTTTTTTTCAGTCATAACTGATCTTTTCTAATATTTTAAAAAAGTTCTTTTTTTTTTTTTTTTTTTTCCCTTTAATAGAAACCTAAAGATTATCAAAATGAAGATGCGTTCTAAAGTGTTTCGTTGCTTTTTCAGGTTTGCTTTCCTTAAGAACTGCAAAAGAGAATGGTCAGTGTCTCTGTTTTCTTTCAAGCTAGAATCCTTTCCTAACTCATACCCCTGTACAAGGCTCAGGGAGTGTGTTTCCAGCAGTGCTGTTCTAAAATTAAACAAAAAAAAAAAAAAAAAAGATAGAATTCAGATCAACCAAAGTGTCTCTAAAGTATTGTCTTTATTAAAGACTCTGTCAGGTAATCACGTTACAATTTGGCCCAGATGCTCTGCCTATCACTTCTTTGAAGATGATTGCCCGTGATGGCAATGTCTGGGCTGATAACTAAATCAAGCTCAGCGTTTCGAGCAGAGGGCTGTCTGCAGGCACTTGTTGCAGTGACAGGCTCGCCACAAGATACCAGGCAGTGCCTCAGGACTCTTCAGCAGGGGAAGGACGCTATGAGCAGAGGAATTGTTCCGTGAATGCATAATGCTTCCATGCAAACAGAACAGTCCTGCAGAGCACACCCCTGCGCTGAGCATCGAGATTTTCCTGGTGTCGGCCAGGCAAAAAGAAACCCAACCCCTCTCACCTTGATGAGCTCCAGGATGAGGAGCAAAAACCAGGTGTGTGATTCCTGTCGGTGATCTTCTTTCCGTCAGGGAATCCCGGACACACGGAGCAAGCCATGACTGGAGGGAGAGCAGCTCCCAGCGAGTAGAGTTTTTCCCACCAGCACTGCTGGCAAACAGACTGACACCTCACCAGACCCCATTAACCCACAGCACTTAGGAGGATTTCGTCCCACCCTGGTTTTCCTCTGCATCTTCTCTCCAAAGTGTGAGCCTGTTATGTGGCTCCCTGCAGGGCCAGGGTTAGCCCAGCACACAATTCAATGAAATGTCAGTGGCAACATATTTGGGGGTGCAACAAGCTCTGCCACAGCTCAAGACTCCGTGTGGCTAATGCTGCCCTGTGTCCCTGCAGTGAAAAGTCACAGGGTAGCAAGGCCTTTCTGAAAGCACAGCAGTATGAAACTAATTCAGTCCCCATTCGTGACTTTCCCTCCCTGTTTCTAGGAACCTGCCTTTGAATGATGCTCAGTTCATTATTTATCCCCATGAGAACAGACATGCTTGCAAATCACTCCTCTGTGCTGCCAGGTACCTCCCTGGAAATGGTGCTGGCAAGATGGATGATGGGGTGAAGCAGGATAACTGAAAATTATATCCTTTGGCTGCCCAGTTCAAAACTGTGATTCTATCCTATTGGGACATGAAAAATACCCAGAGGGCCTGTGGCACCCAGAGTGCTGACCCCTTATCTCAGAGCACAGCTCTCCCTTGTGATCAGTTCTGCTGGAAAATAACATCCAATAGCCGTGCAAACATTATGATTAACTTCAGCAGCAGTACATGGATCAGAATCACCAACATACACATGCATTAACTTCTGATGACTCATTATCTCTAATTTTTTTTTTTTAAATCCACAAGTCCAGCCTATTTGTACAGTGCACTAAGGCAAAAAAGCAGATTATGCCTGAATCACTTCATATGCAAATCAAAGCGATTCTGTTCATATCAGGGTTATACCAACATAGAAGTGGCATGGAAAGGGACTGCTTTATCTTTCTTTCCTCCCACATAACAGTATCATTTAAATCTCTCTAAAGTCAGTCGTGTCCATTTTCCCCATTTTCTGCATCAATTGCAAGATAACAATATAAAGCACTGAAGGCTGGGTGCTCCTGCTGCAGAGCATTTGGCCTCTGGAAGGATTACACACTGGAGTCAAAGCTGATGCTCATAAACAATGTCTTTTACTAAGCTTTCATAGGCAGCTGTCGGCATTTGGCTTTGTGATGTAAATCAATCACTGTTTATATCTTCTGATTTCGGGCCAAAAGGTGGAAGAGATACTGTGCTATATGTGTTGGGTTTATTCTGCAGATCTCTATGGAAAGGTCATCTTTATCTACAACCAGAAGCAGTCATTCTGGAGGCCGATGACAATATTTTACATTCTCCAAGGCATCTGAGAAACACTGCTTTTCCTACTGCTCTTCCTGAAAGTTATGTACCTCTTATGCAGTATGAGCATCAAAATCCCGATTAAATGGAGTTTTGGGAGTGTGGGTCTCCTGACTGTATTTTGCAGCCTGGTCAGATGTTGATATCATCAGTAGCATTCCATGCTTTTCTCAGACACCACCTGAGTAAAGATTAAATATATCCCTCAATGTCTTTCATACTTCACCTCCCAGAGAGTGCCCAAAGTCTCATTTAGTGTTGCTTCAGATAAGGGAAAAATGCTGAAACCAGAACTGTTACCTGGAACCCAGAGGAACCTTAAAGAGGTTCTGAAGCCCAAGGAAAAAGAGAGAACCCAGAAAGCAGAGAGAAATATCAGATTAGGCCAATGGAATAATATTCTGCTTTTGAGATCCAAATGCTCCTGAGATCATATTACATTGTGTGGCTGTATCAGTGGGACTGAACTTCAGTAACATATCTTCAGAAACATGGAGTGTTTTCAGAGCAGATACACAGCTGAATTTTGTCATCCTAACAATGTTTTATCCCAATACCATATTCAGCAATCTGTAATTTTGTCACATTTTCCAAGAGCAAGCAGGATTTTCTGCCCTGACCCATGCCACCCTGGCAGTATCCCTCTTCTGCTGAGCTCTGGGGATGGCTGGACAGCATCCAGAAATTCAGGCAGATCTGCTGAGCTGTGACCTGCCCTCAGCTCTCCCTGAAATCCTCAGATGTGGGGGGTTTACATTATTTTGAAGTTTTCCTGTAGCTGACTTGATGGGCCTTTCCTAATGGCCTGGGGACAGACAGTCTGGCTGTAGGTACAGAATAAAGTATAAATGAAAAAACACAACATCATCATATCCAGGTAGGGTGCTCACAATTCTGCCACTGCTGACAGCAAAAAGTGGGGCAATAAGTACCTGGGACTGATTAACCTGAATTACGACTTTCCCCCAGCAGCTTCCAAATTTCAGGCTGTGATTTAAAAACCACAGCTTGAGTCCTGACACATTGTGAGCTCCACTGGCAAGACTTGTGCTTTGCTGTGTTTGTGGAACAAAACTAGTACCCTTCATTTTTATTATGATACAGTAATCTTCTCTCTCATCTTATATCTGCCCTTTACACAGACTCCCCCATGGACATAGCTGGTACAAAATAGACCAAGGACAAGACACCACTGGCTGTGCTTTTATAAATTCCATTCACAAGGAGGCTAAACTGAACTATTCTACATGGAAAAATTAACCAGCATGATTACAGTAATAACCCAGAGTTATCATGGTCCTCAGGTGGGCCCACTGTTCCAATTTTATTTGGAAATAATTACTTCAAAAGCAGAGCAATTTTTCCAGGACGCTGTCTTACTCTGAAGGAATGTATCCGTGCTGCTTCCACTACAGCATCAGTGACAGTGATTTTCTTTGCATAAGCAATGCCCAAGAGAGGGAACACATTACATATGTCTCCTCCATAATGTGCTGCAGTAAATATGAGACTAAAAGGGCTGAAAAAGAGGAATCTTGGAAGTTGGATAGAGCCTTGCACAGGAAATGAAGAGTCATGCCAGGCTTGGAGCCACAGTAACAATTTGGCTCTGTGCAGCCTTGTGTCATTTGTAGTGACACTCCACTTTGTTCCAGCTTTAATTTGGATCACCAACCACGAACGGGAGCAGCAATTATGAAAAAACAATTATTCTGATCCAATATTTTTTCACTCCTTTCTGAAACCCTACATCTTTACAGTGAGGGGGAAAAACACCCTGCATCTTTACAGCTAGGGGGAAAAACAAGCCAAGAGCTGTGAATCCATCAGCAGGGATTTCTCTCCATTTATGCCTCTCCTGGATTTTCATAGACTAACCACAAACATAACTAGGATGTAAAGTTACCCAGATGCAATGGTCAGAGCACAAAAGTGGTTAACCCCTAAGAAGTATTTAGTTTAAATTAGCTTGAAACAAAAGCATAACTGCCTTGAACATGGGTGGAGAGCTAAAGGCAGGAAGCAAAAGGGCCATTATCAACAAGATTTAAAATTTAAAATGAGAAAATATACACTTAGATACATTTTCTATATATTGTTTGTGGACACCACACATTAAATTTTCATTTTCTTCAAAAGTTCAAGATATGTTTTCTGTGTAAGTCTTTGGTCTCTTTAAGAGACCAAGGTCAATATTATGAGTCAAAGAGTCTCAGATTCAAAACACAAAGATACAACTCTTCATAGAAATATTAATATTCCAAGCCCCTGAGGGCAAAAGCCTTAGATTGTTTTGGTATACGTAAGACACAGCTCTCTAAAGACCCTCTGCCATGGAATTCCAAGAACAACACTTGTTTCTATTTCAGTGATATAAGATACCACAGGACACTCACTGAATGATCTGATTGACTGCAGACAAGAGACCAAAGAAGTAGGTAGATAAATCCTAAGGTTAAAATAAAACAGTTGCTAGAGATCTTAGAACTTCTTACCAAGGTAAGATTTTTTGCCAATTTCTTTAGCAAATTAGTCATCCCCCTCTTTATATTGTTCAGTGTTTATCAAGTCTGCTCTGACACTGTGCTTGTTTTTCTTTGATTTCTGTTATTAAGTAATCAATTCCTCCCTTTGCCTACAGCAGCACCTCTGTGTGTCTTAGAATTCATTAGATTTCATTGTAAAATATGTGGTCAGATACACAGAGACATTCACTATTTCAAAAGCACCTTCTTCAATTTGAACTTCATCTTTGCACAAAAATCTTTATCTGCTCATACCTATAGGAGAAACCAGAATGTTTTATTTACAATAGTTGAGTGTGTGCTGTCTCGACAGGATGATAAGAAAAGCACTGATTGAACGCTTTATGCAGAGAACTGGCACCAAGGAGTTATCAAATAACTGTGCAATAGATACCAAGCCTTGCTTAAACATTGCCAAAGCAATCTGTCAGCAGGGAATGTCCACAGCCTTACTGCACAAATAGCAGAGGCAGTGCCTAGTCAGTATCACATTAATCAGGGGCTGTGCAAAGAGAAGTGTTTTAAGAGATTAGGGAGTTCTGGAGAAGCACTGCCCCAAGGCTACCCAGCTGCCAGCACTCCCCTGTTCCTGGGTACTGGCACTGCTCCTGCTTTCCCTCTGCTTTATCCAGCACGGGCTACAGTCCACCAGAACCAAAGGGATCAGCCTGATTTCACAGCACAGCCAGTCTGATGTCCTCTCCTTGCGGGAATCACTTGCCACAGACAAATCCCTTAAACAGTCTACTCGTTGTTCAATAAAATGCTTGTCACACATGTTCATCATTATAATCCTTTGCAGTCAGATAATACCATTCTTCTGATGAGCTCAGACTACAAATTTAGCTTGAATCTGGTCTGACATCTGCCTCTAAGTATGCTTTGATTTGAAAAATCACGTTAAAACCCAGCCTAGGATTGTCTCTGCTTGTGCATGTGGGTCTTTGTGTGCCTGGACACATGGATAGAAATTCCTAATATTTCAGTGCTGCTTGAATGAGTGCTGAGCACTGCAGGCCATCTGCCAGTAACTATTTTTCTAAACTTGGAAAAAAATAAGAAAGGAAGAGATATTTTAAAGCTTTTGCTCATAACAGCCGTGATTTTTCTGGAAAATCAAGCATCTCTGAAAGGGATGTACCATTTCCAAAGGCAGGTCTCACTCAACAGGTTTTTTTGAGTTCTCCATATCTATATGTCTTCACATTCTACCATGTCAAATAAGGACAAAAAAATTACATCTTCATCCCCAGGGTCCATATGGCAGATGCCTGTCCAAGGCATTTGGAATCTCTGATGTAAAGTGCTGAAGAAAGGAAAAATCATCTTGTTAAATGAGGACAAGGCAGAAATTAGGTGCACTCTCAGAATGTCTTAGTGGATCATGAAGGTCTCTGTAATACTACATACAGACATTCAAAATTCAGGAGGGACTTTTTAGTTTAATCTGTCAGTTTTTAACAGTACAATATGTGTAACCTCCTTTATTGTTATTATTTTTTGTTCCTACAGGTTTCTGTCCAAATTTTATTGCTACATTTAGAAATCCTTTGTTACAAAAATTTTCCAGGAAAAAAAAATAAAATAAAAAATGCCCAGAAGAACAAGAATATCACTAATTGCCTAGGCTACAGTTAGTATTTATCAGACTCCCATTGTACAGCCACAGCAACATTTCGGAATATAATTTAATTGAGGAATTTGTACTGTAACATTTGTTTTTGCATTTCTTCTATGTCATTGTTTAAAACAAACAAACAAATGAAATCTCTAAAAATAAACATGGGGGGAAGATCCAAGGCTAGCAAAATACTAACTGGCTAATGAAAAAAAACTGCATGCTTGATTTCTGTAGTCCTCAGAGCATGTGATATGATGTGAAGCAGCAAAATCCTCACATAAGAGCTCCCAGATCTTCCCTCAGTGGTCATTTCTAGAAGCCAATATTTGGTTTCCTTTTTTTTTTTTTTTTTTTTTTGGTAAAACATGTTGTTATTCAGCCTGAACTACCTGGGGTCTAGAATTCTGAAAAAGTTAATAAAAAATGTTTTCTACACAGTTCTATTTTTGTATCATATCCAAAGCACTGCAAGCCAGAGCTGTTACTTCAAATAAATGTTTTTCTGGGCCACTGAGACACAGGTGTGTTGTAACAAGCAGAAGAATTCCAAAGGACCCGTGAATCAAATAAATCACCAGAAATCCTGATAGAGAGGAAGAGACAGACCCAGAAAATTAAAGTGCCCCTGAAGGAGTGCAATTTACAGCGATGAAAAATGTCCTTGCAAATAACATCATCAAAAAACTTCCAAGAGATGAAATGTCAAATACTAATGCAATATTGCTAAATATCCCCCATACAAATCCCATTTCAGTGACATTAAAGAGCCAGACAGCAGAGAATTACCATCCAGAGGAGGGAGGAGTGAAGATATGCCTGAAAGAGATCCAGCTATGGGCCAGAATCAGCAGCACATTAGGCTTTCCAGCCTGGTAAATTCCCACATGGAAGTGAATCAGCACAAAAGATGTTTATATGCCTATTTCTTTCTGAGAGTGGGAAATGAATGAGCCTTCTCCTTATCATGAATCTGCCAGGCTTAATGGGAGGCTTAGTCTGATTTTGAGTTAATTTTCTTGGAGTGAAGGATTCTAAGCACTGTAAACACCATGAGTATCAAAGGGGTCTAAGTGACACTTGTGTGATCCAAGTGGCAGGTATGCAGGCAGCCAAAGGCTTTTGCATCAGCTTCTTTCTTTTTTCTTTTTTTTTTTTAAGACTTCCTTGCCAATGTCAGTCTGAACAAGTACCTGGTGCCAAAGGGATCCAGGGACACCCAGGTGCAAGCCCATCACTCCCCACCTGCCCACCACAGCTCAGCCACTCCTTCAGGGAGCTGCAGCTCCTCAGATCTGCCCACAGGAGAGGAGGAGGCAGCACACAATGGGTTGGTAACTCCCAGGTTATGTCCCATGTACCCAGTTTGCAGCTGGGAATGGGGCAGAGGAGCAGGAGACTCCTGCCTCTCACTTGGTCTCCCAGGTGGAGGCCAGCAAAGAAATAGATCCCCATCAGGTCTTTATTTCGAGGGGCCAGGCCTGCTTGGGAGCACCTACAGGCTGTGGAAACCTTTTCCTCTGGGGTCTTGTGTGACAGCCTGGGCTCTGCCAAGCTTCTGTCTCACAAACCAGACAGGTTCTTGCCTGCACGGAGGCCACTGAACCATAGACCACATCTGGGTACAGATACACCTTCTGAAAACTATATTGATCACAGTCTTTTTGAGGTTGTAATTACAGGCCTGGTTGAAGGTCATAGAGCAAATGCCATTTCTGATGGTGCCAGATTACATAGTGGTAGACCTACTTCTGACAACTTCCATCAGTCACTTTTATATTTCTCCCCAGCCCAAGATGTAAAGAGCCATAGTCCTTCACATCCCCTCCTGGCACCCTGTCTGCTGTGGGAGCCCTGTGTGGCTGAGGATGCTGAGCACACATCTCTGCCCAGCCTCATCTCATCCTTTTCCTGTACAGTCACTCCTGCCTGTACCCATGTGGATGGTGGTGGAGAAAGCACACACAGCCCCACGGCTCTGCAGCTCAGATCAACACCGGAAGGGCAACAAGGACAGCTGGCATTCATTCATGGAATCATGGAATCATTAGGGCTGGAAAGATCCCAGTCTCATCAAAGCCTTCCATGCCAACCAAACTACAGCACCAAGTGCCACATCCAGCCATTAAATATTGTACCTGTGAATATAAACTTCCAAAGTTACTGAGTTACAAACCACATCTGTCTAGGAGATCAAGAAGGGTTTTCTGGTCTCTGTTTCTGCAGGGAAGGACACCAGTCCAAGGCAAGGGGTCTGTGCTGGGCCACCACCGTGGCTGATATGCCGGCCTGACTGTGATTCAGAACTCTCATTCAGCTGTGATGAAAAAATGAGACTTTTGCAGAGAAAAATCTCATTGAGACCAGCACCAAAGGTATTGCTGTGGGCAGAGCCCTGCTGTGGCAGGTACAAGGCTTCTCAGAGCAGCTGAAGTGGAGAAGCCCACATCTGCTTCACTTTTCTCTGCAGCTGAGCTCCCTGTAATGCAAAAAGGAAGAATATGCTGGGTTGCTTCTCAGACAGAGAACTTCAAGAGGAATTCTCTGCTCTATAGCTGAGCCCTGCCCATCCTCTGTTTCTCCTGGTATCTCTTTGAGCTGCTACAGCTCTGTGCAGACTAAGTGGGGACTGTGAAGCCCTGACAAAAGAGAGAGAACCAGTGGGATATTTCTATTTCTGGAATTGCCCATTAGAGAAGCTATTCTATGGTACGCAGCTTGCCAGCACACTTTAAAAAAAATAAATAGGAACAAGAATATTAGCAGAGGAAGCATATGTGGTCCCAAGACCATGACTCATCGGGTTAAATCAACCAGCTGAGGTCAGTGCTTCTATTTATCAGCTTTTAGTTGCAAGAATGGCAATTGGGACAGTGATTCTATTACTTAAATTTTACATGCTGTGAAAAATACGGCAGTGATTAATGTCTGTAACAGGCAGCTAGATGTGCTGCTTTTAGAATCTAGAAGCTATTTCAAGGTCAAGAGTTTTAGTTTTCTTCCTAAAGTGGGTTTTCAACCGGTAAAGGGAACTTCCCAGAGATTTCAGGGTCTGTATTTATGGGCAATAAAAGTATTTTTTTGTTCTCATCCAAAAACAGCTGAACCACAGCTGATTAGAAAAGCCCCACTAATTGCACTCCCAGAGTCACCCATCCTTCATGAACTGTGGGACCATGAAAGGATTGACTGTAAGGTGATTGATGAACATGAGACTGCTTTGTCAAACACACATTTATGCGGTGTGCTGTTGGATTTCTCTCTGGTGCAGCAGAATCTGGCTACCAGCATCCTCACCTTAGCCAGGCTGTACCCTGGTCATTTACACCATCAGTGTGGGGGGCTCAGATCTGATGCTTCAGGGACGGGGCCCTCGCCTCAGTTTGGTCATGGGCTGCAGCATCAGGGCACACTGGAACTCAGGCTTGAATAGGTGGGGAAACCACCTCTCTGAGGAAGGCCCACTTCTGCTGCCAGGACACTGCATGGAGAATGTTGTGATAGGTGCAAACAGCCTTACATTCCTGATGTCTTATATGTGAGCTGTTACCATTTTCACTGTGAAATTATCTCATTCTGGTCCTTAGTGTCAATTTTAATAAAAAAATAAATAAACCAGAGTCATTCCTGGTGGGAAGACAGAACACCCAGGAGTCTGTAGACAAGTACCAGGTAATTGTGCAGGAGGAGAGATGCCCTGCTCTCTTCCCTTTCACCATGAAAGCACAGGACGATGACAGGGCAAGCCCAGAGCTGGAGAGTAACTGCATTATCTGCAGTTATCTCCGATTCCCAGCAGAGAAGAAGAGAGAAGCAGAGGTAAGTTAAAACCGAGTGACTCATGGCTCTGACTCACGTCCCGCTGCCCTTCATCCATCCCTCGCCGCACGGGCAAACCGGGGCCGGGCTGATGTGCCCGGGCTGCTGTGGCACACAGAGACAGGCACAGCCTGGTCTCTGTCTCTCAGAACTCGGAGCAGTAACCCAGGAGAGCCCCAGCCCGGCAGCTGGAGGCAGGCAGCCCCCGCCCTGGGCAGCGTGGCTAGGGAAAGCACGGATGGGCGGCCTGCGGCAGCGCGGGGCGAAGGGCTGGGCCGCACACGGCCCCAGCAGGGACAAGGCTGAGGCTCTGCTGGCTCGTTAGCCAGCCCCTGCCGGCTAATTTGGGATGGGGTAGCAGCTGGAAGTGGACGGTGGTCAGGACAAACGCTCTCTATATCCTCATCCTGAGGTTTGCAGTTTATTGCATCGTGCGTGGGTGAAAAGGGCCCTGCTGGGAGCTGCTCAAAGCAGGCCCAGAGGAGTGGGGTACAAAGGGGGTAAAAGCAAGGGTGAGGGGTGCAGGGACAAGAGCAGGGAGCGAGAGGGTGCCCGAGCGTGTAAGAGCAAGAGAGGTAAAAGAGTGGAGTAAGAGAGGGATTTTCCCATTTACAAGACAATAAATTCTCTTCTATGTCGAATATTCTAATTTCCACTTACCAACCTAATACAAGATAAAAATCCTACAGCATTTACATACAGCCTATGAGAATCATTACATTACCATAATGTGTTATACTTTAAACCCTAAAAACTACTCTTTGGACCCCTTCTGCCAAGTTAGCAGGGTCTTCTCTGACCTTTGGACCTGCTCTCCAGCATAAGACATTGTTCTATCAAGAGGGGATTACTTTCAGCCAGCCATCCTATTGTATTCTAGTTGTGTAGTAACTAAGGTTTGGTATCTCACAGATGGCTTTCATTCCAATCTCGCTTATGGTTTCCATTTTCTCAAAATCTTTTGCTAGGTAATCATATTTATGAGGTTTTCCTGATTCATCCTTCCCAACAGGATGGTGCTGCCGGGTCCCCCTTCCCGGGCATCCTCCGCTCCGGGACAAAGCCGGTTCCCAGCGCAGCCAGGCACAGCCACAGCCACAGGGACGCCTCAAGCTCCGCAGGGATTGAGGCAAACCGCGGTGCCGGCAGCGCTGGGCTGCAGAGAAATCCCGCGGGTGGCGGTGACCCGGCTCAGCTCCCGCTCCAGCGCCGGCCGCGCCGTGCCGGGCTTCGCGCAGCGCTACTGCTCACTCATCCTTCAGGCCTTTTGTTTGTTGAATCTTTCCTTTTGTTTTCTCTCCAGGCCAACTTCCAAATGAGATACTTTGTTAAGATTTTTCTCCCATAAAGCTCTCGCTAGGTACCTGTTCCAAGGTTCGCAGTCATGAATTTCATTACTTCTGATGGAAACTGCATGCATCCCAGGCCCCTGGAGCATTGAGAGGAGGTGATTTAACTACTAATGTCAGCCTGGTAATTTTGTACCTGAGTTTGGAGGCATACTCTGTGGCTGGTTCACCACTAAGTGCTTGGTGTGTTGAATTTTTCATGGGTAAGACATCTATGACTAAGGCATCCAGAAAGATTATTCTTTTTAAATACAGGTTAGCTACACTTTTATTTGATTTGTGTGGGTGTTATTTCACTCAGCGCTTGTGTCTTGTGACCCACTTACAGGCTGAAACAGGCTCCAGTGAACTTTCATGCCATTATAATCCTGTTGCTCTTCACTTAAAAAAAAAAAACAAAACAAACAACCTAAACCAACCTCTGAGGCAACTATCCTTGAGGTTTTAATCAGAAATGGCTCTTCTGTATAAGTGATTGTAAAAATCTTCAACTGGTGTATCTCATGGGCTGTGAGAGCAAAGTGGGGTCCCAGCAGGTCTTGGGGTGCTGGGGTTTCTAGAAGGATAAGTAGTGGCAGGGACTGTTATGAGCCCTTGTCAGCCTTTGTAAAAGCTCTTGTCCCACATCCAAGAGAATCATGGACCCCAGGCATCACCAGATTTGCACATGGCATTTGGGGTGAAGCCACTGCTAAGGCTCAGGTGCTCCTCACCGACATCCAAATCCTCCCCCAGGCAGGACAGAGCACCGGGAGAACTTCCAAGATCCCACTGGAAGGAGTTTAAAAGGAAAGGAAAAGAAAGCCTACCTCTACCCCAAAACAGCAGTGCCCTTGTGGGCAGGTGTGTTGGTGCCTAGCACTTTATCTTACTGGTATGGCTGTGCCAGGAGAATGTGTGTGCTCTTCTGTACAGACATGTTTTAAGGAGTTTAAGCAGTTCAGTCTGTCTTTGAAGAAGTAGTGAATTGACTTAATTACAAAGTCAATGCACCTTCAGAGGGAAAGCATCTCAATATAATGGCTGGAATTTACAGTCAGGATACTTGCCTTGGAAATGTAGAGCCTTGCACAGGGTCACCACCACAATAATCTCATCCAAATGAAGTCAGTGAAGCACGAAAAAAAAGTGTAGGGCTTCCACTCTCCTGACATCTCCTTACTTTAGGGCAGGATTCAGCCAAAACCCATGATACACAGTGGGAAACAGAGGGTTTGGTCAGGAGTTGGGGCTTGATTTACCCACAGTCTCTCCTCACCTTCGAAGTAACCTTCTTAACAGCCTTGCCAAAAGCTCCTGCAGCTTCAAGGAGAGCCTTATCCATCTCAGAGCATGCCAAGGGATGATGCAGATATGTGGTGACTCTTTACAACTTGGAATACCCGACTTGTGTGGAATACTGTGCATTTAACTTTGGTTTGGGTTGGGTTTTTTAGGAGCCATGAGATACAGCAGGTCACAAAGGAAAGCTAACAAGAAAGCAAAGTCACTCAGAGAAAACACAGAGGGGAGACTAAGGATTGTCCCTTCAGTCCTAGAAGTAAGAGACACTTAAGTAAGGTGCATTTCATGTAAAAACTTGAGAAGTTCAGTTCATGCAATAGAGAACTTAGCAACTTAAATGTTGGGTGCTTACTGAAACACCCACATGCTCTGTCCTGTGATACAAGCTGGAGACCTCACATCCACATAAACAGAGGCAACAAGGACGAGACTTGAACCAATATAACATTTTTACAATCACTTATAAACAAAAGCAGCAAGAATTATCATGATGTAACATTTTTGTAGTCACACAGAACAAACTGTCTTCCAAAGACAACAAATGCTTTCAGAGCCACGGATTTGCCTGGGCACTGGGGCCAATCTGTGCTTTCAGTGAGTCCAGTTCAAAGCTCTACCTCTTCCTTTCTGTTCCATCCTGTCTCTGGCACATCCCACCACGTACCCAGAGATCCAGTTTCCAGTGGCTGCTGTAAAACACTCCTTCTGATAACTTGGAGTACCTGTTTTAAAACTTCCCCTTCCTTTTCCCAAAGATTCAGAAAGGTTGGTTCACATGCCCTGTGGCTTATAGCAGACAGCAAAACTGAAAGTGGTGGGGAGTTTCTAAAGAAATCTGGAACGCCTACATGCTTTTTAATTATATAGCTATGTGCACACTTAATTTAATTAAAAAACAATTACCACAATTTATGATATGAGTACAACTCTTTAGCAAACCAGAATTGCAGCTGAGTTTGCTTTTTGACTCCTTTTTTGTTGATGTTTTTGACTGTGTGTAAGTGATCCTGGCTGATGTTTCTCCTTATGAAGTAATAAGAGTTTGTTAGGGTAGGTGCTCTGCTAATTTTTGAAGCAGCATTAGCCTTTTTCTCTTCCTGAGGCAGGTTGGACAGAGGTGGCAATTTGTTTATTGGACTTAAATTATGTTGAATTGAATAACAGGGCACTACAAAAACCTATGCTGAACATTGCGCTGTAAATGAGAGAGTCTCTCACTGTGCAGAGCAGTACAGCAGGAGAGATCCCTCCAGGGAATACAAGGTCATGCTACACCACTAAATTCCTTGATATTCATTCATAGAAATGAATGTGCATTAACTAGGAAAGGCAAGTATTTCACCAGTGCAGATATAGTATCCTGTCTTTGAAGAAAGTGACAGGTGTATGTATTTGCTGAAAGTATCCCATAAATGCATGTTTTGAAAAATAGTTTCTCACCTCTTTTTGTTTAAAAGAAGTATCCACAACAAGGGTCTTCTTCACTAAGAAGGGAAAATAACTATAATTGGACCCAAGGACTTGAAGGAGATGTTGCAAAAGCTCAAAAAACTTCTCAGCTCATGCTATTCTGACAGTAGTGGACAGAGGTGCAGATATTCTGTCTCTCCCCAAGTACCTCATGTCAGACTACAGGCAGGTGCCTTCATTGGGGTTTGATGCCTGGATGAGACCCCTTGGTGTATTATCTGCCTGATGTTGTCACCATTTTGCAAAAGAAATATTGATTCTGGCAGTTTGGCTGGAAGTAACTCTAGTTTATCTGTCAAATCAGACATGAAAATCTGCATCTAAATCCAGTTCCACGAAAGAACTGAGCAAAGTTTCTGGCACACTGAAAATTTGGGGCATTCAGGACAGAGCTGAATAATTTTGCGAGGACTGAATTTCTGCTGCTCAAAGAAAATGAGCAGACCACCCTCTGTTTCCCTGCTATTTGACCAACCTTTTGAGCAGGAAGTTTGCTGGAGTATCCAACTTAGCAGCCACAGTCTAAGCAATGAAGCTGATCACAGGATTACAGAAATGTTAGCTGAGAAGGACCTTTGGAAGTCATCCAGCTCAACCTCCCACTTGGAGAAGGGTTTTTGCCAATACTGGATCCGGTCAGCTGTGGTTTTGTCTAGACCAGTGCACGAGACCTCCAAGGATGGAGCTACTAGGGAGCCTCTGGTTAGTCTGTTTCAGGGCTGTAGCACACTCCCAGGGAACACACTTCCCTGAAGTTAAATTTGAAACTCCAAAAGTGCAGTTTGATGTTGTCAGCCATTGCTGTATTATCTGCTACTACTGAGATTAGTTGATCCCTGCTGGTTTTGTAACTCCCCCACCAAGTATTTGTGGAGTCCTAGGCCTTCTCTTCCCTAGATTAAAATACTCCAGCTCTTTCTACCTCTCCTTGTAACCATGTCCCCCAGGTCAAGGATCATCCTGACTGCCCTTTGCTGGACCTTATTTCCTCAACATTCTTTCTGAACCAGGGGACCTCAAGCCACCCCTCACATGTATTGCTAATGTTGATAAGCTCTTCCACAGCTTCTTTCCCAAAAATGATGAGATGGTGTTGAAAGCCTTCCCGAACTGTTACTCCCCTCCCAGTCCCCACAGGAGGTATTTTGTCACAGAAGGCAATTTTGTCTGTCAGGCCAAGTTGGATTTCATGAACCTTTGACCATTCCCTGGTGCCCTCCTGCCCTATTGCACGTTTGGAGTGGCCTCAAGAGGCTGCACTTGCTGCACCTCCACAGGATTCCAGACAAGGCTGACTGTGCCCTGTTCTCCACCTCAAAGACAGGCACAACACTGGCCCCAAAGCCGTCTCTGAGTCACTGTGGTTATTCCCAGCTGAATCTGTCCATCACTGCAAGCTCCTCGGGGTGAATTCCACCCAGCTGTAAGGATCTGTACATCCATCCTCCCTGAGAGTCCCTGGTGCCAGCTGCCCACCTCCATCCCAACTGCTGGCCACACCCTGAGCTCTGGGGCAGGCAGAGAAGGGAACATATCAGCATTTCCTCATCTCTCATGCCACTTGGCTGTCTCCCTCACCTTCAGACCCTCAGTGCTCACTGTGGGCTGCCTCATCTGGGAACACCACACGTGAGGCTGCCTCATGAGCCTGACAGATCCCCAGGGCTGAGAGAGGGAAGCCCAGGGATGTGAGGCTCCTAGCCTTGGAGAGGGGAAGAGCCTGGGAGCAGAGCAGCTCCCACGGCAGCCTCGACAGTTGGCTGCAGATCTGAAACAGGCGAGTGGCAAATCTGCAGAGCCCTGGGCAGCTCAGAGACATTGACGTGGGAGAGCTGGGACTCATTTGACTGTATAAGCAAAGAGCTGAGGACCAAGCAGAACTAAACCTCATTCATTACTGCAACCCCACAGGGCTTCTGAACTCCTTTCTGTGCTGCTGATGAACAGAGCCTGCAAGACACACTAAGAGCAGCATAGCCACCAAACTGCTTGTACCTCTAGTTATCTCTGAAGCAATTACCTTCAGAAGACATACTTCAATTAAGGCTGCTGCTGCCTTCTCTCTATCGCTGTGCAGAGAAATTGAAAATGTGCCAAACATATCTGCTGTTCGTGGCTCACAAATCCTTAACCCTTGTGCTGTCAGCCACATGTGATCTTGGCAGCAGGTCCTGTCCCTTCCACCCAGAAGAAAGAACACAAAATTTAAAAAAAGGATACTTCAATACAATCAAAAGGCAGCTGTGTGTCCCCTTAAAAGATAGTGTTAGGAGCTGGCTCAAATGCCTATAAATGCTGTGTGCAAATTTCTTTGCATGTCAGTGCTGCTTGTATATTCTGCTGTTTTTGGCTGAGCGTCTCAGATTTGGGTATATTAAAATGTGTGCAAATCTTCAGCTGGATCTCAGAAGGAAGCTCTCAATAGCTAGAGCCTAACATCAATCAACATCGTTCCAGCAAGGCATCTACTAATGCAACGAATTTAGTAGATTTCCTGTTTAGTCCATTTCCTGTTTGCAACATATCCAACAGACCCCAGTTGTTATTATGTGTTTATAATTGCATTTTATTTCAGGCCTGTTTTGTTTGTACACATTCCAGCTTGAGGAAGGTCACATGCCTCAAGACCCCTGGTCTTGAGCAGAGTGCTTTTTGTGCTGAGCAGGACTTTGGGAGCAGCAGCTGCTCCCTCCCACCAGGCACAGGCACAGCCCCAGACAAACCTGCAGCGCGTTCACTGGTGGGCACGAGCCAGACTCTCCCTGCACAGCTCCCTCACCTCCTCTGCTGCGCTCCAGGGATAAATCCCCAGCCCCAGAGGTGTCTCTGGCACACAGAGTGGGACTGCTGGGAGAGCAGGCTCCCAGGGTCAGGTCTGCCATGGATACGAAGCTCATGGATACCTGGATGGAGACTGGCTTCCCACACCTGAGAGGCATTGAGTGTTCCCAGCCTCCAACCCACAGCCAACACCAATTGCACTGGGAGTGAAGAGAAATGAAGCATGTATCCATATCCATGCACTAGGAACACTTAAAGAGAAAGGGTAATGACCAGAGGAATCCCCAGTCTTTCCAGGACAGAAAGCTGCCTTGGACCAGTTTTTGTTCAGGTACCAGTGTGACTGCTTACAGCCACTGCTGAGTGGGTTACCACAAGATTCCTGCTTGGAAAAATGATCTGGCTTTGATAAATTTCTTCTGCAAGTTCTCTGAAAACACAAGGTCTGAGGTTTTCAGTAGTGTGTAGAAGTTGCTCTGTTTAGCACTGCAAAACCTATTCATGACTTAAATTGTATTTTTCAGAAGTGTCTGAGGTCCTCAGGAGCTTAAGGTGTCAAAGCAAGATTTTAAAAGCTGTGGTTGAGACACAATTTGGTTTCATTTGAACAATCAGGAAACAAAGAAGGACCTTTAAAGACCCTGGCAGTAACAAAGAGGGTTATAAGCTCCCTGTCATTGCATTTTATAGCCACCAAAATCTTCTCTAACATTTACCTTCAAGATCAATCCCATGTCAAAGAGAGAAAAAAAGCCAAGATTTAGATAAACATAAAAAAGAAAGGGGCAATTGAATACAAATTTTGAAGGACTAGTGCATTAGATGATGGCAAACCCTTTCTGAGCAGACATCAGATGCACTAGATGAACATGAATTGAATGATGAAATGGTAATCAAGAAAACAAATGATAGACCAAAACATTTTAGTACATTGTGCCATGAAAATGGCTTATTCAATCACACTGTAACTATACCTTTTTTTTTCTCGCACCCATTCCTTTGAATCATGGAATATACACATAAAGAAACTTTGTAAATTATGTGTGTCTACACCTTTGGAAAAACAAATAGCTAAACAGAGCTGCTTCTTTGAGCTCAAAAAACTCAACTCTTTTAATAAGCAGAGAGCCCAAAAGAGAAAATTACTCTTGTATAGAACACTCTCACTGTAGGAAAATCTTGAGTCAGTGATAGCAAGTCCTTAAAGCACTGGCTCACAAGATCTACTTATATTAGAGAACTAGTAAAATCATCACCTTAAGCTGCAAGTTCTCCCTGCTGCATGGACCATAAGTTGCTTTAGAAGTGGCAAAGAGAAGGTTCAAGGCAAATTACCACCAGGTTTTGTTCATCTTAACAAACCAGGTGTTATGAGCCATAGAAGGCCACCAGCTGCTCCAGCCATCAAGGCAGGTACTTTTGACAAACCTATCTGCTGCAAAAGAGGAGTCTACTTGAGGCTTTGATGGGAAATTAAATCAGAGGGGAAAGTGCTTTAATTAACCACCACCTAAAACACAGAACTAAGTGCCTCATTCTGTTGTTTCCTGAACACTTCCAGGAACGCTGACTCCACCACCTCCCTGGGCAGCCCATTCAAGAGCTTAACCACCTTTTCCATGAAAAATTCTTCTGATCTCCAACCCAAACCTCCCGTGGCACAACTTAAGGCCATTTTCCCTTGTCCTCCCACTTGCTCCCTGGGAGAAGAGAGCCTGATCCCCACCTGACTACACTCTCCCTTCAGGGAGTTAAAGAAAGTGACAAGGTCCCCCTGGGCCTCCCTTTCTCCACAATAAGCATCTCCAGTTCCCTCAGCTGCTCCTCAGAGAATTTATGTTTCAGACCCTTCTCCAGCTGTGTTTCCCTTCTCTGGACCTTCTCCAGCACCTCAAATGTCCCCATTGAATTAGAAGTCCAGAACTGGACACAGAACCCCAGGAGTGGCCTCACCAGCGCAGAGTACAGGGGGATAATCATTGCCCTGGTCTCCCTGGCCACACTATTGTTGAAGTCATGAAGCTACAAGACAAGAAACAGAGAAGACCAGAGCCCAAAGTCAGGGGAGAAAAAAAGTTGAAACAGCAAATTATCTGGAAGTACAGAAAGATGGATGTTAGGGGAAAAGCCAAAAGCTACTATTTATCAGTCTTTCCCTTTTTTTTGTCTCTGTCCTGGTTTTCCTGTGTTTTAACAGCAGCTTTCGCCTGGGTCAAAGGCATTTTCTTTCTTCAGCTTTCCACAGGCTTCATGCTGCTGCTTTGTGGTCAGGAGAAAGCAAAACCCACTGTGAGGAAACTCCAGATCTTATTCAGATATTAATAAGGAGAGCAGCTTTAACCAGGCCTCTTCCCCACCCACTGCCCCAAGGTAGCCACCTCATACACACCTAAGATCCCACTTCATATTTAACACTTACAAAGCACCTGACAGCATCTCATTTCCTAAGTAATTAAACTGTCAAATGCATTAAGCATTTCCACAGAAAAAAATTACTTTTTCAAAATTTCTTTTCAAAAATAAATTACTTTTAAAAAAAATTCATACTTCTCTGAAGCTGGAAACACCCCTCCACAGATAAAGACAGACAGACAGCAGGGATAACTGGGACATAACAGACCTTGGCCGCCTAAAGCCCAGCTGATGCCGTGCTAAGGCCTTGATGAAAATCTTTTTAAAAAGTTCTGTTTATCAAACTGGTAAATAATGCAGCCTGAGGAAAAACTGGAAATTACAGAGCAAATGAAATGAAAATATTCTTTAGGTATTGCATGCATGTGATACACAGTAACCACCTGCAGCTGATAGCATGAAAGAGTGCTTTATTTTGTTACAGTACAGATTCAGTCCAGTTCACAGAACACATCAGTTAATACGTTTCTTCACTTTGTAGGAGAAATGGGCATGAACACACGAGCACACAGTCAGCAGCCTTTTACTGCCACTTATGCAAATTTTGCCTCAAAAGCATCATTTATGGTACACACGCTTCACTACCAGTCCATGTAACAGCACTGTAACACCAGCTCTAGAACACAGGAGAGGAGGATGTCAATCTCAAGGACTGTGAAAATGTGTGTGTGTCTGTGTATATATATATATACATATGTGTGTGTGTATATATATATACACTGCTTGGTGACTCAACTTTCAGAATTCTGGTTTTGACTTGAAAGTTTGTTTTAAAAGAATGTGTCCCTGAATAATACATGCTGTTCCTTGAGGCACATGTTCAAGTTCAGGCTTTGGATAAGAGTCCTCACTTGAAGCAGCCACTGAGAGCCAAGGGTTTGGAGCAGACAGAACTGTCTGGAAACCAGGTAGGTCTCTCTGAGCTGCAGTAGCAGCCCACAGGTAGAAACTCATCAACGCTGAAACTCATCAACGCAGTCTCCCATGTTTAACCATTTTTTAAAAACCTGAAATAGCAACTAAGGCAACTATATCAGCCAAATCAGTTCCTGTTAGCTTATCAAACTTACCTTCCTGGAGGCTTTGCGCTTTTTGAAGCACAGTTTTAGGACTCAAGACTCCAAAAGCTCATCTATTTCCCCTGCACATCCAGGTTTACACCAGGTGGTCCAGCAAAATATACTGTTGCTCTTCCCAAATCCTTCCTCACTTACATCAAATTTCTTTGACATGTCCAGCACAGACTCTCCCCATCGTGGTCAGAGGTTCTATCTAAGCAAAATAAAGCTGATAAATACTGTGTGCAGTTATCTTCTGGAAATGTGTGGAAAAAAAAATCTAAGAACCCAAATCATCTTTCAAGGGAGGGATTAAAAAAGAATGACTTCTTCTAAACCATGCAGTCTGTAAGGGTGATAAAACTCCAATATCCCCATAACCAAACATGAAACCAGCAGGAAAATGGAAAATACTCACAAAATGAAGAAGAAAGGCCAAAAAAAGGACTGTGAAAGATACTTTCAGTCTGAAACATGCTTCAAGTAGCTGAGATTTTCAAAGCCATTTTAAGTTTTGTGCACATAACTCTCTCCTGCATACTCCACCATTTTTTTGACCTTTCTGTCTAATTACATTTTTCCTCCTCTCAAAGAGCAACAAAAAAAGAAGAAACAAATCACATGAGATAATGAAAGCTGTGAGCTGCATCTACTACCAAGTATACAGAAAGTATTCCATAAGCTGTCAAATATAAGAGCAACATAGCAATTTTCATTTTTCTTCCACTTAAAAGCAATCACAGCTTGAAATGTTTAAAAGACAATGTCCCAAGTTCATGCCCAAGCCCCTCAAAGTTTTCAGCACAGCATCTTACAACTGAGAGAACACTGTTTGTTTTTTTATTTGTAATCCAGAGTTCGAAATATTTTACAATATGCTTTTAATTTCATTTATCTAAAGAAATTGCATTAAGAACTGAAAGAACAGTGTGCCATTAAATGTTAAGGACCGTATTTTTAAAAACCTTTCTTAAAAAAGGTTATAGAGGTACGATGAATTTAAGTTGTATTTTAAAGTCAACTACTTAAGCATCTCAGTGATTGAAAATGAAGTGCAAAATTGGAAGTCCAGTCACAGATGAGGCTGTAGAGCTGTGCTCAGGACTGAAGAGGTCTACCTAGAGCAGGCACCGCTGCACACTCCCCAGATTAACTCAGCCTGTCCCAGCCATGAATCCTGCAGATCCAAGCAACGCCACTGATTAAGTCAGTTTGAACTACATAATATAAATTCTCCCTTTCTAATAAGAAGGATATTAACTAAAGCTTTCAGTTAGGCAATAAAACCTTTCTAATTAGCAACAAAAAAGTTTAAGTGACATGCTTACTCTGTTTCAGGCACTTTCAAGATCATAGTTTATTTACTGTAGGTAAAAAGCTAGTATACAGATTAAGGGATCTCTTAAATTTCAACTCTACAGTTATACACCATCTAGTATTCTTGCTCTGAATATTAACCAAAAGTTTTCTAAACTCCTGTAAGCCCCACTACAAATCTGCATCGTTATGATGAAAAAAATATAGAAATCAATGCTTAATCTTTTCAATGCATAATATTTACACTGTGAAACCAGTGGGAAATAACAAGCAGTGGCAAAGAGGCAATAAATTTGAAAAAGCCAGAGTTTTATATAGGTTTTGGGTTTCTTTACATTAGTGTGCTAATCAGCATAATTGTATATATAAAAATTAAAATATAGCAGAGCATCCCATTACAGAAATCTGAATTGTCTGAACTGCTGCCATTACTTGCTAACCATTTACATGCAACACCTGCTAGGACTGACTTTTTGTTTTTAAAATGTAAAATAGTTCAAGGTTTAAGAGACAAACATTAATTTGTGTACAAAACCGAAAATTGCACTCAAGAATTGTACTGGTCATGAGTCTCTTCCATACAGAAGTGGAGGGAAAGAAAAACGTACCAATGATAGAAAGCAGTCTCTTTCCATTCACTAATTTTCAAAGGCAATGCATAGACTGAGAATACCTGGATGGCAAACTCCAGAGACTACTCTGGAAACAAACAGCTTTCACACACAGGACCTCTGCAGGAGGCCTTTCTTTGCATCAGATGGCAATAGCAGACAGCAAATAAGGGGCACCAGGTAGACAAGTAAGTAGATCTTGAAAAATACTAAGATGGGGCAATTGTTAATATACAATTCAAACTATATATACATTATAATGGAATGTATCCCCTCTCAAAACTGGTTTATGAAACAATTGGACCTTTCCATACTAGCCTTATGACTCAGCTATCATTCTAATGAAACTATAAGTACACAAGAGACTTGCATGAAAATTAAAGTTTATAGGGCATTTTACAGGAACTATTGAAAAAGCTGCTTAATGGCATTTCTGCTTTTTAAGTAATTTTGTTAGATAGAGTTGAAAACATCGGTGTATAAAATGTCCTGACAGACACTTCAACACGGAGCTTTGGTGACAAACCACTTCAATAACAATGAGGTGAAAAATTAAAGTATTTAAGGTAACTCAAACTGAATAGGAAATGGAATGCCAATATGGCAGTTAACCCTTTTTCTGTTGTTTTAAACAGGAAAGTCTCTTGTACCAGCAGAATCCTGTATACAGATAGAGAAGTAGGGAATACACCACTTATAATCCCCATTAAACAAAAGCCGATCCATCATGTGAGAAGGTGTACAAATTACAGAAAACATGAATAGTCAATAAAAGAGAAACAACTGGTTTACATGAAAGAAGAGAGAACACTTCAGTCTGAATGCAGTTACTTTGTGAAAGCTGCTACAACAGCCCACAGAACCTCATTTGTGTTGGTTTTCATACATTCAACCTCAGGGTCTAAATCCAGGAGCTGCCGCACTCTCTTTGTGGCTAAATCATACTGCTCATCCAGGAGGGGGGCAAAAGCGTTCTCCAGGACGTCTGAGGCGTGGGCTAGATACACGAGCGCCAGCAAGCGCTTGTCCATGCGGTGCGGGTCGTTCACCCACTTGTCAAGAACCGCCTCCTGAACCTTCTTGATGAGGCGCTGCTTGATGTTGTTGTTGGTGAGAGGGTGCGTAGTCATGTCAAAAAGAAGGAAGTTCTGTTTCTCTGTTGTCAGTACACCTTTTTCCACTAGATTTTTAGCTAGCCGCTCACGGACATTTCGTAGTTGGTAGTGCAATTTCAGTGGGTTCCATGTTTCACCTAAAACAGCAAGAAAACCACACAACAGTCAGACAAAGTTTAAGCTGTACTGCTGCAGTGATGTTTTTTTCCCCCCTCTGTGGTGCAGAATGAGCTGTCAAAATCATACAGCAGACTACAAGACACTGTGCTCCTGTCAGCATTTTTCTGAGCCTGGCATGCAGGCAGAGACCAGGAGAACCTCATGGGAGGAGCTCTGGAGTCCATTGAAAGTCTGGAATAAATGACAGCTAACCCATGTCTTGATTACAGATATGAAAAATAAACAAAAATCTTGTATTGTAAAACAAAAAATGTACTAGTTTTGCAGAATGAATTTACTTCTAGTAACAAATAAAAATAAAGTAAAATCAAGCACCTTCCACAGTCTTCGTGCATTCTTCTGAGTCCAGCCTTTTCAAAGACTGGAAGAAGTGTTCCTGCCTTTTTTCTGCCACAGAGACAAGCTAATGCACACCTACCCAGAGGATTTCTTTGTTTCTACAGATTTCCAGTCTTCTCCCCCTTCCTACTTCCACCAGATGAATCAGTGACCTTGCACTGTGAGAATGTGTATGGCACAGGTGTGCACACATGAATCATGTGTTGGGCAGAGTCCTTAATGTTTCTATATAAATTATTTCTAATGCCTTTTGTTAAGGCAGAAGAACAGGGCGCTTCAGAGTATGTGACTGTGTGTGCATAGAGGAAATTGACAAAGCACAAAATCAGCGTCAACAGCTCCAACTAAAACTGTTTAGCAGTGAGAATTCTACCTTTGCTTAAGAGCTTAACAAGCTAAAAAATTTAATTCCAGCTTACTTAAGAATTTATCATAATCCCCTCCTGATGTAAAAGACTATGCATTTTAAGGGGCAAGAAAAGCAAGAGCATTAAGTATTTCTTACATAGATGGAGATCTTCCATAAATGCTGTGAGAATTTCTGTACCAAACTTTTGAAAGATTTATTGGTTAGTATAAAATATTAGCAACACAACAGTAAGCCACAGGTTTCTCCCATTGTGATGGAGAGTGACACACACTGTATCCAAGAACAGTCAAGATAAGTAAACAAATCAGGTGACTCCAACTGCAGAGTGAAAGGCAGAAAACCCAACTAGGCCTGAACTACATGTCCAACTACACATCACCAAGTGCAATTCCCTAGTTTGATCATGAATGGAACTATGACACAAACACAAAAGAGTGGTTTTCCTTACTACCTTTCACAGGACAAAGGCTATTTCCTAGATTTTTGTACAGTTGCCATGTGGCTGAAAGTCAGTGCTGTGGTGACACCTTGTGACCAAGCTCATCAATTACACAGACGCAGACACAGAGAGACGTTTGCTACACCTACAGGAAACCTGACATTTCAATAAAAACATCTATATTCCCTACCTTTGCTTTCCTTAGAGGCTACCTTATAAACATCAGCCTGACAAATATCACCTTACATGACCATATACTAATTTATATGATGATATTGAACTCAAATGTACTGTAACTCCAAGCAGCATCCTGCATCACTGATAATCATGGCTAGAGAAGATCTTTTCCAGGATCGACCTGGTCCCCAAAACAAAATTCTAACTTTATGAATGTGTTAAATGAAACAAAACAAAGCAAAACCAACCAACCAACAAAAATAAAAACCTCTTCCCAGACCCACTGAAATATTTTTCTTCATCAGGACAGATCTGAATACTAATGCCATCTAAGAATTAGTAATTGATAAACATATGTTAGTAAAAATGATTGATTCAAGCCTCAGCCACAGGCCTGATGATTAACTATCTTCCCAGAGCCAAAGCCCAGCAGGGTCAGAGAAACCTTAGCTTAGCTCAAAGAAAACCTACAACACTAGTTCATTCATTAGCTGACCTTTTTTGAGCCAGACCTAACTTGATGTGCATTGCACTGGGAGAAGAGGTGAAATGTCAGCACAAATTATGTATTTGGGACAAGAAAAATGAATTGTTTTTGCTGGCTCTAAGAGGGAAGGGGAGATGAGTGAGAACTGAACTACACAGCTCTGCAGCAGTCATGCCCCTCCTGACATGGGCTCTGTTGTAGTCCAGCTTCTTCCCCTGCCTGACAGCCAAGGAGCAGGAGAGGAGGAATGGCAAAGAACTGAGAATGAACCGGTGTGCAAGAAAGGCTGTCTAAATGGTGCAGAATGAATGGGCAGAACAAAGAAAACGGGAAACCAGAGAAAGGCAAAGAGATTTTGCTCATTTCTGCAGCTCAATGGTTTTAAGTAGCAGATTTTACACAGGCAACTTCCAAATCTCATTACCCCCAACCTCCCAGCCACACTGTTGACAAAACAAGGATTTTTCCTGGGCTGTTCACACAATTGAAGTACAGCTCTGATCTACACCAAGCAAGCTGCATATATGTGCTTTGCGAAAGCAGACAAACGCTGGTGATCAATTCTGTCTGCAGTTCAGCCTGGAGAGGAAAAGGCTCCAAGGAAACCTTGCTGCAGCCTTTCACTACTTAAAGAGAGACTTCAAGAAAGATGGGGTCAGACATTTTAGCAGGGCCTGGGACATGAAGTAATGGTTTCAAAGTGAAGGACACTCAGCTGAGATTAGATACAAGGAAGAAGTTTTTCACAATGAGACACAAGAATGGATTGCCCAGAGAAGTGATGGGTGCCCCATCCCTGGAAACACCCAGTGTCAGATTGGATGGTCCTCTGAGTAACCTGGTCAGGTGGAAGGTGTCCCTGCTGACAGCAGAGGGGCTGGACTAGATGGCCTGTAAAAGTGCCTTCCAACCAAATCTATGCATAATTCTATTTACTAGCTTTAGAGGGAGACTTGTGTGCAGAGTACTCATCTTGAAGACTTTCTTTTGACCAACAAGAAGCATCTCACATTTAAAAATATTTATCACATTTCTTCAGTTAATGAAAAAATAAAATTCCTAACGCTTTATCTTTTCTTCGTGATTAATGGCCAAATCACCCTCAAGTTTCATATGTGAGCTATGAGTTCTTCACCTCCTTTCTTTACTGAAAGATCTGAATACTCAGTGCACACACTCAGGCTCCAAACTTCTACCAACCCTCATTTCCAAACACAGGGAAAGGCAGTTAGATCTCCACGGTGCAGCCCAGATTTACTTCAGAGTCAGTGGAAGGCACCTCTTCCACCGAGTTGAGATGTCCTCTGACACTTCCATACAGATCCTTTCTGTACCAAGTCAAAAGCAACAGTGATTTATATTTAATTAAAGGCTACAATCAACAAGAGACTACCCTAGAGGACATACTAATTAATATTTCTGCATATTTCCTCAAAAAACCTTGCAATATAATCTCTTGTGATGCCAGATAATTAGCTTTATTTGGACTAAAAACCCAAATACATTATGTGAAGGCTTACCACTAAGCAGTTCAATCCAATTCTGTACTGTTTCAGGAGGCTGGGTCTCTTTAATGTGTTTCAGAGCTTCATCAAGCAGAACATCCCCTGTAGGAGCATCTGACTTGCAAATCACCTAAGAATGAATAAAACACAGTCAGTATTTTGACATAATTCATATATGACAAACACACCCATCAATAAAAAAACCTACCTGTTATGAAAACCAGAAGAATTTTTTTTAAAAAAACAAACTCACTCTTAAGAATATGCAACTTCAAAAAACCCAAACCTTTGTTGTTTAAAAAAAAAAGCAAAACAACTATCTGTGGTTTAATTCAAAATATGTTAAATCTGAGGTTATCTGAAACTTAAATTAACCTTAATGGGTTAAAATTATAGTATTAATAACAATCTTAAAACCTAATTTTTTTTAAGGAAAATAACTCGCTTATTCAGCCAGGTCCTTTGTTATCTCCCCAAAATAAAGTACACTACACTAAATAAGTCTCCAAATACAGGCCATTTTACTGCTTCAAGTCAATTTATTCAAAATACTGAGTTAATTAATCAGATTGCATGAAAATAACAAAAAAAGTACAAAATTAGTTTTCTTCAACATAGTAATGGTTAAAAATAGTTTCATGACAACATCTGCAAGTTTTGCAGCTCTGAAGAACACACTGCCAGGTAAGAGAGTATCATTTAATAACAGTTAAACCACACATATTAGGAAAAATACATATGTACCAATAAACCCTTTAATATGCAACAATAAATGCAATACTATTTACGTCTCATATTTAATAACTTCTAAAATTATTAAGTTCTTCACTCAGGAAAGCACCAAAAAAATTGATACAGAAAAACATAACAAAATTCAAAAATTTGAGTAACTGCTTGTTTATCAGTATAAGCAGTTACAGAAACCATGCACAAATACAATTTTTTTTCTGGACAGAAAATTAAGAGCACCAAATGAAAACTTACAGACTAAATTCGCTCAGGTCAGTATGTTTAAATAAAATCTTTCTTTATTTATAGAAGAATTACTACTGTTGTTAACAATAATAGTAGTAGCAGTTGTTTTTGTTGTTATTATTTTTATTGTTGTTATTACTATATCTGGCAATTTAAATAGTTTACAAGTTAGCACTTTACAAGCATAGGGAAAACACAGCAGACAATTGACAGAAGAATGAATACATGAACATAATTCCATATACATATATATACAGACACACACACACACACACACACACACACACATAGGAAAAGCAGGAAGTGAAAGCTCTTCTTTTTCCTAACACTTCAGAGTAGTCAGAAAGGTGTTCTGGAAATGTCATACTGAAATATAGCTCAAGTTTATTTCTGTTTCATAGTTCTAATAATCTTTACTAGAAGTAATACAGTGCAATGCATTTTCATAGGGTCTGTTGATGACACTGAAATAAGCTACAATGACAACTTCAATCCCTGCAAGATGATCCCCAGCTGGTGTGCAAAAGTGTACAGAATCTATGAGATTAAAATTGCTCAAGAGATCTTTGTGAGTATCTAGCAGGTCATAGCTGGAATGATATTTCCAATTCAGATGGTCTTTATAAAGCACAGAAACTAAGATTTTCAATAAAAATCACCAAGTATGAGCCAGCACTGTTTTTCCTGTACTGGATATCCACAGCACTGTATGCTCAGTCAAGATCATCTTTTTCCCCTCAAATGAGTGTATATTGGCTCACACTCCCATAATATTTCTCTCCCATCCCTTCCCAGCACATGGAGAGAGAAACAGCAGAAGCCCAGCCACCTCTGAATCTTCAGAGATCTGCTCTTTCTTGAATGACTTAGTGGTGAATGCCTCTTGGCTAACTCTCTTCAGAGTGGGAAACTGCCTGGGTTTGGGACCTCATGAGTTGACTCACCACAGAAGATTAAGCATTCAAAAGGGGGACCTTTTTCCTCTCTAACACAGAGACTAAGGTAGAAAAAGAAGTGAATATCTTGGTTCTTCAGAGATGCTGGTCCTTAGCCTGACTGCAAAAAATATTCTTTATTCTAATTTTTCAGCGATTAATCAGGTACTAAATTTGCCTGGTACTTACCAATTAAGGAAATTTCAATTATACAGAATATTTAATTTGCATTTTTCACAATGCAGCTCTGCAATTACACAAAGCTAAAGATTAAGCACAGATTTTTAAGTAAACTTCATTTTATAGTTTTAATACAAAAATTCACTCTTGCATGAATTGCTCCGAATTATTAGCTATAAAATACTGAAGTACATCTGGCAGGGATTTGTTGGGATTTCCTTAGCTTTTAATAACTCCATCCGAGCCTGTAAGGCAATGTAGAGTACCATCTTCTAATCTCAATAACCACCTGCAAACCTCAATATTCATTTGTTTCTAATATTGATCTCAGTAGACAGAACTGCAGAATGGTGCAACAATTATATACTCTTAATCCAAATTTACAAGGATGTTGCAATGTGTAACACATCCACTCACAAAGTTTCACTAAGGTCCAGCAAGTCCTTGTCCACTTTCCTCGCTCTCATTTGACTATGGGCATTCAATCATAGATTTAATGCATCTTGATCCATTCTTAAGTACAAAATATTATCAGCAGAGCTCAATCTGATTTAGGGCTTTAAGTTGAAATCATTGTAGCTATCATTCTTTCAAGTTAATTATATTATCAAAGCCACTGTTAGCTGGTTATAAATCTGTGTTACTGCCCAAAAAACTTGCTCTACCCTCTTCTCGTCCTCACCTTTCCACTTTCTGTCCCACCTGATGACAAGATCAAGAGGGTGGTTCCTGTAGAAACTAAACTAATCAAAGTAAATGAGTTTTCACCCCTAAATTACAACCTTGGATGTATCATTTCTACTCTTTCTACTTATTAAGCGCATTAAATTAAGAATTTATTTCACAGTCAAAGCTAAGGGCATGGGGAGCTAAGCCTGTAGAAGCAGGACAAGGAAGACACTTGAGTAGAAACACCTAAACCTGGCCAACATAGAAACAAGACTGAAATTAAGTGTTAATGGAAAATTTCACATAACGTGCAAAACAACACAAGTCATTCACAAGAATGATTGCTAAATTGATGCAGGTAGTGCAGTTACAGATTTTATTTGCAGCAAAGTACTTAAGCAGAAAACAACCTTCATTTAAATTTTAAATTAATGTCTATTTTTATACAACCCTCCTGCCTGAAAAATCAAAAGTATCTGAAATATCTTACAACAGCAGAAAAAGAAAACCTCTAAATTGCACAGATTTCAGACCACCTTAAACAAATACATCTACCCAATCACAAAAATCACATGATGAAATTTAACAAAAAGCACCCAATCACAATCAAACAAAAACCAAACACAACCTGGACCAATAATTTTGCTTGTATTCTTTAGTGAATATACATAGTTATTTTTCCATTTTCCTAAAAAACCCAGCAACCTCACAGTTAATATTCAAGTAGATAGAACTGACAAGGTTTTCACGGAATGAAAATAACTCCTGACTGAATGCCTAAGAAGATTACTGAATGCCTAAGAAGCCAAAAGCTCTGGAGGAAAAAAAAATGTGCGAACTAATCAATGCTGAATATGCTTAAAAGAGGCTAAAAGAAGCAGGGACTGTTCGTCGGAACAGAGGTTCAATTTTTCTGAAGTGAAGGGAGCTGGGAGAAGGCTGGAGAATTCACAAGCTTGCCTTAAAATGTAGCAAAAGATAATATTTACAGGGAAATGTGCCATAAGGGAATTTATCTGTGGTGGACAGACAATATTTGACCAGGTTTTGAAAAGGCTTATTTCACAGGTATCCTTTAATGCTGATGAAGTAAAAATTCTTCCAAGAGTGTGACTTTGCACATTTTGCACAAATGGAAAATTCAGTGGTAAAAGCAAAAAATAGAAAGGCCTTAAATCTTCAGCCTAATTCTACAAAGGACCACAGAGATGTGGCCTCTTGAAGGTCAGAGAGTACAACCAATTTAACACAACTAGCCTCATGCTTGAAACGAAATAGTTTTGTGTTCTCAGGGGCCACAAGAACACGAACGGTTTCCTTTCCTGCAATGCCAGCACAAACTGCAGCACTGTGAACACCAGAAGTAAACTGGTGGCCTGCAGGACACATCTGTCATCTGGCAGTTACCCATTCCTTTCAGCCTCAGCCCACATCCCACCAGCATTGCAAAAGCCAGTTCCTTTGGCAGATTACAGCTGGTGCCACTGCCAGCAACTGCTGCCACTGCACGCCAGCCAGAGCCACTGCCAACGGTTGGCTGGCAACAGTATCAGCCACACATCCAGAGAACAAACACGGGCACACAGCAGGTACCAGAGATGTTCCAAGGCACTTCATTCCACCACTGAGACACTTCTTAACTTTGTGCATCTGCCTTAGGTCATTACTCAGAATCACCATCCTTTCATAAGGAAAAAAAAAAAATCCTTTTTCTTGAATCAGTTGTAACTTATAGTTCCTATATTGTGTGGAGCATGACAAGTAAATGTGGTAATTTTCCTGCACTCACCTTTCTTGTTAGCAGACTTTTGCGCCTCATTCCACAGGCCTCCAGCTGGAGACGCCCCCGCAATGCCAATTCAATTAACATGCAGCCACGCAATCCCGAGGAGATGCAATCATTCCAGAACGATGTGTAACCCTGTGAAGAACAAAAGACAGTAAGATATCTCCATCTCCACCTGAAAGCGAACAGAAAAAGGGCCTTGCTGTGTTCTCCAAGCAGTTCTCCTGCTTTCACACTTTTGAAGTGGTATCACTAGTCACTATCATTCCTGCTCTGAAAACATGAAAGAGAAACAGTCTCATGCACTGTTAGTTTTGACACTCAGTCTCTGCCTTGTGAAGAACTGGGAATCCTCAGGAAAATGATACTGAATGAAAGAGGGAGGTAGCAGGAACTGTGAGGTATAAAGTGTAGTTTTATACACAGCCAAAATAAACTTATGACATTTCTAAGATGTCAAGCATTTGGCATTACAGACATCACATGGCCTTACGAGTGACCAAAAAATATTAACATGACTTCCCATGCATAAGCAACATGGCACTGAGAAAGCAACAATAAACTAAAAATGGATATTAAGTTAACTATGGAGTACCCTGTAAAACACAAACGTGGCAATCAGCACAAATCACAGAACCAATTCTTTTGGCTTGAACATAGTAAACTAAAAGACAAAAGCTTTCAAAGAAATATTTATAACAGCTATTATTTTGTCATTTAAATACTTTGGAAACGTGCTTTTACAGCTTGAAGCATAGTTTGTATACAAAGTGCAAAACTGCATACCACATTTATTCTTCGAAGCACACCACACCTACGGTGATTTATCTGTTTCTTCATTGACAGCTTAAATGGCAGAACAGACCACTTGACCACTTGACCCAATACATTCACCCATCAGTATCTAGAAACACAACTATTGACTTTTGTACTCCATTGTTCAACAGTTATGACCAAAAAAAGTCTTACAAAAAGAATTCTCTTTCATATGGAGTAGCCAACAATGTTCTTGCATATTTTTTTAATATTTGAGTATCTAAGACAAAGCAAAATCATTCAGAAATGTTCTGAGAAATGTTTGGTATGATTCATAAAGATCTTTCCAAAGTCCTCTAGTGAAGCACTTCTGAAAGCACCAGCTTTGGGATACTTTAGAGAAAGGTGCTGTACACAAGACAAGGTAGGGGAAGAGCAGAAGACAGCTCTGCTTTTCATAAATTTGTCTTAACCAATAACCAATAGCTCAAATCAAGAGCAAGTAAATTTTATTATTTTTTGCAGACAAAAGCTGCCAATGTATAAAGATATAAGATGTACATATCCTAAGACCACTAAATTTACAAACCAGTCTCTAACTAATGCCATAAATTACAGATTTCCAGGACTGTAAGAATACTTGTTTCAATTTTGCACATAGCTATTTTCAAGATATAATATTTTGTATTATACAGATGACCAATAGTTACAAAAAGTCTACAAAATATCTAAGGTAGTTACAGAAGCTCTAAGGTAATTACAGAAATAGGTCCCATATATTTATTTAAAACACCATAAATATAAGTTTGGAAAGGCATTTGAGAAGATATCTAATCAGCCTGCTACTCTAGAGCTGTTACTTTGCTCATATCAATTAGTCCTATAATGCCATTCTGCAATTAAGATTTTGGTTGGCACCAAACATATTTGCCAAATAACACACACAATTAAAGCGAAGTATTTGCTTGAGCAGGAAAGATATGACTCCCACATTCTATTTCCAATCAGTCTCTTCACATAATAATTTCTGAAGTCAGACAATACATACTGCACAACTCACAGGCACAATAAACTTAAACTTCCTCGTATTCATAGAAAGTTTCATATTATTACGCAAAGAACTAAAGTGCTGATGCTTTTCCCTTTTCTTAGCAATGAAAACTGAATTTATTTTTAAAATTACTATTTTTAAATGAAGTGACATTAACCACACCACCCCCAGCAGCAATTACCAGATGTAAACTCCTCTGCTCCAGCAGTTAACATGAGTGGCCATAGGCCAAGGGCTGCACAGAAATACAGGCTCAAAAGGTAATTCAGGTCTCTAGTCCTACCTCCTGCTGCAAGCAGGTTCAGTTATGAAGGCAAGTTGCTCAGGATTCTATTCAAGCATGTCTCAAAAATTTCCAAGGATGGAGACTGCACAACCTCCAACAGTTTTCAACCAACTAGTCCTGAAAAACACCCTCAAAAAGATTACATCCTTCATAAATGGAGTGGCTTGTTTTGGTGGATTAGATGACAGTGAAGTCATGACAATGTATCCTGTTGCCACTATCTTCTTATTTTCCTTCTGCCCCCCAGGCTCAGAGTTCACAGATAATCCTCTAGAGAAGGAATATTATATTTCCACACACAGAAATTTCACAGAGCTAGGAAAGAGATTCTTTTCAATCCATTAAACTGATGATCTTTTTCAGATTGCTCTGGTAGATGAACTGGTCAGTTTTACCTATTGTGAAGGTACCAGACAATCGAAGGAACCTTCACAGAATATCAGTTTACCACACAACAGTCTAACTAAATCATCCTTTAAATTAAGTCAATCTTCCTGAAGTAAGTAGAACTGAATGGAAGACGCTTGTCTTTGATATTCCAAACACCCTCTTGACCCTACTTTAAATGGCACACAGCGTAACTAGATAAAGGTGCATAAAAGAGAGAAAAAGGGGTGGAGATTAATAATTTATAGAGAGGTGGAATTGCAATATAGAATAATGCAGTATTTTTAAAGGAAACAAGTGCTAAAAGACAATAAACAAAGCTAGCTCATAGGTAAGTAGTCAGTAGCCAATTTCTTTTCTGTTTTTCCATTCAATTGATTTAATCGGAAGGCAGAAGTTTTTTTTAAAAATCCTCTAAAAGGCAAGATCAATAATGAAGTTTGACAGACAGGAACAGATCTCTAAACCACGCATGGACCACGATGAAATCAATATTCACTGAGGGAATTGCCATCCTGACCCCACCCTCTCCTGAATGTGACTTGGCCACTGCTCATTACAGCACATGGAATAAGAGAGGGATGCAGTTTTTAGAACTGTTCATTTATTCCAAATTCCTAGCAGTCTCAAAACACTTGATTGAAGTTCAAACATCATTATTCAGAAATGCAACTCATACTACTATTTAATGCCCTTAAACAGCATTTCGTTTCTCACAAATACATTATCAAGTATTTTTCCCTTATCCATCTTCCTGCAAGTCTTACAGCTTCACAAACTTTCTAACTCAAAGAAATACTTATTTCATTAAAGTTGCTAAGAAGTAGGGGTTAAGACTTACAAAGCAGGAGATTATTTTTATCTGACAACAATCACACTAGAATAGCACTTTAAGCTATGAATAGCTTGCAAGACAAAATTTTAAATCTACAATGACTCAAAGATCAAAAGACTGTTTACAACTGTCATGTTTATTTACACAAACACAGCACAAAAGCATTTTTCATCAGACCTGACCTAGAAACTTTCAGATAAAAACTAGTTTTGCTAAGCAAGCATAAAGGGAAATAAGAATAAAGTATATATCAAATACTTGTTACCATATTAACTTTGAAAGCTTGGACTTTCCATACAGTATGGCAAAGCACAGAGCTGAGACTAAGATCTTCTTTCCACTTGAAGAATAAGTTATTTGAAATCCATGCTCATTAGGCCATTTCTTTCCCACCAGCTCCTACGGCATTTATTCACTTTCTCCTATTTCCTTGCCTTTTACCCACTTCCAGCTCACACAGGTATTCCAGTTCAGTTATTCATTAATCACTTGAAACTCCCATCTATTAAACAGTCCATTGTATAACAAAGGCCAATTACCAAAACTACCTTACTTTCCACTTCCTTCTTCTGCTTTGTCTCTTTAGACTAAGTTAATTGAGAGATTTTAAAGTTCAGAAGGTTGTTCAAATTTTTTTTTCTTTAAAAAAGATTGCTAACACACTATCTCTGATCCAACAGGCCACTGCAGCCACGACCACGCTAATTTCATAAATACATAAAAAAATCAGAGTGAGAAGACAAACATGATCAGATGTGCCTGAAGATACTTGGTGCCAAGGACGCTAACGATTTCTACATAACTAAGACTGCTTTAAGACTTGCAAAAAAACTTCAAAATCATTTCACTTAGGCACAAGACAGCCAAACTTCACAGAGCAACGACTCTCACACCTTCCAGCCACTGTCACAATAACTCTATTTGAAACAAACAAAAAAATAACTAAAAAACAAAAACAAAACAAAACAAAAAAAAAAAAAAACCAAAAAAAAAAAAAAAACAAAAACAGAAACAAAAAAAACCAGAAAGACTCCACTGAACGAACATCACTATCTTCTGTTTCCCAAGTGCAATTTAAAGTTACCCAGCAGTAACAGTGCAAAATTGCAATTAAGCTGTAGATGTTATTTTATGTATATGTAAACAGAAGTAATCCCTGATGGATTAGAAAAGAAAAGAAAAGAAAAGCAAAAAACAACCCAACTTTCTTAATGAAACATAGAACAAAAGATTCAGAAAAGACTGGGTATCCTTCACTCAAGAACACTTTGTTCTTTATGTCAGAGTTGCTAAATATCTATTCCCACTACAAAAATATATATTCTATCTCCACTTCTTCAGTAAACTCAGAATAGGTGAACAGCAGTTCTACTATACCTGGCACAGACAAGAAAGGAGAAGGGCAGAGAAAAAAACACCTCAAATTCAAGAGAAAGGAGTTACAACTCTGAGGCTTAAAAATACACAGTAAACAAAATGCACGGTAATATAAATAAATACATGTTTAACTCATGTGGTTAAGGGCAGCTGTTTACAGAACACAGACTGTAGCTGCCAATGCATTCTAAACCAAGGAGCCTCATGCCATTGCAAATTACTTTGCAGATCACAGAGCCATTGCAATTTAAAATCAGCTTCTTTTAAAAATGCATCATGAAGTCATGCAATGGCATGTGAAGATAACTTGTAGGTTACTGATGCCTACTCACCAAAAAAATTAAGTATTTTTTTATTTTAGCATGACAGGCCCTGCAGGCCCAGATCCACACAGCCTCATATTTAGATCACAGGTCATTGTAAGGTTGAAGTCTTGGCTGTGACTCGGATTCAATTTACATTTATGAAGAACCTAAACAGAAGTTTCTCTGGGATAATGCACATAACACTGCTCACTCTATGCTTCACTCACTAAAAGCTTTTTCTTTTTACATTCAAATTTAATAGTACTCCTCAGAACCTCATCTAGCACCCTCTACCAAAACACAAAACTAAAACAGCTACACTAAACAACAGAAATAAACCAAAATATTGAAGGACACCTCTCTAAAGGAGAAATATCACTACAGCTACCCAAACCCCTGAATTCCTGTTCTCAGAAAATTCCAGATTTTTCTTTTATGAAAGATACAAACAAAAGGACTTTGAAATTTGGTAAATAATACAATTTCTGAAACGTCATGCTCTGAAACTTCAGATAAAACAAATAAAACGTTGGTTAAACTCTTCCCAGCCATGGCAGCTCAAGGGAAGCTGGCCAACTAAAAGAAAGAAGTGAACAATTACAACTCCTGAGGAGTTTGGGAGTCCCAGCTCCAAGGTAAGACCTTAGTCCTGTCAGAAGACATTAAATACTTGGCTTCTGGGTTTCTCATCTAGGAAACACAATCCAGGTTAAAGAAAGCTTTCACATTAACAAACAGTAAATTCTGAATTTACAGGTACCCTGGTCTCTATAAGAATAGCATTTTAGGAAAAAAAATTTCAACAAGCTCTACCTAGATGATGAAAGATAAAATTTAAAAATTAGACTTCCCATACTTGCTGGAGTTTGCTGTTACTTTCATTACTTTTGCACAGACACACTCACATGCTCTGTTTTGCGTAGCAACATAAAAGCTCTAAGACTCAAAACGATTGGTTTATTTATATACAAACAATTGTTGAGCTTTCCCAAACAGGTATTTCTTCCTTGCCATCTATTCTTTCCAGTGTGTGGCAGACTATTTTTATGTTCTCACAAATCACAGATGACAAAGATATTGGAATATACTCCATGCCTGCTGGCATCAGGGGAAGTTACTGAGGACAAATATCTGCAGGTCCAACTAGGGGCCCTTGCCAAATACATATGCCAGAATAATAAATATACAGTTTGGAGACACATAAAACACACAATGCTCTGTTCTGCTGTTCAGATGAGCATAAGAGGAACCAGCTGTCAAGAGATGTAAACCTGGGAAGGACTAACTACAGTGAATGCGGAACTTGGAAAAAAAACTTTCCAAAATCAGTTCAGATCACTTGCAGGACTGGACAAGGTAAATTGAGTCATCTGCTGGTATAAATTTTATATGAGATCCTTTTCATTGTGAATAGCACAATTAGTAGAGTCTACTTATATCTAGCATTTACACAGCAGTGTCATGGAGGAAAAACGTATCTGCATGCCCACTGTGTGTAGTTAATTCTGAGAAAGACTCATGTTCTATACATACACAAATTCAGATTTTTTTTATTAGAGGTACTAAGAGTGGCAGAGAGAAACACCAGGGGAAAAACAGCAGGGAAAAAAACAGGACAAAATTATACCAATGTTCAATTACTTTCCCAGCACAAGCAACTCTCGTGAATCACTACTTCTTACCTTGGAGAAATTAATTTCAGTTTTATTGACCTTTAAAATCAATGTCACACCTCACTTTAGTCTTGCACAAAGCCTTGCATGTAATTGGAGAAGGTACATCCTTCCCCATAGCTTCATTTTTAGCCATTTGAGAACTAAACCCAAGTAAACAGTCCAAAGCCTGAACTGCTGCTGAAGACAAAGTATTTCTTCGCTCCATGGAAGTACATTGCTGTTCTCTCTCCTGAGCCCACAGCAGCATTTGTGTAGTCAGCCAAATGAGCAAGGGGTCTTTCCAAGAACTAACGGCCAGTTCCCTCACGTGATTCACCATGCAGGTGAACCAATTTCAGAGACAGCTTGGAAAAGGGAAGGAATGTGGTTGGGACACAGAGCAAAATTTAACAGCATCCCACTCCATGACAACCCACACTTCAATAGATAAACTGCATCCACACCCTGAATAGTTTTTATAACCTTTATACTTTCAGCTAGAACTTAGTCTTTGGGGCAAAGAACTGGGGGAAAAAAATGAACATTATTGGGAAGCCTATTCTGAAGCCATTCATAACCAAAATATGCTCAGAAAAGACAAAAAACATAAAGCTTGAGGTATCATGCACTATTCGTCATTACCTTCAGCTCCCCATTTTGGACTTCAGCAATGACTACCATGATGATCACTGGAAGCTGTATTATATAAAGTCTAACAAGGCAGGTGACAATAGCATCCCTTTCTGATTCTCTGAAGCAACACCAAGTTCTTTCAGAGGCACGTACTAGTCTATCATTAGCCAACACAAAGCACAGAAAGAACATAATATAAAAACATCATCTGTCACCCACTTGAAACCTACTGCAAAAGACAAGAAGAGACAATTTATCCTGAAATAGAGGCAAGTTATATTTCATAATGGACTTAATCACAATTGTGACAGAACTGTCACTTTTTTAGTCAACGAGTTCCTCCCTGGAGTAGTAGTTCTGTGATGACAAAGAGAGCTAGGGAGAACAGAAGGGAAAGGACTAACAGCATACACTGTCCAGGTGCTCTGCAGCAGGTTAAGAGTTATTAGGAACTTTGGTCTACCACAGTTTTTATGTCAGAGATGTCTGCTTTCTTCCCCCTGCATTCTTTCTCCAATATAAGAATCTGTCACAAGCAACTTTACAACTTTAATCTGCTTTACAGCTATGATTGTTCATGAAACAAACACTGCCTAGAAGTATTTTGATTTTAAAGAGTATGAGTGGAGTGAAGGACATTGGGCTATCACATTCCCAAAAAAGACAACCACTATTTTAATACACTGCTTCCCTTATGTAGTCTCTCTACAACTACTAACATTACTTTGAAGTTTTGAAAGCAGTTTACATCACCTGAAGAACTTCTACAAGACATCTCCTTAAAGCTGCTCCAAAACCCAAATAGCAGAACATACAGAGAAAGGATAACAACAGTACTTGGTGTATTTTAAATAATGTTTTAGTGTAGAATTTCAATTCATTCCATTGAGCAAAAGCCTAATTTTAAGCATCCCAAATGCATCTATCACCAGCATTCTTCCCTAACAGAAACGCTACTTCCTGTTGAATTAAAGAGAGATAGCAGCTGACAGCACCAAGAGAGGACAAGCAACAGTATGGAGCATTGTCTTCTAACACCTGTATATGATTCTGTTCCTATCCTTTCTAGCTGAAAGTAAAACTGCTGATTGGAACTGCTGATTGCAGAATGATAAATGGCCTGACACCGTTGCAGGGAAGTAAACTTCTTATTTGTGATAACACAACTACAAATCTCAGGCAAATCAAGGTCAGTAACTGAGCTACTAGACAATAAAACAGCAATAAATTTACAGATTCTTTAGATATGAAAAGCTGTTAAAAGTTAGTAATTTATTTGGCAACATCATTGCTCTATAAGCAACAACCAATACACTATTGCATCTCTTGAATGGGGTTGGAGTCAGCAAGACTGATTCTATAGATGCTTAATTTAATACTGAGCACGTTTTATAAAGTATTTGTCCAACAAATCTGACACCTGACTTTCACAGCCGAAAACTTCAATTATACAATTTTTAGATTAACCCTTAGAAATGAGGAACCCCTTAAAAAAAAAAAAAACAAAAAAAAAAAAACAAAAAAAGAAGTCTTTCCTTCAAGCACACTGTTACAAGAAGCTTGCTTCACAGCATAATAGCAGACAAACTAGTCTTGTAACACAAAAACACAATTTTAAAAAGTCCACAAGCTTTTCCAAGTTTTCAATGACAAACAGAAATGCTGGTCAATACTCAAACTCCTCTTCTGCAGCCAGCCACCATTTGCTCCACCTCAGCTAGATCCTTATACTGACTTCTGTGAATCTCTGATTCAGCTTCAGCAGCCTTGGACAGACTAAAGATATAGAGCACCTTGAAGCCCAGTGAGAACCAATTAAAAGTCTTTCTGCCAGCCTAACTAAACATGTTTATAAGAATGTGGGGAAAACAACAAACAACAGAAAACAATTACAGAAGACAAGGAAAAGGAAAAACTATTGCAATGTTCATTGAAGACAGACTGGAATGTCCAAAATTACTTGAATTCTGAAGGTAAATGCTCTCAAGGTATGCTCTCATCATAGGCTTCTCATACAAACTGATCCATTTTCATCTTCAGGGAATCAAAAAGTTCTTTTCTTTTCTTTCCAATGAAGGTTTACTGTAATTTATATCAACCTGAATGTAACCACAGCACAGAAGCTGCAGGAGGCAGTAAGTCTCAAGAGAAGCTGACATAGTCAAACTATGCATCTGCTTTAATGACCCATTAATTCTTACTTTCTAATACACATTCAATACACATATTTCAGTTTATTAACTCTTAATACCTGTCAACTTATTACCTCTACGAAAATCTCATACTACACTACACTGCAGTACTGCATAATGCCAAACAGATCTAAATAAAAAAAGAAGCCCAGCTTCTCTGGCAGCATTCTTTGGCAAGTCCCAGATCAATTTCTTTTGGCAAGAACTGTGTGGCCTTTGACCAAACTGAAAATAAAATATTCAGGGTTAGGATGTCTTGTTTGACTAACTCTCCCATAATAGTTTTGATATTTTCCCCCGTCAATGGACTTATCAAACAAGAGAAACAAAAAAACTCCACAATTCTGGAATACAAAAATGGTAGTTAAGCTGAGAACAAATTCAAAGTTTTTCCTCACCCTTAGATTCCAAGCAATCCTGAAACACAAGACTGAATTTTGGTTCAGACAACAACATGATTCAATAGAATTCTTAATTATTAGTACTTTACTAAAATACAAGCCCTCCATTTTCCTTACTAAATGGTTTTCACACCTGTCCTTCATACATTGACTTTCATTGCTTCTATAGACCAACCTGTTTTAAAACATTTGATTAAAGACATGACCTAGCTTCTCTTGATATTAATACATTTCAAAGAAAGCTACTTTCTGTGTACTATATAGAAAAACAATAGATTTAATAACCAAGATGGAGTTTCATTTTCAGATATCTCTAAAATGGGTAACAAAGATCCAGTAAAAGAAATAGCTGGAAAAAAACATTTTGAAGACATTCTGAAGACAAATAATTTTAGGAGACATTCATCCCTTTTACCAGTCATCTCTCAGAAATCACAGAATCATAACCTATCCTATCCTGTATCTATAACCTCAGATGGAAGGGAATCACAAGGATCATCAAGCCCAACTCCTGGCCCTGCACAGGACAGCCCAAATAATCCTGCCATGTGCCTGAGGCACATCTTCCCCCCACATACAGGGTTGTCCCATCCCAACTGCAGAACCTGGCACTTGCCCTCATTAAACTTCATGCAGCTGGTCATATCCAATCCTGTGATTTGTCAAGGTCTCTCTGCTGGGCGTCTATGACTTCCAGGGCTCAAGAGCTCCTCTCAAGTTGGTGCCATCAGGAAACATAGTAACAATACTAAAAAGATAAAAACAAGATGCCCAAAACTTGTACATGCTAAAAAAATAATCAAGTAAAACACTGCCATAGGAATACTCTGGATTTTCTCATGTGTCAAAGGAAAAATATTCAAACTTCAATCATGAGCAGTTTAAATAAACTGGATTCCTGTTGACATTATGTTAGGTCTTTTTCAACCTACACCTATAGACAGCTCTTTCCTGCAAATCTGATCTTTCAAGTAAGCCACAACCTTCTCAACCCAGAAACTTGCAGGAAACATGTAATGATACATTCTGACAGAGGAAATTTTTGAAAATTAAGAAGAAAAAGTCAAGTCAGAATGCAGGAAGTGTTTATTACTGGAATACTACAAGGCAAGGACTTTGATGTTTGACTCCAGTCCCTCTTGATTTCCTCTTTTCATGCAAATGAAATCATTAGCTGTTTACTGGAACATAAATTGCACTGCAGTTATAAATAGAAGATAAGTTAGTGGGGGAAATCTCTGAAACATTCTGACAGTCAAACACAGAACTACTTTAGGAAAGCATACTCACATATTCTACAAAGCACAGTATTCTTGACAAGGAATGTGTCAGGTATTTGACTAACCTGCCACTGCATTTAGGAATAAACAACACACAGCAACTGCTGTCAGGTGCTGAAAGCACTAAAGCCAAATGTTACTGCCCACGTTAGCAAGCACGTACACACACATACGTTACACAGGCACATCTCTCATTAAAATGAAGGTAATAAAAAACCCTGAATTTGCTAAAGAGGAGGCAACTAGCACACACATACTGAACCCTTATGAGTCCTCTGATTAAATCAACATTTAACAGTCTGACTGCTCATTTAGAAATGAAAAGACAAACTTAGAAGCCTAACTTTCTTCATGATTAACTGTATACACAAGCAGATAATGACTTCAAATATTTGCATGACTTTCGCAAAACCACCTTCCATCAGAGTACAATCTCTATTCCCCTTATTGGTGCAAAATTAAGATGCAATTAGTTTGTTCAATAACCTTTGATTTCAACAAACCGATTTCTACTCTACCTTCTATTGTCACTGAACATAAAATCTGACATTTATATGAAAGAAATGTTTAATTAGAATTTAGTGTCCCCTAGTGCTGGGCTGAGCCTGGATGGCAGCTAACTGTTCCCTCAGTCACTCTGGCACAGATGGAAGAGAAAAGGAAGACCTAAAGTGAAAAAACATTTGCTTACCACCTCCCACAAGCAGACTCATGCCCAAGTGGTCCCCTGGCTGATGGAGGCCACCTACCCTGCTGCCTCCACTCTCTTTTTATTGCTGACCATGGCACTGCACAGCCCAGGGTGCCCCTCTGGTCAGCTGGGGTCTGCTGTCCTGGCTGTCCCCCCTCCTGGCCTCTTGAACCCCTCACTGAAGGGGTCAGCAGGGTGAGAAAAAGAGCTGGCCTTGATGCTATGCAAACACTGCTCAGCAACAGAAAACACAGGGTGTGTGTTATCACCACTGTTTTGTGTTATCAACACTGTTTCGGTCAAAAATAAAGAACACAGCACCATACTGGCTGCAATGACGAAAATTACTCTACCCCAGACAGGTCCAATACAGCCTACTTAAAAACAACAGGAAAAACTTGAACCTAGTATGTCTATCTAATGCAGACAAAGTAGGCCCCTTATAGGCTGACTAAATAAGTTGTGGAGATTTCACTAACTTTGACTAACTAGGCCCCTTTGATTAAAATTACAATTCCGTCCTTCTTAATATAATTACAGTGTATCTGCACCCAAATAAAACATCTACCCGCCCCCTCCTCTCCACATTTTCTTTTTCAGCAGTCACAATTAAAAACAGTGTGTAAAACACTGTATTATTTCAAACTGGGGAGGTGCACAATGCTTAATTTTGAATACTCTGCATCTGGTCATCACTGTGGATGGAATTCTAGAGTCGTGCTTTGGGTCTTGAAAAACTGTGTATATAAGAGAGAAAGATTCCTCTGTTCTTAGTCTAAATCTCATCCATCTTCTTTTCAGTTCTTTTCAGAACAGCTTCTAGTTCCTCGCTTGTTTCTCTTGCCCAGGTGCAAACAATTTTCAAGAAACAGAGTACCTCACAATAATGCCATGTCAACATCTTTGTTATGAGGCTAAACAAAAAGTCCACCCACTGCACTGCTCTCACATTGAAAGGAACAAGTTCCTCCATTTAGTATTTAATATATATTAAGTGTAAACTGAAAGTTTCTGCCATATTTTGCAGCAGCTGCTAAAGCAGGAGTCCCACTTAAATATCCAGCTCAAGTAATGCAGTTGCAGTTAGCCCTTCCTGAGTAATCAGTACAGACAGAACATCCACCTGACATTTACCTCAAGCTACACAATGAGTGTCATATACCTGCCGTGCTCACTGCACACTGCAGAAGACAGAATACTGAAATTAGAGCACAATACATACAGAATGCTTCTCTCGTGGTAGAGACTGCCCAGTGTGGAAGTGCCACAGTAAAATCAAGCATCTGTCGAAACAAAAAAAAAAATACAAGTGCAATGTGCTGTGCTGTACAAGAATGACAAGCTAAATACAAACCTCCTGGTAAAAACCACTTACAAAAGATGTCTGGCAGCTAAGGACTCTAAATAGCACAACTACATGATGCCATCTAGCAAAACCATAAAGGCAGATGACTAGAAAGTATATAGCAAAAAGCAGCTTACAAGTGCTTAAAAGAGTATCAACAACAGAAAGATACACAAAAAGCCTGACAACTAATTTCCCAGTGTGATGAACAAATCCTCTAACATCCACAAATAAAGACAGAGCTTTGAATGTAACACCTCTCCCATTATAAAGACCTAGCTTGTAGGGTGTATTATTTAATGGTCCATCACACAGAAAGAAAAAGGCAAGGAAAAAGGGGTGAAATGCAGAAGTTCAGTATAGGTTGTACTGGGGGAAGTAGGAAAGACTTGGCATGCACAGTTCTGGTTCACACTCAGACCAACAGGACACTGATTTTGTCCTGCTACTCATCCAGGTTTACATACTTGGAGGAAGAGAGCAGTTGAGAACAATTCTACGTGCAATCTCGTAATTCTTATGTCTGAAAAGCACATGTGAAATCACCTGGCAGTAACATTTTACCAATATTTCTGAGAGAAAGCAAATTACTGAAATTTATCTAAGATCCTTTGCAAGCCAGAAAAACAAAAACAGTAAAAAGTAGCCAGTGGCTAGCTAACTAATTATTTTCTTCTTTTACTAAAACTAATGAAAAAATGGAGAAGGCTGTGCAGAGGAAACCAAGCCACACATTTACTCTAGACTAGCTTCCCCTATCTTCCCAGTAATGCAACAGAGGTGAGTGTGTGCTGTAGTAATTATTTGATCTGTAAGAAAGTAATTTTTAAATATACTGTCTGCAATACTTAGTCTGGTCAATTTACCCTTGCAAAAAAGTCCATTACATGGACCTTGCCTAATTAAAATAAATGCCATCTATATAGCAATAAATGTTATCAACGTTAGGATCAAGGAGCACCTGAAAAAATACACTACTTCTTTAATATAAAAGATTATTTTCAGTTTCATGACTATTTCTCTTCTAGCAGTAAAGAGCAAAACCTTCTTACACATATATTTCTTTCAAAATGTTTAATAAAAGCAGCTTGCTAAAGGGAGAGGAAGAAGAGTCTTGGTCTTTTTCTAAGAGTGCTTAAGTTAAAGCTTCATTTAAGAGCACTTTAAAAACTGGAAAGCACTGCTAAAAAGGCTCTGACAATGTTTTTGTCTTTGCCCTATACCAGTTTGCCATAAAAAATGGACTTTGCCACACTCAAAGTTATGCATAGAAAAATCATCTAGATTACAGATGAAGCATGCTATGAAAGCAGGGATAACCACACCAACTGCATGCAAATGACTCAAAATCAGCATATCCTCAAAAGAGCCCAAAAGAAGGATTTACCCAGCAGCATGGTAAAGAGGCACTTTACTCATCTTGTAGTAAAGAGAATTGGGGTACTGCTCCTCCCACACCTCCTATCTTCTCCTAGTCTGTAATTTAACTATAGATATGAAATAAAAAAAATAAAAAATGCCCAAAAGGTAGGAAACTATGAAAGAAAGAATTTTTCACCACAGACATTACACACTTTGTTGCTATTAGGCCCTGAACATTTGAGAAAAAGCATGTCTTTGTCCAGGTTTCAACACATTCATACATCACTCTTCAACTGCAAAGCCAATGAATTCCCAGTAGACGCCTCTTCAAGTTACACTTGTTTGTCTCAGAAATTTTCCAGCAAAACTTGGGCGCTTCTAAGTTGACATTCAGCCTCCCGCTGAAACTGTTTTCATGAGATGAAAAAAAGACTAAAAGGATACAAAGAAGACATTACAAAACCTGTTAATTTCTTACAAAGGCAAGTCCCCCCAAGATCTCTGCATCACAGTATCCGTTTTACTATGTCAAATCTTAAGAGCAGGAAAAACACCACCCACATATTGAATATTTTCGAAATTCCTATGTAACCTTTCACTCAAGTACCTTTAAGATTAAAATATAAAATTCAGAAACCAACTGAGACACTCATATTTGTAAGAATAATAAAGAAACTATATTTTAATACTAATCAGATCAATATAAAATAGCCTATCTGAAGCAGGCACATTAGCTTCCTAATAGCTTATTTCAATACAATTAAAAATATAAGTTGGAGACCTATTTGGACACAAAGCTATGCTGCAAAACCAAATTTTCAGCAATAAATGAAATTTTTGAAGGCCAAACATAAGCAACAAAGATCAAAGATAATTTCTGTAACCAATGAAGTGATTTAACATTACGTCACTCTCACAAATGACATTTTAGTCTTCAGCTAAGAAAGGGTAAAAAAACTCTAAGAAATATTTAATGTTGCAGATGACTGCAGCAGCCAGGTATTTTTCAGGTATGTAAAGCAAACTTTACATGAGTCTTCTTTCAGCAAGTGAGGAATTGGTTACAGATCAAATAAACATTTTATCTTGGTGGATGCCAGGTCTCTCTAGCTGCTTCAATTTGTTTAGTTGTGGCAACTGTATAGAGTATAAAAGCAGCTGAGTGCACTGCTATTATTTGAACAGATTCCCAACAAATACCAAAATAAAATTTTTAAAAGGAGGAAAAAAAAAAAAAGAAAACAAACAAACCTACAACCAGAAGAAAACCTACAAGGATGAAACACAGTGGAGCAAGTTACAGAGCAGGACTATCTCACAACCTCTCCATTTTTATGGGACTGAATTACAAGATGCCAGGAGAACCTGTAATGAACAGCTACCCTGTACTCAGCTATCATTTTTAAGTGATATTCTAGTTTCCAATATTTATCACTCCCTTTTCTTGCTTCAGTGGTTCTACACCACAACTCCCTTTTGCTGTGGCTTTGACCAATCCTACAGATGCCTGGAAAGGCTGACCTGGAACAGAGACTAGACAGAGCAAAAGGAATAAAACAGGTATTTGTATTTACTGAAAGGATACACTTTGGGCAGTGCAAAAGCCTGTCCAGGGCTACACCTAAATCAAATCCAAGATGGATCCCAGTCATGAGTTTTTACACTTTTATAAGTTTTTATAACCTACATATTGGGGTCAATTGTCCAACCACAGCCCCAGGTTACAAAGTCTCAACCCCCTTCCCTTCACCACTGTTTATGCTTTTTGGGTACTGGTTGTCCTTGATTCTGTAGCTGGGAAGGGACTATTTCATCTAACTACCCTGTGGAGAGAACTTACTTACACCTAATGTGAAGTTTCAGAGTTACAGACTAAGCAGCTGAGACTCTGAAAATTTTAAAAGCTGAAACCCAAGGCATCACTATCACAATACTACAGCACTGGTTTACTTCATTGCATGTTTTTCATTCCTATAGCAACTGGCTATTGCTTTGCTTTAAATGGATGAACCTGATTCTCCTTTCTAGACATGTTTCTTGAAGGATTTCCAAATACATGCAGGTATTGTGATGGCTCCCTGAAAAATTTTAGTAATGTATTTTCTTCCAGTTTATTACCTGCTCCTCCAAGGACACCGCATCTGTCATGTTATGCAAGCATGCACGTATTTCAGCACATATCCCTTATAACCTATCTTGACTTTGGATTACAGAAATAGTTACGTGTACACAGAAAATACAGATTGAAGAACTGCTGGTGGAAAAGAGCAACCAGAACACATACATTAGGTACAACTTAATTAGGCCAAACTAGTGGGGAACACAACATTAACAAACAAAAAGGCCACGTCCAAGAAGCAATTACAAATGCAGTTAATTGTGTTCAGACACCAAGAATAGGACTGAGGGGTGGTGTGTTTGTTTTACAGCTGCCAGAAATTCCCATCATTGAATCCATACTGCAGCAGCAACCAGACAACAACTCCAAAGTCTTGCTGTGATTGTTCATCTCCATCACACCACTCTGAAAACAGGATTCACTTGAGCATCTAACAGTCTCCTGGAAACACTGAACTCATCAATGCATCACTAAATGGATCTTCCCAAAAAACTGCTTCCTAGTAAAAAAGACTCTTCCATGTACACTTAGAAATTACAAAGGTAACTCCATGCATGTAACACGTTTTGCATACAACTTACATGAAGTTAAGCCACATCCACTAATGTTTAAAATCTGAAAGCTAGGTTAAATGCATTTACCAGTGAGTGTTCTGAGAAAGCTATTTTTATAAAAAGGCATTCTTTGGCCAACACAGAGTCCTTGATTTTATATTTTTTATTTATATATTCTCTGGCCAATCCAGTCTACTTTTTGTATTCTTTTTCTTATTTTAAAGTAAACATTAAATTGCTTTATCCTGTTGGAATAAACAGGAAGGATATCTTCAGCTTTAAATTTACAGGCTTTCAATCAAGCTTGTATCTCATAAACTTGCCTTTGACTGTTCCTTAGACTTCATATAGTTTCACAATGACACTTTACAGACCCTATATTGCTCTTCTTTTCTTGCTCTCTTGAGAAAGTCTCACTTAAATGCTACAGTAAATCAGTTCTACTGGAAGTAAAGACTTTGTGAAAACATTTTCAGATGTGTAAAGTAAGTTAGTTTGCTTACTTAAAGTTAGGATAACAGAGAACAAAAAAAAAATTCATACTGGAAAAACAGCCTATAGTATTATTTCCAATTTTAGAAGGAAAACACATGACAAATGGTTTAAATCATGCACCCTGTACACAGGAGCACAAGCAGGCCCAAAACCAAAGTCCAAATCCCAATGCTTCATGTCTAACAAAGCTCACAAAGAGGGTATGCTACAGCTCCTGCATTTAAGCCCCCTGCCCTAAAGATGACATCATAACTCTTTTTGTCTGATGTCTCCACTGCAAAATCCCAAGGGAGTTACGGCTATCCATGTCACTGTAACCGTTCAGTTCCTTTTTCTATACAGAGGAATATAATGTATGTCAGTGCTGTGCTTAGCAAAGTCAAATAATTTATAACTTTGATGCACACCATTGCAAAGGTAGACTTTTAGACTTAACATTAACTACTGTCTTTTGATACACCACAAAGACTTGTGCCACATATTGCTCCTGGGCAGACACAACGCTCCCCACCTTGAAATCTTTACAGCCTAATTCCTACCACTGCAGCAGATTTAGCACAGAGTCCTGGCTAAAAAACATGAAAAAAAAAAAAACTGGGTGAAAAATCACCCAGTTTATACCAGCTGCCTTAAGTAACCTAAGCCAATCCTGCCAGCAATCACTCTTGCCACTCCTGACTTTCCCCAGCTATTCAGGCGTGTAGAAAGAGAAAAATGCTCATATGCATTCAATTCAACAAGCCTTCAATTTCACATGTAGAAGCAGAAATCATTGTCTACTGAGGTTATCAGAATGCCACCTGAAAAAATGGGACTACAAGAATATGCTGTGAAACACAGAAAGAGAGAAACAAAATGCTGTTGTAGCAGGTATATACACAGATGACAGAGTTACAGAATAAGCTGGGTTGGAAGGGACCCACAAGGATCATGGAGTCCAACTCCTGGCCCTGCACAGCATCATCCCCAGGAGTCACACCATGTGCCCAAGAGTACTGTTCAAATGCTGCTTGAACTCAGTCAGGCTTGGTGCTGTGACATGTTAAAAAGCAAACGTTAATCAAGAAAACCACTCTTTATTCACTACCAATCAGTAAATTTGTTTTAGACGCAATGCCCTGTCAAAGAGCATATAATTTACCAGCTTCCTTCCCATACTATCTTGTTCTCCTAAACAGGCACAATTTCAAGAGACTTCTATTCAAATCAATGAACTGGATTAAGTAATTTACTTGCCACACAAATTAAAAAACAAAAGCAAGTTTGCTCAACAAAGTAAAAGAAAAGTTGGTTGCTTAATCACATCCATACTATATCTCATATCTAAACTAAGAGTGTATTACACTTTAATAACACACCACATCAAATTAAACTACTTCCCTGATAGAACTGTCATTCTCCATAGTGACTGCCTTTTTCAACAAAAAAAAAAAATCCAACACACTGGTGGAAGCACACCTTCCTCAATGTATCATGGCAATATACTCACAGTATCATGGCAAACTATTAAACAATTAAATCAGTTAAAATACAGAATTATGTAATAATGCCATTTCTTCATTTTGACTTCTTCTCATTATTCACAGACCATTTCTGTCATATAATCCTCGCCCCAATTTTAAGATATTTTTCACATGCTTTACTCTGAAAAGTCTTAGTAGAAAAGGGTTGCTCAGCATCCCAGAGTACTTGAGGACCTCATAAGTGCCAGAGTTCTGTATGATAAAACTCATGGAGTAGAGGGACATCCGACATTAGAGCCATAGATAAGTTGAAGGAGAATAAATGTGCCAGGTTCACCCAGGCCTTCAAGCCCAACGCTGGCCTGAAGACCTGGCCCCCATATCCAGGCCCCTATCTTGCCCAGGGCTCCCTATATTCCTTCTTCTATGTATTCATATGGCAGCACTTCTGCGAACCCCGTAACTGAAGGTCAGAACTACAAACTCTGCCGGGTTCCCCCGCCCCAAAATCCGTGCACCTTTTCCCCACCTCCTCCAAAACACTAATACTGTTCCAGCCACACTAGGTTCCCCATCCCCTCTGCCCCCAAGCCCACAGCACTCACTCTGCAGCGCCCTTGGCCCTATCCCACCACCAGGCTCCTCTTCCCCATAGCACCTCCCAAAAACCGCTGGGCACCCCCTGCCCAGCGCCCCCGGCCGCACCTCACGGTCCTTGAGGCCCAGCAGCAGCACCTCCTCCATGAGGGTGAGCCGCGTTTCCTTGGAATCGCCCTTCTCGTCGTCGCCGGACTCGTCCCGGCGCCCTTCATCCTCGAGGCCGCCGCCGGCGCCCCGCTCCTTATCGGCAGCGGCGGCGCTGCGGGAGGCCTCGGTCCGGCGCTGCACCAGCCCGGAGCTGCGCTGGGTCAGGGAAGTCATGGTGGCGGGGAGACAGCGAGGCTCGGGCGGCGGCTCGGGGAGGGGACGGGCCGGGCTGGAGCCGCTCCGCCCTACGCGGCCCGGCCGGGGGCAGGCATGGGGAGCGGGCCGGTCCCGGGGCGGCCGCGCTGGCGGCGGCGGCGGCGGCTCAATATGGCGGCGCGGGCTGATGTCAGCGGAGGATGTGGCAGCGGCGGGCGGGGCGGCGCCGGAAAGGACCCGCGGCTGAGGGAGCGCGGCCGTGACCCGGGGCGGGAGCTGCGCTGACTTCGGGCGCGGGGGTGCCCTTCCCCACGGCCGCCAGTGCGCTTGGCTTCATACAGACATTAAAGTTGGAAGAGACTTCGAGACAATCCAGTACAACCGTCCGCCCTGAACTGTCCCTGTAACCCCTAAACCACATCACTCAGCGCCGGACCCAGACAGCTCTTGACCTCCAGGGATGGTGGCTCCAGCACGTCCCTGGGCAGCCTGTTCCAAAGACTAATCACTCGAGTTCAGACACAAAACCGTGTCCGAGTGCTGGCGCAGCGCCCCCAGCCCCTTTCACCCCCAAGTAAAGCATTCGAGGGCAGGTGAATGCGGCGATGGCAGCCAGGGCTGGTGGAAGATCAAGGTGTGGCCCAGGATCGGGGCAGTGACCGTACCTGGGGTTAGGCCCAGGACCGGGGCAGTGACCGTACCTGGGGTTCGGCCCAGGACCGGGGCAGTGACCGTACCTGGGGTTCGGCCCAGGACCAGGGCAGTATCCTTACCTGGGGTTCGGCCCAGGACCGGGGCAGTGTCTGTACCTGGGGTTAGGCCCAGGACCGGGGCAGTGTCTGTACCTGGGGTTCAGCCCAGGACCGGGGCAGTGTCTGTGCCTGGGGTTCGGCCCAGGACCGGGGCAGTGACCGTACCTGGGGTTCGGTCTTGGTAAGGCCGCACCTCGAGTGTCCAGCGAGCAGTGCTGGGCCCCTCATAGGACACTGAGGAGCGAGTCCAGAGAAGGGCAGCGGAGCTGGGGAAGGCTCTGGAGCAAGAGTCTGATGAGAAGCAGCTGAAGGAGCTGAGGGTGCTTGAGAAAAGGAGGCTGTGGGGACCTTATCACTCTTTGAAGCTTCCTGAAAGGACAGTGTAGCCAGGTGGGGGTCAGCCTCTTGTCTTGGCAGGACAAGAGAATACAGCCTCAAGCTGTGCCAGAGTAGGTTCAGGATGAATATTAGGAAGCATTTCTTCACAGAAAGAGTGATTAGACATTGGACTGGACTGTCTAGGGAGGTGATCATCCCTGGAGGTGTGTAAGGAAAGACTGGATGTGGCATTCAGTGCCATGGTCCAGTTGACACCATGGTATTGTGTCACAGGTTGAACTCAAAAGATCTCAGTGGTCTTTTCCAGCCTCTTTGATTGTGTGATTCTGTGATCCCTGTCCATAGCAGAGGGTTGGAATGAGATGATCTTTAAGGTCTCTTCCCACCCAAATTCTGTGATTCCATGATTCTATGTATATGTACATGTATCCATCAAGTGAACTCAGGTGAGCTCTTGACAGTTTTCACTTCAGATTTTGGAGATGGAGTTCCTCAGCTCCTCTGTTGATAGGCAGCTTTTCAAACCTTTTGCCCTTTTGCATATGCACAGCAAAAACTCAAAAAGTGCCTGTCAAGGCTAAATCCCATGTAAGTTTTCAGGCAGTGTAATTTGTTCCAGAATAAAGTATTTATGGATTAGGCAAGGATGGCTTACACTTACACAGTTAGAATATTGCATTTAACCATATCAAGATATATAAATACAAATATAGGTAAAATAAGTATTTACTATATAAATAAAATACAAGAATAAATAGAGGGTTGCTTTTAGTGAGTTGTTTGTTTGGTGTTTTAATTTGTTGTTGGTTTTTTTAACTGGACTCACTGTTAAACTGAACTGTTTAGCAAGAGCTCTGAGTCACTCTGGAAGTGACTTCAGCTTTCATTATTTTCCACAATCCCAGCTCTTGCATCCCCTGCTATTGTGACTCAGTGACAGTTTAGTGCAGATAAGAAAGAATAGCAGATGGACATTCCTGATCCCCAGAGGATCTGGATCACTCATGCAAGTCTTTGCTGTTTGTTCCTCGTCTGGTTTTTGAGGCCTGCTGATTATTCACAGTCCACTTACTGTGCAATGTTCTTTTTTTCTATCTTTTTGGGATTTTTTTATTAATTAAAATGTCCTACTGTACCAGCTCAAATGCCAAACCAAAGCTGAAGAATATAGCATCACTGTTATTTTTATCAAATTAACGTTTTCTCAAAGAAGAGATACCACAATATCACTACAAGATGTATTTCCTGGAAATGTCATTTCTGAGTTTTAATTAAACTCAAACAGTTATTAATTTAGTCCTCTCTGAGAAACTTGGATATTTTCCTGAGGATTACAGTCCAGATGACAGGCATGTAATTAACCTGGGTCATTCCCTTTGCCTTCTTTTAACATAGTCACTGTGTTAGCTTTCTTCCTGTTCTTTGGAGCTCCCAAGATTTATTGAGAGTCATATTTAGGGATCAAAAAGAGGTTCCAAAAAGCTATTTAAAAACCTGTATGTAAGCTATCCTCACTTACTGATACAAATACTTAGCTGTAGTGCTGTTGTTTAAATTTATTTTTTTAAGTACTGTTACTGGAAAGAATTTAATCTTTGTCAAGTCTGATAATATTTACCTGTTTTCCTAGAATGCAAAGCTATTTGTTGATTACATTTTCTGACAGGATTGTTAACAATTCTTACATTTCACTTTAGTAATATCATTGGTATAATTTGCCTTGTACCTATGTTCAATTCACATTCAAGCACAACTTGCATTTTCTCTAATTCCTATCTTAAATTTTTATTAGTAGAATGCATCGTTTGGGCTGTTACAATTATTTTCACTTTTCCACTAGATTACAGTGGCATTTCAGTACATTTTCATTTTGTCCTGATTGCATTTTAAAGGCTTACTAATGGAATGTCCATTATCAGCTCATAATTTTTTCTTTGTTTTGTTGCTTTGGGTTTATTTTTTGGGGGGGTGGGGGGGGTTGTTGTTGGTTTTTGTTGGTTTTTTGTTGGTTTTTTTCAATCCTTTCCTGAAGGCCCTCAAAGGACTCATAATTCCTTTCAGTTTTGTAAAAATCAGTCTTTAAAAATAATTGCTAATTGTATTATTGATTTGCCCTCTTTTCTGTATTTTGTTTCAAAAGTGAACAAATTAGGATCGCTTATAGGTTAATCACTTTTTGTTGATCAGTTTCATTTTTATTATGATGAGCTGTCCAGTGAACCTCCTTACACTTAACAGTCACTTTTTTGACTTAGAAACACAGGTGTTTGCACAAATTGAATGGTGTAATTTCAAACAAATATATTTCTTCATTATTAATTTCATTTCTGACTCGTTCCCTGATGAACATAAACAAAGAAGTTCAGCATGAATCAAATTAAAAACACATACACTTGAATTTTGAGCTAATTAAATTTTTTTACACTATTGGAACACTATACAGAAAACCAAAATCTGAATGAAAAGGATAGCAAACAAGACATGTTTCAGCACGTGATTTTGTTGTTGATCCTTTCTACGCAGCAGAGACCTGGTGTGCCAGAGAAGAACACTCTGGATACTCATCTAAGAGAGCCTTTGTCATGACCTTCATAACTGCAACTTATTTTACAGTGCCAAGCAGTCTTTGAAAAATATTTCTGAGTCCTGCATGGCTTTATCGGGAGTTCAGAAGGCTGTGGCCCCAAACACTGCAATGTGTGGTTGGTGTTGTTTGGGCTGTCACTGGGGCATCTTGTTGGGTACAGACTCTCCTTCCTTCTCCATCCCAATGCCAGTGGTATCCAGAGAGTTGAGGCCCAAAATCTTCAAGACACTGTTAAGAAGTAATAACGCAAAAGGCTGTTATCTATAAATAGTTTTGATCATCTTGCAGTAAAATGACCTTGTAATGCATCCTAGTTTATCCTTAAGCCCATCTCTGGCAGAATGCATTAGTCTTCTGAAGTAGCTAGGATATTTTTAATTGCTGCTAGCCAAGTGGGAGGTTGAAATAAAAGGGAAAAGAGCAAAGGCGTGAATCTGAGAGTCTTACTTTCTGTTGTGCTAGTTGCAGTTGCCATGATTTGCTTCTTCATGGGAGCAGAGATTACCTCAGTGATGTCAGCAGGAAAAGTGAGTGGCAAACTGATTCCAAGCATGTGTTGGGACATCAGGTCAGGAAAAGAGCAACTTTATTTAACACCTGAGGTAGGAGCTCACATTCTTATAACTACAAACAAGCATTTCACAACTTGGACATCAAGAGCATGACACAGAGTTGGCTGAAGTGAGAAAATGCAGACTCCTCATCTTAATAGATTTGCTAGGCTCTGGGACTTCAGACACAAAGGGTCCTAATGCTCCTGTCACAGTATGGCAGGCAGATTTTCTCCTGAAGAACAGTTAGACTAATAGGGTGTGCATATTTTGAAGCTGACAGCAAGAAAACAGGAGTTGTTTTCCAGAAGGAGGCTGGCTCTGCCATGGCTCCACTATCCAGCAGTTTCACCAGTCAAGCTTGTTTACATTCCTGCCTGTGTCTTCCATTCCCTCCCAGTGAAAGTTTGACACTCCCAATCAGGCCACTAAAAACAAGTGTCAGGTGGAGTCATGGCCTGAATCCCTGTGAGCATCTGATTTAAAAACAACAGTCAAGAAAAAGACCATGTTCCCCTGTATAGTTTTGGGGGTCTTTTGACAGGACAGTCTCATATATATGCACAGGATCATTGCTGAAGGAGTACTGTGCTAGAGTACAAAGTATGAAAACCTAAGGACCAGGACCAAATGGTGACAGGAAGTCCTTAAGGTCATAAAGTCTTCAATACCATGCTGATTACAGATATGCTGCTTGAATGCTAGACTAGACATTAATGCCAGCAAAGAATTGGAAACAAACTGTTGTGAGATTTGTTCTATCCAATATTATCAGTGTGATCTCCAAGAACAGGATTTTCACTGCCAAGAAAAATCAAAATGCTGAAAGGTACAGAGTGATGAAAGAATGAGAAGATCAGAGATAAGAGACAAGTGAGCAGACTTGTGTGTGATACTGTATATGAGAAGAAACCAGATTTAATCATAAACTGACCCTAGAAGTTGTGTCTGGTAATACAATGATAATGTAAGATTTTCTCTGAGTTTCAGCTGCACCTGTTTTATTCATGCTGTTGTTTTGGTTGCTAAATAAATCCTTCAGCAGCCAGTGCAGACCAGCTGGGTTTTTCTTCCTGGTTTTAAGAAGGGATTTTCCAAAACTAACAGCAAAATATTCTAAGTAAAACAACAGTTACTGATGACTCTTTCTAGCTGTACAACAAACTTTCATTTGGCTTTTAATGCCCAAGTATTTGGACATTGTTTGAATTGTCAATTTATAAAGCCAAAATTTGCCAATGTACCTTTTGCAATAGCCACTTTTTAAGCTTCTTCCTTAGGATGATGCAAGGATATCCTAGGCTTCTCAAACAATTATGTATTTAATTACTGCTTAATAATTGGCATAAATGCCAATGTTTAACATTGAGCTCATACAGAATCAGAGGCAGACACTTAGTAATAAAATTTATCTTCAAAGGGCTTTGGGTTAAAAACCAGGACATGCTACTTTTAAGTTTTATATCTACAAATACAATAAATTGTTGGTTTTAAGAAAAAGAATGACTGGCATTTTGGGAAGACCAAAGGCAGACATGGGAAAGCACTGTGCACATTTCCTCATTTAAAAAGTGGAGGTTTTTATTTTGAGTATTTCCAGATCCTCTCATTTTCTTATCTCCAGGAGAGTTCAAGTGATTGCTAGTTCCTGAAGTCTTTGTATTGTAATAGCATTTTCCTCCTTGTGTCTGAGTGAAATTCTTCAGCAGCAAGGATCTGTACTGGTTATTTTAATACTACAATTACAGTTCTGAAATCATAAGGACAAAATTATCAGTCAAAGTGCTTTTTGTAATTGAGATATCTTTTCATTTCTACACAGGGATCCTGTTCAACCAGCTTTCCTAGGAAAAATGTGCAGTTTTCTTGACAGATATTCATTGTGCAAAATGAGTCTAATGAAACCTTCACCAAAACTGTCTTTGGTATTTTGGCAAAATTTTAAGTGTTTAATGCAGTGGATTTTTTACAAGTTCAGCTTTGAAAAATCTTTACTCCACGTCCTTATGTAACAAATGCTTTACTATCTGTTCCTTGTAACATATAAAAATACTCATCAACTGATTAAAAAAATACATCAAGCCAGATGGCGCAAAGAAAATGTTTCCACAGAGTTGTAATTTACAAGATAAATAGTGATTAGAGCAGCATTCATGTTGTCTAAATAGAGTGTACTTGTGTGCATTTGGATTGTGTGTAGAATAAATGTCGAATACTCTTGGTAGGTTTACACCCTTTTGTTATGACCAAAGACCCATACACAGAGGATCAAATAATGAGTGGTAATTTTAGAACTGTAAATGTGAGGCAAACAGAGCCATGGGGTCAGTGAGGGAGAAAAGTACAGATTCCAGGAACTGGTAGTCACATTAGCTCAGAAAAGGTGTGTGAGCAGCTGGGAAATAGAGGAAAAAAATCTAGAAGCATTTGGTAGCAGCTGTCTCTGAGCCTCTATAAAAATTGTTTTAAGGGAGATAAAGCTGCATTTCCAAGTTACCTTGGTCTTGAGAAATCAGCCAAGTGCATTGCACTCTCTGTGTTGCTCCTGGCAGAGGTGGCACACCCTGCTTGTGCAGGGTAGTTTGTACTCCTGATGGCAGACAAGAGGTTGTGATCACAGGGAATGCCAGAAGGTTTTTAAGTCTGGCACACATGTCAATACCTTCCATAGAACCTTCTATCAAGGGAGCAAAAAACACTGATAAACATTTGCAGATCAATTGTACCAACATCTCTGGAAGCATGTCTTATTAGTTTGCTGAAATTAGCCTTGAAAACATGGAAGAATAAAATCCAAGTCAAGTCCTAGGGAGCACTCTGTCTCACCCTCTCGCTGTGAGCTGGCTTGCAGCGGTTGACTATAACAATGGGAGAAAACTCTAGAAGATGTTTTTTGGAGGGCATGTACTTGCCCTTAGCTGGGGAATTTCAGATATGAGACTTGGCATCAGAGCACTGCCACCTTTCTGTGTTGACGTGTAATCCAAGTGCCTCTGATGCCTGCAAGACAGAGAGCTTCAGAGTATTATCCTCTGAACTGATCCCCAAAGGACTAAAACAAGTCAGACATGGACTGGTATTCTGGGGGATTAACTCTGCACTGGATCATATCTGTGAAAAAACATCTATCTTCTGTATTGTGAAATGGTATTATTACTACATCATTATATGGGACGGCTTTTAAAGCAATTTCACTGGCAAGCACTTTACCATCTATCCAAATATATAAATCTGCTGCAAAAGAGCTGCTATTCAAACAGAAAGCTCTTCCTAGGGATCTGCAAAGAATTTTTAAAGTGGATCTACACTGCAGACCACATTCCTAATTGAAATTGTCATGGTAATTTGAATGGATGGCACAAAGGCTGTTTAGGACATTAACTGCGTAATAGAGACTGATTAGCATTTCAGCATTGTTTCTAATGTTAGCCAGCTATTAAAAATTTATTTCTGACCAGTTGAATAAGTACATTTTCAGTCCTGATTGCACTTAAGAGTTCATTAATGAGCTACAAATGTGTAAGAATTCCTGCTATGTACTAACATAGCACCAAACATAAGGCTACATGTAAAGAACTAAGTAAAGATCACAGAATCACAGAGTAGGATCACAGAGTGGAAGGAACCCACAAGGATCATCACGTGAATGGCCCATATGGAGATCAAACCCACAACCTTGCATTATTAGCACCATGCTCTAAGCAACTGAACTCATCTCAAGGTTGAGAAGTACTTAACCTTGTATTTAACCTTCAGACAAAGAGCAAGGGGATTCTAGAATGTCTCCTGTTTGTTAAAATTAGTATTTGTAACTGTCACAGTGAATTCAAACAGGGCAGGAAGCTGACTAGTAATCAGGGATTGTCAGAAAACTCGGGGAAAAAAAAAAGAAAGATAATTTTACCATCAGCCTTGTACTTCCATAGAATGCTCATGTTTCTGTCTGTTGGTCTATTTTTTTCTCTCCCTGAAAGCTAGATTGAGGAAGAAGGTGGGGGATTTGAAACTTCACTGTTGAAGGCAAAGAGAGCTAAAACAACACCAGAAATACAAGGCAGAGCTGGAAAGGTTACAGGACTCTTTTTCTAGAGATGCTGGTATGGGGAAGGAGGACTCCCTGTTCAGAAGCCTCACTGCCTGTAGAGTGAACTGACAGCTTGGTGCATTTCCCTGCAAGCCCAGACGGGCAGCAGTGACCCTGACAAAAAGGGTGTTGAAAAACTTGGTGAGAGAATGGTTCCCCAAAACTTTTTTCCGTGTCTGGGAGGAAAAGGAAATGAAGTGTGAAAATGTGCTTGCATCACTTAATCAGTTTGGTGCACTGGTGTCTTACTGAGGGTCACTTACTTCTGCATTATTGTATTTATCTTTTTCTAAAGCTACTAATTTCTTGCAGATGTTACTTTGATCTGGCCAGAAGAATCTTTCCTTTCCTCTTGAATCCACTGACATTAAAGCTCCAAGCCAGACCAATGTATTTGTCTGGCTCAGAGCCTCAGGCTTAGAGCAGCAGCAGCAATGTGTGGCAGGTGACCCTCAGATCACTTTCCTGTGCAGCTTCAGAGCTGGCTACACCACACAGCCTCCCAAAAAATCTGCTTCCAGAGCTCCTGGGGGCAGTGGGATGCTCACAGCAGTAAACTACGTCAGTGAAGCCAGGATTACACCTTCAGGGCTCAAATGACTTCCCCAGGGAGGGAGGAGAGATGAAAAAGGATTAGCAGCTAAATTGTCACTGGTTGCAAATTAAGATGGAAGTTGGAAACAAAATCTTGGTGGAGAAACTCAGCTGATAACTGGTAGTAAAAATACATCCAGCAACCTAAAAAGGTGGTCCTGGTGTGGTGCAGGAACCTCCAAACAACAGGAATGTATCTATGAGGGAGGCCCATGGCTGCAGCAGAGGAATGAGAAGAGCTGCAGTGTATCTGTGTTTTCACCTGCATAGACAGTAAATCAAGATCTCTGCCTGGTTTACAAGGCATCTTTGGAAGAAATAAAAAAAAAAGTATCTCTTCCTGCTCTTGCTAAGGTACAACAAATGACATCTGAGCGTTCCATATTTAACAGAATATGTCACACTGATGAGTCAGCCATCTGCATCAAGGTGTCCTACTTTGGTGTGTGTGGCCTTTTCTCACTAAGTGTTTTCTCTAATATTTACTTATGTACCAGCTTAATTCTCTTTGCCAAGGCATAAAACAGTGGTTTTAATTAACAGCTATTTACTACACAGTTAAGCCCTTCAGAAAGAAAGTTTTAAAAAATCCCAACCAAAGCAAGAAATGCAGAAGCAGAACAAATGCATGAGCAGAAGAGACAAGATTTTACTGGCTTTAATGGTCAAAACACACCTGTGGCTGAAACCCAGCAAGGTGATCTCCCACTGCTCAGGGCCAGAGAGCAGGACCAGGTACTGAGCCAAAGCAAAGAAAGCACTCCTTATCCTGGAAGCATGGTCCCACTCTGAAACACACCTCTGAAAAAAACCCCAAACCCAAACAATCCCAAACCCCAAATTAGGACTTTCCTTCTTCTTTAAATCAAATGTATTCTGTTTCCCTCACTGTAAACTCAGCCTGGAATTGGAGAACCAACTTGACCCTTCACCATCAGTCATAAACATCCTGCAGCCAAAACCAAAGCATTGCTTGTATCTGCATAATCCCAAGGTTATAAACTGGCCTCAGATATGAATGTCATGTTTGAATGTGTTTGTTCATCATTATTAACACAAGGTTAATACAAAGTGCTAAGTGTTTCTGACCTCCTGTTTTGTCTGATGCTTTGCAAGGCCATGTTTCTCTTAGCTATACTACTGCATGGTAAGTAAAACTTCAGTAGATTATTTTTATGAAGGTGTGCTTCAAGCAGACAGTAGCAAGGACTGCATTTTGCCATTAACTTCAGGAAATACAGCAGTGAATATGAAGGACCAAGACTGTTTAGGGAAGAAGATGACATTTTTACCACTTTCCATGGGCATATTTGTTTTGAAAAATGATGGTGTGCAAAAATTACTCTAAAACTTGAAAATACATAGGCAGATGAAACTATTTCAATATATACTTTTTACTGTGGCTCTTTGGCACAGACAACAATTAAAAATATCAAGATTCCGAATTCTGCTTTATCTGCTAGTTTCCCTTCTGCAGGAAGGAATCTTTCTTGATCTGGGCAGTTGGCCAGCTCAGTGTCCAATTGGTTACTCCAGTTAGAAGCAAAGCATCTTTGATGCAGTTTGGTTTATTTACAAATATGTAAGAAGCCCTGCTGCTTGGAGCACAGGATAAATCAAACAGCTGGGGACAGCTTCTTTAACCCAGCTCTTTGAGCCAGCACCTGATCCAAGCACCATTTTGCAAGGCTTCTCCTGTACCAGTTCTCCACAGAGCAGTTCTTCACTTCATGCTCCTCCCTGCCCTCAGATTCATCTCAAAAGTCGGATGGAATTGACTCACCAAAGTGTCTAATGAGTAGTGGCAGAGCTACTCCCTGCCCCATATGAGGCAGACTGCTTAGACTGCCACAGCTCAGCAGATGATTTGGTGGTGGCCACGCTGAGATAAATTGGTAATTAATGTAACACCTATCTTTTCCTAGGAGGCCCAGAAAGACATTCAGGAGGCTTGAGGGATATGAATCAGTGGGTGATTCTCACTAAACAAGATCATCCTGCAAGCGTGGCCACCTGGGTGGTCCCCACTGGCAGACCAATGGTTAAATTAATTGAAAAAAATGCTAATAGAGACTCATTAAATATGTTGTAAGCACCTTTTAAACTCAGCCATACCTAAAGGGACTGAAAGTCCTGCTGTAAAGGCTTTCAGAAAGCTCACACAGTTGAAGAGATGCTGTTAAAGGGTGCAGTTGTGTTTAAGTGTTTGTGGTGGGTTGGCCTTGGCTGGCTAGCCATAACATACTGCCAGTTAAATCAGAGTAGGTTAACGAGTAGTAAGAATGAAAGTTTAAAAAGGCCTTCTCCTTTGGAGCACAAGGAGGGCATGCCCCCTCTTTTCCCAGGCTCAGTTTTGTTCATGATTTCCCTACCTCCACTTCTCCCAATGGCACAAGGGATTTGAGGGTGCAATCAGCTCATCACATGTTGTCCCTGCTGCTCCTTCCCCATGGGGAAGACTCCTCACACTCTTCCACTGCTCCAGTGCGGGGTCCCTTCCAGTGAGATAGTCCTTCATGGAATTCTGCAAGGTGAGTCCTTCCCAGAGGCTGCAGTTTTCATGGAATGTTCCAGCACAGGTCTCCTCCACAGGGTGCAGTCCCTCAGGAGCAGCTGCTCCATTGTGGGTTCCCAGTGGGTCACAATCCTGCTCCAGGCTGGGCTGCTCTCTCCACAGCCCACAGGTGCTGCCAGGAGCCTGCTCCAGCACGGGCTTCCATGGGGTCACAGCCTCCTTGGGGCACCCACCTGCTCTGTGTGGGCTCCTCAGGGGCTGCAGGTGGATCTCTGCTCCCCTGTGGAACCCCAGGAACAGCCCACCCATGTGTCTTTTCCCCCACCTGTCCTGGAAAGAGTTAATTCTCCTTTCCTCTCTTCAGTTCAGATGTATTAAAGAATTCATTTTCAGTCCTATGGTTTAATTTACCTTTTTTCAACACTAGTTTGGCACACTCAGGTGTTGTTTTACTGACTAAATGTAACTTTTCAAAATAAATTTCTTGGCAGGGAGCAGCCATTTAAAATGCTTCTCTGATAAGTGCAAAGATGTCAGTCAGCTTTTCCCTCAGTGTGTTGTAGCTGGGGAGACATTTGCCTTCTGAAGCTGGAGATGGAAAGCAGCAAGTTGTATATTAATAACTGAGAGGGAAAACGTTCAAGGAGGAGAGGGATGTCCATCAGCCTAGACAGAATATTAATGTCAGCAACTGCCACAAGGAGGGCTATTACTACTTTGATAAGACCCAAAGATTTTTTAAAAAGTTTATGTTCAGTCATTTCCTGCTGCCTAAGTCATTCTGGGTCCCTGGTAATTCTATTTCAGCTGTTTCTAGCATTCATTATTGCCTGCAGAACTCCAGACATTTGCCATATTCATGCAGCCTCTACTTAATACCAAGCCATTGAGTAATGGTTTTACTATTCCTGTATTTCATTTCACTAACTTGCCCTTTTTATCATCATTTCTGCCAGACAGCTATTCAGCTATAATTTGAAACATAAAAAGGACCATTGCTTTCAGAACAACATTAGGTAGATACATTTTCATGGAAAATTAGAGAAAGTACTAGATTCTACACCTGAGAGAGATAATGGGCAGATTATAGACAGAGCAGAATCTAAATCTAAATACAAATGAGAAGTAAGTAAGTAAAATATGCTAAAGGAGTGTGGGGGAGTAACCAATCAGCTCACCTATGTGTGGCTGAAGCTTTGAAGAGAACAGCAAGAAAGCACCAGGAATCCAAACCCATTTTCTGAGCAATGGCTGTTTTTAAATTACAAGTCAGAACACGATTTGGTTTCAGCAGCTGCCCTCAATCACTGCTTACTCACAGCCCAGGCAGCATGATGGTATTTAAGACTTTGCCAGCCCAGGCCTGAAGAGCATCAGAACACATTTGATGGCCGTAGACTGAGCTCACTGGGTTTGCTCACCTCACCTACCTTCCTGCTGTGGCAAAGAGGTCAGATCCAATACAACTGGACTATAAATCATCCTGTAAGGTTTTTACAGGCAACCTCAAAAAACAGCTGGTTTGGATTGTATTTTTTCCTTCCCTGTCTTTTTGCTTTCCCTCAGAAGTGTTAAATAGTTGGATCTGGCCATGCACGCTATTTACAGCATTCAGCTCACTGCACATCAGAGGTGGTTCCCAGGATTTCTCTCTTTTTCAGCAGCACAGCAGCTGGAGAGTGACTTTTCCTGCACCTGTGGTTCCACCTTTCACCTCATCTGCTCCAGCTGGAGGCTGCCGAGTGAGAGGGGCATCCTCAAACAATCTGCTTCTCTTGTTTCTCCTGCATCCCCACAGGGTGATTTGGATCAGAGAGCTGATCTGATGGAGAGCTAATCCACAAAAGCAAAACACCAATTTCTATATAATCAGCTGGCAAGCAGCAATGGTGTGAGGGCACTGCTGGGCAGTGATTAGCAGACTCCCTCTGGCAGCTCCCTGCATTTGCTGCACACTGAGTGTAACCTAGTCCCAAACCTGCTGGGAGGACAGACCATCATTCTGCTGTCACTTGTGTAGGCACCATCACAGCAAAGTGCTGAATCTACAGGAGATGTGCTGCGCTAGAAAACACATTTTGGGATTATTACCCCTGCTTTTTCTTTGATGCAGTTTTCATTTGTGAAAAAGTGCTGTGCAGGAGGATTTTACTCACTCTAAATAATAATAATACTAATAATAATAATAAAAACAACAACAACATGGCAACTTCCAGAAAGACCACACTCTGTATTGGCAGAGACATAAGAGACCTTGTACTTCAAGAACTGTTTAAGTCATCTGTGGTACTTCTTGTCTGGCTTTCAAATATTCCAACCTCCTGCAACAGGAAGAACTAAGTACAGCTGGAAGGTATAAAACCTATTTATACCAGTCTTTTCCAAAGTTAAATGAACCATCATCAGAAAAGCAAGAATATTTTCTAATGGTTAGTCCACAGTGGAAAGTCTGGGAGGGAAAATTGGAAAATACAGAAAGTACCTTGTAGGAAACAAACTGGGTTCATGTGTACAGTGAACTCAAGGAGGGTAGTGAGGAACATCCTGTTTTGATTTATGAATTAGGGTCAGGGTGAGAGTGGAAATATATTCTTGCATCATCAAAACATAAAGCAATGAGCACTTAAACTCTCTCCATAAAATTAGCATCTCTGTCATCACATTCATGCATAAACATACTTTCAATTAATGTCTGTAAAACAAAAGGAAATTAGTCCCGCTGATTGCAAAGTGAGCCCATGGAGTTCTAACTTTTAGAAGTCTTAAGAAGACTTGAAGGTTTACACTCTATTAGCAAAGCCATACATTAGTTCTAGTAGTGTTAGCTGTTCTTAATTGGAAATTTTCCTCAGATAGCAATAAGGTTTTTAAGTTTCAGAACTTGTAGAAGTATCAGATGGTTTCCAGGAAATTCAGTGGTTCCACAGACTGAATTTTGGCTCCTACAGTATAACAAAAGCTTTATTTCAGGACCCAGAAACAGACAAAATGCAAGATTTAAAAGAAGTTGCTTTAAGAGAAAATTGGGATGCCTCACTTCACTGTAAATGGGCAGATTTTCTTATATGAGCAGAGCATTCTTTTAGCCTGAGAGCTGCAGATTTGGATCATGCCTGAAACGCAGGTACAGAGGTTTCTGTTGCATTCTTCTACCCTGATTTCCTTACTAACATCACAAGGCATCTAATCCACCCATCTGCCTTGAAAACCAGTAAATAATTTTGATGGTACTTGACAAAAAATTATTTCAGAAGTTGCTGGATTCCAGCAGGCAACCTGGAGGCTACATGGCCAGACCGTGCCAAGTCATGAGCATCTACCTGGTCCCCCAGGAACCAAATCACAGAGTTCGAGTTGCCCAGCAAGTCAGCAGCAGTGACAAACCTATAAACTGCTTGAACAGTACATAACTTAGGGACAGGGATGAAACTGAAGATGTTCTGGCATAAGCAAGGGCAGGAAATGCCAGAACAAAGGACAAGATTGAGTGGTATGGCCAAGCCAGCCAAGGGCACAGGAAATCAGCCTTCCTAGATCTGCTGTTCACAAAGTAAATTTACAAATGCGTTTCCTAGGCGTGTCTTATTCACTATTCACTTGCTTTAAGCATTGAGGGGTAACATTAAGTTAAGTGCCTATTTATAAGTGCCTATTTATTTTACTGGGTTGCTACATGAAAACCAGGGAAACCAAATGCTAGCTGGAAGCAGAGTGACATGCTGCAGTTGAGCACCAGCATTTACTGTTCTACAGGGCTCCACAACAGCCAAACCATGGCACCACTGAGCATCCACTGCCCATCCAAATGCTTGCCAAGATAGTAGCAGTCCTCTATTACATCTTCTAAACCTCCACAGCACAATTAAAGCTGTGATCCCAGTCAAACTTACCTCCCAAGCAGAGGCAGTCCTCTGGGGCTCAGAACTGTGTGTAAATGTCTACCCATGTTCTTCAAACACAGGCTTTAGAACCCCATTACTACTGCCTTTGTACTCAACACGGTGGTGCCCTCCCCACAGAACTATCTCTCCAGCTCAAGTATCAGCTCTCCTTATCTTCTGTGTCCACTCCTCTCCAAGCTAACTCTATTATCCCAAGTTCTGCCATCCTACAAATGCTGGCAAAAAGCATTTGTCATGTTGACTTTATTACAAATCAAGAAAAAGGACACAGGACTCTAAGAAGGGTTTTGCCCCTTCCACTCCCCGTATCTCCCCAATTCACCCTGGAAGAGAATGTATAGTTCTGTACACAAATGCTCTTTTCAGACTCAGCTAAGTTCACTACTCAAATCTCTTTCCTGTCTCCGAAAATGAAGTCCTTCACATGATTTTTAAATAGAGTTTTATGCAAAACTAGCTTTTTGTAAAGAAGCACCCAGCCATAAATACTGCATAAGCTCTCCAGGTAGTTTAGAATGAAGGTGACCTCTGCTGTGACAAAATTAATCCATTTTAAGAAGTCATCAGCAGAAAGTATTCACCGACCTCTGGAAGAAGTTATGCTTCTGTGCTTCTAGCACAAATGGAAAAAGCTTTAGCTGGAGCAAAAGGCCAGGAGGGCAAGCTGGCTGGAAGCACCTTAATGAAGTACGTGTTTGCATTTCTTTATGCTGCACATCAATAGCTGAACGTTTTCAATAGTGAATACAGTCTTAAATCAAAGCCAAGTGGTCAAAGTACAATTGCTGGTCTTTAGCAGGTGTGGGTGAGGCAGAGGCACACCTTGTGGTACAACGTGACCCACAGCTATTGCTCTGTGGGGCTTCAAGAACAAGGCTGGCACAGTCTTGTGACATTCATGGGTTTTTAATGTGTGATTTGCACTAGTGCTGCTTTTGACCAGGGACTAGCAATCTGTAGTGTTTTGAAAATAGTGGAATTTTAAAATCTGTACTCCACAGCTTACTGTGGCCACCTCAGTCCATCTCAAACACACATCTGGTTTGAGAAACACCCCCCTGTGGCAATTTCAAGAAGTTGCTTATTGTAACAATGCAAGAACAAATTTCACCCTGGACAGGGGAGAAATACATTGCTAAGACAGTAACAAACACCCTTTAATAACCCCCCCAATACAGACACTCAGCAGACAATTTCTAGATCACCTTTAACTTCCCACAGCCATCCTACTTCACTGCACTGAACTGTCCTCTCTCCTGCATTGGTGGCATCTCTCCAGAAGTGCAGCCAGATCAAAACTGAGCAGCTTCCCCGTAACACAATGTAAAAATCAGGATATAACCAGAAAAGCCTTGCCACTGCAGATTATCAAGTCTGCTCTGTTTTAGTGCATTAATTGCAAAGTGGACCTTAAACACACATTCTTATATCAGGATGAATAGTTCAAAGTATATTTTATTGACACTCTTCAAATAGCCTGTTATAGAGAAGTAACAGTATTTAACAAAAAGAAGGAAAAAAAGAAGATATAAACTTGTGAAACTGCTAGCTTGCATTCAGTGTTAGAACTTGGAGGTATAAACAAAAGCCTGGAGCAAAAATATGAAGTATATTTCCAATCCTTCAGTGCAGAAAACCAACAACAATGGTACTTACTCTACATTAAAAGTGTTCCCATGTTCAATTCCAGATATATGCTTCTCTTCTATATATATTTCTGATAACTTATGTACAAATAAGATGTCCAACATCTGTTCTTTAATACAAATATGTAATCTCCATGACTGATATATTACAACAGTTTGATCAAAAGTATAGAAAAATCATTTCAATATTTTTTTAATGGCAGTGTTTATAAAACCCCACCCTTGAACCCAAATGACCTTAGAATGACAAGTATTTCTTTACCGTAATAATACACTGCTCATTCAACATGCAAATATTATTGCATACATGAGTCACATGAATTACAACTCAGCCTGAAGGAAATGTGCTGTACAGCCCATTCTAGCAAGTGCTAGCTGTAAAGTTCATACATATCACAGAAGAAGCATTAAGTACTAGTGTATTTTTAAATAAAACACTACAAACTCAAGTATTGTCCTTGCACTAAGACTTTAAGGCAATTAAGAGCTGGGAAGCTTCAGTTTGGCATAGCTGCATCAAGCTCTCCCCTTTCCCAGTTACAAGAATTTATTTTTAGAGGGTTGCTGATGAATTGTTGCTATACATTAATACAACTCAGTATGAAGTAATAAGTCAGTAACAAAAGTTTAATATCCCCAGTTTCACTGAGCTGATCAAATTTAAGCAACAGTTTATCCACCAGCTAAGTTTTCCAGCATGGATTTCTAAATTGTTATGAGAACAGAAAAAATATTCAATCCGTAATCTCTCAGTGTAACTGATTTTAGGACTTGAATCTGTTCTTGGGTATTACAGAATTTAAGGGTTCAAAACAGACCTGACAGTCCAATAATATTCAGCTTTACAAAGGATAATTATTTGCAGTAAAAATTTGTATAAACATACACACAGTAGGTCCAAGTCAACAGGCATTTCTTTATGGCTTTTTTCACTGAGGTACTGTTGTAACATCCAGCAACAGGACACAAGTGTTCTATAAACAGCACATTCATAAGCTGTACCACCAACTCATGACAAGTGGTAACAGACTGCAAATTCTGCTTTGCTGCAGGACTACAGGAAAAAAGTCTTCCCTGTTATGTGGAGAGTCTCAGTACAAGCTACAGAAAGCCTTAAAGGCAACTGGCATCAATGGGGGAAAGTTAAAGTCTCACTCAAACTGAGAAAAAATACTCATGGCAGATTGAAATCTCATTCCTCAAAATTAAGAGCAAACTTAATATTCCAAGGCAGCAAGGGCATGTAGCACAGCAGCCATACATTAAGACTTGAAATGTGTCATTAAGCTCTTGCATCTGAGATAAGTGCATGCACAGGCTCAGAGGAGCCAACCTGTGACCGTGACACCACAAAGACCAACACTGACAAAGGGGAAGGGGCAAGCACATGATTTGTGTTTATCCAACAGCAGACAGAAAAACCCTGGTGACCACGAGAGTATTCCTCAACTGCCAATGAGTGATTTGTGAGTGCACAGTTAGTTGCATCTTTCACTGTTTATGTGTGGGGGGAAAATGCAAATCACAGTACTCCACCCCAGTACTTTTAGCATAAGGGGAAAGAGATGTTAAGAAAGGATGTTTGTTGCCACATGCATTTAACATTCTACCTTTAGAGCAGAAAGTATTCTTTTGCTGTTTTTCTTTATTTTAACAGAGTGGCCATATGGTTACTCCAGCCAGGACTCCCATTTTTATTACATCTATGCTAAAAATATGTTTCTGCAATAAATATTGTTAGAGCGAAATGGAAATTCAAAACACCCTCAGTTAATTACAGCAAGTAATTTTTTCCAATCAGGGATTTTTAACCTCACAAACCTATTAAACAGGTTGCAGATGCTCAAGTTCCTTATATGAAGATACAGCACAACATTTAAAACTCAGTGCTTAGCCACATACAATCCATACTGTAATCTAGATACGTTATAACATATCCCCACTTAGATCAACGAATTCATCATCCCTCTTGACCAAGTCGTCTTCATCTTCTAAGTCTTTCCAGGTGCTGGTGGGTAAAGCTGGTTTGACAGACTGTCTCTGCAGTAAAGCAAATGGAAACAAGGATGACAAACGGGCGGAATTTCTCAGCATGGGGACAGAATGTACGTCTCCAGAAACAGCCTGACTGCGTTCTTCATCCATTTTCACCTGCAGGCTTTGCACTTCCTCCATCAAGTCCAAAATCTTGGCAGCTGTAGCTATTGTTCCACCACCATGAAGCTGGGCCTCAGGAATCCATCGCAGGTAACGCTGTGCCCAGACTTTGATCTCGGGGCCGTCGATGCGCGGCAGCAGAAGACCGTGGTAGTCGACAGGTTTGCTATGCCAGCTATCATAAAACTCCCTTAAGCTGTTAGGGGGCTCATCTGAAGAATTTATGAACTTGCCAATTCTTTTACCCAGAATGTTTTTGATTAAATGATCTGTTTCCTCCCTGAAAAATCCTCTCTTCGTGGAAGGCTTTGCCTGTGTCAGTGGCAAAGAAAGTTGCCGTTGATGCTTTAAGCAGAAAAAAAAAGGAAAATACTCAGTTAAATATTAATGGAAAGGGACTTCAGAAAGCAGCTTTAAGAGGAAGAAAAACGAAGTTGTATTCAGAAACCTCTTGCAAGCAATAGTCACTTGAACTATATAGAAAAGCAGTGCCTGTGTTTAAATTGTTACTTTTCAATACATCAAGTACTTCACAGAGCATACTGAATATTGCCAGCTTCCCTCCCTGCACTAACCAAAAGTAACACTGATAAAGCAATTTTCTTTGGAAAAGGCAAACCTTTTGCTTACATTCAAGTATTGCAAATGTCCATGTTTAGTTTAAGCTAGTTAGAAATCAGAGAGCACTTTATTTATAGGTTTTTATCCAGTGGTCTCTCATTGCACTAGATTAATGGTGTAGATCATACTGGCAGTGTCTCACATGAGAATGCTTTATACAGGACAGAATTTAACTAATGAATTGCAATAGAAAGAGGCAACTCCAAAAATTTTTCCCAGAATTAGTGCTACGTGCCAGTAATGAGGTGATCCTTTCATAGTCCTCAATACTCCAAACAGTTTTTTTACTGTTGTTGGTCCCCCTCCTACTTCAAGTGCACACACACACACATGCCAGTCACACTCAGACAAAATTAGGGAGGCAATCACAAACCTACGTAATTCAGTCAGTCACTCCATGGAACAACTAAATGAACTCTTCAAACACATCATTGCAACTCACCTGAATATTAAATATCGTGACGTCAACAGACTTGCATAGAAGTATGAAGAAAAAGAATCCCTAACTTCATGGCTATGAACTATAAAAGTTATTTACAAGTGAGGTGGATGCAAACTGGGTTCTTAATATCCAGGTGGGTCTGAGCTATACATGTATTTTGTCAATTTAAAAAAGTCTGCACCAATACTTTCACTGTGAGTACATTTGAAATAAGAGATGTGCAAAATATTTCTAGAATTAATAAAAAATCATTTAGCAGCACATATCTTACTTTGAACCGTGCAGTCTTCCGTTGACTTCTATCTGGTTTTGGTTTCTCTGCATAAAGAGGGTTGTTCAGAAAAGCCTGGGCCTTGGGGTCAAACTGCACAGACCAGTCCCACACAGTAAGGAATCTGAAAGGACCACTTTGTGTCTTGAGGCTTTCCCCACTCTGCCAAAACAAACAGGTCACATTTAATACTGCTAGAAGGGAATTCTGACCAAGTCAAGGTGAAGTTAAGAAACTGGCATTTCAGAAAAATGGCCACAGAGTTGCAACAGCACTTGTGCTTTCTATGTATTCAATAACTGAACAACAACAGTGCAATCAGACTTTCACAGATGAAAATAAAGTTAAATATTCTCAGAAAAAAAAGTTTTGAAACTTGGGCAAGAGACAGACACTTGGGTTCTTTAAATAAGGGGCCTGTTGATATTCCAAACACCAAAAGCTGTAACTCCAGTCATGCAGTGCTACTGGCCTAGATTTTGTGTTCAACAGTTTATTTGTATGAAAGACAGTAATCTTCACTTTCTCCTTTGGTCCCTGTGCACCCTTGCAAAGGATACTCCCATTGCTCCCAGCTTCTTAGGCTAGAGACGAGCATGAACCAAACATAAATCAACATTCAGGAGATGTTGACTTTGGCATACAACAGAATATTCTATACAAGAAATTTCATAGATAACTTATTCTGCCAGACAGCTGGATATTCCTTCTAGGTTAAGGAGCTCCAGTTTCACTGAAGGGCATTAAACAGGACACTACAGCTACATAAGCTACATATTACAGGCAATGTATTCCTTCTGTCATTATGAACTCCTAAGCCATGAACTTTATTCCTTATAGCCAAAATTGCCCTTGTTCACCCTTCAAGGCAATTCAATGAGTAATGAAAAAGGTGCTGTTGGAAATTAGCTTTTTTGAGTGTCCCTTGTTTGATGGTCAAACTCATTCTCCAACACACTGCATCCAAACAAAATACCAAACCCTTACCTTATTAGTGTCTCTTTGATGTTGAGAGTTGAAGAAGAAAGTGCTAAAAATAGGCACATAGAGGCTGTCTGACAAGACAGTTAAATAAGTTTCTGTGAACTCAAATGCTGGAGGATACTGTTGTACCAGCTGCCAAACACAATTTAGCAGGAGCAGAAAAACAGGAGCCTAAGTAAAGAAAATTTTTCATCAGTTAAAAAAAAGTTGTTGTTCCACCATGCAAACTATTTATTTTATAGTATGCAGTGTCTCCAAATACAAGTCTTAAGGCAAGAAGCCTGATTAACTACAGAACTGCTGCATATATATTTGTCTGAGATCTGAAATATTATCTGAGCTACCCTTGGCCAATTACTGACAGAAGAGATGAGCACTTTCTACTCTGAATTTGAAAGCTGCAGCCTTTCAAAGGTGGTAATGCAAAACTAGTTTATAGCAATTCTTGATCAGAATTAGTCAGTTTACACCTATTACTTCCATTCAAATAGCAATCTGATCTAGTTCCAAAGCAAGACAGTATAAAGTTGATCTCCAGGTGTGACAGGAATTAACTTGAGTTATTTCTATGGATGCTACTACCATTTAACACAATTTTCAAGGGTATAAGACACATGACTTTAAAAAAACTCCAATACTGGGAAATTTTACATTTGTTCTCTTCAATAATAAAGCCATAGCTGACCTCTAAACAGCAAAAACAGCGACACTGTACAAACATCATAAAACAGAACGCAAAACATCTTCAGAGTAACTAGAACTTCTGGACTAACAGCTAAAACCCTCCTCATGCTGAGTCAACTTACAAATAGTAAGTAAGTAAAGCAATTTAGGAAATCATACCTCCTCTTTCTCACTTTTGTGTAAGTGGTTACAGCGATCCAAAAAGCAATGTCCTCCAATCACCCACTCCTTCTGAATAAGGCTCTGAAACCCTGACTTTGTTCTGCTGTATGAATCCATCATCACTTGAACCAGACTTGAGATTACACAGCACAGATCAGTGGCAGTCTCTTCTACAAAGCAGAACAGAAACCACATTCTGCACTTTGTGTAATAAAGCAAAGCCATGTTCTCATAAATGAAATCGTATTTCAGGATAGAGCAGCACAGACATTTTTGCAAGTCCAAGAGAAGTTAACCTATGATTCCAAATGTAAGATTATTTACATGCTTATCCTAGGAAAGTACTTTGACAATAAAACCTGCAAGGCCCAACCTTTACTACTATAACTTGCCTGTGCCCTTCAGTCTCCCACAAGAGCACACTGCCACTCAACCCAGTTATTTGTCCTTATCTTTCCTATTTTCCACACCTCTTCCTCCAAGATGTGAAACTGCCTCCTCATGCAACATACATTCTTTACCTTTCCAAAAGGTGCCTCCAGAAAACACTTCTTTCCTGCCCTAGGTTTCTCAAATGGCAATATATGTGAAAAACCCAACTAAATTACCAATCCAAGAGTCATGTAATGGTTACCTTGAGGTTTGGTTTTATATGTGATTACTCAGTCTAGGAAAATAAATTGCTCAACATGTTTACAGTAAGCATACTCTTCCATGCATTTTTAATAAGGAACCTGTGGAATATCCAGCATGTATGTAGAAAATATAAAGGTTATTTTGCAAGGTTTTCATAAGGCCCTTTGTGTAGATATTGTTTCCCTGCCCATTAAAGTATAGCAAAGGTTATAGGAAACCTTAAATAAAATAAACTGGGAAACCAGAATGTTACCTCTTCTTTATGCAAGACTCTCCTGCCAATTTATCAGCAGCTTTTTCATTCATATCCTGGAACTGTGCTTACCATATTTTCTTTAACTATAGTAAGCATTTCCAGGAGTGTGAGAGATTTAGGTGTATTACTCGAGTGCTGTATGAGTTTTAGCAAGTCTCTACCATAATTATAAACTTAATTACAGCTTAAGCTACTTCAAAATTAAACAAATCAATATATAGGACTATTTCATTAAATTCTTACCTATAAGGAGAACATTTGTATGCTGTATTTCCAGACACTCAGCAACTTCTATTGCTTTCTTCAAGACTCTCCTGTTTTGGAACAGGAAAAGTTGAGTTAAGTTTCTTATATTAGTTTCCTCTAGATAGGGTTAGAATGCCATACTTGAAACTTGACTAGTTCTTTAAAACACAAAACCCACACTCAGTTTGTGTAAATGAAGAACTGCTTAGCTTCAAGAACATTTTATTTGGCCGTTAACCATGCATTTTCAGTTGCTATGATACAATACTGTATTCTGGATCAACAGCAGCCATCACACACTGAAGTATTGCAATTGCTAAGAACCAGATCTTTATCCTGGAAAGAGTCACACATTTATGTTCTAATGTACTATACACTACATTTCTTCCAAAATCTGGTTTTAAGAGGCAGAGGGAAGGATGAGCAATCAGCTTTTGTAGACAAAAGTTATGCAGAGAACATTATTACACAAGGAAAACTGAGTGGAATAACAGATCCCATAAAACCAAATGTAATACTGTTGGTTTCTAGATCTTTATAAAGTTAGTTACTTTTAACAAAGGCCTGCACACAAATTAGGATTCTTGCAATATCTTAGGTCACTAATAGAAGCTGATAGTTTATTAAGTGTGGATTCTTCTTTGTTCTGTCATCTAGAATACATGACAAGGCATTCCTACTAACTGCAAGAGCCAAGAATAGGCTGATCCAGGAATCAACTGGATCCAAGTATGGAAATGACCAGTCTCAAAACAGCCTAAAGATAGGAACCCAGCCTGGCTTTTACTTTAAACTACTTGTGATCTTGGTTATGTCAAAGAATTTCTCAACATACATGGTCTTTGCTAGAACCTTTCAATCAGCACACACATTTAAATTCTGGATTAACAAGTTAATAACTATCAATATTTATTGGTTGTTATTAAGACCAGAAGGGACTGGAGCTGACTGCAGAAGCACCCCATGGTAATTAGCAGATCACAGAATAAACTGACAGGCAAAAGAGCTAGCACAAAATAACACTGAAAACAAAACTCCTCAACATTCCACTACAAGCAGCCTTAAGTTAGCCAACACCATTCCAACACTTACTCACTGTGGACTGCTGAAAGAAGAAAAGAGAACTTAAGGAACAATCAGCACAGCAGGGGGACAAAACTGAGAAGAAATGTCCTTTTATAATTGGTGGCCTATCTTGAACATTGCACTTCATCCCATCCTAAAGGACGTTACAGAAGTAGAGAATACAGAGAAGAATGGCAAGGCCAGTCAGACACAGAATAGTTTCATGCAAGAAACAAACAGGATTCTTGAGTTTGGAAAGAAGGTGACAGTGCAGGATGGAAACTACTGGATCTGTATTTTTGACTGGCTCTCTGGAAGAACTGTGATTGGAATGATCTGATACGTCTCATGTCCTTTAAAGTGGACAGCTTAACACAAGTCTGCACTGTTAAAAACACTTTAAAAAGTGTTAAAAACTGTCAAGTTGCAGAAGTAATATATATAAATGGGACCATAAGTCTGTCCTAATTTTTTTTCCTACTGGCAGTAAAGAATGTGATTCAGTTTCAAGAAACTAGCTAGAAAACCCACTACAAATGCAATTACCAACAATATGAAACACAGAAAACTGAAGATACAGCAAACCTGATTATTTCTAGCCAGTTTGTGCTCTCCAGTAACGAAAACCATTTCACATCAGTTGCCCAGAAGTCTGTACTGTTATCTGCAAAAAAAAGAGAGAAGCAAAAAATTGTTTTTTTCACACGTACACAGTATCACACAGTGATAATTAACAGTCATCCACTGAAATACTCTTTAGTTATGAACAGATACAAAACAACCAATGCTATGGAGTCAGCAAATCTCAATCACTATTAAAGTTGACATCTTGCAACTAAACAAGGAAGAGAAGTACTCCTACAAACACCAGCAGAGTTTTGTAGCACCACAGAAAAAGTATGTTGAAGGTTCATGGCAATCAAATCAGGTAAATAAATCTGTTGACAAAATGGAAAAGGAATAAAAATGGTTTAATCAGATATGATGATCTACATAAAAATTAACTTAAAGAGGCTGGATTATGAAAATTATTACCATGAGAGCCAGAAACATCAATGGATTTTAGAAGTAGGTTATAAAAATGCATGGAATGTAACACTACCTGAAAAACATTTTAAACAGTTTTTCCTGCAACTAAAAAAAGGCATTAAAATACGGTGGTTCAATACCACAGAGTCATTAAAATCCTATGAATTTCACTATGACTTTTCGTACCTTTTTTCAAATGCTGCCTAAGTGTCTATTGCTTTTATTTCTATCAAAGCCAGCCAACAAATACTGGAAAGCTTTCACAAGCTGATATAGTCAGTTAAAACCAGAATAGATTACGTTTCCTGCATGAGACAAACCTTGAAGCACAAGGTCTACAACAGTTCTACTAGTGAAAAACCAGATACTCACACTTCCCTCCTCCCACACCCTTTCCACAATAGCTTCAGTATATGTTTCTGTGCAACACCTCCCAGAGTCTCTAAACACTTCCAGTGCTCAATTCTGGCACATTTACACACACTTCTGTCTCCACTGCATCTTTCACCTACACCTCAAAAGCATATACATGTTTTATTCCTGTAGCTGTGCTGCCTCTATGTCTCTGCACTTCAATTTCTTTCACCCTGGCCCCAAAAACTAGGTCTCCACAAAAGTGGAAAATGCATCTTCAAAGCTCTGTTCCATTAGACAGAGTTTTCACCAAATCCCACCACCCCCACAATAAATAATTTTTTCTTAATACTTGATCTAAACCTGCCAATTTTCCCTTGTCCTGTCATTTCATGCCCTCATCTAAAGCTCCTCTCCAGTTCTCTTGCAGCCGCTTTAAGCACTGGAAGATTCCAGAAGGTCTTCCTGGAGCCTTCTCTCTTTCAAGCTGAACAATCCTTGTTCTCTCAGCCTTTCCACTCAGTGGAGGTGCTCCATCCCTTTAATAATCTTGGTGCCTCCTCTGTGCTGGCTCCAGCAGGTCCCTGTCCCTCCTGTGCAGGGACCCCAGCTCTGGCTGCAGTGCTCCAGGTGGGTCTCACAGAGCAGAGCAGAGGGGCAGAATCCCCTCCCTGCCCTGCTGCCCACGGGGCTCTGGATGCAGCCCAGGACACGTTTGGCTCTCTGGGCTGTGAGTGCCATGGTCAGGACGAGATGCCTGTACCATATTAACTAGGCACATGCAGAACAAAAGTAATGGTTAATGTGTTCAGACTTTAAAAGATGGTACTAAGGTCGTAAATTTCTGTAAGATCTTAGTACTTCTGCAAAAGGTTACCTGAATGCTTTTCTCAGACTACAAGTGACTAGTGCTATACTCAGTGAGGTACAGTCTACTAACAAACTTATTTTAAAAACTGCAAAAACAACACTTACTAGATTGCAGTTTCAACATGCTCCCTTTTGCATGAATAAAAGACAATGATGCAATTACATCATCAAAAAACACAGTCTTTTCGAAAACAGGTTGAATGACTTAAATTCAAGCTTTGGCCTTTTTCCTACAGAGGTGAGTTACCAGAAATCACAAAAGAAGGTAATTATTGTTAGCTCTGAAGATTCACTGTGGATTTGACAGTGTATTTGAGACAAAATCCTCAGTGTGAAACTCAAATACCTCATATTAAAAGTGGAGTGGAGCTTTTTACATCTCAGGAGTTGAGGTCGAAGTGTTTCATGACAGTAAAATAGCTGGAAAGTCTCAGAAGAAAGAAGTCTAAAAGCCTAGACATACTTTCACATGGCTTCCATTTTACTGCTTTCTGAAGGACAAAATTTAAGCAGCTTCATATGTTTTGAGATGTGACTAGTGTGTAACAAAACCTAGGGCAAAAATTAATTAGCATTTAGTCTCTACTACAGACAGAGCCCAAAGGCTAAAAGGCTGGCCATAGAAGACTGAAAAACCTTCCCCACAAACTTCATTCCAGCTAGTGTGTTCCAACACTTAAGACTCCATGCTTTCAAAAGTAATTTTCAGATCCTGTGACAGCTTAGCAAAAGGTGGTTTAAGTCAAAGAACTACAAACCTTCACTCACATCCCAGACATAAGCACAGTCTTCAGTTACATATTTTAAAATCTGCTTTTAACAGCCCTCAAAATTAAGACACCAATCAAGAAAATTACTGCACTCAGGAGACACAGAACATCATTGTTATGCTTTGCTTTAAAGTCTGACTTACCTATCAAAAACAGCTGTTTAAATCTTGTGTATGCAGTCTGGATATCTTGCAGAGATGGAAGGCTGCTTGACAAGTCATCCATCTTCACGAGCTCATAGGGAGGTTTGCTTATTGTCTTATAGATTCTAAATCAAACCATCAAGAGATTAAAGCCTTCTGCTTCACAAGTCAAATAATGCATCAACTATTATCATTGAAGGCAAAGTTAAAAGGCATGATTTGTCAAAGAGCTGTAATACCAGAAGATAGACACTCTGGAAAGCTAGTGACCTCCATGCATTTTTAAGTGCTGTCTGGAAACTTGCCTAAAGGCTTATAACAATATTTGATGCTTTTAACCATGACAGCAATAAAATTATACTTGTGCCTATTTGTGCAGTTGTGAATATTACAAGCACTACTTGATTTTTATTACTGTTTCTTTAGTATTTTGTTCACCAGACACTTCAAAATCATTTTACTAGGAGGCTGCTAGAGCTGTATCCTGAAAGAAGAGATAGATAGAAACACCCAAACCTCACAGCAGAAGCTTACAATTTCTTTTTGACTTTTGCCAAGCAGATTGATACCTAGATGCCAGGTCTTCTAATGAAACACATGAGTAAAGGCAGTTGTTTGGATTCAAACAAGACAATGTATCTTGCACTTCCCTATATATCTACTTTTTTTTTTTTTTTTCTCCCTTGAAGGAGAGATAAAAATACCAGGCCAGATGATGCTTTGGCTTGGACCCAGACCCTCCCACTCAGGTTCCAGAACTCAGATGAACATCAATATAGTAACTACATCTGCTGTCATACTGGCTTCTTTATTATCAAAACCTGAGAAAAGTTGCTCTAGCTCATACTTCAGAAGTGAGGCCTTCTGGACACTTTTCCAGGCAGGACAGAGTGCTTTGCTTCCTGCAGGCTGCAGCACAAAAACCTCCTTTAGGTGAGAACTACAGGGGTCCACATCAGAAACAAGGGTAACCAGACCTACTGGAAGATGCATCAGATCAGAGAAAGGAGGGAAAGAAATTGCTGGCCAAATACAATACTTCTTCCAAATGAAGCAGTAAAGGACTTAGGCTGGAAGTTCTGACTTTGAACAGCTTTTTTTAAAAAGATCAACTGCTAATTGTCAACATCAGCTCCGTGCCTGAGATCAGGCTATTACTATAATGGCACTTTAACACACCCTGATGGCCAATCTGTAGATACATTTCAGACTCCAGCGATTAAACACCAGTATTGCACAGCAAAGAAAACCAGCAATACTGCCCCAAGTTCAAGTAGCCACAGAGAAGGGATCAAAATATCAGAGGATACCCTGTTACAGCTTACTGATAGTTTTATTTACTTTCACATCACAAGATAGCATTAAAGACAGGTCTAAGTCATATAGTCTTTCTCATTTCAGGGTAGAAATATTAGAGTACCTGCAGGAAGGGCCACAACTCTTCCCTATGCAAGTATAATTAACAAAAGCAGCTTTAAGAGCTCAATCAAGCTGTTTTCTGTTAGTTTCATGTGATTAACAGGTCTATGAGGAGCAAGGAGCCAATGTACAATGCACAGATTGTACATGAGTTTGATCTGAGAGAGAAGTTCTGCCCAGGACAAACAACAGGTAAAAAAAAAAAAAAAAAAAAAAAAAAAAAAAAAAAAAAAAAAAAAAAAGCTAAAATTAAAGGGCAAGAAGTCACTGCCATAACAGTCAGACAGCTGTGCTCCTTCCCTCAAGTTAAACTTGTCACTTTTCAAACTGCTGAACTAATTCAGCTCACTACCCCATGTGAAAAATGTGCTGTCTGCCTTCATACCTGAAAGCTGCAGTAGGAAACTGCTTAGGCTGTCTCAGACATTTTAGATCACCTTGTCTCAAGTTATTTAAGAACATGAAGGTGGCAGAGTCTTAAAAACTCAAATGCACATTTAGAGATGGAGGCTACATTTCTCTTACTTGCAAAACAATTAAGCCATTAAACCCTACAGGCTTTGCTGCTGCTTTACCTAAGTAACACACCACAGTTTGTACACATTTCTGATATACATCTGTATGTACTTCCACAGAAAAGTCCCTCAGTGAAGTTCCTACCATGCAAAAGTGACCAATGCCATTGGGTCAAGAGCCTAAACACATTCCACTACAGGAAACTACTTTCAGATATAGAGCTTGTTTCCTGATGTGTGAAAGCTTAAAAGATATAGCATATATGGAAAAAGAGAAGCAAGGTCCATACCAAGCAAAGTGTTGTGGACAGAATAGCTATTACTGACCCATCCAAGAAGGCTTTTTGCATTTGTGAAGTGCTGTCATCTTGTTCTTTGGGAAATGCAGACATTTTGAGAAGAGCAGCACCATTATGGCAAGACCAACACCAAATCTGCAGAAAGATTTACCAGGTGAGACAAATTAGTAAATTGTCCTATACAAGGTATTTGCTCAAGTAATTTCAAAATTTCTGTGTGCTTTTGCTTCATTGAATTTTTAGTGTATTTAATAACACCACCAATACAAGCAAACTCCTACAGCTGCACCAAAATTACTTGCCTGAGTAAACTATGTTACCACTTGCAAGTTTTAAGTTAAGCTTTACACAGACACAGGGAAAAATAAAATGTCAGATTATGTCAAAACATTACTTTCTCAACTTCCCTCACAGGTAAAAAAAAATTGATCAAGAAGTCTATGGCCAAATTATGGTCAGAATGTATGCCACAGCAAGACAGAATATGTAAGTAGCATATATATATGTATAGTATCCATCAGTTTCTCCATGCAGATTGTAGGTTTTTCTAATAGCTCAGCCTTCAGATAACTCACAATAGATGCACTGATGTTTTTCCATAAGAACTATGCATAAAGAGTAATCTAAGCATATGAAATAAAGTATTAAACACTCCACAGCTGAATCAGATAGCATGGTCATAGGTATTTGTTGTGGCAAACCAGCTCTCAAAGCTTCTTTCTTCCCTTTACACAGTTTCCTCATACACACTTACTCCTTGAAGCTCTCAAGATGATCTGTAAACTTGCATTGAAACAGGGAATAAGAATAATTTTTACCAGGAATATTAACCAAATGAAATTAGGAAGCTGAAGTTCTGCCACCAATTTACAGTAACCAAGAGGTACACCTCAGAAAGATGCAGAAACCTCACAATCATCAAGAGTGGAAAAAATTACTATACTGTCCTTCCATTGTCTTCTCAAACCAATTCAATATGGTCCAGCTATCTTGACTCTAGCTTCACAGAAAGAGTTTGGAAACAATTACAAGAGTTCTACAAGGCCTCTGAACAGTGGACAGCTACAAATGTTGTCATCTATCTGGATATCTGTAAGGCCTTTAACATGGTTATCTACAACATTTTTCTCTCAAAATTGGGGAGATAGAGGTTTCATACATGAACTGTTCAGTGATGAGGAATTGGTTGAATGGTCATATCCAGAGAGTAGTGGCCAATGTCTCAATGTCCAGATGCAGATCACTGCTGAGTGGTGTTCCTCAAGGGTCTGGGACCAGGTACTAGGACTATTTAATACCTTCATCTATGGCACAGTCAGTGATAGCAAGTGCACCCTCAGCAAGTTTGCAGATGACACCAAGGTGAGATGTCTGACACACCTGAAGGACAGGATGCCATCCAGAGGGACCTGGACAACCTGGAAGAATGGGCCCATGGGAATCTCATAAGGTTTAACAAGACCAAGTTCTGGTGCTGCACCTGGGTCAGATCAACCCCAGTATCAGCACAGGCTGGGCATGAACAGCCCCAGCCCAGCCCTGCCCAGAAGGACTTGGGGGTGCTGTGGGTGAGAGGCTGGACATGCCCCAGCCATGGCACTCACAGCCCAGAGAGCCAAACGTGTCCTGGGCTGCATCCAGAGCCCCGTGGGCAGCAGGGCAGGGAGGGGATTCTGCCCCTCTGCTCTGCTCTGTGAGACCCACCTGGAGCACTGCAGCCAGAGCTGGGGTCCCTGCACAGGAGGGACAGGGACCTGCTGGAGCTAGCACAGAGGAGAGACACAAAGATAGTCAGAGGCACCTCTCCTGTGAGGATGCACTGAAGACTTGGGGTTGCTCAGCCTGGAGAAAGCTCTGGGGAGATTTTTTGTGGCATTTCATTACTTAAAGGGGGCTTATAGGAAAGATGGGAAAAAACTTTTTAATAGGTCTTGCTGTGATAGGACAAGGGGTAATGGTTTCAAACTAAAAGAGGGTAGATTTAGAATTACATATATGGAAGACAGTCTTTACAAGGAGGGTGCTGGAACACTGGATGGAACAGGATGCCCACAAAGGTGGTAGATGCCCCAGAAACATTCAAGGCCAGGTTGGACAGGGCTCTGCACAACTTGATCTAGGAAAAGATGCTTCAGTTCATTCCAGAGGGGGTTTAGACTAGATGATGTTTAAAGATCCAAACTATTTTACAGTTCTATGAACCCAAAATGGAATAAAAAAATCCCAAACACTCTGTTTCTAGGTAAGAGCCAGTGTAATAGGTCTCTGACTCTGAGAAAAAGTGAACCAAACTACTTTGACCTCTAGACAGGACACTACAGTACTATCTCCTCCACGGACCAATTAACATACAAGCACAGAATGAACATGGCTTCCCTTGACAAATTTAATGGGCACACAGTAACTAAGGTAAGACTTCACAAGTGACATTACTTTGCTCCTTGTTTCCATCTTCTCTGTACTACGGCTTCTTAAACTACGAGGCAGGAAGCCAAACCCCACTTGCTACAGGCTGCAAACCCGTACATTTAACTTCATTTTCTGTTGGACTGGTAGAACTAGTTCTTCAGTTTGCTGGAGTCCAGGGTGTTCCCCTGGCTTCCCTGGGTGCTTCTAGACACCCCTGGCAGGGAGTCAGAGACCCTGGCATGGTGCCCAGGGGTCCTGGGGGCTGGACTTGGGTCCCTGGAGAAATGTGCCAACATTGCAGGAAGAATTACAAGTCACAAAAATAAGTAGAGTATAAATTAGACTTTTAGAAGATAGAAAAGTGAATTTTTAGAAATGTTTATATTAAGGGGCTTGTGGTCAAGATGGAGGATTTGGGGTGTGGTATGCTTCTTCCTCCTTCTTCTCCATGCCATCCATGGTAAAGTGCCACCTTGGCATCCCTTGACTGGATGGGGACAAAACTAGACAATACAATAAGAAGTGTATTGGGAATTAATTGTAAATATCTAACACGTAATTTAGAGTATAAAAGATAAGTCCTGCCTCTGCCAGGCAGATTCTGCCCTGGATGTCTGGTGAGCAGAGCGCTGTTCGCTGGACAAAGCATTCCTGAGATAAGGAACAATAAAGAACCACGAAAACCTCTAAGAACAGCCTCCTGCAGTCTCTCATCGGTGGGATCGGAAAGAACTGGGTTCCAGACCACCTGCATGTCCCCCAGGGGTGATCTCAGGTTTAAGGAGACACCTCAGGCTGTGACACAGTTGGGCTACCTGACATTATAAAAACACTGCATCATTACAGCCATAGCACTTAGCAGAACCAAAGCCATGTAACTGGAGGTGTTCAGCTACACCTTATATGCACCATCTTCATCTCAATATCCAAATAGCATTTCAAGGCCTACATCTTGCCCAAGCCAGATGCCACTCAGCACAGCCTCATGAAAAACAGGCTGATGGGCAGACAGGCTGGTAATACAGGTAGGCTATAAGATATTAGTAAATGGAAAGTGAACAGTAAATATATATTTTGCTGTTATCTTATGTATATGTTATACATATGTTTTGCTATATATTACACTGTTCACAGTGAACATAATGAAAGTGAAATACAGAATGTATCAAACATCTGTTCCATTCTGTAGACGAACAGGTACACACGAAAACTGTTAAATACAAATTCTCAAAACAACATGCAGTAACATCTGCAATGTTAATTGAAATTCTGCCATCTCAGTAAGAGTCTTACCCTCAGCCATGCACATATACTCACAGGAATGCCTCTGCCTTCGTACTTCAAGATACTCTCTTCAGAAATGCATATGGGAACAACAAAATATAAAGGCAACCTAAGACAAGAAAGAAGAGTTTCCTGGTCTCAAAAACTGAACAAAGAACAATCTCCAAGCTCCTTTTAATAATCATGAGTGCTCTAGCTCTAATTCTAATTATATCTTCATCTCACAATAATCTTTTCAACTAGATAATTCTATTGTCTGCAAAGCTGTCCCTTTATCTTCAGCTGAATAAGGCTTTTTTCCCCAGCCCTGAGGTCTCAACTGTTTTCATTGCAACACTCCCCTGCCTTTGTAAAGGTGCAATTAATTGTAACCTCTAAGACTGATTGCTTAGACCACCTTGTTTCTCACATGCTTTGTTGTTTTAAAAGATACTCTTGCAGTATTAAATGACTGGTTCTGTTTCCACACCTCCTAAGCAGTTCATGTTCTAATTCAAGAATGAAATTTAATATATCAAGATTTCCAGCATCAACCAACACTATTTATGTTCAGGGTCCAGAGAAGCAACAAAGGTAAGTACTTAAACTCAATTTAGGTCTCCCAAGATAGAGTTCTAGAATAAATAGTTAAAACTCTGAAATACTAGTTTCCAAGTTCTGTGAAATCCTTCAAGATTTGACTATAAAACAACAGTAAAAGTAACAATGCCTTGTATTGATGCTAAAGGGCTTGCCAATAAATGCTACTCAGCTAAACTGGTGACCAAGCCCAGCTAAACTTAACTAACCTTCTCCTACAGGCAGAACAACTTAACTTCCACAGCATATTCTGCAGATTTTCTTTAAACCAGTTACTTTTTCTCCACCCAGACCCCTCACAATTAAAACACTGGAAAATCTCCAGTGCATGTAACTTGAAATTTTACCACAGTTAAGGTACAGGACTGAGAAAGTGTCATCCTAAAAAGCATGACAGAAATGTAGGTCCCAGATATACATATTTTCTATTCTCCACTCCTAGATACACTCAAAGCTTGATTTGACCAAGGTCCTGAGTTAATGCTAATTAACTTCAGCTCATGCTGAAGTTAATTAACCCTGCTTGAACCAGAGGTTGTGCAGGATCATCTCCTGAGATTACAAACCAAACTATTCCATAAATAAAAACGAAAACCTAAAAATGAAATCCTAAAAAAAGTCCTAAAAAACTGTGTAGTCCCCAGCATCAAAGGTAGCACTGATTTTCCCAGTTCCAAAGTTCACTACTAACTAGGGCAAGCTTACTTTTCAGAGACTCTGTAGCCTTCATTGGTGGTCACTGCTTTGTATTTCACATTCCCTTTGGTCCGCTCCAACTCATCACGCCAGTCCTCGAGGGTCTCAAACATCACAGTTTGGTTTCTCCCATCTGTCAGACATCATTCATATTAACTTTGCAGACTGTCAGGAACTCTTAACACAAAAGCAATCCTAAGTAAACCTGTTAGTTGCCATTAAGGTAAGCAAGCAGAACCTCTTGTGTACAGAAAGATTTCAGTCAAAGACAAAATGTCTTTCTACACCACACTGCCCCGGTCTGATCTTTAATACAGCAATATTCTGCCAAATACTGCTGTGACTAATTACTTCAGGAACAGTTTCTCCTGCAGAAACTAATTAGTTGTTACAGGACTTCCATACAGCTGGGGCTGTCCTCACATCAAGCCTAAAATGCAGCACACTATGCAGCAAATATATATTATACCAATGCAGCTGACTTGTATCTAATCCTGTAGTTTAAAAGCAGAATTAACAATCATACCAAAAACCTTTCTACAAAAATTTCAGATACTGCACTTCATTTAAGGTTCATTTTTTTCTCATTAATTGTTCTGCATTGAATAGAACATCTCAGGCACTCAATAAGAGCAGAAAATTAATTACAGTATTCAGTCTCAATACTTTTAACTGAAAATCTTCCCTATAATTCTACTCACCCACCTCAGAAACAGTTAAGAAAGCAGCTTGATTTAGCCTCAAATCTTGTATAATAACCATATCATTTATGGAGTGATGTCAATTGTTTTAAGCACACATCCTAATTAAGGAACATTCTACAACATCAGTTAACACTGAAATACCAAAGAGAACTATTATTTCCATGGAAAATACAATGACAACTTGAAACCTGCCACTCTAAGAAGATAAGGGAGATGAAAAATTTATAGCTCGGAACAGAACAACATTGATGAGCTCTTGGAGACAAGATTTTAGAGGTATCAGACTGTGAGAGGCATAAAAAACAATTTCTACAGTCTATTTGGCTTATCCCATAATAATTTTATGAAGAATGACACTGAGCCACTTACTACTGAAAACAGCTATTAAAATAGGAAAGAATTGTGGGACAGCACTTCCATATTGCTTTAAAGAGTAGGTTTCTCCCAGGCTCAGTCTCTGCCTGGAAAAGCTTGCATTGTTTGTAGCTGAAACAGAACACCAGTTTCAGGTGAAGCCTGCAGGAACTCCCTAAGCCAGCAATGTGCCCTTCCCTGCAGCAAACAGACCGTGTGCTCTGGGCTGCCTCAGCAAAGCCACTGTGCTCCTGCTGCTCTCAGCTGCAGAGCCGTGCCCAGTGCTGGGCTCCCCCATGAAGGCTCCTGGACCAGCCCCAGTGAAAGCCCTGTGATCATTAAAGGGCTCAAAGCACCTGATATGAGAAGAGACAGAGCTGGCATCAGGCAGGAAAAAGGCTTCAGCAGGGGCCAATCTCCCTCTGAGTATAAACACAGCAGGTGGAACAGGGGAGGAGAGTACAGAAGATGCATCCAGACTCAGTGACTTGACAAGGGGCAGTTATGCACAAGCTGAACTACAGCAAAAACCACTTGCACATAACAGTGATGTTTTTCACTACCAGGAGGGTCAAACAATGAAACTGACAGTCCAGAAAGGCTGTGGAGTCTCAACACTTGGAGATGGTCAAAACCCAATTGGACATGACCAAGCTTGATGCTGTTAACCCAACTCTGAAGAAGGGCATATGGACAAGAACATGACATCTCCAGAGGCTTCTTCTAACCTCAATGATCCTGAAATCTTTGACATATTTTGGTATGATTAACACCTTGCATACATGAAAACCTCCCTCTGCGAAAGGAATTGGTGTTGCTGGTGCACTAAGGATCAGGTTCCTAATTCAAAACAGCACTATTTTTTCAGCTAAAGGCTGAACTACAGAATGATACTAAGAGCAACGACAATTTTTTACCTTGAATTTTGCAGCCTAACGTATTATTCAGCCAACTTTGATCAAGTGGGAAGATTATGTAATAAGTCAGATATAAGAGGAAGCCAGATGCCTTGCAAACCTATGCTTTTTTTGCAATTGCCTGGAAGAAGCATATTGCTCACAAATAAGAGCAAAAGGGGAAATACTTTCTCATAGGATGTCACTGAAAATGGAGTAATTTCAGAATTAAGAGTAGGAAGTCTGGTTCATAGTAGTAATACAGAAAAACCACACTGATAAAACAAGCAAAGTATTCTCTAGTTGAATCAAATGAAAAGCATTTGCACATTTTAGTTACAGTAAGTTTTCAATCCAGGGATGCTACTCCTGCTTGGAAAATTCCTATGCAATTTTCTGAAGGACACCAAAATCAACTGGAGACAACTTAGAAGTTTTTAGCAACATGATTAACAATGTACAACAAAAGAAAAATTAACCTTTTGAGGCTACCTGCCAGCAGGACAGAGCCATAAGCTGAGCACAAACTCAACTACAGACATCCCATACTGCTTCACTAATTAACTATGCAACAAGTAGATCAAAAAACATTTACCTGTGTTGTTTGGAGCAGCTGATGCATAAGAGAACAGAAACAAACGTTTAAGCAGCTTAGGAGTCTGGCTATGATGAACTATACCACTGACGATCTAAAAAAGGACCAAAAATTAACACCCAAACACACCAAGACTGCCAGTGTAATAAAAGGTCTTTTTTTTAAAAACCAAAACTGACGGGTTCTATCCCCAACAGCTGAAACTTTTAGGAAGGCTTCTCTGTGGTCTGCAAGACGCTGTACCTACTTTTCTAAGTAGTATTATATATGCTCAACCTCCAGAATTACCCTTACTTAAATAAACTTAATTGACTCTTAGTTTGGAGTTCAGACTAACTTGTCAAAAAAAGCTTAAGTTATCAGGAAAGTAACAGTATATTGAATCTAAAATATAATGAAACTACATGTCACAAATAGAAAGAACAGCTTTTCAGCTTGCCTGAGCTGGTGCTAATTTCCTGTAGCACTCCCAAGTTCCAGTTTTCTTTAAAGAGCTACCCCACCTATCTTTTAACTGCTGTGCATAATGAAATCTCTAGTGAAATCAATCTTTTACTTTGTCTTAGCTGAGAGTGATCAGTAAACACTTCCAAATTTCAGGGATCTCTCAGATTTCATCCTTCCCTCATCCTCACAATACCCAACATAAAATTAAAAATAGAAAATCAAATTAAGTTACTATACATACTCTTTTCACTTCCTCTTCTTTTGTGTATCTCAGGCAGAAGTTAAATACTCTAAGGTCTTTACAGTAGATAATTAACTTCTCTGGGTATTTTCTTAGCTGTCCTGTTAGAAGTTTCTTTTTCTCATCATAAACTGAAAAAATTAAAAACTGAAGTAAATATCAAAAAAGTACTTGCATGTTGATAAAGTTGTCCCTGATTGACTTTCCAAAATTCTCAAGAAACTAATTCAAGCCCAAGTTTTCTCAAAATAAAACTAGCATCCTAAACACAGGCTGGCAAGCTCTTGTGCTAATACACTCAACATTTTCTTTTAAAACCCGTCAAATTACTTCATACAAGGTAAAAGGCAAATTTGCAGCAAACTAGCTGCTCAGTGGTTATATCTGTTCACATTCTGACTGCACACCAAGTTTAAAGTTTCAAGACACATAAAGAACAATTTAGTAGTTTTACCCAAGGGGAAGTCCCCAGACATCTGAGATTATTTTAAGTTCCTTAAAAGTATTTTTAAAGCCACCATGAAGTCCCCAAGGCAAACTTTTGTTCATTTCTCTTTGAGGATGCACCATTTCACAACTTCAAGTGCTGCCAGCTGGGCCAGTGTACATAAAACTGAAGTGTCTTGTAACCATCTTCACTGGTCTGCCCCAGTTCACCCCTTCACAAATCCACACCACCATTTATGAACACTCTGAATACTCATAATTAGTCCAAGAACAGGATTCTCAATAAAGCCTTCCCCTACATAAAACTATCAGCTCTCTTCTCATTTACCTTTCTTAGCAATACTGGCACATCTCTAAGCCCTGATGCAAAGCACTCAATTTAGTTGGCAATTAAAACCTCCTTTTCTATTTCATTTAATATGCTGAAGACATCATGAATCTCACAAAACAAAGTTCCCTTAGACAAACAAAAAGAATTGTTTGAGAATTTGGTACCTGTACTGCCATTGCTCAAATACACCCCTATAGTGAATACACCCTTATTTATAGAAATAGTGGATACATAGAAAGATCCTTGTCTAGAAAATTTAGAGACTTTTTTACAGTACACTCTCTTCTTTGAACCACTGCATTTTGAAGGAATTTTGTCAGCAGACAATCAAATTAATTTAATCAAATAAATTAAAATTAATTTGACAAGTTTGAGGGATAAGACTGGGTTCTGATAAATTTATCAGTCATGTCATCATTAAATGTAACTGCAGCTGCTTTTATAAAATCTCCTAGTTTTCTAAAAGGGATGTACTTGTAGAAGGAGCACCAACACTCTAAGACCCCAAGGGTAGAAACCTGACTTACCTCCATATATTTGATCTACACATTGCAGAGTTATGTCATTTTCTCCTACAATCTTATTTTTAAATTGTGGCTCCTAGAAACATGAAAAAAAAAATCTTAGAAATGTCACACTACAGTACTACCTTCTGCCAAGTAAAGGCTTTTCATACATTGTTTTAATATCAGCATTACTTCTTATTCTTATAAGCTGCATGAGGTAGGACACTGAAGAACAGTTATTAAAATACAGACAGATGAAAGTTATACACACAATATAGTTTAAAGTCTCAGCCATGCTTGAAATATAGATATGTTTTTACTTTTCAAATAGCTTCAAAGCATTCGTTTCTATTGAGAGTCACCTTTCAAACTAGAATCCCTACAGTAAACAGGAAATACAGTAACTTCATGCAATCCAAGCCCTTTTATGACAAGTTTCCTTGCTATGGGAACCTGGCAGGAAATAAAGTCTCTTAAAAGAACAAGTACCCAAGAACATTCCAACATGTAAATTACATAATTTAATTATGTAATTTGGAGTTCTCTTCATTTCTACCATTTCATGAGTTCAGTTAAAAATTGCATTTTAGTAATGCCACAATTAAATACTATTATTTTCAATATTGCCAAACAGCTCATGTACATCAGTAAATTATATTTTACTGAAAACAGAGTTAACCTTATTTTAATTACTTCCAGATCTGCAGTACTCTGAAGCAGGTAGCTAATACTGAACTTTTGTTAAAAGAAATATAGTTGACTTGGTATGTCATAAACCCAAGGTTCAAAGCCAGCAATGAAACAGAAATTATCATGGACATTACCAAATTTCCACAGATCACATGAGATTTACGTCAAAAGACTGCAGCTTTGTCTTAATTAATTCCAGAAGGTCCAATAATCTGTACTTGGCAGCAGAAGCCTTAGCTTAATGTTTAAACTTTGTGAAATTTTACCCCAAGAAACTTCTGACTACAATCAATGTGTGTCAAATCATATTATTCTCATTGTCCTTAACTGGCAAGATCATCCTGAACTTGGGAGCCACTAGACTCTTCTCACTTCTAACACCTAAATGGACTAAACTATTTCAATGCTTAAGCTTATCAAAAGCACTGTGGCATTACCATTCTCCCCTGACTGCTCAATTTGAGCATCTAAGCCAAAAGGAAAAAAAATTGAAATAATTTTTGAGATTTGCAGAGTTTTTCGCTTTTTCGGTGTTTGCAAGCTCAACAGCTCTATGTTTTAAAATCTTTTCAGTGAACACCTTTGAATGAAATAATTCAGAGCTTTATCGAGTCATGTAATTTTTCAGAGCATTTCTGCTGAGTATTAGCTTACTCAGTTTTGTACAGCCTGAAATGATTCTGCAGATGTAGCCCAAAGTCAAATCAGGCAGATGTTACCCATCATCAGAGACAGTCACACTTTCACAAACACTACCAAGACAAAGAGTCAGAAATTAGCTTTAGACAAATTTTTGATTAGTTTTCAAAACAATGGGTTCTTTTAACTTAAGCTTCACCAACTCACAAAATATAAAGAGTTATAAACTATGTCTATTCTAAGTGTCCACATAAATGCTTGCATTGCCTTTGCTTAAAATAATCATTAGAGCTTGTGGAAGGATCAAGCAGATGCAGACTGATTCAAGTTATTCTGCACCCATTAGGAAATTTTATACATTTATGTTCATTCTGCATCTTTATATAAGGGAAAGATATGATTATTTATGCAGAGCCTGTTTAGTTGTAATTAGAAGACTTGTTTTCTTACATTATCATCTGAAGCAGAATCATCATCAAGGAAAGAAATCTTAAAGTTGGTGCATACGAGTTTCCCATAAGTGCCACGATTTGACCCATCTTCTTGTATATACTTGTACACTGTGCTGGCTTCACAAAGCAGCAGTTCACCTGCAGAGAAAAAACACTGACCTTCAACACTGGAATGGATACATTGCATATTTCAACTGTTATCTCAAACACAGCAAGAGCAGTTTATATAGTCAATAAACAAGGCAAAATTGTTCCAATCTTCCATACTGTTAAACTTTAAGAATGCTGAAATATTTGCATTATTTCGGGTTCATCATAGTTATTTTTTCATAGCCTTGTTTATTTTACAGGTTCCAAGGCTAATTTGGAAGTCTCAAACACAAGTTTGTGTAAGTAACAGTGAATTAAGTTCTCATGTTAGAATTCACAGAAACTGAACTTCAAATTCAAGAAAGTAAAGTTTTAATTTATGTGATCAGACAGATTCTTGGTCCTTCCTAAAAAGTATAGGAAATCCAACAGAAAAATACTAATTTATTGTAAACTTTTACATGTGTTTTGTCTTTCCTTATCTCAGAAAATATTATTTCAAAAGAAGTAATTACAAATTAAAAAAGAAAATCTTAATAGTAAATGAAGCATTGGAAGGCCCAAGTAACTCACACTAGAGGCAAAGCCGCTACAAGGTAAATTTCCTCTAGTTCCTTCTTCAGTTCCAAACAAACAAAACCCACTCAACTTGTTTCTAAGAAACAAGGCAAACTCAAGTATTGACAGTTCTCCACATGCAGCTTACCTGAGGACACTGACCTTTGTAAAAAAATTGTTTATACAGAGTTTTCAACATCCCATGCAGGCAGAGATGTTAAAAACATTTCAACCTGCATGCGTTATTAAACCAAACCCTGTATTTTACTACTTGTGACACTGATATTACATGAGTTTGCTGCAGACATGGAAATATTTAAATCTTGTTCATTAATCATTCATTAATCACTAATTTTTATTACTTAAGTCTAGTAATATACAACAATTACCTGGTAATAAGTGAGGATTTACTTCCTTTTCTATGGGTTCCTTTATGTGTATTTCCTAAAAAGAGAAAGATTAATTATTACTTTGCAAAGACCATACCTTTAACACATGCTGTAAAGAACTACACCCTCCACTTTAATTCCTTACATTCTGGCAAATTAAAATTAAGGAAAAAAAGCCTCCTACACAAAAGGAGTATACATCTGCAATTTCATCTTTCCACTTAATGTCAGAAGTCTACTTGTTAATTGTTTTGACATCCACAGTGTCAGTTACATACATTTCTAAATACACAAAAAAAGCACTATTTGTGTAACACAGAAATAAAACAATACCAGTATTTTTAAAGTTCTCTTAGCACACCTAAATGGATGTGCATAAACTCAGTATTACAACACCATCTCATATAACATGCTATTGTTTCTAATGTACCCTTTCATCCATGACTCCCTGTTTCTGATTTTCTATACACTTCATTTCAACTAAAGTACAAAAGTTACTTAAATGGCACTAACATGACTATATGGAAAGATATTTCAGGATCTTAGAGCTAAGAGGTAAAAACCTGGTGACAAGATATCCTTCAGTTTGGATCTAAATATTAAATTCTGTGTGTCACTTATTCTAGCCTTTAGGCACTGACAGTTGGGCTAAAATCTCCAGCCAAAAGACTATTAAACTAAAGGACATGCTACACCCTTCCTGCTCAGCCTGTTCAGAACTTCCTCCTCCATGCCCAAATCACTTTGCATGCATCAGAGTCTTTCTGGAAAACCATCAGTTAACTGGAAACCGCCCCCCCGGGGGCACAGCAGTAAGCAAGCTAATTTTAGTTTGTCACCAGCATCCAGAGTCAGCTACTGCAATTCAAGGCAGGCAATCAAAAGAAGATACAAGCAACAATAATTTTGCTAGATTAAATACAGAGAAACAAATGCCCCTGAGAGTACAAAATAAACAACCTCTGCCATTCATATAAACACTTCTCCACACTCAGAAGAACTAGAACTAAGTTTGAAGGCTGCACAGCAAAGCTAAAACCACCAGGAAACCACCACGTCATGAGAACAACAGAGATGTTCAAGATAGGCCAAAAAGAGAAAAAGGTAATAAAATGAAAGTGGTAGCAGTGTGAAGAAAGAAATCCATAACTACAGCTGACTGCTAATAGATAAAACAAATCCCAGTTTGATGCCTTTGTCTGCTAAGTGTGAATGATGTAGATGTAATATTTAATCAAAGTTCAGGCTTGTCAGCTAAAAAAGTTAGGTAAAATGTTACTTTGACGTAAGCTGAATATTTCTGCATTCAGAGGAGAAATATATACACCCTTCCTTCCCCCAGTGTTGTCTCCTCACCACTGGTAGCTTTCAACTAAACTTTGGGTTTACAAGTGCCTTTAACAGCTCTGCCTCATACAATCACTCTTTGTGACCAACTACATGCAACACTGCTCAGAAAACTGCGTGCCAACAATCACTTCCATGGAACAGTAACACAGTTATACCAGCCAGGTGCTTTTCCAGCACCTCTGACTTTGGCAGATGCCTTAAAGAATGTAATAATAACCACCGTTCCTGCACACAAGCTGTTAGCACTTATTGTCCATGAGTACCTGTTTATGCTAGCACTGGCAGAACTGAACAGAAGGAAAAAAAAACCATTTGACCCCAAAGAAGTTCTTTGAGCTTGCACCCATTCGTTAAAAATGCAATGAAGCTTTTATAATGGGTTTCAACAGCAAATAATCTTAAACAAGTGGTTTGGGTTTTGGTCACAAGTTAAAATTGGTTATCTTTTAAATGGAGTTAGAAATTTAATTAAATTGCATCACAGCAGATTAGAGACCACAAACACTGAGATCACCTTGTAAAATCCAGTTTCACTTTGTTGAAAAAAGCTTACAGACACTGAAGTGCTCATGACAGGCAGAATTCCTATAATATTCAACAGATTCCAAGAGCTAAGTCTCCAGAAGAGTTCTATTTGAAATTCAACGTTTACATTCCTACAATAAATTCATAAACATATTAAAGGTGGATTTGGTACATATATGCTAGAGATAGCTAAACCTCAAGTCATGAGTTCTGTTGAAGAATCCATGCTGCTGCACTCATTTTCCTTGGTAGGGTATTAAAAAACATTATATTTTACTACTGTCACATTCTGTATTTGCTCTTTTCAGTGAGAAGGTAAAGCACTGCAGAAAAAACTAACTCAGCATGAGTCAGTTCAAGTTGTGTACGAACATATATGTAAATTCAGCTGACATCTCCACTCTGTTTCAACTCTATTTTTATACTGAATCTAAGTTTTGGGGCAACACAGATCTTACCACTAACTGAAGAGCCTGCTGACACTTCAATTCACACTGCTCAACGCCCCTTTAATCTGTCACACGTTCACAATCACCCACTCACTCCTTTATCCCTGGGTTTGTCTGACAACACGGTGAGGTAATTTGGTTTGTAAAATCAGCTGGGAAGTACGTACTTGTCCTACATTTGGTTTTATTGTTAGTGCCTATTGTTAGCAGAACTGGCTCATCAACAGGTCAGATGAGCCCAGAAACAAAAGAAAGGGAAGCAGCAAAAGTAAGTCTGCCCCTTTCTGCAAGCTACTGAACACATCTGGACCTCAGAAATCTCCATCCTCTGACCATTCGTTGAAGCTAAGCATGCAAGTACTTTCCATATGTGACCACTGAAAGCCATGCAAACCTCTAGATAGACAGTTTTTCATCTGTAGCTCCCCCATTCTGAACACCCCAAGCAGCACTTAGTCATTTCTTACTAAAGGTACAACTTGGGAAGCCCTCCTACCAGCCACAGCTAAAAGCAGTCACACACAGGACACCATGCAAATGAGGAAAATTAACTTGTTTCTGTAATTTCTGAGGCAAAGACCTCAACTCTGCTGAAGATTTTAGAAACTTCTTTCTAAGAGATGCTTCTCACCTGTGCACTTGCCTTGTGCTACATTTCTTCTTCCAGGCTCTCAAACCATGGTAGGAAATATAGCAAGCCTTTTAATTATCAGTTTTAACAGCAGAGAGTACCAAATCCTGACAAAACTTCAAGCTGACATGTGACACCAAATTAATTCATAATACATCCTCCTTCTTGCTAATAGATAACCATAAACTGTTTTTCTTAAGGCAAGTTCTCTTCCTGATTTTTACCCAAATATAAGGAACAACTGCACAGTTTGCAACACCTGGGACTACAGTCAGCTGTCCTCCAAAACAATGTATTTAAAGGGGTTAAAATATTTCCCTAAAGTCTGTCTGGGAAGACAAGTTTTCCCCAAGTGCTGAAGGCATGAGTGAGGCAACAAAGTTTAGGGCAACAAGATCAAGTAGGAGCTATGTTACATTAACACGGTCCTAATGGCTGGAGCAGGAAAGGATTCCCAAATGACTTCTGCTTTTTGTCCTACAGTGTCACCACAACTCAGAGCAATTCCTCTCACTCCACATAGAGGCAAACAACTGTGTACTGGAAATATGTAGAGAGGAAAATATTCCCTGCATGCCAGAATTCAGATCTTGACAGAGAATCTGATTGGGTTTTTTTTCATCATTATTGACATATATATATATATATATATAAATGTGTGTGTGTGTGTGTGCCTACTGATACTAGATGTTGCTGAACACCCCCAGCAGAGGCACCATGCATAGTCTGCTGCTGCAAACTGTCAACTCTGAACCCACCCTACCCCACAGCAATGCTGCCACTGATTCATAGCTGGACATTTGTGCTACAGCTGATTCTGACAATGAAAAACATGACTTTTACTAAACATGCTGAGAAAACATGTTTGAAAGATTCAAATAATGAACAAATTATCACTTCCAGGGTATCAAGGGTTATGGTCTGAAATAGCTGAGAGCTGACAGCAAATAGTGCTGCAAGAATACTGAATACTTTGATGTTTTTATATAGTTCTCCACAACTAAGTTCTGCACAGGGAAGCTTTACATCCTGGTGAAGTTTGCTATAAGCATCTGGTTTTTTCATATTTTATTCACTAAAAGAGAGTTGAGATAAAGATAAATGTATACTTAAGACAGTTTTCAGCTGTGAAAGTCAAACTGTATACTGAAATACTTGAAAATTAGTTGTGGTGTTCCAACAAGTGAACACAATGAGTAAAATAAACTTTTGAGGAACAGTTCCACTGGAATTCCATGCAAAAGATGAAACAGCTGTGCACATGCTGGGTATCCACTTTACATCCAGAAACAAACCACATTACATACCTGGTAGTTTTTGAAGGACTCCTTGTTGGTCAAAAAAGCCTAATCCCACACTGTACACTATACAACCCAGAGCATATACTTACTACAGTTTAATAACATTGCTGAGATTAATCTCTAACTGCTTGTTTTCCTTCCTTTCACAGCTCCATTATCCAGAAGTCTATTAGATCACAGCACATGTTTTCCCTGTCCGTTTCATCTCTTATCCTTTCCTCTTTCCTTACATTGTCCTGTCCATCCCCTCTGACATCAATGCCTGGTTTCCCCCACGTCCAGCCCAGCTGTCCACTTCACCAACTCCTATTCCTTATTCCACCCTTTTGAAGGAGGGATGTACTTTTTTAAGACTGAACACTACAGGACACATAATATTGTACAAAAATTTACAAGCAAGAGGTGTTCACGGTGGTTATGAGCTAACAACAGAGCGGGATCTGAGAGATGAAGCACACAAGGTATGAAAGTTACCCTCAGCAATCTGTGGCATATACCAGATTTCAGAGACAAGCAGCATGAAGCAGAACAACCTCTCTCATAGTTTAAAGGCTAACACAGGAAAAAATATCCCATAAGAAAGAACATGAAGAATTTAGCTTAAAGAATACATGCAGAAGCACCAACTTTAAGTTTGAAATCAAATTTGAAATCTAATTTTTTAATGCAAATTAAGATTTTTAGGAAAATATAACCTAGCTTGTTTGACCTGTAAATAACTTCAGTTTTCAAAGTCTGAAAGAGCTAGAAATCATTAAGCAATTCACTTTCTTGTTCTGCTGTCTCCACAGACACATATTCTAAAGTCTGTGATCTGAAATGTCAAAACATTGACTTTATACCCTAGTATTCACCCCACTTCCTGCAGGGTAGCCAAGTCTGTCCTGAGGGGAAGTATGTCATTAATATCAACATCCTACGGTCTCACTCTCAACAGACCACTGATTGATTTGCAGTTCCATACAGCAGAGCCTAACTAGGTTATATTTAGTCAGATGTTAAAAATGCTGCTTTTCCAGACGTTCTGGGGTTTCACAGCAAAAATTACTTCTGTTCCTTTAATAAACAGCATTTTCTTTTCAGTCCTTGCTTCCATCTGGTCATACATTGATACAAATAGAGCTCCTGTTTCTTTTCATATTCAAATTAGCACACACAGCAGCTTAAAGCTGACTTCATCTTATTTTTCAGAATATTGCCTACTGGTATCTGAAGATGGACTGAACAAGGTGGGGCTAAACCAAAACTCAGCTCTGCCTGTTAACTTCCCTATTGCAGGGCTACCCTAAGGTGGAAGCAGCAGTTTAAGTCCTTAAAACAGCTTCCCAAGCAAAGCAGGACAAATCCACAGAAGCTGGAGGCTGCAAGCAAAGGAGGGCTACAACTAACACTGCTCTATTGCTCTGTTCTGCATAGTGGTTGACTGGAAATCTTGCCTCAGGCTGGAAGTGCAAAGACATTCAAGACAAGGCTCTGCAAATTCATGGAGAAGCCCACGGTTGAGTCCAGTCCTACACAGCTGAAATTTCAAGTCCCTGAACTGCTGTTTCCCACCTTCTGACACCACCTGCCAAAGGAAGCACCACACCTGTTGCCAGAACTTCTTCCCCGAGCACCTGGAAGTTAAAATGCCTTGATGAGAGCTCCCAGTTGACTAAACTATGTTCCACATGCCAGGAATTAGAATTTCCACTGTTTTATCAGTCTAGTTCCTTTTAAAACTCAACAACACAACAGTTAACTTGTACAGGAAACTTGCGTTCAGGAAGTTGTTTTTCTGGGTGCACGCAGCTCTGTGAGAGATGCTCACTTCTGCTTACTTTAGGATATTTAATCAACTTGCTTTTTCTAGACACCAAAATAGCCTCACAGGTTTCCCCATGTATCTAAAATTTTATTTTTAATCCTCATAAAATCCTCAATTTCCTGTGTAACCATTAAAGCAGTCATAGACTGCCAGCAGCAGAGTCAAACTTGCTGTACTGGCTAATCACATCAGACCTCAGTTTCACTGTGTCTTTGAAGGTGCAAAAGGGACACCCTGTATGGCAGAAGCCACATCTGTAACATGAAGGTCCTGCTGCAAGAGTGCATGAAATTCTTAGATTTAACTGAAATACGGAGAGGCTTAAAAGCAGCAAGAACATGTAGAGTTAACAACTGCAATGTCTACTGATTCAGGATATTTCATAAAAAGCCTCATCTTCCAGTTGTTAAATACCATTGTTACTCTTCCTGCAGCCATCAGGATCATATTTGAAGCATTACATCACTGCACTTAAAATCAAATTAAAGGACTCTTTATTATTTGGTATCTTGCTGCACTATGTATATTATTTACTTGTGCTCTTTTCAACCAGCCATTTTTTCTAGCAAGCTTTAGTCATACACCATACTCTCTTAAATGGAGAAATGTCTTCCAGTAAGTCCAACAAGTGAAGTTGTTTCTTTCACAAAATCCAGTTCCTTGTATATTTGTACAAGGTACTTTCCAAAGGTGAAAAAGTGACCTCAGACAGGGATGTATTTGCTGACTCCACAAATATTTGTACCTATCATTTACATCTGTTTTCACTTGGAAATACAAGAAAGAGATAAAACTTTTAAAACAAACTGATGCAACTACAAGCCACCAGGACTGAAAAACATATAACACTGGATTTGCTATCACCAACTAAGGACCTAAGTTTTAAATACCACAGCTGATTTTGGCCGTGACAATTCTGATTGTTCTTTCAGACCTAGTGTAAAATAAAAACAGCAGATTCACCAAGGTCCTATCAGTCACAGACTCAGCACTAACTAACATGATTGATAAAAATCTCTTCCTTAGAAAGCTCTCAAGAGAATTAAAGATTAAGAAGAATCAGTTTGACACAGATTACAAAGAACGAGGAGGGGAAAAAAAACCCCAATACTTATGGCCCATATTAATCAAATGTTTTTCCTAGAAAACAGCTCTTTATCAGGAATAAGAATGATGGAATACAGAGTAACAATACTGACCTAATCCCATGCGCTAATAAAATTACCTCAGTAAACTGAGCCTAAGGTCACTTTGATCAAACCGTCAGCACAAGTTTCCACAAATAAGTGAAAGGACAACAGGCAGAACAATACCGAAGATACACACAGAAATACACACACTGCCAAGAACTCAACATCGAGGTGTTCGGGAAGGATATCCAGCGCTCTCCAGCTGCGGAACTGATAGCAAGGAGCTCACCGAGCAGAACGCGAAGCGATGCTGCTCGGGGACAATAAGAACAACAGGTTCGGAAAGTCCCCCCTCCCGGCCGAGCGGCCGCAGCCCGGCGCCGGCCGGGCACAGCCCCAGCTCGGCGGGCCCGCCAGCCCGGCTCTGGAGCCCTTCTGCTGGCCGCTCCCCCCGGGGCAGCCCCGGCAGCCGAGCCCCGCAGCGCCCGGCACAGCCCCGGCCCGGCCGCGCTCCCCGCGCCCCGAGCCCCGCACCTCCGGGCTGATGTACGACACGAAGGACGGCTTGGCCGCCCTGGCCCCGCCGCCCAACATGGCCCCGGCCCGCGGCGGCGGCTCCCAGCGCTCGTCCGGAGCGGGGAGGCGGCGGAAGGAGCGATCCCGCGGCAGCGCGGCGACGCCGAGCCGCATCACGGAGCCGGCGCCGCCCATGCCCGCCCCCGGCCACAGCCCCGGCCCGGCCGCGGCCCGCGCGGCGCCGGCCATTGCTGCGGCTCCGCCCCCGCCCCGCGCCCTCAGGGGCACGGCCCGCGGCCCCGGGAGTGCCCGTGTGTGCCCGGGAGTGCCCGTGTGTGCCCGGGAATGTCCGTGTGTGCCCGGGAATGTCTGTGTGTGTGCCCGGGAATGTCCGTGTGTGCCCGGGAATGTCCGTGTGTGTGCCCGGGAATGTCTGTGTGTGCCCGGGAATGTCTGGGTGTGTGCCCGGGAATGTCTGGGTGTGCCCGGGAGTGCCCGTGTGTGCCCGGGGGTGCCCGTGTGTGCCCGGGAATGTCTGTGTGTGTGCCCGGGAATGCCCGTGTGTGCCCGGGAATGTCTGTGTGTGTGCCCGGGAATGTCTGGGTGTGTCTGTGTGTGCCCGTGTGTGCCCAGGAATGTCTGTGTGTGCCCGGGAATGTCTGTGTGTGCCCGTGTGTGCCGGGAATGTCTGTGTGTGTGCCCGGGAATGTCTGTGTGTGTGCCGGTGTGTGCCCGGGAATGTCTATGTGTGTGCCGGGAATGTCTGTGTGTGTGCCGGGAATGTCTGTGTGTGTGCCCGGGAGTGCCCGTGTGTGCCCGGGAATGCCCGTGTGTGCCCGGGAATGTCCGTGTGTGCCCAGGAATGTGTGTGTGTGCCCGGGAATGTCCGTGTGTGCCCGGGAGTGTCCGTGTGTGCCCGGGAATGTCTGTGTGTGTGCCCGGGAATGCCCGTGTGTGCCCGGGAATATCTGTGTGTGTGCCCGGGAATGTCTGTGTGTGTGCCCGGGAATGTCTGTGTGTGTGCCGGGAATGTCTGTGTGTGTGCCCGGGAATGTCTGTGTGTGCCCGGGAATGTCTGTGTGTGCTCGTGTGTGCCCGGGAATGTCTGTGTGTGCCCGGGAATGTCCGTGTGTGCCCAGGAATGTCTGTGTGTGTGCCCGGGAATATCTGTGTGTGCCAGGAATGTCTGTGTGTGCCCGTGTGTGCCCGGGAATGCCCGTGTGTGTGCCCGGGAATGTCTGTGTGTGCCCGGGAGTGCCCGTGTGTGCCCAGGAATATCTGTGTGTGTACTGGGAATGCCCGTGTGTGTGCCAGGAAATGCCCGTGTGTGCCCGGGAATGTCTGTGTGTGTGCCGGGAATGTCTGTGTGTGTGCCGGGAATGTCTGTGTGTGTGCCCGGGAATGTCTGTGTGTGTCCGTGTGTGCCCGGGAATGCCTGTGTGTGTGCCCGGGAATGTCTGTGTGTGTGCCCGGGAATGTCCGTGTGTGCCCAGGAATGTCTGTGTGTGTGCCCGGGAATATCTGTGTGTGCCAGGAATGTCTGTGTGTGCCCGTGTGTGCCCGGGAATGTGTGTGTGTCTGCCCGGGAATGTGTGTGTGTGCCCGGGAATGCCCGTGTGTGTGCCCGGGAATATCTGTGTGTGTGCCCGTGTGTGCCCGGGAATGTCTGTGTGTGTGCCCGGGAATGCCCCGCACGGCTCTGCCCTCGGCCTGAGCGCGGCTGGAGCCACAGGGATCTCCCATCGCTTTTGTAGTTTCGTGCCCTTGTGCGGGGAGCTCCCGCTCCTGGCCTGTTCCGTGATCCAGCCGTCACTTCCATGGAGTCATAAAGTCGCAGCATGGTTTGGGCTATAAAGGACCTTAAAGCTCGTCAGGTTCCAGCCCCCTTCCCTTGATCCAGGTTGCTCCGAGCCCTATCCAGCCTGGCCTTGAGCACTCCCAGGGGTGCGGCATCCGCAGCCTCTCTGTGCCACCGCCTCACCCCCCTCACAGTGAAGAATTTCTTCCTAATATCGCATCTCACTTTGCTTAATGCATCTATTTCTCTGTTTCTTACTCGGCTGCCAAATGCCTGTGTTGTACCTGTGCACACTTAGAAGGCAACTCAGCATTAAGGAAAATCTAAACAAGGCATTGAGATGCACAGTGTTACTTATGGCAGGAGAAGTGCAAGAAAAATAATGACATAAAACTTTTCACTACATAATCCTCTAAACCCTCTAAAATATGACTGCTGATAGACCCTGGGAAGTCCTCTGCTAATGCCTATTTAATGTGTTACAGCCACAGCCTCCCTGGAATGTCGTCTTTGGACACTATAATCAGAGCTGTAAATATACACCAGGTTTAACTGGTATGTAGGTTACTTTTAAAAGCCTCATTTTTATATGGATACAGAACAATGCAAATATTGTAAACGGCCTGTGGCAGTGCAGCAAGACTACCCAGCAATTCAAATGGCGAATGGTAACCCAGGCGACAGTTCCTGCACAGGGTAGACTTTATGGAAATATTTTACAAAAATAAAACATGCTTTACAAACTTCAGCAGACCATAGGATATGAATATCAACAGCTTCTTCAAATATTAGTGATAAGCACTTTTCATATAATTTTCCCTTCTTTATGTTATAATACTTCACTTTATTTACTTCGCTCCAAACCCAGACCTAGGAAAACTGCAGAAGGAAGGAAAAGGACCACATGGAGTTATAAGACACCATTTATAAAAGTGAAATGGAGCGACTATTTCAATACAGAAATAAAGCAATTTCTTCGTTTTCAAAGTCAAGGAATGAGAAGTCTTTTGGATTTAATAACCTTCTCTCTGGAAAAAAACCCAAAACATCTCCAAGATGAGCTTTCATTAGCAGTTTTGCAACAAAGGCTATTCTGGTATGGGATCCCACACTGAAGAGCTCTCATGTTTCACTCCACAGCTGCTTCTACATCATTCCTTACATTGCATCTGCCCTCAGCTGCATAGGTCAAAAGTACATCCCATGGGATTGAACTGGTGCAAATCCAGGGTGAGGGGAAATGTGGGACACCACCTCTGTGCTCTCTAGCATATCAAAATACTTAAAGAAAGAGAATAGCATATAAAAAAATCTTCTAAAGCACCTGAATTTAGAGTGGGAATAACGTGAATACCTCAGAACGCCATGAGGTTTACAGCACACTAAGGCAAAAATCAGCAACTTCACTGACATAGCATTTTTCAAAGAGGAAGGGATGTTTTGACACCAGGCCAGAGTCTTAACTCTGATGGGAAGTGCAAAAGGAGCCTTAATTCCCACACAGCACATGGGAATTCATTCTTCATCTTGTCATCAAAAAAGCCCTACCAAAAAAAAAAAATCTGAATGTAACTGCTATTCTCCATCAGCAAAATATCCACATGGTGATGAACAGGGAGTGCTTCATCCTGGGGTTTGCTCTCCAGGATGCAAAATGCGTGGGACTGAACCCATTGCAGAAGGGGTTTGAAGCATTTTAGCGAGAATTTTAGTGCCAGATTTGGATTTCCCCTTAGTCAGTGTGTTCATCTTTTCTGGAATGGAAGAAATAAAGCTATCACAAGCAAGTTAACCTACTTCAGAGAAGAACATTAGCATCTGAAAGGGCCAGCTGCGACCCTGACTCTGTGCCCAGCAGATTACCAAGCACTGAGGGTTTCCATGTTCTTCCTTTTCCCAAGGAAGAACAATGTATTCTCACTTTCTCTTCTAAAATCTGGAGCATTTGTGGGGAGTACCCACAAAAGTCAGCTGCAGCCACCTCATCTCTGAAGATTCCTCCTGCAGATAGTGAAGGCAATGGGGGCAGCAAATAAATTCCTTGTTCAGAAGCAACCTCAAAAGTCTGTCCAGTGCCCAGAGCACCTCAGGAAGATGCTTGGCCAGGCTGAAGTTGGCCTTTCAGAGTGCCCTCCTTCTCCTCCTTGTCCTTACACTCTCTCCATAGTCATCTACTACCTCTCAATTTTATTATTTTTAATATTTTATTTAATATATTTATTTAAATATTTACATATTTACTTTTTTGTCATTTTAATTGTGATCCCTGTCTTCAGCATTGTCACTCTGTAGTGTTGCTCCAAATTGGTCCATAATAATGAGGAAATAAAACAGTTCAATGATGTTCAATCATTTGTGATTGCTCTCTTCATTAATAAAGACTTCTAAAATAAAATTTCTACAACAAACTGATCCTGGAATGGTGTATTAATAGAATCTGTCTTCTCATGTTTCTTCTAAATAGGAAATATTGTTCCATGCTGCCAATTACTTTCAATATATTAAGAAAAAAGTTAGTTAAAGCATTAAAAAAAAGAGCATATCAAATAATGTAATTTAATTTTGTTCAATTTTATATGCATATAAATGACAATCATGCAAATGTAAAGAGAAGAGTAAAACTTTTTAACAGCCAAGTTCTAGATTGTCTGTAGTGGGTGAAGAGTATATGGCATTTCACTGTTGCTATTTCATCCTGATACTTTTCTCTTTCTAGAAGTAAAATCACAGTATTTATTGTTGTCTGCAGGAGAGAAACTCACAGACCAGCTCTTCTCTTCCTATAAACAGAGATTACTTTGTTTAAAAAATTCACATGCTATTAATTTGAATAATTCATTGGTCTGAATTCTCAGCTGTTCCCAGACTTGGTGGCACAACAGCTGATGGAAGGGAGACACAGAGGAGTTGTTTGCAGCTTCTCTATCAATTTTCTTTCAGTGATCCTCTTAACTGCAAGTTGTATCTCATATTTTCCTTTGTGGCAGTCGTCCTTGTCAGCATTTCCTTGGCTATGGGAAGTATCCTGGATAAGGCATTATTCTAGGCAGTATCTGGAGCATGGTTGGTGAAGATCACTGAACACAGCTCTTTGTATCACATTTCAGCTTTTCTGAGCCTTTGTAGATCTCAATGCCTTGGGGAGTGCAATATCCCCTTGGATACTCAATGCAGGCCACTGTGTGTTGTGGGTGCTTTGGTGTAGGTTGGACAGATGTAATGAATTTTTAAAGCGTTTCATGAGCGTTGAGCAAACTTGCATGACTATATCTATTTTTTACTCTCCATTTCCTCTTTTTGAAGAAAATAGAGGGAGTCTTTGCTGTGCTGCAGACCTGGAAAGTCACAAGTGTGCATAACTCCCATTCCAGGGTGGTAAATCAGAGGCAGGAACCTGCAGCTGTGCTCCCCTTTGAACTCTCATCATGGCTGGATCCAGGCCTGGACACTACTTTTAGTACGTACAACTCCAGTGGTGACACAGGTAAAGAATTTGAAGCAGCAGCTCAAAAGAGGATCTCAAACAATTATCATTTGTCAAGGTTCCACGATCTTTCTATTCAGAAAATCTACCTGGGTGTACAATTTGATTTTTCTTATTTTCCCATTTGTCTGAGCCTTACCAGAAGAGCTGGTATCTAAGCTGCACTTAGGTGTGCAAACCTGGGTATTTCTGTTACATTCTGTCATACCCATGCAGTTACTCTGACATTTCACAGAGCACCACAGATGCTTGTGTGTAACTCAGAAGGGAGGGGCTGTCCCAAAATCTCCAAAAAGTTGGATTTACCCTGAGTATACAGAGATCTGCCATGCGTGCTGGGTCTGATGCTCCCTATTTATACTGTTCAATTAAATAACTCAGTTTAGAACTTCAGTATTTCAAACATTTTAAGAGAACACATTAAAGTGGCTGAAATCAGCGTCCAAGAAATACAGAAGTCTTAAGATGAAGCTGAAAGTCCATCATTGAAATAAACAGAAATGAGGAATATACTGTTATGTTCTCTGCAAAAAGGTCACCAAATCAGTCTATAGACAGTCAGCAGCTACCTCTGCTTTATACAGGCTAAGAGAATTTTCAGTGAAAAGTCATGAATGTTAGCTTTCTGCAAATTAAGACAATTAAAAAAAAAAGAAAACAACAACAACAAAAACCAGAAAGGGGCTCTGCTCTAAGATACTACTTCTAATATTGTATTCACACTGATTTCATTTTCCAGTACTTTCAGTGTCCTTCAGGAATTAGTTTCCAAACTTGGTTCAGATTGCAGTCTGTCACCTTAGAGGTGAGTTCGTTTTTGGAAGTATACAGTCAGAGATTGTGTAATAATGTCTTATATAAGCTTTTTATGTTTCATCTTTGTTAAAGTGGCCTTTCTCTACTAATTGTATTGTGTTTCAATTTTTAAAGCAGTTTTCTACTTCTCATTGTGAGAACCTAATATCTCTGGGTAAAAGGAAAGCAGATTCACTCTAGATTTCCTCAGCTGAAATATCTTATTCCTGTTCCATCCAATATCTCAGTCCTGAGACCTTATGTCCAATTCCTCCCTGAAGGTGGTTGAAGAGATGCAACTTTATTCTTAAGTAAAACCATCTGGAATGTCCCACATGGCCACACATCATGACTCAGATGGCAAGCAGCAGCTCCTTAAGGGGTAGCAATACACACCAGTGGCATTTTGTGTCCATCCCTTAATTACTGAATGTTTTTGTTCTACCAGGGCCTTCCAGAGCTAACCTTCCTAACCCTTCTAACCAGCAAGGTTCAGCTTCCATTTGGGACATAGCTCCAAAACATGCACACAGAAGAGTGCAAGACCAAACTAACAACTACACCATGAAGAGTGGGACAGAGGTATCAACTGCTGAGAGAACACCCTGGATCAGAGTGTTTACTTTAGTCATAGAGATGCAGCTGGGAATTACATGTCTTAAATTTGAGGATGGAAAAAAAGATATTGCTGTAAGAGTTGTGAAAACTCAGGGAACAAAGCCCCTCACATTGAACAGCAAAATCACCTTCTCTTAATAGCTACAAGTGGGAAAAGAGGAAGTGAGTAACTTTTTAATAACTCTACTCACCCAGGAAAGCATGGGTGTCACAAACAAAAATACAAGGGCTAGGGAAGTTCCCCACCTTTTTTTAGCTCTTTTGAAGCAAACACAATTACTTGTTTTTGGGCACACACAGACTTCTTTGTCATGTGGTGAACTTCTTTATTTTGTTCTTCAAAATGCTGTGAACAGAAATTACTTCAGCCTTAACCATACATAAAGGGTGAGCCAAACCCCATCTGTATTGGGAGAAAGCCTACACCATGGTTGGATGTGAGGCAGAGTTAAGTCAGGGCTCTCCTCTCACCCTTGTTTCTTCAAAACCTGCAGTCCATAGGGATCGTGATTCCTAAGGGATCATGAGCTCATAGACAACAAGATGGATAAATTTAAGTGTGGCCCTCCCAATATCAAAGGATGTGAATTGACCCTTCTGTCTTGGAATGAATCCCACAGAAATAAAAAAGCAACATTCAGCTCCCAATTTGATGACAGCCCCTAAGCTGAACGGTGGAAAAAATCTGCCAAGGAGTCCTTGGGCAGCCCTGATTCTTTCTTCCCAAGTCGCTTCAATGACTGCAGTGTGGATGAAAAGTCCTTGGGAAAGACGTCCAGCTGTCTGTCACTAGCCAGGAATCTGGTCCATCTAGTTAATAACTGCTCCTGTGCAGGACTCTTCCTGCTGGGCATGAGGAGAAGCAAAGCAAACCTAGTGAGAACCATCCAGTGTCTGAATTACAGGGTACGGGAGAGGTCAGTTCCAGCATATCCATGGGGAGAAATACTCCTTATGAGGCCTACACTGTAACCTCTTATCATTGGGAAGGACACATACAGATTGGAAAGTTTTTGCTGGCTGTGTCCTGGCTTTTCTGTTGCTTCCTTTAGCAGTGAAACTTGTATCTAGTGCATGACTGCAGTGAAAAAATGTGCTCATTTTACTTTGCCCACCAGGCCCCCGACTTACTCTTGGCTTTGATTTCCTAATGCAAAATGCATGTGTGTGTCACTAATCATGGATGTCAGGTAATGAAAGAAGCCACCCAGCTCATGCTGTCATCCCCACCTCCCATAAAACTGCTGCAACTAAAAAATCCAGCCCAGATAATCTGAGAAACAGGCACAAAATTATGCCCTTCACAAATGCTACATGCTCTTCAGCAGCAACTCTTGGCAAAACACAAACATTAGTCTAGGGGCTCGCTTTAGCTTCCCTTTACTGTCCCTGACTTCAAAAAGGCCGTTGTCTGAGCAAGCCACACTTTTATTTGGCTAAAACAAACAAGTCTTTGAAGCAGCAAACTTCACAGAAGAAGCAAATCTTGTAAAAGAAATCTCATAAATCCATGTATTCTTCCCTGTTAGCAAATGTTTCTGATTTACTAGAATATTTTTCTCTGCAACTGCTGCAGTTTTCATCTCCAGACCCTTGGAAAGTTTCTTGACAAAACTTTCTAGAATTAAAATATTCATGCTGATGTCCATATCTGGACATCTGGCATGCCTGAATGTCAGATGGGTATTTGGAAACATTTTTCTCGAGGATTCCAGAAGTCACCTGCACTTCCAGAACTCCAGGTTTTTCTAAGAAAAGAAGTTATTTTAAATCAATTTTTTCCTGATGTGTGGGTGAAGTTTGTAGGGCCATTTTTTCCTCAGGGAGAATATATAAACCAGCAGAGGACTGGTGAAATTTTATTGTGTGGACTTTGCCCCACGCTGTTGGGTTTCAGACCTGTGTTCTCTGAATGCATCACCGCTTCTTGGGAAACACCTCAGCCCTGGCTGCTCCTGTAACAGGAGCTCTGAACTGGTCCCAGAACTTGTAAATTTGGCTCATCTTACGTCTTTGGAGATGATGGAGAACTTGCTGGGGACGTTAGTTAAAGCATCCAGAATCCTGATTCCTGACTTACCACTATCATATAAAGAATGCTTATCCCAAATCTATTGGCAGCAGCTGCAAGAAACGTCTTAAGAAATGGATACAAGAAAGCAAAACCACACACTATCCCTTCACACAAATTTTTTCCTAAAGTGCCCCTCTCCTTCTGTTCTCAATGGTTTTCCAGATACAGTCTTTGGACACGTATCTTATCCACTCTTCCTTTATAACCTCTTTCTCAGGTTGTCTTCCTCAGTGGGAATCCTTACCTTGTATAATTTCTTCTTTGCAGCCCTCAGTGACTCAAAATTGAATCTCTCTTCCTTCTGCTATGCCTACTCTGACTTGTGTAATTTCTTTACACCTCTAAAGTATTTACTTCTAATTTATTCACAAGATAGTCCTGGCTGTGTTTCTAACCACTGCTGTCTTCTAATTTCACTAGCAGATTTTATTTGAGGTTTTACTGTCATGATGACTTTGGTTTAAGAATTATTTTAGAATTATTTTAAAATGCATTCTTTAGCAATAGAGAAGAAAGCTGTAATAACTAAAACACCAGTTTTCCCGTCATGCTTGTCACAGAAGAGTGAGAATGAACTCTGCCTTCCCAGTGGGAGCTGCTGCTGAGAACACAGCGCTCTCTGCTGCTGGGAGCACACAGGGACACTTCAAACACAGCCCTGTGGATTTGCTGCATTTGCTGTGGAACACTTGCTGAGATTTCCAAGTGTTTGGGAAAGTGTCCTCACGCACTCTTTAATGCTCTCCATTCACGTGCAAGGGAGCAAGGCATAGACTCCAGATGTAGTTAAGTCTGTGAAGCAGGAGAGGTGCATTAAAAGTCAGTAAAAACTCTTCAGCTTTTCCCACAGTTCACTTGCCATACACTGCATGTATTTTAACATCTCAATTCCACTGGTTTAAACCATCTTGGTCTTAAACTCCTCGATCACCTGGAGCTTTTTTCTTCTATGTTTTTGTGGAGCACTACAGTTGCTGCATGAGTGGCCAATCATGCTTGGTCTTCTCTCTGCTGAAACAGAGCCTTTCTCTTTGATTTCCTACACTTTTCTTAGAGTTGACTGTTGTTGAGTATTGAGGTAATTTTTTTTCTTTTTATTTTACCTTTGATCTTTAGCTCTCTAATGGCCTTCCCCATCTTATTTTTAGAATTAGACCCATTTAATGAGTTCTGTTCTTTCTGTTACCATTTTTCTTGTTTGTTTTCTTTTGGGTATATCCCCCCTTATTTTCTAATGGAATGAAAATTACCAAGTTCAAATAATGGATTCTGCACATGGAATGGGGTACTGAGAGCACTGAGCATGGCACAAACTTAATTTCTAGCAGTGCCTTTATGCACAGATCCATGCGCTCACAGACAAGACACAGTTATGAACTAGGAAGAAAAGTCAAAGTTGGAAAAAGCTTTGAAACAGAACAGCTTGCAAGTTCACAAACTGTTCCTCCAAGGTGAGCATGGGGAGGAATATCCTTTCTGTGCACATTTCCCTTTTGTGAAAGAGGACTATACTGCTTGTGGTTGTAGGATTTAACACAGAGCACTGCTGAATACAAAATGTAAACTGCTAGTACTACCAAAACACAGGGTATTAAAATGCTTATTTAGTCAGTTTTGCCTTCCCAAGTGCACAGTGTAGTATTTAAGTCAAAGCTAGCTCTGTACTTTTGAAAACCTTGTTTTTACATTCTTAGATTTGTTTACAAGAGTCAGAAGTTATCCATTAAAATGGGCAGGAACACCAGAAACAAACTGCAAATTCACTTTTCATCACACAGCACAAAAATCATGGTCACAGCTTCATATTTAATGTGGAATCACTTTAAGTATACAATATTTCAAAAGATCCAGAAACTGGTTAGGAGCTAAAAGCCAGTAGAACAAAAATACAGAAAATCTAGAATACATCTTTGACCTTTTTAATCCTATATTTTAGGGTCACATTCCTGAATAGACAAGTTTGCCTTATGAGGAAAGAAACTTTGGTATGAAGTTGAACTAGCCACATGAATAGCACCTGTAGCTTTCAAAATAAATAGTAATGGCTAACTAGACACGATGGCAGCAAGATATCCCCTAGAACAAGCATATGCTTGGAGCTATGCATGAAGGCTGGACAACAAAATGAATGTGATTTTTTAAAGTAACTTCACAGCATTTCTGCTTTTTGTGTTTCTAATTATTTAGAAAGCTTTCCTACCATGAGAAAGGTCTGCTTTTATATGCTAACCCCCTTATAATCACTCCCTTCAAAATTGCACTCTGATGCTCGCAGAACACTTTTATTAAATGTTTTTAAGTGTTCAGATTCCCTCTATTTTCTAAAATACTGTATTTTTATTCCATAGGCCTATGCTGGTTAGCAGTAGATGCTGGGAACAGAAATATCCCCCTTTCTCCAATAGTTGTTTATTAAAAAGGTCAAAGATAAATTCGACCTTGAAATGGAACAGAAATTGGGCTTTTCTTAATAAACAGTATCAGAAATAACAAATTATCTTTGTCACATGTGATACTCTCCTACAGCCATCAATAAAGTAGCTACCGGAATGTTAGTCTACATTAATCTGTGTTTTATGGGTTTGCAACAAAGCACAATACACGTTTAACAGAGTAAGTGAAACTTCAGTTTCCAATGTGTAATGAATTTTAGTAGTTTAATAAATTTTAACTTTAATTGTGTATTCCACTGTAGTGCTGTGACAACAAATCACACCTGTGTACCAGAGCATACATCAACAGTATGATGTAACTTTACTTACACCACTGCTATATTTTAAATTTTGAAAGAGACATAAGCATACACTATGGCCACAGCAAATAATTTTCTGGGTTTTTTTCTTTGATAACCTTCACTTTTTAAGTAATACTTCACTTTTAAAATTTGAATTATTGAAAAAAATCACAGAAAGTTTATACAGGAACAGATATAAGGAATAACCTCACAGGCACTGATATGACAAACATTTATTTTAAGGGCTGAGAGGCATTAATACCATATTGACAAAGCTGACTGAAAAGAATGACTAACTTTGTCTGAATGGAAAATGCCCATCTTTGCTTGTTGAGAAAAGAAATTCAGAAAGTTATTTTTTGGCCTTGCTATGTCACGAAGTCAATCATACAAAGACCTATGCATTTAACCTAAAGATAATAGTTTTACAAGCCCTTCTATTAAAAAAAAACCCATCATGCAAATCTTTGATCAATTATGCAGCGGCTTTAAATGCAAGACCATACTGTATATATTAGCTTTTATACTGCTAATGCACAACTAACAGCAAACTCGATTAGATTAACACAAATTTGTCTTAATTACACCGTTATATCACACTAAGGAGACAAATGCCACGAGATTGGCAAAAACATTTAATTCTGAGCACTCAAATGGCAGGACAATTATGTGTTGTAACCCCTTCACATTTAGAAAAAAACATGATCCTGCAGTCTCACTTTACAAAAAAAGAAAAAAAAAACCAAAACCCTTCTGCAAATATTAATTGGGAGGGGAACAGTTTTACTACCTAACACAAAGTATCTCATACAACTAGTGTCAAAGGCAACCAAAAATACTTCTAAAGAAAAGGTCAAAATACACATAGCAACAGAAGCACAAATGCTGCATTAAATACAGCCAAGATAGGAAGACAATGCACTTGTTAATAAAAAAGACCAAAAAAAAAGAAGAATAGATACTAAAATTAGCAACACATTTAAAGAAAATGCAATGAGGGAAAATTGTGTTTTCCTATGACAAGTTTCCATTTGCAGTCTTTCCATCCATAATTTGTCTGGTACAGTACATCCAATTAAAATATTCAGAATCTCACAGAAGAGCTAGATTGCTCTCTTCCAAATCTAATTCAGAAGCTGGTTTTGGATGTTTTAAACAGACATCATTATGAATGAAGTAAAAGCAAGGCAACAAATGGACTTCTCATTACCATCAATATTAGCAATGATGACAAACATTTTTAGAAGTTATCATAATCTTTTTTGTCCTTCTTTCCCTCTGCTTCAAACCCATCAACCCCATCACTGTCCCTTCTCCTTTTACGATTATTATGGATGTTGAAGCGTTGATTCATCTGTGGTAACGGATCCATTCCTAGAACTTTGTGTATCTGACGGAATGCAAGGAGTCTCAGCGCAAACTAGAAAAACGGTAAAGAAGTTACTTGTGTTACAAACAAATGTCCATTTTGAGCACTTTACCAAACAATTAGGGCAGAACATCAGTGATGTGTGATACTACTCTTGGCTCTAATTATCCCATCTTTCTGTCCCCCCAACCAAGTCAATAAAATTCAACATCACATATATTACATTGTATATCACATTTGCTGCCTCTTCAAGTGCAGCATTTTAGCTTAATGTGCATGTGTTTGGGCTTCTGGGCTTGCACTGGAGCAGCCAAGGCTTGTCACATATCATGTTAGGTGACACATGATCAGAAATCATTAGCAAAAGGATCAAATGAAGGGGCAGAGGCAGTAGCCTCTTAAACTGCAAAAATGAATGTCATATGAATTACTGTCATATGAATCTTACAAGATGTATTGATAAAATTTCCAATCTAGTAACATACTGCTGTAGAGTAAGCCTGTTTACAGATCTAGATTGAGATATATATAGATGAGAATGCTACAAGTTGTTCAGGAAAATACATTTATTTCAGTGCAATAATGAACACTATGGACATCCTCTTCTGTGATATGTTTAATGCCTAGCTTAAGACTGGTAAGATCTGACTCCATTCTGAGAAAACAAAATTCATGTCCAATACAAAGCTCCATTAAAAAAAAAACATAATCAAAACAAAACTGTCCATTAAATTTAGTTACTTCACACCTATATTCCCTTACCTGTGCACTTGAAGTAATATCCTCTCGTTGCTGATCTGTCATTACAGCAAGTGTATCAAAAGGATCTTTTTCACAAGGGTCCAGAAGACCAGGACCACCTACAATAATCAGGCTAATTAGTAGCACATCTTTACCTTATTACAAGCAAGATTACATATTAGTTAAGTGTAAGTATATATATAAGGCGACTTGCCTTTAAGGATGATTCCTGAAGATATACACTCAAAAACTCTTCTCAGTGCATCTCCAGGACTCTGTGGTCCAGTCGCGCTGCTAATTGCTTTTTCCACAAGCAACTCCATAGCCTAGACCAACAGGAGGATTCAGCCAAATTAGAAGATGGACTAAGACAGAATAAAGCTGCTACTGTTCCTCTGTAGAGAATTTTGAATCCTGAATTTTGAAGAACATTACACATAGTAGAACACTTTCAGTTAAAATGGAAAGAAACTCCGGTTATTTTTTTTAAGATGAATGAAAAGAAAGGTGGTGTCAGATTAACGAGTTCTGATACTGGCAGCTGGCCACTGGTGGTGTCCCCCAGGGATCAGTGTTGAGCCCAGTCCTGTTTATTAATGATCTAGATGAGAGAATCAAGAGCACCCTCAGGCTGTTTGCAGATGACACCAAGCTGGGTGGGAGTGCTGATCTGCTGGGGGCAGGAAGGCTCTGCAGAGGGGTCTGCACAGGCTGGATCCATGGGCTGAGGCCGCTGGTGTGAGGTTTAACCAGGCCAAGTGCCAGGTCCTGTCCCAGGGTCACAACAACCCCTGCAGGTCCAGGCTGGGCAGGGTGGCTGGAAAGCTGCTGAGAGGGAAAGGCCCTGGGGATGCTGATCAACAGCAGCTGAACATGAGCCAGGGTGTGCCCAGGTGGCCAAGAAGGCCAAGGACATCCTGAGTGTATCAGCAATGGTGTGGCCAGCAGAACCAGGGCAGTGACTGCCCCTCTGTGCTGGGCATTGGGGAGGCCACACCCAAATCCTGGGTTCAGTTTTGGGCCACTTATTACAGGAAAGACACTGAGGTGCTGGAGTGAGTCCAGAGAAGGAGAAGAGAGCTGGGGAAGGGTCTAGAGCACAAAGTTCTGTTAGGAACTGGTGGTGTTTATCCTGAAGGAAGCTCAGGGGTGACATTGTTGTTCTATATAAACACCTGAAAGGAGGGCTTAGCCAGGTGGGGGTTGGTCTCTTCTCCCATATAACTGGTGATAGGACAAGAAGAAATGGCATCAAGTTGCACCAGGCAAGATTTAGATTGGATATCAGGAAAAAATTTTTGATTGAAAGGGTTGTAAAGCATTGGAACAGGGTCCCTAAGGAGTTGAGAGAGTTACTATCCCTGGAAATGTTCAGAAAATATGTGGATATGGCAATTAAAGACATGGTTCAATGGTGCTTGTGATTAACAGTTGGAGTTGATGATCTTCAAGATCTTTCCCAACTAGAATAACTCAGTGATTTTATGATGGGCTTCTTCCCATCACAACTTGTTCAGTAATTTTGTAGAAATTTATACAGTAGTAGCCTACATATGCAGGTAGACAACTTGTCCAGCCATTTTTGAGAGTATGAAACACTCTGGGACACTTCATTCTGTCAGCTACATGAATTCGGTACATAGTACACCTAGTGAAACAGGATGCTATAGAAAAACAAATAGTTTTTTCTACAAGAGTACAGAAACTTATAACATCAAAAATTTAACGTTCTTAAAATGCTTAATATCCACACTAGTCCTTCAGTTTAGCAAAACTGAAGCTCACAGCAATTTTTCTCCCAGTTATCAACCAACACTAACTCAGATGTTAAACAGGTGTAAAAAAACTTCTATGACAAATGTATTTTCTGAAATGTGTACGTTATTTGATGTTAGTTAAAATGGTTTAAATCATTAGCTGTGTTTTAAGTACTGGTGTTTTTTGTGTGAATATTTCCATTGTTCACTTTCATTAGACACTATTTTTTTCCAGAAGAACTTACAAAAGTATTTGTAAAAGAAAGGATAAACTTCTCCTAGATCTCTTTCCCAGAATTAAACAGATGCTTCACTGATACCTCTTTGGCAAGTTAAACTCTCAAACAATGGATTTTGGTAAGTTATTTAGAAGCATTTGTTGTCTGGGCCTTGTCCTCCTCAGAGCATCTACAGTTGTTCAAATGTTACCTTTTGTTCTTGCTTTCAAGGTGTAAATATTTATTCTGATGTATGCAAGTAACTACAGGCAGTATTAATCACTAAGGGTGCCCATTCCTTTCTATTTTAGGTCCATTTAACTCACAGATTTCAATTCTTGAGGCTGTTATTTCCATACTCCTGCTGTACCAGTCAGGATTTGGCAACAGTAATTTAGACGTTCTCAAGTAGGAAGCAAAGTGCATCAGTAAAAAAAACCAAAAACCAAAACAGATCTTGGATTTGCATTTATTAAAATCTAGTTCTTTTGGATCCTCATACAATAAACTGAGGTCTATAAATCTGCCCTAGGAAAAAGTGAATTATGATGTCTTGGTATTTATGTACACAAAAGGCTGGATTTCAAATTTGAATAATGTGTAGGAACCTGACAAAATTCTTCTCATTTAGTTTTTACTTTAGGGCACATTAAATGCTACTACTGTGAACATTCAGGCTTCTATCAACTTCTGTTTTTACAACTACTTATGTTTTTTTTTGAAAAAGCTTCATCATCTCTTTCACTTGTTAAAGCTTTCTAGTATAGAGGGTAGGACAATGTGTGTATCCAGAAAACTGTATTACTCCAATCTACGAAACTCCATCTGTACTGGCTGCAATCACCACTTTCATTTTGTCACTGTTTTAATCAGTAAGACTTCTACAAGCCAAAAGAACACCTGACAGTTCAGTGCTGATCCATGTCACTGAGAACACATCAGATACCAGGAACAAATCAGGAATCACTTTTGGAGGGAACTGAGATATAGTGAGGTCTGACACACTGCTTCATACCTCTCTTCCCTTCTAGATGTGCCTTGGAACACATAATGTGATAATTAAGAAGCCACATTCCTTGTTCTTCACCCGTGTCCCAGTTCTGTGTTGCAATAGTTCTGAAATTATGCCAAGGTTCATTCCCTGGCAACCCAGTATCATAGTGATATCAAGAGAGCACTTCTTAAGCATCTTTTAAACTGTATTTGTTTAGTGTACTTTTCATTAAATGCAGTACTGAAACTGGCACTAGTTTTTTTCCCTTTAAATATTTTAAAAAACAGACATTACTGCTCCACTCCCTTTCCAGAAGCAATAAATATTATAAGAAGTAATTTATTAAAACTGTCTTCAAACTCAGTGAAGTTGTAAAATATTTCTCATCTACATAAAGTCAACTGCTCAAAACAACGTTAGTGCTCTTCCTGTCAAAACTGAGAAGGGAGAAGCACAGTGCAACTGGATTTGGCTGCAAAACAGCAGTCAGAGCTAGGTTTCCTTGCACAAGATACATGTTTCAGGCATTTGTTTCAGACTAACTTTGTCCAATCCACAGATTGTACATCTGTTAGCATTTGGAACATTTGTGAGGTAGTCAGTGCAAAAGGAATGCTCCGAGAACTCTCAACTGGATTAAGAAAGGTGACCTGATACAACCCAGAGATTTAAGTGAGACTGACCAAAATATGACGATGACACAACCATAGACTGTGCTGAAGTACTGACATGTTTCACCTTGCAAAAGGGACATAATAATCATAAGAATACTGTGTTTTTTATCTTTTGAGTTCTTTCTATTATCACAGAACTATCTAGGCACAGCTGACATTATTTTAAATAAGTTGCAGCAAACTCCAAGCAATTCAGAGTAGGTGGTTAGAAAAAATTAAGTTCTTCTGTACAGAGTAAGGGAAAAAATGCTGAAATCTAGCATAGGAATCTACCCACAAAGAAAAGAACAAGAAAATTTCTTTTGGAAAAAACAGTAACTTTCAGCTTCAAATGGAAAACCTCAGAAAACTATTTTAAGAGGGAATCTGGAGTATTTAGCAGAAAAAATCCCTCAAAATCCTAAACAAAACCCTACATCAAGTGTTGAAAAAATCTTAATTTAAAAATTGTATTAACACTTCACTATGATTTCCTTGTAGTAATGTATTTATTAAGAAGACTCATTAAAAAAAAATTACTTACCCAGCTTGGAAAATCAGACCAAGTAGGAACCCGCTGACAGAGGTCACGAAGAATACGTATGATAATCACACAGGACTGCAGACCATTAGCTCTAGCCTTGAGAGCAATACAAAATCAAATTAATTAACCCCTGCACCCATAGCAAACAGGAGTTGTTGAAAGACTAAAACACCACTGTTCAATGGAAGCTCAGATACAAGATTGAAACAAATGATTCTATAACTTTATTCCGTGAGCTGCCATTTACAGCAGTATTTTATACAGGGTTAGTAATTTAAGGTGGTAGAAGTCAAAGTGCACAGGTTATACAAGAATAACATTTCTTGATCCCCTATACACTTTGACCTATGTTCATTTGAAACAATAAATACAGAAACTTTCTATATTAGAAATAAAAAGGATAAAGTAAAGATCTAAGAAATAGGTATAGAGACTGAAAGGTCAAGGGAATCTGTTTGGTTTCTTTATTGTGCCTTTGCCAGAATGCAAAGTCACTAAACCAAACAGTTGCTTCTCACCTTTCATTCCCTACACTTAATGCACTTAAAGAAATAGAAAAAAAAAAGTCTTAAATCTAAACACAAAGCTTTAAACACATAGTCCATTATTTAAAGCGAAGTTACTCTGCAGCCTTATGGAATATATAACAAATATACATCATATGATTACCCCAAGCGAGTCAAGCTTTCAACATCGCCTTGTCAATGACCGGAAAAAAAATGACGTCAAATGCGCAATAACTGCATAGAGCAGCTCCTCCATACTCAACCTTCTACAGTTAAATTTAGGGACCAGAAAATATTAAGTATTATTAGCATGAACAACGCTGAGTGTTTTCACACAGTTAAACATTCATATTGCAACTGAACTAATCTCTCATAAGGCTACAAGAAGAAAGTAAAATGATGTTCCGAACCTGGAACCACTTAGCGTGGCGTAGAGCAGCCAGAGCGTCAAGGCATTTTTGCCTGTCCAAGACGTCCGGTGGGTCTTTCACCATACCCGAGGTTACATCTAAAATGGATTGAATTGGCAAAATGCAGTGAGGAATGGGTGTTTGACCAGGTGAGCAAGACACTTCCTTAAATAGCTTCAATGTCACACATGCCATTTTAAGTTTAAACCCTTGAAGGAGAAATGTAAATGTTCAGCAGTAGTCGCTCAATTAGGACTAGGGCATTGACCCAGTAGGAGGATCAAGAGCATAATGCACTTCAGCTCTGAAGCTATTTTTGATTGCATTGCTGATGATGCAATGCATAGTACTTCCTTATTTCAGCTAACACTGGAAAAACACATATCCCCTAAAATTAAATACCGAAGGAAGGATGGTTGGACACAGTGCACCAGCACGGAGAACACAAGACAGAAGGAACACAAAAATCCACTTTAACCAAGTAGAAACATTCAAACTTAGTTTCTTTTAAATTTTAATTGTCACATGTTATTTGAGACCTATTCTTGAAAGAAAAACTAAGTATAACAAATCTTTAAAGGACTAAATATTTAGTAATGATGTTATTTTTATCATGCCTTAAACTTGAAATTACTTTACTTTAAAAACCTGACTAAAGGAATGTGCCATGTTCTTCAATATTACAGAGTTCCTTGTTTTCTAGTACCTTCTCTCTTACCCATATAAATAAAATTCCTCAGCCCATAATTATGTGTTCCAGCAACACTTAGGATGCAAGGAAGGATCTGAAAAGGGACTGCTTTACCTAAGACTCACCAAGATAAATAAAACTAAGGAACAGGCTAACAAACAAATCAAAATGTCTGAAAGACGGAGAAAACATAGCAGACATTGCCTATTCAAATGTTCAGAAAAGAATTTAATTACCAGGCTATCTGCTTTTCTACCAAAAATGAAGAGACCACAGAAATGGTTTAATCAGTGAAACTGGAACCACTAAACAATATGAAAAGGTGTCCTCGAGTTACTTGAAGACTATATGGATATAGTCAGATCAGTGATCACTATTACAAATTACTTTTTTGCTCATTATAGAAATGGCTACGGTGACTAGTCATAACATATGTCACTAGTCACATATATCTTGCGTATAACTGGTGATACACCAGATAAGATGAAACAAAAAGCATTCACTCAATGGCACACATTTCACAGGAGCTGGCTGCTTGGGACAGTACAGTTTACTCCTACAAGATCTAAATTTAGGTTAAGACAGGGAATAAAATAAAATAAAAAATAATGAGACTCATGAAACATGCCTGCAACAAGAAGCTTTTAGGAATGTTGCAGATACTGTGCTCTGAAACCACATGTAAAATAGTAGGATTCTACAGTATGCAGAGCTAAAATGCCATGAATTAAATGGTGGTATAGCTTTGCAATACAGTAAATTTAATGTTAAGTACTTTATTCAGATTTGAGTATTTTGATAAGATAGTCCCTTTGCTCTGCACAGGGAAAATAGGTGAAGATGTCATAAGAGCACAGTTGAGAAGAACATAGGTAACTTCTCACACAGATATTCCAACTTATAGACTAGATATTAAAGGGGAAAAAATTAAAATTTTCACTAACAATGCAACTACAGAGCAAATGAAGACATTTAAAATGATGTTTCTTTTAAAACAAAGCCAATTAAAAAATAAAAAAACCCAACCCAAAACAAAACCTACCAAAAAAATTCCCTCCAAACCTACACAAGAGGGGTGCCAGCTAAAGCTAAGTGACGAAAGGAGTTCAACCCAGATACATGAGACAAGAAGTACATCCTGAGAAAACCCACCACAGGGAAAAATAAGGTTGAAAAATTAAAAGTGCAAGTATGTCCTGTTGGGCCAATAGCCTAATCAGTCAATTATTTACTTTCTTTTAAAACTAATATGCAAATAAGTAACACTGTGTAAACTTTTAGCACAGTAATTCATTAATATTTTGAAACTTCTACCTCTGAAAATTTTCAACTTGTAAAATAGTTTTACTGAGAAGAATTGCAATTTAAAGGTCTAGGAAAGAATCTTACTGCTGGAAATGTTGATCTAAAATGGATTACTAATCGCTGTCATAGGAATACCCTTGGAATTTTAAAAGACTCAGTCAGAGTACATGCTTAGGCATGTACTACACTAAGAAAACACTGATTGAAAAAATGTATCAAGGAAACTGCTGTAATATTTATTCTGTGGATTTTTGCATACGTTTCACATTTCAGGATTAACCCCTTAAAGACTGTGCAACTAAAATCAGATGCCTAACTTATCACCCTGCTAAACTAAGACAAAAACTGAATTAATTTACAAAACATTAATTCTTACCCTGTATAACTTTTTACTAGCCTGAACATAAGGGGTTAATCTTCAGTTAGACGTGCTGTGTCCACACTACCTCTTCATTAAAAGTTAACAGGTATGTCAATTTAGGTAAATTTTATTATGTAAAATACATTTTATCCAGTCAACTATTATAAGACTAGTGTGAACACTGCTTCATTCTAGGAGAGACAAAGACAGAAAGAAAAAAAACAAAAAAAACCAAACACAAAGTAACAGCAGATGCTAGGACTATGCATCCAAACCCCTCCTTTGTAAAGCATGGCAGGTGTGACACTGAGCTTTAGAAAACCTTGGTCAAAAATCCTTCCGATGTCTTGGCAGCAACCCCTGACAGGAATCAAGTCCCTCAGCTAGAAGGCTTTGGACCGGGGCTGTTAGCTAAGGATAAAAAAGACACACGCGCACACAGAGGTGTTTGTAAGTATGTACACCCTGTTTGTTGAAGGAAGACTCCACAGCTGGGTTAGAGCTCTTCATATGCACCAGATTCAGTCAACTGTCAAACGCACAATACTGCAAGAACAGTAGCTATGCGGTTAACAATTTCATTTCACTGTTGTTGGTTTTCTTTTTTTAGCCTTTTATAGGCTAAATAACACATCAAACATGATTCTACTCCACGTGCAAGACATAAGTTGCATCTTTACTCCAACTGGTTCTTCCGGTAAAGCCTTCCTTAACACCTGAACTAGCTCCCCAAGCAGGCTAGGGAAAATGAAAACTTTAAACCAATGTAAGACACAGAGCATGAGAAGCTGCAGTAAGAAAAACACAAACACATACTGTTACTCTGCAGCAAATAAGCAGCAGTCTTCGGAATAAGGTACTTCTTTGCTGCAATAATTGGCAATTCAGTCTTCTATTTGCTCCAGTTTCAAAAGTGAACTTTTCTGCACTTCCATTTTTTACTGCTCAGTGTCTTGAAGAGCAATCTAACTTGATTTTGTTTGCCTAGAGGCAGTACTGCATTCAGCAGTGAATTAACTCACAAAGATAATTTAACTCAAGTGTGGGTCAGACAAAAATACAGATTTGTTTCCTTTTGGCGGCGTAACTTAGGGGACTGATGGTAGTAATTTGAAATTTGTTTTATTTTTAGTATACATCAAAATTTTGGGCCAAAAACCACTTAATTGAAATTGAGTATTGTAGTAGGAATCAATACTGCACTTTTGTACAGTACATCAAGAAATAAACATGGTGTTTAAGGTTAATTTGATTAAATGGTTAGTCTAATTTAATAATAAAATGCATTCTTTATAAACTTAAGTAAAATGGAAAGTTGGATTTAGCCCAGAGTCACGTTACACTCAGATTGTCCAAAACCAAGTAAAATTGGTTGGGTGTGACAGTACACATACAAAGCCTTTATAGCTAGGAATAATATGCACAGCTTAAAACAAAAGCACTCTAAGACTCTTTGGAAGTCATCCAAACCACAGAATGCATGTTGAAAATTTTTCTTTCTGATTATGTAGGATGACTTTGTTAACATAGCTTTCTTATAAATGGACTAGTCACAGCTACAGGACACTTAGTAATGCAATATAAAAACCTCAAGTGTTTTAGAGGACATGTAGTGATGAGATGAAATATAAAAAAAAACCTCTGTGGCTTATATAAATACGTATATACACAAGCACATGTATACATACACACATACAATTTATTTCAACCTGTATATAAGCAGTGTTAAAACAGCCTCAGATTTCCTATTTGTAGGTTCACTGTCAAACACCAGAACCTTGTTTGCTATTATCTCTTTCAACTATGAAAATACAGGATTAAAAGGAAACAAAAGTTAATTTTATCTGACCCGTAAATAAAAAGAACCAATGTACTGCAGACATTAATCATGCTTGTTGGCTTAAAAGCTTTTGGAGCTTTGAAAGTGTTACAGAACAGACCCTAAAGCAACACTGCTGGCACCAGAGAAACTGTAGACTTCAGAAACATAAATTGATTCCCAAGCTCCACCTTCTGCTTCAGCTCAACGACAAAGCCATTTCTTATTGTACTAGTTGGGTTTGCCAGTTGGATAGAAGAGTGATTATAATACCAGGAGCCTAAATATACTCAAAAAGCACTCCAGACCAAAAAACAACCTCAGAGAGCTGGAAAAAATTACATCATCTTTTAAAGTTAGAAGCACTGTTACCGTCAAAAGTACTGTAAAAGTGCATTTTAAGTGGCACTATTCAGAATGTCTAAGTGATGGTAATACTGACCCAGTTCAAACCCAAAAACCTATGTTTTGATTTTCTACATCCATATAATCTTTCTCTTAAGGCAAAACTGCTCTAGAAAGCCAGTTTATAGCCACTTGCTATAAAATACTTCGTTTTTGACATAATTTTAAAAGAGGAGGGAAAAAAATCAAGCTTGTACCTTTTCCAGAAAGCTGAGGTTGGACATAAAGTTAGAATTTTTAAAAATTAAACAAAAGCATCATATACACATTTATTTTAACCAACTGTTCTCTGCTGAGACTGGTTGTTGAAAAACAAAGTTTCAATCAAATACGTGTGCCAGCATGTTGCCTTCCAGGACCTTAGTGCCATCTTAAGCAGAATAGATAAACATAAAAAAACCAGGTGAGAAATAAGTAACATCTTTAACAACTTCCCAACCTCCATCCCTCATGTTCTCTTCCCGAATGACTGGAGATGTCAGTGTGATTGTAACTTGCATTTTGGGTTCCACACACGAATTTAAAATAATTGCTGCTTCTGGGACTGCACACTTGATATCGTATTTCTCTGGACTTATTACCTAAATATTGAGAAACAGAAATTTCTATTAGCATGTGGCCATTAAAAGTATGAAGAAGAAAAAGGATTCCAACATATTCCACTTTCAACAGAAAGACAGAAACACAGTATAATTATATGAAACAGGTAACTGTGTAGTCATAGAATCACACTATACACTATAAAGATATGTGGACTTGCATATTGTTTGCAAATTATTAATGAAAATACACAACCAAGCAGTCAGAATAAAAAAACTGCCCAGAAAGGAAATTAATATAAATTACATAACAGATGTTTGAGATAAAGAAGAGCCTCAGAGCCAATTAAAATGTCCGCAGGATATTTCTCACTGGAACACAGAAGCCTTTGAAAAGCAAAGATGCAGGGGTTATTTTTCAAGCTCACAGTTAGAAATGGGTATTGCTGGGTACATCTGTGCTTTGGTGTCACAACATGCTAAGAAAAAAGGGCAAGATAAGCACCACAGGAAAAATGTAAGAGTAACTAACAAAATATTTATTTTTAACTGCTATGTGCAACTTTGTTTAATAATTCTAAATAGCCCAAAGGAAGCTGTAGGCACCTCTGTGATCTTCTTCTACATACATGGACAAGTGAACATTACCAGTAAGACAGACCAAGATGTTCACTTGTTAAATTTACTTCTGTTCTGTTACTTCAAACAAGAGCAAACTTGAGATTATTTTTTCATTGATCTAATCCTGCTAAAGCTTCTATCATGCCATTGATTCTGTCTAGAATTTTACTAGATTGCACTGAAATAGAGCAGAGACTTTATACTTTCTTGTGGAAATATTATAAAGGGTTTGTATTTCACTAAATGGTCTGTAACTGCATGGTTACTTTTTTAAAGGTCCAAATTATAAAAAACCCCACACTAGACTTAGCTGGCTAATTGTGAACTAGAAAGCACTGACACATACAAAGAGGAAACAAGATAAAAGTACAAAAGACTGGCATTAACAGAGAACTTTGACCTTGAGTTAGCAGGCGTGCTGTAACATGTAACATGCTGTAACTATCTCTACTGCTACTGATAACTGATTAATAGTCTTTCTTGTGCTCATTTCTATTTCCCAAATAAATGAAATCTATTAAATGGTGATTGATACTACACTGCTAGAGTACACACTTGTATGGACACAATATAGAGGAAGCGGAACATGCAGCAATCTCTGAATTCAGATGAAAACACTCAGAAAATGGAAAGGAACAACCTGAGCTACATCATGTAGCAGCACAGTGAGTCCTGCAGACATTTAACTTGATGACAGATTTTTACAGTACCTTTACAAAAATTAAAATCCAAGAATCTAAATTCTACTTACGGCAAGTTGCTTAGGGAGACTTTCAGCAATACGACTGAGTAATGTCTTGGAGGGCTTCTCAGCACACAACAAAACAAGATTGACATTTCGGTCTCCACGGAGTAGCAAACCTTTAGCCAAAACGCCCACCCGTAAAACGCCTTTCAAAGCTCTGTGAATTATAGTTAAAAGTTGCATTTAAAATAATAATGTAAAAATCATAAAAATAATCCTGAAGATAGAAAAGTGAAATAAAATAGTATTCCACATGTTTCTGAGACTTCAAAAATACTTCATAAAAGCCCAAAGAGATGAGATCCTGGAAACACTGATAACAGGATAAGAAAAACCAATACAATTCTTAAAAAGTAATAAAAAAATACCTGTCTTTACTGCCATCCTTTTTGTCATCTCCCTCTTTGTTCTTGCTTTTTTCATGATCAGTCATGCTATCAGAAACCAGCTTCAAAGCACGCTCAGTAATGGAAACAATTTTTTGTACTGCCTGAAGTTCCTCCTCAGTTGGATATATAGCAGCATGCTTGGTCATCACATAGCGGTCATCAGAGGAGTCAGGGCGGCGCAGAGGCTGAACAGACAAAAGTGTACTTCTGAAACCTGGGTGCACTTACAAGTTCACAAATGACAAAAAATGACCAAAGCCCATGTGGCTAAGGAACAGAATAGTCTTAACTTCACATCACTGAAATGTAACAAAACATGAAGTCTTCTCAACAGCCTACACTGTCACAATCAATCATGTCTGAAAAGACACAAAATGTATCAAAATTAAACTAAGGCCAAATCCCAAGATCAGAGGTACCTCCTCAACATTATTATCTCTTGCCTTTCTGTCAAATGGGAAATACTTGGACATTGCTGCAAAATAAATAACTCATGATTACTTTTGTACGGTCTCAGGAGATTGTACAGGAATGATCACAAAAGGCAATCTAGTCCCATCTCCTGTGCAAAACGTGGTCAGCTTGTAAGACCACATCATGTAGCTCAGGGCTTTAGCCTGTTGGTTTCTGGAAACCTTCAAAGATAGTATTGCAGTTAGAGTCTAATGAAGGTTGATCACTTCCCTTCATCTACTTTGCTCCTGTTACGAAAGCCCAGGTTGCTGCTGGCCCTGCTGCCAGGGCATGCTGCTGACTCATGCCCAGACTGCTGTTTCCAGGACCCTCAGATCCTTTTCAGCAGAGCTGCTATCCAGCCTCTATCCATGCAAGAGGTTCTTCCCTCTTGAGTGCAGCATTAGGCTTTTGTACTTGCACAGCCTGCCTAGGTGCCTCTGATGGGGGCCTCACCCTCAAAGGTATTAGCTTTCTCCCCATCCCAAGATGATACAGGTTCATGCCAGTTGCAAACCTCAGCAGTGTGTACTCACTCTATCCTCTTTCAAATCCTTGATAAGTCTAATGCCAGGGTCAACCCATGTGGTACTGCACTCCACACTGCTAGAGTATGATGTACCACTAAGCATTATTCTCCAAGACTGATGACCCAGCCATTTTTTATCCACACATTTGTCCACAATTAGGTACATAATATTGTATAATGCAATAAAATAAAAATTAGAAAAATCCAGTATGACTTGTATTTCATAAGAAGCAATATTTAAAGCATCCTCTTGTCATTCTACTGGACTTATTTTGGAAGACTAGTCCACCTACACCATTTCATTAGCATATAATTTCTTCTTCCCTTTTCCAAATCCTTTATTAAGAAACACTGGAGACAAGTGAAGTAGCAACGAGTAATTGGAAATTCTTAACTGTGCTTCCTGGTAAGAATAGTTTAATTTTTTTCTCGAGCTAAGAAACTCACAGCTGGTCCTTGGGGTTGAGGAGGCATTCCAGGTCTAACTCCCAGCAGACCTAGAGGTCCTGGAGGGCCATGAGGATATCCTCCATCTGGTATTCTGCGACGGTCATCCCAGTGATGCTGCTCTTCCTCCATTCTCCTCCAGTACATGTCCTCTTCATAGCGCCTGAAGTGCATAAAAGTGTTCTCTTTATACAGCAGTTAATAGCTGGCACAGCTCTAGAGGTCCTTCTCTGTTCTCAATAACTTTTAGTAGTCATAGGCAAATACAAATGAACAGACTGTAACTGACATGCATTATTGTTGCAAAAGTAGGTATGCATATATTGCAAAGTAATTCTACTAACTCTGTATTCCTCAGAAGAACTGAACAGCAGCAAACATATTCATTCATAAAACATAATGCATTACCTCATTTCCATCCTCCAGCGTTCCTCCTCTTCTCGTCTTCTCCAGTATTCTTCTTTCTGCATCTGTTTCCTCATCTTCTCTTCTTGAATTTTTCTTGCTCGAATACTGGGCTTTACTTCTACTTGTAAGTCTGGGTTTACTTTTTTCTAGGTCAAAAAATAATGAATTAAATGTTGCTTTCCTGTCCTCATCTCAAGGTTATGGAGTTGTTCTGATATATTTAATACACACTACTCATCAAATGCACTTATCATTAAAAAGCCTGCAACACAAAGAGAGTGTGTATTTTTTATCCTACCAAAAAAACTGAGCAACACTATTTTATACTCATTGAACTTTATGGTAAGCAACATAAAGAACCTATTGTTACTTGCACCAGTTGTACTACAAGCAACATTCAAAACATTTTACAAAACCTCAACCAAAATAAAATTTCAGTTTGCATTATTCTTTAAAGACTATACTGCCTATGAAATATATTTCTCTCTTTCTATACGCTGTTTTTGATCAGAGTACCTACTTTTGTCTAGTCTTTAAACCTAAGAACAGGTGAGCAGACCAGTTAGCCGATATCTGATCGATTTTCAGGGAAGTGTTAGCATTTTTACCTTGTACTGAAGTCTGTGCCGCCGCCCTTTCAAATGCATCTCCTTGGCATTAGGATCATTAAAACTGCATTCACAGAGTTTACAGTGAAAGCGGATCACCTTTCCTTCATCATTCCTTACCTGGAAAATAAGATTATAACATATTTGGTATTTTTTAAAAAAATTATAAAGCTGATAAAAATTTAATTATCCATTAATCCAATTATACAGTGACACTGAATAATGTCTACTTGTCCCAGAACATTAAGAACTTCACACATTAACTGAAAAAAGGCAAAGTAGAAAAGTAGAACCCTCAATTCTGACAGACACACCATTATGCTTGGTAATGAGCAAGTAACAAGGTCCTTCCATTCCAAAACGTACACAGCTGTAAATTCAAACCTAAATATAGTGAGCTAATAAATCACAAACCTGTGTATCATGCAAAATTTACATCAAACTTGAACCACCTATCTCATACCAACCACATGAAGTAAAAAAGAAACATGCACAACACAAAAATGTAAATGTATGCACAAGCCTTTTCAGGTTCAATGCCTTGTCATTCTAATCTTCAAGGAGAACCCAGGAAATTACAGACAGTCAACCTCATCTTGATCTCTGGGAAGGCAATGAAGCAGCTAAGCCTGGAAACCATTTCCAGGTACAATGAGTGCAAGAAAACCATCAGGAGCAGTCAGCATGACTTCACCAAGGTGAAGGCCTGGCAGATGAAGGCAGAGCAGTCAAGACTGTCCGCGTGAACTTCAGTAAAACCTTGGACACAGTCTCACCACATCCTCCTACACAAGCTGATAATGCATAGGCTAGATAAGCATACAGTAAGGTGGACTGAAAGCTGTCTGAACAGCCTGGCTAAGGGTGGCGATCAGCAGAATGAAGCCCAGTAGGAGGCCAGGAGCCAGCAATGCACCCCCAGGATCAATATAGTCCTGTAACATTTTCAGTAATGCTCTGGATGATGAGGCAGAATGTACCCTCAGCTAGTTTGTGAATGACATAAAACTAAGAGGAGAGGCTGATATGCCAAAGGGTTGCATTGACATCCAGAGGGACCTCAACTGCCTCACCTAGGGAAGAGGAGGCTGAGGGGGATCATATCAGTGCATATAAGTACGTGGAGAAAGGATACAAAGAAGGCAGACCCAGACTTCTCTCAATGGTGCCCAGCACCAACTGAAAAACAGCTGTCCACCAGAACACTGTTCTATTGTGACCAAGTGTGCTCTTGCACAACTGCTTTGGGAAATCATGGATTCTCCATTCTCTGATATTCCCAAAAACCATCTGGACATGGTCCTGGGTGACTGGCTGTAGGTGGTCCTTCTTAAGAAGGGTGACTGAACCAGATGACCTAAAGAAGTCCCAGCACCACTCCATAATTATGTTTCACTAAAACAGCTAAAAAATAATACACATTTTCATATTAATACCTCCTCCACATAGTCATGGCCCACTGGTTGGACATCACTTTGCAAGGCAGCAAGAGTTGTAGGAGTCACTGGTTCAGCTGCTGTGTCAGGCTTTACTTCCTGTGTTTGTACTGTAGCAGCAGGAGGTGTTTTAACATTTTCAGCTGATTTCATTTCTTCCATTTTACTTCCTGTTGTCTGAAGCTTATTGCCACCTAGAAATAATAAAAAAAGTTAAATTATTACCCTTCATAAAATGAGAATGTGATTAAACATAATGTGCAAGCTGAAGATTTTATTTGCAAAGAATTATAGGTCTTTTAAAATCTATTGGACTTTAAAATCAACTGAAACAAATATATTTTCAATACAATTCAATATTTTAGCAGTAAGTTTAACAACATCCAGGTTATTTAAACATTGAAGTTGTTTATTCTAACAAGAAAAACTTCTGCTTTATAAAACTACCATTTTTGTTATTTGTTTTCCCACTCTTGCAAGAGACAGAACTGAATGGGGAATGAAAGAAAATGTATTTTAATAATCTCTTTTTTTTTTGTAATTTTGTAAATTTATCCAAAAAAGTACTTCAAAACTTTATAATGTTTGTACTAGTAAAGGCAGCATATCCCTAGTGTTGCAACTGTATAAATTTTATGTTCAGTTCAGTTTCCATGGTTAGTTTTCCACTGTAAAAAGGATGTTTCAGCTGCCCATCACAAAATGTCAATTTATTGCAGGTGCATTAACAGCCCAGGCTGTAAGCTGAAATGTGGACTGTAAACTGCAATACTCCAGCTACTACAAAAGAAACCAAAGCTGGGAAGCTTTTTATGAAGGTGGGAAAAGCATTTAAGAGGGGTCAGGTGGAGACAACTGGGCAGAAAATACCATCAGTTTTGAAGCAAAACTTTTACAGATATTCTCACTTATCAGTAATTCCCTTAAACACAGAAGAGTAACTCACGCATGGAGTCACCTAAATACATTTGTGTCTGCTGCACTAATTCTTAAGAAAAATTTACGGAATAGGTTAGGTTTCGAAATAAAGACTGACTTCTGTACTTGCCAACAAAGTTTATTTTCGGTGTAGATATTTTCTTTACAGCTATATTAGCAGCGGTTGAAGATGTTTTGTTGTTGGACGCAGTGTTAAGTGGTGTGTTTGCCGTGGGAGTAAGAATTTTCACTGCAGAGGATGCAACAGAGGAGTTCACTGTACTGCTGCTAGTTGTTATGTTTGAAGCAGAGGCAGTTGGTTTGGATGCAGATGTGGATGTTGAGGAAGTAGCTTGGGTAACCACATTTGGTTCAGTCGAAGGAATGGGTTTGCCAAGTTTTGTATGCAACTTTACTACCTGTAAGTAGGAAGAAAAATTCATAACATGATCTCCCTGAGTTAGCTATTAAAAAAAATGTGTCACAAGCAAAAAAATCAATATTAATAAAAAGTTAGCTATTGTTCTTTTACAAAAAGTGGTCTTGGTAAAGAAAAAAGATGTACGTTTAAAAGCTCTTGTCATCTGTAACAAGGAAATAGGTATTTGTTATCTCACATTGCTTACTTGCATTAGGCAAGTAAGATCAGGCATTTACTCCCACAACTCTTTAGATAAGAACAGAAATACAAAAAGCTTTTAACTCAGGATAGTTCAAACACAGTTTGCTCCTAGTGTTTCAATGTGTCTGTTTTGTTGACTGGTCACTTTTTATTCTCCCTAGAAAGTACAGAACACTGAACTGTTTTGGTTCCAAAAAGTATTTGCAACTAAGAGTTATTTAGTTCAGCTTCAGCAACACTGTGTCTTTTGATGGCTACATTTGAAGAACCTTCGTAGGGAATGACTTTCCATGTTATTTAGCCAAACTGAAGAGATTGCTTACACAAAGGTTTTCCTTTTTTTTTCTTTTTTTCCTAATGTACAGAAATAGTTAAGGAGAATTCAAGAGGTATTTCAGAGCTCTTTAGTATATCACAGAAAGTAAAGAGATACATGCTTATTTTTAGAAATAATACGCAGAGGCCTTTGCACAACATGTCTGTCCTGGAATAATTCAACTTTTTCGTAACTGCTGACCAATATCCAAAGAAGCAAAGCAGGTAACCCATAGGAAAAAACCATGCAAGATTAAAACTAAAGACTGAGTTTTGAAAACAGCAGTAAAAAAATATACAGATCTGTGAGACATGCCTTAAAATTGAACATGTACACAATCATGTTATGCACACAAGTGTCCAAAATAATTTCTTAGGCTTTTGTTCTTATTTTTCATGTTCCGTATTGTAATACAGACATATTAATGTCACACAACAGTATAAATTTAAGCTCAAGCAACTCTTCAAAATTACTCTTTTTCCAGTAGAATGCACACAGCTCTTTAGTTACCACAGCAATAAAGAGACTCCTTTGAGACACCATTTTCACACTTATAACCTAAACCCAGCAATGGTTTGTGACTCACTAAGAGAAAACAATACCCAAATACAAAGGGATAATATATACTATACTCCATATACTATGGAGTTATGGAGCACAGCCCAAAAAAGCAATGGCTCAGTTTATAAAAGGAAGAACACTAGACCCAGTCTCTAAATTTTAATCTTTGCTCCTGGAGGAAATTTATTTTAAACATGCTGTGAGATTTACTTTAATAGAAACAATGTTATCAATGCCAGTGTCTTGAGATGCAAAGAGCTATAAAAGCAGAGTATTAATACTATATTTGTTAGTGACACTAATCTTTCTAGAGTTATGAGGAAAATCTGTAATTTCTAGACGCATATTTTACCTATCATTACATTTCCTGTCACATGGCCAAGTTTAAAACACAGGTCACAGCATTTCACAGTGCAGCCCACAGTTTCTATTCAAGACTGCCCACAAAAGAGCACCCAAATAATAAGAAAAAAATACATACCAGAAGTCTAAACATACTCATTATAAAGCCTACTACAGCACACAGTTGCTTGCTTCCACAGGACAGTTTTATTTGCAAGAACTATGAAACAATGATGTCTAACACTCCTGTTCTTTCCACTAGCTCAGCTTACAATGTTTCCAAGTGCTGAACTGGCAGATTTACTGTCCCAGCCAGACAAGTAAGATGAATTTCAAGAAAAGTCTTGAGAAACGTTAGGATGCACAAGCATGATATCACATGTCCTTAATGGTACCTTTCCCTCATCTCATTCCACACTTTCCTCCTATGCTTTGCATGATATCCCAATATATCCTCTTTTCATTGATGCTATGGCAGTATTTTGCCCCCTTTCTTCCAACAATGCCCTTCTAATAGTAAGCCTAAAGACAAGTTTGAAAGCAAAAGAAGAACTAGAATCTTTAAATAAAATAATATAAATTATGTTGTTTCTGTGTATTTCCTCCTTCCTTAAAACAAGAAAAAATGACAGGGAGAAATGTATATACTGACTTGCATGGTAAGAACAGGAGAAAACTCTTACTTTCTGGTGCTTGGCTCCACGGATATGGGCAGCATAAGCATCTGCCCCAGTACAAGACACATCACAAAGCTCACAGCGCAACTGATTCTGAGTTCCACGAGCAGATGTACTATTGTTGGTGGTGTTCTGGGAGGCTTTTAATGCTGCTTCTTTCTTCTTGTGTTTCTGTCCTTCCAAGTGTTCTTTGTAAGTCTATTTAAATAAAGAAAACACACAGAGTAAGCTGTCTTTGTACTGCTGATTCATTGCTCCTGTGAATATGCACAATAGAGAACACAGCAAAAACACACGTTTTACCTAAGAATTACCTCCTACACTGAATTTTCTGCGGTATGGCACACTCTAAGGCATTACTAGGCCACTTCTAATACCAGAAAATTTTCTTCTCCAGCATCAGGATCCCATACTTAGGTAAAACAATACAGTTTTCCTTCCTCTAACTTCTCAACTTTCCAATCAAGTAGTGGTCAACAGATACCACTACTGAAAACTCCACAGGAACAGAAAACTGCCGTTTCCTGCACTGCACTCAATTATTCTTGATTTTCAGCCTCCCTCAAACTCTGAGTGTATCCAGATAAAAAGAAAAATCAATTTAAAAGAAGGCAGTGCACAAATAAAGCTGCACTGAAAAGAAATGCAGAAGTTGATATTAGTTCCTATATTAACACTAGCAACCTAGAGCAGACAGAGTAGGAAATACTGACAAGTTCACCAGACTCAAACATAAACACTCTGCATAACTTTGTATCTACTTTCTAGACACTTGCACACCCCCCACCCCCCGTGACATTGAACTGAGGAGTTGTAATACAATGAAGAATAAATTTTCAGTTTTCCCATTCACAAAAATCTGTGTAATTCCACAGCTTTCAAAACAGTACTTTCTAAGAAGTTTCCTATGCTAAAGAAACAAATCGCATTTAAAGTTTCAAATCATTCTGAAATGAGGTGAAGCTTCTCTGTACAAGCTCTGAGGGTGTATCTTTAGGTATTCCAACAGGAACTCTTTCTATTATAGTACATGTTTTTATTTCATTATTTCTTTAGTAGAAGTATAGAAACAGGTCTAAAAATTAATAAATACTCTTCATTAGAAGGATGGAGCACTCCTCCTATGAGAAAAGGCTAAGACAATTTGGTTTTTTCAGCCTGGAAAAGAAAAGGCTTTGGGGTGACCTAACTGGGACCTGCCAGTACCTAAAGGGAGTTTATAAGAAAAATTGAGAGAAAAAGAGCTTTGTATTAAAGCCTGGAGTAACAGAACAAGGGGGAATGGCTTCAAACTGAAACAATTACGTTTAGGTATTAAGAAGAAATTCTTTACTGTGAGGATGATGATGCAGTGGCACAGGTTGCCCAGTGAGGTTGTGGATGCCCCCTCCCTGAATGTGCTCAAGACCAGACTGGATGGGGCTCCGAGAAGCCTGCTCTGGTGGAGGTGCTCCTGCCTACAGCACAGAGCTTGAAACAAGATGATCTCCAAGGTCCTTTCCAACCCAGGCCATTCTACAATTCCATGACTCTTAAGAGGTCAGGCTTTTTAGCTGAAGAAATTATGAATCAAGTATAGAAGAATAAAGTATAGTAGAATAATACATAATACAGATACCTGTGGTCCAGCACAGCTGATCTTGCAAACGTCACAGTAGTGGATCTGGGGTGGTTTTGGAGGCTGTTTTGGTTTCAGCTGCTTATTTTGGAATGGCGCCTTCTTAGTAAAGGTGGTCCCTGTCCAAGCAGCTGTTGCAGCAGCAGCAGCTGCTGCTGCTGCTGCCTGTTTCTGTTGCTGCTGCTGCTGCTGTTGGTAATAGGACGATGCAGCTGAATACACTGCAGCTTCATAGCCAGAATAGGAGGTACCTGAAAAATTAAAAACAAATGTTACATAACCATATATAATGTATCAAGTACATAATACACTAATTCAAATCATGTTGCATAACAGTTGAGGGGCAAGGTAAAATATAAGTAATTCACCAAGATCTTATCAGGCAGTCTTGAATTAGGCTTCCTGCATTAGAGCAGACAAATAAATAGCCACCAATTGTGTTGGAATATATTCAATTCTAGACACATCTTTGGAGACACACAGTTATGTTAGATACATCAAAGCATTCCTGGAGAACATATGAAGTTTCCTGGTACATCTCGCAAGATTGGATATGATGGAAGAAGAATTTTAGTGAAAGATTTAGCAAAGGTCACATGAAGCAAGCAATCTCCTAGAACCAGATTTGCTGTTCACGTTTCCAAATGGCAAGGACTGATAATATGGAGAGGAAGTGGGAAAAAAATGAAGACAAAAGACAGAATGTCTAGTGCTATTACATCCTATTTCAGTGATTTAAGTTGCTTTGGTACAAAGAAGACGCTTTGTTCATTAAAACATGGCTACAAAGTCCTTGATTTCTAGTTGAATAAATCAAGGAAACCAGGCTCTGTCTCAAGGAAATATTAAAATCCCTTTTTAAGCAGGAAACAAAGGAAAACAAAAAGTTCAGGATAGCTATAACATGCCAGTTAATTACCATCTATGGCTATGAAGTTAACATATTTTCAACTTTAACTATGTTTTGGATTCCTAATGGTTGAATAAGTCTTTTCAGCACACATTTCTCATTCCATTTTGGGTCAGGACAACCCAAACTTAAAGGATTTATACTGAATTCTTCCCTGTCTTTGTAACTGCATGCACCCTTCCCATTTTGGGGGAGTAACATCTGAGTGGATGCATTTCCTTACGCTTTATATTCTGTTTTTTCCTTTTCACCTTGCAGTAAGTCACTGCTCAGGTAGCAATGCCAGCCCTTTGTATATTTTTCACATGTAATAATATAGGCACGTAAGACATCAAACCTCCTTTAAAGATACAACAAAACATTCTGACACTGTAATGACTGAACTGAATTAATATATCATAGCAGACTATGATATAATGGACCACAAACTACTAAACTTCTGAGCACTGAAAGCTTGTTCTGAAGGAACTGCAAAGACCTCAGCACACAAACATGCAAAATTCTTACCAGAGTAAGTTACCGCTGTTGTGCTGTACGTCGCACTCTGAGTGTAGGATGGAACAACAGTGGCTGCAGCTGCCACCGGCTGCACAGTCGAGGACACCGGATATATGGAAAATGTTGTTGTTGCTGGACTTGGGGTGGCAGGTTTTATAGCTGTCACTTGCCGTGTTTGCTGGGCTTGGGTGTACTGAGTTGCCCCCTGGCTATATCCTGCTTTCGGAGCTAATGAGGATAGAAAATACAAGTGCACAAACATTAACATGTTTTAGTTGAGTGAAATGCAAACCATACTAAGAGAAAATTAATAATATGCTTGTGAACAAATGTGTAAAAAGTGGGGGGTTTGTTTTGGGAGCTTTGTTTCATTTGTTATGTTTTTTAGTGTTGTGCATTGGATTGCTTTACTGTCATGGCTACGCACTGCATACCATGTATCCAGTTAAGTCACAGCTCACAATAGTAAGTCTTAAACAGTGCTATCATGTTTTTAACATGGTTTTAAACAACCTTTTTATCCATCAGTTTTACTAGAATACTCCAAACCAAAGCATATCTAAACTTTCCTCTTAAGTCTATGTAAAAAAAAAAACTTAGCAGGATTCATGCTTTGTAACAATCATAATATAAATAATGACAAAATTATATACATGAAGTACCCAGAGAATTGAAAGAGTATTTCTAACAGAATTATTATCTGAACACAACACTGATTATCTCAACATACTTCTGTCACTATTGAGCTAGGAGCAGCAAATAACAGCAACACACTTCTTCTTGAACAAAAGAAACACTTTACGGAAAACCGACCCATATTTACAGGACTGTTCGTGAATCTCAGACAGGACAGCAGTTCATTGGGCAATAGGAGAAAACATCCCTTGTCATGTACATTGCACACTGTCCCATGGTCAACACCAGGTGCTAATCCATGTTATTAATTCTTTTCTATCTGTAAGAAAGGTATCATCCCGGGAAAGAATCCTGGCCAGAGCTGCGAAAGTGTCACAGACTGGGAAAGAAGCCAAGAACCTGAGAAAAGGCCTGGCTGAAATTTGGCTAGGCCCTCAGCAGTGTCCACATACTTCAGCAAGGTTTCTAGATAAATCAGTAAGAACTTTGCCAAGAAGTATGTTTCAGGTGTATTTAGTGGCAGTCCAAACCTCAGAGGCAGCTGCATATGGCAATGCCACAAGCGTTGAAGTTCTAGGCACAGAATAACTTTCCATACAGTAACAGAAATTACACAACAAAACTTAAAAGAAAAAAAGAAGTTAAAACAGTCAAACAACTATTTTTAAGGCTTAAAGCAGTGAACAAGACTGAGTAACGAGAGCAGCTTGAATCATGCCACCCACCTGTCTGGTAGTAGGACTCAGCCACTGAGGGCTGCGGCTGGGCAGCAGCAGCCACGGCCGCCGCGGTTGCGGTTGGCTGCTGATAATACTGTTTGCTGTCGTAAGCCACAGCCGGGGCGGTAGATCGAACATACGAGTAGGAATCCTAAGGATTCAAAACAGAGAAACCACCTGTAGGTATGTAGCTACAGTAATAGAAGTCATCAGCAGAGCCAAATTAACAATGTATTGTCTTCTGGCCTACTCAAGTAGAATAAAAACCTCCCATCTACATGTATAGTATACACAAATAAATGCATTAGAAAAATTAAATTTACTTTCATATATACTTCAAGCCTGAAACAACCCTAAAGGTTTTTTACAGACTTAATACAGGAATTATCCTCATGCTATTAATCCCTTCTCTACTAAATTATTTTTGAAAAGCATCTACTCTCAATATTTTCTAGTGACGATATCAGATTCCATTTTTGTAAAATATTAAGAAAAAACCCACCATGGATCTCTACAAAACATTAATTTCTATAAACCCAAATAAATTCTCAGGGGTAGAAACATAAGCCTCTATTGGCTTTAAAAATCTCATCATTAGCAACATTTTTCTTGGTTATATTTTTTAGAGTATGAAAGTGGTACTTCAAAGCCTTCCTTACTTTTTGGTGTATCAACTAGCTCATTAGGGAACTGCAACTAGTCTATAGAGGCAAGGTAATTAGCTCATCCGATACCTTTACAACTCAGTACATCTCTAATAAGCTTAGAAGGGGACCTGGAAGCCACCATATGCATGTACATACGTTCTCTCATCCTCACCCTCTTTATGGTAAAGCACAAAGAGTTGATCAACTGAGGGGGAGCAAGGCATGAACTACTACAGCTGCAATATACTAATGTATTAAAATTCTTTTTAATTCCAAGAAATACAACAACAAAATCTTTTTTTCATCCAACCTGTGTAAACAGGAATTATTTTGTTTAGGGGACTCTCTTTTTTCCAAATGTATCAAATAACTGACCTCACAATATATAACAAATTAGAGAATCTGTACAAAAGAATTGAGAACATGCAGCAATAATACAGTCTTTTTAAACAAACCAAAATCCTAAATAGAATCTAGATAATGCCCTGATAAGTTCAGGATTAAAAACCTGAAAAACTACTACAAGAAACATAGTATTTCAAGATGAAAGGGGACAGGGAGCAAAAGCCCTTTTGCAAAAGCCTGCATCCACAGAAGGTTAGGCAGGGGTCTCAGAAGAGGATATTAAAAAACTACCTACTATCTAAGGTAGGTTATCTCCTAGGGCAATCGTCTGTCCTCACAGAATTGGTACTAGACTCCCATGGCACCCAAGAATCTGACAAAGGAACTATTCCTACCTCTACTGAAAATTTTTACTGGAACAGTCTTTTCAGCAACATGACCCAGTTTACTGCACACCAAGCCAGCATCTAAGCTAACACAAGACAGTGCTTCTCTTCACAGCAGCAGTTTCACAGAACCACATTTTTTTTCCCAAGCAGGCTTCCTCCTCTCCAAGCACCTTTTACAAACTGCACAGCAGTAACCTACCTGGTAATTCTGTGTGGTGACAGGAGGTGGTGGTGGTGGAGCCTCTTGCTGCCGCTGCGTGTAGCCGTAGTCTGTAGCTGTGTGTGCCGTGGGATAGCCGCCGTAGGCAGCAGCTGTGGCAGCGGCTGCCACGGCCACCGGCGCAGGCCTGGCCACCGCCACCGTGGCCGCGGCCGGGGCATAGGCTGCAGTGACCGTGTGCGCCGCCACCGGGGCCTGGTGGACAGTGTAGCTGGCAACTGTGGTTGGATGGGAATACGCTACACCCGAAGCTGGCTGCTGGCTGTATTGGCAGAAGACAGAAAGTAATTAATCCAACATACAAAGCGAATGCCTACACATCGCAAAATCCCAGATTTGATTAATACTTTGCCTGTTCTACAGACAGATCTGGAGCAGCCTTCTATATGTGCATACTCTTATTTAATGGCTTTTATTATACATCTTCCATCTCCATGAAAAAGCCTGCATGATTCTCAAATTTCTGTGGACGGACATATAGAACAGAATCACCAAATGTAAGGCACAGGAACAGACATTGAGGACCATCAAGTCCCAACCTCCATGCCAGCTTCTACTAGACTAGATTGCTCAAGGCCAATGCTGCCCGGGCTGGGACATCCACAACCTCCCTAGGCAACCTGTTTCAGGTGTCTTGCCACTCTCAGGGTAAGAAATGTCTTCTCCTATTTAAATTTGTAACCATTACTCCATGTTCTGCCTTTACAGTCCCTGACATTTCATGCAGATGATTTTTTATTTCATTAGGGGGGCGTTTGTGTTGAGTTTTCTCTAAGCAGTGGAACACAAGTCCTTCATTCAAAATAATGCAGCAGTCCCAAACTGTTATAATTTCTACACTGGCAAGTTTTAAATGCTTTAGTAGTTCAATAAAGTACATGCCTGTCAAATTAAAGAAAAATGTTACTTTTCTGTGAGAGCTTATTACTGACCTGTACTAGCATTAACTTTTTCATTACACCATATCATAATTTTCATGAAAATTAGCTCGGAACTGTTGCATTTACTTAGACATGTCTGACAGGGGACTCCTCCAACAGATGGTTAGAATTATAGGAGCTGGCCCCACTTGCTAGAGCAGAAATCTGATGCAACATGAAGCATCAAAAGCGCAGACAATTATATCAAACAAGAAAACCACTACCAGAGCTCTGGCAATCTTCCAGGCACATGCTAAGACTAATCTGTCTCTATAAAATTTGCAGGTAGGACACTAATATGTGGCAATTTACTAAAAGTCCGCAAATATTAACAGCATAAATAAAAAATGATTGCTTCAAAGGTTTAATTACTTGAACAGAAACTAGAATTACTGATATGTAACTCTGCTTGATGTTGTCCTATTATGATATATAACTGTGGATTATGATTAGAAGCTTAGAATAGTTATTTTGATTTTTTTAAGCAAATAAAGTGAAGCAGGTGAAATATCACTATCTGGAACAATGACTTCAAGTGGGGGATTCAGTGATAGTTCTAATTTTTTTGTACATTTCTTACACTGCTGTTCAATAATAGCTACATCCATATACTTTTAATGTCACAAAAGACATTTCCACAATTCCTTTGTGTTCAGTAATTTTTTCTTATTTTTAGAAAACCCAATTTTGACATTTCAATTACAGTAGTATCTCCTTACTTTAATAAATTAATAAAACACACACATGCAACCTCTTCTCATCCCCCCCAAACTATTCTCACAGCAGAAACAGAGAAAATTTTACTACTGATGGACTTACATGCCTAGACTCCACCTTCTTTCCACCATATGTCCTTCACTGTTTAAAAGACTTACTTGCATTCCATCCAATTTTACTTCAGTTGTGAGTTGTACTTACAATAAGTTTTATGTTATTTTCAATTACTAGCCTAAGAGCAAAATAAAAATATCTAAACCACTATGATGTGCCTTCCATCATCGCTTGCAACAACTCCTCCTCCCTAATGTTTGCAGGAAAACTGTTTACTTAGCATGAGAAATTGGACTCCATCACAAAATTCAGGAAGACCGTTCTATGATGGTAAAAGTGAATGACAGTCTACAAAATTAGGCCTCATTATATACATAACTAATAGTACAGAAGTGTAAAATATCCACAAAATTGGAGGTAATTATGGTCATATATATTCTACTACAATCACATTAAACTGAGTAAACAGACTGCTTAACTGACTGCAGCTGAAAACATTTACAGTCTAATACTGCCAACAGGGTAAGTCTTCCTTCATACTTTTCCCACTCTTAGTCTTCCCTTCTCCCAGCCTTACTAATTTTACCAATCCTGACTAAGCCATCTTATTCCATCCCTGGTGCTACTTCTCTACTTGTCAATCCATTCAGTGCACTGATTTAACTCATTAATCCGGCAGAAAAGGACCTGAGAGTTTCCTGTTGGGGTCATATTCTAGTGTGGCAGAAACGTTAAGAAACACAGCAGCTGAAAAAATAAGTCTGCTGAGAGTCAGAACCCATATTAATTATAGATATACACAGGGAAACAGATCAAAAAAAGGAGCAGAAGACTTGGGCAGAAGCACTAGCGAGGCTTTTCCATGTTTCATCAAACTCTGCTAGTTACTGTTACAAAATAAGATACAGTGCTTACAACACACTACAAAGTAACAGTACCACCAGTCAGTTTTGCAAAGAAAATGCTTTTGTTCTCAGAATATGTATGATAAAGCATACCTGGTATTTTTTAGTATTTAAAATTGTGTAGAGACTATGAATACCATCAGTAGAACTATTAACAAGATTATGGTACAGACAATTTCATTTCTTGAACAACTGAGCAGCAAAATTCCTTGTCATGGCATAGAATTAACAGCCCAAATAATTAGATTACTAAGGCTAATACAGGTTCTATGACCATGTTTATTTTAGCAAACCTGTTCCCCTCGCTTCTGCAACATCATGCAGAGCTAGTGATCGAGTTTGCAAGACTGCAAGAAAAGTATTCTAGAACTGTCCGCTTCTTCATTTCTGAAAGTTGTGTTACATTAATTTACAGAAATTAATGGTGACATCTCTTAAATTTGTGACATTCTTCTCTCCATGGTTTTACTGAAAACCTTTAGCATTAAGACAAACAGACTTTTTAATGTAATTAATTTACATAAAAATATCCTCATGCCAGCTTCTTCAATAAAGTACAAAAGTTCTTATGGCTTAGTGATTAGCACCTCATCCGTTTGCAGAGATGAACTTAACTAGATTATTTTGCCAAACTTATTCCACTCTTCCTTCATCTGTAAACCTATCTTAATATTATCTGTTTTTCTCTGACTACAGATGGCAAGAACCTCATGCGTCATTTCATACGAAGTTTCAGCTGTGCCACCCACTCTGCTCCAGACAACTGCTTTCTTTCCCAGCGGTCTAGCTTCCTCTGAACAGATTCCTGTAAAAGTTACCTATGCATTGACACTATTTTCCTTACATCAAATAGCACAACACGCCACAATAGCAGAAGTACTAAAGCCACAAACAATCCCCAGTGAGCTCCACTGCAATTACTGCTATTTGATAATAGTTCTTCTATTCTACTAATCACCTCTATCAGCTCTTTCTCTACAATTCTTTTGCTAATCTCTACCTTAAGCAGTCATTTTTCATACTGCATCACATCAAGTGATTTCATCTTAGTCTTGATAAATAAGTCTCCAAAAGATCTAGGCACATCATTTTGTCAGCTGAGCAATGGTAACAAACCACATGCATGTTCTTCACCACGTCTCTGGTGAATTTATACAAATTGCTCTGTGTGAGCACTTACCTGTTTTTAAACTTCCACATCTATAATGCTATTTCCTCTTCCCAAACAAGGTCATCTCTATTCAGATGTTTTACACCACAGTGTATACTTAGCTTTCACATTCTCATTCTTTCACATTCTAACTGAATAACTCCAAGAAAATGAGAGGTTAACTCTTTATTAGCAATACTGAATTACTGGGCACAAGTATTTTTTGTAAAACACCTTTGACTCAAATCTTTGAATATCACCTATTATAATTTCTACTGACACTAAGGATGGGAAATACCAATCTTCTCATTGCATTAGTATCAGCACAAGTGCCACATATTGTAGAATACCACTATGATATTAAACCTGCTTGATAAGAATGACTGCAGTGCACTGTGACCATGTATTTTTCTCCACAGTAATCTCTAATTCCATGACAATCTCATTTCCTAGGGCTGGGGCTGAGGGGCTATCCTGTCTCTCAATCTTGCAGAATTCATCTCAAAGCAAAGGCCAAAGCAAAAACTGCCTTATCCACATTGCTACCACGTGCACAAAACTCCTTTCATCAGATGCAAGCACTTTTTCTCAGAGCAGGTACATATTTTGCCCTAATACTTATAAAATTGGATGTAAGAGTAATACAGCAGATGTTTGCATAGTATTGGCATTAGACCCTGTTGTGTACACCCAGAATTGTCATTCTGAAATAAAATAGGATCTTACAAAAACCAGTGTAATTCTAGATAGATCCTTAGCCCGGAAAATTCTACCCTGAACATTTGACCAAGTTGTATTAAAACATCAGCAACAAGAAATCCACACCCTGAGATCAAGCTCTCGAAACAGAAGATATTAGCAATCACTACTCTGCATTTCTTATTAGAATGACTAGATTAATTTCATAACTGTTGGCAACTTCTATTGCTCTTGTCAAAAAGCCAAATATTCAAGCAGCAATTAATAACCTTTCCTGAACTGCCTAAAGACCTTCAGCAAGAACACTGTAGCAGTGTTTTTGATATAAAAAAAAAAAAAAAAGTGAACACTGAAAGGGGGAAAAAAAAAAAAAAAAAAAAAAAAAAAAAGCTGGCAGCACATTTAAACAGTTAAAAGTTGCAGAGAGCAGAAATTGCTAGTCAACAGCAATTAATGAGGTACAGGTGTCCACTTGGCAAAACACTGTTCTTCAGCTCCACAAACACGTGTTTGTCAAACCTAAACAGCCGTACAAGGTAGGTTTGCAAATGAGCGGTATTATTCCCCAAAAAAACTTAGATAAGAACTTGTTAGATGGAATACAGGAGCAGCTTTGTTAGTTACTTCCCAATAGCAACACTGAAAGAAGATCTGGATTACCAGAGAATGACACAGTATTGAGTGCAATTCTGAAACAAATATTGAAGTCTCCTCTGCAATATACTTACGTCATGTCTTTTTTCATTTCCAGCTACTGCCCTTTTCTAAGTGCAAGTCTTTTTGTTTAAAATTAAATAGGAAGTAGACAACTTTTTTTTTTTTTTAACGTTAGTAGTACAAAGAAAATACAATGCTTTGATATAATGCTATCTATTTCGCCAGATAAATGAAGATTGCAAGATACTTTATTTTTCCACATTAAGGTATTTGCTGAGTAAGTCTTGCATTAAGAAATGTCATAATCCATCTGGCAGTGGCACAGTTACTGTCAGAGGAATAATACATTTTCAGGAAAAGGCAGCCTACTTCCAAGTAGGATGTATAGCACACAAAGGGTATGTATACAGGAAGAACATAAAATGTTCCCTATAAGCCCTGCTTTTCAACACACTTGACTCATTTATTTGAATAAAAAAAATAAATTGTTACTTATGCGCACATAACTTGCTCATCTTCAACGCTGCTGTATTAACAAGCAACACACATGCACACAAATGCTGCTGCTATTCCATCACTGTTTAGATTGCTGAACACTCAAAACACTCCTCCAAGAGGCAAATAACATCTCTGATTTTTCCGTTTCAGTTTTCTGATGAGTGCTGTTTTGATAGACACTTAGGATCTGGCCTAAAACAAAGCATGTCTCCACCCAAAAGACAGTAATCCTCAGAAATTACAACTTATAAAACATATTTCTTGCATGGTTTGTTTTTTTTTTTTTTTTTTTTCATTTAAAGAAATTATTTTCATGCACATTTAAGCTAAGTTCTAAAATAGTTTTAAAAATACTAGTATCTTGAATGAAACCTACCACTAATTAGGATGTATTTTTTGATTTGTACCTTTAAAGAGCATTGGAACATTTTAGATTAAGGAAACCATATTTGGTGAAATCTAAGTGCTAGGTTTTTGAAGTTTCACAGATAATTCTATTAATAGCAGAATAGGGAAAAAAAAAAGTTTTGCAGTTCTTTCAGGAACATGATGATTGAAACAAGTATGTTCTAGTTCTATAAAAACTGTTAGAAGCAATGCAATCTGCTACTGCTTCAGATCCTAACCTAGGAAGAGCCACTCCTGAATAACTGGTCAGATGAAGTTTCAGATGTGCTAATGGAACATGGACAGAGCAAAGCAAAACCAAAATTAGAACTAACAGGGGAAAAAAAAAAGTGAGCTTTATTCTCCTCTCACTTAGCAACAAACAGCACAAAATGGTGAAATGAAATACCACACTACAGTATAGTGTACTTCAGGAGTGACTTTGCCTCTGTATTTCTGGAGCCTGTCACTCACTACAGGCATAAAATTTTCAATATTTGAGTATCTTCTTACAACTTTAAGGAAAATTACTTTTTTCCTATTCTTACAATTTTGTGAACAGAACACTATTTGTAATGCAACTCATTAGGAATCCACAGAGGCCTGAAGGCATGCAAATGATGCTCTACCCTCCTGAATTCTGATAAATTTCAACAGTAACACATTCTACAGTTTAACTACATAAAGCCTAAAAATGACAGGGATTTGCAGCCATGTTGAGTGTTCCCCTTCCTTGTTCTAAAAACTTCTTTGCATCACGCTGTTACAAATTATTGACCGCCACTAGACAACTAAACTATACACTTATCAATAATTCACTCACCTCAAAGATTAACAGCTTTATATTTTCAATGCACCCTTTCTTTGATAATCTCTACATTTAGTCTCCCGTCCTGATTTAAATCCAATCAAATTCTGCCATGTTTTGTTCCTTGCACATATCTCTAACAGTGATGCAATAATATATGCCCTGCATCAACCTCTCACACAACAGAAAGCCCACTGCCTATACAGCTTTCTTTTAAAAGTTCTTTTTTTTCCAAGTCTGTTCAGCAGCCTTGAATGGTAATATGCAAAACAACTAAGCTTGAAAAGTTATACCTGCTTGAAAAAGGAGCAACTACTAACATCAACCCAGCTAAAATTACAGAATGGCAGAGACTGGAAGGGACCTCTGGAGGTCATTAGGGGTCCAATCCCACTTAGGCAGTGTCACCTACAACCAGACACCCAGGACTGTATCCAGACAGCTTCTGAGCATTCTGAGGATAGACACTCCACAACTTACCTAAGCTATGTGTGCCAGGATCCAGTCATTCTCGTACTGAAAAGGTGTTTCATCACATTCAGAGGGAACCTCCTGTGTTTCAGTTTATGCCCACTGCCTCTGGTCCTGGCACTAGGCACCACTGAGAAAAAGTCTGACTTGGTCCTCTGCATCCTTCCTTCAGGTATTTATACTTATTAAGATCCCCCTCACCCTCCTCCAGGCTGAAGAGTCTCAGCTCTCCCAGCCTTTTCTCATTAGAGAAATGCTGCAGACTCCTCAGCAGGTGGGCCTCTTGGGCTCTCTCCAGTATGTCTCCAGATCTCTCCTGTACTGAAGCCCAAAAACAGACACAGGATTCCAGGTGTGGCCTCACTGGTGCTGTGTAAGAGGGGAATGACCACCTCCCTCATCCACCTGTAATACTTTGCCTAATTCATCCCAGGATGCCATTCTCCTTCCTTGCTGCAAGGACCCCCTGCTGGCTCACATTCAAGCCTAGTGTCCACCAGGACCCTCAGGTCTTCTTCCTTTCCAGCTGGGGGGCCCACAGCACAAACCAGTCCATGGGATTGCTCTTTAATACTGAACTTTGCACTTCCCCTTGTTGAACTTCCCGAGATTCTTGGCAGCCCTTTTCTCCAGATCTTTGAAGTCCCTGAGGATGTCACCGTAACCCTCTGGCATGTAAGTCACTCCTCATCATTTTCTGTCATGAGCAAGCTTGCTGAGAGTACACTCTGCCCTAACATCTGGACTGTTAATGAAGATGCTAAACAGAAAAATTGCTAAAACTGGCAAGTTCTCCATAAAAGGAAGGAAATTTCACTAGTATGGAAAATTGTGCCAAATCGTTAAAACATTCTGTATTTCCTGCCTTAAGCTACTACTTTGCTTTTCTACCACCAATAATGTAACTACACTCTAAGCTACCATTGTTGTATTTTAGTAGCAGACAAAATTTCACACATAATTTAACACCCCACGTTAAACCTATAACCATCAACCTATTCTGAGGATACAGCTACAAAGGACACAACTATACCACTAACAGAAAATCTTCCCCAAGTGCTCAGTTCCTGAAGACAAGCACCTGCTGCAAATTTCAACTAGTTGGCAGGCTTCCCTTCTTAAAATGACAAAGGCTTCTTTGACTCAAGGTACCTTTCCCCCTCATTTACCACCTTCTCTGTCTCGCTATTACACCATACTGCAATGCTGGCATATAACTCATGTTAACAAACTCAGAGCCCCTTATTGCCTTTCTAATGTCTTCTTTGAAAGTGAGACCTCATTGATTTGAAAAAAAGTCCATCAAAATCCTTTCACAAAGAACAGTACTGGAGGCTTCTTGTGTACACTGAGCTAGAACAGCATGTTTACCATAGCACTTAACACTGACATTCGTTGACCAAAAGACAGTCTGCTCTACATAGCTCTGTCATACTCAGTGAAGTCTCTTCTGCTAAGAATTATGTATGCGTCAAGATGTGATGGAACACAAGAGAGCATGAGTATAGCAAGCATTCTGAGTTTTTAGCTTCACCCTGTGGGAAAACAATGATTACTTTCACTGCTCAAGTCTAGTAGTACGCACTGCAGAAAAAGTGCTACCCACAGCTGTCCTCACCATCTTGTTTTCACCAACAAAAAACTGAATAATGTTTAGTGATACCTTATCTTGGTCTGGTATGCCTGTGAATTACAGCCTTAACATCTCTGAAAGACTCAATACTTTCCAAACCAGTATCCAGATGAAGAGTTAACTGGGGCAGATATTGAAGACAAAAGTAATTACAAATATCAGCAAATGTGAAAAGAACACTCCACCCCCAATCAATTCTCAATAGCCAACTCATCCATGCATAGAAATTCACTTTCTTTTGTTGTTCTGCACCACTTGAATATGCTGTAAAATGGTGCACTACATTTGAATTCCAAAACAGCTGTAACTGCAAGAGTTCACTTCTATACTGCTGTCTAGAAAATCGCATCTTAATCTGGACTCATAGGTACTGTGGTCTGCTCTGAACTTGCACTGCTAAAATTGCCTTTATCCGTGATAGCTCGCCACACACAGTAATATTCAAGCTGCTTGAAGGAAATTCAAAGTTAACAAACCATTCCTAACTACCCAAGCATCTCCCATCAGTGTTCTCATTAGAGCAAGACTGAGTATGAATGCCACCAAGATGACACTCACAACACTTAAAAAACTCTTATCTTTTTAGCAGAAACCAAAACCATAATACAAGTTTAACTAAATAAAACTATCACATTTGCACACTTCTCTGTCCAAACATCACTCAATGCCCCTATCTCTCCATCTGTATCCCAATCTGAGATTAAAAGCATAACTATTCCTCTCTCCAGCACTGAACCAATAATGCTAACACTATTTCACATGGGACAGACAAGCCAATATTAGGATGTTAATTTCAAACTGAATCGTCACACAGTGGCTCAGGTGAGGTACAGAGCATGCACACACACAAAGAAGACTCGTATCACCAAATTTCACTTTTTTTTCAGGTTCCTGAACAGATGGATTAGTACAGTCACTTAAATAAGTAACAAATGAGATTTGCATTGCATGCAGATCTATAACCTTTCGCCCTAATACCACCACTAGCAGAAAGAACAAACTGTAACACAAACTGTTCAGAGAAATTTCCTACATTAATATTTGCATAATCTAATGTTTCTCTCAGTAAATCACGATATTACTGGGTAGTGCATACAAAGAATTTTAAATGAGTAGGGTAGCAGGAAATTTTTTGCAGCAACAACACTGAAATAAACAATAATGCTTCTAATACAATATTTATAGGTTTAAAGGACACTTAGCTCTTTTGCTGTCTTTGATTAAGCATGAAACAAGATTTCAAATATATTTTATGAAAATTAGTATTTATGAACTAATAAAGATAGTAATCTATTCCTCTTCTTACCTAGTCAATTGAAGGAACTTTACTGATTATATTGTTACAACAGTAAATATCATCAAGTTCTGCATGCCTGTCCTGATTTTGGCTGGGGTAGAGTTAGTTTTCTCCTTAGGACCTGGTTCAGTGCTGTGTTTTGGATTTAGTATGAGAATTATGCTCATAACACAGAGATGGTTTAGTTGTTCCTCAGCAGGGCTCACTTCCCGTAAAGAACGTTTTAATTTCTTGTGTTGTGCCAGTAAGCAGGTGCACAAGAAGCTCGGCAGGAGCACAGCCAGGAGAGCTGACCCAAAGCGGCCAAAAGGATATTCAATGCCATAGAACATCATGCATGCATAACCTAGGGCGAGTTGTCCAGGAGCTGCTGATTGTTTCTGAAGAACAGGCTGGACATTAGTCAGCAGGGGATAAGCAATTGTGTTGTGCATTGCTTCCTTCTCCTGGGTTTTATTCCCCCTATTCCTTTCACTACTACTATTACTTTTATTAGTACTACTGCTATAATTAATATTATACTTTATTTTCTTTATTTTATTTTTGGTTTTTTTTTGTTTTTCTAATGAACTGTTCCTATCTCAATCCAGGAGTTTCACTTTTCTGACTCTCCTCCCCACTGGGATGGGTAGGAAGTGAGGAAGAGGCTGTGTAGTACTAAGTTGCTGGCTGGGGCTAAACAGCAACAATCCAGTACTCTTGAATTTTCCAAATCCAAGGACTACCACCTCAGCATCTATCATTCTGGCCTTTACAACTGCTTCAAATATCACTATTTAACGTTAAGACTTGGACAAATTTTAATTTCTTCTTCATGTGAAGGATGACAGAGAGTATTTAGATGATCCATCATGGCCACGGACAAGCTGGAATTCCAGGAAGACACAGTAACTTCTATGCTCCACTGTCTTTTCAGGTTTTGATTTAAATTCTCCACCTGGGAGAGGGCAACCCTGGATGTGTGGACAGACTGGAGAACAGGAGGCTGGAAAGCAGTGACACAGAAAGGGACCAGGGACTCCTGGTCAGTGGTGAGTGGAACACAAGCCAGCAGGGCCAACCCTGTCCTGGGGGCATCAGGCACAGGGAGGGGATTGTCCTATTCTGCTCTGCACTGGGGCAGCCTCACCTCCAGCACTGGGGGCAGCTCTGGGTGCCACAGTGTATGAAAGGCATTAAACCATCAGAGTGTCCAAAGGATGGTGAAGGGTCTGGAGAAGAAGCCATGTGAGGAGCAGCTGAGGTCATTTGGTCTGTTCAGTCTGGAGGAGACTGAGGGGAGACCTCACTGTGGCCTTCAACACCTTCAGAAGTGGAAGCAAAGGGCCAGATACTGATCTCTTCTCTGTGGTGACCAGTGACAGGACCCAAGGGAATGGCCAGAAGTTGTGTCATGGGAGATTTAAGTTTGATAGCAGCAAAAGGTTTTTCACCCAGGGGGTGGCTGGGCACTGGAATAGCTCCCCAGGGAATTGGTCACAGTACCAAGCTTGACAGAGTTCCAGAAATGTTTAGACAATGTTCTCAGGCACATGATGTGATTCTTGGGGATGTCCTGTGTAGGGCCAGGAATTGGACTTTGATGTTCCCTGAGGGTTCTTTCTAATTCTGAATATTCTATGATCCTCTGATTCACTACTAATAATGCAAATTAGAACCCTGTTATTTTAAGAAACTGCAATTCCAAAAGAGTTTATACCAGTCTACAACAAACCTAGAGTTAAATACAGAAACCTCCTTAAAAGCACCTTACAGCAGTCACTTAATACAGCAGATTTTCTCCTTTCAGTCTTCTGAGTGGGAGATCCACAACTGTGAATACTCAAATTCTGAGGGACCAGCTTATAAACTGAATGTTTCCACATCTCCACGGGCCCTGATGTGATTCACCCTGGAGTACTGAATGGGCCAAAACATGTTACAGCAAGACCCCTCTCAGTCATCTATCGGGAGTCTGGGCAGATCACTGCTGACTGGAAGCTTGCCAGTATAATTCCCCTTTACAGAGGCATGAGGCAAGGAAGAAACAGGGAACTGTAGACTTATTAGTGTAACCTCATCTCCTGGAAAAACTATGGAGATTCTAAGTGCTACTGGAAGGTGAAAGAATTGTTAAAGAACAATGCAATCATCTGTCACAGTCAACACAAGCTCACAAACAGAAAGCTCTGGTATAACCAACCTATACTTCCATCATAAGGTCACTCACCCCCTGGATGAAAGGGAAGGCTGTGGATGCAGCTCTGGTTTGTCTAAAGCTGCAAACACTGTCCCTCACAGCATCCTTTTCCAACAAGTTGTCCAGCTTGTGGAATGAGCAGGTTCACAGTGCTCTGGCTGGATGGCAGCACCCAAAGGGTTCTATTGAATGGGGTTCTATCTGTCTGGCATCCAAGAGTTGGGTGCACCATTAGCAACTTGGCTGATGATTCAAACTGGGAGATGCTGTAGATCCTCTTTAGGGACAAGAGGAGAGGGATCTGAGTAGATTGGAGTATTGTGCAGTCATTAATGGATGGAAATTTAAGAAGTTCAAATGCTGTATTCTGCACCTAGGATGGTGTAATGCCAGCCACAGGTATGAAGAGGGAGAGGAGTGGCTGGACAACTGCAGAGGGAGCTGGCACTGGCTGGTTCAGTGTGGGTCAGTAGTGCCTGGGCAGCCCTGAGGACAAACCCCATCCCAGAGCACTGAGCATGGCACAGTTGGCCCACGGAGAGGATGGTCCTGCTGGGTTCAGCCTTGGGGCAACCTCAACATGGGCCCTGCAGGTGGAGAAGGATGGGAAGGTTCTTGAAGGTGTCCCAAGGAGGAAAATAAAGCTGGTAGGAGGGCTGGAAAAAACTTCCTGTGAGGAGCAGCTGAGGAATTTGGGGTTGTCCAGTTCGGGAAAGGGAGGCTGTAGGGTGACCCCACTGCCCTTTGCAGCTTCCTGAAGAGGGAAAAGGCAGGGGAGGTGCTGAGCTCTCTGCCCTGTAATCCAGGGACAGGACATGAGGGAATGCTTCACAGCTGCACCAGGAGAGCTTTCACTGGCCATTAGGAGGCATTTCTATACAGAGAGGTGCTCAAGCACTGCAACAGCTTCCTAGAGACTCGTTTGATGCTTCAGTCTGTCAGTGTTCAAAGGCATTTGGACAGTGCCCGTAACAACTGTGCTGGAACTTGACCAGCCTTGAAGTGGGCAGGCAAGTGACTGGACAATGACTGTAGGTCCCTTAGAACCAGAGGAGTCTGGTTCCTTGAAAGTGAACAGAACCTACTTAGATTCTCTTCTTTCTGATGCAAAGTTTAGGCTTTTTATTTTCTCTGCATGTTTCCAGATGAAGACTTAATATATTTTGAGGTATTCATACTTTAAGATATTACAAGAAAGGTGACAAAAAAGGTGCAAAAATTTTTTAACTAAGTGATGAAATCAATAAAATTCTGATTATTATCATTAGGGAGCACTGAGATAATCTAAAATTGCAGACTAATATTCTTCCAACATATCAGAATTTTTCTCAGTCACCTTGGCAGGAGAGAACCTTTAAAAATGTGACTGATATTGTTTTTATTATGAAAATTTCTCTTTGTTGCTATAAAATCTACAGTGTCAGAACTTTCAAATGGTGTATATATAAAGAACTAAAGACTTCAACTCCAAGAGTGATTTGTTCTCCTAAAACAGGTTGTTACTTTGAGCGACTTTTAAAAAATCCATAAATTAGTTCAGCATCCAGAAACACCTTTTATTTTTCAAGATTTATGAAGCTCACCTATGTATTAAGCAGGAAGAAAAATATTTGTTTGTTTATCTATTGCACTGGTTTCCAAGAACATGAACTTCAAATACTTGAAAGAAAAACTTAAAGACTTGTTGTAATATCAAATCTTACCATCTTTCCCTGCCACCAACATCCTTTTTCTCAAATATACTGGAGTGGAATATATGATTTGTAGCACTCAATAAGGACTCTAACAAGGACCTACGAAGTCAGCTTTGTGAAAGTAAGCTCCCTTCCGACATTTTAAGTGACTCTTACGTTTTCAGCTCAAAGTATTAAACTCCTTATGAAAGGTCTGCTTAAAAACAGATTGCTATGTCTCTTCACTTCCAGATGTGGTAAACACACAAATCATTTATAGGATGTAGAGTCCTTAACCGATAGCAAATTAAACAGTATCTTAAACTTATGACAGCAAATGAAAAAGGTCCTTTTGATCTGTTTTCCATTTTCTCAAAAACACACTTAGGATCAGCTATTAAACTTGAATGCTATTCCAATTATATAACTTCAAAGGAATTGCTCAAGTTATTTAGTCTAAAGATCACCTCAACCCTGCAATAAAATATGATTTTAAAAATTCATCTGCACTTCAAAACTGCAGACATACAGCTCTTGGTTTATTATTCACTTAACCTTTACACTTAAAAGGAAGTTCTAAATATATGTCCTATATATTCACTATAACCATCATGTAAAATGTAAACACACACACTGTGAACATCCAAAGGAACTAAAAAATTAGCAAAATTTAATCCTCTACTAAACACCAGAGTAAATGAAATTCAGTGTACTTCCCATGCATTTTCAGGAAAAAGTCAACGAAAAAAATAGACTTGGAATTATTCCAACACCTCCACAAAAGTGTACATTCCTAAAATTACTTTAGGTATGCAATTTTTATTAGCTAGTAGCACACACCTTCATTCGTTTATTAATAATCTCTGATATATTTGCTTTATTATTTTGGTTTTTTTCTTATTCACCACAACTTAGGCATTTTATTACAGATTTACAACACAAGATTCAAATGTGTGGAGATTCACTCCAATACAAGCCAAAATTGCAAAGATGTTCCTGACTGTAGTTAGCAAAATAAGTGATATGATGTCAGAAAATGCGCTATAATAGAAGCCACCAATTACTTTTTAACACTCTTTAGATGAACAAACACAATTTAGATGAACAAAATCTACAAGATATAAAGACTTGTGGCAGTGTGTCTACACGAGAGCTGTTTTGATAGACCTACCCTAAGAGACAGGTATGTACATTGTCTAATACAGTCACAGGTCCTCAAGTTCCACCAGTATACTGCTCCTAGTCTTAGAAATTAGAGCAGAACATTTTTCTAAAAAGGTATCTGTCCCTGAAAGTACCTTCTCTACTTTCTAAAACATATTGATCATAACATTTACTTCAATTGGATTAAACCCCCTGCTATTTTCCGGTGTTACATTTCTCCCTGATCCATCAGCCTCCCTCAGGTTAGTTTGCAACCCATGTTGGAAGGGATCCTGTGCTCCCACAGTGCCAGCAAAGCCTTGGGGAGCAAGGCCCGTGTTCCCCGCAGCCGAGGCAGGAGTCGGGCCTGGGGGCGGCACACGGTGACTCGCCGGTGCTGCCGGCTGCAAGTGGCCATTTTAATCTAAGGGCCTGGGGACCCGATGCTGGTGCTGATCGTCCTCCTCCTCCCTCTCCGCGGTGCCCAGCCCCACCTCCCAGCCCCAGGCACACAGGGAGATAAGCACACGCACCCGAGGCGCGGCGGGAGGGTCCGAGCACAGCCCACAGCACGGGGCAAGGGGCGGGAGCTGCCCGCGGTCCCGGCCGGGAGAGGGGCCCTGGGGGGGGCCCGGGGGCCCGCGGCGGTGCTCACCTGTACTGGGCAGCAGCCCCGCTGTGGGTGAATCCAAAGTAGTTGCCGGTGGCCATTTTGGCATCTTCCCCCAGCCGGCTGGGCACTGCGGCGGCGGCGACCGAGGGGCGGCGGCGGCGGGGCCATGACAGGAGGCCCGGCGAGAGGAGGCGGTGGGGAAAGAACGGGACACACAGAGGGACAAGGGAGAGAGAGAGCGCGGGAGCGCCGGGTCAGACTCGGCGCCTCAGGACCGACCCCCGCCCGCCGCCCTCTCCCCAAGCACGAACACGCCGAGCTCCGCTACTCACCATAGGTGAACGAAACTACCGGGCATATGGGAATCATGAGTCCGGCCTGGCAGCGACGGCGGCGGGTGAACTCTCAACTCTCCCCCCCCTCCCTCCTCCTCCTCCTCGCTCCCTTCCCCCACCCACCCACCGACGGCGACAACGGCGGAGTGCGGCCGGGCCGGCTCCGTCTGCGCAGGCGCGAGATGTGCGCGGGGACCGCTGGGAGATGTAGTCCGGCCTCGGCAGGGCTCCCGCTTGAGGAACAGGGAGCCACCTCCGCCCAGGAGACCTCGTGCGCAGGCGCGGGATGTGCGCGGGAGCCGGTGGGAGTTGTAGTCCCGCTTGCCGGCCATGGGTAGCCGCGCTCGAGGCACCTATAGAATATTTACACACGCGCATACATATGTATATATGATGCGTAGAATCCCGCCATAGGTCCTGTGTGCTTATTGCACGTGCAACGTTGGTACAGGCTCATCCACACGGAGCCCATTCGTGTGACTTTTCCAGAAGCCAGCTGTCCGTCAGATCACTCCTGAAACGCGCTGGGCAGCACATTGCGGCCGCTGCAGTGACCTCCCGATCAAAGGCACTGAACGAGCGTCCGTTCCCCGTGGCTCTGCCGCTCCTTCCGGCAAATCCTTCCCTCTGAGCATCAGATGTCCGCCAAAACTCTGAACAAAGCAAAACTTGAATGCTTAAATTCATAAATGAGATGAAAGTATTTTGCCTGTGCTACAGTGTATATTATTCATCAATTAATCAAGACGTATAAAACTATTAACAAACACTGGATTAAGTTAAAAGTATAATTTTGGAAATATTTGTTTACTGCAAGCTAAGCCTATTCAAAAACATCTCTTTGGGATGTCCTCCCGAAGTCCTCACAAAAAGAGGGATTCCCATTATCTCACAATAGCTGTGATCATAGACAGTAGGACGGCAAAGATATTATTGGTCATAAAATGGGAAGAGGAAAGTACTTTCTCATCTCATAGCTGACATTATTGCAGCTGCATATAAAGTAAAAACAACTTCTGATGCCAAACATCCTTCCCAATTTAATGAACACAATTTGTTGGTCATTATTATTAATTTTGCATAGGAACTAAATATTACTGTACCTCCTGTTCACTCCTATCCTAATCAAGAACAACAATAAAAGGAATCTGCTTGGTTCTACCCAACGTGCTTTTCTAGGAAGAAAGCTGCTACTGGGTCAATAATTAATTGCTATAGATTAGGAACGAAAAGCCTTAATCCACAGTTCTATGGGGCATTAGTCGAGGAGAAGATGCTACAGAAACCTTCTGCAGAAGAACTTAGGATATATTGCCTCGGGCATGGAAGTCTCATTTGACTCAGGATATACAAATTGTAAACAGATTTATGATTTATATAGATGTTTACATCTATCCCTAAATTTATTAAAAATTGTTTATAATTAAACCACTGGAACATGCTGCTTGGACAAGAAGACAACACAAGGTTTTTCTGTTCCATTATCTTTAAAGTTTTTTTCAGTTATAAGCCTTCCAATACCCTGATAAATAGACTATTTTCAATACATGTTTTATTAAATATATAAGCATCTCTACACACAGACATTCACATACCTTTTATCACTGGATCACTACAGCTGTTTTTTGCAAAGCAGTTAGGCCTGCCATTGCTATTCATTTATGAAGTGAACTTCATAGGACAACAGAAACAGATTGGCTGGAGTTGGAAGGGACTTTAAAGATCATTCCAACATGCCTGCCATGGATAGGGACATTTTCACTAGTCCTGGTTGCTCAGAGCCCCATCCACCCTGCCCTGAATTTGTCAGGGAAGGAGCACCCACAACCTTTGCCAGTGCCTCACCGCCCTCATAGTAAAAAATTTCTTCCTAATATCTAAGCTAAACCTACAGTCTTTCACCTTGAAGCTCCCTTGTCCTGCCACTCCAGGCTCTGTAAACAGACTCTCTCCATCATTCCTGTACCATCCCTTTGGGTACTGGGAGGCCCCAATTAGGTTACCCCAAAGCCTTCCCTTCCCCACGTTAAACAAACCCAGTTTTCTCATCCTTTCCTCATAGGAGTGGTGCTCCATCCCTCTGATCAACTCAATGATCCTCCTGTGGACTTCTTCATGGATGTATATCTACATTATTAATATATACTACTATTAATGCATGTTATGTTAAAGTGTTCCAAATAAACTTGGAATATTTACCTTCTTTTCAATTTTGTCTCCAGGGACAAAACAAAACAAAACAAAAAACCAAACAAAAAACCCCAAAACACTACCCCCCTAAAAAAAAAACCAACAAAACCCCAAGGCTTTCTTACTCACAACTGAGATTTTTGACATAGGTTTCATAATTTTTCTTCATCCAAGTAATTTCTAGTAGTTATAATTCAAATACTACACCCTTTATGTTGTGATTTCATCCCTGCATATTTCTGAGCATAAGCTCCCATCTAGCAGCCCAATTCAGCTGCAATTTCAGAAGTTTCATATTACTTTCCTGTGTGAATTTTGCATTTTGAATTTTCAATGCATATATCACTTTGAAAAGACTACAACGCACTTTATGAGAAGTCATACTTTCTAAATGTGAAAAAAAAAAATTAAAAACCAAGGTTTCCTTTCTTTTTGAAAAAAAACCCCAACCCCACTAGTATTATACAAGTCTTTCCCTCAGCAGTTTCCTAATAAGAACCTGATGCTTCCTGGTGGCTTTGTGAACCATTACATAACATCTATTTATGCTACTACTAGCTTGCAGGATCAGATTCATGGTCTATACTTAAAAAACCTCTGTGGGTTATAAAACAAGATCCTATCTCCTTAAGACATGTATCAGATTGCTTCAAAATGAAACAGTAATAAATTCAAATCAGATCCTTACAGCCATTTTGATCTTTACTGATTTCTGTATCTTTAACTGGAATGAGAATACATGGAGTGAAAAAGTGCAAGTTGTGGCACAGGGAGAAAGACAGAAAAGCTTTAGTAAAACATGAAAAAGGTATTTTTTTAAATAGGAAAAAGAAACTTCTCTGTCCCTGATTCTAATAAGATTACAGAAGAACAGCCAAGAAGTTCCAGAATGAAAACATATGCTGGAACACAAATCTTTAAACTGGAATTAAATACAGCAGAAACTCTATCTGTACAACGTTCAAAGTGTCTAAAAATACCACAGACAAAAACAGCAAACAAACTAACATTCAGGAAAACACGTTTTTGACCTTTATTTCAACCATATAAGAAGAGATCTCCAAAATAAAGTGAGAAAAGGAAAACACCGTAATAGCATACAAGTGTCATCAATCCTATTATTTTAATGTCCAAAGACACATGGGGTAACGTCTCTGCTGCTGCCACAGGACTACAAAATGAAACAAAATGAGGAAAACTAAATGTTTTTAAATCTTAAGATGGGGTAAGTAAGATTAGGTAAGATTTCTTGGAGGCAACTTTGCAGTTTACATTAAAAAAAGCAGGCTCTCAGCCAGCTTTTGTGTGCCCACCAGAGGGCAGGGCCACGCAGCAGAAGGTGAAAGATTTGCAGTGCAGCACAGACCATGTTAACAAAAGCTGCTTTTATTTCCTGAAAAGGTAATTTAATACTTAGTGGTCTCTTTATAAATGTTAGAAAGATTTACAATCAGCATATGGAGACCAGTGCTATCTTCTCACCTGGAAATTATTACAGATAGCTAGAGAGACAAGACATTAACCAGCTTGTCAACCTTCATATTGTAAAGTGAAATTACATTTTTTAAGCAGTAAAGACCAACACGCCACATTTTCGAATTATTAAAGCAAAAAAGTGTTACTTTTAACAACAGGGTTTGACATTGTGCAGTGACCATAACAACAGACATATTAAAACATATAAAAGCAATTTATTAAACCACAGATGGAAGTTATTACTGTTTAGGTTACTAAATTGCAACATAAAAAACCCCACTTCCCAAACATAATAGAAAGTTGTGCAAGTGTTGTTGCAAACTCGAATTACATTATACACATGAGAAACGAACCACTTCCAGTTACATGAGCAAAACCACTGTGTGGTGGCATCCCTTACGCTTTTTTTCATGACCCTTTAATAAAACTACTGTCAATATTATGAGCTAACCTCCCCTTTCACAGCAGATTTCTTCTTCCACCTTAAAAATTAGAAAGCACAAACATCAAAGCTTTAAAAGCTCTCCCACTTTAGGTTTGCCCCAATATGCTTTTCTTGCTAGCTCTACTATTTCTAATCTGTTAGTAATTGCTACATTATCAGAAGCACAAGCATGTGTTTTTCAGCATTCCCATTCAAATCTGCAAGATAAAATCTGTTACTGAAGAAAAACGAATGTTTCAACCTTCTTCTCTGCCGAAGACGTGGGATAGGAAATGAGGCAATCAGGCAGTAACTAGAAGAATTTAAGCCCTTTTAAGGCAGCTGCAGAAGGAAAGTGTCTGATGAAGGAACAAACCCATTACAAAAGTCTATTTTAAGAGCTCAGAAAGTGAACTATACTCCTTGGGGGGATAGATGACTCACTCAGAAGGTAACAGCAGAGATTTACCTTGGAAAAATTATGGCTCCTTTCCCACTGTTCTAAAGCCAGCATTTTTTCTTAGTAGCTTGTTTCTTCTTTTCTAAATGCAATCAAAAATAGTGAAGGTAATTCACCAAAAGCTCAAACTGCCACTACACTCAATGACCAGAATATTTCTCAAAGAAATTAATCGTTCCTGAAAAGCAGAACACAAAGTCCCAGTCGCAGCAAACCTTCCTCTCCCCTCACTGACCTGCTATTTAGGAATTCAGCTGTAAAAATAAACTTGGTGCTTGACTTTGGAAGAAATACTGCAGGTGGAGAAATTAACTCATTAAGACCCAGCAGAAAATATTTATTTTAGTCAGTTTAATTGATGTCATGATGAAAATAATTGATTAAAAATCATAAAGAAGTGTTGAATTGAATAAACAATTCCTGGATGATTTCATTAAAACCTGAATATCCTTTGTGCACCAAGTGTTGACCTGTAAAAAAGCAAAGCATATAGGGCATATATAGCATATAGCACACGTGAACTCTAATGATGTTTCTAACATGAAGAGTTAGTGAAAAGTTAGTTGAAAAGAATAACTACTTTTTTTACAAATTAATAGTCCTTATTTGGAGATGATCTTGTTGTTGGAGTTAACCATTAAGTATTGCAATATAATCTATTCATCTTCCACAATTACACAGCTTGACAAGCCAGGTGTTGCTGCAGTGGTGATAATTATTATATTGCCTGCTTATCATTTACTGTGCTTTGACTCCTGTTTGTATAAACAACCATATTTTTTATCTATCAAAGGTCAAAGATGTAGTAAGAATTGTATATTTTCTACTTTTCTTTTCATTTTGTGACCTACATGACATTGTAAAACTGCAAGTTACCAAGGATTATTTAAATGAGTACACTTCCAATTTCTGGTATTTCCTTCTTATTTTCCTGCTGTTAAAGTGAAGAAGTGAAAACCACTTCTCTCAGCAAAAGCCAGTTTACTTCGTGATAAGGGCTCTAAGGACCTCATAGATCTCCTCCAAAAACCTCCTTGCCCACACCCTTTAAGTACTTTTTCAGAAACACTGCTTGGAACTTGCAGCTGCTCATGCTGATTTTGGGGGATTATTCCCTCTTGAAATGTGATGTTTGCCTTTCTGGCCCATATTAATAAACAGAGATCTTTGCAATTAAAAAAAAAAAAAAAAGAAAAAGAAAAAGACCAAAGGCTTTTGCTTTTCAACACTTTATTAATAATTTGCTATTGAAACTATGGAGGCCGATCAGCCACTACCTCACTCAGCCTGAATCTGAAAGCTAGGACTGGCATTACAGTCCACTTTCTATTTTTTATAGTTTGCTTGCACTTTTTATAAAAAGCTTGCATTCACGTGGTAGCAAAAGTATAAGCCTAGAGTTAGTAAGAAAGAGAAAAGAACTCAACTGGTGCTGGGTGTCTAAAGAATTGTCATTGCTCGTGACACAAGTACATGACCCATTGCTGCAGTGATCAGCAAATTGGAGCAAGCTGTGTTAGTGCCGCGTGAATCAAGACGGTATTTTAATGTTAGCAATAATGTTAAGTTAGTTATATTAATTATATATTCATAACATTACCTTCATCACAAACTGAAAGGCTCGAACAGGTAACACAGAAGACACAACATGAAACCACCTCGTGCTCTGACCTATCGCAGTCTACTAAAAATCGCCTCTTACAAAGCTGAGAGCAGAGGGCTCTTTCCTCACCTCCCTTCCATTTTGGTGTCTCTCAGAAGCAGAACTCCTTTAGGTGAACTAAACTCCGTCAAACCCTCCTCAGCAGGGTGCTCGGGATGCATCACCGTGTGAACGCGCCACAGGAAAAAAAAAAAAAAAAAAAAAAAAAAAAAGCAACATTATCAGTACGTTTTTAAGGTTCTTTATTTACTCAGACAGCTTTTAAAATGTAGAAAGGAAGCGCTAAGGCAGCTTTAACCTTCCATCCCCGGCGCTGCAGCCCCGCGGTGCCTGCTCGGACGGGTGGCCTGATGCTCCCCGATGGTCCCCAGCTGCAGAACCCCGCGGTAGGCGAAGGAAACCCGCGGCACCGGTGGCAGAAGGGGAACCGTCAGGAGGGGCTCCCGAGCGGCGCCCCAGGTGTGGCGAGGCCGCGGTTTCGCCATGCAAAGCCGCCGCAGCCGCAGCCCGCCTCACGCCGCTGCCCCGGGCGGCATCGAGGAACAGCTGCAGCGCGTGAAAAATCTCTGCTATTTATGTATTATTGTAGGGTTTTTTTTCAGCCTGCAGAAGACTGGAGGGATACTTCAGAGAACCACAGAATCAATTTGGAAAAGATCTTTGAGACCACTGAGTCCAACTTATGACTCAACACCACCACGTCAACCAGACCACGGCACTTGGTGCCATGTCCAGTATTTCCTTAAACATCTCCAGGGACAATGACCCCACCACCCGCCTGGGCAGCCCATTCCAATGTCTAATCGCTTATGTGAAGAAATTCTTTCTAATGTCCGTCGCAGTCTACAGCTTCCTCACGAGGGGAAGCGGAGGAACAAGTACCGATGTTTTCACTCTCGATGGCGAGTCAGGGAGGATTAAGGCTGGAAAGCAGCTAAAGGTTTTTCACTCAGAAGGTGATAGAGCACTAAAACAGGCTCCCCAGGGAGGCGGTCACAGCACCAAGAAGTGCTCGGACAACGCTCTCAGGCACAGGGTGTGACTCGTGGGGGGGGGTCCTGTGCAGCGCCAGGCCTTCGAATCCATGTCCCCTGTGGACAACTTGTGGGCAGCTCTCCGCCTACTGATCCTGTAAAAATCTCCTTTCCATCACTACAATCCCTCCCCCGCCCCTCAGGGGAGGCGGGAACTAGCGATGACGGGAACAAAGGGCCGCGTCCCCTTTAAAGCCGCCCCCCGCCGCCCCACGTGAGCGGCCTGGGGCGGGCGTTCTGAGGCGCGTCAGTTCCGCTTGTGTCGCGCTGCGGAGGAGCCACGCGCGGAGCAGGACGTGAGTGCCGGGTCCCCTCGCGCGCCCCTGCCACGCCGCCATCTTCTCCCGTGCGCCCCTTCCCGCCGCCACTGCCGCGGCCCCTCCTGGCCCGATTCGGGGCAGCCGCGGCCGGGTGGCGCCGAGGCGAAGCTTCCCTTGTTCCTCGAGTGCTCGCGGTGCCCAGCGGGAGGGATACCCGCTGTGGAACGGGAAGAGCGATCCGTCGCTGCCGAGGGGGAGCTGCCATGTTGGGGGGCACAGCCTGATCGCGGGAGAAGATGGCGCCCGGCCGCGTTCCCCCTCGCGCCGGGAGCAGCCCCAGCCCGCCGGCGACCCCTGGCCCGCTGGTTCCGTGCTGTCCTTTTCCTTCACCCCCCCACGGGTAACTTAAAGTCCCTTTGCTGCCACCCTGGCCCGGGAAGACTCGGGCGTTCTCGCCCGCCCACCCGCTCGTCCCCATCCTTGTTCGGGCCTCGACTCTTTTTCTCGGGGGGCGACACGAGCCGTGGAAAAGAGGAATGGGGGAGGAAAATGGCGGCTGGGATCCGCCTACCTGGAGTTCCCGGCTCGTCTTCCTTTCCTTACCTTTCCCCCCTCTCCCTTGGCCCGGCTCATCCCGTCCCCTCGCCGGCGCTGCGGTGTCTCCTCACGCTCAGCCTCTCTCGGGGAGCACCCACCACCCCACATCCCTTTTTCCTCCAGTTTCCGCCCACACCTTCCTCCATGTTGTCCCTTTCTCCTTCCCATGCGGACCCCGGGGTCATCCCCCGAAACATCGTTTAGCTTGCCGGCTCAGTGTCATCTGTTTGCTTATTTTCACATTGCCCCATTCCAGCGCTCCTTTATCCTAGAGCGTGGCTTGTGTGTGCCTCTTCACACTGTGTATCTTGTGCCGTACTGCAGCTTCCGTCCTTGTCCTACAAGCTATTACCACAGGTCTTGCCCTACTTTAGAACCACGTTGATCTATTAGCATTATTTGGACTCCGGTTTAGTTGTTTTGTTTTGGGTGGGTTTTTGGTGGTTTTTTTTTTTTTTTTTTTTTTCTTTTCTTTTTTTCATTTGCATGTGTGGGTTTTTCTTTCACTGCCCGTTTTAAGAACGCCGTTACTCCTTTTTTGTTTCCTGAGATACTCTGTAATATTATCTTGGCCTTTCGTAGCTCAGGTTTGTATTGTACAGTTTCAGGAATACTTAATTTTATTCTGAAACAACAAATTATCTGTGTATTTGTTACAGAGAGTTTCTAGCAGCAGGGACGATGCGTAACCACTATATCTAACCACGTTTGCATATCAGGGTGACCCGCAAAGACACCTGGCAGCATGCATTCAAGGAATGCTGAATGCTAGTCTGGAGGATTGTCTCCAGTGACTGATGTGTTGAAGTTGCAGTGAAAACATTGATTGCAGCGTTGTGTCTCTCTGTAACTGAGGTGTATTTCAGACTGTTGGATTATAGGTGGGAGCTCGTGCGTCATGTGTGTGGCAATTGTGCAGCATGTTACTTGCAAATACAACTGAGTGAAATGCCCATGTCAGAGTCTAGATATTGCTAGAGTCTTACTGATTCATATTTGTGGATGTAATAGAAAGGATTCAGCTGGAGAGCAGTATTGTATTGTGTATTTTACATTGTGGATTTTGTCATGTCTAGGAATATATGGAAATCGTGAAAAATCATTCAGCTATAGACAGTTCAGAAGCCAAACTACTGTGCTCTAAATGTATTTTAATGCAGTTGCAGCAAAAAGAGGAAAAGAGATAAGGGGGAAGAGTGCTTGATATTGCATCTGCAGTGTATATTAAAGCTTAAATGGAAAAGCAGGAAAATCTTTAGGAGTGCTTGAAGAAGATGAGCCAGTACTAACAGGTTTGAAGATTGCTTTCCAGCCAGAATGGAATGTCATTCCTTATATAGTGTTCTCATGTTATTTTTCTTTTCCCAGAATGCCTAAATCAAAGGAACTTGTATCTTCAAGCTCATCTGCCAGTGATTCAGATAGTGAAGTTGATAAAAAGGTGAACAATATATGCAGTTCATTACTGTATTAACTCTTTTTTTTCAGGCTGGGGTTAAGGAATTAGGTGTGCATTATGTCATAAAATGCATGCATGTCATTCCATGTGATTTATCACACTTTAAGAAACTTTCTCTTCCGCCCACCCATCTCAATAACAACAAAAACCATACAACCCACTTTCTAAGTATGGGTGGATTGCATAATTTTTGCCCTGAAGAAAAGTTTTTTTCTTTAGTTGCACTTCGTTTTCTTCATGCCATTCCATATGATAATTGCAAATTCCCTGTGATTTTTGCTTTGTGGCAAGCTTCTGAATGCTTCTGTATTAGCTTCCCTGGTGGCAAGAATTTGGACTTGAGAGCACGTCTCAATGCTGCTGCCATTTTCATACCTGGATTACTTCTCTATAACAAAAATCTGCACTTGCCCTGTGCTCCTTGTGTCACTTGCTTATCTTGTTCGCATGGTTTTTTTTCTCTGTTTCATTTTCTTTTGTTTGCTGTTACACCATCTGCTAGTTTCTCACTTTAAAGGTGAGCCAGTCTGAGTTGATAAGTTTTAAAATGATTGTTTTAAATGTATAAAACAAATGTTCCCATTTAATTTAAATAGTTGCTTAAGTTAGAAGTTTAGATGTACCTATCTTTTTCAACAAAATCAGAAAAAACTAGTTTATTTATCTTTCTTAAGAAATGCTAGGTGGTAACACATGTACCAGGTCTTTTAACAATAGTACAGTACATGAAGAGGTCTGGTTTCCTATTTTTGCAGGAGTAGAAATAGTAACTTTGTAGCTTCTCTGGGTTATCTGATTTACAGATGATATTATCTGAATGCTTTAAAAAGTCGTGTAGTTTATCATGCTGTAGGCAGTGATTAGAGGCTTATTAAAGAAACAGTGGTCTGATAGAGGTGGTTTCCAGATCCATTCTTATCTTATTTATTATCTTAATAAATAATCGTTCCAGATTATTTATTACTTTATCTACGTTTTTTTTTTTCTTTATTTGGGGGTATTGCAAACTGTTCTGTACTTTTTGTTCCATATAGTGGAGAAGAAGGTGCCGTTTTCATCACACTTAAATTTTTTATTAAAACTATTGAACTGACAATGTTATTGTACAGAAAGAAAAGGATTTTTGAAATATATTTTGATCTGATTAAATTCTCTTTAAAGCCAGAGTATTACTTCACTGAGAACAGAGTCAGGCTAATTTTGAAGTTTTTAAATTCTAAACGAACTGTGTTGGGTGCCTGCCTTGACACACAGCAAGAAGGTGCTATTGCTTCATAGTAGGCTGTGGCATACAGTGTAAACTTATGTGTTACATACATATTTGTGATTGTGACTCATGCTTTTGTTTTTTTGTTTTGCTCCAAGGCAAAGCGGAAAAAGCAAGTGACTGCAGAAAAACCTGTAAAGAAACAAAAGACTGGTGAAAGTTCAAAAGGTGCAGCTTCTTCTAAGCAAAGCAGTAACAGAGATGAGAATATGTTTCAGGTAAAATTGATGACTCGTAGAGCCTGGTTAAGTTAACATATTACATTAGGTGCTGTATAAATTTTATGAGATGGTATGAATTTCTTGATGGTGTAGTGCTTGGCCTCCTGAGTCCTTGGCCAAAGGGGATTATGATGCTGGCATTCAGATGAGATGCTCAGAAAAGCTTGCTCAGGTTTCACAAGAGTAAAAGAATCTTGAGTTGTATCAGTTGATCTAATTCTCATGACTTGCTCCTGGTATCTCTGGGTAGACATTTATGTAATTAAATACAGCCCTTACCATCAGTATACTTTAACTATTAGATCAGGTTTGTCTCTACATGGAAGTGTTTTTTTAATTTGGGCTCTTGAAAAAAAAAATGTTCTTGGTAACCAAAATGTGGACTCTTCATTCCTGTTTAACTAGGTCAAGGGCAGCTTGGCCTCCTGTGTTATGACAGCATCTTAGATTAAGTTTTGTTTGTTCCCTTATGATGCAGGGTCTTATCACTGAACATCTGTAAGGATTGGAAATTGCAATATTGCCTTGTTTTTAAGGAGGGATGAGTGTCTGTTTTTCAGTAGAAAGATGGATTTTTGAATTCAGGGTATTGCAGTTCCCAGGGTTAGCCAAGGCAGTAGCAGTGTGTGCTGAGAGAGCTGATATACAGCTGTTATATTAGCTGTTTTGGGGGGTTGGATCAAGATCTGTTAAAGGTCTCTGACTAGCTGGCTGGAAAGGAACTTGAATTCTTGAGGCTTTGATTTTTGAGTTTGTGAAGGGATATGAAAAAGGTGCCTAATGAGATGACCCAAGTACAAAGTAATGTAAATGAAATAGTTCTGGGCTGTAGTTGTGTGAAGTAATATAGGGGAAGAAAAGTCTGTTCTAGAGAGAAGACCTGCTAAACTGATACTTTCTTACGGGGCAGTTATTTTGTTTAGGAGAGCTTTGCTTGAAGGCTGTGCCTGGACTTCATATCGAAGGAAGTGTGTAATATTTTTAGTTCTGCTTGGGCATGCTTCGAACCATGTAGGAAAAATGAAATGGTGAATTCTACAACTTTTGAGGTAAACTGCAGATTGAACTCTGAAGAATTATGTATAAACTGAGTGCTATGTTTGTAGTAAGTTCAGAAATTCCAGCCTTGGAGAAAACTTCAGAACTTCTAGTGTTCCCCTGATGCAAAAACACACCCAGACCCGTTCAAATAAACCAAAAGTGTGCATGCTCTGGTTTTTTGAAACCTCTTCAACCTAAGATAATAAAAAGTTACTTAAAACAGACAGTAGAGGAGTTGTATAACTCTGATGAGAACAGGGTTCTTCTGGTGTTGAGTAGAATACAGGTCTTTGACTATCACCTTGACCTTAAATGTTAGTGTTAGTCTGTGCTTGCCTTTGAAGTAATCAACAATAAAATATATTTTGGATTACTCATTGAGTTATGGTGAAGCGTTGTCAGTTTTTGTCATCTGTATCAACTTTTGTGCAGTAACTAACATGCAAATGTTAAAGAACAGAAATAAAATTACTGTAGGTCTGAGGATATTGCCCTTTCTTCCTCTCTACATGGGAGGGCATGCTCGTTAATTTTTTAGGTATAGTTTTGTTTGTTCTAGGTCTCTTAGTGATACTAGAAACCTTTCTAGAGAGTTTCTCTCTCATGACAGTAAAATGATCTCTGATGTGGAAGTGAGTTTGCAGTATAGCTTTACAAGAGTGGCTTCAGGTGATGGAAATCAGGCTGTAAAGCATTCATAGAATAGTCACTGTGTCCGTATTGTGTATGGGAGTGGCTGCAAATGATGTGAAACTGAGAGTCTTCTTGTTCCACACCCTCAGGCTGTGTTATTGAAGCATACAGATTCCCTTAATATAGAGCTCATTGTGACTACTGTATTCAGAAGATCCAGCATTTTCATAAATACCTACATTTTATATTTTTGTTTGAGTTTGTTGGTGTTATGGTTTTTTGGCAACTTCTTACAAAGAATAGGATTAATATTAAGTAGTGTTAATAGTAAGTAGAAGACAATTTGTTCAATATAAGAGACAAGGTGTGTTCTGTCTATTTGCATGTCTTGACCTTATTAGGTTTTATAGGGAACCTAGTAAGCTCTGCAACTTGATGAAGGATTTGTGTGCTGTTAGGTTGCAGAAATTTGTTACTCCCATGTGTGATGTATTACTTGAGGCCCTAAGGACAGGCTTTATTTGTGTTAATGTGGAAGGGTTTAGCCTTGATGCATTGGATTCCTGTCTGTGGCTTCAAGCCAACCTGAGCTCTGCTCCATGTGCTTTGGTTAGTTTGACTAATCCTATCATCTACCTATGCCTGATTTGGATAAAGTTTGTCAGTATTCATTAGTAACTACCTAGGGGAGAGAACTCCATTTCATGATCATGCATTTAACTGAAATTGTTACGTCAGAAGTAGTCTCTGTTGCCCTTTCCACCTTCCAAACCCTTTTTTTTGAGGGGGGGTGTTTTTTTGAGTTTTCACCATATTTGGGCTTTGACTTGTGAGGAATAAGTTCTTTGATTTTTCCAGTGTAATTTCCCAGTGTCCTTATCATTGGCTCCTGAAAGAAGGTAAACAGAAATTTATGATGGTCGGAAGCTCTGGTTTCACATACTAATTATGAAACTTAGGTGGTCACCGATGCATTTCAAAATTTGCTTTGTTGAAGATGTCACTGTTTACAGGAGTCTTATGGTCCTTACATGGTTATTGGCTAGGGAGGAGAGAGAATTTTTTGCTGTTTATGCTTGCACTGTGGGTGTACAGTTTTATCCAGAAAAACTGGAAATAGGAAAAAGGATTAAGAAGGTGCTTGCTGAAACTCACACAGGAAGTCAGTTGCATATCTCTGAAAGGAACAGAGATGCAGTTCAGTGCTTTTTTGTTCTAAGAAACAGAAACCTGGAAATAACGGTTTTAATGTTTACTGATTTATATAAGTTAATAGAGTAGAATAATCTAAGGATCTGTACTATTTAATAATTTAATATTAACTTCTCTGTGAAGGTTGAACTGCACTAAGTACTCAGCTGTAAATCATGATGACTGTCTTGGTTTAACCCCAGCCAGCAGCCAAGCCCTGGGCAGCCACTCACTCACACCCCCACCAGTGGGACTGGGAGAGAATTGGAAAGGTAAAAGCTGGAAAACTCGAGGGTTGAGGTAAAGAGTTTCATGGGGAAAGCAGAAGTCACACATGCAAGCAAAAAACCAAGGAGTTTTAATTCATCACTTCCCATGGGCAGGCAGGAGTTCAGCCATCTCCAGGAGAGCAGTGCCCATCACATCTAAGTGTCACTTGGGAAGACAAATGTCATCATGCCAAACATGCCCCTTTCCGTCTTTTTCCCTCCTCTTTATATCCTGAGCATGATATTACATGGTCTGGACAGTGGCCTTTGGTCAGTTGTGGGCACCTCTCCTGGCTGTGTCTCCTTCCACTGTGCCAAGCAGCCCCAGGTTCCCTGCCAGTCTGAGAAGCAGAAAAGTCCTTGGCTCTGTGTAAGCTCTGCTCAGCAGTAACTAAAACATCTCTGTGTTATCATCAAGGTGTTCAGTATAAAGCTAAAACACAGCCCCATCAGCCTATGTGAAGAAAAGTAATTCTTCCCAGTGCAGCAACCCTTGGAATGCTACTCTGGTTTTTGAGAAATAGAAATATCTTCAGTCTCTGAAATGACTCAACATAGTCAGCAGTGCATGAAAAAAGATCTCTTCAGAGACGAACCTGTACCAGAGTTACAGGTAGCTAACTATGAATGTACTTTAACTAGTTAAGTCTAGATTTTGTTTGCATTTTTCAGTGTAGATGTTTGTCGGAACTGTACTTTAGAAGCCTATTTAAAAATTCTAGTAGTGGCAGCTTTTGCGTAGAGTTCAGCTAAATATCTGAAATTTATTGGGAATATTCATCTGAAATCTAGATCTGATGTGAAATCTAACTTAATTTCAGCATTTACATCGAGAAATGCTTTTATGTAAGGTAGACTAAACGCAGAGTGAATGTGAACTTTGCGTTACTGCCTTTCACCTTAATGTAGTTGAATTTCCTTGAAAATCACATTCTAAACCTTCTTACTGTGTTTGCAGCTGTAATCTGTGATATTGAATTAGATTTTATTTCTTACAACAAATCTGGAATTATTTGGCAAGGCACTAATATTCTTCAATAGCCATGGGAAAAAAAGGTGCTGCACGGTGCTACTGATTGAAGCTGTTCCTGGAGGTGACCTTAAAAGTTAGTGGAGCATTAAAGGGTAAAACCAAGACATGTTGTCCGTGTAGGCTATTTAGAATATTCTTTGCCAGGAGTGCAGATGGACTTGGGCATGGTACCAGGTTTGGTCTGAAAGAGCTAAGCTGCCATAATGTTATACTTTCATTTTTGAGTTTCAAGTTTGTTTTGTAATTCTATCAGTTAAAAATACTGTCTTATGAACAGTAACGTCTTATTAAATTTAAAGATTGCTTTGAAGTAGGACAAGTGCTACAGACTTAAATTACCTAAAATGTCTTAATTGTTCTGAGGTCAATTTTAGACGTCATATAGCATCTGCAGAAGAAAAATTCTTTTAAGTGAAGATAAAGTATTCACGTTGATACATATTTTGTGAAATAAGAGCATATGACTTAAACATCTCTGAATTATTGTACTTGATTGGACAGTTTTTCAGTCTTCTTGGTCAAACTTGATCCTAGTGTTTTTGGGCCAGTGTAGGGCCTATCCTTAAATTGTATCAAAATGCAACCTGCAGAGATAATGGAAGTTTAAATTGAAAGGTAGTGTTTTGCCAGGAAGGAATATTTTATTTGGAATTAGTTTCCTTTAGAATCTATTCTTTTGTTATATAAAATGTATCCAGAAGGTATATGCAGAATTCAAGGGATTTCTCAGAATTGCAAGAAGTTTTATTTATGTTGTAATTATCTAGCTTCTAGTTCTCAAATTCACCTTGTTCATGGAATTTATGTGAATAGATATTTGGAAAGATATTGAATAAGTCCAAGTACATAGTGTATTGTATAGTTGATGGTATAATTCTTCCCTAACTTCTCCCTTCTCCAGCCCCAAAAAAAAAAGGTGCCCATGTAATTCAGTTATGACACTGGTTTGAAAAATACAGAATTTCAAAATTTCATACTGTGCTATGTGCTGGTAAACTTACAAAATGTGACTTTTTTTTTTTTTTTTTTTTTTTGAAGACGTGGTGGTACAGTGAGATACCCATGAGGACTTGGGAGTGGGCATTTCCATCTGTATTTACTGTGTTTACAAAAGAAGAAGGTGTAACATATGGACATCTAATTTGCTTTCTGTATTTGGGGAAGGGACTAAAATTTAGATTTGGGAGTAGCTCTCCCTTTTTCCTTCTTTGTTTAGAACTGTTATGAGGAAAGGATTTTTTTTTTTTTTTTTTTTTGTTTTTCAGAAAACAGTAAATACATTATTTGCTTGAAGCAAGCATGTAAAGAATACAGGTATTTCTATTCTAGGAGAGCTACATTGAGCATTGCCTGCTCAACCAGTTTTAAGTCGTTACTTATTAGCCTACTGACTACTCTGAATTAAGCTTTTAATCTAGTTATTTCTGTGGTGTCTAAAATAAACTGCAGTGTGCAGTGTCACATGTCAGAGTCTAATGCTGCTGGGGAAAGTGAATGCTGTAATATGTAAAATACCTAATAGACCCTTATATGTGTTTTGACAGATTGGCAAAATGAGGTATGTCAGTGTACGGGACTTTAAAGGGAAAGTCTTAATTGATATTAGAGAATATTGGATGGATCAAGAAGGTGAAATGAAGCCTGGCAGAAAAGGTATTGTTCTGCTTCGTATTACTTTGTATTAAATATGGACTGCACTTTCCAGTAGAATTTCCTATATCATATTTTTATGCTTTCTTGCTACATGATACTTTTTGAGTAGTATTTTTACAAAGGATTAGTTTTCTCTGTAGGTTATAGATATAATCTTAAGTGGGTTTGTTGGCCTGAGTCTGTTTTCCTAAAGAGATTCTCCATGATTTATGGAAAGCAAAGTGTCAAATATGAGTAAATTGGGTAGGGGAGTTATAAACATATTTATACCATAGCCATATTTTCCCCCCCACCTCAACTGATTAACTTAACAAACTGAATTTCCTCTTATGGCTGGATTTCTTATTTTGGAATTAACTGAAAATATTTCATCTTTTTTATAAGATTTTAATTTTATTAAACCATGTCCTCCTACTAAATTGTAGATTTAAAAAACCTAAATATTTAGTGTAAATAATTATGAAAAAGAATTGTTAAAAAGGATTTTAGTAGAGGGGAAAATATCTCAAGTGTCCCAAGTTTGTAACCTGCAGCACAGCACAAGCCATTGTACTTCTCGTTCCCACTTGCACAGTTGCTTTTCATGGCAAGGTTTCACTGTGAATCATTTTCAGAACTTACACATCTCAAAATGGGGATTACAGGGCAATTGCAGTAGTTAAACCGTGCTTGATGTTATATTTCTTCTCTTTGAAAAGCCTACTTTTTATCCATTTTCATGTAGCATCAGTGAAAGGTAAGTATGATACATTCTGCCCAGGTTGTTCAGAGCCTCATGTGACCTGGGCTTGAGCACTTCCAGGGATGGGGCATCCACAGCTTCTCTGGGCAACCTTTGCCAGTGCCTCATCACACTCACCCAATCTAAATGGACCCACTTCCAATTGAAGCCATTCCTCCCTATCCTGTCACTACATGCTGTTGCAAAATGTCAGCCTCAGGTACTGGCAGGCTGCTAAGTTTGAATTTTGAAGAACTTTAATATGCAATCACTGTAAGGTTTGTTACATTCTTTTGGTGTGTTCAGGAGCATCTCAGTAAAAAGCAATTTAGAAAGTTTGAGAAGAATTTTCAACATTTCTTAAATAACCACTGAGAATAGGTTTGTATGAACAGGTATGCTGGTGCTCTGCAGGAAAATGACTTGTTTTGGATTTGTTGCTAGTTAATGAAAAAGGTTACTCTAACTTCTAAGGACTTCATGTTCTGTGTTTCAAGGTAGAATTCGATAGTATATGCACTTCAAATTGCAAAGTACAACAGAATTTGATGGGTGGGCCAAGTGACAAAAATGACGTGATGTAGATAGAAGTGTTTATCAGTGCAGCAAAAGAGTCTGAATTTTGTTATGATAAAATTAAAAATAATCTGATTCAGTATGTGATTCTGATATTTCCTTGATGAATTTATAAGCTGCTCATCTAGCTATCCAGTAGGAGTAGTAAACATTTTGTAATAAAAATAAACCCAGAAGTTTAAATTACTGTTGGTGTCTGAAGCAGCAGGTCTGAATTTTATTTGGTTCATCTGGTCTGTGGTTGAGGGACATCCTCATGACATTTGATCCCCTAATGATGTTTAGCACACCTTTTCAGATGAAACCTGCCCTCCAAAGGCTGGTGGAAGGCTGCTTAGAGAAGCTCCATGTCCATTGCTTGCTGGTTACAATTCTGATGGTGCTCTGATAAGACAGTGATGGTAAAGAAAAGAAAAGCTGTGGGCTCTAAAAATGGAATTGAAAGTTTCAGTTGTTTTCAGGTCCTGCTCCACTTTCAGGGAGAAATGAAGGAAAACTATGACTAGGAGAGGAGAGTGGGTGTAATTAGTGGAAGAGCTTGACAGGAGAAAGTATGAGAGGACTGGGAGCCCTGGGAGCCTGGACTTCCCTCAGAGTGGGTGTTGAAATTTTAGGGTAAGAATGAGTAGACCAAAGCACAAATGAAACATACATGTACTTGAGGGGAAGAGGAGATCAAATTTAGAACTGAAGTGATGGGTTGTGGGGTACTGAATGATTATTGGTTGAATGTTACTATAGACTCCTGAGAACTTGAAGTAAAAATTAACTTTTGTGTTGGTTTATGAGTGCTAGTGCCTCTCCAAAAGGTTACTTACAGCACCTGTTACTTACAGTGCTTTAAAAAACAGAAGGAGGAAAAGCTTCCCCCCCTGCCGAATTACAGTACTTGAAAAGTGCACAACAGACCTGTCTGCATAGGTACAGCTTTTAGGAACTAACAGGAGTACAAATGATTTCCCACTTATCACCCAGGGCTTTTGTGCTGCCTTCGGTCAAGGCCAGAGTTGTATTTCACTCCTTGTGTTAAGCCTAGTACTTGTACAATTATTTGTTACACACATTTTCTTTGTCAACTTGTCTAGATATAACCTGAAGTAAAGTTGAAGCATTGGAAATGGGAAGTTTCACTTTGTAATAAAGATGATTGTTGAAGTAACTCAAGTATTATTATTATAGCATAGGCTTAGTGTATGAAAGCAGGCTTTATAATAGTTGCACAAGATCCTGCGCCACAATTTTTGTCTTAAGTGTTTATTTTTAATGCTTTTCAGGTATTTCTTTAAATCCAGAACAGTGGAACCAGCTGAAGGAACAGATTTCTGATATTGATGATGCAGTAAGAAAACTCTAAAGACAGAGCCATACAAAAACTTATATCATTTAGTTGTTTTAAGCAGTCTTTTTACATTGGCTTTAGTTTTCTAAAATATTGTTTTCCAAGCTATTGTATATTTGGATTGCAAAACAATTTGTAAGATGAATACTTTTTTTATGTGCATTAAAAGTGTATTCTGAGTGAGGCTATTTGTGTATACTTTACTAAAAGGAATTGTGTTGCTTTCACCCCATGGTGTAAAATAAACAAACCAAGTAATATGTAATGCATACTTGTTTATGGCCTTTTGATTGAAGGTGTTTGCTGATAAGGCCACCTAATAGCTTTAGTCATTATTTTAATTCCAGTTTAGTTTACAGTAAGTATGAATTTGTTTTCTGAGGGGATTTCTTAAAATGTTTCAGTTTCGCTTTTCCTTTTATTCCATTTTCTTTGGTATTGCTCTGCAGCTTTCTGCTTTAACACTTGATACAAACAATGAATACTTGGAAAAACACGATTTTGTAGATAATTTTCAGTACTGTATTTGCTAATTTACCCTATTTATTCAGATGTAAACAGTCTTGAATACATAGCTTTTTTTGCATCACTTGCATGAAGGATTATGCTAAACAATAACACTTGAACACAAAACATATGCTCTTTCTTCCCATTTTTCTAAAGCTTGCTTGACCTAGAAAATGCAAGGAGCTTTTATTTATTTTTTTTTTTTTCGTTGGATTTTAGATGTGAAGAGTAAACTTCTACAGTAATAGACATATACCTCAGAGTAAGACAGTATTTAAAGGCTCTGAATTGAGCTTATTAGTACACTCTTCAAGGTTTGCATTAAAATAATTCTGGAATACATAATAACCAGTTATTCTATAGAAAATAAATGGTTTACCTGTCTGAAGGTTTTTTGTTAATTTGAAATTACTTCGTAAACAATGATGCTTAAATTGGACTGTAATACAGGTAAAACAATCTAACAGGGTTAAAACTGGTGCATCCAAAATGTCTGTCATGTTTCTGCCCCATCCATGCTCCCTGCCCAGAGCAATGAACTCGGGTTGCATCCTGTGGCTCACGTGTGCACAGCTGGCTTATCTTCGTGCAGAAGGTGCTTAGCGCGCACAGGGAGCTTACCCGGTACGTGGCAGACCGTGACCCAGCAAGCTTGGCTGTCAGACCTGCTGCCTCCTGGACAGAAAAGCCCCATGGAAGCTCTGTTACACAAGTTGCTGCCCTGGAGGAAAGGTTTTGTGGTGAGAGAGTCACCAACAATAGAAGGGAGAAGGGAGAATGTGATGGAGAACTTGAAGATGTAAGGGGCACACTAGGGTGGAAGTTAATGGTGCAAGATCAAAGTTTGCTGGCACAAAATAACTAGTGAAGAAATGGAGACAGAATTGGAGAAGTTTATTTTCTGACATAATTAAGCCAAGCAAGAAGATAAAACAGCTTCATGAAAAAGGACATTTCAAGACTAGTGAACATCAACTTAGTTTGTGTAATTTTCCCATTTAATGATACCATAGTCTAAATTTTGTATAGATAAAAAGATTTACATTTGTTTGTTTAGTTACAGAACATTTTGATATAGTTGTTTATACTGCAGACATTATTGTAAGTGCCATACGCTGTTTATGTTCTGCAGAGTTCATAATTCAATGCAAATAAGCATTAAAGGCTGAGGAAGAGAGACTTCATCAAATAAAGTGCATGTTACTTAGTTTAAATATGTCACATATCTTTATCTTTTTAATTTATCCATTGTTGACATTGCAGATAAAATTAAGATCTGTTTTTGTATAGCTCAAGAAATCTCTTTAAGTTTTTAAGAACTGTTTGAGGGTGAATAAAAGGGTGAAGAGATGTGTGTGGTAGCAGATGTGGTTTTGGGCACAGCATTCTTTTTTGAGTGACTCTTGAAACATAGGGCTATTTGGACCAAATAGAAAAAACACGAAATAGCTGTTAAAATTTCACAGATGAGTGAAATTAATTGCTTCAGATCACTATAGACAAGTTCTAGGTGTTTTTTAATTGCAATATCAATATATATATAATCTGATTTTGTTCCTTTATGTCTGAAATTTTGCAACCAGATTTCATGCATTTTAGCTCAGAACTTCAAAGTGGCTTCTTAAAAGTGCATGGTAATATTAGAGGGAAGATTGTCCGCACTTATATTACTGTGCTAATGGGTCAGTTGTGTTCAGGAAGGTGGGAAATTAAAATCATTCATTTGGGGAGAGTAAGTGAAAAGGTTTAATATAGCGATTAGTTTTCATGTGGAAATTGATGGTAGAGATATCCAAACAAGTTAGTATTTGTTAACCACGAGGTATGCGTATCAAAAAAGACAAGTCAGTTTCATAAATGTACTCAAAATGGGATGACTTGATCAGATGACTGTTGTAATTCGGTAAATGCAGGTGACTGATGTGCTTGTAAGATAGTAATATGCAAGTAACCTTGATAAAATTGTGACACATTCAGTATTATTTTGAAATAAATTGTAGTGATTTGTAATGTAATCATCTATAGCTTCTCTAATTTGAGAAGAAAATTGAATTTTTTTTTTTAATAAAGATTACTTTTTGCATACAATATTTACTAGGATATATGTAGAGGTATCCATGGAAGAAAATTGTGCATGTATGATGAGGCTGTCTAATGCAAGATAAATGCACTGCTCCCTCTCCCATTTAGGTGATGAAAGATACATTTGGTTCTTGGTATTTTTGCAGGGCATATTAGCAATATGTTTTATAAATTAAGCCTACTGAGGACCTTAGGGGGAAAAACACATCAAAGAGATGCCAAAGTACTGTATGTGCGATAATCAAACTGTCATGTACCATGTTGCTCGTATGTAGAGATGTTCATATTGAAAATAAACAAATGCAGTACTAATTTTGGTATTTCTTCTAGAGGAAATAGCCCTGGTTATGTACGTATGTGATCTGTTAGCAAAAAAAAAGTTAATGATTGTAATCCTGGTAACTCAAATGTCTTATTGTTAGCCATGTGGAATGTTTCATGTTTTGCTCTGGTGGTGTCCAATGTGGAGAGGCCACTGAAAATACAAACCCTTCAGCTGTAATTACCTTAATGTTAAAATAAAAGTTGGTTAAATGGCATATGTGTTATAACAGTTTGAACATTTGGAAATAAAATAAAGACTTCTGTTAATGTAGTGTTATTTTTAATAGAAATTTAGCTGCACTCTAATGTTATGGTACCTGCTGTTTGTTTATTGCAGCTGTTGTAATTTGGAAATCTGAGACTGTCATTATATTAATTTGGTCTGTGTTTGTGGGTGGGAAAATGATTGTGTAGCCCAGAGGGATAGAAATTTCTTGCTTGGATAAAAAGAACTATCATGTAAATATGGAAACAGCAGATAGAAACATTTTCAAACATCAGCTAGGAGGAAAGTGCCTGGTGAGTTGTTACTTTTATGAGATTGGCTGATTATCTTTTTTCAGTGGAGTTTCTCTTTGACTGTAAATGTTGTCACAGATGAGGTAGAAAAATCTCATGCATTTATTGTCATTGGTCAGTTACATTTGCATAGGCTTATTCAGGAAGGTTATTTATTTTTCACATACTTCATGTGACTGTAGGGAGTGGATTAATTAGTGGATTGTAGCCTTGAACCTAACAGACTTTTCTTCAAGTAATTTGGCATAGTCTAGTCACAGAAACAGAAGTTACTCTGTCTCAAAGGAAGGAAGTGGCGTGAGGGGTTGGTGGGGGTCATCATGTCCTCCCTAATCTTCATTCACTGCCCTACTGATGGGGTTCCCTGTTGTAGCTCCGGTGCCTGCATGGAAGAGCTTTCCAATAGGCCCTGTTTGTGCTGTGGTGAGTCAAGGCTGCACGTCCCTGCTCTCAATTACATAGAAGTGTGAAAACATCTGCTGAGGAACTGAAGTAAATGGTCCTTGGCTTAATGATGGTTTATCAGGGAAGCTTAATTCTGCTATTATGTGAGCAGAAGGACATGGCTGCCAGTCAGGGGTACTTTAAGAGCCTGGCACCTGTGCCCTTGGTATTGCACTTGATTTAACAAAAATGTAATAATTTTTATAAGATCTGCCTAATTTGGTTATTGTACTTCCATTATGTCAAATGAAGTACAGATTGAGGTTGTGCTGAGGACTCAGATTTTTAAGTTACCTATCAGAAGGAGGTAGGCTCTCAAGAACTGTAAAACTGTAGAACTGAAAGCTAGTGCAACAGAAAGTCTCTAGCTGTATTTGATAAGGCTAAATAAGAAAAACATTCCTGCTTGGTCAGCATCCCTAATAGACTGCTGTTAGTTATCAGCACTTACTCACTTGGGCAGAATTAATGAGCTGAGAACTGTTGAAGTAAATAAATGGTAAGATTCTATATAACCCTGTTACTCGTGTTATCTAAAGAAGAGCTGTTTCACACATTAAGAAATTAAATGCTTTATGTTTTTGTAATAGGCTAATGTGTCAGAGTGGTTTTTACACTATTGAAGACAAAGCTCATTTCATCTTAGTTTATCTCAAACCTCTGTTTATCTATTCACTAAAATACCCTCACACCCTGGATCTAAAAGGGAGGTGAATGAGGGTATATTAAGAATAAATTTGAGATTGGCATGTCCCTAGCATTATTAGCTGCTTTGAAATTAAAGTTATTAGTAACACTTTGCAGTATGTTTGTGACTTTGATTTTCTGTAGCCTTTAAGGGTTTTTGCTAGCTGTTTCAATGTAAAGTGGCTTTGCTGTTTCCTCTGTTTTACATTTGTCATCCCATACTGAGATCTGCAGCTCCTTTTGTATTTACTCTACTGTTTGTATTCTGACTGGAAGCATCCCTCTGCCTCTTGGAGCACAGATATATCTGGCTAAACTCATGCTGTCACAAGACAAGGAATATCTCAAAGATTGTATCCTAGTGGTACTTGGCAGATAGAACTGCTATTGCTAAAAAAGGTCAAATAATATGTGTGTGTGTATATTTTAGCACTGTGATAAAGCGTACTTAAAATAGTTGAATTACTCATGCCAACATGCATACTTCCCAAAGGAAGCCATTTTCTTCATACTTGGGTTATTGTCTGCAGTGAAAGTACTGGACAAATGCCTTTACCCCTGAAGTGATCATGAACAGCTTGGAGAAAATATCAGTGAGATAGTTCCTGGGGAAAAAGTGATGAGAACTGTCACATGGATGGATATCCTTACCGTAAGTGAGGGTGATTGCAACTGCAATGGTTTGGTTAATGGAAAGAAAACTTGTTTGCATGGGCTGCCTGAAAAGTTGCTAAAGTGACCTGTAGTACATAAGTATCTTTTATGATCATGTAAAGACTGTCTTCCTGTCCAAAGAAACCTTTGAACAGTATTAATTTGCCTGAGGCCTGTTTCTGCATAACCCAATTTTTATCTTTATTTTATTTCTTCAGAGATGTGTCACTATACATGGTATAGTTCCCTTTCAATAGAAGGAGAACTAGTAACCCTGAATGAGTTATTCCTGTACAGCTGGAGGGGAAAGGTGTATTACCTTATTTTCATACAGCAATTATTATGTTAATATTTAATAGTAATGTGCCTTTCATCTCTCCAAACAGATTTGTGGCTTATCTGTTAAATTTTTTGGGAACAAACATTTTGGGGTTTGGAGAAAATTTTGTAAACAAGTTATGTAGGTATTTCCATCATTCCTATAAACATGTTCATGCCTTGGTGTTTTAATTTTGTGGCACTTTTTTTCAGGAAAGTCAACTTTATTCCTTGTGATCCTTAAAGAGCAATGAAAATCCGTATTTTTAACATAATGCAGTTTCGGATTTTGAAAATCAACTTGCAGAGGTCATGCCTGGATGCATTTTCTGTTAGATTACTAGATTGTTACCTGGTTGACAGTTTGCTTTAGAGTCTGAGCAACTGTTAAAAAGAGTCTGTTAAACTGCGAGCTTGTGGTAATGCCATGTGAGAAGATGAGGAGAGGGAAATGCACAGATAATAAAATAAGTTATTTTTTTAGAACCTTTTCAGAACATGATCCAGAAACAGTATGTTTGCATTTTGAAGGCAAAAACTAACCACAAAACCACTAAAAAGCATTCCACTTAAATCTGAATTTGCTATTCAAACACAGGTTCATCAAATGCCCTATTTATGAAATGTTTTTGAAAAACTTCTTTGCAGTGTTTGGGATTTTATAACAAAATCTTCATAGATAAATGTTTACAAACCAATACAAAATTCTTAAAGCTAAGTGAATTTATACCAAGGTATATTTTTTAATTGATCTTGTGGGTTTGACACTTTGAAACAATTAACTGAATAGGTAAATTTCTGTGAAGCTTTGTGAGGACTTTGAAGCTTTCCACAAGTGGAGGTTGTGTTCCTGGTTCAAGGAAGAGACCTGTTAATGTCTTGTGTGGAAGTTTTGGGACAAAAAGGCTGCTGAGGGTTCTGGGCCATGAGTTTGATCTGCTTTAGGTCAGTATCATCTCAAAGCCTTGGTACTATCTGTCTGATGTATTAAATGAAGGGTACAATGGACTAGTTTTAAGAATTTTTTGTGTATTCCACTGAAGTAAAATTTGCATGGATATATTTAGCAGTATTAATTAAACATTCTTTTTTATGTGGTTTTGTCTTCATGAGGATTGAGATTAGCACCAGTCAAGAAATTTCTAATTCTGCAATTGATAATATAGCCTAGATAATGTTCAGATTTGTTTTGCATTTGATTTCTGCTTTAGTCATTGCTAATATACTTTCATAAGAATCGTTGATCAGTACGGCATTTAGGATGGATGCAAGGAAGGGGAGTACTTTTCTATTTCCAAACAGATCTCTTTTTTCATTATGGATCTTTAAAATTCAGGATGTACGGAAAGCATAAAGAAGTGCTTTTCACTTCAGTGTATGCAAGATCTTAATTGAAAACCTTCCCATAAAAGAGCCTAGCAACCTGTTGGCAAATCTTCAGAAGTGTATGTAATAGTTCGGAGAAGTGAGATTTTTTTCTTTTTCCTGGATAAACCTCACTGACTTTTGAATAACTTACATTTTCCATACAAATACTCAGACAAACATCTGTATAAGGGCTACTAAATAAAAGTTTTGTGGTGGCAGCAATACTGATGTAATAAGTTAATGCAGCAAACGTGTACTGGCTGGTGATGGGCCTGAGCAGTGCCGTGGCTCAGGCATCACCCACGAGCTGGGCTGATCCTGCTGAGAGCCATGTGAGAATGGCTCTCCAGGTCACTCCTCAGGGCTGAGAGATGCTTTACCAGTGTCTGATCTCTACAGTGAGGTAAGGAGCGTTTGACTTTCAGCCTAAAGGTGTATTGTGTGCTAGTGACGTTTATATATATACACATCTATTTATTTATTACAGTATCCTCTTATTTATTACAAGTGTGTTAAATAGTACAGTGTTTTACAGCTGTCTGTATTACTAAGTCGTCATTTAGGTCTGTCAGATCACTCATTAGTTACCCTTCAATGATAGCTTAATCACCATTTGATTACCATGTAATTTCTAGTTGATCATCAATTACTTATCATTAATCAAATTCTTTAGTTAACCACTCAGCAATGACTTGATAAATCACTGTGATACCTAGGTGTCACTCCATGCACCTGGATTTCTTGGCTGTTGTAGAGTAGAAAATATCATTGCAAGTATTTATTGTGGAGGTGCACAGCTATTTGTGTGTGGCCTGTAATAATACTGCATAACAGTGTAGAAGTCCTTCACTCTTGAAGTGTTTCTAGGCATTCTACATACTTTCTTATCTTTTAGAGTCAGCCTCCTCTGGGTTCTTTGGAGGACTCTGTTGGGAAGACATTATAGCCACCACACAGGGAGCATTGGGTAAGGATGGCAAATAGTTGTGGATAAAGCTGGTTGAGTTCTCTGTACAGCTGGCTGCCAGGAGTGCTGAGGCGTTTGCAGCACTCAGAAATGAAACATCTGTGGGAGGGTTTTTTCCACTTCTTGATACATGAATCTTCGGTAAATACTTTGAATTTGGTTGGACAGGGATTTGAGTAATTGTTTTAAAAGTAATGAGAGTTGAAATTAAAAACATTGTCTTAAATAACACCCTCTTACTGTGTTAATGATGGGACTGGGGATTTAGAGAACAGTCCTAGCTAGTGATTAGGAAAAAATTTACTGTGTCAATTCCTTCTGTTTGCCCAATGTTTTGCAGATATATTTTTGTCTTGTTATGCAATATGTTAAGACAATGTTCATTGTTCAAGATATTTAGAATAATGTGTCTACTGTGGCTAAGAATTCTGTTTCAGCCTGTAGGGAAACTGCCAGAGCAATGAGGTGAAAACCAGCACAGATCATATGGGTAACGTAGTGCCTCTATTGCCTCAGGACTTTGCTGTATATGAAAATTGCAATTTTGATGAAGATGGATTCTACATCTGGGCTTCTTGGCTTGTCCTCTAATAAGATGGGTTCCACTCATATCTATTATTCTGGTACTGAAATACAGTATTTTTTGTGCCATGAAGTGTGAATTCATGTCTTGACTACATGCTGGTTTTCCTGAGTGATCAGTAACCTTGGTATGGTCCTACTCTTTGTGATTCTCCCTAAACTATCTTTCATCCCTGTCAGCTTTTCAGTGCCAGTCAGTGTGCTTCCTGGGATAGCAGGAGCAATGGCATCTGTGAGATCCTGCTTTCTGCTTTGCTCCTTGTTCTCTCCAGCACTCCTGGCATATGGAAGAAGTAGACACTAGCCTTCCTCCAAAGTTCTCATCTGAAAGGAAACCAGGTACTGTTGCAAAGTACAGCAACAGTCTCTTTGGACCTTTCTTGATGGGAAAAAAGTAGTGCAATAGGTGTATGAGGTGTATTTCATAGAATCATAGAATGATTTGGGTTGGAAGGAGCTTTAAAAATCACCCAATTCCAGCTCCCCTGCCCTGGACAGCTTCCACTAGACCAGATTACTCAGAACCCTACCCAGTCTGGCCTTCCTCACTTCCAGGGATGGGAAATCCACAGGTTCTCTGGACAAGCCAGTTCCAGTATTTTACCACCATCAGAGTAAACAGCATTTTCCTAATACCTAATCTAAACCTGCCATCTTTCAGTTTAAAGCCATTAACCCTTGTTCTATTACTTTATGCCCTTGTAAAAAGTTCCTTTCAGGGTCTTTTGTAGCCCTTTTAGGTACTGTAAGGTGCTATAATGTCTCCCTGGAGCATCTTTTCTTCAGCCTGAACCATCCCAGCTGTGTCAGTTGGTCTTCACAGGAGGGGTGCTCCAGCCCTCTCGATCTTCATATCCCTCCTTTGGACTCCAACAGATCCAAGACCTTCTTATGTTGGGCACCTTAGAGCTGGTGCTGGCACAGAACTCCAGATGGAACTCCATTTCCTACTCCAGTAACTTGTTTCAGATGAACATGAGCTCCTGTCATGAGAAAATGGCACAATTGCAATTTGGGCTTGAGAAAGGCTGGCTTGCTCATCTCTGGTTTGTCTGTTTTACTCCTGCACCAGGAGAGAGGCAGGATCCTATGCTCTTCTTAACAATCAACATTTTGTGAAAATCCCAGACATGCTTTGCATAACTCTGAAGAGAGGGAACTGTATTGCAGTTTAGTCAACATGTGGATATACAATTATTTCCAGTCTTTTCTTCAATGACCAGATGTTTCAGGTATTGTGGAAAACCTAAATGTGCTGCAAAAGCAGAGGTCTCTTCTTGTTTTCTGATACATTAGAAGGCAAATGCAGTGAGGGAGAGGTGTATGAGCAGTGATCATCATTTGTAGGATGATCTATAAGATTTTTCCAGTTTTCAGGAAGTTCAAGTGAGCAGAGCTGCAGTATGGGGCCAAAATGAGATATGTACAGTTTTTCTTTGCAGAACTTCTTAAGAAAGAGGACAACCTTGTGTAATTTCATTTGTAGCCTATAGGTCTCTCAACAGAGAGCTCACTGTTTCGGTAAGACAGGACAAGACACTGTTGATCTTTGCCCTAGCCATGTTTCAGGCTCCTCTTTGGCTGTCTTTGGGGTTTCTCAAGGTCTGGCTTCTTCTGTCTTTATGAGACACTTCAGACACTTTAACCCAGGAAGTTTCCTCCCTGGTGAGCCCAGGAGCAGCACTGCTCTTAGCTGACAGTGAAGAGGAGTTGGGCTAGGGTTAGTATTTCACATGCCTTGCTCTATATCATTAAATCTCACTACTTTCAGGCATCTGGTATTTCTGGGAAAGTCTGGACTCTTCATTATTCTTCAGCTCCAGCTGGTGATGGTTTTGACCCCGTCATCTTTTAATCATCTGGCCTCTAATTTCTTTTATCACGTAGTGATTTCCAACTACAAAAGAGAAGAATTTCTTTTTTTCCCCCTGCCTGTATATTCTTTTCATTTAACTTGTGTTCTCTGCAGAACTATGCATTTCTTTGTTTGTATAGTGCACAGTTTGAGTAGTTGAGATAGATGTGACATTTCCAGCTGGAGCCTCTTGCCTCCGAAGGGCGAAGGGTGGCTGACGATTCACATGAAGCTTTCAGACCTGCACAGACCTCTGTGAGTGCAGCCAGCCACTAGATGTCAGCATTATTTTAAAAATAAACAGCTGTTCTTCCTATTGGCCATTCCTGCTTAAAATGTGCTGATATGAAGTTGATGAGAATTGTTAATACGTGCCTAGAGGCTATGGGCTTTTTTATTTATGAGATGCTCAGTGACACCTGTAGCTAGCAGCATACCAGGGTGAATTATACAAATGATATCCCACATTTTTAGACATTGTGAAAAAGTCGCCAGTACCTGCAAAAATGGCTGAGAACAAAGTAGGATTTCATAACAGGACTTCTGAAGTTCAATTGTGCTTGCAGTCAAGTGTGAATCTATCAATGGAGTGAATCTCTCAGGGAGAGGCAGCTCACTGTCAGAAAAGAAACCAAAACACTTTTACATTATGGAGCCCCTGAGGAAGGCTGAAGAACTTGCTTGTGCACGTTAGAGCTACATCTGAGGGGGAAGCTGGCTATACTGACTTAGTGACTCAATGGTGTAGACAAGATACAGTCTTTCTTATATTCTCTCAATTGCTCCTCAAATGGCTAATTTGATAGAAAATAAGCAACAGTAACAAGCAAGTAGTTTCCTTTTGGGAAGATGATCCCTCTCTCATCAGAGGAGTGCCTGTGTCAGCCCAAGGGTGAGACTGCAGCTGAGGGCAAGATTAAAGAAAGGCAGAGGGACAATCCTGTGACAACTGTGAGTCATTAGGTTTTTCCCATTTTGTGTTTGCATTCTTTGCCTGGGAGGCACAATATCTACCTGTCCTGTGGACTCCATTTCCATCCTCTTACTCCTTTTGCTTTGACAGCTATTCCTTCCTATTTCCTGGGTAGAGCTCAAGTGTTCTCTGAAGTTCTCTGTGCCAATTTTCCTGTCCTCAAGAGAGGACTAATCCATTGTTTTACTAATCCATCTCTTCCCACTCACATCACTCTTAAACATTTCCTTTTTCTCTATTTCCCACAGTAAGTAATTTGTAGGAGTGCAGTTAACTCTTTCTCTGTTTCAAGCCTCGTATCATTGCTTCAATGTAGTTTTTTGTGCAGTCATTGGGTTTGTCTTGGCAGATCTCTTTATCCATCTTGACATTAGGGGTTTGAGAGGAGTTAAGAGTTGGCTGGAGCAAATGGCAGAGGGCCTGGAATTGTAAATCCAATAGGACAAGGGCTCTCTGGTGAAGAGCTGAATAAAATGTCAATGCTTAACAACTAATAAAGAATAACATGATAATAGCTCATTTCAGGCTCTGCTTCATGTGAGAATTGAACCTGTGACTGCTGACTCACAAAGGACATATAAACTCCCATTCTCATCCTTTTTGGTGTGTTCCTATCGTTCCCATGCTGCATGGTTACCATGCAGTGCATCCTTTTAGGTTCTCTACGTTTTTGATTTTCTGTGGGCTTTTGAAGACCTCTTCTAGGTAGATCTTTTGCTGAACTCCTATTTAATCTGCTACCATTATTCACTCAGGGTAAATCCCACTTGACTTTCTGGAGGAAGGAAAGAAGTTAGCCCCCATGGTTTATGAATCCCTATGTCTGAAATGTACCCGATATGAAGAGGTTTTGGATTGTGATTGAATCCTATACTCCCCAAAGCACTTGCATGTTTGTGAAATTGTTATGTTTGCTAGAATCCAGTAAATACCAGACGTATACTTTATTCTGAGTTGGGAATTTCATATCCTTCTGGAACAAAATATTTTATTTCCCACATGTTTTGACTACATTATATTGGCGCCACTCATGTCACTCCACTTATAATTGTGTCAGCATTCTCATTATAAGTTGTTTTTAGAGGTTAAAACTTGGACATGAAAATTTGCTTCCACTTAGAAACTTGGTCTTAGCCCAGAAGTAATTAAAAAAAAACACCAACATTTTCTTTCAATATAGTTTGTGTTATTTTGGGAGAAGAAAAAATAAAAAAATTAACACTGAAAAATGGCAAAGTGTGCATTACAATTTGTTCAACTTTGACCAAATAAATGATGGAAAAAATTAATCTTGTTAAGCTGTAATACACTTAAAGATTTTTTTAGTTTTATCAGTCAGTTAGGTGGAACAAGGGAGAGAAACAGGTCTGAACATGCATGAAGGGATGAATCTAGCCCCTACTCCTGCATGTAGGGTGTGCAAATACTATCCCTTCAGCATTTATCAAAAGCTGAGACTACCCATTCTACTCTGACCTTTAAATCCCATCAATCTGAAAGTGCCACTGCCCCTGACTTTGTTATATCTCTTATGTGTCTCAGAAGCTATGATGCATAACACCTTTCTCTGGGGTGCAGGATTACATAGAATCAAATAGTGGTAAAAGTGAGCTACTCCATTTTTGTGGTAGGTGCATGTGGACCATGTTCCTGGGCACAGCAAATGGACATAAAAGAGTTGGAATGCTCCAGGTGGGGCCTGTCTTTGGGTCAATTGTGGCAGGTCCTCTTTGTTTGTAGGGTCTCAAAGTACCTCTGTTTGGTGAGTGATAAATGGTTGTCTTGGTTTAACCCCAGCCAGCAGCCAAGCCCTGGGCAGCCACTCACTCACACCCCCACCAGTGGGACTGGGAGAGAATTGGAAAGGTAAAAGCTGGAAAACTCGAGGGTTGAGGTAAAGAGTTTCATGGGGAAAGCAGAAGTCACACATGCAAGCAAAAAAAACCAAGGAGTTTTAATTCATCACTTCCCATGGGCAGGCAGGAGTTCAGCCATCTCCAGGAGAGCAGTGCCCATCACATCTAAGTGTCACCTGGGAAGACAAATGTCATCATGCCAAACATGCCCCTTTCCGTCTTTTTCCCTCCTCTTTATATCCTGAGCATGATATTACATGGTCTGGACAGTGGCCTTTGGTCAGTTGTGGGCACCTCTCCTGGCTGTGTCTCCTTCCACTGTGCCAAGCAGCCCCAGGTTCCCTGCCAGTCTGAGAAGCAGAAAAGTCCTTGGCTCTGTGTAAGCTCTGCTCAGCAGTAACTAAAACATCTCTGTGTTATCATCAAGGTGTTCAGTATAAAGCTAAAACACAGCCCCATCAGCCTATGTGAAGAAAAGTAATACTTCCCACCCAAAACTAGCACACTAGTTTACTGGAGTTAGAGTGATTCTTGGGTTTTGTAGGATTGAAGACAGGAAAAATGAGCAAAAAGGATTGTTTTGGTGTTTGGATTTGTTGAAAAGTTCCTGTAAGTCCACCTTAATCAATGTACCTCTTACATGTACACTTACAAAAGACTTTAACTGCCTATTATATGTGGGATTTTGTCAAAGATGCATTTCAGCAAGTGACTATTCTGTGTACTTAGGAGTTTCAGATGCGGTAATTGCTGGGAATAACTTGCTAATACTTTTGCTGACCAACAGAGACTTTTAGCTCAAAAAAGGTGTCTATCTTTTTGCAGTGAAATGTGAAGAAATAAAACAGACTCTCCTCCCATTCTAGACCCAGTGACTGTGGAATGCTTTAGGCATCTCATACAGAATTTGGTGAGACAAAGGGAGAACTCGCATACTGTGTAATGTTGGTCCTTATGGAAGATTAAACAAATACAAATTTCTGCATAATAAATAGTTTCCAGCAACAGGTCTTTTGAATCAGAGCAAACCAGCCTGAATCTAACTATCACAATCAACAACAAATGGAGTGTAAACTAGGCTCAGAAACCATGGAGACTCATCAATCCTCAGTGTTGGTACTGCCAGTAGTTTTTCAAGTTTGGTATTGGAATAAAATATTCAAAATAAAGTCTAATGTACGAGGATTCAAAGGGCAGAAAACCAAATACCTTTTCTTTAGAAATGCATTTTATAGGATTTAGTACAAACAAATATTTTTGAAGTTCAGAACAAACTCCAAAAGAAGTATATTCTGGAATAGAATTTCACCATAAATATATGTCTCCAAACGTAAATATATGTCTCTCTCTTATCATGAGTCTCCTCTGTTCAAGGAAATGTCAGCTATGATTCAGAGCTGTCTTTGTGAGTGAAGGTTATCATGAGCTGAGGCTGACTCTAGGCTGGTCTGTTTGAGGTGGTTTGTAATGAGGAAAATTTAAAAAATGGTGAGTGAAGTATATTGCCCTCGGTGTGAAAAGAATGTCTAGGCTTCAGCACAGAGAAACTTGGGATATGAGCTTTGACTGACTGAGCTGGAGAGAAGGATGTCTTAGGAGGAGAGATAACCAAGGCCCAGCTGCAGGGAGGAGAGAGATGAAAATGCACTTAAGTGCAGTCTCTTAGGCTCCAGTTCTGCAAACAGATCTGTTCAGGCAAACCCTTACACCCACGCAAAGCCCTGTTGAAGATAATAGGATTTTGTGCAGGCTCACAAGAATCAGCTTGCAAGAATGGGGCCCCAAGTCCTCAGGAGGAGTTTTCACTGAGTGCAAGTAATACAAGGAATAGTTGGAAATGGCACATCTCAGCATTCTCTGATTTTGAATCAGGAATTGAGAGAGTGAGCTGGTCCTGTGGGGCATCCCAGGTGGCAGAGTTACATCTAAGTTGTTGTCCTCCCAGTGCTTCTGTTATAAACCCCAGTGGAATTTACATTTGGGATCTTTCCCCCCACCCCCCAGTATCTTTCAGGATAAAATCTGGCAGATGGGAAGGCTGGTGACTTCTGAAATGTGAGTGCAATTGGTTTAGGTGCCTGGCTTTGTAGGGCAGCTGGAAGGGGAAAAAATATCAGCTGGTTTCCCATTTGTTTTACAAAATAGTTTGTCATGCTAGAAAAACTAGGTGATGTGGAGAATGTTGTTTAGACTTGTCAATAAGATAAACTAGGTTTTTGCTTACTACAGAGCCTGTCAGAACATCTGTGATGTGTTTTAGAATTACTGTGGACTTCATTCCTTGGCAGTTCCTATAATGTGTATATGAATCTTACTGGCAATTTCTAAGTAGTAATTGCAGTTATAGGACCTTTATACATTTTGTTTTACTGTGATTGGTTTACCTAGCAGAGGTAAAGTCTGCTCTGACTGCCTTGTTAGACCCAGCTGTGGCCCAGTGTGACAAGGTGATGACAGAGATCTTTAGTACAATTTGATTGTTCCCAGGCTATTATTTGGGCTTCATCTTCTTTGGCAGCATAATTCAGCTCCAGGTAGACATTCTAATCTGCCACTGCTGGCTGTTTGGTGGTCACAGGTTTCACAGAGTTTCTATAGGAGGCGCTTTAACTTCCTATTTTAGCTAAATCCATTGCCTAAGAGCAATACTGGTACCTTTTGTATGAATCCCTAATTATAAGTGATGAATTCCTTTGTATGCTAGCAGAAAAAGTATTTCAAAGTCTAAATGGAATCTTGAATATTTACCTTTTAAACCTTACTCACTATCTGGGTTTCTTTCTGAATATATATTTACTGAATAAATGACAATTCTTGCCTATTTCTTTTTGCCATGGACTAGGAAGCTCACTAGTTTGATTCAGAGGCAGACACTCTTGGACAGCTAGACAGATCCATACCTGTGTGAGGCCCCAGCAAACACTGTGACTGCCCAGTCCATGGGGAGGTGGCTGAGGAAATTTACAATTAAATTTGGGAAGCACAGGAGGGCATGGATAAATTAAATGGAGGCTCAGTGTTCTCACAACTCCCATGACACAGAAGTAGGTGGCACTGGATGAAGCTAGTCTGAGACAGTTTTAGGAAAAGGAAAACACTTTGGGAGCCTATTGTAACAGGGGATGGTGGAGCAGGTTCAAAAGGATGTGACAAAGGCTGGTGAGTAATGGGAATCTGGAAGAAACAAAGGAGAAATGCACTCACTATCATCCCTGGTCCTGCATACTGGGAAAGGATAGGGGGATGGAGAGCAGAAAGTACCATTCTCATGAGGCCATGCATCTCATTTACTACTGCCAGATATGTAATAATGGACTAAATGGACCATTGGACTGACTCAAGGGCAGTCTGGGCTCTTACAGATCCTGTCTCACATTTTCACTCATTAATGAAGCAGAGAGACAAAGTCCTCATATGTAAGAATCACAGAATTGTTAAGGCTGGAAAAAACCTCTAGACCAACTCCAACCATTAATCCAGCAGTGCCAAACCCACCACTAAATCGTGTCCCTGAGTGCCAAATCTGCTTGTCTTTCAAATACCCCCAGGGATGGTGACTCGACCACTTCTGCAGGCAGCCTGTTCCGGGCTTGGCAACTCTTTCTATGGAGAAACTTTTCCTCATGTCCAATTTAACCCCCCCTGGTGCAACTCAAGGCTGTTTCCCCTTGTCCTGTCACTTGTTCCCTGGGAGAAGAGGTCAACTCCCAGCTGGCTACACCCTCCTGTCAGGGAGCTGTAGAGAGTGACAAGGTCCCCCTGAGCCTCCTCTTCTGCAGGATGAACACCCCCAGCTCCCTCAGCTGCTCCTCACAGGACCTGTGCTCCAGACCCTGCCCCAGCTCTGCTGCTCTTCTGGTAACTGGCAGTTCAGAGCTCTGCAGTGACAGAATTGAAATGCAAAGTTTCTTCCTGAGTAGCTGTGACAGCAAATGAACTTTCAGGACAGTGAATAGCAGCAGAAATGTGGCTTGTTGGCTTAGCTCCTAATTTTGCAAGATGTGGGTACATGGCTGGCAAGGCTGATGCAGAAGTTTCCAAATGCAATTTTGTTGTGGTCAGTGTGATGGCAACAGAGATTAATTTGGCCCTGGGTATCTCTTCTTAGCTTATTGAAATATAATTCTAAAATATTTTATTTCAGCTTTTAATAATATTTTTTCTTATTTTTGGAAGATCTACAAATTAAGCAACATATGACTGATAAAAAGTGGCTGTAGTTAGAGAGCAATTTCTTAGTTCATTCTTAAAAAATATTATTGAACAAGTATCAAAATCTATCTTAAACATGTAGATGGAATAATGTTGAGATGTCCATGTGCCTTTCTGTGTCTTTCCTTAAAGCTGATTTCGGGTTACGTTTCATTTCCATTTGACTCCTTTTAGTCTGCTTCCTGTGCAGAGCTGATCCACAGAACCTGTGGAATTTGATCATTCCTGATTTGTGATTTTTCTCAGATGTTTTCTCAATAAGATCTTACTTGTTCTATCCACCTGATCCACGTGGATCTTTTGTATCCATTTTCAGAGCAATTACTTCCTCTCTCCATGCACAATATCTCATTACATAACGTGGGTCCTGGAGTGTCACAGTGAAAAGCAGGTATTTAGGTATAAATTTCTAATCCATTATGATTTTCTGTGTTCCAGCTTGGAGCCCTACAGACTACATTGCTGCTAATGCAATTTCTTCTCATAGCCAGAGGGAGGAAAAAAAGCCTCCAGAGGAATGAAATAATACATTATGGTTTAAGAATAAATGATTACATTAATAAAATGCAAGATAAGGAGGCCTTGTGACATCTTAAAAAATATATATTTTTTTTTTTCAGGAAACACAGATTTACTGTGGCAATGGCACAGTCAATTCTCTTCCAGATTTGAATGTTACTGAACATACAGTATGTGCCCTTTCATCACACACAGGGTACAAACAAATCTATTCATGGGGGAAATAAAATCACAGACAAATCTTTCTGCCAAGGCCGAGCAGAGACCTTTTTTTATTTTTCTCAGCCCTTCTACAACTGTTCTGCTGCCTCTGTTTTCCACAGGAGGTATGATCTGGCATCTTTCACTCTTGAGTGTGCTGAGTAAGAGAACTTCTTTCTTAGCTATGAAGTTACTTGCCCCAATTGGTGAACTTGAATTAAAAGAAGAAAGAATTTAGTCTAATTTAGTCTATTATTTCTTAATAATACAAATTATTTTCTCTTCTTTCCTAAAATCAATCAACCTGGAGGTAGAATCTCTTCTTGCAGTACCACTTTATTTATAATATTCCTCTATTTCTTAAAAAAAATTTGTAGGTCATCAGTCTTCAAAAGCAAAAGCAAACAATGAGGAGTAATCAACAGCAAAAATCCTGTTGACTTCAATCTTATTGGCTCAGTCAGGCCGTAATCCTAATTAGCAAAATACCCAGGTGCATCTTTTCTTCTGGGCAAAACTAAAAATATGAGCACTAAGACATGTTTACTATGTTTGTACATATTCTTTTGAGGAAACACAGAGAATATTATTCTTTGTCTATAAATAAATTTAACAGGTACAGATTGCCTTACTCAATGTCTAGCACATTCTCATTTCTTTTTTTACCTAAAATAAAATAGGCAATATTTTGATATTATAATATTTTGCTAATTATACTATTTGCAGCAGTAAATTGTATCTGTCTTTTTCTGTCTCTTCCTCACCTCTTCTGTTGTGGGGAGCTTTGCTGGCAGCTTTTCTTCATTTCTGCTTCTTGTGCCTCCAGCAAACTGCATTTCTGTGCATGCAGTGCAAAGCTGCCTGTCCCTTCCTCAGGGCAGATTATTTCCTTTGTTTTGTGTTCCCATCCTCACCTGTTCTTGCTGTCTGCTGCACAGCTTTCAATTTGCATCTTGATCTTTCATTCTTTCTCTTTTTTTAGCTCTCTGAATCTGATAAATATCCCATTCCTCCTCACCCTGTGTGTTCCCTGGGATTGCTGGTCCCACAGGATCCACAGGGGCTCCCAGGCTGCAGGGGTGACCCAGAGACAAATAAAGGACAATGCATTAAGATCAGCCTCAGGTAGGTTTTTTTTAAGGTTTTGGGGGTGGGATGGGTTAGTATTCAGCTATTTCAGTGCTTATCTTCCTGTCTGTATGGCCTGTGAGGAAAGAGCAGGAGCTTGGACCTGGGCATGGTCCTTTTTGGTAATGGTGTGGGCATAGTTCAGCTCTATCTGGCTTTTAAAACTACACCCTGACATTCAACCAGTTTAAAGAATATGAATGAGGGGTAAAATCTGTTTTATCCTAGCATATTTTGAATAGTTAAGGGACTGAAATCCATTGGAAGAAATAGGGTAACCTGGAAAGTAAAGTTTCAGGACTGTTTATATCTGACTAAAGCTCTGTTGTCCCCACAAAAATGTGCATTTGGATATCTCACAATCTTTTGTCATGTATTTATGCCTGTAAAATATTTTAAAAAACCAAACCCACAGAGAAAGAGCAGAGTGCTTTCTTTTTCTGCCTCTTCTGCACAGTAGGTAAGTGACCCCCAGCACACCTTGTGTGTGTGGATTCAACTGGGGATGAGAAAGAAAAGAACTTTTTCAGGAGGGTTGCTTTAGTGTGATATGAGCCACATGATAACACCTACCCTGCTTTAGAAGGGTGGTCCTTAGGTCGATGAGATAATTCACAGAGGCTAAAATGCTAATCTTCATCTCTCTTATCACATGATCCTTTTCACCCAAATCCTTCTGGCACTCACTGGGAACCCAGCATCAAGTTCAGAGTCAGGTTTGAAAATCACAACCCTCATTTGCTGTTACATTTGGTGAAGTAACTGACTCACATATTATTAGTTTTGCCTTTTGTGAGTCCTAGATATGGGCTACTTAAATCTGGTTCATCACTGCTGACAGGAATCAGGAACAATTTTGGCAGCTTTTTATGTCTGGACTTTGTGTCCCAGAAAAGGATTTATCTGACTTACTGCTCTGTGAAGAAAGGCAATTAGTTTTCTTAATTTATTCCAAAGTAAAAATTGTTGGCATCAGAGATTTTCCTATTGCTAAAAATGGATCTTCAATTGATGGATATTCTGCTGATGCTGATGATAATATTATCCCTTAATTTAAATCAGCGAAGTCAGCACATAGGAATGCTGCATTGAGCATAACCAATTCCTCAGTACCTAAATGATCCTCACTGCACTGCTGCAGCAGCTCCTCAGCAATCAGAGATGTTTCTTCCTCTTCTGGCAGCAAGTGTTATGTTACTCCTTTTGAAAATAGGTCCTATTTCAGCCCATTGCTTTACACAAGCAGAAAACCAAAAAAAATCTACTGCAATTCCAGGGGGAAAGTGTCTGATCATTTATTCCAGTCAAACACTCTTGAAACAAAACCTTGTTTTCTCAGTTGCAGCAGTTTTTAGTGTAATCTCCATGGACTACATGGATCTTCTGGAGTCAGTGACTGATGGTGTCTCATGTGGGTTGTTACTTTATTTCTCTGTGCTGCTTTGGGCACAGTAAACCAGGCTCTTTGGAGAAATGTTTTCAAGGGTACAAGGTTATCAGCAACCCTGTTCTAGTGGCTTTCAGCTTTCCTTAGGAAAGGTTACACTGAACTTTAACCATATCCAGACTGTGTTAAATTTTTTTTTTTTTTCTCCTAGCTGAAAAGACTCAAGATGGATTTTTATTTTGGAATCTGAGACCTAATCAGAAATGAAAATTATTCTATCACCTTTCATTGGCTCACATTTAAAACATGATAATATTTATCACATGATGAAATGTTATGCTTGCTGAAGTAATGGCTGTGTTGAGCCTGTCTGATGTGGAGATAACTAACTATGTGGCACATGTCTAATTATTTAGAGAATATTAGTGCTAAAAAATGATGAGAGAATAATGCTCACTGATAGGGGCCAGAAGTCCTGAATGCTTTCTTTCCTTTGATATGCCTTTCATACTCTACCAAACTGTCTTCAAAACATGGTTTTATTCTTCCTATTTAACATAAATTACTGAGAGACTATAGCTCTTTGGTACTTGATACTGTGCTTGGTAACTTTTAGGGCCAGCATGTGAACTACTTCACATTATGAACATGCAACAAACTGTACTTTGTTCTCATATACATGCTAGCACTGTTAAGAGAGTCATCATTAGACCACAGGGACATTAATTGAAATACTGAGTAATCTGAGATGTCAGAAGAACGTAAATACTAAACTTCAGATTCACATTGCTGCTGCTGAGAGCATTTTCGTGGCTCTCCTTAGTGTGTAGCACTCCCTTGTAGATGGGACTAGAGATAATGCACTGGAATTGCATTGCATTCCCATGCAAGAAACCCAGACAGGTCTAATTTCCTTTAATTCCTGAGCTCAGGCTTCAGTATCTTTCCTGATTCTTCTTGGGGCACCAGGCTCTCAGGCTGGGTTTGGCTCAGGGAATGCAGAAGCACTTTTGAACTCTGACATGTACTTGTGCTCATTTGCCACATCACAAATCTGCACAGGGCAAGGCCCAAATTTTGTGACCAAAAAACCCAAATGCTCCAGCCAGATGTGTCTCAATGAGCCAAGAAACCAGAAATCTGAGATGTGCTTCCATGCACCTTCCTCCACTTGCTCCTGCATAGGCTGCCACATTTGCCTGGAGAGAGGTGGGTGAGACTTAGATGAGATTAGCAATGCATGCACAGCATTCCTGGCTCTGGCAGCCCACCTGCCTGCAGCTGCAGAGACCCTGGAACCTCTGCCAACACCTCCCCTGGGTTTGCAGACTCCCCTGCAGGTGCACTGACTGCAGCTGAGGCAGCAGTGTGCCCTGAGCAGGGGGGCTGCCCTCTTGTGTGGCTGTGATCCCAGAGCATGCAGAGATGCAGGTGGGGAATTGCAGGTGGACTTCAAGTCCCTCAAATCCTCTAAAGAGTGCAAAAAAATTTCAAATTGCGTGTGCAGTGCTCAGCTTGTTTTCCTTTCCCATCCTTTCTATTTCCTGCTGAATGACAGTGAGTGGAGAAGGGTCTTTGTTCATGTCTTCAATTTTAACAAAAGAGGAAAGCAGATTGATGGAACACCTTCCTTTAGGAGAGGCCAGGCCACAGCTCCTCCACCATGTCCTTCTGCTGTTCCCACTTTCAGTGCCTCCTGCCAATAAAGAGGTGGAAAGAGGGAGTGCAGAAGAAGCAGAGACAAAGGAATGGTATTTAGAAGAATTTAGAAGCACAAGAGGTCTTCTGGAAAATTGCATTCTTTGCACTACTTTTCCCTGTCCTCTCTTTCAGTGTTTCAGGCAGCTCCCACCATGTACCCTGCCTATGGGCAGCTGAATCCTGGCTTGAGATGCATGAGGGAAAATCAGTTTTGGGGATGGGGTGAGCGTCTGCTTGTCCCCTCAGATTTATGACTGTGGTGGAAGTTCCTGTCATCCCTCACTCTGCACCTGTGTTTCCAGCCACTTCTCCATTGTTGTTATTTCCAAGTGATGACTGATGGAATCTCTGCTAATGCAGTGAGTGGGCTGGGGCTGCTCCAGGTGCATGCTCCAACTCTCCAAAATGCCCACTGGACACAGAGGACCCACTGCCTGCAGACCTAGACATGTCTGGATAAGAAGGATCTGCCAAAAGGTATGTTGTTCTGTGTTGTTGGAGTGTTTATGTTCTATTTTTTCCCCATGAGATCCTGCCAAATAGCAAGACAGCACAGATGCAGAGCTACTGCACAGGTCGTGGAGGAGGAAGCTGTTTCTTAGCTACAGTCGAAGGTGAGAGCCTCACAGATGGCTCCCTTATTCTGGCATCTCCTTCAATCCAGACTGGGTCAGGTGGTGTGAATTTTACTGGATCTGTGATGTTACAGCAGCACAACTCTCCTGTTTCTGGTTATAACTACTACAGCCTGCAGTTTTGGATCTGTGCAGGGCTCACCCACCCTCCAAGGCTGCAGCTCTGCTCTCCACCCTACCAGTCCAAACAGTGAAACTCACAGTGAAAACCCTCCAGGGATCCCTTTGCTCAGCTCTGCTGCAGCAGGGTTAATCACACCCAAACAAGGTGCCCCCTGCCCTTTTCAGTGGTCCATGCCACAGCCCTGTCCTGTGCCCATGGTCCCTGAAGGGTTCCCAGCTCTCACAGCTCAGTGGCCAGCTGGAACTCGTGTGAGAGGGGTCAGGGCCACTCTGAGGGCCTGAGACCTAGATCTGCTCTGAGGAGACATCCTGAGAAAGCCACCAAGTCCTCCAAAAGACAATTCAGCAGCCATATGGCAGACCACTTGATACTCATTTTTGTGGTTAATGTAAGGGCTGCATCTTCTCAGGTATTTTGATAAATCTGGTACCATCTACACATTCCATATGAGTTTACAATTACCTTTTTACTTTGTAGCACTATTCCTATTTCAGTTAGTCTGCCATTTCACGTTAATGGTCACTCCCACCCTCCAATAAAAAGTTTGGCCAAGGCTGAGCCCCAGCACTCCAGAACAGCCCAGGTTCTTCTGCCTCTGAAGAGTAGGCTGATGTTAAGATTGCAGCTGAAGCCCTTCACACCATGTGCCTCTGTTATACAGCAAACAACAAATAAAAACAGGAAATTAGAGAATTCCACAGAATTCAATGAACTGTTAAGAACCTATTAACAAAATATGTCAGAAATGCATCAGGCAAAACAAAACTATTTTCCTTGCAGCCTGTGCCAAATACACAGATACAAGAAGCCAAAAAACTGAGGTTTAGGGGAAGATAACCCATTTCCGTGAATTTTGTATAGCTGTTAAATTCTTTTATGTAAATGTTCACTATCATGAGCTGTAAAACCCTGGAGAATGGTTCTGCTCTTGCTTTTTGGAAGATCAGATAAACAAACTAACCTATCTGAACCCATCTGAGGTTTATCAATGAGTAGGGTCTTAAGGTATCAAAAGATGAAGCACACCAGCTCCAGAGTTAGGCTTTTAAACGTCCCTAAAGACAAGGGCTAAAATGTCTGATTATTTGGGCTGATCTGGGGCTCAGAAGTCAGAGTCATACTAGTAGCAATTTCTGATTTATGTGTGTATTTGTGTACTGCCTCATGCAGAGTATTTGAGCCAGAGCTGTAACCAGGGTGTTACAACACCTGAACTTGCAGGTTTCCCTTTGGCTGGGGTGGGACACCTGTCCCTCCTGAGGCAACCTGGAGGCTACCTCCCATGGAAAGACCAATTTTCCTCCTGGGTGAATGGTCTCTGAACCAAGCAGCAGCCTGTGAGCTGTGCATGACACTGGAAATTTGGCTTGGTGCTGCCAGGCAGACTCAGGCTCTTTTTCTCCAGTGAGAGGCCATTTCAGAGGAAATTGCTACACACTGCACAGGACAAAATATATATCCCATTGTGCTTAAATGTATCTAGAGTGGGGAAACTACACTTAAGATATGGAAAAAAGGGGAAATAACAACATGGGGTTGTCTGCAGTGCAGTAATGGAAGAAAAACACCAGGAGAGGCATCCTGAAGTGTGCTTCCTGCATGTATTGCATGCTTTAAAACATGATGTTTTTCCTTTCAAAAACGGTGAACACACAGGCATTACAATCCCTTATTTTTTTGAGTTGAGTGATGCATTCCAGTCTTTGTAGGACACTATTTTTTTTCAGCTGGGATGGCATTTGGCTGTGGTTACTATGACAAACAGAGAAGAACTGGCATGTGTTATGCTTCAATAAATATGCAACCAGGCTCTGTAGAGAAAAATACCTATAAAAATGAATCAGATACTTCATTGTCATCTATTGCATGTTCAGAGGTCCATGGTACTGAAAATAAACAATATTTATAAGCATTTCATGGGCCATTATAAAAACACACTGCATTTTACTTTGTAACTTTATAGGATGTTTTTCAGCTTGTGTTCCTTTACAAAAGAGTTTTCTTTATTAATTATTTATTTTCTTTTAGTGTGGAAAATAGTTTCAGGCTCACCAAGGATGAGAACACAATACAATATTTAATTAATATTCTTTATTATTGTATCTTGTTTCCCCAGGATGAAAAATGTGCTGTTATTCCCAGAACTTGGTTAGAATAGCAAACCAGTCTCTGCAGGGTAACCCTGAATCAAGCATCTTCTTTCATATGCCCTGTCATTGGTCAAAAAAGGGGACAAAAACAGGACACACAGTGGGGCATATGGAATTAATGAGGTTTCCAGGGACAATTCATTATTCTATTATCCTAAGTAATAATATTTTCATTTCTTTATGTTTAGAGGCCTCAGGCTGGAGAACTGAGGGCATAGTAGGTACATTCCTTACATGGAAAAAAGACAATCCCTGAAGAATTTTGGGCTGTGTAAAGGAGAAAATATGCAGGAAAGAAGAGTTAAGAGAGTTATGAATCCAGAAGAAGGCAAAGAAGTCTAAAACAAGTTGACCATAAGTGCCTGAGAACAAAGTTCTTAGCTTTTTTTGGTACATCTTGTATCAAGTTACTCAGAATCTTTTAGTGATGAATTAGTGATTTTGATTTCAGCAGAGACTGTCAATTGCCACCTGATTCTAAACATTTTGCTGCTGTTTCTGGGAGCATTAGGGATGAATGGTGCAGCACAGAGCATTGTTCTTCATGAACAGTGTAGGTCAGGGAGGTGTTATGGCTCTAACCCCTCATAGGTACATGGCTGGGTGACATGCCATGAAAACAGAGTGGGCCAGCATTTCACAGACAGTTACTTACCAGGCAGTCTAGTGTATATCAATGAATAATCACCAGAAAACATGGCAGAAATGTTACAGATCAGTCTTAGAGAGAGAAAAGCTGAAGGAAAACTATAGGCCATTCATTCCCTCTGATGCTTTTGGCACATCATTAGTCACATTTAGAACTGTCTAATAAGGCTGGTGGATCATCTATCTAACAGTTTATAGCATAAGATAATGTTTTTTACCATGATTTGATATCACAGGCAGTATCTACCTTTCAGCTATTGATCTCAGCAATTTATTAGCCTACTAATTTCTCCTGAATAGGATTTGATGTAGGATATGAGGCCCTGTGCATGACACGTGTGGGTGGTTTCAGCATCCATCTGTGTGTGACAGAACCAGCATCTCACTGCCCAGATCACTCACACCTGATCCACATGGCAAGCTGTAAACCTGTTGGTACCCATGACAGGTGATTCCTCTAGGGAAGAAAAGTAGGACAAAGCAATTGAATCTGCAGCTGTGACAGTGTCCATGCCTTTGAGATGGAAAAAGTCAGTGGATGGATCAAAGAGGGTTAAATTCTACAGTATTTACTTCTGTCCAACCACAAGTGTAGGCAAGGAATATGTTAGTGCTTCAAACAATAGGTAGCAACCATGACTGATATCTCAAATGATAAGAAGACTGAGCAAATTAAATTATGTAAGAGGAAGAGACAGAAAATGAGAGGAAAGCGTCTTGGAAAAAATACACAGAGTAATAGATCAGCTGAGAGAGGAAAAACGACTGCTGAAATACCAGCTTCAAGCAGAAGTCTTGAAAAAGCTGTGAAAAGTGAGCATAACAAAGAATCTATGAACATTTTGTATGCATGAACCTGAGAGCTGAAATTACAGCAATCCCTGCCCAGTCCTGAGGCTGGATCTCCCTGCCCAGTTTTGCACAGCTGTGTGTATCCAGGCAGCTGGGGTGTTAGATGGCCTGTTTCAATCTTGGCTGCTGATTGTTGCCCTGCACTCACCACGTCAGCAATCACAGGCCCATATTTTGAAGGTTCCTGGTTGAGGCATTTGCAATGTTGCAAAGGTGCCACCTGAAATCACTGCTCAGAAACAGATCAGTAATAGTGGGCAATAGCTAATATTTTGTTTTCACTTGTAAAACCTAGATATGATCCCAGCCTGCAAACTGAGCATTATTATTTATTTGTGTCAGCATCTGGCACATGCTGGGCATTTTATAGATGAGCAAGAAATGATAAAATATGGGTTAGATGGAGAAGCAGACATGCAGGGGTGGGGCAATAACAACAGATTATTTCAGTGTGAAGTTAGCACCAACCTCTTAAAGCAAAAAGATTGGAGCACATTTTCTAAAACCGTTTGGAAAGAGTTGCACAGATAGCTGAAAAGACAGATAAAGGAACTTGAAAGATGGGTAGACATTGACTAGACAGTGTTTGGGATTGCTTTGAGTACTGTGTGTGCAAGAGGGATGAGACTAGTAATATAAAGGCATTCAGAAAGTAGATCATCAGCTTCTTTGCCTTTGGTTCTGCAAACCTGGGCTGGAAGCATGGTGTTTAAACATAGACAGATTTTGGTGTTGGCAGGTGCTTTAACAAGAGAGACCATACAGACTTTAACACTCCCCTGCAAACATTCACCCATTGGGAGTCACATCTAGTGGGACATTTGATCAGATTTGGACCTAGCTTAAGCTAAATTAGAATTGTAAATACAGATAAATATGGTTTGGAACTTGAACTCATCCACAGCCCTTTTCTAATGGAAGCAGAGTATCTTACATGAAACAGTGGTCCTACGTGATTCACTTACTAATCCCCACTCCTAGAAAAAAAATATTTTGGATGTCTCTCTTTTAACCTGACTTTAATCTTCATGAAAACATGTCTGATAGCTTTGGAGACAATATTGGTATGTTCTGTACAGAAATTTTACTAGCTGCTTTTTTACTTTTTTTTCCTTTGGCATCAACTTGAAAGAATTGTTGGAAGATGATGCCTGCTGGAAACATTTATCCATTTCATTTTAAGAATGTGAGTAATTGTGCAGTGTATGTCATGCATATTAAATGTTTCACTATGAAAACAAATTTTACTCATTATTGCTTCTTATGACATTCCAATATGTTCTCTTAGAATATGCTCTGCTCTCTGCCATCTGCCCATTTCTGGAATTAGGATACAGAACTGATCCAATACTTTGTACAAATCTCAATGGTTTTAAGATTAGCCTTTGCAAGAATGCATTCCACTGGCTCCCCAGCTTGGAACCAACAACAAAATAACTATGTGATGGCAGGAAAGGACACAGCCTGCTGGAAGTTTTGCATCGCGTGATCAAGAGATGGAGGAGTGTTGTTAAATCTATTCCCTGGCAGACAGGTTGTCAGTGTGGCTGAGTTTTAGTAGAACATCCTTTTTCATTGAAATCCTACACTATTTTAATTCCTGTGAATGTCTTTTTCTGAGTATGAACCAGTAGGCCTAACAAAGCAGAGACTTTGCAAAAAGTTGTAAATCAAAGAATATACGATGTAATAGTTCAGAGGTCCCAAACACAGAGTGGTGTGTCATGCAGGAATCACAGAAATAATGGTGTGGAGAGTCCTATGTAACCCAAAGATCCAGTCCAGCCTCCTGCTTAGGTCAGAACTGTTGCCTGAACACTGAATATTAATTCTATGCATTTGCCTGAATCTCTGTAGATGGAGAATACACTGGAGGGCAACTAACAAAGTAGCAGTGAGAGAAACTTCTTGGCATTAGGAAAAGCACATAACCAACCCAAAGTAGGGTTAAACTAGTTAATAAATTGGGTGCAACTTACAGACAAAATTTGTGAAAGAAGAATTACTTGAATGATGCAGAGTGGAGCTGCTAACCAAAGACAAAGTAAAAAACAAGGGTATAAAAGAAGCAAAGCTAGGATTCCAGGTGACTGAAACAGGATGGGTTGTTTACTTGGGAGTGAGAGAAAATAACTTAGGCAAAGCAAATCAGCAGATGAGGACTGTGCAGGGACATCCCCATCATTTGGGTCTGTGAATGAACACTGCAGTCTGGAGCAGGACAGTCAGACAAATCCTGAACTGCATGGTGCATCTGCCCTGCTGGAGCAATCCAGGGGTGTTGACCAAGGGATGTGATTTGGGATAGACCCATGGTGTTGTTCAGAGAGCAGGAATGTGAAACATAGAGCCACAGTGTGGAGAAGAGGCTTTCAACAGTGTTACCATGAGAGGAAACAGCAGCATGCAATGGGATTTTTCCTGGGTTGTGACAAATGCAATTTCTGCCATAAAAAATATGGTATGTTTTGATGTGGCTGCAATTTTGGGAAAGGAGGAAAGTGTCTCACTCCACCCTTTTTCTCACCCCAGTTCTTCACAGTCTGTGACCAAAATGCATTAAAATGTATGAGCCCTAGAGGAAAGCAGCAAAGAAATAGGAAGCTCAATTACGAGCTTTTAATGAAGCTTCAGTTTCTTATAATCCTGTGAAAGCAATGGAAAGAACTGTGGGTCACAGGGCACTGGAATATGCACTGTGGTTCCCTGCGTGCAGCACACGAGGCTTGGGAAGGGCTGGGATGCATCGTGCCAGGTTTTGGGGTGGACAGACACAGCAGTCTTGCTTTATGTTCCCTGAAACAACTTCTGGCAAGGCAGGTGAGATGTCAGCAGGCAAGGCACAAAGACTGCCAAGGTACAGCCCAGAGCCCCATAGTCTGGATAACTGAGTGCTGGAATAGGACAGACCTGAAGGAACACTTCCAGCTGGAGCCAGTTGGATATTCTTGCTGATACATGTCCAACAATGAAGAGGTACCTGATTTCAGAGCCCCATGCCCAGTTTATGCAGCCTGATGTAAGAAAATAACTGAAGAAACCAGTCCATCACATGCTTTTTCTGGGAAGGTCGAGGTTCAGAATGAATTTCAAGCATGAGACTGTCTCAGTTAATACATAGTGTGATTCTACTAGAGTAAAATTAGGCGTCTAAAAGCTGGATGTGAAATTGGGAAGCAAAACAGATTTGTCAGCTATCACAACTAGATCTCAAAAGCATGAAAAACATAAGCTAATGATACAATAAATCAACCAGATTCGGAGTCATCAGGCTTCAAATACCATTCCAAACCTCACCAGACATCAGCTGTGTGCAAAAAAACCTCAACTCCAGCTAATAGCAGATCTTGTATTAGCTTCAATAGGAGCTGAACATTGTGGTATGAATGTATAACCCTGGCTCTGTGCCTGCTCATTTCAACGAGACTTTGGTGAATGTTGATTTTGGAAAGTAACTTGAATTGAAGTTAGAGGTCTGATGTCCCTCTCTCCATCCAAGTTCAGATTAATTAATACAGCTGTCAGTGTAGATGGTTGCTGCTTGGGATTGATGCTTAGAATCATAGAGTCACAGAATCGTTTAGGCTGGAAAAGAACTTTAGACCATGAAGTGCAACCATTAGCCCAGCACTTAGCCATGTCCCTAAGTGTCACTTCTGCACAACTTTTAAATTTCTCCAGACACGGCGACTCCACCACTTCCCTGGGCAGCCTGTTCAAGTGCTTGGCAAGCATATCAGAGAATAACCTTTTCCTAATGTCTGAACTAAACAACCCCTGACAGAAATTGAGGCCATTTCCTTTTGTTCCTTTGCTTGTTTTCCTGGGAGATGAGACCAACCCCCATCTGTCTACAACTTACTTTCAGGTCATTTGTAGAGTGACAAGGAAACTCCTAAGTGTCATTCTGACCAGGATAAACACACCCGAGCTCCCTCAGCTGCTCCTCACAGGACTGGTCCTCCAGACCCTTTCCCAGCTCCGTTGCCCTTCTCCAATCGTGCTCCAGCACCTCAGGGTCTTTCTTGCAGTGAGGGGCCCAAAACTGAGCCCAGGATTTGGGTGTGGCCTCCCCAGTGCCCAGCACAGAGGGGCAGTCACTGCCCTGGTCCTGCTGGCCACACCATTGCTGATACACTCAGGATGTCCTTGGCCTTCTTGGCCACCTGGGCACACCCTGGCTCATGTTCAGCTGCTGTTGATCAGCATCCCCAGGGGCTTTCCCTCTCAGCAGCTTTCCAGCCACCCTGCCCAGCCTGGACCTGCAGGGGGTTGTTGTGACCCAGGGAAAGGACCCAGCACTTGGCCTGGTTGAGCCTTACACCATCAGCCTCAGCCCATGGATCCAGCCTGTGCAGATCCCCCTGCAGAGCCTTCCTGCCCCCAGCAGATCAGCACTCCCACCCAGCTTGGTGTCATCTGCAAACAGCCTGAGGGTGCTCCCCATCTTCACCCAGATCATCAACAAAGATAAACAGGGCAGGGCTCAGCTCTGACCCCTGGAGACAGCTCTGGTGTCCGAGCACCAGCTGGGAGCAGCAACATGAACCATCACTCACCATCACCCACCATCACCCACCATCACTTACCATCACTCACCATCACCCACCATCACTCACCATGACCATCACCCACCATCACCCACCATCACTCACCATCACTCACCATCACTCACCATCACTCACCATCACCCACCATCACCCACCATCACTCACCATCACCCATCACTCACCATCACCCACCATCACTCACCATCACCCACCATCACTCACCATCACTCACCATCACTCACCATCACTCACCATCACCCACCATCACCCACCATCACCCACCATCACCCACCATCACCCACCATCACTCACCATCACTCACCATCACCCACCATCACCCACTGTCCTGGTTTGAAGGACAGGGGTTTGCCAAGAAAGGCAGAAAATTTTCCTTTTAAACAGAGACCCGAATTGCACTTCCCCCAAAATATTATAAACATTTGAATCAAGGACTCTGAGGCAGAGATAAGGGGGTAGGAATAACAGCTCTTTTACTAATATATCCAACTGTACCAGCAGAAACAACAGCAATTGTTAAAATTACTAACAAAACAGAACAGATTACTCGGTTCCAGTCCTTTCTTTAGCTGTGAGCACGCTCTCTCTCGGCGGGAGCGGAGGCGGGAAGGGGCGGCCGCGGCCGCGCCGGTCTCAGGGGGAGCGGCTGGAGCGGGCAGCTCCTCGCTCACCGTTGGTGTCCGGGTGATTCGCTGTGTCCGCAGAGGCTGGAGGCTGCAGCGGGGCAGATGCAGGGCAGGTGATGGCAGAGGGTCTGGCTCTCCTGCCTTTGGCCGCGTGGCTCCAAGACCGGGGGATCCTCCTCCCCGCCCCCGGAAACACGAGTCCCCTCTGGAAGCATGAGAGCCCCTCTCCAAGCCGATCCCACCCACCCCTTTTGTCCAGAGCCAGCAAAGATCCGCGGTGTACCCGGCAGCCCCATTGGCATGACAATGGGAAAAATTCTTTAAATTGACACAGCAATAGGAAAAACACTCAACCCCCAACACCCACCATCACCCACCATCACTCACCATCACCCATCACTCACCATCACCCACCATCACCCACCATCACCCACCATCACTCACCATCACCCACCATCACCCACCATCACCCACCATCACTCACCATCACCCACCATCACCCACCATCACCATCACTCACCATCACCCACCATCACTCACCATCACCCACCATCACCCACCATCACCCACCATCACCATCACTCACCATCACCCACCATCACTCACCATCACCCACCATCACCCACCATCACCCACCATCACTCACCATCACTCACCATCACTCACCATCACCCACCATCACTCACCATCACCATCACCCACCATCACTCACCATCACTCACCATCACCATCACCCACCATCACTCACCATCACCCACCATCACTCACCATCACCCACCATCACTCACCATCACCCATCATCACCCATCACTCACCATCACTCACCATCACCCACCATCACCCATCACTCACCATCACCCACCATCACCATCACTCACCATCACCCACCATCACTCACCATCACCCACCATCACCCACCATCACCCACCATCACTCACCATCACTCACCATCACTCACCATCACCCACCATCACTCACCATCACCATCACCCACCATCACTCACCATCACCCACCATCACTCACCATCACCCACCATCACTCACCATCACCCACCATCACTCACCATCACTCACCATCACCCATCACTCACCATCACCCATCACCCACCATCACCCACCATCACTCACCATCACCCACCATCACTCACCATCACCCACCATCACCCACCATCACCCACCATTACTCACCATCACCCACGATCACCCACCATCACCCACCATCACCCACCATCACCCACCATCACCCACCATCACTCACCATCACCCACCATCACCCACCATCACCCACCATCACTCACCATCACCCACCATCACTCACCATCACTCACCATCACCATCACCCACCATCACTCACCATCACCCACCATCACTCACCATCACCCACCATCACTCACCATCACCCATCATCACCCATCACTCACCATCACCCACCATCACCCACCATCACCCACCACTCACCATCACCCACGATCACCCACCATCACCCACCATCACCCACCATCACCCACCATCACCCACCATCACTCACCATCACCCACCATCACCCACCATCACCCACCATCACTCACCATCACCCACCATCACTCACCATCACTCACCATCACCATCACCCACCATCACCATCACCCACCATCACTCACCATCACCCATCTCTCACCATCACTCACCATCACCCACCATCACCCATCACTCACCATCACCCACCATCACCATCACCCACCATCACCCACCATCACTCACCATCACCCACCATCACCCACCATCACTCACCATCACCCACCATCACCCACCATCACTCACCATCACTCACCATCACTCACCATCACCCATCACTCACCATCACCCACCATCACCCACCATCTCTCACCATCACCCCTGGCCTTGCCCACCCAGTCCCTTCCCCCCATGAACACTGCAGCCATGAGCAGCCAGCCTTTCCCAGGAGCTGCTGTGGGAAATGGTGTCAAAGGCTTTGCTGAACTCCAAGCAGACACATTCCCAGCCCTTCCCTCTCCCCCCACCTGGTCACCTTGTCACAGGAGGAGGTCAGTGGGTCAAGCAGGACCTGCCTTTCACAAATCCCTGGTTTCCTGCATGTGTCCATGATGGCACTCAGGATATCTGCTCCATCACCTTCCATGGCCCTGAGGTCAGACTGCCAGGCCTGCTGCTCCCTGGATCTTTCTTTTGGCCTCGCTGGTAGATGAGTATTGTTTTGCCAACCTCCAGTCAGCTGGAACCTCCCTGGTGAGCCAGGGCTCCTGGTAAATGATGGAACAGGTCTGGTAGCACTTCCACCAGCTCCATCCATGCCCCTGGGTGGATCCCATTCACCTGTGTGCATCCCAGTGGTGCAGCAGTCACTGACCATTTCCCTTTGGATCACAGGGGCTTCATTCTGCTCCCACCCCTGAATTCCAGATCACAGGGCTGTGTGCCCTGAGAACAATGGTGTTACTATTACAGACTGAGCCACAGAAGGCATTAAGCACCTCAGCCTTTTTTACCCTTTATTGCTATGTTTCCACCATGTCCAGTAATGGATATAAACTCTCCTTAGCCCTCCTTTTGTTGCTGTTTGTATTTATAGAAGCATTTTTTATTGCCTTTTACAGCTGTAGCCAGATTAAGTTGTAGTTGGGTTCTGGCCCTTCTAATTTTCTCCCTGCATAATTTCACAATATATTTTTAGTCCTCCTGAGTCACCAGCCCCTTCTTCTAGTCATGAAGTCTCCTTTTTCCCTGACTGTCAGCCATAACTCTCTGTCCAGCCAAGCCATTCTTCTCCCCTGCTGGCTCAACTTTCAGCACATGGGGACGTTTCTGTACCTTTAGGATTTCCTCCTTGCTAGATATCCAAACTTCGTGGGCTTCCAGCTGCCCCCATTTTTTGCCCACACTGTGTGCATAGGTGTAAAAGCATTCAATTGGGATTTTTGATCCCACAGCCTTTTTGTGGCAAAAAGCTCTAATCCCTGTGGGACCATTCTCAGGTGTTCTGGTGGTTTCTAATAAATCAATAACCCTGGGGTCTTTGCTGCTGTGTGGCTCTGCATCCCTACCCTCACTGAGAGGGCACAACATCGGACCTCAAAGATTAAATAATCTTTTTTCGGATAATAATTGTCACGAGGCATATGTGTTTTACTCTATTCTTGTCGCATGTTTTAATGCGATTGTTAGGTTTCTTCTTTGCCAAGATCCTACTTAGTGTCCAACACTAACAAGTGGCTTTAAAAGCTTATGAAAAAGATCATAAACATGATTTCCACTCATAGAGGCACATCTTGTTAGAAAGAAAACAAAAAGCCTTCACATAAAATCTCTGTATGTCCCCTGCCCAATTGGCCCTGGAAGTGTAACTCTGCACTCTTCCACTTGTTGCCTATGTGTTGGTAAATTCTTTTGTAAATCTCTATTTTCTTAATTAAGTCACTCACGGGTTTTGCTTGTTTTTTCATTGAAAACCAGCACGAACTCTACCTTACCTTAATATTTCCTTATCTTCTAGACTTGATAATGGTAGATCTGGATTTGTTCTTAGTAAGGAAAGGAAACAAATACCTTTAATCTGTGCTGGTCAAAATATAAAATAATTAAGTCAACCATATTGAAGTTCTTACCCAGGTCTGTCTAATTTTCTCCTGTATTGATGGGGTGCTGTGTATGCACAGACTGTGTGTATTTAATGCATATAAACATTTTTCTTCTCCATGGAACTGCTGTTTTGTTTTCATTCAAGAAAAGCAGAGAAGTCTCTGATCTTTATAAGTGCAGTGCCAAATTTTTAACCCATCCCAATGATGTAAAGTGCCCTTATTAAAGTTTTATATTTCTTTTCCCAAATACTGCAGTTCTGTTCAGGTGATTTTTTCAAATGCTCAGATTTCTTTATCAGCTTTCTGCCTGGTACTGAGGGACTCCACATCACAGTTTGTCCTTTGACCTTCTTGGCACTAAATGGTTTCCTGAGCCTTTCTCCAGTGGCTCCATTGTCCAGCTGCCAGCCCTCTCAGTGTTGCTTTCATCACCTCAGGGTTGTCTCACACACCCCTACTGCATGTTTAACCTCATCCTTGATCATCCCCTTCAATTTACTGCTAGTCTTCTTGTATTCCTGTTGCAGGCACCATAATTGAGAAGTGATTTAAATGTGAAGACACCTCCAAAAGACACTTAATCCAACCTCCCTTCTAAGCCAATCTAATTAGATCAGGTTGTTAGGGACACAAGTAGTCAAGTTTTGGAGAATGGAAAGGACAAGGTTAACCTCCTCAGATGGAAGATGAAGTGCTCAAACCAACCAAGAATGAGAACTTTGGGCAGGAGCTGCTGAGAAACTGCAGCCAGGCATAGAGAGCAAAACCTGCACACCCTCAAGGGCCAAGGGGACAAACATCATTTTGATGCAGGGATACCAGGTACTGAACCACGGGGTAACATGTTGAAAGTCAGGTATTTCTTACCTGGAAATTTACTGAATGCTGAGCCTGGTTTTACATGGATGTATCTGAGGGAGGATAGGATGCACAAGAAGGCGTCAAGGCCAGAATGGCATGGTGAAAGACAATGAATTCCACAGGAGGAAGCAGCAGGAAGAAATCTCTCTCCAGTTCTTCTAATGTAGGAGGCAAATTTGGCTTTAAAGGAAGGGGAAAAAGAGGAAGCAAGCCAGGCAAAAAGAAGCTTGTCTGTAACAGAGTCACTGCTTGGAGATGGCCTTGGTGGCACACATTGTGACAATTCCATGGCTCTGAAGCTCCCAGTGACTCTAGAGGAGTGGTGACTTTGCCATCAAGTGGACAGATGTGATGTCACAGGGCTGCTGTGCCTGCAGAAGGCAGGGAAGCAGCAAGCCTTCCTATGTCCCCAGCAGCAGGTCACTCCTTGAGCCAGGTACACAGCTGTGCAAAACTCAGACCTTGCCCTCAGGAACTCCCCAAAGGTGCCTTCCTGGGGCCAGTCAGAGGCCTCAGTTCTGTGAGGGCTGTGCCATGTATGCTCAGGGTCAGGAAGGCTGGACCTCCCTTGGATTTGGGAACAGAGCCAATGGAAGGGCTGATACCTGAGGATGGGTCCTCACTGTGTGTTTGTGTGTCAGGAACCCAATCATCAGTGCATGTAACTGCACTTTTAAAAGTTTAGTCCTGAAATACAGAAATTCCTGTGAGGTCCTAATGATCTTGGAAACCCATCCAAAGCCTTGCATATACATCTTCCTCCTTTTCAATTCTATTCTCCAAAGTTAGGCTACTTTTATTTTTTTCTTAAATTTACATTATTGTGAGTGCCAGCATAGGTTCTTCTTAGGGAGCACATAAATTACATCCTTTCTGGCTCCAGAGAGTTAAAACCTGCTGTAGCTGTTCCTGCTATACCTCCTGCAAGCTTTTGAACACTGAGATGCCAAAGTATTACTGTGTGTGCCAGAGTCACAGTATCACTCCCCAGGCTATTGCAGGTGAAAAGCATAGATTAAAGATGAACAAGAAGAACTGGACAAACTGTGTGTTGAAGGTGATGGTGAGGTGATACTCATTGCATGAAGCTTTTTCTGCAGTGCTCAACCACCCTCCTTTGTAGGCTGCAACTGCACAGAGCAGTTCTGCCCTGAGGTCCTGCATTAGAGGGAGAAGCACTGAGCCTTCAGAAAAGAAAACCAGCTTGGAATCCTCTGGATCATAACATTCTCCCTCTGCTGCAATAAGACTTAAGTCCCTTCACATTCCAAATGCCTCTTATCTGTATCTCAAGTCTGCAAGGTCAGAACCAGTATTTCTTTCTTGTACCGACCTCCGCGAAAACATTTGGATGAATGTTATTAATCTCCTTGGTGCCCTGCATGCCTAGGAGATGTCAACAAAACAGCACACAAGCAGTGCTTGGAATGAACATAATGAGGCAGGTTTGATCCAAATAACAACGGAAACCTGTCACACCTAAATAAACAGGGGAGCATGCCAATGAACACAGCAGTTCGCAGGGTGATGCAGCAGGAGCAGGCCATTGCTGACTGGATAGCCAGGCTGAAGGCTCTTCCACACAAAAATGACATGGGTTATTCTGCTGAGCCCAGCCACCAGGCTCTGGTTTTATTCAGAGCACCATGGAAGAGCTGTGGTGTCGGTCCTCTTCTATGCACTGCAAAACAGTACCCTCTCTGTGCACTGCACAAACAGTGGCCTCTGCCCTCTCTTCTGTGAGATGCTGGGCCATTTCCTGTTCTGCAGGTGTGCCAAGGCAGCACAGCTAGGCTGGCTGCTCTGTGAACAGAGCAAAAAACCCCAAAAGAATCCCAACGGCTTTAAGGTGCACATAGGGTAAAGTATCCAGGATGAGCGGTGGGAAGCCAGCAGCTGTGCCACAGCAGGCCACAGGCTATGGAACCTTAGGCATGTGCTTTTAGTAACTCTCCCTGTGCCGAGGTGGAGACCTCCCAGATAGGAAGCACCAGAGGAAACCTGACCCGAGGTGATCAGGGCATCAGAGGTGTCTGCAATTCAGCTGAATTACAGTTACCTTCAATTCAGCTGAGGAGTTCACTCCTAATTTTGTCGGGACTTAGCTGAGAGGCTTTAGAGGTAAGATGCCAGCTTGAATCGAATTGGAATAGGAGAAATGGGTGAAGAAAAGAGCAGGGTTTGGGTGCCCTGTTGCACAGAACTAGCATCATGCCTGTTAGTCCCCAAGTACATCTGGTTTCTTGACAAAGCAAAGCAAATCTGGGACAATCTGGTGGCAGAGTAAACCCACCAGCACTCTGCTTTGCTGCTGGGCCATGTGAAGAACTTAGATGTGTGATTATAAAATCCATGTGTATTTGCCTGTGTTCAGGCAGCTGCTCTAGAGAAGATGAGGATCTACTATAAACTGCCCAAGTAAGAGCTTTGTATCACCCTTTCTCATCATGTAAGATCATGCCCACCTGTATCTAGATGGCTCTGTAAGCTGGTGTGTCAAAGCCACAGGGGGATCCAAAGGAAGCCAGTAGATGATGGCAGTGAACCTTGTGAGGGTGTCTTGGATGCCCAGCAATTCCATTTTGGTTGTGTAAATAAAAGAGCTAACCACTGTGAGAAAGCACTGAGAAAGCAATAAGATTCACTGCTAAAGGTATATCCTAAATCTATCAATTAAAAACCTCTTTAAATTTGAAAGTGCAGTGTTTCCTATCACCTCAAAAGCAGCTCTTGTCTGCAGCTGTACATTGAGTTAAGGACTTCATCTGTAATAACTCAATCTTATGTCCCTGGTCAATCAGATACAGCACCTGCATTTTAAACATGTATTTCCTGTTGCGAATTTTTGCTTCCAGCCTTATTGTCCCTCAGTTATCTCTTCTGGATTATGTTTGATAGCTGCTCATTCCAAATACTTGGATAGGCTTTTACATCCTTTTGTGTCTGAGCAGAGATTTGCCAAGTCCAAACAGCAAACCTGGAAATCCTGCTCTAACATTTGTTCTGTTTAGTAACACAATCAAGAAGCCAGGACATCCTAGGGGTTCTGTACTGCCCTTTGGTACTTTTGTTTCATCTCCGCATCCTCTCTGATAATCTACATAATTTAGGGAACGTTTACTTCTGCCTTCACTCTTGAAAAGCTTCAGGGCAGCCTTACTTGTGTGACAGCTGCACATCTCCAGGCAGGCATTTAAACCAGATTCCCTGAAATGTCTTTAGAAATTTTCAGCTTTGAAGGGCCAAGGCAACACAACTAGGAGGGATATGCTTTTAAAAACATCCCATTTGCAAGGCATAAGCCCTTAGCATGTGTTCTGTCACAAGTTAAATCAAACTAATCCTTTCATTTCCCACTACATAAATGCTACTGGGAAAATGAGTTTGTTTACCTAGTTCTCAACAACTTTTACAGGGACCATGAAGTCTGCAATTTATTCAATTTTTGCGCTTCTTCAACACCTTCCTTTCCAGGATCACAATGTGTCCCCTGGCTGGGTTCAGGAAACTTCCTGTATTACTTGCATTAAATTAAATTACTTGCAAATAGGAAGGCAGACCCTGTCACTGTATTCCTGCGCTCTTCTGACATTGGATTCAACGACTTCCAAGAGTTTCCAAGCTTTCCAGAGCAAATTAATTTGGAAACTGCCTGTGTACATCTTTAATTAGTTAATGAGCATTTAATATTAAGTTCTCCTTGATTACTTTTGCAATTTAGAAAGAGCTCTGTTTCCCTGCTGCGCGTAACTGCGTAACACCAATGTCCCGGGGTTCAAGCTCTCAGCACCGTGACATGTTCACATTTCCCCCTGCCCACTGCCCCCCGAAGCTGTGGCTCCCCGTCCCGGTGTGAGAGGACACAGCCTGACGCCCTTTTCCATTTACTGTCATGTTTCTGGAGCTCTCTCTGCCCACATGAGGCTCCCGCATGCCTCATTCCCAGCTGTGCGCTGATCTGCCGGAGTTAACGATCCCGTTGAGCTCTGGACCGCGGGAGTCAGGATTTCCTGGTGCTGGCTGCAGACACAGATTCCTGACGCTGCAGCACTCTAGTGTGAGAAGAGGGGAAATCGATGACTACTGAGGGATAAGCGATTGCTTTTTGTTTACTTTGGCCTTTGTTTGTAAGCCACGCAATGCGCTCTGCGTTTCTTTAACTCTCCCATCACAAGCTTTCCGGGCAGCGTGGAAGGTGCTCACGTCTCCCCAAGTGCCTGTGTGTGATTCCTGAAGTGATGCTGCTGTCGGGCTGCCTGCAGGTGAAGCACTCTGCCAGCAGCCCCTCAATTTGGACACACACATGGGACCAAACCTTTCCTGCCTGGTGCTCAGTGCATCTCCCGGGTACCTCAAAGCAGGACACAGCCCCTCCAGGAGACCAAGGCTGTGTGGTCCTGCAGACTCTTCGCAGCCCCTGAGCCCCAGAGCACAGAAATCACACAAGAATCATTCTCTTCACCCCCCACCCCTCCTCTCTCTGCAAATTTCTTATCTCTATAAACACTTCCTGGACTGCCTGGGTTCTCATACTGCCCCAGAGCTCGAACACAATTCGACTGAACTGATTACTGAACTGGGAGATTTATGCTGTTTGCGAGTGGACTGCAGGTTGTTTTTGTTCCAATTAAACAATGGGAATAAGGAAAAACAAATGCTGCTGTTAAAATAATCACAGAATCCACGGCATGTGGGCGACAAAACTAAAGTTCACTGCTACTTTGCAAATGTGTGCACACTCCTGCACACAGATGAATTACCAATGAAATAAAACTAAGTGTATTGCTTAATTGCTCAATACCTATGGTTGCACTACTTGCTTAGACCTTAATCTAAGTTCTAAATCCCAGTTTTTGAAAGAGAACCCAACCACAGTAAATATTTTTGGGTTTCAGTTTTACTGTAGCGCTCAAAAGCTCACAGAACCATCCTGGGTTTGGGGAAGATAAAATTCAAGGCCATCTTGTGCTGTACTGCAATAAGGACTTTCACCTACAATTAAATGGAAGTTGGGCCAAGCTTTGAACATTCATGTAATGCTTATATTTCTCCTCATTTTTTCCCCTTGCCTGTGTGGCTGTGGGTGCCTGCTTCTGCCATTGCTTTGTTCCAGCTGTTTTGCAGATACCTTCTGATGTCTTCTGGCTGACTGGGTGCAGACAGCTCCAGCTGAGGCATGCTGTGCTAGGCCACTAGCAGACAGATTTTGAATTTTTTTGGGTTTTGTTTAGCTTGTCCCTAATGAAGTTTGTTTATTTGGGCACAGATACCTACCTTTTCAGGCAGAGCAATAAAAGACAGCAAAATGGACTCTGAGATCATTCACAGGGCCATGCCTGTTTAGAAATTACCTGTTACAGGAGATAATGTAACAGCATAGAAAAATATATCTGCAAAAGAATTCTCATCTGACCCGATGACTTATGCAAAAAACCAAAACATTTGACTGCACAAAGGATAAGTTTTTTACATATCTAAGGATTGTTTTTATGAATACCACTGCATGTATCCTCAGAGGAGCTGTTTACAATACTGTGTCATTCATAGTAGGAGTCAAATGTCCAGTTTTGCAATTATTTGAGAAAATGAGACATTTAAACTTTCATCTACAATTCCTGAAGGGATAAGGACTTGGCAAATTATTTTTTATTGTCTTCTATTTGCAGTAGGATTGCAAACAACATTAAGACCAGGATTCATCCTACATAGCCACAGGATTCTGAGGGAATGGTCTTTGCATGATGAAGGAAAATTCATTTAGACCAAATCTTTCACTGAAGTTCTTCTATGCAGGGAGTCTGAATCACTCCTAATCTAAAAGGGATGGAATTGGTCCTTTAGTGTGACTTGTATGTTCATCAAAGCATCAGTCCTGGGTCAGACCAAGGTCTCCTCCAGCTCAGTATCCTGTCTCCAGCAGTGGCTGTGATAAACAGTGAGAAGCAAAGCCAGGAAAAGCAAATGGGATGCTTTCCTGGAGCATCCTCCCAGCCTCTGCCTTCAGCTTGGGAATTTCTTCAGCTGCTTGGGTTTTCTGCGCATTTAGTAACCCTCAACAGATTTCTCTTGTAATAACTAGCCTGATCTCCCCTCAAGCTGAGCTGTATTTCACAATTGTCACAGGATCTGCTGGTGGGGACACCAAGTGCTGCCCTCTATGTGGGTGTTTCAAACTCTAGTGGCAGGAGATTCTCTGAGGTCTTTAATGACCCAAAGAGATGTCAATGAACACAGTCAATATCTCTCAGTTCCTTCCATCCCAGGAAGAAGCTGGGAAGGTGTCAAGTCACACATGTTGCACTTGCCCTGTGCACACCCAGGGTCTGTGGTTTGTGCTGCACAGGCTCCTGGCCAGCACTCCCTTGATGGCTCTTTCCCAGGATACTGAGAAACCAGTCAATGTGAAAGAGCACTGGGAATCCTGGCTGAGGATCCTCTGCTTTGCCCATCAGCTCCAGTCAAGAAGAGGCCATTGGTGCCATTCTGAGCTGTTTTGTGGAAATGCCAATGTCCAGCCTTGCACCTTGCTCATGGCACCAAAAACCACTGACTCACCTTTGTAGCTCTGCTCTGCTCTGCTTCATCACTGTGGACCCATCTGACAGTCATAAAGTCAAAGAATGGTTTGGGTTGGAAGGGAACCTTAAAGATTGTCTTGTTCCACCCCTTCTGCCATGGGCAGGGACACTTTCCACTAGACCAGGTTGCTCAGAGCCCCATCCAGCCTGTCCTTGAACACTGCCAGGGATGGAGCATCCACAGCTTCTCTGGACAACTTTAGCCAGTGCCTCACCACCCTCACAGTGAAAAGCTTCTCCCAAAATTCTAAACTAAGTTTACTCTATTTCAGTTTAAAGCCATTCCCCCTTGTCTTATTACTACATGCCCTAGTGAAAAGGGCTGTGGCTGACCCTGTCAGAGCATTCACAGACTTGAGGAATGGGGCTTTTGGTGTCACCTCCCTCATGGCCTTGCTGTCACCCTTGGATCTGGCTTGCTATGCCCTGCAGAGCATCCTGCTCCTGCTATTTGCTGGCGTATCTTGTGGTCTCCCCATGTTGTCATATCATTCTGGGCTGACAAACAAATCTAAGTATATTGCAGCAGTGTCCTCCCTTCTCCTCCCCAGCTGTACACAGCAGTGACTGGTCAAGCTGATAGTTTCAGTCCTTGGCCAGACTCTTCCCTTCATCCACTGCATCCTCTGTGTGAATGGCACAGCCCGACTCATAAGACTTGGCTGTGAACAAGCCTAAACACTTATAGGCATAAAATAAGGAAGTTTAAAAGGCATATACACTTTCAGTTTCAGTATGCCAGAGACATAAAGAGAATGGTGACTTTGAAGACATGTGAGAAATGCCAGAGAATTAGGGATCTGTTAATGTTTACAGTGACATTGTTACATTATTTTATCAGTTGTCGCTTGTGGAAATTAACGGCATGATAAAGTGATGATCTCACAGTCTACACTGAAATATATGCAAAGCAATCAATCTTTCAAAAAATGTATTTTGAAATGGTGTTGGAAACTGTGTTTTCTTACAGTTCTGATGGATTGGTAATCATCTGAGTTTCTGGTGTTATTTTGCAGCTATTGGGTTAAGAGAGACATGCCTTTTTATCTTATTACAAGTTCTCACAATGAAGGGATGAGATTAATTTGCTAGTTTGAGTTGCTGTGCTCTGCTCACCCTCTTTGCTCCCTGTTACAAATCCTCAGGTTGGGCAGAAGGGAAATAGTGCCATTTGTTAAACAAAGCAGACAATGTCCTCCTTTGCAGGCTTTGAACATTCTTTCAGGGGTGTGAAATCTGTCTTAACAATCAGCTCACAGTGAAAAGGTCCCAGTTAAACATTTACCACAAGAGCTGTGAGGTTTGTGTACTATCTGAGGACACGAAAGATGCCATTTCCTGAAAATTAACCTAGATCCTTCAACTGGTCAAGGAGCTTGTTGCCAAGGTCTTCTGCCAAGAAGAAACATGAACCTTGCTGTGTGAAGGAGAGGAGGACACAGGACAGACCCCTGGCAGTGAGGGTGACACAGGTCCAACTTGTGTTAATTTTTATTTTTATTTTTTATTTTTTTTTTAATTCCAGTATAATTAGGAATAAGGGAAAATACAGTTTAAGGAAAAATCTCCTTATAGGCAGCCCTGCAATTGTTCCCCTGTGCCTTCTAAACTCCACTTACTGCTAGGGTGCCCTGCTCAGTCTCTGGTCATAGATGGGCTTTGTGTTTTGCTGAAAGACATTTTCAGGGACTGATGGAGAGGGAGACACTAGGAAATGCCTTCTTATAAAGATCTGTATTTGAGATGTCTTTTCTTGCCTTTTCCCTGCCTAGACTGCACTGGAGGGAGGCAGCTCTTTGCATTTTAAGAGGATGCAGGACTGCAGGATAGATACAGCTATTCAAAGGACTCACACCTCACCTTTCAGAAGGAAAAGAATGTAGATCTTTCCTGTGCTCAGCCATATCTGACCCAAGGCTCTGTTGTGGTCAGCAAGTATTTGTTGAGTGGTGACACCACCATGTACAGAGAATGTTGTACCTCTGGGCCATACCAGGGTGTGACAGAAGAAAGGAATTTGAATAAACCCTCCCTTTCCACCTGCATGATTTCTTAACACCTAAGCTGAGGGTTCAAAGATGGTACTTCAGCTTCAAGCATCAGGAACTAAACACTTAAACCCAAGAAGAGCTTCTCTGCTGCTGCACATTTCCTGCAAATTTCTAACACCAGAAAGTCTTTTAGGCATGATTTAGCTTGATCTGTTTAGAATTCCCTGTGTTAACCACTGTTTTGAGAATGTGCTCCTGAGTTAAAATATATTTTTAAAGAAAATTTTGATTTGCATTTCCAGTAACACAGTGTCCACCTCGCAAATACACTGCTTTGGTAAATAGCTCTGTTATTCATTAAACCTTTATTTCGATTTCCAGTTAAGTAATTTAACACCTATTTCAGTAAGTGGAAATAGGTCAGTATGATGCCATTGTTCTAGTTTATAAATCCAGCAAATCAGTCTCATTGATCTCAGATTTGCACTGGGAGAAATAATTGGTCTATTGGCTAAAGTGAGCTTCCCTTTTTGTTCTAAGCAGTTTCTTGTCAGAATAATTTATCTATTGATAGAAATATATTTTGAAAGAAATACAGATATGTGTATATTATTGTATATATATATATATCTAGCTAGCTGTGATGTCCTTAAAGTAAGACTTGTTTATGTTGGAGTAAAATTAAATCCATGGCACCAGGCCAAACACCATCCCCTCCAAAATGCTCTCCCAAGGGCTTGGTCTTGTATCACCTTTGAGTTTCAGGAGGAAGCCAGGCTGTACAAATTAAATCACTGGAAAAAGCATTGCAGATCACCTACAGTGCTGCTGTACAGTTATTTTCTACTGTTCCCATTTCAGTGACCAGTGAACTCACTCTCTGATCTGTTTGCAGCTGTGGGACTTTCCCTGTCAAATTCTTTTAACTTCTCCAAGTTCTGACATTGAGCAAGTTTTTTAAAATAAAAAGCTGTTGTTCAAAGCAGGATATTAAAGTGGCTCTTACATATTTATTCTGTGGGATCAGTGACTGCTTCTTGTCATCATGGCATGGCTGCAGCTTCTCTAGCTGAGATGTGTGGATGCAGTCCAGCCACGGCCAAATCTCTCTATTCTCTGAGACAGTCACAGCCACTGTGTTTTATTCTGTGAAGTTGGCTTTGGCTTTCCCTGGAGTGTGAAAAAAGCTCTAACACTGCTGCTACTGCCTCCCAGGAGAGACACATACACCCATGTTTTTCTCAACTGGCACTGCATGAGAAAAGCAGCCCCATTCTGGTCTGCGAGGGGAATGGGACACTCTGTGGCACAGAGAGGGAAATGGGACAGTCTGTGTACAAAGTAAACAATTAGGGCCTGACAGTCTTCTGGGACAACTCGAGCATCAAAATGAACTACTCACCAGAGGAGAAACAAATAATAAAAGCAAACTGAAAACAGAAAGGCAGAGCAGGTGTAAGCAGCCACAGCAGATTTCCCAGCCCTATCCAGTGGGTCACAGCAAGGTTGAGCTCCACCACACTTGGCATCTACATTTCGTGTGTTTGCAGACACCAGAATGTCAACAACAACAGGAAAACAGACTATTCTGAGGAAAGTCTGCAAGAACTGCAAGTACCCTTTTGTGTTGAACATTCCCCAGGAGCCTGGGTGATGTGGGCCAGGTGCAGGTGTAATGGGTGCTGTGATGTAGCTGCTGTGCCTCTCCCTTGCATCATGCCAGCCACATCTCCCAGCACAGATTCACCCTGGGCTTTGCTGGGAGGTGACATTTCAGTTTTTGCTCCAGATAAACCCATCTCAGTTGTGAACACAGCAAAAAAAGGGCCACCCTGAAGAGCACAAATGCTACAGATCTGACATACGTGCTTAAAGAGCAGAGAGATCATCAGCACCACAGCAAAACACCTCCAGATATCCAGCTGCCCATCCTCAGCCTCCAAACCAAAGGGTAGCCTTTGAAACCTGGGATGTAGAACTGGAATGAGGATCAGGAACACCAGTGTTTTCATCTCATTTTGATGGAGGAGCTTTAAGCTGATGTGGAAGTCATTTGATCTGCCTGACCTTTAAGAGAATTAACTGCTGGCTTAGAATTTAAAGCTAATAATTAGTTTCTAGAGAAGGTGCTCCAGCAGCAAGCCAATGTTGGAGCAAGGGGAAGGCTGGGTTTGAAATGGGAAATACTTCTGCCAAGAGTGGAGTTATTTTGGATGCCTTTGGAGAAGAGCAAACTGGATTAAGGAAGGCAAAATAAAAGGAGTCATTCTCCTCCACTCTCAATTCATTTCTACAAACCAATTCACTTTGAATTTTTTAGGATATGGAAACATTATGGTCCACTTTGAATCAAAAGAAATTATTCTGGTTTCCAAGCTATCTCACAGTATTTTCTGTTAGCAGACGAAATTCTGAAAATCTTGTAAGACGTCCTGTTCTCATAAAATGTCCAGCCCAATTTTGTAAATTCAGGAGGTTTTGGCTAGGCCAGATAAGCTTTGGAGAAGCATTTGAATATTCACTCAAGCTGAACCCACACTCCAGACAGTGGTGTGAATAGTTTCCTGCATTTCTGAGCTTCTGGTGCTTTGAAAAAATTTTACTGATTCTAGAAGCATGAGAGCACTGAGAAAAAAAACAAATGAACAACCTGTTGCCCCTTTATAGTTAGTATATTGGATAAAGAAATGCACATTTTTTTGCACAAAGGCTGAAGGATGGGATAAATTCAGCACAGTAAATGCCCTCTCTCCAGTGGCATGCAAATAAGCAACTGTGAAATCTTCCCAGGTCCAGAGATCCCTTGGGAAATGATACTTATAGAGGCTGCTTTGGTGGTGAAGGTTTAAGGTAAAAATTACCTAATAATTATTGCCACTACTACATGTACAAGACACATCTCCCACAAGAAAAAATGTATCCTGTTCAGCCCCAGTGCTTATGCACTTCCCATCACAGCAGCAAGGAGCTGAGAGTGTTACTGCTGCATGGGAAGATGATGGAGGTAGCAGGGCTTGATGGAGGTCACTCTCCCAGACAGGAGTTTTATGTCCTGTGGTTGAGTAGGACACAAAAACCTTCCTGCAGTCATGCAGTGAGGAAGTCCCCTTCACATCACTTCAACAACAGTGGAAGTCCAGGTTTCCCCTTTGTTATAAAATCAATCCTTTAGTACCGAACACTTACTGTGCTATGAGCACTTTAATGTTAACAAGTTCTTGCCATTAGCCCAGTCTCCACAAGTTTGGGTCACGTGCTTGTCCTTAGCATCCCCAGTTCCTGTTTTAGGAAATAGAGTGGGTCCTGTGGCAGAGCATGCAAGCATTCATTTAATCTAGTACAAAGAACTTCAGGCAAACATGCTGAGGGCTGTAATACTTCCTTCTGTCAGCACAAACCTGTAGATGCGTCAGAAGTTTTTTTCCAAAATTGCTAGTTGGCATTTTCGAAGTTTTTTTAGTTTGCAGGAGTCTGGACATTTTCTAGTAGAAATGAAAACTTCTGTGAAGTGAATTTAAATCTAATAATATGATGTAGATGTGCATATTTCACTTTACTTATGTTTCTAAGTATCCTTGAAAAAAAATGTTAGAAGAAAATGCAATATAGAGAAGTAGAGTTTCCCAGGATCACTTCCTCTTCTGAAAGAATCATCTCTTTTCTTCAGTGCAAATCAGCCTTCCAGAAGATATGATCCAGTCTTGCTGCCTTTCTGGACAGCTTGTGCCATAGATTTTTCATTTCTGAATAACCCATCCCAATGCCAGATCCCAGCTTGCATTGCTATCCATGCTTGTTGTTGCTCCACATTTTGAAACAGAAGCTGGCAGCCAGTACCTGTGGACAATGGCAGCACTGACAATAAAATTACACAGTAAAGGAAAGGCAACATTATGAGCATATCACATGACTTTGATATCTCAAAGCAAACTGCTAAGGAAATACTGGAACTAAAGTTAGCTGCAGAATTTCAACTCTGTCCTCTGCTGCAAAACATGTTTTCATTATGTCTTGCTATTCACGCTTTTCCCTAAATAGTTACTGATTTCTAATGTACTTTTCTTCCCATGATATTCCGTCTTTATAGTCAAGCCCTCAGAAATTACTAAGTTCTACAGCATCATTCAAATGTGAAGGAAATTAATCCCTTTTCACTCACTAGCTGTGAAGATAAATGGAGAGAGCACATACTAATTTTGGTGTCTGGGCTGAGGCTGCGCATTTCACATACTAGATGTGGCAGGCAAAAATTCTGGCTCCAGGCTCTGTGGTTTGTTCCAGAGAACTAAGGTCCCAGGTGAGAAAAGACTTGTCTGGGCTCCTCCTTTCCCCTCTGGCTTAATTTCCTCCATTCTCCACAGCTACTACATCCTTCTGCCTCCCACCACTGTCCTGCCCTGCATCCCCAGTGCTGGTCACATCCATGTGCCATCCCCAGCCTTGTCCTGCTGGTCTGGTTGGGAGGATTCCTGAGTCTTCCCTCCCCCTTACCACCCACATGTCTGGCTCTTGTTCTTCCTTTCTGCATTTGAATCCAGGAATTTTTTCTCCTCCACGTTGTCTCACCCCAATGAGCATCACCGAAAGTGCAAGAGACAGACTCCTGGCTCTCCTTCTTCAGGTGCTGGGCCTGGCTGTGGGCTGGGAAAGTCTGCAGCTGAAACTGCAAGGGAAGTCCTACTTGAACTGTGGTTGGAGCCTGCTCAGGGAGGATGAAAACTTCAAGAGTTCAATTGCTAAAATGAAAGGAATCTCATAGTTATCCCTTGAGCATGTCCAAATTCAGCTTCCTAAAGGCATATAACATAGCCAGATTTGGGCAGGTTTTCAGGAGGGCCAAGGGGATATCTCCGATGAAAGGAAACCCTCTCCAAGGAAGAGAGATGCCAGAGCTTTTCAAAGGAAAGGTCACAATTGCTTTTTAACTTGGACAAAACACTGAATTTTTCCTTACCCTCATTATTGGAAACGGCTAAGTTTGTGGACATTTTCCAAAAACTTCAGCCTGAGGCAGATACCTGGCATGGAAAATTTCATTCCAAATGGTTATAGTTTGGCAAGTTGTAAGGGCTTGAAAATAGGCTCTTACAGTCCAAAGGATCAAGCTTTCACTCTAGTGTGAAAGGCTGAGCCACTGGTCCTACCTGCAGTCACAGTTCAACATTTTGCCTCATCACCTGCACTGCAAACTGCAGGGATGCACATGGGAGGTGGCTTTCCATCCTGTAGAGAAGGAAATAGCTGGGATTGATACTAAAGAAACTGGTTAGGATGAATATTTGGTAATACACAGGAATGTCTAGCATAGAGGAGTTTTGGACAGCAGGGGTTACAGACCCCCTTTTTGAGTTCTGCAAGCCTGCAGAACTTGTCTACATTCATTCACAGGTTTCACATAAATGAGTTTTGAGTTTTATGACAAATGTGTTAGCAGCAGCTAATCCACACAGTCCTGGTTTCCAACTCACTTGACTTGGTCTGTCTTTAACTCAGCCATCCATGTCCTTCTTTTCTCAAATCACCTCTGCCTTGTCATGCTCTGGAGTAATGAATGCACAGGTACAGACAACACCCAAGCAAAATCAGAGGATGACTGCTGACGTTGCATGACATGGGATTTTTCAGGGAGAAGCCATCAGCCCCTTCCCAGCAGATCCTTTCCTGAGTGTCAAGCACAGTCCCTGGCTTTTGGGCTGCGTTTCTCACACCATGGCAGGTGCATGGGCCATATTCTGCAGGCATAGACCCGTTCTTGTAATAGAAAGAGGGGTAATGAGTGGCTAACGAGTACAGCTGAGCTACAGGTATTTCACATCTGTCCTGTATGATTCAGAACATATCTTCCCCCATGGCCAGATGGCTGGCAGCTCAGAGTACCTGAAGACAAATGAGCCATGGCAGAAGTGTGCCCATCCTCTGATGCTGCTGTGAGACCTGAGATCAGTTAATACCAGTTTTTCACCATGTAGGTGCACTGTCATCCCTGAGCAGCGCTGCACTGGCTTCCCTTGGAAAGATGTGAGCCCAGCACAGGGATGTTGTGGCAGGGCACGCTGCCTGTGTAACACCAGCTCTGTTTGCACAGGTGTTGCATGGTTTTGGAGCCTGGATCCACTGGTGATGGGAGTGTCCACAAGGTCTTCTGTGGCCCACAGAGCCTGCTGGGAGGTGAACACTTTCATGATGAAATCCTCTTTAGAACTGCTGACACTTCCATGAGTAACAGTCCTTATCTAGATAAAAAGGTTTTTTTATTGCCCATACGGGTTTTTTTGTTTGTTTGTTTGTTTGTTTCCTAAATGGTGGCAGAGAAATACAAAAATCTGAGTAGATAACATCTCCTTTATTGTCAGCTTATTGGGACATCAGAGAGGAGCTGATGACAGTTTGCAGATGGAGGAGAGGGGGGAATATTTCTCGCACTTCTAGAAAGAGATTTAGAGTCAATCACAGCAGCATCTGACTAAATTCAGAACTGATTGAAATCAGAGGAAAGGCGAGAAGCAGGATGAATAAAACACGAATGGGATGAAAGTGCAGTAAAACACAACTTGTGCAGGAACACCGGCCATTTTTCTTATGCCTCGAGTGGAACCAAAGGTGTTTTGGGAAGGGGTACCAGCCAGACGCTGTTTCAGAGCAGGCTGGGATCAGGAGCATCCCCGGCAGCAGAGGGCACCGCTGGCCGCGGAATGGGAGCTGCTGCTGGGAACGCCACAGAGGACTGGAAAAACAACCAGGTAAATTCTGCTCAGAAGGTTCATCAGGAATAAAATCCCCGACGACCCACCGATAACCGAGAGCTCAGCGACAGGTCTGTGTTTCCAGGTTTTGCTGAGTAATCTATTTCAGTGTACTCTGAAACACACGTGTGTTTCTGGAAGAGTTAAAACATTAAAAAAAAAAGAGACAGCACCATTATGAAAAATGTTTTGGTTTTACTTTTCTCCCCCCTGTGCTGCTATATATAAAACCAAACATTTGTTTTTGTCAGTTGGCCTGCAGGAGGTTCAGCATTGCTATCAGCAGAATAACAGCACCAGGTGACCCTTCAGGCCATTAAATTCCTGCCTTGGCCCACTGAGGTGGGGACAGCCACAGTCCTCACAACTGCCTGCAGCTGGTGAACATTTTAATGCTGCTTTCCACCCAGGCACCCTTTTAAACCCTATGAGCTACAGACCTGAGAGCTGGGAGCTTTCCCAGGTCATGTCCTGACCCTGTCTGTGACATAACAGTTTATCAAGTAAATTCTGCTGGAATGAGAAGGAAATAGAGGATTTCTGTTGCATGTTGCATTCACAATAATAAGAAAAGCACAGTTTGCTGCTCTTCTACATTACCTACAAAATTCTTCGGCAACTTCTTCTGCTTACTTTCCCCCTGGTTCTCACTCATCCCCTGCCTGCATTTTCGGCAGTGAGCTATGCAGGATGGTATCAGAGGAATGGTCCCTTCCCTGTCTTCACCCATCCCCTGCCTTGTCTCAGGGTGCTGTGTGTGTCAGGGAGGCCCTGTGGGATGTTGGTCAGGCTTTGTAAGGTTTTCTGCTGCCCTCAAGGCTTTGACAGCAGCTTTAAAGTGTCAGCTGCTGCCTACAGATCTTAGCAGCAGCAAAATACATAGACAAATGGGGGCAAAAAACCCACAAAACCCAAACCCCTTAAAATTCCCCAAACAGATCATCAACCAGCAAACCAAGACACAAACCCTCACACCAGCTTTGCTTTTGGGACTCACTCTGTTAAATTCTAACTTGACAAATTCCAGCCACAGCATGAGTTGCAGAGCCAACTGATGTGTCACCTACCCTTGACTTTTAGAGAAAGAGGCAAAAAGTTAACAATGGGCTGAATGAAGACACAATAAGACCCCAATGGTCTCTGAGTCACTATATATTAAGCATTGTGAAAAAAAACATAACATTCTCCGTCTCCCACAGCCCCACGTCCTTGAAAGAGCCTTTGTAGTACAAGCTACCTGCTCTGCAGGAGGGGTCCTGTTCTGCCATTATCAGGCAATGATCCAAAATGCAAACCCACCCCTCCAAGACAGGCTCAGAGCTGTTACCCAAATGGAATGAAATACAACTGAGCTCCAACAGAGGAAGGATCTGGATGTAATCCGGTCCATTACCACACAAATAATGATTTTGTATTGTATTGTTCTTGCAGCGAGAGGTTTTGCTTATGTGAGAGGCTGCCAGCAGCTTCCCCCGTGTCAAACAGAGCAGTGCCAGATGGATCCAAGATGGGCCCGCTGCTGGCAAGGCCGAGCCAGCCGGGGACACTGACAGCACCTCTGGGGTATCAGATTGAAGAAGGGGGAAGAAACCTGAACACAGAGAGGAACACAGAGAGGAACAGCTCTGCAGACAGCAGGTCAGTGAAGGAGGAGGGGCAGGAGCTGCTCCAGCTGCCAGAGCAGAGATTCCCCTGCAGCCCCTGGTGCAGCCCTGGGGAGGAGCTGTGCCCCACAGCCCAGGGAGCTCTGGGGGAGCAGAGATCCACCTGCAGCCCCTGAGGAGCTCACACAGAGCAGGTGGGTGCCCCAAGGAGGCTGTAACCCCACGGGAAGCCCTCCTGGCTCGACCTGTGACCTGTGTAGAGAAGCACATGCTGGAGCAGGTTTGCTGATAGAAGTCGAGACCCTGTGGGGGATCCAGATTGGAGCACCCTGTTCCTGAAGGATGTACCCTGCAGAGGGGACCCAGACTGGAGCACCCTGTTCCTGAAGAATGTACCCTGCAGAGGGGACCCAGACTGGAGCAGTTCATGGAGACCTGCAGCCTGTGGGAAGGAGTCACATTGTAGCTCAGATTTGTGGAGGACTTTTTTGTCTTTTGTGGGAGATCTTGTACGTGCCCCCACACCCCCTCTGAACAAGCCCAAATTCATCAGCCGTGGGCTGCAGAAGCACCACGGGGCCAGCGAATGTAGAGGGGAACAGCTCTGCTCAGGAAACTTGGAGAAGCTTTGCAACTGTGACATTCCTTGCCAAGTCTCTCTTGCAGCTTCCAGGCAAAATTGATGAGTTGTAAGCCAGAAAACAATGTCATTTTAAAAGAAGAAAACATACCAAGAAGTTAATCTCAAATGGAGATGGTAAAATATCTCTGCACTGGGATCTTTTACTCCTGATGTTTTACTTGTTGTGGCTACCTCATATTTGGAGGGAGCTGTGCAAGCTGTGGTGTGAAATCCAAAGAGCAGGCAGTGTTGTTGCTCTGACTCTTGCTGCACATGTGATCAGTTCACCAATTTACTCTTTCACTCTGACTCTTCCCCCTCCACACAACTCATTTCCCTTCTGTCTCAGAAACTTTTCCCTCACTGTCTCTGCAGTATACCACAGCTCATTTTCCTCCCCTGTGTCTGTTCTCCAACTCAACCATTCTTTATGGAAGGACAAGAAACTCTCCTGCACAAGCTAAAAAACATACTCTAATCTAGGCTAAAATCCTTTCTTGCTCCTGGCTGTATACAAACTCAAACCCTTGGCTCAGCAGGTCATCCTGCAGGGTTTCTGTGTCCCTGCCCACAGCTGCAGCCCCAGCCAGGGCTGACCCCTCAGCCTCTTGTCCTACCAGCCCCAGTGGGTGACACCTGCCATGCAGTGACGTCCTCAGCCCAGAATGACATCCTGTGGTTTGGGCTGGAGACCAGAACACGGCTTCTTACCAGAAACCCTGTGTGTCATGCTCCCTTTACATACTGAAATCATAGGAAAATTTTATCACTGTTGGTTGATGGGCAAAAAACCCATTCATTTTAAAACACCCATGAGATGTGGTATGGGCAGTTTTGCATGAGGATGTGAATAAGCAATTTTTGGAACAACACAAGTAGCAGCTCTTTCATCATCCAACACCTTGACTTGTTACTTAAAATTGGTTGTTTGAAACTTCTGTTTCTGCAAACAAGCTCTTGTAGTGATACTCTCTTTACAGAAATGCTTAAACCCTGGCCTTCTTGGTCACTCTGTTAACTAGGCCAGAGAGACACTGAACAAATTCCCCTCAAGAAGGGGAACTCCCTGCTGCTGGCAGTGGCTCAAGCATTTACTACAAGGGGAAAAGGGTGCACATCTGTGCCGTGCTGGGGGCAGAAAGGACTGTAGCCAAACCCAAATCTACGTACTCAGCCCTCCAACATTGCAGCTGTGCCTCACTCTGATGACACAACACCCTCCACGCACAGCAGTGGGATGGTGAAACTTGCCACAGCAGCCCAGAAGCACTCTGAGCTCAAGGCTTGCTGTTTTTCTCCAGCAATTATTGAAATAGCTCCAAATTTAATACAAGAAATTATGTTGCATCAGTTTAGACAAATTGCTTCTAGTGTAAATGTTAATTTTTGCATTTAGCATTTGGGCTGGCTTGGAAAGTATGTTTTTTGGCTTTGTTTTTTTTCTTTTTTTTTTTTAAAGTGTGGGTCCAGGGTGAAAAATGGCTTCTTTGGTTATTGAGTGAAATAGCTCTTAATATCAAAGGATAATTGTTTCCCATACATGTAGGTCAGGGTTAACATTGTGTAATTCTAAACTAGGCTATTTAATGACTATAATATGCAAAGAATTTGTGTTTCTAAATCAATCCAAGCTAAAGGTTCTCCTTAGCAGCATCATAAAATCACTATGACGTCCCTCAGAGAAGAAAAGGGATAAATGTGCACATATACTTTATTAGTTATAAATCTCTGCCTCTCACTATGATTTTCTTACTTTTCATACTGATTGGGAAGAATGGCAATGCCTCTCTTTGTCCAATCATCCTGTACAGAAGTTACACCATGCCAAAATCATGGCAACAAAACCCTGAATTTGTTTGTGGTATTGACTAAACCATGTCTATTGCATTCAACTGTGACCAGCCTGAGGAAGAACACACAAATGTTTAACTTACAATTCTGCTTCACTGTGCCACTCTGACAATTCTATTAAATGTTTTTTGTGGGGCTTTTTTGTTTTGTTTAGGTTTGGTTTTTGTTTGGTTTTTAGTTGTTTGCTTGTCTTGGTTTGGTTTGTTGGGTTTTTGTAAATAAGCCATTTTTTGTTTGATCAAATGACATTTTGCCTCTCAGTCCTTTCCCAGATGCCACCAGTGCTGATCATGTTTTAAAACTCAACAAAACAAAAAGTCCTCTCATTTGAGTAGTAATCCATCACATTCACTGAGATGCTCACCTTTCCCTTCACCTCTTTAATCCTCACCAAACAGCCAAAAGGAAGAGCATGGAGGTAAAATGGTTATGTATCTGTTCTGCTTGTCCCAGGCCCTGTGAGGTGCAGGAGTTGTGGTTTGATGGTGGTGAGGTGATCAGCACCACAGAGGATGGAGCTGTAATGAGGAAACACTCAAGCACGGCTGGATATGGCCACTAAAATTCCAGAACTGACTTTGGAGGACTCAGCACCCCTGGATGGAACCACAAGATACAGAATGACTGGCCAGCATTTTTCTGTGGAAAAGTCATCAGTGAAACCTTGCTGTGAGGCCTCCTGTGGGTCTTTTTTTATTATTATTATTTTTTTACTTTCTGCATATATTGCACAAGTGGGTATTTCATAGTTTTCTTCAGAGAAGAAAACCTTGCTGTGGGGTAATGGAGGAAAATGGATAGACTGAAACCAACAAGAATTTTGTAAACCTGCTGAAGAGATGTTGGCCCGATTCAAAAGTAGTGGATGAGGACCTATGGAGAAGGGGAGACCCCTGCTTTTATTTTTTTAATTTTTTTTTTAATTTCTAGCAAAAATGCAGGTTAAACAAAAGCATTTTGTAACATTTCTAAGCAATTGTTTCCAAGAAGAATCTGTTGTGGAATCTGCTTTGCTGTTATACTTTTCCTCATTTTGAACCTGAAAGTTTCTTTGGAAGTAATCACTGCTGCACTTGGTTTCCCTGGGAATGAAGAGGAAGAAGAGGAATAGGTAAACATATATCTTAGGCTAACTTGAGGGCTGAACAGGTTGGGAAAGGAATGGGAATATGGTAAGATATTGGCTATAGCTCCATGTCCACTGAGTGCAGAGATTGCTCTTGACTTCAGACATCTGCTCCAGAGCCATTGGTACTATTGGGTTTGATGCTAGAGGAACAGGAGTTACAGGGAACTTTACACTTCCCACTTTTAAAGAATTAAAGTTGCCCTCCATTTTCACAGTGGAACTCTTTTCATGCCATCTGCAGAGGGTCAGTCTGCTGGGGTACATCAATGCAGCTCTGGGCAGGCTGCACTGCAGCTGTGGCTGCAAGAGGAGGAAAACAGGGAAAGAAGTGAGTGTGGAAGAGGAACTTTAATGTTTTCAGGCTGGATGGCTAAGGCAGATGTGTTGCACCTGGAGAGGAGAAGCTCTTCAAGGAGAAGCATATTGCAGGCAGCTTTCTGACAGCTTTCTAGGAATTGCATGGAAATGTTGAAAACCATACATAAGGAAATGGTATCAGGACCGTCCATGGAGGAAAGAAGGGCTTTTCCATTCAAGTCACTGAGATATTTCAGAATCAAAAGGTTAGTCACACAGGCTGTACATTCCAGGACAAAATAGAGAAAATTCCCTGGGACAGAAGCTCTTCCTCTGCTCCTCACCTCTGCTGAAGCAAAAAGTGATCTTTGTTTTTCCCTTCAGGAGGGAGAATTTTGGAGTTTAAATTGAAGCAAAGTTCACTGCAGTATTTGGATTATATCACTGTACATAATGAAAACTTGCTCCTTAAAATAATAAAGCAGCCCAAGACTTTCATTGAAATAGACACCGTATTGTTGGCAAAAGTTTATTTTCTGCTCCCAAAATTTATTTTGAATGCTTAGGTTTGTGGTTTTGTTTACTTTCAGTGAAATGCATTTTGGCTGTTTTGCCAAACTGGCTTACAGTAGCCAGTCAGACTGCCGCCCAGAGTCTCTAGGCCAGTCTTCTTTTAAGGCTCCAAAATGTTTATGAAACAAATTGTTGTCCTTTAAAGACCATACCTTTGTTTACCCTCCCTCTAGAAAGTAATTCTCTTTTAAAGAATGATGTGTCTTGAGCACTGTGGATGTAAGAGAGGTACAATTGTGTAATGCTGCAGTTTGTGACCCTTCCTTCCCCTCTGGACCTGCCGTGGCACCGTGAGGTCTTGTTCTCATCCCTGTGCCTGTGGTTACCAAGAGTTTGCAATACCAATACCTAATGCAATAACTAAAGTGAAAGGCAGAAATGTAGAAGCAGTGTAAGTAATTGCCAATAACATATTTTTTTTACATAGAGAACTCCAAAAGAGATGTACTGAGATCATCTGCTGCTTGCTGGAAGATGCTGGCTTCAAAACCAGAGAAGTGCTGCTTTTCCTTCACACAGAAAATTCTTTCCATTGGATGAAAGGGATAAACCAACACGTAGTAAATAAACTGCCTGCCTAATTCTGATCCCTACCTCTCCCAGATGCATAATGAAAAATGGATTGGAAATACTTTTTCTGCTTATCTGGACCTTGGGCTTTGATCTTCCAGTGGGATGAGAGAAACAATGTCCATCAGGAATAGAAAAAAATTCATGACATGCCATGGGATCAAGTCAGCCTCCCCCTGCTAATTACTGGTATTTGTGTGGATTAGAAAAGAAATTAGAAGGTGAGGCAGCCTTCCAGGAATGGCTGCCCCAGCAGGGTAATGAGTGCACTTGTTGGGAGAGGTTGACTGTGACCTTCAGGCACGATGTGTGGATTGGCAGAGTGCTTTTGAAGACAATGTTCTGTTCCCACTTCCCTGGGTTCCTTCCTTCATTCCTTCCTCCCTCCCTCCCAGATTTTTTTCACTAAATACCCAAATCTGTACATTTCAAGAGATTCTGCTTCAGAACATGGATGTCAAATTTTCAAAAGGAACTAATTACCCTTATTAAGATGATTAAAAAATTACACATAGTACTCAAAAAGTCCCATTTGCATGTGAAAAAAGAGCCCTTTTTTTTTGTTTAAACAGAGGGAAAGTATCGGTTGTATTTCTGCACAACTCATGCTAACACAGAGGACACTGATGTTCATGGTACCTAGAAAATACTTTAAAGAGTTTGGATTATCTCCAATGCACTTATGAGAGAATTATAACATCTCAAAAAAAGGGCCATAAAACTTTATATGACAGCTTCACAGATGGTTAAAGAATCACAAAAACAGTTGACTTTTCTGCTTGGATATGCTTTCACTAAAAATTCCCCTTGGAAGTTTTGTTGCTTAATTTTGGCAGAGAGGATTAATTTTATGTCTTTCAGTTTGTCCTCTGAGAAAATAAATGATGGAAAAGCAATATTTTTATTAAAATTATTATTAATTATTGGTTCTCACACTTTATTGTACCCTTCTGCTCTTTTCCACCACACACTTCACTAATAAACGGAAAATCTGTTGTTTAGAAAATAATGAGTAGGATAAATAAAACCAAATCTGAAATCAAACATTTAAACTCAAGTTTATGGCTAATTTTGATTTGAGAAAGAAGAGTTGTGCCTATAAATCAGTGAGTTTTACGACATATTTCACACAGAGATTAACAGCTGATGGGAATTACTTAAACGTATCAACCTTTCAATATTTTGGGGTTATATATAAACGAGAGGGTTATGGAGGATATCTATCAGCCAACTAATGCATAATTCTGTAGCATCACATGCATAAATGTTCTGACATTTCTTTAAATGCATACTTTTCTTTAAATTTGCAGCTTCAAATTAAAAACTCAACCTACAAATAATTTCTGCCAGGATCACATCCTGCTTTTTAGTCATAGCTGTGCAGACATGCACAGAGCATACACAGGGAATTAAAGTTGCAGTAAATCCTTTGCTGGGCTTCTGTGGCTGCTTCCTCTCCCCAGGAATTTGTTCCCTGTTTTGTGTGCAGGGATGTCCTTTCTTGTTTTAGGCATAAAATAATTTTAGCTACCAAATAAACAACACTTCCATTTGTTTCTGCTTTCTTTCGTAATAGTACATTCTGTAAGTTGTATCTTTTGTTGTGCCATCCAAAAAATCATGTCAGTAAATAGCAGTCAACAGGGAAAATACTGATGTTATGTTTGCTTGACACCAAACAGAAACCTTAGTGCAGTCCAAGAGCTGCTTGAAAGCTTCCTGGCAAAATACTATGATTTGGGGTTTTGATACTACCACAAACATATCATCATTTAGCAAATGGTAGAACTGCACACTGACAAAAATATTTATGATTCTCTTAGGAAGGCTGCAATCAAGAACTTATTGCTATTGCTGAAATACTGAAGCTTAGCATTTGAGAATCCTTCCTTACTTAGAAATCGCAAAGTTTGGTGCCATGTTTATGGTTTGCAAAGTTTCCTACAAACTTGAAAGGGGTGAATATATAGAAGAGTTCCTAAATAAGTAATTTAAATTTACAAGTACAAGTACAAGCACAAGCACATACTAAGAAATTCTTACTCAGAAGCAGAAATTTTCTACGAGTGAACAATTACTCTAAAACAAATTAGTGTAAATTAGTTATTTTTTCCCAGAAAGCTTGAAACTACAAATGAATGCACAGCTAATTTTTTTTCTTTTTGCACTTATCTCCTCTATGGGATAATTTTTCTGCATGGGAGCTCCTATTCAGGCAGTAATGCAAAAACAAAAAGACAAAACCAAAATCAAACCAAAACAAATAATAATAATAAAAAATCAAAGTACCTATGTTCTGTCTTGAGAGAAGTAACCACAGGAGGTGTTGTCAGTCAGAGACAATACTGCTAGCAACCTATATTTCAACTTCTCTAGGCTGTTAGACCCTTCAAATGAAATCTTCTATTTAGGGCGCATAATTTATGGTGATGATACTTTAAAATGAACATGAGGCTTGTTTAACAAAAGTGGAATACAGTCTTCCTGTGTTTGAAGAAGAGGTCTTCTCCTGGGCAGCAGCTGCAACAGTACATTCTCTCTCATGATCCCTTCTGATATCCTTCAGATTCAAAACCAAAAAATTGGAATCAGAGAAATGGTAAAGGCCTGAGCTTGGCTTGAACAGTTTGACATCCACTCACAGCAAAATTTCTTCTCAAGCAGGATGTGAAGAAGGGGATGAACTCCCCAGCTAAAGATTATGATTCTCCTAAGAGTCCTTTAAGTTGTCAGAAATTCTGGAAAAGTATTAACTTTTTCAAACATCAGAGTGATCAGGAACCTCTCCTTCTCCAAGAACTTTCCTTCTCCTCTTCTGACCAGCCCCCGACAGACACTCGGGGAGCTGGTGTGGTAATGGAGCCCACCCAGCTGGCACAGAAATCACACAAATCAACGCTTCTTCCTTCAGATTCCACAAGGGATCCCCCGCGTTTCAAAAGAAATACTTATGTGTTCCTGATGGGAAAAGCTTCGCTTTTTAGAATAAAGATAAGATTAAATTCCAGCTTTTGTCCAGGACCTGTGTGTGCAGTAAATCCAGTGTGAGCAATACTCCTTCTCTCCTATTTTGTAATGTTATTGTACTGATCTCTTTGGATGAAATTACATTAATTGAACTTTTACAATGAGAAAATGTTTTGCTACAGTGGTAAACAGAAGTACTCCATAGCCTTGAGCAGCAATTGTTAGATGACATTATCTTTGTATTCCTAGCATTAGCCTTAGGACAGGATTTCCTTAGAGAAGCCCTAAAAGCTATTTTTAGTTATTTAATAATAGCAATGTTGAGATTTTAAGCAATTGCCACCGTATCTATTTAAGAATTTGAGTTTTTTCTTTATTCTAAGAGAAATGAATATGAAATTACATCTAATTTTGCTCTAAAGGAGTTGAATTTTACTTGAAATTCCTTGTAATCCTTTGGCAAAATTTTGCAATCACATTTAACAGTTAAGCACATTATAGTGACGATAATTGATTTTATAATTAGTCAGTTTACTTCAGTTTACTCATAAATATGTGAATTAGATTTTGGGCTCTGTCCTCATTGAAGCCTCTGATATTGCTGATTGGTAGTTATTGCCAAAGTATGATAGTAGAGTTTTACATAATCAAATATTTTTCAACACATTATTCAATTGTTTCCCTTTGTTCATCTGCATAACTCAGCATAGGTTTTACTGGCTTTGTTGGAATCAGTAAGCCATCTAGTTAAAAATAAATAAATTCTTTGGCAGTCCTCAAATGTATGAAAAGGCAAAGTGAGAATGTGAATTTTGTTTTGTGGTAACTACTGATAACTCCGTTGTTTACTTAAGGTTTCCCTCCGAGTTGAGGGGCAATCATTTAAATCAACATAATTTTCACTGATTATGAACATTAAAATTTTGTTTCAGCAGTTTGAATCACATAAAGTGATTCTCAACAGCTTTGTGAAATATTCTGTTGCTCCTAGATATATCCCAGTAGAGATTCTACTTTAAAGACCTCACAGTCATAGCAGAGAAGTGTGTGCCTGGGGGAGAAGATTAGGAAGCACTGCCTGGTTAGTTTCAGCTCTTACTGATCCACAGGGGTTGAAGGGTATTTCTGTGGATTCAGAGAAATGCCATCCTTTCCTGCTGTTGTACTTTGCTGATAGCTGCCCTAACTTCTGATGTGCTCTTTGTTTAAAAGCTGCTATAATCTGTTCATACTGGTAGGCTAAAACCTTTGACAAAACATTTTAAAAACATTTCACGAGAGCCCCTGCTTCCCACTCTTGTGCAATGTTGCTGCCTACCCCAGGAGTTTCCAGCAAGCCAGGCCTCTGCACATATAGTGCCTACGTATATGAAGTAAAGGGGAGGAACAAAGCCCCGAAGAGAGCCCTCAAACATCCTCTTTTGAAAGGCATTGAAATGCTCTGTCTGCCATCTCACCATCTACCTTCTCCCTGCTGCAGCCTGCTGGAGCGCATGCCCTCACCATGATAATGAAGCACATTCAGCTCAAAATGACCTGCCCTGGTTTCCTGCTGCTCCTCTGCCAGGAGCTTTCTGCTTGTGAGTGTGGAGGTCACCCACCCCGTGACCCCCAGGATGGGGCAGAACAAGGAGGATCATTCTCCTGCTCCATGGGCTGACTCACGTTTCTCAAAGTCCAGGATGCAAAGTGATTTACATTCCTAAGCAGCAAGTCATGTTTCTTGAAACTAGGATGTGGGCTTCTAGCTTGGGAGCAATTCTAAGAAAAGGCCAAATTTGTGCAGCTTCTGAGAAAGGAAGAAGCAGTTCATGGGGCCAGTGTGAGTGCAGACATCACACATTCCCAAGCATCTTGCACAGTGGCTGGAAGCTGTGACAGGAGTGAGCACAAACCCACTAAAGATCATCCTCTTTGACCATGTGTGCTCTGCCAGGAAATGATCGTGTTTTAGGGGTTAAATCTGCCCAGATGATATAATCAAGTAGCTGTGCTTTCTTTTAGACATTCTGGCCCCTTGTTCAGTGCTGATTTTCTGGTTGCCACGTTCTTTGAAGATGGTCAATTTGACTTGCAACCTATGTGCCATGTTTGGGGCAGAGGACATATCTTATAAAACAGGTATTTACAGATCTATTACTTCACCCCCAAAACATGAAACATTTTGATATTTAAATACAAATGCAATGAAGAAGTGCCATTTCTCGCACATGTAGTTCCAGTATCTGTTGTGAACAGAACCATCTTCCTGCCAAGAGTTTCAGCTCAGGTATTACCTAATGAATCCTTCTCTTCCATTTCTCCTTCAAATGTTCTTCTAAGATGCTAAACCAGATCAATATTTTCACTGATCACATTTTCAGACTTTCAGTAATTTTGAATGTAGCCAGCTGCATTCTAGAGTATCCTGTCTCCCTGTCGTTGATCAGAATCCAACTCATCACTGAGCAGCCTACAAAAACTTAATCTGCTCTCTCAGTGCTACCAAATCTCAGTAGCCAGATCCTCTAATGGTTACCAAAATTTATGTGATTGATGAAATTTTATACAAGCTTTACAGGTTGGGGATTTTTAGCAGCAGTTATGAAACTACAATTTTGTTTTGTTTTTACATGTGCTGACCTCATTGCCTAATTACTCTTGCTGCAAAATACTCCAGAAGTTTTTCAAGCCATTTTCTAAACACCCTTTGAGCTGCAAGTCCTTACCAAAGCTTTAATTGCTGAAGCACAGATTCTTTGACAACTTTAAAACATAAAAATAAGCAAGGCTAATCTTGTTTGAGTGCAGGCATTGTTCTGCCTTTCTTAACTGTTGGTTTCTCTTTTCCAAATAGTGAGTTAAATTAAATGGCAAACTGGGCCCTGACCTGACAGGAATTTGTTTGCCCACAGGCAGTGGATTCTACCCAGCAGTAAGTTGCCTGCTGGGAGAAAAAATATGATTTACTTACAGAAGCACACTATGATTGTGACATAATTACTGAAATTCACATATTTTGCTGCCTATGTTGCTTATTTCCTTATAAAGGTTTCATTTTATGCTGTCCACAAAAAGGACTCTTCCAGTAAGACGCAAAACATTATAGAGGTTTAATTTATTTATGTAATTTCTCAGCCAAGAGTTCACTCACTGCCCAAGAAGCTGTGTTGGAAATGTGATTAAATACCATGGCTTACCTCACACAGCCCAGCTAATGTGCAACATGAGAGGTTCTAAAAAATGCAAACCTGGTTGTAAGTCTTTGCATTAATTGTGGCTTTACTGTTCAACAGCTGTTTGATTACAGTGTGTGATGACTTCTGTTTCAGTATCCTTACAAACAGCTTGCATACTGTGTTTTATACCCCTTGGAAGATTAAAAAAAAAAAGCCATCAGACACATCTTAAAACCTAGGACTTATAACTGAAATCTTACAAGCTTCACAGGGATCTGCCCTTTCCAGATTTGAATCTGAAAGCTGATTTGTATAGATGTTCACTTAATAACATGTTCTCCATGTGTTTTTCCAAGAATGGATGTTAGGATGCTACTAGAGGAAAGGTAGGATTATAAATAAGTAAGGTAAGAAAATTAATTCTTACACTGAAAAATCAAGAAAACTTACATTTTTAAATTCTAGTGTAATTTCAGGACAGCTTACTATTTCTTTGTGTAATACAATGCCATCCTTTCTAAAGTCAAAGTTGGTATGTATGGTCATCAGGACAGGGTTGTCTCTTGTAAAAGTGGCACGCAAGGGGCCCATGAGCAAGAAACCAATTTCTGTGCTGCAGCCAACAGGGAAAAGAGGAAATCTGATCTAACCCATCTCTGCAGCTCCTGTAATAGCTGCTCTGTGACAGTGGTGACAGTGAAACCTGCAAGCTATACCTCCCCCTGTACCTGTGCATTTGCTGTGTAACTGTCTGATTCCTCTATCTTTGTTATAGTGTTTTGCATGTATATTTCGGAAATTAAAGGCACAGTGTATCCTGGTAAGGTATTAGGTGTGCAGGCTCTCTATATTATCATCTGACTTCATTGATCCAGACACAATAGGTATTTTTAGTTACTTCTTGTGGCACAGTAATGATTTCTGTGTCTCACACACCACTCAGTCTGTCAATAAATCCAAGGTCAGCAACAGTGGGATGTTAGCTCACAATTAGATAGGACAAATGCTTGGTATACTAGTGTTTTGAATATATAAAAGTCATACTTAGACCCAGCTAGTTGAAAAAATTCAGTCCAGAAACTTACTCCAAATATATGACAATGGTAACTGACTTCTCTCCATAGTATAATAGTATAATCTGTCTGCGGCAGATTTCAGTTTATACAATTGTTGATATCAAAACCACCTAAAAATATTAGAGTAAAAGTCTGAAACTAATTAAGATATGGGTCAAGAGTAGATATTTCATATCTTTATTACATTGTTGTTCAAACTTACATCATACATGAAGCTTTTTCTATAAAGCCTTTTACTACTTTATGCATCTGTTAAAAGATTTAGAATGGAAAAATCCAAGGTGTGTCTTGTGTGGAAAAGCCCAATAATAAATTCCTGCTGCTTCAGCACATTATTTTAACAAATATATTGAGTGAAAAGACTGGCTGAAGATTTAACATAGTACTTAAATTCTTACCACCATTATTTTCTGAACTTTCAAATAAAGGCCATGCAATATGGATGGATGAATTTTGAAATATCCATTGTTGGTTCAGGTGTTCAAATTAAGCTTTCCCTTCAATCAAAGCTTGGCACTTAACCCAAGATTCCAAATGTGAACTAAAAGAGATTTTTCTTTCATTTTAATAAAAGTGTGTGTATATACATCACAAAACACTTTACATAATATAATGCAATATATAATATAATGCAAATATAACTTATTTTACTTTGGGCAACTTCCATTCTGTAGCAAGAGTTATTTTATCATCAGAAAAGCGTGATGAAAACTGTTACATAGCCAAAATCCTGAAATGATATGTTCCCAGCACAAAACTTGTAACTTTCACAGCAATTATTACTTTTATTAAAGAACTTCCCTTGCATATAGAAAAATTTCAAATAAAGATGTATAATGTAAGTTCCAAAAAGGTGACCACGGGGCCTAGAAAGGAGAAGACAATGTTAGACTGCAAGAAAACTGTGTTTTTGAAGAATTTCTTGTATGCAATGAGCACTGACCCAGTTCAAGGTCTGGTTCTTGTGATAATGCCATTGCCACTTCTGGGGAGAGGCTTTGCAGTTTGTTTCTTCCACAGGTAAGTAATTCCCATCCAAAAGACCAGAGGCTGGCCAAGCAAATATGAAATTTAAACAGTGAGGTCAGAATGGCTTCTCTTAATAGCCTCTAAATTGAAGCTTGGAAGGAAACTGGTTTTCTGTCTCCTTTTATTTTTAAATATTTCAACTTACTAGTTTCCTGCAGTAGGATGAAAACAAGACCAGCTGAAGCCTTTTTGAGAGAAAGAAGAAAACACCCCACTCCATACTTGTTCCATGTTGCAGCTTACGAGGCCTCTTGCTTCCTCTCTTTTGGACACGGCCATGTCTGGAGAAGAGCAACTACATTTTCAAAAGAGGAAATGGAGGCTTGCTCCACCATTTCCCCCAGGAAATTTCTCACCCATCATGTCTGCTGGACAGAAAGTTCCAAACTCCAGGACAGTTCTTTGGATATTTACCTTGTCCCAGTTCCTAGCAGAATCTGGAGACACATGTGAGAATGTCCCACTTCAAAATAACTGGCCTCTGCTTCCAGCAGGTCTTTAGAGAAGCTGTCTGTGTGGGGAAAATGTGAAATGCTTATTATATGAGTTTAATATTTAGTATTCAACTGGCGTCAGCCTGCTCAATACGTGAGGACCTTGTCACAAGCCTGCCATACTGAAAATGGTCTCTTTTTTCCTGCAAATTGTTATTTGGTTAATTTTTCCCATTTCACTTTTTGAATAATTTGGCCCATTTCAGTTTTGTCCCTTAAAAAATCAACAGATGATAATTCTTCTTAGCCACAGAAAGGTTATGATGGAGGTAGTTCTAATTTCTGAATGAGCAGGTAAATCCTAAGTGCTGTAAATCAAGTAGATGAGGCCAAAGGCAACTTGGCTGAACAGGGTCATTCTCTTGGAATTAAGGTGGAAAAGGAAGATTTATGGACAGAGGAAGCATCACACAGAAGAACACAGAGAGACTGCCTGCTGCTGTAGGGAGAAAAACTGTGCAGCCAAAGCCTAGTTTGAAGCAAAATTGACCAGAAATGTGGGGGAAAATAAAAGGTTTCTTCAAATACACAGATAGCAAAAGGCTGTGGTGAAATAACATCAGCCTGTTACAGGATGAGGGTGGTCACCTCACTAAGAGGGACAGAGATGGGGCAGGTGTGTTTACTGCAGTAAACTGCAGCCACTGCTCTGAAACAAGTCAAGCCAGTATGGCTCAGTAGCAAAGGTCCCACTGCCTCTTGTTACCCTCACAAGGAGCTGTGAAGATGAGATGAGACTTCCTTTAAAGTTTTCACTGCCAAGAACGTAGAGATAAATCTTCAAAGAATTCCTATGCAGAGATGCCCTTCATGGGCTGGGCAGGGCAGAAGGGCTGTTTGGAGGCTGGCTCCAGCCCGGCCATGTCCTGGGGGATCTCAGTGCTAGCAGTGGGAGTAATGTCTCCTCTGCTTCCTCCTAAATCCAGCCAGGAAGGACATTTTGAGTTTTAGGATCAAACCTCAGCTCCTTCATCTGACAGGAGCTGAGCATGAGCCTCATAAAAACCTCATGTCAGCACCCTGGAGACCTGTGGAGACAGCAAGGGGCAGAGAAGGCAAAAAGAAGCAGAGATGCACTATTGGTAAAGTAACAACTTTTATTAGCATCAAAATTTGTCTACATCAAATCCTAAATGGGTCTGTAACTCTCCTAATCTGGGCCCTTTTCCAGATCCCTCTGTTCTTCTGCCAGCTGCTTCGGTCCTATAGTTCCTCAGATCTTGCTGTTCCACAGCCTGGAATCCTTGGACCACAAGCATAGCCTTGTGCAGTATCTCACTTCTGATCTCCTGAGCTGTGTCCAGCAGATCTGTGGCATTGCCTGTAGGTTCCTGCTTCTGACTCTCTCCTGACCCACAGGCTGAGGTCACGGCTCAGCAATCTCTCTCGAGCTGAGGTGTTGAGGACAGTAGAGGTAAGGAGGCTGTAGCCATATCCTGCAGGACTGGCAATTGCTTCAACTGGGCTTTTTTTCTGGTCCTGCTGCTCCTTCACCTCTTGGAAGGGTCTCTTGGAAGGGACCACACAATGGGCCTTCTCTACAATCTCAGTTCTGATGCAGTTGTCCATGTCCAGCAGAGCTGGGTTATCGACTGTGGGGCTGTGTTGGGCATGTGCTGGGCTCTCTGCTCCTGATGCTCTGGCTGTTGCTGTTGTCACCTTGTCCCTGCTTCCTTTTTGCTCCCACTTCTCTTCTGGCTCCTGGACAGGTTCCTGCACCATAAGCCAGGCCTTCTTAACAACCTCAGTCCTAGTGTAGTCAGCCATGTCCAGCAGAGGTGGGGTATCGACTGTGGGGCTGTGCAGGGCATCTGCTGGGCTCTCGAGCCCCTCTGCTCTGGCTGTGGCTGCTGTCACATCATCCATGCTTCTTTCCTGCTGCCATTCTTCTTCTGGCTGATGGACAGGTTCCTGGATCATAAGCCAGGCCCTTTTAACAGTCTCAGTTCTGATGTAATCAGCTGAGTCCAGCAGTAGCAGAGCATCGGTTGTGGGGTTGTGCAGACCAGCTTCCAGATTCTCTGCCCCTGTTATGGCTGTGGCTCCTGTCACCTTGTCCTTGCTTTGTTCCTGGCCCCACATTTCTCTTGGTGGCTTGTCAAGTCCCTGGACAAGCACAGTCTTGTCCACGCCCTCAGCCCCCATGGTCTGGGCTGCGTCCAGCTGAGTCAGGCCATGGGCTGTGGGGCCATGTGGAGCAGGTGTCTGGTTCTCTGCCCCTGCTGCTCTTGCTGCCTCCACGAGGGCAGAAGAAGCTGGTGGCTCTGCCTCCTCATGTTTGAAAGGTGTGTGGTGCTCCTCTTCCTCGAGAGCTACAAGCAGTGCAGAATCAGCCAGCTGGGCATCTGCAGGATGCACTGGGGCAGGAGATGCTCTCAGCAGTTTGTCAGCTGCCTCTCCTGCAGCCTCTCTGCCCACACTGCTGCAGCAGCTGGGACCCTCCCTGGGACCAGTGTTCTCCTCCAGGCCCAAGGAACTGACCCCGTAGTGGACTAAGCTTGCAGGAGGTGATGCAACAGCATCTGTCCCTTGGGACAGCTCTGTGTCTATTGCATCTTGCCATTCCTCCTCCTCTACCAGCTCAGTGTCAATGGCATCTTCCCATGCCTCTTCTTCTGAGAGCTCTGTGTAGATGGCATCTGCCCATTCCTCTTCCTCAGACAGCTCTGCATGAATGGCATCTTCACACTCCTGTTCCCTGGCCAAGGCCACTGGCTCGATGATTGGAGATTGGGCTCCTAGCGGCTCCAGTATCATCTGCTTATCCAAGATACCCTCTGTGAATCTCACTGTCACCTGTGGTGTGGCACAGCCAGCCACCCATGAGAAGCTTGTGCCCCTGTCCAGTCCTGTCTCAGGCCATCCCATTCCATCCTCAGCACTCACCTGCCCAGGTGTGTCATTGAGTCCCCCACAGCACCTCAGGGAGAAACACTGTCCCTGGCTCTCTGACTGCTGGAGCTCCCTGTCCTGCAGGTCATCCTGCTGCTGTGCTAGGGTGACTTTCCAGAGCAGGCCCCGTCTGCCTGCACTTTTGGCTGGGAAGCTCCTATTCAGGTCCTCGGGAGGCCTCCTCTTAAAGGACAAGATGACCTCCCTCACAAAGGGCCCCTGCTTCTTGTGCCCCCACAGCCACGTAGTGCTTTGGCAGAACTCAATGTGCACTGACAGCCCCAGTGGCTCCTGCTGTACTGCTTGCTGCTGGTGGCCTGTCCCTGCTCCAGCATCCCTGCTCAGGGATGCTGATATAGCCAAGCCAAGTGCCTGTGCCGACCATGCTGCCAGCTGCTCCTCCTTCTCCATGGTTGTCTTTGGCATCCTCTGCCTCAGACCTGTTAGCATTGCCATGGGCAGCTGCTGCTTCCTGAGCGAGGTGCTCTTCTAGATCACTGCATCACAAACAGACACTGTTACACCAGGCCACTGTCACAAAGGGCCATGCCCTGGCATCACTCTCGAGGGCAGGGCAGATCTCTGTGATGCTGGCTGGGTCCTGTGAACTGCTACTGCCTGGGCCATGGCACAAGGGAAGGCAAAAGGGGGAAGCCAGGAGGTTTCTTTCCCTGCCTGAGAGCCCAGTCTGGATTGTATCCCCCAGAGAGCCAGGGAAGGTCAAGCTCCAGACCTTTGCCATGGGCCACTGTTGTCAGGTCTGGGCAGGGCAGCACATCTGAGATGGAAAAGTTATTTCAGCGACCATAGCTTTTAATATTTAAAATCTGTATGATGATTAGAGAAAGAGATGAAGTTGGGAACTGAGCTTTTGAGGAGTACTAGCATACCCTGGTTGGACTGGATATTGCATTGGGCTGAACTTGGTGCTCTGTGACGCTGACCAGAGGAATGCAGAATTTCAAAAAGCAGTGTATTTTTAGGACTCCCTGGCTCTGGCTGGCTAAGTTTCCCACTCCTTTTGAAATGGTTCAATTTACCAATATTGATATGAGTTCAAGGAGATTTTATCTCATGACATCACAAACATGGACAGTTTTACATTTCTCGTAGCCACAAAGTTCCTGCTCCGTCACTGACCAGGAAAAATAGGTGGAAGCTGCTCCTTATCAGCAAATCTCTGACCAGAGACAATGCAGGTGATTGCATGAGATCACACAAAGCAACAATCTCGATGACAACCAGAGTATCAAGTGTAGTTACTGCCTCATGCAGATAACTTGATTGGATGCTCCTAAAAATGCCACAGGCAGTTGGTGAGATTTGCGAGCCAACAATGTCTGCCATGGAAAAAAATAGAGAGATGTGCACAACTACATGGCTTCCTGAGGAATGTGTTTTGCCCAGCTCCTGCTTTTTCCTTGTCTTGGCTTGAGGGCCACAAAGACTCTCGGATGCTGCTCTTTCATTCTGAGGAATGCTGGTTGCATACCAGCATCAGTCATCTGATGCAGGCTTTTGGAATCGAGCCTTGAGTGCCAAAACGTTGGATGGCTTCATTTCACTTCAAGTTCATAGAACCAAAATGTGTCATCAGGCCAGCCTTGCCAGTTCTGTCATCACTTGCATTTTTCATGGAGGCTCCTCCTGACTTTTGGATAGTCCAGGAGACAGAAGTGGTTGCTGTGGCACCATTCCACTTACGTTCCCTTCAGTCATTGCATACTGGCAGTGAGCCTTTCAACCTTAAATGACGAAGGTTCAGAAAATATTCAGCTACATCATAAAAATCCAAGGATCTATGAAGTACGTTTTTAAAACCTTTCTTTACCTTGTGGCATTCCCAACTTTTTATTTACAAAACTCTGGCCTAACTTTTATCGCACACTCCTATGCGTGTTAATATAATCACATGTTGAAGTTGAAGAAGTCAGAAGTTGCCCCTTCCAATTTTCTGTTCCTAATCTCAGCCTGAAGCAGAAGTGGCAATTCAGTTCTAAACTTCTGAACTCTCATTTTTAAAGGCTTCTACTTTTTGTAATAGGAAGATTGTGGTAGCTCACCAAGAGGGACACAGACGAGGCAGGTGTGTTCACTGCAGTCTTTCCTTCTTCCCCATGGATGATGAACCAAGAGGGTCTCAGTGGCCTGAGCTGCAGAACCACAATAGCGAGAATGATCAATTCCCCTTTGACTCTGAACACGTCTGGGATCCGCTGCTCCATCTGGATCCCTACACATCTGTTGAGGGACTCATCAGAGAATGCCCAGAGAGCTGGCTGCTGTCATTGCAAAGCTTCTCTGGAAGATTTTTGACCAGTCTTGGGAATCCAGAGAGGCCCTGATTTTCAAGAAGGGTGAGAAGGAGAAGTCTGGAAATTACAGGCTTCTCAGTGCCTGGTAAAATCATAGAAAAGGTTCTTCTGAGGAGTACTGAATTACACAATGCAGTCACTGATCACAGCCAGCATGGCTTCATGTGGTGAAAGTCCTGCTTGTCAAACCTAACTTCCTTTCATGACATGGTAACCTCCTTGATCACCTAGTGGATCAAGGGAAGTGAGTGGATTTTTTTTAATCCTTTTGCACTTCAGCACAGCTTTTGATACTGCCTCTCACAGGATCTTTCTGGGCAAGATGTCCAGCTCACAGCTGGACAAATACATCATGTTGTTATAAGTTATTGGTTAAGTTATGTCTGAATTGTTGATGTTTGTGTAGGTGTGTGATGATTATTTGTTGTTGATGTTTTGTGTCCTTGTAAAGGGTCAACATTCCTGGCTCTTTGTCCCTCACTCCATCCCAGTACCTGATCTTGCACCCACACACACTTCTGCTATGCCCTCTGAAATGGCATGTGACAGCAAAGACTCATGGGAGTGCCATTTAATGGTAAAAACCCTTAGAAATAATGAGCCAACATAACATCAAGGACTGAAAATGGTACTCCCAGGTGAAGAAAACAGTGAAGGAAAGAGAATCATCAACCAGAGCCTTTCTCATCCGGTCGCCATAACATGGACAGCATCTGGTTGGCATGACTCCTCTGGACTAGGAGCTAGCAGCATCTCCCCAAGGACTCTCATGAGGACAGAAGCCCCAGCGCTGCTGAAGGACAAAGCTGCTCTTCTCCTTGTCTGTGTTGTCCAGTGCCAGGAACAAGTGGTGGTGTGTGCAGCCCCTCGAGTTCCCCACCCAAAGCTGTCCTCAATAAAGGCCTAAAAAAAGACCTGATCTTCTGACCCACTTATTTCAGACTGGGGGCTCGTCCAGGATAGCCAAACTGGAAGAGGACCAAGGACGGGGCGGCTGCCCACCCCATTGGGCCTCTGGGGGACAGCTGGCTATGCCGGACCCAAGAGGACAGCCTGGGACCAGCAACGCCGAGGAGCGCCGGGATACTGGTGAGTATAGCTGGTGGCAGGAGTAGGAGGTGAGCGAATGGGGTGTGAGTGAGACAGGGGCCGGCAGCTTGGACTCCCCCGAACTGAGTGTGGGCCCCCTCAGTACCACGGTTCCAGACTCCCGCGAGAGGGCCAGCCAGGAACAGAGAACAGAGAAGAGGCCTAACAAGGCCTAGTGAGTGCTTGAGGCGCCTCCTGGGGATAAAGAGTGTTCCCCCTGGGTGTGCAGGGGATAGCCAGTGTGAGTGGCACACAAAAGGGGGTAGGCCCCTCCTCATTTGGGCTAAGCAGCTTGGGTTACTCTGGGCATGCGGAGCCCTAGGCCTTGTGTGAGTCACCCACTTTGCTAGCACCCTACAGCTCGGCGACCCTGGGAGGAAGGCCACCAGCTCTAGGAGTGCCCCTTCAGTGTCGAGATTGAGGGGGAGGTTTTAGGTGGCCTTACAGATCCTGGGCTGGGCACCTTTTTCAAGAAGGTCCTGCTTAACAACCCAAAGTATTCCTATTCCCATCCCTGCCCCCAAAACCTTCCAAAATGCTTCTCCGTGTGCTGAAGCGGAAATGTTAGGTACAATAGATGGTGGCCTAAAGGCCATACCTATAACACCAGATATCAGACAAAAAATCTGAACGAATGCTACCTCTGAGGGAAGTACCCGTGGGAGGTGCTGGGGGGGCATAGAGTTTGTAAATGCACCATTGCATTTACACTCTGAGGTGAGGAGCTTTAAAAAGGAGATCAAAAGTTTGCTAGAGGACCTGATAGGAATATCACAACAATTGGATCAGTTCTTGGGTCCTAGTATATATACATAGGAGGAGCTAAATTCAGTTTTGGGTATACTTTTTCCTCCAGAGGAAATAAAATTAATTCGGGCTGCAGCAATGAGAATGTGGGAAAGAGAAAATCAAATTAGTCTTAGGGGAGAAGAAAAGATATCACAAAATCCACCAAATTTGGATCCAAACGAAGAGGATGGGAGGAGAAATTTGAGGGACTATAGAACTTTAATCATAAAGGGATACAGGAAGCAGTTCTAAGACCCAACAATGCCAAATTAGTGTTTGACAGCCAACAGGAGAAGGATGAGTCACCAAGTGTATGGCTCGAAAGATTGAAAAGGAACTTTCAATTGTATTCTAGTGTGGACCTGGAAAGTCCAGAAGGACAAGTGTTAGTGAAAATTCAATTTGTCACTAAAGCTTGGGTGGATATCAGAAAGAAATTAGAAAAGCTGGATGACTGGCAAGAAAAAGGTTTAAATTATTGTTAAGAGAAGCACAAAAGATATATCTAAGGAGAGAGGAAGAAAAGACTAAGACGAAGGTGAAGATCATGGTGGCAGTTGCAAGAGAGCATGGGAATTGGAAAAAGTGAAAATTGGAAAAAGTGAACTAACAGGAGCTAAAAGAAGTGAGCCAAGGGAGACTGGAAGGAGCGAACAAAAAGGGAAAGTAGGAGAAGAGAAAGAACCAGACAGAGGGAGGAAAACATCAAGGATGGATTTGGTTTGCTACTATTGTAATGGAAAAGCTCATATAAAAATTTATCGTAGAAAAAGGGAATGGGATGAAGCAATAGAAAGAGAGCAGGATGCTTTGGAGAAGATTTTAAAAGGGGAAGGGGTGTCAGGGCTCTACGCTCTGAGGGATAAAATTAAACATCCAGATGAGTTCTTGGTAAACTTAGACGTTGGCCCTCAGAGCAAAGATTATGAATTTTTAGTAGACACTGGTGCAGATAGAACAAGCATTAAAGAAATACCGGAAGGGTGTAAATTAAGTGGTCGTATATGTAAAGTAAGAGGTGCTGAGAATAATTCCATTGATGTATCTATTAGAGAAAGGGTGCACATAAAAGGGAACTTTTTAAAATGATGTTAAAAGAGAAAGATGAAAAAGGTATAGATCCGAAAGTGTGGGTAGAAGAAGGAGGTCATGGATTGTTGCATATTCCTCCCATAAAAATTAGAATGAAACCCGATATACCACCAATAAGTATCAGGCAATACCCTATTTCTGCAGAGGGAAAACAAGGGTTAACACCAGTAATTAGAAGTTTAATTGAAGATGGACTTCTAGAACCATGTATGTCTCCACGTAACACCCCAGTATTGCCAGTAAAGAAACCAGATGGTACGTATAGATTGGTACAAGACTTGAGGGAAGTAAATAAACAAACTATCACTTGTTGTCCAGTGGTAGCTAACCCATATAATCTTGAGCAAAGTATCATCAAAGCATGCATGGTTCAGTGTAATCGATCTGAAAGATGCTTTTTAGTCCTGTCCTTTGGAGACAGAAAGTAGAGGTTTGTTTGTCTTTGAATGGAAGATGAAGATACTGGGAGAAAGCAACAACTACAATGGACCAGGTTACCACAAAGGTTTACAGAATCGCCCAATTTTTTAGCCAAGCCCTAGAAGAACTAATAAAGCAATTTGCACCTGTCCTGGGTTGATGTTTTGACTGACTCCTCACCCTGCCCCCCCTTGGCCATGAAGCTGTCTGCTCCCGGGGGAGGGGCCGCCTGGGCTCTGCTCTGCGGACAGGCCTTGGTTTGCTGCGGGTTTGGCTTAAGGGCTTCGCTTGGGGGGAGGGGAGGGGGGGCTCGGGCAGGGCGCGGTTTCTTGCTTGGCTTTGGCTGCTGCTGCTTGTGGCTATCGCTGCTGTGGTGGTGGCTCGTGGCCTGGTTTGTTAGTTAGCTGTTTTTTGCTTGATTTTTTGGCTTTATATTGCTTGAATTATTTGGTTTAGCTCGCTGCTGTTTAAGGCTTGCTGGCTATTCCGGCTGTTTTTTTCTTTCTCTCTCTCCCCCTCTCCCTTCTCCCCCTCACCTCCCGAGGATCAGCACCAGCTCCAGAGGGACCCTGCGGCCTGCCTCTGGACACCGGCCAGAGAAGCGTTTCGCCCTTCTAGCGAAGATCGAAGCGTCCAAGTTTCTCTCTCTCTCTCGGTGAAAACTTTTTTTGTCATCTGGGTCTGTGCTGGGAAGTGTTTCTCTTGTATGTGTTAATAAATAAGTTTTTTCCACTTTTCCCCCTGAGTGAAATATTTTTTTCTTAAGTCCGGTGGGATAAAGAATTGGGGGTTTATTTCCTGGGGAGCTCTTCTGGGGGTTTTCCCCCTAAGTTTATCCAAACTTGGACAGCACCAAATGGAGAAACCCAGGCTCTGCAATATGTGGATGATCTATTAGTCTCAGGAGAATTAAAAGAGGATGTCCAAAAGACCACAGTCAAATTATTAAACTTCTTAGTGGATAAGGGCCTAAAGGTGTCCAAAAAGAAATTACGATTTGTGGAACCAGAAGTGAGACATTTAGGACATCTAATTGGAAAAGGATACAAAAAGTTAGACCTAAGTAGAGTACAAGGGGTATTATCATTGCCAGCCCCAAAAACTAAAACAGATGTAAGGAAATTATTAGGGTTAATTGGCTACTGTAAATTATGGATAGATGGTCATACGCAATTAGTTAAATTTTTATATGACAAGTTAATGCAAGATGAACCTGTAGATTGGAATGACAGTGATGAAAGAAAATTGACTGACCTGAAATAAAAATTAACGACTGCTCCAGTGTTAAGTTTACCTGATTTGGATTGATTATTTGAACTGTTTGTTAATGTTGAAGAAGGAGTAGCTTATGGAGTTATTGTACAGGAGTGGTGTGGAGTTTGGAAACCAATAGCCTATGTGTCCAAATTATTAGACCCAGTTGTTAGAGGACAGCCGACTTGACTCCAGGCAGTAGCAGCCACCCTAACTTTAGTAGAAGGCTACAAGCTGACCTTCGGGAACAAAATCAAAGTGTACACTCCACATGACCTGAAAAGTATACTGAATAAAAGAGCCAGCCAATGGATCTCAGACAGCAGACTCTTAAAATATGAACTAATTTTGAATAACAGTTTTCTGATATTGGTAGTTATATTTTTGATAATATCATTGTGGTTATCTATTGCCACGCAACATTCTGATGAGTTAAATTTCCCACATACACCCCCTTCTTCAGCCAATAGATAATCCAATGCCAATCTGTTTTGATAGGTCATTGTTCTTATCTGTCAAGATTGGGCCGAGAGCAAGTCCATAACAAAGGTGGACTGGTCGGAGACAATTTCCAACAGTGCTTGTAGTCAAATTATTCTATTTTAACATATATATTGGGGTTCTATAGCCCCATGACCCATCTTGGGCCCAGGTGGCAAGGCCATAAGTGGCTATGATCCTTTCTGATAGCCACTCCTCATCCCCCCACTTCTGTGTTCCCCCTATTTGTATGTCCCTTTTCTTTCTTGTCAGTTCATCATAGAGGGGTACTTCTAGATATTGTCCCTCAGCTCAGGGGAGTAGAAAAAAAAGGTGGTTTTATAATATCCAATGTGCAACTACCTGCCCAGTTTCTTGGGAATGTCACATAAGCAGTTTTCCCACAAATCCAAAAGAGACCTTTTGGGGGTCTCCAATATTGGGGCTGTTTCTCCAAATTATTACTGTCTTTACTCCAAAATTTAGAGACATGGGGATAATCTAAGAAGGGGTTAGGTTCTTTAGTGATGCATTCATATAATTTTTCTCTCTCGACGAATGAGCATTGTCATGAATCTTTTTGCTCCCTAGACCAGTATAAATTTGATGGCTTCGGGATCCACCATTGGTGGCTATCATTGAACACATAATACCTTTTACAATGTAGCTCACTTACGTAAGTGATGTGTTTGGAACATCTCCTCCATATACATTCTTTACCTATTACTTCTGCTTTTAAGTTCCACATTTCTTCTTCCAGTCTTTCATCTGGTCCAGGTTCTTCTTTCTCTAATACCCTTAAGATGTCCTGTGGGCTTAAAGAAATCCCTTCCCATGGCCAGATTTCCGCCATTCAGGTGCCACCACAAATCCAGCAATTAGTAAGATTAAATTCATTACTTATCTTTTCTGCCAAGTCTAAGAATAGGTTCTTTCCTTCTCTCCCTTGAATCTCGGGTACTTTTTTAATTATCCCCATTAATTCCCTTTCTCAGATTATATCTGGCTCATAACTTCCCCTATCAGCTCCTGGTTTTACAGATTTCTTTTCAGAGCAGATCCATTTCTCTTTGATAGGACATTCTCCCAGCAATTTTTGTTTAAAATTCCCTATATTTTTGTATAGTCAATAGGTTTTGCCATCCTCAACACAAGTTGTTAATCGTAAAAGGTTGACAAAATTGGGACTTGGATTATTGTGGGTTCTAACTAAAGTGGGTTAGAGGACAGCTATCCGGGAGTCTCCTGCATAAAATGGGTAGCAACATTTGTCACAGGACACAGCTCCTCCTCCTTGAAGGAATAATCCACAGTTCTCATTGGATCCTTCCTTTCAGACTCCTCCCCTAACCTACCCTATATAAGTATGCATCCTACCCTGACCCTTGCCTTTTCTGGTGCATCCCCACGCTGAGCTTGGCTTATGCTGTTTGTTGTTTTGATATTAAGAGCTATTTTATTTATTGGGTCACCAAATCATGCCTGTCCCTCATTTTATTCGCCCCTTTTGGGACTCTGCGCTGACTTCCCGAGGTAGCACATGCTCCAGACTATCCAGGCCAGACCAGATGTGCCACAGAAAGGGCCCTGGGGCTCTGGGTCAATGGCAAGTTGAACATGAGCCAGCAGTGCCCTGGCAGCCAGCAGGGCCAGCCCTGTCCTGGGGGCATCAGGCACAGCCGGGCAAGGGAGGGGATTGTCCTGCTCTGCTCTGCTCTGCACTGGGGCAGCCTCACCTCCAGCGCTGGGGGCAGCTTTGGGTGCCACAGTGTAAGAAAGGCATTAAACCATCAGAGAGTGTCCAAAGGATGATGAAGGGTCTGGAGGAGAAGCCATGTGAGTAGTAGCTGAGGTCATTTGGTCTGTTCAGCCTGGAGAAGAGGAGTCCTCACTGCAGTTACAGCTGCCTCATGAGTGGAAGACAAGGGGAAGAGACTGAGGAGCAGATGAAGGAGGTGGGAGTGTTTAGCCTGGAGAAGAGGAGGCTCAGGGGAGACCTTAATACTCTCTACAACTTCCTGACAAGAGGGTGTAGACAGATGGGGGTCGGTCTCTTCTCCCAGGCAACCAGCAACAGATGACAGAGTCCCAAACTGCCACAGGAGGTTCAGGTTGGACATTACGAAGAATTTCTTCACTGAAAGGGTGATTAGGCACTGGAATGGGCTGCCCAGGGAGGAGTCATGGTCCCTGGAGATATGGACTAGACTTATGGAAAGACTGGATGTGGCACTCAGCGCCATGGTCTGGTTGACACAGTAGTGTTAGGTCACTGGTCAGATTTGATGATCTCAGAGGTCTTTTCCAACCTGATTGATTCAGTGATTCTGTCATCTTTTCTTTGTGGTGACCAGTGAGAAAACCCAAGAGAAGTACCTCAAGTTGTGTTTGGTTGAATTTTAGGAAAAGGTTCTTCAGCCAGAGGGTGCTGGGCACTGGAAAAAGCTCCCCAGGGAAGTGGTCACAGTACCAGCCTGACAGAGTTCCAGAAGTGTTTGGACAATGCTCTCAGGCACATGGTGTGACTCTTGGGCTAGTCCTGTGCAGGGCCAGGAGTTACACTTGAGGATCCTTGCAGTTTCCTTCCAACTCAGGAAATTCAGTGATTCTATGACTTCTCACTTTGTAGATGGATTTTATTTATTTACTCACTGGTGTAAAAAAAATAAAAAAATGAAAAAATCTTCTGTTCTCAAATGGTTCCCAGTAAAATAATTGCTTTTAAAAGTTGTGAGTGCACCAATGAATGAATGCTAAACTGTTTGCAAAATCTTAATTAGATTTATTGCAATACTGAAAAAGGCTGAATTTCCACATATTATATAGTCTGCCTCTTGTAACAGGAGCCAGCACAATTTTGATGTAGCATTTTTGTCCAGGAGAGTATTTTGTCCAGTTAATATAATCATGGAATTAAAACATTTGTTTAGCAAAAGGACCGAAGTAATAAGATTTTGAGGAAAATGTAAAAACAAATAAAAATCAGCAGCGTTATCAGAATGTCTTGATTAGAAATACTAAAAATCATCTTACAGTAAAAGTAAAAAGTTAAATTTTATAAACTACTCGCATGTAAAGTCTGGACCACCTTGCAATCCAAAGATGTCTTTTCTTCCCCCCTCCCCCAAAAATAATTAATTAATTATTAATCTCGTTTTGAAACAGTCAATCTGAAATGTTTGCATGATTCGTTGGTAAAACCCGATCTCGTGTTAAAATTTGAAATTAAATTTTAAAATGTTCCTTGTTCATTTTACTAGTCAGCCTCCAGATGGTGACAGTCCAAGCCAAATGTCCATAGATTTTCTACATATTTACCTCAGATATTATCTTCTTTTTTTTTAATAGCTTTCAGAAGTATTCATTGCAACTAAATCAGAAACTACAGACCTAAGAGGGAGTGAGTGTTTTGCTAGCCCCAGGCAGTATCAATTGCCCACAGATGCTCCTCTGACCTAGACCCCCTGAAGGCAGAGCCAGCTTTGCCTGTGCTGAAATTTAGGGAGAACAGGCTCTGCCCTCCTGCTTTGCATTTACATTTCATGTATTTGAAGGCAATTGCCATGTTTTGGCCAATCTTTCCTTCCTCTGGACGAGCAACCCTTTTCCCCTCTTTGTGTGCTCAGTTACCCTTATCTACTGGAATTCCTTAGGGCCACCCCTCCTCCCAGCCAGCAGCTATTTATTAATAGTAATACTGAAAATTCTCAATCAGTCCCCATTTAGGGAAATTTACCAGCATTCCTGCTTGATTTTTTTCTTGCAGTGAAAAACTGAAATGTACCTTGTCTGGTTTCTACCTGTTTAGCACCCATTTAATTATTGATCCACCCAGAAAATGTTTCTTTAATTAAGTTCTGAGAAAGTCTAATAACGGTTTGTGTAAATCCATATAAATGACATATTTCCAGCTTTTCTTCACCCAATGCCTGGTTTGACTACACAGAAAAGTGGAGTGGTTTAATGTCATTTGTTTTCAACTAATCTGTGTCACTTAATCTATTGCCTCCTTATCTTGGAGAGAGTTGTCTGTTTGTCCTTGTATTTTTTAGTGACTGGAATGAAGCTGACTAGGTCAATTATTTTTTTTTTTTCTTCTCCTTTTCCCATTTTTCTCTCTGCTAAAATACTTCATTTCTACTTTTTGCAGCTTTTAGGAATACCTTTCTTTTCATTTTCTCCATGCCAGAACTCTTAGCAGTTCTGCAGCTGAACCACATCACTACCTTCTGTGAATTTCACCAGAATGGTGCATTTAAAAATCACGTATTTACTCCTTACTCTAACCAAAAACTAACTCTAAACCCCCTAATGCAGTAATAATAAGGTGGGTCAGTTGGCCACAGAGACCAGTAACACTGTTCTGACAGCTGTGCTTTGACCTTTGCCTGTAGGGTTGATGCCTTGCTGACTTATATACCCCTTCATCCTTTCCCATTTGAAGGTCTCCTGTCATCATGTCTTTCATAAATGCCTCTAGATTTGATGAAAAGAGCATTGAATTCTCTGGTTGTCTCTGTACATTACAAGCTTGAGCAGACTGGGGATTGTTTTTATCCCAAATCCAATGAAGATCCAAAGAAAACTCCTGAAACACTCTATTTTCCCTTTAAATAAAGCCTGTAAAGTTCTTCAAAGTGTTTTAGCCATTGCTGTCACATGTATGTAAACATGGTGAAAATCAAGGTTGCATCTTGGCTGAAGATCTAACACCACCTGCTGCTTGAGGTGTATCTTTGGTGAAAATTTTGGTGCTGGAATGGAGAGGGTCTGAGTGATGTGAGGTATAAGCTCTTGTTTTTAGGCAGAGCATTGCAAGGCTTCTCGGAGTTGTGAGCTGGTGATAGATTTTTTTTGCATAAACATTATTTTTCTAGGCCATTTCTGCAAGGTCTCTGCAGCATTTGCTGGCTGGAATGAGTGAAGGGGGTATGCTGAGAGAAAGGAAGATAAGCAAACTTAACAAGTGCAGGGAGAGGAAGCTGTACTTCCTCCAAATCATTCTCAGCACTGTTTCTAAGTTGTTTACTTCCTATTTTGATACCTAGAGCAACAAGAGACAAGGTTTCCAAGCAGACTTCAATTGGCCTTAGGCACTGTTTAGCCTCACTTCCTTTCAGGAAGCAATTGTGATAAGGTCTGGGGCTTTGTTCTGGGAGGTTTTTCCATCTATAATGTTGGGAACACACAACTCCGATTTTTCTGCTGGCTTATAAAATTTTTTTGAGGCACCTTAGTATTTTTAAGAGGTGTTTGTGTGATAAACACCAAGGTTTCAACAAGGGCAGTACAGGTACTTTCGAAGATAAATGATTCTGTGTTTCTATTCTATCTGACAGTCTGTATTTTCTGCATCAGCTTACTGCTACTGGCACTCAAATACACATTTTCTGGGGTCCAGCTCTTCCTGATGTTCCAAGTGACCTGAAGACTCCTGATCTCTTCAGTACGAAGAGTGCTTTAAGCTCTTCTTCTCATTCTGTCCCTTTGTGCAAGTGATCTTTATATGTGATCTTAAGAGTTACTAAGTTACAAAATCCTTCCCAGTGAAGCCAAATGATGAAGGAAAGCTTCAGTGCATGCAAGCAAAAGTCATTGGTAGTTCTTTTTGTAGTGGATGCTCAGTTAGCGTTTTAAACTGTTGAAAAGGTTATTTAAGAGTTACTTATAGTTTAGAAATATCCCTCTGTATTTTCCTTTTCCAATGTTGTACCACCTTGGTCCCTACTTCCACCCTTCCCCACTTCTGGTGTTTGCCCTTCCCTTTCCCGCCCTTACCCTAGCCCTACTTCCGGCTGCCTGCCGCTGCAACTTGTCATTCAAACCGCTCCGCCCCATATGCAAAAGACCAGTCTTCCCAAATGGACCCTGCAAGAAAAGGAAACCCTGGCTAGTGTAAAACATCCAGAAATGAAAGAAACGCGATGTTGTATTACAAAGCTACTAATTACCAGCTACTAAGAAATTCTCCAGCTACCAGAGAAAAACTTCCTTAAGATGACCATAACCTAAGAAGTAGTGGACAGAAGGGACACCCCTCAGACAGAACGAGCCACAGTGAGGATCTGTGCGTGCATACAAAACTGGGACTCACTAGGCCCCGACCTTGGATCTTGGTGTCAGGCAGCAGCGGCAGGCGGCGACTATCCTTACTGCCCCATGAATAAAAGAGCTAAATTTTAATAAAGGCCTTGGCCCTGCTTCATTTCCTACACTTTTGAGTGGGCTGTCTATCCAGCTACCTCTGCAACAAGACCCTAAATAAAAAAAGCAGTCCCCCATTGAGTAGTAAAAAAAACGTGGGAAGAATACACAGTACAGAAATACGTGGGACATTCCCTTCACAGCATCCTGCTCTTAGCCAATATGGGAAATTACCATATTTAAGGGTAAGGTATACCCTTTATGTAACATGTTCAGTTCTCGACAGTATTTAAAAGCAACTCTTCTTATTGTCCCTCAAAGTTCTAGTCCTGCTTCAAACTCCAATTGAACTTTGGCCCAACAAATTTTCTCCCTACAGTAGCAAGCAACATCTCTGTATTCTTACCATGCTACCTGACTTTCCTTCCACTGGGCATACACCTTCCTTTTTCATTTTATTTCTAATAGAAGATCCTTGCTCAGCCAAGCTGGCCTTTTGCCTCATCTACTTGACTTTCAACACTTAGGAACTATCTGCTCTTGTGCCATTGGGAGGTGATGCTTAAAAGATGATCAGCACTGATGGACCCCAGCATCTGCACGAGCATTTTCCCAAGGAACTCTATTTACTGTTTATGCTCATGTCCAGGCCTGAAGGTTTGCTGGCACTTTCCTCCTGTTGACAGAGGTTTTAAACTTGAACTATTTCTGTTAGACAAAAAACATATAAATATATCACTGAATGGCTTGGGTATAAAATATAAATAAATCACGGAATGCCTTGGATTGGAAGGAACTTTAAAGATCATCTATTTCTACTCTCCTGCCGTGGGCAGAGACACCTTCCACTAAACCACATCGTCCAAAGCCCCATCCAACCTCCAGGGATGGGACATCTACAACTTCTCTGGGCAACTTGTGCCAGTGCCCAGGGTGTGCCACCACCCTGTTTTAAAGAAATCACCAGTATTGAACTTTGTAAAGGACAGTGTATATAATACGCAAGACTTACGGTAAGTTAAAGGCAAAACATAGATATTATTTCAGTAGGACTAAAAGCTTTCAGAAGTGCAGGTTGAATTGAAGCATCCTGGGGAAAGCAGAAATCATTCTGAACTTTCAGAGGTGATCTTCAGAAGATGAACTTCCACACCAGACATCCTCCCAGACCGTGATGTGCCAAGAAAAGTGAAGCCTCAGCAGCAAAAGATTAAAAGATACAATTCAAATGTGATTTTGGAAGAGAACAGAAGCAATCCAAACCACCTAGAGGAAATGCTCTGAAGAGCTCACTCCCTTTTTCCACAGTAGAGTAGAAAGACATGACCCTATGGAAGGGAATTAAAGGAATGCTAAGTAATAACTAGGACTCAGTATAAATAATGAGGGAGAGTAAAGAATGTATATAACAGGAATGTATAACCATATAAGATTAAGAAAAACCAGCCAAACAAACTAGAAAGAAAACAAAGGCCCATACAAATTTTGCATGGAGTACATTCTTGGCACCATCCTATAGATGGAAATTTAGGAAAAAAACAACTTTAGATGATGAGGATGGTAGGCAGGTAAAGGAGAATGTAGGTATTGAAAATAAAACCAAAAACTTATAGGGATATGAGCTAAAAAATATACACAAGAACACCAGGAAGAAGGATTCAGAGTCAACAGACTGTGGTTTCTCCATCTGGAGAATTATACAGCATCCTCCTGATTCCAAGTGGGCATTGCATCAAAAATGTTAATAGGAGAGACTGTTCTCAGCTTGTGCTGTATAGGCAGCTAATTATTTTCTTACTGGGACAATACTGGCAAGGACAGGTTCCCTGACTGTTTTTGATCCAATCTGGAATTTGTAATTTTATTCTAGAATTGCTGGGTTAGAAATAACCTCTTATAAAGGCATGGGAAGCATGTATTTGGCCTTTGCAAAGAGGGTAAGGGGAAGTTCGTTAGGAGTCCTCCTTTCCTTAAGTATGTCTCAAGGACGGGATGGATGCAGTTCATCTGCTTTCATTCATGAGGCAATTTTCCAAACAGGAGCTCGACAGAGTATATGCATTGTCCCAGTGACTGCCTGCAGAGGATTCAGAAAGCCCAAAGTGCTGTAATATATAACACAGTGCACTGAGTCTGGGTGCCTGAGGAATAGCTGTTCTTATAAAATGTGATTGCATGAAATTCAGGTTTTCCCTGGCAAGGGACAATGAGTGGCAGAGCAGGGATGTGTGCTGCCATGGGTGCTCAGTATAGCCACCACTGGACACTTGTATGTTATGTCTTAGTAACCTGTCACTTCAGCAAGGGTAGTTTTTTACCACTTAAACTCACATAGCTACACAACAGGTATAAAACACAATATGCACATTACCTTTATGAAAAAAACAGCATATTTGCAGTGTTTTGGCAAAATATTCTCTTTGGCACAAATACTGTCAGATTGCAAAAGTGTATAGAAGCTGCAGGTTGTAGATAAACACCAACTGGGATTTCAAGGATGATGATGTTGGCCAGATGCCTAAAACCCAGCTGGCTTCCTTACTTAATTACCTTTGCTCTATGGGCCACAGAGCTTTTAAACATCTATATACAGTAGGAAAGAGTATCCTGAGTGTGCATGCTGCAGTTCAAACTACATCAATACCTAGGCAGAATTTGCAGCATCAAACAGGTGCAGTTGAGAGAAAGACATATATAAAATATGTGCAGGAAGAGTGCAAAGTTCAGGTATATCTTTATCGATTCTGTGACTTGCTAATTAATAGCTACGCTTTGCTAGAAACTTACATTAGAAAAAGCCTAGGTAGGACCTGAAAAGAGGAAGATCTATAAGGTATACTAGTAATTGCAAAAACAGACTGAGATTAATAATTTGATTTTGATGGCAAGGAGAGAGCCCCATTCAGAAACTGATTCCAAAGAAGCAGTCAGGTTGCATTTCACTAATTTTCACTGTGATTTTCTATTTACAGACAAAACTCAACTTGCTTTTACAAGGATTTTGGTCCAACTGCTCAAAACAAATTCCACTTCTTCCTGCACACCATTTGTGGAAAGCTTGATGGTAATCAATTCTGGCATGAGCTGTGTCCTGCAAAGGACGTGTGGGCACAGGGCTCTGCACCATGGAGATGTCTGCCTGGACATCACCATGTGCTGCCTTCTTAGTTTTTCTCGTTGCCAGTATGTAACGGGCCACCCCATGTCTCAGCAGAGACACTTCCTTTGGTTTTTCCTTTTGTTTACAGTTTGATGTTATCATAGATTACCTCAACGGGTTAAAAAATGGGTCTTGCTTGCAAAGGTTGTTTTGAAAAGTTGTCTCTAGGAAGTACTACTGGCGCTGGTGTCCTGCCAGATCACTACACTGAAGTGTAGTAATTGCATTCTCTCCAATGGACAATTTGCTTTAACACTTTAACTTCTTTCAAAAAATAAACCTGAGAGTCTCAATTATATCCTTGTGGTTAGGAAAAACACTATGTTTTACCAGTGGAGCTAACTTGTTATGATCTTAGGTAAAATGTCAACTGCAATAAAAAGTATTTTCAAGTGTCATTTATATACTAAGATTTAAAGAAACATTAAAAAATAATCTATCTGTATTTGCAAAAATCTTTACAACTTCATAGTCTCAGAGACAATGAGGCAAAATGTAGCTTGTTTCTTCCATAGTAATGACTTTGTGCTCACTAAATGCTCAGTGGAAATTTTTTTGGGAAATCATTATAAACTTGGGCTTTAAAAGCACTGATTGCACTTTAGATACTCTTCTAGTTTCTCTCTGATGGATTATGACAAGCAAATTCACAAGGGGTTCTTGTTTCCCAGGAGAGTGGGTGACAGAAAGGCCCTGCAGAGAGACAGTGGGGCAGCCTCACCTTGAGTGCTGGGAGCAGCTTTGGGTGCCACGGTGTAAGAAAGGCATTAAACCATTAGTGTCCAAAGGAGGGCAATGAGGATGGTGAAAGGTCAGGAAGAGAAGCTGTGTGAGGAGTAGCTGAGGTAATTTGGTCTGAGACTGAGGGGACCCCTCATTGCAGTTACAGCTGCCTCATGAGGGGCAGAGGAGGGGCAGACACTGATCTCTGCTCTGTGGTGACAAGGACAGGATGCAAGGGAACTAAAGGAACTTTATAAGGCGGGCAAAGACTATGGGAGAAGGTCCCCATACTTTAAAAACCTGTTGAATGTCACCTTCTCTGCCCACATTCTTGCCCCCCACAATATAAAGAACATTATGTCGTGCCCCCTCTGCTGAATATCTGCTGAATCTCTGCTTCGGGAAAGGGGTTGGAAAAAAACTATTAAAAGGACTCTTTACCAACCTGTCAAGAGGATGAAGCAGCACACCAGCTCACAATAGAACACATCTGTGGAGAAAGTGATTTCACAAGACCTCAGGGCCAGGCCCAGGAAATCCCTGAGCACGTTCTGAATGGTATTAAAAATGCGGCAAAACCAGCACTGATATAGACTCCTGATGATGCCTCCCCGAGATTGAAATTTGCACAAGCGAAACAGGCTTCTGATGAAACCTTTATAAAATTCATTGATAGACTGTAGGGCTCTATTGAAAAAACAAATTGAAAACACAGAAATCCAAAGAGAAGTCTTGTGCAAATTTGGTATCACCAGTGCAAATACTGAACGTAAAAGAATTCTGAGGGCCCTCTCTCTTGATCCAGAGCCCACAGTGGACCAAATGATAGAGGCCTGTGCCAAACAGTCATCAACTGAACTTACAGTAGCAATGGCTGTTTCAAAAGGGACGGCTGAAGCAATTGCCGTGAAGTGTTTTCATTGTGGAGAGATAGGCCACTTTATCAAGGACTGCCGGACAGGAAATCCACTGAGAACTCTCTGCCTCCTTGCAAGCCTCACATGCTGGGTTGCACGAACTGTTGCCATTGTCAGGCTCCTAGTCATTGTCCAAAGCCTTTCCACCAACAGACTTCCCATTGTCAACAGTCAAACTTTCAGGGGAGCGTGGGGTGGTTCCATGTGAGGACAACAAGTGGAAGGCCATTCTGCCCTGCACCTCTTGCTATCTGGGAGGACAGGTACGAGGGAAAGTCTTTTGGCAGTCTTCATACCAGGAGCAATGATTGCAAATGGAAGAAGCTTTCCAGCCTTTGCATATAAAATCCAGGAAACAATTGGTAAGTGCCCTTTCAATACAATTTGACAATGTCTGCTTCTTCAGAGTTCCCACAGGACAATGTGGGCCCCTTAATGGCCTCAAAGATATCTTGGTAATAGGCAACTGCATAGATGGGCCCAATGAAATTCATGTTATTCCACAAGTCCAAACCTTAGGCCCATCTGATGAAATTACTGTAACTGTCTGTTGCCCCAACCTACCATACTTCCTAGTGAAAGGATCTATTATTGCACAGACTTCGCTATTGCCAGACTTTGATGATAAGCTCCCGGAGAGCCCCATGGCATGCTGGGTGGAAGTCATGGGCAAAAAGAAACCGATTATAGAATGTCACCTGCTCGGGAAATTTAGTGAACTTTACTTAAAAGGAATGGCAGACACTGGGGCTGATATCACACTTACAGCCTGTCATAAGTGGCCTGTGAACTGGGAGCTGGCCCCAGTCACCAGGACCATCTCGGGGATTGGAAGAGCCGTTGTCTCCATGAGGAGCAAATATCCCATCCTTGTGGAGGGACCAGAGGGCTGAACAGCTACCATCAAGCCATTCATTTTAAGAAGTCTATGACATTATGGGGCAGGAACGTCTTGTCTCAGGACGTCTAGGGAACTCAGCTAGAAATCCCATCTCCATCTTGAGATTTCTAGTCAGGACCACTGAGGAGTGCACCATCCCACCACTCACACAGAAAACAGATACTCCAGTGTGGGTGGACCAGTGGCCCCTTTCCACCAAGAAATTGCTCTTGACCTCCTTGTAAAGGATCAGCTTTCCAAGGGTAATATTGTTCCTACCAGAAGCCTTCTTTGTCCTGAAAAAACCAAGCAAAGACAGATGGAGGTTTCTCCACAACCTCAGAAAAATTAATGAGGCCGTTGAGGACATGGGTCCCCTGCAGCCTGGCTTGCCCTCTCCCTCCATGTTACCTTGTGATTGGAGATTGGTGGGGATTGACATTAAAAATTGCTTTTTTAACATCCCACTTCATCCTCGAGATGCTTCCAGGTTCATGTTCTCCATCCCTTTCATCAACTGGCAGGCACCTCTAAGAAAGTACCACTAGTCCTTCCACAGGGCATGAAAAATTCACCATCAATTTGCCAGTGGTAGGTTGCCTGCATCCTTTCTCCCATCAGAAAGGCCCACCAAGCTGCCATCATATATCATCATATGGATAGTATACTCATCTGTGTCCAGGACCAAACTGACTTGGACAAAACCCTATCTGACACCATTCATGCCACTGAGGAGGCCAGATTTGAGATCCGGGAGGACAAAATTCAATATACCAGTCCCTGGACCTACCTAGGACTTCAGATTGACAAGAGGACTGTCGTACCCCAGCAGCTCACCATCAAAGGTAACCCCAGGACCCTTCGCCATCTCCACCAACTCAGTGGGTCCATCAGCTGGCTGCGTTCACTGCTGGGGATCATGACAGAAGACCTCGCTCTCCTGTTCAACCTTCTGCGTGGAAGCAAGGACCTGAACTCGCCGCAAACATCACTCTAGAGGCCCAGGAGTCCATCTGAAAAGCCCAGGAAGCCCACTTCTCCCACCAGGAACATTGATCCGGCCCTCCCCTTTCAGCTCATTATTCTGGGTAAGTCACCTAGATTCCATGCTGTCATTTTTCAATGGGACTTAAGTCTTAGGGACCCACTTATTATCAAGTGGGTTTTTCCTACATAATCAACCAAGCAAAACAATAACACTACCTCAAGAATTAATGGCCCAGCTAGTCATTTGAGCCAGGGCACACCTCCGCAACCTCACCCGGTGTAATTTCACATGCATTTTCATGTCAGTCATGTCAGGAGATTTGGAGCATTTGCTCCAAACCAATGAGCACCTGCAGTTCACCCTGGATAGTTATCCAGGCCAAATTTCTGCACATCCACCAGGCCACAAATTAATCAAATCAGTATTTAATCTGGTTCTCCAAAGCCAGATGCATCTTCAAGCCCTAACAATTCCACAGATGGCTCTGGAGCATCTCACACATCAGTAATGACTTGGAGGGATCCTCAGATGAAGAAGTGGAGATCTGAAGTCCAAATCATTGAGGAATCCCCTCAAAATGCAGAATTGGCAGCCATCATTAGCGCCTTTGAGAGGTTCCGAGTACCTATTATTTCATGACTGCTTTCGCTTATGTGGCTAGAATAACCACGAGGGCTAAACATTCTTTGTTCAGGGAGGTGTCCAATCTGACCTTGTGCAAATTGCTTTCACAACTAATATACCTGATCTCCCACCAAAAGCATCTATTACATATTATGCATGTGAGGTCACACACCGACCTCCCAGGACCCATCACAGAGGGCAATCAGAAAGCAGATGTCCTCACCATGTCAGTGCACATCACCAACGTGCCTGACATCTTCCACCAGGCTAAGCTGAGCCACGAGTTCTATCATCAGAACACACCTGCACTAATGGATGTTCCAGATACCAAGACACTAGGCCCAAGCTATTGCAGCCTCACGTCCAAATTGTCAGTACAAGCAATGTCATGGCAGGGCATTAGTAGAGTGCCGTGACCTCCTAGAGAAGTATCTTTAAAAACATCCTGGTGGCACAGGCAACGTCCTCACTCCCAGGCAAAGTGATCAGCTCTTTTAGGCATTCTCAGTGACGCTGAAGAGAGGGACAAGAGCCTCATATTGTGTTCCAAGGAGCAGCTTTATTGGTCTTCCTCCTCAAAAGGTCCAGGGCCGAGTAACTCCAAAAGGGTTGAGGGAGCAGGGTTTATATAGGAAAGTTAGGGGGTGGGAAAGTTAGTGGAGCAACAGACCAATCAACTGAGGGTGCAGGGGCAGAGCAAAAGGGCCAATAGGGTACAAACAATCTGCTTAAGGCAGAGAGGAATTATGGGAGGAATTTTCCTCACCACTATGACAGAGGTGGCCTCTTAGAAGCCTTCCCTCCAGGACAGAGTGGCTAACTCTTTCTTGGTTGGCCCATTGGCCTCCACAACTCCCCTTTATTTATTAAAAAGGCTTCTCCAACTGCCCTTTTGAAGCAACGTAAAAGACATAAGAATATGACCAACACAATAAGAATAATAACAAGAATCCACAGAACACTTTTAACTAATGAAAGCCCCCACCCTTTCAGTCCCCATTGTCCAAGGAGATCATTAAGTCCATCAGTGATTTTTTATTCGGTTTAGATGTCTTGGACTTGCTTCTTCAGCAGCTGGATGCTCTTTGGATATGGATTCTGTGTGTGATGATAGGTTGAAACAACAGAGTCCCTCAAATTGCTGGCAGCCGTGTCCATGAACTACAAGAAGAAGTCAACAGCCGCTCGGTTCTCCACAAATGAGGAAGACTGCTTGGGGCAGTTTTTTGGGTTGAAAGGAAGCAGATGTTTTGGGCTGTGTTATTGCCAAGTAGTTACACCAATTAGCCAAATTATAGATCTTTTTTGTTGGGGTAATGTCATTAGGCCAGGAGGATGGAGTCCAAAAGTAAAAGCTAACACAATAGCTGGCCTTGGCCGACCCCAATAAGTCCAATTCTTGTGGCTCCCCATGGGCAGGTGGAAGAGCTTCCAACCACTTTTTACCTTGTTTGGAAGGGTGAAACCACTGTTCCCAGATGCCCGCTGGTTTGGCCAACTCCTCCAAGAAGGGGTTTTCCCCATGAGTGAAGGGAATCCCAACCAGATATGTTGAGAGCGGTTATCGACTGAGCCCATGGACAGGCACAGGTCTTGTTGCTGCAGAGACCTCGCTAGAGTGACCCAAACATTTTAAGTGGGCTGAGGGACTATCCAGCCAAGGGCACGTCGCATGGTGAGGAGCATCCAGAGGATTGTGAGGGCAGGAGCAAGGCAGGTGATTTTCATCTTGTGTGGGGAGAAGGCCCCTGCTAGGGATTGCAAAACAAAGTCATTAATTCAGAGGAGAGGATTATCCTTTTATATCTTTTGTTTCCCTCCATCCCCTTTCTGTTTATTAACTCGAAAAAACAAAATGGGTGAGGGTAGTGGAAGGTATTGGGAAAACTTAAGAGTAAGAAGAAGGAAATGGCAGGAATGGGAAGGTAAGTATAAAGGTAAGTGGGATTTTCTTGGGAATTGTGAAGGGTGTAGCAGCAATAGCTAAGAGATGCCTAGCTTGTGACTTGGTGAGCTTTTGGTGGTGTTGTATTCGGTTTTGTATTCTTTGCTGTCTGTGACCTGGTGACAGGAGGACTTGGCGGTTTCCGGTTTGACACTTGACGCTGTCTTCTCCTCCAGGCAGCTTGTTTCTGGTGTTTGGATTCTGTTTGGAAGTGCTTAGGAGAAACTTAATCAGTTTTGGTGGGGGCAGTGTTTGTTGGCCCTTAGTAGGGTTTTATATATTTTCCTGGGAGCCATTTTGGGCCAGAAGGTGCAGACACACATGCATATCCTCTTCCCCAGGTAATCAAAGGATAAGGCCCTGATATTTGTTGGTTTTCAGGGTCATTGATCAGCACCGGTGGCTTCTCATCGAGCTTAGCCAGGGCCGAATTTGAGAAGTGCCAGAGTACGGGGGGCGGGTCGGCTCAGAGAAAGAACAATTCAGGAAATTTATGACATAAAGAGCTTTACAGAGTCTCTGAATCAGAGACATGGTCTCTGTCCCTCCCCACTCCTGATCAAGGACTTGTTTGATGGTACCATGGGTCCTTTCCACAATTGATTACCCCTTCAGGTTATAAGGAATGCCTGTGGTGTGCTTAACTCCCCACTGACTGGAAAACTCCCTTAGTTTGCGGGAAGTATAAGCAGGCCCATTATCTGTTTTGATCTCTTTCGGCACTCCCAAGGTGACAAAGCTAGGAGAAAGTGCGTGATAGTGTGAGCTGTATCTTTTCCTGTGTGGGCTGAGGCAAACACTGCACCTCAAAAGGTGTCTACAGAAACATGAACATATTTAACTCATCCAAAAGAAGGGTAATGTGTCATGTCCATCTGCCACACTTGGCAGCTATTCAAGCCTCTGGGGTTGGCCTCAGATCCTAAAGAAGGTAGTTGGTAGGTTTGAGAGTTTGGGGAGGTGGCTACGATGGCTCTGGCTTGTTCTCTCGTCAGCCGGCACATTCTTATTAAAGCAGGTACGTTTTGATGGAAAAAAGCATGGGACATCTTTGCCTGAGCAAAGATAGCCAGCACGTTTGCTGTTTCAACAGGCATGGCCAATGCATCAGCTCTCCTGTTCCATTCTGAGATGGCTCCTGGGAGACTGGTGTGTGACCTCACATGCATTATGTGGTAGGGTTGCTTTCTGTGGGAGATGAGATGAATTAATCTAGAAAGCAATTTGTATAAATTTGGGGTTGAGACATCTTTTAAAAGATAGTGTTCTGCCCTCATAGCCAGGCCAGCAACATGAGCTGAATCAGTGACCACATTAGTGGGTTCTTGAAATTTCTCAAAAGCTCTGACGACAGCTGCTAGTTCTGCAATTTGTGGTGATCCTTCGACCACCTGGACATCAGACTCCCACTTCTGTGTTTTGGGATCCCTCCATGTCATTACTGACTTGTGGGATGACCCAGAGCCATCACTAAAAATGATCAGGGCTCTGAGAGGTGTTTTAGTTTGAATAAATTTGGGGATCAAATTAAAATTTGATTTGAATAGTTTGTGACTGGATAGATGCATTGAAATTTGGCCTAGGTAGCTATCCAGAGCGAACTGAAGACTCTCATTGGAATGGAGCAAATGCTCCAAATCTCCAATAGTTGCCAATGGTAGAATGATGCATGTAAACTCACACCCCCAAGAGAGTGGAGGCGAGCCCTGGCTTGCTTTATTAGATCTGCTATTAACTCCTGGGGGGTGCTGATGGTTTTGGTGGGCTGATATGTGGGAACACCCATTCCAGGATCACTAGAGGGTGTGGGAGTGGGCATCCCACTGGAAGGTCAGACCAGGGGGCCTTACGTAAAACGGCCAGTTGAAAGGGCAGGGTCAGTTCGCATCGGTATACCTGACGCGACGACAAAGCCTCCTGGACTTTTACAATGGATCCTCAGGCTTCGGGTGTGAGTGCGCGCGGTGAGTCGAGGTCCTCACTGCCATCGAGAAGGCTGACGAGAGGCGCAAGGTCCTCCATCGTGATTCCCAGCAGGGGACATACACAGCTGATGGAACCGCAGAGCTGGTGAAGGTCTCGCAGGGGCTTTGGGTCGTCTCAGATGTCCAGCTGCTGGGTATGATGATGTGCTCACGAATCCGGAGTCCAAGGTAAGTCCAGGGGCTGGTGTATTGCATCTTGTTTTGGCTGATCTTGAAACCTGCCAACTCAATGGCTCAAATAGTCTTTTTGAGGGTGACATTTAGGTAGGTTTGGTCTGGTGCACAGATTAAAATGTCATCCATGTAATGGAAGATGACTGCTTCAGGGAACAGGCTTCTTACAGGTGATAAAATGCCAGCAACATACCACTGGCATATAGTTGGTGAGTTTTTCTTGCTTTGGGGCAGGACAAAACAGTGGTAGTACTTCAGGGAGGCTTGTATATTGAGGGAGGGAACTGAGAACACAAACCTTGGAGCGTCTCGAGGATGGAGGGGGATGTTAAAAAAGCAATCCTTGGTGTCAATGATTGCTAGCTTCCAGTCCCGAGGCAACATGGAAGATTGAGGGCAAACTGGCCTGCAGGGAACCCATGTCCTCAATGACATAGTTGATTTTTCTGAGGTCGTGGAGAAACCTCCACTGTCTTTGCCAGGTTTTTTCAAAACAAAGACAGGGGACTTCAAAGGGCTATTGGTCTCAACTATGTGGCCCTTGGAGAGCTGCTCCTCCACGAGGGCTTCCAGGGCACGCAATTCTTCTTTGGAAAGGGGACACTGGTCAAGCCACACTGAATGAGTTTATTTCCAGGTGAGCTGAGGGGTGGTGGGTGATGCGCACCATGCAGTGACCCCAGCTAAAAATCCCTGGTGTTGATGTGAATGGAAGCCCCCCATTGCGACAAAAGGTATCTGCTCCAGAGGGTGACAGGTGCCCTCACTACATATGGTCGGATGGTTGCCATTTTGCCTTCGGGACCTTCCACTATGATGTCACGTTTGCTTCTTATTGAGACAGCAACCCCTCTGATCCCTGAGAACATCCCAGCTACTAGTTCTGGCTCCTAGTTTGATGGCCACTCGGAGCGGGAGATGATGGTGACATCCACTCCGGTGTCCATCATCCGTGGCCGAAGGATTTTCTCCCCCTAGCAAAACAAATTGCACTCAACAACTGGTTTGCTGGATCCAGCAATGTGTGCCCACATGATGGTAGGGTTGAGTGGAATCTGTGCCAAATAGTCAACGGGTAAAAGAAAGGCTTGGACAACTGGGGTTCCCTGGTGCAGTTCAAATAGCATTTCAGTGCAAAAAAGTGACACAAACATTTCGTCGTCAGGACTTATAGTTTGCACCTCTGGGAACACGTGGAAGTTATCCAGTCTGTAAATAGTGTCACCAATAATATGAATGTCTCGAGGACCATCTTGTGGCCCCTATTTTCCTGTAGGTATCCTAAAGATACATTCATCAACAAAAGTGACAGATAGTGTGCTTACCAGCCGGTGCTGGGTTCCCACCTGAATCCCTCCGTATGCAAGGTTGTCTGGATGCGGGCTGGGATCTTCAGAGCTGTCGAGGCTGCTAGTTGAGCTTCTCAATCAGAGAAGCTGGTTGCTCTGCGATGGAAGGCAGGACGGGGCAAAACGGCTTCTGATTTGCTGTCATAGCACGGGGCCGTTCCATGCTCCACTGGGAGTTTCCCAAACATGTCTTGTAAGGTGATTGGGATTGGGGCCACAGGTGACACTTTCGAAGGTCTTGTATCGTTGCCCTATCAGGGCAATCTTTTAAAAAATGTACTAGGTTGCTGCAATTAAAATCTTTGATTTTTCCTGACAGCAACTACAGCAAATGCTCCTGGTACCCCTTTGGCGATGCCTTTGGCCACAGCCTGCGATATGGTATTTTCAGTAGATGTGTGTTTCGTGCAGGCCTCCACCATTTGGTCGATGGTGGGCTCAGTGTCTAGGGGTAGGGATCTTAGAGTTGCTCTGCACTCTTGATTGGCATTCACCATAGCAATTTTGATTAGCATTTCCTTTCCAGCTTCTGAACTCTCAATTTGTTTTTCAAGTGTGAGCTTTAGTCTGTCAACAAATTTTATGAAAGAATCATCCACCCCTCGCTTAATGTTGGTAAGCTCTGGGTTGGGATGGAGTCATGAGGGGTTAAGCGCAATACTGTCTTTGTGATGTCAAGGAGTGCAGCTTCTAGCAGTTTGTCAACTTGGTTGGCACGTTTTTGGAGATCCATTTCTTCAGCCAGCTGTTCTAGTATTAGATTTGGTCTATTGGCATGTTTTGAATAAGCATTGGATTGAGTCTTTAGATGCCTCTTCCAGTGCCTACTCCACAGCATGGCTTCTGCTGGAGTAAGTAGGCAATTTACAATGTTTTTTGTATCATGTGGCACTAGAATGTGGGTGGAGAAGATTGCTTCCAGAAGGTTCTTAAAATAATGAGAGTCCCAACCGTGCTCCTTGGCTGCCCTACATAGTTCCTTAAGTTCTCCATATAGGAGGGGGGATGTTGTGGCCCTTCTCCTACTTCCCCGCTTGTAGATAACTGGGAGGGCTGTGATTTTATTCGTCAACTCCCAGTCTCCCTCCCAGGTGACTTCCCTCTGGATGCCTGCCCAACAGTCCTCGGACTCGGGGTTGGAATCGGAGTCTGAGGAACCGTCACTCTCATCCACTGAGAAGGATGGAGGGCGCCTAAGCGCAGAGTGAGACTTCTTTGTGCAGACCAGAGCTGCTGGATGGTGGGTGGCAGTGGAAGCCAAGATGGCTTCCTTCTGATCAGGGCCACTTCCGGTTCCAGTGGTGTGGGAGCTGGAAGGGGGTTGGTCAGTGAAGGAGGAGCCAACAGCAGAGGGAGAGTGGATGGGGTCAGCGATGGGGAGGGGTTTCCCAATGGAGAGGGAGGGTCCCGACGCAGTTACACCCATTGATGCGTAGAAGGAAGAGGGGCCAGGCATGATGGAAAGCGTGGGAAAAGGCGGAGAAGAGGTGGGAAGGTGGCCATTTTGGGGTGGTAGGGCAGGAAAACTGGGGTAGGAGGGAGGCAAAATGGCAGGGCTGGCCACATTGCCAGCGCCATCTTGTGAAACATTAACAGGAGACAGAACTGGGTATGTGGCCATAGGGAGGAGGTTTGGGGAGAGGTCCAGAGCAGCATGGCCAGTGCCACTCTGGCAAGAGGAGAGAGGGGATCAGGAGGCGTCAGGAAGTCAGAAGCAGCCCTGTACGTTATGGCAACTATGGTGGGGAAGAGGGTTTGGGAACACAGGGAGAGGAAAGAGGGGAAGGAGTTTTCAATGGGGAGCCCGAAACTTCACCCGAATTGTTCCCCGGTAACTCAAAAGACTTAACAATCACATGGAACAAAGGGAAAAACTTTGCAATAGAAAGATCCCCGCTCACCTGAACATTACATAACTTCCTCCCCACATGGTACAAAGAGGAAAAGAAACTCCTGCAACCGGATAATAGCTGGTAAGATCACCTCTATAAAAGGAGAGAGAGGAAAAGAAGAAAAAGGTGGGGGGCAAGGCTGGACAGGAGCATAGTCGCACCAGTGAGTCGTGCATCCTCTACTAGGTTGTAGAGGGGAGACATGATTGGGAAGGCAACAGGTACCGGACCCCCGTTAATGACATTCCTCTTGCTAATGAACATCAGGAGAGGAATTGCTGGTTCGTGTGATAAATGCTATTATCCATTGTATGCAGGGGAAACTCCAATGGCCGTCCTCAGGATTCATACTAACCCAGACCCTACTTGTATCAACTTCGCCTTGTTAACCACTTTTATTGAAGACGGAAAAACCTATTGGCTAGCAGAAAATATAGGAGGTTGTCCTGGGGTGACGTCGCAATGCTCTGTATCCCCAAATCATGTGTTGCTCATGCCTGGAGAGTTTGTTTTGTCTAGCCAGGCAGCACCACCCCCTCTCCCCAAGCACGAACTGCCACCGGCCGGCAGGTAAACGCCTGCCCCTGGCTTGCTTGCTTGCTGCTTGCTGCTGCTGCTTGCAACCCCACCCCTGCTTTTGTGCTTTTTCTGTCATTTTTGCTTTACCTTTTCTTTCCTTATTATCTAGTAATAATACCTGATCCTGGGCAGCCTGAACATCAAGGAACCCCGGACGCTGCACCATTGTGACAAGAAATACACGTTCCTGCCCTTCCCAGCACCGGCTGCATCCACTTGGATGGGTGAAGTTTTTCTGCATCACCCATGGCTGTTCTTTTCCTCTTGTTGGGGAGTGTTTTTTTTCCTGTGTGTTTTGCTAAATAAACAGGTTTCTTCCACTTTACCTCTGAGGAAGTTCTTCCCAAACCCGTAGGTGGGAGGGGAGGAGTTTTTTGGGGGTTAGTTTTTGGGGGCTCCTTTGGAGATTTTCCCCTAATTTGCCCTAAACCGGGACAAATATTATTTGGTGCCCAACGTTAGGGGCAAGAGTAAGTGGAAAAAACTTTATTACTGTGTAACTGTATATCGGTATAGATTTATAATGCTTTTTGGGATGGATTTTGGTATGTGGTTCTGGATACTGGGGTTTTTTGAGGTTTTAATACCTCTTTGGTCTCTGGGGTTATTTTCCTACCCGGAAATAGCTCCAGTACTGTCCCTTATTTGTAGCTTTTATACTAGAGGGATAATGACCAAAATATTGATCGGACTGGACTTGGTTGCAATGGCTTGTAAGATGTTTATGAAAATGCTGGAATCGGTTCCAGGGATATCTTCTGGATCCTGGTTATGGATATGCATTCAGTTTGTTAGAGGAAAAGCAGGGGAGGAGGCTTTTCAGCCTTTGCTTCCCTTTGTCTCCTCTGAATTTTTTACATTGTTATTAAGAAATGTGCAGGTCTCCTTGAGTATTAAAGAGATCATCTTTCTGATATTTAATTTTGTAAGCTTCCTCTACACAGTTTACAGTTTATATAAAATCAGGGCTGAGATTTCTAGAGGTGCTGGTGCGACTCCTGATTTAGCAGCAGAGCCAATGAGGAGCAGCAAAATAATCAGCAGGTAGATCAAGCTGCAAAGATAGGGTTGTCAAAGATAGATCTTGACTGGGAGCACAAGGGAGAGTTGTTCTTAGCACAATGGGCCCATGATGCCTCAGGTCACCAGGGCAGAGATGCCACCTATAAGTGGGCACGAGTCCGAGGGTTGGATTTAACCATGGACAGTATTTCCCAGGTTATCCACGACTGTGAGACGTGCGCTGCCATCAGGCAAGCCAAGCGGGTGAAGCCCCTCTGGTATGGGAGGCGGTGGTCTAAGTATAAGTATGGAGAGGCTTGGCAGATTGATTATATCACACTGCCTCAGACCCGCCAGGGCAAATGCTACGTCCTGACCATGGTGGAAGCTACAACCGGATGGTTAGAGATGTATCCAGTGTCCCATGCTACAGCCCGCAACACCATCCTGGGCCTGGAAAAGCAAGTCCTTTGGAGGCATGGTACCCCTGAGAGGATTGAGACAGACAATGGGACTCATTTTAAGAACAACCTCATTAATACTTGGGCTAGAGAACATGGCATTGAGTGGGTGTACCACATCCCTTACCATGCACCAGCTGCAGGTAAAGTGGAAAGGTACAATGGATTACTGAAAACCACCTTGAAGGCATTGGGTGGGGGGTCTTTTAAAAACTGGGAACAACATCTAGCGAAGGCTACTTGGTTAGTTAACACCAGAGGTTCCATCAACCGAGCAGGTCCTGCCCAGTCTGACTCCCTTAATATAGTGGATGGAGATAAAGTCCCAGTGGCCCATGTTAGAGGTTTGTTAGGAAAGGCAGGATGGGTTAATCCTGCCTTTAGTACATGCAAACCCATTCGTGGGATTGTCTTTGCTCAAGGACCAGGATGCACGTGGTGGATAATACAAGAAGATGGAACGACAAGATGTGTACCACAAGGAGATCTGATTGTGGGGTGAGACAGAAAGAAATATGTAAGTGTTGAATGACTGAGTAAGTGAAATGAGAGGAAATGTGTAAGTGTTGATGGACTGAGTAAGTGAAATGGAAGATTTTTGTTTTGTTTTTTTTATTTATTTTTATTTTATTAAGTTCTTGAGCCTGTTCACAATATGGAGATAAGGGATGGAATGTCCTGGGGTGACGTTGCAATGCTCTGTATCCCCAAATCATGTGTTGCTCATGCCTGGAGAGTTTGTTTTGTCTAGCCAGGCAGCACCACCCCCTCCCCTTGGGCATGAGCTGCCACCAGCCGGCTGGCAAACGTCCGCCCCTGGCTTGCTCGCTTGCTGCTTGCTGCTTGCTGCTGCTGCTTGCAACCCCACCCCTGCTTTTGTGCTTTTTCTGTCATTTTTGCTTTACCTTTTCTTTCCTTATTAGCTAGTAATAATACCTGATCCTGGGCAGCCTGAACATCAAGGAACCCCGGACGCTGCACCATTGTGACAAGAAATACACGTTCCTGCCCTTCCCAGCACCGGCTGCATCCACTTGGATGGGTGAAGTTTTTCTGCATCACCCATGGCTGTTCTTTTCCTCTTGTTGGGGAGTGTTTTTTTTCCTGTGTGTTTTGCTAAATAAACAGGTTTCTTCCACTTTACCTCTGAGGAAGTTCTTCCTGAACCCGTAGGTGGGAGGGGAGGAGTTTTTTGGGGGTTAGTTTTTGGGAGCTCCTTTGGAGATTTTCCCCTAATTTGTCCTAAAGCGGGACAGAGGTTTTAAAGAAAAATTGCTGGGGAAATGCCCTACAAAAGAAAAATGAATATGCTCAGAGAATAAACCAAAAGAGCAAAGAACAAGTAATGCAGTGTATAAACTAGATTTAATCAAGGAAAGAGAAATAACTGGGGCAATTAAAAGGGGTCCAAAAATCCCAATGGTGGGTGGGAAAAATCCGTTTTTAGACGATAAGCCATGAGTTTAATATATCCAACCATTGGATTTGTGGGGATACCCGGATGGCTGAAGTTTGGCCATGGGAAGGGATCCCCTTAAGTCCCCAGTGAAGAAAAGCCCGAACCAGATAACAGACCAGAAGAAGTGGTGTGGAGCCTAAGATCAGAAGTAATTGGGAAAGAATGTATTTGGAGAAGAAGTCAAGAGTACACTGTATACCTCGGTGAAATCAACTGTAAAAGGCACTATGTATTAAATAACACGCACCAGGAGTGGATTCCTAAACCCCCAAGTTTGTGTTGGTCAAGATCGCAGAAATCAGGATGTGGTTGACAAGGAAAAGCTGTATGAATGTATTATTCAAATCCCTTATCCCCAAATCCCTTCCTTGCTGTTCTCCAAATATCAAAATTTTGGACATCAATTAGTCCAAAATCTGAAAAACAACCAGTACTGGAGAGCTCCAAAAAAGGCTTTATTGGTTATGTGGACAGGTATCTTATGCAGTTCTCCCAAAGGGCTGGGCAGGGAGCTGCACTTTTTTATTCAGCCATCATTCTTCCTTCTCCCCCGGGCTGAAGGGCAACATCTAGGGGTACCACTTTATGATGAATTATTGAGAAAGAGAAGAGAAGTACAAATTGGAGGCACCCAAACCTGGGGAAAAGAAGAGTGGCAAACCAAAAGAATCATAGCCACCTATGGCCCGGCCACCTGGGCACATGATGGATCATGGGGGTATAGGACACCCATATATATGTTAAACAGGATCATAAGGTTACAAGCTTTATTAGAAATTATTTCTAATCAATCCACTTACACCATAGACCTCCTCAACGCACAAGCCAGACAGATGCGTACCATGATATATCAAAACCAACTAGCTTTAGATTATCTATTAGCAGCAGAAGGAGGTGTTTGCGGAAAGTTCAGTTCTTCAGAATGTTGCCTTAAAATTGATGATCACAGTGAAGTAATCACAAACATAACAACCAATACCTGAAAGCTTGCTCATGTCCCTGTCCAAAAGTGGACCACCTTGCTAAAAACAAACTGGTGGGACTGGTGGGATAATTTTGTAAAAGGAGGGTGGTGGAAAAAAGTGCTTGTAATTGGAGGAGGTGCTCTAATCAGTGTTGCTCTTCTTCCCTGCATAATACCTTGCCTTATCCAAGTAGTCACTAAAACAGTGCTAAATTCCCTTGAATTAAGCCTAAAAACTGGACTAAGTAGTAAAAAGACGAAAAACACCCTACTGATGCAAGGAAACCCAAGCCCAGAGGCTGCTGCTGAGACCTATGAAAGATACCAAAAATTCAGAAGAATTAACAAAATCAATGAAGAGACTGTTTAAAGACTGAATAAGACTAATTAAGTTAATGCGGGCTTAAGCCCGATCAAAGTTTTAGAGGATGAATTGTTAAGAATAAATTTAAGTTCTGGGGTGGGCTTTGGGGGTTTGTTGATTAATAATTCGTAAACCGAAGTTTGTTAAGTAATGGTTTGTAAGCTATTAATAAGTTATGTGTTTGATGCTGTTGGGGAGTTGCAAGGAGGGGGTGGGGTCAGATGGTAGCCAATCGTGGTAATGGGTGTTGTAATGGGGGTGGCTCTGTAGGGGAAACGGCCGATGGGTGGTTAATTGACAGGTCTGGCTAGAACCTTCTGGAAAATGATGTCATCCAGTGAGCACACCAGCCTGTTCAGAGATTTGACGGTCCCCCAACCTATCAGGGTTTCCAGCGAAGAAGGGACCGAGAGATCGGAAGATGACATCACCTGCCCTAACGAAATGTATAAAAGGACAGTCCGGGGCTCCAAGCCCTGCCTTCCAATGGTGCCTGTCACCCGAGAGAACGGCTGATGTTGCATTGTTGCTTTTTTGTTACTTTCTGGCTTGCCATGTGGGACTCAGGCTTATCTGGAGTCTCCGTCCTCTGTTGTGGTTTTCAATAAACGAGCTTGTCTTCCGAAGAAGACTCTGGCCTCGTTTGCAAAAACCCCAAGCACCACATTGATTCATGACTGGTGTCAGAAACACGAACTGGCCTGCCAAAAAAGATTTGCTACCTGATTATTCGATGAAAATGGTGACAGTGAAATTGTTAATTGGCCCCATAGTAAGAGGGTCGTCATTATAATGGATAGACTCTAAAGAAAACCCAGTTGTATATTTCTAGTTGTATGTTTCTATGAATGTTCCTAGTCGTTAGTAATGTTTATTGTTAATGTTAAAAGTCCCTACCCTCACCTTATTTCACTCCAATTGTCCTGCCCCACGTTACTTTGTTGCTGCTCCCCAAGAATGACACTGGTGACGGAGGAGGAGGTATGACATGAGGGAAATGCATGTAAATAAGAAAGATGCAGAGAGTGATAGGACTCCTTGAGAACCAAAACTCCTAAGACAACAAGCTCAAATAACATCTAGAACTAAAAGTGATATCCACCAGTCAAGCGAAACAACAGGGAAAGCAAGGTCATCACCCAGAGCCACTCTGTCTTTTCACCGCGACCTGACCAGCGACCTACCACCATGACCTCCCCCTAACAACGAGCCACCTTGAGTTCCTGGGAACCCCTGTGAAGACGGAACCCCTGGCTCTGCAGAGTCTGCAGCAGATTCAGCTTGCACCTCCTCCTCTGCGGTGTCCAGTGGGAGCAGCAGCAGCGGCGTGCGCAGCCCCTCGAGTTCCCCTCCCATAGCTGTTCTAAAAGAGCTGTTCTAATAAAGGCCTTTAGAAAGGAGATCTGTCTCTAACAGCTTGGGGGCTTGTCCGGAATAGGCCATGCCCAGACAAGGACCTTGGATGGGAAGGCGCTGCCTGACCTTGGACCTCCGGGACAGCTGGCCGCCTCGGACCCTGAGAACAGTGTGAGACGTCCAGAGGACAGTGCCTAGGAGCACTGGTCAGTTACCAGTGGAGGGGGTGGAGACGAGTGAATGGTGAGTGAGTGAGACGGGAGCCGGCAGCTTGGATCCCCAAAGCGAGTGCGGACCCCTCAGTACTGCGGTTCTGAACTCCCGTGAGGGAGCCAGCTGGGACCAGGGGGAAGTGAGTGAGGCCTACCAAGGCCTACTGAGTGTGTGAGGCGTCTCCAGGGGTATAGTGGGCCCCTTCCAGGTGTGCGGAGGAAACAGCAAGTGAGTGGCATGCACCAAACAGCTTAGGTAACTCCAGGCATGCGGAGACCTGGGCCAGGTGTGAGTCACGCGCAGGGGGTGTAGGGAGGGGCAGCCGGCACCCCGTTGGGACCGAACCCCAGGGACGAGGGTGTAGGGAGGGACAACCGGGGCCCCGTTGGGGCCTAACCCAACTCCCACCAGTGAAAAAGGGAAGAGTAGAGGGAGGGGCGACTGGGGCCCCGCTAGAGACCGGCTCTGTCCCTGTTTTTTTTTAGGAGGAGGGGAGGAGTAGAGGGAGGGGGTGGACCCCGTTAGAGACCAGCTCTTTCCTTTACCAGTTCTATTGCCCATCAGTAATTTTCCTTTTGAGTAGGGGCACCTTATAACTTTCCGTAAAAACGAATTTATATTATAATTTAGAAAGGGCCAAATAATTTTTAGTTGTTGAAAGTTGTGTGTTGTGTTGCCTGTCAGTGGTTTTCCGTTTGGGTAGAGGCACCGTAAAATTTCTTTTAGGCCCAACTAAGTAACCACCATGGGGGCTTGTATGAGCAGAGGGGGTAGAATTGGAGGGAAAAGGGAGAAGGTGAAGAACATTCCCCCCAATAGTCCTTTGGCAATAATGTTAAATCGATGGGACACTCAGGAGGCCACGAAAAATTTAGATAAAATAAAGATGATACACTACTGCGTAGAAGTGTGGCCTGAGCTAAATCTACCAGGGACGTGGCCTTGGTACGGAACCCAAGACCCATGGATATGTTCCCTATTATATCAATACTTAAAAACTTGGGAGGGCTCCAATATAGAACAACTTGAGTATGCAGCTTGTTGGAAAGTAAACATCATAAAGGAAGACCCAGTAAAAATATGCAAAGTGTTAGAACAGAAAGGTCGGGAAGACAAGGAAGAAAAATATAGAAATAGATGGGATCCCCTTTATCATCTACCTCTTCCTCCTCCACCTCCCAATCCCCTGATCATCTATCTCCTCCTCTCCTACCTGCACACTGAGAGACACCCTTGGTCTCTTTACCAAGCTCCTTACCCCTGCCTTTAGTGTCCACACCTTCCCATCCATCTTCTGGTGAGCCCTCAGTTCCCCTTCCCCCCAAACCATCTAACATTTCTCCTTCTTTACCACCTCCCCTTAGCACCCCTGTCCCAAATTAAAACCTTTTGCCTACACCTCACTTCCGAACTTACCTCCACCCCTAACATCCCCACATACTCTAATTCCTTCTGTCAGCTTCGTTCATGCTCCTCCACCAATAGCTGTTCCTTCACCCACTCCCACTTGGGAATTAAGTCTATCCCCATCAAATAGCAATTCGTCTTCCGGTAGCCAGGAAAATCTCTCTCCTGCGCAGGATAGCAGATATCTGGAAGGGCCCTGCTGCAGCACCAGGTCTAGGGCTACAAAGATGGAGAAGTTATTGCCACTCAAAGAAGTTCCGATGGGTGAAATAGCTGGTGGGGTTGGGTTTGTGAATGCTCCGTTAACAGCTTCCAAGGTTCAGGGGTTTAAAAAGGAAATGGGAAACCTGGTGGAGGATCCTGTGGGCATTGCAAATCAAGTAGACCAGTTTTTAGGACCTAACATCTACACTTGGGGGGAGATGAATTCTGTCATTAACATATTATTTAATCCGGAGGAAGTTCGTATGATTCGAGCAGCAGGTTTACGAATATGGGAGAGAGATCCTGGGTGGGATCCCAATCCGGAAGAGGGGAGGAGAAGCATGAGTGTTTATCGGTCCTTAATAATTAGGGGAATAAAAGAGTCTGTTCTCTGCAATAACAATACCAAATTAGCTTTTGATGGGGTGCAGATGAAACCTCAGCTACTTGGCTTAATCGGTTAAGGAGAAATTTTCAACTGTATTCCAACATAGTCCCGGATGGCCCTGAAGGCCAAGTGCGGTTAAAAGTTCATTTTGTCACCAAATCTTGGCCCGATATTCAAAGAAAATTGGAAAAGATAGAGGATTGGCAGGAGAAGGCAATCAATGATTTACTTAAGGAGGCCTTAAAGGTGTATCTAAGGAGGGAAGAAGAAAAAGCAAGGGCAAAAGCTTGGGTTATGTGTGGTCAGCTAGAAAGTCGCCCGGAAGATCTCGCGATGTACGAGGAGATAGGGCCCCTCCCTCTCCATGGTGTTAACCAATCACATTTGGCATGGTGAAACTAAGGAAGTGACGTAAGAATCTTATGGTTCCTTAAGCCGGTACCTACCGGAAATAAACGCATTTTGCCATCCACCATATTGGTGTCGTGAGCAATTTTTCCGGCCAGTTGGTAAGTTCGCCGTGGTCTCCCTCTGGACCAGGTCGCCCTGCCTTGCCCCCCGATGCAAGGCAACAGTTGTGGTGCTGAAACCTGGGAGCGCCCCCCGACACACGGTGCGTGTGCGCTCCGGGCGACGGGAGTCGCGCTGGAGGAGGAGAGACGGTCAGAGCAGCAGGCCTGACTCTGGCGGGGAGGATGCTCCCGTACCGCCAGCATGGATGCGCTCGGCAAGGTAGTTGTTGAAGTTTACAAACAGTGGGGAATCGAGTGTAAGCAGAAAGATTTTGAATGTGCAATCATGCCACTACTAAAATTAAAAGCCATTGACCGTCCCTTGGACATCCTGCATCCAGGATGTTGGGAGGATTGTACTAAGGCACTTGCCAGCGATGTTATTACTTCTGGCTCCAACAAGTGTCTCAAAAGCTGGGGGAGGGTCACCCAAGCTCTCGAGAAAGCTCTAATAGAGCAGGAGACATGGAGAGCAGCTCGGAGCTGTTTGGAAATTACACGCAAGGTGGGGGTGGGGGCTGCCACTCAGACTGCGTCTGGGGGTCGCGTCGCGGATTCGAGTCCGTCGGTTGAAACTAACCACCACTCACGACCCCAGTCCCCTGATTTAATTACTAAACCGGAAACACAATTAAATAGTGATGGAGCCTGTGGATTTCAAGGCGAGTTTAATAGCGCGGAACCTAATAAAGTCTGGGAACGGCCACCACCCTATGCGCCACAAAATGGCGCTGGCCAAGAGGGAGAGGGGCGGGGCAAGGAACACTTTCCTGCCACGGACATGCGCGGTTGCGAGCACAGAAAGGAGGCCGCAGTTGGCAAGGGGGAGGAGCCACCAACGTCCAATCAGGGAGCGCGCCCCAAAACACGCCCATATAAGGCAAAAGGCTCCCCTGAGGGGAGGCAGAGAAGGGAAGGGAAGGAACCCACCCACGGGAAAGTTAGGGGGCAGAGCCCAGTTAAAAAGTACCACTGCCCAGAAAATCTTTGTCAGTCAACTTCCTCTGAGTCAGACAGTGAACACGGGTGGATCCGGCGGCTGCCATGGGATGAGTGGTGGGGGAAACAAAAGAGCAGAAAGCGGTACCCATCCTTCGAATCCAGTTGCGACTCTGACAGCAGCAATAGGTCAACTGCACCAACCAAAATTTCCAACCTGCTCGTCCCACGCACAAATAAAAAGGGCCTTTCTAAGTCCATGCCGTTAACGGACTGGAAGGAAATTCAGTCGGCAGTTGCCGATTTACCTGATACAGCGGCACGGATATTCCTGGTCAAGAGAATTGACAACAATTTGACAACCTACTCCCCGGTAGATCCCAAAAATGTCCAAGCAGTCGTTAAGGCCATCGCTGAAAAGGGCATCAACTCCGCCATGGTTTCTACTCTAATTGATGGTCTCTTTGGTAACGATGACATGCTCCCGTTTGATATTAAACAAACGTGCCGCATGATTTTTGACAGGGCAGGGATGATTGTATTCAAGCAAGAATGGGAAGACAACTTAGAAAAAATGCTTGCCTGAGTTAGCGGAGACCAGCACCCCCTGCGTCATTCTAGCCTGCCACGGCTGATGGGCCATGACCCACAGATGGTTAGCCCCCAGGCCCAAGCCCAGCACCTACAAGCCTCCGAAATCGCAGCCACAACCTGTGCAGCCAGAGAAGCCATCCGCACTGCCTGTCAAATCGTAGCCAAGCCAGCCCCATGGACCACCATAAGGCAAAGTGAGAGCAAACGCTTCACTGAATTCGTGGACCGCCTCCAAGCAGCGGTAGATGCCTCCGACCTACCATCAGAAGCAAAGGGCCCAGTTCTTGAGGGATGCCTCCGGCAGCAGTGCAACCAACCCACCAAAGAGCTTCTGCGCTCAGTACCACCTGGTGCCAGCCTCGCGGCAATGATCAAACGTGGTGAGAGAGGAAAATTTAGCCCCAGTCCAAGCCGCATTGGCTCCACTCCCAGCTGCAGTTAGCGCCGCTGTGGCCGAGGTCATGGCTGTTCAAAACTATCATGGCGACAGTCAACCACCGCCAACGGGCCCTCCACATTTAAGACCGAGAGGACCCTGCTGGGTCTGCGGCAAAAAAGGTCATGTCGCCCGGGAGTGCCGCCAGAAGCAGGGAAACAGGCGAGGGAGGGGGCAGATGGGCCGCGTGCAGCCTCCTCCCAGATGGGACGTCTGGCGGCCCAACTACGTGAACCCCGTGGAAGCAGAACATCTCCCGAACCCGCTGCCCCCCAGGGAGGTAACCAATTTCATGGCTCAGCCGATACCCGATACTGGCTCAGGCAGTGCTCCAGCAAGGATCAACTATGCAGAGTACTATAACAACTCAAGCACCGAACAGCTCGGCGAATGGTCAGGCGGTAGCCCCTGTGTGGCCTTGGCCATAAAATGTGACATGTTCAACCCTGGGATAGTGTGGGGAGTTTGTCGACTGTCTCGCCAACCAGACAGCGGCCCTATCGCCGTTCCGTTCATAGTAGACACCGGAGCAGATGTCACTGTAATTCCTAAAACTAATTGGCCTCCAAGCTGGGAACTGGAAGAAGCTCCTACAGTAGGTAGAATTGGGGGAGTTTCAATTGCCCAAAAGAGTGTGGAGTTAATAGCGATAACCATCCATACCAAAAATGGAACAGAGAAGAACATCAACCTTCATGTTTACGTGCTTTCAAATGCTCCACCGCTGTTAGGACGAGACATATTGAAAAGGGACATATTGAACCATCTGTCTCTCCCTAGAACACGCCTGTGTTTGTTATACCCAAGCGCAGTGGTGAAGGCTTTTGCTTCCTCCATGATCTACGAGCAGTCAACAAAAAAATCCAGCCAATGGGACCCGTGCAAACAAAACTACCAGGTAACTCCTTTATTCCAACAAACCAGCCCTGCGCAGTAATTGACATTAAAGACTGCTTCTTCTCCATACCTTTGCATGAGCAAGACAAAGAGCGATTCGCCTTTTTCATCGTGTTCCCCAACAGGCAACAACCAAACCTCCGATTCCAATGGAAGTCCTTCCCCAGGGAATGGTAAACTCACCCACCATCTGCCAAATTGTCGTAAGCCGAGCCCCAGTTCGATCCGCAAATCCTCAAGCCACCGTTATTCAATACATGGATGACATCTTAATAGCCGCTCCTTCACCTAGTCAAGTAGACAGCCTTGTAACGGCAATCTCAGAAATCTTAAAAGCTAACGGCTTCGAGATAGCCGAAGCAAAGATAAAGAAGGGTTCATCGGTCACATTCCTGGGCGTGAATATTAACGATTGCTATGTGTCACCGCCTATAATCAAAATCCGCCGTGATATCAAAACACTGCACGACGCACAACGGCTAGTAGGATTGTTACAGTGGCTGCGCAATACCGTCCTCATTCCTCCTGAGGTGATGTCCCTGTTATACGACCTCCTCAAAGGCAAACACCCATGGGAGCAGAAAAACATTTCAGAAGAAGCCGCCCATTCACTTGACTACATTGGTCAACAGCTGTCCACCACAGTCCTTTCTAGGTGGAACCCGAGCCTTTCTCTGGACTTGGATGTGCATTTCACAAAAGAAGGGGGAGTTGGGGTGTTGGCACAAGGACCTCCTGACTCAGCCAAACCGATACAATGGGTAGTCCTGGGAAGACTGTCACGAGCCTTTACCCCAGGAGTGGAATGCCTCGGAGACCTAATTATGAAAGGCAGGAAACTTGCCCTGAGTTACTTGGGTCTCGAACTGGCAAAAAAAAAAACCAAAACCTTTTCGAAAGCAGATCCCATCATCATCTGTAGCAATCTCAGAGTGCCTCGCATTGGCTCTGTTCAGTTTCACGGGAGAACCCTGTCATGCTGTTAAACCTCCGTGGACTCAACTACTAGCTATTGTGGACATTGACCTCCCTCAGAAGGCCAAAGAATGACCCCTACCAGGCCCAACCATGTTTACCGACGCGTCTTCAACAACTTCCACCGCAGTCGTCATGTGGCAGGAGCAAAACCAATGGCAGTGTGTCAAGAAAGAAGGCAAATCTCTATTGGTCCAGCTGCTTGAAGCCTCAGCAGTGGTGCTGGCATGCAATCTTTTCCAAACCGAACACCTCAACATCGTTACTGACTCTATGTTCGTTGCAAAACTCTGCCAAGCAATGTCTAATCCAGGTGTTTCCACCTCACCCGCTGCCATCATGATTGAAGAAGCGCTCTATTCCCATCAAGGCACTGTGTCAGTCGTGCATGTTAACAGCCACGACCCGGTTAAAGGGTTTTTTCAAACAGGCAATGACATGGCTGACGCGGCAGCAAAGGGCCTCTGGACTCTTCAGGAAGCACACCAATTGCATGAATCTCTCCACGAAGGAGCAAAAGCACTCGCCAAACGGTGCAGCATTCCTATGTCAGATGCCAAGCACATAGTCGCCACCTGTCCTTACTGTCAAAAGTCACCCTTGTGGTCCAGCAGCATCAATCCCAGAGGCCTAAAGGCCTCAGAAATTTGGCAAACAGATTTTACCCTGTGCCAGCTGTTAAAACCAAGAGCATGGCTCGCTGTGACGATTGACATGTATAGCGGCATGATTGTTGCGACTCAACACGCCAAAGCTAACTCCAAAGCCACCGTTCAACACTGGCTGACAGCCATGGCTCGGCTTGGTATCCCAAAGCAAATTAAAACCGACAACGGAACAAACTTTGTTTCTAAATCAGTGCAGGAATTTGTCACCAAATGGGGTATCACCCTAAGGCAAGGTATTCCATATAACAGTACAGGGCAGGCTATAGTTGAAAGGGCCAATCAAACCTTAAAATCTAAGCTAGAAACCTTAGCCAAAGCAGAAGGATTTTCTAATGCCATCCCTCCACCTGATCAGCCACGTTTGTTAGCCACTGCCATGCTTGCATTAAACCAGTTTCCCAGAGGGGACCATAGCCAGGCCCCTTCCCAAAAGCACTGGGCTGCTGAAGTCACCAGGGAGGGCCCACCTGTGAGTATTAAGAACAAGCTAGAAGAATGGGAAACGGGTTGGAAGCTGATTGTCACAGGCAGAGGGTATGCAGCGGTGAAAAGGGATGATGTCATTAAGTGGTGTCTAAAATCCATAAAACCCGTGCTGCCCAACAAAACTAACGAAACCTCTGAGTTTCTTTTAACAGGCTTGCCACTATGACTGCTTTTTCAGCCTCGAGCTTTGCCCCTGCATCTCAGCATTTTGCTATTGTTGAGCCTGCCTTCTGTCATTCAAGCAAAGGTGAGCAACCACCCCTATCAACCCCACGTCTGGACGTTCCGCAATTTCCTCACAGGAAAAATCATAGGGCGTTCGGAAACTAACGCTCCTAGCTGGACAGTGCGTGTATACGACGTCGTCTCTAATGACCAAAGCGACACCGTAAGTGGCTTGTACCCAATTGGCCAGGGAACATACTGGTGCCCCAGTGTTAATCCCAGGAAAAGCTATTGCACCTACCCAGGCTACTGGTTCTGTGGGTATTGGGGTTGTGAAACCATTGTAACCAGCAACCGGTGGAAACCACCTAAAAAAGACGACTTCTTAGAGGTAACCCATTGGCCCAAAGGCTGTGTACCAACCTCCTTTATTAAATACGGTCAGGGAAAAAATCACCCCGGAAACTGTACCCATCTTACAGTCACCGTTTTGCAACCCCAACACCAAAGCTGAGCCTTAGGCTGAACATGGTCAGTGTTTCAGTATCGAGGCCCATCCTACCCTGATCCAGCCACAGTTATACAAATTATTAGAGCCCTACCACCAACAAAGTACGCTGCCATAGGTCCCAACAAAGCCATTGCTTCAAGGAAAAGGGAGACAGCTACCGCAATAACACCCAGCCCTATTGCAGCCATTCCCATATCTAAAAATAATTTACCACTCCTTAGCTCGACACCTGAGGCGCTTCCCCACAATTTGTTCACTCGAATGGTGCAAGCTGCATTCGTGTCTCTAAACACTTCACGTCTAAATCTTACTAAGTCCTGTTGGCTTTGTTACAATGCCAAACCACCCTTTTACGAAGGAGTGGGCCTTGTCGCCCAGATTAACTACTCGAAGAAAAGCAGTCCCGAACAATGCAAATGGGACACCCTTCGTAAGGGAATTACCCTGGAAATGGTCTCTGGTCAAGGGATTTGTATAGCAGCCAACAACTTATAAACCAAAACAAACACCTTTGTAACACCTCAGTTACCCTCAATAAGCAGTACCAATGGGCCATTCCTGCGGTTCTAGGCACATGGGCTTGTCACACCACAGATATTACCCCTTGTGTTTCAATTAAGCACTTTAATGAAACTAACGATTTTTGTATTCAAGTCGTTGTTGTCCCTAGAATTTTGTATCATTCTGACGATGAAGTGCTTCTCCACTTCAATGACAGACCTTATCGATGGAGACGAGAACTGGTAACTGCTGTTAGCCTTGCAGTGCTCCTGAGCTTAGGAGTGATGGGTACGGCAACAGGCGTGTCAGCATTGGTGTCGCAAAAGTAAAGCCTATTGCAACTACAAAAGACCATAGACGAGGACTTACTCGAGATTCAAAAGAACATTCTAAGATTGGAAGAATCCCTTTTTTCCCTATACGAAATGGTCTTACAAAATAGACGAGGTTTGGATCTCCTATTAATGCAGCAGGGAGGCCTGTGTGTTGCGCTCAACGAGGAATGCTGCAGTTATGTGAACCATTCCGGAATAATTAGAAAATCCATGGATGAGCTCAAAGACAGGCTCCAGCGATGTAGCCAAGAGCTCCAGCAACAAAGTTGGTTTAACTCCTTCTTCACCCAACACCCCTGGATTACCACCCTTATGGGACCAGTTGTAGTTGTTGTATCCATGTTTGTGTTTGGCCCCTGTTTACTTAATAAGATAGCCCAGTTAGTTAAAAATCGCCTAAGTAAAATTGATGTTTTGCTTTTAGAGCAAAGGCAGTTAGCCTAAGCAAATCTAGCCACTTGTTCAGTTTGTAAGTTTGACAAGTTATGGAACCAAGTTGTAGTTGCATTTTAACGTTTAAAATAGTTTATGCCTTTATTACTAACACGTTTTGTAATTCACTGCTAACACAAGTTTAATACAGTTGTAAAATTTAATTGTTCATGGAGAGGGGGGAAATGTGGTCAGCTAGAAAGTCGCCCGGAAGATCTCGCGATGTACGAGGAGATAGGGCCCCTCCCTCTCCATGGTGTTAAGCAATCACATTTGGCATGGTGAAACTAAGGAAGTGACGTAAGAATCTTACGGTTACTTAAGCCGGTACCTACCGGAAATAAACGCATTTTGCCATCCACCATATTGGTGTCGTGAGTAATTTGTCTGGCCAGTTGGTAAGTTCACCGTGGTATCCCTCTGAACCAGGTCGCCCTGCCTTACCCCCCGACGCAAGGCAATAGTTATGGTAGCCGTAGCCAGGGAGTGTGCAGGAACGAGCAGGAACCAGTTGGGGAGGCCATTCAAATCAGATGAAGAAAAACCTAAAATCTCACCAGAGGGATCTAACACTGACTCTAGGATGAATGGAAATGATATCTGAAAATTTGGAGGGTTTCAATGTGAGAGAAGGTGTTATTATTGTGGTGAAGTGGGCCACTTAAGAAGGGACTGCAAAAAGATTTCAATAGATGATGCTATTGCAAGAGAACAAGAGGCTTTAGAAAAGATCCTAAGGGGGGAAGATTAGGGGTGTCAGGGGCTCTACCCGTTAGAGGATCCTATGAACCACCAAGAAGAGCCCTTGATAAATCCTGATGTTGGTCCCCAAAATTTAGATTTTGAATTTTTGGTTGATATGGGAGCAGATTGATCCAGTTTAAGAGAACTCCCGGCATGAGTTAACATAAGTAACAGGACATGTGAGGTAATAGGGGCAGAGGGGAAGCCCTTCAAAGTCCCTATAATTGAAAGGGTCGAAATAAAAGGAAATTTTAGGCAGTGCGTGGCTGACTTAATCTATCTACCCCACGTGGAAAAAAATCTGTTGGGAAGAGATTTACAAATTCAATTGAGGGTGGGAATTATACCAAAGAATGGAAGAATGGTAGTTCACATCATGAGGTTGGCCAAAGGAGACTTAGGAGAAATCAACCCTGAAATATGGGCAGAGGAAGGGAAGAGCAGCTTCCTAGACATCCCACCAATAGTGTGCAAATGCAGGCCGGAACTCCCCCTATTAGAATCAAACAGTACCCAATATCTGCGAAGAGTAGGGAAGGATTAACACCAGTTATAGAACATCTGCTGACAGAAGGTATCTTAGAACCATGCATGTCTCCCCATAACACTCCTATATTGGCAGTCAAAAAGGCAGAAGGAAAATACAGATTGGTCCAGAATCTAAGGGAAATTAATAAAAGAACCATCACTAGACACCCTGTGGTGTCCAATCCTTACAATCTCCTAAGCAAAATTCCAAGGGAGCATGCATGGTTCACTACAATAGATTTGAAGGATGTCTTTTGGGCATTCCCATTAGCAGAGGAGTGTTAGGACTGGTTTGCCTTTGAATGGGAATACCCGGGGGGAAAAGAAAACAACAGTTAAGATGGACACGTTTGCCCCAAGGATTAACAGAATCCCCAAACCTCTTTGAGCAGGCACTAGAGGAGTTATTAGAACAGTTTACCCCAGAAGACGAAACTCAAATCCTCCAATATGTGGATGACTTGTTAATATCTGGGAAAGAACAACAACAAGTTAAAGTAACTAGTATCAGACTCCTAAATTTCCTGGGAGCAAAGGGTTTAAAAGTGTCCCAAGACAAACTACAATTCGTCGTTTCAGAGGTCATTTATCTTGGCCACATAATTGGAAAAGGATATAAGAAATTAAGCCCTGAAAGAATTTCAGGCATCTTATCCATATCGACCCCAAAAACCAAGCGTGATATTAGAAAACTTTTGGGCCTTTTTGGATACTGCAAATTGTGGTTAGACAAATACTCTCAAAGCGTCAAATTTCTTTACGACAAATTGGTAGACTCTGAACCTATAAATTGGACAATCCAAGATGAAAAACAATTAAAAGAACTAAAAGAAAAGTTATCCTCAGCCCCAGTCCTAAGCTTACCCGATCTCAAAAAGCAGTGTGATCTATTTACTAATACTGAAGGGGGAATTGCCTATGGGGTGCTAACCCAAGAGTGGGGAGGTTGTCGAAAACCAATAGCTTACCTTTCGAAACTACTAGATCCAGTGGCAAAGGGATGGCCTACATGTCTCCAGGCAATTGCAGCGGCAGCTATTTTAATAAAAGATGCCCAAAAATTAACTCTACAAGGAAAAATTAAAGTACATATCATATCCCACATGATATTAAAACCATCCTAGGTCAAGGGGCCCAGCAGTGGCTAACAGAAGCTAGAATATTAAAATATGAAATCATATTGATGAACACCGATAATGTAAAATTAGTCACCTCTAAGAGCATAAATCTGGCCCAATTTTTTTCGGGGGAACCTTTGCAAGAGCTAGAGCACAATTGCCTGGAACTTATAGACCTGCAGACTAAAGTAAGGGAAGATCTGGAAAGTACACCGCTGCCCTACGGAAAGATACTAGTTATTGATGGGTCATCAAGGGTGGTGGATGGAAAAAGAGCATCTGGATATGCTGTAGTCAAAGGAGCGGAAGGCAAAAATCCAGAGGTTTTGGAAAAAGAAAAGCTACCATCTAACTGGTCAGCCCAATTCTGTGAGATCTATGCTTTAAAGAGAGCATTGGGCCTGTTACAAGGGGAGAAGGGAACCATCTATACCAATTCCAGATATGCATTTGGAATAGTTCATACTTTTGGAAAAATCTGGGAAGAGCGTGGGTATCTAAACTCGAAAGGGAAAGATCTAGTGCATAAGGACTTTAAAAAGTCAGCAGTAGAATCTCTACTTAAACCAACAGAAATTGCAGTGGTACATATAAGGGGGCATCAAAAAGGGAACACCTTAGAAGAAAGGGGTAATCAGTTTGCCGATCAAATGGCTAAGGAAGCCTCATTGGGTGCAGAAAAGCCTGTAGAAGTTTTTAAGCTAAACGAAGCACCAGAGAAGTCAGAGAAAAAGGAACCTACTTTTAGTGAAACAGAACTAAAAATGATAAAAAAATTGAAAATACACCAAGAGAACCAGAGGGAGTGGCTAATGCCTGATGGGTGCAAGTTTCTAAATAAGGCTTTAGCATGGAAACTACTATCAGAAATACATGAATTAACTCACTGGGGAGTTCAAGGATTATATGACCTTTTCCTCAGAGAGAATTTTTGTGTTGGAATATATGATTTGGCAAAAGCAATAACCAGAGGATGTCTAATCTGTCAAAAAGCAAACCAAAAGGTAATACACAAGACTGAGTATGGAAGAAGAAAATTAGCCCTAAGACCATTCCAAAGTATTCAAATAGATTTCACCGAAATGCCCCCAGTCCAAAAATATAAACATTTATTAGTTATGGAAGACCATCTCACCCATTGGGTAGAAGCCTTCCCCACAATTAAAGAAACATCAGAAGTGGTCATAAAAATAATCTTGGAACACATTATCCCCAGATATGGGTGAATTAATAATATTGACTCTGATAGAGATCCACAGTTCACCTCCCAGATATTACATCGAGTTATTGGGGCCCTGGGGATAAAATGGAGATTACATACTCCATGGCACCCCCAGAGCTCCGGAAGGGTAGAAAGGATGAATAAAACCTTAAAGAATGTGCTGACAAAACTAATTGAAGAAACCCAAATGAATTGACTTAAATGCTTACCCCTTGCCTTACTACATACAAGAACTAGACTGCACGCCGATATAGGAGTTTCCCACTGTGAGATGATGTTTGGGCTCCCCTTCCTAATTACTCCCTTTAGCTCGGCAAGTTACTTAGAGGGAGAAGCTGTCACCCAAGAGTACCTGAGGGTTATTGGGAGAACTGTAGAGAGTTTAAGAAAAAAAGGATATCTACCTCAAACCTCTCCTCTAGATTCCGATGCCCACCAGATAAGCCCAGGGGATTGGGTTCTTGTTAAGTCTTTGAATCACACCTCTTTGTCTCCTAGATACAAAGGTCCCTTCCAAGTCTTATTAACCACCCACACTGCCGTACGGACCAAAGAAAGGAGCTGGACTCATATTTAATTAAGGGACCAATTCTACCTCCCACTGGTGAATCAGACTCTGTAATATCTCAACCGAGAACACCTGAATGGACTACTGCCAAAGGCCCTACGGACCTCAAACTCACCTTTAAAAGAAAAGAAAAAGATAGTTGAAAAGACCCAAACAGCTACTGTTTAAGAGCAAGTTGTCACAACATTAAGTTCGTACTTGCTCAATATAGCTCTTGTTGTTGTCATAACGTTAAGTTCCCACTGGTTTGGTATAGTCCTTGTTGTCATATAATTGTTGTATGATTTCTTAATAAGGTGAAAAAGAGTTCGTGCATTCTCCTCTGAATTTAAGCAGCACCTAGTCCTCTGTTGGTCCTAGCCACCAAATTAAATTTCAACCATAACATAAAGTTAATACTCCTACAGAGCATCCCCTAAAAACGCCTAAATTAATAAACTGAGAAAAATAAGAAGACCATGGGAAGTCAGATCTTACCCAAAGGGATCTCCATCCCCAAGAGGCAAGCTCGGGTGAGACCATGGATGGTTCATACTGGACTCTTGGGAAGGATACTGCTACCCCTGCTGATAAACAACCTACCAGGAGGCAAGGAAAACAAATGCAGTAAATGTTACCATCCATTATATGATGGAGAAACCCTAGGGTCTTTAATCAGGATCCATACCAACATAAACCCCAGTTGTTTCAACCACTCTCAAATTTCTATTTGTCAAGAAGGTGGAAAAACCTATTGGATCACCAGAAATACTGCCACTTTTCGGCAGCTGTTACTTGGGGAGTGCCCTATAGGAGAAGCTTGGTTCTGTTTTGAACATGAAAGCAATCAAGAAGGCCTGGTGGACCTGATCAAAGAAAAGCAATTAGTAGTAAATTCAAAAAAAGAAAATGAATTGAAAATACCCCTAGGGAAAAATCTATTCATACACCTGGTTTAAAGAATCAGCAAAGAATTAAACATAACAAATTGTTTGGTATGTGGTAATATGCAAATGTCAGAAATTTGGCCTTGGGAAGGAATTAGTTTAAGCCCCCTAGAAATCTTAAAGTGGAAGCAAACAAACCAGACATATCAATTACCTAGACAAAGACGAAAAAAGAACAATGGAATTTAAAATATAAAATTATCGGAGAAGAATGTATTAAAACAGTCGGAAATAAGTACAGAACATTTGTAGGAACTATGGCCTGCAAAAGATACTTAACAACAAAGAATTCAATTATGAGGTGGGTACCTCAAGAGCCCAACAGATATTGGACAATGTATAAAAAAAAGAAAGGTGTGTCTACCATTAAGGGTACAATTTGCATGAATGCGCTGAAAAAAAATAAATCCTTTCTGGGGAATAAAAGAACTATCTAAATATTGGGAATACCCTACCGAGATAAATCAGACTTTTTGGGAAGCGCCTGAATATCTGTTTTGGATATGTGAAGATACTGCGCCTACCAATCTTCCCAGGGATTGGACAGGGAGCTGGCACGATAGGAATCATAAAGCCTGCCTTTTTCCTTATCCCAAAAACTCTGGGTCAAAATTAGGAATCCCTGTATATGATGATCTGAAAAGAACTAACCGGAAAAGAAGGGGTGTAATTACCATAAGAAGCAGCCGAAAGTGGAGGGGGGAGGTTTGGATTCCCGAGCGAATCATAGAAGTTTATGGACCAGCTCCTTGGGCACAGGATGGTTCATGGGGGTATCGTACCCCAATCTATTTGCTAAACCGAATCATCCAACTCCAAGCAGTATTAGAAATAGTATCAAACCAAACGGCCCTTGCATTAGACCACATCACAGACCAGTTAACTCAGACCTGAGCAGTAGTCTATCAAATTTGGCTCGCAGTAGACTATCTCTTAGCAGATAAAGGAGGGATATGTGGGAAGTTTAATACATCGGAGTGCTGCCTAGAAATAAATGACAAGAGTGAAGTAATATGGAACATCTCTAAGGAAATACGAAAGGTAGCATATGTAGGGATCCAACAATGGACCCCCTTGATGGACTCCAGCTGGTGGGATGACTTTTGGTCCTTTAAAACCCAATGGTGGAAAAAAGTGGCCTTTTTAATTTTAAGTGCAATTATAAGTTTTCTGGTTTTACCATGTCTCCTCCCCTGTCTAATCAAGATTATAAATTCTACAATACAACTAGCATCGCAAATGTGGCTAATCAGATGAAGACTAAAATTATGATGGTAGAAACCCAAAGACCAGAGCACGGGTTTGCTAAAGAAATCTTTAACCAATACCAAAAATTGCAAAAGTTATATTCCCAAGAAACCAAAATTTCAAATTGATACGGGCTAAGCCCGATCAAAAAGAAAGAGGGGGGACTGTAATGCATAGACTCTAAAGAAAACCCAGTTATATGTTTCTACTTGAATGTTTTTATGAATGTTCCTAGTCATTAGTAATGTTAATTGTTAATGTTAAAAGTCCCTACCCTCACTTTGTTTCACTCCAATTGTCCTGCCCCATATTCCTTTCCCTTATCCATCAGGTTACTTCGTTGCTGCTCCCCCAGAATGACACTGGTGACGGAGGAGGAGGTATGACATCCGCGAAATGCATGTAAATAAGAAAGATGCAGAGAATGATAGGACTCCTTGAGAACCAAAACTCCTAAGACAACGAGCTCAAATAACATCTAGAACTAAAAGTGATATCCGCCAGTCAGGCGAAACAACGGGAAAGCAAGGTCATCACCCAGAGCTGCTCTGTCTTTTCACCGCGACCTGACCAGAGACCTACCACCATGACCTCCCCCTAAGAATGAGCCACCTTGAATTCCTGGGAACCCCTGTGAAGACGGAACCCCTGGCTCTGCAGAGTCTGCAGCAGATTCAGCTTGCACCTCCTCCTCTGCGGTGTCCAGTGGGAGCAGCAGCAGCGGCGTGCGCAGCCCCTCGAGTTCCCCTCCCATAGCTGTTCTAAAAGAGCTGTTCTAATAAAGGCCTTTAGAAAGGAGATCTGTCTCCTGGCCCTGTTTCTAACAGTCATGTCCATCTTTCTGCCACAGGTAGCAGCTGCTAAGGCCCTTGGTGAGCTTTCACACATGGGATGTTGGCTTGGTAAGCAGGCCAACCTAACATCTGTGGTACTGAGTGACCTTCTCACAGACAAAGAGATGACCAGGCGTGCCACGCTCCAAAACCACATGGCCGTTGACTTCTTGCTACTTGTCCATGGACACGGAATTTGAAGGGTTAAGCTGCTTCAACTTGTCATCACAGAGTGAGAAGCTCTGGACACAGCCTCCCCCACAACCTGCAGCACAGGAAAGACGGAGAAGCAGCAGCCCCACAGCCGATGCCACAGATTTGCTAGACACAGCCAGGTATATCAGTAGAAAGGTCATGGGCTAGGCTGTACTTGTGATCCAGGATCCAAGGAGCAAGCAGAAGAACAGAGGGACCTGAAACAAAGCTCAGATTAGATGATGAGAGCAACAGAGCCATCCAGGTTTCAATGCAGACCCATACTGAGGCTAAGTTGTTAATTTTTCAGCAATGCCCTCCCTGTTTTGCTTTGCCTTCTCTGCCCCGATGTGGTTAGCCAGAACAGCCGTTCGGAAGATCTCGCGCTGTTACGAGGAGTTAGGGCCCCTCCTTCTCCATGACGTTCCAAGTTGCCAACCCCTAAGGAAGTGACGTGGGCACACCGTGGATATTTAAGCGGGTGCTCACGGGAAATAAACGCACTTCACCGTTCACCACATTGGTGTTACGTGTGTTTGTCCGACGATAGTGTGAGTTCGTCGTGGTCTCACTCTGTACCAGGTCGCACTTGCCTTAACCCACAGGCAACATAGTGGTGCCGAAACCCGGGATCGAACCAGGGACCTTGATCGACGGTCTCTTTGGCAACGATGACATGCTCCCTTTTGACATTAAACAAACTTGTCGCATGATTTTTGATGGGGCAGGCATGATCGTGTTTAAACAAGAGTGGGAAGATAATTTGGAAAAAATCCTTGCCAAAGCGACCGGAGACCAACATCCATTGTGCAACTCCAGTCTGCAACGTCTAATGGGCCGAGACCCAGGCATGATCAGTCCCCAGGCACAGGCTCAAGGTTTAAGGGCCTCTGAAATTGCTGCCACCACTCGTGCCGCAAGAGAAGCCATTCGCACTGCGTGCCGTGTAGTTGCTAAACCCTCTCCCTGGGCTACCATCAAGCAGGCCGAAAGTGAACGCTTCACCGCTTTCGTTGACCGCCTCCAGGCTGCCATAGATGCCTCCAATTTGCCATCGGAAGCAAAAGGACCGGTGTTAGAAGGCTGCATTAGACAGCAATGCAATCAGGCCACAAAAGAACTGCTGCGATCTCTGCCTCCAGGCGCCAGCATCGCGACAATTATTAAACATGTCGTAAAAGAGGAAAACCTGGCCCTGGTCCAAGCCGCAGTCGGCGCCGTTATGGCCCCACTACCAGCAGCGGTCGGTGCAGCAGTGGCGGAAGTAATGGCTGTCCAAAGTCATAACACCCATAGCCGCCCGCAACCCACAAACTATCCCTCATCAAAGCCCAAAGGACCTTGTTGGGTTTGCGGGAGAAAAGGCCATGTTGCTAGGTGCTGCATCTACAAGAAGCAGGGAAACGGGCGGGGGAGGGGGCAACCGGGCCGCATGCGACCCTCTCCCCGTTGGGACATCCAGCGGCCCAGCTATGTTCCTCCTACAGAGGCGGAGCACCTTCCTACACCACTGCCCCCCAGGGAGCTGACCAATTTCACAGCTCAGGCCCTGCCCAACATCCTGACCTACACGCTGCCTCCACCTGCACCAGCTACAAATTCGGCACCGCAAACCACGCAAGCGCAACCCACACCACAGGTGACCTCCAACGCGGTGACATCCCCCGGGTGGCCCCGGCAATAAACTGCGACTTACTAAGCCCTCCGCAAGTTTGGGGAATTTGCCGGCTGGCAACCCAACCAGATATCTGCTCTGTCACTCTTCTTTTTACAGTTGATACAGGGTCAGACGTAACAGTCATTCCGAACACCCATTGGTCTCCAAGTTGGCAGTTGCAGGACGCCGCAGCAGTGGTCGGAGTGGGGGGAGTGCAACGTGCCCAAAAAAGCGTAGACCCGGTATCAATCGTTGTATACTCCACGGATGGGGCCGAAAAGCCGGTCAGCGTGCACGTGTACGTCCTCACTAACACTCCACTGCTTCTGGGGCGAGACGCTCAAGCTTCACTAGGTATGAGGGTAACAAATTTACCCTCAGGGCCACTCCGGCGTACCCGTCGTTTCCAATTAAGTTAACATGGAAGTCATCAGATCCGGTGTACGTCGAGCAGTGGCCCATTCCAGAGCCTCGAAGATCCGCTCTTCTTCACCTCGTCGAGCGTGAGCTGCAAAAAGGTCACATCGAGCCCTCACTTTCGCCTTGGAACACCCCGGTATTTGTCATTCCTAAACGCAGCGGTGAAGGCTTTCGTCTCCTACACGACCTCCGGGCTGTCAACAAGAAAATCCAACCAATGGGACCAGTTCAGACTAAGCTCCCCAGCAACTCGTTCATACCTATAAATCAACCTTGTGCTGTAGTCGATATTAAGGACTGCTTCTTTTCAATTCCACTACATGACCAGGACAAAGAGCGGTTTGCTTTCTCCATCACCTTTCCCAACGGTCATCAACCCAGCCTCCGCTTCCAATGGAAGGTTCTACCACAGGGCATGATCAACTCTCCTACCATCTGTCAGATCGTCGTTAGCAAAGCCCTGGCTCCAGTCCGAGCTAAGAACCCTGGAGCAATGATCATCCAATACATGGACGACATCCTCATCGCCGCCTCCACATCCAACCAGGTAGAAGCCATCACAGCGGAAGTCTCAAGCGCCTTGAAGAGTAACGGCTTCGAAATAGCGGAAGCAAAGATAAAGAAGGGTCCCTCAGTTACCTTTTTGGGCGTCAAGATCAACAGCTCATATGTATCACCTCCTGCGATAAAAATCCGGTGCGATGTCCAAACGCTCCATGATGTCCAGCGGTTGGTAGGATCCCTGCAGTGGCTGCGAAACACCACCCTCATCCCTCCAGAGGTCATGCCTCCCTTATATGACCTCCTGAAAGGAAAGCATCCGTGGGAGTCCAAAACCATCTCCAGTGAAGCCGCCCACTCGCTTGACTTCATAGAACAACAGTTAGCAGCAGCAGTTCTCGCCAGATGGAACCCCAACCTGCCTCTGGACTTGTACGTACATTTTACAAAAGAGGGAGGAGTTGGTGCGTTGGCCCAAGGGCCTCCTGAGTCAGCCAAGCCAGTTCAATGGGTGGTCCTTGGAAGATCCCAACGAGCCTTCTCCCCAGGCGTCGAGTGCCTTGGCAATGTAATCATGAAAGGCAGGAAGCTTGCTTTAAATCACCTAGGCTCCGAACCTGCAAAGATATATCTCCCCTTCCGGAAGCAAATCCCTTCCGCATCAGTGGCACTTTCGGAACACCTTGCGTTAGCCCTGTTCGGATTCAGAGGAGAACTTTGCTATGCCGCCAAGCCTCCGTGGACTCAGTTGCTTGCTGCAGTATACATCGACCTTCCACCAAAAGTCCTAAACCGACCCTCACCCGGACCAACGGTGTTCACAGATGCGTCTTCGACAACATCAACAGCTGCAGTCGTGTGGCAAGACCAAGGTCAATGGCAGTGTGTGAAGATGAAAGATCAGTCCCTGTCAGTCCAACTATTAGAAGCATCTGCGATAGTGCTCGCTTGCAATCTGTTTCCATTTGACCACCTCAACATTGTCACCAACTCCATGTTCGCTGCGAAGCTGTGCCAAGCGGTGTCTCACCCTGGCGTTTCCATCTCACCAGCGGCCCTGATGATTGAGGAAGCACTGTACTCCAGGACAGGTACTGTAACCGTCATTCATGTCAACAGCCACAGTCCTATAAAAGGATATTTCCAGCTAGGCAACAACAAAGCCGATGCAGCAACCAAAAACTTGTGGACATTGCAAAGCGCACGACAACTACATGAGTCCCTCCATATAGGGGCCAAAGCACTTGCCAAACAATGTGACATCTCTATGTCCGACGCCAAGCACATCGTGGCCACATGTCCCTACTGTCAGAAATCCCCGCTATGGTCCAGTGGAGTTAACCCCAGAGGCTTAAAAGCCTCAGAAATCTGGCAAACAGACTTTACGCTGTGTCAATTGCTAAAACCTAGAGCGTGGCTCGCCGTGACAGTGGACACCTTCAGTGGTGTCATCATTGGGACTCAGCATGCAAAAGCAAATTCCAAAGCTGCAGTTCAGCACTGGTTATCTGCTATGGCCTGGCTTGGCATCCCCAAGCAAATCAAAACGGACAATGAAACTCACTTCATCCCCAAAGCGGCTCAAGAGTTTGCCTCCAAATGGGGCATTGTCCTAAAGCAGGGTATACCATATAACAGCACAGGACAGGCAATTGTGGAAAGAGCCAATCAAACCTTGAAGTCAAAAATAGAGACTCTAGCAAGAGCTGAAGGATTTGTTGGAGCCATCCCTCCGTCGGAACAGCCACGACTGCTTGCAACAGCTATGCTAGCCCTAAACCAATTCCCTCGAGGAGATCAAGGCCAGGCTCCTTCCCAAAAACATTGGGCAGTAGAATCCGTTCAAGAGGGCCCCCCAGTCAGTATAAAAAATGAGCTAGGGGAGTGGGAAACAGGGTGGAAGCTGGTTGTAACGGGCAGAGGGTACGTGGCAGTAAAGAAAGATAACGACATCAAGTGGTGTCCTTTAAAATCTATAAAACCAGTCTTACCCAACAAAAGCTAACCAACGTCTTGAGTGTCTTTCCCGCAGGTTGCCTGTTGCAGATCACCAGCCAAGTGGTCGACTCTATTCCCGTGCCTCTGCCTTCTGGTAGCACTGATCCACCTCAGCACCGGTTATCACCCCTATCAGCCCCACATCTAGACGTTCCGGAACGTCGTCACCGGCGCTCTAATAGGCCAAACTGAAACCAAAACCCCAGCCTGGACCGTCTGGCTGTCAGACATCTTTACAAGCGATCGGTCCGCCAAAATCTCCGAGGTCATCAAGGTAGGAACGTACTGGTGTCCAAGCAACAGCCCTGGAAAAGAATACTGCATTCACCCAAGTTACTGGTTCTGTGGCTATTGGGGGTGCGAGACCATAGAAACTGGCAATCGGTGGAAGCCTCCCAAACAAGACGAGTTCCTAAAGGTAACAGGTTGGCCCAGTAACTGCATCTCCCGAAGTACCTACCAAGGTAGACACCCCGGGAATTGCACGCACCTTACTATCACAGTTCTAAAGACACATGATCCATCTTGGGTGGTGGGGAGATTGTGGTCAGTGTACCGGCGTGAAGATTCATCCATAACACGCAACCCGGACAGAGGCACTGTCATTCAGATCATTAGGTTCCCATCACATAAACACCACATTACAATAGGGCCTAATGAATTGGCAATCTTCCAAAAAGACAAACCACCTATGCCCACCTTTCCGATGGAAAACAAACCGCTTGCAGCCGCTACGCTACCTGCAAAAGCCTTGCCCACGCCTGAAATTCCTTCACAAACCCTTTACACCCGGATGCTACATGCCGCATTTTTATCCCTTAACACCTCACGACCCAACCTTACAAAGTCCTGTTGGCTCTGTTATGATTCCCGACCACCTTTCTATGAGGGAATTGGCTCAAACAAAACCTTCCAGTACTCCCAAAGAGCAAGTCCCAAGCAGTGCAAGTGGGATGCTCCCAGCAGAGGAATCACCCTGGGAATCATTTCAGGCCACGGAATTTGTATAGGAAATGCAAGCATCAAAACCCAAAACAAAGAGCTGTGTGGCTCATCTATCCGTTTAAACTGGCGTGAAAAGTGGGCCATTCCAGCCATAGGCAACATCTGGGCGTGTCACACTACCGGACTTACCCCTTGTGTATCCATAAGGCATTTTAATGAGTCTAATGACCTGTGTGTTCAAGTTATTGTCATCCCCAGAATCCTATACCACACAGATGACGAAGTAATGCTGCATTTTGAGACAGAGCCACTCCGAGTGAAACGAGAACTAGCCACCGCAGTCAGCCTGGCTGTACTGCTGACCCTCGGAGGAACAGGAGCGGCCACAGGCATTACATCTTTGGCCACGCAGAAACAAGGCCTGCAACAACTACAACGAGCTATAGACGAGGACCTCCTAGAAATTCACAAAACCATCCTAAAGCTGGAGGAATCTCTGTTCTCTTTGTCGGAAATGGTCCTCCAAAACAGGCGAGGCCTGGAACTCTTGCTAATGCAGCAAGGAGGACTGTGTGCTGCTCTAAATGAAGAATGTTGCACGTATGTAAATCACTCAGGTCCAATTCGCAAGTCCATGGCAGAACTTAAAAGCAGACTGGAGCGTCGTAGTTATGAGCTCCACCAACAAAACTGGTTCAGTTCCCTTTTTACTCAGCACCCGTGGATTGCCCCGATAATTTCTACTCTGTTGGGACCCGTTGTTGTTATAATGTTCGCACATGTTCGTGTGTTTGGACCTTGTTTGCTTAATAGAATTACACAGTTTGTTAAAGCTCGCTTAGGTACCATTGACATCATGCTTTTACAGCAAAGACAGTTAACTTAGACAGTTGTTAAGCCAGTTCATTTACTAACAAGTTCATCTGCATGTTATTAACCAGTTGTTTGCCCAGTTTCAAATGTTATGTTCAAAATTAATTGTTCATGGAGAGGGGGGAGATGTGGTTAGCCAGAACAGCCGTTCAGAAGATCTCGCGCTGTTACGAGGAGTTAGGGCCCCTCCTTCTCCATGACGTTCCAAGTTGCCAACCCCTAAGGAAGTGACGTGGGCACACCGTGGATACTTAAGCGGGTGCTCACGGGAAATAAACGCACTTCACCGTTCACCACATTGGTGTTACGTGTGTTTGTCCGACGATAGTGTGAGTTCGTCGTGGTCTCACTCTGTACCAGGTCGCACTTGCCTTAACCCACAGGCAACACCCCTCCTTGTCTACACAGGTGCCCAGCATGCTGACATGAGGCCTTAATGCTGTTTTTGTTTAGCTCCTGTGTGATGGAATTCATGAAGGGCACAATGAATAAGCAGCTGATACTGGAGCAGCTGGGAGCCCAGACTCCAACCAACAAGCCAATGCCCTTGACCAGGGAGGAGCAGGAGTGTGAAGATGCCATCGATGCACAGATATCTGAGGAAGAGGAATGGGAAGATGCCCTTGATGATGAACTATCAGAGGAAGAGGAATGGGAACACAGAATAGACAGAGCTGTCTCAAGGGACAGATGCCATTGGATTGCCTCGTGTCCATCACTGGGTCAATTCCTTGGACCTGGAGGATAACAAAGGCTCTCATACTGGTTCTAGGGAGGGTCCCAGATGCCGCAGCAGTGTGGACAGAGAGGCTGAAGGGGAGGCAGCTGACAAAACTGCTGAGAGCATCTCCTGCCCCAGTGCATCCTGCAGATGCCCAGCTGGCTGATTCTGCACTGCTTGTAGCTCCCGAGGAAGAGGAGCACCACACACCTTTCAAACATGAGGAGGCAGAGCCACCAGCTTCTTCTGCCCCCGTGGAGGCAGCAAGAGCAGCAGGGGCAGAGAACCAGACACCTGCTCCACATGGCCCCACAGCCCATGGCCTGACTCAGCTGGACACTTCTGAGTACCTGAGGTGTGAGGTCGTGGGGAAGGCTGTAATAAGTAATCCAAGGACCCAAGGAGCAGGCAGAAGGGACTTGTAACAAGGTTCAGATTAGGTGACAAGAGCAACAGACTTATCTAGGATTTGATACAGACCAGTTTGGGGCTAATAGAAGTTAATTTCCCAACAGCAGCAGTTCCTCTCTGCTTCATTTTGTCTTCTCTGCCCCTTGTCTTAACAGGTCTGACAGGAGTCTTTAGTGTTGCTCGTGTTCAATTCCTGTCAGGTGAAGGGGTTATAGTTCTGTCCTCACACTGACGGCTAAACAGCAGCTGCACTGCTGGTGCCTAGAGGATCCTTCCAGAGATGACTGAGGCACAGCTTTTGCCTTGTTTTAAAAGCATGGAACCATCTTGTCTCTGAAGACATTGTAGGCTGTTGGAGCAGAAGAGAGCCAGCTGTCATCTGTCTCAAAGACCAGCCTGCAACCTCAGCAACTGCTTGCGACATCAGAGAAAGAGGAGAGAGGACTGAACTCAATGCTGAGCCCAGCAGAACGCGTTAGCAAGTAAACTGTCTTTCTCTGCCTCTGCAAAGCCTCAGAGTCCTCTGGAACACAGCACATTTTCCCAGGCAGCACTGAGAAGTCCTCTGCTTGTTCTGCTTGTTCCCTTCCCTCTCCCCGTCCAGACGGCGGGCACACACTTCTGCGTTTACTGTCTCTTGTGGCAGCCCACAGCTTTCACAAAGGCGCATTCCCGGCTGTGCCCCGCTCCTCGGCCCGTGCCTGCCCAGCCAGTGAGCGAGGGCAGCTTTGCCGAGGGGGAGCCGCTGCCCCTCCGCCCCGCCAAGGCCTGAGGGAGCCTTTCCCCGGGGCGCTTTGGGCCGGAGCCGCGTCCCCGTCCCGCCTTTCGATCAGCGGGGGATCCGACGGGATCTTCCCTCCTCAGCCTCTCCCATCGCTGCCACCCATCCCCGCCCAGCCGAGGCCTGAGGGAGCCTTTCCCCGGGGCGCTTTGGGCGGGAGCCGCGTCCCCGTCCCGCCTTTCGATCAGCGGGGGATCCGCTGGGACCTTCCCTCCTCCACCTCTCCCATCGCTGCCACCCATCCCCGCCCCGCTTCCATCCGCCGCTTGTGAATCTTTAATCAACCTTTATTAGCCGCAGAATGGGTCTACTAGAAGTTTCAAACCCATCAAAGTCTGGACAGGTATGTTGCTCTTGTCATTTAATTGGAGCCTTTTTCCAGGTCGCTCTGTTGTTGTGCCTGCTCCCTGGGTCTCTGGATCACAATTACAGCCTCGCCCATGACCTCACACCTGGTGTGTTCTGCGGTGTCCAGCACGGACAGGGCGTCAACCGTGGGGGTGTGTGGGGCGTGTTGCTGAGCTCTCTGCTCCTGCTGCTCTGCTGTTGATGCCATCGCCTTATCCATGCTGCCTTTTCATGCTGAGGAAGCTGGTTGCATACGAAGCTGGTTGCACACGACAGCCATCTGATGCAGCTTTTTAAGATGTGCCTTGCATACCAAAATGTAGGATGGCTTAATTTCACCTCGTTTGGTTCATAGAACCAAAATGTGTCATCAGGCCATCCTTGCCAGTTCTGTAGCTTGCCTTTTTCATGGAGAGTGCTTCTGACATTTGGGTAGTCCTGGAGACAGAAGTGGCAGCTGTGGCACCATTCCACTTACATTCCCTTCAATCATTGTCTTGTAAATTCAAGCCACTGGCCTGTACTTTGTATCAAGCAGCTGTCCTGGTTGCAGCCAGGTGGGGGAAGGGAGACGGGAACTGGGAGCAGGCAAGCGGCAGCATGGTTTGCAGTTTCTATGGGAGCACTAAATTGAAGAATACCATTCCTAAGTCATGGCAGTAGCTCTCATAACAAGAGTATAAAAGGCATGCCTTTCCCTGATGGTCTTGTCTTATTATCCCATCAATACTACAGACTGTTCAAAAGAAACACATGAATATATATTTACTTATTTATCATTATGAATGGATGAAGGAGCGTGTGTGAGGGTAGGATGCAAACAATCCCTCTTGGGATGCCTCTCTGGATCCTGGAGGAAAACCATTAATTTGTCTTTTGAATCATATGCTGAAATTAAGCTTTTTTGTTGCAGAGGAGGTGAGGAGGTCAAGGATATAATCTCTTTGTGGGGTCTGAAGACCATTGCTAACACTTCAACTCACTGGAGAAATCGTTCATATGCATTTGTACTGGCTCAGGTCAGGACTGTAGTAATGGAAATGGTGCTTTCAATGCTCCAACACACTTATCATCTGAGTTTCCTCTATTTATAACATACTCTTTGGTTCCTAGAAAAAGAGAGGGAAGACAAAGGTGATGTAGTGGGGGATGAATTCATGTATGAAAGCCTTCTGTTATTTCAGACTTCAAATGTGAATGTTTGGTTTCTTCACTTGCTTGAAATATTGTTCTGGAGATGGAAGTCAAGAAGAGCTTCAAAAACTCCCTACTGTAAATGATAAGTTTAACTGACAGAAAAAGATACTGACTTTGAAATACCTATAGAGTTTATATTTCTTCTGTTGTTTGAGAACATCTTTACTAGCGACCATAAAGCATACTGTAAATAAAACCAGTAAATATGAAGAGAAAATGCATTATTTGGTCAGGAAGGCGACTGAGCTGGGTTTTGACAAACTTACCTTGCTTTGAGGACCTCTTTTTGCTCCCATACATTTCAGCAGAAAAACTCCCACACATTTAAATCATGTCGGATGAGCTGTAAAGGCAAGAGAGCAGCTAAAGTCTTTTGCTAAATAATGGAAGTGTGATGAAGAGAAGTATCAGGACACTCAGCTGGTTTCTTAGTGATTAGGAACAAAAACAACAAATGAAAGCCTGATCTTTCAGGAAAAAGAGTCTGTTTGAAAAAGACTGCATTCAGCCAAAGATATCACACTTTCCAGGAGAAAGCTGTGCACTTAGGGAGGAAAAACTGTCTGCTGAGAATTAGCAGTGCACCAATATCCAGGAAGCTGAACTTTGGCAGTGTGTGTGCAATTCTCTGAGCACTTCCTAAGAGATATAGTGCAATGCACAGGCACTGAATGCACACATCTTTTAGGAGAGAGTAATTTGTGGCTTTGAGAGTATTTCAGGTAATGCCTCGGGAAAAAAAACATAGAATGCTTAAGGAATAAACGGATTTTTTTTTTCCCCATACCCTATAAGGGAAAGCTTTGGAGTTTTCTTCTCTGGTTGTTTTGAAGGCCTGTTGAGGCTTGTTTGTTGTCAAAGAATTTCCTTTGTCTTGCATCTTAAACAGTCTAAAACAAAGACTTCTTGTTGTTTTCAGGAACCTATTTTCCTCCCAGTGCAAAGTGATACCTTTTCTGGGACTACCGAAAACAGACACCAGACAGAGTTAAGGGAGTAAGAAGTGGGTATATTTATTGAAGGGCCTTCAGGTACATTTCAGGCAAAGCATTTGGGGCTACACCCAAAATGGACAACGAGTCATGAGTTTTCACACTGTTTTAAGTTTGGTCCATTTGCATATTGGGGGTTAAACTTCCAATTACACTTTCAGTCATTTCACCCCAAGTTTTCTCCCTTCCAACTCACTTTTGTTTACACTTCTCAGGGCCTGAGACAGTGAGGTGTCCTTAATTCCCAGGCCTAGAGAGGAAATGTTTTGTCTGACCAAAATGTGAAGACAGTGACTTGCACTGTATATGGAGTTTAGAGTTAGAATTGCAGGATTACAAATATGTGAGATATACAAGCTAAAATCCTAAGGCATCAAAAGCAGTTGTTGGAATCCAGTTTCTGCAGACATCCTACATGGTTTAAAACAGCTCCAAACATCATGATCCTGGATATGCTTGCCTTCTACATTTTAGAAGGAGGTAGGTGTTATTACTGCAGACAATTTGAAATCATAACAAAATATGGGCTCCAGTTTAATTTGAGAACAGAAAGCAAACAGTATTGTAAAGCTTAATGTTCATAGGAAATAATATTTTTCCTTTACAGCCTTTTTCTTAACTTTGAAATGTGTAAGAGGAAGTTCAAAGAGGATGTACACACAAGTTCCTACTTGGTTATTTTCCATATGTGAGGTCAGTAGATTTCAGTGGGTAAGTCTCGGTTCCTGAACAGCTGAAAAGTTTTGAAATCACCTTCCTGGAGTTTTGAAGTATGGTATAATAGTTTGCAAAGAAAAAGATCAGATTGAGCAGGCTTCCTGCTTTCCCTTTTTACTAGGAAAGCGAGAGTAGAGTGGTTAGAAATGGGAAATGAGGGAAATCAAAATAATTTACACAGTCTTCTGAAACCCATCCTTTGTGCTAATGATTTAAAACTTGATGGGCTTTTTAATAATCAGCATGCCTTTCAAATCCTTGAGACACTACCTTCTTCCGCACTGCTGATTATAGCTGAAACCTTTTGGGAGAAGATGATTTATTGTTTCAGGGGAATTTTCAATATATCTTTAAGAAAAGGCCGATTTTAGTGGAGCCTAGTTTTGTAGAGAAAATCAGACAGAAATATATACATTAAAAATCCCACAGCTGGACTGACAATGTTATTTCAAACTGTAGATCAACATTTTGTAGATCAAAATGTAAGTTTTTTGTTTCTACACAGTATTTTCTTTCAAAAGTAGCAGAAATATAACATTGATCACAAAGCAACTTCCTCACTAAGATTGGATCAGGTTACTCGATTGGAAAAATCACAATTTGCATTCAAATATGGATTTCTCACCTTAAGTTCAGAAGTGGAATTTATGTAAAGGATCGTGAAAGATGAGGGCTTAGCAGTGAAACAGCAATTTGTTGCAGAAATACACTTCATACACATGGATACCATGGAGATGTTCTCAAGGGAAGCTTTGAGTTACTACATGAAATTGTTAATTTCAAAATAAGTCAACTGAAAGTTTTTGAAGATGCTGAGACTGGCCATAGTTCTGTAAATCAGGCTTATCCCACTGTTATTATTTTTGAAGTCACCTGCAGAGGAAAAGGTGAGGTTTGAAAGGTGCAATTTGGGTTCAAACTAGCTTTGAGTGCTGAGCAGTGTTTGGTTCTGGAAAATAGCTGCTGAGTAGTCTCAGTTATGAGTAGTTGTTTAGGAGCTCTGTGTTATTATATATTATTACCTTGCTTTTTTGTAATGTCTGCAAATCCTAGTCTCTTTTGGAGTTTTCTTCTGCACATTATTCTGTTTCTTCTAAGTAATTTTTTAGATACCTGACAGCAATTGTACTGGCATATAGTGCTATGTTTGCTTGAATGTTTGTGGAAAGAAATTTACTTTGAAATTAATAAAGTATGATTTTACAATTATTATTTGCTAATACAAAGACAAAGGAAATAAAATTTAAAAATTCTTGTTAACCTTCTGTTTCAATCATGCCACACTCCTAAAGATACAGCTAATTCAAGACCAATGAGTTTACTCAAGAACTGTTAATTTTGTAGTTGAGCACATTTCTGGGGTACTTCATTCAGCAGGGAAAATTGCATCTTCTTCATTGTCTACATAGTATAAAATACAAATTCCTTCCTTTTCTGATTGTGAAATTCATTTAATTGTGGAGAGAAATTACACTAATTTTCACAAGCTGATGTCTTTTGGAGAAGGTTTAATTCCTATTAGGATCTCTCGACCTGCTGTGTTGAAGACTAAAGTTTAATCTAACTGAATTTTTCCTATAGTTTTTGAAATGGAATAAGTTTGTGTAGAATCCAATTTTGGAACAAGTACAATTTAGGGGAAGTATGCACTATTTGTACAATTCTTTCTGCATAAAACTCACCGTTGCAGGTATCAACATTTTGTATTCTGTCTGAATTTTGAAAGTGCATCAAAGTATTTCCTGCCTGTACTTGGAATGCCATTTATTATTTCCAATTTCTCCTCAATTTACAATTAAGGAGTCCTTCAGTTTCAAAGATTGTTAATTGCTTTATAATGGTGATTGAAAGATAGACTGAGCAGTGGGATGCTGCAAGGATGTTTACTGACAAAAGGCACATCAAAGGGCACAGATGTTAGATATTTATATAGTTTCAGCTTCTGCATAACAATTTCTAATTGTTCTATGTGCGATTTAGTACATAGCAGGCTATAATGTAAACTTTTTTTTTTTTTTGCACAATTACTTATCATAGCAGCTTGATTTGTTCTTTGGGAGAGGGGGGACACAGTTTTTGTAGTTCTTTATGGGTCTTTCTCAGTTTCTGCAGGCTTTTAAAAAACCTTTTCTTATAGCTCTTGCTGCACAGTCTTTAGCAATTCAAGTGTGCTGTTCATGTCATTTAACTCATTCTGGTTTGCAGCAGTTTTAGGTCGTTTTTAGATGTGTTACACAGCCACTCGAAACATTTAAATCCCATGGACATGATCTACTCATTCCACATACAGACCACTTTCATCTGAAACTTCATAACCTCTTTGCACTAGAGATGAATATTCTATGTTCTTTCTTTAAGGTTTATTTTTTTAAATATGTACTACTGCCTATAGTAATAACCATCAGTCACTTATCAAAAATATTAATGGAAAATCTGATTCTGTGCTAAGGTGTATTTTGACTTGGTAAATGTTAAATTTTGCTCTCTTAACTGTAGCCAGGAAAATGAATGTCCACTTCAGAAATTAATCTGGAAGATTTTACCTTTTTCTTTTTTTTTATTTTTTTTTTTCAAATTTCAGAAACTGCAATTAGCTAGTGATCAAACACTGTTATGATACCCATATGAGCATTTGGTATTTCATACAGGCTAGAAAAACACAACTAATTTATTTTAATTAAAGAGTAGCTTGACATTTCCCTGAACCTGAGACCCAAACACTCTAATGCACAGACAACCTCCAGTAGCGATTTTAATAATGATTTGTTTTGATTCTTCATGTTTTCAAGGGAAGATGTGAATAGGTGTAAGCACTGTTCACATTCATAGGTTTTAGCATGTGTGTCCAGCTAATAATTTTATAGCTTTTGGTAAGACCTTAGGAAGTCATCTTCATGTATGAAATTCTTATGCACAAAAACAGGCTCCTGAAGTCACTGGAAAATTTGCTTTTACAGAACTGGAGACTGAGACCTCATTTTTATGCTTGAGTGGAAATAGAAAGCTAATGAAATTTGGCAGCTGTAAAATTTGGGAAATGTGACATTTCTTTATTAAAAATAGATTCAGAATCTTACATGAATATTATTTTCTGTTACTGATAGACCTAATGGAGTGACCTCTGTCCTTGAAAAATCTGAAATACACAGAGCTCTTAAAGATCTGTTATGGTTCTCCGTACAGGTAGTCGTGTTTCAGGTGATTAATTCTTATGGACAGGGACTTACAGAATCTTAGACTTATAGAATGGTCAGGGGTTGGAATGGGCCTTAGAGATCCTGTAGTTCAAACCTCCCCTCTCATCATGGGCAGGAGCAGCTCCCACTCAACCAGGTTGTTTAAGGGCTTATCCATGGGGTTGGTCATCCATAACTTCCCTGGACCACCTATTTCAGTGTCTCACCCCCCTCACAGAGAAAAATTTTTTCCTAGCTTCCAGTTTAAATTTCCCATCGTTAAATTTTCACCCATTGCTTCCTGACCTATCAGTTCCTAAAAAAATGTCCCTTACCAGCTTCTCTGTGGCTCCCCTTCAGATACTGGAAGGTTCCTATGAAACCTCCACACAACGTCCTCTTCTCCAGGTTGAACAACTCTCACAACCTCCACATCACTTTCTCTTCTCCAGGTTGAACAACCTTCACAACCTCCACACAACCTTCTCCAGGTTGAATAACCTTCACAACATCCACACAACTTTCTTAGCTGCTTTTGTTAGGGATCTGCTCCCACCCTCTTACCAACTGTGTGGCCTTCTCTGGATTTGCTCCAACACTTCCATGTCCTTCTTATGCTGGAGATGCCAGAACTGGTCTCCAGTCTCACTAGAGCAGAATAGAGGGGGAAAATTACTTCCCTTGACCTGCTGACTTTGGATGCAGCCTAGGATATATTTGGCTTTCTGGACTGTGAGCACTCACTGCTGGCTCATGGTGAGGTTCTCATCAGCCATCACCCTCAAGGCCTTCTCCCTTCAGTCACTTCACCCAGCCTGTATCTGTTCCTGGGACTGCCGTGATCCAGGTGCTGGACCTTGCACTTGGCCTTGCTGGACTACATGAGGTTTCCACAGACCCATCTCAAGCATGTCCAGGTCCCTCTGGATGGTGTCCCTTCCCTCCAGTGTATTGACCACACCACAGAGCTTGGTAACATCAGTGAATTTGTGAAGGGTACCGTTGATCCCACTGTCCATATCACTGGCAAATATTCTGAACTAACCTTAACCCTAGCTTTCCAGACAATTTCCCTGTATTCCTCACAGGCTATGCGTCTTCATTTCTAAACCCTGAAAGCTGCTGCTTTCCATTCTGACTTTGTTCAGCAGTTTATTATGCATCCATGGAGGCCTCTTGGCTTTCTTGCTCAATTTTGTCTCTGTCAGGAAGCATTGCTCCCAAGCTCGAAGGAGGTGATCCTTGAAATTCAGCCAGCATTCTTGCCCCCCCCTGCCATCTGGGGCTCCATGCCATGGGACTCTACCATGAGGATCCTTGAGGAGGCCAGAGTCTGCACTCCTCATCTCCAGGGCAGCAAGGTGTCAGTGTGCTCTTCTCACTGCCCTGAGGATCTTCAACTGCACGATCTCCTGGGCACTGCAGCCGAGGCTGCCTTGGAGCATCCCCAACTCCTTCCTGTTGGTGAGCACAGGGTCTAGCATGGCATGTCTCCTTGTTGGCTCCTCAATCACTTGGGTAAGGAAGTTGTAATTGATACATTCATGGAACCTCCTGGGTTGTCTGTGCATTGCCATGTTGTCCCTCCAACATGTGTCAGGGTGGTTGAAGTCCCCCGTGAGGATCAGGGCCTGTGAGCATGAAGACACTCCTACTGTCTGTAGAGGGCTTCATCCACACCATCCTCCCAACTGGGTGGCCTGTAGCAGATTTCCACTCTAAAACTCCTGTCACTGCCCTCCCCTACCCACAGACTTCACTCACAAGCTCTGGGATGACCCCTCATCATTCCCCAGGCAGAGTTCATACATTCCAGCTGATCATTGGCATAGAGGGCTACAAGCCATCCCTGCCTCTCTAGCCTGTGTTTCCTAAAAAGCCTGAAACCTCCTGTTCCAATGCTTCAGTGTTAGGAGCCATCCCATGATGTATCCATTATGCCAGTGGTATCATCCATGTACATCTCTGCTTCCTCCTGTTTGTTCTCCATCCTATGTGCATTTGTGGATAGGCATCTGAGCCTGTCCACTGTTCCAGGCATCCTTTACAGGTGTTGGCATCTGACTGGCAGGATTGTGTTGGGTAGGTGCCCTCCTCCAGCAAATCTTGATCTCTGTTACATCTCTTCGCTGCTATGCAAGCAGTGTGCCATCGTTTAAAAGATCTGCCTTAATTAACAAAATCAAGCACATGAGTAGTTTCCCTGAAGTCAGTGAAAATATTCTCTGCTTGTAAACTTGGAAACATGCTTCATTACTTCTTAAAATAATCACTTGCCTAAATTAATTATTTTAAAAGTTCTATGTATCAGACATACAAAGAATACTGACAGTACCCTTTACATGGATCATGTAGCACCACTATGTGGGAAAGGTAGGGGAAACAGCCAGGCTGAAAATACAGCCAAAGACAAAACATTCCTCTGGTGATGTGTGTAGCTGAAGGTATTCAGCACCTCACAAGATCAGGCCTTGTATGATTAAATTGCTGTACAAACCCATGGTAATAGATCCTTAAATAATAAAGTGAAAGGGCAGATAGGAAAGTTGGGTGGGAATAAAACTATCTCAGTGCATTAGAAAGGTTATTGTTTGAGTTCCCAGTATTTAAGAGTTGGGTTCACAGTGCGGCTACTGAACCCAGCAGCAGTGTTGTTCTGGCCAGTGATTCAGTGGGAATGTCAACCTGAGCAACAACACTGTGGTATGTACAACTCAGGTCAGACACGTCTCTGATTTCTGGCCACTTTTTCTCTTGGTTGGTGTTTATTTTCTTCCCAGAAAATATGGTAATGTTTGGATTTATTCAATCTTGTGGTAGTCTTGTACTGAGTATTCTAATGCCTCTTGTTGAAAACCTGATCTGCACCCTATCCCTTCATGTAAATAAGTCATTTAGACCTAAGCCCTAAACCCTCTGCTTAAGGCTGAGTGAGCTGGACTGGAGGAGCACTGTGTGTTCTGACATTGAGTGGAGCACAGAACAAATGTTCTTTGATTTGGAAGCAGTGCTTGCCATAGTGCATAACATTGTCTCTGTTTGGAGGGTGCACACATAATTTGTCTCCCATTTCATCTTTTCTGGGGTTCCACGAGCAGGAGCAGATGTGCCAGTGAGCAGCGGGTCTTTGGGGTGTGTGGAATGGAGTCTTCTCTCCTGTTTTGCATGTCTTACATGTCAGCAGTGGTACCATTCACCTGTTTGCAATGTGTTTCTAATGTGTGGGCTCCTGAGATGGAAGGAACTCGTTTCATCCCTGTGGATTGCTGCTCACTTCTCTGTTTGATAGATCTGGAGGTTAAAACTGTTAGTATAGTCCTTACCCATGGACAGCCATGGGCAAACATGGGCGTCTGGGAGTCCAGTGAAGAAATTAGAAAACAATTGATTAGGTTGAAACAATCTACAGGAAATTTATTTGTCTCTTGTCTGAAACACAAGAGGGGATGGATGATAGGTACATGTATTTTGGGTTCTTAAAGTGAGGGATAATTTTTTTTTCCCACATAAATGTAGGAGCAATCTTCCTCAGTAGTAAGACTTTTTTATGGTAGACTTAAAAAAAAAAAAAAAAAAAAAAAAAAGCATAACAACGATTTTGTAAGCAAACTTTCACCCCTGTTATAAACTATAACTTTTATCAGGCTGTAAGTATTGCAGTTTACAGACACATAACCAAAGGCAGTGATACTATTTGTATTTCTATAGTGATGCCTGGAATCTCCAGACATAATTTAAGGCCTTTTGGTCTGGACAAAATAAATGTACACCACAGAAAGATGATTTCTCTCTCTAAATAATTACTCCTCACCAACTTTATAGCAACACCAGAAGAAAACCGATTTGTATGCTTGTTCTGCCTATATCTGCATGTTAAATGGTGGTGACTTGCTTAAAAACCATGATGAATACAATTCAACTAACACACAGTTATCACATTCATGCAATTCAGATAGTTTGGGAATCAGTATTATTAATTCTCAGTTTATTGTGGATTTCACAATTTCACAATTTCTTGTGGATTTTACCCTAAAACTAAAATTAATCTTCCAATTCTTTATGAAAAACTGATACGTGCATATCTTTATAATTCATAATGATCCTTTTGAAAGCATTTGAAAACTGTTATAAATAACATAACAATCTGAATGATTTAATCAGAAAGAATGAGTTAAATAAAATTGCCTATTGTTATATTAGATGCTGAAAGGCAGCTTAGCCTAAAGATTTTGGGCAAATAATGTGAGAATTGGTAGTATTGCCAGGAAATGCACAGCACATTAAAATGTATGCTTGTGCAAACTATGATCAGATTTTTAGCAAGATCTGATACATGAATCTCTTTCACTGCTGGCAATAAATAAGAAATAGGAAAGCTAGACATGAAACAGGTGTCACCATTTTGTTTTTTGTACTCAGAACAAGATTATAGACCATGGTGTAAGCTGTCATTGGCCTAATGACTTCAGATAACAACTCATAAGGGCTAGCAGTGGCCTTGTTGGTTGGCTTTAATCATGACTATAGGTGAATCAGCTTCTGAATATTACCTGTTCCATAAGAAAGCCAGTTTCACCATGACCAATCTGAGCCATTTGCTCAATGACCAGTGCTGTCTTTTAAATGTCCTCAAAAACATATAAATATATCGAATATGTTCGTCCACATGCTTGAAATCAGGAAAAAACCCTAAACATAAAAACTCCACATAAAGAATTTTTATGTACTGTATTAGATTTCATAAAAATTGAAACCATATCAATGTGACATCAGTGTTCTCTCTGAGTGCCTTTTCTTTTAAGATCATAACGATTTTCTAATTCAGTTTGATAAAATAATGTAGGCTGAAATGGTGTGTTTGTAGTCACAGAGCCTTTTAAAATAGGTGAAAACCTCGATTAAGAGTCAGGTTCTTTATACTTGCCACCTGAATTTGGACATGCTGTTTGGAAGCACTGGGATTTTCCTCCAGTATAAACATATGAAAAACCTAATTCCTGACATTTACTGTTTCATGCTTCTAAACATTTAAAACACATGGTAAGATGGCAAATTGAGGGGCGTAGGAGGGAAACAAAGAACTTTTTGCTGTTTTTTTCTTTTATTTTTGTTAAAATGACTTTGTTCACTGAGGGAATGGTGTCTAGTTTCATTGCAAAGGAAAGGTAAATCACAACCAAAATGTGCCAAGGTCACATTTGCTGGGTGAATTTCCAAACACAGCAGCAGTGCTTCAATTTTACAATCTCAACCCATCTTGCAGCTTCCAATAATCTTTGGTTTTCATTCCTTCTTTAAAGCTTCTCCTTTCTGTCAAGGTGGGCCAGCCCCTACTTTTCCCCCGTGGTGAAGCAGCCTTCTGCCACATCACCTGCATTCAGGGGAAAACCTGTGTCCTCTGCAGAGTTCAGCACAGGATCTTCCTCTGAAAGAATCACACCAGGCTCATTTTCTCACCGTGTGCAGATGCTGATTTACCTCCCTCTGAGTGAGACACCAGGGAAGAAGTGCCCAGAAGTGCCAGCATTTCTGTGATGTCTTGTAAAAGGCAGTGTAACCCTGAGCTGTCTAAACTGATGTGAGAAAAGTCCCTGCACGACCAGTGAAACAGGCTCTCCATCCTTGTTTTGAAATCAGATATGGATCTGCTTCAGCAATTTGACCCAAAAATGAAAATTCAGCTTCAAGTTTAAGATATGGAAAAACAGGGTTAAAAACTGTTGACACCAAACTTCAGCAGTGTTTTTTTTTCCAGCCCTCCGACAGATGGAGAAGAAAACACCTCCTAGTTGTACCAATGTTTCTTTAAAAAAGAAAATGATGACCCGGATTGAAGGGGAAGAGTCTGGAACTATTAAAATGGCCTTGGCTGCCTTCTGTCTACCTGTGTAAATTAGATTTTGCCTAGCAGAATGCTGCTGAGCAAAGTATGATTTGGTTGCCTGAATCAGTGTATTTAAAACTGGCTTGAATATTTCTACACTGTGCTGGAGTCTGGAGTACCACCCTGAACATGCAGCTGGGCAAAGTGGAGTAGAGTCACACTATGGTGTATGGCTTAAGCCTCTGTTATTTTTGCAGGCTGATTTTATGTGTGCAATGTTAAAACCTCTTAGTGACACCAGTCTGAACCCCTGAGGCTAAAGCTTGATTAGCTAACATGCAGGTTTTCTTTACAGAGAAATGGATTTTCCATTTTCTTAACTGTGGGCTTAGAAGTTGTTTTAAAGTTAACTTGCACAGATGCATCTTTTAACCTGTTTTCTTTTCCAGCATGACAGTTCAGTGGAGGTGGAGAGTTATAAAACATGACAAATGCCAACTATTTGTGAATTCCAGAAAGAGCAAAAGGCACTTCTTGACTTTAAGAGTCTTGGCATGTGCCTGGGGGAAAATATCAAGGATATGATCACAAGTGTATATGTCCAACATTTCCAGAAAAAAAATTAGTTTATTTGATGTCTTTTTTCTTTCTTTTAATCCTCTTTTTTTTTTTTTTTTTTTTTTTTTTTTTTCCTTCTTCTGCAAATGAAAGGTGCATTTTAATCTTGGAGGAAGAAAGATCACAGTATAGTTTGCAGAAGGCAAGTTCTGGATAGGGCAAGTGAAACAGAGCAAACCCCATGAAGTTTGTCAGCTAACACAACTGTTTAAAAGCAATTTCCTGAAAGATTTTATTCAAACAATTTATACCATTTGACTAACCCAGCATTACATTTTCTGTTTTATCTAAAGTGTGTTTAAATGGAAGAAAGAAGGTCTTCAGGACAAAATTACTGCACAAGACCATAATAAAGAAGTAATTTTCCAAAATGGTTAAAAATAGAGGCGATTCTTTAGATCTGGTGTGGTGTTCATTGAAAAAGTCTGTGCTTCTCTATCTCTATTCATGCAATAAATTTATTTCTTGAGAAGAAAAAATTAGGAGCATATACAGAAGCTATTTATTTCCCAAGGAACAGTTTTATCTTGAAATTGCAATTCTTTTTGAGAGAATTCATGACTTTGATGCAGTAAAAAATATAATTTTCTCAGAAATAATAAGAATCTAAATAAGTACCTGTAAAAATTATTTTAGTAGATTTGGTGGAAAAGTATTTCTGTCATTCAGAGGAGGATAGGAATAACTCTACACCTTTTGTATCCTCTGTTCAATGATACCAGAAACAAGTGAAAAGGATCCATCACATTGAACTTCTGCTTTCTGGGTTGGTGCCCTATGTTGTGACAGGCTTATTTAGTTTTAGGGGCAACTCTTTAGGATCTCTTTGTGATGTCCCATCTCAGACTTTTTGAAGTGTTCCTGCTTATATGAAAGAATGCAGGGGTTTTTTTTAGCACAAGAACACAATTTATTTTCAAATCTTATTTTCAAGATGCAGCTCAATGCTGAAGTTTTTTTAGATTCCAGGTTGTTAATCCCTGCGAAGAAATTGTTTTGTGTTAGCTCTAATGAACGCTTTTGCAAATGCACTGGAAAAGGTTATTTAGTCATTTGGGTCTTAGAGGCTGGGGAACACAGATAAAAGCTAAAAAGAGGGTTAGCCATAACATTCATCAGCTTACTTTAAATTGCCATACTTTTAGTTGCTCAAATACTGATAAACAGGAGAAGGGTGGAGGACTCTTCTGAAACAGAACAATAGAGACATAGAAAAAATTACAATGGTAATTTAAGCAATTTATTAATATTAATTTAAGCAATTTATTGTCATGTTAAGGTGCTTCACTGTTTGTTCTCCATTTCACTAAAAGTTAATTTAAGGGGTACTCCTCCAATCTATATGGCTAAGTTTTAAGAACTTTTCATCTGGCTTACCTCATGCAAAAAATAATTCTACCTGTTTGTTCTGTCTGGTTGTTTTATGAGTGCTCTCTCTCTGAACTTTCTTCAGTTTTAATAGTTTCTGAAAGTTGTTTAGGGACTGATTTTTTGTGTTTCTGACTCACACAAAATTGAAGAAACAACAAACTAGCTTTAACAGAGGCTGTAAGAATTTTGCTAATGTGAAGAAGAAGGACTATTCTGTTAAGTTGATTGCGAAACCCATTGGAGGAGTTCTCTGTTCTGTTTTAGTTGGCCTGAGAAAATAGCAAGTTATGCACAACCAGTCATCTAAAGGTTGTGATTAATATCTATTTACCTGATTGGAAAATATATTTGTTTTTCTTTACATCTTGTGTCTTGTAAAAAAAAAACCATCTTTCCTTTGCAATAACTCTACTCATTGTTATTGCTAACAAAGGACATTGCTCTGTTTCACAGCAATAGATGCTATTGGATCAAGGCCTATATCTACAAAAGGCCTTAGATGCTGGTGTGGGATTTGGGTGACTAAACCCAACAGTTCGATTCTCAAAATCCTTATTGAGTTGTTGCCTAATCCTGAAAGTGTCTAAATCTGTAGGAGCCAAAAATATTAATAGTAAAAGTACCAATGGCCACATCTCAATTTACTTGGAATTGCACCAGAGGGTGTTTACCCTTTCTTGGTCACGTAACTGTTCTCGAACATTTCAACTCCACAAAATGCAACTTCCTTTTGCCAAAGTGGTAAAGTGCTCTTTATGCAGTAATTCAGAGGTTACATTCTGGGGAAGAGAGTGGTAGAGGACTAGGTTCAATTAATCTTCTTCTTGATATGTTTCAGCTTCACGTCCACTTCTCCGAAGACTGTGGCTTACTAAATGTAAATCTGAAGTCTTAGTTATTTCTTTCTCCATGGATTCACAGAGATAGTTTCTTGCAGTTTGATAAATGGCCATTGTCTGATTGTAAAACCAAAAAAGTTGGATGAGGAAGAAGCAGGAAATAGACACAATGGATTAGAAACTCTTTCGTTGTTTCAGAGTAGATTCTGAATGAAGAATCTGTCGCACAATACTGTTCTGCTCATCAGTAAAAATGTGAATTGCTGTAAATCTGAAATGCTATTAAGTTGAAAAACTGATTAAACTGGACTGTGTCAAAAATTAGATCTGTGTAAGAGGAAAATTGAAGTTCCCTCTTATTCTTACTATTATGTGCATTTTCAGTCACATAGCTGATTCATACAGGTACTTCCAGTAAAAGACATTAGTAAAGTTGTGAAGTCAGACACTGGGATTAGAAAAGCCTATGAAAGAGGTTGGGATTCTGATAAAACTACTTGACATTCTCTACATATGTGATCAGGTACCATTTTTCCATTTTCATTTGGAGTGTTTCCCCCCCTCTTCTTTACTCTGCCTCTTCTAGTGCATAGATGTCAATCTAAGCACCAACTAATTTATTAGTTACCTTTCTTTATCCTCCTTTTGTGTCTTCTGTAACACTATTCCTTGAAGGTGTAATTGCTATTTTCCTCCTCTTCTTCCAATCTGGCACAGAGGGGGCATCACCAGGAGCACCTGCAAGAGATTTTAAAAAGAAAGTCTTGTTGTCTTCCTCTTCCTGATCAGATTGTCAATACTAAACACCCATGACAGTGTCTTCAGTTTTAGCCTGGCCGTTAATTCTCACCTGTAAGCTCTCAATGCACTTATCTGTACCTGGGTAGAGCTTCAGACATTCTGGTTGCTCTCTCACATAAAGAGCAACTCCACTCTCTCATTCTGGTCATGTGAGTGATCCCACTGTCTCAGTAATTCCAATGAGATCATTGCTCCATGACCACACAGAGATTGCTAGTTCTTTTATATTCCCCATGCTGTGTTTGTGTTACAGGCATCTCAGAGAGGCAGTAAAACATCCGGGTTTCCTAGAGGGATGTAAGAGGAATCACCATAACCATCAGCATGGATTCACCATGGGGAAATCATGCTTGTGGTCAATCTGAAAACCTTCCATGATGGCGTGGCAGAACGGGTTGATGAGTAGGGAGCAGTGGATGTAGTCTGTCTCGACACTGTCTCCCATACCATCCTCGTAGGTAATATCGGTTTTATGAAGGGACCCTGTAGGTGCATCGAGAGGTGGCAGAGCTCAGAGCATTGTCATCAGTGGAGAACAATCCAGTTAGAGGCCTATAGTCCATGGTGTTCCCCAGGGATTAATATCGAGTCCAGCCTCAGGTTATTAAACCTGTTTATCGACAATCTGGGTGAAGGGATAGAATGCACCCTCAGAAAGTTTGCTAGTAATATGGAGAATGTGGGGAGTGGCTGATCCACTTGAAGGCTGGGCTGTCATTCAGCAGGACCTGAATGGTGGGGGAGTTGCTCTGGGAGAAACTTAAAGGTGTTCAAAATGGGCAAGTGTAGGGTCCTGCACCTGGGGAGGAATAACCCCAAGCACAGACTGGGGTCTGACCTGCTGGAGAGCAGCTCTGCTGAGAAGGACCTGGGAGTTCTGGTGGGTGACAGGTTGTCCATGACAGCCAGGAGGGTCAATGGGCTCCTGGGGTGCACTGGAAAGTGTTTGGCCAAAAAGGTCTAGGGAGGTTCCATTTAAGCATGAGGAAGAACTTCTTGCATTGAGGGCAGAGCATTGAACAGCTGCCCAGGGAGAAGGTGGTCTCCCTCTCTGGAGACATTCAAACCCCACTGGAATGCATTCCTGTGTCACCTGCTCCAGCTGACCCTGCCTTGGCCAGGACTAGATGGGTCTTCAGAGATCCCTTCCAACCCTAACGATTCTATTATTCTTGGGCTAGTGCTATTAACATATTTATTTTTGGATTGCTGTAGGATAGCATGGTGCTTGTACTCTACAAATGGGATGTGCAAGGGCTATCCTACACAGAAATATATTCACAGGCACTTTCAGAACATATCCCCCTTCATTCACTGTTAATCTGTAGCTGTTATATAAATGCCACCTGGTTTAAACCTCAAAGAGCAGTGATTGTATTGACAAAGCACCAGGCTCCTCTGTCCCACTCCCTACAGTGCACATGTGCCGAGTGAAGTCCTGGGCCCTTACAAAGGCATGGGACTTCAGGAAGGTGGAATTATGCTTTTGGAGATATTGATGCTAATGATAAGCCGGTGTACTGACTGTCAGCTGTTCAGGACCATTCTTGTTTTACAGCATAATGGAATTCTGGTATTAGCAGCTTCTTACATTATTCATGTAATGAAATTGGTAAGATTGTAGTGGTATGAAAATAGGATCAGGTTAAGATTTCTGGTAAGAAACATTAAAATTCCATCAGCATACAAAATTTATTAAGTCTATACTGTAGATCTGTTGGAAATTTTTCTTGTCTTTTTCTTGTTTTGGTTTTCTATCAATACATTTGTCCCTATGGCTTCTTTGTGAAAGGTAAATAATGCAAATTTCTTAAGACATGAACAGAGTTTTAAATTTTTTTTCACTAAGCATTTCCAGAGTGAAAATTTTGCAAAATTTGATACGTGAAAAGGCTAGCTCTCATACCTACCCTGATGGTGGGCATTGATTAGGAAATGCTGTTACTCTGACAAAAAGAGTTGAAATGCTCTGTGGCTGTGTCCTGGTTTGAAGGACAGGTGTCTGCCAAGTAAGGCAGAAATTTTCCTTTGAAGCACAGACCCGAATTCCACTTCCCCCAACTATTATAAACGTTTGAATCAAGGACTCTGAGGCAGAGATAAGGGGGTAGGAATAACAGCTCTTTTACTAATATATCCAACTGTACCAGCAGAAACCACAGCAATTGTTAAAATTACTAACAGAACAGAACAGATTACTCGGTTCCAGTCCTTTCTTTAGCTGTGAGCACGCTCTCTCTCGGCGGGAGCGGAGGTGGGAAGGGGCGGCCGCGGCCGCGCCGGTCTCAGGGGGAGCGGCTGGAGCGGGCAGCTCCTCGCTCACCGTTGGTGTCCGGGTGATTCGCTGTGTCCGCAGAGGCTGGAGGCTGCAGCGGGGCAGATGCAGGGCAGGTGATCACAGAGGGTCTGGCTCTCCTGCCTTCGGCCGCGTGGCTCCAAGACCGAGAGGATCCTCCTCCCCGCCCCCGGAAACACGAGTCCCTTCTGGAAGCATGAGAGCCCCTCCCCAAGCCGATCCCACCCACCCCTTTTGTCCAGAGCCCGCAAAGATCCGGGGTGCAACCGGCCAGCTCCATTGGCATGACAATGGGAAAAATTCTTTAAATTGACACAGCAATAGGAAAACACTCAACCCCCAACAGGCTGTTTTAGCCTAAACCCAGTCACCGTTCTGAGGTTAATTCAAGGAAGTTGGTATAAACAAAGGTTGGGAAAACTCAATATTGGTAGGCACCAGACTTCCTGTAAATTGGATATGAATAACTAGAGAACCTGGTTTCTGTTACCAAAACAGCTTGCGTGCTTTAAGGAGAAAAAAAGCCACTTGCTTGCCAGTTCTATTGAGGTAACCAGTAAATAAATCTCTCTGTTTGGTTTGGTGTTAGGATTGTTTTGAACACTTTATTTTGATTATTCAAGGTTTTTATTAGATGCTCTGAACCCTTAGCCTGACATATTTGCCGTCCAAATAAAGCTCAGCTTTCCTTGCTGTAAAGCAAGTTAATGCATAAGTTGCTGTGTTTAAACTGCAAAATACCACTGGTGGCAGGAATTTATTTATGGCCATGAGTTTATTCTCCTTGTGTTGTTTGGCTTTTATATCTCACGCTGTCTTGGTCTGTGATTTGGAGAAGCAGTCCTGATGGTCTGGAAGGTTATTTTATTTTGTGTCTTGTTTTTAGCAGGTACTCCCAGTCAAGGGGAAAAAATACAATTAACCAAAATGTCTTTAGAGATGTGTTATGTCGTACCTAGTTGTCAGTGTCTGTTTACCCCAGATATAGACAAATTTCAGATTTTAGCTTCTAAGCTGTTCCTTTTTTTAAAAAATTGAGACTAAATATTAAAATGGATATGTGACTTTATTTAATCTCTAAAGGTACCTTTAAGTGAGAATGTGTTTATGATATGGTATTGTTAGTCTAGGTGTTGAATGCTATTTTATTTATGTATTTTTCCTTTTTTCCCCAATAGATTTAGTCCCTAGTTCATTTCCATTGCATTGTTTAAATGGTTGTCTTTTTTCTATCTCTTTTTGCCAAGTTACTTTGTTCCTATGAAAAGATTTTTCCTTCAATGCAAAATGTGAGTTAAACTGTTTTAATTATAATTATTTACAACTAAAAGTAGTTTACTGTGATTATTTTTAACTCTTTTAACTATGAGTGAAAGTGTCTTTTTAGTACTCTTTCCTCCCCTGTCATCTCTGCTGTCAGCCATCTCCTGATCCTTACAGGAAACACTTCCGAAGTACAATGAAAATGCTCATGCTAGTTTAGAAACTACTAGGGGAAATCTAACTGGTTGACAACCTTCAGTAATTAAGTTGGTTTTCCACTTTTATGAAATGAAACTAAAGTCTTGGTGTGGCAAAATGGAGTACTGAAGTTGTTGGTGTGTAGGTGTGGTGTAACAGACTGCTCTATCCTTGCCTGGTGAGATAACATCAAAGGACATTGGTTCCTCCTGCATTATGAGAACTTCAGCCAAACTACTGAGGAATAAGGGGAAAGAAGCTATGATGTCTTTTATATGCGTTTAGAGTGTTGTAGTCATGGATTCTTTTCCTTTTAAAAGTATCAGCTGGCTATATTAAATCAGATCTCTCCTGCTTTCCATAAAAGGCTCTTTGGAAGTCCCATAGGTGTTTTATGAGCTTTCTTAGTCCTCCACTGAACACAGATGGATCAGATATTTCTTCCAGGTGTCTCTCAGTGTTTGAGTTAAGTAGGTGTTAATAAAAATAACTCAAAGCATTAAACAGTCCAAATAATAAACCACTTCCCCTCTCTATTACTTAGGTTTTACTTATACACTGCTGAGGTGATAATCCCACCTGTTCTCCAGCCATCCGTAGTCTTCCAGGAAAAATTCAGCAGATTTCCTCATGTAAATAATGGACAGAAATCCCTCTTCCTTTTTTTCCCCTCTTAAATAATATTTCTTTTTATGAAGTTTCTACTTTGTAAATTGTCTGTAAAGCTGATCTTGAGTGGTGATTCTAGAGGTAACTATACCAATAACTGTAATTTTCTGTTATAACATGGGTGACTCAACCTTCCGTTTCTTTGCCAGTGGTTGAACTGCCAGTGGGTGACTTTTCAGACAGCCCTGGGCCTAATAGTGGCTAGTACCACTGTCACAGAGTGCCTTGAGCCCTCCTTGGTGCATTGTGAATTCTGTTCTGCAAGCCCTGCCTCACTCCCTGTGTGTGGGCAAAAGGCATTTTGTGCTAAGTTTCCAAGAAACTGGAGGCAGGGAGGTTTTAATAAAAAACTATTTTCCCTTCAGTTAGCTTTATCTAGAATAGCATCAAAACCAGTATTTCCTTATTTGGAACATTTTGCAGAATGTCTTCATCCCATCATCTACTATGGATTCATAATCATGGGAACTGAATCTATTGTCTATCACTATAACCCATCTTTGTCCTTTGAACTACTCTTGCCAGCAGAGAATATTCCTTTATTGTTCAGGTTTCCCAAGTGAATCCCTGTAATGCTCCATGATATTACAGTTTGTAGAATTTACTGTAAAAACAATAATATGGACACCAAGGCAAAGGATAACATTCACTTATTATTGAAAAGGATCATTTTAATGCAGAAATAATATAAGTAAATTATGTAGCATTGGCATTATTTAAAATTAAATAAATCCTCCAGTTTTGTCCTCCCTCTTGTGATTACAAAATCGCCCAAAAGGTCAGTTTGTATCATGTAGCTGACTGTGCTATAAAGGACTGTTTTATTTGGTATGTGAATCTGTTTTGAGAAATTCGTTAAATTTGCTTGTATGTCCATATCTCACAGAATCACTTCAACTAATCACTCTACTTTAAGTTCCACACTTGGAAAGTTTTTCACAGTTAGTAGATCACACCTCTCTGTTCAACAGTGACTGTGTAAACTATCTTCCCTCACTCTTCAGAGCTAATGATTTTCCATCACGTATTTTCACTGAGTGTGATACTCATGGCAACCAGAGCACACAGCCTCGCTAATGTGAGTAGCATTTCCTTCACTTTGTTAAACCAGCACAGGCAGAAGCAGTGATAAGTCTCCTCATTTTGTGCAGTTTGGGGGAAGATGTGGGAGAGGTTGCATTTTATGACTTTGTCAGTACAAGTCTTTTGTCATGCATTTCATGGATGCCATAGTGTGTTATCTGGGTATAAATGTGACCCGTGTGATCAATGGCAAGGTACCAAACCTGAAGTTCCTTTGTACTGCCCAGTATTACAGAAGAGAGCCGACTTGTTTCTTCTTACCTCTGAGTAAGGGGATTTCATGAGCAGTGACTAAGAATGTCCATTTTTTCTAGGTTGAACTGTCCATTGTTTTAACAGAGTAACAGTGCTGGTGAGAGCAGCAGAAAATGAGGCATCAGGAGATTCAAGGCACCTTTTTCAGTCTTACCTATCCTAGACATGTCTTCCATATCAGTAATTTGTATAGAGATTTTCCAAGGTTTTGAAATCCTTCACATTAGCGTGAGAGCTGAGGTTTGAAGGAATGGTGTTGATGAGGCATGTTGGTGTTTCTGCATTTCCTGCATGCTTTGATTGCATCTCTAGGGGAAGTGTCTGGAGAGGAATATTTTTTTTCCCTCCTCCTTAATGCTGAGAACCGGTAGTGGATTTACTGGTAGCTAAGTTAATTTTTCTTATGTGCAAAAGCATCAGGTTGCAAATGTTCCCATTGGGAACTCTTCCTTCTCCTGGACTGATGCCTGCTTTCGAATCCTGTTTTTGGAAATTAATTGTACTTGGCTTGTCAACCCCAACATAAGTGCCCTCAATTTTGTAAAATAAAGCCTACATTTTGTGCTTCAGGGAACTGACAGATTCCACAGAGGTCAGAGCTTTTTCTTTTAACTACTATTACAAAATGTATAATTATCTTAGCAACATAAGGAAGGCTTTCAGGGAAAGGGGATTAGATTAATTTTTTTCTCAATTTTCACAGCTAAAATCTCTTTACTGTAGTTCACAGATCTGTGGTATTCCAGAATGCTGTGAAAAAAATAATGTCATGAAGGACCATTTTTTGAGACACTTCTGTGCATAATTGTTTGAGTGTCCTTTCCAGTTAACTTCCCAGTACTTGTGGAGCTCTGGTTCCTCATTGCTCCACTGTACTGGTCATTCACATTTTGTCATGCAGAAGCCATGCTAATTTACTTTATTTCATCTCCTCCAACACCTAGATTTTCTCAGAAATAGATTAAGATTCTGAGATACTGTAATGTATCCAGTTGCTCACCAAAGCTGTGTGCAGGAATGTTGAAGCTGTTTTTAGACATAAATACAAGGAAGTAATAAAATCTGTGCAGACCCACAAACACTGTCATCTTGTCCATTTCTTCCCAAAGGAAGCGTATTCTCTAAATTAATTTAATCTGATTTACTTTTCCCACAGTCTTTATTACTAGAACACAGCAAAAATCCAAGTGGTGCTATGTGAAAGAATGCAGTTACTGCTCTACAGCTCTTTGCAGACAGCACAACTCACAAAGAAATTTCAGAAAACAAGTCTTCCTTCACAAAATAAACAGTAATATGGGCATGGCAAGATGCAGAGATTTGGTCTCATTTTCTCTGTGAGGGCAGCTAACTGTGATATTCTGAATTCCTGACTCTTGGAAAAAAAATAGGAATCCTTCCTGAAACAAATGCTCTGACTTCATCACAAATTGAGGTCTTATAGTATGAATTAGTAAGTGAAGTTTGTCTTGCACTACAGAAATGCCTGAGTATCTAATCATAATTTTTTTTCTAAGGTTTAAAATATGCAACTAGAACAATGATCTTAATAATCAAGAGACATGCTTTTGAAAACTGTATTGAGAGAAGGAGCACCAAAGCTGAACTAATTTTCATTTTTACCTTGATTCTTCTATTGAAATTCAAGTCACAGAGGGACACAACCTCTCCATTACACAGCTGCAGGAGTAGGTGATTTGTGCAGTACCTGTGTCTCCCAGCCATGGGTGAACTAGTAATTGCCAAAATATGTTCTCTGGGAAGAACTTTGTTATACAAGCCTTGTACTGTGTTTCTGAAAATAAATCACAGAGAGGCAGGTACAAGTTTCTGCTCAGATCAGTATTTTCATATGGTGGTTGGATGTGAAACATATGTTTTGAAAACTTGACATAAAATTTTAATTGATCTTTTGGCTTGGCATTTTATTGTAGTGTGTAATAAAGATCCTGTTTGGTTCAAGAGTTTTTCATGAACTCAGATAATTGTGGTGTCTACCTTAGCATGTAAATGATCTTTAGAGAAAATTTGTCATATGGCTGGCTTTCTCTGAAGAGTCCCTGATCTCTTCCTGTACTTTTTATTTGCCTTTGTATGAAGGTAGAGAATCCTGTATGTAATTTCTGGTATATAATTAACATATATGAAGAGGTGAGGATGCTCATTTTATATTAATAAGATAGAATATCTTCTGATGCTTCAAATAACAGAAAGATATAATGAATTAAAATATCAAAAAATTCTTTCCCAAGTTCCAACTTATAATAACAAATCAATAACCTATCTGAAAATGCTAAGTCTATTCCAAGGTTTTACATGGGTGAATCATGGCTGTGCTGTGTAGGAAGACACTTCAGTATGGAGCCATGAAGTGTAGTTTCCTAGCTGTGATAGAGAAAGGCAGAGAAAGCAGATTAAATCCTGGCTGGAAACTAATTGAATTTTGTTGTCTGGTTCATCTAAAACCCTTCTCCAAAAGCTCTTTTTTAAAGAGGAATGTTTAGATTTAGTCATTCACTACTGGTTCTCACCAGCTAGTTCTTTTGATATGCCATGGTATAAATACTGCAAAGGTTGTCTTTCAATTTAAATATCTTTTCTCCACCACTGATGTCTATCTGAGTGTTTGAAGAGAGTAATACTTTCCTTTCAGACTTAGCAAAACGAATCTCCTATTTCCCCTGTGTCCTCCTGCTAGCAATTCACCAAAGCTCTTCTGGATCAGACATGGGAGATGGGAATAGCATACAGTATATCAGTTTCTGGGAGAAATAGAGATAAGATTTGGTTTCTTTCCTCCAGTTGCTACTCTCTGGGTGATGATAAAAAATTCTCTAATAATGTATAAGGTGTTATAAAGGTTACTTCTAAAAGATGTTTAAAATGTGGTGACACTAAAAGTCGAGATGGATGCTAAACTCAGCTCACAGCTCATTTTAACAAGGAGATTTTGAAACTAAATTTGCTAGGTTTACAATTTCCACTTTATCACATTCAGAACAATTTAAATTTATTTAGCTTCATGGGGGCATGGCACAGGATGGAACAGGGCTACCATTTGCAAAGAACAAGAAAAAGAGAAAATAAGACTAACAGTCAGCCATCAGTAAAACTGGATACGTAAGATACTTGAAGCTGCGCCCTGTAATAATGCATATCAAACTCAAAGCTTCTCTTCTTCCTCTAGTAAGTTCCTCTACATACAAAATAAGTGTATACCAAGATGTGCATTTTTTCAGTCTTCACAGCACAGGTAGATTTTGCAGACAAGTATTTCTCTCAGGGGCATTCCAGGCAACATGGAAAAAAGCACAGAGAGAGGTCAGTGGGTAAATTGCTGCCAAATTAGAAAGTGGCACTTATATAAGCTTATTATGAAACCCCCCCACCCACTGGGATTCCTGCAGTATTTTTTTAAACTTCAGAATTTGAAACATTTTGTGCGCATTTAAGTAAAATATGATCCAGTGATAAAATACAATAGTGAATTGCTGTGTTTTTCAGCCTTCTTTTCATGTTTTCTTTACCTTTGCACATAACTGGCTACTGAGATTTAGAACCACGCATTACCACCCACCTTCTAGGCTGGTATTTACTAAAATTTAAGAAAAGGATTATTGAATGAGCGACCAAATTATTTTCTTTACTGGCTTTTTCCCAATTCCTGCAAAGCATTCCAATTAATTTTTAGGCATAGAGTTCATGTTCTGATATGGATGGGACTATCTGTTTTTCCTGAGGATGGTATGAATTCATATTACTGGATGAAAGGAACACTTTTCATGGTCATTCAGAATGCCACTGAATATCAGAAATCTAATCTTTCAGGCATCTGAATAAAGCTCAGTATCTTTGTATATATCAAGCTTCAGTGAAAAAATAGATATTTTATCTCAGTTTTCTGGCATACTTCTGAAATACTAGTGGACTCAGTTCTGAATCTCACCATCCCACTGACATCAAGAATCTCAGTAAATTCAATACGAAATTAGACATTATGCATTTTTGTCTTTATTTATGCTGGAATGTCTTGATGCCAACACTCACAGCTGGATTGTGGACTTGATATTTCACTTCTTTCAATAGCCAACTGAAAAAAAAAAAGGTAATAATCTGCTCAGAGGTGTATCAGTCATTCCAAAGAGTTTTTGGTGTTGTTTTTTTTTGTCATTTTGTGCATTAAATGTACTAGATCAGCTCCCTTGTAATAAAGCAGGCTGGGGATTAAATTGGCTCTAAAGCAAGAAGCCTCTCTTTCTCTTTATTCTGATGGGTGCACAACTGGAATGCTGTCACATGAGGATGAAAATCCTAATTGCCAGCCTAATTGCCAACAAGGTGCAGAGGTAAGGTTCAAGGTCCATTTCTCTTTCCATCCCTCTTTGACTAATTGCCAAATTTAGTACCTGAGGTGACAAGCAATTTTGTCGAGCCACCTCCCAAACACCACTTCTGCTGTAACTCAAGAGCACTAAAAATAAAGAACCCCTGTACCAGAATGACTGTGTTTTGGATGCACATCTTTGTGAGGATATGGCTGTTCAGTACTATTCCATAGATGATATTTTCAGTTTGGGCTGAGCTCTACCAATCTTGGGAGTTCTGGTTTTGCAGTATTACACAGAAATGTCTGTGTAGGAGCAAGACATATCTTCCTTGTAAAGCTTTCTCTCTAAATTGCCCAGAGCCCCGTGGGCAGCAGGGCAGGGAGGGGATTCTGCCCCTCTGCTCTGCTCTGTGAGACCCACCTGGAGCACTGCAGCCAGAGCTGGGGTCCCTGCACAGGAGGGACAGGGACCTGCTGCAGTGAGCACAGGGAAGAGAGGGGTGATCAGGGGCTGGAGCACATGTCCTGTGAGGAAAGGCTGAGTTGGCATTGTTCAGCTGGGAGAAGAGAAGGCTCCAAGGAGAATTTATTGCACCGTTTCAGTGCTTAAAGGGAGTTTGTGAGAAAGATAAAAACAGATAGGACAAAGGATAATGATTTTACACTAAAAGAGGGTAGATTGAGACTAGCAATAGGGAGGAATTTTTTTATTATGAGGTAATGAAACACTGGCACATGTTGCCCAGAGAAGCTGTGATGTCACATCCGTGGAAGTGTTCAAGGCCAGGTTGCCTGGGGCTCTGAGCAACCTGATTGAATTGAAGATGTCCCAGCTGATCGCAGGAGGGTTGGATTAGATGACCTTTAGAGGTCCTATTCCAGCCCAAACCATTCGAAGATTCCATAAAAACCTTGAAGACTTCATGGACTTTGGCTGTGTGTCAGGCTCTACAGAAAGCAGCATGACCAACCAGGTAGAGTCAGCAGAGTCAGCTCTTTCCTGCAATAAATACTGGGGTTTTTTTGAGGAACTGTACTTCTGGCTAGCTCCTGTGAAAACTTCTGCCTGCTCACATCTGTGTTGGATGGATTACCACAAGGGATCTTCTAAAACTGACTGTGTAAGTGCTTTTAGTGAATTTTCTTTGATACAAGTTCTGAGGAACTGTGGTGATTTTGAGAGGTCCATCCCAACTTCAACAATTCTGTGACTGAGTGAAATAATTTTTTGTCGAGTTGTAGATACATCAAGAGGAGTCAGTCATTGTCCTCTGTACTCTCAGTTTCTACAGTTCTGGACAACTTTATCTGTTAACATAAGTCTTTCCATTTGAGAACAAATTTGTTCTTTGCATTTGAGAACAAATAGGCTACCTAGAAGTCTAAGTAAAGGAGTTGTTGGATGCAGTGTTTTGGAAACTGAGTCTGAACCGTTTCTAGTCTTAGAACCGATGGAAAAACTCACAACAGGAGTAAAATCATCATTTTTCTTTTCTGCTGTTACCTACCTCAGAGAGTTTGGAAAAGAAGAGCAGGAGCATTATCTGTAAAAGCTAAATAAATTAATAAGGAAATCTTTGCTTCAAGGCATTCCCATTTAAGCATACTTTAGTCAGTTCTTTAGGGCAGCTGGATGGGATCCATACTTAGTTTTCTTTGTTCGTTTTCTCCCCAGCTGAACAATCCTAACACATTTGCTGACATATGTGTCCCTAGGATCTACATCTCCAGCATGACTGTAGTAATAATATTGGCTTTAGAAAAAGAAGATACTTACATCTCCCTTTCTAGGTGATTCTTGGGTGGGTGATTTTATTTTCTTGGGGGAGTTTTGGTTTGTTTGTTTTAATTTAGGTGCCAGGGGTTGTTTTTTTTAAGATTTTATTATTGTTGTTATTGTTGGCATTTTTTAGTTTTGTTTATTGTTGTGGTATGTACAGAATAAAGTCCACAGAGAAGGCATGGGAAAATACAGACTTGATACAGTGTTTTGGATTTGTGACAAACACAAATGCACAGTGACAGGCTATGCCTGAGAACAAGTTCTTTCAGCTGTAGGGATGACTTCCTGTGATTGTCAACTGAAAATTGAAACTGTACAATAATGTTGTCGTGGTAAATCGTTGAATTCCTTGGGATTCTTATCTCCTAAAGCATTCGTGCTCAACTCGTCAGTTCAGTGATTGGGTTGTTAGAAGTCTGGTAATATTGTTTCTATGTGACTTTTGCTGTTTCTCCCATAATTACACAGAAAGATTGAGTCATTGACTGAGGTAGCTTTTTTGCCTGACTAACTCACTTCTTACAGGAACTTTGTATTCTACTGCTGAAAAGAAAATGCAAACTTATGACAAATACAACCAACAAATTTTCTCACAACTTTCCTTCTTAGTGAATCCTCTCCTATGCAGAATGGCAATGAAAATACCACTTAAGCTGATACAGAACTAGTTTGCAATTAATTTAAAATGTCTTTCAGCATTTTCCAGCATGTTCTCTGCTTTTTGAAGCTGAGGATAACAAAAACAGGGACAAACTGTGATTTCCACACACAGTCTTGCTGAAGGCTCTGAATGTGTTTACCTAAGTGACAGAGCATAACTCCTGGTTCCATTAGGAAAATGGTTGCCACAGTGATAAGGTAGCCCAGTTCTGTCAACAATAGTAAGTATGAAAATAATCTTAACACATCCACTCTTATTTTTGCCTTCTGAATTCCACAGGATTAGCAAATTAGTGTGGAGGGGTTAGGTACCAGGACTGAGCTTGGTGAAGTATGGTAGATCTTGCAGAAGCAGAGTTGTTCAAAATACTTATTAGCAGCCTCAGATCTCCATAGGTTTTGAATAATCTGAATGAACTTCACCTGCACATCTGCACATGGTGTACAATTCATACTGCATTCCTTGCCTATCCTGTGACAGGGGAACAGCAGTGATCTCTCACAATCTCTCCACACTTCTGCTCTTTCCTGGGTCCTTTATTTTGCAATGTAGATGTAATCCAGACCCCAGCTAACACACATGCAAATATGCAAGAATTTGTGGTATTAAAAAACTTCTGTTAAACAAAACAAATTGCTTCTTGGTTCATTTAAAAATAATCATGGTGCTTGATTTACATCTACTTTGGAACATTCTCCAAATAGCTGTTCCAAATCTATAATTTCAGCTACTGCATCTGGCACAGTAGATTTAATTGGGTTAAAAAATGTAATCCAAGAGGTATAAATTCTAAATCTTTGCACATTCCTGGGATTCCAAAAACATGCATAATTTTATAACTCAGCCTTTACAGGATCAAGCCCTTAGTACCTTCTTTGCCTTCTGACTGTGGAGAGTTGAATGCCCTCACCATAATAGCTGAACAGAGAACTCATGGAATTCAGAGGCACCCTAGAGAACCATTACAAGTTAATTCATTCATTTGCTTCACCTCTGGAGATAATAATTTATTTTGGTTAGACTTCTTTATCTTCCAACCACCATTTCAAAATTACAGAATTACATGGAATGGCCACCTCTTAGTTCTATTGTCATTAAGTCTATGTAGAAAAGGGGATGCAGTTACAAGTGTTCAAAAACAGATATTTTAGTGCAAAACCAGGATGCAAGTTGCCCCTGACCTGGCTGTACACATGAGGCAGAAATCTTCAAGAGTTTTTTGTGCCCTGCAAAGCTCCATGAACACACTATTCCACTCTATTCCCAGCTTTTAAGGTACTCAATACTAATGTGACTGGAGAAAGGATATTGAAGGATGTGTAAAGTTTAAGAATTTTAGTCAAATACCAAAACTAGTAGTTTTGTTACATTTTAAATTCTTTCTCTAAGTCAAAGTTTAAACATGCTGCATGTCCTACTTTATTTATAAATCATTTATTAGTGGTGTATATGTACAATGAACACTTTGGGAAGTTGATTAAATGTACCAAAGCGTCATGGGTTCCAGTGCACTAGATTGCATTGATGCTGGCAAATAAATACAGATACTGGAAAATAAAGCAGTTTCACTGAAAATGGTGTGGTGAAATACTGGAAGAGGTTTCCAGTGTTGAAGCTGGTCAATATTTCCAATCTGTCAGTGTTCAGAGGCATTTGGACCGTGCCTTGAATTGCAAACTTTAACTTCTATCAGCCTGGTCAGGCAGTTAGACTGCAGATGGTCTCTGTAGGTCCCTTCCAACTGAAAGAATCTTTGAGTTCTTTGCAACAATTTTCAACTGGATATATACATGTAGCTTTTGTATACACCTTTCACGCTTCTGTCTCTTTCTTATCTGCTTATATGACTTTTTGCAATTATATTTGTTCCTGCTATATGAAATCGTTGCCCAACTCCTCAACTTTTGCTGTCTGCAATATCATTGATGCCTTCACCTTTATACAGATAATTTGTAGAGCTGCTCCCATGTCCATTCTTACCTGCAGTGCATCATTGAACTGGCAAGGAGCTAAACACCCAAAAAGTGACATAGCTGTCATAGAACAAATGAGCAGCTGCTTTACTCAGATGAGCTGTGGCTTGTCTTGCCTTAATATGGTGTCTTTACAGCATTGTGTCTCTCCTTGAAAAATCATTATCTTAATAATAATATCTAATAAGGCTGACATGGAAAGAATTCAGTTCACTATTATTTCTTTAATAGTCCAAGGGAAGTGCTTTTCCCTGTTTCTGTTGGAAGAATCTGAATTAAAGTAAATGAGATAAAAATTTTTCTTCTCATCAGTCCTTCCTTACACATTATTATGAAATAGCAGAGATTCTTGTTTAACTCAGTAAGATTTAGAATATATTTTTTTATGGAAGTCAGATGGATCTGATTTTGATGCAGTTTTAATAGAAGCGTGTTAGAAGAAGAGCCAGGTTTGAGAGTTAAATCAACTGAGAAGTGATGGGAAAACTAAATTTTCTTAATAAAATCAAATTATTTAAATCTTAGTATTTTGAAAGGCAACAGAAATATGATGTAAAATATTGAAATTGGCCTATGATAATGCAGCAGCTTCTGCCACTCAGTCCTCATCCTTCATCTTTTAGGCCTTTCCATTTCTTTTTCAGCTAAGACAGCTGAGTGGCCCTTACTGTCTGTCCCTAAAGTGCCTGGATTATAGCTTTAAAACATCTCAGAAGGCCTTGCTTTTCACTAACTAAAAAGACAAAAAAAAGGAGATTTTGTATATGAATTCAATATTTTGTATGAAAATGTAGGCACTTTCTCTATTTTAACCACAATATAAATCAGCACAGAAAACAATGTAGATTTTGGCGTCTGTGTCATGTTAGTTTTGAATGAAGAACACATACCGGGTTTGGGAATTACAAAAGCTGCTTGTGTGGTATGCTACAATTTTTCCAGTGTACCTACAGGCACTTGATTTTTTCATGTCTCAAATTCTCTTTTGTCCTCCTTGGCACAACCTACTGGGATTTCCCACTAAGAACAAGGAGTCTTCCCTTGAGATTCGTCTGCCTAGGAGTGTACAACAAAATGATAAAAGTGTCAAAGGGAACAATGAGGCATCATTTTATTTGAAAGAGGGCAGACTTAGATTAGATATTAGGAAGAAGTTCTTTACTCAGAGGATGGTGAGGCCCTGGCACAGGTTGCCCAGAGAATCTGTGGATGCCCCTTCCCTGGCACTGTCCAAGGCCAGGCTGGATGGGACTCTTGGAGCAGCCTGGTCTGGTGGACGGTGTCCCTGCCCATGGCAGGGGTTTGGAACATGAGGGACTCTAAGGTCCCTTCTAACCCAAACCATTTTGTGATTCTGTGATCCTGTAAATCTGTTTACAGTCACCTATATGTTGGAGGACTGCAATCATGTCCTTCTTGGTCTTTGTTCTTCTAAAGAAAGTTAAGTCCTCAAGCTTCTTGATAACTTTTCTTTTTAAATACACTTTATTCTATTCTCTCAGGTAATCCATATCTTTCAAAAGTGTTGTTTTATGTTTTTGTTTTTTAAATTGTATGCAGAATACCATCTCAGGCCTCCCAATCCCATTAAAGAAGGTGTCATTCAGCCCTGTTATTTTGAATGTACTGCTTCTTGTACTAAATTTAGTTTATCTCATATGTGTTTTAACTTATTCTAATCTAATACTGAGTAAATTAAAAAATTTTGTCTTACTGGTGAGTTAAATTTAAGAGCTTCTCTTGCATAGAAATAGTTCTTAAAGATCAATTATTCACACAAATTGTATAGATAGCTTCTAATACAGTTAGGAATGATATAGAAAAGCAAGTGAAAAATTTCTTTTTTCATTTCTTAGCACTTTTCACATAGATTTTAGTATTTACTGCAATAGGACTTTTTCTCCTTTGGATTAAATTCAGTTCTCTTTGGAAGACTGCCATGACATTTTTAACAGTCTGTACGGGTGTCAAATCAAGTTCGTAGTTGATAAGAACCTGGATAATTTGTTAAAGATTTTTGGCAGGAGCCTCTTAGAACACAGAAAAAATTTACGTAATCCTGTATCTTACCTCCAGCAATATCCATGAGCAATATCTAGAGGAGAATCTACAAGAAAATCATGAATAGAAGATTATGGTAAAACATGTCCAAAGGACAACTTCCAGATTGTATTTCTTGGTGGTTGCTTATTCACTGAGGAATGAGGATTTAATTGAAAAATCAAAAAATTTAATCATGTTTTGTGCAAGAGAAGGTATTTGGATGATTCTCATAATGCTTAAACTTTCTATAAGTCCTATAGTGGCTTTCTCCTTCAGTTTCTCCTGTAACAGGCTAATAATACTTAAGGGATTATTATTGAAAAAAGAGGTTATTTTTATATATTTCTCACCTTCAACAGCTCTAAATGACTTTCCTTTCAATTTTGTCAGATATGCCCTTGATCTTGTCTTACAGGAGTGAGTAAACAAAAAAAAAAAAATTCAACCATCCTTGACCTGTTCAGATGACTTCCAACTTGCACAAAAATCATATCCAGATATGACCTGTTACCATTTTATTGCCCCTTTCTTTTTTTGTGGTTTCTGGTTACATTTGGAGATATATCAAGTTACTTGAGAGTAACTTGATGTCAGTGATATTATAGACATGGTACTGTGTGGTTGCAGATCACAGTGTGTAGTGAGGGGCAAGATATCTTCCTAATCCAAACTAGTGGGAACCCCTGATACCCACAGCGACTTAAATCCTTGTGAGCATATTTGTGATGAATCCTCAGTCTGGAGAGGAAAAGTGAAACATCCCACAAGCCCCAGTAATACAGCTCACAACTGTTCCACCATCCCTCAACTTCTACTGAAAACCAACCCAAACAATCACGTAACAAGGTCATTGCAGTCTGAAAATTTTGATTTGGAGTTTTTTGCATTTAAAGTTTTGTTTTGCTCCTATTTTTCCTGTCTGCAGCCTGTGATATTACCTCTCTCCTTTACAGGATGTAAAGCTAAAACTCAGATGCTTAGAGTCCAAAGATACCAGAAAGTTGGTTTGGCTCAGGGTGGCAGTGACCACATAAAAGCTGTAAGTTTTACCTTGTTTCATGTGGCTTTTTAGTAGGTTGAACAACAGAAATAGTAGAGTTAGTCTTCATAGTGCGTCTGAACTTACTGTATTCCTTAAAAAAAGAAAAAGGAATGGATGATAGAGAAAGACTTGGTATAAAGAAGTGTTCAGCTGAGCATATTTTATAATCTTCTAAGTATAATCAGGGATAGACAGAACTCCAAAAGCATTTATATAGTAAATAAAATAGGCAATTATCATTGCCAGTTTATGGGTAGGAACCATAGGAAGCTCAGGAAGAGCTTCAGTCTAAAGAATTAGCTGAGATGAAACTTTATTGATAGGTGATGCTAGTTGGCAAGTGTTTTAAATTTAGTTTAGATTACTGATCTTCAAATGTGTTAATCCCTAGCCAGTAAATTTGTGAATCAGACACTGGTAATGGGACCTAGTAGATGCATGAGAATCTGTGATCTGAGCAGGTTTATTTGGTCTGACCAATGTCGTCTAAGTCCTATGCACTCTCTTCAGCAGTGGCCAGAAGCAGATCTGTATATGTAGGGTAATGTGCCAATCTATCACAACATGTGGCTTCCTGAAGGTCTGTGGTATATACATATATACCTTCATGTAACCTTCATGGATTTCTCTGCCTTGAACTTTTGCAGTCTGCCATTGGGCTCATGTAAACTTAGAGTATCCAACATGCCATGGTAGAAATTCTGTACCTGCTATGTTCTTTTCTTGGCTGGTCTATTTGCTCTTGAATAATTTGTAAGAGTAAGGTGATTTATGTTTTAATATAGCAGGTGCAGTTTTTCATCTTTTTCAGAGGCCTTTTAAAGTTTCCAGTGAGACTTTTCCCCAAGTTACAATATACTCATAATGGACAGTTTAAATTATGAAAAAATGTTTCTAAGATACTCGGATGATTTTAGACAGAATTAGGTTTGTAGTCTAACTAGTTTACCAAGCTTCCCCTACTATCAGAACACCAGAAACTTCTGGATGGTGATTCATTGTGTTTATTTTAGGCATCCATTTTTGACTGGATTGAATTGCTTTTTGGAGGCCTTTGCTTCTCCCTTGAGGAGAAGTATGGATGGCCAGCTTAGACAATCTGCTACACTTTTAAAACTAAAAATAGGTGCCATGAATCTCAGTCTAAGAACTCACAAATAATGCCTACTTTGAACTTCTGGAATTTGGAAAGACATTGTAAGCTGAAAGCAAAGGACTAATAAGCTGATGGAATAACAATGTACAAGCATATTAGTATCCTCTTCCAAGGTGCTCCCAAGGAAGCATGGGCTTAGAATACAGAAAGAGCCTTGTTGGATGGATCCTGATGGATTCAGGTCTGACTCAAATACTCCTCCAGATAATTGTTTGGATCAGATATGCTGCTGAGAGGAGAAACATTACAGTAACCACTGAACTGAGCAGATGACAGATAAAACTTTGTATTCCTACCGTGCAGAATGTGTTTGTTATCCATAGTGTGAAGGTCTGAAAAGCATTGTTTGCTATAGCTTTCCCTGTGTAGGCGGTATGACCTAGGCAAGTCCTGAACAATTGCTTGGTTTGATGATTTCTACTGATGCAGAGTTAGGGAGGATACTCTCAGGGTTTAGCAGTGTACACCTGCTTTCTTCTCATCTCATATAAATAATTTATTTGCTAGTGAATGGGCCAGATCATCATCTTGATGTACTTAATTTTGTTGTATTGACTCAGAACTCTTGGCACGAGTTTTCCAAAGGGACTGAATGGGGATTCCTCTCTTCCATCAGCAGTGACACATGTGCTCACTTTTCACAGACAGAGCTATCATGCAGCTGCACTTCTCTGGATTCTCTATTTGGGCTGGTTGTTTGCACACATTCTGGGAGGTTCCCTTGCTGTTGTTCTTGAATGAGCCACCAGTGGCCTAGCTGCTTGTGGTGTGTGTAGAAAAACTTTGACTCTCTTTATTTTCCAGCTGGTTATACAGGTATTATATAACCATGCTCACAGAAAAAGCCTGGGGTCCTGCAGAAGCACTGCTGCTCTGGACTCACTAACAACAGCAGCTAGGAAGGCACCTTGTGACAAATTCTTGACAATCACATAAGTGTGTAGTCATGTTATTTGTCCTTGCTTACCAGTCATTAATACCTTTTCAGGGAAGACCTTTCTTGAAATGTTTCCAGCCTACATCTCCCAAATCAGTCAAATTCATCTCCTGTTTCATGCTAAATTTGATAATGTCATATCTTTCTCTAGTTGATACTTTAATTTGAATACAACTAACATGTAATATCCTTGAAATGAATGGAAATTGGTTGGTCAGGAGTGAGTGGCTTCACTTATGCTAACTTAGGTGAGCTTGGTTGAGTGAAGGGATTGGTTAAATATTTCTTTAACACTGAGTATAAAAATGTATCCATCCATATGTGGGCTGAGAACACACAGTTTGAGATTCTCAGGCAAAACTTTTTTTTTTAAACGCCATGCTTTTCAACAATGCAGACATGATCAATGTTTTAAAGTGATGAATCACAGGGCAAAATGTGAGCCATAAAAGACCTCATTTCCCAAAAAGCAGCGGAAAACCAATCAGAAAAAAAATATTTCTGAAAATGAATATTTTCAAAGAACTGAAGGTTTTAGCCTAAATATTGTGACATGTTTTCTTGTCTGTGTCTGTGCATGTGTTTTGTCTTCATCCAACAACTGTTTTGATGTTTTGATTAGGAATCTAAAAGAAATGAAGCTGTTCAGTCACTAAACTACACGTCCTCTCTATAGAAACATGAAGTCTTATAACTTAAAGTCTGACAATTTACCTAGCCATGTTAATATCTAAATCAGTGATGGACATCTCTTCCTTTTCCCAACCAGCTCTTTCTCAAACTCACTATTCACTTAGGTAGGCACTGGATCAAGCCATTTCATGATTCTTCTTGTATGATAGTGCTGTTGGCCAGGTTGAGCACTGTTAATATTGGATCTGAATCAATTCCCCAATTTCTAGTGGTTTAAAACCAGGTGGTAAATTTGTTATAGAGCAGGAGTGTGACCCAGGAGTGTGTTTCTTCTGTATGTAGAAACTTGGGATGAGATTTTAGAAACTGTTATTACAAGGAGAGCTGTGTGAAACATTCCTCATGGCCCTACATATCTCTTTTTTGTTGTTGTATTAAGACAGGGTGCAGAAATGGGGTTTACAGAGGGTCACCAATAGTTGATTTTATGTGGGGTGAATGTACTTCTAGTGGCCATAGCCACTAGATGGGTCGAGCAAAGGTATTATGACTGCCTCATGCATGTAACTGTAACCATAAATTAGTTTTATGTGCCAGCATGACTCGTTTCTAGACAACAATATAATTGAGCTGATGACACATGTATTTCCAAATTCCATTCTTTGGCTTTTACCTCTTTCTTAAAATAATGGCAAGTCAGACATTCTGAATAGGGCAGAAATCTTCAAAACAGAACTCCGAAAAACTAGGCTTTATTTCAAAGTTAATATCCTGGCGAGACTTAAGGGAGGGCTTGACAGGGTTTGTGCATCCAGCTCAGCCAACTCATGCTTCCAGATGGAAATTTTGTGAGATGTGTTTTGGTTTTGTTTGATGACCTCAGGCAGGTCAGAAGTAGATAGTTTATCCATGTTTCACACTGTGTTCTGGTTTTGCTCAAGCATGAGTCTGTCAAAGGCAGCAGATCTACGTAAAAAGAAAACAGAAGTAGAGATAACTAGAAACTGGACCATCTTTATTGTCAAAATTCATGTATAAAGCTTGAAGAAATCAGCCCAAAATGTGAAGACTAGCAGCAGCAGCTCCATTTATTGCTCATCTTTCTACTGCACTTGTGTCTACTGCAGCTGGGCATTATTAACTACAAACGAGCTGAATGCATATGTGCCAGTGTAATATTGGGAGTTTAATCACTTGATCTGAGACATTTACAACTTTATGGAGACCATTTTCCCAGGAAGGTTGCAGGATTTCAAACACCAATCTCAGTATGTATTCCATGGCCTGGAGTGGATCATCCAGCTGTGGTGTGTTTTCAGCTAAGGAAATTAAACCTTGGTAAAAAAGTAGGTTCCAGCTGCCATCATTCAGACTCTTATCCTTTAGACCATTTCTTCTGCTTCCAGTTCCTCTTATATCAGAATGCTCTCTCAGTGGCAACTTAGTATTTCTTTTTGTTTAATTGATGAACAGTATCTCAGTATTCATCTGGGACTTTGGGAGGAGGATGGCATTTGACAAATTCTGAAATACGTGGCAGCTCTGGCTCATGCATGTGTCCCTTAGAGGACAATGACATTATCAGCAGCTACAGAAATAGAAAGAGATGTATTGAGGAAAATGTCCTGCTTTAGCCCAGAGTATAGGGTGAAGCCCCAAACTGGTGAAAATCATTGCAATGTATCACAGAATCCTAGAATGGTTTGGAGGAGATCATTTCATTCCAGTCCCCCTGCCATGGCCAGGGACAGCTTCCCCTAGACCAGGCTGGTCAGAGTGCCATCCAGCCTGGCCTTGAGCACTTCCAGGGATGGAGCATCCACAGCTTCTCTGGGCAACCTGTTCCAGTGCTTCACCACCCTCGCGGGGAAGAGTTTCTTCCCAATATCTAATTTAAACCTGCCCTCTTTCACTTCAAAACCATTACCTGGTGATTTTGATCACTAGGACAAGGAGTAAGAAGTCTGTCTCCAGCTCTCTTGTAGCCCCCTTCAGGCAGTGGAAGGCGTTTCTAAGGTCCCCCTGAAGCCTTCTCTTCTCCCTGTTGAACAACCCCAACTCAGTCGTATTTTTTGTTCTGATGGGAAAATTCTGTAAATTCTCCTTACAAAATTGTATGAGAATTAGTAATATAACTGGATTTTTTGACCAAAAAATCCCAGCACACAAAATGTTTTAATTAAATAATAAAGTCCTATAAATCCACATGAAAGGGCAATTTTGGCATATTTGGACCTGTGTATAAAACTAGACCATGTGTAAAGAGCCCATGTTCAAATTGAAGAGTTAGTAGCTAGGATATGAGAATATTTCAGTTCTCCTAAAGTATTGTTCCACTGACAATCCTGCAGTAGAGCCCTCCAAGAGCAAGAGACTCCTCTCTTTTTCACAGATAAAGTGTCTTCTGCCATGTATGTAAACTCTGCCTTCCTATCACACATTTTCTGCAGATTCCGAGAATATACTTATTTTCCTTCTTATTTTCCTTACTTTTTTCTTTTTTCTTTTTTTTTTTTTCTTTCTTTTTTTAAATTAGCCATATTTTTTTCCTTCTGAAAGGGCTGGGATAACCATGAACATGGCTTGCCTGTTTACCTAATCTTATTTCCTTTCACCTTTACATAATAGTAAAACTGAAGGCTAATAGAACTTTTTTGTACCATCTCTTTCCCTGAATGAACAGTGAGTCCTCTCTAAAAATGTCCCACCTCTTCTCTCTTTCTCAGAAGGAATCTCCCTCAGTGTTTTTCCTTCTGTTTCCCTTTCCTACAAACTGTGATTAACTCTGTTCTGCCTTTGTCAGTCCAGGCACTGGGTTGAACAGTGTCAGATTCTGTATTTCCCCCTGGTATTGGTTATTGGACTGGCTGCATGCCCAGTTTAGTTTATTGACTCTATGATTTCCAGTGTCTGAGAGCAAAAGACACTGAATATGGAAATGTACAGCATAACAGAATGATGAGGAAAAACTCTGATAGCAGCTAGTTATAATCAGCAGAGGATAGTCCTTAGAAGATGTCCTTAAAAGACACCTTTTACAATGTGTCTTCAAAAGGAGCCAATTTCAATCATATGCTTGAAAAGCAACTGAACTAGCTATTAAAGGAGTTTTATATCAAGAGAGAGAAGAATATATGGACCTAAAGCAATAGATTTGCCTGATGTATCGGTCAGACTAATTCAGATTATCTTCAGGCGCAGAAAGAGGTCCTTGTTTGATTAGTAATGCTTCCTCAGGTAACACTTTTTACTGAAAACAGTGATAGAAGTACAGATAACTAAAAACTGGGCTGCTTTTATTGTCAAAATTAATGTATAAAGCTTGAAGAAATCAGCCCTTGAATGACTAAGAAAGAAACTCTGAGGCTGAAGTTAGATCTCCTGCTTACTTACGGTGTTTAAATGTAACTGCTTTTTATTTCTGTAACAGGGGAATAATTGCTTTGTACTCTCAGAGCAATGTTAACTGAACCTGAAGTAGAATTGCCACTCTGTAAGCAGCTCTTTGGGTTCAGCTTGCTCTTTACATTACTATTTACTCACCTAGCAGGAAAATATCATTTTGATTTTGCTTCAATCCTATTTTTAGTAAGCCTGAGGGTAGAAGTAGTATTACTTAGATTTGGTTTGGAGAGAAAAAAAGATAGGAGACTTATGCCAGGTCTTCAACATTTCAGTTAAGTTAGGGATGGTTTCTCTCTTTCTTTAAATTGGATGAGTTTGTCTGACCCCAGCAAGTGGTGTGACGTGCTTTCACCATACAACTCCTTAAGCTAATAGTTGTCTTTGGCAGATAGCATTACTGCTTAGGCTCTTTTATATGTCTGGGGTTCTTACTGTGGTCAGCACTTCAACTATAGCCCAACATAAATGATCTTAGGAGAAAACATGGAAATGAAATTATTTTTTCCAGTTACGAACAAATGGCTTTAAAAATTATTAATGTTTTACAAGTTTTTAAGGCTTTTGTTAGAGCTTTGAAGCAGACCTGCAATTGTTAACATTGTTGATGTCTTCATTGTAAAAAAAAAAATAGCCTTTGGAGTTTACTATTTGGCTCCTTGTAACAATATTCAAATCCAAACTCATTTCACATTTCGTGTCTCTCATAAAATTGTTCTATATATATTTTTTTACAGTGGCATTTGGGAATGATCTCAGAGTCTTTTGTTCCTACTGGAATTAAACTCCATAACATTCATTTCAATTTTTGAAATATTAATCTTTAAGGTCTTTTAAAAGTAGGGTTTTTTTCTTTTGTAAATGGTTAGTCTATTTATAACCAAAACACAGTAAACCTTTTTATCCTGGAATTTGGACAGTGTTGTATTAACATTAACTCGTTTTGGACTTCCTGCTATCATAAAGCCTGAAAGACAACCTCAGCCCCAGTGTATGAGCTGGATTTGTGAGTGCTGAGGATACCTAAAAGCTTCCTCCAGGCCATAAGCACTCATTAAACACTCCTGGTCAAACAACTGGACTTCCTTTACACATCAGAGTACATTACCACCAGCACTAGTGCCTTTGTCACGTAGCAGGAATACACAGGCATGATCTACCAGGTTTCTTCCTAGTTCATAAAGTTTACACAACTTCTCTTTCTGTGAACCTTGCAGCGAGCAGTGCTAACACTGGTAGTACTTTTACTTCTTTTTCAAAATCCACATGAGACTTCTGGAAGAAGCGGAAAGATAAACACTGTGGTCTTAACTACCAGCAACAGAATAACACCTTGCTCTTTATCCTGTCTCTTGCTCATGTAATTATGCAGGAAATAGCCCTTCAGATGACAGCCAGCTGGCTCAAGCAAGATGACAGCAGTGCTTGGGAAGGTAAAAACACGTGGTGCTGTTTCCACCTTGCCTTGGTGCGTTCAACCTGCTACAGCCCAAAACCTTTGCAGTCCCTTCCCAGCAGGTCTGGGTTCTGCCTTTCCTTTCCTGCACCTTCTGCCTCGATGGGAATCTTTGTTCAGAGGGCAAGCTTGGCCACAGCAGCCACACTGTGGGGGCTGTTTTCCTGTATCCAGCTGTGATGCTGGTCCCGGGATCAGGGGTGATCTCTGTCTCTGCTGCTCTGCCAGCCCCTTGTCTGCCTCCCTGTGATGCCACTGCAAGCTTTGGGTTCTGATTTCAGTAACAATAGGTGAAGTCTTACATCCTGAGCTGGGCTCAGTCATTGCAGCAACTGCTTCTGTTAAAGCAATGCAGATGGTGAAACTGAGGAGGAAGCTCGAGATTGGGAACAAATGTTCTGTGATATTCTGATTGGAAGATTACCCCCCCAAGCATCAGCCAAGTACAGTGTTGATTTAGCTCACAAAAAAATTCTTAAAATCTTCCTGAGTGTAAAGTCTTTACTACAGATATATGCCTTTTTTTTCTTTTTTGATCATGATAACAATAGGGACTTAGAGAGAAACATAAGATGTTTTATTAAACTAGTGTTGCTGATAAAGAAGTTAGAAAAGCTTATGGGTGGATCATCTTTCCTCCAGGCTCATTACTGAATGTTTTCATTTATTTTTCTCTTGCATTAGCTGCTTACTATAAATTATCTTCTCATTGTGTTCAACCATATTTCTTCTTCCAAAAAATGTGCCTTATTTTCACACCTGCCAACCTAACCTGCCTCAATTTACCTACATTCCTAGTAGAATTGTTGCGAGTGCTACTCTTTTTTTTATGCTAACCCTTTCAACAGCTAGTTAAATAATTTTTTAGTTGTTTAATATTTTATTATTTTCCTTTAATAGATACTGTTTTGAAAATTACTTCTATAATTGGTGAATTTTTAACCAGGAACACTTATATTTCTTTCTTGATTTTGAAGGATAAAGTTTATTCAAAAGAGGTTGTTGGACTGCTTTGATTGAGATTTTTCATATTCCAGATATTTAGAAATGGATCGTAATTAAAATATAATATCAAAACACTCAGAAAGATGGTCAATGCAGCAGTTCCAATTTATATTATAATGAATTCCCACTTCTGGCCTGTGGGGTGATTTAGAAAAAGTTATGTGAGAGGGAATTCTCTCACTACTTTAGAAACAGAAGTATGTATTTTTATTCTCTTTTAGAGAAAAAAATATGAAAAAATATTTAGCAAGACATAGGCTTAGTGGGTTTAACCTCACAGAATCCCTGCAGAACCATGTGGAAAATAATACAGTTTCCTGAGTGATTTCTTTGGAGATCAAATTCTCCATCTAGTTATTTGCACAGGTGAATGCAAGGCTATGAATTCAGGGCTAGAACTGTCTTGCAGAAACATTATTGCTCTTGATGAGTCACAAAATAGAAGTTAGCTTGATCTGTAGATCAGATTGCATATGAAGGGATAATACTTGCAGAAGCCATCTTTTTGCTAAGGCTGATATGTGATCTGAGCCAACCTAAGCATAAATGTATAAAACTGCATTAAAGATCAAGCGGCAATCACACTAAAGAGGTTTAGGAGGTTTTTTTTTTGACAGATACACTAAGAGGAAACTGTGACTACTGTAAGATTAATTAATTTCTTTTAAATTTTGTAGAAATCACTGATCTATCTGTACCAGATTCATTTTTAACTCACTGCCTTCATGCAAAGGCCCCAAACCTGGTTTAAATCATTCTAAATCATGCTACTCTGAAGCAGATAAATGAAGACATAACATGATTCAGTTTAATAACACTTCTGTCTTCCCAAATGTACTCATTTTTGTAGTCAAATGTGTAATAAGAGACCTGGCTGAGCTCCCAGACTTGCTGAGCACCGCAAGAACATGATACAAATCAGTCAATGCCATAACAAAGAAATGTATAATGATGCAGAGAATACCCTACAAACCTCCCACAAAGAACTTTTGCCTTGAGTTAACTGAATTCCCAAACAAATGAAACACAGGGCTTCAGAGGAAAAGCAGAGCCAAATATCTCTGTTCAGTGTCTCCATCTAATCAGCAGAATTACTCTGAGACAATTTCACTTGAAGTACTTTTTAGCATTTGGATTACTTTATTTAAGTCAGCAATAAAAACTTTCATTATGAAGTTAAAGGCCACACAATGGAGCACATTGCTCTTCTCAGAGCATAAAATCCTGATGAAGAGGCTCAGGATCAAATTGTTTCCCTCTGCCATATTACTGAGCAGCTACCTTAGGTATGCTTATATAATGGTTTTCGAAAGGTGTGTGTCAACCTAAGATTCATATTTCATTATATAAGACATGAGAGATGAGATAACATTTTCAAAAAGAAGAAAGAAAAAAATTTCTGTCAATATGAGGGGAAAGGGTGTGCTTTCAGACAACTGAAAGATACATCTAAAAAAGCATTTAGGAGTCTAGTGTTTGCCTTAGGTATCTAAACGTAATGAGAAACCTACAGATCCTAGTTCCCTAATTAAACACAAGGACCACTTATTTACCACCAGTGAACTTAATCATATAGAATATTGCTCCTGGACTTAGCATAACATGTTTTTGGTTAGTAGTGCCTAAATGACAGTCAGTGGTGCACCCTTGAATTTCCCAAAGAAGGTTATCCCTTGAGAAATTTTTGTGAGTGACCTGACAGCAGGACTAGGCTGTTATCATGGCTCCTGCTTATCCACTGTTCACCCGTGGCAACTCCACCCACCTTGACTGAAAACATAAAGCTGTTGTAGCTGGTTCTGATGCCTTAAGATCCGAGTTTTCTGTTCTGCTTGGGTATGATTTCCGTTGTGCTTTAGGGTGATAAAGGTGAAATAGTCTGATACCAGCTATGGACTCAAAGACAGTTTCTTCAGATTCCAGGGCCAAAGTATAAATGTGAGAAGAGGAGGGCAGGCCAGCCAGGAGAAGAGGAGGAGGACACCTTACAATTTGAGACTATTTATTGGATGGTTGACTCCTGTATGTAAATGGACTGAAGTCTATAAAAATGTGAAATCATGTAACCAAGCCCTCTTTTGCATCCACCTTGGAGCCACTTGGGCAGAGTAGGGGCCACACTGTGGCACTGTTGCTGCCAGGGTGTGGCCTTTGAAGGCCTTTCAATAAATACCTATTTATTTCCCCTAACTCTGTGTGATCTCTGTTCCAGCTCCTAAAGGCAACAGTTCCACCAATCTTTGTGCATTAAAACTTCAGCTCACAACGCTCATTCAGGAATGGCACCCTGTGGTTCAGCAATGCTCTGGATGTACTGCATATTTCCCATGAAAACCCGAACTTGTGGGACCACTGTTTGCCAAAATGCAAATTAACTTTCTCCTAAGTGCAATAACAATTCCAGGGAATGGAGCCAGTTGCAGGAAGTTATTTATGGACATTTTCAGAATATACAGCATAGCACTGAGACTAGGACTCACACTTCCTGCACATTTACTCTCACCACTAGGCCATTACAAAAAAAATGTGTCACTACCAGGACCTCTCCCCATCTTTTAAAAGAATAGAGTAACCAGGGTCCCACACTAAATGGAAAACTTAAGTCAGATATGGGTTTGAGGCTGTTACCCACATTTTTACTCCAGCATCTGGTGTGGTGTTGCAGACAGTGCCCAGGTCTAGAAGAAAAGTGATCTTTGTCCTTCACTGCTGCTGTTGTCCAGTGTGGGTGTTCTTGCTCTTCTTTGTGGCTCCTGTGGACTCTGTTGTCAAGGGTGTAACTCACAGAGGTTTTGCAGCACTCTGCAATTAAAGACTTCAAGGTCTAATTCCACATAATTAAGTCACTTCAACCATGGAGTAACTGTTAAATGAACAAAGTAGAGGCCCAGTGGTCATCACTAACTTGTGGCTTAAGGTCTTTGTCTTTTGGTGGAAGATTCCTTTGGTCACCATTCCCAGGGAAATGTGCTACTCTGGATGGCTGAGGCCCATCAGCTGTTCTGAGGTGGGTCTAGAGAAGCATACAGAAACTTATCTAAATGCCCTGAATCTCTGACCTTAAGTGCACATCTGAAAGTCTCTGGAGAATCATGAGCACTAGAGAAGTCCAGCTAATGGTTCTTTCTTGTCTAACAGAAAATACTGAAAGAATAGGTTTTCTGTAACAGTGGTTATTCATAATTCAGCTGCAAAAAAGAATATAACATCAGGAAAATGAAAAGTTGAAAGCAAACAGTAAAGTTTTTTAATAAAGAAAATATGTGGATCGGTCATACTTTCAGCAGTCCAAGGCAAATGGGGATCCCTTATATATACACCAAAGAATATATAAAATTTATCTACAGACATTTAATGCTCCGTTTAAAAGAACACCTCATGATATATTCCTTTTCAGGTGTAACGCTTGAGAGCCTAGTCATTCCTTTCTGTGGGACTATTTTGCTTAATTCTTTAAACATGTTTTAGACCGGCTGTGATGCTGCTGCAAATGTGAACACAGCTGTGGGTGGTAAATGGTAGAGGTTCTTGCAGTTTATTGAAATATTTAACACTTTTTGTAAGCCTTGAGATTCAACCCTCTAAATGTGAGTGAAATGAATGATCTTTGAGTTACTGACTCATATTTTCTATCCTCATGATAATAAAACTAAGTAAGAACAAATATGGAGAAATTAAGAAATAACTTGGGACAAATATTAAGCTGGGATACCTTCAAGAAAAACAATGATGTTAAAAAATAAATAATTCTGTTTCATTTTAGAGTCTGGCTGCAGGGTGATTTTGACAAATCTTTCTCCTTAAGCTTAGCATCCAATAGGAAGGTAGCAACTGGAGAATTTTTGAATAAGTGCTTTTAGAAGAATACAGATTCTTTCATCCCTGGGAAAAATAGTGTCTGCATGAGTGGGAAAAACACAGGAAATTGGATTGTTATGGGGATTATGAAGCTTGCTTTCTTTATAGAAAGACACAGCACAATTCAAACCATAAGACACCATTCATTGCAGGCATTTGCTCAACACCTCGGAAGGGAGTGAGGCACAGACAGATCTGTGTTAAAGTGTTTTTCCATTGCTTTCCTGCTTCTGCTGCCACCAGTACTGAGGACGCTACACCAAAACTTATGAAGTGATGTGCCTGATTTTCCATGTTGAGAACCTCCCAGGACAGGCATTCCAGCTTTTCTTTGAGTAGCCCATTGCAGTACTCCAATGCTGTCTCTTGGAGAACCTTTTCTAATCTCCAGTCTGAACCTGCTACACCTTAATCTTGCTGACATCTTTGTTCTGTAACCTTCCACTACACAAGAGAGTTCAGCCCCATTGTCTGTAACTTCTCCAAGTCATTGTGGGCAGAAAGCATTTTACCTTCATTTTGGAAATCAGAATCAATAGAGGATTTATTCTGTCTGAAACAGCAAATTAAAAATGTCCCTTTGAGGTCCTTGTGCCTCTTCTCTAAGAGGGGCAAATTCATCTATGTTATACATCTAATAGCAAGAAAAGATAAAGTAAAATATTCTTCTGTATGATCCCAGGAGCAAGATTTAAAAATGAAAAAATTATAATAATTAGATAATATAAATTATATATAATTATGTATTATAAATTGTATAATTTTACTTTTTGCCTTATGTGTCCAAAATTAATTTTCAGAGCAGGTACTGCTCTCAGTGATGAAACTAAATTTGTCTCTAGAGACCTCACAGAAGTATAAAGATACTGTGACATATTAGGATATCAGCAGTACACAGCAATGCAGTGTTTGAATCTGTGAAAAAATTTGTTTCTCATGCACTTTTTGTCCACTCGGCAGTTGTCATGGTTTAACCCCATGCAGTCAGCAAATCTGCCCTACATGACCACTCAATTATTTGGCTGGTGGGACATGGGAGAGATTTGGAAAGGTAAAACTAAGAAAACTCATAGGTTCAGATAAAAGGTGTTTAGTGGGTAAGCAAAGTCCATGCGTGGGCAGGCAGGTGTTCACTGGTGGGACAGCTGAGCTCTGTCACACAGGGCACAGTGGCTTGGAAAGACAAATGCCATCACTCCAAGCACGTCCCTTTCCTCCATCTTCCACCAGCTTTGCTTGCTGATCGCAGCCCTAGAGCATGGAACATCCCTTTGGTCAGCTGGGGTCAGCTGTCCTGGCTGTGTCCTTCACCAGATTCTTGTGCACCCCCAGCTCCCTCACTGGTGGAGTGGGTGAGGAGCAGAAGAGGCTCTGTGTAAGCTCCGCTCAACTGTATCTAAAACATCCCTGTGTTAGCAACACTGTGGGTCCATATCTGCTACTATGAATAAAATTAACTCTATTCAGCCAAAAGCAGCACGGGAATGGAACAGAATAATATCAGTTTCCATCCCACCAAGCATAAATACATTGACTTTCAACTCAAACTGCAGAGTGTGTAATTCTTCCTAACACTTTTTGGAAAGGGGTGCTGTTACAATGAGTGATGAGAGAATCCCAGCTTGAGGTGAAAGGTTCTGTGTTTTGGACATTGCTCCAGCTGTAGATATGTTTTTTATGTGTGCATATTTTCAAGAGAAAGGTCTTTGAGAAGGCGTATTAAGGGCTGTGAGACATTATTGCAGTAGGGCCCATATAGTGAATAGCAGCACTGTGTACTCCCGGGAACTGTCATCTCCTCTCTACAAACCCGTTACAGTCCATCTGCTAACACTGGCTCCTCTAAGATGTAAGGGAACAATTGACTCACTGAAAGGTCTGTCCAACAAACCCCTAGCTGCACGCACTGCATACAACAGACATCCCTCTGGGGCTAGCCATAAACTCTGTATCATGTGGGCTGTGATATTCGTGTTTATTCTGCTGCTCCCTCAGCCAATCTCTCATATGCTCTTCACCAAACAATGCCTGATATCCCTCTTCCCTCCTGAATGTATGGTCCTGCAGAAAAAGAATAACAGTGAGAATTCATTCACATCATGTTTTCTAGGATGATAATGAAGGCATGGGACAAAAAGCCTTTTCCTACTTCAGCTTTAAAATATTTTTCCAGTTTTTAGTGGGAGAGAATTCAGCAGCAATCAAGAGAAGCAGACAGAATCTTTAGTGCCAAAGTGAAGTGTCTGTGTTCTCAAGATCTTAACACTTCTGAAGAGAGATGCGAAGTAAGTCTTCTGGAGATGTCAGCAAGACCACAAATAGCTTGAGAAGAATTAAGTAAACTTTAAAAATAATAGACTACAGGTGGCCTGTGGGAAGACCCCCAGTACACAAGGAATATGTGTTTGGCTTATACCAAGAAGCCTTGCAGCTGTGTTTTCCATATAAGCTGAAGTCTGGGATGTAACAAGATTTAGTTAGATGGCATGTAAAATGGAATGATAGCTGTTACAGCATATAATTATGTGTTTAATTCAGCAAACCTATCTGCATTAGATACTTTTACCCCACTGCACTGTTAATTCTCAGTAAGTAATGTAAACTTGTAATAAACTTGTAATATACTATCTGTATTATGGGAAAAGAGTCATCTGAAATAGAGGCCGGATCAAATACCAAAACAGAGTAAAATGACAGATAATTTCAATCTCTGATTCCTAATTTTCAAAAGTTAAGATCATTTGAAACAGCATTACAAGGGCTGAATATAATCAGTATATTTTGTACAAACTGTCATATTTGATTCCTGTTTTCAGGAACAACATATTTGATTCCTGTTTTCAGGAACAGCAAGGATTTCAAGGATTCATCCCCACAGTCCCCAGGAGGATAATTCCTAAACCTACAAACTGTCTCGTGTAGCCTTTTTTTTTTTTTTTTTTTTTTTTTTTTTTTTTTTTTTTTTTTTTGCCTCTAAGACTATCCAATTACTTAGTGCTGTGCTGGGAGTACCTGAGGAAATAGTAAAAGGAAATACAACTGAGAGCCACTGTGGTTTGACTCCTATCCAGATACTTTGAAAATATTTTGGCAAAAACACAATTTTAAGTAAAACTGTTTCCTTTGGTAACATACTGAGGACTGCAGGTTTTACATTTTTGTACTTAGTGTGGAGGGCCAAAGAAGAAACCTATCCCTTGTGTGAGAAGATTGTACACGTGGTAGTAATATTGGTGGGGAAGAAAGAGAGAGCAAAGCAGAGGTGAAGTAGGTGGGGAATTTGAACAAGATACAGAAAGAAGACAAGGAGACAACATAATACAAATACCTGTTTTCTACTGACAAACTGCACAGTACAAGAAGGAAAATATCTTTGGCTACCTTAGACTTCTAATGAGTGACAGTGTGATGGTTTGTTCATCAAGGGATAACTGTGATGAAAGAGATGAAAACCATGATTTCTTTTACCTTGTTTGGTCATCTAGTGGTGTTAATGAGGGAGCTCTTAAACTGACAAATGTAAGTTTTATTTCCCCTTCTAAAAGGAGATTCCTTGGAGTAGTTACTACTTTTTCTCTCTTTTTTATTAAGTTTTTATTAAGAATCAAAAGACTTGCCATGAAAAGCTTTCTAAATGCACTGTCCATACTGAATTCTCTAAAGCCAAGTCCATTCCAGGCTGCATCCAGAGCCCCGTGGGCAGCAGGGCAGGGAGGGGATTCTGCCCCTCTGCTCTGCTCTGTGAGACCCACCTGGAGCACTGCAGCCAGAGCTGGGGTCCCTGCACAGGAGGGACAGGGACCTGCTGCAGTGAGCCCGGAGGAGGCACCAGAGTGATGGAGCGCATCTCCTGTGAAGAAAGGCTGAGAGAGTGGGGGTTGTTCAGACTGAAGAAAAGGTTTAGGGGTAAGGCCACCAAGCTGTGGCCTTCACATACCTGAGGGAGCCTGCAAGAATGATGGAGAGGGAATATTTACAAAAGTATGGAGTGACAGGACAAGGGGAAATGGCTTCAAACTGAAAGACAGTAAGTTTAGGTTGGAAATTCTTTACTGTGAGGCTGGTGAGGCGCTGGCACAGGTTGCCCAGAGAAGCTGTGCATGCCCCATCCCTGGCAGTGCTCAAGGACAGGCTGCGTGGGGCTCTAAGCAACCTGGTCTAGTGAAGTGTGTCCCTGACACAAATGAGCTTTCCAAACCACGATGATGAGGTCTGTGAATATTTAAATTAATTAAACAAAACAATAATACCTTTGCCTTTCAGGACTGGTTTCTTTCGTAGAAGACCTTTGTGTGTGTTTGGCTGCCACTGATTACAACAAGCCCAAATCCCAAGTTTCTTACACTTATTTCCGTGCAGGCCTGCTCAGTGCACATCACTCACAAGTGGCATAACAATTGGCATTCAAGAGAACAGTGCTAAGTCATTCTTATTAACACAAGCAAATGAGCCAGATAAGCATAATGTAAACACTTCTGTTCAGCTGTTCATTTCCAAATACAGAAAAATATAACTCCTTATCATGGCCTTCAGGCAGATATATATTTATGTGTTTCTTTCAATTTTTGTTAAAAGTTATGAGAGGGTTTTTTTAAGGCTGAATTGCTGTTTTTTCCTGTAGAAATGTTCACCATGTCACAATGGGTCAAATTCTTTCTACTTTGGATAGAAATGCAGTAGGTTGATGCCTTTTCACACAACAGCTTTTCCTCAGAAGAATAATTTTTTTTTGTCCTGAAGCCACTTGTTACTGGGAAGAGCTCAAGGAAGGCATTCTTTAAAAATATCTGTAGGATGGAAGTAAACTTTGCTGGGCTTACAAAGGTGATGACTTATGCTTTTGCCAGCAGTAGTGATGTGGAAGTATTGTATGTTACCAAAGCTTGGAAGTTGTCAAAAGACAAGGGTACAAATCAAAAAGAAGGAGGAAAATGAAAGCAATGAGTGCATGTAGATGGTGAGAATTGGACAGAATTGAGTTCTTTTGGGAGGCAAGTCCCTGGAAGGGTTGTGTTCAGCAAGAGGCAGAAGGAATACACTGATACAGGGCTTTAAAGAATTGTAATGGACTTGAGTTTAGATACCTGAAAAGGAAGGCAAAAGGACCTATTCATTTAATGAATGCATTTGAAATAATAGATGTGATTTCCATTTGAACAAAGAGTTTAGATTGATTTTTATTTAGCTGAACCAGTCAGAGCTAATGAAATTAAATCTGAGGTGCTTTTCAGGGGGAGAAAAATAAAACAATGCATAATGTTCAGTAACTGGCAACTTGCCTCTTTCCTGTACCATGCTAAATCATTTTTCTCAGATGCTGAGCTTCATTGTTCTTTGTACCTTGTTGAATTCCTAAGTTATTACACACTGAAATCTAGTAAGTTTAACCATGTCTGTGTAGGCTACTTCTAACAGTTCCTAAATATGCCCTGTTTATAAACAAGTCTTTCTCTCCACTTTGAGCTGCCATTCTGTTTTCTGTTTCTGAGACACTTGGACGTGGACTAAGACAATTTGATTTTGTTAAATAGTACCTGAAAGAAAACATATTCCCCTTTGGTAGAGCAGTTCAGGGAATAGCACTAATTCAAACAGAGAAGAGTTAATGTGTGAGAAAATGCAGTGTTTTCAAAAATCCAGTACATGAGGGTCAGTTGTTCCATAAATTATGAGTGTGTTCCATTAAAGAGTTATGCCAGGAAGCTTTAATTTCTACACCTAATTCTTTCATGATCTGAAGCCAATTTTTAAAATGTTCATGTAGTGTCTTCAAAAACAAAGCTTTGATGAAGAAATTCCATGGATTATTTCTTTAGTGATCTGTTCTGGTGGTTTGCAGCATGCTGTGGAGAACTGAGGGAATTCTTCCCGGAATTCCTTGAAGATGTGGATTTTTTTTGTCATTTTTGTAACTAATCTGAAATTAAATGAGACTTGTAGCTCTTGTTATTGTAGTTTAGATTACGTATGACTTTGGGATTGTTTTAGAGGTACTTAGTTATCATTTTGAGCAATAGTCTGTGTGTCCATTGAGCTTCAGGTTGTGCTGGGGACTGGGCTCCTTCTCCACAGTGGCACTAAACTTTTAAAGTAAGGTTCATGTCCTCACTCTTGTTAGATCAGTGTGGTCACAGCACACTAAGCTATCCTCAGCTCAATACCACACAGGGCATTCACTAGAACTGTATTCTCCAAGTTACAGCTAGTTTACTTCTATAGCTTTTATTTTCTTTCTATCGTGACCTTTTTTCCTTCCTGTCCTCTTTGGCTTTGTCCCTTACCTTTTCTATCAAAAAGATAAGCTATTTAGCCCTTGATTCACCTCTTTTTTACACAAACTTACATCTATGAAACTCTAGGTTTACCTTCAGCATTCTGGCAAATACCTCAGCTGTTGGAAACTTTTCAACAATGGGAAATTCCAGCATCTTGTCTGTGGAAACTCCAGCATAAGGCAATATCTCAAGATCAGTGGCCTTCAACTCCTGCAGGCTGGCAGATATCCTCCTTGAGGAAAGAGCTGAACTCACATTCACCCTTGAACACCTTTCTAACCCCCTAGAATGAGGAAATAGAGCAATGTATTTAATGCTGTACTATGCCCTCTTTCTAATTTTTTTTTCTGTTTGTCTTCACTGCTTACTCTTCTTTTGCTTGTGTTCATCATCTCTAGAGTTCCCTGCCCTCTGAGCTCTCCCAGGCACTGTCACATGAGCAATGACAGAAATGAAACAACTCAGAGAAGTCATGATCCCTTTGCAGCCTCCCCTTGGGGCACCTGCATCTCTGAGAGTGACGGGTCATTGCTGGTCACACCTTGTCAAACCTCAAGGATTCCATGACTCTGTGATTCCAGCTGTGGAGTCCCCAATGCAAGAAAGATGTTAACCTGCTGGAATTAGGTCCAGAGGAAGGCCACAAAGATGATGAAAGGGCTGGAACAACTCTTCTAACGAAGAGAGGCTGAGAGAGCTGGAAGTAAAGGCTCCAGGGAAGCCTCAATGTTGCCATCCAGTACTTAAAAGGGACTTAGAAAAGATGGAGAGTGAACTTTTTACATCACCAGATAGTGACAGGACAAAGAAGAACAATTTTAAACTAAAAGAGAAGTTATTTAGATTAGATGTTATAAAAAAAGAAATATTTCTGCTATTGGTTAGTAGCAGCTTTTATTTCAGGCAGTGTTGTTAAGGATAATTAGCACAAGAGAGAAAGGTATTTGCATTCTGGTCATAATTCTAATTTTATTTTTTCTTAGAATGAGAAAGTACATTGAGATTATGTGAGATTCAGAGCCATGGTTATTGTAGGTTTTTTGTTCTTTTGTATCAGCTCTGTTTTTCCTTATGTCAATAGTTGTGCTTCTGATTAATTAGTACTTAATCTGTTACATTAATTCATTAATTCATAATTGCCATGTAGGCATTCAAGACAAAGATGCACTAACTAATGTTGAATTAATTACTGTAGTTTGACTGCTTAAAAATAAATCCTGTTTTACATTTTAAAATAATCTAGACAAACCAGTTTCTTTGAATTTTTTTCAGAATCACTTGGATGTAGACATAGATTAGCAGGTGCAACAAAAAATGCCAGGCATACTTTCACAGCACAGTGTTCAAATGGGGATTTTTGATCAGAGGAAAGACAGAGGGAGAAGCTGACAGAGAGACATCTGCCGGTAACACAGGAGAGCATACTGAGTGTTTGGGCTTCTGAGCTGAGACTTTCCATCCTTATTAATGTATTTGATTTGACTTGGTGGTGCTCTTACCTCCTGCTGCGAGAAGCATAAAAAATCAGTAAAAATTCATATGAAAATTAAAACGTTCTTCACTCCAACATTGGTTAACTTTTTTTCTCCCTTTAAAAACAACAAAAGAAAAACAGATTTTGTTACACATGTTTAATGTAGGAATATGTGAGTAATATCAAAACAAAACTGAGAACAGTCCTAAAGTTAAGGAATTATTTTCACAGTCATGCATATCAACCCAGGTTTAATTGTACCAAGAAACAAGCTCGAATCTCTTGCAGTCTTCAGAGCACAGACATGAAGTAGTGAATGGTTTAAGCACCTTCTTGATACATAACACTTCACCACTACAATGAGTTCTATGAAAAAAAAAAGCCATTTATGAAAAAACAGATATTTTTAATGAATTTTAATGAGTAGCAGAAAATGGAGGCTAGTAACTGAGTTAATGGGCTGTGTGGCTATGAAACAGTAATGCTGTCATGGCTTGAAACTTATTTTCTTTGACTCAGGCTGAAAAGGAAGTTCTTCAGACTAGGTACAGATTTATTTTAAGGGGTGGCACTTTGGTTAATCTGAATCATGTTCGGTCAGTGGCTGGATAGAGTCCCTTTTGTTGTGAAAAAACCCTGATTTTTCTCTTGATGAAATAATATTAATTTGGATTTCCCATTTTTACAGCGGAGGAAAACAAAAAATAAACTAGCCAGTGGAATACTGTGTCTGGGACCCTTAATGTGGATTGAGTGTCAGCTGGAAGACAATTCTGCTCCCACCACCACTCCCTGTCCTGTTTTATTTGCTTTTCACCTTATCCATTAAAGTCCAAATGGGAGATGCAGTATTACCTCTGTGTGCAGAGGAGTTAGGACACACAGTAATATGTTCCAGAGTTTTGCTTTATTGATTTATTCCATTATTTTAATTCTCTACCTGATTTAAATCATGGTAATCTCAAGACAAGTCAAGACAAAATGCAAATCAAAGCATCACACATGGTAGACAAAATAGCCAGCGTAGGTAAAAGTGCTTTTAAGGACATAGCTGAAGAAATGGAAGAAAATCTATAGCTGACCTACAAAGAAAGGCCTCTTCTTCTAGCATCTGGCTGCTGGCACCTTCTACCTGGTGTGGAGAGTTTCAGGCTGTGCACATACATTCCCTCTTATTATTATGGAATATACTCAGGGTTCCACCTTGTCTTGCTTTTCAGTTTATTACCTCTGCAAATGTTTAATCTTTCTCCCTAAAATTAATTCTCCCTCAGTAAGTAAGAGATAGTGTGACCAATATCCTAAAGGTGTCTTTCACTGTAACAAATGTTCTCTATTTGTATATAAGAAATGTGCATCATCCAGTCATTAAAAAAATATAATTATCAACAAACTCCCAAATCACAGGTCTGATTAACCAAAATCATACCAAGCATCTCACCTCCACAGTAAATTAATTTTATGCCCATGTACTATCACCTACAATCCACATCTCCACTTCTTTGCATGAGAGAACTTTTGCTAACTGTATACAGAGGATGATGTTGGTGCTTTACCTGCAGGATTCAAAGAAAATTAAGGTCGCTGAAGAAACATTTTTAAAAGCATAGTGATTATTCTGCTAAATGAACACTTTAGAACACCCTTATTTTACCTTATTATTATTACCTACACCCTTATTTTTTGGAAGAGTAATTTTAAATTTTAAAAAATAAATTATGTTGCCAAAATTAGGAAGAAAATGTTTTAACTGTTTTTCTTTGTTTTCCGAAAATGCTTCATTTTTTCTCCCTGTTATTATCAATTTAAGCCATAATTTACTTATTAGGTTTTGATTCATCTTTACCTATTTATGATTTTTCAAGGAATAGTAACTCAGAGCATTAACTTGACAAGCTATTTCCTATTTCAGTTGAGATGGCTTGTAAATAGGGATCAACTACATAAGAATTGCCATGCTATCATGTCTGGGGTAGAAAGCAGCAGCGAATTAGGAGGAATTTCTTCACAGAAAGTGTGATTAGACACTAGAATGGGCCACTTAGGAAGGTGGTGGAGTTACCATCCCTGGAGGTGTTTAAGGGAAGACTGGACATGCCATGGTCTCATTGGGATGCTGGTGTTCAGTCATGGGTTGGACTTGATGAGCTCAGAAGTCTTTTCCAACCTCATTGATTTTGTGATTCTGCAAATGCTTGTGATGAGAATGTAAGAATAATCTGCATAGATTGATCTTCCCTAAAGATTATTCTGTGCCCTTGAATTGTTGTGGCTAAGGACTTCCTGAGTTAAATACTACATCAATGGAGTTACTTGCTATTATTTTATCTGATATATATTTATATATTTTCATACCTTAATTGACACATTCTGACCTTCATAGAAAAGTTCTTGTTCCCTCCCCTTCTCAGGGACTAGTTGAAGCTGAGTAGCCTGTAGTTCTCCACATTCTCCTAACTGCCCTTAAACACAGAACTGATATTATTTTTTTCTCCTGTGTCTCAAGAACCTTCCCAGATCACCATGGCTTTTCAAAAACTGTTGAGAGTGACCTTACAATCACATTGACCTACTGAGAAACTTAGTAAAGTTGGAGAGGAATTCACCTGCCAGTGGTCTGTGGATGAGTAGCTGATGAATGTGTTCTGGCAGCAGAATTTTGGAAGGTTGGAAAGCTTGTGTAATTCTGGATACAATTCAAAAGAATGGTCCTTTGGAAAGCCCCCTGGAAACATGGTTCAACTACTGTAGATACTGCCTTTATCCCCCTCCTTCTAGCTTACCTCATTTTTTACAACAACTGACAGAAAAACTCCATGGGTCAAATGGTCACCTTTTCCGTGAGGAAAGGTACAACTGGAAATCAGGGTGCTCAGGCATGGTCAGCCAGCCGTGTAATTCCTTCCTGGTGGCTTTCCAGAAGTTATCAGGCTTTAGCCATGTGAGCATTTCTAACAGAACTGAGTCTGTTTTACTTGGTGATGGCAAGGGCAAGGAGTGCTTACAGTGCTTTGTCTAAATATGAGGGGTATGGGGAATGGTATCTCAGGGCAGGGCTGATCTTCCACAACCAGCTCCAGAGCCCTCCTTCTCTCAGAATGTGATGTCAGAAACGCTATTTCACAAGCTTTTGCACAATATTGTTAAATATAGAGTGACTGGAAATATTGTACTTCCATTTGCCATCACCAAGAAAGAAAAATGCCAGAAAAGGAAGGGAGAAGCTGCAGAAATCAGAACCTGGGGCTTTTTCTATGGAGGTGGAAAACTTATACTACTTGACAGCATTATTCCACTGAGTGGTTTTGTGACACTGTCACAAATTACAGCTGCACCCTGAGGATCTTCCCTGAAGGAATCTGTGATCTCTGAGCAAAATTTGCCCTTTCATGCTGATTTGTGACTCAGTGTAAACTGTGCCGTCACGTGTTCTTAATCTTTTCACCTTTTTTTCTTTTTTCCTTCATTCCTTCAACATCTGCTAACTGTTGTTTGTTTTCATATTAATTGTAGCCCTTCTGATGTGAGGCTCCAGTCATGCTCAGAGATGTACTAAGAAAATAAATTCATTTTAATGCTATATCTCTACTTATATAGAAATGTTCTAGGAGCAAGACTTAATAACAGATGTTTTTTAAAGCCATTTGAGGCTGGTCTTCTACTTTCTTTTTTATGACTTTAAGCTTAATTCTATAAAGAGAATTAATGAGCCTTAAAGCACAAATTTAACAAAACCCAAATTCAGATGAAAGGGAAGTGCCTTTCAAGATTTCTTAGCTTGCAAACCAACCTGATTCAGTCTGAGACTGTGTCCTGAAATGGCCTTATTTTCTTCTCAGTAGTTTCCCTCTCGCTCTTTCTGTCTTTCTTCTCTGCTGTATAAGAGGAAGACAAAAAATGAGTTTATTGCATGGCAGCAGGGCCATCTAAGACTGGCCATCCAGCTTATTGAGTCTTGGAGTTTCTCCATTAGCATCAGATGATGCTGGGCATGCTTTTGGTTACTTACTAGAGAAGCAGCCATGCAAGACCCTGCATCCCCAAACAGAGCCTCAGACACTAAAGTTTGGTTTCCCACTTTCTCTGCTCTCTTGCAGATTAAAGAGATAGTGTGTTTTTTCAGTGCAGTCTCTGCAGTTGATTTATATTTATACAGCCTTGGTTCCAATAGTGTTATCACTTTATTTGTCAATTAATTTTTCTGTGTACATATACTATATGGGACAAGATTGATTTATTCCTGTTAATATAAGAGTAAACCATGACCCATTTTATTTGCAGCAGTAGTTAACTGTGGTATTCATGGCAGCTACTCTGAATATTTTTGATGAGGTCTTTAAGTATGTGTAATACTGAAAACACATTCCCATTCAGTAGGTCTCATGTAAGACGTTAAGCCCAGCAGGGCAAACAGCTCCTAGAAAAATTCCATAAACATTAAGCATATTTATGTCATAGCATTAACCTTGGTCAATTTGAACCTTACTGTATTGTGGTATAAGAGGCATGTTGTTTGCTTTTATTTACCTTCTCACTAGTAAATGTATTTTGGTTAACCACAATGGCAAGCCTAAGCAAGACATTTGTGTCAACAGATCCTTCTCAACAAAGTAACATTCTTAGTTTCTAGGGCAGCAGACTGGATTCTGAGTAATAAGTTCTTTATAAGTCCTGTTGTAAATCTGAAACCATAAACATGTCTACTTTTCTGTTTAACCTGCTGCTGTGTTTGAGGCACAATAAGTTCTCTTTAAAATTTGATGGTAGAAAGCATGTTGGTTTTCCAGTTTTGATTGGTGTTGATTTAACATTTGCCAGCATCTCCTGCCAAGCTGTTGACCTAAGTCATGGTCCCTGGTGATGTCATTAACAGTGCCAAGAATTTAGTACTTGATGGTACCTGCTGGTAAGCAGAAAAATGTTTTATACATCCCGTTTTGTTGCAGGCATGTTTGGGAACAGTAGCAAGGAACTATTTCTTTCCACAGCTGACCTCTAAATGGTTGGTTTTTGATAATAGATTCAACAAAGGTTTGTGCCTGGTGAAGTTTTAATTGAGACGTTTATTTGGTTTTTCATAATACAGGGTTTCTAACACAGCTTGAATACCACTAACAATGAAAATGTTTTCTGAAATGTCTCTTGCATTCTTCAGCTGCTGCAGGGTCCTTCCCTCCTACTGAGGACAACAGAGCTGTTCTCATGAGCAAAGTCTGTTCACGTTGGCAAAATCAACAGGTCCAGTGCCTGTGCTGTGTTCTTTTCCCTTGGGATGTATTAGGAGTTGTATGGTGAATTATTTCTTCTGAATGTTTAAAATAGCTTTGCCTCATTTATTGTGATGTGGAGAATGGTACAAGATCACACCCTTGACTGTTTGGAGTGTTCCTGTCAGTCTCATGGGCTTCTGGAGGCTGCAGGAATCTGCTCAGCTGGAAGCAGTGTTTAGGATCCAGGTCTTATATTGAAATGGAAGTCATATATGCACTTTCATATTCAAAGTTTACTGTAGCAGTTAAATTAGAAACAGGAAGGAAGTATAATACTGCCTATGTTCCTCTATTATTTCTATCCTCACCTCAATGCCAACAGTTAGGATGCAAATTTGTGCATTTATTAAAAGGCACCATCACGTGACACTGCAAACAGGATTTTGCTATTTCAACATGTGTAAATGAAGGCTGGAACTGATCCAAGTTCTTAATCTCTGTGGACAGCTGCAACTGCAAAACCAAAATTTAGTGTGTCCTGGGGAGGCCTCACATTTTCTTGAGTATTTTTCTTAAACTAAATCAAGGGGTAACACATTCCATCTAAACCATGGTTAAGTGCCTCCATGGTGCTTGGAAAATATGCCTACACTCCCAAACTCCTGGGTATTTTTCCAGTTTCTGTATAATCAGTTTGCATACTATTTCTCATGCATCAGGTTTCAGAGTTCCCCTAGACAGTCTGAATAAGGTTATGTGACAATTTTAAGGTCTCACTTTCACACAAGACATCTTCTTAAAAACATTTGCTGAAAACAGTAGAAGGCAAACTGGGAGAAATTATCCTTGGAAACAAGCAGGGCAAAATATTAAGAGAAGAATCCTGACTGAATGAACTTCTTCTTGAATTTTAAACTACACTCTCTTAATAAATATGAGTACTCAAAATGTTTAATACATGTATATTGTGCATTCATATGAATATATAAATGTATATGTATGTGCATAAATGTATACTATATGTATATCTTACCTCCTGTTCTTTGAAATGTTTCTGAATCTTAATGTAAACTTGAGCTCTTTGTGGAGATCTATTCCAAATGGTAACTTTAGTTTGACAGGTTTCATAAAGGAAACTTCTCAGCAAAGGAGAGGAAAGGAGCATAATCTTTGAGACTTATCTGTTTCTGACCATTTTGCAGGAATTGCAGGAGCTGCAGCTTTTTGGGGCAGCTTGGAAAGGTCCTTTATTCAAAGGGCATGGGAATTTCAGGCCTTTGACCTGAAGTTTAAAATAGGGCTTAACAATAAAGCTCTGTGTTGTCACACCTGTCTCACACCCTCATCTTCCAGATCAGGAACCTAAGTCCTTTTGCTAAACTGAAATCCTTGGGGACCAGACAGAGCTTTTCTGCCAAAATCTAATTCAAACCTGCTCCAAAATACAACATTTATGTATATTGTACATTCCACACATTGGAATATTTGTGTGTCTAGGATCTTTATCAGTCATGTCTGAGCTAATCCTGCAGAACCAAGGTCAAGAAATTTATCTGGATGGTCCTTCCTGCCTATTTATAAGTGAAGGACAGGTGCTCATCCACCCCAGCACTGGCAGATTGGACTGCAAGGTCTTCTCAGCTTTCAGATTTGGGGAGGCAGCATTTCAAAAACAGGAAGGAAAAAACACAGATACTAAAATACAGTAATAAAGAATCATTAGAATCACATACAAACAGAATAAGGGAAATTTTTGCAGTTTGAAACCAATGCCCTTTTTTCCCTCTTTAGTTGTCTTTATTCTTTTCTTCTCCACTGCAGGCCATAACAGTACCAAGGTGCTCTTTCAAGGGCACTTTCCCTTCAAGGGTATGTGCACTCATCAGCCTTAAGGCTCTTTAGGTGGCATATGACAACTGGGATGGCTTGGACCAGTTGATATGGGATTTCAGTAAAACAGTACATGAGAAGGAAAAGATAGAAAATGCATGAAGAGAGGCTGAATAGCAAAAGTAATTTTAAAATCCTTGGTAAATAAGTATGACATGAACAAAGAGACAGGCTAAAGCATGAGGCTGATTGAAGACAATAGGATAGAGCAGAAAGCGCAGCAATACAAAAAACAGAAATATCTCAAAAAGTTCTGACTGAATAGAAAGAACTCTTACATTAACTTGTCAAACATGATAAAAAATTGAATGGGTGTTTGGGCTGGTATTTTACCTAAGGCAGCAAAATGCCAGGAACAATTCTGACTCATGTGTTCGTGAGTAAATTCTTCATCAGATAGCTCCTAGAACAAGAGCTATTTAACATGAAAATATATTTTTGTGCTGATCTAAACAAATTGAAAACATTTTCATTTGTTTTTCATGAGCAACACAGACGTTGTTTGGCAACTTCCATACAAAACACCACGGATAAAAACCGTAACAGCACAGCGGAAATGGATGAAGTCTATTTTTTTAGCAGAACCAAAGATCTCCAAAGTCTTTATACGCTTTTTGCCAGGGAATGAAGGAGATCAAGTGAGTTTGGGGTCTCTGTGTTTGAGTAGTTTCATGCATCTCACATGGAAACAAAAGAAAAACCGCTGGAGGTTTCTCACTTATTCTGTAAAATCCAGTAGGCAGGATATGACATTCTTTTAAATCCACTGAGCAGTTTAAATTTATTTAGTTGTACTGCATATGTACTTTCTGCAGATGTAAACCAGTAACAGAAAGGCTAATATTGTAATGAATGTGCAACCTGCACAGAAACTTCCAATTTTTGACAGCTAGATGCTGTAGATGCTTATACCAAACACTTTGTATCTACAAGGATTTGGAGAGTTTAGATTTATTAATCGTGCTGTTTGTCCACCAAGAGTGTAAATTGCATGTCATTAGCAACAAACTAATTTTTGAGTGAAATTGCTTATAATGCCTGACTTTCTGCTCCCTGGCCTACACATACATACATGTAGTACATAGATGTAGTATATACGTGTACTCTCAATAAACCTGCAGCAGATACCATGGCAGTATCTGCATTGCTGCATTACGTGGTTGAAGCCAGTCCTTTCTCAAGCACTATGACTGGAGACTATTTCATTAGCCATAACTACATCCTCTTAATATCTCACTAAATAATTCATGTGACTTTTCAGCCTCTTTGGCATTTAAGTTTTTGAATACCATACTAACATACAATGTATGTCTCCCTTTAGATTTCTCATAGTCAAGTTATGTATATATTAAGCCACTTTATCTTTCCTTATGAATCCAGTCATTTAATAATTGTTTTGTTGTTATCTGAGACTGTTCCAGTTTGGCACTATCACCTTTATAGCAAATTGTGTGAAACCAAAAATATTTTTAGTAATGGTCCCACCAGAACCCTACAGACAGGGTTGTACAACCTCTCTTCCCTATAACCTAATGCCCTGTAACTTGTGAGTTTTTCTTTATACCATATTGCTCTGGGAAGTCATATTAAGTATCTTATGTCTTTCTCTTTCAGGATCTTTTTTCCATGGTAACTCTCTTTCTTTCTTCCTACAAGTTTCTCCTTTAGTACTCGTTTGGCAGCAAGTAATTCCTCAGAATTGCTTGCAATGTATGTTTCTGGTTATAATAGCAGAATGATGCCTTATGATACGAAAAGATTAAAAGATGCCTTATGATAGTAAAAGATTAGACAATTGTGTTTACTTTCCAGCTGTGTGGAAAATGAGGCAATATAACTCTTTGTGACTAAACAGTGCTGTGAGCCTACATGCATTTCACCTCTGCAAAACACCTATGTGCTGATATTGAGGTTTAAATGCTTTTTTAAAAGTCTTACTTTGTTGTTATGTTTTCAATTCCAGTAAATACTTGAATGGTCTTTTCTGTCCTTTGCAGTACTTACTGCTCTGTATTTATCTAGGATTTCATAAAATCTGCTTGCATGTACTGGCCAAATATCTGCCTAAGTTTAGCAAGACTCTAGATAGGTTGATACACAAAACAAAGGTGTGTTGACAAAGAGAAGAAATCCCCAAATGCCTATATAGTGTCTGAATGTCTGAGCAATTGTTTCTCCAAATAAATGTTTCTAAAAAGCACAGACTCACTAGCAACTGGTGCAAAACAGTACAATTACTCACACTGCCCTGCAGCTTGCTTGTACTTGAAGCTGGACCTGTAAGCCTTAAAAATGGCACTGTGGGTGAGCTGGCTGTTCCCAGCAACAATTGCCAAAGCCTTCATGCTGGCTTCTATCAAACTGGAAAACATTGCTGCTATTTATTAATGTAAACTCCTGCCCACATCAATGAGCTGGTATCTGCAGTGTGTGTGCATATCTGGGAGAGGAAACTTAGTTACCCAGGATATGGAGAAGGCTGAGATACTCAACAGCTCTTTTACTTCAGTCTGTAGCAAAAGTTCCAGCCAGACTGCCTGGGAAGGCAAAGGCAGGGACTGGGAGAATGAAGAACCACTCACTGTAGGAGAAGATCAGGTACAAGAACACCTAGGGAATCTGAAGCTGCACAAGTTCGTGGGACCTGATGAGATGCATCTGTGGGTCCTGAGGAGACTTATGGATTAAGTGGCTATCCTTTGTATTTCAGAAGCCATGAAAGATCCCTCTGAGCAGGAAAGGGGAATCATAGCCCTCATATTTGAAAAGAAAGATAAGGAAAACTTGGGGAAGTGCAAGCAGGTTAATCTCACCTCAGTGATTGGAAACCTCATAGAGAAGATCCTCCTGGAGACTCTGCTAAGGCATAAGGAAAATAGAGAATTGACTGGTGACAACCAGCAAGGCTTCACTAAGAGCAAACTGTGATCTTCTACAGCACGGATGAAGCAGTGGTGGATAAGGGAAGAGGAACAGACATCCTTTACCTGGAGATCTGCAAAGCATTTGACACTGTTCCCCTCAACATCCTTGTCTCTGAACTGCAGAGACACGGATTTGGAGGATGGACCATTCACTGGATAAGGAGCTGGCAGGATCAACAGCTCAATACCCAAATGGAGACCAGTGCCAAGTGGTGTCCCTCAGGGGTCAGTGCTGGGACCAGCACTGCTCAACATCTCTGCTGGTGGCAGGGACAGGGGGATCAAGGGCACCCTCAGCAAGTTCACTGATTGCACTGAGCTGTGTGGGGTGGTCGCCACTCTGGAGGGAAGGGAGACATCCAGAGGGACTGGACAGGCTGGAGAGATGGGCCTGTGAGAACCTCATGAAGTTCAACAAGGCCAAGGGCACCTGGATTGGGGAAATGCCAAGCACAAACACAGGCTGGGCATGAACAGCCCCAGCCCAGCCCTGCCCAGAAGGACTTGGGGGTGCTGTGGGTGAGAGGCTGGACATGCCCCAGCCATGGCACTCACAGCCCAGAGAGCCAAACGTGTCCTGGGCTGCATCCAGAGCCCCGTGGGCAGCAGGGCAGGGAGGGGATTCTGCCTCTCTGCTCTGCTCTGTGAGACCCACCTGGAGCACTGCAGCCAGAGCTGGGGTCCCTGCACAGGAGGGACAGGGACCTGCTGGAGCCAGCCCAGAGGAGAGACACAAAAATGGGCACAGAACTGGAACAACTCTCTTGTGAAGACATGCTGAGAGAATTGGGGCTGAAGAAGGGAAGGCTCACAGGTTACCTTATAGTATCTCCCAGCAGCTAAAGGGACTACAAGAGATCTGGAGAGAGACTTTATATATAGGCATGTAGTGATAGAACAAAGGAAAATGGCTTCAAAATGAAAGAGTGAAGATGGTTAGGAGCTGGAGCAGGTTGCCCAGAGAAGTTGTGGATGCCCCATCTCTGGAAGAGTCTTAAGTCTAGGCTGAATGGAACTTTGAGCAACATGATGTAGTGGAAGGGGGTTTGAATGAGAAGACCCTTCCAACCAAAAGCATTCTATGGTTCTGTGACCTTGTAAGAAAAAATTAAATCATGCATAAGTTATACTAAAATAATGAAATTAAGGAATCTTGACGTCTAGTAAGTCTTTCCTTTTCCAGTATTAAATGTTGATTCTTCCCAAGGTGAATTTTGCTGCTATGTGAAATGGAACTTGCAGATACACATAGATATTCTTAGGAAAAACACAGCAGTTTTCTGCATGAGAAAGGAACATGGGGCTTTTTGCCCACCAGTTTTTCACCATAGAAAATTTTGCACTGAATAAATCCAGAAGTTTCATCATCAGCATGTCAAGTACCTGCTGCAGTGGTAAGTTATGCAGATGTGAGATGTTTTTCCTTCTGTCAGGCTGGAGAGTTCAGCCAGAGACAACCTGCTGTGGGAGACCCCAGTGGCACATTTGAATGTAAAATATCCCTAATTTGTTTTACGTCACCCACAGTCAGCATCAGTTACTGTTTCTGCATTTGAACTTAAATGTCTTCTTTATCTATGTTTATGCTAGTAAAATAATGTTCATGAGTGCAATGATTTATGTGCATCTTAATTTTCTACCTCTCCCAGCAAGCAGGCTCTGGGGAACTGTAGGTAAATATGGGTAAATCTGTGTAAAAATTTACCTTAAGCCTAGGAGCAAAATATGTGGCACATGAACATCTAAGTAGACTTGGGTCCCTAATCTAGTGAACCATTGAATTAATGTTTTAACCCTCAAATGGATCCTGTTGCATAACTTTCATGGTGACTGTTCAAAAATGCTGGATTTAATACACACCTCACATCCAAAAAAGCTGCAATACAAGCTTCACTAAACTCTTCAGGGTGCTGTGATACTTAACTTCTGCTCATGCATGTGTTAAAAGAATGCCCTGAGGTTTCAAATCACAAATGAGATGAGTAATAATCTGTCTTTTTGTTCAAAATCAGGAGGAAAATCTCTATTGTAGTGTTAGGAAATTTTTCTTTCATTATCTGTGGACTTGCACTGAGAATGTCTCTGTAAGATCTTCTGTCAAACCAAGGCTCATTGGCACAATGGCACAAGGTTTTAATTTGTTCAGAAGTAAAGCTGGCAACTGTCAAAGGAAGAGACTCCTACCTGTCTGAACCAATCCCTGCTTTTGACATGTGGCATGGGCTGTTGCTTCATTTGGAAATACTACAAATGCTGTGTTTTGTAACTGACAGCCTAATTACTGTCTAGTGATTAGTGTTTGGCATAATAGACCATCTCTTGGATCACGTTGGATGGTAACGCTTTGCATAACCATTTCATAACTTAAGATCATAAAATGGAAAGCTAAATTAATTCACAGGCATGAATGGACCTGAAAGGTTTTACCTTGGCCACATTTTTCCAGCTGGTTATCCATTCCCAGTAACCCTCTCTCTTTAGAGCACACGCACATACTTTCGAAAACAGAAGTTACATCACCATCGCCACTAGAACTTAAATGTCTGTACCTACAGTGCATGACAAGTTTTAGGTAGGCAAAAGCCTCCTCCTCCCCACTTAGCCTTAAAAATGGTTTTTTATTTTAAATTGTGTAACTGCTTCAGCAGTCACAGGAGTGCCAGGAGCCGGGTTTTGGCTGGGGTGGGTTTTCCTTGTATGGGTTTCAGGAGCCCTGACAGAGCCTGGCTGCCGGGGCTGCTGCTGCCCCAGGGCAGCTGCTCCTCTCTCCGGCTGCCGGAGCTCATGGCCTCGGAGGGACCGGCCTGATGCTTCCAGCTGCTGCCACGGCTCGGCACCGCTGGCTGCTGCCGGAGCAGATGCGGCTGGGGAGGCACCGAGTGGCGGCTGAGAGGAGCCAGACTGTCGGATGTCCCAGGGAGTGCCTGCTGGCTGAGACCGTGGAGAGCTCAGAGCTGAAAGGAAGGACAAAGATCCTCTGGGATCATCAAGGTTAGATAAGAAGTCCTGTGGTGTATTTTCATGGGATGACTGGTTTTGTCACCAAGAGCAGTGATTTGTTGTCAGCTCTTCAGGATAGTGGTGTTCTGGAGAAAGCCATGTCAAAAATCACTGTGCAGCTGATATTCTCAACCTCAACACTTGTCCACAAAATATTTTATCTCCAGGCTGTCCCAGCAAACTCAGCGAGCAACATTTTCTTGAAGGTATCAGCCCAGAAGCACCAGATTGAAGAGCAAAAGGGACACAATGACTGCTTAGAGCTGCTTATGGAGGAAGACCCCACGGGATTATGTCTGCAGTGACTGCTGTTCTGCATTGCAGAAGTGAAAGCGAGGAATGTGTCAGAAACATTTTCTCCTATCTTCAGAATGTTATGGTGATTCAAACCTAAATAAGCTGGAACACTAGACTGCCTCCTGGATAAATCCCCTTGCAACACCATTATAACCCCAACAAACCGAAAAAGAAACCATTGGCCCAGAAGATATTATTGCTTCCTGAATTAATTAATATCACTATATTAATTAGACTGGACACACCTCTTTCATGGGTGTGAAGAACTCTTTGCAGCTGTGCAACCATTATGCATCCCAACCATGCAGTTTTGACAGTATTTATCTATTTAGGCACCACAATTCCAGAGTAGCCTAATCAGGACAGCTGACCCTATCAAATTGACAACAACAGGACTGTAGCTGAGCCATTAGCCTTGTATGTGTGAGGCTGATGTGTGTGCAAAACAATTTCTTTTTCAAACTTGCATTACTGAACTTGCAGAAAAAAACAGGGCACTTCTAATCTAAGACTTCTGTTCCTTGTGAAGATTTTGCCATAAGAACTCCAGTTAAAGGAAACTACCCTTAATTCTAGCAATGCTCATGAAGGAATCCTTGAGCATTTTCTGCAGGAATTGGTCACCTTTTCACACAGTTCTAAGGACCTGCCAGCCTGAACATCCAAGGCAGACGAGAGAGAACTGAGCAAGTAAACAGATTTCTACTGCTCTGTTGTGATTTTGCCTTTCTCAAATGTTGCAAAATAGAAGCACCAACAAACAACTATCAGAACCTGAACCTTTACCCTATTTTTTTTTTTTTTTTTTTTTTTTGTAGGCTGGTCCATCTGAGATCTGTCTCTAGGGAGTGTTTATTTGTGGTGTAAAAATGTCCCAAGCTGCCAACACATCAAAAAGCAAACAGAGCAATGGAAGTTGGGTTCTTTTTAATGTTTTGTTCTCCCTTCTTCTTAAAGAGACAACTAGCTGGCTAATGAAATTATATAATTATGTGAATCCCTATATAAATAAAAAATCTAGGTTCAGTTTGCAGAGTTACTTGTAGGGAATTACAACATTATTGGATCGTGATCATGATTATTTGGACAACTTTCCTCTCTTTTCAAGTATGCAAATAAATCATAGAGGAGTTGTGGATTCTAACACAAATGATTAATGATGGCAGAAATCTGATCTCTTGTCCTCCCAGGTTTTTCTTCAAGTTTGGGAACAAGAATACTCTGTGCAAAATATTCCTGTTCTGTGTTTCTTGTAATCTACCATGGGCAATAATTGCACCACCCAAGGCTGCCTGTGTTCCAGAGCACTGAATTGGGATTCACTGGGATTCAAAACTGGAGTGGGTCTGTGTAAGTAGAGAAGTTTTTACGTGCAGACTGGACAAAGAACACATCACTTGCCTGTCAGAGGTGGGGAAAGAGTCATAAGATGTACCCTGAGGTCTGGCCACACTAGTGAAATCATGCACTGCCCCTCTTTTCAGGCTAAATTTCCTTCCTGTTTCCCCACACAAGATTCAGACAACCAAGTGGAAAACTAAAAAGAAAGTTCTATAGAGAATACTCTAGAAATTGTTTAGCAAAGCCCTTGTTAATACTTTTAAAAATAATGGGTACATTCAAAAGGAATGAGCCTCTGTTTCTGGTGGGTCACACTGACTGGCATCTTGGCAATTTCTGTACACAAGCCACAGTGCAGCTGATGGTAACTAATATGGAGCACACCTCTCTACTGAAGCAACCCTAGTGTTTGAAATACAATTTGAACATGTTCCTAGGACATAGAAAAAATGTGTCAGTGGTTTTCAAATACACCAGCTGATGCCAACATTAAATAAGAGTCTTGTACCCTGTGGGAGACTACTTAGTCTAAGTACTTGAGAGCTGCTGGGAAGTAGCCAGTGCCTCTTTCTTAAAAATCTGGATATTCATCACTCCCTCTTTATGTCTAGATACCATGGGGAAATCATACATAGCCTGGATCCAGCAGACAAATAAAGTGATTAGGGGAGTCGTCTTCTTCATCCTTCAGGATTAAGGTATGGAAAGTGAAAGGCTCTTCAAGCTGCTGATGTATCTTGTATTAGATAAAGAGCACTGCACACAGCCATGCAGGGGACTGTGAAGAGCTGATCAACCTCTTCTAGAGCATAAAACCAAACTCTGCTGTAGCACAGAGACTGCTAATAGCACTAATTACCAGGTTTACTGGCAGCTTGTTGAAACATCAAGAATTAAAGGAATGTTCTGTGCTGGGTTCTGGGATTGGTAGCACCAGTGTGAATTACATGGAAGCATAACTTTGCTTCTAGCAGATCTGAGTATCTGTACATCTGAAATATCTATCATTTATATTGGTTTCTTACCGTTATGGCTTTTGATCACAAAAATGACTCAGCCACACTGATTTGAGGAAACTTTTACTCTCTCCATAGTTGTTATGTAGGTAAATATTGTGGTTCAAGTGCTAAAATGCACACAGTTGAAAAGTAATTATCCATAATATTAGCCAAGAAAAACTTGGCAAGCACTCTAATGCCATAGAGCGAAAGAGACCTGCCATAAAGCACCTTTATTTTCTTAAATAAGGAGGATTAGATAAAACACATAAGTAAAAGAGTCTTTTTCAATAAGAATTAGGTAAAATTGTCTCTTTTTTTGTTCCTAAAAGAATTAGCATTTTCTTTTAATTGTGAACTAATTAAACAATCATATATTTATTTTGTTTCTTCTGACTTTTCTCTCAAGGAATCATATTTTAAGGAGTAATGACTAAGATCACCTAGAGCAAATTAAAAAAAAAATAAAATAATTTCTGTATATGCTGAATGAAGAGTTGGATCATAACTGTTATTTTCTAGTTCCATTTAAATATAAGCAAATTCAGATTTAAAGTGTGTATAAATATTTATTATGGTTATATAAAAATAAGGCATTTGACCACTTTGACACAAGTATTAAATACTTGCTATACTGTCCTCATTGAAAAGTTGCCCTGGTTCTAAAACTTTTTGAATTAGAATAGTTTCACAATTTTGGAATGATTTTAAATGGATGCATTCCTGGAAATAGCAGTCTGTGAACAACAAACTGTAAAATAGAAAATAAAATAATAAAATAATAAAATTCAGCTAGTGATTTTTTCACTGCAATTCTGTCTCCATCATTGAAATAACCAAAATTCAAACATTTTACTCTAGGTATTAAATGGCCACTTGTTTTAAAATGACACAGCAATTTATTAAGATGTAAAGAGTAAAGTTGCAGACCTTTTACATGAAAAACATTCAGCATTTCCCTTTCTTTCTTGATAGCATTGTTGGAAAGGATTCAGAGATTTCCCAGTGTCACACACAAAAATTTTATACAGAATTTTCTTTACTGTACCTTAATGAAGGGTTTTGTTCCTTGTAGACTGTAAGACAAATAGGATTATTTCCTAGGCAAACTTAGCTAAATAAATATGTTTTTGTACTTTATGGAAGAAAGAGGTTACATTATCACTATCAAAAGCAAAGAGTCTCCAGTTTGTTATCAGGGCACAGTGAATGTTTGCCGTAAGATGAACTTAGTATCAGGAACCTTACAAATGAGGAAATAAAAACCAGACACTGATAAAAATGTGCTGAAAGTGTTCCTTTTGTCAAACACAATGAAGGTGCACTGTGCCTCCTGCTCTGCTCACCCTGGGGCTGGACACTCCATTACATTACTCCATTCACAGTTTGTTCTGTTTTAACTTCCTGGGACCCACTGGAGGCCTGGGAAGACTCAAGAGTTCTGGTGACAGATGCTGGAGGTCTGTTATCTTTAAATGAAGAGTTTCCAGGCCATTCCAACAAGAATTTCTGTCTTTTGGTTAAGTTCAGAGCAGATCCATCTGGTGTTCTGGCAGCACAAATTGCTATTATTGCCTCCTCCATGTGCTGCAACATTGGCTTAGATAGTGCACCTGTAGGATTGAGAGGGAATTTCCCCCATCCCATCCCACCCCACCCATTTGCTTTCAAGCTTGACCTATCTTGTTCTGTTGGGATTACTAATAAAAGGCTTAAATCATGGTAGTGGTATTTTTTATCCTTGTGCAGCTGAGAATAAAACTGAAGCTACTAATTAGTTCTATATGCAGCCTGGAACAGTCACTAAATTTTGACAGGCTTTGTCCCTTCCAGTTCAAGTCAGTGATCTAAAGCCAAACAGTTATGTTTCTCAATACTAATTCCATCATCCCAGGAAAAGTAGTTTTCTCCAGCTGTTTTACTGAGAAATTATAAAACAAAACGGAAAAACAAGAAAATATGGGGATTTTTTTTCCTTTCAATTTAAACTGAGAACTTTGAAAGAGTTAAACCAAGGTTGGACATTAGAATTTTTTAACCAGCCTCTCAATTCAGTGTTCTTGCTCTGAAAATTTCATGGATTTCTATTGATCAGCAGCTGCCTAGGCCAAATGGATCATAAATGCATGTCTGGATCCTGAGCTCCTCTTCTTGGTGCATTTGCAGGTTGCACACTCAGACTGTTCCCCCCACACTCTCTCCATCCTAACACTGTTTACTCTCCTCTATTTTAATACAGTTGGAACATAATCTCCTGGACATTCTACTAAGAAGTTCCAATAAGTGAAAAAATAATTTAAACTCTCAAGGACTCCAGTTTTGTGCTGAATTTGGGTAGTTCATAATACAAAACTTCAAAATTCAATTAAATTTTATTAAAATAAAACTATTAAAAACCCCCCACAATCCATTTCTCAGTGTTGCTCTAATTCTGATAGTATAAAGCAAAAGAGATAAAAAAGTAGAAGTTATCTGTCACTGACCCATGTCACCAGAGAGAGAATCAGCTCTCTCCCTGCAGATCCTGAAAAGAAGCAGACCCAGCAAAGGCCAAGGTGAGGGAAAAGCCCTCCAGAGATGCAGGTTGCTGATAGGTGCCAGCAGGACATGCAGCCATATACAGGAAGGTACAGGCATGTGCAGGGATGGTGCTCATAACTTCTGACTTACATCTTTGCAAGGTCTGTTCTGTCCCATATGGATTGACCATGCTGATGTGGTTCCGTCTTATGAGCATGGGGCTCTTTAGAGGCCCTCTCACTAACTTGGTTTCACATTCAGTGGATATCTTGAACTCCCAGGAACCTTTTAAAAATCATAAGTATAATCAGAATGCCAGGAAATATTTTTTTAAGTTGTTTTTTAAAATAGAAATTATTTTTTAAATAGTTCACTTCTGTGAGTCCTATTTCATGGTGCAGAAATGTCACTCCCTTGCTCTGGTGCCTATCAGATGACATGACCCTACACCTACATCTGTCATTTGATGCAGCCAGGAAGAACAGGGTCATGCAGAGGGTTGCTTTCCTGGGGCAGAGTCTCCAGCTTTGAAAATAAACATCTCAGCTTTTTCTTGACATTTTGTTTTGATAGTGACTTGAATGCACTTTGGCATTTGTCTAGTAACAGGAGATAATTGCACCAGGGTGGGATGGTCTCTGAGGGCCCTTCTATTTCACTTCTGGAGTTCCTGTTGGGATCAGTTGCTGCCTCTTGATCTTCTCAGTGATCTGCCATTCTGTGAAGTATCAGGCAGCACAACAGATGCAAGCAATCTACATTCACCAAAGAACTCAGTTGGAATAATATTTTCCCTTCGAAATTTGTTCTATCCATAAATCTTTTATATGGAATCTTTAAAAAAGAAAAAGATCAACCAACAACCAAGTAAAGCTACAATATCTTAAACACCTTTCATTTTATTTCAAATTATACATCGTTCTGCTACAATACAAAAATAAGCAAACTTACAAAAACACACCAAGCTAAGTACATAATATCTGTATATACTCTTACAGTTTTTTGCATCATCAAATATCCCATAGAGACTATGAGCAAAACTCCACCATCTGTATTTATCATGCTGTTTGTCAGAACAACAGCCTTATCATATTACTATTTTTTAAGGGACAGGTTGCTGGTCTGTCACTCAACTCCTATCCTGTAGGCAGCTTTTTTGTCTGGATTTAGGTCTTTGATCTCTCAAACTATATGGATTTCCAGGAATTTAAACACTGACCAGACTAAGTCTTAATGGATTTCAGAACTTTCCTGCCATTCCAACACATTAAGGAAGTGTCTCCAGGGAAAATGCTGTGTTTGTGTTGTGCTGTACTACTTCTGGAAGACTTCCCTATTCTGTCTTACTATGATTATGTGGTTATGACCAGACCATCACCTAACCTCCACTTTGTTCTTCATTTCCTCTGTTTGGAAATTCACTCCATATGGACGGTGGGACGAGAGAAAAGGTCTGAATTCACTTCAGTGTCTGGCTATTCCTGGGTCAGGTTAAAAAGGCACATGTGCTATGTTTAGTTCTTTTCCTTCATGGGATCCTAGCAAGACTCCTTGATGCCAACACTGTGAGAAAATCTTGGCTCCCTCCTGATTTTGCTGATATGCTTTTAAAATAAGGAACAGAACATACACTCTTAAGTAGGTGTCTATTATGCTCAACTGACAGTTAATCTTTATTAACAGCTTGCTGCCTGGTTTAGCATAACAAGCGTGCAATGTGAGGTAGAGGTGTTCACAACTTTGGTAGGTGGGTTGGCACTGGTTTTTTGGAACCTGCAGGGGTGTAATGAGGTGACATATCCAAAGGCTTTATACTTAGGTTGGGTTTTCCATATGGATTTAAAATGTCTTCAAACATCTTGAATAAATTGAGAGAGCAGCCTTCTTTGAGACATTTGGCACTTTAGATGCAATTAGAAACCAAAAGTGGAAAGACCTATTGAAATATCTTTAAACTTCAAAAAATAGTGCACTTTGGAGGTAGTTGTGGGAATGGGGAAAGTTCAACGATTATAGTAAATATAAAAACATTTCTGCATGTTACGTTCCAGTTCAAACCTCTGTACACAAAATTCTTTCACCACTTTAGCCAGCTTTGTTATCTTACTTCATACAGAACAATCAGAAGGGTTAGAAAACCAAGTTTTGTTAATCTTGTTCTTTTTTTTTAATGTCAACATTAGGTTTAGATGAATCAAAATGTATTTATCTGCCAAGAAATGAGTCCAGAGTTCTGGATTTCTTCTGCAACAGCAGATAATTTTGCTCACACTTCAAGCATATTCTCTACTTTAAATATTAGTTTTTCCTACAGGAGAAATTCAGAGACATGTAGCTACGTTCTGACAATATAAGCAAGGGTGTTGATTTGCAGACATTTGATTTTAAAATCCAAGTATTCTGAACTTGCTCCTGTATTTCACGCTGTCAAACCCCAAATGAATGTACTCGACACCCTGTCTTCAGGGAAGTGGGGATGTGGATTTAAACTGTGTGTCTCAAACCTGTTCCTGGAGTTAAATGGAATGTGCAAGTTGATCCATGTTGGACTGAGTCTCATCTCACACTGGGGCAGGTCAGAGGTAACTGTACTGCAGTCAGTGGAACAGACCCCAACCTCGTAACTTCTGTACCACTGAATTTCACTTACTTCAACTAAGTTGATTTTGATATGCACTGATTGAATAACCCTCATATTAAAAACATCATGCTAAGATCGTTGTTTTTCTTTCGACTTTAGTAAAAATCCCAATACAGCAATACAGTAATAAGATGAGATTTTTTTTTCTGCTAAAGTTGCTGGTGAAATTTTTTAAAATAAGCACACGAAAACTTTTGTATTGTCTATATAAAGAAATGCATGCTGCTAGCTAAGAGAGAGGAGAAATATTTTGCAGGATTAAATAATTTTTTACAGTTCAATCTTATGGAAGATTTCCATATGTCATATTTACACTCTCTTCCTATTTAATGCAATACAGATTTTTTACATGCATCAACCTTGAAAGAAAATAACATATGGAGTAGCCTATGTAGTTTTTTTTTTTTTTAAATGAAATTGCATGCTTTTGTTTTACAGAAGAATTTTAATGGGGAGAGTGCAAGACCCTGAAACATGACTGTGTTTCATTAAATCAACTTTTTTTGCATTTCCACTGCCCAGCTCAATCTGTGACATAGACTGAGAAAATGTAAAGGTTTCATGTTTTCCATCCAAACCAAAGATTTATCAGTAACCACAATGACTGAATGAAGTTGTTGAAGTTGACTGAATGACACATGAAGTTATGGAATCACAGAAAGGTTGGCAAAGACCTTTGGGTTCACTGAATCCAACCACTGACCCAGGACTGCCAAGCCCATCACTAAACCATATCCCTGATTGCCACATGCACATGTCTTTTAAAAACCTCCAGGGATCATGACTTCCATGGCAGCCGGTTCCAATGTCTGACCACCCTTTCGGTGAAGAAATTCTTCCAAATATCCAACCTAAACCTCTCCTGGCACAGTCTGAGGCTGTTTCTGTTGTCCTGTCACTTGTTGCTTGAGACACTGACACCCGTCTGGCAACACCCTCCTCTCAGGTCATTGTAGAGAGTGATCAGGTCCCTCCTGAGCCTCCTCCAGGATAAACACCCCCAGTTCCCTCAGTCACTCCTCATCAGACTTGGGCTCCAGAGCCTTCCCCAGCTCCATTGTCCTTCTCTGGATAACACTGCCTTTCTCATAGTGAGGGGCCCAAAACTGGACACAGGATGCAGCCTCACCAGAGCTAAGTAGAGTCGTGCTTGAAAACTTGATATTCAAGCTTGAATATCCTGAAATGCTCTTTAATGGGCTCTGTGCTGGCCTTCAAAATGCAAGACACCTAAATTCTAGTAAAAAATTCTTCCTCATCTTAAACTGCTATTTCTGTAACCTAAAATCTATAAATGTTGGGTTTCTGAGCATGGTCCAGTAACCTTGATGGCTAAAATGTGCAGCAGGAGATTTTTCTATTGAGGAAAAGAGATTTATTTTAGAAATTATAGGAAGTGAAATGATCATTAATCTCTGAGCTTCTAGAAAATTTGGAGCCATATTCCACCCTAGTTAGACAATAAAATTCTACTGGATTATATAAATCAAGATTTAGCCTATAGGCTTCTGTCTATTTTATATTGAGGCACCTTGAGCTGATAGAACTATTGTGGATCCACATGATTAGGAATTTAAAAATGAAAGGAATTAAATATACATGTGTTTGCAAAATGGAATGTTGCAAACAAATTAGCTGTGTAAGTCTACCATCATATTCAGATCTGCTGGAAATAAGCGCAGCTCCAATGGGAACACCTGAGTGGCACTCAGCATGGCTCACAGGAAGCAAGCAGGGCAGAAAAAGAGAGAGACTCTATTACTGCTGTCCTAAGGAAAGCTTTTTCTATTCTTGGATCCCCAGGCTATAATGGGAGCTGTCTGTACACCAGTAGCCTTTCAAGATGGTGCACTACCAAGAGGCTTGACAGAATAATGGTCAAATTTCCATGTTTTCTGGGGGGTTGGGGAGTGGTGCAAAAGGTGAGGTTTTGTGTTCAGCATCCTGTCTCTGTTCACATTAATTGCTGCATCATTAAAAAGTGGTCCTTTATTTGCTGCTGACTCTTTAGGCAAGAAGACTGATTTCCACAAATTAGAGAGTTACGAAAGATCCCCACCAGTGCCCTGTTAGCACTTATCTGCAAGCAAAATAAGCTGGAATGCTTAAATGTGAGAATAACTACTAATGAAATAAGACTATAATTCCATCAGATTTTGGGGAGTGGTATTTCCCAACGTTTACTGTTGGATTTGCTATCCCGGACAAAGGCCAGACTAGAAGGAACACAGAAACAAGATTCAAACACATTGCTGTACTTTATGCAGCAAAGCAAACATATTTGCACTCCTCTTACTCTCCCTTAAATAATAAAGAAAATGTTTTTTGTGTTCTGTTTAACTGGTATTGAATAAAAGACCAATGCTGAGTAAAAGACCAGTTGCTGTGTCACCACCACTATCGGCACATGTAACTCGTGACTCAGAGGGAAGCTTTGTGCCTCCAGCCCCTGTAACCCTTGGGGCCAGGACAGAAACCTACACTGATCTGGGGGAAGGACAGCTGGCATCTGGAAGCAGGCAAACAGCTGTGGCACCACATCTGCTTCACACCTTGCAAGGATTGACAAGAACCAGGCTGATTGAAATGCCTGGATTTGCACTGCACTGCACTGAGTGGGTTTTTTGTCTCAAGTTCCAAATACACAGTAATTTCCTAAACTTCCTTTTTGGTGTGTGGTGTAAGTAGAGCCTAGGTAGAATGCTAGTCTTCTGCATTCAGCAGAAGGCATTTCTCCTCCAAGAGGGCTTCCCACATCCTTCATTTTTAAGTCTTTTTTCAAGGAAAATCTTCTCATTGACTTGATCATGGTTTTGCATCAAAACGCTATTTTGAGCTAAGTCAGTAAGTCACTGACTGTAAACCAGTCCAAGCTGAATTTAAACTTTTGGAAATACAGTTCCTGACCTAAGTAAACTTGACTTCAGTTAAAAGTTTGCAATGAAGTCCAAATGTAGTCCATTTGCTACCAAATGTTTTGCATGAGGCTTAGTATTCCATATCCTCTTCCTTAACAACCAGCCTATCTCTATTTTCTGTTTGCATGGTTGCACCGGTGAAGACGTACTAAAGCACGAACACAAACTTTATTTATCTGGCCACTGCTATCTGCTACCTATGTCAGTATCACTGCAGATTATGAGCTCTCACTTGGCAGTGCCTGCTACTGTTGATAGGATGTGGTCTTTGCTCCAGTCCCCGTATTCTGCATGCAAGCAGCTAATCAGTCTGACCATTTGCTGAGTGACTTGACAACTGCAACAACCAGATGTTAAATTCTAGAATTTATTTTTCCAGTAGGGTCATTTAGGTCTCTGATTTGTTTCCTAGCTAGCTCTTCTTAAGTCTTTTATCTGCCTTCTTGGCTGATTTCCATCAAAACAATAAAGTATTTATAAGTCTCAGTTTCCGCATAATCATCATCTCCAACTGCAATTCCAACAAGTCCCCTGTGTAATGATGTGAAGGTTTTATTTTCCTTGTGAAAGCTGTGAATGAGGTACAGATTTTGTTATGTCAGATACAATATTCCTATCTTGTTTATAACTGCACAAAAGAACATATTGTGAAGCGTCATTCACAGAATTGACATTTCAGATTTATCAGAACAGGATTTACACTCTGATGTTGGTAACTCTACAAAAGTTATCTCTGATGGGTGGAGGAACAAGTTTGTTTTGGGTGGAGTGAATCCATCCAAGTCTCCATAGGGAGCAAAGAAAGGACAAGAAAACCTGGGATAGCCTTTGCAATCATACTGATAACAAACAGTCACCCTGAAAACACTTGGGAAAAATAAATTGAACACTACACGTTTTCCGGGTAAGCGTTCTTATCCTTTGCTTACTTGCACTCAGAGATTAATATTAAATCAAACAAATGTGCAATAAATACATGTATGTATATACACAGACTATATATATGTATATACATTTTTTAAGACAGTGCAGCTTTCAAACTCCGTATATTTTGGTTTTGCATGAAGGGAAGAATGAAAAAAGAAAATATTGCCTAATATGTCAACACTCATTAATCAATGTCTAACAGAATCATACTTGCACCTATAAATTACTGCTTCCTCTTTCAAAGGTGTGCTTCTCTTAAGGTTTGGATTACAATTCTCTTTCTCTTTTGCAGTTCTGCTAAAGGAGAACCTGGTTCTAACAATTACCTAAATTACTTAAATTACCTTTCAACCCTTCTTTTTACATGGTGATACTATCCTAATGTACAAAATATAAAAAAAAATACAATACTAGTTCTTCCAGCCAGTCAGACATTGGATGAATAATGCAAATCCTGGCTCAGAAAAGTCCATTTGCAGAATGTCAGCAGGCAGGGTGTACTATGGAAGAACCTTGTTAACACCTTACCTTCTTCAAAACTCTTCCCCTTGTCTTCATGTTACTGGTTACTGTCAGAGATGAGCTATTCTCAGAGGGTGCTTTGATCTGAATCACTCCACTGGTACTCATGTCAAACTGTTTTGCCTTGGAAAGCCACTCTGTTAACATTATTGACCTCCAGCACTGCCGGGATGACAAACCTGGACTTGGCAACAATATCCAAACCTAAATCATCCACTCATAATGATGTCCATAATTAATAGTTGTGCCATCCTAAAGCAGTCAAAGGTATATTCATGGTTTTTCAAAGCTCAGAAGACAATGCAGTTACTACTTCAAAGAAATTAAATCCAAGGAGTTGAATCCTTCTCCTTTTAGTCATGGTAAGTGGAATTTCAGTTCCACTCTAACTGAGGATTTAGTTTCCACCTCACTTGAATAATCACAGACCACAGAATCATATAGTTGGGTTTGTACAGTGGTGCTGGTTGTGACATGCAGTATCATTTTCTCCTTCAGAGGCCAGGGTGCATCTCTTCCATTAATAGCATGAGCTAACCCCTTTTTCTCGCAGAAATTAATGAGCATCATTGTTTTTAGGTGCTCATGAAGTTTTTAAGCCCTGTTGGAGGTTGTTATTTTTTCACATTCATGGCTACTGTAAAAGTGCTGTTTGAGTTTGTTTTTGAGTGTTGTTGACACACCTCATTAATGTCCTTGAAAAGGTTGTCCTTCCTGTATGGATGAAAAGATTAAAAGAATTTGAAGAGAAGAAAGCAAATAACAGTGATGAGGTATTTGAGTAATGGGTAAAAATTCAAAAGAACAATTTCAGCCACCTGACTCTGAAATATATCACAATAATTGTTTAATAGCATCTCTTCATGGAAGGAGGTGCTGAAAAAAAAACACAAGAAAAACTCTTTTCCTATGGGCTGGCCATGGGAACACTGGTGGCAGTGAACTGCCTGAAGGTTCTTTTGGTAATGCCAACTCATCCTTCTGGATTTCATTTCAGGAGCCCCCTGGGTGCCCCTACTGCATCTAGGATTCCTCCAGGCCTGGAGACGGTCCTGTAGCAGAGGTGTGGACTGCACTGGCAGGTTTCTGTCATGGCAGATTTACTGGTGCTGGGAATCACCGTTCTGGAACCTGCTACAATTTGCTTGTGTGGCTTTGGTTGCATCTCTGCTTGGGTCTTTGCTGGCATATTCTTCTGTTTCCAGTTGATACGGAGCTCCAAACTGAGGCATTCAGAGGTCAGGTTGAATTTTCCCAGCAGCTGGTTTTACTTTGCAGTCAGCTGAATATGCCAGCAAAACTTCAAAGTTTAGACGATACATTAACTTTACTGTAAGGTTTTATTTAATATCACAAATATAGTATCAATTAAATATAATACCAATTATTCTTTAAAAACTCTTCCTTTTTTTTTTTTTTTTTTAATTCATCCACAAGGTCAGATCCAATGCAACTTTCACTCTAACTGAAAAAAACATCAGGAATCTTGCTTCTTTGATTTTGTTGTTTTAAAAATAATCCCTTGAAGACTAAACAGTTTCCATATGCTTCTAGTAGCTAGTAGTAAAATACTATGGAAAAATTCTTAGTATACCAGATAACTTGATGCTGATGATATTTCACGTACTCACTTTTGGTTAATAAAACAACCTATTTAGCAATTAAATAATTTGACAGAAGTTTTAAGGCAAATCCAGGCCCATGCAAAGTCATGACTCCAGGAGTTAAATGTCTTGACTTCACTGAGAATGAGATCAATCTTTTTGTTTAATAAGCTTTCAGAAAAAGAATTTCATTTAAGAAGTATTTTATAAATAGTAATTTACAGTATCAACAAATATGTAAATCTTAATATCATCATTGCATCAGTCTTTTTTTTTATGTAGAGTCTTATTTCTTGCATTTGTAGAACTTGAAAAAAAGGAACCATGACTGAATTTGCGTTGTTCAACCTTGGTGAGAAGGCAAAACATATTTCTTAAGTTCTGCAGAGCAACAGAGACAGAGAACATCTAGTATGGCTTTTATTTCAGAGTAGCAGCTCCTGGTATAGTTCTGAAGATCATAGTAAGTACTTCTTTATCAGTTTTCAGTGGATTGATCAATCTTTTCTACCCATTGCTGCCTCATAGCCATCAAGTTGGCAAGCATGAGCAGAGCTATGACTGATGCTCCTCTTGATCAGCACATTTCACAGAGGAAATGGAAAATGTTTGCCATCTCTGTTCATCTTACCTTCACAGAGAGGGTTTGATATGAATGTATCAGCTTCAATATGGTGGATACACATGACATGGAAAGTCTATGCCAGATTTATTTATTAATACGTAAGTGACCTGTTTTCATTTTAAGGTATAGTCATCTTTCAAAAGAGCTGTTTCTGTCTGTTCCTGAGCTGGATTATGCACAAAAATCTGCCTCCTCCTTTACCAAAGTGGCCTATATGCAACTGCCAATGGTTGGCCAGTGTAAAACTCACACTTTAAATTACAAAAATTACCAATTGTCTTAGAGGTTTTCTTCTGCTCTGTGGATGCTAACATGTGCTCAGTTCTACTCCCTGGTTTCAGTGGCATTGTGTGAGGAGAGACAGCAGATTCTGTATTACAAATGTGGCCAGCCCAGTATTCTGTGACCAAGTTCAGCTGTTGGGGGACAATTCAAAGAATCACAGTAAAATTCAGCTCTGGAGCTGATAAAAAATTTCATATGATTTCCCAAGGTATGTTAAAGAAGAACCTATTGTAAATCTGTAAAACAGCCACATCTTGTAAGAAAGGGGCTTTTTATCTGCAAGATATCCATTAATTGTTCCTAGATTTTTATATTTGTGCACAAAAAGCTGCTATATATAAATAACTGCCATATGCTTTCAATTAACATTACTTTGATTTTAGATTAAAATGATAAAATAAGGAATAATGCAAAGTTTCAATGAAAAAGTACAATATCTGTATTTCTTTATCTTTAGTAAATTCTGCAAGAAAGTGGGTGTCCCTGCCTTTTCCTTGCTTAAAAAAAGAAAAATAGTAGAAACAATCCAAAAGCTTAAATTTTTGTTTTCATTTTGCAGCTTAAGTAAGAAGAAATTTCAGGCTACAGCTGTTTACCTTCCTGTAGTCATTCATTCTATCTCACTCAAACTCTATAGTGTAAATCTTAAAAACAGATAAGAAAATATTTTTCTGGAAATTGTGACAGCTATTTTTTTCAGTTGTTTAAAGGTAAAGGAGTCATGTTAGATATGTAAAAAGTAATGTTTACACATTTGTCAGAATGCTAGCAAGAATTTATATCTCTAATTCTGTCTAAATGGGAATGATTACAATTAGAATGTTTTCACTTTCTGTCTTTGCCAGATGTGGAAGCCATAGGAAGAAATGGTAGATGCCCTAAGTATGCCACACTACATGATAGATTTTAGAACTCTGTTTACAGTAAGCAGAACTTTTCTTGTCAGAGAGAAAAAACAGCTACAGGAGCCAATTAAAGGAAAAAATTAAAGGATGCTTTCTTAAAATATACTTCACAAAGTGCACCAAACATGATTTTCAAAAAGACATGAAGAGTTGTTACTTGAAATGCCAAATAAACCACCAAACGCTTCTTATCTTGTTATAACTTTCTTTCAAATTGAAGTTGATGATCCACTGGGGTATAATATTCATTATTTATGAACAGCAAGATGTGGTTAATAGCCACAGTGGTATCCATTTAGGTAGAAATCTTCTTTGTTTGAATCAACAGGAACCACAAAATAAGTGCATGTTTTCTTCAAGGATTTCTGTACAATTGCACATCTATTGCAGATATTGCTCTGCTGCCATAGCTTGCATTTTATAAAGAATTCCAGTACTCTCACCTACAGAAAAGAAATAACAGCTTTGAATTTTCACAGCAAATTTTGACAATGCAAATAACATACAGCCTTTACTAATGAGAATATCTTGCAATATCCCAATAATTGCAATAATTATCTGATCTAGGAAGAAGTTCTGCTTTGTTTTTTAAATCTTTCTTTATTTACTATGCTGTGGTGGATGAAGGACCTCAGCCATGCTTTTAGACAAAGATAGTATCTTTTTTAAGAGCAACCTTTGTGAGTAGAAGAAGCATTCAATGCTTTGGGCATATAATTAAGTTCTGACTGACTACAAGAGTGTTATGTCCATTAGAGATTTGATTCAATGCCCAGTGAAGTTGAAGGACACTGTTTAAAACCAATTTAATGATTGAGAACTGGATCAAGCTTGATGTGATCTAAATTAAATCTAGTGTTTTTGAAAAAAATATTGCATTTACTTGCTAAATTCCTCTCAGGAGACCATCTGAATTTGTCTTTGTAATCTGTTTTACCATCTTGGATACTTCCATTTATCAGTGGGCTTTTAAACTTCCAGAAAACATAGTAATTTTAGCCAGTAACAGTGTAAATTATTTGCTTTCTTTGGTTATTTTCCTATGACTCTCCTAACTTAAGCTCTTTCATAGTTTAAAATTCTTAACTAAAGTTACAAAGCTTCTTTTATCCACTTATTCAGTAGCCCTGATATTGGAGTGCCTATTAAAAGCAATAAAACTAATACTGCAGACCTTGAGACTCCACCTTCACTATGCTCCTGTCTGTATATTCACTAGTTATGAGCCCATACTTCTCCCAAAAACACTTTAAAAATTACAGCTTATCATACTCAGTTGCACACACTAAACTTGATAGGACTGAGTCTTCCCTAAAATAAACAGGAGGAGTTTTCACTGTAACTTTTTATGCACACCTAAAAAACTTCTAAACTACCTCAAACCTAATGACTGATCCATGTGCTAAAGAACAGCTGCAGTGTAAGAAGATTACATTAATGGATGAACCAGAATGGAATTTTTTCATGTTTGTTGTGAAGGTCTACTTGTCCATATATGATTCTGCATTATGCAAGGTGAAGCTCTGCTACTTCATTTCTTTTTCTGTGGCTGTGAGAAAAAGGCATAAATTGAGAACTTATTTGTACACATATATAAAAGGAAGACCATGCCACTTGTGTCATGACATGGCATTTTTGAGATGAGTTCATTTCTTACTTCTCATTTCTCTTTGTTGGTTTGAGAAAGCTATCGTATCCCTCTGTACTTAAAGTCTCCTTCCAAATACTAGGAATTTAGGAAATAGGCATATTGATAGTAATAAGAGTTTAGTTACCCATCTTGCACATAGATGCATGTATTTAGACATCTAAATACCAACAGTTATTGTAAATAATTCTTTCTATATTAAAATCCAATCCTGTGTAGGAAAAGCAATTTCTGTAGGTGTATTCCAAGCAGAAAAAGCAGTGGGATTGCTATTATGGAAGTGACCATAAGAGACACTCACAGCTAGCACAGCTTCTTTAAAGTTTAAGACAGTCTGAGTAGGGTAGGTAGGAATGTAGAGGATTAGTTTGTATTGTTATGAAGGTAGCATCAGAATGTGATTTTAAGCAAATTTTCTACTGAGAATTAAGTGCTACTGTGGCCTACCATGTCCCCTGATAAATAATTAAGCCTAAAAGAAAACATATTTTCCTGCATGGCAAGTAATAACTATTGTACTGTTAGTCATGCTGTGCTGTTTATTCTCCCATGAAAGTGGCAAACTGCTGGTCCACCTTCTGTTCTGTGTCTGCTGCTTAACATAATTCAGGCTTGCAAATTTAAGTCCTACTGGCGTCCTTTGAAAATAAAATTACATCATTTACAACATGAGCTTCTGAATAATTCTGCTGTCATACCTCAGACCAAACATAGCTAGAGTTAAAGAGAAAACAATATTAAGACACTGTCAGAAAATGTGCATTGAAAGTACAAGGAGCTTTGAAAACTATGCAAAAACTCGCTTGGATGTGATATATTTTGTCAGGAAGGCCTTTGGATATATATTTTATACCTTCCAGGTGTTCAGCCACATTGAACAAAGGTATGCTTAATACAGAGTTACTTTTCAGTTATATATGAATTAATATATGAGTGGTTTTTTGTTCTTCAATAGATTTGAATCACAAATTAACTAATTAAGAATAAAAATATTCCTTTTTTTTTTTTTTTAAGAAAGGAAAATAGAAAGAATTAAGATATATGATCTCTGGGTCAGCTAGGAAATCAGTAAATTCTTTTTTCTATAAACAAAAGGGTGGAGTTGATCTATCTGCTTATTAGGGTAAATACTCTGAGCAAGCAATAATTACAAGTGGGGAGGCAATATTCTTCTGATTTAGACAAATATAATCCCACAGAGTACAGCTGGGCTCATTCCACAAGGACAATTATGTGCCCACTAGCAAGTTGGACTTGTCACATAGCACAGATTTACTGACTCCCAACAATTTTAAAGCATGAGGGATAACGGTTTTGACTTCTATGAGACATCAGTTCAACACACACTTCCTAAAGGATTGTTATGTGTAATAGCATAGTCTGGTTTTTTAGTTTTTGTTCCAGATTGCTGTGAATTTGAAGGAATGTCAAGATGGAGAATTTCACCTCATGAGACTGAGACACTTTCAGAGCAATGAAGTTAGAACTGGATATAAGCCTGTTCAGCGCAAGAATTTTTAAAAACCCATTTGATGATGGGCAGTGGGCATTATGAGAGCTGGCACAAAGGTAGAGGCAGACTTAGGAATAGTGCATAACTTTTGGCAGTGAGCCCACACCCAGAGCCAGGCACTGGAGATGCTCCAGAGGGGATGGTTACAGGGAAAAGCTGAGAAGCCGTGCAAAGGAAGGCATGGCATGGATATCCATGAAAAAAACCAGAGCGTCCATTTTTGATATCTCAGGTAGGATATCTGTCCAAACATAACCTTCTGCTGAGCAAGGTACATATCAGGCAGTTATCCAGGTTTCCTTGGGAGACGATGGAGAGAAAAGGGCAGTTCACTGCTGAAGCTGCCTGCAGGAAGGTGTCCACACAAGCTGGACAACCAGCTCTCCTGAGTGCCAGTTTCTGTGTGTTGGGTAAGAAGGGAACATAAACAGCCAGCTCAGATCACACAGCTTTCACTGGAGACTCCTAAAGTTGGATGTGGTGAAATTTTATTTAGCATCTGATAGAGCTGGGCTGGCGTTTCAAAGGGGCTGCAGATGATGTTCAGGGTATGTTGTGGTCATAGTGTGGGAGGCAGTGGCAGTGCCCAGTATCTGTCCCTGTGTGCCAGGGAACAAATGCAGAACAGTCCAGACTTTGCCGTAATGAGAAAAATTAAGTTACTTTTCTGAAGGAATAATTGCATTTCATTTTTCTCAAATGTCTAGAAATGTTTTGAATTTTCTAGAAAGAGGAAATAAAAGACACTGCCACTGGCCAATGTGAGTGCTCAGTGTTTCTGTTTCATCTGGTGTGCTGGGCAGTCTATGACCTGGTAATGCAATCCCCCTGAGTTTAGGAAGCTGCACACTTTCACTCCATACCATTCATCTTTTCTATTGGCTGCTGAAGGTTGAAAGGGATGAACGATTACATGCAGTCACTGTTCCTACAGTAATTATCTTAACACTCATATGCATAGCATATTAAGATATTTTCTTCTCATTTATCCTTCTAATTCAGAAGACAGTGCCTCTTGTTGCTAGTGGGCTGCTATACAAATGCAGCATAAATGACTGTAAACTTCTTCTATTTCCTGAAACCCACTGACAGCCTGGGTTTTTTGGTCCATGACTACACTGCCCCTAAGAAGTTTGCATCCTTCTACCTGGATGTTTTTTGCTCTATATATATACACAGTGATCCCATAGAATGAGCATAGCATTTTCTTTTATCTGTGCTCTCTCTGCCACGAGAAACCTTCACATCTTTTTAAAAGATTAAACTCAGGCCCCTAACCATTTCACACAGTCCTCATTGCCCTTCCAGTGGGAAGATCTGTCACATCCACAATCTGCGGTTACTGATAACAGTAACTGTCAGGTTGAACTAGATAAAGTAGTAAATATTTGCATTTGTTTGTTTTGGCCATGTTACTGCAGAAATCTCTCTCTAATCCTTACAGAGTTTTCCCTTACCACAGAAACTCATTGCTTCTGATACGCTGAAAAATATAAATGAACTCCCACTGCTCAGTGTAGAGTTACGTTTGGAAACTGCTATTGTTTCAACAGTTTTCCTGTCAGATGTACATACACTAGAAATTTTCTATAGGGCACATCAATAATTAGGCTGGAAATTTTGTTCATAAACTTATTTATAGCCTACACATGCATGAGGTGTTTGGGTTAACATTTCTCTTTCTTTTGATCACAAGTCATCCCTAAATAAATCAAAATCTCTACAAATGCATTAGATATTCACAGAATGTCCACAAAAGGGAGGATGAACAGCTTGTCTGTTCTTGTAACAGAGTATTGATTGTTCTTTGTAACTCACAGGTTAATTAGATAAATTAGAGATGACAAAATATAGGTTCAATATTAGAGTGTCCTCTAAAAAGGTCTACAATACCAGAACAGCTTTCTTGAAAAAGCCTGAGAAAATAATGTTATTTTTAAATATAGAAAACAATTATCACTTCTTTCACTGATGTGTGATATCACAGCTATACTTCTACAGACTACAGAGATTCCCAAATTACATTAAAATTAAGCAATCCAGGCTGTGCAGTCTATATTTCACAGTATAAAATTCCACAGACTTGGCTCTTTAGAGCTGTCAGTTCTCATTACACAATTAAATCCTCCTCACAAGGATTAATTTTCCCTAACACTGTCACACTGCAGCAATTTGATCCCACATACGTACTGACTGCTGGAGAAAGGTTTTAGGAACCTTGATCCTTCTTCCTGGCTCCCACTGCAGTGTTGCTACCTCCCCACCTGCACCCAGCATCACAGCTTCCCATACACCTTTTGTTTGGATGGCAAATATTTTGTCAATTATTTAATTTAAAAAAATGTAATGGGGAGGTATATATATGGGCAATAAGTTGTTCACAAAATCTTAATGGACATTTCTCCAAATACTGTTATTTGTACACATCTGTGAAAAAAAAAAGCCTGTCTTGGACAAAGGAAAAGAGGAGATGATTTACAAATTAATATAGTATCTCTCATTAGACTACCTAGAGTAGGTGGAAAAAAGGCAGCTAAGCTCATGGGCACAGCAGTCATTCTTAAGGTTTTTGGGGAGAAACATTGTATTTGTAATCATTTTAACACTTTTTTCTATGACTCAGGATTTTACCTTCCACTTGCTTTGTATCTAGTCTACAAATCTTGTGTTTACGAAGACATAAGCACCACGAAACATTTAGACACTCTCTGCTTCCTTGATCTGAGCAGCAGCATTATCTAAGATAAGCTTATCTAAGATTATCTAAGGGCTGCCCGGCCAAGGAAGGGGATGCAGCGGGTGCTCCTGCCTGCATTCCTGCAGGGACTCCACGGCCAGAGCAGGAGGGGAGCTGAGGCAGGGGCTGCTGTGGGTGCTGCTGGAACACCCACTGTCCAGCGAGGTACTGCTGTGTAAATTTGACAAAAAAAAAGCAGAGACAAAGGGGTGAGGGCAAAAATGTGTTTGTGCCAGTAAAGATTAAAAAAAAAACAACAAAAAACTTGCTTGGCACAACTTGTGTTGAGGCTGTGGGTTATAGCTTGTGTGCTGAAGGAGCATGTGCATTCCCACATGCTTTTTGTACTCCTTTGAGACACAGGGTGACTGCACTTAGGCATAAGTACACAATGTACCTTGGATGTTGTCCTTTCCACAAGACAGATGTTTGTGTTCTCCTCTGAGGACCCTGTTTTAGTCCATAGTCATGGATCCTTCCATAATATTAAACTCTTGATTAATATGTTTACTAGGAGGTTTTCCTTAAATCTGAATTCAGAAATTTAGTCATCCCCTGGCATATCCTTTATTCTTACCAAATTTCTGCTTTTAGAGCCTCCAAATAGTGCAGTACTGTGACCACTTCTCTACCAGCACTCAGCAGTAATGACCCACTGTAGAAAAAGGGAAACTGAGGCACAGAGTATTGGTTAGCTTGCCCAGCGCTGTGTCTTTTCAATTCATCCTCATGCAACCCTTCCCTTCCTGTTATTAAGGAATAATAACTTCCCTCCCTCTCCTCCCTCGAAAAGGTAAAACTCTTGCTGTCTTTTGTATGGACCTCCATAAAGGTTGCTCTGTCTTCCAGCTGGTTTGCCCTGTATGAGCAGCAAAAACAGGTTCTGGAGCTCTTACACTTCAGTCAGCCTGGAAAACTGAAATGGACAGGTTGTTCTCTATCCTTAGGCTCACAGAACCACACAGTTCTTATCTTTTCCTTTTGTTTTTTCCATTAACACTACTCATTCCCACACAAGCACAAAAGTTTGTACCCTTTTGGCTTTTCTTTGGTATTTTCTCCCTAAGAATCAGTTTTTACTGATTTTTTTTCAAACAAAGTAAGTTCAGGAGCCTCACTTACAGCTCTGACATGTCAAGCCAGTCTCCACAATATAAAGCACATTATATAAATCAGCTTCCTAGATTTCTTGCAGAAACATCAGTTTAGGTCAGTGCTTTTCAGCAGTTGCTACTGCAGCAAAAACAACCACCAGAAGGTAAAGTAAAAGTAGTCTTACCTCAGTGTGGCACTTTGGGAACTTCTGTCCTCGTTCCTCTTGCTGCTGCCCCATCATTCCCCTCAGGCAGCACTGAGGTTCCATTTAATGCACAGACTCACTGGACCAGTAAATATCTGCTGGCTTTGCTAGTGCAAAAACATAAATTAAAAAATATTTGTCAGATCTGTGTGCAGTGAATCTGAATGCTTCTCCTGTAAGCTAAAAATGAATATCAAGTGATCCAAGTGAAACAGATTTCTAATTTGCTTTCCCTCCCATGCTTCTGTCCATGTGTAAAGCTGGAGCTAAGACACAGAGACTGATATTTAGGTCCTTGCATGCACATTGTGATCTTGTAAGAAAGAATTCTCTTTGGTGCTGAATGTTTAGTTTTCCTCACTTGCTTTTAACTTCTTTTAGCAGACTGATTTTAAGAGTGCAAAGAGCAGACTTTTGGGCCAAGCAGAATAGATACAGTAAATATTTTAATAACCATCTGTGTCCTTTTTAGTATTTAGTCTCCATCAGCTAATATATTTGTGTCCTTTTGCTGAGTTGTTGTACTCACTGTTCTTACTAACGATAATATTATGGGTTTAAGAAGAGAAAATTTCAAAGTAAAAACACTGAGATTAGCCATCATCCATCAAACAGGTAGCTAAATATTTGCTGTATATGAATATCTGAAATACAAAACTAAAATTAATACAGCATTGGGGTGCAGTGTAATAACCATACAAGAATACTAAAGCAAGAATTTATCAAAAGGAAAAACTATTAGCCATACAGCAACACAAAAACTTAAAAAAGGTAAGCACAATAAATAGTGTAGAAACTACAGCTCTCCTATATCTTCTTTAGGTGTTTCTGTCCTGTCCTACTCCACTGGCAAATCTGTGCTTGGCTTTCTTCCACACAGTGCTTTCAAACCTGCCTTGATTCAGGACAGTCCCTTACTACCACAGAAAATACATGAGTATTGCATCCATTTTTAAGTCCTCCTCCCTCCCCTGTAGCCTTAAGAACTACAGAAATCAACGGATTTCTGGTAACTGAGTAAATACTGATAAAACAAACCACTACTGCTTCAAGTGGATGTTAAGGGAATCAGAAATACCTCTCTGAGCAGCTCATCACTGAGTGGATTTGTGGGTTTGACTGCAGCTCCTCTCCACTCCTATTATTTGTTACAGCCCTTTCACATCCTATCTCAATAAAGTTTGCAAGTTCTCTTATGGGGCAGGGAACATACCTGCCCCTCTGCTGGTAATGGCATGTTGGTTCTGTGCCCTGTTTCATCCCTCCCTTTCTAATGAGAACTAAAGGCGTGAAGATATTTCCTGTACCCAGCTCTGTGCCAGTGCTGGCTTGACTTTGAATCGGTTGTAGTTTGTTATTGGCAAACAAATATCAAAACTAAAGGCTAACCTCAAGCAAGTGAAGCATCTGCATTCCACTGGCACACGTGCACACCTAGGCTCTGGAATAATGCAAATCAGATCTGCCTCGGGTTACTGGAGGGCAAGGTACACTGATCTCGAGATAAATTAGCTCTGCTGAGCCGTGCTCCCTGCAGCTACAGTGCTGCTGCTATCTCTGCAAACAAATAGAAACTTAGCTAAAGGCCAGAAAGGGTTGTCCAGTCAGATCTCCCAGAAAGCAGAAACCGTAGAATTAAAAAGTAATTTTGGTTTTAAGGCTGGAAGGAACCTCAGGAGTTCATCTTGTGCAACCCCTTGCTCAAAGTGGGACCGGTTTAGATAAAGTTGCACAGGGCTTCAAGAATTAATTCCCATGTCAGTGGAAATTAATTGACTTTAAAAAATTCTGGGAATTGGGAATCTACTATGAATCCACAACTCTTTCTGTAACAGTTGCCACTAATGATATTTTTGTTGTTGGTTTTAGTTTGGTTTGTTTTTTTCCCCAAAGACTCATTTTTATCCTTTATTTGACTAGCTTTAGCATCCTCTCTTTTAACTCTGATTTCTTGTTTTGATACTGCCTGGCAGAGGCTGTCATCACATAACCCTTTGAAACAGACTGAGCTTCATTAATTTGTTACTGTATTATGTTTTTCATGTTCCAATTGCTTTTGCAACCCTGCTCTGAGATTTCTCTAATTTATCAACACACAGATTATAAAAGCAACTGTCCAGATTACAAGATCAACTGTCCAGTCTTGAGCAAAAGAGCTGGACAGAATTTTATAGTTGCAGCACCAAATACAGAGTGAATACCTTTTCTATCTATGGTGGATTTTCCCCTTTGTATTTAACCAAGGGTTCCCATAGCAGTTTTGGAACTGGGCTGTTCATATCCAAGTCAGCTATCTGCCATGAGCCAAATTTATGCTTCTCCAGGTAGGCCATCCACATGCTACAAGAACATTTATAGGTATAAGACTGCCCATTTAGATATATTGATCCAGTGATTCCATGGATTTGTTTGTGACTTCCTTGAGAAATTCTTCAATTATACTAAGCAGTTCATTCATTACATTACTTTCATATTTTTTGTGGCATCTGCAAAACTGGTCAGCAGAGATTTCGTTTTTTTCAGACCACCTATAAAATTTGGTAATTAACTTAGCACCAGAAAAGGGCTTTCAGACTATCACTAAACAGCAGATAATTGATGATTCTCAATTTGCATCCCTATTTCAAGAAGTAATATTTGCTGTTATTTAGTATGTGCAATATTGAAATTTAATTTTTATCTTTCCTTAATTAAAATGCCAGCAGGTACTAGATGAAATTTTTTAAAAACTCTGAACTGTATTGCACTCATATTAATTTGGTGGTCATACGTAAATGTCAGAGTTGGGGTTACATATGTGACAGAACTCTCTCCACAAACTCCCAGTGTGAACTTTCCTTTGAAAACCTGATTAGAATAGAATTTTGTCCTTGAGAATTTTTTAGTTGCTCAGGATAGAGTCTTTACAATGATATATACAATTATTCTCCAGTTATGACTTTCCACATGGACTGCTTTCTTGCACAAATATTAAAAGCTGCACATATTTGAAATTTGAAATACACTGAGGGATTTCATTGCTTTTAAAGAAGGAGAGAAGAAAATTTTTTTCGTGTGTGTGTGTGTGTGTGTGTGTGTGTGTGTGTTTTCTTGATGTTTTCCTTAAAAGTTTATCTTAAGTAAAGGAAGGGAAATATTTACAATTGCAATGAAACAATGGCCTGGAACTAAGGAAGGGAAAGTTTAGGTTAGGCTGTAGTAAGAAATTCTTAACTCAAATAGCCTTAGACTCCAAAATGAGTTTTTTGAGACAAGATCATGGAAGATTTCCATTAACTGTGCAGGTGAGACGCTCTGGAGGAATACTTTGTAAAGAACACAATCTGGTGGAAGTTGAATACTAGACAATCATCACCTTGTAATATAATCTTTCTTTCTTTATAATTCTTTCTCTATAATTTTATTAATGACACAAAGGAGATTTAAATTTGAAGCAAATTTTAAAACCCTTTCATAAGAGACACATCCAGCATAGCACAGATTCTATTATTCAAGAATGACAGCTCAGTGAATAAATCCAGATCCAGTTTTTTATTCATTCTGTTTACAGTTAAAGAGGATCATTCAGGTACTGGATTATTGAAAATCTCACCTGTGTAGTAAAGCCCCTCCAGAGCACCCTAAGGATACATTGGCCTTTAGAACTGCCAGCACACCAAAGAATAAACAAAAGTGTGGGGGGAGATTAAGGTGAGACTTTCTGTGTCTAAGATTTTTTGAAAGAGACAGGAGGCAGTACCAGACAAGTCAGGAGTTCTCACTTTACTCTTTCTAATTCTCTGCACAAAACATCTAAGTGAGAAAAAGTTTAATTCACTTCGGTACTTAATTCTATTCACCTACCCAAAGAAGTAACGGAAGTTTATTTAACAAAGTAATCAAGTTTCCTTTTAAACCAGAATTTAAATATGCTCTGTTGCATGAAACTCCATTTTCCTAGTTGTACCATATAAAATAAGCTGGAGGCTGGATAGCACTTGTTCTGAAGCAAATCCATTTTATGTGGTGAAAATGCTGCAGATTTATGCTAGCAGAAAAGTGTTCTTGCTGTTCTGCTTAATGATATCTGAAATTATCAATTTCAGTATTATGAGCATTAATTTCTTCTTTCCTGTCATATTCATATTTAACAATTGCAGTTGTCTGCCAGAGAAACATCAGTCTGAGCTGAAAGGAAAAAATTATACATCAGATAACTTTGAGGTTTTAAGTTACTTTCTGATTTTAGAAGACAAAGAGTAATGATATTTGGCCTGCTACATGCAGGATCCACTACTACCAGTTCCAAAAGTACTTATTCCTTGATGCTGCGCTATCTTCTTTGACTGTGACATATGTCCAGGATTGAAGTAAAACTTGTCCCCCTAGTGTACTGTTGTTGTAAAATATTTAGCTCTCTAACCTGCTGGAGTTTGTCTAAAGGTTCATTGTGACCTCTTCTGTATTTTCAGTGTGTTTTTACTGCACTGAGCACAACTCATGGTGAAGGATATTTTTCTTGAATAGTTTCCTTATGACTCTAGGTTCTGGGATGGAACAGATTCCACCTGGTAATACAATTTCTACAGAATGCAAGATAAGAACTAGATAATATTTTGCTTCTGTTTATTGCAATTTATAAGAACTATCTCGGCATTTATTAATGCCATTAACATCTGTATCTTTGTTATAAAAAATTTAATTTTAAATCTGTGTATGTACAGCAATTTTCATTATATATTTATGAAAAGCATTTCCATTGCTTTGGAATACACAGTTTAAAAAAAGGTCAGATGAGATAGGCAAAAAGTATTGAAATTATTCATTGATCAATATTTTCTTCTGGGAGATGGCTCTCAACTTATATTTATATCAATATTTATCTGGTATTATTATAGTATTGGAGAGATATTGTCTAAATTATATCTATAGTAAATTACTATGTTGTTCCCAGAGCATCAAAGACAATTTATTTGTTTTATGAAAATGCATTGAACAGAATGCTGAAAAATATTCATGACTATTCACTGACGAGCCTCACTAAGCCTCAAAGGGAGGCTGTGAGGAACATGTAAATGACTACCAAATCAGATGCAAATTTGGAAGTTTACAATAGGATATTTAGCAAAAGAAGTTTGAAAAGAATGGCCACACGCATCATTAGTGTTGCAGAAAATATTTAGCATTTATTTGGAACGTCACCTGCTACTCTGGGAGTTGTTTGTGATGGAGACTGTGAAGGAGTCTACAATGAGAAACAGATCCTTATGAAATTTCTTCTGAAAGTCTGAACTTCCTACAGACTTCACAATCTTCCACATGCTGTACTAAATTAAATTCTGTGATTTGCCATTTAGGCGTCTAACTCTGTCACTTAAAGTCCTCTTTAAATGTACTAAATCTTACATATTATAAATTTAGCACAATACTTAGGTTAAGTATCCCTTGCATGCTGTTACAGTAAAGAATCTCCACTGCTTTTCACTCACTGAGTTACAATCAATGTATATCCTCATTTGTATTAGGATCAGGTGACAGAATTTAAGAAGAACATTTTAAAATAAAGAATATGATGGAGCAGAGATATGTGTCTTGCCTAGAAAGGACATCTGCAAGGACAACTTTGAAAACAGCCTGTCATTTATTATCTGTTAATTGTAGTTTCATAGTAGTATTTATTCAAGCATATCTTATGACAAATATTAAAAATATCTAAATAAACTGGCCACTTTCAGGATGCTCTCCATGTATTCAGAACATTGGCATGGGCAAAAATCTATACATGTAGCACTTGATGTTATGGCATATAAAAGATATTTTCCCTGGATCACAGTTATAGAAAGTTTATTAAATAAACAGCTAGAAAAATTGAATGCTATTTATGTTTATTTTCTCAAGATTAATTTGTTCAAATTAAAGGCAATTCCCAGTAATTTATTTGTAGATATAGGATATTAGCTTAGTTTTTTAGAGCATGGTGCTAATAAATACCAAGGTTGTGGGTTCTATCTGCATATCTACATCCACTTAAGAGCTGGATTCTTTTGGGTCTCTTGCAACTCAGAATATCCTGTGATGTCTGTGAAAATGTCATGGCCTTCCTGGAAGACGGAGAAAATTTGGATTTAGATCTCACAACAACTCATTCTACCTGCTTGTCTCTGTTAGATTATAAATAAGAATTCCAACCACCTTGAATTGTTCTTAGAAGAGTATTTTGCCTCAAACCCCTTTCAAATATGCTTGTGCCGTGTCCCATTTCTACAAACACCATTTTTCCCTGAGGCACCTGACATTCCTGTCTTCACACACAGAAAATGGCACATGAAGGATTTGGCACAATCACCTTCAGGATGGAAGGTTCCTGCTCATTCTGCCCTCTGATCACTGTGTGCGCACGGATTCTGAACTCCATCTTGGATGTGTTTCAGACGAACTCCCATGGAATCCCAAACAATCTTCCTGGCAAAATATTTTCCAGTGAAGAGTCAAATCCATCATATAGGAGGAGAACATTTTCAAAACTGAGGGTTCAATAAGCAAGGCTGTCAGGCTTGCTCTCAAGGTCAAGCCTTAATTTTTCAGACTAGTGATAGGGATTGTTTGATTTAAAAGAAATTCCACATGCCAACTACCCTCAGAGAAGAATAACTGAAATTTCCTTGCTTCATATATTACCTAACAATCCTTTGCATTAAATGGTGGTACACTGTCTGCTCTGATATTGTGCCAAATCCTTGCCTATTATAAATCATTCTTATCAAATTAATCTGTTTTTGTCATCTGAGGTTCTGACTCTTTTGACTTATAGTCTCCTCCTGTTTAAGGCAAACAAAACATCTCTCCAAGCTGTACAGCCCAAATTTATGTCTTTTGAAAACAAAGCTGATAAACTCCCCGTTAGACCAACAAGGCAATGGATGGAAAAGAAATACAAATATTTTTAAAGAATTATTAACTGCCACCCAGGGTTTACAGGCTTTTCTCTTAAGCAGTTTCATGAGTATCTGAATAAAAACTTACTTATACTTCTTAAAGGCAAGCAGGACATATCTAAAGAAACATTCAACCTAAGCATGGTATAGATCATATCAGGAGAGAGGGAGCATCAAACTCCTTAGAGAATTCTCCTTCTCAGCTGGTGTTTGTGGCTAAACTGAAATGAATGTGATGCACAAGGGTAATACAAAGGGTAACTGTGTGAAAATAGAGAAGCATGTGTGACAGATTGAACATAACCCTGTAAAAAACACACAGATTGAATTTGATTTTTAATCACTTCCCTGTGAACCTGCTGAGCCCCCTAGGGTTGCCTGGGGATAAGTGAAATACAAACCTGATCCATTTGGTTTGCTACAGCCTCTGGCAGTCTAAATGTAATTTCAACCAAATCAGAGCAGCAGCAGTTTATCCTTAGCCGGCACAGATACAAGAGATGACTCAAGAAGAAATGAACCGGTAACACATTTTGGAGCAAGAGGATATCTCTGTCTGTTTTGGAATTCCAAAACAAAAAGGAATGTAATTTGCTCCCTGTTTTGTAGCAGCTGAGGGCTGTTTTCCATGTGAAAACAGTAGCTGTAAAAGGGACATCTTGCTCCATTATGCATTTCCTTTCTTTGCTACAGGGATCACTGATATGGCTCTTAAAATTGGAAATTCAAGTTCCAGTTTCTTATCTCCTCTTCCATTGGAGCCCAAGAGCAGCCTTGATGTCTATTCACTGGTCATGGAATTCCTTTAACTGGGAAACAAGTTCTGCTCTGAAAGAGCAACTGGGACAAGCACTGGGTTGTACCCTTCCACACTCTGGGCCTCTGCTCTCTGTGGCCCCAAGACAGAAACACAAAGGATCAAGAGGAACAAGCAAAAAGGGCCTGGACAGGGCTTGGGGAATTCTTTCAGCTAGATCTACCAGCTCCCACACTTCATTTGCTTCTAATCAGCAATTACACTTTCACATGCTCTTTAGGAATTAGGCAGTCTGGAATCAGTGATGGTTTTAGACCAAAATGGTTGCTGTGGATATATCAAGAAAAACTGCTGAACTACTGCCAGCTCACATGCCCTATGCTGAATTTACCTGGCAGGCAGGTGCAGGGAAAGAAACTTGTTATTGCTTATCAAGAAGGTGAGAGCACTGCTACGCAGGCATGAAGGTGAGAGGATAGAAACAGGGCAAGAAATGAAATGCAGCTGCTGAGCTTTAAGAACTGAAATGATTACTTGAAAGTAGTTCGATGGATGAGTTGATCTGTTGTTTAAAGTGACAGAAAGTACTGTTCAGACAGGATTCAGAATTATTTCTTCCTGTTTTCTAAAGCAGGCACAGTAATTGCTTTAGTTCTCAGTTTGGAAGAAATGGCTAATTCTTTGGAAGAAGCATATGATGTAAGCCATATCTGATTTTTAATTCAATCCAGTGGAAATAAATCAATTTCAAAATAGCAGTATTGGATCTCCTTCCACACATTTTATTAATAAAATAACTCCAAAATAGAGACTCCTTGAAAGATGAGATTTTTTTATTTTTTTTTTAAAATGTCTGAGTTTCACCAGAACTTGAAACACCTTTTATAAAGAGTGTAGAAATTTACTTACGACATTTTCCAGAATTTTTCTCTCACTTGGCTCTTTCTCAGATTTTTTTTTTTTTAATTAGCAGGTATTTGACTAGAAATCAAAGTAGAAGGGAAGTGCCTAACATGACTCCAACCTGTGTTTTCACAAATTGTAATGAAAAATGAACAAAGGAGTGAGGCTTAGAAAGAGCAGCTGAAAGATTTTTAGAAGGTGCTAATCAACCAATTTGGTGCTTTCTACTTGCTATTGAATCTAGAAAAGGAAAAGCAAATTTCTTCTCTAAGTTTCTTATGACATCCATGTAGGTTTGGGTTCATTCCTCTGACTTTTGGAGTACCAATAAGGTCACTGAGTTACCAGCTCATTTGCTCCAGATTCTGTCTGTATTTAATAGACAGGTAGATGACTGGAAATTTTCAAAGGTGATTTTGGCTTAAAGGTGGCTGACTAATCTACTAATCTGCCTTTCTCTCCCTTGATCAGAAAACAGACTGAGGAAAAAGGTATCTTAGTAGTGGGCTAAAATAAGCACTTACAGTTAAGTGGAATCAATCCAGGTCTACAGAGTTTTGTTTTACCACTGAACCTATCTCCCTCATACTTCTTTCCTGTATACAGCTCCTGTTTGAAACTAAATTTGGCAAAGATACGTTTTAGTACTGCCAGGCTTAACTTTCACTGACAATTTATTCATGCAAAGCTTTTCGTTTTCTCAGTGTTCATTCAGGTATGACACTTAAACTGAAAAAGCACATTTTCAACGGGATGCTCAAAATTTATACATGTTTTGTAAGCAAAACTTATACATGTAAATCATATTTTCTCAAGTAACTAAATTTCAATAATCTATTGAAACTTAGATCTGTCCAAGGTACATACATAAATATGGTTTCCCCTTATAAGCCATATTACTTGTTCCAACAAATATTTATTACCAAAAAAAGCTGTAAAAGAAATTTTGAAGTGGATTATGTCTACTTAATAGCCTTTTTTTCTGAATGCATGCCTAATTAATGTAACATGTTAAATAATTCTTCCTGTTTGGTACAGGACAATAAAGCATGTGTTAGTGGGTGGAACATTAAAAGTAAATCATGATTCTTCATTCTGCTCTCTAGTGTCTCAAAAAAATTCTGTCATCTGAAGCAAATTACTTCAAATTGTGTTAGACTTGTAAAGGTGAGTTCTATAAATCAAGCTTTTACATTTTTTTCATAAAAAGAGGCCAAGAAAGAGACATCATTGCAGTTGGTCCATGGAGATATTAAGCTTTACTATATTCCTTCAAACATACCCCACCCCATTCTGGTTTCTGAGGACCTGAGCTTTTTCTTAGGCCCCCACCTGTTCTCTCCCCAGTATTTCCACAACTCTATCTTAGTATTTGAGCTTATTTTAAGATAAAATTTGTCTTTTTCTTCTTCTTGGGCTATGCCTTTCACATTGAGCACTAACTGCTCATGGTTCTGCAGATCTAATCTGCAGCTCTTTGAACAGGGCTATACAGTCACCAAGAGCTCTCCAAACAGAAAGGGATTCTTCTCTAAATAGAAAGCTGAAATATGGTACCAGGCAAAGTTCTATTTTACCATAGAACCTTTCTAACCCTTGGAGGGAAGTAGGGCCTGCCTTGTTTAGATGAGTTTTGTAACTGACCAATAATTTGGCCTGACCCATCCCTGATAATTTGGCCTCCCACATCTTCTGAATTTGAGGTGGGGTGGAAGACAAAGGCAGAAGTACACATTTAAGTGCTTACCAGGTTTGAATGAAGGCAAATTTTGATGCTTTGACTGAAACCACTGTCTTTCACCTTGACTTAATAGATGGAACCAAACTCTTTCCACCCTTTGATTCTCATCTACATAAATATTCAAAATATTTCATTTTCCTGGAGTCCCTTAATCCAAATTTACAGACCTTGACTTTTATTTGTTGAAAACAGGGGGAACATCTGGATGCAAAATCATAGAAAGTAAGTAGTTTTAGTATCATTCTCACTCTTAATTATTAGCTGATATTTGGCTCTCTCCTCTTTGTCTGCATCAGTCCCACACACCTGAGTAACTGACACATTCCACAATGCCAGGAAAATACAGAAACTTGATATCCATCATAGCCTCAGATTCCTGTTTATCATTACTCTACACTAGGTCCTTAACAAATAAAAAGGAAAACATCCTGTCTCTAAGAGTTTTGCAACATAAAAACATCAGGAAGGGTCCAAGAGCAGATGGCAGAGGATGCGGAGTACAAAGAAGGAAATCAGAATTCTAGTGCACGCTACAGATGGTAACATTCAGGGTCAGACTGGACAGGGCTCTCAGTAATCTGATCCAGCTAAAGATGTCGGTGCTTGTTGCAGAGGGCTGGACCAGATGACCCTGTAGGTCCCTTCCAGCCCAGTCTGCTTTGTGATTCTGTGTCCCTGTGAACCTGTTTGCATGAGCACAGACTGGGGCATTACAGCGACTCCAGGAAAGAGAAGCAGGGTAAAAAGGTGAAAGCAAACAGCTTTCCACTGAGCTCAGCTGATTAAAGCACATTCCTGGGGATCATACAGCAGGACTCAGGAAAGGCTTCTTAAAGTTCCACACATTTTTCAGCTGCGTTTTTTCCTAGCGGTGTGACGCACTTTGAGAAGCACCTGTTGTCGATAGGAGCACATTTTTTTCTTATTGCAAGTATATGAAACAGAAGATTTCTTTGTTACAGAGGGGCTCTGTTGAGAAGAGAAAACAAATCAGAGTCAAGGGATGCAGTCCAAACCAAAGGTTCCCATCCCTTTGCTCACCATCTGTGTAGTCAAAGATAGCAAAGGCTTCCTTGCCATTGAATAATGCAAACTTGGGGACTTCCTTGACGTCATTGTGAAGGGTGGGTGGTCTGTATGGGACAGCTGGCAGCAGGCCAGTGATCAAACACTCTAGAAGATCTTCAGTGGTAAAAGCACAAAAGGTAGTTCATGAAGAAACTGTGCAAGTCTTTAAGCAAACTCGTATGGTCTTTAATTTTTAAAAGAATATTTTACTCAGATTTGCTATTTTTCTAATAAATTAATTTCCACATGCCAATCTGTAAAGCTTAGCAGAAAATGTTTTAAACCAAGCAGGCATCCAGGAATAAAATCTAGAATGCCATATAGATAGGTATGAAAAAGATCTGCTTATAGGTTTCTTTGAGCTATCGAAACTCCTAAACTCCAAAACTGCTAAAACAATGATGGAAATGCTGGAAGAATTGCAGCTCTCTTCCTGTTCCAATTCCAGGCACAAATTCTGTGAGGAAGAATGATATTTTATAAATCATTTCCAGCCCCTTTGCAGAAACAATGCAAGTACGTGGAAGTTCAATATTTCCTAAAGCCTGAAGTGACCTCTAAGAATGAGTTTAGAAAAATTACTTCTTTTTTTTTTTTCTAAGCTAATGAGCACCAAGATGACATTGAATGCAAAATCAACAGATGCTAACTGAGGCATCTTTTCAGGGTTATCATGGTTTTATTTGGTATCTGATTCAGCATTTCTAGAAGTCAGGGTGAAGGTTTTCCATAATGTAGGAGTTAAAAGAGATTCTTCCATTAGATTCATTCACTGACAGTTTGCTTTATTTACTTTGGTGCTGGACAGTCCTAAATCAATCTTCATTCACACCAATGGTTTCAAGAAATATATTTATCCTTTGTCTTCCTTCAATTGCTTTTAGATTTTATGTGATAAAAATGGGGAGATTAGGTAAAAATGGACACAGAGCAAAAGCAAAAATACTAGGGAGGAAAATAGAATGAGTTTCCCTCACAAAAGGATTCCACCAATTAACAAAATATTGCTTGTAGGGATCTGTCATTTTGGTGTTAACTTGAACCAAGAAATTACTCTAGATCTACAGCCTTTCCCTGTGGAGGAAGATCAAGACTGTAGGCCAGGTTATTCTTACAGGTGAAGGATGGAAGGTCTGCTCTCCACAGCCTGATGATGTGTTCAGAAACATCACGAGGCACCAGCTGTTCCTTGAAGAAGTTTATGATGAAATGGTTCAGAGGCTTTATTGGTGGTGAATAAAGAATTCAGTGATAAAGGAGAATCAGTTTTTACCTCAACACAGAAAATGCAGATGTCTATTTACAGAGTTTATAAATATATCCCTATAGGTATATCGTAAATGCAACAAATGAGGCAGAATGCCTATAAAGAAGGTTACCATGTGGTGATTCTGAGTATCTCAAGAGCATGCTAAGGATGGTTTCCAAAACTAGTGCAAGTTACTTCCAGCAGCTAATTTAACCTCTATGTATTTGCAGCTCTCTTTAGTGTCAGCTGGTAAGTCCATCTCTGAAAACTTGTAAGCAGTCATGCTTTCCTTGTCATGCTGTTTCACTGCTCACCTGAAGCTGATCTGAATGTCAATGTCAGGGCAAATATAGGACACTCTTGCTGCTCTCACAATTATTTGCAAATCAGATCAGCCTTAAGCTATCCATGAGGACATTGCTGTGATTTGTGACTGCACACAGCCCGTTCCTCAATTCCCTCAAAGCCCAAATTTGAGATGCAGTAATATCATCTTCACCTTTGCTGCTTTTCAGATGATTTGCATCTTTAAAGGTCAGGTCTTGAGCAGAAGATATTAATGTCTAATACACTGAGTTTTCTGAAATTATAGCAATTCTGGCTAAAAATGTGCAATGAAAAATGTTGGGCCTGAGTGGATTTCAGAAGAAAGAAGATGTTAAGATGCATGAAGGAACAGAAAGAAGTCAAATAATATTCCTTAAATAGTAATGAGTAAGTCAGATATCGGCATCTTTACAGGAATGTGACATATTAAAATCCAAGTATCATTCTAAATAGTTTGTGGTGGACAGAAATATGTTTAAAACACATCGTAGAAACATACAGTTCAAAGATGTAAAATGATATGTAAATCCTTTGGCACCTTTTTTATTCATTTCAACCTTGCAGCCTCCTGTTTCAGAACAAAAAATCCTTCTCTTCATATTTCAGTGACAATGAGTGTCACCGAAAAAGTCATAATTCACTATGCCTTAGGATTTGTCCTCTGCTTTTGCCAGCAGTAGCGGAAGAAAAAAATGGAGAAAAAGGCATTTATGCTCTATCAGACAACAACCTACTTTCCAAGAACTGCTGTGAGACGTACATCTCTCCTGACATCATGGCTATATTTGTCCTAACAATGAAACAAAATAGCAATGCAGTAATATTTCATACCTCTGTGGCGCCATTTAGATGTTGAGACCAAATGCTTCACAGTTAGACAGTACTTGCAATAGCAGTAGCTTAAAATGATGAAAACCATGGATTTAATATTGGCAGTTCAAAAAGGTCATGTGCTGGGTGCAAATAGTGATTTATTTGCACTTTGAAACAGCTGCAATGTCAGAACATTTCACCAGAAGTTATCAGATGTTAAAGTGACTCATTCTGGAGAGAAGAGCAGAAGATGGTCCTGAAAAGGCGAGCAACCATGTAAAGACAAATTTTTCTGTGGATTCTGTGGGAGGAAAAAACCCCAAACCTCACGACCTCAAGCAGTATTTAGTGTGAGAGATACGAAATTATACACACGTAGTAGAACTGACAGAAAAAGAGGTATTGTATAAATAACCATCAACAAAAAGAAGATGGGAGATGGAAAAATACGTTATCTCTCCTTCACATTTAGAAGATTAGAGAGATTAAGGATCTTACCCAACAAACTAAACCCTGGATTCCAGCCAACACTCTATTCCCTTGTCTCTGCTAATGTTCTTGTCTTCGATGTGCCCCCAAGGAACTCTGATACTGGTGGGGTTTTTCCTCCTGCAGTATTGCACCTTCTGAGCTCCAGGACTGAAGAGTAGAGGTTAAAAAGTTTGTCCTATATCACACAGCAGGCCAGTGAAACTGTGGCATTCCAATTACTCATGTTTTGCACTATGAGCCCTTAGGACACCATGCCTGGCTGCTACATCATGTCATGTCAGCTGCTCCTGGCTCAGGATAGTGAACAGCACATGTAACTCAGACGGTTATAGAGTGCAAATCATCATCTCATAAAAGAATGCACAACATTAAAACAACTCAAAGAGTAAAACAAAAATATGTAAAAAATTAGTCTAAAAAATTAGAGTGGAAACCAGCAAATTTTACATATTTTAAGATAGACAAAACTTCCAATTTCTTACTGTAAATGCAGTCTGAAAGTCTTAGAGAACTTAATCCTGTCAAAAGCATCTGCTTTGCACATGAAACTGAACACTATTTTCAATGTCAGTATTCCTTTAAATTTTGAGACTTTCTAGTAACTCTCACATTGCTTTCTGCCTGTTCTTTATTGTTTTCACACCCCAGAGTAAGTGACCATGTATTGAGCTAAACCTTGTGAAGATAATGACTGCAGTGCACAGGTCTTCATTGGCAAAACTGTGAGGATGAATTATATTTTTCTGTTGAACGAATACTACAACAGTAAAAGACAGCAACAGAAAACACAAACACAGCAAACACAAACAGCAACTCAGTGGAACTGACTACAAACCAACTAAAAAAATTCCTTCAAGAACACAACACCAAACATAACAAGAAACTGTAAATCAGTTTTGAGGACTTGGAGGTGGCTGGCATGGGGCTTAGTACAGTAAATAAAGTATTGTCTCATCTCTCATTCAGGAAAACACTCTCTGCAAATAAAAACACTTGAATCTATCATCCAATTTTCCTTGTACCTGGAAGAGCTTGCAGGACTCTGCTAAACATTTGGGGCAGAAAGCAGAAAACCAAGCAGAAAGATAAAATTCTTTTACTGCAAATGGGCCAAGGCAGGAGGGGAGGAGGATGAGCTAATGGTTTTAATGTCAGCTGTGATGAGGAACTGCAGAGCAGGCACTTTTCCACTCGTGAGCTGAGCAGCAGCTCCTCTTCCATGGCTGCTAAGTCTGGTGTCACACAGACTTGACCACAGGGCTTACCCTTGGTAAAATAATAAAGCACTCACATAAAGACTCTAAAAATTATTCTAGACATTCCTCTGGAAAAGCTACAACAAAAATGGGAATAAACGCTTTTAGATATAGTGAGGTGCCTTTTTTTAAAACCAGTTTGTACAGTACACCTAACTTTAGCAGAATTCTCAATATCTTATGTACATTAATAATTTTAAATACAATTATATATGTTTGTATTAATTCCTAGAGATGGCATAGACTTTGGCAATTCTATAAAAATCATGCTATGTATCAAAAGTTACACAATATTAAGGCACACTCAAGAGACATGGACTCCAGAAGGAAAATGCAAATTCACAACAATGTTATAAAGACTGAATCCCAATTTGATTTTTCACTCTGCTAAATTTGAACTTTCCGATTACTCACAAGTCTAATATGTCCCAAGTCAGGCTCAGACTTATACTTGGAAATTCCCAGTGTTTGGTTTTGTTTGGTTTTTTTTAAATTGAAGAATATTTATCACACAGAAATAAATATTACAAGCTCTCTAATATGCAAACGTTGTTCCAAATTTTTGGGAAGAGGTTAAGTCTCCAAACAGTTTCTGATTTCTTGGTAATATATGATCCATGGTCACTCTATCTATGGAAAAATTAAGGCAAAGAGAGAAGAAAAAAAAATCAGACTAATTTTGTTTCAGGATGAGAAAACCACTTACTTTTTCTATTGTTATTTTCTCATGCCTTTCTTAGAAAGGAAGAGCTCCAGATCATGGGATGAGTGTCACTGATTTCAGCAAAGTTAATCCTGCATATACCAAGACTGATCCCATAAATCACATGTTCACTAAAGAAAGGGAGTGTAATGTTTTTTATGAAAACAGTGGATTCCACCCCCTGTAAGTGGGGCAGGCAGAGCCTGAGTAAGGACAGATCCCTGTATAGAACATAGCTTACCATGTGTGTGGTACAGAATGCTTGCACACAGGCAAACCACCTGAGGGGGCTACAAAAAATCAGATTATTACACCTGGGGCATGGGGTGCAGGGCAGCAGATTCTCTCTAATGGGCTGAATTCAGTACGGGGCGGGTATTGCCTCAGCATCCATTTGTAGATTATGCACTGCATTAGGGAATAATTACCTTTGGGGACGGTACAATTTATGAAGTTCCTGAAATCAAAAATGTTTGGTGTACTTGTAAAATGTTTGCCATGCTGACACTCTTCTCTGTTCACTGTTATGACAACAGGAGGTTTGGGTAGACCTTAGGCAAGATGGCTGTTCTGTGCTTTTGTACAGCTGAAAATGAAAGACCACTATGAGTTAAGTTACAGTACATCAGCTCTAAATTAGTATTAACCTGTATGGTATCCTTGAACAAAATTTTCATTTCCTTGCCTTACAAAATTTTAGTTATTCTATAAACGTAGTGTAAATACTGCAAAATTTGACCAAAATAAAATCGTTGAGTGTATGTGAAGTCCTGATGTCAACCAATTACTAATGAGGCAAAACCAGCATCTTACAAGAAAAAGTCCTGGACACTTTTCTGTAAGTTCTTCCTTGACAAAGGCTGGGCTGAAAACTCAGTTCCATGGAAAAAACTAGTTCTGCCAGTCATACTATGGATCTGGCTTCCACCCTGGTTCTTAATTTGTAATCTTGAAGAAATGGTGTTTAACAAATATAATGAAGTGTGGAAAGTAGCTGAAAATATATGTTTAAATAGAAAAGTGTGCTAAATGCTCATCTTTTACAATATATGTTCATTCCTGAGTAGATGTCATGAGGAAACATGAACACCTACACTTTTCAGAATAAACTACTGAGAGTGCTTAGGTAACCAGCCTGAGCTTAAGCTTGGGTAGTACTCCCTCACAAATACAGCACCAACTGGATTATCTTCTGTGGCATTTTTGTATCATAGAGCAATATTTTCATTGGGAATATGATCAACGTTTTTTAAAAGATTCGATTTCTCTTTTATATGCTTAAATTAACTTGTCCAATATGATGTGCAGCCCCTGAAAAAGTACTAGATGTTATACTAGAATGTAGTATAATGTTATAACGTTATACTAGAAGCCTAAAACACTTGGGTAGTGAATACAAAATTCTTTAGTAGATGAAGCTCTAAAATCCTAGTTCTTTTTAAAGGATTAACTCTGTCCAGCATTTCTGAAACACCACACATGCTACAGAAAGCTTAACTGAGATACAGGTAAAAGATATGAACTCCTGAAACAATTAGTTGTTGTTTATGTCCTGCTCTGGGCAGAATGGCAGAGCCAGCACTCAGGTTTCCCAAGCCAACTGATAACACAACCTTCCCATGGCAGTTCTAAGGCTGAAGATACGTCAGCATGGAATCACTGAGGTCACTTCTCTCCTTTGTTATTCCCCTTTTTGGCTCTCTCCTAAATTCAAAATTGTTTTAAAGCTAACAGGATTTACAATCATGTAAATAAAGGACATTATATTAGCTTGCATATCAGATATGCTTGTTTATTCTGTCCAAGGAAGAGCTAGCAATAGCATTTTCATGACATCAGAGGCGAAGCAAAGGAAGCCATTCCAACTAATTAATCTCAGTATTGTTTATAAAAAAATATAGGCAACTGATCTGTGTAATTGTTCTAAGGAGTCACAGTTTGCACACTATGTTTAAACAACATATGACTATTAAGGGCAACTTTGAGGATGGATTTTTAATTCATCAGAACAAGGAACTTTTCTGAGTTTATTCAAAGTGTGAGGTCCACAATGGTGGATATACAGAAAATTTTCATACTTGTCTGTGATTAAAGCCCAGGTGAGTTTGTGGAAGGAATGACAAGCTTTGTCTAACACTAAGTAATTTGTGAACTGTGTAGCAGAATGTTAATGAGGATTAAAATGATTAGGAAACTAGATTTCCACTAATATTACAAAATTTTGTGCAGAGACAGTAGAACTTAAATAATTCTGAAATATTTTTCTCATTTTCTTCTACCTGATTTTCATATGAATATTTGTAACTTCTAAAGGGATTTGCTGAACCTGCAATACACTGTATGTACAGAAACACTGAAAACATCACTGGGTTAAAATGTGGCTTAAATATGGGAATTAAATGATGTAACTAACACTGCTTCACAAACACCAAGTGTTCAAAATTCACTTTTTGTTTTCCGTGTGAGATTGAGTTTTATAGTGATTTGGGGGCAGCTTATTTAAGTTAAAATTAATTTAACAAGCCTTCTAAGAAATTGCATGTCAGAGTTTTGTTTTGATTATGTAACAAATATGTTTAGTAATCCTTCATACTTTACTTTAAACTTCATTGAAAATATCAGGGGGAACTGAGCTATAAATGGAGCAAATTGATGCCAGCTAATACCATTACCATTGCAATTTTTTTCCCTCCTGTATTTAATCAAGTAATCACTGCATCTTTTCTCTAGCTTGCTTTCTGTCAATACATGTGGATCAGTGATTTTTTACATGTACACTGGATAGCTAGTAGCATCTAGGTCAATTTAACTGTAGTGTTCATGATGCTACTGAACACAGAACTAAAGCCTAAATTTGCTGGGGAATCTGTAGTGTGGGAAGGATATCTGGTTGTTCTCTATCCTTGCATGCTGTTTTTCAAGCAGAAATCCTTTCCATCTAATAATTTTAAAAAATAGAGTACAGATGTGTCTTTCACCCTCTATACTCTATAGAATTCTCCCTCAGTCTAAGCTACCTGCAAGTGGTTCCTTTTCTCCTCAGTGCCTGCAGCTCAGGAGCTGAGCCCACCTCTCCTTAATGCCCCTGGGCTTTGGTGGGAACACTGCTACCACCTGCAGCTTCCCATGGCTCCCTTCAATGGTTTTCAAATCATGCTCCTCCTGCCTCTACCTGATTTCCCTGCAGCCCACTGGGTCTTCAGCCTTCCAAATTCCTTGTTGTCACTGCCCTGTGGGAAGAGAGGGAATGCATCTGAGATAGGCGATTTCTTTCACCAGAGACTAGGAAAGAACATACCTCTTTTCAGTTCCAAAGACATCTTTGAATTTTTTTTTCCATAATGTTTGAGATGTACCAAAAGTAATTCAGAAGAATCATAATTCACTAGTCAGCAGCTGCCAGCATTTAAAATGGCACCGCCCAGGGCCATTTTGGCCCTCAACAGGGCCTCAGCCAGGCCCGTAACAGAAGCACACACCAAAAATCACTGTTAATACACTAAAGTAATCTACTTTTAGTGCTGTTCAGTTGAGTTTAAGGGGGTTGGTACTTCCAAAGTGCTTACTGGCTTGTAAAGTTAAAATTTAGCCTTGAACAGCCACCCACACAGCTCCTGAAGGAGAGGCCTTCCTCCCCACACTGCCCCAGTGTCTCACCGCCATCCACAGCATCCAGCTCTCACTCTTTGCTGTCTCCTCCCTTGTTCTCCTGCGCCTCACTCCACTTGTTCTTCTCACACGCTGTGTGGAGACAGGGCAACCATTTTGTTGTCTTCCAAGCCACTGGCAGTATGGGGAGGTGGCAGACATTTTGTGTCTAAGATGATTAAGGTGTTGAAAGCTCTGTGAAAATTTTAAAAAAATCACTAGATCCACAGAGGAATAGTAAATTCTGCTAACTCTGGCTATGGTGTGACTTTTCAGAGAATTTCTTTCAGCTGCCAGCTGAGCTAGGTCAGAAACCTTCTGTCAGTGGCCTGTGGCCAGCACAGGGCCACCGGACCTGTCACCCAGCCAGTCTGTCCTTGCAGAACCTGCTGAGGATAAGGAGCGGGGATGACAGTGGAATTCCTGTGTTTACATAGCATCTATTTAATCGAAATAAAGTTTTGCTGTCATACCTTCCTGTTTTCAGAAGTTATCCAGCTCTGAGCTTCCTAATCAAAAGAGATGTGGCAGCATGCCATGGAGCAGCCTCCCTTCCAGCATGTAGCCCAAAGTATTTCCAAACCCCAAACTGTGACTAGAAACACATGTCTTGGGTGAAAATTTGGCTTTTTTGCTATGTGCATCAGAACATACATTCATTCAAAAGAAAACACAGAAATAGCAGGCACCAAGGCCCACAGGCCGCTTTGGAGAAAACCCCAATATGGAATGAAGCCAACCAAAAACTCCAAGGCTTCACTTGTTTTTCAACAGATAGATATCTATCCAGGAGGGATGTATCTCATCAAGTTGCACAGTTGAATCTTCATGTATTTAAATTAATGTCTGAATTTGCTTTCAGCACACTATAAATTCAAAGGCCTCATACATATAGCATTATAAATCTCTACTTTACTGTGTGCAGTAAAAATGAGGTAACAGGTCCTCTGGGTCCTTTGGTTGGTGGCATGTGTGATCCTAGTCCTTTCATGCTTCACCTGAGGGCAACATGAAACAAAATCCCAAATACACTGGAAATCTGACTGCCTGGAATTACTTCCAAAAGGAATTTTTGTTCCTACAGATTTTAGTTTGCAATTAATAAATAACAGTAATACAAGGTCCAGGAGTTCTGTCAGCAATCTAAAGGCATACTTTATTAATTTCAAGGATCCAAGAGAAATATTCCTGACTTGGGGCTAAGTGGAAGTTTCTTAGCAGCATAGCATTGCTTTTTTCTGCATAACAGGTGAGTGACATGCTCCTGACTTGGATCAAGCTGCTCACACTGTGGAAAAGGGAAAAAGGGAGAAGGTTTGAGGCTCTTGACATGAAGAGGAGAGGGTGCAGATAGCTGTCATTGCTTAGAGGTGCAGTGGTTCCCCCAGCCACAGCTGCTGTCCACGAGCTCTGGCACTCACCTCTGGCAGCAGGGATGCTTAAAGATTCCTACAGCACGAAAGATAAACTGTGAGATTGTGGTCATTTGTTCACAACAGCAATCCACTGCCTTGATTGATGCTAGGACTGTCCCCAAATTCAGCAAATTATACTTGAAAATCAAGCTCTCTTCATCAATGAGCGTGTTTTCAATGAAAATTTTGCAATAAAAAGTAATAAACTTTTTATTGTAGTTGCTAAAAGTATATCAGCTCACTGAACCCAGTGGTACTTTTGTCTTAATGCTTCTATAAATCAGATGATTATAACTTCACTATCCTCTGTTATCCAGGTGTCAGAGTTGAGGCTCACAGGAATCCTTTTCTTGGCATCTGTGAATCTAAAATTCAAGTCATAATTTGTTATATTTAAATGTCATGCAAACGTGGATTTGACTAAATCTCAGGTAAAATCACTAGATGCAACAGAGTTTTGATGTGTATGTGAGCTCCATGCCCAGACATGCCCTAGAAACTGCAGCTGAGCTGAGCCGTGGGCACAGTGCTGAGACCGGAATCCCCTCTGCCTTGCATTCAGCATGAGCCTTGGATTCCCATGACACACTCCCAAAAGTCTGCCCAACATGATTCCTAGGAAAATTTCAGGCTGCAAAATTTCCATCCATGTCAACTACCTACAAGCCTGAATTCAAAACCCTTCTGTGAAATGCTTTATTTTGTATAGAGGCAAACTGAAAATGGAAGAAATGGTGATGTGAAATATTTTACCAAACCACCAAGACTCACTCTGAAGTTGAGCACGATCCTTTTCTCAAAAGCCAGCATGACCTTGATATTGAGATCATGTCTGGAAATTTTTGCCACTTTATGCATGAAAATGTTTTCCTCATAGCTAAAGATGAACAGTGCATACTTTTTCGTTTTATTTCCTGGTGCACATCTGGACATTTACATTTGCCAGCCTGAGCAGTGTGGTTTAAATAAACATGTAAGTGTGACTTTTGGGGCCTTGTCACACTTTAATTGTGTTCTAACAAATCTCCATAATAGAGGTTGAGGGTTATTATTGCAAGAGACCTCAGTGACATGATGAATCATGAATCTGTGTATGAGTCGGTCTAACTCATTTTATCTCTATAGTTGTTTTTGCCATTGAAGAAAATTATGTGGACATATTAACCTACACATGAACCAGCTGTTTTTTGAAAAATTTTCTTAAAAAACGATCCTCATCTGGACATACCAAAGCTAAGACTACACAGGTTTGCTTACAGGTTTGCTGTGTGTCATGTCTCTACACAGATAACTCACATTGAACATCAACAATCCAACAGTTTTCAAAAACTAAAAGCATATTTGTAAATCTAAAAATAGTGAGAAACAGAATCTTAGATGATTAACTTAATCTTACTTCCTACTCTAACTATATCAAGGTATAGTCTGTGTTATGTGTAGGAGTCTTTGAAGTACAAAGACACAGAAATATTTCTTCTTTCCATGTTAATGAGGAGTCTGTGTCTCCTCTGGGCGCTCAAGTGAAATTGAACAGAAAGCCAGGCCTAGCCAACTGAAAAATCAATTACTTACACAGGGCTATATGCAAATATGAAGAATTGAATTTTTCACACCTGATTGGTGAGTGTAATTGCATGCAATCTTAAAAGCCTATGGACCTGAGCTCCAGTTTGTGCAGTGTTTACATACATAAATTGGACAAGTAACTTCATGTTAAATTAAATTTTTGCCCGCTTCATGGTTTGGCAGTGGGAAATTTCCCACCAGTATCTCTGGGCATGCCTGCATCAGACTATTTTCCACATTTACTCTTTCTGCATTTTTTCTTCAAGAACTTGCTTTCCAGTTGATGTGACCTTTCCTGACAACACTGAGAAATGTTCCAGTTCTTTGTGTTTTGCTGGCTATTATTTGCTGACTAATCTTTGCATGTGTTTATCTATCTTTTAGAATGTTTCCATTCTCTGCTGTCTTCCTGGTTGGCACTCTGTGCATCCAAATGATTCTTCTACTCTTCTATGTGTGGCTGTTCTATTATCCAGGATTGTGGAGGAAAATGATAAAGAGACTAACAAGGTATATGGCCTAGTTATTGACGATAAGCAACTCTTCTTGAAAGCCAGGACTTCTTGCTGACACAGTGACTCCCCCCAAATATTTGTGTAGAAATCTGAGGAGGATGTATATTATTATATTATTAGCCTTCTGAAGAACCAGAGGGATGCTGGCTTTCAGTGCACAAGACAGACAGCATGACAGAACTGCACAGCAAGGACACATAAACAGGGATTTCCCTTCCACGATTTTGGAGGAGTTTACTTGGTTCATCATTCTTGCACATTTCTTCAATCTTCCTTGTATTCCAAAGAGTCTGTTCTAATAGTATTAAATCCAAATATTAATTCCCAAAACTGTAAGGCTGCCTGCAGACATGCAGTGTAATTAAAGACCTATCCCCACCCAATCCACTCTCCCCTTGCCTCACACTCAAGGCTGCTGCATGGCTGAATGCTAAATGTGTCCCACTTCACACTGTAAAGCCAGATGTTGTTGCCCATTAGTCCAGACCATTACTTCACACAACCAGTAACAGTATTTGGTTCATGGAAGGAAGATTCATAATTTGGCCTGAGAAAATGCAGCCTAAATAAGGAAATGTTAACACCCAGAGACAGGGCCTTTCCTTCTTTTACCCATTTTCTACAACCAATATAAACAAACTGCCAAGACACCCAAAGTGAGCTTTGTTATTATCTGCTAACTACTGGACTTGTGAGATGGAAAAAAGATGATAGGCTGAAAATCTACCAAAATCACAGAAGAAAGTGAAAGCAGATGATATCTTATTCAGGAGGAAAGAAAGTTAAGGATCTATGTGACAGCTTTGGGCAACAGAACTCTTATATGAGAGCATTTGCCTGCAATACAATAGTGCCCAAGGGCAGAGGCAAACAGAGGAATCTCTTGAAGCTGAAGAAGAGGCAAATGATTTTGCACAAGTGCAGTTATTACTGCTGGCTTCTCAGGACCACAGCAGACTCAGGCAATGAAACAATCCAGTCATAAACATGAGTTGTTGAGAATGCTACCTGCTAGAGGGCAGATTTTCTATGCAGCACCTTCACCTGTGTATCTCCATCTCCCTTAATGCCACACAGAGCTTCTGGGGATGGTACATGACCTGCCTGAAAGTTAAGTTTGTTGCTGAATTCATCAAGGAACAGGTAGAAAGTTGGACCTTCCCCAGATTTTTACTCTTTTTCAGTGGTTATAGAGTTTATATGTCTTCTTGCAATGTTTAATTATTAACACATTGTACATTGTTAACATCTGATCTAATTCTTGTAAGGCAAAGCACCTGAGGCTGAATGCATAGTGAGTGGCTGATAAAACCATTGATCCTCACAAACATCAGAAAAGTAAAGTATTGTGAAGTACAGTGGTCTCCACTGCCAAAGCAATATATTTAACCTATGTTGTTCTGTGAAAAGTCATTATATTTTCCATAATTCCATATTTCCATAATTCCTATGCATATGAAGCATATGGTGAATTAAGTCACTTTATTTTGATGCTCCATGTAGGAACTCAAATACTCTCTGAATTTGTTGTTATTGCCAGTTGCCATCTGGGAACACCTCTTGTTCTTTGACTCCATGAGATATGGTCTTTTTACTCATCAATCTGGAGCAAGCAAGCAGGCACTTAAAGGGAGGTAGGGTTCACAGTCAGCCACTTAAGCACTCTCTTTTCATGCTCCAACTCTTAAATCCGCCATCTCCACTGTCAATCTGTAGTTTCCCAGGAAAATATAACACTTCTTTCTGTGCAGGACTCTTGCTTAAGGGCAAGGGGAATGGTAGGTCTCTTTTTCCAAAACAGTAGCAATAATTTGAATACTGTGAGTATCCCCTGAGGATTTTGGAGCAATGTCTCTTTTCTGTTCAATGGATACATGGGTTTTTGACTGTGGTGTTGGAGAAGCCACCATAGTGAGCAAGCAGGCCATCAAAACCTATACAGAAACTTCTGTTTCACATTTCTTTAGAATGTTTCATCTTGGTGCAGCAGGCAAAGTAGAGGCACATGGATGCTATTAAGACACTAAAATCACATGGGAACAAGCAGTAGCACCACCAGGAATCTCCTGTGCCTTTTGTGTTTTATGGTCCATGCTGCTGTGCTGTTGCCATTTCTGTAAGGTTGGCATGGCAGAGATCCCAAGAACAGAAATGATCACAGTTCTTATATTGTTATTGTCCCACTAACCATTACAGATCTACAGTACAGTGCAGTTCCCCAGCATGTTCAATCTTTTACCTGTGCCTAGAAAATGAATTTATTTCAGAAACTGTTTATTCCTGCTTAGTATTCCCATCTTCCTCCTGGTGCCACCACTTTATCAGAGCTGCTAAATGACTTGTCAGAATCCTGTGTGTTTTCCACACACAAATCCACTCAGTATGGAGATCTCAACTCTTTTGTTTGAGAGGCTCCTAGGGCCATGGCAGAATGAAGAGTTCCCTGATGGCAACTAGAAAATGCTTTGGTTCATCAAAAGAAGATGAATCACTGCAAATGTATAGTTTGACCACAAGTCCTGCAGTTCTGGCTGATTCCAGCTGGCTCTGCAGTGCAGTCACAACACATTGCAAGAGAGGATCCAGAACACAAACAGCTAGCTCACCATCTGGAAAAAAGCACAGGAATCCTGCCCAGAATAGGCCCCTGCTGTCTTTATGCCATTGTTACAGAAATTAAGTAGGAAACAGCTGGCCATGCGGACACAGTTATTGCAGAATATCACTTCTGCAATAGGGTAGCAAAAAAGGTCACTGAAAATGTCAATGTGAAATGAGATTTTCATATGCACATGACTTGGTCAGCTTGCAACATCTATTTTAGAGGTGGAGCTTGACTTCTTTCACTGCTGTCGTTTGCCTCCCTACTAGATTAAACCTCAGCACTAATGACAAGGAAGAATTCTGCACTCATTACAGGGATAATAATAATAAAAGATAATGATAATGTGTTAAAGTTTTTGCTGATTTTGCATTCAAATAGCATTGCTATTTGAGAACTGTTGCTCAGGACAAACTACTTCTTCATGTCTGAAAGCCTCAAGACAGAGAAATTAAAGTTAATTATCTTGTCCTGGTAAAGTAAGTCTTTAAGTACCCCTCTTTTTCACTAGAGGACATTTTGGAAAAGTTTAGAGAAGAGTTTGTTTCAACTCTGCTTTGAAGGAAAAGTCAAAATACAGTAGGAAGAAGAGAATGCTGAACTCCTTAGAAGAGAAACTTAAACCAAAAGACTGCTTAAGCATGAGGAAACTGAAACAGGCAAATATACAGATGGCTTATTGTGTGACTGGGTTTGGAGATCACTTGTGCTACCAGAAGTAAAGATTAATAGATTTGGAACTTTTTCAAGGCCTGTGTCTGCTTCCACCATTGTGCATCTGTGAATACATGAACTCTAAGTCAGACTGTCCATGAAATGGAACTCAGTGAAAGGTTATGCTCAGGCACGGGGGAGCCTGTGGCTGCTCTGCTAATCACAAAGTCTAAACTCAGGGACCACAGCCTTCCAGCTCTCAGAAATGGATTATTAAGCACCAAAATCAGAGGGAATAACAGAATAAACATTTTACTATTCTCAGCAACCTCAGGAATGTGCAAAAGTGGTGGCTTGATAATTTTCTTGAGCACTTTGCAGAAGTCCCCTTTTGACACAGTATAAATCCCTTCAATTTTTCTCTTCAGATTTTTAAATTAAGAAGGTTGCTTGCAAATATGCAAATGTGCTGTCAGGTTTGCATTACCTGAGACAGAGAGTTTTTGGTTCACAATAGGGTAAGAGCTTTTGATCAGTACTCTGTAAATCCTTGCATGAGAAGGAAGTAGAACTTTTTTCAATAATTTGGTTTAGGGTTGGTTTAGATTAGTGCACCTACAGACAGACAGGTCTGCTTAATTGCTATAGATTGCATTTTAAGTATTCATGGATGAATACACAGCAGGTCTGACAAACAATTATACATTGAAGTCTGTGAACCATAACTGGTGCCTGGATGATTTGTGTATAGTTCCACTAAATATGAAAGCAACTCCTATGTACTCCATGCATATGACAAAGACTTGGTATTTATACGTGGAGTTAAACTAGCATTAAACTCTGCAAAAGTAGAAATTAGAGAAGATGAGAAAGGGGAAATACTGAGGAAAATAAATGAGGTGAGATTAGAATGAATGACAAAATGCTTTAAGGTAAACATGAGAAAGCAAAGAGTGATTTTGTGGAAGGGTCAGGGGGTCAGGGTTATTAAAAGGGTAGCATAGCATAATGCACAGGATAACCAGCATGTGTTAGTTTTCCCATTTGTGAAACTTTTGTTTGTTTGTTTGTTTGTTTGTTTGTTTGGTTTTTTGTTTTTTTTTAAAGCTGAAAGCAGCACAGACATGCTTGGATTAACTTCTGTATTTTCTGCTATCTGATAGCAAATGTTCTGTGTTGCATTTATACAAAGCCAGCCTCCTAGACAACATAAGGTTTTTCAATTACAGCAATATACCAGCTCTCTATTAGTGCTGTGGGAATACATCCAGCAGACAGGAAATAATTTCTATGAGAAATGATTTGCACTTCAGCTTGATTAAGGGCAGCACCATCAGGCTCAGCTTTCTGTTGCATGGCTTGCTGTCTTGACTATAATTTTCCTTCTGCTTGCATGAAAGTGAGAAATATTTAAAAACTGTAAAATTATGTGAGAAATAATCACCTCCAGAATTCCTCCTGGAATGGCTAGACAGATTTTTTTTTACAACAAAAGGCGCTGGCAAAAATCAACACGCATTTCCTCATGTCCATGTGCTCTTGTGAAAGCTCCAAAACTGGCTGAAGACCTGCCCTGGGACAGAGTTACTGTTGAGGCTTCTTGCTGTGGTTGTTGCATTGTTCAAGTGCCTCTCTCAGGAAAGCTGTAAAAGGTTTGTATCGACTGCAACTTTCCTTTAATTATTCTTCTTGTTAGGTGTGCATACCATGTAACTTTCACCTAGACCCACTGTGGTGTTTTAGCATAGAAAAAATGCACAGAGAGCCCATTTTTTTAATTGTGTCACATCCCATTTTCACAGATTCATTACATAATGGGGTTTAATTTGCTTTTCAAAAATACCCAAGGCACAGGAATATCTGACAGAAATATTCTGGAAACCCATCACAGAAAATGCTGTCTTTTCACGGACAGATAACTGCAAGAATTCAAATAGGAATTGTAGCTTATGTTTATGTATGAATGCTTTGCTTCAGGACAAAAAATAATCACGAACTTATACAAACTGGGAGAAATTTCTCCTCTGGGAAGATTTTACATTATGAGATTTTTCTCATCCTTCTTTAAACCATCTAACCACTGCAGAATACAGGATACATGCAATGAAATTAAAGATCCCTTGGAAAATCTGAGTTCTTTCTCATTATTATTATTATTATTCTCCTGAGTAATGCATACATTTCTCACTATCAAAAAAGTCATAATGTCTCTCATCAGGAAGACAAGAAAACTAGCAAGGAAGAATCAGCCTCCCTGGTTTCTTTTTCCAGCTACAGCAATTGAACTTCTCCTATATTAATCCAATATCCACAACCAGGCTTAAAAATGAAATCTTGTTTCAAGTCAATTAAGTGACCTTATCAACTTCACTTAGTTATTCTACAATCTTTTAAAACGGAATAACTGAAACCCCCCAAATTTTACATTCCTTAGTTTTGTCTTTAATGCCGACTATGAGTGATCAGAAGTTTGGCATGTTTTCTTTACCTTTAAAAATGCTAAATATCACTCTCTTTAAAAGTTTTTCTCCTACCTCCATGTCAAGATTTCCTCAAACTAGCTGCTAGAGTGAATTCTCTTACCATTGCAAAGAAGAAAACAACTAAACAAGGGTCTTTCTGTCCAATGGTCAGAAATTATTCAACGGGGAAATCCCATAAGAGACCAGATTCAGCAACTGTCCAGGACAGCTGCAGAAAACTGAGGAAGAAACTGAATTTTGCAGGCCAGGTTACGTTCTCCACATCAGCAACATAAATCCTAAAAATCATTTCAACTGGTAATACCTAGAGGTTTCAAAAGCTCTATCCATTCTAGAACTGCTGAGTTCTTTTAGCAGGCACTCCGTAGGACAGGAAAGCCCATGGGGCACTTGCTTCTCCTGTGACTGCAGTAGAACTATTTCTGAAACAAATGGTGATCAAAATCTCTGAAATGTGCAGATTCCTAGATGTGCCTTGATAAGTAAATCAAATTTAAGTGATGATTCCTCTCACATGCCATGTTACTCCCACTCAGCTCCATCAATTTCATGCAGAGCATGTGGATAAAAATAACTCCCAACATGGTGCAAAATTTGTAATCAATTTGTAATATGTGTAAAGATTTTCCCCCTAATTACAGAAGTTAATTTAGTTAACAATATCCCAAACATTTTGCACCATTAAATTACTTATTTCAATCCAATTTCAAAAATCTCTATTAGAAACAACAGCTAGTATTTCTCAAGAAAAGAAGGCTCTAACTTTTGCTTAACTGCAATTTAACTTGGCTAGGTGTTACTAATTTCCCTTGTGCTTATATACTCCAGAGTGTAGTCCTATGGAAAATTCCCTGTTGGGTACTTCTCAAATCTTCTCGTGCATGACTGTATCAGCCTAGCTACAATGAAAAGGAAATATTTTATTTGTGAGTTCCATAAAGGCACTTCTCTGCTTCTCCTTTACTTTAACATAGGTTTTGAAACTTTTCAGACCAGAAAAGAAGATCAGAAAATACCTCTTGTAAACAAGAAGTGGTGAAGTATTTTGCTTGGAGACAGAGTTCCTATGTCTTTGGGAACAATGTTCCTTGAAACATTTGTTATCATTTCCTCTTTTAAACAGTTAAATAAAGAGACCTTAAACCAAGAGTTCACAGCGATATTAGCAAAAGGTTAAGATAATATTTGTAGATTATTTTTTCATCAATGATTTCAAAGGGGAAAAGCAGCTTAATTTAATTTTAATTGCTGCTCCCATTTCCACAAAATGGTGCGTATTGATAAAACAGATGTAATCACACTGTCTCTGGACACTCTTACTCACTGTGGACATGGTAAATTAACCAGAACTGAATAGGAGGAAGTATGGGTTACATGAAAACACTTTAAACTAGTATGTAAATACTTTATCAGAAATGTGCTTTGTACAATGCTGTTTGAAACATTTGGCAGCCAGTCCTCCAGAGGCTAATTCCACAGTTCCTCGTGGTCCTGGTGAGACAGAGCTCCAGGTGTGCTGGAGCTCTGCAAGGCAGAAAAAGGATCAGCTGCATCAGTAAATCACCATCTCCTCTCATCTTGGGCAGGGACAGAGGTGCACTGCAGGGTTTTGCTTTCTAGCAAGCCCAAGGGATTGCTAGAGTGCAGCAAACTTGTACTCTAACCATGTCCCTAAACATTTCCAAAGCATCCTCTTCCTGCCATGAAATACATCTTGCACTGATGCAAGCCCAATCTCTGTGCTGAAGGAACCTGCTGGAATAGTGGGGGAAATAATTTGCAATTTACTCCTGTATTCAGGAATCAATCGAGGCTTTGAGTCTTTCAGAAAAACAATTTGCATCTGTGACTTTAACAGTACAAAGAAAAGGTCCCACAGGATGGAGAGAGAGAAAAAGCATGAAAGAGTAAGAGAGGAAGACTGGAAGCTACTGATGTGAAGAACAGAAAAAAGATCCAGCCAAGCAACCCAAGCATACAAAGAAGCTAGAATCCTGGGACAAAGTAAAGTAATTTACTGAGCTAAGTTTTCATACTACTGGGGCTTCATGCAAAATCTCTAGTCAAAAAAGAAGCTGTTTCATTTTCCTCTAAAAAATCTGGACTATTTTAATGTTTAGTGAAAGAGTAGGATTAAATGATCTTTTAATATACAACTCAGTTAATGCTTTTTCTTCATTAGAGATAAATCAAGTGATCTGAAAATATATGCAGACAGAGAAACAGATTCAGACCAGAATTAAATGAAACTAAGTTGTTTTCCCAGCAGAGAACAAATAAAAGCACTAAAATATTTCAGGTTGTCTGAACTCTAGTGCTAAACATAATATAAAGTGCTTCTTCTGATGATACTTGGTTCACTTTTTTTGCCCTTTACAACTAGTAGTGTTTTGTCCAGCTGCACAGCTGATAGAGGCATTTGACCTAGAGGGCAAGAAGTGCATTTAGAAATAAATCCAAGTAAAAAGCCAAGAACAAATGCTGCAATATTTTTTTATCCTGTCTGTTTTTTCTGCACCCCAGACAACAACCTGAAAGTTTAAGGACTTCCACCTTGATATCTAAGTCTGGTTCAGAAATCTAATATGACATCTTTCTCCATGTTTCAAACTGCAAGAATGACAAAGAAAAACAATGTTTTGAAAATCCCTATTAAAAATCTTGTAATTAAACTGTTCTCATAATTAGGTTTAGAACTGGCCTGAAAAGTTCCTTATGGATTTACAAGTTGCAGCAAGTCTCCAGGGAGCTAGATTCTGGGCTATAAACCTGCCAAAGTACACAGATCTATGCAGTGTAGACAACATTTGGGAGCCAACAACTTTCCACATGTCTCCTGCATTAAATCACACTTTGCATAGGCTTAAACCTAAGGTAAAAAATGATAAAGTTAGGAAGAAGGGAAATTCCAGATAGTAGCAGAAAAACAAAAATAAGAGCAGTTTTTCCCAATCTAACAACCTTAGGAGGGTTTCTTCCTTGTTTCCTTTGATTTGCAAACTCCTGTAGAAATGATTTAATGTTCGTTAGCATTTTAGATGTGTTTTGCAAGAATGTTTATTCTTCCCTTTCCTTGTCTTTTTCCTCTGTTTACTTCTATGCCAAAAGAAAAATAATGACTCCAACTTACACACCATTCAAAACTGTTGTTGTGAAATGAGCCTGGGATGGCTGCTTGACCACAGCTCAGTGCTTGGATTTGGCCTGGCTAGCACCAGAGATAATAAATGCTGGACCCAGTTTTGATTCCTTCCATTAACAGAGACCTTTAACTGTTTCTCTCTGCCTCTCTTATCCCCTCCCTGTACTTAGCACTTGCATGAAATCTCTGAACCCCAAGTATCTTTAAGACTCAACCACCCCTCTATCAAACACAGTTGAAATGAAATAACTGTTTCAAAACTTCCCATTGATGTGCAAACTATTGGAGTGCATAATCCCATTCCTTCAGTAAACCAGGCAGGCACAGAAGAAAGCACCTTAAACTGCAGAAAACCTTTGCCACAAAACTCTTACCTGAACTTTTGATTCTTTTTCAGCGAATGATGTTGAAGGTAACATTTCTTATTTACCTTACCTTTTAGTAAGTCCTGTGCATTCTATGCTTGAAAACAGAGCTGTTTAAAGGAAAAAGTGGGACGACCCTTTCTCTTGCAGAAAACATTGATTTTTTTTTTTTAATGGGCTGGCAGAAATTTATCCTTCTGTTGTTCAAAAAGTAACAACCTTTCCAAGATTTTGAAGGAAAGAGTATTATAAGCAGGGCTCAGTAGTGTTTCCTTTTTTCAATGAGTGTATGTACATTTTTCAGGCAAGCTCACATATAAAGCTTTTCAGATGTGATCACCAAATCATGAGTAAGAATGGCAATAGATAGAAAATACAACAAGAAGTTTCATAAGTAGAAATAGGCATTGAAAAGATTTTCATCCTTGAATGTATTTTGATTTGACAGAATTACAAACAAGTATTTGTGAGAAATCTTGCCCACATGTCTTAAGGATGGGATAGTGGTAATAATTCTATCAGAATTTATGTATTTTGGTAGATCATGCCTTGAAAAATTTCTAAAGCTTTTCTTTTAATCTTAAAAGTTGTGGTTTCCTTTTCTGAACACTTCAAACTCTGAAGAGCGTTGTGCAAAGAAAGATGCTCCAGGAAGAGAAAAGCCCTCGTTTCCATTAAAAACTGTTGTTTCTAAACTATTAGTTTTCTCCCCAACTATTGGAGAGAGATCTATGTATATATGGAGGAGGAATGATTTTTATGGCACATGAAGTATTTAGGCTTCATATTTTGAAAAAACCAGATAGCTCCGTTTCCACTATGTACTTAATGCATGCTTGTAGTGTTTCCAATATTTATGTGGCATGATCAGACAGAAGACAATGTGTTGTGCATGAGAATGCATCAATATAATTTGCCTACATTCAATAAGTTCCAGTTAAAAACCATAGTTTTAACTAGCAGTGTAGTATAAAATGACCACCTTGATTTTTAAACTGAAATTATAATAGGAAACAATTTTTTTTGCAACACTGCCCAGCTTCCTACCTCTCAGCTAGGATACTAACCTTCTTGAAAATCATGAAGTAATCCAGTTACTTTTGCAGCCACAAGGGAGCCTAAGCAACACACGAAATACAGAGCACTGGAGAAGTGAAAATGTAATGTAAATATGTGGGAATTTAAAGTAACCAGAGCTGCAGACCTGACAGGTGATGGTTTTGATCGAAAGCTTTGCTTCAGATTGCATTTCTTATGCAGGTGTTAGTTCAAGAAGTGACTTGAGGTTTGTTACATCCACAGGGTTGGTGGTTCTTTATTTTCCCATGTTGTGAATTTTCCTATACACTTTTCTTGCTATTTCAGTGTTTTTTCCCAAATGCACATTTGTGAAACTACTACTGAGAAGAAATATGTTATAATAACTTCTCTTGTAGTAAGTAAGGATTTGTAGGTTTAAGAAGATGTGAGAACTGTCTTTTTGTTTTTTAAATACTTCTATTTTCCAAATTATTTTGGATGCATTGTTTATATGTGGGCCTGCTTGAGCCATCTAAAGTAGATGTGATTTTCTCAGGCTTTGACAAAGTCAAGTTACATCAAAGTATCTCAAATCAGGCATCCTCTGAACAGAGAGATTTAAAACCACCAGTTCTTTTTCAAAGCCTTGGCTGCTACATTTGGAAGCATTTTAACCCAACCACCCTATTCTGATGCAAGTAAATTGTGGCCTTTGCCCCACAGACAGTTTCAATATTTAGCCAAATCAACAACAGAAATGCAAGGGCTGCATCAGATGCCTGATCTGGGGGCAGATCAACTAATGCAGAGTTTCAGCTGAAGAACTTATTCCACGAGGAAAACCACACTGGCATTCAGCCAGAGGATTAAAACACTCTTTGGGAGGCAGCACTGCAGATTGTCAGGGCCGCGTAGTGTGTGCTGGTTGATGTTTCCATAGACTTTTCCCTGTGAAGCCTCGTGTAAGGCACGGTCACTGCCAGGCTCTGAGGAGCTCCTGCACACAGCTCTCCCCACTGCCCAAACACAGGGCTGTAGGTCTACAGATAACACAGCCAGCTTCAAATTTTATAGGCCTGGAGGGATAGGAAGGACTGTGCTGGCACCATGGGCTGTGTAGGGGTGTGTCTTTGCCTCCACCCTCTGTGATGGCACTATCCTGTTAACATTAGTCTGCCAAGTTAGGTACATCATGTTCTAGCAGGACATGGCCTCCTAATGATGTTTGTCAAACAACAAGCTTGATTTCCAACAGGTGGTCTGTGTGGGGAAGGCTCCTATATTGCAATTGGATTTTGGTCATCTTTACAATAAGAGAAACTAGAGCAAAGCCACTTATATATAGTAAAAATAAATAAAAAAATCAAAATATCCTAAGAAAAGTTGTTTTGTTTTTTATGAGAAAGAAAAAAATCATGAGACTGTCTGATACCTATTAATGGACAGGTGACAGAAGCAATGTCCCCTGAAGGAATGGAGTTGTTTGTAGTTAGTTTTATTTCTGCTGTGGGCCAGAAATAAAATCAGACCACAGAAGAAGAGTCCCTCAATATCAGCCCCTACTGCAGTTAAGGGGCAGAGCAACACTCAGAGCAGACCAGTGACAAAGGAGCAGGATCATCACCCCTCAACACAGCCTGGGGGACAGAGTGGAAAGACCCCTGGGACTGATATTTGTTGTGTCAGGCGTCCAGGTTGGCTGGCACTTTTCCTCCAGGAGGATACAGTCCTGGGGGTTCTTTAAAGTAAGTCAACCAAAAGTTTTAAAATGGCATTAAAGAAAGCAAAAGAAAGCACTTAGAAAAAGGGATAGAGGTTAGGTGTGGAGTAGAGGGATTGGAGAGGATGATGGAGGAAACAAAGTGAAAAAAATAACAAAGTGAAAACAAGTAATGAAAGGAGTGACTGTAGAAACAGCTGACAATGTAAAGAGGTGAAACAAAACATAATCTCTTAAGCAGACATCCACGATTAGGAAAGGTTATTTCTCTTTCATTTTTATTTCCTTGGCAGAGAAGGGGGAGCTGTAGGGAGGAGGAAATTAAGTGTTTGGTGCTGGTGCTGATGGAAAACTTTGTTTCAGCTGCAGCTCAGGCAGAGAAAAAATTTCTCCTGGTCAGACCCAGGTGAGGGGTTATAGAGCAGTGGTATCTGTGTCCAAGGCAGAAACCCTTAATATCTGTATTAATTTCTCAGGCTTTAATTAAGGAAAACAATATTAATGAGTTTTTAAAATACTTGCCATGGGCATGTGATATGTGTCTATAAATATTTAAGGAATGATGGGATCACTTAACCACTCTTTCTTCATTTCAGCCTCAGTTCCCATCCCAAACTGAACTGGAAAATTTTTTATGCACTTTGGCTTGTCTCAGTTAAATTAACACCCCCACCCCTCTTTCTATACCTCCTTTCCTGTCTACTTCTTCTGAATCACTCTCTCGAGCTATGTCCAGGCTGCATTCAGCTCTGGCGTTGAACAGCGGCTTGTCACTAAAGGCACCTTGGCATGCACATAAAAGAGATTTGAAGGTGGAAATGACCACCCATTAAATCACCTCATCCCTCCAGTCAGTGTGGGATTGTTCCTGCAGCACACTCCCCAGGGCCTGGGGTTTTAATGCTTTGAGCAACAGAAATTCTACCTCCACTCCCTTTGGGAGGAGTGCATGAGGGCTAATAGATCACACCCTTACACAAGTTTTCCTGATACACAGCCTACACTTTCCTTTGTTTTATGTCTTTACTCCATTATTCGTATTTATAACTGGTGCTGGGTGAATCCCAGGTGGTTCTGAGGTTTATTTCTGTTTAAGAAGGCATGCAAAAAGCCAGAGACTTCTCCACATTCTTTAAACCTTTTGGTGCCTTCCTGACAGGCTCTGTTATTTCTTCCCTGAAACTACCCAGGACCCAGTAGAAAGCCCCATTTCTCTCTATCCCAGAAGGGTAAAATGTTGGATATTTGCCAGTCCCCTGCTCTGGTAAAAATATCCTGAGAACAGAGACTAAAGCCCTCATCTCCTCAATCTACAATATGCCTTTTTCTCATCATTACCCAGTAGCCAAAGTCCTCCAGTTTAATTTCCTGTATTCATCAGGCTGTTGCTGTGCTTTTTGTACTCCCTTACCTAATTGAGGGGTTTATCAATCTGTTTTTATTGCACTCTGATGTCTGAGCACAAGAGATCCTTCTTTAGAAGAAAGAAAGGTATTTCTTAAGCAGTTATTTCAGTTGATATCCCACAAAACTGCAGTAATCAAACAGGGGCAAGCAGGATCCCTTCATTTGTTCTGAAGAAATCTTGCACAGCAGGATTTAGTCAGGGACTGTGAATTCTTCCTCTGGACCCTCCATCCTGCACATGGAGTCAAATACTGCAGAGGGGTCTCAGGGTACTCCACACTTTAAGGATGCCCAAGAAAAAGTCCAACTTAATGATTCCTGGTTAACCCTGTTTAGGAGGGGCATATGATAGTGTGTGCAATGCCAGTGACAGACAGTGCTGCCAGGGACTTTCTGACTATCTGATATTCTTCATTATGGGAGCAGGCTCCTCCCTCTTCACATGTCAGAGACATTATTCCAGTCCTTGATCCAGGGATCTAACTTGGCCAGGACACGTTAAGTCACAGTCAAAGGGACTGCTCCTAATACTATCATTTTAACAAATACTTGTTACCAGGGCTGTAGCAAGTGCCAGATCATACCTTTCTCCTGTAAGGGCTGAAGAGGGATTTAAATCCATGTTGCTGTCAAAATGGCCCCTGTGCTACAGTGAAGTCTGTCTTCTCACTCTTCCCCTTTGGAAGTTAAATAACAACAAAAAATTGTTCTGCTGCAGCAAGAGAAATAAAAAGTGAGAAATGTCTGCTGTAGTCTGGTAGTCTAGGCATTCAGATTACAGGAAAATTATTTTTAAATGCCTTTACCTGAGGCATTCTCTTTTTTATGCAACAGGAAATTGAGTACACACTGTTCTACAAATAGCATGTTTTTTCTCTAAGAAAGCAGGAAGACTGCAGTTCTACACCTCATCCAAATGCAGGATGCTGGTTTTCCTCCAGTCACGCCACTTCTGCTCTAACACCAGGCAAGACCGGAGGAAGAGGCAGAAGCACCACTTCTCCTGTGTGCTTTACATGGTTTAAGTGTGCTTTTAGCCTGCTAGACCCCAAAAGGGAAAGCTTGCTGGCTTTCAGGTAGCACAGGGGTGGTTGTTGACCTTTGGAGGTGTTCATGTAGTGAGCAGCTGGGGACCTGGTCTGTTTTCATAGCACAGAAATACAGGTGGGAGAAAACCAGAGATGAGCCTCCTATGTCCCCTGTCCTGGACAGTTATAAATATATGGTTATAATTCTTGTCACCAGTTTCTTTATAATTACATACACAGATATAAAAAACCTGAAAGCAGGGATTTTTTTGTCTAAATTAAATGGCAGTGTCAAGAAGTAACTGACACTGAAAATAAACTGCCATGCTGCCAGAACAATTAACTGAGCAGAGTATTTACTTATAGGAAGGGCACGGTTTTTTCTTCTGAGGCAGAGGACTAAAGACCATCAAACCAACACTAAAATGACACAAGAAGACTTACCAAGAGTAGCATATGTACATAGAGAGACCCTTTTTGGTTCATACAGGCTTTACAGACTGTAAATTATGGTTATTCCTAAGAGGAAAGAAAAGAGGTTCTGTCAGTTGTACAATTACTTTTTATTGGCAGTGCTCTTTCAACTCAAGAAAACATTGGCTGAGGTTCAAGACCAAGATTTGGCTCAAACACCACCACAATTTTTCAGAAATGTGATGAATGTTCCTCAAGAAATAGTTTCCTAAGGAAGCCACAAAAATGTGTCCAGCTAGGCTTCAGGATATCTAAAATGATATCCAAAAGTTGCTACCACTGAAGATCAATTGCCTTCAGTAATTTCAGCAAATTACATTTTTACCTGTCAGACTGGCTGATGTCCTCTCTGACAAAGGGATCCCTGACACATCTGGATGAACAGTTTCATAAACTTTGATGTATGTACACCTGTACACAATTCATCACACCCATCTCAAGCATTTTTTTGAAGGATAAGCTATTAAAAAAAAAATTAATTATCAGTTTAGTGACAGTGGAAGACAGTCCTGTCACTGTGAAGGCAGTGAGTGACATCCTGGCCTGAGGGTCATACACTGAACACAAATTCAGTCACTGATCTCTCATGACTGAGTGAAAATATTCCCAAGCCTGAGTGAAAACTTCATTTCAGAAAAGCTGATGAGACTTTTTTCAGTTGCTGTCAATGAAGGCAAGATGTCAAAAATCTGTCTTCCTGTTGTCTTCCCTGAAGATGCATCCCTGTGATATAGCAGGGTTAAAGCATTAACCATTACTACTCTCAGTTCTAGAAAATTAAGAAAATTAACAAATATTAGTAAACTAATCTTTAGCTTACCTTGATCTGAATCTCAGATTGCTAGAAGAGACTGAAGATGTGTCATGAACATCCACTTTTGCTCCCAAAACACCTTTAATGGTTACTGCAGTCTAGAACACAAAAGGCTATTTGTACAATTTCTCTATGATGCTTTATACAGAAATACTGGAAAATTTCTAGGTACTTCCAGAGGATTCCTTTCTGCAATGGGATGAAGACATGAAAGCATAACCATCAAGCAAAAGCATGAGAAATAGTAATTTTTATTTGCAAAATATGCAGACAAGTGTATCTATAAGGAGGCAGATTTAAAATAAGCTTGATTCTAACAAATATTGGGAGTATCTTCTACAATTTCAGAAGATTATTATCTTTGAACTTTTAATCTGGTGTACAAGCTGGTATTTTTTAAAAAATTCCTTTCAGTATTGAGTTAATTAAATGTAGTGACATATTTAGAGATCTACCAGTGAAAGGCACTGCTGCTAGGATATTTGTTCAATCCTCCCCTAGCTGAATGTGCCTCTCCAAATCTGTATTTTTACTCTTTTTTAAATTTTCCTGGGCTGTAGGAAGGTCCATAGTTAACCCAGAGGATGTTTTTATCTCTCCATCAACTCTCCAGTGAATTCTGAATATTTGAAATTTTGATAAAAGCGTGATGAGATATTTCTTCCTCACACTCATTTCCAATTATTTCAGGTTATAAAGGCCTGGCATAGTCTCAAACACAGATCTTAAATCTGGCAACATTGCTCCAACAGACACAAGCATACAGAAAGAAGAAGGATAGACAAAACAGGATGATGTGAAGACTGTATTTAATAACACAGGAAAGAAACAGAATCAAATTCCCAAAATTTGATAAGATTGCTGCTAAGAAATGAACTTGTAGCTTAGTGAAATATGTAAGTTTTGATCCTCTGCATGCTATAAAAATTAATACTTGCTAGTTAAGGTTTCAATACATTTCAATAGTTTGGTTCATAATTACTTGCATTTCTAGACAATTGAGAATAAATACAAAAATATTCAAAGTTCATTTGGAGTTCACTGATTAAGACCTTTCCCAGATCTTAATATACAACGTGAAGCTTTTTTCTCAAGGAAAGGTTAGACTGATTCCTAATTTAATCAGTTGCTAAGCATTATTAAAATCAGTGTTTCATACAGTTTCCTAGACCAAGAATAACCCTCCTTTTATTAACTCTGTACCATGTGAAAGTACCCTCTTATGTGGAACAGACCAAGGATGTAGTAAATAGATGAAAAAAGACACCATAGAAACAGGTGGTAACATATTCCTATGTCTTTAATGGAAATATTTTGTTACATTTAGGTTATGTGATATTCTTGCATTCTTAAAAAGGTGTGAAAGAAAATGCACCGAATAAAAAGGCAGAGGACACCAGTGAATGTAGATATTTTAAATGACCAAGTCACAGAAGAAATAAAATACATTACACAAATGAACAAAGGTTATATCCACAGTCATGAATACACACTCTCCTCGACACAAAAACAATAAATAAAATCACATTATATGCAGATAGTTCTACTTACATCAGTACAATATACTGTGCAGCCTTCCATTTGTTTCTGCTCAACTGGCACTAGTTTCCTCTGTTGTCCAGTATTTTTCCATTAATGGGGAACAGCATCATCATAAAAAAGGGGACAAAGTTCCTGTCCACAGTGTCTATCCTGAGTCCTGTCAGTTTTTGATTGTTGTACAAGAAACACAGCAAATCCTACCCACTGCCTTCATCTTGCCTCTCCAAGTTTTCTCAGCACTTTCAGACCTGCATGGTAAAAACTCTCTTTTCTGAGAGAAAGGGAAGTCCAGACCATCCCCAAGTAGAAAGAAATAGCTGAGCTCCTTGTGCCTGCTGCTAATGCACAACATCAGCAAAACCTCTGTTTGTAGCTGGGGCAGAATCCTCTGTTCCCTGTGCATACAGCTGGCAGTACAAACGACAACCCTAAAATAAGACTTCACTTTTTTTTTAAATGCCGATTTTGGTACATTTTTTGTTGCTTGCTCTAGTGTCCTCAAGAAACATTCACTGACAGAAACACCAAGGAACAGTTCACACAGAATGAATTTTAACCTTTCAAAGACTATTCATTTAATGAATCCACCTAACATTTCTGGATAGCTTAACATACAAACTGTAACAGTGTCAGGTTATTCAGAGTAATTTGTCTTTGATGCAGAATATTAATTTAGTGGTTAGTGAGAGATTTTGAGGGAACTGCCTCTCCTTTTTGCTAGTTTTTTGTGCTGTAAATTTGTTTTATGTCAATTAGGACCTTCTAAAAGGTAAATTCTAGGAAAAGTAATGACATAATAAAAGTCTATATAGTGATACACTGGACACAAATACTAACCCAAGTAAGGCTCAAAACTATGGCAGCCTTATCTTCTTGATCAAAACCAGCAGTAACTCCATAAAAAATCCAACATTAACCATTTTCCTTTCTTCCTTTATGAGTGAGATAAAGGGGGAGCTGCCTTTATGACTTAAGGCTTCACTGGGGCAAACCACAGTGCTCAGGCTGTTGTTATTCTTTAGAAGAGAACAGACACTATCAATGTCTGCTGCACAGCTTGCTGACCCTGCAGACAGCCAGGTCTGAGGTCTCTCACAAACAGCTATTTGTTTTAATTTCAACAATCATTTTTCATCAGAAGTTAAAAGGTATCTGAGAATGGAAAACAATTCAGCCCTCAAGCCATCGGAATCAATTTCTGCCTCTAACCAGGGATATGCACAGTGCAAACTCTTCCATTCTTCCACTTGAAAGGTTTCACACACACACAAATCTTTTTGTGCTTTCAACAGCAGAAGGAAAGGGGGGGAGGAGAGGTGACACACACACAACATATCTGAAAGCAAAACTTTTCCCAGCATGTCCTTAAAAATTCATTCCAAGAGCAACGCCTGTGTTTGTTTCTAAAAGGAGCTAAAACTGACTCCTACAAAACATGCACTTTGAAATTCATCCCTTTACAGACCACTGTGCAAGGTGAGTCATTAGGGCATGGGCTAACCAACAGAAAAGGTAATGTGCCATTAGAAACTGGTATTTCTGTCCCCATGTGCCCTGCCTTGGTGAAGGTGGTCACCAGACTTGACATCCTTTTATAGCAACAACAAGGATAAAAAAACCCAACAGGTAATTCCAGGTCTAGAACTCTGATAGTGGCTGGCATGGCCATGGGCCAACATGAGGTGTGTTGAGAACTGAGCAATGTTCAGCAATGAACCATGTCTGAAATTACATAAAAGCCAACAATTTCTGACTAAATGATGGAAAAAAAGGCCGTCCTCTTTCCAAAGTACTTCTGAACCTAGACAAAAGACTGTGAAAAAAAATGGGTGATTAAAGACTATTCACTCTTCTCTTGGAGAAAATGAGGAAAAATAACCTTAATTCCTTCACTGAAAGAACCAGAATGCCCACATGGCTACACTCTGAAGCACAGAGGGCAGTGAAGGATGTGGAACTGTCTTGAGCTCCGGAAAAGGTGGACTGAATTGCCAAAGAAATTTATGACCAGGACTATTAGCTTCCTGTCTTTGATGTCTATTCTTGGCTTTCCAGGAGCATTATGGCATTCATGAGGTGAAAACATCACTGGAGCCAAGGTCAGCTAAGGCTGATGCAGCCTGTTGTACTGCAAAACTGAGAAACTCACTCTGAACTGGTTCAAGCCTGAAGACACTCATTGAGGGCCCGAATTTACTTCCACTGAATCAGTAAGAGGTTGTTTTTTTTTTGTCAGCTTAATGTGTGATTGCATTTCTAAGCCAAAAAATGAATCAGAGATCAACCTCCCAGTAAAACATGTTGTCAGGGAGAATACTCTTTATTTTGTCCAGCACAAATGTTTTCAAAGCATTACACCTTAATAACTCTCCACTGAAAAACCCCAACAAAATACTTCCAATAATGCAATGGCACATGGCTTAAGAACAAATAGAAATTAGCTCAACATGGTTTATTTTCAGAAATTAATTAATACAGCTCTTTAATAAACTGAATTCTAGCCACAATCTTCCAAAGGGCTCTCAATCACAATCAATCACAAGTTTTAACAAAGACTGATTATTTTCAGAGCACACCTGGGTGTGGTTTTCAATGCAGCACACTAGAGCAGGAACTGGTAATTAACTGGTGATGATGGTAGTCACTGACAACTCAGAACACACAAAGTGTCCATAAACAAGTTTTAGAACTACCAATGGCCCGGGGCAAAGCACCCAGACATCTTACTCTGAAGCTGTGGGTTTCAGGAAATTAAATCACAGACACTTTTGAAAGTTTTGCTTCATCTTTGTCACTTGCAGTAGAAGCCTGGGTGTTGAAGTTATGAGGATAAAAAAGCAGGAAAACTGTCCATAGAAACCTCAGGAACAGGATTCAGATGTGAATCAGATATTAAACTAATCACTGTTTAATAATTTTAATTGACACTAAATTAGCAGAATTTGTCATACTTTGACAGAGTATGAAGCCCCTAGTTCATTTTCACTTTAACAGGCACAACTGTAAGACTTAGCAGTAAATATGGCCTAACAGCTAGCCTTTCTTAAATTCAAGCACATGGCAAATCTCCCTTTGGTTCAGTCACAGCCAGGATCATACCCTTTGGTACCAAGTGAGCAAAGCACTTAGAAGCTGAAGTTGAGCATATTTTAAGTGTGTTCTGAAGTGCTGAGCGAGTCAAGGGTCTCCTTGTGCTTCTCTGTAACACAGATGTATGTTTGTAATATGGGCAATTTGTTGAAGCCAAAAATGTAGGTTTTGAAACCTCTTTTGAGAATCAATTATTATTATTTTGATTAGACATTCCCTTACAGAGTTCAGAGCCTAAACATTGTGGCATTGAGCTAATGCAGATGAACCATAAAGGAAAAGTGCATTAGCCAGTAAAGAATCTCTCTGCTGAATAATCTAAACTCAACGCAGCTTCTGATCTATGGTCCATGGAAGACTTGGGAACTATTAGCAAGAGGCCTGAGAAAGGCAGCAAGTTTTTTTATGCTATGAAGGAATCTACTTATGTGAAATGTTTTAAATGAACTCCACACTTCCACAGGAAAAACGCACACGTTTGTGTGCATCGATGTGCAAGCATTAAAGCCCACTGATCTAAATGCTCTGAGGTGCAAAGAAGGTTCACCTTTCTTGGGAGGTGCTGGGATGCACAGTTTTGGCTAAGCCTAGGTCAGCAACCCACCAACAGACACCACACAGAAACACTTCCTGAGGTCGTGATTTAAAATCCTACATAGGGTTTTTAAAAAGGATCAGAATTAATATTTTTTTAATTAAAAAGTAACCTTTCACTATATATTTTTAGTAGGTATCATAAAATGACATAATAAATAAACTGTCATGAGAATTTATTGTCCCAGCCAGATCTCCTGTCTTCTGGTGTGACTCAGCTGTGCATGGCACAGGAAAAATGCACATCTACACAATTGTCTTGGTTCCAAACTAGCCACTGAGTTCTAGTTCATACTGCAAAGCAAGTCACAACAAAAAAATAATTTTCCAAAAAAGCTTATGCTTCAAATCATACCCTCTTTTTGGTACATTTTTAAAAAATTTTCCTTGCCTTTTATTCTGTGGCAGAGTAGTCAAATGGGTAAAAGAAAGTCAAAATATGAAAGACCTATTAGCAAAACCTGAAGTAGATCAAAACCACTTTGGAAAGTATCTGAAAAAATTCCAAACCTTAAGCATGCGCAGGGGCTAGACAAACTCAACAGCTTGGGGAAAAAACAAAAATCCATAAACTAATCAGGAAGTCTTTTTTCCTCCCCAAGTCCATAGCAGTATGAATTTCTGATGTCCGTGATATAAAGAGAATACCATTCTTCTCTGGTGCCCATGAAATAAGGAGAATACTTCAGAAAACTGTCCACTGATCTGGGCTGCTTTGGCTAAAGCACCTTTGTTGAAGTCACAGGGGCCCAGACTGGGAAATGGGATGCTGGAAATCGACTCCTGTACTGGAGCTGCCCTGGCAGTCAGGCAGCTTTGCCCTCTGGCTGCTTGGGACACAGGACAGTATATCACAAGGGCAGGTAATGAACCCTCCATATGCTAAGAATAAAGTTGAATATAAGGAAAAAAGCATGTCCAACAACAAATAAAAGGTGGCAGAAAGCAGACACAGCGAGTTTTTGCTCTTCATTCCCAGGTATCCCAAAGTGGTTTCTCAGAATTGGCAGTCTGGCATTTCAGGGCCTAGAAGTTTTGTAGAAATCAGGCTTTAGAGCCTGTTTTGAAATTAACTTTCAAGTCTGACTAGAACTGCTGAGACCAGAAAGCTCTGCTTATGAAATCAGAATAGAATAAACCAAAATATTTTATGAACTCTTAGAACTCTAGTCATAGCTCTGTTTCCCCACAGACAACACTTCAATGGGTCTTCTTCACCACATTAAGTACTGTTCATTTCCATTTGTGGACTGCAAAGTGCAAAGCTCTCCTTTGTCTAGTATAAAATAACCTGTCAGTAGCTAATTCAACACAGATTCAGTTTTGATCCTGGGAAAATAAATGGCAGAATTTCCAGGATACTGATGGCAGCAGGATTAAAGTCCACTTCAAACAGCGTTTTAACACATGACTCCTGAAGGTAGTTCCTTGGGTGTTTAATTGTACATACAAGGATAATTTTATCTCACCAACTTCTACAGGACTCTGACATGTGAAAAACGCATTATTTACAGCATCAGGGTGATCATCACATAGACAATTCAATAACTGCATTTGTGTTGTTAAAGTAACTATTTGAATGTTGCGCATGCCTGGAGAAAAAAGTGGAGCAAGAAGTCTATCACCATCCACAAAGTCATTTCTCCTCCCCTAAATACTGGTTCTAAAATGTATTTACAGCTGTTGACTTTCCCTGCATATTACTCCTATCATAAAAAATATGTCTTCAAAACATCCTCTTCCTTAATTTTTAATCCTACCAAAGTAAAAATAGATACTTTAATAGAAAAATACAAGATTAAAAATATCCTAAAAAATAAAATGGTAGCATGGAATGTCATTTTTACACACACAAAAAAAATCCCCTTTTGAATTGCATCAGCTATACAAACACTTTCATATTTACAGTTACGGATGCAGTCCTGTGCTCACTGAAGTTAATGGGACTTGGCCATTGACTTCACTGGGAACAGGAGCAGGCTTGACATGGACTACATCTGCCCCTCTGAAAAGCCATGGCAGTGGACAGGAAAGAGTGACAAAGCACATATAAGACTGAGGAATTAACCAGTCCTCTCCAGAGACCCGACTGTCTTCTCTGTCACTACTTCATGTGTGAAACTCCTCATCCTTCACTGGAGTTTTTCCTAAGTCCCACCAGCTAAGAGGGGGAAACAGTGTTTTTGTTTGTGTGTGATGCCACACAAACGAGTAAAGAATGGTTTGTGTGTTTCCACCTGCCCGACTTTCTCAGTGGCATTAATTACAACCAAGTGCCAGTTCCCTCCCAGAACTGAGGCCCGTACACCAAATTTCATATCCCCTGTTATCAGTCAGTGATTCAGTGATGCAGGATCGTACCCCAAATGAATCCTTTTTTTCCTTTTGACAGCAACCAGCACCTGTGCCTCTGAAACCATATTTGATACCCATGGGTGAGATGCAAATATGGAAGGAGGTGGTAGAAGCTAAAAAAAAAGAAAAAAAGGAACAAAACGAGGCACTCCCCATCAACTAAACCAAGATCTGCTAGCCTTAATATATGCCTTAGGAAATGCTGTCTTTATATATTAAGCACATCCTATAACATCAAACTGCATAATTTTCTTTACTCATGAGATGAAAGGCCATGTGGCATAATGTGATTAGTAAATCATTCCTGAGCTTCTGAAAGAAATTAAGACAAAACTACTGCTTAAAAGAGTGAGTTCTTCAAGAGCCTCTTCTTTTTACACTGTCTTTGGTTGTGTCCTCTTCTCTAATTCTTTATTTTCCCTAGGAAGACTGGGATTCTTTTTCATCTTCTTCTTTATGCAGCAGAAAAATGAGATCTGATGGAGTCTTCACGTAACTGCCGATGCTTCCCCATGTTACAGTCCTCCTGTCGAGTTCGTCTCTCAATAGTTATTCTGTATTTCTTTCTGCATGAAAGGAGAGGAACAGAATGAGAAATCCTTCTCTAGCTACAGGCTAACAGACTTCCCTTATGAAGAATGCCTGTAGGGGACAGCTGGGTGCCATTTGAAAAATGAAACGTGGCAGAATGTGAAACCCTGGTCAAAGATTAAAGTAGTTTGCCTCAGAACATTTTACCCAGGCTCAAGAATGCCTGTTAATTTCTACATGGCAGTCTCAAAGCACTAAGGCACGGACATTCACTTCTTTGAAAATTTCTGATCTAAGTGATTAGTAGTTTTTGTGAAGTGTCATGTGAACTGTGTCACATCACTGCTTTATATTGATCAAAGCCAAATTTCTTTTCAGTATGCTGGGTGGGGGGGAACTTTCTGGAGAGTTCAAACAACAGATCTGACTATTCAGTTGTGTTTCTCACAGAAACTATGTATTAACTAACTAATCTTCCCATTTCCCTCAGAGAAAGCTACTATGTTTGTAATGTCAGAGGAGGTAACATGATTAATTAAGAAGCCGAATAAGAAATAAGAGAGATAAGAAATAAACACAAATGCTCATGTATCAGACACAGCTCTTCCTGTGTGTCTTCCTCTAGGGCCTTTTGAAGAACTTTGTGTTACTTTGTATGTCAAACAAACCCTCTGACTGCCTTTTTTGCTTCCCCTTTGGTACCCAAATCTCCCCCCAAAAATCATCAGATTATTCACATTACATTATATACATTTATGCTTCTATTCAGTATCAGGATAAATTTTTCAGAAGGGCATTAGTCCAGGGCCATGTGCTTGTACTATTGGTGGAGATGCATGGCAAAAACCTTGTATGCCATGGAAAGCCCTGCTCCACCAGCACAGTTGGCAGGAGTCACAGCTAGGTATGTAGGAGTGGAAGAAAGATTTTCACAACACTACGGTTTTGATTCAAGCAACATGGCTGAATAGAAAATGGCACTCTGAAAGTTCTGAAAATATTCCCTCAATACCTGTGTCTATATTAGTAAGCTCCAAAATAATTTGAAAAGCCTTTGTTGTTTACTTTCTCTATGTATTTTCAAATCAGACCCTTCCATGGGTCAGAGCATGCATGGAAGTAGCTCTTGCTCAAGGACAGGTCCAGATTTTAGATATACAGGTGTTTAAGTTAAAATCCAGTCAAAGCTACATACCAGAACTACTTCCCAGACCTTTTAATTGTTTGCATACACACTCAAAACTGTATTTGCATATTTGTTTGTGACAATTACAGATCCAAATGAAAGGTAATCAGAAGGGTACATTTACAATTTACAAGGTACAGAAACTGCAAGTACAAACTACTTCCAGGCAATTGCTAAATCTACATTTTATGAAAATCTGACCCATGGACCCTGATTTGTCAGGTTTCAGATATTTATTCCAATGGTGGAATAAGGAGGTTGTCCCTATTCTTGCTTTGAGCAATTGCAATCAGATTTCCAGAGTGAAATTTATCCACAGGTCTTGAGACATCTCCAGCATGTAGATCCGTCTGACAGGACCTGCAGCTTTCTTCAGTAAACTAAGAAACAGGCACTGCTCAGAGACCTAGTTTAGCTTTTACATGAAGATGACATGAACTGCACAGAATAAAAGTGCTCATTTCTCCCCTCTGACCATACACAAGTGTTGAGCTCAGGTGCATTACATCCACTTTTACAGACACCCACCTTTGTTCACATGGATTTCCAAATCTTTGTGTCAGATGACCAGGAGTTCAAGTTCTGTTCTTATAATGATATTTGCATAGCTTTTTACCAGCCCAGGATATTTGTTGTTCTATTTCTTGTCCTTACACACCAATTCCCTCCCAATATCAGCAATGCTACTACCCACATCTAACAACTATCATCTCTGGTTGAGAATCTATGTAAGATGAAAGAACCTATGATGACATAAAATATAAAGACAGACTTTCATTCCCTTTTTCTTTTAAAGATAGGATTAAGTTGGCTTGGACTGGATAGACTATCTCAAACCCAAACAACAAACTATATAAGCAATAAAAGCATGCAAGAACAAAATTATCCTGCAGAATTTCATTTGTAAGAACCTAACGAATAAGCTTGGCTCTTTAAAATCCTGAAAGTGTCCTGGTGAATTGAAGCAGGCTTTCCCTGTTTTATTTTGTTAACATTTTTTATAAACAGTTATTTTTTATTGGATAGAATTATTTTATTCTTGTATGCAAAGGTTAATTCTATTCTCCTATCTGGCTTTTCCATAGCAGGAGGATAAATTACTGTATACATAAGGTGCTGAACATGTATTATTAATTTATTCCATCAGTATAGGATCAATTATCAAGACTTTAAATTTGCTGACTAGCAGTGTAAGAATTATTTTAGTTAAACATGAGTAAAACACTGATCACCCTGCACTGACCTCAGCTTATTAAGTTAAATGCACAGCTTTGGAATCCAAATGCTCTCTTACACCAAAACAGAAATCTCTTTCTGCTCTGCAGTACAATTCCATTCAATACCAGGCAAATGATATAAATCTCTTGCAGATCACAGCCTGCACAACTGTGCTGGCAAGCACCATGAAACAAAGGCAGCTTTCAAGGCCAGGGCATTTTACAAAAGCAACTGTGAATGTCTGGAACTCACTGGAATTACTTCCATGAGTAACATTACTTAGAGATGTAAGTAGTTACAGGATGAAGACCCAAGTCAGTAAAATTATTTGGATAAACACAAAAGGACAATCAAAGTGTGTTCCCTGTCTCTGGTGAAAATGTTACCACATATTATTATGGTGCCTCTCTGTCTCCCACCAAGGATGTTCTGCCAGGAGCTGAGAAGTTTGGATGATGAATAAAAAGTTTACAGAACTTTCAATGAATTGGACTAACCTGAAGAAGTAAAAAGCCATTAGCAATCCTGCTCCAAGCAAGGCGCCCACAACAATTCCTGTAACTGCTGATTCTCCTAGACCACCTGCTTGAAAAGGGAAAAATAAGCTATCAGAACTGTCTGCATTCATGTATTGGAAAATACACACAATTAGGAAATTAGTGACCAACATTAGATAATAACTAAAGCCTTTCAGAGCTCAGGACTCTATGGGAGTCTGTTCCAGTGTCTGCATGTTTACTTTTTGTCCTTGCTTTCATTAGGGTTGAAAAATGCCCCAGCTCAGTGTCAGATGAAGGCACAATTCTGGAGATGTGGTCCAAGCAAATGCTGTTAGGAAACTGCCTGGACAGCTTGGTCTGAATCCTAACACTGACTAGGGTTACAGTGACATACATAATGGGAATCAGCACTGATTATGTCTTGAGTCACTATAGAAGAAACAAACTCATCTTACCTGGATTAGAATCATAACTCTCTATCACCCAGATTTATTAAAATTACTGTGATTATCCAACAGTTAATCCATTTTTTCTTATTTCCTGAAGATACATTTTTTCAAGTTAAAGACATATGACCTTGGACTTGTTTCAAATCTCAACAGAGGCAGAACAGGGACAGAGTGGCTGAAGAGGAGCCCAAACAGGGACTGTCTCTGGGAAGTGCAGGGCTCCTGAAGAACAGTGGCATTTTCATGTGCATGTAGTCTACTCCCATTTCCATTCCCAGCTGGGTTTGTGGAAAGGAACAGAGAAGGAAATTAAACTGCTCCCTTCTCTTCCTTCATCCTTGACCCTTCAAAGGAATTCTGTCTGTACAAAAGGAAGAAGGTGCATAGCTACACCACAGATGGTCTGTGTACACACCATTTTTTGAAGGATTCAAGAATTGTTGGGCTGGAGTTACCTTTTCACTGCAGGACTAGCAATTTGTTTCCTGTGAAAAGTTAAGACCAGCCTTTGTCACTGAAGCACCAGTATTCTCCTACCCCAATCTCCTCGCAGAGTCCTCATTACAACACGGTCTGCCACGTCAGTGTGCTGGAAAGAATGGACACCTGCCCTTGGAGGTAGTCCCAGACTTCTGAATTCACTGATGTCACCCCACTTAATTGTTCTCACTTCTCCTCAGCCTCCTGAGCCCCTCACAGTGCCTCCTCACAACACTGGAAATCATTCTGCACTGGGAGAGTTGCTCCCATCAGCACAGCTGCTAATTATCAGTGTGATTATTCTCTGCTGGGGTTTCAGTTACATCCCTCTTTCTGGCCAAAAGGCCCCTGTAAAGACCTAAAGCCTTCAGGGCTCTGGCCTGTGCACGATTACTGTTACATTTAAGTTCAGTGAAATGATTCAGACCATTACCAGGGCTGCCAGACCTTAACCTCCCAGCAGTCAGAAGAGAGAGACAGTCACCACATCTCAGCTGGACAGCTGTGCTAAACAATTTAATATGGCCCATGATGTTGCAGCAACTCATGGATTCTTCTCTCTGGAGCTGGGGCAGAAGTATTAAGTCACTAAACTTACATGATTTACACGGTGTATTGTTTGTGTGCTCTGAAGCTCTGCTTTCATCTAGCCGCAGCCTGCCGTGGTTCCACGGGAATTTCACATTGGATCGGATCTCAAATCGCCCCTGCTTCCCATAGTAGTCCCCGATCACCTGTGCAGAACATGAAAGGGATGAAAAGATTTTCCTATCAATTTAGAGAAGTGGAACAAACAGCAGAAAAGCATCACTCACTTGACTCCTGTGGCATGATGCTGAATCTCAGACAAGAGGGCTGAAGGGGTCTGTGGGAGGTTATGCAGTGCATGCTCTGCCCTAGAGCAGAATCAGCTGAACAAAAGCATTCCTGACAGATGTTTATCTAATCTGTTCATGAAAGCCTTCAAAGATGGAGACTTGACAATTTCTGCACCAATTATTCTGGAATTTAGCTAGTCTTACTGTCAGTTGTTTTCCCTAGCATGTAACAGAAAATTCTTTATTTGTTACCAAATTGTCAACAGTCACAGCAACTCTTCATTTCTGAAACACTGCTTCACAGATTCACAAGCTCTTACCTGATTCTATCCTCAGGCTTCTCTTCTATATAAATCTAGTTTACACAAACTTTTTAACATTCTGCATTTTCCTGGTCTCCCTGGGCTTTTATTCAATTGCTCCATAGTGAGCTGAGCGCTCAGGATTGTGACCCAGCAAAGTGAAAGCATCAATACTAGACATGAGTCCAGACTGGCCATGAACAGATCCAGCGCAGCCCTGCCCAGAAGGACTTGGGGGTGCTGTGGGTGAGAGGCTGGACATGCCCCAGCCATGGCACTCACAGCCCAGAGAGCCAAACGTGTCCTGGGCTGCATCCAGAGCCCCGTGGGCAGCAGGGCAGGGAGGGGATTCTGCCCCTCTGCTCTGCTCTGTGAGACCCACCTGGAGCACTGCAGCCAGAGCTGGGGTCCCTGCACAGGAGGGACAGGGACCTGCTGGAGTGACCACAGAGGAGAGACACAAACATGGTCACTGGGCTGGAGCATCTCTGCTCTGAGGAATGGCTGAGAGAGCTGGGATTGTTCAACCTCAAAAAGAGAAGGCTCTGGGGAAATCTCACTGAAGCCTTTCAGTACTTCAAGAGGGCTTATAAAATAGAGGGAGATCAACTTTATCACAGGCAGGTAGTGACAGAACAAGGACACAGATTTAAACTAAAAGAGATTAGATTAAACTGAAGATTTAGATTAGATGTTAGGAAGAAATTCTTTGCTCTGAGGGTGGTGAGGCACTGGCACAGGTTGCAGAAAGAAGCAGAGGGTATAGCCTCAACATCCCTGGAAATGTTCAAGGTGAGGTTGGATGAGGTCAGAGAAATCTGATCCAGTGGAAGGGGTCCCTGTCCATGGCAGGGGAGTTGGAACTCGATGATCTTTAAAGCCTCTCCCAATCTAACCCCTTCTCTGGTTCCAGGAATTCAACCACTTTGCATGCTGGGACTCCCAACTACACACTGCAGGCTGGAGTTTTCTCTTTTGGCAGAATTTGGAGGTTCTTCATCATGTTAAGTTAAACATTCAAATCTTGTATTTCTGCAGCTGTTGACATTTACATATGCATTATTCTGGTAGTATAGTAGTATTTTTCCATACCAATTCCTAAAGGCACCTCAGAAATTCAGCCCTGTCTTCAGCAGTTTCAGGCTTTATTCAAGATAAAATCCTATGTTTAATCTACTGCAGCAATATGTCTAAAAGTATCTATGTACAGCAGCAAGACCATATACTGTGCCAATGAAATAGTCAGAAGCAATGGCAGAAGCACATCAATAGATCTATTTGTCCTACCATAGATAAAACCCAGATATTAATACACTAGGTTTAGAATTTAAGGTATGGATAGCCTCTTCAAATCTTTCCCCTGAATTTTATTTTGAAGCCAATGACGTTAAAGAACATTTGCTCTGGTTAAATACACAAATGTATATTTCACATTAAATAAAGACACTTATTTCTCCCACAGTTGCAGCTGGGATAAAAATCCTTTGAAAAATGAATGTGCTCAACATTTGTCCAAAAATTCAAGCAAATTCAGTAAACTGGAAAAAACAGAGACCATTCACAGACATCAGATTATTTATTAAGAGATTGTTTAATTTATCAAGCAGGAGTAGGTGAGTCCTCTACCAGCAAGAATTACTAAATAAGAAAATATGTGAAATGGTTTAAGAGCAAAAAGGTATAAGCAGGAACCACATGGATTCAGGTCAGAAGCAGGATATAGATTTTTGAAGAGCAGTAGTTGTTCATCTGTGGAACAAACACTGAGGGCACCAGCAAGCCAGTCTCTGTTCTTTCAGTGTCTCCAAACAAAAAATAAATGCCTGTTATAGCATGAGATTTAGTCACATGTAAACTACTGTGATCCATAAAGGTTAGGAAACCTGCCTGTGTCTAATACTGCAGAGGTCAAACTAGGAAATCTAAGTTTTCTTCTAGCCTTAAACTCTGTGAATAGACCTGGGAAAACAGCTTTGCCCAAACACCATCCATCTGGCACAGCTCAGCTGAGAAACATTCTCATACACAGAAAAAAATCGTTCAGGTGAATAGAACAAATTATCAAAGAAATAATGTTTTTAGAGAGAAGCATGAGTAGGAACTATGTGGCAGACAAAACTGGTAAGTAATCACACGTCAAATGTTAATTGCATGTATATTTATGTACCTAATAAAGCAGAGGGAAATTCCACAGTAAGTTAAAAGAATAAATGTAGTTTAAATTGTAAGTGAAAGAGCAATGGAAGGAAGAGTAAGAGAAGGAAAGTAAATTGATAAACAAGATCAAAAGCTACTGTCCTGAACAAAGAGAAGAAACACAGGTTGTTTGCATCAAAGTTATCCCAACTATTTTGTACTCCTACTGCCCCTGGGAGTGTCTGCAGTTTACTGGTAGTAAGGAAGTTTTTCAATCATTTTTACACACTAAAACACATGAGACATTCTCATGCTTTTAAAAGGGCTCCTAGAATTTTTCTCTGCTGCAGCAGTACCAATAACAACGTAACTTCACTGGATTCAAAACCACACATTGAAATGTCCAGTTCAGATATTTTACATTTTGTTTGAACTTGGGGACACCAGCAAAGCCCAGGCTGATGCTGGTTTTGCAACCAACAAAAGCATGACACTGCAGCTGGACTTAGGGCACTGCATGCATTAATAAACTCAGCCCAGACATGCTGTTCTCTGTGTGCAGCTGGTGCTGTTTCTCACAGACCTTTTCACTGTGCATCTCTTCCACTCCTTTTGTGCTCAGTGGAATAACCCATCTGGTGTATATGGAGCCATCTGATTAAAATGTTTCTTAAACACTGAAAAGAAGGAATGGCCAGGCAAGGTCTGCACTCCTGCTGACCACAGGCTGACCACACCTGTGCTTGCTGTGTTAATACATCAGGACAACTTGTGCATCAATGTTGCTGTAAGATTAATCTTTCTTCCCACCAATAAATAAAAGACCTTGCTCATTTTTAAACAGTAATTTCTCATATTCAAAGGCAGCACTGCTTAGCCAGCTTGTAAGAATTCACCCTTTAGTTAAAGACTAGCATCATGTGAAGTTGTATTGTTAAAGAAGAAAGTTTAAAATACTTATTATGACTACTTCAAGAGAGCTGTTTTACAGAAAGGATTTGGTCTTTAAGTTGATAAGATTAAGTCACCAATTAAAGAGATGATACCATGTTACTTTACACTGAATTACTAATTCCTTAGTGGCCAATTGCAATGCTTGTTTCCTTACCTCCTGTGTGCCTGCCTCCGGGTCTGTCATTCCAATCACAGAGAAATCCCCATATCTGTCTCCATTGGCATCAATGGACACCTGCCCTGCAATGCCTAAAGAATGGCATGTGAGGAATCAGAAGATTAATTACTTAAAATACTGAGCCTTTCCAAGCAAAACATGAAAACAGTGGACAGGTTTTTACAGACTGATATGACAGGAAATCTCATCAGTCTCCCTGCATTTTTGTTGGCATTCCAGAAGAAATTGTAATTTCATCTCGGTGTCTGCATTCCTGAATTCTTAACATTTCTCCTTTTTAAATATTAAACGTGTGAGACTAGAGAATACGTGAGAAAAATCTAATCCAAAAAAACCAGCATGTAAGACTAAAACACAAACCTATTTAACATTAATTATTTACAGAGAGCCTAATCCTGAAATATCTCACTGAAGAGAGTCCAGCTCGTGCTGCAGAAGACACAGGGGCAGAGACTTAGATCCCTGAAGGGGCTGTTCCCCCCTACACCAGCCCAATGCTGTTTCCACCTAATGGAATACTGGGGATGGCATGGACAAGGGCACCATGTGCATTACATATGCATCAAGCCCTGCATTCATCTACATAAGATTAATTACTTAATACATGCAGTTTGGTTCATATTCTTAGAGCCCCATTCCACTCCACTGTTTTACAATTTCTAGAAAACTTTGGTGAAACTGGACTCAGTGATTCATAGGATATCTCAGGTTTGAAAGGGGCTTCAGGAGATCTTGAGCCCAACCTCCAGCTCAGAGCAGTGTCAGCCAGGAGGATGCTCAAGGCTCTATCTGCTCTCCAAAATCTCCAAGAATGGAAACTTCACAGCCTCACTGGGGCAACTTGTTTGATCTGTCATGGAAAATGAACACATCCTTGGATTCAATCTAAACCTCTTCTTTAAACGTATGCCCTTGTGTACAAAAAGCTTGGCTTCAAATTCTCGAGGTGTAAGTCAAACAGGTCCTTAAAATCCATCAAACAATACCAATTAAATATGGTGAAGGCCTCTTAAGACTGCTGATACACTTTTTCACCTCAGATGTCCTCAGATGTGATCCTCCACTGCCTGACACCAAACACAGCCATTTACAACTGTGCCAGGCAAACAGGCTCACTGTACATCCGTGTTACACCAATTACACGTCTAGACCAGGCACAAAGGCATGGAGATTCAGGCTCTCAGTGACAATCAGAAAAGAGAGGTCAGATATTCAGAGAATAAATTTCCCCCAGTGTGCCTGGTGATGGTGAGCGTGCATGAGACTTTACACAACTCCATTTAATCTGTACCTGTTCAGATTTAGTGATGTCAGGAATATTTCAGCTTGCTGAGGTTTTAAAAATATGTAGTGGTAATCAAAGATTATTGTCAAGCATCTATTTAATTATAAAAACACAGTAATCAATCCATTGTCAATTCAATTACTGCAGCGAAATCGAATGGGTGTAACAACTACTTGGCTGTGAGACACTGAAAGAAGAGGCCACTCTGAAGAACTGTGATGTCCCTGCTTACACATCAATTTGGATTCTGGATCTGACAGGCGGTGATAATTGGAACAGACACATTTGTGATCTAAGAAAACCAAACTCAGATTTTGAGAATAGGTACTGAAATTGAAACTTGGAGTTCCAATGTTGTTTTGTTTTTTTTCAGCAGGAAAGAATAATTTGTCAATTTGTCATCTGAATCAAAATTTGAATTTGAAAAGTTGAAATTTTCTGCAATTTCCTTGAGAAACAGAGTTAGGAAATTTGAAAACGACCTTAATGAAGAATTGCATTTGCATGAAGATGGAATGATTTCATCTCAACTTTCTTTCTATTTTTTTATGTGAGATACCTACACAAAATTTCTTCTACTTTTTCAGAGGAAATGCCAATGAATAGCAAATATTCTCCACCAGATGTTCCCTGAAATTATACCATCCTGCCTTTAACAACCTAATCACTAAGAAATCATTTTATCACCTCAGCCTTATGCTTTCCTAAGCCCATAAAGTCTGTGCAGCTGTGGCAGGCAGATGGAATTCTGCAGGAAGCAGCATCCACATTCTCCTGGGAGTCCTGATAAGTCAGAGCAGGCTGTAAAATCAGGTGCCAAGACAATCAATGTCAGAAGTTAAATTAATGTCATTAGCAAAACTGGAGCACTGCAGAAGTCAAAGTGAATTCCAAAGCTTTGGTCCTGCAGCAGAACCTGATGGGTGAGCAAGAACTCTGTGATGCTGCATCCACTGCATCCACCTGCATCACAGGCAGAATAAAGGGATCTGATCTTCCTTAAGGGACTGGATTGCAAGACATTAAGTTAAAGGCCTCTTTCAAAATCAATTTTATGTCTAGCAGAGTACTACTACAGGGAGGAAAAGGCACATGATGTACAAGAATTTTGATCAACTGCACATTTACAGCCCAACTCAGCTACATTTTCAGGAGAGGTATAATAGGTCAGCCACCAGCAACAATCTGGTTTTCACAACTGGGGAAAGAGAACATTTTTTCCTCCTGCTAGGTTTTACAAGCAGGGTGTGAGAATCAACCATGTAGCTAGTCCATGTGGAGCACATGGTACTACAAAGGAACAGGAGCAGGGAAAACAGAGCCTGTGCTGGGGCATCTGCTCATGCACAGCACAGAGTGGCAAATCCAGACACCAGAATCCCTCCCTCTTAAAACAGTGTTTTGGGGAGCCACAGATATGAAGAGATATAGTGGGATGCAAAGCACAACCTACAGATGATGAGGGCTGTTTATGGGATGATTGCAACCAGCACAATTTAAAGCAATTCCTTGCTTTAGGGTGCTTGAGTGTTCCATTAAGCTGCCCTGAGTATTCTTTTGCCTTGTGTTCACATCTCAATTTGAGAACAGAAAATTGGTTTGGAGCTGCTGCGTTTCCTTCCTTCCTACACTATGTCCAACATGTTCTTAGAGCTGAGAACCTGGCCACTGAGATTTTTCTTACACATTTAGATGAATCATTCGCTTTTTATCTAGGGGAAATGTTTCCTTCTCTCAGGCATTTCCACAGGAAATCTTGCCAGTCCTACATCAAATGATTGGACCATAATATGAGATGGATGGAAATATTTTAAGAGATGAAAGATTAAACCAATAATCTTCAGTTGCTTTATTACAATTCTTATCTGGCAAAAGCATCTGCATTGCTTTGCATCAACAAGGTGACATACAAGTGCCAGTTGCACTGCAGAACTGCAGCCTCGAGGATTAGGCACAGTGCTGTTCAGCTGCTGCCTCTGAGACAACACACACAGCTCCTGGAAGGAGGCTGGGGGAAATCCTTCAAGGGCCCAAAGGAATCCCATTGAGAAACACAAAATAACCCCAACCCTGGCACCTGCTTGCTTCTATCCATTCCCAGGCTTTCAAGATAAAAAAGTGAAAGGGAAAAATGAGGCAATCTCAGAGCTAATAGATGAATGTGAGCAAAGCGAGCAGCTGTAATCTTTTCAAAAACAAAAAAGGAGCCTGAGAAAATTATTGGTATTTCTTTACAACATCAGTGAGGGTCATTAGATTGTTAAGAGTTTTTTGAACTGAGTCAAGACCTCAACAGTTGGTGCAAAAAAAAGACAGACTGGTGAGATATGGCCCAGCTTTCCTCTCTTAGGAGTGGAATAGGCATGAATCCTTACTTTGCACAGAACAAAGACCTGAGGTTTTTTGACTCTGAAAACTGTAATTTGATATTAACTCTTACCTTCATATGTTCTGTTCCGTGTTTGTTGAACAATTTTTTCCCCATCTTTCTTACTGAAACCAATCTTCAGGACTTCCTTTAAAGCTAGAGCATAAAGAAGGATTGCATCATGGAATCCTTCCACAAACATGTTCACCTAAAAAAGAAAGAAGAAAAAACACCCAATGGCAATTGACATAACAAAATTTTTCTTTCCTAGGTAATTGACCAGAGAGAATCTAAAAATTAACCAAACTGACTAATTTGGAGAGTTACTTTCTCAGCTGCTGGAACAGAAAGGACTCTATCTCAAAAAACCTCAGGGGGACAACAGCAACTTCTGACCCATTTTTAAAAACAGTTAACCACTATCTGCTATTCTGGACATTAACAATGTTGTGTCTGAATAGCTCTGCAGATGGGGGAGAAATCTGCAGATCCCAGTTCCCATGCACAGAGCACAAATTCTGCACTTGACCATGTGAGATTTTGTCAGGTGCTGAGCACCCTCACCCCACAGCAGCAAGCATAACCCACTCCCTCTGCACAGGGGACTTAGCACCTCTCAGGACTGGGAAGCATTTTCTGTCATGATTTTTCTTGGAGAGCTCAACTGTTGGATTTGCTTGTTTAATGATTACCACTTCCATTTCTGGCTCTTGTTCAGCCAAGCATCTCTCCACTAGCAAATGAGCAATGGAGAAAACTACTTAACCTCTCCAGTAATGTGTTCTCTGGAACTGCCAGGAGAACCTTTTCCTGTCCTTTATAGTTTTCTCAGTAAGTTACATGAAATGAATGAAATAATCCTAATAACGCTAACTCTGCTTTATAACCCTAACACAAAAGAAGATTGCCAATGAACCTTCATAGCCTACAGTCTGTGGGTTACAAAAACAGTTAACAGCTGGATGCTGCAGAAACATTATAAGTTTGCTCTCAGAAGCCTGATATGCTTCAGTGGTGAAGCAATAATTATTTCAGGAGTGGAGTTCAGATGGAGACCCATCAGCAGAAGCTGAGGCAGAATGACTGGAGCAGCACAGGTACTCCTCTTCTGCAGGCAGCAACTCACATTTCAGCAGTGCACTCTACCCACTCAGTGCACAGTAATGCAGAATGAATTATCTTTTCAGCTGCAAGAAAGATGTTCCCATCCACTCCGAGTTTCACTACAATACAAAAAAGAACCCCTGACATCCTAGCAAAGGTGGAACCACATTATGGGGTCTCTTACTGCAACTGCCAGTGAAGAACTCACCTGCACAAATATTCTCCTGGACAGAAGTAACATTTAGTTTACCTTCCATTTCAGTATATCTAAACAATTTGAAATGCCAGTAAATGAAGTGCTACTCTAACTCTCACAGGTTTAACTGGACATTAAAAATGTTACAAAACAAAACATGTGGCCAGTTAACTAAATAACTGCTCCACAGATAAAAAGTATTACATAGTTGATTTGCTAAACTGAACTTATCAAACCCTGATAATGTAATTACATCCAAGACATTCCTTCACTCTTAAAGCAGTTGCCAACAGTAAAGAGAATTTCGGAATTATTTACTGATAATATAAAAGTTTACATTACTCTGACATTTAAAACTGGTCTTTCAGTAACTCCAACCTATGCTGCAGCTGAATGCATCACATTCATCAGGTGCTACAGGAGGTGCAGAACAGCTCAGCTCAGCTCATTCTGACAGCCACAGAATAAAAGGGCAGCTGCAGTTATTCTGAAGTAAAAAGAAAGCCTGAAAGGAGGGGAAAGACAGGCTTTTGGTGGAATAATAAAAGCTGATGGACAGAGTGCATACTAGGACAGGCTTTGCCAGCAGGGGCTTTAACTTTTCAGAATTGAAGAAAACCCAACCAAACCAAGAAACCACAAATCTTGACAACTGCTTCATGTGCCAGCGTTAGAGTCCAAGTGGCCTGTGGATGATCAAACTTCAGCTTCCTTAATGTGACATTCTTTCTCTCAGGAGAGAAATTAGACTCTCCAGTAGCTATACCTCCCTGCTGGCTGATTTACAGTTTGTGGCTGGCATTTGTTTCAAGGAAAGCTATTTGTCACTTCCTTTGTCCGTGGCAAAGACCTCTTAGTGTAACACAGCAACCTCCAAAATCCATTTTGTCAGCTAATTTGCTCAACCTAAAATCTACTCATGCCACCGGCCTGAAAACCCTTCAGTAGACACTGCAGATCTGCCAGATAAGCCCTGTCAAAAACTCACTTGGCAGTTTGGGAGGTTACTGCCACAGCCTCTTGCCAAAGGCCCCACTTGGCCTAAACCCCTTACATTACAAGTGAAAAACCACATTAAAAATAGTCAGAAAGTCATTTATGCCACTGCTCTGTTGCTGACACACAAACCCCAGCATTTTATCTCATGTTGTCAAGGAAGCTGAAACTATGGACAATTTACACCATTTAAAATCTTCTGAAAGAGTAGTAATTACTGTTTGCAGATGGGATTGCACTTACACTCCCCAGCCAAACCAAACGCTGGGCACACCTGAGATGTTCCACATTAATCCAGGAACAGGTTTCAGCAGCAGTTCTTGAAAGGTGATGCAGGATCCCATGAAGGGAATGAAGTTTTTCTGCATATCACCTCGTTCAATCATTTGTAAGTTGCCACAATTCCACACAGACCACGGGTTGCATGATGTGTAGGACAGAGGAGTATTAAAATGTGAAGCAACAGCTGCAAAAAATTTTGAAGGGTTTGTTCTTTGCTGCAGGAAAAGCATTAAAAATGGCTACACTATAAAGTTCATATTCCAGGAATGCTTCAAATAGGAATGAATAACTGTGAAGATGTCTTCACAGGTTGCTTGAAGGTGTCCATGGTGATGAACAATGTGTTAGCTTAGCCTCAGACAGCCTCAGGATAAAAACTGAAAAGAGTATAAAAATCAATTAAGGGCCAACTAATCTTACAGGTAATTCAAAGCTCTTTTAGTTGAGCTCCAATACAGAACAGAATCTTTTTATTATAATGTTTTCCATTTTCATTTATGCCACCATTTAATCGCAGGTGTGAGCAGAGCTCCAAACAGATCACAATTTGTGTGCCAGATCTACTGAAATGCTGCTGTCCCTGGCCCATACTGCAGGGCCACCCCCTCAACGTGGCAGCAGTGCCACTGGCACCAGAGAATCTGCCAGGTGAGCTGAACATCCTTGGAGGCTGCAGTACAAATATATGGAAACCTTATTCTGAGCCACCCTCTGTATAACTTTCACATCTTATTCTAATACATACACCTAAAAGTCAAGTATGCTAACTGCATAGGTGAATAAGATATATACCCCTTTTAACTTCCTGGCTTTCTACTCTAATTAATCATCTTCTATCAGAGAAAAGAAAACAACCAAAATCCAACAACCCCTCTCAGTGGAAATCACATTGCATAAATTCTACCCAGTTCAAAGTTATAGTTCCCCAAGCAGCCATATCGTGACCACACTGCTCATATATACCAAGGTGTTAACAGCACACACAGCAATGCAAAACACTACTGACGTGGAAGACAGCCAAGATACAGCTATGCAGGACCCATAATTTCCCATATCCTGCCTACTGGCTGTAAAATAAGATTATTCTCCTCCATCTGGAGCTGCCCAGCTCTGAAACACAGCAATTACAGCAACTCTACCACTTCCATGCTTAGTGGGGAGCATCATCATCACCACTTTTTTTTCTATTGAAAAGGCAAAAACCACCTCCCACACTGCATTTACTTTTTATGTTCATAGTGATATTCAAGTTGTCAAATATAGTTTCAGCCCCAATCTTGACATGATGGTTCTACTATCTCACACTGTTACAGTGTATCTCAATAGAAGTATTTTTCTGAGCAATTGCAATTTAACTGTGAGTTCTCCCCTCTTAATTCCCTTTCATCAAACCAATTATAACTACAGTACCTTCTTTATTCAGCTTTGCTAAGAAACCCTGACATAACTAACCTCTCTCACATGCATTCTTGACACATATCTTAGGCTGTCTTCTTCTGACTCACTATCCAGCACTATTCACTTAACTCTACTGCAGGAATTTCTTTCTTTAATACCATTTTTTGATGTTGCATAGAATACTGCCATAGCCCATGCTGTTCTCAGTACTTATTTATGGTTCTGAGATGTTCAGGGGCCTTCAGCAGTTCTTTGATGAGTTGCTACGACCTTGCTCTGAGCTGCACAAATCTAGGTGCCCATGATTCCCATACAGTAGATGATCAACATGTAGAAATGATTAATGTTTAATTTAAAATAAAATATCACTATTACAAATTGATTTTGTGTTAAGCTTCTAGTTCACATAATCCCAGTCGAAACTCTGGGTGGAGCTGACATGCAGATTGAGACTGTGAAGCTGAAGAAGAATATTCTTACACCTGATCATTACCTGAGAAAAGGTGAAGTGCATTTCAAACCAGCAATGTGCAGTTCCAGCTTTGCAGTAATATATTAGTCCTACTGCCATAATACTACCATGTATCATTCTGCATGCTACCACTCTAGCAGGATTATCAAAGTTTCCACTAACCCACCAACCATCTCCCTCAGATCCTCACAGGATTTCATTCCATTATGCAACAGAAACTCACAGAACTTCTGAACATCACCAATGGATAACAGCTGGGTAATGCTAACATGCACTGGGACTGGGATTTCAAGGATGCCCAAACACAACAAATGCAAAGCCATGGGACACACCCATAGCCAGCTGTCATAAACAGCATGTCTTGGGGTGCCTACAGACAGGGATGCATCCCTGTGGAACCAAAGCAGGAACTGGAAAGGAGAATAAAGCTGTAAGTTAATCAAATCTCTGTGTTTAGATGCCTAAGACTAAAAATACAGATTGTGTCCTTGGGCAACTGTACTGCTCTCTTACTGATCATAGTGCTTCAACCAAACAGTAAGAAAAAGGAAAAAAAATAGAAACACATGCTTTCTTCAGAGAAGGCCATTTCCACAATATTTCATTCAAAACTGAAAAAGAATCTATGGCATTACACCAAATTCTGGGCCACACAGCTGTAGCCAAGGACAGCCTCACATGCATTCACTGATATATATAAATGGGCACCTCTTCAAGAACACATGAGGCCAGGGCTCAGGACTTGGTTTTCTAAAGGATATATCCAAACTCACTTTATTATTTGGGGCTGGAACTCACGTCTCTCCCTAGGAAAAGAGGAAGATTAAAAGAGTAAAACCTTGCACATATCTAGGAGAGATTTATTCAAGTACTGTTTCACTGGGAGACAGTGGAAACCCATAAGACATTTTTCTTATAGGGGAGCATATGACTTTATCAGGGGATTCTGCAGACTGAGGCTTATACTCCACTCTAAAATTTAGAGCTTAAAAATTCAACACTGCAGTTGAACAAGACATCACATCCCTTTAAGGAGGCTTCTCCCAACAAGGCTGCCTGCTTGTGTTCATTACCTTGCCAGCATTTGGTGGAGCAGCAGTGCTGCTGAGAGCAGAGATGAGGTGTGTGCTGCACACAAGCACTCTGCACACCAGGCAATGTGTCCCTGGCACGAGGTCACCTGAAGCCCAGGTCTGGAGAGTCTCAGCACAAGCACTGCTTGCAGCTCACCAGCTGCCCATCACCACCACCACAGAGCCTACATGCACATTTAAAAGACAACATGTAAAGCAGGATCCCTGCTTTTTTCTGCAGTTTCTGTTTGATTTGGACACAATGATGCTGTGCTGCAATTAAGCCCCTTTCTTCGAGATGAGACCCTGCCTCTGCCTGCCTGCACTGTTCAGCTGGCACATGAGCTGATGTGCACTCCAGGCATGCCAAACCACTGCTGCCTTTCTCCACTCAGACAAGAGGATGCTTACTCCAACAGGACTGAGTACCACTAGTGACAAACTCCCCTCCACTTTAAAGCCAACTGTGGACCAGAAGCCAGCCTTTCATTTCAAGAAAAGGTCTGCTGAAATAAAATAAATTAACAAAAAGAAAATAAAAGTAAATTAACAAATAACAGCAGTATCTGTGATTTACTTAGAAAAGGCAGCCAAATTCAAGTAGTTAAGGATATTTGTCAGAGGTTATTTTCTTGCTATGGAAATAAAACTAACCACAGAGCATCTCATTCTTCAAGCCTTCTTCCTTGTTTTTCTTAATACCCCATTCTTGAACAACTAGTAGATTTACTCACAATCATTTGGCTGGGGCAGCCACAAGTTGCTCTATTGTCTCAATGGTGAACTGAAGCAAAAATCTATTCAGTCCCAGACTACAGGGCAGCTGTGCTGTGAAATGTCAGCTAAAGCACGTCAGGCTACAGTGACAACTGAGATACAAAGGCGTGGAGAAAACCTTCCACCCCACTGCCTGCAAAAGCTGCCCATTCTTTGTTTAATGCTTGCAATACTCTCCTATAGTTATCTAAAAAATGGCTGTAAACCCCCTGCTGCTAACAGGCTGGGCAGAAATTTCCAGCTACAGCCAAATGAGCTCCTTCCATTAAACACAGAAAGAGGAACTGTCACCTCAGCGGAGTTAGAACCTTACCCTCAGCCAGTTCACATCCAGGGGCTCTGGCTGCTGCACTCAACCCTGGCCTGACATCACTGGGCTCTCAGACCTCCCCAGACCTCCACTAGAATGGCCAAAGCAGGGGCAGGCTGAGCTGAGAACTGCCCTGCTCCAGGAACAGGATGCTCTTCTAGACCAGATTTTCCCCCTAAAACCCTGTGTGGCATTTATTTCTGGCTCCATCCATTGTGTTCACTGATTCCTTTTGCAAGCTGTTTACCCTTCTGTGGCTTTTGTTCCTGCACTACCTTTTAAAGTTTCCCTCAGAGAGGTGAAATGGATGTATCTAAGGAGCAGAATTGTTTGGTACCAGAACTCAACTACCTACAGAATAATCATTCAGAGGAATTTCTCCTTTATGTATGATTTACACAAATACTATCTGCATGTATAATCTAGCTCTAAAGGGCTCCAGGTCATCTATTAAGGAAAAGGATAGAATCAGAGAATACATTATTGTGCTCCTGCATTTAAGGAGAAATATCCCATGTTTATATTACATCTCTAACATCAGATAAACAGCTAATGCAAAGGATCTCTAGAACAGCACTATCTGTGACTGCCTGAGTACTGAACAGATCTTGACCACAGAAGGTACAGCTGTCATTTATAAAATTAACCTTCCAACTGTTTTGGGATTTCCTGCCTTCTAGCAAACTATGTGGCCATTCACGTGACCAGTTACAAAACTGTGTCCAGAAATTTTACGTCTAGTCATAGTGGTGAAACACAAGAGACATTAAAGAAATTACTCTTTTCAGTTGAAAACACACAGACATGCAGAAACCAAAATATGCTTGTTTTAAATAGATTTTTCTAAGAATGCCCACTGGAGGCCTGATTATACAGTTATACTGTTATACAGTTGCAATGAATGCTTACATTTTCAGCTGGCTTTAAATTGTGACATTTTAATTGCAGATAAACACTTAGCAGAAAAAAACCCACTACCCCAATCCTTTCCTTAGATACTAAGTTTTTGATGACAGCAGGCAAGAATGTTTTACAAGCAGGAACATCTCTGTTTTCAGGAGGACAGTCACCACATCCAAAAAAAAATCAGTTCCACTTGCTAAAATAAGTTAAAATGGTTTAAATGAATGCAGAGCTAGGACAAACAGGAAGGACATTTTTTTGTTAAATGTTTATCATTGTACAATGTGCAATTGTTTTGGGTTTTGGATTGCTAGCATTATCACCAAACCACAAAAATCATGGACACATTTTGTTTTTTGTATTAAAAACTCTGAAGATCAGTTCTATGCAAAATTCAGAAAAATCACTGTATCACACTGGAGACAACTTGTGTTCAAACTGTGCTACCTGTGCTACACTAGCTGGTAAAATCTTGGGGTGGTAAAATCTTGGATGGGGTAAAAAACACACCTGATGAAAAGGACCATTTGATTTCTGCTTTGCAGCAGATTAACACAGATTACCCAGCAGAGCATTTGCTTTACAGTCTTAAGCGCTGGATAAACACGAATTATTAAGACACAGCCAAAAGGGATGATTAGCTCAAAAGTATGCCTGGAGCTGGGAACAGTTATCTAAGATCATTACTCAGTACCAGGGAAAAGGCAGGCACCCAAAACCAGAATTTGTAAGAGCAGCATCCCACCTCATCCTTGCCAGCAGAGGAGGTAGAGAATGAGAGACGAATGTGATCCTCTTATTCTCACACAGGCAGGTAATGACTCCCCCCTCCATGAACTTGCAGTAAAGCCTTTACAAAACCCCACAGGGCACCAGTCCTTTTAAATTCCCTGCCCCTTTCATCTAAAAGCCTTGGGCCTCCCATTAGTGAGTTAGCATGAGAGAACTTCAGGGTCCAATCTCTGCTTTCAGAGAATCTGAATTCCACCTTTCCCCTGCCCTGTCTGCAGGGCATCCTGAGGTGGAGGCACTCCTGGAACTGAAATCCAGGTGCTGGGAGAGAGGTATGACCTGCCAAGACCTGGGGGACCTCTGGGCTGGGAGTAAATAATTTGCTAGGAGAGCCCACCTGAGGCTGTGGTTGCCATGACAAATGATCCTTTTATTAAATTCCAGGGTAAATGGACATATGAACTTGTAAACTTTAATGGCATGGAACTAACGCAAACCCTCAGGCTGCTATTAGTTATGCTTCCACTCCCAATAATTTAAAATTTAACTCTTTGGTTTTGTTATTTTCTTTCAGAGAGTGGATATCTGATGAAAGGTGTTCAGCTGGCTGATTAACCATCCCTTTGCTGCACCCCTGTGAGGATCCCATTAGCACAGGAGAGGCACAGCAGCTCTCTCAGCAGGTATTTGTGTGTACCTGTCAGCAGGCAATAAGGTTCCAGCTGCACACCTGAAACACGTCCTCCCACTCCTCAGCAGCAGCATGGTAGTTAATACCTCTAAATCTGAGGATTTGCAGCCACTCCAAGAAACCAAAAGCTCACTCTCATAGCTCCTTGCATCCATCCTGACTGTCTGATCCCTAAGATCCTCCTTGGTTTTGCTCTCTAAGGTATTTTGTAGTCTGCAGGCTGACGGGGTAACTGGACACATTGTACACACACATTTCCCATCAAATGTTAATGTCCTGCTCAGTGAATGTCACCTTCTTCCCAGCCACAGAGCAAAGGGCGTCCTCACCTACCCTCCTCCCATTGTCCTGTGCCCCTTTCTCATGCCCCTCTCATTCATTTGCTCTGGGACAGAGACACTCCTTGTCTTTTCAATACACTTTGATATATTAGTTCTTTTTAGAATGGGCTAGACCTTCTCATTTTTGTCCCAGACTTCTCTTCCTAATGAAAAAAGTATCTACTAAAGAGAGAAGAAAAGTTTTGAATATCCTCCTGTGGGTTCCTATGCCTCTTCCTATGCCACTGCCTTTATTCACAGCCCATTCTCACAGGATGACTTCATTACCCCCTCTGCATTAGCAAAATTGCTAAATATCCCCTGAAAAAAGGTTAAAAAAAACCATCAGAGCTGGCACATCGTACACTGACCTTTTCTTACAGCCCAAAGGAGTGGAGCACACCCAAGCCCTGCTGTCTTGGCTCTGACAACACTCACACACCAGGGTGACCTGACTCACCCACGGGACTGGCCTGCCCTTCTGCTAAAAGACTTTTTTCCCTCCAGAGAATAAGCCTTTCACAAAGCTACCTTCACCTCAACCTCCGAGCACTCAGCCATAAGAAATGAATGTGCAGACAGAGCACAAGATCTCAGACTTGAGGTGTTACTGATTGCCACTTGCACTGGTTTTTTAGAAGACTTGTCACTTGTAAATTATCACAAAAGTTAGACCTGCCCTGATGTCATTCAGAATCACACCATACCAATACTCCAAATGAGTGCAAGAAAGCTTTCCTGGACCACCTCAGTGTGGAGGCAACAATTCTTCTGCTCTGATGCTTGCAAGGAATTCACATTTCTTGTCTTGAAGAACTGTTCTTCCTTTACATCTGCAAGAAACCAAAGCATGGCTCCTTCCCCACACCTCCTGCCACACTCATAACCAAACCCTATTTAAACTGCTTGGCTCAGACAGAATTCCAACCCTGGAGACTCAACCCAATCTGTGTGACCACAGTGTGAAGGCACCAGCAGAGGTGAGGAGAACCCTCCACAGCACCCAAGGTGCTGAGGCTGGAGCATCCCATCAGCCATCCAGCAAGTCAAAGCAGTCTCCAAGTGCCAGCCCAGGATCCTGCTGCTGGCTGCAACTCCAGCCTGATATGGGACAGACTCACCCAAACCTCCTCTTCACGCCTCGCTTAGATGAATATTCCCTCAGCAAAAAAGGACACTTCCAATTCAGTGATATTTTCACGAGACACCCAGAGAATAAGACTCACTGAAAAAGGCAGTGGCTGCTAGAAAGTCTATTAAGCAAAGGTATTTCATTTTTCAAGTCACTTTTTATGCAAAATGAGATAGAGAGTCTACCTTTTCCTTCATTCAAACATCTCAGAGCCCAGCCTGAGGACCATTCTACACCAGTGTCAAAAAGCCTATGAACTTATATTAAAACAATACCTCAATGGGACAAATTAGCTTTTGGTTCAATTGCAATGCAAACAGTGCAAACAGCACGGAGAAGCACTAAAACAAGAAACAGGCTATGAATTCTGCAGGAGGACATATTTTTCACACTTTATTAGTGGAAAATAAGGTATATTTCTAGCAAGTACTTCAAAGAGGGCCTTACCCATAAATTTCTGAGTGCCTGTCTAGTAAAGTGAAATGTGAATATCTGTGAAATTCAAGTAAAACCATGGGGCTACGGAAAATATACAACATATCCATGAAGATCAACTCTAAACTTTTACATTCCCAAAAAGTTCAGATGTTGCTATTTCCAGATATACATACAGTTTTATACTATCTCCTCCATGGTTTAAGACAGCTTCAAAAATATGCTTAGATAGGCTAGAAAAACTAATCAAATCCACTGGAAGAGAGAAGAATAATTTCTTTCTTTTACTATCTTTTATGCCATCTGTTACTGGCAAATAACTTACTATTACACTGTGATTTTGCCTAAGACCCTGACGTGGATGACACTGGTCTACCATACCACTGAGAAACCATTAACTTCAGGGAAAAAAAATAAGTGTCTACTGTATTCACCAAATTTAGCAGTCCACAGGTCAATATTCCCCTTACAGAAAATAAAGACACTCTCGTTAAATTCCAAGGGGTGAAGGGTTGGTCGTGAAAATCCTAAATATGTTTTACTAATAGAATTCATCTTGTTAATAAGCTGGCATGTGAAACCATTTTTTCCGGCTGCTGAAAGCAGCTTGTGGTTTGCTTTTATTCTTTCGAACACAATTAGCAAAGCACTCCAGCAGCTGAATAGACCCATTCATTTGAACAAATTATCCCCTGGCAGGGTTTGGGGGTTCTTTCTTTTTTTTTTTTTTCCCCTTAAATCTCCTCAAAACTCTCTCCCATCCTCAGGCAGTCAGAAGACACAAAAGACTGCCTGACATTAATCTCGCCTGCCTGTGCCTGAAAAAAGACAAGTGAGAAGGACATTGCTGAATAAGTTACATTTTCAGCATCACAGCTACAAGACTGAATTGCTCACTTCTCCCAGCCTTATCTTAGCTGGTGTGCAATCCTAATTAAAAGGCTGACGTAAGGAATACACACAGGGAAGAGTCTGGCACGGATGTTATGGATGAGATGATAAACTTTACGAGCACAGCTACCTCCCATGAAGCTTTTGTAGTTAACTGTTGGAGCTAAAAAGGTTGCTCTTGAGTGCACCGTTTGTCCTTTCAGAGGGCTGAAAATGCTAAATAAAACAGAGTTCCCCTTTCTAAAAGGGAGTAGTATCTTGCTGATCTAATTAATTTACATAGCTCATTCTTTCACTGAGATAACTTTATTGGCAAATCAGGCTCCAGTTTCCCTTCTCCCGATGCTCATTTTCAGAGTGCAAAAGGCTGTGGGTAGGAAAAAACCCATGCATCCACCTTGTGAACAATGCTGTCATGTAGTTAACACAGCAGAAATATTTGTTTAATTAGTTACATTTTCAGCTTTTAAATGAGAAGAAAAAACAAGCCATGGGTGGTCTGTAACCTCAGAAGAGCAAATATTCCTGGCTGTAAAATCATCTGAGCTCAGAATACTGTTTTGGACATAAAAAAAGCATTTATTGAATCCTAGGCCTGAGTCAGGAACAGAAGGTGTATTAAGAACGTCCAAACCCAACCACCAATTCATTAAGTGTTCAGCATTATTTAATAAAAATGGCTTATGCATATACTTTAACTGAAACATTGTTTATTCATAAACATTTTTAACTACAGTATGTTGGGAATTATTCACACACCCCCTTAGAGACAGTTTTAAATTCTTCCTTCAAGAAATTGCATTCAATTCCCACTGCTGTCTGCCTCAACTAGGCTATAGGTCTGCAAGCAGAGCTTGCCCTGTATTTTGCAATTAAACCAAGGATGTTAGTTGGTTTATAGAGAACAGGACTCCCTGCTGTTAATGTCTTGTTAATGTATTAACATTACAAAAGCAAAAAGCTGCCACCATTTGTATAAAAGTATTAAAGCAATTCTACTGCATGTCTGAAACCCCAATCTGATTAGAATTTTGAAAACACTTCTCCTTTTTTGCTTATTTTATCGGAGAATTACATCTTCAGGTAGGCACAGAATAAAATGGTCAGGCTTTCTACAAAACTACGGGATGTTTCCTGAGAAAACATGAGACACTGTTGAATGCTGAAATGATGGCTGAGCAGTTCTATTGCTTCAGCCCACAGTTCTTTGGGTTACATTAACACGACAGTAACTGCTTTCACACTCAGACTGTGGACAAGCAAACTAGCAATATTTGCTAATGGATTCAGGCAGCTGCTGCTATGGAACTTTGCAATGGGACATTGCAGACAGGGAGCATCACCATTGCCCCATGCTGTGCAACCCAAATATTTCTAAGATGCTTTCTCAGAACCTCTCTGCCACTCTTATTTTCAATGCTGACGAGTTAAAAGATGCTTAAGGGAGCTTTTAACTTCACAAGAGAAATTCCTGGAGAAATTGTCTTTTCCATGCTTTCCTGCTCCCTCTTAAGGCACAGGTTCATCCACCTTCCCCATTTCCAAAGCATAACATACATGCAGAAACAACAGAAACTTTGAGCTGGGAAAGATGTACTCAAAACACATTTTTCTCTTTTCTGTGTGATTTCACAGCTGGAGATGAAGACAGCCAACACTCTTTGACCTGTTACTCCTCCAAGGGTTGTATGTGTTCTGCATCTGGCAGTGGGACAGCTGCTGCTTTAGGACTTTGCCCTTTCTGTCTCCCTTATCTTTCCTTCTGTCATCTGCTTATTTTCCATTTTTATTATATTCTTTTTTGGTAGATAATAATGCCTTTAGGATTAGTGCTGGCAAGAGGCCAGGACAAAATGGCAGCATTAATGAATTTTGTTTGAGTTAGGGTCACTGTGAGATAATTTAGACCATGGGCCTGGGGCCCCATTTTCCCATGACATAGGAAAAATCCACACAGAAAAGCAGACACACTGAATGTTTTAAATCCAAACCTCCCTAAGCGCCTCCTCTTGGGACACAGCTTGCAGAAAAGAATGAGGACTGTATTTCAACACCCGTGGACATGACTTGAGATGGGCTGTACTATTGATTATCTTTCTACATAGTTTTGCTTTCAGGAGCAGAATCCAGCAGAGCAATATCCATCTCTGTCGCTTCCCACCCACTCAGCTCAAGGACTTCTCCTTCCCAGTCTTCCCTTGGAGGGCACAGCTTTGCCTAATGCATATCCAGGCCACTTTTTTTCCCATGTTGCCAAAGAAAACACACTTAATGGGTGCCCACTACACAGAAATCTTTCAGAGGGTAAGGAATTGGCGTTTAGTCTGGCTTTTTTTTCCCCCATTAATTTTCAGAAAGGATTTTATTCTTAATATTGAAGACTGCCCCAAATTATTTCTCCTCTGAACAGGGCAGCAGGACAATCAGTTAAGGGAATATGATAAAACTCTTTCCCACTGTCCAAAGTGGGGAAATGTATAATTCATCATAAACGATGCAAAGCAAACCAGAAATTTAAATTTACACAGTTAATGAAGAAACAGAGCTATGGATTTTTTTTTTTTTTTTTGCTACACTCAACCAGAAACTAACTCTTAGAGACATTTTATTTTACCATTGTTAGAAGGCTGTGGAAAAGCATGTAGGGGAGGCTCTGCTGAGATCTATTTTAGTTAAGCATCCATCTAATACCAGGATACTCTGCATTTGTAACCAAACCTCCTTCCCCCATAGCCATGACCTGTATCTCCTCCACAGAGAGCTCCAGGTCCTAATGGCCCCCACCACAGAAATTGCCTGTGAGCCAAAGGATGATGTTTCAGGTGGCAGGAATCCGTGGTAGGTGTACACAGATCACAAGATGCTCTCTGTGTCCCAGCACGAACAGATTGGGAAGCAAGAAGAAAGCCAAGTGGGAAAGGAAGAACAAGAAGAGGAGTAGCAGGAGCAGCAGCAGGAGGGGACCTATGCAACTTGCCTGGCCCTAGCAAAAGCTCAAGGTTTGTGTGAAGGAGTGCTTGGAACAAGGTGAAGGACTCTGGATCACAGGTGGAAATGGGACACAGGGAGAAGCAGCCCCAGAGACAGGCAGAAGAAGGTCAAGGAGGAGATGGTAGGGAACCAGCCCCCCTTGCTGGCCCAGGACAGCCAGGAGCACACACAGCTGCCATGGGGTGAGGAATGACAACAGAGGACATCTGGCAGTGGGTGTGCAGCTGTGAGGAAGTCTCACAGGCAAACACATTAGCCTGTACAATCTCCCTCACACTGGCAGAGAGGAATTTGCTCTCCCCTAGATCCAATTCTGGTTGACCAGAACAGGGCTTGTATCTATGCAGCCCCAATCAACACTGCACAGAGAAAAGCATCCTCTTGCCTGTCTCCAATCTGGCCACAGACAGCACCCTGTGCTCTCAGCATTATAAGGTTTTTCTTATCTAGGGAGATGTCACACTGCCCAAACAAAAAAAACAAAACAAAACAAAACAAAACAAAACAAAACAAAACAAAACAAAACAAAAAAAAAAAGCCACAATACTGCAGATGAATGGATCTTAAGTATTTAAAATAACATTTCTCACCAACCACAACCAAAGGCACATAGCAGGTTTTGAAAGGACATATCTTGGTAAGCAACATCTGCAAAAGTACACATAGAAAAGGAAGCAACAACACAAATTAAAGTCCCATGCCCTTCTTCAGAACTCATTTAGCAGGTTCTTCAGAGAGAAGCAGCTTGAAATTGTGAGGTGGGGTTTCTACACCAGCCCCAGACAAAACATGCCAACAAAAGACTATGACTAGATTTTGAAAATATCACAGGAATAATATAAACCATTGTTGTGATTCAAATTAATTTTAGGTAAACTATTTAAATGAAATATATTCAAGTTCTAAGAAGCACAAATTTTCTAAAGTTATACAATAAACTGCAGGAAGGGTTATTCATTCTTTAACACAATGTTCAAGCACAAGCTGGTGAATTAAAGATGGACACAATGTTTATAGCAAAGGGATGAGATGAAAGCCCAAGTGAAAGCTGGAAAATGAAGGGTTTGGGTTGCTTTCTTGAGTTTCAGGCTCTCATTTCCTACAGCTAAGGACTGAACAAACTCCCTCTTCAAGCCTCCTTTCTTCATAAGCATATCTGGAAAGTTGACACTGCACTATGGAGAAAGTTAACTGTCTGGGAAGTACTTGTGTCAGCATGCAGAAATCCCTGCAGGTAAGTGCTACACATTCTTACTTCCACAGATGACTTTTCTATGAAAATGCCTAATGAAATAGCTTAGCACTAGCTCAAAAACAATTTTCAAAGGCATTTTCCTCTACATTTTGAGAGGTTAGAAAACGGCATAGTTTTCCATGTCCACCTCTGGAAAACAGTGGCATTCCCCAAGGCTGAAAGCAACTTGCAAGGACTCTGTTGATATTTTAGACAGTTCAAAATAAAAAAGCTGGAACTACTTAAATATGCTTTGTTGAGAAATAAGACCACTTTTCTCATTCACATCAAGAATAACTTCATTGCATGCAATACAGATAGTGTAACTTTCTGAAATTGGATTCTTAAAAAAAAATAATTATTGGGAGAAAACAAAAAAGAAGATTGTATTTCTTTGCCTGTTAAAGACTTGTTAGGTAGAGTGAGAGAGACCTGCCTTTGTCCAACATTTCCTCTGATGAACTAGGGATGAGCATAGGACATTGTCATGGACGTTGGTGCACAGATACAGTGCACCTAGACCAAGCCTACCCTTGTAATTTGCATTATCCACCAAAAAAATTATTATATGTGCAACAGCAGAATTTTGCAACTGAGCCCAGGTGATTCTGTCCTGATAAGGTCTCACTGCCACTTCTGCTTTAATTGGGAGCATGTGTTTGAAGATGCTGTGATCTGAAGACTGTCATCAAGCACTTACGTAATCATCTTCATGAAGACCTTGTTTCTGAACAGAACTTTTCACCTCCAGGGAAAACTTCTCAAACTCAGGCTTCACAGTCCTCAGCAGAGTGACAGTTTGGAGGTATGAGTATGCTTTCTTGGCTTCAAGGTCATACTTGTCTCCTCTTCTCCAAGAGCCATTTCCTAAAGAGGGAAACAAGCATATTTCCAAACAGGTACCATTATGGGATTCCTTTTTCCACCCAAAAGTTCCATTTCTTGATCATTGGAGAGATAGTAAAGTACCATGGAGAACAGGAGAACACCTTCTTCAAGGTGTGCAGGAAGCCAGGCAGTGAGGGAAGTAAATGCATAAACCAAAGGACAATCTTATCCCACACTGTGTTTGCTTATTTTAAAAGGGTGGAATAAATCCTAAGGGTGAGATGGCATCTTCGAGCCAAACACATATGCCAGATCTCAAACACAAAGATATTTAAGTTAGAAGAACTGAGGAAGGATCCAAGCACAAAGCTTTTGTTACACATCACTCCTCTTGGACAGTCAGAAAGGCACCAGCAAAGTCATCACCCTGAATGGGAGGCAGATGGTGCAGCTCTCCCACTGTGGTCAAGGACAAAACCATGCGTGCCATGGCTGCCAGAGCAGCCCTGCTCTTAATGGAAAAGGAATATGTAAAATAAAATGGAATCCTGCGCCTACACTGTATTTACACGTGTTTTGTGTCACAGCAAGGGAAGAATTTAACTCAGACCACCAGTGAAGAAACCACATTTTTAAAAAGCAGGATAGATGACTGGCTTTTTATTAGCAAAGAAGGCCTTCTGACAAACAGACCCAGGCCTTAGCAGGCCCTGAGATCCTGATCCAAAGCCTCAGGAGGTCAGTGGAAAGGTGCATGTTGTCCTGGAGCAGGTTTTGTGCTATTTGATGTAAATGATAACTAAAAAAGGCTAGAGGGAACAGCGGTAGCCCTAAGCGGTGAGCCTTTTAAATGCTTACAAGTAATTAAAAGCTAGACAGTCTTTATTTTTTGAACAACAGCAATAAACCCCATTATGGCTAAATGAGCCAAGACAAAACGAATGCCAAATTCCCAAGGTGACCTGGAGGCACACAGGAACCTGAAATCAGAGAGGATGTGGCTATTTGGCTTGGGTTATGGGTTATATCGGATTATCTGTCCAAATGCACAGTGTCATTTGGACCAAGAGAAGCAAGTTGTAGAGATGCTGAGGGAGATGGAGTTCAGGTAAAAAACCCATGGTGCTCCTTGCACAGTGCTCCCCACTTGCATCAACAGCTGCAAGAACAAACTCTTGGACCTGGAGCAGGTAAACAGAGCTTGCTTTTTGTCCTCCCAGCACTGCTGCTGAGACTTAACTGGAGATTTGCTCTTCTTCCTCAGAGAACACAAGGGAAGGAGTAAAGGTCCTGCACTTCTCTGGACAAAGCCCTTTCTCCTGCAGCTTTTGGGTCCAGGGCAGCTCCTGTCAGTCCCCACACAGGGCAGGAGACACAGAAGCACCTCAGCTTTTCCACCTCTCTTGTCCACTCCAGGAAAGCCTTATTTACCACAGCCCAGCACCACCTAGGACTGTAAACTTTAGATATATCATGAACTTCGCTGTTTTTTAAGTGATTTAATTTCTTTAGGAAGGAGCTGTAGATACACATGCCTTGGTGATGGATTTATTTCCCAATTACAAGGTCAAAATCTTTTACACAGAACCCTATTCATCACACATAACGGAGTCACTGGATAGCAACTAACTATCCCACTGTCTGGTTTTACCACTCTTCCCTTCAGGGCCTGCACCTATCCCCTTTACAGCTTTCAAAGAGAAAGAAATGCACATCTGGCAGCTGTAAGCAAGCACATCTTGCAGCCTTCCCCAAAAGAGAGTACAGCCTTGCAGAAGCCTCAAAGCTGAACAGCTTCTGCCCCAGCTGGGCACCTGCATTTTGGAGGTGTTGGATTCAAGGAGTACAGAGACTGCAGCATGGAGGGCTTTGCTATAGCTTTGCATTTGCAAATGGAAATAGCTAAAAAATGAGACTATAGACAAGGAAATGAAAAAAAAAAAAAAAAAAAGTAGTGCCAGTAGAATGTAACTTTCTGTCCTGGACACTATGCATGTTCCTTCTTTAAATCCTGACATTGGGACTGGGGAAGGTTCACTTGCATAACAGCGTTCCTAGAATAATTTACATATTTAAATTCCTTCATGGATTATTTTGTGGAAGGTCATCCTGTTACAATACTTGTGTACACTTATTGCAGTCTTGGCACTTAATAAGCCTGTTCTGAAAAATTAGAAATATTCAGAACAGAGGGCAACAACAAACTGCAATAAAGTCATCTGAACACAAAGAAAGTGCCAATTGCCCAATCACACCCACTCTTAGGTTTTATGTAGTACAAAACCTAGTATCTTCAGGCACTGGAAACAAGGATTTTTGGGGGAATTTCTCTACACTTCTCTAGTTTGCTTTTCACATGCAATGACCATCTGTGCAAAAGTCAACTCCTGGTGCACAGTCATTTCACTCTACATGGGAAACACATGCCCAAGCAGAAAAATTGTTTTAAAACAAATATCAGGAAATGCCACATTCTTACTACATCAGAAGTCAGACAGTTTTCATTAATCCCTCAGAAAAGCTTCAGAAGACTGGACTACCTGTAATGCAAAGGAGGGTGGAAATGAGGCTCCCACACTGGCTTTGATCTTGATCTACAACTTCATGTTTTAGATATTTGAGTGATTTCCTTCTTATCCAGCAAAACTTTGCATCCTTTATAATCTTGATACATGTAGCAGTGTCTGTACTTCTGTGCATATCTAGATCCCTGAATTTATGCAGTTATTTATGCAGTTGTCTTCATTATACAGTGCCACACAGCACTGTTTACTGTGAAATAATCTCAGAGTAGTAGATGAGTAACAAAGTTTATGCAAAAGAACTTATAATTAACAGAATAATTTTTTTAAATTATCCTTTTTTTAATTCAATTGTTTCTATTGGTTAGTCTTTGCAGCTTAAAGAAAATAACCCCCCACACTTTGCCTTTCTTCCCATCTTCCACTTAGTTTTCAGCTTGAATTGTGAATTTATTATTGTAGTGGATTAGTTAAAACAGACTGCACAGAGGAAATTATTTTCTCTACATCTGCAAAAGAATCTACTCCTTTTAAGAGCCATTTTATACTTCAATAAAACCTGCCCAACCTCAGCCATCTGATGTTTGATCTCAGTAAACACGTTGCTCCAGTATTACCTTGAATTCAATGAGACAGCTGCAGCAGCTGAGAGCAGGTATAGTCCCTGCCATGCACTGATGTAACATGCAGTTACAATTATATTTTGGGGTACAGATATATTAGATATATTTCCAAAAGAAAACAGATTTAATTTACATTTTGAAGTCATGCTTTAGTTTGACAAAAATGATCCCTTTTACTCATGGGTGTAAACAGCTACTTTTATTCACTCTGCTCTAGAAACTTTGGACAGCCTGTGTCCCATCCAGTGCTTTCCCTTTAACACAGCATGGCTGAATATTTTTGCAGACAGAGCCTATAATAAAAAGATAAATAAATTAGACATGTAGATGTCCCAGCACAGTGATGATTTCTGGAGACGCAAACCTTGCAGCTGCTGGCTGTGCTAATTACTCCCTCCAGCCATCTGCTCAGCCCACAGGTCACCAGGCTGCCAGGAGAGCTGGCAGTCACAAGGCTGGGGATGCTGTAAGACACCTAGACCTGAGCACACACTGGAGAATGGGGTACCCACACCATAACCAATGTCTCTATCTGGTGCTACTGCCCCAAAAAGTAAGTAAATAAGTAATCACTGTAGTGTATTTGGCACCTTGTGACCCACCCAGCAGCAACTACAGCCGCAAGGTCTATTTTATTTCCTGCAACACCATATCCCAAGTGGAAGATAACTGCAACAACACAGAGTGGTGTCTTCTGGGACTCAGTGCTGTGTTTTTTGAGGCTAACAAATCTAAAAATACTACCAAGCTTACAAAAGACTTTGCAACACGCTTGGGCAAGAAAAACATTACCATATGACGAGCTGTTGAAGAGTTCAATATTGAAGAAAGCATAGTCCCCGTTGGTCATTCCTTGCCGATGAGCAGCCAACATGATGTTCCTGATAGTGTCACCGCTGGCACACATGATTACAACTGGAAGAAAATGAGAAACACAGATAAGAAGCAGCTCAAGAACTTCAGAGAACAGATTGTGAAGCAAGAATGCTGCCAGAGACAGTGACCCCAGCTGTCCTCCCAGTTTTGCAACAAACATGAAAACACAGATTGCAAACAAAGCTGATTTCCCAAAGAGCTGATAAGACAGGTGGTGAACAAAGAGAGGCTTCCTCTTTCCCTGTCTCCTCTGAAGACAAACAAATAGAATCTCTGTCTGATCTAGTTTTTTACCCTTGCAAAATGCAGTTAGTTCTGACTCCAAATTTCTTTAGCTGCATGTATTTGTAGACTGGACCACAATCAGAAGCTTCTGTTGTTATTTCTAAGCAGACATAAGACAAAGATGGATACACCATGACCTTACCATTTCAGTTTCCATTCCAATGAACAGTTTGATGTAGACTGAACTTGCCTACACCTCAGCTATCTAATATTTAGGTATCTGGCCTACATTTTGCTGCATCTCTGCACTTAAGAGAGAGCAGCACCTGCTCAGCAGGCACACTGGTATGAGTCTTTCCAGAATGAGACTTCCTCTCCAGAGACCATACAATAAGCCTGGGCAACAACTTGTGATAGGATGCTTAATGCTAATAAATGGAAAAACCAAGCACCATTATTTAAGCATGAAGATTAAAGGTGAGTACAGAGCCCCATTTATCATGGGCCAATAGCTAAGCAGAGGATCTGCTGCTATGATGAGACCTACAAGCCCAGGTGTGACTCCCACGGTGATGATTGTCATTGGCAGGTCTCTTCCCAAATCTGCTGGGCAGGGGGATTGCTGCCCTTGCCATTCCCTCCTTCTGCAAAAGGAAAGGATGATCCCAACAGATGAGGTCTTCAACAATGGGGAGAGAACTCCCACACAGAGCAAGTTACACTACAAGCTTTTAACAGGTTCACAAGACTACAGGTATGAAGATCCTGCTACCAGAGGGAGAAGCAAGGTATTTTATCATTGTAGGACTGTATCCTACAACAGAGACATAAGAGATCCTGTTAGGATGGGGATTCCAAACCAACTGCACGCACGTTTCCAAGAACGCCGTCACACATGGCAGGACTCAAAAGCTACAATAATGTACGCAAATATTTCAACCCAACAATAAAAATGAATCAAAACCGCATTCTGCTCTTCTGGGTGGAAGTGTTTTCTATTATAAGAAATGAAAACGCCAAGCAGGCCAAATCTCTTCGCACACAATGAATCTTCTCCCATCGCCTTTCTGGTTGGATGCCATCACAGGCATAAACCTCCAGATGTGCCGCTGGGGTGAGTCATGTTCAGTGCAACCCCACGCTTCAGGAGAATTATACCATGCATAGCTCTGTCCTCCTGACTATGGCAGAGCAATATAATAATTTCCAGAGCAACAGAGCAAGGCATATTTCATGACCATTGTGAAGTATATTAGCATGAAGGAAAACGAACAAAAAAAATTCTTACAATAAAATTTGGACCAAATATTTTCCAGATGCACATCAGGAATGAATTTGTCTCACTGTTCTTAATTTCAATATAGGTGAGAGATTTCCTTTTGAAATATTTCCTTGCTGCCCTCCCAATTCTTCCTTGATTTTGGCTTTGTAATTCAGTTCTATCATAAAATTGTAATCTGTAGATGGAATCAAAGGGATTCCCACAACACCAATAAAAGACATTGAGCAAAAGGAATAAAAGAGAGAGAGTGTATGGGGAACTACTTTAACATATATTAAATCGTATTTTGTAAGCCTCTAAAGGAATGTAAGGGTAGTAATATTAACTGTTTGGAAAGGGTTTCTAACCCAGCAGGAAAGCAGAGATTACATATTTCAAGATCCTGGCAAATAAGCTATGGATATGTTTCTCAAAATCTTCCAAAAATGTAAATTATGTATTTAATCTGCATCTGTACCTTACCATTGTGTATTTACAAATATGTACATGCAAACCCATACAAAACGTTCTCCCTCCACCATAATACATACAGACCACAGTAATTCTAAAACTAATATGCTGAATTTATTGACTAGGATTATTGACTCATCCTGAAAATACTTTAGAGTTTAATTAATTTAAAGGAATAAGCGTTCCCTTTGCTACACACATCCCTTGGACTCTGTGCTTACACATTTAAGCATAAGCCTGCATTTGTGAACCTTACAGTAAACCTGAGACTACAATATAACTTTGCAGCAAGCTTACCTGAGCCTAAAAGGAAGTTTGAACTTCTAATCAAACTAACTGCACTAATTGTAGACAAGCACTTAACTTTTATTATCGTATTTTTCATCCTTATTTTTTTGTGGCTCCGAGATTTCAGTCATTTCACATGGCTCCAAGGACTGAACACAGTCCCTGGTACACAGGCTGTGTGCCTCTTCCTCCCAGGGATCTGAGAGCTCAGTGCAAACCCCCAGCCAGCAGCAACCTAACCCCTGGGCCAGCCTCTGTCCTCCTCCAGGACAGCTGGAGGGGCAGTTTCTGTCCCAGCTCTGGGAGAATTTCAAGCAAGAACCCTGTGTCTGCTTGAAAGCCCACTCCCAGTCAGGGAGCTCAGTGAAGGCTGACCACTCAGGTGGGACCCCAAACAGCAGCTTTGAAAACTAGAAAAGGTGAGGGCTTAAAGCCAAGGACATTGTCACAGCAGGTGTGACACAGAAGTCATTAAAAATTGGAAACCAATCAAGAAAAACATTTCTAGAAAGTGCTCTGGACAGTGTGCTGTTGCCCACAAATCCTGCTGTCCCGCTGGGGGGATCCCAGAGTCCCCAGAACAAAGACCTTGACTGATCTTCAGACCTCATCTGGTGCACCCTCCACGTGGTGTAGAACTCTTAAAATATTGTGGTAACCTGAAAGATTCCATGAGCAGCAGGGCCAAAGGAATCCACCAGGTGAGTCTTTGAGGTCAGAAAGGCACAAGTGGAAGCTGGAGGGCCCCACTTGTGTGGCAGAAGTCAGAGAACAAATGAAGAGGCGAGATGTAAGGAGGGATCCCACAGGGCACACTGGGGACAAAGAAAAGGGCTGCTTCTGTCCAGTCATTTGCAAGTTGCAAGAATTGTGAAAGATCAAATGTCTCAGCTCAGCAAAGCATTTCAGACCAGGCTTAAAGCAAGACCCCTTCCCTGACTGTCAGCGTGGTGTCAAGAGTGGGGCTGGGTGAACACTTGTCTTTTCCTGCTGTAAGCATGCTGTAATGCTCTCAGCATCAAGAAACCCACACACACACACACACTTGACAAGCATCTTTCCCCACACTGTGGTTTCCTCCAGCACTGACACATTTATTTCTCTCCATTAATTATATTTCCCCAATTGGTACTTAAAAGGAAAGCTGCATTTTAAGCACTTGCTTCAGTGAATAGGAAATTGAAGAGCCCTGTACAACTGTTAGACCTCAGTTATCTCACACACTCCGACACATTAAATGATTCCACAGCAGAGTAACATCAGCAGTGCAAGGCTGTTCACATCCACCATAGTACCAGTTCTGCCTGCCACACACACATGATCTTTATCTGTCCATTTCTGATGCTATTTTAACACTCTGCAACAAGATATGTAAGAACTGTACAGAGGGCTTTGCACATCCATGGCTTTCTTGGAAGATACCTATGGACTTTAACCTCATCCTGCAGTTCACTCCTGCAACACATCTTTTCTTTTTGCATGACTTACTGGGGAAGTCTGCAGTTGGTAAAACCTACTAAAAAATATTTCTGATAAGCACGTATATCCATGCATTGCTAGGCAAGATCTCGCTTTAAAGCACATCTAACTACAAAACTGCACGTTCCAAAGTACTTTGCTTTGCAGCTCCATGATGCAAAGTCAGTTCATCCAGCCTAGACATGACTGACTCAGATGTTTTACAAGCCATTTATTCCCACGGTGTCTTGCTAACTGTCGGTGACAATATCACAGCATGCACTTAGGTGTCTCACACATTCCCTGAAATTGCCATTTCGCCTAAACGCATCTGTTATTTACGAGGTACTCGACAGGAGTACTCCCCATGGAACAAGTCGTGAAAAGGTCTCCCGCTGCAAGGCACAGCGGGGTGAGAGGAAAACATCTTTGCTTAGTGCCTGAATTTACAGTGTTACTGCAAAATCTCAGAGAATAAGCAACAGATTTGCTGCCCTGCAGACGTGAATAACTTTGGGTAAACCAGACCGCCAGAAGAAAGCTGATTTCGTACACAAAGCTCTCCTAGGGTGGTCCCCGAGGGCAAACGGCTCTCCACGCCGTCGGGAGGCAAAACTCTGCGGGCAGAGCTTTCACTCGGGACTGCGGCTCCCATCGGCCGGGGGTGCCCGGGATGCCGTCGGGGGATGCCGCGGATGCCGTCGCAGCGCCGCAGTGGGTTCCCCACGGGCGGGGACGAGCCACGGCTCTCCCCCCGCCGCAGGTCCTTCCCTCCGCGGGATTCCCACCGCCCCGGCCGCCACCCAACGCCGCGGAGGAGCCCGGCCGGGCACTCCGCCGCCACTCACCCCTCTCGCCCGTCTGCAGGGCGCGGACGACGTCGTCGATGTCGAGGTGCCTGCTGGTCTCGTCGAAGCTGTGCACGGCCATGTGGAATGCCTCCTCCTGGAAGACCACATGGACGCCCTCCATGGCGAAGAAGCAGCTGCGCTCGGGGTTGCTGTCGCTGTAGAGCAGCGTGGCCCGGTTCCACTGGTGGTGGCGGAAGAGGGCCAGCAGCATCTCTCCCATCTTGGCGTAGGCGGGCGCGACGCGGGTGAGGTGCGAGTACTCGCCGCCCTTGGCGCCGAAGCCGGCGGCCAGCGCGCCCGCCGACAGCATGGGCACGTCCCAGTGCGCGGCCAGCCGCGCCACCGGCGCCGCCGCGTACTCGCACACCGGCCCCAGCAGCAGGTCGGGGCGGCGGCGCTGCAGGGCCACCATGTCCACCAGGCTGAACAGGGCGCGGTTGCCGCACGCCGAGTCCTCGTAGGTGAGCTGGAAGACGTAGCCGGGCGGCAGACCTGCGCCGCTCTCCCGCAGGCTCCGCACCGCGTACTCGATGGCCGGCCGCACCCGCCCCAGCGAGAAGAGGTAGGCGTCGTCCTGCGGCAGCAGCACCAGCACCCGGATCAGCTTCTCCTCCTCCTCCGCGCCCGCGGGGCCGCCGCCCAGCGCCGCCCGCGCCGCCAGCACGCAGCAGAGGCTGCCGAGCAGCCAGGGCGGCATCGCGCCCGCCCCCCCGGAGCCGCCGGAGCTCCGGCAAACTTTTCGCCCCCCCCTTCCCCGCCCGCCTCGAAATTGTTCGGTCGTGCTTTATTTCTCAGGTGTTTGGCGGATTCACAACCTGCCCCTCCCCACCCCGCCTGCGGGTCACGGACGGAGCATCTCTGCTTTTCTCTTTCTCTTATAGATGGACGGCTATTACTACGATCACTTTCTCCCGCACGCCGGATCCCCGCGCGGGGCTGCGCGCTGCGCCCTCCCCGCTTAAGTAGCGCGGGAGCGGCGGCAGTCCGCACGGCCGGCGCGGCGCGGCCGCTTTGTGCGCAGGGAGGAGCCGGCCCGGGCGCTCCCTCCCGGCGGCCCCTCCCTGCGGCCCCCCCGCCCCGCGCACCTCCGCGCCCGGGCGGGCGGGGGTGTCCTTATCGCGCACGTCCAACACTGATGTGTGTGTTTCGCGTACCTTCCTGCTCGGCTGCTGCCCTCCCTTGCCAAATGAGTCCCCGCAATCGGGCCCGGGGAGTAAAGCATCTCATTACGCTGACATTTTTTTCTTAAATAGTTTTTGGGGGTTGCTCCAGCCCCCTTAAGCAGTCGCATAAGGAAGGCTTTTGAGGCACCCCGAGGGCTCAGGGGTTCGGCGCTCGGCAGGGCTGTGGGATCTGGGGAAGGAGGGGTTGCAGCATCAGCAGCAGGGGATGCAGGCGGCAGCCTGAAGGCCGCTGCGGCAGGGCACAAGCAGGGCTGCTCTGCTCCCATCTCCTCACCCGGAAGGGTGCCCATCCACAGCATAAGCCTCCAGGAGGTTGACAGTGGATCTGTGACTCCCGCCTGTGTCCATCTGGGATCCTTCTGAGCCCCACCCCGTGCCAATAAAGTCTGGATGCCGGGTTTTATCATTTCCCATTGGGTTGAGAGACACAGTTTCTTGCCCCCAGCAACAGAGGTTAACCCCAGTGAAGGAGAGGTCTGAGATTATTTTACTGGGGGAAAAAAAAAAAACTTTTGGAATTACTGGGATAACACTGCCTAGTCCTAAGAGTATCCCTGTTCATTTCTACTCACTGGTCTAAAACAGCTATGTTTCAGATTTTGTTAGCCTTTTCTGTAATAAAGTGATGTGAAATGTGCAAGATGTTTTGTGAAAGAGGCTTTGGAACACCTGATGCTTTTTGACTGCAATATCTTAAAGGATGGCACTCTGTGGAGCTTTGTGAGCCCTGTAGCAGCACAAATCCTGAAAGCCAGAGCAGGGCTGCATGGTTTGATGTCTTATGGCTGCTAGAGTGTGCTAGGTTTGCATTCAAAAGGTGAGAGAACTGCTCCTGGTTTTACAGAAGGAGTTTGTTTAGTTCAGCACAGAGGTCGTTGTCAGGGCAGTATGTGTAAACTTTTTTTTGTTGCTGCCTTCTCTGTTCAGGCTATGAATGGGAAACCTGCACTCCTGTGGTGACCATCTGCTCACCTTTAAGGTGCCTCAATTAAATAAAGAAAGCTCAAAGCGCTTGTGCAATTACATCTGAGAAGTGGAATGAAAACAGCAGATAACATGAAGTACAGAAATAATCACCAACATTTATCTAGTAAGGCTCGGTAAAATAAAGAAGCTCAGAAATTCAAAGATGGGTAGTGTCTCTGGAAAATGTACCTCTCGTAGTTTTATTTGATTACTGAATCAAACTTCAGAGTGCTCTTGAAGATTACATAAACATCCACCCTGGTGAAGCTGGTTTTGTGTGTTCCTGTGTTGTAAGTTATGTCAGGCATTTTTTGTTGTAAATGACTCCGTATAACATATAGGAGATTAGGCAGAATGTTACAATATACAACACACCAGCCCTCTTTACCACAAAGCTTGCAAAAACATTTTCTTAAGACACATTTTGAAATGCTGACCTTTGTAGTCATTGCTTTATGGTCACCCTACAGATGTGTTTACAGCACCAAAATCTGGTCAGATCTCTCTCAATTTCCTTCTTCCCCCAGCAGAATATCTTTTTCATTTTACATGAAATGTAAAGCCCCATACTTCCTAGCTGTCTTATTTGAGTGTAAGCTGTGTAAACACAACAAAGGAGACATTAAGCCCATGAACCACAGGGCTGCTGCCCCTTCACACGGGTTGCTCCTTGTGAGGTATAGTACTGCTCTGAATGAATAAGAGTGGGAGAAGCAGGGCCAGCGTGAGGAAAACAAGAAACAAAAGGCATCTAGCCAGTACTGTGTAGCAGTAGTAGTGTCAGAGTCCAATTTCAGTGCTTTCCTAAAAACATTTGGCCCACAGTGTGTGGTTCTTGCTCACCTGAGCAACTGCATTTACTGACTGGGAGTCAGTGTCTTTGTGGGCCTAGAGTGCTATATATACATTTCTGTTCCCCTTTGCTCTAAGTAAGTTTTTATAAAGAAGAATCCCAGCCTATGATTGACTTATTTTTCTGAGCCAAGAAGTTATGAATGAGAATTTACTTGTTAATCTCAATTCAAAATGTCACTTAATACACCATTATCAATTCACTTACAGTATTTTCCATAGCTATAAATTCAACATTTCTCCACAGACATTTTTTTTTCAGCTATATAAATGCTTTTTAATAGGAAAAAATCCTGCAGTTGCAGATTTGTAGCAGGCAGAATGCCCAAAGACTGCAGTGAGAACAGAGATTTCAGAACAGCCTGTTAGGACTAAAGTAATTTCGGACACAGGCTATTTTCTCCCCAGAAATAACTCAAACACAAGTCAAGAATCACTTGACTTGCTCCAGCTAGCATTAGCAGCAGCCTGAGCTGCCTGGTGCCAATTCAGAATTTTTTTCACAGATGGGTTTGCTGAAAACACAGTCCCACCTACAGGCTAAAAAGATGAAATGCTTTAATATTGCCTGTACTGCAAATATACCCTTCAATATGCCACTCAGACTTGCAAACTCTTTCCCTGTTTTTCAAGTTATCTATTATCTTGTTATTTTAAGGGATTTATACTCGTCTGGAACGCTCCTAATAGATTTCTAAAAGCATCGTGATGTATCTTGTGTCTCTTTTTGTGTTCTGTAACCTTACCTTCATATACTTCTGTTATGTAAAAATCAGCATGGTTTTCAGGTGACAATACTGCAGCATGAAAACCCAAGATGAGCCAATCTGATGCTAAAAAAATAGATGGAAATGGGACTTTTTGTTTTTCCTTTTAATTGACAACAACTTCTGTGGAGATACAAGAACCCCAAGGTCAACAAAGTGCACACAAAACATAGGTGTACATACATACAGAGATAGATATATATATATATATATATATATATATATATATATATATATATGTATATGTGTATATATGTATATATATATATATATATATATATATATATATATATAGACACACATGCATAGTAATAACACTTTGCTACTGTTGCTATCTGAACAGCTTCCACTTCACAGCAGAAAGTAAAGGCAGGCAGGTAGATGTCATTTTTATTTTATGAATGAGATGCTAGGATGAAAAAGACTGGCCCTCACTCTTCTCTTTTCCATAAATAATAAAGGTTAAACTTCTTGTCATGAATGTTTGAGGTGGAACAATATTTCTGCTGCCTGCCACTCCAGACAACATGCAACATGGGCAAAATGCAGCTTTACACACAGCAAAGACTAGTTGAATTAGTCATTAGTGTTTTTACAGAACACCTGTGGTTCCACTGAAGCTTAGGTAAGAACATAATGATCAGAAGTTGACATCACAACCTTCCAGATAACTTTCATTTCTAAGACGAAAGACGTTTTTTGCAATTATTTTTGCTTCACAAAGTATCCCTACATTTCCTATTTTGCAAGTACTTTTAATCAGGAAAGTAATATTAAGGATGCAATTATTGCATTTTTTTAGCAGTGGAACCTCATACATTACCTTGAGTCACACTGTCTCTCTGCTAAAATCACTTTCCTCTTCTGACTGAACTATGTTAGAAAATACTCACTTTATTTAGGCAATCAATTTCTGTATTTAGAGACAGCATCTGGATATACATAATATCTGGGTATAGAATAGACTTTTTTGCTAACTAAACTAAATTAGGAAGATCTAACTAAACTAAATTTTCTTGGATCCAAGTTGTTCCTGTGATTTTTCACTTTAGTTTTCATTTCCATGTCTTAGTTCAGCACAGAACGGTCACTGGAGTGCACAGGACGGTGACCACCTTGTTCCTCATGTGCATCTGCCTCCATCAAACAAATGCATCATAGTTTGAGATAAAGAGTGAGTTGTGAAATACAAACATCAGCTGTGCCTTACCAATATCATGGCCTTTCTGTCCATCTGATTTAAAAGGCTTTGGAGAGCAAAGATCATTTCTGCTTGAGATCTAGTAACCCTATAATAGGTACCCATGTTGCTTATAAAAGAAAAGTTAGAAATTCTATTGACAGTGTCCCTCAAAAAGAGAGTTGGGATCAGACATCCCAAACCACTGATGACCAAGGAGCTGCATTACTGTTATGTGTAATCTCAAGACAGGAACTATTCCAAAGTCTCCTTTCATGTGTATTCCCATATAAGAGGAACAGGAGTCTCACAAGATAAAGAAACCAGACAGCTATGCTTTGTCTGGATATTCAGCTCTGCAGGATGTGTCAGTTTAGACAGTAGTATCATCCCAGGAACTGACTGATCTTTAGGAATATTCTGAGGCAAAATGTGGATTATTTTTTAAACCAAATCAGTTAATTGATACAGTTTGTGGTTGTGTTGGCACAGCAGAGAAAGAGATTTGGAACAAGAGGAGCAAGATTCCAGAGATGAGAGGCAGGAACTCCTTAGTGGGAATTAGTACTAAAATCTCTGTTCTATTTTCTCTTGCATGTTAGTTAATGATTAAATTACAGGGAATGCATGGAAAAAAAATTAACACTATTGACAGATCTTAGTCTAATGAGCTGATACCAAAGTATTTTAAATATTTAATTAAATAAAAATAAAATAAATAAAAAATGTGCTTCAGGAGTTCTGTAGTTTCCAGTTTATTAAAGCACTAATATGGATTTAAAAAATGAATGTATGAACTTGATGGAATACAAAGTTGTCATTTGTCATGGCATCACAGGAATGGGAACAAATAAGATTAATGAGTGAGGACGAAACCTCTAGGAATGGATGAGTGGATAGAGGAAGACAAAGTACAGACCAGAGTAGGATGCCAATAGTCAATAAAGAGATACAACAAAGCAAATAAAAAAGGAGATCTTACAATTAATGGCAAACTGGCTATTTCACGCATCAGTTAATATAATTTAATTAGACCAAGATGGATAAGGGCTCAGAAAAATAAAGTGAACAGTGCTGCACAGTTCTAGTTCCTGCTAAAAGGCAGGAACCCAGCAGTGATCACTTCTGCCAGAAGCAGAGCAGGAGGAAATGAAGGTGTCCTCATTCTCTGTGCAAAGACAAAAAGGGCTTTTGGGAGTGTGGCTTCTATTCCTAGACTGATAACAGAGATTTCTGGAAAGCGATATATTCTTTATTTGCAGTTTATAATCTATTTCTTAAGAGCCTGCTTGTTCTTTCCATTAGTTTTATATTTTGCTCTTGCTGACAGCATAAGTGTTTTTATCACACACATAGACAAAAAAACGTGTTTGAAAATATTTAACTTATTCTCCTGTATCTACCCTTGTAAATAAAGGTCAAAAGGACATAAGCATTCCTTATATTTGTAAAAAAACAACCTCTTCATGTCTTTTGCTGCCAATGCAGACAGAAAGAGCAAACATATGCAAGGGTGGAAACATTAGCAGGAATTAGACATCTTTCTGAAGAAGTAAGCAATTCTTTTTTCCTCTTAAATTTTCCCAACAGTTTTCACATTTAAAAAAAGACAGAAAATACTGGGGTTTAATTCTTTTTGTCTTCAACCTTGATTGTTATACTGCTTTTCTTTTAACACCAGACAGATCTTCTTAGGTAGATGTGTTTGGCCAATTTAATTTTCTCAAAGGCAGCTGGGAGCTGGTCCAACACAGGACAGAGAAGAGCAAGACCCCAATGTAATTTGTAGCTGAAGCAGAACTATTGGGTTAATGTGTACAACTGCCAAAATCAATAGGACTGCCATGAGTAAAAAAAAAAAATGTCAAAAAACCAAAAAAAAACCAACCAACCAAACAACAACAAAAAAAAAAATCCAAAAAAAACTTCAGGTCATGCCCATTTTGGAAGCAGCTGATGTGAAAGATGGGGACTTCTGACTGGGTTCTATTGCCAGACTTTACTGCCCTTCCAGATATGTCAGGACAAGTGCGTGTGTAATTGCTATTTACCCTCATTCTGTCAGCCTGATTTGAGTGTAAAAGGTGCTTCAGCTAAACTAGGTCACTTAAACCGGTCTAGGGAGTGGATCCTCATGAAGAAATGCCAAAAGGCTGGAGGGGATGATCATCTCTGGTGGAGAAAACAGCTCCAGGTGAGCTGCAATAAAAAACTTCTTATCCCAAGGCAGCTGCACCCGAGATGGCATATTGGGCACAGGTGATCTTGATATTAAAATACACAAATAAATGTAGAAAATATGTATATTTTACTACATTTCATTCTCTTGTGGCTAACCCTTAGTGTCAGTATTAAACTGTGCCATGGTTTAAAGGGATGATTGAACCTATTATGATTGTGAAATGAGAGCTTTATGTAGCAGCACGGTCTGTGTACAATGAATGATGCAGTGCTTTCCTTGTAAGGGAGAATCACAAGAAGACAGAGCCAGAATCATGCCAAACTAATGGGGATACATCAGGGAGAAATGAGAGAAATGAGAAGCACAGGTGGTTGTGATAGTAATCAATTTATTGAAACAAAAAGCTCTGTATTAATATAGGCTGCATTAATTATTGAACACTTCCACAATTAAATGAAACTGTGTTCAACTAGAAGGATATTTCAAGCTGGTTCTACCCTGATTTTACTCTGTGTTTGGTTCTTGCCCAAAAAGTCATTAGCTGTTAACGAGGGAGGAAAAAGTACATATTAAAAATCTATGGATAACAAACTGGAGAGGTAGTTTGAAATCAAAGAAACAATTTGCTACTGCTCAGTGCTCTTCTGTTCAGGGAAGTGTACAGAAAAAGCAGAGCACAGAATGGAATGGAGCTGCTCATTTGAACAAGCCACCAACTGAAGGCAAGTGAGCAATACTGTGCTGTTGTATCAGCTGAAGTGCTCTCTCTATGTCAGGTCTGAGCAATAGCCCTCTCTGCTCTGCAGGAACACTGTGCTTGTTTTAAGCATCATTGCTTTGACAAAATCACAGACTTGAGAGTTGATAAGGGAAGAACCAGAGTCTGGAAGCATGTTTCCCGAGACAGATTAAAATGTAAAGTCTGCTTAGTCTAGGAAAGAAAAGACTGAAAAGACATATTGTGGCCCTTCCATAGGAAGCAGATGTTTCAAAGATTGTGATAAGTTGTTTTTTCTGTTCCGTGCTACTGCCAAGACATCCCATCCCATTCTTCTTGGAATATCTTTTTTCTCTGACCAGCACCTAACAATGGAGTCCCTTAGGAATCCACCTTATGGCAGCTACTGCTAACTAAGGCATTTTGTGTCCTCTATCCCTGTAGTTATAAAACCTTGAAATAATTTACCAGTTTTGTATTATTTTTAGTAATATTCCAAATATTTCCAAGTGAAAAGTACACAAAGAAAAAAGCTTTTATATAACTTGTCAGAAGAAGCCTGACAAAATTCACAGTTATGATGCACCTCTTTTCATAAGCTTTCATGTGTTTCTTTATTTGAAGCAATGTTGCTGGATTATGTCCATGAAACATCACTAGAAAGGGATGCTAATGAGAATATCAGCAGAACATTTGAGTCATAGCTAAAAAGAGAAACCAAGAACAGACTTTTTAAATAAAATAAATTTCACTGGAAACGTGTGAAATTAGGTCACTACTGCAATGAAAAATATGGTCAAAGAGAACAAAATCCTAGAATGCAATATCTGACTTCCATGTGTTGTTTGCAATTACTTCCCAAAACTGTCAGATGGAGCATTAGCAGAAGATAATGCAAGCATTTTTTATGCCCAACTGGGGATAATTTCCAGTGCTATGGAGTATGAGAGATAGTGCCTGGAATAAGAAATTGAATCTGGAAAATCAAAGGTTATGGACTGTACCTGGGAAATTACTGTGAAAAGCATTTCCTACAATTGCATTATGTAAAAAAATTCTCCATGTGCCATGGCATGGAGGACTTGACCCACCAAGAAGATGGAGGAACACTTCAATCTCAGTAATGTGAAAATCAGTGCATATTCTGGTAAGACAATCAGGAAGGTTTTCTGACAAGGCTTTTTTTTTTTTTTTTCCCCCTAATTATTTCTTAAATTTTAGAAATTGTAAAATAGATCTTCTAATTGTATAGGTAGTACATAAATATATCCGTGATATGCTATTACAGAAAAAGAAAATGTTATTCTGAGCAAAAAAATATCATGATATCTATAAGAAAAAAAACAGAATTCCATTATTAAAAACGTATCTGTCAAAACCCACATTCTCAGACTTTGAATTCTGAAACGCACATTAAAATGAACCATAGTATTTTTTTTTTTTTTTTTTTTTTTTTTTTTTTTTTTTTTTTTTTTTTTTTTTTTGTTAAGGACAAAAGGTTAACAATAAAGTAGCTTATATTCTGGAAAATTCCACATATAAGCACAAAAAAGTTTTGTGTAGTGCAATAACTTGGTGATGCTCAGTTAAAGTAAAAGCCAGTTTTAATTTAGTTACAAAAACAAAGGATGCATCCAAGACCCAGAAGTTTGGCAAAAAATGTGTATCAAGCTTGTATCAATGTGATTTTAACGTGGTATTTAAGGACAGTCCATGTGATTAAGGACACATGTGATTTTAATCTTTTTCTTAGTTTGTCACCCCTCCTTCTCAGTATACAAAATAGCTAACATTTTATTTTCCTTGTAAAATGACTGGTACCTCACTGTTTGATCTTAATCTACACACAGGAAATAGAAGGCAGAAGCTTGGGATCCACATCTCACACCCCAGTCACAAGACTGAGAGTGGAGACCAGAGTGGGAGTCACAACTGCAAACAGCACATGTTTTCTGAGACCAGCATGCAATAAAAGCTTTAAATGAAAAGCAACAATACTTTTAAGTTCAAATCTTACTGGAAAATAGAATCACAGGAGGAACCTGCTGTTACATTGTGAAGCCGGGGCAGTTTATCCAAAAGTAGGAGTTTGGAAAAGTATCTTAATCCTAGACACATCAATGAATAATGGATTAACAATGCACCCTCCAAAATTACATGCCTGAGCTCTACAAAAAGAATACGGGAAAGATCTGAGTTTGTTTGAAGGCATGCACACCTACTGCTTTTTATGATGTGAGACAAAATATTGTTGGCTCAGCCATGCATGCTAAATACTCAAACATTTTAACCAAGTGAACTAGGGGTAAAATTGAGATGCAGGGGAAACAAGACATGAGTTATAATTGGCATGTTTTTTATGAAGAAGCAGAAAGCCAAATCTTGTTTTATTTAAAGGAGAAAAAGCTAGGGAAGGAGGGAAGGGAAAATCAATCACCCAGCATCTCCCTGCTTTAAAAGGCCCAAGGATTCCTAGTAGTCTGATGATTATCTGATGTCAAGGAGTGAACCCTGGTTTGAAGTTTCACCTGGAATTTGTAGCCTCTAATCTTAGCACCTGTGACTATGAGCAATGAAACTGGTTGTCTCCTACATTTTACCAACCACATCTTTATTATGTTTTACTCAAAAAACCTGCCTGGCCAGAGAAAAAACTGACCCTGAGTAATTTAAATGCATTATCTGCACTGCTGCAGGTATGAAGTGGGTAAGAGGAAAAAAGTGGAGAGGACCTGCATTCTGGGTGACAGAGGAGGCATGAGATTGTCTGTGTGAAGTGTATTTCCAGTTCACAAGAGGCCCGGGATTTCTGCTGTTAGTGAGAATTTTCTCCCTAGCATGCACAAGGGTGGATCTCTCCTGGAAAAAGCAGAAACAAGCCCAGTTTTTGGGCAAACCTCTTGGTGCCTGAAGATTACCAGACTATATATGATAGTGGCTGTACACAAACCCATCATGGATATAGAACCAAACCAAAATAATCTCCTTTTTTTGTGTGTGAAATATCAGTTATTTTTCTTGTCCTCCTAAAAAGATAAGAATTTTAACAATAAGTCACCAGAAGCTGAAGTAACATCAAAAGTCAAGGCTTAGATTTCATTTTCCTAGCATGTTCCAGTTTGAATCAGGGCTTCAGTTACTTTGTCAATATTTAAGTTTAATGTCAAATTTAGTTTTTTATTTGCCTTCACACATTTTTCAATTTCTGAACATACACTTCTAAGAATGTTATACTAGACTTCTAAGAAGTTTACTGGTTTGTTGCATTAGCCCACGGGAAATTAATACAAGAGAAAACTGCACTAAAGTATCTTAATTCTTAAACCTGACAGGCCCATATTTGTATGTTTTCTTAATTTTGAGGTAATAACTCTTTGCTTGAAATGGGCATATGGAAATCCACTAGACCTGGAGTTCAAATGATATATTTTGAACCCTCAATGTAAATGGGTAGAATTAATACAATTTTATTTTCAAATTAATTCAGAGTCTGTGAAATTAGTAAATATTCTACAGTGAATGGAGTTGATTTAATGTACACAAGCATAAACAAATCCAGACATTTTACAGAAAGCCTAGTGCTGTATTACAAGTCAAATGTTTTCCCTCGAGCAGCTGGTGCAAGTAAATGGTGTAAATGTGTTACATTCACTGCTCTAAATTTTTATTTGCCTTTGGATTTAATTTTGATCTTTAGTTTTCCTAAATGAAATATAAGCCAAGTATTATATAATTAATTATAATAAAAGCCTGCAATTCCACTAGAAATTTCTGAAGACACTTTTCCCAACAAACTTCTCATGAACCAGAAACATCTTTGGATTGCTGATAATCATTAAAGCACATTAAAGCACACTGAAATCAATTCACACTATGGGAGCATGGCTGAACTTAGGCACACACCATTAATTACACTGCTTAAGAGCAAAGTCAGTAAAACATTCATTTAATTTTGTGCTTTTTGCCATAAAACCTATTTCCTAAAGCCAAGAGCTGAGTGGAATTTGTGTCTCAGCAGACCAGCGTGTTTCTCTGCTGCCATCTTCTGGCACAAGAGACAATTCTACAGTTTCCCAATTGCATTTGAAATACTTAATGGTTTTTTCTCTTGAACAGCATCAGTATATCTTTTTGCTCATTTTGGCCTTACGTAATTTATCTATCTATAAGTTTTGCAATGTTCTGTCTTTTAGCCACTTGTAATTTGTCCATCCCAAAAAAGATTTTAGGATATAGAGATAGTACCATATACAATATACATATACGCATACATATACATATACATATACATATACATATACATATACATATACATATACATATACATAAATATATACAATATTTATTAGTACCATAAAACAAATGCCCTTTGTAATACTAAATATTGTATTTCTACAAAAATCATACATATATTATTAAATTTAGCTATTAAATAAATGTTTTTGCCAATATTTATGCTGTTCATACTTTACTTTCAGACAACAAATGAACTATCCAGATCTAGGCCTGTTTCTATCTTTAAGTTCTTATTTACTACACCTTCCCATTTTCATATTTTAACGAATAGATTAAAATATTTGCATTATTTTTACATTTGTGATCAAGTAGCACAGTGGCATGCTCTCGACTATCTTCCACCACACATAATAACCAGTGTTTGAAAGCTATATAAAATATCCTTTTTTTTTGTGAACCTTTGGCTCATAGCACTTAATTCCATGGAGGCTGAGGTGCTCTGATATCCACCTGAGCACATTTTAGACACTCAAAGTTCCCTGATCACTGCTGCAGATGAAGAGAAGGCAGCTAATTCCAAGGGGCAGAAGTGGGTGGGTCCTCTGCAGGCAGCAGAAGTCCAAGGCAAGATCTGGCCTGTGATTTACTCTCTTCAAAGTAAGGATGCTATGCTACAATTTCTTGAAAACATGAAATCTGACAATGAACGTCTTGCTTAAACTGGGCCATTGGGTGAGTTCACAGGTGTACTAGTATGCCTAAGGTTACCAAACACACATAAAGCCATGGGACTGGCCACTCTGAAAGTCCACAGCCACCTCGAGATTGTGCTGCAAGATAGTAATCTTCCTAAATGAAAATATATTATTAGCTGAGCAAAACAGCGGGAAAGGAGGGAAAGATGGTGGCAGAGCAAAAGCAAGTCTGAATATCACATCCTTTCCTTAGAGGTGTCTGTAGCTTCTGAGCCACTGAGCTGAGGCTTCCCTTGGGACAGCTGCAGGCGCTCCTGCAGTTCAGGTCTGGCACAGCCACTTCAGAATCTTTTCTGCTTTTCCCCCCCACCCTCCCCTGGGAAATCAGACAGTAGTCAATTAGCTCTTTATTTTGTTTTAGTATTTTTTTGCAAAGAGTACTCCCATTAACTGATCCATCCTTGACTGAATGTCTGTGTCAGGGGGAATGGTAGCCAGGCATTCCTGGGTTCTGGAGCGAGTCCAGAGAAGGGCAGTGGAGCTCAGGAAGGCTCTGGATGAGAGGAATGTTGCATTTGTCTTTACAAACAAGCTGCAGATCTGCTGGTAGATAAGGTTAGCATTGAGAGATAAAAGAAACAGTGGGATGGATTCCACTGATTGATTAATGTGAAAATATATTTGCCTTTACAAACAAACTGTAGGTTTGCTGGTAAATGAAACTGCATAGTGGAAGATGAAAGAAGCAATGGGGAAAAACTATGAACTGTGTAAGAATTAAAAATTAAAAGGGAGGGTTATACATTAGAGGGGAATGTCAGGTGTCAGGCGTTCTGGGAAGTCTGTGCCTCTCGAGTACCTCAGCCCATGGGGAAAGAGGGAAAAGCGGCCGGATAAAAAGGGAGGCTGCGTCCTCCAAAAATTTGAGAGAATGTGCCATGGCCTCTCCCTTTATTCGAATAAAGTAAAAAAGGACTCCTCTGTCTCCTTTTTGGACATAAACCTCTGGTGTTTGTGGATTACTTTTCTAACATGGAGCACGGGTCTGATGAGGGGCAGCTGAGGGAGCTGGGGGTGCTTGGAGAAAAGGAGGCTCAGGGGAGCCTCATTACTTTCTACATCTGCCTGAGAGTGTAGCCGGGTGGGAATCCACCTCTTCTCCCAGGCAACAACCGACAGAACAACAGGGCAGTCTTCAGCAGCGCCATGGGAGGTTTAGGCTGGACATTAGGCGGAATTTCTCCACAGAAAGGGTGGAGACTGAACAGGCTGTCCAGGGGGTGGTGGAGTCACCGTCCCTGGAGGTGCTCACGCACAGGCTGGACATGGCACTGTAGCGCCCTGACAAGGTGGCGTTCGGTCATAGGTCGGACTCGCAGATCGCGCGGATCTTTTCCAACTTAATTGATTCTGTAATTCTTCCCGCGACAGCGAGCAGAACGTGATTTGTGCGAGGCCCGAGCCGCGCTCGCCGCCATCAGGGAGCGGACAGAGCCTGGCCACGTCCCGCCCGGGCCGGGCCGCCCGCCCGGCTCCACGGCCCCCGCCGGGCCCGTCCGCCCCGCCAGCCCCACGGGCCCGCCCGGCTCCACGGCCCCCGCCGGGCCCGTCCGCCCCGCCAGCCCCACGGGCCCGCCCGGCTCCACGGCCCCCGCCGGGCCCGCCCGCCCCGGTTGCATCAGCCGCGGCCCGCGCGGCGCCTGCGCCCGCCCGCCCCTTCGCGGGCGGCTCCGCGCGGCCATGGCGGGCGCTGACAGCCAGGTGGGCCCCGCGCCGCTGGGCACCGCGGGCTGCGCCGGCCGGCGGGGCGAGATGGACCTCTTCCCGAGGATTCCCCAGCTCGGGGGGCGGTGGGAGGTGCCCCGAGGAAAAGGAGCAGGGAGCTGGGGGCTTTGCGGGGCGAGGCGGTTGGGTCTTTTCCGTGGTGTGTGGGGCAGGGGGGAGTTAAAGCGCCTTTGGTGTGAGGGACTGCCGGGGCATGACTAACCCGTGCTCGCCCTCCGCAGGTGAATGCTGGGGAAGAGAAGAAAGCTGACTGCGGGAAGAAGAAGATGAAGGAAGGGGCTGGCGATGGAGGGCGGTCGGAGGTGAGCAGCCCCTCGGCCGCGGGGGTGGGAGGATGCGGAGACCTCGCTGCTGCCCTAACTTTGCTAGTATGACCTTCTGAAGTATTTTACACGTTACAGTTACACCTTTGACAGTGTGTGCCTTGAAATGCCATTTTGTTTTTTACATTAGGTTGTACATTATTAACATTGGTGTAATAGGAGAACAGCTCAGATTCCCATAGCTGGGCTAGGTTATGCGTTTCCCTGTGCATCTTTGTAGCGGGAAGGGGCAGCAGGTCTCCGCGGTGAAAAAAGCCTTCTTAAGGTGCTCTGGCCTTCTTTGTCTTCGTGGCCCACGGAGGGCAGGCTGCTGCTCAGCAGCGGTGCTGAGCCAGGTGCATGGCTGTGCAACGTTGGCTGTGCCCAGGCGGGTAGTCCTGACGTAATTACACGTGTTTAAACTGGAGTCATTTCCTCTCTGGGTGGCTCACATTGGAGTCTTCCCTCAGTTTTTTCACTTAATAAGAAAAATGTTGTTTTACGTTGAAGTTATACAGTCTTTTCTAGTTGACTTTTATCTTTGTGTAGTTTATTAGGTGGTGCAGTTGTTTGGCAACCTACATGATTTATTGAACAGGTGTACAGTGGTACCAGTTTCATTAAGCTGAAGCCTTGTGGTATTATGACATAATTCATGCTGTATAATCCGAAATAACAGTGTTTACTGGGTATATATAGCACATATGTAGATCTCATCACATAGCTGCTTATGGAAAGTATTTCTGTTGTGTTGGCATTCCTGACATGATGTTCTGTCCGATTAATAGCCAGATTAATCATTTTCCTTTGTCTTTACAGCTGAATCCCTGGCCTGCATTTATTAATGAGCGTTTAGAGATGTACAATAAACTCAAGGCTGAACATGATGCACTGCTTGCAGAAAGAGCTGCAAATGACAGCAAACCCATTAAAGTTACATTACCTGATGGCAAGCAAGTTGATGCTGAATCTTGGAAGACTACTCCTTATCAAGTCGCCTGTGGAATTAGGTATGTTTCTATTCTGTGATGCTACACAATCATTTTCAGGCAGTGAGTTTAAGGGGATGGTTTATGTGTAATTTCTTTGTCATATATCTCAAGTCTTCTCAGAGCATCTTGTATGCAATAAACTGAAGGTAACCATAGTAGGGTTTTAGTTTTGGAATGCAGTTTTCTATTGCCTTATAAAGATACAGTTTCTAAAATTAAGTAAGAATAAAAGTGAGGTGTTTCAGACACATACTAATAGCATATTTTTCCATCCAAATACTGCTATTGCATTAAGAACTGATTTGCTGATAAAATACCAGATGGAATGTTAGCACTGCAAACCAGTTTGCATTGACCTGAGGAAGATAACTGCTGGGTTATGTTTCAATTGCTTACAGAGAAATTTAACAACGGGAATATTCTTCATTTTTATTTGCATGGGAGATATCTATTAAAAGGGTGTTGCACATCTCCAGATTATTCATACCTGCTGTGGAGCATTTTTATATGATACACAGTGAACACTCTGACAGTTAAAATTGCAAAGATTGGGTGATTCCTGAAGGTGAAATGGGTCTTTTTTTTTTTCCCTGTCCATAATAAGGTGCCATGTCATTGGAACCTTCTTTGCTTTGATTTGGAATCGTGAAAAGGGTATTTTGCCTAGTGGATACAAGCTACTATGTCAAAAATGGCATTTAATAACTTCTAAGTGTGCTTCTCTTATATTGCAATAGGATTGAGAAGTCTGGTTTTGTACTTGGAGGATGCTGCCTCTAAGTCAAATATGTGTAAAGGTTAAGTATAGCACAGTTTTCTTCCCATATCTCTAAAATATGAGTAGGATTATTCATGAATGTTCAGGACTGGCTAAACTGGTCGTTTATTTGGAATTTATTTATGACATCATATCCACTCTGGGCAGTCTTAAAGTCTTAATCACACTGGAGAGCAAATGTGGGGAACTTCTGATTGCTGATTTCAAAATACAGTATACCTTCTTAAAGTTATACTTCTGTGTTTGTTCCGCAGTCAGGGATTAGCTGACAACACGGTTATTGCCAAAGTGAACAAGGTGGTTTGGGATCTAGACCGTCCTTTGGAGGAGGATTGTTCCTTGGAGCTGCTTAAGTTTGAAGATGAAGAGGCTCAAGCAGTGAGTGTCTTACTAAAAACCTTTTTTTGTTTCAGGTTCACATTTAACTCTATCTGTTGCAGTTATTTATGTATTTACTGTGTTCAGAAGGTGAAGAGAAGAGGTTTGTGGTTTAGGTATATCTCAGTTTGCTCATAGTTCCTTACTGGAGGTCTTGTGGTACTACAGATAGTGTACATTCTGCTGTGCACTTGTAGCCAAGTCTGCTTGCAGTTGCTGTAGTTCTTGTTGAACATTTGTATTTCCAGCCTTCATGTTAAATGTAAACTAAGTCTTTTGAACTGACATCTTCAGCACTGATTTTGGGACCAAAACTGGGTACAAAAATACTTTGTATATAGAGTCATAAAAGTACTGAGTAGAGTGCTCTTCTTCTTTGCGTATGCAAAAGTATCTACTTTTTTATTTTGGCTACGCCATCAAATCAATGTGCACAGCCAGTAAATTTGTGAATATGTGCTTTAGAAAAAAAGTCAGTTGGTACAAGACGCTGTCAGTCAAATTCATCACAGAAGTTTTAATTGAAAACTTGGGTTTTCATATGGGCTAAATGCAGCTCCCAGTTTATGATTTCAATTTGTGCTAACCAAGGCAGACTAACTCTTAGGAGATTTGGTTTTGTTAAAAGCTCAGGTATTCTACAAGGAACACGCAGGATTTCCCATACATAAGAGGGCTGGATTGGAACCACAGCCTTATGTTGAAAGCATGTCTTTTGGTCATTGTGCAGATCTGATTGATTCAAGTTTAGAGAAGAAAAGGTTTCTGAATTACTTTCTTGACTTCTTTACAATAATTACATAATGTCAGCAATAGTTGAAAGTAAGAATTGTTTGCTGCCAGAATGTAAGTTTTCCGTTTCCACAGATTTCTGGTGGAAATGCTGCCCTTTGGAAACATTGATGCTGAGGATGAGAGGGCTGCTGGGCAGGTCACTTCTGTTCTTTTCTGTTCTGCAAACTGTTCTAATGTGGGATGTGCCTCAATTATCCTTGAAAGCAAGCGTTTCAGAAAAGGTTTTAAATAAAACAGTTGGAAATGTGGAAATGCATTGTGTATGTATTCAGACTGATCCCTTCTTTTCTTAATCCTCTTAGGTCTACTGGCACTCAAGTGCTCACATAATGGGTGAAGCTATGGAACGAATCTATGGTGGCTGTTTGTGCTATGGCCCACCAATAGAAAATGGATTTTATTACGACATGTTTCTTGAGGAAGGGTAGGGTTTGTATTTTTCTTTTTTTAGGAGCTGGGGGTGGGTGACAGTCACAGCAAAATTTCTGCTGTGTGCTTGTTCCTAGAACAAAGTCACATGTACTGCTGCAGATGGCTTTGGTTTTTTGGAGGACATCCCAACCACAGATTGGTGTATTGCACCTGAATCACAAATTGCAGATGAAAGCAAAAATTGCTCACTTCTCTGTGTGTATTTTATTTTAGGGGTGTATCAAGTAATGACTTCTCTGCTTTGGAAACATTATGCAAAAAGATAATGAAGGAAAAACAAGCCTTTGAAAGACTGGAAGTTAAGAAAGAAACACTGCTTGAAATGTTTAAGGTGGGCTATTATAGAAGGTTGTTTCTAGCCTGGCAGCATTAGTCTTTTAAGTATTTGTAACTTCAGGACATGTTTAGTAGTGGTAGAAAAAAGTGTATCAAATTAACTTTTTAAGGATATATATTCTTAGAAACTCATTTGTGATATTTAACAACAAAAAAAAAAGATAAATGAAGTAAATTTTAAGTTCTTGGAAATAGGCATTCTGATTTTCTAAAACTGTGAAATTCTCATTCTTCCCTGGGCTGATCTAACTAAATTCTGTGAAGCCACATTCTTTATTTACTTCCCAGAAATGTAAATTTGCAACATTCTATGTATGCGGTTATGTTACCTTGTCTGTGATGATACTGTGACTGCATATGTCACTGCTGCATTCAGAAAACTTCATAAAACATTAATTTTAGAGTAAGGACTTTTTTAAAAGAGTCTAAGCAGCACTAAAACCTGACCCTTTCTCTCTAGTATCTAGCTGCAGATAATTTTTTGGCATTCCTGAGCTTTTGGGCATTAATGAGCTTTCACTGTTAGGGCATCAGGAGAATCATGGCATCATTCAGGTTGGAAGGTACCTCAGTAGGTGTCCAGTCCAGTCTCATGCACAGATCAGGGGGACAGACATGGGGACACTGAGGTCAGAGCAGGTTTTCTGGGCTTGTCTCGTTGGGCCTTCAAGGACACAGATTGCACAGCCTGCTCTCTGGGCACCTTGCTCCACTACTGTCTGTCCTCCTGTCTGTCTCTTTTACAGGCCTGTTCTGATGCAGTATAGCATCAGATTGGCAAATAATGTAAACTTCTGGTAACTTCTGTTTCTTTAACAAGGAATTAACAAGTATGTGTGATGCTTTTCTTCTCAGTACAATAAATTCAAGTGTCGCATCCTGAATGAGAAGGTCAATACCCCAACTACTACAGTATATAGGTAATTATGCATGGATCGTAATATTGCTGGATTTATGGTTCTAGGATTCAATATACCAAATAAATCCTTTCCTTTTCTTAGGTGTGGTCCCCTGATAGATTTATGCAGAGGCCCTCACGTCAGACATACTGGCAAGATAAAGACCATAAAAATTCATAAGGTAAGTGCTGGAACTACCTTACACAAATGCTTGCATTGCAACACTTCAGATGTGTTGCTGTCTTTGGGCTTAGCCAGGAATGTACAGGGATGACCTGGCCAAAACTCATTGTTACAGGTTGTGAAAAGGTTGTATGCTAGAATGATTTTCACATGATGTGAAGCCCAAATAGTGCCCAGGGCCTGCACTTCCATCACAGGAGTGTGAGTTTGGTTTAAGGTTTGGCTGAACCATGTCAATTGGAGTTTATGGTTTTTGCTCAGCTAATGGTTATAGCTATTTGTGAATAAACAGCTGGAATAGGATAGCTACAAAGCAGATAGTCTTTTTAAAAATATAAGACCCTTAAACCATTTTTACTTAGTGTATTTCTCTTTAAGGATTTTCCCAATCAGTGCTCTGAATTTCACATTAAAATTCTCCTTATGCCTTAGTTGTTGCACAGTAATTATTTATTAATGATTGTGTGCCTTTTCATAGCAGGCAGAAGTAGTAAAATGTGGAGGTTTCTCCCTTTCTTCAATGTTTAATTTCTTTTTGCATGCAGAATTCTTCTACCTATTGGGAAGGCAAGGCCGATATGGAATCCCTCCAGAGGATCTACGGAATTTCATTCCCAGATACAAAAATGCTGAAGGAGTGGGAGAAATTCCAGGAGGAGGCTAAAAGCAGAGATCACAGAAAAATTGGGCGGGTGAGACAGCTTTTCTAGTAATATATTTCAAAAGCATTGTGTGGATATAACCCCTTAACTGAAAGCACCTTGAGGACAGCTGATACTTGCTGCTACAACTAAGGTGTGACCCAGTTTTATTTTCAGTTGGGTTGTGAGGTCAACTGCTTTTCTTACAAGTGTCAAAGTCCTAAAATAAATAACTTTTTTATGCTTTCAACACTATGACATCCTTATTGCACACGTTGATCAGAACAGAATATAAACAGTCATGTAGTTATTTCCTTTTGCATGATTTCAGAATATGCAGTATACATCTGTGTTTTTCAGTTGGCTGGTTTGTGGGTTTATTTTTTCAGATGGAAACCCCTGTCAGATAATTGCTAGTTCTGAACAGGGTTAAAATGTCTGCTGCTAGTACATTATGACAAAATACTGAAGAATTGCCATATGCAGACCTCAGGTGTGTGCAGTTCATAACAACTAACCAGATGTAGTTCACACACTCAGTTCATGTGTAGATAATGAGAGAGCTGCAGAAGCAGAACTAAACATGTACTTGTCAATGTGCAGAGGGAATGTGTGGGGGCACAGTTGGGAGTTAAATATAAAGTTTTAGTGCATCAGTAATGAGTGAAACAGGAAACTGAAAAATTTGCTTCCCCTGCAATTGCTGATATACATAAAAATACTAGTGAAAATGCATCTTTTGTATTGGATATTGCTTTTTTCCCTGTGTTTTTCTTTTTTAAACTCTTGGTAGTGATGCCCAGTCAGTAGCAATTCATTTGTGAATGTTAAGTGAAAAAGGTAGGGTGCAAATACTAAGTTTTTAAAGTATTTTATTTTCCTGCAGGACCAAGAGCTGTTTTTCTTCCATGAGCTCAGCCCTGGTAGCTGTTTTTTCTTGCCAAAAGGAGCTTACATTTATAACACATTGATTGAATTTATACGGGTAAGTAATATCTTTTGGAAATCTTGTAGGAGAAATTGCATACTTTTTTTTAAAAGTACATAATGGCATGCTACATTTAACAGTATTAATAGCCCTTCATTTCAAGATACCTTTTAACTGTGTAAGCCAAGGAATAAGGAAAACCTGTTTCTTTGAACTGGTCATGTCACAGTCTCTGCAAAGTTATGTTTTATCAGTACCTTATACCTGCAGTTAAGGCTATGGTAAAGGTGCTTTGTCATAGGAATTCTTCGACATCTAATAGCAGAGCTAAGCTTACACTACTGCAATTCCATTGATGCCCTTTGTTTTAATAAACATACTTAATTTTGTCTTGTAGACCTATTTGTTTCAAAAATATATATGGGAGAAGAATTCTGATCTTGCTGCTGTAATGTTTAAAGTCTGTGTTACTGCTGTATATTTGGGCTGCAGTGCAGTATATTAAGGGTCATTGAGTGATTAGAGACTGCTGCATCGCTTGCAAGGAGGAAACTTCTTGCTGACTTTCTGCTAGAGAAATTGTCTGGGGGAAGGGTGGTGGAAGGGATGTATCCTGGCATGCCCAACTTGGAAGTTTTGTCTTCTTTCTCCCTTCCCTTCCTAAGTCATGGGACTTCCATGTGGCATCATTTTTATATTTTTATGGCTGCAGGTTGAAGTCGGAGATTATCTTTGTTTTCTGTGTTACTTATTTTATGTATTGTGCCTGTTCTAGAGTGAGTATCGAAAACGTGGATTTCAGGAGGTTGTCACTCCAAATGTTTTCAACAGCAAACTGTGGATGACTTCAGGGCACTGGCAGCATTACAGTGACAATATGTTTTCCTTTGAAGTGGAGAAAGAAATCTTTGCTCTGAAGCCTATGAACTGTCCAGGACACTGGTAATTACATAGCAAATTCTATTTACCAGAGATCATGCTGATTGAAAAAAAAATCCAAATGAAACCCACTCTCCTTCCTTTGCCTGTGTGATCATAAAGATGGCTACCTCCAATTATTCATTCTGTCGGAAATGATGTAATTATATGTCTTGCTGTGACATGCTCTCAGCACTTGAGACACTGAGAAATGTCATGTTGTTTTACCATCATTAGAGTGACCCCATCATTACTGAGGCATTGGCAGTTTTGTGGCAGTTCAGGCATTCAGCTTTTAATGCTCAGGTTTAGGAGCTATTTTACCTCCTCTCTGTGAGGAGGGGAAGGCCTACCAGCTGTAAAAGGAGATTGCTTTCCTGACAAATCTAGATAAGACTGATGGCTCTGCCCATATTACACCGATGGCCTTTATGAGCATGTACTTCATCACTGGCTGCTTCTCCCTGCCTGTTCTTTATAGAATTTTGGTTCTCAATGGGCTTCAAGTAATAAACTTTTCCTTCAGCCTTATGTTTGACCATCGCCCGAGGTCGTGGCGCGAGCTGCCGTTACGGTTGGCAGATTTTGGTGTCCTGCATCGCAACGAGCTGTCGGGAGCTCTGACAGGACTCACCCGAGTACGCCGGTTCCAGCAGGATGATGCTCACATCTTCTGTGCTATGGAGCAGGTGAGGGCTGCTGCTAAATGAAACCAGGTATTAAAATCAGATAAACTGAAATTTCCATATTTGAGGCATTGATTTCTCTTATCATCAAGATTGAAGAAGAGATAAAAAGCTGTCTGGAATTCTTGCGTACCGTGTATGATGTCTTTGGATTTTCGTTTAAACTGAATCTCTCCACTCGTCCTGAAAAGTACCTTGGGGATATTGAAGTGTGGAATCAAGCTGAAAAGGTAAAACAGTAGTCTTACTCTTTTCAATGATGTAAGGCTGCATCTTCTGTAAGAACTTAACTGCCTTCTGGGAAGCTGGGCTGGGCATGAGCAATACAACTTTGCCTTCAGTTCAGTCTGGCTGCTGTAAACTGTTTGCTCTCAGTACAGAAGCAGTCTCCATGTATGCATCAAATGAACTCTTTCCCCTAGTCTTTTTTTTATAATTAAAAAAGAGGAAGATAATCAATTTTGGCAGCCTCTGTAATAAGACTTAAGGCCACCTCCCAAAAGTGAGGCTGAAAGGGTTGGGGTTGGTCACTGTACGGGCAGTGCTGGGGAGAAGACAGGGCAGGAATTGACATTCGGTGTACCAGGGCAGATTTCATTTCAACATTAACTACAAACTTTGAATTCAATATAAAAAGTTCTTATATCTTAGCTAATGCTTGTTTGGCCTCTTCCAAAATGAGTGCATTAATTTTGTGTGTTTAAATTCGGACAAAATTAATTTATTTTTTTTTTAAGCTAGTGCTCTTCCAAAACTTCCCATTTTCAGAAAATAAATATGTTTCAGCAGTAGTGATAATTTGCTAGGGTCACCTGTTTGTAGTAGCAGGCTGACCTGAAACTGTAATGTGTGGAGAAATACTGAGTGTGTATGTTCTTTATCTCCAGCAACTTGAAAGCAGCCTTAATGCCTTTGGTGAGAAGTGGGAGTTAAACCCTGGTGATGGAGCTTTCTATGGACCTAAGGTTAGTGTGTTGCTAAACCCTAGCTGGATTTGGCTTTTAATTATGTTTGGATAAGGTAGAAGGCTAGAATGAGGAATAAGGGATTTTTTTTTTTTGTTATGCCATTTTAAGATACTGTCTGACTGAAATTCTCTGTTTTTCCAGATCCATAAACTTTAACATGCTTGAGAGAGAAATAATCTTCTGTGATCCTGGTTTTCACATAGTATTAACTGCTTTAACACTCATTTAATTAATTTAACTTGAATAAACTATACATCTGCTGCTTAAACAGCTGACTGGTTCAGTGGGTGGCATAAACACAAGATGGCTCTGTAAGACCTGTTTTAGCAGAGCAAGTTCATCCCAGCAGTAGTAGGTGAATCCTAAGTCAGGAGAAAATCAAAAGTAAACCTACTGGTTAAACAAATTGTTATTCCTTTAACTGCACAGTTTTGAAGTTGTGTTGAGTTACTGGTGGGTTTTGGTGGTTTATAAATCCCCATGCACTTACCATGTGAATTTGTTGGGTTTCTTAAGAAAGTCTCCTCAGTTTGGACAGATAAAGTAGGGCTTTTTAGAAATTGTTATTTTTGCATGTAAGGACACAGAGCATTATGAAATGGCTTTTAAATCTTTCCCTAATATGCCTACACTACATTTATATTTGTGTTCTTATCTAGTAAGCTAGTTCTGATTTCTCTATTTGTATGCCAGTTGTATCAGTTTTGGTTTGTGTCTTGTAGGTAAAATTGTGTTACAGCAGCTAGTATGTAGTAGTTTCCATATTTAATTGAAGGAAGACAAATATATAGGAACCTTTGTTACCATTAATTAATTTTACACTTGCTCTTCATACAGTCTGGATTTGAAATTAAACCAAGTTGTAAATAATTTATTTTGATTAGAAGCTCTTTGTTGACTAGCTGAATTCCAATAAATTGAATTCTGGATGCAAAATTGAAAGACATTTAGATCTTGAATTGTTAAAACACTTACCTGTTTGTTTATTACATAAATTAAAATAAGGCATACTGCCTCAATATCTAGCCTAATATATACTAGTTAAATGATGAGTAAGCAATGTAATACCTAAATAAGGTCAGGACACTGTAAGTCTACTCTTATCTCTAATTCTCTGTCTAAGTTGTATCTTAAGTGTACTCAGGATTTGAGTGTTAGATAGAAAAGAAAGAACAGGCTTGACTCTAGGTCAGAACAAGTGTTACTGATTGATAGGAGTTCCTGCTGGTAAGTGGACTATTTAACAGATTTTTGTCCCATGTTCGAGCCATGAATTTGTAATACAAGCTGCAAAGTCTTCAAATACTGCATAATAAAGAAGTGTAAATTTGTCACATGAAGGCTGAAGAAATTTCATTTATGGGGAGACACATTTAGTTCTGCATTTACATTCTGCTTTATTCACTTCTTGAAAACGCCCAGAAAGTTCCAGACTGAAACTCACAAAATACAGTCTGAGACATTGAATTTATTTCCCCCTGATGTATTATCTCTCTAGTTACTCACCCTGTTTTAGCTCTTACATCTTTTGCATCAGAACCTGCAAATCACTTAAAGCTTAATGAAGGCTGAAGTTAAAACTATGCTGTTTGAAACTACACAGAATTCCTCTGCATTGAGTGAAACTTTCCATCTCAAAACAATGAGCTTGCTTTCAGAGGGGAGTGCTTGTCTCTTAATTTAAAAGTTTGTCTTTTTGTTCTTCAGATCGACATTCAGATTAAGGATGCCATTGGCCGATACCACCAATGTGCTACAATTCAGCTTGACTTCCAGTTGCCTGTCAGATTTAACCTCACCTTTGTCAGGTAAGAGCAAAGGCTGGTGGTTTTAATTTCTCTGTAATGTAATTTCAGTGACACTTACAGGCATAAGGTTTTTTTACTTGATGCAACCTTATGAATGCAACCTTTTCTTTACAGCCATGATGGCAATGACAAGACAAGGCCAGTTATCATTCACCGGGCTATCTTGGGATCTGTGGAGAGAATGATTGCCATTCTAACTGAGAACTATGGAGGCAAATGGTAATGTTCAAAAGTTACTATTCCAGTTCAACCAAACTCTTCATATAGGAGAGAAATTAGCCCCAAGTACTGGAGAATCAAGAGGGTCTGTTTGTTCCACTTGCTTGCTAAGGTGACATGCCTAGGAATACCACAGAGCAATTTCTTCTGCACCACCTTCCTTAGATATGCAATTATTCAAGATGTGGTAGATACTACATGATGCTGCCAATGCAGGTGCAGCACACAGCTCATCTGCCCACAGCATCCCAAACTGCTTTTGCAGCAGGACCATCTTGTAAAGAGTCATTTATGTAGGTGATCTACTTTACCTGTGTTAATACTCAGTGGGAGTGACCCCTGTGATTATGACAAGACTCAAAAGTAAATGTTTCCCTGTGCTTAGTTAGTAATGAGCTCAATCAGTTAGGCTTTGTTATCTGTCATAAAATACAACAGCAGTGCCCACACTGCAGTCCTTTTAGACACTCAGCTCTTTTGGGAAAATAATTGTAATTAATATAGGGCTCTCAGTACCTCTGAACCCAATATGTGCAGCTGGCTTTAAGAGTCTCTTGTGTAGATTTTATTCCTCTTTGTAAATAGTATTTTTTGTCCTGAAAAAACACTGAAAGCTGTATAAACTTGTTTTGTTTGTTTATTGAAGGCCACTCTGGCTGTCCCCACAGCAAGTAATGGTGGTACCAGTGGGACCAGCATGTGATGAGTATGCTCAAAAGGTGATGTATATGGTTTAGGGGCTTTGTTTTATATATATTGTATTAATCTGAAATACGTACCTATTAATGAGTAATGTGGTTAATTTCAGAGATTTATTCCAAGTCTTTGCATATTACGTTCAGTCATTTTTTATATCACAGTGACAATTAGCTGCTGAAGTTGTAGTTCTCTTAAAGATAACCTGAGTTAAATTTTGGATATGTGAGTAACAAATGTTGATCTTTGTGAGACTTTTCTTTTTTTTTTTTTTTTTTTTTTTGAAACTCAAATACTCAAATCTGTCTTATGCTTCAGGTTCTAGTCCCCCATGGCCATGTGCTTCTTGCACAGCAGTAAGAAAGATGAAAATGAGTCTTTGCATATTTAGCATCCAGCACACCTTTGCCTGTAGCTCTTTCAACCACATTATATGTAAATAAAATAGTCTGCAAAATCTAAAAAAAAAAAAAATCTCTTCTGATCAGTAAGCTCCACCATCCTGGTGCCTTTTACAATATCAGACTCGAATCTACTACTCAGCCCAAATATTATATGTTCACATCACTGCTTACTTACTTATTGTGTATACAGTTGCATGATAGCTGATGTACTTTAATTTCTTGAACTAGGCTCATCTCCAAAGCCTGAACCTGTGACAGTGGCTGTGTTTTAGGGTTCAGATAATCTGAAATGGTTTAAATCTACAAGTCATGAATAGTTCATGGTAATGAATATGCAGTAGTGACAGTTTAATTATTATTTTCCTTAGGTCAGGCAGCACTTCCATGATGCTGGATTTATGGCAGATGTTGATGTAGATCCTGGGTGCACACTGAATAAGAAGATCAGAAATGCTCAGCTTGCACAGTATAACTTTATTTTGGGTAATGTATTAGTTTACCTTGTACTGGCTGACCCTTTTGTTACAGGGTTTGATCGTTCTGTGAGCAAGGCGGAGAGTTGTAATCAGTGTTGTAGCTCAGTTTGTTCCTAAGAGTCTCCACTGCAGAGAACCTTTAGTGCTGAGATCCTAGGCATTCCTGGCTTGGATAGTTGTCCCTGAAGGGAGATCACTGTGACCCAAGGCATTGTTGATACTTTTTGCTGTTTTTTTGATCAGCAGTGTGGGGATAGATACAAAGTCTCTTGTCAGATACACTTTATCAGTCATATTTTAAGTGATTTTCCATCCTCCCTATAATTTATGTTCTTGCTTCTACTTCAATAAAAGAAATAGGCTTTCATTGCATTCAGCTGTGGTGCACTTCTAAACTAGGCATGCATGCAAAAGAGAAGCCTCTTTCAGAGAGAGTGATGCAGGAAAAATTAGAAACTCATCCTGAAGTACATGATTTTAAGCAGCATGTTAGTCCTGTTTTGTGAACTGGGGATCTAGCACTGGCCTTAAAACCATCTGGAATCCATTAAGTGTAGAAAGAACCTTTGGCAGAGAAACTCTACCCTTCAAGTAATTGACAGAATTGTGAAAAAACAGTTAATTCCTTTGCCTCTTGATTGTTTCTAGTTGTTGGTGAAAAGGAGAAGGCAAGTGGAACAGTGAACATCCGCACCCGAGACAACAAGGTGCATGGGGAAAGAACCATTGCAGACACTGTGGAGAGGCTGCTGCAGCTGAAATGCTCTCGTTCCAGACAAGCTGAAGAAGAATTTTAACACTGTCTGCTCTACCTGGCATAAAGAATTTGTAGTTTTCCTAATTTAGTTAACTAGAGTTTTTGTTCTGAGCCAGATTTGAAGTATATTTTACATTTGGACCTGTTGCTTATTTTAATGGGGATCTTTCTTTAGTCAAAAATGCCTCTTTTTGTATAAAAAAATCAAGTTTTTCAAAAACATTGAAGTAGAATTTCCTGGCTTCTAGCCAATGACAAATGAAGCAGGATGAAATTACTTTCTGTGACTGCAGGTGAGGATTGAAACATTAATTAGGGGTATCTGTGGGATTCTAACTGCCTTTTTAAGAATAACGTACATTTTGATAACAAATATTTTTCATGCCACTTTAACAGTAGACCTCAGGCTTAAGAACCCACATAGTAACCATGTGCTACAGCAGCAGCTTCTGGACTGTCTTCATGAGCAAAGAAAATTATACCTTGCCGTCCTGTCTCATGGGCTCTTACTAGTTGTGAGTGTATTGACTCTCCAGAGCTCCCAGTCACACAAACAGGGACATGAACAGAGGCTTCTTGCTTCCACAGTAGCTTCCACTGCCAAGGTTGTTACCTCTGGCAGTGTCTCAGCTCCCAGGTGAGGCGTTCCTGACTTCACAGTGGGGCCCTCTGCCACAGAGCACAGGGCTGCTAACCAAAGCTGACTGTGCCCCTTTCCAAAGGCAGTCTCTGAGATGTGCTGGCTCTGCAGGTAAGATGCTCAGAGCTGTAGAAAGGGGATAACACTGTCTGGAAAATCAGGCACAGTAGAGCCAAAGAAGCAGCTGAGGAAACCACTGCTAGTATTAGGAACAAAGAGTGTTTCTGTTCATGTCTCTGAGGTGTCTTTACAGTAAGGCCATCTGTCACACAGAAACAAGAATGTACTGAACAAAAAAAGGTAGCGATTACTTCTTTAAAACAAATGCTACTTTTCACTTTAACAGGTACAGTCCCTTCCAGGGAACGCTTCCTTCCCAAGCCTCTAGTTCAAGGTATCACATGATTAGCAGCCCTTCCTATCTTACTGCTGAGGGATCTCATCTCTTGATTCTGGATTTGTTTTGGGCTTTTTCTATGCATCTGGCTAACAAGAGGCAAATGTCTGTCACTGACAAAAAATAAAATCTTGGTCTGAGTTTTTTTTTGCATATTCTTTATTTTATTAACCTTAACGTACTTGAATAGCTTCAAAAGGTCCTTGATAACAGTTCATTTAAAAATAAAAAAAAGAAAGCTGTTGCCACAGCCTAAGCAAAGATCAGACAAGTCTGAGGACAGGTTTGAGCTCTCTCGCCTTTTGAAAACCTCCATGTCTTGCCATTTCCATTATTGTCTGGGCAGAAGCATTTCATCCTTCTTTTTCTCACCTATTTTACTCAGGGATGATGGTGGCATTTTATCAGCATTTGAACCCTTAGTGAATTCAGACTCAGCAAGACTGTAACCCTAGCAATTTTTCAGCAAAATCTATTTCATCCTCCTTCCATTCATGGAGATTAAAGGTTCTATCTAACTGCTGTGGGGGGAAGAGGGGGAAATTGATTTTTCACTGGCTTGCTGCTTTCAGAGTTACTTTTGTGAGGGTTTTTATTTTATTTTGCACCTGCTCTACTTTGCTGAGAAGTGACTTGCCCATGCAGTCACTGCTGTGGAAGCAGACATCAGCTACCCCTGGGGCAGAAGGACTTCTTCATTGACCGGTGAAGCAAACCCACTGTAGGTATCAGTGGCCCAGGGTAAAGGAGCCACTATCTGTGCTTCATACTGCCTTTCTACTGGTGTATTTGTTGATTTTCAGAGAGCTCTCCTTTTGTGGAGGGTCCCTGGATACCAGCATTTAACTGCCCAGAAACTGCCCATGTAGTGTGATGAGAAGCTGGTGCTGAAAAGCAGATCATCTGACTATGTAGAAATAAGTATGGCAGTAATTTCTGTATCTGTCAGGAGTCACTGTGCCAGGATTCAATTTCTTTGTAGCTCCTCAGTTCTGCAAACTTCCCTGAGTTTCACCTGGATCAGAACCACCTGGATGCTGCTGCTACGAAGGGTAATTCCACTAAGGTGCTTCCTGTCGTACCTTGGGATGATAATACTCCTATACACCACTGGGTCAGTCTCATGCAGTTCCAGTATTTAGGTTCAGTCACAAATCAATTCCTCTAGAAGCAGTGCAGAATCACCTTTGGGGAGTATGCAGCTGTGAGATAATCTGTTAGTTGCTGTAGGCACCTTTACTCAGTCAGTTTTGCCTGACTACATTTTTCCTACTGCATCCAAACCCAGTCCATACATTCTCCTTGATAAAAGGGAATTGTTTCACTAAGTCTGAAATTTCCCTTGTGAGACTAGACCAAGATTAAGTGGTCTTTGAAACCTCATTTGAGGCCTTCAGCTCATGTCATGTGTAATTTCATGATTGCCTTCTCCATCATTTCTGAATTGCACAGTCATCTCTGGCAAAAATCTAAGCAATTGGCCCTCAAATCTGACAATGATGAACTGATATGATGAAATTAAGAATTGCTAAAGGTTACACTTACTTTTAAAAAGACCGAATTTAGTGATTGGTGCTTGAAGAGAATTTGCAAAATCATTCAGCCTTTTTACACACTGGTGTTTTTCATCTGCCTTGGACAGGAATATTCTTTCACAGTAGTCTGGATGATACCTTGTTAGCCACTGTGATTAAGTATGGTCATACAGAATGAGATACATTTGGATTTGAACCAAAAGTTTTTTGTTTAATTTTTTTTGTGTAGCCTCTGGAGCAAGGCATGCATTAACAGCTTCTGATAAATCACTACAGGAACACGTGCTCAGATAAACTGGGGCAGCCAGGGACATTTTGTAGTGTTCCCAGACGTTGAGGGTAAATCTTCTTAGCTACATGTTTAGTTTCAATACATCAGATTTCTGTATCCATCTGAAGACTACAGCCTTCAAACTGGATCACAAAGCTGTTCTGCAGACAAAAAATGCTTTGTTGCACAGAGGGTAGCTGTGAAAACCGGGAAAAATACCACAAACCAACCCCAAAGTGTGAGCATCCCAAAAGGAAAAAAAACAACAAAATACCTAAACAAAAACCAAAACCCAAAATTATCTATCTATCTATCTATCTATCTATCTATCTATCTATCTATCTATCTATCTATCTATACACACACACACACATATATATATATGTATATATGCAGAGATGGGACAATCAAGTATGGAATAAAGGCATGCCATGGTCTCCCAGTTAACATCCAGATGCAAAATACAGTTAAGCTCCTTGGGGTCAGAACATCCCACCCTGTGAAAGGTTTATTTCACTAGGTTAGGAGAAAAGTATGTTCACTGTATGCCAGTTTGGGGCAGACATTTAGAACACCTTTTGTTCTCCATCACAAGAAGCAGCAGGCTTTTAAACCAGACCTTTTTTTTTTATTTATTTTTTATTGCATTCCTGAAACATGGCTCTTCATTTGTTAAATACTCAGAACTTACCCTTGTACACTGAGTGTGGATCAGCACAGGTTAACTTAACACTCTGCAGGAGCTTAGATGCAGAATGACAATCTAATCATGTTTGATACTTGGTTTTCCAATTGCAGGCTTCAGGGAGAGATTGTGACCTGACTAAAGCATATTGGCAATATAAGGAAAATTTCTCTGTGTTTTTCTTTTACTGGGATACAAGCACATAAGGATGTGAAATCTTTGTCCCCAGGTATCTGCAAGGATGTCAGACTGCACATTCTAACAGCTTTGAATGAATATGATGTTTTTTTAAAGACTTCTTTTTTTGGTGCCCTCATTGAAATGTCAACATGGGTGTAATTGCTAAGCATACCTTTACAAGAAGTCATTGCCAGCTGATATTCAATGATAATACAATTACATTTCTTCATAAACTCAATTTAGCTATGGGAAATGAGATAACATGGAAGCATTCTGAGTTCTGCTTCTCACATCAGGACAGGTGGCGTCAGAAGAGGGATCAGATGGAGTCTAAACACCTTCAGATCATACTAATAGCAAAGAGATCAAAAACAGAGTTTATTTAGGAGAAATATTTCTTTCTTTAGGATTTTTAAACCACTTTATGTCTTTGAACAGATAATCCCTGAACTGACTGTACATCCACTTTATCAAGTTTCTCCTTTCTGATTCCAACTCCTCAGCATCAGCAAGATGAGCTAATTTCCTGCCAGAGATTTTTCTGAGATTGTTCACAGGGTGGAAATAAGAATTATTTCAGAATGTTTGGGTTTTAATTTACAATGATAGGTTAGTTTTGGTTGTTTTCAGTATCAGACTTTTTCCACAGAACAAGACTTTCAAGCTCTGACTATAAACGGCCATCAAACAACAAATCTCCATTTCTTCATATGATACATGAACTTGTATCATCCTGGATTTGCAGGTGGGAGTTCTGCAACCAGATGCAGCCTGGCCCTGAAGTACCTAAATTGTAGGGGTATTGTCTTACTCATTTTGAAGCTTGCTGCTTGTCACACACTGAGCCCCTGTCCCAAATGTTCCATCCCTCATTCAGCTCCCTCCTCTGCCTGAAGGGGCTCAAACACAAATCCCCAAAACCCAAAGAAGAGCATATTGGGAGTCTCCTATATGGAAAAAGACATGAGAAAAGCAAAGACAGTAAAAAAAAAAAAAACAAACAAAAGAAAACCAAACAGGGTCTATGCTGCCAAACAGATCGGGGGCTCTTACTGGGGATTTCAAACACATCTATACTTTATAGGAAGGAGATGCTCTCTTCCCACTACCAGCAATTAAAGCTATAATTTTTCTATTTCTGTTTCTGATTCTATTTCTGTCTTAATGAATCTTGAACTCTCAGCAGCTAAGTCCTGCATTTTCGAGATGCTCCTTGCAGATCTGGCAAAGCACAGAGTGCAATACTTTGGTGTATGTTTTTGTTCCCAACAAAATGCTTTGAAAGGCAGTGCTCTGTTTACAGGACAGTCTGTTATCCTGTAACTAACAAACTCATCAGAAATAATAACATAAATCACTGATAAAATAACTTCAATCATCTTTATGTATGGGAGATAATGCACAGGGTAAATACGGCAAGCTTTCACTTTGATTATCAGTGTTTCCAAGTGAAGGGAAGAAAATAGGAGCTCTAGTTTGTGACACCAATCTGCACATGAATTAAGATACACCAAATAATGCCATTTTGCTTTCTGGTCATTGAAGGAAAGCAAGTATCGATTTGCTAGGAAATAGTGCTACCTGTAAAACTTTAAATGGAGAAAAGGTATCAGTATGTATTTCATATTTCATTTTCAGCATGTCTCATCACAGTACATGAAAAACCTTCTGGAGGTCAAAACACTGACAGCATTCTTGTTCTGCTCTGCTGTAACCAGGATAAAGCACTGCCACTACTGGGAAACTGCAATGGAACACATTTCAGCTTTCCTGATCAGCAACAGGAGGCAATTGGGCTTGAGCTGAAGTGAGAGAAGGAAGAGGATGCAGGAATTGTATGAGAGAAGGATGAGAAAAGTAGGAGACAGCAGGGTACAGCAAGCAAGGGAGGGCATTTAAACTCAGACCTGGAATGGAGAAGCAGTTGTTACCTGCCTGTTTACATTTCTGTGCCACTTTGCAGCCAGCACAGGACAAGGCTCCAGGCAGAGGCAAAGCCAAGCTCTCAGACACCATCTATTTGCATGGTTTGCTTTTGTCTTCACTTTCCCTTTCACAAATGGACTTTGTTAAACTGCTGCAGGAATTATACCTGAAACAAATGAGCAAGTGAGGATGACCCAGGCAGGAAGGCTCTTCCATTACTCCAACTCAGAGACTAGTGAGCAACTTCTGAAAATTAATTTCCCTTTTCAGCTTTTACCCTGAGTCCCTGGCTAATAGAGAACATTCTCCACAGCAGTATCACCTCTTCTACCAAAAAGGCCATGTCAGGAACTGTATCTCCAAGGCCAAAACTCTCTTTTTCCCTCCCTCAATGAAGACAGCATGCTCAGGCTGCTTCCTGAGCTGTGTGCTCCAGCTGCCTCCCTGGCCATGCCCAGCTGTGCTCAGAGCAGGGGCCAGTGCTGGGCTGTGCTGAAGAATATGCTGACCTCCAGATAATGTAGTTACAGACCAGGGCCTCAGCCAACAGGCTGAGCTTGGTGCAATACCCTACACTCACAGCTAATCCATCTCACTTGTTCAGACTGGTATTTATGGCCTTGCTATACTGCTAGGAAAGCACAGACAGCTGTGCCAGGGCTCATGGGGTGGTGGGAGTTTGCTCTCCCTGCCCTCCTAGCACAGATGCCACCACAGATAACAGGGAAATAAGAGTACAAGCCTGAGCTGCATGTGTCAACCCAAAACAGGGGCACCTCTGCTCTTGTATGTGTCATGAGCTGCCAAATGGGCCCAACTCTTTCCTCTTCCCCAACACTGCTGGACAGCCAGTTCCATTCTTAGCTTCAAGCCCTTGTGACAGTAGCATTTGGTTATGGGCTGTCATTTATATTTCCTTTGTTATGCAGCCACCTTTTGAACATGATAATATGAACTTATCAATTATCTATAACCTCTATCACAGAGACAAAATACATCACACTAGTATCAGAGCAATCTCAAGAGAATTTCTGAAAATCTTAGTTCACTGACAGCTGACCTGTGCAAGCCAGGGGTTTATGCCAGCTGAAGGAATAAATGTTCAACTCAAAATTATAACAGAAAACCAGATTAAAGTTTCAATTTCCCATCCTCAGCTCTGTCCCTTCATCACAGGGTCAGCTTTTTTAAGAATTGTCCTGCTGATGTGGCAGTAAATCTTATAATATGTTTAATAAAATACTATTAATGTGGTGCCAAGGAACCCCAACAAGATCAAAACCTCATTGTTCAAAGCTGTACAGAGGCAGGCTCTGCTCTGAAGTGATGGTGATCTAATTATGTGGGGGCACCAGGAGTGCACAGCACTGCACTGACTTAATCCCTGTCACCCTGCCCAGCCCTAGAAGAGCTGGACCTTCAGGCTTGGCAAACAGGCTCTGCTCCCCACACTGCACCACCTCTTCTGTTTGCTCTGCCAAGCAGCATTTTTTATGAGGTCCCTTTTGTTAGAAGAACCAGCAGCCATGCCTGAGTGTGTATGCAGAGTCTGTCTGCAGCCCTGCTAACAGCCACAGCACGCTGGGATTTCCTTACACCACACTCTCACCAGCTGCAGTATGCCCCAACCTGGATTTTCACACCAGAGCAGCAAGTGGATCCCACTGTCAGCCACAGAGAGAAAAGAGCAGCGTGGTCAAAACTTTTTTCGTTTTGAAAATGATGGAGCTTCCCTGCTGCTTAAATCACAGTCATGAACAGCCCTTCTCCAAGTCTCTGCACAGTTTTATTTATGCCTTGAGACAGCCACCCCCTGTTTTCAATGGCACCACTGGCACCTCAAATCTTTAACACCTTTTTTCCCCCCACACTTCAAGCGCTGGCTTGGCCCAACAGCTGCCCACCACTTGTAGAGAGGAGCCCTGGGAGCCCAGAGAGGTGCTGCTTCAAAACTTGCAAAAGGAAAAATCAATCAATCAATCTGTCCTTCTCTGGTCTACCCTCACTTACAGTATGTCAGGCCCATTATTGATTCAGTGCTCAAAATACCAACAGTGTCCTTAACCTGTTTCAATCAATAGAAGGTGTTCAGTTCTTCAGGAGACAACTATCTCCAGAAACTAATGAAAATAAAGTCTGGGAAAAACAAAATCTAACTTGCTGATTACTTTTGCCCCACTGTTCATCATCAGGGCTTTCAGCCCTGGCACACCTGCCAAGCAGGAAGTTTTCATCACACTTCATGACCAAGCACAACTCTAGAGAAGAATGTGCTGAGGGTTTGCAGCCTTTTTGGGGTTGTTACTCTACATAACCTCCTGCACTGTTTAGGGACCAATTTTGTTGGTTGGAATATCTGTCTGAGCTATTCATAAGGGCTTGCTCCCTCTCCCCAGCAATTTATCATAGAATTATGGAATAACTTGGGCTGGAAGGGACTTTAAAGGCTACCAGCATCCAACCTGGCACTGAACATCTCCAGGGCTGGGGAATCCACAGTTTCTCTGAGCAACCTGTTCCAACCCTTACCACCCTCCCAGTAAAGATTTTCTTCCTCGTATCTAGGCTAAATCTACCCTCCATCAGTTTGAAGCCATTCCACTGTGTCCTGTTGTTCCAGACTCTTGTAAAAGTCTCTCTCCATTGATCTTATAGGTTTCCTTTAGCTTCTCTAGTGACACAACTAGGTCAGCCCAAAGCCTTTTCTTTTCCAGTCCCAATTCACTCAGCCTGCTGTGCATGGTGCTTTGGATGCAGCACCACTTTTTATTTCTCTCTTTTCTTTTCTTTTCTTTTCTTTTCTTTTCTTTTCTTTTCTTTTCTTTTCTTTTCTTTTCTTTTCTTTTCTTTTCTTTTCTTTTCTTTTCTTTTCTTTTCTTTTCTTTTCTTTTCTTTTCTTTCTTTTCTTTTCTTTTCTTTTTTCTTTTCTTTCTTTTCTTTTCTCTCTTCTCTTCTCTTCTCTTCTCTTCTCTTCTCTTCTCTTCTCTTCTCTTCTCTTCTCTTCTCTTCTCTTCTCTTCTCTTCTCTTCTCTTCTCTTCTCTTCTCGGCTCTGGAGTGTGCAGAAAGATCCATATAATCATCTTGAAAAGGAAAAGTACAGCAATTTACTTTTTCCCTTCCTCCCTTAAATGGTTTCCAGTCTTTATGGTGGAGGTGGAAAGGTTTTTCTCTCCACAGCTCTTTGTTATTTTTGCAGCACTATAAAAAGAGGCATTTATACTTGACAAGAAGCATTGCTTCTCAAGAGAAGGGAAGAGCTGGTGGAGGGGAGGTGCTGGGCAGGGAGGGCAGCATCACCACCCTCAGCAAGAATTATGGGTTGTAATAGCAGCACACAGGAATTCCATAAACATTAATCTCATTAAAGAACTGCAGCCCCATGGTTTTCATCCTCAGACATGTTTCAGTGCAAGGCAGACTGGTTTCTTTTCTCCATCCCAGTTGCAAAAAAAATTTGACCCTTCAGTAAATGCAGAATGGGAAGACTGAGGACTGAATTATGAGATGACATTATTTGTTTCACACTCTGAAAAGGGCTGAACTTGCTGGATATGTTTCTAGTCCATTCTTCTTTTGACAACCTTTTGCTTTTGAGTTGCAGCTGTGAGGACTGTCAGCAAAGAGGTTTTTGTGAATTCATCTTTAGCTGCTCTAGGCTGTCTGAGGAGCTACCATCAGTCAAGCCAACCAACGTTTTAAATTCACCCACCTGAATACCTATCTGCAGCCTATCTCAGCTTCAGCAGGGCTTTAGCTACTGCCTTCTGTAGCACCATTATTGACAACTTGGTGAGGCATGGACTAGGTAAGTGGGTGTGAGAGGTGTCTGAACTAAAACGGCTGTGATTAACAGCAAGGTCTGCAAAGGGCAGGGGCTGGTGAGTGCCCTGAGGATAATACTGGGCCAGTCCTGTCAAACGTGTTCATCAGTGATGTGGTGAGGGACAGTGCCCCCTCAGCACTGTGAGAGTGGCTCCAGGGGGTTGTGCCTCCCTTCAAAGGGTCCTCAAAGGACTCGAGAAATGGAACCCCAGGCAGCTGTGCAAAGGGAAATGCAAATTCCTGCACTCCTTGCACCTGGAGCTGGAGTCCAACAGACTGGGAAGGAGAGGAGCTGGGAGAAGGTGAACATGAGCCAGCAGTGGGCCCGTGCAGCCAAGGCCAGCAGCATCCTGGGCTCCATGGGCAGGGGCTCCTTCCCTTCCTTCAGCCACATCTGGGATGCTGCACAACATGTGGGCTCCCCAGCAGAAATAGCACAGACACAACGAAGGCAGCACCCTCAAGGGTCATAAAAATGATGAAGTCTATTAGGAAGAAATCACACACGCTGTTTCAGATGTGATGGAAATAGAATCAGCAGCAGGTGGCCAGAGTTGTTCAGCTGGAGACTGGAAAGGATACACATGCAGACACTTGCTCAATAAAAACCCATGTACCGTTCTCAGAACAGTTTTCAACTTGGGAACTTAAAGTCATGCAAATTTCATCCAAGGTGTGTTTAGCTCAACACCTGAAACTTCATTCAAAATTATCCAAAGCTTTGCAAAGCTGTTTTTTTGTGTGTGTGAACACAGATTTCAAGAAAAGAAATGTTGTAAAGCAGTTAATTTTTCATTTAAAAATGGGGAAAGTGCAAGCACCTCACTGCTGAAACTCTTATGAATTGCTGTTCAGTTTTATTCAGCTTCTTCCTCAAAGGAGCATGACTCAGTACTTGAGGCAGAAATCATGTTCAGCATATCATTTTAGGACTGTCTTCAGATGTCACACATATCAATTTCATATAAATCAAGTTTGAATTGCATGTATAATAAATAATATTAATAATAAATAAAACACATAACATATAGAAGCTATTCAACAGCAAAGAGCAATAGTGAATGATAGCATGGCTCATCAGTTACCATGCAGTACCCCTGCAGTATTTATGGAGGGAAATGTTAGGCAGAGAAAGGAAATTAGACAGGATATCACAGTTAACACCATAATTTCAGAAACATATTAAATGCTATTTCTCAGTAGTTGCTAGGGCTGCACACAAGTTCAAGCAAATAGACACAGGTCAAGGTTTTAATTCCTAACCAACTTCTCAGTAAGAACTACAAGTTTGCCACATCTTTTAGATGAAAAGAAAATGATAGCTATTTTTTAATCTAATAAGATGTCACTCATTCTATAATAAACAATTTTAAAATTAATTTTGATCTTCTCATAGTTGAACAAAGTATCTTCAGTGAAGTATCTTTTTACTCATTAAAAAGATCCTGAGAAGCAAGTTTTGAACTGCCTAGACATTCTGAGTTCACCTGTTATTTTACAAGCTAGGCACCATTGACATTTGAAATAATACATTATTTTGTATAAAAAAAGGCATTTTTGATCATAAAATGGCTCAGAGTCTAGGTCATCAAAAATAAGTGTTACCACAGTAGCCAATTCAGAGGCAAATTATTCCTTTTTCACAAGCTCAGTGGTGGCACAAGGGGAAAGTGGAAAGTCCTTCACTGTGACAATGAAATTCCTTTTCTCATGAAAACTGCACACATTTTGATTTCATTTTATCAGTCACCAGTGACAACCACATGGACATTTTTCCTGACCATAAGCCTATGGCTGTGCTTTTGATGTACCTGGGATCACAGCTTAGCACCACACAGGTAAGCAGATCCAGAGAGCACCTGGATTCCTAACAAGATCTGTCACCTGGAACCTCTCACTGTTTTCTAGTACTGCACATTGATTTCTTTCTGCACCAAACTAGCTGCAAATAAAACAAAATATTTCCCCTTCTAAGCTGTTTCTGAGCTAGAACAGTCTCCCTAGATCAGGTGCAGCTCAGTTCCTGGGTTCAGCTATGCAGGTATTTGGGATTATTTGCTCAATTACTGCAGTGATAAGGACAGCCAGCTCCCTTGCTGGTTTTCCTTCCCTCCTCAATTTGGTTTTACTTTCTAGGAGCCATGGCCAACCAACAGTCCCTGGGGAAGAGCAGGAAGGCTCTGGATCAATACTTGTGTGCACCAAGGTAGCAGGGTGGGGATGCACCTTTTCCAACATGAGCCTGGAGCACCCCACCTTCCATTGCAATTTTCTCTGCTGATCAAATCTTCAGGCACACAGGGACTCAGGAAGACCTTTAAACCCAGGACCATATCATAAACCTCTTTTTTCATAGCCAGGCCTCATCCAGTTGTAAACACTGGACCTGCAAGTTCCTGGCAGACAGCTCAGGGGATGTCCTGAGAATATTTTAGCCTGAAGCTTTACAGTCAGCATATCACCAAGTGCTGTGATGAGATGCCAGATGTTTGTGCTGTAGCAAATTCCAGGAGTCTTGCTGTTCTGGTCCACTCTGTAGCTGGATGGAACAGCAACTGCTTAAGTTTTCAAAATTCCTGTGATTTCAAATGCATAGTTAGAGGTGTCAAAAGGCAACAGAGAAACATGTCCTGCAACAGATCTCTATGAATCATTCACTTTATTTCGCTCCTGCTTTGGATATTGAAGATGGCAACCATCCATCTGACCCACTGATGTCTCAGTGGTTATGCTAACAGAAATCTGACATCAAAGACGTTTCAAAGCTGTTGCTGAGCATGTTCTGCATGTGCCTTGAGGTTGAAATTTCTGCAAGACAAAGGTTAGGGCTGTGGCTTATGCTAGCTTGATTCTCCAGCCTAGAATAACCACAGTCCTCATACAGCTACCTCCAGCAGACAAGCTGGTTAGATAAGGCAAAAGACATCTGAAAAAAATTTTGATTTTCCCCTCGCAATATTTTGATTGCAAAAACCATGTCAAACAAAAACACATTCAGAATTCATCATAAAAATAAAAGGAAAATGTCAACCAAAGACTTTTACTCCTCTAGAAAGATATTCCTGCCATTAAATACCTTTATTGGTGATCTGGAAGAAAACAGAAAATCAGTGCAGAGAATATTTTGAGATGAGACAAAAATTGGCAAGACAGTAAATGAGGAAGATTGGCTAGATAGGGTGAGCTGTGTCACTTGCTGAAGTTGGTGGAATTTAAAAATCTACTTTCATAAAGAAAGGAAAAGGAAAGATGAGAGGTCATATATGAGAGGGATATGCTGAAGTTCATGACCCTGGGAAATAGCATCACAGTAATTGCAAACTACCATCCGACTTTGTGTTTAAAATGTACTGGAAAAAGTGTAATAACTAAAATTTGAGGCTGAAAAAGCAATAGAATAACAATGTTGTGTGCAGTGACAAATTACAAGTTTGTGCATCTGCATTTCAAAATAACTTTTTTAAGCATTTAACCAGAGCAGAAAAAATTAAAGTCCATGGAATAAGCCTGAAGAAGCTCAGTGTATTTACCTCATTTAAGGGAAGAGAGAGGTGATTTCACCAAAGTTTGGAAGCACCCCTCTTTGAAACAGATTTCTAATGGAAGCTGCATCTATTCCTGGCCTGGAAAGAAAGAACACAGTCCTGAGTTTGGAAAAATAAGGTAAAAAAAATGGGAGCTAACAAAAAGCAGAAAGTTTGAAAAATCAGTCATAGAAAGCTTGAAAAATCAGTCATAGAATGGACAGAGTCAGTCACAAAATTATTTGGGTTGGAAGAAACTTCATCTTGTTTCAACTCCCTGCCACGGGCAGGGACACCTTCCACTCCACCAGGTCACTTGGAGTTCCACCCAGTCTGGCTTTGACAGGTGCTCCAGCCCCTAAATAATCTTGGTGCCTCCTCTGTGCTGGCTCCAGCAGGTCCCTGTCCCTCCTGTGCAGGGACCCCAGCTCTGGCTGCAGTGCTCCAGGTGGGTCTCACAGAGCAGAGCAGAGGGGCAGAATCCCCTCCCTGCCCTGCTGCCCACGGGGCTCTGGATGCAGCCCAGGACACGTTTGGCTCTCTGGGCTGTGAGTGCCATGGCTGGGGCATGTCCAGCCTCTCACCCACAGCACCCCCAAGTCCTTCTGGGCAGGGCTGGGCTGGGGCTGCTCATGCCCAGCCTGTGCTGATACTGGGGTTGATCTAACCCAGCATTTGGTGATGTTAAATTTCATGAGATTCCCCTGGGCTGCTCCTCCAGCTTGTCTGGGTCCCTCTGGATGGCATCCTGTCCTTCAAGTGTATCCTTTCACCTCAGCTTGGTGTCATCTGCAAACTTGCTGAGGGTGCATTTGATCCCTTTTCTATGCCATTAATGAAGATATAACACTGGTCCCAGTAAGGACCTCTTGGTGTCCCACTTGTCACTGATGCCCTTTAGGGCTCAAAGGCATTACCCCTACCCTCTGGATCTTATTATCCAACCACTTTCACATCCATCTAACAGACTACTCATCAAATCCATCTCTCTCTCTAAAGGAAACATGTCATCTGAGCAGCTCATGAGCACACAAAATCTGCTGCTTTCACCAGGACACAACCTCCACATAGCTCAAACTAAGAACATAGTTTTTGCTTGATCAGAACGAGTACTGTTAAGGAAGCAGCAGTCCTTTTACCAGCAATATTAATTCAGTAATCTAGGGCTAAATATTTACAGTCATTCTCTGAATAAATAAAGATAATGAAAGGGAAGAAAGAAACCTGTTGCCCTTGTAGCTCTAATTCTCAGTGGGTTTGACACTCCATGACTTCATATCTTCATCTCAGCAGGCAGCTCTCATTCGAGAGGGGCAGGTGTCATGGGCTGTTACAGAGGACACACAATGTTCTTCCTTCAGATATTTATTTTACTGCATTTGCTATGAAAGGTCTCCAGGCTCAAGCACCTAAGAGCCCCAGGTATGTGTGCACAACAGTGTGAGTCAGACAGACACACCCTTTAAATCTGTTTGGGGACACTTGTAACTGCAAAGCCAATTCAGCACCAGCTTCTCACAGCTGTTGGTCAGTAAAATATAACCAGGGGAAACAACAGCTTTCAGTTCTGAGCTCAGCAGATTTCCTGTATGAAACTAGCACAACTTACCTGGCTGCAAGAAAATAAATAGCTTTTCTGGATAACTATTTCTTCCTCAGTGGGTTGATTATATATTTAAATAAAAATCCCAAAGAGATCATCTATGGTCAAGACATTATGCAGTCATAATTGTGTGATAATTTGTGCTGTCATAATTGTCACTATAGGCTGGAAAACCCTGTCAAGAGGAAATACATGAAAGGATCCCCTCCAGCTCCTGCACAAAACTGCACTGAGGGCACTCACTCATCCAAATGTGAACTCCAAGGAAGTGGAAGCTGGTAGCAAAACTACCCAGGAGGGTTTCTGTCCTGTGAAGAGCACTGACCAACAACACTTAAAAGAGACATTTTCTTTCAGAAACATTGGAGCTATCACTTTTGACATTGTTCATGATTACTCACGAAACCTGAATTAATGCAAAAAAGGTTTGAAATACTCCAATACTTTGCTTTTCAGAAACTTAATTTCTAGCATAGTTTTTTCCCATTGCTGCTTCCCATTTACACAGACAAACACATTTTTCACCAAGGGTAAGGGGGAGTGTCTGTATTGGACGGAAAATTTCAACTCCAGTTTTGGTTACTTTTCTGCAGTTCATGGAAGGTCATGGCCATGTCACCCACAGCATCAGAACAAAAGCTCCTTGAACAAAGTTTCCAATGTATTAGTGGCACTTTTTACCTCCTCACATGCCTGTTACAACAGCAATCAGTGAACCCTGAGACACGAGTTGCTCAAATGATTTGTTGAGCTTGGCAGAGAATGTTTTTGTGTTCCCCATCTCACTACTCTTCAGGATACCATGAGTCCAACAAGGCATGAACGACACATTTTCCATTTGGAGGGTGACTGCAGGTCAGGTGGATGGATGCTGAGTCCGAGTGGGTGCTGGAAAGGCAAAGGAGCAGCAGATCCAAAGCCCAGCACCCTCACACAGGCCAGCACTGCCTGCTCCCAGCAGGGTCCCCAAGCAATCAGACCACCCTTGTGGGATGGCACAGGGTGCCAGAAGGAAGTTTCAGCCAAAATCTGAAGTTTGCTGATCAAGTAGTAACAAAAATTAGCAAGACACATTCTTGCTCCTACAGCAGGATCTGGCAGCTGCAACATCCCCTCTCCTTCTTGCTTAAACACAAACTTGGAAGTGAGCCATGAACAGAAATGGAATGACCTGGAGGAACAGGGAACTGTCAGCTTCCAGGTGAGATGCAGGGAGCACTTGCTGACAAGAGGGACATCTGCTGAAAGCAAACTCCTGCCCCATGCTGAGCCTGTGGGTGCTCATGGCCTCCCCTCGGTTCAGATGCAAAGCAAAACTTCCACCTTGCAAGGCTGTGAAGCTGAGACAAGCTGGGCTCAGGATCTCACCAGATGGGCAGGAGGGTGAAATCAGTCACTTCTATGTACCCAGCTGCTAGGGGAAAAAAAAAATCTCACTTGCCTTCCAGTGGGTGTGGTACTCCAGCAATTTGCAATGGCTACCAAGGCCATGAAGGCTGGGACTAGCAACACAGTCACGTAGGAAAGAATTTGCAGAAGACCACAATTCACTAGCATTCAGATAGGCATTGCAGCACAGGACAGTAATTTCATCAGCTGGCACTGTTTGTTATGAGTCTGATTCATGCTCCCATATGTTATAACCCAACAATATTTTTACTTCCAGAGCCAAACAGCAAGGAAACATACTTCCAAGTGAACACACTCATAATTAAATGTCAAGCCTCCATTACTGCCATTTGTATAAATAAGCACACGTGGGGAGCTTGAAAGGTCACTGCACTTTTGTCCACAATGAGTCCTGATGGGCTTTCAATAAAACATTTCCTCCCTGATAGTTCATTGATCAGCTTCCCTCACTCTGCAGTTTTCCTAAAGGCAGTTTCCCATTAATGCCACATTTGCCATCACTCAAGTACACCAGTGCTGCAAGTGGGAGCTTTCCTTAACAGCAGCACCACAGCAAACTGCAGTGCCCTTTGCTCAGGCTGCTGGGTGGGTGGGAGGCTGGACATGCCCCAGCCATGGCACTCACAGCCCAGAGAGCCAAACGTGTCCTGGGCTGCATCCAGAGCCCCGTGGGCAGCAGGGCAGGGAGGGGATTCTGCCCCTCTGCTCTGCTCTGTGAGACCCACCTGGAGCACTGCAGCCAGAGCTGGGGTCCCTGCACAGGAGGGACAGGGACCTGCTGGAGCCAGCACAGAGGAGAGACAGACACCAATTTGTTTAGGGGCTGGAGCACCTTGGCTGTGGGGAAAGGCTGGGAGAGCTGGGATCAGCCTGAAAAAGAAAAGGATTTGGGGTGACCTAATTGTGGCCTTCCAGCACCTGAAGGGAAGTGACAAGAATAATGGAGAAAGATTATTTGTAAAAGCATCTAGTGACAGGACAAGGGAGAAGGGTTTCAAACTGATAAAGGGTAGGGTTAGATTAGATATTAGGAAGGAATTATTCCCTGTGAGGGTGGTGAGGCACTGGCACATGTTGCCCAGAGAAGTTGTGGATGTCCCATCCCTGGAAGTGTTCAAGGCCAGGCTGCATGGGGCTTTGCTGTAGTGGAAAGTGTCCCTGGCCATAGCAGGGTATTGAGACTAGATCATCTCTAAGGTTTCTTCCAACTCAAACAATCCTGTGATCCTACAATTCGTTTTCTGGTGTCTTGGGCCTCAGTCAAAGCCACTCACTCACTGATTCCAGACCACCTCATCTGCTTGCAACATCACAGAGATAGAGATAACTCCAGAGATCAAGCAAATGACTGCCTTCCAAAACATCCAATCCCTCCAGGAAACTATTTTCTTCTGTCCCAAATCTTTAACTTTGATCTAGCAAATGACAACTTGATGACTCATAATGGTAACAGTGAATTAGGAAAAGCCTTTAAGAATCTTAATATTTTCTTTTTTATTAGTTTGTGATACCAGGTTGGCATCGAGTGATGCCCAGGTTATTTAGCAGCTCTTTGGTTTCCAGAGATTCCCTTAAAAGCACTGACACCACAACTTACAGACAGTGGTTGGCCACTCTGAGGGTCCTGTGGTTATTTCTCATTCCCTGGGTCTTACTGCTGCAACCACTGCATCTGTAGGAGAAACTTGTAGTCCTGGGGTGACACATCCCAGGTTTTGCTCCTGTGAGTGTGCTGGAGGTATCTGTATTTGTTCACTAAGAGAAAAGAGGAGGTTGGGATCAATCAGTGACAGAAGTAAGTGAGGTCCCTATATCCTAGTGACAGAGTAAGGGCTAGGGAGGCTGCAGTGCTGGGCAGCATCAATAAACCATGTTTCTTTTTAATAACCATTCTGAAACAGTCAGATCAGCCAATCCAAGGAAGAGAGAGGTGTCTGGCATCAACTCCTGCTCTCCAGTGAACACAAGAATCCTATGAAAACAAAGGACATTCAGCAGGGCAGAAATATCTCCCTCTTAAGTCTGCAACATATTGTGGTTTTGTGTCCACAAAATTATCAGTTCTGCTGCATCAACTTCCCCTGTCTGGAACACCCCACCTGCAGTCCCTCTCTCTTACCTCACCCTGTCACCATGCTGGTTTAATTTTGAGCTGATGTTGGCAGCCAACAGAAGCTCCTTTGGTGGGTGCTTGCGGCAGGACATCCTCCCCTCTCCTCTTTACCAGAGCTGGTGCATAAAGACATAAACCAGGCTAAATGGCTCAGCAAGGGGGCATCTCTGGTGCCAAAAGGGCTCAGGCCTCAGATAAGAATCAACATCTTAGTCTGGAGAACTGACGTGGGAAGAGATAAAAGAAATATTCTTGACTGAGAGACCCTGTTTTACAAACTGTAAACGACACATGAGTTATCACAGTGGCAGAAACCTTCTACACACACACCCACACCCTGAAAGTGGGAGAGATTTCTCCACAGAGTTTGGACACAAATTCCATGGTTACTTCCCTGTGGATTGAGGGAAAGGATCTCAATGTATGCTCCACCAACCACAGGATAGTGAGATACATAGAATCCTAATTTGTATTATTTCTTATCTCTCTGTAACCTTAAAAGGCATCTTAACCTCGTGCTACATTTAGCCACTAGCAGTCTCCTTTTGTCCTTATTCCTGTGTAGTATTAGTTTAAGTCTTATGTCTGTTAGTTTTCTGTCTATTAAATAAATAATTCATTCTATAATAGACTGAATCTGCCATTATTAAAGAACTTGCAAATGAGAGTGGGTTTTGGGGTGCTGGCCACCCCAGCAAAGTTATTCCCTGCTGCCAGAGGCCTGGGCAAGGGCTTCTCTAAGCCCCCACATCCATTTGTAACAGGGGTGCACGCTTGGCTGAGCCAGGGGGGGCTGCAAGCTGTGCCACACTGTGCAGCAACCACAGGATCTGCTGGCCAGGCTGTGCTGAGCAGTGGGTCATCCAGGAATGCCTAATGGGATTTGGAAAAGTAGAGGGAGCTTCCCCTCACTTCTCCCACCAGTTCAATCCTCTCCCTCAGAGCACCTGTGCAGGGGGCTGCTCCTGTGGGCTGGGCTTTCTAAAGCAAGAAGGAGCAACTTCCAGAGTTCCTGGGGTGCTGTGGGGCTGAGCCCAGGGGTGGAGTTTGGTGACACAGTGAGGGCTGATGGTGCTCTCTGCCCAAGCCTGGCTGTGCTCTGGGCAGCATGTCAAGGACCAGGGCTGGTCTGATCAAGTTTCTGGGCATAAGCACAGCAGAACTGGCAAACTGTGAGTTGAGAAGATTCAGCGTGGGGGCAAGGGGCATGGTAATACTATATACAACTCTTCAATAGACACAATAGGCACACTTGCTACCAACAAATTAAAACATATCTCCTTAGACTAGAAGTATTAAGATTTCCTCTATTTCATAGGAGGTAATGAAGCCTTTTAGTGTATATTTTTCTTACCACCATGCCCTATTCTTCTGCTTTTCCACCTCACCCATTTTAACGATCTCTTTTATGCTGGAGTATCAAGCACCAAAACAACTCAGTGATGGGGATCCCTGGAATGTAAAATATATATTTTTAGGGTTTTTGCTTTTTCCTTGCAGTTCCATTGTATGAATCTTCTTGCACTGGAAACACAAAATACCAGAGACATCAAACATATGCAATGCCATTTATTGAAGCTTGAAACAAATACGTCATCATAGTTTGCTTTTTAAATCTTGAAATGTTAGAACAAGCTGTGAATGTGGCAAATACACATTTTTTCCTGAGCAATCTGTTGAAGCTGATGTGTCTCGGGCTAATATGAGAATACACTGATAACACAGCTCTGCACTTAGTATTCAATTCAGTTTTGAGACTAATGACCATCTGGGTCACATCCTAAATCCACCTTTACTTAAGAACAGTTGTCATAATAGCAGTGGCACTGCTCTATTGAAATGGTTCATGCTGTCACAGTATTTTCCCTAAAGTTTTAAGCTGAGAAACAGTAAAGACTGCATTTCCTTGGGTAGAAAGATTATTCTGACTAATGTCCGTAATATAATTTATTCACTCTTATTAATTTCTAATGAAATAACAGCTCCCTGAAGAAAACAACGAAGGCAGAAATGGTTTAACTCCATACTAGCCCTAAGGAGCACTGGAAAGGACAACTCCTGCAGGCATGCACCATAACCATCCACTCAGTCAGCTCCTTTCTCATTAGCTCACATACCTGTGGTCTCCTTCTGCTGGCCTCTGTGGACAAAATGTCATGCAGGTACCCCATGCACTGAACTTTGTCCCGCCCAAATCCTATAGAATGCTTCTGGGAATGTGAGGAGCACCACCAGTCCAGGTTGTTTGGCTGTTTTGTGCTCTACACCACACAGCCTGAGCCCAAGCCCTGCCCAAATCCTTCCAAAATCAGGCAGGACACCTCTGCTCCTGCACAGGATTTAATACTTCAGTGTCCAGAGGAATAAGAACTGCCCAGATTTCTATTGCTCAAGGGCCCCCAGAAGGAGAGAAGCAAACTGTGAGACTTAAAAAGCATCATGTCTGGCGTTGGCCAGCAACACCACAGACATATTATTGTAAGAGTGTGTGCATGCACGCATTGCACCATTGCAAGTCATCCCCATGTCTGTTAACCTAGCACCACATTTTTAACAGTGGATTTTGTTTTATCAGCACCTAAAACTGGGGTTATATGGGCATCACAGAGGTTAATAAATCTAACCTTGCCATGCTGCATATTTTGAACTCCCAGAGACTTCAAGTGAAGAAGTAAGTCTTTTGCCAAAGGACAGAAACCTTTGACATTGAAAAATGACAGTTTGACTTGTGGCCATCATTAGGTTAACACGTTACACCCAGGCTGAAATACCTCACTTTCATAAAGGTCTGTCTAGAAAAAGGGCTACTGCTAGTCATAGTTCTGTAACCACAGTGACACTTGGATTCATCACCATGTGTCTCACAATATACTGCATAAAATGTGCGTTTCCCTGCAATCTGAACTTGTAAGGTAAGTAGATGCAAATCTGAGATTTTTAAAAAAGCCAGAAGAACCAACGTGTCCAAATCCTACTGAATTTTCCAAAGGAATCTAAATGTTTGCTCTTGTCCAGCTCTTTTCAAAATGCCCAGTTTTGTTCAAAGGGTCCAGTCTCGGTTCCCTGAAGTTTGTTTGGGCAGCTTTTACAATATATATGTGAAGCACAGCTAAAAAACAGATATGCTGTTTGGCTAGTGATGCCCTCATGCCTGAGGCATGAGCTATGCAGACACTACTCTGGGCCTCAGACTCCTGCCCCAGGAGCCTTCAGCTCCACTGTGATTATGGATTTGCACTGGGGGAGAAGTCTGCTGTGGGTAGGTGGTAGAGTGCTCTTGTGAATGTGGGCTTATGCTCTGCTGGGAGATACTGGATGAAAGCAGAGCTCTATCACTCAATATCTGTGTGAATTACAGAGTTTCCAGTCGCTAGTTGGCCTTTATGCTGATGGTGTAAAATTGATTTCAAAACACATATGGGAAATTTCCAGCTGAAATGCCTGCATGCCACATTTGAAGCTGCAGGAAAGGTTTAAGTCTGTAAAGTTGAATTCTATCATGTAAGTTAACATGAAAGGAGCAAAACTGTTTAGCTAGGCCAGGTCATTGCTCCATCCTTCCTTTTTTATTTGTCAAAGAACAGAAAGATTTCAGTTTTTAAATGCAAAAGACTCAACTTCCAATTGTCCTTGCCTACATCAGCTTAGAAGTCTTTTGCTTTCTCACTATGTGACTCCTTTACTTCTTGTGCTGTAAAGAGTGGAAACCATTACACTGAAGGTTCCTGGTTCCTCTGTTCAGCAGCAGAAACGTTTTTTAATTAAATGGAACCGACCACTAACATAAAACTGGTGGAAGTGAGAAGTCAAGAGAGAGAGAACACCATTCTTCCCAAAGGATAAGTGTCAAGGTTAAATTTCTGCTGCAGAACAAGCTGGTACAGCCCCTATGCTCCATCAGCTTCCTGACAGCTTTTTATGTCCTGATGACATGTATAATTTGTGTCTGAATACCTGCAGCTATAGAGACTGGCCATAGTTTTATTTTGGTTGCCTTATCTAATTTCAAATGGCCTTGGATAGTTAATTTTTAGTTGAGAGGAACTACAGATGATACTTAAGAATGTTATTGCCTGTCTAGCAAAAGACCTGCAAAACCATATTTTTCTTCGTGCTGAAATTATTCTATCAGATGGAAAGTATAAAACTGTCTAAAAGATACTGCTGGTTTCTCCCCTAAATGTGTAAAAAAGACACTTAGATATGGCACTTAGGGGTATGGTTTAGAGGCTGGACTTCTTGACCTTAAAGGCCTTTTTCAACCTAAATGATTCTATGACTATTAAGGTGATAGATGCAAACAGCTTGGATTTTGTGGTACCAAGAAATGCTGCTTAAAACATATTTGGGAACTTAACAGCCCATATGTTATGGGTTTCTAGGTTACAGCAAGACATTTGTAGCAGAAGAAAACTGTCAAGAACAGGTTATGGCTGAGGTATCCTTCAGAGGTTCAGTCAAGTACTAAGCGAAGATTTTTTTCTCCTGAAAAAAAACATGTTTCAATTCATCCCACCTATCATAAGCAGGTATGAAAAAACTCTGCTTTTAAATTTATGAAGTGAGCAATGAATTTAGAGAAACACTGCCACTTCACCTTGATTCCTAAAAAATAAAGGCAAGCGAGCATGAAGAGAACTGGCCCATGGCACAGGTATGTGTCTATTGCCTCAAGGGCCACTTTCATTGAACACCCTTGAGTAAGCAGTGCTGGTGTTTCAAGTGGATTTTGGAAAAGAGATGGAAGAACAAGTTAAACATTCATTACAAAAAAATCAGAAAATTCTTGCAAGCCGGTTTCTAGAGTCTACACATGCCTAAGAAGTACTAGCTGTTGGTACATTGAAAATTAAGTTACAAATTCTGGACTATTACAGATAAAAAACTGAAGCAGTAAATTATGACTTATAACCGTAGGTGATGCGTTTTCCCAGTTTTGATCTCAGATTTCCATTTATGCTGGATGGTTCAGAAAAAAATAAGGAACGTAAAAGCTGTAAACAGAAGCTCGATTCAAGGAAACAAGAAAAAAACCAACTAGTGCCAAGCTGCTTGGTTGTTGTTTTCTTGGTTTTGAGGTGGTTTTCTTCTAGATTTAGTGTAACTTTGTTGCTTGAAGCCTCGCTGATCCCCATGTCTTGCTTTGTTACGAATTCGGGGCTGGCTACAGGTGAAGCAGCACTGAGTCTGTATTGATGGCAGCAAGCACTTGCCAATGACTTTGAGCCTCTGGCAGAAGTGAACTGACAGCTGGTCTTTGCTGCAGGGCAGCCCTGTATTGAAGAAGATGACAAGAATTAGCTGCATTTTGCTGCCACACTCCCAGTATATCTAGAATTTTGAACTGCTTTGTGCCAGACTGTCATGTCTGTTAAGGGTCTTATTTATGGTGGCTTTCTCTTCCCTTTTATTATGGGTTAGCTTGACATCCCTCTGGAATTCTAGGATCTTTCAGTGAACACATGACCTGCTTTGGAAAGCACAGAACTCATGACTGTTCAATGAGACTTTATTTTTGTGGCAGACACAGCTGATCTATGTTTTCCACTTTGACTTTTCTGCTGATAAGAGCTGCCCCAGAAAGCCTGGCAACAACGATTTGAGTTTGGTACTTTTGTAACTGCCCCTACAACAAGCAGCATGGGCTGGCAGAGTGCTACACAGCCAGCCAGGGCTGGCAGGAGAGAGCAGACAATGAGACAATGCACATGCAACTGCATGTTCAGCTTGGCTGTGCTTTAATTCCTGCACATCAGAACATGGCAGGGACTGCTGCTGTCTGTACTACCATGCTGGTAGGTCTGTGCTAGCTCTAATGAACTGAGATGGGCCAGATTTAGCCAGATACTAGAAACTGGAGGTCCTCAGCTGTGAGAAGAAAAGGTCTGCAAAAGGAGAAAGACAGTATATTAGCAAGGCTGTTCTCCAGCAAATCCCTCAACACTGCAACTGGAAAAACTCAATGGAAATTTTTATAAAGGTAGTTTAAAACAGATGAAAGCAGATTTTTTTCACAGCGGGATGTAACCTCTAGAGTGGCTGTCCTCAGGATATCCAGCCCGCAGAGCTGGAAGTTAGGGATGGGAAGCAAAAAAAAGCTTCCATAATCCAGGAGGAGATTGTTAGGGATGTGCTTTGCCAATTAAGACACTCACAAGTCCTTGGGCCCAGATGGGACCCACCCCAGAGCAATGAGGAAAACTGGTGAGAGAATTTGCCAAACCACTCTCAATCACCTATCAGCAGTTCTGGTTAACTGGAGAATTTCCAGCTGACTGGAAATTAGCAAATGTAATGCCCTCCTATAGGAGGGTCAGAAGGATGATCCAGGGGAATGTACAGCTATCTGTACATACCTGAAAGGAGGCTGTAGTGAGGTGGGGGTCAGCCACACCTACAGTGAGGGGAAAAGAGGAAATGGCCTGAAGCTGAGACAGGAGAGGTTCAGATTAGCTTTAGACATTTTTTCACAGCATCACAGCATCAAAAGGAGTTGCAACACATTAATGGAAGTTTAAACATAAAGGCACTACATGGAGAACTTTTAATAGTCCTAATATATGCCAGTTGGAAATGCTGGAGGACTATCATGGAAATCAATCTCAAAAAAGCACCAACCTCCTGCATTTCTGCTAGGTAGAGTTTTCTAATGCCATTGTTGGACACATAAGGGTGGGCTGCTTGGACCACTGCTTATCCAGTAGGGCGTTTCTTATGTTTTATGGGCCACTTGAGCTTTTATTGACAGAAATAACTATTTCTAATATGTGTAGGCAGTGTTTATCTGAATCTGTCTTTCTGAACATGAGAGAGACAGGAAATAAGCAGACCAATCCACCGCTGGGCAAAATGTGTGCTAAAACTCTTTGGACAGGAGCAGAAGTGATGCATCTCTCAAGAGCATGTCAGATCTGCACTACCCTCAGGATTCAAACCATTGTCTCACTGTCAGATTAGACCCTTAGCACTGACTAACAGGGAAGATCATCTTCCAAAAGGCTTTTGAAAGTTTTTCTAGAAGGGCTGTGAGCTGCTGCTGTTCTTTATCTGAGGGTATCTGCTGGTTACACCACTACACAGACTGCACATAAAGATGTGTATCCTTCTAAAAGCTTTCCTCTTCCTTTGATGCCTCTTTTTTTGGGCTATTAATCATATACACAGCTGGGCTCCTGGGCCTTCAGGACACTCTGACTCACAAGAATACTTCTCTCCACCTCTTGATTTGGGACAGTCTCACCCTATGGGATACTGATTTTTTTTACAGTGTCTTAAGAATTTTCTTTCTTGCACTCCCAGTCCAGAATTTACAGCTTCCATAGAGGGATATATCTAAAGAAATGGCATCTGTTTGGACTCACTGTGTGTCCTTCCACAGTCCTCACTGCAGCCTGCATTATCTAAAACAGGCTAATCAATATAAGCAGACCTACTAATTTAGTTGTGTCATCATAAATTAGGGATGCATGCTCAGAGACTGCACTCCCCATCATGGCAACACAGTGTCAGAAGTGCTGGAAGAGACAACAGTGTGGCTCTGCCAACAGAGCAGCTGAGCAGTAGCAGGCCAGGGTGACCTGAAATTACTGAGCCCACACTACTCAAAAGAAGTTGATGGATTGAGCCAGCTCCCAGTTTTTGCAGAAGCTCAGTACAAATGGAGAAAACTGTTTCATGCAGGTGTATTACTCTACCTGTATTTTTCCTGCACTCTTGCAGATTGCATTTCTGATATTTTGTGGGCTTGGCTTTTTCCACGCACATACTGTCATCTTCAGTTTCATTAGTTTCTGTATTCATGCATTTCACAGTTCTTTGTTGAATGCCCCCTCCACAAGAAACAGGACACTGAAAGAGCAATTTTAACATATATTAATATTTTTTTACATGGAAATTTTGTAATATAGCAATGTTTGAGCTGGGACATGACAGGAAGCTAAAACTGCCAAGTGATCCAGAAATAATGGCATTATAGTACTCTGTGTACTCTGTGCTCCATCCAGACACCTCCATGGTGCATTGTGACCAGATTTGACAGGATACAGTAGAGGGTAAACAGTATAAATACAGCATCTTGTAATGTATAAATAGGGGGAGAGGTCTGTTTTCTACAGAGGAGGAAAAGGATGATTTGCAATGCCAGTCCTACAGTATTAAGAGACTTGTAAACTAAATCATACAAATTAGGACAGTTTTTGCTTCCTGTGTTTTCTGACACAGATAAATAGATGAATAACAGATTGCAATGTTAGGTTTATAAACAACCAAGCCAAGATTTTTTAAAAATCCCAATAAGGTTTTGTTTCTTTCCTGGCTTTTAAACAGAGCTTACCCTTTCTTTATGACCACAAAAGAACTGCCAGCTGCTTTTATGGCTGCACGCAGAAGGCCATAAATTCCAAAGAATTTTAAAATATCTTCCACTACATTTGCATTTTGTAAATGCGCTTACTTCTTAATTCTTAATTCCTGTGACTTCCCAGAGCATCTGAGAATCCCAATTAGTTTTAAATTTTTTTTCTCTACAGATAAATAGTGTCAGCAGATAAATGAGATAAAGAATTCAGCAGATAGAGGATGTCAGCTAATGAAGCACAAGAGATGAAGGCAGGAGTGGAACTTCTGCCTTTTTCTGCAAATTATCCCCTGTCTAATGTGTATCTCTGTACATGAAGCACAATAGTACTGGTGTGAGGTCCATTGAAAGATCTTAGGAATTCCTGCAACAACTATGTATTGATGTTTAAAACACTTTTATAAAGTATTAATGAATACACTAATATGTGATTGATAAATAAGTAAAACAGTTGCTATAATGTTTGGTATTCTATTACTTATTTTACACACTTCACTTCCATATTTAAGTGTTACACTAACTCTACATTACATTATAGTCATGTCCCATCTGATTGCTTTGTGTCAAAATCAACTCATTGAATTTTCTGTGTTAAATGAGATTCCTGGTTTGTTAAATCAGGAGTTAAATGTTAAATATTTCCTGGTTTGTGACTTCTGCTTTTAGCATTCCTTTCATATTCCATTCTGCTTTGAGGAGTACTTGTAATGTATGCAATGTTTATTAAGGAATCTGGAGGGAAAAATTTATTATGTATACTAGTTTTTTTATAGATAAATTTGTATAGCAGATACTGGAAAGTTCCCCAAAGATAAACCTTGTATTTGCCAAAAAGATTTCCAGGTACTAAGAGGCTATTGGTCAAAATTCAGAATTTCTCTTTGTGTGGGCAAGTAAAGTATTTCCCAAAGTTGTATGGAGAACCCGATCCCCTCCAATAGTCTCAAACAGTGGAAAATTTCAAATGTGCAATGGAAAAATGTTAATAGTAAAACTCTGTTGCTCTTAGATAAGACAAAAAATCCCAGACTTCAATGACATCAAATATAGCAACAAAAAGTAGAAGCTACAATATCTATCACCTGAAGGAACAGGCATGGGCTGGCTATGAAAAATTCAGTAATATTTTCAGAAGTTCTCTTGCAGCTGCAGCTGTGCATAAGAAACTGCATTGCCACAGGCGCTGAAGTTCAGAGACAAGTGGATAATACGACCAAACACGGCCAACTCACGCCAGGAAACAAATCAGAAATAAACTGAACCCCACCTGTCTCCAGGCCTGGTGAGCCCACCGCGTGCAAGGCTGTGTCCTGCACGAGGCAGCGGCCGCAGGTCTCTCGGTCCAGTCGCAGAGCCCCTCCCGCGGGCAGGAGACGCGCCGCTCCTGCCGGCCGGCGCCGCACGTCCGCGAGCACTGCAAAGAGGGGCACGGCCACAGTGGGGAGGGGAGAAACCACAAACTGACACACGGCTGGACGGGGTCGTTCAGAAATGTGGGGCCACAGGTAACGAGAACCCAGCCCCACGGGTTTAGAAAGACGTACTAGACTGTACGTCATGTCCTGAAGTCCAGACATGAAGGAAAGCTCTGCGCTGAGACACTTATTCCATGTGCTTGGAAGGAGACTGAGAAGAAGCTGTTACATGGGGAAAAGCTGCTCCTGGCACATACTACTGGAAGGACGAAAGGGCAGAGTAGAAGTGGCTGCACAGTGTTGGCATCAAAGATCTGCTCTTCACATCAACAACACCAGTACCATCTCTAACAAGAATTAGATTACAGGTCGTATGTCTGCAGGACTAATCTGCACTATTAACTGAAGACAGAACAACTTCATAAGTAAGATGCAGCATCTCATTTTTATAAGGTGTTTGGGGACATTAAAATTCAATCCATACAATAATTGAACTCTTTGGCAGTAAAAGTGTCATACAAAATTAGTGACCCAGGTTATTTTTTAAAACATTCTTCTGTCCCTATTCTAGAATTACTTATCCACTGACTTTTCAATTTTTTTCCACTAAGTCTGTAGTAGAGTCTGCCTGAAATTCACAAAGCATTTCATACACTAATATGAAATAAGGCATTAAATATACTTTGAATAATGCATTGTTACTGTCCTACAAGGAATTGCACCCCTATGGACAGAACAATATATCTGACATCTGCTAAATGAACCTTTTCAATCCATTTCTATCCAGTGATCTTAGCATGAGGACAACTGCCAGGGTTGGACTAGTGTATAAAGTATTTTAATTGACAAACAAATGCAATCATTTGGCTATTTTTATTTTTCCAACCCCTGCTGATTGCTCTGATGGCATACCCATGTCTCCTCCAGGTGTGATTTGTTAGTGCCCTGTAAAGAAAATCTGATCATACCCCTTAAAATCCCAAAGCATCAGGTCCAAAGGGCTGCAAATATCGTGACACTTTCTCCAGAGCTGCTTTCAGTGGGGTTAAATTCTAAAATATAATCAGGCCACATGCTTTAGCTGACATAAATATGTGCTTGGCTGCCTCTGAGCTTGTTGGCACAGATTTATATTACAAAGGGACCCAAAAGTCAGATTTATCTCATGTCTGGTCTAAGCCTTTGCTCCATAAAATTTCAGTCCAAAAGTGTAAAGGAAAATTCTAAATTTGCCATAATGAGAAGGCAACATTAAAACAGCAGCAGAAAGGATTCATCTAATTGAACCACATTTACAGATCCAACAGGATTAGTAAAATAAATTTCTTCCAGGCCATCTGCTTCTCCCTTTCAGGACATGGTAATTTACAGCTCCAGCTGTAAATCACACGCAATCCTAGGAATGATCCTGGGAAGCCTCATGAACACCTGTGCTAATTTTTGCTGTAATCATACACAATAACTCACCAGCTGTGTGTCCTCCTTGGAGCAGAATTTTACCTGACAGGACGGGATCCAACAGCCGCTGCTACCTGAAAGGAAACTGTTGATTCACAAACCTTTTAAAGAACAGTACCTCACTCCAGGGCTCCACGTGCCATTGCAAGCAAGGCTCTGTGTTACAGGTGGTGTTGAACTGTGGTTTATAGCTGAGTAGCTGGCAGTGGAAAGGCCTGAGCAGCCGCTTTTCCCGAACATCGATGCAGTGAACGTCTCGGGTCTTGAAGCCTCCACTGCAGTTCACAGAGCACTGTACACAAAACAGAGTGGGGCACATCTCCACATGACACTCTGCTGAGGGGCTGTACCTTCCCCAGTCACAGAGCAGGAGGACAGCCCGAGCTTTGAGCATCCTGAACAGAAGGAATTTCCAGGTTACTGTAAAACCAATCTGTCGTGAGGCTTAAGCACTGTGGTTTTCCTCACACACACCCAGAACGTGCTGTGGAGTACTTCCCCTGCTACACTGCTATGGCCATTAATAATGTGGATATGTATTTAATTGGGAAATCTTGCTAGCTATTTCCAAAAACGTCACAGTGAAAGAATCATAATGCAATAAATACAAAAATGGATTTTGTGTGCAGGGATATTGTCAGTTCCTTAGCTGCTTCAGAGAGAGAAAGGGAGTGAATAGAAGCTCCCACCCTCACCTTCCTTGCACATCCATGACACCAGGAGATTCCATACCCCAAGAGCAGCCTCAGTTTGAGAGAATGGGAGAGAAGAGAGTGGCACCCTGAACCTCACTCACAGCCTGTGGAATCACTGCTCAGCTCAGAGCTCTGCTGAGGACAGGAGCTAAGTGAACCCCTCCAGTCTCCTTTTCCTAGCCAGAGCTTCTTCCAAGCCTCATGCAGGATCACAGGTCCTGTCTCCAGGCACCAAAATTCAGGACCTTTCCTGCTCTTGAGGAAGAACTGAATTTGCTACCCCAGGAAAAATATACATTTTGTTTTCAAGCAGAATTAAAGCAAATTAAAGCCAACTGCAGCACTGAAAACTTCTCAGACCGCCTTTCACCTTTACCACTATGATGCAATAGCAACTGATGCTCTTCTTCTTTGCATAAATAAAAGCATCCTTTAATTGAGCAAGGAACCTGAATGTAATACTTCCTCTAGGAGATGAAGAATGGATGGAAAGGGAATCCTTACTCTTGTCCACAGGACAGGTTTCTGTCTCTGGATAGAAACATAAGACAGAAATGACGGCGAAAGAAACTGAAACTCCCAAAATAAATGCAAATTATACCTGGCATTAAACACAGACTTTAAGATTTAGTTTGAAGCACCTTTCTTTTAGGGGAGGAGAAAAATTAAACGGGAGTAGAAAAACAGAAAAAGCTCTATGCAAGAGCAGCAAGCCCAACCTTGATGTGACAAAGTGCCTTAAAAATGTTTGAAATTAGTAACAAAAAAAATTGCCACTTGTAAAGCAAGCAAAATGTAACCATTTTTATATATGAAATCATAATTGCATTTGTATAGTTCACCTGATGGAAAATTAGGAGAGTAACACAAATCTGATAGGAGAAGCCTCTTGCCTCAAACTTGTTTCATAACTGGTCTGACATTTTTAAAAATTTGCTTCCTGCTATATTTTAGCACTAAACTTGATTGCTAGCTATTTGTTGTGACATGAACATCATTCACTTGTTGCAAGAGCAATGACATTTATGAAGAAAAAGTAAAGGTGAAATTGCCCTACTGCAGCTGGAAGGGCAGGATGTCTATGTATCTTTTAAAATTAATTTCAAAGGCTTAAATGTAGTTATGTAAAGCCTTGGCCTTTCCTGAACTTTCTAAAGAGGCATGTAATTCCTGTACAAATCAATTTTACGTCTAAGAGCTCAATAATAACACAGGTTTTGTAACTATAACCTTTTATTTGTATCAATCTGCCCTCTAGCCCAATGGCAACAACACTGTCCAGAGAAATGATCTGTACTGGAAAAGCTTGAGACACCTATCTTTTTCCTTATTAAATCAATAATATTTAAAACAGAATTTTGTAGTTTATCTCTTTTTAGTCCTGAAAAATAACCCGTGGTTTGAAACTCAATTTTCAGACTTCATGAAGAAAAAATGTTTCAAGAAGTCACCAAAGTCCTATCAGGTGTTCTTCACACAGCTTAAAATATCAAAACGGGATTCACACACAATTCTTTGGTTCCACTTAGCACCCTGGAAACTTTTCTGTCCCTTGATCCAGCCATGGGTACAAAACCAGGACCAAACAGAATCCTATACATAGCGGGCATTCTCTCCAGTACAATTTTCTTTTCTTTTCTTTTCTTTTCTTTTCTTTTCTTTTCTTTTCTTTTCTTTTCTTTTCTTTTCTTTTCTTTTCTTTTCTTTTCTTTTCTTTTCTTTTCTTTTCTTTTCTTTTCTTTTCTTTTCTTTTCTTTTCTTTTCTTTTCTTTTCTTTTCTTTTTTCTTTTAATGTAAAACTTAGAGGTTACGTGAATGGGGAACAAACCATGTTGTATAAGAGATGGTGACAAGGGATGGCCAACAGGAACATGACAATTCCCTCTCCCAAATTCCCACTGCTTTTTAAAATTAAGATATGGCTCTGGAGGCAGAAATTATAAAGATGCCACAAGCAACTATGTACAGCTTTGTCTTGTGATCTCCATAGAGCATGAGCAGTGTGTCCTGCTTTGGCTCTAGATGCAAGAGTTAATGAGCACAAGAATAAAATTCACAGCAGATGTGTTTCCAGATATAACTTGGTCAGGAAATTAGTAAATTAGTGCTGAATGGTCAACTGGGAACCATGTATGCATTCACTGAGTAAATAATTGTTTTAAAAATGAGATATTCAGAATTTCACACCCACTGAAATTTGCAAGCTTACTGTTCACACACAGCTCTGAATGAAGTTACCTTGCTCCAATTTCCTGTTCTCCAGCTAGCACATGGGCGGAGATAACATCTCTTTGCAGCATCAGGCTTTTTCATGTCCTGACAGTGAGATGTGTTCCTGCTGCTGCACTCCACATGTCTCCAGAAAGCCCCCATTCCACAGGTGGTAGAGCACTGCACAAAGGCAAGAGGAAAGACCAGGGGCAAACTCAACATTAGTACATCATTCTGGAAACAACTCTGGAACCTAAATATAAATATCTAGAGCCATTTTAGATTACATATATTAGCAGAGAGACCCAAAAGAACATTTGAAATTCACCTAAATTTTACTTAGTATTCTGAAAGAGGGCTTTTTTTGGTTTCTTAAGACTATACAAATCCTGATTTATACTATGCACTTCTTTTCTTTGGTAAACTCCTGCTTACCAAGACATTCTAAATCTGTACCAGCTGTTCCACTCTCTTCTCCTATTATCTTTGGAGATCCAAAGTAAAACATAATTGCATTCAATCTTCAGCATTGTTCTCTCTCTAGCCCTAATACTGCTGATGAGATAGTCAGTTAATTGAGTGCATGATGCTGAAAATCTTAAATAAATATGTGAGAATCTCAGGAAAACTGTAGAGGAAAATGTTTCTCTAAATTATTAATTCAGGATATTGCTTAGTGTTTTCAACATTTGGGAGGATTTTTGTGTCTGAGGAAAGAGAATATTGATTATTCCAGTCCATATCCCAAGAGTGCACACTCCTCACAAAAAACCCCAAACACTGTCATTGTATTCTGAAGCAGGAAGGGTTGAAAAGTGGTTGGAGACACTAACTTACCTTTGTCTTCCTTAGAAAGGGTGGGTCAGTGAACTGTACATATAGAGCCAAATTCAACAAACAGTAAGCAGCCTGTAGCTGGCATGAGAAACAGCATAAATAATCTTGGATTAAGTCACCAAAATGAGGAAGGGAGCAAATGCTATTGTGTGGTTTGAACTCCCTGCATGGAAGTGGGAAAGTTAAATATGGAATGCTGAGTAAGCGTCCTTGGAAAAATAAGGAAGCTTTAGCTGAAGCTAGGGCAGGAAAAAAAATCAACACTGAAAATTTTTGATCTCATGGTGATTTCTGGGATGCATGTCCAAGTGGCCACAAAGGTCCTGTTAAAGGAAACTGCTTACCACTGCTCAGTTTTGCCTAGTGACACACCTACCCAAGACAATTTTCTGACTGAAAGGGCAGACTACCCTTGTCTTGCTTTCTGATGGCTTGATGCCTTACCCAGCTTTGCTGTACCAGTCCAACAACACCAAGGCTTTACAGAAGGGATGCTTAGTCTTTGACTAAAGCCACTTTGCTCCATGGATGATGCAGAGCAGATCACACTGAGGAAGACTCTGAGAAAGGTGAAACAGCAGGATTCTTTCTGTTGCATGCAGGCACAGTGTCAAGAGAGAAAGGCATAATACTTCAAATTGTTTCAGGATAAATCCTTAGCTTTCTTGACTGTTGTTTGATGCTAAGTAAGTTTCTGAAGACATATTGCTTTTCCCTTTGACATCTGGGAACAAAGATTTCCTCCTGGCACAGAGGGATAAAGTGCAGGTGACTTTACAGGACCAGTAGCAAAGGGGCTATTAGAACGAGCTGATCTGATGGTAATGCAGTATTCTTGCTTCCCAGAAAGGTCTTAGAAAGGAAAAAATGTCTGTCCAGAATGGCCCAGGAAAGTAGTAGTAAAGGAAGTAAAAGTTACAGACAAGCAGCGGTGGAATTGGGCACTGTTTTGCCCCACTCAAATTAGTCCTCTCCCTTGAGGGGACAGGTGCCAGCCCTGTTATGGGACATGTCACACCTTTCCACCTCAGTGACTATCACTGCTCTTGGCACCATTTGTTTGCCAGTATGGACATCTCCTACAGAGCAAAGCAATGTCAAAATATTGGTGCCTACTGAAAAAGAAAGAGCACAGCAAGACACTCATCAGGGTAGGTGCAGTGGTCTTGAAATATCAATGCTTTGGAGAGATGTCACCTAAAAACAGACTCAAAGTTTTACTAAGGATGGGCAAACAGAAAGAGCAAAAATAAAGTCAGAAAACTGTAGACTGAAAATCAGTTAAAAGTCATGAACAAAAAGAAAAGGCTCTGTGAATGTCAGACTCGAGGCGTGTATATGAAATAGATAACTATTTAAGGAGAAAGAGAATAACTGACTTTATTAAGAGAACCATAGAATGGTTGAAATTGGAAAGGACCTTTGCACAAGTTGGGTGACCTAGAGGCAGTTGTCCAGAACCATGTCCAGATGGCTTCAGAATATCTCCAGAGATGGAGACTCCACAAATTCTCTTTTTTACTACTTCTTCAAACTTGAAAAATGAAGTTCACACTTCCCAAAAATTTTATTTTAACAACAAATAACAGCTTGAGTGAGAGTAGCAAAAGATTACTAAATTATTAAAGAATAACCAAGTTAGATGCATTAAGTATCCTCAAACGGACTTCACCAATTCTGTGAAACCAAATGTATTAACCCTATCTCTACATTCATCCAAGTGTTCATTTAATAATCTTTGAACTATTGAGAATCAATCTTTATAACAGATGAGAAAAATCCCAGAAAATTTGATAAGAACATCTTTCACTTTATCTCTAGGGGAAAAAAAAAAAAAAAAAGTCCTATCTGGGGTCAAATGGAATGCCTCACCTAAACAGACTTCACAAGAAGATAAAAATCAAATTATTGAACAATCAAGATAAAAATGGCAAATACTAATGAAGATGATAAGCAATAGAGAAACCTACACGGACCTATTTAGAAGAAATAATTCACTCTAATTATTAATAATTGAATCCAATATCCTTTATATCCTAATATTCTGACAGGGGAACATTTTAATTTAATGAAAATAAGGAGCTGGCTGGTGTGACGCAGTTTTATGTGATTGTGCAAAGTATTCTTTTAGCACATGGAAATACAGTTTAGGTGAAATAATAACAAGATGGGTGTTCAACTAACTGAAAAACTGTAATATGTGGTTCTCAGTGGTCCAACGTCAAAATGAACAGACATTTCACACATAGTTCTGCAGGGCTCTGTCCAAAGCCAGACTCTCCCCAGCATTTTCATTCACTAACTGAATGAGGAGAGACAGCATGCATTTAAGACATTTGAAGATGATGACAGCTGGGAGAGTAGGCAGGAATGTTGAAATCTGAATTCAGTGACACCTCATCACAATAAAAACTGTAAGAAAGCAGTAACCTGAAATAAAAAAAAAAATTAAATACTACATTTAGGGAAACTTTTTATGCATACACACATAAACACACACACACACACACATAGATCCCGAATGTAACTGAGAACTTTTGCTGATCTAGAAATACTGTAGTAGGGATCCAGGGTTCACAATGGACCACAAATTGAATACACTAAAGCAAGATGGTTGCAAAACAAGACAAATTTCGTTTCTGCGTTCACAAAGAGGGTAATAAATAAAATGATAGTAATTATTTGATTTTATATGCCATACGTCCACTGGGGCCACAATTAACATCACTGATGAAACTGAAGCAAGAACAATGAAGTCTCCAGGTATTTAGAGAACACAAGGAAAATCTCAAAATAATTTAGATGTCAGACCCCAAGAGAGTTATTAAGAAGATAATTTTCCCTCACAGTCTGCATATAAAAAAAGAGAATCCTCATTTTCAGTATGAAAGATGTTGGCTATGTATAAGGAAAATATTTCAAGGTGGATAATGAGTGAGTAGAACAGACTGTAGCATCTCTACAGGACAGGCACTTGCTCAGGTTGTGGGGGATTGGGGCCACAACCATTCCCCTGATGTTCTCTTGCAGGGTCTTGCACCTGTTGGAAAGGATGAACCAGGAAGACCTTACAAATGTGAATGCTTAGATTCTGAGAATATGGAAACCATGAACGAGATTGAAATGAAGGCCACTTTTGAGATACCAAACCTCAGTTACTGAATAACTAGAAGAGAATAGAATGGCCAGCTTAAAGTAATCCCCTCTTGATAGAACAATGTCTTCTTCTGAGAGCAAGTCCAAAGGTCAGAGAAGATCTTGCTAGGGGCCAAAGAGTAGTTTTTAGAGTTTAAAGTATAACACACTATGGTAATGTAAGGATTCTTATAGGCTGTATGTAAATGCTATAGAATTTGTATCTTGTGTTAGACTGGTTAGAATATTCATCATAGAAGAAGATTTATTGTATTGTAAATGAGAAATCGCTTTCTTACGCCTTTGCTTTTACTCTCTCTTACCTACTCTTACTGCTACCACCCCTCCTTACTCCCTCACTCCCTCACCCTCTTATCTTCTTACTTCTTTCTCTTCCATTCTCTCTTTGTCCTGCCCTGGGCTGCGGCTGGCAGCCCTTAGCAGGACTCTGTATCCCCACGCCCTTACAATAAACCGCAACTGTAACACCAGCTCGTACAGAGCGCAGGAGTTTTGTCCCTGAGGACCATCCCGATACAGAGACTCCCGCAGCACCCAAGCAGATCTAAAAGCAGGGGTGTGTGCAGGAGGGAATGCTTCACCTGTCCCACTAGAACATGGCCATTCTCACAGGAAGGCACAGGAGTGTCCTGAAGAAGTGCTGATGCACTGGGGACAGAGCAGGGGTCTCACTCACTGTCTGCATCCAGCACGGTCTCAGGGATCTACATACGCCTCCACTGACATGGGATACACTTAATCATCCATGCTGTCCTTTTGGGCCCTGAATTTCTGCATTTCTATGATTGTGAATCACTCCCAGCAGACCCAAGAGCAAACAGAACACAGAAAGAGACTTTTGATAGAAATCTCCATCAATACAGAGGTAGATCAGTGCAAGGAGTTTCCAGATATGATCCTTTTTAGCTTGGTAAAAGAAGGCCATCAAAAAATCAGATTATTGGTTCAGACATCTCTTACTTTAGGTATCATGAGTTCAAGAATATAAAATCCATTAGCATAAAAGGAACTCTTTTTTTACATAAAAATAAAACTTGACAGTGGGAAGGGTATTAAACAAAAGTTTGTAAAGTATGGTAAGGCCCCTGATGACTATATTCATTCTCTATAAGCAACCTAATCTTAGACATCCCAAATTACCACTAGCTTTTTTTGTGTTAAGTATTTCATATGTATGATACTGATTTCAGAAAATTGTGACAAACTAAGAAGTTTCATTTCCTCAGCAATTTTTCAGACAGTTTTTCACACTCTCCACTTCTTAGAGAAAAAAATAACTTACCTCACTCCAGTTGCCTACTATCCAGTAGGCATCACTTGGCAAACTGTTGGATGTTATTACGTGGCTGTTGTCTGTGACATTGATTAAAACACGCTCAGAGGCTGCACTTTGGTTGTTCAGAGCATGCTTGAGAGCTGAGGATTGTGTGCTGGTAGCTATGGTGTCAGGCAGCTTTACTTCTTCTCTGCTGTCAGTCTGACTTCTTGGTGCACCACCAAGCCCTGTGGGTATTTCTGTAACCAGTGCCTGTGGGGTAGTTACCTCTACAACAGGCACATCAACCTGCAGACTGACAGGGTTTGCTGCTGTTGGAAATGCCAGCCCTTGTGCTGCTCTGCTAACAGGATTGAGCACAGAAGGGTCTCTGTGATGAGAAGCTGGTGGGGACTGAGAAGTCACAGTCTCACTCTGAGTGACAGGAGAGGCAGTGTCCAAGGTTGTGCTTCTGGTCCTGATTTCAGGATTGAGTTCTGTGCTGTAAAAGATATCAACTGTTTTCTGGCTGATTCCAAGTGGCCCATCAGTGTTGTCAGATTCCTCAGTTAAGTAATCATAGCTGGAAGTAATTTCTGGATTACTGGTAAAAGAGGAAACAGGAGTGTCCTCACTTCTTTGCATTTCCCTCTCTGCAGTAGAAACTGGCTCACTTTTAGAAGTGTTCTCAGCATGGCTTATAATTTCAGTACTTAAGTTGTTATGAAAAGGCCATGAAGTATTATTTTGATATGAGCTATTTTCAGTAGAAACAACTGGGTGTTTGTAAACATCGCTTGATTCAGCAAAATTATTTTGTAATGTCCTGTTGGCTGCTCCCTCTTTTCCTGAGACATTCACCAAACCAGAGGATGTAGGCAGACAGGGGGTTACACTTTCATGCTTGGGTATTTTTGTTGTTGTATGGAGCCTGGGGTTTGGTCTGGGTAATCTGCGAGGAAGACTCCGTTCAGGATCAGCAGTTGTTTTTCTGATTATGATCTTGCCTCTTCTGGGTGCCTGTGGGGGCATCAGAAATCTTCCAGCAGAAAGGCATTGCTGAAGACCACACAGGGCCTTAGAGTTTGGTCTCTTAGAACTGTCACATGGCTCATCATTATTTTTGGCACAAGTGACATTACGAGTCCTGATTCCACCACCACAAGTGACTGTGCACTGCAAATGAAACAGAATTAATGTATCTCCCTTCTTCACTCCACTGCACAGAAGTATCAGACAACATTTGTTTATAATAAGAAGAATCATGACAAATAATCAATTACAAAGCTTTTCCTGAAGAACAAGCCTTTCATTCTAGTGATGTTCTGCTACCACGGAGCTCTTTCCAAATTTTTTGACAGTAAATGTCACCTTGGGGAAATAGTAGTGGAAAAAGACTACATGATAAAGACAAAATATCAAAGTAATATGATAGAATTTGATTTCTTCACTGACTCAGAAAATTATTTAACCAATATCTTTTCTGCCAGGTTTACAAAAAAACAGACTAAAAATCTGTAATCAAGCCTCTACCTGACTAGCTCAGTGCTACTCACAGTGCCACAAACCTGCTATGGTGTAATTTCTCTGCAGCTCATAGACCCTCACTGACTTTATCAAATGGATTTTTCATTCAGTCTTAGTAGAACCATGAACTGCTGCCAGAGCTTCTAGCATGTCTCTCCTCAATTGGAGACTACTGAAAATAATTAGCCAACCTGGCTTCTATTTAAAGGAGAGCACTGCTGTGTATAAAGGGTGCTGGGAACCAAGGAGACCCAGCTTTCCTGTGATGTTTTTCATCCTCAGGCACACAGGTACAGCCATGCCTTCAAGCAGCTGTCACTCCACTAAGGATTTTGTAAAATCACACTTCTCTGGTTTGAGATACTAGGGCTGGATGACTGGTTGAGTAGGAATGGAGATGATACAAAAAAGCCTACTGGAAGAATTCTTCCTAGAATGCAAGGAAGCCTAACCAGGTGTTCAACATGAAGTGATGAACTCTCCTTTTGCAGGACGTTATTGCCCCTGGCACATCTAACTCATTTTAGAGCTGGGTCATAGGGCAGTAGGAACACCAGTGACTTTGTGTTGCTGGGGCACTCTGCTGTTCACAGCTGTAAAATAACATCAGCTCTGCAGCAACAGGAGCACGAAAGCAACCAGAGTAGCCTCACAGTAGATAGGTTCATCAGCTCCTGTCATTTGTGCAGGTCAAATATAGACTGTCCTACACTCTCCAGTTTCTGCAGGTGTAAAAATGTATTTTTGTCAGTAATTGTAAATATAATCCAACACCACATGAGAACCAGCAGTGTGCCATTCCTATGTAATTGTACCACTAGTCATGTAAGCTCAATCTGTTTTTTCACAGGTATTTAAAATATGGGGGTTACTCAATTAACAAAACAATCAGCATTCTGTGATGATAGTGTGTGAGAATAAACCAATCCAATACAGTCATAAGATCTTTTTAGTTCAGTATGTGACTGTTCTCACAGCAGTGAGAAAATGAAAAAAAATGGAAAAAAAAAAAAAAAAGACTGATGAGAAAGACAAGAGAGGAGTCTTCAAAAAAGAAGGGAAGATAGTATTTGGAGCTGGAAGGGACTCTCAGCAATCCTGTACTCAAACTGCCTTCATGGCAGGCCAAAAGTCAAAGCACACTGCTAAAGGCATTGCCCAAATGCTCTCTTAAACACTGACAGGCTGGGGACATCAAAAACCTCTCTAGGCAGCCTGTTCCAGCGTTTGACTATACTTCCAGGAGAGAAATGCTTCCCAATGTCCAACCTGAACATCTCCTGGTGCAGCTTTGAAAAATTCCCATGTGTTCCCAAAGATATGGGAAAAAGGCAGAGCCTTGGGTTCAAGAGATGTGAATGTAAAGAATTTAAAAATACTTTGTTGACCTACAGAGGTATTCATCCCCCCAGTCTGGCCCACAGTAGCCACTGCTCTCACACAGACTCTTTAGCACTAAGCACACTACATTCTACAGTCCCCAAAAGCTCAGCAAGTTAACATGCAACACTTCCTAAAGTCTTTAGAAACCAGGGCTGCTTATTTTTTTTTCCCACAAAGGATTTGTGAACACATTAAATAATAGAAAAGTATTTTAGAAAAAAACTGAAAAGGCAAAACAGCAGGTAGTTGGTCCTCTCTGCTGACTTTAATGGTAATTTGGAGAAAAAGTTCAGTGTTTCAGCTGACATGAATTTACCTCAGTCCAGTTGCTCACTGTCCAGTCAGATGGGCACAAGATATCTCTGTTGCATGACAGATGGGTCTTTGGCTTAAGCAGGTGCTGGCACTCCGTGACATCCAGTGCCTGCTCATCAGATCCCACTGTCTGGATGCAAAGCACAGTTCTCTTTTTCTGGCCTGTTGGGCCACATGTGGTTGAACATTTCTGCCATTCCCCTGCCCACCACCTGGAAACCAGCAGGGTGAGAAACATCAGAAAACGAACCACCACAAGCACGTCAAGGAAAAGGTTAAAGACTGCAAGAAAAAGAGCCAGTAGTTTAAAATCTGGGCTCAGATACATACTCTTTACATTAAGTTCAGATCACTCCTTGTGCTCTAGTACCAGACAGTCAATGAAAGACAGAAGGCAGAAGTAGGCAGGATTTACAGACAGAAGTATGCAATAAGTGTTATGCTTCAAGAAAGTGTAAAAATCTACTGAGTAGGTAGTCCTTCAAATCCAAATTTGAGGAACTGCTAACAAATCTACTTAAACAAGTACTCTATTTATTCCATCCTAATGTTTTCCTGTTTACTGCTACCTCAATACAGAAGAGTTAACAAATGAGAATGACTGGGGAGTCTGTAATGAGAGCACAGAGGTGGAAAAGGCCCCTTTAACCATGTCCAATGGGTAAAGGGAGCCAGTACTGCACAAAAACTCAAACTGGCTCTCTGTAAGGGTTACCTCCACAAGACCTGTTCCTGTTGGGGGAAGCAGTGAGGCACACAGCCCCAAAAGCAGGTTAGTCACAGCTATGCTGCATGAGATCAGTACCCTGCAGCACTGTCCCTCTGTCCATGCTGTGGTATGCAATTTTCCACCAAACTGAGGGTAATTCTTTCCTCTAGAACAGTATTCTCCAATGCAAAACACCTTAGCAACAAGAGCTGTTCCCTTTACATTTGTTTCACCTCAGCATTTCTCCAGAATCATGCAACTACTTTTTCTCATGCTGACCCAGAACAGATTGTGTACCTGCATATCAGCCTTCCACGATAAGAAAGGGGAACAAAAATTTCTGGGTTTCTACAGTTTGAGAAGCATTGGCATCAACCATGACATTTATCTAAAGATTTATCTTTATAGTTGAAAAACAGAAGGAAAAAAACTCAAACCAACAAAAACCTCTTTCCTTCACTTACACATGCCCTAAGCAAGAACACAACTTCAAGCTGTTGCATAAAAAATCTGCCCCAACTCTAAATTCTAAGCTACAAAAGCTCCTAAAGAATATTGCTTGTTCCAGAGTTTTCAAGGAGGTAACAACAAAGCCTTATAATGAAAACAGCAGAAATATATTTAAAAAACACCTTTCTAGAAAAAAAAGGCAGAAAAATTGCTTTTGGCTTATAATCAGCAGTGTTCTGTTGGTTTTGGTTTTGTTTTTTTTTTTCTTTTAAGGTCCATGAACTTAGAGATAAAGTAATCCTATTCTGACAAATATATCAAAGTTCAGCATCCAGATTTATAACAGTTTTTATGCTTTGTCTTTGCTGAAAATACTTCTCCCCTCCCCACTGTAGTTTCCATGCTCCTTAATTGATTTTTACTTCCATTGCAAATGAGCTGCCACTGATGTGGAAGGCACTGGTATCTATTCCTAATAATTAAAGAAAAAACAACTGTAACAATCAAGACTCAGAGCCATTAAGCTTCAATACAGCTTATTTGTGCAGCTATCTGGTCCTTTCTGTGGTACCTACACCCATCTTCTTCCTTTCAGCAACCTACACAGACAGCATTTCCTTTTAAGTTGCCCCAAAGCCCTTTGTGGCACTGCTTTGCTCCAGAATGAAGTCCACCTCCACCACAACCCAGTGGTAAGGTCTCTGGACCAAATTAAAATAAAAAAACACCCAAAATATCTTTCTCCTCCTCCTTCCTTCCTTCAGATTGTTAGTTGTTCTTCCAGGTCTGCAAACAACAAAGGAACTCTAACAAGTAAATAGAAAAAGTAAGTAGATCACAGCAGAACACAGCAATAAAAAGAGTAAATTATTACCACTGAATCAAGCCTTTTCAGGGTTGTTATCATCTCTTGCATCTTCTTTATAATTTTATCTCTTCTATAATCTTGTAAATTGCTGACATTTTGGCACAAATGGAACATAAATATGTGAATTGCTCTATTAATTTTAATGGGACCAGATTACATATTTCAAGGTACAGATATGCTGAACTGACACCTCTTCCCCCTCAGCATTTTCAAATGGCTCTGACTGAGGGTTTAACAATTGGCATGTTGAAATACCAAACTCGAAGCAATAAATTATCAGAGTTTACCACAGAACCTTGAGCAGCAGTAATGGTGTATGATTAACTGTTGCACAAAAAAACACCTTTTAAAAGCCATGGAAGTAGTCAAAAAAGTCAGGTGCTCCACAGTTAGAAAATCCCAGAATATAGATTTTATCCTATTCCATCTTCATGATCAAAATAAAACTGCAGTCAGACAGGTAATTTTTTTTGTAGACCTATTTCTCACTCAGTGCAGGTTAAGCTCAAAAAAACTTGCTCTGGAAGTTTACTCTTATCAGTAACTGGATTTTTCATCCTAGGGTGCATGCATATGCCTTAAACATCCAAGGGTCAGAACCAGACATGGAATCACCTGTTCTCCTGTCTCTTTGTGGTTTCTGCTTGAGGACCTGAACTGTGGCATCTCAGGCAAAAGGGAACAAAGGCAAAGCAAGATGGCAAAACAGCCAACATCCATTGTCTGTTCTGGTACAGGATGTCCCAGAGCAGGCTCTGGACCACAGAGTAGAGAGCAGCACCTGAGTGACTGCTTTGCCAAACTCTGTTTATCTTGGAGCTTTTGCTGTCCCCTCACACTGCAGAGGCATAATCAAAATTGGATGTGAATGCAGAACACAAATCCAGGATTAACACAGCAATCTGAGCACTAAATATGCAACTTCTGGGATGAAATGACCAAGCTGCTGGGTCTCCCAGCCAAGCTGAAGACTGTGGTGAGAGACTCAGACAAGCTGGTGGAAACTCATAAGAGTCACCACCCAATACTTGTTCCTACCTCTGGTTTCTGATTCTACCTCTGGCATTTACTGCTAAAGCAACTTAGTGATTCTTAAGTATTAATGCATCAACAAATCCCTGCAAAGTGAAATGACTGTCTTATCTCCACAGGCAGGCATGGCATGGAAAGATTGTGGTAGCAAATAAACAAACAAACAAGCAAGCAAAATGCACAATTTAGGTAATTAATTTGCATGAGCACTAATTTTCCTCAGACTGTCAAAACAGAGAGCAGCCTGACTGGGGAAAACAAAACCTCAGGTAGTTTTGAGCTGCAGGTGTGAGTGCTCAGCTCTTCTGCAATTAAGCCTGGGACAGAGATAGGAAGAAAATCTCATTCTTTCAGGAGGCATTCAGCTGCCTTAAATGAGACTTATCTTTTCCTCACAAACTGGGTTTCTAAGGCTTATAACAAATTAGACAGAGCCCAAAAACCTATGACATAGTCCTCATAGAAGATGTGTGGTGAATGATGTGTGAATTCTGCTGAAAAAGCAGTAGAATGGGATTTTGGGGCTATGGGGCTGAATGTTCCCTTCCTCCCATCACGGCATGTCACACCTAAAGACAGACTGTTGGCTTTCATTGTGTATTTGCCCAACATCAGGCACAGCAAATACCAACAGGGCTCAGAATCTCTCTCTGTGCACTGAAATAGAAACCAGATTTCCTATTTTTATTATACTGTTGGAAGTGTACGAGGCAGTCTGGAAGCAGGACAACACAGTAGCAACAGATAAAAAGCAGGAGATACCAAGTACTTGTAAAATAACCTATTTATGGTTACTCTGTTAAGTAGGTAGTCAAGTTAAAAAGGCTCCAGACAATTTTCTTTACAAGGGAAAGCAAAACTTTATTCACAACACTGTAAGTAGTTAAAATCTCACCCTTTTTCAAGTAGTATCCATTGATTTTGACATTAAGACCTATGGGACTAAATACCTGCCTACCAAAGAAATATTCATCTGGAAACCATATTCCACAGCATAATGTGGAAAAAGCATGCATTTATGTTACAGTCTTGATGCACTACACCTAAGCAGTATCACTGAAATAGTACTTGAGTGGCTGCATAACATTTTAACTCTCAGCTGTCCAGCCATATTTTTACTTTGCTCTGAATCAAAACATGGAACACATGTATTGTGATATTTTTAAGATTTTTTTAAAATTTTCCTCTGAATTATTTTTGGAGAAAGTGTAGTAATAAGTGTAATAATAAGCATAAAATAAATGCAGAGCAAATCAGACTGAAAAACAAGAATGTTAAGACTTAGACTTCTCAGAAATTTTTAATTTAAACAGTTTACACCCGACATTCTGAAATGGATTAATGAGATAAGATCTGGTTTGTGACAGCCACAACCATTTTATTCTTTGTCTGTAGCTTCTGTTTGATAAATTATCTATTTCTTATATAGTGGCCTAGTAGCATGTTTTCCATCAATGGGATTTAGTAGGGAACAACCATAATTTTTTCGGACAGAATGTACTACAAAGCACCTGGTTTGCTGTTGAGAAGTGCAAGGTCATCCAAAGAGTTCTCTGGCTGCAGCACTAAACAGAGGTCTCCTGCAGTGTGGTGTTTAACAGCTGCCCTCACCTCAAGCACAGAATTTAGCCACCTCTCTACAGAACACTTTGTCCTCAGCAGCTTCACGTGGACTCTCAGTTATCCCATATAATGCCACATGGGACAGTCACACCTGCCTCCAGCATGCAGATTTCTCTGGAACCAACAAAGGGCCCTAAGTTGTCTTGGGTTTCAAAGCAAGATTAGTAACCAGCTGCCTGGATTAGAGGTGCCACATATGCCATGGAAAAGTGAACACCAACTAACCCCATGCTGGCACTATACAGAAAGCAGATTTACAAAAGGAAGGGCTTGGGAAGACTGAGTAATAATCTGTTCTTTGCTGGCATCTCAGGCCACCAACAGAAGACAGTGAGAGCCAGCTTCAAAACAGCTAAAATGTGGTGGTGCTTCACATAGGCACTAGAGCCATGGCTCTTCTTGCAGAGGAAGTTGTATACAATAGAAGTTTTTCAAGGCTGCAGAGGGAGGCTGGGTGAGTGAGTTTCATTGGAGGTTACTGATTAGACAAGCCATAAAAGCCTCTGGAAATGCCCTGAATTAAAACCAGTTGGAAGCTGGAAGAGCATTACAGAGAAATCTGATTTATGTTTGACTTATTCCTCCTTAGGCATGTAGGTCATGCTGAGAGCCAGAACAGGGACTCAGGGACTCAGTCACACTTTTGTGGGACTAAGAGAAAAATAAATATGCAACATAACTCTAGAATTAAATACATATGGTTTTCCTGCACTGCACTTTGTCATGATTTTGCTGTCCTCAGAAGGATGACTTGTGATTTCCTCTGCAGCACAGAATAACCTCAAGAAGTATCACAGACTGTCAGCAAACAAGATCTTTTCTGCCTGGTCTGCAGAAGAGTTTGGTTTATGTATGACATTCTGCAATCTGCTCAAAAAGGGACAAATTCCCCTCCCTCACTTTTTGAAGAGTAGGTCTGAATAATGTTGTCACTTCGAACAAATTGAGTTAATCAAATAAATTGAGTTAATCAGTAATTTTTTAATTGACAGTACAGTTTATATGTGCCATAAAAAACACCTTAATGTGTATGAGTAGCCTCAGCTCTTAATTAGTCAAGTAATTAAAAATTCTGGTCTGCTGTCAATTGATTTCCTGGCAATCTACAAAGAATTATGAAACTCTGGTAGTCTGTGCTGCAAGCACTAAGATGAAACTCTCACAGAAGCATCATATACTGTTATGAAGATACTAGGAAACAACTGATAAACCCAACAATAATGCACTTTTAACATCAAAGTTTCATGAAATTCACTGCTGGCAAATGCAACACAATGAACTCCAAGGGCTCATTGCTTCAATTTGATTTTGACAGAACCAGAATTACTGGCGTACCTTTATGAACAACATTTCAAAGACAATAGGAGATAAAAACAAGGTACCTAAAGCATGAAATAAAAACCAATATTGATCTCTTGCAGCAAATCTGTGCCTGTTGTACAAGCCCACAGCTCTGCAAGTACCTGGAATGTTTAGTCTTCCTTACCCTACTTGTTAAAATGGTAGCACAGAAAAAACAGTGATTAATATAAATTAAGACAATATTATGAGAAAGAAAAGGTTTACTCCCACATGACCACAGAATGAAGAAAACTTCACTCAAAGTTAAAGGAATATAATAAAAAAATGCCAAATACTGTATTATATAGAAAGAATAAAAACTAGTTTTAGAAGTAGGTATTTCTACTCATTACCTCTCATAAAAATAACAAAGGTGTATCAAAAATGCTGAGAAACAACATCTAAAGGCTCTGCTAGTTGTTTTTGGAACACACAGCAATTCTTAGCTCACTTGAGCTAAGCCAAGAATACACATTTTAAATAAGAACCTATATGGTCTTCAGGCACAGCTGGACCCAAACTGAACAAGAATAGTATCTACATACATGAGAGAACAATCTCTACCATTTCCAGCAAAGATTGCTCAGTAACTTGCTTTATAAACCTCTCAGGGTGGCTCACTTCTGATTTATTACGGGGTTTCTGGCACTTTGCTCTGCAAGGCGTGGCAGCTCTCACCATGGCAGGCTTTGGGAGCCAGGCCAGCCTGGCATCAGGAACACCTTCCTTTGAGTAGGGATGCTATTTAGCCCCACCCCAGAGCCCCCCAGGACCCTTACCTGGGCGGGCAGTCCCGCTCGTGGCACTTCTTCTGCCGCCCCTGGGGCTGCGTGGCCGGGTCACAGAAGGAGTTCCTGGTGGCTCCGCTGCCCCTCCACTCGCAGTGGGCGATCTGCCTCTGCACCCCTTCCAGAGACACACACACACAAAAAAAGGAGCAGTAATCCCCCCAGGCTGGGCATGGACTGCTCAAACCCACAGGTACGAGCAGCCTTCAGCCAAGATGAAAAGGTTAAGCAGAGCTCTTCTGGATCGGATCAGAGCTCAAGTGACATATTAGAAAGCACTTCCCTTAAGGCATTTGTTAGCCTCAGAAAGGGCTCCTGCAGGCCATCAAACAGGTTTAAATGGCTATGAAGGGTTCTTGAGTTACCCACAGACAAAAGAAAACATAGCAGCACCAGGCTATTCACAGCAAGCCTAGTTTTGGTGACCTTTCCTTTATTTTCCTTTTAGTTGGGAAGGCTGTTTAAGCAGAACACAAACCAGAGTCACAATAATCCTGTGACTCTAAAAGTGAATTCAACTTTTAAGAAGTTTTGGTACACATTTTGACTGAAATCAATGATGAAAAGTCTTCTAAGTAGGTAATATGCAACATTCAGCACAAGAGGCAAAGCACAGTGAGGAAGAGACACACAGAAACAATCCATACAAATAACCTGGGTTATTTCCTAACATTTCCATTTACACAAATTCCACTCATTTAACAGAAAGAAACATGAACCAAAATACTTCATTAACCTAGTGTGAATCTAAAAACAGCCAGCTTCCAGGAGCCTGCTTCCCACACAGTTCTGCAATAATTTGAGATCCCTTGCTGCACCCCACTGTGAACAAAACTATTGCAATATTACAGCTTGAAAACGTTGCAGTGAGACTGATACAGAGGCATTAAAATAGTCCAAACAAATCTTAAGGACTAAAAAGACTGAAAAAGCATTTATTAACTCTCATTAAATTAACTGTGCTATTAATTCACAGCAATTAATACACACATGGTAGATCACTGCATCTCTAGAACTTTTATCCTTCTCAGGCACAGGAACTGCTACCAAGGCATTAAGAGTAAGTGTAGGGCTATTTTGCAGTATGTTTAGGAAACAAGCTTCTCCTTTCCTCAGAATTCCTAATAACTAGTGTGGGAAACTATGTGGAAGGACAGCAATCCATAGATAGTAATTGAGAAATAGATATATATTCCTCTGCAACATACAGACTCATAAAAACGTTAAGGTTAGAAAAGCCCTGTAGGATAAACAAATCCAATCATTAATCCTGCAGTGGCTCAACAACACAGAAGAAAGTTTTGCATGTCTCTCTGGGTCATTTCATAGAAGTCAATGGAAACCTATATCCCTTTTTTTTTACCACCTGAGGATATCAGGTATGTGAGGAAATGCTTTCACTTTTTGATTACTTTCAGACTTCTGACTGACATATAAAACAATTATTGGCTACAGCACAAGTTTTGATGACTGACACTGCTCCAGTCAGATATGAAGGCTGATCTTCTGGAACAGTGATTAGTGTCACCTGTAAGGGAAGATTAAGGGACTGGGGCAATCAAGCTCCAGAGCCCATGGTGTGGAAGCTGCTGCAAGACTGCAGTAAGTCTGGACATGGTGATCTCTTACTTGTACGTGACTTCAAACTGGAGAAAGCTTTTTGGCTCAGCATAGGACTCCCAGGGAGCAGTGCTCTCCTTTAAGCTCTGCATAACTAGAAAATCCAGCAACCTTCCTGCTAGCTGTAAACAAAGCAGTTCACAGACGTGTTTCTGTCCCTTTCAAAATCATATGTTGCTGTTTCAAATACAAACAAGAAGTCTTTTGCTTTGATAAATTTTCAGTGTCATTTCAGCTGCTGCAGTTAACTTTAAAGCCCTTATAAACCTTTGCAAAAGTTTTGCTTTGAAGCTGTACATTCTCATAAAACGAACAGCTGACATCAATGAAATAGTTTATTCTAACAATCAACTTCTTCATGAAAGTTATGTGAACTCCTACTGTATTTTCAACATTCTGGTAGTTCAGCTCCATAGCTGGAAGGAATCCGATATGCATATATCAATACACACATATAAATGTAGGTTTACATGTTACAACATAATGAAATGGTTTTTATCAGTTTGAGCAAGTTGAACTAGAAAATACTGAGGAAGTAGACAACTAGTCACTACTGACCCTGCCCTAGCAAGTATGTACAGTTATACAACTTAAGTGGGTAATATCCTATTTAGGCCACAGATTAAAAATTCTAAATATACTGAAACCTCAGTAATATTTGAAACCTAAACATTATTTCTAAAGGGCTTTAAATGGTAGCTGTTTTCCTCCTTTCCCCACTTTGACTTCTACCTGACCTCAATGGTGATTAGTTCACCTGGTATATACTATTTCAGTTCTGTGAAAAAACCAAGGATTTCTGGGAAAGATAGGAGAAACCAAGAAAGATAATCTTCAGGTCAGAGAATTATCTTCATTTCACTAAATCTGCTCAGATTCCTCCTACTTCTCTGTGAAACTTCATCCCTAATGCAGGACTCTTTAGATGTGAGGCTGACCCAAAGAGATGTTGATCTCTTACTTGCTTTGCAAAGAAAGGAACTAGTTCAAAGTCATCTGGGTGTGAAAGGTCTTTGAAAGAGAGATTAGGAATCTTTTTGCTGCAGAGCCCTCAGTTTGGACTGTAAACAACAGAAATGAGGGATCATAAGCAAGGCAGACATATTTGATCTTAGAGCATTTAAACATGAAATTGCCTGTGTTAGATACTCTTAGATATACTGTAAGGATTTTACTTTGTATTCAAATGAACAAATTATATTCTGTGCTTGCACAAGTTATGCAGAAGTGCCAATCCTTACATTCTCAATGCTATGAAACTCAGACCCACAACAGTGAATGCAAACATTTTACTTTTTTATTCTAAAATCAACACTGCAGGCTTAGGATCACTTGGAGATAATTTTGCAAAGCAGCCTTTGTAAAAGTTGTGTATTTAGAGGGCCCATAACAGTTAACCCCCCAAAAATTCTTAGAGTTAAGTCCTTTCTCAGAGCTTTTAAAATCTGCCAACTACCAATGTTACCTATGGAGGAACAAATTCTTGATATTGGTTAATATTCTCCCTTAGTTGCAGATGTGCTGTGCTTTGCTTTTTGTTACATTTAACGCCATTTGAAGCTGGTTCTAAGAAATGAGATAAAAGCTTTAGACAAGGAGAAAGGATTTATACTTGTAATTCCAACATTACCCACTCCAATGATTATTTAAAGAAGGAATAACAGGTAGTTGGTCTAGAGAAGAACCTCAGTGATAGATTTAAATTAATCTGCATGTAAAAAAGCCTAAAGGCTCTTTCTGCTGTCTTGAGAGCAGGCTCTGGTGGGACAGCCCTTGTCCAGAGAGAGCAGCAGTTTACAGGACACCTGTGTGCACACATTCTGGCTGCAAAGAAATTCCTTTCAGCATAAAGCAAATGGTAGGAAGAGATTCAACCTGTCCTGCACTGAGGACAGAGAAAAGGTTAAGACTTCTACTACATATTATCCCCGTTGGTGCTTGTTTGCCATGAACTGGATTGCAATGTAATTACTTATCTATTTTCTACATTGCAAATGAGTATCAGGTATTGCAATATGTTCTCCTTCTCCCTACATGCAGTATTAGCTATACTTGCCATAGAAAGCATTGCTTTTTCAGAGAGTATTTTTTCCTCATTCAGTGGTGTTACAGCAGACTGGCCAGAGCTTTCTTTGTCACTACAACAGATGGGAGCACATGATGGGAGCCCTGCAGTGGATAGCTGGAGAAGGATATACACCAGGGCATGGCATGGTGCTACCTTGAGGCCAAGATATAAATATTTTAAAAATAATACGTGGATGTAATTTGGATGGGATATTTTATACCAGGCTTCTAAATGTTCTTTTAATCTTATAACATTAGGTCAGAAAATGCCTTTTGTCCAAAACACTAAAAATGCATTATTTCAGTGTCTTCCCTGACAGGAGAGATTTTAAAATGTTGCTCCTGCAATCATCACTACTTTTAGACTCACAACTGGATTTGTTACAACACTTGTTTGTCCTTTTTCTTTTCTTCCACAAAGCAGTTAAAAACGTAGCAATTACCAAAAACCACTAACAATACTCTAGTATTAGAAAAAAATTTTCATATTATTTGTCTTCTACTGATCTTCTACTCTTCTATACAGGTTTTGCACTTTGTACACAATGGTCAAAGAACAAGGATATGGTTCTATCTCCAGAATTTTTTCACTGTCCTGTGAAAATCAAGAGCTAATTCAGACAGAAAGCTTCAATTCCTTTCCCCCAAGTTCAGACTTCCCTTTATATACAAAATTTCTTCACATTTTTCAAATTATTCCCACAATAGATGGGTTTTAAAAAATTACTAATGTAAAGATTTGGTCTCTTTATCCTTACTGCTGGTTTACTACAAATATTAACTTCATCTCATTGATGTTGGCTACTTCAGAGGAAATTCTCCTGGCTAGCATTTTGTATAAGTAACCAGAAGCCAACTTCTAGACCTGTTGTTAAATCCTACTTCACAATCATCATTCTGCTTGTCTGGTTTAATGTGCTGCACAGAACTACAACTGCAGTGGTATCCAAGCCATTGCCAAACTGGCAAACACATGGAAGTTCTCAAGACGAGTAACAAGTAAGTCATTATTGAGCAATGCACAAAAAAGAATTGTTGCTTGTCAAGGCAGGACAGAAATGAAGAATATTTTTTGAAGTTATTATATTGAAAAGACTTAATAGGGAAACAATAGAAGGTCATAAATTTGTATTGCTGGAAAAAAGGGCTATGGTGAACAGCACTGACAAAAATTATGAAGGAAAGAAAACCGTACCTTCTAATTTTGATTAACAGAAGCTAAAAATTTCAGGGCAGGTGTTTTAGAAACCTATTTGACTTACATAACTTTAAAAATTTTTATTTACATGTCAAAACACATTATTCACAGAATCAAAGTTTGCTTTGGGTTGGAAGGGACCTCTGGAAATCATGTAGTCCACTGCTAAAGCAGGGTCACCTGGAGCAACCTGCACAGGATCACAGCCAGGCAGATTTTGGATATCTCAGAGAAGGAGACTCCACAACCCCCCTGGGCAGCCTGTTCCAGGGCTCTGACACCCTCAAAGTAAACCAAGTTATTCCTCACATTATTTTTGTAACCACATGGTCTTATTTCCTACCAAATGCAGATTAAAGAACATTACCTCTTTGAGGACTACATCTGTAATGAAGGCAAGCAGCAAGAGAAAAAGAAGCGAGGAATTACCTCTTCCACAGGTAACACTGCAGGCTGTCCACTCTCCATATTGCCAGAAGAACTCTGGCTCTCCAATCTCATTCTCATTACTTTCTTCTTTACGTACAGTGTATTCATACTCGATTCCAGGATTAGTTTCTTGAAAAAGTAGCTGGAGAGAGTGAGGCTTATTAATTGTTTAACTAATAATCTACTGGTCAAAAGATTTCAAAATGTGAAACGGAAGAATTGAAGCTGCCCATATTGGAGTCTGCTACCAATCCAGAGAAGCAGATTTGCAGAATTTCTACTTCTATATCAATAGTAGCATACATGAATCTTTCAAAGACACAGCTGTTTACCATGAACTTCTGCAAACACAGATGGGATAAACGGTTCATCATAATTGATATTCCACTGACTATAAGAAAAGATAAGGCAAAGTCCATCCAAAGCATCTCTATGCTGCTGATTAAGAGCTATCACCTATCCTCATTATAAGTTATAATTTTCCTACCTTCTGAAATAGCTATTACAAAATAACCATTAAGTCAGAAAATTACACATGCTATTCAGACACTGCTTTAATATTATTATTCAGTGTCTCTGAATAAAGAAGAAAAATTCCAACTGAGAAGGGGCACTCAAGAAATTCACCTGAGAGGGAGAAAGTAAACATCACCAAGGGATAAAAGACTTCAGCCATGAAATTTTACTCTTCTTCCCAATTGTACTAAAAGTGAAGTTGGAGTACTCATTAGTTTTGTCTTCTCACCAGACATTGAAAGTGGTCTCCCATCATATCCTAATGCTTTTAATTGCATGGTGGATACACATGCAAACAAGCCATGAGAGAAACTTCCAAAGATCAAAGGGCCAATTCCAAATCATTTTGTCAGAACTGACAGACACTAGTTATGTTTAAGTCAGAATCCATAAAGTGACATGAAAGAAACAAAAGAAAGCAGCCTCTGTGAATGTTAAATGGGTCAGTTTCACTTAATATAATAGCTTAATAATAAGCTATTAACCCATCTATGTAATGCTGCATTCTTTTCTTGCTTTGTGTAAGCTGTCAGTGCTGCCAGCCATCCCTAGCTTTGTTCACAGCCTGACAGCTCCCTTTTTGTGACAACTTATTTTTCACCTGGATCTGGTTCACATCACAACCATGTGCTACTCAAATTTGGTACAAGAGACAAGAAAATTTGGGCAAAAGTCTGACCAACTATAGGTGACAGGATCCTTGTCCTAGTGGCAGCACAGGATTATACCAGCATTTAACAAATTTTGGAGTATGATACAGGACATGTGTTCCTAGGAAGGATGAACAACCCTCAAAAGCAAAGTGCTTATTTCTCTCCAAAACAGCTCAACTAAGTTGTTTTTTTTTTGTTTTTTTCAAGACAGCACATTAATAATGGTTTATATACCAACATATGTATTTTCCCAGCCCCACTTCCAGAGCCACAGAACATTCTGCTGCCATCCAAATGAGCAAGTTCTGCTCGTGAACTCCTGCTTACCTGAATCCATATTGATTCATTGGTGGGTCCTGGAGCAGTCAGGTTTTCTAGATCCCCTGTTCTGTCGTACTGAAATATTGTGCCTGCCACTTTGTATTCACCATTCCACTGGATGATAAAGCCTCCATTCAGGTAGTATTTTTCTGGGTCTTTGCTTCGCACAGCAAGGAAATTTCCTGATTCTGTAACTTCCATGACTTTGATCCCCCTTGCACCTTTTGGAATTAGCCCAATATCCACATATCCTAAGAGACAAGAAAAATTAATGAAGGTGAACAATAGAATGTCACTGCATTTTACTTATTTGTAAGATGATTAAAACAACAGCTGTGCTTTAAAAAATATACAATCAGCTGTCACAGAGCTTGTATTTCAGTTTGTTAATATTGTGACTTTTCAAGTCAGGGTTTCTAGTATCAGTTGGGGAATAGTGTTTAAGCAATGCCAGTGGCATTTAGAAGGAATGCAGAGGTGAATGACTTCCAGAGCTGTGCCAGGGGAAATCTACTCCACACATGAGCATCAACATTTCCATAATCACACCCAAGGGCTCTGGCACACTTTAATCTGGAGAAATGTCAGGGAGTTCCAGCAAGTTAACAGCCTGTTGTGGGAAAGGTTTTTTTCAATTTGCAAAGAATGTTTTCATCTGTACCCAATGTACAGGTATGTATGGAATTCCATGTACCTACTCTTAAGTAAGTTCTCTATGAATGCTTGCCTTACAACAACAGCAACAACAGCAACAACAAAAAATGTTATTCAATCGTCTCAAATTACTACTATAAATTAAGCACATTTTTGTAAACTACCAATTTTCATAACAAAGTTCAAAGAGTTCAACTCTTCACGGGTAGTTATCTGGAGATTTTTGCTCTGCATGTTAAGAATGACCCAATGCAGTAAGAATTTTGTTCACATCACAGGCAATATGTGACATCAGACTCTGTGCTTCTCACCTTAAAGGAAGCTGCTATTGTTGCTGCTACTGAATTGTAAAAATAGAAAATTCACATAGACACTCAAACACAAACACAGGGAGCTTTCTTGCTTTTGCCCCTAGCTGAGCTCTAGAAATTAGACGGATGACAAAGCTACAAGGTGGTGCACTGGGGGTGTGAGCTGCATTTTGTGCTGGTTTACTTCAAGACTGGAACATGAGTTCCCAAGTTCTCATCACACCCTTCAGAGGTCATGAACTTAATTCTGAGACTCACATCCTGTTCACCTTTCTTGTGAAATGAGCTTATCACCTTTGATTACTCACTCCCATGAGTGAGATAAACCACACTGGGCATGCTAAGAATCTTCAGTATCAATGTTCTTTACCTACCAGAACTGCTGTACAACAACCTGCAGCTGTAAATAAGTGCCTCAGAGTCTCTAACATCTGAATTTTCTTCGCAGCTCTTTTGTGGTGTAACAAATATTGGTTAAAATGTCATATGCTGGTTATGGTACAAAACAGAATCTGTACTTCAGGTCTTTCCTGAAGGACCATAATCATATATATGGGCTTCCAGTGATTGATGAATAAGAAGGAACATTTTCTGAATGTTAACTTTTGCAAGTCTCCTAGATTGACTATGGAAATTCGAACTTTTTTTCTAAGTGAATCAGTTTTTTCTAAGCAAATGAAGTAACAAAATCTGGAAGTTCACCGAATGACTTCTATTATTCAAGAAATCAGTGGTCTAGGTCTATTGTAAGTAACCAAGTCTAATGATTCTCCCAAACGTTCTATTCATTCAGTGAAGAGAAGAAATGTTATGAACAAAGTGTGTGATTATGTAACTGAAGGCTTGATTAGAAGGCAGACTTACAACCAGGACAAATTAACACAGCATGGAAAATATTAATTATATCAGATCCTGACAGCTTGTCCTTGCAAAGCTGGTGTCTTTTCACAGTAGGGCTGGGTCGGGTGATTTCTTTTTGCTTTAATTAGAATAACCTTTCCAATTCAAAATTCAAAGCACAAAACCTATAAAATAAGTTTTGTTCTGTTGTAACACAAAAATATGTATATCCCTTCAAGATTTTGCACAGTTATTTTTGTCTGAATCACCTGCTGCTCATAAACCTCATTTTAAATTATTTGCAACTGTCTGGTAAGGGAAGTTACCATTTGTTCAGTGTATCACACTGCCTTCTTCCTGGCCCTCCCCACCAGCTAAATTACTTCCTGATTTCCCAGAGCCTCTCACTGATTCCTAATAAAAATTATCTGATTTTTGAAAGGAAAGCTAATCAGCAGCAAGCTTTTGAATTTGTCACTCAACATAATAATTTAAAAAAAAAAAAAATTCTGTGGATGGTGTAAATACAATTGTTCCTGGTTATGTGGTTTCATTTGATAAATATCTGGAGATCCAAGATTCAATAAAGTCAAATTGTCAGCTGTCTTACCAACACACTGGGCTCATTAAATCCTGCAGCAACCATATTGTGCATGGTTCTGCACACCTGTGAATTGGCAACCCTCAGATGCTATCAATCCTTCCCTTTTTAATTAAAATTAAATCTGTATGCTCCCAAAACAGACATGAACAAATTAATGAAACTCTTGCTGTGCACATAGCTCTACATGGACTGAAGAACTTGTTTCTCCTTGCCCACTGCTGTGACAAAAGAATAGTTTTACTCAGGACATTAGCACAGCATTGCAGATCAAATGATGACTGTTTCTCCTTATCACAACAGTTCACTTTTCTACTCTCCAGTCTGCTGTATTTAAAATCCCCTTTTAAAAATACACATTCCTGAGGCACAACTTTTCTCTATGCTGAGCTCTAGACACTACCATGACTTCCTAGGCCTGATCTTCTTGCTTTTCCATGCTCGGCTGATGCTGTAACCTTTCTGCCACCAAAGTTCAGCAGAAAAAATTTAAATGATTTTTCAATCAAACCCCCTGAAAACTGGCTAATATTAGTGTCAACAGCTGAGACACTGTGCTCACATTAGATCTCTGTGATCTAATTTTCCACCATGAAACTCCAACAGAAGCCATTACAAAGATGATGCAGCCATGCCTGTGGCTCTGTTGGTTGCCCCTGGATTGCTATTCCCATTTTTCATTCATAAGAAAAACAAAGACTTTTAAAGAGAATGCAGGAAATAATACAGATTTCAAAACTTTTTTTTCTGACCATGAGGCAGTACGACTTCTAAGAAGATTTCTAAGACTTTTTTAGGTAAAACTGATCAGCCTGCCCAGCCTCAACTATTAAAACTCTTCCCTAGCATTGCACTAGTTAGAGATGGCAACTGAGTCATCTCAGAGAACAGACACTGCAGCACTAGACCAAGAAGGGCCCTGCTGGACCGAGGTTTTGAACAAAGTTTTAAATCAGAATATATTAGCGTTGGCTTTGTATTTTTATATGCCACTGGACACAAAAAAAAAATTTTCAAATCTTTTTTTTGCCAGTGACTGGCAGCATGCCTTGGTACAGTTTTGCTACCTATGCTGAGCCTGAAGGTTTTATGTTTACATAAACCGTTCAGCAGCCACTCTGCTATAAAATCTAACGCTGACAACTCATCTGTCAGACACAAAAAGAAAACAGGTATTGTGTACACAGCCCTTTTCCTTTTCCCAGTGTAACACCTGTGTACATCAGTGAAATTCACATGTCCTCAAGAGCACACCAGCCTCTGCCTTGCCTGACATTTTTCTTTTTTTTTTCTGGGATGGAGTCAATGTATATAGAAGGGAGACAATTAGCAGGATCAGCACAATTTTACTGAATTTAAAGAAAGCATCGAAATAATTTAACTTAACACTCAGTATCCTGCAGCAGCATCCATCAGTGAGACTGAATCTTGTGGCAAGGAAAAACTAAATAAATATAAAACACAAAATGAATTTAAATAAAATAAAAGGCACTCATCCTTTCTTAAGTTACAATACTGGACCTTGTCTGTAAAATTATTATCCAAAAATAAAGTTCACATCTTTAGCCTTGGAAAGCTCTCACACAGTCAAAGGCAGAGTGAAATTTGGATTTGCAGAAGCAAAAGATTAGAGGCTGAAGGATTACAGTAGTACTGGAAGTGAGGGAGCTCTAGATTTTCCTTTGTAAGTCTCACATTTATATGAAAACTGAACTGCTTCAGTATTGCAGAGCTCTTCAGAGGTCACCTTTGGGACACAGAGAGAAGAAAAGCAAACTCAAGTACAGAAAAGCCCCCTGAAACATTAATGCTTTTACCCAAACTTTGGAAAATCTGGTTAGACTAGTTCTAAATTAGTAGCACAAATCATGTGCAAGGCAGAACTATCGGATTTGAAAAACCCCACAAACCCCAAAGTCAGCCAAAGGCACTACCATTTCCCCCTCCTCACTGCAATCATCCCAGTTACTGATCTTGAGACTTCTCATCCCTGCATCAGCCTCTTTCTGTAGCTGCAGACCTTACTCCAAGCATAACTCACCAGTGCCTTGTCTCTCATCTCTCCCACTCCTGTCCTGGTTTTCCACTGAAAAAAGCTTCTGATCCCAGCTGTCTCTTCACCTCCAGCTCACTGCCATATTTCTTACTCAGTTTCAGTCCCACTCCTGCTTCCAGACTCTCTAGCTCCCATTCATCCCACACAAATCAACTTAAAGCCTGAATGTCTCGCTGATGTCAGTGAAAACAGGCTCAGTCCTCCAAGTGCTTATTCAGATCACTTCAGCCCTCTAGGGAGTTACTCTTTTCCCCTTTATGATGCTTAGAAATAAATCCCCCAGCCACTCACTCTAGCATTTGCTTGATGCTTTTCACTTCACAGAGATTAGGTCCAGATTTTACAAGATGGCAAATTACACTCACTTTGTAAATGCACTTGCTATTTTTGATTTTGTTGTTAACCTCATAAGTTGCACAGGACCTCCTGGGTGTCTGACAAGTTTTGTAAGACAAGGTGTACTAAAGAGCACAGAGCACGCATTTTTTCTGGCAGAAGCATGATTCACTGAAACACCCATTTACAATTTCCCACGCAGATGATCACTCAGTTTTCAATGAGAAGCACTTTAATAATTTTTACGTAGAGAAATGACTTCACCAACGGAAGAATTTAGAGGAAGAACCCATATTACCAAATCCTTCACTTTGATTAAACATCATCTTCACTGTACGACAAGCAGAGCCATCTCCCAGGCAAACCCCACACTGGTCTTCTGTTGCGTTGGAATTTATCTCATAATCACAGCCAACAGCCTAGAAGGAAAAACAGTGTCAGAATAAATGCAGCCTCCACAATAAATTACTGAGAGTTCATCACTGCACTTCTGAGAAGGGGAGCAGTATATATCCTGTATAGTGTATCACACCAAGGTGAAAAAAACCCCTAACAAATAACCATAATCATGTCACAAAATATACAGTAGTGACTTGAGACAGAAACGTGCCACCCAAATGGCCTCAATATCTGGGACTGGCCACTACATCTAGGATTTGTGTTTGCTTTCTTATGGCACAGACCCATCCACAGGTGCCTGGGAATACAATGCAGAACCAAAATCTCTGTCAGATTTTGTGGCCATCTCACAGAACCTCTACTTCAGCCAACCCCCCTGGAAAGAGAAACCCTCCAGCAGGCATGAAGTTTTACAGCAATGACTCTCCAGCTTGCCAGCACAGGGCTATGGGTGACAGTAAAGTGAATCAAGTGGGTCAAGTTCTAATAAAGATCAATTTTCCAGTTTATGCTTGCTCCAGGAAGAAAGACAGAGAAGAATTTATTCATCCTGAGTCAGGTAAAAACTTATTCCGTGCGCAACCCAAAAATTCTGTGCTCTGATATCTTTAAATTTCAACAGAATTTTCATTTGGCTTCAGGATTTTTTCTGTTTCTCTTCAAAAACAAGCAAGAGTGCAGAACACAACGTAATGTCCAACACTTAGTGGTTGTTAATAGTATTTAAGATACCTGGAGGCCTGTGATATAGATGAATAGCCAGAAGTCTGGTAGTATGTAAACATTTTGTCTCAGTTTGAGACAGGGATACAGTATCATAAAGTCACCCTAAGACAGGTTTTCTGAGTTATTTTTCTCAAAATAAGGTTTCAGGTGCTATACCTGCCAACTTGTCTAACATCCTCTTGATGTATGAAAATCTGATGCATGAACCTCTTTTGATGTTGATCTTATTTTACCTACAGGGCATCTGATAGGATCTGCAAGCATCTGATTGGAAAATGCATCTATTACACTAACCTAGGTGTACAAGATCCTGCATTCTCTATCTATTTTCTATTATTTTCAGCTTAAGAAACACCTGAACATTTGTCTAAGTGCCAATGATTTAGAGAAAAGGAAAGGCCTCAAGCTACAGATGGTACCAAACTGCATCATTTTAAAGATTCAAAAAAAAAAAAGATGCATCCATCACTTACTGCCAGTTAATATCCAGCACCCTTCACACCAGCTCTGAAAAGTCATAGCCGTGTCAAAAGTTTCTGCAGCAGCCTTAGCTTCTCCCTCCTTTCAGTGAAGGCCACTTCCAAAAAATGAAAGGTTTTGTACATAGACAGATCCTGGCACCAAGGACCATGCTTATGAGCAGTACAGAAGGTTACAGAGATAAGGATAGGTTAGCAAGGTGACTAACTTTTTGCCTCCAAGTATGTAGTTATTTGACCAAGGATTTAATCAACTATTCACAATACACAGATGCCACTGCTACACAAACAGGATGTTTCTTTATCTTTCCAGAAGCTCAAATCTGTCTCTTCACCAGTTTAACACTTCCTAATAATTTAGAGAGGCTGTAGCATTGCTGTTTTCTCAGAGTGATGCATTCCACAGTACATCTACCACACTATTGGTACATCTGTTAATCATCATAGTTATCTGGTTTATTATTAGACCAGGGAAATAATTAGACACTCTGGAGAGTCATGTCATTTGAAGTTTATTTTCTATACTACGTACATATATACTTGAACAGAAAGTAAAACAGAAAGGGGAAGTCTGAAGATGGAACTCTTGTGCTTTGCTATTAGAAAATATGATTAATAACTGCTGGGAGCATATCTTTTGAACTTGCCTTCAAACTGTTAAATTTTTGCCAAAATATCGTTTTCTGGTAGAAAATTCCTGTTTTGGAAAAGATTTCTGTCCATCTTTATTTACTATGCATTCTTGTTTGAGAGGCTGCATACAGAAATAATTTTTCTAGTTCACACTGTAAATCACATAGTTTGAAATGAACATCACTAAGCATATTTTCCTTCCAAGTAGTGTGTGGTGTAAAAACCTCCAAAGATTTAACTAATTAGTTCCAATTAGAACTGCTGCAGCCCTGGCTCTAACTGAGATGGCAGCACCACAGTATCATCACATCTCTGCCTTTGGGGTGCCAATCAGTGCTTCTGCATGGGCTGTACCTCATCAGCTCATATCTTTCCCACTTGACCATTTCCTTCAGCAACAGGTCTGCAGCATCAAAATACGGCATTGCTGTAATATGAAGGGAAGCCCTTTGTCCCTTCCAATAACAACAGCAGAAGCCTGTATTTCAGTGTTCTGATATTTGAAACAGTTTGTATCCGATCAGACATGAGTCTTACCTATACATGAAACATTCCTATACATTCCTGGGGTTTTGGAATACTCCAAAATGAGGCAGGGCAGACAATTTACTCTGCTACAGCAAATAAAGCCTTTGTTTTATTCCCCAGCCCTGGGGTGCTGCTGGTGCTGCCATGACCTTCACATCTAACAGCAGGGCCTCATCCTACAAAGCCATTAAAAACCATCATAAAGCAATATTCTCATGTGTCAGAATAAACAGCATTCATTTACTCTAGATACATTTTCATGAACTTTAATTTCCAGACCATGTTTTCCTTTATCACTCCAGTGAATACCACATTATTTCTGCCATCCATTATAATAATTTCAAGATGCTTCATTCTTTTTTTTACTTGCTTTCCTCATTATTCTTATTCTTGCGGATGCACTTGCTGCACTTTCTAAACATGTCTCAAACTTTCCAGAAGGTCAATATGACATATTAATGTGCACTTGCAGTCCAGAACTAGATGATATTTAAGGCCCATTCCAATCTGAACAATTCTATGAGTCTATGATGAATTTGCTAAAGTAATTCTGGAGACTAATGCAGGTTATATAACAGGAAAGAATATCAGCAGCAATTAGACTCTGATTTTTTTACATACATATGTCCTTGTGCATCCTCTGCCCATGAACCATTCTGTGTTACAGGAACCACTGTGTGCCATGGCATGGGCAACACAACTTAGCATCACTCCCTGCAGCCCTTTGCCATTGTCCCACTCCCCAAGAGCATTTTTTAATGCATCTGAGATCAGCTTTGTTTCTGGTCACAGCACACAGTGCGAAGGCAAATGTAATGACCTGAACTGCCCATGTGAGTTACAGGAAGGAGAAACAATTTATTTCCTGCTCTTCAATGACTAAAGGGAAAACAGACAGAGATATTGCCTTTTTTCCATTTCCAGAGGGAGAGGCTTTTGTGTCAGATTGGCAGTGGGGGGCAGATACAAAAAGCCCTTGCAGTCACTGAAGGGTATGGCCTGGATGTACTGCCTGAATATCCATTATGTGAATGCCACGCTGAACTTTAACATCTTCCTTCCTTTTGTCTCCTCCACTAAATTTTCAAATAAAGAATTCATGTTTACTTCATGGTGGCCATGACACTACCTTGAATGGAGAGAAATTGGTCCTGATGTCAGTAATTTATCTTGTAATTTGTCTTAATCAAATGTCTTTTTGGACTAGCAGCACAAGGAGGAAGCTGAACCATAGTGAGAAGCACTAAAGCTACTGCATAAAAATCCAAGCTTTGTAATCTGCTTTTCAGTAAGAGAATATCATGGTTCCTTCCTCAGCACTACACAGGTGCAATTCTCCAGTACAATGTCAATCAATACCGAGAATTACCACAGAGAGCAGGCCACAGATTTCCATGACTGAAAGTCCCAGGTTATCAAAATTCTGTAGAGATGAATGGCTGCTAGAAACACTGGAGATGCCAGATCCTCCATCCTCAGTATCTGTACACTGAACACATAAGTCTTCACTTCTAGATGATATGATGGCTTGTACTTAACCAAAAATCCCTGTTATGTATCAGTATATATGTATGTATGTATATATCAGAGCTAAACAGCAATGCTCTGGTGGCAGCTCACTCATTAACACTGGGGGAACAACTGACTCACCAAGTAAGAATTTAGAGTGTAGTTGTGATGTATAATTTAAGTGCAGAATATAGGCTATGTGCTTGAAAGATCTTCTAAAGAAAGGGGGAAAATTACACTTGAAAAATGAGTGCTAAGGAATAGAGTTAAAAAACAAACTAGTCACAGTATAGCTTGATGATTTGAGATTAAGTTATTGACAGATCTTGTCAGAACTCCTCTTCTGTGTAAGGAAAACGTTCCAAGAGGACCCAGCTATTTTATAGGCCAGGCCTCCAAATAAGTTAATGATTTTAGCATGTCTTTGAATTGACAAGTTCTAAAGGAAGATCATGCTAACAACACCTCCCTGTAAGCCTTTCTTTAGCACTGATGCACAGGTAGCACTTCTAAAAAATCAGAAGATATGGGATAAATTAAAAGGACCAAGTGAATCAGTGGTCTGTCTGTATTTATTTCTCACTTGAAGATGCACATTATGGCTTTGTTACCAGCTAGAAAAGCTTCCAGTACACCTCAGGTAGCTAAAATGAAGTATCTCAATCCAAAACTAGCCATCAGAGTAGGACCAGTTCCTCTGATTGCTCTGAATAAATTTATGACAAACTGCAAAATCTGACTGAAATCAGATGAATTTCAAAGATGAAATTCTTTATTGGATCTATCTATCTTGTTTTGACATACGCAGTAGGTAAACCATGAACTCACTTGGTAAAAAAATAGCTACTCTAGAGACCAATCACAGGTGAACAATTTAGACAGTGGATCTAACATCTTACTAATTTATTTTTTTTCTCAATTTCAGACCAAAGCGAAGTGTTATTTTAGTACTCAGGACAAATGTGAAATGCTCTTTTGAGATACAGTTCTGAAAACAAGAACAGTGATTTAACACTTGTGAATGTCTTTTCCATATTGTCAGCAGCACGTTGCAATCAAACTACAAGAATGATGTACCAGACTAATTATATTAAAGCATTTCCATTATTCTCCATGACCTCTAGTGTATCTATTGTGTTTAGCCAGCTGGACTCAAATACTAGTAAATTAGATGAAGATAGATGAAAAAGCTTCTCCTCAGGTGTTCTGCTGGGCTCTTAAGTCAGATAAAAGCACACTGTCTTTCAATACTGTGAGCTGATTGGGATTTGGTCTCATTTTTGGTCTCAAGGCTATATTGTCCATTCTGTGATCCTGACTCCAGCTCAGTCTGACTGCCAGGAATGTGAAGCAGCAGTCACCATGTGCAACATGGACAGCACCTTGGAGGGAACTTCTCAGAGAACTGCTAATGCTGAAATGTATCTGGGCTCTGCAAACTGCAATTAGATTAGCTTCCCTTTCACCTCTGATCTCTCAATTTGGATTAATTGAGTCTTGCTATTCCTAAAATATGTATAAATCTGAACTGCCACAGGCAAGGTTTCAATACAGAAAGCTTATGGAAACTAAAATTAATCATAATGATCCCAGTCCAGCTGGGCTGGAAATCAGAAAAAGAACACACAGACAGCCTTTCTGAATTTAGTAATTGGTCTCTTCTAAGTGAAGGTCAAAAGCACTGCTATGGTGTGTAACATCTACTGTATGTTTCAATATGGTAAAGTCATAATTCATTCTGGCTTGAACCGTTCAAAGCCATCATAGTTCAAAGGCACATCCTGGCTCTCAGCAAAGTTAAGCAGGATCTCTTCACTGTGAGCAGGGTCTTGGTAACTCCCTTTCGTAAATGCAAGTCTTGCAAAGAAAGTTAAAAATACATCTTTTATTACTGCTCTGTGAGGCACTGTCATTCTAATAAAACAAGGAGTTTCAAAAGAAGGTGTACCAATCTTCTATTAAAAATGTGATGTTTCTATCACCGGAAGGCTTTAGGAAAAGAATGTAAAAATGTTAAAAAAGGAATATAATTTGCAAAGACATGAAACAGACAACTTCTTAAGGTCAATTCTAGTTGCATATTTATACAATTAAGTGGCTTGGGGCATACAATAATGCTAATGATAAGCTAATGTAGTTTCCACAAGTCCTGCTCTTGTTTCCAAAGATGCTAAAAGCAAGAAACCTATCAGACTGCAAGAGGGTACAGGATACAAACCCTCAAAGAAGAAATAAACCACAGATGTAAATTTACCCTTTACAAGGAGGGTACTAAATTTATTTATAAGAAATTGACTAAAAGCAATGCTAAGACCATAGAGATTGCAGCATTTACAGAACACTCCTTCAAATGCCATGCAGACACATGCATCATCCTGGAAATCTGCTACCAACACATACAACATGCAGAGACCATTATACTTATTCTTCAATACACAATCTTATTGAGCCATGTACTCTGTGTTTGCCCATTACCTCACTGTACAACATCACTCAATTCAATGGTATAAACTGAAATAATTTTTACTGCCCTCAACTGCAAAGTCTGATCCTATTAAAAGACAGCTCAGAACAGCTATACATGTAAGATTGAACTGAATTTTCATTAAGATAGCTGCAATCCTTTGTGAAAACTTCTCATCAGAAATATGTTTTCTTGAACACATGTTTTAAAATAATGGGAAAAACCTAAAGGATTTAAAAACATTAAAAGTAATCAGCAGTCAGTCTAATAGATTCATTAAAAAGAGTGGAAATTACTTGTATGTCTACTTGGATAGCTTTTTCTGTAAACTTGCAATAAAAATGTGATAAAATGGAGTACTTTGCCTTGATCCCACAAAGAAATGGTTAAACATTTTCCCATAACTTTTAAGAACTAAATTTTAGAGAAAGAAACATGCAAACATACCCAATACCTTACACATGCCATTTATACAGATATCTCGGCTGTGCCTTCCTTCAAAGCAAGGAGTACCATCAGTGACTGCATCCAGCATCTTCTCTGAGAAATGGCCATCTACTGGGCGACAGTGGAGCTCACAGGGGTTTGCTGAAATGAAAACAAGAACACTCAGACAGTGCACAGGGTCTTTGCTGAACCATTTGCTCACTTTCCCTGATGTTTGCCAGAACTGGCAGAATTAGAAGAACTGAGCAGAGCCAGGGTGACACAGGCCTGATAAATAGCACTTGTGGATTTGTGGGAGGCAGATGGGGGCTGGTGCCCTCACACAGCAGCCACTCACCCTGCTGAGTGAGGCTGTAAGGAGCCATCAGATGTGATGGAGAAAGGGATGGGAAACCAGCAAACCCAGCTGTCACTAGTGAAGGAGTGGGATTGCCAAGGACATTCACAAAAAAGTTTTCCACCAGCTGGTGACTGAGTAATATCAGAGGTAATTTAAACTTTTCATCACTGCTGTCAGCCTCTCTCAGAGAGCAGTCAGCTTCTTGCTTCTGATCTTCTGTGTCATTCATCATTTTCATCTACCTGTTGGCACTTAATAAATAATTTCAAACATTCTTTTTTTCCCTGCTTGACAACTTATGAAATAGGAATAATATTGCAAGTCTGACAGACTCAGGCTATTTTCAGATAGATGTCCCACAGAAGCAACACGAAAGAGAAAAGCCAAGTTGCAAGAGCAACCAGTAGACTCTGAAACAAGATTTTCTGTGATGGATCAGGGCCCTAATCTATTCCATCTTTTTCATAAGAAGAGCCAAACACCTCCCTGTCTCACAGACACTGGCCTTTGGGAACAGGAAATTGTGAAACTAAGACAACTGACAAAGGACACAAGTCTGATAAATAAACTGTGCGCATGGAAGATGAGTTAAAGCTGAAATTAGGGTCAAAGCAAAGACAGACATAATCCCTGTCTTTGTAACACCCTCTGAAAACTCTCCAGTGGAACCAGAACTATCTGACTGAATTAAAAATTGTCCACTATCATATTAATGAAGGGCATCAACTGAAGACTTGTATTCAGGTTTTGGTCTATTCAAAGACCCCAGTCTCACAGCTCTAAAGCAATTTGTTCATGCTCAGCAGCCTGAAATCTTTGCTGAGAAAAGCAGTGGGCCTTAAACCCACCAGTCAGTAGTGACACTTTAAGGCACCATTATTGAATAATTTTAAAACTACCTCCCTTTGTGCTTCAGAGGTGCTGACTCTGAGTGAGTTTTATCCTGTGCCTGACAGAGGGATGCAGGGTAACTGTAAGCCTTCCACATCCTGGTTGATGAATTTATTTTTATCTTTTCCTCCTGCGTTGGCTTTGTGTCATAAAAAGAATTGTGCTTAAAGAAACTTTTGGTAATAAGAGAAGTGCAAAACTTCTGATAAAGCAAATAAACTAATTAATTTCCAATGCAAGGATTTATCTTTTTGAAGGAAGAAGATTTGCTCTGGTTTGTACAGCACCAAGATACACACAACACCACACAGTGCACAAAGGTGACTGCAGGCTGTTCCCCTCAAATCTCTTGCAGCATAAGAACTGAATCCTCCACAGCCTGAGCTTTGGTACTGTGAATCTCACTCATGTAAACAGAAATACTGCAGAACTGGGAACAAAAACAAATTTTAAAAAGCAACAAAAAAGAAACAAAAAACAACCAACCAACCAAAAACAAACAAAAACAAACAACCCACCCCACCAAAACAAAACAGTAAAGGAAATTCAAAACCTTCATGAAGGCTTTTTTTCCCCCTCTTGTCAGTAGAGCTAAAATGACACCTTATGTCTGTCACCAATGTTGTGATTCTGGCAGCTCAGACAAAAATACCTCTGCAAAGTGCAACAGTGATGGACCATGGTTATACAAGTGGTGGAATTCCAGCTGATGTGAATTGTGTTCGAGAATACCAGTGGAGATGGAGCTAAAAATGTTTTCCAGGCAAGAACATAAAGTTTGTAATCCTCACCAACCCTCAGTCCCTCTGTGAAAGCTGCCAGCCATAACACCCATCAGTTGTTTTGATAAGAGCTGTCATGGAAAGTAATACAAGTGATTTTACTTCTTTCTGCAGAATTATTTTTCTGGCCATGTGACTAAATTGATTCCTTTAGTGCTCTAAATTTTGCTTCACCTTGCCTACTTTCTCAATATACCATTTTCCTATACAAAGCATAACATGTTTATGACAAGGAGAATCCTACAATTCCAGGTACTCTGTTACCTGCTCAGAATTGATAGACAGGTTTTATAGAAATCATTTCAGCTTTTGCATTGTTTCTAACAAAATATGTAGAACTGAAGTTTAATATCTGTAGCTCCTCCAAGCAACTTAATTTCAGAAATCACCGAACAAGAAGAAGCAGAAAGCGTTGACATACTCCTGGCATAACTATGATGCTGTAAATCTGTAACTCAGATTCAGTTTACAAAGAAAAATAAATCCCTTAATTGGTCAAAATAAAAAGTTAAAACAAACAAACAAAACAAACCAGAAACTTTCACACCTTGCAAATGCTTTCTATGTATGAAAGCTTTCCTGTTTTACCTGATTGTGTCAACTGATCTAAAATTGGACCCCACTCACAAATTTTTGCTGTTTTTCTTTCTGCATGTTTTCTATGGAGCCCCTCTGGAGATTATAGAGTATTTATTTCTCCACTCAAAATTCAGTTCTATCTGATATTTATTTGATTTTTCATCTGCAGAAAGGCTGGTTAGGTCACCACTGAGGAAATTACATTAGCACTGTATTTGGCATTCACTACCTCAAATTATTTATTTATCTATCTACCATTATTATTTATTATGGTTGAGCTCAGGGACCTTGGCTTTCTTTTTCTAGGACTGTAAATAAACGGCATCAGAACCAGCCAATGACCTCCAAAAGTCTAATACTTTAAACACAGAACAGATACCAAACTCATACACAAGGAAAACAAATATGTTTCCTGAAATGATGGAAGACTTGCATTGAGTTCAGCCGTTTTTCTTATTTCAGACCCAAAAATCTAAAAAGACAACTCAGATGAATAGGAGCACTTGGGTTGTTCAGAAGGAGCTCATTAAAACGGTTCAGTTTCAGTTACTTCAGCAAATTTGATTAAATCATGATGAGATTTTAACAAAAAGGCTGTCATTTTTGTAACTTTTAAGCCAAAATATGCATAAATTTCTGCAATCCAGCATATGTATGAAATACTAGATCCAATCTGTGAGCACTGAGTAATGACCATGTATCTCCACCAGCTCAGGTGCTGAACACATGCTAAACACTCTTTAAATGTTCCACTGAGTAGCTGGCATTTAACTCCTTGTTTTCCTTTCTAAACCAAAACTTGCTTTTCTCAATCTGTATTTTTCAAATCACAGAATCATAGAACGTTTTGGACTGGAAGAAATCTTAAGGATCATCCAACCCCCTGCCAGAGACATCTCCCATTACACCACAGTGCCCAAAGCCCTGTCCAACCTGGTCTTGAAAACTTCCTGGGATGGGGCACTCACAGCTCCTCTGAGCAACTTGTGCCAGTGCCTCACCACCCTCACAGTAAAGACTTTTCTTCCTTATTTCTAATCTAAACCTGCCCTCTGTTAGTTCCCCTTGTGCTATCTCTACTAGCCCTTGTAAAAAGTCCCTCTCAGTGACTTTCTGACTTCCATGTTGCTCTCCTGTAAACCTTCTTCAGCTTGGCTGCATTGTTCTGCCAGTGTCTTTCTCCTAACTGGATACAAGATTTTAGCTGAAATGCCACCAACACTCAGCAGCCCAGAAAAATTGCAACCTGTTTTTTTATGTGATCTCCACATCTTACACCTGCTGCTGATTTGACCAGAGACATGATCAATCTCCTAACAAATAGAAGCAACATGGATGCAATGAGATCCCAGGTCACAGAGCTCCCTTAAGGGCCTGGTGACTTATCTGTAATCAGAATGGGACTGAAGAAGCAAATCTGAGTAAAAAAATTCTGAAATTTGGGCATATGATATTTTTCCCCTCTGTATATTATTTAAAAGTTCAGATTCACCAAGTGAAAACAGAAAAACATGAAGATAAGTAGAAAGGAATATATTTCCTTACCAATTTAAATTTGTTTACTTCACTGCTGATTCCCATGAGTTCACATGCAGGGGGGATCAGCTTAACCTGACTAAGAAGGATTTGATTAACGTGTCTGTCAGAACAAGATAAGGCTTCAGTATCTTTCACAACTTCACAAGGAAGAAAAGAGGTGGGCCTCTTCTCTTCAACCCCTCATCTCTGCAAGAACTCAGAATCAGCTGAGGAAATCCCAAACAATGAAAATTAGAAAAGACAGTTACCAAACAAACAAAATGGGAAAAAAAGCTGAGGTGAAGCTACTTATCACTTTAACCAAACCTGGAGCTCTAAAATGAAGTTTAATTTTGAAATAGGAGCAGAAAAACATTATTTCATCCTGTTAGCCCAGCCCTGTGACTGTATCAGAATATATCTTATTTGATACACAAAAATATTTTGGAAGAAATATGAAATTTAACACATTTTTAACACAACTCCTATCTGACTGTACACTAAATGATCCTGACACTGATAAAGAAAATAAAGGTAATTATATGATTTAATGTAGGACTTCTAGAAGTTAAGCCCTGAGAAGCTACCAGACTCATATAAATGGAATTTGTCAAATGGTATGAAATAAATAAACATGGGGTCAGTCTGATAGAAAAAGAAGTGGATATATACTGAAGTCTGACCAAAGTGTCAAAATAGGGACCTGGGTCATGAGAAAAATTCAGAAAATATCCTGCTCAGTCTTCTGGATAGTTTATCACTCTTGAACTTGGAGGTCTCCATCATTTTAAGATTCCCAGGGGTACTCTGATGCCTCAGCTTGAGCACATGGGTTTCTGAAGTCCAGAGCAATTCCATAACAGGACTATGCAAGTTCTCCAACAGGCATAAAGTTATTTGAACCTGAAAATTCTCAATTGAAACCTCAAACACAGGTAGGCTAGGAAACAGCAAGATGTGATTTACTGCTTTTCTGTGAGACTGATTGTTAAAGCTGGTAGTTTTATTAAATCATAAGCTATTCAAAAATGTTCTCTTGTGAAGTTACAATTTACACAACAGAAAAGACTCTTTAGTTACGTGACATTTGCTATAACTGCTTTCTGCAAGCTCTGAAATTACAGCCAGAAGAGAAAATTGTGACCGTGTAGATAATCTACTGGTTTTCTTCTAGTGGGATGAAGGAGCAGACAATATCTAAAATGTCACAGAATGTCTGGCTCAGGAATCCATTGTCCTCAGCTAGACACTTCCACATAAAAACTGTATGTGCACTTGGGCTTGGGAAAGCTTCATTATATTTTCTTTCCCCTTTACATCCCAAGTGCAGCATGAGAGGATCCAAAATGCCTGATACTGAAGAGCTGCATTGGGTTTGTATGGCCAGGCTTTAGTAGCAGGGGGATTAGAGAGGTAGCTCTATGAGAAGCTGCCAGAAGCTTCCCCCATGACTGACAGAGCCCACATCAGACAGGTCCAAGAAGGAACTGCTGCCAGCAAAGATCAAACCACCAGTGGCAGAGGCAGCACCTCTGGAATAATGTATTTCAGAAAGGGAAAAAACCTGCAGAACTGCAGCTGGAGAATGTGAGAATGTGTGAGCAGAACAGCTCTGCAGACCGGGTCAGTGAAGGAGGAGGGGCAGGAGCTGCTCCAGCTGCCAGAGCAGAGATTCCCCTGCAGCCCCTGGTGCAGCCCTGGGGAGGAGCTGTGCCCCACAGCCCAGGGAGCTCTGGGGGAGCAGAGATCCACCTGCAGCCCCTGAGGAGCCCACACAGAGCAGGTGGGTGCCCCAAGGAGGCTGTGACCCCACGGGAAGCCCGTGCTGGTGCATGAGCACCATACTATCGACCAGGGATCCATGCTGGAGCAGCCTATTCCTATAGGATTGCAGCCTGTGGAATGGATCCATGCTGGAGCAGTCCAGGAAGAACTGCAGGGAAGCACTTATGTTGGAGAGGTTCAAGGAATACTGTCTCCCATGACTACTCTACTCTGATTTAATTTCTAATAAATTAAACACATTTCCCCAAGTCCAGTCTGTCTTGCCCACAATGGTAATCAGCCAGTGATCTCTCCCTGCCCTTACCTTGACTCACAAGCCTTTTGTAACATTCTCTCTCCTCTATTCAGCTGAGCAAGGGAGCAACAATGTGGCTTTGGTGGATGCCTGGTGTCCAGGCAGGACTATCCCACTACAAATGCCAAAGCCTTCTTGGCAGCAAGACAACATGGTAACAGAATGCTGTGAAAAATCCTTGAAATAGGGTTGCACAAGTTAAGAGAATAAGGGAACTGACAAAGGCTGGTGCACATATGAAGAACATTGTAAGTAAGTCTCAAGAGACTTGAAACATCAGCTCATTTTTGTGGGGAGCTTATAAAAGGCTGTTGGTTTGTTTTTGTTTAAAGTCTTGGTTTGTTTGGACACACACATTCAAGGAAGGCTCAGACTGCTGTGTCTCTCAGAGACAGCACTGTTTCATGACCTGAAGTTATTTTGCCCAGGACATCTTTAGCCACTGATAGAAGGTGAAAGAATATTTGAAACTGAGATGGGATGAAAACTTTCAGATGTATTTCAGGTAATGCTGGCTGGACAAAACTGTAAGCAATGTGCCCATGAGAGCCACCCACTCTCAGTCATAAAATGATATCAGATGAAAAATCAACACAGGATTTGGCCAACTCCCTGCTTATTTGATTGCTATTAGGAGGGCCTGTCTACCTGAAGAAGCCAATTTTACTTTAAGTTAGGAGTTTAGCAGCAAGAAAATGCTTTCAATGTCATAGTGGAGTGGAGTGTAAGAATGGAAGTGAAAATTAAGGGCCTACGTGAAAATTAAGGGCCTCTAAGGTCACAGGGAAGAAATGGAAATCTATGCTGAAATTCTGTGTGGTGAGAAAATGAGTGAAAACAGTCAAAAAGTTTTCAAGCCACAGAAAAAAAAAGTCTCCTTGATATTTGACGGATTCTGCAAATTATTTTCCAGATGAAAACATATCAGGCTCAGCAGCACAGAATTTTAAATAGAACTGGTTTGTCTGTACAGTTCTGGCCAGTTCTGTTTGAAATACAGCACGGACAGAACACAGCCCTGCCTTCCAGAGTGCAATAAGTGTGACTCATGATCCTCAATGCCCTTTTAAAACAGACCTTCTGTAACAATGCACATGCAGAAACACCTGTTCTGTTGCAGTGTCACAGAGAGAACATGAACAGAACAAATGCTGTACCCTGCAGTGGTACACCTTGAGGAACAGAGGTCTGGAATTTTCATTTCAATGAAAGGTGACTGCAGATAATGTTCTATGAGTTTGGTTTTGGCCTAAACATTAGGTTGCTAGCATTTGTCATGGCTTTACTGGGATTTCTTCAAAAAAGATCTCCATCAACCATATTTTCTTTCATCAGAAATTTTACTAGAAGTCTGCCTACTCTAGGTTCATCTCCAATGGTGCATTTGTTAGATGAAATGGAAACAGTAGCTGGAATTTAGGAAACCAATTCAGAACTGCCAATAAGTGAAAAAGCAATTAACATGCTGAAAAATACTACTGGCAAATGAAACTGGAAGTTTAGTCCTATCTTCCCTATCCTGTCTTATTTTTTCATTAAAAAATATATTGCTAGCAAGTTTGCTGCTGCTATGGAACTGTGGGGAGTGGCTGATCCACCTGAAGGCTGTGCTACCATTCAATGGGACCTTGATAGCAGGGAGAGCTGGGCAGGGAGAAACTTAATGGGGTTCAAAAAGGGCAAATGTACAGTCCTGCACCTGGGGAGGAATAACCCCAAGCACAGACTGGGGTCTGACCTGCTGGAGAGCAGCTCTGCTGAGAAGGACCTGGGAGTTCTGGTGGGTGACAGGTTGCCCATGACAGGCAGGAGGGTCAGTGGGCTCCTGGGGTGCACTGGAAAGAGTTCAGCAGTTCTGAGCTCCCTAGCACAGGAAAAGAAAGGAGCTACTGGAGAGGATCCAGCAGAGGCCACACAGATGATTAAAGGACTGAAGCATCTCTGCTGTGAGGACAGACTGTGGGGGGTGGGCCTGTTTAGTCTGGAGAAGACCAGACTGGGAATGGGGCTCACCAGTGCATATAAATATCTCATAGTCAGTGCCAAGGGGATGGTGCCAGACTCCTTTCAGTGGTGCCCAGCAACAGGACAAGGAGCAATAGGTATAAACTGAAGTATAGGAAATGTCACCTCAACACATGGAAGAACTGTTTTACACAGATGGTAGGGCAGCACTGTAACAGCTGCCCAAGGAGTTGGTCGAGTTTCCCTCTCTGGAGACATTCAAACTCACCTGGATGTTTTCCTGTGTCACCTGCTCAAGGTGACCCTGCCTTGGCCAGGGGGGGTGGACTGGATGGTCTCCAGAGATTCCTTCCAACCCTAATGATTTTGTGATTCTACTGGACAATCTACACCCTACATTTATGCACAACTCAAGAATCAAATTGCATACTAATAATGATTGTCCTTTTATTTAATAACTAGCTGCTCCAAAGGAAGTTCTAAAGCAGAGTCATTAACTCTGCCTCTACAATACAGGGCAGCATGATACTGAACCAGTTCAGATATTACATCTTCAATGCCAAGCACACCTACCATGCAGACCTGAGTTTGAAAGTAGTAAAGTCACATTTGTGCAATGGAAGAGCTCAACTTACTGCGTGCAGGGATGCCTGCAGGCCCAAAGATGCAGCTCTACACTACTCTGCATCTTGTTCTGTGGTTGACATTGGAGAAGATGATTTAGATCTATTCTAAACAAGTAGTACAGACATGACTTCCAGAGCTTTTCTAAGTGCAATATCTCTTCAGGAACTGAACTAGTTACAATCACAGCCATTATCATCAGAGCTCTGAAAAAACATCCAGATGCAGAGAAGAACCACTGCCTTTTTGTTCCCACAAAAGGCACACAACATACAGGAACACACCAGATTTTTCTCTCTAATTCATTAGAAAACTTATAATTCAGTGACTTTTCGCCCTCATAGAAGTTTCTCATAGGTGTGTAACTTTGACTTTTTATACATTACAAAAATCTGTAGCTTCATACCTGTGTTATAAACAGGAACCCAGTGGTAGAATTCATTCTGGTAGGGAACTGTATCAAATTCACTGCACTGCATCTGACGGAAGGTGGGCAAGTCTTTGTGACAGGGGCTGATGTTGCACATGCGATAGCGTTTCCTTTCCCCAGTGCAGTAGTCTCCTCCAAACTGGGGTCTACAAAAGGAACATTGAGACTGGGACATGAGACTGAGGGTAAAAAAATAAACCAACAATGTATTTCAGGTCCCAGCAGCATAACAAGGTGACTCTGAATCCTTGACAGGGTAGAGATACTGTTCACACCACATGTTTGAGTACTCAGGCATGTCAGTATGAAGCACAGAAATCTAGACAACTCCTGTCTCCCAAAAAAGTGCTTGGCACTACCTGGCTGAGCTCACAACAAATTAACCTATCAAATGGACTGCTTTAAATCCCATACTTTGCAGTGCATTTGACAGCTCTCTCTGCAAAGACAAATATTTCCTGCTGTCAGTGACTTGTGAAAATGAGGTGTGGAGTCTTCATGAACTCAGATATGTAGTAGGGAATTCTGCCTTTCATGTTCTATGCCTGACAACTTATGTGTCTGAAGCTTAAAGCTGATGAGCTGTAACAACACATGAAAGGCGAGTCCTCAGTATCAGATTGCAAGAAACTGTTCTCACCTGGTATTTGAGGACATTTATTTATTCATTGCAGTATTAATAAAGCAAGATTTACACTATTTCTGCAAAGCCTAAATGTTAAGAATGGGTTTATTTATTAATTTTGTGTAGAAATAAGCTCCATAGAGGGTAAGAAATAAAGAACAAGATGACTACTGTAAAACATATGAATTTCACACAGGTATGCCTAACTGAGAAGAAAGGTGTGTTACATCTGTGACACATGTTGATGTGGCACCTGCTGATAACAGTCCCATGCAAGAGCGTTTCCAATGTCCTAAGAACCTCAAAAATCTTGAACAAAAGGTAGGGAGAGATAGTGCACTCATCTTACTCTGGATTATCACACGGCCTCTCTGCACTTTGAACTCCGGCCCCACAAGTCCTTGTGCAGTGGGACCAGGACGACCAAACGCCCCACTCGCCATGGATTGCTTCAGGAGTCTTCCCTACTGTAATGCACTCACCAGAGAAGCACCACTGAGGAGAGAAGAGAAAGCACAAAGAGCTTCAGATCATTATCACAGGGAAACGTTTCTTCTGCAAATTATTTGTTTTTACACCTCATAAGGGTGGAACACTTAAGTGGAAATATAAGTGGAGATGCCACAGGATGACCCTCCTTCCCATTCAACAATGGCAGAGCTGCTCATGGCTCCTCTCTGCCCTTTGGCAGGCAGCACAGCCTGCACACAGCGTGGCTCACAGTCACCTTGTTTTCTCCACACCTAGTGCCGTCCGCAGCTGCATCCAGTTTGGAGCGGCAGGAGCCTTTCACTGAGCACCAGAGCGTCTGGCAAAGGTTCTGGAAAAGAAAGAGAGCTGCAGCAGTCTGAGGCAGAGCTGAACTCCTATGGCCGACATTTTCTAAAAGCTGCCACAGTTTTGTACAGCCACTTTAAAAGCCTTGTAAGGGTTGTATTTCCAGAGGGATCAGGGTTTTTTCACAAGATAGGAACCACCCAGGGTCTAAAATTAGGTATTTGTCATTACTGTGTAAAATGGAACTATCTGAAAAATAAAAAAGGTAAATACTATCAAGTGAATTCCCCTTACTATGTGACTTCAAATATTCTCCTAATTGCCTGCTCAGCTCCTAGATAAACACAAGAAGAAATGGCTTAATAAACTTTGGTCACTACTGTTCACAGATAAGGTGAACAGAAAATGGAACAATTTTCATTTGAAGAGTACTAACCAATACAATCTTTAATTTTGCATTCCTGTCTACCTGAAAATGTACAGTGAAATCAAAGAAGGTCACAGAAGCCAGGCAGGCAAACACAAACAACATCATGCCTCCAACAATATCAATGGAGGTCCCAAAACTAGCTGAGGAAAAAGTGATCAGGCCTCTTAAAACATCAGCTTGGCAGATGGCAAGGAAATGATCTGGAAAAAAAAGCAGTCAGCTAGTTGACAGGAAGAGTAAAAAAGCATAGTGGACTGGGAAGAGTAAAGGCTCTGGTTAGAGAATGTGTGCATATTAAGCAACTCAGAAACTGGTGCCAGTTTAATGCAGTAGGTTTCCAATAAATCACAGCATTCCAGCTGCTGCTCCATGTGCAGTGGCTCAACTCCACAGAAGAGACAGAAATTCCTGAGAGGCAACAAAGAAAGCAGGGCAAGAAACATTCCAGCTACCTTTTACCAAACCCACGTCACTCAGTCAGAATTATTCTCTAGAAAGGGAGGACAGAGTTGGAGGGCCATTTCTCCCTCTTCAGATCACATGCACACCAGCTTTTCTTTGTTTGGCTCACAGGAACCCTGCATGCTTGGGAACTCCTGACTGATCAAGTCTTTGCATAGAAGACCACTTCCAAGGTGGAGAAAGCAGGGCACTTGGAGGGACCGCACACTGCCACTGGGAACAGCAGGAGCAAAATTCCAGGTCTTGACTCAGACTGTTTGCATGCCATAGTCCAGCTCTGGAAAAGCGAACAGAGCTGGCAGCATCAACCTGTGAACATGGGACGGCTCCAAGTGTCATCAGAGAAAAGAGTTAAGGAAGAGATAAGAAGGATCCTGTTAGCAGCTCCCACTGGGATTCTGAGAGCAAGCCAACTGCCAGATTTGGAAGCCAACATATAAACTGCACAATTCCAAAAATGCAGCCCCAAGGAGCTAGCAATGTTTATCCAAGTGGGAAATGCAGAATTTGGCTGCTCATTTTGACCTGCTTCTGTGTAAAATTGTTAAGCTTGGGCACAAGCTTAGAGAGAGCTCACTTTCATTTACTCCATTGTGTGTTTACCCTGGTCTGTCAACAAGAGCACCAGAAAAAAGCTGATGGCATGGAATATCTCAAACCACTCCAACTCCTCCAGGAATACAATGTCTGGGCCACTGCATCTTGGTTCACTGTTTTTGGGCAATGTACTCAAGACATACTGTTTTGCAGTTCTGTGTTTATAGCTGAAGGGAAGCATTCTTTATGAAGGCCTTGTGAAGCCATCATTGCAGGCAGAGCTGCTCAAGTGTTCTTCTTCTCAAGTGCTGATGAATTTTCTCTCACTATGAAAGTCATCCTTTATTTCAACTCTTGCAGAAAACACGTTTTGTCTTTCTAGTGTCTAAAGTGCACCCTTGCACCATGCCTCAGATACCAGAGAAACTGGCACAGAAAATGAACACAGCTTTTCATTGGCAGTTATTTTCTTTATTAGGTGCATGCACAGACTTCAAAGTCAAGAATTCACAGAGGGAATTCTTTAGCTTTGCAAGGATTTTTCCATATTGATCTCCATGTCCCAGAACTGTCTTCCATCTCTAAGAATACTGAAACAACAGCAGTACGAGACGATGAAATATGTACTGCGTGCCCTTGGAGGTAACAGGCAGAAATTCATGACTGCCATGGACTCACTGCAAAGCAAGTGGCTTTTCTTTCCATCAGCAGTATGATATACACTTTCCACCCAATCTGTGCCTTGAAGAAAGTTGAATCCAAATAGACTCAGTTTCACGGAAGCCAGTGAAAGTTTTGGAGAAAAAGGCAACAAGACGAGTGTTCTGATCTCCTACTGGCTGTTCTGTAGGAAGCTACGGGTCTAGCTATGACTTGGAAATTCCATCATCTAGTACATATTTTGCTTTTCTTTACCTTATTAGAGGGACAATATTTAAATACTTCACAGGGCACTTTGCTGCCTAAGTGCTTCATGGAAATCACTATATGAATTATAAATATCAGTTTTTGCTAAGCGTAATCACTGAACCCCAGGGCATCTTCAGCTAAATGCAGATTGTTCTCTCAAAAAGGATCTGTGGATCAAATTCAGTCAGACATTAAAATGTACAAAACAAAAGCAGCTTGTCAGTGAGCAGGGTTAAGCAAAGAGAGGAAAGGCAAAAAAGAGTCAGATCTCTTAGACAAATGACAAAAAGACTGATGACTCAACATTCCAGGTTGACTCTACTGCTCACAATCCCATTTCCTGCCAGAGCAACTACCAGCAAAATACAGGCCTTTCAGTAAAATGCAAAATTATACCTATTAATTTTCTGACATATGTCTAGCTGTAAAATTGGTTAATCAGGAGATGTGAATGTAAAGGCCTATTAGGTTCAAACTCAAGGAGAGACAGACTGAGCCAATACGCAAAATTACAACCTAATTTTCTATCTGTACCAACAGGCAAATTACAGTAACTAAGGAAACTGTAACAGCAGGTAATGAAAGTAATCTTTCAATACCTTATTCAGATTCAGCAGTTCTAGTTCAACACTGGTAATCATGTTATCTATTAAGGTTGAAAAGATTAATCAGAAATAATTTCTCTAAGAGAAGGGTAGATGGAGATACACATAATTATCTGAATGGAACAGTCAACATCAGCAGTGCCCAGTCCACAGCTGTGTTCATACCAGCACTGCCAATAGCCAAAACACATCTGTCTTTGCCAGGGCTAAGTAGGCTGCATGCTGTTTCCAGTATTTACTGAATATTGCTGCCCAAGACACAGGAAAATGAAAATTAGTGATCATTTAGCTAGGCTAGCACTTGGAAACACTGATTCTGAGCTGTTCTATGCATAAAAAATGCTGTACAGACCCAAAGAGCTCTGAACATTCCAGGTACCAGTAAAATACCATACCACTTGTACTTTAGCTAGCACAACCTCTTACTTTGCAGCTCTCCAAGATCTCGAAAGGGTTGCTGTGGCTACACTGTTCTCTTGCATCTCCTCAAAATACTGTTCTGCTGTGCTATGAGACAGATGCCAAAGCACTCTATAAATTATACTCTTCTGCATAAACATCTAATGTTCCATGCAAAAATAGTTATTTTAAAAAAGAAAGATTTTCCACAGGGACTGAAATATTCTGTTGTTTGTTAGCTCATAAAGAGCGTGAAAAATCAGGATGTATGGGAAGAGAACATAACACTAATTTCTTCAGAAAACTCTTCCTGGAACTGAAGATTTGTTCACAGAATGATTTGATCAACTGAAAGCCACAAGGTTGAAGAGTATTTAAAAATTGGATTTCAGTTGCATTAATAATTTACTTAAGAATTAGTATTACAAGTTTCAAACCAAAATGTCTCTGCTGATGAAGGACAAGCACCTAACCAAAGATCCAGCAAAGATCTTGTGAAATGCAAGGCAAACTTATTCTTACTAGGAGAATGAAGAAAAACATTCAGCACTTACATCCACATCTTCACAGAATGTAGCATTGGAACCATACTGAAGCTGGCATTGGTGGTGCACATCATAAATCACTCCAGGGGCAATGACTGGGGATTTCAGAACTTCTTTCTGGGGGATGTCATCCAGACAGAATCCCCATCCACGACTAAAAGACAAAAATTCTGTATTTAAAAACTCCTTACCATCACAGTTTTTTGATGCTTCTATACAGAATTTTAGTATCTATTTCTTACAGGCAATTTTGATTATGGCCCATGTAAATAATACTTCCAGATTCCAGACAAGTCATGCTGAAATGCTGCAAAGTAGTTACGTTGTCTAGCAAGACATGGTTTTAAAATGGCAAAATGGAAATATCAAAGTGGAAATATCATGAGCTTAGTATGGTTTGCAGAGGGCTCCATAGTCTCTGGTTAAAGTTATTTTACACATTACACATTGCTGCTCTTAAAAAGAATGGAACAGATTTGAACACGTCACTGAAGCCAAACACAGGGCACTGTGGCCAAAGGCAAAACTATGAAGTTCTGTCAATGCCCTTGATGGAAAGGCTTCTTTCTTCCTGCTAATTGCAAAAAGCTGCAGATTGCACCAAATCCAAGCCAATATGAGAAGACTTGAGTTCACTTCCAAACAACAAAATTATACAGAGCTTTTACCAAATAAGTAAGCAACAGGACAGTGGTATGTCCCCCATGGAAATTAACTCAAGCCCATTAAAAACCCCCTAGAATTATCAGTACAATAATACAGCATGCACTTTAAACTCCAGCACAGTTGTGCTCAATTTAGGCAAATGCAACAACCTGATGACTCACTCTAGGAACCGTGTGATGTACTCCTTGCTGCACTGTGACCAGGTGAGTGGAGTAGGATCATACTGCAACTGCCGGGACATAATATACGGGCGCTTCCCAGCAGGCTCACAGTCATTCTCCTTTCCATCGTGCTGGATTCCAAAACTGGAGATAAAAAACAACACCTAATAATTCCAGCTGTACCTATCTACAGGTTGCCCTCTGTGCTTAAAAAGACACTGCAGAGCTGTAGTTATCTGCTTGCTGAAAGAAAATGCACACACAGAACATACAACCCAAAATCTATGAAAAATCTACACTCCCACAGGCTTTCAAACATATATTATGCACAGCAATATTGGCCTGCACCAAATAAAGAACAGACTGTCACAAGACTATACTTGTGTATTTTTAAGGGAGTCCAAATGTCAGTGCACAGTTAGGGCAGAAGTTCAAACTTAGAAGTTATGTTACAGCTGTTACAACTAAGACTACTTCCTAACTCTTAAACCCAACCTTTGCCACATAACTAAGATGAGGCTTTGTTACATTCTGTCTTAAACCCGCTCGTAATTACGTCTCTACTGCTTTTTTATTTTTAAAATTTTTAATAGACTGCAGCAGATATATTGTTTACAAAATCATTGAATGTTCAGTGAATTTGCCTCCAACCTCTATTCCTTCATCCTATTTAATTTTCTCAATCTATGCAAACAGATCTCCATAATAGGTTTTCCCCAGCATCTCTGACTTGCTGAGAAATTTTTTTATTCAACAGTTTGCAGAAGCCATAAACACAAAAGTTTGGATTGGATTCAACTGAGCAAACACACATGCCTTTTTATCATGTGAGGATTATCTGAAATAATAACATACAAAGACATGGATATATGAAGATGTTGACACCTACATTGTTAGCATCTGGAGGTGTTTAAGTCCTGAGAGCAGTGAGAGTCATGAATCAGATACAGTGTGTTCAAAAAACTTAAGACTACTTTTCTCAAAAACGTAATCATATCATGACTCAAAAGTTCCAAAAGCGGGGCTCATTTCAGTCAGAATCAATTCCAGTAATGAGTCAGAAGCATAAATGCAAGGATCTCCCCTGTCTGAGAAGCTCTTTTCCATAAACAGGGTCTGCTGAATCCTAAGGCTGCAAACATCTAGAGAGACTGTGTGGGGAAGAGCTGACTTCTGGCATTCATCTAAGGCATGGGTGCACATCTGTCTTCCTATTTTTTGTTCATCTGTTCTTACAAACTTGTCTATACCTGAACTTCTCAACATGTGTACACTAACCTAGCTTGAAGTTAACAGGGTTACAAAAAACCCTACAGTATTCAACATTAATGGAGACAGTCCTTAAGGAAGGCCCTGCACAGGCAAGTACAGCAGTACTGAGCCTCACAGCATCCAAAGGACACAGAGCCACCAGCCAGCCAGGATAGACAAGGTGAACAAGGAGACACATGGGTCAACCTATTGGGCACAAGTCTCTCCAGATCATTAGTGTGAATGAAAACAGCTCCCTGTCAGCAACAGGCTGTGGGGACAAATGACCTAAACCCACAGCACCAGATCTAATTCTAGTGACTTCAGTGTTATTTATTTATACTATTTCCTTTCTGGCAATGGAGAGGTTGAATAAAGAGTGTCCAATTAATGGGAGACAGGGTCATTGCCATCATCATCATCATCATCATCATCATCATCATCATATCCTATCCGGAAATTGAGACTCCATCCTGATTGATGGCTGGTGCACAGTGAAATTAATGTGATTGTAGATAAAGCAATGAATGTGTGACTTAGCCAAGCAACACAGTCCAGTTGAAAAGTGCAGACATTACAGTCAAACCAGAGTATCCATGAGACAACACTCTGCCCTGAGGAAAGCACCTGTGTCAAAACAGTTTCAAAAATCAATTTTTTTTCCAAGTGATTTAATAGACCATCTAACCAACCAAAACACCTCCAAAAATCTAAAATTCTGAGAAATCTAGCTCAAACAAAAATATCCAATCATAAAGAAAAAAAAAAATTAAGCATGTCTAAAACTAAAAAATAGAAAAAATCCTGGAACTTTATTTATCTTGATGTAAGTGTACCCACAATAGCATTATTATACAGAAAATACCACTTACTAAGAAATGCCCTAAAAAGAATTTACTGGTTCATAAAAAAGAAGAATATATATAAACTATAATATATTATAAGATTAATATATGTTTTTCTATATGGGTTAAAAAACGTTTTCTAGCTAATCTGCACTACTGAAATGCCTTGACATAATGAAACAGGTTTGTTTTCTGTACATGTTTTGGATTGGCTTGGAGATTATCTAAAGTAATGGCATAGAGATCTAGCACGTTTGGGAAAATTAACACGATTGAGTGATGTTTTTTTGTAGCTTAGTTATTTCATTCTGCTGTACTGAATAGTTGTATATGTAAAACACAGGTCAAAGGCCTAAGAATTTATTTCTTATTTCTTTGCTTTGAAATAAGTTTTGGTTCTAGTAATAGAGACATTAGTCACTCTATGTATTGTTTCTGTCTCACAATTTGAGTATTAAGATGCAAATAACAAATTCGACTCAGACAGGCTCCCCCTTCCCTGTCAACTGTACCTGTGTCCAAGTTCATGAGCAATAGTGAAAGCCAAGGGAAGGCCAGAGTCCTCATTGATGTTGCAGCTCCTGTGAGGCTGACACATGCCTGACAGGTGAGACAAGCCCAAGGTTTCACAGGGACGGTTCATGCCAGCACAAATGTCCTTTCTAGAATCACAAAAGAGAGGTGCCATTTAAAGAGCTTAAAACCAACTGTGGAGTGTCACTGACACTGGGTAACAAGCTTCCACCTTATAATGCGCTAACTTGCATTTTAAGTAAATCATAATGGTAAATCCTTTACAAACATGTATGGAATAATATGCACTTGTTCTACAAGTTCTACTTGTTCTACTACTGTTATACTAATATAGTCTGTAGCCAGTATTTATGTGGCCGTAGTGCCTAGATACATACACTTATTGCCAACTCCCAAAAGTCAAAGTTTTAGAACTTCCACATTTGATAGAATTTTAAAGCGTGGTTTACTAAAGTCACCATAGCTCAGCTTAACTCAAATGAACTTCCTGAGCACTTTGTATCTGGAGAGTGAAATCTCACATCATTGTGAGACTTTATCTCGCATTCTTATTTTAAGATTTTTGACTGAGAAAAGGTTGAGAAGGTCAATGACCAAAGGGTGCACTTGATGGCCTTGGAGGTCTTTTCCAACATGACGAGTTTGTGACTCATTTTTACTGAGCCACTTGAGGCATTTTAAGTTGGTTTTTTTTTTTTGCCTGACAGACTTTAGTCAAGGACTGTTTTTTTTAGACCATAGACCCAATCTTTTCTGCCACCTGTGTGCAAACTGAATCCATTTTCACACACCTGCAGAAGTCCTATTTTGTGCTATGACATAAACTCCCTGGATAACCTCAGACAACCTCACTGTCAAGTTTTCTGTTCTTCCCTTGCCCAGACATTAAAAAATATTTTGTGTCTCCTTAAATAAGGAGATATTCAAAAATCATATCCTTTAAAGCTTAAAAATGAATGGCACCATGTTTGCACAATACTCTTTGTTTCTGAGCTGCATCTGCACACTTCTTCAGTTGTTGTTCATCTACATGCTACCTTGTTTCAGTATGTTGTCTCAAACAAGAATAGAGCAGGTCACTGAGCACAAAATGAGATAGCATCAAGTGGGAGAAATTACCTGAGCTGTGGAAATTGCTTACCTCTCAGGACCCACAAATCTCTATTTTGTGACTAAGATTCACTTCTTAACCCCTACACACACACAGAGTCATAAATATTTCGACCACTTTTCTGAGCTCTGTGCAGGATGAAGTAAGTGATGGCATGAGCCTATAAAGAAATAACATCAAAGAAATGCAATTGTGCAACAGTCAGTCACTGTTGTCATACCTGGTGAGAAGGACAGCCACATCATGGTGAGTGGGGTTGACATCACTCTTGGGATTGACACTCTTCTGCCACTTGCAGAAGCTGGCTAATGTCTTATCAGCGTGGTGCACTATCTTCAAGCCTTGCTAATGGGAAATGAAGGAATGTATTACTGTAAAGACCACACTGCATTGCAGTAACACTTCAGTGAAGTGAGCAGTGAAGATGGGTAATCTAAATGTAATCAATTATGCTTTTGCCTAAAGTTAGAGCCATCATTAGGAGCAATGACACCTATTTATCTAACATTGAATATTAAGTTAAAATGCTGACATTTCTGTAATTGGTGCAGCTAAAGGAAAAATTACAGAACACAGAACTCTACATGCATTTTGAAAATCAGCTTCCTAAGATCCAACACTGAAAATTTCAAACATTTTATATTCTCTTGAAATAAAATCTTCCTCTGGACTGTGATCAAATTTGTCACTCAGTGTTATGTGAACACTGTCATACTCAGAGAACATGCTTCTAACAGAGTATTTATTCCACAGTATTTTTCAATGCCAAAGAGAAACAATGCAAACATAACTGTTTCTTTCTCAACTTATTATTATTATACAGTTTACATGCAAATTACTGAAAAACTTAAATAAAAAAGTATGCAAAACAAATTCATGCCAAATTGAATTTTCTAATTTCTGGTCTTGGACACTCCCTTTATCTTGCCTCAGTTTGCTTGTGGTTATAAATTTTAAGCCACCGAGAAAATCCCTTTAAGGTGTTCCTCTGGTCAGAACCAGGTATATCATGCACAGCATTTAAAAAATAACCAGAAAATCATGACAACCAGCATGTATTTAAGCACATATTAACATATTTGTGAAACAGAGACATTGGAAACTATAAATATACAGCTAGTTAAACCAATTAACATCTACTTTGTCCTCATTTTTCTTTGTTTCAAAAGAGATTTAAAAAGAAAAATCCATGTTTGAACTGCACATTAAGAGATGGGCCTTTTCAGAGACCTGAAAATGGCACAGCACTACAGTTCATAATACATTTCAGGCAATGCTAGGTAATTAGATCCTGCATGTTGATGTGTAGTTTCTGTTTCTCATCTAGTCTTCTTTGGCATCCTATGTTCTTCTGACACTGGGGAGATTCCATTTCCCCGCTCCCAATCTGCATGTTTTAATTATATTTTCCTATGCAATTTTTTGCAGAAATACCTGAAGTCATTAGCTAAAATACTTTGCTATCATGGGTAGCATTTATCCTAAAACCACACATGTTGAAGGCCAATAACAGAGTAAATTTAAAACATTATTTTAAGCAAATACGATTACAGTTCAATGCATTGAACCCAGAAGTTTTGTAAGTGATATTCTGAGGTAAATAAAAACCTTACCTCCACCTCCTCAAAGAGGATGAGCCGGACCAGCACAATGTGAATTGCATTGCCAATGCTTGGATCGTGGAACAACCCTGTGACCTGTGCCAGAGCCAGGGGACATGAGATTAACTGATTCCTCTACAGCAGAACACAGCTTCAGAGAGAAAATGCATTTACTTCTAGCACAATGTTGATCTGGGGATTGTTTTGCTTTTTAAATTCTCAAATCACTGAAAGTTTACTGAAATGCAATAAATATTACAACTACTGCAAAGGCCAACTCTGCCAAATGAATGATGATATAGCATTTGGTTACTAAGCTAAACAGCAAAAGTCCAAATAAGATTATGTTATATTCATTTCCCTTTCAAAAATTTCTGAGTTCATAAAAAACACTAGCAGAAAGGTATACAACATTTAGTCATGCAACACTGATGGAGAAGCCCACTCAAGGTGTAAATAAACCAGCATATCAAGTCATCTTATTTTACATGAACAGGATTCTGTCACAAAACACCAAAATGTAGTCAGTACTAGGGAAAGAGAAATTAGTTGAATGATGGCTACTCTTGTGTTTTCAGACTACAGGAGAGGATGGTAAGAACACAGGCCAATCAAAAAATACTCCAAATAGAAAACAATAATTGAACTTTGCAAAAACATGACCCAATTATTATGAACACCATCACAATGTTGAATTAGGCTGGATGGAAAGGAATCAGAGCAGAAGATAATCACAACCTATCTATACATATATCTATATATGTATATGCCATCTATATATATATATATATATATGCCATCTATCACAGGAAATATGAATGAACAAAATGGATTGCCTTCAGGTCAAAACTGTTATGGAGAAGACCACTAAAGGAGAAAATACCAAAATGAAGTAGAAATTGTGTTTACAGAGGTCTGATTTGGATACGGATTTTTTTAAGGGTGCTCTACTGAAAATTGAAACATTTTAAATAACCCTAATATCTAAGGTCAGACTGCAGAGAAAACATTGAGTCCTGTTTGTTCCTGAACCTGAGAATGACTGGGTTTTATTCAAAGCATTTCTTCATTTCTTCCTGTGTGGACAAAACCTCACGTGCTCGAACAACCTTTGTATCTGTTTACTCAGGTTCATTGCCTCAGCACAAGTCAGACTGCTTGGGGCACAGCTGGGAAGATATTGTATAACTCACAGGATCAGTCACCATGTCTAGAATTACACTCTGATTGCCTCCACATATATTGCACATTTCCATGATAACCACATAGAATACATCCTCAATATACTCTGAAGCTCATTCTCTACCATGATACACATAATATTGATAAAAGATATTAATAACAGAAGACACATCTATTGGCAGATACTATGGCTTTTTCTTATATTTTGAAACTTGCCACACAGGAAAGCATTTGAAGTTCAACTTTTCTTTATTCCAGTGTGAACTTTGTACTCCAAAAAGGATATTTATCTGGAAGAACATTTGTATTGGATTCAACTGGGACAGTTAACTTGCTTCATAATAGCTCATATATTGCTGTTTGGATTTGTGACCAAAACAGTAACAAGCTCATAGTTCAGCTTTTGCAAAGTTACTACAATTTCCAGCAGGTCCCTGTGTGCCTTCCTCATTCACAAATATGTGAAAGAATTCATATGCTTAAAACCTGTAGAAATTCTTTCTGCCATAGCCAAAAATCTGAAATGACCAGTGAGCAACAGGTTCCAAGGGAGACAGAGAATTTCAGCAGAAAGAAAGCCAGTGCTAGCATTTATAGCTATGAGACTTCTCCTGCATAAATCCAGAGAAAATTGTGTCTATACAAAATACAAGGTAAAAAATACCTAAAAATACTGACTTTCAATTAATATATATTAATGGTACTACATTTTTCTCCACGAGAAATGCTGCAGGCTGGTTAGAAGATCAGCAGCATAATCAAATTCAATTAGCTTAATTTGTCTATCTAAAAACCCCAAAATATTGTACATACCATATTCATTATAGTGAGGATATATGACTCCACATGGTCACTTCCATGATATTCCACCATTTTACTGTCTGCAACCACAAGTGTCTCCACCCATCGCTCCCTGCTGACAGAGCGCCGGGAAACCCTCTTGACAGCCGCGTGATTTTGTTCCCATTTCTCTCTCCGCTGCTCCTGCTGTTTGAAAAAGCTGTGGGTATCTGGAAGAGAAAAAAGCAATGCAGTCTTGAACATATTTTCAAGCTTTTACAGTATGGCTGTAACAGCCACAGGATGATATTAGCTGGAAGTGATTCTTCTGGCTGCCACCCATCCGATCCATTGCAGGGGCAACTCCAAAGTGACACCAAACTACAAAGGGCCCTGTCCAGTGAAGTTCTGAATTTTCTGAATGGATTAAACACGCATCAAAAAGTCACCCCACTCAAACACAAGGGATTGCATTGTGAGACACAGCCAAGCTAAAAAAACTTGAGTTGGGGATGCCCTTTTCAAGGAGTTTATCTCCTGTGGCTCTAACCTCTCTAATGACACTAGCTGGTAGTTTTAGATAAGGGATATGCTTTCCTCACAGGCAGCTCCTTTTCTCATCAGGAGGCACATCAAGTCCAGGGCTGTAGCACATCCAAGAATGCCTTGTTCTGTGCATGGAGAATATCCTTGGCAAGTGGGGACACTTGACCAGCAGGTGTCATCTAAACACCAGCAGGGCAGCCACGGGATCCTCGCCTCCTGCATTCTGCCTGATGACAGGACACTTAGTGCTTCCACCATAATTTGGGATCTGTGCATCTAATGCTCTTCAGGAAGAAGTCTTTGCTCCATAAGGTTGCTAGCACCCTTGGACTGTGTTCAGTGGGGCTAATGCCTCTCCACCCACTCCAGCTTTGAATGCCAGCTATCCATGTTACCAGGGAAATACCAGCAACTTAAATAAAGCAGGGCCTGGAGAGCAAATGAGACGCCAGCTTGACAGCAACTGCTGGCATTTTTCTAACCCATAACCCTGAGAAGTTCTTCTACAGTGGTGGGATTTCCCAAGTCCTACAAAGGATCAGGAGGACTTGTTTCTGTTACATGTATTGCAGTAGTCCCTTGTCATCTCACTCATGAAAGATGATATCCTAATTCCAGATGGGGCACATCCACAGGCCAGAAAGACAGCTCCAAGTGCTTACAGCCTTTCCAGCATCACCTCTGGCATTATCCCTGGCATAACTCTCCAGCATAACATCCATGTCCAGCAGTACCCAGTGCTGAGGAGCAATTACCCAGACATTCTGCCCTTGAAGAATGGAGACATGGCAGCTGGGTCCCTTCACACCAGCTACACCTTTGTCATCAATGAGCTGTTTGCCCTTTAGACCCAAGAGCAGACAGAATAATCACAGCATCTTGTGTACCTAACAAAATGTGGCACCACCGGATGTGCGTATCTCTTGGTGTAAAAGATGGTAAGTATCTTGGTTTGTACATTGGTTTTCAGAAATGTATTCTCTGAGGTCAGCTTGAAAGATGCCTCGATCCTGATAACACATAATGTGTACAATTGAAATATGCCACATTAATAAGCAAAATAATACAGGGCACATTTAGAACTGCGCCACTGTGCACAAGTGTGCTGTGCACAGCAGCAATGAGCTATCATTGCTATAACCTGCACCCTAACCCCTCTGACCCACACTGAAGCATCACTCCAGATGTATCCCTCAATTTTTGTTCAGTTACAGCAATTGTCTCCTCAATGAGGGGCTCTTTATGACCTGGTATTCATTAACCTCCCTTGTACATTTGCACAGGTTTCAGCATTCTTATTTCTATGAAGCACAGTTCTCATTACCTACATTTTTAAGGGTTTTGTGCTGAGAAAAACCTTCCCCACAGCCATCTGAACAAAAAAATCTGTTCAGACTGCTGGTTAAGTGCTTTGTTTATGGCCAAATAAAACTTAAGGCCAGCTGTCAGGTTTTCTGTTTACAGCTAGCAAAAAGTATTGCTAATTGTCTGGGCAGCTGATAGCACTGGAGGTAAAAATGTTTAAAGTCATAGAGACTGCAGGAGTGAACCCCTCAGGGAAAAGTTTGGAGTCCTGGTTAAGCATGAAAATCTGAGATGAGGTGAAAATGACTGCCAGATAGCCAGAGGATTCTGCAGGAAAACTCTCCTCAGTGATGGACAACCTCCTGTGCAGGGTACATCACCTGGACAGGTGACATATAAGAACTGGATTCCCACTGTGTGAAGTCTCCTGGCAGCTTTTTTAGACAAAGAAGAAAGGGATAAACTCATTGGAGCTGCACTAAAATAGGCAACTACAAAGTATAGCTCCACTTGTGTTTTTATGTCTCTCCAAATTTTGACTGTCTCTTTTAACCATCTAACTGTGAAGTTAAATTACCTTGTTTTTACATTCAATGAGTAAAGTGTTACAAGTCATTTCAGATTTACTGAAAAATCACAGGCACCCTGTTGTCTAGGTATGGAACTCTTGATGGAGCCCACCAGTCCAGGACTACCCAAAAAGTGAGGAATGGCCTGAGACTAGGAACAGTGCTGCCTGAGGAAAACCCCTCTTCCATCACTACTACTGAGCACAGCTCCCTCCATAAGAAACAGAAGAGAGAAAGGGGTACTCCTACCCTGAAAGTTTCAATGGATTACTGAAGAAGAGGTATAACACAGTAATAGTGCTGGAATCCTTAGGAACAGGAAAGGAAAGTAGTGCTGAGAGTGTGTAGCCAAGACAGCCTAAGACTAAAGAAAAGAAAGGTTGATAAGAGATTCAGGTAACAAACTGCAAGAAATTCAAGCAGCAACACTCAACAGTTTCTAGCTGTTGTGAGAGATATTTTTGTAGATGTGAATCTTTTATTAGAAAAACTGATTCTGCCCAACAGTAACATACCATGTCCCAACATGGATATGTGATATCCAGACATTTGACTGCATAACCAGAAGAAATGGTGTAGATGAAAGCTTTTCATCAGCTTCTAGATAGAAATGGCTGATAAGCTTCAGAAAATGGTTGGGTTTTAAGATCAAATTCCAAACTTGAAACTACTCTACAAGTCCTACTTTAGTAGCAACTTGAGTAGCAGCAGCATAAAAGATCCTAAACTTTCAGCTGCTAGGAAAGATTTCAAGCTATCTGTAACATTCAACCATATAAGAAAAGAACAGTATCGCACAAACTTCTTCAGGACAGTTTAAAGCTGCATAGTTTCTGTGTATGAAAGAAAAGCTCTACCATCTAACAAAACAATTTAATTTTTAACAAGGTTCTTTGCCAGTCCTTTGTAAGAACAGCTTTCTAATCTTTAATTATCAGTTGATCACACTTATAAAATAACCCCACATATGCTTTTCTTCACTTTGAACGACTCATACATTCAAAATGAGCTTGACTGTTAAGCAGTTCATTTCTTCTTGCCTTCCACCACTCCAAACTCCCTTAAAGAGCAAACATGACTGACCTCACTTTAAAGGCATTATCTGAGATTTCCACAAAAAAGGCTTTCCACCCCCTTTCCCTCCCACCTCCCTGCTTTTGTTTCCTGCTGGTGTTGCTCAAGGAAGAGTGCAGTGCAACACAAGGGGACATCAAGGTGCTAACTACACACAGACAGCTTCCAACATCTTTGGAAGTACACAGGACTTTGCAGAAGCCAGGTGAAAATATCTGGAAGTTCCCAGAAGAGAAGAATGACTGAATTGTAGAGGAGAACGGGCAAACAAAATACAGTAGCATTGATTTCTGTCTTCACTTTCTACTTGCAGCTCCCTTCTCTTTGCACAAGAGCTCCATCATTTTTGCCACTCTTACTGTTCACAGTCAAAACAGTACAACTCCAGCCAGGTGTGAATGATGCTAGATAAACAAATTCCATGCTGTTCATAACTTGCTACATTATGATTCTTCCAAAAACCTTCACTTTGTTCTAAGACATGCCTTTAGTTTAAGTATTAACAAAATGATACAGTTTAGGGGTGAGTTTTTCAAGAGGTCAATAAACTGTGTTGAAACACAGTCACTGTAAAAGCGATATTCTCTTTCACGGGTAAGAAAGTGAGCAACTTTCATAGCTGATCTACTGCGAGAGCTTACTGATTGTTAACAAAACAAATGCAGCAAGAAATCCTCTTCCCATGTTCTAAGCATCCCTTCTGAAATAAACAAGGCAGTTTTGTACACACAGAATCTGCTTATAAACAGACAAAACTAAGTCTGGGTGATGACAATGTGAGAGTAAGGACTCACATGCCATAATGGTAAAACTGTTGTAAAAAAGAAAGCCAGTGTGTGAATTTAAAACTGAAGAGATAGCCAAAACAGCTCTTTTTATAACCATTTCTAAAACAGGCCAAGCTAAGTCACACAAATGCTTTCTGAGTGTGAAGAAATATTCACACAGGAAACTATTACAACTACTTAATCACATACAAGCCCATGCTGACAACCCCCAAGTCCCAGCAAAAACAAGCACAGAGAAAGAAAGCTTACAACTCAGCAAGGTTTGTTTAGCTTTGACATTCCTGCTGTCAAAAACATGGCATATCAAACAATGAAGTCACACCACTCTGAAGGAGAATTAAGCTAAAATTGTGCCTGTCTTGACTGATGCACTTAATCAGACACTGCTGCTGAGTGTCTGCTGCTCATTACCACTCAGGCTGTAAAGATGGAATTATAGATGTGCTGGGTCAGGAGATACACAGAGAACAATGTTGTTGGAGACATATGCCTGAAGTTGTCAATGTTTTGCATCAATGACTGTCCTTCTGCCTGAATGTTCTTATTTTTTAACCCAGGAATTAAACCCAAGTCAATAAGGGACAATTAAAAATTATAGCTGTGTCAGATGCTTTCCTAGGAGTACATTATTCCATATAATTTGAACCTTCCATGCTCATTCACTTGGCACATTAGTGTCTGGTGCCTCTTACTTTGGTGAAAACATTAATGAAATTGATTGGAAGAATAAGGTGACATTTCTATGAATTAATCTAGCTCTTGGTAAAATGGCATCTGAATACAATTTAACTTGCACCACAGTTCTATTAAAAATTAAAGAAAAGCAAGTATCATCTAAAACAGAATACACTCACTGTGAAACAAATTCACAGATTACAAATTCCTAATTAATTATGTGTAAATAATAATATCTCTTACCAAATAATTTAAGAACTGCTAACCTAAAAATAAAAGAGAAATGCAGTTTTGGGGTACCATTATGCTGAAAAAAAGAGTTAAAACACACGGGCTTTATTAATAACCTCTTTTTATGTATATCTGAAAATTCATTCACACAAAATTTACGCAAAACACCTTAGAGTGACATCTTGAAGCAGCAGTCTGCATTGTCAGAATTGATCTGATTTTCAGTTTGATTTTTCAAATAGTATCAAGAAGCTCTTGGAAGACTCCAAGAATTTCTATTACATATTTTTTTCCAAAAATTTATGTTCCATAAATTTAATTCACATAATAATGAAAAAAACCCAAACTGGTCACATGCTGGCAATCAGAGGCCACCAAGCAGCTGCAGCCAGGACCAAGAACAAGGCTAAAAGTCTACAATGTCTTATTCATTACAACAAAGACAGGGAAGTGCTGGAGAGTGTCCAGAGAAGGACAATGGGGCTGGGGAAGGCTCTGGAGCATGAGTCTGATGAGGAGCAGCTGAGGGAGCTGGGGGTGTTTATCCTGGAGAAAAGGAAGGCCAAGGGGACCTCATCACTCTTGACAACTCCCTGACAGGAGGGTGTAGCCAGGGGGGAGGTGGTCTCTTCTCCCAGGTAACTCAGGACAGGATGAGAGGAAATGATGTCAAGTTGAGCCAGCAGGGATTCAAGTTCTCCAAAAGGTATGCCAAGCACTGGAAGATGCTGCTCAGGGCAGTGGTGGAGCCAGAATTCCCAGGGGTATTTAAAAGACATGCAGATGTGGCACTTACTGGTGGACTTGGCAGTGTTGGGATAACAGTTGGACTCCGTGATCTTAGAGGTCTCTTCCAACCTAAACGTTTCTGTGACTCTATTCCCTTACCTGCATGTTGCAGGTTAAGTTTGTGACTGGCACTACGGAACTCAGCAGTGAAAGTGCTGAAATGTTCAAAGGGTACACGTTTTATGGGGCTTCAAGGACAGGAAGAGAGTTAAGAGCCAGCAGGATTCAGAAATTGGCAGCACAGATCTGTGGAGTGCTTATTAGTTCTTTAAAGTCACTTAAGTGATTTTCACAAAGGCACTCACTGCAGGCTGCCCTAAAGCCAAGCTCCAAGACCTGGCAAGACTAGTAATGGTGGACAGAGCACCAAGGCAAGGAAAGGTACCAGAAAATAAACAACAAAACAATTATGCTGGAAGAAGCAAGGGACAGTGAACGACTACTAAGGATTGTAATTCTAAAGATTCAAGCACTGTGAATGCTTTACATGGGAGGTTTGCTATTTGCAGGTGGTTTAGAGAAGAGAGAATGTGGTTTTCCACCTGTGGAGATTGCAACCAGCCTCTAAAGGGACTAGAGAAAGCTCAAAGGGGCCTCCACCTCCTGGCTTTATTAAGTTTGCACATGCAGCAGCAGGGTGGGTGCTGTGCCACAGGGACTGGGGAGAACTCTACACAAAAGCAACTTGAGCACCTTATAATATTTATTAGCAGTCATCTCCTCATGAAAGAATAACTGAGAACAATCACATTTGATTTATGGATTCTAAATAAAGTTCTGCATTTCCTTGTGAAAATATTTTACTTCAGAAATCAACAGCTCCACTTTCATCAGACACCGAAGTCCATATGGTACTGATACCTATCAAGCCCTAACATTAGGAACAATTTTGTTCTGTTCCCAACAGAACTAGAAGCTGAAAAACAGCAAAGGAGGCAGGTATGACAGCATAATTCTCTCCTCCAGACTGTAATGTGCCTTCCTCCACACTGGTCCATCCTTAGACAGGCTTTCCTGTGATGTGACCATCAGGGGATAAACTGGGATAAACTTGCAGAACTGAAGGGGAGCACTTGGATTTCCCCACGCAGAAAAACAAGAGGCTTCTCCTCCCACCTGCTTTCTTGCTTAGCTCAAAGAATCATAGAAAAGCCGTCTGCAAACACCTCAGTATGCCACTGCACCTCCCTGGAGAGGACAGACTGCTGCTCCATGCACCCAAGGGGCCCATATTGGCTTCTGCAGCCTTGCAACAACCAAGGAAGGTCTTCCTCCACACAGACACCCTTTGCAAAATGTGCCCTGTAATACCTTCATCATGACAAAACCAGTATATTTTAAGGGCTTAAGGAGTACAGGTGCCTGTCTCAAATACTGTAAAGGCCACAGATGGAACTTGCCATAAGATAAATCACCACAGTGAGAACTTCAGTTAAGCACAGAAGGGAGGAATGTGCAACAGGAAGGCACTATTCCAGGTCTGGCAGCAGGATCTGGTTAGCACATCCTGGTTAACACATCCGGACAAAAATTCCTCCTGTGGCAAACGGTGGAAAAGGAAGCACCTGTTCACCCATGTATCACCCCAAGTTATGGAATACCATCTGTGACCATCCCGTGCTCCCTGGAACTTGGGCTCTATGGAAGGGGTACCCAGGATGCCAAGTGAAGAAGAACCAACAGGATGGTGCTTGATCCATAGCTGGTGACTCTCTTCTGCTTGATTGCACTCTCCTCCATCCTCCCCCTTCTATGTCTCTCTATTTCTCCACCTCACATTCATTGTTAAATAAAATCCGTATTGTTAACTTCAGCATATGGTCTTGTTTGCACCTTAATCTGGGCAGAGACACCTCTCACAAATCGGATCTTAACACGTGCCCAGCACTGCTTATGCTCCCCCATGCAGAATCACAAATTTAAGTGGGTTTAAGAGCCTCCTCTAGGTCCCCGAGACCCAACTTCTGCACCACAGGAACTCCTCACTAGCTCATCATTTCCCTTCAAGTTAATTAAGCAGAATCAGCTTGCAAATGATCAGTACAGAGCCAGCTGGGACCAGCTGCTCCTGCCTCCTCTCCAGGAGGGATAGGAAGGAAGTCAGAGGCAAACACACACAGGCAGCACAGCACAGCTGGGAGATGCTACCACTCCTGTGATTACTCAGGCTGCTGAGTGGTCCTTCTGCATCCCAGAAGACGATGCAGCCTCCCTGCACACTGAGACTCTGCTCCAGCTCATAGCTTCCCCCTCACAAAAGCTGAGTATCAGCAGTTTGGTTAGAAACTATGTAAGAAAGGGAGAGCTGATGAACTAAAGCTATTTCACATCATCCCACTACTGAACTGCACCTTGTCCTGATCTTACAGTATTCTTCAGCACCTCCTTCCCTAACTGCACCTCTTCCTTTCCCAAAACACCAAACAACTCCCCTCACTGAATACTCAGCCAGGTTCCAGCTCAGCTGTGACCCCCAGGAGTCCAAGCATCTGAACCCCTCACATCATTTTCAGGCCAACTCTCTTTAAGATGTCAGCACTCTCTGCCCTGACACCTTCACTGTGCTCAGGCTCATTTGGGTAAAAGACAGTTTGGAAAGTGCTGTTCAGCTCATCCCCCAGGAATCTCCAAACAGCTGTAAGAGACAAAACCAGCAAGCAGACAGTTGTGCCTGTCAGAGCTGCTGTGTCAGTGTGAATGCTTATGGCAGAGGCACAGCCCAGCCATTCCCTCAGCAGTCAGGATCTGGCCACTCTGAGCTAGACACTGAGAAAATTTAATGTATGCACAAAGAGTGCTGTATGCTACTTGGCAGCCATGCCAAAGAATACTGGAGTATTTCAGTGATTAGCACAAACATTATCTCACTGTGTGAGAATAGTGGTGAACATTAATACCAGGGTTTCACAATGAAAACAAATGCCAGCTCAACACTCACCTTACATATAAAAAGTTACATGGTGAACCAGAATATATATTGTAGAGAATACCATAGGTATGTCTTAAAATTTAAATAAAATTCTTCAGGCAAAGTTATTAAGGATGATCTCTTTACATTCACCGTATAAACTGCCTGATTTTGCAGCTATTCTATATTTTTACTATGTCAGGATTCTGCTAAACATTCTGGTGTTGTATTAGTATTTTCTGGGTACTTTATCATTCAGTTACTGAAATATACTCACATTTAAAAGAAATAGTAGCTTCTGGTTCAGCCTTCAAAAAGTGAAGTGCTTGAACTGTGACATATTTCAAAGAATCTCTTTCCAGATGTTAACAGAGCATGCTCTGAATTACTGAACATGCACATGCAAAGGAATTGGGGAGCCTAGTGGAAACTATCCCCACTGTTATCTGCCACCACAACAACATTGGGTATATTTCTAGAAGTCAGATTTACCTACTGTAAATCCATCAGATGTGAAAATAAGTCAAGAATTCAGATGAGAACACACAGATTTGAGAGAGTTCTCCAGCTGTAACATGGTAGTCCATTTATGAAGCCTTAGACAGAAATAGATAATTTCAAGTCGAAGCATAAAGTAGACAAATTATTTTTTTCTTTAAAAAGTGGTTCCATTTACAAGTTTGCTTTTGTACTTGCAGAATTGACTGGTTAAGAAATAATCTGACCTCAGCTCCCAAATATTTCAATAAAAATATATGAGGATGCATTTTCTTATATAAATTAACAAAGAATCCAGTAAAATATACATGTAGTTATTTCACTGAGCACTGGCAAAGAGAATTTCCTGGGCTTGCAATCAATAGCTTAAAAATTTTCAGTTAGCTGCCTTGAAATTCTGACTTATAAAACAAAAGGACAGGAGAATGTAAAAAAAAAAAAAATCTAACTGAAGTCTAATTAAACTTTCCCCTTTTTCCATCTAAAGTTTATTAACATAGAAGACAGATCCCTGCTTTCTTCAGAATTTACCAGAAGGTATCCTCTGTGTTAGCTGTAGGAACACCTAAGGTATATCAAAGAAAATATATTGTACAATTTGTTAGCAAAACACACAGAGGGAAAAGGAGGTGAAATGCAGAAAGATATGTACTCTAAAACCAAATATAAAGCATTTGCAGTACTACCCATAACTTTTAAACAAAACAAACTTTTTCAATCATCCAAGTAGCTGTACAGAAGGTCCATTAGAGTCCCTGTACAAATTGCCAGATTTTATTTTAGTGCTGCATTTCAACATTTTGTTTAGCTTATTGGCATAAACTCATTCCTTTTCACATTTATTTTGTCAAAAATATTTTTTCACAGTTAATACCTAGTGTACACTAAAAGGACTCGAGAGTGATTTTAAAAGCTAGAAAGCATGACAACAATCAGTGCTTTACAAATGTTCTGAAACCCATGGGAAAAACAGATGTCTTTGGCTTTTAGTGAAGAGAAGACAAGATTTGGTACTTGCATTTGCTATTTTATGTGTTATTGACATTGTCAAAATTTCTCCAATGATCCCATTCTACAAACTGTACCTGCTCATTAATTCACTAAAAGCCAAGTTTACATGGGACAAACAAGAACCTGTTGCAGCATACTGGACATGGCACAGCAGACAGGCTGAAATACAACAGAATTCAGGTCATGGTGACAGTTCCGTGTGAGAATCAACGACAAAAAGCCTTTTCTGAGACTCCCATATTGCCAGAGCTGTGCTCTCATCTGTGCTCCCTGCAACCTTTACCCCCAGCAGCTTTTGCACCCTCTCTACATGCAGGATGCTCAGCTCTCCCCTCTGTTTTCTTCATGCCAAAAAGCAAGCCAGGAGCTAACTGCAAGCTCAGAAAGTTCTGCAGATCTAGAAGAAACAGCAACCTCCATGCTGAGGAGGGCAGGTAAAACATACTGCATCACAGGGTGTGGTTAGAGAGCAAATGAAGCAGACCTGTGCTTCCAATGCACAGGGTAATCCAACACTGGCTGGCAAACACACTTTATCTGACAGCTACGTCTGCCTCACCCATCCAGTCTGTCACTGTTCTGCTCCCACCTCAGGATCTTAGAAATTGGACAGAACCAAAGCAATCATTTACCTGAACTAATCAAATAGGTAATGCCATTTATTTTTAACTGAACTAATTAGCTGTTCCAATGGACTGCACAAGCCCTTAGGTTTGACTTGTAATGTTACATTTACAGGACTTAAATTTCAATTGCTTTTTTCCCTTGATTTTTCTGAAATTATGGAGAAAACAGCACTTTTTCCAGACATCACTCAAAGCTACCATAACCTATTTTCATTATGAAAGGACTGTGAGGAGCAAGATAAGCATAAGTCATTTTAAACAAGGGTAAACAAGGGTATAAAACAAGGGTAATATAAACAAGGGTAAAGGCTGGAGAGAAAGCCTGGATACTACTCCTTGCCTCGTCAGCCATCCTTAGAAACACCCAAAATAAATACATATTTCCATAAAATACTGTAGGCTGTTCAGTCCTCTTGGCACCATCATGTGAGTTGAAATTTGGAAGGAATATGGAGAAGGGGACAGCACTGACCAAGAGGTGTCAACTTAGCAAAATTCTGTGCTCCATTTTCTCCATCTCTCAATCCTCTTGCACCTATCTGAAGACTTCATGCTCGAGGTGTGCTGCAGACAAAGGCCACATTCTCAAGAAAGCACCTCATCAAGTAAATGTTCCCTGCACCAAAGTTCATTATTCATGAAAAACAGCAACTCTAGTTTGCCCATAATTCTTGAAACTTGAAATCTCAGCTTTAAATGTTCAAACCACAGTTCAAGAAGTGTAAAGTAACCTCAACTAAATTAATATATAATGTTGGTGATGTGAAAGAGAAACACTTATAGAAAGACTAACAGAATAGTCTTTGAAGTGGTGGTTAGACAATGACTTTTAATTAGTTTGGTTTTGGTTTAGATACTAAGGAAAAGAGGAGAAAGGCAGCCTGGAATTAATCTCGAAACAAAATACTATTTTTTCAAGGTTTGATATGACATCATTAACACAGCATAGGCTATAACTTCTTATCTCTGGGCTTACACAACAGAGTTTATTTGGCCTTTCTCTGGACCAGCTGTTGTTTTTTCCATTCCATTTCTCCACTGTATTTAAAATACCAATCACACTAGTGAGCTCAAAGAAAAAACCACATGCTAGCATTTTGAGGGGCCTCCTTGTCCCTGGCTGAGGCCAAATGTCTTGTATATCAGATGATGTTACGAAGCAATACAGCCTTCAAAGGCTCAGTCCCAACCCTGCTGTGCTTCTGCCACAAACATCAGCACTTAAAGCACAGCTCTTACAGATGAGGACTTCCCCCTGAAGAAGGAAAGGGGTTGGTCAGTTACCAAAATGAATTATGCTAATATGACATATTGAGAATCTTAAACACATACTGCTGTTAACATTTTCTATCCTTAGAAGCAAGTCCTGATAACAACATTTTCCAGCCTCACGACATTTTGAGAGATGGCTGTTGAGGCTCTCCTGCTCCAGCTGGGCACACAAGATTTAATTTGCCTGCCTGAGCCACTGAAGAGGCACCCGTACACAGACAACAGACACTGAAGCAGCAGAGCAGGGACAGACTCAGTCCAGTAGCTGGGGACAGCAGACAGAGACATCTGTAAAATCCTAGAAGGAGAAAGGGAAGGAACAGCATAAACCACATCATCTCAGGGGAGGCAGATCTCTGAGGCAAGAGGTTAATAACTCCTGCCACCAGGCACCTTGCATGAGCTATCCTGCTGGGATAACACCAGCTTCAGGTGAGCTGTGGCACACTCAGCTCTTTGTGAATACCACTGCAGGGCTAAAGGATGTTTCCAGTTTTAGCCAGTTTTGAGGGTGACTTTTTATTTCAGTTTCCTATTAGGCACTCATTCTCAGAGGCACTATAACCTTGGACGTCATAAGCCCATTAATTTATTTGCATTTGTGTCATGCATGGACTGGAGCTTCACCAGTAACACCAGCTTTAATTAATTGAATTCCCTGTGTTCACTACCTACAGAAAACTATCCTTCACAGACAGGAGCAACTGTAGCTTCCACACTAAAATGCCAAGGAGTTTGAAAGTGTTTGTTGAGAACTGGGTTTGAACTTTGAAATTTTTACTCCTGTGGAAAGAGAATCAACAAAGCCCTGCCAACAAAGCAAGCCTCTGCTTTTTTCTAAATGACGATTTCAGTTTTTATTTGCAAAAATTCCCTGGCTCCTATTTTCTCCAGGAAGCCTTAAGATGATCAAGGTATGTAACTGCATTGGACCAGAAAGTGGGAAAAATGCAGGTTTGCCTGAAAGAAACATCTAGTTCACATTAATCATAAAACAGTAGGATTAATTATAGCTTAAGGAGAGAAAAATATTTAAAAAAAAAATAATGATGAACAAAACCAAGTTACAGCCCTAAGCTGAGGAAAATGTTGTTTAGTAATTAACTCCCCAATATAAAGGTTATCTCTGTTTGGACAACTTTTAGCTGCCTGTAAATGCTACCAGTCCAGGCTTTGCAGGAAACTCCCTTCTTTTACTGCTCTTCTTTCCTGTGACCTCCCTGACAGACAAAATTTCAGCTCTCTCATCATCTTCCATTTACTCTGAAGGAAGACCTGACTGACAGAAGCACCTCACTGTGGGCAATGGATGCAACTGGCATGCTGAAAAGAAAATACCACAAAGCAGAGAGTGGTACAGTGAATATTTTATCTGGAGAATGTCAGACACATAATGTCAGGCAAATCATACAGAAAATGACAGGAATTATCCCTTGTTAAAACCACAGTATTTGAAGGAAGAGTTTGATTCAAATCCAAACCTCCCAGAGCTGAGGAGAACCCAGACTGGGGGCTCAACTGACAACAGTGCAGATCAGAGAGGAAGGAACTTGATTCACCTTGTTTTAAAGTTTGGACAGGCAAGAAACTTGCTGTTAACTTCAACTTTGGCAGAATAGGAGACAGGCTGACATTGTGTTTTAACTATATTTAAAAAGTATTTAGCATAAAAATATCTCTCTCTGTAGCTGCAACTCAAAAGCTTTTCTGCAGAAGAACAAAATATTAGTCCAAGACATTTTTTACAAGAAAGATTAATAAAGGACATAAAAGCTTTGGACTTTTTATTTTGCACAAACATTATTTTTGGGACAGTGCTCCTTGACATTGATTAGAACAGCTTAGAAGAGACTTTCTGTAGCAGTCTAATTTATGTGTACAAAGACCTCATCACTGCTGTTTAAAAAGCACAGGAGTATCTATTTTTTTCAGCTAAGACACCTTATTATGCTGTTTGCTGAAGTAAGTTAGGTTGAGTATTTGCAAGAGAAAAAAGTGGTAACTCTAAACGAGATCATGGGGGGAAAATTCTATATTCTCTCCTATGCTCTTTCATAGAGAAACCTGGGCATGCAAGAAAACAGTTCCACAAAATCTTCAAACAAGTGCAGTTTTAAAGGGTAGCAACTAAAAGCATTTTCTGTACCTATCAGCATAGCAATTTTCGGTTCACCTTTCTTTTTGCATAAAGATGGATGTCTGTTTCTTTGGGATAATTCCATTTTTTAGAAAAAAAACAATGTGTGTAATCTATATGACCTTTCAGTGAACAATGTCTCTCCAGCCTGTTATTTACATGGTTTATTTCAGGACAGTACAAAAATAGCACAGGGGTGCAGAATATCTGTGCAGCCCAAGCAATTGTGCATGGTGTGGGATAAATGGAAATGGAGCCCCACTAATCCTAAAAAGGAGGGAGCTTGCAAGTTAACTAAAGCAGTAGTGGATAGAAAAAGTAACCTCCCAAGTTAGGAAGTTCCTCTCATTTCCAGCTAACCATAAAGCTAAAATCTGTGCTTAGAGGAGTATGATGAATGCCTTTGAAGTACAAGTGTTCCAAACACACAAAATGGGTCCAAGTTCAGGCAGCTGCTGGGACTCTGAGAGTGGAGAACACAGCCACAAGCAAGGAGTGGGGAAGCTGCAAGGACATAGAGTTTAATGCAGAAAATCTGAACTCAGACACCTGTTTAAAGTGGGTCATCTACAACATGAGGCTCATCAAGGATATTCAACTCCAGAGAGACTAATTTTGGATACTGAGTTCATCAGCCCCACAGAAGGAGTCCAGCACTTCCAAGAAGAAATAGAAATCTGTGATCTGCCCAGAAATAATAAGATAATTGTAGTTTCTTATTAGAAGGTTTAAAGGGAGTTCATTATGACTGAGAAATCTGGCCCTAACCTGACAGAAGGCTGACCATCTCTGCCAACACTACTCCTTTAATTGATCAAGTGGTCTGAGCAAATTTTCAAACTTCTGCATCAAAAGTGTTCTACCAAATGTAGCTTAGCTTTCTGCATTTTCTATTTCACCTGTAAAAATGTTTACAGTTATTCAAGGCTATTGTTATTCTACAAAAGGGAAAGGTATGAATATGTAACAGTTTAATTTTAAAGTGTATTATTGCTCTCCTAGTGAATACTGCTGCAATTCAACACTTACATTACCAAGGCGTTTGTTTACCAAATCAATTGCTAAACTCAAGAAGTGCAAAGCCTCACACACAGTTTGATAAGAAAAGCTATAGGTACAGAGCAAGAGCACATTATATTCCCCTCAGACAGTACCCAGTTAGACATGCTGAATTAAGTTAGCCTGGATGCAGACTGAGATTCCTCAATCTGATGAGTAGTTAAGCAGACTTTCAATAAAGACATGGAAGAGACCACAGACTACTCCTAAAACTACAGAAAAGCAAGTACAGTGAGCAAGCATGGTGTAGCAAACACCATTTCTTTCCAGTGGCACAGTGACTGAACAGGAAGACTAGTGAATCACAATGAAGAAAAACTTCTCCCTCCTTATAGGTGTGATTCATATTATTTGGAAAATAGCTTGTCACAGAACTTTAAATTTTATTCAGTCTTTGAGTGAGGTAGTGTATATGATGCCTTTGATGAAGACAAGGACAATCATGACCTTGTAACAACAACCCTGTGTTGCCACATTTTTCTCCCTCACCTCCTGCATAACACAAGCACTTATGAAATTCACCTTGCTTCAGTTCACAGGAACAAGAGAAATACGAAGTGAAATTCCATCAGTAAAGAAAAGAAAAAGCAAAAACAATCAGGGACTGGGAAAGCAGGTGCCAGCACTCTGCCAGCATTGAGCCATATCAGCACCAACTTCAATCCACTTGGGTAAACCTCTAGTTTTGACTCCTCACTTGTTCCTCTGGAGAGGAAGAATGGCAGAAAAGACTATTTTATTCCTTTCTCTTCTACCTGTACTGAGAGCAACTAAAAAACCTCCAGTGCATTCCTGAAAACCAAAAGAAAGCTGGGAATCTTTTGGTTTCATTCCATGAGGTTGACTGGGGAAAGAGAAGTGTTTTGATATCAGTTAGCAGCAATTGTCTCATTGACTGCTATGATAAACCAATTCTTATGTCTTTATTTCCCAGGTGCCCCATCTCTGAAATGCTAAATATAGCTCTCTGCACAAGGAGGCATTCACTTTTTTCAGTTCAGTGCAAACTGCTTTGGAGATGAGAGATTCTCTGTGTTCTTCTGCAAGATGTTTTCTTCGTTGTTTCTGCTTTAAAATATAGGTTGTTCTGACTGAATGTTCCTATTTGCTCTTTTTTTTTCATGACAAGTGTCTCATAAACAGCTTAGAAGAGCCAGTTCTAGGCTGAACAGAAAGAACAGCCATGCAGGGAGAAAGGTGCTCTTCCCTAAACTGAGGTTGAATTAACCTCAGTTCTAAATTTTGATGTGCCAGTTTTACCATCCTATGAATAATATTCTCTGTGTCCTGGGAAAACCAAGCTAATTAAGCTGAATTATAACTGATGTAATAAAATAAAGGATAAACAAAGACTAGGAAAATATCAGCAACTATATTTAAAAGCGACAGAGCCTCCACCAGGAGCTTACAACCAGGAGCTCAAGCAAAGCTGCTTATATTGGCCACAATGTCCTTCTAAAACAAAAGATAGGTTGTCACTTGAGAATAAAATACTGCCCTGGGATTTTTTCCCTTCCTTCTTGCAAGTGATTAAACAAAGGATTTCAGGGTCAAAAGCCATTATTACTAGTCCATCCTGTACACTTGCAAGCACAAAAACTGAAGGGAAGCCCTTGACAGTATCAAGTTAATAATCAAAAAGCAAGACCATGATTGATAAAGTCCTGCAGTCAGACATAGGAAGTACAACACGTAGTCATTGTCTGAAACAGATTAATGGCATTTTAGACTTCTGTTAAAATTATGTCATCATCACTCAAAATACTTAAAAATCAGTTTTGCACAGACAACGCTCCTGTGCTCCTTTAGCTCCCCCTCCCCTCCTCATCATTTCACACATTTCACACAGCAGCCAGACTCTTCTGTCAGCTTTATCCCATCACAGCTCGTTTTGGAGCAAAATTGCTCCAAATGCAAAAAAATCAGTTTTAAGATTTGTAACTTCCCTACAGACAAGGAGCTGGAGGTCCATGTCAAACACAAACTAATCCTAACTTCTGATCTATCAAATACTTCAATGCCAAAATGAGGGTAAAATATAAGACAATTTTTGTACACCTATAGCTCCAATTAAATGTTCTCAGAGATCTATTTTAATACCCTAAACCTTTCACTCCTCTGTGATAAATCACAGCCTTCTGCAGCAATCACTGAGCTGCAATCTGAATAAAAACTGACCAACAGCAACCTGTCTTCTCTCCAGCCCAAGGAAAATATGTCCACCTGTTTGTATCAGTCCCCTCTTAGTAGCACTTAGGAAGAGTTTTATTACATCACAGCATTTTCACTTGCAAACTTCACAAAATTTTTTTCTATTTTGAGGCTCACAAACAAAAACAATACCTTGTGACAGGCTGCATGAAAACAAGCAGAAGAAATGGGAGATCACCTCTTTTTCTGTAGGATAATTTCTCTTCCCTTACATTATATCTCAGAGCATTGTCAAGTTTTGAAATAACCTATTTAGAAGAATAAAACAAATTCCCAGATCCTCAGTTTCCTTTCCTGTGGGCACAAAGGAATAGACAGGTTTTTTATAAGGCATAGGGACACTTTTCATTTATATTTTCTGCTACTTCTCACACATATTTCAAATGGTACAGTAAGACAGGTGCTAGCAGCGTCCAGTATTGTTATGCTACTTTCAAGATTAGCAACTCAGTTTTGCATGCAGCTAATGACTGAGTCAGCTGGCATTTGCCTGAGCAGCAAGGGAAGTGTGCAGCACAAGCATAATTTTATTCTACGTCATTTACTGTGATGACTTTTCTCCAAGTATCTGAAACAGTTAAAGATAATACCAATTATAAAGTAATTGATGTAATCATTACAAGACTACAGGAAAGTCACTGATTCTAAAGTATTATTGCACATAGGTAAGAGAGGTAACAACCAGGTTGGACCCTGGATATTCATGCAGCTGTTGCTACAGTAAAAGTTATAAAAGTTGTTGTTGCACAAGGCTTCTTCCAAGAGACACAGATCTTGCATCAAAAAAAACCAAACCTGGAAAAAGACAGCACATGAAATCAGCATCCTCTACCCATTCCTCTCACAGTAATTCCTGTACCTTGATTTTGTCTGCACAACAAGTCTTTATATTCCTTGCCTGACAGACAGGTTAGTTTCTGACTAAAAGATTTCTATTATTACCATTCAACTCTGTTCACTGACTCATAAGCATTGAGGTGATTCAACTTCTTCAATCAAAAATCACCACTACACTTTAACCTGAATACACATCAAGCGTAAGTCACAGAAATAACTCAAGCATCTTAAACTCAAGTTTAATTTTTAAAAGCCTAACAAATTCAGAGTTCAAATAAACAAATGCAGACACTGCATGATGAATCTCAGACCACAAGATTAAAATATCTGAGCACCAGTTCCATCCTCATCAGCAGTTGCTGAGGGTTGAAAACACAAAATGAAGTTTAACCTATAAAACAGAATTGTTTTTATAATTAGCTGTGAACTGCAAATTGAAAATGCCTTGTCTTGAAGTGATACCAAAAGGCATTAAAGGCATTCTAAGTTATCTGTTATGTCATGTTGGTATACAAGCTTTCTAGCACCAGCCTCAAAAGCATGAAGTACATGAAATCCCAAAAAGGTGGCAGAGTCAACTTACTACCTTTAAAATTTATTTATGCATTATTTATTAAGTATTCACTAAAGTCTACGTAATGAATATTTTTGGCACAGAAAGCAAGAATTGTATTCCCTTTTTATTCTGTATTTTACTTCTAACAAGAGCAACTGCTCTGACAATGCTGAGTATCAACAGAAGATGACACTGAATTCGTTCTTTCTTTCTTCTACCCTTGTTGAAGAAAATGAGAAGAAAAATGTACTCAGAAATGAGATAATAAAACACAGAATGGCATGCTTTGGAAGGGATCTGAAAGATCATGTAGTTTCAATCCCCTGCCATGGGCAGGGAGGCTGCTCAGACCTCCATCCAGCCTGGCCTTGAACAATTCCAGGGATGGTGCATTCACAACTTTTTTAGACAACTTGTTCCAAGCTTCATCACCCTCCAGATAAAAAATCTTTTGTTAATATCTAAATCTAGTCTCTTGCAGTTTAAACCCATTTCCCCTTGTCTTATCATTCCAAGCCCTTGTAGAAAGTCTCTCTCCATCCTTCTTGCAGGCTGCCTGCTGGTACTGGAAGGCCACAGTTAGCTCACTCCAAAGCTTTTTTTTCTCCAGGGTGAAAAATGTTCCATCCCTCTGATCATCTTGATGCCTTCTCTGTGCTCACTGCAGCAGGTCCCTGTCCCTCCTGTGCAGGGACCCCAGCTCTGGCTGCAGTGCTCCAGGTGGGTCTCACAGAGCAGAGCAGAGGGGCAGAATCCCCTCCCTGCCCTGCTGCCCACGGGGCTCTGGATGCAGCCCAGGACATATAACACACAAAATAAATGTTAAGGCCTTTTGAGAAATCTATGATTGTTATATTTATATGCTGTCACACAAAGGGAAAAAATATAATTCAGGAAATTGTTTTACCCCCAAGCACTTTTCACACTGATTCTTTAACTTTTATGACAGCCAAGATTACTGTTTGGTCAAAATCAGATATTTCCTCTAAAGACTGACTTGCTTAGTGAAAAATAGAAACATAAATTATAGCTTACTACTTTGTTAGTTCATAAGACACTACCTTTGTTACCTTTGTTTGCCTGCAACATCATGAACATACTATCACCAGAAACAATTCTGTCACTTTGGAATGAATAACATCAGACAGGGAGTTTAAATTGACAAGCCTATTAGAGCAGACTTAGCTAATCTAAGTGATGCAGGGAAATTATGCTCTTTTTTTACAGTGCCCAGTAGAGCCAGTCTTTTTCTGTCTCATTCTGCATGACTTTGAAGAAGGATACAAGAGGCAAAAAGTGAGAGATAGAAAGAAAATAAGCAGATCACACAAAACAAGGACACAGCATGTTTCTGAGGATCTCCTATCTTCTCTCCACACTTAAAATTAATGCATACAGATATTATTTCATAAATACATTATCCCATCCGGAAAAAAAACCTGGAAGACAGTAGACAAGAACAACTTCCTCATTCTTCACCGGGAAATCTAAACTAATTTCTCCTGTCTAGCCCAGCAGTCACCAGAAGGAATGAAAACTCAGGCAGCTATTTGAAATTGGCACCAGTATAAACATCACCTTTAGATACTCCTGGTTTTTCAAACCTAAGATTATTTTCTGTTAAGTAGATAAATATTTTTACTTGATGAATAATAAAATGGAGCAGCATTCATATTAATTCTTAAGGCTTCCCCTTAATTTTACCTTCCCAGTATCACAGAAGATTGAGTAACTCCCCTATCAGCTTTCTCATGGTTTTCCCATTACCATTTTGCACTACCTTGGGCCAGGAAGCAAGAAGTACAAATACAGGAGGGTCAAGTTGTCCTTTGCTTCTTTAATTTATCAATCCATATTACACAGCAGTAAAACTTCACCAGCAGTCATGATTGGAGACTAAAAACTCCTACATTCTTTCTTTCATTTCCCATTCCTGGAAAGGAACAGATTTCTCTTAAACCACTGACCTGTGAAAGACAGAAACACATTCCTGTGTATTCTGCAGCTCTTTGTACATAACTCAGGCCTTAGGTCATGTAGGCAATTACTGATTCACCCCTACCAATTCTATGCCTGTCTAAAGTTTGGTGCAGACTCAGATTCAAGTCCTCAAAAACCAATACAAAATCTGTACATCCTTGGTGTGAAATAAATTAAGTAAATTATTTTACTAAATAAAGGAACTCTGTATTTTATTTAGTATATTCATTTATACTAAATAAAGGAATTTTGTAATTTTGAGATACCAACTACCCTCTACATAAGCTCTTCCCTTTCAGCATGGTGTATTAGTTTGTTTTCACAAAAGACATGATCCTGACTATAACTGCACCAATATTTAAGTTATTTTTACTTAGACTTCTAAAAAAAAAAAAAATAATAAATCTTGCTGTTGATGCCCTGTACTTCACTCTCAGGATAATTAAAAAAAACTCTTAAGTAATCAGCTAACAATCACAGAAAATCTAGGAATCCTAAATTCAAACCATGGATTAGAGGGGAGTTATTTTATGTTGAAGAACTCGCATGGAGTGAGAATATTTTATTAAAAATAATGCTGACTGCAAATCTTGTCATCTCAAATTTCCCTCAAGAATTCAAGTTTCAAACTCACTGAACAGTTCTGTTTGCAGAAAAATTGAGGGGTAGGAAGGATCAATGACGTGATAAACATATCCCAGTAGTCATAAGGAGGATTTAACTTTTCAGAAAGGAACACAGATGGGTGGCTCCTGTGGTGTTTTGATTGAGATGCTCTCATTTTGCATAATCTTTTCTTACAGAATTTTAAAAAGCCTGGCAGAAGGAAAGGCACACGCCACTGGGAAATAGCTGCTTAAAAAGATTCAGAAAGCAAATAGGCAGAAATCCAGCAAAATTAGTACCATTCAGACCACATGCTTGTTCCTTTTCCATCAGGATGGCCCGTCTTCTCCTTACAGCATTTTGAAGGTTATTTGCACCATAGACAATATGGGGATGGGGTGTTCCCTCCTTCTGTGGATGCTCTTTAATTGGCTCTATGAAGTAATCCCCATGGGGCAGATGGAAATATCCAGTCTGAAAATAAGCACAAAAGAGTTAGTATCTTCTGTCCAGTACTAGAAGTCAAAAAGAAATATACTCTTCATACCACCAACCCCAAGCTTTCCTCATAAGCCAGTCATTACACTGGAGAAATAGGAACAGTTTTTATTTTGCTGCATACATCTAGGTTGTTTCATACCTCACAGCCATTACAGTCCAAAGGGAAACACAAAAAATACCTCATTCCTAATAACCTGAAACTGAGGCAAAGACTCTCATATTTTTACAAAGCCACTAAAAGGTCAAAAGTTGATTTGCCAAACATGATGCACGAGGAAGAGCTGCATCTTGTTCTTCTGGTGTTTTGCATCCATTCCCTGGAGATCAGGACTGGAATAGAAACTGCTTCATAAGTGCAAATCGAAATTCTGCTCCCAGCTGCAGTCCCACAATCAATTACCCAATCCATCAGGTGGTCTGGACTGTGTGGTCCATGTTTGACTTGGACTATAAACCCTCAATGGCCCCCAGGCCAACACTACAATGGAATAAATAAGTAGTTTTTCATGAATTAGCAAGCCATTCAGAACATCCAGTAGATCAACAAAGGCTGCAACATTTCACATGCTGAAACTCTTGTGCCAGCCTCCCTGCTTTGCCTAAGCTACAGAGCCCTTAACACCCACCTGGACTGCACAGGATCCTTTTACACCTCACTCTGCCATGATCCTGGACACGCTTCCAAACAGGTGTGGCCTTGGTCTGTTGTGTCTCAGCATTTTGGCAGGGACTGCAAACATTGCAAAACCATTCATTGCATTGCCCTTCCATGTCAAGAAGTATGGAGCAGTACTAAATCTAAAAGCAAAGGATCTACTGACAATCCAGACCACACTGGGGGTGTGACAGGAGGCTGGGCTATTCCAGGCTTATGGCTTTGTTTCCCTTTCACTCTCTTGCTGTGGTTAGTGCACCTCTTTTAGCTTATTCTGGAAGAGGGAAAAACCACAGTAACACGCTGTCCCTGGAGCTGCTGCATTCAAACATAGACTGACAGACAAATTTTAAAATATTTTTAAATACTCCAAAGCCTTAGAGTTTCTCTGGATGGTTGGGAAAGCTAGTATGAGGGTAAGGATATGAAAGAAATCATATGAATGGAAGAAAAGCACTCTTATAAAACTATAAAATAACCATGGGCTCTATGTACAAGGAGACAAAAGGCAGCTCAGTGAGACACCTTCTGCCTCCACACCAATCACCACAGCCCCAGTACAGTGAACTTGTACAAATAAATAACTATGACTGTCATTTCACAGTTTACCTAACAGTTCTGAAGATCAGAAACTCTTTCTTTCCAATTCAAGTCTAAATTTTAAAGCCAGAAGCTGGCACTGGTTTGAAGCAGTGTTTATACCCCTAAAGCATCAAAGGTTCAGGACTCATCACATGTGTTTGTTCATCTGGGATTACAGCTACTGCCTGTATGGGTTTTGTTTCACTTTTAAGAAAAGAGAGATTGAGACTTCTAATTATTAAACAACAGACAAAAAATCCTCATGTTTCTTTTTAATGTTAAATCAAGGCATAGGACCAAAGTCACACCATAGAAGCAGCAGTTTTATCCACATTCATGTTGGATAAAACTGGCAGGCAAGAGGGAATCCATACAGTAAAAATGCATCTACAGTGGTCAGACTGGGAAATCTTTGATGTGGCTTTCCTCACGTTACCCAGGGAATCAAAGCACCTTCACAAATCCTTGCCCATTCCTTTTCATTCCACAGGGTTCAATCTTTCCTGGATATTTGTAATTTGTGACTGGATTATTTTATTATTTTGTGGGGTTTTAAGCCAGTTGGGACCAGGAAAAACTAGCCATCTTCATTTGCAGACCCTGAATTTTTAGAGCAAGTGGCAATAGTCGCTGGATTATTGTGTCAAGGTCTATCTGCAACAAGAAAGGCTAGACAATTCTATAAAAGGTGAAGTAAGCCTGTCAGTGAAAACCTCAAGCTCCCTCATCAATGCTTGCACTTAAAATTCAGCTATCTATCCAAGCTGTATGGAGCAGGGAAAAAAGCAAAACTTCAAAACTGTAAAAGCTCATTTCCAGCACATAGGGGCTTTTCAAAAGCTTCCAGAGACTTCCAGCACTTACTAAACTCTTGCTTTGCATTTGCACTTTCACCCTGCACAGGCTACGCCCCAAGAAATTAAATGCTGACACCAACTGAGACCAAAGGAAAAAAAGACAAATCTTCACATTAAACTTACTTCAAAGCACTGAGGACTGGCAAAATTCCCTTTGCTGATTAAATACATCTTTAGTTTTGCTCTTCATAGCTGTTCTTTTCTGACTTACAAATATAACAGCAAGAATTTTCATTTAAAGTCCATAAGATTTCAAGCTATGTAAATACAATATAAGCTCTTCTGTGGGGTTTGCAGCTTCACCTGCCTTTGAGTGCATTCATAGAGTGTCAGAACACACAATGGAGGGCAGTTACAAAAGCCTCATCAGAAAAAAAAATTCATATTTACATTTATGAAAGGGTTTAGTTATCACCACAGAAAAAAACACTGCAGAGAAATTTTCCTCATTTGAACTTCCTTATGAAAAGCTACTATGTAATAAAACAACAGAAATGGTCAGAAAATAGGGGTGAGAGAGAGTGTTTGTTTGGGAGGTATGTGTTTCCCTCAAAGCCTATGGGTGAAAATCTACAAATCTACCACAGTATTTTTTTACAAGCTGTTGTTCTCGCCTCTTTCAAAACTCACTCTGTGCCCTCAGATTCTGACATGCTGTGGCTGCAAATGATTACCATACTGTATTTGGGAATGCTGCTACCTCACATAATGGGATTTTTAATTCATGTGCCTCATTATTTTGACACAAACATCTCCCTGAACACATCACATCTCCTACATCGCATGTCACTTGCCAAAACGATAATGATGATCCTGGGACACTTCTGACCTAAAGTTTTCAACCAACTGTTTTGATTTTCCGTAGAATCTGCATTTTCCAGTGGAAAGCACATACTTTTCACATATTTCTTTCAGTCAAAAGCTTGGGGGTTTGTCAAAATACATTTTCTGGCATATTTTTTTCAATCAGTTCCATGTGGGAAGCTGAAACTGAGTCCTGTGGGAAGGGAAAGAGCAGCTTTACCCTTGAATATGGTTTTGAAATTGCAATACTAGCCCAGACAGGAGGGCCTAGAATTAGTGAGTGTTTGTCAGGAGAAAAAGGTAAGGAAAAAACAGCAGTAGTCTAAAGTTACAATAACTCAGAATGTTAACAAAAATGCTCCCAAAAAATTAAATAAATAAATTAAATAAAAAATCTGTAGTGAGAACAGTGAATAACTCCCTGAAACCAAACAATATTTCTGACAACATATTTCATACAATATTTTTGACAAAATGACAGTGACAGAATCTGAAAATAAGTGACTTTTAGAAGCAACATGAAACTAAAATAAGAGGACAAGATCCTGGTTTTACCTTTAGGTACTTTGCTCCAGGCATTTATTATAACTGCAATATGGTAAGAGAAATTAGGTTTGAATACAAAAATTAAAGAAAAAATTGTGACATATGACACATGCATTACCAGAGAACTGCAGCTGCAGATAATCTAAACTCAGCTGGTGAAGTAAATTATCTGTTAACATTACACAACACGCTAGATTTATTTTATCTAATCACTTAGCTCCTTTCTGTATGTCCCTTCTTCCCCCAGGGTTGGTTTTTTTTTTTTGGTGGGTTTTTTTTTTTTTTTTTTTTTTTTTTTGTGTGGGTTTTTTTGGTTTGTTTGTTTGTTTTTGTTTTTGTTTTTTGGTTTTTTGGGTTTTTTTTTTGTTTTTTTGTTTGTTTGGTTGGTTGGTTTTTTTGTTGTTGTTTTTTTGTTTTTTGTTTGTTTGTTTGTTTGTTTGTTTGTTTGTTTGTTTTTCTTAAAATTTCTCCTATGTTCCTATTTCAGCCAAAAGAAAAACCTGGCATCCAGATGAGATTTTCCCCCACATCCTCAGAAAGAGCTAGAAAAAAATACACCTGCCGTGATGTTGCACAGAACAGAAAGAGGTTGGGGTTTTTAGGTCCTGAGCAATTTGATGAAAGACTTTTATAAACATTACCCACAAAAAAAGAGAGCACTCTAACTCTTACCCACTTCTACAGAAAAAAAAACTATACCTTTAGCACGACTTATTGAAGAAGGTGTTATGAAACTGAAAAACAGCCTGAAGGTTTAACACAGATTTGGTCTGAAATTCACTTATTTTTAGGACAAAGTAAGTAAAAGAATAGAATACTGTCATTCCTTGATTTTTACATTCTTTTGTCGCACTTGCTATAATATTTTAGGAACTGCCACCTGGCCAGAGGTGCAGAGTTACGCCCTGGACAATGTGGGCTCAGAAAGCTCAGACACAGAAGACAAGGGGGGAAAAAATAGCCAGATTAACAGCAAGATGGACTTTTGTGGAATAAAATAAGGTATCTGGAGAGGAAGAATTGTCTGACATCCTCCAGTTACCAGGTTCCTAAGGAGAGATATCAGTTCTGGATGCTTCAGAGAGATGGGTCTTTCTGGCTGGGGGCATCATCTAGGGCCATGTCTATCAGCTACCATACAACTTACCATACAACCAAACTTAAGATACACAATCACTCAGCTGAGAGACCTGGCAAAGAATCAATACTCTGGATTATAGCACCAGGTTGATAGTGACCACACTAGACTTAATTTCTTCTTTTCACTCTTCCTGAAGGATTAAAGAATGAAGGTTATGTAGGATAAATCTCAAGAAGCTAAAGAATTAAAAAACCCCCAACTACTATAAAAACATGTAAGAGAAGCGAACAGTCCAAAATATGCCTTCATTTGCCTCTCTGCTATGCCACAGATACACTTTATTAAATAATTCTGAATCAGGTGTCACTTCTATGGACCTGGAACCCACTGCAAGCTTTGCATCTCACACAGAAACTGAGGCAGTCTAGGTACTTTCATTTCTACTGAAGGAAATTCTCTGTGAAATTAGTCTTCTGTAGAGACTGCAGATGCTCACTCGAAAATTTACAGCTTGGAACATATAATTTTAAAAGACATCTTTGTTCATGCTTCACTCAGGTCATGGCATCCTCCACTACCATCTTTATTGTCCATTCTAAAAACATTTATTACTTCTTCTATTTTGTGACTTTTCTTAAGAATGAACAGTCATGGTATCTTATTCCTACATTCACTTGTTGAATATGTGAATATGTTGCTGCAGTTATATTTGCATTGTAGGAATATCCCATCTTCTTTTCCCATTACAGAGGATCCACAAATGATGTTAATTAGCTGGCTGTGAAGTTTCTTTGAGCCTTGTTAGGTAGCATCTCTGCAGCTTTAAAATCCAGCAGTTCATGAAGAACATGAAGCTCCTACATCTCTAACTGTGCCCAGCAGCAGTCACTTCATGTTGTCTGGCTCCTTTCCTCACTCTCACTTTATATTTTTTGAAATAAGTCCCATCAGATTCATTTAAAGTTCAGATGCAGCATTAAATTCAAACAAGGTAAAACTTTTTTGCCCACTAGAGTACTAGCACCTGAACATTTTTATGGTCTTGAAAAAGAGCAAAGATAGTATTTAATAAATTTTACACAGCTCTGAGTGCTGGTTATAGTAAGCTAAAACAAGGTGCGTTTTCCACACACTAAGCATCCAGCAGGTAGATAGCATGGCACAGTTGATTAATAATTAATAAACATACTTTCAACCTCTCTTCTGTTTACAAGTGTGATTTTCACACTGCAGCTGAGACAGACCACCAAGGAGTGCCTGAAGCCCAGAGTACTCTGAAGATCTGAGGCTCATTCTGTCAATATTTCCTTTATTTCCTATATAGTTGCTCAGTTGCTGCTGAGTCCCCTGGGTCTCTGAGGGAGACATGGTCACAGTCTTTTGGGCTGCCTGGTCTGTCCAAAGGCAGTGAGGAGACACTCCACCAGCACAGCCTAGGCGCGTGGTGCCTCACCAGTGCTCCGAGACACACAGCAACCTACAGCAGCTGAATAAGTTACCTTGAGAACTAAATCCATCCAGAACTAAATATACTTTTTCCTCCTGCAAAAGTCAGTTAGGTCACCCTGGCACTGCATCAAGCAAGGACTATGAAAAAGTAATAAGGACTCAAGCTCTACCTCAGGATGAATACAATAGCAAGCTAAATACAAATTTGAAAATCAATCAGCTTTGCTATGCAGCTTGAAGGACACTCTTTGGTGAGCAGTAACATATCTTTTATGAGTTTTTTACTATTCTTCATATTTATGCTCTCCCTTTTCCCCTCATCCTCTGCTTTTATATTGGAAGATTTAATGGCAACTAGTGGGGAAAAAAGTAATAAAAGCCCCGCTGCTTTTCCAAGAGGAAGAGGCTTTGACTTTAGTCCCAAGAGGGTGAGATTATCAAGTTTTTACTTCATTTAGGATCAAAAAACAACTCAGGCAAGTGTTACGGCTCGGAGGCAAAACAAAGAGTTTGCCCAATTTCTCCAAAGACAGTTTCGGAGAGTAAGAAAGAGAAACAGCTGTTTTCTTCACAGAAAATACTCTTGGAATATCTCACTCCAATTTTTTTAATTGAATTTGTTCAGAAAGCACTGTATCCAGGGGGCTTATATTGTACAAACTGGGGATTTTTATCTCATTAATATTAAAACTGCCTTTCATGAAAATGCAAATTAACTATGTCAAAATAGTTTGTACTTCTCAGCATTTGAAATCCCCTCTGACACTTTGAATTGGAAGTTTTGAAGCTTTGATTTAGAAGCCAGTACATTTTCACAGTTTGCAAAACACATTACATTTGATGATTTAAAACCTATCTAATGCTGAAGAGCAAAGATTTAACACCAGATTGTTAAGAGGTTCCATGCCTAAACATTCCTATTAGGAATGAAAAGACAGGCAAGAGGATTCACAAAGCAGACATGATCTCTAATGACAGAGACAGAAAGCACCATGGTTGTTTTGGCTTCCTGCTCACTTACATTCTAAAACTAATTTCAAGCCAGTGAGCAGGGCAATGTTAATACTGCAGAGTTCAAACTTTATTAGAGAATAACTAAATGCAAACATTTGATCAAATGACAAGAGGCTTTGTTTCTATTGACAAGTATTGTTTGTATTACTGCGACCTACAGGACCCCCAGTCAACAGCCAGAAAGCAGAGATACAAATGATGGCAGCTGCCACAACGTGTGCAGATAGATGGAAGAAAGCACAATTATCCCATTCTCCAGTGGTTGAAAGTCTGTCAGGAACTTCACTCCTCGCAACAGCAGACCAAGGGAAGGTCACAGCCAAACTTCTTCCACTCCACAGAAATCATGATGCTTGATGAAGAAGTCTGTGAGGAAAAGCAGCATCAGAGTGACCCAGCTGTTGATGCTCTCTTCACTTTGGTCAGCCCAAGTGGTGTCAGAAGCAGACAAGATATTTTAGGTCTGCATTTGTCATCACAGGTATGTCAGGAGAGGAGAATTCTACCTATCTTTCCTCCAAACTCATGAAACTTCACAGCACAGACAGGACTTGGGAATGAATTTCAGCATGCCATGGAAGGGTTGTGCCATCACTTACTATCAGTGTCATTTCAAGGTGACCTTAAAGGCAGCCCATACTGATGCCCTCAGCCTCTAATTTACCACCATGTTTCCAGTGCCTTTCAGAAGGTGACTTCCCAGTACCAAAGAAGCAGCACTTTGACATGGGAGAATCTTCCAATGAATCCATGAAGGGTCATGGATTCTGCTCAACAACTGCAGCTTGAAACACACTGCCCTTGTTTCCAGGGTGTGTGCAAGCAGCTGCCCCGTTTCCTCTGCACAGCCTTGTGAGCCATGCTCAAGCTGCAGCTTGAGCTCCCCATCCCTGGGGAGGAATGAAGGGGAAGGGAGCTTATCAAAACCAAATACCTTACAAAAGGGGAAAATTCAGTCCCAGCTGAGGGCAGCTGCAGCAAGTGACACATTACACCAAAAAAGTTATTCTACACCACGAGCTAGTCTTTATTCAGAAAAGGACTGAAAGTAGGAACTGAGATGTGGAAGAAGAGGGGAGAAGAAATTAAATGAAACTATAAAAACAGGATTCAAACTGAGATCCAAAACTTGCAGGACAAAGTGCAGTCTCTAGTACACAGCTCACACTCAGCAGGTGCCACTCTGGGAACCAGCATGATGGAAACTGGCAATCACCACAGATGTGCTAAACTCCTTCTGGCCTCGGGCAAAGCACATGCCAGTCACTTGACTTTTCTGGTTATTTCTGTCAGCCTGAGAAGAGAGAATGATGTGCTTTCATGATGGCATCTGGCACACCACACGAGTGTTTTTACAAATCTAGTATGAATCCCAGCTCACTCTCATACATAGCAAAGCTGGAGGCTGATCTGCGTCAGCATGGGATTCAGGTCAGTTTAAAAGTACAAAGCATTTGAGTTAGCTCTAAATGTGATGCAAATCCCTCCTTGAAGCCTGATTTCTGACTGAAACTCATTCCCACTAATATGAGAGATACGGGGCACACACTGATATATCATCAAATTTACCTGTGCACACAAGACACTACAGCTCACAGGCAGAAAATTAACTTCTCTCTCAGAGCTGCAGAGAAATGACCTATACTGTGAAGTACAAGTTGTGCAAAATCCCACTCCAGTAAAAGCAAAAGCCTGCAAGACAAACTAATACTCCTCAATCTACTAAAAATCAAGTTTCTGCTCAAAACTTGGCAGGATATACTCAATAAAAAACAAATTAAATTTGATACAAAACTCAGTAAACTACTTAGACAATGACTAGCATAAAAACTCTGGTAATTTCCAGGACTTTTCTGTTGGGAGAGTGATCTGATGAAATGTCAAGGGTCTCTGAGGTGATTAATACTTTAAAGTGCTTCTGAAACTGGTGGGAAATCAACAAGTTCAACACTTTTCAGAGAAAGGCTGTGTGTAATAAGCACCTAAAAAAGGCTGAAATACATACAGTGTGGTGAAGCTGCAAGTGGCACAGACAATCTGGAGAGTTCCTGCCTTTTTGCCATAGCAATAAATGTGGGGAGCTTCAAAACAAGCAGGCAGGAAACAAAGCATGTTTTCACCCAAGTCAGGAGGTTCACATCCCTCCTGTGCAGGGACCCCAGCTCTGGCTGCAGTGCTCCAGGTGGGTCTCACAGAGCAGAGCAGAGGGGCAGAATCCCCTCCCTGCCCTGCTGCCCACGGGGCTCTGGATGCAGCCCAGTATTCAGCTGGGTTCTGGGCCAAACACATCTCTCCAGTTTAGAAACAAGGTTGTCACATGGCACAGCATCAAATGCTTTGCTCAAGCCCTGCTAGATACCACAAAAGAAAAAAAAAATCAGAAATGTTTTAGAGAGGTACCAGAAATGGCTGGATAAATTATGTGGGGAACATTAGAAAACATCTAGAAATATACCACCTGCAGCCTAGAAACAGACTGTATGTCAAGGAGATATTTCTACTTTCCAGCCATCTCTTATACCTCTTGCCAGGAATCTGCTATTTATCATGATTTCCTTCTGAAAGTCAGTCACACACTCAACAGAGCCAAAGGTCTGTAACATTAAAACTCTCCACCAAGAAGGAAATCTCAATCTATTGCTCAGATGCTATCTTTGTGAGAGGTATTTCAGTAGAAAAAGAGGCTTTTTTGGTTGAGTACTTCATTCTTTTTGCAGTCTAAAGGGCTTGTTCCTATTGCACCTTTCCATTTCCTTGAAGCTGTAACATCAGCCTGAGATAACCTCCAGGGACATCACAGCAGAACATGTGCACACCTCTGTCACATCAGGCTAATCCTTCTTGTCCCAGACTAACTTTGGGGCAGGCTGGGCATTGGGCTGACCTTGTACTGCCATTGGATTTGGATCCTCATGCAAGCAGCAACCACTCCTTTTAGAAGAGTCCATTGTACACACCATTCTTGGGAAATACAATTTTGCCTGCCTGCAAAAAGCCAATGTCTTAGTTGTACAACTCACCCATGAGTTCAAAGGATCAAAGGATATGGTTTCAGTCTAAAAATTATTAATTTAAGATTTCCATTTCATCCTGTTTTGGTATGTGTGGGTTTTTTCTTTGTAAACTATTTCTGTAAAAAAACAGGTCTTCACAGTTGAAAAATTACTGGTTTTATTTCAAACTGACAAGAATTAGACCTTCCATCAAAGTCATTCTTTATCTGCAAAGGGATTGGTTTTGCTGTTTTGGAAATACAACACTTTTTGCAAAAAAAGCATTTCATTTCGTCTTAAAAGCAGCAGTCAGCCTTTTAGGTTTGAGTGCAGTATGCCATAGCACTAAAAAAAAAGGCCAAAACAGAAAAGAATTGAGCTGTTTATCTGGAGAAAAAATTGCAGTAAAACATTCTTTGGAACCAAGCAGGTGAGGAGAAGTATTTTGCTATAATAATAAAAGGACTAATTTTCTTTCTGTTAAAGTTCCGTTGTCTTGTTTTGCTCACAGGATGTTAAAGTTTTCTCTCTAAAACTGGCATGTTTTGAAATCCTCATGATGTACCTCCTAGGAATTCAGAAACCATGAACACCCCTTAAATCTAAAAAAAAAACATCACAGATGTTCAGCTTTTCTAAGAATTCAGCTGTTGGTTCCCTTAGGACTTTCAATACTTTTTACATTACACTGATACAGTGATATGTAGGGAAACAAGCAAAAGAATAAGAAAATACTTTTTGTACAGATAAGAGAGATGTTGTCTGCAAATGACACATATTTCTCAAGACTTGCTCATGGTTCTACACAATAAAATGTTTTACTAAAGAAGTTTACATAAACACAAAATATACAAAGCATCTTCACCTACCACTCAGCATGACTCTTACTAATCTAGGAATACTAAAAATGCAAAAATTTGATAACAATGGGAAGAAATAGAAGATACTAAATATTAGTTCACAAGCAGTCCTGACAGAACTCCAATGGATTTAAGAGGTCTTCAAAAGAGAGGTGTATTTGAATCATAAACCTCCAACAGGCTTTTGTGTAGCCAGAGAACTGTTTACAAACAAACGTGATCTTAAACAGTACATATAATAAGCAATTCATTCTGCTCCCACTATCGGTTGGAGTTGCACAGGTAAATACAAGAATTTTACTGCAGAAATCTTTTCAACTGAGAAAAGAGACTGTGGCCTTTTAAAAGACATATTCTCAAATGAGGTATTTTCTACAGGGTGATGTCAGATTTTGACAGCTCCACTGAAGTTATCAGTAATGGAAATGCTATCATTGAAAAACAATGTTTTTGCACAAGGAAAGGGAGAGCTTTTCTAAGTGTGGAGGGTGTGTGTGTGTGTGTGTGTGCTCCTCTCCAAAACAATTCAAGCAAGATTTTGTCAATTAGCTGTGTTTCTTTGTCAGTCTTTTTTATTTCTCCTCTATGACAATGAAAACCAGAAAATAAACAAATACATCCCTGGCTCTCAACCTCATTGATTTATTTGCAACAGGAATGGACCTGACAGCATACATCACACAACAAACTACATGTGGATTCCAAAGGCAGTGAATAATCCCCTCTAGGCTCAGAGGAAAACACATGCATTGTTCCCATCCCTTCTATTGTCACTTTAAAATATGCATGACCATACTCTATGCTCAGTACTCAAAACATGGCAGCACTTACACATCCGAAACTCAAATTTTGTGTGAGAAGACTCTGAAGACAGGTTCTGCCAGAGCAGAGGCAGAATCACAGGGTTGGTTTAGTGTAACTGGCAATTAAAAATCACTTTTGGGAGGCTTCTTTCCCCACTGCTGCTGGCTGCTTTCTAATAGCTACACCACCTAATCCTAGGATACACTTTCTTCTGTCCTTCTACAGCCAAAAATAGTTGCTGTTGGGCAGGAGATCTCTGGATTCTGCCTGATTTTCTTCAAAAGATGGAGAACTCACACGAATCTTTTTACAGTTTCAATAGGTGAGGACAGCAGCCACCCTCCCACTGTGCCTGCCCAGACCTCTCCTCCTTTGGCTCTGGACTTCCTTGTGCACTTACTGCCCAAACTGTCCAAAACTCCGTGTTTGGCTTCCTCACATAACGTGATCCCATTAATTTAGCACAGTCTCTGATTATCTTTCACTAAGAAGAATTAGAAAAACATATAAAGATAAGATGCTTTTATCTTCGGTCTCCTTAGTTTTCAATCTTTTCTAATGTTTTTTTCCACAGTTCAAGTCTCAGCCTTTATCTTCTGAGGTTCCAGGAAACCTGTTGGGATTTGATTGTCTGATATCCTTAAACAATAATCCTGCTAATTCAGGAAGACTGTAATACAGCTGCAGAAGTGAAATACTAGCTCTAGCTCCAGCATTTGAAACCATGTTCAGCTCTCAGCCACAGCAATGTGTAGTAGAGAATGCAAGCAAATGAGGGATAATCAAAAGATACAGTTACACACACACACATAGATTAAAATCAAGAACACACAAAACACTAGAAGTACAACAGGCATCTCAGTAGGATCCCTGCAATTACAGAAGATTTGAGCAACTGTGCACTACAGCTACACTAGAACTAAGAACTCTTAGCACAAATCAACCCTCAACTTGCAACAAATCTTCTGACCTTTGTCTCATTCTACTGGTAACATATAAACACAAAAAAGTCAGTTGAACTGAATTTTCAATCCTTCAGATGGAATATTTGCTAAAAAAATATGTATATATACTAGTCCTTTTCAAACTGTAGAGAAATTATTCTCCTCTACTGCCATAGACCTTTTAGAAATATCAAAGTCCTGCTTGCATGTGTGCCTGTATATGTAAAAGAGACAGACACAGAGAGTATCAGTCAATATTACTGATCCACTAATACAGATTCTTCACACATAAGGAATCCATATGGATTCTTGAAGAATAGAGTGAAACACACAAATTCAAATTACCTGTAAGACTAACAGCCAATAAAAAAAAGATTCAACACTAATATTAGTCACACTAATACCCGATAGCAAACACTGCCTCCTTGGTGACACACACCATCTGCACATTTTAGGGCCACTCAAAGAATTGCCAGCATGAGTTTCTGAACTGAAAGGCTCAACAAACTCTCAGAATCAAACAGAACCCTTCATTTCTTTTGCTGAGAGGAAAAGTTTGAACAGCAAAATGCATATCTAAGATAACGTCTTCCAAAGGAAAAAAAATCCCTTTCCAGTCTGCACTCATCCTACTGCCTTTTATTCCACACTCACAGTCTCATAGCATTTTCGGGTGATATTTATGCAGAACCTACCACAATGCCTGTGACTCAGACACACAGCACTACTGCCATGTGAATTATTAGTCTTTATAACAATAACAGTAAAAATGAGTAATACCCCACATGAGGAAGGTTTATTTTATCGTTCAGGCTCCCTATAGAGAAATGGCTTGAAAAACAATCCAATAAACAATACCATATACACTCATTTGCCACAATGAGATGCACATGTGGGTTTAGAGACCTCCCTGTGAGTCTCAGAAACAAAAAAATCCATGTTACAGCCAAAGCTACAAGATGTTATGGGCCACATTTTACCTCTTGAGGAACCCAGCAAACTCTCTGTGTGGTAACCAAGGCACAGTTCATTATAAAGACACGCTTCTTATGGATCTCTGTGACTGGCCACCAATTAAGTCTTCTTTTTTTTTTTTTTAAATGCCTGCCAGAGTCCAGGATCTGTTAAACATATACAGATACACAATATACAGAGGAAACAGAATCACATCAGAAAGCCAATCTATAAGTGAGAACATTATCTGTGTATTAAAGTTTGTCTGCCTGTACTTCCACAGATGCACTGACCCAGGCCACTTCTGGCCCTGCAGAACAGCAATCTATTCATCTCCTTCCAGTCTGTAACAAAGTCTGGGGTAAACCTTTTCATTCCTATTTTGCAACATTTACTACTTTTCAAACACAGTATTATATTCCCAGAAATGTTTCACAATCCCTATGCTGCAAATAAAACACAATCTTTTCTTGGATAATTGACACCAGGCATCTCTGCAAGGAGTGGAAGAATAAGGGTTTCATCATAGTCCCCTCTTCCAAGAGGACTTCCAAGGGGATTTCTAATAGGAAAGCCCGTGGACTGATTTCTAACAGGAAGGCCCAGATAGAAAAAGAATGTGTAAGCATAATAGTGAAATGCACATGAGGAGTACATTTGGATTAATTCCTATTAGATTTCTATTCAAGTTCAGACCTATCCACTTAGATCACAGCATCCTTCTACCAACATCTGGGATTTTGAAAACACATCCATTTAATAAATGGCACTTTTTGTAATTCACTATTAAAGAAGAACCTGGTTTTACAACATACAGGGGAGCACACAGAAAACATTATAATGTTCAAAGATCCTGCTGAAAAATACCCTACAGTATTTTCATTCTGTGTCCAGGTAAGTACTCTTGTGACTGCCTCCTCATGGTGTAATTATCCTTCTGACAGCCCTTTCACCAGCACTGGGTGACTCAGTTGTTCATTTGGACATGACTAAACAAATGAAAAGGCTGGGGAAGCCAGTGGTATTGCCATCATGTTTTGTTTTCATGAGCTATAGGCAGGAATCAAGTAACAAAGTTTATGCTTCTGCTCAATTCTCTTTAAAGATTGCTGTAGCAGAATTTTACTGGAGTCTGCCATCCAAGAACTACCTAAAACCAGCTGCTGAGCTAAATCCCAGTCATGTATTTTGGAAGGACAAGGACTGATTCTGAGGGCTGATAGCCTGATGTGATGAAGTTGTGGAAGCCTTCAGAGAAGGAGAATTGTAGGCATCAGGATGATTTAAGAGACTGTTCAGGCAGGTCACCTCATGACAAGTGTCTAATGTGGAGATCTGGACTCCGGTGAGACAGACTCCATGACAGAGGCTCTCTTGTTCTCCTCAAGCTGATATTCCAGGCATGCTTCTATCTCGGGTATATTTCCCAAATGCTTCTGGGGTCAGTGCTCTATGTGGGATTCCAGACTGAATTGCTGTCAAGCTGGAGATAAGCCAGAAACTTTCTAACTTTCTGAAAATGCAATGTTTAAGTCATGTTGGTGCAAGAAATAACCTTAAAGTCTCCTTTCATGCTTTGCTTCTTCTCACACTGAATGTTGCTGAATGATATGGCAGGCTCAGCAGAAGTAGGCTCTTCCCTCACTGAGACACCAAAGCATCTTTGAAAATTCAGTGACTGGAAGGGATGGGAATGGTCAAGCCCACAGAGAAGGCTGAGGAGCAGAAAGAGCTACTACACAAAGCCCTTGAGCTCACATGAAGTTCTGCTGCTGGTTCCAAGAAGAAAACCCAGTGAGGGTATTGCAACCTGCAGTGAACAGACAAGCCCACGGCTTCCATATAATTTTGTGGCATTGGAAGACAGCAGAATGTCTTGTCTCGAAGGTCTTTTGAAAAAAGGTCTTTTTCTGATCTACTGAGCCTCACAAGCAGAATGTCCTGGAACTTTCAAAGTTTCAGAGACAGGCCAAGACCCAGTGATGACTCCAGACTGAACAATTTAGCTTGACGGAAGAAGTTCCCTTAAGATGACTTTTTTTTTGTTGTTTTCCATAATAGATTCAGTCAATAGTCAGGATGAAAAAGAGTCTCAAAACCTTTCATGGTAGTTTAATGCACCAAAACCCACTTGCTTGTACCTATGTGAAGTACTAAATCATGAAGGTTCAAGAAATGGACTGTCTTTTTCTTCTTGAACTAGAAAGAAACAACTTTCCTCCCCAGACAGTAACTGCCACTGGGCAGTTCAATTAAAGATTCCTAATCTTTTGCCATTGACTAGACATGTTTGCCCATCCCTGTTCTTCACTGACAAATCCTTTGTTACCATCATGATCAGAAGCACCCACTGTCTCAGGTAAAGTCACTAATTTCTTTTAATCTGTAATACACAGAGTGCAATACAGGAAACACCTGGGGTTTTTTTATTCTGACTTATGCAAATTTGACTTGCATTCTGATGCAATACATGCAATAATGAATAACAGACAGAGTTAAAATAAATCAATTGTTCTTATGCCGCATCACCAAGCTTCCAGTAGTGACATGAAACAAAAGGAGTTCAAGAACACCATGAGGAGTCACTAGGTGTAGCACTACAGCAGGAGAAGGAAATATATTCCCTGGCTACAGCTGGCCACCGGTTCAAATCCTGACCGAACACACATAAGCAGTTATTTTGCAATAATGACCTTGTTTATGCTGATATTCTCTTCTTAGCTATGCTGTACAGTATATTTAGGGAGTGCACTGTAAATCTTGTTGAGTAAATTCCCATCAGTGGGAACTGGACTCTGGTGAATGGACTCACGAATATACTCAGAGGGTCAGTGATCCCAAGCTGAGACACAAGCCAGAAGTGTAAGTTTGAAAGGGAAGAGAGATTACTGGTTGTGAAAGGAAAGGAATTCATGCTATCATCAGCCCACAGTATGCAGCAAGGTGACTGCAGACTCTTCAGCAGCAGCTCTTAAGTAACTCAGAAGATACTCTACAGCAGAACCAAGGAACATCTACTGATTTTGTGGCTATGTGCTAGATGATTACAGAACAACTATCATGGAAACTATTATTTAATCACGTAAACCCATGTCCTGCATTAGAAAAGAGGACACATATTGACTACTTTTAGGGCAGCTTTTCATTATCAATTTTATGCCTTTGGATTCCCTCCCTGATCCTGCAGTGTCTTGTCTCTGGCAAAGTTGGTAAAAAATGAATCCCAGATGTTCAGTTTATTCTTACATGTTGAAAGACACAAAAAAATAAGTACCCTCCTAGCACTGGACTGATTTGGGCCATTCAGCTCCACCCATAATTTAGTATTTTTCAAGGTCAATATCAAACTACAGATGTGGCACTCATTAGACCACATGTAAATACATACCCTTAAGCTTATGACCTCAGAATCTCTTTCAGCATCATTGAAGAACAGGCAAGTTCATCTGCCTGAACCATCAGTCCTGGGATGAGTTCAACTGCACACAAAGGAGTGCCCTGCAAGTGTCCTCCTCATTGATCCTGTAGGTCTGGACAGGGTTAACCCTGAAACAATGTCATTTAATGTCATTTAATCTGTATTATTTTTACTTATTCATATAGGTGATGCTTATTATATGTGCCCTATTGGTACAGTTTAGAGCACATAGTGCTACATATACTTTGTCAATTCTCAAAGCATAAGCTATGGGACCCCATAAAGCAGATAAAATCAGGAAACACTACACCTTCAGACCATTCAGTTTCTTAAAGCTAGATTCTTAACAAAAGAGATGTGCAAGACTATGAAAGCACAACCAGAGTCTGCACAAATTTTTCATTTGCCCGAGATTGCTGGAAAATGAAACATGAAATCTGAGATTTGTCTGCTTTTGTTTTCCAACACTGTTATCTCAGATGCCAAGAAGAACATGATACCTTTATGACAACTGACCATTTTCAAAGGGGAAGGGGAATTCAGCCACAGAGAACTCTGCCAGTGCTTCCCAGTGGAAGGGCAGCCTGTGCTTGGAGCAAGTTTTAAAGAGCATGGTCTTGTCAACAGGGTGTAGGACAATTGCATTAAAAAGGGGAGGCAATCCTTAGTTTCATGTGAGTGGAAAACACAAACACATTCTTTCCCCAAAGTATAATGCCAATAAAGCTGCTATGTACTATGTGATATGGCAGATAAAAATAATTCTCTCATGTACTGGCTTCTGCAGTGCTACAAAAGTACTTGGGAGCTAAACACCATTTCCTCAAAGCCTTCCTTGCAGGTCCTTATTGCCCTGCAGAATCCCTTCCTAGACAGCAGCCAGAACTTAATGTTTATTTATCCCTTTCAAACACTCTTCCCTCACTCCTTGCTAAGGTTCCCTTACCAGCCTTCCAGTAATTGCAACCTGGAGTCAGCAAATAGCAGCTGAACTGGGATTAATGCAGTGTCCCATGTTTGCCTTGAATTTCTGGCTTCTCCTGGATTAGAACTGCTGATTAGACAAATGGTACTTTTCCTGGCTATTTAGGAATTGTAACTGGTTTTAAAACAGCAATATGGGTAAAACTGCACACAGGCTTAGTGACAAGGTCTTCATTGCCAGTTGCATTCAACTGACTTTTCAGTGTACTTCTTAAATGCTTCCACTGATTCCACTAGTCAAAAATAAGAGTTTTCACCTGAGAACAACATTATTTGTTAGTCCAAATTACGTCAACTTTGCTTTTGCCAGTGCAACTTCACAGGCTGGTGATGAGGGATACTAGGAGAGTGTTAGAAACTCCATTAATATGAAGTGTAGTTTGTCCAATTAGGTGCTAAATAACCAACAGAATGGTATTTTTGTGCTAATAACCCTATTCATGTTCCAAATTCCAGTCCCCATGTGTAATCATTCCAACGAAGTTGCAGCTTATTGCAGCTATACCTAATATGGCATTGAGTTCCAGATTTTGGACCATTGCACTGTGCTTATAGGCTATTTCTGAATAAAATCCTCCTTGTCAGCCAAAATATAAAATGAACAGAAAAAGCAGGGGCACATTCCACTTCGGTTTTTTGCAGTAACTCCATTTTTCCCCAATACAATCAACAGTTTCTCAAGCCCTGTGCAAGTATTTAACTAATATTTCCTTAAACATCAACATACAATTCATGGGCACATCACAAACACAAAAGCCTCATAAGCAAGCCCTGATGACATACCTGTTTTTTGGTTGTTTGTTTTCATATGAAAACTGCAATGGAAGCTGACAGGAGTTGAACATATAAATACTTGTGATTTTTGTCAGAAAAAGATTAAATGAACTCTCTGATACTTTATAATAAAAGTTTTAAAGCAGTGAGCACATCTGATTTTCATCTCTCTGTATACAATTAGCATATGTAAAACAGGATACTACTACCACATTAGCCAATTTAGCTTTGTGAAAAATTTAGGAATTTTTGTCACATTGATCAGCACAGAAAAACTCAAAAGAACTACCAAAATCTGTTCACAAAAAAACAAGAAAAAACCAAATGTTCTCATCAAATAAAAGCAATAGGAAACTGTTCAATTAGCAACAATTAAGTGTCATTATGAACACTTGAAAGAAACCAATACAGAAAGCATTTATGACCAAGTGTTTGAAAGATATCATACCACACACACCCTTGATTCAATACTACTTGTAACAGAAACACTGCAGCAGGCATTTCTCAACCTTAAAGCTGTTAAGGTGGATTTCTTCAATAAAACGCCTTTTTTTTTTTTTTTAATTTGCTGTGCATTCTTCCCACATGTTGCCATGTTTGCAGGAGTGATATATTTAAGAGTACACTATGCTTACTGCTCCAAAGCATCTTCCACCAATAATAGAGGGCATACAGCAAAATGGTAATTACCACATAGCATGGAATGGCAATTATTAAAAAAAAATAGAACCAAAACCAAAACCAGAAAGAAAACAAAGCATACACAACTCAGCAAGAACAGTGCTTTAACACAACTGTTCTAATTCTTAATAATAGAATTACAGGGTTTAAAAAGGACCATACATACGACTTTCCAGTACCTGCTACTCACAAACACATTAAATCAGCAAACTCTTATTTCTGAGAGCTCAAAAGAATGTAGAACAGTAGTATGCTTCCTAGAGACTGAGCTTTTTATTTTGAATGAACATCTAGACATAACTAGGCATTCATCATCTCAAACAAACTTCCAGATACAATAATCTTTTTTTGTTGCCATTTTGGATCTGTTTTCTCCTAATTTATTTTGCATGCAATCAGCATCTTATTCCTGGAACCTGAGGAGAGTTTTTCTAGGGCACTTGACAGCTTTCAGTAAAATTTCTCCTGAAGAAGAAAATGAAGCAGTTCTTCTCACCAGATTCACCAACAGTTCTTTTAATTCAGTTTACTTTGACACAACCAGAACCAGGGGAGTCCTAAATAAAAGTTTCCAGCAAGCGAGAGCTGATCGAAAAGAAACAGATTTTTTTGTGCACACTTTTTCCTGTGCTCAAACTGTGCCCCCCAGCCACAAACAGCATCTACACCTTGGTCCTAGAAACCTTTCTCCTCTCCCAGGAACTCCAGTAACTACCTGTGAGGGACACTTCTGTATAAATTTACCACCTGTGAGAAGGGACAGTGCTTCTCAACCTCACCAAAGAAGATTTTTAAAGAACAAAGAGTAATGATAAGGTGTCCTTAGTGACAGAAAGAGAATATCCAAATATTTTCAGGTCTCAGATGCAATTCTAAACTCTAACCAGTTCTTTCTAGCTGCTTACATTTGGGATGAGTCAGATGCAAATGCATTCTAGCTAAAGGACTGGAAAAACTGCTTGTGGTAATATCCTTCAGAAACAGCCTAATCAAATTTTTAGCTGCACATGGTTGTGGAAAAATCCTAGAGAAACTGCCTTCGATGAAAATTTGCCTTTGGCAAAGAAACACACAAGCTCAGAAGGATAAAAAACCATCTGGTTCACTCACTTAATCACTGTGGAAGCAGCAGGAATACCTGCACAGAATTGCCACCTTGCACCTACAGCAACAATGAAGGTGCAAAGGCCACTGAAATTAAATGACATTACTAATTTCTAATGGTCTTTTTAAAGAAGAAATGGTTACATTTTGCATCAGTAGAGATTTCTCATTAATCTTAACCAGAAGAAAGGAAAAGAGAAGTTTCAGGAAGTAGCACAGTCATCCAACAGATGACTTACCAGACACCACACACCTACAAACCCCCCTTTTGCCAGGGAAATGACACACCTTTGGTCTCTCCTGTTGTATGGCCAACACATTTGGGATTGTAATCTGAATATCTACATAGAAATAACAAAATTCTGAAGAAAGAATGAAAGAACTTGAATGCAATCTGTGCCAATAAATATTATCTTTAGATGTCCAACTGAAGCAGCGAAGACGAAACTAACTCCCTCTGTGGGATTAAGACGGATCTTCCTCACATCAAATTGCCAAGGAATATCTGAAAGGAACCACTACCACTTTCTTAATACACCAAATTTACAAGAATCATCTGAATGTACCAAACAATTTCCCACTTATGGGACTCCAGGTACTTAAGGAGCCCTTGGTCGCCCTTCTGCAGCAGCAGCAGATTGACATTTAGCTTCCTACTGTTAAACACTGTCAAAACATGTCTAAATGGGTGAAATTTAAGAGAAGAATCTGATATCTTAATTCAAGCAGACATGTTGTATTATCTCTGTAGGCCACATGAATCAATTGGTATCACTTTGAGCCAAAAAGAAAAACAAACAAACAAACAAAAATTCCCCCCCTACAGTCTTACTAGAATTCCACTAAGTAATTTCACAACATGTATCATGCATAGGTTTGAAAACAATAATTCTGAATTGCTAAACCTGAAGCAGAAGGTTTGATTTCTCCATTTAGGACCTCAAGTCAGTTTCAATTCTTCCATTTAATTTTTCCTGCTCAAGCAGACAGCCTACTAAACACTAGGGACTACCCAGTTTTCAGTGCATGCTCACAAATTCAAAAAATACAGCCAAGGTGTAATGAGTGGCTGTTGTAAAAAGAGAATTTACTCAAGTTAAAAAAAGAACTCTGAAAAAAAGTAAAGTCCATCTGTTTACCACACTTGTACTTTAGGGTTTTTTTAGAAGTAGTGCTCAGATATGATTTGGTTAACAATACAACTCACAATTCAAACATAAACATTTGAAATTTAAACAAAATATGAAGCTCACATCTATGCTAGTTTGCTTAAAAAGCTTCAGATAGGAGAAAAAAACACAAGAGTTTTTTCAATAATACACATAAATCATTGTGTACAACATCAACACCAACAATGTTTATCAAATTATAGAAAAATAAGACTTTAAATTAAAGTCTCCATTGATCCATTGACCCAAAACTGGGTAGTACAAAAGTGCTCTTTTCTATACTACAAAAGGCAAATGTGCAAATCTATCATATACCAGACTCACCAGAATACCATTAGATGACATTAAGTATCCAGTACAGCCTGGACAGATTTCAGTAGAAGCTACACCAGCTAAGATTTGTAAGGTGTTCATTTTAAAATGGTATTTTGACCTATCTCTGCCATTTATGAACATCACAAATCTTTCTCAGGTCTAGCACACTACTTGATTGAAGCATTAAGAAAAATACAAGAAGCTGCACATCTTCCATTTTGGTTTTATTACCGTATTATCTCACACTGCCTCTCCTCAGCATGCACAGCACCAGCTACTTTTGGTCAGGGATTTTTTTATTGTGGGTTCTGGTTTGATTTTCTTTGTAGGCTGGGTTTTTAAAATGGCTATGCCTCCCTCTTCATTTCCATAGAGAGAATGGGTACCTTCCCCTAAAAAGAGCAGGAACTGAGCTATGTATATGAAGACAAAAGAAAGAGCAAAACTTTCCTGATTTCCTGCTCTGGTTCCCCAACAACTGCATATTTAAGAGTTGGGCACAACACAGTCTGAAGAAATCTATAGTCAAAACCAGAAAAACAGTCTCATTTTCAAATCTGATTATATCTGTAGAGCTGCTGATGTTGGACGTTCAGAAAACAGCTGGAGTTGAAGGCTCAAAAATAAAGTTCTCTATCTCTTGCATGTTTACATTCTGAAAGCTTGGAGATCTTCCTTTAAAAAGCAAATGAAAAAAAGCAAACATTAAGATCCACGTGGTCTCTATCAGGGAAGGGCTATTCAATTAATTCCTCCTCAGCTCAGTGACTTTGAATAGTTCAGATGGAATCAATTTAGTCACCACAGATACAGGCAGATACACCACAGGTTTAAGCATTTAATTACAGATAACAGAGATCCAAGGCTAAAGTAAAACCTGCATCTTCTAGATGTGCCAGGGAGCAATGAAAACCTCCTGAGTTGAGCCTTGCCACGGCTCACCTACTTACTGAGCACAATATTCTCCTAAAACGGTTGTAACACAAAATATAAATGTTATTTCCCAAAACCATCATTATGAGTACAATTAATCTTGCCTTGCCTTCACTAGAATCTGTGTCTGCAGCCAAGCTGCAGGTGAGGTATTGGTGTGGGAGCTGTCAGGGTAAGATAGATTCATAAAGCCTGAATCCTTTTGTGGGACCATGGCAGGATTTTACATAGCTGCCTTAATAATAAAATAGGATTCAGGATCTTACCTTCATCTGTCTGGTCCTCCTCTTTTCCCTTCAGCAGGACTGAATGAAAATACATACTGTAGCAACTTTTGCCAGAATGCAATAGGTTTTTCAGCAAATACCACTTTGAAAAGTAGGTAATGTCTTGAACCCACCAAACTACTAATATCCATTTCACTGAGCATTATAGTCAACTCTGAAGTAAAATTCCTTACCTCTGTCTGTCACTAATTATCACTGGGCACTATCAATGCCCAGAAGTGACTGCTGTCCAAAATTCTTTGTTAGTCACTTGTTACAAGTACATCATACAACTAATTATACAGGTATTATACAGAATAAGAGTGTATCAAGCACAGGGCAACCATACACACCAAACATAGTTTTTTTTCAGATACTACTTCCACATGAGAAAGGAGGAGTGACTGAGATTGCGCTACCACACAAGAGGAAGGGAAATGCAATCACTGACAACTGCAGGGACAGTCTATGCTCCTGCAAGGAGAATATATTTATAACTTAGATCTGACAGGCTTTCAAAAGGAGGGGAAAAAAAAAAAAAAAAAAAAAAAAGAAGGCTATCATGAATTTCAAGCATGCTTCAGCTGGAAAATCCACTCTTCTCATACATACCCTCTCCATGCAAGCTAAAGAGCATTCACCAATTTTCCCAAGTTCAGCACATACAGTAAGGGGACTATGACCGGAGGGGAAAAACCCAAACCAACAACTAATAGATGCAGTCTATAAAAATGCTTGGGAGATTAGAATTTCTCTACATTAATTTTTACTTCTTCTTTGACCACAAGAAAAATAATAAACAAGAACTTCTTTGAAGATTGTATGAAGAAAGGCCATCTGCGTCAGTCATGCACATCCCTTCACTTTCTCTAAAAAGATGAGTTATTATTTCAAAGACATTCCTGTACACCACCAGGTGTGAAAAGTCTTATAGCCCAGAGCCACACAGAAAAAGCCATTTCAATTTCATTTATTGCTTTCACACACCAGAGCTGCAAAGCAGGCAAAAACACAGAGAGAAAACTCCGGACTTTATTAAGTTTTAGAACAGAAATGCTTATTCAAGTCAAACTAAAGTTGCACACCAGCTTTAAAGTTCAGCTAAATGATAGGACTCAAGCAGTCAGTGTCATCAGATGGTAACTTAGCAGCTGATGATAACAAGAATAAACCTGGATATCTGGTTATTTAATACATTTTTAGATGTCAATAAACTGCCTCTCATTTAAGACTTATAACAAAGCCTGTATCTGTTTACAGCACAGCACAAGGCAGCAATGGGGAAACCACTGGCTGGTGTTGAATTCACCTTGTCCCGGATGGGAGGGTTGTGTCTGGGCTGCTGTCAGGAAGTGGAGTTTGCTGGAGCCTTCCTGAGGTCATGCAGTCCTTGCTCATGCACCTTGATATTCTCATTACAAAGTGCAGATGAGGTGAGCTGCTGCACAATCTCTGTGATACTCTCCTTCAACTACCCCACACTTCACAGAAGGCCACTAAGCCCTCGTGTCCATCTGAGAAGCAGCTCAACAGCCCTGCTGCCTCCCACCTCTGTCCAGCTCTTCACTCCTGGAATATCATTACAGAGTCTGTTCCCTTCATTACAGGTACCTGAGAAAAAATAGTTCTTAAGCATAGCAGACTCATATCTGTTATATCAAGAGCAACAGCTGGCCCTCAATTATGAAATCCAGTGCCTTCTACAACACATTTAGAGACAGCTCACTCTCTGTTGAAAAAAAAAAAATCATACCACAAAAGCAGTTTTTAAAATATAAAAGCATTTATAAACAGAGCAAGAAGTCCACTTCTATTTATTTGACATCCTTCTGCTCTTGCATCTGTGGATATCGCCACATGGTACATATTAAACACCTTTAGGAGACATTGATGGAAAGATCAACCCCCCCACCCCAAAAAAAAATCCAATTAAAAACCAGTTTCTGCTTCTAATAATTTAACTTTAGGAATAATAGGTTCATTTGGCATTTTACTGGATAACAGAGGGGAGTGAGAGACAAGAGTATTCCAAAATTAACCCTCATTTTTGTTGGTAGCTATTGATGACTTTGATTGCCACGCATCGTCAACTAGTTCCTCGACCAAATCAAAAGCAGTAAGAAATAAAAAGAGAAAAAACAACCCTGAGGCTATACTTGAAATGAGAAAAATGCACATATTTTTAACCAGATGGCTTTCCCTCTGAGTTAAAAGTTTATAATATGAAATCATTACTTCACCAGATTAAGTATTGCTACTGTCTTGCTCACACATGTTTTTAAATTCTAAGAAATCCTAACAGCTGCATCACCTGCAGCAGAGACTTTCAGGGAATGTTAAGAGCCAGAACATTAATTTCTCCAGTGTCAATCTGTTTATTGCACTCCAGAGTCAAAAACCCCATCAGTTCTGCTATGGTTTCAAGCATACGCAGTGAGGTCAAATATTTGTCAAGATAATTTGTTTTGGCTGGAATGGAGAAAGTAAAGGGAAACAGACAGAAAAAGGCAAAAATACGCCATTTTGTTCAGAGATGAAGTTAAATTATGGTGTCTTGACTAGACAAAATATCTCATTAAATCAGTCAAAGGGTAGGGATTCAGAGTATATTTTTAGGAGCCTCTAGGTATGACATAAGCCTGAAGTAAAACCAGATTAGCCAATGCAAAAATCCAGGCTATAGTAACTTCATTCCTTTCTGAATGTACAGACTTAACCCCTGTTTGAATCAGAGATATAATAGATTCCCTCCAGATAATTTTCTGTGCTTGAAATACCTATGGAAGTTATTAATGAAAAATAAACAGGACCTGTGGTAGATAAGGCCTTTTCAAAGCTGTGAAGTACCAACAACCTCAGTTCAGAGCTCAGCTGCTGAAGGATACTTTTAGAGGCCTTCATTAAGATGACTTTGACCCTTAGCAAGCTGGACCCCCATCCCATGCAAACATGCACCTTAACATCCTCTGGGTAAGCATCTAAAATAAACCCATAAAAGTATCTGAAATAAACTCTTATGAATCCTGTTCTAAGATCACTAGTTTAAAGCATCAAAGCCCGCTAAAACTGGTCCATACATCTCTCTGAATGTACATGGTTTTGTTGAGCCTCTCTTGAAAAGGCTGCAGCCAAAGCAGCAGTATGATAACCATCAGAGTTACCCGTCCTACTCAGCAGTCCTCAGCAAAGCACAGCTAACATCTGTGACTCAATTTCTTTCAAAACAGAGACAGGACATCAGGCCTCATTAAAATGCCATATCATGGTGTCAACCCATGTTTCATGCCCTTCTGAGAACTGGTTTCTCAGAAACAAGGGGAGCACAAATGTTTGGCCTTCTAATTCACAGCAAAGAATTATTTTACGAGACATTTCAGTAAATGAGGGTAGCATATCAAATGCCATCTCTAAAAAGAGCAAGACCAAGTTGCTATGTATTTTTCAGCAATAATTAACTGACCATCAACCCTGCAAATGCCACTTACTTCCTTTCCTATGACAACTGTTTTGCCTCTTGTTTCAATATGCAACAGCCTGACAGACACAACGGCAAACAGCTTTCCGGATCATTGTCCCTGGACTCAAATACAAGCTGTATTAATGTTCTTTTCCCCAGTGTTAAGTGTTTTTGATAGCTAAGAGAAAGGCTCCATAGTGTAAGAGTTAGTTGCTGGATGAGGGCATCCCACTGTGGGCTGTATTTGGCACTTCTTTCCTATAATGTGAAAGCATGACACCCATTAGTATAATTGAGATTTACAAGCCTGCACAATGAAGCAAAACTTATAAAAGACCCAAGAGAGTGAACATAAGCTATCATCAACGGGGAGAATTTGACGCATAAGCCATAATGCCATTACTAGAGCATTTCTGCCTTTCCTGAAAAACAAAATTTTTGGTAATGTTGGGTATTTATATAGTTTATCTATTTTGTATTTTTATCTCACACTGTTTTTTGAAACTAGAAGGGAAAAGTCAAAACAAAAAAAAAGTTATCCTAAAATTTGATACAGCCACCTAGTAATAAAACGAAAAAATCTTTGAAAAGAATAAATTGATGTAATATAACCTTCAGGGAGACAGATGTACAGGTCTTCAATTCTTCAGCTTTTTTATTAGGTATTTTAAAATATCAAGCTTATGCAGATGGCACAATTTGTATAACTTCATTTGCTCTGAACTACACTTGTGAAAGCACTATTTTAAAAGGAGTCTGTTTCTTTCAGTGGTGTTCAAATTGCAATCAAAACCTGGCAAATCTAGGCACCTATTCTGCATTTGTTCACTGGGGCTTTTTCATGTACAAACTGAATTTTAAACACAATGACTTATCTGCCTGAAAAGTTGTCCACATACTACTGTGTTATTTTAACAGAGACAGTCCTTGCAATCTCACCTTAATAAACAGAATCTACCTACATCCATTGACATCCATTAACAAGTCATGCTACCTGGCTCAGAAACAAGGACTGGTATTTACAAATTTCCCCAGAAGTGTCCCCAGGCAAAATGAACAGATGCCTAGGTCAGCAGAGAGGAAGAATTTAAAAACTCAACTGTTTTAGGCTATCTACCTTGTCTACACCCTTTCTACCCCCCAGATACTGATTGCACAGGCAGTGAAACACAAATATAAAATACCTGTTGGGAATGACAAATGACTAATATAACCTCTGTTATTAAATTGAAATTACTGAACTGTTGACACATAGAAGAAAACAAAACAAAACAAACTAGAATTGTTAACCCAAGTGTTCTTGTTTTGTAGATTGGAAAACAGTCTTACAATGTTGTCAGACTATTCCTACTTTGAAAATAACTAAAGGAAGTGTTAAAGGCAGAAGCTTGGTCCCTAGGTCTTTACATATCTAGCGGGACTAAATTTTGATAACTTGTATCCAAGAGTTGCAAAAGGAAAGGTCAAGAACACCTGGGAACTTAAGGTGATGTTCAACAAATTTTGAAACGAGAAATTTTTCCAAGAACTCAGAAGACTCGGTGCTTGCACAGTATGTACACAGCACATCATAGGACATCACATGTCAGGGTGGTGTCATGCTATCACAGGAGTCAGGGTGGAAAGGAAGGGAAAGAAGGAAGGACAGCTGATATTAACCAGACTGGTAAACAAGTAACAGCAGGAAGTATGGCCAAAGCCAACAGATCCTATCTAATGAGATTACATTTTTTACATTTTCTAATCACATTTCCTAATTAGATTGCAAGTTTGACCAGAAAACATATGTTTATGACACATTTAGGTTTTCTAAGGCATTTGTCTTGGCACATTTTTATGAAGAATGTTTTTTATTTAAAAATCAATGCTATGCTCATTCCTCTGATTCAAAACCTGGTAACTGAGAGAGCTGAAGTTACAAATATAAATGACGAGCCATTACCAAGCAGGTACATTTCTACCAAAACTCCCTGGAACTATCAATTTTGTCTCTTCTGGCACTGAACATTTGTACAAAGATCTGAAAGACAACATGAAAATGTTCCTGGTCCCATCTGTAGATAGTACAAACACTGCAGGAACACATCATTCTCAGGAAGACAGGTGATAAGACACACAGCCACCACTGCCATTTATAATCTGAACTCCAGGAAACAGTCCAGATTTCTCCATGTTCAAACAAAAATTCACACAAAAGAGAAACTGTACTTCTGGAAACAAGGCTGTTGTCTGCAAAGCAGAAACTCTGAGACCCTTGGTTTCACTTATGGTGGCTGACAACTGTCCTTAAGACACATCTGAAGTCAAAAGGGTTAACAGAATCCTGGGAGGTGGACAATGGATCAAATGGATCACAACAGGAATCTCTCCTGGCACTACCATCTCTTGTTGCAAGGGCTGCTTAACATCTCTTCTGATGGCAAAGCCACCTCTGCTTTGCCTAAGCAATACCTTTCCTCCGTTTTCACCAACATCCAGGCTATTCCCAGCACAGAAGAGCTTTGCTAGAAAGCAGGCACCAGAATAGACTTGACTTCTTTCTTATAGATTCCACACCAAATTACAAGAAAAGGTATTCACTTCAAAATTGCACAGTGCTATCTGCCTACTACACAGTATTTCCTATTTTTCTCCATGGTGTTCTTGTCTGTACAGTTAGAGCTTAACTTACTCAAGATATACTTATTGCCACCCTGTTATTCTTCCATGTCAGTGTAGATTTGCTCACTGAAATGAGCAGACTCACATTTTCTCAGAAACACACTTTTCTCTGTGACACAGTGACTGCCACTGCTTTGCTTCTCCCCTTTCTATTTTGGCAAATCCAGTGCAGCACTTAACTTCCTTTGAAAGGCACACACAGCTCCTGATAATCAATGATCTGAACTGCCCAAACCTGTCCCCATTATCAGCCCTTCAATTACAACTCTAATGTATGCTTCCACAGTGACACACACAAGGTGTTCTCAGGACAGAGTACAAAGGAGCAGGAAGAGATGTGTGGCAGCAAAGAATTCCCTCTGAGTTTTAAACCAGGCTCAAGTCCTAAGGACACGAACTTTCTGTTTTTGCCAGTGAGCTTGAAAGCATTACCATGCAAGCAGGAACAACACAAAAAAATACAAGTGCTTGAGAATTAACCTTGATTATATTCCCAGGAGATTCTTCCCAACTGCCTCCTCTCTTTCTTATGAGCTTGTTATTTCAATAAGTATCATCTGAAGCCTGCTGTAGTTGTCTGTATTCAATGAGATTGTTTTCTATGTTAAAATTAAAATATATTAGATTAATAAAAAAGAAAAAAACAAAACAAACAAACAAACAAAAAAAATTAAAAAACAAACAAACAAACAAACAAACAAACAAACAAAAAAAAAACAACCACAAAACCCCCAAGCAAGCAAGCAAGCAAACAATAAAAAAAGAAAAAAACAACCACTGTGGATGTGTGCAAGCTGTTCTGATAACAGAAGTACAGAAACTGGGAGTGTGCTGGTCTTGCATTTTCATGTCAGACATCCAGTTTCCACAGCTGTTTACACCTCAGGGGATACAGCAATACAAAACAGTGTAGTCTGCAGCAAGCAGACTTCCAGCTCTCACAGGCATCCCCTTCACTGGTAACCTGCACCCCTCACTACTGCCCACAGACAAGGATGCCATTCCCAAACCTCCCACTATCTGCCCCTTTCCATTTTTGCCTCTCATGCCTCTCCCTCCTAGTTCCTTACAAAGTTTATCAGACATGATTCCAGCATTTCTCTCACAGATTTGAAAACTTTCCTGTACCCTTACTTCTACCACTACTAGTTACAGAGACAAGTAGTTCACTTCAAATCTTCTATTAAGTATGACTTCTATTTTCAAATGGTACTGAACCATATTTAATAAAGCCCACCAGATAGCAACAATACTTCTACACACAGCTCTTGACAAAACCACACAAGTAACCTGAGCTGCACAGAAGATGCTGACATTATACTCTTCAGTAAAACAGATTATAGATCCCACTCCTGTGGGATCGTCATGTTGCCTAAAAATCCTGCAAAAATGGAAACATTATTTAAATGTACTACATTCCTGCTTCATTATATGCAAGAAAATCTGCACCAACATACTCAAAGATTTAAAATTCTCTGAGCAAACAAAAACCTTCAACATCACACTGGTGTTTACCCTCTTCTTGGCAACACAAGAGCAGAACTTGGCCCTTAGCTGTGACCGACTTTTGCAAATAATCTTATCATTTTTATGGCTCAAAAAATGTTTTGCTTGTAACAAAAAATCCCCGCTCTTCTGATACTCCAAAAGCCTCATGAGTTACTATGCCAAGTAGAATTATACTTCTTACAGTAAATCCACGTGCAAAACCAAATCCCCTGCATTTAAATACTGCCTTTATTTGTATTTCACAACTGGGTTGGGCAAGCAGCCACTCGACTGGCTGGGCAGAGGAGCCAGATGGCGAGTTCATGGAAGGAACCTGTCAGAGACTGTCCACAGAGGCAGCCAAGAAAACACAGCAAGGTCTCCAGCAGCACCCATGGGTCCCTTATGGGCACCCAGCACACTGACTCACCCTGCAGCTCTATCACTTCTCCCAAATGAGTTTTGCCCTCACATCTCTTCCCATCTCTAGCAGGAGCAATTCTACCCATTTCCCAGATTTAAAAAGTCTGGCACAACTGGTGAATAAAGATCAACACATTTTATAACCTGGAACTACTTTCTTTTTTCCAACTGTACCTACAGAATGAGAATGCCCCTCTGGATAACCTTTGCTCTGGTAATACATAACACAACACACAGAACTGTGTCACAAGTCAGACGGTAAGTTTACACTGCTGAAGAAGACAGCACATTTCATTCTTCAGCACCAGAGTATAACAGAAGAGCTGGTCTCTGCCTCAGCCTCCATACAAGACAGATTTGGAAGTACTAGGGTGCATTTTCTGTGACGTTATCCAACACCTGTGCCAAATCAAACAATTAGAATTTCTTGCTGCTCACATCAGGTTCACTCCTCTGTTTTTAGTATGGTTGTTGGAGCACAAATTTGCCTCTCAGAGATTTAAAAAAAAGCAGAGACTACAGAGTAAGCACTATGTCTGCTGTCTGACTAAAACCAGTGCAAGTCTATGCAGAAAAGAATCCAAGCCAGAAAGTAAATAGTTTGCTGCCTCACGTACTTGCTCACTAACTTCTTAAAGTGAAAGATGACCCCCCAAAAGCCTTTCCAGCCCTGGCAAACTGCTCAGAAAATAATTCTCTAAAGAGTTAACCTGGCTCTTACATTGCAGAATTCAGCATGCACGTACAGAATGCCCAGGCTTCTCTCTCTGCAACTCCAGTGCACAGTGATCATGTAACAAACCAATGTAAGATACAGTTATCTTACTTCAGCAACAGAAAGCAATGAGTCTGAATCGTTCATGAAACCAACACCAAAAAGATACATGATAGTCTTAGAAACTGTAGCACTATTAAGCCATTTGGACAAAGAGTTAGTAAGCTCCAGGGCACACTGGGCAGGCACCTACAGTCACTCCCAGGTTTCCCCACTCTGGCTGACAAGCAAGGATACGGCCCCAGGAGACACCAACAAAAGATGGAAAGCAGCAATTGGAGCCTATCTAATTGCTAAAGTCAAAGGCTGTATTTAGACTAACTTGTAACTCCACCATCCCCACACTCCCTCAGTGCATGGGGGGGATCTCCTCTCCTGCAATCCATTCTGGTACTGCCCAAAGGCACCACAGCACTTAGCTGAAGAGAATAAAAGGATGCCACTGGGTGGAGAAAGGGGTGCCCAGACTACCTCCAAATCCAGTGTCATCCTTGTTTTTGGACTGGAGAGGTCATGCAAGCAGTTGGCCCCACCTGCGAACAGAGGTCAGAGGGAGCAACCAAAGCCAGAGCAAAGGAAGAACAGAAGAGGGCTGAGCCACACCACACAGGGCAAAGTGAAAAGTCACACCTGAAAGCTGCTATTACACTAAAGAGTTGCACTCACAAAGCAATACAGCATCAGTGTGTCACCCATGAAGGACCAAAAGGGGTCTTAAGACAAGGTTGTGAGAAGACAGAAATGTTAACTTGCTTCAGACAGCATACACTCTAATTGACACAAAATACCACAGCAACTACAGAAGGACCAAAGCAAAAGGAAAATTTTAAAATTCTTTTCCTGTTCCATATTGGTAAAAACAATTATGATGAACTCATGTTCTTTAGCGCATCCCTCACTGGTCTGCTCTGAGATTCTTTTCAAATTAAGGCTGGCCAAGAAGATGTGATACAATCACTGTTCCCCAGAGTTCAGTCTTTACAGTGGACATATGTATGAAATGCATTTGCATCAGTAGGCTAATCTCAGAATGGGACAAAGAAAGATGTTATAAAAACATCCTATATCCTATTTGCATCTCCTGCTTGTCTCCTTCCTTTCACTGGATCAATGCCAAAGTGCTTGCTGTTGTGGGCACTGCACACTTCTCATAACAATGTACTGAGACACACTCCTCTGCTTTCTGAGCTAAACCACCCAGTAACCAACCTTTCCTTGATTTCCCCAAAGGAAAGAAGCTGGGCAAAAGTGTGAGGAGGAAAGGATGATATTGGATGGGGTAGAGAGTACAGTCCTCATGCAAACCCTGTTTTCAGGATCTACTTCGTTTTCTCTTGCTGTCCACCTGTGGTGATCAGTAGAGAAACACTTAGTACTATGGAACAGAAATGCCTCAGATGGGAAGGCAGATGGGACACCCTGAAATAAACCCTTTGTAAGTGTGGTTTTTGCCCAGAACAACTTTTTCTGCCACAACAGCACATGCCGGATTCCCTTGCTGCAAAGCTGAATTACACCACAGCAAAACACTCCTTGATTCAAGCCCTACAGAATTATTGCCATGCTCACTCTCCTCTCGATGTACACACTCTGTGCTGCCACAGCTTCCTTGCATAACAGTTCCCAGACAACTGAACTTTACAGCCACCAAGATCTTTCCTCTGCAAACAATTGCATGAACAACACCCTGTCCTTTTTCTTTCTTTTTCCCCTTGTCTTAAAGTTCTGTCTCTGCTTTAATTCTTGTCTCCCCTGCCTTCCTGCATCACCCACAAATGTGTTAATTTAGCTTATTTAGGGATCTCACTTGGTTCAGAAGCCTTTGGGTAATCAGAGGGCTATATTTGGGGAAGGTGTGGGTTTTATTATTTATCTCAATCACACTATGTAGACATATACAAATACAAGTACAATGCACCCTGGAGTATTATCTTCATTTTTGTCTCTATTCCCTTAAAAGAAAGGTAAGAATGAAGTGAACAAAGACCATGCATGAAGGACACAAGATATTTATTAATCAGATTTCAGAGCAATGCTGAAAGGGGATACCTTGAAATCTGACCTTCATATAGGGCCCCGAGTATGTCTAAATCGCTTCCCCCTGTTACCTTATCTCTTATGCTGCAGTCTAAATCTTTTATTTTTCTTAGTTTTCTAGGTCTTCCCAAGGAAGTCAGCCTGCTTGTTTCAAGAAGAGAATAGGAATCCTCACAAATCACTCAGGGTTCAAAACAGAACTCAGGCAGCTAGAAACGAGATAAGAAGGGAAACCCTAAATCTACAAATCCAGTTGTCAGTTCTACCTTACAAATACTAAATCTCACATAAGAAAAAGACTGTCTCAGACCAACATCTCTTACCTCCATCCTATTTCTCAAAACTGCTGAAAGCAAACACCTAAGATAAATAAGATGTGGTACTTCCCACAGGTTCTGACCCTTTTTCAAACGCAGTGATGAGAAATGCCTGCTGCATCCTGAGTGAACCTCTAGTCACCTTTTCCCATATTTTTCTCATATCTCTCAATTCCCAGGATCTTTCTTCCTTTTACTTCTTTTTTTTTTTTTTTTTCTCCAAGGTAACATCCTTTTACTAACAAATTGCCCCCAAAAAAATTCACTAAGTATAAAGCAAATATATTCAAGTCTTAGCCTTACACTTGCAATAAGTTAGTGCTTTTAAGGTAGAAATGTCTATTATTCACTAACTCTGTGACTCTAGACTCCACTATGACACTTGAATTTTTCTCTCTTCAGCTTCACATCTACCGTTTCCCGGTTTAACGACACAATATCCTGGTCCTTCCCAGTACTGATAATACTTTCTAGATCTGCATCCTAAGCAAAGTTCATTACATATTATTGATTCTTGTCCCATGAGTATCAATGAAAATTTTAAACAAAAGCAGCCCCAGAGCAGAGACTTAAGGGACCACATGAACACATGAAGTCTTTTTTCTCCCAATAATACCACAGAATTGCAATGTGTCACCCCAAGTGACACAGTGCTCTGAAACACAGAGCTATCAGCACCCTTGATTCGTCCCAAATACACAAGAGTAAATGCTACACACAAATAAACATGTACTCACCTTGTTATTAGATGTTGTTAGCCCAGTTACTGGGATGCAGCCAGGTGGGTAGGGAGGATGATGGGCAGTTCCCAAAAGCCTCACAGGACTCCAGTTAGCAATGTGACAGTGGCTCTTCACCAATGGTAGATGTACCATGCAAGTGTAAATTAGTGACCTGATTTAATTCTACTATGGGATGACAAAATACAGTGAAGAATACTACTCCGTTCTCTGTGGCATTTGTGCAGATCCTATAGAGATAAACAGGTCAATCTACTGCCAAGTTCAGGTTTAACTACTAAAGAGACCTTGTCTTGTAATCAGGTTTAAAACACTAAAAAGAAAGGCCCTAAGAACACTGGTTGAAGCTTGAGGGTTTGGGAGGAGGGGGCTGGGTTAGTAGAGGTTTTCTGCTTTGAATTTTTGGTTTTATTTTTACTTAAGATCATTCCAATCTCCTGATTTGTACACAAAAAAGGCCTGTGTAAGAGCTAAGAATGCCAGTAGCAGATGGACAATTCACGAATCCCTACACTTCACAGAAATCCATCCACTATGAGCATCTAGCTACTATGCCTAATGTGTTTTTCTCATTTGGATTTCTAATTTGCACACCATTTATCCACTTACGAACTTTGCACATCATCTCTTATGTTCTACATCTTGAGTCTTCACACTGGCTTTCTGGATGAATAATGGCTTTCAATTCAATTGTTACATAGGACTTTATAGTTCAAAGAACAAAAGTTCTTAGTAATGGGGAAACACAGAACATTTGTCAAAGGATGAAAAAATGCAGCTCAATTCAACTAGATCCAGTCTCCATAAATAAGCTTGATATAAACAAACTTGGCTTGTTTATATTTTAAAATATCTAATTGCCATTCAGTCCTTTACAGAACACATTTCTTGAGAAGTGTTATGATAATCAACTTAACTAGAAATAGTACCATATAAAGCAACATTCACAGCCATAACATGAAGGGACTATGCCAAAAGCTGCTCCGCTGCCTTGCCAGAAGATGACGTGTCCTAATTATGAGAAAATGGCCAAAAAGATAACACAACTGGGCTGGAGATAATACCCCTTTCTAATGACCAAAGCAATTCAGAGCTCTAATGCAAAATACATATAATAGCCTAAAACCTCACCTCGGTAAGTAATTGTAGCTGATGATCTGGCATGACATTTAATGAATTTAATGTTATCTCTATTTTATCTTACTAAAATATTAATATTAAATTTTATCTTCTTTGAATAGACAGCTACCAGTTTCCTGGAAGGCAGTGATTGCTACTGCAGGCAGGGGCTTTGTGGTTAGTTGTAGCTAATTTACACTCTCCAGTTTTATTCCCTTCTTACAACTGGATTGCTTTCACAGGTGCAGTAATGGTCATTTAGCTTCATAACTCTCCTTGGCATTTCTCTCCTGAACTGCTACTACTCTCAGTTTCTTGATCTCTTTTCCAAAGCCAAGTGAAATCCATTTCCTGATTTGAAAGAGAACACTTAATGGGATAAACAAGTGGCATCTAGTCTCTGTAGCTTAGCTAGCAGTAAAATAAGAAACGTGCAGTTCTCTGTGTAAGAAGAAACCTGTACTTTTCTAATTTATCCCTTTTTTTTCTGACAGCTGGGACTGAGGTCCTGCTTCCAAGAAGCAGCAGTAGCTTATGCAGGGCTTTGTGATGAAAAAAGGATTATAGCACACCTGTTATTTTTTGACAAACATCTGCCACCAGCTGTGATTTAAGTACATTATATAAAGATACATCAAAAAATATCAGCAAATATTCAGCCACTCTGAACTGACATGATGTAATAAGAAATACAGTTTCTCCTTTTGATTATAAGTTATTTAGGAAAAGACAACAGCTGTTGTAAAATATGAGGCAATGCAGTTCAAACACTTTGGCATTGTCTATAGATACGGCAAAAACAGTTTAATGAACATCAAGATCTACTGAGGCTCTTTGAGTACAAAGATCCAACAAAGGACATCCAGACTCCATACAGAAAATAAAGCCAGAAAGAATCTGTATAAAAGAATTTCTTATGCCTCACAGGAGCAACAACAACCAATTCATGTTTTCCACGCCACACAACACTTTCAGGAGAAGACATCTATATCAACAAACAGATAAAGCAAAAATACTTGGGCTTGGTGAAAACTTGCCATATACCCTGTGCCATAAGAACACAGACTGGATTAAAGTTCCTTCAAACTCAGTAGCCTTCACCAGCACCCATGAGCAGGTTTTTATAGAAAGGCTGCAAGAACAGAGCAAAGATAAAAAGACATAATCACTGACTTCCAGATGTTCTGGAAACCTTCCAGACTGGGATGTCTTGAGTTAAAGGCTACTTTCTCATCACTTTGCTGGATTTCTTCTCCACCACTTGCTCATATTATCCATTTACTTCCCTGCTATTCAAGATATCTCATTTCGACAAATTTACCCATCTTCTACAGAGTCAATTGAAATGACAGATTAGATCTCACAGTTAGAAATTCAGCAATTTTATATTAATTCATTTGGAAAAGCAACTTAATGCTTTTGGATTTTTTTATTAATAATGATGCTTCTTGGCTATGGAGAATTTCCTTGTTTTAACATCTGGTTTAAAAATTAGTTTATAATCTGTTATACAGGATACTAGAGAACTCTAAGAAGCTATTATTAAAGAGAGTAAGGACAAGGACAACTAATGAATGTCAGAAAACTCCAGAGAGTAAGCAGCTGGACAAGAAAGAAAAAAAAGATAATTAAGAGATGAATGAAAAATGATACAGCATTGAACAGTGAAGGGGGAAAGACAGCATATGGACTCTGATCTACCTGCTACTGTGCGGAAAGAACCTGAGCTGCTGTTTTCATAAGGAAAAAAATTGGAACTATATAATCAACTAATCCTAAGAGCTGTCAAACAAAGCTGTCAATCGTTTGGAATTACCAAGAAACAAAAAAAAATAATTAAGAATACACTATGTCACTGAGTAAATCATCTTAAACACTATGCTCAGTATTTGACTGTTCACTGTGTCCTCCATGACAACAATTCCAGGAAGCATCAAATGAAACTGATAGAAAAAGCTAGTGAAAAACAAATGAAGATACATCTAAATCAACTTCTAAGTGTTATAATTTATATATAAAGATTAATATTTCTAACACTGAATAAAGAGATGCCAGATAATATGTGAAATACTAACTTGTCAATGGGTTTTCCTCCAAAAATTTGATTTGAATTGAAAACAGAAGCGTGGATGACCAAATGGGAGATGTTCAACTGCCATGTTCTTACCCATACCCAGATATTTACCTAGTCATTGCTGGACAGAGGGTGCTGGATAAAATAGACACACACCCTATCCACAGTCTCCATTTTTATGGCTTTGACCAGATTTGGTCCATGACTGTTCTAGATAAGGAAAAAGACAGAATTAAGACAGCATAAAAATTAGCAAATATTCAAGTTTGGACTGATCATTTAATATTGTCTTTGTTTCAAATACATACATTTCAAAAGTGGGTGGGAGGGAGGAGTGAAATTTTAAAAAAGAAATCTTCAAACCCAAAGTTGCGTCTGTGTGAGTCTTTACCATGAGTTCCAACCAGAATGAATTTAGATCTACTCTTCCCATGCATCAACAAGCTTTATTAGGGATTTACTGTTTGCCACGAATACTGGAACACACTATGAATGAGTTTAAACACAGCCACTGTTCAACCAAGACCACAAGCTTTTAATGACCACTTACTCATTTTTAATGCTTGTCCTTCTCCAGGGCACACCTGGAGCCAGTGTGTATATAAATCACCTAAATATCCCAGACTAAATCACTAAATACTTAAATTCTGTTGCAATTAACAAATTAGTTGGGTAAGTCCACTGTTAATTACCAGATTCTTGAAAAAAGAAAAAAAAAAAAAAAAAAACCAGAACAATTTATTTGGCCATAGGTTAGTAACAAACAATACATACAACAGGAAAGACTTCTCAGCACACCAAACAGATCTGAACCCAAGAGCTTTAGCTGCAGTGAAGCTTTTCTGCAGTGACAGAGCTGCATGTAGGTATACAGATTTGTGTGTGTGTCTGATGTTTGTGTAAATATAACCAAGTTCTGATGCTGACACTGAGCAGAGACTGCAGCTACTCTATTCTGACAGACAAAAGACAAAGAGAATTGAAGAGGCCATCATGAAAACGGAGTAAAAAAAATGCTATGAACAGCAGAATTGTCAAAGTCTTGTTCTCCCACAGATTTGCTTCTCACACGTGCTCCAACTTCCCAGTCAAGGCAATTTCCTCCAATCTCTCCTGAACTCTCAGTGCTCCACACCATCAGCAGGGACATGGGTAGCACCACACCTCACTCTGTAACAACTTACAGCTGTGCTGAGCCACTGGCCAAGCTGAGTGTGCACATCCATCATTTCACTGATCAAAAGTGCTCACTTTTACCTGCAAAACTCTTAAGGACTTAATGTTTTTGACATTGGCCCTTCTCTTCCAGAGGAGGAGCTAAAAACTTCCAAATATAATAAAAGACACCAGAAGAACTAAAGAACAGACCATTTTACAAACCTGTCCTGGGTTGGTGTTTTGACTGAATTCTCACCCTGCCCCCCTTGGCCATGAAGCTGTCTGCTCCCGGGGGAGCATTTACATTTTTAAGAATCAAAGCAAAATAGATGTTATGCATGTTTTTCACTTCTGCATCCTGAACCTGAAGTCACAATCTCACAGGTCTCCCTCAGTAAACATAAACTTTTTATTATAAAAACATCAAAGTAATGAAATCATGACATAGTAGATTGATTACTCATGGACTTATTGAAGACTCGTGGAAACTGGGAATATGATTGACAGCTCTGCATATGAACATTATACCTATATAATTATCAAATATATAGATACATACTTGAACAAGAGATTAATATTCCTTAAAACTACCTTGTAAGAGTCATTCTTTCGTGTTCTCAAAAAAATCATTATCTTAAAGGAGCATTCTAAATCTGAGTACTCCATTCAAAACAGCTCATAAAGACTAACCCTCATTTTAACCTACCCCATCAATGACTCCTCCACTGAAATGTAACCACAATGTTATAAAATCTCCAGTCAGTTCTGGTCTAACAACTTCATATTGCTTAAAGGTGACAAGGCCAAAAGCAGGAGCCACAAACACAGCCAGATTCTCATGTACTGAGATCACTGATGAGATTCATTTGACCTGTCAATTAGAGTATTTTTGCAGACAAAAGACTGGGGGAAGGGAGCTGGCAGATGGATAGTTGAAGCTCAAAGACAAAGAAAAGGGATGGATGTTGAAGTACTGCAGCAAATACTAATGAAAGTTTGAATGATCAATCTATTGGGGGATGGGGGTAGACCACCACAGACCACCATACACCTTGCCTGTGGATCATCTTCAAAAAGAAAAACAGAACTATGCAAGGCAACCACGTAATGCAAGCATAACATTAGTCAGTCAAGGAGAATACCCAGATATTTATTATTATAATGGAGAAACAAGGCAAACCAAGCATGACAAAAAACAGGTGCATAGCAAAAAACTGCATTTACTTTAAGTGTGTATTCTTCTACTTGCAGTATTTTCCATCCTACTGCATGTGAGAAGAGATGTACAGCAGCTACACAACCAGGTTAGTTGGCAGGTCTTTCGTTTTTTAGGACTGCCAGAACAAGTCAAATTGCAATAATCAGACTGTGGAAACTCCATGGCATCCAGCCATGGAGCATTCCCATCCCTGAGGAAAAGGCTGGCAGCTCAACTTCATTCCTACCACTCTCCAAACACCGTATTCCTACATTTTGGTTCCACCAAATTATTGACAGACAAACCAAGAGAGGCTCCAGTCATGTCACTGGTATCACTGACACCTAAGTAAGAAGACACAACTGGCAGACAGGCAGATATGGCCATACTTCCAAACACAAGCAGGACCCACCACTACCATCCCTTAGGGAAAGACAAAGAAGGAAGCAAGAGCCTTGTCCTAGAGGAAGAAAGGACAGATGAGAAAAGGAGACTCCTGAAGAGATTCTGGTTTTGTCTCCCAGAAGCCTTGTTCACAGAATGGAATTCAAGTATCTCAGGACGCACTACAGGAGTACATTCTAATTCAACTCTTAAAATTAAAACAGCCACCTAAACAGCACATGTGCCCAAATGTGTTCTGGGAGTGTCCAGCCACAGGTCAGGGATCAGTGTTGAATCCAGTTTCAGATGGTCAAAAGTTGAAGTGAATAAAACATTACATGTCCCATTTCCTTAACTGCCTTTCTCACTGCCACATTGCTACATTTAATAATCAAAAGACACTTCCATTGGAAGAGGAACAATTCCACTAGCTGCATGTGTACTACAAGGGAATAAAAAGACACATATTTTTCTGGGCTTGAGGAATTAATTGTGTAGTACTTTAGCTTTGTTAAATTCTAGTAACTACCTTTAACAACAAATGGTCAGTAACCAAGCTCAATTGCTGGGACATACAGATGCAGATAAAAATACATATTATAAGCTTAGCAAGACATTTTATTCTTCTATTACTTTAGAACAAATATTATAAAACTGTTAAAGATTCTTTTATTCTAAAACCTCATCTATAGAAAACACCAAGTCCAACACATTGAAGGATGTTTTCTGTATCTATAGGAAAGTCTAAACAGCAGCATTAGACCATTGTCATAGGGCCCACTATCACTAAAATGTTATGATACCTGCACAGAACTGCTCAACTTGAGACAGATCACGAGACAGAAACATGTGGGTCAACATAAAAAAGGAATCTCACACTAACTAGGAAAGCTTATTGGCATGTAGCAGGAAAACAGAGATCATGCCAAATTCCCCCAAACTGATGCAAGTCTGCAAAAGGTAAAATGCTACTGGTAGATTTTATGCCCCACTGAGGAGACAGGTGGGACTGTATGAGAACAGGAGCTCATTCTGGGCTTCACGATACCCTGCAATAAAGAGAAGTTACATTCAAGCAGAATTCAGTCACCATTCCACCTCAGTGACAAGTTTGTCAGAGGTGTCAGGATAGACAAAGATGTGCCCAGAGAGGTCCCACTTGGAGCATCTCCTACCAGCTGCTGCACAGTCACAGAGCCACCAATTAAAGGTCCACAAAGGGCTGCCCTGACTGTGGCTCAGCACAGAGAGAACGGAGGTAGGGGAAACTTTTCAAAAATCTTTTCAAAGGCACCCAGCACTTCTGAAAAACAGTGATGCCCACCAGGACAGAGGCAAACCTCGACTGGATGGAGACAGCCAAAGCAGAATCTGTCCACAGGCTCTGTATGGCCAGGACCTCACCAGATCCACGTGCACAGATTTCCATACTCATGTCCTCCCACTCTCCTCCCCTTTCCATGCTAATGTTTGCACTGCCTTTGAAGACAAATGCATCCCCTGAAGCAACTGTTGATTGACAGCTCTGCTCTGTAAACAAGTGTCAAGGAAACAAAGCCTTAATGATGCCCTGTCATCTAAAAATACTATAAACAATGTCTGTGTTACTGAGGGATAAAAGAGGGCCTTGTTCCTAATGAAGAGGATAGACTATGAGAGGAAAACTCACTTCCCAGCTTTATAGGATTCGGTGCATATAAACCTAGGATATTTATTCAACTTCATTGGGCTTTGCTTGCTCCCAGCCCTACTGAGAGGACAAGCTGACACCACTGCTCCAACACAAGGGATTCACAGGACTAGCACACAACTGACAATTAAGGCACTGGTATTGGGAAAGTTCATTGTAATCTTCTGTGGAAAGGCACTGGGAAAACTCGAAGCATTATTAAAAGAGTGCCCTAAATAGTCTGCCAAGACAGCCAATCCAAACATCATTTTCACTCAAAGATACAAAAATGAACCGTTTTCTCCATTTACTTAATCTTGGAAATTTTCCTGTATCTAAGTGATTTCATGTCTGCTCACTTTCCAAGTGCCACAGTTTGGTGCTTCTTGTGTTCTAGTAGTGACTTCCCCTCGGGATTCCCTCATCCAAGTGTGACCCAAAATAAGCAGCAAGGTCTGTCCCACTCTTCCCATGTTAACTCATGCATTATTCAAAAATGCTCAGAAGCGCAAAAGTCTTTACTGAACAACTGAGCCAGAGAGGAAGAGACAGAGATTACAGCATCATGTTCTTCAACCTACTAAGAAGGTCATGGTCCATTTAGCATGAAAGGGAAACCAAGATTTCACAAGCTGTAAGGAAAAAAAATGTACTTGGAAATTACATCTTATTTCCTTCAGATCTCTTCTAATTATTCTCTGTATCCTCCTGTCCAACTCTGACCAAATCCCTTTATGAATCATTTGTTTTTCCATGTATACTTCTGAAAACAGACACACACTTTTTTTAAAAAAAGAACAATGTCACACAATGACTGTGCCACCCATTCTTACATCTCACATGTATCACTGTTATTTCCTTTGCAGGCCATTTTGGTAACACAAAAAATACATCAGCAATGCCTGTGTAATGCCAAGGGAAGGAGGAATATACTTCAAACTGAAAATGAACGGGAGATGAAAATACATTTCTAGACTTTCAATGTTTTTAGTGCGGTATGTGAGTGATTTTTATGATAAACACAAACCTAGAGCACACATCTTTGTTTGATTCTTATGCACCACCATTGTCCTGGAAATTAAGAAACTGTTCAAACACAAACCAAACAGACTTGAAATGAGAAGTCACACCAGAAAGAAGACTAGAACCAGGATTCCCTTCCCACAGGCATCTTTCAGATTTTATTTTGCTCCAGTTCAAGGCACCATTTGTAAAATAGGGGTGGACATATTCTCAAGCAATTCATTCGGCAAAATTACAAAATAATAATGCAACCATTTGACAGTAAAAATGACAACCAAAAGAACATTCCATAAAACATATTTATTTAATCAAATCAGTATTTTCCAGTATTACATTTTTTTACGAGCTCCAATGACTGAGAAAGCCAAAAATTTGAAGCTTAGGGATCACAAAGTTTCCTGTCATTCATTACGATGGTAAACTGGTGCTTCACTGAGCTTATTTAAAAATGCCTCAGCAACCAAAGCACAGTAGGCTTTCATTTGATGATGAACCTGAAGTGTCAAGTCAAAACAGCATCAGGGAAGGAGCATCACTAACATTCCTGCTCCAGTATTTCAAAGCTAAGACACTGGTTTTCATCAGCTATTGGGTTATGAGGCTTGAACATATCAGGACAGTTTTATGACAGTAAACAAGCTATCCACTTCTCATGCCATAGGTTACTTTAGTATCTAAAGTTAGTTTCTCTAATTCCATTGTGTTTACTTATTCTCAGTTCTCCTCCCCACCTTCACTAGAGTAAACAGAAAAAAAAATATTTTCAATAGGAAAACACAACTCATCCCAGAAAGAAAAAAAAAAACACAGGAATAGATTTAAGATTGAAGAGCAAAAAATTGGGGATCACCAGCATGAAAATAAATCATCATTAGAGCTCAGAAATATGGAGAAACCATACTCAAAAAAAGTTCCAGAAATGTTAGGTTTTTATTATGAAAATCAGATTTCATTTCTCATAGCTGTCAAAATTATTCATAAAGAGATGTTTTCATATGACACTAGATCTTTTGGAAAACTTTCAGGGAAAAGGCAAGCTAAATCACCTTTCCCCAGCTTGTGGCACACGGGGGAATCAAGACACAGACCCAACTCTTACTGCAACCTCCCCAGAGCAGCAACTTCTGGACTTCAAAAATCACCACATCAAAACCATCATGTTTTTATCCAGAGGCAAAACTCATTTATTCAACCTGAATTAATTTATGATTATATACTTTCAAAGTTTCACTTTTGAGCAGAACAGGAGCACAAATCACAGCAGTGATTTTTCTGATATAAGTGTTTTGAAAAACACTTTCAAGTGAAAATAAAAGTCAAAAAGTTTGTAAAACAAATGTAAGGGTAACTTTAAAGGATATTAACAAGCTGGATTTAAAATGCAAATTGAGTTTTTTTGTAGTTTGTGTTGCAGACCAAATACTTGCAAAGACATAATGAAGATCTAGCACCTCATTTTCAAGCTCTCATCCTAATGAAAAATAGCAAAGGTATTCTGGTAAAGCACAAAACAAAACAACCAAAGGAACTACTTGTCTCATGGTATCTCCTTTTACTTACTGACTCTCGATGCCAAAACATGTTTTGGGGAAACTTTGATAAGTCGGTCCCCACTGGAAATGTAACTTAGAAAATAAAACCCCTCATCGTCATACCTGTGGGACTGAAATTTCTGGCCTCAAGCAATGGTTTGTTTCTCCAGGAAACATGCCAAATGTGTTATCAGCACCTCTGTAAACTCCAGAGTTTCCTATTTCTATACCAGTGCTGTCTTCATGCTGTTTCTCACACACTGCCAGACAACTTTCCATAATTTCTGAAACCTTCATACAGCTCAGCAGCAAGGAACACACTTTGATACTGACAGGTTAGCAGGGAAAGGTTACACTTCATGCTTTACTTGCACTGGTGTTCAGGCTCAGAAGTGAAGCCTCAGTCCCCAGACTTGAGATGTGCTGCCAAAAGTCCCCTGCTTCACGAGCTCTCAAACACTGTCATGCACCACTCCAGGACAAGGCATGAGAGCACACGCACGCTGAACAGCTTTCATCATCACCTCTGCCTGCACACTGCACAAACCCTTTGGGTTCTGCCTCTCACAAATCACGTGTGCCCGTTTACACATCTCCCTAAATCCCCCTTCATACTCAGGCAGTTTGCTTCTTCTTCCCCTCCAGAAAGGCATCCTCAGCCTCATGCTCTAGCACAATCAGAAACCTAAGCTACGGCTGTGATTAAAAAAAAACAAAGCATGGAGAAAAAAGGCTTCCATGTCCTTGTCTCTGTGTGAACCACAGGATACTGAGAAATGTTCGACTTCAAGCTTCAGTCTTAGAAGTTCTCTTTGACATGAGAGATGCAGCCACCTAGCAGTGGCTAACACTTGAATTCAAAGCTTTGGCTAAGGTTGCATCTAACCTATTACTTATATCTGAAGCTGCAGTGCAGTTCATAAGGAAATGACTGCGTTTTCCCAACCTACCATCCATTGGTGTGATTCACAGAGCAGTTTCAGTGTACTTGAGCTACATTCCTCTTAGAGGAAGAGAACAGAAGCTCATATCCAGATGCATTGGTAAGGCAATCCAACTACTAATGGAATCAAAACAATGACTCGATATTTGGATGGCTTCATGCTGCATGACTGATAGAAAACTTCAGTCCAGATCACAAAAAATAAACAAACAAAAAAAAACTAGCTAAAAATAAATGCCAATGGGCCTCAGCATCACCTTTTGACTTTCTGATTCTTCAAAAATCCAAACAATATCCATAGAATTAAACCCTCTTTCCAAGTTAGTAAGGTATCAGACTGGCTCATCCAGTTTCTTAGCAGAAACCAGCTCAGCTCTAATGACACCAGAAATAGCCCAGAACCCCAGAAAAGGTCACACCACTTACCAGGCCACTGCAAGTGCTGATGGCTGCTGTCCCACTGCCGGAGCCGGGCTGCCACACTGTGCCAAGGAAGTGGCAAGGAACTCCAGAGTGAGTCGAAATCTTCGCTCTGGTGTGGTTGCCACGTCTCCTTTCTACTACATAGTTACGGGAAAGAAATCCCATGTGGACAGTCAAGTTAAAAAACAGATCCTTCTCCTCATGATTAATTTTGTAATATACCACATTTTCACTTTTTCCAAGATGTCTCTTCTTCCTTGGGCTTGAGATGTGATGGTGTAGATTAAAAGAAAGAAAATGCCCACTTGCATCTACTCTTGCTGGATGAACCACATGGTATTCTGGCACTGTCTTCACAAATTGCTCTGAGAGAAGAGGGGGGAAAGAAACAAAACCAGAGTGAGTGCTAGCCTGTTCAGATCTCACATAATTTAAAGGAAAAATCAAAAGTGAGAGCAATTCAGGACAACATCCTATCGACACAAAGGCAGGCAGTACACTGACTACCATGGAACACATTCCTCATTTGGGCTTTCTATTCTCCCATTGTAACACTTAGTTTAGAAGCTAAACATTCTTCTTTTCAAGCATTTTGTCACCATTCATATAAAAGACTGATTGTCACACAAAACCCCCTCTTCCCAATCCCACAAGGACTGGGAAGCCTCCATGTCCTAGGTCTCCAGCACATGATACTCTGATAAAGGAGTGTGATCTTCATACATCCAAAAAACTGACCACCTGAAGTTGGACATAGAACCTTGCAAACATACAAAGGTGAAGGGAACACAAATTAGCTTGATTATTTGCAGTAACAGCATCTCAGTGGCATCAGCTTTAGCAGCTGCTGCAGCTGCAGCTTCGGAATTTCACAGAAGAGTTTGAAGAGAATGAAGTAATCGTGCTGTTTTATATAAAAAGTTCCAAGCAGGGTAAGATTGAAAATCTTATCACTTGTCAGAATCTACCAGGAGAGGAGAGCTTTATTGACACTGCTGTCCCCTGCTACAACAGGGGACGCATACATAAGAAGATACAGAAGAAACACCACCTGTACCTAATTTTTTTTTTAATTGCTGTGAAACACAAAAGTCCCACACAAATAACACGAATCTATGTAAAACACAATCCATAAGAACTCATGCCCTAAAGGCCAGATCTGCTGGCATATTTGAATTCTGCCTAGAAATGACAGTCTGAACATATTTAATTAAAAAGAAGTTATAACAACACACATTAATCCAATTCCTCTTTACCCAGAGTTGCTCTTCATTCCCTAAGTCCCAGCCACACACACATGAAGTGACTACACTTCATTCATTAACTAAGCTGCTTAAAAAAGCAATTAGCCTGTTCCCAGCTGCTTCCAGGCTAGGTCTGGTTAGGCAATCCTTTTAGAAGAACTTCTCCCTCCACTGCCTGTTACCTTCAAAGTCACAGAGAAAAAATCCTGCCTAAGCAGGCAGCTGTCTGGATTCATCCCCTTCTGGAAGGAACACAGCTGTCCTCATTAGCTGCAGTTTAAGACGTGGCTGCTTGAGTTTCCTCAGGCCATGGACCCCTGAGACACGTGCACTGAAACACTTCCAATTGAAAGGAAAGGAAAACAAAACACACAAACCCCTGGCCTCCCAGCACATACACAACTACATCCGAAATCTGAACTAGTTTCAGCAGCACCTTTACTTCAGAAACAAGTTTATTCTCTTACACAACAAATTTCTTTGTATACAAGCCTTCCCACCAGCCTGCAGTGACTTGCAGCCTTTGTAGGACAAGCCACAGCAGTGAGGTTTTATAGAGCCAGGTCTTGACAACATGGACACTAAAGCCCACCACAGGTTCTGAGAGACATCTACTTCTGTCCACAGAAGGGGACTGACACACTGGAAACTCAGTGCAAACCTTCATGCCTGCAGTTTGCACAGCCTCTGGACAGCGCAAAAGGTCCTGGATGCCTGATAATTCAGCAGCTGAAGCTAAACCAAGGCTCCCCCTCCTCACACTCCAGAGTAAAGCAGGAAAAACAAACAAAAAAACAAAACAAAACAAAAAAAGGCAGGTAGAAGAGATAAGAAACAATACAGCTTATTTGCAGATGTTAAATTGTGAGACTTCTGGGAAATCCCACATCCCATATTGTGCTAGCAAAGTCAGACTAACACAGAATGCTGCAAGACCAGACCCCCATTTCTACGGTTTTCAGCACAACTCATTAAATAATCAAATTAAATGCCTGAAGGAAAACTTACTCATTTGCTGTCACTGTGCGTTTTGGCTCTGCCTGATGTCTTAAACCTAATTTGTTGTGGCTTAACTGCTGAACTCCATGCAAGACCAAAGACTTGTGGTTTTGGATTTAAAATTATTTTTTTTAGTTTTTTACTTCATCACTACAGCACTTAGTGTATAGAGGGTAAAGTAGACCATTAGCATCAGTAAGATGGAAAATAATGCTGAAGCACTGGATTATCAAAGCAGAGAAATTTAACTTCTTCTGGCTGCTCACTAAATACTTCTTTAGTCACTGGAGAGGTCTTTGTGCTGCAATAATAATGTATGGTAATACAAGTTCAGAAATGAATTATTAAAAAGTCTTTAAAACACTAGAGGGAATAAGATTACAACACAAAAGTCTAACATGATAAGGTAACAATATTTCTGCAAGTAACCATTATCAGTACAGTATTGCCTAGACTGCTGGGTAAAAGGCAATCCTAACTGTAAGAGGAATATTTACTGAGCTCCACACTAAGTCCAAGATAGAATAGTTTCTGCCTGGAGGAAACTCTCTGGAGAAGAGTGTAAAACAAAGAGAGGAGGTACAATTTTGGTGCTCCTTTTCTGCTCTTCTAGGAAGAAGAAGAAAATACATGCAACCCAGACGGCTCAAAATTAAGGGCTGCATCCTTCAACACTGAGTGCCTCTATTTTCATATAGTAACATGAATTCCTATTAAAAAACCACAAGTTCCCACAAAACTTCACAGCAGCAAGCAGTGAAGGGAATGGAGAGAATGAATGCCACTGACAAGTTATGGCACTGGCATGTCACAGCATGCCCTTTGGACACCCAGCATAGTCTCCACTCCAGGTGAGTGGGCACTGCTCAGGATTTACAGGCCAGGAAAGGTGGCTGTGTAGCTCCAGAGAATGTTTTATCTTTCCAGAACTACAGCCTGAGCATGCTGGCTTGCACTGGTGCTGCAAACAAGACTGAAGCACAGCAATGAGCAGCACACATTGCAGTCAGGACCTTGCTCGGCAATCACAGTGTCTGCTCAGACCCTCTGGGCACACAGGACAGGCAACTGTTCAGGCCCTTCACACTTGTTTGAGGAGCCCAAGTATTGTTTAAGTTGTCAGAGAAATCTTTTCTGCAGACCTTCCTAATTCTGTATCATTGAAAACATCTGATAATACTCAAAACCACTCCCTTGTGTTCTGCTCCTCTGTGGATTCAAATTCACCACATATGGCAGAGAATTGCCTTATTAAGAATGACTGCAGACAAAGTGAACAAACTAGGATAAAGAGAAAAACATACATGATCTGTCACACATGACAGGAAAACCACAATTTACTTTAAATACATAACATGTTCCCTGACAAAATTCCTTCAAAATGTGACACATCATCATTTGCCATTGTTTCATCTCCATCTTTGTAGTTTGTGTACATCTGCCCCTCAGACCCTCTGGCTTCTTTTCAAACCCTGGGATAGGAAACAGTGTGCCTCATCTTGTGAGGAAGCATCATACCCACAAAACACAGCAAGCTCCACAGCCCCATGGCAGAGAGGAGGCCTTCAGCACTCAGCAAGGGCATCCCCAGCTGTCCCAGCTGCCCCACTAATGGATGTAGAGAGAGTAGAACACTTCAGCTGCATCACATACAAACTTCAGTTCACACTTCACACTGCAAGAAACCCTCCTTTGTAAAAAAATAGCCACATTTTTAACTGCATTTTAACTCAATGCTATTTGCAAACTCTTGGAAAAGACTGTTTTCCATGCCTAGAAAGTTAAACTAATTCTACATTCATTTCCTAATGCCTGACAATTAAATAGCCACTATATGCTAAATAACACAACCATCCCTGTTCAGTCCCACGTAGAGTCACAGGGATGTAATTATTGCTAGCATCCACTTTCAATGAATCCAACTGGAACCAAGTTCAGGATACTTGAAAAGTCACTTTTCAGGCACCTTACTGAAACAATTTTCAGGCACCTTATCTAAACACTTATCTTTTCCACACTCTCTGAGGGGTACAGAAGATTTTCTCATTTGTGTTCAAGCTCTCCTGAAAGCACCACAGCTGTTGATTGCACCAGGAAGCAGAATTTCCTCATATACTTCTGGGTCTTCTACCACCAGGCAGAGGTTTCCAACTACCCATAACTTTTTTCCCTTGGGAGTCACGATTTTTCTTAAACAGGCAAAAACTAAAATAAAAAATAAAATTCCTGAGTTGCACTCCCCACAGCAAAAGAGGGAGAACATAACGCAACTGTGAGGGCAGCCTCAAAGAAACCCCTCCTGCGGATGAAGTCTGACTTGTAATTTACCATCCTCACCGAAATGTGAGAAACTCACAGCGGGTGTTGAACCCTGATTAACATCAATCCTTCTGCAGCGCCTGCTGCTTCGGTACAGAAGCGGTCGCTTGGTTATAAATAAATAAATAATCAGGACAGCAAACTTCTTCGGTTTAGTAGCACAAAACGATTCTGGCATTTAGAGAGCTGCCTCTGAGCGGGGAAGATCTGCAAAAGGCAGGGTTTAGCAATACCTTCATCTCTACAGAGCCAAACTCGATGACCGCCCAGGAGCCGCAGGAAGGCGCGGCCGGAGCGCGGAGCGGAGGGTGCGGAGCGGCCGAGCAGCACCGGGGCCCGGCCCGGCCCGGCTGGCCGCCCCCAGCCCCAGCAGCGCCCCGGAGCCGCGCTGCCCCGCCGGGACCCGCTCCCGTCCCGTCCCGTCCCGTCCCGCCCGGCGCCACTGACCTTGCCCGCCGTCGGGGAACGGGGAGCTGCCGGCCGGCGGGGCCCTGCCCAGGCAGGGCGCTTGGGCGCGGAGGACGAGGAGGCAGAGGGAGAGCATGCGTGCGGCCCGGCTCCGCGGGACACATGGCATGGTGCGGGCGGGCGGCTGCGAGCGGGGCGCCTATCGGGGCCGCGGCATGGCCGGGCCGCTCCGGCGCGCCGGACACAGCGCCGCTCGCACGGGGGCTGCGCGGGGCCGGCCCGGTGTCTGGTTTCTGCCGGCGGAGGAAGGAGGGCTGTGGGGAGGGAGCAGCTCCCGCCCGCCTCAGAGCCGCCGGGGTTAACGCGGCGGGACGAACCGGGCCGGGCCGGCGGGGCGGGAGGAGAGGCGAGGCCGCCGACGGGGGCTGCCGCCCCTCTCCGCCCTGCGGCGCGGCCGGAGCGAGGCGTGCGGCCCGGCACCCGCGGGAGGGCCCCCGGCACGGCCGGCATCCCCTCGCTGCTCTCGGGCTGGGACAAGCCCCTCGCAGCCCCGCACACGCCCTGGCAGAGGGTCCCCGCCGCGGGAGGAGGTGTGGGAGCACGCGGGAGGTTGACCCGATTCCCGCCGCTCTGTGAGGCGGCAGCAGGGCAAGGCGAGGGTTCCCCGGCTGAATCCCCCGTAGCCCGTGGCCCCTCGGGGCCCGGCAGCCAGAACACAGTTTCCACGCTGCCTCACCGAATCAGGAGTCAGGTTGGAAAAGACCTCAGCGGTCATTGAGTCCAGCCTGTGACTGAGTATCAAAATGTCAATTAGGCCATGGCACTAAGAGCCACAAACTGCTTTCCTAAACACCTCCAGGGATGCTGACTTACCATCTCCCTAGGCCGTCCATGCCAAAGTCCAGTCATCCTTCCTTGTGAAGAAATTCTCTTCAATCTCCGCCTAAACCTCCCGATGCAGCTAAAGACTCCTCAAGGTGTTCTGTATTTTAGCAGTGTGCTGGCACATCAGAGTTACTTCTCAATGTCCTCCCTTTGAACAGAAAGTTCCTACATAGCCTTGGCGTCTACATTTTTATGAGTATGCCACGAGCTCTCTGCCAAGAGTCTCCTCATGTGGCATCTGCTGTGGTTACTGCCGGGCCAAGGCTCCACAGGTGGGTGATGTTCCATGCTTGATACCTGGCCTGGGTTCCTCATCTGCTTTGGTAGCCTCCTGCTTAAAGTTGACTCCACTATGGACTTCTTGTATACTTTCATAGCAATCTGTGCTTAATTATGTTTGTTTCTCTGCTCAGTTTTCTCAAGATGAATGGCTGCCACAGTTCAACTGCCTTAGCTCTAAGAACTGTGAACTCCAGACTCCAGAGCACAAAAACCCAAAAAACACTTAAAGCTCCAAGGTTTTCTAAATCAGCAAGAAATGTGGCTTCTCCCAGGACCCAGATAACTCTGGAAACAGATCATATTTATGAGAGTGAGAATTGATTTAGGAATCATTATGTGTTCTCTTCTAGATAATGGAAGGACACAGACCATGCAAAAGACATGAAGTATTTGATATACGGTATCACTTGCCAAGAGGAGATTTGTTAATTGCAAGGTATTTATTTCAATATGTCTGTCCATATATTCTACACATGATTAATATTATCTCATCTATTACAGTGACAAGTTTCCTCGTGCTCTTGCCATTAGGATTCTTAGTCTAGTCAAACAGTGGGCACTAGGCTGTGTTGTGAGACTGGATATTATAGCCTGCTTAGCTCTTTATCATTACTTCCCTGAAATTAATTTAAAGCTAAGTGTGACCTGGAATTTGTATTATATATATAATATCTAACATCTAGAAAAGACTTGACAATTGTTGCATACAAAAAGCCACACTCTTTGACATTCATATTTTAAAATAATTCCGTTGGCAAATAAGTAAGTATCTACACCCAATGAAATAAAAAAGAATAAGACAGAAAATGAGGAGAACAGGCTGGGAGCAGTGGAAAGAAAGTATGGTGGTTCAAGAGATAGGCATATATTTACAAAGTATTGGTTTAACATACTTCTTGAAGGCCATCAAAAAAATAGCCCTTCTGTGAGAGACATTTAACTATTTGCTTCCATCTTCAGTCACCTCTTTAGGTAGGTGTTCACTGGTAGGTGAATCTGACAGGAGACAACTAGTATTTCATGCAGGACTACATCTTGGCTTCTGCCTCAGCAGAAAAACTTAATTCCTGTTGTCTGTATTTCTCTCCAACCCTGGAAGTGATGGAGAGCTAAGAGCTTTAGGACCTCAAGAGAGTTGGTGGGAATGGACTTTGTTTTGATTTGATTTTTTTTTTTTTTTAATGACAAAAATTTGTAGATTGAAAAGTCATACAGAGTGGAGAAAGAAAACTGTGGGAATCTGGTCTGAGGCATCTATAACTCCCTGGGCTTTGTGCCAGCATGCACATACACAGAAAAAATGATTCACTGGGTGTAGTGTCAGAAAATACCCTGGGGAACAGTAGGGTTCCTGCTTCAGGGATGCTGTAGCTGTAGCTGATGCAGCGTCCAAAAGACAGTACTGTACCAGCTACGAAGCAAAAAACTCCATCTATCCCAGTTAAAAACAATCAAAATGTGAAGCAATGGCACAAGTAGAAAGCACTCTCCTGATGTGAGTACATACTGAGGCCAGCTATTTTAAGGGAACAGAATTTATGGCACTGTGTCTTCCCAGTGGTTTCCTTTTCCAAAGAGGCATAACCTGAAGTTTTGAAGTCTTTTTTGAAAGAGAGTTGGTTTCTTTTTTCTAACTCAACCTCAGTTATAAAAAGAAAAAAAATGCAGTACACATCAGCTGTGTTCTTGTGGCAACAAAGTTATTGCAGTTCAGTAGGTGCAGCTCCACACAAAAAGGCTGTGCATTTATTGAAAGATCACAATCAAAAGACACAATCAATCCTGGGCTGACAAACCATAAACAATACTGGACTCTTTTAAATTTAAGTAGACTTCCAGGACAGACGTAAAAGAAATTTATGTATTGCAATTTATATGTAGGTAGAAATGTTTACAGAAAGACAGAAAAGCAGACGTTCTGAGCAATGAGGAACTAAAACACAAATTATATGATTTGGCATAGAAGAGTTGCTACAAAATGTAGTCCATGTGAGGACAGTTAGGAAATTTTGCTTTACTAGGAATGAAAGTCTCTTTCTCAAAATTTAAAGATATAAAATTATATAATACACACTTGCTCTGCTCCTGCAGTCAACAGGGAGAGAGGATACCTCTGGAGTATAACACATCCTTGTCTGTCACACCCCAGGTGAAACACTGTCCAGACCTGACTGTTAGCTATCCAGGCAGTTTAACAGTTTGCTTGGACTAGAAATGGTAAAAAGGTGGATCACATGTGATGTGAGGGGCTTAGACTGTTCTGTGATTCTGTGGTACTGTGACTATTGGCAGGGAGATTAAATGAAAGAGGATGACTCTGAATTCCAAGGACCTGAAGAAGTTTGCTGGGTAATTGCCACTGTTGATGTATTATTTCTCTGCCAGATTTATACAGAAGTTTGTGGGTACATTTTTAAAAATTTATGTTTTGTTTTTTTTTTCTCTTAGTCTTATTCCATGTTTCTCATTAGACATGCAGCCTCTTAACACAGCTAACTATTGGTAATTGAGCCAGAGACATTGTTGGATCTCTCAACTTCCATTTCATTATAGTCTTTACAGATTTTTGGGACTTCAGTAAGTTACTCTTGCAAAAAAATTATATATATTTGCTGACATTCCTCTTCTGGTAAGTCTGTGGGCATATTTAAGTAAGAGAATGAAACAAACTCTGAAGTAGTCAGTGATTCTTTTACATGAAGCTTTTTTGTGTGCTCACACTCAGATTTCTAGTCAGTCTTCAAACATGCATTGTTTTTTATATCTGGTGAGCTAATTCACAGAATTATAATTTCATGCTTGCACTATGTGAGTTTATAAGCTCATTGGTCACACTATCCATATTAACCAAATGAAAGCATGTTTTTGGAGTAACAGGTCACTTCAAATTATCTTTTTATGAAATTTAGTGCCTGAAAAATATATTCTCAGTAGTCTGCCTTGAAAGCAAATGATGAGAGGATGATGAACTTACTCAAAGTTTTTTGGGTGGTTATTTGTTTGGTTTTGGGGTATTTTGGGGAGTTTTGTTTTGGTTTTATTGAAACCTCTTTCTGTGTCCAAATAATACTTTCTGGAGGGTATGTCTGTGGTCCATCAATTGTGGTATGACCATTGTGTTATCTGAGATTTTGTAATGAAAGCCTGTATCCATTTCCAACTACACTTTTAAGAGAAGAATTGCCATGAAAATCTTCCCATGTTGGACATACATCGAGTCACACCAAGTTCACTCTCAGGATGGAGAAGGTAGGGCTGTAAAATCCAGTTGAAAATGTAACTGTTAACAGTTAGTGTCTGAATTTGGTCAGAAGGATGAGATTGTAGCCCTGAGCTCTTAAAAAAACCAAAGTGAGGCCATATCAGTTCCAGAAATTAGAACTGAAAAGCTAAACAAATGTGAAATATCTCTTTCCTATTTTCTAGCTTCCTTCTCCTGGTCCAGAATTTTTTTTTGAGAGAAGATGGCATAAAATGAATTATTTATAAAAGGGAATTCAATTTAATGAATGCAACATTTAAATAATGTAAAGCCCATTTAAGCAACAGACACTAGTAAATCTTTTTAATAAAATCTGTTCTAGAGATTTGTTATTACTATTTTTGCTTCAGTGTGTCAAATAAGAAAAAAAAATTTAAATCTCTTACTGTTACAAAAATACCCTGAGAAATAGTGTCATGTTTCTGTATTTAGCAATATATTCAATATTTTAAAAATCTGCTTTAAGCTACAAAAATGTCTTTCATATTGAAAACAGAGCACCATCTCCATTGCCAAAATATTTCAGAGGAGCATACAGCTGGTTCAGCCACTGTTGTAATTATAATAAATCTTTTGTTTGTGTATGAGGTCTGTGAAGGGAGTGAAAAATTATAGGAATTCTTTGGGGTAAATTGTAGAAAAATTATCATTTTCAGCAAATGTTTATTTGGCATATTTAACTAAAATATATTTTTTTAATGCTAATTGAGAAACACTTGCAGGACACTGACACAATATAGTCTAAAATAATGGGCAGTTTCTGTTGGTGGTCTGAACTAGTGAAAGCCTTTTTAACTCTACTGTACTGATTGATGCTGCCTACAGGCAAACTAGCAATCTCAGCCCCGTGGATTATTCTAGCAAAGTACTTATGTATATGCAAAAAAGCCTCTGGCTGATGTATTGAGATTAACAAAATACACAAATCAGCCATTTATTCACCATTTTCACCACAGTGCATAATGGAAGCTGCTGCCTGTCAAGTTTATTAGAGTTTTCAGAAAGTTTGGGTAAGTAACACGAATTACACTGACACTTGGATAAAAAGAAGACCCTGGAAGGTTACACGTTAGCAACATGGCTTTGGCAGCATGTGTGGAGTGAACAGGGAGCAAACAGATGACAATGTCTTCCAGAGCAATAACCCTTGTGACTGTATCTGATGAGTTTTGCAATACTTTTTGAAAGCAACTGATGGCTTTTAAAACATTTTTTCAGCTATGGCAGTGTTCTGGCAGTGTGTTAAATAAATTATTCAGCAAATATTTCTTTTATTATTTATCTAGGTGTTGCAAGTTCCCTTACTTCCCTCTAAAACTACTCTGAAATGAAGAATGACAAGAGAAAGAAAAACCACCCAAGAGTAAAAAGGAATTTCTCTGGGGATCAAAACATGAGCAAAAATCTTGGACAACCATTTCACACTTGCAGACTTGAGTTCAAAGTCCACTACCAGTGTTCCCAGGAGGTACCTCAGTTCACACTCGTTGCTTTCTCTGGATGAATAACAGAAAAAGCAGGATTAGGTTGGACATTATTTCCCTCCTCATCTGCTTTCTGAATCATTATTCCTGTTCGGTCTCATCAATATGTCAAAAGATGTGCCAAACAGCAGAAATAGTAGTAGAAATTACTCTAGGCAAGACATGTTTGCTGCAATTTTTCCAGTGACATATTTAAAATTAGATGTGAAGATAGCAGTATGATGAGAATAGGTCAGAATTCAATCTAGAAAAAATCCACTTCTGCACTATCAATCGCACTAATAAGTTACCAAGGGTACCTGTCATAGTCTCTGCATGGCTCGATTACATATTGTTTTTTCCTTGGGGGCTAATAGTAGCAGAGCTAAGTGGAGAGGGAAAACTGAACAAGAATTTGCTTATTTTGAATATTTTGCTAACCTTGGTTTTGGGTAAGTGCTGACTCTAGTGCTAAGGCAGTCATTGCTGCTGTGGGCTGGGGGGCACCTCACCCTCTGCACTGTTTACAATTCTCTGCAGTTCTAGTTGAAACTCAGCATTCCCATGTTGCTTGTTTATATGATGGTTCTACTGCTGGTTTTAAGGGATCAATGGCTTTGTCTTCTGCATGTACTGTTTTACTGTGCAACACTGATGGGACTAATGGAGTTGTTAAATTGCACTGCAAGGATGATTTCCTCTGGTTGAAAGAATTTGAAAAACTGTTGCCATTCAGCAGGCTGAGAGATGAACTCAATGCTGTGTATAGAAAATGCCACTCAGATGCAACCCTAGTTAGTGATTAAGAGGTATGGAAACCTAGGAAAAAATCCATGATTCAGAAGAATTGTGAAGATGTGCTGGATTTGGTTGGGGTGAAGTTAATTTTCTTCGAAGAGGCTGGTAAGGAGCTATGTTTTGGGTTTACACTGAACACATTGATGATAACACAGAGATGTTTTAGTTACTGCTGAGCAGAGCTTACACAGAGCCAAGGCTTTATGTGCTTCTCAGACTGCCAGGCTGGCAGGGAACCTGGGGCTGCTTGGCACAGTGGAAGGAGACACAGCCAGGAGAGGTGCCCACAACTGACCAAAGGCCACTGTCCAGACCATGTAATATCATGTTCAGGATATAAAGAGGAGGGAAAAAGAGGGAAAGGGGCATGTTTGGCATGATGACATTTGTCTTCCCAGGTGACACTTAGATGTGATGGACACTGCTCTCCTGGAGATGGCTGAACTCCTGCCTGCCCATAGGAAGTGATGAATTAACTCCTTGTTTTGTTTTGCTTGCATGTGTGACTTCTGCTTTCCCCATGAAACTCTTTACCTCAACCCTCGAGTTTTCCAGCTTTTACCTTTCCAATTCTCTCCCAGTCCCACTGGTGGGGGTGTGAGTGAGTGGCTGCCTGGGCCTTGGCTGCTGGCTGGGATTAAACCATGACAGGAAAAAATGTCAGGGGTCCATTTTTGGAGGGCTGATGTGGTCTATATTTTTCCTTTTTTCTTTTTTCTTTTTTCTTTTTTTTTTTTTTTCTTTTTTCTTTTTTCTTTTTTCTTTTTTCTTTTTTCTTTTTTCTTTTTTCTTTTTTCTTTTTTCTTTTTTCTTCTATTTTCTTTTTTTCTTTTTCTTTTTTCTTTTTCTTTTCTTTTTTATTTTTTCTTTTTCTTTTCTTTTTTCTTTTTTCTTTTTTCTTTTTTTCTTTTTCTTTTCTTTTTTCTTTTTTCTTTTTTCTTTTTTCTTTTTCTTTTCTTTTTTCTTTTTTCTTTTTTCTTTTTTTCTTTTTCTTTTCTTTTTTCTTTTTTCTTTTTTCTTTTTTTCTTTTTCTTTTCTTTTTTTCTTTTTTCTTTTTTTCTTTTTCTTTTTTTCTTTTTCTTTTCTTTTTTTCTTTTTTTTTGGTGATTCTAGTACCAAGCTATTTATTATAACAAGTAATCAGCAGACTAAACCTTCCCAGAGCCTTGCATTGTTAATTCCAGTAAATTGCACCCTCATTATAAGCAATATGAATGATGTATAAAACTTATAATTAGTCTTGTTCCCCTGTAACTCTCCCATAGCATGATCTGGCTGATATTTTTACAGGGTCCCTGCAGATACAAATCAAAGTGATGAGTGGACTGCTGATAACAAATAGCACACACGACTATGTTTTTGCAGGAAGTTCAGTGAGATAAATCAATGGAGAAATAATACACTTGTTAAATGTTCCGTAAATCTCCCCCAGATGGCTGATTCACGGTGCTTTACTTAGCTGTATTCGGAATCTATTTGGTTTTCAAAATGCGCAGTTGTCTTGATTTATTTAAAATCGGAGCAGAAGAAGGAAAGCCTCACTCCTATTCCCATCGGTTGCTCTCTGTTTCCGCGGCGAGCTTGGTGGGGAAGCGATTTTCGGGCCCCGCGCAAGACAGGGGGGCCCCCTGCGGGCGGGATCCCTCTGCCCGCTCCCGCCTTCGCCCAGGCGCTGCGCCGAGAGCCGGCCTTTACTGCTTCCTTCTCTGCCGTTCGCTTCAAAATGAGGCACAGACACCGTCTCCCGAAGTCCCAAGAGCAGGAGGCGCGTCCGTTCGGAGCGCGGTCCGGCTCGGTGCCGAGGTTTTCAAGCGCGAAAGCGCGGGTGGTTTGCGGATCACCCGGCGGCTCGGCGAAGGTGCGACATCCCCAAAACTCGTCCCCACGCAGGAGGGGAAAGGTTCTGTGAAAGCTGGTCGGCGGGGAGCACATCGGGGAAGGAATCGTATCGGGATTGTGGGGATCACATCGGGGAGAGGAGATCACATCGGGGAGTGGGGATCGCATCGGGAGAGTGGGAATCACATCGAGAGAGTGGAGATCACATCGGGGAGTGGGGATCACATCGGGGAGACGAGATCACATCGAGAGAATGGATATCACATCGGGGAGAGGGGATCACATCGGGGAGAGGAGATCACATCGGGGAGTGGGGATCACATCGAGAGAGTGGGGATCACATCGGGGGAGAGGGGGATCATATCGGGGGAGGCAGCATGACACCGGGGAACGGGGGGAGAGGGCGAGAGCATCGCCTCTGGCCGGGCGCTTGCCGCACTGAGCCCGCGGGAACGCCCGGTTAACTCACACGTGCAGTTCCCGGCCAGGTGTGCGGGACGGGACGGGATGGATCGGGGCGGGACGGGATGGAACGGGACGGGAGTGGGCGGGAAGGGCCGGGACAGGACGGAACGGAACGGAACGGAACAGAACGGGGGCGGTCCGCGGGGGCAGCGGGGCCGTCCTCAGCACCCGGGAGAGCTCCGCGCGCACCGCGCATGCCCCGCCCCGCCGGCGCGCATAAAAGCGCGGCGCGGAGCCAGCGGCACCACCGCGCTCCGGCAACGCGCCGGCCCCGCAGCCCGCCGCCCGTCAGCCTCGGGGAAAAAGCTCCTGCGGACCCGTCTCTCACTCTAGCATGGGATGGGCGAGCCCTGCGAGCGCGGTGCCTGCTCGCCAGCCGCTGGCATAAAGGAAGGAGCGGACAGGGAGTCCTGGGACACGCCGCTGGGTTTCCTGGAGAGCGCTCAGATGGACAACGGTAGCAACGTGTCCTTCCTGCAGTTCTTGAAGACCATCAACCTGGAGCGAGCCGACGGGATGCAGGGGGACAGTTCTGATGTGGTGAGGATTGTCATCTCACTGGTGTACTCCGTGGTGTGTGCCCTGGGGCTGGTGGGCAACCTGCTGGTGCTCTACCTGATGAAAAGCAAGCAAGGCTGGAGGAAATCCTCCATCAACCTCTTTGTGACCAGCCTGGCAGTGACTGACTTCCAGTTTGTGCTGACCTTGCCATTCTGGGCAGTGGAGAACGCGCTGGACTTCAACTGGCTCTTTGGCAAGGCAATGTGTAAGATCGTCTCCTATGTGACAGCAATGAATATGTATGCCAGTGTATTCTTTCTCACTGCCATGAGTGTGGCTCGATACCGCTCTGTGGCTTCAGCTCTGAAGAATCAGCGTCGGGGAGACCCAGTGGGGGGCTGCTGCTCTGCCAAGTGGCTTTGTGCACTCATCTGGCTGTCAGCTATCCTGGCTTCCCTGCCCCATGCCATTTTTTCCACCACTGCCACTGTCTTTGACGATGTTCTCTGTCTTGTCAAGTTCCCAGAGGGCCGAGGCAGCAATCCGCAATTCTGGCTGGGTCTGTACCACATCCAGAAGGTGCTGCTGGGCTTCGTGGTGCCGCTGGTCATCATTAGTCTCTGCTACTTGCTCCTGGTGCGTTTCATCAGTGACAAGCACGTGGGCACCTGCAGCGGCCCCAGCATCAAGCGCCGCTCCAAGGTCACTAGGTCAGTGTCCATCGTGGTACTGTCTTTCTTCTTGTGCTGGCTGCCTAACCAAGCACTTACAACGTGGGGGATACTCATCAAACTCAACGTGGTGCACTTCAGTAATGAGTATTTTCTCTCCCAAGTGTACCTTTTCCCCATCAGCGTGTGCCTGGCACACTCCAACAGCTGCCTCAATCCCGTTCTCTACTGCCTCATGCGCAGGGAGTTCCGCAAGGCACTGAAGAACCTCCTCTGGAAGATCACCTCACCTTCCCTCACCACCATGCGCCCTTTCACTGACACCACCAAGCCTGAGAAGGAGGAGCAGGCCCTGCATGCCGTGATGCCTGTCCACCCTGCCCCTGCTGCTCCCCGGGCTGCAGCCGTACAGGCAGAGGTGGCCTATTACCCTCCCGGCGTGGTGATGTACAGCAGCCGCTACGACCTGCTGCCTGCCAGCTCCATGGAGCAGCACTGCTAGATGGCAGGGGGTCTGGGGGGTGGGACAGTGCCAGATGTGGCCTGGGGATATTGAATGCCTGGTCAGGACAAGGGGAGGAGGGATGAGTAAAGGAGGACTTCTTAGTGAGAGATGCTCTTTTGCAGTTTTGTCTGCCCTCAGAGACACTAGATGGACGTTGTCTGAAAGGTGCACCCTGAGCTGGAGAACAGGACTAGGAGGAGGTAGTGGTAGGATGTCTCTATGAGATGTCTTTAGTGCTTGTTTCTGTGCTGGGAGCAAGAACTAATGAGGGTGATGGGACTCCAGCCAGGGAGGATGTAGGATGTGCAATGCATTACGGGGAGGTGAGGGGCTGGTTGGGGTGGACTGATGCTGGAAGGCCTCAAGCACGTCCCCTGAAGCTGGAGTTGCAAGCAGCCCTCTCATCCTGTGTGTTTGTCTGTGGCAGGGAGAGGGAGCTGAGCTGCTCTCTCCCTGCTGCAGGACCCTGTAAACCAAGACTGGCTGGTCACTGCTCCCTGGGCTCCCCTGGGCACGGGGATCAGACAGTCTCTCTTCTATTTCAAACCTGCCCTGAGGGGAGCAGCCAGGACAAGTGGGAACAAAGCTCCTGCTTGTTCAGGCTTGGTGCCTTTCCCCTCTTTTAGGGACTTAGGAAAGAGTGGGGACAAGGAACACTGTGCTCCCTTCCAGATCAGTGCAGGATCTGCTTTTCTAGCTACCCCCATCCCCTCAGCTGCTGCCAGGGTATAGAGCAACCCAGACAGCCAAGGCAAAACCCAAGGACAGAATTTGCAGTTTCATGGGGTGTTCCTTAGCCTGGGTTTGGAGGGAGGGTGTGAGCCCCCTAATACTGTTCTCCAGCCTCTCTCCAGCCCACTGAGGGGAAAGGAAACCTCACAGCCCCAGACCATGTGTAGCAAGATAGCATCTCTCCCAGGGCACTGAGGTTGCAGGCTTAATTCTTTCTGCACTTCAGACTGTTCATATTTCACTTCAGGAAATCAGCACAACTGTAAATAAAATTAAAAATTTTTACAAAGACCAAAAATTAAGGGGAAAAAGAAACAATCCTAGCCACTTAAAATCACTTGCTCTGGGATTCTTCTGGGTTCACTTAAAATCAAGCACAAAGGCTTTAGTTCTGCTGAGGGTTTGCACTGACGCTTGCCAGTGTTTCAGTGAAGAGAAGTTCCTTTGGTCTGAGCAGCCCTAGGCCTGCAGTATGTATGTAGCCTAGAGAATGTCAGGGATTGGCCTTTACCAGCTTCTGTTCCAGAGAAATACCTGGGAAATAATTGGAGGTTTATCTGAATCAAACTTTTAGGGGGATAAGAAAAGTGTATTTTTAAGCTGTGAAAGTTTTTATGATAAGGATATTTATCTACTTCTTAAATTATTTTTTTTAATTATGAGGGAAAAAATTTGAAATCAAAAGATTAAAGTATTTGTTTTAAATGATAGAAAAATGCAACATTTTTTGGTTTTGTTTTCAGAACACAAGTTCATTAATCCCTAGTACCACTTATAAGATTATTATTTAAATACAATTTTCAAAACTGTTTTCTATTTCCAACCCCTTTCCTTGCAGTCTAACTCCAACATATGCCTGGTTCTGCTAAAAAGGCATTTATGCAGAGGGTTGTTTGTCACCTCTGAGTACTGACATGGAGCAAACTTGTTATTTCTGTATATGGTGGCAATTACACTTTTCAGACTTTGTTAGGTGTACTGTACGTGATGGTAACTCCTGCTGCTAAATTAGTGTTTGGTCTGAAAGCAGCTGGTTCTGCTACTTGCAAGGAGAGGTTATCTTTTTTTTCAGGGCAGAAAAGATTTCTCCAGCCTTGGGCATTTGGTAACGGGGAAGGTGTCGATGTACAAGTTGTCTAAAGAAGAACAGCAGAAGTAAGCTGGCGGCTGATGGGTGTGCTTACAAAGATATAAGGACTCCGAAGAACAGAAGAACTTGAGCATCTAAGTACTGTACAACTGCCTCTCTAACCTCCTAAATCCTGACTTGGTTGACCGGTGAAGTCTGTAGGTATTTAAGTTTTTTCTAGTAAAATTTTTGTGCCTAGAAATCTGTTCCTAAGCATGCCTAAATCTGCTTAACTCTGTAGCACTTATTTCTGTGCTTTATGGGGATATCTTTGTTGGGACTGGCCACAGTGTGTATCCTGTGAGGAAGGCAACTCTGCATCCCAACACAGAAGACCCTGTGCCAGGCCACACTAAGTCAGAAGCTGCTGTGAACTCGACTCATTCCCCCCATCCCTTTGAATCTGTGCCTGGATGTGCTGCTTCTGTCCCAGCTTCAATGTACGTGCGGATTGTGCTCCTTCCCCTTCCCTTGTGAAATGCTAAATTAGTGAGCACAGCTATCCCCCACAGCCTGAGAGATTTAGCTTCCCCTTTTCCACATCCCAGGGGAATGGTTAAATCTCTGGGCTACTTTGTGAATGTGCTCATATTCTCTGGCTTGAAACAGTTCCCTGTTGCCAGAGTAGCTCGCTGTTGCTGCATCACAAGGGCAGCAAAAGCCCTCGAACTCTGCTTGGCAGCACAGTGGTTAGTGTGTAATCTCCAAAGAGGAATTGTGGAGAGATTCACTGCTAATACAGAATAAAAATTGGATCCAGATGTGTGTTCTGGGTCTCCCCTTCCCAAGAATAGTGGTTGACTTGCTCCCAGGTTCTGGTTCAATTGAAGTTCCACTACGCTATCCAGGAGCCTGAGGTCTTTCTAGACCTGCAGGTAAAGCAGATTAATGTGCTAAAAGATTTGCAAAAAACTACATTTTTGTTCTGGGAGAAAGCCCTAATATCTGTGTTGCACGTGAAGAAAGTTGCACAGTTGTATGAGAAAAGGATACCATGAGCTTTTAAGTCCAGAGAGATATAATTGTGTTTCTGTAGGCCAGGAGCAAGTATCTAAATTAAGGATATGGGAGGAATCTCAGTGTTTGCTTTTGAACAGCATAATTTCTTGCTTAAATTGCTGGAAATTTTTTTTCTTATCTGATGTTTAACTGTTCTTGTGCTTTAAATAAACAGCTGTCCAAGTGTCTAGAGTGTAACTATGAATTTCAGTAGATAGCAAGCTGCCTGAAAGCCTCTGTGGTGCTCAGCATGGCAAAACCTGTGTGCTTTTGTGGATGTCGATGTAGACATAGTTTAGTGCCAGGAAAACAGCACAGTAAAACAGGTGGTGTTCAGAACAATGCATAGTTAGCCCAGAGTGCCAATGTACCACTCTCAGAGAAACCCCAGGTGTCTGATCACTAGAGACAAAAACCTCTCATTTGGCACATCACCCAAACATGAAAATACCCTGAGAGTGTGTAGGGACTGGACAATGAAATCTGTGGGCAGCTCTCTCACAAGCCACTGATCCACCAGGTATAAGTGTGTCATGGACCTGCTGTTTGGAAGAGGCACAACTCATCCACACTTGGCCAGATGTTGATTTAGGCCAGACCAGCAGCCACGCTGTGCAGGTCAGTGTGTGTCCAGCACAGTCAAAGGGCACTGCTCTAGCAACACCTGAGCAGAGAGAAATTTTGCTTCACCTGTGCCGTGAGTCCCAGCTAACAGCATGAAATCTGTGCTCTGTGTGAGCCTGGGTCTTGGCAGAAGATGCAGTTGTTCTGTGTGAATAGGGTGTGTGGCCTCAGCAGAGGATCATTCCAGCTCAACAACAAATCCTACAGAGTATCCTGGGGTTTCATGAGTACAATGCACTTAAAAATGCTGTTTCCTACAAATGTTCATGCTTTTGTTTGTAACAATCACCTTTTCATGTATTAAAATAAACATTGCTGAAGGATGCAAAACAATACTTACTGAATTCTTGACAAGATTTTCATGCTTGGTCTCCTGTTACAGATTTCTGGTGGGGTGCTGTTAGAGAGGTGCACTTGGTTATGGAAGGGTAGGTACCTGAAGGTGCAGGCTGACATCTAGTGACAGAGAGAACCCTTAAAAACCGGATATTCTCATCAGGCAAAGACACAGATTCCTTAGGGATGTTTAAGTATCTAAGCCCTTTAAATAACTGACCAAGATCTTAATGCAATAACAACCTCCAATTGCATTTCCAGGTTTCTCTTTGAAATGCCTCTTCAGTGGAAATGCTGTTTCTCAGTGAGTTATTCTGGCACTCACTTTAGAAGTAAAAAAAGTCCAGTCCTCTTCATTCCTGTTCACGACTGTCTGCCCTAAAATTGATTATTCAATTGAGTGCGTGCAGAGAAGCTCTGATCTAATTTGTATCCCTGAGCTGGAGCAGGAAGAGATATGGGTGTGGTGCAGCTCAAGTTCATTAGATTGAGAGCTTGGATCTTCTGGTTTTTTAGTGAGGGTTATTTCTCAAAAGAGAATTCTTATTTTTCCATTTAAAAGGGGTTACTGAAAATATCTTTTTATCATGATAAGAGCAGTTAAAAGAATCTCCTCTAGGTACAATCCCAGTAGCAGTTGGTGCTGTGAGTAGCCAGTTAACTCATTCATGTGCTAAAAGTAGCTGATAATATACATCAGCAGATTTCTCTGCCTGTGTTTGCACAGCCTCAGAGTCCTTCCCAAAATATTAACTGTAAAATATAGACTCACAGAACAGCTGAGAAAATTGGGCCAAAAGATCAGCTACAGACAGAAGCAGTTTCTTTAGTTAACCATTTCTGGGAAACATGAACTTCCTGGCTAGACAGGAGTGATTACTATTCAGTGTAGGAAATAACAAATCAAAGGTGTTCTACCGAGATCCCAGCTCTCTCCCTTACTCACCCATTTCTTGGGACAATGCGATACTGTTTCTCCAAGGACTTGTGTTTATTCCTTCAGATCAGCTAAATGAGTATGGTCAGTTGTACAATGATCAAATTAACTGTTCAACACTGACTTCTAAAAGCATAAATGAACCCTTCCCCTTTCACTCAGCTGAACTTCACACTGGATAAAACTGGAATCTTGTGGAAAATTACTTGTGTCTGTACTTGTGAAAAGTCTGATCAGCACATCTTTATCTGGAAGGGTGGCTCCCACACCAGGGATTGTGCCACCATTCAAAGGGTCCCTAATGGGCTGGAGAAATGGGCTACAGGAACCCCAGGCATCTGGACAAAAGGAAATGCAAATTCCTGCACTCCCTGCACCAGCACGAGCTGGAGTCCAACAGACTGGGAAGGAGAGGAGCTGGGAGAAGGTGAACATGAGCCAGCAGTGGGCCCGTGCAGCCAAGGCCAGCAGCATCCTGGGCTCCATGGGCAGGGGCTCCTTCCCTTCCTTCAGCCTGTGAGACACATCTGGAATGCTGTGTCCAGTCCTGGGCAGGTCACCCAGTTCTGGATTATTTACCAGGGGGGCTGCAATAGGATGGAAGACTTGGAGCATTTGCCATGTGAGGGGAGGCTGACAGAGCTGGAGGTGGTCCACCTGGACCTGTGAAGGCTTTATCAATGTGTGTAAATATCTAATGTGGGTGGGGATTAAAGAAGATGAAACCAGACTCTTCTCAGTGTTGAATGAGAGGCAATAGGCACAAACTGGAATTCCATCGTTTAAATTTAAGGAGAAAGAAAAACTCTGTCAAATGGTGTGGTCAAGCACTGGAACAGGTTGCCTGGAGAGACTATAGAGTTTCCAAGTTTGGAGATGCTCAGAATCTGGCTTTACACTGACTGTACCACTTTAGCAACCCTGTGATGAGCAGGGGACTTGGATTGGGTCACCTACAGAGGCAGCCCCGACGATTCTGTGCTTTAGTGTGATCCAGATTGCTCTGGATATGTCTTTGTTCCAATGCAGAAGAATTAGCACTAATGTCTGTCTTGCTTGATGTTTATTCTGAAAAACCTTTAAAAATTTTATGCCCTCAAATCATTTATTACTATGTATTTCTAATCACCTATTAAACAATTTTTAAAAATATTTTAATTGCTTTTAATTCCTGCTGAAATGGTGGAAGGGGCTCAGAGGAAATATAGTACTCCTCTTGCCCACCAAAAATCACTTCCTGCTGAAATCCAGTCCCTTTATAGGTCAATCCAGTGATGGATATAAGGGGCAAACCAAGAGCTCCTGAACTGAAGGTAAAAGAGATCCTACAGCAGTAGTAAATAACTGCTCACTTTGCACAGTAGATCATAAACAGGGAGAGGAAGAAACTGGTTTACATTTCAGAACTGGGATTACATTTTCAGAGATGTTAACTGAAATCTTGAATTTTGAGCACACTTGATATAAAGTAATTTCAAGGAAAATATTCTAAAATTCAAAATCCCTCTCCAGAAAAGAACACCACCCTTTGATAAGGTGTCATCTTTCTCTCAGAGAGAAACATAGTTCCAAAAGACGTTTTATTTTCATGTTTCACAATGTTATGGCAATCTAATAATAACTGGTATGTATTTCCTAAAGGCCTACTTGTTGGGATAGGGATTTTTGTTGGAACTGCAGCACTTATTAAAGAAAGAAGTGCCTCAGCCCTCAAATCCATGGAAACCGAATAACTTGCAAATTGCATTGCAAAATGACATTAATTTAATTTATTTTCTTTAAAAAATCAGATCTGAATATTGAAAAAGCCCCAAATCATTTGAGATACATTTGCACTTATGTAGTGGTCTGCCAAATATATACATTTACACTGAGTAAATTTACATAGTTTACCCAATGTAAACTCCCAGACTTCAGCAAAGGGCATCTCTGTCAGAAACTTTTCCTTTCCCTCTTGTCACTCCTTGGACTCCACAAATCCACTGTTTGTCACATTTGTAATCTAAGGCGCCCTGAAAACAGAGGTGTCCAAGACTGTGGTGCTGCCTTGCTCTGTGCAAGTGTCCCCGTGTCCTGATGCACATTACCTGCTGTGAGCCAATGCAGCAAAAACACGTCTGCCAAACGAGCGGGGAACGCGCAATACAGGATTGACCCTTGGCTGCAGCACTGGAGGTTTCCAAGGACAGATTCTGCCAGGAGTTCAGTGCCAAACGTGTCCATGGGGGCTCCTACCACCGCATGCCCAGAGGCAGGGTCTGCAATGCATGAGGCAACCTGGCGACATCTGGCAACGAACAGCTTTCCTGGGCTAAGCACAGAACAGAGAGAACCGGACGGCAGCAGCACTGATGAGGAAACTGCGGAGATGGCTGGGCCGAGATGGGCTGGGCTGGGCTGGGCTGGGCCGGGCTGGGCCATACCGGGCTGTGCCGGGCTGGGCTGTGACAGACTGTGCTGGGCTGTGCTGAGCCGGGCTGTGCCGGGATGTGCCAGGATATGCCAAGCTGGGCTGTGCCGGGCTGTTCTGGGCTGTGCTGGGCTGTTCCGGGCCATGGTGGGCTCGGCTGTGCTGGGCTGTTCCGGGCCATAGTGGGCTGGGCTGTGCCGGGCTGTTCTGGGCTGTTCCCGGCTGTGCTTGGCTGAGCCGGGCTGTTCCGGGCTGTGCTGTGCCAGGCTGTTCCGAGCTGTGCCGGGCTGTTCAGGGCTGTTCCGGGCTGTGCCGGGCTGTTCAGGGCTGTTCCGGGCTGTTCAGGGCTGTTCCGAGCTGATCCAGGCTGTTCCGAGCTGTTTCGGGCTGTTCAGAGCTGTTCAGAGCTGTTCAGGGCTGTTCCGAGCTATTCAGGGCTGTTCCGAGCTGTTCCGAGTTGTTCCGAGCTGTTCAGGGCCGTTCAGGGCTGTTCCGGGCTGTGCCGGGCTGTTCAGGGCTGTTCCGAGCTGTTCAAGGCTGTTCAGAGCTGTTCAGAGCTGTTCAGAGCTGTTCCAGGCTGTGCCGGGCTGTTCCGAGCTGTTCTGGGCTGTTCCGGGCTGTTCCGAGCTGTTCCGGGCTGTTCCGAGCTGTTCAGAGCTGTTCAGAGCTGTTCCGGGCTGTTCCGGGCTGTTCCGAGCTGTTCAGAGCTGCTCAGAGCTGTTCAGGGCCGTTCCGGGCTGTGCCGGGCTGTTCTGGGCTGTTCCGAGCTGTTCAGAGCTGCTCAGGGCCGTTCCGGGCTGTTCCGGGCTGTTCCGAGCTGTTCAGAGGTGTTCAGAGGTGTTCAGAGCTGTTCCGGGCTGTGCCGGGCTGTTCCGAGCTGTTCAGGGCTGTTCAGAGCTGTTCAGAGCTGTTCAGGGCTGTTCAGAGCTGTTCAGGGCTGTTCAGGGCCGTTCAGGGCCGTTCCGGGCTATTCCGGACTGTTCCGGGCTGTTCCGAGCTGTTCCGAGCTGTTCCGAGCTGTTCCGAGCTGTTCAGAGCTGTTCAGGGCTGTTCAGAGCTGTTCCGGGCTGTTCAGGGCCGTTCCGGGCCGTTCCGGGCCGTTCCGGGCTGTGCCGGGCCCGCCGCTCAGCCCCGGCGGGCGCAGTGCTCGCACTCACCGCCAGGGGGCAGCCGAGCCGCGGCTCCCCTTGGAGCGGGCGCAGCTTTGGGGATGATCCCGGCCCGACCGCCCGCGGTGATCCAGGGACCGAGCGCGGCTCTCTCCCTGCAAACACACCGCTTGCCCATCTCAGTCCACTGCCCAATCCAGAGTGGAAAGCACTGACTTCTGTTTTCCTGCTGCTGCTGCAGATGCTTTACCCACGGGAACAACTTCCAGTTTGATGGCGCTGCATGATGTGAAGTTACTGTCCTTAATATACAGATAAATTACTAATACATGGGAGGCAAAATGTTCATTTCCAATTAAATTAATTCAAATTTTTTTTTTTTTTAAAGTTAGGGAATGCAACTGCTTAACTCATCTTGTGTATCTGTATGATCAATGCATGAAACCGACCATCATAAAAGGCAACAGAATCACAGAAGGGGTCAGGTAGGAGGGATCACAGTGGTCACCTGTTCCAGCCTTCCTGCTCAAGCATGGTTATCCTAGGACAGAAGGCACAGGATTTTATCCAAAAGGTTCTTGAATAACTCCGGTGAGGGGATACCACGGTGTCTCTGGGAAAGCTGTTCCAGTGCTGCATCGCTCTCAAAGGAAAGAAATTCTTCATATTCAAGTGGAACCTCCTGTGCATCAGTTTCTGCCCACTGTCTCTTGTCCTATCCCAGGACACCGTCGGCCCTCCCGGCCACAGGGGCACTGCTGGCTCATGGACAGCTCCTTGTCCAGCAGGACCCCCAGCTCCTTGTCCTTCTGCTTTCCAGCATGTCAGCCCCAGCCTGTACCAGTGCCAGGGCTTGTTCCTCCCCAGCTGCAGGGCACTGCTCTTGCCTTTGCTGAGCTTCAGACAATCTCTGCCCCTCTCTCCAGCCTGTCAATGTCCCTCTGAAGGGCTGCAGAGCCCTCTGGGTACCAGCCACCCCTCCCAGCTTTGTGTCATTGGTGAGCATCCTGAAGAGGCCTCTGCCCCTCCAAGGATTGAGGCTAGACTGACTGGCTCCAGTTCCCTGTGTCCTCCTTCCTGCCTGTTTTGAAGAGCAGGATGACATATGCTTTCTTCCCATCCCCAGGCACCTCTCCTCATCTCCATGTCCTTTCAAAGATGATCATGAGCCCCCTGGCTATGATGTCTGCCAGCTCCCTCAGCACTCGTGGATGCATCACATCAAGGCCCATAAAATCACTTTTCACAGTTTAGTCCTAAACAAGTGACCTTGAACATTTGCCTCTTAAATAAACAAAATGGAGCAGCTAGAGAATGGAAACGAATGCTGGAAACTTGGAGGGGAAAATTTTGGTTTATAGCTCATTTTTTATAGCTTTATCATTCCAAAAATCATTTAAAGACATTTTACATCAGATATTTCCACCCAATCCTTCTACAGTTCAAAAATATCAAATGTCACCATTGTCACATTCACTTACACTATCTCTTGACATCCTGCAGGGACTGGTAGTGATTCATAGGTACCAATGAGAAAGCTGTGAGTTCTCCCTAGGCACAGACATCTATGATTCATCCTGATTTGTATAGCCTTTCTGGAAAAAAAAAATGTTTATCTGCCACAAGCCACCTGAGTTGCTTGTTTTCAAGCAAGTCAAAGAAACTTAATGAGAATACTATGAAACACAGAATGAACACTGGAAAAAGCAAATCAGAATACTTGTGACATTACTAAGACTTCAAGTCCTCTAAACAAGAGAAACAGAAGTTCCTTTAAGGGTTTGCTTGCGTCACATGCCTGCTGGTTAAAGGGGAGTAAGTGGCAGATGTTCATAAGAGAAAGAAAAAGGGAAGTGCCATGAAGAGAAGGTGGCAGACTTGTCTCCTGCCTTGTTTTGTTCGACCATGACTATTTTTGTGAGCGTGGGAGGGAGGAGGGCTGGCTGTCACAGGACATCTCACATTGAGAGGGTTCAGAGGATGGGTAAAGGATGATTAAGGCACAGGAGCAATCTCTGTTATGAGGAAAGGCTGAGGGAGCTGTGCTTGTTCAGCCTCCAGGATAGGTGACTGAGGTGGTGTGGGGTCTCCTTCACAGGAGGCATCCAAGAACTCTCTGGACACAACCCTGTGCCATGTGCTGGGATGACCCTGCTGGGGCAGGGAGGCTGGGCCAGACGACCCAGTGTGGGCCCTTCCAGCCCAACCCATTCTGTGGTTCTGTGTGCGTTGTGTAAGTGTATAATTTGCATAAACGTGATACAGAGAGGATCTTTATTTATTTGATTTTATGTATATGGAAATAAAACCAGATGAGAAAGATCAGGCACAGGGTACTTGTAACTTTTTACTCACATCATTGCTATACAGTCGATGTTAAGTACAGTAAATTATATTGATGGCTCAAGTCCAGAACTAATGTAAAAGCACAGAAGAGGTGGAACTTCTTAAATTAATAGCATTACAGTACTATCTTTCAATGCCTTCAACATTTTAAAAATTTTAGCATTTCTTTTGCTGAAATAAATATTTTATCCCCTTTCACATAATAGTAATATATTATATTAGTAACATACATTAGTAATATTTCTATAGCTAAAAGAAATACTTATTTATCCCCTTTTATGAGTTAGTAACATTTTATATTGTTTTCAGTAACACTTGAGATACATTTTCAATTACAGAATGAGCACCATCATTCTTTTGTTTATTTGTTTAGACACTGTTTTCCAAATTGTATATACTTTTTTTGTCAGTTTGCTATTTCTAAGAAAGGCTGATAAAGATACTCTTTTGAAGTCCTGGGTACAATATAGGATGTTTTTATAGAGATTTCCAGAGAACAGATGACTTTAATGTTTCTGTCTTCTGTAGCACACAGTGAGTATTAAAGGCAAAGACCACGAGAAATGATAATATGAGTTCCTGAAACAATTTTCTCTGAATAAATCTGTAAATAAAAGCACTGATATCCATGATGGGCTCTTCTCTGCAGGTTCAGAACCTTTCTCAGATTGCCACAGATCTGTGGTCCCTTTGTGGGCCTGAATCAATGCCAGTGCCCATTTTTGTAACAGGGCAGGGATAACATTGACCATTTAAATGTTAATGTTCTAATAGTGCTAAACTTCAAAGAAAATGTTGACAAAGACATAGGTAAACATTGCAAAATTTCTTTTGCAGCCTCACAGTGGAATCAGAGCTTTATGACCCCAGCTTCTGGTGCACAGGTTTATGTGGTGCAGTCCTACAAAACCAGATCATCTCCTCCTTTATCTGTTCTTTATGGCTCCATAGGTGCCTTGCTCTTCCCTTGAAAATTCGTCCTCCCAGGACATAAGGAGTTAATGGAAGTGAGTTAATGATGACATAAAGCTAATTGGTAAGACAACAATCCTTCATTTTCTGGCTTCCTCTTGTTTGTTCTGGTTGAGACTCTCATGCTCCAGCCAGCTCAGTGCCTGCAAACAGTTTCAAACACAGTCCAGAGGCTCTGTTCTCCCAGGTTTTCTTTTTCATGGGTGTGAAATGAAGAGCCACAAACCAAAAGAAACCATAAAACGTGTTCTTTTCAAAAGGCAGGATGCAGATGCTGTAGTGAGGTTTGCCATGCTCTGAGCCCCTTTTGGGAGTGGAGGCAAATTCATCATCAAGAAAAGGTATCTGAGGCTCCCACAGGCTTGTTAAAATTAGTAAGAATTTACCTAAGGGAAAATTGGTTTTCCTGAGAATATGTGACTCAATCTACTCTTGAAAACACAGAAAAAGGATGAAGCTGATGCATCTCTGCAGAGGCACTTGATGCTCAAATGTAACTTTATTTTTGTTGCTGTCAGTTTGTGTCTTGCAGAGTTTCTAAGGGCTGATAAGCTCAACACCGCATTTCTCTGAACAGTGTTGATTACACATGTGCAACATTAAGTACAAAAACAACCATAAACACCATACTTGCCCATAGGGTCTCAATGTTCATTAACAATATTGCATTAGCAGATGGCTTCGTATGGCTTAACATATAACATAGTGGATGGATATGACAGTTTTCAGGACAGAGGAAGCACAGCTTAAATACAGAATATTGCTTTGGCAAATAGGTTTTCAAAATTCTGTCAGTATAGTAAAAATAAGAATGAAACTTCATATGCAATTAAATACAAATAACTGGGCTTATGTATTTACTGTACAATAATTCCTGATAGTGCTTTGCAGAACTGAATTTATTTACAATATTCTGGAAAGAGAAAATGCCATTTCAGTCAAAGAGTGAAGGAAACAGAGAAGAGAGATGCTGCTTTAAGGTAAATGCTGTCATATCCAAATAAACAATATTTATGTGGTCAACCAGCTGTCAAATTCTTATGTTGGCTAAGTTTATTTTTTCAATTACAGCATCAGAACTGAGAGGTCATTTTTTAAAGAAGGGAGAAATGGCAGCTGTTTCTCGTAGATTTTTAGGTACCTACACATGGATTTGCAAAGCAGGCTTAGGCAGACTTTCCTGACAAGCTCAACCAGTACTTTCACTTCATTTATACAGAAGCAGCCCAATCCAGTACAAAATAATTACTTTACAGTAATGTTTTTAAACAATAGGCTTCAATTTTTTTTATATTTCAGTCATTTTTCACACTCAAATCTGCTTTTGACAGTAGCTGGTAATAACTGATCCCATTTAGTAGTACCACTAATCATAATAGAACTGCACCCTGCATGGCCCCTGACACCTGATTGAGTCTCCTTCAGCTTTTGACTATTGGAGGGAACAGCTCCCAACTTAAGACACTTGAAAAACAAGATAAATAAAAGCCTTCTTCCTAACTCTGTTCTTTTATATTACTCCAATTTATCACAATCTTCATCCATTAACTTCCACAAATTGGTAATGAGGAGTTTCATAATGACTCCTGGTGTAGAGCATCAGAATATGTGGCCACATACACCATCACATGTCACAGCATGTGCACACACTGTGGGGGTGTGCGGGGATGTTTGTCTGAGGCAACCGATTTTATCAGGTCTCCACTTCATAAAGCTCTGGAATTGCAACAGATCCAAGGAGGTAAGAGAGGGTGACGTGCCAGCAGCGTCAGCGCAGCAACAGCACCAGTGCCACTGGTAAAGAAAACAGAAAGGAAACGCTCCCCTGGGGAGATTTCTTCCAGCTGCTCCTCTTCTCGCAGTCCTAGTCCACGTAGCGAACGCAGAAAGCCACGAAGCAGCAGCCGACGAGCGCCACGGTGGAGGCCGAGATCACGGTGACGGCGCTGCCAGCGGCACTCACCAGCAGCCCCAGCCCCACGCCCAGGATGATCTGGGCCAGCTGCACCATGCAGGTCAGAGCGGCACAGTCGATGCCCTTGCCTCGCTCCCCTGCTTGCTCCCCCTCCTGCAGCTTCAGGCTCTGCAGAGAACAGAACAAACCCCAGGAACGGGCAGTGTCAGCAGCAGCTCTTGGCCAAGGCATTGCTACACCCCCAGGGCAGCAGGTCGATAGCTTGCTGCTCCCATCCTTGCACCACAGAGGCTACAGAGGTTACCACAGAGATTTCACAAGTAACAGAGTGTTTTCCAAGCTTCCAACAAATTGTACAGTTTTTCTCACCTGCAGTTTTCCCCTCCATCCCTTCTCTTAAGGAAGTAATTGAAAATTGACCAGAAAAATGATACATTTTTTTCAAGTTCAGGTCAATTTGAGCTCTATCAAACTGACATTTAACAGTGCAGGTCATCCTATCATGGATAATTTAGCTTTGACTCGTGGCTGAAGGAGCCATACTATCATATTATCAAAGAATCATCATAGAATCACAGAATGGTTGCATCTTAAAAATCATCTTGTTCCACTGCCCTTGTTGTGAGCAGGGACACTTCCCATTAAACCAGGGTGCTCAAAGGTACATCCAACCTCGCCTTAAACTCTTCTAGGGATGGGATATCCAGAACTTCTCTGGACAACCTGATCCAGTGCCTCACCACCTGCACAGTAAAGAATTTTTTCCTCATACTTAATCTAAATTTACTCTCTGTAAGTTTGAAGCTGTTCTCACTTGTCCTATCACTATGTGCCCTTGGAAAAAGTCCCTCTCCCTCTTTCTTGCAAGCTTCCTTCAGGTACTGGAAAGCCACACTTGTGTCAGTCTGAAGCCTTCTCTTCTTCAGGCTGAACAATCTCAATTCTCTCAGCCTTTCCTCAGAGCAGAGGTGCTCCAGCCCAATGACCATTTTTGTGTCTCTCTTCTAAACTTAATCCAGCAGGTCCCTGTCCCTCCTGTGCAGGGACCCCAGCTCTGGCTGCAGTGCTCCAGGTGGGTCTCACAGAGCAGAGCAGAGGGGCAGAATCCCCTCCCTGCCCTGCTGCCCACGGGGCTCTGGATGCAGCCCAGGACACGTTTGGCTCTCTGGGCTGTGAGTGCCATGGCTGGGGCATGTCCAGCCTCTCACCCACAGCACCCCCAAGTCCTTCTGGGCAGGGCTGGGCTGGGGCTGTTCATGCCCAGCCTGTGCTGATACTGGGGTTGATCTGACCCAGGTGCAGCACCAGAACTTGGCCCTGTTAAACCTCATCAGATTCCCCTGGGCCCACTCCTGATCCAGGTCCCCCTGGATGGCATCCTGTCCTTCAGGTGCGTCAAACCACCTCAGCTTGGTGTCATCTGCAAATTTGCTGAGGGTACACTCAATCTTTTCATCTATGTCATTAAAGAAGATATTAAATCACACTGGTGCCCATACAAAGCCTTGAGGGCACCACTTGTCACTGATTCTCCTTTGGATTCTACGTCATTGACCACGACCCTCTGGATGTGACTATTTCTTGTGAAAAACCACTTTCTTAACCATCTAACAATCCACTCATCAAATGCATCTTTCCACTTTTGAGGGAAGGATGTTGTGAGGAACCATGTCCAAAGGCTTTACAGCAGTGCTGATGTGTGCCACACACATACAGGCAGTTACAACTGAAGTTATGGCTCAAAGCACATAAAGGAAATCAGTACTAAAGTACAAATGTAATACTTTTATTGTTGGGGATGAAAGCAACCTGAAAACAAGCATCCAGACTAGGATTCTTCTACACTGCTGAGGACTACTTTTAATAATAATTTTTAATCAGTGTATCTGCTATGATACACATAGCAGAGCAAAATCTTTAGTTTATTATATACAAGAGCCCTGCATACTAGCACACTGTGAGGCTGATGGATTACTGGAACAGGTTAACTAGAGGAGTTGTGGAGTCTCCTTCTTGGAATCATTGAAACCAGATCTGGGGCAGACTGCTCCAGGTTGCTCTCCTTGATCTATGTGACCTCTGGGGGTCCCTTCCTCCAGAAAGAAGTTACTCTGTTTTATTGGGAAATTATGTGGTAATTTACACATTTATTTTCTTCCTGCATAGGCTGCTAAATGGAGGAGGTTGTATTGCAATGAAAGAAGTTCCCACACTGTAGGCCAGCTGCACCACGGTGCTCTGGTATCCAAATTATCTTAGCCATTAAGATGACTTTTTGCTTTTTGCAAACCCTATTACATTGCCTTTGAGCTACACAAAGCTCACAAGTACTGGAGACTAACAGTCTCTTCCTAATCCAGTAGAAAAAAAATTGAATTTGGATCCTAGGGAACAGCAGCACAGAACAGGAGCTGAAATGGCAGCATTATAAAACACAGCACATGATTTTGGTAGAGCACATAGTGGTGGAAAATATCTGCTCCTTGTTCTGAAATGATAAAGTCCCAGTTTTAGGCACTTTTTAAAATAAATTATATTTATTTTGCTGGGCTGTTCCCAGTGTTCCTATGTGGCAGTAGCTCTGACTACAAATACATGAATCTGTAAATTAATTCACCCTTGTGCTTGAGGTTTCCTCTTTATTTTTTTTTTCTGTCTTGTACATAGTAGAAGACTTGAGCTAAACCTCAACCCATTAATAATGTTAATTAAAATTTAAACCTAGAATTATATATCATATAAAATCTAACATAGATTATACTCATAAAATCTAACATAGAATTATATATCATTTAACATCTGTCATAGCAAGTACCATGCACCAAACAAGAAAAAAAAATGGTTGTTTTACAATTAACACATGTATATATTGGCCTACAAAGTGTAAAGTTCACACAGCTTTAGCATATTTTATTTCACTTCTGTCTTGGAACAGATAAAAATTTGCATTCACTTCTCCTCTCTGAGTTGGCTGACCTGAGTTTAGAATTGAGATCTCACACTAACCTGGGGTCATTCCCAGTCTTTTCTTTTGTGTTTATAAAACATTATGATTATTCTCTGTTAGGGGGAGCAAAGAAATGAGCTGAAAAATTAGGAATCATAGATATGAAATATTTAATCACTTTAAGACATCCCCCTATCATAAAGTAGAGTAATTGAAGAGTTTTGTTGTGTTCATCTTTCAGAGGGTGCTGGTGACAGCTGTACAGAACAGTGGGTCATGTTGTCTGGCACTTGATCTAGCCCTGTGCTGCTTTCAACTATGTTTTATGTGGTTTTCCAATGGCTCAACATTGCCTTTTTCAATTTTTTCAGATGTCCCAAGATATAATGAGAGCTTTCTAATTTTTTCCAACTCTCTTTAATCTTTCTTGTTTCCAGCTGTTTGACTGACTTAAGAGACTTGAGAGAACTTTTCCATTAAAGAACTCAACACTTTACAATACATGAAGATCCTGCTGTGCCCAGTAACATGATGCAAGGTGTGCAAGTTTTTCCAGACTTTGCTTGGAAAGCAGGATTTGAGGCTGTGGAGGACAAAAACCCAACCACAAACATTTAGAAAGATAACGAGAATGTGGTATATGATTTAATACTGAACTATATCAAGCTGTTTCTACTTGAATGTAATTTATTTTAGTAGCTTTTGTAACACTTGTAGTTAACTAAATTTTTTTACAGTCTTTACAGGCTTGTTATTAACATCAGGCACTCAGAAGTCAAGTCCTCTGCTAACGTGGCTGGAAGAAATGATATAAGGAAAGTAGGACTTGAAGACAACACAAGTGGAGCCCTGTTACCTGCTTACTGCCTGAACACATGCTGTGATTGGCTTTGTTCCAGATGTGATGATAAATAATTATCTGTTTCACTGAAGGCCTGTTTGGAGAGTTTGGAGCTGGGATGTTAACTCTCTCTGTCAGAAACTTCCCATTCATATGTGTCATTACTACTTCAAAATTAAAATTAAAAAGCTTCTTCTTTTCTGTCCAGTTAACCCCCAAAACAGGTTAACAGACACAGACAGATATATACTTAGTGCTTCTTGAGACTTTGCACTCACCTCTTCTTCTTCCCTGTGGTACGTTGCAATGAGGTGGAATGGCACTGTGTACAGTGTGCTGGACATGACTCCAAAGAGTGAACAAAGAGCCAGAGTGGAATACACATTGGGAAACAAGCCTATTAATCCAGTACCCAGTCCAAAAAGTAGGTATCCAATGAAATAAAGTCCCTTTAATCCTATGTATGGCAGAAGGACTTTCTGCAAGTCTGTGAAAAGAAAGTGAAAATGCTGGTAAGATTTTAAAAAACAGGTCACATTTTATCAAGGAGTTCCTTTTAAGGGGTTGTATTTTGTAAAATGAAATGAAGGTTGTATTTTGTAAAGCTGGTGATTTTTGGAAATTGCCTCAAATTATTGTAGGTATAAACTTGCCAAAGAATACTTGCTCACACCACCCTGTGCTCAACCTGCAGCTTGCACTGCACCAGAGATACTTGTGCTGGATAGATGTTCACCCACAGAAAGGCCACACAGGAATGCCTGCAGTTAAGATCCAAAGGTGAAAACATTTCCCTCAAGCCTCTTTTAGATGCTCCGATCAACCCCCAAAATGTTACTTGTTTGAGTTTTCGGATCATGAGTAGTTTTTTAATCCTTGGGAGGAGTTATGGTGAAATCTACCTGGGGAGCTGTGCTAGCATGTTTACACATAATCTTGGAGAGCAAGATTCAAGCTTCTGGCAAGACCTTCTGCATGGGGAATGCAAATGGGGAGAGGCCACCTTCGAGAGCCTACAGCAGCAGCACTGCTAGGTGAAAGAGCACCTAAGAATTTGGTGTGCCATTTAATCTCTGAATGATCCTCAGTGTTCAGGGTCAGTTTATGCGCAGAACAATCTCCTACTCACAAAGTGACCCTAATCATATGGTCAGGAACTGTTTGTGCTAAGATATAAGATTCTAACAATGCTGAGAATGTAACATTTCTTAATGCTTTTATGTAGACAAGAATCCAGGTAATTTGGCATCCCTTCATGGTTTTTGAACAATGGCAAACGGCAAGCACAGGGTTGGAGCTCATTCCTGGGTACTTACAAGAATAGACTGACGAAGCAATTGCATTGATGCACAGTCCCCAGCATCCCATCTCTACCCCTGTTTTGTAGGTGAGGTAAAGCGTGGAGTTGTGAGGTGCATAAGGATTCCCGTGGTACACAACCTGGAAGAGACCACGACAGTCACAGGAGGCAGGGATGGCTGCATGTAGGGAATGCCTCCTCCTCAAGGGCACAGGGCCATCCCTGCTAGGGAGCACCAAGAAATCTGTTGAGCACTGTCCTAACCACTCATTTGTAATTCTCCAGGTTTCACACTCACAAATCCTGGACTATCACATCCCAGGCTCTGCCTCATTTATTACCCTTTGCCTTTTCCTGGACTGTCTACTTTGCATCGACACATTTGCTCTTTTATCCTTTGGGGGGTCCAAATTCCAAATAACTTTCTCCACTTCTGCCTTCTTGCCTTAGCCTTTCTTTACCTAATTTATCTACTTTTTTTTCCTTCTATTTTCTCTTTCAGGTTTACCTCAACACATTCATTTTTCCACACAGTTATGGTCTTATTCAGTTACTTTTCTAGACGAGCAAAACCTTTTTCTTCCAGTTTCTTCTATACTGCAGGGAAAAAATCCCTGCCTCTTGCCTTGCATACAGAGACAAAAAAGGCAAGGAAATGGGAATACTGTGTGGAAACCACAGAAGAGCAGGGAGTGGCAGTGAGAGATTTGTGCCAGGAGCATATTAGTACTCTGGAAGAAAGGAGGCAGACACATCCATATGGGCAAGAATCACTGTCAAGGGCACACAGTCCTTGGGAATGGCATGGAAAAGGCACCACTGGCCATTGTGAAGGTGAATAGTTGCTGAGAAAAGGGACTCAGGACAGACAAATGCAAGAAGATAAAACCTTCTGCTACCAAGTAGCTCTCAGTGTGCAAAGAGCTGCACAGCCTGAGGCCAGGTGGGCTGCAGTGCAGGTGGGGACTTTGTGTGACTGCTGCACACACGCCAGGACAGGGCCAGCTGCATCCAAGCACTGCCCCAGCTGGAAAACCTGCCCATCTGGGAGCAGCTCCCAGCTTCATCTGGAACAGTTAGACACAGATAACCTTACAAACACTGAAGGGTTTCAACAGGCTTGGAACCAGGGCCTGACCTTAACAAGCTGGTTTAAAAAACTATTGTTGAACCATCCAGATATAAATGGCTCTGACACCAGTGTCATTTCCTCAGGATTGTAACACCATTTCATTTAGTTGATGGAGAAGGAAATGCTACAAGGAAGGAGTAGGGAGAGGATTTTATGCTTTACCTGTCCCATGAAATCCGTGAAGAAGAGCATGTTGGACATGAAAGCCATCCATCCAAAGAGGTGGCTCACACAGAGATAGCGATAGTGGGGTGGCATGCTTGAAAGTGTCTTCAAGAGGGATTTAAGGGTCATCTGCCTTTTTTGCTAAAAGGAAATATTCAAGAATAATACAGTATTATTGTCCTGAAGGTTAATGAAATAGCTGACAGTAAATGAAGAAGGCCTTAGTAGTATCTTTTCATTGCTAAACTTCCAAAGTATTTTCTTTTTTTGCTAGGAAGGGTTGCTTGGGTGCTGAGTTTCCTTCAACTTACAAAATTTACAGAAATTATAGAAGAGATGGAGTATACCAGCAGGAATGCAACATTTCTTGCTGTTATAATCAGTAGGACAATTATTTACATGTAGAATCACACGGAAATTTTCGGCCAAAGCAGACTCAGAGAGTTTTAAAAAAAACCCCAATGAACCAACAACAGAAACAACCAGAAACAAAACTTGTTTCTTTATAGAGACCATCAGCTTTACACTGAAAATTTAAAGCTACTGCAGAAAAAAGTAATGCACAAAATACTTCCTGAAAATTAAAATTGTGGATTTCTGAGTATTTCTGAGACCTTATTCCCTTCCCATTCTATGTGCTAAATTCCCTGGGAAACTTCTTCAGGCATATCATGAGATTCCACTGTGCACTGTCCTTGAAGCAGGGAGAAGCTGTAGTAGCACACAGAGAATGTGAGCTCCAGCATCTGAATATCTCATCTCAGTCCTCATACCATGGGAAAAATATCTCACAATCAAAACTTAATTGGTGCCGTGTAACAAATCTCACTGATGAGGAAAATCACATTTTCTCACAACCTTAATGCCCTGTGTTATCTCCCCCCTTGTCTCAGTCCTGTGCACCAAAACTCTCAGTTTCTTTTCCAGTTACATTTACCAGATAATTTGTATTACTTCTTTTTTTTTTTTTTTTTAAACTACTGTAGGCGAGCTTGATATCAGATATTTTCACACAAAATTCATTCCGAATTAAAGCTCCTGCATGGGTCACTGCTTTTAAACAAAAAAAGAACACACTATTTTAACTGTGCATGATGAAAACTTCCAATTTTCTCTCATAATGTTTGGAGACAACAGTGTTGGGAGATGTGGTTAGGGAAGATTTATGTTATGAAATGTGGAATAACAGTTATGCTAATCACTGGAAATTCCTGGACTGGATCTTGTCTTCAGTCTTCTGTAAGATGTCATTTTTTCCTTTCTTCCTTCAGTGTTGTACTTACTTTTCACAATTCTGCTTTCCTTTGAACTTGGCTATGCTGCAAGCTACTCTATGAATAATCACCACATATAAAGTTAGAAAATAGTTTGCTTCAGTGTGAGGCTTTTAATCCTCATAGGAATGCCAAAATTCAAGTTGCTGACTTCCACCTTGGACTTTATATTGTCCAAATCCCTTGGAATTTCCCTTGGCATCATTGTCTTTTTTTAAACAGGGTAAGCTTTATATTCTTCTACAATTATAAAAAGAAAACAAACAAATTCCAGATTGACTCGTTAGTGTTATTTCAAGGATAATTACTATCGTTTGACTTGGTTTAATTTAGTTTGTAATTCTTCCACACTGCTTTTTAAAATAGCCTTTCCAATCAAAGTTTTAAGATAAGGTCATGGAATTACAAAGGACATTGCAGTGATTACAAACAATAATTTGATAGCTTGATAGAAATGTTTTCTTTCTATTTAGATATTCTGGAGAGTGGAAATGAAAATCAAAAATGTTTAATGCACACATTCAAAACATACCAACACACAAACTGCATGCTAATTTAAATAATGTGCTGAAATTTGGCTCTGTTTAAGTACTTCATCCTTCAAAAGCTCACAATACCAAATAGTCTCTACAAAATCACTACAACTCAGAGCATAAGATGATAAGAATACAGAGGAAGCAATATGACTGGGGTTTTATGGCAGTGAACCCTGAATAATTTGGCACCATTCAGAAGACTGCAAGGCCAATTGTTTTGGGTGTCTGCTCATAGTGTAACAGGTCAAATCTCATAAATAATCATGTTAGCTATGACCATGTGAGAGCAAAGGCTGTTAATTTAGAAGAAATATAGCCATGATGCCCACAATTAAAAAAAAAAAAAAAAAAAAAAAAGAGAGAGAGAGAGAGAAAAACAGGAAGCCAAACCATTTCTTCAAGGAAGTGATTATGGTAATGAATGAACTCAGCAAACATATGCCACAGGAGACAGATCATTAAAGCAGTGAGTGTCTAGAATGCATACACAGAAAGAATGCACATCAAAGAAACACAAGACTGGGGGACTCCAAAAGGCTGCCCAGCCTAGCAGGGAGGAGGGCAATGGCACAGTGGACACCACAGCCTCTGGTCTCAGACACAGAACCCCACGTTACTCATGTTACTGACATGGAATTATTTCTCTCCAAGGCAGAGGCTACCCCAAACCACAGTCAGCTCCCCCCTCTTTCACTGCATCACTCTCTCATCCTCATTTGTCTTCTTGTTTTTTGGAGCCTACATGGTCCAAGCAATTGATGACTCTCAGCATCTCTAACAATCTGGAGGATGCTCAGAGTGAGCAGGGCTGGCTGCTCAAGCTGGCCTGCAGTGGGGATGCTCAGACAGCATCACAGTGCTCATGTCAGATTCTCCCCACAGCTCTTGCCTTGCTGTCTGCCCCACTCTGTGTTTGCCTGGCATTCTCACCAGGCAATGCTCATTTCATAAGACTTGCATCTGGTGTAATAATATTTTTCATCCGTTTAGAAATACCAAGTGCTATCACAAAACAAATTACAAACAGTAAAAGATAATAAATCCCTTTAATTTACAGATTAAACAAGAATATTGCTTTCTTACTTACAACCACTTGCACATGCTTAGTACATTTTACCTGATTCATGAAACCTTTGTCTCATGGAGGGATATGCATAATTCCAAGGAATCAAAGGTGGAATTAAAATGAGAAGCAATTGTGTCACCACTATTGTGTTATACCTTGCTTATGCAGGGTACCATGAGACAGCCATGAGGATTTCTAGCACTAAAAGTCATCAAGCAAACGATCACCTGTTCCCAAGACCATTCTAGAAGTGGGCTCCCCAGATATTTTTCTGGTAGATTCATATCTTCCAAGATGCCTTAGTTTGAAGAAATCTCTCACAAAAATGCATCAGAGAAAAAAAGTTCAGTGAGGATTTAAAAGTACTGTTCTCTTGCATCTCAAAATTTTGACAAAGGCACAGCTACAATCTCACTCAGAATAAAACTTAAATTCTGGTAGCAAGGTAGCACTGCTGCACAAGCAGCAATTTTAAAGCATCAGTGCTCAATGAAATGTTGAGTGGCAGAAAACCCAAATGTTTACTACATACATTTCACATGTAATATGTACAAAATCTTGTGGACTTTGGTGAGAATTAGAGACCTACACCAGAGATTAACAGTCTGCAGTCTTTGTCCACAATTTTATGTGAATTATATCACAACTATAGGACAAAGTAGATCCTATTTACAAAATTTACATGAGGAGGATATGAAGAGACTGACATTGACCAGAAAACTGCACCAGGTTCTCCCTCATCCCTGCCAATGGATCAAAGCATCAGAACTAGCTTGTCTTATCCCTATTGCTGGCAATACTTCCTGAAGAAAAAAAAGTGAAAAAAAAAAAAAAAAAAAAAAGAAAAAAAGCAAGCAGGCTTTCTCCTGTCTCTGTAGCCTGGTGGAGGGCTCTTTTCTGTGTGTGTGAAAGGACTCCACTACAAACAATCAGCATGAGCTAATTAAGGGGTCTCCAAGGATGCAAAATAGGTCCTATGAAATCATCTCTGCACTCACCTCTGTGCGTGACGCAGCCGCGCATTTCCCTGGCTTGGCTGCAGCCTTTGCTTCGGCACACACTGATTTTAAGTAACCATTCTTAATTTCCTCCTCTATGGAGCTGTATTTATGGGGTTCAGTCGCTTCCAACAAGAACTTTGCCTCTTCGTTTTTGTATCTGAGTGGGACTTCAGGAATGCTGCACAGATGTACGGTAAGGCAGATTATGAAAACCAAGGCTGCGAAGAAGAAAATCACCTGGAATTCTGATGCCAAGGTATATCCTAGTATAGTTTGACCCCAATCCATAGCTCCTGTAAGGTAACCCAGGGCTCCTCCCAAACCTACAGTGGTGGGAAAAAAAAAACAACAATGAAAAAAAAAGTCTACTGGCATTGATAAAATACACAAAGAGTACATAATATCCTGAATTTGAGATGCCCTCTAGAAATGATGGAATAATCACTCTTCAGATATTTATCACAAGAAATAGGAATATGGAGTTAATCACATACATGAGCAGTTACTAAAACATCTCTTGAAAAATCTCAGATCTGTCAGGCAGAGCACTCCAGAAATTGCCTGAACAGCAACATAGGCTCCATCTCTTTGTTTTTTGACTCTTTGAAGCTCTATTTTCTTTGAAATGGTAAGTAATACAAGTAAAACTAAATAAAATCCTACAAAAATTTATGTGGTTTTTTTTTTATTTTCACAGAAAAATTTTAAAATTATATTGAGACTATCTATAGTTTAGATAGATTGTAAAATGTATTTTATTTAGCTTAGTCCAAACAGAAATATTGCCTCCATGTGAATTTTTTTAAAAAGGAAATAAATCCAAAGGCATCGTTTTGTACTTAAATCCAAGTACCACACCACTTGGAAAATAAAACAAAAAAGAACAGAATCCCATTTAGTAATTTTCTCAGAAGAGGCAGACTAAAGGGTGAAAAGAGAATGCTACTTTGTGCCTTGAAGCTAATAAACACAGTTTTCAGTTGGTTTGGCTTTTTTACAATTTCTTCTCTGTTACAACAGCACACAGAGATGCACAGGAACGTGACCTCTGTTACATCCAGTACAGAGCTCTGGTAGGGGTGGCACTTTTTTAGAGTCCTGACACCTTGTTAACCAGGTGGCTCTGGGAATGGATGGTTGGGAGTTCCACAAAAGAGGCACTTTCCAAGAACTTGGAAGCATTTCTACCCTTCTGCTTAGGAGAACTGATAACAGTGTACAGCAAAGCCCCACATCTAACAAAAACTGAGCACCTGCACTTGCTTCCCCAACAAAACATGGGATTTTGATTTCATTCTGGGCTTTCTGTACCTTCTTTGACCTGGGTCTGATCATGGCCCTCCTTCATTGTGTCCTATGGCATTTCACAGGGGACTGTATCCTTGCTTGTTCTCACAAAAAACAATTATGCTATTAATAATTTTTTTAAGAAAATCTACACAGCACATTTTTAGTGTATGTTTGCAGAGAATGTTTGACATTTGAGGATGTCTTTGCATGCAATTTTGAAAAAGAAGCATCATCATATTGGAATGCAACCTGAATATTGAGTTGCTGTGTATGTGCACTCTTTCTTCCACTTGAGTAAGTGGCCATGGGTTTCATAACTACAAAGCTATCAAGTTTCATATTCAAACCCTAAACTGAAGGCAAACTGGTGAGTAAAATCTTAAGTATATAATAAAGCATAATACTTAATTATATACTTAAGTAAAATCTTAAGTACAAAATATTAAGTATAAAAGGAAGGAAGGAATTAAAGTGGGAAAAAGAAATAATATCTAGAACAGAAACTGGAAGATAAAAAGGAAGATTGCTGTCTGTGTCTAATAGGGATAAAACAGGGAATTATAAATATAAACTGTAGGGAATGGATATTAATATTACAATTTGGGGAAAACTAACACCAAGGCCAGTAAATCGCTGGAGAATACTGCCTTGGGAAATTATAGAACTCCAATCAAGAGAGGATTTCAACACCAGACCAGAGAACTTTCAGTTAGGAAAGGTTAAGGTATTGATGAACTTGCTGTGGAGAGCACAGGATGCTGGACCAAGTCATGCACTCTGCCCCAGTCTTATTCCATGTTATTTGTCCCACATCCCTTTTCACAGCTCAATACACTGAATCAGCTAAATCTTTAGCTTCAAACTAGGAGACTTCTTGTATCATCCAAATAAAAAATTGCAACAGAGCTGTGCTGAATATACAGAGACTCACTCCTCTCTCTGTCCAAACAAGTGATTCTTTAACATTTTATCTGTCAGTGTCTACTGGATAATGCAGATTTCATTCCCATGTGGTTTTAAGCTTCCCTTACAATCTGTTTTCCTGGACACAGGTATTCCATGTGTCCCAAACTGGTCTGTTGTCAGTAGCTACTACACCCCTTCCTTGAACTCAATAACTGCTACTGAGTCTACATGTCTCTGCTCCTGGTGGGGGCTCAGCAGCCACAAAAATCTGCTGTAACAAAGATTGCACGACTTCTCATGTAGTCTGCTTTTTGTCCAGTGCTTTCACAGGGACTAATCTCAGGCATGGCAGGACGTTCCCCCTGGGTCACTTCACAAGTACACAGCCTTAGGTGTCCTCCGTGTTTTCTTTGTGCATTTCCTCAACACAAGGCTCACATTGTACAGACGATTTCATTGAATCAATGTTCAGGGGTTGGAATGGACCTCAGAGACCATCCAGTCCCACCCACCCTGCCATTGGCAGGGACACTTCCCACTGGACCAGGCTGCTCAAGGCCTTATCCAGCCTGGCCTGGAACACTGACAGGGCTGGCCATCCATAACCTCCCTGGGCAACTTATTCCAGTGTCTTATCACCCTCACAGGGAAGAATTTCTTTCTAACATACAGCGTAAATTTCCCCTCATCTCCCTAAAGAAGAGTCCCTCTCCAGCTTCCCTGTGGCCCCCCTTCAGACACTAGAGATCCTGAGTTCTCCACACAACCTTCTCTTCACCAGGCTGAACAGCCCCAGCTTCCCCAGCCTGGCTTCATAGGAGATGTGCTCCAGCCCCCTTATCAACTTTGTGGCCCTTCTTTGGACTTGTTCCAACACCTTTGTGTCCTTCTGCAACTCGGAAACATTCCAAAAATATACAAAGGCAAGTGAAGCTGTTAACTTCATTTGCAGGAACTTGAACCACTGATCCACTTGGTGATCCACTTGGATCTATTTCATGTGAGCTGTGAATTTCTGAATTTTACACAGAACTCCTGTTTCTATACAGCACATACTGGAGCACTGCTGAAGAATGGAAATCAATTGGTTTGTGCAGCTCTTGTTCTATGTCACATGACAAGTCAAAAATATTATTTTTAAGAGCAATGAAACAAGCTACATCCAATAATTCTTGCCTCAGCAAAAACTTGAAAAAAAACCAAAACAGACTGAACAAACACTACTTCACTTTTTAAAATAACTAGCCACTCTTAAATAATATCTGTGTTGCTGTAATTGTTTGTGCCTGCAGCTTTCTTCAGAATACTTGTAGCAGCAGTCACAAGTTGCTGTTCTCTGGAGTAGTGAAACCCAGCAACAAAAGTCTCGTGACTGAAGTGCAGGATCAGATGATCAGTTCATTCAAGATTAGAAACACAATGAGGATAAAATCCATGCAATTACCCTCCCCTCCTTTGAGAGGCAGGGAGGAAAAGAAGGGATCAGTGTACCTGTAAAGAGAGCGTGGTAATGCAGACCCTTCTCTTTATCCTGATGACAGCAGACATCAAATAAATACGCTTTGATGGGACCATCAATAAAATCAGCTGCAAAATCAAAAAGTACTACTCCCAGCATGGTAATGACTATTGCCCACGTCCGCTGCTTGTCTCTCTCATCGATGAAAGCTAAAAAAAGAAAAACACCCTCATTCTGACAGCAACAGTGCCATGCTCTGCAAAACCACATTTAGTCTTTCCTGATACCTCAAAATCTAAATGACTGGTTATGCAAGAGAGTCCAGTGACACCAGAATCTCATCAGAGAAGCAGGAGAGCTGAGTCTAGGATAACTTAGTGCCTTGACTCAGCACATGCTCAGAATGCTTAAAGCTCCAAGACCAAGAGCATCTCTATTCCTCTACACCTTCAAGGCATGCTCTGGTAGCCTAACACAGGCATTTTGTAATACTTTTAGTTCACTCTCTTTGTCCCACCTTATATTGTTTTAGTCAATCAAAAGTTGACTGCAACATCTCTTTCTGGGTCAATGAAATCAAGTATTTTCAACATCAATAATATCGAGGAAGAGAAAAAAATCAATCCATAAAACACACACTTCCCCCATCTGCCTAGTCAGCAACAACTTTCTATGAAGACTTTAAGAAGCTACATCCCAAGATAAAATGTAACAATAGGGATGTCACTCCTGGTTGACTTTCCAATAGGATTTCCAAGCAGTTAAGGACTTTCGTTTCTCAACAGCACAACACAGTCCCGAGTCAAGCCAGTGCTGCAGTAATTAAAGAGAACTGTTTTGAATACTAATCTACAAGGTAGATCTTAGCTCATGAAAGCTTCTACGGCCTAAGCAAATCTTTACCTGTAGGAGCTTATCAGGCAACCAAAGTAACATACAACAGACTGCAATCACACGCACAGAGTACAGAACACTATACAGGGTACATAACATGCAGTGTTAGGATTGAATGTACACAAAGATTACAGTGCTCCCCAGCTCCTTCAGTGCCCCCGAGTCACATGATACCAAACTTTAACAGTGCGTTTTAAGAAGGAAAAGGGGAACCCCTCTCCTTTTTCTGATTTGAAAGGCTAGGATGAGTTTTGTCTGTCAGCACAGTGCATACCCCCACTCACCTGAGATCATCACGTCCCCATTGAGGTACAAAGCCATGCCTAACAGCATAATGATGCCCAGACCCAGAATGTAAGGTCGCCTCCTGCCCCAGCTACAGGCGCAGTGATCACTGGCTGAACCTACCACGGGCTGCAGCACGAAGCCCAGGATAGGGCTGATGAGCCACACGAGGCTGTAGAGGTTCTTGGGCAGCCCTACACTGAGCAGCACCGGCGTGACAAAGGCGGCCTCCACGGCATAGCAGAACTCCCGGCCGAACATGGCCATGCTGTGCATGACCAGCCTGCCCACCGCTCGCCTCCTTGGCACCGCTGCTCCAGTCCTCATCACTGCCTGCCCCGGAGCTTCCTCCTTCTCGCTGGTGCCATCCGTGTCGGCCTTGGGCTCTCCAGGGGTGGGGGGCAGAGCCCTGTGGAAGATCTCTTCTGCCAAGGTCATGGCTCCGGCTGCGAGCGGTGCCGTGGCGAGCTGGTGCTGCCTGCTCGGGCTGACATGGGGCCCAGATCATATGCCGGGTGGGATCGGTCTGTGCTGGGGGAGGGACTCACATACTTTCATGGCTCTGCGATCACAAGTTATGCCAGGAAGGGGGCGGGGAATGGTGTGTTCATATTAGCAGATCTGAGCTTTTGGGCGTCTGCACTGCTCCCGACTATCCACAACTGAGGAATTACTGTTTACGCATGAAGCACACATATAATGGGAACATACATCACATGGTCTGGCAGCAGGATTAGCCTGACACAAAACTGTTCCTCTTGTTGTAAGACATTGCTGTAAAACGGCAGTGACACCAGGAACCTATTCTCCTCTTTCCATTCAGCAAACATGAGCATCACACGATTCCCTGCTGACTAACCTGGGAGGAAAAATCCAGAAAAGGATTTCAATGCACCTCGTAAGGATGAGTAAGTGAACCTACCCATTGCTGTTGAGCATTAGAGGCAGACATAAAGCTCGACAGAAATCTGTCAAGCAGCAACTGATGAGTAGTTTTCTGTATGTGCCTTAAAAGAGCTGATTATTTCTTGGTTTCTGAAAACAAAGAATATCAGAATTACTTAGAGTTTTTTAAACAGTCTTACTTGCCAGGGAAAGACTTTAAAAGAAACCTGTAGTGACCTTACTCAAACTGTACCTTTCAGGTTAGCCACCTGAGTGAGGCAGCTGATCCAACCTATCCTGAAGCAACATGAGGTTTTAAATTTACATCAGTAATTTTTGTTTCAAAACTTATCCATGATGGACGTCACATTTGACAATGCTGGTTTTTCTCCATCATGATCAGATGTATCTGGGACTAAGAAACTTGCAACTCCTACAACAACAATGTATAAGCAACTTACACTAGACCAGATTATCATCTGGAAACTTCACGTGCTTTTGTTGATATTTAGACAACTTGCCAGGACCTACTAAATAATTCTTGCTTCCAGGCTGGGCCTTATGTAGCAGAATGTAAAAGGTTTTTAAATGGTAAAAATGTTGACATTTTTGCCATAACATATGTTAAATGAGCTAAAGTATCCATCAGCTTTGGAAGCCTTTGTAACCAACACACCAATCTTCAGCAAAACACAGACAAAATTATCAAAACACCCAATCCTTCATGTCACAATTGGACTAGACAATACTGTATTAATGCCATTTAACTAATTCTTTTTAAAAGCAGGTTTTCTTTTGCCTTGAAAGAGACGATTTCAAATGACAGTTTAAGTTTGAAGGAAATGAAACCAACATGGAATAACCATTGTTTAAAACCTGTGCAGCAAAGATGCCTACCATTTTTCTATAGGAGAGCAAAGGATTATTAGTAGGCAGATATTTTAAAAATAAAAAAAAAAAAATCATTCTGAACTTAGTTTCTAGCCAAGTTGATATTCCAAATGTAATAAAATGGGACTGCATTGAGAAAATGTAGCTGTTAAATAGATTATCTTTGAGATAACAGCTCTGCAGCAGCAGATAAGAGAATAGCATTAGTTAGACCATAGTTTCAGCATGATAAAGCAAATTAATTAGTATGAAAAAATAGATTTTAAAATCCCTTCTAGTTAATGAAAGAACAACACAATCACTCATTTAAGAAGAATATAACAATATTTTATTAGCAGATTTGCTTTTATGTAATTACAACATGTATTACAAATCAATGGTGTAACCAAGAATTAAAATAATCAAACCAAAGGATACAACACTGAAACAAACATTCTGAGAGTTCACAGGTGCTCACCAAGTAAACTGTGTAGATCTTCGGAACACAATTATAGTATCACTCTAGACAACAGCTCATCCAGATACACAAGTACCTAAGTCCCACTGTTTTCAAATTAAATTTTAAATGTCAATAATTAAAAAAATAATTATTTAAAAGCAATATTATGCAAACATTTATTTGTCATACAGTTAAATTTTAAAGCATAAAAGCTTACAGTATCAGCCTGAAATTTATCTGATGTGCATAGTCAGACATTATAAATTAGCTTTTAGGTTCTTGAGTTCTATTGCTTTATCAGAATAAAGTTTAGCAATTTCTTGCTTAGTAAACCCATATTCAAGAAGTATCTCCTCTGTGTGCTCTCCTATAAAAGGATCTCTTTTACATGATGGAACAGCAGGTGTCCTTGATAGAACAGGAGCGGGTCTAGGACTTATTTCTCCCTGCTCATTTTTGATAAAAGAACTTCTTTCTTTGTTATGCTGATGTGAGGCAGCATCATCGAAGGATAAAACAGGGGTCACACAGGCATCAGTGCTATCAAATATGCTGCACCACTCAGCCTGTGTCTTCTGTGCAAATACGGATGCAAATTTTTTCTTCATTTCAGGCCAGTCAAGTAAACTCATCTGAGCAGGGAGTTCATCCAAATTTAGCCCAAGACCTGAAAGGAGAAAAGCAAAGTTTAACTATAGCACGGCTTGGATGATTTACTAAGTGCTTCCCACAACTAAATATATTCCTCAAGAAGATACTACTTTGCAGGCAATATTGAAGTCACTCTGAACTTTATTTGGGTATCTGTGCAGGGCAGAGAGCGGAGGAATAAAATGTTCTATGATACTTGCAATTAGACTTAAACCCCATCAGCTACAGCCTTTTAAGTACATACCTATAATAAACACTCATTTGTATGAACACTTCACAGAAACAGCAGCTGCCTCGAGGTAATAATGTCGTGAGAAAAGCTTGTATAATAGGTATCATATTCTCTATCTGGCAGTAGCAACACAGAAATCTGCTGAATGGACCCTGGACTACAGCAATACACTTGTCTCTCAGGAGCCAGCACATCTGCCAGAGCCAGACATTCAGCAGGTTACAGTGTTTGAAGTTCAACATGATGGGGTTATTTTTATGCCACAGGTGAGAAGATGGTGTGGATGAATGGGCCCAGCTTGATCCACAAGTGGCAGCTCAGCTGCAGGTGGCTGCAGGCTGACTGACCTGCTACTTCACTGCATTGTCCAAAGAGGCTCCAGCAGTATGTCCTGGTCCCTCTGCTCCAGCACACTTCCCCAGTTCAAATTCCTACAGCCCTTTCACACACTAACTGCTCAATGACCCTGCTTTCCACCTCAGCTGCAAGGACCACCCAGGTACACACTAAGCACATCCCTTCTGAGACACCAGAGCACAGCACAGGCACACATCCCTTGTAATGACAATTTCCTGAACTGGCTAGTCCTAGGTCTATCCCTGAATTATCATATCCTTTCTCACTGGAGAGCTTACATCTCTTCTTTGCTGCCAGTTTCCAATATCTGTCTCTGTTCTCATGGATTTACCTCTTTGCAGTCTCTGCTCTTTCACTCTGCTACTTCAAGGACATGCAAGAATTTTTATCACTTCTTGTAGAGATTATCTCAAAAAGGAGGTAAAAAACAAGAAAGAGAAATTGAACTACACTTTCAAATTGGAGACTGCACATAGGTATAAGCAGAGCATATGATATCGAAAAGAAATCCGAAGTGATATATTGAAGGCTGTTCTAAGAGTCCCATTTTGAAATTCAGGAGCATGAACACAACAGGAAAACTTCACAAAAAGCAGGGATATGAAAGAAGTTAATTGGAGAAATCAGAAAGACTAGAAAACAACTATCATCATAATGCTTTACAAGTAACAAAAAAATGAGCTTCTTAGAAAACAGCAGTTCCCTGTAAAAGGCAAAAGAGCTCTGCAGAATTGAATTTTGAGCTTTTTTTTTTTTTATCTTTGGTTATCTTTGGTATCAAATTGATAATTAGACTAACAACTGTTACAGGCTTGGGTCATAGAGTCCTGCTTGCAGATAAAATTTATGCAGACCTCCTCTTGCCTTTAGCTGTAGATAGGCAGAGAACACCTAAAACAGCTTGTCTTTCTACGGCTTCCTTATATTACTGCTGAAACATACAGGAGAGAAGAAAGAGACGTAATGCCTTTTCTTCTGTTCCTTAAGTTCTTTCTCTTCATTCATGATCTGTACGATATGCACTTCCTGGGGCCCAAAGTACCCCCCAGTTTAACACAGTATTTAACAATTTCACCATTGATCACAAGATTATTAAACATAGTTTTGAAAATGAATACATGCTTTGAAATGGAACTTTGGCACTTCAAAGGAAAACACACAAAAATTGCCAGTATCCACACCCAGAAACACAGCCTTGCATGTTTACTCTCCGACAAAATTCATCACAAAGACAAAGTAAGTATATCCACATCTTATTAGAAATGCCTGTGGATACCAGGATAGATGACACTATAGATGATCAGTCTTTACAGTTTTATCAAGCCATGTGCACCTTAAATTACTGAACTTACACTCGTGTCCATAACCATTCATCCTAAAAATGAGAACAGCTGAAGGCACCTCACACTTTGTGAACATCATGATCAAATAAAAACTTGCAGTATTTTCAAAATTAATTTGATTATTGATTTTCAACATCTTCCACTAGAGACAAACAGTGCAGTATATTTTACTTATGAACCATTAGATGAGACAAATTTACCTTCCACAAAAGGAAAGCAAATACTCACTACCTGAGCTTCTGTCTCAAAGCCTTAAATCTTGTCAAATGGAAAATTTGTTTCACAGTACTCATATTCTTATTAACTCTAGTTTGGTTTCTATCAGCCAGTCCAACATGAGCAGAGCTCTACCATTATCCCATTACACAATTATTTTTGATGATTGTGGCAGATGGGAAGTTGGCTGAGCCTCACTGCACAGCCTCACTCTGGCAAACTGGAACAATATCCAGAACCTGGAATTTAATATTACATGCTCATTTTCTGCTTACCACTGAAGACTTCAACTTTCAACAGGATGAATTGAAAGCACTTAAGCACTACAGCTTCTCATTTTCCAGCTTGTGCTCAGCATTTGTGGTGCATATAAGCAGTATCAGAGCAGGAGTGACCGACTCAACAAGGAAACTATTACATGGCACAGAATTGTCTGGGATACCACAGGAGCACAGACTACACTCAATGTAATCAAAAGCAAAGTATTTTTTACATAGAATATCTTATAAATCACAACTCTTTTGTTTGAATTTTCATCTAAGATTTTTTGTATGGAAAAGCCCAGTCAACCTACTCTAGGTACAGCTTTATTAATTAATTTTGAAAAATGAAAAACTGTCTCCCTATAATAATGTAGCTTTAAATCTCCTTCAAATACTATAGCTTTATTGACACATATCCCCACATCATTAATTGATGCAGCAAACTGAAATCTCCATTTCGACAGAACTTCTTAGACAAACTTTAGTAAATCAGGCACTGACTCCAAGAGAAAGAAATGAGCAAAATTCATTACATAAATCAGTGAAGCTGCTTTGGTATGTCAGAAATTGAAACACTTTTTAATATTATTTCAGTCATACTATTTTAAAAGCAGAGTTTTGTTCAGGATTTTCTTGGCTTAACTTGCTAATATTCTTTTCAAAAATGTATGGTCATAGCAGTGTAATTGTGAAATTATGTTGTCATAACATGACTGAATAAAATCATCTAGTATGGGAAACCTTAATTTTGGTCTAAACAACAGCTGCAAGGTGAAGGCCATTGTGCTTTTTCTGACTAAATAGGATCTGTGAGACGGAATTGAATTTCAGAATATTCCAAGAGTAGTGAATTTTCACTAAACTAACTATAAAGTTTTTTTCTCTGCACAATGTTTCTGAAACTTAAGAAACTTTTTTAGAAAGCGACAGTTTATCAGGCCCACAGTACTACTTGACCTCATTGCAAATGCATACATAGCTGTACTACAAGTTGACATACTTAATTACCACAGCTGTAAATGTTTTGATGCAGCAAGAGCCTGACCCTCTACAGTATTTTGTACAACGTTTAAGGCTTATCATAATAAATAAATAAATTAAAATAAAACGTAACATTATGTACAACTGAGTCTAAAAAATAATGAGAAAACTCTCCACGTTTCATGTCTCAATAACAATGTGGTATTGCATTCAGTGTATCAGCAGATGTTTAATACAGTACACAATACTTCACAAAATGGAGAGTCCTGTGGAAATCCTTCATAAGGATGTAAACGATGTTTTTTAATTGCTTCCTAATTTTTTCCTTCTTTTTTTAAACATAAATAATACAATGTAGGAGTACTGAAGTAGTATGAAAGGGGTACTATGGGGTAGGAACTAAAGTTGAGGACTTCAGTGACTGTCAGTGCTTTCCACATCAATATAAGTGAACACTAAGCTCACCTTGTTTAACTGACTTTACACCTTATAACTCAGAACAAAACCTTTACTCTCACCTGCTCCACAGTATTTACAATGTTTTTCATGCTCCTTGCAGCCTGGCTGCAGCAAGACTAAGCACCCATTGCTAAAACACAGGACAAACCTGCAGAAGCAATTCACAGGTCGGTTGAAAGACATTCTGTCTCTTTCTGTCTAAAGATTAAGGTTTAACATTAGTAGCAAATGTTTCTTCCATCAGGTTTTTCATAAGATGCCAAGGCATTTTAGCTATTTATTTTCTGATTTTTGTAGCAATGAAATTAATACCTGCAAAAGGACTACAGCTTGTTTGTTACTAGCAAATAGTGAGCCCCAAATACTTCTCCACTGTATCTATTTTACATAGCCTCAGTTTCTCATAAAGCCTTTAAAAAATTTATTTAATTAATAGATTTCTGGCAAGCACAAATGTAATTATCCCTGCTGAGCACAATATACAAAGCCAACAATCTTCTCAAACTAATATGCTCTATTTTCTTAAATTTAGTTTCCCTCTGCAGTCTCCTTAAGAACTTTCCTTACCATGTCATTAACTGCACTAGGTTCCAGCACTGGGTTCCTGCAGGAACTCTGCAGGGAAACACTGAAGTGAACCAAAGCCAAAAGGAAATCAGCTCTGCTTTGGCTAAGCAAAATTCTGCGAGCAGAGACAAATGATTCAGAAATCACACTCCTTTCTTAATTTTGCAGTCTTTAAATCTCCAACTGACATCTGCAACACCCATATCCTTGTACTCTAATTCTATGGGAGTGGCAAAACTAATCTACCCTCTGAATATGGACAGAGAGACAACAAATGGTTTTTGAACATATTTTATCTGGAATAGCACCAAATTGTTCACCAGCAGAACTGACCAGAAATATGGAGAAAAGCTATTACATGAAATTATGGAAAATTCAACTGGAACATACAATTTTAAACCGACTTCAAAGCTGGAGTTAATGCTTGGAACAGACGACTCAGCCGAAGTCAAAGATTCTCAGATTTGTGAAAGAGCAATACAATTCTCACAGGCACCATTCTCTTCCCTACAATATTCAAAGGCTTAAATTCTGAATTTAATTTCTGCAATAGATATTCCAGAAAGGAAATACGTCACATTAAGGTTCTGCTGTTCTAATTCAGTGCACTATTGCTTCAAAAAGACTGAAACCCTAAGTACTCAAAATAATAAATATTTCTTATGTGAACAGATCATGATATGTACCTCAAACACAGTAACAGGATACCAGTCATTTTAAATTCAATATTGTGAGAAAATCTTGAGTTTGGTCATTTATGTTAAACAACACACTCCTACAAATTGAACAAAGGAAATTCAAACAAGTGAAGATAATGATACAATTAAAGGCAAAAAGCAAAATTTTCTCAAGACTGCAGTATAAAAGTTGGATTTTTTAAATACAGCAGAAACAGACTGAAACGTGAAACAATAATTGCAGTTGTTGTCTACTTACAAGTGGATACACACAAGTTCTTTATTGCTGGAATAACTATTCTTGTAACCTCAGCTGTTAAAATCAGGCAACTTCTCTGCTCTCTAAGCATAAGGAAAACTTTCAAACATGAAAATAAAGTTGTCCACTGTGGGTGCCCCAACATAACCAGAATTCACAGTCGCTGTTATAACTTTGAGCTCTAAATTTCTGAGAAACAACTAAAAGAAAAGCTGAATTTTAGCAATTTCCTCAGTGAAGAGTTATCTAAAGATCCCATCTGTGACCACATTATATAACCTGGCCACTGGTTTCATCTATCAGAGGCTTATCTCTAGTGTTGGGGGTTGAGTGTTTTTCTATTACTGTGTCAATTTAAAGATTTTTCCCATTAGCATGCCAATGGAGCTGGCCAGGTTACACCCAGGACCTTTGACGACTCTAGACAAAAGGTGTAGGTGGGAGCTGGGCTTCCGGAGGGACTCGTGTTTCCTGGGAGCTCGGAGGAGGACCCCCGTCTGCAGCCACGCGGCCGAAGGCAGGAGAGCCAGACCCTCTGCCATCACCTGCCCTGCATCTGCCCCGCTGCAGCCTCCAGCCTCTGCGAACACTGCTGGCCACCAGAACCCAAACGGTGAGCGAGGAGCTGCCCTCTCCGCCCCCTCCCGCCTCCGCTCCCGCCTGCTCTCTGCAGCTGCCAGGCTTTGCCCGTCTGCAGCACCGGGACCGAGGGCAGAGAGAGCGTGCCTACAGCTAAAGAAAGGACTGGGACCGAGTTATCTGCTCTGTTTTGTTGGTAATTTGAACAACTGCTGTTGTTTCTGCTTGTACGGTTAGATATATTAGTAAAAGAGCTGTTATTCCTACCCCCTTATCTCTGCCTCAGAGTCTTTGATTCAAACATTTATAATACTTGGGGGGAGTGGAATTAAGGTCTCTATTTCAAAGGAAAACTTCTGCCTTTATCGGCAGACATCTGTCCTTCAAACTAGGACATCTAGATAACCTGGCAGAGAGAGAAAAGCCCAAGTCTTGCCCCATAACAATGATCAACAAAAGAAGGCAGAACAGTCCAGAAAAAAACTCACAGAGAAAGAGTCAAACAGAACTACACCCCATTGCAGAACTTTTTGAACATGTACAGATTCTATCCCAGTCCTGTAGCTTAAGTGTGAATCAACTTGGTCTCCAAAGAACAAAACATTGCAGGGCCATGAATACTGCAGGCCAGTGTTTAATCACTTAAGCCAAACATACGGATATTTGAGTACGCAGCCTTATTTTTTTCTCACTTGCTTTGTATTTAATACAAGTATTCTCCCTGAAGATATTTATTGAAATTTCCTAACCCCCAGGGCAAGGGCTTGCATTTTACTTTGATCCAATTTTATATTTACTTTTGTTCTCCAACTCCTATGCAAACAAGAAGGTATTGGATGAGAAAAACATTTCAAAGAACTGCAAATAATCAATGTGGAATGACCAACTACACTTTTTTTTCCAAGATCAAGTTGCTTACAAATTGAGTTCACAAACCAGTTATTCTCAGGACATTTAGAGACAAAATGCACCATCCTCTTCAGCCAAGAACATGGCATTTCCAAACTTGACAACTGATTTGTTCAATATAATGGTGGACATGTCCCTGAGTCTCTCTAGGAGCCCTCCTCACACAGCAGCATGTACCAATTTAGATCTTCCACACAAGGGACTTTCTAACCTACAGGAGAAGCACCCATTCACAGCTACCGCTGTGCAAGAACTTGGGGAGCACCACAGGCTGCAAGAGAACAAAGTGTAAAGAACAAGCTTTCTCTTTGGGTTCCTGTCCACCAAAGGTATATTCCACCTTACAGCCCCGTAACACGAGAAAGACAAGAGCTGCATATGAAATCAATTGCTCACCCTCAACTGCCTGATGCCCAGCCTGTCTCCGAGCAGTGACCACCACCAGCCTCCCTCCAGTTTTATGGCTGAGCACCATGTCCTATGGTACAGAATGTCCCTGTGGTCAGCTGTCCTGGCTGCGATCCCTTCCCATTTCTTGTACATCCCCAGCCTGCTTGCTAGTGCAGTGGGGTGAGGAGGAGAAAAGTCCTCAGTGCTGTGCCAGAGCTGCTCACCAGGAACTGAAATATCCCTGTATAACAGGGATGTGTAACTGAAACATCCCTGTGTAACAGAGATGTGTAACTGAAACATCCCTGTGTAAGAGAACCAAGCTACTGCGAAGAAATCCAGCTCTATCCCAGGCAAAATCAGTACAAACTGTATCATGGATATAATTCAAGGAATGCTACAATTCAAGGAATAATCCTTGGGAAAGAGACTGGGCAAGAATAAGGAACTACTTCCCTGACACGCTCCCTGAGCAAAGACTGGCCATGTGAGCCATGCATGGAAAAACATGGTTCACAAAACACTGGATTCCAGGAATCCTTTAGGAATCCTTTGCTGACATTCCTTGAATTCATTAACCAAAACTAAAATCAAATCGAAAACTTCTTATAGCCTTCATATTCTTCATACACAATGAAAAAAGAAAAAATAATACATTCATTTGTGAATTTTTGGTATTTTCTTAAATTCTGTATGGAAAGCATGACAATCTACCAGAAAAGCACAATAAAAAAAAAAAAAAAATTAAATTAAATGACCAATAAGAATCTAAGAGACCATGTGATAAAAGGGTTGAAGCACACGAGTTCAGAAGTTAAGAGGCACCTAAAAATTTGTTTTAATTTCATATAGTTAAATATTTTGCATAACCCATTCTAATGTCTTGAAGAGATAAATCACGATTTATGGTCATGTTTAAGGAGTCTTAGTCAAATATACATATTATACCCACAGCCAGACACAAAAAGCTTTCTGAAATTGTGTGGTGGAAATTAATTATTTAAGCAGAATTTGCTTCCACAGAAATGCTTTCTATAAAAAATACTATGAACTACTTCCAGTGAACATTTATTTCTGAAACAATTTAAATAGGTTTTATTTTTTATTATAGCACAAATAATAAAAATTGCTTGAAATTCTATTTGCAGTTCCAAAGAATTAGTTCTTTTAAAAGTATAACAGTCATTGGAAAAAAGTGATATCCAGAAAAAGTTGTTTAGCACTTCAGTCACATCACAGACTACCATTACAATAACTCTAAAAAAAAATTTGCAATTTAAGTGTAATTGCTGAGGGTGAAAAGGAAATAAATTAATGGCTAGAAAAAGAAAGTCAATTAAACTGTTATGCAACTATCCAACTAGACCCAGGAAGTGTTTGGTTTTACAAAGAAATCACATTTCCCATTGTTTTGAAAAAAATTTTTACTTGAAGAGTGATAAAGTACTGGAATCATCTGCCCAGGGAGGTTTCGGAGTCCCTGGATGTGTTTAAAAGAATATTGGATACGGCTCTCAGTGCCATGACTTGAGGTGTTAGGGCATGGGTTGGACTTGATGGACTTAAAGGTCTCTTCCAACTGTGATTCTGTGATTCTGTGAACCATGCATCATGAACCAAAAACAATTGTTAAAGAATTCACTCAATCATGTTTTGCTGTTACAAAACAATTGCTCCAAAGTACTCACCTTTAATTAACTGGTCATAAAATTTAGGTTCAATGGCACCAACAGCCATGAATTTTCCATCAGAGGTCCTGTAGACTTCATAAAAAGGTGCACCGCTATCTAGCAGGTTTTCACCTCGAGCTTGGCTCCAAAGTCCCATTTTTTGTGATTTCCACAGGAAAGAACTTAGGTATGCTACTCCTTCTACCTTGAAAATTTAGAGAGAAAAAAAAAAAAAAAAAGCTCCAGTAAATTAATTGTCATGTTACCTAAATTCTGTATAAAACAAAACAACAAAAACCTACTACCCGTTCTGATCTTTGCTAGGAATTTTAATGACAGCATCTCTGGTAAGTAGTTTCATTTCTTAAAATTTTCAATTACTGTTTACACAGTGCATGTGAAATCATCCAGAATTAGAGAATAAGAAAGCATAAATGTAGTAAGGCAGCTTCAGATGGATTAAACAGTTTCAATGCACAAAGCTTCCTCATTTATCAAGTTTAGAGTCATTAGATGCTCACAACGAATGAGTAACTTTAAGTGATGGGACAAGCTTCTTGACTCTATACAACACTAAGCATATGACAGGTATCAACACCTTCTAAACCTCTGGAAAACAAGATACCAGTATCAGTCACATAAACACCAAATTTTTATCTCCTTTAAAAATACTGATTATAGGAAGACTGCTATTTTTAGAAGAAAACTTGAAGGAAATCAAATAAAATCTCCAACACTAAGTTAAACAAAAACTATGCTCTCACTGTCATCACTGGCAGCTACAAACACATAGCAAAATAATCACTACACAGACAAGAGTTTGATGAATACAGAGGTAGGAAAGATGAGCAATCCCATTCCAAATCGTTCCTCAAAATTTTGTTTATGTGGAGTACACCTAGATGAAAATTCAGTTTGTTCAACCTTTTAATAATTACCAAGGTTGTGCCAGTCTTCTAAGAAAAACTATATCCAACAGTTTTGCTCAGCAGCACAATTAATTTTCTTTCAGTTGTATTGAAAGTACTGTAAGCAAAGATAAGCCAGTTAATAGTGTATGGCCAGAAACATTTCAGTAGAACAGTTAAAACCTGAGCTGTATTATTCTGACTATCACTTGATTCATGCATTTTCAGTTGCATGAAACTAACCTATTATAGAGAAAAGCATACTGTACAAAAAAAATCAAGGCTACTAAATTTTCATTGTAGAAAGATCTCTTAGTTATACCCTTCTATGCAAATATTTAAAACATGCAAATTGTTGAAGTATGCAGTCAAGAGGGCTTCTTTATTTAATGTGTTTTACCTGGGCTCTTCTCTAGTACTGCTTCAAGGACAGGAATACTTCCATCCTCACTGTCACATGTTAAAGTCAATTAAAGTAGTTTCATAGAGAAAATACCTTCATCTACATATCTGCAAATCTATTGCAAGGATGCTAAAATAAAGTTTTTTTTACTAATGATCTGATCTTGCACTGCTCATATTAACAAAAAATAATATTACACAAAAAGCACTGAAATTAAGGATAATAAAAGGGAAAATACAAGAATAAGCTCTAACTGAAAATTAGATTTTGGTGCTGACAAAACTCTTAGTCAGTACCTGTACAATACCTATGTGCTACCTACCCTGGAAATACTTTAACTAAAACAGCACATCTGTTTTCTACTGGTATAGGGACTTCAGAAATCCCTGTCTCAGCTAGAGTCTGCCTAAGGCCTGCTGCAATTCTGAGATAAGTAAAATAAGTGTCTTAACATCTACACCAGATCTCCAAAGGCATGTAAAAATTACACCACACACTCACTAATGTGGTCACCTTCTTTTACAACATGAAAAGGAGAACAAGGAGAGATTCCACTTTAGTCTAATTGCAGAATGATTATAGTAACAGTTATGCGTTTCATGTCTCCCTCATGTTAAGAACATCTACAGTCTCCAAAGCAGGCACAAGAATCCAGAGGCATCACCCAATGGGTGACCTGTCTGCTCCACAAACTGTTTGTTCTTTCCACAGACTGAGAACAGCTCAAACAAAAGTGGGCATGAATCAAACCTAACTATCCTCGTGACTGATGAAGACTTCTAGGATGTGGGAGTTTTGGTTTTGAGTACCTCCAGGCTGAGAAAAACCTGGAACCTCAGTTTTCTGTTGGACTGCTAAATGCTCCTACCATGAGACTATTATGCAAGCAATCACTGCCAGCGTGCTTTCTTGTGGCTGTCTTTTCACAAAGAGTGAGTTATGCTCAGTCAGATGCCTACCATCAGCAGAAGGTTCTGTGGCTGAAACTCTAGTGAACCCAAACTGTGCCCCTGACTCACATGCCTCTGTTCCAGTGTGGCGCAAGAATGAAGAGGTACAATTGTGCCTACTGTGTCACATCTCAGTGTCCACTCCACGTGGCAACTATCTGGCTTCCTGTAAGATGGCCACAATCCCTACAGTGTCAATGAGAAGAGCCAGCAACAAGCAGCAATCAATTCAGGCCAGGTATTTAGTTCTGCTGAGACAGACAGATGAAATGCAGGACCCAGTGTCCACTGGGTTTCGCACAGTGCAATTTCTACTGTAGAAAATTCTACCACGTGTCTGAGTCATTAACATATTCAGACTATCTAAACTGTACAACAGCTTAAGTAAAGGGTTTCTAAACAAAAATTGTGTTAAGACAAAACAGCTGAAATGCTGCAGTGCTGTGATTTTCAAAATATTTTCTTCCACAAAAAAAAACCACTTAGGTGTAAAAACAGGCTCATCCACCAGTCAATTCACTGCAGTCTTTACTACTGATGATGCATGTCCAATTTTCATCAACTGTGTCACTGAAAGTCTATTCAAGAAATAAGGAATATGACCAAATGCCAGGTAAAGTATATCCTGTGATACTGGACAATACTTCATCCACTCACAGGTCATCAGGCACATTAGCAGAGAACTGTAAATTCCACAATTATGATGAGACAAGAAAAAATTGGAAGAGACAATTTTTAGGGCCTTAAAAAACCTCCGACAACACATTCCACTCCAAATGAGCTACAAATTTAATTAGGACATTAGCAGACTTAACTGATTCTTCTTCTAACAAATTCCTTTAATTCTCTGAAGGATGATAAGGAAAATTTGGTATGACAAGAAGTATATTATTCAATATTTGAAGACTTGTCACAATTCTCCACAGTTTTTCTTTCACAAATACACAATCTTCTTCAATCCTTCTTTTAGTTCATGTTTTTAGAGTCATAATTTTTGTTGTGCTACTTGCTGAAAGATGATGGTCAATATCTGAAACATTATTTTACTGAGACTTCATAAACATTGAATAGGTTAGAGTAACTGCTTCAGAAACATTGCTGGCTCTATTTCCTGTTTATACCTCCTAATACAGTATGTATGTGTTTTGTAACAGCATGATATTGTTGACTCATGTTCAGCTTGTGACTACTACAAACCCCCAGGATTGTACTTCAGCCAATTGTTCTCTTACTGCATTTGTACAGCAAATTGTTTCTGCCTACAGAGGACTACAGAGCAGCAATGTGCATGAATGGCAGCCAGTTTTATCAACTCCCTCATCTGAAAAAGTAATTTTCAATTCTAATCCGAGTCCACCATACTTGTAGTCCTTCACATGTGTGTACATTCTGTAAATTTACTGACTCATCTGTCATTCAGCTTATTGGAGAAAACACAGAAAAAAACCTCAACAAACATCTACAGAACTTCACTCGTTAAGTTTTTTGTTTTGATGATGAACTACTAAAAACTTTTGTTGCAGTAAAAACATTAGTCCTGTTTGGCACTGCTCCCATAGAATTTTCATCTAGACCATAATGCCATGGACTGCTTCTAAGAACATCATGTGAATTTGTCAAAAAGTTATTGAACTCCGACATCTCTTGGTGCTCTACTGTCTTCAAGACCACTTCAACAAATGGCTTTGTTTCAATTAATGTATTTTTTCCAATTTATATTTAACACAAAACCTTAGTGTTCCCTGTACAATGCCTCAAAGGGAGGTCAAATTTTAACTGCAATATTCTTTAAAAAGAAAAATGGGAGAACAAGAAAGAAACAACACTTGCAGGTAACGTATGTTTCAAGGATAAACGTAAATAAGTATTTCTCTTCTGTGTGTAAGTGGGTGCCCTTCCAGGGGGACAAAGTCCAAAGTATTTATTATTAAGCTAATTTTGCCTTTCATTTATTTTACAGCACATTCACAAAGTGTTTGAAGTTGACTTCTTGGCAATGACTCATGGGCAGTGTAACTTTCCCAAGGAACAGTGCTTCTAAATAAGGTATGACCTGTCACAAATTCATAAGGTGCATCTTGAATAAAGCTAATGCGATTATTATTCCAACAGTATTGTCATTTTTGCTGTTACCCAATAAGCCTATTGTTTATTATACACCCTATCTCGATGCACCACACTTATTCTTCAAATATATACAGCTAATACTTTGTGAAGAAGGCAGACAGGCAAAAGCAGGGAGAGGGGAGAGGTTGCATTATGTGCTCTATGTCATAAGGATGTTAAGGCAGCAGTGATTCACAATAATTGCTTGTGTGTGAAGGAACAGCTATTTTATGAGATCACTTACTTTTCCCTTCCCAAATTCTCAATTTTAAAACTTACAACTGCCTCTCTTTCCCAGATTCAGAGTAGGAGAACACCCAAGCAAGCCTAATAAACCCCAAGTTCTTTGAGAATAAGCTTACCATACTCGCATCGATGACCTGCCCTCTGCCAGATCTGGCACGTTCAAAGAGGGCTGTAACAATGCCCAGAGCACACATGACACCTCCACCAGCAAAATCAGCCAGAAGGTTTACTGGTGCATAAGGATTTTCATTCTTTCTACCCAGCTTTGACAGTACACCTGCAAAAAGAGAAAACAAAAAAAGCATAAAATTAATTATAAACATTCATTTCTACAATTATAGTTTCATTGTTTTCAATCTATGCAAATAAATAAGGCATAAAGCCATCTTCTAATGTTTTCCATTTCTGCTTGGCTGACTCTAATTCACAAGAGTAAAAATATGTGAAATCACATAAGTGAAGATGCAATTAATTAAAGAGATTAACAAAATTCTCACAGATAAACATTGATATTTTGACTATATAGGGACAAAATTTTATTTAAAAAACCCAACCCTGTGTGCAGTAATTCTATATTAGTACTTTGTACATGCACTGAATCTTGCCCATAAGACACATTACGAATGTGTCTCAAAGACACTTTGAGAAACTGCTCTTCTTTGAATACTTTAAAGTAAAAATGCACATGTGTATTCTTATGTGCTCATATCAAATGAACTAATAATCATAACAAAGGATCTCACACTGAAAACTGTGCTTTAATACTATCTTCCCTCTCCAACTATCCTTAAGAAAAAAATGTTGCATATAAGAACAGGTAACTAGCACAGGAAGGTTATCTCTGATTCTATGCAATGTAAACACAGGGAACGTATGTTTATGCCAGCAATTATGCAGAAATGAAAGGAATTAGAGCAAAGGCTAAGCCAGTTTACTTCAGTCAGAGCTTTGAATTTTTTAGCAGTTCTCTGCCATCCTGAACAACCTCTTTACTGTGACCTTACTCTTTGTAGTTGCCTCACAGTGATTCCCTTTGGGAAAGCAAGAAACTGCAGTATGATCATCCCTCTGCTTTATCTGTGGCCTGAGGTTGAGATGTGCAGAACACATGGTCAGAAATTCCTGAGAGTTGCACGGTTCTGAAGCACTGTTTAGTTTACCGATCTTATGAACTTCCTACAGGAAGCAACAGAGTGCACAATATAAATGATTTCCAAATCCTGTAGTGCAGGACTAAAACCCCAGCTGCTGCCTAAAATCTTCCTTTTAACAGTCTAAAAAGTTGTCAAAGGCACCAGAGAATTAATATACTGACTCGTTAAGAGTTCCTAACACAAACTGTTTTTCAGTTAAAGGAATCCAAAGCTCATTAGAAAATACTCATAATATGAGATCTCAATTTGAGGAAAGACACCTATCACCTAAACACCTTGTTCTATATCCTTTTAAAAGGCAGAAAAACTTGATCTGTGAAATTCCAAGCAAAATTATTTTAGGAAGATAACACTCACCAAAACACTACTGATTAAATCAGCTCCAGAGAAAAAATATCACTCTATTTGTAAACCAGAAAGTAATACAAACTAAAGTAGTGATGGACCATGATGTTTCTATACAGACTCCTTCCCTCCACTAATAACAGATAAAAATACCCTAATACTTGAAATCATCTTGACATGAAGTCAAAGTGTTTCAAACAAGGCATCTTTTCTTTAATCTTTTCTACTCTCTAAAAATTTTCCATGGGGGAAGACTGAATCCATCCCTAAAGAAATTAAATTCCACAACACTGTGACTCCTCACAGTAGGTGATATCAGATCACCAGGTTTGCATTACCTCTGCTCCATCCTTTCCTGGGGCTAAAAGAACTACTTTATCCAATGGGAAGCCAAGAACTTTTGGACCACTTTCTCTCCTCCTTCACAGGCTCAGAGAAGCATCAGTGGCAGAAGCAGTGTGAAGAGCAGGAGGCAGGGCCATGCATGGATGGACAGCACCAGAGATGTGCAATTTCATTTCTGTTTTCTACTGCATACTTGTAAAATCATACCACTTAAAACCAGCATAATGTCCACAACATCTTAATGAAATGTAGCATTTCCACTTTATTTGAAGCCTACTTCCTTTCATTTGGTATCAGTGGAGACATATTTACAAGCAGAAAAGTACAAGAGCCCAGTTGTGTGCTGCCTAGTTTTTCTTTGCTCAAAAAAAATCTGCTCACAAGCACATAAAATAATGTGCAGCCCTTTCAGCATTATATGTATATAGACTTATCAGAAGAAAGGCCTGAAGAAAATATTCAGTCCTCTCTTCAGATAAATGTTCAGATACTTTATTCAGATAGAATAGCACAAAAGAAGGAAAATAATGTACAGACAGGGAAGACATGATCCAGCCTGTAACAGCTCACTGGTGCTGGCAAAACAAACAGCCTGTCCAGTACATGTTTCCTCTTGTGCTGACTAGTTGGTAAGATCCCTCAATTTGCTTTACCTTAAAAACCTGACAGAAAACATCCTCGTTTCTTCCAGTTTTTTACTTGTGAGGAAGTTTACAGAGGGGCTATACAAGTGCCAGCGCTGACTGAAAGAATCAGGGAAAGGACAGTCAGAGTCCCATTTCATTTACAGACACTTCAAATCAGCTGATTCATCAGACTGCATCTCAGATAAATGTTGAGCTATCTGCTTCCAACAAGTTCTTGAATCTTGATCAAAGAGAGGAAAGAAACTTTATTTAACAGGAAATTTTACAGCTTACCTGATAAAGCCAAGTAATTGATGTCATGACCTGCAGACTTGGCGTATTTTCCTGTCTGGCCAAACCCAGTAAGTCTAGCATAGATGAGTCTGGGATTCTCCTGTAGAAGGACTTCTGGCCCAAGCCCAAGTCTTTCCATGACACCTTAAAAAGACATAAGCAAGGAATTCCAATTCACATTTAATAATATCCAAAACATAATGGCTCAAAGTTGGATTATACAACAGCAGAACTCAACGACACCTTATGAAATAGAACATTCTACTTCAGAGTTCATGTTACAACATGAATATTATAAATTACCAACATACTGCATAAATTTTTAATATAAACCAAGTGGAAATTAGGCTTTAGGGGTCTTTTTTTTTCAGCCTTTTTTCCTGTTTTATTTCTCCAAAAGACTGACAGAAAACGATGCACCACTGGCTGAGAGAGAAAGCTACCAAAGGCTTGTGAAACAAGCAAAAATGAGAGAGGGGAAAATTCTCCCATCTTCTGTATTAAAATCACTTGAAATTTCATCTGTATTTCACTGGAATATACTTTCCTCATCATTTCTCAGTACCTCATGTTCCTGTGTGTTTTAACTCACTGATGTAAATGGACCATGCCACTATTCCACAGGTGATCTGCAGGAACCACAAACAAGTAAATGTTCTTTAATGCAAGGAATAAGCAACTTTTAGAAATCAGTGGCAGACAGATTGAATCAGCATAGATTTACAGAAAACACGGCTAAAATTTTAACCTTGCAGTCCTAAAACAGTGGTTTTAAGAGAAGAAATTCGAATTGCAAATAAATTATACTTTCTTACTGGTTCAGTACAGTTGGTCAGACTTCTGCCTACGACCTATACTCGCACAGAAGGGCCACACATTTTGGAAGGGAAGGGACAACATAATTTAATGCTCATTCCACCCCAGAATCTATTACTCCAGCTTGTTTCACAAAACTAATCCATGCTGCTACTCCACTGCCAATTTCACTGAGATTCACTTCTATTGTATTAATTAATGAGCAGTGGCAAGTGATGACTGCCAAGAAGAAAGCAGTGAAATTTGGCAAAGTGCATGATTTTCAAATGCATAGGTGGAAACACGGTGACAAACAACCCCTCTGGTGTCACAAAGTCACTGCTGTAAAGTCACACATGCCTTGAAACAAACTGTTCTGCCGCTTGGGCCCTCACCTTCTCACTAGCAGTCTCATGATAGCTCACAGATTTGCCTAGTTCATTTACAGGCCCTTAAAACCTAATATCTAGTTACAAAATTGCTTGTACATCCAACTGAGAAAAAAACCCCAGCAAGTGCCCATAAAACCAAAGAAAATAACATTTCATAAGGAAAAACCAGGAGCTCAGCTACAAGGAAGAAGAGGAATTTAACATCTTTTCTTTTCTTTTTTTCTTTTTTTTTTCCTCAGCTATGGGGAGTAAAACAAATAATTTTAAGGTAATAAACCCGTTTTCCAAAGCAGAAGAATTACTTGTGACACATGATCTGTCCATGATATGCAATGTCTGATAAAGTCTCCTATTTCTAAACTGTAAAATCCTCAAAACATTTCAGCTAGCTCCTCAGTAAAGCATGACCACAGAATGGTTTGGGTTGGAAGGAACCTTAAAAATCACTTAGCCCAGGCCCCTGCTGGGAGCAGACATCTTTAAATAGATTTGTGTACACAGACCCCTGTCCAATCTAACTTTGATGGCATTCTTCAACAGAACAGGATCCTTAAGGAACACAGAGGAATACTGACATAACCACCAAGTGAGTGCTTGTGTATGACTTATAAACACAGGGAACATGGTCAATCTGAAAAGTCTATCGATCTTAAAACTGCATCAATTTTGCTACTGAAAACCAGATGTTAAGGACCCCTAAACGCGATAAACTAGTAAATATGCATACTGTAATTAAAAAATGAACAAAAAGTTCTCTTTAAAAGCCAGCCTTCAAAAATGGAAAAATTCTGTAATTGAGTATTTGATAAATTTGTCTTACTTTTAACCTGTTAAAAACGGAAAGTACTTGCAAAAACACAAGGAAGGTTTCCATGAACTAGGTTTAAGACTGGCAGGAAGTGATTAGTTTGCAGAAAGCAACTTCCTAAAATTAAGTATTATCTTTGAAGTTGAAGACTTGCTGTGAATTACAAGTCTTCATCTTCAAAGATAATATTTAATTCTAGGAAGTTGCTTTCCACAAATTCGGATTTGATCCTGAATCAGAGTAATCCTGTGTAACAGAATCATACTACTCTATTTAGCACATGCTCTTATATTCATCGCCCTGGGATATGTGCTTTACAAATGTGTAACCATAATGTCAGATCTGTCGCCTTCAAAGGAATTGCAAGGTCAAACCCTGACCTGCACGGCAACCATGAAGTGAGCTGGACTTCAGCAGCAGGCCTGCACATCACACAAGGTGGTGCCGCCAGCTCGGTGTGACCCCGGGCTCGGACACCCTCCTGCTTGTCCAGGCCTCCAGCTCGGTGTGACCCCGGGGCTCGGACACCCTCCTGCTTGTCCAGGCCGCCAGCTCGGTGTGACCCCGGGCTCGGACACCCTCCTGCTTGTCCAGGCCTCCAGCTCGGTGTGACCCCGGGGCTCGGACACCCTCCTGCTCGTCCACCGGGATCACGGCCCTGTCTGAGCGCTCTCGGCGGCCTTTCTCTGCGGTTTCACATGGCGGCTGCACTGCACAAATCCGCCACACAGCCCGAGCCCCCCGTCACAGGAATACACCTCCAAAGCTGCTCCCTGCCCGCTTCCCACTCAGTATGGCAGAGACCACAGACTGGCGGGAGCTGCTCAGCAGGCCCCGCAGCTCCGACCTTCCGCTCGCCCCACACGGCCCGGCCCGGGCTGCCGCGGCCGCAGCGCCGCCCGGCGCGGCTCGGCTCGGCTCCCCGGCCCCTCACCGTGGCGGAAGGGCTCGATGAGCACGTCCGCCCCGCGGCACAGCCGCCTCAGCACCGCGGCGCCCTGCGGCCGCTTCAGGTCGAGCGCCACGGAGCGCTTGCCGCGGGACTGTACGTCTCCGTGAGCAGAGGCCGCGGACCGGGACAGGCGATCGACTCGCACCACCTGCGCCCCGAAGTCGGCGAGGATCATCCCGCAGAGCGGCGCGGGCGCCAGCCCGGCGAGCTCCAGCACTCGCACCCCGCTCAGCGCCATTGCCGCCGCCGCCGCTGGCGTGCGCCCACACAGCGATCGCGGAGGCGGCCCCGAGGCCGCCCCGCCCGCCCTCGCGCGCCGCCGGGGGCCGGGGCCGCCTGCTGCCGCCTCTCGCCCGGGGCCATCGGCCCTGCCTCTCCCGGTGCTTCTTCATCCCCCAGCCCGTGAGAGCCCCCGGGCGGCTCCACTACCCTCCGCCCGGCTCGCAGTGAGCAGGAGTGGGCGTTCTCCTGCTGCTGGGCTCGGCACGCAGCTGCTGTTGGAGAAGCTTCCCTGCCCTTCCTGGAACCAGCCGCCCTGGCTGTCCGACTCGCACCGCTTGGGACCGAGGCCCCTTGGCCGCTGCACAGCCCCCACACTCACAGTCACACCAGCTCTCCCATAGCAGAGCCTCAGACGACCAAATCCTTAAAATAATTTAACCGTGATGAAATAACCAAACAACAAAAAAACCTAGAGCGATCTGCTGCCTCCGTGTAGGGATCCCGAACAAAGGAAACCTTGGGCTTTTACACCCTTACAGCGGCGGGAATCTCACAGAATCCCAGAACCCTTCAAGGCGGAAAAGATCTCCAACACTGTCAACTGCAACCTTTGAATTCTGAGGCTGAGTGGTGTTGGCTCCAGCCGGTCCCTGTGCCCATTGTTAGGAAAAGGTCAGCAGTTCTCGGCCTGCGGCTCCAGCCGTGCCCGGGGCACCTGGATGGGCCAAAAGCCACACACCCAAGACCCCCAGGTACCACGATGGCATATTTGCAGGACGCGTAATAAAACTAGGGGTTTCTTTTCACTAGATGTTTGTTTAGAGAGGGCTGTCTGTTGTTCTTGCGGCATCAGCTGCTTACAGGAACAGACGTAAATCCAGAAAGGGTAATGAAACCTTTGGCATTGTATTGACACAGCTTTTCAAACTTATGCCCTACTCCCGGTATTAGAGGTTACCGGGAAGCAGACAGAGCGAGGAAGTCCTTAATATCAATCCCATGCTCATTTTATACATTTCTTCAAATTGGTTAAACTACAAAGATGTGTAAAGGCTGCTAATATGAATGCAGAATTTTTTCTCATTCTACAATAACAGGTCTGTCACCAGAACACCCTTACTTTTCTGTGCAGACATCAGGTCCTGTAATGCAGGCACTGATTATGTCCACTATTATGATGCCACCCACAAGAAATGGCCAGGAGAAAAGTATTTGCATTTTTGTTCAAATGAAGCTGGCTAGTTTCGTTTGTTATCCATCTCCCTTGGAGACACTATTCCATATAAGTGTTTGTTTTCATAGACATTATGATGTTACTGTGACACTGTGTTTCTCTGACTAATTTTCAGTTTCATTTGTCCCCTCGTACCTTCAGGTCTTGGAGTTTGTGTTGAATACGAACAGGCAATTTCTGTTGTGTCACCTTTGATTACACCTGATGCTCTTAAGTTTACTCCATCTAAATAACACCATAATTACACACTGGGTAATGTCTGGATTTTGCTATGGTTTAAACTGAGCAGTCCTTTGCACCTGCTGTTTAGTTGTCCAGAATTACAGTGGGTAATCTGTGGCAGAAACATTTAAGTCAGAACCCTATTAAGTTATTTCAGTTTCAGGGGGGGTGAGGGCAGCATTTTATGAGCATTAATTCCAATTTGAAAAATTGGATTTTACCAAACCAAAAAATAAGCAGGCATGAGAGAGAAATGGATATTCTAATTAACCATGAGATGAAGGCTAATGATTTGAGTCCAGCAAACTCTCCTGAACCAGCAAGTTGGCAAGCAGAAAAGATTCTCTACCATTGGCTTGCAGTAAAAACAGTGTGATGTTCATCTGTGCGATGCCATTTAATATTTCTCATTATTAAGCAGCAGTAAACACGACGGTGTATGAATTCATCATTGCAGAGGTAATGGGCATAGGAAAGGAGTGGTTTTGGGATTGAAGCCACACTGTGTCAGAGTGCTTTTGTGTGCTTCATTGTATTACATCAGTGAGTTGCTATCTGTGTCATCCTGTGAAATGCGTATTTCACAGTCAGTGTTAAAAGACTTAAATTATCTTTACTGTGACTTATATCAAACTTTCTTGCAGAGGTGCAGGCACTTTTGCAATATAGACTGCATGCCAGACTTTTATATTTGGTCTCAGATTTGTTGGTCACAATTATCAATATATTTTAGTCCTTTGGAAAAATACTAGGGCAGCAATGTGAAGTTACAGCTGTATACAAACTCTGGATTCTCCTCTTTCATATGTATATAGTTTAAAATTTAGCCCATCTTAATGCATGGCTAGAGAGATACTGATATCTGTACAGTTTGCATTGGTTTTGTTAAATGAAAAAGCAAAAAATTATATTTGTTATAATATTTCAAATCTTGGTAAGTATAATTGCCAGAAAATGTAAGTAGCAGGTGAAATTTTTCTAGTAAATTGAAAGATACCTTCATTAAACTGAAACTGAGAACTTTATAAATTCTTATGGAATTTTGATGGTAGTTCTGTGTCCCAAGCTTGTCAAAGCTTTCAAACAAGCTTTATTTCAAAGCTTGCATTTTGCTTTGCCTGAATAGAACCTCTGCTCCATTCATAACACTTTTTGATATCCACAAAGACGGATAGAAATGTGATACTCCACATTTCTAACTTCTTATCTTGTGCTGTTGTGACAGACACACTGTCCCATGTACAATGTTCTTTCCAAATCTGGCACCCTAATCTCTGCCATTTCAATAGGTTCATCAGCTTGCAGCATGACTTTGTCTTTCTGTGTTTCTGTGCTTCTGTGTGAATGTGGATTTGCACACTGCTGCCCTCCCAAGTGTGTCTCACCACTCAGCAGCAAGAAATCTATCCTGAGGTCATTATATCCTTCTAAAGCAGCTGTGAGTTCATGCTACTTGAAAATCTATGTCTGTCTGAGATCAAGAATTGTAGATTTAGAAATAAAAGCTCTGTCTCATCCACAGAAAGTAATTGTATAAGCTACCCTGTTCACTACAATAGACTTATTCTTGAAAAACTATAGTTTGCAAGTTTTTTTAGTCCAGTCAGCCATTGAGGTGGTGATCTGTCCCAGCTGTACTGAACAGGCTTTGCCTTTGGCTTTCACACTGTCAGAAATTTGCCCCCGATACTCTGATGAGTAGGAAAACAAATTACTGATGCCTGTGACAGTGGTTTCTGTACTTTGGACCTCAACCCTTGTACCTGAAGCAAAATATTTTTCTTTCCTTTGAGACACAGCATATGGTATTACTGTGCTTTCATGATTTAGATGAAGAGAATGGCAAGAAACTTTATATAGATAATCTTTATTTTTGGAAATCAGGAGATAATAAGTACTTTCCTGTGAGTTTATTACTAACCACTATTGTAGAGACTGGAAACTCTAAAATGGGATTATTTACACAATTTATTTGCCTGAATACTGAGCTTGAGGTGGACACCACATGAGCTACTGTTTAGCCACTGCCCTAAACTTGTCTCCAATGAGCCATTCCTGCCAGACAGTATTGTCTGCTACATTCACTAGAGACAATTTCTCCTGCATTGCTAGGGCGATAGATTGAGAAACCTTTATTTTTTATGAACTGTTTCCATCATCTTGCCCATGAGCCGTTTACTGTGTGTCTTATGGAATACCTAATACGTGTTATTTATTTTGTGAGTCTTTAATGATTTGACCGAACAAGCATTCCTAGAAACAGGTAGTCTTGGAGGAAAGAAAATGTTGATCTGAAGTGATGTAGTATCTGAAAATTTTTCTTAAAACAGCCACGATTCTACTATTTTTTAGTTAAAAAATGAACAAGAGAAAAATCAAATTCCATCCAGCACTTCCAGCTGCAGACCAGGATTTGCACATGACAGAATGGCACAATGTCTGAATTCCAATTTCCTGGCCTGAAATTCTAGTCTTTGCAGACTTCCTTGACTTTTGTTGACTTTTATGCTGTAAGAGCTAGAGTGTGTTTCTGTCAAAAGACTGCCAGGATTGAAAAAAACACCAAAACTATTAGAAACTATTCTAAAATTAAGGTAGCTGAAGTTAATTTAATTCTGCTTATCTTTCTTACATATTAGTGTGCACTATTTTCTACAGTAAAATCACTTTGTTAACTGTACATTGGGATGGAACTCCTGAATGAAGATGTTCAATATATCCATTTCTTCCTATCACATTCCAGTGTACGGGCAAGTCCTTATTTAGCAAGCATCTTATACTTGCTGCTGGACAAGGCCAAGAAGTGGCATGTGACTAGATGATGGGAGGAACACACCATGAGACACATTCCCAGGAAACAGAAGCTGAGATATCAAAGATAATTTGAACATGGGTGTTTCCACTCTTGGTGTTACAGCAATGTGATTCTTTTAGAACACTGCATTTTGTGGATTTTTTTTTTTTTTAAAATGTCTGATGGACTGTTTCCAGAAAAGCAGGAGAATAGCCCTCCATTTGTGCAATTTTTCACCAGTTAATACAAGGAGTCTCTTTGTTTAATAAAACTTTGCCCCATGTGGGTTTTATTATTCTATGAATGTGTTCACGGAGGATAGCTTGCTCCATTCCAAATGCAGATGTACAAAACTGAGTCTTTCCCACTGCTGTCCTTAAGTCTTTATGTCAGCATCTGTCGTCAGTCCAGTGGCAGAAGACTGGAAATTAATGGGGGGCTGCAGATGTGCTAATTCCTTCTAAAACTGTGTGGTTTTGCCCACAAGCCAAAGGACCTCTTGCTGTTTGGTCTAAGAGAAAACCTGGTCATACTAGGAAGTGCAGCTTTTATCAAATCTTTTAATTATGAGGATAATTTCTAGAGTTTGAGAATTTCTTCACTGGTATCTGAGCATGACAGCCTTTTGCCTCAGATTTTTAAATCCAAACTGATCACCCAGGTTATATTTTCTTTGGTTGTTGAAGCAGAACTAACTGCAAAATAGAGGAAGTTTGCTATTGATTCACCAAAATTAAGAACTGTGTCTTTTCACACACTATTCAATGACTCCCTGCATGTTTTGTCCTTGTGTGATTTTTTTTTTTTTTGTTCTGAGCACAAAAGAATCATTTTAATAACCTGAACTAAGAAGGAAGCAAAAAAAGTTTTAATTCAAAGCCACTTTTATTAAAAACTGCTTCAGAAAACAGCAGGTTGCAACATAAGAAGCTCAATGAAAGAGAGGGGAAGATGAAAGATCTGAGTGTAAAATTTGTTCCTTATTCTCTCTTTAGAAAAATATTATTTTATTTAAAGATTTCCCTTTGGCTTACAGCCTTTTCAGTGAGGCTGAGACTGCAAACTATTGTCAGTCTAAATTGCTTCTTCAGTCAATCAGGCCATGGACTAACTTCTGAAAGTAAAACCATAAGCATCTTTCTTTTCTCTCAGAGCTCTAATTAAACTTCTTTCTCCTTTCTTTAACACTACTCGTGAAACTGGGATCCAGACCTGTAACATTTTTCCCCAGTTTGTTTTCGTTCTAGTTATGTTTTACTTGCACAGAAGTTTTGTTTTACCCCTGGCAAGGGGGTGCACCCAGCACCTCTTGAGTCACATACAGCCCTGTTTTGCAAAATGCAGCAATTAGTGCTCATGACAGCCAGAGATGAGAGTTGTTGCCTTGTAAGGATGTCACAGACAAGGACAGCAGTCCCTGGAAATCTGAGGGAAGGGAAGACTAGGATTTGGGATGGGTTTCACACAGGGCAGAGCTCAACTTGGCTCTGTGTTGAGAAGCATTTTCAGCTGCCAGGATGCCAGCACCTACCACAGAGGTCAAATATCACCTACCAAACCACAGCTCTCATGGGAGGCAAGGACTTGTGGGTCTTGCCAAATTTTGGTTAAATGTGGGAGCTCAGGGATGGGGAGAGATACAGATTCATCTTAGCAAAGACAAGAAGCCATTGAACATACTCCAGATTACAGCTTTGCACTTTCCAGAAGGCTTTTCGATTGTACTACAAATTGCAAGATACCATGTATTTTATAAAAGAGGATAAGAGTATCTGGAAGAAGATATTTTGTCTTGAGCATCTGCTAAGCAAGAGTCTTTCAGTTATCAGCAGCAATGGAAAGATGACTAATCTTCATGAACATTTCTGAGAAAAAAGATCATGTATTCCCCATGACTTACTGAATATAAAGCTTGTTCCTTTTAAAGAAGAAGAACACACACACACTCGTATTCACATCAGTTGCTGTATTTTGAAGGATCTTCCTTCTTCTTTTGAAGGAAATATATATGTAAGTTAACTATATCAGCATATCACTCCATCAGCAGAGATTTGCATGCAGTAATTTGCAGAGAAAAGACTGCTGAGATTTCAGTCAAAACCTGGGAAGTTATAATCTTGATATAAAAAACTGTTTAGCTTTAACCTTGGAACTTCTCTTTGTTCGTGAAAGCAGCTTTTGTGGTAGAATGTTTCCCCTGTTAGCAGGCCAAGTTGCACAAAACAACACAAAATAGGTATGGAAAAACATGACTTTCTTTAGTGTTGTGGTCATTACAGTAGATAATAAGATAATAAGAAGCTTAAAATTAGCTTTTGTTGTACAGTTTCTAAGTGCTTCAGTCTGACCAAAATGGCTTAAAGTGGATATGTCACAAAGGAAGAGTAAGTCCTCAGAGGAAACCTTACAGATTTAAATTTTGTGTATATATGTGTGTGTAAATATATGCACACATGTAAAATAAATATATTTTAATCCTTAATGCTGGCTTTCTCCCATTCAGTAGCAAAACAAATGCCTAGGAAGAGCATATTAAAAATAGCAAACACATCTTATTGTCTCCAAATGATAATGTCCTTGGTAAATATAAATATGAACAAAACAGTATAGCTTTGTAACCGTTAATGTTTATTGGATAAATGTATGTTTTACAAAGTAAGCTTAACAAAATAACGTGGTCTCGGGCTTTGAAAATCTATGTGGCACAGACCTGACCCGAGTTCATAAAGAAATGATAAAAACTCATCAGACAACAGTTCATTACAGCTAATATTTTCAGTGGTTGATGCATAAAACTAAAAAATCACAAGTCATAATCATCAAGTATCAACATGCATTTTTCTTTGTAAGATATGATTATATACGCTAGGAATTGTGTACAAGGACATACAAATTTATAGGACAGATTTTTTTTCATTTGCTCTATTGTTGTGCTACTGATACCTGTATCTAGTATAAAAGAATTTCAAATAAGTATTTTCCTAACCCCACCTTCCTGTTATACATTAATGGCAGGTAATATCTGATTAAAATGTAATGCCTGTAAAAAGGAATTTATATTTAATTACCTTTTATATGGAGAGCCAGAACAAGATACATTCAAACTTTAATTTTTATTTTATTATAAAAAAAAAATTCTAAATATTTTATTATTAATTTTTATGCTTATTCAAATGAAAATAGCCAGACAGATTTTCAGGTACCCAAATTTTGAAAAACCAGTGACATGAATGCTGAAAAGTGGCCCAGTGTATTGGGACCAGAACTACTAAGCCAGATAGAATTTGCTTTCACATGTTTAAATACTGAACTGGCTTAGCTGCTGCTTTGCAATGGCTTTTCCTGAAATACTGATTCTTGGAAGGCTGCTAGGAAAACAGTTTCAACAACTTCACTGTCAAGTAAACGTGCAAAATTATAAGGTACATCCTTCTGAAGGATCTCCAAACACCACAAAGTTTGTGTATCTCTGTGCTGTTGGCATATCCTGATTTCTCTAGCGTTTATGTCTTTGCTTTGACACCCTGCATTGGGTTACATCAGGTTTTAAAAATTCTAAGGCTAGGGGAAAACATTACAGTTCCCCTGCCTGATCCCCTTCACACTGCAAACTAAATTACCTTAGCTTCAAGCTGCTACTAAGGCAAGAACTACTGACACTCTTCTTCTAAGAGAGAGAAACTAAGCATAAATATGTGCTAAAAATCTGTGAAAAATTATACCAGATACATCTTCAGAGGTTTGAGATGGGAATGCAATAAACCTGAATCCTTGACATCTATATTTTCACATTTTTTTCTTCGATTTGAGCTCATTCCAATCTAGCACAAACTTCTTTCTTTCTTCTTTTAGATCTGGTCTCACCTGAGCCTGCTTATAGTACATTCAGGCCTGTTTCCATGATGCAAACTTTACATGTAAGAAAAACTGAATAAATGATCCAAAAATTTTGAATCACTTGTTCAATTCCTAACATATATTTAACTAAAGTATATTTAGACATTAAATTGACTTTATGTAAACTGCTCTTTAAATTTCTTAAACTCATTTTCCTTTGTTTTTCATTCAATTTTGGGGAAGAGAGCAATAGCAAATTTAATGATTAAATAGGTGCAACCCAGATGATAATACATACTCTGTGAATCTGTGTCAGCTACCCTACGTATTCAGGTCATCTCTGATACACAAGTAGCAGCACATTGCTTCAAAAAAAGGCTTCCTGATCCTTCAATGTTACAATGCTATTTCACAGTCCAGTGAAATATACCAGTTCCAAAAAAGCTGTTTCTTCAGATAATCTATTGGGTTGTTTCCTTTTTTTACTTTGTTTCGAAAAGAAGAAACCCAGCAAAGGTGGAAAAGCGTTGATGGTCCCCATGGAGGGCTCCATTTCCCATTCGCAGCCAAACTTCATCTCCCTTGGCAAGTTTTAGGACTGCACTGTTTCCTGAAGTATCTGCTTTCCCTTTGGATTCATAGCTAAGGATGAATATTTTAACAAGTCAGCTTTTTGTTTCTCAACAATGACCAAACAAACGACTTTAAATAAAATTCAAGAAGTACATTATTATCCTGAGTAAAACTTCCTTGAAAGACTTGCCAACATTTTTTCAGCTTTATGAGGATATTTTGGCAACTTTCTGCATTTGATCTTCCAGTCAAATTTTTCACCTTACCTAAGTGCTAAATGATTTCATTCCTTTCTGAAGTTCTGTAATTGTAACTTTTTTTTTTTTTCCAGGACACAGAAGCAAATTTTTTGTTTAAAATGAAACACTGCTCATTGATCACAACGCTACAGATTTCCTGCGATGCTTTTTTCCCCTTGAGTTCATCCCAGCTAATTTTAAATGCCTCCAGGCCAAGAGGCTGATGTGAGCTGAGCCCCTGTTCTCCCAGCAAAGGCAGTGAGCAGAGACAGGCTGCTTGCTCCATACTGAGCCTTTCATTGGAACATGGCCCACATTTGATGTGGGCTAACCTCCTGGCTTTGTGTGAATGTTGGTCCCCTTTCTTCCACCTCTTGCCTTTTCTGACATCAGTGCTTCAGGGGGAATAGAAATGAAGCACTTCTTCTTTTGCAGAAAAGATCTGTTGGGATTGAAGCAGCCTGTAGTGGTGTGCTAATGATAAAATGGCCAGTAAATGGAATCTTTACTACTTACTCATCTTACTCATCCTTACTACTGCAGCTTAAACACTTTCCAACTTTAAATTTCTCTGCCCTTGTGTTAACAAGAGTGTAACTAGTCACTGGACACTTCATTATTTCCTTTCTCTGACAAGCAAAATGAGGGTGAAGATATATTTTAGCAGAATGACAGCACGATACCACTGAATTTCAGCCCTGACTTGCCGTGCTAACTCCTTTCCCCTGAATTTGAGGAAATGGTTATCAAGGTTGAATTTTAGGTCCAGCATCTGTGGTGTGTATGGTCCAAATATGCAAGCTGAGGATGGCAAAATAAAATAGTTTTTCTGGTTGGTTTTTTTTACCCTAGAGAATTACTTCCAAAAAATGGACAATTTTACATTTCTTGAAATGTGAGCAAGCTATTACATCCATACAAATGTTTTTTGCATTAAGATGGCCTGGCCCTTTACTTACCTATATAAGCTGAATACTGTATTACCATTATGCATCAAGTACACGTACACTTCCTCCACATCTTCATGTTTCATCATATTGAAAGTAAAGAAATACACCCCTGAAAAAGTTATAAAATACAACTTGTTTGTATTTTAGAATAAGTAATCATGCTGCAGATTTGTGCTTCTTGCTCAAAAAGCATAACAGCTGTGGACAAAGATGCCTTCCAGTTGTCAGTAGATATTTTGCTTCTGCTTATAGTGTTCCAAAATCTGATTAATTTTAATTCTGCATATAGCAGGAGTTGTTCTTCCTGCATCACAGCTGCATAAGAGAAGGGATTGATGCAGCTGAAAAATAACCCATGAAGGACTGTAATGCCTCATTTCCAGCCACACATCTGTTGCAGGTCAGCTCACAGCTGAACTGGCATGGGGGAAGATGGGGATGAAGAGATTGACAGGAGGCAGGAGGTGGAGGAGGCAACTGTGAAGCTGCTGCTGCTTGCTACAACATCAAGGCCATGGTTCTGTCATCACAGTAGCTGAAGGGCTAAGCCACAGCAAAGCAGAAATCCTGCTCCCTCCCGAGCCCTGGCCATGCCTCTTCCTCCTGCCCTTGTGTCAGCACTAGTCTCACTGGCTGGCAAGATCTCTCTCAGCTTGCTCAGTTTTCAATTCATTTTTCTGGAAAGTCTGCAGCAACAGCTATGCAGAGAGAGTGCAAAAGCAGTTAAATAGTGCCTCATCCTTATTGATCACAATTCTCCCTGTAGCTCCAATAACTGCATTATTTTATCTTGCAAATGCTTACCGTTCACTGGAGCACCAAATCTCCCAGTCATGACATCAAAAAAATTCCCAACATTGGTTTCAACGCTACTAAAGATTATCCCACTGTTCTGGTTGCTGAAGTGAGTGGCCATCGAAGCCATGAACGCGACCTGCAAAAATCCAGTTCTTGTTCAGGCAGTCATTCACAAAAAGCACATGTATAGGGCAATCAAGTACAGATTTTATCCTGTATTTACAGTCTGTTTATTTTCCTGACAGACATGCTCTTCTGGGGCTTGCTCCAAGGCCAATAAACTCCAGTTAACAAAACTCCCATTGAATGAAACTGGAAGAAGACTAGGGTTCTCATATTCAATTGGACTATTCATGACTGTAAAGTAAGCTATGGTCAAGTGTTTGCAGTTCAGGACCCTAATTTCAGATTTTATTTACTTTTAAGTCTTGCTAGAATGATGCAACAGCAACCTAGTGTTTAAATGGATGGTGTTTCTGACAAAAGGGTTTTATATAGTTTTGATGTATTCCTCAGTGCATTTAAATAGGGTATTGCTTTTAACTACATGTGTGCAGATAAACAATGCTCATAAAATCCATGCACATTAGTGCTTCTTGCTTAGAGATATATGAAGCACTTTTATTAGAGGTCTTCTGGAAATGCAGCAGCTGGGACTCAATATTCAATGTTTTTTCTATCTTGTCAGTTTCCCTCAGTCTTGAAAACAGAGGGTGGTGGAGACCAAGAGGGGAAAATAAGAAAATGAAAACTGTGCTTCAACTTCATGTTTCACTTCTTGCCATAGAAATGTTTCATAGGAGGCAGTGCAAAACATCCCATACCAGACAATTTCAATTATCCTCAGCAAGATACTAGGGAATGACCCTGCTAGCTGGCCTGGCCAGGGAAGGGAGTGAACTTTTCTGAAAGTCTGTCATCCCCCACCCCACCAATTATGTGAGTAAATTGGGTAGCATCAGAATTGCTGCACCTTGCTGCCAGAAGAATACATAGACTTGGCTTTTTATTTCTATCTCAGCTTCTTAAATGACAAGTGTTCAACTGCAGTTGTTACTACCCATCACAAAAATGACGGTTTTTTTTGTGAAATTCCAGCTATGCTGGTATTTAAAAATTAAAAAATAAAAAAAAATCAGCCCAAACTCCTTTTGATTTCAGAACCAAACCAAACAAAACAGACAATCAAATGCAAGTCTGGATCCAACAATGGAAATTGTTAGCCATCTGTTCAGAAATTTGAGGAGCTCCAGATGTGAGCTGAAAGCTTGGGCTGATTTTCCTTACCCCTGCATGGATGCATTTTCTGTGATGGCAAATTGTTAATATCTTGTTTCTCAGCCAAGATCACATCAAAGTTTGTCATGTGTTAAAGGAAAGCAGCTGCAGTGGCAGATTGATGGAATTTATTGCTTTTGTCTAGATTCCATTTCACAGTCTCTTTGACCCTGAGCTACTTTTTGTGGGCTGATCAGAACAGCAGAAAAATGTGTCTTTTCTTCCCAGGTCTCATTATGAAGTAGCAGGTCAACATAGATACACAAAGTTTTTCAAAAGAATCCTGTACTTAAAACAGTATTGTATTCAAAAGTGTTTTCTCCACTATACCACCACTGACTGTAAAATTCTGAAGTGTAATGGTAAGAAATGATATGCTATACTGTAAACATTTTTAAACACATCTATTAAATGGAGTGATGGAATTTTAAGTATGCAAAATAGGTATAACAATATGAGCTTTTGTTGTTCATCCTTTTTCATAACTCAAATTACATGACTGCCACTGTCTTTATGTAAGAAAAAAAATAGTGGTAGTTCATTTCAATATAGTAGAAGGACATATGTTAAATATAATTAAAGATATGTTTATGAGATATTCAGCTATACTGTGAGTATATATTTATATGTGCATATATATCATATATATATGTGCATATATATGAATATACATATACATATACATATACATATACATATACATATACATATACATATACATATACATATACATATACGTATACATGTATACACAAGCTCTCTGCCATCTGCCTGATTTCTGGGATTTGAAGAAGCTTTAATGCAAAAGCTGTGAGATTATGCCAACATAAGAGTTGAGATCAACAGCTCAGGCTTGAACACATATTTAAATGCTCATCTGGCTTTTGAGTTATTCATTCATAGGCAGAACCTACATAGCCCCAAACATATTTAAAATATCTAGACATATAAATATACAGAAAACTAATGAGGGGTATTTTTTAAAACTAGATGACTCTTACTGCATTCAAAAATACTTTGAGGAACTGGATATGTGTGCTTCTGAGAATTTCACAAAACCTGGCTGCCCAGGCTAAATTACTCCTTTACTCTTTCCATATGCTGTGGGAAGTGCAATTATTTTTGTGATACAGCTTGGTAGGAAAATCATAGTCCCTGGTATTCTCCTTTAATAACCCAGATACTGGCTTTTTGCCCTCAAAGGGAAGCATATATGTTTCTTCCTGCCTATTTCTCAGCTGGATTCTAACTAAAGCTTTTCTTTTCCAGAAAGATCTGGCAGAGAATATTTTTCATTAAGGACAAGGACTGTATATGGCTGTTGCAGTATTAATTTAGAAGGGGATTTGCTTCTTAAGTATCTTATAGTCATAAGGTGCTGTTTTTTCAGTGAAGAAAACCATAATCTGAGATTTGCTGCACACAGTACAAGCCAGAGATGTTGTACCTGTAGCTCTGGGGGAATCCCAGGGTAACCTTTCTCGCCTTTGGGTCCATGATGGCCACGCTCACCTCTTGGTCCCATATCTCCTTTGTCTCCTTTCTCACCTTTGGCTCCTTCCTGACCAGTTGCTCCATTATTTCCATTGTTTCCATGATTTCCTGAAGGCAAACAAAACTTTCCATTTTATTTAAATAATTTATCGTATTTTAACAGATGAGTGTGACAGGGTCCTCTTCCAACAGCTTCCACAGGTACTTTGCAGTGCCATAAACCCCAGGCTGAGCTGTAATGGATAAGAAACTGCTGTGTGGTCAGGTTGACAGTAAAGGTTTTGGTGAGCAAGTTTCCAGAAGGACATAGATTTTGGGAGTTAACCCTCATGTTACCTTCGTGTTGCTGTATAAATGGATTGCATCCCAAATCATTGCTTTGTTGTAGAAATGTTCAAGAAGACCTTAGAAGACAGAAGGCTTAAGGAAAGTAAAAGCCACTTTCTATGGACACATACTAGGTAGCCTGCAGAAGTAGTCTTGCTTTTGCTTTAGTGTAAAAACCAATTTCCTGGTAAATTCAGTCATGGTAAGATAAGATAATTTAGAATAAGATTTTTCTATCTTTGAAACACATCCACACAGATAATGCATGGCTGTAGCATTAAAGTTGCTAAAATCTGTGCTAAAAACAGAACAATGTGCATTTGCAGGGTGCTGGTTAGTGGTCATTTGATTGCATAGTCCTAGATTTAAAGAAAGACAAAATTTTTATAATTAAGCTTTTCTGAGATGGTTTACTATGAGTAAATAAGTAAAAAGACTCATTACAAAACATACTCATGCATCTGCAGAATTACTTACTTCCTGGTGTTTACTGACTAAATTACTGAGCAAATGTCTATGCAGCCGACAGGATTTTAAAGTTAGCTAGTATCACTGAGCAATTATTACGTATCCTGCAGCAAAAGCTTGATCTTTCAGCTCAGGGGATTAATTAATGTAATCATTGTTCTAATTCTACCTGAATTGATATTAGGTTCCTTGCCACTCTGCTTGTTCTTTGATTATTCTCTCTGGTTACAAATTAACAGGAAGAATAGTGTTGTTGAGATCAAATCTGATGATGAAGTGGTCCTTCAGAGTTTTTCTATTAAGAAAAAAATAAAACAAACCTTCAAACAAGGAAGCCAAGTACTGAAAGAAATTATGCACATTTTTTGCTTGGATAGAGGAATCTGCAGCTCTTAAAAATAACAAGAATGATCTTTTCTGTGAAGCCAGAACTGCTCTACCAGTTCAGAACAGAAGTCTGTTCTTGAAGCAAGCAACATTTGATTCAATCAGGGGGAAAAAACAACTACTGCTGCTCCTCTTACAGGCACAACAACATGAAGTCCAGCAAATGAAGGAAGCAGAAACCCCAGGATGCAAGAGGCTGCTGCCAGACGTCTGTTTGTGGTACCCTGTGGTGACAGAAAGTGGGATTGAGACTCGAGGGAAGGGCAAAACTGGGAAAAGGCCACGCCCCAGTATGTCCACTGCAGCCTTGAAAATGTGGGTGTAGTATAAAATTGTATCCTGCTTCTAAGAGTCCATCAATTTATTAATAAGTAATGGATCATTGAATTGCATTTTTATTGATAACAGAAGATGTAAGCTTTTGAACTTTCACTGACCTGTTCATTTATGTTGTACCTCTGCTTTAGGAATGGTGATTTCCAAATCCCTGAAGGTAGCTGCTGTAACAAACTTACGCCAGCATGCAACCAAAATTGTCCCTTCTCTAGGCTCTTCTATTTCCATATCAATTATCAGATCAAAGTATATACTTTTCTTGTGTATGCTGTTCTTCTGTGAACATTTTTAATGTAAAAAAAAGGATTTTTTTTATTATGAAAGACAAGATTAAAGAAGGAAGTGAAGGAATTTCTGTGAGAGAGCAGAAGCATCTGTATTTCTATAAATATTGGCTAGCAGGATGGTAGATGAAGAAAAGCACTTGAATACAGTACACAGTAACACAGCTGGACATACAAAGGTGATCACAATAATCAGCCCCAGGGAGCAAGTTCTTCCAAATTTATTAGGAACTTCATGCTGTTACAAGAGACACCAATTTTCCCTAGAGATGTAATAAGATTACTTTCAGTTTGAACTTGTGGAATTTTAATAACAAACAGGTTTTCAATTGAAAATATCTATTTTCTTCTCTGAAATTACAGAAGAGATTGTTTGTGAATCTGTCCCCAAATACTGATGTTTGGACCACTCTCTGTTATTTCATAGAATAATTTATGGCCTGTAATTTATGGCCTTCAATTAGAGCGATAAAAAAGTGAATTAAACTTCATCTTTACCTGGCATCCCAGGGGGCCCAGGAGGTCCTGGGGGCCCTTGGTAGAGTCGAACTCCAAAGTCACCTCGGCAGCAGGAACTGCAGTCTGGATTCTGTGGTCCAGGCTGGGGGGGCTAAGTGCACAAAAATAAGCTTTAAGTAGCTCGTTCATGGAGGACATCAATCTTATGCACGTTGGTTACAGGGTCTTCATTATATATTTCTGTTTATATACTTAGTAAGTTTTCAAAACAGGTCTTATCTGGCATGAAATTCTCACATAGTTAGGTTATCCCTGAAGATGTTATTTTTGGAAGATTTAAAGGAATAGCTCTCAAAGCATTCAAAAATCTATACGAATATTTTTTAAAAATATTGTCTTGTTAAATAATGAAGGTTTTGAAAATAAATTAGTACCAAGTAATGAAATTTAGATGAATATTTCAATTATTCACATACTTATCCCACATTTCAACTGACCTTTGATGACAAACATGCTTGTGTACAATGAGGATACAAGGGACATGATTTGACCTTCAGCAATGAACTTCATTAAACCTAAATACAACTGTGTTGGACTACCCAAAGAAGATACTAAAAAAAATATCTGTGCAGCATATTCCTCTGACTGATCCCAGACCTGTGTATTTACAGGCTACTAAAGTTAGGAGACACTAAAAAAGTACCAAGACACAAGACAAAAATTTAAATTTACCACAACACAAGATGTTAGGGGCTTCTGATCATTTGTAGTAGTGAATACATAACTATGAAAACTTGTATGCTGACTAATAAAGCAGCATAAATAAAATAATGAATTTATTATGTACAGCTCACCTACTTTAGTAATCAGTTTAATAATGGTTTTGTTTAAGTGATTTTCTTTTCCATATTATTGTGTTTATACTAATGGAGACTCATTCTGACTGGATTTCATAACTTAGTTACCACAGATCTTCCAGTATGTCAGATAAGGCCAAGGTCCAGTGTTTAATTTAATTTCTCTATCTCCTCATTTGTTCCCTCTTTGTTTCTTTTCCTCTACAATTCTTTCCTAATATCCTGAGATGCAAACCTGCAGTTTTAAGATCTGGAGAGGGATAGTTACACCAATCCAACTACTACTTTTCTTTAATCATTCTACTATTTGCCTTCCTTCCACTTCTTTTTCCTAATCTTTATCGTTGTCAAATTACTTGCCCAATGCAGACTTATTGGTTTAGTGACAGAAGATGAGCCTCTGGCAGGATGGGAGCTGTCAAATGAACACAGATGTGCTGTATTCCTGCCCTCAGTGTCATCAGTGATGTCATCTGAAGCTTTCTGCCTGTGTTTAGACAATACCAAGCATACCCCCAGAATACAATGATTTCAGGAGACTTATGAACTTATGGTTATAGAAAATTCAATTAATAACACCACCTAAATATTGCAGCCCCTCCAATGAGACAGACACATGCACTGTCCAGCTGGAACCAGTGATGGTAGAGTCACCATGGGAATAAAGGTCAGCTTGACAGCTAAACAAATATCCTTCATATTCAGAGTTATGGAAAAGTTAAGACTTGCCAGTGGGCAGAAGGGCTTCATATTTATGGGGTTTGATCAAGGCTATGTTTTTTAGATTAATTCTGGACAAGGTCTATACTTAATGAGAAAAATAAGTTCTGCCCCTTGAACTGTCTCTTCCTGTTTGTATTTTTCTGGCTGTTTTGTCTCTTCCAGTTGTTAGGCAGGACATTACTGACAATCACCCAATATATTTTTTGTAATTTTCCTAATATAAGACAAGAAATAGCTCTGCTTTCAGCTCATTTTTAGTCCTTGAAAGGAAGCCTAGTACAAGAGGACTGGAATTTTTGTACTCCCTAAAAGAATAACGTTAATTTTTGCATTGAGATTAAAATCGCCATCTTTTTTTAGATAGTGCTTCATATTCATGTTAAATGGGAAGGTGAAATAAATACACACCTGCCAAGAGCAAAGAAGTCATATCAGCCTAAAAATATCCAAATTTTAAGAATGGTGGATTGTAACTGGGGGAAGACATAAATCCAGCAAAGTAGATTGCATGTGAGACTCTCTTTGCAGATGCAATTTGTCTTTTTCAGACAATGCACTGAAATCTTGAACAACTTTATTAGAGAAACAGCTTTTTTAAAATAAAATAGGTACAAGCAATGGTCATAGCCAAGTGCTATTTGGCATTACCTCAAGAAAAGCTCATTAAGTTCTTAGGTGTGAAATAAGGCAAGTTCTGCCTATCTGGTTGTATGCAACAGTTCCATTGATTACAAAATAGCTGTTTATGCAAGCCATAAAGTAATTAATATATAACCTTTACTGATTCTTTCACTAGGAGAAAAAAATTTTCATGGTCAAAGAGAATGAATATTTAGGATTTTTTTTAAAATCTTTAAAGGCAGACAACTTCATGAAGATTACATTTAAAGGAAAAAAGTGTTCATAAAGTAAAATTATGCTCAAAGGTGACAAAGAGATTAGTTGCAATCTATTTGCCAAAGGCATCCTTTGCAGCCATTCGTGCATAAATTTTGTTAGTGAATCTTTGGCTTTGCTGACAGAACATGAACATGATTTAGAATCTTGTGAAATGCATCTGCCACATTGATATCCTAACACTGATAGAAAACTGGAACTGTTACTGAGGCTATTTGCTGAATTTCCCATGATTTAGTATATAGGGGAATGATCTAGACAACAGATGGTCTATAAAATTCCCTTAATTTAAAGCTGTGAATGAGTTATAACTGGAGACCCAGCCCTTTTTGACTTCCTGATTGATTTTATGAGTTTCTGATTTATTATCTAAGACAATGCAGAAGACAAGAATCTCCACCATTCTTGGCTTCTGTTCTGAATGCAAAATAGTCTCTCTCTGTGGGCACTAAGGCCCTCCATGCCCCTTCTCCAAGCAAATAAACAAACAAAAGTTGCCAAAATTCAGGGTAAAACACTACTTGGCTAGCTGTGTTTACAGATTTTCAAAGAGCAACCTGAAATGGAAAAATGGTCTGTCATGATTCTCTTCAGTCACTAAGAGTTCTTGTTCTTGAAAAATGCACATTATATTTTATATGACTTAACAGCAGTGTGGAAACTGGCCTTGCATCCAGTGCAGCAAAGACAATAGTAACAACAAATGCTACCATCTCTTTTCCACAACACTTTAAAACACTTCAGCAAGAGGGTGAAATTCCCCATCCTAAATTCTCTTTAGCTGGGTGGAGCTATTCCATCCAAAACAACCAAGAAAGCAGGAACATAGGAATTGAATAGTTTCCACATAACTCAAGGGAAAGAGAGAGATTTGGCATGAATTAAAATATGTCAGTGCCACCTTTGTTCTTCCTCTGCCTAGAAATTCCTGGAGTCTGGAAGTGGAAAACATGTATTGCATAAGCCACTGTGATTGATTATCCCTGTCATGCATCTGCTAGTGCTCCATTTCATTTCAGTAAGCCAAAAATCGCATCATTTCCCCAGAAAAGATTGCTTCTTGGAGATGGGCTGGCAGGTAAATGACTGCCACCAGCTGTACTCAGACTCAGGGCTCGTTTTTATCATTACAACCAGTTCCCCCAGCAGGCAGTTCCAGATGAGTTGCATTAAACTCTCTGACAAGAGACACATGCAGCCTGAACACTGTGACACTTTTCTGCGAGGGAGAGTTTGAGCCCTACAAGGCTGTGGCTTTGCATTAAATCCTAAATTATCTGACACTGTGCAGTATTAAAGGGGAATCTTTTTGTACATGGTCTGCAGCACACAGCTGCTGAATTCTCCCTGCAGAAAGGAGGACTGCACACACTGTCTGGCTCTTTGGACTGCATACCTTATGTTTTACACTGCTTGTATTCTGCATGCCTACAGTTAAATATCTGTTTTGCTGAGTGCACTGGAGGAACATTTAACTCCTGCCCAAGAAATACAAAATGCAAAGCACCATGAAGTTTTAATACAGGGAATACAGTGGTGTATTAAACCTATTCCCATACTGTGATATGTTCAAGCCAGGAGAGAGTTAAAATCAAACGTTCTTCTCTGCTTGTCATAACATAGGTTATTATTCAACACATATCTGCACATTCTTGATTTTGGCAATTCATCATATCATATTTTGATCTCAAAAAATATTAAAACCCCAGATCGTAAAAGGTGAACTATACAGGACTCAAATATTTGTATCAGCTGTAGAAAAAGAGCCCTTGTAGAAAAAAAGCTGTAGAAAAACAGTTCTTGCTGTTACTCAAACACATTGATCAAAAAACTCCTTCGAGTGGAATTTTGTTTTGCCTAGTGCTAGAAAAAGCTTTATCTTCTGCCCTTCAGATTTTTTTCTTTCAAATTTGGACTGAGATATTTTGTGTATAATCAAGTTATACCATTTTCACTGTGTTATAAACTACTGACTGTAGTATGTAAAGTGCCATGAAAGGCATAAAAAGATTCTCAGTTTAAAATGCAGATACTCCAGACAATTTAGAGTGTCATTGCAAGCCTTTTTTCTTCTTAAACTCTCAGCTGATTTATATATTATTCAATCTACTCATTACATTAGTATCTGTTTTTTTCAAGCTACTCCTTAGAATAAAATTTTTGAACATTCAGAATTTCATTATGTTTGTCTCAAGCTCAAGAAATATAATTTATATACATAATTTTAAAATTATTCTCTGCTAATTGAATTTCTCCAAATACCTCTAGAAATGCTGTAATTTTCCTTCACATGCAAATGAGTTAGCAATATCTAAAACTTTGATATATTAAATAATTAATACCTTGGGATAATTAAGAGGCTGTATTTCAGAACATATGATTTCACAAGTTCACAGTTTCAACAGAACAAAGCATTGCTGCCTGTGTTGGAACCAGTGTCCCCAACCACTGCTGGTACTACCAGCTCATTAAAAGATCCTATAAAGCAGCCCAGCAGGATACAGACTGATACATAACTTTAATAATAATTATTTCATAAATATTTAACTAATTATGTTAGCAAAAAATAAAATATCTCATTAGCTTTAAAGATATCTTTAGAAGATTAATTCAGAGTACCTGGACTCTATCTGAGGTAGTCAGTTCTACATCATCTACCTCTGGTCTCAGGACTTTATGGTCTGTAGATGTGCTATTATCAACAGTCCATTCTATAAGTTGATTCCGCTGTTTCAATATTTCCCTGCTTCTGGAACCTTTGTGACCAGTCTGGTGGTGACTTTGCAATATTTTGGCCACTGGTTTATAAGATCTTCTGCTCACCTCCATGTATTCATCTTGACACAGGCAAAATGGAAGAAAAAATAAAGCCAGTAGATGCCAACTGATGAAATCCTTCTCTGCCATGTTAATCAAAATAGTTTTTCAGGAGTCCAGCAAATGCCTTGCAGAAGGAGAACCTCTTTGCTGCAGACGTTATGTGGTCCTTTCAGCTTTTCCACTAGTAAGCCTGGCACTGAGACCAGTACCAGGTTTTATATGCTTGCATGCAATAAATAAAACTAAAAATGCCAAAGTGACAGGATCCTTCATCCAAAATCAGTCATGCTCCTTTAAACAAACCAGGCATTATTCACCACTTCACCACCACAAGGAAAATTGATTTGTATGCTGGAAATGACCACAGCATTTAATGGACTCCTGTGGTTCCTATTTGGGGGCATTAAAAAATGTAGCACCTTTCCTTTGGCATGTTTTTGTTTAAGTGTGAAAAAATGTGATGGAAATGGGGAACATGTGGCTAATGGTTTACGCTCCTTGATTAGACATGGAAAGGCTGTGAATTCACACTCTTAAATGTCTTTTGGACACAGTCACCTTTCTTATTTGCCAGGAAATCCACACACACAACTGCGTCAGCCCAGTCCAAAGAATCCTTCCAAAAGCAATTAGGAAACAAAAGCACAAGAGGAGCTTTTGCATATGAACCTGACCCAATGCCTGTGTCTGACTATGCTTTTCATTCACTAGAAGAAAAATATTGAATTTCTGTCAGTTGGCCAACAGTGGAAGGAGACCGGGTAAGTAGCTTTAAAAACTGAGTTGAATTCAGATTCACAGAGCCCCATTTCTCAGCATTAGTTCAACATACTTGGCCAAGTAATATTTTCTCCCTCGAGTTCCTAATGTTTTCCTAAATGTAATTGCCAAACCAAGTTTTATGTTTTCACTGCCAAGTAAATATAAATTTACCAGGGGCTTATTTCTGACTAAAAGAATCAAATTATATGTGTATAATAATAATAATATCCTTATTTTACTTTTTGAACCACCCACCAGTATTCTCTAGAAAGCCATTCCTGCAGGATGCAGTTCTGTACACACATGCACAAACACACCCAACCTCCCCAAGAGTAACTAGCTCTTAGGTTTGTGAGCAAGTCTTCACCAGTACATGGCTGCAACAACATTACTGAAGAAGGCATTAGTCCCAGGAATGATCCCCAGCTCTGCAATGTGGTGGTTGCTGAGTGATGGTAGGAAAGTGTTTGAATGATGATGAGAAAGAATTCTCATTTCCCTATTCTGGTTACTTCTGTGGGAGACAGCAGCACAAGCCATGTCATGGGAGAGACACTGGCTGGAGAGGAGTGTGGGCTCCTGGCTATCTCAGCCCACAGGCTTGCCAGGCAGAGATGCATCTTCTTGCTTCATGCTTTTGTTGTGTTTATTGCTCCTATGCTAAAGATTTAATGGCAGGAACCTTTAATTAAATCTTAATTCAATTGCAGTGAATTTCAATCTCGGGTCCCCAAGGCAGATATTCAGAATTATTAAATAACACTTCATAGATTAGCTCTTGAACCTTGCTGCAGTATATAAATATTAATTAACTAAATAGTCTTGCAGAAGAGGCTCATTAGCCTATGCTTTATGACTACTGAAAATCCTGATTTTTAAAAAAATGCAAATATCCTGATTATTTTACCAGGGAAACAGAGATGGAAGGGAATTTACAGAAGAGTGAAGCAGGATTTAAGAAAACAGTTGCAGATTCTGCAGAAGCTGCTGCCACCAACATAGGTTCACTTTTCAAGTAGAGGGGACTTTCTTGGTAGGAAGGAGGTTTGAAAACCTTGGATTTTGTAAAATTGGGAGTGACAAACATTAATTTATCTTGGCACTTAATAATTTGTTTCAGCAAATGGGACAGCACTTATGTTTTCGGTTGACATTAGAGCTTTCATAGCTTTCCAGAGTCTGTTCCAGGAGCTTCCTCTGGCACATGTTTCCAATGTGAGAAATGAACATCCACAGCACCCATGTCCCAAAAGGAGAAGGGATAAAAACCAAAGAGATTCAGGCTTCAAAGCCACCATCTATAATTTCATGCAAAAGCTGAAACAAGCATGTTTCTTGGCAGCTATTAGAAAGAAAAAAGATTCCTTCTCTTCCTCGCTCACTAATAGAGTCCACCTGGTCCCTGCCCATCACTGCTCTTGTGGTTTGATGCTACACACATTTCTCAGTCCCAATTAATAGCAGAGTTTAGACTGCTCTTTTATTTCCAGTCTTTTGGACAGAATCCCATCTGCAGAAATATTTGCTGCCCATTTGTCTTCTCTGTGCCTTCAGCAAGGAATAGCTGTCCCAAAAAATAATTGTCTAAAGGCAGAAATTCTGGACTCAGAAGTCAAGAAACAACGGAGCAATTAATTCTCATTCTCCATTCTTGATCTTTGAATAATCAAATACACTCATTCAAACACGTGACTCAAACCTAAAATAATAGGACATGAAAATCGCAGCTTTGAATTAACTTTCTGCTAGAAAAAAATGCTGAAAAAGCTTCATGCTGAGATAAACAGACCTTCCTGATCTGGAGATGAAAAAGAAACTGACCTAAAAGGTTTGATTTTGCTTTTAGGTGCAAGGCTGGTGTGTGCTGCAGGTGTTCTTACAGACAAAATAAAACCTGACCTCTTCCCTACCTCTTTGCTATGCATGTGCATATCTAGCATCACCCTTCCAGCCTCTGGCAGCTGAACTCACACGGCTGCCACTACATTTGTCCTCTTGGTCTCTGGCAGCAAAGTGTGCCTCTATCTGCAAATCAGCAGCTGAGATGAAGTGAAGCACGTGTGTTTGTTAGGGTCAGGTAATGAGGTATCAGCTAAAATGCTAAAACTGTAAAGTGAAAGCTGCTCCCCACCTTTATGCAGGCAAAAACTGCTCCATGAGAAAGGGGACTGACTCTTACCATGCTATTCATATTGACATTGGGTAAGTGGGTTATTGGTGAGGTTAGTATGTAAAATGGAAAGCTACTGTTTCAAGAGGTAACAAAACAGAGCATTACAATAATTTTTTTTTTTAAAAATTAAGAATTCTGTGGCCCAGAGAGGCTTGTATTGTAATTAAACATTTATGGCTCCTTCACTTACAGCTAATCCTGTTACCAGACACAGAGATAATCTCCACCTGCAGTTTCACAAGCAAGTCTCCATTGAGAGAGTGAAAGAGACAGGCCACAGCTGAAGGGATGAGGGTCACTCTGCCCTGTGCCACCATGACACACTGACCAACTCCAAATTCCCAGGCCACTGTAGCTCTCTGGGCTCATTGCTCCCTGGGTCCACTTCTCATCCTGCCCTCGTAGGGCTGCCTGCTCCCTTGGTCTGGCTGGAATTTCCATCAGTCCTTCAGCAGCACAGGGATGAAGTCTCCTCTCTCTGGTGCCATGGAAGAACACCTGCCCTTTGGCTCACTGCTATAGCAGCCTTGGGCACAGTCCTCAGACCCCAAACTGGCACCTGGCCTTCTCCCATGTCTGTGCTGACCACTGTAAACCCACAGGAACAAATTAAAAGCTTCTGTGATCTGCTCCCTGGCAGTTTTGGTCAGTAACAAGGATTCAGGCAAAACCCATTACCCTCCTCCCCAGGAGAGCCTACAGAGTGGGCCACCAAGGGGAAGACAGATTCATGGGGCTTTCCAGGTGTTTGTCATCTAAAAAGAGCGTACAGTCACTGCCCACAGGCTTCTCCATGGATAAACATTTTGTTCTCCTGTAACCCACAGCCACTGAGCTCTGCAGACAGTGGTGGTGCAGTGAGTGCTTTGTGCAGTTTGGCTTGTGGCACTCGAGCTGTGTGGGGTTTGCAGTCACACCAGCTCCCCAAGGAACATAGCAAAGAAATGTGTTTTACAGGTGTTTCCCAAACTGGCTATAGGAAGCTATCCCACTAGCTGTGGAGAATGAGGGGAGGGCAAATCCAGCTCCATTACATGGCTTCTGCCCTCACCCAGTGCAGAAATCCTTTCCAGAAAGGTGTGGATTCTCCCTAACTGACTTTTCCATCAGTCAGGAAATCCTCTTACCTTGCTTGACACTGGAATTTTCTTTCCAATATAATATGAGAGCTGGGGCTGAGGTCCTGTGTCTCCATCCACTCTCCACCACCTCCTGGATTCCCCAGGGTAGTACCCTGAGGTGATATGTGCCAGCAGCCTGGGACTACCCCTGCTACCTCGCCCCTCCATTTTTACAGCCTAAAACCATTTTTCTCACCCTGTCCACACACCTAAACTGAAGGATCCCCTAAAAGGGCAGAAACTCAGGCCTGAGCTCCCAGCTACAGGAGAGCTGCAGTTCACATGATCCTCCAAAACACAGCTCAGCCTCTGCCAGCTCATCTGCAGAAACCCTTGCTCCAAAATATGTACCAGAGACACATTCACTTCATCAATGCTATTTTCACAGGTCTGACAAACTGCCTGGATCCGACACTTGATGGTCCCAGTTGGGATGGCGAGGTGGTTTATCCAAGTCCCTTTCAAACTTGAAGAAATAGATTTCACAGTGGTGATAGGGCTCCAGTGATGGAACAAATAATGCAGCGTGATAAGCTTTTTCCAGTGTGCAATGCATCAGTTATCCGTCTCTAATTGAAGAGCCAGAGCACAGTGACTTCCCAGAAAGCAGGGTGGGGAGAGAACAGACACAGTGCCAAGAGAATAGCCATGGTCAACATTTTTGTCGGGGATGGATATCCTAGTTTGGATTAAATAAGATCTAACTCTAATCTTTGGCTTCCTCTTAATTCACCATTTTTCCCCCTCAGGTTTCAAAATATTTAAATTTATTACTTGAGATGTGCTCCTCTCTGCAGTTCCTTTGTCCTGGCTGGGACCGAAACTGTGCACAGCTGAAATACCACAGAAACAACTGCTTGTTATTTTACCACCCAACGAGCAGTCATGAAGGTCTTGTGAGAAGCCCTGTTCTGACTGCACCCTCAGCTCATGCTCTGCACATGCAGGAGGTGTGGTGGGTTCAGGTGAGGTGTGCTGGTTTTGAGTGGGAAGCAGAGCAGCAGTTTCAGGCCTGCAGATTGCTTCTGCCCTGCACAATGAAAGACACAAAGACAAAATGTTCTCAGTGTGCTCTCATATCCAGGAGAGGTTAAGAATAAACTGTAAAATATTTGTGTGGGGACTGCAAGCAGAATTCCAGAGTTTGCATGACCCAGTGTCACACAATTTCTAGCAGAGTTTTGCAGATTCCAAAGATCTGTAAAAGATAAGATAATCTATAAAAGCCTCAAGAAAGCAGGCTGTCAAGTGAAAAACAGAGTTTATATTAATGGTCAAACTTTCCCAGTTCTCCCTCCTCTGCTTGGACCCAGGATGAAAATAAACTGTGGCAGATCCATAATCCATTAACATGATAAAATCTTGTTAATGAGATAGTTCTTGACTGTTGTGATTATATATCTGATTATTCAAGTCTTTGTTCTATTCATATATTGGGGCAGGGAACACTATCAGTTAAGGGTGGGGCTGTCAGGAAAGTGGTAGCACTCTGGGTTCAGATTTCAACCTTCTGGTGAGCTCTGCTGAGATCATTAGGCAAAAGGTCCAAGCCCTTGCTTGAGAACACACTGTGTCCAGGCTGCAGTCAAAATAATAAAAACTTGTGTCACCATGCCTGGGTCATGAAAGGGACAAAATAAATCAGACTGTGGTAGGAGGAGGTGTGTCCATCACCACCTACCAGCAATACGTACCCCAAATGGGCCAGTTTGAGGGGAGCTGAGAACCCAGCCTTAGAAAGGTTGGGAAAAAGGTTGGACTTGTCAGAACAACCCAAGCCAACCTCGTGTATAAAGCCAGCAGCTGCAATGTGCTGGAGGCCTAGCTTTCTGCTTTGTTTATTCTCCTTGTAAAAGGTTTGTGATAAATACCCCATCCACAACCATCTGTTTACCCTAGAAGAGGGAGAAAATGGATAGACTGGACAGAATGGAGAGGGACATCTGGCACATTCACTTTCATTCATTGCTTGCCTGCTTGAACTAAAAATATTTTTTTAAATTTATGCTGCAATAAGAACTGGGAAAGAGCCACATGGACTGAAGACAAGTAAAACTCCCTTAGAGGGCTGGCAGCCATTGCTGGGTTAAAGTCCAGCCAACTAGCACCATTTATAACAGAGAAGATAGAGTTTCCTACAAGGAAAAGCTAAGCTTGTTTCCCTAATTTGGGTTCTAAATATTCATAGGGCAAAGAAAAAAAAAGATACTTTTGAAAGGATATTATATCACCATGGTGGGGGGTTTATATTATATTTTATACAATGGCTTTATAAACTTGAGGAATTCCTCGTTCATCCTTAGGAAAGGATAGATGTTCCTACAAAGTCTAGACACTTACAGACCATTTATAGACCTGTTACCCCCCACATCCAGCCTTTGGTCTTGGGACTGTCAGCATTTACTCTGGTTGAGGGGACAGCTCTTACAAGACTTTCTGGAGTTTCTCCAAATTTTTTCTACCACATTTATTACCAAATGTTCATGCCCTTATGACAGCCCCTGGACTGATTCAGAGTAAGTGAAGTGGAAATAAAAGCAAGCTAGACCTAAATGGTTTGGGTGGACAGTTCTCTAGCAGTGCCATAGGCACAGCTACTTCTTCAGCTTCTTCAAGTGTCTGTTCTATTGGAGTTTTTCCTTTATCAAAGACACAAGAGCAGTCTGCCACATCCTTGCTGCCAGTTAAGGACCTGAGCAACCTATTTATGCCTGTGTATGTTGGGTGTTATGTTTTAACCTGCCAGATCCATCAGACAGCATCTTCAGGACAGAGGGGTGGTAGGGAGAGGTGCTGCATGGAGCCGAGGGTTCTCTGAGAGCAGTGATGCCATTGCAGCACTGGTCAGGTGAGGAGAAGAGTCCTGCAGTCCTGGAGAAGCCCCTTCTGCTGCTCACAGGCACAGCCTTGGAGTGGCTGCCTAGAAGAGAGGCTAGACATGACTGAGAGAATAGAAGTGGGTATTTATTAAAGGCCTTCAATAGGCACACCTTGGGCAGTCAGAAGCCTCTGAGAGGGGCTACACTCAAAATGGACAATGATCAGGAGTTTTTTAGACAATTATAAGTTTGGTCCATTTGCATATCAGGAGTTAGTCCTCCAATTACAGCTTCAGATAATGAATTAATATACCCTCAGTTTGCTCCCCTCAATTCACTTTTGTTTTTACTTTTCAGGGCCTGAGGCAGTCCTTGAGCTACAGGCCTAGGGTGATTGTTTTGTCTGAATAAAACAGGAGAACAGAAGCTGACAAGCTATGGAGATTCAGAGTTATACCCCAAAGCAGTATAGGATTTGAAAAATATGAAAGCAAAATCCTAAGGCATCACAGTGAGGCAGTGTCTCCAGCCCATGGTGCACTGCCCTTGGGGAAAATGCATCATGTGAATTGATTTCTTGTGAGCACAGCCTCACAAGATGAATAAAATGTTCTGTCATGGAGTAAATAAAAAAGACCACAGTTCAGCAGGCAGTGTAAAAATTAAGGGTGAAAACAACACTGCCTAAGGTATTTGCCCTTTAGGCCTTCAGATGCTGATGGATTTCCCCAGATTCTTTCTGCTAGCAACACTGGGAGTCATATCTTTTCACTTTCATGAAAACACAAATGCTCTGGAAAACCCAAAGTGGGTTAGAGTAGTCTTTCTGATAGTGGCCCAGCCTCAGACAGTGGTGCTTCCATCAGAGATAGCCATGGGGTTGTAGGATTGTGGATAAATCCTTCACAGCGCAGTTCTGGCTCTTGTTCTCCCTGAGCTTTCATAGGTGGGGAAAGCTGTGAACTTTCTTGAATTGGGTAATTTCTCATGCTTTGCTTCCACCTCTCTTTGCCTGTCTATTGCTTTTAACAAGGGTTAGATGTCTCTCAAGCTTGAGTGCCATGATCCACGTGGTGGATCATACCACCCCATCCAGCACAATTGCTCTGTACCCTGCTGATGTCAGCAGGAGCGTCTGCTTTGCTCTTCCTCTGCTGGGTTTTGTCAACAAATAGGGCAGCCAAAATGCCTCTCTTTCTGTAACATAAAACTAAAAGTCACATGAAAGCTGAGGACCTTGTATAAGCAATTAATTCTCTCCAGTACAGTGTAAGCCACACACCCCCAAACAGAGGGACTGGACAGTGAGGCACAGCTGCCTCATCACCAGCTCCAGGTGAAAATGACCCCTGCAAATGTGCAGGTTTGAGCAGGTTTACATCCTGAGGTTTTACTCCAAATAATAAGTAAAAGGTATTACATTCATTTAAGAAATGGATGGACTCTGAACTAGTGCCTTTGCTGTCATCTCCTGCCAGAAGGTTCACTTTCAAAAAGACCTTCCCAGTATAATGCCAGGCAATGTGATGGCCTTGTTATGGCCACCCAGACCACAACTATTTCAATTTACTTTGTTAGGAACATGCTATGGAAAGATGTGTTGCTTTTATTTTTTAATAATAATACTTTATGGAAAGAAACATTTCTTTCTAAAAGCCTTACCAGGTAAAATTTCAGAGACATCAGTCTTCTGTTCCAAATCAATTGCTGCTAAGATGTATTAATTTAATTTTTTGTTAACTTAACTTATTGCTGCTTCTATTTAAGAGAAAAAATATTTAGTTGTTTTTTTTTTTTTTTTTAAGAGAATCATCTTGGCATATTTGGCAATTTGAAGATAACAAGGTGGGGTCTTTTGTCTGATGAAACTGAAAATGGTCAGAGGGCTGAAGCACCTCTCTTGTAAAGACAGGCTGAGAGAACTGAGGTTGTTCAGTCCAGAGAAGAAAAGGCTCCTGAAACCCTCCTGTGGCCTTTCAATACATAAAGGAGGCTTATAAAAAACATGGAGATAGACTTTATAGCAGACTATGCTGTGATAGGACAAGGATACTTAAAATAAAGAAGGTTTGATTTAAATTAGATATAAAGACATAATCTTTACAGTGAGGGTGGTATACTAGGACAGGTTGCCCAGCGGGGTGGTAGGTGCTCCATCTGTAAAAACATTCAAGATCAGGTTGAATTGCAGGGGATTGAAGTAGATGACCTTTACAGGCCGCTTCCAGTCCAATCCATTATATGATTCTATGAGTAGAAGTCTGAATATGTTCATAGGAGATATCATTTTTTCATATATGGCTCATATTCATTCAGGCAACACAGGCTTTGGAGAGAAATAAAGAAAGCTGATTTCTCTAGCACATTTCTAAAAAAGCCTCAGAAACCTCAGGACACAGAAGCTGCTAAAGCAGACATTAAATGAATGATCTGATTTTAATGTAGCTCATTAGTTCGTAAGAAAAACAGATGGGACATTGAATTATGGCCAAAAGTTCATCTGCAATGGGACACACTTGGCTCAGTAAGTTTCACTCCACATCTGTAATTTCTATTAACTTCATCAGTAATGTCAAGTTCAGTTTCTGGTGGGAAAGAAACCTGAGTATTTTTATGAAAGGCTCAGCCACAGGATTGTTAGCAAATCTCTGAGAGGAGACACTCCCTAGCACGAGGCAGCAAGCCCAGCCTCCACCCACACCTCAGGCTGAGTTATGGGGACGGGGTGTAGGAAAAGCAATGCTATCACTGCCATCAGCTCATTTGTTTTGCTGCACCCTGTGGCCAGCTGTAGGCATGGGTGAAGCAGGCAGGGTGCCAGGGTGCAGCAGCATCACGAGGGTGAGCAAGGGAGAGAAACTGCGCCCCACAGCAACCTTTGGACACACATCTGCTGTTGCAGCAGCAAAGGCAGCAGAGCCTGCCTGCCTGGAGAAAGCTGGTGGAACACAACCCCACTAGGGAACTTGGATGGCATTGACCAAGATCATCCTCACCCGCTGAGGAGGGTCTGGGTGAATTTGGGCTGGGGAATTTTACCCCCTTTCCCCAGGGCAGCAGTTTTCAACTCCTCCGAACACTCAGTTCCACTTGTCTACTGTCGAAATTGATGCAGGACACAAGCCACACATCACCCCTTTAAGTAATTTTTTTTTTCCAGAGAAAATCTGCACTTCTCGGGCTGCCTTTGAAAGATGAAATTTAATCCTTTCAAGTAATTTCTAAAAGTAACATCGTTACCATGTGCTGCAGCGGATGGGATTCTCATTCCCATTTGCCTCTGCCTCCCAGAACATACCACGTGGCGCAGATTACCTGTGTCCTAGGAAACAGGAAAGCACACATTTTCCTGAAAACCAGGAAAAATCAATTCCCTTTGGCAGAAGGATGCCAGGTGGTTTCAAGGCAGAGCAACGAGGAGCATCAGAGATTGAGTTAAAGGTGTTCACCCCACCCAGCAACAGAGAAATACCTGTGCAAGTCAGAAACAGAGATTTACCATCCCACAGCAGCTGGAGCTGGGAATATCTGAAGTGATCTGCTGAAGTTTAAATTAGAGTTGGCTACAAACACTTTGTTAGACGGAGCTTCTGTCAAACACAGCCCACTTCTGCTCAGCAGCCACAGGAGGAGGGACCTCATCTGCGTCCTCCCTAGCAGCAAGCCTGAACTGAGTCCACAGTGAAGGCAGTATGAGCCAGAGACTGCCCACCACATATGCAAATTTCTTTTAAAATACACTCTTCTGCTTGGTTGAGTTGCTGTAAATTAATTTCTGCATCCAAACAGGTTCATGCCTTGAAGGAATTAGCTGTGTGATCTCTCTGTCATGGGCACTGCAGAGAGGAAATACTTGCTTTTGGGGAGGAAAAACCCCAAAATGACTAGAATTTCTAACTGTCTGACATTTCAATCAAAGCAAGTGCAGTGGGCAAAGCAGCAGGAGCTTCCACAGGAGCTCCCAGCACTGCCCAGTATGGATCTCTGTAGGAAACTGAGACACTGGAGCAGAGAGAAGGCAAAGAGGGTGAAAAAGGGGAAAGGAACATTTCAGCTGAGGCCAGACCCAGCTATCTAAAATATGATTATTTGATTCAAGCTTCATCAGCAGAGAGAAGAGGCAGCCCCACTCGTCTCCATGCCTGGAGTGCATTGCATGCCTGCAGCTTGGTGATGAAGGAGACAGATCCTGCCCGGTGCCACACATCCCTTTTAATTGAGGAAAAACTGGAACTGGACCTGGCGTGAGACACGGCAGTGGGGTGTGCAGGAGGATGTTGCCAGGGAGCCTGGGCCAGCTGGAGCTGCTGCTGGTAAGCACTGCCAGCAGCTGCTCTCCCTGTGCTGGGTCTGTGGTGGTCACAGGGTGGGCATGGGTGAGCTACATACCCTGTTTTCTCCAGCGTAGCACTAAACTTCCAGTTCTGGTCCCACTTGAGGAAAATCCTTAAACCTGTGTTTTCATCTTCTTTTGCTCAGCCAAGAGTTTATGTTTTTTTTCTAGTCTGGGGCAACTTCAGGATCTGCACTCTGCTCAGTAGGGAGGATGCTGGAGGGGCTCAGGAAGATGCTGCTGGCCCCAAGGACCAGGGAGAATTTGGGAATTCAGTACTAAGCTCTGTCTCAGAGCTGCTTGTGGAGGCTTGTGGAGGTCATTCAGAAACTTCCTCCAGCCCACAAGAAGAAGATGTGTCATGGATGGATGGAGCCATGTGGGTTTGATATGATTCTGAGAGGGAAAGAGCAAGATGAGAAAACTCAAAGAAATCACTAGTTTAAACTACCAGAACCATAGATTAAGAACTGGAAATTCTCCTTTACACAGGGTATTTCCTTTGCATCAGGATTTCTGGGGCTTTGCTTGCCCGCCCTGCTGTATTTGACCGCACAGAAAAAAATGTGTGTAGAAAATCCATTATTTGAGAAATAAGGGCAGGAACTTACTGAACACTTCTTTAATCTAAATTACCATTTCATGCCAATCAATTTCAAAACAGTGTCTATAATTACCCTGGATACATATCTCTGCAACTAATTTTGTGCTTGTGAAACTCGTTTTTTTTCCCTCCCACATGCATTACATGGTACAGTGTAGTGAGTAGTACCATCATCCTTGAGCAATCACTAGGGAATTTTGCACCATGGATATCTTGCTGGGTGCTACAACACACTTGCAGATGCTTGTGTGAGAAACTGTCTGCTTTTAAACTTGTGAGAGGTGTTGGAAAGGAATATGAAGCCAGAAATATGGGTTGTTTTGTCGTTGTTGTTGTTGTTGTTTTTTAATTTAAAATTGGTGCGTATCTGAATATCTGACTTAAAAGGTAATGACAGCTCATCACCAAAAAAAATGTGACTGAGAAGATAGAGCAATGCTATTGAACACAGTTATTCCTCTTGGCCTTGCTTGAACAAAGGCAGCACCATCTGTTGCTCTCTGTGCTGTCAATCACAGGAGCTTTTTTCCTGTCCAGAAGATGATTAGGAGAAATAAACCATATGCCAGAGAAATTAAACGAGGAGGAAAGTGTTTATTTTCAAGAAGGGCTTAGACTGGGATAATTTAACCTGATCCATTGGACACATAGGGCTGAATCACAACTGCTTTTTCATTTTACAGAAACAGTGCCCTATCTATGAGGCTTTTTTAAAAACTTGGTAAAAGCAGTGCTGATTCCACATTTCTACAGCAGACTTGCAGTGTAGGAATGACTCCCAAGAAATTAAAACCACTGAGAATGGAAAATACATTCAAGGCTTATTTTGATCTCCAAACATCAGGTTGAGCATATTCCTCAGGATGCCTCTTATCCAAGCAGCACCACCGATCATTGTCTGGTTGGTTGAGGAGCTGCATTTCTCTGGACTGCTTTCCTGTCACTTGCTCACAGAAGAGTTAGATGACACTGTGCTGAAAGCCCTGCTTCCAGCTGGAAGCTGTCTGGCAGCCAGGCTCTCACATTGCTGTGGCTAACCCCTGATAGCAACGGTGGAAAATTCCTCTCTGATTTCCTCAGAGCAGCGTGAGCCAATGTATGAAAGAGTGTCTGGGCTATGGAGCAGACGTGGGCAAGCCATGGAATGTGAACAGGGATCTCCTGGGCTATTAGGCTTGTGCAGTTCATCATCCTGTAGCTCACACTCATAGGAGGAGATCCTTGTTCATGGCTTAGGAGAGGAATGCTGCTGTTTATTGAGGTTTTGCTGCTCTCCCTTAGTGAGCTCTTCCTCTGGGGAGTCCAGACAGTGCAGATGGCTGGAGTCAAGGCAAGCTGGGCAAACTCCATGTGCTCACAGACCCAGACTTGGGAGAGGGGATGTTTTATTTCAACTAGTCTGCTGTAAAGAGTGTCTTACAGTCTAAGTTACTCAGAAAACACATCTGGCAATTATGATCTTTAGGTCTGATTGTTACATGCACAGCACAGAATGTGTTTTTTGCAGGTACTGGAGTAACCAAAGTTATTGCAATCCACATGTCTGCAGCAGTAGCACCTGGAGGACATTCAGGGCAGAAGTATTGCATCAGTGCTGTGTTCTTCAGGGCACCATGCCTGGTGGCATGTATGACCACAGGAGCTCCAGGATCCACCCCAGAGCAGAGCAGAGCTACCAGGAGCTGCACACCTCCACCCCCCTGCAGTCCTTGCCTATTGCTTTGCCCAGGACGAGTGCCAAAAGTTTGCTTTGTCTGAATTCTGAGTATGAGGTGAGGAAAACAAATTACACTGTTCTGAGGAATTGAAGGAGGGTGCTGAAAGAGTCAGAGGAGACTGGCAGCTGCTGTTCTCCTTTACTTCAAAGTTGTGTTTGGAAAATTGGATATTGGTGTTACGGTTGAGATACCTTATGATGGAAAATGTGATTTCTTCCAATCCCCTCCTCTTTCCCCACACTCAAGTGTTTGGTTTCCTTACATAAAATATCAGAAAACTGACATTTGTTTCACATCAAGTCTGAGTTTTCACTTGAAGTTTTAACATGTGAAGAGAAATAAGAAAAAAATAATAAAGGTGGTTTTCTTCCAGCTTTTTTGGAATGGTTCTTTCTTTTGTCATCCCACTGTAAAAGTGTGACAATATTAAAAAAGGGGGATATGTGAAGATTTTAAAAGGCAGAAACAGAGTAAACTAAAGTGCACAAATTAAACTTTCTTTCTTTGTTATCTGCTTTTCAGAACTGCATTAGGTTACTTATTTGCACTTTTTGTGTTGAGATTTTGGTCCAAAATCAAGGCTGTTTCATAGAAGTTTTCAACTTCAATGACATCACAGACTTTGATAGGAAAATACTCCTTAAAACTGTTTGAGGATTCCTTCCTGTGCAGACAGAACGTGTGAGGGCTGCCTGGAACTGGCAATACCCATTCAAGGTGTCCTTGACACTTGATGAGCACAGACTAGCACAAGAAGTTGAAGGTGAGTACATTGCAGAGCCACACAGGACACAGCCACAGCTGATTGACATGCCCCTTATGCACCTCCATCTAGATCAGGGAAGCAACTGCTGCTGGAGAAAGAAATTGTAAATGCAAAGTTAGGATATCACTGCCCTCCAGTCAAAAATGCTTTATGTAGGAACACTGGTGTGTCCTCTGTGAGATCTGGGAAACTGCAGAAAGTCAATACATCAGTGCTTGACTTTTGTCTGTTCTGGCTTTTATATTATGAAAAAATAAAGGGAATATCTCAGAGGAAGACAAAAGGAGTTTAGAACAAACATTCCAGCCTCCAGTGGTGGGGTCTCAGCTCCACAGCATGGGAGGCTACAGCTGAAGATGGTCTTTCATGGAAACATTTCCCAGAGAGCAAGTTCAAGGGAGACCAACACACAGAAAAAGGCACCAGGCAGGCAAAAAGTGCAGGAAGCTTCACGTTAGAGTCCTTGATACAAGAGTGTAGTGTTAAAACCAGAATAATTTCTCACCAGAAAGGCCACCAAGATTGGATTTTACCCACAGAATAATCAGAGTTCACATCACTTTTGCAGAGAGCAATTCTGAGAGCATACACTAGTGAAGATGCCCAGGGAGTATTGTGTGTACAGGAGGTAGAAGTTCACTAAAATCTGAGTACAATACCCCTGTTACACAGGCACCTTTCAGCTTTTGGCCTTGGATACCACATGATCCTTGCACAACCCCAAATAAACATGTCATTTTAATTAAGTGTAGACTTGTCCTTGCTTCAGTCTTAACACAGAAATCTGAATGTTGGCCTCAACAACTCCACTCTGCTTCAACACAGCAAGAGCTTCAGGCAAGCACAGCCCATCTCAGGGACCAGCCTGCCTGTACTCATGATCTTCTGGCCCCAAGGGGAGAAGTGAGAGAGAGTCCAAGAGGGATTTCCAGTCTTGCCTCTTTGGTTTCTTTCTTGGGCACTCTTTGTAGTTGGGATGTTGGTGCTCGTGCCAGCCTCATTCTACCATTTACCTTCCACTTTCCCCAGCCCCATGGAAATGTTGGTTAGATCCCACAGAAGAAACCTGTTTCTCAAAGTAACCTTCAAGGCAAAGAAAGAAAGGTAGGCAGGGAGTTGTTTGATTGTTTGTAGCTGCCAGGACACTTACCAGCACTGTCTGCAGGTTTCCAGGTCTTTTTCTCTATCGTATGAGCCAACACCCCTTACTCTCCAGTCACCCAGAACTATTCACCTCCACATCAGCACAACTGCCAGCAAGAAAAACCATAACCTGGCCTCAAGGAGTCCACAGAGACCAGCCACAGCTGCAGGTTGTCCTTAGCCAGCATTGTTCCTCTGGCCAGCCAGAGGAGCAACTTCGACTCTGCTGCCCACACACTGAAATCTCAAGCTCGAGCACATTCTCTGGAGCACCTCCATCTCTGAAAATAGCTGGGATGGCTGCTGGTGGAGAGACACCTGTCATGCCAAGCCATGTGCATCCAAGTCCTTTTCAGTACTTAAATTTGGATGAATGCACTTTGCCCAGGGCTAACATACTCTCTACATCCTGAAAATTAATATGAAAACAATTCTACAAAGCCACAAAAATATATTCTTAAGAGCAAAGAAAATATTTTCCTGAGTTTTATTTTTTGTATTGTTCAAACCTTGATATTTGCTTACATGTATGTTCAATGTCCTGGTGTGGCGAGACTCACGGTCTGATACTAAAGTGTAAGGCCTTAATTCAAACAAACAGAAGGGAACAATACACTTCAGACACTGCAGTGCCTGCAGCATGTAGGAAGGAACTAAAACCAAAATGTGCCTGAAGGAGGAGCTTACAGCAAGTTTGTATCAAATGCATTTTTGGTGCTTTGTCTTTGCATTTGTTTTAGGCTGCAACAGTCTTTCATCCACATTCCTGAAGGGCAAGTTAGTTCTTAAAACTGCCCTTCCCCTTGCATATGCCTGTGATGGTACAGAGGCATTCCCCTGCAGCTTTCACACACAGCCAGAGTAGAAAATCAAAGGGATTTTATGAAATAGGCTTGAGAGGTTCCAACAGTCTGGAGACTGACTGGTGGAAAATATCTCTCTCCGTGCAGCAGTCTGGGCACTGCCAGGAACCACTGTGGTTACACCTCTCCTGCTAGTTCAAGCTGACCTTCAGAACACTGCAACACTCACTTCCACCAGCTGTCAAACAGTAACTCTGAATTCAGAGCTCTCCCTACAGTACAGACAAGTCTGGGAGAAGCTACAAGCCTATGGAATAGCCATGTGAGAGTGCTAAACTTTCCAGTGCTAGAATCAAAAACCAAAGTGCTGCAGAGAAGACTTGGGTGCTACCCTATCTTAAAATACAGATGGGGAGTGGGATTCCTGTTAGTTAAGCTGGCTAAGAGCAATATCAATGTCTCTCCTCAACATCTGTGTGGAGCATCACTTTAGGTGAAGTTGTTACTTCCAAGCTCATCTCTGACCTTCTGTCTTGAGAAAATAGCCCCTCACAACTGTGAAAAGAAGCTGGAAAACAGGACCCCAATGTAAGCAAGAAGAGATGTCCTTCTTTATAGGGCTGCCCTGGTTGCTCTGGCATATATCTGACATAGACTGACCTTGCCAGAGATGCACTGAGCCAGGGACACAGTGGGGTGGTGATTTTGCACAACCATGAGCATTGTAATTTATCATTACTAATTTCAAGTGTATTTTCATCTCTGCAATGCATGGAGGGGCCCTGCTGCTGTATCTGCTTGTGTTGAAGGAGAGGGATCTTTCATCACCTCCCTCAACCCCAATCTGGGAAAACCACAGGGATGATCCACGTTGCTGAGGCCATGGCATTGGCTGAGAGGGCCACCAGTGTCCACCCTGAGTCCTGCCACACTGGGATTCACTTTTGCAGCATAAATAAAACCACAAGAACCACTTCAGGTAGCTGACCTGTGTGTTTTGGAAGGTTTCTGGGGAAGGAGATGAACGCAGGGAGTAGGTTTGCATGGGAAGGGTGAACTTTTGGGGAACAAGTTATAGGACTGGTTTAGTCAGCCCTTTACATGGTGCTGTATCAGCTAAGTATCAGTTCAGTAATTAGTGCAGTATAAAATTAAGTATGATTTATACGAGGATTCTAGATCTGTTATGAAAACAACTGTGATGTAAGACAAGGTTTTTCTTGTTTAGATTAAAGGAGCCACTTTCCAATTCAACCAGAATTTGACTGATCTCAGCATCACTTACCCTGTGCCGTAAAGACCTAGAAAAATAAACAGGTTTTTCTTTGTGAATTGAAGATGTGCTTCTCCAGCACTCCACGCTCACACAACGAGGAGTGAATGCTCAGCAGACAGTGACCTCCTGTTCCCAAAAGGTCATGTGGGAATATGAAGACAACAGCCAGAAATTCCAACATGCAGGAGAATAAACAGGGAAACAGGAGGAGAGGCTGTGGAGAGGGAGTGAGGAAGAAACAGTGTCAAAAGGGTCATGTAGCAAAGGAGTCTGTAATCTAGGTGAATATACAAATAATTTCTGAATTTGAGACACACACTTGATAAATCTCATCGGATTCCTTGCAGTCATGGGAGGCTCTGTATAATTATGTGCATTTCAGGTGAGATGGGAATCACATGGAATGGGGAGGTTTCACTATTTTGAAGCTGGTACCAATGGGGAATTTGTAGCCAGTGTTTAAAAGCACTCCTCCATGTTCCAGTTGGTGCTTGGAACAGAACTAGGTTATGAAAATACTGTAAAATAATATGCTGTTCTTACACAATAATGTTGAACAATGCTGTGCAGTGTTTCTCCCTTGCTATGGCAAAGGCTCTGAAGAATAATGACTTCCTAGATCAGAGATCTGTAGATAAAGTACAACTATTGTATTATCAGTAATGAGTTATGTTGGTTTAGAAACCTTTTCCTGCAGCCAATTTGTGCATCACAAGATGCAATGTTCAAGATATCAGGGTCTTTTTAAAATGGCAAGAATGCAGCAGAAGCTCAGTTTTGAATGAAGACTATGAAAGAGCTTTTGTGCCCTGGAATTCTGATATTTTAAAGTTTATTCATGTAATGACTGTGAATCCTAAAGCCTCCCTAATTAGAAGATATGGAGACAAGAGTGGATATTTGCATGTGTATTGGAAATAACAGAAGCAAATCCATGCAAGTATGGGGCACATTATGTCCTCCCTGCAAGTTAACTGATTTCTGATACCAGATCTGAAATCTGATACCAGATTTCACATTCATAGGCACAATTTATTCTCAGTGGTGTCAGTATCTTGTCTTATTCATTGTTAACCCATGAGTTAATCTGGGTGGGCAGGCCATGAGGGCTGCTACACTGGGGCATGGCTTGGATTTCTTCTGGGAGGAACAAGCAGAAGCTGCCGTGGTCCAAGAAAGCATCTGAAACACTCTGTGGTGGGGCAAAGAAGAGCAGGAGACACAGCAGAAAAAGGGTCAGGCAGACCAAAGGACTGGTGTTCATCCTGGCTGGGAGAACTGTGGGTGTCAGCAGGGGTGGAAAAGACATCCCAGGGCTTTTGGAGAGCACTGGGAATCCATATGGATGACTCATTGCTCAAAGTGCAACAGGGAGGCTCACATGGAGCCTGTTCATTGCCCAGTGTGAGATGGGTCCTGCTTCAGAGAACACATCTGCAGAGGAGCCTTACCTGGGGCTTGGGATGGCCTGAGGAAAACCAGCTGCAGCTCTCTCATGTAATGGCAACCTGTCCACTGATGCTCCACATCCTCTGGCAAGTACTGGAATTTTCTCAGTCAGGTATTGACAATGAGAAGGTTTGGAAAGAAGAGCAATGACTTGCAGTCAAAGACACTCCATTTTGATTTTCAGGCTGAGCAGAGGTCACCTCCAGGCACTCCAGATACTTCCAGACACTGTGACAGACATGCACTGGCTGCTGCTACCTGCAAATCACGAGGACTGAGGGCATTTTTTTTTTTTTTAATTTATATGTATTTTTTTCTATTTTTATTTTCTTTTTCTTATTATTGTTTTTCTTGTCTTATTCCTTTATTTTTCATTTTCCTTTTTTTTTTCCTTTTTCTTTTCCCTGCCCCCACTGCCTAGTGACCACTATGTCAATTCCACAGCTGATCATTTGCTTGATCATTAGTCTGAGATTGGAGACAGCACACAGAACACCAGCTATGTGAGAGAGGGCTCTGGAGGCTGTGGCATTGATGCAGCACTCTCACTCAGTAGGCTCTATTTAGCCAGGTTTATCTGCCAGGTGCTGGAATAAGAGAGACCTGCAGCACCTCAACCTTTTGGATGGTCTGTGAGAAAGCTGTGGAGTGGTTTTTCAGGTCCCTGAGATTGATTTCCAGTGATGAAAAGTTTGATCTGAGAGCAGAAAGGACAGCCAGACACTGAGAGCTGGCACAGCTGGGCAGGACAGGCAGATAAGCCATGCTGAGGGCAGGGTGTGAGAAATTTGGTGGACCCACAGGGGCAGAAGTGACAGATTTGTGGGAGAGCACAGGGGCTTCTCTGGCCAGGCCAGACATCCTTGCAGCTAAAGGGAGATGATTGCACTGGAGCCAGGCTGGAGCATCCTGGGTTGGTGCAGTCCCTGGAGCAGAGGCAGCTGCCAGGCACTAGCACTCCCTCCTCTTTGTCCACTGCTGCTTCTCTGCAGAATGACACTTTTTACAGGTTGTTTTTTTTTCTCAGGACTGTGATGGCATCATGAGGACAATTGCATGCATTTTGCCTTGTCTTTAATGCACATTTACAGCTGCAATTTGCAACACTGCAAATTGTTCATTTCTAATCATAAGTCCCTGCTTATAAATGCATGTCCTGTCCATAGGTCTCAAATAATCTTACAAGTTATGGCAGTATGGCACTACAGTTGCCATTATTTGACAAGTGGATAAATCAAATAGAAGAAGGAAAATTGATTTACCAGCTGCTAAAATACAGTCACATAAAGTCCCCCAGTTCCCAGGCATTTTCTGCCTCCAGTCCTGGCACTGGTATATTCTTACTATCTCCATTACAGTTTGAAGGAAACACCAGAATATCTCAAATTTTTATACATAAGATTGAATTACACCAGCAGTTGCATAAATTTAAAAACATAATGTGCCAGAGAAAAAGAACTGCTGAGAACAGCATGATAGCTGGATTACATGCTGTTTGCTAACAGTCTTATTGTGTAATGTGCCATACATATTTCAAAATACAAGCACTCCAACTTGCCTAAGTTTTGAATTGGGAATAGAATTGGCATGACAAAGGCTAGGAAAAAAATGGCTGAGATATGCAGATTCATTTGTATCTGCACATCTGTTCTAAAAAAGCAGGAGGAGAGGCAAATAAATTGCAGAAGAGAGACAAATAAAATGCAGAAATAAAGGAGACATAGGAAGTGAAATAGGACAAAAAAAATTAAACTTTCTCAAAAGTCCTTATTTCATGTAATAGAAAAAAATTTGGGGCAAAATTTCCAATACTACAGTATTTCTCTTAGGAGTGTCACATAAAAATGTATTTCTAACATAACCAAAGCAAATTTACACAGCTGTAGACAAAAGTATGAGACATATACTGTGAAGTCTGTCCAGGGAACCTCAGCAGTAAAACACAGTCATAGTGTTCAACAGCTCAGCAAAAGCTTCCAGCACGATATGATAAAACTGAATTTGCACCCAAGGGAAAACCACATGTGATCAGGGTGGTAATCTCGATCCTGGGAGTCGTGCTGGTGAGTCCAGCTCTGGATCCAGGCAGACTGTTCTGCTGGCAATGTTGTTTTCACAAGGAGTAAGAAGACTGGAAATATTCAAAACTCTTTCAAAATGTAGATTGAGAGTGCATTTGAATACAGTGATTAAATAAACTCGTGTGCAGAAAACACTAGGAGAGAAACATACTGTGAGGACTTGTTAATATAATCTACATCCAGGAGGATTCAAACCAGAGACTAAAAAATCTGTGCAGGCAGAGCACTGTCCGGTCTTTGGTGTGCCTGGAAGTGCCCTGCTGGAAAATGTGCTTGTTTGGAGGTTGCTTGATGGAGGTTGGTGTGGAGCAGGCAAGGATACACACCAGATCCAATTAGAATCTTTGCTCTGCCTGTCCAGCGCAAACCAGCAACAAGACAGCTCTTCTCGGGGAGGTGTGTAGGCTCCTTCTGCAGCCAATGCAGACAGTAAACCGAGAGAATGAATCACACCATCTGTATGTGACAGACACCAGCCCCAAGAGACAGTGGCTTGTCTTATGTAGTGTCTTTCTCTGCTGTTTGGACTGGGAGATGAGACAGCTTCTAGCAACTTCACCTTCAGACAAAGTTCTGTGAAGTAAGCCCCAGCTCTGTCCGATGGTCCCTTGTGATGTGCTGCGAGCAGCCAGGAGTGGCTGCCACCACCTGCTGTCCTCCCTCTGGCTCCCTCAGCTCCCACCACCCACTGCTCTAACCAGGATATCTGCTGGGTATGGGGAGAGCGGCTGGGCTGCATCTTACGAACACGGCTCAGCAAGAACAGATTTTTGCCTCCAAACCCTGTTTTCTTCCTGCAATTCAGTCATGCTCACTTCTTCACATCCCCCCCACTGTCATTTACACTTCTGCTTGGTGGCACCTCTTTCTGTTTTACCCTTCAGCCCTTCGGAGCGGGCTGTTGCTCCCGGTGTTCGCTGACACGCTGGCTGCAGCCCCAGCGCACGGCTCCGGCTCGGAGCGGCTGTGCTGGGGCAGGCTCGGAGCCCCAGCCCAGCGCGGTCCCGGCAGAAGATGCCGAGCGCCCGGCGAGCCCGGGGGCTCCAGCCCGCTCCGCCATGTCGCACGTCCCACTCAGAACCTCGAACAGAAAGGCAAGGTATGGAAAATGGTGCTGGAGGAGCTTGCTCCGGGCAGAGCCTCCAGTCAGTGCTCCGTCTCCCTCTAGTGATGCCTGGGAGCAGGAGGCAGCGCCCGAGCCCGAGCTCACACAGGCTGCTGCCTCCTTCAGCGCGCAGGACGCCCTCCCTGACCAGTGCCTGCAGGACAGAGCTCTGGTTCAGGGTCTGAATTATTCATTGTGAGAACCATTCCCATGGAAAAGCTGCTGTCACTAGCCCAGTCTAGCAGAGGACCTGTTAGAGCTCACACCAGTCTGCTGCTGCCACATGGTCCTCTTTGTGTCTGGAGAAAACCATCCACATCAGCAGCTTGCACTGGGAAAGCAGGAGCTCACAAAGTGGTCTTTGTCCTGTGGGAGTGTATTCATGGTCCTGTGCGCTGGTTTTGGCTGGGGTGGAGTTTAATTGCCTTCACCGTAGCAGGTATGAAGGTGTGGTTTGGATTTGTGCTGGAAACAGTGCTGATAACACAGGGATGATTTCATTATTGCTAAGCAGCACTTGCACAGAGACAAGATCTTTTCTGCTCCTCCCACCAGCAAGGGGGCTGTGTACCAAGAAGCTGGGAAGGGACACAGGAGAGCTGACCCCAGATGACCAAAGGGACATTCCATACCATATGGCACCATGCTCAGTGTATAAAGCAGAGGGAGAAGAAGGAAGCAGGGGGGATGCTGGGGGAGGCTGTGTTTGTCTTCCCAAATCACCACTATGTGTGATTGAACTCAGCTTTCCTGGGGATGGCCAAACACCTACCTGCTCATGGGGAGTGTTTACTTTGCTTTTGTACACGGCTTTAGCTTCGCCTGTTTGCCATGAGCTTTCTCACTTTTACAGTTCTTTCCCCCATCCCACTGGTGGGAGGAGGCTGGGAGGCTGGGAGGCTGGGATTAAACCACATGCCCTGCTCAGAAAATGCCCTGGATTACTCTCTTTGAGGAGAAAAAAAACCCCAAACCTGCCTTCTCCAGGCAGCCTTGTGTAACAGGGGATAAACGCAGTGTCTTCGGTCACCGGCGGTGAAAAGACACATTGGTCACCCCCGCTGGCACAAGGGCTCTGCTGGGCAGTGGCCTGGGCGCTGCGGCTCCGTCTGCAAGGCCGGCGGGACAGAGCCCAGCAGGGACACGCAAGGCAGGACAGGAGCAGGGAAGGACACAGGACACTTCCAGCAGAGCCCGCTGGATGGCAGTGACAGGTCTGGGATGGAGCGGGTCCGGCACAGGTACCCTGGATCAGCTCCTTGGAAGAGGGAGCGAAACCTCTTGTAGCGCCCGTACCGTGAGCACACAGGTGTGTAGCGCTCCTAATATCTGCTGTGAGCTCTTCAGGCATAATCGCCCCGCAGATGAGGAGCTGCATCTCCGCATGAGGATGCTCCCGTGCCTGCCAGGACTGTGCTTTTTGCTTTGTGAATGAGTCCCAGGCTGGATGCATCCTCTCGAGCTAAAATCGAACAGGTCATCATCGCTGAAAGGAAGGGCGGTCCTTCTCTGCCACATCCCGGCCACTCCAAACACCGTGACCATCCTCAGTCTGGCAGACTTGACGTGCTTTGAGCCTGCATCACCTCCTGACATCACTCTGAGGCTGGGGGCCAAGGCAGCCCCAAGAAAGGCTCAATGAACGTGATGGAGAAGGCAATACAAATCTAGGAGCAGAGATGCAAGCAAGGAGGGCAGGAGTGCTACTACTTTTCTTGTTAGGAATTTTCTTTTGTTTGTTTGTTTGTTTGTTTGTTTTTGAGCAACACATGTGGGCTTCACCTAGTCACATTCGTAGCATGATTAAAAGTAGTAATTTTGGGGTGGACACACAAGTGGAGTTTGTGCAGTTCAACACCCTGTTCCAAGTAGGTGAGACCAGGTTGCTCAGACACTTTTCTGGCTGAGTATTGAAAATCTCAGGGTGTGGAGATTCCCTTCCTCTCTGAGGCCTTCTACAAGATTTGTTTGTCCACACAATCAAAGAGGTTTTATGTTCATTCTAATGCTCCAGGTTGTGTCTGTTCCTCTTGTTCTACCACCGTACCACTTCAGGTGACTTGCACTTGCCTGATCAGCCACATTTTCCCTTGAGATAATTCTATATAGTGATAACATTACCTTCCAAAGAACCCACTCCCAGTATTACACCTAGAGTTTTGCCATACAAATTACTGCCTTTTATTTCAATATGATATTTCTCTAATAAAAGACGTTCTGCAAAGCGCTGGGCGGGTACGTACACAAACCCAGCCGTGACGAGTGTCCCGAAGCAGAGCTTTTCCTCCTGCCTCCCGAGCATCGGTGCCCGTGGTTCTGCCGGTGGCTCACGACCCCCGGCGCAGGGAGAGCACGGAGTGTGTAGGGAGCGCAGGGATCGTGCAGGGAGCGCAGGGATTGTGCAGGGAGCGCAGGGATTGTGCAGGGAGGGCACAGAGTGTGCAGAGAGCACACGGAGTTTGCAGGGAGCGCAGGGATTGTGCAGGGAGCGCAGGGATTGTGCAGGGAGGGCACAGAGTGTGCAGAGAGCACACGGAGTTTGCAGGGAGCGCAGGGATTGTGCAGGGAGGGCAGGGATTGTGCAGGGAGCGCACGGAGTGTGCAGGGAGCGCAGGGATCGTGCAGGGAGTGCAGGGATTGTGCAGGGAGAGCACGGAGTGTGCAGGGAGGGCACAGAGTTTGCAGGGAGCGCAGGGATTGTGCAGGGAGCGCACGGAGTGTGCAGGGAGCGCAGGGATTGTGCAGAGAGCGCACGGAGTGTGCAGGGAGCTCAGGGATTGTGCAGGGAGCGCAGGGATTGTGCAGGGAGCTCAGGGATTGTGCAGGGAGCGCACGGAGTGTGCAGGGAGCTCAGGGATTGTGCAGGGAGCGCACGGATTGTGCAGGGAGCGCACGGATTGTGCAGGGAGGGCACGGAGTTTGCAGGGCTGGGGCTGACACCCGCCCTGGCAGCAGAGCCGGAGCAGCAGAGACAATCCAGGCTTTAGTGACTTCAGGGAGTGATTCACTAACGGGCTTACGGCAAGTGTGGGAGAGCTGAGCTGACCTCCTGCCCTTCCCTCTATCCCATCCTCTTTCTGGAGGTTCCCTCCCCAGCTGCAGGCAGGGCTGAACTCCTCAAACACTCCCGAGCTGCCCTAAACCCGGCACGCTAAGGTAAACCAGCGCCAGTCCCGGCTCCCTTTAAGCCGCAGGACTGCAACTTGTGATTTCTTAACTGCTGCTCCCATTGATTATCTGGAACTTGACGGGCATGGGATGCCTCATTTCCAAATCCAGAGGGCTCTGGTATTCAGACAGCTGAATCATACAGGCTATATTGTGCTCACCAAGGGTTTGAGCTACAAGGAAAAGGGGAGCTTATCTCTGCACTCGCAGGCAATGAATCAACAAAAAGACACCATTAAAGAGCTAAAGCTGAGGGAGGAGGGCAGCATGAGTTCAAAGTCACATGAACTCACTGGCCATGTTTGAGCTAAGCAACCTGGGAGGTGGCAAATTCTGCACCACTTTGAATTAACCTTGGCAGCATAGTATTCCTTGAAAAAACAGAACAAGAAGAACAGGATCATTCTAAAAGCCATGGTGCCAAGTATCCCATTCAGTGATTCAAATATTCAAATCTCTATACACAAGCGGAGCAGATCTGCAGAAACATCAGTTTGACTTTTAAACACTTTATTCCTAATTAATTCAAAGCACTCATTGAAATGTAAAGGTTTTACTGTCTGTAACCTGGGCTTAAATATTTCCACAGACAGTTTGCAAAATAAATATGCTCCAAACCAGGAAACAGACACAAAGGTCTCCCTTGACTCTGATGATTTTCTATAATTTATATGATGACATCATGATTCCAGGCACTAACCCTTGCTCTCACTATCACATGCTGGATGAATGCTGCACCGTCTCACCACCCCTTCCTGATTCCTTTGATCCAGGCAGACACACCAGCTGCAGCAGCTGCTGACATATGTCTAGAGGAAGAAAGTTCTGTTCCATGAAAGATTTAAAGATTTTCCTGGTTGATTCATTTGATGCTTGAACAAACTTTCTGAGTTTGTTTTATGAAGAGAAACCTTGTCTCAAGTCTATGATGATTTCATTTTGACAAAATGGGAGTGTTTGTATTTTGTGTTGTAATACAGAATTGAAAAATGTTTGAATATTAAAGAGCATCAAAGTGAAAGCAGTTTTGTATACAAACTAGAAACATGTGTTGAAACAGGACTTTTTTTCCATCTCATGAACTGAAACATCAGCAAATTCAATTCCACTTCTCAGAGCATATAAAATTCCTCAGATTTCCATATCCTAGCAGACTTTTCCACTGCTCATTTCATTGCTTTCAATGCTTGTACCTACACCAGTTTCAGAACTGCTTTTCATTGATACTGGAGTTACAAGAATTCTATCACAGTATTTTTACATGTGGGACCACATTTTTGGGGGTTGTTTTGAGTACAGCTGTGCAAATTTGCTTGAAAAGGCAACCTAGCACAGGTCTGCTCGGGACACTGGCCAGCTCTGCCTGGCATGCAGTGGAACACAAATGGAGGCTTTTCTAGCTCTAATAATCACAGCCAGACCTGGTGCTGCTTAATTTAACAGCATAGCTCAGAGGCCAAGATTTTCTGTTTGCAGAATCACATGGGAATTGTAAAAGGCTCAGAATGTCTGAAAATCAGACAGCTTATCCAGATGGCTGAACAGTGTGCTTGGGGACACAACTTCAGGCAGACAGTCTCAAAAGTCTTGGCTATACCAGCTGTAGGAAGGAAGGTGATATCCCATTCTTCTTTCGTACTGTGTAGAGATGTAGGTATTCAAAGAATCGAGTCATATTGCTTAGTTAAGAAATCTTGCCTCCAATGTAGAGGAAGATTATGTTGTCCCCTTTTCACTGGGCATTTGTAATTTAATTAAGCAAAAGTTCGTGCTTACTATGAATGGAAGAGAAATCACATTTATCCTCATTATTGTAATTTGTTTTGGAACGGGGAAGTCACTTTTGCTGCTGTATTTTTCCGCAGCAGAAACTAGACAGGATATCATGGAAAAGTGTCCACATGGAAGAACTAGTGCTAAGACAGGACAGGACAGAGCAGCCTCAGGGGAGACACAGGGAAGCATGCTGATAAAGCAGCAAGAGTAACCTCCTCTTGCCACTCAGAGATCACCTTCCCAGCTCTTTCACCATCTTTCCACAGGATCCATTTGAACTGTACTCCTCAGTCTCCCTGTCCAACCATGTGGTCACAGATACAAGCCCCTTCTCCTGTGATTGCCTGTCATGTTGCTGATTTGACATTTAGCCCTGTGACTCCGCCTGGATACAATGGACACACATCCATCTGTCCAAGGGGACACACAACAGCTTCTGGTCATAGATGAGCCATCTTTGACATGTAAAAGTGCAGGAGAGGACATTGCATTTATCCTTCAGACACCTGCAGTGGCTGTGTGCCCCTCTTAGCTCAGACACTGCCTGCTGCATCTTCTGAGTCCCAGTTGATCCTCATTTCCTTCAGGGAGGGAGTGTTGGTGTCCTGGGAGCAAAAGGCACAGAAAAGCCTGTGTTCGGTTACCACCCACATTCTTGGCCTAGCAAAAACTGTCACTGGTTCACATTACCCACTGGCCTTGCTGGTGTCCTTGAGAGTGTGAGATGCACTCATGATCAAAGAGCAGAGGAGGTGACCCCCTGCCCTGGCACAGGCAGATGTGTCCTGGGTGCACAGTCCCCACTGCATGCAGTCCTCTCCTGCCCTAAGGTGAGCAACAAATCCCTGGGGACTGCTTGTGGTGGCACTCATTGTACCTTTGGCGTGGTGAGAATGGATGCTCTGGGATCACTGCCAGCTGGCCTTGCTGTAGGTTTCCTCTTCCTGGCCAGGCATATTTTTCCTTACACAATATCTAAGTTTCCACCTTATCAGTACTCATCCACCCCTCACCAGATGCCCAACGCCTGTCCAAGCACTAAAACAACATGACCTTGCAGAGTTTCATTTACCTGTTAGCAAGCGGGTTGAAACTGCTGGTTACATGGCCAGCACTGCTATGCAGTGCCCAAGGAGCTTTAGTGTTTCACTTGTGGCTAACAAAAGCTGGCAGCAAGCTTGCCTCTTGCCTCTGTGCCACATGAAATCACTGCAGCCCTTCAGACCTGGTGGGCAGTACTGCCAGTTCATCCCAGCACAGCTGTGAGCCCAGCAGGGAGAGTGCAGCTGCAGAGGGGAAGGGGAGCAGGGTGGTGCTGCTGTAAAGGGACTGCACCTGCTGGATGAGGAGATGAGGGTGCCAGGAGATAACTTCAAGCAACACATTTAAGAGGGTTTACCTGATAAAGGACAGGTGTCATCACAGCAGGGCATTCCACCTGCCCTGCTGCACATAGGTACCTCTCAATTCCACAGGCAGACCCAGAGTTGCTCAGGTCACAAACTTCATTTTCAGTAGAATATTATAATTCAATATTTCCTGGAGGAAAAAAAGAGAAAAAAATACAGCTTTTTATTGTCACAGAGGTTGAAACTTGAAATAACTTCCTTGAGAAACAGAAGTTGGATTTCAGTTGTGTCCTAAATAGAAGCTTATCAAACTGTAAATATCACAATCATCCATCATGATAGACAGTTATACTGCAGGAATCATATCACAGGAGATGTAGATCAGCTGAGAAGCTTGAGTACAGAAAAGTTCAGAGGTATAAAGAAACATGATTGCACCATTTCCCTGAAAGGTCAAATGCAATATCCAAACCAGATTATTTCAGTGCGTGAATTAAAGAGAAAATTTAAGAAACACTTTTTTTTTACCTATGCAGTAAAAACACATATTTTTCAGTCATAAAACAATTTAAAGAAACCAGTCCAACAATTTTATAAAATAATTTTGTTTCAAATAGTACCAAGAGGAAAAAATCTGTTATGACAGTATAAGAAGACACACCACCCCCAGCAGACACAGGAAACAGAACAGCCTCTGGACTCTGGTTGGCTCAACTTTCCCCAGCACAACCTAATCAATAATCTCACACACAAACCTCGCCAACAGCCCTGCTCACAGGCAAACAGGGGACACAAACACTGGTTTCCCAGAGGGAAGGTGTCACCTCTGAGTGCATGGGAACAGCCACCCTGGACCTGCTCCACGCACATCTGGGGCTCCAGGCAGTGAACTCTGAACCCACACGTAAGGACGTGCTGTTTGTCCTGGCTACAAACATTCCAAACCTAAATTTCACCATCTTTCCTGCCCTCCTAATTAGTCTGCTATGGAAGGTTTCTGGAGCTGTGGAAAGGGAAGGCCCACTTGGTAATATGCTATTGCTGAACAATATATTCACACTCCATTCACTCTCCTCTCTGGGAGCTCTGGCCGTCACTGCCCCTTGCCAGCAGTGTCATATTGATGAAAAAATGTAAACACCACATTGATATGTAATAAATAAGATTCAGGAAGTAATAATCCACCTCAGATTGCCACTACTAGAGCTTCACCTGCAGAACCTCAGTCTGTTTGGGGCAAATGTTCTTCAAAAATGTTGTAGATCGAAGGGGACTAAGGATGCCAAAATTAGCAGTCTAGAAACCTTTTCAGAAAAATAGAACTAATGGAGCAGGTTGCCTTGGGAAGCTGAGGGGGTTTCTAAGAATAGGTTAGAGAACATCTGTCGGAAATGGTTAAATTATATTTGATCTTATCTTGTAGGAGGGGAAGAGACTAGCTGGCCCTTCAACATCCCTTCCAGAGCTATTTTTATGTTTCCATGACAACTCTTTTGTAGATAGATTTTTCTTTGTGTCAAGGCACTGGGATACTCTAAGGTGACTCATGAAAGCGGATTTTGGGTGTCGACACTTAACACCTACGTGTGAATTGCTAATAAATTTTTCCCTACACTGATCCTCTTAATAATTATTTGAGATGACTTTTTAAAATAAATCTGTTGTCGTGCCATTTTTATCCTATTCCCATCCTCCAACTGAAATTCAGCCAAGGGTGGGATGACACAGAGAGATTGCACCCAGTTTTGGGAGGATGGAGAGGGAAGAACAGCATTTCCTGAAGTCACTACCAAAGGAAGTTCTTCCAAGTAAGATTACTGGAATTTGCCCAGGTATACCAGAGTTCACATAATTGCTCTTTAAAAAGCAATGTTAGAACAAATAGCTGGTGAGAATCTCGATTTGCAGTGCCTGTCTGAGGTGGGACTGTGCAGCTGCAGCCTGGGGAAGGTCCTGAGGAGGAGCTGGACTCAGTGCAGCACCAGTGCAGAGGTTACTGCCAGTTTGGACATTCTGAAAAGGAAGCCAGAGAAGAAGCTGCAAACCAAGGGACCACAAATCAGCCAGGACTGATAAAGAAATACTTAATAAGCAAATATTCTTGGCCAGGGAATGTGCTCTCCCAGGAGGTTTCTGTGGCAGACTAGGACAGAGATGGGAACAGCTATCGAGTGACTGTGAGCTATTCAGACACAACAGGTGAGACGGGGGAAATTCAGTTTGTCTTTTAGACACAGGCTTAAATTTTCCTCCCTAAGTGGTATTCTACACCCTCCTTATGTAACTGTAGGAAAATGTTAGCTGAACAGTCTCTGGTCTGCTACCCTGAGCAAGCTCTTAGCCAGCCTGGCAGGCAGCTTGGCAATTGCCTAGGATTCAAAAGCCCGGATGGAAAATTCTGAAACAGAAGCTCTTGCCACGTAGCACATTGGCATCCTGAGGAAAAGACCTTGGCCTGGAACCAGGTTCTGAGTAACAAAATCAACCCCTGAGACAAGCTAGCGTGGATACTTTTTAATTTTAATTTACACACTGCTCAAACAATTTTAGGCAGTGACAGAAGCACGAGAGAAATAAGACCACCCAAGCACCTACTAAGACATAAAGATAGCAATTACAAACTGATGTTACACGGTGTTATAAAAACAACCACTTGCTTTCCCTACCTCCCATCTGTTTTTCTTGAATTTTTTCCCTTTGCCGCACCCCACTTCAGCTTCGCATGACATTCCCACAGGTCCAGCCCAGGCCACATGCCTGTGGGGGATCTGCTGATGCCCCAAGTGATACCCAGTGCCCCTTTGCAGCCCTGCTTGTCTGGAGCTGCAGCCAGCCAGCCAGGTGGAAGCTGGGCTACCTGGGCTAGGGAAGGGGTCTCACCCTGGAGCTGCTCTTACCGAGCAGATGGCAGCAGAAGCAGTGCAGAGCCAGGCCAGATCCACATCTCACTTGGGCTGGTATTTAACTTGTTATTACACTGGTGTGCAGCTGTGGACAGCGAGATCAAAGCGAGCTATCATGCTCAAAGGGGAGTACAGAGCGGAGGCAGCTCTAGGTCAAAGTCATAGGAAAGGCGCTGGGATGCTTAGTTGCATTTATAGCTGCTCTATACCTTGTATCATACATCGGTTCTTCCTGCCTCTGCAGCCAGCCAGCGATCCAGAGCTGGAAGTTCCTGAGGAAATGGCCTTTAACTCTTCCACCTGTCCCCGGTGTGGCTTGTGGAGAGCTCTCCAATGCTCTGGGAGAACGCAGGACACGGGCTGGGACAGCTGGCACTGCTGCATTCAGACAAATTATTTAACTGCTGAAAAACTTCCCTAGCACCCAAGAAGGTTCAGACGGGAAAATGTAACAGGCTAAATGGAACAATGGAGTCCTTCACAGCAACATGAGATGAAGATGCATTATTTTATTCTGGGTATCATTCAATCCTTTCCTCACACAGGGCAACATCCAGGCAGCAGAAAGGGTCCCTTGGCTGTGCTTCTCAGTATTACCAAGAGTGGGTGATTTCAGCTGTAACTCTGGCTACTTCAGATTGAGTATCTATGGTCTAAGGGTTTTTATTCCTTCTGTAGTCAACAGATAAAGCTAGGCAGCTGCAAAGGGGTGATTCACTGCACCCTAAAATAGATGGAATGAGTCATGACCAGACAGGCTTATCTCCTTTCACTGATTATAGAGAGAGACCAGACAAATAGTTTAGGTGAGATGCCATGACTTTCAGATGGCTAAAATTAAATGTGTGGTATTGGTATCCCACTCTGTAATCACAGAGATCTGTATGTTTCATGGCCCCATGTTTTGTTTTGTTTTTTTTGTTTGTTTGTTTTTGTTTTTTGTTTTTTTTTGTTTTGTTTTTTGAGAGAGAGAGAGAGAGAGAGAAAACTTTTTCCATCTATCTTTTTTTTTTTTTTTTTTTTTTTTTTATCTTTTACTGCTGATAAAATGGCATCAAGTGTTCTTGTGTATTTCAAGAAATGTAGCCCAAAGAGAAGTCTCAGCTCTCAGTACAATAACAGAAATTCCAGAGGAGGATAAATAGGGCTCTAGGCAGCAGGACATGAAGAAAATCCAGTCGAAGTTATGTGTGCTCCATAGTGACTTAACAGAATGGAAAGTGTGTATTATTAGTAAAATGCATTTGTGGTCCCCCAGCACCACTTGCTCGTGCAGTTAAACAAACACACCATGGGACACTTTCTACAGACACTGAACAAGGCACAAACTGAATACTGCTAGAAAATTACAAGATGCCTAAACCCCAGCCTTTTACTGCAGGCATTTTGTGTAAAATCTGCAGTCTCTACCCCTCTGCATACACATTAAGAAATCTCTTTCCTCCTGACAGAGAAGAGGTAGAAGATTTTCCACAACAGAGTAGAAATATAAAGCCCTGTAGCTTCTCAAAGTTTCAGCATGTTTTACAGAAAAACAAATAACAGCCTGTGGCATAGCTTAGGGCAAAGCTGCTATAAACAAGCAAAGTCAGTTTTGCTGGATAAGGTATTGAGCAGGATGATTATGAGGGTGAAATATCCGAGCCCAGAAAAGAATGGGGCAGTGGGATGGAGATGGAGAGCCGAGCTTCTGGCAGAGAGCAGCGATGCCTTTGCACTGCCAAGCACATTTCCTGCAGTGTCAGTATTTGCTTTGATTGCATTTTCCACCGACATCTGCCAAGGTGGCAGAGTTGCAGAAGAACAAAGCTTATGGACAGTGGCTGTTTCTTTGGAACTTGTGATGGAGATTGAAACATCCCAGCATAAACAAAAGGCCTGTGACTCATGCTGCAAGGGACACTGTGTGGGTATAGATGAAGACCTAAAGAAACAAGGGTGAGCTGCTGTTTGGGAGTGTCTGGAACACAAACTAAAGCAAAAATATTTCAGCACAGCTGTATCGAAACTGGGGAGACCATTTAGCTGAAATCTCTAACAGCTGCTTGGGTCCAACTACTTCTAGAACACTTGAAGCAATTGACAGTGTTATCTCTTGTGATGAGGGAGGTCTCCACCACTCCCAAGCTGATAAATAACTTAAATAACAGCATCCCAGGATCCCAGGGCTGCCTGACCTGTAGATCCAAACTGCCTGGTAGATAGCTACATAAGGGAGCAATCCACTGGCCAGTTGCAGTAGCGAGGAGTTAAAATCCTTGCTTCCCCTTTCTTTAGACAAATAAATCTTTCTGTGGTTGCCTGGAAGGAAAAGCAGGCTGTGGTATGTGGACATCTGGGAGAGATTCAGGCCACCCTTTGTGGTGTGGGGGGAGGCCAGTGTGGTGAGGCTGCTGTGGGCCACCTCCTGCCCCAGGCTTCTTGACGGTTTGGCAGCAGCCTTAGAGCTCCTGCTTCTCTTGCAGCAGCACTGGGATGAAATGTCCCCCAGCAGCCCACATCTGAAGGAGATGGGCTTGTCCACACCAGGTTGCTCTACATGTACCTTCCTGTCCCTGGAGTATCTGGCTTGCCAAGAAAATAAGTCTCTGAAAAATCACACAGAACAATAATACAGGACCTATCAAAGGAAAAGCAGAATAAAGAAGTGAGTGAGTTAATAGCTTTTGGAACTCCCTTTCCAGCAGTGCTGGGTGTGCCTTCCTATTTACCTTTGACTGTTTTTCTCACACCACGAGGACAAATGGCACAGACTTTGCTTTTCTGCATGGAGGCACGGAGGGCCTGGCAGAGTCAGACCCCATTGAGCTGCTCAGAGAAGACTGTGCTTTCTGCTGAGATGTCCCCATCTGAACAGTCTCCTTGAATGTCTCCTACTGAGAGTCCAGAGGCACAGCAGCAGAAAAACACTCTGTGCTAACACTTCCATGCAGAGTTGTTTTGGAAACAGTCAAACATGCCAAGTGTTTAAAAAAAAAAAAAGGCATTTTACCTAAAGGAAATTACTTCTGCCAGACAATGAGCTATCAGATCCCTTCCAGATGGAATTTGTGTTTGGAGTCAACACTGTGCCCCAAGGAACCATGCTGCAGAGCAGGAGGCACTGACCTTGGAGGAAGTGGAAAGGTTTGCATGACTCCTCTGTGCCTGCTGCAGATCAGAGCTGACACTCCTTTTAATGGACATGCAAAGTTCAAGGCAATACAATGATAGGTTTGAAAATAGACATGTAACGAAAGCACTGAAGGGCTAAGTGATTTTGGGGGTGGTTTTGTTTCTCTCAAATTGAAACGGGGCACTTAAATAGGTTATAAGCATGGGAAGGAGTCCCAGCTGCAGGAGGAGCATATAATGGGGCAGTAATTGTGATTCCAAATGCAATAAAATCCGGTGATATCAGAGTGATGCTGATACCAGCTTTGTGCACCCTGCTGTGGCACTATGGCCTGACACAGCTGTTTTCTGCATCGCCTCACTGCACGGCCGCTCCCTCCGAGCTGGAGTCACGCCTGGACACTGTGCTCCACGGGCTGGCAGCACTCACTCCTCTTCCCTGGAGCAGAGCAGGGCTGCCTGCATGTTATGGAGCCTCAAAGTGGGTTTATGCCCTGTTTTCAAGAGAGATATAAGAATAAAACCATTATATGTGTTAAGCTATGCTGTTGAGTGATAGTCACAGGGATATTTTGTCATTTCCTAGGTAAATTATATGACAGAGGGAACAGAAGGCTTGTGCTGTCCAAGAGACACAGATGCATAGCCAGCCCTGATCCTCACTGCCTCTTTGTCCAAAGACTGGTGGTATCATGCTATGAGGTGAATCATAGTGCTGGTTTCCCCTGTTTTTATGAAAGATGTGAGTGGTATTGCCCATGGCTGTTACATGATCTGCTTCCTCTTCAGAATGTTCTTCCAAAAACAACATTCCTTTGGTATTATCTTCTCTTTTCTCTCCTTTCCCCTTCTTCCTAATCCCTTCTCCACAGACTGGTCACTTCTCAGACTAAATTCCTCCACCAGAAGTGGAGAAAAGGGGCTGCAAACACCTGCTTACCTGTCCTCAAGGCTTCACAATGCCTTGCACAGACAAGCTGTCTTCTGAAGAAAGTCTTCTCCAAAATTTTCCATAGTCACTCCTGTCTCAAAACAGATTATCTTGGTGGATGAGGTGGGCAGTAGAGTGACTTGTAGATGCCAAGAAAGCTTAGTGTGGGGTGTTTGACGAGCAGCAAAGCATCTTGTTCTGCTCTCCTCCATCCATCACTTAATCAGGCTTGCCACTCAGTGACAGCTGGTAGATTTTTAATTAAAACATCCACCTCCCAACTTCTATTTGGTTCCAGTTTTACAACACTGAAATTACCAGGGGAATGCTGTAAATAAGCTCATGCCATTTTTACAGGAGGTCAGGCACTAATTTCAACAATCTTAGCTCAAGCACTTTACTACAAGTTCGTATATAGATGTTTTCAAACAGCAGGGGACCAGGTCAGAACTCAGAGTAGGGCAGCTTGTCAAGGCAAAGAGGGCCAGGGTGAGGAGAAAACCAGATTGTATACAGCCTAGCACTGCTGTGGTTTTAGTCTCTTAGGATTAAATAACTCAGTGAGAGCAGCCAGAAAACAGCTCCAAATGTACACTGCAGCTGCAAGCAGCGTAGGCACAGCCTGGGGAACAAGGCGGTGCCACAATGCCCAGGTAGTCACATACCTGAAACCAGTTGCCATTGCTCACGGCTAATGTCTCAACTGTGCTTTCACTCATCCTGCTCCGAACAGCCCCCACCAGCGGCTAAGAAATGTCCTCAGGCCGGTGTGGAGGAAAAAAGCCAAAGGCTCTTGCTTAAACCAGTCCTGTGCTTGCATTTGCTCCAGAGCAATCACCCCAGCCACGGCGCACAAACCAGAGAACAAAGTTTTAGACCCTCAGGACTGGACCTCGTTTTCTGGGAAGGCAGTGACTAATCCCCGAGGAATGGTTGCGGGTGGGAGATGGCTGCGGCACAACGCCGCTGCCTCGCAGCTCAGCTCGCCCCCGACGCTGGGCTGAGCACGGCTCCGGGAGCTCCACAATGAGCACACACACTTCCTCGGGTTGCCCAGTAACTGCGGAAACATCGCTGTTTCTCACGCCGATCCTTCCCATCCCTGCCAGCCCAAGCACTTCACCTCTGGCTGAACTGATTATCACAGAGATGCGGGATGAAGAGTGATCAGGGAACAGGGAAGGGGGTGGACTGAATTCTCCTGGTGATGAAATTCAAAATTCCTTCTCCAGAATCCTAGCTATCCCTGTACTGGGGAAGAAGTGGCTGTCAGGAGCTGCACCCTTTCACTGATGGAGAGAGCTGGAAGGAGAAAAATGGGAAGATAAAACTTGCTTTCATACCCTTCAATCTGAAGACCTGAACTCATCTAAACCAGGGGATTTAAAGCTCACATTTCACTTCTTGGGGCAGAGTCAGACTGAAACATCCACTCCCTTTGGCCTTCTTTCTGAGTCTGTGTCAGAAGTAAGAGTCTGTGCATGGAAAGCCCCTTGTGCTCCAGCAGTGACAGCAAAAGCTGGGAAATCAACCCCTTCCTGGAAATCCCCTGCAACTCCAGCAGCTCTAGGCAGGAGAAAGAAACTAGAAATGATCAGTGTTGCACTCCAGGAAAGCCCAACCAACCTAGAGAGCCAGACAGGGTCCGTCCAGAGCACCACGGGGGCACGCTGCAAAACAGCAGCACTGGGAGCTGCAGGGTGGTGTAGGACAGTGGGAGAGGGTAGTGGAAAAGATCCACGAGAGTGAAGATGGCTGAGGGGATTTTTCTTCCACTCCCCAGCCTCCTCTGTGGGACAGAAGTTACCAGGGGTCATCTGAGATTGAGCGGGACCAGCATCTGCTTCCTCTGCATTTTCATTTTGTTTATGTATGTGTATTACTGTCTGGAAGAAATGTCTTCTGCATTCCAGACAGGGATAATGAAATCCATTCAGGGCCGGCAGGATGGGGATGACGGGTAAGGCGTCCCAGACAGCCCAAGTCAAGGCCGTGGCTGTGCACAGGCAGCAGCCCAGCAGTTCCACATCATTGCCATTCACCCTCACACACAGGACCCGGCTTCCCTCAGCCCCCTCCCCCTTCCTCCCCCTGATCCCTTCCCTTCCCCTCCATCCGGTTCCCGAGGGAACCAAAGTGCACTTAGGAAGATGCAACTCATCATCCTGGGACTTGCTCAGAGTACTCAAAACCCATTTCTCATCAGGGTTTTTCACATCAAATTGGTTTGATAAACGTTTTGACCTCTGCATACCTCTGATAAACTCTGGGGGCAGGTCCCCTCCTCCCTCTACCCTTACTGTAAATATCTTGCAGATGCTCTGCTCATTTTTGTTCTTTTACAGCCAGCTGGCAAGTTTGTTGGCATGCCAAAGAATTTCAGACCTTGGAGCAAAGCAACCTTTTAGTCTTCGACTCTGAATCTTTTCTCACCAATATAAGAATCAGTTGATATTTTTAAGACTTCTATTTAATTTTGCCATTTGACCATTAGACAAAAAGTGTAGTCTAGAAAATGCTGTCCATTAAAATGAGAATATTAAATGTATGCAGCTGAGAAATGTTATAGAAAGGGCCAAGTAAATTTCTCAGAAGGTTAATGCCTTCAGACAAAATATTTAAACCAGTCTATAACATTTTATAATATGGATTGAATTTTCTATTAAATTCCTTAGGTGAGGCTAAAAGTTCACCTGGAAGGATCTCCTTCAGTGTTGAATTTTCATTTGCAGGGTACATCTCAGGCATTTCCAATTCTGTTCTCATATAATAGCATTATTTTCATCCTTATGACATGCAAAAGATTTTCCATAGAAGAAGCAGCAATGCAGCTGACAGGATCTGCTAGGCATCAGCATGCACAAACTGCATTAAGACCATGAGGCTGACATCTGAGGAATGTGCACAAAATCACGGGAAAAATGTGCTGGACACAGTTGATTTGGAGCCCCTGTGGTGCTGTGTGCTGTGCAAAGGAAAAAGCCAGAGAGAGAGGAATTCAGTTCTGTCTCCGTCAGCGGTGAGAAGAACAGATGAAGCACAGGGGAAGGGGGTTTGAGGCTGGTTCAGTATAACCTGTCTTTAATGGAACTCATCTGTTTGGGCTCTGGGCCACACAAACCCAGTCACACGGCTCCCAGGCAGCCTCAGGCACAGGCAGGGCGAGGCTGTCCTGCTCACCATGCACCACACAGGCAGATGCCCGGAGCAATGGGCTTGTCTGAAGGAAGCCGAGCTAAGCCTGTGGTTTCCCAGTGTTCCCAGCACTCGCTCCTCTCCCATCACCACCCCCATGCTACTCCCATGCAGCAGTTAGGGGGTTCTGAAGGGAATTGCAAATGGGCACTGCCTTTTCCTCCTTCTCCACACAGAGGGTTAGCAGTATCACATTTGGCACCATGAACATGAGTAACAGGGAGGCATGAGGGTGACATAACCAGAAGCGTGGGTACAAACTGGTTAGGCAGGTGTGGCTCTTGGGTAAAACATCTACAGAATTTGGCTTTGAAATGGAGGGGTTAATCTGTGAGTAAGTGGGAGGAAAGTGTAATAATGTGACGATCAGCTGAACATGGTGGTGTGGACAAAGACAGGAACAGGAGTGGAAAATCAGGAAAGTCTGAGAAGCACCAGGAGAAGACAGAGCAGTGAAACAGAGGGAGAACAGCATTTTGAGGAGAGAGTAAGGCTGCTGAGTGGAGTGAAGGAATAGAAGCCAGATTGAAGGAACATGCCAGATGACATGTCAGGCAGTTCTGGAAGATGCAAATCTAAAATGAAGTTTTAGATCATGTTTCTGGGGCAGAAGTGATTGATTTGTGTATCACTGTTACTTTTATCCAGCCTACCAAATGAATGGTTGTTTGCTGTCACAGCATGATTCAGGCATTTTCAAGAACCATTGCTGGAGGACACAGCTGAATACATCAAGCAGTTGTGTCTTACTTGAGTGAATGCACTAGTAAAGAAAACAAGGTTTAAAAATCTCCATGGATGCTCAAGTAAATGTTCCTGTTCCCTGCACACACAGTATTTCCACTTTCCCCCTTCTCCTCCTAATGCCATCTTTCCTCTGACTCGTGAGACGTGGTGGTGGATAAAGAGACAGTCACAGCCAGTCAGGAGACCAAGAGAGATAGGAAGCCTGCCTGACCAGCTGCCTTTTGACTCCTGACAACTGAGAAGGTTACAGGAGTGGATTCACAGACCGTGTGTGCAGAGTCAGACAGAGACACAGCTGAATTACTTGCTTCCCCTGGCTCAGCACCACCTCTGAACCACAACCCAATTCATCAGCTCCTGACACTGTCTCTGATGAATCCCTGCCTCTGAGATGAATCCTGGCCTTGCTGCAGTGTCAGCACACGGCCACCCTGCCAGTCCCCACTAGCATCAGCCCTAACCTTTCACAGTCCTTTGGAATTGTCCCATCCCAGCCTAATCAGCTCGATCAGACTTTCCCCCTCCTGTTACAACTAGTGTCAAATTGAATCAGTCTGAGAACCTGAATTTCCCAGACTGTCACTACACCTTTATTTATTATCCCATCCAGACCTCAGTCTGGATGCCTTCCCCACAGCTCACTCACACATATCTGACGTAGTCTTTTCCTGTTTTTTCCTTCCAGACCCAGTGCTAACTGGGTTATGAAGTCAATCAGCTTGAACCCAAGTTCTTGGCAGTGACCTCTTCACTTGTGACGTGAGAAAGTCCTGCAGCTCACAGTAAGCTGGAGCAGAGGTGCCCAGTGGTCTGACCTGCCTTATGGCTTGTGAGATTTCCAGAAGCAAACCAAAACCACTAAACAAAATATAAGCATTTTGCAGAAAATACATAGCATGGTATGAACACAGTGGAGCTGAGAAGAATTTTACCATGTATGTTATGCTGCCCAAAGAAGGAAGAGGTCAAGAAAAATGTAAGACAAAGACAGTAGCCTTTCAAATGGAGGGACAGACAAGATGGCAATCAGGACCACTACAGGACTTGAATATCACAGTCAGACTAAATTGTACTGCTTTTTAATGGGTATGAAAGTGCCCGTGTAGCTAGAGGGCTGTAACTGAGGGGAGAGAAGGAGTCTTGCTCAGCTGGTTGCCAAGGCAGAGGATGCCAGGCACATGTATCCCAGCACCTGCAGTACAGAGCCGGCCAGAGGAGCTATGGGTGAGGGACAGGCCAGTGAAGCAGTAAAGATTTTCTGCTTTGTTTACTTATTGTAACCTTGTTTCCAGCCTTGTAATGCAAAGCCAGATGCTGTTTCTTCCTGAGTAAACTCTTCCTCTGTCTTTATCCTTACATTCCTGTGCAGCTGGAAGGAGTCCAAGTGGGACTCGGTGGCTTTTCTTTTTTTTTTTTGTTTTTGTTTTTGTTTCCGATAGCTAGTGTAAATATACCACTGTGTACCCTCCCCATCTTGGGTGTTTGCACTGTGACATCTGTTTAGCTTCATAAAATCAAGGACCCACCCTTGTCTCCTTCTAGCTGTATGAAATGGGAAGCAGACAACATGGAAAAGAAGTTAAAGAAAAGCAAGACATTGTATTCACAGACATACTCTGTCAGAGCCCTCATACATTGGGAGCTGGCTCTTATCAGCCCGTGGGCACAAAACCAAGCAGCCTGCAAAGTTGCTAGGACACAGCAGCACCTGCAAAAGCTGTTTTGTGATTTCATGATTATGTAAGTACAATGTGATGTAATGTGAAACTACACCTGAAGTGGCTGAAAACCTGGCTAGTAAATGTGAGGTTCATTTTGGCTTAGATCTACAATGAGAGTCTAAAAAAGCCAACAACCTCCCACATGCATGTGTAACTCAGGTTCTCAGGCCATGTATTTGAGTCTAACACAGTAAAGAGGTAGATGGCTTTCAGCTTTGGACACTGTACTCCACTAGGCTGGACCCAACTGAGTAATTTTATTCCCAAGAGAAGCAGCTTTGTGTGAAGCAAAAGGGAAATGAATCACTTCAGTGAGTAAGGGTTTACATCTCTCTCTGCTTACCGCCTCCTACCCCACCAGGTCCTCAGAAGCCTTCAATGGCTTTAACCCATACTGGTCCCCAAGGATCCCCAGGCTGAGATATTTGTGTCCTGCTGATGCAGCTATCATCCAGATGTGCCCATTTCTTTCCAGCAAGGCAAAATGTAACATAAGTCCTGTGAAACTTATTCTGTTCTCATTTAGACAGCAACTTTCATAAAGAAATCTGTCTCTCTTCTAAATCCCTATAATTTACAAAAGGAAAAAGGAAGCATAAATCAAACCTAAGTTTAAATGACCTGGATGTGGGCCTCACCAGGATAATCTAAAATGGTTCTGTGGTCACAAAAACAATTTTCACTCTGTGTTTCTGGACTTTGTAACACACCACGAAAAGCACTCGACATAGGGAAAATAAGATCTCTTAATGGAAATATTATAGAGTTGTAATTTGCTTAGGCAGCAGTTTCTGTAAAAAGGTTTCTTACTATTCTAAGGAAATGAAAAACGTGTGTTTTGGGTTCATATAAAAAGCACAGCCATTAGCAGAGAGAGGCCAGTAAACAGAAAGTGTGTTTCAGCAAAAGCCTTGGTGTAGTGCTATTTTAAGGACAGCTGGATGCAAGTATAGACTGCTGTGCTGAAAGACTTCAGCACTTGTATGGGCAACATGTTAGGTTGAAATGTAATGGATTATCAATATTAAACATACTGAAACAGATTTAGGATGGACTTCACACTGGGCTTGAGTTTTGTTGCCATTTAATCCTGCATAGTTTCCTTGTCATTGAATTTTGTCTTTGCCCATGCTTCATTGTCATGACACCATTAGAGCAACAAGCTCTGCAGAGGGACATCACCTTCACCTCAGCCTGTTTTGCGGATGATCTTGTAGGGTAAAGGAACATTTTACACAAAATAGTAGATGGCTTGTTTTTCTCAGGGTACTCTCTGGATTACAGTCTGGAGGCTCAGGATGTATCTACTTGTGGTGCCAAAGTGCAGAGAAAGTACATGCCTATTTACAGGATTTACTTAGTACATATTGAAGTGCAAAACCTCATTGGACCTCTCTGTATTATTATTGTAAGGATTGCATTGCTGTCACAGTGGTAAAGCAGAAGCATAGAATTGTACACATTGAATTACACTTCCAAATACTTTGAAGTGTGCCAGATGAGTTAATATATACAAAATCACCATTTTTTTCTGTTATTACATCCATTTAGTTATCTGTCAAACAAATAATTATGAGTAGGTCTTGGATACCATTAAACAGTTCTATGGATGAAGAAATATTTAAACAGTTTAAGTGACTTCAGGTATAAGCCTTTCTAAAATACCTGAATATTCAAAATATTTCGAGCACTCACATTAAAAAAAAATCAGATCTTAGTAAACTGGGGTATATCCAATGCCCCAAAAAGGAAGTACCCGATGCTAACATTTTGTAATGTTAAACTGGTGTCAGATCTTTGCAAAATCTAGCTCTGATCTGCAATCTGAAACTGAATCCCTTTGCATTTTCAGCATATCCAGATTAGGCACTTAGGTCTGGTCTTTTTTTTTTTTTTTTTTTTCAGAGAGAGTGGCCCAGCTGAAATGCGTTGACAATAATTGAAACATGCCCAAGGTCAGAGTGTTGGTGAGGATCCAGGTTTCTGATTCTAACTCCTCTCTAATTTAAACCTTCTATCTGACAAATATACTCAGAATAATGAAGGCTGAAGGCTAAACAGGCTTGTGGTCATTCCTGGAAAATAAATTGGTTTGTTTGGCTTTTTTCTGGGAAGAATTTATATTCACCATGCTAGGAATTTAGACTGATGTTTGTAATTTTTGAACACTATTGTGTCAAGTAAATGGGAGGAGCCAAGAATTGCATAGGATGTCTAATAAAGGAGATATGACAATTGAAAATCAGCTTAAAAGAGGATTGTCTAACTGCAATATTCCTGGTTAATAGTGAGCACATTCATGTCAGACAGCTAGTGGTTTTCAATAGCAGCTCACTTGCACACCCACACAGCCCTAAGCAGTGTGCAGGCACCCTTTCTGGCATGCCTGCAGTCCTGCCAGGGCTGCACTCACAATGGGTTTCCCAGTTACATCGTGCCTGGCTGAAGCAATGCAGGACAAACTGACCTGCCGTGTGGACTTTTCACGGTTGTTTTTGTGATGTCTGGACCCTGTGGAATGTGTGAGTTTCCTGTTTCACCAGTGTACCATGACTTGCATTTTGGGCAGGGAAACATGTAAGCATAATTAGATGGCTGGCAACTACAATTCCCTTTGAAAATGCTGTCAAGATTTATGTCTTTCATTTCTATTTTATTGGGATGGATTAATCTGATACTGCTTGAGGCTAACTTGGCTATTGAGTTAAGAATTTGGGAGTTTCCCAGCACACTGTTTATGGGTTGCATGTGCCTGTCTGTCCAGAATAAAGGTGATGCAGAAATTGTATGATTTTCACAAGTCAAGCACTCTTGATTTTAAGCTAGTAAAAGATGTGATGTGTCATCTGGCTTCTTTCTAGTTTTCCTCCCAAGTATCAAGATACACAGCTTTCAAATACCCACTAGCAGCAGAGTCTAGGCTTTCATAATTTAAAAAACATGTGTGTTTTCCTGCTGAGGGTGATGGGCTGAAAACAGTGATTCTGCTTCCAAAGCAGCCTCCTCCTCTGTCGATGCTGCTGCTCTCCATGTCGAGCCTGAACTGAATCAATGTAAGGCCAATACGTCATCGATCACCCTCTGGGCAGGCATAACAAGATTCACAGCCTCAGGGGCTGTAGGAGAAGGACAAAGGGATTGACAAAGGGCAAGGTCTGTTGCTGGAGGTTAGCAGTTCCCTCCTCTAATTAGATTTACAAATCCCCGATTTTTGTAGAAACTGCAGACTGGAAACACCCTTTTCACCCACCTCTCCAATGGATGGGTAGAAGATGCAGATTCCTGGTGTCATTGCTCTTTACATTTCTCAAAATAAGAGGACACCAGAACTTGTAAGGACTCTAACAGCAGGTTCCAGGACTTTCCTGGAACCAGATAAGGATTTACTACCCTGTCTGTTCTGGGGGAGGAGTATCACAAGCAGATTTATTTCAGTGCATCAGGATTTTTTTCTCTAAGCCAACTCTGATTGCATTGAATAGATAGATAAACTTTGTTAAATTGCTTTTCCAGAATATCAAGGAAGAAATTTAAAAACTAATAGGCATAATGAGGATATACTACTAACTTATCTTCAGTCCCTTGCAAAGCACTCATAGATGAGCTCCTAAAGCCAGCCTGCAAGAACTGCTGGTGACAGGGATGTGCATTGACACCCACAAAACCCAGGATGACTTTCCTTATTTTTCTCCTTTCACGTCATGATAGTTTCCCTTTTTCTGCCACTATGTTCAATAAAGATGCCTATTTTATTTAATCTTTGAAAGTGTTTTGTCTTTTCCATTGGTCAGTTCTGGACACATATTATCATAATGGTTTGGGTTGGAAGGGATGCTAAAGATCATCTCGTTCCAGTCCCACTGCCATGGGCAGGGATGCCTTTCAGTAGACCAGGCTGTGAAGACTTGTGAAAAGTCCCTGTCCAGATTTCCTGCAGGCTCCTTATAGGTGCTGGAAGGTGCTACAAGGCCTCCCCAGTGACTCCTCTTTCTCAAGGTTGAACAGCCCCACCTTCACAGGAGAGGTGTTCCAGCCCTCTGATCACCTTTGTGCCACTTCTCAGGATTCACTCTATGCTGTTCCTGTGCAGGGACCCCAGGATGCAGAGTTCCAGGTGGGTCTCAGCAGAGCAGAGCAGAGGGGCAGAATCCCCTCCCTGCCCTGCTGGATGCAGCCCAGGATGAGATTGGTTTTCTGGGCTGTTGCACACATGTTGCTGTGTCATGTTGAACTCCTTATCAACCAACAGCCCCAAGTCCTTCTTCCCACATCTGCCCTGAATGAAATTATGTTGGCCGCACAAATCTCTGTCTTAATTTCCATGTAACTTAGCATGATTTCCAGGAGGATGTGGTCCATGATCTTGCCAAGCACCTAGGTGAGACTGACCAATGTTTAGTTCCCTGGTTTTCCTTACTTCCCATTTTAAAATATGTGGGTTATCTTTCCAATTTTCCAATCAGTGGGAATTTCACCGCACGGCCACAACTTCCCAAAAATAATGGACAGTGACTTAATCACTTCTTCTGACAGTTCCCTCAGGACCCACAGATGCACCTTAGCAGGTCCCATGGACTTGTGTATCTTCACATTCCTTAGATGTTCTTGAACCTTCTCTTGTCCTACAGCAGGTCTTCATCCTCCTAATCCTCCCTTTTGCCTTCTGTGACTCAGGCAGTGTAGCTGGAGCACTTGCTGGTGAAGATTGAGGCTAAAAATGTAGTTTGAGTACCTCAGCCTTCTCTGTATCTTCGATGAGCAGGTCTGCTGTTTTCTCCTGGAGAAGCCTCACATTTTCCCTAGTCTTCATCACTGATGTACCGTCAGAAGCTTCTCTTGTTGCACTTGATAAACGTAGCAAGATTTAGTTCATCAGGGCTTTGGTTTCCTTAATCCAACCCCTGGCTGATCAGGCCATCTCCCTGTACTCCTGCCAGGCTAAGGGAGTCCTCATTTCAGGTTCAGGTTGATCATGTTTACATAAACCAAATATATCCACAGCTCAAAAATGCACATATACTGAATTTTTAGGGCAGATATTTCCTACTTTCTTGGTGGCAAGGCCAGCATAAAGTGTCACTAGTATTCTTTCTGCTGGGATGTGAGCTCATAGCTTCCCCAGCTGAGATGGTAGAATTGCTTGGGAGGCCATGCTGTACACATTTTTGCAGTATTGGAAATCATAGAAAAGTATTGGAAAGTATAGGAAAATACCTAATTATGTTTGGAAATTATCTAGGTAAAATCCTCCATGGTTTTCAAACTCAGAACACTTTTTCATTCCAGCATGGAAGTTTTGCTGGAAAATGACTTTTGTGTTTTTATATTTGATCCAGATCAGGGTTATCATTAGCTTCAGAGTTTCCAAACATATTCTCCCAACCTCTTCTCCTCCTCCTAGTCTGCCAGCAATCTACAGAAACTTGTAACAGCCACAGAGGAGTCTTTTACTTGAGGCTGTGCAGGGGAATTTTCTGATGCAGTCTCTAGCTAGTATCATACCCATTCTGCTTATCTACCCAGGAAAACTACAGGAAATCCCAGTCTAGATCTAAATTCCTAAGTGACTTCTTTTTGTTGATTTTGAAAAAGAAACTACATTTGAGCGACATCTTTAGAGCAATTAGATAAGTTCTCCAGTGTTATCTGTCGTTACTTGCACGTTTTTATTATTGCTTTAAAAACTATTTTTAGAATACTTGGACCTAATCACAGTCATCAAGTATTTGTCTCTCCCAGATTGTTACTCCTCAGAGGCAGAGAATGGACTGGTGGAGGCAGATCTCAGCCTATGGAAAGAACCAGGATTTGTGTCTTACAGATCTAAGCTGATCACAGCACCCGAATATGATTTTATCGGCAACTGGATATGAACATGAAGTTTCTATTAAAAATCTTCTTTGGAAACATCAGAGTTTATAAACAGAAGGCAAGTCTATTATGATCAGGTAGACATTTCTTCACATGACTTATCCTCCTATTTAAAAGTTAATTTGTGATTTTCCACTAAATTCTGTTCAAAGGTAAGAAAGCAAATTCTGTTCAAAGGCAAACCAAGCAAAGAATGTTACTGTATTTTTATTCTTCTACCATTGCAAAAATGCTATAACTTCTACAGCTGCTGGCAACTAAACAAACAAAAAGATAAAGATCTACAGAAAAAAAAAAAAGAGATGGATGTATTTTTATAGTTATAAGTGACGACTGTGAACATTCAACCTCATAACAGGTGTAGCCTGCATTTCAGAATTTTTTCTCAGTTAACCATTTACCCAGTCCAATAACTTGGAAGAACACACACTCATGTTCTGGAACAATATCTGTCTGCCTCAAAATTCCTTTTTGGATTTGTGCTGAATCATAGCGGACAGAGACTACTTTCTTCTAATGCCCCATTCACACCAGTCTGAGATATTATTGTAATTTACAGATATTTCACTGGCAGAGCCATGTAGATAAGATTTAATACGAATACAACTGAGTCTCAAATGCATAAATAACTAAAATTCTAAGTATACATAAGGCCGGCTATAGCTACCTGATGTGCCAGTGAGGAAATCTGGTGGCAAACTGTGTTCTGTTCCATTGTGAAAATTGTACCCACTTTGACCTACCAGAAAATGGGAACTTATCCTCAGTTTTAACATTTTGTTCATATTCCTTTCACCTTCAGGGCTTACTCAAGTGCCCTTCTTCGTTCCAAGGTAATTAATCGGGGAAGTGAGGAGATCAGTGGCCCAGAAAAATAGTATGCTCTGGGAAGGGAAAATATTTTGATAAGTGATAGCCTGGAAAATTAGTCAGAAAGACATAAGCTTTTTTTTTTTTTTTTTTTTTTTTTTTTTTCTGATTTCAGCTCTACAATATAAAGCTTTGCATTGTTGGGGCACTCATACTTGGGTGTAACTCTAGATGTATTAATTAAAACATAGTCTTCAAAAAGATCAGTTCACGATTAGCAGCCTAGAAGAGTTCATTGTGAAGGCTGCCCTCTCTGTCACAGTTCCTGGGAAGAAACAATGGATGGAAGGAGAGAGAGGGAGGAGGAGAGAGAAGCAGTATAAAAACAAGTGTGGGAGAAACAGAGGCAAACAGAAAGGAATAAACCTCACAGGGAAAAGAAAACAGAGATCATGGAAGAGGGCAAAGGGATGAAGGTGGGGTGTAAAGGAAAAAATTCACACAAACAGCAAATGGGCTGGAGACTGAAAGACAAAAGCTATGGAGGAGGGTGGTGGAGAGGAGGAACTAGAGTATCTTGTTTAATCAATTATTGTCATTACTAATGGAAATCTTTTTAAAAAAGCTGATGGATGCAAGGTCCTCTCAAAAATTTACACATGTAGCCTGGGATGGCTTTGAATTTATTTAGATGCATCTGATCAGAGAAGAGAACTGTCAACATAAATGATGTTCAATGGCTGGTCTTGACACTAGTAAGGATATCCTGCATACCTGAATTATAGCTCTGAGGAAATAGATTATGAAGGAATTTTATACACCTCCAGTTTAATAGAAACAGCCTTTATATCCAACAGAAACATGGAATGCTCTTCTTATATTATTTTAATGGATTTTAACTCATTTCAGAGCAAGAAAATCATAAGATGTGTTCCTGTGGATGAATATTTAAATTAAACATAAATTGGTCCTATTGATTAGATATCTATAGAAGTCTCAACCTGCCACTACTTGGACGTACGATGAGAACCACTCAGTCTCTTAAGCACATCTCCAGAGTGCTTCTGTAGCAGGGAAAGGAAAACCTTAGAATGTTACATTTATATGAAATAAAAAGATTGAAGATTATGACTATGTGTTGGAGTGCTTTTGACTAGACATAATACACACCAACACAGGTTTCAGTAATTTTCCTGTCATTTATGCATCACATTCTTATTCTTATAATCTATTCCATTTTAATATAGCTATTTTCTTGAGATGAAGCTACCTAAGTAAATGTTTTCAGGACTGGTCCTTAACTGATTTAGCATCATTATCAGTTCTGGCCATGTGTGTTTTTTCATTCTAATTCTGCAAATGAATGTCTGTCCTCTGAGAATTTCAAAAACCAGAAAGTAACAATAAGCCTCTTCTGCAGTTCAGATAGAATACTCCAACAATTATGAGTTGATGGGATATGCGGTAAAAAGAATTCTTATTGACAATATAATTTATAAGGATAATTTGATTTTCTAAAAAGTATTATAACATTTCCGTGCAAAGATGCGGCTGGTTTAGCTTTGTGCTTAGCCAGTTTTGAGCTGGTCTTTGGTGATGCAACCTAACCCAAAGAACAAGTACATAATCAGATAAGTAGCTCTGTGTTAATGGTACATCAAGATTTTGGATTATTAGGGTTTCCACTCAATTTATTTTGTTTTGAAGACCATAGATTCCAAGTTGGTAAGTAAAGAGAATTAAAACCCCACAACCAATGAAAAGAAGCTTTCAAATCTACCATCCATACTGGTATGGCTGGAATGCTTGTGAAGGATATAGTCAGGAATTTAGGATTCAGTGCTTACTCAGCTTTTGTTAGCACTCCCATAATTAGCTTTAATAATGAGATAATACCTAAGGATCCAGCCTTTACTGTTACTGGGAGCTGTAACCATGTAAATGGAAGAAGGGCTTGCTCCTCAACCACAGACCTACAAACAATTAGCTAACTATTAGGAAAGAATGGAGCACATGGTTAGGTTATTATTTACACCAAGGCCGGAAAAGCAGTGAAAATGTAATTGGATCCACTTTGAAGGTATTAAAATGTAGCAGACAATACAAGTCATGCCTATAAATGAGAAGATAATCTATTGTGTTAGATTTAATTGATACTAAATTAAAATTTTGTAATTTTTTTGTAATTTTTTCATGAAGTTCTTGATGAATAAATATCCTCAGAAAACAAAAGTGTTGATGTTAAATGCAATTCCATATACACCAGGAAGCCCACGAGGCAGAACTCTGTGCTAATCTCCTTATACCAAATGATCACAAATGGACAGTAAACTGAAGGGAGGAGACTGTTCTCTGACTATCAAGGAGAGGAAGAAGTGGGGAAAAAAAGCCCAAAACAAAACACAAAACACAAACATAAACCAAACCAAAACCACAAAAAAAATACCAAACCAAACAAAAACATAAACAGTTATAAATTGTATAATATTTCTTAGAGGTCAGGTAAAAATTGCAAGGTAATTAAGGATTTTTTAAAAACAAATTTTCTTAGTTTAGTTATGCCTTTTATGAGGAACATCACATTGCTCACTACCTGTTGGACTAGTGAAGCACAAAACCATTCCTGATGGATAAATGGTTCTTCGGATACCAGGCGTATACAGAATTTTGTGCTAGTCTGTGGATTAAATTCCTCTAAATACTGCTGGCAATCTCACTCCATCATGAACTGAACTGAGACCTAAATGAATATTGGCATGACATGGATTCAATTTATTTTGATACAGCTCACATGAATGTGTACTGTGCAATCTTCCCTCCTCACGTGCAGAGAGAGAATTTGGACAGGTATTTGCTGTAGTGTACAAGATAAAGGGAATGTCCTAGTTCTAATTCCTAAACTGAGTTAAAGTAATCACACTTATCTAAGTCAGGAAGCTTGCACTGTGTCTGCATTAACATTGTAGTTTTAAGTGGTACAGAGCTAACCTCCCATCATTTTGGTTTGACTTGAAGATCAGCTTCAGTGCATATGAATCACAGAATCACAGAATCACAGAATCAGCTGAACTGGAAGAGACCCTCAAAAATCACTGAGTCCAACTCCTGGCCCTGCACAGGACACCCCAAGAGTCACACCATGGGCCTGAAAGCATTGTCTAAATACTTTTTGAACCCTGTCAGTCTGGTGCTGTGACCACTGCCCTGGGGAGCCTGTTTCAGTGGCCAACCACCTTCTGGGTGAAAACACTCTTTCCTGATATCCAGCCTAAACCTCCCCGACACAACTTCAGACTCTGTAACTGGTTACCTCAGTGAAGAGATCAATTAGATTCAGAAGAAGTTCCATCTGAAATGCCTATTAAACATCCCAACTCCTTGGAGGAATGGAAAGAGAAAAGAATAGGGGTCTAAATCAGCAGCTTGCTCTTTGGATGTCTTTGAACCGCCTGCTTTGGGGACAGTTTGCTCAGGGGACAAGGCAAATGTCTGAAGGAAAACTCCCAACTGGTGTAGTGAAACTATGGATGTCTAAGCCTCAAATGTCCTGCTAAAGCAGGCACTGGCAGCAATTGTCCCAGCTGGGAAAATGTATCTCACTGAGCCCTTCTATGCATTGTATAATATTAATTTCTCATTGATGGAAAAAAGATCTGATTTGACATATTTTGAAGGACAGCATGTGGAACACTCAGGTTCCTGGAACTGAGAACATAGTCTTAGGAAGGTGTGGTGCTGAGAAAGAGAGCTGAAGGAAAAAGCTGCAAGAAAGCTCTGGCAGAAACAAAACTGAACATGAAATTCAAAGGCAAGACTGCCATTCCAAAGGGAATTTCTCATTCCATGAATTACATTAATAAAAACTCTCAGGGTAAAGGGACTTATTTGCTTTTTACAGAAAACACTGTACTTCAAACAAATCTTTCAAAGCACTGGCTGTGTTGAAGGTACCAGACACTGGTACCAGAGACTGAATCTTCACCAGTCTGCCTTTCATTCCAACCAGATGCCATCTCACTTTGAATAATGCATCCTCCAGATACAATAATGATGAGTGCGATTCCAATTTCATTCATCATACTAATTCACATAGTACTGAACTTAGAATATCAATGCAGGATTCTGGAATAAATAGCAAGATTGAATTTAAGAGTGATTTATGCAATTGTGACGTTTTCAGCTGAACTGAAACTTGTTGGATATCTAATGAGAGAAGGAAAAGTTTCTGAAACTTGATCCAAAAGGCAGAATAGCAGAGGCTAAGACTTTTGTTCAGCAGGAGATCAGTTCTGGACAGATATCAAGTATGGGCCCAGCTAATGACAGAAAATACAAATATATCCAGAGATTTTAGCATCTTAATTTAAAATATTTGCAAGCAATAACTTTAGTATACCATTTAGCAATCCAATTTAAATATGGTTCCGCAGGAATAGCTGCCTAGAGAAAACTAAGTTGTGGAGTTTGGAAGAGTCATTTGAAAAAAGGGGGAAGGTGACCTACACTTCTTTCAAAATAAAATGATGGAAAATGATTGTTTAAGAGCCATTTTGCAGCTTTCATGTGCACAAATATCCTCAAGACTCTTCCTTTCTTTTCTGTAGATAAACCTCTTGGTTTTGCATATGATTGCAAAAACAAATACTGAGAAAAGGCAATAAAATTATTTTAAGGTACTTGGTTTTCATTTAATTCCAACAATCACCAACTGTCTAATGTTCATAGAAAAAAAAGTGTACTGTATCCAACTGTCTCCACTCTTCAACATCCATTGCAGCTATAATTTTGTTACTCAACTACCTAAAACACAATTGACAACATCCTTAATGCTAACATGTATGCACTGTTAATTTGCAAAGATATATGTTTTCACATTGCTGAGTAAAACAAAATGACACCAAGTACCCAAGCAAGCAATTCTTTCTTAATTATTTTTATGCTTTATTATTACATTTTATTGTAAATTATTCCATTCCTTCCAGTAATGATTTCAACCTGAGGCTATGGTTTCTTGTCTTTTGTTTTTAAATGTACTTAAAAATTGATTAATAAACTGTATCCATATCTCTCTGTAATTGTATTCTTACTTTCAGGGCATCAGAAGTAGGACAGCTAACGAGAAACAAATGTTCCAAAAGTCTTTAATGTATTTAATGATTCTTATTAATCCTGAAAACTAAAGGAATTGAAAGCAGCACCAGACTGTCAGCTGGACTCTCACTGTCACAACCTGCAAGAACAGACTTTGGTGCCCAGGGCAAAATCTAACAGGTTCCAGAGTCAGGCTCTGTATTTCCTTAGAGGCCAGGACCACTAGAACCTTTTGTAAATTAGATCTCTCTGCATAAGTGGTACTCTGCAAAAAAAAAAAGACCAAAAAAAAGTGGGGTTTTTTCTCATTTCCTGGGCAGAATGCAAAATGCAAAAAAAAAGAGTTCTTTCCTCATAAAGAACTAGTAGGAGCAAATTGAAGTCTGCACATTTTGTTGATTGAAAGACAACAGTAAGACACTTGAAGATTTTGCTGATCCCAGTTAGGAATTGAAGGTAAGAACCTTAGCTTCTAGGAACTCTGCATGGCATCCCAGACTGCATAACAGCTCATGGTTTCAAGGTAATTATTAATGGATTTGAGCATAGCCAGGCACCTCTTAGCACAACCAGGATCTGCCTTAAATCGCAGCACTTCTAACCTGGCATCAGATCAGCACATCTACCACATGGTGTTTACACTGATGTGCACAAGGGACCTAATGGTTCCTAGAAGATAAAGGCTTGTGGTATGTTTGGTGTAATTGGAAAGCAGCAGATGGGTTTGTGTTTCTCTGATTGGGAGAGAAGGGTAATATTTGGCCTAGACTCAGTCACAGACCCTTGAATCTCCAACTGGTCATGAAGGATGGGTGAGTGTGTGGGAAGGAGAAGGGTGGAGTAGCTGGGAAATGACCACTAATGGTTTGACACAGCCCTGAGATGTGATGGTGACAATGTGATTCTGTGGATCATTCCATGCTGGCAAGTTATGTCTTCCCTCAAAGCCAGAGGAGCCTGCTAAACAGATGAACTGAAGCTACCTTTGGCATTAGGCAGTGAAGTGCCTGAGACTGACTATTCGAGCAAAAGATTAAGCACACAGCATAAAACTGTGAGAATAGAAGACATTTCAGCAATGCATTATACAGATACGTAATATTGCATGTGAGAAAAATTCTACTAGACAGAAGAAATCACTTTAAAGAATGTCTCAAGAGAGCATGAATAATTTCTACTGAGTAGAGTGAATTTAACTGGACAAAGTGGCTTTGGCATTTTTTAACTTTGATAATGTCAAAGCCAGACCCTCATCACTTCATGAAACTCTGCCCTCAGGTCCATATTTATAGCTTTCTATGTACAATTGTACTCCTCTGTGAAGTTTTGGTTTGTTATAGTCTTTAAGGACTGCAACACCATATTAAAGAATTACTCTCACTCCTTTGTTTGCTATTTATTTGGCAGTAATTAGATGCTTCATTTGTAGAAGTCCTTAAGAAAAGCCTCTCTGCTGGAGCAGGATTACCTAAGATTTATATCTGTCCTTGTGCAAAGTGTAGAAATCTCCAATGTCTCCACACTAAATCACAGTCTTAAACTTGGATCCCATCCCACTTTCCAACCCTTTGATATTTTTTCTTGTGATCCAGGATAAATGCTGTAGCCATCTCTGAGAAGTAAAAAGGAATGTCTGACACTCATTTACACCAAGCCCAACAGAGGCAGGGGCCTTTGCATGCAAATATGAATGACACCTAAAGTTTGATTATTGTGATTCAGTGGAAAGAAACTTTGGATTTTCTTTTCTCTTTTTCTATTTATACAAGTTTTAATGTGGTCTGAAATCCTCTGCATCAGAGAAGCATTTTAAAAAACAAAACAGATGACAGACAAGTGGGATTCAGCTCCCCTGGAGATGTAAAGAAACTTCTTTCCCAAAATCTGGAAGAATGTCAACAAAGATAGAATGCATATGGGATTTTGAACCTCCACAACAAAATCAGCAGCAGAAATTTTTTTATGGGAATGCAGCACTGGACAGAACTGGAGTTTCAGCTTGCTGATGCCAAGTGCATTAAGAAATCCTGTGAAGAGCAAAGACAAAAAATAGGCAGTTTGAAATGCCATTTGCAAGGTGCTTGGCTTCTGTGTAATGCAAATAGTCATATAAAATATGCAGGAATGTGGTTTTTTCAGGTTTGAATGGGAAGAGGAAATTGATTTACAAATTCTGACTGGAATAGGAAAATAGGAAACTTAGAGCAAGACTAAAGACAAAGCAACTCCCTGCACTCCTGTGTGGAGTGTATACTGCATGTAGCCGCCTCTTTCTGTGGGAACTGCTTTGACTTTTGTGCTATTACAACATAATCAAGGTGCTCAACAGTGCAATTAAATTCTAGGAATTTCGCTCTTTAGTGATCCTCAGATTAGTATAATCTTCTTCTTGGTTGTTCTTGGGCAACTGGCCTTTCAGGACTTTCAGTGGTGTGCCTTCAAAGGGCCTTTTATATTTGTGGAGGGGTGGAAGTCGGCTCTGCTCAAGGTGAGCTCTCCCTGTCTGTGGTAGTCTGTGCTTCACACAGGTGTTCCCTTCTGGCTTTCAAGAAATCTCAGCCCTCAAGCTTTCAGGGAAGCCTCTAAGTGCAGGGTGTGGGTAGAGGATTTTCTCACAAATTATCCTGGTTCCCATCTTCATCTGTGGGGCCAAACAAAGAGAAAAATCTTCCTCTCGTTTGCGGAAAAATGAGAGAAACTTGACCACGCCCATATGCACAGAATTTCCATGGCCCTGAGCAAGAGAGTATGAAACTGTCCTAACTCAAGGACAAAGCAGTAGATGCTACACATAAACAGTATTTATGGTACCAAGATCTGAAATACACCTTCTTGATTCTGTGATAAGCTTTTAAGAAAGCTTTGTTCTTTATCTTCATAGGTCTTGATGCCTGTTTGGTCAGTTGTTTTTCTGCTTGATGAGCTTCCCTATGAAAAAAAAATTAAACACTTTTTCCTTTTTAAATTTAAAAAAGCATAGATGCTCAGCTGTTTCAGGCACAATCTGTTTGTGTAAGGAGTGTGTGATTTTCTTCTGTGGTTTCCATGGGCTTGTACTTCTAAAATATTTTCAGAATTAAATATGCTATGGAGTAATTCTGAGGCTCTGTGTGAAAGCCACATTAGATCATCAAGCCTACTTCTAGGCAACAAAGCTGAGTTTGTCCCCACAGAGAAGATATACAAAATAAACTTGTTTTACATTGGAAGTTGGTAAAAAGACCAAAAATTTTTTTTTTCTCCTAGTTAAACCTATGTAAATCACTTTCATATCAAAGACACTAACATGCAAGCATAGATTTCCATAATAAGTGAGAACGAGAAAAGAAAAAAGAATACAATTTTTACTCTTTGTACTTAAGAAGGATTGCATTAATTCCTTTTGTATATTCCAGTAGCTACAAACTAAGATGAAAAGTATAACCAGAGGCAGATAATGTCCCCTCTCTCACAGGGAAAGAACAGTAAACTACATTTCTACTGGAACATCTATTTAGTCCCACTCAGGTAAGGCTGCTGCTTAGGGCTGGCTCCCCCGGGTTCACCCGATCTCTGCTGCAAAGCTGCTGGAGGTTTAGCAACAGTAACACAGAAAGCCTGGCCTCCTCCCTCTGCTCCTACGGCAGAGAATAAATATTCAGATTTAAAGGGCAGCCCGGCCTCACGGTGCCACTTGGGGCCGTGGCAAAGCAGGACCCTGTGGTACAGGAAGAATCACAAAGACAAAACTTCACTGGAGCCTTCCAAGAATTGTCACCTGGGACTGGGAAGAGGTCAAGTTATAAACCTGGGGCTCTTTGCAGAAAGGTGTGCAAAGGTGAGTGCAGATGTAAAAACCATGAGAAAGAAGAAATGTTGTTGGAGGCAGAGAAAATTCATCTTGAAAGAGAAAGCTGAAATAATCTAGATAATTCCCTGCAACCATTACTGGATTTTTCCTTCACTCTTTGAAAGTTCAGTTCAAAGTAAAAGAAGTCCCTAGGTAGGTTTTCCTTTCTCTGAAGATTCTGTCTCATTTAAGAGCCTGGGTTGAGCAGCTCCAGTTGTGAGTTTCTTCAATTTTTAGTGTTTTTCTGTGCTCACCCTGTCAGACTCATTGCTGTTGCTACACAAAGAGCATGGAAAGAGTAAAGGCAAAAAAATTCCTAACCAAGTTTTCTAAACATACCATGTTGTGAAGAGGCATCAATCACCTCCTTTCTGTACTAACAAGTTATTAAAAAAAGAAAGTGCTCTGCTGGAAGCAGATAAAAATGACACTTTTTAACTGTCTCACTTGTTCCCACAGTGATTCTTACATTTATGGGGGACATCTGCTACAAAGAACGAAAAAAATATTTTACTGTAGGCAAAGAAGAGTCTGGAAACAAAATCATGTCTTAAAATCTAAACCTAAACTTTCTTTAAATTGTACTTCAGTAAAAAATAACAGCCAGGATTAGTAAATTAAACTATATTCCAATTGAAAATAATCAAATCAGAACAAGTCCAACGAGAAAATTGAAAATGCAGCACTTAGATCTTAAGAAACACGTTTAGTCTAACTGAAGAGATAGCAGGAAGTGATCAGCAAACTCAGGAGTGTGATTTCCTTTGTAAATAATTTCTAGGTAGAGATCTGGCCAGTGCTTTGTGTTCTCCTACCGGCAGAAGCCTGAAGCAGGGGGGAAAAATTAACTAGCCAGGAGCAGCATAAAAAAATTAACTATGACAAGGTGAGCTAATTAGCAGATGCTATCAAGACAGAGTGATAAGATGAGATTAAAGACATCTTCAAGCCACTTCCAGGCCTCTCCCTTCTGGAGAAGTGGCTAGGAATGCATAGCGGTTTCATTACATCCTTGCTGTGGGCAGCCAAGGCAAAACTGAGTGCAACCTCTCACATTTTCCAGGAGACTGAGCAGAAGAGGGTATTCTCTTGCTCCCCCATCCTCACATCATGCCTGCTGCACAAAGGAATGGAGGGGCACGGGAAGGGTGTCACACTGCCAACATGCTAATATTTAGGTTTTGAGAGAAGCTGCTTGTGTAGGATGTACTTTACCTCACAGATTTAATCCTCTCTGTCTAGCTAAAATTAGCTTATGCTGAGCATTTAATGAAACTTTCAAAGAATTGTGTTTGCCCCAGAGTAGAGGCACAGGTGGAAAAACGTGACTATGGCTGAGTACTGTAGCACAACGCGGGAGAAACTTGGAACAGAGCTGAGCTCACCCGGCTCCCAGCTTTGTCCTCTGCCTGCAGAGGCTCCAGCCACAAAATTACATAGGAGTGCTTTGAACATAAGGCAATGCCCAGCCCTTGGAAGGGGACCCAAAAGGGGGCTCAGGAAAGAAGAGATGAAAGGAATAAAGGACAGCTTTCCATGCAAGGTGGCTAACCTAGAGGGCAGCCAGGTTCTGAGACACAGATTAGTTGGGTTTAATGCATTTAAGCTTGCTGCCACAACACACCCCAAAGCCTTTATCTTGATCCACAGCTTTTATGATGAACAATATTTCTCTGGGAAGCAGTAAATACGGTATTTTCCACTTCTCAAGAACTGAACATTTTATGATACTGTAGGCAGAAGGTACTATCTGTTATTAATGTGTCATTTTATATGTAAACATCCCATGCAAGCATATCCAAACTCCATATTTATTATAGACTGGCATTGAGAATGGAAATAAAAATCATACTTGGTCAAACTATGCAAATCCAAGAGATAATGACCAGCATTTTCAGGTTATCCACATGTGACTACACAGATTTTTGCTGGTGTTGCTATAAGTAGGCAAGAGATTTTCTAACAATGCTGTTCACATGTATTTTGCTTTAAAAAATAACAGGAATTAAAGATAGCTCAATAGTAAATTGAACATGTTTTTTATTTGATGAACTAACATTGCAGAGAAAGGTTGATTTTCAATTTCTACTGGTTTTGTGCAAATTAAGCTTTTACCATTAACTATATTAGATTAACATCTTGGGGAGTGTCTTTTAAATAATTTTTTTAAAAGAAGAAAAAAAAAGAAAAATAAAGAAACAGTGTTGGCACAATGATGGCTGTTCTCAGACATAAAACACACACAGAACAAATTGACCAAGGTAAGGAGTGCAGATTAGCGAAGAAAAGTATACATCTGATGATAATCAAGTGTATTTGTTTAATAACGATACTTGCCACTATTACAATAATGACCTAAAGTTCTGAAGTGCTCATTTCCTCCCTGTACTGTTTGCCACTTCAGAAGGTGTGGGTACTGTTGAGAACAGAGGAGATAAGAACGATGGCAGAGATTAAAGGATAACTCAGTCAGGGACCCAGCTGTGGTCAGTGGGACCAGTGAACGGGAAGCAGCTCTAGCAGGACATGATGGGAAGCAGCTGCGGTAGGACTCTCCTGGTGGGGTGGTAGGCAGAGGCTCACTTAACAGTTTAACTCATAGACAAAGTGTGCAAGGTCTTGCATAGGTGATCTTTTGGTGAGTTATCAAGGTGGTTTGCCAGAAGACTCAAGAAAGGGCACTCCAGAGGCTCAACTTTGAGCAGAAGAGTTTGGCCTACGAAAAACAGACTCCTAGAGCACATCCAGAATCAGAACCTTGGTACTGCGATAAAGCCTGCTTGTGGTTCTCTGACTTCTAAACTCCTGGGTAGCCAAACACTACACCATTCATTAATTTGGATACTGAACAAGAAGTGGCTCACTTCTCTTTCTTCTCAAGCAATCCTTTCTACCTAGACGTCTGACAAAGGTGTGTTTGACATACAGGGAAGCTTTGGGGAGAACCAAAACACAGGACTTCCCTCATGTGCTGAAGCACTTGTGTTTCCTTAAGAACTTGACATGGGTTTAGCCCCTGCCCCCTCTCCCCAGCTTTATCCTAAGGAGATCCAAGAGAATGCACAGATGGCAATGGACTGGCACCCACCTTCGGCCTGGAGGAGACTGAGGGGACACATCATCGCAGTTACAGCTCCCTGACGAGGGAAGAGGAGGGGCAGACACTGATCTCTGCTCTGTGGTGACAGAGTCTGAGGGAACGGCCTGAAGCTGTGTCAGGGGACGTTTAGGTTGTACACCAGAAGAAGGCTCTTCTCCAGAGGTTGGCTGGGCACTGAACAGGCTCCCCAGAGAATCGCTCACAGCTCCAATCCTGACAGAGTTCGAGAAGCGTTCGGACAATGCTCTCACCCCATGGTATCTATCCTGGGGTGTCCTGTGCAGGACCACGAGCTGGACTCTGATGATCCTTGTGGGTCCCTTCAAACTCAGCATATTCAGTGATTCCGTGGCTCCCCGCACCCTTCCGAGACACACGCGGCCCAGCGCCAGCAGGGTGGTCTCCTCCCCGCGTCCCCCCTCCCTCGCCCTCAGCCGCGCCGGGCGGGGCGGGCCCGAGCCCCCTCCCCGCGGGCCGCAGCCCCCGCCGTCACGTGCTCGCCGCGTCCCGCCCCCGAGTGTCCCGGGGCGCTCGCGGCGCGCTCCGCCCTTCGGCAGCGCGGCGGGTCGCAGTGCGCGCGGTCCGCCACAGCCGCGCCGGCGGAGCGGGACGCGGGCGCTCTGTGAGGTGAGGGCGCGGCGCGGGCGGCGGGCGGCGGGCGGCGGGCGGCGGGCGGCGGGCGCGGGTCCGTGCGCGCTCGGCGGCGGCGGCGGGAGCTGTGAGTGGGGCTTTGTGTGCGGCGCCCACCTGCTCCCGCCTCCGCCGCCCGGCGCGGAGCTCCGGGAGCTGCCCCGGAGCGGGGAAACCTTTGAGGGGCGCAACAGGAGGGAACTTCTCCCTTTTCTTCGCCGGGCGCTGCCGGAGCGCCCCGTTTTCCCGGTGTGGGGGAGCGGGGAGCAGCGGGGGGACGCAGCCCGTGGGTCGCTGCCGCTTGACTGTTTATTTTCATTTACTCTGTGTTTGGTTTGCTTTGTTTTGTTTTCCTCTCAAGATGCGTGGCGGGCAGTGACAGCTGCCCGCGGGGGTGAGGGATGGCACCGCCGGTTCATTGCCCCGGGCTCTCGCAGGTCCCTCGGCCCCGAGCGGAGCCGCCCCAGGGTCCCCGGCAGAGCGGGGCCGTGCCGGTCGCGGGGCGCCCTGACGGAGTGAAATCCTCCTCCGGGGCCCCTCAGAGCCCTCCCTCCGGGCAGAAGGGTGGCCCCGGCTGTCCCGGTGGGTTTGGTGGGAGGGCAGGGTCACTGCCGGGCTCCGCCGGTTCCGCTGCCGGCCGTGGATCCCCGTACCCTGCGGGCTCGCTGGGGGTTGCTCCTTCCTATGGCAGCGCAGGCTTAAAAGATCCAGGTTTTCTGTCGCTCTTAAAAATAAATAAATAAATAAATAAATAAATAAAAATTTAAATAGTCTGCTTTATGAATAGGATGGAGTTTAATCGGGAACCTGTGCTTCTAACTTCTCACAGGGCATACGAAAGATTTATCTTCCTCTTGCACAGCGTTTGGCAGCACAAGCCTTCTGCAGTCTGCTGTCGCCACTTGTGACATTCTTAACTTTCTGCTTGTGAAAAGAGTAGGCTTTAACAGTGTTGCAGGATCTCTAATGAATTCTCCTGTTTGCTTCTATAACGAGTATGAATGTGCTTGCTACAGCACTGATATAAAACACTTCTAGTATACTGCTACTTCCGTAGAAGTTGTAGTGTCTTTTTTCCTCTTTCTTCTCATCTGCACTAGCAGGTTGTAGATTAGCTGTGTGATTAAAAAAAATAGATCAATGCCAAAAATTTCACATATGTCATGTTAGAAAGGTTTTCTGATGTCCTGGATTAATAAGGAGTAACTGAATTTAGTAAATATCTGTCAATGACCTGCTTGGCTCCTGTCTTAGGACACTCATGGAAAGCTGTCAATGAGATTTTATTTACTAATAGAAGAATTGAATCATGGCCATTTGAGCCAGAATGAAAGAGCATTTTGAGTAGAACAACACATCATATGAGCTCAGGGTTCTCTTGATTTGAAGCCAAGCTCAGTGCCAATAAGTCACTGTGCAGTAGCAGACACCCGTCCTTCCAATCTCTAAAAATATTGTCCCTATGTTATTCTTTTCCCCTTCCAAGAATGCATCTGCTAGCAAGGCAATAAAATGCTACCTCCTCCCCTCTATTTCACTGAACCAAGAGATGGATAACATCAAGTGAAGAAGAGACTAGATGGAAGGCTGCTCATCTCATGAAGTGATGTAAGCATTTCATCACTTGCTTGCCTCATCTCTTCCTTTCATTGTTTTGTTGTTTGTTTTTTTTTTTGTGTATGTTCAATTTTCCTTCTTTCTCTCCCTGAAAACTTCATGCCTTTTTTGAGGGAGAAGCAGTGATTGGAGAAACATGAAAGCTAGTTCTTGTGTAAGATGTTGGTAATTTCTAAATCCTGCTGCAACAATGCCCTAATCACATTCCTTTTGGGAGCTAATTGTGGTCTAGTTCTTTTTGCACAGGGATAGGGCGTGAAATAAATATAGAGAAAAACCAAAACAAATGAAACTAGAACAAACAGATTCAATGCTTCAGTGCCTTGCTTAATGGCAGATTAGACTTACTAATTTTTAGTAGAGTACTAAAAATTCCAAGGTAGAAGCACAGCAATCCATAACATCTTCTGGGTTTATAGATTTGAGCAGCTGGCTCCTGCTGTGTGTGTACCTCTTGCATGTCTGAGAAGCCTCCCTGCTTGCCAGCACTTTTTGGAGCTGCTGTCTAGGTGCCTGTGCATGCATGCAGGTGATAGCTCTGTATTTGAGGTAGCTTGGGTTTTGCTTCCAGAATTGTCAATCCTGGCTGCTCCTTATATTTAGAGTCATCTGACCATGGGCTTTAGGGATCAGAGGAAGTAATGCAAACAAGTATAATTCTGGTAATATGTTAGAGCACAGCTTGTCAGTGTCCAGATGTCAGAGATATACCAGCCTGCTGAACTCTGGGAGCAACTGAAGCTCTCTCTGGCACTGTGGACTAGCTGACAGTGCAGGTACTTGCCAAGGACTACAGGAGTGGAAGCACACAGCAGTGAAAGAATGCATCTTTCTCTTGTGTTGAGCCCTGAAGAAGATGGCCAGTAACACCCAGAGGTGATAGTGGCGGTCAAGTGTGCTGAACTTGAGATGGTCACATCTTAGGGAGAGCCTCATGGTTAGTGCGTTTTGCTGGTAAGTTTTAGGTCCTGACAAGTTCTTCCTCTGCAGGCAGAACTTGCATTTTAGATGAATGCTCTAGTAGCTTATGTACATTTTCTAAAGCTGTCATAGTCTTCTTTTGGTTTTCTGCCTGGAAGCCATTGACAGTACTGAAAATTCTGTAAAACAAGATGGATTTTTTTTTTTTTCCCCTCCCACACGAATCTGTTGGGGGAATGGGTAGAGGAGAGAGAAAGCCAAATTTGTTCAACATTACAACACGAAAAGAATTTGTATGCTGCCTGTGACTCTGTAACTTCAGTAGCTGAGAATGTTCCATTTATTTTCTCTCAACTTCTGAGAGTTGGGGAGCTGCTGTTAGTTCTTGCAGGTATCTGACTTCCCAAAGACACTTTGGAACACCCTGAAATATCTCTGCAGAGTTTTGACACTCAAGTACTTCCTGAGGACCTTGTTTACAGCTACCTGCCTGAGATACACCAGCATGTTAACTCTATGGAATAGATGAAGATTCGTAAGTCTGTGAAGGCTGGGAGAAGTATCTTAAACACTGTTCCAATATTTATACAGCATTTAGTGCTGCTGCTATTGAATATGAATTTTAAAAACCTGAATAAAATCAGAAAAAAATCACTTGATTATCATTAAGATCATGGAATCACAGAATGGCTGAAGTTTGAAGGAACCTCTGGAGATCATCTAATCAAACCCCTCTGCCAAAGCAGGTTCAGCTAGAGCAGGTTGCATAAGATCGTGATCCGGAAGGTTTTGAATATTTCCAGAAAAGGAGATTCCACAACTGGAATCTCTGAGCAGCCTGTTCCAGTGCTGTCTCCCTCAAAGTAAAGAAGCTCTTCCTCATATTCAGATGAAATTTCCCATGTTTCAGTTTATGTTTGTTGCCCCTTGTCCTGTCTCCAGGCATGCCTGAAAAGTGTCTGACCCCATCCTCCTCACACACATCTTTAAGATATTGGTAAGCATTTATAAGATCCCCCCTCAATCATCTCTTCTCGAGGCCAGACAAACTGATCTTTCTTAGCCTATCCTAGTGAGAGTGATGCTCCAGTTCCCTAACCATCTGTGTCCCTCCACTGGACCCTCTCCAGAAGTTCCTTGCCTTTCTTGAACTAGGGAGCCTGGAATGGGACACAGCATTCCACATATGGCCTCACCAGGGCAGAGCAGCAGAGCCTCCTTCAGCGTGCTGTCCACACTGTTCCAAAGCACCCCAAGATACCATTGGACTTCTTGGCCACAGGGATGTACTGCTGGCTCATGTTTAACTTGTTCACCAGGACTCCAGGTCCTTCTGGACACAGCTGGATTCAGCAGACTAACCTCTAACCTGTGCTGGTCCTGAGCCTGACTTTGTTAACATCATGAGGTTCCTCTCTGCCCACCTCTCTAGCCTGGCCGGGTCTCATTGAATGGCAGCATAGATACCATTCCAGAAATATCACTTACCAAATGTAGGTGTTAATCTTGCTGGTGTCTTGCTAGTTTATAGCATTGAAAGTCTTCCAGAATATAAAAAAATTGAATGTTTAGTGCTTTTTCTTGAAGGTTGGAAACACATGAAACTCTCAATTTCTGAATAATGTTAAAAAAGATGTTTGGTTTTCATCAGCTAAAGCATTTACCCAAGAACTTGATAGCTGAGTAGGGGAGCTGTGTTATCAGCATGGTCTCTGAAGGTACTTCTAGATTAAAGTAGTTTCCAGTAGGATACCCTTCCAAGGTGTTTGTGGGAGTGGGGCTTGTCAAGTATCTTAGGTAGATTGCTTTGATGTTCCTGTCTTTCTAATTCCACCTCTAATAGATGACTGCTCTGCCTTAGGCTATTTCAGAATATTAATCCATAAAGCCATGGATTAATATTTTGAAATCTCTTCATAGATTTAATGTTGCAACTGTATAGTTTGTTGTGTTTTGATTATTCTGAGGAATATCAAGTTGAATGGCTGGTAACAGAATACTAGGAAGGAAGTATAAACAAGTACTAGCTGTTGTATCCATGTGGGTTTCTCATTTAAGAAATGACATTTCAGAAGTGGTACTCTAAGGCATTTTTCTCTATTGCTAATTGTAGCTTGATGCTTTATTTCCAATTAAGCACTCAACTCATCCAGTTGGACTAGATATTGAATGTAGAAAAGTCTTCAGGACTGCAGTGGGTCTTATGCATGATCAAACTAAAGAAGATGGTCTCAAAATTAAGGGCCATGCAAGGGTGAGTGTGCACTTTTGTTTTAGAGACAGGAAGACTGAAGGCAGAGAAAGAGCATCAGTATGTCCCAGTTCATGCAACAAGTCTTGTCTTTTTTGTTGTGCCTGGTGTGTGTCGATAAACGCTTCCAGACAAAAGAATGGGAGAGGGACTGGAATAAAATTGTATGTAAGGGTTGAACAACAAATTTACCTGGGCTTAACTGGAGTTAGAATTTTGCCCAGAGTCTTGTCTAATATGCCAAGTAAACAAATCAGGGCAATGTCACATTTTGATTTTCCTCTAACCTGCTCTTGTTCATTGTGTATAAAGCCTTGTTGGTGCTAGCTTTCTTCTGGCTGTCTAGAACTGCCTTTTAATACGCTGTTTAAACAAACTGCACATATCCCTACGTCAACCATCGTGCCTGGGCTGTATTGGCTGTATGGCATCCTGAAAGGGTGGTACTGCTTCAGCTGATTCCATTAAAATAAAGTTCAACATTTGCAAATTCTGAATATCAAAGCATGTGTAAGAGTGAGGAGTTGATACAAAGTCTCCTGGAGAGAGGAGCCATAGCTGTAGATTTGTTAGAGTTGCAACATCCATGGTGCTCTAACTTCTGGGCTCAGACGCTTAAATTTGTACAGTTCAGCACATCCTTGCCAGTGATTTGTGAGCAGATAGAGGGAATGCACTAGGTTACCCAAGGCCCTTGCTATCTCTGATGTCTGGTTCTGTTTAGAGTGGGATTAACTGTATATAAATCACTCCCACTCTTGTGTGGTGCTTGGGCTTCTCAGTGCATTTTTCAGTGTGTTTTCATTAGTAAGTAATAGTAGATTAACCAAGCCAAGAATTATTTGTCTTTATAGGTAACATTGAATTTATAAAATTCTATTCCATTTGACTTTTCCTATGATAGGAGGGTGGGATACTCAAGATGGAAAAACTGAGTTGTGCTGATAAAGAGTGGGGAAATGTTCCTGTAGCTTTTGGTCACATCATACATGCTTCTCTGATTTGGCCTGAAAAGTGGAAGAATATGCTCAGCTGGATGGAAATAGGAAGTAGTCAGGGGAGGTGGAGTGTTGAGTGGATTTCTTTTTTAGGACAGAGTGGACTTGCTGCATTTATGTGGGAGCAGCTGAAGGGGCTGAGCGATGGCTAATGTCTCCAGGCAGTATTGTGACTTTGGCAATATTAAAGAGCAGCTTGCATTGAGGACATTCTTGGTGTTGGAGGGTAGGTCAGGGAAGCTCAGGGACGTGAAGCATTTATGAAGTTGGATACTGAAGGTGATCAGCAGAAGGGATGCATTAATTTTGATGTCTGGCTGCTTTGCAGTGCTGGCTGCTGCTAGGCTGTACTTCTGGGTCAGAGCTGGGCTTGTGGTTTAGAAAGTGATCATCCGGAGGGTAAATGATGGTGTGCTTTGGGAGAAGATGCTTCTGGGGCCCCTTATTTTCCCCGTGAGAGTAGGTGTAGTCACACAAAGGAGGTTGTAAGTGTACAGCAGACTCTTTTTTCATTTCCCCCACACCTCCATGTGTGTTTCCAGATCTTGCCTAGAGTCTGTAAATCTTTCCTGTAAATTTTCAAGGTTGTAAATGTTTTTTTGAAGTGTTTTTGGGAGGGGAAGGGGAAATTAGTTGAAACATTAGTCATGCTTTGCTGCCTAAGAGCTCTGTGTGAGATGAAGGCTTCTCAGGGTATTCTGAAAGAGGTGTAAGATTTTTGACACCTAAATTGATTGAATTCAGCACTTATCAGTGAAGAGTGGCTCATTAGCATGAACACTGTGTATAATATATGGTTTTACTGTAAACTTCGAGTTTTGTTTAGGGAAACAAAGTGTTTTCCGTGTTGCATCACAGGATTTTGGTCCCTTCAAGGAGTTAATTGTAACGTTGTTTGAAAGGCCTTGCTCAGATTTTAATGCAATTTAATGAAAGGGAAAAAAATGTCAGTACTGTTGTTTACTGTGGTTTGCACAAATCTCACTATAAATCAGCAGGGAAGATTATCCTAATCTGTTCACTACATTTAGACCTAAAGATTGTATTGTGTTTTAAAACACAGTTGCAATGAAATTATTGAGGCCAAAGATTACCACCACTTCAATGACTCTTGTTTTAGCTAGATAGGTTTACCACCTGTGTACCTAAGGAGATTTTTTGATGCTTGTATTCCTCAGGGCTGTTTGTTGACATTAAGTTAAAGATGAGATAGAGGACTAGATATTTAATTTTGGAGCTAACGGTTAAAAGCGTGTGATCAGCATTAGCTGTTGAGCACTTATCTCCTGCTAACTTGCTGCAGCTATAAAATGACAGTGCTCAGTATTTTTACCATGTTCATTCTGAAAGTGGAGAAATGCCACTATTAGTAAAAATTGCTTCTTGTTAATACCTGTGATGCATTGCAGAAATATTGTTTTGAAGTGTCTTGATGCTCCCTGGTGAATTTCTAGTAGTCACTTCCTATCTTGTAAACCAGGAGAGTAATTTTAATGGCACTTCCTTTATCTCCCCTCTGGCAAATGAACAGTTGTCATAAAGCTCTGCCCAATCAGGATGCTGACCTCTTTTTGCAACAATTCCAATAATTACACCTCTCTGAGAGGGGTCTTCCTCCTTTAAACAATGACAAGAAAAGGCAGCCTTCACCTCTGCATTTTTATTTCTACAGTTGAAGGATTATGGGCATTATGATACACAAACCGTAATCTTAATATTTGTGTTTTAACTACATCGTATGGGAAAAATACAGAAAAGCACACTAAGCTTAGGAATGCTGTTTTTGTGTGCTTAAACATGCTTTTTTAATTATGCTGAGGATTTGAGTTTCACATTCTGTGTATAAAATGTGCTTCTTCCTTTCTCACAAGAGGGAGAGTAATGTATTAGGAGTGCTTGCAAAACTTGTTAATTAGACTCTCCTACAGGTTCCTCAGAGAAAAGGGTCCAGCTTTGCAGCTGCTCCGTGTACCTACAAGGAGTTTTTGTCTCTCTCACAGCCTTGTAGTTGAGCATTTTTTCTTCCTTGGGAGCTATAATAAGCTTATAAAAAGCTTCCGTAGGAGCCAAAAATGCTGAGGGAGTGGGAAGGGGAAAGACAGCCTACAGCAGACAATACTTTGGCAATCTGTATGTGAGGAAAGATTCCTTGTTTTTAATTCCCTGTGCACAGGATTTATTTATACTTCATTAACCAGTCCAATTAAACAGTTTACTTTTTTTAGTCAAAGTATATATAAGTTATAAAATACAAAGTCCTATTAAGTTTTGGGTTTTGTGGGATGTTGTGTAATGCTTTAAAGTTTCTATACATTGTTGCTTTTTTCATAAAAGTTTGGGGGTTGTTTGGTTTAGTTTGATTTGAGGTTTTTTTGCTGGTGCGGTACTCAAAGAAAGTTAGGTGAGTAATGATATTTGTCTTGTCTGTACCCTGGCATTTGTGGTTCTCATCATCCTCGATGTTACTAGAGGATAATTTAAGAAATTGTTGGGCTCTTGCTGAGGTTCAGGCTTCTTTACAGTCCAGGCTATGACAGCTGATGTGCAATTTAAACACTTTTTCAAAAGTTTGGGTAGGTGTGGCAGAAACAAAGTGATATCCTTTTCTCATAGCAATCTGAAATAATTCCTTCTTTTTGATTGTTCAGTTATTATTTTTTAACATTTTAATTTATTTTTTTGCTGTTTTACAAATACTCCACTCTATCCAGGAAAAACCGAAGAAATTTTCACCTAGGTCAGGGAGTAAAAAGGTTCTGCAAAATCTACTTTCCCCCTTTTTTTTTTTTTTTTTTCTTTTTTTTTTGGCTGCTAAAGAATTAAATAAAATACCACAAACCCATTCTCCTTGTGATTAAACTCAAGAATTTTGAATGAAACCCCTTGTTCATTTACCTGGATGCAGTCAGGGATCTGACATGCCTTGACAATGACTGCTTAATTAGAGTCAGAGTAATGTAATTCAATTTAATGATTTTTTAACAACTTAAAGAATTACCCCATACAGATTACCTGCTATTACCTATTGGAGAGGTGTAGCCTATGGGAAATGTGTTTCTGTGTATGGGAATTTTTTTTGTAATTTCTTTTTTTCAAGACATGTACTAGAGTTTGTCTTAAATGGCTGTCAGATAAATATGGGGTTGAACTAAATAACATGTTTACTTAGCAGTGATTGCTATTCCTGAATGGTAGTTAGAATTGTATTTTGTGGAAGCATTCATATACATATATATATTCTACTAACCGTGTGCTGTGTAGTTGGGTTTTTGAACCTCATAGTTGAGGCATTATGTAGAACATAGCAAATTGCCTTTAATAATGAGATGTACTTTTATGAAGCAACTGAATCTCACTTTGATTATCAAATTGTAATCTACTGTTTCTGAAGAGTGAAGTGAAACATAGTGACCCTGCATGACCTATTTGAATTTATGCTTCAGTCCCTATTTCAGTAATTTATTTATCTGACTAGACTTGTAAAACTTCTACTTTTTTTTTTTCTAGGGTGGAGAGAGGAAGTTTATACAGCTGAACATCCTTAACTTTAAACTATTCCTTCAGAAAGAATTTGTATAGCAGCTAAAACTTTAGATGAAAGCAACTATTTCAGTAAGCATACTGTAAAACGAGAAACAGGGAACATTTTTGCCTTGGTGCATTTGCCAATCCAGATGTTCCTCCCTCATTAAGATTTTGTGCTGTGCATTAAGAAAAAACACCTTGCCATGCTACTTTAGTGTGCTGCTCACCATTATGGTGTATTGGCAAGGTGTGGTATCACTAAAGCTTCCCGTATAAAACTTTGCTCTAGATACTCACTCTCCTCTGTGAGAGTTTGCAGCTTGTTTGTTAGGTGAGTTGTATGTGTTTGTTCAACTGCTACTTTCCTTCATATGAAAGGGAGGAAGGGGGAGCGCAACTGTGATAGTGCACTGCCAAATTACAAGCAACTATGGATCTTAAAAACCCACATTCAGTTCCTTTTGGGGAAGAATCCAAAACAATTCTTCCAGCAATAACCTCTGTCTTGCTCAGGCAATTCTGTCTGCTATGTTGTGTTGAGCTGTCCCAGTGTGTGTCCTGCATGGCTGAAGTACAGTTTTCAGTTTGGTTAGGGGTTAGATTTGTGCATAGAATAATGGTGGTACTTCTGCTACCCAGTGCAGACCTGTGGTGATAGGATGGTGGAGTTTTAATGAATGACTGCATGCTTAATTATGATTTTGCCACTTTACAAGTGGCAAATGTCCTGATGATAATATTAAAGTAGGAGGTGGTCAGAGGAATCTACTCATGTATGAACATGTTGGTGATCTAAGTATGTGGAGATGTTAGTATCACATGATACACAGTTTCATTTTTGGTAAACATTTGTTTTGTTGTTCAGTGGTCAGATTTAGGCTTATTTCTGAGTTTAGAGAAACAGTTAGAAAATTTCCTTTAAGTGGCTGTTAATAATTTTTTAGAGCTTGAGGGCTAAATCCTCAGAGAGTGATAGAGATATGCAAATTCAATTGTGATTTGCCTGCCAGTGAACTGCATGGTATCAAGTTGGAATCTTACTTTCTTTCTTTTTTGTTTAGATATTGAAGAAGAATAAGAAGCTCCTCAAAAGTTTGGAAGGTTGAATGTGATCAGCATGAAGAGCTTAAAAGCAAAGTTCAGGAAGAGTGACGTAAGTACTTCTGCTCAGTTTGACTGCTGGTTTTCATGCTGGAAACAAGTTCTTCACTCCCACCTTGATAAGCTTGTAGGTTAATGAATTACAGAGAAGAAAGCACAAGGCAACAGCTGAGTACAGTATGGAGTAAGCTGTTTCTATTTGCAGAGCCATTATCTGTTATGCAAATTAACAGTGTTTTACTACCTTGGTCCCCATAGCTGAATCAAACACGTCTGTGGGGTCTGCAGAACTTCTGTTAGATTGTGCTGCCCAGATTGAAACTTTGTTCCAGGTTTAGGATTAAGCCTCGTAAGAACTTTGCTACCCAATCATATTTCTGTCTAAGCCTAATACCTTTCTTATCAGTATGGTGTTTGAGCACTTAACGTAATGTCTCCTCAGTCTGTGGCAGGGTTTCTATGTCAGCAAGAATACAGGAACCAGCTGAGCAATTAGGGCAGCTGTGGTTTATCAGTTCTAGTGTTGCAGGAGGGGTGGATATGAGGCTTGAGCAGTGAGGAAGGGAGACATAAATGTGGAGGTTCTCAGGAGAATCTCCAGAACAGCATTTAGGGAGACATTAGGTTGCACATAATCTTGCTTGCTGTAGAAGTATTGATGGAGACCCAGACTTCGACGTGTGTAGTAAGCAATACTTCCTTTGGAACAGTGGAGCTGCTGTAGTCTAGTCCTGTTTTTGTCCTTCTGTTCCTACTACTACTCATTCCAGGTTTTTTGTGTTGCTAGTAAGAAGTCTGTAAAATAGGTGAGTTTGTGTTTAGTTGACTTTCCAGGTACGGTAAGAATTTATAACAAATCTTCATCATCTGTGGAGAATGTAGTGTTTCATTCTTCATCCTAAGTTTTTGTGTCCTTTTAGGAGAGGTAATGTATTGTTTGTCATTGCCAGGTTTGCGTAGGGTCCTGGGGCAGCGCGTTGGATGAAGATGCGTAGGTTTGAAAATGGAGTGTCTTAAGAAGTTTTGATGTTCATGAGTAAAGTTACACAGTGCACTCAGTGGGTGTTTTGATGGAAAGATAGTCTCACAGCACATTGGAGTAACATGTCTTTAGTGTGCCTGTAATGCACATCGTCAGCTGCAGAAGGTAGAGTCACTGTTGTGGTGCAGATGTGCTGGCTACTGCTCAGAAGGCTGTAGGTTACTATTTGGTTAGCATTTGGCACAGCTGCTGAATTGGCATCCTTGCAGCAGCGCTGGTGGATGCTTTGCTCCTTCAGTATAGCAAGAGGTAATTCTTAAAAGACTATCTCTATAAACAAGCTAAGTAAACCAACCTTTGCTTTCTAGAATATTCCAGAAATACTTGAATTTTAGGTGCAGAGGGAAACACTTTTCACTATTTAAGCAGTATTTGGTTTTGCAGGTCACCGGACTGAATCAAGCAGTGGCACAGTGTCTTGTGCCACTTCACAACTAATAAAAATAATATCACAGGTCTCTGGTGTCCTGTGTCACTGAACTTGCTTTTCAGTTTAGAACTGCTAAAGTTCCGTGGTCAGACATTGCTCCTGTTACAACAAGCAGCAGCAATTGCTATTTTGAATTCACCTACACCACTAAAACTTTTAATAGGCATCTGCTTGGGTAATGAGATTGGTCTGTTGCTAATATATGAACACACTTGGAAGTTAGGTGTGCCCATGTGTTAGAATGACTTCATTCACACTTTTATCCTGCTTGGCTAGGTTGCTTCTCTAGAGCAAAGGCTAAGTGACATGTGTGATGAAACCAGACCTTGCTGTAGGAGTTCAGCCACTGTCGTAAATCGCACTGCATCTCTTACTCCTTACTTATCCAGCCCTGATGACTTGTGTGCACCTCTCCCCAAAATCAAGGGCAGTCTGAACGTAATTGCTGTTTTGATACTGCTGCTGTCTACTGGCTGGAGACAAGGTTGACCGCAAAGGATTTTTCAGATACCTAAAATTTAGATCTCCAGCTCTAAGAGCACAGCAGTCTAAATCCATGACAGTCTGGTTTCCTCTGTTTTGAAGCCAAGCCTTAGGGGCATAATTCAAGGCAACCAACAGGAGCTGTCCTATATTTTGTGCAAGATAAGCAAGGAAAATAATCCTTCTCTTCAGTTTCCAGAAGCTGCTCATAATTACAGTTTTTGAGGAGGAGAGAAAGGATGTATTTTTAATGGGAATTCATTTCAAGTCATGAAATGTGGTAGCTGCTTTTGGATTGGAGATGAAAGTAAAGTCAGAAGGGATGGACTGAGTATTTTTCTCATTCCTCCCTAAAAGAAATTTTTAATGTATTGTATTTTAGAATTGAAAATGTCGTGAGGTAAGGAAAAGTACCCTTGTCTATAACTTCATTGTTAGCATTAGAAAATAAGGAGTGGGGAGAGTAGGAGGTAAGTCTTCAAGATGTGCATGAGAAACAGGAATTACAAACGCTTCTTCAGCAGTAAGGCTGATAATATAAAACTCTGTGCCGGAATGAAGACCATGAAGGAAATTTCACTGATGTATTGAAGCTCTCTAGACTTTCCTGCAGTGGCTGAATTGAAAATAAGTATAACTGCTGATATTAAAGTATATTTCTTGGTGTCCCTGCCAGAGGGCATTACACCAGTCTTGATGCTTATGAAAGAGATGGCCCTGCTCCCTCTTTTTTTCACATCTTCTCTTCACATTTTGAGGGTATCTGACCTGCAGTGAGCCAGGTCAAGGACAAGAAGTGATGGAAAAATACTTTGTGGGGTGAGTGTCAGACAGGTAACTCTCTGCTCTGTGTTATTGTAGGGTCAGCCCTGGGAATGTCAGTAGGACATTCATTTCTCCAGCTGCTGCTTGGTTTAGTTCCATTGTGAGATCACACCCTGAGAATACTGGCACAAAAAGCACAAGGGTGAGCATGCCAGCAAAGGAGTTGCAGGAGCACACAAGTAAATAAGGCTGCTAATTTCAATTTTTAGCAGGACTGATATAGTCCACATTATGACTCTTAGATAGAAGTGAGATTCCTCACTTCATGCTTTCACTGTATCCCTGTATTTCACCTGATTTACTGTATGTGAAGCCAGCCCCATTAATTGGAGAACGCTTTGTCCTTGACACACTTAATCACTGTGAAATCCTTCCTGGGAGTGACTGTTGCCATGTGAACATGTGTATTTGGAGACAAGGATTGAAATTTATCGCTCTGTCACAAATGACTATTGTCAAAGCATGATGTGTAGTCACAGGAGGATGCTTGTATACTGGGAATCTGTGAGCAGGGTGCCTGGGTGGGAGCAAATGCCAAAACTGGAAGCTAAGCAGTGGATGTGCATGCTTAAGAATGTGTAGACAACAGAAAGTGCAGTCATGTCTTGACAAAGCAACAAGTCTCTTCTGTCTGAGACTCTGTATTTTCTCTACCCTTCTCATCTCTTGCTTCCCCTTATTGAACTCAAAACCTACCATTAAACACATAAAAGCTGACCATCTAAAAGGTTGACCATTTTAATTGTTGCTAGAGGCTATCATATGTACCACTTGAAAAAGTTGCTATAGTAATACCAGGAGCTATCACTTCAGAGCTGAATTTGTTTATACGCAGTCCACAGTTTATTCAAACAATGGAGAATGAATGTCTCTACCCAGTAAGACTGAAGCTCTTCATAGTTTCTGCTTAGAAAGGAAGATTTTTTAAAATTACAATTAAAAATACAGCTCCTGACGTCTTATTAGACCTCTAAGACTTGAGACTAGAGTGTTTTCTGGAGTAACGAGTCAGTTTGTGGCCTGACTTCAAAAGTGTTTAGAATCTTAAACAAAGTAGATTTTCAAATGTGCGAAGATTAGGCCTGTCTAAACAAGTTTTGCCTGTTTCTTAAATATGACAAGATGCTCATCAACATTTTCAGGCACCTACACATATTTAAGTATCTAGCTGTCTGATACTAGGATGATGTAAGTGCCTAAGTGGTTTGTTCAGGTAGATTGGTTTTAAACTATGTTCTTGGTTACTCCAGAAAAGAAATATTGTGTGAAGGCTCTGATGGTTTGGATTGTTTTCACTGTCTTAAGTTTATAGACAAAACCTGAAAAGTTTTAGGACTCTTTTCTGTAAGTATTGAAGATCACCTGAAAAACATGTACTGCAGTTTGACAGAGACCAGTTCTCTTCTAATTGCTATCTTGTCGAATGAACAAGAAGATTAAAATTGAGATTTGTTTCCAAATATCCTCAATACTGAATAATTAAAATAATAAAGTGTCTTTTAAAATTGAAAATTGACTGTTCAGTTCACCTGGAAAGGTACCTATTGTCAGAAGCAGAGACAGGCTGGGATTCCCCAATGCTACTTACCAGCTTTAACTTCTGGTATTTCTGGAAATGCCAATTTGTTGTACAGTCACATGGGCGTTGAGAATTTTGGAATTTCTAATGAAAATTTCTGCTTTTTGGCCTTTGTTGTAGTCATTGTTCCATAAATCTCAAAATGGTGAGGCAGTTAGGTATGTTGTAGTGTAAAATCTCAGTCTTAATCTAGACACTGTGCTAATTAAGGCTTGGCATTTCTTTTTATTGCCAAATGTTTGAAGTAGTGATTTTACATTTAGCAGTTTCTAAAGTCTGAAAAGCTAAGCTACTTGAGGGTTTGGAATGGAAAGATTGCTGGGATACATTCAATTAAAATCTGTATTCTTTTGTGTTCTGGGCTGAATGTGTGGGAGAACAAAACTTGGGTGGGGCAACTTGAATGCTAATAAAGCAGGATCTCCTGCAAACAGCCCTTAAATTGCTCTGTCCACTGAAAGCTGGAATTAACCATGGGATTGAAATTTGCAGTATCTGCTTTGTGCATAGATACTTTCTTTCAGGGCCATTGTGACAAAAAAACACCACATACAAAATTCTCTCTGGCAAGAAAAGTGAAATGGCAGTGTTGTTTGACCATTGTACACTATTATTTAGAAAATTAACTACTGAAGCTCGCTTTTATTTCAGTATCCTGCTTTTATTGTGTGTTGTATTGAATCAGCCTGAAACACGTTATCATGACTATAGTTTTCCTCAAGTTTGCTGTGTTCTTCTGTGGTAATCTTTGATTCCCCTGTACAGTATGTGATGGAATGCTTGATCTCTGGAGCATACAGATTGCCCACAACCAGTTCTTCTTGGGAATGGAAAAACTGAACTTTCTTTCCCTCTTGAAACAGTTGCTGTGGGTCCTGATTCTCACTCAATCTGTTAGGAGTCAAATGTTACACCTTCCCCACATGTTCTGCTGTTTGGCTTCATGCCCCCAGTTCTGGACAGCATAAGGCTCTGCGCTACTCAGCTTGCTCTGCCTTGTCCAGGAAAGAAATTAAACATGTTCTAAGTATATTAGAGTAAGACCTGCTGGTGGTTCCAGACAGTTCAGGGTGAACCTCTTGCCTTCAGGTAGTGTATTTACTTTATTATTGACAACAGGAATGTCTTTGGAGTACATATAAAGTTATTTTATTCAGGTGAATTGTAATTCTGGTGTGCAGGAGCCCTCTATGAGGGGGCCAATATCAGCCCAAAATGTGGCATCTCTTTTAATGGTGAAAAGATAATGTAATGGAGAAGACAAGTGAAGACTGACAAATAAGGGTATGGGAAAGCAGAAGGGAAGCCAGAAGGTTTGAAAGGGACAGGAAAGAAGGGACAGTTGAAGGGTCAGAGTTGCTATTTTGGTAACTGTTCTGTGAGAAGCAGCAACTGGGCTGCTGTGGGTTGCCTGCTGATCATCTGTGTCTGGATGGGAAAATATGGAAAGTGTTTAAGGCTAAATAACTTTCAGGTATTCTGTAAGCAATCTGCATCATCTCCAAACGTTTGAGACAGAAAGGAGAGGGAATTGGTTAAATGAGAACTGTGCTGTTTGGAATTACAGTAGACAAACCTGGGTTGAAGTTAGTTTACTTTGAATAAACACATGGTTATTTCCTTAAACAGGAGATTAAGAAATGGGAATGAGTAGGAAAAGGAAAGGCAAATTGGTATATACAAGCTGGAGAAAACTAGTATTTTTGAATCTATTGGTAACAAGAAAGGAATCTTTTTGTGTAGAAACATTTCTTTTGTGTCCCTTTAAAGAGAGCACAAAAGTTCAAAGCCTTTCCAACTTTAAAAGAGCTGGAAAAAAGCATTTGTAATTTTTTCATTTAATTGTTTATCTTTAGTAAGATTTAAATGTGAAATAAAATCAATTAAAAATTATAAATGAGCAGTCAGTGTGTCTTTATTGTGGTACACTATATCCTCTCTTCCTTTTTGGCATGGCTTGTGCATGATCTGTTCTGGTCTGGTATGAAATTGTCTGTTAAAACTCATGTGAAGGAGAGGATTTTAAGGAATGGCGCAGTATTTGTTTGAAGGCTTTTGTCTTGTCTTTTGTTGTTAGTGAAGACAGTTTGCTGTGAATATCTGCTATTATCTGTTATGTTATCTAGTGAATGTAACACTCATATATTTTGTTTTAGTGGAGATTTGAGCCTTTTCATTCTTTGCTTATATTTTGGTAGACTATGAATGATACAAGCAGACAACAAATGCTAAGGAGTGAGTCAGAATGAAAGAGGTATAAGGTATTAAATACATTATTTCTGCAATGTGTTATAGTGCTATTCTTCAAGAAGCTGTTCTATTTTGTGTAGTTCAGGCAAATATCTGGCATTAAGGACATGTCAAACCCTTTTTTGGTTCCTTGCACATTGTGACAACTTGAGGTGTGCTGAATATACGTCTCATACGTGTTCTGAATATGTGTGAAGCCAAAGCATAGAGTAGAATCACTGTGTCAGTGGCCATTCTTGCCAGGAAATGGGAAGTGTCAACTTGTGTAGCTGGTCTAACATCTGAAGATCTTTTTAATGAGCTATTTTGCCTACTCCAAAACCTAAATGATCTGGACAAAGCTGCAGTCTTGAAGCTTTTAAAAGTACTGTTAAAATTGAGCTAGCAAAAGCCATCACAATGTCTTTTAACTATAGCTTCAAAATGTCTTAATTTCGTAGACTCACAGTTTATGTCCACATTTATTGTTACCACAGGTACTGTCTCTTCCTGTATTTAGATTGTTATGTGTACTCCGTATTTTCCTTGAAGTATTTTGAGATAGAAAACTCTTTAAGTAGTGGTCTTATTCCACATGACACTAGTGCTACTTTCTACTATTTGGATTTTGAGAGGAAGCATAGTATAATTAGCAAAATGTAATCTGAAACTAGCTTAATTTGCTCCTGTAAAGCTGTCTGAGGACTCTCATTCCCCAGATATGCTGCATGTGTAGGTCTCAGATGAAATGCACAACTAACTGTCCAGAGCACTTGCATTGACTTGATTGCAATGGTAGAAGCAAAGGTATTTTAATAACTTTGCAAATGATGTGGTTGCCAATGCATATATATGTGCCTGATATACCTGTGTGGCTCAGTTCATGGGTGCATACCTTTTCTCTTTCATCTTTGCTTCTTTGCTGTGTGTGGTGGAAACTTCTTAGGAATCCTGCCAGCTTGGGTAAACTGTCTGCTTATTCAGAGCCTGAAACAGGGCCCTTTGAAGTCAGAAGACAGACTTTGGTCTGCTTGGAACGAAAACTAAAATCCTGGCTCCATGGGCGTATATAGTGGGCTCCACTGAGGGTTGGATTTCCCCCCAGTGTAGCATTGAAATACACTTGGATATTGAAAATGCTAAGATTGGCAGGTTATCCAACAGTGGCTTCTTTTTGGGGTCTAGAGGAGGCTGAGTTTTTGTTCTGTTCCTCCTGCTTTATTTTCTTTGGGGGATGATGGCTTATGGGCTGTGATGTGATTCTGTTTGACAGGAGCAATGGCAAACCATTACATCTGATTTCAGTCTATCCTCTTTTAGTTTAAAACCATTACCCTTTATCTTATTGCTACAGGTCTGGAGAATAAGTCCCTCTCCATTGTTCTTTACTAGTCCCCTTAAAGTATGAAAAGGCCACAGTAAACTGTTCTGGAGCCTTCTCTTCTCCTGGCTGAGCAACCCCATCTCTCTCAGTTTATCCACAAAGGAGAGGTTCTCCAGCCCATTGATCTCCAGTGGGTCCTTGTGCAGGGACCCCAGCTCTGGCTGCAGTGCTCCAGGTGGGTCTCACAGAGCAGAGCAGAGGGGCAGAATCCCCTCCCTGCCCTGCTGCCCACGGGGCTCTGGATGCAGCCCAGGACACGTTTGGCTCTCTGGGCTGTGAGTGCCATGGCTGGGGCATGTCCAGCCTCTCACCCACAGCACCCCCAAGTCCTTCTGGGCAGGGCTGGGCTGGGGCTGTTCAGGCCCAGCCTGTGCTGATACTGAGGGTTGATCTGACCCAGGTGCAGCACCAGAACTTGGCCTTGTTAAACCTCATCATGTTCCTGCTTCTTGAGCGTATCCAGATCCCTCTGAATGGCATCAGGTCAAACACATCTCTCGACATGATGTCATCCATAAATTTGCTGAGAATGCACTGGATGGCACTGGCTGTGTCACAAATGAAGACACTGAGAAGTACTGGTCCCAATATAGACCTCTGAGGGTCACCACTCATCACTGGTCTCCATCTGGACATTGAGATGTTGATGACTGCCTCCTGGATGTGGCCATCCAGCCAATTCACTATTCACCAAAAAGTCCATCAGAGCCATGCATCTCCAGTTTAGAGGAGGATTTTGGGAGAAGCCATGTGTTGATGACATTACTTCTGTGTGCTATCAGGGGAAGAATCAGGACACTTTTCTTTAATTCCTCCACTGTAGCTATGGGAGCCCGAGCAGTATACCACATCCTTATGCCTTACATTGTTGAGAAAGACTACAAGTTCAAACTGTCTTGGAGCGTATTACTGGCGCAGTAACAGCACGCTTAAGGATGGGATTCTTGTGGATTTCATTTTGACCACCCAGTTGTATTCCTGTCCCACTTGGTACAAACAGCTTGTTGCTGTCTAATTTTGCTGGATTTGCCTCACAGCTGTCTCCAGTCCTGTGTCAAAGTGTGATAAATGTAGCAGACAGCAGGTGTGCATCCCTGCAGCCTGGTGTTGCAAATAGGGCTGTGCATGTGAAGTGCTGCACAGCAATAAGTTGCCGTAGACTTTATGTTGGGCAGCAGTTTTTTCCAGTAGTGAATACCACTTCTTAATGCAGATGTTGTTTGCTTGTAAACTTGGAGTTGCTCAGTGTGTTTTGGTTTTCTTTCTCATAGTGTAGGTTCCTTGTGTGCAAGCCAGGTCTCGCTTCAGCTGGATTGCTGTGCTGGTTATTTAGCATGTTGTGCACTGAAGAGGAAGGTTGTGTTTCCATGTGTTTGTGAGGAACATCAGCTCAGATTAATGTCACAGCAAAAAGTTCTTGCAAGTTTCCAGCGGTGATGCACTGCAGCTATCTCCGTTTGCTCAGATGATGGTAAGATGCATGAGGTCAGATGTAGGTTGTTGGTTTTTTAATGTTTGTGAGTAATTTTGCTTTCCTTAAAGGGTCATTTAAGGAAAAAAATACAGTTTCTGTTAATTTATATTGTTTTCTAAACTGTGATATAGCTGATGAGATGGGACAAATATGAGTAGTGTGTGGGGCACATGGCTGTAGGTAGGTTTCTTCTGTTCAAGAGTGACCACTGGCTTCTGTTAAATTACTTGGGATTTTGGGATCATGCATAGTATGGGTTTTTTTCTCTTTTATGTTTAATGCTTGCTCAGTCATTACACATGATATAGTAAACACCAAAGTTTCTTTATTATTTTCTACTTTTAATTTAGGCTAGCTGGAGGAGCATGGGACACTCCTCTGACCATAGAGATTTGTGTCCAGGCTCTTCTCATTCGCTATATTTTTGCGTAGTTTTGGGCAAATGCGCAACTATGGCTGTTGTTTCTCCCTGTAAAATACACAGTATGTGTGTCATTTAGCTGTACAGTGTTGAAGGCACCCAATCCAATTTGAGAATTTCTGATGCAAAATGGAAGAATATGAATAAGTGCTCTTCAGAGACCAGGAAGGCAGGTTTAGCAAATTAACTTCTAGCTGAAATGTGCTTGTCATTTTTAGTGTGTTTCATCTGCTAGGATAAGAATGTAATTATTATGCCCTGGAACTCCAATACAAGGGAGTTCCCATGCCTGGAATTTAGATTTATAATCTCTTTCCTCTCACTTCCAAACGCAAAGCATCATGATGCTTTTAGGTGAAGACCAAGTAATTTTATGATTTATTCTTGAAATGCTAAGTTAACTGTTTGCTGCAGTGGTGGCTGTGGTTGTGTCTGCCTATAAGGTAACAAGAAAAAAAGCCTGCTATCTAGAAATTGTACATAAATATTACTTAACAACAAATATCTTCTTGCTCTCTGGCAGTAGCAATTCTTCTACTCATTTTCTTCTCCTGTCTCCTAGGTAACTCCCATAGGTTTTATAACTGTGACTGGGCAGAATTTTAATTTTCCTAAATTAATGTTTCCTTTTGAAACACTAAGAGTTTTCTGATGTTTGGTTCCTTTCCTCCCACTTTCCATTGGCCTGTAAATTACCTCAGCAGTGCTCAGTATCTTCAGTTTTGTCAATGTAGGATTGCTTTGGCTCTGTACACAAGGCAAACACAATTAGGAAATTACATTCTTTGACATAAGAAAAATAATCTTGTATGTGGTACATGTACTGAAGGTGCCTGTAAACAAACTTAGTACAATGTCATGGTGGGTGGGAATGGACATTGTAAATCTTGCCATTGAAATTTATTTAGGCTGCTACTTGAAAATCATGAGAACTGGCAATGCAGTGCACTAAAGGAAGGGAAGGTCAGGAGCTTGAGAAAAAAGCTTATTCCCTCATCTTTCAATGCAATTTTTTGCAGCCTTGTGCAGGGGCTTATTATCACACTTTCACACCTGAAAAATAAGGGAGAGGTGTGGAAAAATATTTAAATGGGATAATTGTAGTGGATAGAATAGTAATTCTGTAGTGCTCAAATACTGTGGAAACATGCGGACTGTGTAAATTCTCTTTAAGGAGAGACAAGCAGCTTCTACCATATCCAGACTAACAGCTTTCTGATTCTGTATAGCTTGGGTCTCATCAGGCTGTTCTGAGTTTGGTATGTCAGCTGGCTATGGTGACCAAGAAAAAACAAACTCTGCCTCTTGAGTCTCCCCCTATTTAAAATCAGTGGGTAGTTAGTGTTGCATGCTGCTGGAGATCAGACCTGCTTTGCAGGGCACTTGAGTTTGTCCCAAATGTGTGTAATAGGACTGCATGAGGATTCCATCAGTAAGATTCAGAGGGGTGGCTTAAAGTATAGAAGCTGTAAATATCCCTGATGATAGTCTCCTTTAATGATCTTTTCTGAGAAGTTGAGATGTATGTTTATGGTGACAAGGTGCTAAGGACTTTGTAGGATCACATCTTTTATTTTAGTAGTTCAGCTGTAAGATTACTCCCAGTTTTTGTCAATGCATGATCATGCTGTGACCTGACCTTCTACTTTCAGAGTGTGTGTGTGTGTGTGTGTGTGTGTGTGTGTGTGTGTGATTTTGGATGAATTGTCAGTTTTCACACACAGCCGAAATACATCTTCTTTTCAAGTATGTTTGAGTAATCCGTAGTGATTAAGCAAAACAAGTAGGAAAGAATGTGATCTTGCTATATGCCATGGTTGTAATGACCCCCTCTTTGAAATAAATCAGTTGTTTGTCAGAAGACTCATGTCTGCATAAGCACACGACATTGCTGCAGACAGGAAGTGCCCTAGTCTGTTGACCTCGTCTCCAAGGGAAAATCAAAAGTTCTCATTAAATTAAAAAAAACCAAAAAAACCAACAAAATCAAGAAAAACTCCCCCAACTTGTCTTAGTGGAAGATGAAGGCAATAATATGTATAACCTCTTTCTTTTCTGTTGTTTATGAATGTGCAATCTGATATTTTAATTGCTTTTAAAATCTTTTTAATGCAGCTGAAAGGAGTGAGGTCAGATATATTTTCTTAGGGTTGTATTACACTCCACAAGGGTGAACAGGAAATGGTTTAAAGGAATGCCAAGAAGCCCCTATTCCCTAACCAATTCCCTCGTCTTTTCTTAACCAGCTTTATTTCACATTGCATGCTTCAGGTGCTGTGAACATTTCTAGGTTGAATATAGGGGCAGATTTTAGTGTGTTCTTAAGTTACATCATTCAGGTTCCTTTGCCTGCATTTTAAAGAAGAAAACTGTCTGGATTCTAAATGCAACTGTATGCAGACCAGGTGTGGTGAAACAGAGATCTTGCTATGCGCATTTCTGATCTGTTAGAAGTAGTAGGTGTGCTATCTTATTGACACTGTTAATGTGAAAAGAATATTCATCAAAATTTCCAGCTATTATCACTGTTCTCAGCAATTTGAATGTGAATTTATGCTGTACTATCCCTATTTATTGACTTAATTGCTTGAATTCAAATTCTTTTGTTTCTAGATTTTCTAGGTTTTCTTCAAAGCAGCCTTTTTTTTTTGTCTTCAAGTCTAAGTATAGAAATTTGAAGAAACTGACATATTGCCAAATCCATAGCTCTTACGAACTATCAACCCCCCACCTCCAGAAAACCCCAAAACAACAAAAAAAACCCCATCAAAACCCCAAATCCATATTTAAGTGTTTCTGTATTGTACACTAACTGAATTAAAGACCATTTGTATCTCCTGATTTTGCTTGTCACCTGGAATATCCAGTTAAATATCATGAAGGAACACCTTGTAGTAAAGGAATTTTGGAATCAGGTATTTCAGAGAGCTGCAGAAGTAGCTTGTTTTGTGGAGATGCAGCGATCTGTACACAGCATGAACTTGAGCTTCTTGCTCTTCATAGGTGAGGTAAGTCCCTTCCTCTATGGGAAAGGTTACTTGCTCTAGAGTAAGTCACCACTTTCTGAGGCTTTCTTTTCTTTTTCACAGAAGTGGTGAAGGCTCTCCTAACACCTATTTTCTGGTTTAAAAACTCACAGATCTTTTCACACCTGACCTGATTCTAGGGGTTCATTTGGTGATTGGTTAATAGGGCAAATCTTGAAATCTTGAATTCCTTCACAGAGTGTGTGATGTGGATTTTTTGTAATCTTGTCTCTTCACGAGTAATTTCAAACAAATGCATGTTAAGTATAAGTTTCAAAACTAACCCACTACTGATCCTAAAATGTACTTAAATAGTCACATTAGGCATTATCCTGGGCTCTTTCAAACTCGGATATCAACCCAGGATGTCTAAAGTATGACAGAACAAGATAAGCTGACCAATAGAGTTGGTACATGACCAGGAGTGTAAACATACTAATCTCCAGCTCCTGTCCTATTAGGACTATGCAGTTGTAGCTTCTGGACACGGTGATTTGGCTTTCCAGGGTTCAGCAGCTTTGCTGACTACCAGGATTAGGTGATCTCTTGTAACAGTGTTTACAGAAGTCAGAAATATTTGCACAACAGTAATTATTAAAAAAGGACTAGGAGCTGTGGTTATGAAATCCATCACCCATAACAATAATTAACACTGAATCGTTGTGTAGAAGGCATGTAGAATGCTAAGAATCTACAACTTGGACTGAGTGCCTGCTACATGAGATCAAAACCATAGCTGTTGAGTACTGTAACTTATTAAACATGGGGACAGGACCTTATAATATAATTAGAGGGTCTTCTCTAGTCTTTCTGATGTTTATAATTCTAGACTTAGTTGTTTTTTCCATGCAATTAATCCTTATCAAATGTGTGATTTGTTGCAGCTTGGGGTTGTAAGGCAAGACTCAAAATTATAGATCTTCTGGTGTTACACCCCTTCCTCACCCTGTGTTTCTGGTCAGTTTTCTGTTTGCTCCTGGGCTCCTTTGGTAGGGGAGGACACCAACAGAGGAGACAGCCTACCATTTTTCTTTCTACTTCAGGAGTACTCTGGTAAAGTCAGCTTGAGACTTTTGCTGGAGCTTTAACAATACTGGCTTCCTGCACGGGTGGAGAGGTCACTTCAGTCTCCCTTTTTGGGAAATGGGTTAAGACATTTGAGATTGCCTGCCATTGCTGAGCCCTGGAGAAAAGTTCTTGGTTGGAAGCAAAACAAACAGAAAAACTAGAGGAAAAGAGAATATGTCTATTGACATGGAGTTTGAGTTTTATTTGAAATAGAAAAATAGAAGCTTGCACTGACATCAATCCTCATCATCCATGTTCTGTTCCTTGTTTTCTCTTCAGCTGATAGTGGGTGGAGTTCAAAAGTATTCAAAAGCTAAACTAACTTCAGAAGACACCAACTTGGGAGTGAGTTACCATCAGCCTGCGCCTCCATTGTCCTCCTGCAGCTTTGAGGATCTTTTTGCTATTTCTTCATGTGGCTTTTTCACACTGCCCTTGAGGCACTAGGCTTACCAGCAGATCTTAGTTGTTGTTACTGCTATAATGAAAAGCATTGCTGCTAAGCCGTGCCTTCTTCCCTCTTTCCATACCCCTTTGCTATTCCCTGCAAGCTTATTGTGTTTCTGTCTGTACCACAGAAAGCTTGGACTGGGCCAGGATCTTGCTGGTTTTTTTATCTTCCCTTCTTGCCTTTCCAGTTTGAGGGGTTCTTCTTTTATGAGGTTTCATTATAAAATGAAAGCCGCATTTCCCACTTACAAGGTACCAAATGCAGATGATCATACCTTAAAAGAGACACTGTGCTTGTTTGTGGAGCAGGGGGTAAAATGTGATCTGTGCTATGCAGACATGCTGAATATTAATAAATTCCAATCACCCAAGTCGATGAAAGACACACATTATCTGTTTCTGGCAAGAATTATATTGCATCTAATTAGGCCCAACTTTAGAACATGGCATTTCATGAGGAAAGTTAATTACAATGTCTTTAGTCTTTGTTACAAGAAAGCAGTGGTGAGGAAAATCAGCAGTTGACGTTAATTTGTGGTCTGTTACTTAATGCTCAACTGTCTCAGTCTTTTAGTATGTAAGCTTGTCAGGGCTGCCATGCATAGCAGTTTTTGGGGAGCATGTAATTTCAGCTGATGAGAATGACAGAGGATCTTATTTCCAGTAGTGGAAAGCAGCGTAGTGTTCATGCAGTTCTCCCTCCACAATGACTCAATACAGAGAGTGCTTTTAAGGGAGTTTATCAACTAAGCACAGTATTATTCTTGTCAATATTATCAGTTTTTCATGAAACTTGCATGAGCACATTTATCTTGGAGACTGCTTTCTAGATTTTGGTAATCTTGAAGTACCTATACTGGTATTGAATGATTGCATAGATCTCTGGGGGTTGGGGAGGGTGAGGAAACGGCACCAAACTAAATTTTATTTCTAGAGGAACAATTCCGGAACACGAACAAGACCCTTAAACCTGTATTGCTGAGTTTGCTAAAACCAGCTTTATCACAGGATGAAGGTTTCTCTTGGTCACAAAGTAGTGCTAACAGAAAGCTTCTACTTGGGACCTGTTTCTAAAGCTGACAATTTATATTCAAGTATAAGAATGTGGTTTCTTCCTGTGCTAAATAAACTTGTTAGGAGATCTGATTCAACTCTGTAAAATATTTGGAATTATCAAAGTAGTCTTGTATTGAACTTGTTTAATTAAAGCTACCTAGCATGGCTCTTCTGGAGACTGTCTTTATTTTGTCAAGCTTCTGGTTATCCTTGTAATTTGAGAATAATTAAGATTTTTTTTTCTCTAGTGTTTTGTTCAATGGCATTTTCAACCCTTATGAAAATGTTAGGGTAAACTGAACTCTGACATTCTGCCTGCACTGTTTCTAACAAAATAAGTAGACCTCTGCCTTTTGCGACATTGCAACATTTTTTTTCTACCTGATATCATGTATATTGATAGGATCATGTATGTTAGGCTCATAAGTGTAACCTCTTATCAGAGAAGAGTCGTACCTTGTCACTATCAATATTTTGTTAAATTTAATGACAGAAATTGCGTTCTGTTTCTTGCTACTTTTATACTGCTTATTCAGACAAGAAATGAAAGAGAAGAAGGTATTTTGTCATTATCATAGTTGTGCTTTGATGTACGGTACAAATTTTCCAGCTTCAACCTTCAGAGGTTATTGACTCTCACACATCTGAGAATGCATGTTCAGGAATGCTATCTGCCTGGTGCCTGCTCTGTCCAGGCTGCTGCCTCCTCCATTCTCTTAGGGTAGCAGAGGTTGCAGGGGAGGAAGCTGTTAAGATGCTTTGTTTCAGGAGATGTTGCCTAAAAACTGGCAGTCATTAAATAATTTTCATGCAAAATCTGCATCTTCTGAATGGGAGATACATAGAGCTTTCTCAGGAACTCCTCCCATGAGCCTGTTACCTGGGTAAGGTGCTGTAGCCTAGTGAACAGTCCTAATGTGTTACAAATGTGATAGCAAATCTGTCTGACAGGTTCTTGTGTCTCATGCAAAACACAAGTGAGGGGTGGACAAATTCTGCAACATGGGTTCTGTGAGCTTGAGAGCTGCTCCACTGATGCTCTTTCTGTGAGAATAAACTCTTCATGGTCTTACTCGCCTTTTCTTGGCTTCCCCTCTGCCTTCTGAGAACAGCAAGCAAGATGCTCCACTGTAGGGTATTGACACTGATATCACACCCTACATGGCTTTCATAATCTTTCTCTCTTAAGCACACACGTGAATCAAAGTGCAGAAAAGGGTTGTTTGGAGTAGATGAACCGAAACAGTGGGATAAGTTTGCTGAGACAGTGAGATTTTGCCCTCTTCTGTGGGGAGTTGTTGGGACTTGAAACAAAATGCATCAAACCACAGTCTTCATAGTTTGAGGAATATAATGCATAGTTGTGATACCATCTCATTTGAGCTGTACTGTTTCTGCTTGCTGTATTCCAATAGTGCAGTTGTTTTGTGAGCCTGGGATGCTCTCTGGAAGGATACAGAGCAAGTGATTGCCCATTGAGTCATCTGTGGCAAAGACTGCAGCAGGAAAAAGCAAGGTTCAAAAAAACAGGTCTTGAAAACTTGCATTCAGTGGTGAAAACAGGACTTTGTAATGCTGCCCTTTGTAAAACACAAGCCTGATGCAGGACCCTGCAAAGACCTGACTGCACAGATTTCTTTTGCCTTCATTGCTTGTAAGCTGGGTTGGGATTGCAAGAAAAAGCTCTGGTTCTCATTGTCATCTGAAATATGAACTCTGCTTTACATTCCTGATTACATTGATTCCTGATTACATTTCTGTTACATTCCTGTAACAGAGCTATTTCAAAGCCATGCTTTTTCTCCTCCAAAACAGCATGTGCTGAATTATAATGGCCCATCCTGCAATGCAGACATTTTAATTGTCAACAGGCATGAACGTCTGCAAGGAGGTGAAAGTTCAGGGTGAGGGGGGAAGGCTAACTCAGAAAATATGAACAGAAATATGTTCCATTCCCAACCCTGTTCTTTAGAGCATTCTCACCAAAAGGAATTAAAACCAGAAAGAATTTTAAAACGATTTGTATCTTGAGAAGAACTTGATGCCTGTTTGAGGTTTGGAATGTAAGTCATGAATAAAAAGCCATCTTATTTTTGTGTACAAGTTCACAGTGTTTAGATAGTGGAGGGAAAATATACATTTCAAGTTTAAAAATAGGTCTTTAATTATATGCAATATCCAAAGATAGCTGACTGTCTTGCTTAGCCTTGATAGTTTGGCCTGTGGAATGGGGGAACCTTCTGCAACCAATGTTTTCCTTTGTAAACACTTGACGTTCTTCACGCCTTGTAAAGCGTGTTGTCTTCAAGTTCTGTGTGCTGTGGAGTTGGTTAACTTTGGCTCCTGATGTTGCTCCCTGCTCCCCTGGCTCTTCTCTATGCTGATAAGGAGTGTTTCCCTAGTGGGAGATAAGTCTTTTCTTGTGTGGTGTGGCTACAGATTTTTGTAGCTCAGGGACTGAGTGACATGAGAGGTAGCTGCAGTGGTAAGTAAGGTATCAATTCTACTTTACTTCTGATAAAACGTAAGGCTTGAGAGTTGGAGAGCAAAGCTGGGAGCAAGTAGCTAAAGAGCTTAAACTGTGTGGTGGATTGACTTTTGTAGAGTTCTGGAAATGTCTACTTGACTTCCTGAGAGAAGAGGAACATCAAGTCAGTTTTTTGCAAAAGCATATCCACTGCCTGAATGCTGTGTGTCAGTAGGGCAGCGGAGACAGCACGGATCACTCATAGCTCCTCAGGCAGTCTTAACGGAGCAGGCGGGTGTTACAAGTGCTAACATAATAGGGAACATATCTCTGCTGACAGGATCTGAAGTCCTGTTTGACAACACTGTGTACAGAATTAAAGCGAGGCAGTGGAGCTGTCTGTTTTTGTAGAGCCTGATTTATGCAGGAATTCACTTCTGACAATTTGGTGATAAACATGCCTTTCCTAAAAAAAAAGAAAAAAGTGTAAGTATCACATTTTGATATGAGTAGGTGAGCTGCACAGATGCAGTAAGAAAAGGCACAAACTTAAATATTGGTGCGTGTGTCTGTTCCGAAGAAATGCTAAAAGAGGAGAAAATTGTAAAATCCATGCAATGACTTCTAAACATATATTTTCCTTGTTGTGACCAGCCTTTAGCTTTTGTTGATCATGTTACTCTAGCTTATTGATTGTCCCTGAGATATATATGTGCCTTAATAATGGTGGGAAATCGGGTTCAAATTCTCTGTGGCAGTTTGAAAACACATATGTGGAAGTGTGTGCTTTTTTCTTTTTAGTTGTGTGGTTATAAACTTTCCCCCGTCTGTGTTCATAGATTGACTGTGAAGTGAATAGTTTGCAAAGAGTTAATTTTTTTGCCATGTTGAAGACCAGCTAACCCAGCTCTGTGGAACACAGGTAAATACAGATCTTACAGCTCAGTCTGGCTTTCTGTGGAAAAGGTCGGCTGGATAATGCTCCCCATCCTCCCTCCTAAACAATTAAGGAAACTGGAATGCTTGACCATGCAAATCAGATGCAATTGTACTATTTGAATGGATTCTTTGCCTTTTTTTTTTTTTTCAGCTGTTGGTACAAGAAATGCCCTTTTATGCTGTCTACAGAAACCGGACAAAAGTGTTCTTGAGTACTGTGCATCATCACAGATGTGTTAGATGTGTTGAGCTCTTGTTTTCATAGATCCTTCCAGTTCTCCTGTGACTGTTTATTGCAGTGCTTCACAGTTTATTTCCCAGACACAAATGATTTTAGGCTCAGTTTACAAGGGGCAATTTCAAGATGAGTCTGCTGTTCTGTTATTTTAAAAGTAAACATGAGTATTTGTTCCAGCATGTGTCCCAAAATACCAGTCCTTCATCCCAGAGATTATATTAAACCAATGAAATAATTGGTATATTTTCTACTTCTGGTGGGAAGAAAGCCTGCTTAAATGAATAATTTTGGTATTACGCCTAATTTTTGTCTGTACAATTCCTAACAAAAGCAAACAAACCAACAAAACCCCCTGTACAGAAGCCTTCTATCACACCATGGTGTTAATACTCACCTACAGAGTAGGATCAATCTGGATGCAATTATTTTTTCCTTTACTTCATGTTGAAATTCTAGGTATGCTGGGAGAGTAGTTGAAGTATGAGCTAATTTAGTGGTTCTTTTGTTTAGTGTCCTTGTGTTTTGCTCAAGCACATAGAAATTGACTGACTGTATGCAAAAGAGAGAAAAATTTTGCTAAAATACATTTTGTAAGTTCTGCCAGAGCTGTCTGTGAGTGATCTCCAGGGTAACCAGACTTTTTCTGACATAACTCAATAGCTGTATCTAAAATAAGTGCTGGTAGTGGCTGCAGCAAGGAACATCAGTTTTTAATGGGCTCAAGTAATTAGCTCTCTGTTTTTGGTCCAGTGTTTTCTGTAGAGATCATCTCTACATCTATATAAGACAGGCTCTGCCACCTCTCTGAAAGTGTTCAGAATTCACTCCCAAGCTGCCAAGGTCAGAAGAGACCGTGTCTTGAAATGTGGTTAACCTCTTGGGTTGAGAATAAATCTTTTTGCTGCTTGTCTCTACAGTGATTGCTCTTTCAGCCTACTGAAGAGCAGTATCAACTTGGTTTGGTGGGAGGTGCACATGCAGACAGAGGAATACATAATGAAGCCTGGAGTTTTGCAGGCTAATAATATACTTCTTAAACATAATAATTTTTGATGGCTTAAAAGTAATTAAAGTGTTGCACTATAGCACCTGAATTTTCTAGTTCTACTGACATGCAAGAATTATTTTTATTGCCTTTTTTATTGTGTGTTCCAATCTCATGCAAACAGCATATGGATCATAAACAACATTGTCTGTTGTTTTGGACTTTGCACTGAAATTCCATCTTTTCTGTTTGCAAAATTGTGACGTCTCTTCAAATAGCAGTGGCATGACTGGCTATAGTGCTTGAGGTTACTTACAGCATGTATAGTGTGTCAGGATGTATGGACTGTGTTGATAAAGCTCAGTTAGACTGGCTGTCATCCACTTTCCACTTCAGTTTTCCTGTCTGACATTAAATGTTTGGAAAACCTTTTGCATAGGCATAGAAATAAAAGAATGACGCATTCTAAAATAAAACAAAGCTAAGGAAGTGGCTAGCTACCCATGAAGCTCAATATTAATCTAAAACCTCTATTTCCAAATAATGTAATATTCTCAGAATGTTTCTCATTTGCCGGAATGTTTGCTGCCTTCATTAAAAAACAAAGCAAGACGAACAAACAAAATAACCCAAAAAACCCCACACCAAAACAAACCAAAACACTATACCAAAACAAAACTAAATGTGGAGTGGTGGAATCCTCCTTCCCTTATTTATACCTGATGTTGATTCTTTTAATTTACAACGTGAAAAGCTGCTGTGTAAAAGCTGTTTTTAATATGCCATGGAGGCTGCAGGTAACCATCAAGCAATCACAAAGCCTTGGCCCAGTGTTTGATGTGGTGTTCAATCCTGAGCATTTGCCTAAAGGAAAGTGGCGCTGGGGATGGCCAGGCTGTAGTGAGCATAACAGCCCAGTTTTACAAGGGGAGCACAATAAAACCAGTTCAGTGGCTGGGCAGGCATTCAGCAAGCAGCCTGAGGCAACGTGTTGTGTCAGGGACTGAGTACAAAGCCTTGGACAGCTGCAGCACAGAGGTTTAATTTATAGTGACGTTGCAGAGAGCCTGCCAAAACTTTCCTCATTCCTAAGGAAACACTTTCCAGTGCATAATCGTTCAGTCTTGTAGAGTTCTTTAGAGATGCTGAAGAGCATTTTGAGCCTTTTTTTCTCAAGCAGATAGCAATGTTCTGTGGTGAGATTATGGAGGAATTGTCTGTTCACACTTTACTGTAATTTCCATGGTCACTACAATAATATTACTCCCAGATTTTGCTAATAGTATCTTCACAGCAACTCCTTCTGGAAGAGTAATAGGAGGTTGATTTCACTTTCTTAGCTTTGTCAGCTTCTTCCCATTCAAATAACATAGCAGGCCAGAATCTTTAAAATTTGATTTCTCAGAAGTAATTGCAGGCTCTTGTGAAATGTTATGTGAAGCTTTCCAAATAGAAGTCCTTGATTGTTTTTATTTTTTCTCTTAATGCAGTGGAGATTTTTAGAAGGATGAAACAAAACTGAAATGTGGTGATAATTCAACAGTTACAAAAAATACTCTTTTACTAGTACGAAAGTTCTTGAAAATTCCTTTTCAAATCCATATTTATAAATGGATTGTTACATAAATAAGATATTTAGCTTTCAGAATGGCTGGTTCAACAAATAATTCAATGATGACATGTGCATAGCATAAAATATATTTAACATAAGATATGGTAGTCTGCTGAAGTTGTATCCTGCCGTGGTAAAGATCCACATCCTTGGCCCATGTCACAATGACCTTTTTTAGCCACTCTGAGGATTTTTATGCAAACCATGAATTACAGTGTGGCTGTAGCCTGTCCTTCATTTAGACTTCATCCCTTGACGCAAGTTACCATTAAAATCTCTTGCCAGAAGATTATAGGAATTGGTGGCTAGGGCCTGAGAAAATCATACAATCAAAAGTATTCCAGCTTTTTGCCTGAGTGGTTAAGGCAGCATAGCCAACCAAGTCTGGTGGCTTAAAACCAATTTTGCTCTGTTATCTTTTAAACAATGTTGGTCTTGTGATACAGAGCTGAATTGTGGAAATGTGGAATTCAAGATTGCTGCCTCATTTTCCTTTGTTGTCTTGCGGTACTCGAGAGAGAGGGGAGAGATCTATTTTGTGGAGGTTGCTTCAGCACAGGGACTTGCTTAGAACTGTGCTTGTTGGTGAGGTGAAGCACATGAGTGGTAGCAGTTCTGAGTTTTTTTCTTTCTACTTTCCATCTCTCACTACCGAAGAGCAGCAGCTGTCGTGTGTGAGCTGTACAGATACCAAGACCTTGTTGGTTTTTGTTCTGCGGAGCAGGAGAGAGAATAGGAGCTGTGGCACAAAGAAACCCAATGGAGCTGGACAAATTTCTGTTCTGTTATGGACAAAATGCTCAGTTTGAGGATCCCTAGTCTTTTGTTTCAGTGTTGCCTGTTGGGACATATCTAGGAAAGAGCAAGCACTGAGCAAGTGTGTACGACACTTCTCCTTAATGCTCTCCTAGCTGCTGAGTAGTTTTAGCTCAAGCAGTTTCCCGCACACGTGGAAACTCTTCCAAACCTGTAGTGAATGCTTCTGCCTAATGTTTGATCAGTCCCTCCCTGAACCCGCATAAACCTGTCTGCAACATCCTTGGAAAGGACTTCCACAAGTTTGGTATCAGTTGTTTTACTTTGACCTGATTCCACTGTCATGTGATGGTCCCTCATCGTGCTGTAACATTTGACTCCTGCCCACCTCCCCCATTTCAGTGGTTTTTGTCATCTTTGTGTGCCCCTTAGTTTAACGAGGCTGAGGCATCTTAGCCTGTTTGATCTCCATACAAATGTTGTTTTGGGTCATCTTTGCCTTCTGAAACCTTTCCAGCTCTCAGGCAGTTTTAAAGAAAGGGACCAATATTGCATGTTAGTGAAGATTGTCCCGAGTTATTCTGTTTCCTTTTTTATGCCTTTCCCAATGATTCCTATCCCTTTGATTTCGTAAGAATTGGACCAGGGCTTGGGAAGCATGGATACATTTCCTGGTTCTTTTGTGTGTTGTCTTGGCTTCTTAGTTTCTGCTGAAACTTAGTTTCTTTCTAAACTTCTTCGTTGTTGTGGTTAAGTGTACACATTATTAGAAGAAAAAGGATACTCGGTGTGTGCACGGCCTGGCAGGCTGCAGTCAGTTGCCGAGCAAGGTATTAAAACATGGACGTGATGGTAACATGGTGTTTTCCAGAAAGACTTTGGAGTAGCTACACCTGAGTCAGTCCCTAAAAAATTTTCCGTGCTAGTTCTGTCTCTGCGAGAAACAAAACTAGTTCTGCTTGCCATTTTTCTTTAGTTTTCATGCAAAAATAATTTTATTTTTCTGGGAGCCTGGCTTGAGTTGTGGGTGGATTTAAACTATCTACTATAAAAAGTGGAGGGTTTTTTTATATAACACTTAGACATTACAGGCTTAATTAAGGCATACCTTTTTAAATGGCACCCTGAATACAATGTGCCAAATAGCTGCCATTAATTCCAAGGGACTGTGTGAAATATTTGAGTTACTGAGGTATTGATGGCTTCTGTTGCACATGTTCCAGCAGTGAATTGAACAGTACTTTACAGTTGAATACTCCGATTTCCTTCGCAGCAACTTTTTTCAGTTCAGCCTTTACATGATGCAGAAAATGACACCCTTTGCCACTTAGTGAGGTATATTCTGAATTGACGTACATTCTTTTCTCCTTCCCAGATATTTTAAAACAAAAAAATCTTCTTTTGGTTTCCAAATAGTCCTTTAAACTTTTTTCCAATAAGTTTTATGCTATTAAGCATGTAGCAGTGATAAACCACAGGTTGCTCTCAAAGTTTATAAAGGCAAATTTTTTACAGCTGCATTGCTGCAGAAAAGTGTAACAACTTGTTCATTATACCTATTTAGTTTGTGATGATAATGGCTGGTGTATTAATGTAGCTTTTGAGAGCAATACCGATTTCTTGTCCAAGACAAAGCTTAAGAATATTTATCTTGGAGCCTTCTAGAAACCCCTGCTCATTTGTGTAATACCTTTTTTAAACAGCTAGCCAAATGGATCCAGGCAATGCTTGTGCATGTCACATATGTCTAACGCCTTTCCTTCTCCTGGGACCAAACTACATTACGTTATATTTTATGATTACAAGACAGAATTTTGGTGGAACTTAGCCATATGGTTGAGTCATCTGTTCTCTTCAGTTTTGGAAGGATTATACTAGCATCTTCAAAAGACTGTAGAATTTATTGGTTTTTTTTAACCCATAAAATTTGGAAACCTTCTGCTGTCTCTGGCAATGAAAACTATCCCATTTTCAACTTACTTGTATAATCCATTGCAGTTATTAACTGAATCTGTTAAGGATGCTGTTACAGGATGAAAAAAAAGATGCTTGTATGTTATTTTGGGTTTCCTATCTATGAGATGGAGGGGAACCCCTAAGATATATGACATGGATTCCTAAAAGATACCAAAAAATCAACAAATGCACAATCTTTGCATTTCTGTCATGATTCGTAAAGCTCTTAGGCATTATCTCTTCTTCCGTGAAGACTTAAAACCTGTTACAAATCCTTGCTCTCTCTCTGCTCCTCCACTCTTTCACATGAATTATTGAAAAGCATGTTTTGAAAAAAGAAGATAATTACTTTGCTGCTGACTGGCCATTTGCTTCTGAGAGCATGTCTGAATTCAGCAGTTACTCAGAGTTGTTGTGTTAGATGCACTCCTCCACAAAATCCAGCATAGCCCTCGTGTGCAGTCTTGGTCTTTGAAATGTGTTTAAACTGATCCTGATGGGGAGCATGGCTAGGGATATTGGTCAGGTCAGTTTTGCTTGTAAGCATCAAAGGGAAAATGTTTTACAGGATTTATGTTACTATTAGGGATTGCTTTCTCATGTCAGCCCCTGCAATAACTGTGATGAAATGGTTATAGCTTGCAGCAGGGATGTTTTTAATGGTGGGAAAAGAGCTAGTAGCACAGCCAGCCCGCTCACTTTTCCTGGGGTTGTGTGCTCTTTCTCCAGAGATACTTGGGAGTGGACTGCTCTTCAGAATTCTGTGCTTTGTACATAATTTAATTATAGGTTTTTAATTGCAGTAGCTTTGTGCTGAGGAAGTTGAAAATCTCTATGTTGTTGAGCTTCTTGTGAAGAAATTGGAATATAAACTAGACAACCTGCAATAGGGTATCTTGATGTAGCAGCAATAGTGTTCCTTAGATGGGAAGGACAGACAAACTGCTGGCAGCACTTCTCTTGATAACAGGAGAGCATCTTGATGATTGTGACATACAAATATAGTCCAGTCTAGGCCTAATTAGTAAGAGCCAAGTGAATCTTTAATTAAAACAAAAAAGCAGAGGCTTGTTTGTAGGTTTTGCTGTCTCCTGTGAGCCATCCTAATGAATTTGACATGTTGCAGGGTATCCAAATTAGCAAAAGGACTGAGTGCTCTAGTAAATCGCATACTATTTGATAAGAATATTCGAATGAAGACAGGTTATTGGTGTGCAGATGAGTCCATTAATACTGATCTGTGGTGCTTGTGCCAGGCAGCAGATAGCTCAATTATTGATCAGATGGCACGAGTTAAACTCCCAGCACTGGCTTGAGGCAGCCAAAACTGGGTTTCCAGGGGCTGCCTGGAGAAACCTGTGCAAGCTGTGGCTGTGATCAAATGGAAGGCAAGGCCATCCATGCCTGCTGAACAGACAACTTGTGCATGTCATTACTCATGCCTGTAGAGAAATGGAACTCCTTCTTCAGATGAGTTTCTAAGGAAAGGAACCAGAGTGGATGACTGTTTGTTCTTTCTCTCCTTTTGCTTCAGGCCTGCTATGTGTGGGCAGTTGATGTTCTGCATACAGAGAGTCTGACGCATAAAAGACTTGTCTGATTCTCAGTGCATGTGATGTGGAGGATAAACAACGTGGGAAGATGTGGTGGTGTGGAATCTCACATGTTCTTCACTGGCAGCTGAAGTCGATTTTATTTTCATGCAGTACAATTGCTTGCTCTTCCCCATGACTCTTGGATTTATCCCTCAATGCAGTCATGGAAGTAAAAGCAAATGAGCTTAGCTTGCTTCTTTAATATGTGATTTTGGAAACTGACAAATGTTAGGCCTAGAGTTCAATCCACAGCACTAACAACTGTTAGTGGCCTCAGGAAGATCAGAGAGATAGTAAAACTTTTTTGCCTTCTTATGTAGTCGTAAAATACTTTTGGAGATTGAATTGAGTCCTTGAAGACTCCAAGCAAAATAATTTCTTGGAAGAGGGATTTGTCTCTATGCTTGCACTGTGTTTTGTTTGGCTTTGTCATGGGTTTCAGAATAGAAGGCTATAATCCCGTAACAGTGGTTATGTCCTTTACAAGAATGACAAACTCAGCTATAAATAGACTGTTTTTCACTCTGAATAGTTCTGAAAATTTAATACGTATTTCGTTATGAATTTGGAAATTGTATTGCTTCCTACAATGGCATTCTAGTAGGTATAAAAATATTGTGAAATGTTTTTAAAAAGATCTAAGATCTTTTCTGGCACTTGTGGAGAATATTAAGATGGTGAAGTTTAGTCTAGTAATGTACTTTGCCTTGCTAACAGAGGGGGGAAAAGGTAGCAACTTTCATTGTGAGCTGAAATTTCATGTAGGTGTTTGTAATACAAACACAAAGTGCCATGGTGGCTTGTACCTTATGAAGACAGCTTACAGCAGTACATCTTACATCAGTTCTGGACAGAGTGCAGTTCTGTTGTTTAATTTTTTTTTTTCCTTGTCTGCAGCCTTTGTATCTGTATTCACCTTTGCAGAAAAATGGGTAGCAGCTCTAAACATCATGAAAATCAGCGTACTGTGCAGAAGTGGCAAGATAAGCAATGTTTTGACATTTAGCAACAGGCAGGAAGAAAGATGGAGCCCTAGGTCTAAAGTGCCAGTACATGATGGATTTTATACTTTTGGCCATTGGAAATCAAGAAGATCCATCAACTACCAGTATTCTCTAAGTTTACTAGTCAACAGAAACTGGAGCATGCTGTTAAAAATCTAGGTAGACATAGTCAGCTCAGATACCCAAACCAAGTTGTAGAATCAGAGAATGTGCTGGTTTGGAATGGACCCAACCAGAATCATTAAGCCCAGCTCCCAGCCCTGCACAGCACACTCCAAGAGTCACACCACGTCCCTGAGAGCATTGTCCAAATGCTTCTAGAGCTCTGTCAGGCTGATGCTGTAACCACTGCCCTGGGGAGCCTGTTCCAGTGCCCAAACACCCTCTGGATGAGGAATCTTTTTCTGATATTCTAAACCTCCTCTGACACAGCTTCAGGCCATTCCCTTGGGTCTTGTCATTGTGACCACAGAGCAGAGGTCTGGGTCTGCCCCTCCTCTTTGCAGCGTGAGGGAGCTGAAGCTGCAGTGAGGTCTCCCCTCAGTCTCCTCAAGGCTGAACTGATCAAGTGCCCTCAGCCACTCCTCACACATTTTCTCTTCCAGATCCTTCACCTCCTTGGGAACTCTCTAATAGCTTAATGTGTGGAATTTACAAACATTCCACTAAGGAAGTCATATGTCTGTGGCATTAAATGTTGAAATCTAAGGGACTGTTCCTGTCCCTGTCTAGAACCAAGGAGTTCAGATGTGTGTCTTGGTCCTTGGGCACACTCTGTTCTTCACAGACCACTGCGTCCAACACAGTATTGAGGATTGTCAAGATCATCAGCACAATAGCTGAATAAACAAACTTTGCTTGCAGAGTAAGCATTCTCCCTGTGTCTTACAGCCTACTTACCACTGAAATATACTTACCAGATAAAAGGTCATGTTAGATTATCCAGGTAATTTTACTTTGAACTTCTTGATTTCCCCTTTTTCCCAAGTGAGGCAGTTGTGCATTGGAAATCCCAAAACTTGAAAGGTTTTATGTGACTTGCTATTTGACCTTTGTAAGTAACTGAAGTCTGTTGATTAAGTAGTTCTTCTTCTTGTTAGAAGAAGTCTTTTTGATATGTCTCATGCTGATTATCAGTTTCTTGTTTATATATGTTTTTGTGTTTAAGGGTAAGGGTAACTTGAAGATCCTTGGATAACCATTTGAGAAGTGTGGTCATTTTTAAGTCTGTGTTTTGACACCCCATGGATTTTTTGAAGGGAAGAGCTTCCTGCTGCTGGATTACTGTCCAGCAGTATGCCGTAGTTTGTTATATATATTTTAGTTTTAGTACAATTATTGAGTAATTTCGAGATGAGAACAGTCATCTGAGTTCTCTGTAGCTCAGATCTTTAGACTTTGAGAAAAGACAGAACAATGGGAGATGGTCACTTCAAACAGAATAGATTGAACATCTTTATTTTTAGAAAGTCCCTTGTGTTTTTTCCTGTGTTAAGATAAACATTATTTCATTTATACAAATATACACAATTAATTCTTGGCTTTACTTTCTTCTGTCTTACTGAGAGTGATTGTTTGCATGTGGTGTGGTTACTGCTATGTCCTTTGCTATCTGAAAATAAAGATAAATCTTCAGTTGCTGTACTGATGATGTGTGAGATGATAAACAATGGACAGTAGCTGGACTTACTGCCAGTGCTCTGGCTGTATGTTACTAATGATTTAGATGTACTTTTTCTTGTTTTGTTCTAAGGCCTTGCATGTTGTGAGCTTTTTGCTCATCACTTTTCCTTTATATCAGTGGAATGAAATGGCTTATGTGAAGAAAGAACACATGATGTACCTAGATATAATGTTAACAGGAAATGCCACTGTTCCTCAAATGCAAAGATTGAATTATCTTTTTAAAAAAGTCTAAGAAGTAGTATCTGAATTTTAAAAAAAATGAAATTGTGGTCTTTAGCATGAAGTGAAACAAGCAGCATGTGTGAGCTGTGTGCCTCACAGCCTACACAAAACTCCACCATGTGCCTCGAACTCGCTAGTGTGGGCCAGCTGTGATCCTTGGTCTGAGTGAGCTGTGTCACGCCCTCTTGGCCACCCTTGCTGACTTTGGCTCTCAGGCTCTCTTTCTTGCTCTTACAGAAATGAAGTCTTGCAGTTGAGTTACGAAGTGGCTGCTTTTCCATGCTTTAACCATGCATGTTCCCTTCCTGACCTTATGGCTGCTCTGCATTCAAAGCCTGACTGAAACTCTAACTACAGGGATTTTTTAGAATAACCCAAACAAACAACAAAGCAAACAAAAAGCAAGCAAAAAAGCCCCACTCAGAAAACTCAACCAAACCACCACCAAAACAGACAAAAAACACCCAAGAAACTTGCATGCAAGAAATACAAATAGCTCAACAAAGCAGCAAAATTATTTCCACTTTCATTTCCCTCTTGATTGCTCTTGGATCACAGCTCACAACCTGCTGCAAATTCCAGTCATCATTTAAGCAAAGACCACACTAACTTTTTTCTACAACTTCCCTCCCCCCACACTCGAGTCTCCAGACTTGCAGTCTCAGATGACCATTTTAGTCAGTTCATCTTTCCCCTTCTCTCTTGGTGAAAGACCCTTTCTTTTCACAGCTTGTGGTCCCCTTCTGCCAGGAAAGTTTCCGGGCAGCCTCGCTGGCTGATAGAAGTGCCCTGCTGAGTGACTTGCTGTTCAGTTGCATTATTCTGGGGTTCAGCATGAAAAAATGGTTTGCTTGGATAATAATCACTTCTTTATCCACAGAAACTACCCAGTGAATGGGCAATTATCAAGGTTTACTGACAATCTGCCGTTAGTCTTTTGTTACCATTCCTTGTCCATTCTCTCCAACTGCTTCCTGCCTTCCCTGTTGTGCTTTTTATCTCTGTTTCAAATGGAATTCATAGTCTGACACAAATACAGTCTCCAGTATCAAACAGACTTCATGCAATTCGCATGGCCAGTTACCCCAGCTAAACACCATAGCTCAAGAGGCAAGAGGAGGGCAATGGACTGATGATTCTGGTTGTAAAATGTGCACACAGGTTACTTGCACTGCTGCCATTTCCACCTTTAAAGAACGGCATGTATAATCTTGTGAGCTGCAAATGTTTCATCTTCTTATGTAAATATAATTAATGTTATTAGCCATCACTCACCTAAAACAGGCAGCATGGATGGTCAAGTGAAGCTGGAAAAGACTGGGTTGTAGCAATTAGTGACATTTAGATAATATCACTGTGAATACTTTGAAAGCCATTGTCATGCTTTGCTTTTCTGACAACTTAATTAGAGGTCTAGACCTTACTTGTGATGAAGTTAATGAACACAGCATCTTTTGGCATGGCCCTTCAGGGCTCTGCCTCGGTCGATTCAGTCGGTGTGGAGCAGCAGAGGTCAGCTTGCAGTGCCACTGAGCTGTATCCGTGCCGAGGGCAGGCTTTGGAAGTTACAGCAAGGATTGGAGCCACAGCAACTGGAAGGAGCCTGGGAGGCAGCAGCTGCTGGCATCTGCTGAGCTCTGAATGTCCTGGGAGAAGCTGCTGCAGACTGGAATAAGCTGTTGCTGATAAGGTCAACAACATCCTGCCATTCTGCAAGTGAGATTTCCACTCCCACCACCCAAGCTTGCTGCTGGCAAACACAATCCCTAAATTACACATGGGAAGGCCAGGAAAGGTGTAAGCTCCTTACCTACATACAGTGGCTCCTAGGTTTTCAGATAAGCCATTCTTTCGAGAGAAACTTGTCATCTGTTATTTTAACTTCAAGGGATGTTTGGTTTTGTTTTGTTTTGTTTTGTGAATGCATTCAGTACAACAAAATTGTTCTTGTTTTTAAAACTCTCTTGGGAAGTCCAGCACATGTGGACTTTTGTGGATGACCTTATGATGCAGTGGTGTTCAGTGTCTTTGCCATGCATTTGTTTGTGACGCCAATCTTTAAGTATTCCTTTCCTCTTCAGACACTGAGTTGCTGAGTTTGAAATTATCAGGAATTTCAATTTGCTACTCAGCTTCCCTGCAGTTCTGATTTCAGTGGAGATAACATAACTCCGTCTCCAGTAGGTTTGCAACAATGCAAGGTCACTTAAATCATCTCCTGTAGGCTGCATGCCAAAGATAAAGAAACAAAGTCGTTGCCAGTTAATGTTTGCACAGGTATTTGCTCATGGAAAATGTTGTACAAGTACTAAGTAGAGCTATCACCTCTTGTTATATGTTATTTCTTGCATGATATGTGCTGGCAATCTCAGACAATTGAGGCTAAGTATCCTGATACAATTGTGATGAAAAAAAGAATAGGTACCTTTTCTGAACATGTTTTGATTCCTCAGCTTCTCTTTTGGAAAGGAAATCATTCACTTTGTGACAGAGAAAATTTATAAAAACATCTAGTGCAAACTTTAACTGGAAAGCTGGAAAATGGGCTTTGATATGAAGGTTTCTCTTTGGATTCAAAATCTGTCAACTTGTCAACATGCTACGTGTGATCCCAAATATGAAAGATTTTTACTGGATAGTTTCAGCCCCCCGAGTATGATAACTACTTTGTAAGTATCTTGCAATGATAAAATTGAAAATAAATTATGCACAGAGAGAGCTTGCAGGAGACTCGCAGCTGCCAGTGCAGCTGCTGTTGGTAACTGCTGCCCAAGTTTGAGAGGTCGTCCTGACAGTGGCCACTGGAGGTGGTGTGAGCACTGTGCATTGGCTTGAATACTGCCTTTTTTAGTCACTAGTCACAAACTCATGGTGTAGATTCAAGTCAGTCAAGTTCTCAGCCTCACTTCATTAACACTGACCACAAGTGCCCTATGTAGGAGTGGCTTTTCATCCTAAGCGTGGCTACCTCTGCTGCCAGGTCCTTTCTCAGCTTCATGAGTGTTTCAGTATGAAAAACACTGAACTGTTACCAGGGAGGTGCTTCTGAGTGAGGCCTTTTTCCAGCACACTTTTCCATTTGAAAACTGAAGATCAAGAATGAAAAAGCATGCTTGAGAGGAGTGTTCAATGCCACCTGATGTTTGAATTTTAGCATACCATCCTTTCAGCTGTCAGTATTGTATCTTAGAATTTATTAGGGATGACAGATTATCTAATCCCCTGCAAATTAATAGGAAAATGTTTACTATTTTTAGGCACGACTGAAAAACACCTGTTTTATTCAAAAACTTGCACATCTTGAGCTTCGATCAGATTACTTTGTTTCTGCATATGTAATACTCATTATTGCTACCTATACTGAATGCTATAAATGTTTAAAAAACCCATACAAACAACAAAGTGACTCTTCCCCCTCCCCCAAACCTGAAAAGGTACTGAGCGGAGCACTGGCTGTGGTCTGTGAAGCTGAAATATGTGTTTCATCAATTTTGCATGTGTTCACAAGCCATTGTTATTGCAAAATGTTAATTGTTGGAAGGAAGACTGTTGATAACTTTTTGGCCTGTGGCCTACACGAGTGGGGGTGTGTGTAGGGTAGGGGTGAAGGTGAAGAGAACTCACATGGGTAGTCTTTTCTACTATTAGATTCTTCCAAATTTGTTACGCATACATGTTTATGCTGAGATTCTCAGGTTTGGGGTTTTTTTACTAGAATGCTGCATTCTCAGTTGACCAACTTGTGTATTTGCAGCAGCCTTAACATAAAACAAGTGAAAAACATCTCAAAAGAAAACAAAAGAACCCTCAGTTTTATCGGTGATGAAAAGCACCTGCTTAGCTGTTGGTTTTGTTGCTCTTGTTCTATAGTAAAGATTTTCCTGAAGACTGTGCTGCTATTTTGTGCTAACCTTGAGTTTGAAATGCTCTATGTGGCTCAGAATGTTCCATGTGGAGACCTCTCTGACACAAAAGGAAACACTCCTATGCTACCTGAAGGAGTGGTGTAAAGAGGTGAAGCTCCCAAGCACCGTGGTGGATGGTGCCATGCTAGTTGGGTGAGAGCTGAAAGCAAGGAAAGCGAGGAATCTTTAGATAGAGGAGGCAGGATGTGGTACACAGCTGAGGCAGAGGCCTTCCAGAAACATCTGGGCAGCTTGGAAAAGTGGAATGGGGTGGTTTGGAGACTGCGGTGGAGGAAGCTTGGGTTTATGAAGTTAAGGTCTCCAGTTCTGCTGGCCATCCTGTACTCCTGGCAGAAGAGAGCATTCCCATGTGCATGTTTTCCAGGAGAGACAAATGCTGGTGCTGTGTGATGGATGTCAGTTCAAGGTGGCTTTTACAATGAACAGTAACAGGGAGTACCCGTGTTTTGCATCATCCCAGCAGAAGTTACCTCCCAAGGCTTTGGTATTCTTGATGATGTGTGACTTATAGGGTCAAAACCAGGCTAATATTACAGGAGATTCCAAAAATGTAATGTAATGCAACAGTCACTGACTCTGTTCAGAAATCTGGGCTTTCTGATCTGCTATGGACAGAAGTGCCTGTGCAGTATTTGATTGCATGAGGCACTTTAAGAGCCCTATTGACTTAAATACCTCCTACTTGCTTGCCAAATCCTGGGTAGAGTGTCTTTCTGGGTGTCATATATATTCTCTGTCCTTCGAGATTTTTCTTCCCCTGAAAAATATGGACAGTAAGGTTGCAATTCCATATTGAAGTAGGTTTCTGAGAGTGTGCTATTTATTTTATTAGCTGTACCTTTAACTTTTGGAATGCATTGTACACTGCTGGTCTTTGAGTACAATGGGGAAGAAAAAAACCAGTTTGATCCTATCAGAGGAATATTTGAACAACAGTTGATGCCTACATACTTGTTTCTTCAGTGTGAACAGATTTATGCATATTTCATTTCAAAAATAAAACAAGGTCTGTAAATAAATTTTTGTATCTTGCATAAAATCGATATTTCATCTACAGTTACAATGATGACACATTGTTGATGCCTTAGAATGGAATCTTTATTGCTTTAATGAAAAAATGAATGACTTTATGTGAGCAATAGAGTGTGGTGGCTTTTGAACATCTTGAATAGGACACAGATATTTTAGTTTATAAAAAAGCATAACTCTGCTGCACAATGAAGAGAAACTGCATATATCCTTTGTTTTCTAGGAGCAAAACAAAGTTTCAGGTACAGTAGTGTAATAGATGTTAAACATGCAATTGCAAGAACTAATATAAGTGGATTTAGTTATGTGACAATCTCTAAAATTACTCATTCCTTTAGCATCTCTGAGTCACAGTGCTTGAAAGAAGAAACAGTAATTAGATATAGAAGAGAAAACAGGAATGTAAAATGACTGCCAAATATAGACCTAGCCTAGCCACCAGCCTCTACCATGTTCCTCTAAGCAGGAAAAGGAATTATTTCTCCAGCTCTGTGTGAAAAATAAAGAAATATACCCTGATAGCCTTTCCTTGACACTGAGATACATCTGATACTACTGAGTATTTTCAGGGTCACTTAATGGCTTGTCCAAGTTCAGTTCTATTTATTTCTCAAGTATGAGGGAATCTTTTTAGCTGTATGGATAAGTAGGCAGCAGTTTTTAGTGAGGCATCATTAAGTTTTTCCTTAGTTGTGTTTGTGTGTAAGTGTTCGTTTTAGGATACCTGAAAGGATGTGGCTGAGAACTAAAGCAAAGAGGAGTTAAAGAATCTGTCCTTGTAAAAGAGTGATTCCTTTTGTCATAGAAGGTTTTACTGTTAGCATGAACATCACTCTGCATCATCAGAATCACTTTCAGAATACTCCAGGGCTCCCCATTCAATATCTGAGTATCTCCTCAGTGCAACTTCCACACTCCATAAATACTGAGGGACACAACTGTGTTCATTCCTATTTAGTCTGGAATTTTAATGGTGGTGTAATTATAGATGAATAAAGTTACCACAGCAGCTTCTCAAAGGGGAAATTGACGCTTTATCTCAGATATTTCTTAAATATGAGAGTCAGGATATGTGTGCTTACTTGCTTATACCAGAACACTAAATATTGGATTATATGCCAATAACGCTTCAATTTAATAGCTGACTATTGAAGGAATATTCATGAAAGTGCTTCTTGAAGATGTTGCCATTTTTGTGCTCTAAAGCTGAATGTTCTTTTGAAAGCTGTTCTGCCAAGGATTTTCAGAAGGCCTTAATCTTAACATTTTTATGTATTTCATGTTTCAAAAGTAATTGGTGATTTCAGGTCAAACACTTAAATAGATTTCAGGAAAAAATCTTAAATTAGGTGTTGTGGTTTTTTTCTTCAAAGTATAGGTTAGTATTGGGCTGGACATTGTGTGTTTGGTGTGTGTAGATTAAGGCTGATCCATCAAATAGCCTGTATTTAAATATCTTGTATGACTGAATAGCAAAAAAGCTCAGAAACAGGTCGAACTCCAAAACAAAAGACATACTGTTAAATAAAGAGTGTTAACTTTAAAGTTTTTATTTACAAGTAAGATGCATTTTTTTAAACATCTGCTTTTAATAGTTGGCTGCCTTTAAAGCATGAAATTCCCCAAATGCAGAATAGGCAATGAGTCTCATTTTGGGTGGAGCCTGCTGCTTGGCTGGCATTCATTGTCATGAAGTCTAAATATTGCTTAGAGAAACTTTTTTTTTTTTTTGCTGATGTGATTATTGTTCTAGAGTCTATAGAAATTTATTGCAGTGCCATAAGGGTAAAGACTATATTCTGCTGGATGTGCACTGACCCAGCAGTCATTCCACTGCCATAGCAGACTGCAGTTGCTCTGTTTGCATGCCACTTCCTTTGACAGAGCTGCCATGTGTACTCTTGGTTCCAGGTGGTGTTCTTTCAACTCTTGTCTTCCCTCCTGCCCATGCTGCACTCTCCCTAATGGTTCTTTTAATTTGTTTGTTAAGTAACTTTTAACCTGGAACACTTTCCTCCCGTTCCTCCTGTTTTTCAGGATGTGAACAGCCTGTGGGGTTAGTTCATATTGATGTGCACATCATACACTTTTCCTCGCAAGCCCAGACAAAGAAATGTCCGAGTTTTTATGTGTCTGAAGGAAAAAGTCTGTATAGAGCATCAGGACAAGGTGTTGGGGGGGTAGGAGGTGTGTGTGTGGTTTTTTTATTGTTTTTTATTAAGTTGAATCTTTCTCAAGGTGTGTATTAACATGAATTCAGTAATTCCAGAAGCAAGTGCTCATCATTAGGCAATGATGCTGGAGATGAGCTGACTGATGTCAAAGAGAAAGCCATAGCTGTTGAAGTTAACTCTCCTGCATGTAGCAGGGTGCTAACACTGGTTCAGATATAGCTTTTAACTGCACCAGATTGTTTTTCCTGGAGACTGAACACTTGCTGGTCCAGACTAGAATGCATGTGTGCAGCTTTCAACTCCTTTTCCAGAACTGGTTTTGCTGTTATCACATGGAATACAGAAGGTTAACTGTCCTCTGTTTTCTTAGGATCTTGCTAGATTAAACTTGGAAGTCTTTTAGAGGAAACAGGCCATTGTCCTGATCGTTCAGAGGAGGAGGGAGAGTCATCAAGTTGGGAAATCATGTCCTATTCCTGATTCAGCTGCTGAGAGGGATCAAAAAGATTTAGTGGATTATGTTTGGAAAGATCTGAAAGTAGAGTGGTTTCTTTTCTTTCAGTAGCACTGTGTAAGTGGTTTGTTAGTTTGTTTTAAAGACCAACATGGGATAAAAAACTCAATAAAGCTAGCTGCAGTCTGCAAAGAGCAGTCACTTAACCGATTAACCTCTACAAAATGTGAGCCGGGAAAAGCCTTTAATATGGAAAGTTTTGGCTGATTTGGGTTGTTAGGGTGGGGTCTGGATAAGATGAGACACTTCATTGCTTATCCATGTGATGTATATTGTGAAGGTCCAGTGGGGCCGACGCAGCTCTGAAATGGAAACCAGATCTAGAGAAATAAAGGAGAATTTTTAAAAATACAGTAAGAAATTATAGTATTTTTTTCCTGCACTACTCATCTACACAGTTTCCAAGTTACAGTTCATCTTCAGTCATCACTTAGGCCCTGGCTTAAGCCATCAAATCCTTAGGAACCTCTGTCACACAGCTTGCAGATTACTTTTATGCGGCTTTGTCTGTGCCATCTCTTTGGGGTGGGCTTTTGTTTAAGCTTTCAGTGGTGATAAATGCATGCAGAATCATTCTGGAGAGCCTGTACACAGAGCTGGTACTGATAATATTTCTCCTTTCTTTTCCTTTTACTCAGACCAATGAGTGGAATAAGAATGATGATCGGCTGCTGCAGGCGGTGGAGAATGGAGACCCTGAGAAAGTGGCTTCACTTCTGGGTAAAAAGGGAGCCAGTGCCACCAAACAAGATAGTGAGGGCAAAACTGCGTAAGTTCAACCAAAACCTGTGATTTAACTTATGGCAAACCCCAGCCCTAGGTGCACGTGCCACTTCTGTGAATTAAAAACCAGATACTATCCTGAAAATGAGGGTTTCTTTTTCTTCTGAAGCACAACACATCCTGCAAATCTTGATTTGTAATTCCATGGTTTAAATTGCCATTTCAAAATCATAAACCCATTGAGGTAATTTAAAGGTTAACGAACTACTGGATGGACTGGGACCATTTTAGGACAGGGTACTTTCGAATTTCGCAGAACACTGCAGATTGCACACTCCGAAAGTCATTAATCTTTGTGGATATTTTTTCCTATGGACATTACTTTAATAAGACAGAAATTAAGATAAATTTTCATCCTAATGGGTTTGTCTGAACTGAAATTATGGTGACAGAGTTTTAAAATCCTGCGGATGTTAAGGATTCACAAAGTGTACCTTGTTTTGATTGAAGCATGCTAATGAAAATTTTGTAAACAAGATTCCTTTTGCTGTATATTTCATATGTAGCATTTTCATCTTCTGTTCTTTCTCCTGTTCTCCTGCAAATATTCTGAACTGTGGAAGATAAAAGATTTCACTAAGAAAACTACAGCCAAAATATTGCTGTACTTACACTTTCTTCCCTATGACGCAGAAAGATGATTCGGTGGATAAGTGAGAAATAGGCATCCTGTGACAAGATCAAAACCTTGAGAAAATTCTGTATAGATGTGGGTAAAGGAGGACTTGGAAGGGCACCACAAGGCAGTTTAGTCTTGGGAAGGGCACCACAAAGCAGTTTATACCAAACTCTAACTTCTATTAAATTACCTCTGGGTTACATTTATGGAGTCATACTCTGCTTCTTTATTGGTCTGGTTCAATTTCCTACATCTGCTCTATTTCTGCTCTGAGTAAACTGAGTGATGGATTGACTCATAATGACCTGCAATTTCTTACTGCAGACGTCCAAGTCATCAGTTACGTCAAGCAGGCTTTCTCCTCCATTCTTTAATAGGTTTTTAATTTTTAAAAGTTGCAAACATTTGCTTTTCTTTTGGCCATTGAATCTTCAAAATTACAGCTATATTTAGCATTTCATGTTTTTACAATCAACATAATTTTAGACCTTCCTTCTTAGGGTCGTCTTAAACTGCACACTGGATACAGTATCCAGTGTAACACCTACTTTGCACGTTTCATGTATAAATTAATATTATGGATTTTTCTAGGGAGCCACCCTAGATTGCATTTATCGGTATGTCTTAACTGTAAGAATGTAGCTAGGTATAGGTGCAACGATTTTTCAACTTTACATGCTTACAATAAAAAATTCCCGTTTTCATTCTTTATTTGCAACTACTAAGAAGTCAGTAAGCTGTTACTAATAAAGCAGTTGCAAATACTTCTTTCAATTGCTTGGAACAAATGTGAGTTAGTGCTATAAAGATCTCTGCTGCTTCTTGTTCTGTATGTTCATTTAACTGTCATTTACTTCTAAAATTTTTTCTGTGTCATAGTTTAAGAGGCAGCTTAAGAGAGAAGAAAGAGAAGCAGTGTTGCTGTGATGCAGAAATACGGCATGTCAAGTCTCATTCTGTTTCCAGTGCTTCCACCAAAATTTAGCAGACCTGCTCAGGTTATTTCTGTCTGCATTTTGAAAGATAGAGACTGACAGGTTTGGAAGCAATGACACTAACCTGGAGAGACATAACTACTGAAGGTGGCCCAGAAATTTTCTCCAGTGTATCTTACTAATATTGGGCTATGTCTTGTTTGTGTTTTTATCACTCCAGAGTATTTTTTTGGTGTGAAGCCATCATTTCTGTATAGACTTGTTTCTCCTCCGTTTGTAACGTTGACGCCAGTGCTTCATTCCTGCAGTGTGTCTGGGTGCCTGGCACAGCTGCTCTTGCCTGGCCTCAGAAGCTCTGCTTAGCGGAGTAGACCCTTCTGCAGCCCAGCACTGAGTCTGTTGGTGTGCTGCAAGAGCACGGTGCTGATTTGTTAGCTACCCTATCTGTAACATCAGCAACTCCTCTGCTGGGAAATCATGATCTGCACAGGGCTTTTTGGGACAGCTGTCCACCCTTGTGCTCAGATTTCACAAAATCACAGAATGGTTTGGATTTGAAGAGACCTTAAAGATCATCTCAGCCCACAGGCAGGGGCACCCATGCTTGGCCACATTGCTGAATGCAAGCTAGCCTTGAACACTTCAGGAATGGTTCTTCCACAACCTTTCTGGGCAGCCCTTTCCAGTGCCTCACCTCTTTCACAATCAAGGATTTCTTACTATTACCTCATCAAAATCTACCCTTTTTCAATTTGAAGCCATTCACTTTGCCCTATCTCTATATACCCTTGTAAAAGGTCTCTCTTCAGCTTTCATGTAGGTTTCCTCTTAGGTACTGGAAGATGCTACAATGGATGGTCTCTCCAGAGCCTCATCCCATGAGCCCTGCACATTGAAAGTAAGGCAGTGATTAGTGACAGCTAACATGGCTTCAATAAAGGCAAATAATGCCTGATAAATCTGTTGGCCTTCTGTGTTGAGTCACAGCTGTGGTGCATGAGAGAAGAGCAACATCTGCCTGGACCTTTGGAACACTTGTCACTGTCCTGCACAGCACTCCTGTCTACAGTCTGGAGAGACATGGATTTGTGGGATGGACCAGTGCTCCCTCTCATGAGAGCAGAGTAGAGAGGCAGAATCACCTCTTTTGACCTGCTGCTCGCAGAATTTTTTTGATGCAAAGCAGGATATGATTTCTGGGCTGTGAGCCGACATTGTCGGCTCATGTCCAACCTCTTGTCCCCCAGCATCCCCAAGTCCTTCTTGGCAGGACTGCCTCTTGTTCTCTGCCTAGCCTCTGTTTGTGCTTGGGTTTGCCCTGATCCAGGTGCAGGACCATCACTTGGCCCTGTTGAACCTCGAGGCTCTTGTGGTTTCGCTGGGTACGTTTTAGGAAGTTTTCTGCAGTGCCATGTGGGAAGGGAGCTCTTTGGATGAGTGTTCTATTGATCTCTGTGGGTATATATTGATGCATTTTTTTACTCAGTTAGGATGAAGCTGACTAACCAGAAGAACGTGGTGGATTCAATTATGTAACAGAGTGCATAATGTGATTAAAGACTTTGGAATGTGCTTGAAAGCAAAAAGGAGAAACAATTACACATTGTAGATACAAATACAGGTTTGTTAGCTTTGTCATTGTCTGTACCCTTAAGGTGTGACACATTTCTTTTAAAACTTTTCTTTCTCATTCTTTTAGTTAGCAGCCCTACAAACAAAATTTTCAATACTGTCCAGATTTTTGAGATATAGCATTATAGTGCATTATTTTAAACAGAAGGTAGAGAAGATAATTTTTCATGCTTAGAGAGGTACTTTTAATTTATAATTAGATGGCTTCCTATTATAAAATACTTGAACTGAAAGGAAGAGACCAGAACTGACAATATTCTTTATTTGTCCTGTTGAATACCATATGTATCATCCCACTGAGTCCTGCTATGATGTGCTCCAGCTTTGACTCCATTTTGGACATTACCACCTAAATTTCTTCTTTGTGTCCTCTTTAGTCCCTGTCATTTAGGTCCTTTACTTTGTGACTTGTTGGCATGCAATAAAATGGAGATGCTTAAAATAATGACATCTAGGTACCTCATTAATTTAAGGTATCAGTTTTAAGACAGATATTTCTTAGAGATAATATTTACCAATTTTCACTAGGAGATGTAACTCCTCAGCAGTATCTCTTTTAAAAAAGGTATTTAAAAAATACGTTATCAGAGTAATGAAATTATAGTTTTTTAAGACTCGCTTGACTTTCCACACCATCACCCTGCCTTTGACTAAGTTCTTTCTATAAACAATAAATCACTTTTAAGGCCATGGAGCAAATCCACCTTTGGCATAAGTTGGCACAGTCTCATTGTTGCTCCCACTTACATAGCACAGACTATTGCCAAGCATAGTTGTAATAGAACCTATCTGGAAATCTGACTCTGTCATTGTAGTCTTACTTTGCCAGATAGGTTGGTTGTTTTTTACTTTGGGTCCAGCTTCCTTAAACAACAAAACAGGGCTTTCCAGCTTGGAATTTGATCATTTAAATCCATTTAAACTAACAAAAAATGGCTTTCAAAAAGATCCCTTTTGGGAACTGATAGGATTGGATTCATTCACGTGCTGCACTTTCCACAAGATAAAGTGTTCAAATGGGCTGTTATTTTAAGAAGGTACTGCCATTATTGAGGGGAAGTGGAGGGATGGGGGTAGGGGAATGATTTTGGAAAGGATTTACAGTGTATAAATGGTAGCACTTCCTTATCCTGAAGTTATTTTGTCAGTGTGCCAGTCCATTACTGCCATGTTTGCATGTTTCTGCAAGGTACTAAACTAGAATTAAATGCTTTTGGCTATTAAGTGAAACAATAGATCTCTGTACATTTTTTTGTACTGCAGTTGAATCAGCTGTTGCTTAATAAAATTACTCTAACAATAGTACAAAAAAGCTTTAGAAACCTCTGCAAATTTATTCTTTAAGGACTCCTTCACAAAACTACTGCCAATAGCAGTTAATAGAAAAGATATTTTTTCATTTGAAAGAGACTGTTCATGCCTTGAAGGCTGAACTAAAAATAAATTTAAGAGCATATTCCAACTGCAAATGCTTGATATTTCTTATGTACATAGTATTCATTTTTGTTTTCTTCCTTTTGGCTCTTACTGTATAAGGAGGTGGGGGTGAGTGACATTCAAAAACAAGATAAAGTTTTAATTACCTTTGAGAGGGAATGTTTCCTTGTATGTAATAAATTTATCTTAAAAATTGGAAGAATACATAGAATGATAGAATAATCTGGATTGTGTGGGACCCGCAGGGATCATCAAAGTCCAAGTCCTGGCCCTGCACCAGACATCCCAAAACCATGTGCACATGTCTCACATCGTGTTCCTGAGAGCACTGTCCAAACATTTTGAGCTCTGTCAGTCTGGTGCTGTGACCACTGCCTGGGGAGCCTGTTCCAGTGGCCAACAACCCTTGGGTGGAAACACTTTTGCCTGATATCCAAATTAAACCTCCCCTAACTCAGCTTCAAGCCATTCCCTCAGATCCTGTCAGTAGTCACCACAGAGAAGAGATCAGTGTCTGCCCCTTTACTTCCACTTGTGAAGAAGTTGTGACTGCAATGAGGGGTCCCCTCAGTCTCAGCCACTCCTCACAGGGCTTCTCCTCCTGACCCTTCACCATCCTCACTGCCCTCCTTTGGACACTCTCTGATGGTTTAATGCCTTTCTTACACTGTGGCACCCAGAGCTGCCCCCAGCACTGGAGGTGAGGCTGCCCCAGAGCAGAGCAGAGCAGGACAATCCCCTCCCTTGCCCGGCTGGTGATGCTGTGCCTGATGCCCCCAGGACAGGGCTGGCCCTGCTGGCTGCCAGGGCACTGCTGGCTCGTGTTCACCTTGCCAGGGACCCAGAGCCCCAGGGCCCTTTCCATGGCACTGCTCTCCAGCACCTCCTTCCCCAGTCTGATAAACACAACCAGAGTTGCTCTGGCCCAGGTTTAGAATCCCACACTTCTCCTTTTTAAGCTTAATATGGTTGGTGATTGCCCAGCCCTGTGATTTGTCATTGTCTGTTTGCAGGGCTGCTCTGCCTTTCAGGGAGTCAACAGCTCATCCCAATCATCCCCATACGTACTTAGTATCCCTTTAAGTCTTGTGTCCAAGTAATTTAGGAAGGTATTGAAGAACAAAACGCTAAGAATGGAGCCCAGTAATGACAGGTCACCGGTGTGATGTCACCCCAGTCACTGTTGTGTCCCACCCATGAGCCAGCTGCTCACCCATCACATGATGTGTTTGTCCAGCTGTGAGCCCAGAAAGATCCTGTGAGACACAGTATCAAAAGCTTTGCTGAAATGCAAAAAAAATATCCACTGGTTTCCCTTGATCAATTAGGTGGGTTACCTTGTCATGAGAGGAAGTTAGGTTTGACGAGCAGGACTTTCCCCACATGAAGCCATGCTGGCTGTGATCGGTGGATGCATTGTCCTCCAGGTGTTTTTCAGTACCTCCCAGAAGCATCTTCTCCATGAACTGAATCTGACAGGCTTGGTTTCTAGGGCCCTTTTTGAAAGCTTTTGAAAGACAACATTGGCCAGCTTCCAGTCAGCTGGAACCTCTCCAGATTCTCAGGACTGTTCAAAGGTCTTCAAGAGAGACCTTGTGGTGATATCAGCCATCTCTTTGCATATTCTCAAATGAATCCCATCAGACCCCATAGATTTATAGAGATCCAGCTGGAGCAGCTGATCCCACACAGGTTTATGGTCAACTGAGCATTTATCATTCTTGCAGCTATGGTCCTTCAGCTTGGGCCACTGGGACCTTCTTAGCCTGTTGTCAGTGTTGAAGACAAGCCTATCATGTCTCTATCTTATCCATGTCTATGTTTGCAAGATGTCCATCTTCATCCTGTAACAGGCTGATCTTTTTTCTGCCCTGTCTTTTTGCCATTAATGTATTTAAAAATTACTCTTTCTGTTGTCTTGTATGGTACTGGGCAGCTTCAACTCCAGTTGAGCTTTGGCCATGTGAATTTTTTCCCTACAGTGGCAGCAGCATCTCTATATTCTTCTCATAGCACCTGACCTACACCATAAAGTGGATATAAACCTTTTTGCACCTTTTTTCCCAGACAAGATCACTGCTTAGCCAAGCCGGCTTTCTGCCTTGTCTCTTGACTTCCAACGCTTAGGAAATACCGGCTCTTGTGCCCTTAGGAGGTAACTTAGAAAGTGATCAGCACTGATGGGGGGGTGCATTTGAAAGCATTGTCTAAGGGGGCCCTACTCACTAGCTCCCTGAGCAGCCTGAAGTCTGCTCTCCCCTTTTCAAGGCTGAAGGTTTGCTGGCATTTCTCCTCCTGTCAGCAGATTCTAAACTTGATCACGTTGTGGGCCAAGACAGCCACCAGTGTCCTCACTCACAGGACACATTCTCTGTTAACAAGCCACAAACTACCCTTTAATAAATAGCCAGCACCATAAGCCAGGGCATAAATCCAGTGGAGACTGGACACTGGCAGTGTACAGTCAAGGCCTGACTGACGTCACACCATCTCTGGGTGCTGCTGTATCCAACATACTGGCACTTCAGTATAAGCTGGAGTCCAAGGCACTGAAATGTTAGTGTCCCCATTGCCAATGCATCTTTTTCCATTGCACTGGCAGCAGAGTGCAGGTCACAGTTTGCTTTCACCTGGAGAAGCATCCAGTACATGTGGAACCAGCTGTGCTGGGCTGGAAGCACAGTCCCACCATCTCTCATGGATCCAGGCTGCACTAGAAAAAGGACAAGGCTCCAGAACACTGATTATATGGATTGATGGCATCATCATATGGGCAAACACAGCAAGGAAGCTTTTTTGAATGGGAGAAGATTATTTAGGTTCTCCTGAATGCTGGTTTTTCCATAAAGCTAAGTAAGGTCAAAAGACCTGCTCACAAAATCCTGTTTTAGGAGTAAAGAGGGAGGATAGAAGTTGTCAGATTCCGGTGGATGTGGCCAGCAAAATAGCAGCTGTGTCCCTGCCAACCAGGTAGAAGGAAGCACAGGCTTTCCTAGGCACGGTGGGCTTTGGAAAATGTGTATTCCAGAGCACAGTCCAATTGGCAGCCCTCTCTATCGAGTGACATGGAAGGTGAATGGGGCCCTGAACAACAAGAAGCTTTTGAACAAATTAAGCAGGAGATTTCCCATGCAGGAACCCTCAGGCCAGTCAGAATGGGGCAGGATGTGAGGAATGTGCTGTACAGAGCAGCCTGGGAGAATGGTCCTTCTGGAGTCTGTGGCAGAAAGGACCTGGAGAGACTTGAGGATGACCTCTTGGGTTCTGGCATCTGAGATATAGAGGATTTGAGGCCAGCTACATCCCAACTGAGAAAGAAATTCTGGCAGTTTATGAAGGGGTTTGAGCTGCTTCAGAAGTGATGAGCACTGAAGCACAGGTTGCAGAGCTGAAGGCCATCCTGCTGGCTTTACATATCGCTGAATGTGAGAAATGGACAGTGCTCTACCTCTGCACTGTCTTGCTGTCTTGTGGGTGTTGGCAAATGCTCTGTGGTTGTGTCTGGACCAACAGAAAAGGACCAGTGCAGAGGGAAACCCATCTGGGCTGCTGAACTGTGACAAGACATCACTGCCCAGGTAGATAAGTCGGCTGTAAAAGTGCATTATGTAGATGCATGCAAATGCAAGAGTCAGGCTACTGAAGAGCTGAACATCGATTTGATGTCTGAGAAAAAAAGAAAAAATTATAATGGTATTTAATTTCTGATGGTCCAGATGGTCACAATAATGTCTAGGTTTCTGAACATGGACAAAGTAAGAAAGACAGGGATCTCAACCTTTGTTTTATCTGTGGCCAACAGATGGCTTAAATCTGGTTCTTATTCCAAAATTTCTTGTGAAGTTTGTTTCCATGGGAGATCTGGGTGTAAAAGCTTTTGTCACTCTAAATCTTTTCTGAAGTTTGTTTTAGGTTCAAATAGTGATTGTTCATTTTTTGTCCCCTCCCCTGCCCTGCAGCATTGTTAGGGATATAATTTAATTAAGATGTTGATATTAAGTTTCCTGAAAAATTGCTTTCCACTTTAGACAAATGCTCAGAAATGCTAATGAAACTCTAGGCCATGATTGGATGAATGTGTCCACTGCCAGGATACTAAATTGTGCTAATTAACTTTCTATTATGTTCAGTATGCACTGATTATTAATGTATGGTAAGAGGGAATGCTTTTATCTCCATGACAGAGGAGCAATACTTTACTTTGATTTTATAATTTGGCAATACATGAAAAAATCCACACTGCCTACAAACATCACTGTATTGACAATCATGCAAGCTTTTAAATGAGATCCATGCAGTGGAATTCATGATACTGGTTTGCTCCTGGCTCTTGACTTAGACTGTGTACACCGTTTCTGATGGTTTTGACCCCTCACTTGACACTTCCAACTAGAGTTGGGAAATTTGTGATCCAGTTTTTAGTTCTTGCCTCCATTTCTGACAGGATTTGAAATCAACAGCATTCAGGCTCTACTATACACATTTTTGGAGCAATTTTTATAAGACATTTTAGCATTTTTATACCTTCATGTTATTAAGGGAAAAAAAAGAGAAGAGACCATCTTCTGAAGAGGCAGAAATTAATCATCTTTAGTTGAACTTCTGTTACAAAGATCCTAAACTTTTTACTTCATCTCTAGTGATTTCCTATGTTGTAAATCAAACAAATTCCATGTATTTAAAGAACAAACTCCCTATTCCATATAAAGGTCTCTGAGCATTGAGAAGCATCCCAATGGGTTTTGCGTCTTACATTTATGGGGCTTCATGCAGATGATATCTAAAATTCAAAAATGAAACAATCAGACTGCAATTTCTCATAGGAGCCAGCTTGTGTCTTCTGCTCTGTATTTGTTTTTCACACAGCTGATGGCTATTCTTAAGAACTTTTGTATTTTGTTGTCTTTTAGTGGGGTTGTCAGCTCAGGGGGAAGCAAATCCTCTTCTGAAGGGCCCTTGAACTCATGTTTGGGTAGCTTGTGAGCCTCATGCCCACAGGCAGGATCAGCCAAACCTGTAATGCAGCATCAGGCGCTGGAATTCCCTGTTAACACAGCTCCATTTGCAGAGTTGCCAAATACCCAGGTTTTGCCAGACCTGGCCAGCTTTCAACAAGTTTGTCAGTTGCTTGGATCAGAGCACAGTCTGGATGATTGGGAGGTTTTTTATGCCTGGGTTGAAACAGCTGCAGTTTGGCTCATGTGGAGGCAAAACCCAGCACCCCACTTTCCCGTGGGGAATGCTGTGGCTGCTCCCTGCACTTGTCCCATCTGAGCTGGCAGGAGGTCCACGAGGGAAGCGTGCCTCTCATGGGTTGGGCCAGAATCAGCCTCTTCAAGGCTGGAAGGGACAGGGTTAAGGCTGCAGTTGTTTTTCAGATTTATATCTACATAATGGGCTGCAGTTGTTTTACATGTTTTTCAAAGACTTATGCAACCAAATGAGCTGTATGTGTAGATTTTAATTATACCCACTGGCTGTTACTGGCTTAAAAATGTGCTCTAATCTAGGAAGGGGAAGAGATGGCCAAAACAGAGCAATGTGCAAATGTTGAATTTATTTAAGATTTTTTTAAACTTCAAACTGAGGTCTCAGGTAATAGATTTTGCTGGTGGCTGCTTATTTACTGAACATACGGTTCACTCTGTTTTCTGCGACCTTCTTTACAGGTGCATTCTGTGTTAGGAAGCTGCTGAAAAGTAGCTGAAAAAATCAGAAAAGCTCTGAAATTGCATGTGCCTGTGGTCCAGCTCCTAGTCCTCTTCCAAAATATGGAACCTTAAGTAGTATAGTTATTCTGAAGTACAAAATAAAAATTATATTACCATAATAATCCAAAGAGTTTCTTTAAAAATATATATTAAATGGTCATATCAACTAGTGGTCTTTGAAGAATGTGTTACAAGTAGATTTATTACTATGAATACTTATTCTTGCACTTGGTTTGCAATTATCTCTTGAAGTAAGAGAAGTTCACTTTGTACAGCTTTATAGAAACATAAAGTAAATCCAAACAATTGCTTCAAATCTGAGGAGATGGGAATTATTATGAGCATGAAAAGTACAGAAACATCAAGGACAACATGTACTGAGCTGTCCCTCGTCAATATCCCTCAGGTTCGTAAGGTTATTTCTGCTCATTGGTTCTTGGGGGACTAGGTGCAGTTCTTAAGTCTTGCTTAAAGTCTTTCATACTACAAAAATATTTGGTTTAGATTAACCTTTACTCAATTGCTCTCATCCTTTCAAGTTTTTCCTGGCCTCTTGTTATGCCAACTTATATGGTTATGGTTCAGGATGACGTTGCTCTAATGTTCATGGCTTTCCATATACTAAGGTGATTATTAGCAATTGCTGACCCACAGGCAATATGCAAGTGAGTTGTGTTGGAAGATGTAGTCATTGCTCTCATTTTTGGGCTTAATTTATACTTTGAACTCTGCTGGGCCTTGAAAGGCTGAAGATGGCTAGCTGGTTTTACCCAGCTTCAGGAAAAAAGTCGTCTTTACCTGGGCACATCCTCAGGGATTTCACCCTGTGCTAAAAAGATGATGTGCCAGAGGGCATATAAATTTAGAAGGTAACTGAGCACCCGTTTGGGATTTATACATGGGATGTGGTCTTAAAGAAACTGTTGGAAGTAATCTTCCCTACTTGTCTGCCTTCCCTATGCCTCAGTACTTGGCTTTGGAGGCTCAGGCCACACTGCACAGATTTCTGGATTCTTTAGGCCTTTTGAGACTTTGTCTTGTGTCATACTTTGTTAAGTTTTCTACCCTACAACTCCAAAAATGAAAAAAGTATGTCTAAATTTCAGACTTTCGGTCAACACCTAGGAATGCCCTGAAGCTTCTGCTTGCAGAATCTCTGTTGCATTTTGCTGATATTAGTTCCTGAGGAATTTCAAAATAGGCACTGTGCAATAAACTTTATGTGATAAATCTAAATTGTGAGCACTTGTGTTTACAATTAATGGTACATGGAGGGAAAGTCCATACATCTCAGACTTGATGTGGAAGTTTGTGTTAATGTGGTAATAGAGTTTGCCAAAGAAAGCTGTATGGGAAAATGGAACTGCTGGAGCACAACCTGAGAATGAAAAGTATAAAGCTGCTGGGGATCCCAGAAATCTCTCTGAAGAGCAGCTGTGTGGATGTTTTGCTGAGTTTGGAGGCTAAAATCTGTAGCTTTCCAGCTCCTGTGATGCATGATGCAATTGCTTCTTTTCTGTAAGAAAACAGCCATTAAAGAGGCTTGCCTTTTATTAATATCCTGTTTGAGGTGAGTATGATCGAAACAAGACTTTTCAAGCTATAATGCAAAGCTGGAAACTTTATATGAAAACTGTATTTGTTTTGGTTTCTGTGGTGGGTGGGGTTTTTTGGGGTTGTTTTTTTGTTTGTTTGTTTTTGTTTTTGTTGTTTTTTGAAAGCTATCCCGGAATATGTGTTAACTCAGAAGGGGCATGCAGATTTTTTATCAGACAGTTCTGTGTGTGTTGGGGCAGGGCTGATGCCATCTCATGTTAAAATAGGAGGACACAGGCTGTGTGCAGCACTTCACTTTACTATGGCTGGTGCTAAAGGGGAGAGAGGGGAAAATAATCTCACACAGGTCCTGGTAAATGCATACCTGCCTCTGTCAAGTTCAAATCTAGCACTGCACTCTAGAATTGTTTGCAGCAACTCATTGGTTGAATATTTTAAAACTCTAAAAACATCATTTTCCCAGCTTGTACTGGTACCAGCTTTGATTTGAAAACAAAATGTATTTCTTCTCTTTCTGCTAAGAGAATTTTTGATCTCTTTTGGCTGCATGTATGCAAGTGACAGGATAATGATATGGAATGCCACATTGAAAAGCCACAGTTTTATAGTTGCTCTTGTGAGAAGGCAAAATGGGTGCAGTGTGAAGCTGTAATTTTTATTTGTTTAATAAAAGTAATAAAAAACTCTAAAGAACTGGTAAGTATTGATAGTGATTACCTGTAGATATCTGATTTTCTGTTAAGACAGTCTGATCTGCCAAACATCAGTATGGCTCCTCCATAACAAAATGACTGGTTCTCTCTACAACATACATTATCTCAAATGAATGACAGTATCTTGGTAATACAGTCAGGAAAAGATGAAGATCCTTTTGACTTTCCTAGCAAAACATTCATGGTTAAATTTTAGGTTTAAGGTGAAATTCTACATGCCTTATTTTTCACAGGCAGGTTGCATCTGTGCTGTGTGACGAAACAGTGGAAGGCAGCTTTGGTTTTCAACTGGTTTTGTTTCCTGTGCCATCTCACCAGCCATGCAGTTACCTACCTGCCTGTTCTGGTGCAAGGAGGAAGCAGAACCCAGTGAGGGTTTGCAGAGGAAGGCAGAAGACACCTCCAGTTTCAGGACTGTTCTGGGGCTTTCCCAATCTTTTAATCTGAGGGTGGTATTTTTTCTATTATTAGGTTCAGGGTGTGTTGAAAAGGGCTTGCTTTCAAAATTGTTTTAATGCTGATAAAATCTCAAGCCTTTCACAGATCAGTAAACTGTATTCTTTTACAGTGACTGGTCATAGTGCTACTTGTAAGAGGAGACCACACTGGACTTCCTCCTGTCACCAGGTATTTTCTTCATGCAGGATGCGCTGCTCTAGTGGTGACTCATGGCCCTTTGTCCTTCAGGTCAGGTCTCTGGAACTTTGGTGCTTCTGCCACTCAGCCTGTGGTGGAAAGTGATCAAAAGCCAGATATCATCTACTGTGTTTATTTTAGCTGTTGTTACTGAAGGAGGAGTTGAGGCCTTGAGGGATAGCTCTGTAAGCTAAATGCTGCTTCTAAAAGATGTAAAAGCTCCAGTTAGTTCAGAAAGTCAGTCAGGTTATCAGTAAGTCACTTTGTGGCTGAGAGAGCTGGTGAATTACTTGCCTGTCTGATCTGGTAGTAGCAAAACTTAAATGTCTTCAATTTCTATTTTTTTTCTTTTATTTAATCAGCAATATAAGGTCTCTAGGCAGCTCTGTATCTTTATCATTCTTATTTGTTTGTGTGAATGTATTGGTTGGTGGGGAAACCATAAATCTTCAGATTGTTGGAAAGCAAGTTAGACTTTTAAAAAGTCAACAAAGGGTTGACATCCATTAGAAAATGAAGAAGAATGAACTGCCTTGGGGAGGGATGTTTTTACTCAAAATAAACCTTGACAATGAGTGTATATGAGTTCATAGTGTTTTTCAAACATTCTTGCACTTAAAATATTTTCAGAGCACTCAGATTGAAATTATGGAGAACAATAGTATTATATGCTTGCATATAAGTTTGACTGGGTTCTATGTTTGTCATAATAGGAAATAGCAAATACAATATTCACTTAGCATCCATAATTCAGCCATATTCTTTATTGACTTTGGATTTTGGTAAGTAGTGTGTTGAACTACTTTCAGGCCAAGGAGGAAAATCTGTGTTACAGAGAATGCTAAGTCTGCCCAGAAAAAACTCTGGACCATGACCTTGCCAAACAGAGGTTGAATCTTCTGGTTGGGTATAATTCTTCTGCTTTTTTTCCTCTGTTTTTCTTTTCACAAATGAAAATTCCCTTGTTAGATGGTTAGTGTGTTAAATTAAGTCTTGATATTTATTTTTTTCTGCTTTTATCATGTTCCTCTTTACTTTTGTGGCACTTCCCCTAGATATATGGACCACCCAGTTGTTTTAAGCCAGCTGTCAAAATACCATTCTGTAAGAGGATTTGCAGGAAGTAGCTCTGCAAATGGTTAAACAGAGAACCTGAATATAACAGAGCCGTGTCTTACTGCTAATACCACCTTAGCAACTGCCATCAGCTACAGTTTTACAAGTCTAACCCTTAAATGTGGATTATTTGTGTTCCTCTACTTATAGTGTAATGACTTGTAAAGAAAAATTTTATGTGAGCTGAGTAGTAAAAATTAAAATCCTTTTTCATTTGAGTTAGACTGACATTTAAATCATTTCTGAGAACACTTGTTCTTGGTCTTCCGGCAAAGACTGGCTCTATCTGAACTCTTGTACTTTGTCTGTCAGATGCTGGTTAAAGAAGTCTTCATTCCCTTGCTAGTTTAATATTGTGACCAAAATGTGGAAAAGGTCATTTGCCCTGAAGAAGGCATGGGCTTCTTTAGGACAGATGTGTTTCACCCGTTGTCATCTCATATTTGTAAAAAATCTGCTTCGGAATAGTTCAGGGATGTCATACAGAGCTGTACCCTCTGTTCAGGCAGCAAGCATCATAGAAAGCATCTATCAATGTGGGGTTTTTATTTGAGTACCATTTCAGGTCAAGAAATTTGAGGTCCTGACAAGATTTTGAGGCGATAGCCTTGTAGCTGTTCTCCAATTGAACATGAATTAATGAAATTATTTCACTCTTCCTCTAAAAGTCTCTTTACTCCAACTGGGCTTAGCATTTCCCACAACAAACATAATTTTCACCTTTTCTTGTTAAGTACTGAGTAATTATGAGACCTGTACATTCCCATAGAAATAGCAGTGTCAACGTACTGATCTTTCATCTGCTGCAGAGGTGGATCTTGAACCACTGGGTATGGTAGCTGCTCCTCTGCTCACTGAAACATCTGGATATAATCAAAAGAGACTCCTCAGGAAGAACAGAAATGTTTTACAGCAATAAAAGAAATCTATCTCAAATCAGTTCAGACTGGGCTATCAAGATGTGGCTCTAAGTGTCAGTAACAGATTTATCTATTGTGAAGGAGAAATTAACTGTGTTGTAATGGGATTTTCAGCTGAAAGAGAATCCAACCCTCAGTGTGTGGCCCTTGGTCCAAATCAAGTCTTACATGTTTGTTTTTGTTTACCTAAGTCATTGCACAACCAGGAAGTGGGAGGAAAAGTTGTTTGCTTTTATATCAAGCAAAGTTTATTCGTAGAAGATGTAAGTAAAATGCACCACTCCTTAAGGTGTCCAGATGGTGAGAACTCCAGTGTTTGGAAGCCTGCAGTTTTTGCCTCAAATATTTTAGGAAATTATGTATCTGTAAAGAATTACTCTGTACTGAAATGAATGGCTACCATGTTCTTTGTTTCGAGAGCCTGCCTTGCTACATAGGACTCCTCAGTATCTACTACCCAAGTGTTTGGGTTTGGGGTTTTTCTTTGTTTGTTTTGGGTCAGCTGTTTTGTTTGTTTGAGTTTTTTAAACCAAAAAACCCCAAAAAGACATACAAAAAGCCAAAACCAAAGCAAGGACTACTGACTTTAAAATCAGAATTGCTTCTTAAGGAGGAGAGTTTGTCCAACACTCTGTGAATAGTTTAGCTTAAATATGACTGTAATAGGTTCATCCCATTCTGGAGTTGTTCTCTCTATAGAACAGGATTTCTGTTTACTAACCCAGCAGTTAAGTAACCATATCCCTCATTCCCCTCTAATTGCTTTGAGACTGTTAATAAAAAAAAAATCTCACGACAGGTTTATGGGAGAGATAGTACCAGACAAAGGATACAGAGAGGAGACACACAGCAAGCCATTCTTTGTGAAATAAAGCATCTGCTGTGTGATGACTTGTTGAGAACTGCCATGGGAATTGTTTTTGTTGGTGGGATTCATGTGTTCATAGGAATATAGCCTGAAAAGAGTTATTTTTAATTTTCTCTGATACTTTTTTGCAGTCAGATTTTACCTAAATAAAACTTCTTTAGCACTTGCATGTTCATGTTGCATTTGGCACCATCCTACAAAGTCTGTCCATAAAACCTCTGTGCCCCAGATTTAGCCAAGTTATTATTATTCAGGTATTTATTATTACTATGAATATTGTAAAATGTAAGTTAGCCAAGTGTGTGCTTCACAATCTTCCTAATACATAAGTGAATTTGATTGTATTTTGTGTTTACACAAATGTATCTGAAATTGTTTTGGTATTTTGCTGGTATGTTGTGCTGGCTAAATTAGAGGTGTTGGAATTTGTCAGACTCCTCTTATGTCCCTCCCCCAGTCATTTTCCCAGAGCTTGAGAAACCACTTCTTCCAAAGAATGTTTACACGACTTTGCATTGGTCACCAAACACATGAAGTTTTAATTTCAAATGACTGGAGAGCAGACAGCAGTAGTGCTGCTTGTGCTCTTGGAGGTGTTAACTCTTCAGTTTGTTTATGGCAGTAGAACTCACAGAATGAATGCACAGAATGCTTTTATATTTGCAGGTAAAGGTTTAAGGCTTAAGCACTGCCAGTCTGCCATTTGCAATCAGCAGCAGCCAGTGCAGAAGGAGGGACTTCTAGGAAGTGAGGTAGTTGCTGTACTTGATAGACAACTCTGTTCCAGGACCTCTCCTGTTTTGATTAATTCTCCTCTCTTTGCCAGGTGTTGTCTGTTTCTCTGCTGAGTTTTCAAAAAGGCTGCAAAGAAGTCTATGGCTTAGAGAAACATGGTATTGCAGTTCACAGACTCTGTGTCTGAAATACCCATTTCATTCCTGCCTGTTGTTCCAAGTTTCCCCAGTTAGCAGGCTGAACTTTCAGTGTTAGCTTTAACATTTAAAGGAAGCAGTTGTTCAAAATATAGACTCCTAAATACAGTAGTTGATGCAGCTCCATTATTTATGATGTTTCTTTTACATTCCAGGGAAAAATCCCTTTTACAAAGGGGTGCATAATGTTAAAAATTAATACCTCCTTTGAAAGATATTAGAAACTATTCCAGGAATACTGGCTCTTTCAGTTTGGTGCTTGTTTGAAGATGGTCCTAACTGTCCACACACAAAGAAATAATAATTAGGAGTGTTGTGACTTGAACTTCTGTTTTACATTACTCCCACTGAAAAACTGCTCTGTGCGCATCAGGCTGATGTTGGTAGGAATCACATAGTATCAGGATATCTGCCCATATCTTGAGACTTTACACTATTGGCATGCTATGCATCAGCAGGATATAAACTTTTCTGTTTCAGAAGCTTTTCCTTCATTTTTGCTTCAGAGCAAAGTGAAGTCAGCAGCATCCCTGTAGCATTGTTTCTGTGAATCTTAATGTGCCCAGCCTGAGGATGTCAAACATAAAATTTCAGCTGTAAAAACGCTTGAATTGAGTACAGTTTCTTTGGTTTGTTCTGTAATTACATCTTAGGTAATTGATGTTGGAAGTGCCATAGTGTGGTTGGTAATGTCTGCAGTTTCACACTGTTTAAACAAGCAGGTGCTTGGGGTGAACAGCAAAACCACAAGTGTAAAAAATACATTTCTGTAAAAAATACAACTTTGATTTCTCCAGGTACTCACAGTAAAGTATTTTTCCCCACCCATACACAAAGGAAAGATGAACTTTATAAAGGACAGTGCAGAAGTACAGCTTGATGTAGTTTAATTAAGGAAATAGAGAATAATGTTTTAGAGGAACTAAATTTTGTCCACTGAAAGGAGAAAATCTAACTAAATCTGACTAAATCTGAGTAAATCTGACTACTCTGACTAAAATGTGTACAACAAAGTCAGTTATTGTGACTGTTTTCTTTATTAATTCCCCAAGCCCAGGCATTCTTTGGGGATATATTACATCACTCAGGACATAAGTTTAGAAATGGTGTGGGATTAGATGTACCTAACTTATATGATATGAGTTGATGGGACAGCTGCCCGTGTAAAATCATAGAGTCATGGATTGTTGAGGTTGGAAAAGACCTCTAAGATCATTGAGTCTAACCATTAACCCAGCAACCCCTATCCACCAGTTGCACATCTAACTGTCTCTCAAATATATCCAAGAGCCTTCCAGGGATGATAACACCACCAGCTCCCTGGGCAGCTTCTTCTAGTCTTTGACAACCCTTTTGGTCAAGAAATTTTTCCTCCTGTCCAATCTAAGCCTCCCCTGGTGCAGCTCGAGGCCATTTCCTCTCATTCTATCCCAAGTTCCTTGGGAGATGAGACCAACCCCCCCTGGCTACACCCTCCTGTCAGGGAGCTCTAAGGTCCCTCTTGAGCCTCCTTTTCTCCAGACTAAACATCCCCAGCTCCCTCAGCTGCTCCTCACAGAACTTGTTCTCTAAATCTTTGTCAGCCTTGTTAACCTTCTCTGGACATGCTCCTGCACATCAACATCTTTCTTGTAATGAGGGTCTCAAAATGAACACATTATTTGAGCTGCAGTATGAAAGTATGTCTACAAAGTTTTTTTTTTATGTGCCATCTCACTTCCAGAGGTGTTACCTTCCTGGGAAGCAATTACATGGAAAGATGCCAAAACATCTAAGGACAGTGAGGAAAGAACTTGCCAGTACACAGTTAGTGAATGAAAGAGAAAAGACATCTTAATAATAATAATAAAAGACATGCAAATGTTCTTTTTCAGTTTTCACCTGGCAGCCACGAAAGGGCATGCAGAGTGCCTCAGGATCATGGTGACGCATGGTGCAGATGTGACAGCCCAAGATGGTGCAGGTATGCCTCTGAATCTATTCAAATAGTATGATACATTCAATTTGCTTATGTAGTTATTGGTGTGCTGAGTGAAAATACAGATTTGACAACTTTGCTTTTCCGCACACACCATGTAGGAAAAGCAGTTGTAACACTTGCAGGTTTGGGCATACTTGCTTTCCTGCACAGAGAATTCAGAATCTAAAGTCCTTAAAAACCTTTTTCCTAATATTATGAATTTCAGCATTTGTAGTAACTATTTGTAAAATAGTTGCTCAATTTTTAAATTGTTATTTTTATTTTAAATTGTTATTTTTAATTTTAAAAAAAAGAGAGAGAGGAAAAAAAAGAAAATAATTCTCCTCCTCCACCTCTTCTTATTATTACAGGTTGCATCAAGATCTTCTGCTTTGCTTTCATGTTTATCCAAGCTATTAATCCCATTAACTTTACAGGAATTACAGTAAGACATTTCCTCAGGATTATGGCACAGTGAAAACAGCTGATACAGGCCAAAACAGAGCTGAGAGCTATTAAGTATGATGTTTCACTTCTCAAAAGTCCTGTGCTTAATTACTGCTCCACTTGGAGAATGATGGGAGCTGAATTTGAAACTGGCAAGCTCTTCTAAATAGATCTCAGTTGTCACATCTGTGGAATCTGTGCCCAGCATTTTCTCTGGCTAGCTGAGCCACCTGGATGACCTGTCAGCATTCTGTCTCTCCAGTAATGATCTGTAATTGCTGGGCTCATGAGTTGTGTTTTGCCTGCAGCCTGAGGGAATCTCTCTCATACGTGGGAATGACTTGCCTCTATAAAGAAGTGTCTCTGATACTTGAAGAAGCGTTCATATTTTACATAATGATAAGGGAATGTATGTACCTGATGCAGACTATAATTCCGAATTCATGCTTCACCTTGCCTGATGATTCATTGGTCGCTTGGGTAGTAAGAGGTTGCCTGCCTACTTCCACCTGAGAGTGTCAGCTCAGTGTTCTTTAGTGAAATCCTTCTATGTAAAAGTCACATCACTTGCAACTAGTGTTTCCTGTCACAAGTGTCCTTGTCTTTATAGAGTACTAAATCCTGGACCCTTCTTGTCTTAGTTGCATGGATAATTTCTTCTTTTGCTGCCTTGTCATCTTCAATTTTTCAGATGCTCTGTAAGATAAAGCTGGAGGAGAGACTTCAGTATTTCATCATAAATCCATAGTTAGTAAATCATGGCATTGCATAGCTAAATATGAATGCAGAGGTGCTAAATAAATTAATTGAAATGTAAACCAATGTAGATCTGTGTTTGATAGTGAATAGGGAATCTGGGAGGTACAAACGAAACTAGGCCTATGTTTGAGTCTTTTATGTGCACTTCATGGGTCACACAAATTTAATATAGTTGTAGGTAGTGAATTTGTCAAGTTTTACTCTTGATGCTGGTAAGTTTTCATTGCCAAATACAAAAAATCATGAAGACATTAACAGACATCTGTGTGTAAGGGAAGCTGTGTAATATTGGAAAATTGTTTTCTAAGAAGCAAGGCATAATGTACAATTTTAGACTGACTTCTGCCAAGGTGTAGTCTGACACAATGTTTGTGTCACTCCTTTATATGCATTAAGACTTTAAGATTTTTCCATTGCTTGTCTGAACAACAGATAGCAAAGACATTCTGCTTGATGCAGGTTTTTACTTTATTTTCTCTACCCTTACTTTTTATGTGTCGTGATAGGAACAAGACAGATAATTCAAGATTTTGCCTTTGTCATGGAAGGTTTTGTTCCTGTGCTTTGGCATGATTGAATAATTAATTTGCTTTGCTTTTATTCATTTAGGGCACAGTGCTTTACATCTTGCAGCAAAGAACAGCCACCCTGATTGCATTAAGAGATTACTTCAGGTAAAAGAAAAATCAAATTAATTTTGATTTTTGAAATTTTCATTTGGTTCCATTAGATGTGAACTCATTTTGTGCTAATAATTTGCACCACACTTCTATATTGTTTTATCTCCTTGGCATCAAGAGAGGCACATCAAGAGTTTAAACGTAAAGAGTTTAAGGACCTTTCAGGCACTGAATGATGGAAAACAGTGTGTCTTACCTCAGTAGTCTGCAAATACAGTTTTTCATGTCCAGCTGCTCTGACACAGCTTGGTTGGGTTTCAAGTAGGTTGTAGCTTCAGTTTAACTTCCTGTGTTTTGTCTGTGTGGTTGGTTGACTCGGAATTAGGTGGATTAAGAGTTACAGGGGGAAAGGTTTTTCACTTCTAGGGGGATTGTGATAATGTTCCACTGGAATGCTTTCTGTAGATTCTGTGTTTCACCATGGAAATATTCTCAAGTTTAAAGCCAAAGGAGATGAAAAAAAAGTAGTTTAGATCCAAAAATAATATGGAAATAATCAAATCTTCAATGAAATGGGGTAAAGGAGAGTGAGCGGTTAGAAAGGGAATTAAAAGAACAGGGAGAGAAAATAAGAAAAACAAAAGTGAAGATGCAGAAGAGTCTCATTGTCCATCTCAGCTCCATTTCAGAAATACAGATAAGTTTTCATTGTGGTGATCAGAGAAACAGAGCAGGTTTTTCTGAGTTTGGAGTTATCAGTAAGTCTCAGATAATTAACGCATACAGACTGAGAACAGATGAAATAATGATTAAGAACCCCGTTTGAACATGATGGTGCAGAAAGAGAAAGGATCCTATATCCCAACCTCCAGATTGTTTTTCTTGGATTGCCTCAGGGCTCTCCAGCTGTCCTGTGACTGACCTCTGTCAGTGTCTCTGGCAGCACAGGGTCCAGTTTCACTGGCTCCCAGTGCAATCCCCTAGCAGGCTGTCTGCAGGGGTGGGGTATCCTCAGCCCATCCCTTTGCACGAGGCACGTCGCCATCAGGCCGTCGCTGCTGGCATCGCAGCTCAGAGCTCAGGGCTGGCCGTGCCCAGCGCCGGGATCTGCTGCACCCCACACTGCTTTCCCTGATGGTTTCCTAGTTTTATTTCAATATCCAGAGTTATAAACACGTTCCTAAGTGCAAAGCTGTGCAACATTCTCCAGTAACTCATGCTCTTAGGATTATCTTCTGTGGACCAAAGTGTGTGCAAGGAATGTCTAGGTGGTGTTGAACTAAAACAGGCTGAATAATTATTTCACACAGGCAGAATCATGATATTTTTTTGTTACAGAATGTAACAGTCTATGTGATCCTGTTTTCCTAGATACTCATAGGTATGTTGGAGACGGTGCTGGATGTAAAAGTCAAAAGTTATAATATTTGTTTTCTAGAAACTCATAATTTTAGGGTCATGTCCTCTCCTGTCCAACAAAAAGCATTGAAGCTTGTGAAGGGTTTAGAGAACCAGTCCTGTGAGGAGCAGCTGAGGGAGCTGGTGGTGTTTGGCCTGGAGAAAAGGAGGCTTAGGGTAGACCATAGCATAATGAGAAAAAAGGAAATGGACTCATGTTGCACCCAGGGAGCTTTAAGTTGGATATTAGGAAAATTTTTTCACCTAGAGAGATTTAAGAGATGTGTAGATATAAGACATGTTTTAGTGATCAACTTGGCAGTACTGGGTCAACAGTTGGATGTTATGATCATGATGGTTATTTCCAACCCAAATGAACCTAAGTTTCTATGATACTCTCTCTTTGTTGTAACTAAAACAAAAATCTTCTGTACCAAACTAAGCCTTGATAAGAATTTGAATTATTTTTTCATTACTATTTATTGCTTTGAAGTCTAGATTGATCAGTAACATCTGATAACTGTAATACAACAAGATATAACTGGATTGTTGGTGCTTATTTTTTAAAATGCTAATGAACCTGTATGGCATTCGACAGTGGGCCCATGGGAACCTCATGAACTTTAACAAGGCCAAGTGCTGGTGCTGCACCTGGGTCAGCCCAGAGAGCCAAACGTGTCCTGGGCTGCATCCAGAGCCCCGTGGGCAGCAGGGCAGGGAGGGGATTCTGCCCCTCTGCTCTGCTCTGTGAGACCCACCTGGAGCACTGCAGCCAGAGCTGGGGTCCCTGCACAGCAGGGACAGGGACCTGCTGCAGTGAGCACAGAGCAGGGCCATGAAGGTGATGAGAGTGATGCCCTGAGAGACTATCTAAAACAGAGGCTAGGCAGTGTGGTAGGAATAAAGTAGGTATGTATTTATTAAAAGGCCTTCAAAGGGTACACTTTGGGCAGTACAAGTGCCCAGCTGTGGCTGTGCCCAAGATGGACAATGGGTCATGAGTTTTCACACTTTTATAAGTTTTGGTCCATTTACATATTTGGGTTAATTGTCCAGTGACAGCTCCAGGTTATGAAGTCCCATCCTCCCAGGTTGCTCTCCTCAGTTCACTGTTTATACTTTTTTGGACCTGAAGCTGCAACAGTGTCCTTGGTTCTTGGGCTGGAAAAGGAATGTTCTGTCTGACTGAACTGTGAGGAGAACTTGCTAACACTTTATATGGAGTTCAGAGTTATATACTAATGCAGTATAGAATCTGGATAATATGAAAGCTAAAACTTAAGGCATCAAGAGGGATGGTGCACCTCTGCTGTGAGGAAGGGCTGAAACTGTGGTGCTCACCCTGGAGAAGAGAAGGCTCTCAGGAGACCATAGAGCTGCTTTTCAGTATCTAAAGGGGCCACACAAGAAAACCAGAGAGAAGTTTTTACATGGGTATGTCATGATAGGACAAGTGGCAATGGCTTCAAAGGGAAGGAGGGTAGTTTTAGATTCAGTATTAGGAAGAAATTCTTTACTGTGAGGGTGGTGAGGCACTGGCACAAGCTGCCCAGAGAAGCTGTAGATGCCCTGTGCTGGCAGTGTTCAAAGACAGGCTGGATGGGGCTCTGAGCAGCCTGGTCTGGTGGAAGGTGTCCCTCCCTCCATGGCAGGGAGTTGGAGCAAGATGATCTTTAAGGTCTCTTCTAATCCAAACCATGCCAGGGTTCTATGAAATAATGAAGGACAAATTGCCTTGGGACATGGTTGCTTTAGCTTTTACTCTAAATGTTTAAAAGAAAAAAAGTTTGAGGCAAAGGAGAGATTTTATTTACTGATTATTTCATTACTTTATTATGCATTTATTTCCATTTTTATTTACTGACTTAAATTATTCTGAAATGATAATATTTTTAGGGACAGTTCTCTTAACCATGAGGATTTCCTATGACTTCAATATAAGTTGATATGAAGACAGGAAATACCAGATTGGTAGAGAGAGAAGCTGTACCTTCCTTCAATTTTCTTCTTTGAAGCACCACATAAATATTTTTGCAATGTTAAGCACTGGATATATAAAACATCTGTTTTATATTCTTTGTCTTTCTCTGATAGTTTTTTTTCCTTTTCCTTATTTAATTGTGCAGAGTAAATGCCCAGTCGACAGCACTGACAATTCTGGGAAAACAGCTTTACATTATGCAGGTAATTTCTTGATGAAAGTTTGTTCTGTTTTGTTGTGTTTGATATTCCTAACTCATCAGCCTAGAATTTGTTTTTTGTACTCCACTGTAATGCTGCAATATTGCAAGTGGAAGTGTGGGACACAAACTTTGAAATTGGAGTTTAGTGGACTTTCCCGATTGTGTTGTTTTTTAAAACAAAATTTTATTTTGTTTTAGCTGCATGTGGATGTCTTCAGGCAGTTCAACTTCTGTGTGAGCACAAATGTCCCATTAACATCAAAGATTTGGTACGTACTTCTCCTGTTGTGTGCTGCAGATAGTTCAGAGCTTTTATCACCCTCATTGCCCTTACCACACTCCATCTCAAGTGCAGTACTTCAGAGCAATGCTGTGCTCATACCTTCTGGGATCTCTGTGCTGGAGAAAGTTCCTTTTGCAGCTTGCCATTGCAGAGGTGTGGAAGCACTTTACAATTTGATACCCTAATGACAGGGTTTGCTGATTTTTGAAACATTGGCACAGGTAACCAGAATCAATTCTTACACATTCGAAACGTAATTAAAAGTGTTTCCATTGTCCCCAGGAGCCTTTGGAAAAGGCCCATTATGTGGCCAGGGGCTTCAAAATGCTCACAATGCCCAGTCAGAGCATGATATGCTTGAGGCAAAAATATGTACCTGACATGTTCCAAAGGCTCAGAGACAACTACTATGAAATGTCTACCAACCAGGTCTGGCTTTGGGAATGATGCAACTGTCTGATAGAAAAACTAATGACAAGAGAACAGGATCTGTGAAGCACTGGCCAGGCAGGGAGTGATACTGAAGATACTGAAACTTGTTTGGCTTTGGCTTTGGTCTATATCTGGTCTTTCTAGCAAAAGCAAATACGCGACAGACATCTGATCTAAGATTTCAGCAGATGCATTTTAAAGGCATAAAAGGTTTGTTCAGTCTTAAGGCTGTAGGAGTATCTTAAAGTATCAGCAGTTCTCAGCTGCCATCATGGCTGGCTGTAAGAAAGAGAAAGAACCAGTCTCAGAGGTGCATGACAAAATTATAAGCAATGGTCAGAATTTGAGTAGTAGACCTAACTGGGAAATTCCAGTTAGCTACTAGTAAAAAAATAACCTTACCCTGAAGGTGGTTAAACACTGGAACTGGCAGACACTAAAAGTGTCTGGCAGACACTAAAGGTGTCTTCCAACTGTGTTATTCTATGACTTTATTTATTTTTGCTTAGTACTTAGTTAAAATTACCATTTTTGTTGTGGAAAGATATTTTGTAGTTTCAAAATAATTGTGTTTTAGCATTGAGCAAACAGCAAAGGGAGTACAAAAGTAAAAAGCCTTCCTAGCCTTCCTGTGTTTTACATCATCCCCAGCAGACAAGAAAGGAATTATAGCACACTCAGCTGTGTTTATGGCACACAGGAAAAATGTACTAATAGCACCTCACTTTTGCTATGTAAAGGTAAAATTTATAGATGACCTTAAATCTCAGTGTGTTTTTGTAAGTAGATGGAATATTGTTCATAGTTTCTTTTTATGCATTTCTAGGATGGGAACATACCTTTGCTGCTTGCAGTACAAAATGGTCATACAGAAGTCTGCAAATACCTTCTGGATCATGGAGCAGACATCAACACCAGGGATAAAAATGGAAGGTACAGCAGATTAACATGTTGATTCTTCACCAAAGCTTGCTGTCAAATGAAGATTTCTTCTCAAATCCTTCCCAAAGTAGTTGATGTTAGGTGAAATAGTGCTTTCTGTACTAGATAGCATATCCTGATTGCTGAGAAGGCTTACAGAAAACTGATTGAAATGGAAGATAAAGCAGAAACTATGTGACTATGAAACTAATCTGCCTGTAAGATTTCCCTTGGGCTACCAGAGCAGTATAACCCATTTTTAAATTATTCCTATGTGAAGATGATTGATAGCTCTTACCCACATATCACTTTCTAAGTGTCCCAGTTTGAAATGCTGCTCTCTTGGAATGAGTTAATACCTCCAACTTAAATCCTTAAAACTGCTACTTGTAAGCAAAATCTGTGGAGGGTTGGTTTTTTTTTGCCATAATGCAGCCACAGCAGCAAGGAAAAAATACAGTAAATCTCTGTGGTGGAGATGCTGCTGTTTTAGAAGGTGCCAATTAGAGATTTTTCTACATTAAGAGATAGTGCATGTATCAGAAAACTTTTTAAAAAGTGACATCCTTGTTCTGATGATACTGACAAAGATCAATACTCTTAAAAAATTATGGACTGTTTTATAAACAGCTGGTTAAACTGTGGAGGTAACAGTGGGATACTGAGAAGACTTGGCACATACATTTCATAGCAATCTTGATTATTCTGTGTGACACAATGCTGATTCTGTTCTCTGGTGGCACCTGTGAACGTAACACTGGACCCTAACTGGTTTTTTATCAGTCCAAAGTTCATTAGAGTGTTTTTTGTTTGCAGTTGTCTGAAGAAAACCCCTTTGTTTTCTGTCAGTTTTTCTTGCCTCATTGGTGCTTTGAACCTGAGGTGCTGCACACTCTGGAGCCTCTGCCTTCCCCTCACTCTCCTAGTGTTTAATCAGCAGACAGTGCTAAGACTTCCTGCTTTAATTGGATGAAGGAGTTTCTATCATAGATAGACTCCCTTTTTTGTATTTTTTTAAGATAGTACTGTGTGTAGAAGCAACAAAACATTGTAACATGGAATATGCTGGTTTACTTCTTGCTTTAATTGTGGTGAGAGAAGTGACTACTGCTGCATCTCATGTTCACAGAAGTAGTTAAGATTTTACTGAAACAGAAGAAACCTCATTGGGAGAAGAGAAGGATAACCTTTGAAAATGGCATCTCCAGATTCCTATCATGTCCAGACTGAGTGAATTATTTTGGTAATCTTAAACCATCCCTGTAACTCTGGAGGTGTTATCCAAGTTGTCACTCACCACTACTTTTAGCACAGCACTGCAGCAGCTGTCACTTTTCCAAGTGACTCACCCATTTCAGGGAGTATGTTTAATTCATTAGTGAAACTGTTGTCTTAATAGTTAGCAAATATTATCACTGTAGTAACCTTTCAGCATCTAATCTGCACTGAGGAATGTGTTTGGCAGTAAACTTGGCCAACCTATTAGACATGTTTTCATGCTTAGAAAGGAGAACTATGCCTGTGCAGGAAGGCAGTATTAGAGCATGCTTGAAAGGTGAGGTTTTCTGTGTGTTTGCAATTATACTGTATGTCTCTTATGGCCCCTTCAAATAATTGAGAAAGGCAGATACAACCTGTTAGGAGAAGACTCCTTCTGTATGCTATGCTTTCTCTTGGAGCTAGCCCTGTGCAGGTGCCATGTGTTGGAAAGGGAATTGTTTGTCCTCTCATGAATTTCCTTTTTTCTTTTTTTTAGGCTGACAGTAGCACAGGGTTTGCAGTGAAACTCCTCTCTTGGACTCACTGAAGATCTAGATTTTTTGTCTTTTTGATTGAAATCTGTTTGTCTGTTTTGTCTTGAACACGTGACGGAGAGCAGGAATGAAATAAAGGTTTTCATATTGTACCACCACTGTGATCAGAGTGTAGCAGTGAGGTTTGTTAATCTGACTTTATCTTTCAGCCATTTCTATCTATGACTCCCATCTCAGCCTCAGGAAGCCATTTTTAGAAATGTTTGCAGACCTGTATTTGCAGCTGGAGTGTATGAGGGAGAGGAGAAAGAGCTGGCAAGTGTTTGTTTGTAAAAAGAAACATCAGTTACATTTATGTACCAATAAATATGTTGATGGAATCTTGGACTTTATTGCACACTAACAGTCACACTTCTCTTTTTCCCTGAAAAAATGAGCTGCTAAAGAGAATGCCCTTGACACTTGCTGTTTGTGTTCTGTTTCATTTTGTTTTTTCTTATTCAGAACTGCTTTGATGATGGCTTGTGAAGCTAGCAGCCTTAACATGGTGGAAGCTTTCCTCAGGAGAGGTGCAGATGTCAGTTTAGTAGATGTCTTTGGACAGAATGCCCTGCACTATGCCAAGCTCTCTGAGAATACAGGGATCCAGAATCTCCTGTCATCAAAGATATCGCAGGACGTGGGTATGTGAGAGAGGCTGACCTGCACTTTGTAACTTCTTGAACAGGCTACATGTATATTCAGCACTGAACAAATTTACTTCAAAGTGTAGCCTGAAATGTTGCAAGAGCCATTTTCAAGATTATCTGGCTGGGACTTCCCAAAAATTTTTTGCCATAGATTCTAATATTTAGCATGGGATAAAGCCCTGAGCAGGCCAAAAAGAGGTGTTTTGGAGAAAGACAAGTTGATGTAGCACCATCGTGAAATTTTGCATACAATTTGGAATGAGCTCTTTTATACATGGAACCCCTCTGTAGAGGGGCTGAGAAGGAACTGAAGCAAGCAGAGCATTTTACAATGGATTTCTGAAGTAGGAAGCTTAATGCATAAGAATGGAGCAAGACTGTAATGGAATAAGAATTGTCATGTTTTTTCAGATTTTTCCTCAAAATGAAATCAAACAGTAGCAGAGAAATGATGTGATTGAAATGAAATTTGCAAATTTTATTTCTCAAATTTCAAACAGGAATTCAAAAACCAGACCATTCATCTATGGTATGGGAAGTAGAGCAGAGAGGTGGGTTAAGAATGGCAAATAACTTTTCCTTTAGTAACTTTTTTGTATTCCACTTCTTTTCTGCTCCACAGAGGCAAAGTCTCCAACAAAAGCAAAGCAGGTATTTGTCATTTTGGTTTTGAAAATTCTCTGACTTTCTAGCCTTGTACCATAACAAAAAACAGTAACAGAAGCAGTAGTAAATGTAACTGTGAGATGGGTTGCCATGACTACTATGTAATGTAAAAGGTTTCTCTAGCTTAGTTAAGAAATGTGTTTCAGGAACATTACCTTTAGACTTAGCTTCTCTGTTAACAGCAGCCAGCACCGTTGTGAGGGGAAGAAAGGAGGGCGAGTGTGTATGTGCATGTATGCTTGGATGATTCCTGCTTTCCTCATGTTTAGTGTAGGAGCTTGGCTTTTGAATGCCCTGTCTCTTTTAACAGCAGAAAACAGGATCTAGAAAAATTCTCTCTTTCTAAAAACATAAAATTTAAGGCCCTTGAATGCTGGAGACCCCTTCCTGTGAGAATCACCGCAGATTAAGGAATTAAATTAGTTTGTTACATTTTTTATCTAGTGTAATATCTTGGAGTGCAAGTAGAGCTTGTAGACCTGCTGGTGGCTGGGAAGTAGACAAGGGTGCAATGCATTGGTTCATTCCTTCTCTGAGTGCAGAATTGGGTTTTTGGAGGGCTTAGGCAGAAGCTGGTGGAGAGGAGAGATGGTTTCTGAAGAATGGCATGGCTGGGTTGTGTGTGAGTGGAAGTGTTTTAAGGTCACTGGTGCTAAACCTATTGTCAGCTTCTGCTTTTTCACTAAAACTTGTTTGTTTTCACTGAAGCATGGTTTACAAGGGAACAGATTCATATTGTCAGGCATGTTTAATATCTTTGTGTTAGTAGAGATGTGGTCTTTACATAGGGGGGAAAAGGCACTGCATGAGCTGCTAAAGTTGATATTAATGTGGGATTTTTTTCATTTTTTTTTTTATAAAACAACTTGCTCAGACTTTACTAACCAAACTAACAAACCTACCTTTTCTGGCTGGTGAAACTTTCAGCATGATCAAGGCTCTAAATTAAGTTCAGAAAGAAGTGGAACTCCAAAAAAACGCAAAGCCCCACCTCCTCCTATCAGTCCTATTCAGGTAAAGAAAAGACCAATTTTGAGATACTTTTAGGGGATATAAAGAATTTTGAACATTATTAGAATTAAGTGGACAGGATTTTCTCTGTCAATGTTATTTTATATGCCTGTCTTACCATGAGTGCTTTTCCTGACCTTAGGATGACACCATGAAAGCATATGTTGCTTAGATTAACTAAGCAAAATTGCTTAAAATAAAGCATGGTCTAAGATACAATTGTACAAATTTTACTGTACAATTGCTTCTTCCAACTAAAGTTGAAGTTTTCCTTTTTGATGATTTCAATAAGTAAATAGTAAGTTCTTTATATTTTAGTTATACATATGTATGGATGCATATTATTATGAGCATATATGCATATCAAAATAAAATACTTAACTGCATTTTGATACTATATCAGTCTATTTAATGGTTAGGTTTAGTCTTAAACCAGAATGTAACCTGTGTAGCAGCTACACTCCTTATGTAATACCAACTCAGAAGGGCACTAAATAACTAGGTCTGTTCTCTGAAAGTTATCTAGAGTTGTGACTTATGTTAGTGCAGGTGAAAGTACTCTTTAATGCATTTGCATACATGTATATCTATATATGTGTGTGTGTGTGTGTGTGTGTGTGTATACATATTATAGACATATAGGTATACACACATGTACATATATATATGGGTATATGTTAGAGAGGTAGCTGTATATGCATGTACATATACATAGCTATTTATATAAAATTTTTTACAGGTTAATGATTTGTCCTCTCCATACTCCTCAACTTCAACTCCCATAACTGGAAAAGGGCAGGCTTTCTTTGCTGATCAAGTGTGCAAGGTATCAGTGTTCAATTCTTAAGAGCTTAGAGAAGGAAAGTACTGGAGATGATTTGCTTGATGTTCTATTTTGATGACTGCAGGCTCTCCTGTGATTTAATCAGCAGAATTTTAGGAGCAAAAATGAATCCAAATCTATTTCAGTGCAATTCAACCGTAAAGAAGTGTAAAGATTATTTAAATATGTAACAAACATATACATAGTCATAGGTGAGTCAGTGTTTAGGATTATGATTATGAAAGCATCAATATTCCAGGATTTCGGTGTCTAATACCGGCAAAGTACGTGGAATTGGGCAGTGCAAAAAGAGACCATTTTACCAAAAATGTCAGTGAAAGGGTTGAGTATGTTCTATCTGATCTTTACCTTGTGATGCTGAAGATTCTTTTAAATACATGTCAGTATATTGCTATTACTTATCACAGAGTTTGCAATTTTCCAAACTATTTACGAGATAGCTCCCTGTATTTCATTAGTATTTAATGGGAACTGGGTAATGGAACTTGAATGGCTTTAGCACATTTTGGAATATTGGACACATGCTACACAATTACACAAGACCTCAGAAATAAAAGACATCCACTTGGACAGGCTTTATCCAGCAGGATCTATACTGTCTATAGTTCTTTTTGGTGAATGGTCCAGCTTTGCATCTGCTTTCTGTGAAAATATTTTCTTTTGATATCTTAGCAGGAAGAATTCAGCTCCTTGCACAGGGATAATATAGAAAGACTGAGTGACAGCACAACAGGTATACAATTAATCCTTATCTCATTTGGCATTTTACGTGGCATGAAATGCTGAAAACCTCTGTACCTTTCCACTTAGAACATGAGACACACTAAATATTGAGAGTGATGTTTTGTAATTCCACAAGCAGCTCCCACCAAAACATTCTGCTTCAATTGCATTAACACCTTCTTGGGGTATTTGCAGGAGCAGTTCTAATGCTCACTGCATTTAGTGGTCATGGGAACAAACTGTTTAATTTGAAATGTTGGAATAACTAATAGTATTTTAGTTTTTTGATAGCTTTTGAACCTTTTTTTTTTTCTGCAAAGGTGCTGATAGTTTATTGGATGTGAGTTCTGATGCTGACCAACAAGATCTACTTCTGCTGATGCAGGCAAAAATTGCCTCTCTGACATTGCACAACAAGGAGCTGCAGGACAAATTACAGGTGGCATATTTTTGTGCTATTCTGATGCTCTCTTAATCTGCCAGGCAGAACAAAGAGCTGCTTACTGCTTTAAAGAGTTGTACTGTGATGATCTTTTAACAAGCTTGTTGGTAAGATCATGGAAACACTCTGCCCCAAAGGATTAAATCAGTGTTTTGATCTTCTCACTTTTCCCATAAATTACTGAATAACTTTGTTTATTATGATAACCACATGCTAAAATATGTTGTTTACAGTTGTACTAGCAGAATTTTAATTTGCATAGCTTTGATTATTAGCTTATGAAGCTCAGTCCAGACTTTCAGAGGAGCTTGGCACTTACTTCCTTCTCTCACCGTAGATGAGAAATGGGAGCAGCTGAGTTTTGAACTTTTTAGAGATCTGTCTCTGTAGGATGTGGCAATACTCCCTTGCTTACGCTATTCTAAAAAAATATAATCATGTTCTTGTTTTGATTGTGTGATTGTTTTTTTGAACAGGAAAGAACACCCAAAGAAGGGGATTCAACTGTAGAATCTTATTTAACCCAAACACAGTTTGAGCAAACAGCAGAGAGACAAAATGAGTTTTTGTCACAGGAGCTGAATCCTACATTAAATGTCATTCAAATCCAGGAAAAGTTGACAAGCCCCAGAGAAGTAAAAATGAAGTACCTCCAGGAAGACTTAAAGGATGTGCAGAGAAAATTAGAGAATTCTGAAGCCAAAAGAAAGCATGTGGAAACTCAAGTCCACTCTAGAGTCCCCGAAACAGATTATTTAAATAGCCCAGATATTTCAGAAAATGGTTCTGATCTTAATTTGAGCTTCCGACAAACTCAAAACAGGCATGAGGAAGCTGTGAAAGAGGTTTTGAACATACAAAGGCAAAAGAAGCCAGGTCTTATTTCCTCTGAAAGTGAAGAAACCAGTTCTGATCTGAGTATGTTGAAGGTTACTTATGGAGAAGTTGAAGCACTTAAACAAGAATTGAAGAAAGCATTGGAGGAAAGCGAAAGACAAAAAGAAAAAGTGAGAGAGTTACAGAAAAAGTTTGAAGACAGAGAGCAGAATGTGGCAGGCAAATTGTCTGTAGAAGAGTGTGAGGAAATGAAGAATTCATATTGTTCAGTTATTGATAACATTAATCAAGAGAAAGCATTGCTGATTGAGAGGTACAAGGAAGGGCAAGAGGAAATTAAAAGGCTACAGGACAAGCTGGCAAATCAGGTGCAGTTGGAATCTGGTGCTGAAGCTGGAGAAAGGAAAGATGTGATGCACAGAACGATAGATGAGCTCAATAGGCAACTTAGTGAATTGTCTCAGTTGTACAAAGAAGCACAAACAGAGCTTGAGGACTATAGGAAGAAGAAAACCCTAGATGATATAGCTTCAGACTACATTCCTAGAGACGAACATGAGAAACTGATGGAGGTAACAAATTCTTTGAAATACAAAGCAGAAAATGAGTTATCAGAAATAAAATCCCAGTATACAAAAGTATTAGATGAAGCAGAAGAACTCAAGCAACTGTTAGACATTCAGAAACAAAACTCTTTGCCAATTACTGAACACCGTCAGGTAATCAATGCACTCAGAAATACCATAAAGGAGATGGAGGAAGAAATAAATGAGCTCAAACGACTGCTTAGCAACAAGGAAAGTGAATTAAGAAACTTGGAAAAGGCGTTACTGGAAGAAAAAGCTGCAATTAATGAAGCCATGGTACCCAAGGCCTCGTATGAAAAGCTCCAATCCTCACTGGAGGGTGAAATTAGTGCTTTGTCATCTAAACTGAAGGATGTAATCCGAGAGAAGGAAAATGTATCCTTAGATGCCCTGAAACTGAGAAACGAAATTTTGCACTTGAAAGAAGCGAAAGAAGGTATGCATACTCTGCTTGAAGCAAAGGAACGGGAGGTGACTGATCTTCAGCACAAGTACCACCAGGTTCAAGAAGCTCTTATTGAAATGAAAAACTCGTCAAAACTAGAAGAAGATAAAGACAAAAAGGTCAGTGACTCAGTACAGTGGAGGGGTAATGTGAGTTCAGAGTGCAAAGCTGGTGCTGAGTGACCTAACAGACTATGTTGGTTCACGTAACTTCTGAGTGCGTTTGCCCCTCTGAAAATCCAGGTATTGAAGGCAAAGGAGTTTTCTGTTGTGTTGGCTTTGCAGTTTGTTTCCCTCCCTTGTGGAGATACACATGATCTTTCAATTTACCGCTTTTAAATTCTGCTTAGGTTCACACTATTCAGACAGCTGAAGTCAAAGAAGTGAGATTTACAGCAGGAAGGTATTCCAGAGGAGACAAGAAGACAAAATATCAGGAAGGAGCAAAAATTCACTGTTGGGATATTACTACGTCATCTTAACCATAACATGGTTTGACTAATTTTCCTTTGCAGTTACCACATCCGTCACTACAAATTCCTTTATAGCTGTGATAGCTAACCTGTGTTTGGTTCAGCAGCAAAATTTGTAAAGATGGTAAATGCATCCCTTCTTGTTTAATAGTGGTGTTGTTCAGAGCAAGGAGTGCAGTTTGAATAGACTGGACTAGGATAGGAATAGAGGAGCATTGGAACCCTTTGCTTATGTGACATCTCTGTCCAACAGTTTATTTACAATTTGGTTTTCCCCACTTCTTAAATTTAAGTCACAAATAACTCGAAGATAAGACATATGGGAATGTAGTATGCATAACATCTTGTAATGAAAACCTGTTTTGCCTCTCTAGATCAATGAAATGTCAAAGGAAATTAGCAAATTAAAAGAAGCATTGAACAGCCTTTCTCAGCTCTCCTACTCAACCAGTGCCCCCAAAAGACAAAGCCAGCAGCTGGAGGTGTTACAGCAACAAGTGAAGCAGCTGCAAAACCAACTGACTGTAAGTGTGATAATTTGTAAACCTAACATTAGTCCCATTTCTCCAAAGAAACATGTACTATTCTTCATTCTGCCTTGTTTAAAATAGAGTACAATCAGTGAGTACATGGAAAAGAAGTTTCATCCAAAAAATCTGTAATTTCTCTTTCTCTGAAACATGTAGGAATTTGTAAGTCACGAATAGCACTTTAGAAAGAGCATAACTAAAGAAAGCTGGTTTTCCACATATTTTTCTCAGAACAGTTGAGAAGCAGATTTCTTGTAGTAAAATGGAGTGACCAAACCTGCTGCTCAGACCTTAATTTGGGAAAAAGGATGATCAGTGTGCAGAGGATTTTCAAGAACATTCATCAGCTGAAGTTGATTTGGGTTTTTAAGCTTTTTGGAAGAAAGCATGGGGTTTCAAGTCAAGCAAATGCACTGTTTATGGGGAGCCTAGTTTATTCTCTCTGAAATTCTGAATGCCTTACATTTTTTTTTTCTAATTTTGTTGTTCGTGCATGAAAGATACAGTCTCATAAGCTGGGTTGAGTCCTGTAGTTTACCTGCCCAAAGGAGAACTTCATTCACTGTTGAGGATGAAAGGAAAGTATTGTCCAGTGGAGGCTTGTGTTGAGGGCTCTGGAGTGCCTCTGAAAGGAGAATTTCCAGACTGACACACTAAGTGGTGTCTGCTTCCTACCTTTCACAGCAGAAAAAGAGGGCTTAGTATGCCAGAAAAATTCCCTTGCAGGCAAAAGAAATAGTAGGCAGAGTATCCTATCAGTGTGAGGGCCCAGACTTTCTTATTATCCCTGTGTGAAAGAACCCTTCATCTCCCATTAATTAGGACCAGCAAAGTAGTATGAAGTGCAAAGGTGTGCATTACTTTGGGAGACCAAGTAGCATTTAAAAGAGGACAGAAACACTCTTTCTTTCTAGTAGGTTAGCTTTCCTAACATCTCCATATATCTTTGGAAAGGTGGCCTCTGAGTTGTGACAAGCTGTGATCATTGAAAAGGACTGGGTGGCTTTCATTAAGTCAGGATCTTGCAGCACAAGACCTTTGTAAGCACCTCTGTTCACCTGGGAAGGCATCAGCTCTAACAGAGGGGCTGATGCCTTTCTCGGGCTCACCTAAAAACAGAGGCCAGACAGAGTTAGAGATTAAAAGCAGATGTATTGAATGAAGAATCTTCAGGTATTTAAGGGCAGACAAAACTTCCCCAAAGGGGCTACACCAAAATGGACAACAATCAGGAGTTTGGTCCATTTACGTATCAGGGATTAATCCTCCAATTACAGCTTCAGCTAATGCAGTCATATACCCCCAGTTTGCTCCCCCCAATTCACTTTTGTTTATACTTTTCGGGTCCTGAGGCAGTAAGGTGTCCTTGAGTTGCAGGCCTAGAGGGATTGTTTTGTCTGAATATTAATAGGAGAACAGAAGCTGACAAGCTATAGAGTTTTAGAGTTATACCCAAAGCACTGCAGGATTTGAAAAATATAAAAGCAAAATCCTAAGGCATCAGGGTCACTGCCTTCTGGGAAGAGCTGAGTTGCAGTTGAGAGTTGATTTGTCAGAGTACTGTTGGCTTTCCTTAATTCTGGTTGCTGATAAGCTTGGAAATAGAGTATGTGCTCATTCCACCCCTTTGCAGCACAGCACTTCTTCAAATTGATGATATCATCAGTTTTTTTTACTGGGGCAGGTAGAGCTACAGCATTTTCCTGGACATTCTTCCAAGCAAATTTAGAGTGCCTGGTGAGACGACACTATCTGAGCTAGTTTTCAATGCATTACATAAGACTATGGTTTGAATTTTCCCCAGTCAGAATCTAGATGGGGTGTTTCCAGTTCGATAGTTCTGAATACTCTGTGCCTTTCTGCTTAACTGTTTTCTAGGAAACAAAGAAACAACACCAGGAAATTGTCTCAGTTTACAGAATGCACCTTCTCTATGCTGTGCAGGTATGGTTGCATGTTGTCAGTCACTCAGGGGGTTAGTATTATAACTGAAGATGTTTCTTCTGCTGATCTAGTAAGAATTTAGCATGTTTTCACATCCCTCCCATAAGGTATGACCGTTCAACAACAAATTTAACACTGCTTCCACTTGGGAAATGGATCTAATTACTATACCTGAAAAATAGTTTGTCAATATTCTTAAGGACTAGAGGTGCATGAATTCAATTATCTTTTTTTCTTTCTCCCTTTGTCTAGGGTCAAATGGATGAAGATGTCCAGAAAGTGCTTAAACAAATTTTGTCAATGTGTAAAAGCCAATCACAGAAAAAGTAAACAAAAAAGCCAAGGAAAACTCCCTATTTTTATTAATCCTGTTATGGTTGTTTTATCTAGATTTGCCTTAACATAAGATTTCAAATTGGCAATTTGCTGCTTTTGTGTTGTTGTGCTGTTTGTGAGGGGGATATATTTGTCTGTCTGTACCACTTTCATGTGCATTTCCATGTGCAGTAGCTAAACACATGCCTGCTTTTCATACCCAAAATGCAAGTATGCTCTTCAGACTTTTTACATAGGCCACTCCATGTCATGTTTACCTTGTGAGTACTTTTCCAGCTTCCTCCAACAGCAGCAGGTTAACCTGGAGGAACGCACTGGTGTTGCCTGGGTAAAGGTGAAACTCTGCGAGGTCTTCTGTACTGATTGTAAGATGCATCTTTACTGGGTGTGTTTGATGCTGCAACACTCAGATGGCTGACTGCATTTTGCCATGTGCAGTCTTTGGCAGAGCAGAAGTGAACCTTGCAGCAGCCAGCAGGAGTTGATATTTATGCTAAGCCAGAACATCAAACAGCTACACTTCCTGGTGTAATATTATTTAAGATTAACACACTAAAGTGTAGCTGCCCCAATTCACCCAATGCACTGAGTACATGAAACCCATACCATGCTTCATAGTTTCCTTAACTACCTGGTAGTGGAATGGAACTATTTCAAAAGGTAAAAGCATTAGTTTATTGAAGTTATGTACAAAAAGAACTGTCTCTATAAATAGCCCTTTATGATAGGTTTAGCTGTCTATGCAAGCATTGGCCATGAAGCTCAGGAACAAAACCAGGTCATATACTTTTAGACAAGGGAATCTAGTGAACACAGGATGTTTACAGTGAATGTCAATGCCTCATACTTCCTAACCTCACTTTTGTAAAGATCTTCTCTTCGGTATATTTTTACTGGCCCTCTAATGAATTTTTTTGTAACGAAACCATTTTTTCTACATAATATTTGCATTAAGCTTATTAACAAATATTTTTAGGTAATTGTGTCTTAGAGAGTTTCTTTTTATACCCCCAAGTATTCAGTAATAGTGAAGCATAGTGAAGTGTTTTCTGTTTGTAAGAAATTTGTACGGAATAGTAGACCTGTCTGTCAGTGTCGTCCAGAATAATGAAGTGTAAAATTCAGCCTGCTGTTCCAAAAAAATACAGAAATGATAGGTAGAGAGCAGCAGGAGGTGTCAAAAAATTCTGTATGTTGTTTCGAGAAGCTAGGGGCATCAATAAAGCCTTTATCAGCACTTCTACATTTAAAGTCAAATAAAAATGCCTGATGTGGAATAGAGTGAAACTATGGAAAAATGTTTTAAGCAGACACTGCACTTGAGGGTACAACCATTTTAACAAGCTTGCGGCTTCAATATGGTATTGTGTGTTTTTTATTCTATGGGGATATGTCTCTATTAATAGAGAAATCTTTCAGAGCTATATAATCTATGAAGTTTATATAGAGTCATAATATGACAGGAGTCAGCAGTGCCTCAGGCTGACTGGACTCATAGTGCACTTATATCAGATAATTCCTAACTCTGGCAAAGCTAAAAGGATTTTTAAAAGCAAAAAGAAAACCACCACCTTTGCATCAATTAGACCTTGATGTTACTTTTCTTGAGTGGTTTAACTAATGCCGTCTAATTTTGAACAGTATTTTATAGTTAGACAGCTTTGAAAATGCTCCAAAGAAATGTGAAAACAATTTTGCTGCATCACTTCAAAAAGAACAAAATTTTAAGCATGCTAATGCTGCAAGTATAAAACTTGATGAACCATTTTGTAGGTTGCCTGATGGATTTAGTCTTCTACTTTGATTTGGTATGTATATTTATTACAATTACCTTTGTGGAATATTGGAAATTATATACTACAGCATAACAAGTTTCTTTATATGTAATTTACAAGAAGTTTCCTCATGCAGCAAATAAACTATTTCCAATTTTTTTTTCATTTTTGTCTTCATTTACTTTTTGTATTGAGGGAAATCTCACTACACTGTTATAGCATAGTACAGATATGTTCTATATCTCCTGTTTAAATGGATGCCACAAGAACTAGGTTTTCCTCCCTGAAACTGCATCTTCATTGTTAACTGTCTTTATCTAAATCCAGTCCAAACCCCACGCAGTGAGTTTTGCAGATGATGCCTTCTATCTCATTGATAAGTTTGTAGCCATTTCTCACATGGGCATCCTGCTAGAGGTAATACAGGTTTCCCATTTGTCACTGGATTTATTCCAGCAAAGCTTAAAGTACCTTAGAGCTGTAGCACAGATCAGCAATGTCCCACAGTTCTTCAGCACTGCACACACAGAACTACAATGGGAATGTATGTAAGTGTATATGAACACGGATATATGGATATATCTGCTTTTTAACAGTCAGCCCCATTGTCTTTTATTGTTTCTTCTCAGTTTTATTTGTGAAACTGTTCCATCAGTGACTTATTTGCTAGTATATTCTTGCCTGAAGGAATTGCATCTCTTGTGATCACATCCCAGGGCTTTTTGGCCTCTTGTAGCAAATTTCTGTAAGCTGCCCAGCACCAGGTTTCCTTTGAAGACAGAGAGACTGACATGCAGAATCTGGGCCTTCAGGGTACATCTGCCTAAGCTGCTGTTCTGGAACATCCACACCTGCTTCTGACCTCCTGCACGATCAGTCATAACAGCATGGGCAGCATTTTTATAGTGAATGCCTTTCCCTCTCTCTATTAGATGTATGAGTGCTGGGAATAAACTCCTCTTGCCAAACTCACTCACTGCAGTTTGCACACAACAGATGTAATTTGGTCAGAGAGCTTGAGCATACTAGCTCTTCTCACCCACCCTATGTCCTGTCTCAGTGACAAAGGATGGTAGCAGGCATCAGATGGAAGCTTGGAGGAGACCATATCCTAGATCTGCATTAAGATCCCGTTTTCTTTTGCTTCTTTTTTTTCTTTTTCCCCCTTTCTCTTGTTGTGTAAACTAAAGACAAGTTCCTGTAAGCAAGTATTGCCCTGGTTATTTATCAGCTGGCTCTCACAGGGCCCTTCTTTTGCCAACCCAAATCAACACGAGAAGATGGTGGAGGGTGAAAACCCAGAAGGAGAACTTTTTGCAGTGTGCCATGTGTCCCTGTTAGACAGATCTTTTGGCTGCAGCAGCACACAGTGGCACATACCCGACACCTGAGCACAGGGGGCATTATCCTCTGAGATGAGTCTGGGTTCCTGGGCATGTTGCATAGCAGACTTCCTGCTGGAGCCTCATGGGTGGAGGCACAGGTAGAGAGCCAATCTTGCCCATGCTGGCTGAGCATGGGGCTCAGGGACGGCAGAATGGCCTGCTGATTGCCTTCCCACCTCTCCTCATGCCAGCTGCATGGTGATGTGATGTGATGTGCTGTGTGTCAGCATAAGACAGCAAAAGTCCAGGGAAGACCATGCTGCTGTGTGCTGCAGCAAACCACACAGAGGGCCCCAGGAGAAGCTCCCAAGAAAGGGCCAGTGCAGAATTTGGCAGGAAATCCCTTGGCAGATGCCATTTCACTATATGGAGCTGTTGAAGCCCACTTCATGTTCTGTGTGTTTGCCAAAGAGTGGCTGGCTGGGGAGAAAGAGGTAGGTGGTGTGTGATTTTAGTGCTAGTGCTTCAGAGCTGCATAAATTGCTGCAGAGTTAGACCACGAATCTTCTCTCTGGAGGGGTCTGGCAGGTGGGGTACCAGCCGAGATAGAGTGTTCAGGAGGGGGGAGGGTAAGCCAAGAGGCTGGAGTACCATATGGGACATGAGAGGAGAGCTGGCTCATGGCACTGGAACAGGGGGTTCATGTCATGCCATTTGCCTGTCTGACCTTTCCCAGGGAGGCTCTAGCTTGGGTCAGGCCCACCAAAGCACCCTAGGGCTTCTTCAGACCAGTGCCAGCCCTCATCTGAGCAAGAGGCAGACACAGAAGGCAGACCCAAAGTGCTGCAGGGAAGAATGGCTGTCTCAGGTGGTGTGGGCAGGGCAGGTCCTGGAGCAGAGACAGCCTCCCGTGGCTTTGGCTGTCTGGGGTCAGGGCCCCAATGTGCTGCTCGGGACCCAGGCTGCAGAGCAGCTGTGCCTGTTGAGTAACTGTGGAAAAGCTCTGGGGGAGGTAGGTGTGGAGGTTTTAGAGTAGCATAGGCAGATCCCAGCATATGTTCCACAGGCACGGCTGTAACACAGCAAATTTTTTCAAGCAAATAGAAATTGGTGCAAGACTTTTAGGACAGTTCAGTCACCTAAATCATCTATTAGCTGTGGGTTTGGTCTGCCACAGAGAATACTAAAAGTACTGAATTTAATGTCAAAGCACACTACAAGAGTTTGAGTACCTTGAAACCTTCATCTATACCACCACTTGGTTCTGCAGCCATGAGTCACTGCATACTTGTGGGTGCTCACCAGTTCTCAGCAGAGCATTTCATAGAAGTGAACTTTGAAATGCTTTTCTTCATCCCTGCTTCCTCCTCTGTTTGGATCCTTCACAATCCTTTTGTACATAAGTAACAGAGACACTAAGCACAGACTAGAACCATGTTTTGGTTCTACATCTTTGTTCTTCTCAGGGCAGTAACAAATTCATTCTCCTCAGCAGTCATTTCCTCAAAACCCTTGTCTTAGAATTACAATGGTGAATTGCAGCTAAATAAAAATCAGTGATATAGTGTCTACTAATTTGAGGAAGCCTGAGTTCAAATTTTTATAACTACAGAACAGACCTACCAGCCAAGTCTGCTGATGGTGAGAAGGTTGTGCTTTGCCCAACACCTGTTAGTTAGATTTCCTAAGCTTCAGTACTATGTGACAAAACATCTTCTAGGAGAAATGACAGCCTCTGTCACATCAGACACGATGTGGCATCCTGCAGGGCTCCTCTGATGACCATTCTTGCCTTTGTACAAGCAGCAAAGGTTTGTGCCAGTCCCCAATCCTATGGGTGGCTTCAGGAGGGTCTGTTTTGTGGTACCACCTGTAGTTCCTGCAGCATTTCATGGCACTGCATTTGTAGGTATTTACAAACCTTTGGCTGCCCTGACAGACTCTTAATTGGTGAGTTTAACACAGGTATTTATGCAATCGTTGGGCTTTCAGTCTATTATTTTAAAAGCCTGCTCGCACGCTGATCTGTCCAGATTCACAGTATTGGCCCCCTTTGTACATTTTCCAACAGCCTGAAATGCTCAGACAGTTGGTAATGGGGCCTCCTACCAGCAGCTGGAGATTGGAAGCAGGCACATCTCAGTGACATCATCTCCTGCAAGGAGCTCAGGGCTGGAGCCCGTCTGCCCCTGTCCCCGCGGGTGGCCGTCTGCTCCTGCCTGCCTGGCTGAGCCCAGCACGCTCACGGTGTGCTGCTGTTAACCCTGCCTGGGGGATGCTGCGGCTGGTACCCAGTGACCCTCGGGAGACTGGCATTGTCTACAAACACCAGTGTGCCTGCATGGGATGTTGCTCCACTGCCGTCACTTTTCCCTTCGGGACTAGCCGAAATGCTCCTTAGTGATGGCTGGGCTAGGGCCCATAGCACTCTTTCTTCATTCCCTGTCGTAGAGCACCAATAGTCCTCACCTGCTACACATTCGGAAGCCCTTTCCAAAAATGTTTGGGTACATTTGCTTCTCTGTAAACATTCTGCTGCCCACCAGGAGTCATCCCCCAAAGCATCTGGTGCTGGATTAAACTGCATTTTCCAGACAAAAAGAAAAAAACCTCAAACATTCCTGAGAAAGAAACCTGGCATTTCTTCTCCTCGGAGCCTCCCTCGCAGCTGGAAAACTGTGGGGAGTGACAACTCAAAGCACAAAGGTCTGCACTGCCCCATTCCTAGAAATAGGTTGTCTGTATTCTTGCTGTCCAAAGTGCAGCTTCCAAGAATGCGGCGCTCCGTTCAGCAATTGGTGGGGCCACAGCTGGGTGTGAGCACAGCTGGACAGATGTTGCAGACCCGGCGCACACGTACCTGCGCAAATATTTCTGAGCCAGGCGCCTGCAGGAAGGTCCCGGTGGGGAGGGCAGGTGCTCCCTGGCTGTGCTGCTTCTGCATTGTTCCCTGCACGAGTGCCGAGGGTCTGGACTGGACGGTGGGAGCGGCTCTGGCCCCAAGCCCTGCGCTCTCTGAGGGCGGCTGTGTGGTTTTCAGAGGTCTCTGAAATTCCTGCCCTTGTGCCACGTGAAGAATTCGTGTCACCGTCCGGCGGCCTGCGAGGGGCAGGCTGGCAGTGTTTCCTCCGCAGATGCTTTGGTCGGTGGGTGTCTGGCGTCGTTCCCTTGCAAATATCCGCGTAATTAAAGCCGACCGGGATCACCCAGGCTGGGTCGCAGCGTGGAGGAAGTGGAGGGCGCGCAGCTCTGCACAGCGCTGTGCCTCTCTGACAGCTTTTCTGGGAGCCTTGGTCAGCTCTGGAGAGTGACTGCTCACAGCAGCAGCCTGGATATACCCCAGCTCCTCTGGAGCCTGTTCCGTGCCACTTTTAGTTTATTTGGAGAGCATACGTGTTTGGCACATTGTGTACAACAGGCAACTAATGACACACTCAAGAGAAGCGCCGGTTATTTATTCCAGTTGTGCAAGGTTGAGTGCTCAGTGGTATTCCACCAATCAAGCACACCAACTCTCAAAACTTTTTGCTGTTTATACATTCTGGTATTAAGGAAACTCCGCAGTCTGACCACTGCTGAGCCTCTGCGGCAGTCACACTCCCAGACTTTCACAGCTGGGACCGAAGCCCATCACAACAGGCGGCTCCAGTGCGGCAGCGGATGCCCCAAACACTCCACTCACAGTCAGACCAGGTTGCCTTGCTGGTTCCACCCCGGGTTTCCCATGAATGAGTCTCGGACGTCTCCTTCCACAAAGCCATTTATTCACGGCTCAGTTACACAGAAACAGCTTGTGCTGATGCTTCCGAGGAGAGACCTCCGAAGAAAGGAACCCAGGTGCAAATGTAGCTCTTCCTCTCCAGTCGACTCCTGCCACGCCCTCCGTTGCAATTCACCTTGCTGGCATCACCCGTCTTCACCTCTTTTGCTATCCAAAATGCAATTGCCGGCCTCTGCTGTGTCTCCCCTCACCCTGGCTGGTTTCACCGGGCTTTGTGCTCTTTGTTAATCACACGGTTCGCAGTTCACGGCCTCTTGTCTCTCTCTGGGCTCCCACCCACAGCTCAACCTGAATCTCGAATTCAGCTTGCAAACACAACTGCCTGCACCATGTGTATCCCTCAACATTAGCAAACATAGGCATTAATGTTCATGGGCTAGAAGGGACACAGTCCTCTTATTAATTAGTATTCTACCTTCTATCGGGTAATGGTTCTCTCAGTTCTTATGCTAATTATTCGGCACCCTCAGTCTTCATCTTCTTTTGGCATGGTGGGCCATGAGTCAGTCTGTAATGATTTCTCCGTTCTGGAATTCTTTTTACCCAGTCGGAGTCAGTTTCAGCACAGTTGCTGAGTTGGCTTTATTAGTTTCTCCCTTATCTTGGGAGTTCTGCCATACGTCCTTGTGGCCTTGAAGTTCTGCATTCTTTTTGTCTACCTACCATCAATAGTACATCCTTCTTCCCAAGCTTTGTTAACCTCCCTCCAGGCAAGAGACCCTTGAAGGTTAACAAGGCAATTCTGCCAGCAAGTAATTTATCTTTCCAACACCTGGACATAACTTAGGGCTTGTTAGCTCTATCTATCTCACAGATTAAGTTTCCTTTCTGGTTGATTATGGGTGCAAGTGCCTAATTGGGTGGAATGGTTCCATGCCTCCCTTATTTTGCAAGCCCATTACTGTGCTCCACTGGAATTTACAGGGTAAAATCCGAACATATGTTCAGACAGATTTCCTATCTCAGACCTCCGGTTTTTTACTCACTTGCTCTTCCTTGGTCAGCTCCATGGTCCCATCTGAACTGGAAGGGGTAGGAGGCTGGTCAGATTTCCACTGAGAGTTTTAATCCACATACAGACCCAGGCCCCCACCCACTACCCCATCTCAAACGCTGATGGGGTGAGGATTAAAGTGGGAGTGAAATTCCCACTGTCTCTCTGCTCAGATTTTCAAAGGTATTACAAAAGTGAAGATTTTCCTGGGCAGTGCAGCTCTTTCTAGACTCCCTCGGACGCATTCCTCCAAAATACTCACATGGATTGATGTTCACAGTCGTAGTGGACATTCAAGCCCACTTCTCCTTCTGTGGGAGTCTGTTACTCCACGGAGATCAGAGCTGTGTGGGGCACCCGACTGCATCTCCCTCCAGCACTCTGCCTGGAAGAGCCCTTGCAATCAGCTGTAACAATGCAATGCACTGCCCTGCTGTCCTTACACCCAGGTAAGTGCAGAAGCAGGGTAGAAAGAGGCTGAACCCACCTGTTACCTCGTCCATTTATACCTAAACAGTCCTGGCCCCCACAAACAGTGATTCACATAAAAATGAGTTTTTGTCTCAACAAGAAGGCATCAAGCAACTATTCTGTAACAGCAGCATTTTAAAAATAATTCTGGTATTTGTTCAGTTTAATGTTAGTGTTCTTTAATGTTAATGTTCATCAAAAGCACTGCTTGGTGCTACTACACACGGTTTCTACATATTTATTTTGGTAAGACCCACCTGCTGGATTTTTCAAGCTGTTACAAAATGAGGTTAAAAGCTGACACCTACAGGAAACAGCACATGGCTTACCCCAGCACTTCCAGCTGCTCCACTAACCTCACTAAAGACTCATCTAGTCAAGTGTGTAAGAGTACTATTTCCTTGTAAATCCATGTGTAAATAAATAATAAACAACTAAATTAAATAAAAACTAAACAACTTATTCTTTTCCACCACTAACTTTGAAACTGAGGTATAGAACTGAATTCCTCCTGGGGAATTCTGTGCTTTATGGATCCAAATTGTTGTAGAAAGCCAAGGAGATACCAAAATTCAACATGCTGGGAGGTGGGAGATAATAGTAGCACCAGCACGGTTGGTGTTTTGTTGCATAAAGATTGTCAGGACCAGGAGTCAAAGGCATTATTTTGACTTCTGGAATCTTCAAAGACTGGCAGGGACTCAAAGCCTACTGCCAGTAATTTTCTGGTAGAATCAAAGGAGGGCCTTCTTGAAGACTTGAGGTCAGTTCCTACTCTGAAAATCACAAATCAAAGTAATTGGAGGGAAATCACTTGCCAGTTTTGTGGCCTCTGGATGTGGGATGCCCACAGCCCCCAGTGCTGCCCATCACAGCTGCCAGGCAGCACCATCACAGCTGAACCCAGGTGGAAGGCACTGCTTACAGCTCCACCCCACAAACTGGTTTACTTCACATGACAAGTAATTCTGAGAACTTGCATGCACCATTTTAAAATAATGCAGGTGGGCAAAATCTGAGTTATGACAAGCCTCCTCTGTGATACTACTAAAAGAAAAAAACCATGACCTGAACACTTCTTCAGCTGCAGGTTTCCTGTAGTCTAATATCTTGTTAAATGGCAGAAACAAAGTGTAGTAAAGGTAACCTGAGTTTTGGATCCCATGCAAAGTGCAGCAGGATATCTAATGCAGCAATGGATATCTGCAGAATTTAAATAACTTACTAGGTCAAAAAGATACAGTGCCCTTCAAGTCATCATCCTCCTCTTCACCCTTTTTATTTTACTGTGTTTGAACACAGAAATGTAATCAAATACATCACAGATGGATCCTAAATCAATTCACTGCCTTTCAGCACCAAATCTGTAGACACACCTCCCATGTTCTTGTCTCCCTAAAACCATGTCCATGAAGTTAAAGTGCACAAGCAGTCCCCTACCTCTGGGCACCTAGGCCAGGACTCAGCCTATTTGGGGTACAGACACTGAGTCCTGCACAAACCATGTGTCTTTGATACATTTATTTATTCACATTTATTTAACAATTTTTTAAATGCAAGTTAATTTCTGGTATTTTGTGGTGTTCTAACTTCTTAGAGGATTACTTCCATGATCACTGTTGGTAGGCTAATCATTATAAGTAGTATTTCAAGAAGCAACACAATACATCTGTAGGCAATTACATAAAAATTCAAATGTTAAGCCACAATTCCTGAGCACAATACAAGAAACTCAGATATTCTAAAATAAAATCACACCAAGAAAGTGGTGGGTCCTACTTAATTTTTATCCTGTTGCCCAGGGATTATGTAAATCATCCTGGATACTCAGGAGTCAGGGATAGCATTAATAATTCCCAATGAGACCATAACTTTTTTTTTCATTGAAGAAATTGACACAGTAAGCCAGAAGGAAGTTCATTTATACCTGTCCTGAGTATACTTTAGTTTGGAACAAAACCCCAGTGAATAATAAAAGTAATTTAGAATATTAGGTATCTATATCAGCCTTGTAGTTAAAACACTTGTAATTGTTTCTAAATTTAATTTATAAATACAAATGTATAAATGATATATAAACTATTAACTTTACTGTAAACTTTATTGCAATAAATGAATTATTTGCACAAAAAACAACAAAACACTGTGCATTCCAAAAGTATACTCTTGCTGGCAATAAGCAAGAGGTGAAAAATTATCCACAAAAGCATTTTAAACTTAAAATAAACCCAAAGGGTTCTATTGAATTGTGGAACAATCAACTTGGTAACATATGAACACGCTGTTTTCCACAGAAAACAAAGCAAGACCTCATCTGACAGACAACAAAACTACACCAGAGTCTAAAGCTGCAGAAACCATCTGCAGATTGGTGACTCCTTGATCCCATCCCACAGCAGAGAGGCAGGGAGGGCTCAGTCTCTGTGTGTGATCTGCAGACTCTGCATCCAGTGCAGTGCCTGGCTGTTCCCAGGTACTTCCCATTCTGGGCAGATTGGTTGGTATGAAAGGACAAGTGGAGTTTTGACCTAAGCACAACCCATCTGGTGCTCTGGAGGTGGGACACTGCAGAGAACTGCCCAGGAACCACACTCCATTTCAGGCAACATGAGGTCAGCCCCAGTGATTTGAAAACACTGCTCCATGGGACACAGGCAGATATTCCCCTGCTGCAATTCAGGAGTGACTCCTGTTGTTGAAAAGGGCTACTGAGAAGGCAAATGAGTTTTATAAATAACTTTCAATATGAAACATTTCTCTCTCCTGATTGTTAATACCACCAGTAGAGAGCAGCAGAGTAGGAGGACATTAATATACAGAAACAGTTCAGCTGCAGCACTCTTGCAGATGTGTAATAAACCACTGATCCAAAACAATGATGTTGCCAGAACAGTTATGAATAATGAGTCAGTAAATCCTGGCTTCTATATCAATTTACCAATTCAACATCAGTTTGCAGACAAAATGGTAAATTGGTGTCAGATGGAATTCCAAGGAGTTGAGTTATATTAAGAATTAATCAGGATGAGGAGAAGCCTAGTGGCTTCACTGACACATGTCAGCATTTGCCAGCAAGAAACCACCTGCTGCTATTAAGAGATCAGTTTGAAAATGTTATTCTCCTTCAAGACAAATTTGGTTTTAAGTCACTGAAAGTTAACTGGCTAATATACAACAGTATTCAGACTTTCCCTTGTGTAATTGCTTACTGAAAGCCAAAGACAAAAAACATAATACAAACAAAAATTCTTGGAGAACATCGTAAAAAGCATCAATGTATTACACAAACAGTACTTTAACATCTGTGCTGGAAGCAATATTTATAGGACATCAACTCCTCTTTCTGCTTTTTCAGCTTCAATTTGAGTCAAGGCTAAGAATGTTTGCAGTGGAAGTAAATGAAAGTCTTGAGCTTTCTTATTCCAGAGTTTAAAAATAAAATCAATATTAACTCTATCAAACTCTACATCTTTAATTTAGTTTTGTAAAAAAATGTAATATTTTATATAAGCAAAAATATATTACAGACGCCAGCACACAGACCTACAGTTCTGCCTCACTGATGTTCTCATCAGGGCAACAATAGTATTCCACAAAACAGATCTGTCCATCTTCATTCCTAATCATATACTGCAGTGAAAGAAATCCTTGAGCATCTGTTCGAATGGACACTTTACAAGACAAAGCCAGTGCCTTTGTGGATGGTTTAAGCAAATAAATCTTGTACCTGCAGGAGAAAAAAACAGTAATATGAAAAAAATACATTGTACAAAGAGGAGCTGAAACATTAGTAATGAATAAAGACCCAGAATAAACAAAAAACAATTAAGAACACGATTATTTGGTCTTTACCTGGTGACATTAAACAGTCCTTGTCAGCACTTAGCTTTTGATTACAGACACAGACTTTTATCAGATGGAGAGTATTTATGCTCCCCATGCTAATAAAATAAATGTTATAGTAATGCAAAAACACTTTTCAAACTTCACATCAAGAATGCATGACCTAGCATAGAGGGCATCAGTCACAGGCTTTCTAACCTGTTTGTCTGGGTCTGGGTACAGTGGAATGCTTCCATCAAATCAGAGTCCCTAGGGTAGTCTAGATGTGCACTTCCAGCATTTCCAAAAGTGGATAACCTGGAAGACAAAAAGCACCATCTCAAAATGCCTGATTGAGAGCTCTGTACAAACTCATCAAAATGACTCATTGTACATATCTACATGTCTACTTCACAAAACACTGCTGTTTGTTTCACTTTATTTAATAAAAAATGCTGAACTGCCCACACCAGTGTCACATTTACCAGGTTGTGAAAACACTCATTATTATGTTAATTAGATATACTGTGATTTGCTATACTCATTACAATTCTTCCTGAAATGAACCAGTACTTTAAAACAGTTCCCCTCTCTCCACTGTGAAAACTTCCAGTCCTCACCAAAGGAAGCCAAGCACGAACTTTTGAGTTGAAAGCTGTTTCTAGTACCTGAAGTAGGGTTTATCTGGAGACATGGTAATCTGCAGAACTTCACTAGTCATATCCAGTTCAGCAAATGCTTCTCGTAGTCCCTCTGACTGCAGGATAATTTTATTAACAACCTTTGTACTGCAGAAATCAAAATCTAACAACTCATCAGGTTCTTGAGTGTTGATTTTGCACACTGTTACTACTCCTCCTTCTTCCAAGAACAGCATCAGGGGATACCCATAACCACGATAACACATTCTAAGGGCTGTTGATGTTCCTGAAAAAAAGAACATTCCACAGACAGCATAGCTAGGACATTTGACCACTTTAGAAAACTCACATTTTTCTGGCACAAGGGGAACAGATCAATTTGATTCACCTTGTTTGGTCCAGCCTCCAATATGTTACTGAAGCACTCTTAATGCTGCCTCCTAGACATTCTCTGAAATGCTAATAGTTCTGCAGTAAAATTAAATTACTTGTGTGTAGACAACTCAAATCCAAATAATTTCAACCCACCAGGAAACACCAACTGTGACAATGAAGACATGCCAAAAATAGCTCAGAGGAATTGGAAAATGCTTGTGGTACTCTGGCTCTCTGGCTCACATCATCTTTCCTTATTGCTCTTGTTAGCTGTGCAACCCAAGCTGAAGTTAATGCAGCTGAGCTTGTGCTGTGATCACACCCTCCTGCTGCAGGTTATCACCACCCGAACCTCTGGTTTCCCAAAACCACAGTGCTCTTTAGCACAGTTGATTTAGATCTTTAGGCCAGCCACTACCAAAACTGCAGTGGAATGAGGAGCTCAATACAGAGCTGTGAGGGTAGAACTGCCCAGAAAGCTGCCATGGTATCACTACACTCCACCAGAGTACGTAGATCCATGGAAAATATACCACACCTGGCAAGGAGCTGGCTCCAAAAATAGTGAGGCAGTCCAGAAGAACAGACAAACTGATCCGGAACATCACCGACTCCTCCTGAACAGAAAATTCCTGAAAAATTTCTGCCTGTAAGTTAAAGCAGAGAGATAAAAAATCCAGAGTTTCTGCAATTATTTTAATTTGTACTTCAGAGCTTCCGTTTCAGAATTCAGTGCAATACAAAGTGATTTCTACGTGCAACACAGCTTCAATTATAGAAAAATGTGTCTTCATCCTCAAACCTAAGAAAACACAATCAGGCCACACTTGAAACAAGGTAGGATGGCATAAACATGAAATCCTAAACACTTGTCTTTTACGGTTTAAGCACGAGCCACAAATGTTAAAGCCTAGAGCCTCTTACTTCTGGAGCTGGAAACATTCAGGGAACTTTACAATGTATCATCCTTCTCCAGTAACAATACTTGCTTTTTTAAGCTCAGAGCATGAATAAACATTCCAAATACTAGAAGTACATAATAACAGAACAGAACAGTGACTTCACCACTCCAAAATATGTGCTGAACCCTGCCTTTCACTAGCCTGATGGGGGTAAACTGCTCCACGCTATCCTGTTTGTCACTGGCACTCGCTGCTTTGTGGCACCTACAAAGCAGTAGAGTATCTCAGAAATAGAACAGAGTATCTCAGAAATAAAACATGGTGGCATTTTGGAAAAAAACTGCTTTTGAAAAACTAATTTCTTATTTTTCTGGCAGCCCAGAGGGAAAACTGGGGTGCTTTGAGCACAGCACAACCATTTTCAATCAAGTGCCTCTGAATCTGTACTCTTTCACAGTTAACATAAATCCAACCTTTTGGCTTTGGGATGAGCTATAAAAACACTTAAAGAGGGATACTCTGAGCACCTTTTTGTGCAACAATGCACAGCATGGCCAGAAGGAGTCAGGAGTTTGGTGTCACACAGTCAGGTGTGCAGGGATGTACTGGGTGCAGGTTTGTAACTCCAGCAGCATGGACACTCATAAACAAGGGCAGCCTCACCCTCCTCCATGCCAGCTCACACACCTCTGCCTTGGTTCCAGCAAAGTCTCTTCTCTGCAGGCGAGCACATGGAATCGTTATGGTTGGAAGGAACCTCTGGAGAGCATCCAGTCCAAGCCCTCTGCCAAGGCAGGGTCACCTCGAGCAGGTGACACACAAACAGTCCAGGCGGGGTTTGAATGAGGAAACTCCACAACCTCCCCGGCATTCTGTTCCAGTGCTCTCCAGCCTTAGTGTAAAGAAGTTTCTCCTCATGTTGAGGTGAAACTTCAATGTTTTAGTTTATGCCCATTGCTCTCTTTTCTGCCACTGGTCACCACAGAAAGGAGTCCGGTACCATTCTCTTGGCACCCATCTTTGAGATATTTATAAGCATTAATTAGATTCTCCCTCAGTCTGCTCTTATCCAGACTAAACAGACCCAGCTCCCGCAGGCTCTCCTCACAACAGAGATGCTCTGCTCGTTTAATCATCTTTGTGGCCTCCGCTGGACCCTGTCCAGTGGCTCCCCGTCCTCCCGGTGCTGCGACAGCGGCGGTAACCTGTGCCAGGTGTGTGGCAGCCGTGCCCTGCCCCTCGCCGATGTCCCCGTACCTGGATGAAGGCGTTGGCCTGGATGCACTTGGCATCCTCCACCGTGACGCGCAGCCCGCTGGCCGTGGCCAGGCAGGTGGCGTGGTCCTGGAAGTGCACGGCCCGCAGGAGGCTGGACAGGTGCCGGGCATTGTCCAGGCTGGCGGACAGCGCGTAGCGCTCGCCGCTGGCGGGCGGCCGCGCCGAGAGCGGCATGGGCGGGCAGCGGGAGCGCGGCGGGCGGCGCGCCGGGAGCGAGCGGCGCGGGCACGGCAGAGCGAGCGCGGCCCCGCGAGCGGGAAGTGACATCAGAGCCCCGCCGGCGCCGGAAACGCGAGCGCCGGAAACGCGACACGGGAAGTGGCGCCGGCGGAGAGCGAGCCCGGCATGGCGTGGGGACGGATGGCGGCCAAGAGGAAGCGTGGAGCGCTGCCTGCGGGGAAGGCGAAGCGCGCCAGGAGCGCCCCGAGCGCGGGCGAGGCGGCGCCGGAGAACGGCCCGCGGGAGCGCAGCACCGCGCCGCAGGAAAACAGCGTCCCGCCGCAGGAATACAGCATCCCGCCGCCCGTGTCCCAGGTACCGCCGCTCGGCCCGGGGCACCGGCCGCCCCGCCGCGCCGGGGCTCGGGCCGCCTGGGGGAGCACGGCTGCTCAGCCGGGACAGAGAGGATTATTCGGAATCCTTTACAATACCGGCGCTAGTAAAGTAAACGTTGCGCTGCGTCGTTTCCGTGGGAATGCGCGAAAAGCGCTGTTCTGGTCCATGTCGATCAGATGTGTTAGTTCAGTCTCAGAAATATTTCCAAGAGTTAGGCAATTCTGTTGTGTACAGAGGGTGTATGGAAATTGAGCCTCTTCCATTTATGGATCATACGGGGAAGGTTTCGGTAATAGTTTGCTTGTAAGAAAACCGTAAACACAAAGATTTCGCAATATCGACAGGATTAGCTGGGCTGTGCTCTGGGGCTGTCCCTAAACCCATTTTGCAGGAAAGTAAGCGATGCTCGTGGCTTTTTCGTACTTCTGTGGGAGTGAAAGGCCGTGCCTGGGAGCGGATCAGGATGAGGACGGTTCCTCCTGTACAAGCAGTGCCCCCCTGCTCTGTAGGGAATCTCCACTCTTGCTGAGAGCATGGTTCTGTCCGAGCAGGCAGATAAAAACAAAGGTTTATGCTATGTCTTTCTGTATTTACTGTCCAAACTTTTGTTTCTGCTGCATTATAACAGTATTAAGGCTAAAAGCTTCCCACATAACTTGTATCTTCTCTCTAGGGCAAATGGAAAAACAAGGAGCGAGTGCTGATATTCTCCTCGCGTGGAATTAATTTCAGAACAAGACACCTAATGCAGGACTTAAGGACATTGATGCCTCACTCTAAAGCAGGTGGGGGTTGAACATCATTCCTAACTTATACTTTGAGAATACTTTTAAGCCAAGAGCTCCTACCAACCTGTTCTTTTATTTAAAAAAAATGTGGTACAGGAAAGTTTTGGTGAAACTTGTATCTTAAACAGGCACCTTTTGAGCCAACAAGAAAAACAATTGTTATATCATGATATTTTCTGGTGAATGCTGTGGCATCAGTCCCAAACCTACACAGATAGTTTTGTTGCTATGTTTATTTATTCTATAACATTACAGAAACAATTTGATAATTACCCTTACATTTATAAACTAGTAACATTTTTGCAAAAAACTTTACAAGAAGAATATCTTGTATTAAATTGGTTTTCCAGCCTTGTAAATGTTTTTTTTGTCTTCCAGATACTAAAATGGACCGTAAAGATCAGTTATTTGTAATCAATGAGGTAATTCAGAATTTATCTTGGTCCTTCTTTATTTTATTTTATTTTCTATGGGAATTCAGCATGCAAGGGAAAGGGACAACCGAGGTCAAAGTGTGACTTCATAGGCGAAAATTATGGATATACAAAAGCTTCGTATTTTTGTTTAAACACAAAGTTGACTTTTGATAAATAAAACCAGAATTAAACTTTTAATTAGATACAGATTTTCATCATGAAGAAATACAGCATAATGTGCTTTTCTGTGTAGGTAAGAGGTGTAGTACAGCTTGTATTGAACAGTGAAGGACACAAATATGCAGTCAGCCCAGATTTAGTAGGACATTGATAGTTCTGAACCTAGAACCTAATGTCTCAGTTTGTCTTATGTTTGTATGCTAGAGAGTTTATCAGGTTGTTTGTAGCTTTAATAAAGTTATTACTCCTTGTAGTAAGTACATGAGATTTTAAAAAAAATCACAACCCAAAAAAGCCATAACCAAAATTTGGGTATCAGTAGGTGTCATTTAATACAAGATCTTGCTTTTGAACTTGCATTTTAGAGAGGGAAAATATTAGAGATGACTGTAGAAAGTTTAAGAAAATGTCTTCAGAATGCTTGTAAACAGCTAATTTGGTGTGCTTTGTGTAGGTATGTGAAATGAAAAACTGCAATAAGTGCATCTTTTTTGAAGCCAAAAAGAAACAGGATCTCTACATGTGGTAAGGAATTGTTATGTTGTGTTACATTTCTGTTTATAGCTGCAGATGCTTCAGTTCTAGCTGAAGTTCCTACTGTAACAGTGAAGATGCATGAAATAGTGCTGCTTAGTTAAATTTGTTCTAATATTGCACTTCTGTGGATAGTGCAAATTTACAGTGCATGACAAGCTTTTGGAGACTCTTTGCAGAAGCATTTTACGAAATTATTTAGAAAACAAGTGTTTATGAAGCATGTTAAAGGAATTCAGTACAGCTATAAAAGTGACAGAAACTACTTCAGGGCAGGAATAACTGGTTGGGGTGCAGTGTGGAAATCCAGCATATCTTCTGGCTGCTGTTAACATTTTTCTTTCTCTCTTCCCCACCTGTCCTCTGCAGGCTTTCAAACACACCACACGGACCATCTGCTAAATTCTTGGTGCAGAATGGTAAGCTGGTGGACATTATTGTGTTTGTATTCTTGCTGTCTTGTCTGAAAGATTTTCTGTAAGTAATAATTTTTTTTTTCTAATCACTGTAGTTCACACACTGGCTGAATTGAAGATGACAGGAAATTGCCTAAGGGGTTCAAGACCCCTTTTGTCTTTTGATCCAGTAAGTACAGCTTTTATTTTATTTGAGTATGTTTTTATTGTTTTTGCATGACTATTGCATTTTGCCTTGTATGAAAAATAACATTTTTATTCTTTGTAGATATTTGACCGGGAGCCACACTATGCCCTGCTAAAAGAATTGTTTATTCAGGTCAGTCTGTAGTTATGGTGTTTCTTCATTAAAGATGTTTTTTGGCAACATACTTAAAAATCTTTTTTTCAAGTAGCAGTTTTACACTTCTGAACTTTGAAAAGATCACAGAGGATTGGGATCATATTCTTATGATTAGACGCAGACACTTTTTCTTAGGTTTTGGGTTATGAAATGTAACCTGGGTTTGGGATCTTAGAAAATTAAAAGGAGTTGAAAATGAGCCGTTTATGTTTGACCTCTTAAATTGCAGATGTTCAGAAACACTGCCTTTTATTACAGATATTTAGTACACCACAGTACCACCCCAAAAGCCAGCCTTTTGTCGATCATGTTTTCACCTTCAGTGTCACTGATGAAAGGATCTGGTTTCGCAATTACCAGGTGAGTGGTCTCTCTTAGCTCTTCAGAAGGAGTTCAGGGAGTAATTTCATATCAGATCCATTAATTAAGATAATAACCATTATTGTTGTTATCAGAATATGCCAGCCCCTGGTGCTTGCAGATTCAGTGTCCTGAAATGATTTACCTAATCCCATTTCTCTGGAGAGATCTGTTTCACTGAACTTGCATTCATTGAGTTGTGATTCTGTGAGGGATGTCTAGGATGTACTACCCTAGGCCTAAACTGTGCCTTAACCTAAATTGCTGCTTTGACCCAAAGTTTTACTGTTCTGTAGAAGGAATTCACAAATACCAAGTACTCCAAAAGTTTGCTTGAATTTCAAAGAACTGCTTTATGTGCAGAACTGGGTTTATACAAATCTAGCTAATCAGGTACTGTATCTCAGATTTTAATTAGGTGTGTATTGCAAGGTGCCTGCAAAGTCATGTGCTTTTATTAGATCTGTGAGAAATAGAGAAAGTGTTCTTTTTATTGCAGATAATAGAAGAAGATGCATCTCTAGTTGAAATTGGGCCTCGATTTGTCCTGAACCTTATAAAAATCTTCCAAGGTAGCTTTGGAGGACCAACTCTATACGAAAATCCTCATTACCAATCCCCAAATATGGTAAGCAGCTCTGTCTTTGTTTTCTATTTTATTTAGCAACAAATTTGAAAACCACCCTTGCAGTCAGTCTGTGCCGAAGCATCAAGTATGCCTTTCCCCATGACACTTTGTAATGCCCTAAACAGTTTGGAAACAGAGTAGTTTTGCAATCATCAAATGAGTGCATGCAGGAGTCATGTCAACTGGGAAGATGGCATTACACCGAGGGTCTTGACAATTAAGCAGAGAAATTAGCACGTGTTTCTTTAGCACCAGATTTCTTCCATCTTGCTTGAAACAAGATGAAATTTAAATTCTTATTTTTATAGCATCGCCGGCTGATAAGATTGTCAGTGGCAGCTAAGTTTAGAGAGAAGCAGCAAGTGAAAGAAGTGCAAAAGATTAAGAAAAAAGGGGCTAAGGTCCTTGTTGAAGAAGATCCTACCGAAGTAGTCTTTGAAACTCCAGCTGAAGAGAAGCCAGTGGAAATACAGTTTGTGAAACCAGAATCAAAGCCAATTGTTAAAGATAAGAAGAAGCTACGCAAAATTCAGAGGAAGAAGCAAAAAAAGCTATTCAGAACTGAAGGATCTGCATAGGTGGTACAAGGGATGAAACTTCATACAATATCAACTGAATATTGTGAATATTGGAATTTACATTGTACAGACAAACATGTCTGAATTTCAGTTTTTAAGTAAACAAAATGTATGTTTCTTTATAAATATTGAGTTTGCATTCTTTATTTTCTTCTGGGATTCTGGGTTTTGAGAAATAACACAGCATCCCATTCAACCTGGCCTTAAACACTTCAGGGATGGGTCATCCACAACCTCTCTGGACAGCTTCTCTGGAGCTATTTCTTTACATGCCTTTCATCTAGTTCACAGTTCCTGACCTGGTTCTTCCACTGACTAGTTTGTCTCCCTGTGCAGTCCCTTAAACTTCCTTGTGTTTCAAAATCTTTCTTGTGCTAGGTTTCTATTTGGTTACTCTGTTTCGATTTCCATCATCTTACTGCTGAAAGGACAAAACTGGCTCAAGAGGAAGCTGACCTGTTGAAGGAAATCTCGTATAACTTGAGCAAAGTGGTGTGTTCCATATGATTGGAAAGAAAGATTTGAATATATAGGCATGTGCTCAGTTCAGATAGTCTAATATATAACAGTTGTATAGTCTAATATACACAGTTGTGTTGGAAAGGACTCCCATCAGTATCATTGAGCCCAGCTTAACTCCTTGCAGAACTAAGTGACGCTAAGCCATATGGCTATGGTCATCATCCAGATCCTCTTTAACTGTTGACAGGCTTGGTGCCATGACCACTTCCCTGGGAACTAACCACCCTGTGTGTAAAGAACCTTGATGTCCAACTGGAATTTTCCCAGACACACTGTAGTGGTTTAACCCCAGCTGGCAACTCAGCCCAGGTTTCAGTGGGTTATAGGTGTGTGTTTTTGGTGGTTTTTTGGGTTTTTAGTTAAGAGTAGGTTTGAATAATTTTAAGAAAAAGGAAAAAAAAATTAGTAGTTTAGGGAGTTTTTTGTTTAAGTTAGAGATGAAAAGAGAGGGCGTTTTTGTTGTTTATTGTAATACAGTTTTTGTGAAGAATGTGGGGCAGTAAGCTGCCTCTTCACTCTCCCTTGGTAGGGTGCAGAAGAGAATCTGAAGGGTAGAAGCGAAAACTTGTGAGTTGAGATACAGACTGTTTAGCAAAAACCAAAGCTTTTTGTAAAGCAAAAGTCATGCACAGAAGCAAGACAAAACAAAGAATTTATCTGCTATGTCCTGTGGGTAGGCAGATACTCACCTCCCAGAAAAGCTGGGCTGCATCACATGTAACAGCGACTCAGGAGGACAAATGTGTCACTGTGAATGTTCCACCCTTCTTCCTCCACCTTTGTGCCATGTTGTGTGAGATACCCCTGCAGTCAGCTGGGGTGAGCTGCCCTGGCTGCGTCCCCTCTCAGTTTCTTGTGCACCCCTCTCTGGTGGGTGGGGTGAGAAGCAGAAAAGGCTGAGTCTGAGCACTGCTCAGCAATAATGCAGGCATTTCTGTTACTATCAACACAACATTGGTGTTCGTAGCACAAATCCAAAACACAGTTCCCTACCTGCTACTGTGAAGAAAATAGACTTTATTCCAGCCAAAACCTCCTGTGACAAAGGTACATTGGAGTGAGGTCCTTCTCTCCAAGCTGAACAAGGCATGTGACCTCAGCTGTGCCCAAGTCTTGCCCTCCAGACCTCTCCACATATAAGCTGCCCTCCTGATGCACTCCAATAATTTTATATCCTTCTTATGTTGAGGTGATCCAAAGCTGCCCCCAGCACTGGAGGTGAGGCTGCCCCAGAGCAGAGCAGAGCAGGACAATCTCCTCCCTTGCCCGGCTGGTGATGCTGTGCCTGATGCCCCCAGGACAGGGTTGGCCCTGCTGGCTGCCAGGGCACTGCTGGTTTGTGTTCAACTTGCCATGTTTGGATTAAACACTCAGATTAGGATCTCCAGATTTTACTGTGAGATCAGGACCTCCAGATTTTGCCATCTGATCCAAAGCTCTGTTTGTGTAGTGCCCACAAATACACATCTGACCTAGGTACCTAAGAAGGAAACCAACCTGGACCAACCCTAAAATCTCTGAAGAGTACAGGTATTAAAAAAAAAGCTACATTGGGAATGTGCGGTGTGCTGGCTCTGCCTCTGAGCTCCTAAACACCCACAGGAATCAGAAATATCTATTTCAGAAATAGTGTGGCCAGCAGGCCTAGGGACGCTATTCTTCCCCTGTGCTCAGCACTAGTGAGGTCACACCTCGTGTCCTGTGTTTAGGTCTGGGCTTCTGAGTTCAGGAAGAACTTTGAGGTGCTGGAGGAAGTTCGGAAAAGTCAAACCAAGCTGAGAAGCACGACAAACCTGGAGCACAAATCTTAAGAGAAGCAGGGGTATTTATCCTGGAAGTGAGGAGGCTCAGGGGAGACCTCATTGCTCTCAATTCCCTGAAAGGAAGGTGTGGTCAGGTTGGGGTCAGACTTTTCTCTGAGGCAACTAGCAATAGGACAAGAGGACACAGCCTTAAGCCGTGCCAGGGGATGTTAACGCTGGACATTAGGAGTAATATCTTCACAGAAAGGGTGATTAGACATTAGAATGGGCTCCCCAAGGGAGGGTGGAGTCACCGTCCCTGGAGGTGTTTAAGAAAAGCGTGGACGCAGCACTCAGTGCTATGATCACAGGTAGGACTCGATGATCTCGGACATCTCTTCCACCCTCATTGACTGAATTCCAGCACAAGGTACCCGTTAACCCAACACCGCGAGATTGCAGCGCCCGATCCCGGCCGCGGGCCGTGGAGAAGCGTCCCCAGCGCGCTGCCGGCAGCCGGGTGACTCCGCGCCTCGCGTCCCGCCCCTCCCGCCTCGCTCTGCCCGCCCCTCCCGGCTCGCCCCTCCCGGCGCGGGGCGGCCGTGCCCGGTGTCCCGGTGTCCCCGCCCCGCCGGCCGCCGCCATCGCCATGAAGTGCCACTACGAGGTGCTGGGCGTGAGGCGCGACGCCGCCGAGGAGGAGCTGAAGCGGGCGTACCGCCGGCTGGCGCTGCGCTGGCACCCGGGTACGGCCCGGGCCCGGCCCCGGCCCCTCACGGCGCGGGGGCACCCTGGCTCGGTGCCGGCGGCGGCGGGGCGGCTGCTGCCGCCGAGCCTGACCGCTGCTGACGGTTTCGTTAAATTGTCGTGCAGATAAAAACCTCGAGAACGCGGAGGAGGCAGCGGAGCAGTTCAAGTTGATCCAGGCGGCGTACGACGTGCTCAGCGACCCACAGGAACGGGCCTGGTGAGCGGCGCTTGGCCTGGCAGAGGCTTTATTAGCCCTGGCTGTGCCAGGACTTGCCCTGTGCTGTTCCTGGGCCTCCTCGCTGCGAGTCAGCGCGGGCATCCGTGGGCCGGAGCGGCCGCCTGGCTTTAGGCTTTGTGAGAGTTAGAGCCGCGCAGCCCCGCGGAGGGCCGGGCTCCGCTCGCTCGGCGCCCTCGTGGTGTGCCGGGAGCTGGCGGCGTGCTGGGCCCGAGGAGCCCTGCCGACAGCCGGGCTTGGCCTGCTTCCTCCTCCCCGAGCACGGGGCAGCTCTGCACGGCTGCTCTGCTCAGCCCTCAGGCCTTGGGCAGTGCGTACAGGTGTTCAGTCCTAGTTTGAAACACACACATGCACGTCTCTAAGGGGTTGCTGTTCTGAGTGTTCTGCGTAGCTTGTTTTTCACGTGGTCTGAAGGATGTACTAGATCACACAGCCAAACCTACCTCTCATGAGTTTGTCCTCCTTGAAAATACAGTATTGTTTTACAGGTTTTATGTGCTTATGTAGGATTTGGGGGATTGAAATAATGCACTACCTGTTTCTGGAAGGTTGGTTAGGCATCTTGCCCAAATATGATTGGTTGTTTGCTGGTTTTTGAGGAATTACTGCTGTAGATATTGCAGATAAAGTATGTAAAGTAAAGGTCAAGAGGGAATATTTACTGGGTCAGTCATAATTTTTTTCTCTCTGAAGACTTTGGATGTGAAAGACAGATTTCAGGTAGTGGGTTAAGGTATGAGTGACGTGATAGGTGTACTGCTTTAGTTTATCAGCACTGAGGAATGTTCTGTGTCTTTACGTCCTTGATGCTATGAATTTTTTCCAGGTATGATAACCACAGGGAGGCTCTGCTAAAAGGAGGAGTTGATGGAGATTATCAAGATGATAGCTTAGATCTGCTGCACTACTTCACTGTTAGCTGTTACTCTGGATATGGGGATGATGAAAAGGTAATGAATCAATTAATCTTTAATGAATCAGTCTAAATTCCATTATAAGTGTTGGCATTTGTTTTGTATTAAAGTTATATGTTGAATTGTTAGCACAGCTTATGCAAATTTAAGACAAAACTTGAATTGGATGTATAAGGAACCTTTAATTCTTGCATATTGTCCAACAATTACTTAATCATAATGTCCCAACTATGCCATATAGCCACAGATGTGTGCATATTGTTTATCTTAGTAGTGAAGCATTCCACAGCTTTGCAATCCCATCTATTTATTTAGAAATACCTTTATCAAGCTAGAATGCTTAAAACTACAGAAAAGCACTGTAACAACAGTCTTTGGGGATGAATGTGCTTGCTAATTGAATTCCATATTGGAGTTTTTAATTCCCCATTGGATTTTAAAACACTCACCATATATTAAAAAGCTCCAGGTAACTAGAAAAACATCCACCAGAGAAAATACTTACCTGTCATTTTGTTACTGTACTAGTAGTCAGTTAGTAACATATTAATTTAGAAAAATATAGGATTTTTAATAGTGAATTTTATGTCTGGAACTTCCACAAAACTTAATCCTGTGTAACTAGAAACTTATCACCATCTCCGGCATATGGATACTTTTTTCTTTTAAGATTTATATTTGATGACACATGTGAGAGACAGAGACTGTGTGAAGAAGGTAGAAATAAAAGGCATGAGAGATAGTGGAACTTTGTTAAGAAGGGTCTTGTACCTCAAGGAAGTGCTTACAAGACCTTGGGTTGCTCTTGCAGTGTAGCAATGTTTCTCCAAAATACACTGCACCTGAGCATTTGTGCATCTTTTCTTGAGCTGTGCAAAAAAATTATTTATTTATTTATGGATTTATTTATTTATTTATTTATTTCAGGGATTCTTTGCAGTCTATAGACAAGTTTTTGAGAAGATTGCAAAGGAAGAGTTGGAATATATGACACAGGAAGATATTGAAGAATTCCCTATGTTTGGGTATTCTGATAGTGACTATGATACGGTAAGGGCAAGTGTAAAACTGAACTGCAGGTAATGGAGTTAAACCATTGCTTTGTTCGAAAGCAAAGTACCTGCTGATCTCTGAGGTGAATACTATGTATCTGTGATTATTTTCTACTGTTGTAGACCATTACTGCAAAGGAAGTGCTTGTGGCCTGATTCACATTTATGTGAATTAAAATTGGTATTTCCTGTTGGACTGTAGTATTAGCCAGGCCTGCAGGGTGAGTTGTCAGACAGATACTTCAAAGGGCAAACAATCAGTTATGCCAATGGAACTTAAGTCTAGTGCAAGACCTACAAAACAAAATAATGCACATTTTCTTTGCTTTCTGATGAGAGTAGTTTAGCAGTATTTAACAGACATTACAGAAGGCGTATTGAGCTAATTTTTTCTTCCTATAACATATAGTATCTTGCCTCATACAGGAAAACTGCATAGCACTTAGTGTGTAGCATAGCCTTTAGAAAATAGATGTGATGTCGACTGGCAGTGTGAGCTTACATTATGATTACATTATGATCTGCAATGACAGAAAACACTGCATACTTTCCTCTGTGAAGGAAGCCAAGAAAGTGTATGAGTATGTCTTGTATGGGTATGTATTTGTATGACTTGAATTCTTGTCATCTGGTTTGCCAGCTATTTGTTATAACCTATCACACTATCAAATTTAGGATTTTTTTTAAGGTTCCAGTATTTCTGTGTTGAAATTAAATAATGAGGTGATTACACATTCCCTAGGGAATAGCTGCACAATATGAAGTGCACTCAAATGTTGCTTCTAGCATGGTACTTCTCCCTGTCACTTTCTCTATATGGCTTATTATTTATGAAATTTGAGTCGGTATGTACCTTAAAAGTTAGTATCTTTGGTGGCACAAAACTTGGCTGGAGTTGGAAACAAAAGTTACAATCAAACCTCTTAAGAGGTGAGAGAAGGGGTATTTGGAGGTGGGGAGAAGTTACAGGGTGGCTTGCAAATGGAAATCTTTCCCAGGGAAAGATTTAATGTAGTAATGTAGTAATCTTGAAGCGTCTTTTGAAAACTGCTTGTTTTGAGGCCATGGGATAAATAAAATCATAGACTCAAAATAGCTTTAATGCTTATGTCATTTAATAACTGCAGAAGGGACTGGAATTCTAACACCAAGATGCTTTGACATCTGCCTAGTTCAGGCTGGAAGGAGAGTGCTCACTTTTTTTCTGTTCTAGGGATTCATAGGGGTATTTTATAGGAAATAGCCTCTGTTAAATAGAAAGGTGATTTTCCTGTTGTTTTATATTCAGTCAAAGAGATTACATTGTTGAGTATTCCACATTGCAGTGCTCACTTCTCTGTGCTGTAGGAATTTAATGGGAAAAGAGGTTTAGAATGGAGCTACGAAAACTATACAAAGGCTTCAGAATCTGTGATGTGAATGCTCTCTGGTTTGGTCTACTCAGTGAATTCACAAGAAGCGTGGGAGGCAGCTTGATCAGTGCCAGGTAGCCAGGAAAGATATTCATAAGGCTATGAGGTCACAAGCCTTCATGGGAAGAGAAGTCTTGCAGGTCAAGTAGATGCAGAAACAAAAGTGATCAGCTCCAGGTATGACTAGTGGGCAAAACAAAATCCACCTGAGAGTTCAGCAAGGGCTGCTATAAAGGCTGTTGAAGAATGCCAGACACATGCTGGTTGTTAAGGTAGCTGCTGAGAATGGGGAGAGTCCTGCCTTATACATCTGGGCAAGGGGAGGATGATCCCTGTCATCAGCTGATGTGTGTGCATCCTATTGCACAGAAGTATTGTCTTCTGAAGCAGAAATCTGAGCTAGGTAGTCTAATATTACTTAAGTTATTGGATGAAATATATATGTTTATTGGTTGTTTTTTGTAATAGCAGAGAAAACCTCTAGTGACTTACCTCCCAGAAGCCACAGCCATGAACTTCATAGATAGTCTGCTGGAAATTATTGTTGAGTTGTTCCTGTGAATAAAAATTGATAGTTGTAGTTCCTGTGAATAAAAATGGCAGAAGAAGAGGACTCACTAGAAGAAAATACATTGAGCTATTAGGTTAAATACTTCTATGAGGTATCTCAAAATATGGGCAGTTGGTCATAGAGAAGTGAATAGTAAAAAGGAGAGTTGATGGGGCAAGTAATCTAAGAAAGGAGTTTAGGCATGTCTTGATTACTGAATATATGAATATACAAAGTGCAGAAGGATAGTCATTATTTGGAGAGAAATAAAGAACAAACTCAAAGCGATTATGATGCCATGTTATTAGTGCAGCATTTACCCATGACTAGTGAAAGGAAGGAGAATAAATAATAATCACTTATTTTTTCTTCTAATGTGAAAGCTAGGGGGCATAATTTTAACCTACAATTATGTAGTTTGCTAACAAAACAGGAATAAATGTTTCTTCACATATCCCTTCGTTAAACTGTGCAAGTCACGGCTCCTTGCTGTTGTATCATCAAGGGCTATTCACTTCTGTCTTTCTCAGGAAGCAGAGAGAATATACAAGGAAGAAATAGCATTATGTATTTATTTTGCTGCTTTTTTTATTGTGTGCAAGTGTGTGGCTGGCCTCTGGTGTGGGTTAATGTGGAGGTTCGTAGTTAAGTTACCAGCCTGCAGGCAGCATGTGTGATTCTGATTGTGCTTTCAGTTTGACAAGAGAAATACAGCACAGCTAAGTAAATGGACACTAGTGTCAGCGTGATCCAGTCCTACAGGGGGATATTTTTAGAAGATGCAGTTTGTAATAGATTAGACAAGGGTGTTGAATTGACGTGCTTTCAGACTTCAAGATGATGTTAGAAGTTTCTCTGAATCTTCATTGCTCTGAGGCATAACTGTGGCCTGTATAGAAGTTCAGAAAAAAACTGTTTACAAAAGCCTTGAATTATTTATCTGTTTTTTCTGTCCCTCCTCAACAAGTTGACTCCTCAACAAGTTTTGTTTTTTCCTACAGGTAGTCCACCCTTTCTATGCATACTGGCAGAGTTTCTGTACTCAGAAAAACTTTGCTTGGAAAGAAGAGTATGACACACGGCAAGCCTCAAACCGCTGGGAGAAACGAGCTATGGAAAAAGAGAACAAGAAAACGAGAGAGAAAGCACGGAAAGAGAGGAATGAACTGATCCGTCAACTAGTAGCCTTTATTCGTAAAAGGGATAAAAGAGTACAGGCTCACAGAAAACTTTTAGAAGAACAAAATGCAGAAAAAACTAGAAAAGCAGAGGAATTTCGGAGGCAACAGAAGCTAAAACAAGCCAAGTATGTATATGTGGAACAAATCCTTTTTTTTTTAAGGTGGAGAAGCTATCCATGAGGATACGATATAGACATAGATTCTGAAAGTAGCTCCACTTGCTCTTTCAAAGATTCTTGAAAATTTTAGGTATTAGTTTTGGTCACAAGTCTGAGCTTTTTAAAACTCAGGTTTCTGCATTGTACTGACTTGAAGAGATTTAAGATAACTGGGTAATCTAGGTCTTGGGAGTAACTGGTTGTAATAGCAGAATCCAGTGTGCTTTCATTTAGCTGGGGTAATAAAATTTAATAGTTATCTTTGTTCCTTTAAAGAAAAAATAATGTAAGTAGAGTAAGGGAAAACAGGACTGTAACAACCTGGATTTAGATCACCTTCACCTTGGAGCTGTACCTGCTAAAAAGAAAGAGGAGAAAATGAGCTTAGCTTTGTCTTCCTTTTTACTCTTTGGAAAGGACCCTTTCATTAGACTAAATGCAGTGTCGAATGTTTGGCTTTTCTGCCAACTGGAAGAGCTGTTTGCCTGCACATAGGAGGGAGGAGCTTAAATTCTTATTAAGAGTGCACTTGCAAAATAATTGCATATTGATTAAAATTATGTAATAACATATATTAAGTATATTATGTACTGTTTTTCTACATATACATATATACATTCTCCCTTTAGGGACAATAAAGTAGAGTTATGCATTTATTGACAAGTGGCTTGATAATTCTGAGGCCAGAAGCTACCTGGAGCAAAATTCAGCTGTCCTGTGATGCCCTATTTGATAACTTAGGGCACACTTAGGTTGGGAGAACTGAGCTGGTACATTCCCGCAGCGCACAGTCAAAGAGTAATGTGCTTGTGGATTTTGTTGTCCTGTATTTTTGGTGGACCTTAGAGTAGGATTGAACTGACTTGCTTGCTGTCAGCATGGTAACTGCCCATGCTGCACAGCATAATCTGCGTGAAATTCAATGAGGACCTACCTACATTAGTATCTCTGCTTGCAATGTAGAGGTGCCCATTGGCATCACAAATTAACTCAGATTGCTCAGATTTCCAGTTGTTTTCTTCCTTTATAATATCTCCTCCAGAGATGCCCAAGAAGAATTATCTTTAAGTAGAAGTTATCTTTAAGTAACACTGTTCCTGTAGTTCCTGTCTCAGGGACATAAATGTATTCGGCTTGCAGGCTTGCTGAGCAGTACAAAGAGCAGAGCTGGATAACTATGTCAGATCTGGAGAGAGAGCTGCAAGAGATGGAAGCACAATATGAAAAGGAATTTGGAGATGGATCAGGTGGTGAAGATGAATTAGAAGAACTGGAGACAAAAGGCGTTGAAGGTATGGTGTGTGGGGAGGTGATCTGTACTGAGTCACTGCAGTATGAGTGTGGCTTACTTACAGCCTCAGATTCACAGTTCTGACTGTAATGAACTCACTGCCTCCCTCTGAGAGTGCTGGACTAGAGTCTGTCCCTCTCCAGTGTTTTCCTTTGAACAAGCTGCAGCTGTTAATTTATACCAGTGTCTGATTTTGTAAGGTGATCTTGAGGTGTCTGCGTGTCAGTAGTACTGGAGAAATTGAATGTCAGTGCTGTGACTATTTTCTGGGGCTTAAAAAGCAGCTTGATTAAAAATTGCTCATCTGACTTTGTCTCTCTGATCCCTGCTGATCTCTTCAGACAAACTGAGTGATGAAACTGAAGAAGCTGAATTTGTTGATGGTCTGTACTGCCCTGCTTGTGACAAAATGTTAAAAACTGAGAAAGCGTAAGTATTTGTAGTTGGGGATTTGGGATGGAGGTGTTGGGTTTTAAATAATTTAAAACTGCATTTTAAGGAATTTTTAACTTCAAATAATGTTAGTGTGTCGTCATGCTTAGTAGTGCTGGATAATGGGCCTGTTATTAATTATATGTAAATATGACAGTGTTTGCTCAGAGCAACGTGCAGTAACAATCTGGTCTTGACAGCATGAAGAATCACGAAAAATCAAAGAAGCATCGAGAGATGGTATCACTGTTACGACAGCAATTGGAAGAGGAGGAAGGGAAATTTACTGTGTCTTTGGATGATGCAGATGAAATACAGACCAAAGAGGAGGAAGAAACAGAAGACATACCCAAACAGAAGTACTTCAAATTATTTTTAATTTTACCATGACTCATGATTTACTAAATCTTAGTGGCCTTCAAAGGGAGATCCTGATGATTTGCCATTGCATTTGCTCTCAGTACTGTGCAATTTGATATACTTCTTAGAATCAGAGTTCCAGTAAAACATATGCATTTGTATGACTGCATTTAAGTGCTGTAGAAGAACAGACTTATGTTTTCTCTGCTGCTTTAAGTTACATGTTAAGGAAAAGAAGAGCTTGTTATTTTTCAAGCAAGAGGGACTTCCACAGAGCCAGTGCTTATTGATTTGGTACTTACTGTGAGTTGACTGCTGGCATAAATGGAAAATGAGTGTGCTCAAAATCAGAATTGTTACACAACTTCATTTTTTAAACAGCCAGAGCATAATCCTAACTATCTCACTAGTATCTTTGGGTGCAGTCTGAGGGGAATAAATGTTTTACTAAATGTAGTGAGTAGTTTGGGTGACATTGTTTTAATTTCTGAATAATTTCTTTCTTTTTGTGGCTATCTAATATCATGTTAAGAGGATAAAGGAAAAGTATATTTGATATGCCTTTTTAGAAATCCTAGTAGTTTTTGGGGGGTTTATATTAAAAAAAACCATAATTTTAAAATTGTATTTACAGACTTTCAAAGAAACAAAGGAAGAAACAGAAAACAATGAAGGTATGTGTCATAATGATACTCTGGGATCTTTACAACCCAGTTTTGTTATCTCCTGACACATTATTTTTCTGTCCTGCAAAACAGGAGAACTTGAAATTCCACAGAGTTTGAAGACTATTTAAAAATATTTTTAATTCTTCTTTGCCACCAGAATAACTTTTATTAGACTTATTATATATAAGTCTTATAATAACATTATATGCCTCACTTTGTTCTGTTAGAAGGTGACTCTAAAAAGGCTGTAGTCTGAAGTGTGAGAAAAACAGATGGAAACAGGCAAATGGGGAGAATAGAAAGAATTGATCAGGAAGACCAGTAGTGGCCTTGGTGCATTAAGAGCTCAGTTTGGTGGTCACTTCTGGCTTTAGTTGCAGGAGTTGGTATAATGCATTGTTTTTTAGTCTCTAATTTAAGAGTCAAAAAGACTGCCACAGTATTGGTTTCCTGCTGGCACTGTAACTGTTGGAATGAACACATCCATTCCACCCTTCTCTTGGACTACAGACAAAAGTAACACCAATCTGTTGTACTCCAGGATCAGAGTCTGTGTGTGCTATCACAGATCTGTGCTGACAGCAACAGGTGGAATTCACCAAGTGCAAGCTGTTTGAGGCTTGAGTGGCAGGAGTGTCATAGCACACTCCTCTGTTTGCCTTTCTCAAACTTTATCCTTTTCAGGTACTTACTCCTCAGTCCTAGCCTTGTTCCAGTGTGCTTTCTGTACCAGGTCCTGCCTCTTCCATGCTTTCCCCTCTAATTTCCTATTCTCTGTTCACCCTTTCTGCCCTCTCCCACTGCACCATTTATCTCTTGCTCTTAAGAAGCTTTTCTGAGACTTTCAAGCAGCTGAAGTTTCCTGGCTTCACGTTGGCTGGTCCAATTTCAAAGTCTGAGCATTGGCTTGACCTTCATGTTTCTGTGCAGGTTATGATGCTTCAGTTAACTCTTTCCTCCTCTGTTTGAGACCAGAAGGTCTGTTCTCGCTGCAGAGGTGGCACATTGTCACTGTTTAATCAGTTTGCTACAGCATGGACAGTAGGTGCCACTCTTGCATTACACAAGATGAAATCTTGTGCTAAGAAATCATGACCTCCATCCTGTGCCAAGCATTGTGTAGTACAGGGAATCTCTGTGGGTTTTATTTTCTTTTCCTGAAGTTCGGATTAGCAAAGTTTTTTTTTTTCAGGTAGCTGAGACTATGCACTAGAGATGGTAAGAGTTGCATTAATGTGATGTTGGATCAAATTTGTTATTGTACATTTGGGAGCTTTTCTGTTCTGCTTCAGACAGGGAGTTGATATTTTGCCAAACTACATATATTGAGTCTACTCTGGCACATGGAAAAGGCTGCCAGTATCTGCTAGGGAAGGAAATTACAGTGTATCTACCTGATTTCAGTCAGTGCAGTTATTTTGGCTCGAGTGTCCTAATGCAGTTGTCTGGCACAGAAGACTTTAGTCTAAATAATTAACCTTTTGCAAAGTTATAAGCCAAGCCACCATCTGTTAAATAAGAAATGGTAGACAGAGCAGGATGAACCCTGTATGTGATTAAAAGCGACCTTCATTCTCCTCTTCTGTAGTTTCAGAGGCTGTTTTATTGGTGTTTCTTCCCTTCACCGCAGGTGGCCTCATCTTTCAAAACAGGAGAACTAAGGTTTTACATGTTACAGTCTCACTGAAAACACACAGTAAAATTGAGAGGGTCCATGGCTTTCTCTCCTCCCACCCCACCCATATTTGAGGTAAATAAGTATAATACTATAAACATAGTCACTAATGAACTGAAAGTATTTAATTTGGATTTCTTCTGTTTGGACAGAGTTATGAGGACTCTTTTGATCAAAGTGCTGACGAAGAAACAGTTGAACAAAAGGGAGTACCCAGCATGGAAGACTGTGGCTCAACAGAGGAGCTGGTAAATGATGGCCAAAGATGTGCTGTCTCGGAGGACACAGGTGTTACAGATTATGTCAGCCAAGAGAATGAAACAAAAAGTGAAGTAAAAAGGTGTGTTGGGTTGCAACATTGCAGTCACTGTGTCATTCTGTGTCATGTTTGATACTGTCAAACAAGAATAGATTTACTCTCAAATGTGGACTCTGGGGGTCTGCTCACCAAAGCTGGTTTGAATAAATATGATACTGAATAAAGAGTGTAGGAACTTCTCTGAAAGTGGTGTTTGACTGCAGATTGCTGCCATATCACTTCTCAGGAGCAGATTCAACATTTTGAGATAAAAAATTGATTGTATAAATTAATTTTGTTTTTCTGGATACACTTACATTTTGTTATGTAAAGAAAGAACAGGGAAAAGCAGCATAGACATTGAAAACTGACAAACATCAGAAGCTTGTAAATGTTGAATGTTCCTGTGCACTGATCTTACTCTGTCTATTAGCAGCACTAAGCCTAAAGGGAAGAAAGCCAAGGAAGCAAAAAAGTCTGCTAAGGCATCTTCAGAGAGCTCAACAGCGGTATGTCAAATTACTTATGCTATTTAAAATAGAATCATAGGTTGAAAGGGACCTTAAAGGTCATCTAGTTCCAGTGAACCACATTGCTAAAGCCCCATCCAACCTGGCCTTGGACACTTCCTAGGCATCTGCAACTTCTCCGGGCCTTATCACCCTTACAGTAAAGAATTTCCTAATGTGTAATCTAGACCCACCCTCTGTCAGTTTAAGACCATTCCCCATTGTCCTGTCACTCTGCCTGTATAAAAAGTCACTCTCCCTCCTTTATTTAAGCCGCCTTTAGGCCCTGGAAGGCTGCAATCAGTTCTCCCTGGAACCTTCTCGTCATCTTTCTCAGCCTATTTTTATAGGAGGGCTAAAAGATGGGGGTCATATAACTACAAAGAAAGCTGTTTTTTGGTCACCTCCAGCCCACCAATTTTACCCCTGTGATTTAATAGAACTGAAACTTCAGTTCATGTCCTCACAGAGAAATGCAGGACTAAGCTTCATTTCTAGGACAGTTGGTAAAGTTCTGTGTGCAAGGCAGTTCAAGTAAATTAAACATCTGAGGACAGAGCTGTTGTCACCCAGCAGGTGACAGGCAGTACTATTTGCATCTTTCTTGATATTGATGCTTGCTGGAGAGTGAAACTTTGTAGTAACTACAGCTAAGAGATACTAAATTCACTGCATCTCAGAGCCCAAAGTATTACCTCTATGGTCAGATGAGATCAAAACTATTCTTTACTTTGAATTAGATTTGCAAGGCTTCTATTCTTGGTTTTACTTAAAACAGTTGAAAATTTCATGAAGGTTTATTTGTGTTTATTTTTTAAAAATATGTATTTAATTGCTAATTAGTAATGGAATATTGATGATAGGAACAAACAGCTTATTCCTGCTTCACTGCCAAGGAGAAACTGTGCAAGAAATTGGTGTATTGCACCAAGTGATGACATATTCAAAGCAAATATGAAGTGTTCTGAGGTTTTTTTTCTCATTGTAGAATGAAGTTCCCATCCACTGTGTAACCTGCAATTGTGCATTTCCATCGCGAAATAAATTGTTTGAACACCTGAAAGCCACAGGACACGCAAGAGCAACAGCAACACCAACAGTAAATGGAGCTGTGAATGCCAAAACCAAAAAAGAGAAACGTAAAAACAGATAGAACTTTGCTATAGTGACAGTCTTCAGAATTGTACATTAACACTCTTACAGAAGTGAAACATTCACATTGCCTGTGTCTGGAGTTAAGAAGGCAAGTACCAATGTAGGAAAAAAAATGAAGATGCACTACCTTGGAATACTATCTTGTGGAGGACTCTGTGATTTCTTCTGTTTATAGCAGCCTTCCTTTAATCATCAAATGGTTTGGTGTCATGGCACAGGTGGGTGCTCCTTTCACCAAGCCACTTTGTCTAAAGCCCCTTACCCTGCAGCAGCTTTCACACCATGGTGGGGGGGAAATAGTAACTTAAAGCTGCTCACCCTGTGTTCCTGTAGAAACCTGCATGGATAAAGTACCCACACAGAGGAAATAATAAATTATTTTAACACTTATGCTGTTGCTTTTCTTTTGAGAGAGCTCAGCTCAGGGTGAGTGTAGCCAGTAGCAGGATCTGTGCTCAATTGCTAAGAACGTGGTGCTAGTAACACCCAGGTCGTGGGTTTGATCCTTCTGGGGGCCATTCACTTAAGAGCAGGACTTGATGATCCCTGTGGATCCCTTCCAACTCAGAGTATTATTTGATTCTTTGATCTTTTATCAAATATGAAACACCACCAAGTCATGGGCTTTTCTTCTGCTGTCCTCAAATTACTTAATAACATTAGGCAGCAGACAGAAGGGAAGGAGTTAGATGACAAAGCTGTTTAATCAGTTTTGACAATTCCTATTTGTTTTGTACATATACCTCCATGGGAGATGTTGAGGAAAAAAGTCTAGTGGAATAGCCTTGCTGGAATAAGTGAAGGAGAAATAAATGAGTGACATGAATGAATTAATGAGTTCTGATTTCTAATGAAAGACACAGCACTTCCACTTAAAGCTATAATCTGCCTGATCTGGAGTAGAAAAAAAAGATGGGATAACAAACACCTGATTTTGGTTGTACACAGGAGTTATCAATGGAATTGGAGAAGGCAGTGCTCAGCAAAGGTTGTACAATATTAACTCATGGAGTAAGATTAGGAAAGGATGCTCTGCTACTAAAGTTCCTCTAAGGTACTGGAAGAATACTCTCCTCCTCCCAACCTGATGTGGTGCTTTATTGGGTGAAGGAATTCTTCAAATATTAAAAATGGAATAAAAATAAAATGATAAATGCACAGTTCTTGCTGACTGTCCACAGCATCATCTTTTTTTTAATTGGAAACTGAAGGAAGCAATGACTTTACGCAATACAAAGTGATTATTTAAGAAAGAACATCTTATTCCACCTTCCAGAGTTTGCACCTTTACAAAATGATTAATGGGTGTGCTGTGCAATCCCAAAAGCAGCAGGAGGAAAAGAGAAGTGTATTTTGGAGAGAGTGATGACTGGATTTTTATCCCCATGATAAAAATAATTACTGTAATTAGAAACACCTCAACTGTCTGCAAACTTTTTATGATGCTCTAATTACAGTGTGTCCTTGTAGGCAGGGCAAACAGTTTTAACTCTGAAATTTCTTCCCCAACTCTTTTTGTCACTCTTCCTAAAATTTACTGATTTTGATACGATTTTCATGGGGGGAAGGAGAACATATACCTGCCTCTCCATTTGATACCCTGTTAATCCAGTCAGGGTTTTTTTATAATAGGTGTGCAGTTAATACAAATCAGCACTGTAGAACTAAACTGTACATTTACAAAACAGATTACACCATGTCCTTTGTTAAACACTGTGTCTGTCAGAAGCTCTTATGATACTGAAGAAGCATGTAATCATCGCACTATGGTTTTATTTTCCAGTGTAGATTAGTGCCCAGTCTGGCAAGTATCAGGGATTGTATGTGCCTCTCATGTAAGGAAACAAATCAGTTCTATTTTGCAGCTGCTCTTTCCACATGTCTCTTTAAAGCAGTATGAAATACTTCCACAGCGAAGTCGACATCCCTCTTAGTAATGCACATAGGAGGCTTAATTCTGAATGTCTGAGGACAGAGAACAAAGAGAAAAAGAAATGCTCAAATCGTATGGAAAGAATATGGCTTCAAGCAGCCTGTCTGGGTCAGCACTCCCGCCCCAAAAAAGTGAGGAAAAAAGGAGAACAGCAGTGCAGCACTGAGGCTTATGATAAATGCACTCTGAAGTGGAGCAATTTTGAACTTGACTGCACTGAATTGCATCTGACTCATGACCCCCTCTTGATAACCTAACTGCCTCCACAAAAGACCTAAGTAGAGTAGGTCATGTCTGCAGCTCTGTAACTGCAGACAGAGACAGTAAAATCTTAGATGGATTTGTACAAAGAAAGAACAGAGACAGGCGTATTTTCCTTTCTTGCAGGTCTACCACAGGGAAAAGTAGTATCTGCTGAGAGTGGCAGGCTCTTGCATTGTGTCAGGTGATTTGCTGTTTTATTATAGGCTGTTTTTAAAGGCCTTTTAAGAGAATACATTATGAATGAATCACTAGATTGTAGTTAGGGTGCTATAGCTGGAAAGCGTATTGATCAGGAAGGATTATATGTACAGCTACACTTGTCAAAAATGGGTTCTTAAATCAGAATGTTGGATCTATGTTTCCAAGAGCATTTATCTTCTCTAAGAATCTAAAATTTTGGATTTTTCTGGCATCATGTCACAGGACTTAATACAGGAAGAGTGGAATAATGGGCTTTCCCACCCACAGCCCCAGCTGAAGCAAACACACAGATAAACAGCCCTCTTATCAAACATAATGAGATTTTACTGCACTGAGCTTCAGCTTGTTACCTGCCTCCTGGTCTTGACTTAGGGAAGAAATGATGAGGTGACAGGCATAATGTTTGATTTATTTTAGCTACCCTCCATCCATCTCACATGGAAGCTTCCTCCTCTGTGTCAGAGGGTTTCATTGACTGGACCAGCCCTGAGGCAATTCTCTGCCATAACTGAGTGCTGCAGGGAGCTGATGCAGTGTCCTGGCTACAGCATGTAATGTAATCCCCTGCTGGTGTGGGTTGATGGCCTTCACATCCAATTCTTTCTTTTTCAGCTGTTGCTGAACTTGCTGTCAACACCTTTTTTTTCCTTTAATTACCATAGAATTAAAACATCATCAGCTCCCCAGATTCAAAGAACTACTAGTTTTGCACTGATGTGTCAGGTGATAGCCTAAACTGTGCAAAGACTTGATCCTGAGTATTGCTGAATTCTTCTAAATTGCATAGATTGTAGTAGCTTGGTTTTCTAGGGGAAGCTGTCCCTCTAAAGGAAAACTGCAAGCTTTAAGCTTGTTCAGAATATTTGAATAGAATCAAATAGTTCCTGCCCAGTTTTAAAGTAAGCAACATTAACCAGAGATAGCTGCTAAGAGTATACATTTCCTAGTTTATTTACTAAACTAAATTAATTTAACTTGAAGGAAGTGGGGATGCAGTTCCCAAGGATAGAAAGTAAACTTCAGTACCTGACTGTAGAGCCCTCCTCTGCCGATCAGAACCCCCATGTCCTTACAGTCCTCCCAGATCTGATTGATTTCTTCAGCTGGAAGAGGGCGTCGACTGTCCTAAGGAAAGGAAATACTAAACTTCACTTAGATATTCTAAATTAGTTCTGTGACAAAGATGTATATTCTAGTCTCTTCAATAAATCCCACCTCTAGCTGAAAATGTGAGCTGCATAACTTATCTGCTGTCATGAGTCTGTGCAGTTAAGGTGCATCTCACTGTGTACTCCAAACTTGTGAAACAGCTGAATGATGGAATGTTCTGGATTATTTGTAGCCAGAGCCATGCTTTCCCACTTCACTGTCTGCTTTTTAACAAGAATTATTTCTGTTGTTTCTACTGAAATAAAATGTGATAAAACTTTCAATGGCACTGTAAATTGAAAGGAGTGAGGAAGTCACTAACCTTATCTGTCACCATTTCTACTCCAATCATAAGTCCCTTTCCACGGACATCTCCAACAATCTCAAATTTATCCCGTAGTTTAGCCAACTCCAGCAGCATGTATGTTCCCACATCCTCACTGTTTTTTTGTAGACCATCTTCTTCAATAGCCTGGTTAAAATGAAATACCATGACAATGTTGCAGGAAAAGCTTTCAACACATTCTGTTAATCCCCACTGAACTTGGTACTATACCTTCACTACCGCAGTCCTCACATTTTCCTTCTCTTAAAATCCTCTTAGCAGCATCAGAATACAATTGTACATAATACTTAGATGTTCCTGTGGCACTTTTCACATTTTTCTTATAACTTAAATTTAATCCAGTAATTCCTGCTCATATGTACTCGTAACTGGAAAATACCTGACCAGAAGGATTATTTTCAAAATCTTACCAGAATATTTTAATTTTCTTCAGTATAATGAGAAAATATAATTTGGCAAGGCTTAATTGTGTGTACTAGGCAGGGAACAGCTTGAGTACTATATTATATTTAGCAACATGTTTTTTAATAGCAATCTTTTCTTCATTCTTTATACTGTCCTCCTTAATCAGAGTTCTTATTTGCAGGCACCTACACACAAACCATTAAATGAGCTTAACATCTGCATTTAGAAAAATTGCATTTAAAAAATAATTACAGAAGATAAACTGGTTGTTTCTACTTTTTTTTTTTTTTTCTTTTTTTTTCCAACTCCATTTTATTCTTCCTGACTCTAACCCTTGGCATTGTTTCAGAGCCAGGCTCCAAGTTATTTCAGAGCTGGAAAAGCCCAGAATATGGGTTCTTTATACAATCATCCATCTTATTAATATCTTAAACCCCACAAACCACTCAGGAAAGTAACATGAACAGGAATAATGTCTGCTGTAATGAAGTGAGCTTCAGAAATTAATGTTCTGTGCATAATCAAGACAAATTAAATAGTGACCTACTACCCACTGACTGATTTTCTACTGGATAATAAGTGAAATATGGTTTTTTTCTGTTTTCTTTTTCATTAAGTAATATTTTTTCCAAAAGAATTTCTGACCTTAGGTATTTGTAACTGTCTGGTCATAAGGGTTTTTTTAAGCATAACGTAAAGCCATTATGTTAAAAAAATTTTCCCAAGCACGTGTTCCAGAAAATAGATTTACTTTAGCTGTGGATTTGTGTAGTGCTATGAAAGAATTAGATAAGGCTTTTGAGAAAGTGCTTGCCTACAATTTCATTAACAAAGTAAAGAACGCAAGGGAGATAAAGATTATTATGAAGACATAATTATAGAGCTCTGGCTCTTTCTAGAGATCTGAAAATCTTTGCAATTAAACTAATCAGGATTTTTTTCCTGTACATGGGGCACAGTGGCCATGCATGTATACATGCATATGTTTATGCACTTTACTTAGTTGTCTAAAAAATTGCCCACATAGAAATTTATACGTGCAATTCTCATCTTTTGTTACAAAGAACTTGTGGTATAGATAAATTTATGTAATGTTCTCCCTACATCAAGAACTGCAGCTCCAACTACACAGGCCAAAGGGTTTCCTCCAAATGTATTAAAGTGAAGGTTTTGAGCCAAGGAACTTGCAATCTCTAAAAGAAAAAGAACAACACTGGTTACTCCTTCAGTTCATAGAATCACAGAATCATAGAATCACAGAATAGTTTGGGCTGGAGGGGACTTTAAAGATCATTGAGTTCCAACCTCTCTGCTATGGGCAGGGACAACTTCTATGAGACCAGGTTGCTCAGAGCCCCATCCAGCCTGGCCTTGAGCACAGCATCTCTGAGCAACCTGCATCAGTGCCTCATCATCCTCACAGTAAAGGCTTTTTTCCCTCATGTCTAATCTAAACCTAATCTCTTTCAGTTTAAAGCGATTCCTCCTTGTTACTCCATGCTTTTGTAAAAAGTCTCTCTCCAGTTTTCTTACGCTGGAGGTCCACAATAGGTCATCCCAAAGCCTTCTCCAGGCTGAACAATCTCAATTCTCTCAGTCTTCTCTTAACAGAAGCGCTCTGCCCCTCTGATCATCTTGGTGGCCTCCTCTGCCTTGTTTGGTATCTTAATTGCTTTAAACATTTATTACTGTAACAACAATTACATTTGCTGTGGTTCAACTCTGATTCTACTGGAGACAACACCGTAAGATTTCCTGAAAGCAGTCTGCAAAACATGAATATATCCAAAAACTACAGTGCCTAGCAGGTGCCAAAACAAAACTTTTAAAAGTCATGCTTCTAACATATGCTTTTACCTGCCATCCACAGATTTTCCTCACTAGATCGAGCCAGCCATTTGTAGGAATCAAGCATCTGGGTAACATCCTGCCCTCTTTACTCACAGTATATTTATCAGTATAACAGTGAATTCAGTGAAGATTTCCAGGCTCTTTTACCAGCCCTACAAACCACTCACAAGTTCATTTCTGCTTCAGTTGTGCAACTAAATCCATTTAAATACAACTTTGTATTGACACAGCACAACACGAGGTGGAACAAGTGAAGCAATGAGGATCCAATTAATTTCTCAAAAGTTAGATTGAGATAAAGTTTATAAGTAACATTTAGCTTTTTAAATGCACATCTTTCCGTAAGTAATTATTTTCTATTATATTTTGCAGTTACTCTGTTTTGCATCACAGTGGAAAAGAACACTTATACCTTTTGTAGTAACAACAGCTCCCATTGGGAAGCCATTACCAATTCCTTTTGCCAAAGTAACGATGTCAGGGACTACACCATGTGTTTGAAATCCCCAGAAATGGCTGCCCGTCCGTCCAAATCCTGTCTGTACCTTTCAAAGGAAAAATTCAGAGAAACACTCATCAATTTCTCACACTTTATGATATATTTACTTGTCTTTCTATTGTTAGTGATTTGCATAAAACAGCAAACTTGTATCAGGACCCTTATTCAGATGGTTCTGCACAAAATGCTACTTATTGTAATTGGATTTTTCTTTCATGTGATAACATGTCATCATGTCTTAGGCCTGGTGAGATGCACAAATAAGATGCAGTTTCCATTTCAAAGTGGATAGGAAATGTAAAAGCATTTGAAGCATTTCATACTATTTTAATATTGTTTAAGCTAAAAAAATTCTACTTCTAAAATATATTTTCAGAGGTAGAGCAATCAACTCTCGTCTGTGTTCTATGTTTGTCAACTCATAAAAGGAAGGGTTATTTTGACAAATTTTCCATCACGAGCAGCATTTGCCGCGTATTTGTGTAAATCTGCTGCTCCCAGGAGGTAAGGACTAAAGTCTGCTACAAATATTACCTTTGCCCAAAACGAGAATAAAGGCAGTAGAAACTGGGAGTCTCCTATGCTTAGAAAAATGCAGTTTACACTGTGTTAAACTAAAGCTATGAAGTGTATTGCGTTTCACATAGATTATTTCCAGCCTTCACTTGGATTCTTTTGTGATAACTTTCAGAGGCACCCTACTCTGGAATTTTTAGGTAAAAAAATCTGACTCACTTCATCTGCAATGCAAAGGCCCCCTCTTTCCCTTATAAGCTGATAAGCTTCCTTTAAGAAATTTCTTGGGTACTGAACAGCTCCATTAACACCCTGCCAAGAGAGAAGCACAATGTTTTCAGGAACAAACAAGGAAACAGGCGTTCTACTTGAAAAAAACCTAGCAGCCCTCAGGTAACAGCAGGACTGCTGTTTCAAGCTTCTGGCTCCAGCAATGAAACCACTTCAGAAAGCTCCTTCTCAGGTCGTGCATTCCCATTCCACAGTGCTGCCTGCTGTTCTGCTAGCTGTGCTGGCAGAAATGTTTGTGAGGCCATGATCATTGTAAGACCAAGTCAATTAATGACAAACTGGCAAAACAAAGACCATGAAAATCTACACACAGCAAAACCCAGGAACTGTTTGCTGATGAAGTTGGCCAGAGAATTATATTCCCTTTTTGGTTAATTTGTTTAGAACATTGCCTCCTCAACATCTTTTCACCTTGACAGTTTGTATTTGCATTGGAAATTCAATTCTACTCTACACCTGGACCAGAACAGCTTTTTAGACTCAAGAACTTAAATGCTTAGAAAACAGCAAAACCAGAGAACTGCTCCAGTTTTCCCTTGTAGTCACAGTTCTCACATTGTTTCTCTTGCTCAGGATAAGTTCTCCATTTTTCCTGTTGAAGAACCACATATAAAGCAATTGTGAACGTGTGGTGAAACATTAGGACAATGAATCCTGTGGCCATCAGTTGCTGGACAACTGTTAAAAATACAATGGACAACATGACTAAAAGAGGGAGAAGGAGGGTTGAGTTAAAAGTTTACAGAAATAGTAATGAAAATTGAAAGGAGATAAAGAAACCAAACCTTAGCATGCATCACACTATTTAAATGCAGAAAAAAAAGGTGTATGTTTAATCATGATTCTGTGTTTAATTTCCAGAGAAAAATTGTAGTTCATTGAAGTCAGTGACAAAAGCTGAAATTTGAAGGCAGTGCATCCAATCTTTCAAACATTTAAGGTGCTTAAAGCATTAAAAAACCATAGTAAAACTCAGCAAACATCTATGTTCAGGTTGTAGCTAAAGAATATCAGATTTGAGTATTTCACACTACTTGTGCTATCACAACTGAGAAATGGCAAACTACGTACTTGCATTGGTTCAGCAATAAATCCAGCTACTGTCTTGGGCACTGAAGTATTCAGAGTATCTTTGAACTGTTCAATGTACTGGTCTTTTGCATGACATGCACCTGTTTACAGGGGAAACAGTTTGAAGGGAGTTTACTTAATATGACACAAAATTAGCTTCAAAACGTGAAACTACAACAACATTCTAACAACAAGTGTTATATGACTGTGTGGTAAATATCACCTCTCAAATGAAGAGTAGAAAACTAAACATTAAAGGAGAGAGTCTCTTAAACCATGTGTACTCCGTGGTTAGTGCAGGTAGGACAATTCTGGAGAATACAGTCTGTGCTTAAATAAAAAACAGAGCAATTTGTAATGTTGCTGTTCACTGGGGACAGTAAAGCTAAAAACAAAGCATTCTGTTATGTGTGCATATGAATTAAAAGAATAAAAAGTGCTTATTGAAACAATAGAAAAACTGATTGGAATTGCTGTTAGCTGCAGAGCAGTAGAGGAGTTTTCACACTCTGTTGTGTATGGAACATTTTGCCCTGTGTATGTCCTCTGCTTATTGCTGGCTGCACGTTGTCCTTACTTTTCTTACTCCAGTATAAAAGCTGGAAAGCTGTCAGAACTTCAGAAACAGCAAAAAAGACCATCAACACTTCTGTTCTTCCAGATGTGCTGAAGTGAGTTCCACAGCTTCCAGAGTTGATCATGACAAACACTGGGATTTCAAGAAAAAATCTGAGAATGTGGTGTCATCTGTCCCAAATTTTTCCCATTGGGATGCATGGTCCTGAGATCCTCTGCAATAATTTTTTTGGTCAGCCTTGCAAAACCTAACCAGACATGTACTTTGCTTGAGGAGGTAACTATAACCTATTTTCACAACCCTCTAGTACTTTGTACTCCAAAAACCAAATTTTTGTCATGGACCAACCTTCAGTACAGTTGCATTTTCGAACAGTTTGCACTGGAGAATCTCTACAGTGGCTGCCTCCCCATGGACCACGAAAAACATCTGGTAACATTGTCTGCCAAACATAAGAGAAATATCTACAGATCTGATGACACCTTTCTGAAAGATCTTTTGATCTAATGACTAATGGCAAAACAGAAAAACAGTTGTTAGAGTCAAGGGGCAAATGCAGTTCAGGAACTTGTCTGAAGAACTTGGGAGTGACACCAAATAACCAAGACAGTTTTGGAACCAACAAGTTTAGACTGTTCCAGCAATAGTCACTCAACTGATTTTTTTTTTTTTTTTTCTTAGTCAGGATATTGGTTATCTAAGGTAATGTCAGCATTTTAAGAGTTGCTGGTGGCATTTCTGAAGTATGAACAAAATCTGCAAAATAAAGTGAGGCAGGCAGATCTAATAGAGACAAATACAACTTTCTAATCCTTGCTGCTGATGAAATACCACATGAGTTCAGGCCACTCAGTTTGACAGGCTGGGAATCTGCTGTAAATGAGCCTTCCTATGGTTAATAATGTGGCTGAGCTGTCACCTGTAACATTGGAGTCACCAGTAGCTGCTTCCAGACAGAAAGTTACTCCAATTTGCTCAAGGGCAGGGACATAACATATTGCCATTTAACCTCAGTGGATCTCCTTAACAGCTATGTCTCCTGTCTTGCTGAAATAGGATTCCTGTTCATTATAGTGAAGGATCTGCTCCAGATCATCTGAAAGCAGCTTTGCACAGATCTGTCAAAACCAACTCGAAAAAAGGGGTTCAAAACTTTATTTTGCTCCTTACACAGATTCCCACGCAAGCATCAAGAATGACTAAGGAACTGCAAATCATGGATCACTCATGTTATGGCTGTCTTAACTGAAAATTGGCCTAAGGAACTATACATGGAAGAAAAGGGGACTCTGGCTCTTGTTGAATTTACACAGCAGAAACTGCTACACTGCAGTTTTGATTAGTGACCGTAAAGCACTCGAGGACAAAAAAACATAGCAATTGCTGAAATATTCAAATAAACTCTTAGTTACCCAGATTATTAAGAAGAAAAAATTTTAAAAATCTCACAGTTGTACAGCCAAAGCCATTGGCAACACCATGCTTATAAGGAGTCAGAGATGTCAAACCCAGGGTGTAAGGGCTGCCTCCATGGTATCCTCCTCTGTTCAAACAAAGCAGATCAACATCATTCATTTCCAAGAAGTGTCTGAAGCAGTATCAGTTCTGAGAAGGCAGGCTTCTGAGATGGGAAAAATGTGCATTGTTGCACTGAAATGAAAAAGATTCCTACTGCCATTTTTTGCTCTGCCTTTTGATTCTGACTGCAATTTCAAATATAAAAACTGTGAAGAAATGTTTGCAAGGAGATGAGTACAATCCTCTCAACCAACAGTAATTCAGACAGTGCCTCATGAAGTTCTGCTGTAGCACCTGATCCCTACAGAGCAAACATTTCTGTCTTTTGAATCTTAGAAACAGCTGCTGTCTCCAACAGAAGCTGCCAATCATTAAACTAGATGGTGGTTTGCTGTCAGTTTTATACACAAAACAAAATTGGTTAGTGAGAATACACAAGCAAGATAGGTACCCAATGTTCTGTTGAACACAGTAACAGAAAAATACAGCTCTTCATTAACATGGCCTTTTATTCTAATGTTTGAAGACCCCTGGGCTGCATAGTAATGTTTATGCTGGTGTTTACAGTGCACTGGTGTTCAGCCCAGCCCCATCCCTGTCATTAAGCCAGAGAGCTGTTTGTGTACCTGTGCAGTGAACTGTGGCTCAGGGCTGTGACACAAAAACAACCAAAGCAAAAAAAACCAAAAATCAGCTCCCAGGCAGAGCAGTTCCCTGCTGAGGTTCACTGCACTGTTCCAGAGATACCTTTGCACCCCTCACAAAGGGGCACTGTCGAAGGGAAGTGGAGGAAGAATGCAGCAGTTCCTCCATCTTGATCTGGCCATGAAAAAAGTCTGCCAAAGCACACCCTGAACACAGACATCAGATCATTTTCTAGGTAACACAAACAAAATCTGCAAATTGCATTTTTATTGCAACTAGTCCTAACATACAGCATGAAAAATTCAGCTCCCTCTTTGTCAAATAAAGTAATTTTATACCATTTTCCTCTGCAGACCTGGGGTGAAAGAGTTCTCAGTTATTTATTGTTTTCAGGCATGTAGAGAGTGATTCCATACACAGAGGAGTTTTGTGAAGCTCTGTTGGCATTACCTGAGACAGATGATGTCAAAGTTACGAGTGTGCAGCCTTGCCATGAACATAGCTAAATCATTGGCTTCTGACCCGCTGTTGGTGAGATAAACCACCTGTGGGAGAACACTTGGGATCAGCACAGCACAAAAACACCTCCTTCTTCCTCAGCATCAGACCATGCCCCTTAATAACACAATGAACTCTAGCCCAGCACTGCCACAGGGTGACCTCACCACGATAAAATTAGTGTTGTCCTTACACTATAAATGAGAACAAAGATCCAATTGTTGTGCTCTGGGAGGGTACAGAAAAATCTCAAAGGGCTTCAGGTTACAGGTTTTGCTAAGGTGCATTTCTGATTGAAAGAAATTAAGTTGTTGGATAAAACTAAGCAGGACATTTAATTTTTTCTTTTTACTCTCCTTCAATCTTTAAGATTGCAATAGCTTCATACTCTTCTCCTAGCCCAGTTTCATTTTATCACCAATTTATTTACCTGAAAACAAAAATAATTTAGTTTTACTGCATATGAAACATGACATTTTTGTGGTTTATCTGTTTAATGTTAGTAAACTTTTACTACATACTACACAAAATACTGTCAAACAATTTTCACTGTGGATTTTCATGAGATTAAGAAAATTAATGCCAGCTTCATGTAAGAACAACAAATATCTTCTTTGTTCCTTTTAAGTAATTTTTAAGCCAGCAATACCTCTTCAGAGTGACAAGTGAAAGGAGAAAACAAACAGAACAGAAACTGGGGATATTATGCTTGTCTAGAGATAAGTCTAAAGAAAAGGCCCTGAGGGCACTCATACTCTTGAGCTGTATTCCCCATGCAGATTTTCTCTCTAGAGATAGCATAGCTCTTGATTATTTAATAAATACTTCTTATAAACAGACACCCACTTCACCAGCCCCTGCTCCTGACAGAAGCAATTTACCTTCAGTGGATCTGGAAAAAGAGAAGTTAGCTTTTCAGCATACTCGTGGATTGCTGGGTACATGTAGATATTGGTGGTATGCCACAGGCGAGCCAGCTGTTTCTGGGTAGCCATAGTTACCTTCCTGCATGTAGCAAGGGAGAGACAAAGGACTGAATTCCACACAGACTCCACACTCATACAGACACATACCTCTGTGCTATTGATTCTGCAAACGCAGATGCTGCACCGTGTGCCAGATGGAGCAACAAGGAGACCAAATTAATTAATCCCTCAAAATGTAGCAGAAATTGAAATAACTGTGACACATGACAATTCAGTAAATTGTATTCTGGTTTTAGGCTCACAGTGCTGCAGATTAATGAAGCACAAAACAAACACAGGTGTCTCTTCCTGTACTTTATACCATGAACTAAAAAGCAACATGCTTACGGGTGACAGTGTCCAACACTGACAGTGACAATCCCAGCAAAGAGATCAAGGTATCTTCGTCCTTCATGATCAAACAACCACTGCATGTGCCCCTGGTGCAGCAGCAATGGCTCCTTGTAATAGGTTCGCAGTGAAGGCGCAAGGTTTTGTTCACGGATCTTCTGCACGCGCTCATATGGGTAGGACTGAGTGGAATAAAACAGTCAGAATCCATCCAAGCCTTCTACAGATCCAGACTCATGGAGCTGTTGTGGAGCACATAGATTACACAGTTGTCTGCAGGATTAAGATCTTAACAGATTCTGGCACATAGAAGGCTGTTCCACAAACCTCTGAAACTCAGCTTTTTGAAATAAGGCTGCTGTTCTGCACACACCTCTCTCTTAAATGTTTTAAAATTACAGATTTGTGACACAGATACATGTACAGGTTATATCCTGGTTGTAGCAGCTGGATTGTGCCCAAAGAAACAAAGTTTATAATCGTGTTTAGCAGATTAACCTATCACCCAAACCCAGTAATGAAGCTTTATTTAAATTCAGTGTAGTATGCATGACTTACTTCATATTTTTCAGGCACAAAATCACAAGGAGGCATTTTTGCTTGTGTGGAGACAGAACTTTTCCATTTCTGCTGCCTAAAGGCAACTGTAAAATAGTAAGAGAATTGTGAAACACCTGGCAAACTACACATCTAAAAGATTTGCTCAATAAGCTTGTTCAGGGAAAACATGAGCTACAGTCACAGAAAGTTTTGGAGGGTTTTTTTGGTCTGAGAAATTTTCTTTGGAGAAAAGTAAGTAACAGGCAGAATATGAATTTTAAAAGAAAGGTCTCATCCATTAAAACTCAGGCTTTCAGTTTCACATGGACTTCTATTTTGACAGAAGAATAATTTTTATTTTAAAAATGTAAACTGTAATACGAGTTCTTATCTGGAAGCAGTGGGTGAATGTTCTACAGTCAGGTGCACGGGGTGACTGCAGTGCTGCCAGGGAGCAGGGCAGGGGCCCAACAGGGCTGAAGGAGGTGGGCAAAGCAGGGTTCACAGAGAGTGCCCCGAATAAACAGAGCTGGGTCAGGTCCAGGGGCCACCCAGGGAGCCCAGGCAGGAGCAGCAGCAGACAGGGATTGACACAGGACACAAGGCTACAGCACAAGTCCAAGGTCCATCCAAAACGAGAGCCAGGGCTGGACTGTGGCAAGGCTCATGCTGAGGCAGGGGCTGAAGGCTCAGGGCTCCTGGGCAAAGGGTAAAGCTCTGGTGTCATGGCACAGGAGCTGTGCTTAGGGCCCTGACAACTCCCGCTGTCATCGTCCATCCTTACTCCAAAATCCTGGGGACATCACACCGTCCTGCCTTGCATTCAACTGCAGATGCAATTTGGCAGGTATCAGAAAGAGATACCTGATTGCCCAGGGAGGTTGTGGAGTCTCCCTCTGTGGAGATACTCCAGAACTGTCAGGACACAGTCCTGTGCTCTGGGATGGCCCTGCTTGAGCAGGGAGGTTGTACCAGGTGGGCCCTTCCAGCCTGACCCATTTTGCCACTCTGAGAGGAGTCACTTCAAAAGAATCTATTTCTGCACCCAGAACACGATCTCCTGAGAATTACACATTTGTCTTTAAAAGCCTAAGGTTTTAACCAATTTCTAAAACTCATGAGAAGTGTAAATGACCGAAGAATAGTTTCCTGAAATTAATTACACACAATGCTACTTCCCTTATAACCACATACAGCACTAATGAATACAGAGTCTATAAGACTCCAGCCTCAAAAATGTAGCTGAAAACCCATGAGTTAGGGAAGTTGCAAAAAGTTCCAAGGGATTTGCAAGCCGCACCGAAAGCGCTTTACCCCGCGCGGCTCCGCACGGCGCTGCCATCCGAACCCGCACGGAGCGAGCGCAGGGACCCCGGCCGGACCGGTACCGACCAGCCCAGCCCAGCCCAGCCCCGGCCAGCCCAGCCCCGGCAGTCCCGCCGTCCCCGCCGCTCCCTCACCGCTGCCGAGCCCCCGCAGCCGCCCCGCCATGTCCGCCCGCTCCGGCAGCGGCACCGCCCCGACACGTGCTCTGCGAGCCGGCCACGCACCCGGGCCGTGCCCCGCCGCCATCGCTGCCGTGCCCCGCCGCCATCGCTGCCGTGCCCCGGTGTCATCGCTACCGTGCCCCGGTGTCACCCGGGCCGTGCCCCGCCGCCATCGCTGCCGTGCCCCGCCGCCATCGCTGCCGTGCCCCGGTGTCACCCGGGCCGTGCCCCGCCGCCATCGCTGCCGTGCCCCGGTGTCACCCGGGCCGTGCCCCGCCGCCATCGCTGCCGTGCCCCGGTGTCATCGCTGCTGTGCCCCGGTGTCACCCGGCCCGTGCCCCGGTGTCACCCGGCCCGTGCCCCGGTGTCACCCGGGCCGTGCCCCGCCGGCATCGCTGCTGTGCCCCGGTGTCATCGCTGCCGTGCCCCGGTGTCACCCGGGCCGTGCCCCGCCGCCATCGCTGCTGTGCCTCTGCTTTCATGCCGTGCTGTCCCCCCCGGTGTCACCACCTGCTACTCCCGTGATGTCACCCCGTGCTGTCCCCCGGTGTCACCCCGTGCTCTCCTCTGGTGTCATAGCGTGCTGTCCCCTTAGTGCCACCCTGTGCTGTCCCATGCCGAGTCTTCTTCTGACACAATTTGCTATGAGACCTTCAGAGGGCCTTCGACAGGCTGGAGAGATGGTCAGAGAATTCTCTGAAATTCAACACAGGCAAATGCAGGGTCCTGCACCTGGGGAAGAAGAATCCAGGAAGAAGTACCAGCACAGGCTGGGCCCATTCTGCTGGAAAGCAGCTCTGTGGAGAGGACCTGGGGGTCCTGGTGGACAATAAACTGTCCATGAGCCAGCAGCGCCCTTGTGGCCAGGAGGGCCAGCAGAAACTTGGGATGCCTTAGGAAGAGCACAGCCAGAAGGTCAGGGGAGATGATCCTGCCCTGGTACTCAGCTCTAGTGAGGTCTCACCTGGAGTCTGTGCTCAGTTCTGGTCTCTGGAGCACAACAGAGATGTGGAGCTCCTGGAATGAGTCCAGCAGAGAGTGACAAAGGTGATGAAGGTAATGGAGGATCTCTGTTACGAGGGAAGGCTGAGATAATTGATCCTGTTCATCCTTGAGAAGGGGAAACTGAGATGGGACCTCATCAGGGTCTGTCAGTGTCTGCAGGGAGGGGTGAGAGGAGGGACCAGGCTCTGCTCAGTGCTGCTGGGCAGTAGGATGTGAGTCAATAGGCAGAAACTGATGCACAGAGAATGTTACTTGGACGTGAGAATAAACTTCTTTACTGTGTGTGTGCTCATGCAGTATAAGAGGTTTTCCTCTGGCTCCCTCTCTGAAGATACTCAAGAACTGTCTGGATGAGCCCTCTGCTGTTTGCTCTGGGATCAAGCTGCTTGAGCAGGGATTTTGGAGCAGATGACTGACTGTGGTACCTTCCAACCTGACCCAGTATGTGATTCTGTGAATTGTGTTGTGTTAAATACATCTGGGTGGATGAGGAGAAAGTGACAGATATTCTGAGAGAGATAACTGATGACCCATTTATTCCCTTGTTTTGGTTCTGTTTTGTCAGTGAAGAGGTGTAGAACAACCTCCTACAAGGATGGGAGAAATGGGAAGCAGTACTTCTTTCCTCCTTTCATTACCTGGCATCAGCCAAGCCCCAGAGAGCCATGTGCTCAGCCCCTCACCGGTGGGACTGGGGAGAGGAAGGAAAGGGTAGAAGCTGGAGAACTCAAGGGTTGTGATAGAGAGAGTTTAATAGGAAAAGCAAAAGCCACAAACATGAGCAAAGCAAAAGGAATTAATTCACCACGTCCCGTGGTGGCAGGAGTTCATCCATTTCCAGGAGAGCAGGGCCTGTCACCCGTAATGACCTGTAATGGTGACTCAGGAAGACAAACATACTCCAAATGTCCTGTCTTTACTCAGTACTTCACAATGACCAGGATGTCACATGGTCTGGAATATGCATTTGGTCAGCTGGGGTCACCTATCCCAGCTGTGTCTCCTCCTAGCCTTCCATGCACCCAGAAAAGGCCTTGGCCTTGCATAAGCTCTGCTTAAAAAACTGTCTCTATTATCCTCACTGTGCTTAGCACAAAGCCAAAACACAGCCTCCTTCCAGCTACTGTGGAGAAACATGCTCTGCCCTGACCAGAACCAGCACATCCTTGTAATACTTAAGAATCAAGGGTCAAGGTAGCATTTCCTGGAATGGAAATTGGCTCACAGTTTAACTAGACACAGTTGCCAGTGAGAGGTATTTCACAGTGCTTTTAATGACCCTGCCTGCTCCGAAGGCAGAAGGCTGACCACAGATAGCCTGTGGGACAGCCCCAGTTTTGCAGGAGAACTGCTCAATTTTGGTGCAAAGGGTCAGAGATTTGCACACTCTAGTAAATAGGGCAGTGCTTACACACCTTAGCACTCAACCTTTCTTGATCAAACTTTACCTTTGCTGAACAAATCCCTGAATTTCAATGATAAATATAATTTAAATCAACATAAAGAGCCATAAAAAAGAAACACAGAAGTTGTGACCTGGTATGTGAGCCATCTATATTATCTGGTTCAATTGCTCAGTGCACCAAAATTGGTTAAATATCTATTATGGAGCTTTCCCCATAGAAGACAGCAGGATCCTGCTCTACAAAGTGTCTTGGATGCCTGGACTTTCCTTTTTCTTGCTATACATTATATAGTAGAAGCATTGCATATCATAAAGAAATACAGAATTTGGAATTTTATTCACGAACTTTTATTAAACTGAAATGCAAACACCATTGCAAAGAGATTTTACAATGACAAAAGATCAAAAAATTCATCAGAAAGCTACAGACTTCATAACAATATTGATCTTACAAGTGAAAACACTAACAGATTTTAGTAAAGCCAGCATTTTCGATACCAAGAACTTAAAAAATGTATTTGAGAGCATTTTCCTTCAGATACACTTAGAAACAATGAATAATTCCTGAGCAACTACTTTTATACCAGTATTCTCCAAACAATGTACATACTACATATGAAATCTAATTCTTACAATTTCTTGGATTTTAGAAATTTACAAAAAAAAAATTGGATCTGGTTCACCAAATAATTGTGCTTGAAATCATTCTGTTGCTACAGTAATGACACTGCAATAACCTCTCATGTTCCACATTGAATACAAATTCTGAAACTGTAGTAGATAAATGCCTAGCTTGTATTGCAAAGCTACCAATGAAATGGTTTATGAAATGGAATGGAAGTTTGCTCTAAATATTGGGCCATCTCTTTCTCTGCTGAAAATATACATTTTATTCTGGTTATTATTCAGAAGGTGCAATTTTTGTTCCATTGAGAGACTGCTGGCACAATTAAAGGCAAGGGATTTCCAGAGACTTTTACACTCACTTAACAGCACATCAAGATTTTGAACAAATAAAATTAGCTAATGACTGCTAACATGTTTTTTCTGAGCCATACTTTTTCACAACAGTGAAAACAGTATTGCTGTATCTTACACAATGACTAAAACATACACAAAACACAACAAAAAGATTTCAGAAGCCAAGATAATGCTGAGTATCTCTGAGCAATATAACACATATGTAAGAACTGATGGTTGTATTATATCAGACGAACCACTTTTGTAGCCAGAATAAAAAAAAATTACTTTCCAAAATGAAAAATAAACAACACTAAAGCAGCCCAGGAGTTCTTTCTAAGTACAGCTGAGTAGTAGTTTCCTCTCCCTTTTGGAACGAGAGTCAAAGGGATGAGATTAAAGAGTAGTCTACAGAATTATGAATATTAAAAAATATGATATTATAGTTCTGCCTGTAGAAAAATCTGCCTTTATCTGGACATATATAGTTTACAGCCTACTGAAGGGATATTTTCTGACTTGTACAGTGATTTTCAGCATCCTCTAAAAGTTCTAGTCAGTGCTCCAAGTCCCTAAAACTAACAATAGCAGGAACTGAAATGAAATCTTTCAATGTTTATTGATGTCAAAATGAGGTGAAGGTACTCAGCAGCTCACAAAAATAGATCCAAAAGCAGCATTGTTAAAAAAATAGTTAAATAATGCCAAGATCCAAGACAAGCAGCCTCACTTAGTAGAAAAGGACAATAAACCTTCCAAAAAGAGGAATATATAAAAAAAGATTTTTTTATATCTAACTGCTCTATGCACCAACATCTTGAGTATAAGATCAGCTTTTAGCATATCAGCACTCTAAGAGGCCACACAACTAATACATTTTTATTACTACTTCCAACAGATATAATAGTTCCTCTTAAAAATGCAATATTGAAGAGATGTATTTTAAACCTAACTTGGTAATCTTCAGAATTTATTACCAAGATAGAGACTTTCCGACTAAGGAAAGTATTAACAGATACATTGTCACAGGTACAAACTGAAACAATGCCCAAAAATACCAAGAGACTGCTTAGAAATATCCCCAAAGTATTTTTTTCTCTTGGAGCTTTTAGGTCATTGCATTATATATACTAAATAAAAACAAAACAACCGTTGAGAATGGTAGACATATGTGTGGGACAATGTAAATGGATAAATAAATCTCACCTGTATGTCTGCGTGAAAACTGGAAGGTTGTTTAAAAAAGCAGTGTGGTGCATTTTATTTCTCTTGATTTTTCCCCTTAGGAATGTAGGAAATACAATGTCAGATCAGATGCTGGGCCTGACTCTTCAAGTTTTGTTTTTGCCTGGGACCAATGTCAGATATGGGGAAGAAAAATCCCATAAGTGGTAGAAAATGAACGACCACTTCTCATGTATAGGACTTTTTCTGCTCGTATGTGACAGCTGATCCATAGTAGCTGAGTTCAGCATTTTGCCAACTCTTTAGCATTTCATAAGGCTTTACTGCTTTTGTGGACTATATCAGGTAACTGCACATTCCCACGTTTGATATAAAAGTATTTTCTTCTCTTCCTTTTTTCCCCTTCACTAGCTCATTTATTACTCCTCTCAGTTCTGCTAGTGCTCATTTTTTACTGTCTATTCTCACATTTGATTCTTTCCCTTCCGTTTTCTCTTCTTCCCCCCACCTTCTCAGCTGTAATCAAAATGCATTTTTTCCTTCATCATCTACCAAGTACCATCCCATAGTGACTGTACTCCTTTTCCATCCTGTCACATGCAGCAACCTTGTCCCTTTTCCTGTCACTTACTGGTGGACTTGACAGGACTGGGCTAACATTTGGGCTCTATGACCATGCAGGTCTTTTCCAACCTAAACTGATCTATGCTTCTATGATACTTAAGTTCTTTATATCCCCATGTATTGTGTATTTAGGCATCCATTTATCTTTATTTTTCTGCTTTACACCAGAAAAACAAAGAAAATCCCTGACTTGTTTCAAATTGGTTTTCAAAGCTGGGTCACAAGGTTATTCAAATTATTATCATTCAGCCCATGTTTCCACGCCCACCAGAAGCCTGGACCCTGATTTTAGTGTGACGTTTTGAGATAGTTGAGAGCAGGACTTTCCATTTTCACTCATTTAGAGACAGAATTGAAGGATTTGCTTCCTAGGAACTCAGTTGAAAACAGGTCATTATAAGTAGCAAGTATTGATAAATTCAGTTCCATAGCTGAGATCCAGAATTAGAGTCCTTCTGGAAAATTGGCTCCATCAGTCCTAGTGGTGTGGGAATACAAATAGTGGCAAAAAACTTTTCAGGTCAGGAATGGGGCTGATGTTTGCTAATCTGGGTACCAAGGATATTCCTTCAAAATGATATTTTCTTTAGTTTTTGCTTTTTAAAATCCATATTAAAAACATTTAATTTTTCTACACATCTCAAATATTCCATCCTCATACTACCACTGCAACACAAGTGATTCCATGGCAAGCTGTTTTTTAACAAAAATAATTTGAATTTACAAATAAGATTTTTAAATTCTTCATAGAATACTTCATAAATTTACACACAAAGCAAAATGCTTTTTTACTACTTGCCTTTCAAAGGGAGCAAAAAAAAATCTGAGGTAGCAATTTTTTGAGAATGTGATGCCTGATCTCATGACACTTTTTTCATTTGTCTTTATGGCTTTGTAGAAGATGTCTGATGTCTATCCATTGGCTTACATGCCTTCAGTTTTCTTGCACACCTTCAGATGCTTTATAGCTACCGTGAAATTACAAAATACACTCACAGGCTTCATGATGTAAACCCCACATAGACAATGCTTCAGAGAGCACAAAAAAAATCTGCTTATTCATTTTGAACACCTGCTGCTAATACACTTTGGATACTTGAATGACATTTAAAGCAGCTGTCTATTTTTCAGCCATTTAAACATAGATGCACAGATATGCTACAGAATTCACTGTTTTGACATAAATCATCATTACATATTTGTTTTAAAGTTTGTTCCATAAATACATCTATCCTCTTACTTATATATCAGGTTAATTCACTGCATTTTTATTCAATAATCTTTGTAGTTACATGGTATCATCAAGACCAAACTTAAAGTCCTCATCATACTGAGCTTTGTTAGCATGTGCCAATTCATTGGTTTGTATATCTTCTTAAGAAGATACTAAGAAATATTACACAGAAATACTGAAATTGTACACCAAACATGTCTGTGCTAAAAAAAAATTTAGTAAAAAATTTATGATAATGAATCATATTTGCCAATACTGAAGAAAAAAGGTTAACAAAATTAGCCTGAGTCAGAAGGAAAGGTAATTAAATAAAATTAAATTTTAGGAATTCTGTAAAACTAATTATGTAGAAGAGTCTTTATCTTAGCTTTTAGTGCTTTTATGCTATTATAAAGTAGTTCACACTATAAATGAAACATGGATAATTTTGACATTGAAAACATCATTCACATTCTTGAAATAATTATTCCAAGTGAGAAATTTGATTAACAGTGCAAGAGTTAGAGGGCTGATCCCTGTTCCTAGGATAAATTCTTTTCATCCCTCTGGATATCAAAGAAGGTGTCAAGAGCCTGTTTTTCCCCACTGGAATGTCATAATTTTACACCGATTGACTCTGTAGAACTGCTGCAAAAACTCATGTACTTCCTAATGAAAAGCTTAAAGAATTGGAGGCAAAAATATTGCTGCAAACAGAAAAAATAAGTATTTGAACATTCAAAGGACCCAATGCTTAGCTGAAGGTTATTTTCATTTTACAGAACACTAGGTGTTTTTTTAATGTGCTTTCAGATGTTTAAGGTCACTTTCAGAAGCTCTGCCACTGGGAGCAAGAAGGTGTTTTGGAAAATATAAGCAAATCCAAGGGAAAATTAATCTATCTGCACATTTGTTCACCTTCAAGAATTAAATACATATGAAAATGCATTCAAATCACATTTAGCTAGAAAATCCCCAAAAACTTCAAAGCAGCAAGTAAATGCCCCTTTTCCACTGTGGGTGACATTCACAGAGAGCCATGATGATTTGGCATATTGAGACATTCATCAGTAAAGGTGGGAGATGCTCAACACCACACAGAGTAATTTAGGCTACAACTATTTTGCAGTTTCAGTATTCATTTATGACTAAGCAGAGAAAGTCCTTGACTCTCTGTGTCGATTATTGGAGGCACACATGCCTACAGTTAGGCAGGATGAATCATACACTAAAAATCTGATAACTGTTGTGTCTGTTTGCTGCAGGCAAAAAGTAATTTCAGGTAAAAAGATATAGAGGGAACAGCCTGTTGCTGTCATAAATCTGGGTAGGCACCTGTGCTCTAATCTAAGAAACCCACTCTGTAAGGAATGTCTTGAGGCTCTAGGCTTGATGAGATACTACAGCTTCTGTGTATCACAGATACATCCCAGAAGGCCTGTACCAGCATAACTTTATGCACATCATTAGGTGCAGGAAACAGCACAGATAGAGCTATCTGTGTAAAAAAATAGTAATGGTCTGATGGTATTAGCTCTGTCAGATTCAGTCAGAAAACTGAAGGGTAAATAAAACACTGTCAGACACAGTGTGTTATTAGCTTACACATTTACACACACACAGGTTTCCTCACAACTCAAGAGCTTCTTTCCAGTACTTCTAGGATCTCTAGAAATTTATAAGGTATACTACAAACAGAGTATCTATGGTAAAATTGTCCTGTTAACTATGACTGAATAGAGTTTTATGTTTGGCTGATCGCTGTAGTAGTCCCTTCATGTCTTCACGTGTTAGATAAATGGTTGAATTAGGAATCTAGGATACCTTCTCATGCCTTCAGCAGAGCATCCAGACTGCTCTGATCAGCCCCTGAAAGAGGGCAGTTGCCTGTATAGAGGACAGGCTCTAAATCTGATGCTACCCTAATGTTACAGTCTACACTAACACGTATGTTAATAGACACACAGGTAATTATTTAAGTTCTAATGTCCTGCCTGTGCAAAAGCTAGGCAGTTCTACTAATCTGTGCTTGAGCAGTTCCACGGCTTTGAAGGTATGGGTGAGAATCTGATTCTCCAAATCAGATGTGGTCTTCCGGAACCTTCAAAATCTGAAATTCTCTTTTGTCTGGCTCTGCATCAGGGCTGATACCACAGGACAGCTCATAAGAACACAGAGAAAAGTAAAGCTGTTCAGGAAGGAGACTAACAAAAGAGAGTCCATCTATCAAATACACTCTCCTTCTTAGGTTCAGGATCATTCCCTCACATTAAGTCTCTCCTGAAGATACAGAGGCTGGCTAAATACTTGGCTCACTTTTAATCAGTCATCACAAGTCATACTTTCCTTGAGTAAATTAAACTTTTGTTTCAAGAAGAAGGACCACAGCAACTTTGCAGCCACTACACTATCATTTTGATTCTATCTTCAATTACATGGGATATAAAGGATCCTTGCTGTTCCCACTGCTGTTCTGGGGACACATGATCAGCCCAAGTACATGGACTCATCTCCTCATTCCCACTGCTTTTTCAGTGAAGGTCTGAATCAGACCTTGGAGGCTGGGTTCCAAAACTGATGTTCATAAATTCATTATGAAAAATCTGACTTCAAACTTTTCTTCTAGGCTCAGAGAAAAGGATACAGAGAACCCCATTTCATTTACAATTGGCATCAGAGTACAAATTCAATGGGAAAGAACCTCGGCTCTCGAAACCTAAATTCTATTTTAATTATATAATTACAGGTAATTTTAATTATACAATTACAGGTAATAAAAAACCTGTGAAACAAATAATTTACAATTCAAATAGTAATATAGTAATTTGTAATATATTAGAAATATAGTTTAAAAATGTCTCCATATTCTTAATTAGTATAAAGTTTAATTTTATGCTTTGTATATAAATTATAGCTTTACTTGTTACTGCCTCAGCAGAAGGAAAGATAAAAGTTCCTAGGTAGCTAAATAGCATTGGGAAATTAAAAAATATTTTATTTTGCTCTTTTTTTGGTAATAGAAAAATAGCCTTTAAAAATAGATTGTTAAACATACGGGCTTATACTAAAGTAAAATTGTATATTATATACAGTAAGGCGGAACATCATATATTATCCTGCTTTCTTCTTCATTTTGGTTTGTCTGGACTAGGATATGAATGGGATGCAGTTTTCTGTCACATTGAAACAAAGCAAAAATATCTTTAGAAGAATTTGTTGTTTTACTGAAATCTCTAGAATACATTCCCTTTTATATATGATTTGTCATGCACAAGAGCTCCTTTTTCTCAAGGACTGAGAAAAAAGATAAAGACAATCTAGTGTCAGAATGCAACCAGAAGAAAACACATTGTAGGTAAGAATGTTGTTGTGCAATGATTTATGTAATGTAGGAACTGCTCAGATCGCTATGGTTTGCTGACTTACCCATAACAATTTTCATCTTTGTTGAATCTGTGGTATTTCCTCAGGCTTCATCAACCAACAGAAGATTTGCAGAACTGAATAATTGTTTTACAGTGCATTTTTCATGACAGACAAGATCCATTTTCTCATTTCTCTGTGTCAGAAATGTGTGCTAATGGTCCAGTATTTTTATTACTGACTATTACCTCAACTCACAGATTATTTTATTACCTGTAAAATGCACATTGGAGGCTGGGCTTTTAGAGGCTAGACTTTTTAAAAGAACTGTTTGCTATGTGATTTTATTTTACTGTGTGTGGCTACTAAGTATGTGCAGTAATAAAAGGTTATTTAAAGGAGGGCATAAAGGAAGATGGGTCCATGTAGTCTGATCCACTGGTGTCTCCTCTGGAGTCGCTTGGAGCTGTCGTGCTGTAGCCCGTGTTCTTCTCAGCTTGACTATCCTGAGGGTTCTGAGATGTTTCTGCTACAGGTTCTTGAGATACAGGTGTGTTCTGGGTGCGCTGATCTGGCAATAATACTAAAATGTGATGGTCCACAACTGTTGAGACCTTGGTATATTCTTTGCTGGTTCCTGGAACAGTGCTTTTTTTGGTCTTTCCACTATTTTCTTTATGTTTCAGTAATAGTGTTGGTTCCTCATCTTGTCTGACTTTATGAACCTCTACATAGTCCATTAGTTTAGGATTCAGGAAAGGTGACTTGTCATTTTGTTGGTTTTGTCTGACCTGCACTGTGGTTTGGTCAGTTTTAGAATACTCCATCTCGCTTATCTTTTCCACATCATCATACACAGTTTCAGCAATAGGATATAGCGACTGATGATTTTCTTCATTTCTCACCAGAACTGGTGAAGTGTTCACATTTGTGGTGTTCAGTGTTATCCTGAATGCCTCCACAGTGCTGTGGTAGGCAAACATAGCAGCCTGATTACCGGGTAACTGAGCTGCCAGCCATGTGCACGACTTTATACTCTCACTGTTACAAGGGAGCATTTTCTGTTCTGAGGCCAAACACTGAGTTTCCCAGCTCCTTTTTCCTCCTTTCTTTTCTTTAGCTCTTACATCTTGTGTTTGAAGAGTAGATGGAAGGCCACGGGATTCCCTGCACTTCACAGGGAGGAGAGAAGGGCTATCACAGCTCCCTCGGCCTGAGTCACTGTCTGTTTCCTTGAGTATAATTTTTGTGTTTTTACTGGGAGTGTCATGACTTGGCATGAGTTGCTGATCCTCACTGTCCTCTACCTCCAGATATTCTATCAGTAGTTCCTCACAGTCTGATGTTGGAGGGAAACCATGGCAACCAAGAGCACTCAGTAATTCTTCAGATTTTCCTGTCTGAAGGTATAATGAAGAGGATATAATTTTTCATTTTCAACCTTGGGGATTATATGAACAATCTACATATTTGATATACAAACACTTAGATAGTTATATTGCTAGGCTTAAACCTGATTTCTATTGCTGCAGAAAATATTGAAAGAAGGGAAGAAAAATTCCTGGGTTTCCTCAGTGGGGAGACAATGCTAAAATTCATGTTTCTAATGTGGGAGGAGCAGGAAGCTTTTGGCAGGTGTGGATCTCCTGAGTTTAACAAGAAGGAAATGGAGGAGAATTGCAGTGCAGACCTGTCCTGCCTCTTCAGCATGGCAAAAGACTGTGGAGAGCACCTTCCATAAGAGTTACTGGGAATTTCACAGAGGCATTTCCTTGTGTCCCAGGAAACAGGGCAGTCACAAACCCTGTTCTTAAACACCCTCCTGCTGCAAGTGCAAGGCAAAACACTGACTCACACGTATCTTCCACATGTTTAACCAGAAAGAACTGCTTATTGCCATCATTGATTAATTGAAGCAGTTTTATGCTTTACTGTGGTAATTGTGTTTGCTAGTACATAAGTTGGAAAAGTAAGTTATAGTGAATTGTTTTGTTGTTAGCTGTGGTACTCACCTCCAGCAGATGTGTATCTATGCCTTTTATCTTTGGTCCTGGAACTGGTGGCAGGATAAAGGCCATCATTCTGAAAAAAACCCAGAACGAACATACCAGGTGTAAAGACAGTTCCTATCTCACTATTTGTTTTCCCATTTCCTCAGAACATGACTGAGATTTTAAACACTTCTCCCATATCTTATATGTCCCAGTTGGACCTCTGTCTCCTGCCTGTCTCTCAAGCTGAATAATTCACAAATCCAGTTACAGCTCATAAAGTACCCTTAGATATATCTATAAAAAGCACCAGTAGTGCTAAAGTTACTCAACTGGAAAAGTAAAATTACTAATATCTTTTTAATTGTCATCTGTCTCTTAACCTCCAATTCTCTAATACCATTGTAAATTCATCATTGGTCAAGAAACAGTGAAGTGATGCACAGTTCAGGAGGGCCAGTAGGGCTGTCTGTGCATCTTTGACTGTCACTTGACTACTGCTAAACAGGATTTATGGTGAAGGACATGGCTTTTCCAATCACAGTTTCTATCTCTTTCTTCTACTCAGCCAGTATTTTTTGAAAGACTTGCACAAAAGCAATAATCTATGCAACACCTTTCTCTTTCAATTTGAATGAAATTAGCCAGGATTCTAAGAAACAATTTGGGAAATTGATAGAGAGGCTGGCAGAAAGACAATCTCATAATACAACCTTATTTACTTTAGAAAATTATGACAAAACCCAGTCTGTCTCCTACAGAAACAGGGATACTCCAAGTAATGCTTGATTAATATTACATGACTAACCAAGGCTAGTCAGATCTAACAGAGACAGATCTTCACCAGCTGAGAATTTAGCCTGATTTCCATAAGGAGCAGAAATACTGCCTTATCAGTTGCAAATTAAGTCAAACTCCTACAACTAATAGTTTATAAGACAAGGCAAATGCTATGGAAAATTGAGTCAAATATTAGAAGTCTATTTTTGAAAAATTTTCTCTGATCTTGGACTCCATGTGATTATGAAATTGGTGGCTTACCTGTACCCTTTCATAATCATTATCCAGCTCATGATTAAACATATAAGAGATGACAGGACACCAACGATGATCCACACAACCATATCTTTTACTCTAAAGTCTAAGAAAAAACAGAATTATTTAAGGACAGGCATCCAGCATATGTACAGTCAGCATGCAAAAAAAAAAAAAAAACTCTCTCAAATTACTTTTCTTTTAAAAATTTACCTAAACTGCCAAATTATTATTGAATAGAGGCTTTCACCAGCACAGATGGATCTCAACAATCCCTGTAATATTGAATAATGAATATAATTTTTACTAATGGTACTGCACAGGAAATAAACTGTCTTGGAAAAATCATACAAAAATGAATGGAGATGAAAATTTTGTCACAGCCAATTACACAGATTGGGTTCAAATCCAGTTGTACCAAAACTCTAGCCATTTCATTATTAAATATATATCATACAATTAATTAAATGCTGGTTTAAGTGACCTAGGTTTACATATTTTTAAGGATTTTTACTGTAATGTAACACCTTTCATACTGAAGTGCTTATTTCATATTAATACCAGATAAAGAGTAATGAAGAGCTGTTACTGTCTGAAGGCGGTTGCCCTTTGTTGTCTGTGTCACAGTTTTAATGCAGTTGCCAGTGTTCTTTTAGTTAAAGAGTACCATAAAGAGAAAAAATAGAGGCAATAGACAGAAAGGACATGGTTTAAATAAGCAAAGAGAAAATAAGAGGCAATAGACAGAAAGGACACAGTTTAAATAAGCAAAGAAATTATTCTCCTTCATAACTCCATCATAAAATAATGAAGGGGAAAGGTAACTGGGTATGGTGCAGGGGTTATAAGGATTTGGTTACCTTAGCAATGATATTCTTATCTGTCCTAGGGAAACTAAGGGATCTGTATGGGTGCCACAAACAGCTAACAAAAAAATATAACACAAATTTGCATGTAATAACATTTACTGAAGGGATGCCCGGCCACTCACCAGTAGGGATCTCAATATACATTTCTGGGCTCCACTCACTCCATAATCCATGGTGGTCTGGTTTGCAGTGAATCTGTACAATGTACCTCTTTCCAGGATTTAAACTAAACATCTTACATTGTGTTTGCTGTCCAACAAAAATAGTCTAGAAATAAAACAGAAGTCACAGCTAAGGCTTAGGTAATCAAGATGGGAATATAGAATGAGTCTGGATATCTTTTCCTAATAATTGTTGAGAAGGCATGGAAAAACTGTACATTTGTTTTATTTCTATCGTTAGCTTTCTAGCAGATGGGAATGAGATCTAGCTCTGATATACAGTGCAAATTAAACTGCTGTAAAAATACATAATGAAATTTATGGCACATAGGGGAGAAGTTGTGGTAATGGTAGAAATGGCCAAGGTTAACAGGAAAAGGAGAAGACAAGAAACAGAGATGGAGAAAGACAATGCAAGTGGAAGAGGGAGTGGTGGAGTGGTGGAAATGCACTGTGCAATAAAAAGTAGGTCTTGAAGGGAAGTGCAGTGAGGGGGAAGGCAGGAGGAGATACAGAGGTCGTTTGGAAGCTTTGCAGACAAGAAGGGGTGGAGTCAAATACCAATAGCTGGAATCTTTAATTTGCCACTTAATTGTTTTAATTTAGATCCTGGCATAGAAAATTATTATTATTTTCTGGCCACTACAATTACCACCTAATGGTTATTTATATAAATTTGAATTATTTTATGTAGTGTCACTGAGCTTTCTGTTATCTAAGAAGTGCTTGTGGTTAAGAATAAATTATCACAAAAGAAACCTGACTAAATGAGAATGAACAATTTAAACTACAATGCCAATATGATTAATAAATAATGACAACAATTAAAAACAAGTGCTTTATCACCTGCTATTGTACAGCAGCATCTGAGATACCAGTTATCTCAGCAGGAAACCGTAGGTCACACAAGCACTTTTGAAAAATTATTAACTATTTAGAGTGTCTATATCATTATATTCAGGCATGGGATCTAGATGACAAAATCCAGCTTGTCAGAAAGCTTTATCTAGCAAAAACTTGTGATATCCTTACCTCCCATTCCTCTCCTTCTTCAGGCTTTAGTCGCAATTCATATTCAAGGGTAAGCCAACCAGATCTGACATCAGCTAGTGGGGGTGGAGACCATGTCAGGACCAGATACGGTTTTCTCTTTATTGACTTTTTTAATTCCAGAGTAATATTCACAGGAGGATCTGGCTGTACTGTTGAAATAAAAGAACTGTCAATAAGAATCTAAGTGATTTTTTTTCCCTGCATTTCTTAGGAAGAAATATAAAATGATGTCAGTGAAGAGTTGCCATCTTCATCGTGTCTGGTAATTTAGAACTGTTACTGGAATATAAAAATCAAGAGTTTTCAGATAAAGTATGGATTCATGAATTTTAACCCCCTCTCCCAAATATCAGTATGTTGAATTCATGTTGAGATTTGCCTTAATCATTTATCATCAAAGATACCTTTTCTTACATTACTGTTTATTGTTAGTTTTCCCCACAACTATATTTCAAAAAGTTAGCATCTTTAATGCTATGTTATGAAAGCTGTGTTCTACTGAAATATTATCAAAGCTTGGCATAAATATTTAGGAACACTGAAAACATGGATGCAGCTAATGAAACTTGTCCCCTCCATCTTTTACATTTAGAAAACTCAACCACATGATCCCTACACTCATATGTAAACATCCTTTAAAATAAAACAAAAAAGCATGTTAAAACTTTGTCTGTATACCAAAAATAAACCAAAATAGAATGCAGGTTTCTTCTACAGTCAGGCTTGCATCTTCCTCAGTTTAGAGGTACAGCTTCTGCATATTGTACATATATTTTACCACTGACTGATCAAAAATTCATCAGGTCATTGCACTGAGATAAAATATAAAGCCATTTCTTCAGCGGCCCTTTTCCAGTTGCCAGACTCTGGGCAGCCAGATCCTTGACAACAAAATGGTTATCAAGGATAATGTTCCGTTCCCTTAGATAAAACCCTAATTACTTGTCCACAGTCACTCTGCAGAAAAAGTCTGAGAAAGAGATTATCAGTACACTGCTATAAAAAGCACTAATGCATCTTCTCTTGGGTATGGAAACTACTTTTAGGTAATCAGATTTAAGTATTATTAGTTAAAAGATAAAATTTATTTCAGTTGCTTGTACAGTGGAAAAAAGATTTTAGCTGGATGATGTTTCTTAGGGTTTGACTACAAGAAATATTGAAAACCAATAAATGTTTATCTGAATGCAATTTTACAGCTTTTAGCATTCTTGGCTTCTTCTGAAAATAAGATTGTAAAGAGATGAATATTGATTTATTATTACACTAAGGAATATATTATTTGTACAAGTTTTTAACTTGCATATAGGACTATATACCAGGAGACCTGGAATTAAAATTCTTGTGTCAAAACCCATGATTCTGATGATTCCACAGAAACTACTTTTTAATTCTTACCTATGTAAGTCACATCCACATAATGAGGATCAGAGACATTACTTCCCATTTCATTAGTTGCCCTCACAGTTATATTGTATATGGTCCAGAAAGAGGTGTGCTTTTTATCGAAGTAGCATGAATTGGGGCCTGCAGTTTTGTAATCTGGACATTCATAAACTTTTTCTTCTCTGAAATGAAAGAATCCCAGTGATTAGGTTACACAGACTAAACCACCTGATTTTGGTTACTAGTACTTCAGCATTATTTAGGGCTGGATCTGATTTTTCACACCCGGCAATGTGAAGAAAATCAGAAAACTGCTTCAGACTAAAGTCATTAGACAATCCCAGAGAATTTCCCCCACAAAGTAAACACCACAAAGTCTGAAGAATTTAGGCTATGGCAGATGCACTGTGGGCTAGTACAGCACAGCTCTTAATTCTCTGAAAACCACTGTCCACTGCACAGCCCAGAGCACTTACATGCTCCAGAGACTGAGTAGAAGTGATTGCTGAAATCTTCTAACCCATCAAATAAAAATTATGTACTTCCAATATTCATTCCACACTTACAGGAATTCTGCAAGTTACACTTATAAGCTTACAGAATTTATTTGGTTTTTCATGTCTTGATTACAAAAAAAAAATCTGCTTTTACCTCTCCTTCACATCCATATCCAAGCTTCCCAAAGTCAGAGGAGAGGTAGGAGAGAAAATTGAGTATGTAGTACTTGTTTTCACTTTCTAGATGCACAACAACAAAAGAGAAAGTTGTGGATGTGGACCTCTTACTCTACCATACTCAGCTGGACCAGTATCTGTCTTTTTACACTAAAAGTGGGCTCTCAGCTGACAGTTACAGAGTCTAGCATCTATCTAGCTCATTACAAGGTTGAGCAGTACTAGGTGAACTGAAAAGGACCAAAAAGGGCTCACAAGACCTAAAAAAATTCATTGACTCTTCCTTTAAAATGAGTGTTCAGCATTTTATCTGAGTTCCAAGTCAAGCTTACTACAGAAACCAGGAGACATTCATGGTCTATGAATACTAGTGAAAAACAAGCCTTATCAGAAGATAAGAGTTTTAGTGGCTGACCATTTTGGAAAGTTTTATTTCTAAGAAAGTTTTATTTCTATGCATGGTTGAAGAGTTTTAGGACTGCGCAGTTATATTGTTTATTAATATACTGTTGATGAGCAATGAAAAGACAGAATTCACAGTGCCATTATAAATTCACCTGCCATTTAAAGAGATCAAATTTAATATTTCAGTCTTAGACATGTTGCTGCTTTAGTGTGATGCCAGAACATGCCACTGGACAAAATCAGACTGTAGACTACATGGACTGTAGAAAATTGCATCTCCTGAAACAAGAAAGCAATGAGGATTGATTTTCCATGTCCTTCTGACAAAACACAGAATAACTACACAGTGCTTATTACCCCTCTTTGCTGTAAAGCAAAGTGTGGTTGGTCAAGAGTCCTCCATCCGAGGCAGGCTTCCACCAACAAGTAAATGTTTCTTTTTCAGGAGAACGGCACTTTATTATTGTAGGCTTTTCAGGAGGTAACCGTTCTGTAAGAGATAAAGAAATTAACCAATTAGTACGTTTAATACATTAGGTCCACCTTGAATTTGTAAAACAATGTCAAGCAGAGAACAGGAAAATATGAAAAAAGAAAAAGTTTTGCTTCACAGTAGTGCAGGAAAGGAAGAACCATTTGATGCTTAGGGCAATAACATAGGGTAAATCATAAGGAATGTTGAAATTGGGTCACAGCAGACTCTATGAAATTATTTAAAATACACTCTATTATTCAATCTACTTTCTATAGTGTTCTGGGATAGATTATTTCTTTTCAGTAGCTGGTATAGAGCTGTGGTTTGGATACAGCATGAGAATAATTTTCATAGTACAGGGATACTTTAAGTTATGTTTATCCTGAGCCAAGAGCCTCTTTTTATCTCCTGCTCTGTCAGTGAAAAGGTGCTAAACAGAAGAAAAAGTTGGAGAGAATATAGGACAGGTGATCTGACTAAAGGGACACTCTACTCCACAGAACATCATCTCCAGCATACAAATTTGGGAGTTACCTGGAACCAGCACCCATCAGGATTCAGAAATGGAATCTGGCATTGATCAGCATTATCCTTTTTATCCATTTACCCTTTTTATCACCAATCATCAATCATCATCATCATCTACAATTGTTATTATTATCACATTTTACTTTGTTTTAATTATTGAACTGTTCTTATCCCAACCCACAGATTTTACCTTTGATTCTTCCCCTCATTCCACCATGGTGGCATATGAGTGAGCAGCCACGTGATGGTTTGTTGCCATCTGGGCTTAAACCACTATATACAAAAACATTTTTTTTTTCTCAAAAGGGGTGTTCTAAGATGATTCTGTTTGTTTGAAGGGTATTCTGTTATTTTCTTTTGCTTTTAGGCAAAAAAGAAGAATGTAAATGTTTGTCAATTTGTTTTTGTTCTTGCCAGTAATTTTCTTCTGAAGTACTCAAAATATACAAAGAAGCAGCTCTCATATTACGCTGTAATGTTGTTATGCTCAGTACTCAGACTGCTTGCATGATTGCTCCCGATCAAGTATTTATAGTCTCAAGAACAGCACTTAAGAGTTGGGCGGAGAAAAATGCTTAAATTTTGAATAGGATGATGCTTGTCAAAACCCAGAAGTGACTGAAACTTTTGCAGTTATATATTGTGGCAAAAATATGGTCCTATTACATCAATAATATATATTTTCTACTATGTACAGCAGAGACATTGATTTTTCAAATTTCTAATTGCCTTAGGCACATCTGAAAATGGGACATTCAAAAAATATTTTCCTATTAGCAGTACTTCAACAATCTCCAAGTCAAATAATGAATAATACAACTAGTAACTAAAGAAGTTTTGAGACAAGTTGGCTATAGTGTCTGGCAGCAAGAGATGATATAATACAAATTTAGTGTGTCTTCTCAAATTCAATAAAACACAGATAGTGACTTCCATGTGATAGTACCTGTAAGTGTCATGCTCTGTTATCAGTGCTTGCAGTCCAGGCTCTTATAGAAAAAACATTACCTGATATTTATAGCTACAGATAAAATCAACATGATTTTTAAATAAAGGGAGAGGAACAATAAATTATTTAGGCATGCCTGTATCAGAAGTGACTTCCTAGTAAATCCTACCTTGTTTATGATAGCCAGTTTCAGCAGAAGATCCTGACCGGACCAACAAGATTAAGAAAGCAATTACACAGAAAGTATAATAAAATGCACTGGACACTACAAAGCATCCCTGTGAGAGGCCAGGTTTCCAGCACTGGCATACAGGCAGCTCCACAGCATTGAACCTGCTACAATTTAAAAGCAATTTACAGAGCAGCAATCATCCACTCACCTTTAGGGATCTGAATGCTTCTTTCTGAGCTCCACTCGCTCCACTCTCCGAGGTCTAACATGCAGCGAACCTGAACAACATACTTCACCCCAGCTTGCAGGCTGGTCACCTCGTAGTGCGTCTGCGTTCCTACAGACACTGTCTGGAAAAGAAAATGGACTGGGAAAATAATAAAGAATTGGACCACTTCAACAAACAAACCATGAAGGAACAGGCGTGAGTTACTGACTTCTGAAAGTCAGGGATTTAAGTGGGGTATTTATAAGATATTAATTACAAAGAAGCAAAAGTAGTGATTTAACAGAAAAAAAAATCACTGCTGATTCTGATATTCAAGAGCATATTGAACATATAGACTTGCTTGTACTCCATCATATCCACAATGCAAGGAGCATTACAAGTAGTCCAGCTCACATATATATCCCCCCACTGAAATTCTTCTCAGTGGCTTTAAGTGACTTTCTCAGACCCTTCTAATTTCTCCTCAGAACTATTTCAAAATGCACAACATTCTACATCATTAAAACATCAACAGGGTAGGCAGCATTGAGGACACATGAGGACACAAACTTTAAGACATTTTGTCCTGAAAACTCAGCTGTAGCAGTACTGAAGTTGAGTCCTAGAAATATGGAAACAGGTGGAGAATGTCAATGCAAATGGTTAAATGTGAGTAAGCCACAACAGAATTTCTGAGGGGCAGGTTGCCTCCAACTGGGTTATCATACCTAAATATATATACCTATATATAACTGGGTTTTGTCATACATAACATTAGGATGATTATGTAAATATGTTGAATTTCACGTCTCTACAGACCGCTCCAGTATTTTTCTTTCTTTAATCATATGTGGTGCATTCATTTTTCTATTCTTACACAAACTAACATTTTTATAGGACCAATTAAACTGAGACAAGAGAATTCACTGGATGGAGCATTTTATAAAATAAATATGTTTTTCCCTTACCTCCCATTCTTCCTTTTCCTCAGACTTTAGTCGTAGCTCATAGTGATATACAAGTAAATTAGACCTGGCATCAGCTAAGGGGGGTGGAGACCATTTTGCCCAAAGGTATGACATGTTAGCAGATGTGTTCGTTTCTAGAGAGAGGTTCACAGGAGCATCTGGCTGAACTGTATAAATGAATGAAAAGTTTAAGTGCCATTAAAGTGCCATTTAATTTTCTCTCAGAAAAGACACCTCCTTTATGGTTTTGTATCTTATCATATTAATTTCAGATAATTCAACACTGTAAAAGAATAATGAAGAAGCCTTTTAGTTTTCCTTTCTCCTTAATGATTTTATTTAGCTCCTGATTTCCAACAGTATCAGCAAATCTTAAGCTTTACTCTGAATTTGTAGGGCTAAGGAAGTACAAATCCAAATTTCATAAGGCCATTCTTGCAAAACTAGAATGTCAGCCAGAAAAACCTAAGTATATTATAATTAAAATGATGTATTATGTGTGTGCAGAAAATAGAATGGAGTCAGGAATATAAAATACTACAAAAGGCCTGTATAATGCTCAGGTAGTTATTTTTATCCTTCCAAGACTGCACTGTCAGCAGTCAAAAAGATTTTTACATTTGAAATATTAGGTAGCTTAACCTAATTTGAAATTTTTATAATCTACATTGGGTCGAATTAAAACACTGCAGAAAACTAGAAACTGAAGCAAATTTTTCAACTGAAGTTAAATTTTTTACATATTCACACATGACATTCCTAATATCAAGTATATAGTTACTAAATCTATAATTAAAACACAACTTTCACATAAATTTAACATGCATATTTTAGATTATCTGTAAACAAACACTTCTCAATAGCAAGTTTCAAATCATGAAGAAAGAAGTCTTTTACCACTACCTGTTCTGAGATTAAAAACTGCACACATCTCCAACTAGTTTGTTTTCCATTTTATTCTTTGATTTTACCTATGGAAGTTATATCCACATGCTGAGGATCTGAGCTGTTACTTCCAATCTCATTTGTTGCCATTACAGTGATAATATATGTTGTCCAGGGATTAGTGTGGTTTTTATCGAAGTAGCAGGAATTTGGACCTGATGTTAGGTAGTCTGGACATTCATAGATTTTTTCTTCACTGAAACAAAATGATTTTAAAATTTAGGAAGTGAAGCAAAGTAGATAATATTCTAGTAATGGACTAGGTTCAGCAGAGAAATTGGAAATGTTTGTATATATATATATATATAAAATCACACATATAATTTATATAAATATATAAAATAAATTTATTTATTTCTAAATATAAAATATATAAAATGTATAAATTTATATTATATATGTCTATAATCCCATCTCTTGGAAAAATTTTGATATATGTCAAATACTGTTACCATAAATGGTTAATTGATACTTTTACTGCAGTTGTTTTGATTAATGCTTTCACACCCTTTTTATATGTAGGAATAAATCAACAAAAGAATAGAAACAGAAATTTCCAGAGACAGAACAAAGAAGTTTTAACAATATTTATAAGCAAGTAAGAGGGAAATGAAAAACATTTACTTCAATTAGGTAAGTTGCTAAATATCTTTGCATATTACCCCTAGAAACTATGGGCCCTATGGCAGAGAGCTCTTTTACTGATTAGTTTGTTTCCAGCAAGGTCAGAGAATCACTTAGTTTGGAAAAGATGTCTAAAAAGATCTCTAAGATGTCAAGTCAAGCTTTGACCACCTTGTCAATCAGACCATAGCACCCAGTGCCATGTCCAATCGTTTCTCAAACACCTCCAAGAACAGTGACTCCACCACCTCCCTGGACAGTCCATTCCAATGCTTACCCGTCCTTTCAATGAAGAAATTCTTCCTGAGGTCCAACCTGAACCTCTTCCAGTGCAGGGTGAGGGAGTTTCCTCTTGTCCTGTCACTATGCCCTGAGAGCAGAGACTGACCCACACGTGAGTACAGCCTCCTGCCAGGGAGCTGTGAGTGATAAGTGCCCCCTGAGCCTCCTCCAGGATAAACACCCCCGGCTCCCTCAGCTGCTTCTCACAGGACTTGTCCTCTAGACCCTTCCCCAGCTCTGTTCCCCGTCTCTGGACTCACTCCAGCACCTCAGGGTCTTTCTTGCAGTGAGGGGCCCAAAACTGAGCCCAGGATTTGGGTGTGGGCTCCCCAGTGCTTGGTAATGCACAAGCTCCTTGGCAGGGTCCAAGGGCCCCACCTGCCCTCACTGCCCCTACCCAGCCCCTCCTGCACTAGCTGAGTCCCAGGTCCCCAGTTCAGCTGGTCTCCAGCTCCACACAGCCCTGCCTTTCCAGCCCAACCCATGAGCTGCTGTCCTGGCCCAGCCTGGCCCCAGCCTGTCCCTGTCCCCAAGGCAATGAGCAATGCCCAGGGCTGGGCTGTCCCGCTCCTGCCCTGCTCCAAGCTCTGATGGGAGCGGCGGGGTGATGGGAGACCTGCTGCCCTGTGGTGCCTTCATGCTCCAGTGCTCAGAGGAGACCCTGTTCAGCTGAAAGCTGTGTGCTTCCCAAAAAGGTGGGCAAACAGGCCCTTGCTCCTAGCACATGTTCAGACAAGAGGGATTTTTTGGTAGATGAGTTTCAGGAGGGACAGGCTGAATGTTTGGGGCTGTCAGTGGTGAAGTTTTCTTGAAACAAGGGAACCCATGGATCTCATGCAGCCCTTGTTGTCTATCTGAGGTCAAAATGGAATCATAAAAGCAACTTTACAAATTAATGTTGTCATTCTCTTGGTCTGTCATAACCATCACTTGATCACCTAGAGAGTACATATGCACCACTTGTTACCTGTCCTTGCTGTAGAACAGGGTGTAATTGTTAGGAAGTCCTCCATCTGAGCCAGGCTTCCACCAACATGAAAAAGTTTCCTTTTCTAGAGAACGACATCTTATGATCTTAGGTTTTCCAGGGTATGTTTGACCTAGGGAAGTACAAAAACACAACTAGTTAAATTGGAAGTGGGCAATGCTTTTGGATGCTATCGTTGAATGAGAAGTCAACCAAGCAGTCCTCTTTTGAAGACAATAAAATTACATAAAACTGGACTGAATTGGGCAAATAACTCTGTCTGGGAAAAGGAGCAGTATTCTCAGAAAAGTAGATACATTTTACCTCAAACTTCTAAAATAGCTAGTAGAATTATTTTGATTTTTAGCATGAACATTTATTTTTTACCTAAACTCAAAGTGGTATATTTACCTCCAAATTAAACTATGAAGATGCGAAATAAATACATGACCTTTAGGGTTCATTCCCATAATCATTAAAATTGTTTATCTTCAGATAATTTTAAGATTGAATTTCACCTGCAAAAGAACTGAAATAGCATTCTTTGTGCATATTTGGGGTAAATTATAGGTCAGACAATTATAAAAAGAAGAAAATCAATGGGCTAGATGACAACCTGAATGTATTCATTATTTATTCAAATATTCCCTGTCAAGCCAAATACATTTAAAAATATTTCTTGTTAAGACTATTCTTATTAACTTAAACCAAGAACACAGACCATACATTTACATTCATTTTAAAACAACAAGCATGTGACCTTTTAACTAAAGCTTATCTTTATTTCATTAAAGTTCTGCGTAATTATCTCTAATAGTGTAACTATTCATATGCTAACTCCCAAGAACGTGACAGGCATAAAGTGAATATAGGGGTGGAGTAAGTGCCTTCCAGTATTGCCACCAAACAATCCTTAAATTAATAGTATAGAAAGAAAAGACAATCCAGCCATTTTCAAAATTGCCATACCGAACTTCAGAAGGAAGTAATTTAAGTAGATACATGCTTCAGTGGTGGTCAGGATAGATTGGGTAAAGCCTCAGACTTTCCTAAGAGAAAGTGTCTTAAGGAAAAAACAAGTGTTTCAGGAGGTGTTGTACCTACCAGCCAGACCTACTGTAGTCAGAGCCAGCTGCAAAATTATTTGAGCTGAAGAAATGAATCTCTGTTTCATGATGCCTGTCTCTCCTCGGGAGGAAGTATCAGATCAAGGGCTCACTGAAAAACACGCCATCATGCAACAGTCAGTAACAATGCTCAGCATGAACTGCGTATCGCTTGACTTGATCAAAGTCCTTTTTGAATTGCAGCTAATTGATTCTTGTTCTCTCTCAAAAAGGTGAGGCAACAACAGTTCCACTTGGAAGCTGAAAACCTGAATCTCAGAGAAGCAGGTAGGTCTTCCCAGAGCTCTTTGAATGGTTGGCAGTGCTAGGGTTACAATTTCCTAGCATTAGCAAATCTTGCATATTTCCTTGGCATCTTGGGATACTGGGTTCTTATCTTAGAATTCTAACTTCTAGATTAATTAATTAACCTAAGAAACCAGACTTTTAGCAACAAAAATATACTTCTACCCCTACTGATCCAAAGAAGAGGTCAACATACTTGAACTCTGAAAGTCCTGGGAACAGAAGTAAATGCAAGAGGTCCAACGTTTAATTAGAAGTTTATGAATTTTGATCCAATCTCAAAACTTTTCAATATATGGGACTGTCAATGTTGAATTAATTGAATTCACTTGAGCTGAGGAATGCTACACTTTCAGTGCATTCAACCGGTTGTTTTTACAGCATTTGATTTTGTAGTAAATCTCAGCTGACATACAGACGCGTGAGTGGTCACCAGCTGGGACCAAGACTCAGCCCCTGCAGTGGGCTCACACCACTAGATGTCCTCCGAATTCAGGTTACAGCTCTGGGTGCTCTGGAGTCCCTGTTGCTGCTAAATCTGTTTAGCCTGAAGAAAAGACATAACGACTTAAAGCAAACCTGCTTCTCCCATCAGTATGCTCAGTGCTTGGAGAAGGCAGCAGTCAGCTATTGGAGTCTCTGCAGCCAACCTCACTCTTTGAAACTTAAAAAGAACAATTTACTATCAAAGTAGGGAGCTCGTTATCTCAGCTTTCCACTCCTACCCCTAGCACATTCACAGGTACTTGTCTGCTTGCAACCCATTCCATATAGCACAGCATGGGAACAACTGTGTCCTTGGTGAGGAAAAATCCTTCATGGTTTATCAGATGACTCAATTTTCAGTATGCAATTCATTTTCCACATCAAGAAACTATAATACATCATCACACAAACGTTTTTCAATTGCAAAGCCAAGTGAAGTATCAGTTAATGCAGCTAAGTCTAAAACATGTTTACTTAGGATAATGTGGAAGAGAACAACAGTTGGCTACATTCCCATATGCCACTTCTGAATATCCAGTCATGTTTCAGGCGTGTGACTGAGCTACAGGCTGGAAAATTGCATCTGGGTTAGTTTTAAACTCACTCAGAGCATTTTGTGCATACACAGTGAAGAGAGAACAACTTAAATATAAATTCCAGTTTGGTGTAAACACATGCAGTCTTTATTACTGTAAACAAATGATAGGCACAAGCACCAGTGTTTGACTTCAGAAATTAGCCAAAAACTTATATAATGAGGTTATATAATGAGCAACACAGATGACTCTTCTCATAAAAAGCACATTTTTCTCAGGTGAAATAATGAAACTACAAACAGTAACTACTTCATGTATATATGATAGTATTTCCAATATTTTATTACTTCTAAAGATAGTTGGAACATTAGCAAAACACTGTACTTTCAAGATAAGATTCATACAGATAAACACCTAATACCATGATTATTTTTTCTCTTTTCTATGTGAAGAATTGATAGAAAGAGAAACTGATTACATTGACTGAAAGAATGAAATATTTTAATACAACAAAAGAGAGACATCATTAAGAAGGATATTTATTAGAGCACTCTTCAGGGAAAATAGGTGATTTTGTAAACTAAAGACATAAAGAATCAAATTAATAGCAAGCGGAAGAAATTAATGCATTTAAACAAAAGTGTTTTTCCTCTGGTGCTTTTGAAAATGAGATGATTGTGAACCACTTCTGTAATATGGCTGTGCGAATGAACAAAAGTGATACAAAGAAGGAATATGGACCTATCAGTGCCACAGACTAAACTCTGTCTATGGTTCTGGTAACCTACACTTGGGAAAGAAAAAAACAAACAGATTTTAGAACATAGCTACAAACATGACACAGAGACAGTCTCATGATGGTGATTTAAATAATTGGCTTTGTACTCCATGCAAGTGGTTGTCATCTGCAAACATAGGAGATAAACATGAAAAGAGGGTAAAATAAGAATGAAAAAGAGGTGTAAAATAAGAATGTTTCCACAGTTGCTTGCTATTCAGTATTTGTGACTCAAACAGGGCTTAAAAGTCTTGTGTAGATGTCTTTTTTTTTTTTAAAGACTTGCTTAATAAAAAGGCAATACTCATTTTGTCATAACTGTATCTAAAGTGCATCTTCCCTATCTATGACATGAAAATGTTTTCATAAAAGGGTAATTAGCATTATTGAAGATGCTATGAGGTAACGTCTCTCTTTTAGGACTGAATGCATCCTTTTATAAGGGATACAGTGGACATTGATTTGCCATAATGTCATCCAAAACCAAGACTTGAGTAACTCATAATTAAAAGATCATATGCCTGCTTTTGAAAATCTTGATTTAATTCCAACCAAGTTATTGCATTCTGACATTCTATGTGAATTTCTCCCTTTTAACACAGCTGTTAGATAGTATTCAACAGCTGCACATCACATGCCAGAATACAGTGCTTCCTGATGGAAGTGGAAACTATTACTGGTGTTTCAGAATGCACAGTTAGATATTCCTGTAATATAATTCTGCCCTGGAATTAATAATATAATGAAACTGTAAATTTGAAAACTGTGCTGGCATGCTACTACATGAAGATGAAAGCTAAACACCAATACTTAAAACAGGTGCTGTGAAGCAGAATTGGGTGAAATATGTCCTTGTCCTAATTGACTTTTAGTTCCTGCATTCTTTTCTTTCTTTCTTTCTTGGCTCTGCTGATGGATAAACTTCTTGAGATTGACAGAGAAGTCTTTACTCAGTTCTGCACAGATGGAAAAATTGTCTATCTACAATGTTTTCAGGCTTGCAGGAACAGGAACAACTGTGTATCAGCCACTGGCAATGACATTATGTGCAGCACAAGTTCTGCTTCTGTGGCTTAAGAAATCAAAAGCCAAAAGTACTTTACCAATCTCTACTGAAAAAGTTTGACATTTCCATTAGTCATGATCATAAACAATGTTCATCTTTCAGGCCTCGGGAAAGGCATTTTAAGGAGCTCTCAAAACACCGTCGGTCATTACCATTTGAAAGGCTGAACTACAGCTGTATGAAACCAAATACTAAAAAGGAACTTAATAAAGCAAAAATGTGACAGTCTGTTAGACCATCCAGAACATTCAGCTGTACTGTGGACATGGCCAGAGTCTGCACTCCCACACAGAGGTGACAAATGCCAACAGGGATGCATGTTCCCAGCCATGGCCTGAACATCTTGGCCAGATGTGTCTCTGACTGACAGTGATGGTTGGGATTATACTGCAAATTTAAAAGCTGTAGATGTGTAGTGCAACCAGAGTTCTGCTTTTCCCCTCTGAATGAGCCCTAATTGGATGTCTCTGAATCCCTCAGGCACCCAGTACTGCCTTCATGGTGATGTACAGGCTCCAGAGAAGATAAGAAGTATGTCTATGATCTGAATTTCTTGTGACTGATTGCAGCTGGCAACTTCAAGCATGTAGGTTCTGTGGTGCTCTTTCTGAGGAAGACGAATATCTGCTGCTGACCATGAACCTAGATATTCAGTTAATTTATTGGGACTAAGGACACATGTTTCTGTGTTGCATAAACTGGGAGCAGTGGCAAGGACTTTTAGATTCCACCTGAAAAGCCTAATAAGGGCTTATAATACATTTTTACAAAGTTTCCCTCCTAAGTTACCTCATAACAGCCCTCGGGCAGTCCTTCCTGTGATTAGCAGTCAAGATGTGATGATGAACTAAACAAATTTCCTCAGCCATGGAGACATCTTCCTCAGTCTGAAAACTTGGGTCAATTTTGAAAAAGGAAAATCACAAACTCCCAGACTTTTGAAAATAGTTTAGACCCTTACATCTCCATCACAGTATTTATGCTCTTAATTTGTATTGATTTTACAGAACTGAGCCTGAAATTTTCTTAAGAACTCTCACTACCTAAACTGAAAAAAAAAAAAAAAAAAAAAAAAGCCAAGAGAAGAAGAAATTACCATTATTCCTGCTTTACAGATAGGGAACCAAGGTAAAGAATACCCAAAAGATTCATAGTAGAAATGTAGAAATGTAACAAAAGCTAAAGCCTGATCATTTTCTACCATTTTTCTTTTCTTCTCTAAATAGCACCTCTACTGCCTTTGTTTTCCCACAAAAACAAAGCTAATGCTTTAGCTAACAGTAGTAATCTTACTCTACCAGTCTCACATCTCTGAATATTCCATTTTCTTCCCTTGTGGTTTGAATGTCTAGCTGTAATTTCAGGATTTATTTTTACAGCAATCTCTTACAGAAAAGAAACTAATAAAATCTAAAGAGTAAAATTTTAGAGACTGAAAGCTAGAATTTACATTAAAACTTGAAATATGATGTTCATTCATCTCTACCAACTGCCAAGCCCAACTCCACAATCACTATCTTTTTATGGTAATTTGAAGTATTTTTTATATAACGCATAGTCATAATGCATAAAATAAAATTTTCTACCTAGGGGATTCATGTAAGCTTTTCATTCCTCTCTTTCATGAATGTCAGATTACTCGAAAAGTTGAATAACAACAATTCCAAGGATAGTATATTACTGAAAGTATCACTGCTTTACTCCTAAAACTTAAAGAGAAAAAAAGGTCACTCTTTGTATTACCTGTTGTAGATACTGACATTCTAAGTAAATACACTTAAACATCAAGAGTGATACAGCCAGTGGTAAAATACTATGCACGCTTTCACTTATCTATTTCAAACAAAATTTTGTAGCAATGAGCTTCTGGTGCAGATTAAATTTACCCATAGACTGTGCTAGGCTACTTGGTTAAAGGCTAATCAACATCTGCACACGATGGGATAAAAACAGAGGCTGGGGAGGAACACTAGCAGCTTCCTCAGTGAAAACTGGGTGCAGGAACGAGCTGCACCTGACTACCAAAGCACACTCGGACCACTGTCCTCATGTGTAGCCCACCAAACAAATCCCCTTCCCCACTGACTCATTGACTGAAGGAGGCAGAACACTCATTAAGGGATGCAGTGGAAGAAAGGTTTTGGGAAGAAAAGGTTCAAGGTGGACCGGGGAGGAACAAGAATGGAAATAAGGGGAATAAACAGTTCAGTTCAGTGTAAACTGGTGGCTTGTTAGACTGAAACGAGTGCCTGATCACTGTAGTCTACCCTAGAATCTCATTAAATCTTATTTCTATCTCCTGTCTGGGTGGACTGTTCTGAGTGGTACCTTTGGAGGCCTGTGAGCTCTCAGTTGGATTAGCCAGTGAAAAAAGAGTCAGATTGCAAACCTCCAGATTCAAATGCAGATCCCACACAGCTGAGGAGAGCAAGAGAACCTGGGGCCAGCTGCTGGGTCAGCTAAACATCTAAAAGTAGCTACTGGAGCAATCAATTTCTTAATTGCAAATGCACACACATATATGTAGATCTATGTGTTAGGGCATTGTGGATGTGCATGGCCCCTGTGCAGGTTTTGTGCCCGTGTACCCACCCACTGGGAGCAAGTGCTCAGCTTTGGTACAGGCAGAAACTGAGGTTAGGGACTGAGAGCAGCCTCACATCTATGGCCTGACTGATTGAGCTGACTCTAGCACACTGAAATGCAGTGTTTTACCAAAAAAACCTTTGTTTAACTACCTGCTCTCTGCCATCCACTCCAAATACAATATTCTGTGAAGAAAGAATTTAGATGGGCAGCTTATCTGCCAGGGTAATAAAAGCTACTTATACATTCAGTAATTAACTTTGAAAGCACTAACTTCATCACTGTTTTTCTAACAAAATCAGTCTGTAAATAATTGGAAACAAAATAGATTATTTTCTAATTAAAAATATGAAAAGTCTGTATCTGCCTGAGACCAGGTGGGAAGATGTATAACTCAGTTACCAGAGTATTCTTTTGTTTGGCTCCATTTCAGTAAAGCTAATAAGAGCAATAAAAATACCATGAAGTTATTTGGCAGCTGGACATTATGCCATTACAGAGGAGCACATTTAACTGAGGGCGATAAATGGGGTTTTTTATGTGCATATTTAAAAGGGTATCAATAATGTGCAGCCAAATATGGCAGAAATAATGTTTGCAGTTACTCAGCCACGAAATAAGGTGAAATGTAGTTTAAAGATAGAGTTCAATACATGGTTCCTGCTTTAGAGAGGACAGAAATCTGTGTGAGAATGTGCATGCTGGGAACACTGACTCAAGATAGGCTAAATAGAACCTTCTACTGCTTGGTACTACATCAAAACATACAATTCTATCCTTCCACCAAATTTTATTCTGCTTTCATTATTTTCTTTGTCAGGAAGTGATATTATGAGCTTGAGGCACGTGCCTACATAATGTGACCGACAAAATGTGTTTTTTACTGAAGTTGAAACAGTGCCATAAGCACTGGCTTCATCATATCACTGATTGGAAAGGATCACAATAGAGCAAACCTTAACTTCTGCTGTAACCAGACCCGTGACTCTCATCCAAGTATTTCTACATCAAACAATCATTATTCAAACCATGTTTATTGTGATAGTCCTGAGAACAAAGACAGAATGCTGCTGTCTTAGGTACTGTACAAAGAAGAGTTCCTCCTCTTAAGAACTGAAAATATAAGTAGTCAATTAATAATAAAGTGCGGATAAAAGGGATCTAAAAAGCAGGTCAAGTTTGCATATTTTTGGGTTGAGATTATTTTATTAGTAAAAATAATATTCAAAATAATATTAAAAATAAAATTCAAAATATCCTATAAACTGAAAACTGCCTATGATGGGTCAGTTTTAGAAAATTAATTTCAGAATGTCACAAATTTTTTTTCAAGCAAGTCAATAAATGAAAATTTTCAAAATTCCAAAATGATCAAGTATCACCAAATAACATAAAGCATTTTGTTTTGCAGTTTTCCAGTAGAATATTTTCTGAAATCTAATCAAGTATTTGTAGGTTTTCTGATTTTCCAATTAAATCATGTTATGATGAAAAATTTCTGATAAATTTTAATTATACACAGAATTTCAATGAGTAATGAAGTGGCATGAAAATCTTGTTATTTTGACATTTCTGGGGGAAGATGCTGGTGAAGAGGTGAGGAGGTTTATTGCAGAGAGACAAAAATTATGAATACTTTAGAGAAAGCAAAAGAACAGGATTTTTAATGTAGTGAAGGGAACACAGTTATGGACATAAGTGTGAGAGATTAGTGGGAATAAGACAATGAGGAATGACACGGAAGTGGGAAAGGGGAAATAATCTGTTGGGAACAGGCAGCAGAAGGTCAGATGAAGCTGCAATTTTGAAAGTATTCCATGATCCTGTGTGAGTTGCAAAGCTCCACTGGATGCTGACCCCCAATAGCCCTTTCTTGGTGAACTCAGGCTGTGGGTTGGATGGAGGAGAAGCATCTCCTGCATCCTAGTACCTGCAAGCATCAGTGGGGCAATGCTGAAAAAAGCTGTGACCATGGCTCTATTTATTCCCTTCTAGTGGGACAGCCCATTTTGGCTGGGTTAGGGTCTGGAGTCTGTCTTCAAAATTTTATGACTGTGGTGAGACTGAAAGAAAGAACCTGGCTGCAGGGGGGTGAATTTTCTTCTTCAATCACAAAGGTACTTAGCAATTAACAGTACTAATAGCAGCACTAGAGAATAACAATTGTTTTCTGTTTTAGTGTTCTCTTTTCCAGGAGGTCCTCGGTAAGAGGTTGTAAAAATAACTGTTTCTTTGTGTTTTTCTGAGACTTATTGTATACTTACATTTGAATTGTTTAAGTGACTATAGAGTTATTCTGTGAAAGAGCACAATTACCAAAAACTACTACTACTACAATCAAACTTATAAAACCACTCAATGTCCTATTATTTGTGATCATGAACATTTCTCAAACATTCTCTAAGCTTTAAACTTGCTGGTAAAAGAGCTTTGTAGTTGCATGATAAAGGCCACCATTGATGCCATGTACAATTGAGTGGCACATTGGTTAGCTAAAGGAATGAAATAATGTTACCCTGGTAAATCTAAACCCAATTATTTAAGAGAAGTTGCTGACAATAATGGGCACACAACAATAGTAAACCTTCACCCTTCAGTGTGCTGAACTTAAAATAATTATCTTTTGTCACTCTTAAAGCATTATACCTTTAATACTGAAATATGTGGATATACAGAGAGGTATCTTTATCATGCCTAGATCTAATCTTGGTGGCATTATATGGATTTACTTGGGTACCTAACTTCTGACTAGACTTGTGTCTAAACACATTTTATAAATGGATTATTCTCTACAGGGGTTTATCGCTAATGTCAGTAAAAAATACACAGTATCCTCATGAGGAGAGTCTTTATACAGAAACTTGAATGTTCAAGCTACTGTGAACTCTCCTACATGCTAAACCAGTAAAAACTAGTAATAGTATCGACACAGCTCTGTCACAACCCTGTTAAGTCCTATATAGATTGTCATCTCCCAGGCTTAAAAAAAAAAAAAAAAAAAGTTTAGCAGTGGAAGAAGGCTGTCATTCCTAAAAGCTGCAGTATGCATTCTGAGGGAATTGGATTCAGCCTTTGATCATGAGTACAAATTTCCCTTATGGTTTCTTCACAACGAATATATAAACTGAGTGAAGTATAGCACTAACCTGCTCTACTCCCCGTCTTCAACTCAGGTTGCTAAACTTTGGAGATTCTCAGCTATGGTGCATTGTGGCTTAGACTTTTTTCTGTGTTTTGAAGAATAAGGAAATGACTTGGAGGCTGAGGCCGCAGACTGTGAGATTTTAATGCACTTGTTTACAGAATAACGACTAACACTGCTATCTCTGAAGGTTAAAGGTAAATTCATTAGTGAATTCATTCATTAACCCATTCATTCATTAACTCATTACTAGCTCAGCTCCTTAGGAACTGCAATGACACCACTGTGTCCTATTGATAAATGGCAATATTTGGATCTCCAACCATAAGTTAGCATGTGTCAAGAATCTATTTGAAGAAATTAATTTTGCTAAGAAAGAGGAAGCTTCATGGTGCAGCAAAAGCAAAACTTAGTTTCACAAATAACTAGCTATGGGATGTTAGTTTTCAGACTATGGATAGTGTTTAGTTTTAGACAAACAAATGCTTCTCTCTTCCCTCTGTATCAAAAAATGTGCCCAACTAGATTAACATGAATGTAGCAGCTTGCCCAGCTCCTCTTTGGAATTTGCACACTTGATTAAATAATGAAGAAATAGCTACTTTACCATTTGGAGAAGAAAATATTTCAAAGATTAAAAAATATATTCTACACTAGTCCAAAATCTATTTTCTTCAGTACTTGTCTGCTGTTTGGTAAAAAAAAAGAAAAAAATGAAGAAATTTTGGCTACAGCATGTATCAATGCATCAAGCTACACTTGGTTTTTTTCAGCAAATATTCTTGGTTCACTGTGTATTATATAGCTTCAGTGGCTGTGAAATTTTTTATTTGCACAAAGTCTCAGATTGGACCTACGGTGTGTACAGTAATTACCAAGTTTTATAGCCCTTATTACACAGTGTAATGGCTTAACCTTGGAACATGGAGTCAATGCTGGCATCCTCTGTCTTTGAAATGGCATGCTTCTTCAAGATTATAAATCCACATTCAGCCTAGGGGCCAAAGGGGAAGGTGGGAAGGAGGTATTGGTGTGATCCTTTCAGAGCTAATTACAAGCAAAACCATCTGATTTTTACCTGAAAGAAACTGAAACCAAAATTAAAAAGTTTCAATAACAGCAGGTAGACAAAGATTAATTTTTTATGCCCAAGCATCTGAAATATCAGGCCTGCATCTTTTAATCCTACAAAGGCTACTCACAAAGTCATAATGTTCCCCCCGCCTCCAAATTTGAATATCTGAAATAGCAGTGACATTTATTTTAGAAATATTTCATATCTACAAGGAATCAAAGAAAAGGCATAAGCATCAGAAACATTCATGCTTGCCCTCTGCAGTGTGAACTTAATGGTACATTGCAGCAAACCAGGAAATTTTATTAAGAACTGAAATAATTTTAATCATGGTAATTTAGATCACTAGAAATCAATTATTAGCCTCTATAATTACCATCAACCCATTTTCATATCCCAACACAATCAACTTTAATTTTTAGGTTTTTTTGTAGACACCCAGTTACCCAATCATATTTCAAATGGTAAAAACATTAATTTTGTGTGTAATCCACTATTTTTCTTCCACAGTCCCTGGAATAAAAACCTTATGCTGACATTTGTGAAATGGCAGGAGGAAAAATGCTGAAACTGTGGGTATTACTTTAGGTAATAACAGCAAGGCTTTTAAATTCTTGCTTGCATAAAGGCTGACCTTCTCTGTTGATATAAAAGTAATTTCTATTGAGACTTGGATCCACCCTTCAATTCATTATTGTTACCTGAATTTTTTCAAGTTACTTTTTCAATTATGCCTTTTTGTTCATATGTCTGAATCTGCTTGGCATCATGCTATGTAAAATTTGAAGGGAAAAATCACTGAAGACTAACACAGTCATGTTTTAAATTCCTCTTTTAATATAACCTTTGGTTTGCCCCATTGACAATATGTTAAATATATGGTCTGACACTGTTAAAATCCTGGCACCAGACTTTCAAGACTTTTTTTTTAAACTGAGCATGGTAGAAACCTTGAGCCAAAACCATTCTGGTTTCTGTTTTCCTTGAGATCTGCTTTTACTTGAAATCTGGGCTTCCTACACATGGTCACACTTCTGACAAGGCTGTCAATAAACCAGTCTTGGATGAAGAACACCAGCACACAGAACAAAACAGATGTGAAGCAGCTCAGGAAAGATCTCTGAGATCATCAAGTCCAACCTGTGACTGATCTCCACCTTGTCAACCAGCCCATAGTCCTGTATGCCATGTCCAGTAATTTCTTGAGTAAATTCAGCACCTCTTGAGCAGCCTGTTCCAATATTCAACAACTCTTCCCAGGAAGAAATTCTTCCTGATGTCCATCCTGGACCTCCACTGGCACAACCTGGGACAATTTCACCTTGTCCTGTCACTTGTCCTGCCTAGGAAAAGAGGCTGTCCCCCACCTGGCTACCCTCACCTTTCAGGGAGTTGTGGAGAGTGATAAGGCCCCCCTTGACCTTCCTCCAGGATGAACACCTCAGACACTCTTCACAGGATTTACTCTCTAGACTCTTCACTGACTTGGTTGCTCTCCTCTGGACTTGAACTCATGGAATATACTAAGGTCCTAAGAACCAGCCACAAAAGTGCATAGAAGAGGCAATTTTCCTTGTGCCCTACAGAGTTTTGTCCCTCAGGTGCAGCTGAGAGAGAGTAGGGAACTCAGTTTGCAAAGCTGCTGTCTGAATGAAGAACAGGTTTTCAGGTTACCTCAAGATGGTCTTTCAATACACAAAATGACAATAGAAGCTTAAGAGGGCAAATCTGTTGCAGGCAGTATGGATGGGTAATTGAGGCATTTTGAAATCTTTAGATGTAAACATACATTTCAAAAATAAGTAGACCAAGTAAGACACGGAATTCCATTGGGTTGGAATTCCATTTTTCTGGTTTTTAAACTCAGTTTTCCTAAACCTCATTTTTACTTCATTTTCTGAGTCCCATCTACATTCAGACATTTGTGTAGCTATGTTCTATATTGTATGTTGATTGGTACAAAAATTATTAACTCTTCAACAATATAGATCAATTATTCTTCAAAGAAAAATGCTGCTGAGTAACAAACACAATAAGAATATTTTCAGTTCAACAGCTACCTCTCTGGTGATCTTAAACTGCTTCAGAAGCCTACAGCCTACCTCAATTCTCTATTCTGGACCACAGTGTGAATTCCTCTGGATGCACAGACATCCAAAATCATGCAGATTGAGAGTCAGCCACAGGCGTAAAGATCTGAACACTCAGCACTAACCCCACATACAGATTTGTTGCTGCCCTCCGAGGAAGTTGAAAGTGCAGTCAGAATGATACATTACCCTATCCAGATAAGAGCAGGAAAATTTGGAAGGTTAAATAAACACAGCAACATTTAGCCACTGCTCATAGCCCACTTAGTCTTTGATATGAAAAAGAAATCAAGGTGACAGTTCCTTCAGCAGAGATTTCTCTAACATTCTTCCTCCACAGATGAAAAAGGACAGTGGTTCTGCAAGTTGTTGATGCACCCTGCGTTTCAAAATCTGCTTCACTATTTCAGTTTCCCACTCTTACTGATCAGCTCTTTAATCACATAAACAAAATTCATTCTTTGAAAGGTGAAACAGGTGCTTGGAAACACTGACATATGCAGAGACGCAGATGAAAGGAAAAGGTCACTAACTCTTTTCTAGGTCTCAAAACCTCTAACATGAGCAAGAGTCATTACATTTTTAACCTGTGTATACTTAGAGGAGTTTCACAATTATGCTTATACAACAGTATAGGCAAACAGAAAATCTCCAAGTCAACAAGTACACAAAACCAGCCACACTGCTCTACAAAGTGCTTTATTCTTCAGGAATCTGAAGGCTTAGTAGCAAGTTCTCAGTGTCTGTTTTGCTATGGAATTAAATTCACTAGTATACACTTTAACATTAAATCAGTTTTATGTGACTGAATTAATGAATTTTTGCCACTTAGTGCATTAAATATAAACAATCAGTTCTTTACTAGAAACTACAAGGGATGGGAAATAATTTGTTCTTTTGGTACCATGACAAGGCAAATACAGATTATGGGGTAAATGCATCAAATGTCTATGTAAATCACCAGCAGAATGCACTGCTGCACCAATAATATCAATAACTACGTTAAAAACCAGTGCAGATATACAGAGAGCAAATGTTAAAATGAGATGCAGTTCTTCAGGTTGTCCGCATGTGAAATTGGTAGGAACCCTCATCGGTTCAAAATCTTTGAAACTCAGTTTCAAAGTCTCAGTTTAGATATGTGCTGCTGCTGCTGTATATGACCTAGCATTATCTGTAGTTTCCAACGTGGAAGTTCAAGTTTTGGAACACAAAACTCCACATAAAAGGAGGGAAAATAATTGAGAGCAGATCATGGTGGACACCAAGTCTTCCAGATACAATCCTAGACTTTGAGATGACAGAAGTGACTATCAGAAAGCACATGTATATTCTGCTGATGAAAAGGGAGAATTAGAACTCAGTGCTAGGGTTTTACTTCCAAACCTTCCAACAGCTGAGTCTCCGACATCTTGCTCATCTGCAAAACAGATGGGCATCTCACTGAGATGTGTGTCTTTTTAATTACACTTATAGCTATCAAGCTGATTGAAATAAATGTTTCCAAGATACTTTGAGGACTTTAGATTAAAGGATTGAAGATTATTCATGAGATGAACTATTGGTAGTAGTGATTTTGTTGTAAATAATTAAAAAAAAAATCCAAGTGGCAGAAATTGTAGTAAACATTTCAAGGAATCACAGAATGAAGTTAGAAGAGCTTTGGAGAATGTCTAGTCCCCTGCAGTGCTCAAAGCAGGGTCAGCTAGAGCAGTTTGCTGAGTTCATGTCAATCATGTCCAGTTGGGTTTTGAATATCTCCAAGGACAGAAATTCTACAACCTCTCTGGACAGCCCTTGCCACTCTGATTGCCCTCACAGTAGATAAGCTTTTTCTTATGTTTATGTGCATTTTCTTGTACTACTGTTCTTGCTGTTTCTTGTCCTTTCCCTGGATGCCACTTGTAAAAGTCTGGCTTAATCTACTTCACTTCCCCATTTACCCATTGATGAAGCTCCCCTGAAAGTTCTGTTTTTCTGGTAGAATGGTTCCATCTCTTTATTATCTTAGACATTTTTTCTGGACTTACTGTGGTGTGCTTGTGTTTTTTTTCCACTAGGGATCTCCAGATAGAACTTCAGGTGCTTTAGCCTGAGGCTGTCTAACCCTTCAGGACAACACTTGAAAAATAAAGCTGAAATATACAACTAATTCCATTGAGTGAGAAATATACAACTAATTCCAAGGGAGAGATAATGAGACCAGCTCTGAGAAGAATTTTGCATTAGAGTTCTGTAATGCTCATATTCCACCGGTGTATATGTATAAGAACTGGCATGGAGGATCAGAAAATTCTGGTTCTAATCCTGAATCTCCTGGTTCTAATCCTGAATCTCCTATTTTATTTTATATTATCTTTTTCCATTAGTCAAAACTGGATTCCTTTTTTAGAGGAAATCTGCTTATAACAAAGGCATCAGCCAATGGCTGAATTCCTTTATAAACCACTTTATTTTTGACTTTACAGCCAAGCCATTAAATAAGTCATATAAATTCTCAACCTGGGAACAAACTGTCATTCTTCAGAAAGTTCATCTGTTTGGCTAACTGCATGGAAAATAAAAGCTTTGTCATTTCTTGGTATTTTTCTCTCCCTCCATTAGCATTCAGGTTGGTAACCCCTAACGAGAGCTACAGGCTTGGCATTTCTATTTGAGTGCAATTTTCACTGATTGCAATGAAACTATATCCCAGAACGTCTTAATGATAACCATTTTATAAAAATTCTAGATTGACAGCACACATCTTATTGCTGAGGAACATGAGTCTTTGTCCTTTATAGCATCTACAAAATATGCAGGTCTATTTTTCCTACAGCTTAAGTTACACAATTAGGTTTGACACTAAAACCCAGTAAAGCCCCCTACGATCAAAAGAGTCCTAGGCTACATCTGGGTGGAACACCCAACTGTGGTGGCCTGGGCTGGATGCCAGGAGCCCACCAAAGCTGCTTAGCTGATCAGGGGAGACAAAACACAAGGAAAGGCTCCCGGGTCCAGATAAGTCAGAAACAGATTGCTCACCAATTACTGCCACAGGCGAAATAGACTTGACTTAGGGAAACGAGTTGAATATATTACCAACCAATTCAGAGTCAGATAATGAGAAATAAAAGTAGAGCTTAAAGCACTTTCCCCCAGTCCCTCCCTTCTACCCAGGTTCACCTTCACTCTCAATTTCTCTACTTCCCCTCTGCCCCCACCCCCAGTCAGGGTAGGCAGATGGGGAGGAGGCTGTGGTCAGTTCATCACACAGAAGAGACTCCTCACACTCTTCCCCTTCTCCCATGGGGTCTCTCCCGTGGGAGACAGTCCTCCACAAACTTCTACTCAACATGACTCTTTTCCATGGGCTGCAGTCTTTCATTAGCTGCTTCAGGACAGGTCTCCTCCACAGGGTGCAGTCCCTCAGGAGCAGCTGCTCCATCTTGGGTTCCCAACGGGGTCACAATCCTGCTCCAGGCTGGGCTGCTCTCTCCACAGCCCACAGGTGCTGCCAGGAGCCTGCTCCAGCACGGGCTTCCCGTGGGGTCACAGCCTCCTTGGGGCACCCACCTGCTCTGTGTGGGCTCCTCAGGGGCTGCAGGTGGATCTCTGCTCCCCCAGAGCTCCCTGGGCTGTGGGGCACAGCTCCTCCCCAGGGCTGCACCAGGGGCTGCAGGGGAATCTCTGCTCTGGCAGCTGGAGCAGCTCCTGCCCCTCCTCCTTCACTGACCCGGTCTGCAGAGCTGTTCTGCTCACACATTCTCACTCCTCTGTCCCTTCTGTGAGTGTGCAGCAGTTTTCATCCCAGAAGTGCTGCCACTGCCACTGGTGGTCTATGCCTTGGCCAGTGGTGAATCCATCTTGGATCTGTCCAGCATTAGCTCTGTTGGATGTGGGAGAAGCTTCTGCCAACTTCTCACAGAATCCAGCCCTGTCGTCCCCTGCTACGAAACCCTTCTCACACAAAAATACACTGACTAAAGACATTGTGAATTGAGGGAAATGGGCTCTCTGCCAGCTCTACCATGGCAGCGCAGAGGAAGAAAATACTCATACTGGTTGTTGTAATGATTAATGTACCATCCCTCTTCTTAAGCCAAGAGATGAGGTTTGAATCACAGACAGCTGGTATGAAACAAAATTGTTTTCAAATAACTCCATTCTACACAGTGGTGTTGACCTTTGTTGATGGTGTCAGGGTATGATGAGTGGCTTGGGACGTTGCTTATCCTTTACACCCTCAGCTGCACTGGATACTTCTTGGCCACTGATAACACTTTGTGCCCTTGAATAGAGTAAGTCTGTAATTTTGTGAGAACAAAAGCTCTTTTAGTAACCGTTTTGCAATACTGACTCAACAGAAGTTAAGCTCTGAAATGCGTCAATAACACCTGATTAAAGCCTAGAAGAAAAAAAAAAAGAAACATGTTTTTCCATGCAGTGGAACTAAAAAAGCCTGATTTTCTAAGAAGTTATTTTATCTTATTTTATTTTAACACTAGCTTCCTTCTTCCTGATATCCTCCATTATACTTCATTGGCCAAGAGACTGAAAGGCTATGGCTGGGCTGGAGATAAACTTATGCCATTGGTGCCATCAAGTTGGCTTGAATGGCCAGCACAAATATGCTGATAGTCTAACAGTCTTTTGCCAAAAGGACCCCCACGTTAAATAAATTCGGCACAATCTTCCTTTCACATCAGCAGAAACACTAATTGGGACCTCTGGCTCACTAATGGGTGTCTGCTCCATTTGACAATTTTTAGAAAAAAAAATTATTTATATTAGCTTTGGTAACTTTATCTACTTTTATAGATGATTTACACTGGACAATAGTATAATCAAATATTTGAAGGAATGGGCCTATAGTTTGTGCAATCAGTTAGCTTCTTTAGTAAGCCAATAGCAGTTTCATACTTCAAATATTCAAGAATTATTTTAAAGTTTAATTTTATTTTTCTGATAAGCCTGTAACAGTGTTTCTGTTCACTCTGATAATACAGTTCTCTTTTTATGGGTTGCCGTCTGAGCAAAGAGGCTTTTAAAAAATATGTGGACTACAAATTATTGTCTCACTTGGATAATAATGGACTTGCTTGGTCATTTGCCTAGAAACCAGGAGGTATAAGTTAAATTATCATCTCATCCTAGGAAAATCAGTCCCAAATATCTTATTGGTTTGGCACACAATAATCTAGGCTAGAATTGTTCTCTAGCCCTCTTTTTTTTGCATTCTGGCTGAGAATGCAAGAGTTAAAGTGATGGAAAAAAAGTATATCCAGGACAGACTCTAACCATAGGTTCATCTTTAAGGTGCTTAGATGGGAAGGAACAAGGTTTGCTTGATCCTTGATCAAATCTTCTCTTTATTTCAGTGGCAGCTTAATGTAAAATACACAAAGAGATCTGAAGGAAGGAAACAAAATACTTTAGAATAGAAAAGCAAAAGAATGTGCAAGATAGCCTGGATCTGAATTCAAATGTGACAAATTACTTGCTGCTTAATTGGCAGGGTGGTTGAGACTGCTACAGAAGTTAAGGAAGAACATGAAAAACAGAGAGGTTTGTGTGACTGATTTGGAACTGTCTTTGAGCCTTGTCTAGCTTGCTCTGCTGGTGACAAACTCACAAAGAAATGTCAAAGAGACAGGCCAGTAGTTTTGTTTGGACAAAAGTCAGAAGGAAAGTTGTAGATTTGTTTGGCAATTACTACAGAGAAGACAGATGGAGCTGTCTATTCAGATGAATAAGACATGGATGGAGAATGAAAGAGGATCAAGCAAGGACTTCTGAAGAGAAAGAAGAGAGAGGATATATAGTAGAATCGTGGAAGACAAAGGTGAAAAGAAAACTGCCTCCTGTTGTGTGTATCTGTACATGTGAGCATGCAGAAGGGAGGGAAGGCTGAGAAAGAAAAGACTGTGGTAAGGGAGAGGGACCAAATTAGTTACCTCTGCATTTTTTATTTTTTTTTTAGAGAAATCAAATACTTGGCAATTAATTGATATTTCATAAGCTGCATATTAAACATTGAAAGTTTGCATATAAGGACTTGTGGTGTTGCCATCCTGAAATTAGCCAACTATTTCTGTTTGTCAAATTAGACTTGCAGAAGCATGTATTTGTTTAACTTTCTTTTCAAAAGAAATGTCCTAAAAACATGTTCCAAAAATGCTCTTGAAGAGCAATCAATATTGTTTGTCTGAACAAAGGTAAGAAAGCCAAAAAAGCTAGGTGACCTTAACTCTAGACTTACAACAGCTGTTTAATGTGGAATGTGGAAAACCAAGTACATGTTTGCTTAGAACCCCATGAAGTCCTGTGAACATTTGCAGCTTAAATGTTTGAATAAACAAACCTGCAAGGTTAAGAAGCATGACATCCATATGTTCTCCTGCGTGTGTTGAATTACACTAAGTTAGATATGACAGGTAAATCTCATTGCCAAGACTGAAAAGATCAGCTAAGTACAAGAAGTACGTCTTACTGAGAGCCCTGCTAATGAAGGATTAGAAAAGCAGAGGTGACCGTGTGGGACATGCACACAGGAATCATTTAATTTGGGAAATGCTGAACACAGAAAAAGATTGTGTCTGTATGGAAGCAGATTGTAAAAAAATGCACTAAAAATCGAAAACAAAAGCAGCAGAAAGACCCAGCAGTGCCACCTAAATTTCATGGGACCTATTAAGGTTTAGCAGAACAGCACAAACCCACAGAACTAAAGAATAATTAATGCTAGAGGATCTCTAATCCATCCTTTGCTGGAGGCGCTTACTCACGAGACCAGAACATGTTGCTCTGGGTTTATCCACTCACAGCATGAAAATGTCAAGGGATGGGTACTGCACAATGTCTCTGAGGCAGCATGTTCCACTGCCTGACTGTCCTTAGGGTGAATAAGCACTACCTGGTGCTCAGCAAGAACCCCTCTTATTTCAACATACGCCTGTTGTCCTCCAGAGCCTGCCCTCACCCTCCAGTCACTTCCCTGCAGGTAATGGAATACTGCCATCAAAATGGAGGCCTGTATTTTTCCTTTCTGTTTCTAGATCTACCATCCCATTGTCACTGTCTGGTTGCAATCCAAATCCTTTACTTTCTTGGAGCACTTTTCTGAATTTTAGGCTGCCTTTCTGATGCAATAATTGTGTATTAATTCTATGATGTTCGTTGCCCTTTCTCCATCTTGGAAGCAAATGAAAAGTGTGAAATGAGAAGGACAGTTCCTTCAGTCACATTTGGCTAAGTGTGAACAACCTAGGAAAAAAGGAAAAAAGTCCTTAACCTACATGAAAAAGGGTATGCGAACACCAACTTTATATGAATGTCTATATTTCTATGAAAGGAAACAAAATTGAAATAGGTCATGAAAATTTATTCTAATGACCTACTGCTGTTTCTTCAAAACAGTCTTAACTTGAAAAGATAGATTTGTTTCATTTTTCTGGAATAAATTTTATTAAATAAAAAAAATTTCATCAGCTTCCATAGAACTGTCAGCTATGACAGCAAAACAATCTAAAACCCCACCAAAACACCAAAAGCAGTTATGTGTATGACAATTTCCAAGCCATATATTGACACTGAATTATTTGCCTCGTTACACTCTATGTTCTGACTTCCCTCTGTCCATATTATCTGTGTATGGATGCAGTTACAAATCCACTTTGTTGCAAATAAACTAGGTGGTCTCAGTAGGGAGGATAAACAGTACCAGGGGTTCAGGAAAGACTTTGAGCCAGCTCTTATACACTCAGGACAAATGGCTGATAATGAAACAGCCTTTAAATCAGGAATTTTATTATAGGCTGAGGAAAGGATTACACATTTTTACTGGTGTAATACTATCAGCCTTCCCTAGCCAGTTTGGGATGAGCATTCCAAAAACTGCACAAGAACAAGAAGCAAAAAAAACCACAGCAACCCACTGCTAAAACAAAACTTATTCAAACTTTGTGTGCAGAAGAAATAGCTCAAGAACATTTTGTTCTTGGGGAAAAAGTAATTCCAAAATCTACAAGGCTAGAAAGAGCTTGGCCTGATGCAGCTGCCTTTGGTTACAGATGAAAAAGATTAGCATAGGTGGCCATGTGTTTTCCTCTGTCATTTTCATTAGAGCTGCATGTTCCCAGCTGTAGTGTGCTCCTCTTAATGTCACTGTCTGCTGTTAGAGGCACCACAAGGCCTCCTGGCCTGTCAGAAAAAGGCTGTTTGCCTGTTCAATAACACCACTGACAACAACTGTTAATGTTTACAGCTATTGAAATGAATGCAGTTATTTCAGCAGCAAATTATCAGTTCATTGTTCTTAGCCCCCAAGGCTGGAGATACCTCCCCAAGGCCCTGGGAGCACATCCATAATTCTCTTCAGGGTGGGAGAGGCTGATGTTACTTCCTCAAGGATGGATACAATTAAGAATGATGTGCAGAGGAAAGACATCACCTTGCCCTTACTCAGCAACAGAAAATACGGTAAGGTTTTGAAATTCTCATACACTTTCCCCCCCACTTTTTTTGTTGTTGTTGTTTTTCTGTTTTGTTTTGTTTTTGTTTGTGGGTTTTGGTTGGTTTTTTTTTTGTTTTTTGTTTTTTGTTTTTTGTTTTTGTTTTTGTTTTTGTTTTTTTTTTTGGTAATGCAAGGCATAAGGCTTGCGAGTTCCAGTGACTTTTTTTTTTGTGTTGTATGGGGAGTGCAATGCCCTCTTCCTCACACAACATGAATATATAAGTACCTTGAGAATACTTAGGAAAAACTAAAGTTCCACTCTGACTCAGAATGTCTTCTAGATCATGGGAAAGGGAAGATCTTTATTTTAAATAAAACTATGCTATTTATATGCAATAACTCAGGAAATAGGCTTAGAAAATTTCTAATATAATGCAGCAGACCTCCAGTAATACCTTCAGTGATTACATTGATTTGAAGATAAAAATATTAATCTCCCTATTTTTGTTTATAAACAACTGAAATGAAAACCTGACTTAGAGTGTCCCCTTCATCACAATAAATAGACCAATATGATCTCTTGGGATTCCTCTCTTGAAATATCTACCTTCCCTATTTTTGAATGTCAGTAGCTGTGTATTTATTCTTTCCATTCTCCGGTTGCATTTTCCAATGCTGTATTCTGAAAGGGCTCTTATTGCATCAGATGGTCTAATTTTTCAGATGCTTCCCCTTATTCAGATAAAAAAAGGAACTTTTTATACAAATAAGCGGAGAAATTGTACATCTCTTTTAGTAAACAGCTGATTTCAACTATACTGAGGTAATACAAAAATAAAAAAGCCAATACAGCTTACAATTTTCCCCTCCAAATTTCACAAAAATTTCACAACTGCTCTCACACCTCATCAACTGTACAGAAATTACATTATTTCCATCTTCTGTGATGGGATAGTGAAATTGAACATAGCTGAAAATAAAACTTGAAAGGTTATTTCACTATCAAAGCTTTTATGACTATATGTACTTTTAAATTTTAATACTGTATGTATTTTTTCCTGTTTAAAAAAAGCAAGATGAAGCAAAAACATAAACTTTCCTTTAAAAAATATTTTTACCACCTTTTGCAGTTTGTTTTTAGGATGATGTACAGTTAGGTTTTTAAGGATTAGAGTGAACTCATGCAAACTGTTTTTGCAAAGCATGCTATTATTAAACAAGCTGCTAACAAAAATAATTTGTGTAACATTGGATTTTTACACTTTATCTTTCAAATTTCAGGTTGAGATGCAGTCTTATTGCTAACACCTGACAAACTGAGAAGGAAGTAGAAAACCATAAACTAAGAAGGCATTTGGAAGAACTTGTAGAGAAAACAATTTTGATGAAAGTATTGTTGCAAGCCAACAACAATGACACTGAGTGTTTCACAAAAACCTCTACAATAGAAATAAACCTGAATATCACAAAACTCAGATCATAAATTTAAGCCTTCACTGCCTGTCCCAGCAAGATGAAGTATTAACTTGTCCCTTAAGAGTTTTTCATGCTGAGGAAAGAAGTGAAAAGACAAATCTTATGTTGACCTAAATGTATTGGATGGAAGAGAGTAACAATAATCTTGACACAGGGTAGCACAAAAGAGAAGAGCCACAGGTTTGGGATGGGGTTGGCAAGTAACTGCAGTGGGGCTGAACAGCCCTCAAGGGTGAGGACAAGGTGCTTAAATGCTCTTCATAAAATAAACGGCCTGAGTGCACTGACTGTAGAGAAAGGGAGGAAGAAGAAAAGAAGTTTAGTTTAAGCATATTCTATGCAGGAGCCATTTTGAGCAGCTTAGTGTTCCTGTAAGTAAAAGGAGTCTTTATACTTTGAACCATTACTGTGTGCATAAAATGTAAAATTCCAGGTGTCATTTTTGCTGCTAGAGATTAGGCATTGCTGAATTTGAACCTTCAACAGTTTTTTGCTTTGCTGTATCCACATGCCCTAGATAAAAGTAAAGCACTATTTACTTAAACCATAAGCTGACTAGTGACCACACGCAGGGTTCTGTTAATGATTTACACATCCAGGAAGCCCTCAGATATATGCACATTGGCATTATAAAGCAAAATTTGCAATAAATTCTGCAGCCATGAGGTAATAAAGAAAGCATTTTCTTTGACTCTGTGAGTCTACGGAAGCACCTGTTTCCTGCAAAAAAAAAAAAATCCTGTGCTCAGTTACAAAATATTTGTCTGCCTGGTCTCACCAATCTGAGCTGCTTTATAGGAAAGCAAGCAGCCCTGCTCCACCACAGGATAATGTGCACCAAAGTGTTAAGAATGAGAAGAAACCACCAACTCGTCTTGGTTATCCCAATGCCCTGTTGGCTAAAGCAGACCATGTAGACAAACACAATTCTGAAAGCAAAACAGCAGATCAAATTAAGGAAGCTATGGGGGAAAACAACAAGAAAAGACATGTAGAAGGGAGATGCAGATAAAAAAAGTATACTTGACATGAACTGAGGTTGATTGTAGCTTAAAAAATGACATGAAAAAGTAAATCTCAGCAGCAGGGAATTCTGTGCTGTAGATGCAAATTTTAGTCCTTCACAAAGAAATGAAGACTGCTGCCTAAGGCATAGAGCTGAAAAACGTTCTGTCTAAAAAATTACTTGTAGAGGTAATAATTGTTGCAGTTTTTAAAGTTTCAAAATATTTGCTTTAGGTTTTATGTAACCAATATGGGATTAGGTCACAAATACAGAGATCCATTCAGCTTAATCTATTTTTTCTCAAAAAAATCACTGGAGATTATGCAGAGGAATAATATCTCAGTGCAGAAGCTCTTTCAGCTCTACATCTAGTTGTTTGCCAATCTAGTTGTTTGCCAAACAGGTGAACCATGGAACTACATAAAACACCTATGAACAAACACACTTGACTTTTCATAACATGTTTCATTTTTATTGCCATGACACGTGAAATTTCAAGCATTCTTTTTTCCTATGGAAAGCTGGAATACAGAAGATAGGAACAAAAAACATGGGCAAGCTGCTAAGAGAAAAGAGGTTGCTTTTAAATAAAGGTGGCATCATAGGAGAGAAAGTACTCAAGACACTGAATGCCACACCTTCCTAAAATCCTTGGAAATACCAGGATCCTATTAATCTGGTTTATTAACCTGTAAATAAGGCATGAGCTAGGACTCACCCAATATGTGTGTATTGATATGTACATACATATGGAATGTATGATTCTAGACATTCCAGGTCATTATTTTAAGAGTTATCATCTTCTATTCTGCTTGAATATGCTGATACTCTCAATAATGAGACTACCAGGAAAAATATGGATCTTGCATAAAATATTATTAAGATTACTGTGATGCAAGATCAGGATATCTGATCTCAGATGAAGATATATTTATCTATATACATACATAGACAGATAACTGAGCTTCAATTAAAATAACAACTACTTCCTAGAACACCTACTTCATCATATATAATGATGAAACAAAGAGCTTTTGTTGCTGATAAAGCATATCTTACACAGTCCTGAAGAGGAAGATGTATTAATTAGGTTTGTTTCCACTTGTCCAAAAATTTCATCGACTTTAGATCCCAAATATTGATTTTATTCCACTGTGTTACAGGTTGTACATGTGGGAGGAAAAGCTGCAGCAAAGGCAGGGAACAGAGGCTCAGCAGGTGGGTACAGGCACAGATTAAGTCCCTCCTGCAGCTCCTGCTGTTAATGCTATCTGAGAGAAGGAGGTGTCCAGCTTGTGAGGCAGCTGGGGCTCTGAAAGAGCTGCAGGAAACTAGTGCATGAGGGGGAGATTTGTGCTCTATCATTGTTACACTTTTACATATGGTTGGATTTGGTGATGCTGGAGGTCTTTCCCAGGCTCAGGGATTCTGTGATTCTGTCATAGATGTCCCAGTGTTTGATCTCCAGATGTCAAGGGCATGATAAGAAATTACTTTGGATCAGGAGCACTCCTAAGTAATGAACATATTTTGCAACTTGGGAAAGAAGAGCTGTACTGTTGGTATGAGCTAGCCATGTTTTCAGCATGCTAAACAGAGCCAGTCTTTCTAGACACTCCAGGTCATTATTTAAAAAGTCATACTCTTCTATTCTGCTTGATTATACTGATACGTAATAATGAGACTACCAGGAAAAATATGGATCTTATCTAAACTACTTATAATTAAGATTGGTGTGATGCAAGATCAGTATATCTGATCTTAGATTAACATTTGAAGGAAAAAATAATTTTGATAAGGCTTGGCTTAAATACACATCTTTAAAATAATATTTTTTTTGAGAGAACAACAGCTATTTATTAATAGTATATCTAAACAGTGAATAACATTTATTTCCTGGTTCTGTATTAAAACTAAAAATTCTACTCTTATCCACTCCCTTTGCAATTAAGCCAGATATTACAACCCCATGTGACAAAAGAAGCACTGGATTTGAAGTACTCTTTCACAAGAAGAGTGGGCACACCAACTGGAGCTCAGACACACTTCTAACAATGACACTGCAAGAAGCTGTAAGACTATGTATATAACCTGCAAAAGTGTCTGCAGCAACTAGTGCTGCAAAAACCAGGGTTACAGACAATGAAAAATGGCAACCCTAAATGGAATAGGAAAAAGAATTGCGGGGAATCTATACAGTGAACACATATATTCAATTTCTTCAGCAACTCTATTAATTGCAGATTTACTCCTTCCATGACATTGCCAGAATCCACTCTTAGTGGTGAACACCAAATTCAGTACTAAAATTTTCCATGAATCCAGAAAAAGATCACCAGCTTTGAATCATAATATAAAATTATTTCCAAAACAGATGACATTGGTGTCTTCATTTTTTCCCCTGTATAGTTCAAAGCCTTCATCTGATTTATTTCTGTTTTAATTCAATCTTTCAGTGTCTGTGAATGAAAGCCCATAATTTTTCCATTGAAAGGATACAGAAATTACACTGATGGTTGGCAACCACATGCAATTAAGTCAGCTAAACTTTGTAATTATCACATGAAGAATCAGCAATAATGAACTTTGTTTTTAATTCCTTAACATTACTATGTTGCAGAAAAAAAATTCATATGCATCCCTCTTTTGTTAATTACCCTTTCTCTAATCATTATCTTATCTCTAACAATGGTCAGTAATAAAAATATGGCAAGCAGTCATCTAAGTTAAATATTGAGTTATTTTATCTTCTATATCAATCCCATGGATACAATAATCTCTTCTGTTCTGCATTGTCCATATTCAGTATATACAGACAAATCTCACTGGATTGATCATTAGCAGAAGGTACACATCTGATAACTGACACTGTAGTTTTCTGCTTCATTGGGCAAAATAAAAAGACCCCACAAAAGTAAAATTAACAGTTTTCAATGAAACAGAATGCTTGAAAACCACACACTATTAAAGAAAAACAAAATTATAGTCTGATAGAAGATCAAGGATAGCCTCCTGATCTCACTGCCACTTATGCCAACATTGATTGGAATGATTCTAGCATAATAAGTAGCAATACATCTTCAAACAAGAGCAAAATATGTGATGCAAAAAAATGCTTCACAAATTATGAAAGAAACCATGTGAAAACTGCACACATAATAACACATTCAATATCATCCTTGAAAACAAAACTGTTAAGTATTTGCTAATTAGAATGGCATTTCAAGCAAGATTTTAAGCTAACAAAGGTCTTTTCAAGTCATCAACCTCTTTCTCATGCTGAAGAATGGTAACTCACAAGAATTAACTATGGAGCAATTATTTGTGTAATGGTTTACCAAGGGAACAACAGCTTCAACACTTTTCTTTCAAGATTGGCCACACTTTGAATAATTGCCATAGCAGTCTCGCATTTACTTGACAAATAAACTGAACAATTCATGCCAGTCCAAATTATCAGTAGTTTGTTTCCACATATTGATTTAATGTTAGGGTTCCTATTTCTTTATTTGTGTTTACAGATATTCTATATCATAGCACCTGTGGTCTAGGATCAAATTGCAGCTCCAATTCCATTTTTCTCTAATGCTATAGCTGTCTTCTACTGTGGCCCTGTGGGTCTGTAAACACACTATAGCCATTGGTGACAACAGGCAGCACACTGTCCTTTCTTTCCAAGTCTGCAACACTGAGGCTTCTCAGGCTCACTTAGAAATTTTCTTGGTCTACCTGCATGTTTTGCATGGCTTGTTTAGGTGAAAAAATATTTTTTTAAAATGCATTTAAGTTTTTTGTTCTCTTTTTCTGTATAACTATAATTTTACATAGAATAGTAACATGTAATTACTTGATATGATGAAGTATTTGATAATGGCACGGTGACCCAATCTAGAAGAATAAAAGCCTGGTCTGATGCATGAATAAGGACAGAGAATAAGGACAGAAAGTGCAAAGCAAAGTCAGGTATGAAAAGGAATTACAAGAAATGAGGGGCAAACTGACCCCATCCAAGGTGTGTAAACTGCTTACCAACAGCCTGTTAATGAATCCCCATAATGAACTTAGCAAAATCAAAGTAACAAAGAACAATATCCAAAATACATAAACCCAAATGTAAATTTTAAATCATCAGACCAACGAGTAAATAGCAAGGTGCAGAAGATTAGCAAACATAGAAAACTGGCTCCAAGTTCAGGCTAGGGAAGGAAATGAAGAAAGCAATAACCTATTCCTCCTAGTGGAGGTCACAGCAAGTGACCACAGCATCAATATTCACTTCTTTGAAAGATCTGAAGTACTGATTTGTCTGCTGCATTGCTCCCCTTCACCTCTGCTTGAGGCAGACCTGATCATGCCATCATAGTGTACACAGGAGGAGAAAGCCCATGGCAAACACAGTGACATCATGTAACTGAGTGCTTCAGGTATAGGACAGAGACTCACAGGTCATCACAAAGAACTTCTGGCTCTTGGGCTTTATTTGCCTGCCTTTGAAGCATGATATATTGCATGTATATAGAACTGCTGTAGGTACATGCTGAAAAGAGGAGGCGAGGGATATTTGCAAGATTTATATATGGAGCTTAGCATACAGATTCAGTTCTAAACCTATTCAATGTAATGCTTTCTCGTGCACACATTCTTCTCTGGAATTGCTTATATAGTCAATTATCTGTTTCAGCATTCATTTCTAATAGTGTTCATAATGTGTAAGACACCCTTTAGAAACAAGACATTTGCTGGTCTGGACTACTGACTAATGCATGGTTTAGCTTGATGTTGCTACAGCAACTAAAAAGATGAAATTACATGTCATATATCATTTACACATTACTTAGAACATACAGCTTTCTAAAAGCCATTAACCAGACAGAGGTGCTGGGATGGAGAAGACAAGGATATTTTAAAGCATTACTTTTAAAGCAATACTTTCCATTGTTCTGAAGGACTAGGAAAGTAAATCAAAGTAATAAACAGCACAAATAAGAGTGAAGAATTTGAAAATAAAAGAGCCTTCATGTTTAACAGGATACCAGCATTTCTCAGGGTTCAGTTGCCAGGAAAAAACATTTCTAGATCACGGACAAACATTAGACTTTCTACTTCAGATTTCTGAGTGAGTGTTTGTGGACTACATCACAATATGTAGATATTTTTGCAGACCATGTGTTGCCCATAGGAAAAGAGCTACTCTCTGAATGAAAGCTTGAGAGAATTTAAAAATGGGGCTTGGTCTTCCTCCAGTGGACCTCCTTAGCAAACACATGAGTGTTCTTTAAAGTAGTCTTGGTCCTCCAGGACAAGCTAATTACCTCTCATCCTCCCTGCAGAGACACAAACTACTATGAAAATGAAACCAATATGTGTTTGTGTGGTGCTAGTGGTGGTGATGGATAAATTTAGCAGACAAATTGGGACAATTCTAATTGGCAAATTTATGATTTAGTGAAGCTATTTATGCACTGAGTTTGAAAGTGATCTTGAAAACATGCAGTTTGTAATGTCACTGCGAATAGAAAGTACCCATGATTGGGTTAAAATCTTAGATTCACCAAATGGGTGCACATTTTGGATAAAAAAGTGAACAAAACATCTGGGAATGAGTCTGGGGATATTTTCCAGACCACAGCAGGAAGATTAATGACCTAAGTCTGTCAGGCTAAAATGGAAGCCTACTGAGGGACTGGATAAGGTTTTGATTTAAGAAAAAAGGAGAAGAAAGAAAAGCAGTAAAACAATCTATAGAGTGGATAGGCCTGCTGCTCATTGTCAAAAAGGGCGTAATTCTTTGCTTATGTATAAACACTAGAGAGTTTCATAATTATGTAAAAATGGAACATTTTGTACTGCCAACAAGAGAAGAAATTCTGTAAGCAATGGAGGATGCCCGGTCCTTTTCTGCATCTGAATTACCAGAGGGTTTCTGGCACTCATATTTAGAAGAGAGGCAAGTTTCTGCATGTTCAACACACTCCCTGAGAGCACCAAGCAGTAAAAGCTCTTGAGTGCCCAATGCTAACTATACTTTCCACAGCATCCTGCTGCACAATGCAGAGAATATGCTGCAATATGTCATTTTGGGGCTGGAGACAAAGACAGCATGAATCCAGCTGGACTACAGCACCTGCCTTGCTTTATTTAAGACAATCGTGCAGATAGGTTCAAGTTTTGAAAATGTCATCTACTATGCGGACATCAGTGCCTACAGTCCATTAATGGAGTGGATAAAAGTGCAAAACTAAAATAAAGAGACTACGAGTGTAACGAATGTCGGTACAGGGACAAAGGGAAGAGGAGTGGAGGGAAAGAACTGTAGTTAAAAGTCCTTGAGCCTATAACTGTGCATGAATTCTTCAACATAATGTGACGGAGAATACAAGAAGGTCTGTAAATACCTCTCCAGCAGGCAGAGGCAAAGCTTCTATTCACTCAGCTGCTGGTATCCTTTTACTGTGTTTCAAATAAATCTTCCACAGACACAACTCATCCAGGTTTGTAATTCGAAAACAGTGAGGTAAAATTACCAGCTAAATCCATCCAGCTGGGACACTCCTTCCTCCTCCTGGCAAGGCATATTAACACTACTGAGCTTATTGGCTCCTACCCATTCTTTGCCTCACAGACAAAGAAGTCCCCTTACCTCTGGAACCATCAGTCTGACAAACTTTAGCCAACCGTGAAAAGAAGCAGAGCTGCAGGGAGTCTGTTTCATTATCACCTAATACAGAGGACATAGACTCGAGACAGAGATAGATTATAGCTCTGGAAGGACGCTTAAGGATGCTTCACACCCTTAAGGATGCCACAAAGGATGGGGCACCCTCCTGAGTCAGTGGTTCCGAGCACCTGATCAGTGCTAGCTAGCACTATGCCTAGTCATGCTCTTACAGTGAAATCTCCACTGCAAGGCTTCCTGAATGTGTTTTGAGTCACTGTGGAAAAACACGTGTGCTAGCAAGCAGACACATGCAAAGCTGTCAGAGATGCTCTGGCCAAGAGGAGGAGGCTGATTAGAACAACAAGGACTGGCAGCTTTGCCCCATGCTTTCTCCAAGGAATTATTTCAGATGGATGCAGTATCATGCCATCTTTTCTTGTAAGGCATTCCACACTGCAAGCACAAACTCTTCAAACAGTTCTATTTCATACTGCCTGGGATAGTGAGTCCTAGCTTTCAGTCTGTGCATCACAAGCTGCATTAAAGGCGGGCCAGCAAGCTCCTGTAGAAGGCAGGGAAGCACCAATTGTTTATGCTAGAAAAAGCAGAGGAAGATGCAGGATAGTAGAACTGGACTTAGCATACCATAAGGACTGAAAAGGGGAAATATGGATGTCATTGTTGTATCTCTAATGACTTGCCAGCTATTATAGAAGCTGCTCATTTGGTCTTGACAGAGAAAAAAAAAACCAAACAAAACAATAATAGGAAAAGTCTGGGCAGCAATAAAAAAAGCAGAAAAAAGAAAATTATTAAAAAAACTCCAAACCCTGCTGCCACAAGCTATTTGAGTAAAATCTCGTTCAGATACAGCCAAATGTCCTGTATGCCCCATTAGACTGCATCTTTGGCAGAGAATTTTCTCTCATACAGAAATGAAGTTTATCTAAGCATTATCATCAAATCCAAGGAAGCCCTCTTGTTTATCATAAAAAGACTGAAATCAAACCAATGAAAAAAAACCTTTTTAAAAAATGAGAAGGGTGAGCTTGGTTTGTTGCCAAACAGCCAGACATCTACACCTATGCTCCTCTTCAACAAGAGAGGAGGCAAAATTAAAAAACTGGTGAGTTGAGAAAAAGAGAGGGAAATCACCCACCAATTACCATTTCACGCACAATAGATTAAACATTAATTTAAATTAATATTAATTTAATTTAATATAATTTAATTTATTTATTGCCAATTTCATAAATTCGGATGATGAGAAGAAACAAAGACAAAATTAAAATAATACCTTCTTTCTTATATCTTTTTCCCCAGCCTCAACATCAGTCCTTCATTTGTGGAGTCCTTTACTCCCCCGCACTAAGTTGGACCGTGGGGAATTGGGGAATGGGGAGTTGTGGTCAATACACAGTAGTTAATCTCTGCTATTCTCCCTTGCTGTGCTCCTCCCTGCACTGCTGCCCTGCTAGGGCTGCAGTCCCAAGGCTGTCCCGGCTCCTGCAGGAAGAGCCCAGCTGTGCCAGCGCAGGTCTCTGCTCTGCGGGATCTGCCCCAACACGGCCTCTCCCACGGGATGCAAAAGAGCACCTGCCCTGATGCCCAGAGCACCTCCTCCTGCTTCTCGTGTGCTGGTGCTCACACTGCTGTTTTCTCGTGGTTTTTTCCATTACTCCTCGGGCTGCCATGCGATGTTTTACCCTCTCTTGGATTTGCTTTCACAGAGGTGCTACCAGCTTGGCTGATGGGCTCAGCGGTGTCTGAGGTGGGTCTGCTGTGGAGCCAGCTGTGCTTGGCACAGGACAGTCCCCGACCTTTTCTCACAGAGGCCACTCCTGACGCTGACACTTTGACACCTACATCCATTATGTCCTCTGGCTTTTGGGATGTGAAGGCTGTAAAGCCTGTTCTTGCTATCTGGCTCTCTTTTCTGTCTGTAGCTATGAAAATATGGGTAGAAAGAGGAAAAAAAATTGCAAGGCGTGAAGAGGGCAGATTTAGAGTCTGAAGACCAAGTGAAAGACAAGGCAAGAACAGTCATGGTGCTGCAAAACTTAAGCACAACATTTTCCTCATAGGCTCCTGTATTGTAAACAAAGTCAGATTCAGGCTTGGCAGAAGCTTAGATGTGGGCCAGGAGACAAAAACATCCAGGGCCACTGCACTTTACTGTCCTTTCACAGACTGCAAAGCATTCAGATAATTTCCAATATCTTATCCAGGCTTGTATCAAGTTGATTTTATGGATAATATCAGTAGACCTTAAATGATCTGACAGTGCAACCAGGTAACTGGTAAGAAGCTGTCATCACAGTATGGAGTCATTCCATATGAGAGCAGAGCTGAGCACAGGCAGTAAGAACAAGGTCAGGACATTCGTTTCTTGGCTCTAAACATCTGCATGGGAATAAGCTAACATCACAGCCTATGGGAAGACTCTGAAGCCCTGAAATATGTAGATCTCACTGCTTCACGGAGTATATGACAAAGCTGAACTAACTGTTCAGAGTAGCTGGTAAGTTACCAGAGTATGATGCAATGTTGTCAGGACTTCTCCAGAGACCTGCTATAGTTACATGTTCCTTAACAAAACCTCTGGCCCAGCTGGTAATATTGCCTCTGTGGAAAGAGGAGTGATATTAGGACAGCAATGATCACAGAAATGTGGAGTTAGTGGATGAACTTGAGCACAATTGCTACATGAAAAGTTACAGGATCAGAGCTTGCCAAAGGTAAAATAGCTCCAAACCTTTAATTAGTACCTTGTGGTCAAATGATGCTGACTGACTTCTGGGTCAGTAGGAACACCCAGTCTAAAAAGGCAGAATAGCTAATTCAGAATCTATGAAATAAGACTGAGAAGGACCTTTCACATCCCCAAATTAATAATCCATTACTAATAAGCACCTGAAAAATAATGTGGTCTATCTGCAGATACTATTAAGCTCACAAAAACAGTGTGCTCAAGCATAAGAGGAGACTGAATTCAAGGAAATGTTCTTTCCTTGAATTAAGTCTTTCCATGGCTTTCCATGGCTTCAGCTTTTCCTCTTAAGCACTGAGACAGCATCTGCATGCTCTGAAAGCAATGGTTCTTGGATTGCCTCATCCAAAAAAGTCCATTTATACATGCTCTTTCTCTAAGCCCCATCATTCCCTGAGAGCTAGTGAGGGCCTCAGCTTCTTTCAGATGACTCTTCAGGACCTGAAACTGTTCCAGAGAGAACACCTTCTGACAACTACACACTCCCCTTTCCTTAATCCAAAAAAGGTTTTTTTCTTTAGTGCTTTTTTTTTTTTTTTTTTTTTTTTTATTTAATTCCAAGACCTGACTACACAAGTGTGTCATTCTGGAAGAATCTTTGAGGTGCATTGTTATAGAGAAAGCACAACCCTCAAACACTTTGTTGAAAGATGTTAAGACACTTGGTTCTTCTCACAGGTCCTTTAAAGCTTGATGAATGCACACAGTAAATTCACAAAAGCCAATTTGTAATAATTGCACTTCATGGACAGAAGTATATGCAGTTTTCATAAAGTCATTACATTCTTCTCAGATCATTTTCAGCAGTCCTCTATGCATCACCCTCTTTTCCTGACCCAATGAAATTTAAAACTGGAACAACTCATACTTACACACATAAAAGAGAACAGCTGCCGACATGGCTGCTGCTCATAAATTATCCTGTTCCAACCCTCTGCCATGGGCAGGGTCACCTTCCACCAGACCAGGTTACTCAAAGCCTCATCCAACATGACCTTGAACACTGCCCAGGATGGGGCATCCACAGCCTCTCTGGGCAACCTTTGCCAGTGTTTCACTGTCCTCACAGTAATTTCTTCCCGTATGTAATCTCTCAGTTGGAAGCCGTTCTTCTTCATTGTGCCACTCTAAACCCTCCCTCTCAAGTTTTCTTATAGCCCCTTTTCTTTTCTCCCAGCTGAAAAACTGCAACTCTTTCAGCTTGTCTTCATAAGAGTGGATCTCCACCCCCATAAGCATTTTGTGTCTCTCCTCTGGGCTGGCTCCAGCAGGTCCCTGTCCCTCCTGTGCAGGGACCCCAGCTCTGGCTGCAGTGCTCCAGGTGGGTCTCACAGAGCAGAGCAGAGGGGCAGAATCCCCTCCCTGCCCTGCTGCCCACGGGGCTCTGGATGCAGCCCAGGACACGTTTGGCTCTCTGGGCTGTGAGTGCCATGGCTGGGGCATGTCCAGCCTCTCACCCACAGCACCCCCAAGTCCTGCTGGGGCTGTTCATGCCCAGCCTGTGTTTGTGCTTGGCATTTCCCCAATCCAGGTGCCCTTGGCCTTGTTGAACTTCATGAGGTTCTCACAGGCCCATCTCTCCAGCCTGTCCAGCCCCTCTGGATGTCTCCCTTCCCTCCAGAGTGGCGACCACCCTACACAGCTCAGTGCCATCAGTGAACTTGCTGAGGGTGCCCTTGATCCCCCTGTCCCTGCCACCAGCAGAGATGTTGAGCAGTGCTGGTCCCAGCACTGACCCCTGAGGGACACCACTTGGCACTGGTCTCCATTTGGGTATTGAGCTGTTGATCCTGCCAGCTCCTTATCCAGTGAATGGTCCATCCTCCAAATCCGTGTCTCTGCAGTTCAGAGACAAGGATGTTGACGGGAACATCTCCAGGTAGAGGATGTTGTGCCAGTCACTCTTCCCCTATCCAACAGCATTATAGCCCCATTGTAGAAGGCCACAAAATTTGTCTGGTGTGATTTGTCCTTACTGAAGCCTCGCTGTCTTTCACAAATCCCCTCTGTATTTTCCAGCTTCCAGGAGGATCAGCTCCATGATCTTTCTGGACACTGAGGTGAGACTGGCCAGCCTATAGCTTCCAGGCTCTTCCCTTTTTCACTGCTTCGGGTTATGTTTCTCTTTTTTTTACAGTCAGTAGGAGCTTTACTGAACTGCCACTGTTTCTCAAATGTGGTGGTTAATGGCTTAGACATTTCATCTGCCAGTTCACTCAGGACCCACACACACATCTCATCAGGCCCCATGGACCTGTTCACCTTCAGGTTCCTCAGATCCCTTCAACCTGATCTTCTCCTATGGCAGATGTTTCTTCATTCTCCCTGTCCCTGTCTTTGCCTTTTGTAACCCGGGTAGTGTGGCTGGAACACTTGTTCATGACTCAGGCAATAAAAGGTGGGGAGTACCATGCTAAGGTCATGTAAAATCTGATTGTCAGTTTAGAGGAACAATCTAGATGCAGCAATCAACAGGTATTTGCAATTGGTTTAGAAAGGATAGTTAAAGATTATGAAAGATGCTTTGATCTTAACTGACAAAAGCAAAGTCAAAGACTTTGTACTTCAAAGTGAGAAGTTATTTCAACACTATAGAATGGGATAAGTTAAGATAGACAATGAGAGATGATGATCAAAACCCTTTGATTCTTACTTATATGAGGGGGAAGAGGGACAAAGAGAAAATTCCAGAAAAACACTTAGAGATTTGTACACTCCTAATTAGAGGTATTCCTATGGAAATGGAGGTTGACATCTTCACCACATTCAGGAGGTCTTCTAAATATAAGTCTTACAAGAATCTTACAAAACCCAGAATATAAAAAGTTACCTATGCTCATATATTCAAATCTCATGCACAGGGACAATGAATTTGAAGTAAGTACATTTTCATCCTTAGAAGCAGTACAAAAAAGTGGGTATGTTTTAAATTTCATTTAAAATGTCCAATAGACTTAAATCAGCCACTACCAATCTAGTCTCACAGCTCTACCTCTAGCAGTTGACATAATGTTAAACTGGATCTGAGTGAGAAGGGAATTATTTTGAACTACATATATTTACATATTAATTCTTATATAAGATTTAATATGAGACCATAGTTTTTAAACTTAAAATAAATATATAACCTCCAAAATAAGTCTTCCTTAGAGATAGATTTTTATTTTATTCCCATTTAGCAGAAAAAATAGGTGTTTTCTGACTGTAGTGAAGAAGGATTAATCAATCTATACATGTAGACTGAAAAGAATGACTCAAGTACAACCTTTTTGTTCTCCCATCACTATCTAGCCTTGGCTGACTTGCAGGATATTGGAACAGAATGTTGTTCTGGAATCAATCGTACTGACTCAGGAAGGCAGGCAGCATGAAGGAAGAATTACATCAGGGATATTCTCTGGGATAAGACTTCGTCAAGGCAGCTGATGGAGAGTCACATAATTATTTACTAAGTGACAACAGTGGGATTTTAAAACTTTGCCCTTTTTTTAATGAGAACCAAATACAGTTTTAATATGTTAAAGCAAAATAAATATTAGAAAATCTACTGTAAAAAAATAAGTCAACAGAGAGCTCTGATCACCCAAAGACATTTCTAAAGACCAAGTATACTATTTCAATTTACTTAAGAGAATAATTCCACTATGTTATGATGACAAGTACATTCTTTTGAAAGGCCAGAACATTTTAAATGTAAGCTGGCTTTAGACCACATTTTCTTTAAATATCACTGTGAATTATTCATCGTTCATTAACCATGCCATTGTCATGTATGTGCTAATTGAGTGAAAGATAAAACCAGAATTTTTCAAATTTATTTCAATTTATGAGTTTGTGAGAGACTGAAACTGTTAATGGCTAAAATATTGCTAAAATCATTGAAGGACTTTCGCCCACTATTGCAAACTGCAAAGCAGGTGCTGTTCATCTGCAACCACTGAAGCCCACCCTTCCCCAAATACACCTACTAACTGGAACTTGGACTTGAGATAAGATAAAGGGGGTATACTATTATCCAGGCAGCCCAGGTCTGAGGAGAAGAATGTGTCCACAACTGATAGTGGAAGAGAGACTGGGATTCTGATGGTTGCTGATGTGCAGAGTGACCAACCGGTGCAGAGGGCAGTACAGCCCACCTCAGGCTACACCTGGGATTGAATGAGACACAGGAAGGCAAACCTCTGAGGTGAGCCCTGTCTCTTTGTCCTTACTAGAGGGAACTCAACGGTGATAACTCCCCTGCCAGAAAGTGGAGGACTGCAGCCTGAAGGCATTAATCTGTGCTGATGGGCCATGATGGACTCAGCTGTGTGACATCATAGGTGCTCTGACATCTTAGAAGGGATCAAAGGCTTCCAGAGTGTCCCCTGATCCACATTACATCACTCTGTGTAAAACCTCCTCACCCCAGAGAAGGTACTGGGCATTCTCACCTGAACCTAAGCCCATATAAACCCAGCAGATTTTGTGTTCTGTGTTTCTTTCTTGGGATTACTCCCATCACCCAACAAATTCAGGCTGCAAACATCACTTTGGCAAGACTCTGACCAACAGATGTGGAAATTCCAACAACCAAGACTCGTCATGAGGCCAGGTGGTGAGATCTTCTACTCTTATCCTTTCCTTTTCTTTCTTTTCCATATATGTTTCTTAAGTGATATTTTATGCTTTTACATTATTATATTACTATAGGTAGTAATAAACAAAAGGCTACATCCCTACCTTCAATTGCAACCAGATTGTTCTAAAATAAACCTTACATATGTAAATTTACAAACACCAATCATTCCCTCTGATCTGCCCCAAGGGATCTATTAATATGAGCCTAGGTTACTCTCCTTTGTGGGGATGGGTCATAAAAGTTTTCTCTTGTTTTATACATGCAGATTTTTTAAAAGGTTTTATTAATCTGGAGGAGAACCACAGTCCCTTATAAACTCCTGTAAATACTGTGGTGTTTTTTATGGCTAGTTAAAAGGTGGTTTTTATCCCTGGTGAAAGGGATATCCTGGACTCTATGGTCTATCTTTCCCACTCTCGGCAGATTCATAGCAGATAAAAAGACTGCCCACAATAGACAGCTGGTCTATGGGAATTTGCTATTAACTGTGTGTGGAAGGAGCTACCATAGAAGATGTTGGGATTAAATTCAACTGTAGGTGACTATTTTTCTCCAAACTCACCATCCTCTTGTTTCTGAAGAAAGCAATCACTGTTTAGAGTTACTATACTATTTGCTTCTCTACACTATGGAGAAAAGTCAGACACTGTAGGTAGTGGAGAATAAAATGCACTGCAGTCTCTGTCCCCTGACCCATCAAAACTTCTCTTACTACACTGCAGCTAAAACATGATCTTTGAAAGCTTCCAGAGTTCTGAGCACTCCCTTTCTACTTTCCCCATAGCTGGGGTGTTGGATGCCTGAACTCAGGCTCAGCCTCAGTAATGGGGTAAGGCCCCAGATTTGAAAACAGCCCTTCCAGAAAGGTCTGCCAACAAGTGTCCAGGGCTGGGCTCTCCCATTTTTCCCTGCAGTGGTTTATAAACCAAGGCCTCATTCTGGCCCCACCTGAGCTGTACTGCAGCCATGCCTGTGCTGGGCCAGGTACCCCACTAATCTGGACCCTGACCCTTCACCCTGAGCTCTTGGCTTGGTCCCTGACATGCCTCATTTCTGTGGATTGTCTGTCTGTCCAGACTCATGGCTGCACCTGGCTTATTTGGGCACTGTGGGCTGTGCCCCGACAAAAATTATGAACACAGATATCTCTGACACTGTGACAAACTTTTGTCTCCATCTAGTTCCTTGACGGGCAGCACATTTTCTGTTTGAGACTACAGCTGGGGCATCTCAACCATGTGGAAGCCTGGATCAGTGAAGTGGGAGTCTCACTTCCCTCACATGCCTTGCTCCTGGACATGTGCTCCTGCTTCTCCATATGCCAGCTGAGATCCACACTTGGCAAAGGTCTTCTGTCAGGCTAACAAGTTAAATCAGCTTCATAAGTGGTACAGTGAGCACCAAAGAGGGTGCAAAAGTGCTCATAGGTAGGTAGGACTACAGGAGTGGAAGGAGGAGTGGGTGTACAGCACCTCCCCTTTTACAGAAGCATTTGCTTGCTGCACTCAGCCACAGTGTCAAACCCAGCCAGTTGTATGACTGACACTCTAAATTCAAACTGTGCATTTCTCTGAGGGTTTATGAATGGGAAGCAGCAGAGAGTACGGAAAAAGTTCCTCAGCTTCTTGAACAGAAATATAAATATATTTGTTCTCACCAGGCCGCCTACTTAAATAAGCCACTAGCTTTGGTAGCTTGTTAAGGCAAAAGAAAAGTCTACACAGAAAAGCAAGGGAAAACACACAGATTAATTCTGTACTTGCCATCAGAAGGTTATGTCCAGCAACATTCTAGCAAGCAGGTCCTTACTACACACAGAGGGTACTCTGGAAGATAAATGCCCCAATAATCATTGTTCCCTCCTCCTCTCCTTTCCCTTAGTTTTATTTCCAAGCAGACAACGTGGTATAGAATATCTCTTTGGTTCAGCTGTAATGTCTGTCCGGAACTGTAATGTCTCCCAAGCTCTTGGCCATGCCCAGAGTACTGGCCCATGGAGGGGGAATATTGGAAACACAGCCTGGATGCTGTGCCAGGCTGCCTGGTGGTAGCCAAAACACCAGTGTGTCACCAGCACCTTTCCAGCCACCAGTACAGAGAACACCACCCTGAGGGCTGCTCTGGGAAAGTCACCCAACCCAACCCTTCCTGAACTTGCCAATGCCAAAAAAATGAACGGCCCTCTGCAGAAGCCAGGCAAGCTGCGTCCCACTGAACTATAGGATATTGTTATGTTGGATGATTAATGCTTATACAGTTTTCTTTATTGGAAAAGACTATTAAACAAGGGATCCAAGAGTTCTGTGGGAAGCATGTAAAACCCAGAAGTGTTTATGTAATCACTACTCCTCCTTGAGTGTACACTGCAGATTTCCACAGTTTTGGACAAGGTCAGGAATGTTACTGGATACCCGATTTAAAAAAGTGGGGAAAGAAATTAAAAGAATGATATGGAAAGCCTATCTCCTTGTACAGATCTGGGCTATAGAAACATATACAACATTCCCTCTTCATAACCTTCTATTTATTTTGGCAGTTAGACAAGCACATTCTCTAAGCAAAGCTCCCAAAACAGTTAGCAGGGTTTAACACAGGGAAGAAAAGCAGTAGTGCATAGAAAGGAAAATGCAAGTTCAAGACAATCTCCCCACTTATCAGTGTGATAACCTGTACTGACCTGAGCAAGAGGTTGACGAAACAGGGCTTTAGAAACCCAGTAAAGTTATCACTAACATGGGTGATAGTGACAATGAAGAGGCATTTGAAAGGTGTGATTATACTCCTGTGCCTTTCCCCTTTCCTCACTTTTTATCCCAAGGACTTCCCCCTCACTTGCACACGTTGGTAAATGCAGTCAAGAAAGAATCAGGAACACTGGCCAGACCTGTCCTGCAGGTGTTGCCCAGACACTGTAGCAGCAGGCAGTGCTTGAGGGCATCACAGCCTCCCCAGTTGCCATAAAGTATTTTCTTCTCACAACAGGCAGCACCTTAGCTTCACAAAGTCATAGTTCAGCCTTTCATATTCTTCCCTGGTACGTCAAAGGCACTAGAGGGAGAAAATCTAATACTTCTGCGTACAAGAATCAGCTCTGACCACTGCCTAGACCTGCAATGAAAGTATGTGCTAAAAAACCCAAAATAATAGCTGAACCACACAATTCCAAAGAGCTGACTCTGGCATCACCATTCAGTCTTCTAAAAAATTTTTTGAGTTAAGGTAGATCTGTAATATCTGTGATTTGTCACCCACAGACTACTCTATAGATCTACCCTCAGAGAGACAACAACTGGGAGCAGTTGTTGGACAAAACCAGCCAAATCAGCCAAACCACCTGCTATTATGAATAATCATACAGCATACACCTCTTAAGTAGCTACTCAAGATTATTTTTAAAGTAGCTACTTCTTTGGCACTGACTGTGTTGTTATTGGAAAGTGATCTGATCTCTAATTGCTTTAAGGGAAAAGAGTAATCTTCCAATTTCCTCCTAAAGTTTATTCTCTGTTTTATATCTGCCTGTTTATGGTTCAGATTAGAGTACTACATTTTCATTTCTTCTACATCCTTTGTGTTACAGTCTCCAACTGGCCTTCCTTGTGCAGTCCACAATGAGTTATGGAGAGATACAATGCTCCCTTCACAGATGGCAGACAATTGGATGGATGGGGCTTTGGTATCCCTGCCCGTGGTACAGAAATTAGAGCCTGGTGATTTTAAAAGGTCCTTTCCCTTTTTTTTGCTAGGCTAAAAAGATTATTTTTGTGAAACTGTCTTGTAAGAAAAACTACTACAATAGTAAGAATATAAGTTTTCTTTGCACCTGATCAAATTTTAATCCATGTTCCTTGAATGAAAACAAGTAGAACTTCAAAAATTACTTTGATGTCTTCACCAGAACTTTGAATAACCTCATTTTCACTCCTCTAATACCACTAGAAATAATTCAGCTACATCAGGCCAACAATCCTAGACTTGTGCTTGTCAAAGTAATTTGTCTGTGTTTCCAGCTAATGAGCTGCTGGCTGAAACAGTAATTTCTGTTATTAGTACAATCTCAGTCATTGATTTAAACAAGAATTAAAGATTCAGATTCAGAACTCATCCTGAGGAATTTTAGAGCTAACCCTCTTCTACACAAGAGATTTCCTTTCATTGCTAGTGTTATCATGTACTGAGATACAGTCCTACAAATTATTTTCTAAATCCCACTTCCTAATCTTGTAGTTTCCTATCTGTAAAGAAAAGGTGTTTTACTGAAGCTGGATAAGATTTACTGCACTTCTACATAGACAGGTATCAGCCCATCTAGCCCAAATAGCTTCAACATTTCATTCTGCTCAGAGCTGTTTTGAAGTTCCCCATATATTCTAAATTATTCTAGTCAATACAAAGCTGTCTGCATAATTTTCTTCCAACATCTCCCTTAATACAGATTTTATATACACAACATTCTTGAGTCATATTGTAATATCTGAGAAAATACTTTATGATTACATGCTCTGTTTTCTTACACCACTTCCAAACAATTATGTTATGGAGACTCCCCATTACCCAACATTAGCAGATGACTTGGGAGCTCACCAAATTATCTGTGGAAAGAACTCTCGTGCAAAAACCCTGAAAAAACAAACTCCAAGTGATTTATAATTGTGCAAACCAATTCTGGAGAAAATTTAAACATCTACTGAAATCTGTGTGCATTTATGAAATGAAAAACAATGTTGAAACCTGACTCAGTGTTGCTGTGTGTTAGCAATTTGCGGCCTGTTCTAAGATCTGTAGGCAGTATATTTTGTATTAGCAGCCTGGATTTCTGTCACTGTGGCTAAAACACTCTTGGTTTTGTGGTTCTCAGATCTGGTATTGTCTTATAAAACCTGGCTTTAGCCCAATCTATTAATCATTTCAGCTCCGTCAAAAATCTTCTGCAACTTTAAAAGCAAATGTTTAGGTTTTATTTTTTTTTTAACTGAAATATCTGATTTCTCAAATATAATTTCAAGTTATATACTCGGGTTTGTTTCTTCTGTTCAAGGAACAAAATTCTCACAAAATCCATAAAGTTATATGCATTTACATCAAAATGAAAATGCCAAGCAAATACACAGTGCTTTTTTGATAACAGATTATTGTGAAAAAAAAGGTTTTTGTCTGGTGATATTAGTTTATAAAGAAATACAAAGTTTTCAGAGGGCCTTTCAGGTTTTGCTTGTTGAACTTCATTACATAAACCTGAGGAAAACAGTTAAAAAGAAACTGCCTATATATGTGAATTTAGTACTGTGCTCATGTGAAAGAAAAAAACAAACAATAAAATAGCAAAATAGCACCCAGTTCAAAGCCACCGGAAGTTTTACTATATTGAGTAAAATTTAGTTGCAAATAATTTTTAAGTGGACTTGATCCTAAATCTGCTTCTTAACAAAATCTGAAGTGCTTTTGCAAGAGTTTCCATTTAAGTATTTCCTTTCAACTCTGAGTTTTTTTTCATTAAACACAAAACAAAGTGGACATCTAACATCTAGGTTGTTTATTTTAATACTTTATTAATGTACTGCCTCGCAGTTTAACTTTAAACACTGGACATTAATTTTCTTGGGATAATGTTGCATTTAAAACTCAGTTCCAAGATTACATAAATTTTTGGTAAGAGAATGATACAGAAATATTTTGTAACTCTAGGCTAATATGAATTTTATGTCAGCAGTAGTTTGCCCACAGCTTAAGCTTCTGGTGGGGTACTCACAGTTGGGCTCTATCCAACAACTCCACATACCCTAGTCCCTATTATGTAAGCAAATCCCAAGTTATTGGCAGTCACAGAGTCCAAGGACAAAAAGACAAAATCAGAACATGCAGTACCATTTGCACATTTGAGGCTAATACATTTCATGCACTTAATCAAGTAACTCAAGATAATATGTTTCATCCAGAGAAAGGGCAGAAGTAACTGATTTTACCACGGTCTGTTCTCAGGCAGTCTCCACTGATTTCAGAAACCCTCTTTGGCTCCAAACCTCCTGGCTGAAGTGCAGTGTTGTGGCTCTCCCCCTGTCAATGGGCACAGAGAATATGCCATGTTAGTTGTCAACCCATGCCCTGCTTCTCCCCATGGCTGCCTACCAGACAGTCCTTGCCATCAACCCTGATAACTCATCTGGGGGGAGAATAATGCTCAGGACTGAAAGGGTGCTGCTATCCTTGAAGCTGCTCCTTGTCTCAGCAGCTCTGAGTCAGCGACAGTCTCATCTTTGTAAACATTATTTTCATTACTCACTGCTTGCTACCTGCTGGTTTGTACCTAACCAGGCTTTATGTCCTGTACAAAGGGCTCTAAGCCACGGTGTGACTCAAACTACCACACATGATTACCTCCTTCCCACCTTCATTTACCTTCATGACAATTGTTGGTCAGTTAACTCTGTGTGATTTCGTTTTTTCTTTCATCTTCAAGATTCAACCAGGCAGAAGCAAATTCTGTCAAAGAAGCCAGTATTGGTCTCTCCAGAGATCTTTTGAGAACACCTCAAAGAAACCCTATAGTCTTTGGAGATTTAGTGTGTATTTTTCTGAATTTACCATCATGAATGTTACTCAATGCTTCAAGAACTGTTACAAACAGATCATGCTTTGAGATTTAAAGTGGTCCCTATAGCTTAAGAGGAGCTTTAGTATTCTTTTCCAATTTGGTTTTGTTATGGCTTAACAAAATCAAATTAAGAAATAACAGATGTAATCTAAATTTCAGCTATTCTGCATTAGATCCTGTAACATATTCTGATCCAGAAAAGCCTGATTCTGCCAAAAAAAAAAAAAAAAAAAGTTGGCTCATCTGTATTCTTACACTGAATTCAAAAGAACTACACCTACCCCTAATGCTTCTGCCTGCTAGATCATGTCCAATTTTTCTGGGAGCTGAGAGGATTAGAGAATGTAATACAGAAACAACAGTGTATATTTGAAACCACTCAAGGACATGGGCAAGATGAAACTTTACTAGTACTGAGCCTCCTTAAAAGTTTGTGAAAAAACATTTTTTTCTACTAAAAAAGTCTTGGATATATTTAAATTAAGAAGAAAATTAGTTATTTCTTATAAAAATATCCAGTGAAAAATTTTAAGAGCACCTAAAAGTCTTAAGGATAGAAAGGGTTTTCATTTTATTTTTTTCTGAAACTAAAACAACAGGGTCAGCACTCAGAGGTAACCATGATATATCTTTTTTCAACAATGCAGAACAATGCAGTTGTTTACATATACATTCTTCTCATCAAATATATTTTTGAATTCTAATCAATTGTAAAAGTGTCACGGTATTTTTAAGCTTTACAGATTTAAGATTATGTATGTTAATAGTTTTCTAGTAGAACTCATACTTGTAAATTATTGTAAAATATTCTAGGGGATCTCTATATTGAACTTTGACTGGACTTTTGAACAAACTACACTTTCCCTGCATCTGCAATGCCATTTTTTGCTGGCATGATGGTTTACTGTATCGTGTACTTTGCTAGTGGCATTCTTAATGTACAGCCTGTGTATCTGTGTGTAACTTGTTTTACTCTTCTTGACTGTAAAATTGACATCGAGAAACACAGCATATGTATTTTTAACTCTTCTTTTTTATGCAACCCGGAAGAGAGCTTCAGGGCAAGTCATGCCATTTGATTTCAGCCGATGCATTACAGGGTAAGATATCTGCTTTGTAAAATGCCCCAGAGTGCTTGCGTTAACAGATTCCCTGGAAAAAAAAAAAAAAAAACAACAAAAACCCAAAAAAAACAAAAACAAAAACAAAAACAAAAACAAAAACAAAAACCAAAAAAAAAAAAAAAACAAAAAACAGCCAACCAAAAAAAACAAAAAGCAAGCCCAAAACCCCAAAACATGACCAACTTCTGTAGGCGAATCCCTTGGGCTCAGCTGGGGACCAAGGCAAGACGGGGAAACAAAGGGAGCGGAGCCCGGGCGCGGCGATGCTGCCGGCGCTGTGCTCGCTGCAGCCCCGGGACACGCTCCTGCGGCACCGGGCCCGGCCCTGCGCCCCGGGATCGGGAACAGCCCGCACGCTGCTCCGAGCTGAGCAGCCCCGCGCTCACACTGCCCAGCCCGGGCCCGGCCCTGCGCCCCGGGATCGGGAACAGCCCGCACGCTGCTCCGAGCTGAGCAGCCCCGCGCTCACACTGCCCAGCCCGGGCCCGGCCCTGCGCCCCGGGATCGGGAACAGCCCGCACGCTGCTCCGAGCTGAGCAGCCCCGCGCTCACACTGCCCAGCCCGGGGCGCTCGCACGGCCGCACGCCGGGGTAAACCTGGGAGGCTTCCCCGGGGGAAAGCGGCCGAGCTCAGGAGACCAGAGGGAGTTTTTAATGCACCAGTGCTTTATCAAACCTGGTGAAACTGCTCTTAGCATGGCACTGATTTACTAAAATGACTCTCGCTTCAGCTTCACCCACAGTACTGCCAATAGTAGGAGGATGTGAGCTGCAAGGAAAAGTAAATAACTAACTCATTAAAATTATGCAGCTGAAATAAAGAAATGAATAAATGGTAACAAACTCCTTAATTTGTTGATTTAGCCTCTTTTAATTTTTCCCATGAGGCAGCTAATAGGGGAGTTAATGAGCGGCCATTCATCAGTCATTGGACACTGCTCCACATTCAAGAGACTGATTAAATAATATAGGTGCTTATTTAATTCTGGCAGCACAACAGGATTGAGATTATTAGTTAGGAAAGAGATCAGACATTTTGAGCAAAGGAGAGGCCATCATTCTAGTTATACCAGTCTGAAGGTATTCTCATAAAACCTAATATAATATTATTTTTTTTCCTTACTTGGATTAGAACAGAGGAAAACACCTAAAGCATGGTATGAGATATGAACCAAAATAGGGCACAGGATTTCAACACACAAAATTACTCCAGCTCTAAAACAGCAGGGGGTCACAGCTAATGGATATCCACTTTCAAAAGACACTTCTCTCTACAGACAGTGACCATTAGAATAAGCTTCAACCTACTCATAAATTACAGATGTCAACTCCTGGGGAAAAGAAAAAAAATCTGCTGGGGAAAATTTTCTTCTAGTCTTTTTTGGTGATGCTGAACTGTTAAGTCAGTTTATAAGGTCCAGCTCTTTGACTAGTTTCAGCAGTCCTGACCAATAAACTCCAGGTAGTTCCACTTCTCTTAACATCATTTCCAGTACTCCCATTAATCTGCAATGAATCAGTTCAAGGAACTAAAACAAATCACTCTTCTTTTTTGTAGAGCTAATTATTTTTGCTGGTTTATTAATCTCCTTGAAGAAATCAGATGAATATCAATCAAAAAACAAGGGAGGAAGTGGAAATGGTTTGAACACTTAGGCAATAACACTTAACTCAAATCTGTTTAAAGTACTTTGTTTCAGACAAACACCAAGGATAATACCCTGTGAAGTTTTGGTTTGGCTCTGAGGATGTAGCTAAAGGTAAAATGTTAAAGCCAATGAAAGATTATATTTTTACTGTCTGCTATCAAAATACTATTAAAATATGTCTGTTCAAGTAGAAAACAAATTGTTTATATCCATTAAGGCTGTCCTTACATAATCAGCGACCTATTGAACTAGTTAGCAGCAGTCTCTTGACAGCAGTGAGCTGAAAAGCAAAACAAGAGTGGAAATGTAGTAAAGACATTTTTTCAGGTGCTCATGACTACTGGTTATTACTTGCAACAATAATCCCTCACGCCTCTTTGAACTAAAATAGTTAATGATGTAAATCCTAGTACAACTGTGATGACCTAACTAGCCTTGCACGGATTTACTAGGCAAGAGTTGTAAAAAGAGTCCATCACAAAACCAAAGAGCTTCTAAACCTGGCTGACCTTTGGCTCAGCTATCTGAATCACAGAAAATACCCACGCACTCGTCCATGAGCTGGGAAAACTTAGATGTTATTTGAGGGGTCATGGAGAGATTTTGCAGGGAGGATTAAAATCAGCTAAAGATATAAAGAGCAACTTTTCTCAAGTAGCAGTAAAGATCCACATGCAAAGGGATAACAAGACCAAAGTTGAAGAAGAAAAAAATTTGGGAATATGATATTCATTCTTAAGCTGTGGCTATTGGTCCTCCCATAGTCAGAAAAAGAAAGCTTTAAGGTCAGGTGGAAAAAATTATCTGGGGGGACAAAGTCCTACAGACTGCAGTAGAAAATATCTTCTATTTGTAGAACCTAGCCCATACACTTTAGACTACCTGTCCTTGGATGTAAAAGTTTACTCACATAAAGTTGTGAGTAAAAATTCCATGTTTGTGTTGAGCCCTACCCACTGTCAGTGGTCAGAACCAAGGCAGCAGCTCCACAGCGACAGGGTAACAACTCAGACACTGTTTACGTAAGGAGTGTAGGTTACAGTGACCTCTCTTCCAAATGTTAGGGGTTTAATTCTACAGCACAATGATGAACACGGACACAGCTGCTTAGCTGAGCCTGCACTGTAGCGACAGGAAAAGAGAGGAAAAAGATCCACTTTCCTTCTCCTTCTGGAGCATTCCAGAGTTCTAGTCTGAACTTATAAACTAATTTTTACATGAGTCAGGAAACAACAAGCAGGTGTTTACCATTCCTTTGCTTCCAGGATCCGCTCAGCAGTGACAGAGAAGGGCAGTGGAGCTGGGGAAGGGTCTGGAGCACAAGTCCTATCAGAACCAGCTGTGGGAGCTGGGGGTGCTCAGCCTGGAGGCTCAGGGGAGACCTTATCATCCTCTACAGCTCCCTGAAAGAAGGCTGTAACCAGGTGGGGATTGGCATCTTCAACCAGGCAACCAGTGACAGATCAAGAGGACATAGTCCAAAATTGTTCCAGATGTTCCAGTTGTTTCCAGAGGTTTACATTGAATGTTACAAAGAAATTCTTCACAGAAATGTGATTAGACATAAGAATGGACTGCCCAGGAACGTGGTGGTGCCACTGTCCCTGCAGGTGTTAAGGAAAGACCGAATGTGGCACTCAGTGCCAAGGTCTGGCTGACACAATGGTGTTGGGTCATGGGCTGGACTCTGTCACAGGACCAGAGGGAGCTTCAGACAAACCCTCCCTTAGCCTCAGATTTCTGGCAACTGCTTAAATTTAACAAATCACTCTGGCACACAAGCTCTAGGGATGTCAAACCAGATTGTTTAAAAAAATAAAATATGTATTAAACAGTCCATAGATAGCAGACAAAAGATCTTAATCAGAGTTACTTACTGCAAAGTATAAAATTAAAAAGAACATAGATTACAACTTAACATAAAAAAGTGCACAGCATTAAAGCTGCACCTATATTAGAGCTAGAAAAAAAATAGTATTGATTAGGGCCCAAATGTAACTTACCACCAAAATGTCAATAATGTACACAGATTTTTTCCCCCAGAGGAGTAACTGCCAAGCAAGTGTCCCTGCCCAGGTGAGAAACTCCACACATTTCCAGGGAGCGTGCAGAATATTTCTGCTTTGTGAAAGATTTGGTGTAGCTTTTATAGTTTGTAAAGTGAGGTGTCTGTCAGTCAGAAATTCAGTTTATCTTCCAGATCTCTCTCTGACAGTAAGATGTTTATTGGCAGTTTATTGGAGATGCTAGATCACTGTTAACCCCATGGTGCCAGAATACCTCACTGCAAGACAGCTCATCCTGTTTGATTTATCTGACCAGTTAACAAACAAGAGATAAGCTCTTGTTGTGTGTGTGAGACAGACTAGATGAGCTCAGAGATCTTTTCCAGCCTAAATGATTCAGTGATTCTCTGGCAGTGTTTGTGTCAGAGACTGGTGTACTTTGGTGTACACCAATCTGTCAGTTTCTATACTGTAAAGGACCACGTTTCAGGACTTTGGCACTGGACCACTCAGAGTTGTATTTTGGGACAATGTGAAATGGAACTCAAACCTGAGTTCAGACATGGGAGGAACAGCTGCTAACAGATGTGGAGAAGTGAGATTCTTTGGCCAGGCTGCAGCTTGAAGCAGAGCTTTCACTGGTCTTTTATAGATTCAGCTTTGAAGATGGAAAACAAAGATGATTACAAGTTTGTTTCATTTAGGAAAGAACATTTTCACAAATATTCAAACAGTATAATAGTAGATTATAGAAAATACAGTCTCAAGACCTTCTGTTTTATTGATTCAGAACAAGAACCTGAATGCAAGTCTTTTTTGCCTCAGCTGCAGAGCTCCTGACTTTGCTGAAATAGTCTCCCCCTTTTTAAAAGAAAATCTATCTTGTTCTGATGATGCCTTAGTTAACCATCCCTATCATATATGAGCACTTGAATGGGAGGTCCTCTGGAATATCCTGACTGTGCTTCTTTGAAAACAATCTAGATAAGTTGCTTCATCAAAATTTTGCCTTCGACAGTTCACTATTGCCCTGACATGATACTTTTGTGCTGCCTATTTCACACACACACACAAAAAAAAACAACCAAACCAACCAACCAACCAACCAACCAAACAAACAAACAAACAAAAAAACAAAAAAACAACAACAACAAAAAACCCAAACAAAAAAAAAAACCAAACCAAAACAAAAAAAATAAAACAAAACCCTCCTCATTATGCATTACCAATCTTCCAAAACCTTTCTGGTAGTGTCTTGTTGCTTCCATCCTTCAGACTTAAACTTCCCAATTTTTATCAGCCGTAAAAATCTCTGAGCCATGGCCATTTCTATGTCCCAGGATTTCTGGAGTGCTTTCCATTGTAGCAATTTCTCAAACCCACTTGAATGTAATTTAAAAAAATATCTTTTTTGTATTTCCTTCCTTGTTTCTCCCAAAAGTTCACAACAATCTTTGTCCTACTTTCCTAATATGCTACGATTTTAAGCATCTCTGGGTCCCATCTCTAATGTATCTCATTCCTTACAACCTCACACAGGAATCCAGCTCTACTTGAGATTCAAAGAGTCTAATATAGTTAACTTTCTTCAATATAGCAGCAAAACAACCTGTCCTTCCTAAATTAAATAAATTTTCCTCCTTACACTACTCCTTGCCTATCACAGAATGCACTGCACAAATGAAGTCAGACACAGCTAATTATGTATGTCTACTCTTTGCTTACTTCTCTTTACAGGACCTGCCTCCTGGCCTCCAGCAAGAATAGGCATGATTAGATTAAAAAATCCAGGGACCCTCTGATCATCCCTCCAACCCCATCCAATGCCATTAGTACTTAGTTATGGACAAACCTCAACTTCTGTATCTCAATTTAGCCTGTTCAAACTATTCTTCCTTGAAGAGTTATTACACACTAAATGAACCAGAGAGCAAAATGCTGAACTTAGTACAGCAGCAGAAACATTGTCTGTAATACTGGACAACCAGGATCCTTGCTACTGTGAACACTGTGTTATTTATGAAGAGTGAAACTACTGACAGAAGAAACAAAACTATTTCCTTTTCATTAATATTAGATATTAACACCTGTTAACTGCTTGGTGATGTGAAGTGAAATCATTCCAGAGTAGCTATTCAGATTTCAAATTGGAAAAAAATGATATCATAGTACTTTTATTTTAGTGGATAAGATAAATCAACTGAAAGATCGATTATTAAAGACATAGGTTAAATTTGAAAGAAAGAAAGGACCTGGAGCTGAATCTCTAAAAATCCATGAGGATGAATGGCCTAGTCTATCAATTACTTTGGCTAAAATTTCTGATTAAAAATTATATTAAGAACCACAGAGATGAGACTAGGAAACATGGAAGTTTGTTTTAAAAAGAAAAAAGTTCAATCTTAGAAGAATTATGAAATCATTTAAATAGACTACTGTGCTTGTTTTGTAAATGAAAATAACTTGTAACTGAGTTCAGAATTTGTTTATCAAACCAGATATTAAACCCACTAATTCAATAGCTACACTATCTCCTTCATGCTTTTTACATGGTCAGGTGATGCTTTCAAAAGACCTGAGTGTCATAAAACACCATCAGCTCATCAGATTAATGCCTGGGTTACACTGTGGCTGTGAAATAATATTCATATTTCTTGTGTCTGAAACACAAAATATTTCTGCCCCGTCTACCTGTCAGTATCAGTGCCATTCACATATAAACCAGTTAGTTCTGAATCAATTAGCTTGAGAATTTAAATTGGTATTACTGCATTAATATAACTCTCCACAGGGGCTAATGTATGCTGGTTTTTACAGTTGTGTAATGTAGCCAATTCCTCTTACAGTTTTAGTTAATGAAAGACTCTTTTCCACATTTTCTTCCAAAAACTGTTGTGTAACATCACTGTGTACTGTAAATAGCTTCCCACTTCCATCTGCTGTCTGCTCTAAACTGCTCTGGTTTGCAAAGTTCTTGTTTTACAATTCTTCAGCATAGAGCCTTGTTGTAACTTCTGGACTATGGTTACCAGTAGCAGTGGCACATAAAGGTTATATACACTGTCAATACTTTCTTACTAGTTAGAGTCTAAAACAGTGCCTAAAAAACTCATTTTAATGAAAACATTTCATAACAGATTGGACATTACAAGACCCCTGAGTTCAATGGGAGACACCTTACTTTCCTTTCTGAAAGGAAACACCAAAGGCCCCACAAATACAATACGGATAACAGACATTCTAGACTTAAACTTTGTTTGTGACTACAGTGACAAGAACACTTTAAAATAATAAACTAGAGGTTATAATGGTTGATTCTTAGTACAGGTAATGTAGTAACCCACAAAAAAAAAAGATTTTTACCAGTCACTGCTACAGTTCCCAACAAAGTTCAGAAAGCCAAGATTATTTGAATGATGCCAGGTAATTCTGAATTATGGCTCTATTGGTTTTGTGTGGCAAGGCCTTGGCAGCAGAGTGGCTGCAGTGGCTGCTCTGTGAGCAGCTGCCAGGAACTTTCCCCGTGTCCAAGAGAGCCAGTGCTAAGTGGATCCAGGATGGACCCTTTCCTGGCCATGGCTGAGTGCCAGGATCAGCGATGGCAGTAGCACCTCCGGGAAAACGTATTTATAAAGAGGGAACAAAACCCGCAGCAGCTCCACCCAGAGGGGTGAAGGAGAATGTGAGAGCAGCAGCTCTGCAGGCACTGAGGTCAGCGAAGGAGGAGAGTGTTGAGGCAGCTGTGCCCCCACAGCCCTGGAGGAGCCCACTCAGAGCAGGTGGGTGCCCCAAGGAGGCTGTGACCCCACGGGAAGCCCGTGCTGGAGCAGGCTCCTGGCAGCACCTGTGGGCTGTGGAGAGAGCAGCCCAGCCTGGAGCAGGACTGTGACCCACTGGGAACCCACAATGGAGCAGCTGCTCCTGAGGGACTGCACCCTGTGGAGGAGCCAGACTGGAACAGTTTGTGAAGAGCTGCAACCCATGGGAAGTACTCACATGAGAAATACATAGAGGACTGTCTCCCATGAGAGAGACTCCTTGCCAGAGCAGGTAAAGAGCATAAGGAAGAAGGAGCAGCAGAGAAAATGTGTGATGAGCTGACTACAACCTCCACTCCTTGTTCCTCTGTATTGCTCGGGGGAACAGAGACAAGTAAACTGTAGAGTTGAATCTAACAAGCAGAATGGAATAGGGAATTTTTTTCTTTTATATTTGTTTTCTCATTAGTATTCTTATTTCTCTACTCCTGTGTTATTAAGCAATAAATTAATTTACCCAAACTGCCTGTGATGGTAGTAGACGACTGATTCTCTCCCTGTTTTTATCTCGACCCATGAGTGTGCTGTTATTTTCTCTCCCTTGTCTAGTAGAGGAGGGATGTGACAGCATGGCTTAGGTGGGCACCTTGCAGCCAGCCAAGGTCAACTCACCACACAACTGATAGCAGAGGGAACCACAGCTTTACAGCTACATTTCCCCACAACATGCTAATTAGATATCATTATTACTGTACAGTTTCTATGATGACCAGAGTCTCTAGATCTAATTGTTTTGCTGGGTACAGTACAAACATCAAAGAATCTAACAATTTAATGCATAAAAGCTTTGCAATAATTCAGACTAGAAGAGGTTTTAAGAGGTCATATAGATCCCAAGAGCACCAAGGAGGGATCAACAATACCAATATAATTCCTTAGATTTGCTTAATCTATACAATTAGGGGAATTTTGAAACCTCCTTAGGCAATGTAGACTATTGATATAGTGTTTATAATGATAAAATATTCTTAACATCTATTCTTTATCTTGCCTGCTACACCCTAACCCTAATCCAAGTACTTCTTCTGCAGCCTAAAAGCAACAGAACAACAGACTGCTCCTGTCTCTTTGTCGAGCTCAGAGCTTCTTTGAACGCTTCAAATATATCTGCACAACTCAAACCACACTCCCATTTGTAAATGGTATGGTATTTACTTTTTGCACAGCAGGATGACATTATTGACTCCTGCTCTTTTTTTGTTGTGTTAAACCCTCATTTATACTTGCTAAGATCCAATTATTGAAATTATTAGAGAGGTCCCTCTACCCAAATTAATGTGCAAAATAGACCATATTCTGAAGTCAACAGTATAGCTTTTATTAAACAGTAGTCGTGACAGAGAGAGAGATTTTGGGGGGAGGAGAAAGGAGGAGGGGGAGAGAGAAAGTAAGAGAAGCAGATTAAATAGAAAAAAATATCACCACTCCATAGATTCCAACGATATCCCATTTGTTCTCTTCTTTTGGTGCTCTCAGTAGTTGCAGTCTTGTCAAGGTGGTGGTTGCAGACTGTATCCATCAAGTGGTGGAGGAAAGGACCCCAAAAAACATCAGGTCCATGGGTTTTATATTATGCTGAGGCTACGTGGAAATGCCCCCTGTACCTCCCCTGGATGATGTAACAGTGGATTAGGGGATATTTCATGAGTCTTTGACATCTTCTAAAATGTTGCAGCTGTCTCTTACCATTGTAGTTGAAACAACCATGGCCCACTACAGCCCATCAGCCAAGATGAATGCCTTCATCCTACAGGAGACTGTCCTGGTACTTTGGAGGGGAGTTTTCACAGCAGAGCCATTATGTAAGGGAGGACATCAGCATATAAGAAGGACTTATGCCCCCTTTCAGGGTTTGTCTTTTATCATCCTCTTGCATTATCTGGAAACCCAGCTTGTAGCACCAAGCATGCACACCCTTCTGCACTCTGTGCATCACCAGCAAAGCACTTAGCCAATTGAGGCATTAGCACCAATAGCCCAGTCTCTCACAGCACTTGTATGGTTTGAGTCGTTAATCACTAGCAACCCACTCTCACAATACCAGATACCTTCCTGAACTCTTGTTATCTCAGTCCTATATTTGTGCAGTTGTGCACCTAAGTTTCAGAGCAGCACCTTAGTCTTATTTCTACTAAGCAAGGTTTTATTTATCAGAAACCATACAGCAATATTATATAAAAATAACTTTTTTTCTTCTTTTTCTCAAATAAGATAAAGTCCCTCTCCTATCACCAATGTCTAGTACAATGGTATAATCCTATCCATATCACTAATGACATATTCATTAGTTGCCACACCAAGGAGCTTTCTGCTCCTTTGCTCAGACAGTGATCCACTGACAACCAGTTGTAAATAATTTTCCCAGGACTGACCATCCTGCACAGTGGTTTCATATAGACTATGGGTTTCTAGATAATTTATGAAGATTTCATGAAATTGTCTTGAAAGCCTGACCACAGTGCAGATATATGACATCACTACTGATCTTTTGTCCTTGAATCTTGTTACCTTCTTTAGAAGGAAATCAGAGCACTTTTGAGAATATTTCATTTCAGTGGGAACTGGTGTTGCTGTTACTTATCTCCATGCTACATGTAATGGATCTACTTCAGTGTCTTAGAGCAGTTTATAAATCAAGTGATCAAGACAGAAATAGTACAGCTAAAAAAAGATCTGTTAAAAATCTGCACAGGAGATTATAATTGATAACAGGATATACACACTGCTGACCATGTCTTTTGCTGTCTAAAGAAAACATTTTGCCTCCCTTTTCCCTTGGCATTTTTTAGATTCAAGGGTGATGATAGTTTCATGCTGGTAGGACAGGGCAGATGCTCTGCCCATTTTCTTCTAATGCAGGTCCAGCTCATTATGGCGACATGTAAATATTTCTAAAATATATACAGTAAAGTGTGCATAAATATCTATAAATGCATGGACTTCAAAAAAGAATTTGTACTTGCAGAAGTTTACATATTGCTTAATAACAAGTATCAATAATAAAGTTTAAATATTAATAGAAGAAAAAAAGAGAAGAAAAAACAGATACACAATCACCCGTTAACAGGACTGATGAAACCCCAATCAGATTACTGTACAGTGTTACTTGGTTGGTCTTTGGATTCTGTGCTGTGCTGCAAGATGTAGACAATATTGCCTACTAAAATGGAAAAGCAGAACAAAAATTCAACTTTACAGCAGCACGTGCAGGGGCACTAAGAAGGATTTGCAATGGGTTTTCCCCAAAAGAGAAAATCCACTGGTTAAATGATAGATATGAAGCAATTTCTGAAACAAACCCAAATTACCCAGTGTGACAATGTCAAGGACAAGGGATTACACTTACCCAAAGACCTCCCCTGAACCTGGTGCAGCAGTAAACACAGCCCTGTTAGGACAAAAGATGAATTTCTGAAGGCAGCTTTGAGGTCATCTACACCTTACATAGCAGACAGGATTTACAAATTCAGGAAGTCTCCTAACCTGTCATCCATGGCTGAAAGTGCTCAACACATAATTCATCAGGTTCATTCTTCAACAACTTTGCAGCAAATATCCAGCACAGTTGTTCAGACCTACACAATTTTCCCCACTTTAGTCCAGGGTGCAAATTGTGTTACAACTGGCAGTAATGGCATCTCAAGGAACAAGCTCTTTGGGATGCCTGATTGCATTGGGGCAACTTCAGACAAATCCAGGATGGGTTTAGTACGATATTTGGAGCAGCCATGAACAAAAAGCAGGCTTGTTAAAATGTATCTCCTTTTCTAATGGTAGAATAGGCTATCTTCCTCTGTATTTATTGGCTTTTTCCTAGTGTTCAGTAGAGTTTACTATTCTTCTACTTCTTCTGGTGGCTGGAATAAAGAGCACTACTCACCCTTTTCCTTTTAAGGGTTTGAGAAAGGACAGCCCTTCAGGGCTGTGATGTGTCTCTCAACAACCCTGGAGACATCCTGCTTTGCCAGATTTCAAATTGGCCACAACTGCTTGGGAGACATATCTGATCACATCTCTGGCCATGTTTTTAATCATGCTTTTAACATGTGGCTTAATAATTCCCAAACTCCTTGGGAAAAATTATATAGCTTTTCAAAAAAGGCTGTAGAATACAGCTCCTAGTCCATTTGGGATGTCTGTTAATTTATGTAAAAGGACAGGTCCTTTAAATTATTTTGTTACTTCCTTTTACTACTTATTCTTTACTATATGGTGGCTTTGCTAAAACACCAGAACCTTCCAGGTCATCAGATAAAATTCACAACCTCCTTTCCACTGTGAAATAAGACATGCTTGCTTTCATTTCTATTTATTTCAGTGCTTCCTTTATCAAAATGAGGTTGGTTTACTGGCACATAATGCAGTTTGTACCGTGTTGATGCAATGAGCTCACTGCTATTGCCATTTTCCAGAACTCACCATGAGAATGGAACTAATAAATCTCAAACTAGCTGGTTTTCAACAATGTTTTGTGTAGAGGTAGATGTTGATGAAAACCTTCCAGGCTTGTCAGTGAAAAGGGAAACTGTCACTGGCAACCCCTGGAGAAGTTTCTAAAAATTACGCTTTCTTCCCAGCTGTATAAAAAATATAAGAATTTTCATCCATTTTAAGCTTTGATTTCCAAATTGCAGGACTGAAGACCATAGCTGATCAACAGTTAAAGCTCTGCTGTTGGAAAGTTGTTGTTGGAGCTAGTAAGTGTTTATACATTCCAGCAATATGCATATGCAAGAATAATGGACTTGCTGCAAAGAATAATGCCATGTCTTACCCAGCAGCACTATTAATATTATTCCAGCTGTCTGGGTATTGTATTTCTGCTAACCTCACCTCCCACTGGCCTGATGGCTTCCAGGAGCTTTGAATAGCTGTTTGGTAAAGTTCAAACTGGTGTTTTGTGGGGATATTTTGGTGCAAGCTTTGTTGGGAAGCATGATGTGAAAACTGTGGTTTACCATCCTTCTTTTTGTCCCACTCTGGCTCCAACTGCTAAACATCATGGAGTAGAGAGGCTTGTATCCAGCTGTTAAATTTCTAGGGCAAGCAATACCCCTTTACCAATAGCTGTTTCTTCCCTTGTCTTTTTACTGCTAGAAACTTTTTAATTTTGCCCTCAGTAGTGTTCACTTTTTAAAGCTCATTGGAATAGAATATCTCTTGACACCTTGGTGACTGTAGTCTATTAGGCAGTACATCTGACCCTTTCTCATAGTTTCAACTAATATCTGTGAACATCTGCTCATAACCACTGTCAAATTTTTCTTTTGTCCTAAACATCCTCATGGTCTTCTTTCTGAGTGGAGGTATATTTACTCTAATTTTAATTTACTAATTAAATTAATTAATTACTAATTTACTCTAATTTACTCTAATTACCAGTTACCAGACAGGTTTTTCCAATTCCTTGCACAGCTTGGATGTTTCACACACATATCTGACTCTGGCAGTAATGAAGCAGCTGTGGTTATAGTTCTTTATAATAAACTCCAATAACACACCAACGTAGCAAATGGTAACTGTGTGCTCTAAAACATCCCCATGTCTTGGTTCTGAGCATCCTCTTTAAGCAATCTGTGACAAAGGCATCTATCTCATTACTAGTAACAAAGATGTGAAAATTATTTTAATTTAACAGCTTGTGTGAAGGCTGATTTAAGAACATCCATTCTCTCCTTGGTCTGTAATTACTAAGGCAGGAAAAATGGTTTTAAAAGCTTCAGCTACTTGAGAACCCATTCTGCCTTTCAGACTCACAGTCCAGACACACTTGGATAATATATTCACCTCCATTAAAACGAGCTTAATGCTATTATTATTGTGCTTAGAATAGCCCACAAATACCTGATACTCCTAAAGGACTCTTTCACAGATGTGTGTATATTGTGAATCTTGATTTACATGACATGAGACCACCTGTTTTATGGTCAGATAACAGTACTGTTTGTTTCAAAAAGGGCCTTAAACTCCTAAAGCTTCCCAGTTCTCCAGGAGCACAGAAAATGTCTTTTAACAGATGCTGCAGTCTATCAACATAGTGCTACTATATCCGTGTAGAAAAACAAACATTAGGCAACATTTAAGTCATGTTCAATGAAATTTTATTTATTAATTGATCACTGGGGTGATGGTGATCTGTCTCCTATTGTCACCATTTCCTTTCTTTCAAAGCTGGGGTTTTTGGCTGTCTTACTTTTGTTAATCCTCTCGTTCTAAGCAGGAAAAAAACAATTCACAAAAAAATTGTGTCTTTTGTATATTCAGCCAGGATTGTGTTTTCAGAAAGTGCTATGAACTCCACATGAACATAAAGATAAGGGAATACATGGAGCATAATCCTTGTCATGATATTACAAGTATGTGTTAGAACACTGAGATGTAGACAAGAGTGGTCTCACCTCCCCTTAGACAAAATTTTGTTTTCATAATACCCAACCATCTTCTCTAGAATGCACACGGTCTTTTTAGGAAAACGTTTTGGGATGTAGGTGTCCCTACAAACATGTTGCCATGAAATTATTTTTTCTTTCTGGCCTTCAACTTTAGTAAGCAGTATTACCTATATTTTTTAGAATAGGAGAAAGCTGCAGGACAGCCCCAAGGTGACCTGGTTGGTTTGAAGGTAGAAGAAAGAGGGCCTCTTGGTCAGATTAGCACATCTGGTCTGTTGGTTGGATGACCTGGGGCTGGGTGGCAGCCTCCTGGACAGCTTCACAGGCTCACCCCTCTGCCCAATGCACATTCAGATCTTCTCATGTTCCCCCACTCCCTCTGACATACCCCCACACCATTGAACTGTACTTTCCTTTTATTTTGTTTTCTTTCTACTAAAATTAAATTTTCACTTAATTTAATTCTCTCTTACTAAACATTTGCATACACACACTTTATAAATAAAATCCTTGTGTAGTACAAAGAAGTACAACTATGCACGAATATAAATTTATACACTTCATACACTTTCACCTGTGTCTTTGTAAAGACAAAAAATGCACATAGGTGTGTGTATCTATGAAGGCCTTTGATGTACTTCTGTGGCAAAGAAAAAGGCAAGGTATTCAGCAAGTACAGAGTGTTCAGAGATCACATGGGATATGGCCACGACCTTGACAAAATGGTGACTCCTGAGGACAAAGGGAGGACTTCCAAGGCCTCATGGATCTGATACATTTCTAGGCTAAGCGGGTTCTATGGCTGGAATGGGGGGAAGGGCTTTGGGTGACAGTGGTTATGAGACTTTTGAGGGTCAGGTCTTCCAGCAAGAGTTGGAGGAATGGAGCCTGCACTATCTGACACCAAAGTTATTCTTTAATTGAGACCAATGGCATCTCCCTTGGCTGTAGCCTTATCTTGTCCTCTCCCCATTTGTGTAAATCACAATAGAAATTTATACTGCTGCTACTCAGACAAGGAATGAAGAGAGGTGCGAGACATAAATTAACTAGGAAAGGGTATATAATAAAAACTAGGGAGTGAACTTACATACTACTTCAACATACAACAGTAATAATTACAGGGAGTTTGGGGTAATTCGGCATTACTTAGGCTAATCAGATATATGATGATTAGGATACATAGATGATACAAGGCACATGAGGTTGGGCTTTTACTGAAGAGAAGATTAGAAGACATAACTTGAGTGACAAATAGACAGGAAACTAATTTTTTGTCTTCCTTGTATTAGGACAAAATAGTATGATCATAACCAATTACTTTATCTAGACAAAGAAACCCTTTATATTGTTACTTAAAACAAAGGGGGCACAGGAGGATTCTAACTTCAAATACCCAGACTTTACTAGTGAACCTGGTTACTCAGTAGTTTAGTTAAGCAAGGTAGTTTAGTTAACATTCCATCTAACTAAATAATTTAAATAGTAGTGCCTTAAAGACTAATCTTTTTTCTTTATAAAATACATACATTCTTTCATACATTTTTGTTCTGTATTCACAAAATCGTGATCCACCTACCTTTCATAAAGTAGGTAGAATTTGCCCTATAATCACTGTAGTGAATTGTTCTTTATTTTCTCTTTGCATCATAATTAAGTAAAAGGAATCTTTTGAAAGAAAAGCCTACTCTTTTTGTATTTCTTTCTTGAACTCTCATGATTTACCAGCTAATGTTTAGGGGTGAAGAAACAGCAACAGAAGCAATCCAATTTTTGGATGAGGCTGAGAGCAGATGTAGATTTGGCTACAAGTCATCTTTGCTTTTCCAAAGACCATCTCCTCTTTCATCCAAGAAAGAAGGGTCACACCATACAGCAGAATCCAAAATGTGCTATTCATCAAACAGATGATCTGTTGTGAATTCTAAACCCTCCATTTTTTATATCATGATTGCTCCTGATTGTTCTTGCTCCAATTAGAGGTCTGAAAGTTTTCAGAAATTATTGGTGCCAAGTTTATTGACTGTTTTTATGAACCAGTACATACTTGCTCACAGGGAATGTTATGTATCACATGCTCACCAGAAGTGGAAATGTGACAATTTAAAAGCACTGTTAATATGGAATGACTTTGCCCTGAGGGAACAATGAATTTGGAAAGAAAATTGCCATGCCAAAAAACTCGGGTTACCTCAGGTTGTAAGGGGTTTGAAATTCAGAAGATTAGAAAATTTCTCAAGACAAGGAAAACTAATGATATCAGATGTAACAAATACGCTGAATGAGATCTTTTCAGAGATCACTATCTGTAACTCTAGACGGATCATACTGATAATCTAATCTATGCACAATGGTATTAGGACTCAACCTAAAGGCAATCCTGAACAGCAGAGATATTTTAACATTTATTTTGAACATTCATTCTTTCTCATTTTTAATTTGCTAATTTAGAGTGGAGCAGGAAAAGAGAACAACTCTGCCTGCTTGGTCATACCTAGCTGCTGCTAGGTATGGGGAGCATGCAGTAAAGGAAGGGTCAGCCAGAGCCACAGCTCCACTTGGCAGGTACATACTGCAAGCAGGGGAATTACCAGTGGCTCTACTGGAAGCTAGAAATTTTCAGGTCTGAAGAGTGATTGTAAACATAGCCTGCTGGATATGAATGTTTTTTAACAAGTAAGTTTTTATAAGGATTAAAGTTCATGTTAAATAGAATCATTACCAACCTGTATCTGTGATAGATAAAGCAAGGTCTCAGAGTAAGTAAGTTCATCAACTCTTCAGTGAGACCAGGCAATATAAAAGGTAGGAAGGTCAACAGTTAGAAACTTTCCTTCTCTCATTATTTAGCTTGTAAAAAACCCTGCACCCTTGACTTCTTAATGTTTCATTAAATTGATCCACAGTGATAATTTAGGGTGAGAATGAGGATTGCAGAATAGATACATCTACAGCTGACCAATGAATAAATTATATTAAGATAACGTGGGCTGGCTTTTTAGAAGAATTAAGATCAACCTCAAGGCTGATCAACTAAGTTTATCCTAACTGCCCATGCAGCCTAAGTACAGACTCACATGACAGGAGATTTTTAATTCAGAGCTAGGCTAAGGACAATGTGATAGCAATCACAGATAAAAAGAGACCAAACAATACACCTCCCCAAAACTGTAGAACAGGTGGGAAAAGTTCAGTGAGAAAGTCTTTGTAAGTGAAGTTGTTAGAGCATTAGATGAGTGCAATTTGTGAGTACAACAAAAAACTTGGGGTATTGGCTGAGCTGCCCTTTGATCTTACCTTGTGAAGCAACCCTACATCCTCTCTGAAAGGCAGCTGTACTGAAGAAATAAATGGGAAACAAAAGTGGTGCTGAAGCCACAGAAAACTAAGCTTTTCTGGGAGGAATAGAACTTTGAAAGAAGGGTATTACATGGCAAGATTTTGTTATGAAACACTAAAAAATGCTGCCTGAAGAATAAAAAGAATAAAAAAAGAATATTTTATTTGTATTGATATGTACATGCGGTCACATAAATATACAGAAAATATAGAGTTTGTAAATCTGAGTGTCTGAGAACATCAGAATATTAGTTTGAAATAAGACAAATGGAAGTGGTAGTAAGAACAAAAACATTTCTAGTGTTTCTAGTGTTCTTTGAGTCTGTAATTAACCTGTCTCTGATTCTGGAGAAGAAAACCACCTGGGAAGATAGAGGTTTCAACTCAAATAGTGATGCAGCTGAATGAAGTGGCTGAACTCCATTTGCTTCACTGCCAAAAGGTTGTGGGGAAGTCAAACTTCCACAATCTCTAAATGAAGGCCAGAGCTTTCAAAAGCACAATTTGTCCCGTTTCTGACAGCTGAACTTTACTTACTATGGGTGGTAATTGCAGATGGAGCCATGAACACTTAACATCTTAAGAAGGTATATTTTGCTGATCAACAACAAAATGATGATAATACAATGTAAATAGCTGAAAAACTTTAAACCCCTTCTGAAAAATAAAGATGAAAATTCTGAGACTGAACTATCCTATCAGCTCAGTCCACCGGAAAACCTGCCCTTTCAAAGCATCACACTTTTGACATAAAAATTTAATCTGGCAGATTTCCAGATCAATTTTAACAACAACACCAACAAAATACTAGGATTACCCATCAGGTTTTTTTGCTCCTTGCTGGCTTTAGCTCACTGCATTTCTCCAGATTTTGTTTCCCTGCACGGTCTGCGTGCTCAGTGCCATAGTGGGGATTTAGGTTAGTCCTTGTGCAGGACTTTAAGCAGGCTGCACTGTGCCACAGGAGCCTGACGAGCACTCGCGCTGCAGAGCTGTGGGGATGCTTGGAGCTGCGAAACGAGCACGTGTAAATGGCTGCTTTTCCTACACAGACGTTCAAGCATCACTTGTTGCTAAACTTGCTCTCTGCCTGGGCAATCCATCTGCCTGCCTTGGAGGAGTGCCTAGTGCAGCTCGACAAAAGCAAGCCAAGTCTCAAAAGAAGAAAAGACTGATAGCTGCAGCAGAGCATTTCTGCAGCAGGATCTAAACGCTGGTAACACGGACACAGAATCCACACAACTGTCTCGCAGGCTGCTGCGCTCTCTAGAGGGAACTCATAGCAAGGGAAACTGCATTCATTCCCAGGGTACTAATGAATTCCCAGGTGACTGCTGGAATAGTGAAAATATCACAGATGTTGACGGTACAGCGTTCCAACAAAATGCAGGGAAAACTGGCTGAAAAGGTGCTCTTTGGTTCAAAGTACATAATTTCCTTCACTACTTGCCAGCTCATTTACCAGCCTTTCTCTCTGTTCTCTCTGAGACCCATTTCCCTTCAGCCTTTCTCTGCTAGTCTATGCCAATACCAACACATTAGGAAGATAATAACACAAAAGAGAATCTGATAACTAATGATTGTATGTGCAGACACAGAAGAGGGTAACACAGAAAGAACAAAATAATAGTTGGGGAATATCAGATGGTGGAAGATATGATGGCAGGTTTAGGAGTTCCAGGAGGATGTTTTCATTAAGCAATAACAAAAATAAGGTATATTTAGTGAACATAAATGATAAAAATCAATATTATATAATATAATATACTGATATATTATGAAATATAATGAGATTAGTATGAACAAGTGGATTTAAAATGCTTTGAAATAATAAACAGTCCAACTGTCACTTAAAAAAAAGCATACAGAAGGAGTGGCATCTCTGTGTCCACAGCTTATTTCAGTATTTTAAAAGAGAGATCATCGACTTACAAGTAAAAATCCATTTTTTCTTTCTCAAAATCTGAGCCACATGATATTTACCATACTACATTAAGCTGAACTGATTTTACCTATTTCTGTAAGTTTCTAATTTCTGCTAACAGAACTACAGTCTACTCTGCCCTTCATACAACACCAAACCCTTTACAGAAAGGTAAACAGAAACAGATTTAACTGCAGTACTTACTTTTGCCTGGTAATGAAATGTATGTTGACCCATGACAGCTCATGAATGCTTCCTGAAAAAGGACTTGAAAATCCAACGTTTCAAAGTGTTTTTCATATATTTAAAAAAGGAAAAAATCCAGAAAGAAAGAGGGAGAAGGACCCAAAAGAAAGACAAACAAAGAAAACCCTGTAAGCATTAGAGCTCTGACTGCAAAATATTCAGCCTGGCAGCTCTGGGAGAAATACAACTCTGTGTACTTGTACATGCTCACCCCATTAGAGGAGGAGTCAGTTTTGCAACACTTATGTTCCTTGCTTCAGGCAAAACAGTGATTCTCTTCAGTGCAAGCAATGTTTGTAGTGTGATGGCTGTAAAGGTGAGAGGTGTACTCTGGAGTGTAGGAATGCAGCAGCAGAAAGAGAATAATTGGGAGCATCAGCTACAAACTCTACAGGTTGTTGTGATTCCTTTTGAATGCTTATTGCCCATGATTTTTTTTTTCTGAGGGAAACCTAATACCCCTTCAACATAAACTGCATCCATAATAGTTTTTATGTACTAGTAGTCCATGTTCTATATTTTAGAATAGCAAGAAAAAATTTTACAGCAGAGTAAAAAACGTTGGCTTTACATCAAAAAGCTGATTAAATTGATGGAAAACACGTTTTTTTTCCTTGTAGTTTTGAGAGGTATTTCCTGTGACTTGAAAAGAGTTTCACATTATGCAATAAGGCTGTGAATTTTACTAACATAACTATTCAGTAGCCATCTATCTCTACTTAACTAAAAACATTTTTACATATTCTTATAAATGCTTTCCCTGAATCATATCTTCTCTGTATTCAAGCCAGGGAACTGAATATAAAATGAAACATATGTATGTATACTGAAGATTCTTTTAAAAAAGATGACTGATCAAGAAGTCTCTTTTTCATAGTGAAAGGCGATTTCAAGGGGGTGGATGCTAAGTTGTTACTAGAGTCAAGTCTCTCCACTCAAGGTCAGCATTGCTCACATATTTTGACAAAGTGGACATTCTGCAGACTATTCCAACAATCAGTAATCATAGGAACAGTGTCTTGTCAAACATTTGTGTTTCTGGAAAAATGTTTTCAGGTAAGGAGAATGTGCCTTGTGATCTATTCACACAGAAATTATCCGGGTGTGCTCCTTGAGTGTGGTTTGGCTGTGCTAAGCACCAGCTGCTGCTCATATCAGTGTCAGACTGCACCTCTGCTTGCATTGCTCCCATCATGTGTGCTATGTTATCCATTTGACTCCATGATTAGACAATGTGGGAAGTTCAGCTGGTACTGGGAAAACAATTCCCTTTTTTTCTTCTTATTTGTAAACTTCTGAACAGGTTCACTCTGAGATCAAACAAATGTTAGGAACAGAATGTATAGCTGGCAGAAAAGAATCAGTTGATGGTATCCCTAAAATTTATCACATGCCCATACCACTCAGTTATCTCTGAACAAATTCTACCAACGAATCTGTTGAAAGGAATAAAATTGCTCCTGGTAAATAGGGAATGGGTGCTTGAAGAGATGCTATCACCTTAAAAATAAGAAAAGGAATAAAAGATAGAACCTAATACATATTTAACCAGTCATGTAGTGGGCTGTGCCTGGTTGTCTTATTTCTGCATCTGCTTGACTGCTGAACACAAGGAGATCAAAACAAGGAAGAGGGAATGGGAAAGCTAAGATCTGCCTAGGGAGGAAACTTTCAAAATGAAGGTGAATCAAGAAGTACTGTTCACACCATCACTATCTTAATTTCTGTAAGAGATGTATGTATTGTTAAGGTCTGCATATACAGTTTTGTCTGTAATTAAAATAGGTTTTATAGCCCTAGAGTCTGGATAATAGGGAAAAGAGAACAAAAAGTAAATCATTAATGGATTAGTAGTGAAAGATGAGGGGTAATAGTGAAGAACTATCACTGGGATCTGTAAAAATGATAACTTTAGTCATTTATACCTGCGCTATCCAGTTCATAGTCAGCTGACGTAATGCAGCCCTGGTAACTGTGGCAGCAGGCAGAGTAGTGTGAGATAGCTCTTAAATATTTCCCCATGATTTTGAGTTAGCTTTTTCAGCTTTTAATGAACACTGTGTCCCTGTGGCTACACTACGAGCAATATTTAAGCCAGTCAGGCAAGTCAATACAAGCACACTCAGCCTCTGGTGGAATACTGCCAAGAAAAGGCAACTCTGATCCTAGGAGCACTGGATTAAGGAGAATATTTTAAGGTAGTAATAAAATCTCACATGCACAGAAGACAGGTCACCTACATTCAAGAAAGTATTTCAAATTAGGACAGAAGAAAAGAAAGCTCACCAAGATGGTGTAAAGCCCTAAAGCCTATCTATTAAAAGGTGACGGATAGAACTTGGCTGGGTTAATGTGGCAAAGTAAAGGCTGAGGCAGAAAATGGAACAGGCACTTACTTGTCCCTATAAAAGTAATATATGTCTATAAATACAAAAAAACCCTGTGCAATAGCACAGGCTAAAGCTAAATAGTTTAGGATAAAGTGCAATAGCAGTTTAGGCCAACGCACAAGAGCAGTTTTAGGCTAAAGTGCAATAGCAGTTTAGGCTAATGAAAAATGCTGGAGCAAAAACAGCAGGTACAAACAGAACACGCAAAAAACCAGAAAATAAACTAAAAGGATACTGACCACTGCAGCATAAAAAATTGAAGCAGACTTTCAGTAGGGTATAAAAAAGCACAACTATTTCTGGAATAGATCTTGGCCAGTCTCTGAGGATATTATCAGCTTGACTAGTCCCATCTCATATAACTGGTGTATCAACTTCAGAAATCTGGTTTAGGTCAGATTTTAAGCTGCCCTATCATCAACAGAGAAAGATTCCTCTGTGGCTGATCTAGAAACATAATACATTTCTAGAGACTGATTCATTGAGAGGAGTTTGTTGGCTTGGAATTTGTTAAAATAACCTACTAAATTCTTAAAAACAGTCCTTAACACCAATAAGTCATTTAAGGAAAGCAAGATTTGGTAAATTAAGAGTGCAAGGGCCTAACTTTATTTTCAATATAATGACATTTATATCAATATAACTGCAATAACCTGAATTACTCTGCACAGGAGCTCCATCAGAGTTCTGACACTTAGGTAGAACAGGAAGCACTAGGATTGGAAGAAAGGCAGGAAAGAAGATAAAGGTTGGATGAACCAGTCAAAGGAATCAATAAGGTTTCAGGAAAGGGCTTTACAGGTGAAAAAAATGTGAAAAGAAGCATGTCAGGTAGTGAGGGGTATTTACTTCAGAGGAGTACAGAGGTAAGATTGCAGTCTGTTTTTCTCTTACACAGCTCTTATCTATGAAAAACCCTCAGCCTTCCTTGGGAGTCATTGTTGAGGGATTGTGGCAGTTTGCCCCTGCCATTCCTCACCCTCCCCAGCAATTCAAGATAGAAAGGGAAAAAACAAGGCAGCAGAGGAAATCAAACAGAGAAACAAGGCAACCCTCTGTTTTCAAATGTAGAAATACTCTAAGAAACAAAATCAGAAGCTATGGAACTACAGAGGGAACAATATTTTTCATGCTGCTGTCTACTTTCTCAACAATGACCTCGTCTGAAGAAGCAGCTGCCAAAACCATCTGATGTGTCTTTCTCTAAAAACAAAACGTACTTTCAAGACATCTCTTATATAAGGGAAGACATAGCAGGTGCCATGGCTGCTCAATTCCTCTCACATGAGCGGTGTGTCTCTAAAGTCCTGGCATTCTCAGCACATAGAAAGCTAATCTGAGAAGTACAGCAAGGACACAGAGGACCAGGTTGTCCTTAGCACAATGATGATCATTCTTTTGTCACCTCTGTAGCCAATGCTACCTGATAATAATGGTCCTTGTTTACCCAGAAGTGTTCCTAAGCCAGCAAATCCAGGACACTGCATGTATTTCATGTCATCAAAAACACATTCCTTCCTTCTTCCTGGAGTTTTGTCACAGCCACAATGAACTGATGCTAGTTTATTTTCAAATTCTGTTCTTAGCATGTACCACATTTCCAGTCATTATGTTTATGAGTCTTCTCCACTTACCCTTTGTGCCTCCCACAGAAAAACACAACCACTGTAGCAACCAGGGCTATGTGACACTGCATAACACTTCTCTAGCCCTCCATAGCAGTTTGCACTTCTGGTACTTTATTCTTGCACTCCTTTTCTTGAGGTATGTGAGACTGTCATTTGCTTTAGAAATCCCCAGTCCTTTTACCCTCAGACCGGCTGTTGGATGTTCCCAGAGGGATCTCAGTCATTCTGACCTCCATGTGCATGGACCACACTGGCAAGCAGGCACAGCTCCAGGAGCCAGGGAGCCATAAGCATCAGGATCACAGGGTGTGACTGATGGTGGCAATGTGGAGGCTGACAGCAGCAAAGGAAGGGAGACTGCTTGTCCTGAAGGACCTGGCACTTTCTGGGTGAACCTGCCATGCAACTGTGGCATGCAGGACTTTTGCCAGGAGTGAGCACACATCTTGTGTAAAAGTTGTCCATCAACTGGTGAAAAATATTTCATCTACTAGCACACTTGCTCAAGCCTGCAGCCAGTGCAACTTCTGATCTGTGTTGGTATAATGGAGAAAATGGGGCTCCTAGTAGGTAAGGGACAATTGAAAGACCCAACTATCTCCAACAGTACTGAAGAAAACTGAAAATTTTATAAGGTCTGAATGAATTAATGAAAAGATGAATTAACCAATATTTTAGTTTTACAGAAGTTGTTTCTAACTTCTAAAATTATTGGTCGTGGTTTGGTTTTTTTGTTTTGTTTTTGGTTTTTTTTGGTTTGTTTAGAAATAAAATGAAACGTAACCAGAAGATCTCCAGAATTACATAACTATTAGAAATATAGCTGCCATCACTGAGAGCTGCTTTTCAGGAGTCATCCCTGTCTTATGATGTCCATAAACATATACATATACATATACATATACATATACATATACATATACATATACATATACATATACATATACATATACATATACATATACATATACATAAAATACTTTGATACATTTTAGTGCAGACTGTATGTTACATGCAACATATGCTAATTCAGGCTTGTATCCCTTGCCCTGTCAATGTCAGTAAATTCTTCTGTACAAGACTGGCATATTCAATTGAGTTTATATGTTTCTACAGATAAGTCTTTTTTCTAGGCTGGGATCAGCTCTCTGCAGACAGCAGGTCAGTGAAGGAGGAGGGGCAGGAGCTGCTCCAGCTGCCACAGCAGAGATTCCCCTGCAGCCCCTGGTGCAGCCCTGGGGAGGAGCTGTGCCCCACAGCCCAGGGAGCTCTGGGGGAGCAGAGATTCCCCTGCAGCCCCTGAGGAGCCCACACAGAGCAGGTGGGTGCCCCAAGGAGGCTGTGACCCCACGGGAAGCCCGTGCTGGAGCAGGCTCCTGGCAGCACCTGTGGGCTGTGGAGAGAGCAGCCCAGCCTGAAGCAGGATTGCTGGCAGGACTTGTGACAACGTGGGGAGGATTCATATTGGAGAAATTTGTGGAGGACTGTCCCCCCTGGAAGAGACCCCATGCTGGATGGAACTCCTTCCAGTGAAGAGGAAAGAGTGGCAGAGACAATATGTGATGGAGAATCCCCATTCCCCATGCTCCTGCTCTGCTGGGGGGAAAAAATAGAGAAATTAGTAGTGAAGTGGAACCTGGAGAGATGGGAGCAGAAAGTGTTTTACTTTTATTTCCCTTTATTCTTCTCTCATTTGGTTGGTAATAAACTAATTTTCCATAAGCTGAGTCTGCTTTGCCCATGACAATAATCACTGAGTGATCTCTCCCTGTCCTTATCTCGACCCATGAACTTTCCATCATGTTATCTAGTCCCTGTCTAGGTGAAGAGGGGAACCACAGAGCAACTTCGGTGGGCACCAGGCATTCAGCCACAGTCAACACACTACATGCTGTCTTACTTAATATTTGAATAATCACTGTTTAAATGAGATGTATTTCACTACTTATTTAGTAAAGTTGCTAAGTTGTGCCATGTTCTCTTCCTCAAGTAACTCTTCCTAGCCATAGCTGGAGAAGAGATAGTGATGGACCATTAATATGATCCAGCATGAATGTTTTTTTAATAGCATTTATTTAGTACAGTTTAAATCAAGAAGTTACAAAACAACAGGAGGTATGATGCATCTTTTCCTCAAACACATGAACATTCTTAAGCCTACTCCATGGAGATAACCTGAAGGAAGACATAATTTCCATCATTAACTACCTGATCTTTCAGAAGCCAGAGAAAAAACATAGATGGAACCTAAACAGGAAATTTTGAAATAGTTCCCTCCCATCAAGACGATGCAAGTTTCCACTTAATTATTTTCTACCAAGATAATTTAATTGCTACTCAGAATTATCTAGGGGCACTAATTCACCTTTTAATCAGAATCATATCTTTTAGTTGGAAGAAATCACACAAAACCAGTAGTACATTAAAAGCATTCTAGGCTATCAGTTTAATACTGACACAATTACTAATAAATTAATCTTTACTTAGCTCTCCTTTTCTCTGTTGTGTTTCAGGTTGGTTTTTTTTTTCCCCTTTGTACTGTGAGTCAAGGGAAGAAGTGCAAGAGAAAACAACTTTTCTTTCTAGGATACAATCCAGTTCTGCGTGTAATAGTTTGTTAACAAGAAACAAATAGTTACAAGGAAAATGTCATGTTTTTAACTGATACTGTTCTATTGTAGTCTTTCAAAACTAGAAGAGTGTTTTAGCAGTGGGGTATCCTTACTTTGATTTTGAGCTTTTTTATCTGTGTAAACACAAAGAACTAAAACTTCTCTTTTTCTGTAAAGAGAAAAAAGACAGCCATGCAGTAGAAAGCTAGCAGTGGAAATGTTTGTGACAATTTCTTACAAACCACGGACTGAAAAGAAGGAATCAACATATGGAACTTTACAATGGTACCACCTGAAGAGAGAAATTCTGGAGAATGGAAAAACAGAAACGTCATAGGTCATCTGTTAGATACAGCACACAGCACACTAATCAGAAAAGCTTCCATGGAAGGCAAAATTAAAAATAAAACATATGCAAATGAACAGTATAATCTACACTCAAAGAACTCTGACAAGCAAAACTTATGTTTGCTTTCTTGGTACTTGAGATTTAATACCCCAGTAAGACTGCCTATCTGCAAGGAGAGCAGCTCTCTTTTATTTATTTTATTTATCTATCTCTGTTTTCTTTAACCTAAAATAAAAATTTTTACTGAATGTACATGCCTTATTCTTTCTGCTTAACAATAAACAGCCTTTTCATTAGAACCACATATTTAGAAAAAAACCTCCTTAAAGACTTTAAAAAAATCTGGGCAAAATCATTAAAAATACAAACTCTTGTAAGATTATTTATAAATGATCCTCAGTTAGAAACAAATAGAAAAATAATGCTAATTTTGTCTGTTCATGCTGTTTCTCATGGAGGTATTCCTAGCAACTACCATCACAAAATTAAAGAAAATGCAGTGCATAGAAAATAAACTGTAAAGGCAGAAAAAGCAATTTCTTCAAATCAAATTATTGCTACATTTCCCTAAGGCCAAACATGCTCTGCTTAATTTAAGAATCCATTTGAGGTATTGCTTCTCTAACAAATAAAGTCTGAAATCAAACTTCTGACCTTAGGAAAAGAGTGACAGAGGAGAAGTTTCTATTTCTCATAATCCAATGGGGAGTAGTGCCTTTGGGGATTTCAAAGATGAAGATTCCAGTGGCCCCTTTACTAAACCAATCCAGATTTTAATCACTGTCTCTTAAATTCTTTTTCCTAATTTCAACCCAAATCTCCCTTGTTGCAATTTCTGACCACAGTGTTCTCTCACTCTTCTCATTTTAAAAGAATCTGGCTCTGCAGAACAAACACTCCTAAAAATGTTTGGGTGTGCACAGGTGGGAGAATATCTAGTGAAGAAGGTAAGCACTGACACATGAGGATGATGAAGAGCAGACAGGAACACTCCTTGTTGGGATGCAGATGAGCTACAGGAGCTGATGCCCTAGTGAAGATCTAGAAGAATAATTCCCAGGTGCTCAGACACAGCAAGTGGCAGTATTTAAGAACAACTCACATGACTTGGACAGAATTTAGGCGCTCAACAGATAGTAAAAGTTTGAAGGAGTGTTTCATCATTATGCACAACCTTCAGGTTTTTAGAACTGCAATTTATTGTTACAAGGTAAGATTTTCTTTTAGCGATGATTTTTGTCTTGAGAACCACTATTTTTACAGCCTCCCCCTTCAGAATGTTAAAGCTAACAGTCTAATAGCATGACCTCCATTTCAGTAAGCCTGTTACATAGACACGAGAAGAGATTTTCATCTGTGTTGATCAAAATGGCAGAGGAAAACAAATTTTAATTATGCAGGGAAATACCCTCATTTTTACATATATTTTGGCATGTTGGATTCCACACCTCAGTACCTGTTTATAGTAGATTATGTTGTTTTTTCCAGCTCTACATCACCTTTTATTATTGCCAGATCAAAGCTTTCTTAAAAAGCTAAGGGAGGTCCCTTGTAAAAAACTTACCTGCTGCAAAAGGTGCTTTAGTTGAGAATTAAAATACTAGCTTCTTAGCAAAATTCTGTTATTATTAATTTGCTGATATTCACAGATCATTAATCAGAGGCAAAGACACAAAGGTGGTTTTGTGATTGGCTTGCTCCTTTGTTACAAACCACAGCTTTATGTTCATAGTCTTACAGTAGTTTTGAAAGTAGTTTTGAAAGAGTACAATAAATTCTGTTCTCAGAACCCTTCACAATTTGACACACAGCAGTTGACATACACACACTAATTCATTAGCAGGGGATGATTAAATGAAGGTATAGAAGTTATTGATGTATGAAATTGGCTGCCTTCTCCTCCTACCCATATATAAAAGAGGCAGGAAATGCTTTTGAAATGGATGGTCAAAGGCATAGGACAAGTCACCTTGTGGGAGAAAATGACCATCTACCAAACTTTTTGAGAATGCTCAGTTTTTAATGAAGTAAATTTTTTAATTTCACACAATCAGGCACAGAGCACAGCTGGTATTCCAAGGTTCTTTTAAATCACTCTTCACTTCTAAGGTATAATCCAGTGTACCAAAGTAATTTATAAAAAATATTTCTCTAAGCTCTTCTCAAAGACATCTAGTAACAGAAGTTCTATGTTTCCAAGCAATATTTAAGATAGTTTTCCCCAGTGTTCTTGAAAAAGTCTGCTGCCTTCTACATTTTTCGGGCACCTGATGCAGACAATTAAAATTGAAACTATTTACCTTAAATTATTGCCCCAAAATACTTAGATAGATTACATTTCTGTGTGCCCGATCCATAGGCACAGGAAAGAATTTACATGTATATGTCAATTTGCTAAGTCTGCTTTTGCAAGTGTAATGAAAAATACACACTTTTAATGATACAGAACTGCTTTACTCACTTTATGAACTAAATCTAGGAATTCATTTTCTGGAGTCATCTATTTAAAACATGTCTTAGAAATAAACATTGTGGTTATTAATTTTCCTGTTACTAGAGTAGACTGCAGTACCTCTCAAAGTACTAGAAAGTACTTCATTATAGATATTTAAAAAACATATACAGACAGACAGATATTTCACTGGCTCCTTTCCTCTCTCCTGTATTTAGTTTTTAAAACATAGCATATCTTTTTTCTAACAGGAGACTTCTATGGTTCTAACATCTATGGGAGATTTTGATAGAAGTTGTAATTCCTCCTGTAAATTCTCCTCATTGTTTTCTCATTTTCTGTGGATTGTCTAAAGTGATTATTAAATATACTGGTCTTCAGTAAATAGCTTAGAATAATTTAGAGATCTCCAAGAACATCTGCTTAATAATAATAATTATTTTTTATTACAAGAAAAGTATTTATGAAACACATCAGAACATACTAACAAAAAAATACCCAAAAAACCCACCCCTCAAATTATTTTTCCTCTCATGATCTTAGACACTCATTTTTTACTTTGACATATACTGGCTGAGAATTATTTTAGACTTCTAATCCAATTTTCAAGGGAAAAAAAGCCACCTTTTAAAATGAGGATCTATATTAATAGAAATAATCTGGTTAATAATTGTTTTCTCAGACAATGAGTCAGAGAAAATAAAAACTAGCTGTGTATCATTCTGCACTTTTTTATATTGGATGTGACCTCTATATGCATATGCTATTAATTTTCTGTTTATCCTTTGACCTATTTTCCATCCTTTATGTGACCTTCGTTCTCAGGTCACTTGTCAGGTTTTTCATTTCATTGAAGAACTCACAATTTAGCCAGTTTGGTCTTTTATTGAACTGCCTCTCTTTCTTTTGCTCAAGAGTAATTTGCGTGGGTGCCTTCATCTTGTTCCTTTAAGAGACTGCCAACTTCCTTAAGCTGCAGTTATAAAAGAGTACTTCTGTCTGAATGTGAAAACAAATTAACAGCCTGTCTCATCCCTCAGGTTTCTGCATGAACAAAAATTGGTGGGAGCTCTCATTCAAACGCTGGTAGCACTGGGCTGTAATTCTTCCTTGCCAGACTTTCCCAGCATATTGTGTGAGGTCTGTGAAGCCCAGATTGTTTTTGTGTAACTGCGTGTTTGAGCATCACTTGGGCATGAATTTCAAAGAATGATAGTGCTGCTTGCACATTGGTGGTACTAGCAATGCCTACAGTAAACTCCTGATATTGCGGTTCTGTTTTAATAGGCAATCCTTGCACATATTTACTTTTGTGTGTCTTTGTTTCCTTCCTTAATACTTGTCTGCTTTATAGCAAATCTTGCAATTAACAAGTTGAGTAAAAATGATGCAATGTTAGCTTTTTTGCTTCAATCTGTGTTTAGTATCTGCCACTTTTGCATGTCAATACAGTCATTACTGAACAAAAAACATCAAACATACCCTGGATAGAATTTTGACTAAAACAACTGAACACTGAGTAAACACTGAGAAAAATAAAACTTGAAATAAACCAAAGCTAGAGAGAACTGGAATTCAAAGAGATCCTTGAAAATATGAAAAACAAAGACACGTGGTATTTGTGGTCTTTTATAGTCTAAGGTCTAACAAAAAATGTTCAGAATATTGCAAGTGTAACCCACTGCACTTCTGTGGACAACAGCACTTCTTGCTGCATTTTACTTTAAATTTCTCTAAATTTCTGCTTCACGTCACGACATTTCATATAGTTGACAGGAGTTTTTAAAAGTTTTGTTTTTTGATAAAAGTCTGAGGGGTTGGATACTGGAGTGTCTCTAAGCCTGGGCTGGATACTGGAGAGACCATAGAGATCTGCAGTTTGCATTGCAGAGATCTTAAGGCTCAAATCCACTCATGAAGAAGCCCTGGAGTCTTTCCATGGAAACAAAGCAACAATCAATGTTAGGTACATTTGGAGGAAATCATCTAAGTGGTAGCTTGAAGAAACATTCTTAAGAAACAAGAATTTTACACATAAAGAGCAGTGAAACAGGAGCACATTAGTTTGGAGTGCACCAACAGACACAGATATAGTTTCTGAAGAGACAGAAAGGAAGGATGCCTCAGCACACAAGAACTAATTAATTCTGTTTATTCAAAATCCAACTTACTGAGAGCTTTCAACAGCTTGTGATAGAATATTGTTTTGCCCTGAAGCTCACTGTAACAGAAAGCTGTGAGACAGAGGTCGCAATCATAGATGAAAGGAAGCTAAATTCAAATTAAAACGCTGTGGCATAGGTGCTGAAGAGAAATTATCTAAACGCTATAGAGCAAGGAAGTTAGTGATCACAGGAGTCTCCATTGTGGTATATTCAGCAGGTATAACTAAGTAATACAGCAAAAGGATGGTTTAAAATTCTTTAGCATAAAAGAAATAGCCTGTTCTGTGAATTGGTACTATTATTCTATGCACCACAGGTGGGGAACTGATCAACCTGCTCCTTTATGCAACCGTTTTAAAATATGTGAAAATTTTTAGTATATGCCTCCACTCTCATCCTCCAATCTTCTCAAGATCAAACATTTCAAGTTTTTCCCTTGTCAGAGATATCTCTGAATTTTGTGCAAAGTTTGCTGTTTTCCCATAGTTTCTCTGAAATTATTCTATCTGTTCTTCAAGTGAAATACTCCAAAAAACGATTAAGTCCTTCAACTTAATCATCAGCATTGCTGAAGAGTAGAAGGAAAATACCAGTGTCAAGAACTATACTCATCCTAATATCTGACATAATATTTGTCCTGTTCACAAATGGTAGTTTGGTTTTTTTTTTCTGGTAAACCAGGAAGTAGACATACATCTAACTCTGATATAATATGCTTACCTACAAAGAACGACTGAAACATATGGCAAAAAACAAAGTCTTTCTTTTGCAAACAAAGTGTAGTTTCAATGTGCAAATGAATTTCATATCCATGTACTTGAAGGGATAAACACCAAACTGAATTCAACAGGCTTAACACTCTCTCATCTTGTGAGCTGCTGTACTCTATAGCCCCTTTTATTTTTCAAACGGGTTGCTTCTCATTTTATTATTGTGTGGCTATTTTTTCCTACCTAAATTTGTAAGTCTCTATTCTTTCTTGTTGTGCCCTATTTTTTTATAGCATAATTTTAATTTTTAAATTGAAATACTATTTTGTATTATCTATCATTGCAGCTCCACCACACCAATTTTCTATCATTTCTTTAATTTCAACTCAGCGTTTAAGGATGTTAATAAAATTAATCCTGACCATGCATGCCTGGTCATCTATGAAAATGGCATGCAATAAAGCATAAAAGAATACAACCTATTCCCGACAGGCTTTATTAAATCAAGATATTTATTTGTTACTGGTCTCTATCTCAAAATTGGGATGACATAATTTGTTTACGACAATGTTGTTAAGTTACTCATCTCCTTGTTGCCCTTTGTTATGTTTATAGTTGAGTGTTGATTATGTTGTTTTATTTCTCTGCTTCAGAATTTACCAGTACCATTAGCTCTTCAGCTTGGTATTAACAGCATTCATAGCTCATAGAAATCGACTTCTTTAATGAAAGATAATTCACATCTTTGGCCTTTTCACTTGCTAGAGAACAAAAATTTTGTTGTTTTTCTTACTGCTCTTATTGTACCAGAGAGACACTTTACAATTTCAAAATTGTCCCACTTTAGTCACTTCTCATGTCATGTCTTGTGCTTGGGAAAGCTTGATTTATAAGAAAAAAAAAGACTTGATGCTGTTAAATGGAAGAAGATTTATTCAAAGGATTTAAATAGGGACTAAATGCAGGAAGATAAATGTGCTGTATAAAAATGGTCCCTGAGGGACAGGATAGCAAAGCACGTCAGGATGTCCCTATGGAAAACAAATACACTTGACACAAATGTGAACAGGACTCACTGGCAATATTTTCTACGGTAAACAAAATAAAGTCATGGCACAAGCTCAGGCTCAAGCATTCATCTCTTTAACACATTCCTGGTCCACTTTTAGCCTGTTCAAAACATTCAAAGAATTCTTCCAGAGGGTGCACAGGAGTATTTGGGAAGAAGCATGAACCATTTACTGTTCCTTACAGACATACTGGGACAAGACCATGTATTTGAGTGTTTCAGAAAAAGAGAACTTAACTATATGGATATTGAATGTGTGGCATCACATTCTTGGAACTTGGAGCTCTTGGGGCTATGGAATTTCCCCTGATTCATTTTACATACCAATATACACAAAGTGGCTGTCTATCCACTGTCACTAACTTCTGCCTAATTAATCAGTGGTTTCTTTTATTTTGATTGCTTCAAGTTTTGTGTATTGGTTTGAGTTATTATGCAATTCTCTTCTATTCAACATTTGCTATTTGACCTAGCTTCTGCTTTCTGACATTTTCTGCTTACTTCTTATATTTGAGGTAAAACAAGAACTTATAGTTTATCTGGGCCTTTGATTTATATGTTGTATACCACCCCACATTGAAGGAGTGTGTAGTTACTGTAATACTGTAGTCTATTTAAGGAGATACATATATTCTTTCAGTTTTTTCCTCAGCTCCCCTCCTGTGAAATAATATATATTGATTTTTAGAGTGAAGTCTCCTAATTCGGAATCTGGTAGTTTATTTTGTTGCATTCCTTTCATCAAAAATATCTGAGAAGTCAAAATTGTTCACTATCACTAGTGATAGCAGATTATTCTACTAGCTGCTCACCCAAAGTTTTCTTAACCTTTGCAGCTTAATTGTATTCACTAGATCCTCACCATTATAATTGTTTACATTCTTCTCTGCCACTGTATCCTCATGTCTAAAAACTACATAATCTCTATTTACATGTTATACTTCCATGTTTTTGAAGTGGTTGTCAATGCCGTGATGGAATCCTGCAGCTTGTGGATGAGAAAAATTACTATTTTTAAAGTTGTAGTTAATTTTCATTACAGATCTGCCAAATAAGATTGTGCAAGGACTATTTTACAGAAGTATTCCCTGAAGGATGACAGATAGCTATCCTTCACTAAGTCCTGTCTGATACTAGTTAGAAGACTGCTTGGTATTCACTATGTTAATATACAAATCTTCCAAAATAAGTACTGCCAAATTTGAGAGGTTAAACTTTGTTTCTCATTCAAGATTAAGGAGAGGTTGTGATATGGTGCTTAACTACTGAGATGATGATGAAATGAAAACATTTCACAATAAATTTGTTAATATATCTGAGAGCATCACGGATAGGTAAATTAATTCACACCCATTGAAATGTAATAAACAAACAAAAAATTCAGGTGCTGTATTTTTTTTTCTAAATGTGTAACTTAAAGTAGTCAATTTGATTCATGTTGAAGGTAGTAAATGGAATAGATGAAATTATTTTTCCTCAGAATCTCAAATTAGAGAATTCAATAGAGACAGCAACAGCTGTATGATTACATACTTGCCTTTAAATCTAGAAACATTCCCAGGCATTGGAACCTGATTGTCTATACTGTTAATTTTTTGGAATGGTTCCTGACAGAGATTTGGTCCAAATAATCTGCTAATCTCCCAAAGAAATGCAGATCTGAATATAAATATGGAACATGCACGGGGAACTACTTCCAGTGGGTTGCCTGCATGCAACTACAGTGTTTTTGAGGGCAAGACAAATTAAAAGTACGAATATAGTATTTCATGCCAGCTGGCCTCCATGACAAATACTCCTGGCCACATTTATTTTACTAAAAAGTTGCAGCCATAATGACTGCTTGGCAGAAAGGCTGAAACTTTTTAATATGCATAGGAAGTAGCCTACCAATATTTTATGTAAAATATATATATCCTGACTTACATCAAAAATAGTGTGGTCAGCAGGACTAGGGCAGGGATCAGCTTGTGCTCAGCACTGGTGAGGCCGCACCTCAAACTCTGTATCCAGTTCTGGGCCCCTCACTGCAAGAGCTGGAGTGAGTCCAAAGAAGGGCAGTGGAGCTGATGAAGGGTCTGTAATATAAATGCTATGAAGAATGGCTCAGAGAGCTGGGGGTGTTTAGCCTGGAGAAAAGAAGGCTCGGGGAGACCTTACCACTCTCTGCAACGCCCTCAAAGGAGGGTGGGTAACCAGGTGGCCAGGTGTTAGTCAGTCCTTTCCCGGGCAACAAGTGACAGCATATGTAGAAATTACCTCAAATTGTGCCAAATGAGACTTGGGTAGGGTAAAAGAAAAAATTTCTTCACTGAAGCAGTGGTTAAGCCTTTGATTAGGCTCCTCAGTGAAGTGGTGGAGTAACCATTCCTGGAGGCTTCATACAACGAGTACATGTGGCATTTCTGACATGGTTTAATGGGCATGGTGGTATTTGATCAAAGGTTGGACTTGATGATCTTGGAGGTCTTTTCCTTAATGATTCTATGATTCCATTAATGTAACCTTCCTATGGGTCCAAATGGTTATTCAGTAAAATGTCTCTCAACAGTTACAAGGGTTGGACAGAAAACTGTGACTTCTAAGTGTCAGTATTTGGCTTTGGCTTCTTCCTCCTGTATACTGAAGCAAAGTCTTTTGGATTCTATAATTGAAGAAATGGGAGTGGAGAGCAAGGTACTATATCTTGAGCCTAATGTCTATTATTGCTATTTGCCATTTTTCTGCCTACCAAAGGAATGGGATTAAGGGAACACCCTCAGAGTATTGCCTTAGTACTCTAATATGATTGAACTAATAATCTGATTACAGAATGAGCTGTGCACTGCTCAAGACACACTTGGTGAACACAGTATGCACGCATATCTATGTCACAAAACCCTGTGAGTACTTAAGGTATCACTTATTAGCAACCTAGTTTACTATTAAAATATTCTTCTTTTCCCCTAAAAATCCTTTGGGTATGAGAAACATACCACACTGCCCACTGGAAAAAGAAAAAACAAAACCCTAATGAATCCTATCTGATTTTAGTCATGCAACCACATATATACATTATAAGCACAAACCTTGTCAACATTGAAATGAACAAAATATTAAAAGGAACTGAGCATAGACAGCTTCCTTAAAAATTGTTTCAAACACCAAAATAATGTTCTAGGAAAGACTCAATACTTATTTGTATTGATGTAAGGAAAATCTGACAAATTTCTGTGAGCAGAAAATCATGTTTTCCTGGAAAACCTACTTATTAGGTATGCATTCTGTTAGGGTATTAAGTAAAACAACAGAAAGGCTGCAGCAGATGGTAAGTGTATAATACATGTTAAAGTGTTGGTCAGTGCAGGGTGGATATAACTGGTCCTGGGCTTCTTTACCTACACCCCTATATCTCTAGAAGATGAATTTTATATTTATATTTTGTAAATAGAAAAAGATTTGGGATTAGTTTTTATTTTTGCTCTTTATGATTTATTGAGGAATTAAGATCTTTTCTTTCAGCTTAACATTAAGGATAAAACTGCATGCAGTCTCAAATGACACTTGGAAATCATGTTATCATGAGACAAGATAATGAAAGTCAGAGAACTGAAAGAAAATGTTTGTCCTATGGCATTAGGTGAACTGGTGATTTTTAAAGAATCCCAACCTAATGCATTAGCTGACATATGCCAGACAACACGTCATTTAACACGTATTAAGTAATTAAGATAAACATCAGGGAGCTTTGCTTTCAATCAGATTACTTAAAAGGTTAAACTCTTTCTCAGTGAAGTCAAAACTTCCAATAATGTCATCTTTGTTTGGATTAAAAAACCACCCTCAATTCAAACTCCTGGACAATATAAGGGGTGGTTGTCTGACATTGACACTAACAATTTTGTTAAAGTAACTTCTTACTTCAGCTGGGCAATGTGCAATAGAAAAATGCCTTTAAAATAATGCAGAGTATAACCCAAATTCTGTATTAGAAATCTTAACAGCTTAACTTGCTGAAATAGAAAAGCATGTAGAAAGATTACAAACCAAAGACCTTGAGATGCATTCAAACCAAATGCCAAACAAATAAATCAAAAGGAAAGTTTTGATTTTGGCTATTCATTGTAATTTCTTCATTTGTAGTCTACTTTTATATTTTCATTTGGGTATTTGACTGTATCTTAATATAGCTAAAATAGCTGTGCACATGAAATGCATAGCACTGTCAAAAGAAAAGGAGTAACAAACCAAGAAGAAAGTTGTATTGGAATAGGAAACCTGGAGGAAGTTAGGCAACAGTTTCTACCCTAGTGAACAAGTGTCACAGACAGACAATCACAGGTAATTTAGTCCCAAGCAAAAGCTGATTTTACCACCTGGTTTCTTGCAGGTCAAGCAGCTGACAGTTACTCTAAGTAACCAAAGAAAATCTGGAATTTAACAAGACAATGAGCAGCTTCCACTGAGACTTATGACTTCTTAAGTAAGACTGGAGATAAACAAAACAGCATAATACCTCAAAGAAGTAGAGAAACTGCTGAATTAGGTGACAAAGAACCAGGAAAATTACAGAAAGGGATCAGAACAGCAAACTTAGGAACAAACAGAAAAAAAGTAAAGCTAAGTGTACTTTTAAGTTACATGATTTCCAAGTTCTCCAAACTCAAAGGACATTTAGGGAACACAGGCAAGAACTTGTTAACAGGGATTATATACCACTGGAGAGCAGATGGCCTTCTTGCCTCTGGTCACTCTATTATCCACACCCCAGAGTGATAGCCTGGACCATAGAGTCAACATCCCTGTGTGCATTCAAAGCTGAGTGAACTAAAGTAAGCTTTTAGGCTTGAAAGACTGAGACGTTCCATCTCTCATTGATCACAACCTCTTTAATTAAATGGGTGTATAAACTAATTCTGGATGGTCAAAACACTACCTCCTTCAAAAATAACCCATTTGCCTTGGAAAGAATGACCCAGAAACACCAATTTATATGAATCCTTACTTAGATGAGTAAATATAAAACAATTTTGATTCACACTTCATTCTTAGAATTAGGTAGAAAGCTCTTTTGAAACAGAAATTGAGTTATGATCTTCATACTTAAAAAAGACACCTACTAGTACTCAGTCCTTCTCAGACATATTTAACCATAGCATTGACAATATCTCAAGAATATTTACATTTAATCACCTTCTCATCAACATATACAGCAGCCTGGATTTTAATTCAAATCAGTCATGAAATCACTTAAGGAAAATTAAATGTTGAACTCTTGAATTTTCCTTAACCTTCAAGTCCCTTCTTAGTGACTTCACTTTCCCCAAGTTTAGCTTACTTCTCTGAGCAAAACTTTGCTTATATGTATACCCTCTATGTGCCAAACTGTGCAGTTATGTATTTCCAAGCTTGCTTCTTTCTCTCTTCTGCTGCTATTTACATCTCTTTATTTTTTTCCTTTTTGTTTCTCGTTAACCTATTCATCCTATTTCTCTCACAACTAGCTAGAACAAATATGTTTTCCATGACTTAGGAATCATTCATGCAGTTTCTGGATAGATAAGAAGTGAAATCAATTTGAAACAGGTCTAATTTTCTAGTATCATTGCAGACAAATTTCCTGTTTGAGTCACAAAGCAAGACCACTGCGGAATACAGAAATGATAGCGCAAAAGACTACAGCAACATGTCTAATGATATTTTTTTTTTTTTCGAACCAAAGCCTTTTCTAGACAAGAACTTTTTTACTACAAAAACAAACTGCTTTTTGTTTTTGGTGTTTTTTTGTTTGCAACAACGATGACCATCAATAGGGCCCCAAGAGGGTACCAGAAAAAGACAGATATATACTCTTTAAAACCTGAAGATGATTCTGAACAGCTATTGCTTACATGTAGTCACTGTTATATAACTTTACAGTACTCTTTATCTTGCTAGCATGGTGGTGAATCTGGAACTAGAAATTAAAAATGTACAACTTTAAGAAAATCAGATGCACTAAAAAAGCCTGATCAACCTAGAGCCTATGCACAGACCTAGCAACAAATATGAATCCTTTATTTTCCCCTAGATGCAGAAATAAAAGTATTTAATTGCAAAGGAAACAAGCATTTCTGAATTTGTGCTAACCTACTGAAGACATGTCAAAGAAATAACAGCCACACTAGTCTATAAAAGAACACCTGCACATTTAAGGTTTCCACTGAGTAGGAATTTTCCACTGAGCAGTGTGTGGGAGAGATGTATCTTTATCTTACCATAGTTAGGATCAGAAATATTGTTTTCTTTGTTGATATTTACAGAGTTTAACATGAAAATATAAACATCCTGAAAAAAAGCCAATGGGAACAGTTTTACAACCATATCCAATCAGAAACAAAATGATAAACAATTATGATAAATCATCACAATCACAGAAAAAAAATTTCCATTGAGCTTTATTTATCTCGCGTTTTTTTAAAATTTCTGTCATCAGGTTGGAGTTTGAAATCTTCTATGTATCCATACATAATAAATACTTCAAAAGCTAGCATCATTGAGGGAAGATTTTTTACCTCTGTGTCTTCTTTGTGTGTTATTCTATGCTTATTCATTAGTTTCTCATAAAAGTCTTCAGTTAATTTGCGGCAAAATTTAACAAGAGGTGAACAAAAGCCAATGAATGAGATAATTTTTAATGATAGCTAATTTCTCATTATGTTTCCATAACTGAAAACTACTGAATTAAATTCATGCTACTGATAAAGCTCAACATAAATATTCTTACGTCAATTATACCTTGTCAGTATCCTTTCAGACCTTACTAGAAGATCACTTCATTTAAATTACCTAATAACAGAGAATGAACATGTAGTCATTTAGAATAGTTATAGAACCTCATGAATCGCAACAGAAATAAGAACTTCAGGGGCTGAGACAAAGGTACATATCCTGACATCAGAGTAAGGGACTGCAGATTATGTATGGCAAGTCAAACTTCATTGATTCAATTTAGTAAAAAAGCAGCTGTATTAAACCTGGAAATGAATTTATGAGTAGACAGCACAGTTTGACAGTGCTGAAAGAGAGGTCTTGTATCCTCACTTTTCCCTGTTCCTCTTATTTTTGATTTAGTTTCATTTTTCTCACCCTCAGTAACAGAGTTTCCACACCATTTCTCAGTGCCCAGGATAAAACATCCATACAATCTCAAGATTAAACATTTATTAAGTTAAACATTTTCTTGTTTTCCCAAGGTAGTTTTCTGACGTTTTAATGAGCTTGGGAAATAGAAACAAGTTAGGGGGTTTCCCATTCCTACCCTGAAAAAATTTTACTGTTGTGAAAGTTGTTAACTTGTCTGTATCCATTTCACACAATGCCTTATTAGTGTATTTTAAAAAATACACTCTTTATTAATTAACTCATAGCCTGTATCAAAGTTCCAGGATCTATTAATATCTTCAGGGATATTAATGAAGGCAAACAATTCTTGTTTAGTAAGTGTATGAAAGAAACCTGGAGATTTAGAGAAATCTGTAATTTGATGAAGCAATCCTGAAAGTACTATTGGGAACTACATAACAGCAAAACATTCAACTCTGTGAAGTAAAATGAATACTAGAAAGTCACTGTAATGTGGCCATTTTGGGACAAGGAAGTAATGCTCCCTCCTTAAGGGGTCCAACTGAGCTGAACTTTGAGGTGATTGTGTATTCCCCATCAGATGACACTTTCAAATGATAAATTTCACCTCACTTAAGCAGATACCTATAGCTGAGCTTGTAGCTGAGCTCAGTGGGGGGTCTCTATATTGTGAATTAAGAGAATCAGGCTGTCAAAGGTGACTCATCTTACCTGTTTTAAATAAAGACAAATTTCACTGACAAGTACCTATTTCTTACTGATTATGAACAAAGAGCTAGGCAGCCTATTATACATACCCACACCTTAAAGAACTACAATCACAGGAATAAGTGGGAAGGCATTAAAGGCCAAACAAAACAAATTCAGAAAAAAAGAAAAAAAAATGGTAGTAACTGTCTCATGACAGACAACTGCAAATACCCCACTGCCATGGCCAGGGATACCTTTCACTAGACCAGGTTAGTCAGACTTCCATGCCACCTGGCCTTAAAACACTTCCAGGGATGGGGCATTCAAACTTCTCTGGGCAATCTGATCCAGTGCCTTACCAATCTCACAGTAAATAATTTTTTCCTAATATCTAGTCTAAACCTGCTCTCTGCTAGTCTGAAAGCTACCCCCTTGTCCTGTCACTCCATGCTCTTGTAAATAGCTGACCTCCTTCTTTCTTGTAGGCTCCCTTCAGGTACTGGAAGGTCACAAGTAAGTAGCCCTGAAGCCTTTTGTTCTCCAGGCTGAACAACCCCAATTCTCTCAGCCTTTCCTCACAGCAGAGGTGTTCCAGCCCTCTAAAAAAATTGCTGTCTCTCCTCTGCGCTCACTCCAGCAGGTCCCTGTGCAGGGACCCCAGCTCTGGCTGCAGTGCTCCAGGTGGGTCTCACAGAGCAGAGCAGAGGGGCAGAATCCCCTCCCTGCCCTGCTGCCCACGGGGCTCTGGATGCAGCCCAGGACACGTTTGGCTCTCTGGGCTGTAAGTGCCATGGCTGGGGCATGTCCAACCTCTCACCTACAGCATCCCCAAGTCCTTCTGGGCAGGGATGCTGTGAGAATTCTTCATTTCTCTGACTTTTCTAAACAATTTAGTATCCAAATATTACCTGTCAGTCACATGACTGTGTACTGCAGAGACATTTCCTGTCATAGACTTCTCAAACTTTTCTATCTCCTTGTATACGTTCTGAAGAAAAAATAAAATTAAGTTTCCTTTCTCTTCACAAAGCAACATAAAGAAGGTTCTACAGAGCAAGTACTAGAGAATTACTTTTATGTCACGTACAGCAGAAATACTTACACTGAAAATATTTTAAGCATCAGCTACACCAAGAATAAAGGCCAGATGATTTCCGTCTTGCACCTTTCCCTTCCTTCCCCTCTTCCCCTTTCCTAGCTACACCTATCTCCAGAAAATCCTAGCCAGAAAATCCTAGAATTTTGCAGCTGTTCTTTCTGCAGGATAATTCTGGTTTTGCCTAGGGCTCTAGTAGAGTATAGGAGACATCTTCACAGTTAACATATGTTAGCCCAAAAACATCACATTGAAACAAGATATTCTGGACTATGATCTGCTTTATATTTGGTAGTGTGAATGTATCCCTGATAGTTAATCAAGCAACTATGTTAGTATATTCTCTATTTCAGTGTATCTGTCACTGTTGACCTTCTGTAAAAATTAGTAGAGCAGACACTTCACAGTGTGTTACAGAACAGTTTGAACATTATGGTGCTAAACTTCATCATGCACAAATCAGGAAGAAACATCCATGATTTTATTTCAAGTATTGTACTCAGTAGACTAGAAGCTAAAATAGTTTCAGCGATCGAATTAGATCTATTTATGGTATTTATTCAACTAGAACTTCATACCTCAAAGCAATTTTTATTAAAAAATAAATGCAGAATCATAATTTTATAAATATTCAGCCCTTTGTTGTTTGAGTCTACCATATAATTTTAACAGAAGCTTTTGGATGGTAAAAGTACAGTATTTGTAACAGTAAATGCTCCCAGAAATCATGACTTTTGAGTTAATATAATTAACATTAAAAGAATAGAGATGAAAATTGCCTTTGCATCTCTCTTGTTGTTCAAGAACTTTTTGGGTCTTGATGGTGGCTTTGTAACCTGTATAATTGCTGTTTGAACCTTGGCTATTGTTTTATTTTGTCTCCTTCTTCCTAAGGAATGTCGAATATTCAATATCTTGTGTTCAAATACGTAGCTTTAAACAAAAGACAACATTTGGCCCTAATACAATACCTAATAACTCTGAAGTAATGCTCTACATATATATGAGGCAAATATAGTATGCAAGAAGGAAAACAACCTTCCAGGAAGAAGGCAGAAGAGATTATCAGGGTCCAGACCTGGAAAATTACTTTCCTTTCTTTTCCTTTTTCAGTTTTTCTTCTTTCTTTCTACTTTTTAAAAGTGGATCACTAAAATGTTGTGAAAGCAAAATAATTTTCTACCTTTTGTACACAGTTAGACCTTAACCAAAAATATTCTTAGCCACTTCACTAATAAATCACAATTTTTATATCAAGAAGTAGATGTTGTAAAATTCGTTTAAAGTACCACCATAAATTCTAAATAATTTGACATCTTATCAATATCCTAGGCAATTTTCAATATTTGAGTATGAACATGTATCTTTTAATTACCATTATCAGAAAGTTGTACATCTTTACATGCTTTATCTACATTAACAAATAATATGGTGCAATAGAAGCAGATCTTTAAAGAAAAACAGTTTTTTCTCAGGGCCTTATACACATTTAAGGGTTTTCATTGAATTTTAGTTCTAGTATGGCACAGGTCTGAATACAGCAAAGAAACTGGGAATACCATTATGTAACATTACTGCTGAATAGTGAGTCTCGGATCATCAAGAGTAACAAACATACAAATTGCACTTATTTGAAGTGCACTACAAATACACGCAGGTAAAGGTGGAGTGGAGTCGGAAAGTGATTTTTGTACATAAAGTGAAAATCAGTTAAAATATATAATATATCATATAAAATATTAAAAAAATTCTTTAAAAATGCTGACTATTTTGCATATTGCTTGTATTTTTCTGTCTAGATATATGAATGGCATTTCTTTGCTGTTTTTGCTCATGTAGTGGCAATAGAACAGCTAAATAACCACAACAAGACCCTCTTCCTTCATTACCCACATAAAATACATATTAAACTAGTCAACAACTTCATCATGGAGTTCAACACCCTGATATCTGGCCATTGACGCTATATAAACCATAAACTCTGCTTTGGGTGACTGTTCCCATCTCTAAAGAAATTTGTCCCTCCTTTTTTACTTCATCAGAATAACTACACAGATGCACAAGATGTTCTGAAGCCATACCCACTATAGATGCCCTTCTTCTGCCGTTTTCCTGCTTTTGTACAACACTCCATCTTTACAAAAGAAGAATGACACAAAACTCTTATACAAGGACATCTCAAATGCATACTAATTGTGATATACACACTTTGTCTTCAAATCTATAAATATTTTCCATGCTTAACAATATGCAAATAATTTCAACTTAACATGAAGTGATTTTTAAATAGGAATGTTTTTAAGGTCTTGTAAGAGTACATTGGCTTTATTTCCATGCACACTGCTTTTCTTTATTCTTGTATGAACATGAGTGTGCACCACAGAATCAGAAAACCTTCACCCCGGCTTTAACTAACTCATTAAGCATATAATCTTCAGAAAATATTTCTTCAGACATGCATAAAAATAAGCAGTCACCTTTTCAGTGTCTTGGGCTTTCTGCTCTTCTTGGAGACTCTGAGCTCTCAGCTGTTCTGCAACACGCGCACAAGCTCTCTTTCTTATCTGTTAGCATCTTGGATTTTGTTTCAGAGGTCTCTGAAATCTGCTGTAGTTGCAAGTCATTCTGATGTGGCACTAAATTTTCAAACTCTAAAATTAAACATCAAGCAATGAAAAGTCAGAAATAGTAATAAATATATTAAAATATGATAATTTTAAGAACGTTGTTTCAAACTGTTTAAACATGTTCAAACTGAAAATCAGGACTAGCTCCATGGAAAAGAACTTAGAGATTTGAGCTTGAATAATGCCAAACTTTTTTTAGTTGAGAGAATCAATTTGCTCTGTGTGGCTTCCTCTGCAGGGGAAGTGCAGAAGGAGTTGCTGTGCTCTTGTCGCTGGTATGTAACGAGAGAACAATGTGGGAATAGATGCACAGAATTGTAGAAGGCTTATGTTGGAAGAGACCTTAATGATCAACTAGTTTCAAGTCTCCTGCCTGGGCCATGGATATCTCTAACTAGATCAGGTTCTTTAAAGTCCCATTCAGTCTAGACTTGAGCATCCACAGCGATGGTGTATCCACAACTTCGCTGGGCAACTTGCTCAGGTACTAGCCTCATGGTAAAGAATATATTCTAAATATCTATATACTCTAAATATATGCTTTTAATATATAGTTCTAAATACTCTTCATCAGTTTGAAGCCACTGCCACTTGTCCTGTCTTGTCCAACTCCATGTTGTTTTGGGTAACCCAAAACTTTACTGTACTCGGTACCTATCTGTGCCCCCAAAAAACCTTTCTGTCTCTTTATGATCCAGAAGGCATTTACAGTTTCTCTTTATGTCTGCAGCTTCAGGAATCCTGAAGTGGGGATTGTAGGGAGGGAAGAGGTGTGTTGCTTGCACCCCTTTTTAATTTAGAGTCTGCAAGAAGGGAGCACTCTTTAAATGAAGCATTTGCAGAAGGTGAAGGCTCCGTTTTGGAGAGGGTTGCTTCAGGTTGTTGTGTTTTTTTCTGGGCTTGCAACACCAGCCACCCAGGTAAAGTGTATTTCACAAGCAAAAACTGTTTTGGAGTGAAGTTTGCAAACCCTGTCAGCAGCATGGAGCTTGAGGCAGTCTCTGGAGACAGGTTAGTACCAAACGGCCAGTTCTTTCCCCTGGACACACCAGCACCAAGGGTGGAGTCCTGCACGTGGCAGGAGGAGGCAGCGGGTGGCAGAGCTGACCCAGCAAGTTTTCATCTGCCATTAGAACAGCTCCTGTCTCCTACCTTCTCATCACAGTTTGCGCCATCATTTCCCATTGTCTCCTGGACTGTCTTGTTGCCTGCAAAGGCCGCCATCTTGGGGGGAGGGTTTGCCGCCATCTTTTCTCTTTGTCTCCCCTCACACAGTTGCCTGCAGTGGGCACTATCCCAAAAAAGGCATTTCCAGTTTCTCTTGGTTCTCATGGAGTATGTTTCGGAAATTTTGTATCTAGTGTTTATTTGCTGGGTTTTGCCTGTTGCAGTTTCATTTGTTTGCACAAAGTCAGAATGCAAAGTCATTTTTTTCACTTACACTGGCTTGTATTTGTTTTCTCCTTTTTTGTCGAAAGTGATTGGTTAAACCTATAAAAAGGGGCAACTAATTTTATACTGTTCCTCTTTAGACTGTCTTAAACCAAAACACATTCTCTTGTAAATAGCTGCTCTCCTTCTTGTAGGCCCTCCTCAGGTACTGGAAGGCCACAATCAGGTAGCCCTCAGGCCTTTTGTCCTCCAGGCAGAACAACCCCAATTCTCTCAGTCTTTTCACTCAGTAGAGGTGCTCCAGCCCCCTAATAATCTGGGTGGACTCCTCCGGGCTCACTGCAGCAGGTCCCTGTCCCTCCTGTGCAGGGACCCCAGCTCTGGCTGCAGTGCTCCAGGTGGGTCTCACAGAGCAGAGCAGAGGGGCAGAATCCCCTCCCTGCCCTGCTGCCCACGGGGCTCTGGATGCAGCCCAGGACACGTTTGGCTCTCTGGGCTGTGAGTGCCATGGCTGGGGCATGTCCAGCCTCTCACCCACAGCACCCTCAAGTCCTTCTGGGCAGGGCTGGGCTGGGGCTGTTCAGGCCCAGCCTGTGCTGATACTGAGGGTTGATCTGACCTAGATGCAGCACCAGAACTTGGCCCTGTTAAACCTTATGAAATTTCCATAAGCCCATTCCTCCAGCTTGTCCAGGTCCCTCTGGATGGCATCTTGTCCTTCAGGTGGTGTGTCAAACACCCTACCTTGGTGTCATCTGCAAACTTGCTGAGGGTTCACTTGATCCCTTTGTCTATGTCATTAATGAAGATATTAAATTGCACTTGTCCAAGTATGGATCCCTGAGGGACACCACTTGCCACTGATGTCCATCAGTGGACCATGGATGCGACTATCAAACCCATTCCTTACCTACCAAACAATCCACTCATTAAACACTCGTCTCTCCAATTTCAAGAGAAGAATGTGTGGGAGATCATGTCAAAGGCTTTACAGAAGTCCTGAAAAATGAAATCTGCATCCTATCCCTCATACACTGATATGGTCACTCCATCATGGACAGTCAATTGTTTGGTCAGGCAGGACCTACCCTTGCTGTGCTGGTTGTCACAAACCACTTCCATGTCCTCCAAGTGCCTCAGAACAACTGCTAGGAGAATCTGTTCCATGATCTTCCCAGGCACAAAGGTGAAGATGACAGGTTAGTAGTTTCCAGAGTTGTTCTTTCTTCTCTTCTTAAAAATGGATATGTTTCCCTTTTTGTAGTTACCTGGAACATCAACCGTCTGCTGTAACCTTTCAAGTATCGTGGACAGCAGCTTGGGAACTTCTTCAGTCAATAGCTTAGGACTCTGGGATGCCTATCATCAGGTCTGATAGACTATGATAACTTCACTGATTTCCAGTGGATACTCAGCCTTCTTTTCATCTTTTCATGTTTTCATCTCTTTTCAATCTTCCTCTATGACCAGCAAAAAAATAATGTGAGAATCTTGTTCATTTTGATTAACTAAAGTCTTGGAACTAAACTCTGAATGAGACACTTAGTTATACTTTCTTCTGAAAGACTGAGGTTGGGTGAAAAATTATATATTGTAGTAGGGAGGAAATACAAGCTTTAAGATCAAGACACTTTTTATGGTTTATGTGTGAGAGTCTTCAAAGAACACAGAAGCTAGAAAGAGAAGTTCAAATGAGAATTACAGAAACCACAAGGCAACATGGCCTGATTATTTAACTCTCCTTTAGTCTACTTCTTACAACATATTTTATTGTGGGATCTAGGATCTTAGTCTGAATATTAAGATCACTAAGAAAATAAAAACCATGAGTGTATCTACAGAACACTTAATTCCCAACTTGAAAGCAATTTTACTTTTCTGACAAGTTTTATTAATAATTTTTGACAACTTCCACATTCTGTTCAATTTTAATTCTCTAATAAAATTCATAACCTGGCATATGGAGTGCACAAAACTTGTGATGAAACAGCAGCCCTGTTGTTATCTGGAGGCTGGAAAAAGATGAGACAGAGTAAAATCATATATCAAAAGAGCAGTTCAGGGAACATGGAGGGCATAACCAGTCTAATATTTGCTAGTTGTAATCAAATAAAATAAACTCCAGTAGCAAACACACAATATACTGACACTTGTTTATTGTATGTTAAAAAAATTAGTGCTTTTTCTTCTAATAATAGTATTTCAGATTTTTACTAACATTAAAAATTGTATTATTAAGTAAACTGTTTACTATAAAATGGCATACCTTCCATAATTTAAATATTAGTTAAGCTGTGTTCATTTATTTAATATTCCTAACACCCTTTCATTGATACGTGGAATTGAATAGTAAGGGCTTGCATTTTTAACTTCCCTTGTCAATCAAGCCAAGGTCAGAGACCTATTTACTCATGAAATTAAACAGATGAGGGAGCAAGGGGGAAGAGAAATATTTACAATTTTAATTCCAATGATTTATGAGGGCAATGATCTTTTTTTCTGAGAATTCTTGTAATTACTTTGCTTTCAACCGAAGACCAATTTCCTTACTGAGGATAGGGTACAATTTTTTGTGAGAGATGGACAAATTGAATATGCTGGCAGAGTGTCTGATTTTGCTTCCTGAAGTGCTTTTGAAGAGAAATGATGGCTTTTTCATTATGGCAATGGCATAGAGGTTTTTTTGAGTATGTGTAATTACATACATTCAAGGGCTTGTAATTATACATCTGTTTATACTGAAAATTCTTCTAGCTTGATTTTTTTTTCTATTTCTGTCATGATCTAATGTCTTGTTTTGATGTTTTCTCCTGTTTTTAAACAGACCAAAAGTACAATCGAAACTCCTTCTCTGAATACCCTTACCTTTGAAATGAATAAAAAAACAAATCAAAATTATTTCCAGGAGGCTATAGCCAAAGAGTCCAACATAAAACTAAACTTCCGGCTTGAAGGTGATGGAAAAGGAGAGTTTAATGCATCCAGAACTGGGCTAAAATCTACGTTGTCTTTCCAAGATGTTCTAAGTTTGAAACAACAAAACAATAACTGTGTGGTTCATCATTACTTCAAATTTGAAGTACTGTCAAGCATGCAAAAAAAGATTGAGAATGTAAACTACCATAGCATTTAATGCAAATAATCTCAAAGTCTCAGTGAACTTTTGTATTTCCCCTTTTTTAATCTCAAAGTGTTCAAGTATGGGGTATATACATTTTAGACAAACTCAATTTTAAGACAATAATACCATAAAATTTATGTTGTACTGGTGGAAATGAATGGCAAGTAAAGAAGTTAAGAACAAAAGATATTACTTGTAGTGTTTTGCAAATATAGGAGGATTCAGTTTATTAGTTAAGAATAGAATTGCACCTAAACATGGCATGGTAACTCAAAAAGTACTACTAAAGTTATAAAAACATATACAAAGCACAATACAAGAAATACAATGGGGAAAGTAAAATGGCTGGGTTTAAATTACTTTAATAACATTGTAAACATATAAAAACACAGTGAAAGAAAATAATAAATTAAAAGCATATTGGTCATTACACAAAACATAGGAAAAACTGTTTGCTGCAACAGAGGAGTACTGTTAAACACTAAAACGCCTGAGTCAAATCAGATAAATGTGTTCACTGGATTAATAAGGAAAATAGGATCAGTATGGATTGGGATTTCTCACCTAAGTAGGAAAGCACAGGATTTTTAAGACTGTAATACTGACACGGGGACTAGGATGGTGACAAGGCCTGACGCATTGAAGGAGAACAAGAAACCTAAGAGCGAGAAGCAAAAAAATGATGTAAACCAGGTAAATTACACAGGGGTGCATTGCTGAAGTAAAAGTTTACAATATTAAAAGGATTATTTCAGAGACTCCAGTCAGGAAATCTACAAGAGGAGAAAAAGTTCCTGAGTTACTCCTCTGCAAAATACAGGACATGATCCAAATTTATATTATTAGGGAACTCATCTGCAACTGTGCCCATCATAATCCTTTACTTCATGTCAAACATAAAAAAAATTATATATCCACCAATCTAGGGTTTAATTTCAAGGAAAAAAATTAATGAATGACCTTGTTAAAAAGTATTGACTTGTTGAGTTTCATGAAGATTTTCAGTGGCACCATGAAAGGCTGACAGAAAAGAAACAAATAGAAGGACCTTTCCTTACAGAAGATATATTGGAAAATCTGTTTCAAATTCATGACCAGTAGAAGATCTGGAACAGAATAAGAAAATTAACTACTGCAAATTGCCAAAATTAAATGAAAAATCCTTACTAGTTTTGAAGGGACACACCTACAAGTCACTAAATTATTAGTGTTGATGTGCATCCATTTAATTGCAGGATTTTCCAAAGCAAGTGTAGTACATGTTTAGGCTCCCTTCCTCTAGCCCCAAATGTAAGATAAGTACTAACTCTTTTTCTCTGACAACATTGCAAATTAGTTCAGTTTACCGTGGGAAAAGCTGCAGAACAGAAGAGCCAGAGCAACACAAGATAAGTGAATATTAAAAGCCAGCTAAACAGACAATGCATTATAATGATTTCCATAGTATCTTGGAAAAGTAACAAGTCATACAAAAAGAAGAAACACTGAATCAATGTCATCCTGAGATTTAGTTCTCCCATTCTCTCACAGTTACTGCTTTTGCTACTGGCTCAGACAATTTAATGGACTCTATGAGCATTAAGATTGTTTCCAATGAAAATGAGACTATGAATCTATAACTCTAAGACTGTGCCTCTTGCTTAACTATTAGAATCAATTCAACAGCACCATATTTTGTTTTGGCATCAATAAAAACATTGTATCACTCACCCCTATATTTCTGAGAGGAACAGTTTAACAAGTAACTTATACATGTGAAGTAATCTACAAAATGGAACAAAAGAAATTTAGGAGAGATACGGAAGACAAAGAACACAAGAAAACACAAGTATTTTTTAATTATGGAAAATTATTGAAAAAATCTGATAAATATACGTGGACAAAGAATACAAGATTTTTTCTCCTTTTTTTTAAACAGAGCAATTGGCTGCATTGTTTCAAAGTGACTTATGATGATTTTAAACAGATGAAAATTCAGAATTATAAATTTAGACTATCTTCTAATAATACTCCCAGTTAGAGAAAAAGGAATGAGAGTCAATACACTCGCTCAGAAGAAGCAAAAGTTATATACAAATTCTACACTCAGTGATCCTGGTATATTCATTCTTCCATTAATAGTAGAGGTTTAAATTACATTCTCTCAAGACCTGAAGAGCTGTTCAAAAAACAAGACCACAAACCTGAAGTCTTACCAACTTTATTTTATTTATTTATTTAACTTTTTTTTTCCAGAAAAAGTAAAATTCACTACGTATTTAAATAATACTCAGTACAAATTGGTTACATTAGACCCTATGCAAATGTAGAATTATCAGTAAAGACACAACTATAAAGGAAAAGCAAATCAGTGCGATCAGTAGATGGTTTATCCTTAGGAAAATCCTAAAATCTAAAGGAACAGATTTCATGGTGGCACAGGAACTATTGGAAAGTCCTAAGAACAAGAATCAGTCTTGAACACCTTGATGGGCTAAGTGGTTGAACTCAATCAGTCGTAATCAATGGCTTGATGCCCAAATGGAGACCAGTGCCAAGTGGTGTCCCTCAGGGGTCAGTGCTGGGACCAGCACTGCTCAACATCTCTGTCAGTGACAGGAACAAGGGGATCAAGGGCACCCTCAGCAAGTTCACTGAGGGCACCAAGCTGTGTGGGGTGGTCACCACTCTGAAGGGAAGGGAGACATCCAGAGGGACTGGATATGTACAAGAGAGTCTTGAGAGGTGGGTCCGTGTGAACCTTGTGAAGTTCAACACAGCCAAATGCAAGGTCCTGCATCTGGGTCATGGTGATCCCAAGCACAAATGAAGCCTGGGAGGAGGATGGACTGAGAGCAGACCCATGGAGAAGAATTGGGGTTGTAAGTGGATGAGGAGTCCAACATAACCCAGTGGCAAGTGCTTGCAAGCCCAGAAAGTCAGCTGTGTTGTGGGCTGCATCCAAAGAATGATGTGGCCAGAAGATCAAGGAAAGTGGTTCTCCCCGCTAGTCTGATCTTGTGAGACTCCACCTGGATTGGTGCATCCAGCTCTGGGGCCTCCAGCATAAGGACACAGACCAGTTGGTGTCAAGCTGAGAGAGTTGGGGATATTCAGCTTGGAGAAGAAAAGGCTTTGGGAACAGGCTTCCATTACATAAAAGATGGGAAGATGGAGAGGGAGTTTTTACGTGGGTATATAGTGTTAGGAAGAGGGGGAATGTCATTAAACTGAAAGAATGTAAGTTTATGTTACACATTAGGGAAAAATTCTTTGCTGGGAGGGTCATCAGGCATTGGAACATGTTGCCCAGAGAAGCTATGGATCCCCTATCCCTGAAGCTGTTCAAGGCCAAGTTGGAAGAGGCTTTGAGAAATCTGGTTTAGTGAAAAGTATCCCTGCCCATGACAGGAGGGTTGGAACTAGGTGATATTTAAGGTCCCTTCCAAAACAAACAATTCTATGATTCTGTGATAATAAGGTGGACCAGGTGATCATTGTAGGTCCCTTTCCTATTAAATCAAAGAATTGCAGAACTTAAAACACAGCTCTGTTTACATTTTTGACCATGGATTGGCAAATATTTGCAGGCCATTAGCATCCTACCCAATTTCTTTCATCAAGGTAGTCTATAGGAGACATCTACTGAAGACACGTTAAGGAAAAGAAATTTAGTGGGAATTTTTACCTGAAATGAAGTAATCAAAGACATTACCACTGCCGCATGGGAAAGCTGAGTTGAACACTACCAGTAAAAAAAATTGCAGCATTATAAATAGATTAAAATATTTATTTTTAAAAATCCTGCCAGACCTGTTTCTGGAATTGTCAAAATGCCAGTGAATAGATGGGAAATTTAAACATAACCTTGTTAAGAAAATGTGATGCAGCAGAGTCATGTACATATGCCAGATTATATTAAAGGTTTACATGCGCCTCACAGAGTCAGTAAAACAGGAATTTACAAATCTAATACCTGTTATTCCTGCAGACCTAACACTTGTTATAACCAGTCTAAGTTTCTGCCTTAGTCAAAATTAAAGTATGATACTTGAAAGGAGTTTTATAGTGAAAAGCTCATGTTTGACTTGCAGAAGTAGGGTAAGTATCACTTTTGTCTAGTACAGAGAAAAATATACACATAATTAGTTTTTTCCTCCGGGTTCTGCTGAAGCTTACATATTATATTTTTAGAAGATTCAAAAGTTACATAATTTGAAAATTCTTGGATGAAGTTCCAGGACAACATTTACCTTGTGCATAATGAATGTCTCCTGCTAGACAGTGTAGGACCTATAAAATACACCTAATATCACAGACTAAGGAATTCAGTAGGTTTGCAACACACAGTCCTGAGCACTGAAGAACATATCAGACACCCAACTTAAAGGACAACTGGATTGAAAGTATTTGCTTGCCTAATTGTGATTCTGGTTCTCCAAACACCACGTCACTCTGTTAAACAGGGTGTTTTTGACCTCAACTCTTAGGAGTTCTATTATCCCAGACAAAGAGGAATCTCCTGGGAGAAACAAGTAATGCTGAGATAACAGCAAGAACCTCTAGTCCAATCTCACAAGCACCAGTGTATAAGACATGAAAGTTGATTGTGCTTTGTATCTGAGCTCTGCTCTGTAACCAAGAGAACACTCAGAGATTTCATTTCCTCTTTGAAAATCACATTAGCAAATACAATTTTCTTGGTAACTACATACTCAGTGGACACTGAAAGAAAAAAAACCCAACTACTTTTACCTATAATGAAGATGAAATCAAATGCATAGAAAGAAATACTAAGAAAGAAACCTAACAAAAAATCCCTCTCTTTAATAAAAATGCACTAATAATTAGAATGGAGGACACTTATATCAGTGTACATACGGACTAGGGAAATCAAAGACATATCTATATTAGTATTACTGATTTCAGTTTAAAAAAACCTCTATCAAAAAATCCCAAAAAACTAAACCAACCAACAAACAAACAAGCAAAAAACCCAAACACCCTAGAAGATTACAAAAATAACAGAAGGAATTCACACAGGAATTTTAATACAATGTTACAAATACAAGGAAAAGTGTAGAAAAAAATGCCATACAAATGAGAAAAAAATTCCTGGACTCTGTAACTTACAAAAGAAATAACAATGGGGGCTTATAAAACAACAAATGATGCAGAGAAAATATACTGGGCTGCTATGACTCAGAAACTGTAAATTCCAAAGTGCAAAAAGAAATGCTAAAAGTCAGCACTGCAGTGCTTTTCTTGTTTACTATCAGAGGCTGAACATGGAGCTTTTCAGACACCTCATATCAGAACTCTTACGACTGTGACCTAACCTGTGTATCAGGACATGCAATTAACATCACTCAAAATCCCAAAAGTCTCGTGCTTCCCCTTCCAATCTATGTAAGGTTCTCACTATGCTCTCAACAGACACGATCATATCCTCTCCCTAAAATTTTACCACGAATTTTATCCAATTTCTTTTTTGTACTTGCTCAGGCAATATCCATCAAATACTGACTATTCAGAAGACACTGTCAGCTACTGGTGTCACTGTCAATTTGTAAGCCTCTCTCTATTTTTTCCTTCTATTGGTCATAGTGTTCTTTACTCAAGAGAACTAAAAATAACTTTCACCATTTCTTCATTTTCTCCACTGCCCTCAACTGAACAGAGTCTTTGCATGTAAATTAAGCCTCACAAAAAGAAAGAACCTAACATGAAATCTTCTATATTAAGATGATTATTCCTTAAATGCAATATTCTTGCCTTTTTCTCTGTAGAATGGGTTATGAACTCCAACCACAGACTGAATGTAGGAAAAAATGAACAGCTTTGATCCAGTACAGCCATTTCTGTGTTTTTGTGCCTTAAAGCACTTAAATATCTTTTCCTGAGGAAGCAGAACAGTTTTCTTTTAGCAACCATGTGCATCAATATAAATCCCAAGCAACAAGCACGAAATAATCACCTTCTTGGATGTGGACCTGTTAATACCCTTAAAAAATAGAACTGGTAATCCAAATGAGCCTCTATGTGTTTTTCTCAGGCTGAAGCAGGCTGAATATTATTACTTCTGAAGAATGTAATATCTCTCAGAAGAAGCATCACCAGTATTTAATCAGTTTTACCTAAACTGCAGATTCAAAATGGGGACAGCAAAGAATGTTAGCAAATCAGTTGAATTTTTCTCTATTTTTCTATTAATAATTTTCTGGACTTGACTATATCACTTCTGAAACATTAAAATGAAAAACCAGTGCTTCAAATAAAAGTAATAGTGGAAAACTTGCATGTTTTATATTGCTTCAATCAATAACCTGCAAAAGTACACAATACGTAGCCAGAGATCAAAAAGCCCAAGCAATATTACCCTAAACATCTCCTTTTGAAACTCTCTGAAAATGAAATTCTAAATGTAGCATGTCATGCATTGCTGGCAAGTATTTCCAGCTTTCACAGGTAATTAAGCCAAACTACTTTGATTGTGAAATGAAACACCTTCCCTATTCATAGAGGACAGTTGCGAGGGCCACACTTCAGTGCAGAGCTACAACTTCACTGCTTTGTACATCTGCAGCAGCCTCCTTGCTCCCTGAGCTGAATGTGGATAGGCATGGGAGGAAGCATTTAGCTACTACTCCTTATTTGGAGTCACTTCTTGTGTCCTGAAAGATGAAGTGAGCCACAAAGGACCACCCCTAAGCACTGTCTAGCTTGCATGCTGCTTATTGGATCACAGTAAGCCTCAAGGCAACATGATTAACTACTGCTGCTGTCAAGCAGTTTGATTTTGAGCATATGAACTCAAAGATAGTGATAACAGTCTTACAATTGAAGTTTTGGGTTGATTCTACATCTAAGTTTAAACTAGGTTGTAAATTGCAAATCAATATTTCAATGTAAACCACACATACTTACACAAAAAACACACCCACAGTAAGCTGATTTTAAAGAATATCCATAGACGTTAAAGCCTATGGCTATTTTTCTGTTTGCCTGATGATTTTTGTATACAAAACACAAGTAAAATAAATACTAATGGAGCAAACGATAAAAGATGCAGTCAAATATGTAGAGGAATGAATACTAATATGTTGATATAAACATTTTGCATCATTTTCAATAGCAAAAATATGGGAAGCAATTTGAAAAATAATGAGATACTCTTGATTAGTTGTTACTGCCTTTAATTGCTTTTAGGATTATCTATCTCTTGCTGCTTACTATTGCAGTGACACAAAAATAGCTACTATAAATAAATTCAGTTGTTCATAAGTAGCTGCTGTGGCAGACAGTCTTTGACTTAAAAGAGATGGGCAACAGCATATTGCTAAATGTCCTTTTTTTAGGAAACCACACATCAGTTATTTAATGTACCCACCATAGCATCCGTATTTCACAACCCGAATAAGTGTGTTCCAAGGCTGAGTGTTTCATTGCATATTCAGAAAGTGATTTATGGCTACTAAGTTACCTTCATATGGCTACTAAGTTACTCTTAAATGTGTAGATCAGAAGCCTAAAGGTAAATTAAAAAAAAAAAAAAAAAAAAAAGCATAGAAAAAGAAAGCATCCAATATGCAGATTTAAATATTTGTCTTATGTACAGTGCTCCAAATTCAAAATATTACAATGCAGTGCAGAAACAATCAATACTGACTATTCCAATAAACACATAAACTCGTAACAGCAATGGAATTAATGTTCCATAACCTATGGGGATATAATTCACAAGAATTCATTTTGAGAAGATCACTGGACTAAACTAGAGCTTGGACATTATGCTTCAGTCTTTCAACAACAGCAACCTAAACACCTGAAATCTTCCATAACCTAATTTTTTTCCTGGGGTTTTGTTTTCAATATAAGAAAAATGTGAAAATTTTGATTTTGTATACTGTTCTTGTATTTTACAGCAGTGTCAATAGCTGTATATGATGAAAGAAGAAGAAAAATCAGACATGATTAGAGTACTGTAAGTCTAGTTCCAGTTTCCCCCATATTGATGTTAGAGAATTAGACTGACTTCACATTAATATTTTTCCAATGTCTACTTCTAAATTCATGTCTGAATTTGATCAAACAAATTAGATGTTCATGGTATATTGTATTTAGAATATACGGACCAAAGGAATGAGAAAACTGTATTTGCAAGCATTTGACATGGAAGAACAGATATCTACCAAACAAGTGGGAACACCTGCACATGCGGCTTTGGGCCATGCACAGATGGCCTGCTGTAAATTGACAGCTTTAGAAATATCTTAGACTTGTTATGTACTCATGGATCAGTTGCACAGCACATGTACAGGGAGGATGACATGTCCTGGATTCACCTAAAGCACTTCATGAGCTGGGAAAGGCTCATCTCCTCTTTGTCCACAAACAAAACAAATGGGAAGGATCCTGCTGCTCTCACTATTGCTCAGGATTGCAGATTATCCAAGAAAGCAGCAGGGTAGTGGATAATTTGCAGTAATTTACTGGAACACTGTTAAACTAGTTAGTTGGTTTAAAGAAAAGAAAAAAAAAATTGGATTCTACTTACTGTTTTCTAAATTAGTCATTACTGGTGAAGGTCATTCATATTAGTGAGGTCTAATAGAGGGTGGACCAAGTGAAAATGAGGACAGATTTATTTGTACAAAATTAGGAAAAATGCAGGAAGAGGAAAAGGTTTGAGATATAGATAATATATTAAGAAAAGTATTCAGCTCTGTACCGGACATGAAATTAAAAGTAAAAAATTAATAATGAAAGAAGAAATAGGAATGAGAAAGGTACATGTTTCCTAATCCTTTAACTTTGCAAATTAATGTTCTGTTTTTCATCACAGCACATTTTTCTCCCAGAACTTAAGCTGCAGTCTTTTAAGTCAACTTCTGCATGTATTCTAAAAACTTTGATGTTGTTCTGTTCTTAAATATGTAAGCATTAAATATTTAAAGTATTGAATATGCTCTCATCTCTAACTTCTATTGCGCATTTTATACAGTTAAGAAAGCTGACGTCATTTTGAACTCACAGAAGTGGCCAAGTATTCACTGTCCTCTTGCTCAATTTATTTCTCTGTTCTGATAGAAATATCTTATTAGGAAAGTGGCTACTCTCACAAATGAAGCAATGAAATCAGATCAATTTCAAATTTGCTATAATGGCTTTAAACATGCTGCAAAAAGCCTGAACTCATTTTGATAAGAGGTATCTTATAAAAAAATTACAGGAAAAAATTACAGAAATTTTCTCTAACTTTGATGAAATGCTAAAGATAATAATTTTGAGAAAAACACCCAGTTATTTTAAATATTCAGATATAAAAAATAATGAAATGCAGGAGAACTGATAAAAAGGAGTGGGGACAGCAGGAGAGAATAATCAAAATTAACAAAATCCATTGGCTTTGGCCAGAGATTTAGGTTAACCTAAAGGAAAAAAAACAAAGCACTAAGAAAGAATATATATCAAAAAAGTAATGTTAAAAGTCAAGCCATTATCATAATCAGACATCTCATTTCACACTTTGCCTCAGATGCTCCATCCCAGCATAAGACATGGGACAAGTATCAGATTGAAAAAGATTCATTTGGCATTGTCTGCACATGAACTAAGACTGATTTTAATTCTTTTTCTTCATAAAGGACATGTAACTCAAAAGATATTTGAAAAGAATATAATGGTTGATATATACAGATTAATAATAAAAACTTATGTCTAATTAAGAAAGACATTAAATCACATTCAATGTTACACAAAAATACAAGAATGAAAAGAAAAATAAACTCCACGGATTCTGCCAAACCATGTCAAATGCAGTTGCTCCTTCATTCTTATTTTTTATAAAAATTCAACTAATGTGTAGTATTCTGAGTTATAAAAAGTAGAAATAATTTATTGCTTAAGCTGAAAAAGTTTAACTTCTTTTCATACAAAAAAGTGGAATGAAATAATATGTGTATATTGGAGATTTACTTTAGTAACAAATGCATCAATATTTACTGCAACAGAACACTGTGCTGAAAACTGTTGGCAACTACTCCACACCCCAGAGTGCTATAAGCTTTGTTTCTTATCCCTGCAACTTTAACGTACTTTTATATTGGTATATTTTTGTGTGAATTTTCAAGAAAGATAAAAGAGACTCCAGCATTCATCATAATTTAATTACCTCTTCCACATTCATAGCTCACATGAAAACTTTTCTATCATTTAGTTTATAAAGATTTTACTTACACAAACAAGAGTCTTTTAATCCATCTAACTGAGAAATGCATTCACTTCTTAGAATAACTCCAAGTCTGACACTTATACCAGGCACACTGCAGGTACGCTTTTACTTGTGCATATCTCCCTCACTCCTGAGGGACACTTGCAAAGTGAAGAACTGACAGGTCTTGATCCTGCTAAGGTCACAGGGACTTAGCTATATTATAGCTTTGCTTAATCCTCATTGGTTTTGCCTACTGAGCACAAGGATGTTTCCCTGACAACACAACAGCAGTTAACACAGTATCCAGAAACACATATGATGTCCAGGCTTAAGGCATATCCCACCTGAAAATATATTATTTAATGCTGTTTTGTATAGGTCATTGTAGGGAAAAAAATAAAAGCTGTGAAGATCTTCCGTACTCCTACTTCTGTTAAGCTTGTTACTATTCCTTCAAGGATAATCCCTAACTAGGTTGAACACTTCTGAAACTCAGTTCTTGAATTAGGGAGTACATGGAGCAAAAGTCACAGTAAGAAGCCATGGAACGTAAGGAAATTTCTGAATATTTATATAAATTCCTGTCAAGTATGAAATACAACATGAGAGAGAAAAAAAATCACTTGAAAATTTAACAAGAGGGCAATAATTGCTAGCATAGAAAGAAAGGGACCACCTGGAGTTTAAAGTGGGAAGTGCAGAAAAAATTTAAGGGTGGATATAGAAATGAGATGGTGAGAAACTACACCCTGCAGCAATATTTTGCATATATGCAGACGGCTATACATGGACAATGGCTATGATTTTCAGTTCAAAAGAAAGATTTTACAATAATTACAATAAAGTGTGAAACGAGAAAACAAACACATCAGATCTGTAGCTGAATACAGAAGCTGTGATTCTAGAAATACTCTTCAGTAACTAACAGGAAAAAAAAACCTCAAAACCCCTTAGACAGTAAATCTAGCCAGATAACTTCTTGCACTTCACCAAAAGCAAGCAGTACTACAACACATAGAATAGATCCTATATAAAATTAGTTCATTAGTTTAAATTTGTTTAAACAATGCTGACAAGGTAAGTTTCTGGTGGCAGATTACTTGCCTGGCCACATATTAACCAATTAATTATGAAAGCAAAATGATGTTATAAATTTTTTCTTGTGTGCTCTGGCTAATGCAACAGAAATGCATGTGATCATGTGTTGCTGTAACTCCACTTGCACTAGGTAAATTCAGTGCTAGTAACTGAAACTTTATGGAAGAAATGCTCACTGACAGGTGTCTGAGTGATTTTAGCTGAGAGGAAGTCAGAGCGAAGAGAGAAAAGGAGCAGACAGTAGCTTGACCTCATGGTTAATGGAGGAATGTCCAAGCCTGAGTGAGGCATTGCAATGGGCTTTCCAGTAAAAAACAATTAGAAGACAAGGATTTAATCAATTGACAAAACAGCAGTTTGTTTCCAAGCAACACAGGTCACCAAGAAGACATCACTCCACTCATGTAATTGTTTTCCTATTGAATATAGTTGTACATCAGCTTTCAATTTTCTTTTTTGAAATACCTCAAGTGTACAAGCTTATGTGACAAAAACGATCTGGCTAGCACAAACTATGAAGACAATTTCCCATGGTACTGACCTGTATCTTGAGGAACAGTGGCTTAAAATGTGAAGAAAATTATTGTGGAGATTGGGGGGAATCACTTTGGGTTTGCTTAGTTAGTTTTGTTTTAGAACTCCAAGCAAACAATGATGAAGAGTTCATCTGACTGGCCCACATTTGTCAATTTGGCCGTGGGAGGTGGAAAAACTATGAATTCCATTGCTTTCAGAAGAAAAGTAGAATATATAATTTGACTTATTTTCATACAGACTGCATATCAAATAAATCAATAAATAAATAATAAAGTAAACCAGAACCATTGAAAGAATGCAATAAGAGAGATAGTATCAATTTTCTTAGATTCTAAGATAGTACTGTGATCCACAAGATGTAGCAGATATGGCAACATAACCACAGTTAGTCAAAGAGTATTGGTTGAGTACCATTTTTACTTTTTTTAGTCTCCTCATGGTTCATGTTTATGAGTAAAATTGTGAAAGGTTATTTTGAATAAAATAATGCTTATACAAAATTGTTAGCAATTATTTGCTCATTTCAGTTCTGAGAAAGCTTTTTACTTACACAGGTGACAAAACCACATGAAATGTGGACATTGAAAATACAATCAAAAGAAACTAAGGGGCTTTAAATTATTCTTTAGAAGAGTGTTCAGTCTGTAAAGATGAACAGCTTGCACTATCAATGCTCTATGAAATCACTGTTATAAAATATTTTACACATTTTAAAAATAACGTCAACATGCAACTAAACCATTAATCAGGCATTTAAAGCCCTAATGATGAAAGAGTTTCATCTAGGAGTTACACGTTTATAAGAAATACAACTACGTGTAGAAAGACAGCTAACGGTATTAGACAAAGTACTTACAGCCAACCCCCAAAGTTAATTCTTAGACAGTTTGAAACAGGTAACAGTTGCAAACACAGTTTTGCTGACATCATGTACTTCATGTCTGTACAAAAGAAAAGAAAGAAATTATAGTTAGGAAAGGAAGCTTATTTTCAGAAATACCTTAAAATTTAATTAATTACATAATTTTCATAAATACCTTTTCAGCTGCAAAACACAGAAAAAAATAACTACAAATGCTTAAAAAAGAATAATGACTGATGTGACTTAAAATTATTTTAAAATAATTACTAGTGAATAAACAACAAAGATTTCAGGTTCATTCCTTTTGGAGGGATACTGGGCAGGATAAAAGCAAAGCTAAAAGGATACAGGGCTTTCTACAACAGAAGGAGGAATAAGAAATCGGAAAGGACAGTGATCAAACAGAACACAAGCACACTCAAGATTAGTTCATGACTAAAAGCAAGATTCTCACATGGTAGCTTATGCTCACAGCTACTCTAGAGGAACCTGAGTCCTTATGTTCCTACAATATTCATGTAAGAATTAAGATAGAAAAGATGTTAAAATATATTTGTACTAATATAATGTGTGGAAAACAACTGAAGTTACACTAAAAACCGAGTTCCAAATAACATATTGATCACACTTGATACTTTATTACAGTGAAGACTTCAGTGAATGGCTTTTTTAGCACATATGGAGGCAACACCTGTCTTGTCAGTTAACTGAGAATCATTAGAGCTACGAACACTTAAAATACAGGCTACTCAGGATTCCAAATCCCCACTTCTTGTTCTTAAACAACTTATTTATCTCCTCTTTCTTGCAGAGGAGGTTCTACCAATAGACGTAGCCAAGAAATTCCTCTAAAAATTCTATTATCTATTTCCTTAACTTTCTATGGATGTCTGTTAATCATAGTGAAACACAGATCAGCTGAAAGATTGCATTTGTGAGATAGACTCTGTGCTCTGAAACTCATCAGACTTTTCTGATTCATATACAGAATAAAATGTTTCTTTTCTTCTAAGGACTCTGATAATCTCCCCATATTCTCTATAATTTATATATGAGAATTTGTTGATTTCTTTCCTATGAGATCACTTCTTTTACTGGATCCACTAATGATTAGATCCTTCCAGACTACTGGGATTTAAACACTGAAATATGAATTTGACAACTCCAGAACAATTAAATTATTTAAACAATACAACAAGATTCCAGAACTTCAGCCAACAAGAACACTTACTTTTTAAACGCTCAAAATACTGTAAAAGCACAAACTAACAATGCAAAGAAAGTAACAATAAGCAGCCATACATACCTCAAGGTTAGGTCAGCTGGAATAATTTGTCAAAGTATTACAAGTCTAATTAACAGTTTTAGCTGAAAAAGTAATGAAGTAACATTTCAATTGATTTTTTTTTCCAAAACACCTCATCCCTTTTAACATTTTTGCATCTACTAAACTAACTTCAATTTTAAAATTAAATTAAAATTATCTCCATGATTGTTAAAGAATTTAACCAAAACAAAGCATTATTAAATTTACAGAAAATAGTATGTTTTCATTGTCTACATAGGAAAAAAAAAAGAGACAAAATGGTTAAAAAACTTACATCATGTTTGGTAGCCTGAGCAAGAGAAGGATTTGTTTCACACTTTTTGTTTCAAAATCTCTAAGTATTCTTTCGGGCTCCTTTTCCTGAAAGGAAAGTTAAGAACAGGTTAAAAAAGGACCACCAAATACAGACACTAAAATCAGGCATAAAATTATTTATTTCCTAAAAACGGATGTAATTTTCAGCATTAGAGACTGTAATCTTTAAAGTGAAGATAGATTTTTCTTTTTGTCATAGTTAAGGATGCCTTTCCAAGTGTGCAGAGGTAATTATCAGAAGTAATAACAAAACGAAACAATACAAATTACCAGCATCTCCATATATCTGTCATATAAATTTTCAATCACTGCAGTTTCAATTTCTATTTTTCTATCATAATTACTGTCCCTTACAGCAACTACTTTAAGATATGCAAGAAATCTCACTAATCTTAACAGCTTTACAGTAGTAATTCATGTCTAACTACCTGCTTGTCTATATATTTGTTGTTTGCATTTCTCCTACAAGAGAAAATTTTTTGGATTGCAGAGTCAGAAAGGTAAGGCATAATTTGCCCCTTTTCAACAGGGGAACGAACAGAGTGATTTTGCAGTCAGTACATTGTACAAGGAAGCATGGACATATAATGATGTTTTTGACCTCACCACTCTCCCAGTAGAATAAGCCTTATAAAACCAGTCTTTAAAACAATCTTAGCAGAGTCTCAAACTCTACATGCAAGGTATATGCCATTTAGATATTTTTAAATTTCATCACCCTTCTAGATGCTATTGGAGAAATATAATCTACAAAGAGTCTTATACAGCCTGTAAAATGTGACAGATCAAGTGATTATCTCTGGTTGATAAAGTTAATCATTTCAGAGAACATTAAAAACTTTTTATTAGCAACTGATTAAAACAAAACAATCAAAGATTTCATGTAGACTGCATTTCTGTATTTGCACTGAGAAGGCTGCTAAAATTTTACAAATTTTAAATGGTACATTTAATTGCTGAAGAGTTTGAGACTCTTCTCAGAGAGTCAACTCAGAGTTGTTTATAAAACAAATTTTTTATACTTGTTTATAAAAAATATTGTTTATACAATGAACATACTTCAACACAGTGCAACAAATCTATTACATTTTCATATTAAGAGAAAGTTTAAACAGTATTAAACATCTTGTATCTTTTCTCACTTTCAGAATCAAATAACACTATGAGCTCCATGCCAGGAAATTCATACTTATGGCTGTTTCAGTGCTGTTAACTTAAAAACCAAATATGTTATACTGAGATTATTAATTATTCTGTAGTCAATGTCTGGAAAGTCCAGGAATATAGTGTTCAGTGATCTGAAATTATTAAAGATCTCCTAATGAAAGATAAAAGCCCATATGAATGACTAAAAAAACCCAAAACAACCAGCCCACAAACAGCTTTTTCCATTTTGCTGACTGTGTACCGACAGATTTTTTGCAATCTTGATGTTCTTACTATCTGTAAAATAGTGACAGAATCAGAAAGACTTGAGCTAATATATCTTCCAACAATGTACTTGTTTCCTATGTCAGTCTTCTGAATGTTATTAGATAGAGAGGTCATCCCTTCCTAAGCAGAGGGATAAATATATTTACAACTGGTCAGTAGCCATCTCATCTGTAAGATGCTGAGTGCAGAAAAAGTCAAGACACAGAGTGATAAAGCACAGGACTTAATAAGAAATATAGGATTCTCAACATGAGGAAAACAAAAGAATTTTTGATACGTAAGAAACTGTTTTACTTGCATAAGTTAATCATAAGAACTATCACAAGGAAATACATTATTTTCAAGTTTGTTTTGCCTAGGCTGTTCTATTTCAATCTCCAGAACAATACAAATCTGTCTCTTTTTGTAACCACACCTCAGTTATTGTTGCCTACTCCTTTCACTAGTTAGCTATATTATTCCAACATCTGTCACTACTGCTGCCTCCTTAAACCAAGTGACTCTGTGATCCACTGGCTTTCTTGTTGTTTCCTGTCTCTTGAATGGCTCCCAGCCCTATGCTCCTCATTCACTCCATTCTTAAACTCATCATCTCAGTTGCATGGAACCTGTTTTTGTAATGGAAAGCAGCTTAACTTCTAGTTTTTAACAAGAAATGGCAGCACACTTCCTGCCTTGTATATTGGCTTTCATATATGCAATACATATACTCTTGCAGTTCAGGTCCTATTCATATTTTTTTCTTCTTTATTTAACAGTAAGAAGAGGTTCAGTTCAGTCTTTAGCAGACCTGAATTTTGCAAAGGTTTGTAGCAAAGTCCAACTCAACAAAACTGTACTTCCAGAAGAGGTGACTTACCATTCATGAGGATCATTTCAGTGGAATTAGCACTCACTCTCTTGGAGAAGATACATTAATGGAAAAACCCAAAGAAGGAAAAAAGGAACAAGCTGGCCCTTAGATCTCTTTCTGTGAAAGGTACAAAACAGCATATTTGCTATCCCTGGTTGGCACAAAAAATTAAATAATAATTCTTCATATCAGCTGCCTAGAACATACCTTGCGATTTCTGTTCCCTGGGGAAAGAAAATTTTAATTCAATCTGCTTCAAGACTGATCACATTAGTTAAGCCGTGTCATTATGATGGCTAACAGCCAAATTTCTGTCCCAGTCATACACATGGAGGTGTAATGATGATGGATCTGCTGTGTTATTCACCTACAAACTATTTATCTATTGTGATAATTATGAATGCAAATAATACTATATGCAAAGACAGAGATACATAGCTTTTCTCACTGCTGTCTCAAAGACTGGAGAAGATTCAATGGCCAACAAATAATGAAAGAGTGTATGATTACATGTGCAAAACTTTTGATAACTCTGCCCAGTGCAGAAAACTTCTGCTGCGTATTTCAAATGGCAGACTAATAGAGATGAGGAAAATGTGTAGCTGTTTTTTTCACAAACAAATGTATAATTAAATGCATTTGAGGACTAAAACTAACATGAATTATTTCTAATATTAACTGCCACAAAGGCTTAGCCCTATTGATGTCTGAAGAGCAATTGGCATTATCTACAGATCACTACTGATGTGATTAACATATCAATAACTTATACTAATATTGCTGGAGAGGATTAATTAAATTATACTACTATTTCATGTTCCCTCTTTGGTTCTGTTGTTACTCCAAGTAGACTTAAATAAAGCAAAAAGAAAAAGATGAATTTAAGAAAAAAGCTATGGTTCTAGAAAGTAAACCCCACGTGTAACATAAAAAGTGTATCCTATATATGAAAATCACTGTTGATTTTAAATACACCTCTTCAGCTTTCAATGTTTACAAATAACTTTTTCTGAGTAGATCCGGTTCATCACATCAAAAATACTCTGAAAATGCTCCTCAGTATTAAGAGGAAGCTGCCTAGAACATAGTCCACTCATACATTGATACATCTCTTCAAAATCAAGACCAAATACTTCATGGATTGAGATTTGTCATAATTATGCTATCCAATTTGGTTTTGATTCCAGAGCTGCAAACATTTTTTCAGATTCCAAGAACAAATTCTGACTCATCACATATGGGGACAGGCTGAGGTACAGCAGAAAAACTCTGCTTACCAGTGCGTACTTTATTAATGCACCCAGACCTGGCTACTGATGTTCTTTTACAAGCTATGAAAAAGTCAGTCTTAATCCTGACCACAATTTGCACTTTTACTCACCTTATGGGCAACGAAGTGCTCTATAAATAAAGCACTACTCAAAGCCATTTAGACTTGACCATGAGAACATAAAATCACCATCCACTTTGTTCATGCAAATAAGGACCAAAGGGATTCAATGGAAAATAACTTGTATTTACTTATATTTCTGTATCCAATTATTTATCTAATAATTCTGAGACTGCATGGCTGTGTTTGCCTGACAGGAATATTACTCCCAGTGATTGGGGGAGAATGTGCATGGAGGGCAGGAAAAACATTTTGCTTAGTGTTTAAGACAAACTACTTCGCTTTTCATGCTCCTCAAAGACTAAACCAAGTAGTCTTACAGGTATACAATTCCTTATTAGTTTAGAAAATAATCACACTTTATGGCTGTAATGGATGAATATAATGTAATTCGTGTAAAGTCGTAAATTAATGTAAAATAAGCAGTGTCTGTATGAGCAAAGTAATAAAAAAGTTAAAAACCAAAAGCTGCAAAGGAAGAAACAGGGATTGCTTAATCGCAACACTGTAACTTCCAAGAAAAGCTGAAGAGCTGGGTTAGCAAGACAATAGATCTAGCGAGGTGGAGATGGCTCTGTCCAGGGAGCACCCAAAAGATAAGAGCCCGATAAGCACCCACAATTAAGGTAATCAGAGCCATCAAGAAAAATACATCTGAATGCCCGTTTCCAGTAAACCAAAATCTGCAAATTACATCTCAATTCCATCTTCTTGTAAACCTGAACTTGACTTCATCAAAATTCATCGTCTCTCAGGATATGGTTTTGTCCAGCCCAAGGCGGTGAAAGAAAACTACATGAATATGCTGAAAGACAAGAGCAGACAAAGACCTCCGCTCCGGGCAAGGAAAAACTGTACAAAAGCTGGACTAACTAAAGAGATCTGTGAACATTTGGGGATTCGGAGCGATAGAGTTCGAATTATTTTGTGTTCACCTGATGCCGACCCCAGGCTCGGCATTGTCCTTTTTGATTGTGGCTATCGAGGACCGTGTTTCGGTCGCAAAATAAATATCGCTTATTTTAATCATATTTAATTCGGCTTAATCTCGTTTTTATCTATAACAATGGCTGTGCCTGCATCAAGTTTTCCCTTGATTTGAAAATAATGTACCTCACTTCAGGAAGAAGTAATTAACAGACAGTCCATCATCTCTTAGAGCAGGTTACTCTCCTCATACACAGTTAAATTACACAGTTCCAATTCATTCTTGTACCAGCTTAATAATGGAAAATATGTAAAGGACAGTAGAAGCTATTATTTCTTTCTCAACATCAATATAGTATTATGAAAAAAAAACCCCTCAACAAGTTTGAAAATCAGCAGATTCTTATGCCAGTTCAAAATTAATTTTCCCTTTCCCATATTATTGCTCTTTCCTCTTTTGACAGTGACTACTGTTAAAGAGAAGATAAAGGTTATCTCTCAGGGCCAAGAAAAGCAATTGCAAGTTGCATGCCATTCTCATATTTTTTAAATGTACATTTTAAAATATGTTTTATGCAGTAAGCAAAAAACCACATTGAGTAAGTGTGGTGTTACCTTCCCCCCAGCTGCACTGTGATCTCAGAAATCCTCATTAGGCCTCAGCCCTGACAAATAGCACCTGGACTAATCTCTTGAGTTGATTAAAAATACTATCTGTGCCCACGAACTTGTGCTGTCTAGCACAAACCACTTTGGAAACTTATTTTCCTTGTCTGAATTACAACTTCAGTGGAACAACATTTTTGTAACTGAAGTTACTAACCTGAACTAAGGGCAAGACTAAAAATTATTACGATTTAAGCCAATTCTCTTGAGACCCTAGAAACAGTGATCCTCAGCAGATCCTTCCTTTCAGAACTAATTTCTTTTCAGAACAGATTGCTAGACTGGAATTTATTGGAATGAACTGTCCAGAGTTTCTGGAGTCACCATCCCTGAAGGTGTTAAAGAAACAAGGATGCAGCACTAAGTGCCATCTCTAGCATCCAGGTGGTGACCAGTCAGAGGCTGAAGCTGATGATCTCAGAGGTGTTTTGCAGCCTCATAAACAATTCTGAGCTCTTTTGGCCTGCAATGGTCTGTGATCAGCAAATTGCTCTGAGTGGGGCATCTCTCAGCAAGTCTGCTGTACTCGGAGGACCAGTGAACAATGACAATGGATCCTGGGCTGATAACCCCACTTCTTGAGGCTCAGCCTAGCGAGAAGGTGCAAAAATATCCAACATGAGTATTTCCCTGACCTTCAGGGAAAGTTTTCACAAGTGGTTACCTTCTCCATACACCTTCAGGTCTACATGTGTGCAAGTGTGAATAAGCTAAAGCAAATGTACTGAAAATGTTGCTGTCTTAGATTGTTAAATAATTTAGGTTTGTAGGCTGAGGTGAATTACTGTTGTGCTTACAGTAAAGTATATAGAATCTTTTGATAGATTATTTAAATAACAACTAAATGTGCTATTAAGTTTAAGTGCTGTTAAAACCTTTAGGCCTAAATCATTAGTCAAGTCTGGGCCAAGTGCTCTAGTCCAAATCTTGTGACCCTGCACACCTGCCTCTCTTACTCGTTTTTACCCTTAATCCTTTCCTATTCTTGCTCTTCCTTCATCCCCAGCCTACACATATTTAGCTTGGTTTTAGTTTTAGGTTGATTGATTTTAGGTTCTAGTCCAATTCTTCCTGTGTGTGCTTTAACCATTGAGTAAGTAGAAACCTTGCTGACAAACATTGTTGCATCTTCATTTAAATATTAAACCTGCCTTGGCCACAACCTTTGCTGGTGCTTCTTTGAGCGACCTAAAATACTTATGTTCAACAGTAAACTGGTAATGGTGAGTGTTTTCTCACAACACTAAGCTACAGATTTATAAGGAGACATAACATAAAAGGTATAATATTATGTATGTATATATGAGTTACGTATGCTTATATAGACATAGATACATATACAGATAAAAATAGACATATTCACTAAAATTTATTCTGAAATATTGAAAATATTTACACACGTGATCTATCAATTTTAAAGAAAAATCCCACCATGATGCAAATACACATCTGCCTTGATAATCACATCATCTGCCCCAAAATTTTATTGGTATGCATACAAAAAACTTTCCATTACAGAAAAGTATAGAAAAAGCAACCAAGAAAAAACATGTAAAACCATGTTTGTTTGTAATAATATTAAATTTAGCACTTCATCAAGTAAATTAAGAAACTAAGGTTTATACAAAAAGTAATTTAACAGCAAATGCACAGGTAAAATTTTAAAGATTGTGTAAAGTAAAAATACTCCTTCAGACTGACCAAAGTAAGATCAAAGCAAGAAGTAAACAAAACACAGAAAGTAATTGGAAAGCACTGATGATTCTCTTATAGTTTAACTTCTTTTATGAAAACATTTTACAGTCAACTTAAAATTAAAGAAAAAGATGGTAACACTATATCCCCTTCCAATGATATAAAACAAGTCAGTTGCAGGGCGTTAGAACTAGATGGTCTTTAAGGTCCCTTCCACCTCAAACCATTCTATGGTGCTATGAAATTGTAACAAACATATTAAACTTAAAACCAATGAAAAGGCTGCTGGGCAAGATCACCAAAGCAGCACAGTATAGGCAATAACAAATATATGGTTTCTATCTGCTACAACTGCTAGTTTAAGATGTTGTGATTTCAGAGATTGTCCTTCAGTTAAAAAATTGACTATACCCTGTTTTTGTAGGGACAATAAAATAAATGGATAGCTCAGTATCCAGCTGTGCACACAGCACACTGACAATTAGTCCCAAGTTACATCAATTAATGAGCTGCAACCAAACAAAACATGCTAAAAGTCAAATGCTAAATTAAGAAAGAAACAACAAATTATAAAAAATGGCTTAACCTTCACCTCACACATGTTCTCAGGCATCAGCATCCTCTGTATTTAACTCCTATCACAAATAGATTTCTGAGTCATGGAATGCAATAAACGGTAATTAACAGCAATAACTATAAATTAAAATGTATAATTTTCTACTTCATTTAAACATATAATCTGGCTATACTAGCAACAAAAGGACCACACCTGTCACAAATGAGATCCAGCATATTGATCATAATGTCAAGCCAGACTGGTTCCTAGAGATTTAGCTGTTTTCATTTTGTTGCAAGGACTAATTTTTTCTGTCACAGCATTAGATTTTATTTTCTTTATTTAAAAATAGCATGAAATTAATTAAACAATTAACAAGCTACCAAATTAGGAGAAAAAAGTCCTCTAATCCAAAAAGACAGAATTTCATATTGCATCCAATTTTAAATTGTAAATAAAAAAATACTAAGTTGTGTAAGAACAGAAATAAAATCGTTCGCACATATGAAAAAACTCCCAAGTTTACAACTTGACTGAAAGCAAATCTTCACATTTGGTGTTACAGTACTGTGGCCAAAATATTAGAAGAAAATAGAAATGCTTTTAAGTAGATTACACTGTTTCTCAACAATAATGACTATATATCTGTTCTGTGCAGGAGCCGTAACAGTATAAACAGGTATATTACTGGAGCACGAAAAACAAGGTCACATTTAGTCTCTGTGTGACTGGGATATGGGGTTTGGAAAATGTGGTCATTTTGCCATTGAAATAATTAATTGTAAAATCCTTTCTTAGATTTTTAGGCTACTGCCATTTTAAGGACTGAGCAAGGAAATATTCTCTGGGAAAGTGGCATTCCTACTCTGTGAGGCATGTCCTATCCAGAAAAACTGCTTTAATGAGAATTGCTTCATTAATGCTTGTGTAATCTCTATCCTGAACTTGATTATTAATGATTTTATCTTACTGCTTTACATACTTGTTGGCTTGAAGGTGTTGAATTGTTTCCAAGCTTTCAATGTGCCAGCAATACAGAATGCATGTGTTTCATATTACATAATGAAACTGCTTATCAGTAGTTTTTGAGAACACTGTGATAAATCCAGGTCCACTAAGCAGTTCGCTAGCAAATTTCTGTTTATCTTAACAAAATTTTAACTGTGACATAGCTTCCTTTTTAAGATGTCAGTAATGACAACACTTCACAAAATCGTAAGCACGGCATTTTAGGACCTCAGGTTTAACTTCTTTGATCACACATAATTTTTCCATAGTAAATATTTTTTTTCCGGCTGCTGTAGATCAGCAGATTGTTAAAGAGTTGGTGATAGGATTTGCTAGACTCTATAACTGTAGGGCAGAATTACTTCTCCTAAATTCACACATTGTTTTCTTTCTTTTTGTAGGTGTTCCATATATTTAGATTTTACTTACATTGCTAAGACCTGATGTAAAACTCACACATCACAGAATCATCAGGGTTGGAAAAGACCTCCAAGATCATCCAGTCCAACTGTCAACAGAGCACCACCATTATGACCCCAAGTACTATACCCAGGCACCTCCCATACAAAACCGTTGTCGAAAATGAATTAGTTTTACAGACTGATTAACATATGTAAGAATTTTTGATCTTCTAGTATTTCTGAGATACGAAATACATATGAAAAGAATTGGAATCTCAGCTGAGTAAAGCATAAAAAAAAGTCCCCTTCCCTTTTCAGTGAGGAAATAGACAACTTAGAAAGATGAGGGATGGTAGAAAGAAATGTGAAGGACAATAAGCATGTCTTGCATAAGAGAAAAGAAAAGCTGGTAGAAATAAAGCTAGTATGCTTCTGGAGTACTTACAATCTCACAAGAACAGTTGTCAATAAAAATTATAGTAGTATTAGTTGAGTAATGAGGGGAAAAACAAGATCATAACAGAAAGCAGAGGCTGGAGAAATATTAATAAGATTCAGCTAGGGCATGAAATGGAACTTCTGTAAGAATGACAGCGGTTTTCTACTATATTTTGTGTTTAGCAGTTTTGCTCTTTCACATCATAGGGTTTGAATTAATACTCCACTTACTTCTGAAATACTATTCCATAGAACTACAATTACAGCTTTACAAACATAAATAGACTATATGTGGAATACAAACGACATTTAAACATAAGAATAAATGAGGCTTGCAAAAGGAATAATATGGCATAGTATCTACAGTTGTCTTAAGAACTTCTTGACCCATACAAGGACAATGCATGCAAAATAAGAAATAAAATAATCTAAATTTTTGCTCTCTCTCTCTCTCCATTTCTCCCTCTTAATGCTTTATGTTTCAACTCCACGAGCTTAGAAACTGAGACAAGTCTTACAATGACTAGAAGATAGTCCAGAGTCCAAATAGTGACAAGACACCAACCAGACAGGGTCAGATCACATTGAGGATGAAGAGAACAACTGTAACTTTCTCATCAGGGTAATTGGGAAGCAAGAGTGTCTTATGATGGGATTAACTTTTGAAAAAGTAAATATGGATAACCATTATAAGTCAGCATAAATTTCTAAATAGCATGCTTAAAGGTTACAGCCACTACACGCTAGCCCAGACTGTTACGATGTGAGTGGACAAGTGAACTCTCAACAGACTAACAGAATTCTGCAAGAATTTTTCCTAAGCATTATCATTCATCTTATGTCTCTATCATATTTATTTTACTGATTATGACTTGATTTGGATTAAAACCAAAATGTCCCTCAACTTCAAATTGTTTTCTTCTTTTACCAATTACCAAACTGTAATTACAATTAACTAACTCCTTATACAGATTTGACATTTCCATTATTTCCATTATTCTTCCATTATTTGTCCTGAATTTCCTGTAGTTTATCACATTGCAAATAATGCATTTTTTTCTGCTTGTTGAATTCCACATTATAATTCATGGCTTCATAAACCATGGCTGAATCATACCTGCACACTCTGAACAGTTTAACGGATCCTCCCTGAAAACAAATGATCAACAATAAGGTCTTCTTCACAAGTGAAGATATGTTCATCGTAGAGAAAACAAATGTTATAAAGATGAATGGAAAAAAATGAACTGTATTTAAAAGTTTCTGTTGTGTAATTCAGACATAGAGTATAATAAATTACAAGGTTCAAAACAAGAAGTTACAATTACTGAAAAACTATACTCCTAGGAGATGCTGTTCTACGTACTGACATGTTATACACAGGATGGAAGTACGTACTTTAATCTCACAAAAAGCTGGATGTAGTAGCTCACAAAAAACAGAAGTGAAAGGGACAATAGAAACAAATTATTTAAGCGTCAAAACCTCTCACGAAGAAAGCAATGTTACTTCCTCTGTTTCAAGAGAAGTAAGCTAGAGATATTTAATAAAAATGCTATAGTCTTTTTCTTCTTTTGCACAAACAAATCTAAATGATACACAGCATTGGACAACAGACGAGACTAGAGTATTTCAGTTATAAGTGACCCAGAAAATGTTTAAAGAAGCTGTATTTCTGTAGTTATTTAAATTTCAACAATGCCATGATGAAAGAAAAACAATTAAAACAGTGAATCACATTTAAAATTCAGGGGAAAAAGTAATTATTTTATTTTCAGTTGTAATAAGTAACTTTATGGGAAAGAAACTACGCTGCAGTAGTAAGAAAGCAATCACTATTTTTTTGTTTATTTATCATTTGAAACACTGAACACTGTTTGCAAAACAGCTTTCATAATCCCTGTATGTTTTCAAAAAATATTTGAAAGCACATACACATGTGCTTGCACACCCACATATAATCTATACCTAATTTTGTTACGAATTTTCATTCATTTATATTTTAGTTATATTTGACATTCAATATCTAGTTCTTCTCTTACCATGGAACCCAAACTGTTAAAAACACTCATTAAAAGGGATTGTTAAAGAGAGGTTCCCTAGGTAGTTAATTACAAGCAGCAGCTGTGTAACATCATAAACAGAATTATCTGCATCTTAGGTTCCATGTCTCATATTATGCAGTATACTATTAAATTTGATTTACATAACCTATACAAAAATACAGGATTAATTTGATGCCGTATCAGATGTAAAATCTGTCAGATACACTTATTTCTTGTTTCAAAATTAGATTAATTTTTCTGTGTTTTACCTGGCCCATTTAATCAATATCATGCACTAATCCATTAAAAAAAGTAATTCAAACCAAAGCACAGAATCTAATTGATTTTAAAAAAGTTTATTTATGTGCTTGCCTTATAGCTTTGTCCCTTTTCTTATTCCAAATACAATGATAAAGAATTATATACCCACAGAAAACAAAAATGTACACCTAAGTCTTGGAAAGACACCTTTCTCAAAGTGGAAGATCAGGTTTATTCTGTTCCAGTAAGATTCTTCCAATTTGTGCAGCAAGTATTAATCATGTTTCTGATTAATGAAAGAAATTTATGCTGCTATCCAATGGTAAACTGACTAAAAGATAGATTAAATCCACTTCAATTACATATTTTATTACTTACCAGGCAAGACAATTTTTGCCACAGAAAATGTGAAAAAATTAGTTTTTAAAATGGAAAAGAAAGAAGAATTTATTAAATTGTTATGAACAGCAAGAATTCTACTCAAGGCTATAGTAAATTACAAAGAAAGAACAAATTCTACTACCCATCTTATTAGTGTTTGTATAAGAAAACACCTAATACCCACTATTTTAACTGCTGCTCAAATAGCTGTCCTGAATAGTGCAGCCTGTATCTCTTATTGCCGAAATGAAGCAACAATATAGTGAGAGGTATAAAAAGATGAAGGGCAGAATGAGCATTTCCGTCAGTAACCACCACTGAAAAGAACAAAGAGCCACCTCTTTACAGACAATGAAGACTGGTCTACCTGAGTATATGCCCAGATTAAGGATACTTCAAATTCAGTAAGGTTTCCAGAAGAGGCAGGAAGAAAAGAGTGCATTCCAACTATTGTTAATGATTCATTCTGACAAATGCTGCTCCTCTGTTGCAAAAAAAGAACTTGTAATTGATATATTTTCTTTGGGAGCACTCATTCTGCATAAAAAGATAAATACACTGACTAGCTGATCCGGAGGTGAAAAAACAGCTTCTGAAACTCAAGGGCAGAAAAAGACGTGCTAGAACTTCAAATATAAACTGTGCAAAATGAGTTAGAACTTAACGCATATGTTCAGAATAAGACAAAACCTACATATGAACATGGGCATAATTATGCAAATTTGAATGTAAATTATCAATGGTTTTCTAAGGTATTTAGTAAAGACATATTCTTTCCAGTCATAAGATTTTTTTTTAAAGCTGGTGCATTCACCAACTGCTTCTGTGTATGCTTGGCAGCCCAACCATGATTTTCTTCGGTTTTAATTTCAAATCTCATTCATACAATATTTCTCTTGGATAAAGCAGGGCATCCATCATCCTTGGGGGGAAGAATTTCAAAACTGTACTCTGCAAAAACACTTATCTGTCCAGATGGCAGGTGCCAAATCTCCATATGCCAAAGAGCCTACACAGCACCTGCAGGAAATGTACTGAAGGGGTCTTGGGCCTACCACTCTCCACATGATTCAAATGAAAAAAAGGGATAAATTTTTGCCATTGAACCAAAAGAACAATTCTAACAGTTTCTACCATCATTCAGGAGAATGAGAAGAGAATGGTTAGTGTTGCTACTTTAGAAATCTGACATAACACGTAATTCAAAAGGTGTGTAAATTACTTTTGAAACAAAATGCATGTATAAACCTTGGTAGGACAGAAGGGTAGAAGGGTAGTAGTAGTAGATGAAAAGGAGAAGAAAGACACATCATCAGATGTGAAGACCTGAGGAATATGTAGTAGGAAATAAACAGAAATACATGGGTAAGAATAATTCCGATTGCAGAAGAGAATAAGAATCAACAGAGCAAAGAGATGGAAATGGCAATAAGTGAGACAGATGGAGAAAATCAGAGACAGAGTAGCACACTGTTTTAGAGGCTTACTACTGGTTTAGTCACAGAACTTTCTACACTGTTGCATGATTTGAAGTGATCCACCAGTAACAGTAAGGCAATCAAGTTGCTAAATTTCTGTCATTTGTTTAAAATGCTTATCTGTGGCACAATCAAAACATGAACAATTGGATGGCTTTTTTTTTCATCTTTCACTAGGCCTGTATTCAGTCATCCTATATTAAATTAAACTTTTTTCCAGAATTTTACTTATTTTAAGCAGGCTGTTTATTCATATTTAAATTGTCTAGTCAGAGCACATGCAACCAAATAAGAAACTGCTTATGAATAATTCAAAGTTTTGTTAAAATTGTATTTCCATAGCCATTAAGCAGAAGCACAATACTATCCCTGTCATTATCAGCAACTCCTACACTCAAGAAGAAAAGAAAACATCTATTGGAACAAGAAGAAAAGAAAACATCTATTGGAATCAGCCTAAGAGCAAAATTATACTGGCATAAGAGGAGAGAAATAAGCAACTTGAAAGACAACTCATTATTGTAGAAAAGAAGTTATATTCTGTGTACTAGCATTACTGTGCCATGATGTACCATTAATTTTTTATTGAAAGAAGCAGCTGGGCATGTTAGCCTATAGTCTTCCTTTGTCTAGCTACATTATCATCACTTTAATTTTAACTATTTACATTATCAGCTTTACTCTAATTAGCTAAGTACTGTGGATTAAAGAATAATGTTGAAAACCTGATGTTTTACCAGGAATACTTCCAATGTAGAGCATGCTTGACCAATGTTCCCTTTCAACATGAAAATAAAGAACTATCCAAGGCTTTTAAGTGCTGGTATTTGCTCCTAGAATGCCAGCCAAATTCCAGATTACTTGGTTACATGATGCTTACTTGATTTCCTTCTCTACTTCAGAAACAGACACAGTATTCTTAGTTTTATATTCTAAAAATATAACTGAACAGAACTGTCAGTACACAATAGCCATACCATTTCTGAAAGAAAAAGCAGTTGCATTTCAGTAACCTCTAAGAGGATTCTGGTTACATTACACACATTCTTTAATAATGCTAGACAAAAACCACAGTAAAAGAATGTAGAACAAATGTGCAGTTAATGTGCATTTATTGACAAACAAAGATAAAATACTAGCTGATGAGTCCTTGAGAGTATTCTAAGTACTACTCAAAATATTTCAGACCATTGTTTACAAAGCAATCCATAAAATTATATACTTACCATAGCTGCCCAGAAAAATCTGATTTATTAACTGGATTTTTATCCTATAGAAACACTATGCCAGAAAATGAATTAAACTATGCATGACAAAAAAGAACCATCTGAACTTTACTACCTTCTTTTTTTCTAGAAAAAAGCCAACTGAAGAGAGCTTTCATTCATCTACACTGAGCACACATTCTATACATAAAAGAATGACTGCAAGAAAAACGTTCACATAATTTTATTTCAGACTGTATTGTGACACAGATGTGAGCAGATATGTGTAATTGCTGGGGTTCACTAAAACCTTCTTCTGACAGCATGTTTTACATACAATTTCCTAAGGCAGAGAAATAGTGACTCAGAATTTCAAGACTCTGCTTAAAGCCTAAGAACTATGGCAAATTGTGTTGCCTTGATCCTTTTTGTTCCATCCCTTAACGGAACCCTCTTCTTGGCTACCTACCTGTATCAGTCACATTCTTCAATGAATGTTTGGTCAATTCCAGTCTCTAATCTTCAACTTTTTTCATCCCTTGCCTACTGCTTTCCCAACTGAACTCCTATTATCCCACTAAGGAAGCATGGAATCCTCAACCCAAAACTATTTGATAGAAGAAAAATAACCATAAAGGAAAGAAAGTGGTAATAAAGCCAAAAATAAACTATTAAGAAGAAGGAGATACTTAAAAAGGTGTAATGAAATTCAGTGAAATCACAGCAACATCTTCAAAATAATGTCCATAATCCCTCATCTCTTCTGTTTTGCACACTTGTTTAAAGCTGTATCAACATGTCAGTCTCTATTTCTCCTGTAATTTACTGCGTCCTTAAGACATGTATGTAGCCATTATTCAGAGAGGTTCTAATGAGCTCACTACTTCCTTCCATTTTGCTTATGTGAAATTTTAATCTGTCAGGCAATTTGTTTCTTTCTTGCCATCACTCAGCTTTTACTGTTCTGAGCTTTATTTTACTGTTTTGATGCTTGAAACAGTTAAGAAGCACTGTCTACCTTAAAGCTGCAAGATCTCTCCAAAAACTTTCAATCAAATTCAGTAGCAGCTTTTTTAGTAGCATCGATATTTGAAATGTTATTCTGTATCATATTCCTTTCCCTGCCATAGTGGATTGTAATTCCTGCCAAGCACATCGTACTGGAGATAACAAATTCTCACTTGAAGCTGAAAAATCTTTCAGTCCTTAATTTAAACGTGCAATTGCCATAACTGAACTAAATGGAACCATACCATCTCAGATACAGCCAGCAAATAATGGATTTTGCTTAAGAAGATTAAACCATCTTCTTCCTTACCTAGTTATCAGTACAAAAAAGAATTGCAACAGTCGGCCAAGTACTCCACTTGTTCCTTACACTGGAAGCACTTTGCCCTGTCTCCTAAAAGCACCAGAACTTCTCTGCACTTCTCTTGCCTTAATCTTGCCCAGTAAATTACTGAGATTTACTCAAACTGAACCTATATACTAGTAAATCCATTTTGGAGTACAGAAAACAATGCACCAAATCACAATGTTTTCCTGCACACAGCACACCTGCAACTTCCCAAACCTCATTATAAATTCTTATCTGTATTGAACACACTTTTAAAATATAGATTATTTAACCAGTAAATGCAGATCTTGCTTATATATTGTATGTAGCCCCATTAGTATTGCCTAGTGTTAGTTCTGCAACTACTTGAACTGGAGGACTTTGTTTTATAGGATTGGTATAGTGGACTTACACCCTAGTGCTCCTTGTGCAGATAATAAAGAGATTAGAATATGCCATAGGAACCACAATTCTCCAGAGATACAATTCCGCAATCAAGACTAAGAGAATATAAAGATGGGCAGGAAAATGAACTTATTATACAATTACTGGAAGTAAGATAGCACTTGAGGCATCAGTTCAACCTGGAAGTCAGATGTCTAATATTCTTGGTTAAAAATAACAGAACAGCTAGAGAGGTGGGAAAAGAAAAAAGAAAAAAGAAAAAAGAAAAAAGAAAAAAGAAAAAAGAAAAAAGAAAAAAGAAAAAAGAAAAAAGAAAAAAGAAAAAAGAAAAAAGAAAAAAGAAAAAAGAAAAAAGAAAAAAGAAAAAAGAAAAAAAAGAAAGAGCAGAGGATGCAATCTCAAATCACACAAAACAATGCAATTCTTTGCATAATGAAGGGTAATTTAATTTTTTCAACAAATCCAGGTTAAGTTATGAAATTCCTTACTACAAACCATTGTCAATATTAAACATTTACAGAGATTCAGAACTGTCTGCATGTGTTCATGGAACAAAAAGTTCATTGTTTTAGCTTATATCAATGCATGAAGTCTTTCACCACATTCATCGGTGGCAGAGAGAGTGGTCTGTATGGCAATGGAATACATGCTAACAGATCTTAGTATATGATTTCTCCCCATTTCTTCCCCAAAATCTGTTCTTGATCATTGTTAGAGACAGGAGACCAGACTAGACCTGCACGGGGTGTGATTCAGTATAACTGCAGTCTTGTGACAGAAGAAATTAAAATTAGAAGTCAGGACAAGCTTCCATAGTGCTGTTCTAAGAGCCAGTAGGCACCACGGAGCTGAGAAATGCACCGAGCAACCACCTGCGGAAACATTTGGCAATCACAAACCTCAAGATCATGATTTTTGTTTTAGAGCTTGATCCTTTTCTGTCCTCAGTACAGACATGAGGACATAGAAGAGAGTATATGTGAAGGACAAATAAGTTCAAAACTAAGTTTTAAAGAGGACTTGATCATTTGATCATTGTCAGAGGGGATAAATACCCCTGAAATATCCCTGAGACACATGGGATCAGCTCACGTGGTTAAAGCATAGTGCTAATAATGCAAGGTTGCAGATTCAAACCCAGTACGGCCTATTTGCTTAAGAGTTGGACTTGGTGACCCTTGTGGATCCAACTTCCAACACAAACTATTCTTTAATTCTGTAATTCAAATAACATAAAGTAAAACGAATAATAAACCAGTAGGGAACAGTGAAAAGAAGCCCTACGAGAAGTGGAGACTATTTAGCCTCTTTGTAACTTCCCAGGAAAGAGAAAAAACAAGCAAATAATATGACCCACAACATAACAAGTAAGTAAGTAAATAAATAAATAAATAAATAAAATTATTTAAAATATTATGTTTATAAACAATCTTGTTTATAAATTTTGTTGATACACAGGGAAAAGCAAATTTTGGTGCACAAAAGGCAACTCCTGAACCCAGACACACTTTAATTACTCAGTATCATTTTACTGCTATTACTGTCAGCACAGCTTCACTCTAAATGCAATTTAATTCCAGAATTCAGGTACTGCTTCATTTGACCTTTCTTAATCTTAGTTGTATTAAATTGCAGTATTTTCTTCTAATTAATTCCCCCTTCAGTTTATTATCTTGAACATTTAGAAGTGTTTTAATTGTCCTTTTGTGATAAAGTTTATCAATATTCACCTTTAAAACTGGATTTTGCCATTTTATTCTTTTTGCATACCACTATTATGTCTATGTTATTAAAAATTAATGTCCAAAATGCTATAGGCCTGGTGACAGGCCTATCCCATTTTGGACATTAATTTTTTCTGTATATGTGCAGTTTCTTTCAGACGGGCAAAAGGAATGAAATGTAACAGATGATCTTCAGATGACACTTTAATTTCTGCCCAACAGGTTGCTGCCTGATATCTTCTATTCCTTCAGCTTTTATAAATTCAGCCTGTAAACAATCCTCTCCTCTTTCAAAGCAAGTCCACAATAAGATGTATGAAGTTCAAATAAAGACAGAGTCTCAGGTGAAAAATTCATATGCATTCCACAACCCCGTATTACTGACTAAAATCTGCATCATTCTAAGTATAGAGTCCTGTGAAAATTCAGTTTGGAATGCCCTGTGGCATTCCTAGCAGAGATGTAAAAAATTGAGAGCATAGGAAGTAAACAATGTTATTATTTAAAAACACTTGTGTTTTCAACAAGGGTAGAATGAGGGAAACACTTACTTTATTTGTTTTCTGCAATTATTTTCCTTTAAATTGTCTCTGGACTCAGCTTTCACAGTGCAGAACACAGACATCTTAAATCAGGGAAAGAATGAAGTAAAATTTGATTAATACATTTTCCCATCATTTATCAGAATAAATAAAGGTACATTAATTTGTTAAAACAGATTCAGATGAAATAGCAAGTCACTACTGAATTTAAACATGAAATTCCACATCTTTCTCATAGTTCTAGCTTATCTGAGTAAGATTTTATTATGTCATCTCAACAGACAGAAATCCTCATGCAAATTTTAAACAAAATCAAATGTTTAGAAATTCACTGAATATGATCATGGACTTGAAGGAGGACATTCCACTAAAAAAAATAAATTGAAATACACAGGAAGTACCAGCATTTTAAAGTCAGAGGTGATATGGAAAGAAGTTCTATACTTAATCTAAATCAATTCTGGTTTGCATGTTTTAAATTAACATAAGCTTCTGTTAATGACTACTTGCAGCAACACCTAACAGTGCATCAACATAAATACATATACATTGATTTCTGGAGCCATGGGAAAAATTTCATGATGAAGGTAAAATATATTTGCTCTTTCTTCCTTTTCATACCAGAAAACCGCTCTGATGATAGAATCACCCACTACAAACACAATCAGAAAGATATTAAAAATTTGAACTTTTTTCTTTCCCTAAACTGTGTGTATTTTTATAAGTTCAGATATATGCAAAACTTCGAATAATTAAAATAATATAAATAATAATTTATATATAATTTATATGTATCTGTCAAAAGAGTACTTCCTCCCTTTTGAAGTTTCCTGTTACTTCACTCATTCATAAGCCACTGACTCTACACTGACCTTTTCAAGATTCATAAATACGTGGTCAGTTACACATTTTTATTCTTATTCTCAAGGATTTAATTTGATTTAAAGCACACCCTCTGTCAAAGCACACAGATTTAATCTGAGGAATTCTGTTTGTTCTCAAGGAACACAATCTGTAGCATTCCAAGTTAACTGTCACTGCTGAAAATTTTCATTAGCTTGTTGTCTGTCATTAGCCACTAGATCATCTTGTTCCTGCCTTTTGTAGCAAATAAAATCCTTCGCAATTCCGTATTGTGCCGAAATGTAGTCGAAAACTTGAGTAGTTAAAATACCTTTTCCAAGGGAAAAAATAATAATACTCATTAAATACGCACTGTGCGCAGTGCATTTTCCAGATGTAGCTCTCTTCCCTATGCTCTAGCTTTTTATTACACACGCTTCAAATAGGAGCATTGGAACCACCCATGGTTGTTTCGGTGTGATTCTAAAACAAAGATGACTTAATGCAAACAAAAGCTGAGCAAAGACGGTCTCGGCGGGGCTCGCCCGGAGCAGGCTCGGCTCCCGCCCTTGCAGATGTCTGGCCCGGGGACGCTGCCGAGGCCGGAGCACACGGCTCCGCATGTGCCGAGCTCGGACCGCCAGCGCCCGCGTCCCGCTCCGGCGCTGCCCCCCCGCCACAGAAACGGCGCCAGCGCTGCCGTACGGGTGAGCTCTGAGGAGAGCGGCTGTGGGAAAACCGCCCTGCATTCCTTCCCTTTCTCCCGCCAGGCTGTGCTTTGCAGAATCGCAGGAATCAGTCAGGTTGGTGACCGAGTCCGACGTGTGAGCCAGCACCACCGTGGTCAACCAGACCAGGGCACCGAGTGCCACATCCACTCTTTCCTTAAACACCTCCAGGGACGGTGACTCCACCGCCTCTGTGGGCAGCCCATTCCACTGCCTAATCACTTTCTGCCAAGAAATTCTTCCTGATTCCCAGCCTTTCAGTCTCAGCCCTGCACCACCCCCACCAGCTCACGAGCAAACACGGACCGCGCCAGGCTCGGGGCGGAACAGGGAAGTGGCTGTTTAAACAACACACGTGGAACGCGCAGCCCGGGCTGACAGCCCCGCGGGGCTCCGACGCAGAGGGGGCAGCGGGCAGCGGGCACCGACCCGCCGCACCCCGCCGCGTCCCCCCAGCGCCGGGCTCGGCCGGGCCCGGCCCCGCCGCGCCGACCCCGCCTCAGCCCCCGCCCGCCCAGCGCCTCCCTCGGGGCCGCCCCGCCCCGCCGCGCGCTCACCTTGCTCCGCGCCCGGGGCCACCCGCGCGCCCGCCGCGCCTGCGCGCCCGCGCCGCCGCGCGCCCCGCCCCCTCCCGCGCAGGCGCCGCCCGCGGTCGCCGCGGCAACGGGACGCGGAGTCGGGCGGCGGCGGCGGCCGCGGGCGCCTCACGCCATGTCCCAGATCCTGTGCGACTGGCTCAACCGGGACGTGAAGCTTTCCCGGCGCATCGGTGAGTGGGGCTCCCCTGCGCGGGGACGGACAGGGCCTGGCCGTGGTGGCAGTGGGGTCAGCGGGGTCAGGATCGGGCCGCCGTGCCCGGGGTCCCCCCGCGGCCACTCACTCCCCTGGCGGGCCCGCCCCTTCCCGCGACACGTGCCTCCGCAGGTACATCTTTAATCCTGATGTACGAGGCAGGGATTACAGAATCGTAGGTCCGTCAGAGTTGCAGGAGACTTTCGGGTCCATCCAGCCATGCATCCAGCAGTGTCCCTGTAACCGCTGAACCACTAAACCACATCACCCAGCGCCAGATCTGGACACCTCCTGAGCACCTCCAGGGGTAGTAACTCCTTCACCTTCCTGGACAATTAATTCCAATGCCTGAAAATTTTGAAGCTGAAGTTAATTCTCCTCAAGGGGCAGGTGCTCTCAGGAGATGGAAGGTGCCCAAACTTCAACTCCTAATAAGGACTCTAGAGAATAAAAGGTAGTTAATATGTTTGGAAAGTAGTGCTTTGTTTGGAATGGCAGGTGTGCTGGCCTTGGAAAAACATTTGTTCTGCAAGGAGGGAGCAAAACCCTCAGGAAAATTAGAGAGATGGGCAATCACCAACTGTATGAAGTCTAACAAGGTGCCAAATTCTGCATCTAGGATGGAGCAGCCCTTGTGTCTGTTGACTCAAGGAGACTCAAGTCTATAGAGTCTTGGGGAAGGAGATGCTGGTGTGCCTCAGAAAGAGCCCTGGGGCTCTGGGTCCCTGGCAAGGTGAACTCGAGCCAGCAGTGCCCTGGCAGCCAGCAGGGCCAGCCCTGTCCTGGGGGCATCAGGCACAGCATCACCAGCTGGGCAAGGGAGGGGATTGTCCTGCTCTGCTCTGCTCTGCTCTGGGGCAGCCTCACCTCCAGTGCTGGGGGCAGCTCTGGGTGCCACAGTGTAGGAAAGGCATTAAACCATCAGAGTGTCCAAAGTAGGACAATGAGGATGGTGAAGGGTCAGGAGGAGAAGCCCTGTGAGGAGTGGCTGAGACTGAGGGGACCCCTCATTGCAGTTACAGCTGCCTCATGAGGGGCAGAGGAGGGGCTGACACTGATCTCTGCTCTGTGGTGACAGGGACAGGATCCAAGGGAATGGCCTGGAGTTGTGTCAGGGGAGGTTTAGGTTGGATATCAGGAGAAGGTTCTTCCCCAGAGGGTGTTTGGGCACTGGAACAGGCTCCCCAGGGCAGTGGTCACAGCACCAGCCTGACAGAGCTCAAGAAGCATTTGGACAATGCTCTCAGGCACATGGTGTAACTCTTGGGGTGTGCTGGGCCGAGAGTTGACTCAATTCTGATGGGTCCCTTCCAACTGTGATTCTGTGATGGTGTGAAGAAGAGCATATCAGAGCTAGCTTTTAATTTTTTTTTATTTGCATTTTGTATGGAAAATTTAGTAATTACAGTTTATAGATATTTTCACAGTCTCAGTGTCAATTATGATGATGTTTGCATTTTAACTGAAAATCAGAAATGACTATGTAAAGCTGATGTTGCAAAATGACTACAGGAAAGTATATTTATTTGTGATTTGAAAACTATTACTGCTAAATCAATCTCCTAAAATTTATTTTAATTATTTACTGAACTTTGGATTTAGTTTTGTTGTAAATAAATAACAAGTTTAATTAAAATTAACATTTGGATACTTTTAATTATTTTATTTAAAAATCCTCAAACAATCACAAAACCTCTAAACTTAGTTCTAGGATCATTTCCAGAGGAATTTTCTACTGGCTACCTCCTAGGAGAACTTCTACACAAATATGGTCTTCAGGATGACTTTAAACAATTTTCAAAAAACAGGTTAGTACATATGTTATCCATAGTTTCCTATATAAAGGAACGATTCTCTTACATAAAGTAGACAAAATGTGTATTTTCTCAGCTAGGATTTGCTAATGCAGTTTATTGAGATTTAAAATATTTCTCAGTTATTCAAAAGCTAAATATGTTTGATTCATTAATTGATTACGTATTTCCATAGAGATTGAACATACTTCTTCAAGAAAATGATGCATTTTAATTGTAACTGTAAAAGTACCAGGTTAGACCAGAGGTTCAAAAAGCAGTTCAAGAATGTCTGTAAGATTTGGAATTTTAGTGGAACACTGCCTATGATCTGTGTAGAGTAAGGAATACAGAGTTGTGTTGTGGTGATGACCATAACATATTCACTTAAATGAAAATGTTGAAGAAATGTGACTCTCTGATGGAGCTCTGGCAGAAGATCATATAAGAATTTATAAGTTAATGTGGTGTAATATCTGTAATCAAGAAGAATTGTAAAATGGGGAGTCGAAAAATCTTATGCAGTTCTGTGAGCTTTTATACATTGATGATGCAATTCATGAGGTCAGCTTAGGCTGTGTTTTGTCAGATCATGGTGCACATGTACATGAAGAGTTCCAGGCTGTACAAAATCCTCCTGTTTCTTCTGAATTTTTGGTTTTATGTTCTTTGAGCTTCTTTCACACCCTTTCCTATCCCAAGTCCCAAAAAATTGGGGAAGGGCAGGTTGAGCACAGCTAATGAAGGCAGCTATTGAAAAGCAGTTTTACACAGCAGTTTTTGAACTCTGTTTCTAGGGCTTTTAGATCTCTTAGGAATTTCTGGGAACATTGGAAAACCCCAGGTAATTCTTAGAGTGCCTGCTGTTGCTGGGAAAAATAGCTTCAGGAGGTTTTTATTTCTTCCAGCAAGCTCCAGCACCTTCTAACAAGTTTTCTCAATTCATCCCAGTAACAGGGTGCTTTAAGCTCTTGTCCCCAGGTGATTGGAGAGGTGTATTTAGTGAAGATGCACTTTGGAGGTGCAAGAAGTGATTGGAAACACTGCTGAGACAGTTTATGTGTGCTCAGGAAAGATGGGGATGTATGACAGGGCATGATATCAGTACCCACTGGAACAACTACTCAAGAGTGTCAGAGGCCTCAGCGCAAATTTCTGTACAGTGAAATTTCTGTCTCAGACTGATGGGATTGCCTTCATCAAAGGGAGGTGGTGGCTTTGCCTGCAGAGGTGTGTGTTCATGGAGGAGCTGTGTTATCACACAAGCTGCTGCAGAATGAGGTGAGGGATTACACTGGATCTTCTCTGAAATACTGCAGATACAGGAACCTGGACCCACAACTGTGCTGAGGGAGAGACACGCAGAATTGCTGTGTTAGGAAAAGGAGGTGACTGGCAGCTGGTGATTTCTGTGAGGAAAAGGGAGGTGTCTGCTCCTCCTGCAGAACCACAGCTGCAGAACAGGTTCATTGCAGTGGTAGCAGATCAGTGCTAGTGGCATTGTGTAACAAAATGTCTGAGCAGGTGAAGTGTAAACCCCCCCGGAGCATCAGCAGGAACAGGTGAGGATAGCAGTGGGCGACTTTCCTGGAGGAGATGGAAGTGCCATTGGCTGACCTCACACGCTAGCTAGGGAGGCTTGCTGTGTGTGGGAGGTTTCAGTCCAGAGCTGCAGAGACTTGTCCAGCCCTTGCACTAATATCCCCGCTATTCTCTGTGTACACCAGGGACACCGCGAGAGACCTGGAGCCAAAAGCATGAGGGCTCAGGTATTTATTTTCCTCACTTCTGCTGGTGGATGGGCTTGATGAGGAGTGGATAGGTTCTACAGGTCAACAAGTGGTTGTGCAGCTGCTGTGCACTGCAGGGATTTGCTTTTCCTAGTCATAGGGTCCTCTTCCAAGGGGGAGAACAGCTAGGAAAAGATGGGATCCACCTGACCAAGCTGTACAAGGGAGTCATTGCTAGCAACCTGGCAAACCTGGTGAGGATAGCTTTAAACTAGGAATGAGTATTGATGGGGAGGTTTAGTCTCAAACAAGAGAGGAAGAGAGGAAGACTGGTGAGCAAGAGGAAGGTGATGTGAATATGAGCAGCAAAACAGTGCAGAAGGCTGCCTGCCCCAAATGTATGCATGCAATTAAGGAAGTGCTAAGAAGACAGGATTATGGGAGAAGCATTCACACATTTTCTAAGTTATTCTAAATTTTTTTAAAATCACACAACTGGGTGCTTCTCTGAAATGCCTCTATAGTAATGCATGCAGCATGGGGATCAAACAGAAAGAAATTAGAAGCCTGTGAGCATTTGCTGGGTAATCACTGCAATCACAGAGGGGCTGTGGGATAGCTCCCAGGACTGATGTGCTGCCATGGCTTGATACAGGCTCTTTACTATGGACAAGCTGGGAAGATGGGGGTGAAGAGGAGCTGCCCTCTATGTGAGAGCAGGGAAGATCCAAGACCTGCCTCTGTAGTGGCCAGTCTTGGTTGTCTTCCTGCATGAAAAAGATAGCAGAGTATGGCTACATCAGCCTCCCTCTCAGATTCTCAAATGAGTATCTGCCATGCTGAGGCTGAGATGCTTAATGCCTTCTCTATCTTAGTCTACTAAATAAAACTCACACTCAGAAATCCCAAGTGCCTGAAACTAACAGGAAAGTCTGTAGTAGTTGTTTACCCTGTGTGATCTGGAACACCTCCAATGATGGAGACTACACTACCTCTCCAGGCAATTCATTTCAATATGAAATTTATATGTATTTTATACAATATTTCCCTCATGGAAAAAAGGTCTTGTCTTATGTGTAGGCAGAAGGGCATCAAGGGCTTTTATAGATATCTCCACAGCAAAAGGAAGGCTGGGGAAAATGTGGGCCTGCTGGGACATGCAGAAGACTATGCCAAGGCCCTAGGACATACAGGAAAGTCTGTAGCAAGAAAGATTTACTCATGGAGAAGAAGCAGTTTAAGGAACATTTCAATAAATTGGAAATGTGCAAGTCCATGGGACCTGATGGCACATACTGTGTGACCAGGCTGTGCGACCTGGCTGATGTTGTTGCTGAGCCACTCTCAATAATCTTTGAAAATTTGTGGTGATGGGGGGGATTCCCTAGGACCAGCAGACTGCAACTGCTGCTCTTCTCTCCAAGGAGTGCAAGGAGGGAGAAGTACAAGTCAGTCAGCCTCACAGAATAAAAAGTTAAGAGCTTCTCAATGTGTGTCATGATTTCTGGCAAGAAGGCTCATCTTAACCTTGAGTCCATGGCAGAAGAATGCTCAATACTTGTAAGCTTCAGTTCAGTATAAGTGTGTAAGAAATAAACCATGGACTGTTACCGTGAGAATAATGAGCTCCTGGAGAGTTTAATCTAGAAATGGCATGAATACTGTGTTATCAGAAAATCTTATTAGGCATTTCTGTAGAATTATGCTGGATCTTGGCTGACCTCAAAAGCTTGTTGGTCCATGTGAAGGAGCTATTGTGAACTCAAGCAATAGAGCAGTATAAATAGCATGATTTTCAGACTTGGGTTGAAGTTATGGGTATGTCTGATGAAATTTGATGTTCTGATTGTTATAAAATGATAATTTATTGTTATTTGGTTTTGCCCTGTATATCTGTTGATCTTGACTGCTTTTTTGTAAGAACCTACGTATCAAGAGAAATATTAGCCTTCAAGCCACTATTTTAGTTTCAAATGTAAATTGCTGATTTAGAACATAGACTTTGTTTTCAACACTGCTTTAACATGTTTGTCCATTTCTTTTACTTGGAGAAAAAATGTGTCAAAGTATTGTACGGGTTAATAGATAATACAGACCTTTTTTGTAATTTCTTATGTTTTAACTGGTGAGAGTTTGTGTGATTGATACAGCTAATACAGGAACTTCATTAAATCTCCTTGTGTGTTTGGTGGATGGTATACCATTAGCTGCAATTACAGGTTAGCTTTTGCTATTAGATGCACTTTGTGGGCATGTGTATCAGAATTTATATAATCCAATGTGGTCTTTGTCTTTTCAAAAAGTTATGCATAGTAATCAATGCAGTTACCTGTACAGCAGCATAAAACTTAAGTCAAAGTGTGTATCACATCATTTAAGGAAGTCCTCTGTGGGTTTTTTTCTCTCCTCCTGTCTTGGTATAAGTGTCATGACCATGCTTAAATGCAGCAAGTTGGAATTGAAAATAAGTTTATGTTCTGGGTTCTTTTGTTGTTGTTTTTAATCATATAGAAGTGCAGATGCAAAAATTAACAATTTTTGTCGCCTGGAACCCACCCTTCACCTGCTTGGTGTGCAGTTTAATGAGAATATGGCCCAAGACATCATGACAAAGCAGCATGGGGCTGCAACAAATCTTTTATATGACCTGTATATTGCTTTAGAAAAAAAGAGGAAGGCAAAGCTCACTGGAGTAGCTGTGGAAGCAATGAGACCTGCAGCAACTGCAAAGCTTAAGTCTACTGAAAGTGGAAATCAAGAGGTAACTAACTATGCCTATTTTATATAAATACAAAAAAGGGTAGCATATTTACATGTATTTTTCAAGCGTGTTGTGTGCTTTCCCTCTCTACTTTGTGAATCTCCTGTTCATAACCCAGTACTTATAAGGAAAAGAAGCTGTTCTTTGCTATGTCATGTACAGTGAGTTTGCAAAGCTTATCAGAAACTCAATAGAATATTGATCTTCTGTGTTCTGTGTTTCTTTGTTTTGGTTGATTCTCTGTTATCTGCTCTGTTTTCAAGCTTTCTCCAGACTTAAAATATTATAATAACAAAAGCTAGTAGTTGTTCAGCAGCAGCCTTTTTCCTTCTTTGAGGAGCACATATTGCTGACTGCATTGCAGTCTAGGTATCAACTCAGACTAATTTCCCCTCCAGGAAACCTATTTATAACTATGTCAAGCTCTGTGCCACAGTGGTTTGGTTCATTCTGTTGCGTGTCTCTCTGTATTTTTATACTGCACTCCATTCTGCAACAACCGTATGCTGAGAAATACAAAGAGAGAAAAGTAAAGGAAAAAGAGTCTTTCTAAGAGGAAGTCAGTGTTGATGTGATAGGTTCTGTTAAAGACTTCTTTCTTGTTTTCAGTAGTTATATTCAATATGTCCAGACCATTACTTGTTATCAGGATGAGGAGTTTTTAAGAAGGTATGTATCATAAATTAAATTCAGCTGGGAGAAATTTCACCAATTTGTTTTTTTTTTTTTCCCCTGGCACTATTTCTGAAAAATAGCCTTCAAGGAGAAAGTTTACCAACAAGTGCAAAGATAGTACCAAAAAGTCAATATATCCCTTCACATGTAGAGGGATAGTTTAAATAAATTGAGCAACTGAGAGTAGGACCTGTCTTTAGACAAGTTCAGAATGGCATCTGAATCATGGAATAGCTGAAGTTGGAAAGAGCCTTTGGGAATCGGTTTATTCCCCCTGCGCCAAGCAAAGCCAGCTATAGAAGGCTCCTCAGGGCCTTGCTCAGTGGGAGAGTTGGAGACCTTCAGTAAAGAAATGCTTCCTTACCTCCCCTGGTGTGGCATGGGACAAATCCTGTGACTGAAATATGGCTAAGGCTGTTCAGAAGGGACAGGAGGGGAATGAGACCTGAGGCTTTGCCTTCTATATCAAGAGGTAGATTGGATGTGAAGAGCAGGCTGAAGGCCTGTGGATAAGGATCAGAGACCAAAGCAAAAAACAGCACCCTGGGTCTGGTGTTTACTACAGTCTTCCTGACTAAGGCGAGCCTATTTGACCAAGTCTTGCTCCAGCTAGAGGAGGCATCATGCTCTCAGGCTCTTGTCCTGCTGGGGGACTTCAACCTCCCCAACATCTGCTGGGAAAGTAGCACAGGGAGCTGTAGGCATTCCAGGAAACCCCTGGAATGGAGGATAACTTCTTGAGCGAGGTAGTAGACAGCCCTACCAGAGGGGATGTGATACTGGTTCTGATGGTCACCAATGCATACAAAATAACTGGGGACATCAAGACTGGAGGCAGCCTGGGCTGCAGTGCCATGAGCTGATGGCGTTTTAGTCCTGAGCTATCAGGTAAAGGAGTAAAGGCAGATCACTGAACTTCAGGAGAGCAAACTTCTAGCTCTGGGAGGCTGCCCTCAGGGACAAGGGAGGAACACAGAGGTGGCAGATCTTTAAGGAATTCTTCCATAGTGAGCAAGAGCTAGCAATACTCAGGAGCAAGAAATTAGGCAAGGAAGACAAGAAACTGGCATGGCTGACTTAGGGAACTGCTGGGAAAAAAAAACACACAGGAAGCTGGAGCTGGGCCAGTGAGCTGGTAAGAGTATAGAAATGAAGTGTGGTTATAGGGATGGAGTGATGAAGGTCAAGGCAAAGCTGGAACTGAACTTGGTAAGGGACACAGAAAATTAAAGGAAGAGCTTCTACAGGTATGTTAAGTGGAAAAGGAAGGTTGATAAATAATGCTGGAAAACTGGTAACAACAGAGGAGGAGAAGGCTGAGACACTCAACTTTTTTGCCTCATTGTTCACTTCTCAGTCCACAACCTCTTCAGTGGATGGACAGCAGGATGGAACCTGGGAGACAGGCTCATGAAGTGGGCCCATGGGAATCTCATGAGGTTTAACAAGACCAAGTTCTGGTGCTGAACCTGGGTCAGATCAACCCCTGGTATCAGCACAGGCTGGGCATGAACAGATCCAGCCCAGCCCTGCCCAGCAGGACATAGGGTGCTGTGGGTGAGAGGCTGGACATGCCCCAGCCATGGCACTCACAGCCCAGGGAGCCAAACGTGTCCTGGGCTGCATCCAGAGCCTCGTGGGCAGCAGGGCAGGGAGGGGATTCTGCCCCTCTGCTCTGCTCTGTGAGACCCACCTGGAGCACTGCAGCCAGAGCTGGGGTCCCTGCTGGAGTGAGCCAGAGGAGGCTGCCAAGATTATTGGAGTAATAGAGCACCTCTGCTATGAGGAAAAGCTGAGACAATCAGTGTTGTTCAGCCTGGAAAAGATAAGGCTTCAGAGTGACCTAATTGCAGCCTTCCAGTACCTGATATAACTGAAAGGAGCCTAGAAGAAAGATGTGGAAAGGCTATTTATGAGTGCATCAAGCAACAGGAAATGGGGGACTGCCTTCATACTGGAAGAAAATAGGTAGTAGTAATAATAGCACCAGCAGTAGTAGTAGTAGTAGTAGTAGTAGTAGTAGTAGTAGTAGTAGTAGTTGTAATAATAGTAGCAGTAGTAGGAGTAGTATCTAGTAGATATTAGGAAAAAATTATTTACTGTGAGGATGGTGTGGCACTGGCACAGGTTGCCCAGAAAAGTTGTGGATGACATATCCCTGCAAGTGTTAAAGGCGAGACTGGGTGGGACTTTAAATAACCTGGTCTAATTGAAGCTGTCCCTGCCCAGAGCAGGAGGCTTGGAACTAGATGATCTTTAAAGTGTCTTGTAACCCAAACCATTCTATGATTCTATTCCACATGTCCTGGAACGTGATACTAATTGGATACCAGGGACAAGAGAACAGCACCTTCCTTTGCACTTCCCCTCCAGAGGAACCTATACAGAGCAATGAGGTGTCCTTTTCTGTCAGCTAAACGAACTTTGGCATCATTCAAGTTCAAATCTCCAAGTTCTTTTCTATAGAGCTAGTCCTGATTTTCAGATTGAACATGTTTATAGGTTTTTATGTGTTCATTAACACAGAAAAACACAGTTTGAAGGAGTGGTCTCAAAATTATAATATTTTAATATGCTTATTGCTCTTTCTGACTCTTCATTGCTGGACATTTGACTTCAATATTTGGAAACTGTAGTGCCACATCAGAATGAAACAAAATCCAAGATGCTAACAGATAAGAGAGCTTGTGTGCAGAGCAGCTGAGAGCTCAGAACATCCAAGAAAGCAAAGAGCCCAAAACACTGAAAAATTACTACTTATTTTTATGCATGTCTGAAGAAGTATTTTCTGAAGGTTATGTGCTTAATGAGTTAGTTAAAGCCCAGGTGAAAGCTTTCTGATTCTGTGCTACATGCTCATGTTTATACAAGAACAAAGCAGTGTGCATGGAAATAAAGCCAATATTCTCTCACAAGACCTTAAAACTTTCTTTTTTAAAAATCACTTCATGTTAAGTTGAAATTATTTGCATATTTTCAAGTATGGAAAATATTTATAGATTTGAAGACAAAATGTACATATCACAATTAGTATGAGATGTCCTTGTGTAAGAGTTTTGTGTCATTCTTCTTTTGTAAAGATGGAGTGTTGTACAAAAGCAGGAAAATGGCAGAAGAAGGGCATCTATAGTGGGTATGGCTTCAGAACATCTTGTGCATCTGTGTAGTTATTCTGATGAAGTAAAAAAGGGGAACAAATTTCTTTAGACATGGGGACACTCATCCAAAGCAGAGTTTATAGTTCATATAGAGGAAATGGTCAGATATCAGGGTGTTGAACCCCATGATGAAGCTGTTGACTAATTTGATGTGTATTTTATGTGGGTAATGAAGGAAGAGGGTCTTGTTGTGGTTATTTAGCTGTTCTATTGCCACTACATAAGCAAGAAGGAAAAAGTCACTTCATGTATCTAGACAAGCAAATGCAAGCAATTAACAAAATATTCAAACTTTTAAAAGAAAGGTTTGGAATATCTCTTTTGATATGTTATATATTTTTAACTATCTTTGATTTCTTTGTATAAAAACTATTTCTCTTCTTTATTCTGCCTTTACCTGCCTGCCTATCTGGTGCACTTTAAATGAGTGTAATTTATATGTTTATTTCTTCTTGATCTTGATCTGTGCTAGTGTTATCTAATGTGTTATCTAATGGTATTCTCAGTTTCTGTACCAAGAAACTGGTGTTCTCATTTTGTGGCTATATTGAGACCTGAAACAGGTACCGTACTAGAGCTAGAATTCAATGAAAGCCCTTAAAAGCTTATAAAGCACTGCTCATCTGCTCAAGTCTGGAGCCTGATAATCTCTTCTAGTTTCTTCCTGGAAGACAATTTTTAGCTTAATTATATTTTCTTCATATCAGCATTACATTGGAAGAAGACAAAATGGAATAATAGCCAGGATTCAAACAACTGTTGCACAAAAACAACCATCAAGACCCACCATAAAATCTTTCGAAGCCAAAAGCTTCCTAATGAAGAAAAGGGAAGCAGAGGTAATTATCATGTATATTGTTTTAAAACTAATTACATTAACTCAAACCCCATGATTTCTGGGAAAATTTATGATTATGAATACTGTACTTTCACCATACAAAAGCTGCTGACTGTCAAAATGATATCAATTCAACCAGTGAAAATTGAATATTTACGTGATTATAATTTTGCAGGTTTTTTTAAAATAAGAATTGTTTTGATGTAAGAGAAATTTTATTGAATGAATATCAAAGATAGGTAGTAATTTGATTGCTGAGAGTAGCTACAAGTCTACTAGAAAGAATACATTAAATAAACCCATTAATGTTCCTTTTTGATTTGCACATGATATCATTTTTCACCATAATGTTTGAACTGTTCTACAACACACTATGGAACTATCTGCTTATTAATTACTAGTAACAGCTGAAATTGAAAATAGCCTTAAATCAAGAGATACAGCAATTAAAAAAAAATCTACATTATCTAGTATCAAAAAATTCTTGGATTGTGCTTCAAATTCATGGATTGTATTGTCATTAGCGGTGCAACTATTACCACTTTTTACAACTGGGCAACAGTAACAGATGTATTTAAATCTAGAGTTTAGTAACTTATAGTACAACAGTTACTTGAATAAGTATCAGGGATACATTCAAGCTACTAAATCTAAAGCTGATCATATTCCAGAGTATCTTGTTTCAAATCCCCAAATGGTGAGAATTATATACTCTGCTAGAGCCCTATGCAAAATCAGAATTATCCTGCAGAAAGAACAACTGCAAAATTCTAGGATTTTCTGGCTGGTGTAAATAGGTGTAGCTAGGAAAGGGAAAGAGGGGAAGAAATGGAAAGGTGTAAGATAGAAATCATCTGGCCTTTATCCTTGGGGTAGTTGATGCTTAAAATATTTTCAGTATAAGCATTTCTGTTGTACTAACACGACATAAAAGTAATTCCCTAGTACTTGCTCTGTTGAACCTTCTTTATGTTGCTTTGTGAAGACAAAGGAAACATAAAATTCTGTGTTACTTCTTCAGAATGTATACAAGGAGATAGAAAAGTTTGAGAAGTCTTTGACAGGAAACGTCTCTTCAGTACACAGCCATGTGACTGACAGGTAATATTTGGATACTAAATTGTTAAGAATAGGCAGGATCCCACCTCAGGTGTCTGCTATGTAGACAGGTACTTGAAGAAAAAATAATGTCTCATATAATTTAAGTGTGTGATTATCCTTTGCATGAATGTGATACTAGCACTGATTTCAGGTCCAACACATTTGCAGTTACCTTTAAGTTAAATTAAAGACTTAAGTTACCTTTAGTTTTAGTAGGGACAGCTCAAGCTTCCGTCACTACCTTTTGCAACATATGCAGCAAGGAAAGTCTCAAAATACATCATTTTTTTGTTAATTTTAGTTATTGAGTCTGTAAGGTCAGTTAGCCTTGCAGCAAGATAGGAATGGTGAATATGCATACACAGTAACACATTTCAAAGGGAAAAGAAGTAACTTTTATCCTGAAGCTTATCTGTATGTTGATTTACTTGTGAGTAATTGCAATTAATTTTCATTCTGTCACCCTTAGTGGTATGTATACCCTACTCAGAAGATGTGACACTCATGCATGCTGCTGTGGATATTTCTGTGTGTAAACCTGTGATTAATAGCTGCAAAACTACTCAGAGTGTATGGCAGTATTGAGGAGTAACCCATCTTTCTTTGGCATTCTATAAGCCATCCAATTTCCTGTTTCTGTGCAATTTGGCTTTGTATTGACAAAGAAACTAATGATCAGTTGGCTCAAGTCAGTGCTGAAACATTCCTCTGGACCCAGTGGGCATTGTGGAGCACAAGAGTGTCAAGGGGTAGCCACAGAGCCCACAGAGTGATGTTGGACATTTGTTAGACTTGCACATAAGTATACAGGCATTTGTATAAAAAGACCCTTAAGAATAGTAATTCCTATATTTTTTTTCAATCAGAGATATGCAAGAATTATTGCAAACACAGAAGTTTCAAGAAGCAAGTCTAGAAACTATACCAGAGACGAAAGCTGAGCTGTTAAATATTTATTCAGATGATGAATATGTAAGGAAAATTAAAAAACGTGTAGAGGAAGACACATTTGCTAGAGAACAACGAGCAAAGAGACGACAAAGAATGCTAGTGGATCAGTTAACAGCACACGAGGCTCAAGAGGTGGGAAATTGTATGCTGAAATACATAGTCCATGTGCATTTAATTAGTAATCTAAAATATGCTTACAAATATGAAATAAGTACTTCTGGAAGGCTGAATAAAATTTGAAGGGGATAAAGGGACTTATATATGCTTATATCTGAGTATCTCTTTTATGTTCAACCCTTGAAAAACATGGGAGGTTGGCTGTTCTTCATCACCACTCTTGTGTCATACTTAAAAGGATAAAATTAAGGCAGCAGAACAAAGATTATTAAAAATCAATTGCAGACCTGCCTTCTGTTCCCCGCCACCCTCCCCAAAAAGTGGAATATCCTATGGTATCAAAATGTGTACTGGTTCTAAAGAAGATTCTTATTTAAAAACAACAAAACATAGCATTCCTTGTTTGAAAACCTGTCTTTACTAATATGTCATATGAAGGTTTTGATCTGAATTGATGAATTCTGAAATGATTGTGCTGTGTGATACAAAGAATCAAAATTTTATTTGCAGATCAGAGATTTGGTGTTTGATGTGTTATGGAATAGAAGATATGTCTCTGGAGAATGTCTGTATTGTGTCTAAGAATGAATGTTGCCGATTCTTATGTTTGAATCCTGTCCCATAAAGCACAAGTCTTTTAAGATTCTTCATATATTCTTCCTCTAAGAAGCAGCTTTTAGATTGCTAATTTCACAGATTGTCTCTTTTATAATGATTCAGACTTGTAATTCACTGGGATTTTTTTTTGTTTCTGGTTATTTTTTATTTTAGTATTTCCCTGTGGTCCTTAGTTTAGATCATATGTGTTGAACATATATAGCTGAGCTTATCTCTACTATTATTATTAGTAATAATACTAATAAGAATAATAATCATATTTCATAATAACAGCATTTCAGATATGTAGCATTTCTGAAAATACGAGCTATTGCATATATATATATATATGTGTGTATGTATATGTATATATATATATATATATGTTTTAAGCCTTGGCACCTAATGTCTGGAGATGTTTTGGAAATTTTAAGAAAAAGTTTAATTTGTTGGGGTAAATATCTAGAAGTTAGATGCTTCTCAATGTCTATCTCAGACCTATATTCTTGAAAAATACCTGTAGTGGTTTAAACCAAGAGTTCATCTCTCCATATATCCTGTCTCTAAACAGGATAAAATCTCTCTATAAATCTCTATAAATTTAGAGATTTATAGTATGTTCTTGTTGATACACTTGAAGAAGTTTTGCGACCCACTTGCCTGAAATTACTGTAGTCCCAAAAGTTGCTCTTTAAGCGCTCTCAGCACTTGAAGCCCCAGCAGTGTGGACCATTGATTCTAAAAGCCATGGCTACCAGTCTCCAGAATACTTGATGGATACAGCAGCTCAGACTGGGTCCAAAGAAGCTCCAAATCAAGTGAAAACTAGCAACCCAGGAAGAAAAATCAGCTTTCCTGTATGAACAATTGAAATCACAGACTGCAAGGACTAGAAAAAGAGGCGAATTAGCATTTGACTGAAACAGTAATCTGACCATATCAGAGAATCTATTTAGTGGTAATTTGGTTCTAAATTAGCAGAAGAAAAACTGGTGTTTTGGAGCTTCGTAGATTTCAGACATTAGATGTTACTTGAATTAAGAGAAGTGGGAAGCAAACTGAGGTATTTTCTTTTAAAAATGAATGAGTATAGAAAATAATTCAAGATTGCTTTTTCCCTCTGATATATTGAACCAGAAAGGGTTTGTTGACTGAAATTGTAGCCATTTATATGCATTCAGGTCTGAGTTTTACCTCCACTGCATAAATCTTGAACACGGCATGGGATCATTTACAGTTAAAGGAATTTCATCCCTTCAGCGTGCTGTAATGTGTTTCATATCTATATTTATAAAAGTTTATTAAAAGAATTTTGAATCTTGTTCAAGTATTTTTTTTTTTTTTGGCATACTGCAAGCTGGAACTTGGGAGAGAAAATACTTTACAATTACATGACAGTACTCTAGGTGGAGCACAGCATGATGCTAGTCAGATTTTCATAGGCAGGTGTTGAAAGTATTTGACAGTTGTATGGCTTCATCCATAACTGAACCTTTACCTCCACCATTGCAACAAACTATTAGTGATTTGTGCTTGTTATTGTTAATGCTCTGTTCAGATTTTATATCTCTGAGTTAAAAAGTTATCACACATAAATTACTAATAGCAGTAAATTGAGAATGTGAGAATGGGAGGAGAAACAAATTGTTACTTAGCTTATTACTTGTCAATCAACTTGATTTATTTATGCTAAGCTCTAAGTTTTGGTTATAAAATTTATGACCACACAACCGCACAGAATTATCTCATTTGTATGTAAATCAAACAAGGAAATAGAAAAATAGAAGAACATGGTACAGTAACTACGTATGAACAGCATGAAACATAAACACGTTAATGTTTGGCCACTGGATGCCACTGTTGTCTTAAGTAGGTAAACTGAAAAAAGTGTCTATTATGCTTTCTTAATAGTAATTTTTCAAAGTATTAAGAGTTGTCTCATTTTAAGATTTCTTCAGACACTTCACAGTTCTCTGTGAAGATGTTGATGCAAAATGTTATGTCAAAAACTTTTTCTACAATTTTTATTTTGGGTCCTTGTATGTTCAAAGTTTCAAAACTTGCCAGCCTTTGGCATGAGTACTTTGTGCATCCATTTTTGTATGAAAGGTGGCTACTAACGCTGCACTCCCACATCCAATGAGGGTCCTTTTCGAAACTAAGAGTTTGGAGTTTGATGTTCTGAATCCTTATTTATCTGTTGTATAGTTTTGAGTTAATTGCCTTTTCCATTTTTCTTGTTCCTCAAGAATTTCCTACTGGCTCTTTTTAGGCTTAGTGAGCATGCCAAGTGTTTGATCACTTAGAATATTGAAGTTCTCTACCCTTTCAAAAAGAGAAGATCTGTTTTGGCTGCTATGAAGTGTTCTAAAGGAGCATCTTCCAATTTCCTTTATGAAATAGAAATTCACCTAGAGCAGAATTTAATTTCTTACTGGACCAACTGTTTGCACCATTCAGTTGATGGTTTGAGGATGATAAATGACCACTCTGTTAGGGTGGCTCCTTCAGTTCTCTGCAAATAGGGATTTTAACATCAGTTTTCCACTGCTGAGAGTTTATTACTGCTGTAATAATTTGTGATTGAGGGTAAGCAGTAATTAATAAAAAAATTGAGGGTATTTACTTGCAATAGTAAATAAATTATGTAACCTCTGCTTTTCTTTGAAATCTTTGTTGAAATACAAAGTTCCATGAAAGAGTGGATAGAACTGAGGCAGTAAAGGGCAGAAAATTTTTATTGCCTAAGCTATATCAAATGACACATCTAGCAAAGTAGTTATGACTGCAGTGTTTTCTATTTCAGTTGTATGTATAATGGTAATTCCCTCCATAGACAAACAATTTACAAATAGTACACTACAGATAAAGAACAAAACAAGACACATTCACATTTAGTGAAAAGCTTTGTAGAGAGTTAATAAAGCATCCAGGTGAAGTACTCCGTGATTAAGGCCTGAGATGAAGGCACATTTATCACTGGGACAGTCATGCAGTGTCATGAGACTTCATACCAGGAAAAGCCCTCAGTACAGTGGGCAAAGCCCACATTTTTGCTAAAATAAGGACAATGTTAAGATATTTTTATATTAGTTTAATATTTTCAAGTCACCAGAATTTAATTGGAACGTACTTTATTCCCAGCAATTGTGAAGGGAACTTCAAAAATATGGAAAGATATTTGTTTGTTTGTTTGTTTGTTTGTTTGTTTGGCTTCTCCCCAACATCAACATTAAATATCTAAAAATTATTTAGAAAGTTCTTGCTCTTATTATTGCAATTGCAGCTGTCATGCTTTGCTTTAGGATTCTACTGCAAGTGTCCTGGCTGCATTGTGTAAAACAGATCTAGGCCTCTTAATAGAATTTTTTCATAAATAATATCATATGCAATCAATTAGGATTTTTCATTTTTAAATGAAGTTACATAAGGTGTTTTGCCCTCTCTGTCACAGATAGCTGATGAAAAAATAAACCAGATTGAAAGAAAATAGAAGTGATACTCTATTTTGGTGTGGGTTTTGCTTTGGTTTGGGGTGATTTTTTTTGTCTGTTTTGTTTGTTTTTGGTTGTTTTTCTTTTTTTTTTTTTTTTTTTTGTGTGTTTGTTTTTTGCCTTTTTTTTTTTTTTTTTTTTTTTTTAATTACTACTAACTGACTTTACTTGTGCCTCTGTTTCTAGGAAAATGAATTTGAGATCTTCAAATCAAATCCTAATTTAAGTCCTTAAATTTAAATACATTTAATAGCAGTTTTGATGTGTCAAAAGCAAATATTCAGCAAATCAGAAATTTCCTCTAGAATTCTGCTGTAGCATTGACATTTGGAAATGATGCTTATGAGGCAAGCTGGTGATTTTGTTCAGGTCTCAAAAGGAGTTTTGGACTATGATAGTGAGGCAAAGCTTTAGGTTAAATTAAGCATTAGTTTGGATACCAAGAACAGTCTGGAGAAGTGAAGCAGTGAGAAGATACTATTACATTTCAAGAATACTTTGAAAAATAACAATTCAAGCCTTCAAAGTGTCTGTGCGCATAGACCATGTCTCAAGTAATGGTTCAGAATGATTTTCCTTTATTACTGCGTAGTGTAGTATATTCATGTCCCAATGAGAACGCTGGAACTATTACCCAGAAGTCTTGTATTTTGGTCTGTTTTGAATCCTTCCTCATAGTCTCAGTCTGATGAATAGGGAAGAATGGAGAAGATAATTACCCAATTCCCCCAAAAGAAGAAAAAAATTTGAATCTGTAGAAAATGGATTGCTCAAGGATGCTGTAGATTATTGCTGAGAATGGGGACTGGTGAATAACAGGATTAAATTAATGATTTGAGGAAAGGGTATATCTTCAGATAAGAAGCTGCTATTTGAAATATGCTGCAGTTTCTTTGCACATGGGAAATAACCACATTAAAATGGAGTTAGTCTGACCAGATGTATTTTTACTGGGTATCTCAGTTAAGACATATTTTGAATTCTTACATAGTTTGTGAAAATTGTACTAATAAATAGATATGAAGGTTGTTCTGAATTTATGCCCCATATAAGCAGGTGAATGCTGTCATATGATGGTATTCCTATTTCTCATATTAGACACTGATGAATTTTCTAGGAAACAGTTAATCAACTGTGCTTAGTACTATTATTCTTTTATATTTTAGAAGGCTTACCAGGAGCAGCAGCTCATTTACAGACTAATGAAACAATCTCAGCATGAGCGGAGGATTGCTGCTCAACTCATGCATGTTCGGCATGAAAAAGAGGTGCTAAGGCAAAACAGAATTTTCAGGGAAAAGCAATATGAAGAAAGACGACAAAAGGACTTCCAGGAAGCTCTTGACAGAGAAGCGGTAAAAGATTGATCTCTGAATTGCTGCAGGAGTGCTAGAATACTTTCATGTTAAAAAGTGGAATTTGTATTGTCAACTGTTAGACTTCAGGACTTTTCTAGTTTTATAGTTTCTATATTTATATTGATGAATATATTCTTTTTTCTTTGTTCAAAGTCATATTGCTATAAGCAATAAAGATGCAACTAACTATGGGACTGAGTGCAATTTGTACCATGTTTAAAGTTTAGGGGAATTTTGCAGGGAGAAAGAACAGCTGATTGACCTGCTGTAGTGAAAGGTGTTCCCTGCCCATGGCAGCAGGTTTTAACTAGGTGGCCTTTAAAAGTCTCTTCCAACCCAAACCATTCTATTGTTCCATGATCCTGTAATAAAGAATAAAGCTGAGCAATTGAAAATCTGATTTTGATATTTTCTTCCATGATTTTTAACTGTGTGCTGAGTTTAAAAGGCACAGTCTCACAGAGGCAAAAGGATAACAACCTAAGATCCTCTTTCAGGAATCATGTTAATTTCATTTAGATATGATCAAAGTCTGTTTTTGACAAATGCTGGAGTAGTTTCACGCGTGAGTGCTAATTTCTGCTTTGAAGCTTTAAGTTGATTAAAAGGACTTATAATTCTGTGGAAAACTGCCAAGTGCTATGCTCGTAGTAGACCACAATGTAATATTAGAAATTTTGTTATTCTCCTGTCAAAAATGATCAGCAACTCCAAATCCTCCAACACAGCTGGAGTCCTGTGTAATCAGCAGCTATAGCTATTGATTACATCACCTCCTTAAGTATGCTTTCAGCCACCATCACAGGAGGTGGTGATGGAGCTCACCACCAGGAACTACTGGTAATTTTATACCATGACCAGAAATCTTTAAAAGATTGAACAACATCGATAATATAAAATTATTTGAAGATCAGAATCTAGTAAGATAAATTACATGTTCTAAATGGGTTGTTACACTGAAAGCTGCAATTTCACTGCCTTCAAGGACTGGAATATGTCTTAATCTGTTTGTCATAAAAAAAAGTAATGGGTTTCTCCTTTATTTTATTCTATTTTAGAAAGCAAACAAATGGGAATTTATAGAGCGAATAAAAATGTTTAAATTTATTTATGTGTTAGTCTGCCTGCTGGCTGTGCAACTCTGGAGAGACTTGAGCTGGTTTTGTTTCTTAAGTTAAATGAAGGAGTTAATTTTCATTTTCAGGACTGTGTACCTCTGCACTGTCATTTTCATTGCGGTCTCAAATTTACTCCTTAAAAACACTTCTAGGCTCTTGCAAAACAAGAAACTATTGATAATGAAGAGCAAATAATCAGAGAAAGAGAATACCATAAGAAAATTGCTGCTGAAAGAGCTCAGGCACGCTACAAAAAGCATTATTCTATATGCTGGGAAATGATAGGCCAAATTGTTGATTTGTCGACAAAAGTTGGAGAATATCGTCAGCTGACAAACAAGTGAGTATGGAGCTGCTAGGCAAAAATAACAGCTATTAGGTAGCTGTTAGGCTGTGTTATTCAGACTGCTTTAAGCATTATAACAAATTATGTTGTTCCTCAGATATTTTACATGACGATTGCAATTAGTTTTTATGTGAGAATGGTGATATTATTTTCATGTGAGGATTCACTGGTGTGTAATACAAGGTGGACTAATGCTACAGCCTTAGCCTAATTTCTTGAACACTCAACTAACCTGAATTCTTAGGAGACCAAAATCCACTAGTGCCACAGTAAGATTTCCTTTCTTATTAGTAAATTCTTTAGTTAAAACTCAGTGGTGCACATCTCATCCTAGTTTGCTTCACTAGGTGAACACTTCCTCAGAGTGATACAAACATGATGAATTCCCCAAGATATATAAACTGCCTGGAGTGTCCAAAGCACAGAAACTAAGCCCAAATTCTTCTGAGTCCTCCATGCTGTGATTCCCTCTTCTGAAATGCCACAATTGCACAGGGTTTCTGAGAAGGTCCTACATAGGCAGTAGTCTACAAGTGCCTGTGTTTCGAAAACCATGGAGTGGGGCTTTGTCGCTGTGATTCTTTCATTAGTATTCAGTTATTTGACTGAATCTGTCTAAGTGAGTTTAGACTTACAGTATTGAAAATATAGCTAGATCTTACTACTTTTTAGTGTAATTGTATGTTAAAATAATAGAAGTGTAACCATATGAAATACATACCATATGAAATACCTACCATATGAAATAAAATTTTCATACCATATGAAAAACAATATGAAATTATTATATTTCATGAAAATTATATAAATTTAGGCTTATTTAGTATGTGGTAAAATAGTCAGCCTAGGCACATAGTTTAGTGAAATTACTAACTAAAGAAAAAGTTTAATTTATATACTTCTGAATTAATTTTGACTTTGAGGAAAAAATATTCTATAGATTTTTGCAAGAGGAGGCTTTATACCACAAAAGGAAAGAATATTTTCTGGCAGGGAAAAGTAGTGGTAGCAACTACACAGCTCTGCCAGCCAAATATTGTGTGATGACACATTTGTGAAAACACTGAAGCCTACAACTGCCTACATCTGTCATAAAAGTAAACATATACTTATAAAAAAGGCTGTAATAATTACAGTATGCAACTACAACTAGTTTTGCATATTCTTGTTTCATGATTGGGAGTCTGGTAAATTTGGATACATTGTTGTCAAATATCAAACCTCTAATTTTTGGTTTAAAACTCTTTTTTTTCCCCTTTTTTATTTTTTCCTCTTTTTTTTTTTTTTTTTCTGCAGCCGTGTCCCACTAAAACTGCTGCTAGACTGGAAGGAACTTTTTTTAAATGGAAAACCAATATATGAACAAGCCGCGATTCAACCTTTGCCAGATGAACCTAGCCCAGAACAGCTCGTAGAGCTGAATAAAATGAGTCTGTTAGATGAAAAAGATTATGGTGAATACAAGGTACACCAAACTGATAAGGCATAATGGAGGATAATACACTTTGCTTTTTCATAATCATAAGCTTCATATTGTGGTCCTGCATTTTGTTCTATTACTTGTTTCTAGTGTCAAATTTAAACAAGCATTTTCTTTTCATTGCCTGATGTTTTAGATGAAAATTGCATTTGGTGTTATTAGCAGTTCTAATTCCTTTCTTATATATAACCTTGATTACATTTTTTGATTTATAGGACCAGTATGCTAATTCCAGTGCAAATAATTTTTATCTAATTGGAATTTAAAGATATAATTAATATTACTAGATTGGAAAATGTAACAGAAAGTAACCAGTAAAGGCAGTCAAATTAAATACTGGAAATGTTACAAAACCTGAATTCTTAATTTCAGCAATTTTGAGTGAGAGCTCTCTAAGAAGATTTATTGGTTTGAATGAACTATTTGTTTTAATGTAGTAACGCCTTTTGAAATTATTAAAAATGGCTGTTGTTTTTCTTAATCTTCTGTTAGAAAAAAAGTAAGTATTTTTCAGATTATATTAACTTCATCAACTTTTCAATACGTCAATGTTATTTCAAAATTGAAAGATTAACATTTCCTGTTAAAATGTATTGTACAGTTTTTTCAAATTATATTTATTATTATATTCATTAAATCCCACAACGTGTTTAGGTTTTTCAAATAACCTGGTGAGTAAATGTCACAAAATCGTGGAAAATACCCAGTCATTGTCTTGTTGGGGAATTTATAACTACATATAAAATATATGTTTGCTTTTTATCCACATCCTAAGCCACTTGGTACATTTTCCTTTGCAGTGAGTATACATGTTCATTATGAGTTTCTGTGATGAATGCCTAAAAGCTCAATTGACTATAGCTTCGTTTTTAACATGTGCTTTCTGATTTATCTCTTTATAAGGTTCTGATTCGCAGCATACCATTTCATGTATGAATTTTGTAATTGTTTTCTTAGGTGGGAAAAGGGCTATGCACAAAGTCAACAAGGAGGACATAAAAGGCAGGAAACAGAGGAGAGCACGAATGAAAAATTAAGTTTTCAGTCATATTTTTGCTTACATTATGAAGTCTCAGTAGTCTGCTCTAATTGTAACGTCACTGAATGTGACAAAAATTTATTGACACATTTAAAGGTTTTTTTTTTCCTTGCCAGGCTATTTAAAATTCTTTAATAATTAATTTATTCCCAGATGTTGTTAGTCTTACGCCTTTCTGAGTCATTATTCATCAAAACATGGCATCATATGACATGTGAAATTCTTACTTAATGTCTTCTAAAAACCTAAGTGAATGGCAAATTCTTTTAAAGTCTTGCTTCTAGATAAAAATTTGTTGGCAGGTCATTCTGACAGTGTTTATGCTGATTTTCCTAATGTTTGTGGAAGAAGCCCAGGACACGCAGTTTGGCATCTCTCAAGAATACCTTGCTTACATTAGGCATACCAGCTAAAAGTGTCAAATGTATTTGATAAAATACAAGGAAATGCAGTGCCATCAGTCCATTGCACTTTACATATTCCATTTTGAGAATATTTTTTGAAACTACTATGTTATAAGTTGTGGCTAATCACTTAATAAATTAATACAATAACCAAAACTGAAGCATAGCATTAGGTACTGCTCAGATAATTTTTAGTTTCAGTCAAAAGTATTGACCAGGAGTTATACACCTCCCACCTGGATGCCTGAAAACTTGTTTCTGACAGGTAAACTATCTTACTTCATGACAGGTACAGTCTAGCAAGCTTCTGGTTAAAAGTGCAAGATAACTGAAGAATGGGGGACCTCATTTGACTGGGAATTAATTTTTCCTACAGGTCTTATAGAATTTAAAGCTATTGATTCATCTCTACCTGTATGTTTAAAGAAAAATTATTCAGATAGTGCAAGTATTTGGAGTTTTTTAAGGATGTCTTTAATTACACATGAAGAAGTATGTTTTGAGAGATAATAGAGAGGGGATATTGTGCTACTCAAAGATTTACTTTATTTGTTTTTATTGATTAAAAATAAGTTACTTCTAATTTTAATTTAAAATGATTTTAGACTGATAATTAAATTCTGTATTTCTATCTAAAAGAAATGTGTTCAAAGTCAACATAGATCATGTTCTACTAGTAGAATGTATGCTATATACATAATTCAGATAGCTAATACAGGAAAAGGTTGCATATTCTACCCAGAGCATGAGTTCAAAACCTTATCTTTGAGAAGAACTTTAGCACTGTTCACTTCTCTTGATGGTGATGAAATATCTAATTTATAGAATTACTTGATTGTTTGAATTAAAGGTTTGTGAAGGTCATTTGCTTAAAGCAGGGCCAGCTTCTGAGTCAGGTAGGGTTACTTAGCATCATTAGGTCAACTTTCAAATAATCCAAGGATAGAGATTTCACAGACTGTGCAATCTTTTCCCATGCTTTACTAGTCTCATTGTGAGCCAGTTTTTTCTTCCTTTTTCCCTGCTTGGAATGTTCCTTCGTAAAGCATTTAACTTTGCCTTCAATGCTTTCTTGTGCACCCAAAATGAAGAGAAAAACTAGAATCTAATTGAAAATATTATTAGTCTACACATCTTCCAAACAGCTGTTTAATATCCTCCAACCAATAAATATTAATACAGGACTAGTATTATTCTGCATACTAAAATGTCTTTTAGCTTATCAGAAATAAACTTCAGTACATCAGGGCTTTCCTAGTGCTGTAGGATGCAAAACTGGTTGATTAAAAGTACAATTCTGTGTTCCATTCTTTGGACTACCTTCTTTCATTCTTCCAGTGTGATTATCAGTAAAATGATCTTTGCTAGTAAAACCTAGTAAATCAACTGATACATTTCTGTTGATCTCAGGGTAGACTACCTGGAAGTTTCTACTTGGTATTTCCTTCCCTTAATGATGATTGAATTGGTTTGAGTTGTTGGCTTTGGATTGATATTTTTTTCCTCCATTGAATGTGTGTCAGGCAAATCCATATATCTGAGATCTTTGTTCAGGAAATTTTCAGAGAATTGAAAGTGATACTGGCCAATAATGTTGCCCAGTTTTAGAATGCAGAATATTAGGATAGTGGATTTCTAATAAAAATCTGCTACTGATTAATTCTGTAGTATTGGTGACATTATTTTTCATATTTATGCAACTGATTATAGGAATCTTTATTAAATTTGCACAGCAAAGTTCTGGTAGTGAGGGGCTGCAGGGGTGGCTTCTTTGAGAATCTCCTGGAAGATTCCCCCATGTCTGTCTGAGTCAATGCCAGCGCCGACTTGAAGATGGACCCATCACTGGTCCAGGCTGAGCCAACCAGGGACAGCAGTGATACCTCTGATAACATATTTAAGAAGAAAAAATAGTTTTTATGCAGATGTCAGAGAAGAGAGGAGTGAGAAGGTGTGAGAGGAACAGCTCTGCAAACACTGAGGTCAGTGGTGAATGACGAGGAGGAGATGCTCCATGTGCTGTTGTTGAGATTCTCCTGCAGCCTGCAGAAGCTCATGGTGATGCAGAGATCCACCTGCAGCCCCTGGAGAGCCCCACACAGGGCAAGGGCCTGAAGGAGGCTGTGACCCCATGGGAAGCCCTTGCTGGAGCAGACTCCTGGCAGGACCTGTGGGCTGTGGAGAGAGCAGCCCAGCCTGGAGCAGGTTTGCTGCCAAGACTTGTGACTCCATGGGAGACTCATGTTGGAGCAGCCTGTTCATGGAGGACTGTACCCCATTTGTGAACTGTAGCCCATGAGAAGGAATCAGGTTGGATATATTGGTGGAGGACCAGCTCTTGTGGGAAGGACTGCATGCTGGAGCAGGTGAAGGTTTCACTCTCTAAGGAGAAAGCAGCAGCAGAAGCAACATGATGAAATGACCATAACCCCCATTCTCTGTTCTCTTGGTCTGCTGGGCAGGAGGAGCTACAGAATTTGGAATAAAGTTTAGCCCAGAAATGAGGGAGGGCTAGGGGGACGGTGTTTGTAGGATTTGTTTTAGTTCTCACTATCCTGCTCTGGTTTTGATTCATAGTAAATTCAACCATTTTCCCCAAGCTGAGTTTATTTTGCATAATGGTAAGTGGTGAATGATCTCTTCCCGTCCTTAACTCATGAACCTTTTGTTACATTTTCTCTATGGCATCTATCCAGAGGCAAACCATCACAGAATCTATGAAAATGTTTATATAAGTTCTTTTCTCTCAACTAATTATTAGTGAATATCAATAAATACTTAATGATTATGACATAATTATAGGTTTAAATGAGGTTCTATTCCAAAAACTATGTTATTATTTAGTGCTATTCAAAATTCATTATTATATGTAATATATTTGTGAATAAGTACATATATTTAGAAAGATGGAAGACATGACATATTGAGATTTGCTGATTTGTCATTTATACAGAGTATGACAGGGGAATGGAGCCCAACTGAAGAGAACAGTGAAAACAAACCTCCTCTTAACAATAACATATTGGGTCATGTGCTTCGCAGACTGATGGAGATGTTCTATCCTCCAAAACCCAAATCTTCACCTGAATTTCCTTCATTTCCTATCAAGGGATGTGTTTTGGGAAAAATGTTTAGTGGAAAAACTACCTGTGCAAGGTTTATTGAAAAAGGTAGAAGTTGTTTGTTTGTTTGCCTAAAATTCTTCAAAATTTTTGTCTTAAAATCTCACTCTTACAATGAAAGTTGTTTGAGCAAATCCTTGCATTAATAATTCTTGAACCTCAGATGTGTCTGTATTTTGCAGGGGTTGGATGCATGTAATTTCTTTGTTATATTCCAAAATAAGCTTAGAAACACTAGAATTTGAAAGTTATATTAATATTGTATAGTAATGTTAATATTTCCTCCTTGAGAATTTTAAAATGCTTTTGGTAAGCTTCTTTGGAGATACTTGTTTTAGAATAGACTAGCAAGATAGTTATGTGATTATCAATACATGCTGTGAAGTAGTTACAGAGAAGAGTGAAAGCAACTTATATTGGCAGCCCAAATTAAATAATATATTTAACTGCTTATAATAGTTTCTCTGTATGTATACTCAAATTAAATTGTAGCTATCTAATATTTTTGTATATTAGTTTGCAATGTTCAGGTACTATCTGTTGGTACTCTGGTTCAGGAGGCCATTGAAGCTTTTCTTAAAAATGAAATGGAAAGTGAAGAGAGCACAATTTCACAGAAAGCAGAGAGTCCTGGAGAACAAGATGAGGTAAACATATTCCCTATTTTTGGTCTTGGCACTAACAGGTAGATTGAAATGAAGTGTGTAAGGAAAAAAACATATTTCAATTTGTTTTACTCTATTTCAAACTTAATTCTAAATTTTGACAGGTAAGACTGGAAGGGTCAGTTTGAACTTACAGGTTTGTTTTTTTTCTGTGAGATGTAATTTTCATTCTAATCCATTTTCTGTCATATTTGATGCAAGATCCAGGAGAACGTACCAAATTCACCACCAAATCTTCTAGAGGTGCTCCTAAGAGAAACCACTACAGGTAAATATTTCTTGCTGCAGATTTTCCTTTGTGTCTCAGGGCCTTGGGATACCTCAGTCTTTTGAATGCCCCAGCAGATGTTTTCCCCAGACTTCCTTTGTGGAAATACCTGTAAAAGCCCTTGTTGCCCTTGTGCCTAGACATAAGACAAGATCTTTTCCCCATGAGGACAGCCAAGTACTGAAGCACATTTCCTGGAGAGGTAGTTTCTGCCTCTGTAGGTTGTCCAGATCACATGGGGTAAACCTTGTAACTGATGCCACTTTGAGTGGAATATCATTCTTGAACTACATGACATTCAGAAGTTGCTTCCAACCTGAATTACTCAATGCTCCCATAATTCTAACAATTTTATGTACCTTCTGTATTGATTTGTTCAAAGAACAAGCCATGTACTTTTATTCTTTTTCTATATTATCTATGATAATGAATTTTATAGTAATAGCTTCATCAAACTTTATTTTAGAACCTATTTTAGACAATTGTTCTATTGAAAAGGATCCATCTGAGGAAGAATTTGAATTGGATAACAGTCAGGATGGCCTACCCAAGGTTAGTAGTGCAATTTTAGTTTCTAAAAAGACATTAGTTATAAAAAGATTTTAGTTAAGATTAGTTAAGTGTATTAAATGGTGACATCTTTTCATCATTCTGAATTACTGACATCAGTGCAAGTATTTTCTTTATTTTCTGGAATATTAAAAGAGCTTATTGTTAAAATCTGTATTGTATGTTGTTTGGAGTTGTGTATTTTGTTAAAATTCTGTATTTTCTTTTGAAATCTCACAATTACGTAAGATGTGACATTTTCTATGACATTTCTGAGTTAGCAAAAATGTATTTCTGCTCGCTGCTGCCAAGCAGATAATTCATCCCATGACAAGATTTCTTTTCTTTATGTTAAAAATGCTTAATTCCACAGTGATTTCTTTGGCTTACTGCTCATTGAAAATTACTTCCAGAGCTAAGATATAAAAGAATCCCTGTAAAACTAATGAATTTATGTGCTGCTGTATGAAATCATCAGTGGTAGTGAAAATCAGAATAAACTGAGAACCAGAACACTTAACTTTTGATTTCTTAGCCTTTACATCCTTGGTTTCTCTATCTTGGTTTTTTTCAGCATTTTTATGAGTGTAATCAAGGAAATCAGCTGGAGATTTCAATTAAACTAGGCATTTTTTTACAATTAAAACTATTCTCCTTAATAGACATCCCCCCCTTCCCCCCCCCCCCAACCCCAGTTATTGAATATTGATAAATAACAACCACCACCCCCAGTATAACTAAATAAATAGTATATCATGTAAAATGTGGAGATGTGGAGTCATACTCTTTTCAATGACTGCTGTGGACATTCTGAGCATGCGTTGCACTCTTCCACAGCTATCTGTACGTGCCCAACTTGGTGCTGCATCACAGAAATGGCTGAAGAATGGAAAAAGTGTTCCCGATGAATTACTGATTGACATCCTATTGGAAGCCATTACGTATGAAATTGTATAGATACTTGGTTTTATCTACTCTTGTTTGACAGAACATTGTCTCAACTACCCTGAAGTGCAGTTAGCACTTAAGTTCCTACATAAATATCATTTAAGTTGTATTACTCCCATTAGTATACTGTAAGTTATAAAATAGATTTTCCTATTTATTACTTTAGCAAAAAAATTATTTGAGAAAACTGAAATTATACCTCTGAGCAGTCTATGTAAAGTGGTTTTGAAAACTTTATTTATCAAGACAGCAAAAATTGGTTTGTTTGTGTATTTTTTCGCTTTAATTAGAGTTGATGTTATTTTTTTCTGATTTAAAATTCATTACTTTACAGTTTAATAATATTCTGTATTCATCAGGAAACTCAATATACTGAATTAAAATTGAATGATGGCTAGAGAAAGCTGTTCTTTCAGTTTTATTATTATGCTATCGTTTCACTGCGTAATTCTGGTTCTTCATCTCCTTTTAGCCAAATACCACCAGAGAAGGGGTGGATTGTGGAAGGGTTTCCAATGACAATTAATCAGGCAAAGCTATTTCAAAAATCCTATACAGGAATTGATGTAGAAGCAAAAGATCCAATTTCTGAAAAGCTGTCCCTTGCTTTAGATCCCAGAGCCCCTAATGGGCCTCCACCTACCTCACCTGCATTTGATGTTTCTATATTATTGGATATTTCTGACAGTCTGGTACTGGAACGTGCAGCTAACATGAAGAGTAAGTTTCCAACTACTGTTAACAAACTAAAATGACAAGCAGATATCTGTAAGTTGTAGTTATTAATGCAAGATAGCATTTTCTGGGCAATTTCTGTATATCTCACAATATCACTTTCATTAATTGTGCCTTGAATACTTCCAGGTTTTTTCCAATACTTCTGTTTGTCAGTCAAAGGCAGATCAGGAGCGTGCAAGTGCATGTGTATACGTTTTTTGTATTTGTACTCTTTTGTATTTGAACTCTCACTGCAGCTGAGATAGCACAGTGGGTGGTGTTAGATATCACATAAAACAGCACCTGGAACCACAAGTTATAACAGTATATAACAGAATGGTGTCTGTAAATAGTATTTTTCTTCAGGAGACACACTTAGAAAGGGAAAAAGCAAATTATAAACTGAGCCATGTGCCAATATTCATTCCTTGAGAGTGCCAGAATAAATTTCCTTTTGATTACTGCCTTTGTCTTGTCTTCAGTGAATGATCAGATATCCAAGTCAATTTCTGGCCAACCAAGGCAAAGGCTGTTTCACTTCCAGATCACACATTTTAAGACCTTGGTGAAACAGAAGTTTTTTTAATGAGTACGTCTTGTATTATCCAAATTATGAGGAGATTCTTCTTTGTTGTTTTCATTGCAGTGCACAGATGGCAAATAGCTCAAGTTAAAGCATCATTTGCATTTAGCTTTTATGTTTAGGTAGGAGTGAGGATGGGACAAAATCATCAGAGCTTTTGCTAGAAATCTGGTGAGGATAAATGTATAGACACTTAAATCTTGCTAATTTTCAGACCTTGTGCAGCTAAAACACTAGGAACATGGAATTATATTTATTATAACCTCGGAAATACAAATAGAATTTATTTTGTAAGATGTAAATGTGATGATAGAAAGAGTCAAAAGAACAATTAAAATCAAAATTCTTTTAAAATAGCATATTTCTAGTGAATTAAAGCTTTTTCAAATTTAAAGAAGACTTGGATAGAGAAAACACCTTGGTCTTTTCATGAAGTGAAATGTCTGCTCATTGTAAAAAGTAGATATTTGGATGAAATTGGAAAAATATCTTCCAACTGGTAGATAAGCCTGAAATAGTCTGCCCACAGGAATGCTCCATCTTTTGCACAGGAGATTTCTATGGCTGAAAAGCATCCATTGGGAAATGTTAGTACTATAATTTGCTATGCAGTTGAGCAGAGGAAGAGGAAGGACAGTGTCCTTTACGGCTTAATTTTGCATTTCTGTGATGTTCTCTGACCTTTACTTTATTTTAGGAAGTCTGGTACCCACCTTTTAAGTGAAGAAATGTAAGATCAACAAACACTGATTTTGTTCTTACAATTGTGATCTTAGTTGGGGTGAATAAATGTCTGAATAATTCCCTTTTTCAATATATGCTTATACATGTGGTTTTCCACACAGTAGATAAAAGAAAGGCATCTCAGGCTGAGCAGAACAGCAATCAAAATTCAGATGCTGAAATCTTAGAAGAGATTGACTTGGCCGAGGAGCAGGTGCTACATAGGTAAATTATATGAAGTACGAAAAAATTGCTTCAGTCAGATGTTTAGGCATGTAGCTGATCTGAATCTCAAATGTGATCCAGGACAATACTGTCATGCTTAATGTTAAGAATTTACTTAGAGCTTTCTATAATGAGGAGCCTAAAGGGTATTTTCATTTTCTGCACCATATAAATCCTCCTGGAAAATAAGAATTCTTGTGTTTTGATTTTCCAGGCTATTGTTCGAAAGAGAATTTAGTTTTCAGGTATATATTGCATGAATTATATGTATACATTCCGTATATATATGTGTATCTGTGTGTGCCTTATATCTGAGGCCTTTCACACGTGTGACTGGCCTTGAGTGTAATACACTTGATTTGAATTAGAGATTTTGTAAAATGTTATTTTCTACTTCTACATTTACAAAACCCACTTAGTTTTCTAATTTTAATTGGATCGCAAGGTGTTTAACTTTACACAAAGAGCAAAATCAAGAACAATTATTTCTTCTGAATATTTGTTACTTTTAACTGGTTCAGACTATTTTGTTACTATTAGTTTAATTGTGATATTAGAAAGTAAATATAGCTTGTGACATGAAAGAGTAGGAAATACATTAGTAGTTATCCATAAAATTTTGAAAATTTTCTTATATTTAAAATGAAGGGATTGATGTGGGTGGAGTTGTTTTTGTGTTAAATTAGATGATCTGCTTTTTTTATGTATCAATTTTAGAAAATGTTTGATTTTCCATTAATTAGGTTTTAATTTCATACATTGATATGATGTTTTTGTAGAATTTCAGGCTTCCTCAAGACATGGCCAAAATTAGAGAAATGGTTTTCAGTCTATCAAAACACTCTAGTGAAAGTCAATGCGGAGACAGAACAAAGTCTTCTGTGTGAAAAAGTGAAGGATATTATAATAGAAGAAATTGTGAAAAATCAGAATAGAAGTAAGTTTTCATATTCTTACTTTCTAGAATTCAGTACCAAATGACTTTGTTTTTTATAATTAACACTAATAATTACTATATAAAATGATGTGGCAACCAAGATTTTTGCTGCCCCTGAAAAAATCTGAGGATGTGCCAGTTAGTGCTAACTGCACAAAACTCTGAACTTTTCTGTTGTGCTTTCACATTTTTGGAGCATATGGACCAATTTCACATAAAAATTAAAGCATTTAATTCAGTTCTTTCTTCCTGGTTTAAAATCACAGCCAGCATTTTCTTCTTGGTTTAAAAACCACAGCCAGCATCTTCATCTGTGGGATAGCATAATTGTATAAGAAAATCTAACTTGCCATTATGAACCTATAGTCATTTATCAATGGAAGTAGTTTTGAAATTAAATTTTGGTACATCTTTATTTAGCTTTTCCTCCTTATTACCCAGAAAGAAAGAATAATTTAAAATAATAGTTAAAAAAAAAAAAAAAGATGAAGCATCCAGGAGGAAAGTGCATAAAGTAAATCTTTATGCACCTCTAAATAACCTCTAAATAACTGTTATGAGAAAATCTTCATGTGTCTTCTACCACCAAAAGGAAAAAAAAACAACAAACCAAACTTGAAAAGCACTAGTAACAGTAAAAGTTTATCCCATTACTCCTGTGCAACGTTTCTAGTTCATAAGGATTTTTAATGTGCTTGGTATATAATTAATGGCCGTGCTAGAATCAATAGCAAAGTTCCTATTGTTGCAAATGAAGATTTTCTAGTTAGAATCCAGCTGTTGTATAGAAATATTTAAGGGCTGTATTTACTCCTAAGGAGAAATAACACCTGGGGTCAATAAATATAGTCTAATTTCATATTTAGGTTGATAGCTATCCAAGCTGTCCTTCACTATTAGGTTTATATAAGCAGAATAGAGAATCAGGTTGGTCAAGCATGTTTTCCCTTCGGTGAATGTATTCTGACTACTACTGGTCAGCTTCTTGTCTTCCACGTGGATGGAGATGGTGTCCAGAATGATGTGCCTCATCACATTTCCAGGGATTGAAGTGAAGCTGACTGACCTATAGTTCTCTTCTTGCCTGCTTTGAAGACCAGGGTCATATTTGCTTTCTTCCCATCCTCAGGCATCTCTCCTCATCTCCATGACCTTTTAAACATGACCATGGGCTCCCTGGCTGTGATGTCTGCCAGCTCCCTCAGCACTTGGGGATGCAAACTGTGAGGGTCCTTGGATTTATGGATGTTGAGTTTGTTTAGGTGCTAACTAATCCAATCTTCCTTGAACATTGCTGATTTCATGAGTATATTTTTGATGAACAGCACCTAAGTAATGAAGCAGTGAATCTGTTCCATTACTTTGAACCTGTGAGAGTAGCAGAGATGTCTAATTCTGTTTATTGATACTTAAAATACATTTGGAATTGTACATTTGTATCAAGGGTCTGCTGAAGAAATAGTACCAGAAGAAGAAATGGTTTTACCAGTTACAGATGAAGGAGAGGTTTCACCAGTCACAGATGAAGAAGAAAAGGTTTTAACAGTTACAGATGAGCCTCTTCCCTCTCTTGAGACACCGCTACCGATTGAACCAGGATCAGATGAATGGATTTATGTAAATGAACCACTTCCCCAGGTATGCTAATTTCCAACTGATAATCTTAAATATAAAAGTATTTATTTTTCTTACTATTTTATGTATGTCCTACCTCAACCTTTTGCATCATTGTAATGTTTTTCAATAAAACATATACTATTACTTTGTGATAAATATACAAAGAGCAGTTACTACTAAAATACATAAAATAAGGAATCATGCTTTCAAATTTAGATTATTTTTTACTTTGCAAATATGAACACAACTGCCAAAAAAGATAATACTTTTTACTATTATGAAATACTAAAACAAACTTACTAGATCACTTTTCTTTCTCTGGCAAGGGTAAGTTGTAGGTCTTATACAAAGAGTAAGAATGGGGAGAATGTGCACTAATCTTTCTCCTAGTATACTTTTTTCCTAATATTTTCTCCCCAAGGACATCTTCTCAGATTCATGTGATCTGAAATTCAGGGGTTTTCTGGAATGGCTGTTTATCTGCATCTTATGTTTAGTAGCTCTTAATGGACTTTTGTTCCATGATTATGTTTTTTAGTTGGTTTAGTAGCTTTTTTGAAGCCATTTACTTTTAGTTCTCTGTGACATATCTTGTATAGTTAAATTAATTCTGAAAAAAGATTTCTGTTTCTTCACTTTAAACCATGATCTTTGCTTGGATCATTTGGTGACCCTAATTCATGGTGACCCTAATTCATATATTGAGCGATACAATGATTAATAATCTATAATCAATGCCAGAGGGCTTTAAAGATGTGACAAGCATCTCTTAAATGTTAATTTTGCTTAATGTTGCTTTTCTTCTCCATTCCAGTTATAATCTGTTGTAGTTCTTCTGTAATTTTTTTGAGATGAGAGGCTGCTTTCAGGTTTTGAGATGCACATCTTTCAAGGGTGGACAATGATGATTCGAAATTTGTTCTGTAATTGCTTTCCTCATGTTTACCAGGTTTTCCTGTTAACTGAAATCAGCTCACGTTTGCTGGATTTCCTCTGGCTGTGGCCTTTTACATTTTATGACAGCCTTTCAGTCACACATCACTTTTCCAACACTAGGCAGTCAGCTTAGATTTTTTTGAGCTCAAACAGTTATGAATGACAAAATTTTCTTACTTTAGTGCTCATTTAGTATCATCACTTATTTTATGAGTATATCCAAAGAAACAGGTACTGGAAGATTCTGCTGGAATTTCCCATTCCTTTAGACACTTACCACTTTTTCCCAGAGAAATTCACAGGATAAAAGTATGTGTCATTACAGGGTCTGTAATTAGCTGTAACACAAAAGAAATACATGGTGGGAAAAAAGCCCCAGTAATAGAATTTCCTGCAATAATATATTTGTGTATTTGCTAATGCTACAGATAAATCAATTAACAATAAATAAATAAACTAATTTTGGTGTTTTTAAAAAATTCACAGGAGATAATTGATTTTTTAGTACCTTACTGGGAAATGGTAGAAAGTACATACATGAATACGATCAAAACTGTACTTAGATGTCTAAGGGATGAACAGTACTCTATAATTCATTACACAGCAGATATTAGGTAAGTAGAAATAGTATCTTATTACACTAATATTAGAGTTATATATTTTTCATGGGGAGTTCTGTAACCCAAAAATTATTTTTACCATAATTTACAGAAAAAAATTTAAAGATTATTTGAAACGTCCACATCATAAACAGGAGTTTGTATCTCAGTGGCAAATAGATTTTAATTCAATTGCTGATGCCCTGCGAGATGATGAAGAAACAAAAGCTGAACTACACCAAAGGGTTACTGTAAGTAAATGACAGAAATTACAATATACCCTAGAATATTATTTCCTTGTATATAAGCTTGATGTAACATGAATTACATTATTATTATTTACTTCTTTCTTCCTCTTTATGGTTCTTCTTAAACAATGTCATTTCCTCTTGTGCGTAATGTGTCCTTTAAAATTATTCCTCTGTTTGGCCATAATTTTCTTACATCTTACATGTTTTGGGTTTTAGGTTACACTATTTTTATTGTGATACACTGTAAAATAAATATTTCTCTGCTCTCTTTTTCTTTAAATTTTGTGGTTTTCCAAGATTTTAAAAGATGGATATTTCTATCACAATCTAAAAAATCTTGGCAGTGTTTTATTTTTCTGTAAATTATATAAGATAATGTATGCTTTCTAAAACTGATTATTGTGAAGTACGTAGAATTTCTTGGGATGTTTTGATTCAGGTAGGTCTTTTCTATGTCATGTCCTGAGAGTTCTTTTTCACAAAAATCCATAACACTAAATGTTGTACCAGGATTGGACCAGATTTAGCATAAGCCAAAAGTAAAGCTATCATTGAATTTATCAGTTTATATTTCAGAACATGATTTTTAGTTGAGTTGTATCAGGAGTGGTCTCCAAAAAGGAGAAAAGAATACTGACAACATTTTTAGTTGAAGGGAACACTTAAGGAATAATAGATTAATTTGTGTGAGATTGAAAAAGCATTGGACCTCCTTTTCCATATAAATATTCAAAGAGAATGAAGTAGAGGATTGAAAAATCATCATCCATATTCCTAATTTCTACTGAATGGAATTATAAAAAGACTGGAATCACTCTGTCCTATATTTTAGAAAGATAAAATTAAAATATTTGGCCTTTTGCTTGTAACAGAAATCCATGTTTGACATTGTCCAGTTCCAGTGATGTGAAGAGGAGGTTGTACTCCCATATGATGCAGTGAAACTCAGATACTGTGACAAGCCTAAGCACTTTGGAGTGAACATATGATTTTCAGAATTATTTTTTAAACAACACATTTGCCACTTGTGAATCCCAAACCTGTGGGTGATTGTGAAGGTGGTCTTCCTCTATGCTTTTAAAGACATGCTCATTGTATCTCCCTGAATGATTCTTCCATCCTTCCTTGCCATTAGACAGAAACAGGAAATTAAAAGAATTACAATCTTCATAATGTTTTTCCTCAAACTCACAGGTTCCTCAACACTGTTATCTAAGCTAGACCCTTTCTGAAACACTGAAAGGTGCCAGCCGTAATAACAAATTTCTCTGATATCAACTGGGAAATGTAAATACCACATTTTGTGATGTATGCAAAATTCCTTAAAGGTCCAAAGCCCAGAGGGCAGCCAAGACTTTGATCTGATTTGTGTTTTAACCCCAGCCTGCGCTTAAGCCTCATGCAGCCTCCTGACCCCAGTAGGATGGGGGAAAGAACTGTCAAAATGAGAAAGCTCATGGACTGAGGTAAAAATAGTTCAACAGGCAAAGCAAAAGCTGTGCACAGAAGCAAAGAAAACAAGAAATCCATCCACCACTCCCCATGGGCAGGCAGGTGTTTGGCCATCCCCAGGAAAGCTGGGTTCAACCACACATAGTGGTGATTTGGGAAGACAAATACAGCCTCCCCCAGCATCCCCCCTGCTTCCTTCTTCTCCCTCTGCTTTATACACTGAGCATGGTGCCATATGGTATGGAATGTCCCTTTGGTCATCTGGGGTCAGCTCTCCTGTGTCCCTTCCCAGCTTCTTGGTACACAGGCCCCTTGCTGGTGGGTGGAGTGAGGAGCAGAAAAGATCTTGTCTCTGTGCAAGTGCTGCTTAGCACTGTGTTATCAGCACTGTTTCCAGCACTGTTTCCAGTCCAAACCATAACCCATACTCATTGCTCTGAAGAAAATTAACTCTTTCCCAGCAAAAACCAGGACACATCCTGAATATCCAAACACAGAATTACTGTGGATAAAACGTACTTCAGCAGCACATTTCTGTCTTCCAGCAATTTCTACAAATTCCCTCTCCCTGCATTGCTATCATTGAATATGATCAGTTACTTGCTATCACTGCTTCTCTTGTTCCAAATAGGAGAGGACTGAGCAAATGCATCCAATTTTAGTTTTTTTTCACCACCTCATATAAGAAAAGGAGAAAGAAGCTGCCTCACTGTGAAAAGAGCAGCAGTGAGAGAGAAAAATAAAAAACTCATAAGACATGCTTTTTGCTTCTGCTAGAAGAGTGTACCTCACTGTACCTCACTGCAGAGTGTACCTCTGCAGTTTTCTCCTCTGCTTACAGTAAATCAATCCTGTGGCTTAAATAATATGAGGACAAAGAGTAGAATCCTTCTTTTTACATGTTTAAGAAAGATACTGGAAGAAGCTGTATATCAGTTTGTACAAAACATTAGTGTGTTTTTTGTGTGGTATTGCATTTATGTGAAAGTTTTTTGTGGCAAAGGGTCTGCAGAGGTGGCTTCTGTAAGAAAGCAAGGCAGCTATGAGACAGGAGTAAGAAAATATGAGAAACAATTCTGTGGTCACTAAGGACAGTGAAGAAGGAGGAAGAAGAGGTGCTCCAGGCACCAGGGCAGAGATTCCCATGTGGCCTGTGGAGAAGGCCATGGTGATACACATTGTTCCACAGAAGCCCAGGGAGGACCACAGGGAAGCAGATCTCCACCCTGCAGTCCATGTGGTCCACCCAGGCTGTATCAGGTGGACATGCTGTGAAGGAGCAGCAGCCTATGGAGAACCAAACCAGAGCAGGTTCCTGGCAGGAGCTGTGGCCCCTGGAGTGAGTACGCACACTGGAGCAGTACAGTCCTAAAGGGTTGCACACACAGAAAGAATCCATGCTGGAGTGGTTATTGAAGAACTGAAGCCTGTGGGAAGGTCTTACATCAGAAAAAATATATGGAGGACTGTATTCCATGGGAAGAACCTCACTCTAGAGCAGGGAAAGATTGTGATGGAAAGGAGTGGCAGATAAAAATGTATTATGAACTCACCATAATTACTCATTCCCCATTTTCCCTGTGCCATTTAGGAGGTAGAAAAGTCAGGAATGAAGTTAAGCCTGGGAAGAAGAATGGATGGGGGAAAAGTTTCGGTTTTTAGTTTTGTTTAATTTCTCATTATTCTGTGTAATTAATTAGCATTAAATTTAATTAATTACCCCAAATACTGTGTTTTGCATATGATGGTGAGTGATCTCCTCATCATTATCTTGATGCATGAACTTTTCCATCATATTTTCTCCCCCTTTCCTGTGAGGAGGAGTGATAGAGCAGCTTGGTGGATAGCTGGCAGCCAGCCAAGGTCAACTCACACTGCCAGTAGAAAAGTCATATGCTTATATATTTTTCATCCAGCAGCATATTCTTAAGTTCATATTCTACAATGTGAACAGCTATGAATATCTGATTGCCTGTGCCTTGGCTACCTTCTAGTCCTCGTTGATGTGTTAGGTAGCCCAGGGATTTCCTTGTGGGTTTTGTCCAGCAGAGAACAAGTGGATTTATCTGAAGTGTTCAGACAGGGGGAGAGAAACAGAATCTGACGTAATAGGTTGCAGCCAATACCTGGTGAATATGGAATCACCCTGGAATCTTTTAACAGAGCCCTAAGCTTCTCTCCTTTTCTTCTGCCCCAGAACAGGTTAGGTAGGGTAGAACTGCCTAGAGCCAGAGGCATTTCATCTTGCCCTACCTTGGCACTGTATTTAACAGCACTCTTCTCCTCCTGTGGCCTCTTACACATAGTGGCCTGTCATGCTACTTCCATGCAGAGATGGCAATAGGGAACAAACAGGTTGCATAATGTTTTATGCTTAGTAGGCCCTCAGTGCTGTCAGTGAGCCACATAGCCCTATTTGGCATAGTCACTAGCTGAAGAGCTCTTAATTAAAAGAACATTGGAGAAAAGTGGTGTGGAAGCTACTCAGATTTTAAAAATACTTGAAATATGACACAGTTTTCTCAGTATTTTTCATATTGCCCATCCCCTGAGAGTCCTATTCTTGGCATATTAATTAGCAAACCGTTCAAGTGGAAAGTTGTTGGTGCAGTTGGGAATTTAGCTATTCTTAGTCTCGTATACACACTCATATTTTTGTATTCTTCTCTCCAGCACACTTGTAAGAAAACTTTGTGTCAGCTCTCTGTAGGCATGTGACCCATCCAGATGTTGATATTTATAATAGTAAAGAAAAAGCCCCAGATAGGAAGTTGCCCTATACAGAGGAAAAACAAAAACAAAAAAAAAAAAAAAAAAAGAAAAATATTTTCTTTCATAATTAATTACTATATTTGATTTTGTGTTTTAGGACCTAAGAGATCTTCTCTGGGATATGTGTGACAGCAGAAGGGAAGAAGCAGAGCAGGAACGTATTGGTATCATGAATGAAGAATGGTTACCAGATCGGAGGGGGATTGCAATGAACCATTTCTTTACACTTATGCAGGTATGGACTGCTACACTACACCTCAGAGAAATTTCATATGGTTGGCTCCAAGTATGTGAAGGATTAAAAATTAGTTAAGCAAATGTTCATGTGTTTTCTGAAACAAGAAACTTTATAGACAAAGTTAAGAGACAAAAAGTAGATGACATTCCGTACGTTTATCTTTGGAATTCAGGAAAGATTAAGAAAAATACCATTCTTCTTTCTTAACCCCCAGAACTTTCAATCTCTATTATATACTGCTGCTTTTTGCAATTTTATAATTCCGATGAATCATCTTGAGTTTCATGACAGAAATGCTACAGCTCTTTATCCTTCTGTGATTATATTAACATCTCCTTTTAATTTAATAATTACATCATTCATCGCTTGATGTTATAATATTTCTCATATCTCAAATTTATTTCACTTGTAATTTCATCAATGTGGCTTGAAATTTTATCTGCTGATTAACAAAAAGAAACCCCAAAAAATCAAGTTATGTTTTAAGATTGAGATGTCATTTCTGCTGTTGCTTAAAAATGACCCAGCTTTCACATATGTAACTTTAAAGTTTTCAAGAGTTCATTCAGTCCTGCAGTAAAGTAAGATGTCCCTGTTATTGCTGTTCTAGGTGCATTTATTTGGTTTAGAACTGGATTGGAGTAATCTTGACTAGACGATACAAGGCTAGACAGGCTTTTCTGCAAATTGAAGTGAGCATTCTGTGAAAGTTTTTGGTGAATTTAAAGATAATGGAAGCAGTGTTTTAAACATATGCCTTGTGATGCTAATTTAGCTGAAAAAGCAGGCCTAAGCAGTTTAGGGTGGGCTTCCAATCCTTTAAATTCTCTGGGCTGTTTTATATGTTTAGTGAAAAAGGGAATCACTCTCTTATCTGAGTATTGTGGTAATTCAAGAAAAGTTTGTGAGGAACATAAGGAAATTGTTGACTTTTTTTCAAAGAGTCTACATAATGCCCTAAATAAGGACTTTGGGCCACTAAAAATATCAAGTGACTGCTGACTATCTAAACTTAATTGGTCCTGTAACTAGGGTATTTATAGACCTGAATATTTTAAAAATCATCCTGAATTATATGCATAAAGGAGAAAAGGTTATAATGCAGAGCTTAAATACCTTATTATTCTCCTTTTATATCCAGTTATATCTTTGCAATCCTAATTCTAACAGAATTTCATGTGCATGCATGATGGAGTTCAGAGAAGATTCACTATGAATCTAATTTGATCTGTCTTGTGTGGGTATGCACAATAACTCTTTAAAACTACTAACACATATTACCATATGTAAGTTTTTGTTTTAATAAAGGGAAATTTAATAGAAAACATAACTTCTTATTTTACTTAGTACATAATAAATGAATTACTAATCCTAAAACTATAGGACTAAAAATTTAATAACTGTAACTTTATGTAATGACTATTCTTTTTAGAAGCAGCCAAAAATAGGCTTCTTTGTTATTCAGTTCTCCATTTGTGGGTTTTTCTGTTGGAAGTTACAGATATTCCCCAGGTGGCTCTGTAACTGTGAAAACATAGATTTGTATAAATGCTGTTTATCAGATTTCATTCCTTCTTTCGATGTACACAGTTATACTAAAAAGTATTTCCTCCTTAACTTATGGATAAGTTGCTGGTTTACACCACAAGGTTTTATCCTTTGTTTTGTGAATGTGGTTTTGTACATTTTCCCATGAATATTTAGTACTGTTTTGTCAGTTAGAAACTAACACCATACTGTATCAATAAATCAAAACATGACAGGTGTTAAATGTTTCTTGAATCTTACTTGATTTCTTCTGAGAGAATTCACACAAAAAGATCTTCATAACACTGAGGTGTTCAAAGTTGATTGCTGTTGATTACTTAGGTCCAGAAAACTGTATGACTTTTAAAATTTTCTCCATCACATAACCCTTTTTATTTTATTTTATGCTTTTAAGACTTTATTTCTTCCGAACAAGAAGATCTGTGTAATTTGTCAGCACTGGTATACTTGCTAGTAGGAAATATGTATACATCAAAATATACTGTAATTAAATTGAACATTATTTATCAGAAATAGCTTTTCATATTTTAACAATTAAACAATTAAAATTCTTACTACTGCCTAGAAATGACAGTGTGAATACATTATAAATGCAATTAGAAGTATGAAATCAGTATGCTATAAATTTTAAAAGAAATATGACTGTGTTTCTTGCTCTCCCTCAAACTCTTAAGATTTAGAATTGCTTCTGTTAACATGTGATAGCAAAAATTTGTTCTGTGGTATGTTGCACTGCAACCTCTTTGTCCTTTCTTCTTGAGGTTGAACTGGATCGTTTCCAAGATACAAAGAGACTTCTTCATGACTATTATAGGGCAATGGAAGGAAAAATCCCAACAGAAGACAGTCAAGATTTTACTAGAATCCCATTATTAGATATTATTAATGGAGAGCAGAAGGAAGATCAAGATGAATCAAAGAGGTAGAAATACAGTGTAAAATTATACAAATATGAACAAATAGAATGTACTGATAGATTTTTGGTGTATATGTGTGTATATTTCAGAGGATGGAGAAATTAGAATTTTTTTACCCAGGATTATAGTCAAATGATGAATCTTAAATAATTTTAGAGGTTACATTTATAATTTTTTACATATTTACCTGTATCATATTCACCAATGCATTGCTGAATTGCAAAACATTCTAAAAGCTGTCTCAGGAGGAAATCAAGAACTATAGAAATGTTTCCTTCTTTCCTTTATGTTGCTCATAGTTTACAGCACAATCCTCACATATGTAAGGTAGATTATTGTTGTGGAACATTAGTAGGTTTAAAATTTGTGCCAGTAAAAAAATTAAATGTTAAAAATTTTATGTAAATGTAAATATAATTAATTTTTATGTAATAACACATGTAAATCAAAGCAACCTACAAAGATGTACCAAACTGAATGCCATTATTAAAAGATAAGAGATACCACCTGATACTTTCACAATATAAAAAAATGCCGTCATAATCACATGTGATTTTTTTAACCTAGAGTGAATTCAGAAATTATTTGAGTAATGAAACTGTGTCTAACGCACATGGAATTCATCAGCAGATCACACAGTCACTTGATGTGGTTTTATCCATCTGTTACTATTTTTTAGCTGTTACACTTGAACTAGACAGTTTTCTTGCCATACACACACCTCATCACTTTTGGTCATAAAGAAAGTGCCTCCATTTTTTTTGCTATTGCAGTTTTTGAAAATAGCATTTTCATTCTTTCAGCATATTATCCAATGTAGATATTAACACTTTTTAATAAATAAATAATAAATAATAAGTAATAAATAATTTTAATAAATAAAGTGGTATGCAAATTATCTCTTACATTTTATTTTTGAGGATTCCTCTGGTTTCTTGGAGATTGCCTTCAGCAGGTAATACCGAGTCAAAAAACAGAAGTCGGCAGGAGAATCATAAGGATAAGATTTCTGAAAGTGTAGTGGCTGCTTGCAGGGATGATGAAAATCTTATTATTGATACATGGCAAACAGCAGTAACAGCAGTCTCAGATATGGTATGGAATGTTTTACTTACTTAAAGATTTCTGGATTGTACAGTCAAAGCCCCCCCATTCTGTGGGCAGCCTAAACACATCATCTTTGCACTGTGTTTCTCAGTTTCATATGTCTTGCTCCACCACTATTTCCATTGAATGTGTTTGTAGTTCTGTGAGGAAAGTGTTGGAGTCTGTCTTTTCAGCACCTCCATATTTAAAACTGAGCCTTTCATTTCATTACTGAGAAATATTTTAAATGTTGCCTCTATATATCTTCTTCCATGATAAACTCTTCTCTTATCCCTCAATAGTAGTGTGAGAAGATGGATAGTTTAATCCTGTGATGCAGTGGTTGCTCAAACCTTTTACATGTTCAGACCCTGTGGTTACATTTTTTTTCAGTATAGCTAAAAGTAAATTAGGTGAGCTTTCCAAATGGTCAGTTTCCAGGTCAGATTTTTGTTTTCTCTTTGATAATTTAAAATTAATTAACTTCTGCCCCCTTACCATGTAACTCCCATGTAACTCTAGACTTGTTTTGTGTATTGTTGATTCTTGCTTTTCTAACGTTTTCCTCAAGCACAGGCAATGACTGCAGGAATTAAACTCAATATGTCTCTATCTTGTGTTTTTGCTGCAGAATTTTATTTTTGATAAATACAAAGATCTAACCAATTGGTTAAAATATCTCCTTTATTTTTTTAAATCTGTCTACTTCTCATCAAGTACTTACAGCAAGTATAGGCTATTTGAAACAGTAGTTTCACAGATCTGATACTATGTACTGTACTATGTGTGACTGTGGTGTCAAGGTAACAGCTGAAATAGAGTTTAGAGAAATGGAGGAGGAACAAGAACATCAGCGAAACCAGAAACCTTCAAAGACTGCACAGAAACAAGCAAGCAAAGCGTCTGGGAGAGATACCAAAGGTGCCAAAAAAGCATCTGCCAAATCACCTCCTAAAAAAAAAGGTATTTAAAATGCAGGCTTTGTTTCAGCAGTGCTTGAAATTACAAAAATGTAAATATATGAATAATACTGAAATTAGTAATCTGTGACATTTATTTGGATTTAATTTCTCTTCTAAAATGTCAAATGTGACATCAGTATGAAAAGCTGGTAGTGATAAAGGAGGGGAAAGGCTTTTGAATAGCAATTGCATTTATTTATATAAACATGTGTAGTCATTATATGTAGAAATAAATATTCTAAATTGAAAGTAAATATTATTTTTTCTTCGTGTTCTGTATTGGAATGGAACAATTAAAGCTAGTTTATCAAGTTAAATAAAATGCTAATTAATTCTGCCTACTTGACAGCTGAAGTCCTAAAAAAGAGCAGATTCATATTGAGGTAGGTCTTCCACATAGGCCTGGCAAGAACCTGTCCCACCAGATGAAAACACAAAATTTATTTGCAAGAGAGAAAACAGGTAGTGTGCTGGAAGAGATTGTGGCATACAAGACTTTTTTAATGTTGTTTATGCTTTTTCTCACAACTATTTCCTTGTGCAGGTAGTAGTGACATTCACCTTTATGTGAAATTCACCTTTTGTCTGCAATATGTCATAACTTCATTAGGAAATGAGGCCTATAGCCTTAACTTTTGTGTCTTTTAAGACATTCTGCATAGCAAAGGAGAGGTTCAAGCCCTGTGGGTGTAGGGTAACCTGAAATTCGGGTACTCCGTTTCCAAATGAGAAAGCTGTAACTGCAGAATTATTGTGCATAACACAGTTGACTTTTTTGTTTTTTTGACAGAAGTTTCATTTGTGTGCTCAGTTCTCTCTCTCTCAGGTTATTTCTTCCCATACAGAATGAACAAAAGCATAGCCTTGTAAATACTTAGCCAGTTGTGAGCCCCAGGGAGCCTGAGGCTTAGTTTAGCATTCTCATTTAGCCAAGAGAGTAGCAGCTTTTCAGACTTCTAGAAAAGTTTTGTGATAAAACTCAGCAGCTGTTGCATGCTAAGTGGGTACTTTGGAGTCTGTGGATTGCTTCTTGGAATCAAATTTTTATTCAGACCTGATACAAGATTATCTGAAATCACAAAACCAGAACTGCAGCTAAAGAGCTGTACATTCTTCCTAGTAGAAGATAAAGTATAAATTGATGGATTTGTAACTGAAGTATTGACTTTGATTTCATTTCAAGTCCAGTGTTACTGTAGTGTTCCTGTAACATGAGAACTCCCCAGGACAGTGCTGGTAATAGAGTGATACAACTTACCACATACAATTTTATTACTTTTAGAACTGACTATTTGTTTTATGTTGACCTAATGTATCATGCACATATCATTGTATTTTTTCTGTAACATCTCCATCTGCTCTTCTTCTAAGATAAAGCAGTTAAAAATATTTTAATATTATTCAGTAATAGTCAAAGTCATGTGGCTACAGAATTCCATGCAGTCTCTAAAAACATGATAAAATACCTTTACAATATCTGTTCATAGATAAGTAAGTCAAAACAAAGTGGAAGTGTAGGTCTGAAGGGGCATGAAATAACAGATCTCTTTTTTTTTTCTATTTTTTTAACAGCATGGTTCTGTTCACTGCTTTGATGGTGACTACTACCATAACATTTTTACTCTAGTTTGTTAAACTTGAATTTATTCCAGAAGAAACAAGTATTAGTCAAAAGACATTTATTTATTTATGTTCTGATTGTGATAAATTGGTAGATACTAGAGTCAAAGACGACATTCTGACCATCAGGCATCAAACAAGAGGCACACTTATTCAGTCATGATTTTTCATTCAGAAATACATTTTAGCATGTTATTTAACCAAAGTTGTGTGTCCTGGGGTATTTTTATGCAGTGTTAACCTTAGCATGACTTGCAGATGTAAATCACATTTGGCAGCTGAGTATCCACCTTTGCATTCTCATAAATGGTCACATTAAGTAAGCTGGAAAATGTTATTTTCATGATATACAAATTTACAAGCAAGGTCCAAAGACTGAGAAGTCTGTTTTCCTGCAGGAGCAAAAGCCACTCCAGCTCCTATAGACCCAGAAGAAATAAGGAAACAAGAACTGGCGCTTAAAATAAAGCAAGAATATTTCAGTGCCTTGAAACATGAGGGTATGTTACTATTTCGTTACTTATGTTGGTAGGTGGTTGTTATTCCTAATTTCATTAGTGCGTTAGTCAATACTAACCAGAGATAGTAGGCAAAATGGATGAATAAGAAAGAAAAATGAGAGACAGTTGTGTCTGGAGAAACCAGGAAATATTTTTAATGTGGTAATCATCAATCATTCTGTGATAAATATACTGAAGGTAGTAATATGATTTTCATTGCTTTTGTCTTCTGTTTCATTTAATCTAATTTGTCATGACTAGGCAAATACTCATCCTGAGAGAGAAGGTTTTGGATAAGTTGTTACTCACACTTCAATATTCAATTTAATTGGATTCAGTATTTGAAATGTTTTGTTCTGGGAAAGAATTTGTTGGCAGTTGAATATTTCATTGATGTTTTTCTCTGATTTCTTCCTCTTCAAGCAATTTCGGATTCAAGCAGCAGGACATAGATTTTGTTTGTTCTTCCAAACTGCTTTATGGACAGACTCTTCCAACACCTATGTATTGTTCAGTCATTCTCTCTCTTTGTCAGTAACTTTCAAGCAAAATGGTTCATTTCAGCCAAAAGTAGATGTCTGAAGAAAGAAAGTCCCAAATTGAAAATGGTTTGAGAATTTAAGATAGGTTTAGACTAGAAGAAAAACTGTTTTGTCATTAAAGGGAAGATAGAACACAGTTTTTATTGATTCTATTTGGCAACAGTTGGCAAGCCCATCACCATATGGTACCTCTTTGATGGGTGAACTATTGCAGAGCATTTTGTTATGAAAGATAGAGGGCAAACAGCAGTTATTGAACAAACCACAAACTTGTAAGGCTTCTTTAGATCCAGTCAGATCAAATGCTTGTTCACCTACATCTTTCAACATGGTTTAATTTTACAAAAGCAGTTCAAGAGCAAATATTCTCAGATTTTGGGGTAATAAGAAGAATAGTAATAACTTTGAAGATCCTAATTGCATGAAGATGAACTTTATTGATTCATTAACATGTATTTTTTTCCTTGACATTTTCATCCTATATTTAAGAAAAAAAGCCAGGAACCTAAGGAATGCTGAACATGTTGAGCTGTATTTGCTATTTACACAGGCACATAGATGGTGTTTGAGAATCATAGTTTTGCTTGAGGCTTTGTTATCCAGTTACCATTTGGTAACTTGTGGTTTTCATTATACAGATACATAGAGTCTAGCAAAGGCACTAGTTGTGCATAATTCCTAAGTTTTGAACATTGATTTCATATGTAATTTCTCTGTTGCATCAATGTACCTTGCCTTTTATTTTGCTAATGTTAAGAGAGCAGCTTTATCTAGTTGTCTGTGCAGTACCTACCTCTGAAAATACAGGGAGACAAAAATTGTCGTGCACTTACCTCTGTAACATAGTGATAGCAGCTACTCAAAGAACATGTAAAGAAGCCACAATTACAACAGCCTTAACTGTACTACAGAAAGGTGACTAGCCAGACAGCAAGTATCCTCTAAGGTACTTTTAGCTAAAAATAGTTAAATATGCTTAACTTTAGGTGCTTAGACTGAGAACATTCCACACATTTTATAAATATTATTCATTATGACTTTACCATTTAAACAGAGGCAGCCACAAAATCTCGGCTAGAGCTTATAAAAGAAAAAGCTTTAGCATTTCTTGAGGATCTAAAATTAAAAGCAGAAGAGGCTTATAAAGATATGGAAATGTGGCTTGGATCCACCTTCTTGGAGGAAAAATCAAGGTAACATGTATCAATTTTAAACAGGATTTTTTTTTTCTTTTTAAAATCTAGACTATGCTAGTAAATATACTTGTTTTTTGAGACAGAGGTAATTCAGAAAAAAAAGTAAAAAAAAATAATTTCATTTAGTTTTGTCTTAGAAACCTGAATGCTAATAACTCATTTTTTTGGTTGATTAAAAGGTTCTGCTTGTAGCTGTAAAGGTAATTGTCATGCTATGCTATTTTTCTAGACTACAGGTTTAGCAGATGAGTGAGCAGACAATCAGTTATTCTGTTTAGTAGAAAGCTCTGTATCATTTCAGTAGCTTTTGTCACTTTGGAGTGTGGGATTATTTTCTTTCCTGTGTTTTACATGCACTGGAAAATTCCACCTATTGCTTATAACCACATATTATATTTCTCAAAATTATATAAAGGACCATTAAAAAAAGTTCTCCTTCACAATTTTCCTGTCCCAGTAAATAAAATGTACTTGGGATCACTACAGCACATTAGACTATCTGGCATAGAATGACCAATGTCTATATCATTAAAGGGCTTTTCCTCTCTAAAGGAAAGGAGTGACTTTGCCCTTTGCAAAGTATTTCTGGCCTATACTAACTTTTGAATCATACCTGGGACAGTGCTGCTTGGTCCACATCAGGGTATGACCAAGAAGAGAGGTATAAATGAAGGATATGAAGGCTTTAACAGGCAATAGCTCAAAGAGGCAAAGCCTCTTCTTTCTAGCCAGTTTTATTTGCTCTCCTGACATGTGCTAACAAAAACACAGTATTTACAGAGTATTATATCCTTTGACCTGACACTCCAGGACAAATCTGTGTTCGACATTATAGACAGCTGATTATAAATTGTTATAAATTGTATTCATTGCACTTGAAGCAGGAGATCATATACCTCTCCAGTATGCTAGCCTAGAAATTGCTTTCATGTTTTTCCATCAGGTCTCTTCAGTGCCTTAGGTCTGACTTCATATAAATTTCTGACTACAGTCAAAAGGTTTCTTTCAGTCAGACAAGCAGTAGACTTCATAATGATTTTGGTAGTTACAGAATTAACACAGAGGATTTGATATTCTTACTTTAGGAAAGCTTTAAAAGCACAAGCACATTAAAATTTAAAGCTACGTTGCTAACATTGTGCATTATACTCACGAGTTTCTGCATTTATGCTTTCAGTGTTGAAAAACTGGTAGAGGTTGCACGACATCATATTGAGAGTTCTAGCAAAATCCAATATGAAATGACTTTAGAAGGAAAAGATTTCTTCATCAATAGTGATGTAAAAATGGTTCCTGACCCTGTTCCTGACCCTATTCCTCCACCAGAATTTCAGCGCATAGAAACCTCTAGAAGTAGTACTCTAACCATTTCACAACTTACTACATTTCATAAGCAATTTCTACAGCTGGCACCTAAAGGTAAGAAATTTTTTCTCTTAGCTCCAGAAGGACTGTTGGTTACCTGATTAAAATCTAGAGTAATTGGGAGCTTAGTTAGTTATTTATATTGTTAAAGATAACATGAATTATCTGTACTGTTAAAAATTGTACTACAGTTATAGATCCTGCTGCATAGAAAAACAAAGTCATAGTGGGGGATATTGAAAATGTAGAATAACAGACCACTTGAAAGTTTAAATGGCTTTCCTATGGGTTTTTTATTGTCAAGACCATATGTTTAGTATTCTTCTAACGGGTGTCTCTGTAACAGGTTTTCAGTACAGTGTGTATCATGCTTGCTTGGCTTAAATATGCAAGTTTTAGTATTATTTACTAATTGAGAGCTCAGTGAAATCAAGCTTTATTATTTTAAAACACAATTTAAAAATTATCAGTATTTTCATGGAACTATTATATAGGGTCTATTATAAATACTAATCATATTCTTCAAGTCAATGTGTGCCTGTTGTTTGGGTGATTTGCAAGCATTAGCTCAGATATCTATCTTTTTTAACTTTTAAATATGCATTTATTGTATATCTACCCTCTATGGGAACTTAAGGCTTAGGATGCCTAAAAAAGGACTTACTTGCAATAGTTCCTGAGACTGTATAAATGTTACAAAGTAATTTAGGTGAGGCAGTTTTAAACTGAGATGGAAAATAGTTACACATGTATTTGCAGAGTGTTTCGTTACCAATGTTCATATTATAATTATTATTTTAGTATTATTGCCACTGAGATTGTGAAATACAGTGTGTAAACAAGTGCTTGCAATTCAAGATCTAACTCTTCCAGTGTAGTAAGGCCACAAAGGCACAATAAAGTTGAGTTTAATTCTTTATTGGGAAATTCTTTTCATGTATATTTATAGTGCAATTCCAACTTCCTTTTGTATATAAAACTGTTCTAGGCAGAAAGTTTTCCCTTAGAGAGATGCATGTCATCTTATCTCTAGTGTAGGAGTGTAGATATGTGTGTAAGCATTTCAAAATCTTCTGTTGAGACCTATTCTGCAGATAGAATTGCATATATAATGCCACATGAAACTAAAATTCTGTGTGTCATCATTTATAGTGCCATAGAAGTGAAACACCAGTTTGATTGGTACTTTCACTTAAAAGGGTTTTTTTTGGTTTTAGATCATTCATGACTAAAGTACTTAAAACTAAAAAATTTTGTCTATTACAAGCTTTAATATTTTTGATGTATTTAGGACAGAACAACCATTTTCTTTGTAAATTTGTAATAATTAGCAAGAAAACAACTGAAGTCTTTATCATTCTACAGTATTTCCCCTTTATTATTCCCTAGTATTATATTCACTAAAATGACCCAACATGACTTGCGTGACTATTTGAAAAAGGAAATTTTCTTGCCTTTACTGTCATGAGACAGTAAAATAATGCTGTTGCTTGTTCTCTGAGACAATGGGAAAGAATTGTGGTTTAAAATAAGGTCCCATACTCCACGTAGTTATCTTCTGTTTGGTGACTATTAAGTTAAGATACTTACCTTTTTGGATAGCTGAATTAGGATGCTGGCACAATCTGTGCAAGTCATCTTTAAATACTTCCTCCCATTCTCTTACACATTTTAAAACATCATAAATCACATTCCTAAGGCAACACTTCGTTTCATTATAGACTCCTTTATTTTCTAAAACATCAGGAAAACTTTTCATAGCCTTCTGTCTCCTCTTGTTTTATAGAATGGTCAACAGAAAATACACATCTCAGTAGTTAATCTCTCACTGAACAAAAGAGTGAAAAACACTAAGGCACTCAGCACAGCAGCAGTGAAATTGCTGAACAGCATCTCTAAGGGACATACCAAAAAGTAACAAACAAACCCCTGCCTTGGAAAACCTCCAAACAGATCTAGATTTGCTGCCAAACATCTTAATTTTTCTTATTCTTACCCTCCCCAGCACATCTCTCAGCATTCATACTGGGAATCCACATAAAAAAAGCACATAGGGCACAGGCTATTGGGCAAGTCTAAATAGAATAAATCTACCAATCTCCTTGTTGTAAAGTAGAAGTAGTATTGAATAATAAATTTCCTAAAGTTGTTCTGAAAATTGAAAGTTAGGCTTTTCTAAAGCATCATGGAGATTACATAAAGCATATTTTTATTACAAATGCAAGCAAACAAAGAGTAACTAAGGAGGGCTGATTATATTAGAATAAATTAACATGTAAGCAGATTTCTCACAAGATATTTAGTAAATGTAAAAAGAAAGTATTTTCAAGATATATATAATAAATTGCCAAAGTTAAAGCTAAAAGTGGGAGTGCCACTATACTTTAAAAATGTTTGATATTCATGGAAGAATTCTTATGAACCAGTTTTGTGTTTCCTAGGAATCTTAAGTTTTAAAGAACTGCTGATTCTTCACAGACAACTTTGTGCTGTCCTGCACACTTGGCTCTCCATGGAAGCACATTACTCTCCATTCTATTCACTGATGGACTAAAAACAGCCTGTGCTGGACCCCCCTACCTACTTACAGTCTTTCATTTGAGAAAGAAGTTTATTTTTTGTTTTATTATTATTCCAAATGCTATTGCCCAAAGTCAACATGAATCTGCACTTACTAATTTCTCTAACTTTTTGATCAAGTTTTTACCAGTGCTGTAATGTATTATGTTTGGAGTGTTTTTCATAGGAAGAGCTGTGATGAGTCTTAAATGGAGCTAATAACATTCACCTTTTTTATTTCCTCTCTTACAGTCTTTTTGAATGCATGCTTTTCTTATCAACAAAATTTAAATATCTATTAGATCTCATTCCTTTTGATTCCCTTCAGCACTATGGTCTTCTATAACCACATCTCTTGTCATTTCAATTAGCACACATGGAATTTCTCCATTTTCTTCTAAAACTGTTTCACAGAATGCAGTTTGGGTGTGGTTTTTCATTAACAAGCAGATCAAAGTAGATTCTGTTCCAGATTTGTTCTCCATCTTAAGATTGAATCACACCAAGAGCATTTTAAATTTTTTTCTTTTTCACAGACATGATCCTTATGAATTATTCCAGTTTAATTTCAGAAATTATTCTATAGTTGAATAGACAGATGATAGTCAGGGTTTAAAAAATTCTATATCTAATAACCAAAAAATGTTTAAAATACTTATTTATAAAACTATTAAATAGTCTGCTAAGATGTAAACATAAGGGACAACCAATGGCCATATTGCATTGCTGTTTGTTTTCAAATTTTGAAATTATGAATTGAATTTTACTGTGTTGATAGATTTGGAACAGACAGTTTTTTTAAAGTGTGTGTGTAGTTCAGCTGAAATATCACTTTTCAGTGGAATATTTATTGAGTCCAAAATATGTGATGACCCTGGATAATGTGTACAGATTATGCTTTCTTTCCCCAAGCACTCTTGTAGAAACAGTTGAAGAATAGTAATTGCCTGACTTTTATGCAAATAGAGATTGAAGTCCATATGAGAGCATAGGAATAGTTTCATTACCTCTAACTTATATTTAAAGACTATTTATCTTCAATGTGGTTTTTTAAAACTTGAAAATATGAATGTTTTAAGTTTGTGGACAGAGGAAATATCTCTTTCTAGGTGAAAACTTAGTAATTCTACCAATAGTTTAATTTATACCTCCTGTAATGTCTCTTACTAAAGTTATGTATGTTATTTAATTTCAGAAATTTGTGGAACATATTTAACATGTTTGTATATATTTCTGTGCATTTGAATATATATATATAAATTAAGATTTCAGTCAGTGTGACAGAGGAACTCACCCTTCACTACTACATATATGCAGCAACAAAAATGCCTTAATTCTTGGTTCTTCTAAGTTTAAAATCCAGTTCCTACCATTTAATGAAGATGGGAAATATAGTAGCATCAATAATAATTAGTGAATAAATTATGCAAATATTTTTAGTGAAATTGACCTGTAGGGAGTGATAAGTCTATCAACAACAAAGATGAAAATGTCATGTTTTTGAGAGTTCCATCTTTTTCATCTAAGGGTAGAAGTATCCCATATTATTACCTTTTAGAGTCCTAAAGTTAAAAGAATATAATTCAGCCCTCATGGTTTATTTCACTTATTCATCCTTACAGAATTGCTATGGAGTCTGGTGTGTGATTTGCAAGGATTTTTTTTGTCCAAAGCTCTAGTCAGGAATTGCTATGGAAACATTTTTCTCAGTGAAAATAGAAGGGAATATTAATCTGTTCAAATGTTTTGGTTATTTGGTGATAAGGGAATAAATGGCAGCATAATTCTCATCTCTAGTGTAAGTTTACAATCTCTTGATATTTTGTTGCCTGTGTAAATTTATAATATCAATGTTTAATCCAGATTTACTACTTCATCAGTTTATGGACATATTTTTATATGCCTGTTGAAAATACTCTACTGACTGGTATATCATTAAGAAATGGTCTCTTTTGTATATCTGCCTTATAACTGAGGCACAGTGATTTCTTTTTATTTAAATGTCATAGGTTCCATTTAAAATGTCACAGTCCTAGTTCACAGGGTATAGTGTAAACTTATGTTGCTGTCATTAATAATGCTCCTTTTTAAATGTTTAGTTTTTCTGTTTTCACTTACACTAGCGGTCATAATCTTAATATCTTCACTAATTAATTTTTTTTTTCATTTTTTGAAGTTTCTGCACTGTTTATTGAAACATGTAAAGGCTTGCCAGTCACTGTGAGTATAGGGGAATGATACTACCTCTTAAGAGGATTTTAATGATAAACAGTTCTACCTAGTGTAGCTTTTCCCACATTAGTTTTCTTCTTGATTTCATTTGATAAAAAACTTTATGTGAAGAAGTTGCTTCATAGGTTGCTTCATAAGTTGCACAGGCTGACTTCCTTTTGTATCCCTTTGTTCTTTCCATGGTACCACTGCAACGGGTCCCACCTTTTCCTATGTTCCCAGTTTCTCCATGTGAATTGAAAAAAACATTGGAAACACTGAAGTCCCATCTTACAGAGAATATTATGCCTGATAGTGGATCACAGGTCTACTCTGATCCCTATTTCTCTAACCACCAGCAAATTTCCACAGGTTTCTATATGCCCAAAGAAGCAGTAGGCACTATAGAGGTGTTAAAATGTTTTTGTCTCAAGTCACAGGTCCAGTTCTCCAGCCCACCACGTCTTTTTCACCTTACCTTGTGGTTTTGTGTCTGCCTAATGAAGTTTCTTAATACTTACTGTGTTTTAAGAATATTTTTCTTTTCCATTCTGTGTATGGTACCTGGGCACATGTCAGAAGAACCTCCTGAAACAGTCCATTTTGCTGTCCATGTGGACCACAGCTGCTACCTCAGATTTTAAGTTCTTTACAAGAATCATTCATACTGGAAATGTATTTAAACTGCATGTTCCTAACTTTTTAAATTAATATAATGGCCTTTCAGGATGCTTAGAATAGAATGGAACAAACTGTCACTTTTTTCAACAATGGGAACAAACAGTTCTCACAAATTGTATAGTGTATATATATATATATATATAAAAATTGGCCCCTTCTTCTAAAATAGAGTGGCATACAAAAACTGTTTTTCTCAGGACCTTTTAAAGCACTAGAAATAGCATTTCTCTCTATGATTAGGTTAATGTACTCATTAACTTTGCTGCTTGACGTACACATCATAATAAGGAGGAAGAGTCAGATTTTAGGTCATCTGCAGGGTGTTACTTTTGTTATTTACCAGTGAACAAATAGATTTCTCATTTTATTGCTTCAATTCTGCATGCTATTTCTCTTGCTTATTTGATTGCTTTCTTTTCAAAATCCTAAAATTATGGCAATGGTGTACTAAAAGAATCATTAAATTACTGGCCAAAAGTAGGAGATAAATGGGATCTAGAAATAGAATTCTTAAAATGTCAGCTTATGGGATTTGTTCCTACAAAATACAAGGGTGACCATCTTCAGAACAATTGGGAAAAGTTGAGAACAATCTCAGTGCATTAAGAATATACATATACAGTGCATATACAGTTATAAAAGCAGCAATAATATGATTTTCAGGTAAACGCATATTAAGAAAATCATATCAGCTACTATGTAAGCATCTTAGGCATTCTGTGTCAGGTTTTTGATTATGTATTTACAGACTTGCTCCAAGTTAATATTTCTGCTAATTCCAGGTATGATGGACATTGCAGTAAGTTTGTGACTTCAGCAGTATTTTCTGGAGATGTTTTGCCTAGACCATTCTGAGAAGATCATTCTGAATTCCACTTCATAACTTTGCTTTTCCCTATTTCAAAAATAGCATTGATGCTGCTGTACTTCATGGGTTGCATACTCTGACAAACTTCTAATAGTCAAAATCAAAATTGACCATTTCTTACAAGAATCCTTGGTAGCCTTCAAGTGATGTAAGAGTAGATCTGCTTTCTTTGTTCTCTTTCATGGCTCTTCTTTTCAAGTCAAACTCTAGTCCTAAATTAACAAAATAAAAATGGCCAAAAAAAGAAAAGATGCAGCTGATATTTTATCAAATTAAAATTATTTTATATTTAGCTGTTTCTTTTTAAATTATAGCCATAAGAGCACTGAAGCAATTTAAAAGCAAGACTAATTCTTCTAGCAACAGAGAAGTTGGTGACAGAGGGAAAGAGAAGAAAGACTTGGAACATCAGAAAACAAAGAGGAATCAACAGTTTCCAAAAATATGGCTAACGGAATACTCCTGGTTAAAATATGATGATGAAAAGGGAATAATGTTTTGTGTACCATGTCGTAAACATAATGTGGATTTAGGGGAAAATATTCATAATTTTTGTTCTGGCACTGATGATTTCAAACTCGAATTTATAAACACACACCAGAGTAGTGAAGCTCATGCTTGGGCTACCTGCATGGAAGCTGCCAGTTCTGCTTCACCAGATACAGCTTCTGCTGAACAGATGTTGAAGAGCATGAACTCCTTAACATTGGGTAGAGTAGAAGATATTTTTAGAAGATACCATGCTATTGCTAAATCTGGCTCTCCCCATACAGACCCTGACAGAATGTGCAAACCAGATAAACTTTAACATGACCTTTCTCAGATGTGTCCTTCTGCAGATTTCCCTAGAGAGGCAGAACAGATCCTCTTCCCATTCCTGATTATTAATTGCACGAATTAGTCTTCCCATAACAAGTACTCTCACAGACAGGATGTGACTAATATGCTTCACAGCTTGAACTACTTTATTTCCCTCTAAGAATATTTGTTAGGGTTGCAATAAGAATAATGTATCTTGATTTTTATCTAGGAGCTGAGAATGAGTATAGTTTACAGAATATGTATTTTCATAATTCTACATATTCTGAATGGAACTTTCTACTTGATAATTCCAAAAGGTAAAGAACACCAGCAGAATATATTTCTACCATCAAGGAAATGGTAATTATTTATAGAAAAAAATAGCTAAAATGAAATCATTTAAGATCCTTCTTGGTTCCTCCAACAGCATATGAAGTTGTACTACAGGTAATTTGGGAGAAACTAATATGAGGTCATTCACCTTTGAATCAACCCTCTGCTAAATCAAAATAACTCTGTACTTTCAATATAAAATGTACATAGTAGTAGCAGAATATACCAAATACCCCACACCCTACTGTACTACTCAGCTCTGCTCTGTACTGTGCTATGCTATACCACACACACATATATATGTATGTATACATACACTCTCTTTTTTGTGTTCTGCATAGATGTTCATGCTACTTCTGTGTATCAGAAATGGAGTACATTTTGAAGAAATGCCTCATTAAAGCATGTTAGTTCACTCCAGGAGGGTTAATCTGTAGGGGTCAGAAATAGACATCAGTACTGTCATTTGTAAAAAACATCTAAACTTGTGAATTTGCAGACAAAAAAAATAAAAGATTTAGATATACTTCGCCTAATAAGCAACAGGATATATATTTCATGGATTATGTTATTAGATATGTGGCTTGTTATATAGAATTGTGAATTCTAAGGGTTTCTTTTAAATCACATAATACCAAGAGGGTTCTTTTCCCTCAAAGTTTTCAAATGGAGATTTTTAACTATGTTGAGATTAGAAAAAGTTTGAAAATGCATCCCAAGCATATCCAACAGGTAAAAACAAAATAAGAAAAAAAGCCCAAAAAATGGTCGTTCTATATGTACTGTAACACTGAAGTAATTTTCATGATGCAGGATGGGGGCATGTTTTCTCATAATCTTCTTTTTATCCATGAAGCTAGCACAGTTCCTTCAACCTCACATCTCAGGAGATATATATTCTAAGCCTGTGATGATTCTTGCTGCTTTCTTTTGGGCAATCTTTAGTTTACATCCATCCTTCTTGATCTAGGTTTTCCAAAGTTGTATTATAGCAGAAGCCTTAACATCTGGAGGGAAAGAAAATAAATTATTTCCAATGACTTCCCATGTACTTTCTTATTGTATGGTGATCTGCTATAATCCTTAGAGACTTTTCTGTAGAAATTTTAAATTGGCAGTAAGATTCCCTTTGGGACATTTATTCAGTCCACTGTGTCAGCCCAGTGGGGCGCTTGACATTTATCTTTATTGGATAGTGTCCTTTTATTCTAGACTTTATCTCCAAATTTTAAAGTTCACTTTGAATTCTAATGCTGTTCTCTGAATGTGCTCCAAGTCTGTTCCTGAGTTGTTTTATCTGCATTGTAATAAATATATCTATTTGTGCAGTCCATTTCCAAAGAGAACTTTGTCTGTTTCTGGTGAAACTTACTGACCCATCTCTCCAGTTTTTCAAAATCTTCATGAATTATTTTTACAAGATGCCTGCTACTCCTTCTAATTAAAAATGTTTCATTTGCTATTCAGTCCCCTACATTATTCAACTAAAACTTATTAGGTTTGATTTCTTTTGTACTTATAAAAGGATTTTGTAAAGAGCATACCTGTTTTGAAATGAGTCTTTCTAAGTGGAAAAAGCCAATTCTGGGAATTGTTTTCCCTTTTCCTTCCTAGAGGACATTATTTTCTTTCACCGCTTGCAGACACCAGTATTATTTTCTGGGTACCATCTGTGTAGCTGCCCTCTCTCAGAATCTCTCCGTGATTATGAAGCACTGACAGCCCTTGAGCTGAAATGATGAGTCACCCCCTGTTTGGTATTATAATCAGATACTCAAAAACACTTCTGTGCTCTGAAATATATACCCAAATCCACTAAGTCTAGACAAAATATCTAAAAACACAATGAGGCATGCATTTCATCCCTCATGTTTATGAGGATTTCCTCTGTTTCTCTGAGATTCCCTCATTCCTCCTGCATATGTCAGTAAGATGAATTAAGTCACAATCCATTTGAAGATTTTGATTTTACTGCAACTTTGGAATTGTCCCTCATCAGATGTTTGAGGAGAAGATAGAAAAGTAGAAGAAATTTCCCTACAGCACATCAGCAATTCTATAGTTAAAAAAAATATATAATTTATGTAAGTTGTGAGTAGTGTTTTAGACTGCAATTCTTTAATCCCATCTCGGACATTAGTTTTGATGCAAGTTCTTTAAATGCCTTGTCCCTCAAATACTTTCAATGTATATTTCTGAAGTCATGTAGGTTTACAGAAAGTGATATGAGGGTATTAGTATCCTTTTAGAATTCCGTGAAGAAAATAAAAATTAAATTTCATTTCAGGAAATCAGAAACTCATAAGAAATACAGGAACTACATCTTTTATTGTCATGTAGGGAAATCCTAGTAGGAGTTGAACAGTTTAAAACATAAGATGACATGACAGCTAAGCTAGATTGCCAGTGATCAAACGGAAAGGGATATGTTTACCAAAAAACAAAATAAAAATTACTATCTGCGCTCTTTAAAGTAAAGCACTAGAAAATCTGAGACTGCAAAGAAGATGCAAAATTTTTCCCTGCTGTTTTTTGTTGTTCACTGGCTCCTTCGCAGGCCGTAGCTTGTTTGCCCCATCAACCACTAAAATGTTACCTGGTTTATTGAGACTTCAATGAAGTGTCCCAGTGATGATGCAGTGCTGCAGGCTTCATTGTGCTATATGGAAATTATCTGATTCTTGAGGCTTGGAAGTTTTTATGAAAAAATTCCCAAATTTCTGTTTACCTTATAATTATTATATTAGCAATCCAAGGTGCTCCAGGAAACAGCACATGATTTATCACCATTTTTAGAAGATGTTCTTTCTCAGTGTAGATAACTCCAAAACTTTCAAGATCTGACATCAGAACACTCATACCATTCTGGCAGTACATTTTCCCCCAGCTTTTGCTTTCATGCTGACATTTGTGGGAGGATACAAAGGCTTCAAGTCGAGGTGTTTCTCCCTTCCGTCTTCCTGTCCCAACAGATTGAGCTTCCCAAATCTATTTTTGTCTTCTTCTCTCCAAGCTTATATATGTGTGGGACTTCTCTGCTGTATTAAGATGTGCTGAGGGCATTGATCCTGTTTTTCCTGACTGGAGATAAACAGGTCTACAGGGAGGCAGGCTATTAATTCAAATTGGCAACTTGATTTTGAATATTGGCATAATTAAATTAATATTCAAGCCCATTCTTTATATTCCTATCTCACATATATTTTTCATAAACCTAAATTTCACTTCACTGTTTCCCCTCAAACAAGGTGTCTTAGCTATAGAATTCACATCTTTGCCTTTTCAAATGGACAAGGAATTTGACTGGAAAAAGGACAAAATAAGTAAGTCTTTCCAGTATTTCACTGATTGCTTTTAAAAGTAATCTGAAAACTCCTGTTTTGATGCTATGGAATTGATCACAACCTGATCAAATCAGCTTTATCTCTCAAAATTTAAAAATTTGAAATTTATTTACTTTTTTTTGTTGTTACTGCAGACATTTTGCAGTGAACTCTCACTGACTCAGCAAATTCCATTTCTGAAAGAAAAGACTCATATCTGTCTGTTAAAAAATTTTGTACATAATTTTGTGTTTTAAGACCCTATATAAAGTTTGAAGTTTCTATTTGCTCATAAGCAAATCCATTCCAGCTTAAAAAACAGATAGAGCTTGCTGCACTTACCTGATTTTTTCATAGGATATCTTTAAAATAAAATTAATGGAGCTATATTTAAGTCCCACATGTGAGTTCTGAGAAACTTTTCAAACAGTTGAATTTTGTTTCAGAGTTCAACAGACAACAGTTCATGTTTTTCACCCTGTTCTCTAGCATACACTTGATTAAAGAATGAAAATAGATTTTTAGTTGGTTAAAATAGAGCAGAGTGGAAGAAAATGTAGGTAGGTATTCTATACACAGAACTCTGTGAGACTGGTCTCTGTGAATGTTCATTAACTGTCAGTGTAGAACATGTGAGGATGGACTAGTGACTTAATGCAGATCAGGACAAGTACCAGAAGAATTGCAGTGCAGCAAAACATTTTAAATTTTACTATTAGATTGGTGACATATGGTTATTTTTAAATGAGGAGATTCTGTGTTTGGTGTGGAAAATATTAGCATTATCAGTGGTGCATAATAGGAAAGTAAATAACTTTCTCATATGGCCATTAAAATTTGAAAATAATTTTTTTTTTTTCAAAGAAGTCTATTTAAAAGGCTAAACATATTTCTATATTGATTTTTTTATTAGGTTTTATACCAAAGAAAGTATTTATTGAAAGTGTTAGTTGCTTGGTTAATTCGAATCTTGGAATAAATTGTTTTTCTGATGCGTGGAAGAACTTAACACTTGCAGATGTAAGTTAACCCCTATATTCTCTTGAACTGGAGTATGGGAATATTGTGTAGATGATGCAGCATTGTCCTTAGTATGATAAAATGAGGATTATAATATTACAGGATATTATCAGTTTCTCTTTAAAATTCTGTTTCACTAGGAAATGATCATAGAAGTCACTGTGCCAGACATTTTGTCAGCACTTTATTTATTTACAATTTGCAAATTATATTAGTTCTTAAGATACTATCCGAGGTTTTCTGATTTAGAAACAGAAAAGCTTCCAGATCTTCCATGCTGAATTAATTTACCTTTCAGATGTTGCTGGTAAGCCTATAGAATGAAAATATTTACTTGGTTTAGTATGTTTTGATAACTATTTCTGACAGCAGACCATGATTCACATTGATATTTTAATCGGATTTCACATGATTTCACCACTTTATTCAGATATTCTTCACACAGTTGAACGGCATAAGTAAAACATTTTAATGCTAGAGTGGTGTAGTGACATCTGTCATCTTGACTGTATAAAAATCTCATCTCAGCACAAGAAATTGATTATCCAAGGAAAGCTATCAGTCAAATATTGACTATTACTAGACCAAATGTGCATGGATCTCAGTTCTGTATTCTTTGAGAACTTTTAGTGCTTGTAAATCCTATCTTTATTGTAACAATAGAATTTTCATTCCTTAAAAGAACCATTTAAAAATGAGACTTTTAAATTTATCGTGAAAGCAAGAACTTTCTAACAAAAGGATATTTTCAAAGCATAAGCTAAAATATATATAGATGCCTGTTTGGGAACTCTGTTTTTATTTAGACAGATATCAACTGCACATGGCTCTCGACACACAGTGGCCTGTGGCCTGTTTTGCCCTTTATAGAAGTGTGAAACCTCACTGCAGAGCCTGTCCAGGAAAATACCTAAGGATACATAGGATATTGAAAGACTATGTTTACGTACATTTTTGACAATATTTGCTGTTTTGCTTTTATAGTTAGAAAATCTGGCGTCTGAATTCACAGTGAACTCAGAACTTACTGACTGGCGCAGATTCTTGCTGTCAGCAGCACAGCCTTGGCCAGTGCCATCTGTGACACAACTCCTCAAAACACTGCATGGCTTCAAGTCTGTTGATGTCACTGGATCAGGCTTCGTTACACAGGAACACTATATGCAGGTTATAAACCTTTCTGTTTTCCAATCAAATTTTATTTTGCTAAACTCCCTGAATTGAATGATATGTTGTTTGGTTTATTCATCTTGAGAAACTCAATCTGCATTTTAAATGCTTTAGATCTGAGAAGCTTTCTAGTGAAAAGTGTTTTCAGGAAATTGATGGCCTAATATGTATCTTGTCCACAGTTCCACTAATCAAGCTGATTAAACATACTTTTAACTTGATTTTCCTACCTTTCCCCTAAATTAATCTCAAGTGAAAATCCTTTCTGTTTTAAAAGAAACCATTCCATGTGCACTTTGATGACTATTCACTTACTTGACACCGAATAATATAATTTGCTCCAAGCAAAAATAAGGATATCGGTTTCATCTCATCAGCTTCATTTTAATAAAATGTTTCTAGATTTTTTCCAATAATAATTTTCTCAAGTTAAGATCATTCCTCAAACCTTGAATACATGCAAAATTATAAAATTCTTTGATCATTTTTCTGGCAACAACTTCTATTTGAATTGTCACATAGTTCAGCAAGGTTTTTCAGAAGAAGCATTATGAGTACATTTTTATTCTTTCAGCAAAATTCTGGTCATTTGCACTTACTTTTACTTTGCATTTTTAATACTTAGAATGATACTGCTGGTTCACTCTCTTAGGCTTTACTAGCTGTAAGCATCATATAGGTATCTACAGATACTCCAGTCTTGCCACTTTCTGTGACTGTTTGGTGATATTAAACGTAATTTTACAACTTTTTTGAATAAATTTCATAGAATCATTATTGTAATTTGTTTTCCAATCACCTAGCATTAGTTGTTAAAGAAAAATAAATAAAGTCCAGAGGTCTGTCATTTTCAGAACTTCTTTGATTAATTTAAAACTTCCAGGAGCACTTGCCAATCCCTGCCCACCACAGACTTTCTAAGAAACAAACTCTGCAAAGCCAGAAAACAACACAAAAAATGCAGGTCTATGTGCATTTATTTTTTTTATTCTTGTAAGTTTTTCTGAAGAGTTTACAAATAAGCTAAAACTTACAAGATATGCAAACTGAGAATGGACATTTGATCCTATTTCAAATATAAAATTAACAGAGCAATTAATTTAATCACTTCAGTCTTACAAGGTAGTAAATATGCAACAAACATCTGATTTGAATAACCTTCCACTGGTAATTTGAACTGCTTCACCTGTCCTCTCTCTCTGCACCCTTATTGGTAAACTACACAGTGCTGGGGCCCATCTCCAGGTAATGGTGCTGGATTGTCCCTACTGTGATGTTCTTTATACAAACTGGTGTGGTTTCACACAAGTGAGTTTTTCTGCTGGAAGTTTGTTCATGCCTATTCAGATCTGGCTGATCCTTCCTGTGTCTAGAGTCTAGTACTACAGAATTGGTTCGGAGCACTTTGAATTTACAGTTGCAGCTCTGGCTCTGTAGGACATCTTGTTGGGAGCAGGCAAGCATGGGGATAGCCATGCTCCATCCTTCATCATACTGAATTGTATGCACAGTTTATTCTAACAGTATAGTCTGGACAAAAACTGAAGGGGATATCCTAAAAGGAAGAAACCAGTTCTTGCATGGAAGCTCCATATCATATTATTCTTCTTCAGCAGCATAGATTTACAGCTACATAGTTAATTTTCACTTTTTTCAAAAGCATACATTCACTTCTATCCTAAGTGATTTTCAGTAATTTTTCAAGTTTCTGTTACAACGTACAAACAGCTATTTCATTATTCTCATGTCATCGTATATTAATAACAAATTATAATAACAAATTCAGTTTGATTAAATCCAGAAATTAGGCTCTTAGTTACCGTGTGTTGAACAGGTAGAGTATAAAGACCACCTTAGTTCAACATGTGAAAATAAACAAATTTATTTATTTATTTATTTTTAAACTCAGGTTGGCTTATGGTTTAATGGAAATGAAGATATAAGCATAACAGAAAGTTGCGAAGAACCTGTGTCTTTAGAAAGGCTAAAACACCTCATAAAGGTAACTGAAAACATAGGTATTTTGAAGAGATCACTATTCAAACATGAGAGGTCTCATTTCAGAGTCTTTTGGGTCTCATTTTTCTTTAATAAGTGCTGAATTTTTTTGATGGTTTTTTCCGGTCAAGTGGTTCTTCAGAATAATGTAGAGAGGAATCCAAGAGTCAGCCTCGAGTATTCTAAATTATATTCTGCTCAGAAAGACTTAATTACTCCTGTTCTTGGTTGAATGACATTAATTTTGCTACACAGCAACCAGCTTTGTAAAGAATGGGAAGCAAATGATCACTGCATCTGAGCTCATAAAATTTTCCATGAAAGAGGAGGGTAATAATAACCTGAATAAAAAAAAATGCTTTGAACATTTTTGTCATGATAGAAGGTTTTATTGATTTCTCCCTTTTCTGAGAAACTCAGTTTCTATTTCCTTGAATTACTTAACACACATTTATGATTTATCACAGCCTTGATTTGTACAGTCTCAACATGTTCTTAAGTATAGTAGCTCTTAGCAGTAATTACTGTATTTCATCCTTTTCTCTATAGTCCTTGATTTGTATTTCATTTAATTCCACTTATAGAAATTAATTTGCCTTTTTTCTGCCGTTTTATAGTTTTTTTTCAGTTTGTTTATGGATACCAAAAAAGACCCTGCTCTGCTGGACTATATTGAGATGCTGCTTTATTTTGCCTCCCACTCTGATCCAGTTGAAGGTGTATACAGAGCACTTAGCATTGCTGCTGGAACATATATTCACAGAAAAAAGGAAGCTTCCCTCCCATGTGTGGTAAAACATTACAGAAAAATACTAGAGAATAGTAGTAGTACTTAAATTATAGATTAACTAGATTTCTCTATATTTGCTTGTCCTGGGTAGCTCCAGTCCTTACAAGTAGTCTCACTGAATTAATGGAAACATTGCTTGGTAATAATACTCCGATGGATTATTTCAGAAGTCTGGAAATTTGCTTGCCAATAATGAAAGTTGAAGCTATTTACTGGTGATTACTCCTTGTGCATATGAATGGAAGTAATTCTTTTGCCTGATTGACCAGCTGTCGGTCCCCTGGAATTAGACTGCAGTGTGACTTCTAGTAATGTTATCTCAAGATGCAAGATGCTGGTCTTATTTTATTTTCCACTAAGTTTCTTTGGGGTATTCAGACACATCTCTGTTGTGTTGTTTCCAAGTGTTTAGGTTTATCTGTAAACCAGAAGGTTTAATAATAATTAATTTTATACAAAATAATTGTAAAATTAATTTTTCAGCCATGATTAATGCATTGTTACATCAAATGAAACTTGTCATTTATTAGTATTTCTGGAGTATGTTTTTATTGTTAAAGTCTTAAAACTGGAATTACTCCACTGCATCCATCAGTTACTTATTAGTGAATACTTATATTTATTGAAGTATAAGTAATTTTTTGAGACATAAATTATTTATCTGTACACACCTTGGAAAGAGGTTGCTGCTCAAGATACTAATATGATTCATTGCCCTGTCGCAACCAACATTCTCCCAGGACTTAAAGTACAATTCAGATCTCTAGAAACAGTGTAGAAAAAACACTATTCTACTACACAGGGTAATCATATACATATGAAAAATAGCATTTTATAATTTCAAATGACAGAAGTTATTATACTTCCCTGTGTTTTGTTTGGCACAACATAGTTTTTGTACACTGGAGAGACTGAATAAGGCAATCAGACAGTAAGGCTTTCCACATTTCAAAGGAAGAAGGAGAGCACAGAATGCTCCCAAAGATATTGTGGTATTAATTTCCCACATTTTGGTAGAAAGTTCTAACTTTCATCTCCTTGGATATAAAGCTACACAACTTGTTCTGATGTTTGCCATTTTCTGCTTGGTGTGATCTGTTTGGTTGAAAGTTTGGTAGTATATAAGTAAGAGCACTGGCATTGTCACCTGTGTGTCAGTTTCTTAAGGCTGTGAGTCACAAGTGCAGGGGAGCATTTGCCTTCAGCCCAGAATTAACTGGATCTCTGAGGAGAAAGGGATGAACCATCTAACCTGAGCATTTTCACTTAAGGCGTTGGCTCTGTGAATCTGTGCCATGTCTGATGTACGTCCCACAGTATTAAACAGACAGATTGCCTACTTCACCTTGGAGAGTCCCTCAGAAACTTAGGAATAACCAAGAATTAGATGTCAAATGAATCTTGTTTGTGTGGATTCTCTTTAACTTTATAGTTGTCTAGGCTGGGACACAAAATCACTGGACTGATTTTAAAACATCATTGTAATATTTACTTTCTTCTTATGCCTTGTGTTCCATGCCTATGCACTTAAATGATAATGCTGAATATGGAAAAAAAAGACAACAAAAGAAATCCCACACCACTGAAGTGAATGAGTTTTCTCTATAGGCTTTTGTAGAGCCAGAATTTCATGAAGGTTATTCCACAAACACAAGGGGGCAAAAAGGAAATGGTGCATTGATATTGTGTCATGTTTGAGCCAAGCTACATCAGGGCCCTGAAGTCCTGAAGATATCCATATTGGTTTTCAGCATCAAATTAAGAACCTAAATCTTTGTTTCCCTGTGGCTGTTTACATGTGATCTAAATGTCCCAGTTCTCACTCCAGGTACTGGAAATTTAGTAAATATTCCATGAAACATTCATCACTGAAATATAAAAAGTTATCCAGCTCATCTCTAAGAAGTTTTACACCTTAGGTAGCTGGCTCATACATAGTCACTTTGCCTCTTTTTCTTGTTCTGTGCTGATAATTGTAATGACTTTTCATTGGTAGCTGCTTGCAGAAATTCATCTGAAGCCTTTGTGTTGTTAAGAGAAACTCAGACAAACATATTCTTGAGACTTCTTTTACTAAGTTTGTTTTAAGTCTAAATAATGTTATTATTGATTGTGTAGGTCTCACAGCTCAGTGTAAACAATGCAATGAGAGACCGAAGAACTTCAGTGCTGATATTTCTGTAATCTTGATTACAGTGTGTTAAAAAGATTGTAAATGACTTTACTCCTTCTGTGCTCAAAATGAAAGGTATTAAGGCCCAAGACACGTTGAACAAGTGTGACTGAACCTCAGCAATCTTTCCTTCCTAATGAGGAAATAAATGGTTTTTAGAAAGAAATTACTTGCCATTTCCTGTTGCTGGTGGTTAGTCTACACTGTGATGTAATCTAATTAAAGCACTGTTCACCTATGTGAGGTCCTTTCTCATCTTTGTGCTCACAAATCTCCACAGAAGGTTTTTAGTTTAGTTTTTGGAGTTTTTTTTCTCTTTAACCAGCTCTAATATCCCCACAAAATTACCTAATTGTTTGCTTAAAGTTAACTTAATTTTTCTGCATAAACTAGAAAATACCTATTTCTGTGGAGAGCTGCTTAACTGTTGGCCAAAGCACAGTTCTTGCAGTGACTAGATTTGGAGTAGAAAATTCATACTGTTTTTTTTATGTGAACATCCAGAATTACCAAATTTACTCCTTAGATAAACACAAAGTTCTTGGTATTGTAGTTTATAACTACTAAATATTTTTATGTTTTGTTGCTCTGAGAAATATGAATTTTTCTGTGCAGTGTTGGCCACATTCCTGGAAAAAGCTGTCTGTTAAATTCTGGTAATGCCAACATTATGGATATTTCTGAAGTGTCAGGATTTATTCCTCCATCCTATGGTGCAGTAGATAATTTTGTGGGAGTTGATGACTTTTGTTTTCTAAGAACTGAGGTCTGGAATTGTAATCCATTGGTTCTTATGAGTGTTTAACTGAACAGATCATCTGCTGACAGTTTATCCCCAAGTGTGATGCTTGTGTCTAAATTTTTAGGATTCTTCAAGCCCCAACATACTGTCAAATGAAAAGACTTTAACAGGGGATGAAAAAGAAGTCTTGAATTACACAGGTGAAGGAATGATTTCAGTGGCATCTCTACTCAAAGTATTTCATACTGGAGGAAGTAAAGATGAAGATTATCATAGATTTAGGTGTCTGGAGAAGGCAGACAGCTATGATAAGGTAGGCAGATTGATTCATGGATGGTTTTGTAGCTTGCATCGTGCATTAAAAAATGCTGTGATCTTTGCTTTTCCATGTTTTTTGTTTGGTTTTTTTTTTGTGTGTTTTGTTTTGTTTTGTTTTTTTTGTTTGTTTGTTTGTTTTTGGTTGTTTTTACAATAAATTGACAAAGTATTATTTTTAGTTAAAGAATTTCATCAAGGTGTACCAAGAATTAGGTGCTGAAGATCTGACACCCATTCCAGTTGAACTCCTTTTGAAACATCCCTTCATGGAAGATTTGATCAATACATGCCAAGAATACAAACTTCCTGTAAGTATTCCTGTCTGGGACACAAAGACTTTGTAAACACATGTGCTTAAGTTTGCATTATCCCAGAAACAAGTCTTGCTGGCCTTGGACCACCTACAGGTTTTCCACTGCCTTGTCTGATGAGGCTTTCCCTTTCTCCCCATCCATGGAAAGGAGTCTGGTTGAGTTATCCTCTCAACAGGATCATACTGCAGGACACTGTAGGATATATGGTAGATCCTATTCCATCCCAGGCCAACAAGGCAGCAGGAAAGGGCATACAGAGGCAGTACAGGTCTAAGTGTTCTTCCCTGCCATACTGTAGAGCTTCTCTGCTGCCTGTGCCTATGTTTAAACATGCATTAAAACAGTTGCACAAAAGGCAAGTTTGGGCCAGAGAATCACCCTATTTAAAGTATCAAACTATGGCAAAAATACTTGATATACAGGGTGTAAGAAAATAGCATGAGAAGATGAGAGGATGCTTGCATGTGCATGTCCCACAGCAAATATAAACAGTCTTCACAAGTTTTAGATCATCACCCCCACAGTGTCTCACAAAATGTAAATCTGAATAAGAGACATGATAGTTTAGGAGTAACTTGCCATTTAATAATTCTATTCCTCACTTGTAGGATGTGAATTGCCCAGCATTTATTATATCACTCATAATCACTGTTAGTAAAAGATAAAATATAATAATAAAAGAATATATTTACTCAGTAAAAATGAGGGTTAAAGATCCATTTGGTACAATAGAAAGTGGTAGAAAAATGTAAGACAAAGACAAGACAATAAAATTGAAGATTGTAATTATCCAAGTGTGTTCATCCTGCCGATATTGATGTCTCAGTCGATTTGGGAAGACAGATGCCATGCAATATTAAGTCATTCCTCCCTTCCCTATTTTTTCTTCCTGACTCTCTTAATCGAATACTGCATTTTCTAATTTTATTTTTTTTTTCCAATCTCACTGAATTTTTTGTAGACCAAAGCATTTTTTAAACCAGCTCTCTTGTGTTCCACCTCAAGAACTGTTGTTTGCACAAACACTCACTGACTTGGTAGCATTTAATATAATGCAGCCTGCTCATGAAGACCAAATGTGATGCAACCTAAAAAAAACTTAATTAGGGTGTAAATTGAATAAAGCCATATCTATGTGCGAGGCAATTTACAGGGATGCTTTTCTAAAATGTTTTCACACTGGCCAATAGCTGAAAATCAAATGCACCCTATCTATTCTTTATTAAAATTTCTGATTTTCCTTTACCATTTTAGGGGGAACTCTGTTGCATGGCTAAAAGAGTAGTAGTGCATGTTTAAATTGTATTATCTACCATCAATTACCTGTGTTATTTCTGGCTGGTAAGATATATTCAGGGCAGTTCAGGTATAAAAATTGTCAGTCTATGAAGAAAGCTGTAGGATAGTGTATATGAATCTTGGCAGAAATAGAGGGTTTCAGTTCTAGCCCATATTCTAGCCCAGAGGAGTTCCCACATCTTGTTTATATATTGGTATCATTCCATTTAAATGAGACATTTTCCCACTTATTTGTCAGGTTCTGTTGATGCCTGTATCTCTTGACTCAACAGTCAGGTGATGCAGAGCTTCAGTTCTCATTTGTAATGCTTAAAATTTCCTCTTGAAAAGGCTTATACTGACTGTGTCTCAAATATGGTACTCTATGGTTTCTGTACTTAAACCCAGGCTATTTCATTCCTTGACTGTGCTGTTAAACACAGACTTTCAATTCATGAATGAAATCAACACACAGGTTTACAAAAGCAGTGTTATATTCACCAGCAAACAGGCATAGAGACTCAGGAGCCATTGTTTTATGGATGTTACAATTCTGGTCTATTACATACAGACTCCAGGAAGATTTTTCCAGTATCGATTCCCTATTTGGGGAACAGGTGAACTTTTTTCTTTCCAAGACAATATTTTTAGCATAAATTTTTTTTGCAGAAATTCTCGGAGATCTCTATAAAAATGAAAGTCAACCACAGTGCTGTTATTTTGAGATTTTTTTACAAGATAAATATAGCAAGTCAGGGTGTGGTTTCTAAAAGTTAAAATGTTTTTACTAATGCAGTCATAAACAGCAGAAAGTAAAATGTTTTTCTGAAAACTATAAAGGGAATGTCTAGCTTACAAGTTTTCAAATTTAAGTTAGGATACCTGATTGTTTTGGATGTTGATGAGCTGTTCAATTTCAATCATTATTTTTTGTCATATCTCAAAGAAATATTTTTTTCCATGTGAGATACATTGTCTTCTGCAGAGATTTTGATTTCTCTGCTAGTGGGCTGGCAACAGCCTATATAAGGGTGACCTTTCTATCAGCCTTATTACAAATGTCCACAAATTAATATGCCCAGGAATTCTATTACTCTTTTATCTTATCCTTTCTGTCCTGATTACAAGATTTTCTGGTCCTAACTAGAACTTTCAAATGTTTGCCATTGTCAACATATTTTTTTCACTTATCAGATGAAATGTATTGCTTGAGAATAAGCCGATGACACATGTGCATGTTTATGAAGACACTTCATTACATGTTCAATTAAATTTTCTTTAAATAACTTTAATAATAAATGAGAGAGGATTTTTATTAGACCAGCTGATTCAAGTGAGAGAAGCAAGAAGTCTGGTTTTTCCACTGTATGTGTTCGTCTATTTGACTTGGTCAGTTAAAGGGTTTTCTTTAATGAGGGTTTTTTCACTTATTATTTATTGTTAAAAATTTTGCTGTCTGTTATGAGACTGTCACAGATATGGTAATACAGAAACAACCACATATTTTAATAATTCTTCATTTTGATTGTGATAAATTTAAAGAAAGTCTGGGATATATTCTGCTTCTATAATTCCTAATGCTTAATGCAATATTTCTTATGTTTTAATTGCTGAAGATAAGGTAGTTTGATAATTAGCATTCAGTTTAATAATATCAAAAATATTATGCATTAGATAAATTATGTTACATTTCTTATTTTGCTCTCAAATTCTGAATAGCCCTTTTAAAAAAGCCCTGTTTTTGATGAGAGGGATATCACATAATATTGCTATGTGTTTATGTTTTAAATACATTTAGCACAGGCCCTTGCATTATGCTTGTTTCATCTAAATTAATTGTCATATGGTTACTTGTTGTTCAATCTGTTGATCATTTCAGTAACATAATTCTGGCATTCTTTCAGATAGGAGTTCCACTGAAGCTGGATTTCTATTAATGTATAGTTAACATGCCTTTATGAAAAAATATTTATTAGTATGTTGAAGAACTGTTACAAAATCTGTTTATACCCACAGCAGCCATTTAATATAACACAACAAACATTCAGAACTCCATGTACCATTTCACAAAGTAAAAGATTTTCTTGTCATGGGAAGAGTTCATACAGATTATATTAAATGCATCTTATGAGCTGGACCATGTATCAAGGTTTTGACAGAAAAACAGCACTGCTGAATCACTGTCTAGTCATAAGCTGTAACTGTAATACTTATGAAACTTGAGAAGCTTTTTTCATGTGGTGTTTTAAATGTCCCAGTACGCAAGAAAAGGAAAATCTAACTCAGTGTTTAAGTACCTCATTAAAAAAGAGACTTATGCTTCTCTTGATTATGTATCCCATCCCTAAATAATCTTAGAAAAATTGATGTACATAAAATATATTGTTTCTTATAATAAAGAAATACAAATAATACATGTTAATGTTAAAAAAAAAGTTTCCTTCATTAAAGACGGACATAGTAAAACTGTTGGAGCACTCTATCTCCAGTTTTTTGACAGTATTTAGCACTGCATTTATTTTTATTGAACCATGATTGAAACTATTTTTAATGACTCAATTTGCTGAGAAATGCTTTCTGATAGTGAATTGTTTCCTAGAATCAAAGATAAATATTAGTGCAACCTTCTGAAACCAAGGACTGGTAATACTTTTTTTTTTAGCATAGTTCTGCATTCACTGAAATGTTTCTGATATTTTGTGAGGTATCATTACATATAGGCAGTCCCTGCTTTTGAAAAAAAGGTTGTATCTTCAAAATATGCACAAAATATATATTGGACTACATGTATATAAAAATACTATGCATATATAAAAAATCTGATTGTTGATTATTCTCCTAAAGGAAAAAATGTGTATTCTGACATTATCAGAAAATGCTAGAAAGTTAGATATTTATCTTTGTATTAAAAGCTCAGCATGTTATTATTTTAAAACAGAAATTCCTTGCTCATCCTACTTACACATACTATAATGGATAGTATTACTGAAATGGGAAATGGAGAAGATTCTGCTAATACCAAATTATTGAAAATTTACAAATTAGACAATATTATAAAGAACTAAGCACAAAATTACTGAGGTTATATATTATTCAAAGTGTTAGTTACTTATTTTCTTTTGTACTGTTTCCTGGAATTGTTGTTAAAGTTCAGTCTGAAATATTACATATTAAAAAAACAAAAACCTTAATAGAAGAATTTGTCTTTGTATGTTCTAATAACATTTACTGGTTTAAACAACAGTCTTCATACGTCTCTTTACCAATATTATTAAGCTGATGTTTAAGATCTCTGTTTAAGAGTTGCATTTTAACACAGTGTCGTTTTGTAAAACCACCAAAGGCAATGGAGTCCTGTGGATAACATGGAAACATCACCTCAGTGATATTATAGCACCTCAGCTGAATGAGATCCAGTGCCCTGCTGGAAGGCATTTCTGTAACGAGGGAAATGTGTAATTTACCTCCACTAAAGTTAATCTTTCACCATAAATTGTCAGTGGAAAGCTCACCCCATGGATAGACAGGTGTTATTAGTGCAGGTTTTAGGTATTAGTTATTAGGTGCAAGTTTTAAGGTGTTATTACTGCAGTTTTCAGGCTGCAACATGAAATTACTTTTAATATTTCTTTTTTCCTTTTCATAGGATATTAAAGTCTTCCTCCAAAGATCCAAAGAAGCACAATCAACTGATGAGGAACAAAACACATGTGACAACGTCAATGTATGAAAAATCCCATTCCAATTACACATTTTCTGTTACTTTAAATTAAAATAAAACCAATAAAACCACCAACAGGGAAAGTTATGGTTTGCTCACCTGAAATAGTCTGATGATATTTCTAAATAAAATTAAACTTAAACATCTCTTAAATAGAGATAGTATTGTCTTCATTAATGTTTTGTTAAAAAAAATATATGTCCAATTCTTCTAAATGCAGCTTTTTTAATACATACAGTTTATTAATTAGCTATTTTTAATGTAATAAATTAATATTTTAAAACATGTTTCAATTTCTAGCTAATAAAATAAATACAAACAGTATTTTCTCTAAGACCAGGATAAACTGGGCATCACGTTCATGAAAACTGAATGTTTGTTGACAGTAGAGATGATGAATCTTTGACACTGAAGCTTTCTATTTTTAACCTTGCAGAACATCTCAACTCTGCCACCTGCTAAAGACCTGCCTGTACTTTTTTTATTGACACAGTGCATTCAAGGGCACCATATACTCCAGACAGATTTTCATGTGTGATAGGTGCTTGTCTAAAAATATTTATGGCACACCATGATACCTAGAGAATGTTGACTTCTGTGGCAGATTAAGCAGAGTCTTGGTCAAACACTCTCCTTCCTTACAGCTTAAGTGGATGTTTCTTTCTCTATCTGAAGTCTGAGTCTTGGTGTTTTTCCTGGATAATAGGATCTTTGTGTTCAAATGCAGTTTTACCCAATTTCTCCATTCTCTTGTGTCTAGTGATGGCTGACTATAAGTTGATAGGAACAGTTTTTTCATGTGATGTACATTTCAGAACTCTCTTTGTAAATAATTCTCCTGGATTTGAAAATGGAGATGCATGAAAAAAATCTCAGTTTCCAGTGGTATTCTGGTATTCCTCTGATCTACAGTGTTAAATTTTTTGAAGACTAAACATAGGAAATTGGTAATTGTGATTATTAGAACTCAGTATAGGGTCTAATTTTTAGTCTGTCAGCTGCCCAAGATACTAGCAAACCTTCAGCATTCTACACTTAGGAGCTTGTATCTGAACACTGCTCCTTCATTCTAGAGTATATTTTTTTACATTCATCATTACCTTCATAACAATTGCACAAAATGTTGGAAGGTTCTTTTCCCTGGTGTGATTCAGTAAAGTATTTAAACATATGATGTGATTTAAGAATAAAAATAATCCCATCAAAGTCATATAACCCACAGGGAATCACAAACCTTTACCCTTTGCTGAGAATGCTATCTGCATATAATATCTGAATATTTTTTCATTTAAAAATATTTTTACTATTTTTTAGCCAAGCATGCATGAGACAGTATAGTACCCACATATGATGATGTTACTTGTGAGGTTTCTAGATTTCCTTTTTGAGCTATAAAGCAATTCTGTATCAAGAAAGCAATAGCAGCATATTAAAAAAAAAGAGGAATGGTTAGACAACAACTAAGAGACCAGCTAAATAAATTTATCTGGCAGTAAATATTTTTTCAGATTTTTGGAACCTGATGCCAATAATGGCAGGTTTATATCTTTGTTGATTAAAGACAGCCATATTTTGAGTGGAAAGTCTAGGGGTAGCAGATCAAAGCTATGTGATACATTAATCTATATGGGATATATGAATCCCAGAATAGAACCAGTCAGATTATCACTTCAAGCAAAAAATGTTAATGTCTCTTCAGTCTACATGTTTTGCTAACCACACCAGCACAGAAACAGATGTAACTTTGTTGTGTCCCCACAAACCATGCTAAAACCTCAACATCCTTGTTTTACATGTGACAACAGACTTTATGGTATGCATACAAATTATTCTTTTTACCAGAATCATTCCTTCATATAACATACATAATTTGGTCAGTTCCATCCCAAATATTTTTTAAACATACACATGTATACATTCACACAAGAATTTGGCTTTTAACTCCATATTAAAATATTACATTAATAGAAAATAATTGCATTTAAGTTCTCTGCCTTTTGCATGTTTCATAGTCTTTAAATAGTCTTAAGTTTCTTTTATTACATTTCATTTCTAATTTAAAACCAGCTTTAAATACTAAGTGTTTACCTCTGACTTTGCATACTGGAGATCTCCATGAGAAAATAAAAAAGATACTATTTTCAAAAAGCCTTCCCTACAGTTCATAAACCTGAGTGAAGAAAGAAGCTTCAGCTACTGGAAATCATAAATTACTATTTAGGTAAGATTCGTCAAATATTCCTCCTTTCTCATAAACTGTTCATATATTTTACCTTTGGCAGAGAATGGAACATAAAATCATTACTGATAATGTTTGAAATGTGCAGATTGCAGAGCAGTGTAAAATAGTAGCAAGTGAAGTAGGCTGTGTGAAGTGCCAAGCTTCATGTAGTGAGCACATACTCCTCTACAGGGAAGTAAAGGTATAATTTACAAAGCAAAGAATGTATGCCCTGACAATTGCAATGTATTTTTTCAACAGTTACTACTTGAGTATAGCTAAGTATCACAAGAGTTATTCAAGAGATTTTGAGTTCCCAGCCCAGCTGTGACCCAGACATAAAAGAGGTCCTTGTTTTTATGAAGGGGGAATGCTAAGTAGTTTTGCATTCAGATGTAGCAGGAGAGTTACAGTTAAATCATGTTCAGCTTTTACAGCTCCACTTCAAGCAGTATAGCTGAAACTAGAAAATATTCAGAGAAAAATGTCAAGAATGGCAAGAAATAATGTTTTGTATAAGAAAATATGAGGAACTTAGTCTCTTTACTTTACCAAAGGAAAATGTAATGAGGTTTCAAATATCATTTTTACAAGAACCCATCTTCATTCTGGTAGACACCATCTATATTCAATGGCTGGAAACCATGGCTTCAAAATAATAAGCAGATTTTTAATTGGAAGTAGATGAACTGTTGAAGCAACTACCTAAACGAGCCAATTTCCTCATCAGAGAGTTGTAAAATCCAGATAGGTAATTCTTTTAGACAGAGTTTGTGACAGGAACTAGAAGAAGAAATAACTGCCCATGTGATATTAACACACAGAGTTAAAAACTTTACCTGAAAGGCTAGTTTGGCTTTCAGTTAATTGTATGCAACATGCTCAATCCTCTTTTCACAGCCTGCTGTCTTTAATGTTTTATTTACTCCTTAATTTCACTTATGTCAGATATTCTTGTCTATGCTGCATAGACAATGCCTTGGGTGGTTTGCTTTAGAAAAGATTCAATGAAGCTTATGTTACCAATACTCTCATAATAGTTTAAATTACTTGTATTCCATACCTACAAAAATCTTCTTTCAAACAAATCTACAAACCAAAAGGTGCTGCTGAATTAGGATGTTTTGTATTTTATTAATTTGCATAAAATCTCCCTGCATAAATCAGTCTCAGCATTTCATTCTGTACAGAACTCAGGCTCCATATGAGTCTATTTCAGGACTTTGATCCATTCCTTTATATAGGTAAAATACCTCCAGATTTGTTCCTCAGAAAGCAAAGTCAGGCACAAGACAAAATTTTGCAAGTAACCAGAACACTTTAAAATATAGTTTTGTTTTGTTTTGTTTTGTTTTGTTTTGTTATTTTGCTTTAAGATGGCTGAGTGTTGTCACATTGTCACCATAATAGCAAGAAAAGTTCCTCAATCTGCTCTGAGGTCCTTACCTCAAAATTTCGACTGAGCATGAGGTTCAGACATGCTTTCTTTTTTTATTCTTCATAAGTGAAGCCAGCTGTTTTGTGAAAACCCTCTTGGCTCTGCTGAAATTTCTAAGTGTGTAAAGACAGCTTAAGAGAAGCTCTCCAAACCATTGAAAGAACAGAGTGATAAATGCAATCTGAAAATCAAGCACAGTACACAAACTTCTTTACAATGTTATAGTTATGAAATTAAAGCAACAGCAATCAGACAATTTCAGGGGCTGTTTTATTGTTCACTTTATCAGTAAAAATTGGATTGTTACTTCTTTTATTACGTTTAATAGATTCTATAACAAATATGCGTATTTGTAAGTAGCAAGGCAATTGAATTTAATTCCCAGTTTTACAAAATACCCTTGGCAGTGGGAAAAAAGTACTTTCTCTAAAGTTTATTTTAAATAAAATGTGCAATGAAAATTCTGCTGTTCTATATCTCATCAAAGAACATTCCAGCAAATTCAAGAAGGAAGGTGCAAAATGTTGCTCCTCTGGGAAGGGTAGCCTGTCATAATGATAATTGCTGAGGAGCAGCTGTGCTGAAAAGAACTTGGGGATGTTGGTGGACAGCAAGCTAAACATGAGCTGAACGTGAGCCAGCAGTGTGCCCTGACAGCAAGAGTGATCTTGGCTTGTCTCAGCAGAAATACAGCCTGCAGTAGATGGAGAAAAGTCCTTACCCTCAAGAAATTAGCACTCATCATGTTTACAGTGATGACAAGAGTTCTGGACCTCCCAGTACCAGGAAGACATCAACAGTTGCATTTAGGATGCTTCTTACTTGCATCCAAGATTTCATAGTCAAGACTTCTCAAATTCTTGGCCTGAGGAGCAATGCTTTGGACATCCTTACACTTCACAGGAGCAGAGCTTTGACTTAGCAGTGTAAAGGCTTAACAAGCTTCTAGCTCATGACCATGCTAGATTAATGTAACTAAAGTGGTTGTATTTTCTGAAAACTTGTACTTATCTTACACTGTGAATGCTGTCCCTGTTAATTAAAAAACAGCAGCAGTACCTGTCAGGAAGAAAAAGTGTGCCTACGCACAATTAATAGTTTAAATTAGGCAAAACGTTCACTTTTCCTCACTTTTCTCATGACAGAGAGAAATCTTTTCTTTGTTTTCAATATATATATGTATGTATATGTATATGTATACATGTACACATCTATAAATATATATGTCTATTTATATGTACACATATACACATACATTCATACATAAAGAAAGATAAAGCTATTCTTGCTTAATTACATATAGAATGACATTTTCATGTCAAGAAGTTTAATTTCATCATGGTTAACCATGAATTGCTGCTTTTCCAGCAAATGACATCCAGTGTTAAAGATGACTTTTTAAATTATTTTTTAATGTGCAAAGTTATAACTGTTGAACTCGAACTCTGGTTCACTGCAGAACTTCACATATACTGTAGCTCTGATAAAGTAAGTTTAGAAGAAGGTCTTAATCATAGTTCATCCTTGTTACTACATTTAGATAAAAGTTACTACTTTTAGATAAATAATATTTAGTTACGTCAATGTAGGATTTTCATTGGGCATTTTTAATTTGTTACTGGAAATAACAGCATGTACAAAAATCAAAACAGCATTTCCAGTATTTTAAAAACTGCATGTGCTGAAATATCTTGGAACTCAAGGTTCAAAATACTCAGGCCTTGATTAAAGATAAAAAAAACCTTACAATACCATAACAGCTGACACTCAGATAGTATATGTGACAACTGATTTAGCATCATGTTTCCTTCTTTAACCTGATAATGACTACTAGTGACACAAGAAGACCAGAATATTTTTAAACTGGACATGTCATTTACATTGTTTTTGGGAGGAAGCCTAAAAGAGAAGTAAGATCTTGTGGTTAGAGTTCTGCAGTAAGGTTATGTCCAACAGAATCATATAAAATCCTGAACTGAAAGGGATCCACAGGGATCATCCATCTCCTGGCCCTGCACAGCACACCCCAAGAGTGTGCCTGAGAGCATTGTCCAAATCTTCTTGAGCTCTGTCAATCTGGTGCTGTGACCACTGCCCTGGGGAGCCTCTTCCAATGCCCAATCACTCTCTGGATGAGGAACCTTCTCCTGATGTCCAACCTAAACCTCCCCTGACACAACTCCAGGCCTTGGATCCTGTCCCTGTCACCACAGAGCAGAGATCAGTGTCAGCCCCTCCTCTGCCCCTCATGAGGCAGCTGTAACTGCAGTGAGGGGTCCCCTCAGTCTCAGCCACTCCTCACAGGGCTTCTCCTCCTGACCCTTCACCATCCTCACTGCCCTCCTTTGGACACTCTCTGATGGTTTAATGCCTTTCCTACACTGTGGCACCCAGAGCTGCCCCCAGCACTGGAGGTGAGGCTGCCCCAGTGCAGAGCAGAGCAGGACAATCCCCTCCCTTGCCCGGCTGGTGATGCTGTGCCTGATGCCCCCAGGACAGGGCTGGCCCTGCTGGCTGCCAGGGCACTGCTGGCTCGTGTTCACCTTGCCAGGGACCCAGAGCCCCAGGGCCCTTTCCACAGCGCTGCTTTTCAGCCTCTCCTTCCCCAGTCTGTCTGTACACCCAAGGTTGTCCCATCCCAGACACAGAATCTGACACTTTCCCTTGCTGAACTCCATGTGGTTGGTGGTTCCACATCTCTCTGATTTGTTGAAGTTTCTCTGCTAGGCCTCTCTGCCTTTGAGGAAGTCAACAGCTCCTCCCAGTTTGTCATCATTTGCAAACTTACTTAACGTCCCTTTGAGTCCTGTATCCAAGTCATTTATGGAGATGTTGAAGAGAATTGGGACTAAGATGAAGCTTAGTCAAGTGATATGTAATACAGAGGCGTCACAACTGGTTGCAGCTTATTCACCTAGTTTAGACACTGTAATCTTGCTAAAACAATCAAAGGTTGGCAATTTTTCTGTAGCATACATACATCCTTAGGAGACAAAATACAGTTTTCAGAAAAAATGTCCCTTTCCTTCTCTGCCATTGGCAAATGGAGCAGGAGACAGAAGGTTTCATTTTCTTTTCCAAAAGATCTCAAATAATCTGTAGAAGTTTATTTTCTTAATTTTCAGAGATTAACATTTAACTTTTTTTTGCATTTTATGCTTAACACTTTTAGCAACAATTGGCATTTTCTTTAAAAGAAATATATCTGCAGTATCTCAGTCTATTTGGCTTTTTTTATCCCCCACCACTTCCTTTAAAATTGGTTGAATTTAATGAGCACTCTGAAGCTTAGCCCATGGCATATTTTCACCTCAGATTATCTGAATTATACAGGCTACTTGACAATCAGCACAGCTTTATTTTTTTTCTAAGCAAACTACTCTAGTTTTAATTGATCTTTCTCCAATCTTGTTCTAAGGAATAGAAGAAAAATCTCCCTTACTTGGTTCTTCTCATGCTTGATTGTAAACTCAAATAGTTAAAATGCAAGACTCCATAAAAGATCCAAAACTCAGCAAAGGAAGGGCTAGGGTGGCTTCTCAGAAACAGATGAATTAGAAGTAAGAAACAGGTTTCCTCTTCTCTACCACTACCCACATCTGAACATACAAACAACAAAAACAATGGTAAGGTAAGGAACAAAATGAGGACAAACTCAAAAAAGAGAAAAAAAAAGAGAGCTGGTACACAGATAAAATCAAAGACTGTTTCCTATCAAGAGTTTGTTTTGGAGTACTTATATTCATAAGGTGAACTTTTCTCAACTGAAATCAGTGGACTGTTTTATTCTGATTTCAAACTAAACCAAGTTTACATCTGGAGACTAACCCTTGACTGCAAGAAACTTCATCCCAAAACTCTCAACAAAAAGCCTAGTTAGTAATTATTCTTGGCAGTTTTTAGTAAAGTGTTCATTTATAATTGCAAGAGAATATCAGAAAGAGCAGTCAGAACATGAGACACTGATTTATTTTAACACTTCAATTCTAGAAAACATTCCACTTTTGTTCAGGTTGAATTCTAACTCCACGGTCCAGTGGCTTCATTGTGCTTTTTGTTCTAAGCCATAAAGCTTTCTTTCTTTTGGAAGCTAGATAAAATGACTACATGTTTTCTTCATCTTTGTTTTATAGAGGGAGAAAAAAAAAAAGAGTTCTGATGCTTCTCCCCATATGTATGGATTGTTCTCCGCATTAATGAGTTTACATTCCAGAATCAGGCATACCAGGTATCTGGTCAGACTTTGCAGTTTCAATTCTCTAAAGCCCACTTAGAAATCAGCTAGTAGCAATTCTTCTCCCATCTTTTACTCTGTCTCCCCAGTAAGTTGCTAACAAAGATATCAGATGTGTTTTTAAAATAAAGCAGGAAAGGCCAATTTCAAACAAATACATTACAAAGGTTTAAAAATGCCTTTAGAAAATTAGTAATTGCAGAATATGGATGCAATTTGCTTTAAAATATTCTACTGACAGTAGTTATGCTCTGCTTGGCATGGGGAAGATTCAGAAGTGCCATTTTAGGTATTTATGTTATACTATATGTTCCTTCATTGATTAATGCCTGCCTAATAATACAACTAGAATAGGACTGATTAAGTATCTTGCAGCTCAGCTTAACTTCAGTAATTCCCAATGGTGACTTTTGATGCTGACACATACAAGTCCAGTTTATAAATAAAGGAGTGTGTTTTGAGATCATTATTCTTAGCACTTCACTACAGAAGTGTTACATTTGAAGGCAAATTATTTCAAGTTTAATTCTTTGCTGGTGAGTTTTGCAGCTGATCTTGATCACATTAAGGCTCTTGGAGGCTTAGTTATCAAACACTGAGCTTACATCTAAGTTAGATTTATATATGTTTGTAAGTGATAAAAGCACTCTCAGAGTGGGAGAACAGGCTAAGTGGTTAAATGGAGTTAGGCATTGTAAATTGGGTTTTCAGATCGATTCGCTCATCCTTTTTAATCTACAGGTAAGTGCTGATATCAGTTCTGAAGTTACCTGCTCAATATTTAGAACTGCAAACTCAACTCCCATAACAAAGATTTACAAACACACATACTAAATCAGGAAGAATTAGATTTTTTTGCACAGTATTTTAGAAATATTTTGTCAGAGATAACATTCTTTCATTGACATTTTAATGGAACTGGAGTAGTTAAACTACTGCTCTTGAAAAGACTATTAAGCACCACTGAGAGCAGCATACACATTAGAGAGGCCAGGCAGGTTTTGAGGATGACTGGCTAAAAGTTTTGTCCATTTCTATTGCCATAAAAGGTTTTGCACATCAGATACTTTGCCTTCATGCAAGGACTGCCACATTTTCTGTAGTGAAGTGCATTCCTCTGTATAAGCTAAAGATGTGATGTGTCAGCGTTATTGATAGGAAATTTACACTGTTAAGCAGCAGCACTAAGATGATAAATCAATCTCATTCTAGTAGAATTGTATGACCAAAGAGGTATTAATCAATGAAGGAATGTAAATACCCAGTAAGCACAGATTGCAAATGCATGATTTAGGGAAACACAAGCACGTTCAAGGGCTTAGTGAGGGAAGAATCTATCATTAAAAGGAAAATACCAATATATGTTATCTTATTGCTTCTCCTGAGCCAAAGAATGCATGAACATGAAAAAAAAAATAGCACTTAATAAGTGAATACTTTTGTGGAATTAATTAAGAAGAAAATACAAGGTTTTTTTATTGCTGGGGTTTCTTTCTGTGCAGAGAATATATTTTAGAATTTCCTGGATGATATTCACCTGTCTGATAAAGCAACTCTATTCAGACAATTGAAATTCAGACAAATTGAAATAAACAGGTAAATGGTATTGGAGGAGGAGATACATAATCACATTTCTGAGGAAAGACATTTGGTGTATTTTTTCTCACTTTTGTTTATAAGAGCCAAATGTGGTATGCTGACCTGAAAGAGAAGATGTACTCCCAGGTTGCTCTGGCTTTCTCAGTTATTGTTTTGAAAGGTTTTGCATCTCCTGCTCTAGAGCCACATTTCACTAAGCAGGACACTGCAAGCTGACCTAATTTGACTGGGTAGACTGCACTTCAAACAACGTCACAAACATAAACTGACCTAATTTAGGTTCTCATGCATTACTGTGGTTAAAATGATTGTGGATTAAATTGATTGTCATGTTTATTTAAAAGTGAAAGGTTTGCAAAGCCTTTTCAGATAGACAAAACATATGAAATTACTGTCTCAGTAATTGCTGTAGCAGCAGCAACTCAGATATAATCATTTACATATATGAGTTTAACCCATGTTTAAACATTGAAACAGCGAATATCATCAGGAAACTCCATATCAGGTCAGTTTTCTTCCTCCTATCTGAAAAGATGGCAAAGATACACATTGTCAGACCAGTGCAGCACTGGAGGATCTCTTCATCCTCCTTGTCAAAGTCTTGTGTGGTTTTTAAATGCAGAATCAATAACATTATTTAGTAACTTTTCTCCTGTTTTCACATGGATTCTTGTCTTTGTGTAGACAAAAAGAGCAAGTACCTCTCTGCCTTTTCAGAGGGTCTGTGACTGTTGAGGAATAGAGAGGGCATGAAGTTGGTCCAGTTAACCTCTTCTGTTTAAAATGGTTTTTCAAAGTGGTGCTAGGAAGTGTATCCCACTATAATGGGAGGCTAGGATTTTTTATTCTCTTCAGCTCTGGAGAAGGGAAAGGAAGGGTTAAGGAAGGGAAGGAAAGATATAAGAAAGGAATGTTTAAGGAAAGGAAGGGAAGGGTTAAAGAAGGGACCAGAAGAGAAGGGTTAAGGAAGGGAAAGGAAGGGTTAAGCAAGGGGAAGGGAGAAGGATGGTGCATCTTGCCGAGTATTAGATTTTTTCCATTATCACCTGTGAGAAGTGAAACTTCTTCAAAAGACAGAGATTTTCTTATGCAATTAAGTAACTGTAGAGTGCTGATCTATGAGAAACATGCAGACCACAACCATTCATTCCCAACACGTACAGCCAGCAGCAGGTTGCTTGCATGCTAGTGGCTCATTAGATAAAACAGTTCTAGCACATAGACCACAGGCAAAAGTGTCACGTCGCACCCACACCTATACGAACCACTTCTGCTTCTTTAGAGTAAATAAAAAAAACTACCTAGGCAAAAATTTTTTCAGAAATACTTTTGTTCATTTTTACACAACAAAACTGTTTATTAAGTAATGTGTTTAAATGAAGATATGGAACAAAATGTGCTAACATGAGTTTCTGTATCTCTTTTAGGATGGGAAATTTAGTTAGGGAACTGAGTTTTAATTACGGTAAGAATCTGGAGCTCACTGTCTAAAACAGCAGTCATAGACTGTCCGTTCAAATGTAGCAAATTCTTGCAGCAGATTCAAAGGCACTAGATTTCTGTGGTTTTATTGTAGATGGAAGGCTTTCAGAGTAAATTGCATGACATGCATCATTAGAGCTATCAAGTTCATCACTGTTTGTAGTTATTGAAATTACTATTTTCAAAAAGTTTTTGGAAAAAAAACAAAGCTTAGCTCCTTTCATCTTTGCCAGATATTCATAAACTGATCCAGAGATGTGGAAATGTACTCATGACTCATAAGCTTAATTTAGGTTTTTAAAGACAAATTTTAAGCTGGTATGTATCAGTCCTACATATTTTTAATAGTTTCCATGGATAATGCAGTTGTTTGTAGCAATTAAATTAGACATTAATTTTCAAGTGGTTATATAAAAATAATATTCTTCCTATTTGTTAATAATAGATGAATACAGGTAGAAAGCTACATGGATTATGTGCTGAAAGCTATCTTTGCCCCACTGGTGTCTATGACAAAATCCCTTGCACAGGAAGTCACCCCCTTGCTGCAGTGCTCCACTGCCTCAGAGCACAGGAAGGAACAATTATGGATCTGGATCAACAATAAACCAGTTACCAAGTCTGTTTCTCTTTCCAAAATCTCTGTTACAAAGACTTCCAGCCCAACTAAATAATGAGCTCAAACCAGATGAAGTTGTTTAGCTCTCCACAGTCATCAGTGCTGGTATCTTTCAATTTCTAGCTGATGCTGAACCCTCTATTTCATTAGCTGCCATGTTCTTACCTTGGAACAGAAAAATTCCGTGTACATGAAGGGTAAGAACATTGTAATAGTAGTAAGGACTATAATAAACTTTTCAAGCTCTAAGTATTGGCCCCACTATATAAACAGGAAAGCACAGGTTTTTGATAACTTCCTATCTGAACACCATTTTCTCGTTTGTATGTGTATATGAGTCAGTTGTGAGGAAACTTCTAGATTCTGCATGTGTTTGTTAAAATACCACTTCTGTGACAGCATAAACCTCTGTTAGATAGCAAAGGTGCCTGGGGCAGATAGAGTACATCTGTATAGGACTCAAAGCTGCATATTTGTAGCAGAGACAGAATAGGCCAGCTATGTGCTGTTCTGATTCACAGTACAATTTCTATACTACATCCCCTGTTGCTGGGCTTGGTTACACACTGAAATCCAGAGTTCCCATCATGGTTTTACTTGCGTGAGCAATTTCAAAGAAAATAAAGTGAAACTGATATTAAAGGGCAAATGAAAATTCTCATGATCAAGAAAACTTTTTTTTTTTGGTATGGCCTTTCTGTGGTTTCAGAAAGGAGCAGAAATGAAAGGGTTTATTATTGTTATTACTTTTGAAGTAATAGACTTTCCCAAATGCTGTTTGACAGCTACCATGACTTCACTGGAAATGCATATTCATTCATGTAGTGCCTCTGGCTACTAATTACTGTTAACAAGATTATCTTCATTAAGTCTCCATAGGGCAGGAGTATAAACTATTCCAAACCATGTGGTTCTGTCTAAACATTGGTGCCCTTTCCAATCTGCTTGCCTAACCAACAATGCTCAATTCCTCTTTCAAGTGTCTCATCCTTTTCAAGTATTTGAATGTGATGGACAAGTGGACAAAATAAAAACAAACAAAAAAAGGTTGCTAAAGGATCAGGATGCTGGCAGGATTTGTAGTTCACATTGCAGAGTGTGTTTCTCTCTGTGAAATGAAGTTTGTTTTTACTTATCTTAAAAAGTAAGATTTTGTGGGGTTTGTTATCAATAGTTCCAAATCAGTGTGCTGTAAATAGCTTCATTCCATTCTGTTTTTTTCAAAGTGTGCTTGTGATGGTGTCTACATCCTCTTTGCTCTGAGGCTGAAGGCAAATGCATCAGACTGAGACAGAAATCAGTACTCCTTGTGCATGAGTCTGAGCCATGAGTGAGTCAACATAAAATCACTCCCAATTCTGGGTGTTTCTCAAAAATATTTTGCATACATTTTCCCTTAACTGCTGAATGATAATCCACAGCAATCATTAAAACTGCCCCATGTAGCCCCACAGTTAGGCAAAGGGGCTGCAAAACAGAAGAAATGTTAATCTGGGTAAGAAACCATGAAAAGTCCTTCTCAAAATAGTTCCTAAAATTCAGGGACAGAAATCCATTTCTAGTTACTCAAATACATGGTCAATTACTTCAAGATATTTATTATAATAGATAAATGTAAGGTGTTGATCAGCTATGAAAATCAAGATAAACTTTTGGTAACAAAACATTTATCATGGGAGTTTTGAAAGCTTTCCAGTAAAAGCATAAATCCCACTGAAATAGCTTTTCCCCCTCTCTTTTACTTTATTACTTTGAAAATATTTTCATTGAGTAGGAGTTAAACTGGATAATACCACTTTGAACTTTTTTCCCTGTAATAATCAGAAAGCTGAGAAACATAAATGTAAAAGCTGAGGAAGTGTGAAGCTGTGATTCCAATACATTTGCAATGCAACTCCCTTTTCCCTGCAAAGTTCACTTCACATGAGCATTCACAAATGATGAGTGCTCTAGCATGCAAAAAAGGGTGTTGACAGGAGAAGCCAATTAGTGAAACACTGGCAAGCACTAAAAATGTTCACTGGTAAGTGAAATGGAGTTTCTATAGAGAATTATAACACTGCCCTGTAGACTTTAACAGATGATGTATCTGTGGTGGTGGAGGATCTCACTATATGCTCCTGATTCTCAGAGGTTAGAGCAGCCAGCACTTAAACTTTCTGATTTTCCTCTAAGTGTGGTTGAGTGTATGGATGATGGTTTATTAAAATTTACTGAATATGAAACATTCAAGAAGGGAATGCAAATGCTGAAGTTGATGTCAGTTTGCCCAAGTGAAGGTGTGGTCACCTTGCACAGTTTCTGAGAAGGAAGGATGGCATTTGGCATGATGTATGCCTGCAAGTATTTAAGAGACTTAAATGTGGCTTGTAGGGATATGGTTTTGTGGTGGGCTTGGCAGTGCTGCACTAGTGGTTGCATTCAATCTTGAAGGGCTTTGCCAAACTTAGGGATTCTCGGGTTCTGTAACTCTGTGATTCTATAATTCTGTGACATGGGGAAACGCTTGAACACTGATATTGCACTCTAATTAGTGAGTTCAGTGCTTTGCTACCGGAGCAGGTTGCAAGTCACGAGGCACTCTAGCACCCTGCCTTCTGGCTTGCCTTGGGCAAGGCAGCAGTGCTGGGTGAAAGGATCCTTTGTCTCAGTGTCCCTGTGTCTCATCTGGCCTTTCCTACTCCTCACAGGAGCAGGAACCTGCTCCCTTCTGTGCCCAGATGCAGATGGCTTCCTTCCCCGCGGTGGCCTGGCTCCTCCAGCCAGCTGAGTTGTGGAGAGTGGAGAGCTGAGACTGCAGATCATCAGCTCCTCAGCCCTTCCAACAGTTTCCACCACTGTCTTCTTGAGAAAAGAGGCATGCACATCATGATTTCCTTTTCTACTTCATCACAGGAAGAAATAGGGGATATTAACAGTATCACTGCTGCATCCCTAAATCCATGGTCAGGGCCATCCCTTCCTACCATACCTGCTCTTAGTACCTCACTGATCACTTGCATCTTGGGTTCTAACAAGTGTGCAATTCAGTAGCTGCTGTCTGTTGTGGCTTGGTTTTTCTCTTTGGCTGCTCAGTATTTGAATTTTACTTAATTCCCTGGTTTTTTCTTCCGTTTTTTAATTTTCCTTTACGAGGTGAGCTGATTTGGCACACGTTTAGTTTAGCAGAAGAACATTTTGGACATGAACAGAAACACCTTGACCTGATTGCTCCCATGGCTGTCATGCTTCAGCTGCTCTGAGTCTGGACTCATGTTTGCCTTCAAAAGTGAAATCAGGGGAGGTAGGTGTGTTTCCATGTTCAAACAAACAAACCTCAGGCCAAGGTCACCAAAAGGTTGGGAAGCCTGAATAACCTGCAAGCAATCCATGCCTATTGCTTTTACCAACACTGCTTCCTTTTCATATGAACAGGCTCATATGAGTGATCAATTTGTGACTTAGTTTTGACATCTTCCTTGACTTTTAAGGCATTTAAACCACTGCAGAGTGAAAACTAAGTTAGAAACTGTGTCACATACAAAAGTTGGTGTCATTCCTGCAAGTCAGACAGCACTGATTTTAATTCATGCCATGGTTGACAGTGAGAACCAGCATATATTTATCTTCCCTGTATGCATTATTGTGGAGAGAAATCAGCTTTGTGTAGTGACAGAAGACTCTGGCTAATACTGTGAGAGCACATGCCAGGATGGAGGGGGAACTGCCCAGCCCCTCTGGGGGTCTGCATGTGGCTGGCTCCTCCTGCAGCACATTCACCTCTGCTGACTGCAAAGAGATCTTGCCAGAAAAGTTAATACTTCCATCCAGTTGTTGGGAAGTCACTAGTAGGGTTTCCCAAGGCTCAGTACTGGGCCCAGTCCTGTCCAGCACCTTTATCAAAGATCTCAATGAGGGGATCAAGAGCACCCTCAGGCTGTTTGCAGATGACACCAAGCTGGGTGGGAGTGCTGATCTGCTGGGGCTCTTCTGGCAGGAAGGCTCTGCAGGGGGATCTGCACAGGCTGGATCCATGGGCTGAGGCTGATGGTGTGAGGCTCAACCAGGCCAAGTGCTGGGTCCTTTCCCTGGGTCACAACAATCCCCTGCAGGTCCAGGGTGGACAGGGTGGCTGGAAAGCTGCTGAGAGGGAAAGGCCCTGGGGATGCTGATCAACAGCAGCTGAACATGAGCCAGGGTGTGCCCAGGTGGCCAAGAAGGCCAAGGACATCCTGAGTGTATCAGCAATGGTGTGGCCAGCAGGGCCAGGGCAGTGACTGCCCCTGTTCTGGGTATTGGTGAAGCCACATTTTGGACACTACGGCTAGTTGGAGCCCCTCACAGCAAGTAAGACACTGAGGTGCTGGGGAAAGGTCTGGAGCACAAGTCCTGTGAGGAAGAGATGAGGAAGCTGGGAAACTTCATCCATGGGAGAAAAGGAAGCTCAGGGGAGACCTTACTCTCTAAAGCTACCTGAAAGGAGGGTGTAGCCAGCTGGAGATCAGCACCAGGCAACTAGAGAAAGTGTGCTGTGCCAGGGGAGGCTCAGGTATCAGGAAGAATTTTTTAATGGAAAGGGAGGTTAAGCATTGGAATGGGCTGTCATGGAGTCAACATCCCTGGAGGTGTTCAAGAGACAAGTGGATGTGGTACTTGGTGCTATGGTTTATTTGGAATGAGGATGGTTCAGCCAAAGATTGGACTCTGTGATCTTAGAGGTCTTTTCCAACTTTAATGATTCTGTGATTCTATAATATTGCTCAGTAAGATGAACAGCAAATAAAAACCTCCTTCTTGGCCTACACTCTACCCACAGCAAGGAACAAGCCTTGTAATGCTGCATGTGGGATCATCCTTTTAGTTTAGAAGAAGACATAGTTTCAGGGCCGATGGGTTCTGCATCATGCCTGTGTGCAGAGAGTGAAAAACTGGACATGCCTTTTGTCTTCCATTTCTCTGGGACACATACTCCCATTCCTGTGGTGCTGACACTTCACAGTTCCTAACAGACCACTCCACAAGCACTCAGAAGTTGTAAGATGGGTAAGATGTTCCACTTCAGGTCAACTTCTCCTGCTTTTTCTGCCCCTGCAGGCACTGAGAACTGTTTGACTATAATTTTTAACTGTCTCTTCAATATCTTTTCTTCTACTCTCCCTATACAGGCAACATATCTCTTAAACTACAGTGCTGAAATTATAACAAATAATGACCATTTCTTTGCTCATCAGAGCCACTCTTGATAATGTGCTCCCTAATTACACAATTTTAACTGTGGTGATATCTGTTCAGCCCACACTGGATGACCCAGATAGGCAGACCAAGCAGTTGGAAGGTGGACTGCAGCTTGCAGGGAAGGCATGTGAGCAAGGCAATAACAATCCCATAAAATTAAGCAATTAGTGTCCCGAGTTAACCTGACTAAATAGGTGTGTTAAGCAGCAGCCTCACATTCCCAGAAGTCAGATTTTGTATGTCATCTGGTCAATGTCTGCACTCTCTCAGCCCTTTTATTAGATAGAACTCTGAGTTCATGGGGCTAATGGCTCCAAAATTAAGTCAGGAAAGGCTGTGGCCATGTAATTCAGCAGGTGTTACCAGTAAATGCAGAACGAGTTTATAAGCACTAGAGTGTGGAGAACTGCACTGGCAACAATATCCCTCCACACAAAGATTAGTGAGACTCTTATTGAGAGTATTGTGTCTGGCTCTGGGCACTTCAGCAAGAAGCTAAAGGAAAATTTGGTGTCAGGAAGACCTGCTTTACCAAGAGAGACGTTTAAAGCCTTAGAGTTTAGTTTACATGTTCAAAAACATGATAAAATGATAATTTCACTGCTGACTGCAATTAGCTGTGCGAGTAGGGATGTCTGAAAATCTATTTTTTTAAATCAAAGATCTGCTGTCCAAAAGTTGTTTAGATGAATTATAGTTGTGTATTAATTCCTCTTTCACTTCAGATCTTGAGAAGAAGCAATGGAGAAACTCAGATATCACAATTTGAACTGATAAAGAGAGGGTGATACTCTTTGGACAATGTTGTACTGCAGGGCACACCATATCAGGACAGTCTGTTCTACCTTGAACAGCCTCAGGTTACATTCACAGCATTCAGTGCAGCACATCTTGTCTGGGTCCAGGGAGTGAACAGCAGTGGTGATGCAGGTGTGCTGACACAGAGTGCTCTGAGCCCACCTCTCAGCACAGCAAATTAGGGGGATCAGAGCTGTGTGCCAATAAAGATGTTCAGCAAACAGCTTTCATACTTACAGTGGTACAGAATCTGAGGTGGTGTCTGTACCACAAACCTTCCCTGGACTAAGAATATTGCTGGGCCAGTTGACATATTGCATTGAAAGATCAGCATATTTGGTAGCAGGCTTTTTGGTTTTAGTGTTCACTCAGTTTTCCCATTCAGTTAATACAAAATACTCACTGAACCAGATTATATGCCTTCTTACATTTTCTACATTGCTATGGTTAAATTCCTTGTATATCATTTGAACATTTTTCTGATATACTTTAGTGTGAAGCAAAGGAGAGCTGGAAAGGCTTGTTAGTCCCATCTAGTTCCATAGTAGAGACTCACTGTCACAGCAATCACTCACAAAGAATTGCCATCTAGATAATAACAATAATGAGAATAATAACTATGAGAATGATGATGATAATAATGGCAATGGTAATGATTATAATAATAATGATAAGAATAAGAATAAGAATAAGAATAAGAATAAGAATAAGAATAAGAATAAGAATAAGAATAAGAATAAGAATAAGAATAAGAATAAAGAATAAGAATAAGAATAAGAATAAGAATATTAAGTCAAACTGTGTTCTGCTGTTCTATGTAGACCTGCTGGATCCCACAGCTGAAGAACTCTGTTGAGCAGATGCTGTGCTCTAGATTTCAGTCCTGGGTCACTTTTCATTTTTTTACATCATTAACACAAACCAATTTAAACCCCTACAGAAAGACTAATCATCCTTGGTTTGGGGATTTTGCCTTCATTGATCTGCATCGGGGAGGAGACAGTTAAAAATGAAACAAGAAATATGAACCTCATAAGAATGTGTTCCTTGCGATTAGGGAGGTACCCAGCAGGTCTACATTTTCTCAGTGGTTCATCACTTTTTTTTCGGTGGTTGAATAAAATTCTTTGTTCCCTGCCCTGGCAGAAGCAGGGCAAAACATTGCCTGTTGGCCTTGTGGTGGTTGTGACACGCAGCTTTGGGGGACATGGGAAGAGCAGTTCTGTCCCTGAGCTTGACTGAAGAGAAATGCAGAGCATGAGGAGAGGGGAGGGAAGGGAGGATTGGGAGTGAGACAGTGAATGGGCATTTTGCAACAGGAATGTAGACAGCCAAAAGCAGCTAGGAGCAGGCTTTAACAGAGATTAAAAGGAAGAAAGAAGCTTCCCAAAGGGCACAGAGTGAAGCCTGTTGCTGGTAGCTGGGCTGAGAGCCAGCCTGGAGAATGCATCCTGTGTCACCCTGGTCAGCACTGAAATCTGATGGAATTTGTGAATTTCCAAATGTGAAATCATATCTATGTGGTTTTTGAATGTTCTCTATTACGACAAGATGACAACAGATCCCCATGCCAAGTTCTGCCAGATGGGGTCCTGTCATAGCCCTCTGAAATCAATGCCCTTTCTGCATATTTATTATCTGGCATCATGAAAGGGGAGAAAATGTGCAATTATATTTCTCTGTTATGGAGATTTCCCTACCTCCACATTTGTGAGAGCCCAGAGTATTCCTCTGGCTTCCCTGAGAGGTTTAAGAGCCCAAAGGGTCTTAAAAGGTCCCCAAAGACCCTCGAATGAGACCCAGGTGTCTCAGGGGCTGGATTTAGCTCCTTGGAACAATTTGCCAACATTGAGAGAAGAAATGCAAGCCACAAAAATGAATAGAGTGTAAATTAGACTGTTAGAATGTAGAATAAGTAGATTTCTAGAATGTTTATATTAAGGGGCTTGTGGCCAACATGGAGAATTTGGGGTGTGGATATTTTTTCCTCCTTCTTCTCTGTGTTATCCATGCTGGGTGACACGCTGGCACTTTTAGATTGGATGGGGACAAAGCTGGACCATATTATAAGACTGAAGTGTATTGGAAAATAATTGTAAATACCTAGTACGTAATTTAGAGTATAAAAGATAAGTCCTGCCTCTGCCAGGCAGATTCTGCCCTGGACGTCTGGCGAGCAGAGCGCTGTTCACTGGACAAAGCATTCCTGAGATAAGGAACAATAAACAACCACGAAAACCTCTAAGAACAGCCTCCTGCAGTCTCTCATCAGTGGGATCGGAAAGAACTGGGTTCCAGACCACCTGCATGTCCCCCAGGGGTGATCTCAGGTTTAAGGAGACACCTCGGGTTGTGACACACATTCATATTTTAAAAAGAGGATAATTTTTCAGGCAGATGACATATATTTTCCCATGGTTTACAGACATCAATCTGATCATATCTCAAACATTATTTCTACATACTTGGTACAATATAGATGTAATTAACTTTGAACATCTAAACATCTCAGTGCATAAAACTTGGGCCAAACCAACAAACATACCTTTCTGTTACCTTTGGTAATATCTGTTTACAATCAGTTATGATTTCATTTTCTTGTTTGATTTTCTCAGTTCCTCTACTTTTAAGTTTTACACTAGGGAAGAGATTTTTAAACATATCTAAATGTAAAAGCATTTAAATTATTGCCCTTCTTTGTGACTTTTTGTTATCAAATATTTATGTAGTGTTCATTTGCTTAAGATAAACATTTTATAAAAAACATTCTTCAAAGTATTTTAGTGACTCTAGACTTACCAACAAGGCTACATTCAATTATGGTATATTTAACTAGTAAATTCAGTTATCCCTGTGGCTAAACAGTGAGCATGGCTGTAGCTACCTCTTCAGTGCTGCCTGCCGAGCCACTGGAAGACTGGGATGTGCTGAGATGGGCAAGGAGAAGCAAAGGGAACCTGTGTAGGTATTCAGGGTTGCCTTTGGCAGCATGATCCACCCAAGCTGCTAGCCAAGTCCACTTCACATTCACCTAAACAGCACAAACCTTGGTTTAGAAACCCATCATCCTCCTCAGCCCATCCCTGGAGGACTTGCCTTTACCTGAGGGCTCTCTGGGAGCAGAGATAAGGACCAGGACACAGCGGGGCTAGCGCCTGAGGGCTGCAGCACAAAACCCATGGAAATGGTGCAAGAGAACAAACACCAGCAGGGTCAGCCTCTCGTCAGGGCACCCAGCTCAGCAGCCATGGTCCTTCCCACCCTACCCGTCCCCAGCTCCCCAGGGGCCATGTGCACCCTGCCTCTACCACAACACCTGCACTCGACACCAGCTGTTCCTCCTGAAGTTTCAGCTCCACAACTGCGGGAGCCACTGCTGGCAGTACTGGCACACTGGACTGTGCCAGGCAGGGCCTGCACTGGCCCAGCTGGGAAGGGCAGCAGTAAGGAGGGGCTGCCACTGCACTGGGTGCACACTGTACCACCTACCTCCCTCTTACCTGGCAGCAGGGAAGCCCACATCCAGAACACAATAAACATAAATATTACAAACACTATTTCAGGTTCCTCTTGTTCTTTCACACATGCCACCAGCCTCAGCTTCCTCAAGATTATTTCTGTCCATCTGTTCTGTTTTACAGGGACGTGCAATCTTGTTGCTTCTGTTTGCTCTTTGCCTTTTTCCTCTTTGCTGAGGTCTATGCCTGTTTTTCATCTGAAGCTTACAAAAAGGTTCAGCTCTGAGTCATGTACTACTCATATACTGGAATTGTGCCTCCTACATTCCCTTGGCATTTATTTCTGGAATGAGGTCTGCACGCAGGAAGGCTATGGTGAGATATTAAATATCCAAAAGCAACCACAGCTGGTGTAGACAGATTCTTAAAGAAAGTATTCGGATGAAACCAAATCAGTTTTTAGTAATTCACATTTTGAAACTAAAGGCAATTCTAAAACCAAATTAATCTAAAAGAATGAAAATCTTAAACTTTAATTTAAAAGTTGCAGGGGTCAGAACAAAACATTTTATATAATTAAAATACATTCACAAAATGTATCATTGTCACCAAAATGACAGGGTTTTGGTCCAACGTTTTGTCTGAAAAATGTATATGAGCAAGTACAAGTGCTTTTCTACCAGATCTCAAAAGTGATTAATACATCTTGCAGATGTTCTTCTAGACCTGTAACAATTTTAAAAAATTACAATTTAATTGAAAACAATTTAAGCTTTCATGTCTTTATGCTTTAACTCTGGTTATTGTAGAGGACAATTAAAAATAATATTCTGAGCACTCTGAAGACTTACAAACTAGCAAGAAAATAAAAGAAGTGCAGACCTATTAACATGACTGTTCTTGTTTCTGCTGTTGCTATATGTGCTAGGTAAGGAGAGGAGAAAAAGGTTCACTTTTTTCAGCCTATCCTGTTGTTTTTCAGTCTAATCTTAGAATATTTGAATGCCTGACCAAAGTGCAAAGTTCCTCCTGCTTTGTACTCTAACCAGCAGTGTTTTTTCCAGCTTATCTGTTATTTTTCCCTCAGTATAACAGTCCTTCTTGTTATTATGGTGCCAATTTATGAGTCCTGGGGAAATTCAAAGCAATTTTAAGTGGCAAAACCTCAAAGACAATGACAGTTCAAAAAATTTTTCAAAATGTTCTTCTCTTTGTCACACAAGGCTCCATTTCTCAGGACCATATGGTGACAAACAGTGTATCTTCCACCCTGCATTGCTCTCACACTCTGCAGATCAAAATAATTTGGTGATAAGTGAAACACAGTGTCTTGCAGAGTAAATCCATTTAATCTCAGGGTTTTGTTCTTCACCCAAGGCTTCAATTATGCTCATGACTATGTTGCCTTAGCAAGTCTGGCTCCCACATGCTCCTGCTCTTGTCCCAGCAGAACATTTTTCAGAGCAGCCCAAGGCTAACCCCCAGACCTTCAGCTGAGGAACTGTTGAGAGATGCCTCTGCCAGGGAGAAGATAGATGCAACAAGGTTTACAAAGCAGGTAAGGGCAAGAAATGTCCGAAAGCAACAAAAACAAAGAAGATTCTAGACTCTTTTTTTATTTTTATTTTTTTAATGTTCTCTTCACATCTGAAGCTGGCTGGAAAATTTCTGTTTCCTGGCGTATCTGGTTAAAAAAGTAAAAATCAAAGCATGAAGTCAGTTTGAGCATTTATATAATACAAGTTCTGCTGAGATTCTGTGATATAATCAGATAATTTATTAGCAGCCCAGGGAATAGAGGAACCCCTGTCCATTAGAGAAGGCCAAAAAGCCCAACAGCTCCTGCCAGCTATGACCAACTTGAGAAAAGTTCCCCCCACACCCAGTCCCAAGCTGGATCATGGGTATCTAACCAGGACACACCACTGAGCTCCTCAAACACAAGGCTGTCTGTATCCTCCATCCTTAAGTGTACACATGTCCTGTCTCCAGTGCTGCATACTGGGATGTATCTGGAGGATCCACTCCACTCATCTCTCACAGAGGTTCTGAGAATTTCCTGGACTGAAGCCTTTGAAAAGTGTTGTTGGCAGAAAAAAGGGATTTATTAATCTTCATCTTTCTAAATGGATACTGATAGCAGATTTAAATTTATCATGCGTGCAGAAACCTTCTGCAATTTTTGGAGCCAAAGCAGAATCAAAAAATACTTTTGCATCCTAAGGAGGAAAAAAACCCCCAAACATGAGTGAATGAACAGTATAAGAAGCAAAAATGGATGCTAACTTACGGATGACACGGTTAGTTGAGAGCTGCAACAAAAGTGATAATCCAAGAAAGCACTGGAGGATGTGTAGGGGTCAGCAGAAAACTGACTGTATGGACAGCCCACACTTATGCACCACAGGGCACTGGAAAACTTATTTTTCATAATCATGGAGGTTGTAACCTCATTAATGTAACTTCATTAATGGCTAAAAATGTAAGAGGGCATGCAATGACTCAGAAGCTCCAAAACAGAGTGTTGGGACCCAAAGAGAACTGGCATACCAGTGAGGCATAGGTACATTTTGGCTGGACCTTCAAATGTTACCTGTCTAAACTGAAGGGGCTTTTTGTTGTGGGTTGGTTTTGTTGTTGGTGGTTTGTTGGGCTTTTTTGTGGACTCTTCAGTGAGGAGGCAGAAGCAGTGTAAATTTATTGCAAGTGAAATGTAATCCATCTTTCTTCCAGCCTCTCAGGGTACTAACCCTTCAGCTGTCCTAAGATTTACACTTACAGATTTAATTTCCTATGTCCCAGACATTACAGAAAGGCAACAAGGTGAGACAGACAGACTCAAATATCTCCTAGAAATGAAACAGCTTCTGAAGCAGACGTGCAGAAGTAAAACAAAATGTACTTTTGCTTCAGGGTATTCTCAATACTAGTTTTTTTCTTTTCATTGTGGTCCCTCATTTCCCCACCCAGACAAAATGCAGCCATGACAACATGGAAATCCCCTGAGCAGCACGGTACTGATAATAAGATTATTCATGTTCAACAAAAATATTATGTCTGAAAAGACTTTTTCTTTTAGTTTGCTCCTACTGAAACAGGAAAAAAGAAAAAAAAAAAGATCAAAGTGATAGCCCACTCAATTATAAACAAGACAAATTTAAAGTGAGAAGGTGTAATTTCTGGATAGTGACCAATTTGTACAGGAGACCCTTTCTTTAATGACATTTCTAGCTGAAAATGAGGTAGAAATTACCTTGAGGATTTTTAGAATAATATGATAAGAAAGATTAATAAGAAAAATGTTTAAATTCTCAACTAGTCTAAAGCAAGCAAGGGGAGGGCCTTAGTATTAGGTATTAGTAAATAGGTATTAGGTATTAGTAAATCACCAGGACTCAATCTTACTAATTCAAGTTTGGCTGCAATGTACTTTGGTCAAGCACAGAAAACTTGAGCATGAGAGGAGTACCAGCAACGGCTAAAGTCCCCTCAGCCGACTCAGAGAGAGGGAATCTCTTGAAGGGATACTGTGTGAATTTAACAGTGACACAAACAGGTCTGTAAAACAAGTCCAGCTCCTGAGTGAGGGTCAGTCAGCCCATGGTGGTGCCACCTCCAGTGGCTCCGTGGCCCCTGCACCACATCCAGTTCCTGCTTTGTGTGGGTGGCCAGGCAGGTCCCTCTCCTTGCTTGGTAGGAGGTATTGTAGAGGTCTGCCTCACTTGGGGCTCTCCCTTAATTCAGTGGAGGAAAATCAATGCATTTAGGGGTTTCAATTTCACCTTTTTAATGTCTGTGTTAGGCTGAAATGAATAGTGCTCTTCCCTGGCCAGACAGAAGAAAAGCAAAGAGAGTCCTGACACAGCAAGACACACGATAAATGCAGACATGCAGGTCAAAGAGCCCAACCCACCCTTCTGTACCTACCCAGGCTTAGCAAACCTGCAGGGAATGCTTTGTGGGGAGCCCCAGGGAGGCTCCATAAGGTGGGGCTGGATACAGATTTTGGAGATCTTCCAGTCAGCCTCGCTGAACTATGTGGGAAGGGGACCATTTCTTCCTACTAAAACTGGGCAGGGGAGTCCAGAAACAGTGCCTTGGCTACCCAGTGCCCCTTGCCTAGGGCAGCAAGAGACACTGCAGGACAGTCCCTGATGTCCTGGAAAGAAGGAAACTTTTCTAAGGAAACTTTTCTATCTACGAAACCTGAGCTTTCTTCACTTTGGTGACCATTTTCAATTATTTCCTTGCAAAAAAAAAAAAAAAAAAAAGCTTCCATATTGAGCCTCCTTATTACAGTGTCATTGCTTTTCTGTTTGCTTGGGCATTTTTACAAAGTTTGCCCTCAGTTTCTTTTACACCTTCAACCTGAAGGTTTTTTTTGGTGCAGCCAGGGCTGTGCCAGAGCTTGCTCTTCTGTTTCAGGCTGTCAGCTCATCTGTAGTTAGCCACATCAGTCAGCCCTGTGCACGGCCCTGCTTTACGCTCTAGTGCGCGTCGGCGTATCCAGCCACAGAAAGGGTGCAAAGGAAATATCTAACACCTCTTTGTCTTTTGCTTTCCACCTTTGCTTTATCCAAAGCACGAAAAAAATGTGAGATGTGCCACTTTGCTCTTAGGAGGCAGGTTTTGCAGGATTTGTCTTTTAAATCACAGGTTTTTCTGAGTCAGCACTGCCTATTGCAGGACTTAGAATCACAGAAGGTCTGGAGTTGAAGGGGACCTTTGAAGATTCCCTTGTTCCAAGCCCCTTGCCATATACAGGGATATCTTCCACTAGACCACGTTACTCAAAGCTGCACTTAAAATTTCCACAGACACTCGCTCTCTGGGCAACCTGTGCCAGAGCCTCACCACCCTCACAGGGAAGAATTTCTTCTGTATGCCCAATCTAAATCTACCCTCTTTTATTTTAAATACATTGCTCCTTGTCCTGTCACTACAGGCCCTGGTAAATAATTTCTTCCCATCTTTCTTATAAGCATCCTTTTCATACTGAAATGAGATAAAGCCTTCTCTTCTGTGGGATGAACAGCCCCAGCTCTCAGCCTGTCTGTGCCGGGCGTGTGTTCCAGCCCTCTCCTCATGCCACTGGCTTCCGCTGGACTTGATTCAACATGCTGTGTCCTCCTCATGTTGGGGCTGAACAGAGTGCTCCAGCCAGGGTCCCACAAGAGCAAAGAAACTGCAAAGAACCTGCTGGTAGTGCTGCTTTCGATCTTGGTAGTTAAAGAATAAACAAAAGCAATCATACCTAATGTTTCATATCTGGAAGATTTTTTTCCCCCTTGGACCTGTGCACCTCTGTTGGGAGCAAAGTGGATGCCAGGGCTAAGCCATGCTCTTTAGGGAAACCAGCCGCGGAATGCCGCCGGGAGTCAGGAACAAGCACTGTCCGCGAGCCGCGCCGCCATTCCCGCGGGCCTTTCCCAGGCTTGCCCAGAGGCGCTGGCAGGCCTGCTCCAGACCACGCTCGGCCCGGGAGCGGGAAGCTCTTCGCAGTAAAAGCTCAGCAGCTCTCTTTGGCTTCCTGCCCGCTGCCAGCAGCCGCGCGTAGGCATGTTTACATTTCCCGTGCCGAGGTGCGGCTGAGGCCGCTGAGGCTGAGGGCCGCTATAAAGCGGGCGCGGGCCTGGCACGCAGCCCCGCTCGCTGCACACATGCGGCGCGCCCAGCATGGCACAGCCCGGCACTGTGCTCAGCGTCTTCGCCGTGGTCCTGCACACCGCCCTGGGCGAAAGTGGTTGCACCTCAGCAGACGGTGATGGTGAGTCATTTCATCTTCGTCTTTCCACTCACGTATGATCTCGAAAAACCTCAGTTAAGGGCTCCAGAATGCGCCTGTGTGGTTAAATGCATTCGTGTTTTAACTTCCCTCTTTAGTGCCTGTGCCTGAGGTGGAGCTGAGAGATACCTGTTTAATTTAATCCCCAGATCTGCTGTCCTTATAACATTCAAAACCACATGAAATAAGGGAGACCACAGCTGTATGCACGGGGCATGCTGGCCCTGTTAATCCTTGTTGTAGCTAGTGTTCCTGTGGGGATTTACTCCTGGGAACAGGGATAACTTCACCCTTCTGCAGCCCATGGTCACTCTGAGCTGCCATTGGAGAGCAGTGAGGTTCTGGCTTCTTTCGCTCTTGCCAGTCTCCTCCAAATAAAATGTTTTCATGTAAGTCAAACTTGGCCCAAACTGTTCCACTTCAAAACCCAAGCTTTTACATTTTCTTTAAACAGTTTAATCAGCTGTATCTGGGATATAGCTCCAGTCTCCCTCGTAGCAGGGCTGATGCAGCAACCTAGCCAGGGGGTTGTCACAGCACATCACTAACAGCCTTCATCCCCTATTCAGCAAATAATTACAAATTAACAGCACTTTAAATTCAGCCTCATTGTAGGCTTTATGATCTTATTCAGAGAAGTGAAAATTATTTAGCAGTATCAAGATCAAAAACATAAATAAGCAGAGAATAAAAACATAATAAGCAGCAATAAAACCACTGTTTTAGGCTGCTATTCATTTTCTTAACAGGGAGATAAAAAATTTTATTTAGAGATTCAGTCCCAGATCTGCTAAACTCTTATTTGTCTGATACTAAACAAACAGCAATGACAAGACGGGGGATGTAGGGTATCACCGGTAGATTAGAGCTCCACTGTTTGGGAGCAACAGTTTTCAGTTTTTAGGAGAAGAAAGGTTGTATTCTTATGCTGTGTCTCAGTTAGGGAATCTAATTTTTCACTGGGTTTTATGTATTTTAACACATGTATCTAGACAGTTGTACATACATATGCATGTACGTAGACAGGATATGCATGATAAGTTTTTTCATTAAACCAAAACAGGGACTGGCTCAGAACTGACTCTGACCACCCTGGGGTTTTTATTTGTCATTTATTCATATAACTGGCGGCTGTTTGAAGCCAGCTTTGGAAAGCAGCTATGGTATTGAATGTTCAATGTTAGTGATTTACTGCTGGTGTCACTGAAATCTGCAGGGCTTCCCAAAATCAGATATGATCAGATCTTTGTTTTGTCACTAACATGAGTAAATAATGATTTCCTTATACTTGAAAACAGATTCAGAAAATCTCCATTGAGCAATTAGCAGCTTTTATGACTTCCTTATGAATCTCCTGTGTTTGGCCAACAAACTAAATAACCTGGGGTAAAATCACCCATGACAGATATTTGACTTTCATTCTTTGCCTCTCTGACCTGTCCTGCCTCCTGACGAAGTGCCAGTAGCCAACTCAGGCATGAAGTTGCCCTTATGGGCACTCTTGTGGGCGGAGGAGGGAAGAGCTAATTGCAGCAACTTTCCTCCATCTCCTCCTCTCTTCTGAGCATCAGGCTGCCTCGCAGCTGATGTCCCCCAGCCAGGAAGAATTGGTGGAGTTCCCCAAAAGGCCTTGGAGAGCTACAGGCAGGGCTAAGGAGGGGCAGGCAGGGAGGGTGCAGGTGGCACAGGAGGGTTATGGTCAAGGCACCCTCAGTGGTCCTTCTACCCACACTTGTAAGGTTTGTCCAACCCACATCTAAACTGTAACAGTCTATGGTTGTGACTATAACAGGTTCTGCCTGGATCACATCAGTGCTAGAGTTCTCAAATTACCCTGTCCATGGACAGACAGTGCTTAGCTGTGCCCTTGGTGTCACGCATTGCTGTCAGTCTTGGCAGCTCTAGAGCATAAAGCTGAGGTAACACCTTAGACTCTGCTAGCACCCTTCTCTTCCTAAAGGCTCCTGAGATTCCTGTTGTGGTTTGAACCACCCTGATGGATGCTGTCCAAACCCAAGAAAGAACCATTTCTGAGAAGGACCTGCCATGACTTTAGCTTTGAGAGCAGTTTTTATCTCAGTTCAGAATCACTCCTTCCCAAGACCTGCCTTGATTTCAGTAGAGTCAGGTTCATGGCTCTGGCTGGTCTGGCCTTCAAACATTACATAGTCTTGTAAATTTTAATTGAGTGAAGTGTCCTTAGCAGTATGAGTCATGTCAGACTCACCAAAACCACTCACTTAGCAAACACATTTGTGCGTGGTGGTTCTGAGGTTTAGGGCAGAAGTGAGGCTGAAACTTATGTTCATACTTACGTCAGACAAAAAAATTAGTCAGCCCATGGAAAACCACAGCAAAAATAGCATTTCAAATTGCTTTCTTAACACTGTTCCTGAGGTTTATTTATCATATATTCTATGGTTATTATGTTATTTCCATGAATAAGGAACAGTATAATCATAATGGGAATGTTCAGAGTCTAAGTATTAAATTCAGCTTTCCTTCCAGAGTGGCACCAGCATTGCACTGTGTTGGTTAAACCTTGAATGGCTGTTTGAACAGCAAGATTAAACCTTTTCTTCTTTTCATTTTGCAACCAATTTGATAGAGAATTAATTCAAATTTCTGTAACTTTTAATCAAATCAGTAGTAAATAGTTGAAATTTTTGTAAGCCATTTAATAATAGGATGATTGTCAGGTTCTTGAGTTGATGCAAAATCTGGTATATATAATTTGCATATACAGAGATCACCAAGTGGTCATATAGAAGGGCAGATTCTTCATCCTAACCTTTAAGTTTTGATATTGCCTTGAGCATAAAGTAAGTCTCCTGGCATTGCAAGTAAAATCTTAGAATGTGCATGTCAGCTTTGGATGTATGTATCTGTATAAAATACGGTGGGTTGTTTTCCATTTTAAACAGATTCATTTCAGCTTACCTGGTATCCCCCAGATTCTGAATACGCATATTTTTATGTACACACTTTTACCCACAAATATGCAACTGCGTATGGTAGATATTTTTGTACAAGCATGTCTGCCCTTGTGGCTCAGGGCTGCCCTGGACAAGACTGTCACCTCTGAAACTGCTGCAGGACTTGCTTCAGAGTTGGGCTGATCTCTCTGTCTCTGTCATGATTGTGATGGTTAAATACAGAAGCTTTGTACAGGATCTGCTTTTTTCTGCGTTTCTGTGCATGTCTGTGTCTGTGTCGTCGTTTGTGTCTCTGTCTCTGTCTCCCTCTGTGTCTGTCCTGCACAGATTCTCTCCTCAAAGCAGCGACACTGGTAGAGGACACTGTATTGTGGTCCTTCAGGGAGATCTGGGCTCCCTGAGCTGTGCTGAGAAGACCAGTAATAATTTCTTAGCACCAGGTGCTCATGGTGACAATTGGCCACTAAATATTAGCTCATGGGGGGAGAGATCTCCCTGTGGGTTCTGGGTTAGTGCAGTATCAGATGTTCCCATCCCATCATGGGTGCTAGTAGCAGCAGTCCCCTTCCTAGCCTCTGCCTGAACTGCTTTTGTGCGTTTCTCTGCATTTCTGACTGACTTCTGGACTTCTTCTCTTACTCAAATCTGACTGCAGATGCAAGAGTTGACCATCATTTTCTCTGGGAGGGATTTTCCTTTGGAAATTTTTCAACAGGCCCACTCCATTTATGAGTCACTGATACCCCACAGCAGATAGCAATAGGACAAGGAGGAGCAGTTTTAAACTGTCAGAAGAGAGATTTAGATTAGATGTTAGGAAGAAACTCTGTCCTTAGAGGGCAGTGAAGCTCTGGAACAAGCTGCCCCAAGAAGTTGTGGATGCCCCATCCCTGGAAGGGTTCAAGGCCAGTTTGGATGGACCCCTGAGCAAACTGATCTAGTGGGTGTCATTCCTGCCCATGGTGGATGAAACAAAACAATCTTTAAGATCCCTTCCCACCCAAACCTTTCTTTGATTCTGTGATTCTTTTTCTCAGTGGATCAGGGCCCCACATGGCAAGGACCTGTCTGAGGAATGGAGAGCAGAGGACTGAGTGGGGGATCGAGCATAATCCCTTGACTGAGAAAAGAGGTTTATGTATCATGACAGCTACCCTTAAGCATTGATGAAAGGAATCTGAGGCATTCCTGTCCCTAGGATCTATTCAATAGGTCATGACAACAACCCTTTCTGCACCCACTTGGCTTAGTGGCTGAGATTTTATGAAATGAGGCTGAACTGGCCTCATTTTCTGCCAGAGAGGCCTTCTCTCAGAAGCGTCATTTTTTGCATCACTGGCCTCATACCTGCCAAGTGTAGGACTTTATAATTATGCTTATAGTCAAATCATGATTGTGTTATTAGTCATTGAAGCAAATTTGAAGGAAGCCATGCATTCTGGCACAAAGTCTAAGATTTCCCTCCTGAGCCCAAATTTGTGACATTTCAGAAAGCTTTCTAGTACAATCAAATTGTGGCTTAGCTGCCTCATGGCACCAAAATATTCTTGCAAGTGGGTGGAATTCTCTGGCATGCAGAGAGAAAAAACTTGAAAGATGTGAACAGCTTTTAACTTCATTTTGGACAAGGCTTCTCTGCGTCTTACAAAGCAGGTGGGTTGATCCTTTTTCTTCCAGGCAACCACATGAAGAAACAATCTCCTATACAATGGATCTGCAAATTAAATACACTCACGGGTTTATTTCAGTAACATCTTGTGAATGCTTCCTTAGGGACTCTTGGGGATGATGAACCAGACAATTTTGACATTGACTGCTTCAGCCAGCTGGAAATTAAGGACTCCTTTAGCAGCCTGACCTGCAATTTCACCGAGCTGCCTCCTTACAACACTAACTACACCCTGTCGCTGTGGTAAGTGCTGTCTGTCCCTCGGTAAATGCCTGGGAAATGAAATGCCGAGCACTAGTGAGTCACGTTGCCACATGCAGGGAAACACGGGCAGCAAAGCTAGACAAAATCCTGCTTCAGAGCATTTTGCCAAGTTTGAGTACTGTATTCAGCAAAGAAGAAGAGTTTACTGAAGCAGAACATGACTCCCTAATGAGAAAAAGAACGAGCTGGAAGGGTCTCTGAAGGGGATTATGATGTCTCCAGTAGTTCTGACCTTGCCTCTGTTGCTCTGTAATATGGATGTAGCCCAGCATGAACTGAGAGCTTTTTTCTTTAATTTAAATGGTATTTTAAAAAATGTTTTTGAAGACACAAATCCTTGCCACAGAAAATTCTTTAGCAAAAGGTTAATTTTCCACATCCTAGAAAATGCCTTCATCTAGGTTAAGAAAAAAACTCAGTATAGTCTTTGCAAGAATACAAGAAATACACTAGAACAAGCGCACCAGCCTCCAACACTTATCAAACACATCAGTCATCTCCACTTCCTATGGAGGCCTTGAAACTCTTTCCACCCTTTTTTTTCACTGTTGTGCCAAGCTGAAGATCAAATTTTGTTTCTTGAGGATAAAGATCCTTTTCCCTTTTTCTGTTTTTCCTAAAACTGGAAGTCGTGTGGCAACCAAAATAAGAAGTGGGTATTTTTTGTAAATCTTTATATACTAGTCACTAATTATTTCCATTTTGTACTCATAGTTTATTAGAATTTTTCTATTTTCATGGGACTTGTTATGGGTTTTGACTGAAGTTTTACAGCCGTTCTCAAACATGGGAGCCAAAGAAATGGAAAAAAAGTTTTAAAACTGCCATGTGATTCCTTCATGGCCAGGCTGACTGTTGACCCCCTATTTGCTGCTGCCTAAGTCAATAAGAAATTAATCTTTATCTTCAAAGAGCATCAATACACATTGCCCTATATTTAAAAATAGCAGTGGGAAGGTAATTTTTAAAAATGGAAATGTCGCAGCACACACCACCAATTAAATAAATGCACTTTTTTCTCGAGAGCTCCATGACACTTAATGTGATTCACATCACTTCACTGTTGTGCTCAAGGACCACAAGAAAAAACACTATCAGTCTCTCAAACTCCTGGTTTTTGTTGCATCATTTCTTATTTCACATGGAGTCTCACTTCAGTGAGATGAGTGAAATGAGCAAGCAGGATCCATCCCTTAAGTAAGTAGTCAAGTCACATTAACACTGAAAAGAAGTGATTGTCATGTCACTTTGGCCTACAGTACCAAGGAAGACAACGATTACGCCTGCTCCAGCATGAAGAAACAGGAGGATGTATTCTTCATACAGTTCATTGATATACTCTCAAACAGAGATGTTTGCATGCACTCTGAGATGAAGAGAAGGGTCTGCAGGAGTCTGGTTATAACTGACATTGGTGAGACACTTAACATTTTGGATGGTTTTAAAGTTGTAGGGGTTACTGGGGAAAAAATAGCCAAGCACAAAGCCTAATGGTCTAGATTACATAAAGCACCATAAAATAGCATCTTAGTAGGGCATGTGGTCTGGATTGGGGTGTTAGCAGAGTGTGGTGTTTCCCCTCCTTCAAAGCCAGGCATGATTAACTTACATTCAAAATACGTGGCTGAATTCAGGCTGATTGTGACACTGCCCAGACCTGGACACAGATTGAATCCCATCCCTGGCTGAAGCAGGTGTTCCTGAGCGTGGATGAACTGCCAAGCAGGGACATTTTGTTCATCTCTGACTAGGAATTTTGCAGTTTATGCCCACAGATGGCATGAACCCAGTAGCAAAGGGAACACAAGGCTGCAAGATCTCATTTCACATCGGGGTGTATCCTGTAGTCTGAACAAGGTGTGTGCTGCACTGGTAACTGTGAACGGGCTAACACACACCAGGGACCTGCCTAAGCCAAGAAATAAGAAACTCAAGGGGAGGAGGGGAATACACAGAATTTACTGTTCTTGGTAACCAGTGTTATTCAAGGGCGGCAGAGAAGCCTTTGTAGGACAGATTCTTCTCTGTTCTTCTCTGGTGCCACATTGCTATGTCTCCAATTGGCACTAGGCACTGCAACATCCCTCTCTTGTGAAACATTTCTGCCACAGTCCAATAGTTTTGTAATAGTCTTACATTACCTCTTAGTTTATGGGTCATCCTGGACTATCTCTGGCAGGGCCTACTCTAAAGACTGTGGAAGATACAAGTATCTGGGGGTTTTAGAAGGAGTGAGAACAATTTATGGCTATATGTGTTTTCTTGAGAGGAGAGAGGTGTGGGCTCTGTGTTGCTGTGAGGCTGATGTTACTTACCAAGGTGAATTCAGGAAGCCTCAGTGCCACAGTCACAAGTCCCTGCAGGTCTTAAGCACATCCAGCTCAGCTTGGCTTGGGGAGAGCCCTGGGAGCTGCATTTTGGACTTGATGTACTTGCACAGATTGTCTTTGGCACAGTTTACTGCAGACCAGGTTGGATGTTGGTTCACAGCAAGGGTCTGGAGCCACAGCTCCTCTGGTCTATCTGCAGCTGTCAGACTTTGTAGCTCCCTCTGTCCCACTGCCCTGACAGACAGCCACAGTGGCACCTGAGCACAAGTTGTTCCCCACTGCCTCCTCCCAGGTGGGTTTTTCCAGGGGGCCTCCATCTCAGAGCACTAGGGACTAGTGCTAGAGGGGCTGAGTTTCAGGCTTCAAGCTGCCACAGGGGTGGGCATGCTCAGGAGTTACTTTCCAAGACTAAATGTTATATTCCTCCCAAGTACCTCCCCTGCTGGTCAAACTGCTCCTCTAGCAGGTCAAAACCAAGGATCCTTCACAGGATCAGGAGGAGCTGCGGCTCAGCATGGGGATTGCCTAACTCAGGACAACTCTTCCTTAATATAGGTCACCCTGCAGGGCTGTAACTTGAAGTGCACTTTTTTTACATTTCAAAGCCTGTTTATTTTCTAGTAACATTATTCTGGTCCTGTTATATTCTGGTTTCTTGTCATTTGCAGTTAAGCCCGAAGTTCCATTCGCTATAAATATCACATATGAAAGGGAGGCAAATGAATATCTTATTCGTTACTGTACACCACACTCCAGGAAGAAATACTTAAAGGACAAATTAGTACACCAAGTAGCCTACCGGCAGAAAGAAGGTACCTGGAAGGTAAGTGGGAGTGTATTGGTGTGCTTACACTGATTTCCAAATATTATCAAAATTAACTGTGCCATGTAAAAATTATCAGATCTGCATTTCTGCAGATCTCCATTTGAAAACTTGGAAAGGTGTGATACTTGGTGTTTGGAAATTTCATCAGTCAAAAGAGGTTTCATTTACATGGGCTTTGCAGTGGGAATAGAAGATGTGTGTTCAACCATTCTAAGTTTGCTCTTTGCTGTGGTGATTTTGCTGTTATTTTCTGTGCTCATCAGTCAGTAAAATGTGTGACCTCTTTACTTATTTTTCAAGTTTCTTCACGTCTCCTTTTCCATTGAATCTTTCCAGACTTCCAGTTGCAGCTCTCCCACCCATAGGCTGTCTGAGGCTGCGCTGCCTGTGAGTGGTGTGGCTGGGGCTGCCCAGCTGCAGGGATCTCTGTGTCCCCTCTCACCAGGGCAGCGATGCAAAAGCTACAAAATGCTAAAGTCACAGTGTTTGAAAGCCTGGGCTACATCTGTGTTTTACAGACGGAGCACAGTGTTGTCCACAAAAATCAGATTTTTTACCTGGAGTGCAGCATGCCAGTAATTACACACTGGAGAGAGATGTGGATTGTTCAACTTACACAAGCCTGGATGCTCAGTGGTATTCCACAAATGAAGCACACTGACTGCCAAAACATTTTACTATTTATATATTTTAGCAAACAAACTAATACCTTGGCCACAAGTTATATTTTTTTCTTTTTAAATAGTATTCCATCTTCTGTTGATTAATAATTCTCTCATGTCTCATGCCAATTAGCCTGGAAGCTCAGTCTTTCTCTTCTCTTGAGTTGGTGGCTCTCCTGTCCTGGTGGGCCATGAGCCACCAGCCGTGATCTGCTCCTGCCAGAATTACCTTCTACCCAGTTCAGAGCTGATTCAGCACAGTCACTAGGTTGTCTTAATTAGTTTCTTCCTTATATTGGAGGTTCTGCCAAATATCCTCTATTATGGCCTGTAAATTCTCTACTCTGTAACCATTACCATCACTACATCCTTCTTCCCAAGCTTCATTAACCTCTCCCCAGTTCTCACATCATCGAAGAATGTCAAGACCCAAACCTTAACAAGGCAATTTTATCCAGAAATAATTTGCTTTTCTAACACCTGGACATCGCTGAGAGCTTGCTTATTAACTGCTCTCTGTTTCATAGATTATATCTCCCTCCCTGTTGATTAGACTTGAAAATATACAAAGATCAAACATCAAAGAAGGGAAAAAGAAAATGGATTCAGGAGGCAGCAAAATACATTGAAATGGAGAGCACCAGAGCTGCACTGCAGGATTTCAGCTGGGCTTCCCTGTAACTGCCCTCTTACACGTTGTCTTTATATGCTGAAAAAATGTATTTTTTCTCCATCTCTCCTCTGAGCCTTTTCAGGGAAGCATGTACTTCCTACTGCAGTGTCAGCTGCCACAAAGCACAGTTAATACTCTCAGCTGTTTTCCAAAAAGCTTTTACCCGACATTAGTCTCTCTTCTCAATACTATCTGGACTATGCTGCTGTTTAACTAGGCTGATGCCCTGATAAGCACCTGTGTAATAATTAGAGAGATGGAGTAAACAGCATGTTTTTCAGGGATGCACCAATCTCACATATTTTGCTTAACTCGAGGATAATTCTCCACTGTCTGCCAGAAAAATAATTGTATTTTTTGTGTGTGTGTGTTTAGACAATAGAGTCACCATATCTTCAGATAAAATTGCTGGGGCAAAACCTTGAAAATGAAGCATCATATGAGGTGAAAGTACGTTCTCAGCCCAATGGAGATTATTTTAAGGGCACATGGAGTGAATGGAGCACTTCCAAGAGCTTCAGGACAGCAAGAGAGCAGCACTCCACAGAAAACTGTAAGGGCAGAAAACACTTTGGTCCTCCTGGAGGAAAGCAAAGCTGGGGGTCTGGGCTCCCTGGCCAGCCTTAGAAGCAGCAGGGATGAGAGAATGGGGAGGGAAGAGCCCACAGCCACATCAGGGTCAGCCCTCTCAGGCACAGCACTCCAAGGAGGTGACTCACAGAGCAGCTGGGTTGCTCTGGTCTGGGGCTGGCTCTCCGTGAAGATTTAAATCTCACTCCAGGGCAATAAGGTCAGAGGAAATGCTGCCATGAGAGCATGAGGGTGTGGGTGCAGAGGGAGATGAAGACTGACTCGCTGCTTGCTGCTGACTGGCTTGCCAGGATAAGGAAGTGCTTGCACCAGGCATTTTGGGTAAGGCACAAAGAGCAGTGAAACATGACCCGTTTCAGGAGCCTGGGTGTGAACTTGGCACCTGAGTCGAAGGTGCAGCACAGGATAAAATCTCATCACTGTGGTCCTTGGGTCCCTTCAGTCCCCCTCGCCATTATGAGTGTTAGAAGTATATCTGTGCTGCTGTGAGGACACAGTGAGTGCTGGTTTCAATGCGCAGGAGTGACAGCACACTTCAAGCTGTATTAATCCAGTCTGTGAACCCAGCTCGAAGCTCAGCCAGGTGCTGATGTTCTGACAGCCTATAATTTACCTCCTTCACAGAGGCAGGAGAAATGAGCCATTGCACCAGCCTAGTGATAGGCAAGTGCAATGCTTGGTGTTAATTCTTCATTTATCATCTGAAAGGACATCACTATTGTGATGGCTTAACAGTGAGACATTTACATGCGTTGGCTGATGTTCTCTGTTTTCCTTTAGATAGCAGTGTGGTCATGGTTATACTCTCCATCCTGGGATTCATGCTGTCTGTTGCTATGATTGCACTGGTCGTAGTATTTTGGGAAAACAGGTAATCTCTTTGTATCAGAAAAGATGTTGGAACCCAATCCTGTTCTGACAGTCTTCTTGCTTTCCCTGTTATACTTGTGAACTATTCTCTCTCTCTCTCTGGAACTCTGTATCAAGCTGATGGCAAGCAATACAAGAAACAGTGTTGGCAGGCAGAAGATGACCTTCCACTTGGACCAGATTTCAGTCTAGAACTCAAAACACTGGGACCTTTGGTGCCAAAGTCACCACAAAACACTTACAGATTTAGTGTCTCACTGGAGGAAAATTTGACTCACAAACTTCAAGCAAAATCCAGAAAAGAAAGGAACCTGCAGGTTTTAGTAAACTCCTAAGTGTGGAAACAGCATGCCAGGGTGATGACCTCTCCCTTTGACAGGCTGAGTTAGTGGGAGCAGTGCTTTCAGAAGCAGCAGGGGGGCAACGGGCTTGATGATGTCAGACACCAGCCTGGCCAAATCCTCTTCCAGACAGCCATGAGGCAAGATCAGGCAGAAGTGGGACTAAGGATATGTTCCTCACCCAAGCAGTCCTTGGTCTGCATTAGGGTTTTTTCATATATCTGCTACACAGCAGTAAATGGATAACTGTAAATATGTAAATATGTAAATATGTTTTTAATGACATGGCTCACTAGAGCTGACAAGTTTAAGAAAATTAACAGTATGTAGATAATGTTACGAAACTAGAATCTGGAGGGAAAAAAAATCCAAGTTAAATTGCAGAAGATTAAGAACTCTCTGCAAGATGGAAAGCCCAGGACTTTTCAGTGACATTCAGAGCAGTCTGTCCATGACACCCAGATCAAGAGAGACAACTCTGTGTGAGCTGCATTTTGTGACAGCACTTGGGCTGTGCTGATTCCAGGGTAACACATGGGGATTACCTGGCAGTATTAAACATGGGGATTACCTGGCCAGTGCTAGTTGGCCTCAGCCATACCATGCTACAAACAATTCTAATAATTAAACATTTTAGAACACTAGAGTTACCTGCCCTGATGCTACTTTGTTCGCTAGTACAAGAGGTAGCTTGAGATTTCTCGTTCTTGGGTTTTACTGTTACTGGGCTCTTGCAGTTCTCTAACTGCTGCAAATTTTGCTTATATAAAACTGCAGCAAAAACAGGTGAGACTTTTTGATCCCAGATATTTAAATTTTAAAAAGAAGAGGGTTTTATACATGTGCATATATACAGTAACACAGATACACAAGTAAAATTAAATATATATTAATATGCATGTATAATTATAACGTTACAATGATTTAATATCAGTTGGACAACATTTTCTACATGCATCATAGCTAAGAGTATCAAGCAGCACAACAAGAGAAATTTGCTAGTCAAGGCAGTTAAAATGAGACCTGTTGAACAAGGCTACAGGACAGATGTCTGTAGCTCAAATTGGATAATGCCAGCCAGCACATAGGTTTTGTGAGAACTAGTACAAATTATGAAGTATGAACCTCTGATACCTCAACACAGCCCTCTTATGCTGATTTTTGTCTACTTTTGCTGTTTCAGGATCAAGCCTGCTGTATGGCCAAACCTTCCTGACCATAAAAAAACACTGGAGCAGCTATGCAAGAAGCCAAAAAACGTATGTTCTTCCACTGTTCTTTCCACCTGAGTATAGACTCTTAGGGACAAAACTAATGCTCATGAGAGACAATATGTACATTTTCTGCATGAAATAGGACATCCTTCAGAAATTACCTCTACATTTCACTGAAGAGAGCCGACATTTGCTCATTCAGATGTCAGTGAAGGTCATGGAAGTAACACACAATTGACCTAGTGCCTGAGGTTTGACTTGTGCAAAGTAACTACAGAGGTTTTGGGAAATTATCTGTGAAGAAAGGGTGAAGGAATTGTTTATAGAAGAAAAGGAAGCTTGGAGCAGGAAATGCTACTTACAATCTTCCAGTACCTAAGGTGTATGTAGAGAGATGGGGAAAGTGCTCTCACCACAAGGCTGGTGGTGACACGACCAGAGACAGCAAGCATGTATTGCTTTAGGGCAAACTTCTTCCAGGTATAAGGAAAGAATCTTTCATGTGAAAATAATTTAAAACTGTGTAGCCTGCCCAAAGACAAGGTGGGTTCTCCTTTGGAAATATGTTTAAGTCTTGGCTTGATAGGACTCTGAATAGCCTAGTCCAGGTCCTGTTTCTGGCAGAAGGTTGGACTCCACAGCTTCTTACCAGCCAAGATGCTTTGGTGATTCTACAAAACTGTGATCATGGGGCTGGATGGGGACCTTTTGCAAACATCCCTGGTGATGTCCATGTACCCTGACATGCTCAGCAGCATTGTTCATACATCATGCAGTATATGAACTGCTTTGCCTGTTAAAAGTCAGATGGACAAGTAAGTCATTAATGCTGTTTACACCAGGTACAATATTAGCATGTTCTTAATTTCCTAGGAGGCCTAACACAGCTCTCCCAGCCCCTGTGCTCCCCAGTTCAGAGATTCCTAACGTGTTTCAGGAAGTTGTGGCAAATTTTTACTTCCCTCACTGCTAAATTAGGAAGGTAAAACTGAAAGAAACCACCTGGGTGGGCACACTCTTCCTGTGAAATGGCAGGCATCAGATTAATGTCTCAGAAACCTCTCTGAAACAGTGCATAGAGCAGAAAACACTCTCCAGGGGTACTACCCAGAGGGGGACACAGGATAAGTGAAGTAAATAGGGAAAAGGGTTTTCAGCCATGTGGTTTATTCTGTGCTAACCTATTGTTCAACCTGCTCAGGGTTACACCTAGAGTTAAAGTAATAATAAATACCCTTCTAAAACCAAATAAGTTATCAAAGTATATTTTCTTTTCTACCACCCACTGTTGACTAACTGTGCTGTTCCCTTTGCCACACAGAATTTTGATACAAGCTTTAACCCAGAGAGTTTTGGTTATGTTCATATCCATAAAGTGGATGGGCTTTGGGCAAAAGCTGAACTGGAAAATTTTCTGCAGTCATCAACTGCTCCAGAGACAAGCCTTCCAGAAAAATTCAGGAGTGGATCAGACCTGAAGATGATCCCTGCAATGGCAGACAAAACCAACCTAAACCTGCCAGTGTCTTATGAAGCCCTGCACAGGCTCCTGGGCACCAGCCAGCGTGCAGCCACCGAGGGCAGCTGCAGCTGCAGCACCTATGAGATTTGCCACAGCAACAGGGTGCCCCAGCACAACGATGGTTTCAGCCTTTCCTCCACTTGTCCACTGGATCCTTCTGGCCAGCCCCATCCAGACCCCCTAAATGATGACACTGTATCCCAGATGCTGCCTAACAGTGACATGAGATCACCAAACAATGAGGAAGCCTATGTCACAATGTCCAGCTTCTACAAAATTCAGTAAATCTCACAAGAATTACAGCCTGCATTTTTTTCTCTAGCACAAGCAGGATACTGAAGCTTTCTGGCTTTGTTTTCCTATATCTTGTGAGTTTCCACCTCCCTCATGCACTCTGCTCACAGTGCAATGCTATAGCTGCAGGGAAGTGTGATCTCCTGCATTCCAGTGAGGAGTAGCCTATCTCAGCATTCAGTATGCTGCTAGCAGTCTTCACTGCAGCATAAATTAAATTTAATTCAACCTGGTTTTGATCTTCAAATCTGATTAATCCAGAGCAGTGACAGTGCAGTCCCAGCTGAGGTTCACACCACGTTTCATAGAAATTAATGAACTCTTTTGTTACTATCTTGGTTACAGAGCTAAGCTCTTATTAATGCCTTAGCAAGAAATATGGCAACAAATTCCTTTTAAATAGAAGCCCATCTCTTTTAAATACTGGTGGGTCAAGAGTAACTCTCCCCCTAGTCAGTCAAAGACAAAAAGACAGTAAATTGTAGTTGCTATCAAGTATTGGGTGCCTAGGATTCAGGAGCTTAAACACCACAATGAGAGTTAGCTGCCCAGTAAAAATGTTACATGGGCCCACCTGAGGGAGGTGTTTCCTGGGATGGATTTAGTTTTTGGTTTGGGGTTTTTTTTATGGGGTTGGTTTTTTTTTTTTTGAGAATGCAAATTAAGATAAAGCAAGCCCTAAGTGCCACTACTTTTTGCTATTGGCAAAGATCTGCCCTTAAGCCAATTACAGAATCCAAAGGTACTTCTGCTAATACTTTTGAGGTCTTCAACATTTCATGTACCAACTATGTGAAGCAAAGTCCTTCCTCTTCCTAGAAGCTGAATTAGGTTTGTAAATTGCATGGTGCTGCCCTTTTCTGCAGCTCTTATGAAATTATTAGTGTAGCATAAGTGCTTTCCATTTCAGAGGCTGAGCTGACCATGTTTGTGTACTAGCATTACTCCCAATGGCAGTGACTGCACACAAATACTATGAATTTGGACAGGCAGTGTTCTCATGCAACATCCAACAGAGGAAGATGGATAGAATGTCGTGGATCCTTGCCAGTGATCACAAGACCTAATTTGGTTTTTTTAAATCACTTATAATTTGCCAGGAGTTGTTTTTTTTTTTTGTTTGCTGGTATTCTTTTTTCTTCTTCTTACTATTTTTTTTTAAGTTTGGTTTTTTGTTTGGGTTTTTTTTTAAAAAAGTTTTTAGAAATTTATTTGCATTGTGACTTCTTTCTTTATTGTATTACTTTTTTTTTTTTTTACATTATTTTTTTACTTTATGGCTGAGCCACTTCACAGTCCTTGGTTGCTGCACATTCTGGAGCACACACTTGGAGATAAAGCTGCTACAGCCACACGGTTGCATGACAGTAAAATGGTGTGGCCATGGGGCATCCAAGCTGCTTTCTTGCATTCCAGACTTGGGGTTCACTCATTGTGCAGCATTGGTTCCTCTAGCTCTTAAAAATTCTCCTTTACCTAGTTACATTCACATTCCCAGAGTCTAAGGGTGAAAAGAGTCCTCTCTTATCCTCAGAGGATGAGATGCTCAGATTTGTTCTGACTTCTAATGGCCACAGAGATGTTGCAAAACCTCAGCTGCTTCTATCTGCTTCTGCTGAGACAGGTTTGTGCCAGGAGACCAGCAGAATGAATCAGATCACTGAAAATCTCTTGTGGCCTTGTTTCAGGAATATATGGCAGAGTGGGGCTTGCATTAAACTCATTTGTTTGAATCAGAATTGGATGCTGCAGGAGACAGTACAAACCAGACAGCAATTCTGGACCACATCAAGCCAAAACCAGCCTTCCCAAGACAGCACTCCACCTCCTCCACCTCCACCCAGCGCCGGGGAAACTTTCGAGTGGGGAGAACCTAACAGCTGGTGTGTGCAAAGGGGCCTCAGAATTGCCTCAAGGCATTCCAGTGGCATTATACAGAACGGTTTTCATTGCTGTTTACTGCCGAAAGAAGCATTAATTGATGCGGAAGAAAAAGATCAAAGCCCTGAGCATTCATTTGCTTTATAGTGCTTGTATTTCCTTTCAAAAAGAGCTGCTGATAATGCTTATACTGTGAGAACTTGCACAGTGTGACTGTAGATACAGACAGACTATACTGGCACAATACTTTTCTTCCAGTGACACAGTGACAAACAAAAAGGGGATAAAAGAAGAAGCAAAAGTACATCAGGAAAATCTTCTGCTGTATGTGCTATGCTTCCTTCAATTTTTGTAATTCTGTAACACATTTGTTTGATGTATGCAGACGTAACCACTTTCAGCTTTGTTTTAGAAAAGAAAAAAATAAAGCCAAATATGCACCAAAGCCAGAAACACCACAAGCATTTCCTGTCTATGACCAAGTTATATTTAGTCCATATATGAGGATACAGCCATGGCTATATCTGGACAATCTGTCAAGTAGTTTCCTTATTCTACATGACAGTTTCTCCAGAGCTGTCTACAAATTGCCATTTGCCTCAGTAACTACACAGGAGTATTTCTCAGCTTTCTTATACTCCATGCACTTCCTTTAGTTCAGCATAACTTTCCTTCTCCCCCTTCTTTCTCCAGTGCTCCTACTCAGCTGCACACCCAGACCCAGCTTGCTGACACTGGTTTCTCTGTAGCTGCTTTATGACACAGTGCCTGGAGCTGCCTTGTTCCCTCTGGGCTCCGGCCCCTCTCCTGCAGTTGTGGTGCCACACAGATGCCCTCCCTCCCATCTTTGCACTCTCCTGCACTGTGCAAATGTCTCTTAGCTGTACACAAATAAACTTAAGAGTATTGTCAGTTACAACAGTGAGTCACGTTCTAATTCTAATGATGCTGAAAAACGCTAATTACATCTCAAGGCAATAGTCATCCCTGACTTAAAGTGTTGGTTTGTTACCACATCTCCTCCCCTTGTGCACATTAGAAAGGCTGAAATAATACATACAAATACTGTGTGTGTCAGTGGGGCAGCAGGTGACCAGCTAAGTGTGGGGAGGCAGGAGGACTGCTTCTGGTAGAGGAATAGCTAAATGCCTGTGATGTGAAGTCAGCTATGAAATAAATGTTGAAAGGGTGGCCTGACAAGCTCTGCTGCAGGGACATGTGGCTGAATCCAGGGCAATTTTTGGCAGGCAGAAGCTGACTATGAAACCATCTCTTCTGGCAGCAAGAGACATGGTGATTCTGCAGAGCAGTACAGCCCCTTCTCAGCTTCTTAGCAGTAGTGTTTATTGATTTGAAGGCCTGTATTTGTACAGCAATACAGCAGTGCTGCAGCCTGGGGGGAGAAGCAGTTGGATTTTAGTCAATACACTTTTAAATCAAGCTAGTTATCTCTGTGGTTGTGGGGTTTCTGAAGCTATCATTTAAAAACTGATAAAATGTGATATAAAGAAGACTTACCACCTCTGTGAAGAATTATTGTAGAGTCAAACACCTCTTATTACTGTGATCATGAAGCCACCCAAATTAACACTCCTGTGTGTCACAGAGCACTGGCAAAACAAATCTAAAGTATAGGCACACAGGAAAACAACTGATAACTCCAGAAAATGCAATTGCTAAATTATACCGACTGTTTCATCCCTTGCTCACGCGGCAGCTCCATGTTTCAGTCAGGACGGCTTTTCCTTGGCTTCTAAGCGCCACCTGCTGAAACACCAAGCCACGTGTCAAATCCCAGCACTTGGGCATTTGCTGGTGCCATCGCATCCTGCAGCCCCAAAAGCGTTGCTTAGATGGGACCTGCGGGTAAAATCAAGCTCACAGCAAACTAAGCAGTATTTCACTTATTTGTAGTCTATGGCCCTAAAGAAGTTTGGGCAAATAAAAGCAAAAGACAGAGTTTCCAGGATTTACTCATCCTTAAAATGAAGTAGGCATCAGTGTCCACAGAAGCACTAATTCCATAGCAGTAATTCAGAAGTTGTCTTTTGTAACCTAAGAATGATAAAAAGCAGTGTTTACAAATGGCTATATACTGTGGCTCAACAGACTCCATATTTTGCAAATGCTTCTTTTGCATTTTCCAGGGAAGTCTGATTTTTACATCAGACTCTCCTGACCTGATATTAGGATGTAGGATGTATTGCTGCAGCAAGCTCCAGCACAGAATCTAGTTGAATGACACTAAGGCTAATGGACTGAGATTCTTTCATTGGGAAACAGAGCTGCTGCTATGGGCTCAAACTAAAAAAATCTGGTTATTGTTAAATAACAGCATAACTTACATGTCACAGTGAAATTAGATTAATCCAACATCAGAACCATCACCGAATTAATGTAAAAAGCCCCAAAGGCTTGTCAAACAACAGAGAAAATGAGACACAAAGCAGAAATGCATTGGTGAAAATGTCTAAAGGAATAAATCTATGCCACAAAGTTGGAGATTCTCTAACACAGTCTGGCAGTTGTTTTTAATTGTTTTTCCAGAAAATGTACATTAGATTAAAAAAAAAAATTAAAAAAAACCAAAAAACCAAAAAAAACAAAAAAACCAACTCCACCTTTTGAAAGTAAAAAAAAAATACTGCAGATTTTGGAAAAAATACCATGTTTTCAATGAAAAAAAAGGAACAGATTTATCTCAGGAAAATAAACACTTCTCACATTTAACCACAATCTCTGTTTTCCAGAGAAAAACACCTGATTCCACTTCCACAAAACCTTGGACTAAGGCTGGATCCTGTCCCCAGTCTCCAGCTGCAGCTCCTGTTGGGAGCAGTGCTGTGCTGGGGGGAAGCCTGGGTCCAGGTTTTTGTGGAGGTGGGGCTGCTGTACCTGGGGTGGCTGCACACCTCCAGGCACACAATTGGAAGAGGTGCTAGAGCCAAAACCAAGCTCCCTTTGAAACCATAGGGGTTTCAGACTCTGCTGAGGCACACCAGTATCTGCTGCAAATAGAGAGGCAATTTACAGACACCTGAGGACTTGGTGTTAAGCACAGACTAATGGGAATCCTTTCTGCTCACCCTACAGGAGAGGAAAGCTGAAGAAACAGAGTGAACTGTAATCACAGGGGCATAGACAGTAGGCAGCTGCTGCAGTGCCAAGTTGCTCTTGATATTACCTGTTTTACTGGGAAATATCAGTGTGCTGCTGTTGTTGCTGCTGCTGCTGCTGGTCTCAGTGTGGAGGATAGGAGGAGCAAGCCAAAAATCAGCAAAATCCCTGGTCTTGCTCCTTCTGTGCAGTGACAGCTGTGGGATGGCAAAGCCGTGCTCTGCCCACACAGCTGCAGAGGTTTGAGGCAGCACTGTGTGCAAAGAATTACATAAAGGCAAGTTGGCTTTTACACAGTAATGTGCACAGGTGGTTTCATCTGCAGAACTTCTGCTGCTGCCATCTGCCTCTGCCAAGATAGCTTTGTGTCATGAAAGCAGCAGAATGAATCAGATCACTGAAAATCTCTTGTGGTCTGTTTTCAAGGATATATGGCAGAGGGGCTTGCAATAAACTCAAGTGCTTGAATCAGAATTCTGTTCACCCTGAGACAGTATAAAACAAAAAACATTTCTTTATCCATCAAGCCAAAAATTTCCTCTCCCAAACAGAAACATGAAGCCACAAAGCCACAAAGAGAGGTCAGAATGAAAATGTGGTTAAGGAGGCTGCAGGTGTTTCCCAGAGGAACACACCAGAAAAAAAGGCTGTCCCACACCTCTTTTTCCCCATACCTTGTGCTTCTTTTGGGGTAGTGGGGTGGTGTCACTGAGGTGCTGTGATGGCTCATGCAGAGGCAGGAAGAGGGGGCACAGTTCTGGAGGAATTATAAGGGAGTCTTTTCACTCTTTCCTGCAGGACTTTACCGCCATTTTTAGAGCAAACTTCAGTGCTGGTCACTGGAGAGAGCAGACCTTATTCCTGACAAGACTGCCACACATCAGGCTGGAATTCAAGGTGCAGGCAAAACCTCCACCTCTGGGACTGCCCCCCAGCCCTGCAGACTCAGATGTTCCTGTGGTTTGTGCCATCCTGTTCAGCATCTGTTGCACAATCAGAATGAAGAAATGGTGCTTTGAACGTGAAGCACCAACCAAGATCTCCAATCTTGATGCTAGCACCAGATACAATGGTGTGCATTGCCACCTATCTCCCAAAATCTGCTGTGTGTGCTGTGGAGCCACAGGCTGGCAGGACAGCATCACCAGTTATCTCCTGCATCTGCTGGTTGTGTAACCACCACACTGCAGCTGCAGCTGAACAGGGGCCTTTCAGCCCCATTTTTAGGTCTCCCACATCACAGAGAGGGAGAGTGAAGTGCTGAAGGGAGGCTCTGGGTACTTGCTGTTAGTTTTGAAAACTGCTCTTGTCTGGTTCAAATCCCTTTAACTTTCCTTTAATGTGTGCTTCCTCTGTATGTCCAGTGTGTGTGTGTCCAGTTTGCATGTTCTCCAGCAGATATTTTACTATCTGGCAGCTAATGCCTGTCTTCGTTCCATTTATTTGCATTCATATTAATCAAATTACATTTCATACAAATTCCAGTTTGAGTTCTACAGCGTCTGATAGCTAGTGAAAAACCATGGTTTTTGTTTCCCAGATTATTTATACTTTCCTGAAAGCAGCTTTTCTGAAGTTCCTAGTTGTTATTCAGACTGCTCCAAGAACAACTCTGTTCCCAAAGAAGTGAAAGGAAACTACCTCTGACTTCAAAAGCACCTGGAACAAGCTCTTGGAAACATGGCTCTGTACAAATGCTGAAATTACTCAGTTGGGAGCCATGTTCTCAGGAAACATATCCAGTGAGCAATGAGGTCCATGCACAGGTAGACCTGAGCTGGGAGCTGTTCTAAGAGCACCAGGTATACACCACCAGGGTGAGGGGGTTTAAGCCCTGGATCACATCCTTCAAGTCCTCACACAAACCCCATTAGTCCAGCTCAGCCTGAAGCACAGAATTTTCCCCATTTCCCACAGGCTCAGCTAAGGCTCCCAGAAGCCAGGGACAAAACTCCTGCTGGTTTCAAAAATGCACATTTGCTTTCAGTACCAATCCTCCCTTCTGGAAATGTATATTGGTTTGGGATTAAATAAAATTGGAAGGTTATTAGTACCAAAGACAAACTGGCTGCAGTTATTCAGATTAAAACTTCCACTTCACTTGAACAAGTATCAGCCTGTCAGATCACTGCAGAGTGTGAAGACATGAGATAGCAAATCAAAATGAAATTTTTCTTTCATTTTGTGATTCCCACAGTCCATTCACATTACTTTCTGTTTGAAAGAGAATAAAGATGGCATGACACCGTGTTGTGAAATCAATTAATGAAAGAGAAGTGCATGGATTCTCTTCAAGCTGCTAGACCATGTACAGCCTCTATGTGATAGTAAGTTTGTTTTTCATTCATACTGGCACTTCAGTAGCATTGCAGTGAGTAAAGCCTCCTCTTATGATGGCTGGCAATCATAAAGAGAGTTTCTCCACTGGTTTCCAGTGTCAGCTAGGATGCAAGTTTCCAGAGTCTTACCGGTCAAGAAAATAATAGAGTTTGCACAGCCTTCACTAAGGAATTGCAAGCAGCTATTGCTCATACTGAGATCATTGTTGACAAGAAAAAACCAGGATTTGCAGAGGATCAGTGCAGCAAGCTCTCAAGACTTCAGTGTTTGAAATGTTAGCAACTCAGGCTAGGAGTTGCAACTTCATCAGAAAAGCTGTTTGAAGTCCATTCTATAACGCTGCACTGCTTTTAGCTGGCTGCCAGCCTGAAATGCAGCAAATGCTGCCATGCACTAGCCATTTAGTCTTTGCTATAGCAGCAGCTTCTCAGTCTGGGAAAGAAGCAAAATTATGAGAAAGGAGCAGAAAGTAGGAGAAAAAACAAAAAGGTATCAAAGCAGAAAAAATTATATACCACACACTCACACAATAGTATTTTTCTGGATTTTTTTTTTAGTTTTCTTTGTGTACCATTTCTCCCCATCTGTATGGACAAAGGACAAAAGATGAACAGAGACAGTCTCATTTGTATGACAAGAAGGGTAGGTTCCCAATCTTTATTAAGAAGGTAAGAAAGCTATGAGTTCTTCATTTCCAAGGGAGTTCCACAAGTGATTCCTTGGTCATAAACCACTGCAAATACAAACAAACAGAAAACAACTTTCAGTGTAGGTATGTACAGGCAACAGCTACCAGGTCAGCAAACATTCCAGGAACAGAGAGGGAAAACTACTGAAACACATGTATCCCCTTTGAAGAAAAATACAAGTAAAATGATTTCACAGTATGGAAAGTAAGGAATTAAAGCAGGAGGATGGGAGTGAGAATCTCTAAGAAGCTGCACAAGGGGTTGAAACATGGTATACACAGGAAAGTTGCCTGTATGTTTAGTTGAGAACCAAGGAAAAAACAGGGCTTTAAAAAGCATTTTGCATTTATCCTGGTCTATGTCTCCCCTTCTTCAATTACCCTTCCAGCCTCCCAGGGCTGGGAACTCCCATGTTCCCAGCAGCAAGATCAGTGTGACTGCTGGGGCTTAGGGTTTGCCCCGAGCTGCCACAACAAGCCCGGATAAGACATCCCATAAGGAACAGCTTCTCCTGGTGTCTCAGGCAGATTTCAGCTCTACGGGACTTGAATGCAGGAAAGCCTGGAGTCTAGGCCATCAGCTCTTGTGATTTCTGCTCAGCTTGCAAAGTACCTTCTTGGCCAGCAGAGAGAAGAGAATAGAGAAAGCTGCATGGAGGTTCCACAGACACTTTATTTCTTCCACGAAAGAGTCCAGGCAGCAGTCCAAATACATAAGGTACTGAGGGGGCTTTTTTCTTTTTCTAACACTAAGGGTAGGGGAGTAGATATAGGGATAGGGGTTTTTTGCAAGGGTTAAAGGGAGGGAACAATAGGGTTTTTCAGGAGGGATAAAAACATCTGAACTAAAGATTACTTTGTGACTAGACTAAGTCTGGCCTATGACTTGACTGAAGCAGCAGAATGCTGCTTGGTTTTCTGTTTCATCAGCTATCATGTGATAGGACGGTCTTTTCTTTGCCCTGTGGGTGCTCAGCTATGCCTGCCTCTCCAAGCAGAGCTGCTCTGGTTTTGAGGAAGTTTTGTATTGGACTCAGGAGAATTTTTGCTGGTGTTTGTGGAAGTAGTATTTGCAGTGCCTAGGTATGGTTTTATGTTTTACCCTGGGAACCATCTTGGACCAGGTGGCAGAGATACACAGGCATATCCCCATCTCCAGGTAATTAATTAGAAAGGCCCAGAGATTTGGTGTGTTTCTGGGTCTTTCACCAGCACTGGTGGTTTTTCAGTGAGCTTGGCTTGGGTTGAATTTGCGAAGTGGCTGAGAATTGGGGGATTAGGTTCTGATGCTGTACAATTTAGGAAATTGATGACATAGAGCTTTGCAGAGTCTTTCAACTGGAGATAACATTTCTGTGTCTCTCAGCTGCTGGTTGAGAACTCTTTTGAGGGTTTGATGGGTTCTCTCTACAATGGATTGTCCTGTGGGGTTTGCAGCAATGCCTTTAATGTGTCAAATTCCTCACTCGCTTTGAAACTTTTTTAGTTTGTGAGATTTGTAGGCAGGCCCATTTTCGGTCTTGATCTTTTTTGGGACTCTTAGAGTAGTGAATGCAAGAGGAAAATTATTAATAGCTGATGCAAACACTGCTCCAGAAAAAGTGTCAACTGACACATGCACGTATTTTGACTTCCCAAAGGACAGAAAATGGGTCATGTCAGTCTGCCTCAGCTGGCAGCTGTTGAGACCTCTGGGACTAACCCCTGTACCCATAGAGGGTATCTGGTAATTTTGGCAGTTTGGGCATGTTGCAACAATGTCTTTTGGGCTCCTAATCTTTTGGGAGCTTCAATATCCTGATGAGGGCAGGTACATTTTGATGAAAAAATGCATGTGACAGCTTTGCCTGAGCAAAGATGTCAGGGATGTTTGCAGTTTCCACAGACATGGCCAGTGCTTTCCTGTTCCCTTCTGTGACAAAAGTGGGAAGGTCAGTGTGTGATCTCACATGCATAATATGGTAAGGCTGTTTTCTGTGGGAAATCAAGTGTGTCAATGCAGGAATCAATTGGCGTAATTTTGGATTGGAAACCTCCTTGAGGAGGGCATGCTCTGCTCTCATGGCTATACCAGCCACATAAGCTGAATCTGTAGCAGATTAAAGGGTTTGTCTTTGAATTTCTCAAAGGCTCTAACAACAGCTGCTCACTCAGCAATTTGTGGAAATCCCTCCACTATTTGGGGATGGGATGGTAGATGATTGCTTCTGGGAATGAGCTCCGAACAGGAGAGAGAACGTGAGCCACATACCAATGGTATATGGTGGGAGAGTTTTTGAATCCTTGAGGGAGGAAAAGCCAGTAGGATGATTTTCCAGGGAGGCCCTGTCAGGGTTTCTGCTCCTTCCATAGATCAGCAGCTGCTCCATCACACTAATGAGACCCACAAAGCCAAGAGATACTGCAGTGCTACAGGTGACAAGTCTATATGACCTTCTTGGGACAGACTTTCTTCCATTTATAACAGCCTGTCCAAGACCACCACACTTTCAGAATATTTTGGTTTCCTTCTCTTGCATCCTCTGCCAAACAGAGCTGTATCTAATATTGCAAGAGGAGCCAGAGAGACTTACTGCAGATGTCAGAAAAGAAAAGAGCAGCTCATGTCAGAAAAGAAAAGAAAAGAGCAGCTCATATCAGAAAAGAAAAGACATACCAGGAATGCAAAGAGAAAAAGGACAGATGTGTGGGGTGGCCAAATGCCAGATCTACTCTCTGATTATGCTCTGATTCCCTGGGGCTAAGCCTACTGGAGCATCTGCTAATTAATTCTTCAGATTGAATGTAATTGGCACAGTTACTGGAAACTGTTGTTATGGAACAGGAGAGTGTTGTTGTACATAGACTTAATCAGAGGAACCTATAAAAGGTGAAAGAAAAGTCTTACTTCTTTAATTGTATGATCAGAGGTTCCAAGCATTCTTCATCATGAGGATAAAGTACACATCTGTGTCAATTGAAGCGCTTACTCCAGCATAGTAGTTCATGAACTCATCTGTTGTGACCTGAGACAGAGAAATTAAAAATAGGAAAATGAACCTTTGGTTTTATTTAATGCTGTAAGTCAAAGCCACATATTGAGAAGAACTCTTAATGAAACTGAACATCTGCTATTTCATGTTGTTGCTAACAGAAAGGAATCCAACTTAAAATTTGCTTAATTCCACTTTGCTAGAAACAAGAGCTCTTGTCCTCAATAAGACTTGGATGGAGATGAAATGTAAAGTTTAACTAACCTTACCAGGAAATGAAGTTAAAATCATTGCTACCTAAGAAGACAAAAATTTTGATGTACTTTTTTCCAGGGGTGCTATAATCTGGTTCTTTGCATAATTATTAATAAAGTGGATGGTGTTTCTGATGCAATTCAGAGACAGCTGGGTACTTTATACCCACCCATTGCTGTAAACAAGTCTCCCTTAATGAAGGTTTGAGGTTTAAAAATTACCATTAAAAACTAAATAATCAAATTAGCAAAGAGAAAAACTGTGCATGTCTCTTGTGATGCCTTAACTCTTGAATTGTGTAAATCATTCTTTGAATAAACATCACATAGAAAAATAGAAAACAACGTTTAAAAGATATTTAGCTATGACAGAGTGTCCAAAGGAGGACAGTGAGGATGGTGAAGGGTCAGGAGGAGAAGCCCTGTGAGGAGTGGCTGAGACTGAGGGGACCCCTCATTGCAGTTACAGCTGCCTCATGAGGGGCAGAGGAGGGGCTGACACTGATCTCTGCTCTGTGGTGACAGGGACAGGATCCAAGGGAATGGCCTGGAGTTGTGTCAGGGGAGGTTTAGGTTGGATATCAGGAGAAGGTTCTTCCCCAGAGGGTGTTTGGGCACTGGAACAGGCTCCCCAGGGCAGTGGTCACAGCACCAGCCTGACAAAGCTCAAGAAGCATTTGGACAATGCTCTCAGGCACATGGTGTGACTCTTGGGGTGTGCTGTGCAGAGTTGGACTCAATGATCCTGATGGGTTCCTTCTAACACAGCATATTCTGTGATACCATGATATCTGCTCTGATTCCATTGTGTGTTTGAGAACTTAGCAAAACATGACAATAGGGAGAAGGGACCATTTCAGTCTGTTCTGCCATCACAAGCCTCACTAAAACTGCCTATTTCAGAGGCACCCAGCAAGACTATGGTGAAGAGGGCCTTTCTAACAAATGCTCAGCCTTAAGGCATTTCTGCTAAAAAACATTTTAGGTGTTCAGTATCATTAGTGTCTCCTGATCCAGGAAAGCCACAGTCTGTTCTCAGAGAGACAGTAATCAGTTGAGCTAGCATCAGGGTTGGATGCTCATCAAGAAGTGGATGCTCAGAGTAACCAGGCACTGAACTCATCAAGGATCTGTTTGGGAACTCATTTAATGTGTTCATGTATGACCTCAGCACAAAAAGCAGGAACATTTTGTTTGAAATTTGCTAGATGTCACCACTGCTGTGGAAGTGGAAGGAGATAGCTGGCTCTAAACTGGTATCTCTGAGGATGACACTGCAGCAGAAGGGATGAAATTCAGCTCTACTAAGAGCAAAGTCATGCCCACAGTAGATAAAGCCCATCACCTCTCTACAACTGAGAGCCTGAGTGATGGGAGCAAAGCAAGTAAAGGATTTGCGTGGGAATTAGAGAGGTAGGAGTTACCAGTGCAATGCAGCCTTGAAAACCCAGGTGTAGCCTGGAGTGTGGGAAGTGTTAAAAACATTCCACAAAGCACTGATAAAAACTTACAGCTTAGTTTGTTATTGTTAATTGCTCAGATTGAGAATATCACCACATGAACCACGGAGATACAGGATTGCTCTGAGCTGGTCAACAGATGTAAATTTAGACAGTTCAAAGAAGTTTGCAGACACATAACAAGGGGAAAGAGAGTGTTCTTGGCTCAGAGATGGCTGCAAAGCAGATATATAAGAAATCCATTACAAAAGGTCCCCAGGCTTTGCACCTGAACCAGAGAGTTGACCCAGAGTGCAGGAAGGGCTTCCAGCTCTGTCTCAGCTCATGTCTTGTGAGGGTACTTGCCCGTGGCAGTAGCCCCAGCCCCATTCTCCCTCCAGCCTTCTGTACATAGATCTGTCTCTATTACAAACTGATTTCCAAGTCAAGTGTCTCAGTAGTTACACTGGAGAAGAATTAACTGTAAAGTATTTAACAAAGCAGGGAACCTGCTTTTGAACTGGATCCTAGTATTTATTCTCCTGAGAACTGAAAAATCCCCGAATTTATGTGGATCTTGAAAGTAAGCAATTTTGTGGGGTAGTCTGAAGATTTACTTGGTGTAATCTGTGAATTTGATTATTAAGGCTACAGGCCTTAATCCAATCTCACAACCACCCTTGTGCCTCCTGCAGAGCCCCTTTGCCTCAGAATGTACAAGCCAGCTGCATCAGGAGTGCTGAGCACACGTTGTGCATCTACTTTGATTTTCCATACAAATGTGATGCAAATGGATGTTTGGTTCTGCAATTACTCCCACGCTTAGTAACCTAAGTCAAATTCTGAGTCAGATGGTGATTTCATGGCCTGCAATTAGATGCTTCACTTACCTTCCCATCTCTGTCATAGGGTGACTCAAAATTGTCCAGAAAGGCTCTAAAGACTTGGTCTTCTGTCCAGTCTCCGTTTAAATACTTGGGGTGACGTCGTCCACTGTACACTCCGCGTAAGTCGTCGACTGTTATGACACCATCTCCAGTCTTGTCTAACTTCTGAAATGCCTTCAGGACAACTTCTTTTCTTGCATTGGACATGGGAGGCTGTAAAGAAATATTAAAAGAGTAATTTTATTTTTGCCAACTTCCTGCCCAGTTCCAAATTGAAGTACTTGCTGTTGCTAGCAGCAAAACTTTCAAGGTAGATGGGACAATATACTGGTGATAGTCTACACTGTCCATGAGCTAGAAAGGGCAATGTATCCTCAAAAGAGCAAAATGATTAAGACTATTCAGTGTCTACCCATACAATAACAAATGGACAATAAGAGAGAAAAATGCTACCTATAGCACTTTTCTGATATGCCCATTTTAAATAATTCCAACAAGAAATTACTAATTACCCAAAGTACTAATATTTTCTTTCTAAATTGTTTAGGCTTCAGCAGAGCAAAGATACTTAAGACAAAATCAATCACTGTGGTGGTTTAGAAAAAGTGTCCCCTGTTATAAAGAGATGCATCATAAAATGCCCAACAAAGAAGGGAGATTGATAGGCTGAACCTAGTACAGGTACCCAGACTGCAGCACAGGAATTTCGGTATCTAAGTCAAGACCATAATTAATGGGAAAAAAAAATCACAGCTATTTATTTGCAAATATTCTATTCTATTTTGTTCCATTTAATGCAATCGCATCATAAATTCCCAGACTTACTCTCAGTGTCACAATAAATTCATCAAAATCAATTTTTCCACTGCCATCTTTATCAAATAGCCGGAAAACCTCTTTTGCTTCTTCCTCATCAATCGTCACAGAGTAAATTTGTAGTCCTCTCAGAAACTCTTTGAAATCAAGGGTTCTTGTGCTGTTATTATCAATAATCCTAAATACTCTGTGGAAAACATGAAACATAAGGAAAATGCATAGGAAAACCTGGTTTAACACAGTACTGGAGCAGAGAGTCACCTTACAATGAGACAACATTTTCTCCTTCTTCTGTATTCTGAGGTAAAAAAAAAAAAACAAACCAAAACCAAAACCAAAACCAAAACAAACCAAACCAAAACAAAACAAAAACAAAAAACAAAAACAAAAAAACAAAAAAACAAAAAAAAAAAAAAAAAAAAAAAAAGAGAAGAAAATGGAAAAAAAATCCAACCAAGAAATAAATTCCCTACACTTGGCAGTAGAGATTACTTGTTTAGATTGGGTGCATGAATTGTATAAATTTGAAGTTAAACAAGGGAAAGGCTGATAGTATTCCTGTTCATTACAGCCCTCTGACCTCTGCAAATTGCACATTTAGATAAAGTTCCACATTTAGATGAAGTTCCAGTTGTTCACCATCTGGATCCATCTGTGGTTTATGGGGCTTGGGAGGGATCTCAGGGTGTGATGCAACACCCCTTTTCTAGGGATGGGATGGTTACAAAAAGATTTTAGGTGCTTCCCAAAAACTAGACAGCTAAGAGATCATTACTAAAAGTGCACCATACCCCAAAGAAAAGGAAGCTTAAAATCTCCAGTGCTGAAATGCTTAAGATAATTTTAAGAAGACACCAAGGAGAGATATATGGTTAATATTCCCTTCCTTTCTCTGGCAGGAGTTGTTCTGGGTCTCACAGAAGCACTTTCTCATGAGGGATTGATAGTTTTCAATCCTTCAAAGAGTGACCAGGTCAGTCCTGTGTCCTAAAGCACTTAAGGCCCAATGCCAGGCTTTGTGGGTTGTGGTGTTTGCACTGAAATGAGGAAACTCAAGTTTTGGTCCCTGTTTAGGGTGTGAATCTCTTGCAGCTAAAACTGTGAGACTGAATAATGGGTTTGACATCTTGCATACTCACCTTCCAAGTCCTTTGATGCCTGCAGATCCCTTTGCTAAACATTGGAGGCGAAGTTTTTCCAAAGGGTCAGTGGTTTTGGACAGGCTTGCTTTTGCTTTCCTCATCATTTCTTGATCATGCCTTGATGTTCCTGACATCTGGAAGACTAAAACACTGATGTGGCATGGATTCACATTCAGACATAGTGCTGAAACCTGCCTTAGCATACAAAGCATCCCAGATTTCTAGCTTGCAAGCTGCTGGTAGCAACTCTTTCATGACGGCCCATTTTGACCCTCTATTTCCTTGTCCCTATCTGTCTTCTATCAGAAAGTGAAATTGCCAATATAGGCCACTGACCATGAAAGAAGGGCTCAGCCAACCACTCTCTGATTAATCCAGATGCAGGCAGGAGACTGTGATAAGAATTTTCTGCATACAGTGTGAGAACATTGTGACAACTGGTGGGTGCACTCAGGAGTGTGTGGCTCCCAGCATCCTTGCCAAGCCTCTTCCATCTGCCAGGTTTGAAGCTATCATTTGACCACAGGAGCAAATGTTGCCCTGCCTGAACACCTTTCCTTTGATTCACTTTTGTTCCAGTGAGGTTCCGATTCTGCAGAGCAGAGATTTCTCCCATTGCATGTCTGAGCAACAGAGTCACCTACACGACACTTACTGCTTTTTAAACACAACTGCAGAACAAATTAATACATTAAACTTTCACAATATTTAGCACCCCAGGATTTCACATGCTGACAGCAAAGGCCTTCCAGCTTCCCACAGAGGAAGACAGTGGAATAAAAATAGGGAAAACCAGCTTGAGACTCTGCAGTGCTGCAACAGCACCACCAAGAGCAGCACACCCAAGCTGGCAGCAACCCACTCCCTCTCCTGCAGGGATTTTTTTCTAGTGCTAAGAAAAGTGGGACTGCACGTGCCCATGCTGGTATTTTAGAGCAATGAATCCTGGGCACATGCTCAGGGCCAAGACTGCTGTTCCATAGCCTGGCTGATGGGTCTGCAGCAGACCATGAAGACTCTCAAAATATTTTCCAGCCTTTCAAGCACCACAGGATCAGGGCACACAAGAGTCACAGAAGTTACAGCAGAGCTCCAGATTCAGAGGGCCACTGGTGCTCTGCTGAGGCAGTGCTGCGATGAGGAGATGAGGCTGAGCAGCCCTGTGAGGGACTGTCAGTGCACATGGCACTTCCAATCCCTGTTTCATCTTAACTACTCTGCTCCTGTTTACAGAGCATTAGCTATGGCTGCTGGTAATGTGCTGAATTTTATAACCACTTCAGATTACTCCAACTGGGCTTGGAAAAACAGAAAAGTAAAATGTTTTTGTACTCCCCAAATGGTTTCAATACTAGCTTACCGTAGAAGTCTAGAAAAGTAAAATATAGAGTATTTTGGCCTTTGCTTCAGACAGAGCAAGAAAAGTTCTTCTGGGAACTCATTAACCAGGAAGATCTCACAGCTGTGTGAGATCAGCAGCCAAAAATGTTCTCTGCAAAAAACGACCTGTCCTTAAGGGAAAATATTTAGCTGGAAAGCCTTTAAAATACAGTGAGATTGCATAAAGACAGTGCAAACTATATTTACATTATATAATAATGTACTATTGCTTATATATAATATACAGCAACTATACGTCTATATGCAGAGTAAGTGATGCAAGAGTATTGCTGTGCAGTGTGCTTCTCTCTATGCTGTTATGTCTTTATGGAGTTCTATAAATACTGAGACCAGTGAAGACATAATTCATCTCCACTGTGGACTGCAAAAACAACACAAACACAAACACCATGAAAAGAGTGTAGCATCTCCTTGCCTCAGGCTCAGTGGAGTAATTTCCAGAATACTGCAATGTGCATCAAATAATCATTGCTGTAAGACTCATGAATTGAAGCAAGGGTGGGATAATCTGATTTGTTATCTGTTATGATCTCTTGAACCTCAATAAAAGCCCCTGAAACTGACCAATCCTCTGTAATTTCTGCGGTAAAAATAAAGTTTGTTTCTACATCTGTAAGCATTTCTGCCTCAGAACTCACCATCTCTAGGCTAAGTTGTTCCAGTATTGAATAATTTTTCTTTTATATATATTATTTCTAGTCTGAATTTCCACCATATTAGATGCTGTTTTACTGTCTTTTACAAGATTAAAGACCTACCTATTAAAAATGTGTCCAGGCATAAGTACTTGAAACCCTTTTAAGCTCGCTCTGGCTTAATAATTAGGCATAGCTCAGGATACATAGCTCAGATACATAGCTCCTGGTACAACATTAATTCCTGGATGTCAGATAATTGTGCTGTTTCTCTTGAATTTTTCAATTTTTTCTGAGTATTCCTTCTGAAGTAGGTCCACTCCAGAGCACTCCAGTAATCTCACCAATGCACTGGGTAAAGATATTCCCACTTCTTTTCTCCCCAAGTATTATGGTTAAAAACACACAAAAGGCTCTTTGCAAATCTTTATTCTCTACAATGTTCACAAGCTAAATCACCAATATGTTTCTATACAAAATTCAGCTATTAAAGACTGTTTGTAAAGTAATTGCACTTTCACATCACACTAAAGCCTCTGAAGCAGACTTGGCTCCTGTGCCACATGGCAGTAAGTATTTGAGAACCTTTTTTATGCAAGCAGAAAATACAGAAATCCATTAAATATAAAATCTGCTACATGCAAGCCTAGCCCATAGTGACACTTATACCACTTTCCTATTTCTGTTGGCTGCAGGCTTAAGTTAGAGGTAAACCCTTCCTAGGCTGTATTGTAAGAAATGAGAGTCCAAATCAGTGCAAGAAAGGAGGAATCACAGTAATTCACATGATCTTTCCTCCCCTATCATTTTGTTCCTGCTCCTTTTTGGATAATGCGAAGTTATTAAAGATGCAGTCAGAGTTTGTTGAATATAACAGTTCACTGCGTAGTGTACAAATGTATTGCTTCTTAATACCATCAATAAAACAAGAACAGGTCATAACTGTAATTCCACAAGGTTTTAATTTGTGTATCTCATCCAAGATTATCAGATGTCTCCCTCAGTGAAATTAACCAGCAGTGTTTATTTTAACTTTGAATCCTAGAGTGTTTTGTTTTGTTTTAACAGCCTAGGCTATGAACAATTACAATACCCCATGCTGTCAGCACTGTTTGTTTCTATAGGTGATGTTGTGTTGTGCAGGCCAAACAGAAATGATTGCATTTATTCCTAGCAAATACAAAGCCTTTAATTTTAGGTTGGATTTTTCCAGAAGACTCTTGGCTGTTCAGAAACCAGATCCCTTTACAGTCCTCTATGACTGAGGATTAAACCTGGAAAGAGTCAGATTCAGTCTAAGCTGTGCAATATTTGTTTAGATATTACCCTTCAGCTGAGCCCAAGAGTCTCCAATGAAAATCCTAAAAACTACTACAGTATTATGGGCAGAGTCCTATAATTACATCTCGATTGCCCAGGCCCCTGTCCTAGCCTGGTACAAGCAGCACACACCCACCCCAGAGCAGAAGATCTCTAGACCTGAGAATAGATTAAATTATCTAAACCAAATGTCTAAAACACATTTACTTTACTTCGTATAATTTCATTTAATTATTAAAAGCATGAAAGCTTCAGGAGTATTTGACAACCATCTAAACACCTCCTTAAAAATTCAGCTTCCCAGCCCCACAGACCCTTCTGCAGCAGCCTCCGATCTCTCTCTCTCTCTCCATCGTGATCAGCATCATCCAGGTCCAGCCTTCTGACAGGTGGACCATGGTAATGCCTCTCTCTTGCATATATACATACATATTTATATTTATATATAAAAATAAATTTAAATATAAATATATATATATAAATATATATATAAATATATAGATAAATATATATATATATAAATGAAAAATTAGATTTCTCAAAATTAGATTTTAAAAATTAGATTTAAATAAAATTAATTAAACTACTCTTGGCTGATCAGAGAAACTCGCTGTGAGGTAGCAAACAGGGAAAAAAAATCTCTTACCAGAAATTTTCTGAACCTGGTGTTTCCACGCAGGACTGGGAGATGTTCAGGAGGCTTGGAAGGTGTTCAGAGCTTAAGCAAAAGGTTCAGGTGGGAATTGGCTGTGGCCTCATTTTAAAGCATTCTTACTTATCTTGTTTTACTTGTTTACACACCGAGCTGCCTTGCCCCCCCTTTTTTGGGAGGCCTGGAGTTTGCCAGCTGGTCTCCAAGGAGACACTGGAGGCTGTGGCTGGCCCAACCTGCAATTACACTGCTTCCCTGGACAATTGCTGTGCGGTTTCGAGAGCTTTTTCACTTTATCTCTTTTAAAAAATAACACTTTCTCTTCTCATCTCTGCCCACACAGGCTGGCGAGCAGGGCAGAGTGGGAGACACCTCGTGCTGCCCTTGCTGAACAGCAAGATTGAGGGAAAGTGGCTGTGGGGGATGCTGCGCTGCCCTGGAGGCCTGGTGCAGGGCTGTGTTTTTAGTTTCTCTGCTTTCATAGTCGATAGGGTTGAAAAAAATCTCTGGTTCAACTGTTTGCTCAAAACATAATAGAAGCATGTAAGTAAAAGACTGTCAGTTGTGGTTCACGAAGAAAAAAAGCCCTCACCAGTGGGGTGAAACCCTCACCATTTTTTCCTTGATGATTAATTGCCACTTTGAAGACCTGATGGTGGTTAGAACCTCTGGGGAGATGCTGAGCTTGTGTTCATTTGCAGCAAGAAGAAAGCTGAGAAGTTAAACACCTATATGATGAGGGAAAATTGCTTTCTACCTAGACACAGCTATTAGCAGCTCGATCTGCAGAAGGTCACAAGCATGGTCAGTAAGATAATGTACCACTTTGGTAGGGAATCAGGATATTGATAGATTCCTTAGGGGTAGGAAATAGCCTGTGTGTGTTCCCTAGCCCTCTGGGGCAGCAGCAAGATGAGCACATGAGATCAAGGCTGATGGCAAAGGCAGCATGTACAAGTCAGTGTGAGAGCACATGGGAAATGAAGGGAGAGCCCTGTTCTGGTCATGGATGAAACACTGAGGAAGAACGAAAAACTGCATCATTTCCTGGCAAAAGCAGAAAATTATTTTAGGCAATCGCTAGCTAGACTAATACCACTTGCATCCTGGCAGGCTGCTTATCTCTCATCGACAGGTACTTCCTGGTACTAAACTGAAGCTTGTGCAAGACTTAGAATATTCTTTTATATCTTTCATGTGGCAGCTGATTGCACATTAATGCACAAGCAGGGAACAATACTTATTTAATATCATTTACTGATTCAGAAATACTGCCTTTGTGAAAATGTAACATCCTTCCATCCACTGTTTTGGTTTTGTGAATTGATCTCCAGAGACCTCCTGGGAATGCAGAAGAGTTAAAGGGCTATGAACATTATCTGGGCTGCTGCCTGTCCACGCACTTGGCAAAGACAAAACAGAGGCACTGAAGGCTAGAGAAATGGTTTTCACTGAAAAAGTTGGTCCTTGGAATTCAGCCTCCCACCCCAGTAAACAAATTCTTCAAGCACAGAATTTCCGTTGGCTTTTAGGGAGTTGTAGCAGATTGAAAGAACAAGGATGGGCTCTTGAAAGCAAAAAAAAAAAAAAAAGTTAATTTAATATCTGGATACTCAGCTGCATTCTGTTGCCTTTCCTTTCCTCTGCCAGTGAGCCCAGGCACATACAGACACACATGGATGTTTACTCCACATTCCTCTGGAAACTGGACTGTGCCATTTCTGAGATGGTTAATAAGTTACCAATCTGAAAAATTATTAACAGGCTATCAAGTGTCTCAGATTACATCAGGGTGTGAAATTTATTTGGTTGTACCTTCTCTGTTATTGTGCACAAAGCTGTATGCAGAGTTCAGTGAATTCAGAATTTAACACAAACCATATAAAGATTTCATCAGAACTCTGAAATTTTTCCTCATAATTTTCTAACTAGCACTGAATACATACATACCTATTTGATTGTTGGTTTCATCTGAAAAGCCTGAACTGTCTGCTCAGTTTGTAGTTCAGTACTGGACTGAATTAACTTAGAAAAACATACTTTGAAGCCTAACATGATCTATAAACTCATGACAAAGTCCATTTAAGTCAATTGAAGTTTCTAAAAATTCAGATTTTGTGTTAAATTTAGGTAGGAGGGAAGGTATAGAAATGCCTTATAAACTTTATAAGAAGTGTCTCAAAAAAAGTGGCCTTGGTTGTTTTGCAGTTTAGTTTACAAGTTCCAGCACTGTTTCTTAATGTGCCACCTGTGACCACTATTGTGGTGAAGCTCTTCAGCTATGTCAAGAACAGATATGAGAATATCTGCTTGTCCTTGGTAGGGAAATCAGCACGGTTGTTTGTGTGGAATACAGGCTTAAAAAAAAATAGCAAGCATGAACTCCCAGAACACTGTGTAGCAACAAAAATTAATTTTACTGGATCAGCCTCTAAGCCTCTGTGTTTTTTTCCTGCCATTAAAGTTAAGAAGGTTTCGTATACACTAAAAAAGAAACCATCACGGTAAATACATTGTCAAGGGAAAAGTATTCTAATTTTAAACTAAGCTGTAATGCAATTAAATTACAGAATCACTGAGTGGTTTGTGTTGGAAGAAAACCTTACAGATCATCTAGTTCCAAACACAACTGAACTCTGACTCTAAATAAAATGGTTTTATATCCAAAAATGCTGTCTCCCTGTGTGGTTTGTTGTTATCCAGATGAAATTAATTGTCTGCTCTCCGTAGCAGAGACCGGCTGGCACATGCAGACTGTGCTCGTGCTATTGAGCTAGTTCCTGAGAGAGTGCTCACCCCCAACCTGCCTGGGTGCTGGCCCAGACCTGCTCTGTAGCAGAGCCCCAGCCCAGTACACAGCTCTGACCCCACAGCATGACCCTCATCTCGCCCCTCGGGGCTGAGGAGAGTTCCCAGCCCAAAGGTGCACACTGCCAGCAGTGGGACACATCGCCCTGCCTGGCCAAACAACTACTGCACTCCTAAACTTTACTTGCCTTTTTCCCTTACTCTCAGGAAGCACAAACAGATTTTGGTGGTTTTTAATGCTATGTCAGCTGCTTAATGCCCCTGACAACTTTTTTTTGAAGGTGATTTGAGACCAGGAGCATTCCAGAAAAAGAAGCAGTTATCTTTAAAATTTTTCTTTTCTTGAAAATCTACCACAAATCTGTTTTCAGTTGGAAAATGAAAAATGAAAACACTAGATACTTCAGTTTTTAAGAAGTTAAGCAACTAATGTTTACTAGAAATTGCTTGTTTTTATCCTGTGCCTTGAAATAATGACAATTTAAGTTCTTGAATATTTCAGGGCAATAGAAAAAAACAGTGTTGTGGGTGTTAGGTTTTTTTTTATTCTACTACATTTCTCAAAAATATTGGCAATTTTCTGTCAACCACAGTGAATCAAAGTGATGGAGGGCTGACATGCATGAGAAACTTCTGTGCTCAACCCTCTTTCTTTTGTCCACAGAAGAAAACAGTTAAATGGGCCCAGCATTTAGTAGGATTTTGATGCTGAAAAGCTGTCCTTAATCATTGCAAAGTGCGGGAAGTAGCAAAGAATAGAACAAGAACAGTCTGCAGCTTGCTTCAACAACAACCAGAACAATCTGTCCTCAGTGAAGGGGGCAAAGAGGAGGGAGCCAAAACCAGAGGGGAGAAGGTTTCAGCAAGCTGCTCCTCAGAGAGGCCTCCCTAAAGACAGTCACAAAGGACTGGAATGTCCTGGGGAAGGAAGAGTGGTTGTAAAGTCTCTGCTCTTGGCACAGGCATATGCCAAGAGGGGGAGTCTTGATAATTTATTTTTGCAATCCTCTGAAATCTGGATTTTTACAGGTGTCTGGGATCGCGCACACACCGTTAGGCAGGAGGTGAAAAGGTGGTGGGGAGCAACGTCAGTAGTCATCCAGGAGAGGAGTATCTGGAAGGGGCAGTAAGGGGGGAGCTGTATTGGCTGCCAGGGCAGGGAACTCCATGCTTGCCAGCCCATGGAGCCAAACTGACTGCAGCTATGACTTCAGCCTGTGTGATATAATTTCTTAAGCAACCACAAATGGGATGTATTCTTTTCTTGTTATTCACTGGAGCTTCCTCTCCAAATTAGCAGGAACTGTTTTTGGTTCCTGACTCCAGAAATGTACTGGTGGTATGTGAGCTGGATGCTTTTCCCAACCAGGGCATGTTTGATATGGCAGCACAATTCAGCACTCAGCATGCTAGGGATACTGGTCAGCATGGCTGGTGATACACAGTCACTCTAGAGGGCCTTGTGATGTCCCAGAGCCCCTTCTCTCCATTGCCTATGCATTTCAGAAATGACTTCTGTCGCCCAGAGCATAAGGTACTGCCAGGCTTCTCTGCACAGCAGGCCTGAGATGCACAGCTCTGGCACAGGAGCTGCTGCTGCCTCAGTGAAGGTCTCTTTCCTCTTTCTGTGAATAAGAGACTCAGAGATGAGTCAGCAGACAGAAGACTATGTCAGGTCTCAGAACAGATGAATACATCTTCACTGAGATACATTCAAATAAGGGCTGGAAGGATAGAGGTGATATTGTAAAAGTCCTGCAAGAGTGTCTCTGCCAACAGGCTTGCCAGCCTTGCAACAGGGGCTTTAATGCAGATTTGCTGGGACTCATTACCAAAGCCTGAGATGGAGAAGAGGTATGGGTATGGTATTTTCCAGCACTGGAAACAGCCCTGCTGCCAACCAGGTCAAGTACCTGCAACAGCACAGATGCATATGCACAAGAGGAAAAGGAGACAAAGCCTAAGGATGGTCCTCAAAGTGACAGAATTACAGAATCATCAACCACAATAATCATCCCTAAATGTATTCCCAAATGCCACATGCCTGTGAACACTTCCAGAGGGGGTGACTCCACCACCTCTCTGGGCAATTTATTCCAATTCCTGACCACCCTTTCAGAGAAAAATATTTTTCCTAATATCCAGTGTCCCTTCCCTGGCATAATTTAACATTATTTCTTCTTGGCTTGAGACATGGCAAAAGAGACTGACTCCACCTGGATACATCTTCCTTTCAGGGAGTTGGAGAGAGTGGTAAGGTCTCCCCTGAGCCTCCTTTTCTGCAGGCTAAACACACCCAGATCCTTTTGCTGCTCCTCATCAGACTTGTGCTCCAGACCCTTCTCCAATTCTGTTTCCCTTCTCTGAAGTCTCTCCAGCACCTCAATATGATTTTTGAAGTGAGGGGCCCAGAACTGAAGCCAGGGTGCAAGGTATAGTGCCCAAGGCATGGTATTTTTGAAGTGAGGGGCCCAGAACAGGATGCAATGGTGCCCAGCACAGAGGGGCAGTCACTACCCTGCCCCTGCTGGCCAAACTATTGTTGATCCATGCCAGGATGCCACTGGCCTTCTTGGTCACCTGGGCACACACTGGCAAATTCTTCATTTCTTCAATTTCTTCCCATTTGCCCTGGTAGAGATGTCAGATTTAAAGATTTGTAATCTCAGACTAGGTCATTAGGCTTTCTGAGCGTGCTGATTTTCAGCTTTGGAGGAATTAAAATTGCTCAGCACCCCATCTAGTTTCATAAGTCTCTAAAATTTAGGTTTCTGGGAAAATGTCTCTCTTAAGTGCATCCATTCCCTACCTGAGCGGGGACATGTAGGTGTCTTTGGCACGTTCTAGGCAAGCTCAAGGGAGTTTGGGGTCAACCTCCCCCAAAGCTTCCAAGGGAGCAGATGTGTCCCACAGACAGTCAATGCCCAGCAGAGGAATGGGGGACCTGCCATCACAGCATGGGTACTGAACTGACAGCACTCACATGGCATGCAAGTGCAGTAAAGATGAAGACACTTCTCTGTGGCTCCATATAATCTCGCTTGTGGGTTGTTTCTTTCCATATCAAGCTCCAGCATCCAGTCTGGGCATACTCTTCATAGATGAAGCAGACCACTGAGCCAGAAGACTCCAGCTAGAACTTGTGAACTGTTGCTTTGTCAATGCTAACTAGGAAAAACTGCCAAATCCCCACACTGCCCTTTCAGAAATCCAATTAGAGATGTCTTTCTATACAGAGTTCTGTCTCTTTCTATTACAATGACTTTAAAGACTTCAGCAAAACAGATCTCACTATAAAAGTCCTTTTTAAAAAAGAATTCACATGAATGGGCTAATGTAAACTAGTTCCATCCACTTACTACCACCCTGTGTATTACAAATCACTAGAATGGTCTGCAGACTGAAGATTCTGACTTGTTTAATGCACTCTTTGTCTGTGTCTCCAGCATCAGGATGGACCAAGGGGTCTCCATGCCCTGAGCTGGAGGACTATGGCTGTGAGAATGGTCAGCACCCTGTTGACCCTGAATTTGTGTGGGATCTGCTGTTCCAGATCCACAGATCTGTTCCAGGCACAGATATGCCTACATATCTATGGGGCTGATGGGATTCATTTGAGAATCCTAAAAGAGCTGGCTAACGTCATCACAAGACTTCTCTTGATTTATGGGCATCTTGAGAATCCAGAGAGATCCTGTCTGACTGCAAATATTATCCTAATTTTCATAAAGGGCACAAAGGAGGACCCTGGAAACTACAGGCCAGTCGGTCTCTTCAGTGTGTGGTAAAATCATGGAAAAGTTTATTCTGGGATGTACTGGAAGAACAATGCATGTATCAGCCACAGCTGACACAGCTTCATGAGGTGAAAGTCCTGCATGTGGAACCTCTTTTTACAACAGGGTAGACCACCAAGATGATCAAGGGAAGCCAAGTGATATAACCTTCCTGGATTTCAGCAGAGCTTTTGATACTGTCTTTCACAGGATCCTTCTGGACAAAAGGTCCTGCTCAGAGCTGGACAAATGCATCCTGTGATGGGATAGCAGCTGGCTCATGGGTGGGGCACAGAGGGTTACAGTGACTGGGGTGACATCAGACTGGTGACCTGTTACTCCCGGGGTTCTGCAGAGCTCCATGTTCTCTGTTCTTCAACATCCTTATAAATTATCAGGAAACAGGACTGGAATGGATAGTAAGCAAGTTCACAGATGATAGAAAGCTGGGAGGAGCTGTTGACTCCCATGAAGCAGAGTGTCCCTGCAGAGAGACCTCAACAAATGAGAGGACTGGGCAATCACCATCTGCATGAAGTTCAACAAGGGGAAGAGCTGGACTGTACATCTGGGATGAGACAACCTTGGATGAAGAGACAGACTGAAGAAGGAGGTGCTGGAGTGCCATGGAAAGGGCCTGGGGCTCTGGGTCCCTGGCAAGGTGAACACGAGCCAGCAGTGCCCTGGCAGCCAGCAGGGCCAGCCCTGTCCTGGGGGCATCAGGCACAGCATCACCAGCCGGGCAAGGGAGGGGATTGTCCTGCTCTGCTCTGCACTGGGGCAGCCTCACCTCCAGTGCTGGGGGCAGCTCTGGGTGCCACAGTGTAGGAAAGGCATTAAACCATCAGAGAGTGTCCAAAGGAGGGCAGTGAGGATGGTGAAGGGTCAGGAGGAGAAGCCCTGTGAGGAGTGGCTGAGACTGAGGGGACCCCTCACTGCAGTTACAGGTGCCTCATGAGGGGCAGAGGAGGGGCTGACACTGATCTCTGCTCTGTGGTGACAGGGACAGGATCCAAGGGAATGGCCTGAAGCTGAGTGAGGGGAGGTTCAGGATGGATATCAACAAAGAGTGTTTTCACCTACAGGGTGTTTGGGCACTAGAACAGGGCAGTGGTCACAGCACCAGCCTGACAGGGTTCAAGAAGCGTTTGGACAACACCCTCAGGTACACAGTGTGACTCTCGGGGTGTGCTGGGCAGTGCCAGGAGCTGGACTTGATGATCCTGGTGGTCTCTTCCAACTCATTGTATTCTGTTGTATGACTATATGACTTTAAGACAGAAGTGTAGTGGAAGGATGAGTATAATCCTAAAAAAGAGGACAAAAAGTAAGTGTATTGTAATTGCATTATTAATATTATTACTGACACTTTTAACCATATTGGAGTTTTAACTCCCTTGTTACACCTTTTTTTTCTCTATCAGATTTGGATTTGAGATAACATACTCTGCAGATCTCAATTAACAATAAAATCTTGGGTTTACTTGTATACAAGGCTCTTTCTTTTTGCTCATCAACAAGACCTTGAACACAACACATTGGTGGAGAGAGGGGTATTAGGACCTCTTCGAAGCCAACACCTAGCTAGGGGCCAGAAGACATTTCTCCTGCTCTTTCTGAGGTACATGACACATTTTGCCAGCTGCGAATTGCTTTAATGGGAGGTTAGACTGTTACGTTATGTGTCATTTATTTTCACACCCGCAGAGTTGAGGCCTATATCAGCAATGATATTGCTTTGCCCCTCCCTGTTACCATTTCCTTTAAAATGGGATGGTGATTTTCTTCTTTGCTGGGAAGTTAGGCAGGTGATATCTCTCCCTCTATGAGTTGCAGGGTAATGATGTCTTTGTGTAGGCCCCCTACTTGGCCCTGTTTAGCAGATAACCAAGAACAATTTTAAATAGAGATTATAATATATCTTGGTGATGCCCAGCAGATTTTGACCTTGGTTATTTCAATCATCCACTACAGACCCTCCTGTCCAGCTTGTGAGGAAACATGCCCTATCTGTGATTTATTCTTTCTTGTACATCAGCCAGAAAGCTTCTGTCTGACCTCAAGTTTAGCAAGTGCTGGGAACAACAAAATCTATGTTAAATTCCCTAAATGCACCCATGCACCCAAGTCTTTCTTTTATAAGCCAGGTGCTCTTGTCTAGCAGCAGGCTGGGTGGGAGTGCCACCAGGAGCAGGAGAGCATTGCTCCCAGGCCATCATCCATGACCCCACTTGCACAGTGCAGTAGAAACCTGCGTGGCTTCTGTGGGAAGGGACCAAGGAGCATTGGACAGTGGCACAGATCTATAGGGACATGCTGCAGAGGGCATCAAACAGGGAAATGCTGAGAAGTAGGTACACTCCATGCTGCCGAAATTGATAGCATGATTCCCCAAATGTTTCAAACTCCATTTGTCCATGTTACAGACCCTGCTGTGGTTCAAGATCTTTCCCACTAGTCAAGTCATAACACTAGCAAAGTTCCTGCTGATTTTAGAAGTGTATAATCTGACCTGTATCTTTAGGCCTGAGTCAACAGAAATTGAGTGCCTGATATCTGTACTGCTCCCTAAAGTTAGTCACCCAGTCCCCAACCCTCCATACAAATGAATGTTCTTGCTCTGTGTCTTGTTGTGCATCTCCATTACAGACACTGATGTTGATGGGGATCCTGCCACAGCACAAACCACTAGCAGCACAAACCACCAGGATGCAATTATTCTAGGATACTGCATTTAGAGTGTTTGTAAACTACTCTCTCTGTCTGAAGGCTTACCCTTTTCAAAACCAAATTAGTCATATTGTCTCAAATGGATTCATGCTAGTGAAAAATTTAGTTCAGATATGTGAACAAGAAACCAGACTACAACTACTGACATGTTTCTCATATACCTTTCCTGCATTTGAGGCCAGATAATGCTAACAAGAATTCACTAACATTATCTACCCAGAAATTGCATAATCTGGCATGTTTGTTATCTGCAGGGGAAAGTCACTATCTTCTGATGGATGAAAACTCACAAGTTTCTGTACAAACAGTCATACCCCCCGGATGCCACCAAAGATGGCTGTTTCGATGATGCCAAGGAAAAAAAAAAAGCAAACTAAAATGCCCACCCAAAACAAAAAAAAACCAAAAAAACAAAAAACAACAAAAAAACCCAGCTCACAAAAAGTAATAAAACGTTTCTTAGAATAGAATATTACATGACAAATATTAATTCTAATTGTTCTATAAATATTATGTAAGCTCTAGGAGTGGCACATTCAGTCCACCAGCGGTTGTCTCTGCTAAGGCCAGAGGCTGTTGTGGTGTGCTGCAGTCCATGACATGCAGCTTCCTGGAGGATCCTCTGAGCAGAAACTCCAGAGTGGGAGTCCAGCTTTTCTACTGACGTGGCTCTCTGCCTGCACTGACCTGGCACTGCCCTGTCCTGCCATCACCAAAAGGTGACCTACCAAAAAGGCTTTCAGCATCAAGTAAGATGGTGGCTTTGGCTGAATTCAGCAGTGCTTTGGCACAAATATCAAGTAAATACTGTTAACTGCACTGTCACACCCATCCCTCATTGCCTATGAGGAACCAAACCTCATCTAAAGCAAAACAGATGGTTCTGGACCTTTGGAAAATTTGGAGTTTCGACCCTATCTTGGAGGATTTGTCATTATAAGACACAAAACTGTACTTGTTTCTTAGTCAGGGATTGAAGTTGGTCAAGTGGGAGGATGAGGACTCAGCGGCTTGGCCCAGGCAGTGGGTCTTTCTGAGAGGTTTGGTGCCTGACCTCTTCTCTGACAGACATTGTTGCAAACATGATTCAAATCAAACAAACTGTGAACTCTTTGCCTCCTTTTACCCCAAAGTGGTGAAATAGCATGTTACCTATTCCTTGTGAAGAAAAGATTAATTGTAGCTTCTGAAGAATCCACAAGATAAAGAAATGAAGGCTGAGATAAAGGCAGTATATTAAAATGTCACTCACTTGAAAATACTGGAATAATTGTGGGAGTTAAAATGGGAGTAGTTGAGTCCCTGGCAAGGTACTTAGTACTCTGATGATCAGAACTGCACTGGTGTATATAAAAGAGGGTTTGCCAGCAGCACTGAGAGTTTTCCAGAGGGCAGGTACACTGTCTTTGTCATTTCTGTGCACAGTTCCTTAAGCAGCTTGGGTTATCTGCAAAGCCCATTTCCATTCCTCACAGTCCAAACAGTGGCTTTTTAAATAACCGGCTTCAAATAATGAAGTAAGGCTGCAAAAGTCATTAAGTGATCCCTTCCCCATGCAGATCCAATTCTTTACCATGTTATTCCCAGTCAAAGCTAATGCAGCCAGATAAAACAGATTTTAGATAAACACATCCAGGGAGTTAAGTCCCGCAGCTGCAAGTCCAGGTATATCTCTGGTGGATCTTGTACTTTGAATACACTGAAAACATTTCTAGGTATGAAATCCAGGTCAGTGTAGTCTTTTATCTATCACCAACATGCAGTTTTCACCTGCTACCCAAACTGAGGCATGTGGAAATGAAAGGAAGCACAAAATCAACACATCTCTTCCTTGCGTAGTGTAACATTTTCTCTCAAGTTCTGAGATTTTTGCTTGGCACAGTCCTGGTCATCAGTGTGAGAAATTTTCTGTTGGTTAAATGGATAAGACAATGCTTAACTCAGAAGCCAGTGAACACACTGGAGACACCCTTAGATGATACTAGGCTTCTTTTGTAAAGCTTACAAAGCACTTAATTCATTGACTGTCTAGCCTAGGGACTTTCCTAGAAAAGTTTCCTGGAAAGGGACAATGTGCTAAGGGCTCCTGACATGAGAATTATGAAATGTCACAGCTTGGATCCAAACCCACTGAACTCCTTCTGCCTGTGCCAAGAGTTCAGCCCTTCACTGTTGCAAGTGAGGGGCAGGAGATCCGCTTGAAAAATTGTGCACTAGTCTTGCCCAAATCTTGTGGAGAATGCTCTGAAAAGGGGTTCTTCAATTGATGAGGAAGATGAAAAGATCACTGCACTGTGCTCAGGGGTTTAGTGAGTTTGGAGCTGTCTTGTAGAATATCCAACAAGTTTCTCATTGAGTGGCTGATGTGGACAGCTCATGTAAAATAAATGTAAAATATAAAAATAATAAAATGTAAAATATAGAAATAATAAAAATAAATATAAATTAGCTCATGTAAAATAAAAAAGCTGTCTAGCTGTATACATAGACAGATATTTAAATAGATCTTCGTCATCTGCACAATCTGTTTTGTAGAGTTTTTTAGGTTGTCCATGGCATTCTGGAAATCAGGACTTTGCCTTATGTGAATACCAAGCTTATTTCAAACACAATGATGCTTACCTTAACTGGGGTCTGTTGGAAAGCAGCCCAGAATTTCCTGTTGCACGGAAAGCAGCAAGCAGTCCAGAAGAGTGTGTGGTGGTGTGGGATGGCAAGTGGCAGTGTTTGGGTGGGACAATCACAGATGCAGCTGGCAAAGAGGCTGCTGACACAAGGTACGTGTTCCTGATTAAGCAGACATGCTCTGAAAGAAATTTAATCTTACAAGTATGCATTGAAGTGGTAACAGGAATAAAGGATGTTTTCTATTCTTCAAGGATATTAATTATTCTTTTCAAAAGGATTAATTGAAGAGTTGACTAACTTCGTTAACTTCTAAACTATTAAAATTTAAAGAAGTCACAATTCATAGATTTGACAAGGAAGTAGCAATTAAAATGTACAAAGGCAGTAGAACCCAGTTAAAGAGTCTTGCTTTTTTCCGTTACAGATAGAAGTTCAGCACTCACCTGAGTTTTATGAATCAACCGGGATACCACTATTATGCACAAAGACCTCGGTTCCTTGAAGAAGTTTGGCATGACATCAGTGATGTTTTTAAACTCTTCCTGCTCTGCTGTAGAAAAGTAAAGCATGTGCTGTCGCAGAGTGCCCTACTGCAAGAAAGCCACAAGCTGGGATGGACACTCCTGTGTCTTGTGTCTCTGCAGTTCATCCCTACTTAGCTCTGGACGTCTGAAGCCAAGTGAAGAAAAGTTTTTTGCATCTTTCTAAGATCACTTTCTGTCACCAGAAAGTCAGGAGCACAGCAAATTTGAAAATGTTGCCAAATAAAGAAAAATCAAAACCAAAATAAACTTGCCTCTACATAGATTAACTATTGCTGTGGTGCTATTCCTGATTTTTTGGCAGAAGTCAAGATGGAAGATAGCAGAGAATGTTGGAGTTTTTGATTTTAAAGTAACAGAGAAATGAAAAATATATCAAGTACAAGCATCTAAGGAGGCAGCTTTTGAATCTAACACTGTACTGTTGGAACCAAGAATAATTTTGCAGAACAGTATTTTATTGATCTTTGCAAGTGCTAAAAGATTTCAGAGCAAAAAATAAAAGCTCAGATTTCTTCATTGTGACATTGGGCCAGCTGTTCTCAGTCTTTTTCCTGAACATACTTTTCTGGAGTGGTACTGGTTTAGTATTTATCAGCATATCTACTCCAAAGTAGTAGCATACCTGCTCCACATGCCCTGTGGTAGATAAGATCAAGTTGCCACACTGAGCATTACAGCTTGGATCCCTTTGAAGGATGAACAAGCTATGGGCTCCAATGCATAGAATCTATACTTAATCTAATGACTGTTTTTGTATCTGTTCTTTGTTCAAATATACTAATGAGCTCAGTCAAGCCCATTAACAGTTCCCAGAGAAATAACCACCTAAGACATGGTTTGCTGCTGCTGCTGACAAAGGCCTTCATTTCAATGAGAGTAGAATCAAGCTTGTTAATTCTTATAGCTCATTAGTAATTATGGCTCCTGGCAATTCTGAGAGCTCATTAGTGTTATTGTTCCCAGTAAATTGTGATTGAATATCTGATTATATTTCAGCAGCATTTCAACAGGAAACAAGTTTATCCCATTTTCTGGAAGTGTTTTTAAGATTTTTATTTATTCCTAGCTCTAAATTAATTCCAAATCACTCAGAATCAACAACAAAAGGGCACACTCACCATAATTCATGCTGTCATCCCCTCTAGGAGAGGGCTTTCACCTCTGTGGGTGCCTGGAACAGACCCTGCCTGCCCAGTCACTTGCTCCCCTGAGCCTGCAAATCCCAGTCCTGCTGTTTAACACTTGCTTGGTTACTGCTTTACAGCCCATCAGTGTTCTTTAATCACAGTCTCTGCTATGTTTATTGCTCAGAGAAAGCAAGTTTCCAGTGATCTGTGAAGCCTTTTTACGCATTAGTTCAGAAGGCCGGACTCCCACCCGCCACTGAATTGTCTGAGAGGCAAAAACACAAGTGTTTTATTTTGGTGCTCTGAATTGCACAACGGTTGCTCACACTCTCTCCCAAATAATTTCCTCAATTTCCCTGTGTTAGGATATTCCTAACTTCAAGCCAGGAACTGTGCTTGGGTTTAACACCAGAAATGAGAGGCAAATGCTACAAGGTGGTGGCACAGTATTGAGCCCAACACAGGCTTTTGTTGCTCCTCTGCAGTCAAAGCTACATATTCTTAGGCCTTAGGGGCCAGCCATCAGCATGTTGCTATCAGATTTCCTACAGAAATGGTGAGGCTGGGAGCAGCAAAAGGTGATAAACTCACCCCAGCAGCCAGCAGAACTCACACCTCCTTCCCCACCTCTGCTCAAACACCCTGCCACGCTTTGCTTTGCCTCTCAACACACTTCTTTGTCCTGGCTCTCTCTGCCCTAGGGTGGCTTTTCCTCATTCCTGCCCACCCACAGGCTGCCTCTGAAGGGAGTGGTGCTGTGCCACACTGGCTGCCACAGCCTCGTGCAATAGACCTGGTAATTATTTGTGAAACCTGGGCTTGAAAGCTGCTGCTTGCTCACTGAAATGTGTTGGGAGTCACACACCATTTTAGTGGTTTTTTCATGATTCCCATAGATTTTTGTGGTGGTGCACCCCCCCTTCCCCAACCTCCCCTGCTGTTCCTTTCCCGTGTGATATGAGAAATGCTTGTTTGGCCTTGTCCTTGAAAACACTGCCTGGGCTCTGCCTCTTCCTGAGCTGATCAGAAACACTGTCTGCTCCCAGGAACCCCTAACGAGCTTATTTTTCTCATGACCAGCCTTGAAAGATATTTCTCTGTCCTGAATGGCAAAACATTCCTATTCTCACACTTTCAAAGGAAGTGCCAACCCAAACTGTGGCCAGGATGAGACACTGTTATGACTAAACCTGCTCTCCTGCAACCCAATAAACAAAGGTCCAAGATGGGGCCCTTTGAGCTTTCCTGGACCACAGTGGGTCTGTGAGCACCCTCTGAGGGGGACACCTCAGAGCCAGCCAACCCTGACCAGCAACGTCCCTCTGAGGGGGACACCTCTCAGACCCAGCCAACCCTGACCAGCAATGTCCCTCTGAGGGGGACACCTCTCAGACCCAGCAAACCCTGACCAGCAATGTCCCTCTGAGGGGGACACCTCTCAGAGCCAGCCAACCCTGACCAGCAATGTCCCTCTGAGGGGGACACCTCTCAGACCCAGCCAACCCTGACCAGCAATGTCCCTCTGAGGGGGACACCTCAGAGCCAAACCCTCAGTTTGGAGGGCTGGCGGCTGGAGTGGTGGCTGGAAGTTCCCCAAAACACAACATGTCCTCGGCTGATACCCCTCTCCTCGAGGCCCACTCCTCTGCCCATTGGGAGATGCAAAAGCATCTAAAGGGAGCATTTCCACTGACCTCTGAGGCAGATTTTTCCACAGCTACTTTATCGTGTACTGACTATGTCTGCATGCATAACATTGCACATACGCTATAGCAAATCTGGAAGTTAGGTTAAGTCACAATTATAATTTAAGCTAAATGCTGTGTTAATTGATTTCTCTGATTGATAAAGTTAAGCTATAAATAAAGGTATAAATTAAGCTAAAGTACTGTTAAGTTAGTGTTGTTAAATTTTAGGCAGCAGTCCTTTTCATCCTTGTTTAGACTGTCCTTACACACACTCCACATCCCTCCCTCCCAGGTGGTTTTCAATTAATTTCTGTTTTGATTGCCTGGATTTTGTTTTGTTGTTGCTTTTTTTCCCTTGTTGTGCCTCAGTTGTCCTTCTTAAGTAGAGTGAATCTTACCAATGAATTGGTTGTGCTTTGTAATTTAATATTAAACCTGACTATTGCTCATATCCTTGTTGGTGATTTTTTGGGCGATCTCATGCAGCAGACTCATTCAGAACAGACTTAAAAAAAGCAAAATCTTCCAAAATAAAAAGCATTATGTTTTAAGAGCACAAATGCTTATGTAAGAAGCAGCCTCTGGGGGAGAAGAGGAACAGAGAATACACAAGGAAAATTCCCACCAGCATCTGGACTTTATGAAGGTTACTTGGAATAGATGACCTTTCTTAAACTGCTTTTTTTTTTTTTTTTTTTTTTTTGACTGTGGATTATTTAACTATAAATGTTTACATGGATTTCAAAGACTTAGCAGGTTTCCACAGACAATGTCTAGGGGGACATCTTGCTTTGATGTTGATTGAGCAACTCAAAACACACATCTTTAACCAGATATTTCTGCGGCAGGAACCCAATTGCTTTCCTTTGTTTGTGCGGAGCCCCATTCATAAATCACTCCAACACCTGACCTCTGTACATGAACTGAATCTCTCTTTTCAGTCCAGGTCATGCTGCCCGTGAAGGGAAGAGAAATTGTCTTCTCTCTCAGCTGGGCCCTGGCCAACTTCAGCTTTTTGATAAAGTTCTTAAAAAATCCTAAAGGCAATGATGTGTAATGAACCAATGCAGAACAAGATGCGAGAGACAGGATGTTTATGGAGAGAAAGAGTAAAGATCTTTATCACAGCATGCAGAGCAGAGACCAGGATGAAAGCAGCACGGCTCTTCAGGTGGAGCTGCAGAGAGAAGGAGAGAGTTAATTCACAAACCTGGTAATTTCACAGTCAGGCAGATGGTATTTCAGAAGATGTAAAATCCACTGAATACTCAATGTAGTTTCATTAGCAACTGCTAACAACTAAACACCAGAATTTATATTGCTCTCTGAGCAAATAAACATCTGACAACAAATAACTGAAAGCTAGCATTGAATAAGGACAATTCCATTAACTGAACTGCATAGATGGTAGATTGGTAGATTTAATAGTAACTTATCACATTAAGTCTGGAAGAAGAGTGTGGCTGGTTAACTATCTGGAGAACGATTTACTTCCTTCTTCAAACTACGTCTGAAAAAATAAATACATGTATCACTCAGAATAACAGAATAGTTTGGGTTGGAAGAATGTAAAAGTCACCTAGTTCCAACCTCACTGAGCATGAACACCTTTAGTTAGATCAGGATGCTCAGAGTCCCTTCCAGCCTGATCTTGAAAGTTGCACCACCTCTCTGGGCAACTTGTGCCAGTGTCTCACCACTCTCATTATAAAATACCTCCTTATATTTTACTTCAATCCACCCTCTTGCAGTTTAAAACCACTATCCCTGGTGGGTCCTATCTTAGTTGTAAACTTCCCTGAAGCATTGAAAGGCTGCAGTGAGATCTGAGCCTCCTCCTCTCCAGGCTGAACAAACTCAACACAGCCTTTCCTTAGAGGGGAGGTGCTCCAGCCCCCTGATCACCTTTGCCATCTCGACTTGCTAACAGATCCATGGCCTTTTTATGCTGGGGACCATGCAGCACTGGTAGGTCTCACCAGAGCAGAGGGGCAAAATCAGCTCCCTCAACTCACAGAGACAGTAAAATATTTAAATTAAAAAGATATATTCATATTTCTCAATTTCCTTCTTTTTTATTTTTTAGGGAAAATAAAAGAAATAAATATGCAAGCATTAGAAGATGAGATGGAGTAAATTTCTTTGCTGTGCCTGTCTCCCCACAGCTGCAGTGGATCAATCTCTTGCCTTTATTCTCACTAGTGGCTGGGATGAGCCAGAAGAAATTATGTATGAGTTATCACAGAAAAGTGGGAGACATTTAGGGACCCTACCTTTCACCCCACCTTATGCCTCTCAGAAATACTCAATGCCAAGTCAGTCCTCACAAGTTTTCCTGACAGTAACACCAGGTATGCAGTATTCTTGATTTCCCTTTTTAATCTGCCTTCAAGAAGATTCAAAATGATAACCAAAACAAGATTGAATTGTCTTCTAAAGTATGAATAAAAGTATAACTTTCACCTGGAAAAAAGAAATAGGCAAAGTTTCTCTAAAGGACTACTTTCAAAAAAACCTTAGAGAAGTATGAACATCTAAAACACACCAGGGAAAATATATTGCAGAAATAATTTATTTCATGCCAATTTAAGTATTTGACTAAATATATTGTAACACACATTTCAAAAATATTATCCAGTACAGCAGTAATTCAGAACACTACAGAGAATAATGTTTAGCACACTGAATTTCAAAACAAGGTATTTACGCATACATACTTGCATCATAAGGCAAAAGAAGATAGTCTATCCATAAGCAGCACTCCTACAGCCTATCTTGATATACACTGGAGAATTAAGGTCTATTACTAAACCTATACCTAGAAATTAATTCTCTTATCTTCCAGATACCTCTACAGAAACACAATGTATTTCTACAGAAAATAATTAATTTCTATGGTGACAGCTAAGGTATCACTCTGAAACTACTAGTTCATAGGAATATGTCAAACATAACAACATAATTCTGAGGAAATAACTGAAGCTGCATACTAAAACACACACATGCATACAAAAGCACGCCTGAGGACGACATTCCAATGCATTCTAACAAAGAATAAACCTGATTGGGTTTACCATATGACCCAAACCGAGGATACCAGATACAATGCAATAAAAACAACAACAGCAATTTAAGACATCTAGTTCAAAAACATGCCTTTTAAAAATATTTTTTAATTTTTTTTTTTTGCTAGGAATGCTGAATTTCTGTTAACATAATCAAATGGTGTAGGAGTGTCCCGGCTTCAGATTAGACTACTTAATTAGAGGCACAGCTAGTATTAGGTGACTGCCATGAAGCAGTACATATCCTATAGAGCCCATTAGGGAAAAGGAATGTAAAAGTTTCAGACAGTTTACAAGATTGACAACTAAGCTGCTCTGAAAAAAGTTAACAATTTTTTGAATTTAAAACAAAAATTAAAAAGCTAGGATGCAATATATCCCCTTAGTAGTGCTATTGTTAATAATTAAGATGCATCTACTTGTCTGCAATGAACCAATTCAAGGAGCCTCATAAAAAATTTTCCTTCATAAAATGATCTCTATTTGGTATTATGAATGCCCCTCACATTTCAAGTAATTAAAGCATAATGCAAACTCAAATAAAATGTAGTACTTTTCACACAATATTTACAGTATTCCAAGACAAATTTAATAAAATACAAATTACCATAATTATAGAAAATCATAGTAATAATTTTAATAATTCCTATGTAAAAACCATTGCTCATGTTATATTTTAAAATAGCAAGAATAAATATTTAAAAGTCAGCAGTTTTCTACAATTCCTATTAATACTGTTAATGATTATTTTACAAGTGCTTGATTAAAAAATAAAGGCAGATTATATATCATGATTTTTTCCAGTAGTGTAATTTATAGAAGTATAAAGTTTCCTTTTTTCTTAACACATTAATGTAGTTAAATAAGAAGCTATGTTGTCGTTTGCCCAAAGCATCACCATGAGCCCAGATAGGAAGTTACAGATCTTTCACCTTCCCTCATAAAAACACTTCCTCACTCCATGGCTGATACACTCCTTTTTAGCTGAGTAGGGGACTTATTTCCCAATACACATTTCAAAACATGTATTAAGAAAAAGAGAACTACAGTTTTTTTGCTATCCATGCTTTTTAAGAACTCCAACACAGTCTAAGTACTGTTTTCACACTGTTTTTTGAAGTTCATTGTGACTTGCATATGTTCTTCTCACTCATTTACATCTTTGACAGGAAGACATTCAAACATTTGTATTTAACTTGGGTGGGATTTTTGATATTTTAGGGTCTTTTTTGGTGTTCACTGGTGGAGAGAAAAATGCAGAAATGATGGCAAAAAACTTCTCAGTAATTCAGGAAGTGAAACAATAAAGAAATAGAACACTGACATTCTCTAGCAGCAAATAAATATGACTCTATATATACACTGACAGAAAAATACTCAATTAATTAATTACTTAATACTCGGTTCCCAAAGCACAGTTTTGCAAGGGAGTTTACTTAAAACCATCTAATCTGGAGCATCAGAAGTGATTCGGGAACAGTTAGTCTACAGTACACTCACTGCTTAAACATATCAAAACTTCATGTAGCTGTAGTGCTACTGGGACTGGAGCTGTAGCAGGAAAGAACCCATCAAGAGTTGCCACAATCTGGCTGAGAAGCACCATGGAATCCCAGAATGGTTTGTGTTGGAAGGGATCTGTAAAGGCCGTCCAGTCCAACCCTCCTGCAATCAGCCAGCACATCTTCAACTACATCTGGGTGCTCAGAGCCCCATCCAGCATGGCTTTGAATGTTTCCAGGGATGTCCATCCACAGCTGTCAGGAGTGGGGTAAATCCTTAGGGACATAGCTCCCAGGCACATTCTGCATTATTTGTATGAGTAGTAACCAAACTTGTTTGAAACCAGCTCTAGTGAACAGCAAATATTGCCCTTTTATAGTAGTATGCCATATTTCTTTACTGAAAGTATTCCAGATTCAGTCATATGAACCCATAATGAGTTTTCAAAACATACTTTGAATTAATTAGCCAATAAATTGCATGTAATTAGAGCCTGTATAACTCCTGGTCAGCAATGCACACTACGGATGAAACCTGACTTCACTTATCAAACTCCTTGTTTAACTGAACAGTGTCCAGTGAGGATGTGACATCAGGCATTGCCAAGCACAGTACAGAGAACTCTTCTCTGTAAAGAAAGTAGAGCTTTTCAGAGATCAAAAAGCAGCCATTGGTTCTTCCTTACTCCACTGCAACATCAAAAATGTCAGTGAATTCCCACTTCAATCAGCTCAGAATGTCTACGTTAGAATCTGAAATCCCACTGCCATTAATTTGTAACAGTCAACTCTTCGAATTACTGTATTCCAATGGAATCTGCACCAGTTACACATAAAATCTTGACCACGTTTCCTGTGAAAATTCTGGTTGCAACCATTTCACTGAGAGGGGAAAGACCAGGCGCCATGAAGGCTCAATCCCACTGTCTGGTCACCACAAACTAGGTTATTTCACAGATTTTCAGAAAAACAGATGCTCCTTCTAATAGCTTTTCTACTGGCCCTGAAATAGATCCCTTTGCAGTGACATCTCAAGAGTTAAACAGAGTTTAAATTTTATTTCTGCCTATTAGATTTTTATAAATAAACTGCTGAACAATTAAACGAGATACAAATTTTTAGAATAGAAATATAGAGTCTAAGAACATTCATGTGGATGGGTGCTCAAGAACATATACAACGCCTTTCATATAAAGATGAATTCAGGATAGCACTACTAAGTAGTTAAAAAATAAATTAAATAGGTGCTACCATAGAATTGCTAAAGAAATATCTGAATAAAGAGAGACTCATCTTCTCAATTTCCAGTCCCTGATAAAATTCCAGCCTAAGATTTGGAACAAGCTTTTATAAATACAAATAATCAAAGTAAAAAGTGGCCTCAATATGAGTAGTCTGGAAATTGCATGAGCTTGAATGCCTGTGGGCATGGCTGACATCACTGTATTCACCTAAGAACAAAACTGACAATTACTGTATGTCTGCCAATTTATTAATATAATTATTTCTATACAAATAAAGATTTTTTTCTTCTTCATAGTAACAATTCAGTGTTTCAAAACAGGCAGATCAATGTATTACAAATACCACTACTGTTAGAATACACATACTAAAATCACAGGAGGTAGAGTTAGATCCCCATTAAAAATTACTTGAGAAAACACAGATTATTTTTAAAAATTAGTAGAATATGTCATTCATGAAAACTTACTTTTCAGAATAACTCATTCCTAGCTGCTTTAAGGGATGTGTTTTTTAAGCATGATAAAGAATGTATGATAAAAACATGTTCTCTTTCAGTTTTCAACATAACTTTGCAATAAGCACAGAAGAAAGCTCCCAAGTGGTAAGGATTTCTGACAAACTGGAAAAAAGCAACATTTTAAATTATTCAAATTACGAAAGTCATCATGAATTTGACCACATCTTTTACCTTATGATTACATTTGAATATTCATCCAACTAACTATGGTTTCCAAATATGCCTACACTAATGAAATAATGTGAAGCTTTTTTACACTTTCAATAATTGGCATCTTTGAATGGCAAAGTATTACTCTTTTTGCAACAACTTACTGCAAAATACAGGCACCTTAAAAACTGATATATAATGCAACAGGGTATTTAGGATATTAAAAGTGTTTACCACTACCTAGTCATGCTATGTATTTCCCTTCTTTTCAAGAAATACTTAGTTTGAAGCCGTGCCTGAGATGCGTGCAAATTATGTTTAAGTATCTAGTTCCATTTTCATAGTATGTTTTCTTTTACAGTTACAAAAACACTAGTGTGCCAAGATTTTTAATCATTACATCTGTAAAGATCTAAGCAGACATTGTATCTTCAATAATGTATTCTTGCTATTGCACATATGCTCATATGACAGTGACACCCATATTCAATTTCAACTATTTACACATGCTAAAATCACATATCTGCATATAATGTTGTAAAAGAAAAAATACAGACTTTCTTGACCAACATCCATTGCTCCAAAATTTATGCCAAAAAAAATTTCATGGAATCATGAGTACCAGGATGGAAGGAACCTCAAGGATTATCTGTTGACACCAAGCTGTGTGGTGCAGTCAATACTGCAGGGAAGAGAAGCCATCCAGCAGGACCTGGACAAGCTTGAGAGATGGGTCTGTGCAAAGCAAGGGCAAGGTCTTGTATCTGGGTCATTGTAATCCCAGACACAGCTTACAGGTTGGGCAGAGAACAAACTGAGAGCAGCCCTGCCCAGAAGGACTTGGGGGTGCTGTGGGTGAGAGGCTGGACATGCCCCAGCCATGGCACTCACAGCCCAGAGAGCCAAACGTGTCCTGGGCTGCATCCAGAGCCCCGTGGGCAGCAGGGCAGGGAGGGGATTCTGCCCCTCTGCTCTGCTCTGTGAGACCCACCTGGAGCACTGCAGCCAGAGCTGGGGTCCCTGCACAGGAGGGACGGGGACCTGCTGCAGTGACCAGAGAGGAGAGACAAAGATGGTCACAGAACTGGAGGAACTTTCCTATGAATACAGGCTGAGAATGAGGGTTATTCAGTCTGGAGAAGGTTGCATGGAGACCTCAAAAGCAACTTCCAGGGTCTGAAGATGCCTACAGGGAAGCTGGAGAGACTCTTCATCAGGAGGTGTAGTAATAGGACAAGGGAAAATGGATGAAAATTGGAAGAGGGGAGATTTGGATTACATATCTTAAGAAATTCTTTATTGTATGGGTGGTGAGGCACTGGCACAGGTTGCCACAGAGAACCTGCAGATGCCCATCCCTGGAAGTGTTCAAGGCCAGGCTGGATGGAGGGCTGAGCAACTCAGTATAGAAGGTGTCCCTGCCCATGGCAGAGGGGCTTGAGATTAGACGATCTTTAAGGTTCCTTCCAACCCAAACGGTTCTGTGACTACGATTTTACAGTCAAACCTTTCTGACGGAAAGCATAGTGTAGACAAGATGATGCAGCACCTTGTCCAGCCAAATTTTAAGTGTTGAATGTTGGGAGACATTATTATTATTATCTCTTCTCTGGAGACATTATTTCAATGGCTGATTATTCTAATTGTACAAAAATTTTCAATTGTGTCCAATTGGAATCTCAACAGGAGTAACTTGCGGCCATGCGACTCCTTGTAAGAAAGGGAGTCACCATCTCCTTTGTAGCCCTCTAAATACTAGAACTTGTATTATCTGATTTTATGAAGAAAGCCTGCCATTCATGCTTTCTGATTCAAATACCACTGAAGGCAAAAGAAGCCTTATTTTTCTTCAGCAGATTTTGGACTAGGCATAAAGTCCAAATAGAAAAATTATAGAAAGCATTTATTATTGTAATTGATATAACTGCACTTTGGATGCATCAAAATGCTGTCACAGCATTGGTTAAAATACAAAATAAAAAATTCTAAAAAAGCTCTTCCCCAAACTCAGACTGTTACAGTTCAAGCTGAGCCCTAGGTATATTTACCTAATTTACCATCTATTAACTTTAAATAGTTTTCTCATTTTGGTCATGACACAAAAGCCCACACTGATGCACAACAGTATCTACAGTAGCAGAAGCATATTCCTATTACAAGTGGTGAAATTATCATACACGTGCATTTCCAAAAGAGTTGTTCCTTCATTTTTTTTTAAAGAGTCTTTGATGGTTCAGTGATATATCACAAATACAGTATTTTCCAAGCACTGAGTAGGAGCTATATTTCCACTGAATTTTCTTTAGCATTGAGCTTAGACATCATCAAATATTTTGCTTCGAGACATTGACAGGTATCTTCCACCAGGCTGGTACCTGCAGAATCAATTTTAAAAGTGAAAAAGTGTCATAGGAAATAGAAAACATAAAGACTCATGAAATCATCTAACTCTCATTGCAATCTTACTCCTTAACTCCAGTGAATTACAGGCTTTGAGGTTTTACTGAATTAATTTCCATGAGATTTGAAAAACAGTCATTAAATTAAACCTCATGTGACCAAGAGAAACAGTTATATGAATACTGGGAGTCTTAAAGAACGATCCTTCCTAAAACAAAGAAAGAAGTTGGATGTTTTGTTTGAAGAGGACTTTGAAAAAAAAAAAAAAAATCCCAACCACACCAACAACTAAGCAAACAAACCAAAACCCAAAACACAATAAACCCAAACAAACAACAGCACCCATAAAGTAGCTGCGGGTGCTTAACAGTACATCTCATGGGGTGTTCTTAGAAGAAATACAGTATCAGATTTAATGAAAACAAAAGCCTGTATGCTTAGTGGGAAAAGAGAAACTTCACAAATTGTTGGTTGAATATATTTTAGAGACACTTTAAAAGCACAAGTAAGGTCCAACGTAAGCACAACATAGTTCCTTGCTGTAGTGTTTACTAAAACCTGAATGAACACAAAGCCATAACCTAGTGTCCTAACTGCCCTTACTGTCCAAGAATGTTGTATGAACTGCAGGAGCTCTAGTTTTGAAAACCAATGCTACATAAGCTACTTCTAAATTAATCTGAAGTCCATATGCAATGACTCTTGATTTACTACCTCCATGAAATGAAATGAAGGTTACTAGGCAAAGCTCAACTAAGCTTTGAAGCTCCTGGTTTTCTTTTTGAAGAAGTTTAGAATGTTCCACTTAGCAAAGCATGCACAGATGCCTGGAGACTTCTGACTCTGTGCTTGAGAAGTACTTGATCCAGAATAATTACATATGCATACTTCTGTTTTTAGCAGACAATCCCTTTCACACTGCACAGAAGCCAACTGCTGACATAAATTCTAGGCTAGAAATTCTACCTCCTCTTTAAACTCTTGTGCTTAAAAGCCCCAATTTTTCAAATATGGTGACATGAGACTAAACCAGTTGTCTAAATCAACCTGTGAAAGCTGGCAGTGCCATTTAACAGCATGTTAAATGTTTTGCATGTTTCTAAGTTGGCATTTGTTTATTGACAATACAGATGTAAGTCCACTGAAACAATTACTTTTTGTGACTTTTTGATTGGGCAAGCTAGTTTTAGCTGAAAAACAGCAAATGGTAAGTTTTTATACATAAGTTTTAAATTATTTGTCATTTAGTAGTTCTACACCATAACCACTCCCCCCCCAAAAAAAGCACCCATATAATATATTGCTTGTTTCTTAAATACGAGCAGAGCTAAGCAGTTACATAAGGTACTGTATAACTGAAGAAATTTGGTGTTGCAGTCACAGCCACAGAATCACAAAAATCTCTACTACAGACAGAGATACACAGTGCAGTCTGGTACTCCCTGTTCAGATTTTAATTTACTTTAGTAGTTACAAGATCTGATACCCAGCTGTTTTCCTGCAGCAGATCCTGTAACATTCAGTTTTCTTTCCTCCAGCCTTTTTAAAATAGATTTTATACTGGGAAATCAACTGAGCTTTCTCCAGTTTTGTAGGAAATTAGGGAAATTAAGGAAAACCTTATATTGTACATCTGTCTGTTGAGGCATTCACCTAGACCAGGTAGCTTGGTGTGCCCTGTATGCCAATGGAAATGGGAGCCCCAGGCAAGGTGCCATGAACAAATAAGAAAGGGCACAGGGACCTTTGGCCCAGCCACTCAGAGACCGTGCAGGAGCCAAGGGTTCAGCTGGAAGAGCCAGGATTGTGGTGCACATGGGCTGTGAGGGTGTAAAAGCTCAGGGATTCTTTTGTTTGGGGTTGCTCCCTGGAGGCACCAATTTGAGCTGTTATGCTGTCACTGCACCAAGATTAAAGCAACCAGATATCTGGGACTCTGCTCTGGGAAACCTGCAGTTGAGCTGCAAAGGGAAACTTTTCTGACTCTTGAGTGAGAAGGAGGTGAGTAGTGAGTGAAAGGGGATTCTTGGGGTCACTAGAGCTGCCTCTGGTAAAAGAACTTTAGTGCCAGCAGTGAAAGTCTGCGGTGGTACAAGTGTGACCCCCAGACTGCCCCCAGATTGGTCACACTGGGATGTTTCCTTAACATGCAGGTCATTAGTTTTATATGCAGCATGTTTCAAATTATGCCATACATAATGTTATATCCAGCTCAAATCTCACTCTGACATTTCTAAAAAACCTGGAATAACTTCAGGTTTTAAGAGATTTCAAAATTATTTCCTTATCATAGGGGAAAAGGAAGAAAGGAAAAAAGATGAAATTATAACCTTTATTTACAAGACTCTTATTATGAAACTATTTGGTACAGCTGTATCAGAAACTTTTAACTGGAAATTACAGAGAATATTCCTCACCTTCCTGAGTCCGATTCAAGGGGGTCATCATTAACAGAGTCTGCATTAAAATCCAAAGGTTCTGCATCCTGGAGGAGTTCTATTCTATCTCTTTCAGTCCTACCATTTGAACGGGTATACTTTGATAGTGCTGAATAAGTAAAAGGAATGAAAGATACTTATTTGCTTTGTGAACAGGAGTGTATGGAGACATCAAATTAAAAAAAAAATGAAACGTAAGAATAACAAAGCAATCTCATCCAAGCAAAAGTGCAATAATTTAGAGTAGATTTAATATTAAACCAAACTTGCTCAGATTTGTAGTATTTTGATTTTGTATTTCTGTATTTCCACAGAAATGCAACTACAACTTTCTCCCCTCAAATAGGTTGAGCTATACCTTGCAAAGAATCAAAGAAAATGAGAAACTAGAGGTAAGCATTACTTTTAAGTCACCCATTTATCCTCCCAGCTTCATGCATTAACTAAGCGGTTTGGAGGGGGTTTTTGTTTGCTTTTGTTTGTTTTTAAAAAAATTAATCTCATGAAATAATGAAATACAGTTGTTTTGCAGTTCACTCTGTGACCTTCACTAGGTCAGAACCTATGGCTTGTTTCAGAGTTGGAATGCCACATAATCACATGATGAACATTAAAATGTAATTTTAGTTAGTCTACCACTATCTGGGTTTGCAGCTTTCTACAGAGGAGGGGGAAATCTACCAGTGTTTTCTTAAAAGCATATTCAAAGCTTCCCTCCTCTTCCCCATTTTTCTCCTTTTTCTTCAGCTCCATTTTACTTGTTAGCTTACAAGAGCACAAAAAATATAGAAAACCCATTCACATTCTGACAAACTTTTTGGAAGTTTAAAGCAATCTAAAATGTATTTTGCTAACAGACACTATTAAATGAAAGTATATACACTTATGTGATGTTACATTTGTTAGTCATCTGATTGCTTCATTATTCCAGTCTGAAATAGTTCACTTGCAAGCAGAAGAGGTAAATTTTAAGATTTACAACACCCAACTTCAAGACATATCATGAAGTTTCTTTGTTGACAACTGCTACTCTAATGGCAAGCATTATATATACCATAAGACCAAGTAACTGGTCTGAAGAGTAGTCAGAATCTCTGATCCCAACTAGTTGGAAATGGAAAGAAATACAGTACTCTTTTGAGTGCCTAAAATGGCAAGATGGCAGTGAGCCACAGAAGTGAACATTATCAGCACAGCATCTAACACAAGAACGAAAATATTTGAAACTACTCTCACAACCAGTGCTGTGAAGACAATGTACTGAAACAAAACAAAACTAACCTCCCCTCCAACCCACAAAGCTTACGTCTATTGGCACTGGTCTCTGAGAAGCTGGATTCTTTCTGGTCTGTGTGGACAGCTCTGCTTCTGGTGGAATCATCTCTATTTCCATACCGCTCCTTCCATTCCTGGAAGAAGGACCATGAAGAAAAACATAAGTTAGCAGAAAAACGCAACATAACTGTTCAGTATCTTAATATAGGAAGAATTTTTGTTTCATTTTAAACTCAAAATGTGTTCCTTCACTAAACCACTTATCATAACTATTCTTAAGTAAAATACTTTTAGAAAACAAAACTGCATCTCAAATCTGCTCTCACAGTTCAGCCAACTGCCCTAAGTTATGGCGAGAACCACTGCTTTTACTGATCACTACTTCCATCTAGTGGCAAAATGGAAAAACAATGAGATTCACATAACACAGAAAAATTCATAGCTTAGTGTCAGGTCATTTCAGTGTATATTAAATGTGTCATACACTTGCTATTTTGCTTCCTAACAATTTCAAGTTTTAAAATTATGAGATGGAGGGAAAGGATCAAAAGAAAGGTCTATACAGTACTGTCTGTCATCTAGGATTAAATTATACCTAGGCTTGGAAAATGAAGAGGTTTTAGTCCCAGTACTATCTTGCATGCATCCTTTCTCTCATCCACCTTTTATTGTGATTTTCTATACTAGAATTTGTTATAAACTAGTGAAAAACTAAAGCTTCATAAATCTTTGAATACAATATGCGCAGAAAACATGACTTGAATCAAACATTCTGTTTGTTATTCACTGGAAACTATTAATTCTGTCTTAAATGTAATTCCCTACTCTGGCAAAACATAAAACAGAACCTGTGCCAATGACTTTCAAATGAGCACACAAAACAACAAGTTTGGGAGGAGCCCATATTTCAGTATGAGAACCCTGCAACTGCAGTTATTTCAAGCAGAGCAGTATCACTATAAGAGACTGGTAATAAGCCATTTCAGATTATTCTGTATCCTAGAAATCAGGAGTCTTTTTAATGCTTGTTATACCTATTGGCATACACCACAGCACAGTGAATAACAATAGTGTCCAAGTAGTGTCATTAAAATTGTCCTCTAAACTTCTATAATTAACCCCCAGTCAAGACTATTCCACAAGATTAAACTGATTCCATCCAGTATTTGGGAGTAGTTTTTTTTGTGAAATAGATTTTGTGAAACTGAATTAAATATCAATGGTATTCCTATCAGATATTGCAGTATAATACTATAATTAGCTAAACAAATCTCATACCCTTCTTCTGTTTTCACCTTCTTCCTGCCTCTGTCGTTTCCTTTTCTCTAAAGAGGAAAAAAAAAACCTTTGTCTGAGCGCCATTTAAGGGAAATAATTAGTGATTTTTTTTAAATAAGCAACGGAAATCTGAAGTTAACTAATTAATATTCTTATTGAAATACATGACACAATTAAACAAAAACAAAACAAAAAGCTGCTTGTCAATCATTATGGAGCTTCCTATCAATATATTTTGTCATGATGGTATTTTGGATCACAGCATAACATTTGGATACCAGCTGGCAAAGCAAAAAAACCACAAATAAACAAACAAACCAAAAAACACCCCCAAAAACCCCCAACAAACAAACAAAAAACCCACCAAAAAACAAACAAAATCAAAAAAACCCCAAGATATTCATGAAGTTCTGTGATGCCCAACCTGTGACCCAAATACTTTGTGTCTATATCTGTTATAAAGTTGGAAGTATAACCTTACGGTATCAATGTCATCATAACCTCTTATTTAAGGGAATGAAACTTTGATATTTCTCCAAAAAAAGAAATACTACTACTCTGAGTAAATCCAGGTTTTGTTTTTCATCAACTATGGGTATAAAAGTATTCCATAATATAACATTGCATCCAGAAATTTTGATTTCTAAACATTTACTCAAAAATTACAATGTCTTTTAGCAACTTTTAAGAAACACTTTCAATAAAAAATAATGTAAAATAAAAAGCTTTCCAAACTAGCAGATAATTCCAGTTTTACATAATAAATGTGCTTTCCTTAATAAAACACAGCTAGTTGACATAGCAAAAAAGACTGAAGGAAATGACTGAATTTGTGCAGCTCAATCAACACACTTACAAAAGAAAAATTAGTTCTTTGATGACAAAGACAATTTAGATGTTAATCAGACTTTATGATATATTACACAAGAACCTGCTAAGGTATTATTTGATAAGTAACACACTGCAAAATATTTAGAAATATGTAAAATTCAGATACTGGATGAATAACACTGGTACTTCATTCAAGATGTCAATGATGTCCATCATACATAGCGACCACAGCACTGTAAGTTTATTGCAGTTTGTGCTGTGGCCTTCCTCAGGACACCTTTAAAATACTGACAGACACTATGCTTTTTTTTTCTGCAACATTTCAGACAAACGTAATCCAATAATACATTATATGATGAAGAAAAGACTGATGTATTTAATGTTTTCCTTGCATCAGTCTTTAAAACTGAGACCAGTTGTTGTCTGGGTACCAGGTTCCCTGAGCAGGAAGGCAGAGATGGGGGACAGAATGAAGTTCCCAAAATCTAAGGAGATATGATCAGTGACCTGCTACATTGCTTGGACAGACACAGGTCTGCAGGGCCACATGGGATCGACCCAAAAGCACAGAGGAAGCTGGTGGGAATGCTCACCAAACCACTTTCCTCTAAACAATCAATTAGGTCACAACAACTCTGTGCAATGCTAAAGGCTTGGGGCAGAGCAGTTGGAAAGCAGCCTGTTGGAAAAGGACTTGGGAGTACTGGTTGACAGCAGCTGAACATGAGCCAGGGCGTGCCCAGGTGGCCAAGAAAGCCAATGGCACCTGGCTTGTATCAGCAAGAGTGTGGCCAGCAGGAGCAGGGCGGGGATTGTCCTCCTGTCCTGGGCACTGGTGAGGCCACACCTCAAATCTGGTGTCCAGTTCTGGGCACTTCAATTCAGGAAAGGCACTGAGGGGCTGGAGTGAGTGCAGAGAAGGACAACGGAGCTGTGGAACGGAGTGGAGCACGAGTCTGATGAGGAACAGCTGAAGGAGGTGGGGGTGCTTAGCCTGGAGAATAGGAGGCTCAGGGGAGACCTTATCACTCCACAACTCCCTGAAGGGAGGGTGTAGTGAGGTAGGCATTGGTCTCCCCTCCAAGTAACACACAACAAGACAAGAAGAAATGTCCTGAAGTTGTGCTAGGGAAGTTTGGATATTAAGAAAAAATTCTTCACCAAAAGGAATGTCAGATCACTGCCCAGGGAAGTCTGGAGTCACTATAGCTGGAGATATTTAAAAGATGTGTATATGTGGCATTTCCAGACATGGTTCAGTGGTGAACTTGTCAATGCTGGGTTAAGGATTGGACTCTATCTTAGAGGTCTTAACCAGCCTTGATGATTCCATGGTAGTATGATTTTACAGAAAGACTATGACAGAGGACCTAATTTACCTCTTCTGATTAGCTCTTTTCCTTCATCAATCAAATCAGAGGTCATTTCGCTATCACCCATGAACTGCTGGAATCCCAAAAGATTCAAACAACGAGTTCCTAAACTGGTAAAAGAAGAAGCCATTTCCTTTGTTAATTTACAATTAATTAATTAATTAATGGTTTAGATACATTACAGAACAAAATGTAAAACAAACTATTCAGAACTGTATGAACAATCCAAGTAAAAAGTAAAAACACAGAAGACAGACTATTATACCAGCTAAGGAAACAGAAAATTCAGAACCCAGAACAATAACTGGTGACCCAGAATAGGAGGGTGACCTAGGTGAACCAGAACAGTAACACAGCCCTAAATACAATTGAAAGTGATGGAATAACCCTATTCAAACACAGAAATTAAATGCATGTAGTCTGAGAGTAGTGCAAATGACACTTGCTTAAAAATGCTTTTAACATTAGATGCTTGCTTTAAACGTCCTCAGATATAACAAAATTTGTACCTATAATATGTCATTAACTCTTCTTTGCCAGAAGGCAATTACTATGAAAATTCTGCTTATTATTATTTCTGTGTTTTTGAAAAAGTAATAACATAGGAAATCCACTTTCACCTCAGGAGTTCACTCAGGAGAATGCGTACTGCATACTTTTAAGCTGTAGGGATGCTGGCTGCCCTTTTGGATAGTCTGGCAGCAGTCAGACAGCAAGCTTGCTCCCCCAGTTTTACACCAGTCTGCAACTACATAGCATGAAGCCACTTTCATCTTTTCAACTTCACATCACAAAACACAACTGCTGTTTTTGTACTGTTTGCCTTCCTTCAAACTGAAGTATTGATATATTTTTTCTCTATACTACCTTAAGACTGCTGGATTAAACACAGGAGAGTTAGGTTTCCTCAACAGATTTTAATTCAACCTTTTTGCAGGTATCTGAATCAGCAGAGGTCATTAAAGCAACCCTCTCTCCTCTAATTTCTGTTCTTCCTTTTCACTATGGCATTCCAGGATGATCATCATGGACAAGAGGTCACACAAATTTTTCCCTTCTCCTTTCTTGTCATTGGCTTTACTGTTTGTTGCTTTGTTTTGTTTGTTTTTTTTAGCTCCACCACCACTTTCCTCAAGTAACCCAAAGATAAGCAGAAAAAACTCACAACTAGATACTTGCTGTCTTACTATCTATAGATACACATACAGTATTCACGGACATCCAAGGCATTTTACTACATTGTACTTGACTAAAACCACAGAGATTGCTTCTGACTGAATGGTAATGCAAAATGGAAGATATTAACATAAATGTAGCTCAGCAAGATCAGACTAGAAGTATCTCATCCCTTACAGTGTACAAAACCAGATATTTTGAAATTATAAAGCAAGAATGTAACTGTTTTCTGCAATTACCCTTCCAGCCTCCAACAAACTGTGACTTAGGGAAACAAGATCAAATTACTTAAAGCAGTATGCATTACCAGAAGTCTGGTAATACATCAGAAACTTGATATGAGTATTTGATATAAGTCTGTTAAAAAGTTCAATATCTAAAATTACTGCTAGTGTTTAATTTATGAGAAAACTTCACTGAAAACAGCTTTCTCATGGTAATTTTAATCCCAAAAGCAGAATCTAAATGTCTCCAGGCTCCAAAGTTTGAATAGATCACCCTTTAAAATCTAGGAATGAAGTTTAAATTAACTCAGTTATGAGTTAACACAACCTATATTTTTAAAATGTACACATTTCACCTACATAAATAGCCATCTATGGATTTGGGTTTCGCATTTTTATTGGAATGACACTGCTGGAAAAGGAGCACTGAATCTCTTCCTGAATTAGATGAAACTAATTTTATTAATGTAAAGAAGCATGGAGGATCTATCTTACAAATCACTTACCTGAAGTATGTAGCAATACAGAGAATGACAACAAGCATTGGGTAATATATATAGAATCCATCTGCAATGAAGGACAGCACTCTCATGGATCCCATTATCTAGGAAAAAAAAATCCACAAGAACACGCTCTAAGTAACTATATTCTACATAAACCCATGAAGATCATGCCTTCTCACACAAATACACAATCCTTTACAGTGACTTTAGCAAGGCCATATTATCACAGATCTTGAGAATAAGCAGATGTAAAAGCCACCTCCTGCACTCTGAGGTTTCTAAAATGCTAGATTCTGTAGTCTCACCTACTCTAGAACAAGGCCAAATCTGGCAGACAAATTTTTTCATCTGCTGTGAAAAGAGTCTCTAAACAACACAAAGAATCTAGTTACAAACAACGAAAGACATGAGATGTAGCCTGCCACAGAAACCAACTCTTCAATAAAACCAAACTCAGTAGAAGTTTACAGTAGAAGTTAGGATTGCTTCCAATCTATAGGGATGCCCTACATCCTAAAGCCTGTGCAAGCTAAAACAGGAGTTGATACTATGAAATGGAGAACACCCTGAACTCTAAAGTATAAACTTTACTTTCTTAAGATAAAGAGGCAAAAAACCCCAAAAAACTATTGATGACTTCTAAAAATTATTAACAAACTCCTTTTTTTTATCCTGTTGAAAAGATTTGAATATCTGAATTTTACTGTAAGATGCATTTAAAAATCCCCTGCCTATTCTCCAAACCATATCAAAAGCTCAAACCCACGTTTTCTTACTTACAGATGTATAAGCAGTTGGCTGAGTTTTTTTGTGAGAGATTGTTGCATCCATATGGGTCAAGCCCAGAAAGTTTAAGCACAATGGTGGAGTAAGACGGCAAAATAACCTGCACAAATGCAAGAGGCAACAGCCTTTTAAAGTTTCTTACATTACCAACAAGATCATAACTGGATCTATCATAGTAACAGGATCTATCATAGAATAATGATGCTCATTAGGAATTATATCCATAAATTACAAATTTAAGAATGCAAATGGAAGTTTTATGGACATTTTCAATTCAGTATTTGCTAGAACATCTGCAAAACATATACCAAATACTTACATGCCACTGAAAAGGAGACTGTATGCATCTGTCTGATGATGTGAAGCTAAGTAATAATAGTTAAATACACGGATCCTGAAGACAGTAGAGTAAACGCAAATGCTCAGGAAAAAGATGGTAAGGAAACAGGCCATCTAGGGAAAAAAAAAAGTATTGTAGAGTTGTTGAAATGTTGAACTTTATTAAAGATTTTAATGTGTTCAGCAGATAGCCTGTCATATGCAGAGACCATCTCCTGCATTAATTTTTAATTTTGAGATGTGAGAATACCATCTGAGATGTGAGAGTACCAGCCATGAGAAGAGTTTTTGGGAGTTTTTCAGAACAATTTAAACTGGAAATGACAATTATAACATTCTAGACATAAGCTAACACAGTTGACCCTAGACACATTCTACTACTTCTTGTTAATGTAAATAACATTGCTGCCATTGCCTCAATAATTACTATGACTGATATGGTATTTCTTCCCACCAAAAAAAAAGGCATAAACCTGAGCATTTTCAAATCAGCCTTTCCTAACTATACTGGAATTTTTCAGCTCTGTATCTTTTCTGATAAATTTGTGCACACATATACTAGCCACACCCATGGCTGGATTCCTGGTCATCCACAAATTCCTTTTTAGGAAACTGAGGTCACATACATGGCTGATTAGAAAGTTTAATTAACACCTAGGCTCCAAGGTAGCATTTCAGAAATTAACCTACCCATGATATTATGGCAAGCTGGGTCATGCCTTCACCTGGTATTGGAGAGTTTTAACAAGTAGCAAAAGGCAGACTTCCTCCACAGGAACAAAGTTTGTTACCATATATTTAGAGACCTTCTAAAGTTGACAGATTATTTAGAGATTTATTTTTAAATCTAATTTATCTACTGCTGTTACAACAACCATTGATCTGAAAACTTTTTTCAAGTGATTATCTCCAACTTACCTCTATGTATATATAATTATATGTCTTTTCTGCCAGCTGTATGAAAACTGCAAATAGCGACAGAACTGGTTTTGTGCTGAAAAATGTGCACTCTGACCACACAACAATTACAGAAAATGTGGCCAGCACAACTGCAAGCACTCTGTAAAACCATGGTCGGAGAAGGCATTCCCAGTACCACTCTGGAAAAAACAAACACACACACATATCTGGAACAGGCTAATGAAAGTTACACAAGCAGAAACAGAACTCCATCACAAAAGGCTTCAAAGTTTGCTGTTGCTTTATTGCTACCGAATTTGTAAATAAAACTGAGGCTTATGGTCAAGAGCATAAATTAGTATCTGATAGCTATCCATTACATAAATGCATTAATATTGCAGACGTACTTCACTCTGCTGCAGCTGAACATAAAACACTTGGCTCTTTTTACAGAATGGTATCAGTTATGCCTTAACATACTCAAAATCAGCACAACAGCACTTACCAACCGTTGGTGTGTAGAAATACTGAATAATTTTATTTTCTGGTTCCTGGGAATGAAAGGTATGAACAAACTGTCGAGTTGCACTGCTTTCATTTTTTGCCACATCTTCCAGGTAAAATGCTTGCTCTAGAAGAATTTGCCACTGGACCTGTGTACGACGATGTCTCTGCACTGAATAGATTACCTACAATAAATTGCAAGAAACTGGGCTTACAATGTACTTGTTTCAAAAATGGCAGAAAATCCTTTCAAAATCCTTTGAAAATGTGTGCATTGCAGAACTGCAAAGACGGTATCTTCAAAAAAGCAGGTGGTTAATTCTCTGAATACATAAAGCATAGAGGTACTACATATATGATTACTGAGTTTTGCAGCTCTTCCATCACAAACCATCTGTAGCAGTTAAATCCTACTTTTCCCAACCCACCACTTTATTTTTGCATCTCAGTAAATATCAAGCTTTTACTATAATTTCATTTTCTGAATGCACTGTCAATCAACCACTACAAGGTCTATTCACAGACAGCTATAACACTATCAAGATACAACAGAAGAACACTTTTTACACATCCAGAACTTTGATGGTTTGGGATATTAAATATCTGTGCCTTCTTCCACCTAGAGAAGTTTTTTTTTAAGTAGCTTAAACCCACTATACTCAACAATCCAGATGAAGTGCATTCAAAATCTTTGACCAGCACTTACTACATTAGCATAAGTGATGCATTCTCCCATCTATTAATATACCTGCTTGTGAAGTTTGGCCAAACTTTTTTCACTGGGATAACTGTTCTGTCTTTCATCAAAATCTTCATAATCATCCATGTTCCTACCCATTCTTTCCTGGTACTCAGTAGGGCACTGGAAGGAAAAACGAAAATTAACTGGGTGACAAAAACAAGCAGCATTTGTTAATTATTTGTAAAACTTTGGGGCATTTCATGCAACTGAAAAGCTCACTCTACGCATACATTTTTCTCTCCTTCTACAACACTATGTCAAAACACATCAGATAATTACATACATCATAAGAAGGTATTTCACAAAGAATTTCAACTCAGTCTCAAGAAAAACTCAAAAGATGTCAACTAGAGATTTTATATTAAAAGCAAAATAAAGTAGTATACAAGTATTCTGTATGTGCAGGAAACACCTCCTTATTGAAGATAAATATTGCAGATAAGCAGTAAGGCTGAAGATAAGCAATTGGTTACCTTTTTCAATATTGTGTCAACACATTTCCTCAAGGGGTGGTTATATTTTATACTCTCACTTACTTTACGGACTTCCTGTTGACAGAAAAAAGAACAGAGTAGTTTAACTATGCTAAGTTAAAAACATCAATTAATAGATTTTTCATAAACTATACATTTTAACTGGTCAAATAGAGTTGCTGCTCTCCCAATTGGAAAAGATGATCAAGGCCATCAAAAAAGCCATCAAAGCTTAAAAAAAATACAGCTTCCTAAAAGCCATAGCTTTACTAAATATCTCATAAAAAGTAAGCAAAGTATTTGTAAAGAACACTCAAGCATTTCTTTAAAGAAAGAACAGCAGTGTGCAAACAACTACACAAATGCATGGAGGATTGGTTTCTATGCATGAAGGCTGAAATGGAAAAGACTTTCTTGTTTAAGTTAGAGAGGAAAAGGAGATAAAGAGAAAGTCCCACTGACCAACTCAAGGCACTGATCATGTCTTTAGGAAGCCTGTTCCAGTGTGAGACCGTCCGCCACCCTTGTGGTAAGGAACTGCTTCCAGTCTGGACACAGCTCTGAATCACCCCCATGCATCCTGTCACTGGCTACCAGGGAAAAGAGATCAGCATCTCCCTCTGCACACATCTGAACAATGCTCTTAGTAATTTGCTTCAACTTTTGGTCAGCTCTGAAATGGTCAGACAGCTGCACCAGATAACCATTGTTGGTCCCTTTCACTGGGAATATTCTTTTTTAAGTGCTGTCCTGGTAAAAGAGGTTGTCATTGCTCATTTTCTAGCAAGTCTTGTAGTTATGTGCCACTTAGACATAAGTTAGTTTTTAACTGTTTTAGCAGTTTCTCCAAAATGCTATTACAGATGAATGAAGTGTATTACTAATTAGTACTGACACAAAACACAAATTTCCTCCCTACCCTACAACAGTCCACATACATTATTCCAAGCCATGGTATCCCAGCAAAAGAACCATAATAGCTCTTCAAAGGGCTAGACTTCCATTCTGTTTTTGAACTACATTAAAGCCAAGCCTACTGCTCACTGACATTTAACAGCAGAGTCTAAAAAGAAACTTGGGAAAAAAACTGTCTATATAGTCTCTTCTCAAAAAGCATGCAAGCATGGCAACATAATTTAGAAATTCTTCTCAAGATTCCAGAAATACAGAGCAGAGCATAAAAGTGGTACACAAGTTGAACACTAGTGAAACATCTGTATACTGACTGATCAAGCTCACTCTGAAGTATTATTTGTTAGTGACTAGTATTACTCCAAAAGGGTCAATAAAAGAATAGACTCAACAAATAATGTTATCAAGTTGCTATGATTTTTAAATTCTGTTTTGACTTTTGCACAGGATTGAGTGTTATCAAGTGGCACATTATGATGACTTTCTTAATTTACAGAATTTTAATAGTAAGCTCATGCTACAAGTGTTCAACACCAATGAATTCAGACACAACTAACAGCAGCCTTCACCTTTTTCTACAAGGAAAACTAGTTACTTACCTCCATAATATCCTCTAAATTCTCCTCTGCATCTGCTTTTTCAGTCATCAGTTTGGCAGCTTTGAAGTAAGTCTTCATGAGTAGATAACCTCTCTTGGCTCCATTCCAGTGAGAACGAGGAATTTCCACCAAACCATAACCCAAAAGCAACACAAGAAGGAACAGACCCCATGTATTTGCAGCAGCTATTCCAATGGTCTGAAGCTGGTTCCTAAGGAAACAAAACAGTATAAAAACCTCAAACAAACAACATCCTCCTATCCTGCCTGCTAGAAACCAGCCTTGAAGTATGAACAGTACCAATATGGCTATCAAGTTCACAGGAACAGACTGGTTCATCTAAATTTTTTCCTGGAGCCAGTCTGCTGCTTGGCCATATTTAAAGCTGCCACAATTTTCCTGTATCTCTCATGTTCTGCCCACTATGAAAGGAAGATAAAGATTTATTTGGTTGTTCTCAAAGAAACTAAAGCAATACTTTCCCTTAAGAAACAACATGAACGTATCAAACTTACTTTGACAGTGAGGTCAAAATAGCGTAATGGCAGCCACTTTGTAAAAAACAGCCTCAGAATCCAGGATTTGTATTCAGAATATTGTGTTCAGAAATTTGTATTCAGATTTCTATTCCATCTGGTATGGAAGACTATAAGCAATTTATAGATGTAAGTAATTTTAACTTTCCATTTCATCTTTAAAGTCTACAGCATTCAGATGCACTACACAGAAAATACTGATTTTTTGAATACGTTGTTCTGAAAACACTGGAAGTTACTAGCTTAGCAAATGTGTTTGTATGGAGAAAAAAGAACCATTGTAAATACAAGAGGATTCCTCTGATGTACATACCAAAATCAGAAAACCAAACCCCAAATATTCAAAAAAAGCCCCTTTCATATAAAAAGTTAACATATCTTTCTAACTGCCTAGCAAAATATTATTATTAAAACTAGTTTTTTCAGAAAGACTCATTTCAACCACAGAAGAAACTATTCATGACAATTCTGTAAGAATTCATGGAATTGTTTACAACATTATTCTTACCACTGTAAATTGAAGTTTGGGTTTACAGCCACATATATTAGAAATGCTCCAAAAATTAGCAAGTAAGTGCCATAATAGATGGCATTCTCAATCAAAGCAGTTTTAATCTTTCCAGTGATGGAGAAACCTCCTGATCTAGCATATGACTGCATGAAAGGTAGCAGAATCCTAGGAGAAAAGGAAACAAAACAAAACCACGTAAGTCAATCAAAAGGAAAAAAAAAAAAAAAAAAAAAAAAAAGAAAACAAAAATCCCACCAATTCCCACCAAAAGTCTCCCAAACACCCAAACCACCAACTCCCCCGAAAAAGTACTTTAGCAGTGTCAGGTTACTGAGGCAGGGGTGTTAAAGTTTAAGACTCCAAAGCTTCTAAGAAATTAGCTACTTAGATGTTTTTATACTAGATGTACCTGTCTGTTGGCAAACCTTAAACAAGCTGCAGATAAAAACAATACAGTTAGCTTTGCCATGAAAAATCTATTATAAATAAGAATGAACTACCAACCCTGATATCCTTGACTAACTTACAAAAATAATTATTTGACCACAGGTTGATCAGAAACCACACAAAGCATAGACAAACCAAAACCCCGTAGATAAATCTTTTTTCTGTAGCTATATCTAAGGCTTTACACAATAGAGACGATAAAACCAACTGATTTACAATATTAGTCAAAAATCACCCAAATTATTCATGGAATTATTTTGGTATCTGGTTACCTAAAACACATATTTTTTCAGACAATCTATCCATAAACACCTACATGTGTAAATTGCTTAGTTTCAACTACAAAAGTGAACCAAGGGTAAATGGCTGTCACCTGAAATTTGCTTCCACAGAAGCAAGAAATAAAAGAATATGACTAAATTAGTACAGTAATTATTACAGAAATTTCACTACCAGAAAGTAACATACAATTTAACAGCTCTTTGCCATAGTGATACACATTTTTAAAGAATGACATGACTGGTAAAATGGTCTACTTAAAAACTGTATCATCGTCTTTGCCATATTGTTTTGCTTTACTTACCATGTTAAAAACTGAGATGTCCAATATACAACACGCCAGAAAATTGGCATAATTCCATCAGGAATATAACTCCAGGGTTTGAAACATTTTTGCTTGCTGTTACAATGTAAAGAAGACTATTGTTAGTAGCAGAGCCATAAGTATAAAAAGCATCTTCTATAAATTCCTATCTAGAAAAGCCTTTGAAAAGAAAGTAATATAATACTATTACATTATCAACCATCTCCCAAATAAATAAACTGAATAATCACATTTTCCTAACCACATATAACGTATTTGTACAGCACATCTTTCTTAGAGAAAAAAAAAAAATAAAAGCCCCAAGACTGAAGAAGACTATTCAATAAAGCATTTTAAGGTAACAGTTTTTTTTTTCAGTGGTAATTATTTAATTCACAAAACAAACACTTGTTTAGGACACAGAAGCATTAAACTTTGGTTGGTGCAGCAGGTTTTTAAAAAATAGCTAGGCACATCATCATCTAGAGCACTTAGTCATACAAAGAATGTATTAGTTGTTTCTTCTGCCACCCAACTGGATCAAGTCAGTTTTATATAAATTTTGACTCAGTAAGCCAATACTCTTCTGGCAAGTAGTGCTCACTGCAGAAGACCAGAAAAGTCATGTGAACCCTTTGAGAAAAAAAAGAAAAAGAAAAAGAAAAAAAAAACCAAAAAGAACAAAGGAAAAAGTGTCCATCTGCACTAAGGCAGCTTGTTTTTTTGCTACACACCTGTCTGGGTAATGAAGCAAGGCTGAGTCAAGGGGCAATAAAGTCAACTTAGATAGGATTACCCAATGAGAAATAATTGGTGTTTTCCGGAGTCCAACTAGTTAAGCCTGAGATGTAAGTTTTTATGTGCACAGACTTAATATTTTCAAAACAATCAACTCAAGATAGAATGACAAGTAGCTGTCCCTGCCCCTGGAAGAGGACTGGAACTTGATGATCTTTAATGTCTCTTCCAACCCAAACCATTCTGTGATTCTATGAAAAAAAGTTTGTCAGGAGCTATGGATAAATTAACAAGTTGCTGAATAGTTTTCAAAATGTGTATATAATTAAACATGTTTAATTAACATCCACTGAGTGGTCTTAAGTATAGCGTGCAACATTGTGTGACTGTCATTTCACCATTCCACCACTCTTCCAGGCCCTGCTTTGGGGCAGCAAGACTGGAACTGCTTTGCACAGACATATCAGCTGACATCTTAAAGGCTCTGATAATCTTACAGATAACTACACCGCACACATCAATAGCACAGGGAAACAGCCAGTGCAGGCTAATGCATGCACAGCCGCAGAAGAGCTCATGTTAGTCTATTTCTCCATGTTTAGGGATTACCTTCTTCCTGCCAGGACACAACCAGTGGGCAACCATTACTTTGGAGGAATACAGCACATTTCAGATAACTACAATTGTCTCGTATATGTAATTGTAAGAAGCAATTAGATATACCCCGGCATGTAAGACAAGCAGTTAATTTCATTCATATTGTAAAAATTAAAGGTATAAAATTAGATTTTCAGGTTTAAAGTCTTTAAGATTGTAAAGGAATAGCATTCATCAAAGTCTCTCCTCATAACCACGACTGCACAAAAAACAGTCCTATTGCTCTAACAAAAAAAAAAAAAAGGAAATCTAGTGACAGAAAAAAAGAATATTTGGGTAATCAGCTAGAACTACTACATAATTACCGTGTAATTTCTCCCAGCAGATAAAGATCCACTTTTCATCACCTTTTCCCTTTACTGTCCTTTATACTTACAAGCTCAAATTTTACATCTCACAGATAGGACTTACAGTGTTAAAAACACAATATGCTCCTCTCAATTAAAAAATGAAAATCTAAAATTCAGTCTAAAGAAAAAACACGTAGCTCATACCTTGGAGCAAGGGTAACGTAAGAGCCATTACTTTCTGCAGGACTGGAGTTAACCGCAAGTTTGCATCGATTATAAATAGTCTAAAAGATAATTTATTTCATATCAGTGACCAAAGAGGTTTAAAAGTAGTAAGTCCTATTTTAAAGACATTTCCTGTACTCCAGGTTTACATTTGGAATTAATTATACTAATAAACATTCAAATCAACATGCAATCAGCAGTCAAGCAAGTAAAATACTGAAAGTGTCCTTATGCTGCCTAATCAGATTTAAAAATTGTTACAAACAAATAATGAAATTTCAAATGTTTGAAATAGATTTGTTATCTGATGAGACCAACAAAAAGTAAAATTAATTATAAACATAAAACATTGTCATGCTTAATTTATTAAGATACTACATAGAAGGTATCTTTGGTGCTTCTAAGAGATGGTCTTCTGCAAACATTCGTTTAGAGAAGTACTACACACCTTTGATGCAATTAAGCATTTCTTACCGTACTGACATCCAGAGGCAGTATGAATACAATCAGGAAGCAGAGATACCAAGCCAATAATGTTGCTATGATCACCAGCCTGTGCTGTTTCTTGAAGTCTCCATACCGGTGAAGTAGGAATAAGGCCAGGAAAAAGACAAACACTATCTCGAGGCCCAGCGCTGCTCCACTCATTGTTAATTAAATGTTGGCGCCAGCCACACCACGCTCACTTGGGAAAGCAGATCAGAGCTGCAAAACAAAAAGACATTTAATTAAAATCTCTGGAAGATATTTACACAGAAGAATTGTTCAATAGACACTTTAAAACATATTAACAAACTTTCCATAATTCACGTGACCAAGATTCTTATTAGATAAAACCAAAGATTTTCAGCAAGGTGCCCTGAAATCCTCTGAAGAAATCAAAAATATGTAATTCCAATGCTGTCATTTTCAGCAATGTACTAGGATAACTCCTGTTCATCATCTCGATATACAATAGATCCAAGAGGCAAACAGCAAATCTCTGTCCTTAAATAGACCACTAGCCCAACTTTAGGTCCAGCACAAATTTCAAGATGAAAATCTATTCTGCTCTTTTTTTCTCCTTTTAGAAGTAATCAACTAATTTTTACAAAGGGTTAAATGTTTAAATTAAATGTTTCTGGAGAGCTAATGAGTAACTTTTTTAATGGAGTGTACCTCAAATACATATTTAAAGTCTGTACGTAAGAGTCAATAGAGCATAAAAACACAGCAAACTATGTGTTAGTCTACTTGTAATGCACCTCTTTTAGGTTTGAAATTTCAAGAATTTTAATTCACCTTCCTACTCCTGCTGTGCTATTTTAGAGAAACAAGGTCTCAATTAATTTGGTGCAGTTTGCCATGACATATTTTTGCTTTGCTCGTCCTTCTGTGTTTAGTTACTCTATTACCATCAGGACTGCTCTAAGAAAGTTCATACAGCTTCATACAGACAAGCTATTATGCAAAGGGACAGTGAGCTGCACAAATCCATTACAGAAAATCTCACTGATTTGCTACATTTTTATTTAAACTGCTTCAGACCTTTTTAATAAGCATCATTTTAGCACAGGCATTTTATGCATTACTAAAAAAAAAAAGTTTATTACTGTTGCCAGTCTGACTTGTCTCTCTATCAAGATTAACATTTAGCTGGTTTGATTTAAATGAAAAGGTTCTTGCTATGGCTTTGCTGGTAAGATTTCCAGTATTTCCACTTTTCTGGAGATTTAAAAGAAATGCTATTATTGAAATTCCCTTCTACTTACTTTTAAATCTCTTTAGAACTTGATAAAGTGAGCTATTTCTTTTACTAATTTCTCAGTAAACTGCTTAAGCGGATCTGTTATGCTTGAGGTCACTAAGGAGTGAAAACTCTTATTTATACTAAAATACCTCTAAAGTTTGTGATCCCATTACTACCTTGAGAACACAGAGGAACAATTATTCTTTGACTTTTTTTCACCAACGAAATTTGTTTCTCCCCATTTTCTGCTCTCATATTTGAACTGCAAACAGTAAGAGCAGTCTGTTTACTCTGTATTGGCTGTGACACACAGAGCATTCTGTATTCTGAACATAACTCGTGTTACCTTCCTGTTTCTAGTCAAAGATGCACACGCTTTTTCTTTGCTGCCTTTCATCAAACATGTTTATCAAACTATCAACATTTCCATTAGGACAAACCATCGCCTTACTATCTGTATGTATCCTACTTTAGATAGATGATTTGTACATTAAAAACTCAGGATATCCTACCCATTTCTCAACCACTTATTCCAAGCAGCCCCTGACTGTTCTATTGTACCATTCTTGTTTCCTTTGAGAAGTCTTTTCTATTTACAGTATAGCAGCAAATTCCACAGAAGTACAAATAACAAAACAATTATGTATCAGCTCCATTAGGGCACTGCTATCTGGCATGTAGCTTTTCGTGCCCATTACAGCCACACCTTTTGCTACGTAAACAAAAAAATTATACAGCACACACTTCATTAGTCACAAAGTTTTATTACAGTCACACCTGAAAAGCTTCTACCAAAGCAGAAGGTGAAAAGTTTTTGTGCAAGGCGCTGCACTCAGCTATTATCATGAGGGTACTTCCAGAGTATTATAAAAATGTATTGCATAAGCTAAATTGAAGAGAGAATTGATTCCTACCACAACTCACTTTCAAAGACAAAAGTTACTTTGCAGTTATCAGTAAACTACATCTTTATATTCTTACCTGGTTCCTATTTTAATCTCAAAACCCAAAAAAAAGAAAGGCCTGCTTTTCCAAAACACTGAGGCTAAAAACAGAATTGTTTTGAATTAATGTATACACATTTTCAAAACAACAGTTTAAAGTTTTTAGATAGAAACCATTTAAAATCAGCTCTCCACACAGAAATATTAAATAGAAGAAAATCCACAAAGTGAGAAATGAGAGGAGCTCTTCTGGTGAACTAAATCCAAACCAAGAGTGCAGACATATCTGGGACCTGTGCTACTAGAATCAGGCCTGAAAATACATTACTGCAGGCTATACAGCCATGTCTTCCTGTAGAAAGCAGCATTTGCCAGTGAAGCTGGTTGTTAGCTCAAACAAAGGTAAGCTCCTTACCTATCACCTTGTTCCATCTCTTTATTTAGACAGCCATCTCACTATTGGCATACAGCTACCTGGTATCAGCTGGTTGAAATTCCAGAATCACTAAAATAACATGTTGTCCTGAAATAACTACTTCAGATGAGGTCTCTTGTACTGAACAACCTTAAATGGCTTAGAAGATGCTCCTATTAAAGCAATGACAAAGTAACAAGAGCCCTCACCATGAATGGAGAAGTATTTATTGGCATATTCAGTTTCTGAACAACCAGGCAATTACAGATTAATACAAATAAGATTAAAAGCTGAAACGCTGGCACAGGAAGCACAACTTAACCAATAAAATACAAGGACATGCTCTTGTGTTAGCTTATGATTTACCTGCTTCTTTTTAGACACAGAAAAAATCAGTTAAAATTTTTTTATTTTACCCAGCCACTAACACTACACACATCATAAAGGGCTCAATTCAGCCTTAATTCCCTTTATATGATAGATTCCTACTATTAACAGTATTAAATTACCCTGCCAACCTAAGAGTAACTGCTCTCATGACATCTACATTACAAATGAACTAACTCCTCTGCCCAGTACAGAAATCTCAAGTTACTAAATGAAACAGCAGAGAATATAAAACCCCACACTTTCTTAGAGCTTTAATACAGCAGCAAATTTAACAAAGACACTCTAATATTATATTCTTAGACAAGGGCTAGAAGGAATTAAGCATATCTGTGAAGGATTCCCCCAGCCTCCCAGCAAGTGCCTGAGGAGGCCTGAACAGAGGGCAAACACAGCTCTGCATGCCTCACTAAAAAGTATAAATATGAATAGGATATTTACTTCACAAATTCAGCTTTATTAATGCCTCCAAGTTCTCTCCCTCCAGGAAACAGAACACTGCTTCTCTATCCTGTATTTCTGTGGTTGATTCCTCCTGCTACACAGTCAGAAAACTCTGCTCAGCTGTAGCCATTTCCCCCTCACAAGTTTTCAAATCTTTAAGATATTTTGATTTACATTACCACTTTCAGAAATTGTAAACCTCTCTTAGTTTTGTGCCTTCAGTAGTTTTAACCATCATACTATTTCATTAGGGAAACTCTGAAAACCATTAAAAGTATTTGACAAGGGAATGGCCTCCTTAGCCACAACAGTGGCTCTTCCCAGCTTTCTTTCCCAAGCAAAAACATCCTAAGAACAGAATCAAAGTCCTACTAAGCAATATATAAGATTATAAACTGATCCTCTTGTATACAATAGGTCTATCAGTCATAAATGAAACAGATTAGATTACTTCAACTACTTGTCCTTGACAAACTGATGCTGTCTTTTACTCACCTATTATACTATATACTTACAAACAGTTTTAGCACCAGAATTTTTTTTTTCAGTAATTCAAAAAGAGGAGGAGTCTGCCAATCTGTAGCTCTGCCTGTCCCTCAAACACTATTAATAAAGACAACCACCATGCTTCTGGTTTTCCTGTCTGTCATAACATTTCTAGAATACTAAAGACTTTTCTTTTCTTGTTCTTCAACCACTCTCAGGTAGATTTAAAAAAAAAAAAAAAAGCAGAAAAAAAAGAAAAAAAAGCTGCATTTCTAGACATTTTGGGTATTTCAGTTGAAGCACCCGAGAAACCAAGCAGCTTTACTTCATATTTTTAAAGATCAAAACTTGTCACCAAAAAAGTTGCCCAACTATGGAAGATCCCTCCCAGAGACAGTCAGGGACAGAACTGAGAGCTTTAACATACAAAACAAAAACCCCAAAAAAACCATCTGGGCAACAGCATCTCCCACTCCAAGCTGAATTCACAACTCACCTGCAAGTACAGAAGCTGCCATCTCCAGCAACATATCAGTGGCCACTGATGACCTTCTGCCTTTCTGTCAGGAAACAATCTGCTAGCTCTTACTGAGGTTCTAACAGCATATTTCACTTGACAAAAAACCCAATGTTTGGCTTCTGAGGCCTGCCCTGCTCGGCAAAATTATGCTGCTAGTAATCATAAAGAAAGGCTTAACTCTACAGACACGCAGTAGTAGACTACAGCCTCGAGTACTGATAGAACTGCCTCACACTAAGAGCCCCTGACACTTTCATCTTAAAACAACAAAATGGGATAACTTACACTTCAGAACTTATAAACAGAGAAGAACAAGAGGCAAAGCAACAACACTAAAGTCCCTTCAGCCATTTTAATATCCCAGTCTGCATAGTGTGTTGTGGGGATTTATTTTAGGTTGGTTTCAGGTTTAGGGGAGGGGTAGCATCCTGGGTTTTGTTTGATTGGTAGGTTTGGGTTTTTCTGTTTACTTTATTATTACACACTGGCCCTAACAGCTGGGGGGAAATAGCAAGTATTTATAAACAGACAACAAAGAGCTGCTTTATTTCTGTACAGTGAGAAAGCTATGTAAAGAAAGAAAATAGCCACAAACTGCCCAAGAAAATCAACCAGAGAAGTTATCTGATTGCACTATTTGAGAGTAACAACCTCTGAGATTAGTGAAGAAAGCAATTTGCATGGCTTTGTTCTTCTAAGATACTAGTCAGTCTATATACTGACTGATACTTTATTAGTTCCTGTCAGTTCAACTATTTTGCAATGAAGAAAAAATTTAAATTGACTAAATGTTTACCTGGCAATAGATCGATATTTAGAAAACAAGTTTTCTATCCTCTAATTAAAAAAAAAAAATGCTGTGCTGACACCACTCAAAATAGCAATACATTCTGATCTTGGAGGAGACTAGGTTCCACTTAGTAGTGCTAAATACAAGACAAATGCTTGACTAAGGAACATTAAGAAAATACAAGCAGAGACCATCAGCACAAAACCATGGCAAGCTCATTTGCTTTACATGGTGCTGCCCTGTACTCCACCAAAGGATCACAGAATCATTAAGGCTGCAAAAGATCTCCAAGATCACCAAGTCCAATTTTTAATAGATTAAGTGCCACAGAGGCTGAAGTTTTCAAAGAGTTTAGGGAAGTATGCTGAAAATAACACATAGAAGAAAATAACTCACTTATCATAAGAACTGAAATAGAATCAAATTCAACCACTGTAAAGTTGCAAGCAGAACCTAAAAAAAGAACAGAAATCGCTATCTGGGCTACCAGACTAATGCACTCACACAAAGCAGGTGTCAGTAAGGCAGTCACATGACTACTGCCCAACACTGCATTCAGGCAAACAGACTATTCTGTCAATTTCCAGATTCTAAAAAACACTTGGATTTTCTGGAAAATCATCTCTCAATTTCCCACACATTAATAGAGAAGAGTGATATGATTCACAAAGAAAAAAGGGGCTGCAGAAAAGGTGAAATAAACTCTTTTTTCTTTTTTAAACCAAAATTCCATCTCTTTCTCATTTATTATCTGTTTAAATAATCTTTGAGCGGAAATCGGAAACGGTTAAAAATATTTTTTTAAGATTATATGAATGTTAATTTGAGTCATATCATTCTCTGTATGTGACATAAAGTAGTGTACTCTTTGCCACGGGTTCCATTACCACCTTCAATTTTACAGGCATGTCTCTCCATCGTTATGCAGTAAACAAAGGACAGTATTTGCAAGCATCTGGTTGACTAAGAGCGGGGTTGTAGGTGTGTTCAGAATTAGTTCTCCATCCCCATCTATTTCAAAACAAGCACTTTGGGAAAAAACAAAAAAAAAAAACACCGCAGGAAGACCTGCATTGCTGAAATTCCCGCGGGTTGTGAAACACGGCGTGAAAAGACTGCGGGGTCTTTTTGAACGAGCATGGTGAGGGTCAGGAGCAGCCACACACGGGCAGTTCGAGGTGTTCCCAGAGAAAACCTCCCAGGGTGAAACGTGCCAGCGCTCCGCGCGCGGCCTGCACGGCACACACCGAGCTCCAGGGACGCGGAACCCGCGCTGCGCGCTCGGGGCCCTGCCGGGAGGGAGTACTCGGGACTAGAGCCGGGAAACGAACCGACCGCCCTCGCCCCGCCACCACCCTTCCCTCCGCGTCCTTGTCACAGGGGACGTGCCCGGGGGCTGCCGCTTCCCACCCGGCTCTCGTCCCCGCTCGAGAGAACCGGCCGGCCGTGACTCGGCACGGCGGCCCCGCTCCGCCCGGTCCCGCGTCCCGCCCGCCGCCGCCGCCGCCTCACCACGGCCGAGCCGCCGCTCAACGCCTCGTCCCCCGCGGGGCTTCGCCGCCCGCCATCCCGGCCGGCACCGGGCTCAAAGCGTGGCGCAGGGAGCGGCGGCCGCTCCCCGCTTCTTCCGCGTCGGAGCCGCCGCCATTCGCCGCCCGCCGCCGCCGGCCCGGCACAGCCCCGCCCCGGGGCGGGCACAGGGCTGCGAAACTACAACTCCCGGCAGCCTCTGCGCTCCCGCCGCTGCGGCTTCCGGCCGGCGCTGGGATGGCGCGGTGCTGAAAGGCGCGGGGCGCGCGGCGCGCGGCGGCGCGCGCGGTCTCTCAGCGCCATGTACAGGTACGGGAACACCGGGGCGCGGGGCTGCGCCGGGACGCGGCCGTACGAGTACGGCTGCTGGGCTGCGCCGGAGCCTCGTGGCGCCAGGGCTGCGCGGGAGCCCTCCCGGGCCCCCTCGGCTCCCCCGGCTGCGCGGGGGCGGCTTGAGGGGCTGTGCGTGGGAACCCCGGGAGCGGTGTGGGGCGCGGGGGAGCGGGAAGGGGCTCCTGGCCGTGGGGGCGGTGCGGGATCGCACGGTGTGTGGTCCCGGGGGAGCGGGGGGCTCGGCCCTTGGGGCTGGCGGGCGTGCGCGATCCGCGGGCCGCAGCGGGGAGAGCTTCCCCCGCCTGCCCGGGCATCCCGCCCCGCCGTGCGCGGATCCCGCCCGGCGCTGCCGCGGCTCTGTCCGGGTTTGGTGGTGTTGCGGGGCTGCCCCATCTCGCCGCCTCCATTGGCTCCGCTCGCCGGTCCCTCGCCCGCCCCATCCGGGAGCGGGGCGCGCTCAGTCCCTGGCGGGCTCTTCCCGAAGTCTGCCAGAGCGAGCACACGCCTGCGCTCTGGCCGCTGCTTGTGCTGCCCGCGCCCGCAGATCCCACCCTTAGTCGCCCTGCGTGTGGCCGGAATGCTTCAAGGATCCCCATCCTGTGTTTGGTGTCAGTCTGGCAGTACCCTCAGAGCCTCTGGGTTTTGCTGTGTCTGCAGAAAGCATCTCCAGGAGATCCCATCCTCTAGCACTAATATTTCCACCAGCTTGGAATGGGACCCCGGCAAGACTTCGGAGCTTCTCTCGGGGATGGGAGTGTCGGTCCTTAAGAAAGACAAGCTGGGTAATGAAAACACACCACAGGACCTGCTGATGTCGTCGTCCTGCCTTCCTCCAAAACGGCAGAAGGTGAAGGACAACGAAAAGGACTTTGTTATCGTGCGCCGGCCCTGGCTGCTCCGAGAGGCAGAGTCAGGTACTGTCACCCTGGTCCAGGTTCTGCTTCAGTAGAGATGGAGAGTGGGCATCACAAGTTCGCCCTGCTTTATTGTTTACTTCTTTTGCTCTTACCCAGCAGAATGCCACTTTTAGATCTAGAGGCTTTCAGGCTTAGGGTGATAAATCTTCTTTTATGTATACCTTTAAACAGGGCTGGTGTGTCTGGCTCCAGAATTGTGGCCTATGAAAAGCATGGTTCTCTGCTGCCTAACCCCATGATCACCTGTGTGTGTGTGTGTGTGTGTGTGTGTGTGTGTGTGTGTGTGTGTGCTGGGGGGTTGTGCTGCATGTCCCTGTGCCTGTTTGCTCTTGTGGGTCTGACACAGATGGCACTTTGGCCCAGCAGGGCTGTGTTGTGAATCAGTGTTTTAAGGTCGCTCAAAGAATCAGCAGCAAAAGTAGATTTAATATAAAAGCAAAAGTGTGACCAAGTTTGTTGGCAGTGTTCATTCTTGTTATTAGATGGCTAAAAAACAAAGAGAAAAAGCAAGCTAAAATCAATCAGTTTAGAACGAAAGTCTGTTTGGAGGCAGGAGGACAAAGGTAGGTAAAGAGTGCAGGCTGAGGTGTGCCAGTGGGGCTGTGTCCCAGCTCCTGATGGAAATGAGCAGTGTGAGGGTCCGTGCCAGAGAGCTAAGAGCCCTGAGAGAAGCTGTGATTGCATCACATTGTTTCACATAATTCTTGGAGTGGTGATACCATGCATGTTTTAGGAAGCAATTTGTAGTACCTGATTTTTTCTGTGTATCACACAGAAGCATGGCTTATCTTGAGCTCTCTTCTGGGACCCTTGCATGTGTGGGAGGAGTGGACATTTCAGCAGAGGGGAAAAAAAAACCCAGAGAATCATGCAAGTGTTAGATTACAAAGGCAGTAGCTAAGGTGCTCTTGTTCCCCAAGTGAGTATGTGAGTAGTGTCAATGGCTTTACTATGCATACGAGGTTGGTATTATAGGAACCTATGCATTTACCAGACGTGCCTAGGCAAAGATGGAAAAATGTCTTCCTACAGTGGTGAGCTGCAAGGAAAATGAATAGTGTGGCTGATGTCTGAAGTGTAGCCTACAGAGAATCCATAGAGGGGCTTTTAACAACCAAACCAAACAAGGCATCTGACCTGCAGGCAAAAATGAACCAGCTTTAACTAGAATGTGTTTTGCTCTTTCCCTAAAGGTATTTCTTTGGATGCACTTCCAGATGAGCTGCTTTTGGCAATCTTTGCATATTTGCCCTTAAAGGATTTGCTGAAAGTTTCTATGATTTGCAAGAGATGGCATCGACTTTCGTGAGTATTACATCTTGTCATTTAGTACTAAGGCAAATCTTTGTTTCCACGGACTGTTAAATGGTCTGGTTCTCATTTATATATGTATCTCAATTAGGCCATATGTGGGTATGTATAACCAAAAGATACCTCACATGTTTCAACATTATTATAGTCTCTTAAATAGCTTTCCCTTCTCTCGATCTGTTTTTGACACTGAAAACTTCCTGTGGCTGTACTTACAGCATTGACCTGTTACCCATTTGAGCTCACTAACAAGTAAAACTCTGTGCCCCAGGTTTGATGAATCTCTCTGGCAGACTCTTGATTTGACTGGTGGGAATCTGCTGCCAGGAGTGCTTGGACAGTTGCTGCCTGCAGGTGTTACTGTGTTCCGCTGCCCGAGATCTTGCATTGGGGATCCATTGTTTAAAACAAGCAAGTAAGGCTTTTTCTGTGTTCTGGACCCTGAAACTGTTTCTCAGATATTCAGTCTGTGTGTTCTTGGTTTTAAGACAATAGCAGCCAGCAGCATTGTTTGTGCTGTCCTTGCAGTGTGGAAGAACTAATCAGTGGTTAAGCCTGTGTTGAAACAGGACAACCTGCACTTAGCTATCAGTTAATTAAAACAAAGTTGATGTGGTTTATTTTTAAATAACAAGCACCATAATGCCCTTGCAAAGAATTATCATAACGTCCAGCATTTTTATGTGGTACATGCAAAAAAATCATTTAAGTCTAGCAGGATAAGCTTTCAGGTGTTACAAGGAATCAGTAGAAGTATTTTTTGCAAGTTTTGCATGCTTTTAGTGTATGGGGTATATTTGTGTTATGGAGCAGATTTTAATGCAATTTTAGTAAACTTTTTTTTTTCTTTTTTAATTTATCTCTTTTTTTTTTTTTTTTTTTTTTTTTTAGTCTTCTTAAAATTCAGCACCTGGATTTGTCAAACTGCACAGTGTCTGCTGCAGATCTCCACAGTATTCTTTGTCTATGTGAAAAGCTGCAGAACCTCAGTTTGGAGGGTCTAGTGCTTTCTGACAACATCATCAAGTGAGTGACATGTTTGGGAATATTCAGTAAATACCTTCTGTTTGGTGCCATCATTTTGTGCAGGCTAATGAAAGAATGCAGTGGAAGGTTGTTCATTATGGGATTCTTTTGAAATGGCCAATTTTAGGTGCCTTTTTTTTTTTCCCCTCCCAATTCTCCCGAGTAGCAGGAGGTTGGAAAAGCTGCTCATCTCTCTAGGGTTTCTGTCCATATTCCCATAGCTAAGATGTAGAGCAGAGCAACTTTTTATTTTCCATTTTTGTGCTCCCAAGAGACCTTCATTTGTGATGTGCAGGTTCTTTTCTATTCCAGGGGCTCTCAGTAGTTCTCCCACCAGGTGCCCATTGTGCTTCTGCAGTGTTTCTCACTTTTTTGCTGAACTTCTGAAGTCCTGGAAGATTACAGATTCTGTCAAGCAGAAATATTTTTTGGTTCAACTGCAAAGACACTAATGGGTGTGCAGTCAACCTGTTCAGTCACACCAGGGGATTGTGGAGGTGCCAGGGACCATAGGTCAGATGGCAAAGACTCTGGTGTCCTGCTTTCTAATGACTTCCTCACTCCAGAGAGGGGGAACCAGAATATGAGCAAACCAGTATAGTTTAGCTTTTCATACAATCAGTAGTAACAGTTAAATCTGTCTGAAAATTGGTGAATAATCAAGCACTACTAATCAAATTCGATTGCCTTCTGAACAAATGTACATAATGAATATAAGAGTTTTCCCAGGTTTTGCTAACTGCATGTGTGTTCTGGTCTTGCAAACAAAATGCCTTCAAGGGATGCTATTTGGACATAGATTTTGTCCTGGAATAACTTCTACCTTGCAGAGGGGTGACATCAGAAATAGGATGTTTTGCTTTGTCTTTTGTAGAGGTGTAGTCATATCTGATAAGTTGTGGTGTATGTTTATTGGCATACAACAGGAGAACGTGAAAACAAACCATTTCCTTGTGGACTTAGTAGTTTATAAACGTGCAGGCTTGTCAGCAGCATCAAGTAAATGGACAGGTATCCCTTTTAATGTTGTGTCTTGATGTAGCAAGTACAAAGTTGAGACCCATAGCGTCTCAGTTGATTAAAGATGCAGTACATCATGTTTTATGAACAATTCCTTGTCCAGGAAATTAGGTCTTTAAAATAGTTACATCCTAGCAAAGTAAGCAGTGTTTCAATGTTTAAATTTTATCAGGCTTTTTTTTTGTTGTTTTTTCTTTCTCTACAGGAGCATTGCTAGAAATCCCAATTTGATACGACTAAATCTCTGCGGGTGCTCAGGGTTTTCTGCTGAAGCTTTGGAGCTGATGTTGAACAGCTGTTCTATGTAAGACAAAACCAGGTTTTGCTATTCCTGAAAGAAAGATTTATTTTTTTCCTTGGGCATCCCAGTTATTCTTGTATCTTTTTTAATGTATTTTTTTCATGTGTAATGTTTTGCAATGTAATCTTTTCATGTGCCTGGTTTTGTTCCTAGATGCCTAACAGTTGATTATTAGCTGAATAGTCAGGTAATTTCTTTCCATCAAGCTATTTTGTTCTTTAATGGCAAAGATGTACTTTGGTAGTTTTTCATGAGTTTTCTGAATCATATTTTTCGGTGGGTTAACCCCATTTCTGTTCCTTTGATATCATGTAAATTTGATTTTCTTTATGAAAATAGTGTGTGATTCTTACAAAGTGTGTGTTTTGAAACTGGAAAGTGGAGTTCCAGATTACCCTTTGCAATCAGAGTACAGCATGAGTGGTTGAGAACACTGTGCCTTTCCGTGCTAGAATAATCCTTCAGTAATGTTCTAGTTTATGAGGGCCTGTGTTCAGATTGACAGCTCCAGTGATTAAGCCATCTGCTGGCAGAACGTCACTGAACTGGGCCCCGGTGAATTCAGGATTTATCTCCCAGTCTTTCTGCTGACTTCCTGTGACCTGCAGAACAACATACATAATCATTCCTTCTGCAAAGCATGTTTTTTTAATCAAATTGCGAGTTACAGGGTCTGATTACGCAGATCGTGAGCTCTTTAGGGGATGGCAGTCTGTGCAGTGCACAGTGAATAACAGATGGCAAACCTGATCCTGGGAATGCTAGTGGCAATATAACTGTTTTTTCATTTTATGTAGAGAGTTCCAGCTGAATGCTGTAGTTGTGCATTCACTGTGTCTTTGTCTCTTGGTCACCGCTACAACACCTGGACACAGAACAATACTTTGTCCCAGCCCATGGTGACAAGCTATAGGTAATCAAGCACGCAAAAGGAGCTGAGCTCACAGCATGACCAGTGTTTTATGTAAAACTGTGAATTATTTTATGCTATTTAGGATTAATTGCTTATCTGACCAATGCTAATAATGGATGGTGGTTTTTCCTCTCAATGTGACCATCTGTTCAGTTGTAACACATTCAGGTCACAAACCCAATGAAAAGACAGTGTCTCCTTGTGGCAGTTCGTGGAGAGAGCCTTCACTTTCTAAGATATTACCAAATCATTTCAGTTAAAAGTGTCTTTGGGAAGTCACTTTAACCCTTTTCCCAGACCAGGGTCTAAAATTAGCACTGTCCAGGTGGATGAGGATGTTCTCTGATTGGATCTGGAAAATCTCCAAAGACAGACTTGGGTGGGTAACCTGCTCCATTCATTAGTGCTTAGTTATTGTCCTACTAGAATCCCTGGTCGTGAATACAGTAAGTTGGCAGTAGGCATGTTACCAGTATTTCCTTTAAAAGTGTCAGCTGTAATGGAAAATACCAAAACTTGAACTGTGTTTCAGCCATTCTTGTTAACAACTCTCTGTTTGTTTTTAGGCTTGAGGAGCTGAACTTGTCCTGGTGTGAATTCACAGCCTCTCACGTCAAAGCAGCAGTCAGTCACGTTACTTCAAAGGTCACACAGTTAAATTTAAGTGGATACAGAGAGAATCTACAAATAGCAGGTAAAGAGCAGCGTTACAAACCTTTATCCCACTATGGGAGGAAGCAGCAGGCTTTGCATTTTCTTCTCGTTGGCATTCACTCTTTATATGCAAGAATTATGTACCAACAGTAACTTTTAAGCTCTATATAGTTTTAAGTTATTACTGTCAGAGACCCCTACTATGAAGGGTGAGATGATTTTTCTTCTGAATTTAGGAAAAGTCAAGTGAAAACTCATTTCTTTAGCTGAAAGGAACAGCATTTACTTGTGAAGTAAGTCCTGGAAGCAGGACTTTGTGTGCTATGAATTAGCTCCAGGAACAGTATCTGGAAAGCTTTCTTAAGGCCTCTGCTGTTGTGTCAGCTGAAATCATCTTCTAAAAGAGAATAGTCATAGTAAGTGCTTGAGTTTCAGACTGACATCCAGATACCAGTTAATTTGGAAGGCAAATAATCCCAGGAATCAACGTTTAACAATTTACTTGTTAATAGTTCTAGAAAGAAAAGTTATACTAAGTTGGAAGGTTATAGAAAATGCAGGTAAGTCAAGATTTGGAGGAGGATACATCAAAATGAGCAAGAGCATAGTTAAAGGGTGAAAGTCCTTTTGTAGTAAAGAGAATTTAATTTTTGCAATGAGTGAATATGACAGTAGGGCATTGGATAACATGCAGGGTGTGACCTCTCATTTGTGTTTAAATATCACACAGATCCCTTCATGCATTCTTTTCATGGCAAATCTTATCTCAGCCCCAAACCCATAAACAAATATGTTACATAATCTTCTCCATATCAGGAATTTGAACCTTGGGCCGTTAGAGACCATGTGATGATACTTTTCCTGAGTAACTTTAGTTTGGTTCAGTGCAATTTATCAGGCATAAGACTTGAATAGTACATTAAGCATAATAATTAAGGCATTGTTTTGTTTAGTTTCTGCACATGAATTCTGAAATACCAAAATTCTCTTGCATGTTGTTGAGCACCTTGCAATGACTTTTAGGTGATACCTGAACTACAGATGATTCAGTGCTACTTGCAGACAATGAAAAGAAAGTAAGAAAAATTACAGTTTAAATCAAAAAAACCATAACTTTTTGTCATAAGGAAAGAATTTAGGAGATGCCTAAAGGACACTGAAAGGATATTTGATGCGTGGAAAATTTTTGTTACTTTTTTACTACATTTAAGTATTTCACACAACTCACCATTACTATGTTTCAGTAAATTTCACCAAAATACCATTGAAATTACTGTCTTCCTAAGTTGATGATTCATGCAACTGACTTCTAGGCATAATTTGCTGAATGAAATGTATCTGTTTTGCTGAGGGTTAAAAGAAATCCATGTAAGGTATCTTCATAGGCAGACTGTATGCTGTAAGTCTTAGGCATGTATCTTTTAGTTTAAAAGTTGTGCTTCAGTTGTGGAAAAAGGCTTTCTGTTTAGTAGAAAAGATATAAATGAACATGTGTGGACATGAGTAGGTTGTGCAAAGCATATCCATCTTATTACTGAAAGAGGGACTGACTCTGTGTGACTTCTTTTCAGATGTGAAAACGCTGGTGGAGAGATGTCCTTTGCTTGTCCATTTAGATCTCAGGTAAGAAGACCTGTGTGGCCAGTTCTTAAATCATTGTGGTTCAGGGGATTAGCACTGAGACAAGGTTGTGTTGCACTGCACATCCAGAAAATACTACTCAAGCTAAACTTACAAAATATTTAATATCTGGCATGACGTAATCTGGAGCTGGTAAGTAATTGAAGATGTCTTTGTTACCCCAGCATAAATGTCAGGTACCTACTGGATTTGTTAACTAACAAAATATAGTAATTGATAGGTATAGTGGAAGGAAGTATTTAGATGCCTACAGTTCATTAGCCTAGCATCCTAGACAGGGTTTAAGTCATCTCTAATACAAGTGTGTTACTTGGTCATGTAGCTATAAAAAAAGGTGTATTTTGGTTTTGACCTAGTCAGTTACAGTATTTGGAAATCTCTGAAGAACTTGCCTATTCATGCTATAAGTTCTGCTGCAGAGTATCTGTGTGAAGAGAAGCTTCTGCTTCACTTGTTTCTTCACTTGCCCCACACATACACGAGACATGGATTGCTTCCAAAAAAAAACACTTCGGTGGTAGGAAATAGAGATATTCAATAAATTCCTCTGCCTGAATTTTCAAAATAGCAAATTTACTGCTGTATACTTAAACCTTCATTAATGTGTTCTCTGTACAGTGACAGCATGATGTTAAAGCCTGAGTGCTTCCAGTATTTTAAACAACTTGTGTTCCTACAACACCTGTGTCTTAGCCGATGTTATCAGATATCACCTGCTGCCTTAGTGTAAGTAACCTCTAATTAGCTCTGGTTTGCTGTTCACACAGAGGGTAAGTGAATTTGAATTTGCTTTATTTTAGGTTTAGAATTGCAAGTACTGTTTCAAAAAACTTAATGGTATGAGGAATTGGAAATAAAACTAAGATAAAAGAACCTGTCTTCTAGAACCTGTAGCCTTTAAGAATCCAGACTGGCACCAAAGCTGAGATAATCTTTCATTAGTGTCAGTCTGTACTTACAGAATTGGCTGCTCCATGCATTCCTTGTGCCTTCTGTTAGTGGCATTATACCAGTGGTACTCATTGCTGGCATGGGAGGTTGCAGTCCTGCCAGTGACCAGTATTGATGTCTGAGTGTGCAGCAAGGTTTGGAAAATCTGGCAGAGCTCACAGTACTGGCTGGACTAGTAAGCTGAGTATGTTTGCTTTTGTGTGCCTCTTTATCAGTTATTGATTGTGACTGAAACATGGCAAAGAGTGACTTGTTGGTGAGGTTGTCCTGCCTTTTATTAGTATAGATACTTTCAGGAAAGATTTCAACACAAGGAAATGGCCAACAATAAGAAAAAAGGTTGAGAGGAAGAGGACTATTGAAAATGAGGATCTGAAGAACCTTTGCTGTGGCAGCATGTGTCTCAGCTTTTTGATTTTGTCTAGTGCCTGCTGGATAAGATACACAGGTCAGATGATGACTGGGAAAATGTAGAGCAATCAAGAAGATGGATCTGGCTACTTACCCAGCAAAATTTGTATTCTACAAATTGGAGACCGATTGATAGTATCGGGGGGCTTGTGTCCTCTGAGCCACATCCTGGATCTTCATGTTGGAAATATCCTTCACTTATTCTAGATTTTTAAGTCCAAGGATATGAAAGAAGAATCAGTTTGTTTTCAGTCTGTGAGAGACATTAGCAAAGAAGTAATTTACTCAGATAGTTTCCTGAAGTACCAGTGCTGAGTACTAGTTTCATTTAAATATGTGCTTAAGTAGTTTACCCTCTTCTAAAAAATGAGTAGAAATGGAGTTATCTAGCTTGGGTACAGGTTGAAAAACCTGAAAAAATATCTTCAGTTTCATGATTATTTCATATTTTTGTCTTTCTAGAGAGCTTGGTGAAATTCGAACACTGAAGACTCTTCAGGTATTTGGAATAGTGACTGATAGCTCCCTGCAGCTCCTTGAGGAAGCACTGCCTGACATGAAGATCAATGGTTCACACTTCACCAGCATTGCAAGGCCAACTGTTGGCAATAAAAAGAGCCATGAGATTTGGGGCATCAAATGCAGATTGACACTGAGAAATCCTAGTTTCTTGTGATCATGTACAATGCATGGACATGGAGTGCCATGGACACACTGTGCATTGAAGCTCCTTAAGAAAAAAGTTCTGGAGCACCTTTTATCATAGTACTGTTACTGCCTAACTTGGTCGTACACCCTAATGTTGTTTCATAATATTTTATATACATTTTTTGTATATAAAGCCTTTAGAAATTTGATGATCTGTGAGCAATTACAGAATATTTCTTTCAGTCTTTGTTTTTTAGAGGGGATCTTTGAAAAAAATATTATGAAACAAACCACTGTAATTCAGCCTCTAGCAATTGTCTGCAGCTTCTGGAACAGCTTGCAGAGGTGCCATATATCTTTATAAGGTTGATTAAGAAATTAGCAGAATTCAAGATGAATTCTTATGTTTTAAATCTATTCAACTACATAACTGAAGAAAAGGTACAGTAGAATGACTGAATTAAACTTGAAAACAATAAATTGGGGATATCTACATACAAGCAGCTAAGCAGCATAACAGAGCTATAGTAAAGTTTTTATTTAGGAGGCCACAAAGGAAACTTCTGTCTTTAGTAGCCTTCATTGTTAGCCAAATACAGTCTGAAAAGCCCATTCAGAATTATTTCATGTTGTGGTCCTAGGTTTTCTGATTACACATTACAGAAACTTAATGTAGCTTCTGTGAGTGTGATCATAGATATGATCTTTCAACTACAGCTGATAGATTGGTAGAAGTTTTGCAGGAGGAGGGCTCAAATAGTTCTAGATATGACCAAAAACCAGAACCTGGGACTGCTGTGTAAGGGAGAGAGATGCTTTCGTGCTATCAAGAGACATTAATTTCTCTATTATATTAGTTTGTAGTAGCACTTCACTTCTTGTATTTGTATCACTAACCACTATTGTCTAGTGTTGAATTTTTTTAAAAAGTCATGGGAGAAACTGAGTAACTGTCCATAAAGAAAAAAAAAAAGCCAAATAAAGGATAGGGACAGGTAATGACTTTAAATGAAACTTTTATTTGCATCTGTTGTCAGGGTCCTCATGCATAAAGCTAGAATGTTCCAGCAGGTGTTTAAGCTGATTATTCCTAGGGCAAAACTTGGACCCTCTATGGGACATAAACATGCTGCTGTTTTCCCCATGAATGCAGTAAGCAAGCAAGCAGCTGAATTTATTCATGGATGTTTTTATGAGCAGCCAACATATTACTGTAGGCCTTTGCATAGATATAGCTTTTCCCATTGCAGTCTCGAGAAAGCATTCAGGAATGAATATCTGATAGTGGAGAACAGATTAATTACTATGGAAAGATTGTATGAGTACTAGAATTTGATACTCGACTTTGTAGAACATAGTAAATAAAGTATTATCTTGGAAATCTAAGTTGGGGTTTTTTATTCAATTTAATGCTGTAAGTAACAGGTGTTAATAGTGGGCTTGTATCCCTTACAAAGGAGTCAATGTGCAAAATACCTTGTGAAAGTTGGGAGGAATGATAGGAGGTTGGAGGATACAGAATTTGCTGCCTTGGAAGCGTATCTTAAATTCAAAAAGAAAAAGTACATCTTTGTAGCACAGCATTACTGTAAATTCTTCTCCTATGCACAATGTAACTTCATGCATCTTCTCTTGCATTTAATAGAGATCTTAGAAATTGCTAGATTATACAAAATGACTGATGGATGGGAGAATGCTTTTCCTGATTTGGCACCAACTTTGTATCATGGGTCAAAAAGAAATTTCTCACAGTACTGTGTCATTGATGGTGGTTTAAAGGACAGTGTATTAGCATAAATACTTTCAGCATCTATTAGAGTATGCTTTAAAACCTGTGTAGAATTGGAACAGTAGTAGGCCTTTTAAGTACAAGGAATAATTTTACGTACCAAGTTCAGTGTTGGAGAGGGATCAGCATTACTGTTGCCTTTTTAATGGCTATGATGGCAGCTGTAGCAGAGATACAGTGAAAGCCCTCTAGATAAGGTGCTTAACTGCCCCTATGCTAAGGGAAATAATAAGTAGCCCTAAGCAGTCTAGAACAGAACCTGCTACATTGCTTAAGTCTCTGTACTACATGTAACTGCATGAAGACTCACAAACCATTAAAAACAACCTGAAACAGTAAGTGAGAAGAAACTGAGCACATGAAACACTTTTGAAGGTTGAAGTAAATCACACGACAGCTTCATTTATCAATTAACCTTTTAATTTTTATTACATAATGTATAAACACCACTTGGAAAAAAAAAAGCAAAGAATAACAGGTCTAGTTGAGCAGAACACAGTGTAGACTAGCACTTAATGAAAATACCATGGACTTGACTCAGCAAGTAGAAGGGGTGCAAAAGTCACTGCCAGTCTGTGCAGATTAATTCAGTGTTAAACCAAGACTCAGTCCTCTCCTGGAATATTGTCTACCAAGTAAGAAAAAGGTAGCTGTTTACTATTAATTATAGATTTCTGAATCATCCTAGTAAATTTAAGCATTCACCAGTAAATGCTTCAACAGAATTGCAATTTAAATACAGACAAAACCAGTAGAGGCCACTCATGAGTAGGTCAGGCTTCCATTTTAATTAGGAATTTGACTGTGAAAATTATTAAATCCTAATCTAGATCATACTCTGGGACGGTAGGGCCTGAAAACACTGCCTCTTAATCTTGACATTCATAAGGAATGACAAGCATGTTTAAGAGGTATGGCTACTGATCAGACTAACCAGTCTCCATTAAAACAGCACACAAATGTCTAAATAAGCAGGGAAAGAATTTCTGCCAAATTTGCTGTGCATGTATTCAATATCTAAATCTGATCTAAGAGTGGTAGAATCCTAGGAAGTAATAAATTAGTGTTAATGGCATTGGTGGGCTTGGGGATTTTTTTGAATCCTAACAGCATACTGACTGACTAGTGTAGTTGACAGAGGCACATAAACAATCCCTAACTGGTTACAGATGGATTGAAAATAACTTAGAACCCTAATCTGTGTGGACACAACTTTTGGAAAGTTTAGTCTTTCGTGTCTTTACCTTTAGACAAGCTTTGTACATTACTTCTGACAGTAAGAGCTTTATTCCAATAGTTCCTGACCTTACCAATTTTTGAAAGCTTATTTGGCTTTGATTTTCCCCTCTGGGTGCACAATCATAACATCCTGACAGTGTAAGTAACCCTGCAGCACACTTAGAAGGTGAAATGCACACAATGATAGCTTATTCAGACATCTGCATCAATTTCACATTTTTCTAGAACTGAATGGTCTGGTCAAATCAATATCCTCTAAATTACATTTTAAGTTCTATTCACTCTCAAGTGTAGAAGGAAAAAACTCTTTGTCCATTTCCTCCACCAATAAAGAGCTGTTTACATTTTGCAAGTAGCAATAAACACACTGATTGATTGGCCACACTTCTGTTAGATCTGAGAACATCTGTTACAGAGGTCTCTTCATTCAAAAGTCATTTGAAGACAAGTCACTCTTGGAAATCAATCTGTAGTAGGCAAAACATACTATTTTCAAGTCACGTAGCAGAAGGGTTCTTGCTATAGGAATATTTGTTTTGTCAAATTCTGCCTCACCTATGCCATTATAAATACAGATTTCAAAAGGCAGTCACAGTTCACAGTTTCTCTAAAAGATTTCAAAGGTTACTTGCTCTTCTTTAATCAGAGTTTATTTTTTTTTCTTTCTATTATCAGCTTGATTACCTAATATAATCAGAGATATGAAATTAATTTGTTGTAATTTACATATTACTAGAATTCAGCATAGGACTGGAAATTTAAATTTTCTGGAGAAGGTAAAAACATGCTGGGAAAACTGGAAGACATAGGTATTAACTTGTGCTCCAAATGGCACTAGCCAGCATCTCTCATCCTTTAAATGTAAGAAATTCAAAACCTAAAATTCCAAACCACTGAACTTAATAAGGCCAGATCTATTTCTTAATGACAGCCAATTACATACACTAGTGTCTCTGATATCTGCTTTCCAATTAATCCATTCAGTGAAGGAATTTATCCTACTACAACATGATTTCTATAATTTGTATATTCCTCATGAAGGCGTGAAGAAAACCTTTGGGTTTCAAGTCCCTATCTAGCCAAACAAAAAAGGTAAAAGCTACCTCATTCAAGCTACCTCATTAAACCAGACTTGCACTCTTGATGTAAGTCTACAAAGTAGAAAAAATACTGGAAGAACAAAAAAAAAATTGCCACAAGTTGTATGAAACTACAAAGTTGTACAATTTTTTAAAAGCATACAAAAGATTTGTATTTTCATTTCTTTTACATCAACATCATAGTTTACCAAAATCTATATATCCTTGCATCAAATTGCTAGTTTGACAGTCAACTTCTCTACAAAAGTGTATGTATGAAGTATTTAGTTTCATCAGTCCCAGACTGTTACTAAAAAACTGTACATTTGAATGCTACTGACTTAATACTTGAACCCATTTACCTGTGTTTACAAAGCTTTCATGTTTGCCTTACAGGTTAAAATGTCAATTTTCATGGAAGTTAGAGGTAATACTTCAGACATATTTTACACTAGATGCAAAAAGAGCTTAAATATCAGGCTAATGATTCCCCAACCCAAAGGAATGAAAAGCATTTCAAGCTTCCTTCAAATGCTCTTGCATCTGAAAAGGCCAACTTCCAATATAATGCAGCATTGTGATATCCCCATGGTTTCCCTCTATGGATCCATAAATGTTTCAGCAAAAGACATCAGGGTCCTTCATTCTTCCAGCAGAACAGTGCACAGTGAATCCTCTGTGTCAATCAATATTGAAGCTATTGCCCCATCATTGAACTCAAAAGATGTTCCTCCATCCACAACCATACAAGCATCCCAACAACGGGAACGGACACAGACTCTGCAAAAACCCAACAAGGAAGATATCACAAAACAGCTTAAAAATTTAAGTATTTCACACAAGCACTTAACAATAAAACTGGTTCTGGGACATTCTTTTGCTTGGGCCAGTAAATGCTTAAGCTCCACTTAGCATGGTACAAAGCCCTAGAACCCCTCAAGTTATCAGTACTTTGTATGGACTTGGCAAAGAGTCCAGAGAGGACTGAAGGAGTTGGCCAATGGAGCCCATTGTTCCCAGAGTCTGAACAATATAACACTTGGTGTTGAAAACTGACACTTAGGTGTAATTAAAGAAAGCTACTGATCCCATTTAACTGTGATTTACTTAACAGAAAAGTTTACAATTAATTTAAGATTCTAATATGTGATCTTACTATATGAAATATGTATTTTCAAATAGCAATGCTTAAGATTAAAATATTTGAACATTAATGTAATTTATTTTGTTACGTTAATCACTCAGAGAGAGGAAAAGTAATTACAAACACAAAGCTCAAGGTCAGGGTGCTTGCCAGGCAGCTTCAAGAGCTGCAGCATATTGACATCAATACTGGAGTCTGACTATACCATATTTAATAAGTTAAAATCTAGTCTTATAAAATTTAAGGTCTCTCTTTTAGAGCTGGACAAGACAGAATAAAAAATTTGGCTCAGAGTTCCTTCAGAATTTTGCTTTGCTACAAAAGGTTGAATTTACATTTAATTACAATTGAAATACTGTATTGCTTTCAATAGATTCTGTTATTGTTCAGTTCAGTTGTTCAGTTATTCTGATCATATAACTAATGGCTGCACATGTTTATATTTACTTGTGGCAAGTTCTACATCTCATAAAGTCATTTAGATTGGAAAAGATACGCAAGATCATGAGTTCAACCATTAAACTACCACTACCAAACCCACCAATATGTCTGCAGGTGCCATGCCTACATGTCTTTAAATACCTTCAGGGATGATGATCCCACTACTTCCATGGGCAGCATGTCCCATTGCTTTACAACCTTTTCCATGTTTCCCCATGCTCAATGTAAACCTCCACTGGCACAAGTGCCCTAAGTTAAAATGACGAATTAGCAAATAATTCAGGTTTGGAAATGCGTTTAGTCCAATCCTCTGCTCAAAGCAGGACTTATTTAAATGATGTGTTAGGTTGCTTAAGACCTCACCCAGGCAAGTTTTGAGTATCTCCAAGAACAGTGATAAGACAATCTATAGAGAAAATCTGGTCGACTGCCAGACTATTCTTACTGTGAATTTTTTTTTTCTTTAATCAGACTCTTACATCCTATAAAACTATGGCTATTGCATTACTCTACTCTGAAGTGAGTTTAACTCAAGTCTCCTCTGAAACCACACTTTGGTAGCTGAAGACAGCAACTGGATTCCCCCATAGTCTTGTCTCCTAAAGGCTAAAGGGAAGCACTGTTTGAGTATTTCCTTAAAAATCACTTATTCTGGCCCCCTTATACTCCCAGTGGCCCTTTCCTGAATTCACTCCAGTTTGTCAATGTCTGTGTCTCATACTGAGAAATGGCACATGTCCAAAACTGGGCACAGTGAGACTCTTTTATTCTGTAAGATTATGCAGGGATCAAACATTAAAAAGCCATAACACTACTAGGAAATATTTTCATCCTGCTGTTACAAGAACAATACTCAAGTCATTCAAAGCACAAACTGGATGTTGAAACACTTCAAGGCAATGTCCTGGATTGCTCATACTTCGACAGATACACAGAATGAAGTAACTCTTTGCTATTGCAGCCAACACTTACTTTGAAGAGAAGCCACGCTGACGGCTACTCGAGAAAACTCTGTTTACAATAGGCTCTCGAACACTGAAAAACATCTTTGGTTCCTCTGGACTGTAGAGCAGAGACTCATTGTAATCATTTGTTACTGTAAGCAGAGGAGTCAGCCATTAGTTTTCACAGACAAAATGAGTTACTTTCAGAAACACACATTCCTCCAGGAAAGACTGGCTTCTCTATCAAGAGGGAACATCAAGACTTGACAGATGTTTAATAGTCTTTACATGCAAAAAAAAAAAAATTACTTTTAGGGAAGGCTCCTTTCAGTTCTACTGCATGATGAACACTCAACAGCTCTCTTCTGATGATTAAATACTGTTTGATATTTTAAGAGAGTTGAAATTCTCCTGAAGAGGATATACAGAAGTCTAAATAAGTGCTTTTATTTCAAGTAAGACATTGTTCGCCAACTGTGCCTAATTAATGTCTGTAAGACAGACTATTACTGCAAGAGTGCTAAAACACTGAAAGCTGAGTGGTACAGAATACAAACAAAATGAACTGGCTAGAGATACTTAAAAAATAAATCTTGCCTTTTTCACTAACCTTTCTGTACCAGTTCCGTGTTCAATGGCATATTCAAACTTCCGTGCTCTTTTGCTGTTAAGCCAAGAGAAAGAGCCCCAGAGTTAGATAGATGTATCTTTATATAAACTTGGCTACTAATGCCACATTGTTCACTCACCAATCTTAAGGATCTCTTCAATAGCTTGATGTGCAACCTTGTTAATGTTATAGGACCTAGACAGAGAAGAAATCTTGTTTGCTAAGCAGTACAACTTAGGACAAAAACCGAGCAAAACCAAAAAATCGTGCACACTGATGAAAAACTGAATTCAACACTTGGGGAGGGAACAGAATGTTATTAAGCGTGAGCTGGTAACAGTTTATTTTTAAAAAAAGTCTTAAATCAACTCTTGCTTTGGCATCTACCTGTGGCCTTGTAAACCTTAAAAATCAATTAACTGAGGTTTTCAGGAAAGAAAAGCATGAGATATAGTCTCCTTGTCAATAATCCCCCAGCCTTAAAACCCCAATAACTGCAGAATTAAGTCTGCATTAAAAAACAGAAGCATGACAGTTCTAGAGATTGTGTTCTATGAACCCAACACATTACCTCTTTATTTGTATCTAAGATGTGGTCTTAAATCTCACAAGAACTGGTGTAGATAGAAAAGAAACAGATCAGACACTTCTGCATTTGACACATTTGGATGAACAAGTCAGCATAGCCTCAGTCTGAACTGAGGCAAAACTCCAAAAAAAAGTCTCCCTCCTCTGCCCACACTCCGAAGGGAATAGGTGCTAACCACAGCCACTGTGCAGCAGTGCTGTGAAGATCTCACATGCCTGTGACTCAATAAATCTTAAAATCCTCAGTCCAGCACTTCTGTCATGGCAGTAAACGCCTCAGACTGCAATACAGATCCACTGCACCCCTACCTGACACAGGGCTGCTGAGCATGGCTGTCCAAGGCTCTCTCTCTTACTGCCCATGTGCAAGCCTGAGCAGATGCTATCAAGATATCCTTTTACCCAAGCTTTAGCAGCTGGAAAGCACCTGGACATTTAAATGTCTCTCACTCCCAGCAAGTCTGAAACTCGAGGAGAGACAACAGGCTAAGGGAGATCACTCCACTGAAGCTTGGCCTCAGTTTAGAGAAGTCCAGCAACACATACTCATTATAGCAAAGGAGAGGGGAAATCCTGGAGCTTGGTTGCTGGTTCTGGGTATGCTCAGCACAGAGTGTATAAGCAAATGGAATGCGTAAGAACAGCACTGAATTAAGACTGTACTTTCCCAAGGTACTGAACACTAGGAAAGTTTCCCTAGCTGTCTGCCAATTTCATCCTTGGCAGGCTCCAGGACTAAGTTATGCTGCCTGAATTCAAAATTCTGAATTACAATGAAGAGCAAAACCCAGTAACCATGGTTACAGCATGAATACTCATTTTTGAATTTCATTAAAAGCTTCTGTTCTAGTTCATCTTAGCCTGCCACATAAGTCCAGTGCCTGTTGTACAAGTTAAAATTATGAGCATAAACATGTCTTTGGCATCTCAAAACTAAATTGATTAGACTTGCATGCAGTACTGCAGCATGTTTAAACTGAAGTTTAAATAATTTATCCCTCTAATTAAGCTAGCACTGTTCTCTGTAGATATGGCCATCTTTATTTAAAGGAGTATTTTGGCAAAGAGATTATCCCCTATCAATTAAATATGGAAGAAACAAAAGGCTTGAAAGGGGAATGGACAGTAGATGTGCCAGAGAACACTCAACACTGCTTCCAAATATATTCCAATTCTTCTTAGAACTTAGATTCATATAAGATTACTGGGCTATACCATCTAAGCATTTAAATTTTAGCCAACAATAGTAGTTCATAGATCACCCCAGTACAGTCTCTTCAAGTCACAGCAGAATCCCCTTCTCCCACCACTCCCAACCATTCATCTTCACGTGTGACATGCCACAACTTTCACTGAAATTACACCTAAGGCAAACTTCTGCCCCTGTGCCACAGCTCCTCACCCTTTCAAGGCTTCTCTCCATACCCACAAGTAATGAGTGCCCTGCTCTTCCCATACATCTGGGAACAACTCTGAGCCATCCTGACAGTGACAATGTTAGACTGACTCACCCACAGCTCAACAGAGCCTCGTGAGGACAAAATGCACAGGACAAATAGGTTCATCTAGCTTATCTGAAATGGTATTTTCTGTCAAAGCAGCAACGTGTACTCACCATGCTTTTGATCCTGTTCCAGTACACACATTAAGCCCTGAACTCTTCTGTTTCTCCCAAGGACCATCATCAACTGATATTTCATAATAGGAGGCCCTATGAAGCGAGAATTTAAAACTGGGTTTGCAGGACTTAAAGTTCTCCCTGAATAAGACAGAACACACAGCCTTATCAGGCACATAACAATTTAGAGGGCTACTTTCAAATCTGGATCACAATTTCACAGGCTTTGTACAGGGTTTCCCATTTGACAGCTACTTCTGATTCACTATTTTATAGCAGTTTTTATAATGGACTAAAATGATTTGTAGCATGAACTTTTAGGCACTTCTTGTGCAGTCACTTCCCATGTTAATTTATACACAAAACCACCTCTGTGGTTCATCTGAAGGGCTTGCTGGACCTACATATAAAACTATAAATAATTACCTTCCTTGCATAACTGCAGTACAAAAAATGTGTTTATGCTATGATTGGGTCTCATTAAATTATGTCAAAGAACATTAAACATTTCAATACCAGTAAGTAATAGTATGATTGAACCTGAATTCTTGATCACTTCAGTAATTAAAAATGCAGTGATTCTTCATGAATAGCTTTACACAATCAGCAGGCTTACATTTCTCTCCAAATTATTCCTAAAATTCGAAAGTACTAGGTCTTGATGTACAATCATCCCCTGCACATTACTGTTCATGTGTCAGGGGATTCCTAGTGTTAGGCCTAAAGATCAAAATTTCTCTCTACAAGCCTCAGAATATCCAAGAGTATATTTGTGAACTTGTTGATATTCATAGTGCTCAATTCAAACAGCGTGATACAGGCTTCAGACTAATAGGTATCATCACACAAATGCCACATTCACTGTTTTATGCATGACTGAGTTTCACCTTTCTTAGTAAACAGAACTTACTGAGCTATTATTTCAGTCTGGATCCACTAGAAACAGCTCTTGGCTGTTTGGTCTAACAGTTTGTATTGTCAGTATGCTGTGTAATCAGTCTTGAGAAGATGGGGAGATTAGAGAACTGAAGTAGATTAAGAATACAGGTGAACATCTTGATTCAGTTTAATGTACTTTTTGCAAGCTGGGTATTCTAGGGTTTTTTTCTTCAATTTACTTGTTTTCATCACTGACATGCAGAATAACTCCTTAAAAGAAGCATCAAAAATCACTTTGTCTAAATAAACAGCAGACCTGTGTATCTGAAACAGAAGATTCGTCTTTATGACATTTAAGTCTTCAAGTCTAAGGTCCTATTAACACCCTGCTTTTTTCTGGAGGTTTGTTTCTAGAGGTATTGTGTTCCTCAGTGGTTCTCAAATACACTGGAACCAAGAGCAGAATGTACTTGTGACACTCATAGCATTGGAAAACAACTTTGTGTTCCTATATCACTGCACATTAAATAAACGTCTTAGAATCTTGATAAAATTAGGTTTGATTTAGTAGAAAGTAGGATTTGTATCTCTTTGAGATTAATTTCTTCTGCCAGTTTGAGGCTGAAGTTCAGACAAAAAATAAAGTACTCATAGAACATTTATATTGTTTGCACCAGCATTCAGTATCCCAGGCACTGTACAAACACACACTACTGAACTCTAAAGTGGCTTTTCTGTTCTTGTTTTTGTCTGGGGTTTTTTAAAAGATAATCAATAAAGTGAAAACAGATATAAAAGTTAAAGTCTGGTCAAATCCTGACTCATGTCTTTTACCACAGCCCCAGTCATACTCCCCATGTCCTTCCTATTGTTTGGCTTGAGGACAGAAAGGACAGTCAAATATATCGTGGATAAGGCAGCACCATGATTTGATACAAACACATTTCTTAACTGAAGGAAATAACTATTTTCCACCAATAACAATGTTTCCACCAAAAACAGGCTAATACCTTTGCATCTAACAGAAAGGCAGAAAAAGGAGTCCTGTTAAAAGCTATTTCTATTTGCTCATGCTAAAAGATTATGTAAAGATGTGTAAGAATATATGCAGGAGAGGAGGCAGTTTAAGGACAGATCTTGAAATCATCAGCAAAATGGAAAGAAAAAAGGCAGGAAAAATGACAGAATAACCAGAGAGGAGGCAGAAAACCAAAAATTAACATTATTGCACTTACATCTTTGAAAATACACTTTGTAATCAGCAGTAATACAATCAGTGTTAAATACTTATAGACTAGAACTGAAATTTGACAGTAAAATCACTGAGTCATATAAAGAAATTAAGTCAACTATGTCTCGCTGTAACAACAAACAGTCAAACATACCTGGATGAAAGAGACTCCCCAATAAAGACTTCATTGAGTGCTCTCACTGGTAGAAGATGTGGACCAGAAATATCAGACCCTGCAGATATCAAATATAATAATGGATTTAAAACACAAGTTTTCAAAAAACATTCACAATTCACTGGAGGACAGATTCTGTTGCCTGAATTTGTTTTCTAAACCTAATGCTCCATTTTCTTCAAAGAGTTATTTTTTCACTGATTTATTCTGTGGCCAGTCACTGTCCTTTACTGGAGACAATAAATATTTAAACCAAGGTCAGCAATGACACTTAAGTTAAGACATTTTTCCCTGAAAAGTCACAGGCAACCAGGCAGAAGGAAGTCTTCTCTTCTGTCAGTCACTCACTCTTTCAGCCAAGTTAAATTTACTGGCAGTGACTTAACAGACACTTCTGATGAAGTTCAGAGAAGCAGACTTCATACCACAAAAGGTAATTAAAGTGGATTAACAAATTGTTCACATTGACAAGGACTTCTTAGTGAGCAAAAGCAGTACTGGACACAGGTTAAGCACAAAACCATGCATATTTCAACCCATCATAAAGGTGTTCAAGAATTATCTACAGACAGATTCTCACTTCTAGTGTCTTATTTGCTTGCTGGTAGTCCAAGACCAGCTTTTACAACTCTCTATTAACCTAACCTAAAAGTCAGCTTGTATACACAAACATGCTCAAGTAGTTACAGTAACTCTAAGAGACAGCAATTTATAAAAGATCAGGTATTTTGACAGCAGGTATTTCAAATACTAAAACTTTTACAAATCCGTATCTTCTAATCCAAGTTATCATAGCAAAGTGATTACATTTTTGTCAGATTTTAACCTACTTTGATCTTGGAATCTTTCATTTATGTGAGCCCTGCTGTGTTGCTCTTGGCTTAGTTGTTGTTCATGTAAATCCACAGGGGTTGTGTTAATCCCAGTTCCTTCAAGATACAGTCGGATTCTTTGCCGCCACTGCCATCTAAGAGAGGAGAAAGAAGTCAGTATGAAATATTCATTACAAAATTAGATAGGATCTGAGAGTCTCCACTCTCAAAGCAGACACCTTAAGATTAGAAGCTAAATATATTCAAGTTCATATTTCAAGTTTTATAGCTTCCACTATAACTTCTAAATTTAGAAAGTTATTAATACTTAATTGTAAATTCTTTACATTTACCAGTTTGCTATCTAATGTTATTTTGCATGCGTAAAATAAAAGGGCACTGGCCAAAAGCAGCCTATAAAAATTGTACGTAACAAACTCTGCTTTTTAGTCATGTGATTCTACTATGTGAATGAATGACTAATGCAAGAATTTGAAAATAAAGAAATCTCAATAATTTATACAGAAATACATGCTTCCTTTTTAACATCTTTTACTTGTATTTGTACATGCCCAGAAAAACAGTTCCATGCATCCCTTTATATATAAGGCCCCAAGTCAAGTATCCTCTCATTTTAACAATCCTTCCAGGCCTATGAATTCAGGGTGCTTAAGAGGAATTCATAAGAAGCAATAGAAGGACATAAAAGCCATGTTACAACATCTGTTTTTTTTTTTTTTCCTAGAAATATCAATTCCTTTTCCTCTTACATCCTAAGATATTCCATAAAACAAAATAGCAATAGTTTTGCCTAAGAAAGCAAATCACAAGAGTGTTACAGCACATCTTTTCCCTGATCATATTCAGGGAAATATCCAGGTGATATCCACGTGACAGTAACCAGTTTTCCTAAAATTACAAGAGTTATGCTTTATATGACTGCACTGCTAGTTTTTCCTCTTGTCATCTTTAAAGAGCCTCATCTACATACTCTATCTGCCCTTAAATTCCAAGTATGATTTTAGGTAGTCATGCAGAAACCATGCAGTGAGTATCCCCATACTAGCCTCCTTACAATGCTCATGTTAGAACATGTCACAAAATTACAAAATAGAACTGTACTCCTACCTATTAATGCCAAGACCACCAAGAAAAAATACATGGGAAATCTGATATAGTTTGTCCTTTATAAATTAATAATGTTGGTTGTCTCATGGATTACAAGGTCCATGTTAACACAGACTGTTGCACTGACTGATGGGGATAAGGAAAAAAAATAAATTACCCTTTTCCAGTTTCTGGCAACTCACCATCCACTACAACTTCAAGATATCAGAAGCCCTTCCAGACAAGGATTCAGTTACTCACCTATTCCAAAGTTTGCTTAGGGCCAAACAAATCTAAGAACTCTCAAATGAAACACCTGCTCACGTCCTTGCTTAAGAATAAAGTTCTCGTTGTTCCAGAAAAATAATTAGAGAAACCCTTTCTGTTTCGCTCTGGCGACGTTTCAGCTCCATAATGAGGCATATCAACAACAAAAATATAACTTGTTTCCAACAAAACATCAAAATTGCCAAATGTCAAGGGAGGTTATCTGAACAAGCACTGTAGTTTTACTTAAGCAAATTAAAATGATGGAGACTAAAAAGCCTCTGTTTTCTAAATCTTAGAATACGTGAGTTGAAAGTACCTGTTCCTTTAGCAATACATACTGAAAGTCCTGGCAACTGTATTCATTTAATTCAGAACTTTTCTACAGCTCAAATACAGTTATACTTCAAGTCACAATTTTAATATGTTAGAAGTATAAACAAAAATCAGTTGCTAGACACTTTTACATGAATGACTGATTTCTGTTTGATGGTTTTTCGTCACAAAAATATTCTGGAAAGTTATTCTACTACAGAACAATGTGTCTTCTTAACTAGTTATTAAAAACTCTTCCCTAGTCCGTCCTCTAAAATTCATCTTGTTTCTTTCTAATTCGAGTGGGATTATTCTATTTTAATATCTAGTACTGAAAATATCAAGCTATATTCAGCATAAAGAAATGTTTTGCTTTATACTAATCTGATGGCAAAATTTAAGCCACTTAATCTCAATCACCAAAACCACAGATACAACACACTGACCATTTCCTAACTGTATGTATTTCATTAGTTTCTATTCTTATGGCCATCTAAAACCACATGTTTTTGAGTCCTTGTCCTAGGGTGACTTTATGATGCTTGTATCCCCAGTTGTCTGTTCTGTTCATGCTGGATATTAAGTTCTGCACCTTTGGGACAGGTTCTGAGAGTGAAAGGGGAGAAGAAGTTCTGCACAGTTTGTCTGCAGAAGCTGCACTTGCTCCCCTGCATTCCTTCTCACTGGGCTGTCTGCAGCATGGATAGACAGCAGGAGAGAGTCTCCTTGGCTTTTTTGTTAGTTTTTAGCTAGCTGAGGCACAGAAGTTCCCTGGACTGTGCTTCTTCTTTTTCTTGGCACTGATCAGCCCAGCTCTGGACTGAAAACCCAGAGAACACCAGGAGCTCACACCTGTGGCCCTCCAGGGCTGGGATGTGAAATTTTCCAGCAGGAGGGACTGAGAGAGACTGAGCAAGCCAAGCTACAGCCCATGACAAGAAGAGACTTTCTGAATTTGCCATCTCTTCAGAACAACAAGAGGTTTTATTGCTTAACGTTACTAATTTTTTCATGTTTGTGAGTACTTCTCTTGTTAAAGAAACAGTTTTTCCCACTTTTCTCAAAGGAGATTTTCCTTCCAAACCAGTTGAGGGAAAAGCAGCTTGAATTTGCTTTCTAGAGGAGAGCACATCAAAAGTTTCTTCCAAAATTTGCCCTAAACCAGGATGGTCCTGAAGTACATAAACCAATTCTTTCAAGAATGCAGTTCCTCATTTGCTAAGTCAGAAGTCAGAAGTGAATATCAATCATTGCAGGTCATACCAGAAGACTTTCTGCTGGAACTGGCAGTCAATTTTATCATTTGTATTCCAGTCTCACTCTTGACCACCAACTCATTTTTCAACATTATAAACATCTACACAGAATTCATAATTTGAACCATTAAGATTTTACTAAGTTTCACCTGCTCCTTAGGAATTGCACATGATTAAGTGTTTTCCAACCCCTCTATGTTTTTGAAAACCAAAGATCTGTGAATCCTACCTGAACTCACCACGATAAAGCTTCTGTAGTGCTTCAGGAAATGAATGTGTGTATTTCACAGGCAAGCACAGGTGACCTTCTGATCTGGTAGCAAAAAATGACAATGAAAACGACAGCATTACTGTTCAGATTTGGCACCTCTGGAAAACATAAAACAAATCAAATCTCTCTCTGTGTTACATCTAGTAAAGTTGCTCTACTATCTCTACTATTCTTGCACAGTACATCAGCAAGAACACACTGCTCTCAGCTCCTGGAGTCTGTGTGTTTGAGAAAGGATATTTCTCCCACATTTCCCCTAAAAACTGTCCAACTAATAATCCTGCAGGAGTACGTAAACACTAATATAGCTCCTGTCACCATTCTAGGCAAGCAATAAAAGCCTAATAAACCCAGCAGGTGAAGTAAAAAAAACTTCCTCCACTTACACACAAGTTAGCAACATGAACAGCTAAACAACATACCTAACATGAGAAGAATCTCATGTCAAAAACCAGAAGAGAAACACCCTTCCATGAGTAGCATGTGACAATTTAAGGCACTTGTTATTTGAACCCTACTGGTCAGACTTGATAATGCAGAATAGCTACTCAGAGCATTTGAAAAGTTTTGGAAGATAACATATTAAAGGAATTCAATCTTTTGACAGCCACTTTATATACTAGGAATAAAGCAACTGTCAATATCAAAAGCAGAAATCTAAATCTGGACTTCTGAGCAGGCAGAGCCTTGAAAAATTCTGAGTTTCACTTGCCATCCATTCAAAGGTTATACCAACCAAGCAGTAGTAGCACACTGCATCCACTGAGCTGTAAGATTGATGTGGGCAGGTGGGTGCAGCTTGTGCAGAGTTTATAATAGGACAGCTAAGTGCCAACAATTGGCTCAAGAGACTGATTTTCTGAGGTATCTCATGGTTTGCATTAAGAAACCACAGCAAACTTCTTCATCTGAGGGTCTACTGGATTTACCTTCTTCACAAAGAAATTAAGTTTCTGTGTGCTCAGGCACCACACTTAGCTGCTTCTACCAAGTCTTTCTTCCTAAGTTCTCTACTGCCATCACTAGCCTCAAACTTCTGGTTAGTAATACAAGTTAACTAGCTGCAAGTGCTGTTACACTGGTGTGTGAGAACATTTGTGGCAGTGTAACACAATCACGTTTGTCCAATACTACTTAATGTCCTCTCAGATGGGACAGGATAACTCTCTGAGGAAACTTGTCTAAAAAACAACAGATTCCCTTGGTATCAACGTTTTTGCTGCCAAATGCTACAGGTACGCCTCATGTACCATGAAGATGCACAGTGTGTCTAATATTAAATAAAGCATTGCTTTCCCAAATATGTTTTTACCTTTCAGGATCCGTATTTATTCCGATGACTGGTTTAAATTTATCAAAGACCTTACTGGCTGCCAACAACATTGTACCATCACCTACAGAAAGAAAAGATCAAAAGTGAGTTTCACTTCACATTCCAGTACCCCAAAAAGAATGTACTCCAGCATTAGTATTATGTGCACTTATAACAACAACAAATCAGGCAAGCTGGACAAAAACTACAATGGGACAAAACTACTGACACCTTATCAAATAAGAGTAGTGACAACTACTCTTAAGAGTAGTAACAGCCAAATTTGAGATGGAAAACATGAAAAACATGACCGGAAAAAGTACAACTTATCTGACAGCTACACATGCCCAGGCAATTGAACATGGCAGAAGCAAGCTTTAAAAGAGAATTACGGAAATTTCTGTGCGTTTATCAGCAGGTAAGAGAAATTCTTTAACAAAAGTAAATTTAGAAAGTATTGCTAAACAAGTCCACAGGAGACAGGAAACAAAACCAAATGTTACTGTGAATCACATAAAAACAATGACTTTAGCTTCACCCCAGTTGTCCTCCTAAAAGGCAATTTAAAGGTCTTATTTGGCCCAAATAGGCACACTTGGAAAGAAGTCTTAGGTAAGTAGCAATATTTCTAGAAATCTTTAAACGTACTGGTTTCTTCAGATATTGGTAATTTTTCCTGTCTGTTAAACAGAAAGAAAACTGTAACCTCATTCAATCTTTGCATGAAGATATAAGCTCTGAACAGCATGAAGATGTAAGCTCTGAAAACCTCAGATGATGTATCACTTCCCAGCTGCTTGCCCCAACCATTAAAAATTTTGCCAACAGACAAACTGGCACTTTAGGGAAATTCTTTGAAATCTACAAGAGTGTAATTGGATGTTCCAGGAATAAACCTTTCTACCCATTCTTCATGGTGATCAGTACCTAAGGGCAAACTGGACTAGTGGGAAGAGAGAAAGCTGTGGTCAAGCCTTTTTGCCACAGACGAGTGAACACTGTCAGAGCCCAGCAACACAATGCTGTATTTACAGCATATTCTAAAAAATAACACAGAATGAACTGCTGCAATCCAGTATTAAAAAAAAAACAATCAGGTTAATTGTTCTTTTGGTACATCTGGAAAACACTGATCAGTGGCACAAGATGCTCAGAAGCTGCAGACTTTTACCTGTACCATCCAACTTGATACGACAGTCACTGGATTAAGTGTGAAAGCAAGAAAGACAGTTTGAGCAAGGGGATCATGAGGTGGTATGTTAGTCTACACCTCACATCCCAAAAAACAATGAGCAGGTTTCAGGTCTACATAAAATCCCATGACATCAAGCATTTTATCCTCTTTAGCTGAAAACTATAGTAAATGCCACAGTTTATATTGTTTCACACATGAAAAACTTTTCTAGTGGCCACGCAACGGGATTCACTGCCATGGGCTACAATTTTAGATACTAGAGGTAGACAAGATGGTCATAACCACTGCTTTTTGTCAGATTTTCTGACAATTACATCAGCAATTTGTTTTCACAATGTGCTTATTTCCAGTTCCTTCAAACACTGCAAAGTATTTTTGAGAAACATATCTTTGAAAACATACTGAAACAGATACTTCTCTTCCATAAAGTCATACCTCCTGCTGATATAACAGCATCTGCCCACCGAACTGTCTCTTCGTTATACTCTCGACGCTTAACAAGACGAACTTCTATCCTTTCATTCCTGTAAAGTTCAGAAAAAGTCTCAATTCTCTCCTGTATTGTTCCTTGTCACAGCCTTCCAAATAGTTGTCATGCAGCTAAAGAGTAATTACAATCATATGAGGCTTAAAAACCTTTGACACACAAATCCTGTACTACTTGGAAGAAGATAATAGAACATGCTAGTCAGCTGAACTGAGACAGTTTACATGACAGTTCTTTCAGGAATGACTGTTCATCTGCACCCCTCTCTTTTCAGTACTCCTATTTTATTATCATTTGTAACATGAGGCTTCCTTTTGTTTCACACAATCCATGGGTATTTGTGCTGTGTCTGAAATCCTCAGCATCCATGCATCCTTACCGTAAGCTGTCTACAACATGCTCCACGTTTTTTGTATGAATGCGATGCCGTTCCAGCAGACCAGCATAGTTAGATCCCTTCAAGGCAAGCTGTAAGACACAAATGGTTTTTGTAGAAGCATACAATAAATGCTCTTGAGCAGCGCAAATAGAAGCCATTTATTTTCTCTCAGCAGAGATACATTTTTATAAGCCTTCCACTAATTAAATTCCTATATACACAGCAGTCAGGTTATATTGACTAGTTCATTAAGTTCATTTAATGAATCAAATGGCCACAGCAGTCAAGAACCACAGACTATACAAATATGCAAACAAGCATACTATATTGACTTCCATGCAACTTCAGACACTTTGCCCCTCCTGAATCTGCCAATCAATTTAAACTCTACAGGAATCCATACACTATACTATACTAACTCTAGTTAGTTACACTAACTATACTTCTGCCATGTGCTGAGGCACACAGTTAGCTAAAAATTGTGCTGCAGACAAGACAGACAACAGAAAAAGCAACGACAATTAAGAACACAGAGCCTGAAATACCTAGAGCATTACCCTTCAAATTGTATTTGAGCTAAAATGGAAGACTGCCAAGTGCTGACAAAGGTGACATTTTCTCTGCATCAAAAAAAGCTTAAGGACAATCTAACTACTACCTTTGATACTGTCCCTGGATTATATGCCATATTTTTAAACAAGTTGATATCAATAACAAGTCATGTGCAGGTGCATTCTAGTGTCATTGTTTTATGGAAACTGGAGAATTTGAATACTTAATCTCAACACACTCTTCAGACTATGGAAACATTGTGCAGTTTATATAGCTACACTCATAAGAAGGCAGGTGAGATTACTGACTTGTTGCAGATTAGCTCTGCAACAAGTTTTTGTGTGAGTAATTCAGTCACCATTCGTTCTTTATCTTATTTAGCGAGGGGGGCCCTCATCTGGGGCTGATACTGCCAAATATGTATGTGCATGGAGATAAAGAAAGTGAAAGAAAGAGGGTGCAAAGGATGTTAAGCAAAAGGAGTCTATAAATACATTCACAGAGAAAGTGATCCTGCTTTGAGCAGCAGGCTCCTGTTGCTCCTTCTAGCCTGAATTAATCCACAATTATACTGTCACTACTTCCTTTTCCCTGAACAGTTAAAACCAATTTATCAGCAGAGAAACAGAACTTTTAGAGTTTGTGTAGAGGAATTCATCTGTGCCAGAAGCTCTAAACAGGCACTTCCAGCAATTTATTCAAGTGCCTTTATTCAAAGTTTTATACGATTCCAAGAGAAAGTGGCGCCAGACAGCCTTGTCTAATCCCATTTTCATACATTTCTCCACTCCACTTTCTTCTAGAGGGAAGGGGAGAGGACTGTCAGGATATGACAACTGACATCAACCACAATCTAATACTCAGGAATGAAATCTTTATTCATCTGACACCCATTCATGTCAAGAAATCCAGCCATGAGCTAAGCAGGGAAGACAACTCAGCACCAAAGAAGTTACAGAAAAGAATGTAACTGGCTGCTCTGGAACCGTATTGCTGTTCCACTCAGTGTATGGATTTGGCAATTAACTTGCAGGAACAAAATCTTCTGGTGATCTTATAGCTGGGATCAGGAAACAACTTTCAACAGAGATTCACAGGCTGCTTGGATGCATCAACAGCACTAAAGGAAGACAGTGAGAGTAGCTGCCTGCCAGCTATGCATGATCACACACAGACACAGGCATATGGATGATGAGAAAACATCCAGATCAATATTGCAGGTTATTTTTCCAAAGGTTGCTCACATTGGTTTACTGGGATACAGGATGTTATGTGTCATTAATTACCTCACTCACTTAAACCCTTTGTTTCTGCTCCTGAGCTACAATGCCTGTGCACCCCAGACACCTCTTGATCCTGCAGAGTCCATGGTGTTGCACTGGGAACTTGAACGATGCACCTGTAGGCTCTGGGGAGGGAAAGATTACACAGAGCTATGCTAGTTACAGCACTGCCCCTTGCTGGATCTGCTGTCACCCTCCCATCATCCACTTGGAGGGGAAAGGAAAAGGTACAAAGGAAAAAAGAAGGTATTTGCCTCCCACAGAGGCAAATGGTGCTGCTAGCACCATTGATCTAATTTGCTAGAATTTTCAATTGCATGTTTGAAATACAAATTGATCTTGCTTTAAAATAAGAACAAGAAATGCACAACCAATTAATTTCCAAAACACACCATTACTAAAATCAGGGGTCCTCCAGAAGTATTTGCTGCAAATGAAACAAGCATCTGACAAGCTGAATGCTGCAGCAGCACACTTTTTTCAGTCTGCTGTTCCACACAAAATAGAAACCACAATCTCCATCTTGTACCTCATTTATTTGGCTAATTTGTCAGCATGCTGTCTTTCAACCTGATGGAAGAGAGCTTTTATCTCAGAACAGTAAAAATGTAATAATTCTGTGTATGATCATTTGCAGGTTTTTGAGCCACCAACATCAATGGAAACTCAAAAGCTAACATTTCCCTGGCATCACCAGGAAGTAGAGATATGGGTAATACCATTGTATGGAACAGTCTATTCTGTAACTTACCTTTGCCATAGCTGAGTTAAATTATTTCATCAACAGTTTCAGAAAACAGAAGAAGTTGCTCAGCAAATAAACTATCAGTATTCTGACAACTGGATGAACCATTTCAGCAGCACTGTAGAATAGGCATTGAATATATAGATCTCCTCCTTGAATTTAGCTCTAGAACAAGTAAGTACACACTACTAATCAAGAAAAAAGTCAGGGCCTTGAGTTTAATTGGCTCTGCTACCTCTATGGAGTTAATCAATTGTCCTGATTTGCAAAAGGCTTCAGAGATTACAACAGTCTGTTCATCTCCTTACCTCTCTGTGTTCAGATATTAATAACTTGCAAGTTCATTCATCCAAGAACTCACAAAGGGGAAGCCTGACTTAGCCTAACCACAGTCAAGTATACCCAACAGGAATGCTAATCAGCAGCTGCTCTCACTCCACTACTCTGAAGAACCAGAGAAGTGCCTACACAGTCCTTGTGCTCAGCAGCACACAGTCACAGAGTGGCTGAGCTGCAGTGGCCTCTGGAGAGCCTCTGGTCCAACCCCAAGCTCAAGCAGGTCCACCAAAATCCACCTGTCCAGATCCAGATGGCTTTAAAAGATACTCACAGGTGGAGCCTCTACCACATCTCCAGGCAAACTGTGTCTAGTCACCCACACAGTGAAAAGGTGTCTCCCAATGTTCACTTGTACTTCACTGTCTCTGCTCCTGCCTCGCATCCAGCACCAGAGTGCCACACCAAAACTATGACAAATGCTGCTGCTGGAAAGAGGTTTGCACTTAGAGCAAAGTGTAAGACCAAACTGAGATTAGCAACTGCTTTTTACTTCAAAAGAGCTGAAGGCAAAGATCAGGCACTCCAGCTGCTGTGTGGATGACACCTCCCCTAAAGAGCCTTGAAAACACTTGGGATATGCAGACTGCACAAGGACAGCCTGGCTCCTGAGCCAAATCATCAGACAGGTCCCCAAACCTATGCCAGGCTTGGGTTTTATCAACTGACTCCTTGAAAAGGCACAGAGGTATTGCATTCTGCATAAAGACAACTTTCAAGCTCTTCTTCTTATGGAGGAAGTTCTGATTTACAATTAGGCCGGTTAATCTTACCTTAATACAACACAAAATAACATGCATGAAAATATATACAAGAGCTATTCTAGCAAAAAGTGCATTACTATATGAAAACAAAGACAAATTGGACAAAAATACATTCAGGCACAACTTCAGTAGTAGTCTTAAACTTCACAGCAGAAATGCAATGCAAAGTAGACTTCCAGAAGAGTTTGTGCTAGAAAACATACTCAGGGGAACAGAACATTTCCTATGAATGGAGCTGTTTTTCCCTAGACTGAAGGATAAAAAGTCTAAACCAATACCTAAGAATAGCTCCTCTTGAATATCCTCGCCTGATCCTTCTTTAAGGAAAGGATGATTTTTTACAAAGTTCCTCTAACAATTAATTATTCAAGGGACTTTTGCTTGACTGCCTTCCTTCTGTAGTCTTAGCCTGCACCACTGGCAAGCCCCACTTTAACCTGTGGGTCTGCTGTCCTTTAGTAATGTTTGTCTTGCAGGAAAAATGCTGCACAACGACATGGCTTCTAGACACAAATATAGAAGCCAACACAAAACCAATAACATCAGAATATCAACTGTTGTCTACATATGTAGATTATGACCCTTGATTTAGGAAATGGGAAAAGCCATAGCTGAGTCCTACTGACGCTTCTCATTAAGCATTAGGATAAAAAAGTATGTTCTCTCAATAGAGTAACATGGATATTGTCTGGAGTGAATTTGTCAACCAAGCACCTTCTGCATTTCATCCTAGTAGAATCATAGAGGGATTTGGGTTGGAAGGGATGTTAAAGATCATCCAGCTCCAGTTACCCTGTTCTGGACAAGGACACCTTCCGCTAGACCAGGTTGCTTAGAGCTCCATCCAGTCTGGACTTTGAGCTTGGGGTTGGACCAGAGGCTCTCCAGAGTGTCACTATAGCTCAGCCACTCTGTGACTGTGTGCCTCTGAGCACAAGGACTGTAGGCACTTCTCTGGTTCTTCACAGTACAGAGTGAGAGCAGCTGCTGATTAGCATTCCTGTTGGATATACCTGACTGTAGTTAGGCTCAATCAGGCTACCCCTTTGTGAGTTCCTGGATGAATGAACTTGCAAGTTATTATCCGGACTTTGAGCTCTCTGGGCAACCTGTGCAAGAACCTCACCACAATAATGAATTTCTACCTAACAGCTACACTGTATCTTCCCTCTTTCAACTTAAAGCCATTCCCTTCATCCTATCTGTTGGAGTCAGTGAGTTAGGGGATTCTCTGACTCCCTCAAGGAGGAATCAAGGTGCAGGGACTGAATTAAAGCCTTTGGATGGATTGAAGTACATTAAGCCACTCACACATAAAATGAACATTTAAGTAGAAGTAAGTCAGTGAGTTTTAGTATGAGGTCTAGTGCTTTTAGTAAGTAATTCTACAGCAGTAGCTCAAGTTCTAGTGAAGGTTGAAACATACTGATATCTTCAGCAAGAGGCTCCAGGCCCACAGTTGTAGACAGGACTTAGTCATAATAGAGCTAGTAAGAAATACTGCTTACATTTTTTAGATACAACCTATCTTGTTCTATGCGTAGTTATACGTGCTAAGAAATTAGGATTCTAATAGGTTAAGGAGTGGAGGTCTGAGCTTGCAAGTTAGCTTGTTGGAAAAATCCTATATAAGAGTTAGTATTGGGGAGAGTTAGTGCCTTTTGCCTTCCTGCTTTGCTGCCACTGTTTTTATACACATCAACACCCGAGAAGAAGATAGGAGCTGCTGCACCAACATTGGCCCACCGGGACCTTCAGGAGCAGCTTCTGCTTTAACTTGGGACTCTAAACTAAACTTAGTAAGAAATTTAATGTCTGTGACAGTGCCTTGGAGACTGATGTGCTTCTGCAATAAATAACCTTTTTAGCAAGTATTAGCTGCTTGCTTTTTTAGAAAATTACCCGATGAAATTGGTGCCCAGAGCACTGGAGGTCGTAACCTCATATCAATATCAATCAATCAATCATATCAATACACTCACTGACAAAAGGCCCCTTTCCAGCTTTCCTGCGGACCTTCAGGTACTAGAAGGCGCTAAAAGCTCTCCTCAGAGCCTTCTCTTCTTGAGGCTGAACAGCTCAACCTGTCTTGTTCTCATAGGAGAGGTGCTCCAGCCCCATGATCATCTTTGTGGCCCATCCCTAGACTTGCCCAGTAAGATTAAATGGAACTTTTCAGATGTACTTTGGGCTTAGAATGCAGATATATTCTCATTACTAGGCTTATGCTTAATTTACAGCACTAATCTTTGTGCAGCCATAAACTGGACCAGGGTGGAGTTAATGCCTCGGTGTACCAATCACTTGTTTTGTGACTATTGGTCATTCAGGAGTTAAACTAAATGTCTGACTAGAAATAAGGAAAAAAACCAAAAGCCTAACAACAACAAAAAGGATAGATCTAGAAACAATTACTCTCTCAAATTTCCACAATGAACTTGCCCACACATGCACCCCAACTGGTAAACAAGAACAGATCACTGCTTTACAACCTACCTAATTTCTACAGAAAGAACCACCAAACAATGCAAATGGATTTAGAGATCAACAGTTGAATAGAAAAAAAATTAATTTGAAAGACAAATTTGTCTAATGACAAATATACGATGATCACTAACATAACAATCTATTTCTAAGCAGAGTATGGTGCTTTAATTCCTGTATTTTCAAAAATTGTCTCTTGAGATTCAACCATGTGTCCCAAGTATAGCCAAAGTTAGTGCTCAGTTTTGTTCTGCTTTAAATGAAACAAGATTTTGACAGAATTAAAGCAAAAATATTTTTCTTAATACATTAAGTTTGGAACTAGAAACAGCTTTGAATATAGGACATGTTTCAAGCCATACACTTCTCTTAGCATTCCTGACTAAACTTGACTTTTGTTCAAAACTTCCTAAATTATCAAAGACTGTCAATCTACAGGCAAGTAATTATACTATGTTCTAGTGTTAACTAATTAAGACAAAGCTTGATTTGTCATGCTAAAAACAAATGCAGTTTTCCTCACAGGTCAGACACACATTAAACTTCTGGATTTCTTAGGAGCTCAAATGAAATACTAAGCTTTTCTATTTCAAAATGTAAAAAATAATTCGCATACAAGTACATGGGATTAAAGCATGGTTCAGCTTCAGAATCATAGATAATAAAACAGCACCAAAACAGATAAACAAACTGAGCAGCTAGCCTCAGCAGAACTTGCCCAACAGAAATCTGTACCTCGAAGACACATTTCAAGTGTCTCGCAGAAAGCCTGAACCACAACTCTGAATGTTCAGTGTTTCTACCAGCCACCAGCTGGAACTGATGGGGGAGCAGAATTTGATGGCTGTACACAACAGACATCCAGGTTTGAACATGACATAACTTTCACAGTAAGCACAGGATAGCACCCCTACCCTTGATTTCTAGCAGAAAACAAGTATCATTTGTGAGCTTCGACTGCTGTATTCACACGACAAGCAAGTGACAAGCAAGTCTGCTGTCAACACCAAGATGTGTGGTGCAGCTGATATGCTGGAGGGTGGAGGTGTCATCCATGGGACCTGGACAGGCTTGAGGGGTGTGTCTGCACCACCTAACAAGGCCAAATGCAAGGGGCTGCACCTGGGCTGGAGCAATCTCAATACTGGCTGTGGGATGAAGTGATTAAGAGCAGCCATGGAGAAGGACTGGATGAATGAACAACCAGACATGGCCCAGCAATTTGAGCTCACAATCCAGAATGCCACCCCAGGCTGCATCCAGAACCCCATAGGCTGCAGGGCAGGAAGGGGGTTCTGCCCCTTTGCTCTGCTAAGATCCACCTGGAAAACTGCATCATGCTCTGGGGTCCCTGCACAGGAAGGGCATGGACCCACTGGAGTGAGTCCAGAGGAGAGACACAGAGATGATCAGAGGGCTGGAGAATCTCTCCTGTGAAGACAGGCTGAGAGACACATCTTTATTATCCCTCCATTCACAGAAGTTGCCTGACTTCTTAAAAGGGGAAATGTGGTCTAGTTGTTCTTGCATTAGAACTAGTAAATGCATGATTAGATTTCATATGGTTTGGCTATAGATAAAGACTCAAGACAGTAAGGCAACCACATTTAGACAAAAAAAAAAAAAAAAAAAAAAAAAAACAACCCAAAAAAACCCAAAAACCTAGTCAAATTTATTTCTTAAAAAATTCCAGGCTTATTGAATAACAATGTTTTATAGCTCACTGGTTTAATGTGGCATGTTCACCCTGAGTGGCTGGATGCACACCAAAGCTGATCTTATCACACCCCTTCACAACAAGATAGGGAAAATATAAGGAAAGGCTCACAAATTGATATACAGAAAGGGAGAGATTACTCAAAAATTACCATCACAGACTAAACAGATTCAGCTTTGCAAAATGAACTGAATTTATTATGAAACAAAATCAGGAGAATGGGAAGTAAAACAAATCTTAAAAACACGTTCCCTCCATCTGTCCCAGCTCTCCCACCTCTACCCTCAGAATAGGGACATGAGCATGGGGAACACAGTCAGTTCACCTCAAGCTGTTTTAGACACTGCTCAAGTAGAAGGAGCTCTTTCCTCTGCTCCAGCCTGGGGGCTCTCCTATGGGAGACAATTTTTCCAAAACTTTTCCAGTCTCTTTTCCACGGGCTTCAGTTCTCTACAAACTCTTCCAGTCTGGCTCCTCCACAGGGTGCAGTCCCTCAGGAGCAGCTGCTCCATTGTGGGTTCCCAACGGGGTCACAATCCTGCTCCAGGCTGGGCTGCTCTCTCCACAGCCCACAGGTGCTGCCAGGAGCCTGCTCCAGCACGGGCTTCCCGTGGGGTCACAGCCTCCTTGGGGCACCCACCTGCTCTGTGTGGGCTCCTCAGGGGCTGCAGGTGGATCTCTGCTCCCCCAGAGCTCCCTGGGCTGTGGGGCACAGCTCCTCCCCAGGGCTGCACCAGGGGCTGCAGGGGAATCTCTGCTCAGGCAGCTGGAGCAGCTCCTGCCCCTCCTCCTTCACTGACCCGGTCTGCAGAGCTGTTCTGCTCACACATTCTCACCCTTCTCCTCTCTGGGAGCAATTACATTTGTACAGCAATATTGTTTCTCCTCTTAAATATATTTACCAACCGAGATGACACTACAGCTTCTAAATGGCTTGACCTGTGCCAGTGAAGCTCCATCTTGGATCCAATCCAGCATCACCTGTCAGACATGGGGGAAGGTTCTGGCAGCTTTTTACAGAAGCCACATCTGTAGTCCTCTCCCCTACCAAAACCTGGCCACACAAACCCAATACACTCAACCTTTTGCTAACAACAGGGCTGGTTTCAGTAGAATTGTGTTTGCGGTACCAGTGGATAAACCCATTTTGGGACACCCAGCTCCTTCAAGGGCCGGCAGTCCAACTCATTCAGACTTGCACAAGTGCTCTGAAACCCTCTCTAACCCTCCATGAACCTTACAACCAGTCTCAGCTGCAGGTCCTGAGTAAACTTAAAACACACTGGCTTCTGATAATTGAATAGCTAAAAAATCCAATCCACAAAGGCAATGCATTGTTTACAGAAAGGCTTTAATAATGAGTATTTTCCCTAACTAAAGCATCAGAGAAACCAACCAGGCTCCTGAAACAAATTCCTACTGTGGATCAGACGTATCAAGGCTCAGATTTAAGTCTTTCATAAGGCCTCGAATATGAATCAAGTTTTCCAATACAAACTACTGTTGAGTTGTAAGCCATAGCATCAAATCCAATTCCTCCTCCCTTCCCAGTCTGGATCATTACACAGCATATCGACCTCCAGCCACCTGTTTTTAAAAAAATATGCTAAGTTAATCAGTGCAGTAGGTCAGTACTTACCACACAAGTAAGGCAACATGCAGTTACCTGACGAGCACTACTGACTGATTTACCAACTTGCTGTCAATTGCTCAGTATTTTTCCCAATATTGCTCCTGGCTATTTGGTATGTTTCCACCAGTTTGCTGCATCACCCCTCATACAGCAGAAGTCCAGTGAGCTATATTAGCTACGAATATTTTTTCGTTATATTTTCCTCACTTTTTTCTTCAGTAATTTAGACCCCTCACTTTCATTACACAGTCATAGCAGGCCTTTAAATGCTGCTGTAATGTATCTTCTATAGAATAATGACTGTAAAATACAGATATTATAGCTTTTGTATACCATAATAATCTGTAATAGCAGATTTCACTTGAAAGATTATGCTCCTGAAATTTTACAGAAATGCTGCTTTAGGGCAAGCGTTTGATGCATACATGAACAAAAGTTAAAATGTCATGAACTGTTTCCTAATTGTTCATCCACCACATTAAAGCATTATTGTCATTTTAACCACATCCGAAGAATACACATAGTGGTTTGCAATTCAAAGGGTAATGCAGAGCAAACTGTTGTGCTAGCTATAAACACTGGTAACTGCTTTATGCACTAACAGATTTATAGAAAACCTGTGCAATCCGGGCAATTCAACCATACTCATTAATTCAGCACAACAAAAACATGATGCTGTAAATCACAACTAATGAAGTACTTAAAACAGCATTAAAGTCACTTCCAAGAAGCAGCCTTCTTCAGCTGTATAAGGCATCATATGCTATGTTGATATAGTTCTAGAAGTTTAATTTAGGTGAATTACACTGAAATGCCATACTTTTCTATTTGCTATATGTGATTGAGTATACTTGAACGGTGTACTCGAAAAACAAATCTTACGGAAAAAATAATTACTACATTGCATTTAATTGTTTCCATCGTTTTCCAGACCCCTCTTAGAACAACAACACTGGAGGAACAAAAATAATAAATAAATAAATAAATAAAGCAGATGCAAGTAAAGTGACTTGACACTGATGCAAATATATCAAAAGCAAAGATAAACAAATGCACACACCACGTTTGTGTAACTTGAAAAGCATTTACACCCATCTCAATTTCCAGTGGATTAGTTCAAAAATTTTATTTCTGGAAAAAAAAAAAAAAAAAAAAAAAAAAAGTGTCTTTAGCTGTATATAATCCTAGTGGAATATAACATTTATCTCTAATTCTATATGCTTCAATTCACTAAACTGAGTTAGTACTTCTCTCTCTTTTCAAGATAAGGTAGAGACTAGTACAATCCTAACAGTTTTAAAACACTTCTATGTGGTCCGTAAAGGAACATCAACTGAAAAAATTCACATTACAAGGTAAGAAGAGATGAGTAGTCTGAATTCAACAGAACAGTGAAAATCTCCACAGTATCACCTCATTAATTGAGGAAGTTTCTATTGAAAGATACTACCTTCAAATATACCCTGCACCTCTGTATCCACAAGAGGACACAGGATTAAATGCCCTAATATTTACTGATTTTCAGAGAAGCAACTTTTTTTAGTTGTCTACTAAATTACCAGATTTAATTTTAAAATTAGAATTCAGCTGAACTTTGAAGTTTACCTATTGCTCTTCCATTCTGCTGCCTTCCTTGCATTTGAAAAATCCCAGTGCTCTGAAAATATCTGAGCAGCACTTCCTAAACAAGTGTTCAAGAGGATCACAGGCATCAGTATTGAAGCACAGTCCTCTAAACCAGGCATCTAAGAACAAAATACCTGGCCATTTCCAAAACCTTATCTTCAGGTGGTGGTATGAGAGTTACAAGCCTGGAACACTAGGAAAGTACCTAGGAAAAGTAATTCAAAAGTGATACTAAAATGGTATCTTCTACCACTTAATGTAAAAAGCAGCAAATAATTTTTCTGTAATTAAAAACAAAAATCAATCACCTATCAAGTTAACAGTACATTTCCCACAAGAGGGAATTTTCTAACAGACATGAAAACTTTACTGCACAGGCTAGCAAAACTGGTGCTGTACACATCTAAATTAGGAGCTGGAGGGTGGGAGGATAGAGTTCTGTTACACATATCCCCCACACGCCATCCACAGTTCTGAGGGGCCGTTTTGGTGCACAATATAGGAGCCCCACCTGAAGCTCACCTACCTGCTGGGCAACACTCCTCCTTTCCTTCCTGGCCAGCCCTGCTCAGGATGCTGCTGCTGCCCCGTGCACCACCCATGCGAGTTCACAGTGGCCTCATTCAGGGGAGGCAATATCCTGACAACACGTTACCTCTTCCCTAAGCAGACACCAGTTTTCTATAAAGCTGTAGGAACTTCACATCACTGAGATGACCAGCCTTAGCAATTAGTTGCAGTGGTCCAAAAGAGCTGAAACCTGTTCCAAACCTCCAGCTTACTCTCCTTCCCTGCTCCAAAGACACATAAACCAACCACAACAGAATATCAAATCTAGTCCACACTGAACAACTTCCTTCCAATCAAGACCAAGACAAACATAACTTTTCATATGATAAGATATTTTTAGAGATAATTAGAACTGTGTATGAAATGTTTGGACAGGTAAATTGTTCATCTTCCCCAAGTACCTTATAGCTGTGACAAGTCAGCAACTTATCACATCACATGCACTATCAAACAAAACAAAAACCAGAAGTCAGGAAATGAGCTTTATCTATTACTGGGGCATTATATTATATTATTATATTATCTTAGTTTATATAAGGACAACAGCAGTGCTTCTTCCACATGGATTTACTGAGAGTAAAAAAAACAGAACATGAAATAGCCTTCAGTATTAGCTGACTGGAACATTAACTTTTGTAACTAGTCATATTTAGATGCTAATCCTAGTAAACCAGGCCACAAGAAATGCAAATTGCTGTCACTTATGGTAAGCAAACTATCAGGACTTGGGAGAAAGATTTGTACAACTTAAAGATGGTAACTGCAGGTTTTAGAATTCCAACAGCCCCTTTAAATTTCAGAAAGGCAAAGAAAATATTTCTTGCATGATATGATGCACAAAATTTACTGATGTAACACCTTTTTTTAAATTGCTGAGTCATTTTGGAGCATTTTTGTTTTGTGGTACTAGAAATCCATTTTTATAGCTCTCTAATCTCCCTCCTGAACAAAAGACTCTGAAACCCTCCCCTGTACAACAGCATACATAGCACTTAATACACTTTACAAACTAGGTCAGAATTAGACTACTAATTAAGATAGTCAGATGTGTTTATTATAACATATTTTAACAACTTATTTGTAAGCATGTAAGAGAATCTGCCACAAGATAGGAAAAAACAATTGCCTGGAGCGGGCACGTACAACATGCATGTAGAGAGGCAGTGGAAGATTTCATCATTACAAAACACTCTCTGTAGCGTTTAGTAGATCTGTGAAAGTAGCCCTTGCTATCCATCTCTCCTCCATTAGATTTGCTCTTCTGCTGTCTGGACTGCCTCTTTACCTCGTATCTCTGTTTACACAGAGAAGGAATTGTGGAATTGTGACCTTGCTGCTTTGCCTTTGCAACATTTTACAGCATTTGTATAATATGACTCACTTGGTGTCTGAAAAAAAAAGGCCATGGAAGGGTTTAAGCTCCAGGTGCCCAGGGCCTTTATGGCTTATTAGAAATGTCAGCCAGTCACCTTCACTACTGGTATTCTGCTTCTTGGAGAATACTGTGATTGGTACTGTGTATCATAGATAATGATATATACTACGATTCGTATCACATTTTAGTGCATATTGGTGTATGCCAACAATTCATCTTCAGCCTCCTTAAACATGCAACAAATCTCATCTCACTAGGATGTGCGCACAAAGGCGCCACCATTTCTGCACTGAGCTACTTGCTGCATACTTACCCTTAATACATAAACACACTGACTGAAACAGCTACATTCGGGACTCCTCGTCTTGGTGATCATGCAGAACTGATTAAGCTCACAATTTTCATTAATTATGCTATACCTGAAGCTTCCAAGTACAGACATCAGTTATCTTCTAGAAACAGGCAACAAGCCCAGGTACGGTTGCTCAAATCTGAACCTCTATTTCAGACAGCCAGTGTGTGGACATCTAAAGGTCCGTGACAGAGGATGACAGCACCATGCTCCTCCTTTTTTGCTGGCTCCCTCACACCACAAGCCTGCTCCAGGATCACCCAAGACTGAGCCCCTGCAATGCCACCCCCACCACCAACACATCTGGGTCAGCCAGCAGCTCTGAGCAAGACAAACTTCTCCTATGCTCTTTAGCTTTCACTGTGCCTGTATCCCAGCGTGAGGCTTTCTCATGAACTCAACTCCCATCCTGCCTTCTGTGCAGGCCTTCAACACAGCTGAGCTGCAAAGCCAAAGACACTGTGTCTGGGCTCATTTCTGAGATCAGCTGCCTTGGAGCAGCTTCCTAAGTCTCCCCAGGAGAAACAGAGACCCAGGGAACATGGACTGCAGCTAACATCAGGGAGCAAAAGGCATCATGTTCCCAAGCTGCCCACAATGGCTCTGTGCAGAAGGACACTCCATAGCAATCACTCTGCTACAAAGTGATATCTGTCCCCAGCAGAGACCGTAAGAATCTTCACATAACATATTCAGTGAGGCTGCCATTAACTCAGTCTGAGAAAGAAATATCTGAGACCAGAGTCACGACAGAATGCAAACACAGAAATTTTTACAGCTCAGCTAAAAAACTTAAGAAATGGGCAGCAAGGATAATTCCTTTGCTCACTTATATTCTATTTCAAAAACTAAATTCTGCAAGACCTTTTCAATGTGTTCTTGCACAAATCTTTGTATTCCCGCCCATACAGCAAGAGCTTAACTCAATATTGCTACACACATAGTTAGGCAAGTTGGGCTTTGTCTACCTGGCGACACCAAGTTTTATTGCTGCAATTTCTCACAAGGCAGTAGGTAAGGGGAAAGGTAGATTTTTCAAAAGCACCAGACCTAGAGCAGAAACTTCAGAACTGTCACAAATACCAAGAATTATTGTGTACCTCTGAATTTCTCCAAAAGGACAAACTCTAAGTTGTTTCTGCAACTATTACAATCACTGAGTTCACAGTTACTTTTTAAAAAATGCACATTCAGAGTGATATAGGTTACTAATCATGCAAAATGTGCATTCTCGTGAGAAAAACTGCAGCTACCACTGCATTCAGTCATGAGCACCTTAAGGGATGTGCAATGCTACCCACTCATTCAGTGTCCCAGTCCTGCCTGTACAGAAGCAGTTACGGAAAGTAACCAAACAAACCCAGTCTGCTTTTCCAGGGTTTAGCTGTCCACTGAGGACAACCTCTTTCCTTAACAATGAGTTATAACAACTTCTCACAAAAAGCTAAATTAAAACAAAAAGCCTTACAGTTGAGCTGTGAGAGACCTTTTTTTCTCTAACCACCCTATGAAAAGAAGTACTGGGACACCTCAGCAACAGGAACCTACATGAGAATCAACACAGACCGACATTAAACTTGTTGAACTGTGGCTACAGAGCTATACAAAACATGTAAAAAATGTTTTGGCAGGAATTTGATAGGAGGTAGATGACCAACTGGAGCACATAGACATTGCTGTAGATACCATACATTTTATCCCAATTCTTCACAAAGCAAGACTATACAGCCATTTGTCCTTGCTACCTAAGTTAAGCACATGTACAAGCTTAATCCAAACCTTGCAGGCTAACAGAGATCTAAAATATTTCCAGTTGTAAGAGACAAAAGCCTTGACAGACTTGTCAGACACAAACTAATGTGTGGATAAATTAATGTAATGGATTTATTTGAAATAAAAGTGTAATAATATGAACTCATGACATGGACTTCAGAGACCACTGGCAGTCAAAGCAACTCCTGCAGGTACCATCTTTCAGCCCACCGGTGGGAGATGAACACTGGAGACAGCTACAGGGCAAAGGGAGAACTGGGTGAGTTCACTGAGCATGATGGAGATGAAGACAACAAGGCACTGGGTATCAACTCTCAGAGATGTCTTCCTTAGTTCACTAATGGACCTTTAGCATAAAGGTTTCTTAGCGACTAAAGAAAAAAGCTTTTCTAAAAACTGCAACAAGGGTGGATCTGAGAGAGATTGGGCTGCTTGGATGGAGGAAAATACGTATGGATGGAGTGAGGATGTGAGGCAAGAAAACGGAGGAAATGCGAATCAGCCCACTCTAAGACACAGAGGGGATTTTTCATTGTGCCTTCCTCAGCATGCACTTCTCTATTTTTTATCCTAAACACAGCAAGAAAAAGGCTGCAGTTTGCTGAGGGCTGCTGGAATCTCTCCGAGAGTAAGACCCAAACATGCTTACTACACAAATCTCTCGGCAGCCGGCAAGCGATGAATGCCCAGCGGCGCGGCTGTGCCCCGCTGCAGGCGGTGCCGCTCGGCGGCTCCATCGGGATCGCGGGCCCGGGGAGGGAGGGCAGAGCCGTGGGCAGCAGAGGCACAGCGCGGGGACAGCGGCCGCGACCCCGCTCACCTCCACAGCCGCCGGCTCCGCCCCGCCAAGGCCCGGGGAAGCCTCAGGGACACTCGGACACAGCGGGCCGGGCATCAACCTGGTCATCCCTCGCCGGAGCCGGGCATCACGCTGGGCAACCCACCCACCCCTGCTACAGCCCTGGCGGCAGCTCCCTCGGTGGCCGGGACCGCCGGCCTCTCCCGCCGCTCACCAGCTGCTTCAGGTCCTCCTCGGAGAGCCCGGCGTAGCGGTACCGCTGCTGTTCGAACTCGTACCGCGTCGTCTTCACCACCACCGCCACCCGCGACGGCCGGAACCCGCCCCCCGCCGCCCCCGTCCAGCGCGGCGCGGCACCCGCCGCCCCCCGCCCGGCCGCCGCCGCTGCTGCGGCCGCGGAGGGGCTCAGCCCGCCGAGCGAGAGTAGGCGCCGGTGGGCGCCGCCGAGCAGCGGCAGCCACGGCGGGGCGGGGAAAGCCGCCGCCCCCTGGCAGAGCAGCGACGAGCGGCGGGCTGCAGCCCGGCCGGCGAGGCTGAGGTGGCCGCAGGGGAAGCCGCAGGTGGAGAACATCTCCCGGGCTCTGCGCCGCTCCCCGGGACGGGCGCGGCGCTGCCGGCGGCGGCTGCGGCCGCTCTGCGGCGGCGCCCGGCACACATGGCCCGGCCGCGCCCGCCGCCCCGCCCTCCCCGCGCGCAGCCGCCGGCCCCGCCAATAGCGAGCGGCGCCGCCGGGCACCCGCCCCCCTTGAGGGCGGGGCCGGAGAGCCCTCCCCGGCGCGTGCGTCCTCTCCAGCCAACAGGGGCACAGCGCGCGGCGAGCGCGTGCCCCACCCCGCGCCCCGGGAAGCGCCGCCCACGCATGCGCAGAGGAGAGGGCCCGCTCCCCTCCCGCCCCTGCTTGGCCCCGCCCCGGCTCCGGGTGCCGCGCGGGACGGGGCGCGAGGCACGTAGGCGGCGGGCGGGGGATGTCCTCGCGCCGTGCGCCCCGGGCCGCCGTGAGGGGCGCGGGACCGACCCCCGCCGTGAGGGGACAGTGACAGCGTCCCCCAGTGCTCCCCGGTGTCCCGGCGCACAGCAGGCGTGCCCCCAGTGCTTCCCGTGCCCAACTGTGTTCCCTGGTCCCCTCAGTGCTCCCCTGTGTCCCAGGGGACAGCGACAATGCCACCAGTGCCCCACAAGTACTTTGTGTCCCGGGAGGCAGCGATAATGTTAAACAGAGAGAAATTGCTTGGTCTTAGATCGTGTGTGTGGAAATCTCGTATGTTGTTGCCCCTATTCTCGGCCTTTGTGATATCTTTACAGCACCGCAGAAAGGCAAATACGAACTGATAACAGTGTACTAGCAAAACTTAAGATACCTTTCGGGAATATGCAGGAATTCTGAGACTAAGCAGTATTCTGAGAGTAAACAGTGCTTCTAACCTGTGTGCCCCCGCAGGCCGCGGGACAGCGAGAGTCGCCCGTCGCTTGTGGCACAAGCCCCGCGGGCGCAGGGCGTGTGGGGCCGCCCCGCGCAGGCTGCGGCGCTCGGTGGGATCGCTGCGCTGGGGCCTGCCCTGCTTCCCTGCGAGACTGGCGGCGGAGGGGAAAAACTTTCGGAAAATAATTCAGAAAGGTGGGAAAACACAGCGCGCGCTGTGTTTTAAAAGTTCTAAATAGTGCATCTGGTGCGGAGAGCTGGCGATGCACGTAGGTTAAAAGCTCTTTTTGTCATCCATGCCTGTTCTGACCTTTGTGACATCTGTCAGTGTCAGGAAGGGCTGAAAGGACCTGGCGCAGCGCTGCGAGACAGCGTCTGGCGAGTCCAGGTTAAAAAAAAAAAAAAAAAAAAAAAAAATAGATACTCGATCCTGACTCACTTTTTTAATATTGTAAGCTTACTTTTTTAATATTGTAAGCAAGCTGTCCAGAAATTCTGTGGGGGTTTGCATGATTAACTGTCACAGACGGTCCTTCTGCTGTGAAGGCTTCACTGAGACACGCATTTCTCATTACTCACCTTGTTCCTGGTCTTCCCTGGGGGAAGGGATTGAAGCGGCAGCTCCTGCCTGTCAGTGCAGCACTTTTTCACAGTGCTTTGCCAAGAGTCTTAGGAAATTACCATAGCTGCCGCCATTAAGCTCTTCCCACAAGACAAAGGCTCTCTCCAGTCTTTGCTGGTTTGTAGGATGTCTACTGATAAGCTTAGCCTTGAAGAAAATTTCACAAAACAGATTACCAAGAGACCAATTAAATATAACTAATTCCCTTGCTAACCAGAAAAATGCCTCATTCTATATAACCATTAACCTTTTGGTTGTACAAAGCAGTAGGTAATACAACATCCAAAAGATATAAGAGATTTCAAAAGTTTATTACTCTGTTCTGAATGGTATCTATTTTATAACTTATTTGACCATTTAGCTGCTTCTCTAAGATTTTGTGCTTTGTGTAATGTCTATTTATATTGAATAGTTTTGGTCTTTGAAAATCAAATCAGCTTCAACCACTAAGTTTGAATATGGAGTAATTTATTCTGAAGTCAAGTAATTATCATGTTATGGTCTTTTGAATTAACTCCCACAGCAGGCTTATAAGCATAAAATATGAAATATATATTTAAAAATGTAAATTCAAATCAGCAGATGATACCTTAAAGTTCTGGAAACAATGCTGAAGCATGGGGTATGAAGTGATTAATCCAAAGTTCCCGGAAGGAAGTCTCTGACAGACTAGCTCTTTATCAGAGTGCACAGATTGTCTGATACCCCATTGTCTGTGGAAACTAAACTTTCTATAACATATAAAATAGAGTTTGTGGAATGTTCTTACAGTTCGCATCTTACTTTATAAATGGACATACTTACAAAATGTTCATTAGACACTAACCCCTCCCTCACTACAATTCCCAATTTGAACATACACATCTGATACACAGCAAGAAGACAAAAATATCTGTCAAATGACCCTGTTTTGAGATATATTCAGTTTGTGACATATGACACGTCTTCATGCCCCGTTTTCAATGACTTTAAAAAATAGATCAGCGAATTAAGGGACAGATGGTTTTATGCAAAATTAAACCAGTAAATATAGGCATTTAAATCTGGTGTCCTTATAGGACACAAACATGGACTAGGAGTCAATTCCCACCATAATAACTTTTTGAATCCCTGGCTGACCAAAACCAACTTTGGTTTGGGCATAGGGTACTTAAAAGTTTGTCATGGAAACATGCCTTAGGACTGCCTGAAGTTTGAAAAATGCTTCAGAGAAATTCCCATTTTAGACACCGAGTTATAATACATGATGTAAGTTTCAAGATACAAATCCATAGAAAACCAGGCATCCTTAGCTGTATATGCTTCAAGGTATGCAGTGAACTTTAAAAAATACCTGTGTAATACACAAAATATTCTGTGTAACAAAGTATCTGGAAAAATTTCTACATAAACAATAAATTTTTCTCTAAATTTCACTAGCTGCAAAACTGGCAATGTACAACTATGCCAGCTGTTTTATATAAGATAATCTCCATATGTTCTTATTTCCACCCAAAAAAATGTACATGTTGCTTGTAGTGCAGTTACAATCTGGGACAACTATTCATTTCTACTCCTTGAAGTCTGTGAATAATGTCTTCTTGTGATAGTTCAATTAATAACCACTACATAATTAACTTACCCAGTTATTTGCATTGTCTAGAGTTACTCTATGTGACCCTCAGTGCTACTGATAATGGAAAATAATGATGGTTTGTTGGTGTTTAAAATGGTGATGCTATTAGTGTTGGATGCATTCACAGGGCAGGAGGTAAACATGCCATCACTGTAACATTTCATAAAATCAAGTCTTTGGATTTTGAGACCAGCTGGCTGCAGCTGTTAATTCTGATAATCCAGAGGAAAACTCCAGACTAATGCTTAGAGAGCATGTCATTCATGCAACACGTCAGAGTCTTACAAGGCAAGCAGATGAATGTATGAGCAGGTGTCTATCAGTCTGATAGAATTTCTGATTACAGATCCTATCTGTGTGCTTGCACTTTGCTTGCAATGCATATACCTCATCACTGAGTACTGATAGTTGAGTCATATTATTTGTTTCAGAAATTCCAGATTACAAAATCAAAGAAGCTTACAAAAAAGCATAATAAGTGCAGCTATGCAAATTACTGATTTTTTTTTTTCCACAAAACCAGTGAGAGAAGCAATCTTTCTTGTCCACACTTCCATTAGAACATATTTTAATTATCAGAGATATACTTTTCTACATTTCTTCTCACTCTTTGCTTATGCAAAGCAAATTACACCATCCCTCAAGTGATCTAATACAATTGACTTCACCATTTCAGAAGCAATTTGAATATGCTCAAACAGTTGTAGACACTTGTACAAATAACTTTAGTGTTTGTGAAACACAAACTGTTCTGATTTGAAGTCCACTTTTTAGTTAGAGAACTGCTGTAAAACAGGCCATGCATGCTTTTTTCTAAATTTTCCTGCCAGCATGCCCTCGTGGTAAGGCCTCTAAAACCCATCTAAGGGAAATGAGGATGCTCTTTCTCTCTCTGTCCATGTTATACTGGCTGTCACTAGCAGTGAAAGTAAATGTGCTAAAAGATTTTCCTGCATTCATTTATTCAATAGAGACATTACCTATCTCTTAATTTCATACAGTCTGCCAGAACAATTTCAGAGGTCCCTAAAGAGCATGACATGAAAAACATGAGGGACAAGATTTATTAAGAGATACAAATGACTCCAGAATGTAAAGTAACACATTCAGTCTATCCTCTACAAGTAGATTTTGCTAGAAATTAATAATCTTAGTAGAATATATCATTATTATTAGAAATTGTTAATTTTTCCTCCTTGGAAAAATTACTACTGCATGAATACATTAAGATTTTCCAGCTCTACATTATGTATATAAACGTCATTGGCGTTTGTCATACATAAATAAAAATTCATCTGGAAAAAAAAATTAATGTTGTCTAGTTTCATATTTGGATTATGGCTCTACACCTCTCTTCAAGCTACAGGGACCCATCCTTCCATGGTCTGTTTCTCCTCTCTCCCAGAAAGTGCTGCAGCTTGTACAGAGGCAGAAATGACGCCACTCAGTCCCACTAGCATCACAGAAAATACCAAGCTTACCCTGAAACTTCTTCCTCAGAGGGTGCCTTTCTCTCATTTCTGTCACTCAGCAACTGCCAATTTTCATGAAGAATTTAAATTGCCTTGGAGCATTCTAGTTCCTGTCCAATTTTTTGAAACTGAACAGTGGACTCAATGTGGGTCTGACAGATGGGCGCATGGAGTGCACAACTGCTTACACATTGTTTCCTTAGGAAAGCTGGCTTGAGATTCTGCAGCATAGAACTGTAGAAGCTCTAACTGGGACACAAATAAGCCTACTGGTTACACAGAAATTTAAGTGGTAAGAAAATTGTTTATTGTTGAGGCATGGAAATTGCTCTCCAGGTGTCAGAAAATGACAAACTACATCTTTAAAACCAAGGTAATACATTACGTAATGTGTACCTTCAGGCTTGAGGAACAGTGAATTTTAGTGCAGTGAAACTAGAGAGAACACATAATTAGATTCTTAAGAGCAAAAATTTTTCCTCTATTGCCAAAGTATTCAATGTCTTTAAAATAAACATCTCTTTTCCTCCTCAGGTTTTGGGAGATGAAGCTTTGTGAGGGTATGTGCACATGACTCTGTGTGTTCATACATATACTTGTGTGTAAGTATCTTGGGAAGAGGCTGATCAAAAGAGCGTTTAGTTATACAGTTTAGTTTGTTCTGTACGCTGTGGGAGCAAATTACAAAGTGTAAGTCCTATGTCTGAAAAAGTTCTGTTGTCCCTGCCCTGGAAACCTCCCTCATTTGCCAAGGATTTTACAGCTGTAGTAGAATTTAGACTGGTATCGTGACACTCAGGTGCTTAAATCCTGTTTCAAAGGAAAGCTTTGATTATCAGGACAGACTTTGAAATCAAACTCTGCATTCTGTGAGTGCATAGCCAGCTGAACTCCAGGGCAAACTTATCACCATGACCTGTTGCTAAATACGTAGGGCTGCTGTGTTTTATGACTGCCTGAGTTTTTATAGCATGGAGCTTTGTCCCTGAGGATGAGTTGCAGCAATGAAATATGAAGGTCAGTAATGTAAATATTGTTGTGGTCAGGAGTGAGGCTGATAACAAAGGACACAATGTACAGTTTGTTATGGAAAGAATATTTTTGTTATTGCCAGACTGGAGTCAAAGAGAATCCCCATGCTTTACTGTTTGACACAAGTGCTCTGTTGGGAAGCACTCCATTTTTCTGAAGGCAAAAATCCAGTTCCACTTAAATTTACTGTTATCCAGATGCTAAATAATTGTCAGACAAGTGCTAATTTTGGTGGGCCGTTTAGGATTCATTGTAATCCAGATAACTATTTCAGCTTCATCTGGATGCTAATCTGGGCAGTGCACTGAGAATTCAGGAATAAATTAGTATGGTTCCAATTTCGTACACATGTTCACATGGGAAACCTAAATTGTAACGTGACTGTTCAGGTGTGTTGCAGCTTTTTAGATTGAGAAATCATTACAATTGCCTTAATTAAAAGGACTTGAGATATTTCAGAACATTGCTTCTGCTCTGAGAATGACAATATGCAAGACATCAGGTAAGTGGCAGTGGACAGATTGCAGACAAATTTGATCTTTGACAGAATGGAAACATGGAACATAAGTGGTGTGTCTTACTGTGCATGGGCTTTTGAATGACCCTGCGAGTCTTGATTCAGAGGTTTAGAATTGGAGCGTTTTTTTGCACAAAAATATTTAGGTAGAAGGCAGTAGTTTGTGGAATGACTTTTACAGAGCAACTGTGTCTTGGCCACTATTGGGATTATTGTGCACGTGAGTGTGTAACATACTCACATGAATGATGCTGTTAGGAATAGCTATAGCTAAGGCAGAAGTAATCTCAGATAATCTCACACATTTAATGTAGATATCCTGTTGTACTGTGCATGCATTTATTTGTGTATATTAAATGGGCAATTAATATACACAAGTGCAGGTGCTTGTTTTGTTCAGCTGGAAAGGTGTTCGTGAGCAAGCAGATACACCTTAAATTCTAAAGTTCATATGGCCCTTAGAACAGGCTTTTACTTCTTCATGGTGAATTCTTTTGATGCATAGAACTGGAAGATGCAGATCATGATTCTTTTCTCTCAAACAAAGTTCTACAGCCATTATACCACTTCAGGAATTTTCAAAATAAACAATAAATAAAATCACTTATATGAAGGCTGGTTTCTATAAGCCTTGATAATGCTAAACTGCCATCCCAGGTTTTGTTCGTATGTACTTACAAATAGGATGCTTAATTGTTATCACACAATTTTAAATAAATGTTTTCAGTGACACCTAGTTTAAAGCTTTCCAAGCGTATCTTTTAAATAACAGGTTAAAAGTAACAAATATCTGTTCACATATATTATTAGTTCATGCTTATGTGGTATTATCCATCAATATGATGAACAAGTACATATTCCCTATAAAACTCCTTACTCTAATAATGTATCTAAATATATTTAATTCTGGAATTGAAAGTCTTTGTAGCCGTTTGTGACTATTGGAAGCCATGGTGTTATTCATAGCTCAGTGGAAAGCAGACTGCCTGGAATTCTCAACAGTGCATCTGAAGTTCTTTCTCAACAAATTAAACTTGTCTCTACAATTGATCTCTACTTAAAAATCATAAAGTAATATGCATCTGTTTTCCTTCCTCCAGGGGTTGATGAGTCAGCTTAGACATTTTGGGAAGTTGAGTTCCTAACTGAGCTGCTGTAACCTCTGGCAGATATCATGAGCAGACAACAGACCGCCTGCGGCTCCATCCAGAATGATCTGAAAAAGAATTTATTACAAAAATCTTGCTTATTTGAGCATATTCATGTTTTGAAACAATCAAGCATTTCATAATACCAAAGCAGTAGGTTAAAGTTTGGATATGATCAGTTCCTGGTTCAGGTAAATAGGTAACTAGATAACACAGAATTATTCACAAATATTTGAGCATGTGAATCATGAATGAAGCCTATGACCCTCCACGTCAGTAAAGACAAGCACAAAAAACACTAAGGAATCTGATATCTAGGTAGGGCAATGTACCCAGGATGCAAATTGTCTCACTCTATGGAGGATACACTGTCTTAAGACTTTATTGCAGATACTCAGAAAACTGTGAGACATCCAGCATCCCTTCAAACAGCTCATTGGTTATGAGAAAGTGGTTTTGGTGCATAATCTCTGCGACTTTGACTCATCTGCAGAAAGTAGGTAGTAGAACTGACTAATAATATCAGACACATAATACCACTATCACAGTATTTGCTTAAAAATTGCTGCTACCATCTGGCCACCCCTAAATACTTACTAAGAGTTTTGGATCTCTTACAGGTGAAATGAAAGCTTGTGTTTGTCAGAATATTAAATCTGATTTTCCCCTTTCTCATTCCTGATATGGGAGCATTTAAAACAGAGTGGTTTTTTTCTCTGCTTTAGATATTACCGGTGCCTGCTGAAAATAATACAGAAACTCCAATGAAGAAGTCAATTCGTAACTTTTCCTTTTTCCCCAGTTTTAATCACTATAATCACTATCAGGGGTGTGCATGTGTGTGTGTGTGTGTGTGTGTGTGTGTGTGTGTGTGTGTGTTAGCTTTGGAATCTCTAACAATTGTTAAGAATTTAAATTAAATTGACAAGAAATGCCAAACAAAGATAGCAGGTTTTTTTCAGTAGTTACTGTGGAGTTTCTGAAGAGTAGTTCCTTTAAGAACTTTAGAAGTACTTTCCTTCAAAATAGAAAGAAAGCTCTTTTAAATCTTGATGAACTCCAGCATAAGAGAGAGTCCTAAGGAAGCTGAGGTGGTAAGTACATGTATAGTGGACCAGAAAATGTGCCTAAAATAAAACATCTTTCATTTCTGGAAATGCATTTGATTTTGCATTTCTGTGTTTTATGATACTGTCTGGCTCTCAGACTAACGCACTACTGGTTTTTGGAGACTACTGGCTCTCAATACCAGTAGTCTCCCAAATCTGTGCAATTCTTTGTGGATCCATATGGGATACACTTTTACTTCTTTGCACACTGTGATTTTTCTCAAAAGGTCTATGGCTGCATATGGAGAGACTTTTTGGGGCTTATCTTAGTCCTAGATTCTTGAATTTTTAAATTCAATAAGATAAATTCCAGAGAGGACAACTCAGTCAAAAGGGACGATCCCTCAATCAGGAATGAAGTTAGGAGAAGATTTCAGATTGATGAGGTGGAGTATAAGGAGTCATGCATAAAACTTTTCTTTGCCTAGTGACACTGCTGTACTTGTACCTCCCAAGTACTTGTTTGACTTCTGTCAGCCAAGAAGTTTACTGTTTAGTCTAAATTCACTTCCTCAGCTCACTTTATAGTCAGAGGGAAAAGATAAATACTTTCCACATAGTTACTGATCCCGTCCACTCTTAAAATCTATTTAAAGATGAATTGTTCTTTTTATCTCCACTCAGATTTACAGCACAATTTGTTGGTAAAAATACTCAGGCTGTAACTGGTGAAATATGATCTGATAAAAATATCAGGCACAGCAAATTCATCTTAGTGGACTTTATGAAATTAATAACTCTACTTGAAAGTATAGCAATTCAACTAGGAATTTAAAAATATTGGAATACATGTTTATACTGAACTCATAAAATCATAGAAAGATCTCTGCTACCTTTTACATTATCTGTATATAGCATTAACATACTGTAGAATAAGAATTTTCTTTAAAGAATGCTTGCAAGTCTTGCAAATATGCAGGATCACTTCAATGTCCACAATTCACTTATTATGTATATATTTTTTGCTTTTTTCTTCAGTCTCAAGCACTAAAGACAATTATTATAAATATACTGTGAAGGTAATTATCTAATTTCTCATGTCTTTTACAGTGTCTTGAAACACATATCATCATCTAAGTAATGATGTGAGTTCAGTTTGGCAAGAAGGAAATTGCTATATTAAGAAAAGAAAACCACTTGGGGGGTGAGAAAAATAGAATGGAATTAAATAAAATGCAGGCATATTTTGTAAATTCTCCTATTTCTTGTAAAGAAACAGTCTCTGAAGGCTTATATTTCTTAACATTTATATACTCTTAAGGAGATGTAATCTCTGAAACTGAGTTACATCTATAAAAAGATGATTTATTCACATTTACTCTACAATGAAAATGAAAGAAAGAAAATTAAGATTAAAACAAGTGTTCTTAAAAAAGTTTCTGTTCTCTTTTATCTAAATGAACATTTCTATGCTAATACTTAAAACTGACCTCTTCCTGTTTGAAACCCTTAAGGCCTATTATTTTTTTATTTTTGTAAAAGGGATTTCCAGGGACAGTCGTGGGTGAGATTGAGTGTCTGAAGGTGAAGAGTGACTTGGATACCAGTAACTGAAGTGTGTGCAGATTAAAACATTGTGGCTCTGAGAAGAGATTAAGATAAGCAGGAAATGCTAGAAGCCATTAAAAAATCACTTGAAAGGAATTGTTAAAACTGTTATTACGAACTGGAAAAAACAAGGCTTAAACTGAAAGGACAAGGCAAAAAAACACCTCACACATTTCAAAATCTGTTTACTGGCTGTCATCTGAATATTTGTATCAAAAGTCATAAATTTTTAACTTATATATCTGTGTTCCTACACTAATGTCCAAGTTATCAGAAACTGTGCAGTTTTGGGTCACCTCCATATTAGAAGGATATCAAGGCATTGCATTCTTTCAGGAGGAGGATAACCAAGATGGTGAAGGGCCTTACGGGAAAGATGCATGAGGAGCAGCTGAGGTCACTTGGCATTTTGTCCCTGGAGAAGAGGAGACTAAGGGGGACATCTCATTGAGGTCTTCCTCATGAGGGGAAGAGGAGGGGCAGAAACTGATCTCTTCTCTGTGGTGACTGTGACAGCACTTGAGGAAATGGCCTGGAGTTGTGTCAGGGGTGGTTTAGGTTGGATATCAGGAAAAGGTTTTTCACCCAGAGGGTGGTTGGGCACTGAACAGGCTTCCCAGGGCAGTGGTCACAGCACCAAGTCTGACAGAGCTCAAGAAGCATTTGGACAATGCTCTCAGGTCCATGGTGTGACTCTTGGGTGTGCTGGGGTGTGCTCCTGTGGGCCAGGAGCTGGACTTTATGATCCTTATGGATCACTCTTCAAATTCAAGATATTCTATGATTCTATGATAAAGGGGAAAAAATGGTTTCCTTAGGGAAACAGTACTTATAGATCTTACTGTTCATTACTTGATTCTTGATGAATAGTTGTTGAAAGGAACATTTATAATACAAGGACAGTATGTTACCTAGCTGAAGAGGGAAACTAATCCCTTGAGCAACAACTCAGAATTGCCTGATGTAGTCCAGCTGCTGAAAAATCCCACCTAATTGGCAGCTCCTGTATCCACTGTAGCAGTTTGACACAAGAAGTGAATTTGCTCCTGATATATAACTTGTCTCTTGCTAAGAAAGAAGAGCTTTTAAGTCTAAGAGCTCTTTCTGCCTTGGTTTCTGCAAATGTGACCACAGCCCTGTTGTGAGTTGCATCAACAGAAGTGTTAAGGCATTAATATCTTGTATCTTTAGTGGCATTTTTCTCTATTAGGAACTTACATTTTTGTTACGGTGAAGAAAGCAGGCAAAACTGCTAAAGGTTGTCCTGCAGATTTCCTCGTTGAAGTAGTTGTTACAACCGATCAAGAATCATGTTTTGAATTAAGTTAACCATGACATAATAAATATCTTAGTAAACACATTGTGCTCCAGGCTTTTAGTAACAAGCTAGTGACTGATGTGAACAGACTCATTTTTCACTTACTCAAGGTGAAATCAGTATCTCAACATCTCTAGTCATTTCTGCTGAAATATACTGAAAAAACATTTAGGTAATGCTTGATAATACAAAATTTCTTAAACATCAAGCTTTTGTCATGACTATAAATATGTGTAGATACTTGAGCTGGCACAACCTTACATTCTAACAGTAGTAAGTCAAAATACTAAAAAGAATTACCCTATTTCTAGGAAATTTCTAGGTAAAAAAAATAAAAAATAAAAAATCCCATTTTCATTACTTTAAGCAAATACCCTGAAAGGATTACACATTTCCAGCAAAACTTCTGCTTACCAGATCCAGTGCTGCTCACTTGTGTTAGTTCTTCATCATCATCATCATCATCACTGTCACAGTTTAATGGCTGAAAAGCTTTTTCTGACTCTGTGTCTCCTTGGTGAGCATCTGGCTCTTGCTCAGCAAAGCTGCGCAAAGCCACAAGGCGATGATGTATTGCTGCATAGAGGTGTTCAGTGTCTTTTGAGCTTGCCTGCAGAACATAAAATGTATATGGTCCAAAACAACTGAGAAAAACCTGTATTTAAAACTTCATCTAAAAAATAATTAGAGTTGTATTTTGTCCTTTCTAATAAAAAAAATCAGCTTAAGATTCACACTTAATAATTAACATCCAGTTAAACAGTTTATGTGGTCTGAACTTCATATGCAGATGTTGATTATTTTCTCTATAGTTACAAGAAAGATAAACTTAAAAATTACTTCCTCTGAAGAACAGCTTAGTTTGTATGGAGTACTTGGTATTTTGGATGATTCCTGGGTTTGATTCCAGGAGTAAGAAAGCACTGACAATATATACAGCAGCCAGGTGGATGCTGTAGGGATGGTTACCACCCTCTTCAGCAACTGTGGAAGCAGCTTCCTGCAACCCTTATCACACCCATACAGCTCTCATATATCGTGATTTCCTCATACATGTCTCGTGCCAAAACAAATTTACAGAATGTAAATTACACACTCTATGAAAACAGTGCAGCACACCTGGAAGTCAGGACATTTATAATTCTCACGTGCAGTCCATCAGTCCAGCACAGTCATAGTTAAGTCAATCCCTGTTAGGAAGTGACAGACTTACAGTACTTGCATATACAATGATTGGTGCTTTGCTTATGTATTATATGTGACACTTCCTGGAAATGATGATTTATTTTTCTTTCCCAGCAAGCTGAATCCTTCCTAGAAAGATCCACTGGGGAAACTGTAAACATCCTTAAAACCGTGTGTATGCTCTCACTTTCCAACTTGGGACATATGTGCTATTTATTTGCAGATAAGTTCAGCACATTTCCATCTCCAATTTAGCCCTTGCTGCAGAAAATAAGGGTTCCTAGGACTATTGTTTTACACAAGGCAATATTGAAACTCAGTTTTTCTCAACTGAGAAATTGAGGTCCTACACTGGATGGATTTGTTGCAAGTGCTGTTTTGAGAACCACGGCAGAAATTTACCAGAGTAACTTACAATTTTAAACTGTAAATTGTAACTACCTGTCAAGAAATTGTCAAATTGTTTGATTTAAAAAAAGCCATTTCTACGTATTTCTGGAATGATATTCATTCCATTGGTGATATATGAACCAGAGCCTGAAAATGTCTGTCTTAAGGACAGATCATATCATCACACCTGGCTTTTTTAAAATATCATTCTAACACATTCCATAATAAGAGCCATGTAACATCTAAGCTGAGCATAGTCTGATAGAGCATGAGGGTCATTTGCTAAAACTAACCTTCAGCAACCCTTCTGAGTTCTAGATGAAGTGGTGGTTTGGGTGAATCTGTTGTCTCCTACTCACCTGAATTAGAAATACTTGAACAGAATGATCCTCTTGATCTGTGGCAGTGAAGCACAGGCTCTTTCTGTTTGCTCTTTTTATAACCATTTGTTCCCAGAGTTGGGTGTTGAGAATCAGTCTCAAACTACCTTGATTTCGCATAACTAAAATAAGAAAGTTAATAGGATAAGATATGCTGCAGCTGTTTTCTTCAGCACTTGTATACAACTAATATTTTCAACAATTATTCTTTTTTATTTGGTCTAAAAACCCTGATATAGTAAGATTTTAAATTTTTTTAATATCCCAATGTATTAGTTTCTTTCAGTATGTCCGGCACACAAAGGAAATAATCTGAAAACTGAAATTGCTGAAACTGTGCAATACAGTAAAAAAAAAAAAGTGACAGCACAATAAGAACAACACTCCAAAAGAGTCTTGAAACAGTGCTACTGAAAAAGCAGAACAAAGAGCAAACTGTTAGACTGATGACTGAGCTGAAACACAGTGCATCAGAGAAGTACACAGAACCTAATAATATGTGTGAGCCCAGTTCCTCAGTCTGTAATACAGAGAACTTTTATCAGGTAAAAAGATTCTCAGCAACTTGATTGTTAAATGTAACGATCTTCTCAGATTTAAATGTTCTGAACAATAATACAAGTTACTTGGCTTTCTGTATGGGGTATTTAATTATTTAATTCATACTTAGCCTTGACTGCAACATTCCATGCTTATTGCTAGAAGTGTCATTAAGCCTCAGGGATCCCCTGCCTCTTTCAGTCCACGTTAAAGAAAGCTTATTAAATACAAAGAGCTTGCAGTTAATCTGAAAGAGAAAATCATTATGAAAACTTCCAGCCAATGCTATTTTTATTTGCTGAAAAACTTAATGGTTGTAAAACTTTTGATATGGCTTTTAATACATCCATCTGCATGTCTACAAGTGTAGATATATATATATATCACCTTATTACTTAAAATTAAGTGGCTTCTAGATCTGTGCTAAACACTTTTCTCATAATAGAAAACATACAGTTTGAATCCCATTTTACTTTTTCAGTTATTTTGTATTTATGTGATATCCACTAGCATAGCTAAATTTTTTGCAAAAGTTGTACAACCTTATTTCCTCACTCATTACATTATGCAGCCCAGTGTACAAGTTCTGCTACTAGAAGAGTAGTGCTCCCAAGACAGTAAAACTTTTGTGTTCTGTCAAGATAGAAGAATTAATCAAAGATAAAATAATGTTAAGATTTTTAAAATTGTAATTGCTATTTTCTGAGAAAATAATATTTTGAAGACAAAGAATAGCAAGATATGCCCTGCCAGGTTGGAAAGATAATTGCTATTTTAGCTGAACTATAAAACAAATTACTTTAACAACACATTGCTTTTTTTTTTTTTTTTTTTCCCCAAAAAAAGTTTTTTCATAAACCCCATCTTTACTCAAATCACTTCCAATTCTAAGGTTTTGGTTACAGGTAGTATACTGTGTACATGCTTATAAAATAAAACAGAAATAGTCTCTTACTAGAAGGGACACAAGATGAACAAACACAATATGGAAAAGAAAGTACCAACTTACAGAAAAATGGTTTAGCTGAGGTATAGCTTAAAAAAATGAAAATTTAAAATATAACTTGAAGTAATTTTCAGATTGCTGCATCTGCAATCAATCTAGATGTTCTTTTCAGCAACAAAACTACTCACCATTAAGGTTTATGAAATACACACCTGCAATACATTGTGTTCTGCTTCTTCTCCAGTTATAACTTCAACTTTATCTAACAGGATTTTCTCCACTGGCTTGGAAATATAAGCAGCTGCTGATTCAATTAGTGTTGCATTCCTCAACAAAGCTCTTTCTGAAGGGAAAAAAATAAAAGAAGTTCTTTCTGTACAGGGAACATTTTGGGAATATTTTTAGGATAACAAAACTAGTACACAGGATGTGACCTCATAATACCTGTCATATCTGACATTGTTTAGTATTATTATTACAGTTTTGGCCAAAGGAACAAACATAAGAGGAAAAAGCAGGAATAAAAAATACCTCACTAAAAAGGCTCATACAGAGCTGTTTATAGTTGCAGAGGTTTGTCCCAAGGGACAAACAGAAACAAGGCCTAAATATTTAGGAGATGATTTTCCAAATTAACTTCATCTGATATATTGTTATGCCAAGTATACATATCCCATTATTCAGAATAATAACACATACACAATGAATATTTAACAGGAACACAGAAAGACAAGATTTGAAAGGAATGACATTGTTACAAAGCTCTGTATCTTTGCATAATCTATACACATGTTCTGAAGGCTTTACTTTTATAATTTTTACTTGTAAGAATGCTTACACAAATCAGAGGATCTAATACATCTGTCAGTAAAGGGGAATGCAAAATTTGTCAAGAAGGTTTACAACAGGTCCTGTTGGGGACTGTCTCACAGCCTAAGTTTACATGGCTTAGTAGAAAATTTCATACCAGGGTCACAAACAAGCCCTGAAATCTGTCTGTATAGAACTTTCAGTCCCAAAATTATGATTCAAAATAACAAAGTAAATTATATGAGAATTTGAAAAACGCAGCAGACACCCTAAAATTGTAATTCAACAATGTGGCTCATAAAGGTTGCTGCAGTTTTTTTCAAATAGTAAATTATAATCTGTACTAAATCATAATATTCTGTAATATTTTCTTGAGTAATTCAGATCACACTTTCTGAAGTTAGTCTAGTTCATATGTCATAAACCAAAGCTGCTTTCTGAATATAGATTTTGGCACATACTCTTAAGTGTACTCATGACTGGATTGTTTGAGAATAGATGAAAATTATTGACCACCACTCATTAGATATCCTCTAAGATACAGTGAAACATAACAATAAAGCTAATTGTGCTTGTTAGCTGAGTATGCTTACTTGTTTGTGGCCTGATACGAGAAGATTCAGTGGACATGGATGTTATTTCTCCTTTGTGTAAATCAGCTTCATTACACAACTTGGGATGCCTCTCAGGACTCTAAAAAAACACAGGGGAAATAAGAATTCCTATTTTAAAAAATGGGTACATTATATCCAACATAACATTGAATCATTTAATGCATGCTAGGCTGAGGATTAGCAGTTTTAGTAGCTTCACAGTAAAAACTAGCCCAGATGATACAATTTCAGTCTCTAGAAGAAGTAATATAATCACAGAATCAGTACATCATTGTTCCTCCAAGAAGAATGACCTTTTTGTATGGATCCTGGACTAGTATTTAAATCCACTGAAGAACTTAGATGTTAACAAACCTTAACATCTGGTTTATTTTGAGTTCAACCCCATAGTTCCCAGAAGAACAGTTTAAAAGTCAGACACCACAAAACCTCATAAGACTTAAAAATTTCTATCACCTTCATTTTGGCAGATAAATATTCTTAGGCTTCTGACAATGCTCAGTGGCTCAACTCATGCCTTATAAATAAATCTTGGTCAGAAGTCATAGCCCAAATCTATGGTTGCCAAGCTTTTTACCTGGCAGATAAGCATATAGTTTTCATCCTACTTCAACTGAAAACTGAATTGCAATTCAATTTTCAATGGTGCAGTCCTCAGCTTGGGAACCACTTTCTCCTAGAGTCCTTCAGGACTTAAGCTGCCTCACAAGCATGCACAATATGCTTTAACATGCATAGACACTCTCTAGGGTGAGTGTCCAATTTTTCCCTCATACTTATTTTTCCTTCATACATATTCCCTCAGACAATCACAGAATGTTTTGGGTTGAAGGAGACCTTAAAGATCATCTGGTTCCAACCTCTCTGCCATGGGAACGGACACCTTTCATTAGACCAGGTTGCTCGGAGCCCCATCCAGCTTGGCCTTGGACCTCCAGGGATGGGGCATCCACAGCATTCCTACCAATGTTTTCCTGTGGTCTCACCACCCTCAAAGAGAAGAATTTCTTCCTAATATCAAACCTAACCTACTTTACTTCAGTTTGAAGCCATTTCCCCTTGTCTTGGCACTCCATGCTCCTGTAAAGTCTCTCTTCAGCCTTCTTGCAGGCTCCTTTCAGGTATCTGATCTCTTTACAATTATGGGAGATGTTACTAGAGCAGCAGGAGCCACATTCTTTTATCTTATACTGTGGGTGCTCCACCTCACATGGAATAAATAAAAAACCTTTCTTCAAGTCAGAAAAAGAGCAAACCAGAAGTGCTTATTGGTACGCATTAGTAATTAAAGAACCCATGTACGGTGGTGAAGATAAGAATTCCTACTCCTCCAGCAGCACATTCTTAGATATTTTTTCCTCAATAAACATTGGAACCATATTTACTCACATCTTTAAGAGAAGAAGGACCTAATATGAATCAATATCTGAAAAAGTAATTATACTCTTAAGTACACTGACCTTGATAAAAAGTCTGCCAGCATATGCAGATCTGACCAAAACTCTTTCAACCATGTTTTCCCCAAACACAAAATCAGAATTGCTGCTGTTTTGTACACTTCTTTCTTTGAGCAACTGACTTCTGTGGGAACAAAATAACATAAGAATGTGATTTAGAACTATTTAAAGCACTTTAAAGATTCACCACACCTAACTTTAAAGAAAAACAATAAAGTAATCATGTAAGTAATCAGGCGAGTTCTTTAAGAGAATCTGAGAATATTCTCTACGAAACATTTCACAAAAGGAACAGAGTTTAATACTGTATTTCCTTAAGATTACTGAGGATATTCTTTCAGACCAGAGAACAAGCAGCAAAATGACATGCTACCTCTCCTCAGGGAAGCATCTTACTCCAGAAATTATAAAGAGTTACTTTTGTTTTCCTCTTTCCTTCTGCTCCTCCAAAGGACTACCAACAATTAGCAGCTATCCTTTCAAGTTGGTGCAGCTCCAGTACTCTGCAGAATAATGTACACCCCAGTGCCTTACAGGCACTCCTAGGTCATCCTCCTTACATCTTGGAAGGGCAGGAAGGCAATGTATTTACATACACACACAAATACTGAGAAAATGTACAGCTATGATAGCAGATGGCTTAGGATGATGTATAGGTAAAACGGGAGAGAAAAGTGTTCCCATTTTTCAATTACCTGCTCCAAAGATATACTTAAAATGAGAAAATAACTCAATACTTGCAATCCTTTGATACTGGCTACAACTGGCTTCAACTATATGTTGAAGACTACATTCAAGAATATTCTATACAAGTAGAATTGTGATTTGACCTGCTAATTACATAGCCACTTTAAATTGGTTTTTGGGTTGGTTTTTTTTTTTTTTTTGTAAAAGTCACTAGGGAAGTCCTTGTAAACTCCTTTATGTGGAAGTTGTTCTAGCCGCTGGTTTGGTTTTGGTTTTGGTTTGTTTTTTTCTTTTTTTACAAAGGGTTATAGGTTGTTTATGCTTTCTGTAGAGCTTAAATCTTGCATGTCTTGCTGGCATAGGTAAAACCATGCAAGTTCTTTGAACTTTCTGTTCCAGAAGCATGACTTGGCAGGAAGGCAGCCTGATACTGTGTCACAAACTGCATAATTCAGCACCACTTACTTCTGTTTCACAGTATTTATCACCCTTGGGAGGGCTTAACATAACATATGCCATGAAGAGGAATATTCCTATTAATTAGCTGGCTTTGTTGGCAGAACTTTGATGATTGCCTCTAAAACAGTTTCTCTGTTCACAACTACAGAGTGCTTGAAGGATGAAGCTCTTCAAGGATGAAGGGCTTACCAAGTACTACCTTTCTCAATCTTACACTTAATGAGAAAAATATTCCTTAGCATTCTCATGCTTGATGTGTTGCTAAGACTAGGAGCAAAACAGAGAAATCAGAAAATACTTGTCTTTTCAGCCTTGAAAGCTGCTATGCATGTTTTGGGCCAGGAACAGGGAATCTGAAGTGTGCTAATAAGCTTTTTATCCTGGAACACACTCCTCACAAAAATCACTGGAACTGATTTCCATACTGACATTTCAACTGCTACTTCTAGGCTGCTCCAATAGCAGCTTAAGGACAGCACCCCAAAAGAGCTAGAACACAAAGAATTAGAGGCTTATTTCTAAGAAAAAATGTGGCAAATTGTTTTAATTATATTCAGACATGTAAGAAAAACTAATCAGTGCAAGATCTTTTAAAGGGAAAGTTAACTGAAGTGCCAACCTTAAAATGTTATTAAAACTTCAAGAGCCTTATGTTGCTGCATGGCAAGAACAAAGTGTTCTTGCCAGGGATGCACTGTTAGGGATGCAAAGTGTTCTTGCCCCAGGGATGTCATTATCACAGAGATACAAAACACAGTCACTGATACCAGGGAATGATCACTAACAAGGAGCAATGGGAGGAGAAACATGGATAAGGTACTTGCATGGGATTATGAGAGGGGTACTGGCCTTCTCAGAGTGTCCAAAAAAATCTGAGTAGCCGCCAGTTCCAGTGCTGGCCTCTAACCCTTTCAGTTTTCCAAGCAAATCCTTGTGCAAAGTTGACTTGTCATGACTGCAAGCCTGTGTTTTCCCATTGCTGGATTTCTGTAACCTATGACACAAGCTTTCCAAGCTTTTAATCAGAATCAAGAAACTTGAATTTCTTCCTTTTCAGTTCATTTTTATAGTCAGCCCAGGAAATGAAGATTAATAGTTTCAGGAAATGTGGGCAGCTGCAGCAACTGCAGAGGGATAACAAAGTATTTTCACTCATCTCTCCAAAGAATCATAAAATGGACAGATGAAGTGAAAGAGGAGCAAAAGAGAGAGAGAGTTGTCTGCAGGCAAAGCAATCCCTGCTGTTTCATCTCTCTGCATTTTATTTTATAAATAAATGTCAGTTATGCCTTGATTAAAAATTAAAAGCAAACCTTAAAAAGTTGTTTTCTTAGCAATGAGAGGTCTGGCTGTAATGTTCACTCACTGTTCAGCATGTATGCACAGTTTAATAAAGTCTTTTGTTTATTATTGATGAGAAAACAGCTATGTCAGAATGATTTTACTGAAGTATTTTACAGCATCAGTCACTTAATGTGGATCAGAAGAATGGCATTTACATCCTCCTGCAATCTCATAAGAGCAGTAAGCACCTGGTTGATTTAAATTAGTTTTAAACTGTCAAAGGAACCAACATTGAACTAACCATGATTGTGACAGAACTAGTATTGTGATATACAGAATTCATGAAGCACAAAAACACCAAGCAGGGTGTTTGTGGGGGAAAAAAAGACAAGGGAAAGAAATACCATAAGTATCTTTAAGTTAACTTTTTGGCACTGAATCACTATGTTGCATTTCTCTACTTCAGAGGAGAAAGTCACTAACCAATTTTTTCCTAGATATTTTACAGCTGATAGAAGATGAATAAATTTAAAGTATCAACAGTAAATAATTCAGCTTTTCTAATACATGCATTGCCATCATTCAGATTCTGCTAAAAACCCAGTGTGCTGTGTGGCTACATGTTGTCCTCAGAGGGCATCACAACACCATTAAATGTAATAGAAAAGGTTGGCTCTTTCAAAATCACAGTGAGCATCTGTCCTCTAACTATATTTTTTTTTGTTTATAAGGATTAAGAATCTAAGTTGTTTGTGCATCTAAAAATCCCTTGCCTCCTCAGAACCCTGGCACTGTGCATCCCAATCTAGCCCTATAAAAGATGGGCACAGACTCCTTTGCAATTAACATATTCTCTGCCCTTCTTGGGTATGAGGGGGAATTAGGCAACATTAGAAATCTATTATCTGTGGTCCTAGCGATTTTGAAAATCTTTCTCTCATCAAAGGTGATGCCAGGTGTATTCTTGATGCTCACAACTTCCCAGTAAATAACCCTCATCAACATCAGCAAGCAGTATTAATACCACAAGACAACCACAGACGTAGGGTTCTCATGAGTCAGTCCCCAGAGAGAGATAATAGCCTAATTTTGCACCAGTATGACTTCTCACTGCTGGCCTTGAACCCTCTGTTACCCAAGCAAAGCCCTGTGTGAAGTCAGATACATGACCAGAAGCCAATGCTTTCCCAGCATTGTATTCCTGTCACTTAACAACACAAGCTTTCCAAGCTTTTGGTCAGAATCTGATTGATCTCCAAGAATGGGGCTCTTTGCACCACATACAGTGTCAAGAGGATGGGGAAACATCCCAGTCCAAGGACATCAGCCTCCTCACAGAAATTCTGAAGTCTGTGCTGCACAAAAATGCTAGACTATCACAGTCACCACAGAGAACTTCTAGGGCCTGAAATTCTGCTTTGTGAATGAAAGTAGAGCATCAATTGCAGCATTCACTTGGTCTTCCAAATCAGTCCTGTATTTTTTTCTTTATGCCTCCTGTGTCCAATATGCTGACATATAATGGTAATTCCTCAAAAGAATGAAATTTCCTGAGTTTCTCTGCCCCTTTTCTATGAGATGTAGCAGACATGCAGTCAGAAGAGAGAAGGCAAACCAAAATAGTTTCCAGCTTGGTTGCTAGCTCACAGAGATTAACTGCAGTTAGGAGTCCATTTCTTATGGCATATGCAGCTTATGTCAGACACAAATCTTGGCACCACACACAAACACCAGTGAGCCCTGTGTGGGTGCAGATAGCAAGGGCTTAGTACCACATTACACATAGATGATGAAAGGGCATGCCATCAGCCAAGTGACAAGATGATGTAGAAATATAACAAAGAAAAAAAAAGTCTTACTGTGTTTTTTGAGAGCCAGAAAGACTCATGGTAATAGATGACTCCACTGATGCTTTGGAATTTACTGAATTCTCAGCTGATGAGTAAGAGCTGTCTTCAGATGGCTAGGAATGATAAAAGCAAATGGATTAATCAGAGCTAGTGTATTTCTGCTATTAACAGATCTGCTAGAATACAGAGTCACTAAGGTTTATAGACAGACACACAGATACACATACAGATAACAGATGTGGAAGTTGGCAGAGCTTCCTCCAGCTGTGTACTAAGCCAGTGCCCTCAATTAAAATACTAAAATCTCACTTTCTAAATAAACAAAATCCAAAACACCCAAAGCTGATTTTCCCACAGAACCCTGATATCAGAAAGGTAAGAGAGCTGCAGAGAAGAGATGATTTTTCAAACACAGTCAGCATGAGTTTAACATTTCACATCTTGTCAGTGATGTATCAATTCCACTGAAACTTACATGGGAACTTTCTTGAAAATCACACAGCGGTTTTTAATTGCTTTAAAACACCACAGGTATGTTTGGTGCTTGGTTTTGGTTGTTTTGGATGGTTTTGTTTGGTTGGTTTTTTTCCTTAATTTGAGCTCCAGTAAAATTATTTTTCTTTTTACCTGAACACATGCTTCTTTCTTAGTCACTAGAGATACTACAGGAATTTCAGGACAGGTCAGGGCTTGTGGGGGCTGTAAAGTGGCAGGTCTAATGACATTCCACAATTGACTTGGTGACAAGGATCCTTGCAAAATACAAAGACAAAATATTTAAACATATACTTTTTCTTCACATCTAATTCATACCTATATGTCTTGTTGCTAAACTGAAAGATTCAAACCATTTTAAAATTACATTTACTGTTGTTTACTTGCTTCATATTCTGAAAAATTGTAATGGTTTCTAAAATACACAACTCTGAAGTGAAACCAATGTGTTATTAGGATAAAAAAGTAATGTGTTATATACATAAACATTATTATTTGTACTTATAAAATATATTTGTATTTATATATTTAGATATATCTTCATACTTATATTTATTGCTGTTTTAAATATGTCTTCTGCCATTTCAGATTTAATTCTGCATCTTCAGATGCCAAGAGGTTTCTTCATTGCCTTCTCCAGGAGCAGAGGTATTCAGTTAGAAATGGGAAATTTCGCTATGGAAGGTTATATTCAGTCCACTCAGGAAATAAGTAGTCAGAGCAGATGCTCAGACCAGAGTTCATAGGAAATTTACACTGTCAAACAAGTAAGTTGCATAAAGATACCTAGCCAATCATTCATTATGGAAAAGAGCTGTTCTTTCTTTGTCTTCTGTATCTCTAAAGGATGTCTTTGTCAAACTAGAGTGAATAAGTATTACAATGACAGTTACCTTCTCTTGTGCTTTTGATGATTTGAGGATTTCTTTGAAGAAGAGCTGAGGTCATGAATATGTTATTCTTTACTACAGAAAAGGAATTTAAAATTGAATAATGAGTAAACACAAATTTTAACCATTAATTAATGTTCCCTGTTTTGGTAGTCCCTGAGCAATATTCCAACATATCCATCTGAAAAAGATCTCCAAGGTAACTGCTGTTGTCTCAGTTTTTACAGGTGGGCAGACTTTGGCACCAGAAAGCACCAGAGGTTTTCTGGCTATGTCACAGTGTTTTGGATATTAATGAATGTTTTAAATGCAAAATCTTTCCTCATCTTTTAGGCGTTCTTGTTTTGTAGAAACATTGAAATGTCAATGCTGTTTGGTTGAGTTTTAGGCATTTTTAAGATGATTAAGTGAGGCCCAAATACATACGAATAAATAAATAAGAGTACCCTGCCCTATTCAGCTAAAAACTCCCTAGAATGATGGCAGTGCACATTTGATGCTTTCACTGTTTTGATAAAGATGTCAAACACCAGTGGGAAGGTGATGGCAACCATGCTGTTCAAGTGCAGGATGTGGCTGCAGAAAGGGCCATGGAGAGGGAGGGCAGCACCTTCCCAGGAGAACCATAAGCACAACACAGCAGGAATGAGGCCAAGATGTGTCTATCAAGAACCTGTCTCTGGTAAGAGATGTAGGCTAGGATTTGATACTATTCCATGGTTCTTGTTAGTGCAAAGAATGAGGATATTCTCTGGGTCCCCGGTTCCCAGGCTCCTGGGACAGAAAATTATATTTCTGTAGGAACCATCATTGTTATATTGCAAGCAAACTATTCACGTAATTACTGTAATTTCATTTTGTTTTTTTAAGTATAATTTGTATCACACTTCATAAATATATGTTCTTAAATATTCAAATATTCCACCCCTGTCCCACAGGATTCCCCAGCTATAAAAACAAAACTTATCTTCTGTTGAACTTCTCCCACCTAAATACCACACCAATCCAACACACTTCAGCTCTATCTTGCAGAAAAAGCCTTTTTGCACACATCTTTATTTTAGTTAATACTTCCTTTCCTACATAAATATTTATTCTTATTTACCTGTCTGTGAGGGAGGGAAAGTAGGAAGGATGTTAAATGAAGATGATCTCCCTCTTTTCTGTGTGAGAGCTGTATCTAAAAGAATAAGAAACTGAAATTATCACTTGCTTGGAGAATAAAAAAGACCAGTTTTAGGGTTAGCCAGGCTGATATCATGCTTTCACTGACAGCAGAATGAATCATTAACTGCTACCTACCATCTTTCTGAAGCAGACTGTCAGGTTATGTCTGTGCTGATGATCCCAGGAGGCCTCTGAGGCTGATCAGCACAGCCTGGCTCAGGCACACAGCTAATCCTCTCTGTGATAGCTCTGTCCTGGAGACTGCCAGGTGGAGAGGCTCAAAACAGACCCAGACAGGGTCACATCACTTAAACAGCGTGGGCAATCAAGAGGAAAGCACTCCAGCTTCCTCCTGCACTCTGCTTTATTTTTTGGTATAGGAATGCCCTAAAATTTATAGCATATCTATTCCAGTTTAACTTTCAGAGTGAACCAAACTCAGCTTACCTTAAGACCCCTTAGGTACATTCCGATGTGATTTTAAAAAAATGCACTGTACGTTTAGTAATGCCTGAAATCAGAAGTACCTTTCTGGTACCATCCCTATGTTAAATAAAAACTGTGAAAAACAGATCAGTCCTTCTGCAGCCTCAGGGATTTTCATTTCCCCTAGAAAAAATACACAGTCCTTAAAGGCATTCCCAGTCAGCTCTTGGCTGGACAGAAGGAGTCCCTCTGGAAACTGCTTTACATTTTAAAGGACTGCCCAGGAAACACTGATGTCTTCCAGAAGCCAGGGATATAATTCCTTTTCTGACCTTGTCCTCCCTTGACTGTGTGAGCATTTCAAGAAAATTATGCAAAATTCAGATATTTTCCACTACTTTATGTGGTATTTCATAAGTGTGGAAAAATAATGTATTTTTAATTAAAAAGGTATTTATTGGAAATTACCAGCAAGTACCAATGTTTAAGTTTTCATGACTTGCAGCATGCCTACAAAGCAGAAACATTTCTTAGATGGGGAATTCATTCTTTTCTTTACCAGATGAGAATACAAAACTCCAGTTAAAACATGACTGCAGTAGAAGTCATACCAGTGCTAGACTGAGAGTCAGACTTCTGGAAAGTCAAAGATGATGATCTTGCACGTTTTCTGGAACAACTAATGAAATCTAGAGAAAAGAAAATATAATGTAATTGGCAGGAGGCATCAGCATGATGTTATGATACTGAATTAAAACCTGAACAAAATTAATTCTTATTTATTCTTAGGAGAGACTTACAGAACAGCTTTAAGGCACTACCTAAAAGCAAGGGGGCTTTGGATTCTCAGTCAACACCTGTCACAAAGCCCTGGGAAGTCTTTATTTCTGCTAAGTTCAGGGAACCTAAAGCAAGCACTTAGAATCAATTTATAGCCCATGGGCTCAGAAAACATTTGGAATGAGGAGCTACATTATAACATCACCCAAGCAAATAGAAAAATACAGTTAGGAGTTCATACAGCTGAAGAATACACTTGGTCAATTTTCAGGGCTTCTGGTAAATATGAGAGGTAAGATGGAAGAACTCTTGAGAGAAGACAAGGATATATATATTAGGATAGAGTAGGTGGCTCTGCAACCCACAAGATCTTAGTCTGGTAACTGGGATTTGCCCTGCTCATAGAAAGAGTCCAGACACTGTTTCCACAGGCAACAGGCAGACCCATGAATAACCCAGTTATATTAGGCTGCTTCAGTGAGGTGATCATTACCATTCTCAGCTTTGCAAACTGGGTCTTCTGCAGGTCGCTGGAAAAAAAAATAAGCATGGAAAGTCAAGGAAAATAGCATTTTCTAGACAGAGAGATAAAGTATAACAGTCCAGCATATATGCATTAAGTTTTGTTTCTGTTTTCTATTCTTCCTTGTTCTGTTTTCAAACCATTTATTGCAAGTGTTAACCAGGGCTAAAATCTTACTGCTAGGATAATTGTCTATAGAATCCTTATTTCTCAACAACTTTTATCATCAATTTTATATCAATAATGAAAAGAGGGGAAAAATAGTCTTTACCTTCAAAGAACGGTCCTTCTTTTCAAAAACAAATGTTGGTTGGGCAAGCACTGATTTCTCTGGAAAAGAGGAAATTTTTAATAACAATTCCATAATGGTATTTATCAACCAGAGCTTTGAAAATGCTGTGCAATAACAAACAGGAGTTTATCCTTTTGTTACAAAGGAAGAAACTATAGAGATGTAGTGATGTACAGTACAGTACATTAAAAAAAAAAAAAAGCTATAATCTCCAGATCTGAGTGTGAGTTCTGCCTAACTAGATGTCATGAGATTTGGCTTCATATTTTTAATACTTCTTAAACAAACAAACAAACAAACAAACAAACAAAACAAAAACAAAAACAAAAACAAAAAGAAAACAAAACAAAAAAACAAAAACAACAAAAAAAAAAAAACCAAAAAAACAACCAACCTTGCTTTTAGCCTTTATAAAAGACATTTGCCATCCTTTAAGAGCAAGGGCGAACTGCATCTTTGGGTAGCAGAAAAGAACAAGGATGTGAAATATAAAATATCTCTAAAGGAAGGAAAACAAGAGAATGTGTTACACTTGGCCTTTCAGCTATATTCACACATTTTGCTCTTCAAGCTTCAGGGAGGTTGATGTCTAGGGTCAATTTTAATGTGTGTATATGATAAATAAACATAGGGAGCTCTATAGAGCAAATTCTAGTCTCAGCAGACCCCTGCCCCTCTTAGGCATAACTAAAAATACCTTAGATCTGTGCCCTTTTTTCTATGAAATATTTTTCTGCATACATTTGTCTCATATCATACTTTATGTTGATTTAGGGTCCACTACTTCTACATCTCATACAACTTCTTCAGGCTGTTTACTTTGTTAGGCTTGTGACCTTTACAGCCTTTGCAACTCTAATGGATTAGATTTGGTTGTCAGTGTAAAAGAAAAAGCTGTTTTCACCAGCACCACTGGCTAATGACATATATATTATATGAATTAAGGGCAGAATTAATGAACAAAAAAAGAGACACAAACAGATCTTTTTTAAAGACTACCCATTACAGGATTCATCCCATGCTTGCTTGATACATTTATCATGTGCAGTAAATAGAAACAATCAGCTTCTGACTATGAGCATATTTTAGCTGTGTACTTCAGATGATAAATGGAAAGCTAAATGCATGCATTTCTCTCCATGGCTGATAAGTACAGACTACAGACTAAGGTGACTGCTGAACTTTGACTGGCCTCTGGCCAGAGAAATCTCACACTTGGTTCCTTGTTAGCTGACATTTGATAGAATATTTATCACATACACAACATTTTTGTAATACTATTTTCCTCTGTTACCTCTTCAATAAAAACATCCAAGTGAAAATATGTGGATAGATATTTTTATCTAGAATTGCACACCTATCTGTGATCAAACAGCTTGAGCTGTGGTGTAACTTACTCAAAGGTTTGATAAAGCAAACATCAACTCCTCGTGAATACACAAAAATGTATTCAACTATCAAGGAAAAAGTAAACATTGTTAAAATAAATGCAAGGAGCATGAAACTTTTACTCAAACCCAGGGAAACACAGACATAGGAGTAATAACTAATACTGTTTTCTGTTGTTAGTTTTAATTTACTTGGGCATTGTGTGTGTGCAAGGACAGGATTTAACAAATTTAGCATGTTTTGCAATGAAATCTATTTCTTCCTTGATAGAAAGAGCATAAAAAAATTCACATTGTCCCACTGAAAGAAAGATAACTCTCTGTCATTGAAAGCTGAAGAAAAATTCCATAATCAAGTTGCAGCTAGGGGGCCAATGGCATGACATGACATGAAGCAATTCCACTTCTATTCACTAGAGGGGAGTGGCACACATGAACAATAGTATTTTGCTTAAATACGATATTTTTAAGAGAATAGGCTTTTTTCTGTCCCCTTAAAAACAAACAAAACTGGAGTTCTTATTAAATGAAAGAAAAATACAAAAAGTGAAGAGTAACTGTAGAAACGTTCATATTCTTCTCAATAATCCTCAAGCTCAGAAGTTTGCACTATTTTTAAAGGTATATTTTCTACTCCAAAAAATAGAATTAGCAAAGATTGAACTGCTGTAAAAAAGGAATTTACTTTCAGTCACAGAGTTAACTTTTCCTGGAGCTAAAAGGCTTGGAACTTGAAGGAATGAAGAAAGCCCACTACATCTGAAACAGCAAGAAGATTCCAATAATATTTTAAAATCCAAAAGTTCCAGAAGAAAAAAATCATAACTGCTTAATTGCCAACAGAAACACATGAAGCAACAGCATAATAGTAACCTTCAAAGATAAATAAGCATATTTTAATATTGCAGTAAATATAAAGAATATATCCCACCTACTGCTCTTGAGCCAAAGAGCTGCCTGTAGATTTAGTCAGAAGTTGCTGATGCTGCCACAGTTATTTATAATTTTCACAGTTCTATAGTGCTTCTACTCAAATCAAGAAAACCTTTTTGTAATTCCTGAAGCAGACTCCACAAAGCTCATCAGTAAGATCTTCAGTCCTCAATAAGGCTGTTCATAACAGGGTTTTAAAAAAATATTTGTGTTAACTATATATGTATCCTAAGCATAAATCTCCATTTACATTTTCAGCTTCTCAGATATTCAGGCACAACCTATTTGCAGCTGATCTCCCCAGAAGAAGACACACAGAACTTCTTGTGGGTGCAGCACAAGGCCATGAAGGAGTTACCACAGTCATGTGGGTGTGATAATTTTAACAGTGGTCAGTATCTCTGCATTTCTCCATTTCCTGCACTAGGTCTGCCTCTGGCTGTGCTGGGTGAAAAGAGAAGTGCTTCTGCACGCCCTGCACCCAGCCAGGCAGTGCCAGACTCCCCAGGAGCAGGCAGCAGCAGCCAAGAGGCTCACAGACAGGATGGGAAGGGGTGGGCTGGAGCCATTCCCCCTCATCTCCACCACCAGGACACAGGCACGGGCTGGCTAGTGCCTGGCTCAGACCGGGCCACTCCAGTCCTCGGCAGCTTGGCACTTGTGGATAAAAGAGGCTGTTGGAAAAGTTACCAGAAAACAATGCCAAATGAGCTGCCTCTGTCTGCAAGGACTGGAATAGTCCACCAGCCTCAGCCAAGAGTCCAGACACAGAACCTGTCTGTCTGCACATGAATAATCACCACAGGCTGGGCTCTCTCTCCCTTGCTGCAGTTCCCTTGAAGCTGTTGAATCAGAAATGTGCTGGCCTCATGCTTGCTGCATCCAAAGATCAAAATAGGCCCTTGTGTGGAAGATGCATTAGAAACATCCAGTTTCTTTGTCTGAGAGCTCACCTGGACGGTGTCCTGGCTGCAGCCTCCTGTCCTGCACAGAAGCACTATCAAACGTGCTCATACCTGAGCTACCTCACATGGAAGGCGCCCACGTTACAGGATGAAGACTGCATTCCATTTGAAAGAGCATTTTTCAAAGGGAAAAGCAAATGCTGGCTGATGCCTTAGGAGCACTAGCCAGAATACCTACAAGAAATAATGTAAAATTGCTTTCACCAGATTAGCTTGTAACCTTTTTCCATGAGATGTAAGGGTCCCTCTGTCTTTGCTGTGACATTCCACTCTTTACTTCCATTGCTTTTCTAAAGCAATTGAGACTTCACAAAATATATGCATTAAAAAATAAATGGGACACTGATGATTTTTAAAATTTTAGAGTTGTTATTACTATTGTTCCGTCCTGCCCTAAACACAGATAAATGGTCCTTAACCTTTGAGGGCTAAGGATACAGTGGACAGAATACATGCACATACCTGTTTCTAATTTTAGACAGTCCTATGCCTGAAATCATGTCAAAAGTTGTGACAATACTGTTTCTCTATTCCCCTCAAAGAGATGCAAAAAAAACCCCCTCAAATCTTTCAGAAGGTAAGACAGGAATTGTAATCTCACTAAAAGTTTTTTATTTCTGGTGTTGAAACAACTAATATTTACATTTTCAATTAAAAAAAAAATTAAATGTGTTGCATCTTCACCGTTACCAAACAGGCCAGAAGACAAAATGCTTTAATTCATATCCATAGTAAAAACTCTGCTCAGTGAGAGGAGGCAGAGAAAGGAGGGAGTAAAGTTAAGGCTGTGAAGGGTGGGAAGAGGGGGCTGTTTTAATAATTGGGTTTAGTTCTCACTGCCATACTCTAGTTCTAATTTGAGTGGTATTAAACTGAATTGATTCCTCCAAGTCAAGTCTCTTTTGCCTGTGATGGTAATTGCTAAGTGTTCTCTCCCTGTCTTTATCTCAACCCATGAGCCTTCCACAGTTTTCTCTCACCAGACCAGCTGAGAAGTGAAAGTGGTTTTCAGAGGCACCTACCATCCAGCCAGGGTCAACATACCATGACATTAAATAAATAAAACAAACAAAAAGGAGGAAAAAAAGGCACAAACCAAACAGAAACACCCTTCTTAATAAAAAAAAAAAAAAAATCTCAAATTGAATATGATACTTGAAAATTGTATAATGTCCAGATGTCACTGACTTACAAAACCTCTAACTGCATCCAACTTTCCTTTGCAATATCCTAGTAAGCACTGCAAAACACATAAAGATTACAGGATAATTTATAACCATTTTTTAATTTTATCCTATCAAATGATAAGGCTATGATATTGAATTTTCAAGTTTCTGTGCTCTGATGTGCTATAGCATACTTTGGAAGCTTTGGATGTTAAAGCTATAATTTGCAAAAACAGAAGCAGAGACTCTGATGTATTTTCATGTTACAGTTTAGATTGCTGGTTCCCACAGAACTCTAACCAAACCAAGTTAATGATAATAAATTCTTTCACCTAAGACTGCCATTTTTATTGTTTTACATCTAAATTAGCTCAATAAGGACATGTAATTTTGGAAGATGTTGAGAAAAAAAGTATGGATGCTCCATCCCCAGAAGTAGTTTTATATCACCAAAATAGTGAGAAAAACACTCAGAAAAATTTTGACTCTGTCACTAATAAATATGTGCTATGTACAGCTATTACTTGATAAAACACTAAGACAAAATATTGTGGCAATATACATGAAGGAAAAGAAGGCAAGAGTGGACTAGCATTTAAGTGGGGGACATGGATTGAGAAATTTACATTGATAAATAAAATTAATAAAAGAAATTAATACAAGAAATTATTTTCACTATGCTAGATGATGATCTGTACATTAGTGACTTCAAGGAGCACCAGAGTTAATCTATGTAATAATATGACAAATTTTTATTCAAAATGCTGCAAAAAACATAGAAAACTGCTAATATTTTAGACAGCAAAACTACAACAGGCAGAAGAAAAATACACATTGCAAAAACAAGAAACTAGATAAATTAACAAAATATTTTGCTCTCTAGGCTTGGGCTCATGTCTAAATATTGTTTGTGACTTTTGATACAAAAAGACATCTGTCACTATTTCCAGTGATGGACCATTTTCGTCTAAAATGAGGTGGAAAATAAGAAAAAACCTTCTGGCTTCTGCCAAGAAGAAATCAAGTACAGGATTTGCCAAATCTGCAATAGAAACCACAGTTTCTGGTTTAAAAATACTCATGGAAGTTTGCAACATAAAACAGAGTCTGTTCACAGCCAAGAGAAAATGCCACAATGCTGCCAGCCAACATCTTGGGTCCTGGGGAAACACCTTGGGTCTTGGCCTCACTACATAAACCAGGCTTTTCTCTGCCAAAACTTAAATAAGACAGATGACATGAGGCAAAATTGGGGTGTCCTAGAACAGTACTTCATGCAACCAACTTAGTGAAATGGATCAAGAAGTATGGGAAAGGGTTTTAAATTTCCCACTGCTGACCTGAGTAACAGGTGTGTTCCCAGAAGTGCTGGGCAGCTGAGTGTCCTGATGGAATTCACACACACAGCTGCTCAGCACAAAAAATAAACTAAGGTCATAAATACAAAGAAGTTCTAACCTGGTCAAATCTCCAGTGCTAATCAGAAGAGTTTCCCATACAGAAAGGTATCAGAGATGCATGTTGCTACACAGGGTACAGTATCTTAGCCATAGTTCCAGACCTGTATGCTAATGGCATTTTTTTCTTTTATAATACTCTTCTGAATGTCAGAGAATCAATAAATTTGTAACAGTTCCTCATGAATCCTGATTTTCCAAATATGTTCAATAGAAATTGTTCTAAATAATTGGTCCAAAGCCACGCTGAGGTGTTTCATGTGAAAAAGTATTTTAAGTATTATTAAAATAAAGTGTTTCAAACCTATTGAGATTAAATCTTTTACAAAGTTTTTTATTATTTGGGGAAAAAAAAAAAAAAAAAAAAATTCACCTTTGTGAATTTTATTTCCAGAGACCTTATATTTATATCACTGATATTTGGCCACTGGCTGCAATTGCTGAAGGAACAACTGTAATTCAGTGGCCCATGAAGAAGCACTTTGCTCTGTTTAAACACCCTGTACTAAATATGAAGTGCACATTGCTTATCTTAGGTTCAAACAGCATCCTGTAAATACAGTTTGAAGAACCAATAAATAACTTCACACCTCCCTGTCTGGATCAGTTGAGAGTACATCATCAAAGAAGGAAGTTTCTGTTTCATTGCACTCAAAAAGAAGAAAGATCATTTAATTGACAATTGTGAAATAAAACTTCTGAAGGAATTTTTCCTAGGACAGCTTTACTACATTGTTGGGACTCCACTATTGCACACTCTTTGTTATACAAATAATGCATAACCCACATAAATAATTTCCTTGTCATCAGTGACACCAGTTATGAGAGCAAAGATTCTTCATGTGGGCACAGTCCTGAATAATAAGACTCTTAGCATTTTAAGACATGTTCATCCTCTCCTAAGTCACTCTTCTTAATGCTACAGATTCTATACACATATAGGGATTAGGGTGGAAAGGGTTCTTCTATCCAAAAAATTCCATTGAATACTCCTAGCTGCTACTGTGGTTTATAGCATGCCATGTAAGAGATGAGATTTAAAACTGAAAATACTTCTCTTCAGCCATGGAAACTCAGCTGACAGCCTGTGGAAGTGTTTATAAACACAGCACGTCACACCCACTCACCTCTGTAGAGCACATTTCTCATGTTTATAGTAGTATCACATAAAAAGGCATTAAAGTAGCAATAAAAATTATCCAGCAATATTGTAACATGATTTATGGCTTTATTTCACACATTAAAGTGAAGAAAATATTTCTGAGAGTCACATCACTGGAGTGTAATTCTAGCAGTGAGACAATATCAGAAGTAACAGTCTCACAAGACCAGCAGCACTGTGCCAAAAAAAAAAATAACCAAAAGTTACTATAGAAACATTGAAACATCCCTCTGCTCAGAATTTCTAACCTATTGTAAAAGCCAGTAAAATGCCCAATGCAAGGGCAATAAAATTCACAGGCACAAAATGTGTTACCCTTTCCTGGGCACTGTACCAAGTTTAAATTTCATAAATCCCTATGAGGCGGAGCAGAAATAACCCTCAGGGGCTTTGTGCAGAAACTGAACTATAAAGGTAATAAGGTCATGATCCAAGAACATTCACACATCTTTAAATTTCAGTGAGTAAATTGGACTGTGTGCTCAACATTAAGCAGAAACCGAAAGGCTGGTCAGCTGATAAATTAGCCCAATCTTTCTAAAATGTATCAGTCATAACATCAGGCTTAGCCTTTGAAAGTCCTCTTGGGAATTTAGGTTCATTCATCAGCCCCGGGGTAAAAAATGGTTGGTGGCATCATCTGATATTAGCATTTGTTTTCGTTATGCATCCCCATCAGTTTTAATGATACTGATAAATGTCTCTTAATTCATGGCTCTCCTCACTACCTAAATAAGGGTTTTTGCTGTCCACCTCTGTAGTTAGGCATCAATCTGAGGAGGTAGAGCAGAATAGTTTCACTCTCAAGGTGCAGGGCACGTCAGGGCATGAATGTCCAGGAAAACGAGTGCTGCTTCCAGGTATGGCCAGGAATGCAATTGCTATTCCCACCTATTGTCAGGCCCGGCATCTAGGAAAGCTGCAGAAAGCTCAAACGGCAGGGGAGTTAACACTGCCAGGCTCATAGAGGGGCCACATACATACACACATCTGGTCGTGTCCTTTTGTCAAGCAAAATACGAATTGGGATTTCCGACAGATTACCAGCAAAAACAATGCAATAAAAAAGCACAGCCAGCCAAGCTCTTGTATTGCACTACACACAGCATTGTTACCAACCAGGCACATTCTTTGTGTTTATCTCATTCCCCCCAAAAACCCAGGGGAACACAAGAGACGTGCAAAGGATAACAGCTAACAAAACCTACCTGTAGCGCATCCCTCCTTGGGATCCAAGGTGCTGCCACGGGAGCCCCGGCAGGGCCTGGGCATGGTCTGTTCTTGCGGGGGAGCAGCTTGGTGCAGAGCCCAGGCACCACCGGGCCAGTCTCTTCTTTCGGGCAGGTCGGGCACCTCCGTAGCCCGCCGGGGTCTGTCACAGCCAGCGCAGCAGCATCGCGAGCCTGCACAGAGAATATTCCCTCTGCACGCAGGAACGGGCTCGTTTCTCATTATAGCTCAGCCTAAGTACGCTTTCATAGACATCCCTCTCTGTATATGCACTCATATGTGTTCTAGACGCCGCAGCTGGGTCTGGCAGCCCGCCACCCTTGGAGGCAGCCGGCGAGGCCCCGGGAGCTTCCCGGAGCCAGGCAAGGATGGAGCGGCGGGGGGGACAGCCCGGGGATGGGGAGAGCCGGGGGATGGAGCCCGGGGACGGGGAGAGCTCTGGGATGGAGCCCGGGAATGGGGAGAACCGGGGGATGGAGCCCGGGGATGGGGAGAGCCGGGGATGGAGCCTGGGGACGAGGAGAGCCGGGGATTGAGTCTGGGGACAAGGAGAGCCGGGGGATGGAGTCCGGGGACGGGGAGAGCCGGGGGATGGAGTCCGGGGACGGGGAGAGCCGGGGGATGAAGCCCTGGGCGGCTCCTCGGCCGCGGGGCGGGACGTGGGAGGGCACACGGAAAGCTGGGCTCGGGAAAGAACGTGGAGACGGAGAGGGAGGGAGAGAGAGGGAGAGGGAGTGAGGGAGGGAGGGACGGGGGGAGGGACGGAGGGACAGAGGGACAGAGGGAGAGGGAGACAGAGGGATGGAGGGACGGGGGGACAGACAGACAGAGGGACGGAGGAACAGGCGGACAGAGGGACAGACGGACAGGAGGACGGAGGGACAGGTGGACAGAGGGACGGAGAGACAGGCGGACAGAGGGACGGAGGGACAGACGGACAGGGGGACAGACGGACAGACGGACGGAGGGCGGGCTGGGAGCCGCGGCTGCTGCGGGCGCTCGGGCGCGGGGGCGCTCCCGTCAGTACCGCGCCTGCCTGCTGCCGCCGGGATTTTGGCTGTTTTGGTTTTCGAAAGGAAGGTGAAATTCCAGGCGAGGTATCCGAGCACGGCGGCTGTTCCAGGCTGACGGGAGCCGAGGCAGCGTCAGACGGGAGGTGTTGCGGTGCCTCCCTCCGGGCGCGCTGCGCTGCGAGCTCTGAAGCCTCGCCCGAGCCTCCTGCTGCTCTTTAAATGGCAACAGCCCCGAATTCTTCAAGTGGGACCGATTTCAGGCCATTATATATTGCGGGCCTGGTGTCAAGCTGCCTGTAATCAAAACAGTTCAAGATAAAAAGGCAGGAATTCGCTGTAAGCTCTCCGGAATCATGTGTCTAGTGTCTTCACACAGCCTGTATCAGATGTTTCACAGAAAAAAAAAAAGATGCAAGGAGTCCAAGAGCACACAGATGCTCAGCGATTTGCCTTCATTAGAGACTCAGTGTGTGCTGGCATGACTTCTGAAGTCTACCATTTGACCCTTCTGCAGTAGAATCAGGGCAACTTTTGGGCTGGAAAAGATCTCCAAAATCAAAGTCCAACCCTTAAACCAGCACTGCCAAGCTCCCCACTAAACCATGTCCCCAAGTACCATCTTTTAAATACCTTCAGGGATGGTGACTCCATCACTTCCTTTGGCAGCCTGCTCCAGTGCCTGACAACCCTCTTGGTGAAGGAAATTTTCTTAATATACAATCTAAATCTCTCCTGGAGCAACTTGAGGCCATTTCCTCTTGTTGCTTGTTGTCTGGAAGAAGAGGCTGAGCTCCACCTGGCTATAACCTCCTTCTCTGGACATGCTCCAGCATCTTCTTGTCTCGCAGTAAGAGTCCCTAAACTGATCACAGCACTTGAGGTGCAGAAACCTGAGCCTTAGCTGTTAGAATGTTGTATTTTTGTGACCTCCAGTTATATGTGCCACCTCTGTATAAACTTTAATAAGTCCTTGATTTGTGGTGTGCACTTCTCCATCAAATTCCACAGTCACAGAATTGCATGAAGTTTGTAATTTTTATTTTGCAAGTTTTGTTTAAGTTGAATATTGCCATGTTACTATTATGTGCAACAGTCCTAGCTTCTGAAGGTTTCATTGTTTTATACTTTTGTCATATATTCTAGTTATCTTCTGAGATACTGCTGGAAATTTTTCAGTCATTATTTATTTTGAATTCACAAACACCCTGCTCCAGACAGAGGTGGCCCATAGGCAGTTCCAGGAAAGGTAATGATGCAAAGCTATGTCTAACTTGTCCAGTGAAACCAGCTGTTCTGTCTGACAACATATAAAGATATTCTAAATTAACGCCTTTAACTCCCTGTGACAGTCTTTATAGAGTTATGTGGGATCAATAGACATAAAGACATAAGGACAATTGCTGGAGAAGGAGAAAGTGTTCTGTGAAAACATCATATTCCCATCCTGTCCTCAGCCTCAGAATCCATTGCTACCCATTGCTCAAGAAACAATTCTTTGGTGCCCCTCAACATCTCATCACTCAACATCTCCAGTCTTTCTCCTTTCTTTCCCTGTCAAACTCCTTTAAATAATAAAATCTTTAATACACTGTGAGTGGCCAAGTGAGTACACAACATCATCTGAAACTGGCAAGTAAAAGTAAAAAGAAAGGTGAAATAATTTGGAAATCATAAATAATTTTTAAATAATTCGTTACATTTCAGCTATGAATATGGAAATTAGCCAAGGAAGTTAGATTCTCCATAAGCAGTTCTTCATCACATTGTGATGAAATTAATTTTGTATTAAGAGAGAGCAAAGTAAAAAGCAGAGTAATTATCTGGGTCTACTCTTGCCTAGGTCACAAGATAAATTCCTCATTAGTTCAAGCTCCAAAAGGTACAAGGTTCTTTGATAGACAGAGTAACTATGAATCCTAGATCAAAGTCATTATAATTTAATGATGAGTCCAACACTTTTGTGAACTCGAAGTTGTAATGGACAAAACCAAGGGTCTGCAACTAGTTTCAGACAAAATCCTGAAAATGCCTGCAATGTCCTGTTGTCAGGGACATCTCTGGCACTCTTCTCTGCAAACCTGTTTCTATCAACAGAACCTCCAACCACAGCACAGGTTTTTTGAATGCCAGCATGATGCACTCACATTCCTCCTACTTATCCAAAGATAACATTTGGGAATTCCTTATTTAACATTAATAAAGTGAGCACAATACATTCATTTTAATTTACAGATACATTAATCTCTCAACCAAACCCTTGATCTGAGCATTCTCAACTTAATAAAATTTTAGGAGGGAATATAATTCATATCAAATGTGGTAACAGTGCTGTTGAGGTTTGACCCCAGCCAGCAGCCAAGCCCCAAGCAGCCTCAGTCAGTCCCTCATTCCCAGGATCAGGGAGAGAATTGGAAGGGTAAAAGCTGGAAAACTTTTTTGTTTTGAGATAAAGAGATTATAATAGGAAAGGAAAACAAGGAATTAAGTCACCACTTCCCATGGGTAGGCAGGTGTTCAGCCATCTCCAGAAGAGCAGGGTCCCATCAAATGTGAAATTACTTGGGAAGAAAAATGCCATAATTCCAAATGTTCCTCCTTTCTTCTTCCCTTTAACTGTGATCCTGAGTGTGATGTCACGTGGTTTGGAATATGCCTTTGGTCAGTTTTGGTCACCTGTCCTGCCTGTGTCTCCTCCCAGCCTCCCTGCTAGCACCACAGCCCAAAAGCAGAAAAGCCTTTGGTTCTCTATAAGTTACTCCACACTAACAAAAACATCTCTGTAGTATCAGCCGTGTTCAGCACAAATCCAAAACATTGCCACTCTGAATAAAATTAGCTGCATCCCAGCTGAAACCAGCACAAATGCATTCACCTCCTGCACAGAACACTGATAAATACATCAAGCAGAGCTGACCCTCGACTTGAGCTCTGAGGAACACATCTACAGTGGTAAATGGTCACCAGTCAGTGTAGCCCCATTTGAGCTCTGCCATCCAACCTGTTCTGCACTCTGTGAACCTGCTCATCCCACTGCTGGACAACTTGCCCAGGAGGATGCTATGAAGGACAAAAGTATCAAAAGCACTCACTAAAACCCAGGAAAACTACATCCACTGCCTTCCCTTCACCCACTATACAGGTGACTTTCTTGTAGAAAAATATCATTAGATGAACCTAAATTTCCCTCTGTGAATTCATGTTGCCTGTGCCTGATGGTTATATTGTTCTTTAAATGTCTTTCTCCACCCCCTGTAGGTTCTTTTTCCATGGCATGAGCATCTAAGCAGACACAACCTGTATTTCCCCCCAGCACATCCTCTGGACGTGCAGGGCAGGAGAGCAGGGCTGCTGTAACACTGCACACAGGTGCACACTTGAACAGTCCTCCCAGGGTCAGGGCTGTTCCCAATGCCTTTCTCCACTCTCAGCAGAGCACATGCTCCCACTGCTAGATTTTTAATATTGAATTTTTCCTTATTAAAGCATTTATTCTTTAAATAAGCCTGAGTCACAAAGCCAGCTATACAACCCACTCCAAAATCGTTATGCCATCCATACACTGTTGATGTAAACGTAGAACAGCTGCAGGTTTCCAGTCTCTAGAAAACCCACACATATTCACTGGTGATTTCCCTAAAGACAACTACCTTTTGAGTGACACCAGCTAATTTTTGACTCATTCTACTTGAGCTCTATATTGTAGAGTATATGAATTTTTCATCAGGACATGATGCAGTACTAAATTGAAAGACTTGCAAAACTTCATCTGAAAATAGTCCAAACATACATGTACAGAATAACTTTTACTCCAGAGCCTAATCTTGTGATTAAATTTGCAATATTTGGACTGTTATTTTAAATCACTTGTGGTATTTATTTTGCAAGACAATAATACTTAATCTGATCCAACACTTTGGAGTACATTGTGAGTGAATATTCAACAAGTCATTCAACACAGTAAAAACCTCGCAAAATACTTCTAAAATTTCTGAATTTCAGACAGGAATCAGGAAAACAATTGTCAACAGATACTGTAAGGTATGTTAGGGCCCCTAGGAAAACACATTCCTGTTTTCTGTATGCAAATTCCTGTTTTCTTAAATTACACCTTTCTAATTTTAGGCACTCAGTAAGGCATCTAAATTAAGAGCCCCATTGCTCTGCTTCTGCTCTGTACCTCAGAGAGGGAAGTTGCTGGGATCTGCCTCTGAGGCAGGGCAACCAGGTTCCTTGTTAACACATCCTTTGGGGTGTGTTAAAGCAAAACAGTGCTAAATAACTTATGTAACAATGAACAACTCCATTGAAAACATAACTGGAAAAAAATGAGGAGGGGTATAGAGGTGTTATGGAGGATGTGATCACCCTAAGAGAGGAAAATTGGAAAGAGAAAAATGGGGAAAGAGAGGTAAGATAAGAGACAGACATCACCTGCCATGGCTCCAGCCACGTGTGGGTGATTGTGGTCTGTGGCTGTCATATGGAGCCCTGCTCTGTTGTGGGTGGGAACCCATATACACAACAGGAATTAGAGATTTTTTACCTTGATTCTCCCCATAAATGCCCCAGAACCTCCACCTGGAGTTCTGGCCAGGTATGATTTCTGGAAGATTCTGGCAGTGTGGTGCCATCGAGAGGAGGGGGTGACAGTGTGGCTGTCTGTGTGTCTGTCTGTGCCAGGACAAAGTTCCTGAGTAATCTTCCAGAGCTGTGCATTGGCAGAGTGGTGGATCTCTCTGCAGGAACTTTTGCTCAACAGCAGTTTGTCTTTTAGTTCAAAACCAGCTTATTTAAGGCAAAACTCACCTGCAAGGTTTTGCTACAGTGATTTATTCCAGTGATGTGAGCTGCCTCTGGACAGACACTGTCCCTTTACCGACTGAGGAAGGATTCCCTTCAAACAACTTCCAGGTAAGAGAGATGAATAATTTCCTGTATAGTCCACACTGAGGCAACTGAACTCTGTGGAATACTTTGTGATGGCTTGTGCATAAAAATAAATACTTTTAAAGCCAAAAGCTCTAAGTATTTGTAGAATCATACCTGCTTTTTGAATTCATTTTTTGACACATAAAATACAATACACAGGCCTTCTTCTTAAGTCTTTTTTTTTTTTTATGATAGTCGTTTGGAGTATCTTTGTGTTCAAATATAAGGTATAAAGAATGTTTCCTTGGTATTCTTTGTCTGCCTTTCTCATCCATCTGATGTATTTCACAGGGTGTTATCAGCAACATGGCATTGCAAAATGTAGAATCTGACACTGTGCTGCATTGTTGCCATGACAATACTGCATGTTCTGCTGTAGGTGACACATTAAATTAGCTCCGTGCAACATCCTGGCAACTTTCCAGTGGTTCTGTAATAGATATGCCAGGACATCATTGGCATTATTTAAAACTATTTACAAAAGGCTTGGTTTTAATTAACCTGCCTCCAGTAATTATTGAAAGAAAACTGAAGGAGAACTAGGACATGAAACTCCTGCTGTGCTGAGCAGGACAGGGTCAGAGCATGCACTGTCTTTGCCCTTCAGGAGGAGAGGACTGGAAAAGGTTCTCTGTCTGCTCTATCAGCTGACCTCAAGCCATGTTAACAGCCTCCTCAAAGGTTTCTCTAGGAGCTGGTCCAGAGATAGAACTGAAAGAAAGAAAAGGCATGAAGAAGAGACATCTAGGAAAGCAAGGTTATACTGATTAAAACAAAAGCTAAATGAATATTCCACTAGGTCTAGTGGTGCACATACACCTGGAAAGTTATATTGAAAACCTGCCTTTACTTAGGAATAACTGGGAGTATTGCCTTGCTGCTAACAGGTACTGTATTCTCTTTTAGTGTCTGAGTTTTAGTACACCCCTTTTTCACTGAGTTTCCATTCTCTTCTCGGTTGGTTTTGAACTCTCATTCCTCTTGGAGTAGGAAATGCTCTCATTGCCATCAGACCTGCAGTCAAGTACAGGAGCACAGTGAGCTGCACACCTTACATATAAATCACATTTTTATGCTGTAATTTATGTATATATAATATTTCAAATATCTGTGAAGTTTTGATTGTAGTGCAAAACTGCATTTGAGTAGCAGAAAATTCACTGATTAACAGGCTGTTTATGTTTAATGATGCATATGATAAAGAAAGTGTCTTAAATTGAAACCATTACACTCTTTGCAGTAGGTTTGCATCTTCTTTAGCAATGGTTTGTGTTTTACCTTCACCTACCAGCACTGTTTAACACCTTTGTTAGCAGCATGAACAGTGGTGTTGAGGACACACTCAAGCTGTGTGTAGCTGTCCTAGGGTACATTAGCACTTGAGTAAATACTTGAGTAAATGTCAAGAAAACTTAATTTAGCAGCACAAAAAATTATGGTTAATAATGAAAAAAGTTATGATACTAATGAGATTGTGCCTTGAAAGTGCATATATTTTAAGGACAAGAACGTAGAGGAAAAGATCACTTCAGTTATCTGTGAGGACAAGAGGAAATGGATGAATAAGAAAGAAAAATTGTTTTCTATTTCACTATTTTATTATGTCAGAGGAGCAATTTCCCAAAGGATTCCCACCCATCAGATGGAAGACAATTACACTGCTCATATTTGTTGAAAATGAAAAAGGCTGGAGCCCTTTGTGCTCCTGGAAGGGTTTCCATTTGGCAGCTCAGTTACCAAGAGCCATCACCAGATTATTGTGCAGTAGAGTAGACACTTGATGATTACTTCAGACTTCAGGCAAAACTAGGTTTTATTATCCATTGGGTTATCTTTCAAACATTTGCAAATTAGATGAGTGAATTGTAGGAATCAATTCAGTTCCTTGTGGTCCTATAGTACTAAATTTTTGTGTGTCTTTTGGTTCTTTGCAAGTACAAAGTGACTTCCTGAAGCACAGGGCAACAATAACTGAAATTCTTTGCTGCACTATGCAAGAGGTCAAGAAATGTTCAGAATTACCCCTTTTAACAATAATCTGTATTAATCTGTAAATCAATGAATAGCAAAAGCTGTTTCAGCTGTTAGGACTCATTAGTATTTTAGCACATGCAGAACAATCCTTTCTCACTTCTTTTGCTTCTGGAGACATGTAGAGGAAATTCCTTAATCAAAATTGTATCACTGTAACTATTCAAATTGCTAAAAGTAGTGGATTTTTTTCCCCTGGTGGGAAAGGAAGTCACATTCTTCAATTTAATTCTCATTTGGGGGAGGAATAAAACCATAAAGTCCCTTTCTAGTGCTATGATTAAGTCAAACTTGGATATGATCAAACCAAAAATATATAGTGCCCCTGGCCAAATCGGATGTTATGTTACAAAGCCTTCATTCTATAATACAACAAAACTAAATGGCCAACTAAATGAAGCAGTGTTTCTCTAAGAGTGTTGGCAAAGCATATCCCCACTTCAAAGGTGATTAATTAGTAGTTTTTTTAAAGCACAAGATTTGTCTGTCAGTAACACAGCACATTAAATGAGTTAGCTAGTCCTGGTCAACATGTTTCACTGAACTTTTTACTAGAACCTGAGACTTCTGAAGGCCAGAATCATATAAACTTTATTAAAGTCTGGAAAATACTTTTGGTTTCAACAAGAGACTGTTCAAACCCTTAATAAATCCTATTAAACTTACTAAGCTCTAATTCCTTGAAGCAGGCAACCAGACAGATTTGTGATATGAAACATGAAGTATTATTTATGTCACTCTTTCACCTTTCTGGAATAGAGATTGTCTAGTCCTTTTTGTATAAAACACACACACACACAATGCAGTCATTGTTTTTTTTATTACTTCCTGTGTCATTAAATTACCTAGGCTTATCTTGTGGACTAGATTTCCTTATCTAGAATTCATATTTTATTGGTTTTGGATTCTGAACCCTTTGGAGCTGATTTGAAGCTGATACTCAAAGCAAACCTTGGGTTGTTTAAGCCTACAATAAGTGAAATTATAAAAATAGCCTGAACAAGCCCTGTGGAATGCAAGGGTCATATTTTGCACATATCTGACAAACACTGAAATCTTCCTCATTTGCCTTGTGCTTAGGCTCAGTTTTGAGAGTTTGATGGTGTAGTTTGTACAATGAGCAAATGGGCAGGTCCCAGTGGAACAAAAAGGAACTTCAGCCACTGCCACACCACCTGGCAGGCACCAGATACAAGAAGGCTTCCTTCCTTGGCAGACCCTGTCGTGCAGCTTCCAGGGTACTGCAGGACTGCCAGCTTTTAGGTGCAGCTCCTCTGCCTGTCTGTGAATGATTTCTCAGTGTTTGGCACAAAGGATGGAAAGAAGGTCACTTCCAACATCCTAAAGTGCCTGCTGGACCTTGCTGGCACAGACATGGCAAGGCTGCATTTTGCTGCCCTGAGCTTCCTCTGAGTAAATGTCTTGGGTTGCAGTACAGGATGTGGCCAGAAATGGGTATTCTATCACCATCTGTTGAAGCCAGGTGGGGTCCTTATCTCCCTGGCACATACTATCTGCTAATGGGCCATCTTTAAGGCCAGGTGGGGCAATCATCTTTATCTTTTCCACAACCCATCCTCCCTCCAGGAGATATCATCTGCTGATGGCCCATTAAGTGCCACTGTATGACTGATAAAATGATATCATTCCATTGGGAGATGCTCCAGCCAGGGGGAGGAGCCAAGCCTTTCCTACCTTGATAAAAACTGAGATTTTGGACAGCAAGATACCTTCTTTCCACTGGATTCCAGAGGAAAGCTGGACCTTTCCCTGTCATCCCTGGACCTTCAGAGGAAAACTGCACCTTCTACAGGAGCACAGCTTCAGCTGAACCACATCTGCCACTGCAGGAGGACTGTAGCCACCATTTAATGGGACTGCTACCAACACCCTGACTGACAGGGTGTCAGGTTGTATTCTGACTCTGTCAGTGCTTTGGGATTGTTCTTTGTAATAATGTATTTCTATTTTAATTTTCCTGGTAAAGAACTGTTATTCCTAATTCCCATATCTTTGCCTGAGAGCCCCTTAATTTCAAAATTATATTTTGGAGGGAGGAAGTTTACATTCTCCATTTCAAAGAGAAGCTCCTGTCTTTACTGGCAGACACCTGTCCTTCAAACCAGGACAGTAAACTAACTTACTGGGCAGAGAAACTTCTTCAAGCCTCATGAAAGCTGCTGTGCTTATATAATCTCCCTATAAGTGAATAATTTGTTTTGGTTTTGTTTTCAGTGTCAGCATCTTTATATTACTTTTCTTTTTGTGTATATGTACATTGTTGATTGAGTAACTAACTACTCACAGTTTCCAGCTCATGGTATTTTTAGAGTAAACAAGAGCTAAAGGAAACATTTCTTCAAGAATAGGTTTTTATTGATAGCTGTGATACAGTACATTAAAATTACTATAATTAATGTTGCTACTGTGGAAACTATTATCTTTCTATCAGATGGATTTTTTCATTAGACAAATGCAAACAGGAGCAAAGCCACAGATGCTGTATTTTTTTTATCCTTTATTCCAATAAAAAGAGAGCACCAAGCAGGCTAATACACAAAGTTAGGGCTGCAATCAAAAGCTGCTGCTCAACATTGGAGTCAAAAGCCTGATTTGAGTCACTGGGACTATGGCAAATGTTGGGATTGAGAGGTTGGGCTTTTGTGTGAGAGATCAGCAAGTGAAAAGAAAATCAAAGAGAAAGAGAAGTACTTACATTCTTTTAAGAGAAAACTAGACAGAGCAAATCAGGAGGTAAACTCAACTAGTTTTGTCTCTCCTAATCACAGATGCTTTGTCAGTTTCCTCTTTAATTACGTGGAGATTATCATAACAAGAATAGTGGATAATGACAGATTTCACTATAATCCAGAAAGATTTCATTCTTTAATAGTGTTCACAGACTTCCTCGATATGACTGGACATAAATTGCCAGGGAAAAGAAAATAATAAAACTCGCAGCTACTGAGGTTAAGTAATAAAAGTGAAAATACAGCATTGTAAAATATATTATTGTGGGTTTTTCCCTAGGAAATATGATGACAGAAATCGCCTGTTGTGTCATTCTTATAGAATAAAATGCTTCCATAGTCTTAAAAGATAATTAACTGCTTATTTTTTCTGCATAACTGTACTTCATTGAAAATTAAGTTTGAGATACTTTACATGTGTAAAACTAGTGAGAAATGAGAGCAAGCCAGTGTTATATGCTATTGCACATCTCTATTTAGCAATTCAACAAATCAATTTGATGTTCAGTATATGTTCTAAGAATAACTACACCTGTGTATAATACCTGAGTGCTCCTGCACCAAGTCCCAGCTCAGATAGCAGCTGCTTATCCTGAAACTGCCCAATAAAACCCCTAAAACTGAGCAGAAACATTATTAACACAATGGACAAAGAGAACTTGGAACACTGCCACAAGACAAACTTTCAGCAGGACAACAGTGTGTAAAAGTACTACATATAGGAATAACAGTTATATAGAGAGTCGTAAATGAGTAAGGGATAATTCTTATGACTCAAGGCATAAACCACCAATGTATTTGCAAGAGGTGGGAAGAAATACCCAACTGAAGTATTGTGGAATTGCCCATTCCTCTGAAGTTCATTCAAGCTACTTTCATGGACAGAATGACAAGCCATTTATCTCAGATGTGTCTAAAACTAACAGTCTTAAAGCAGGGTCTGGCTTTTTTTAAGTCTTGCATTTAGATTTGTTTGAAACCTTTTGTGAATTGCTGATCTTCTTTTGATTTGGAAAGCTGTGTCACTTCCCTACAAGTTAAGAATTGTAATATATTAGTCATGCAATGTCTTTCCTCAAAGAAACTGTTTCTGCTTCCTATCAAAACTTAAGTTTTCTGATTCTGTGATTTTGTTAATACATATTTTGTGACTTCATCTATCAGGTGACTTTTGCTAAAGACTGTGATAGTAGTTAGGTAAAATAATAAAATAACAAGGTAGATTGGTAAGATGGAAAAAGCTGAACAACTGAGGAAATCATCCTCAAATTGATTCACTCATAAGACTATGGGAAAAGGAAGAAGGTGCTGAAATAAATAAAAGATTTAGAAGAAGAGGAGAACCAACAATTCAAGTCATAACAAATTAATTAAAAGTAGAGGCTTACAAGGCAAAGGATCCAGGTCAAGGGCAGGGATAGAAATCCAGCTGCTGGGGACCACTTCCACTTTGCTACACTGTAGAACAGTGCTCCATAATTTAAAAGCCCTGAATCAGTACTTTGTCAGCTGGCAAGGCTTTCAGAAGTAAATGGGACTTTATGATTTCCAAAGTTTTATCTGGTGGTCTAAGCCTTTGAAAAGAGTACATAGAAAACCCTAACAATGACACAGGCAGGCACTTTCTTCACCTCCCTAGTTTGAATATATCTTACCCTATTGCTATTTCTCTTTAAGTGTACATCATCTTCCTCTCTGGAGGCTACAACTCTGGTTCCTCACTGGGACTAGAATATGAACTTGTTCTTGCCTGTGTCCTTCTCTGAATTTTTCATCTCTCCTCTGAGGCAGTAGACCTGTACTCAGAACTCAAAGACTGACTGCTTCAAAGAAAGTTATCTTGGCTATCTGTGTCACATATGGACGCTAGATTGCAAACTCAAGTTCTATAAAGAGCTTGTTCTGTAGTGTTGCAGCTGCTCTAAATATCTGTTCACAGATACCTTATGGAAAAGCCACAGCTGCCAGTCTGGAAGACTTTTCAGATCCAGTGTCACACACAGCAGCAATCAGGTGTACAAGAGTGAAAATATTCATAAAAATATTCATCTGCAGCAGACTAAAGTTATCAGTGTAATGAATTCTGAGAAAAACAGTGATTTGATATCTTTTGTCATAGTATTAGTCAAAAGCTGGCCAACCCCTGAAGGCAGTCTAAGGGAAAGCTGACCAAAGACAACTTGTGCAAAGTCACAGGTATTGAAGCAGAACCAGCCCTGTGATGGAAAGTACAATGAGTTAAATTACTTACAGGCATGGAATCCTTCCAGCCAGCTTCTTTAGGATATTAAAAACCCTAATTATATTTACATTCCAGTTAACTGTATTCCAGCTGTATTCCAGTAGTATCATTTTTGCTATTCTTTACTTACCATTATTAACTATCTTTTTATCATCAGAATTTGTGTTTAGGATTTCTGGAATAGATTGAAAAAAAAAAAAAAAGGCAACTGCTGTTACTGTTTTAGGAATCTTCATTACCTTCTGACAGTCAATGCAAAATTTGGCAAATTTTAAAATTTGGCTTTGTGAAGCTTCTGTGAGAGTGTCTACATGGAATGTTGGAGTATATTGCCAGCCCATCTTAGTGAGATGGCAACAACAGCAAAGATCTATGATATAGCTGAAATGTTTTTATTACACAAATGTGCTGGCTTAGAATTTGCTGGGTATCTATACTGTCAGTTCATTCAGATGGAGCCTATGTCTATATCTGTGTTTCTTTCTCATCACTGTTAGTGGTAAAACGCCTTTCCACAGCTAGAGAAGCATTTCATTTCAGATGCATTTTCATTCAAAATTGCCTCCTTTTATGCTGTAATCTCATCAACCACTATCTTCTTGCCATTGAAAATGAATTGCCTATAAATAGAAATTATTCTGTTTTTGTCCTAACACAAATAACTGAACAGTCAAGAACACAAGAAAATGTAAAAAGAAATGGCAACTTCACAGACAGACAATAAAGTAGTGAAGCCTCTTTCTTTTTTCTGAGTCATGTGAGGCAGGGAATTCAAATTGTTAGTATTGTCAAATCTCACTGCCAAAAACAAAAAGGATTATTCAAATACTCAGATTTTTATAAGTGCATTCAGTATCCTTCCTCTTTTAGTTTTTTTCTGGTTTCAGTTTTAAAAATTTTGCAGGCCTGTGTAGATCAAAAGGAGAAGAGTGAGTCTGGAAAGGTAGACTTGATTGATGATGTGAAGGGAGTGTGTTGTAGCCTTCCAGAAGGAATCTGTCCTTGTTTCTGAAAGGTCAGGAAAGATCTATTTTCATTTTGTGTAGTGTTGTGCATTTTGCTTTATTTGTTTATTGAATTAAATTTTTCAAACTTTATTCACATGGATGTTTTTAATGGTATCCAGGAGAGCTCCTTTTTGTCTACAAGGGATTTCTTAGTTCCTCAGTAAAATATTAAAATAATCAGAATTCAGTATTATTGAAGTTTTAGCTACAAAACTTACCACCAGTGACTAATAAATATTTCATGTTTGTAAATCTGCTGGAACAAGACTTTTCTTATTTCTATTGTATCAAAAAGTCCTACTGTTTCTCCTCTCCCTGTAGGAATCTTCAAGGGATTTAAACTCCTTTGACATCCATTAGGTGATGAGTAGTTAACTTGGTTAGGCTCCTTTGAAATCCTAGCCTTACATTCTGAAAGGCTGACTGAAACTGCTCTTTGTAGAAATAATTAATCATCTAGTGCCCAGCCTTGGAATTTACAGTGAGCTGATACAAAAAATCCTAAGGAAACCCAAGATGAAAAGGTATTTATTGGTCATTAGACCCCAAAGCTTATTGAGTTTTATTCTTCTCAGGAATTCCCTAGTGTTAAATAAAGACACACTTACTTAATTCAGAATAACTTGGCTTGTATTTCACTTTTAAGATTTGGAAATGAGATTATGCTTGTGCCAGTATCTATCTTTCATAGTGTGTGTTTCTTCTGTTCATTTAAATGGATATAAAATCTCATTAAATAAAATCTAGAAAATTTATTTCCTGAAGCTAAATCAAAATTCTTTAACTGATCAAAGCATATGATCTTCTGCCAAAAGTCCAGCAGATTTGTCTGGGACTTTGCCTCAGAGAAGACCAGAGAGAAATCAAACCAGAAACTTCATAGATTTGCAAATAATTTGTTTTCCTAGACAACAGACTGTGGAACCAGTTAAAAAACCAAACAAATCCAAACATAACATAACAAAACAAAACAAAACAAACCTACCAAAACAAACAAACAAAAAAACCAAACAAACAACCCAAGAAGACAAATATGAGGCTAACTGTGTAGAAACACTCTCTTTAAAAGTCTCAGAGATCCTCAGCTGAATGCGTTTTGTATCTCTATTAGATTTGTATTAGATCACTTCCAAGTGAAGTCAATCCAAGGATTGACCCAGATATTAAAACTATCCAGATGATTTTCTGATTATTCATATAAACATGAAATATTTATCTATATACATAAAGAAGCATGAAATATGAAAAGCTATACACAGTAAAGCAGGATCTCTATTAATGAAATTTATCATTTTGCATTATAATAAATACAAATTATTTGTATTTGATAGACCAACCACATTTATACCTACATTATATAGAATTAAGGAATACTGTTAGGAAGAGCAGCTTAAAAAGAGAAAGAAGTAAAAGAAGAAAACATAAAGGGAATAAAAGTAATAAAGGGATGAGATAAGCAGCAGGCTGTGAGCAGGAATGTAGAACCTCTCACGTTTATTCAAACACCTTTAGGTGAAGGCATCCCCCACCCTCCAGGCTGTCCATTGTGACAGTGGAGATAGAGGAGGGATGATAAACTCAGGCAGGAGATGCTCTGTGAGAGCCCTTTGATCATCCTGTTTGACTGCAGGCCAGGTCACTGCTCCTCTCTGGGGGCTTTCAGAGGTGACCTTCACCCTGCAGACGCTGGTTTCATGGTCTGTGGACTCACAACAGATCCCTCTCTCCACCAGTTCAGCATCTCTCACCCAACAGAGGTGCTTACATGGCAAGGCTTTCTTATCCATCTCTGCTCTTCTATTCAAAAGCAGTCACTCAGCCATACATGCATGGACTCTGTTACTCACCCTGTCTTGGCTGGGACACTCTTGCCTGTGCCTGACTGTGCTGTGTCTTCCCAAAGCACAGCACAAAAGAATTCTGAATGGTGGATGCTGGGAGGTGGTGGGGGTCCTGTGAGGAACTTGGGTGCTGTGTCTCTCCCAGCCAAGTCAATTGAAGTATGAAAACTTAGGAATGACTGAAATGAATGAATCAAAACATTTTGGTAGACCCAATTTGACAGTCTCATGGACCATGAGTTCTGGGCAAGGGAGAAAGCCTACTGAAATCCCCCATCCAGTAGGATTTGGTTTTAACTTTGGAATTTTTCTTCTAGAGACTGGTTAGTTTTCCCCAAACTGGACTGCTTTCAGATGACCTTTTATCTTCTCTGGAGCCCAGCTTCAAGCAAAAGCATTGGGAATGTTCATCTTTGGTGCCTTTGGTCCCATGTTTTGGGAGTCTGTTCTGCTCTCAGTTTAGGCACTGTTAGAAGGAAAAGATCCTTTGCCCTTTGTAACAGTAAGGCTTTCTGGGTCTCATCAATAAAGAGTGTGGTCTTACATAGTAGAGATTTCTTCTCTTGAGATTGTGCCCTACCTTACTGTTGTGACAGACTGTATTGAGATGGGGCAGAATGTATAAATCTGATTTCTCAGAGAAGCTAGTCCTTCTACTTCTTTCTGCAACACTCTGGTAGATGCATGGAGTGAAACAATATCCTTTATAAATAGGTCACCTTTCAAATGTACCTATGAAGTGGGATCAGGATGGTTATTTAAGGGCCTTGCTTAGATAATGAAATGACTCTTGGATGAAATTTACCAACCAAGGGCATTCAAGGCCACTGTGTTGAGTGGATGAGACTTGAGTAATTGGCAGAGCCTGATACCTCTGGGACAGTCCTTGGAAGTGATCTAATACATTAGTTTCAATGTAGTCAAAGATACCCCAATCATTTTACAATACAGTAGAACATCTTTAATGCTTGCTGGTCGATTTCTTGCCAGTATTTAATTTTAAATGACAATAAAAGACTCCAGGATCATACTTTGAAACATTCATGCTGTTTTGCTTGCCTGAAGTTAGTTAACATCTGTTCCTCAACCAAGTGCTACTTCAAACATACTGTACCCAGAATGGTGCATTATTGCTGCAGAATCCCAGAAGGGGAGACTGTGTATGTCTCAAACACCCATAGCCAGATGGCTGTGAGCCAACCAAAGTTATGTGGTAACAGACAAGGACTGTTGGTAAAAGGAAAGAATTGCTGGTAAGGACGGGATGTGAGAAAGAACAGGATGTGGCTGGGAAGGAGCACACAGAGCAAGGGCAGCACTTCTGGGGATAAACGTGCTTGTTCTGGCTCCTGGGAATAAGCACAGCCCAGCACAGCAGGAATGAGGCCAGGAAGTGGGCATGGGCTGTAGGAAGTATCAAGACCACCCAAAACCCCCACAGCCTCTGGCCCATTTCCAGAAAGGTCTGAAATAATGAACTGCACATGAGAACTGATTTGCATAGAAAGAGAGAAACTCATCTCCAGGGCAGGGAAACTTTCTATACAAAGGTACCCCCAAGAAGCCAGAGTGCATGCCCCAGGATCCTGGACATCCCAGGGGCTTACCTGATACTGGAACCAGGACTAGTGATCTTTCTTTCTCCCTATTCCTTTCTTTCTTTCTACTCTGCTGTGGGAAAGACCCAAGGAGAGTAGTAAACTCCACCTGCATGAATCCCTGAAGTACAGGTGAAAACTGCAGTTTAGCTGATCCTCTGCATGGACCAAGCCTCTGTCCCCTCCTGTGTGCCCCTGCCTGGGTGCTGCATCAGGGATACCCTGGCTGGTGAGGTAAGAAAATTAAATTTACTCTTTGCATTTCACGTCTGGTTTTGTGGTTGTTCCTGAGTCTTACCCATGCCAGCTCACACACTCAGGTTATAAATGTTACCTGTCCATTCAGGTTCTTCAGGATCATCTGTCACAGACATACCCAATCCCCTTTGGATATGTTCTCTTTCTCTCTCATTCTTCCTTTCTAAGGGGAGTCAATGTTACCTGTCAGTATTGCTCTAGTTTAACTAAAAGGCTGAATACAAATTATCATTCTCAATCATAAGTTTATCAAGATTGTTGCACGTTTTTAAACATATTTCAGTTCTGGAGTGCTTAATAAATGTGAATATTAAATATATATGTCTTAATCATATCAGGGATTTCAATGTCTTTGTATCTCCAGTGAATGTCAGTCGTAAAGAAGGCCAAGTTCTCCAATGTTTACCTATTTTATTCTGGGGTACTGCTCATTTTTCAAACACAAATGCTTGAGTGACAGAGAGAAGAAACTGATGCCAGATTTACTTTCTTCTGCTTCTTGCAAGTTTTGTTTGAATTCAGGATGATCTAGTTTCACAATAAAATTATTACATAACTTTAGGTACATGATCTGCCCATATATTTAAGTCAAAAAACATCTATTTTGGTAATGTTCTTTTACTACTGTTCTATTGCAAATAATTGGGACTTGGCAACCTCAGATCTCTTTTTAGCTTCTACTGGTTTAATGTATTGATTTGTGTTCTTCCAAATGTGTATGTCCTGTCCAAAGTTGTGGGTATCTCTAGCACCAGGTTTTCCTTTCATAAACCATGTTCTCAAAGAAGCAAAGAAATGCAGCACTCTTGATACACGTATATTGTTACAGAATATACATTACTAGGAAAAATTGATTATTTGTGCTGCCTCAGACACTGAAAAATCTAGATTTTTGTGATTAAAAATAAGAAGGCACCACACAAATCACATTCAATTCTGTCTCATTCAAAGTAAAAGTCCTTTGACTGTTGTTCTTGTTCAAAAAACATGCACAAATCTAATCTGTTAACAAAAACCTCACATATAAATATTGGTTTGTAATAGATCATGTGGTTGTCTTACAGACAGTCTCTACTTAGAAGTGTGCAGGAATACCTGACTGAGAATTGATAAGCAGGTAAAAGAAGCAATATGCAATCTACACTTGTGAATGAGTGGATTGCCTGTTTTTCTGACCATGGAGATCAGAGGGAGGCAAGTATTACCTTAATCAGGCTTGTTGGTGAAGTCAGCATATATATATATATCTATACCTAATAGCTGGCACATGTTACTACAGCAACTTAATGAATTTGTAGTTGCAAATCAGAAATTTGATCTAGGTAATATTCCTCCTAAATCAGTTATTAAAGTTTCACTAACTCCACCTATTTTATCTGACCTGACCTATTTCATGCCTTTGTAATGTAATTATGGTTGTGTCACCTGCATGCCATGCTGAAGACATCATGGTAGATTGTGTAAGTTTGGCAGTCCCATGGGAAATTTTAGCATCTTGAAACTGTTTAATGTCATGCTTTTTGTGACTTTTTGTCATTTGGTTTCTTTAGAAAAATTATATCTTCTCCAGCACTTCTTTCATTGAAGTCTTAGTCTGTCTGCAGACTAAGAGACAGCACTAAATGCAAATAGAATTTTACAATGCTATTTGCAGTTACAAACAATGTTTCCATGGAGCTTTCTACAAAGGAGAAGTAAACTGAGAGATTATGTATGATGCAAATGCAAAATATGTCACATGTATGTGAACTAGCAGTATGTGGCTTAAAGTACCATCTATGCTGATGTACCTCCTTTACATAATTTCACAGTCAAACTGCCATTTTAAGAAAGGGTTGAATGTCTTTGTAGCTCCCTGGAATCAAAATGCTTGCAGTATGATTATAATAATATAGCTGTATAATGGCCTTAAAAAATTATTCTGGCATCTGCAAATTTCTGCACCAAAATTTACACATTTGCTTAAACTACACAAGAGGCATAGAAATGTGCCCAGTTTGGACTAAAATAAATTTTTAAAAATGTAAGATTAATACTGTAACAATTTTATTATGTATTCATGCTTCTTATGTGCAATGGTTCTTTTGTAGTTCAGCCTGCCTTAGACATGCTTTCCATACCAACAGTCTTTATTAGTGAATAACAGGGCTTCCAGGGGACATACATAGTTCAGCTGCATGTCATTCTACTGTGCACTGCTAAACTGAGAAAACATTCCTAAAGCATCTCTTTTTTTTTATGACTTTCATATGGCTTTTTCCCCCGCCTAGATAGGACCACTCTGTGGATTGTACCTGAGAAACTTGGGAAACATTTGCTGGCTAGAAAATGGCAGGCTTATCTGATAGATTATAGGACCTACTGCATAACATGTAGCAGAAGAAAAGAGAGCAAAAGGTGTGCAGCTTCTCTTGTGCTCACCTGATTACACTGTCATTAACTAATCAAATGGTCCTAACCATCCATAAGGTCGTTGACTGAGATTCTGGGAAGCTGGGAAGGAAATACTTACAAATGTTTTTTGTAAGTTTTATCAGCAGCATGTCAGGCTTGCTGATAGCTCTCTTTTCTTACTTTTTTTCTCCATAATGCACCCATGTAACATGGAATAGGGACAGGTTCAGCTGGAAAGCTCAGTACCAACTTAATGACTTTGGTTTTCCAATGGCTTTACCGTCATTGTACTCATGTGTGTGCAAAAATTGAAATGCCACCAGGGAAATCCAGCAGTTCTTTAGCTCTTGTATCATTTCCAGCATTGCAGTCAAGTCCACAAATTTGTGCAGCTAAAAGGGAAGGTCAATCACAGATACAATCACTCTGTCTGTCTTATTGAGGGGATGTTAAAAGAATAAGATAATCTTCTCATTTTAATTCATCTACCTTGGATCCCAAATCAATTAAAAAAAAGACAACTGAAGAAGTTTATCTCCATCTTTAGTTTGGCCCATACAGTGCAGAACAGCTGCTTCAGGAACAGCCTGGCTTGAGTACAGTGCCCTGCAACACATTGAAATCAATCATGGGTTTACTTCAGGTGTGCTGCAGACAGCTGCAGAGGGATTTGCCAGCTATCCTTAACATCCCCTTCTAGCAGCCCAGTTCTTGTGCAGGAAGCCACCAACTGGTGTTTGAACACAGCAACTACAGCCTAGAAATCTCATATTAATGCAGAGATGAGTCAGTGATAGCTGGTTTTAAGGCACTGGCCCATGGACTGGGACAGCTAAGAAAAGAATAAATCAGTTTCATTCAGCAACAAAAAATTCCTGCTTCTGAGAAGGTGATTTCTGGTGGTCCAGCAGAGCAGTCATTGGACTTGTAACTCCAATCACCTGAGTTGCCAGGTATGAGTTTGGCTGTGATTTTTGTCAGAAAAACCTTGAGTTACTCTGTGCTGGTACTACTGCATTATACCACGCTAAAAACTAACCCACGAGTTTTTGTCACCGTAGATAAAAAATTACCAACCACAATCCTGCCTAGAGAGCCATGGAGGATATCTGGTGTCTTTATTGATGAAGACCTGGCAGTGCTAAATTGATGGAGTAGCTTTTCCTCAGAAAAGCTGTGTTAGCTGCTGGTGGGTTGTGCTGGTTTGAGCCATAGACCTGTTCACTCCAGAGCAAACAGCCAGCCTGAGCTGAAAGGAGAGCTGGGGCTTCTGAGTGAATAGATGTAAAGCAGGAAAAACACTCACATTATGAGTCAAATGACCTCTTCTATAAACTGAGTGAGGCAAAATGTCACTCAAGAGAAAACATATTGGGATTTAATTCTGGAAGCATTGGGACCATGAAATGAAAAATTTCTCTCCAGCATCCCCTTTGGATTGCTGTTATCATAATTTTTAGTAGAACATAGAGACTAGCAGATCATCAGCAGTTGGAAAGCTCATACTTGGGAACAGGGGAGAGGTAGCTATATGACGTATTGTTTTGTTGGTTATTCAAGTATTTAGGCTATATTGTCACAATAATGCACCTCAGAGATCAGCCATGCCCTGACCTTCTCTTTGATGTTTTTCCAAAAGCCTTTTCTTTCTGTCTCAGCTGTTTCAGAGGGCCCAAATGCCCCATCAGAGAGGTGAGTGAAAGGTAAGCATGCATTAACATCATAATCCCCCTGCTTGCACAAAACTTTACAAACCTTGTTTGTTGAGGCTTACAGTGTAGTTGTGCTGTGGCTCTGTGCTTTTATGAAAAACAGTCTCATTTCTAATCTATTTCATGTATTTCTGATCCTTCCTCACACTTGAGCCCTGTAATTGGGGGTTGGAATACCTGGAAAGCTGGTCCTGGTTACAGGCACACATAGTGACAAGTAAATGATTACATTTTCTCTATCCCCACCTCTGAGCTGGGGATTTTCCACTGCAGTGTCTTTGCTAAGGGAAAGTTTTAAAATGGTAGCAGAGTCTCGAGCTGTCTGATCTTAGTGCTGATAGAATGGTACTTGATTTGCTTGACTAAGGAAGCTGATGGCAAAAAAATGTTACAATTGGCAATTTACTTGTCTCCATGCATATTTTGGCTCCATATCAAGTTTTTAAGTGTTTTCCAGACAAATGCAGAATAATCAGCACATCTGCCATGCAGGCAAGTGTAAAGTTGATGAAAATATTTTATTTATAGAAGCTAATGCAAAAATGTAATTTGATGTGTTACAAATGTCAATGCTAATACTACTAATTAGAGCTATAATCTCATTGGGGAATGAAAAGATATTTCTCATTTACTGAGACTGCATTCTCTTTTCTAAAAACCAAGTTTAGTGCTTACAGCATCAGAAATTTTTCTCACACAAATAATACTAAACACAGGACATCTTATAGGTGTAAATATTTGAGACTTAATCCCCTCTCACAGTCAAATATACAAGTTTAAATGAAATGCCTTCTGAATGCAGATCACAAAAATGAAAGCTGGAAGCAGTCTGCATAACTAAATTACTGAAGATGACTTAGCATATATTTACACTTTTACAAGTATTCTTTTTTTTTTTTTTCTAATGGGTGATATATATTCTTACTCTGCATGCAACAGGTTTATACCACATACCATTTTGCATAGGCTATAAAGGGTTTTTTTGAAAGACAGTCATACAATTAATTTGGATAAATACAGCAATCTTAAATCATACGAACTTATTTCTAGTCTAGCCCAACTTTTAAATTTTTATCTTAAGCCCATAAAATAAATAACACTGGTGAGATATTATTCAGTGCAAGTAAAGTTATCAGATGCTAACTCATTGCCAGCAGACTGACCATCCTAAAAATAATTTTTAAAATTCAAGTCAGAAAAAAGTGTAATTTAAATGAAGTCTTGGAAAGCATAAGAAAAGAATGCTAACTTAGTTCTAGTTTAACAAATCACTCCTATGTAACAAAGCTTTTTAATGAATATATACCTATATACATAGCATAAGCTCAGGCTTAAATCCCATTTATTTCAACAAGACCTAAACATATGCTAAAGTTCTTTGCTGAAATGCAGCTGATGTGTAAAGGCAAAATATAGCATGATATAAAGTAACTGACATTATGATTTCAGCTTTCCTTATCAATTTGACTTCCAAAGTTCATCCTTGGAAGGGTTGAGGTTGAGGAGTCACTTAATTTTCTGCTGACACTTGTGACTAAGTTGTAACAGGGTTGTTGTTAAAAGCAATTTAAAGGATAATGATGTTTGGATAGAAGGTAAATAATTTTAACTAATTAAGAAGCCTAAAATGACAAGCCATGAGATCCTCCTGAGCAACTGGATAGAAATCTAATATCTTGCTGTCAAATCCCCAATATTAGTTGAGAATTTTCCATTCCAGTTGCTTTGTTGTACTTCTTATATTCTGCTACAATGACCAAGATAGTAATAGTTTGCAGGCTTTTTTGTGCCATCTTTATTTTTCAGTTTTCATGTCTCATTCTACATATTGCTAGGAGAATTCTTCCACAAATTATTGAGGTAACATCCCTTTAACCATCTAAAAAACTAAGCTTCTCATGTATTATAATAGCCAGTGAAATTCACATATATAGAAAGTTCAAAAGTCATAATGCATGTGTATAGTTATTTTGTATATCTTCAAAATGTATAAGGGCATTTTTTCCACTTTGATTCTTCAGAATTGTGATTTTATGTCAAAACTTTTTAAAGACTTTTTATTCCATTGCTTCAATTCACCTAGGTTCTTTTGGGGGGGAATATGAAAGTAAAAGATACAAAGGAGCAAGAACACAGTATTACATATCCTACAACAGGGAAGAATTTAAAATTGAGGAAAATTTACATCATCTAATTAACATAGAAAATTTATTTTTAAAATTTAATTTTTTTAAAAAAATTCAAATTGCTAAAAATCTAGTGCTAAAATATGGTCAAGTTGATTATTTTGGTCTTCTACAGCCTGTTGTATTTGACATTTTAAAATTCAAAAGTTGTATTACTTGGATATTTCGGGCCTGGTCTTTAATTAGATCCGTTTTAAATGACATTTTTGAAGAATTCATGTGAACATTCTGTGCTGCCATGGTGAAGCATGGCACTCTTGGAGTCAGTGTTTGCTGTGCAGGGGCCCAGTGCCTGTGGTTCTGTAGCTCAGTTTGGCAGTACCATTCCTTACAATCACCTGTAATGGGTCAAAACCTGCCTGGGAGCCTCAGCCCTGCTGGATTCCAGCCATGAGGACTTTCCTCCTGACTGGATGATATTTCTGGGACAACATGACTCCTGCTCCTGGCCCTCATGTGCATAATTTAGCCAAATGTACTATCATGTAATGCTTCCACAAAGCTTCAAATATATTACCTGCAGAGTCTACAACAGTTTTGAGAGATTATTTTTAACTCTTTTTCTATGTTTCATGCACCTTTTTTAGCATCCTGGTTTAGTATTCTCAACTCTGGTTAAAGTAATACTGTGACTAATTTTTCAAGGCCAAAAGTTACAAGATATGCCATAAAGGAAAATCTATCAAAAACACTTCTCTAGTACTAAGTTTTAGTCCATATGATAAAACTTAACTACCCAGGCTTTGATTGTTAGTGAATTGTGTCCTTCTAAAATAATGGGAATCTTATTATCTTCTATCTTGCATTGCCTAAATTGGTTTGTCCACTTCCAGTACACTGTCAGAACTTTCAACTTCAGCTCTGCCTGCTGTCAGAAATATGAACATTAGGTTTTCTTTTTGTGCAGTTTGTTCTTTCCCCAAGTTTCAAAACACCCTAGTGGCTCCAATGATAGCTGTGAAGTAATTTTGTCTACACAATTTAGAGAAACAGCTTTATAGCCAATTGTTTTTGAAGTTTTGACTAAAGGTCCCACTCTGACCAAAAGAACATTTAATCAGTTTGTTCTTTGCTTAGATTAAAGTCAGCTTCTTCTTTCCTAGACCCGTGTGAGGAATACACAGCTTAGATGCTGTACTTATCTACAGCTGTAGATAACAGCTGTACTTGTCTCATACACAAATGAGCAGAAGGTCAGCTTTGCATCTAAAATAAAGCTTATTTCAGCTGAAGTGGGATCAAAAACAATACAAAACCATACACTGACACCAGGAAAAGTGAAAAAGAGGGAATTGACACTCTACATGGGGGGAAGCATTGTAGACTACTGAAGTGTGGAAAGTGTGGAAAAGAGAAAAAAAATGTACAGGAAACTCTCAGTCACTAAGGAGCAAGCAAGAGAGCTACAGTAGGGGCAACAAAATATTTCAGGACACGATTGTGGGTCCTATAACCCCTGGGTGGATGGAGTAAGAAGGTACAACTGAGCACACACCCATGGGGAAATGATGCCAGAAGCAAGAAGCACCTGGCAAAGATCAGTTGCATGTTTATTGAGATGGGAAGGGAGATCCTTTCCACAGTAATTATGATAAAAAGAGAAATTTCAAAACAGCTTTATATAAGAACCAATTATTTGGTACCAGTTATTTGGTGTTAATTTTGTTTCTGAGCTTTAAAGCTCAGAAAGGAGAAAAGCAGATAACGTGGCCAGTATTCACAAGAAAAATTTTGCTTGTATCTAGTTTTATTAGACATGTTGAGAAGGGCCTTTTAAAATTACTGTCCAAAAAGTAAGTTTTATTTCATTGAACTTCGTATTATCTATTTAAAAATTGTGTTTATGTTTCTGTCAATTTTGCAGTTTTTTGTCTAAGGCTTTCAGTCTCTCAGTAGAAACATACCAATATGATGCCATGAATTCTATACAATTTTAATATATACATTTAAATACAGTGACATCCATCTGTGTCATCCCATTCTTAAGGGGAAGGGAAGCATCAATGCTGGTGGTAGAAAGGAGCAGCAGCCAGAGGTTCTCCAAAAGCTTACAAAGTTTTATTAATAAATGACACCCTGGGCATGGGCATTGATATAAATCAGTCCCTGATCTCCTTGTCCAAGCACAAAGAGCTGGGTTTTGAACAAAAGGGTAGGGTGAAAGGGAAGAGAGAGAGACATGGATTAAAGAGAGGAAGAGAGACAGATGGATTAAAGAGCAGGAGAGAGAAGAAAAGGAAGAATAGAGAAAAGGAGAGAGACTGCCAATCCTGGCTCCAGAGCTGATCCAGCTGATGGGGGGTCCTGTTACCCAGATTGGTGGGGGCACCTCTTTACTGATAAGTTTTCTTTGCCTTGGAGATAAATTTCTCTCTTTCTATGCAAATCCATTTTCCTGTGCTGTTCATTCTTTCAGACCTTTCTGGAAATGGGTCAGAGACTTTGGGGGTGCTGGGTGGTCTCTATTCCCCATAGATCCATGCCCACTTCTTGGCCTCACTCCTGCTGTGCTGTGCTGTGCTTATTCCCAGGAGCAAGAACAAGGACATTTGTACCAAAAAGTCCTGCCCTTGCTGAGTATGTCCCTTCCTCCAGCAGCATCCTGTTCTTTCTTACAGCATGCTCTTACCAACAATCCTTAGTTGTCTCCACTGCTATCCAGCCAACAGTTTGACATATACACATTTCTCCCTTTATATTCCAGGCTTTTGCAATATCATTATTTTCAATTAAACCAAACCAAACCAAACAAACAAACAAAAAAGAAAACAAACAAACAAACAAACAAAAAACCCCAAAAGACGAAAAAAGGAAAACAAAACAAAAAACTAAAACAAAACAAAAAACCCCAAAACCAACCAAATAAAAAGGCTTAAAAATTAAAAACTTTGAGAACATATTCAAAATATTTCCTTTATAACCCTTACAAAAATTGCACTCTTATGCAATTATTGCAAGATTCTTAAGAACCTTTCTAATAATAATACTTTAATCCATCTGGTTTCCCTTTTTCGTCTGACAATAATTGTGTCCTTTAGAATCTACAGCCTACAAGCTGCTAGAAAACTGTAAATGCCTCTCCTTGGACTTAGTTAATTTTCTTTACAGTATTCTCTTAATCAAGTGTTATTCTAACATTCTCATATATATTTTACAATCTACAAAGTCCAGATTAATTAAAGAATGAAAACTGGGTAAAAAAAATATGAATGAAGTGAGGAAATTATGGTACTTGTAACTGTTTAATGACAGAAAATGGCTTTATAATATTAATAGGTTATAGAAGGGACAAACATGATTCCAAATGTCTCTTACTGAACATTAAGAAGTATTACAATCTTGTATGAAAAACATTCTGGATTTCCCATTCAGTTTTCCTTCAGGAAACTGAGGATTGGAGTGGCTTATAAGCGGAACATTTAACTTAGTTTTATATTTAACATATAAACTTAATTTTAATCTCTAAATTAAGCTCATTTTCCTACTTTATGTGAAAACGTTTTTAATAATGGCGAATTTATCTGCTAGACACAAAGAGACATTTTGTTCTGATATTGCCATGTTGGAGCTTTCCTAGTCAGCCTAAGCAATAACTTATTTACAAAACCTGAGGAGGTTGGTATCTATACCCCTTCATCCAAAGACCTTCAATCTGAAAGAAAAGACACCACAATCACTGCATAACTACTGCTGAAATTCCTCAAAAATTTGCCTTCTGCTGGTTTACAGGAAAGAAGATAGCACTCAGAAATGCAAGCAGTTGATTTTGTATCTGGTGATTAACTGCTCCAACTGCAGAGAGAGGAACACATTATAGAACATCTGAGCATTGGAAAGGTGTGCTGAAAGATGCCAGAATTTATTTTTTTGTTTAAAGAGGCATATTATCCTCCTGCACTCAGTGAGACCCCACCTCTTTGTCCAGATCTGAGATTTCCAGCAGGTGGAGGATATGGACCTCTTGCAGTGCCCCCAGAGCAGGCCACAAAGCTGATCAGGAGGCTGGAGCAGCTCTGCTGTAAGGACAGGCTGAGAGTTGGGGTGCTTCAGCTGAAGAAGAGGAGGGAGGCTCTGAGGAGACCTTAGAGCTGCTTTTCAGTACTCAGAGGGGGCTACAGCAAAGATGGAGAGGAACTTTTTGCAGGGGCAGGTAGTAATAGGACAAGGGGGAATGTCCTTAAACTGAAATAGGACAAGTTTAGCTTAGATATTAGGAAGAAGTTTCTGATTGTGAGATGGTGAGGCACTGAAACAGGATGCTCAGGGAAGCTGGGGATGCCCCATCCCTGGGAGTGCTCAAGGCCAGGTTGGATGGGGCTCTGAGCAGCCTAGCTCAAGGTGTCCCTGCCCATGGCAGGGGATTGGAGCAAGGTGGTTTTTAAAGTTCCTTCCAAACCATGCTGTTCTCTGATTCTATGACTATGCTCTCACCAAAATAAGTTTCTATAACACCAGCTGGAGCAGGCAGGGTAGGTATTCTAGATTGCTTCTACACCTGTCATAATGAAGGTGATAATGATTACATTCTAACATTCTGGCTCAATAAAATGTGTTTTAATATGTGTAGAAAGAATCTGTGTACAGAATTATTTGCTTTTAGATTTTTATTAAAACCATGATACTGTTAGGTGAGTTTCCTCTTAAATTTTTGTTTCAATTCTCAGTTTATGCAAACCTTATTCAGACTGCAGCCAGATCCCTTGCCAGCAAAAACTGCTGAGCTTCACACAGCTTTAAATATTTTACAAGGTCTGAAGCTTTGTTTGCTGTCATTTGAAAGAACTGTTAAGATACTGCTCACAGTTTGCCTGACCTCAGCCAGTAATTTGGAAGGTTTACTCTCAGGCATACCTGTAACTTTCCACTTCACACTCAGTCTCAACTACTTGGGAAGAACTGAGTGGGCAGTATGTGAGTCTCAGTCTACATAAAAAATGACTTTGCTTTTTCACAAGTCACTGGGAAGTTAGAAATAGAGCTCTTGAATGCTCTACATCTATGTATAAATCAATGTCCTAAAGGATAAAAAAAGCAACATACAGTGTGGGGCTGGGTGCCTATCACTCTAGAGAGCATGAGATAACGCTGTAACCAGGTCATCATGTGTAGGCTGGAAAGCTGTGTTATCACAAGTCACTCAGTCTGAGAAACAAACAAATAATGGCACAAAATCTAAATGCAGGTAGTGGACTATAGTGTGAACAGAAGGTATCTATGCTTATCCTTCCAACCTTTTAATTTCTAAGTACTGCTAATGAAATAGCAACAACAGTAATCATCAATTAAAGATTTGTAACTTCAAAGACAACTGCACCAGTTAAGTGGCAAGGAACTCTTAATTTGAGCAGATTATGTAGTCAAACAGAAGAAAATGGAAGTTTTCAAAAATGCATATCTATTGGATTTTTAAAAGACTAATTTTATGTTGCCAAAAATCAGTGAATCAGCTGCTTGGGAGAAAATGTGAATGGTAGTAGAAAGCATTTTAAGGATAGCGTGAAAAATTTGGAAAAAAACCCCTATAAATGTGGCAGCAGCAGTGATTTGTATGCACATCTGTCTCTATATACAAAAATATATACTCAAATGGAAGGAGCAGGAAACTGTCAGAAGTAAAAATAAACTAAAATCTGGAAACTTTTGAAAAGTGATAAAGAAATCAACTGTCCAACAAAGAAATCTATGGTCTGCAGGGATAAGGATAGTAATGAGATTTTTCACATATTAGGAACACTGAGTAGGTTCTAATATTATATATAGATCACAGCTACACAGATATACTATGATTTTATTAAAAGGCAGCATTTGTTATTATTTCTGAACTGTATTTGCAGAAGAAAAAAACCACAGATTATTTATTTATTACAGGGAGATAATTACATACTTCCATGCAAAAACTAAGAAAGGATATCATACAAATCAAGCAGGGGAGAAGTCAGCAGGTCAATGTAATTTGCATTTAAAGTTTTAACAAGCTAGAAAGTTCAGCATTATCTGGACCATAACTGTTGATTTTCAGTAACTGTTGGAAAACTGGAAAAGTTCCAGAAAACTGGAAAGAAAGTTAATGCTTCATGTGCATTTAAAAGGTGGGCAGTCTAGATAATTACATATTTATATCCTTGAAACTGATTCTTATTAAATCAATCATAATATGAATTAATTGATACAGAACTTTTAGATGGTACTAAAAATTTTTGTCAAAGAAACATTACGAAAATAAAGTCTGACAACATGAGTGACTTTTTTTCTATGATGCCAAGGTCAGAGTACCCTTCCTCACCCTTGTGTATCACTACTGACTCTGTACTCAGAGTTATCTCAGCCAGTTACCTGGGAGAAAGGTAAAATTATCATTGCTGAAACCTGTAGATGACACAGTTTGGAGGAGTGGTAAGCAACATACAGATGGGTGGCTAGCAGAGAATGGGAGCAAGATTTGAGATTTAAATATGTGGTTCAGTCAATTCTTTTTGCCTGAAAGTTGTTCTTGACATGGGAAAATAGGAAAATTGCTTAATGCTGGAGAAAAAAAAATTAGGAAAGAAGAATTGTAAGAAATTGTGGTCAAGAAGCTTTAATCAAGCAGGTGGAAAGCTTGCCAATATGGGAAGACCACGGTCAAATAGAGGGACAGGAATGTGGCTTTCCATGTTGGCATCTTTAGGGATCTCTCCAAGCAAATGATGTTGCAGCAGGTAATGAGGCTTAATATCAAGATATACAACTGAGACTGTTAAGAAAAAGAGATGCTAAAGAAGTAGAAATAAACAGCTTAAATACATGAGACAAGGCAGGAGAGATATAAATCTCCCAGTTTGCACAAAATGGAAAAGCTGAAGAGAAGAAGTTTACAAAGGTCAACTAAAACTGAGATTATACTCCAAAAAATGTAAATGTTTTCAAATAAAAGGCATGGGATGCATAAATAATACTGGGCAGAGACATAATGGCATCACAGGTGCTCAGATAAAATGAAGACAAGCTGGTGATGTCAGAGGAGTGGACAGCTTGCAAATCTTTGTTAAATCTTCATACTTAAGATCACAACAAAATTAATCATGCTATCTAAGACTCCCAGGATAAAGGACTCTTGTTTGGGAACATGAAGGCCCTGCATGACCATCCTTGACACTTTTTCCTTCCTCTCTTAGTGTTTTTTGTTTGTGCAGCACACTGGAGGAAGGCAGCAAAGAATCACAATCAGAAGTAAGAGTCAAAACCATGACATGAAAGCCTTTCAGGATGGTGTGGGAGGGGTGTGTAGCTTGTCCAGGAATCATCATAGGAGAATATTGGGGAAAAAACACAAAGGTGAAGGAATCGTGGGAATTTTTATCATGGCTCCATTGTATCTGGAAAACAAGCAGTCTTTCTTTTCCCTTGTCTCATATGCCTAAGTCACATATAATTTTTTTTGTTTGTGCTTAGATCCAAGAGATTATTATTTGTCTTACCATTCTCATTTCTAGATATTTTGTTCTCTTTTTTTCTCTAAATTTCGCCTCAGAAAATGTTTTCCTGGAAATGCTTTCTGCCCTTTTAATTCTTATTTTCCCCTCACCACTTCTCTGCCCCTCTCTACAGTCTTTTAATTCTATCTGCTTTATATACTGATCCTTTTAGGATAAGAACATGACCTTATTGAGTGGTTCACAGATTTGAAAATTTAGGCTTATGGGCATACATTTTGGGTGGCAATACTGAGTTATGTAGATTAAAAACGTCTGCCTATCAAACAGCAAAGACGTCTTCTGATCACAAAGCATCCTGCTAATGAGCATGTTCAGGATGAAAAAAAGAATTGTCGTGATTAAAAAAAATAATTTATTACACATTAACAACTATCTACTGTTAAAACAAAAATGCTGAAATCTGGCAAACATATAACTACCAATTTCATCTACAAAAATGCTGACCTATACGAAATTATTTTAATTTAAAACAAATATCTGGTAACCAAATTTTGGTAACATATTTGCTCATCATTCAACTTACAACATCCTCATATTTCTCACTAGAACAGTAAAATTTTTTTATTTTATTTTTAATTAAAGAAGAAAGATTAGGTTAGGTTAGGAAAAAAAGCAGATTGGTTATCTTTAGTAAAGTCAAGGTTATACATTTCAACTACCATAAAGAATTGCAAAACTTCAGTGTGAGTAGGGTTAAAGGGTGGAAATGTGCTGTAACTTGCAGTGGAAATTTCCACTGCATGCTTTATTGGCAGAGGAATGAGCCTTACCCATGGTAAGGGGGGCTGGGAGTGTGGTCTCTTCATAAACACTTTGGAATGCTGTGTCATGATAATTTTCCTTCCCATTTTCTGACCAGTTTTTGGTTTTGGTCCTCCTGAGTTTTCTGGGGTCTCAGTCCACACTGATCCACTGAAACCTGTGGGGCTTTTTCCTGAGGAAAAACTGCAGGATCATATCAGCCTCCTCTGCTGTTTTCTCATATTGACACCTTGCACTCTCTGCAGTATTCTCCAATCTTTGTCACCCTTTCACTCAGCCAATTTTTATTATTGAATGAATAACGCTGGATTTTTTAAAATTCTGTAAAGTAAACACGTAATTATGAGTATGGGGGAAAGTGTAAAGACAAAACCTGTTCTTCTGCCTGTAAAGCAGTAGTTCCTGTGCTTCTAAACTAGTAATTGCTTAGAGGATACAAGAGGGAAGTCAGGAATACTTGGAGAGAAGTTCCTAGAAAGTCAAAAGAAGCTCAGTACTGGAACCCAATGTGTTCAATTTACTTGTCAATTATTTGGAAAAGGCCTTGTATAGAGAAGCAGCAGAGTGTGCAGTGTTGTTATTTTTAACAGTCAAGATTAAAGCTGGCTGCAAAGGAGCTGCAAAAATACTCAATGTTTCTGGGTTGAAAAGGACAAATACAAGATAGGAAAGGGTTAACAGAATAAAAAAAGTCACTGTGTCAATTTAAAAATTAAATTAAATTTTTGCCATAAGTAATAAAATTTCAGTCTATGTGAATAGTGGGTATCAGAACCCTGTGAATTATGATGGAAGGAAAGAAGAAAAATAGATGGTTAAGCTTCTTTATAAATCCATCTTGCTAATGAATCCTGAATTCTGATCACAGTTCCTTTCTCAGTGCCAAATTGAATATGCTGGAAACTGAAAATGTATAAAGAAATGAATGACAGAGAGATGTGGTTTTCACATGAAAAGAATCTGAGCAAAGAAGGTCTTCTCATCTTAAAAAAAGAAATATATCAGAGGTGACTCAAAATCATTATTTGACTGAGAGTAAATAGAAAAGAGAATCACAAATCATAGAATGGTTTGTGTTAGAAGGGACCTTAGTGGATAACCTGGAAGCATTCAAGGCCAGATTGGATGGGGATTTGAGCAACCTGATCTGGATGTGTCTGAAATGTGTCCCTGCCCATATTGGAGTGGTTAGATCTAGATGATCTCCAAAGATCTCTTTCAGCCTGAACAATTCTATTATTCTGTGATCCTGCGACTAGATGAAACTTTAGATCTCATGAGGAACACTTCAATCACGTGGAACAAATATTTAAATATGTACCTTTAAAAAAAAAACCAACAAAATTATTAAAATATTTAGTCTATAGCAAATGGCAGGTGACCAGAAATATAAATTTCTTTGGGTTTGATCTGAGAATCTGAAGAGTGCAGGTGTGTTTATGCCCATCAAATGACTTGGTGGACAATGGGGAGGGATTTACTGTATTTTCAGCTAATGTATGACTTAATGAGCACAGACATCTTCAATTAGATCAGAGTACAGCCTGGCCTTGAATATTTCCAGAGATGGGGCATCCACCACCTTCAGGAAACGTATTCCAGTGTCTCACCACCCTAGCTGTAAAAAGTTCTTCTTTGCATCTAGTCTCAATCTATCCTCTTCTAGTTTAAAGCCATTACCCCTTGTCCTATTGCAACAAACATTGCTAAGAGATCTGTTCCCATCTTTCTTACAGGCCTCTTTAAAAAACTAGAAGGCCCCAACAGGGTGTGCCTGCAGCCTTCCCTTGTTAAGACTGATCAACACCAACTCTTTTAGTCTTTCCTCATAGGAGAGATGCTCTGATCATCTTGGTGCCTTCCTGGGCTGGCTCCAGCAGGTCCCTGTCCCTCCTGTGCAGGGACCCCAGCTCTGGCTGCAGTGCTCCAGGTGGGTCTCACAGAGCAGAGCAGAGGGGCAGAATCCCCTCCCTGCCCTGCTGCCCACGGGGCTCTGGATGCAGCCCAGGACACGTTTGGCTCTCTGGGCTGTGAGTGCCATGGCTGGGGCATGTCCAGCCTCTCACCCACAGCACCCCCAAGTCCTTCTGGGCAGGGCTGGGCTGGGGCTGTTCATGCCCAGCCTGTGCTGATACTGGGGTTGATCTGACCCAGGTGCAGCACCAGAACTTGGCTTTGTTAAACCTCATCAGATTCCCCTGGGCCACTTCTCCAGCTTATCTGGATCCCTCTGGATGGTATCCTGTCTTTCAAGTGACACCTCAGCTTGGTGTCATCTGCAAACTTGCTGAGGGTGCACTCAGTACTTCATCTCTGTCATTAAGGTAAATATTAAATCACTCTGGTCCCAATACAGACCTCTGAGGGACACCACTTGCCAGAGATATCCTTCCTGAGTCATTCACCACTAACCTCTGGATATGACCATGCAATTGATTCCTTGTCCACTGAACAGTCCACCCATCAAATCCATCTCTCTCCAATTTAGAGAGAAGGATGTTGTGGGGGATCATGTAAAAGACTTTACAGAAGTCCAGACAGATGACATTTATAGTCCTTCCCTTGTCTGCTGATGTGGTCATTCCATGGCAGAAGGTCACTGGTTTGGTGAACCTGTGCTGGTTGTCCCAAATCATCTCCTTGTCTTCCAAGTGCCTAAGCACAATCTCTAGAAGACTCTGTTCCAGATCTTCTCAGGCAAAGAGGTGAGGCTGGTATATAATTTCCAGGGGCCCTCCTTTCATCCCTTTTTAAAGATGGGTACAATTTTTCCTCTTTTCCACTCACCTGGAGCTTTACCTTACTGCCATGACTTTTCAAAAGTGGTGGAGAGCACCCTGGGAACTACATCAGTCAACACCCTCAGGACTCTGGGATGCATGTCAGGTCCTGTGGACTCACAAATGTCCAAGTTCTTTAGGAGCCTTGAACCTGATCTTCTCTCACATGGGAAGGGACTTTGCTCTCCGAGTTCCTGGATGGAGCTCCATCCAGCCAAGAGGTGTGGGAAGAGAGGTTGCCAGTGAAGACTTAGGGAAACTGTTGTTGAATATCTCAGCCTTCTTATCTGCTGTTCCCATATGCCAGTTGTTTTCATGGGGGGGTACATTTTCTTTAACCTTTCCTTTGATTCTTTGTGTCCTTTGCAAAGTTCAGGTACAGTCAATTCTTTTCCATCCTGACCCTATCCCTACAAAACTGGGTAATGGCCCCATACTCTTCCCAGGATACTCAACCCCATTTCCATTGCTTCTGCATTTCTTTCTTGCCCTTTAAATAGCCACGTTATTCCCTTTCCCATTTCCATTTCATACTCATGGGGAACAAAAGCTCTGGTGCTCCATGGAGCACACCCTCAAAAATCTGCCAACTCTGTTCCACCCCCCTTGTCTCTGAAGGCAGTTTCCCAAGGGGCACCACAGGCAAAGTGCTTGAACAGCTTGAATTTTGCTTTCTTAAAATTTAGTGTCCAGACTTCACTCTTCTCCTGACTCATGTCCTTCAGGGCTGTGAATTTCAGCAGTGTGTGATCACTGCAGCCCACACTGCCTCCAGTCATGTTCCTGACTAACTCTCTGGGGCTGGAGGCTGGCAGGTCCAGCAAGGCACCCTCTCTGGCAGGGCTAAGAAAATGTTTATTAAATGTTTATCATCTCCCTCTGAACACTAGAGGGCATCAATGAAATTGCCCATCAGAAGAACTGGTTGCCTTCAGGTAAAATTGTTTTTAAATGTAACACAGGCATTTCTTGATGTAAGGTGTTGCGGTAGTCAGTATTTTAAGGAATTCACACGAAAAGAGACAAAATGCAGTGAATCTCGTGAGCAGTGGTGAAGCTCTGCAGCTTTTCACTCAGGAAATGCTTAGGCAAGGGATGCTCAAGCAGAGTGTTGTCTTTCTGTAATCGAGCCTTCCACAAGGACCTGCAGTGGAACCATACTTGAAGAAAAATTCTGAGATGAGGCAAAACTTAGGGATGTCCTAGCATGACAAATACGTGTTTCTGACATTAAACACACAGCACCACGTTTAACAATAACCTGACACCAACATGTAAAACCTGTAAAACGAATCTTTGTAACGAAAGTGGATGAGCAACAGGGCTCAAAGTGCTGCAGGGACTGGGGCCACACCAAAGGCTCGTCTGGCTGGTGGCTGCTCACCCTGCAGAGGGAGCTGGGGCTGGCCGGTGCTGGGCTCAGTGTGGGTCAGCAGAGCCCGAGGACAAACCCCATCCCAGAGCACCGAGCACAGCACAGCCCATGGAGGGGATGCTCCTGCTGGGCTCAGCCTTGGGCAGCCTCACCTTCAGCACTGTGTGAAGTGCTGAGGGAAGTCCTTGAATGCAACCTGAGGAGGGCAATAAGCTGGAGAGAAAGCCTGAAAGGATCGTCCTGAGAGGAGCAGGTGAGGACTTCGGGTTGCCAGGTTGAAGGAAAGGAGGCTGAGGGATGCCCTCGTTGCTCTTTGCATCTTCCCGAGGAAGGGGACAGGGACATGCTGAGCTCTTCTCCTTGTTACCCAGTGACAGAATGCATGGGAATGATTCAGAGCTGTGCCAGGGGTGGTTTAGACAGGACTGTATTCCACACAGCAAATAATTAAATGATGAGACTGTCACAGGTTCTCTGACTATACGCATGATAAATGTAAACTAAAAATAAATTGGGCAAAATAATGGACGAAAAAAAGCCATAAGTAAAAGCTTCTAAACAAAACCTCCACATTTATAAATTCCATTCACAAGCCACATATTGCTTCAGGCTAGAAGGGGCACATCAAAGGAAACACCCATATGTTCTTGTATTGCTTGCAAACTCTTCCCCTGGGCAGCTGCTTTTGGCCATTGGCAAGGACAGGATTCTCAGCTAGATGGGCTTTTGGACTGACCCAGGACAATAGCAAGGTAATTATTTCTGTATACTTTACTATGCACTGTGTGAATTATTCATTCCTCTTTATGGTCATCAAGAATTTTTGTGATTATACAAAGAAAAGTAATGTAAAGTTTCACTACTGTTTCAGCCACTTCCTTCCTTGATTTGTCTTGCTGTTTCGTGAAGTTTTTGTCTTTATGGAATGTAGTGGTCTTCTTTCTGAAGCCATACAGAACTCAAAAACTGTGTTTCACAGGAAAATTTGAATCTGGCCCAAATGCATTGTAACTAATTTTACATCTACCTTTAAAAACTTAATTATGCAAAAATATTCCCAGTAGAGATTTTTGAAACCAAAATTCACCCTGTATCCTTACAGACAGATGAAATAAGCTGTCAAACTTGTCAAATTAATTCTTCCAATTGCCAGAGGTCAGGCCAAGAGTGGCAGATCTTCCAGACACCTTTTTAATGGAAAAAATAACTGCAGGCATAACAATACTTTAAAGCAGCTGGTAGTCTTAGAATAGTGATTCAAGAGAGGATTCGCAGGTTTCAAATCTACTTTGCCACAGAGCTTTCATCTTCCAGCACAATCCTCCCACCTGGGCTGAAGTGAGGTGGGGAGCACAGGCCAAACCATCACTGCTGTTGCAAACTAGAGAGAATTCATTATTCTGCAAAAATGCAGAGAAGCCAAGTCTACAGCTGCATAGTATCCTCTCGACAAAAATCCAGTTTGGTCATAGAAGAAACGTGGACTGTGATAACTGAAGCAATAATTCAGGATGTCAGATAATACTGAGTGGATAAAACTCCAAGTATGTGTTTGAGGGAGTGATGTCATTCCTCTGTGGAATATATTTGTAGGCAGCATTGTTGCACAAAGGTGCCAAATACGTTAAGAGGAGCTATAAATTTCATTTTTAATCAAATCTAGTGGAATGGTGAGAAATTTTTTAAACCAGATTTGTGTCACTAGCAACAACTTATGAAGTTTTGATCGACACACCAGAATACAAGCCAAGCTAAGCAGAAAAACATAGTCTAGTGCTAAAAGAACTGGCTACTTGGATCAAGACAAGCCTAAACTGGATTGAAAAGACAGATACTTTTGACACATATCTTATGTCCTGTATCTAACAAAAGTTTCACAGGTGTGAATTTAAACAACCTCTACTAAATTAAATCCAAATTACTTTCAGTTTCTTTGAAGTGGAAGTATTGAAGCCGCTGATTGCTACTGAAAACAATGTTAAAATGATAAATGAACAACTCACTGAGGATGAAAAGTCTGACCCTTACCTACTCTTAGTATTGTTAAATCAGGGACAGTACTAAGGAAATGCCACCTCACAGTTTAAAGGAAGGCAAAACATTTGAAAACTTACTATAATTGAAGTGGGGTTTAAAAGAAAAAATATACAAAATCCCAACAAAATATGGAATCATGAAGCTGCCATCACTCAATGAACAAATAATCATACTTCTGGGGTTGAAATTAAAGTGATCACAGGTGATAAGGTCATTTTTCATATGTGGTGTCATGTGTCCCTGATGTGACTTGTCTTTCCATATGACTCCCATCCATATGTGAAGAAGGGAATTTAAGACACAGTGCGCCCACAATTTAGCCTGTAAGAAATTGAAAATATGCAGCAATCACACCCAAGACACACAGTCAGACATATAGATAGAAACACACCAAATGATCTCTCTGCTGCAGGCAAATTTCCAAGGAAATTAGCCAGAATATCCCACTTGGAAAGGAGGTAAATCTGCTCAGCCTGATTTCTTTTAATGGGATAAAATAGGGGAGCATATTTCTCTAACGGAATTGGTCACAATCTTAGTTAGCCATATGGCAAGGACCAAATTGTCACAGTGAAGAAATACAGCAGGAGGTGAAGGGAAGCTCCCAAGTGCTGCTTCTCCGTGCTCCTTGGAGCTGCTGCACCCTACGGTGCCACACTGCACTGCTCTGCCAGCTGGGCTGGTTTCTGCTCAGACACAGCAGTTTCCGTCAGATTTCCTAGAATTTGGTAAACTTTTCCTAAAGTTACATGTTAAGCCTTCTGCCTCTACAGAGGTTTCAACCTCTCGTCCTGTCACTTAGGTATTAGTTAGTTTAAAAAAATTCTGGCAGAAATGCAGCAAGAGATAAAAAATATGTTTTATTGGTGAATGCGACTGGTGAATCATAAAAACTTTTCTGAACTGATGACAGGTCAGAAGACAATATTAGATGTCACATATTTCTGATGTCAGAAGAAAAGACACAAAATTATTTTGAAAAGCAACATGTTGATATCAGTTACATTTGCTAAAAGTGTCATTTCAGTGTTCTGGGAATTGAGACAAGAACAAAGAATTTTGTTATGACTTGCTGGTGTCTGGGAACTTCAGACACATTGCTCTTTTCACCTTGATTGTGAGGCATTAAATCCTTCATAATATCGTCCTCTGACCTGAAGTTTTTTGGAAACATCTCCTACTATAATAAATTCAACTAAGATAATGGAAAATACTTGTAAGAAAAGATGAAGCTAACAATCAGAAAAAAAAAAAAAAGGAATTCCTCTTCGAAACAAAAATTTAAATTATTTTTAAAAAGCAATTCTTAATAGATGTGCAGTTAAAGATTCTAGTTCATGCTGACCTGTTTATCAAAAGGCCAGAACCAACAGCATATCTAAGGCTAGGACATATTAGAAACGCTATACTACTTGTGGTAATGAGAAAGACTAATACCCACTGGATATATTTGAAGATAACAACTACAACTACTTTGGATAAGACTTTTTGAATCTTCTAGAGAATTAAACTCAGTTATTACAAAAATCCTGTTAAAACTTATACCTCAGACTCACCAGTTTTTAAAAGTATGCAAGTACCTATCTGATTTACCAGAAACAATTGCAAAAGGTGCTTAGATCCCTTAGAATCTGACTGTGTCTTCACCATGGTGATTATTCAAGGTTTGTTTCAGTAGCACTGATGTTCTTAACTTTTGATATGATCACACATCTTCCAATTACATGTTTTACGTATTTCTAGAAGAGAATGACAGTTGAATAGTGTGGTCTTTTAGTCAAATTAATGTATGCTGTGGCTACAGCAATCCCTTATAGGTTTGCATACTTTGCATATTTCCTGTTCACTAAACTGGGTGTCTTGGTAATGACAAGGAAGTAGTGGGTGGTGTTTATTTCCATTTCAGTAAGGCTTTTGACACAGTCTCTTGAGACATCCTTATAGACAAACTGATGAAGTACAGACCAGGTAAGCAGACAGAGAGGTGGCTGGAAAGCTGGCTGGACTTCAGTCTCAAAATAGTGTCTTAAGTGGCATAAATCCAACTGGCAGCCAGTCACTTGACTTTAGGGTCAGGACTGGCATCAACACTGGAGGGAATCCACTGAGACAATTGAGTGATTGGACTGTCTGAATGCAAGGAGGTGCTGAGAGAGCGGGGACTGTTCAGCCTGGAGAGGAGAAAGCTCAGGGGGTTGTTATCAGTGTGTACAAATACCAGGGGCATGGGGCTGCCAGCCTAAAGAAGATGGAGCCAGATCTGCTCAGTTGGTGCCCAGTGACTGACATACAGGAAACACTATTTAAACAGCAGAAACTTTTTTTTTTTTTTTTTAATGCATAAGTGATTGAACACAAAACCAGGTTGACCAGAGAAGTTATAGGGTCTCCATCCATGGCTATATTCAAAACATCAAGGGACCAGTCCTGGGTTGCCTGCCCTCACTGACCCTGCTCTGACCAACCAGGTTGGACTGGGCATTCTCTGGAGGTCCCTCCCAACCACCACTCTTCAACAGTTCTACCATTTAATTCACCCCTCTAAACTGGGACCCTCCTATCTTGTGTGTTAATAGAGCACAACATGACAATCTAAAAAGAATTCCAAAGACTGAGCCAATGACATCTGAATTGATCTAGAGGCTTTCTCTTGTGGTTTCCTAGTGGGACACTTGGAAAAGAAGGGTTTTCTTCTTCTTCTGATATGCTGGTTTTCACAGGCTGAAGAATTATTACCACCTGCAAAATATTAACTGAATAAACAACACCAAATAATTTAAAACATCTGCCTTTTGTGAGCAAGTTTAAAAAAACAAACTAAAGGCTTTGTAATAAAAATGCTGTCTAACAATATAATCTTGAAGCAGTCTGACAAGTTGCCCAGTTCTTTAGTGTCTGGTGCCTTTAAAAACTACTCCCTGTTGTGCAGTTCTTTGCTGAAGTTCCTGAAGTCTGTTTTGTCTCGCCAGTGTTTCTCTCCTTGCTCCTAGTTCAAAGACACACCATGCAAAGCACAGCACTTTTATGACATTAGTGATTAATATTGTTTATTATTTTATCTTGCCCTGAGCGAGCCAGATATTTCTCAGGAAGTGTATCCCAGAAACACATGGGCCTGCCTTTATTGCACTGATAGGCCTCATGTCCAATATGGCCCATTTCCTTTTTGCTCTGTTGGGTAGCACAGAAAGAGCATTAAAACACTTCCTTTATCACATAGAAAACTCAGGATCAGCACAGCTTTCTCCCATAAGGAATTGCCATCTGCACAGAGAGCTACAGAGGGAGCAATATAACAAACAGCGATTTTGCCCCTTCCCTGGGGTGGAACAATAAAAGGGGTCAAAAAGTCCATTCATTCCTTCCCCTCTTGCCCCTGTGTGTGGCAAGTTCAGAGCACCAGAATTATTTGTAACCTGGGCATTGCCCTGAATTCTCACTTTGTTCGAGGTTTCAGTCTCACTTTGAGGTTGTGCTTAACTGCCACTGATATATTTTTTCTTCCAAGATGCTGAGATCACTTTTCACTTGCAAAGAAAACTCTGCAAGCTTTATTTTCACATTTCTATTTCAGCTCTTCTGCCTTGGACACATGGTATGTTCTTCTGCTCACATGTATGAAGTAGAAAACATTTTTCTAGTTGTTTTTTTATTCCTTGTACAATCTTCGAGGCAGTTATTCACTGACACTATGTTCTTATTCTCTAAAAAATACAAGCCACTGTCCTCTTTCCCCATTTAAAAGACTTTTTGGCCCACAACCCCATGTACTATTTCCCATTTTCACTGAGACATCAACTTCTGGTTTCCATCAACTACCTCCTCCTGATATATCCTGATTGCTTATAAACAGCACTCTCAGTGACTCTTCAGTAGACTGCCAATAAGGGGATGATAATTCAGTTTGTGGTTTGCTCATCATACAGACCAATGGTATCTTAACATCCCTTGGGCTTAGCTGATGATAGCTAATGTCACTTGTTTTCTACTTTTTGACTTGAAAAAAATCATTCTGTGAACTTCTGGCCCATGAATCAGATTTATTTGCATTAAAGTAATGATGTTATTATTCTGTGGGGAAATGTGAATAACAATAGTAACAATAGTAATTGGGTAAGAATAGTAATTATGACGATTATTATTAACAATATCAATATGTTCATTTAAGCTTTTTATCCTGCTGTAGTGCAAAAACTGACAATATTGTCTAGCAATAAAATTTAAATACATCCTTTCAGTAATAAACAAATGGGATCTGCTCTGCCCCTATAAACCATTGGGAAATTCTGGCTTTCCCCAGAAGGTGGTGCTTATGTGCCACTAAATGAAAACCATGATGCAGTCCTGCAACTTCAGGCAAGTTTCTCACTTGATAGAGCATAAAATAAACAATCGTTCCTGACTTCACTGCTTCATTTGAAAAGACTGACCGAATTGTCAAGATAAAAACTGGTATCTTTCTTCCACAGAAATTACTTTTCCAAGTTTTCTGAAACGTGTTCTCATCTCATTTTACATGCACTGGAAGTAACATAAGTTTTTACTGGTGGTGAGTATTAGTCCATGTCCAAAACAATGAGAAATCATTTATATTTTTTTTTATTTACAAGACAAAAACATGTAAGTCTTTTAAGTATTGATTATTTAATTTTGTACTAACATATTCCTGGCAAGAACCTGCAGTTTTGATAGTTTTTGCAGATTTTTACTGTCTTGCTGCAATTTCTTTATTGGTTTTTCTGCTTCAGATTATGAAGATGTTTTTTAAAACCAGAAAGTGAAGATAAAAATATATTAACAAAAATAAGCTCTAAAGGGTTTCTTTGGAATTAAAATGAGAAGTACCTGGGTGTTAAAAGAATTTATGAACTCACTAATTTTTTTAAAAACAATATTTTCATTTATGCAATATTTTTCACTCAACAGGAACACAGGAATTATTTTAGAGGCTTTGGTATATAACATCTAGAATTTCATAAGTTCTATTTCAAAAACTAGTTTGGAGAGGTGAGGATTGTATCCTCTATTTCTGTTATTAGCTGTTTGTAAGTACTTGAAAACTTGTCCCAGTCTGAAACTCAGCTTAGGCTACACAGACGTTTTACTCACTGGTTTCTCACAGGGACTGAAGGCACAGGGGACCAGGAGCTGCTCTTGTGTTACTTCTGTAGAGTACCTCCACAGAGTCAGTGCTGACCCAGAGCACAGCATCTCCCCAGAAATACAAACTATTCTGATACCTAAAATTTTGAAGTGCTGAAGTCACCAAAGCTTTTCCTGGTTGTGTGATCTGGGTTTTGCTAATAAATATGTGGCCTTCATTGCAGGTCTGTGTCTTGCTCAGGTTCCCTATTGGATAAAGCCATTTAGATGAATTTATAGGCTGGTTGGTAACTGTGTTGAGTCAGGCAGATACCTGACTGGAGCATCTTGGTAGGGTTGTTCTGCCTGTGCTCTTAGCTCTATGCTATGACAATTCTTTTGTGAACCTGAAATAATCCAATGGTTAAAAAAATAAACAACAACAACAACAAAACAAAAAACCCAAAATCAAAAGGAAAACAAAACAAAACAAAAACCAAATCAGAATTGCACTCAAAGGAAAACAGCTGGTTAATTTCAGTAAACAAATTTGGATGTTCATTACACTATCTGCTTTCTTGACAGAGCCTTGTCAACTTCATACCATTATGTATTCACACTACTGAGTTAAAGTTAGCCAAAATTCATGGCCCTGGTGGGTTATCTCCATTAGAATCAAGAATGGGGAATCTGAGTCAGGCATCTCCAGACTTCCAAAAAAAACCCCAGACTGATTTTCTGTTCTCTTGCAGATACTGTAACCAGCTGTAGGCAGATTCTTAACTTAAAAACTACCCAATCCATTACCCTGACAAGTATCATCTTCAAAAACCTCAAGCTCTCTTCTCAGATTCAAATATCCAATTATTTTGCTTCCCTTCTATGACTTTTTGAAAGTTTTACCATTGAAGGTTACTTTGACTTGCTGCTGAAGGTGACAGACAGAAACACTAAGCCCTGCCCTAGGGCAAAGGGAAAGCAGATGTCATCCCTGTTTTGTCCTTTACCAGAAAAAATAAGATAAGGAAAATGTCATCAAACACCTCATATGTCCTTTCATAATCTATGGCAGGGGAGCAGAAAACAACAATCAGCACTGTTCTGCTTCTTACCCCCACTGCTTTTTGACCAGCTGAGTAGGCATTGATCCTTATTTGCTGTACATATATGAGAAATTAAAGGAGTTATTTTCAAATCTGGCTAGATAGGAGGTTGAAGAACAAAAGGAATATGCTGAGGAAGGAATTGCATTTAGCAGAGCTGTCCTCAGTTTTTGTTTGTTTCCTGTAACTATCTCATTTGGTAGAGCTTAAATGACTTAAAGCTTGAATTAAATCTATCTGGACTTTACTCCTTCCTTTTTAGAAGGTTCTTTTCTCTCTCTCTCTTACCTCTTCTCTGTGGAGCTCAGAAACGTGGTGTCTTGCACAGTTGCAGCTGCAAAGTGTTTTTGCTCTCCTCAGATGAAGAATATGAGGCTCCCTACAGAAGTACTCAGTCAACATCTGCTCCAAACTTTTCTGCTCAATTTTATGAAAAAAAAAAAGGCTCTGATGAGATCTCTTTATATAAGTCCTTGTGGCCCAAGGATTCCCTTCTGCTTTGGTTCTCTTGAACCTCACACATTATGAATTTCAGTTGAGCCTTGTCCTATAAAGCAGACATTCCTGGTATTTTTTTCTCATTTTTCAGAGCTATGTTAAGGGTTGGGCTGAAATCATCACCTCAGCATGTTTTGGTCAAACAGTTTTACTCAACCAGTGCATGCAGGAGACCAGGCTTCACTCAGCCCAGCACTCACTGAATCACTTCCTATTCCAAGGAGTCAGTCCAGTATCCCTGACAGGGATGTCACTCTGCCTCTCATCCCCCTTCAATAACCTTCAAACTCCTTCAATAACTGCACTGTAGGTATTTCTTTCCCAGTTTCCCATGAAGTGTGGCCTATGTGGTCACTGCCCTCACAGCTGCTTAGTCTATCAACAACAGGATTGAAGCATTTGTTCCTCTTTAAAAACTTTAGCTGGCAGAAATACAGTTTTTATTCCAAGTTTCTAAGAGGAACTTCTGCTGAGCACACCTCAGCCAGCCAAACTCTGTCCTGGAGGTTGGTGTAAGGCACTGCAGGACAGTTTCTGCAGAATTGTTCCACACAAGAAGAGCACAGACATGTCTACACTGGATGTGGAGTTACTCAGCCCACACAGAGCTGAGGCTTGCTGCCTTATATGTGGAGGCAAACCGGGGTCTTTTCTAAAGAAAAGGCTGAACCACAGATCTTGATTTTCACAAGAGTACGCACAGGCTGCTCACCAAACCCAAAATCACAACCTTGCCCTTAAAAAAAATGCAGTATTTTACAAAGTAAGGACTTTTCTATCCCCTCATTAGAAAAACTGGATTAAAGCACTTTTTTTTTTTTTATCCTGTGAAGTTTTTGCAGGATTATTTCATCAGTACTCACAAGAGGTTTGATAGTTCTAAACATCCATGCAGTAGTAGCATGAAGTCTAGAGGACTATCCTATGCTGAACAATTGTTTGTCAAACAGCCACTTTGAATGTTTGAATGGTGTTCCTATATTTTTGACTGACTTTTAATATCTAGTAACATTATTTTTGTCCAGTACTCTTAAATTTCCTTTTCATCTTTAAGCACTCCACATATATTAACACAATCCTTGTGATTAAGCACTTCACTACTTATTATTGTCATAGAACAAGTTGAAGAGTTACTGCTACAATACTAAGTTCATGTTTTAAAGAAATCATCACCAACTTCAGCAACATGCATGTCAAACACTTGATCCTAGTGCAGTGGAAATTTACAGTATACCGAGAAGAAATTTGATCAGGCATTTTTCCTGCATGTAAACTAATAAAAGAGTTTTTGAGAAGAGGTTGTCATAGGAAATGAATCTCTAAGAAAAAGATCAAGACTTAAGGAACCCTGGTGACATGCATCATGTCATGTATATTCAAAGGTTTCTTTTAAAAGTTACTGTTTTGTGTGCATCATCTTGTACAAAATACTTACTATTTAAAAGCACTGCATATTGAAGAAATAGATCAATTCTCTCACCTAATACATGTGGTGTTTTCTTCAGAGGTAAGAAAGATGAATGTGGAATTAAAAGAGAGGACGATTGGTTAACCAGGATAGACACAATCAAAAGTTTTCCTGAAGTAATAACTTGAGTTCAGACAAAATGGATTAACTTTTTAAACACAGATGGATTGATGCAGAAGACTTCTTTGAGGAGGAAAGGATTTTCAGAGAATTCACATGCTTGAGGAGAAAATGAAACAAGGCTAATTCAAAAAAAAGTTTGAAAGCTGAGAAAAAAACCCCTGCCTATTCTAATAACATTAAGTGCTCAGTGGGAATGTCAATTTTCTTTTGGTTATAAAACTTGGATTAGACTGGAAAATGAAGTGCTTGAATTTTAAGGACTGAGTCAATCCTTGAATACTCTCTGCAATTATGGTCTCCCTGTAATTCTTTCTTGAACTTTATCCTGAGTAATCTTCACATTCATGCTCTGCATTCTAAATCATTAAGGGTTTTTTTCTATGTTGTTTTGCATGGATCAAGGACCAGCTCCAATAGAGCAACTCCAGCACTCTAAATCAGTAGTTTTCAAACTATTGTTTGCAGTCATCCATGGAGAGCTGGCTTGTCACACGGTGCTGGCTGTAACCTTGTAAACAGAAATAAAAGACACTACAAAGATGTGTTAAAAACTTAGCCATACATGGACTCAGCAGATAAAGTTGAAGGGACCATGCAGTACTGTAAGAGCATGGGAAGGGTTCTTGGATAAATCTGAATGTGATTTTTGTGTACTTCTAAAGCTTCAGAAACCAGGCCTACTCACCACAGAGAAATCTGTAATGAGAATAGCAGTGAAGAGTGGTGAAACCAAGGAGAGGAAGGCAAAATAAAAACAATAAACTTCAGGAAGGTAGATTCCTGTAAGCTCAGGGAGACATTAGTTAAGAATTTATGGCAGGCAAGTTCATGGGGAAAAGGATTTAAAGAGACTTGGCAATTCCTCAAAGAGATGGTATTGAGGCACAAGTACAAACTGGCCCAATGCAGAGGAAGGATGGAAAGCTCAGAAAGAGACCAGCCTGGCTAAGTCATGAGCTTGTTATTAGCCCCAAACACAGGAAGAGAGCACAGAGAAAGTGGAAATTAGGTTAGACTGCTGGGGACAAGTATTTTTCAGTAGACACAAAACTCAGGCCAAGGCACAAAGAGCTGTAATTAGCAAGGAAGACAAAGAGGAAGAAGAAAGAAGTATATAAGTAATAATTACATTAGTAACAATAAGAAAAGCAAGAATAGTTCAGCAAGAATAATACAACAAGAATAACGGGAGAGAGGCAAAGTTTCAGGGCTTCAGAAACCACTAAACAGATCACTTGAGAGCATGTAGCCAACACACTTCATTGAGTGCTAAAATACAAACTGAATTTATAGAGGAAGAGCAAGCTAGGCAATTTTTAAATATGCTTCATGTGAAAACAACTCAAAGTAACTTTCATGTCTGTTTGACCCACCATCAAAATTCATTCAGCAAAATGCCTCATACAATCTCAGGGCATAAGCAGTCCTCTCAGTACTTGTTAAAGAAAACAGAGATAAGCCTACACAGAGGGAAAATACAATGCGTAACTTTGTTTGGAGAGATGGAAAGAGGGATGAAGTGTTCAATGACTGAGAAAATCCCACTAACAATGACTCTTATGGGTCCCCTGCAACTCAAGATATTCTATCATTCTATAAAATCGTACCAAGATTTTTCTAGAAAGTAACAGGGCTTGCAGCTGAGGATGCAGCAGATAATCCAATGTGTTCTATAGTGTTTCCAGACACTATAGAAGCTTTCAACAACTGTCCCATAAGACATCCTCAACAGCTTACAGAAGTTTGATGCTCTTAACATAGAAAGGGTGCACAATTTGTGGAAATCCATACTCATAGTGGCTTTATTTAGATTAAGCTGTCAAAATTGCAGTACTGAGTGATGCCATGACCTGAATGAAGCTCATGCATAAAAGTGCTATAGAAAGCAGGGGTAATCTACCTATAACTAACTATACAAATACCATAGACAGAACAGCTGGCTAAGGAGGACCTAGGGGTAAATCACATGCTGCCAAGGCAGGCTTGCTCTTACCAAAGAAGCAAAGACTCAGACTGGGTTATATAAACAGAATGTATACCACAGAACAAGTGGTGCAATCTGTCTAGTCAGATCAGCCCTGATAAAACCACAGGGTGTGCAGGATAAGGCAACCAGTGTGAGGCACTGCCCCTCAAGAGAGACTTAGATCCACTCTAATGGAAACTCTAATGGAACCACAGGATTTTCAGACATCTTAAAAACACAACCTAGATAGACTATGAATAAAAAACAAGCATAATAGTCAAAAACATAAGAAGAAAGAGATTGGTTTTTTCTGTACCTGCATGTGATTGCTATCTGATAGAATGATTTTTTTATGTACCTATTCACTAAAATTCCCAAATCTTAGGCACAATCCTATGGTTCCAATCAGTAATTTTAAAAAACATTGGGGAAGAGAAATTGTTTTTAAACTTTCATTACTCTAATATTGTATATCATGCTATATACCACTCACACCTTCATAATCAACTCCAGCACAAACAAAATGTAGTATACATATACAGTGTTCCCAAATTGTCTTTAAGTAATGCTTCTTCATTTTCCTTTTAAGGCAGCACATCACCCAAAACAAAACATGTTCTTTCTAGCTTCCTTTTCTTTATATCCCTTTCTCCTATGCAATAATGACCAAAAAATTCCAGCTAGATAGCTTAAATAACCTCTCTCTAGCACCCACAGAAAACTCTCGTGAAATATCCCTGAAAAAAAAATAAGAGTTCTGCTTTCCTGATGACTGCCCAAGATCTGATTTCACATTTAAGCCTGAGCAACTAAAACAGAAGTGAAAAATGGGGAAAATTTGTGATACTAAAACAGCTCCAACAAAACAGCTAGCCCAGTAGATCACCTGTGCAATGCAGAACACATCTTCAGTTTGAAAACCCTTTTGTATCTCAGAGTGCAAATCACACTGCATCTCTTGTTAGGAATAATTCTTAGTGTCAGCTACTGTTTTCCCCACAAGGAAATGAGAGAAATCTGTATCATGACAGCTGAATTACTTTGATTTACTAAACTGCTGGGCTGACAGTGACACAGGCATTGGTTGATACATTATGCACTGGATGAATGGAAAGAATTAGTGAAAAGAAACATATTAATTACTGCTTTGAAATTCTATGGTCAGAATATTTCATGAAGTCAGCAAAGAAATTAGTACAGAAATAAAACTGTTTTGCCCACTCAGACTAAATTCATTCCTCTTTAAAATGCCAATCCTAGAAACTGAGATGGATTTGCAAACTGTTTAGATGAAATTTTTATTTTTTAAACTGTCCTTCATTTATTGTCCTGGTAAGAAACCAAGTTGTCAGATATCCACTGTTCCCACATTTTGAAGCTTGGTTACAAAACATCCAATCAGGTGCTATGGAAGAATTTTGAGATTCCAAATACTATATAAACTGCGACTCTTTCTGCTGTCACCAGCAGACAGTAAAAATTTATTTTCTCACATCATGTAGGTGCAAGAGCACATATAAGGGCAGACACATGATGGCAATTCTGCAGGTACAAGACCATGATAGAGCTCTCTTTTTTTCCTTGAGAGCATTTTCTGTATTCTGTAGGGCAAGAGGCTTTAAGTACTTAGAAAAAATACCTAAACAACAATCCAATTGGTTAGATGGTTTTGTATTTAGGAAACAGCCATAAAAACTTCACTGATGTTGGAAAATAAGATTTCATAAAGTTTTAATAGAAATGGGAGTTAAATTTATTAGTAACAAATATGCAATATACAGCTGCAGGCACAGATGTATATACACAGCCGGTCATGACTGGCAAAAATATTATAAAAAGTTTGTGCCATTCTAGCAGTTACAATACTATTAAAATAAGCAAAGGTGTAATTTGCAATTTTAAAAAAAGTGAAACATTTGTAACATAAATTTGTGCTGTAGGTAACATCCAGACAACTTGATTTTAGTGGTGACACTTAAATTCTTTTGGATAGAGTATAATGATTTTTTTTTTCAGTTTGGACCAGTGAGACTTTTATCATGCACCAATTCGCACAATGCAGTGTTCACTTTTTTTTTTTGTGAGGGATTGTACTGTCTTTTCTTCTTCATTTCAAAGTGCTTCCTTTCTCAGGGTACTGCTCTCTCTTTCATGGTGAGCCACTCGGAAGTCCCTAGCAATGCTGCATCTTGCAAATAACTGAGGGCTTATGCCTTCTCCTTTATTTTGGTGGTCTCTAATTTGGGTGGTCTCTAATTTGCATTTGGTTTAAATGTGAAGGCAGTTACTGTATGCTCAACCAATTTTTTTAAGGACACATTTATTAATTGCCTAAGAAAGGGTAAAATACATATCTGCAATCAAGCAGGTCCTGATAAAAAGATCATGTTCTGTTTCAGACATGAGAACAAGCAGTAGCTATTTCTAGTCAACAGCAATTGAAGAGAATAGCAGGGCTCATTTGAAGTTTAATTCAGGAGGATCACAGTAGCAGCACTAGTTCCAGTGTGCTGGTCATGTTTCTGTCCTCAGACTGACCCTGCAGGCTCCTGTTCCCCATCTCAACATCAACACAGGCAGTCCCCAGAGGATGGACATTCCCCAACCCACCTTCAGGAGGTTAGAAGGATTAAATAATAGATGTAAGATTTATTTACAGGTAACTGGGATGCTGCAGTGTTACATTTCTATGCCACATGGTTCAAAAGGTCTTGGAAAACAGCAGACGATAAGGCTGGCAATGAAAGGAGGCAGTTTAAGCAATTTGTCTATAAAGGAAGGAAATAGTTTTTTTGAGGGTGGATCACAGTTGCTGTGAAATCAATTGATTCAGTGAGACCAGCTATTCACTCAGGTAAGGTAGCTTTAGTTGTTTGTAAAGATAACTCTAGTATGCATTTACTGATTGAATAAGTACAATTGAAGCTCATAATTTATTATTTAGAATTTTTTCCATGTTTTGGTGAATGAACACATGTGCCACTCCTTTAGACCACAGGTCTTAATTTACGCACTGGACACACTTCTGATGAAAAAACCCACTTTGTTTATCAATAAAATACATCAAGTGTGAGATGAAAAGAACTGAGTGACAGTACAGGTAACCTTTGCCTGCTCTTTCCATTCTCTTGGGTTTCATTTAGGACCATTGCTGCAGGAGAGTTTGACAGACAATTTTGGTATGGCATTATCCTAGTTTGAAGGACAGGTGTCTGCCAAGAAAGGCAGAAATTTTCCTTTGAAGCAGAGACCCGAATTCCACTCCCCACCAAATATTATAAACGTTTGAATCAAGGACTCTGAGGCAGAGATAAGGGGGTAGGAATAACAGCTCTTTTACTAATATATCTAACTGTACCAGCAGAAACAACAGCAGTTGTTAAAATTACTAACAAAACAGAACAGATTACTCGGTTCCAGTCCTTTCTTTAGCTGTGAGCACGCTCTCTCTCGGCGGGAGCGGAGGCGGGAAGGGGCGGCCGCGGCCGCGCCGGTCTCAGGGGGAGCGGCTGGAGCGGGCAGCTCCTCGCTCACCGTTGGTGTCCGGGTGATTCGCTGTGTCCGCAGAGGCTGGAGGCTGCAGCGGGGCAGATGCAGGGCAGGTGATGGCAGAGGGTCTGGCTCTCCTGCCTTTGGCCGCGTGGCTCCAAGACCGGGGGATCCTCCTCCCAGCTCGCCAGAAACACGAGTCCCCTCTGGAAGCACGAGAGCCCCTCTCCAAGCCGATCCCACCCACCCCTTTTGTCCAGAGCCAGCAAAGATCCGGGGTGTAACCGGCAGCTCCGTTGGCATGACAATGGGAAAAATTCTTTAAATTGACACAGTAATAGGAAAACACTCAACCCCCAACATTATCCACCCCGATTTTTTTCCATGCCAACATGCTACAGCAAAGTAGATCTTTTATATCATATACATACATGCAGTTACAGGCACAGTATCATAGATAGCTTACCCTAGAACAAGGTCTCCTTGGGGTATGCATCGGGTCTGTCCATTCTTTTGCATCACCCACCAAGTGAAACCTGGTCCTTGAGCGAAAACCACCCCATGAACAGGATTGTCTTTGCTGGAGGGAGAGTTCACCCAAACAGTTTTTCCTAACATGCCTCTCAGGTGTACCACTGGGACCTTATCTCCATCTGGTATTCCCAAGGGCTCAGATTGGGCAGGGCCTGCTCGGTTAGTGGAACCTTGGGTATTCACTAACCATGTGGCCTTTGGTAGATTGATCTCCCAGTTTTTGAAAGTCCCCCCACCGAGTGCCTTTAAGGTGGTTTTAAGCAGGCCATTGCACCGTTTGACTTTCCCAGCTGCTGGTGCATGGTAGGGAATATGATACACCCACTCAATGCCATGTTCTCTAGCCCAGGTGCTTATAAGGCTATTTTTGAAATGAGTCCCATTGTCTGATTCAATTCTCTCAGGGGTACCATGCCTCCAGAGGACTTGTTTTTCCAGGCCCAGGATGGTGTTCCGAGCAGTGGCATGAGGCACAGGGTAGGTCTCCAACCACCCGGTGGTGGCTTCCACCATGGTCAGCACATAGCGCTTGCCTTGGCGGGTCTGAGGCAGTGTGATGTAGTCAATCTGCCAGGCCTCTCCGTACTTGTACTTGGACCACTGCCCCCCATACCACAGGGGCTTTACCCGCTTGGCTTGCTTGATGGCAGCGCAGGTGTCACAGTCGTGGATAACCTGGGAGATGCTGTCCATGGTTAGATCCACCCCTCGGTCTCGTGCCCACTTTTAGGTGGCATCTCTGCCCTGATGACCTGAGGCATCATGGGCCCATCGAGCTAGGAACAATTCTCCCTTGTGTTCCCAATCTAAGTCTATCTTTGAGACCTCTATCTGTGCAGCCTGATCTACCTGCTCGTTATGCCGGTGTTCTTCATTAGCCCGACTCTTGGGAACATGGGCATCCACATGACGGACTTTCACGGGTAGCTTCTCTACCCGAGTGGCAATGTCTTTCCACTCATCAGCAGCCCAGATTGGTTTTCCTCTACGTTGCCAGTCAGCCTTTTTCCACCTCTCCAGCCACCCCCACAGAGCATTGGCTACCATCCAGGAGTCAGTGTAAAGGTAGAGCTTTGGCCATTTCTCTCTCTCAGCAATGTCCAAGGCCAGCTGAACAGCTTTGAGCTCAGCAAGTTGACTTGATCCACCTTCTCCTTCAGTAGCTTGTGCAACCTGTCGTGTGAGGCTCCATACGGCTGCTTTCCACTTCCGGTTCATCTCCACAATGCGACAGGAACCGTCGGTGAAAAGGGCGTAGCATTTTTCATCTGCTGGCAGTTGGTTGTATGGTGGGGCTTCTTCAGCTCGGGTCACTTGTTTCTGCTCCTCTTCGTCAGCGAGACCAAAATCTTCACCTTCTGGCCAGTTTGTAATTATCTCCAAAATCCCAGGGCGATTCAGGTTGCCAATATGGGCGCGCTGCGTGATGAGGGCAATCCACTTGCTCCATGTGGCGTCGGTGGCGTGGTGGGTAGAGGGAACCTTTCCTTTGAACATCCACCCCAGCACTGGCAGTCGGGGTGCCAGGAGAAGCTGTGCTTCCGTGCCAATCACCTCTGAGGCAGCTTGAACTCCTTCATAGGCAGCCAGGATTTCCTTCTCTGTGGGAGTGTAATTGGCTTCAGATCCTTTGTAACTTCTGCTCCAGAATCCCAGGGGTCGGCCTCGGGTCTCACCAGGCACCTTCTGCCACAGGCTCCAGGACAGACCATGGTTCCCGGCTGCAGAGTAGAGCACATTCTTTACCTCTGGTCCCGTCCTGACTGGGCCAAGGGCCACTGCATGAGCGATCTCCTGCTTGATCTGAGCGAAGGCTTGCTGCTGCTCAGGGCCCCAGTGGAAATCGTTCTTGCAGGTCACCAGGTAGAGAGGGCTCACAATCTGGCTGTACTCAGGGATGTGCATTCTCCAAAAGCCTATGGCACCTAGGAAAGCTTGTGTTTCCTTCTTGCTTGTTGGTGGAGACATTGCAGTGATCTTATTGATGACCTCAGAGGGGATCTGGTGCCGTCCATCTTGCCACTTCACTCCCAGGAACGGGATCTCTTGGGCAGGTCTTTTGACTTTGCTCTTTTTAATGGCAAAACCGGCTCCCAGCAAAATCTGGATGATCTTCTCTCCCTTCTCAAATACCTCCACTGCCGTGTTCCCCCACACAATGATGTCATCGATGTACTGCAAATGTTCTGGAGCCTCACCCTTTCCCAGTGCAGCCTGGATCAGTCCGTGGCAGATGGTGGGACTGTGTTTCCACCCCTGGGGCAGTCGGTTCCAGGTGTACTGCACGCCCCTCCAGGTGAAAGCAAACTGAGGCCTGCACTCTGCTGCCAAAGGAATGGAGAAAAACGCATTGGCAATGTCAATGGTGGCATACCACCTTGCTGCCTTGGACTCCAGCTCGTACTGCAGCTCCAGCATGTCCGGCACGGCAGCGCTCAGCGGTGGAGTCACTTCATTCAAGGCACGATAGTCCACAGTCAGTCTCCATTCTCCATCAGATTTGCACACAGGCCAGATGGGGCTGTTGAAGGGTGAGTGGGTTTTGCTCACCACCCCTTGGCTCTCCAGCTCACGGATCATCTTGTGGATGGGGATCACAGCATCTCGATTAGTCCGATACTGCCGGCGGTGCACTGTCATGGTGGCAATTGGTACCTGTTGCTCTGTTACTTTCAGGAGCCCCACTGCAGATGGGTTTTCTGATAGTCCAGGCAAAGTGTTCAACTGCTTAATGCTCTCTGTTGCTACAGCAGCTATTCCAAAAGCCCACCTGAACCCCTTTGGGTCTTTGTAGTAGCCATTCCTGAGGAAGTCTATGCCTAGAATACGTGGTGCCCCTGGGCCAGTTACAATAGGATGTTTCTGCCACCCCTTCCCTGTCAGGCTAATCTCAGCTTCCAGCAAAGTGTATTCCTGTGATCCCCCTGTCACCCCAACAATGGAAACAGGTACCTTCCCCACATGTTCTGATGGTATCAGGGTGCACTGTGAACCAGTATCAACTAGTACTCTATGTTCCTGTGGCTTTGATGTGCCAGGCCATCGCACCCACACTGTCCAATACTCTCTGTCATCCCATGCCTCTCCCTGGCTAGAGGCAGGGCCCCTCTAGCCCTGGTTATTATTTCTTTCCTGGGCATACATAGTGGAGGTTCCTTCCAGGGGATCTGACAGATCATCCTCCCTTCTGTGATACTCTGCACCTTTACCATGGGAGGTTGAGGCTACCTTCATCTTAGCACGGTTCCCTCGGTTAGCATTTCCCTCCCTGAGCTGACGCACCCATGCTGCCAGGACAGAAGTGGGTTTCCCATCCCATTTTCCCATGTCTTCTCCATGGTCTCACAGGAAAAACCACAGGTCAGCTCATGGGGTATACCCTCTCTCCCTAGCTGGGGGGCATTGGGTTCTAGATTTGGGGCCTATGACTCGCACTGGTGCTGCACTGATCTTTCTTATCTCCTCCCTTATCTCCTCCCTCATCTCCTCCCTCATCTCCTCCATCCTGTTTTGGACCTCTTGGAGGTCCCTGGCCACGGCAGAGACATTGGCCTGCATTGGGCCATTCATCATACTCTCAAAATTTCTGAGTCTGTTGGCAACAGAACCCACTGTCTCTTGGTGGTCATCAGCGTTGATCATTGCAATGAAGGTGGTATACTGAGATGGCCCCAGGTTTGCCAGGTTCCACAGCATCTGCCCTGTGCACCTGACCTTGTCAGGGTCATTGTCATGCTGTCCATCCCTCCCAAAGAGTACCTCTAATACTGCCACTTCTCTCAGCTGCTGCATCCCTTCCTCAAGAGTTTTCCAGCGCATTCTATGGTGGTACTCCTGCATTCTCTCTTTGTGGACAAACTTTTCCCTCACACTCATTAAAAGCCAGTCCCAGAGGGAAAGGAGGCCTTGCTCCCTTACAAATATCTGGTCCACAACTGAATCCTGGGCCAAGGATCCCAAATTCCTGGCCTCAGTTCCATCCAGTTGCACACCTGTTCCCGTAAGGTCCAGACCCAGAGTAACCAAGTTGTAAAAGGCTCACGGCCTCGCCGTGCAATGTCTTTACGCAGGTTACGGAGACTGTCATATGAGAGGGACTCTGTGACAATCTCAATCTCTGGCTCCCTTGCTGGTTGTGAGGATCCTCCTGGCTGATCCCCATTATCTCGGTGCCTCGTTTTAATCTTAGATTTTCTAGTTTCCACAGGGGCAACTGCTGCTGGCTGTGGCTGCCCCTGTGATCCGGCTGGAGCCTGGACAGATACAACATCTACGGGTTCCACTGCAGCACCATCTGACTCTCCCTCTTTAGGGCAGGGGGAGGGTTTCTCACCAGCTGAAGAAAAGTGCTCCTTCAACATCTGGCTGTGCTCCTTCAAGATCTGGCTTTGCTCCTTCAACATCTGGCCAATATCCTTCACTAGAGCTCCCACCCACTCTGGGTGGTTCATTTCTGCAGTGGGCTGTGGGGCAGCATCAGGCTCTGGGGCAGCATCCCGAGTCCCCGGAGCAGAGTCATGTTCTGGGGCAACATCCCTGGTCCCTGGGGCAGGGGCACACTCTGGGGCAACATCCCTGGTCCCTTGGGCAGGGGAAGACTCTGGGGCAATATCCCTAATCCCTGGGGCAGGGGAAGACTCTGGGGCAACATCCCTAGTCCCTGGGGTAGGTATCAGGGTTGTTAACCAAGCCAATATTCCCTTGTTTCTGAATGCAAAGTAGAGCAGGCCTATCAGCAACGCCAGCCACTGTATAATAACACTAGCAATTAAAACAGATCTGAAATCCTTGAAAACTGGTGGAGTAGCCTCAAAAAATTGGGTGATGGGTTGGGAGAAAATTTCCCTTGCATTCAATACTTCACACTAAGTACCGTTATTGAAATAACCCCAGAAACACGCAGTTAGAGTATGATAGCTCTGGATCCATGTGGCCACTTCCCAGAGAAAATTAAAAAACCATGAATTCCTGACATAATCAATCCACCAAACTAATCGAATAATAGGTACAGTAACTTTGGTGAGAGGGCCCATATTCAAAAAAGGGCTTACAAATGGGAGAGAGGTATCTGTGGCCACATGGAACCCAAACCAGATTAAACTGGACAACATGTTGCCCCTCAAGAGAGCTGTTACTCCTGTCTTAACTCTCCTCTTAATGCCCTCAAGCCCCACGTTGGGTGCCAAAATCTGTCCTGGTTTGAAGGACAGGTGTCTGCCAAGAAAGGCAGAAGTTTTCCTTTGAAGCAGAGACCTGAATTCCACTCCTCCCCCCAAATATTATAAACGTTTGAATCAAGGACTCTGAGGCAGAGATAAGGGGGTAGGAATAACAGCTCTTTTACTAATATATCCAACTGTCTCAGGGGGAGCGGCTGGAGCGGGCAGCTCCTCGCTCACCGTTGGTGTCCGGGTGATTCGCTGTGTCCGCAGAGGCTGGAGGCTGCAGCGGGGCAGATGCAGGGCAGGTGATGGCAGAGGGTCTGGCTCTCCTGCCTTCGGCCGCGTGGCTCCAAGACCGAGAGGATCCTCCTCCCAGCTTGTCGGAAACACGAGTCCCTTCTGGAAGCACGAGAGCCCCTCCCCAAGCCGATCCCACCTACCCCTTTTGTCCAGAGCCAGCAAAGATCCGGGGTGTAACCGGCAGCTCCGTTGGCATGACAATGGGAAAAATTCTTTAAATTGACACAGTAATAGGAAAACACTCAACACCCAACAGGCATAGAATGGCAAAAGGAAAGAGAGAAAGAGAGGGGTGAATTAGTCAGTGAGAGAGAGGAAAAGGAAGAAAGAAAAAGAGATCACAGTCCTGGTTCCAGCCTCAATCCAGCTGATGGGGTGCCCTGTAACCGGGATTGGCACAATTATACAGATAAGTTTTCCCCACCTTGGAGGTAAATTTCTCCCTTTCTTATGCAAATCAGTTCTCATGTGCAGTTCATTTTTTCAGATCTTTCTAGAAATGGGTCAGAGGCTGTGGGGATTTGGGTTGTCTCGACCCCCCCATAGAGTCCATGCCCACTTCCTGGCCTCACTCCTGCTGTGCTGTGCTGTGCCTATCACCAGGAACAAGGAGGTTTGTCCCAGAGAGTGCTGCCCTTGCTGTGGATATCCATCAACATCCTGTTCATTCTCACAGCATGTTCTATTCCACAATCCTTGCTATTTTTGGAATTACCAACAAACCTTAGCTGTCTCCAAAGCTATGTGGTAATCAGTGTTTGATACCCCTTAACTTCTAAGTGTTTACAAACTGAGCATAAAATAGAAAAACAGCTGTAATTAAAGGGGAAGAATTTCTAAGTTAATTCTTAGTTAAAGTTCCCAAACACATGGCTTACATAGTGACTTTTTTTTTCTGCAGGATCTTCTAAGATATTCGCTTTCTTCATCTACATAATCATTGGAATAGAGTTGAGATGCATCTGTAAACATTCAAAGTTATCTGCCATAACACACAACACAATTTCCAAATCAGAGATGCTTAATAAAAGTAAATTAAGGAGCATAACAGTTGGAAGCAGAAGATTATGGGGAATTTCAGAAAGGTAAATATTGTTAAAAGAATATAGTCACAAGGCCTGGATTACTGGTGGGTTTCGAAAAATCTTTTCCATAGCAAAGGGATCACAGTGTTCCTTCTCCTGACTAGCACACCTAAAATCTCCAGGCCACAAGCAATAAGAGGAAATATCTGAAGGATCCTGCAGCAGCACAGACCCTCAGTCTTTGTCTTGCATCCCTTAGTGTGAGACTTCCACCATTTGTTTGAATGATGTATTTGAATTGCTTCAACTGCAAACATTTGCTGCCCCTGAAGACTCCAGTTCCCATGGCTCTGTGTACTTTGAAAGATGTGTCATACCTACAGTGTCACGTTTCTGTGGCTGCTATGGTAATGAAAGTACCTTTAACAACAAAGTGTCTCTAACAACATTGCAAAGTGAAAAACAGGGATAGAAAACATGAAGACTAAACAGCAGAGTTTTAAGATTATTACTGAGGAAGGGTTGACTAAATATGTAGTAGACATACCAAGGACTTTACTTCCTTTCTATTTAACATTAATATGAAACTGAACTAAAATAACCAAAATAACCCCTTTACCTAGACAGTTCTGCCTATTTGATTTGTACATTTGTTAAAAATGACTGACTAGTATCTCATTATTTCTGCATTTTCCTCTGCAATGTAATTGCTCCATTACCTTCTAAAACATTTCTTTATTAGTGTTTTTAATGAACAATGACAGTGTATTATTTGTGTCCAAAGGTAGAATAGAAAGCAATTCTTGAGCTATAAAACTAATACTTAGAAATCAGAATTCCCCATGTAATCTGTAAAGAGGAGAGCAAAGTTCCCCTCACCAAACTTTAGTAAGCTACAGAGGAAGTGAACCAACTGGGGTACTGCATTTTGCAAGAAATTAAAATTTGAAAGTTGTCGGGCAAACAAAGGACAGGGACACCGAGGAAACATAAGTATAAACATGAAACAGCAAAACAGGATCTGCTTGTGGAAAGTAAAATCTAATCCACTATGGAAATTAATCAGCATCTCACATGCATACATTGCTACATACCTTCTATACAAACACATGTAAACATAGTCATGTACAGGCAAATGCAGTGTAGACTTAAAAGAGGAATGAGTGGAAACACTGATAAGTGTGCCAATAACATTTTCGGCATCACAGCCACTAGCACATAAGAAATAACATGTAAGTGTGCAAAGAACTATGACTAAAATCCAATATATTTTGCATTGCATATACACAAATAAGCAGATATCAAGCAAAAAACCTGTCTGTATTTTGTACAGTTCTATTTCAACCATGCCTGCAATTCTGGACTCACCACATCTGTTAAGAGTAGCATATTAAATTGTTTTTCATCTGCTGGAAACAGCTTTTCAAACTGTTCAGCTCCTAGGAATATTTTCAATTACACTTCATACTAACATTCTGTTACTCCAGTCTCAAGACCGTTCAAATCTTTCACTATGACCACAATAAACACCAGGTGCCTCCCAGTCCTATGGCAGTGTATATGGGCATCATAGGAAGTTTTGTCTTGAGTTTACGGTCTGAAATTATTATGTATAAGAGAAAAAAAAATTAGATGAGAAATCAGGTAAGAGCTGAGGCCAGTGAGTCTATATGAGTTAACTATAGTCTCATACAACATCTATAACTTAGCCAGGACTTGACCCCTGATCAGCAGGGCTTCACCTAATGCCTAAACTGTAAAACATTGCTTTCTGTGTGGGAATAATGCTAAGCCAATGAGTCCCCAACACCATCACTGATATGCCAACTTTGGCATTTTTCCTTCCTCTTAACAATATCAATTGTAACAACTTCATTTGCAATAAACATTTGTCACCACACAACCTTGATATCGCATTGTTTACATATCAAACAAATTTTTATGCTCATTTGAATTATATTGGCAGTGTTGCTGCCTTAGAATTAGTTCTAGAAATTTGCTTCATACTATTAAACTACAGTCTGACTTCAAGAATTTATGGTTTATGACTCTCATGTGGAATGATGGGGACATATCTATCACCTTACAGATACAATAGAATTGTTGAGTATGAACTTACATATTCTAGGCAATTTCTCTGAAGTTTGCATTATTTTCTAGGCTTTCCCTGAAAAGCAAATGAGGAACAGCAGCCAACCAATCAAAACAAAGTCCCCAGATTTCATCTTGAGGTTTGCCCTTTTTATTATCTCCATTATCCTTTTTTAAATGAAGTCAGCTTTTTTAAGGTTTGTTCTTTTAAATGTTGTAAACCAGGAGAAGAAGAATTTGAATCTAACAACTGTGCTAAAGGAGTAAGCCATCAGTGACAGTCACTGTCTTTAGTAAGGCCTGAGAGGCAGAATAACTTGCTATTTGGCCAGACACTGAGCCAAATAGTGCCTAGTATCTGAGCTAGAGATACTAGCTCAGAGAGAAGCAGTGGAATGCAGAAATCTGGGGCATAAGTATTCTTTCATGTACTCTTTTCCACATCTCCTCCTTTCTCCATACTTAGTTGTGCTAAATGGTGCTGACAGTGCATTGGCATGCATTGACACTCACAGGTCTTCCAAACATCAGTCTATATTGTTTACACCCTCTGTGGGAGGCTACAGTTCTAAAGACCTAGGTTATCTTAATTTCAGTCCCATTCCCCTTACCTACTCAGTCTACTACAGAACAGAAGGGGATATCTTTACTTCTCCTCTTTCCCTTTTATCCATGTTTAGACTTGCAGTCCATAAGCATAAAGAGATAAAAACTAAAAGGAAATAAATTCACTCTGCTGGTTTACCATTCACTTCACCATTACCAGCAACATTCCTTTGTATAAGTCAAACCCATTTTCAGACCTTATCACTACTCTTTTGTTTCATTAAAATTCATCTTGCTTCTATAGTGAATCTTGTCAGATTTTTCTTCCTTGACTTTCAGCCCATGGCCCCATCATTACCTGCCATTTTTGACATCCATCAATTCCCTCTTGGAACCTGGTTCCACAAATAACACTAAACAAAGTTCCTCAAAAAAGGAGGCTTCAGTGATGGCATTTCCCCTTACTGCCTTCTGTGCCGTGAGCTGCATCCTCCTCCAATGCACGTTGCGTTGGAATTGGTGCCTTTTGGAGCCCTTGAATGGCCACTTTAGTCTCCTAAGGTTGCTTGAGACAAACCACGTGGAAAAGGCTGGATACTTTCTTCTGGGTATGGTGCATTGAGGCAGCCAAGTGTCACTTAGTGTCACAGCAAGGAACGGGACAATGTACAGAATGGGAGAAGAGGGGTGGGAAGGAAGAATGTGGGGATTAAGGAATATGGCACATCTTGGTTTCCTTACTTTCACAAGGAACTGCAGCCTAAATCTTCTCTTTGTCTGTCTTGCTAAGCATTTTCCATCCCCATTTCTTGTCGTTTGTTGATCCCCCAGTTCAGTGCTCCATTCCCCTGCCCATCCATCCCCTGCAAGTCCACACTTCAGTCCCCAGTACCTTCCCTGGGGCAGCCCTTGACTCCACTGCATTCCTGCCAGGTGCATCTCCTGCCTGCACAGCTGGGGTGCAGGATAGACCCGCTGCTCCCAGCAGCTGCTTGCCTGGAGCAGAGCTGGCCCACAAGCAGATGGAGTGACTGCTGAGAGAGGTTTTGTGCCTTGGCTACTGCGCAGCGAGCACAGCTGTGTTTTCAGAGTGACGTGCACAGGCTGGCCAGCGAGAGAGCCCGTCCCCACCAGGCTCGAGATTAAGGTGCTGACCCCTTCTGAAGTCTTGCAGCATATTCCAAGTGAAGTAATTCAAAGTGTAACTTGGCTATGTGTGGGTGGAGCTCCATGGGAATAGCTATAGGCACTTTGCCAAGCTGCAAATACCATAGTAAAGAGACGGCAGGGCTGTTCAAAGAAGAAGTTGATGGATATCTTTCCTAACTTGAAAGAGAAAAATTTTCTTCTACCTGGATGGAAGAATTACATACAAAAAACACATTCAGTCGAGACAGACATTCAGTCTGAAATGTGAGTAAAAGCCTGAAAAAGTTATAAGCAACCAATGATAGATTCGTAACAAAAATGCCAGTTAGCTTTCATAAAAAACTTCTACCAGCCTAACCTATAATTACTGTTGTATACATTACAGCTACAGATCTATGTGTTCTCCTCCTGGTTTATACAAGTTACAGCTTATTTCTTGCAAGTTCAGGGAAGTGGGTCTTGTGGAATTATCAGATAGGAGAAAATAATTTCACAGGAATTAGTTTAGGCAGTACATTGAGACAAATTAGAAAAAAGCAGCAACAACAAAAACAATGAACAAACAAACAAAAACCACTGAAAAACCCCCAACAACAGCCATGATGTTTTAAAACGTTTTCAAATTCACAGTAGAAGTCAAATTATCAGCACTTTTAATGGGGCTGTATAACAGAAGTGTCTGGACAAACAGGAAATTTTTGAGATTATGAAATTATCAAAGTCTTGAAATGCAGGAATAAGAACTGTAGATCAGGGACAGAAATTAGTTTATGATGTCATTCCACAAAGTAAACAATGCAGTCCGATGGTACACTAAAAATATTTTATTAATTGCTTTGAAAACTGTAAGGGTCTAGAGTGTATTTACTCAAAAGTCTCATTTTCTGCTAAAGAAATCTAGCTTAAAAACTTTATAGTTTACATTGTAACACACATTAGAGTTGAATGTACAGCATACATTTAACTTCCTTAAAATTAGACCTTCCTCCAATTTTTAATTTTAATTTTTTTTTTTTAAATAGAAATGTTACTTCACTTTTGAACCTCTTGTTAATATAAGTTTGTTCATATTTAAAGATTGAGTTAATGCAAACTAAATACCAATGATGATATTTTTTGGATAGGCATGAATGAAAGGATAATTCCTCTTACAGGTCTCTAAAGGTTTGGATGACATAATTGAAAGCAAAATAAGGTAACGCAAATATTAACTAATTTTGAAAATCTTTACGAAATTGTTTTAATTTCTGATTTTTTTTTCTTACCACTGTGATGGAGCTGTACATCAGCATGGCATGAATCAGTCTGTGGGACTGAGGGAGCAACTGATCCTCCAGTTCACCTAACAAAGAGCTAGGTAGTATTTTGCCTAAAGTAAGATGCTATCCCTTGCTTTTATGTGTTTTGCCTCTTTTCAGTTAAATGTAAAAAACTGACTTCAAAGTAATAACAAAATATTAAAAACACAGTTTTAAAAATCTCTATTTTGTTTTCAAAACCTCTGAAATTATTTATTGAGTTGGACAAGTTTCCACTATGAAAAATTTTTCACTTGACACTTCATTTTCTAATTTTTGCCACCTCTATCCATTTGTTCTCTTCTTTTTTTGTTTGATTAAATGATTGATTGCGATTATTTGAAATTATTTAAATTAACTATATTTAGGAAAATGCTAAACAGTAACTTCTTTTGCAGTTTTATGAATTTTGTTAACTTGTGATAAATGTAGCAGATGCAGTGCAAAACACCAAAAGAAAATTTAAAAATTCCCAAAAATACCAAATTACTGTAAATATTTTTATTATATTGATCACCTGAGTTCTTCATATCTCTCTATAATTAAGAATGAAGAAAGCTAGCAAAGATCAATAGTAACAGGCATTCATTCTGAAAAGTAGCCAGCACTATATGGCTGAACTAAATTTTATTTTTGTGATTAAACCAAAACCCATATCTTTGTAGTACTACAGTTGGCCAAGAAGTTGGTCAGAAAACAAGCACTTATAAGCTAGTTCAACCCTTTTCCTCTGAAAATTACGGAAGTATTCATGGGCACTACACTTCATTAACACAGAAAAATACTGTTATCCATTGTGACCAGAATATAAACACAGACCAGATTCTCTTGAATTCCAATTAATAAAAAAAAAAAAAAAAAAGAAAAAAAGAAAAAAAGAAAAAAGGAAAAAGAAATCGAATTATGCTGGTTTGCTTGCTTTTTAAGTAGTCTTTCCTTTTTTTAAAACAGAACTGATACGAACTCTCTTTTCATTGACTGTGTTAAGATCAGATTAGTTCAAGGAATTCCTTGCTCACAAGCCCAAAGTTGTCTTTCCAGACAGCACACAGAAAATAAGTCTCTTACCCTCTCTATTTGCTTGTATCACAGTAGGTGAATGTTTCTACTATTCCTCTGCTTTTTAAATATTTTTAATACATACACACACCTATGTCCTCATCTTCCCTTTTATACAAGACAGAGCAAGAACACAAAATCTCAGAGACTGATCTACAAACATCTGGGTCTTCAGATGCTGAAAATGTAGTCTGTCATCATCCTTCATCTGCTCACATTGCAAAGCTTGAGATCACTCAGAAACAGTGAGGGAAGCTGGAGTCAGTATCATATGTTAGCAGCATTTGTGCTTCAAAAATTTCTGGCAAACATTTCCTTCCTAATTGGGAAAACCAGTGTGGCCTTGCTCACAGATGAGTCCAAATCACTCTCCAGGTTTTTGTGTTTGGATGATGTGTCACTGTTTCAGCCATCAGTCAAAGAACAATAAGTGCACTTGTTTCCACATTTTGACTGAGTGGGCAGCAGCTAACATACCTATCAGCTTGAGTGCAGACTCAAGACTTCTTAGAGCAAAAATGCATTCACTAGCAGTCATTCAGCATCTAGCATAACATGCCATATTTTGCCACTAATGAGCTGCAAACAAAATCTCATGTGTGTATTTGGCTGTGCTGGAAAAGGTAAGAGTCACAGGAAATACCTGACAGAAGTACAGACTCAGGCTGATGTAAGTAATTAAAGTGTTGGCCAAAAGAACTCATTGTGAGACAGAGAGACCTGGAGGAGCACAAATAGTGGGGAGAAAATGGGTGACCATTGAAAAAGAAGCAGCAGTCTGAGTCAGTCTGAGTCCAAAGTGACTTTTGAGACTGAAGTGACTTAATGAAGACTAAATGGGCTCAGAAACCACAGCGTGTTCAGCCATACAGATGTTGAATGTTCTCAGCTGCACCTTGCACAGAAGCCATGGCACAGCCCAGGAGAGCAGCTGGGCTGGACAGCATGATGGTTTCTTGTGACTTCCCTGTCCTTCATCAGGGCACAGTTTGATCAGAAGAGAAGTCACAGACTCAGACATCATAGAATGGTTTGTGTTGAAAGGGATCTGCTGTAAAGCCCAGTCAGAACAGCACACAGGTCGCAGGGGGGCAGTTTGGTGATGATGGGGCACTGAGATTTGTACTTCTTCTGCTCAAAGGCTTCATTTAAGGAGTGTGGACCCTCTAAAATGTGGAGGGCACCTTCATGTTTTTCGGTTACCTTAAAAAATTATTGCCAAATGTGTGATCCATGCTGAACTTCAAGCAGGTTTATAACTGGCTTAGTAATATATTCAAAATTTTGAAAAACAGAATAACTCCATTCAAGCATGAACATATTATGTATTATGGATGAAGTTGCTTGAGACTCGCCTGAATATTTTTTCCATATTTGAATCATATAAATGGTGCTGTTACAATACATAGACAATATTTAGTTTCTCATATGTATCATGAACAGCCTTATTTTCAGCTGTAAGAAACACAGTGTACAATCTGAACTGTATTCGTGATTGTTGATTGCTAAATCACTGTGTAACATATGAAAAATTTTCAAAGCAAGCTGCAAAATAGTGGGTAATAAATTGCAATTCCTGCCATAGGAAGATGAACAGAAATCTCTTGAACCAAGACTCAAAGCCAGACACTGTACTTCCTGTCTTTTAGATCTTCTAACATGTAAATGGACCATTACAAAGGGGATTAAACACTAGAAGGGTACAACTGAAGCCCAACATTCAGCCCTGCTCTTTATTCTGCCAGAGCAGACCAGGTGTCCAGAATCCTAATGCTGGCCTCTGCAGTTGGGGTTTATATGATCTGCATACTAAGCACAAGTCACCATTGTATTCTGGCTTTAATTTATTGGTGGCCTTAACAACTGGCTATTTTACTGCTAATTGTACTTTAAATTGCTTGTACAAAATCAAACAGTACTTGGGACTCTAAACACGCACTTTCATGAAGTGCAGTTATTTTTCAAAACTGTTTATTTTATCAAAGAATTAGATTTATGCTCAGAGAAGTAAGGCTTTCTCAGAGAAAATTGCCTTTTGGTGTTTTAGTTATGTTAATGTCTTAAGACTTTTTTTAATTTCTTTCTTTCTTTTTAAGATGTACTGTAAATGGGATGATGGTGTAAGAAAGCATCTTCAAAGGTTTCCAGAATCTAGTCATAGGTATGTGTCTGTCATTGCCCTCAGCATTTGAGAATTTCCTCTTTTAGCACTTCTGGCAAAAAAGGACTAGGTATTCTGACAAATTTAATTTTGGAAAATCTGTCTTATTTATCAAAAGCCAGCACATGGCTTCAGTTTGTATTTTGAAGTATATCTTGTTATGATGCCTGTGGAGCAGAGCTGAGGGCTGGCAGGGAATATGGAGTTCACCTTGCCTGACTGCAGAGCTGCAGATGTGGATATTCCCCTGGTGAAGCCTAGCCTGTATCTTCTAAAAAGTAATTTCCTCTTGGAGAAAACTAATTTAAACTATATGGCTTGCTAATTATTTTGGGATCTGTCTTGCTGAAATGCACTGTGAAATAATAGTAGCTAACTGTTCCTGGATCTCAGAGCGTTTTACAGATCTAGGAAAGATCTCTCTGCTTAGACCAAATTTGTAGATGAAGAGGCCCTCAGATTGAAAGGTTTAGGTCACACTAAGCCCCCCTTGCAAAGCTGGCAGCAGTCACTGTATCTGTCACTTCCACTCTGTGGTCCAATAACAAACCAGTAATTTTTCAGTGAAAATTGAGGGTAATTTCGATCCATGCAAAATACAGGAATTGTCACAGAGCTCAGAAACGAGATTCACTCTACAGATCACAGGATTGCACACCTACCTACTCTTCCAGAATCTGGCTTTATTTTTCCACTTCAAAATAATGTTCAGGCAGAGATGATGGAATACTTCTATTTCAATATTTACCAGATGTGCAGTTGCCAATGATAAAAGTAAAATTCCTAATGTTATGGGACTGTGAGGCAGAAAAACTGTGATAACTATGGCAGCTATACAATAAAGTCTAAGTTATGTGTGAGGAGTTATTTGGTCTGCTCTGTATTCCATATTGCCAAGCTTAAGCCCTTCTACTCCCAGAACATTAAACAGTTGTATTTTCATCCCATGGAGTACAATCCTCATGTTGTCAGCTGTGGAATACCCTGTGATGCTTCCAACAGCAGTGAAGTAGTTTAAAGTGCTTGAAATAAATGGATGAACAAAATCAAAACAAAGACATAAAGTATAATGCTCAGAAAGAAGCCAAACCAAAATAAAAAACCCACAAAAGCCCCAAAATAAAACCAGATTTTTTTCTCAAATTCAGATAATGAAAGTAAAATCCTAGTTGCAAGAGTCACTTTTAAATTAAAGAATTAATGGCAAAATATTTTAGAAGGATATTTTAATGAAATTCTTAAAAACATTAAGCCTGGGTTGAAATCTTCAAACATTTGATGGGTTTTAATATATGAGAAGCAGTATATTTAAAATTTCTGTGGAAGATATAGAAAGCAGAAGTTCTCTCTGCTTTTTAACTCCCAGAACACACTGAAATCTTTGTAGCTTCCTTGAATGATTGCTCCCACTGCAGAAGTGCAGACCTGACCCTCAGCCTCATGGCCTGTGGAGAGGGCACAGTCATTTCATGACTTGCTGAAGAGTGCAAAGATGGTAACCAGGCTGGATGGTCTTTTCATTCTTTTCACTTTTAACCTAGGCAAAGACACAGTGGTAATAACCCAATTTTAAGAATAATGCTGTAAATATTTTCACTGTTCAGATGAGGACAAGGGCTGGATGTCATATTTCATTCAATTAGCATCACTGAGATTGTGTGGGAGATCAGCTCAGAGAAATTGCTGTGAGCTGAAATGCTAATGTGGCAGCAGCAAACCCTTTTTCCAGGCTATGACATCCAGCTACTGAACCTATTAGAATAACTTGAGGGACCTGTTTAGATTGCAGACTGACATTAGTCTACCAACACCCACAGCATATTCTCTGATTACAATGGTCTAAGCAGCTGTAAGCCAAGTGTCTTACTGGAAAATCAGTGTTAGGCTTGAAAAAAGTTCTTAATCCTACTTTCTGCTACTCTGCTTTCCACAAATAATTAAATCTTCATTATTTATAAATTCTGACAAAAGTTAAAAGAAACTTTACTGCAGTTTTAAGTTTTCAAGATTCTTGATTATTTATTGTTAGAAATGTGATACTGCCACGGGCCAGAGGCTTAGCAGAGCTCTACTTTGTGCACATATCTAGAGTTGAATTGAGTTGTAAATAATGACCTATGGTATTTTCCATTATGCTTAATGTATATTGTGTGCAATTAAAAATGAGGAAATAAGCCTGGAACAGGGATAGAGTTATTCAACCTGATTGAAATATAGTAAGCTGAACGACTGAAAGATTGTGAGTGCTTAATTTCAAAGGTCATTTTTATGCATCATGTCTGAACATTGTATGTCAAGAATTTTGCCCACTGTCAGCCTGTTCGACAGATTTGAGAAAAAGAAGGTTGGATTATGACTTGGACAGATTTATGTATAAATATTTACATTTAAATGGTGTTGTCAATATTCCTGTTCAGTGTTCCTTAGCTTCAGTTTGAAAACCTTTGGGGTAACTCAAATAGCGTGTTTGGATTATTTGCTAATAGTTCAATCATCTAAGTCACATAAAAGAAATTTCTGTCTTTTTATTCTAAAATGATACACATTTATTTATCACTTCCCATTGAAGGAGAACTAAGAGCTGTTTGAAGAATTGTGAGCAAAGGTGAAGAAATTTCACTTCTATTCGGTTAAATGACAAGACACAGGTGTTATTGAAACATTCCCACTAGCTGTGGATGGTTCATTTTTCAAAAAAAACCTCACCTTGAAAAAACCCATCACCACAAGCATATACACCTTCTTACTCTCTGTTTACTGCATATTAGAAGAGGAATGTCTTTTTTCCATAATTCTTCCCTCTGTATAAATGCTATTTTTGATAACTTGAAACTTGCTCTTCCTCTTACACAGCAAAAACAATACTTATGATATAAAATAATGGAAACCACCTATGGTAAAGAACGTACAGAAATATTAAGAAACGTTCAACCCAAAGTCTTGTTTTTTCTTCTCACTGTGGTTTCTCCATCTGAAAAATAAAGAAAAGATAATTAGTTACTTTGTGAAATATTTTCAGATCTGGATATGGAAATCTCTGCATGAGACCCAGTTATTTTTTATTATAAGTGAAGTTAACAATATTGAGTAAAATCTACATTTTGGGAAACTAGCTTACACAAAACTTTTGCTAATTTAGACACTCTTATTGAGATGCAGATTAAATGTAAATACACACTTATATTTCTTTTCATAGTTATTCCAAGCAGCTGTACAGCATGTGAATGTTGACAAACTCATTTTACAGTCCTTTCCTTTTAGACTGTAATAGGAGACAGCGTTCTGGGTGTGTGGTGATCACATTAGACAGTCTGAAAAGATATGCCTGAAAATTTGAAGCCTTAGGAAAATGGTCATGATAATCTGGATAATGCATGCAACCAGTATATACTTTCTTACTCTACACATGCCGTCTGACATCATCCTTGGCCTTTATAGCTGGAAATGAGGGCCTAATAAAAGTTTCCAGATTTCAATATATAATGTTGCCTTCCAATAGACATGGGTTTAACTGTACCTAAAACATTCCAGGAAAACTCTTTTCATGTGTATTGCTTTTGCATGGCCTGGTTTTGGTGGGGGTGGGGGCTACAGGGATGGTTCTTTGAGAAGCTGTCAGAAGCTTCTTCCATGTCCAGCAGAGCCACCCAAAGATGAAGCTGCTGCTGGCCAAGGCTGGGCCAAGGCTGGGCCAACTAGAGATGGTGGCAATGTCTCTGAGATAACATATTTTAGAAAAAAGAACAAAAAAGTTATTGTTCAAATGTAAGAGAAGAATGGGGTGAGACCATGTGAGAGGAACAGTCCTGCAGACACCAAGGTCAGTGAAGGAGGAGGGGCAGGAGGAGCTCCAGGCACTGGAACTGAGATTCCCCTGCCCCTGGTGCAGCCCATGGTGAGGCAGCTGTACCCCTGCAGCCCAGGGAGGTCCCAGGGATGCAGAGATCCACTGCAGCCCCTGGAGGAGCCACACCAGAGCAGGGGGTGCCTGAGGGGAGCCTGGGAGCCTGTGGGAGACCTGTGGGAAGAGGGCCCCGCTCCAGGAGAAGCAGCCTGTCCTTGAAGGATTGCACCCCATGGAATAATGACCCACTGCTGCTGCCCATGGATGGACTCATGGCAGCAGCTTGCAGGAGCTGCTGCCTGTGAGATGCACTCCTGCTGGAGAAGTTCATGGAGAGCTGTCTCCCATGGGAGGGACCCCAGGGTGCAGCAGGGCAATGACTCCTCTCCCCCAGCAGTGAGAGAAGCCCCGGGTGATGAACTGACCACAGCCCCCATTCCCTGTCTCCTTGCACTGCTGGGGTAGGAGTCGAGCTGGGGAGGAGGGAGGGGTGGGAAAGGTGTTTCTAAGGATTTATTTTACTTCTCATTATCCTGCTCTGATTTTGTTAGGATAAATTCACCTCATATCACTTCAGTTGAGCCTGTTTCGCCTGTGATGGTACTTGATGAGTGATTTCTCACAGTCCTTATCTCAACCAATGAACCCTTCATTAAATTTTCTCTCCCCTGTCCTGCTGCGGAAAGGAGTCAGTGAATGGCTTGGATGGGGGCCTGGCATCTGGCCAGCATTAACCCAAAACATTGTCTTTTCCTTTGTTCCAATATCAAAACTCTTTATTTAGTTCAGCCTACCTTTTATTAGAAGTAATCTCTCCTTTCATGTCTGACCTACAGAATAAAATGCTGCTTTGCTGTGGTAATGGAGTGAGTAATATTAACCTCTACAGCAGAGTATAAAACAATGCTTTAATATCTCTTTGTAATAATCTTGATTTATGAATATTTATTAATATCAACATAACATTGTTCTTCAGGTTGTGAACATCTAACAGATTTTCTTAGGCGTGTTGGTATTTTTCTTTGGTATGTTGATTCTATTTATTTGCACAAAAGAAATTAAGCATCACTTGGGTTGTAGGTAATTCAGGGTCCATTCTTTTCCCTAATTCTTTACACCAGATTGACATTAATCCATGAATAGTGCCACAAAAAAAAGTGGCCTATGAAATCAGTGAATAAACAAGAAAAAATTCATACCATTTACTGGTACTGAAAGCTATAAATTCCATGAAGACTCAGCTGTGGGTTTGTTGCAAGTTTCAAGTAGTTGGCTACTGTGCAAGTATGCTCCCTCAGGGTCACATCTGAAAACAAAATATAAATCAAAACATTTTAATTCATTCACAAAGTTTCATCCATTCCATCTCTTTAAAGGTGTCAAAACCATTAGCCTTGCCTTTTTCTTTTTTTGTCATTCTATAAATTTATTGAACATACTTTTGTCTGAATGTGCATAAACTATTCTCTCTAAATCAAATGAGAAACTATAAAATTAAATCTCATCTGAGTTTCAGATTCAATTGCACATTCAGATTACAGTTAAACTTAGATTTATTTCATTAAGTTTTTGATTAGCTGATTCATACTTTGTTCTTTCTGAAAAATCAAGATTTTTTTCCTATTTGAGAAGGCAATATTTCTGACTATATAGGTGAAGAACCAACAGCAAAAAACATGAAGTTCAACCATTCAAAAAAAATGAAGCTCAACCATTACCTGCAATAATTACCTGTTAATGATAGGATAGTTACAAATTTTTTGTGATTTCTGATATTGACTGCTTGATTGCTTATAAAATTACAGATTTCATTGTTATTCTACCTCCTTGTAGTATCTCTTCGCTAGAATAATTTTTATGACTGGTTGGTAGATAAAATACTGACTCATTTCTGGATGGATATCTCTTCTACAAAAATGCTTTTAGGAAGCTTCATGAATGTTCTGAGATATAATGGAGAAAATTTAGACTGATATGAATCTTCTAATTAGTGGGGTTTTAAAAAAATGTTTCTGATCAACAAAGGAAGAACGTATTTCCTGTTCTGTCCAAGCAAACAGTACTTCATGGCAAATGTAAAAATGACCTTCCTTATACTATCTGCTGCATATTTGGTGATATTTGGGTCATGCAAACCTGCTTAGAGATACAGCATTTCCCTGCCACCTATTTTACTAGTATATTGTGCTAGTAAAGCTTGGGAACAAACCTAAACAGAAAGCAGCAACATGCTGTCCAAAGCTGCCCTATGGCAAACCAACACTTATTATATAAAATTACTTCAGGAATTCAGTCAATGGAGCTGGGTTGCCTGCAGCTTCTAAACTCAACTGCAAAACCATAAAAGGCAGACAGAATTAAAGAGGAAAATGAGAAAGGTATGCATCTTCCCTTTATACTCTGAACTACAACAAATACCAACAGAAGGGTGGGAATGTCCTCCAGTAAACTTTGCTGCTCCAACATTTTAATAAATGAACAACAGTGACAAGTGTCAGCAGACCTTGTGTCCTCCAGCAGTACATAATCAATAATTTACACCTACTGGCTGCTAGTCATCTTAGTAGTCAAAGATTATACTAAAGGTGTTATATTAAGTGTAAATCACACATGTCAGTTTTGGGCACCTCCCTGATGGAGAAGTTTTATGGAATTTTATATCTTTGTAGAAGGCCTTGAAACCTTGGATATAAATGGATGAAACAAGGTTCAAGTAAGGTCTATAGAAAGAGGAAACTGGTCTTTATTAGACCAACTAATAAATTTGGAAAAAACAGGCAAGTGTTATACTTGCATTAATTTATTTTTAAATTATTTTTATAGAACTATATGTGTTTCAGCCTATTAAATGTCATTATTTTCTCCTTGTTGTTTCCCTTTTAAATAACGGGGTTTTTGTGATATCTAAGTTTCAAAATTAAATTCATTATGGTTGAAAAAGTATCTCAGATAGAACTGGTGGTGGAAAGTTTTGCCTGTGTTCAAATTCTCCAAATTTCTCTTTATAAAAGTATTAGTACTGGCAAGTCAGAGCATGCCTCCCATTTATTACCTGACTTTTTTGACTGTAACTTCATTGCAGTATTCTTCAAATTCCCATGCAACATCAACCTTATGTCTGATTTCTTCAATAATTTAGTATTTAGCATTTTAATTTAAATAGCAAGAGAAAAACTGACTGTACAATCTCCATATGTAGCACTAGCACATGAAATAATATTCAGATCAGTGGAAAGGATAGGATCACTTTATCAATGGTATTTACTTTTGAGAATCATAGCTTTTGTTCCTGGCATAGTTACAATGGTTTGTGGTTTCTTTTAAAACACACTTCCATGCAGACATACTTTGCATTTTTGCTGGTAAAGCAAGCACAAGAATCCACAAGGAGGAATTAAGGTGCCTGGTTCACACATCCCTTCCATTCCACAGAGGCCATCCAAACGGAGCAGTTCCACAGCTCCCTTCCAGCCCCAGCAAGTCAAAAAGCTGAGGGAGGATGCACTGTGTCTGATTTTTTTTCTTTTTCCTTTTTCTTTTTCTTTCTTTTTCTTTTTCTTTTTTCTTTTTCTTTTTCTTTTTCTTTTTCTTTTTCTTTTCTTTTTCTTTTTCTTTTTCTTTTTTTTCTTTTTCTTTTTCTTTTTCTTTTTCTTTTTCTTTTTCTTTTTCTTTTTCTTTTTCTTTTTCTTTTTCTTTTTCTTTTTCTTTCTCTTTTTTTCTTTCTCTTTCTTTTTCTCTTTCTCTTTTCCTTTTCCTTTCAACTAAACACTACTTGTTTCATACAGTTATTATATCAGGTTACATCTTTGATATAATTAAACCCTGGGCATGAAATCCAGCTAAATTACCAAGAAAATGCTAGACCTTTTAAGCTGGTTTTTGTGTGGATAAAAATTGCAACTTCTGAATGCGAGCTTCAGAATTCTCAGGGAAAGGAAAAATATGGAAAAATCACTTGTGGAAGCATGTGAAGTTATGCTGTCCTGTCACACAGCAAAAATTAAGAACAAAATAATGAAGCAAGTTCTAATAACTATTATTTTCCTCTGTGTACCTATTCATTACAAACAGGCCTGAATGTAATTCCAGAGAAAGGCAACAACAGAAAGCATGGGAGGTTTGTAAAATGACTGCAGCTTTGACTGCAATAAAATGAGATCCATTGCTTGTAATTCAGTTCTGGTCAATGGAAACCTCTATTTATATTTATTTTATTTTATTTATATGTGCTACTTATAGATGGTGAGAACTCATGGTTTTTGGTTTTTTTAAATGCTCCCTTTACTCCCTGGTTGTGACAGGAACTGCCTACAGGGCTGCTGTTTATGTGTCCTACCTCTTCCAACTTTTGGTCATATAATTCACTTGTTTACAATTACTATGGCAACGCTGAGTGCTATGGCAACATTTAGTAAACTGACACTAGAAAAGAAAATATAAAAGAAAAGAGAAAAAGAATAAAAGAAAACACATCTTGCACTAAATTGCAGGAAGATAAAACATTTTTGCTTCAGCTCACTTGTTGCAGGACCAGATTCCACTCCCCTTTCTCACTCAATAAGTTAAGGCTCAGGCCTGATTAAGGAGAAAAAAAGCTAGCAGAATGAATCAGACTAACCTAATTTACCCCATGAGGTTAAGTTTCCCACTTCCACAGAGCTCTTTTTAATTCTCACTATACTGCTGACAAAAAAAACAATTCCTTTCAAATAGACCTTAATTTAAAATCAGTTACCATCACTGTTTTTACAAGTAAAATGGATCATTCAAGTTATAAGTACCAGATAATTCTTTCAAAAAACTTCTGTACAGACAATCTAATGAGCTGAGCAAACTCATCAGAGTTTTGCAGAGGGAAGACTTAGATACAGAAGCTTCACTTGGAAATAGACACTTAGTGCATATAGTGTCATGAATTGCAGTTGACAGCATAGGCGTGATAGCATCTTATGCTTGGTCCTAGCCATGGCAAATGTGAAAAAAAAAAATCATTGTCTTATAATTCAGAAATGTTCTAAGAGGGATATCAAGTTATCTTAAATCCTAAGGTAAGAGCCATGCAACCCAAATCTGTTACAGGAATATTTCATTACTACTGTGTTAAGTCTCAGGAGGCTCAAAATAACCTGAATTATGTTATTTTTGTTTATATAATAAATAGTTACCAGCATGGTCATATTTGTAAATATTCTAAGTTTCAATTTAGGCTTTAAGCTTCAAATTAGATTCCAGGTCACAGGGTGGAAAATAGTATTCTACTCATTTAAAAAATTGATAGCTCTCAGCAGGTTGTGTCTGTTCCTTGGCCTGAACACTTTTCAACCTAGGCATTTCTGCCTTTAAGTTTTGTATAAATGGTGTAGAAGTGATAAAGCTCCCCCAAAAATGTCACCATCCTTATTAAGTTATGTTAACAGAAATCCTAACTGCAGAAGAGAAGGGTTCAGATTGAGCCTGAGTAAAAAGACAGTTTGAGGACAAAGCAGCACATGAAAACTGGAAGGTGAGGCCCTTCTGAGAGCACATGGTATCTCTGTGAACATCTTAAGGGTGTCCATGAAGTAATGGAATATTTCAGCTGTGGCATGGGCAAGCCTTTGTAATGCTCAAAAATAGGCTGTAAGACATGAAAGGAGTAGAGTGGAGGTTCTTAGATATTAGTGTGACAAGGGAAAGTATAAAAAGTCTGAGGAGAGTTAGCAATGTATGATCTCCCTTGGACACAAACAGAGTGGGGTTTTTAATCTGCCAAACCAACAACTAAGACCTGCCAAAACAAAAAACAAGAAATGGCAACTTTTTTTCTTGTCATAACCATTTTCAAGGTGTTTCTATGTGGCCTGCAGAATAAGCAGCCTAGAAGTATTACAACTCTGTTTCTAGAAATAATGTATGCAAAAATTAAAAGTACCTATTTTGTGAGTTTATTTCCATGGTCCAACCCCAACCAGCCCCACACAGCCACTCACTCTCTCCCCCCAGCAGGATGGTGAAGAAAATGTTTAGGGTGAAAGTAAGAAAACTTTCTTACTTAGATGCAAAAGCTGTGCATGCAAGCAAAGCAAAGTAAGGAATTAATTCACTGCTTTCCATGGGCAGGCAGATGTTCAGCCAACTCCAGGAGCACTGGGTTCCATCACATGTAATGGTGACTTGGGAAGAAAAATCCCAAGTGTTCCTCCCTTTCCTTCTTCTTCCCCCAGCTTGTATTCTGAACATGACACCACGTATGTCATGTGTCCTTTCCAAAGTGATCAGTTTGTGGTCAGCTGTCCCGGCTGCATCTCCCCAAAAACCAAATTTCATGTGTACCCTCAGCTGGCTCACTGGTGGGGAAAGTCAGAAAAGGCCTTGACCTTGTGCAAGCACTGCTGAGCAATAACAAAAACATCCCTGAATTATCAATATTTATTTCAGCCCAAATCTCAACCACAGAGCCATATAAGACACTACAGTAGAAATTAACTTTCACCCAGTCAAAACTCACACAGTAATTCAGTAGATCTTAGTCATCAGCCATGGAAAAATAAAACCACTACAAAGTAAAGAAAGTAAGCAATTTAACTACTCACAATCACAATTAATAATATTTAGCAATGGAATTATAAAAAAACAGAATTGCTAGCAAATACCCAGTTTTGCAGAATGCTTGATTTGCACACAATGCAGATTCAAGATAATCATACCAAATTTACATTTTTTTTCAGAGCACTGTGACCAAGAAGATAATTTTTACATTAGTATATATGTAAACAGGAGTCTAAACTCTAAATTTATGTCTAATACACAAGGAAGCCATTTATTCCACACAGATTTATAATATGCTTTTAACACCCAAATAAACCAATGAAAACCTTGTTGAGAAAGCATTATATTCAGCAAGGGAATCAGATAATTTTCTTTTTTATACGTTATATATAAAGACTGTATTTTATGAGAAAATAAAAGTACCACATTCTGGTATGAGCTAGCACTGTTCGAAAACACAGGCTTAATTTAAAAACTATTCTCTGAAAAACATCTTTAAGTAATTTTAGGTCTGAGCTGACAAATTACCTGGATTTCTTTACAGACAGATGTAATCACATGAAAATGCTTCATTCCTTTCCTGCACCCCTATCACTGCAATAAAATAAGCGAATAAAGCATTGAGATACCTTCTAAATCTTTCCTAAGATGTTTGTTAATCTCATTCATCAGGTGAAATCCAAAAAATTAGTTTGGTATTGCAATGCTTAATGCTTCAGTGCTTAAAAGTGAAAATCCAAGGTTCTGATAAATTCCCTATGCAGTGACTGAGAGGGAATTACAATTCTAAGTAGCAGCCAGTCTGGGAAGAAGGCACTAAATCCAGGGGGCAGGAAATGCTAAGGAAAAAGAAATCCCAGAATTCTGTGCCTTCCTGCCTGAAAGCTGCAGTTATCAAACTTCAGAACTAAGAGTCCTAGGACGCATGTGATGCTGACACATTTACTTGGGGAGACACTTCCTTAGCATGGAGGTGACTGAGCTGACAATTTGCAGTTTTGTCACTGATGCCACAAGTTAATTCTCAGCCAGATCAGTCCCTCAAACTGGCCAACTGTTTAGCTTGGCTAGAATTCGTTCTGGCAAATAAGGCTTTGGACAGCAATCTGAGCAAAGGCTTACAGAAATCAAGGAACTGCAGATTAAGGATATATAATGGTACAGCTAAGGGCAGCTAGAGCTGCATGCTGCTGACAGGCAGAACAGCTCTCCTCTTGGCCTGTGGCTGTTTGCTCCTTCCCTTGCATTAGCAATGGTTCTTCCTTGGCACTGCAGTCACACTGACCAGGAAGACGAATTGACTTAAACCAACATTATAGGGAGAGAAAAACTACATTCCCACCAGATCATCCCACTGTCTCTGCCTACATAAAGTGCAAAACACTGAGGAGGGCACCGGGAGTCGGAGGAGTGAGACAAGGGCAGGACAACACAGGGAGCAAAGAGGACACAGGCTGGACTTGTTGCTGGAATGTCAGAATTGTTTGAGGTATAGCTTAAATCACAACAGCTGTTAACACCGAAAACCAAAGTCGATAATTTCACTGAAACACAGATCATTGTTTTCTCCTAAAAGTGCAGAATGATGTGAGTAAGGACTGGTAGTTTTATCCTTGGCACAGCAATCTAGTGATTTGAACACTTTCCTTGTCATTGGAAAATGCTGGTTGTATTCTATTTTCTGGGAGGGGGCTATTTTGGTTTTACATCACATAGGAAAGACAATTGTGAAACATGTTTGGAGTACTTTGTTTTTTGTAGCCAATAAAGGTGTCTATAGAAAGCATTCTGTTTTTCATCAGAGGGTAAATGAGGTAATTACAAAATCAGGTGGTAAACAGAAATGAGATTTTAAAAATACATATATGCAGTTAATTCTGTAGATATAAACCCTCTTTCTATAAAATTATTTCACATGGTATTGTTCAGATTTTTTTCCTCTGTCCACTCCATGGAGTACAGCTATGACCTTATCTTCCTCTTCTTTGGACTCTTACTTTAGTCTGGGTACACAAATCTCTGAATAGTGAGTACTAAATAGCATCTCTTTCTTTGCTTTTCCTCAGTTTCAGAACTTAATATGCAACATTAGTTAGCCCTAAAAAGTTTCTCCAGGTTTTAAGGCATTCAGTCCATTGCCTACTTATTGTTAGGAGTCTTTATAGACATCCAAGTGCTAACAAATGCAAAATAAAAGAACCTGTTTTTCATGTTGCCAGAGGAAAACTTCAGACCAAAGGAAAAGCATTAAAAGAAATATTTGTTCAAGATTCTCTAAATGTCACTGAGAATGTGATTTCTAGTAAATGAGTTCTAGTAATGGTATTTCCTGCAGTCTCACACACATCCCTCAGATGAAACAATTAGTGTGTAAATAAAATGACAGTGTGTAGTCATCACTAGTGCTTATTATGCTTGTTATGCAGATACTGAAGTCACAAATTCTACAATTTTTCATTTTACCTGTTCAGAAGATGAAGCAGAGTAGAAATAAATTTCAAATATTAATTTAATAAGCCCTGTTTTCTTTTTTGCACCTCTCATGTCTCAAAGTGTGGTTGCAGGACAAGAATCATACCCCTTCCAAAGTTTGGGAAGCCTAAATAAAACTTATTAAAACTTCTTTTGCTCTTAGTCCCCATCTTTGGCAAAATCAAAAGAAGAATTCAGTTGCTCAAACTGTAATTTTTGTAGAAATTGAATGCTTGTATTTGTTTTAAGCAACATCTGCAGTATCAAATGTTTTAAACCAAAATTATTTACCTGTCCAAACTTGACATGCTCTGCATTCCAGATGCACTTTCAGCTATGCAGCTCTCACCTGAGGCCACCTGGAACCCACAACAAGACATCCCCATGCCTAAGTTCTTAGAAGAAAAGAAAGAAATAAAAGAAAGGAGAAAAGGGAGGGAGGGTGGGGGGGGAAAGGTGTGCTCTGCAGTAGAGAAAGTGAAGTTAATATTTATTCAGAGATGCAAATTCTAAGTGAAGAATTTGTCCTGGGGGTTTATGCAGCACAGAAGTGGGTGTAAATGATCTCATTCTTATCTTCTCCAAATTTGCCCAGTAATTTGAATTCCTTCTAGGCCACTGAATTAGGATATCTTAATACCAAATTATTCCTGTAGCTGGCATAACTAGTTTCCTAGACGTTTTTATTCACCAGACCAGACTCTTCATAAGTTGTTCCCTTACAAATTACAAGTTTACACAATTACAAAAACAGAATAGAGCACTCTTTCTAATTCTATCTCCTGAATCTAAATACTCTACAGGAACCATAGAGAAAATAAGGTAACCAAAATCTTTTAATTGAATCCTGTAGAAACTAGTTCTGTTCAGAGCATCAATTTTGTATATACTTAAGATTTGTCTCTTTAAAATTTTTTAACTATGCAAGCCTAATTCTGACATTTATGAATTGCATGTACTACTCTGAGCCTCATCTTTTATGACTTCAGATCTAAATTGACTCACTGTTTTCCTTCATCAAACACTTGTGTTTTTTTTAATTTACTAACAGGGTGAAGAGATATTTTTAATAGTGATTGAATCATGGTAACATTGATATGTGGAGTGCAAGAATTAATGCACCACTGCCCTGCAAGATCTGAGTATTTTTTTCCCTGTGCCAGCAACATCTTTGCCTCAGTACTCTTTATATGTGCCATTTTACACTTTTAAAAAGAAAAGTCACTCTGTGGCTGTGTGCGAAATTCAATTCCAGCACAAATGCATCCCCTGTGGTCCACATTCTCATGCCCAAGACTGCCCTGCTGTATTTCAAGACAGAGCCTGGAAGCAGACTTGAGTCTATGCTGTGATGATGCACATCTCAGGCCATTCCCTTCTTTAAAGAACATTGCTTTCACTTCAGCAAAATATAAATAAGTTTGGTAGCAGAAGATAGGGGAGTTTTGATTCCCACTTACTATCAGCTGGTTTATGGTTTTCATCTGTGGTATGCTGCTGACCAAATAACATCCTGTTATATCTTTCAAGGCTCTCAACACAACAACTCAACCATATGTCAACACAATGACAAATCAATGTGATTTAAGGCCTTGCTGTGCAAGGCCTTGTCCAGTGAAATTTTGAATATCTCCACTGACAGGGACTCCATAACCTCTCTTGTCCCTACCTCAAAGTCTGTCATCATCACATTTTTTAAAAAAATCTCATATGAAGTCCCTTGTATCCATTGCTCTCTATCCTTCCACTGAGCACCCCGGGAAGTGAATGCATCAGTCTTCTCTACACCCCCTGCACAGGGGAAATATTTCAAGATAGCAGTAAGATCTGCCCCTTTTTCCTCTTTTGAAGGCAGAACTGCCCCAGCTCTCTCCTCATATGTCAGGTGTGTTCCAGCCCCATGATGAGCTCCACAGCTCCCTGCTGGACTTCCCCAGCCTGTCGATGCCTGTCTCACACTTGGGAGTGCAAAGCCTGACACTGTGGTCTGGCTGAGGTATAACCAGTGCCAAGTAAAGGGGAATAATAGGCTCCTTTGACCTGCTGGTTACACTCTAAAAGTCATCTTTAATGTGGCTGGCCTTCTGCAAGGGCACACTTAAGTATCTTGTGAAAATATGCTGCTCCTAACAGAGATAGAGTTCCTATGATACTATGAGTTACAAGGCCAGCAACAGCAAAGCTTCTGTTTGGGCTGTGAACTTCAATTTTATCATCAGGCCTCTCTTACTCTGATCTTGAACAAAACAATCATGAATCTGTTATTTTTTACCATCCACCTTAGGAGACATTGTCCACTCAAGATGGCAACTTAGCTCTTACTCCCTAAGGGAAAAATAATACAAAATAGTATTTTATCCCAATGAATAGGAAGAACTGGCTCAAGGGAAGAGATGCAATGAGAAGGAGCAGGGAAAAGAAATTACATGGGAAGAAAGAAAGAGGGACTAATGAAAGGGCAAAATGGGAAATGGTAGGGGAAAGGGCAAGGGAATTATAGTAGAGGTGAAAGCTGGGAAGAAGTAGTCTTTAGTCTTTGAAAGCATCTGGAAAGTCTGGCAACACTAGCAAAGGCCTCTTCTCAAGCCCCAGAGCCTACTGCAAAAACAGACCCTGCTGACCTCCTCTTTCAAACCCTTTTAATGTTCTAAACACTATAAAATCTTTCCTAGTGTTTCAAATAAACTCAGTGACTGCTTGCAGTGCGTGAATCCTTGATCAGTCTTTTGGCTCTGCATAATCAACTTTCCACAGTACACTAAGGCTCTGGCATTGCTTCTCAGTGACCAGTGCCAGCAGCAACCTGAGTTTCAACCATTTTAAATTTGGAAGGATTAGGAACTAAAATCTAAATTCAGTGACTTTTTTAGTCTAAAGAGACATTCTATGTCTCAAATTTATTTTTTTTACAAAATCATTCAACAAGTCCAGAAGTTGTTCCTCAAACCAGTTGAGTTTCTGTTAATTTTGCTTTTCAGCTTTTGAGCTTTATATTCAAACTACCCTCCCATTTTTTTAGCCATTTGCCCCAACAGGATCAAACAGGGAATTTTTGTGTAATGAACTCCTTTCTCCATGACCACAGCTTTCACTGTGGACAGCAAAAACGTTGCAAATTGGGCTTTATTTATTTATTGTATTTGTTATATAACACCCATCCCCATGTATCTGGCTGCTTTACAAAAGTTGAAGGCAAGAATAAATAAAATAAGGCCATACCCAGTGGCCAGAGAGAAGCAGCTGTTCTGCCAAGAGAAGAGCCAAGAGAAAACAACTCTGAGAAAAAGAGCTGTTGAGAAAATCAAGATAAAATGATCAAAGATGCACCATCCAGAAAGGTCAGCAGAGTTTATTGTTGAAGCTTTCACATGCCCAGTCTGCTTAATTGCCTTTTATAAGCATTTTACGGCAAGCCCTGGAGGCTAATGCAGGTGGAGATGGTGTGCAAACCCAAATCAATGTAACCCAAAAATGCTCAGCAGCTGACCCAAACTCACAGCAGTGTGCAAAGAGAAAAAAGAATGGTGACAATCAACTATAACAGCTTAACAAAGATGAGGACAGACTGCATTTATTTATTAGAGTCACTATCATAAACAGTTAAGTGGAAGTTACTGTGTTTGCATAGCAGAAACCAACCAAAAGGAAATTAAATTATCTTTACTACTACAAAAGAATGATGATATCACAAGTACTGAAGAAAAGTACTTTTTTTCATAGCACAGCAAAGACATCAAAATCCAAAAAACTGAAAAAAAAATTATTAGCACTCCATTTTTTTCCCACCCTCAGTCTCTTACACTTCACTTGAAATACACTTCACTCTTAAACTTCACTTGAAATATGTCTCTCCGAACAGTAGGGAAGTGTTCTCTGTTCTATTTGTTTAACATAGCAGGATACAAAAAACAAATAAATTTTGAACCCTAGCAGAATGGCTATATGATCTTAAATTCCTGCACAGTACAAATGCCAGCCATATCTCCCCAGCTTTTTAGTCAGTGTGACTATATGAAGATATTGAACCCTGTCTGGAAGATGTACAGGTTACCTCTGAGCCAAACTATGTCATCTGTACCACTGGGCAGGCAGCTAGATTGCTCTGCTCTTTTGCTGTTGCTTTTTCCACGTTCCCTGCCGAGCTGGCATGCTCCACTAGAGATACCTGCTTGTACTAGAATATATTTTAGAGCACACAGGGGCTGTGTGTCCTTTCTGGCTGCAGCTGTGCCAGCTCACACTGCTGCAGCTCCTATTTGTCCTTGGCTGCTCACTGGTGAACCCCCTGAAGTGCTTGCCACACTTTCTCTCCTGCCAGCAGAGCTTTCCTGCAAGCACCTTTTAACACATTTCAGGAAAATTGAGTCAAATTCATAGGATTCAGTGGGAAATTTGCATGCATGTCTAGTTCAAATAATAAATCCTAACAATTCAAAGCATAGGTCCAAGCTAATTTTCAGTAATTGAAGTAGATAAGTAATGACACCATAAATAATACCTATTGCTGTAAGAACCTTATATCTCTTCTTTTTTCCTTTTATCACCGAAGTCCTAAACACAATTAAAACTTCATCTACCACTAGTTGTGGTTTCAAAAGCCTTAAAATTGCAATAAACAGCCAGACATATTTTTATCTTCCACAAAATCCCCCTGTAAGGCCTCAGCCTCCTGGCAAATTTCCAGCTATAAAGATTTTGTTGCTGTTTCCCATCCTTGTATTCCTTTTAAAGGTGCTTCCTCCCCAGTCTCGACTCAGAAGAAGAGACAGAGAGTGCATTCCATGCAAATGTTACAACAGAGCCAACTCCCTAGCAAATCGATTTGTTTGGTACAACCTACTCTATTCCATGTCTTCAGACAGAAAGCACTTGAGGGCACAGTCTGTCTCTTTCCTGTGGTTGAAGGACACAAAAGGCCCAACCTGCCCTGGGGACCTGGGTGCTATCTGGGTTCTCTGAGGTGCTTTATCTCCCTGCATTATCAGACCATCCCAGCAAGATATCATCGGGCTGGGCTTAGTCTGCTCAGGCTCTTCAACAAATGTCATCAGATGCTAAATCTATATGAAAATGAAGGTGCATTCCTTCTATTTCTTTTAAAATAACTCCTTGTCCTTAGTCTCCCATTATGTCAGTCTCAGCACGATGAAGCCATCTCCAAATCTGGGCACAATTTAGCACACACAGGATCCTGTAGTTGTTTGCAGCCCAATATAATAAGCTAGCCTCATGGAAGCCAAACCTCCCGATATACACAGTCAAATGTGAATTTTTGAACACACAGAATCTGCAGATGCCGTGGCCATGGCGATAATTACCTGGAACACAAATCCCTGTGAGGGTTCTGCCCATGTGGAGTTATGAAATCACCGTGCAAGTACAGAGAGTTTTCTAAACTGCTCATCACACTAGGACCAAACCAAACACGCACAGAGAGTGAATTACCTCTTGTCCATGAAGAAAATATTGCTTTTGATTGCAGGATTGAGGTTTTTGGCAGGGTGCCAGGGAGCTCCTAGTGTGGTTGCCTGCATGACCCAGGGGTGTATATGACTAGAGGGCAAACTTAAGACTCCTGCTGAACCAACATATCAACTTTTGTAAATGCAAATATGGAATGAAAAATAAGAAGCAGCACAACCATATCGTGTCATAGGTAAGTGCTTTATTTATTATTCCAGTGCAAATGCTGTGGAAAAGATTTTTATGGGGGTTCCATTGCCTTTTCCCTCAAAAATAAGGCATTTCTAAACCCACAACAGCTGATGGGAATATTTTTTCTTAACTTGAAGAAAGACCACAGAAAGAGAAATCTAATTTTAAAAAAGTCAATTTTTTTTTTCTTTTTGTCTTTTCAGTTTTTATTTTCATACATTGTGGTGTATGTCAAATCATTGCCAGCTATCAAAGTGTATCTGAAGTGTACCCTTGTAAGGAAGTGTTCAAGGAAAACAGCTCTTCCTGACCCCTCAGTCACCAGCTCCTTGCCACTGAGCAGGCTGCATTCTGTAGGAATAGAATTTCACATAAAACCTGTGGGGCAAGTCTAATAATGTTAATTGTCTATTGTAATGTAATTAGAACTTCAATTTGAAACTGCTCTGAGGAAAATAGATATTTTTTGAAAGTAATTTTGATTATCCTGTTTTTAAATTTTGATAGAAGGTATCATAATGTTGAGAAATACTGAGATAGCTGTTTCAATTCAGTTTCACTCTTTCAGCCAACTTGCACCTAAGTTTCATACTAAATTTCTTCACAATAGAAGAAATTCATAGCTCTTACTGTATGCTTTGTGATATGTAATATTTTTTCTCTGAGTTTGCTCAGAGGATGCACATCTTTCTGAAAACAGAACAGCAAATTTCTGTACTTCATCTGAATCGCAACTCTCACATTTTCATGTGCTTAGAAACTGAACTTTTTACTCCTCATTCACAAAGAATCCACAGGCACCACCGGAATGAGAGCTGTGCCAGGGGTAAGGCAGCTTCAAGATCAAAGTGAGGATTTATCAAGAAAACAATGGAGACTGGGAAAACAAAACCACTTTACCTATGCAAAGTCATTGTAGATTCATACCAAGAAGATTTCACTCATTACCACATTTGTGAACAAAAGAGAGAGGCAAGCATAAAAAGGAAAGGCAGAATGACATTAATGAGGTTGCAAAAATGCAGCTGAGAGATTTCTCCCTCAAGTTTCACATGTGTGTAATATAATCAGTGATGGATTAACATACTGGAAGTGAGAGGTTTGGAAGTTTTCTGAACTCAGAAGAATGTCTAGTTTAAAAGTGGTGCTGTACCTATTCTAAACAGTCTCTCCAAAAATGTTACGGGAGTATCTACAGCAAAAGTATTGCAATGTTAAAGTTTTCTAGTAACAATTTTGTTTCACTCTTCTTAGAATTTACAGTGTTAAAATGCAGGAGTACCTACAGGGAGAAGTTAACGTTTTCCTGTCTGCAAGACACTTGTTCAAATATACTACAGAATGCTGTACTGAGAGCTTCAAAATACTGTAAAAAACATTTTCCAAATGTCATGATTGAAGTCAGTAAACTAGTGTCAGCAAAATCAGAGAAATAGTATATAAATGTGATACTAGTGCACTTATTCTTTGGATCCCTTTTAAGATTTTTCTGCTACAAATCCATCAGTTCAGAACTTTCTATTTGTGTAATCACTGCGCAGTTTTGTGGTTTACACTGTTCTCCTGTGATTCAGAAATGAGGGCAAGTACTGACTTTCGCATGCTTGAGTATAGAAAAAACATCAGGGAATGATCTTACATATATTGTTAGAAAAGGAAGAAGTGTTAGTAGGGACAAGGCTCTTTTTTGATTGTTTGTTTTGGAACAAATTCAGGAATAGAAGGATATTATTAGTATTGCAATGCTGGCAGGACATAAGCTCCTCAGGTCTGGCTGCTGTCATTAATTCCAAGTAAAACTGTGTCTGCTTTCTCTGCCCTGTGGTAGAACTAACATTCCTGTCCAGAGAGTGAAAGGCTTCAAAGATCTTAGCATGAGAAGAATAGTTTTAGGTTTAGCACATATAAGATTATTTGAATATTGAAGTCAGGGTTTAGAATCACAGCATTGGGCTCACTCTATGGCAGCATCCAGATTTCACTGATGTTGCATTCAGGATCTTTTTGATCTGTTGACAGTGGGAAGAAGGGAAATGAAAACATGCAGAGCCATCCTTTGCTTCTCTGGAAATATTTCTGTTTCCTGTGCCAGTTATGTTGAGGTGCTGGTTGAGACAGGCAGAGACCACAGCTCTTGTGAAGGGTGATCTCTCAGCTCTGAGTCCATTTCTACCACTAGCTACACCTTCCTCTCTTTCATTGTCACCCGTCTCTGATGCTTGTTGGATCCTTTTGTGATCTGGTCGAAGTTACAAGGCAACAAGGAGTTCTGAAATAGGAACGTTCTTAACAGTTTGTAGATGACCTTGCAGCCCAGGTTATATTCCTGTAATCTCACTGGCTTTTCAAAGATTCATTCAAAAGCCACTTACAGCTCTTGAAACAAATTTGCAAATTTTGAAGGCTCATGAAAGGCAAATAGAGACGTCAGGAAAGTTCTGTTTTCTGTGGACCTTTTCTGGAAAGTAATGTGATCAAATGGCCACCTACAGAATATTCATGAGGATAAAAGTATTTTTGAAATATCTTTCCTTAAGAAAGCCCAAAGCAATCGGTGGATACCTTAATAGGTTTTCTCAGATTGAAGATGTCTTGTGAACAAGACTGAAATAATCTACTTAGCAGAATTTTCACAGGATCCTCCACAGTAATAGCTGTGGAGCTAAAAAACATCTAGTCCTTAACACAGTTCACAGATGCTGATTTATACTACTGCCAAGTAAAATCATAAGCTTTTATCTGTAAGTGATCTTAACATTAGAGTGCAGAAATATGTTGATTCATCTGTACTAGAAGAATGGACAACTAGTTCTATTTTTGATGATGATTAAAAATTACCTCTGAATCTTCTGACTCAGAGGTAATTTGGCAACTGATGGAATTCAAAATTAAATATTTAAAAATAACTGAAATATTATGTTTATTTTGCTATTAAAAAAAGAAAGGAGAGAGAAAAGCAAAAGAAAAAAGAGAGGCAGAAATTATCTTGCTGCTTGAAGATTGGTATTTATTCTGGGTGCTAAGATCTCACCTAGACATGATGTATGAGTACCCTATTATATTGTACTGTGTTAAAAGTCCCAGACTGAACAGAATAGCTCTGAAGTGATGAATCTGGGAGGGGTATTATCACAACCTGATGCCCTACAGCAGAAACTGGATGTGTTCCTTCTTCAGGACCCTTATGTGAAGCTCCCACAGAATGCACAGGACTGTAAATTGCTCTAACAGTGCTTAGGAATCCAGGGCTGAAACCTCCCTCCAAAAAGCTGTTTAGTAGTAAATTTTTTAAAAATTTAAAATTCAAGAGAAAGCTAAAAGATTTCTTGTGCTCCTCTTCAGACAGTTTTTTACTGTAATCTACATAATCACAGTAGCAAAAGAGATTAGCTTAAGGGCTGCAATACACAGATAATTTATGAAAAGAGGTGGGATATGTCCTTCTATGTGTACCAATGTGGCTTCAGAGGAAAAAGTTCAGAAAACAGTCTGACACAGCAGAAAAAAATTCTGAGTTTATTTTTACCTTTCAAACTTGTATGAAAATTTGTGTGTTTAGTTTGTGTTTTCTTGAAGAAATTTGAGGAAACCAGTATTTGGGATGTGAGACAAAGAACACTTGATTTTCATGGTATTCACGTAGGTCCATCAAAGTAAAATGTTATTCCTAACAAATAAAATTTCAACTGTTTATGGTTTTTGTGCAAATAGGAGTTTTGAGTTTCATTTGTTACTGAACCACTGTATACTTGAATAGCTTGTGATCTTAAAAAGTTCTCATAACCTGTTTTAAACTGTTTGAATACAGTGTGACAAAAGCAACTGAATGTGATCATCTCATTTCACTCATCTCTCATTTAATTCTCCTGTTTTGTGTCACTGAATCACTGAAACTCACTCTTTAATAATTTATCAGGAACCTGATCAAAGAATTAAATGCTCTCATATTCCTTGGCCTAGAGGAAGTCAGGAGTAACAAATACTTTGTAAGAAGTATTCAGATCACAGAAAAAAATACTGTTTTAATGATATTTTTCCCAAAATACCCTCTTCTCATAGGTGATATGTTCTTAACGTTTAGTCTAATAAAAATTACTGGGTAATTCTAAAAAGATATTTATAATGATTTTAGAGAATTAATGAATCATCAGGAAAATAATATCAAAGCACAGCTGACTGGGTCCTATTCAGCACTTCTGAATCACTGCTCATTGAGCAAAGCAATCACTGGACAATGGGGGTTTTGCCTGAGCAAAATGTGAGTCAGGGGACCTGGACTTGCATTGTCTTCGCCGGGAGTTTTGCCTGCATATGGAGTGAGCTGAGACTTCTGGTGAATGGGGACCATTCAGAGTGTGGCTAAGCAAAGCACCCAGTGCATCCCCAAGTTAGCACTAGGTGGTAGACATAACTGGAAGAAGTGCAGGCATTTTTGGAGCCATGTGAAAGGCTTGCATAAAGCAGCATTTTCAAATGCATTGTCTCTTATTTCCCCTTATTTTGGACTAAATGTTTTTGTTTTGAAAGGCATCTGGCTGTTTGCTCTTCCCTTTGGTTTAACAAACTAATTAAAATAATTTCCTTTCTGCATGCAGTCTGTAGGTGGAAGAGACACCTCTGTTTGGAAGGGAAGAGTTGACATCCTTGCAGTTTAAAAAGGAAATCTGTTCCACTGGTTTCTAGCTAGCCAGTTTCAACATGGAGCTATGCAAGAGGATATCCACTGTCTACAGAGACACCCCAGACCACAAACCCCTTTATTATTCAATATTACATTATTTATTATGGTGCAAACCCCTCCATGGACCCACGTCAGGATGTGAGAGACCTTCAAGCTGCCCCCCAAACCACTGAGAGCTGGTACAAGAGGAACACCAGTAAAGGCTAAAGGTGAAAAAGAAGATACAGTGAACTAAAGAACAAAAACAACATGGCTGGACGAAAAGAGAGTGAAAATAACATGAGTGAACAGAGGGAAAGAGAGTATTACAAGCTACCCAAAGAAAACTCATAAAATAAGGAATGGTTTGGAATAGGCATCTAAGAATCAAATAGGGCCAAGGTCTAACTTTACCTCAAAAATTGGATTCATTGATTCAAATAAAACAAGACCTGTTCTGAGCCATTTTTCTCTGACTTGAAGGAGTGGTGGGCTAAGGAGTTAAAATGGAAATAGAATTAATGGAACTAAAGGGAAAAGGAGAGCAGTGAACCTGCAAAAACATGGGAAGTAGTTGCTTTACCAAGGAAAAGAGGGCAAGGGGGTGACAAGGACATTAAATTAACTTGTCATGGGGTAGAAGTTCACAATGGAGCAGAATGGAAGGAGTAACAGACAGCATGAAAACAAATCTGATGTGTAATATGCACTGATCTGTAAATGAGGGATAGGATACTATATTATAGGAGAGATACTTGATTTACATCTTTCTTTAAACGATTTCTGATCCAAATGAAAAGACTACTGTTTATTTTCTTTCTATAGATGCATTTATAATACATGTCATAAAAGCTTTCATTGTAGGTTACAGAAATCTAAATAAAAACAATGTACAGTGTATTAATCCTTTGTCTAATTACAGAAAGGCAGCATTAAAACATGGATTCAATGTATCTTTTTTGTGATTATAATTAATATTTATTTGCAATTATCTGAATTTGTCTGTACAGCAATAATATTCATATCCTCTCAGAAGCTGAGTGAAGAGATAAGTGATGACAGAACAAATTTACATAATATATCACACCAGTGATACCCCATCCTTTCTTTGAAACATACTTGTTCACAGTATCTAATCCTTAATTTTTCTATATATATGATGACAGCCATTTGATCACATTTCAAGAAAAACTATAAGTAATAAATATTAAAGCAGTTCCCAGTTTAAGCGAATTGCTGATTACTGATGTGTTCTGTGAACTCTGGATCCCAACAGAGAATGGAATTCAAGAATGAAAAACACAGCAAGAAAATAAATGCTGACCACCACACAGCCTGAGTGTCTGGATGCCAGGGATACTGTGAAACTGATATTTTGAGATCTTCTGTCTATTAAACTGAGATCGTTCAAAAGAACCCAATTACTATAAATCATCCTAGCCTATGTGAACTAAAGACATAGAAGCAAAACAGACTTTCTACCACTATGTTTTGCAAACCTGATGCTGCTTTTTCCTTTGCTGAAAATTTGCATGTTTTCTCAGAGCCTGTTTCTTTCTCACAATAAACAATGCAAAGCCCTCCTGCCAAAAAAATGTCCAAATGCTAAACAGTTGCTATTATAGTCATTATTATAGCAGCAACTCTGAGCTGCGTGCTTTTAAATTATAATTATTTTTACAAAAGATTTTTGTGTGTCTTGATTGTAGTAATTATTATTCCATAGTAGAAAATGTCTATTTAAAAAGTCACGTTAGCTTACTGCTCCAGATAAATTAGTTTCCTTAAATGAACTTCATACATATGGGTGGTTTTCTCTGTATTTATCTTACATGCTATGCTAACAACAAACTAGGATCAAACAGTTGATACATTACTGCTTCATTTTAAAAATAACTATGGATAAAGATGTCAAATGAAAAGCAATGTTTTTCATGAAAAGTGCTTCATGCAGATAATACCATACTCTAATCCGGGAATGTCCATTTCTCTTTAGTCTTGTTTCTCACCTATCTGCCTTTTCTTGAGACATGTCAAGAAAAAAAAAAAAAAAAAAGCAATGAAAAAGGAAAAAAAAAAGTGAGACCAATCTCTTGTATAGGCTAGCACAGGTGCTAGTGAAATGCTTGCACCTTGTTTAAAGAATATCCAATGTAAACAAAAGCACAAGATTCAAGAAATGGGCTTCTTCAACAGCAAATCTGGGAATTAAGACAGAAAGCAGTTCAGGCAGTGGGACACCCAAAAATGATGCTATTATCCCAAATCAGGACCCGTGTGGGACCTTTGCTTTTTTGCCCCCGTGACAGGCAGGCATTGGAGGTCACGATTTACAGCACCCATGGCAGTGTGTATCCTCTGCTGGAGCATCCCCAGGGCACTCTCAGTCACTCTGCTAATTCACAAGCTACTGAAGTTTAGCAGCTGATTGGAGAAAAGGTTTTTAAAAAAAGGAAATCAGGAAGAGGAAACCAAGAGGGACCTGAGCAACAGGGGGTAGCAGATTTCTGGCTCCAATGCCATGCTCTTTTGTAACCAGCCACAGTGCTGTATTAACTTTTCAAATGAACCTGTCTCTCCCTCGGCACCCGTTTAAAAGGTTGCCACTGGCTGTGGGAAAGCCAGTGAAGACATAGTGCAGGGCTGTTTGCATCTGAAACGCTATCAGCTACCGAGAGATCCCATCGACTTCTTACAATGCCACAGTCCCATCCTACCCCAGTCCTTCCTAGACAACCTTGCTTATTCTTCGGTGAGAATCACCCCATTGTGCATACAGACATTCACATCCTTGATAAGACAGTCAGGGGAAAAGTTCACGAGCCACATCCTCTGCTGGTATAACTTCATTTCCCTTCCCCCTGCTCCCAAGAGTGAGCGCTGATCTGACGCCCCGTGCTGAAAGGAAACAAGGTTGTCTATTCAGCTGCAGTCAGACATACAGTGTGTGTTGAGGCCCAGACAGCCCATGATGCTGAGTGGAGATACTAAAGGTTCGTGTTTCTCTGCTGGGAGTTTTCACAGAGCAGAAAAGGAATGCTGCCTTTTCTGTGTGCAACTTCCGACTGACTACTGACAGAGCTCAAAAGACTAAAATCGTATTTATTCTCGTGGCACAAGACCTCGAAGTACAGGAATAAAAATGACCTAGAGGATTTGTTGGCTACTTGGGGGAGCGATGTTAAGACTGTAATGGGACACTAAATTGAAACACAGATCACTGAAAAATCAAAGTCCTGATTATTAGATTTGCCTGTATTGCAGGTTGTTCATCCTAATCTTAGGCAAAAAACTTTACTTTTTATTTTTGAAATGCTTTTCAAAAGAATGGTAGCATTTTCTAAAATAATTCAATTCTTAGCATTAACAGAACATTTGACACTGATTTTGAGGGTTTTTTTTTAATAAGAGAACTTGACCAATGGTTTACAACGTATCAAAGACAAACTAAATTCAGCATAACCAGTAGAGGAACTTTCCTCTAGAAGTGACCAAGACATGCTGGATTCATTTTATGGAGTGGTCTTAGAAGGTCTGAACTTGATTCCCTTAGGAGAAACAAAACCAGGTCATACCGATTAAACACTAGAAGGTGTTTGGGGCACCAAATGAGGTTAGAAGCAATTCAGTGTAACATTTCCAATGTGGAGATTCTGCAAACCTTGTACTCTGAACTAGCTATGGATCTGCAGATCTTTTCCTGCAGCACTTCATAATTGCTAACAAAACATAGCATATGTTTTTTTTTTGATTATTGTAGTGCACATGCTGGCCAAATTTGGCTGCTTCACATTTGGCTGGGCAAAATGGAGGTATTAATCAAATTCCCCTTTGATATTTGAAAAGAAATAAACACTAAACCTCAATTTCTCCTACTCATCTTAGCATGCTCAAAAGAGCAGGAGCCATCCTTGGATGGCTCAGAAAGAAAACCATGCCATCACCCTGTGGAAATATTCAGGAGCCTAAGGCTTAGTTCTGCCAAATATTTGCTAACTTGTGTAGATAAAATTCGACCTCTTAGAGACTGAGCTTCTTCTCTGATACAACAGTGTGTAATGGTAATAAACAGTTCTAAGCTGGATTGCAGCTTGAAAGGGAGTAATATATTTTTTTATTTTGTCCAACTTAATTGAAGTCTGGGCCATACTGTCATGCCATTTACCAAGAACAAATATATTCTTTCACAAGAATTTTACTCCAGTTTTACCATTATGTTATCAAAAGTATTTCACTAAGCTTCTAAACAAAACTCCAGCACTTCAGATATTCAGCCAGTATTAATTTATAGTGCTGATTTATTAATGTGAAACCTGTGTAACTTCTAATCTGAAAGTTTATTTCAGCTGGGATCCATGCAGTCTCATGCCACATTTATTGCTATTTAAATTAAAAGATTGTACAACTTGTTGCTTCATTTCCACTATTTGCATTTGCTACAGCTGGCTTCCCTGGGTTTTTGTTTGATAGCTCTAGTCAGCTGAAAATAACAATACTTTGTGTTGGAACAGCAGCTTTCTCTCTAATACCTTTACTTATTTTACAAAGGCCCTTGGATCCTGTGCAAAGTACATTTACTGACAGACTTTGTCAGGCACAGCCAAGCAGCACTGGGGTTTGCCATAGCACAGGATTTCAGCTGAATCCACCCTGCTTGGGAGGAACAGGTCCAAGTCAGAGCCAGTCCTTGCCCTGTGCTTGCACCTCACAGCTTTTGCAAGCCACCTGAGCACTATCAAAGGAGGGCTGAAGCTGGAGTGCTGGGCTAGTCATTAACACAGACAGGCTCACCCAGGCTCAGGTCATTCCTTGCCACTTTTCATGGAAAAAAAACACCACCCTGAAGCAGTAGTGGTAATTTCATCAATGTGAACTTGGTGCTTGCACCAATGGCTGCCACTCTGTTACTCTACAAAACTTAACAATGTTTTTGTATATTCTTTGCCTTGGCTGAGCCAATCTAAAATCTGCAATGTGTCTAACTTCTAAATTACTCTTTCTAGAAACTAACACTGCCGAAAACACTACAGATAAAAAAAACATTTAAATTTGTCCTAGTCCTAGTATTAAATACTGCATACTAAATCTGTTAAATCTTTTGTATCTATAAAGGAAAACTCCAGTGCATTTTGATTACATGTGTTGCAGAGTGACACCATGCTATGAACTTACTTGACTCTGTTTTTTTTACTACCGAGGGATAACTAAAACACATGGGGTTTTGTAATATAAAGATAATACTCTTGGAAGTTAAAATCAATAAGTAAATGAATGTCAGAAGATGAAGGAGAGAGGAAAAAAGACAGAAAATTTCTAGTATATTGCCATAAAAGCTCTTAATATTCTGTTTCTCTAAGAAGTGTGTAATGGTATCTGTTGTTCTGTGAGAGAGAATAAAAGTATCACTGTTAAGTTAAGCTGAGCCATCCGATTGATTATTGTTTATTTTCATTTTTGTCTCACTGAATAGTTAATTCTCTCACAGGATTATCCTCATTTCTCATAGGCTCCAGTATTAATGAAAGAATTAAATGATGACATACTTTTGGATCACCTCACTTGGGGCCTGACCCTGTTCCATTAAGTCAAGTGGATCATTACTATTCATATGAGCAGAGGGCAGAACTATCTGGGAGGTTTTGCAGAAAGCAAGCCATACTCCAAAAAGAAAGATCTAACAAGCAGATTGCTAGAGGGCAAAGGTTACTTAAAAGGTCAGTCCACATCTACAGAAAACATAGTGAAAGTATTTAAAAACTGCACCACAAAAAATAAAAATGAGATAGACATTTAAGTTGCCAGGTGCAAGAAAATACAGCATGTGTTTCTGTCTTTGCAATACAAGCTGGTTTTTCTTAATTTTTAAAGTAAGTTAATAAGTTAATTTAGATCTGTCTTACATTAGACACCAAAGATCAAGATTTCATGGTACACAAATCAATCTCAAACTTACATTAATAATAAGCAAATATGAAATGATTGTTAGATTATTTTTCTTTACATTATACATCATTATTTGAATCACATTTAAATTGGAAAATATTTTAGCAAAACCATTACTCAGACTGTGTGGAAGTAAATCTGCTCTCAATTTTATTTTGTACCTATCTATTCTTTGTGTGTATCATACATCAGTTTTTTTCCTGTATATGTAAAATGACTTCTCAGGAAAATAAGTCAACATCATTTATAAACAAGTCTTTAAAGATGAATATATATATAGATGAATTACATATATATAAAATAAAATTATATAAATTTAAATTTATAAGAAAACACTTTAAATGCTGTGAAAGATGCACTGAAATATAATTATGGAATATTTTATCCTGACTTCACCAATGCTTCAAATGAAAGTGTTTTTCTAAAAAGAAAAGTTTTTTTGGTAATTCCCCTGACTCCAATAAACAAATACCTTCTCAACAATGCATACTTTGAAATGCAGGAAGAACTGAAGGCCATTTATTTCTCAGAAGTGGATATTTTATACCTTTCCTTTCATTCGTTCATTCTCTGCTATTGAAACAGGCTGAATGGGGCTTGCTATCAGTGAGTTTAAATTGCCAAACAAGAGGCGAGTCTTACTATGTATTTTAAATATCTACAAGAAACACACAAAGAATTATAACTGATCATGTTTTTCTCTTTCCTTGATAACGCTCCAGTTGCTTCTGAAAGGTATGTCTGGTTCCCCACCCTGGGAAGACTAGATCTTGGATAGCAGTCTTTAAGAATTAGAAAATACGTGATAGCTTTCACACCATGCCCGTTTTCAGAACAAAGGAGCATGCTCAGATATTTTATCATTTGTTTTAAAAAGCGCAGGGATAGTGTTATATAATGATGTTTAGGATTTTCGGACGTCCGGGCTGGAATGCCTAATGAAGAAGCGCTCCAGCCTCCCCTGCTCCGTGTGTGTGTGCGATCCTTCAATTCTTCCCGGATCCTGATTTTGCATTTCTAACGAAGCTGAACTGACAAAGCGTGAAAGTAGTCTAAAAGGAAAGACAAAGAAAGTGACCCTGCTTTCAGTGCGCCAAGACTAATCAATATTCCAGAAGCCCCGCTTTCCCCTCTCTGCTGATGTGTGGCTCGGGGCGGGCTGGTTTTGTCCTTTTTTTTTTTTTTTTTTTTTTTTTTTTTTTCCGCGGCGCTGCCGGGCTGGCAGTCTCCTCCCCTTTCCTTAAGTCCCAGTGATAGCAGGCTGCCGTGTTCCGGAGCACATGCAGATGTCAGCTTTGGCGCTGCCGCCCGCCCGGCCCCGCTCCGCGCTCCCCAGCTCGGCAGCTCCCGCAGGTGAGCCCGTCCTGCCCCTCCGCGGCTCCCAGCGCCGGGAATCGCCTCCCGTCCGCCCTTCCCATCCCAATTAATGCAGCCGTCCCTCTGGCTGCGCCCGCGTTCTTTCTTGATCTTGATGTAAATTGTACAGGACAGATTAGCTGCGTTAAACATCCTGGAAAGAAAAGGCACTGTGAACGATCTCTCTCTCTCTCTCTCTTTTTTTTTTTTTTTTTTTTTTTTTTTTTCCCTAATTATTTCATTTCATTTCATTTCATTTCATTTCATTTCATTTCATTTCATTTCATTTCATTTCATTATTAACACCAAAATCTTTCCACTAATCGGTCGGTGGGAAAAAAAAAAAAAAAAAAAAAAATCAAACTCTCCTTCCACACAGCAGTCTTGTCCACGGAAGAACGGAAGAACGCTCACTATTTACAGTATTTAGCTCGGTCTCAGAATGTTTCCACTCCTTAAAGCAGCAAAATTTTATAGCGTCCTGTTAAAATGCAGGGAGGACATTGCACTAAAGTGCCGGTCTTGAAACATATGGTGAAAGCAGCGATCAAAATCCACCAGAATAAACTTGTTACAACATGCAACTTTGTTTAAAGCTTGCTGGCTGAAATCCTGTGCATTTTACATTTTACGTGTTTCCTAAAAAAAAAAAAAAAAAAAAAGGTGTTTTGGCACTAAACCTATAAAAATGAAATGTTAGCGTTGAACTGAACTGCATATAAACAGAGACAGATTTCAGCACAAGCACTTAAGTTTATCCATTTATTCATTACTAATTTCTTTTTAAAAAGCATGCAAGTGAATATTAACTAAGACTTCAGAAAATGGGATTCTCAGTCTGGAAAATACTTTTGAGAAGTCTCCCTTATTAACCAGCCATCAAAACAAAGCTCTACCACCTAAAATAAAAAGTAATACCTTAATGAAAAACTTTTAATATTGAAACATTTTAAGGTCGATTCAGAATGTGATTTCTTGAAGTCAGATGTGATGTGGTTGGTTCTTGGGTTGTCCTGCACAGGTCCAGGATTTTCCCTTCCACCTTAGTTAGTTTGTGATTCTGTGATAGATGCTCATAATTGCTATCAGGACAAGCCAAGCATCACTCTGCAATGTGAGCTGGTGTTACAGTCTGAAGCAACAAGTTAAGTGGGATATTACTTCTGATGTTTCACAGATGTGCTTAGAGTAGTTTATACAGCTAAAAGATGAATGTTATCAACATAAAGCTGTCAAAGGCATATCTTCTAAATACTGGTTGAGGGATAAATAAACTATTGCTGTTGCCTTTTTCCATGTGAAAAGAAGGAATTGAGCCAATGCATTCAAACATTAAAAACATCTGATATGTAGAACAATTTAAATTTACCAGTTTGAGCAAAATATTTTTCTTCAGTGGTTAATGTGAAGGTTAGCTAGATTGTTCTTCAAATAATAATTGCCTGATAAAAAGTACAAAAGCAAGCCTGAGAGATAATTTTAAACATTATAATACCATAAGTTGCTATGATTTGTACTGATTTTACTTTTATGTATCAATAACAAATACAAAAAAAAATGTTACTCCTGGGTTTTACAGCATGACAGCAGCTCAGATTAATCTCTGAAGATATGGCACACTTATCTGATCAGCCCTTATAATCCTTCTTTCAAAGTCATTCAGGTTTTGCATCAAAAAATGCTTAGATACTAAGAACAATATAAGTTTTACTGAGACATGAAGTATGTTTCTTCTATGTAAATATATATCTTATAACTCCCCTAAAATCTTACTGCAATGTTTGATATTTCTTGTCTTGCAGGTTTCTCCAATACCTCCCACTGAAAAGGGTCCTCCACTTTTCTGAAGGGATACTCACAGAAGTTAATTATAAAAGAAAACTTTCAGCAAGATAAATGACTAAAGGTAACGGAGAAGATCCAAAACCTGGAAGTAGGATGGAACGAATTCAACAAGGAGTCCGGAAACGTACACTTTTGGCAAAAAAAAAAGTGCAGAGCATAACAAAGGACGATGTTAAAAGTTATTTAATGAGGAATGCCTTTGTGCTCTTCACCGTTGTTGCTGTGATTCTTGGTGAGTAATTTGTTCAATAGGAATATTCTGTTCTCCAGTGCATTTGACAATGACGATGTGACTGGGTGATTTGCATTACAAATGAGTTTCCAAATTCTTCTGCACTGATAAGAATGTTCTGGCTTGGAGAGTTTTGGCTTTGACAGCTGCATGAAGTCTAAGGAAGAGCCATTAAATTATTCTAGTAATTCCTAAGAAGAATTTTCATGAGAAAAACCAAACAGAATAGCTGTTTTACAAATTCTTCTCTCAAAGAATCAGATACAATGACTGAACTAATTGAGCGTTTTCAATTTTATCTTTTCCTCCCAAAGCCAGTTGAAGCAAAATGCTCAGGAAGTTACTTATTCACCTAAACTATAAAAAATTTAACACTTTGAATGATGAACAGGAACTCTCAATCAATGAAGAGACATTTCTAAGCAAAGGCATATAATAAATACAGCCTCTATCTTTTCAGTTTTACTTGATAAATGCAAACCTATCTTTATTCTCCCTCAGCCACTCACAATCTTACACATGCATCTTTCGGATGCAATTTGGACAACAATGGCAATGTTACTTATTCAAAGGACTGAAAGATAGCACCTGATTAAATGCCTTTTAAGAGTGTACTGAGAGGAATCCAGTACATCAAACAGCCTTTAGATTTGGAATGCACCAAAAATGTAAATTCATAATATTGCCACATACTTTAAATTACCATTAGAAAGAGAATCTGCTGAGAAAAAACATGCAATTTTTAAAACTAATTTTCCTTTAAATTATCACTTATGACAATTTTTCTTTAACTAGATATTTTCAAAGTGGCACCATATTTCATGAAATAACCACTCTTTACAGGGTGAGCAAGAACTTAATGGCTTTACTCTATGGCTTTCACTTTTCTCATTAGTCTGAAATATAAAATTGTGAATCTGATCATGATGGTGATGAAAAACCATATGTAAGCTCCTATGGTCTATATCCTTTGCCTATGTAGGCCCTAAAGGACTTCACAATGCTGTTCTGCAGAGGTCTGCAGAGTTTCTACAACTCTTCCAGGAATTGAAATTTTAGGGTTTTACCATTATTATTGCTTGACACCACATCAGCACTGTTATTCCAAATTAATTTCCAGTATGGTTGTCTTTTTCTGGGAGAAATATATATTAATTTGCCTATTGGTAAAATAAAGTACATTTTTGCTAGAGCAGAAATTTCAGTTTCTGATACTTATGAACAGTATTTGATAGCAAGCATTTTTAATTACTAAGAATTTTATTGGTGTAAAATGCCCATTAATATGAAATTAATATCTCAGGTGTAAAAAAAATAGGTGTTTTATCTACGAGGATCAGAAAAAGCAGAGCAAGTCAACAAAGTTTGGAAACACTGTCCAAATGCAAAGAATATAATTCTTTGATTGTTACTTTTCTATGCAGCATGGGAAAATTGGTTTTTTGCAGCTTTTTCTCTGCCATCTACATCCAGTAGGGCTCTCACAAATTTGCTAATGTGTAAATGAAATGTAGACTGGACAAGTGTTTTTGCTGTTATTGCTGGTTCCAATTAATGTTAGGTAATTACTGACACTCTGCCCACTACTCCACTACCACCTACATCAGAGGATCAATAGGCACTGGAACACAAGCTGAAGAACTGATGAAAATGCGTAGCCTAGCATGAGCAGGCTGCTCCAATTCTGCTCATGAACCTGCAGATGTATCTAGTGTAAAATCTGGAAGAAAAAGTCTTCTTGTTATTATCACAAAAAGTTCAAAATTTTTCTTACATTTGTTATTTTTGTTGTAGTTTTGCAGTACCTGTATATGATCGGGGCAGTAATTTCATGGTTTATAGATTATGAAAGGTAATATTTGGGGGTTTTGAGAGTTTTTTGCTGTTGTGGAAATACTCAGAAGTAGGGAACAGATGGCTAAAGAGTTTGGAAAACACTCAGTGGTTGAACTCCATCTGTCTAGTTTGGCAAGGACTAAGTTGTTATCATCACTCAGTTGTTTGGTGATCTGTGGAAAATTAGATGGTGGGCTTGATCCCCTTCCTAGCAGATGGTAATCAATGTTGCAGAATTAGCCCACCAATTAGAACTACTGGCTCTCCCCTTTGAGATGCTTGGATGTGAGTCTAGGTGGAATCCAAATTATACTCAGGCCAGGGTTGAATAGTTTACAAGAAATAATGCTTAATGCTCTGTAATCTAACAGGCAGGTGACAGTTCTTACTGCTGTCAGTCCAGAAGTTTTCATAGAGACCATACTGAGGAAAAGATTTTATTTAGAGAGAGAATTTCTTCAGAGACATTTTTTCACTTCTCTTTTAGCAAAGGATAAAAACGAAAAAGTCTTTTTTAATAGAGCATTTCCTATTTCTTTGCTAAGCAGGCTTGATTTTGGTAAAGGACATAGGGGCTTACCTTAGTTCCTAGTTTATAGTGGGGACTTGAGCTTGTGTTGAAGTGGGAAACTTTTACTTTGCTATGAAGTGGGCAACTACAATATGCAATTTTCCCAATTGTATACAGATGTTTTGCAAATAGAGTGAGGTTTTTCTGGTATTCACATGACAAGGAGAAAGAGAGACATTCATATAGCATTCTGCTGTTACTGTGATTCTAAACTGAATTCTAAACTAAATTCACTGCCTGTTACCATGCTAACCCAATTATTCATTGAAAATGTAGTGATGAAGATGCAAGAAGCTTTAATTCATGTTGAAAGATACTTAGAACTATACTCCATTCCCTAAAAAAATGCATGGAATGTCCTTCAGACTACACCTTCTGCATATATAGGGTCTGTCTAGCACATTGTCATAATCATTGTTAAAATTTTTAGCGAAATTAAAACTTTGCTCAAGCCCTCCAAGAAACTTGGAGAAAAGTATAGTCAATAAGTTAATTATGATGTAATTTTTCTCATTCTCCTTGTTCACATAAAGATATGATTAATTAGTTTTCTGTAGTCAATCATGTCAAGACCCAATAGATGAAAGCAATCATGTGAGACAAATTTGGGAGGTTGACCACTGGTAAGTCAAGAATATCATGATGACCAGGAGCACTTTAAGGTAGTGTAGGGATCATGGTGGCTCATGGAAGGTCTGCAAGAAATCTCACAAACTTTGAAGTGCTAGCCAAATTACTAGCAAAATCTCAGGCTCTCCCATGCTACTCAGAATCATCATCCTGTCCCCAAAATCTCCTTCCTTTCAGATACACCCTGTGTCAGCCTGCCTTCATTCTCACATCGTATTTTCTGAAAAGTGGCACAGACATTGCCAGGCTCTGACAGGACTCTAAACACCAAAGAATCCCCTGTGGGTTCTGAACTTGAACTGAAGGGAAGACTGAGACACAGAGTACTGCTGAGCAGAGATCCTCAGAAGCTCTCTGTAGAGAAAAGCTGCTTTAATTGAGGGGCTCACAGAACAGAGGCAGGTTGTGAAGCAAGCACTGTGGAAAGCAGTTTTTGCACAGTTATTAACTCCAAATAGCCAGCTAAAATCTTTTTGCCAGAGGTATATGTTGCAGTTGTCTGCTGGGATATTCAACGGGGAGGGGGATGAATCCAGCCCTGTTCTCTGGCTCCCTGTTTCCCCAAAGGGAAGAGGGAATGCAGGACTGGCTGTGTCATTGAAGCCAGACTTCTGAAATTGCCAGCAATCTCACAATAGGTGTGAAATACAGATAAATCCATACAACCTCTGTTCTGCAACAGCATGCACCATGGGGCAGACTCCAAAACTTTTCTGGGATGTTTACCAAAAAAGCCTAGTTAAAAGTACAGAAAGTGAGATAAAGGCCTTGCCCTTTGTCCCCAAAGAAAAAATGCAAAGAGATAAATAAAGGTTTGAGAGGATGCTTCATGACACAGAAGGCAAAAAAACCCCACAAAACCTTTACAATATCTCAACAGTGAAAAGTTGTGCAAAGGGGCAGATTCTCCGATCTTGGGGAGCCTCCCTGTCTGAACAATACTTTAAAGGCCTATGAGGTACAAATCTGTGATATGCAGGCAAAAAAACCCAGGATGATGCCCACAAAAACAGCAGCCTTGTGTGTTGAAGAAACCTGTTTTCTGCTATTGGGAGACCTCTGAATCCACTTAAGAGTGAGGCTGACATACCCAGAGAAGGGCATTTGACCTCACTATATATTGTGTGACAATTCCTAAGGCAGCATTGGTAAAATTTGCACAAGGACAAAGTGAAGCTCCATCACTGATGGAGAAACAGCTCTGGCACCTGAGTTTTAGGTGAAAGAATATGTTAGAACACAGAGAGAAAAATAAATAAATATATATATATATATATATATGGAAGAATATCAAAATGGTTTACTGTAGTTTATAGTTAAAGAAAAATTATTTTTATGCTGAACTCAGAGGCTGACTCTGTCTCAAGGCTCTCCTGAAGAACCTGCCTAACACAATTGATTTCTCACTGAGTGGCAAAATCTTCCTAACTAATATTCTGAAAAATTTGCTAATCAAAACTATTCTTTTAAGTATAAAATAGCTACAATTATGGGAGGAAAAAAAAGCATAAACAGGTACCATAAAACTCAGGGTGACACTTAAAACTCCAAAAGACACTATTCTTTTCCAAAAGAAGAAAAAGTATAGAAATGCAAAGAACTTTAACTCTGCCATTAAGAAGCTAGCAGTAAAAGTCAGACTGTGAAATATGAACAGTACTCTAGCTTGACAGTCACTTGCAAAATAAAATAAAGTTAATATATTATCACATTCCACATTTCTTGCCATTCTTTCTGGTGTTACAGAAATGAAACAACGATTGTTGAACTGCCATACATGGCACAGAGTAGCAACAATAAACTTGGGTACCTTCTGAATAACAATAAAACGTTCTGGAGAGAGCAGCTGTGCATAAATGCACGATAAATATGCAAAATCTGCCAAAAATCAACTTATTTCTATCCTAACACTCTAAATTGTCAAATTAGTGGACTTGCAAAGTGGTGCTCAAAAGCAGTAAGTCTGAATGGTCATAAAACAGTCCAGAGAAGTCCACTCCACTCTTCATATAGATTGAAAAAAGGCTGCTGAGATCCCCAAAATTCTATCTAGAAGTTAAGAACAAATGTGTTTATATAATTCTGCTTCTTACAAATCAAAATTCAAGGCTATCCTAGGCAAAGTGCATGGCAATCACTCTGTGGGACATGTAGGATGTAGTTTCTCAGAGATTTTACAAAAAAATTCTCTGAATGCCATTGGAGAATGGTCATCATGCTATCCAAAGATATTTTACAACTGAAACAGTGGATATCCAAGGATTCACAAGAAAACTTTCATATTGATCCTGAAAGGGGAGTGAAAAAAGATATCAACATGAAATAACCAGAACAAGGGCTTGCCAATCCTTTCCATTTTTCAGTAGACAGGAACTATAATTGCTGTGGTGGCTCAAGGCAGCACAAAACCATGAGCAAGATGCCAGATATTTGTATGCTGAGTAAATATTTGACATTGTTAGATCCTTACTAGCACTTGTAAAGCTAGAACAAGATGTCATTGGAGATGAAATGCTTTTGAGTTGGCCCCAATGAAGGTGTGGCTGAAGATGGTATGTTCAGCTGTTCAAGGAGTCCTGAAAATTTCATTCATTTAGCTTAAAATTATGACAAAATTTCTTGAAATAGACAGGCATCTGAAAGTTTCAAGAGATTGTATGATATCATAGAAAAAATGTTTTTATAAACTGCTCAACTTTAAGTGCATTTAAAAAGTTATACAAATAAATCCAATATTAGAGAAAAATAAACAAAGTTGCTAGACACTCTAGATGTTGAAAAGGCTGCTAAAAAAAAGCATGATATAAATGCAGGCATTGGGATAATTTGTACTGTACTGTAGCATAGACTTCTAGATCAGTAGCTGACACATTCTAATTTTTTTTTTTATTTTTCATGCCTTGTTGAAGGAAAATCAGGTGTTTTGTAATCACTACCTTCAGAAAATAATCCATGTAGTCACATTAGTTGTCTTTATCCTCTGACAATCCTCACAATTCCTTCTGTTTGCTGTGCATTTCCTCAGGATTTTGTATTTAATTTCATTTTCAATCACAACCCAGTAATCTAATGTTAAGTAAACTTACAAGGCAGACATTGAGGGGCTGGAGTGAGTCCAGAGACAGACCATGGAGCTGGGGCAGGGTCTGGAGCACAGGTCCTGTGAGGAGCAGCTGAGGGAGCTGGGGGTGTTCATCCTGCAGAAAAGGAGGCTCAGAGGGGACCTGTCACTCTCTACAGCTCCCTGACAGGAGAGTATAGCCAGCTGGGGATCAGCCTCTTACAGATAACAGGACAAGAGGAAAAGGTCTGAAGATGTGTCAGAGGAGGCTTAGTTTGGATATTAGGAAAAATTCCTTCATTGAGGTTGTCAAACACTGAAACAGTCTGCCCTGGGAGGCATGGGAGCCACCATCCCTGGAGATATTTAAAAGTTGTATAGATGTGGCACTTTGGGATGTGGTTTAGTGGTGGACTTGGCAGTGCTGGGTCAAGAGTTGAACTTGGTGAACTCAGAGGTCTTTTCTAGCCTCAGTGGTTCTTTTTTTTCAATGAGATCTAGCATATATCAAAATATATTTTTTTCACAGAGTATTACAATTCAGTTTAACTGGAGTTTTGGAGCAATAAGGCAATGCAAGTGATGATAAAAAAGTACTCAGAAAGGAGCAATAAGAAATTTCTGACTCCAGTACCAATTTATCCATCTCTGTTTTTCTCAGAGTATTCTATGGTGTCTACAATGGATGTTAGAGAGCAACTAGGCTCCTCACAAAGAAGTCATAAATTATTCATGGTTACAAAAAAAAAAAAAAAAAAAAATATATATATATATATGGATTAGGGAAGAAACTATGGAAAATAGTCAAAGAATAGATGGTAGTTATTTCAGAAGAATTTTAGTAAAAGCTGGATGATTACATTTATGTCAACCCATCAGACTTGAAGTTGTATAGCCAGTGTTGGCACTTTCAATCAACACAATGAAACCACAGGGTATGTAATCCTTTAAAATCCATTCAAGAGAAACTTATTTTGTGAAATAATAGGTTTGATAAGCGGTACAACAGTGAAAAGGAAAATAATTAAATTCTAGAAAAGAGGCAAAGAATGCAAGAAGAGTCACAGGAGAATCAGGACAGTAACAAAATGATACTGCTCCTCATATTCCCTGGTTATTCTCCTATGTCCTTCCTCTTAGCATGAGTTATATTCACCTTTTGAAATCTCAACATTTAAAAAATGCAATATCTTGCTTGAAATTTAGCATGAGTATATATATTCTACTGTCATGGATAGAAGATAATAAACAGAAATGAGCTTGAGAGTTATAAAGTGTGTGCTTGTTTTACACCTTTTACTGTGACTTGGTATAATTGAAAATTGATTTATTCAAAACAAAGTCTATAAAAGATGGGGCTTAATTTTTAAGCATTATTTACACTGCAACATAATCTGGCCCCTCAAACTGGTTCTAGTAAATGCTTTGGTTTTGCCATGCACAAGGGCTAAATCAAAGAAAAAGAGTAAAATTGCCTTTGGGCAATTCTACAGGACCAATAATGAGGGAATGATGCAAGCAAAGGAAGCTGCCCATGGAATCTAAATCTCAGAGCTGTGTGTCTTTTTAGTGCATGAGCTGGAGCAGGGAGACTCAATGGGGTAACTGCATGACCAAAGATGTAACCACCTAACACCTTCCAGCAGGAGCACAGGCAGCCAAACAAACAAACAAATAACAAAAAACCAATCAGGTTTGCATTCCTACTCCCACTCCTTTCTGAGTCAGGACCATGCCAGACATTTTCATCCAGTGGAGATGCAGAAACCCAAGAGTCCTCAGCTTGGGAATGGTGTCAGCAGCTGTTGAGGAGCTAGGTTATCCTTTCCTCTCAAAAGGCAAGTTACAGGAGGAGGCAATTCCACCATTCCTTTCAAAGCCATGTTATTAGGCAGAGGGAAATGTAAGGACAAATGTCTAAGGACAAATACATACTCCAAGAGACCAAAAGCCAGCATTGTATTTAACCTAATGACTAAAATGCTCACCTATAACAGGGAGCCCCAGGCTGCAAAGTGATCCTTTGGCAAGAACAGGGATACAGGGAATCCCAAGCCCAGATGATTCTGTGCATGCTGTGTGACAGCTGTGTTCAGTTGCTAGTTCCTCAGGACTTAGCCTGGAATTAGGCAAATAGGTGTTTAGGTCATGGCAGTTCAGAGAAAAACACAAGCAGAAGGTTGAGAACTGAGGAGTCTTCCAAAGCAAATGGAGCAGTGCCCATTAACTTTATAGATTTCCAGAATTAAGCTTTTTTTTTTTTTTTTTTTTTTTTTTTAATGGTCTGGAGGGACTTGAAAGGTCACTTACTGTGTAATTAAGTATTATTCCAGGTGCAAGTTTCCCTGTGCCATTTTGGTGAGCTTTCAGACAGGAAAATTCTGCCATTGGGAATAACACCTAACACTGAGAGGAGAGGTGTCACTGCCTGTAGGGAGGCTATGTCAAAATTAATTATCTGTGCTACAATGTATTTTTCAGATGAGTTAACTCACAAGAAGTAAAGCAGGATACCTTTTTTTAATCAACTGAAATGAAAGACTTCTGGAAATCCATATATTGGAAGAGGCTGTTGGCAAGTAAAATAAATAGATGGGAGGTTCTATTTGCCAATAGCTTCACACTCATACTGAGGATTTTAGGGATGAAGGGGCTCATAATCAAACAGCTAGGGACTGAAAGCATCCTAGCTATCTTTTTAAGAAAATGGTAATATAATTCCATGAATTTCAGCCATGAGACTGATTTTTCTTATGGAAATAATTCACCAAACAAATCAAACATTAAAAAAAAATGTGTTGTAGTAAGGCTTACCCCTGATCTGGTGAAAATTTTGTATTCTAGAAGAGGAAATGCTCTCTCTGAGTCTATCCAGGTTGTTTGCATGTCTCAGCAAAATACTGGACAAAAAAGAAATCCATTAAGCACGTCTGCCATGGGGTATGTTCTATGATCCAAGTAGTTCTGGCCTGGGCATATCTTGATTCAACAAAATATTTAAACCTCAGTGTCAAACAAGTCATTTACAGATTTAGACTATCAACCCTAAGCTAAATTAGCAGGTGGTTTTGCAGGAATTGAAAGTTGGACTAACTCCATAAAGATCTGTGTGCATAATTTGAATGTCCTACTGATGATGGTGTTAAACTTCATATGAAGACAGTCCAGCCTAAAATGAACTCTTTATAGTGTGTCTAAGCTGGAATTTAAAAAATAAAAGCAACTGTCCATATCCAACTTCAAGATCTCTGTCAAACTACACAAAAATTTCCCCAGAGTTGAGCTCTGTTTTCTGTACATGTTTGCACAGAGTTCTTGGACCTGAGTGATCTCAGTCTCACTGTCTGCAATTCCTTTGTGCAACAATCCTGTCAAAAAGACAAAATAATGGGCAGCTGAAACCACAGTAGGGAGGACTAGAATTCAGTGCTGGTAAGGAGTATGTCAGCTTCCAGCCAAAGAAAAAGAGGAAAGAAAGAAATGTGAAGCAGGAAAGGTACCCTGTAAACTTTGAGAGAGCAGCTTTCTGTTTTGATCTATATTTTATTGAAATAAAGACATCAACTTTAGTCATGAACGTGAAGCAGCAAAGCCAGGCATGAAAGGAACAGTTATTACATTAATTTTGTGAAGCACTGAGTAGTACCTTAATTCTAAGTGATACTATATAAAATATAATCTGATACATATTGTGAATGTCTGAGCTTTTGTATGTGTAAATAAGATATTATTCCTGCATGTTAGTGGAATTATTTGCTGTTTTTTGGATCAAAAGTAATTTTTAAAACATAGCTCAGAGACTAACAAGAGTACATAAACTAGGCATAGTTTGTCTTTCAATGAAGACTCTTGTCTGAGGATGAAATAATGAATAATGTCCCTATTCCATTAAGAACAGTCTGCTTCAGTGCCAGCAGTGAAAACTCTTAGTTCCAAACCCTCCACTAATGCCCTGCAATTGTATGTCTTGAAAATAATATTTTAAAAATTTTTTTAAAAAAAAGTGAGAAATCAAAGATTACAAACAAAAGATAAATACAGAAACAGATCAAGGAAAACAAGCAAAAAAAATTAAAAAATATTTAAAGGCAAGCAGAGAAGTTGAAGTTGGATAAAAAGAGAACAATTTTTTGGGCAAGTTCTCAAAGGAACAAAATTGCCTCCTAATTGGGGAAGACAGGCAAATGAGCCAAACAACAAGAGACAAAAGGGAAAAAGTGTATGAGTCTAACACTACAGCAAATAAATAGCAAAGGACAAATTTCAATGGTTTCTAAAAAGTCTTTTTAACAGCACTCAGAAGCTTTTATACACTCAAATTTGGTGTCCAGTTTAGGCAGCATCTGGTCAAATGGTGCTTTTGCTCATTGCTTTGTTACATCAGCTCCTACATCTTCAAACTCCCCTTTGCACCTGCATGTTTTCTGCCCACGAAATCCAAGAGGAGATGCCATGTGTGCAACTAAAGGGAGAATGCAAGTGCTTTATAGCTGTAGCCATAAAGGGTTTCAGGAATTCAGGCTCCTCCAGAGCTGGGCAGGATGTGTCAGGCAGTGTTTGACTAAATCTGAGCTGGGAATTAAGTGCTCTGCCAATCTAACTCTAAAGGTCAACAATACATGTTTACTGTAAAACATCTCTGCATCTTTGCAAATTGTAACTGAACACTGGTGAGGGGTTTTTGGGGAAAATAATCTCTCCTACAGAATAAAGCAAACCTTCAGGCTCAGGCTCAGGGGCAGCTGCTCCTGAGGCACTGTGGCTGTAGGACTGTGTCTCTGTGTCTCCCCAGCACAGCTGAGAGCACCAGGACACTCCTGTGGTCCTGAGCAAAGGTAGCACACTGACCTCTCTTTTGATGCAGTGGACAGCTCTCTGACATCAACATCACTCTTAGTTTGCTATGCACTTGCTTTTCTCTGGACATTTCCCTTTTTGCAGATCCCAGATCTTTTCTGGATCCCAGTCATGTCTAGGATATGTAGCTCTTCCACATTATTTCTCCCATGACTCCACTCACAGTATGTCTCAGACAAAGGAGGGGTAGCTGCTTGTGTCCAAGTCAACATACATTCCACTTTAATATAGATTCTAACAGGGCAACTTGGAGCACGTCCCAAATCTCTCTGCTGCAGTGTCATCATGCAGTTATAACCTGGCATTTATGTTCAATAAAATGGTTTAAAAGGGAATGTATCTTCCTACCTACATAAGGAAAACCAGAAAGCAAGGAAGGGCAGGGGGGGTGATACACCAGCTGTACCAGGGGGTGAAGATTCAATATGAAATTATGGAACAAAAGTCATGAAAATCAAAGTTGTGCTGAGCAAATTGTGTCACTCTGATGGCAAGCAAGGAAAGAAATTAAGAAAGGGATTTTGCCGGCAGCTTGAAGTATTTCTTATCATGGAGAAGTAATTTACCTGTTTGTCTCAAGTAAATACAGTTGTGGACTTATCTGAAACTGGCTCTTAGAAGAAAAGGTGTCAGAACAAAATGGCAAATTAAGCAATAACAAATGACCCAAAGAACAAAAGCAGTCATTCCAGAGCTCTGCAGGAATGTAGGAATGAAATGTGCAGCTAACAAAAATATACAATGTCCCATTAAACTGGGAGAAGCCTGATTCCCTTCATGGCTCTTGCCCAATTGCTGTTATAGAACAAAATGTTATTTGCTTCCGGTTACAAGGTTTTCTGGAACTGAACTATTAACAGCTGTTAGCATTCTACTCAGTGTAAGGTTTTGGGGTTTTTTCCAGTTATTTTTGAAGTTTTCTATTTCCTGCCTGAAAAGAAAAAATAATTCTGTTCCTCATATATTAAAGGAAAGTATATTGATGGACCTCATTTAAGAGTGTTCTGAGATTTACAGCAAAAAGCAGAAGTGTATATAGCTCTCAGCAGTGTGTTCTGATTGAACTGGCAAGCACTGATAAAGACAAAGCAGCTCTTGCATCATTGATATAACACATAGTGATTTCCTCTTGAAATATATTTAAATGGTGTTAGGTCAATTGAGAAGTACAACTGTCAGAATTCTGCACTTCTTGCTAGAAAATGTGGCAGAGAACCGGGGCATTGTAAACAAATGTAAGCTTGAAATAATTGCATGATCTTAATTCCTGTGGGATTCTGAAATAAGATAGAGACCAGAGCTCATAAGAATTCATTTCCATAACTTAGACTTAAAATAATTAATTATTTGAAGTAATGAATAAAGCAATCTTCACTTTTTATTAAATTTATATATAATTCTTCTAAGTGGGCCAGAAGGATAGATGGAAGCTTCCCTAGAATTCTTGCATGAATGTTTAGATGTGCATAAAGCCCACATTTTCTAAGAGTTATGGTTTAGGATTTTTTTAATTGACGTGTTTTAAACTCATGTGTAGGTGTGCCACCCATTTCATGTGCAACACAAAGAGTCGTGTGAAACAGCCCTCCACTATTGTGAGACCAGAGTATCTTTGGGACATAATTAAGAACTTCATTTTCTACAATGAGCATTTTGAAGGTCGTTTTCAAATACAATTAAGGAAATTGTATGGTTTTTTTATTTTTATTTTTTAAAAACAAGCCATCTCCATAACATATCTGCTCCAAAAAAATTTGTATTACAAAAGTATTTTTGTCTTGCTACTTTAGACCCTGTTTTTATTGCTTACTTCGTCACACTTTGATTTTAATCCACTTAAGACACTATAGAAGGTTCTATGGCTTTTTTAGCCATACAAGTATATTTTTTAATATCTGACATGAAGGCTTTATTGTTTCATCTCTGGTGCCCAACACCTAGTAGTGAAGACCTTAGGCCATTCATCAATATGTTCCTATTTTTGGAATAAATAATTCCAAATCATAACTACCATTTTTCCATTTCCATCCCATTGTCCTAGCTGCCAGAATTATTTTCACCTTCTGCTCCTTGCAAGTTTTAAATCCCTTTTCACTGTATTCATACATACTGAGTTTAATTTTGTACATCTGCATAGGTACAAAATCAATGCAATAAAATGGTTTAGCTTGTTAGATTGTTCTGATTATCATCATGATTATCTACAAACAAATTTTTTTATATCACTGACAAGAACACCTCAAAAATCATTTTATAACTCTAAGCTGATTTGCTTTTTCATTGTGAGCTGTATAAACTATTCAGCAATGTGGCTCTGTTATACATCAAACACATGTATAGAATTCAGCTTGATAACTTAGACAGGTGCTACTGCTTTTTTTGACCAGAAAAAGCCCAAATTCTTGCTAAATCTACTCTTTCCTGCAGTGAAGAAATGGTACACTATTAACCATCTGAGAAGTCAGGCTCTGATAGTGTTGATTAGTTGCTCTTTTCTGTTACAAAGGGTACACAGAAACCTGCACAACAGGTTGTGGGAGCTTGTTTCACAAGAGGCTTTTTCTCATTACAATTTTCAGAATTAACCTGAAACTTGAAACTTTTACTGAGAAAGGCCAGTTCCAGTATGTGATCTTTCCAGTCTTGGGAAGCACTAAAACTCCTGCCACACACAAAGGAGTGGATGGTTTTTGGAACACTTCACACCTTCCAAGGTTAAGTACCTCCTACCAGGTCTTGGTCCAGCACTTTATTTTGATGCTTTGTCATTGTGCATATTTTTACATCATCATTGTATGCTGCTGTCTCATTGTTTCAAGCCTGTGAATGTTGGCTCTAAGAAGCTAATTCAAAGAAGAAAAGTTACCTTGCCAAATTTAAGCTTTCTGTTTCAAGAATTTTGTTAATTAAACTTTGTCAAATGGGATATTATACCCACTATCTATTTATTCTTACTCAGAGCAGAAAATAAAGTTCAATCTTAATTTATTCTAAAGTCAAGAGGGACTGGTAAAATCATACCATCCTGCATTCATTATCAAACCCTACAATTTGTCTAAATTTCTTCTTGTTCTGTGTGAACTTAATCAATTTTCAGTAGTATCTGTGAAACAACTACTAGTATATCTATATTTCAAGCAGCAAAACTGAGTTCAGAGGCAGGTTCTCATGTCTTGGGCATGACTGCATACAGATCAATAGCAGTGCTAAGATTAAAGCTGAAGAATTAGTAGCTGTTGTGTGTTGACCCATTTCAACATAATAGACTACCAGGGCACATTTTTTTTCACATTGCAGAAATTCCTTCTGTAAACTGCAGTGCTGGGAAACCCTGTAATTATTCACACAGCACGTTAGGACAAAAAAAAAAAAAAAAAAAAAAAAAAAAAAAAAAAAGATAATTTTTGGCTCAACAGGTTTACATGGAACTTCAGAAACTCACTCTCACTACTTCTCACTACCAATAATATTCATTCAAAAAAGCATCTTAGGTCACTTTGTACTGCTTGGATGGTAGTGGAACACATAATCAAGCCCTTAAAGCATAGCATGAGGACTAGTTCTTATAGCAGCCTCAGAAACCCTTACCAGCCTCAGTGAGGCTTTGTACTAGTGCAGGGATTAATTCATGTGGAACTAATTGCAGAACTGTGGCCTAAGCAAGAAACCAGTCTAGCTCTATTTGCTTGTTACCCAGTTGTCAAAATGTAGTGCTCATTAAGTGCAGAAACAAAAGGTCCAGATGGATTCTTTATATCTGAGAAATGTGTTTCTCATATAAAAACAAAGTAATGAGTAACATAGCAGCAGAATTTAAAACTTTGTTGAAAAGAAGGGAACTCTTAGGCAGGTCTTTTAAACAAGAATAACTGAGGGGCCCTTCTTCTATGCATTTTATAATGTAATTTTATCCAAAAAGAAGGCAGTTTATGCAAAATGCACTTTAGTTACCTGAGACTATAGAACATGAATGAGACTAAACCAAATGCCTTCAGCCCTACCACTCTCTTCCATAACAAGAACTCCACACTTGGTGTCATTTGCACTCTAATTACTTTTCTTTCCATCCTGTAGCACTATTCTCCAGAACACCATTCTATTTTCTGTTCTACACAAGACATTTCTGGACTCCTCTAGCTTAACCAACCTGCTGAAGTCCCTAAATCATGATCAAACAGAAGTCACTAAATTGAGAGTTACAGATGTTTCCTTTCACCAGCAGATGTCCATAATCTGGTGTATGAGGCATGACAGATATTTTAGCTAGCAATATTTGGCATGAAGATATTATCTGCTCTATGAAGTGCCAATCAAAAATCTGTCTTTAAATAAAAGCAAAACCACAAAGTGACCAAGAATTGAAACTAGCAGTTGCCAAAATTGTTCAATGTTACAGAATTTTCTGGATGTACTCAAGTTCTAAAACGATCTAGAATGGAGCTGGAATGCTCTGCTGCCTAACATCACTGAGGAGCAGTTTCATAAAACATTTTATGAAACCTGAGTCTGCCTACCTTTCACAAAGAGCAATCCCACTCTTCTCTAAGGCACCTATCTATCAGTGAAGGAACCAACACCTGTGCAGCCATACAAAATGATTCCATCAGGGAATTGACCTGGCTGAAAATTAACCCAGTAAAACAAATTATTTTGCTGCAAACCCACTGTGGTTTGCAGCAGGATCAATGCTCTGATCCAGCTTTCTGCACACAGTTAACCCAAGTGCCAGTACTAGGCAGTGGGGAAGAACATGGAGTCAAGAATGGAAAGGAGAAATAGTTGAGTTTCACCATCTGTATGGTTAATGTGCTCCAGAAAAAGCCATGTGTTACTTGGCTGGGTATAGAAATCCTACATCAGATAGGCACCAAGACATTTAATAGTGACAAATTGCAACTGGTTGTGTCAGCTAAACAAATAACTAAATAAATATGCAAACAAAGCAATTGGTGGCAAATTCAGGACAAAATCTTCAAAGTTTTAGCTGGGAAGCTTAGTTTTCCACAGGTGAGTCCATCTAGGGCTTCCATTTGTATCTCAAGGATCATTTGTCTGTTCCCAGCAAGATAAATGGATCCAGACATTCCCTTGCTCCTGTCCCTCAGGCATTGAAACCCACAACTTAATCACTCAGTAAGGCCTTTCAACACTGATTATCTGCTTCTTTGCAAGTGTCAGTATTCCTGAAGGTAGGCATGTCTAATGACACTTACCTCTTGCTTCTTTTTGACTGTGAGAAGACTAAACAACAAGGGGATTCTCTAACAGGTCTGTCCTGCTTATCTCATTCAATCTGAAGCACATCTGTAGGATACAGAGTAAACAGGCATGGACAAGACTTGTGAAGACTGGTAGCTAGTATGTATATGCATTGCATATATGATTACACTCAAAATCCCAGAATTCAAGACTCTTGGCTGCAGTAGCAGGGATTGTTTCCTTTTCATTAGCACTCAAGATATACCTTTGACAGTAATCCAGATTTTTTAAAATAGCAGCACAAAAATCCTTCTGAATAACTGTCCTGATTGTGGTCAGGAGAGGGTTGATTTTTGCTGTAGCCAGGAGAGGGCTTGGCCAGGACCCAGAGGTTATTCTATACAACCTGGTGTCATTTTTGGGGTCGGGGGAAGGGGCCCCTTCTGATTCTTGGAGTGTGTTGGGGATTTCTGAATGGTGAGCACTTGTGTGTGAATCATTCACCTCTTGTATACTTCATTATTAAAATTACTATTGTACTTTGTCTTAATTGCTGTCTTCAGCAATTTGTTTTTGTTTTTGATGCATGTTGGCTACATGTTTGTGCCTGCAGTTCTCCCACCACAGGGGGATGGAGCAGGGGAGCAGGGGGCTGAGCAAGTGAGATATGGCTTGCAGAATTTGACTGGGAACACTAAATTGGGAACAATTCCTAAATCATGACAATCACTTAACATTTTCGGGTAGGCTACTCACAGCAGTAGGTGACTCCAGAGAAAGTAAATCAGTGTAAAAAATCTGCAGGTTACAATTAGATATGTCTGGTAAGTACTTCATAGCTGTTCATGTTCAGATGTTACTACTTCTTTACAAGACTGAGTAATGATCTTTTTTCCCTTCCTTCAGGTGTAATCCTGGGATTTTCTCTTCGATCATATAAGATGAGTTATCGGGAAGTGAAGTACTTTTCGTTTCCAGGAGAGCTACTCATGAGAATGCTGCAGATGCTGGTCCTGCCTCTAATTGTATCCAGTTTAGTCACAGGTAAACAAAAACAGACAAAACAAAACACACCTCTGCACACCCTCTTTTAAATAATTTTGTAGATGCACACACCAAAAGCAAAAAAGCGGGCACACTATGTCCTAGAAGTATTATAAACTACAGAAAGTCAGTTTATTGCTATTGCTGCTTTAGAGACATTATAATAAGAGGTTTAAATTAATATTCAGAGAAACTGAAAGATGCTTTTCCAAATTCATAGATAATCTAACAATACAAAACTACTCTATGTAGTTGCTATGAAGCTGACTCGATACTCCTCTCCTTTTACTTTCAGAACAGGTATTTCCTCCACAGTGTCCTGTTGTTATCAAAGATAACAACAAACCCCAAGAAAGTTGAAACTATTGATTGTGGGCAATAACACACACCTGTAACTACAGATATGCAAAATATCTTTCTACCTCCTAGTCTTCTGTCAATAGATTAGAAAAAGTGAAATCCTGTGATAGAATTGTATGTGTTGGAGGGACCTTAAAAATCTGGTACCAATCCTCCTGCCATGGGCAGAGACACTTCCACTAGAGCAGATTGCCCCATCCAACATATTCTCCAGCACTCCCAGGGATGGATCATCCACAACTTCTCGGGGCAACCTGTGCTAGTGCTCCATCACACTTACAGTAAAGCATTCATTCCTGATATAGAATATAAACCTACCTTCTTTTAATTTAAGCCATCTCCTCCTCTATCACTACAAGCCCTCTTATAGCCCTTCAGGTACTGGAAGGTGTTCTAAGGTCTCCCTGGAACCTTCCCTTCTCCAGGCTGAGCAAACCCAATGCTCTCAGCCTGTCCTCATGACTTCAGCCCTCTGATCATTTTCATTACTTCCTCTGGACCCACTCCAATATGGACACTTCCATGTCCATAGCGGATAGATGGGATTGTATGGAAAGTCTGGAAGAAACTTAATTCCATCTGTTCTGTTTTGTTGTCTTCTGGTCAGCAGCTCTAATAAGCTTTGAATGCTTTTTACCAAGTTGTTCCTCTAACTAGTGAAATAATATTTTATTTCTTTTGGTGATGTATGCCTTGGCATTCCACCCAAGTTTCTTGGAAGACCTCTCAGTTATGAATATTTAGGATGTACTTGAGATGTATTCATTCTATCAATTATCTGAAGAAAAGAAGGTATGGATTTTAGTCTACCAACAAATCAGCTTGGAGGACTTAATTAAAATTACCCACTGTGCAGTCCTAGGATCTAAAACACAAATACACTAACTTGATTGACAGAAGATCCAGAGACTATAAGTTGTTGTCTATTTAACTGAGTGTCAAATATGTTAATATTAATATATCTTAAAAATGCAAATGAGCAAAGACACATCTTCACAGAAACCAAAGATAGTATGTATGAGTATAACCTGTTAATGCAATAGCAGAAAACTAGGGTATTCTCAATTACAAAATTGTTTGCCTTCTCATATTTCAAGAAAAAAAGTGAAGTTTGTTTCTATGCACATACATTATATGGATACTGAAAGTTAAATGAACACTGAAACTAGGGAGTAAAAGTTTTGTAGGAAAAATAATGGTAGATTTGATTCCCACCCCCTATATAATTCTGTTACATGTAATTTTCTCCCATCTTCTTTTCCCTTTCACCTCCAGAGCTCCCTGAGTTGTCAGGACACTGATAGAAGAACCATTAAATATAGAAAAGGAGAGATAATTACGATTTTTCAGTGTCAACTGGCACTGCTGCCCAATTTTGCAGGATGAATTATTTCAGGAGAATTTATCTGATTATTTCTCAATTCCTTATAACTCTGCAATCATACTGGTTCTCTGAGAGAGCTCAGGTAAATCATAAAATCAAGTAGATCATCCTATACAAGGATTTGAATGATTTTCAATAATTTAAGTAGAAGAACTTCGCTCAGGTAAAGATCAGCAAATCCATCTTAGAAAGTCACAAGCATCACAAGGAGCTGGACTTCTGATAAAAGAAGCTCATTTGCTGTGTCGCCAGGTCTCAGTAGAGATTTTTGTGAAATATCAGAAAAATGAGTTTGCAAGTAATTCTATTCTGAAAAGAATCTTCCTTCTCTGGATTCCATCAACACCCTTCTTTTTTATCTGTTTTTCTTCTGTTTTAAAGCCCTTTATCTTTTTTTTTCCATAACAATCATTTCCTTTATTATAGAAAAGCTTTTGGCAAAGAGAAATCTTCTCTATTTGTAAGATTTGCTCTATTATCATACAAGTGCCTTGTAATATTAAGTGGATTATACTGAGTTCCCTTTGAAGTAGAGGCAGAAATTTTCAAGGTGAATAAGAGCATTTCAAACTTCTTTAGTTGGGTAGGGAATAATCAGAGAAAACTCAATGCAATTAACAAATGGCAGATTTAATTTCTTTTTAAAAGCCCTTCAATACATCAGGACTATATCCTCTTTCATGGGAATAAAATACATTCCTGAATTATTCTAAAAATTGTGGAAAAAACTCTGCTTTCTACACTGAACAATATCTCATTTAGCATACAAATTTTTTTTGTAAAAAGGATATTTTACATATTTGCTGCAGAACTCTCATACACAAATGAACATGCAGGCATTAGTGAATATCAAAATAATAATTAGATACAACCTTTGTAGGTGTACTACTGTGCAATTTTATGTGTGCTTGGATTATTTTTTTACATGTTATAGGATAATTCATTGAATACAAGTCTTATGCTACTCAAGTTAGTCTTAATACCACTCAGGATATTGAAGGCAAATCTCTTATTTCCTTATTTTTTTGGCAAACAAAATTAATGCTCCTTACCTAATCTTAAAGTGACTCCTCCAGGTCTTCATGTTGATAACATACTTTTTTTTCTTCCAATTGTTAATCATTTTAATAAATATTTTTCTGTTTTCAGGAATGACAGTGTCCCCTAGATATGATATTCTGGGTTTCTCTTTGTATTTATGCTCATGTGATGGATTTAACTTTGGCAAAACCATAAACTGTGTTATTAGAAATACGCTGGGAAATTACATTCCCTTGAAAATTTGTGAATGTCAAATAAATTAGAACAATAAGATCCAACTAAGAGCTAATGCTCTGTTATATAAATAAAAGATAAATTGAGAAACTGTAGAATTCAGGTAAACAGTTCTGACAGCTATTCACAGACTTCAGGAAAATAAACTATGCAAGATGAAGTCAATCCAGTCCCATTTCTTTACCCCTTCATGAAAGAAGAAATGCAGGATCAAATTCAGAGTTTTTTAATCACATTTGCCTTATGACTTGCCACCACTGCCCATGGTTCAAGCAGGTGTGCAGCTTTCTCCATGAGATTCTATCTTCTGACGTGTGTTTTACCAGGCATGTAGTAACATCTGCTTGGGAGAAAATGGAGATTGGTTGCATACCATTCACCATCTTTTCATGTTTATAGGAAAATATGATTATATGCATGTCTATAGTATTTATTTTTGTGGTCTAGACAAAAATTCAGCTGCATACTATATGTTGGGCTTTATTGCCTATAGTCTTTAAAATAAGAGAGCTCCTAATTCACAACTGGGATTTCATATAAAGTCAAAGGCAAAATTAAAAATGGTATATGAGAGGAAATGTAAATAACCAAATAAATACATTCCCATTTGGATTGTATTATGGCCAAGTCTTTAATATTAATTTAAATATGAATTCCTATACAAACAGAGGGCTGACAGTTTTGGTTTGTTTCTGTGTTGGATTTGCAGCAGTTATAAGAAAAAAAAGTATTGCATGCTTTCTCATTCCATTACAGCTTGAAGCATCTGACATGAAAATTGCTTGACACAATTATTCTGAAATATGCATTGTCCCTAAAAGGTATATAAAGCAATATAGGTGCATATGATAACAATTCAACATATTACAAAATAGCCAAAGCCAGAGAAAATTTTGCCAGCAATAAAAGCACTATGCATTAACATTTTCGGAGCTGTTACAGCAAGAAGATAATGAAATTGAAAGTCCATTCCTTAAAAATGGCCCACAAATTATTTTTCTGCATGTTTCAGTACTCACTGAATATAATGCCATCAGAATGAGTTATCTTTTCTTAATAAAAACATTTATTTCCTGAAATCCCTTCCATGAAAATGATTCACAACAAGTTTTTACAAAAAGCATAGTTTTAACATAATATTAGTGAGAAACATTAAAGCTAGAGAAATTTTATAAATTTGCAAATATTTTGCACAGTTCTAGTCATAGTACAGTTTAATAGTCTGATTGCTTATCTTTCTACAAAATTTTGAGAGCTTGGAATTTACCTTTACAGGAACAACTACTTTTAAGTGCAAGTGAACTGGTATTAAATTCTGTGCAATTCTTTCAAGTGCCTTTGTCTAGTAAATCATAGCAAAGCATAAAAAGCCCATTCAAAGCCTGACACTAATTTTTGCTGCACATTGCAGAAACATAAATCTGTTTATTTAATTACATACATCAAGATAGGAAAGGACAACAGGAGTATAGGAATAGTAAAACAGAGGTCTGCTGGCTCACCAAAGATTATACAGAAACTACAGAATCAAGCAAGGACCCCATTTGTGAATATCAGTACAGTACACTGTGCACTAGACAACACTGATTGTCCAAACTGTTTATGGGAGTAACACTAATGTGGTGCAAATGAGTCTTAACCACTTTCCAGGATTTTATGTGCAAGGTTCTGTACAAACACAGACCATGAATCTCCTGCCAAAAAAAGAAGGCCATGTGGAAAAAACAGTTTAAAAGAATGAGTATGGAAAATTTACTTCAAAGAGGAAAAGCATTTTAATATGCAGTTTGTGTAATATCTTCATTTATATTCACCCCCTTTTCTAATTCAAATAATGATGTAACTACTGTTAGTGGGTTCTGGAAGACACAGAAACTTCCTTGCCTCTGTAGAGTTTCAATTACAGTCAACAGCACTGAGTACTGCAGGAGACATGATTTTGTTTGGGGCAGACTCAGAAAAACAAGGGTTTTTTCCTGAAACTTTATGAAAATGTTCATAGTAGTTATTGCTACAAAAACTATAGAAAGTGTTGACAAAGAGCAGAAAGCTGGAATTTCCATGAATGGAATCTTCCTAAGTAACCTCAGAAGTGTAAAAGATGCCTTTGAGTTTCGCCATCAAAGGAATGCAGTGAGTGGTGCCTGTTCAAAACATCCAGTAAGGAGCAAGATCTCTCCCCTCAAAGAGGTAAAACTCCAGCACACACAATTATTTAAGTCATAAAACAAAGCATTCTCAGGGTTCACAACTAACAGACAAGTTATAGCTGCATTTGCTTAAAATTGCCTACAATGAGCAAGGGTAATGTTCAAACAACTGAACTTGACATAGTCTCCAAGTCACTCCCTTACCTAAGTCAGGAAAAATGCAGCACCTGGATGTGAGCATATTCTACTGCAGAAAAGCCAATTTTTTCCCAATGCTACTTGTGGATGTAAAATGTGGAAAGTCAGTGCTGTGACAAGTTGTGTAACCTTAGGCAAACCATGTTTCCCTTCTGCATCTCTGCTTTCTTTCTCCCTTCAGATGAAGTGTGGCTGAAGTGTTGTTTGGGCTTTTCATAGCTACTAGGCAGAAAAGAAGATGGCTATGTGTGATAGAAATTTTAGTGAAAGCATGTAGGTTAAGTTGTCATAGCTTAGGAGATCCACATAGCTTTTTTAGTTATAGTGATGGACTTTAATTAGTTTGTATGGCAGGGGACTGTGGCAGAATGGCTTGGCATCTAGACACCAGACAACACTGCCTTCTGTACAGACGTAATTCTAGAAAATAGTCTAATGTTATCAAACTTAAGAAATTATGCTTTAATTATTTCGTTTTTGAACATTAGAATGAGAGAGTAAATGATCCCTGAAGAAAAACTAGATGCAAATTATATCAATCATATCAAACCCCTATCCTCTATTAATCATTTATTATTTTTTTAACAATAGCAATCTCCTTTATTATCATAACAAATTAATAGCAGAAAACATAAAGGGCCAGAATTTCACAGTTGCTCATCTTAACCTTTCACATCAGAGCACACAATAAGGAGGTCTCATAAAGGGACCTGAGTATCATCTCTTCAGAAAAGAGGATGTGAAAGCAAGATGTGTCTAAGCAGTTCCTGTGCTCTCCTGTCTGCTGGCTGACAAGAGTATTGTGGAAAAAAGCTGTCACCTACTACAAGGCCCCAGGTGCTGTCTCATATCAGCTGCAACATTTATGGTAATTTCAACAGATGGAAAGTCTCTCATTCAGGCAGAGCAGACCTGTGAGCCAGTTACTGCTTTCCCAGTAAAAAATAAAAAAGATCTAGCAGTAATTCTGTTTAATTCATTCTGGCAGAACAGAGACATAACGAGTGCCTGTGAAACATCTTAGTACTCACAGTTAAGCTGGAAGGTAAAAACCTTAATAAAAGCCAGTCTTACACTTCTGTGTTTAAGAAAAGTTTAAGAAGCACAGCTTTCCTGATTCAGTTCATGTAGTTCATATGCAGAAACCAAGACGCAGTTAAGCACTGTTCGCTCAGTTTAGCTGGTCACCAAAGCAATGGATCAATTTTCCAAATTCCAGAATTTGGCACATTCTCTGATTTTCCAAAAATTCTAATTTTCGTGAGGTCTAAAGAAAGAGTTATAGAAGTCAGAATAATAAATACCCACCAAATCACTAAAAAGTTCTACATTCATCTTAGTTGACTCGATTTATAGGGAAAAGAATGAACAAATTCTCTCAGAGTAAAGCACTTCTTGGATTGTCAGTGAAATTGAGCTACCTATGTATTTGTATTGGGATGTGTCTACAGAGGAATCTTGAGACATCTCCTGTAGTATGAAGCCTGCTATGAGTAAAAAATTCATGAACACCCTAGGCTTGTATTATTTTTTTTCATTTATGGCTTTCTTTCAATGCATAAAAATATTATTTTAAAAGTAACTTACCTTCTTTTTAGGCAGCTCTTCCCTCTTTCTCTGCCACCTTCTCTGCCTTATAAGCATGTCAATGTTGTAAAAGCTGAATTACATGGCAGCTTTAATTTTATGCACTTGTACATTTCATTCACACATGAGTTCATGCATTCATGTAGGTATTTGCATATTCAATTTACATAACTGGATGACACAGTTATTTAATTTGAACACTCACATACTTTAAGAAAATAAAGGAAAACTCATGTTTTGATTTGTGTGTGTCCGAAGTAGAGACTGTCTCAAAGTGTAGACATATAAATTGCTAAATTAGTAGAGATCCCATCATCTTGTAAACAAAATATCCTGTCAGGTTAAAAAAACAGTTGTAGAAACATTAGAAATATTGATCCATGTTCAGAAGCAGATTCATCTCAGACAAGCATCTTTATGGTAGATTCAGGCAACAGCAGCTAAAAAATGTACAAAAATTAATCTATAAATATAACTATTTTCAAGACCTTCCCTTCAGTAGCCATATTTCTGTAAAAAACAGATTTCCATTTAGTCTGGCATTTATTCTTTAATAATCATTATTTATATAGGCACACAAAGGTGCTTAAACTTGAACCTTTTTATATTGTTACACTACACAGTTTTAAGGCAATGTGGGCAATATAGGGTTCACAATAATGCCATCTAAATCTTGAGAAATATATTTTTGAAGTTTAAAAACTGAGTTTAAATAGCAGGTAGCTACATTAAAAAAAATGTAAGAAGGAAAAAATGTAGCTTAGGAAGCATTCAGCACCTAGAAACATCAACATTCATGTGAAAAAACAAAAAAAATGATGTGCAGGTTCTGAATGTGCTGGTAGCCAGTTAAGAAATAAAATACATCCAGCATTTTATAAGGCAAGGAAGTCAGAAAATCATAATGAAATTTCATAAGTATTTGTACAATAAATACACCTTTGGGTCCCTCAAAAACGGCCATACATCTCAATCTATGCAAATACTAAAAGTAAGGACTTCAGAAAGGTCTATAAAATTAAATTATAATTCATTATTTCTGAGCCATTTCTGAAACAATTTGGCAATATGGAATACACAGAAATCTATCTTTACAAGAGCTTAAGAGAATGAATCTAAGTGAATTCTTAGTCAGATTTGACTAAGAATTAAAATACAATAGCAGCAGAGATTAAATTCCTGCATAAAATAACAGTCTGTGTAAGATAAGATTTGATTACACCATAAAAGAGAAAACCTAAGCAGGATATAGAGCATCCAAAAGCAGAAAGTACAGAGCAGTGTGGTTTTTGAAGTCTTAGTCTCTGACAGAAACAGCAGGGGTGCTCAAGGACAAAGTCTACAATGTCTAAAGATAGTAACTCATAAGAGCTCCTCTAAAATAATTCAATTTTACTAGTGGTCCTTAATTGAAGGCTGATTTAAACTTCATTGCAAAATATAACTTTAGTTCCTGACCAAAGTATTAAATAACAGGTTGTTATACTCTTATTCAGTTTGCATTCTGCATTAGATTCTAGCTGAATTAACAATAGGGAGCAACCTCCCACCCACAGAGACCTCATTTTACTTTTATGTCTTAGTTCAAATGCATAGCATCAATACTTTGCTTGCTGACAAAGCAAAAAGCAAAAGCTGTTTGAAAGAACACATAAGAATTAAAGCATCCTGCCTGAGCACTGGTGGACCATTGTAAAACCACACTGTCTCTTTCTTAACATTTCAGTCAAGGGCAGAAGGGCTGAAAATTTATTAGGGAAATAATACAAGCATATCTTGATTACAGAAAACCAGCAGACCTGAAACTTAAAAAATGTCAAAAATATTAAAAATCAGCTGTAAAGTCAGTTACATTAGTTTATAAACGGAAAATATTTGTTTTTACATTTTGTATACTAAAATATCCAAAATGCAAACCCAATTCTCAGCATTTTGAGAATTAGGACACTGAGAGCAAGCATTTTGCTCAGGAGACTGAAGACTGAAACTGTAAAGAATGGTGTTTTCAATAATGAATGAGTCTGTGATAACCTGACAGGTGAACTAGAATGGTGGCAAGTGCAAGGTAATACACCTGGGAAAGGGGAATGTGCTACACCTAATCTCGAGTTCTCAAATGGGCATTAGCACAGGCAAGAGTTCTCAGACTCACTGTGTGCAGTCCAGAGAGGGGGACAGGGCTGGAAGGAAGTTATAGTAAAGCACAAGCAGGAATTAAACACACTTCATTTTTTTTTGGCTGGAAAAAGATACAACCACAGAAGTTGCTGTAAAAGTCCACAGAAATCATTAATTCCTTGCAGAAGCTAAAATGGAGTAGCTATTTATTACTATCTCTCTCTATATTTCATAATAAAGGAAAAATAGGGTGTTCTAAGAAATAACAAGAGCTTGCATTTATATTAAAGGAAGTACTTTTTCACATGACGCAATTCATTTCAATTATGTCAGTAGTCTAAAATTAAAATTAAATTTATTTAATTAAATAGTTTAAAAATTAAAATTAAATTAAATTAAAAGAGAGTTCACAGATACAGTCACCACTGGCTAATAAATTTGTGAAACTAGCAATGTAGCAAGGCCCTAGGTCCCACTGCTCCCTTGTTCCAGGGAGAGCAAACAAGGGCAATTAACTCTGTCTTTTTCTGCTCTTCATAGTCTTTCAGTAAGAACTTGTTGTCAGATAAATGTGAAGACAAATGGGTTGGACAACCATTGGATTAATTTATTTCCCATAGTTTTATGTCGGTTTTGCACTCCAGAGAATTTCTTAACAGAGGAAAGTACCTCTGTTTTCACTGGCAAAGATTTCACCCAGCAATTACTCAGAGGCATTGACTACTGTATACAATTTCAGCTTCATGACACACTCAGCTTTTCAAGAACCAATTCAAAACCTGAGAAAAACAATTCCAGGATTTAAGAATCATCTCACCTTAACCAGAGAATAGCTCACTCCATTGGCCTGAAATTGGACTTAAAAATAAAAGAGCTAAAGCAAGCCATCTGTCAAGAAGGGGGAAGGAAATATGCACAACAGTATTGGTAGCTCTTAATTACCCCACATTTGAGAAATTTGCAAATAGCAACAGTGTGAGGGCCATTATCAAAATATCAAAATATAACAAGATACAGCTAGAAAACATGGCATAGTTAGGTACACACAGACTTCTTTTAGGCTTTGTCAGCTTTCACTTCCCTACTCCTTTCACCTGCTTCTCTCTTCCTTGAACACAATGATTATCATTCCTACATTTGAATATAGCACAATTTCGTTGTATTTCCTTCCTGCCTTTCTGTCAGTCTGCCTTTCTGTAACTGCATGTGAAAATTGGAAGAATCCAAGGAAGAAAATTCCTGAGGCTGAATTTTGGGCACACCAAGAATGTTACTGGAAGTACTTGCACACCAGGAGAAGTAACACATATTTCATTAACATTATTTCACACATTATTTCATCAGCATTGTGAAATGCAATAAGACACAAAGTACTTTCTGAACAACTGCATCAGCTACGTGGATCATTGTAGAACATGGAGAACATTGTCACTTTCAGAAACATAGTTCTGTGATACTTTCATTAGTTCCTCTAGCCTTGTTTTCACTCTGTTTTTTTTCACTTGTTGATAATGGACAGTTTTTGACCTATAACATATTATTTCCATTTAATTCTCAAACCTAATTGTTGGATTTACTACATAGTGTCCTTCAGACATGTAGCTGGATTATGAACTTCTATAAGGTATATCCATCATCATCACCATCACTGGAGGCAGACGTACTGAAAGCCAGAGTCTTGGTGGAAATTCCACCTGAATTCTGAGCAATGGAAAATGAGGAGAGCCACTGCGGACTACAAGAGTTTCAGGACTCAAGCCTTGGGTCTGGATCCCAGTAAGATGTTGGGTTGTCTGGAAGAGGATGAAGGCTTCCCAGATAATTGCTCATCCTAGTATTGTAGTCACATGTCACAGCCCACTCAGAAGGAGAAAACAGAAACACATAGAACAAAAATCTCTAATAATTTGTTGAGGCTACATATATAACTGAGGACCAGCAATATCTGGATTTTAGTTGTATGTCAGGGAGTGAAAAAGCAGTTCCTGCATGTGCTAGAATTCTTTTCATCCAGACACTCCTGGTAGTGCATATTTTTTTCTTTACTTGCAGGCTGTTTCTGAATATATTCTATATCATCCAGTTCAGATCTTGAGAAATGAATGCAACAAAATATAAGTGATGCTGTTGTATACGATGTGGTGAATATCTCAAAAGATAGTAATTGCAAATATGTAAGAGCTGACCTCATTGATAGGAATCATTTTCCAGCTGTATCATAGTTCCTTTCCCTAGTTCTTAGCTTTTTGCAGAGAAGTTATAGAATACCTTCTCCTTATTTTTTTGTTGCAATGCTGTCCCCAGATGAATGCTTGAGACACTCATGAACATTGCAAAGTATTTTCTGCAGCCTAGAATCTCTTCATAGAATTGCCAGTCTTCTTTAATTGGGTAGAAAGTCTCTTGGACTTTCGGACTCACAGAGTCAGATCTGGTGAGTCTAGGGTTCAGATGTTACACTGCTGAAGTTTGTGACCCCAGAAATGACTGGAGTTTTGTGATGTAGCTTATCCCAGAAAGAAAGCATCAGTTTGGGCTAAGTCTGGGCATACTCTGCCACTTCATGCACTGCATCAGATCTCACTGATTGTTGGAAAAGATGAAACAGAGCAATCTTGCAAATATGAATGCTCAGATTCTGGGAATATAGAAACCATGAACAAAATTTGAGATGCCAAGCCTTAGTTACTAAATAACCATGAAACAATAGGATGGGCCCTGAAGGTAATCCCCTCTTGATTAAACAATGCCCTTGGCCAGAGAGCAAGACCAAAGGTCACAGAAAGAATTGCCAGGGCCCAAAGATTAGTTCTTAGAGTTTAAAATGTAACACACTATGCTGATATAAGGATTTCTATAGGCAGTATGTAAATGCTATAGAATTTGTATATTGTATTACGTTGGTTAATGGAAATCAGAATATTCATCATGGAAGAAGATTTATTGTATTCTAAACGGGAAATCTCTCCCTTACTCCTCTCCTTACTCTCTCTCTTTGCCCTCCCTCTTCTCTCTCTCTCTCTCTCCCCCCTTTTATCTCTTTTGTCCTGCTTTGGGGCTGTGCCAGGCAGCCCCTAGCAGCGTCTTTTATAATAAACTGCAACTGTAACCTTTAGCTTCAACAGAGCGCTTGAGGTTTGTCCCATGCCTTCTACCCCGATACAAAGAGTCCCGGAGACTCCCGCACCTGATGGCACATTTCTCCATTTCACAAGCCTTTCTCCTTTGATTCTTCCTGGGACTTGTTCTTCCCAGGTTTTGAATGATGCCATGGATACACACTGCAGCAAAGCTACACCAGTTTACCTAAAATCACATCTATCAGCCTCAGAAAGGTAGAAAGCGCCATTTGAATTCCAGAAAAGGCCAAAAAGAAATTTACAGGCCTCAACCTGTACTCAAGGTAGTCCTTTCTTGAATTGTCTGAGTGTTCTTCAGATCAACAGAGCTTGTATTTTTAGTGGTTTTGATTTTGGACAGCTGTACATCATTGCAAAACATACCATTTCCAAAGGAAAGAGGGACATGTCCAATCAATACAAACACTAATTCCTCAGAGGCTTGCACACTCAGTAAAAAAAAGGCAGTTTAGTAAACCCCAAACTTTCAGTTCTTGCTAGTGTGGGCACACTTATATATCTATATACCTATATATCTATATATCTATATATCTATATATCTATATACCTATATATCTATATATCCATATATCCATATATTTATATCTATAGCAGACTAGCAAGAAAGGCATCTGGAATGACAAGTTCTAAAATTTTGGCTTATTGGGTTACCAGATACAGAAGCTCTCTGTATTCCTTCTATTAATAGCATTTTGAAAAGACCCTATTCTCTGTAGGAGTCTATCAAAGGAAGATATACTAATGATGATCTACAAAGACAAGTAAAAACTACAGAGAGACTTGTGCAAAAAAGAAAAAAGAAAAAAGTATTATCATGTAGAAAGGAAAAGACAAAATTCTTTACAGCTTCACACAGTTGAATAGCAATTCAATTCTAAGACTGAGGAATTAACATGCAAATAAAGGAAACTCAACATTTGTGCCAACAGAAGCTTTCAGATCTTAATGCTATTCTTAAAGAACCATCATCTCCGGAAGTCAAAAATCAAAGCAAAGTAAATTCTGGGCCTCTGGTTGTAAAAAGAAGCTCACAAATAGATCCTGAATATATTCTGAAAACTCAAGAGTCACATAATAGAGAGGACTTGTTTGAAAAAATCTTGGGATTTACCCAAAACCAGTATTCCAGTATTGGGAGAATATGACTTCAAGTTTCTGATTTATCAGATCTGGCATTAATCTTCCAGCAATATTCACCTTCTCTACTTCACTGAAGATCTTGAAGTGCTTTGTGAAGAGGTTTTTGGACTATGTACATTAACACAAATATTTTTTACATGCCTCAATTCATCACATTTTCAGACCTTGATTTGTTATAATTGAATACTTAAATAGGATTAACTCTTTTTCAGATAAATGAATTTTTTCATCTTCAGAAAATGTTACAAGTAGCTCCTTACTGGTGGTAGATAAGAAGAACAAAAGTACAGCCTAACACTAGAAATACACTATTTGCACCACAGTTAACATAATGGTTCTGATTCTTTCCTCCATAAACAGCTTTCTCATTTTCTCTTTACTCACATGCTTTATTCTGATGTTTCACCACCCACTTCTAACTTACTTCTGAATACTTAGATAATATCAGAACTTCTCCAGTGAATATAGTTTCTTTTCAGAGCTAGAGGGTAAGTAGGTTTTGGTCAAGAGTTCACCTAATGAATGGCTATTTCATTAATGCACTAATTCATTCTTGCACTGAAAATCAGCTTTGTCCAGATTTTACAATTTCAGTGTGTCTTAATTCCCCAAACTCTAAAAACCAAGATACAGAACATATCCTTACCAAGCCTGGCAAGTGTCTGTCTCATGGGCAATGAGTCTGTGCATAGGACCACCATCCATTAAGAAAATAAATCTTTCAGATTCAAGATAGGATGATTACTAATTTGTTAAGAAAAAAAAAATAGGCTAGTTTTTTGTTCTGCAGAACATCATAGTCCAGTAATAAGAGTAACCAAAAAAAACCTCTCTTCTCTTTTATGCATTTAGTTTGAAATCAGCTGATATTTTCTTTCCCTGTCCTGTCATAGAGATTCATATTCTGAATCCTGCCAAGCAGATAATGCCCAGATGGCAACTGTATAGCCCTTGAATTGTGGGTGCCAATCCCTCTTTTTCATCTGTACTTAGTGCTCTAACATCCTGAAAAGAGCGTAATAATATTATTAAAAAGTACTGATTGCTACTGTCAGGCATTCCAGAGTAAGTATTAACTTCTTTCCATTCCCTCCTACAAGTCTGCAAGATGAAGAAATACAAAGAAAAAAATGTACGTCTTTGATGTTGCAAGGCTGTAACTGAATCAGTGACCCAAAGTTCAAGAGGTCATTGAAACAAAAGAGAGAAAAGAAGGAAAACAAAAGCCTGTTCACATGAAACTCCAATTCCACACTTTCTTAATGAGTTCTCAGAAGAGCCTTAACATCATTACTGAATTGTGAAAAAACCCTCCAAATTATAATGACAATTTAAAACATAAGAGACTAATTGCAGCAAAAGTAATGACTCCTTAGTATTCATATGGCATATTACCAGAGGACCTTAAATTCACACATAGAAACTATTTTCTTCTTAAACTTGATTTGAGTGTTATTAATTAAATTCCTGGGGGGAACTTCAAATGTAATTAGGTTCTGATTTACTCCTATAAAAAAAAGGAAAAATGCTATCATGGTATGCATTAGGATGTTCTCATTTATTAACATATTAACTAATGGATTATAAGTGGGGGTTTTAAATGCTACAAGTTCATAAACATAATAATGTCTATACAATTTTTTTCAAATAAATTCTGTATCAGATCCCATTCTCTTTAAATAGATTTGATTGTATATTATAAAGGAAGTCTCAGATTGTTTCTAGATTCTTTAACATCATGAGACTAATTTTTTTATAAAAAACTTCATGTGCATTATGTATTTTGTTAAATGCAAGTTCTTACAGTTCTTTAAAAATAAGAACCCTAAATTTGTCTGTATTGTTTAATTAGTTATTGCTCTGCAGTTTCTAGTTCAAATAATGACTTAGAGGTCAGTGTATTTCCTTTTGACATGGATAGATATTGTGTAGTTGTGCATCTTCTTGGTGCCTGAACTCTCAGAGAAACTGAGACATCACTACATCATGTCCTGCACAAATGTCAGCACAGGCTTGGCATAATGTCTTTCAGAATAAACCTCCCCAGACTGAGAAGCTGCTCTGCCAAGATCACTGTCATGGAGAGATAACTGAACTAACTTTTACCATTATGGGGAGCAGAATAGCAGTGGTACCATGGAGTTTCACTGGAAGGGATTTATGTTGCCACAGTGCAGACAGCAACCAAACTTGGTGGGAGTTAAAAGTGTACTTGGAGCATGTAGGGAGAAACGTCAGCAAACTGTGAATCCATCAAGAACAGTCCATGGAAGCACACAGTGCTGCACAATAGTACAGACTGGAAAAATGCAGGGCACATGGGGAGGAATGAAATAAACTGAAAGAATTACAAGGAGATGTAAACACTAGCAGAGTGTGTGCAACACAGACGAAAGGAAAGCACTAGCTCCATGAGCAGCTCATGGAATATCAGTGGGTAAAACAGCAGCAGATGAATGAACTGCTAGCTTGAAAGCAAAATGATGAACACTTAGAACTTTTAGGCTGTACACAGATGCACAAAGAAGTGTTGTATCACTGACAAGAGTTATTTTTAAAAAAGCAAAACAACAAAGCAGAGCTACTTTTATTAATAATAAACTGTTGCAAGAATAGATAGTCAGTACTGCAATAACAAAATCTGTGAAAGGTTCTTTAGTGAGTGAACAATTACTAGTGGATCTTCAGATTATTCAAAAAAGCCAAGTTACACACATACCTAAAGGCAACATCAACGATTTGTTTCCAAATTATTTTAGTAAGATTAGCATTAACAAACCATGCTCTGCATGTTTTTAAAATTGTGCTAAAATCAAAAATCCAAGCAGAAGTCCAAAGGCCAGGTTGTTACCTGATGCATGTCACATACTACCATTGATTCAAATCTTCATCAAGTCACATCCAAATGGGCAAAGCTTCCTTCCAAATGGTGGCTGAACTCTATAAAATTAACTTAACTAATATCAGATCCCAGTGGACAAACATCCAAATAAGACACTAGGATTCCAGTAGAGTCTATTTTTGGAATTTTCATTGAAGAAGCCAGGAGCAGGTTCGCCCACAGTAGTGAATCATATTTTGAGTGAGAAGTTGACATCTTCTGCGTAGAGCTCTGACAAGCTGCAGATCAGAACAATCCCACACCCCAAAACCTATTAAGTTTTACACACAGATGGAGACCTCAATCTCTCTTTTTTTGGGGGGGAACCTTAATTTCCCATTCTGTCAATCTTACACCACCCAGATTAGAATTATTTTTCTAGCAATTCATATAAGTGTCTCTTCAGGCACTTATTATATACCCAAGATGTAAAAGCAAATTATTCTTTACACTAGACTGCACCATTAGCTACTGCTCCGTTATGGACACCTCTAATCTCTCATTATTTTTTCAGTGGCAACTAAAGTACATCAGGAGTGATTTGGTATAAGAAATAGTTTGCAGCTTCATCACACTGTACAGAGCCAGGCAGATACAAGAAGCACTGTACATTTTTGAAATGTTGTTTAGTAAGTGCTGCACATATAGAAACATTCTGTGAAGAACCCCTGGCACAGTTTACCAAAACTAAGACCAGCATTTTAGCAAATTAATAGTTTGCGCATGTATTTTGAGAAATTAGATTATGGATCTTTATGGAGCACTGAGTAGTGTGCTCAATACCATCCAGAGGCAAAGGTAATTTTATCACTTGTATCAGTTCAATGGATGCAGGCATTTCATGCTTTAAGCAGGTATTTCTGGCAGTACATTTAGAATAAATGAAAACCAATATTGCATCCTGTGGGAATAGGATGAAAGTCTTACAACTACTATCATATTTATTTCAGTCTTATAACAACATGCACTTTAGGATTTAAACTAATTTAATGTGCTTTGGCTTATTAGCTACCAAAATAAACTTGTTTCTTGATTAAACTGAAATAATTTGCCATGTTACATTATGCTTTTTCATAAACAAATATATCTTTTTTTTCACTCCTTACACAGAAAATAATCAGCTTTATGTCCAACATAAGAGTCCCTTTTCCAGGAAAGCTTAGTCCAAGTGTCTGGACATAAAAGGATGTCTTTTTAGAATCGCACTGTGCAGGTAGCAATAGTGTTTTGTTACCAAAAAAAATTTTGAGCTGCTATTTTCTGTGTTCCTGGGTCTCTGATTCTTGGCTTGAAGACAGTCAGTTCTTTGTACTCTGTTATTACAATGAGGTAGCCAAAGAAAGAGAGTCTTGGTTTGAGACTGTCAGCTGTTACTAATCACTGCTCCATGGCTTGCTGTGAATCCCTGCTTGCATCTCCCTCCTGCTCTGCTTAGCACACATAAAGAAGATAAATTACTCCCTAGTTTCCCTTCAAAAAGCATATTGTTTGTCACATTCCAATACTGTGAGCAAAAGACGGAATAATGCGAAGAGTTAAATGAGTATCTCAACAGCCCCACAGCAGGGTCCTTCTCAGGCAGATGTGTTTCAGGAAATGTACTTTCCTACTGGTTCCTCAAATGTATCCTGTTATATTGCAAGCCTGAAAAGCAAGCCAGCTACACTTTTCAGAACAGAAGAGCATAATCCTGCAGGAGTTTTCATGTAGTAATGTAAGCATCATTGACACTTAGCAGATGCATCCAAGTGCTCCATATTAACATTTCATTTTACCAGGAGGTGTTATACTTTGTTGTTTATAAATATTTTAGCAACAACAAGTAGAGTCTGGAGAAGTTTATGAAATTCTTCCCTGTCCTCAGTGACTCATACTGACAGACAGAAGAAGTTTAAGGGAAGAAACATAGAACAGTTTGTGTTGGAAGGGGCCTTTAAGGTCATCTAGTCCAACCCCTTGCAATTAGCTGTGACAGCTTCAGCTAGGTCAGGGTACTCAAAGCCCTCTCCAGCCTGACCCTGACAGTTTCCATGGATGGGAGAGATACCATATCTCTGGCTGAGAGTGTTTCAACTCCCTTGTTGTAAAGTAGTTGTTCTTTATGTCCTACCTCAATCTATCCTTTTTAAAACTGCGACCCCTTTTCCTGTAATAACAGACTTCACTAAAAAATCTGACCCCATCTTTCTCACAGGCTTCCTTAAAGCACTAGAAGGTGCTGAAAGGTCTCCCCAGAGCCTTCTACTCTTCTGCTCAACCCCAGCTCTCTCAGCTTGTCCTCAAATAAGAGGTGCTCTATCCCTCTGATATCTTTGTGGCCCCTGAACTGCTCTGACAGGTCCACATCTTTCTTGTGCTGAGGATCTGAGAGGTGGATGCAGTGCTCAACCCTCCATGCAGGTGGAGTCTCATGAGGGCAGAGTAGAGATGGAAGAATCACCTCTTTTCACCTGCTGGTTACACTTCTTTTGCTGGCTCATGTGTAGCCTCTCACCCCCAAGTCCTTCTGGGCAGGGCTGCTCTGGGTCTGTCCTTGCCCTGCTGATACCAGGGGCTGGTCTGACGCAGGTGCAGCACCTTGCACATGGTCTTTTTAAACCTCATGACTTTCATCTGGGCCCACTTCTTGAGCTTGTCCAGGTCCCTCTGGATGACATGTTGCTCCTCAGAAGTGTCAAACACTTCTTTCTTTGGTGTCATCTGCAATCCTACTGAGGTTGCACTCAATCCCACCATCTGTGTCTTGGTGAAAATATCAACCAGTGTTGATACAGCACAGACTCCTGAAGGACACCATCATCATGGGTGTCCATATGAACATTGAACCATTGACCCATCAAATTGTTTTTACCCTGAAATAAGAAAACCAAAGAGAGAGTAAGGCTGTGCAATACACAAACATGGAAATTGTTGGGATAAGAATCACTATTGGTTTGAACCTCAAGCTCAGTAAGTTTTTAACCAGTACTGTAGAACATGCTTTCCTGCTGTATCAGAAGGCTAAACTTGACAGTCCAAGAAATGCTTTCAATCATGGATTACTGTCATATGTTTTATAACAATTAAAATGCAGTGACACCAAAGAGTAAGTTTCATAAAGTGAAGCTATATTACCAAAAGAGAGTTAGTCAGTGATGAACCACAACAAAACAGTCTTTTATTATTGGTGGTTAACTGAAAGGTAAAACCCACTTGTATTATTTGGGCCTCTTCTACTTGCATCACCCAATGATGTTCAGACAATATTGTGCCATGGTTTCACAAACATTTTCCTTGTAAGGAACAAATTGTGGCTGAAAGAGCAGGTGTTTGCTAGTTTGTCTGACCCAGACACTCCTTCCTTCTGCTTACCTTGTAAAAATTCTGGTGTGCACATGACACAATCTGGGGTGATTCAAAATGACAAACTGGCAGAAAAAACTAACCCTGCAAAACACAAAGTTGATAGTTTTCTACCAAGGATGAGGCAGGACTGCAAAGATGTGGGGCAAGGCTAGTAATTTAAGAACCTCTCTTAGCCATTTAATTGGCTCTTTGAATTGCATTACTATATCCCAGCCATGGGTTTCATTAGTCAGCTTGGCTTAATCACAATCACATAATTTTGGATCAAATACAACTGCTAATTTTCCTCTATTTGCCCACTGCTCTTAAAAGAGCTGGAAAAAATACAATATCTAATTTCATTATCTAAAATTCTTATCTAAACAAAGATAAGTTAAATCACCATTTGGGAGCAGCTTGTCTCATCAGCTCATGTAAAAAGGCATACAGAGCTATATTTCAGACATGTTTTAAGTGGCTTCATTAGCTGTATTGATTTAATATCAGTTAACTTCATATACATACAGTTCTTTGAAAATGTTATTGTCTTTTTTCTTGGCAATATTATTATTTTAGTGTTACTATTATTTAAAACTGTAATCTAGAGACTGGTCAAATTTGTACCTGATCTTGTGAATGGCCCAACTGTCAAAGCCTCAATTTAGCTTTTGTTTTCTGGGAATGTTCAGCACCATGGAGGACATGTTCAGCTGCTTTTACAATAAAGCTCTAGTGCTTAATCATGTTAATTAAACTTGGTCACTACCTCCACTGTCTTTACCTAACTATTGCTTTTCCTTACAAATTTTCTGTCAGCATATTTTACCGTGACCTTGCACAGTGCTATTCATTTCCACAAATCCTCATCAACATACACAAAAGGGATTGTTCTCATGGTCTCACACTGAGAGTTTACTCATCACACAGTACTTAGTGGATGTAGGGGGTGGGAGTAGCCCATTTGAGACTGCTTCATTAGGAGAGTGAAAGACAACCTTAAAGAAACAAAATTAGGGCAACACTCCTGAGTCAACAGTTGCCATTATTGCTGCTCCACCATAGGAGTCCTTAACAAGCAACTGCAGTTTCCTAATGAAGAGACCATAAAAAGTAAACAGGAAAATAATTAAGAATAAAAAGATGCTCTGTTCATAATGTTTTGTGCATAAATACTTAGCTCAAAACATCTAAAGGGAATTTATATAAAAATCTCCCATTGGCAAGGAAGTGCCATCAATTCAGATCTGATATGCAGAATAAGGAAAGAATTAATCACAGTCATTGAAATCTTTTTTTTTTTTTTTTTTTTTTTTTTTTCAAGAAGTCAGTATGTGTAAGTATCAGAATGGATAGTTTGTTCTGCATACTCATTCAGAACTGCTTCATTATTTTGTGCACTTTCATCAGCATACTGCTGCATGTTGTCAGAATCCTGACCTGGAGGTGTTCAGTCCTGTGCCCAGAGATGGGAGCCTCGTGGCAGTGGCTGCTCAGCCAAGAGCTCACACCTGAGCACAGAGTCTCTGCCCTGCTGAGCAGAGTGACCTCTGTCCTGTGAGGAGCCACTGAGGGCTTTGGGCTTGTCCACTTTGGAGAAAAGGAGGCTGAGGAGTGACCTCTCTGCTCTCTGCAGCTTCCTGAGAGGGGAAGGGGAGAGGGTAAAGCCGATCGCTCCCTGGATTAACGGGAAACGCTCAAACTGCACCAGGGGATGTTCAGACTGGACCTTCAGAAACATTTCTTTCCAGAGAGGGAGGTAGCACACTGAATCAAGCTTCCCAGGGTGGTGGCCAATAACCCCTACCTGTCAGTGTTGAAGAAATCAATGCCACTAATAACTTTAATTTTTGGTCAGTCCTGAGGTCTATTTGGCCTAGATGGTTATTTCAACCCCAGCTGAAATGTGCTATAAATGAGATACTTGCCATTTTGCATCAAAAGGGATTTTAAAGAAACAAAAAATTTAAAACACTGGAGGAAAAACTTAAAACCACAAGAATTTTAGTGTAGGAAAGCAAACATAAACCATTTGGTTTTTTCAGAAGTTTTTAAAGGGCAGCAAAAATATTGAGAAATGGGGACTTTCAATATGATAAGCAGTGGCTGAGCATTTTAACTGTTTTCAATCTGAAACAATAGGCATGCATAAATGTATATGCTCACATGCACACTTCTACTCCCAGTGGCAGTCTTGCTTGCTCTGAGGAAAGATAAAATCACCCAAGGTACTAGAATCAATCCTACATAATGACTATTTTTCCTCAGAGGGTTGCTAGTTACTTTGGAGTGTAAGAAAAGAGATCCTGTTTAAAAGCTACTATTTATGGGCTCTTGTTTGTTAGTTAGTGATTAATTCTGGAGCCAAATATAAACCCAAGGATGCTTTGCTGACTAGGAGTTTACACACAGAAACAGGGCTTCAGGCATACCAGCTGCTGACCAGCTACTGTTGTGGGAAAAAAGCATTTTGCACCTAATTGTTTAAAGAGTACATTTCTTCTTTCTTAAAAAATAAACAAAAAATACACGCACAAAAACAAAACCCAAAACCAAAACAAAAACAAAAACAAAATGAAAGCAAAACAGAAAAAAAAACTATACCCACTACAGGTAGAAACTTTCAAGTAGCTTAATAGGGAAAATTAGGCATAAACTCAAATCTCAGACTGAAATAGCTCATTGAGGACATTGGACTATTCTTCAAAAATCAGTTTATTCCATTGATTCTATTGTGCTAATTAAAGGGAGAAAGTACACTGAAGCTGAAGGACTTTTAGCATAGGTTCTGCATTTCAGCTTTTAAAACAATTCATTGGAATTTATTCTTGAAAAAGCAGATTCAAAGCTATTAGGTTTAAAAATTATCTAAAGAAAACATGCTCAGTGTATTTTATGCTTGATCTTCCAGGAGTACAGTACCATCCCTCTGCATTAATGTACCTTGCTATAATCCAAGATTACACATACATTATGTTCAGCATGCTTTCAATATCTAGAAAACTAAAAATAGCAGCAACTCTGGATTTGGTAAATTCTAGAATTCTTTATCATATAAAATCATGAATACAATATAAACAAATGTTCATAATATTGTAACTATTCATAATATAGTAGCTATTCATGATGACTCATAGAATCAATAGCTTATGCGAATTTACAGAACAGTGATCAAGTCAGGTGAACAATCAGAGCTATCAGATTAACAATTCAGAATTGTTAAAGTCATCCTAAGTAGATCTTTTTTACTTTTCCCTGCATCTTTCCTCTCTCTTTCTCTTCTTGTAATTATTTATCAATGTTCTCCTTGCCTTTCCTATATTCTAGAATATTCTCATTTCTTCTCAAACATCTTTGTTAAAGAACAAAACAGTGCCTTGCTTTGTGACACTCTGGAGAATTCCTTCTCGTGTCTTTATTTCATACACAGAGTTACTTCTCAAGAGAGGGAAGGGGTAGGTGAAGGAAGAAGACAGGCGTAAATGCTGGGGGTTTTTTCAGCTTTACAGGCTTATGCTGACCCCCTTCTTTCTTTTCTTCCCTTCCTTCTCCCCAGCCTCCTTCTCTCCCTCCCCATCAGTACTTAAAAAACCATTCCCATTCATGTTGTGTGAGCGCACACGCTGGGAGAAATTACAGGGGCTCTGCTCCAGATTGCCTTGACAACCCCAAGGCATCCCTGCGCTGGGGACTGGTGGCACGGCAGAGTTTCCCAGGCCCCCTGGGGAAGGAAGGGAGAGGAAGAGAGGAGGCAGAGGTGCTGGAGCCAGCAGCGTGTGGAGCAGGGAGCAGCAGCGGGATGAAAGGGGCACATACATCTCCCGCGGGACAATGGGGGCTTTGCTGGCTGCCTGTGAAAAGACACACTGAGGACACAATGCTTTGTGACACATGAAAGCTCTGGGGACCTTTCCAGAGCCCCACTCAGCTCCAAGAACCCTTGTCAACATCTTAAAATGCAAAGAAAACAACCCCTTTCATTTTCTTTGTGTTTTAAAAAACAGATTTTAAATATTATTTTAGACAATTGTTGTTGGTATGCTGGAAACTTCTGCAGTTTGCTGAGTTCCCATTAATTGCAGCGGGAGGGGAGGCTGCCCAGTGGGTCCTCAAAAAGGGCTCTCAGAGGTGAGCACTTGCTTCCTCCTCATAAAGTTCATACTCAGGCCTGTCACCCCTCTGCCTTGAATGCTTTCTGCTATACCTGCCACCAGCAGTTACAGCCCAGCAAGAGAGGAATTGCTGTTCCCTATATCCGAGCTGAGAAATAAATTATGTGATAGCAAGAGCAGGAATGAGACTAAGCAACCTAAAATAAGGAGCCCAATAATCCCAGCCAGAGTGCACCCCAGGAAACCAGGCTGGAAAGCAGCTCACAAAGACAAGAGTGTGGCTCTTGCTCCCTGATACACTTTCACCACTCTTTCACATGGCTCACCACTCTATCCCAGAATCAGCCCAAGTAAAAAGTAGGATCAAAGATCTAATCCTTGAAAACAGCAATCTTTACTGGTGAGGTATGCCTTACACTGATTCCTAGTGATTTTTGGTGTGTAGGAGGCTCAACCTACTATAAAGGGTTAAGTTCCAAAAAAAGAAAAATAAGGCTTGGTTAAAGCACAGGTAGGTGTGCCTGCAGATCCTCTAAGAATGACAGTGCTCAGCCTCTGTTTCTAAATCTATTGTCTGTAAAGGGCAGAATACTGGGAATTGACTGATCCGAAATCTCTGCATTTCCAAACACTCCTATTAAACTGCACAGGTTAACTTTTTGTGTTTAGGTTGTAAAACAAGTTTAAAAATGGTCTTGTCCGAAATGAAAAATAGATAAACCAGTGTTGCTTTTTTGGAATGAAAAAGTAAGAACAGAAAAAAACCCAATTAAAATATTTTTTAAATGAAATTGACTGGACTAGTATGTAAACATTCATTTTTCACTTTGTAAGTTATGCTTTAAGTTTCATACTAATACTTTAAAAACAAAATTTGTAACAAATGTTGTCTGATATAAATGCTGTGTAGTTCAATAGCAAATCTGAAATTCTCAAAAAATTATTAACTTTATTTCTTTTATTGGCTAACAGTATTTGCATTATTTCGTATTTACATTACTCTAGGACTCTAAAAAAAATAATCTTATCTTCCATCCACAAATAAGAGGGTTACAGGACTTCCCATTTGTAAAGCTAAAAAAGCTATTTTATAAGTTATTTTATAAGTTGCTAGTGTTAACCATTTTCCTCGCAGCATTTTAAGTCATAAATGTAAATTTACCAACTTAACATAATCCAGTTTGTAGATGGAAAAGCGGAGTAGAGAAATGAAGGATCAAATGCTTCAAATGTTGGATTTCCATGTTCAGTTTCTTGCTGTACCATTAACACTTTGCTCTTCTTCTACAATGTCACACACATAAACCAAGCAATTTAGTGTGTGAATCCAGTGATGTCCCTTTGCAATTCCTTTTGTGGGTTCAAATCTTCCTGGCTCTAATGGTTTCGGCCAAAAGGGCAGAAAATGAAAAAAGCTGAACTGAAAGGGCAGGTATGAAACATGTGATTGGTTTTATACTTTGAAGATTTGATCAGAGCCTGGGACACATTCTTGATCTCAGCTACATCAGGGACTAGAGTGCTTTCACTGTAGCTCCAAAAATATGTATCTCCTCCTTTAGAAGACAGACAGAAGCCTTATATATAATACAGTAATTTAAAAAACATAATTTTTTCCAGGTCATTATTCATATTTCCATATTATTTATATTCTTGTAATCCTCTTGCCTTATTTTAAATACTTTCTCCTGTGAGTAGAAGTTGGTCAACTTTTTTTACATTTTATATGTTCAAAAGTAGCATTCATATAAATGTGTAGGCAGTCTTTGGAAGTATGGATTAGGCAATTTCATGTAGGAGGAGATAATACAGCTAAGAGATCCTTTTCTAACCCCTTTTTTCATTCTGCACTTTGAAAATTTGATTGCAATGAGAAGCATGAGCACTGCTTTGAGGCAGATGGCACAGCCTTCCAGGTGGAACATGGGCAAATATCAAGGAGAAGGAGCAGCGGGTCATTTTAAGGAGAATTATCAGACTTTGCTGCATCTGCTGGAAAGAGAAAGAACATTTCCATTTCTGACAGCCCTCATGAGACATTCCTTCTCAGAGATTCAGAACTCTCCCTGGCAGAACTGCACCTTCTATTAAAAAAACACATAGCAGCCATTCATCAGTGCAATCGGATGAAAAAAAACACTATAGAAAATGCCATAGGGAGCACCCTTATGTTCACAGTGGATCCAAACAGAGCCAGGAATTAGGATTAATGTTGCAAGTTCTGCAAAGTTTAAGAAAGGCTATAAAGGCTTATTCATGCAATAGTAAGGGTTTTCTGGAGCAGGCTAGCAGTATTTAATCTGTTTTAAACTCTCATGGTGTTTCCTATTGGGGATTAAAGAAAATTCTTCATACACATTAATTGTTGCAAACATTATCAACATTACTTCAGAGTACTCTCTTTTTCTATCTTACAATTACGAATTATGTGCAGCACATTTTCAGATTATAGTAACTACATTAATCAGAAACCATGTCTCACTGGAATATAGGGAGTGCCATGCTGCATCAGACCAATGATCTTTACTTTTAGTGAAGTGTTAAGAATGCACAGAAAGCTGTAACTCTTTTAGTAGAAAATTATATAGCTAGGGGTGGGATAGAAAGACACCAGCAGTGTGAGCTTCAAAAGAGGGATGTCTTGCCTTTGGTAGCTCTAAGTATGGTCATCAAAACTGTTCCCAAAGAACTATTTTCATCATGCTTAGTTCATCCTCTTTATTCAAAACTGTATGAATGTCACTGTGCTTAAATTTACTAGGAATTGCTGCCCTGGATAGTAAAGCCTCAGGGAAGATGGGAGTCCGAGCTGTAGTCTACTACATGAGCACTACAATCATTGCTGTACTGATTGGCATAATCATTGTGGTCATCATCCATCCCGGGAAAGGTACGAAGGAAAACATGCACAGAGAAGGCAAAATTGTGCAAGTGACAGCAGCAGATGCCTTCCTTGATTTAATCAGGTATGGCTATGATATTGCACATTTTCTGTACCAATAGCTATGAGAGTAATCTTAGATTCACAGAGAACAAAAGTAGAGAATTTCAAAGAGTGACCTCATAAAGTTGCCAAATTTCTTTCAACTGTGTGATATCAATGTCTCTAACCCTTACAAAGCTAAAAAAGGATGCATGGATTTGTTTCCAAATCAAGCTGTTGCAGAGGAAGAAACTGCTTTTAGTGCTAAAAGGAAGATTCTTCCTTCCTTCCTTCCTTCCTTCCTTCCTTCCTTCCTTCCTTCCTTCCTTCCTTCCTTCCTTCCTTCCTTCCTTCCTTCCTTCCTTCCTTCCTTCCTTCCTTCCTTCCTTCCTTCCTTCCTTCCTTCCTCCCCTTTCCTTCGAAATTGCAACAGTTTTCTCACTTCACTTGAATACCTGATTTAGTTATAGGTTTTAATTTTGAATTGTAGCCACCAATATGGGTTCATTTACTCAATTTATTCAATTACATGAATAGGAAATAACTTCCAGGAACAGGCAGGTAAAATGCTTGAAACAGAAGGTGCAGACATAAAATCTTGTTTTTTTCCTTGCTCAGAGACTCTGCAGTACCTCTTTTACAGAGCTAATATGTCACAGATATATTCCAGGAAGTAGGGAAGCTGAGGTTTTGAACTCAGGAGCTTTTCCACAGGTAAAACCACCAAAATTTTGTGTTCCACTAACCCATTTGAAGAATCCGGAGACATGGAGAAAGGCTTCCAAGGATCACGCTGCCAGAAAGGGGGACTACAGAAACCTCCATGAAGAGGTTTGCACTCAGATTCCTCAAGATTTATTCAGTTAGGCTGCTTCTAAATCCCTCAGAAATGCAGAAAAAAAGGAAGGAATAAACAACCCCCCATCTGCAACAAATGTACACACACATGTATGTATTATTATAGAATATTCAAACTTCAGAAAGATTTGGGGTGTAACCGCAGCAGGACTAAATCAAATTATAAATATCACTGAAAACTAGGCCACAAACATGCAAAGATTTCTTTGAGAACTCAAAATACATTAAATATTATTAAATTATTTATTAGTCTGCATTCATAAGGCATTAATAAGTACAAAATTAAAAGTAAGCCCATAGAGCTTTGTTCATTTAGTAATTTATCTAATATACTTCTCCATAACCAGACCTACTATACAATACTGAATACAGAGATTCCAACAGTAAGGAACTATCCAACCCTACATTTCACCCTGGTAAAGCTAACCAGGCCAATGCTACATGTAAAGCTCTACTCACGGTATATGTAACCACATATTAATCTTAGGATTCCTCAAAAATTAGCTGTTCAATTCTTTTTTGGGTTGTGTCCTTACTAAAGGAATTATTAGCATATTACTGCTCATGTTTTTTTCTTTCTCTTTCACAGAAATATGTTCCCTCCAAATCTGGTGGAAGCTTGCTTTAAACAGGTAAAAATTATTTTTTAAAATTCCAAATAAAGCATGAAGAAGTAAGAAACTGAATGTAACCACATTTGCCTGAAGTATATCATGTTCTTGTACTTATAGCAAAAACATAACTTACATTTCCTGCCAGATTTCAAAAAAAAACCCCTGAATTAAACAAACCAAATCTATGCTTTGTTTTCAATCACACTGAGACAGCAGTATTTGCTATAAGAAGTGAAGAAAACTCACACAGCCTGGAAAATCAAAAAATTACTCTTTTCAAGATGTCAAATTCATAAGTTGACAACAGGGTTCATTAAGGTGAACTCAGGATCTGCTTTTCTACAACAGTGTTATGTTAAAGTGGGAGATACCATCTGTGCAAAGACTGAATGATTTTCAAGGAAGTCGTGACAAATTGCATACATTTGAAACATGGGGAAAAATCTGTGGACTTTAACAAAAAAAGCAAATTAAGAACTTCCTGTCACCTGCAGTAGAAGTCCTTAGGAGTGCTTTTTTTTTACGTTGCTTCTCAAAATCTTCTGTCATTAACTTGGTCTTAATCTTAGCTGTTCTTTGGAGAAAATCATAATTACTATTTACATTGGTTTTTTTAAAAGGAGGACATTAGTGATTCAGTGAAACCCAGAATGTGTTTTGCCACAATCTAATTGCTTCATATTGACCTCAAAGACAATCTTGAACTGATATCATTTACCATTTACTGCTGTAGCAATAAAAGAAAGCTGAAATGTGGAGGTCAAGAAGAGCATAAAGTATAAACTTTCCAAAATCCAGCTGAGTTACATCTTGCAGAAGAATTGAAAGGAAATTGTAACACTATCTTTAGTTGTATAAACAGATACCAATAAAAAGGAGTCACTTTCTACATTAAAGACTAAAAAGCCAACTAGACCCTCATCCAAATGCCATGCCTCTCTCTGCAGCGAGGATGAACTCAGTACAGTGATGCAAAAGAACAGTATAGAAATTAAAATGTTCTATATCTAAACCAGAAATAAATTCAAAGAATGTAATGTAATAAAGTACAGGAATGATATGATCTTTATCTCAAAATACTGAAATAATTAGGGCATAAAGTTATGGATGTAGCAGCAAGTATTTTTCATAAATCTCTCGAGTTTGGAAGTTATTATCTAGAGCTCTTGAAAGCAATCAAAGTGTCTTCCAGATTGCAGTTTCAAAAACATTTGGGAAATTATTTAAGCAGATTGCAGGCCATTAGTTTGTTCTCAGTTATAGTGAAGGATATAAATGCCTTAAAGGAAAAAGTAGAGACTCCATAATAAACAAAAATGAAAAATATATAAAAGAAACAAACTAGAAAAACACAAAGGCTTCTGAAACATAAGTTGTACCATTTTTCTTCCATAATATTGCTCATTTCCTCTTTCTTTTTTAAAATTTCTTGTTGTTGTTTGTTTGTTTTGTTTGGGGTTTTTTACTTTGGTTTCTTGGGGAAGAGGTTGATTTCCGAGAAAGAATAGAGTTTTTAAGATGGCAAAAGTGAAATAGTTGAGCAGGGGACTGTAAGAATTTTAAAATTTGTGGAGATAGCAATGGAAGCTGCTGAAGGACTGGGAGTACCTCAGTTGATATTTTTATGAATGACATGCCATAAAGATGCACGCAGTTAAATTTACAGATGACAAGAAAGTCCAAGCACTTTGTGTTGAGATATCAAAACAAAATGCTTAGGAAGTTGATAAGACCTGGCACAACACAATTCTGTAAAGTCACAGCAAAAAAACGACTCATCTCTGCACATATTTGCATGTTTGTTTACCTTCCTGCAGCTCTTCGACATATGTGAAGTAAACATTTACGAGTTAACAGTAATTTCTGCTTTGACATAGCAAATTATGGTCAAAAAGATCAAAAATGTTCAATTCACCTCTAGGATATATATTAAGTGACAGAACACCAAGACATGAACTAAAGCCAGAGAATATGTGAGCATATTCAGTTTTCTTCATTCATAGATTCATGAAAAATAAACACAGTGAAGAGAGGAGTTGTTGGAATTATCAAAAGAACACAACATGTAAAGCAATAAAATACTGACTGAGAAACTATTCAACCCCAAAAAGGGGGAACAGAGCTAAATAACATAAAAACATACAAAAGGAAATGGAAATCACTATTACTGAATTTAAATTGGAAATTAGTAATATTTTTAACCCTACAATACTTAAAAGTTGAATTCCTAAAAATGTCTTCATTTAGGAGTTATAGCAACACTTCAGGAGTTTTCCAACATGGTTTAATAAATTATTTTGATAGTATTCTACTGCAAAAAAAAGAAAACTTGGCTCAGTAACTAGTAATTCTAAACCTATGTTCTTAATTAAAGATGTCCTGTAGATCATGTTAGCCTTTAAGCATCTTGTATTTCTCATGTGCTTTTAAGCTTAAGGGGATTTCTAAAAAACAACCTAGAAAAAAAGGACATATTTAGTGAAAGTTTTTACTGACTTTCAGCAGTAAATGAAAATACCAGAATTTACTGAAGTAACAGGATTTTAAATTTGTCATATCATTACTTCTTGAACCTGGTACCAAACCTTAGATTTTTACATCAATTTATTTTAGTGTAGCGGATTAGTTAAAAAAAGGTCTTCGCTTACAAGTATGTGTAGTATTCTTAGGTATCCAGATGGTTTTGTACATCTGAACCCACAATTTTCTTTGCAAAAGTTTCCATCCATTAATTTGTATGTTTCTCAGAAGATTTATGAAGAGGAATGATCCATCTGGCACAAATCTGTTTCTGTAACACCATGTTTGATGGTCTAAATACAAAACACAGAAATTTCTCATGGCTGTCCACAATCAACTGTGTAACACCAACCCACAGCTTTACACACCTGGAAGTCATCACTGGAATATGCACTGCACATTTAAATTACTTCTTTGGGTAGATCAGATGTGCACATCATGTCTTACAGCATCCTTAGGCAGGTTTCTTTCCTAGTTTGTATGGAAACTATTGGAAGGTGTGAAATGAAATAGAGAGATTAGCCAACGTGGGAGAGATTTCAAGTGGAGTTGGCAATGCTTTTATATGGTTGCTGCTGGGAGACAGAATCCTGGAGGCAGACTAGAGCCTTAGGACTTATCTAGAAAGTATCTTCCTAAATTTTCTACTGTTCTTTCAGTTGTTTGGGCCTTTGGATTCCCTTTCCTTTTTCTTCTCAACAAGACTGTGAGGCAAAACTGCCTCCCCTTTCTTTTACTTCCCATCATCCTCCTTCTTTGCAAGTTTGCTTTCCCAGATATTTCCCTTTTCCACTTGACTGACATGAATTTTCAAAGATGATGGAGAGTGGTTTGGATCCCTCAGGATCCTGGGATGCATTTTTACATGTCTCATAGACCTCCATTCAGGTTCATTAGGTGATTCCAAACTTTTGCTTAAAGTGGGAGGGACTATGCTCCTCCAAATTCCACCTGGAGATTCAGGGATTTGAGAGATAAGCCAGACAATGGGAACTGAGACAAAGAACTCAATGAGTACCTCAGCCTTTTCTGGGTGATTGCTAAACAGCAGGTTATTAATCTAAATAACATCTTTTCTGATGATGGTTGTTTTCATAAAACATGTCAAGACATTCACTGTGCACAGATCACATGAGGCTTTTGTTATTTTTATGAGTAAAAAGAATCTGAAAAGATTGACTGCAGGTAAATATTTCACACTTACCTAAAATTAGATTACTTTGTTCAAAATTTTCTCTATGTCCCTGCATACACACCCAGTTTAGGGACATCTGAAGAAATATTTTGGTTTATCTTTCAGCTCTGGCCGCTATCTCTTTATTTCTCTTTCATTGCTAAATTAAAAAATTCTGTCTAGCCTGGGACTGAATAGTAGTGAGTAATCTGCTTGTTAAGCAGATACTGCTTCTTAGCTGCTTGTCCTTCCTGCTGTGATCTGGAGGTCTATCAAAGGGTAGAAGCAACACAAGCAAATTCAAAAAATCAAGAGAAACAGAATCAATCTAAAAATTTTGGGAGGGTCATTCTCTTGTGAATAGGTAGAATTTGATGCCAGCTGAAGCTTAAAGAACTGCATCTGATAACTGCATTTCTTCTGAGATACTTTTAATTACATATTTTTTCCTGAGCTTGTCATTATCAAGGGAATTGTAAGTGTTAATCACACATCCAGAAATGAATACTATCTATGGTGCCTATTCCTCATGAGAATTTGGCCTAGTAAAGATATATTATGACTTGTGTCATCAACTCTTACACAGAAAATTTAGAATGCTTTCACACATACCCATAAGGAAAGCAAAGAAAAAAACACTAAGAAGATGGAACATCTCTGTCTTCTTTTAATCTTTCAGAATTTCATTTAAGCAAGCTTCTTGCTTTTAAAATCATTATTCACCAAATGCTGCATCATCCTACAGACTTAGCACAGACAGTACTAATGACTATCTCAGAGTAAATTATGACAGTGAATTATGAATTTTCAGAGTAGTTACCATTGCAATTACCTTTTCTGCAAGTTAAACCACTGGGATGTGCAGTTGCCAGGTTATAATGTTGCCTCTTCAGAAGTACTTCAATATATCCAAGTCAGATGACTGGATATCTTGTATCACTAATAAAACCAAAATAATAAAGTGTAAACAACTGATTCATTGCATTATTCAATACAAAACCTATGTTGTCTTTTTCATAGTGAGCTAAGTTAATTAAAAATAATTTTCCAGTTGCTCACTACCACTATGTCTTGTGAAAAATGTCCACAAATGAATTATTTTTTGCATTTTACTTGCAGATGTGCTTGTTCATGGACCTCTGGTTTCTCTTCTTAAGCCTACAATGAGTGGTTTTATTTTGCCTAATTCCTTCTATTTCTGAAAGTTGCAAAGGAACCAGCAGAATCACAATGTGAAATAAAACTGCCAGTTTGAGCTACATTGAAAGTTGATAACTGTGATTGCCACTGAGATAGAAATCTGCTGAAAATAGGAATGTCATAAAAGCTCAAAAATTATCTCTTACCACCAATTACTCTGCAAAGCAGTAATAGTTAGCCCTGCTATTAATTAATTTGCTTCAAAACAGCTTCTAACATTTTGAAGATTGTCCTTCATCCAGCCACTTTCTATAAGCAGTTGGCTTTTTCACCACTTCATACACAGAAAATATGTTTTGTGGAGGTCAAGAAATCTTTTGTTTTGCCTTTAATGTCATTTGAAGAAGCAATAGTAAGAATAAAACTTCAACTAACACCCTGCAATTTTTTTTTTCCTCAGTAGCTATATCCATTGTGTTGCCTGCATCTGGTTTCCCTTGATTTCTTTTGCTTTACCAAGAAACTTCTCATGAATTTTGATAGACAACTTTGGGCATAAGACAGATCCAGAGAAGGCATATCCACAGGGATCTCCTGGGGCTCAGTCAGCTATAATGAAAGAAGGAGAAGCTCAAGTAAATATTCCAGTGGAAATAAAGTTGCTCTGGTTTCTGTTGCTTAGATTAACATTTTGAATCTCATTCTATGCTGTTTCTCCTTCGGGAGAGGTTATTCTCCCCAGTAATATTTCTGAATTCTTAAGTCTGATTAATAAGGTAAACAAACAGATAAGACTACATCTCTGTGGGCCAGTCTAGTAGCTGAAATGGAAAAAGACTTTGCTGAGTTCCTAGAAATCATATTACACTTCTAAAGACACTTAACTAACGAATTAAAAGCCTGTTCCTTCTACAACTGACCTCCAGAAGGAGCGTATATTGAAGGGATATTCTTATTACCATCTAAAATTCTTTCTAACACAAGATTTTGGAGGCAAGAACCTTTGTGTGATTGTCAGTCCACCATCATAATTTTGTAGCTGCATGGGCAACTCTGATCTAATCTGACATGGGGAAAATTCTCAGAGAAATAAAGATCATGCTGTGTCTGATGGAAAAGTGATCTGTGACTTAGTTCATGGCCTGTTCCAACAGGCAGGCAGCACACATCCAGATCTGTCCAGCAGTTGTATCACACTTTGGAGCTAGTCAGGTAGGAATGAGAGAAGAGCCTGAGGTAACGGAGGACATTCAGAACCAGGTAAGTTATGACGTGCTAGAGAAAGTGGGAAGTGAATAGGAAACTTGATAAGAGATAAGGCTTTAATTCCAGATCTCATTGTTTCAGAACTCACTAAACTGCTTTCTTTTCTATTTTCATCTACTCTGTGTGCCTGCAAATGCAATATAGTTACATCCTTCAGACATTTGCAATAAAGAATTTGCACCGAAGGTTTTTTCCTATTGAAAAACAGCAATAAAAATATAAATGTAACACAATGACCACATCTGGAGACAAGGAAAGGGAAAAAGATGGAGAAAAGGATAGGGAAGAGGAAGAGGAAGAGGAATAGGAAAAAAGAAAAAAGAAAAAGAAAAAAAGAAAAAGAAAAAGAAAAAGAAAAAGAAAAAGAAAAAGAAAAAGAAAAAGAAAAAGAAAAAGAAAAAGAAAAAGAAAAAGAAAAAGAAAAAGAAAAAGAAAAAGAAAAAGAAAAAGAAAAAGAAAAAGAAAAAGAAAAAGAAAAAGAAAAAGAAAAAGAAAAAGAAAAAGAAAAAGAAAAAGAAAAAGAAAAAGAAAAAGAAAAAGAAAAAGATCGTTTGATGTGAAGTGTTAGGTAGTCTTTTAGCATTCCTGACAGAATAAAAAACACGTCAATGAGCACTTATATTACTTCTCCATTTACACTTTAAACCACTCTGTTACCTAGAGACAACCCCATCCCTTTTTCCCTGTTTGTGCAGTTCCAGTCTCTGTTTTCTTCCCTCCCTGACATTTCAACAGTCAGTGAGACCTGATTTACTTGCCCAGACTTTACCAAAAAAAATGGTGACATTTTTTGCTTGGTGAGATTTCTGCCATTTTAAAAAGTAAAATTGTCTCACTAAGAAATCAAACAAGAATTATCACAGGTTGGATGTGAGTGGGTGAGGCAGTGGAACTGGGCTCACGTCAGTCAACCGCTCATGCAGCTTCCAGCTGACTTCTGTACAGCCCAAATCTGAAAAGATTTTAGCAAATGGTATTCAAAACTCAGGAGTATCTGACCTTCATGGATCTTGGTTCTGCTACATATTATTCAGAAATCTTCCATAAATGTCCAGCAAGCAGGCTTTATTTGACATTCTTTAGAGGGATATCTCAAAGGGAGAGGGAAAGCATAAAGCTATTCTGGTACAGAAAGTAACAATAAATCAGGCTGGTATTGATAGACGATGATACTTGGGTTTTCCATCTTGGTCAAAATTCCTTCATTTGGCTCAAGTACTTCTGAAATGTTCAACAGGTCTCCAGATACCAGTAAGGATACTAAAACTTTTCCTGGTAGCTCCAAAAGAATAAAAGTCCAAAGTTGCTGAATAACCTTGACACAAGCATTCTACTGCTCTAATGGACTAATTAACATCCTTACATACATAAGAAACATTATCCTAATGACACTATTTCAACAGAATTTAACCAAGACTGAGCTGCAGGCTTTTTGAGCCCAGATAGAAATATTCAGGGTGTAAATTTCCCTTTGGAAAAACATTAGGGGGTGAAGGACTGGCTTTCAAAGCAAACATTTAGGACCATATTTAGATTAAAAAATTTATTTGTCCATTCCATAAAGGAACCATTTAAAGTATAACACTTTCCTTAATTAAGATATGTGGTGACTTGTACTACAGAGTAAACTAAAGTTTTGCCATAACCAAAGAAAAAAGAGGTATGTTAATTTAAGTTAGGTTCAGACTTATTTTTTTACTACAAAAAGAAACAAAGAAAGCCCAGAGCATGAGAAAATATCCTCACCACCCCCAAAAAAAGGCTGTAGATATTTGAAACTGTGTTTTTAGGAAAAATAGCAATTTATATAAAATGCAAACTAAGAATCGATCTGTTACAGAATATAGGAATATGACAAATCTCCATCTTTGACTTCAGCCTATCTATGGAAAAATGATTCCTAGAAGTTAAAGCCTGAAGATTTAGCTTTTGAAATTAATATGCATTTTTGGTGCTTTCAGGAAAACCAAGTTTTCATCACAGTGTATTTTACCTAGAAATATTAAGCAAAAAATTCAGTAGTAAATAAAAAAATTCAATAGTAAATAACAATTTAACTTGTGAATTTAGCCTTCATTTGCTATGATTCACCAAATTTCTCTCTTTCTTTTATTTTCGTCTTAACAGTTCAAAACCAACTATGAAAAGAGAAAGTTTAAAGTAGCTATTCCATCCAATGGCACATCCACTGTGACTTCCATAATAAGCAACGTGTCAGAAGCTATGGAAGCTCTCACCCGAATGAGAGAGGAAATAGTTCCTGTTCCAGGCTCTGTGAATGGAGTGAATGCCCTTGGTTTGGTGGTGTTCTCAATAAGCTTTGGCCTGGTGATTGGGAGCATGAGGGAGCAAGGTCAGGCATTGAAAGACTTCTTTGATAGCCTTAATGAGGCTATCATGAGATTGGTAGCTCTAATCATGTGGTAAGTGCCTCTTCGATAAATTCCTTTTTAAGCTACTAACAATATTTTTTCATCATAGTCAAGCACTGAGTAGCAAGAATCTATTTGGCAGAAAGTCAGACAATGAGATTGTATCTACCTTGGAATGTTTTTCATGAGTGAACTCAAGAGCTGTAACTCTCTGTGACAATAACCTGCCCAAATTTACAAACTCTCTCAGTGGGTTTCACTTTTGACATGGGAATAATCAGGGTCTGTGGCAGAAGTTGTTGCCGTTATACGGAGCCATTCTATGTCTCCATAAAAATAGCAATAACAGCAGTAAGCTATGGAAGTTGCCTTACATCCTAATCTGAATTCATTAAAGGAAACCGACAAACCTCTCCCATAATCTTACTTCTACACAGAAAGACCTTGTTATCATAATTTTCCAACACAGCTGGTTCCTGTAGTTGTGGGGTTTATATGTATGTCCTTGCATTGTAGCTGCACTGCTCACACATACACATAATTTTCCTGCTTTCTTTATCATGTTCATTAGGTAAATAAAAGAAATACCTTCTCCCTCAAGGTATAAAATCTTTTCAAAAGTTAAGATTCATTATTTTTCAGGTAGAAGGTTAACTGTTAAAAGAAATTATATCTTGTTCCCTTCTTTAAGCTTTACTATAGGAAAAAACTGAATCAACTCCAAAATTCTATCCAGGAGCACAGGTTTATATTGCCATACTAGATACAAACTCAAAAATAAGTATATTTGCTCCAATAACTAAAATATTTCCTCCTTCACAAGCACATTTAAAATGTTAAACCAGAGGATTCAGATAAATTTCCACATGGACTTGATGGCATAAAGGGCAGTTGAGATAGAATGGATAGATTCTGTTCTGTGGTATCTTACTGTGAGAAGACAAGTGGACATTTATAGGAGTAGGGCTGTAGCTAAAGAACTGTTGCAGCAGAATTATGTTCGAGTTTTATGCTCAGAACCAGCTCTTCCCTCACCTCTAGCTGTGCTGCTGCTCCACAATGCAGCCAACTTCTGTCATACAGATTCCTTCATGCTGGTGAATATTTTTATTCAGTTCTCCATTGGATGAAATGAAACATAGCCAGAAGTGATGCCTGGAAAGTGGAGCAGATCTTCCCAAAAACATTAAAGTGAATATGAAAGCAAAGCTATACTTGAAACATTTCAGGTGCAAAATACAACAAAAATCACATGTGGGTTATTAATTCTACAGGTTTTATATGGTTATTCTATTATTATACTTATCACACACTGTCCAATTAAAAGGTTAGTTGGTTAGGTAATAATTCCTGGGGTTCTGGCCCACTGTAAACAGTCCAGAGGTTTCTTTTGCCCCATTTCTGATATGTCTGGTCCAGATTCTGGTTAGAAAACAGAACATCCTTGTAGCTGGTACTCTTCTTGGAAAAAAGCTAAACAATATTTAGGAATGCGTTTATAAGGTTAGCTCATTGTTCCTAAGTGTAGGGAAGACAGGAAAAATACTAGAAGCTATAGCAAAGTTACAAAGCTACAAATACATGAAAAATATAAAAAGCCAAAAATCTTTGACATCAGAAGCATCTTGAAATCTTCAGAAGTTATCTGACTTCTGTGTGGGTTTCTTCCCCGACAACATGGGAAACAGCACTGGAATGAAACTTGGCATAGTGTACACATATGTTGGTTCAGCCTTCATTCACACAGGCAGAATTATAACAGGATTGGCTAAACCAGCATTTAAATTACACTTGAATTCCAAGGAGAATTCATTTCCCTACCTGTCCAAAAGGCATGCTACACATCTTGAAATCCTTACCAGATGCTGAATCCACTGAATCCCACAAAAACATTCACTGCTGTGATTCAATCCAGCTTGAATTGTTAAGAGTTGAAGAGTTAAATTTTTGAACTACTCCTGAATAGGAGCATCCTAACAGTGAAATTCTGCATTTAGAGCTGAATCTCTGCTTTGTTTTGTGATGCTGTTTTCATTTCTTATTGGCAGGTACGCTCCACTTGGAATTCTCTTCTTGATTGCTGGGAAAATTGTTGAGATGGAAGATATGGGTGTGATTGGTGGTCAGCTTGCCATGTACACCGTAACAGTTATCATTGGTTTGCTAATTCATGCTGTCATTGTCCTACCTCTTCTCTACTTCGTGATCACTCGTAAGAACCCATGGGTATTTATTGGAGGCTTAATCCAGGCATTAGTCACAGCTTTGGGAACATCTTCCAGGTATAACACAGTATTTTGAAGCCATATCTTCTTTTAGTATTATTGGTTTAAGAAACAATTTTGCTTAATATTTGTTGAACTCCATATTCACTTGGGCATTGCATTTCAGTCCTGCTGCTCTCCAATACTGATTTGAATTCTGTTTGCTATAAGAAATCCTGAACTAAGATGAAATTAATCTGTTTGGTGACACAGACTCTATGGCCAGGACCCTTGTTAGTTGGGTTAGTCTTGAAGTTCGCTATTCTAAGTAGTTTGTGATGGTTTGATAATGAAGGATAGAGCTAGCAAAGAATATGCATTGCAAAATGGAGCAGCAAACAGAAAAGCCCTGAGAGGATTCCTTTTGGCAGCTGATATTTTGTGCCCAAAGTCATGATAGCCAGTTATGGATACAGAACGTGCAACAGAAGCCATTTCTGCTCTTTGCAGGTGGTCACAGTTATGCCATGTGAGTTTAAAAAAACTGTTCGCATGCATGACAGAAGGAAACATTACAATAAAATGTACTTTTCTATCCATTTGACCTTCCATAAAACAGCTGCCATTTTAATAGATTTTAAAAATGTGTCCTAAAGACAGGAGGTTTCAGTCAGATATTCTGGGATGCTAAATTCAAGTCCTTGGTGTTTGAGATTATTTTGAAGTAAAAACCTAGTCTGATGCAAGACAGCATACTGTACTGGAAGTGGATTTAAAAAACATTTAAAATTCAACTGTAAGATGGCTGTCAGCAAAGATGTTTTTTTAACAAAATCTTCCACAGCTCCTCTTTATTTTTGGTCAGTATTTTGTCAACATTGATAAAGTTTTCAAAGACTGGAAAGCCTCTTAAGTATTTAGCAATGAAGATTTCGCTGGGATCAAGTAACCTGAATTGCTGTGTCTTGGAAAACCTCATTACTTGGGTGTGATCAGATGTAGATGTATAGGCCTGGCTTGGACAGAGTTAACTTTCTTCATAGCAGCTCATACAGCGCCATATTTTAGATTTTTGCCAAACAGCAATGACCACGTTCTGATCTTTTAGCTGTTGTTAAGTATTTGCACGGCATCAAGGCCTTTTCTGACTCTCACCACAGTGAGATGAGGGGTTCACAGTGGGTTGGGAGGGCACACAGTCAGACAGATGAACCAAAGTAAGTGAAGAGATATTCCATGCCACATACATCATGCTCAGCAACAAAAGGGGAAAAAGGACTTTAGGAAGGCTGGCCTTGCATTACTCCAGGACTTGCTGGGCACTGGTCCATCTGCAGGGTGGTGCCTAAGCATCACCTGTGTTGTTGTGTTTTCTTCTGCTCTTCTTTCAAACTTCTCCCACGTTTGTCAAACATTTTTTTTCTCAGCCCCTCCATTTTCTTGTTACTGCTTCTTTCAGTTTTGCCTGTCCCTTCGAGGTGTGGAGGCAATGAGTGGCTGTGTGATGCTCAGCTGCCTACTGGCGTTAGCCCATAGGTGGGAAAATAATGCAACCATCAATCAAAATGCCCTTTGCAGGGGAGTGCACAAAAAATCAGAGAAAACAAGCTTTTACTGAAGGTTTGAATAGTCCAACTGGTTTGCCTTCAAGAAAACAATGCTTAGGGATGATTCAATCACAGCTCCATGGCTTCAAACTGAGAAGCAGGAATTTTGAATAATTCCTGTGCCTGGCAGAAGAACCTTGTGACAAAACACTGAACTTAAACACTTATAGACTAAGGATTACATAGAGAATGGCAGTAATTAATGGTTGGGAAAAGTTTCCAAGAGCATTAGGAGAACCTTCACCGTTAGAAATGCTTAAATTCAGCATTTGCATAAAAAAGCCCAAAACTATTCTGGTAGATCACATAAAAACTAAGATAGAATCATCTCTCTTGTCATTATAAGGTGACACTCTTTTCCTCTTTGCAGAATTCATATAATATATTACCTTTTTTCTTTTTGTTTCAGTTCTGCAACACTACCTGTTACATTTAAGTGTCTAGAAGAAATAAATGGAGTGGACAAAAGAGTTACAAGATTTGTACTGCCAGTTGGTGCTACAATTAATATGGATGGAACTGCTTTGTATGAGGCTTTGGCTGCAATTTTCATTGCACAGGTCAACAACTTTGATCTGAACTTTGGGCAGATTATCACAATCAGGTATGAAAACCACAGTTACCTACATTTAATAAAAGCACCTTTGTGATGACTAAGTGGAATAAAACAAAAGCACCTAGAGCTAAAAACAAGAACTGCTACAGCATCAGATTATCTGTAATATATATCTTCTTCTCACAAAAGGATCCCCAGCCCATATTCTCATTTAGATAAACTTTTAACAGAACTGTAACAAGACACACTCATTACTGCACTTAATAAAGACAAGGACAAGATTTAATTAGTTTCAAATTTTTCTTTCTTAAGAACTCATGCAGCTGTTGGGACCTACAGATTTATAATGAGTACCAGGTAGTTGATACTGCATGTACAAAGCTGAAGAATAAAGTCATCACAATGTTATTTCCAGAAGAGGTAGCGTTTTCCTGATTTCAGGATACAATCCGGGCTAGCTGTGTAAGGAGTAGTAATACAATTTTATTACATCAGGTGACAGAAGTGGAGCACACAGGTTATGTTTTCAAGCGCACAACCTTTCTTGTTTGAAATACAGCAGCAAACAACCCACTAGTTAACATTCAACGATAACTAATCTGCTTTAATTTCATTATGTTTACCACAGTTTGAGGAAAAAGGGTGATGGGTACTTGTGCAGAAGAAAGGAATGTCAGCAAGGGGATAGGTGGGCACTATGGGACAAAGACACATATTTATCCCACAGGAACGCTGGAAGTTCAGATATAGTGCTCCAAAAAACCCACCAGTTTATTTCAATATTCAATATTAACCTAAGGCAAAACTCTGCCTTCACCCTCCAAGGCAACTGTTTCACATTCATTAGTATTAGAGCTGCCCCCTGGAAAACCACCTGAGAAAACAAATTCTCCCCAAGCCAGGTGTGAACAAATGTATTTCTGCAAAGTCACTAGACTGCATGACTCAGGGTTTCTGGCAGCTTTCAGTTTTCTGATGGCAGAACACCAACTGCTGGAGGACAGAGACTTCACCTGGCACAGAGCTGTAGTGAGGTGGACAGAGAGCAAAAGTTCTTGTGTTAGATCTGCCAGGACAGAACTGTCTCAGCTTTTCTTTTAACGTGTTTGAGCTTGTGGAGAGAGCTTTTTTCAATGGGTGGGGACATGTAATTATAATGTTTTTTTCTGACCCTTGGCATCTAGCAGGGAATTTATCACCTAACAAAATCATGTTTCAAGGTTTCTGGATAGAGGTTTAGTGAGACACTTTGGATCAAGGGTCATAGTCCCCTGCAGCTATAGGATGCTCAGATAAGGGACTAGGCTCATCTTTTTATTTACTGCTGACCAAATGCCTTTTTGCTTTATATCTGGTTTTAAAGTTTGACACATAAGGAGAGTTTTTATTACAATTTAATTAAAGAAATCAATTAATTGCTCTTGCCATCTCTTTGCACAGCATCACTGCTACAGCTGCCAGTATTGGGGCTGCAGGCATTCCTCAGGCTGGGCTGGTCACCATGGTCATTGTGCTCACATCAGTAGGTTTGCCCACAGATGATATCACTCTTATCATTGCAGTGGACTGGTTCTTGTAAGTATTTTTATGGAGTTGTTAAAGGCTTAGACCATATTTAGAAGGGATATAGCCAGGGACATTGGGGCTGTACTACAACGTTTTGCTCTGGAAGGCAGCTGGAAACAAGTGTTAAAAAGAATCACTATTTCTTGCCAGTAAGGTATTTTCTTAGAGCAGATGGTGAGGGGTGTTCCTTAATTATGGTTCCTTTTGCATGCAAAAGATTACATAGAAACCTGCATTGTTAAGATACTAGGAAAACTCAGATACACTGTAATTAAATAAGAAAAGAATTTCTTCAGTGTTTTATTTTTTGTAGAATGACAATGAAAACTTTTCAGTCAATCAGACTCGGAACTGGATAAGATCCAACAAATTCATTGTAGCCTTGCTGACTATCTAATCTAGGAAATGTTCATCTGTCCACCCCATGAACACAGAAATGAAAAATAATTTTGTAACTCCCACCAAAAAGTATTCCTCCTCAGTTTTTCTGTTCATGTATCTGTAGAAGATGATAGACACCTTTAGATATATATTCCCCTAGTCCAGGATATAAATGAGAGGAAGTTTTTTTCAATCTCTATTTCAACTAACATCTATTATTTAGCTTTTCCAGGGGCCTTTACCCTTCAATCTTCTCAAGTGATCCCTGAAATTAGTTGCCTGTGTTGTTATTAGAACATAAAGTCTTCAAAAGATTATTTAACCACCGATGTAGGTGGATGCTTACCTGACACTCTCAGTCACTCCTTGTCAAGCTGCCTTCTGCATCTGCAGGGCAGAGCCCTCTGAGAGGGATGAATTTTTGTAGTTCAATTTGAGTCATTCCTGCACAGTTCCACCCTAAATTACAAAATGTATCTTATGGTCAGGAGACAAACAAACCCAATAAGGTAAATTCTTGCTTACACATTTAGAGATATAAACCCAAACTCTTGATACCCAGGAATATCAAAATGCCTCCAAGAAGCCATGTGCTCCCTTTGCCATCCTCATCACATGATCATTTCTTGCTGTGAAGTTGCTAAGAGTATTAACACATTTTGAGACTCCATATCCCATTATATTTGTTAATTTCTGTAGAAGAGAACATGGCATTAGCAGTTCAGATAAGCAAATGTATATAAAGCAGACAACTCATCTAGCAGCTATTTGAGGGCTGTTTTAGCAGTTAGTCAGCTTGCTTCCCTGAGCAAGGGATGAAATCACTCACTATTTTTTCCCTAGGGATCGTCTCCGTACCACTACCAACGTCTTGGGAGACTCCATCGGAGCAGGAATTGTTGAACATTTATCACGGCATGAGCTGAAGAACAGGGATGCTGAGATGGGCAATTCTGTGATAGAGGAGAATGAAATGAAGAAACCATACCAACTGATCTCACAAGAAAATGAGAATGAGAAACCAATAGATAGTGAAACCAAGATGTAGGCTAGAGAAAGCGTGAGTTCAACACTGCAAGTGTGGGAAAACACACACTTTTTCCGGCGATTTATATCTTGAATTCACCAACTTCATCTACTCCTTGATTTCTCCCTTTATGCTCGCACTGGAAAGAATTAATGAAAATATATTCCAAACTAGCAGCGATCATGGTATATGTTGGCTTCCCACCTAAAAAAAAATTAACAGGCAACAACACTGGTCCTGCTAGACATATGCTAACTGGGGATAAAAAAAAGAGATTGTGTATATGTTACTCAGTCCTGTGAATCTTTTTTTTTATGAACTGGAAAGTAAAAACAGATAACAGAGCCTGAGAAAATGGTTTTATTTTTTTAAATACCTGCTGAGAAATTCCTAACATCTATAAACACACAATCAACACTTCTAACTTGATAACTGCATCCAGCTAAGTAAATTAACAGGACTTTTGCTATTTTATCTGATTTTTTTTTTCTCTAGTGTTATATTATTGTTCAAATACTAGCAAGACAATAAAAAGCAGGAGATTAATTGAGGGGATAAAAGGGGGAAGATATATAAATAAAGAAAAGAATATACCCCCAAATCAGCACTTTTACCAGCTGAGATGAAATATTTCTGAGAAAGTTATTTTATCTAGACAGTTTTTCAAATTAGATTCAGTTGACCTTTATAAAAATTTAGCCTAGTTGGCTCCTACTGACTCCAAACATTTACATATGCATGTATGTACTTCCAATCTGGATTTGCTCCCTTAATTTCAACATCACAACCCAGTTAATCTGTGTATGTGTTTGTAGGAGCAAAGCCCTGGTCTGAGACAGAAAATGTGTCTTCATCTCTGTTTGGATAAAAAAATTTGCACGCTCTGGATGCACTAATGAGCTACTAAATAAGCAATTATAAGCAGGCGATGCCAGCCTTCTACAGAAGGTGCAGAGGGTGAGATGTTCAGATCCTAAATGGGTGGCATTCTGAATCTGAATTCCTGAGACCAGCAAAGGTTTTCTGATTGGAAACCTCCCAAATTCTTGATCCACTGATAAATTATAAAGGTATAAACTGGATTTACATTTTGCCATCTGGAGAAGGCTCCCTATCTTAATGTGAAATTTTTAATTCCTAGATAGTTTACCAGTAGCACCTGAAAAAGAAGATAAAAGCCTTTAGAAAATAAAATTAATAGGTGTTTTGCATTTTTATTAGGAAAAGATATGCCAATTGAAAAATAGTAAAACTATAATATATGTTGAAGTTTTAATTAGAAAGGATTGTAAAATGAGGTATTGTAACCAATTTTCAGGGAATAGATAAGGAAAGAATGAAAAAAAGAAAAACAATGCACTTGTAATACATTGGTTTTTTTGTTAAAAATTTTTCCCTGAAGAAGCCCTTTTCTAGAAATATTAATTATGTACTTTTTCCTCTTTGTCTTGTATTATTGGAGAGGTTAAACCAGAAAGTTTTGTAATGCAGATGCAGTTGGGAGAAAGTAAAAATATTAATGGACAGGCACAATAATGTTCAATGTTCTGTTTAATTGAAATATTCAGTTTTATCCTTTATTCCTCCCCTTGCCAAAAAAATTCTGATGACAGAAATGAAGGAGCCCTTTGTATTGTCCCAGCTGCCTTTCAAAAAACATTCAATATGTCGCATCTGTCACTTAAAGTCCATAAAAAGAGTGTAAAAGTAACTTTTGTGAAAACAGCATGCTGGTCAAAGACAAACCTTTTCCCAGGCAAGATTGGTTTTTTGGGACTGAAAATTCCTGTCAATCTTCTCCAGTTGAGTAATTCAGAAAATATGAGCAAGAACTCTCAAGTGAATGAAGTGAGCAGGGTTTAATATAGGTTACTGAGCGTCAAACCAAGAAAGCTCTAAATGACTTTGAAATGAACAACTGAAAGAAAATATGGGTTGTTTTTATGTTTTTGGTTTGTCTTTTTTTTTGCTAACAGAATGCAAACCTAGGGTACAGACAGGCATTTTCTTATATATAATTAGAGATATTTTTATATAGATACTGTATTCAGAATGTGTGTATAAACATTAACTGTAGAATTTATGGCATAACATTTTAAAATTTTGTTAAGATTTTGTTTGGAAATACATTGCAAAGACAATGTAAAAGGCTGTCTTTCTATGACATCAGCTGAGAAAAATGAATTGTGTCACAAAGAATGTGATCTTTTTTATACTAACTTTGTTTCTTATGGAAATCGGGTATTATAGAAAGATTCCTTTCCCATCCCTCACTGGTTCTGCATTGGTATGCACCCAGGGTGGATTGAGAAACATTACTTTGTAGATGTATTTTCAATAAAAATAGTTTTACATTACTGCTCTTATTGTGATATAGATTTCTTTCAAAGGCTCTGTAATACAAGCTTAGCACAAACTCAGAGATGAGGACCTCAAAATATGGGATTTTAGGAATTACAGTCCATTTTGTACAGCAGGGCTTTGAATAGGGCTTCCTCACTACAAATACTTGTTTAGTTCCATTATCAAAAATAAAGAAGGGTGGGAGGCAGAAGCATCAAGAATTAAAGGAATCAGCGTTTACCCCACCAAAGTTTATTCAAATTCAAGTGTATAAATATATATTAATATCTGCAAAATCTGAAGGGGGAAAAAAGAAACATTTTCAGTGATTCAGCTACTGCAAAGTTGCCAGTTGATTTTGGATGCATAATTAGATGATTCAAACCCCAAATTCAGCTTTGTAACATAACAACCTTCCTAGACAATCCATTGTTATGCCCTTGAAAGCAGTTTATGGTGCTGGGTTCATTTGACAAAAATTTAAGCTAGCAGTTATCATCTAACGGAAGTGAGTATCTCATCAGAGGTACTGGAAAGGTATAAAAGATACAAGCTGAATCACTTGGATCTGGAAAGTTGTGTGGTTTGGAGCAAATGGAGACAGCAGGGAGAAGCCCTACCTTCCTGAATATATATCAGGAAAACACCAAACAATGACCTCTATGAAGATGTCTGTGGTGTTTTAAGTATAAACAAATTTTTTTAGAAAAATCAGAGTAGAAAAAAGTTCAGAGAAAGTGTGGTTTTACAGAGCACATGAGAATAACTTTTCATAATTTTATTTCTAGTTATCCACATGTTCATTCAACCAATCCAGTAAGTATCTTTGTATCTTTGGAACAACTGTCATGATGGGAAGAGTGTAAAGAAAGTGGACTAGAGTATCACAGAATCATTTAGGTTCGAAAATACCTCCAGGATCATTGAGTCCAGCCTTTATCTGATCAACATTTTGTAAACTAGACCATGGCACTGACTGCCATGTCTGTTCTTTTGCTGAACACCTCCAGGGATGATGACTCCAACATCTCCCAGGACAGCGTATTCCAATACTTGACAACCTTATCTGTGAAGAAATTCTTCCTGATGTCCAACCTGAACTTTCCCTGGCTTAGTTTGAGGCCATTTCCTCTCATCCTGTCACTTGTCACTTGGGAGGAGAGATGAAAGCCTGTCTGGCTACACTCACCTTTCAGGGTGTTGTAAAGAGTGATAAGACTCCTCTTAAGCCTCCTCTTCTCTGAATAAACACCCCCAGCTCCCTCAAACACTCATTACATGACTTGCACTCCAGACCCTTCCCCAGTTCCACTGCCCTTCTCTGGACATGCTCCAGCATCTCACTTGGAGATATTAGTGGCACAGTGGCCTGGCTTTTTCCTCTGTGCCCTCATGTAGAAGTGAGATCTCTGGCATTTCATAATTTTTCAGAAGTATTTTCATTAAGAAGTTGTGGAAAAAACAGCACTGCCATTCTTAGGCAAGAATTTCAGTCTCTGTAACAGTGTGTGGCCAGTAAAAAGCAAAGTGATTATGCATGTGGAAAATCAACTACTGGCACAGGAGAGTATTTCTTCTGAAGGTCTGAATTCACACAAATGATATTTGTGTTTCAATGCAGGCACAACTGACAAGAAATTTAAGGCATTTTTTTCACCTAATCCTTGCTTGCTTTAATAAAGTTACAACAGAAATAGTACAGAAGAGTGTATCTTGCTTCTCGTGTGATCAACAGTTATGATAACAGCATTGATCAACTTGGTTCTGGTGTGATCAGCCTTTTTCCAGAACAAGACAAAAATTCTGAGATGAACTGAGAGACCACTACCTGTGTGGATTTCCCTCTTTCTAAAGAGATCAGGTTATTCTGGAAGCATGGCTAAGAGGGAAGAAGATTTTTACACCTCCATGCAAAACTGAAATTTCAGGCTTGCAGCATCAGTGAGGCAAGAAGATTTGTACGGATAAAAGAAAGCAGTATTCAGGTGATATGGTCCTTCCTGATGAACCCTTCCCTTTGCCCCTTTCCCCACCCAGCCCCTCAGATGTCTCTGAGATACACAGATATATCTAAAATTCCAGAATTTTAAGACAGCAGTACCTGCATCTCTATCCAAAGTTTCTCTTGAACATGCTTCATTGCACAACTAGGGCTGCACAAATAATTGATTTTTCACTTCACTGATAGAACTGAAAAACTGGTGAGAATAATTCTTCCAGAGCATCATTGAAACAATTTTTTGTTGCTGAAAAAAAAAAGAAAAATCTTATCTCACTTTTAGGTTGCTTTTACTCTATTTTAAATTAAAACAAACTCAGCTGTAAAATGAATTGAACTTGGAAATAAAATGTTGAATCATTTTGCTAGGAAAATGTCAAAATGAAATGTTTCAACTTTTCTATATTATCTCCTCACTTTAAAGCCAATTGTATTTATAGAAGTTGGCACAGCTTCACAAGTACTTGACTCAAAAACTGCATTTTCCAGCAGTACATTTTATATTCATGCTTTTTCTTTGTTCTTTACAACTTCCTTTCTCCAGACACTGCACATTTTTCTGTTTTTTCTGATTACTTAGAGTTTATTCTTCATTGTACTATTGGCTTTTTTAGAGCTTTGATACTTGATAAAAATAATAAAAAATGAACTCTTTTCCGATATTTGTCTACTATTGTTACTATTACTCTGGCTCCTAAACTTGTGTTAATTTTCAGCATAATTTCCTTTTCTTTCCAAAACCTGAATCAGTTTCCCATTTTCTGTAGTACCATGTTCCTTTTTCCATCTGTTCCCATTGCTCTCATGGCTTTACCCCTCATTTTTACAGCTTCTCCTGCAAGAGTTCCACTAAAACAGGTATACTCAGATTCAGGTCTCAGAAGTATTCTGTCTTCAACATGACCCAGCCTTTCTGAGTTTTGGTTCCTGGTCAATAAAACAAGCCCTGGCACCGGGGCTTCCAGAGACATTAAGATTGTGGAGAGCCAGTACAACAGGGCTGACACAGACATCTGGATCAGGTCTTGGGACCATCCAGACCCTGAAGATTTGTGTACTACCCTAGTAGTTTTATCTCCTGTGCTCTAGATACTTGGGTGAATTTAAGAATTTACTCTACCCTCTCTTCAGAACAGAAATTAGATGAATTTGTTCTTCATAATTATACGTAAAAACAGGCCAAATCATGCTCCCTGGCTCCTTCTACTGGCAAAACCACCGTGCATAGCAAAGAGAGAGGGATAAAATCTTGATCTGAGCTGGATTTCAAGCACTACTTTGCCAATATATTCAGATAACGTTAGCACTGATGGCAGATGGTGACTGTCATCCCTTCTGAGCAGGTGCCACACCACTCTCCCTTCTCAGCTCTCTCAGTTCCCCTTGCCCATGACCCACAGCCCCTCTCCTATTCCAGTCTTGCTCCTCTCCCAGGCAGCACCTCCTGGCCATGCCAAATTGCCCGGTGGTTTTGTGATAGGCACAAATGGGGACTGGGATGAGACCACCCAACTTGCTTTCATTTACAGGCTCAGCCAGGATGTAAGCCCAAGTCTCCAGAAGAAAAAGCCGACAGTACTAACCCACTGTGCCACTTAGCCTGCACACTGCAAAAGAGCTATTCAGCGGCTGCCAGCGCTTCATTTTCAGATGAACTGCGGCTCTTTAACAATCAGCTGTCTAAAAACTGCAGTTTCCCAGCAATGACAGCCAATTTTTTTTGTCTCTCTGGATTATGCCGCCATCGTGTGGCAAATATTCTTTACAAGGCACGTTTTGCATCCAATTGTTAAAAATTAAGCTACATGCTCTGATGAAAAGTTGAGCACAGCACTTGATGTATTGAGCACAGCATTTAACATTTGTTAAGCTGCAGAATGTTGTTGCTCTTATTGTTATTATTATTATTTTGCTTACTCACATAAAGGATATAACCATTCATCTTGTCCTGTCAGACACAGCCCTGAAGAGGTTTAGTGTAACACTGCCATTCTTATCTTTATTCTTTGGTGTTTGTGATCATTGTCTGTGCTTTCTCCAAACATTTCTCAGGCAAGATGAAGGTGTCCTGGGAGAAATGTGTGCCAAAGTTCCCAAAACATTCCCTTATGTGTATGGACTACTCTGTTAGCACTAACTGCTAAGATAGAGTTTCACACAGTACTGATCTGCCTTCCAGTCTCAGTTGTTTCTCTTTGAAGGGCTCTCTTTTGGCAATCTGATGTGGCCTAAGGTTTTATGAAAATGGTAGATTTGCACACTTGGAATCTTGTCCCTGTTGAAGTGTGTAAATGATGAGGAACAGCTGAGGGAGCTGGTGGTGTTTAGCCTGGAGAAAAGGACAGTCAGGGCAGGCCTATCATTCTCTACAACTGAACGGAGCTTGTGGAAGTGGAAGCTTGGTCTCTTCTCCCAGGTAACAACAGACAGAGAGATGAAGTGACCTCAAGTTTCACTAGGGGAGGTTTATCTCTGATATCAGGGAAAAATTATTCATGGAAAGGGTTGTCAAGCATTAGATGAGGATGCCAGGGCAGTGGAGAAGTCACCATTTCTGAGTTTTCTTAGAGCTGTGTAGATGTGGTACTTGGGGACAAGGTTTAGCAATGGACTTGGCAGTGCTGGGTTAAGGGTTGGACTCAAGAGACTCTAGAGGTCTTTTTCAACCTAAACATTTCTGTGATTCTGTGAAGAAAATGCTGTGTAGCATCTGGCCAGGGCCTAAGCTTCCTTTACAACCAGCAGCGCTGCCAATACTTGTAGTACTAATATTGTATTTCAAACTCCTAGAGACAGAATTGGGGAAATTTTGCTTACACTGTCTTCAAATTAATTTCCAGCCCTTAGCATCATCTGAAAATATCACATGACACAAAGGATCAGAAATCAAAGAAAAAGAGTTCAAAATCACAATTTTAAAGTCAGACTCAAAAGGACTTGAGTCATGATTCTGAAAATGAGATATCTGTAATATTGAATCCTACTAAAATTACATCCCTCAAAAGTTAGCCCAGAAAATATTGATCTTCCTTGCAATTACTGTCTTTGTCAAACTGCAGCAGGTCATTCACAGTTCAGCAGTAATCAAACTACCATGAAACACCAACACTATAAAAAAGTGCACCATCTGCTAAAAATACAAAGAAGTGTTTTAATGTTGTAAATATAATTCCATGAGCATGGGCTGGACTTTGTTCACTGCCAGCACAAAGCAGCTCTTCTGTTTCAGAGCCATCACCAATAGACTGCAGTCAAGCTTTGCTTGCTCCCTCTTCCCTTTCATTACTTTTCACAGTATGCTTTAGTCTGGTGGGTAAAGCATTCTCCAAACATAAGCTCAGCTGTGAACACAAGACAGAGAGAATTGAAAGGGCAAAAGTATGCAGGGGAGATATTGGGAACAGAGCAGCAAGTCTGACTTCCTGCCATGGCAAGATAATAACACAAACCCACTCAGCACGTGAGCAAACATAGGAGGATATTGCTAAGCAGCTGAAGCTGTCTCAGGGAAATCTTTCTCATGGACCTCCTGGACTTCTTTAGGTGCACTAAGAATAAAACTAATAGCACTAGTGGATGAAGGTATCTGAATTTTCAGAAAGACATAGAAAATGTCCTACACCAAAGGCTGATAGAGAAAATAAGTTTCCATGGACTGAAAGATAGGTCCTTTATGCATTTAAAGCTTGTTATAAGTTGAAAAACAAGTGGTAGCCTTTAACTAACACTTCTCAGTAAGAAGTGTTTAAATTGAGTCCACACACAAAATACTTTGGGGACTAATTTCATTGAATAGCCTTATCAATTCCCTGGACAAGAAATTTTGCAGTGCTATCTCTGTAAGTGGTAAAATAAAATCTTGCTCTCTAAAGAAGTTGTGCCCCTTGACAATGCCATCAAAATTCCAGAAGGGATACACAAATCTGAATGGGTGAAAGTTTTCCAGGTCATCTTCCCTTACAAAAAATACAAAGTAGTGCACTTACAGGGAAAAATTCTGAATGGCAACTACACTATGCTGAACTCGAAACTGGCAGTTATGAGCCAAATAAAGGATCAACCAGAGTTGCAGCTGTTTCCTGGAATCACTGGATCAATGCACTAGCCAAAAAAAGGCAGCAAGATGTTGGGAGTCACCAGCCAAGGTACTCAGAACAAAGAGAAAAAAGGACATAATTTTGCTACTAGGTAAGGTCCTTGTGGCTGACAAACCTCAAATCGCTTAGGATGTTTCAAGGGGGACCTCGACAAATTAAGAGTGGTGCACAGACATGAATACAAATTAAAACTTCCACAAGAGATGATGCAAAAATCTGGGAGATGCAAAGAAGTCCTTAACTGCAGAAGCTGCCTGACGAAAAAAAGAAAAAAACTAAAAAAAAAAAACAAAAAAAAAAAAAAAAAAACAAAAAAAAACTAAAAAAAAAAAAAAAAAAAAAAAAACAAACAAACAAAAAAAAAACAACCCAAGAAGGAAATTGATAAAGTAAATGTAGAATTGCTAATCACCATATCACACAGCACTAGTCACAGGGGAACTGGGTGAGTACTTTAAAAGAGAGTTTAAACTGGTTAAGGAGTACACATTTACAAAGTGGGTGGTGAACTCTGGAACTATGTTGTCACAGGACACCGGGAGAAAGGGAAGCACAGCAAGACAACAGTATCAACCGGTTCAAAAATAGATAATGTACACTCAGAAACAGGCCTAAAAGCAGGTACTGATGGAATAGAAGGACACAAGATCTCGCACCCTTAATACAACAACTTTGTAAGCAATGGAAGGGACCCAGAGGAGTGGCAGCTCACATGCTTTCGTGAAACAGTGTCTCCACTGCTGGGCAGGGAGAAAATGCTGGTTTTAGTAGAGCAGGGGTCTGATCTTGCAGGTAATTTCTAATGTGTTTATTTTTTCCTTCTGTTCAACAACAGGAAGAATTTAGGCAGCATACCATGGCTTATTCTGTTATCTGCTAATAAGTGTTGTATGACACAGTAATTCCTTCCATTTCCACCTCACCACATGCCTTCAAGTTATGCATCTTGCATAAAGCAGTTACTCTGGAGCTGCAAATTGATGACTCATAGATCTCAGGAAAAACTATTTCCTGCTTTCGCACTTGTGACGTTGTGTGTGCTCATGTGTAAAATCTGCTATCTTCCTCCTTTTACAAAACTGACATGACTTCCCCAGGCACAGACCTCTCCTCCAGGCTTAGAGCAGCAAGACCCACTCCCAAGAGCTGCCAGTAAGCAGCAGGTGAGATGCTGAATAAAATGGTTCATCTTCTCATGTCTTGCTTTACAATTCCTTAATCAATTTCAGAAAACCCAGTGAAGCAGCCTGGTAAGTGCCAACACACAGCTGTAAATTTATGCTGTGCTGTTTTCCAGATGGTCCATTTATGCAGGCAAAGTTCAAAGTCTGGAGCAGGGGCCTTCAGCTCATTTACATGCAGTATCCCAAAACATTACTTTCACTATTCTTATGCTTCCTCCACTGTATGCAATATCCTCTTAAAGAACTCCTGAAATTATTTGGACTGCAAAAAAAAACAAACCCTCTCCAGAGGTCAGATTTTTTTCAGATTCATTCCACTCCTTTGACTGGTGAAAGCAAATAGATAAAGAAGGATAGCAACCTGGTGTTTTCACCAGAGTTTCATTAATCTCTTATAGAAGAGTTTCATTAATCTCTTAATGAAAGTACTGTTACAACCAAATGTTGAAAAGCTCCATTTAAAATGTTGTTAATACAAATTATTTTTAATAAACTAAATTATTATAAATTTCCAACACAAATTATCATTTAAATATTCTTATTCAAATACTTTATGAATTTTCAGCTTTAGTTAGAAAATCTTTGAAAGTGTTTGATTAAAAGCAGTTTATTTAGAAAGCCTAGCATTAAGATATGTAGAAATGGCATAAATGATGTGATGTTCTTACCAGTGTGCTGAGTGTATGGGAATGTGAGACTCGTGTTTTCCTCCCCTGAGCAGGTGAGGGCTGTAAATAGTTGCAACCCAGTCTTAGAGAGATCATTCATTGGCCTGATAAGCCAATATCAATCATACCTTCAGCTGACATCACAGAATGAAGCACTAATTTATAACAGAGTAGAAATCATAGCAGCTCTGTTCATTTGATTTTTATCCCTTTTTGTCTCTGTCCTTTACTCAGTTTTCTCTCCTGACTCTTATTTTTGGAGCTCAGACTGGTGGGTTTTGTACATTCATGTACATTGCCTGTTAAGTAAAAATGCTCCTGGAAATTCCTCTCAGAGGCTGGGCAGTGGATATCTATCCTTGTGTCATGAAACTGGCTGAGGTAAGAGGCAGCTAGAACAAGAACACGTTAGCTCCCACATGACAGAGATTTTGTGTTTTTAAGCTGCACTAAACCAGTGAGCTTTTGCTTTCAGCAGAGTGCTTTTATCCAGAAGCTGCACCACACCAAGAAGAGCAAAGGAAGTTTGAGCAATAGATGTGACATACAGCCATGCAGATAAAGCAATTCCAGAGGCTGAGAGCTTGTTTCCACATCCCTTCCTCAGGTGGATTCATAGCCTTTGCAGTATCCCTTCCCTTGTTCAGGCAGGGTGAATCCTTCGTTCTGCCTGACACCTAGTGGTTCTAAACAGAAACACTTCCAGCAATTATGGACAGCTTTTCTTTGAGTGTCCTGTGTGGGTAGTACACACTCAGCCTGTATGTCAAGAGAAAAATTTACTGGCTTGTAACCTTTTCTAGCGTTTTCCTCTGAAGATTATTTAAATCAGCCTTTTGACCTGAATTCTGCTTACTTTTCAAGTGAAGCAGAAAACTTAAATGAAGTATAGAGATGTCAATTGAATTTCAAAAAAATTACTTGCCATTGTGTCTTCCTCATGTGTACAAGAATGGGAATAACAGCTCTGATACATGACCAGCAAAATAATGGTAATATGTTACACAGTTGTCTTGTTTTTAAAAGTAGTAAAAGTACAGATTTTCCTGACTAATTGTGTTACTTTTGGACGTTGCACTCAGTACAAGAGAAATGTGAAAATTCATCTTAGAATTTATGAACTTTAATTTTCACTTTTCATTATTCAGATTTAAGGAATTAATATATTTTTCAACTACAATTTTCTAAAACAAACATAAGAACTACCAGTATGAAATGCAGCATCAAAAAAAAAAAAAAAAAAAATTTAAAAAAAAATTCCAAACCCTGAAAGGATGGAGAAAAGTAGAAAATAGTTGTGAAGTTTTATTTCAGTGGGTTAAATAAAAATTCCTCGCTGTTCATCTTTGGCTACATCAGCTCAAAAACTACACAAGAGCAAAAAAGCCTTTCAAGAAAGACAAAACTCTCTTGAGGGCAGAGAGGCCCTGCAGAGAAACCTGGCAAATTAGAGCTGGGCAATCACCAACCTTGTGTATTTTAACAAGGGCATGTTCTGGATTCTGCACTTGGGGCAGGGCAGTCCTGGATGTACAGACAGACTGGGTTGAAGAGCAGCACTGTGGAAAGGGCCTGGGGCTCTGGGTCCCTGGCAAGGTGAACACGAGCCAGCAGTGCCCTGGCAGCCAGCAGGGCCAGCCCTGTCCTGGGGGCATCAGGCACAGCATCACCAGCCGGGCAAGGGAGGGGATTGTCCTGCTCTGCTCTGCACTGGGGCAGCCTCACCTCCAGTGCTGGGGGCAGCTCTGGGTGCCACAGTGTAGGAAAGGCATTAAACCATCAGAGTGTCCAAAGGAGGGCAGTGAGGATGGTGAAGGGTCAGGAGGAGAAGCCCTGTGAGGAGTGGCTGAGACTGAGGGGACCCCTCACTGCAGTTACAGCTGCCTCATGAGGGGCAGAGGAGGGGCTGACACTGATCTCTGCTCTGTGGTGACAGGGACAGGATCCAAGGGAATGGCCTGGAGTTGTGTCAGGGGAGGTTTAGGTTGGATATCAGGAGAAGGTTCTTCCCCAGAGGGTGTTTGGGCACTGGAACAGGCTCCCCAGGGCAGTGGTCACAGCACCAGCCTGACAGAGCTCAAGAACACTCTCAGGCCCACGGTGTGACTCTCAGGGTGTGCTGTGCAGGGGCAGGAGTAGGACTTGATGACCCTGATGGGTCCCTTCCAACTCAGGATATTCTGTAATGCTGTGATTCAATGAAAAGAAATTGTCGAGATCCCCCCACTCTCTGACCTTTCTTCTGGCTAGCTCTAGGACAGAGATGGAGGGGATTCGGCATGGACAAACCAAAAGACTGAGGAGGCTCCTTTTCCCGGGATATTCCAAGCTTTCATTCCTGAAGGTTTCCAAGGGAAAAACAAAGACAGAACAGGGAATGGCAGGGGCTTTTCAAGCCCCGTGTGAGAGGAGGGGAAGCCGCGCTGCTGCCGATGGGGCGGCGCCGCCGGGGAGCGGCCAAGGGAGGGCTGAGCCAACCTCGCAGAGCTTCGGGGGAGCGCGGATCAAACCATCTTCTCAGTGCAAAATAAACCGAATTAGTGAAATACAGCGTCAGGTTACACTGCAGGAGTGGAAAGCCTCCTGAAAGGAAGGAGTAGATCTGGTTGGAGTGCTACTAAAGGACGTGTTAAGAGGCCAAGAACTCCATCAAGTGTAAAGAAGATATGTTATGCATATCCTGCTCTAAGAAGCAGAGTGGCCGTTCATTAAATAAAAGGCTGTAAGTTCACACATTGCAGTTGGTTAGTTCAGATTATATTGAAGTGAAGATTTCAGCAGAATCCAGGAATTTCCAAGTTCATAAAGACAGTAAGAACTTTCTTGCTCACAACAGATAGAATCATATACTTACTTCTGTAAGAGGTAAAAATTCTCTTCCCTCAGGACATCAGCTATTCTCTGTATGCTGAGTAGGAGGGAAATCCCCCAGAAGCACATTAGATTACATGTTGTGTTTAAAAGTTTTGTACTTTCTCTGAAGCTTTAGCTTCCAGTTGTTGCCAAAATCAAATTATCAAATGAGATGGATTCTGGAGGTCTGATCCAGGACAGCAGCCCTCATTCCCAGTTACCACAGCAGCACGGGAAAACAAAAGATGTTTTGGTTTATGTTTTATTGTGTTTATTAATGGAGCAGGGGAAGTCAAGAAAGCAGGAGCCCTCCTACCACTCATAGCAAACCATAAATTCCCTGTCATGACTTAACCAAGCTCCATTTTAAGAGCAATTAGGATTTGGCATTTTTACCTCCACCTTTATAGTTGGGAAGCTGTTTATTAAAATATCCAATGGCTAGGAATTTCTTTTTGATGTCGTATTTTATGTAATTATTTGTTTTTGTTCTGTATGCTTTCTAGCATGTAAGTACCTTTTCTCACTCCCTTTGTTGACTTACAGCCTTTCAGCCTGTCTTTTTCTGGACTAAGTAAATTTTTTCAGATTACTTCCATGTATCTCTGCTCCCCTGGTTGTGCTTTTGAGCCTTTACCCTTCTTGCATATAGGTGATCAAAACTGCAGACAACATTTGGGATACACAAAAAAATACATTCTTCCTAATAGCTACCAAATACTTTACTGACACACCCCAAAAATCTCATTTACTGCTTTACTAGCATGTCTTTCTCTCTACACGCTCTATCCTTTAAACATTTTCAATTAACTATCTCCAAGTTTATAGCAGAAATCCTCATTATTTCTCCCTAAGAGCAACGACTTCGAGCTTTGCTCAAATGAATTTCATTGCATTTCATCAGTACTTGAATTCTTTTTATATCAAACTGGTCTCAAATGGGGTACTTTACTAGTACCTCCCTCCCTTTCAGTGTCACTCTCCTCCTTTCCTCTTTTCAATTGTTTCAAACTCCTGCGCAGTTCAAACAAATCTTCTTCAATGCAGTTAATAGTTAATAGTTTTCTTCAAGACCAGACATCATGTTGAATATCCAAAAAATTGAGACCTAGTAAATTATTCTTGTCAATAAAATTACTTGTATTTGGAAAGAAAATGATGCATCAAGTTTGGATTGATCCATGCCTGGTGAGCTTACACTGAATATTATCCTATTTCATTTATCTCCTACACCTCATCTCACTTCCTTCTGGAATTTGTCTTACATTCTCCTAAGCACAGCCTAGGCTTGATATCACAGCCATGGGGCTTCAGACGGATCTGTCCAGTCTAAACACCTATGCAGAGACAAGATCAGGCACAACCAACATTATCCTGGACAGATTAACCAGCTTCCAAAAACTCTCATGGCTGCAAAAATCTTCAATTATTCCAGTGTTACACTACAGTTAGAAGTATCTCCTGCCATTCATTCCAAACCCTCTCTGCAACGAAGAGTGCTGGTTTATCTTGTTCTTTTCTGATACAAAAGAGAAAATTTTTGATCAATATTTTATAATAGTCTTGCTACATGGACAGACTGTGGCTGTTTCACTGTCCTCTTCCTTGACATTCAAACAAATCCCATTCTCTCAGCCCCTCCTAATAGCATGTTTTACAAATGTGAATTTTATTTCATAACTTTCTGGGGTTTTCTCTAGTTTATTCAATAAAGTTATTTTAAATTTTAATTTATTTATTACATTTTACAATACCAAAAATCAGGTAATTTCTGTTTCAAACACTAATGAATGAAATGTGATAACTAGTACAGTGAATATTTGTTGTACAACAAGTACACAGGGGCATATATGCTCACACAAAGAAATATACACAAAATGACCCTCAGTATGAAGCAAATGTTTCACTAGGTGTTGGTCAAATAGATGCACTTGCTGTCCATTTGAATTTTTTTTCCCCCTCTCCTCTACATACCTGAAGCCCTGATGCCACAGACTTGAAAACTTAAGTCTGTTCTATATCACTCTACAGAGTTGATTTTTACTTTTTTTGATTATTACTTCAAAAGAATTATTAACCCACACAAATTTACATTTTGTAAATAGTGTCTAAGGCAGCTAACACTTGTTACTTGTAACAGTTATGAACAGCACAAAATATCTAACAGTTTCTACAGTAGTCAAAACTATTCAAAGAATATTCAGGTAAGATTTCAGTTGATACACAACTTTACACTTCCAGCCTTCCTTCAAAAACTGTTCACAGCCATAACTGCCTGCTTGGTCTCAAGGGGCCCTGTTTTTTCTGGAAGAGAGTGATCCCTGTAAACTGCTGCTGAGCAGCTATGTAACATTGTCTGCCCACAAATTTGTCGTAATTCCATCTAAAATAAGGTAGATATTTTGATCCCATGGTTCCATATGCAATGGAAAAGAGTTGTTCAGGAGATAGAGCATAAAAAATGTTAACATAAAAAAAAAAAACAACATTAGAATAGAAACTCATAGAGACTTTTCTTGGGAAACCTGAACACTGTCTTGCTTCAAGATCTCCCACCCTGTGCTGAAGGGACTCATAATGTTTTTCCCATAAAGCCTTTCCCCAAGTAGAATCCTTAGTAAAATACTGTCTATCTCACACATTTTTCTGCAGCACTGACTGATCTTGAGGTCCACATTGTATTCTAATTCAGATACTAAACTATATGTTTGGAGTTTTTCTTTCACTCCCTTCCATCAAAAAGGTAACTAATCCCTTGCTGTCAGCTCCAGAAGCGTCGTTGCATCAGTTTACAGGCTTGAATTCCATTCTTGTTGTCTGAACAGCCGTGATGAAAGTGCCTGAATATCTGATGCAAGAGGCATTCCCCAGGTGGCAGCTGTACCTTATTAACCACTTGTTAACATTAGCCCCTCTGTTTATCTGTCTCAGAAAATGCTGCAGTCCCCACCCCTAGTCTCTGCTGTTCCATGACAGGAGGATTTCCAGTGACTTGCTGTCACCTTCTACTACCCTGTGTTTAGAAGAAACAAGCTGGAAAGGATGCTGTCCTGCAACAATCACAAGTTTAGAATGAGGGTGTGTTCCAATTCCAGGCAGCTTTTCAAGCTTCCCACTTTCTGATGCTCTATGCTGAATAGTGACAGGATGTCTCAAGGGGTTTTAGGAACCTTGGCAACAAAGAAGGAAAAACCTCTGTTTTCTGCAGCTCAAAAGGCTACAGAAACTCTCTCTTTGTAATTTGAGAATTCAGAATCTTTCCTATTTGAAAGCATATTCCTGCAAAAAGCCAAGACAGCTTTCAGCTGCTTTTTTCCACTCATTTTCTGAGTATAATTGCTGAGTTTGAGATCACTGTGGATCACACTCTGAACTTACCTGCTTACAGAAGTACTCATTTTAGGTGTAATGAAAAGCTCAGAGTGAAATTCAAACAGATTTTCTTCCTCTTCCCCTTTCCTTTTTCTATCCCTTACAGCACTGACCATAGGGACTCCAGTATATTTTACTCCTGAAGACTTGTGCTCCAATTTTCCAGTGACAGTGCTATAAACACCTCTCTTTGGAAAGGAAAGTAAGAATTTTAACCTGAAGTGTCCTTCAAGTATACGTTCTCAGGGAAAAAGATTGCCATGTCCCAGATAAAAATAGTAAATTAGTAGCCATCACTTGAGTTATGTAATTTTTTGCTACTTAAATGTAAGGGTAACCTAGCATTAGCACTTTACTGCCTGCCTTCCCTGTGAGTCCTCCACTAAGAATTCCATATTTATTCTTCCTTATGCTTTGCTCAGACAGGAGCCTGATATCCTCCCTTCTAGAAAGCAAGTAGTTAAAAGTTCCATCTGAAATCACAGTACCCAGAAGTTTCACTTACCTCGGTAATTACTGCTCAGGGAAAGAAAAAAAAAAAAAACAAACCAAGTCTCAAATCCCAGTACTTTGCTGATAGTTCCTCTTTGCAGCTGGCATTATATTTACTGGTATATTTTAATCCAAGCATGAAAAATTAGTCAAATACCAATAACTTTGTTATCCAGAGGCTGACAAAGAAAATAATAGAGCAATTAAATGACACATTGGAACAGGCTTATGAAACAAATATACCCACCATCTTTCTGGCAGCAATATCTTCATTAAAACTGGTTTTAGTGTCAGGCAGGAGGAGAGGAAAAAAAACGGGGGGATGGAAAAGTGAGAAAAAGAGCGTAGTAATATTTTGCAGGATATCTTCCAACACTAGAAAGGATATGGGGTGTAATTAAGTCTACTTTCTGTCAGAGAGTCAGTGACAGAAGTGGACTGTGTTGAATTCCCTTCGCATGAACAGTAACCTTCTCTGTTTACACCTGACTGATTTTATAAGGGAAATAAATCATCTTGGTAACTCCTGCAAAGTGCTGAGGAGACAATAGGATATTGTGCTCTGACCTGCACAGGATTAAAGCTGTTCCTGCAGGATCTGTGAGCTTCCAAAGGCCACTGCAACCACTCACACAAGGCACTCACCTGAAGACATCAGCCAAGTCAGAAGAAATGTGGGCAGGTAAAGCCCTCATGCTAGATGTGCCAGCATCTTTTCTTAAGCCACCACAGTGAGCTTGGTGCTCTGCATAGATCCTGACATTTTCGGTGAAACTTTTATTGTCCTCTTGAGCACTAAGTAACTACCTATTTGAAGAGGTTGTTCACACATTTCACAGCTCTTCTTTTTTCCTGATTGAAGTAAGTGGCATTTATAACAGGAGAGATCAGGTGGGGAAGCTTTCTCTGCACTAAGGGTATGCCTTGTTTAAATCTACAAGCAGATGTTTTGAAATTACTAGATTCACCTGGGGAAATCTATTTCTGCCAGAAACAACAATTCTGCCTCAGTCTGAGCCTTTCAAGCCCACTCAAGGAAATACCTTGGTGTCGTCATAGATTGCTGTATCCAAGTCATGTTTAGAGCCACATTTCCACCCCCCAGAGAAGTTCTTCCATGGCACTTTTGCCTGTTTTGTGAAAATCCAGCTTCTGGCACCAACTCCTTTATTAGTTTTGCATCATCTGATGTGGGAACCAAATGCCACAGAGCAGCCCCACCCCTCCCTTTCCAGTCTATAAAGGATTCATGCTTCCAACATTTAATGTTAACCTGGAGTAAGAAATCTGTGCCATGCACAGTTTGGAACCCTTTATTGTCAAAGAGTAATTATTCAGCTAGCATAAAAATACCTGAGTCAGATGTAGAAGGGGGTGGCTCAGTGAGCAGGTCCAGCAGGGAGCAGCTCTCTGCTCTCTCTGGGGGAGGCCAGGACTGGTGGGAGTGTCCTCGGAATGGATATGTGCTCATCATGCCATGCTTGACAGAGATGGAAAATGCATTTTCACAATAGCAACACCAGTCATGTTCCAGCATCTTTTAAATGCTTTCTTAATGCTTTTAATTAGAAATTAATTTAAGCCCTTCTGTTCCTGAAAATATTTGAAGCAAGATACAAACGGCAAGAAAACCAAAACATATGGCAGAGACAGGAGTTGTTGCAGTACAACACTCCTTATCACCACAAAAATTGCCTCTGGTATAACCTTGATACATTCAGGGTGGCAGGATATATAGAGGTCTCATGAGCCAAGGGAGCAGCTATATAAATTTGTATGTCCCTAAAGACCTCAGCAGGTCTGTATTTCCAGCAGCATTTCCTCTCACCCTAGGGGAATAAAAAGCCCTATTAGTGGCTTCAGAATTAAATGTTAAGAAACTAAAGATTATTGGGAATCAGCCTCACCCTGATCATTCAACAGTTTTGCAATCCACATATCTTCAGCTGGGAGATGCCATTAATGTTCTATAATCTAAATTATGCACAAAGCCTGATAAAACTTTTCTGTGCCTCTAAAATTACCTAAGGTGCAGAGCAAAAGAGGGGGTTTAGGGCAAGTGGAAATTCAAAATAACAGTGGGCCAAGGAATTTGGATCCAAAGGAGTGGCTGACGTGGTAGGGATGGTCCCAGAACAGAGGATGTTGATATTCAGATTCTGAGGATTGTTATCAGCTGGGTGGAACATCCCGTGTTCAGAACCAGAAACAACAGGTCCTGAAAGCAAAGTGAAAACAGCACCTATCTATGTGGGCCAGTGAAAGGATATGTAGTAGTGAGGTGGTAATGCTAATGCCTGGAAATGTGTAGCAATGTCTTGGGAATAAAGATCAAGAGGTTGGGATGAGGGTATGTGATCAATTTCATACCAGTGCAAGGAGAGAAATGAGTGCTTGCAGGAAGGCTGGATTAGAAGGACTCAGGTTGGTTTGTGAACTATCAGGCATACAGATCACCAAAATGTACCGTGATGGAGCTAAGACCATCTTGGGTAATTAAGAAATTAGAGTGCTCCAAACATGAAACACCAAGTTCATCTAGAGCCTAGCTCAGTTTCAGCCTCTGTTGATTTTTTTTGTATGTTCTGCCCTGAGAGATGTTTAATTAGCCGTTCTGTACAAATAATGGTTTGAGCATTATTCTGTCCCTGCATGTCAACCTCTGTACAGGATTGATCCTGTAAGCTACTTCACATCAGAGAGAATTATGGGATTGAAAGATAATCGTCTTGGGGGTCTCGTTTCCTTATTAGAAAACACGAAAAAAGAAACTGAAATTCATGCTGGACCCAATGTGAATCTGTAGTTATTGCAGTGCAGCCCTATGCCTAGCTTTTCAGTTCTATGTCTAACTGCCATGAAAGGTCCTTGCCAAGGTTTTGTGCAGAAAAACACATACTTTGCATCTAAATCAACATTACAGTAATGTGATTCTTGTAGGCAAAGGCAAGCAGATTTTTGTACACTGTGTGAACTACAGGAAACTTCTGTCTGAGCTCTCTGGGTGTATAAAATTTATAAGGCAAAGCAGCTGAATCTGCCTTTCTTCACCACAGGAATTATAAAGTTATAAAGATATATAAAGAGTTATAAATTCTTTCACAGAAGTTATAAAGTTCATATGTTAGAGAAGCAAGGTTTATGAAATTCACAAATAACACAACCAGAATTAGCATGAAAGAGCACTGGCAAACCCCTGCTAGCACACAAACCAAAGAGCAATTTTAAAGAACTGGTCTCATCACTCTACTCAACAGAGTAGTAGCTCTTTGAAAAGACTAAGAGAAAATTACACCTCTTGCAGAACTTTATCTCCACATCAGAGAATAAGGCAGTCGGCAGCATCTAGAAATGGGAAAGTTTAATTTTACATAAATTGGCAACATTTAGAATCACTCCAGCTTCTCTGTGTGGGTCACTATAAATTATTTCTTTCAAAGACTTGTTAGAGCATCAAGGATTATACTGGTAATGCTGGTAAAAAGCATCATGGGGATTCAGACTGGACATCAGGAGGCATTTCTGTAGTTGGGAGTGTGGTCAAACACCAGCATCCTGGAGAGGTGGTCTGTGGACACTGCTGAAGGCCTAGGCAAGTTCTGCCGGGCCTTTTTCTCAAGTTCTAAGCCATGAAACTTTCTCAGCTCCAGCCAGGATTTTTCCCAGGCTAGAGCCTTTTCCTTTACTGTAAACATAAGAGAAAGAATTATAACAGAGATAAACACCTGCAAGGTCCCTGAGAAAGCCAGGGACAAGAGGTGTCTCTTTCTCTGACCAATGATCTGTCTGCATTTTGTTTTGCACGAACTGCCTTATTTAAGGCAATGGCTTCTTTCAATAAATTGCTCTTTCTTGCTTTCCTGCACCAAGCAAGAGAGTGTCTTGCTGTGTTTTCTCGCCGCTCCATAATCTTTCTCCAGGGCAACAGTGGTCAATGCCCCAAGTCTGTCAATGTTCAAGAGCATTTGGACAGTGCCCTTTAACTTCTGGTCATCCCTGGAGTGGTCTGGCAGTTGGATTAGATGACCAATGCAACTAAATGATCTTCCAACTAAATGATTCTAGTCTAGTCTAGTCTAGTCTAAAAAAAAGAGTATGGAATCCCTTTGATGTACAACACACGCTTTCTCCAGATTCCCTTCCAATTCTTCATGTCCTTCCCAGGAAAAATACACCACAGACAAGTTTGTGGAAGTAAGAGGAATGTACAGAAAGACTGGTTTCCAATGGGGAGGGACAAATATTTTTGAAGTGTTGGAGCAGAATGTAGTCCAACATAATCTGTTCCAGATTACCAACTCTAACTTTTAGCTTCTCCACTAGGGACAGGACCCACGCAAGACTCCTAGAGGAGCAACGTGTGTATAGGTCACAGAAAAATCAAAAATCCAGATTCTTGCCTGTAACCTTCTGTAGTGTGAGCCTGCATGTGTGCTTCAGATCAAAAGAAATGATTCATATGGGTCTTGTCTCATTCCTCCGGCTGTTCTGTCATTTTCTTCTAACTCAGTTCTGGGACCTTTAGCCCCACAGACTAATGGCTGCTGCATTGTATAGGAATTTGTCCACTGAGGTTGGGTGTCCTCTTTATTTCTGTGAGGAAGCTCGTGGCACTGAGCATTCATGGTTCTTACAGAGTAAAGAGGAGAAATGGGGAAGCATCACTCCCAATGCATGCAGCTCACTGCATCAAATATGCCTTCCCATAGGGTTCTTCCCTTACACATCTGCTAAAGAAAATAAATGTATTTCTTTGTGTCAGAACCTAGTAGTCGGTCTGATTGTCCTTACCCAAACACCATGCAAGTGCCACACAAAATCCCAAGAGTACATGAAACCAGTAATGGGGATTTACTTGTTCTACTGGTCTTTTCAAAGGGTCCTCTCACCACAGATCAGTGTTACCCCAGCCTTTCTGCACACAGGCAAGATTAATCTCATGCTGCAGTAAATCCTGGGCCCCTTGGGCTGAAACAAGACACAAGGTAATGTGTTCATGCTAAAGGGGTCACAAGGAGGTCAGCTGGCATCAGCAGCCTTTTAGGAGCTGCTGTTTCTCAGGCTAGAGCTGAGTCAGGCTCCACTGCTCTGCGCAGCTCTGAGCATTCAGCAGGCCAAGAAAAGCTCATTGAAAATAAGGAAGAGTGAGGAAGGAGAGAGGAATGATGAGACCAAGTGAGAAGAGCACTGCCAGTTGTTGTACAATGTAAATCTGCTGGCTTTAAGCCCAATGGCAGCCATGGTCCTTAGTTTTCAGGAGAGGAAATAAGAGACACAAGTCTTAAGGAAAAGGAATGACTGCCACCAAGGTAGTTGTTTATTTTGGTCTTAATTTTGCACTTATTGCTTCAACTAAATGAACTTTACTTGAGCTTTCTGTGTGATGATGTAGCTCAGCTGTTGGGCTCTTTCCATTAGGAGCTAAATGCCTCCTGTTAAGGTCAGTCAGACTGTCAGCTGGACAATCAAAGATCTATCTTCAGACATGTTCCAAATTAAAGCAACATTCTCAACAGAGTTTCTGAAAAGCCTATCTTTATGGCAAATGTGGTTTTTTTCTCTGATGCAACATTGCTGGGTTCCTCTGCCTACCTCAGATATACTCTGGAACTACCCAAAGGAGTGTAACAGAGAGAGATAGAAATAAGCCACCTCGCAGCACTGAAACATTACAAGGAATGTCTACAAACCTTTCTTTCCCCAAAAATGTGCAGCAGCCTCAAGGCTATTTCCATTACCTTCAGATTATCAACCTTTAGGGCTGGGAGCACCCTGGAAAGCACAACATCCTCAGCTGACTTTGCATGCAAGAGCTCCTGAGGCAAAGGCAGCCACGAGCTGGCCAGAAGCCCTGCACTGGGGCTCGAGTCCTCCACCAGTGCATGAAAGTATTTTATTCCTCCACCTGCTATGAGGCTCCTCTGACAGTAACCCCACCACCAAGATTGTGGTGACTGGATGGGTGGGAGACCTAAGAAGAGACAAAACCCCAGAATACACTGGAGTCCACTGTGCTCCAAACTTCCAACTTGTCTGCAGGCACAAGCATCCCATGAGTTTCACCTCTTTTTCTCTAATTTTAAAGTCAAATTGGAAATATCTGTTTATAAATAACCAAACCAAACCAAACCAAACCAAAAACAAACAAACAAAAAAGCCAAAACAAAAACAAACAAAAACAAACAAAAATAAAACACCAGAAAAGCCTCAAAAGTAAAGTTTGTATTACAGCACACTTTTCCACTTTAAAGATAAATGATAAATAATCCAATGAGATTTCATTTAGATGACACTTTAATTGTTTTTTCACATTTAGGCATACCAAACTAGCTTGCTGTTTATCTGAAGCTTATTTCATATCTGAACTATGTACAAATGGAGGTGACAACTCTTTCAGATCAGAGCCTTGTTTGGCTGCCGTGGTGGCTTCACCTTCAATCACATGTGGACTTTCAGGAGTGATTTTAGGAGCCAGATGTTTTGAAACTTTTCCATGCCCAGATGTGTTTAAAACATCATTTGTGGTTCTTCTTTTCACAGAAAGAGAATTCCACTGACTGGAGCAAATAAATATGTTAAAATACACCACTACAAGATAAAAAATTTACAGATTGACTAATAAGGAAAAAATTCCACTTCATTTGTCCACTACAGAAAGTAATGTAAGTAAACTGGATAAGTGAGGGGCGCCTAATATTGTGCAGAGCCTAGCACATTCCAGCAGCTTCACAGCACATTAAAAAAGGCATATTGATGTGAAATGTGGCACCTTATTGTTGCTTGTTCATCATTTATTTCTGTTTACACATTCTAGGAAGATACAAGTGAGTAAATTTAAAATATTCACTTTCTAGTCACAATCTGTAGTGAGTTCTGCTGGAGAATGGAAAACTATCTGCAAAAACCAGATTACCACAGTTTATAGCGCTTTATACAAATAGCAGAAAACTGTTCTCATTCTATCTATTCATGTTTTATTGCAAGCATTTTGTTTGTGCTTATTGGAAAGATGACTATATTGGTGCCTTGTCTTTAAAATCAAATTCTCTCCTGTAATCTACCCTATTGGAAGGCTATAAGAAAAAAATATCAAATTGGAAGTTTTTAAAATTGTAAAATGACTACAGTTTATCTCAAAATTTTATTTGCAATTGTTCCAACCAAATCTCTATCAATTAAATGATGTTGTATTCAACAAGAGCAGAAAATGCTGTTTAATATTGAACTGGAATATCATTGTTGCAATAATTGTGGGTTTTTTATTTCTTTCCTCGAGATGGTATTTCCCTCACAGTATTAAAGATATTTTAAACTCCCATTTCATACCACCAGAGGGCAATATGATAAGGTCGATTTTCCAATATCTATTATGAAGAAACCATGAGCTCTAAAACTGTCTTCTGTATTAAAACCATTTAACAAATCTTAAAATGCATAATCTCATTTGTTCAACTTCTTCACTATTTAAATTTAAAAAGAAAAGGGAAGAAATTGTGTTGCATATCAGTGAACAAAAGGAAGAAATACAAGGATGAAAATTCTTCTGAATTCTTTTCAGAAGAAAATTACAAAAAGCACAGAGCATCAATTACATTCCTGTTGTTTCAACAGGACTTTTCAGTACAAACTGAATTTGTACTCAAGGTAGGTGGAAAGTTGAGGATCTAGAAGGAGAAAGAACTATGGTCTTTTGGTATCTTTTCAGGCAGATAATGGTATTTAACTGACTGTAGCTAAGGGCAAATTTCAGTTAATTCTGAACATCTTTTAATATGTTACAATCAGGTATAACAACTCAGGATACCTTCACTATGCTGGCAAGAATTTTAATTACAGTGTCTCTTTATATCCTGTGTATAAGTACTGTCTTACAGAAGAAACCTGAAGCTGCATTTATTGAAGAACTGACAATTCAGTTAAACTGAAGAAGACTGATGTGTAACTGCTCAAAAACGAGGGAGAATTACAAAATTAATTCTCATTCTTCTTAATAGCTAAGAAAAATGTAGACAACTTCAAAAATTATGTTTATTCTTACAAAATTAAGGGTGGACTCTTCATGTCATGCCATTTTCCTTCAAAGTAATTTGCTTTTTTTTAGGTTTTAAATAAAACTCAGAGGTGAATTCCAAAGAAATGCCATTTGAAGGCTAATTTGTAAGAGGATGCTTTTAAAGACAGATTTTCCGTAATCCAGAAAACAGGATTTTAGCAAAACAAATATCTAGACAGTATTGATATCTACTTAAAATCATCCAGGCCAAATGAGGAATGGAAGAGATTTACCCCAATATCCACGACCATAGCAGTTCTCAGGTTCTTACATTGAAACCACAGGGATACTGGGGATTATGAACAAAATCCTCACTTTGGAGTTTTTCAAAATTTGAGACTGTTTAGTTCCTAAAGGAACTGACTACTTTCCCACATAGGTAAGCTATTACAGAAATTACACTCTCCTGGTTTCAGTATGGTGACATTTATACTTCTGTAATTAAGAAGGCACCAAGACCTGGCTGGCATCCCTCTCTGAAACATAGGAGTCACTACTTGTGTGTATGGAGGATAAAATGAAGAACAAAAGATACAGGAACAGTATGTTACCAGTGAGGATGGAAGGCACACCTCATCCACAGGTTTGCAGGGCTTCCAAAGCCTGGTGACATTAACTACATTTTGTGAACATCAGATATTGTAAATGCTTATTTTATGTAGACAGTTAGGACTTTCTAGAAAATGGCTTGTCAGTCAAAAGAAGACAGATAATGAAAATTACTGCAAGCTTTGTGCAGTGGAAGTATGCTCACCACAGAGAATCAAAAGAAAAATAACTGGAAAGACAACAGAATTGCAGCAGTGCTGATACTTTGCTTTAGATGCCATCTTCCATCTAAGAAAACTACTTCTCAAAAGGAGGGGAAACAGCTGAGAAAATAAAGGGATAAGATCTAATTTAGCCAAGGCCACACTGTGAATCAAAGACTTGGGGAAATATTCACATCTCCTATGACCTGCTCTGCTCCCCAGACAATGTTTACTACTTACCTTGCTAAAAGCACTGTTTTCACGTGGCACTGGTCTCTTCACAAAGAGTAATCTGAAACTCTTTTTTGCACAAGATAAATTCACATCCCTCAGAAGGTTCTGCTTCATTATTACTTGTAATATGTGTTCATCATTAGTTATAATAATATGTATATTCCAGTCAATTCTGGGGGTAGCACAGGTACATTTAGCTTCTAGATTGGTCACTGCCTGAGCTCCAGCAGATTTGGCAGAGCTTGCACACACTGCCACACTCAAGCAAGCCTTGCAAGTCATCTGCAGTGCCATGTCTGGAGAACACATCTGTTTCTGAACAGCTAAATACAGCACCACAAACCACTGAAATATCACCAACTTGCTGAGACTCAAAGATGAATTTAACCTACATTCTGGTCTCTAGACTCCTTTTGGATTTCAGTTCCACTCAGCAAACTTTAGAGGCTGTGAAAGAGTATGTGATGAGGAGGGGAATAAAGACAAAAGTGATTTAAAAAACACAGGTCTAGGTGGAATTCCACCACTGTTTGACACTTGAGTACTCAGGCCAGTGTCAAAATAGAGTTGAGATACATCTTCAGGACACACTTTGATGAGAAACTACTGACACATCTCACTTTCAACCATCTGGCACCAGTTAGTCAGAGTTTCACCAGCAATGCTGTGGCACTTGCAGCAGATAATACCTATGTCCAAAACAAACCACACTATTTAGGGTAATTTTCAAATGCAAATCAGAAATCTAATGGCAATACACAGAGTGGTTTTGAATGGTCAGAATTGTCCTCAATGGTGCTTAAAGAGAGCACTGAAGGCCAAAATGCACTGAAGTGTTATGCTTCGGGGTTTTTTGTGTTAGAATGTTGGCAATGCTCTTTCACCTCTGGGGTGCAGTATTGGATAGTTCAAGTAAATTGGAATACTCTCACAACTCAACAGAGCACAACTGCTGCATCTTCCACACGTTGCTGATTTTGTAAGATTTAGTTTGACAGTACCTGCTTTTTGCTGTTTTTTTAAATCTGGAGGAAAAAATCAGTAACACTGTTTACAGCTTCCTAACTTGAAGCACTCAGTGTTCCTGAAGTGTGCCTTAGGTCTCCTATAGCCTGGTCACCTATGACCAAATAAAGACACACATTGCAGACCACTAATTCATAAAAGGGGTCTAGACCTTGCATCATTGCCTGTTCTTTCCACTACACTGCCCATCACCAGAACTGGAAAGGTTCAGGGTTTGCTAGCTGTTAATATGGCCACAGTCCTGTCACACCAAGCACAGTTCTTCCCAGAAATGAGCCTTGCTGCAGCTAGAGCTTGAGCCACATCACCAGTATGAAGACAGATTATATGCCAGTGACAGAAAGATTGTGGGGTGAGAAGGAAAGGAAAACTATCCAACACTTACAGTCACATACAGTCATCTAAACTGTGCTTATTTGAGGGGAGTTATGCATGTCCTACAACAATTAATACAGCTGGTAGCTCAGGCTTCAGTTTATGTAACTCTCTGGACTATACTTCAGAGGACAATTAGGTAAAATTACAAAAAATGCACTAGGAGTACAAACAGCTTGACCAGGAATACACAAGATTTCAACTGCTTTATCACTTAGGAATTTAATTATTTTAAAGTCTTATATTTAATTCTGAAATCCTGTTATTGTAACAAATAACAGGATTATAACAGGATTATAACAAATAAATGAATCAATCTTGAACTAGGAGGCCTTACCAGATTCTTCTGCTTGAAAATACTATTTTAAATCTACAAAAATACTCTACTTGCAGCTGTAAATAATGATTTATCTTAGATTTTAACTCCTTTGCTTGAAGTGCCACCTGTTTTTTAAGTTCCTTAATGTTGTTTACCCCTCCCAATATATTCTCACAGTGTTGACAGAAACGCCACATCTCTCAAGGGAGAGACCCTAAAGGATATTTGAGTAAGCACTTGTAAGAACTGCACTTCTGAGGCTCTCCCATGATGTCAATTTAGCTTAATTAAACTTCCACAACCTGATTGTACCTATTTCTTATTAAATCACTCTTTCAGTTCCAACTTTAGAGCTTCATGCGGCAGAGTTGTGTTGTGATATTTGTGACTGAAAAGGGAAAAGCAATGATACTCAGTGACTTCTAAGCAAAGACATCTTCCTGTGGAATCTCTCAGGCCTGAGCTACAGACTTACCTGTTCAGAACTTTGCATAAACAGTAGAGTAGAAGAAAGAAAAAATTATCCAGATCATTCTGTTCCTTTTAAAACTACACGTTTTCTGTCTTAACTGTCTTACAAAATAGCTTTGAGGTTTGCAGAGCAATATCATATCAATTTGTTACTGTTCATACAACAGCAGTAAGCCTTTACGTTCGGTATCTCAGGTAGTATTGCTCTCTAAATGCCTGCAGGATCAGGAGCTTTTCATATAAATGTTTTCAGCACATTTACATGGCTATAATAATGTTCAAACAATCAGATTTCTCCCCTCCAAATGAATTTTGCAAGTGTTTCATTATTTAATATTTTTAATGAGAAATTGCTAGGGTAAATGGAACCCCAGATTATGTGTTTTATAAAACTTAATAGCACAAGATCTACCAGTGTGTTTTAAAAATATTTCTTTATTTCAAATGGAATAAGAGTGTGCTAAAGAAGAAAAACAATCCCTGCAGGATTTGCAACCTATCCAGTGGATATTTTTTGAGTACAGAGTTTCTGAAAAGTTAAGTTATTTCCAAAACAAGAGTAGCAAGACATAAAACCTTTCAACTTGGGGTTTGTTAAATCACATAGTTAAAGGAATATTTTGCACCTGCCTGTGTTAAAATTTCATCTGTGGCTAACATAAAGAGTTAGTCAGTGGCAATAAAGCTGAAAGCTACAAGACTAGGTGTGACCAATATAAAAAGTCCTTTTGCTGCTCTGCCATAATATGGACAGGAAATGTGTGGCTTTGAATACTTAGAATACCTTCTTCATTCTCCCTGTTATTTTAGTGTTTTCTCAGCTTAGCCCTTAATTAGACCTTAGACAAACTCACCTTGAGTAAGGGCCTCAGGCTGTGGCACAGATGTAAACAGAGTAATGAGCATTTTGGTTAACCTCTCTACATGGGAGCAAGGCTTTCCAGCTTTCTTTCATGGATGGTAACAGAAAATCTTTGGTGCCCCAGCAAAAATCTGTGATTTGTCAACTGAATTCTGAATATCTGAATTCTGTCCATGGGCTATATGGGGTTTTAGGCTACCTGAGCAGAAATCTAGATGACCACCTTGGATAACTGCAGAGGTCTTGCTACAAAACATATTTTACTGTTGAACATCGTGGAAGAGTCTGCTAGAATCAAGGAATTACCTATCACTGAAAATGCAGACTCTAATCCTCCCTTTAAGGTTTTAAGTATTCATGTCCATGTCCTGGGAATCATTGGGAAAACTTACTAGCAGCAACTCCTGTCACTAAGGTGATGTGTTACAGGAGCACTGAATGAAGATCTTTCTCTTCATAATAGGACAATTTTTTTTGTAGTTGCAAGATATTTCCTTTTTATGGCACAAAGGTAATGTAGCTCTAACTAGAAAACATGAGTTTTATAAAATGTAATGGAAAAGAAAAAACTATATATAATGTTTAGACAATGAGGGACAAAGTATGGAAGTGATTTGCCTGATCTCCCCAAACATCCAAGACCAGTACTGCTTGTATATTTGTGTGATGTGTGAAAGCCCATGGCTTTTTTTAACATGTTTTGGACTTATAACCCAGAAGAAAGAGATATTGAGCTTTAAATAGGTTGAGCCACATGGCCAAGCCTGCTTACAGCATATGCTAATTTAAATGTTTGAATTTCACAGCAATAGTTTCTCATTCAGAGTAATGAGATTTTTAAGCTATTACAAAGATGTTGCAAATGCTCTAGCTGCCTAAGCAGCATATATTTTCACAGTCTTTGTATTGTGCATTCAGGAACATTTTAATATCTATTTTTCTGTAGTGTCAACAAGAGCCATACTCCTTTTTAGTTGTAAATGACAGCCTTAATTTTCCTCTGTGCTTGCTTAAATCCCACAGTGAAGAGGAAATGATGGAAGAGGAACAAAAATATTTCTAGAAATGTTAAGTAAAAAAAAATAAGATGTAGATGACAATTAGATGCAGAATATACCTAGACAACATTCATACATCTTGACAACATTCACTGCACCAACAAAAGTATGTGCTAGATTCCACAGGTTAACGGAGATGACAAGCAGCCTAAAAAACAAATAGCACTAATTTGCATTTAAAGTTGAAAATGTAGCCATGATGTGAATGTGTATTATGGAAAGATGCTTACTAGGCAAAGAAAGGCTGATAAATTCCACCAGTTTTGCTTTCTTCTTGCCCAGAGATAAGTCTGAGAGATGTTGTATATGAGAAGTCAGTCTTTCCTTGTTGGAAATGCACAGGTAGATCCCAAATAACAGACACATCTGTCTGTTATAAACATCAGTATTTAATTAAAATTCTTAAATGTTAAACACACCTAGTATATATATTATCCTCCACTGTCATCTTGCTTTACCACACTTGTTTGTGCCACTGCTCAACCATTACTAAAGAAATAATTCCACAGTCCTGATTTCAAGTACAGTGGAGAGTAGCTAAGGTCTTATGAACATTTAAATAGGTTATTTCAGACAGCACGAGTGTCTAAAAGGTTATTTTAGATACTGTAAGTATCACTCTAGGCACAGTCTATCCACTGTGAGTCAGCAGGGTGGCTCTTGGACCACCGAGTGCCTCCACAGAGCCGATTCACCGTGTGGCAGCTCGCGGATCATCCCTGCCTGCAAGAACTCTGCAAAGAGACCAAAGCTCAGCAGCCATGCTGCGCGCCAAATAAAATACTAAAATACCCTTTGCTTTGCTGAGAAAGCATATGGACTGGCTGTTGTGACTCAGTCAAAATTTTTTTTTGCTAAGAATGACTGAATGTAAGGGCACAGCCAGGATGAAGGACAGGACAAACGGGTCTGTAGCAATGCCATAAGTTTGCATGAGAATATTCTACATTTGACAGGCACAGCTTTGTTCTCCCATTAGTGATTGTTTTGAGCCACAATGTGATTTTAGATGTAAGCTGTTTCTCAAATCACAAGTGGCATAAATTATTTCCATATCTCTTGTCATCTCTTGTGGGCTTCCCTTCTCATTTCAGAGCTCCCTTAGTTACCAGGACCTCTGGCATCTGGACTGACTCACTTCAGGTGATTCTGCATCAAATGCAGTTAAAACACTAAACCAAGAAATCCACAAGGGACATGACGGAATATTTACTGGGTGAGTTGTTATAATAATAGAAGCTACAACAGTTTTTCATCTGCTGTCTTCTACAATTATTTCCTTTTTGATTCTACGCTGAATGTTTGGTCTATGCAACCTGAAAAACAGTCGAAAGGGATCATCTATCAACCTACATGATCATGAAGTCAGAGAGGACTTTAAGATACTTGATTTTGTATTCAGACATAAAAGGATGCTATTATTCATTTATTCACCATAAAATACTTCCGCTTACAGTATAAGCTTCTGAATTGACCAACACATTTTGTTGATTTCTAAATCAGTGAGAGACATCTCTTGTTCCTCAGGGATTTATCTTTTCAAATACTGGAACAGGAATTTTACCTCAGAAAAGGGCAAGCTATATGTGATTTATTTAAATTTCTGTACCCTTTCCTGAAATAAAGAAGTTAAAAAAAAAATTAAGAAATTTGTTTTCAAATTAGAGTTTCAATAGAGATTAAATTACTTGAATTACATATCCTTTAGGATGTCTTGGATCAACTAAGTTTCAGAGTGCAATGTTCCAGCAGACTTTTTGTTGCTTTTGTTATTTTGCATGACAAACTTTTGCAGGTTGTTAGTGTCTCTTCAAGATAGTTATTGCTTTATTAAAATGACAATAATAATTAACTAAAAAAAGGACTTCTGTTCATTTTCACTACTGAGCAGAAAGACAAAGAGGAAAATGTGTATACAATTAGATAAATTGTACACACATAACCCATATGCATAAACCCACCTCTGACAATGACCATTACTGACAATTTGAATTTTCTACCTTGATGTTCCTACCAGGAGCACCTGGGAAACCTGGGCTGTCCCCTTTAGCCATAAAGCATCCTAAGTCAGATTTTAGTGAGGCCTGTTAGCCGTCACAGGGAGCAGCATGGATTTTCTCAGCTAAAATGGGAAAAGTAGTGGAAGGACAGCCCTAATGGAGAATGGTTGTGTGCAAATGAGCTCAGGGTAGCACCAGAACTCTTCTTTAAAAACACACAATATTTAGTCCATAATATGCACAAATATGTGGACAATAGCAAAATTAATCTCTGGATGTCACTGACTGGATAGTTTTTACAGTTTAGATAACTTTATGAAGTCAGTGCTGCAATCACCGTTGGCACAACAGACAGAAACTTCTCCTGTCAGTAAATAATGTTCTGTTAATCCACTGACTGCAATGGATTCTGAGTCGTTGTGGTCTTCCAAGGCATTGATCTGAAACACAAATGTCACCAAAGGGGGCTTGGGCACTGCCAACAAGTGCCACCTACCAGCCCCAGAGTTATTAATTCACAAAGCAGGACTTACTCTGATTTTGCCTATGACACTCAGAGACTCTTGCCACACTGTTAACTTTTGTTAGAACAGATGATTCCTGTCAAAATTCTGCAAGAGCTTGAGGGTGTTCAATGTAGAAAAATGAGATGTGTCATCTCTGTTCTGCTTTGTTCTGCATCTCTCTCAGCTGACTAATTTCTATCTCCTGTACCTTCATTTGTAAACTGAGTGAAAACATACCAAGATTTTTAAGGCTGAAGGGACCATGACATTAAGCCAAATGATTTGTGCTTGGCCCAGCATGTCTTTATAGTAATTAATTACATAACATAATCTTATACTTATAAATAATGCAATTTTTTACATCCTCTAAGATTTATAGGTGAAAAAACATGTGTAAAGCTATTTTAATTATGGAAAAAGTCTATTAAATGAAGAAAGGAAGAATTTAATAGAAATGCCTTTTTTATGTCATCTCTCTTAACTCACTAACATTTTATATGAAATCCTCCAAAGTTAAATGCTTTTTTTGAATATAGATGAATATAGACAGGATTTGAGTACTGAATGAAGTTTATGGCCAACAGATATTTTAAAAAAATATAATTATTTGTGTTATTACAAACTGAATAGCAGACAGTAATTTTTCATATATTTTCATATCATTCCATCAGGTTTTCCAATTGAATTGAATAATTTCTTTAGCAATATTCAGTATATTGTCAATCTAGTACAAGTAAATAAGAAGTTTATTTTTAAAACTTCTTACAGTCATATCTTTAATGAAACAAACAGTCCCTTTTTTCCTTCAGAAGGTCTAAAGATCAGAAATAAATCACCATGTATATGAAGACAGGCCGATTTCCAAGTTCTGCTTCTGAAACTCCCATGTGATTCATTTTACAGCAGCAAATGTTTTATTCAGCTATTATCTCAGTGAGTTAGTTGCTGCTTATTTTCTCTTTATTTATCTCACTTGAAAAACTTTGATATGTTGAAGTAAAATGTTGGAATAGTCATGCTTTAATAGGTGGTTTAGGATCACTACAGTATCTTCAATGTTAATTCTGTTAAGTCTTAGGTTTGAAACTAGCTAAGATCCAGATCCTTTCATCCTTCGTCTTGATATATCCTAATAAAATTATTTCTGCTCGGGAGAAAACTAGCAGGACAGGAAGTTCATTCAAAGTCTTTTCCTGCTCATGCTGTAACTTCAGAAGTTTTAAACTGAGATGCTTGTATTTCTGTAGCAACTCCTTTCAATCTTTTGTCTTCTGCAGGACAGAGAAAGCAGAGAAGGAACAGGAAAAGAATACTGACTTTAAAGTTATTTACATTACAGGTAATAGGCAAGCTAACAATTCATCTGGATAAAATGCATCAGTCTAAGCTTTTAATTTTTTGTTAGGATATCTTAGTACCCTACTATAGGTGACAATTTTATCTTGTGCTGTTTAAAATCAGTGGTTTATATCAAGTTACAGAATGATTTAGCAAACTCAGGCAGAATATAATAGCAGCTTACTATTGATTCTACTAGGTAAACCAATGTATATTTGTTATAGAATATATTACTAATAATGTAACTTGTTAAATAGAAAATAAAAATCCATCCACAAGAAAAACTTTCAAAACAAATAAAGAAAATCTGATAAACTATTCCTCAAATGATAATTATCTCAAATTGAGACTGATGAAAGAGGATCCAAGAAACTCCAAAAAAGCAACAAACACTGTGGAACAATTTGTAAATGATTGAAACAATCACTTGGTCAGGTTTTGACTCCCAGCCCTGATCTCTCTCTGCCTTTGCCTTCAGGGGCTGTGTAGGTTCATTGCTTACCACAGAGGGGGCAGAGAAAGAGAGTAAATTATGTGTATCACTCATCAAAAGCAAACAACATCAAACAACTAAGCATCACAGCAGACTCTTTGGCAATATCTATGTACAGAGGCTGAGGCTTTTGTGTAATATCTTTGATTTCAGTGGAACTAAACCAGTCTGCACTAGCTGAACTTTGGGTCTGATATGGTCTTTATAAAGATATCAAAGGAAAAAAAGTGAAGTTTCCACCAGATAGTTCTTGATTATCTTCCGTACTCCCTGTGGAAGAAGGGAATACACATTTCTTTCCATGCTGTCCTTGTGAGTGCTTTGTTAAGAGATATGTAGAAGATGGTAACAGTGACATAACCCTTGCACTTTGGAAAAATAATTTCATTCTAATTGCAAAGAAAGATAATTCCAGTAGGAAAACCAAACAATAAAATATTGTCTCCAGTCAAGATTGAGAGTTTAATTTGCACTGCAGAGTGCCAGGGGTGTGTGTTTTTAGAAAATGCTCACAGGGTCTGTGCTCCACCTGTGAAAGCCTTGTGGGTGTCCCTGATCACTGCATTGTCTTCGCATAGAATGAGATCTTCAGCATGAACGATTCAGAGCATTGTTTTCAGTGAATAATTACCAGGGCCTGAGCTGACTCCTACCCTTTCCATCTGTGTCAGTTTCCCCTGAGAGTCAGATCCCTTTTGCACCAAACATCCCCACTCTGAGTGCTGAAACAAGCGTGTAAATCCAGCAGGCACAGCAGCTTCTGGAATCATCGGTTGTTATTCTAAACCAAGTGCCTGGAATGAATTATTTCACAATGAAATAAAATGTTTACATATCTCTTTAACCATTATGTTTTCAGGGATGTTACACACACCACTTCCTTTTGGTCCTCAAAGTTCTACACTATAGAAGTAAAAATCTCCGAAAATACCCTCTTTTCAGACCCAAAATCTGTAGTGAAAAATAGAAGCAACTGAATCACCTTATTTTGTACTACAGGTCAATGTAGCTTATTTGCATTCATTTTTCAGTATTCTTGAAGCTCTTCTCACTCCTTTTTTCAATGCTTTCTTTGTCCGCTTTGAGATTCTGTGATTGCTCTCATATTGCCTGAAGTGCTTGGAAAAATCTCCCTCTCCATGGAGAAGTCAGAGTGGCAGGAATAGAGCCATTTCTATTCTGGTTTGCAACTAGTTTTTAGGAGAGAAGAGACTGCCATTTCCATGCACAGGCTGTGAAAGCATAGGGTAGCTGCAATCACAGAAAAACACACGCTGTGGCAACTCTTTGAAGCTCTGCAATTTCTGCCACTGTTCGTTTCACCCAGGTATACCCCTCTGCTTCAAGTCTGCAGGACACATAGCACTTAACCTCATAAAAGCATTCTATATTGTCTCTCTCATTTTGAAGTGGAAGGCTATAGTAGCAGCTCTGTAGTTTCAGGATCCACAGCTTTTTTTTCCTCTGGAAACCAGCCATCCCCCAGCATGCTGACAGCATTCTTTGCATCTAGACTCTTCAGAGCTTAAAAATTTCTAAATTTTACATTAGTTTCCAAATGTCTATCCATCTCTCAACACATATTTTTTATTCCTTCTGTTTACAAGGAAAATGCTTATAAAGCCTCAGTAAGGATAATTATTTATCTATTACTAAGATGATATGTGGAGCATGTAGTGCCAATACAATCATATATTAGGAAATGATATTTATGTTCAATAGGAAGAAAAAGAGCAGCAAAGCAGGAAGGAGCATAAGAGTAAAAGAAAAGAACAGGAAGAGGAGGAAAAATGCTTCAGTTATGAATGCAATACAAAAGCTGTAGTGTTTATAATTAAATTACTGTCCCATTAATTTGTTACCTATACAGGATTTTCCCATGTAATGTAGTTTCACTTATTGTTGTAACTTCTTGTTCCAAACTTTTTTCTGATTTTCATATCTTAACATTTTCCACTACAAATGCTTATACCTATGGATGCTGGATATTTACATGACAACAGTTGCACTTGCTGTAAACTCAGAACAACTTTTCTTTTTTCTTCAACAGCTCTCACTTTATTCTTCAAGGTCTTGCTGCAGGAAATGCATTCCTATCTGAGAACCTGACTTTGCAAAAACTCTCTTCTCACTATTGTTTCTAGTACAGGCTTTAAGTCAGCAAAGTAAAATAATCCAGTCTACCATGAATAAATTAAAATACATGGACTCAAACACATTCATCAGTTTCCACTGAACCAGACCTTGCAGTATTTGTGTTAATACTCAAAACATTAATGGTATAGATATTTTTATTCTTCCAAATTTCAAATGTCCAAACTGTACATGACTTTTCTTCTGAAAATCTGAACCCAATTTCAAATGTATATTTCAAAGTTCTGTTTATTGAATTTCCATAACAAAATATAAAACCTTCTATTGGTAGAATCATTCTTGCAGGTATTTTTGTTCTAATGAATTGCTAGTTTTCAATTTTGCACTAAGGTATTTAAAAGAGACATGTTAAAATGTCTTTAAAATTACTTTATTTATTAAGACTCATAAAAAACTAGCAGATTGAAACAACTAGCAGATTTTTCCTGTTACTCTTAAAACAGCTTATTTTTAGCTCTGCCTTTTATTACACACCCTACAGCTGCATCAAGTATTTAAAGTCTATATTCTCTTGTTCATACTTCAACTTAATCAGGAAATCTTTATTATTCTTGTAAGTAATGAAGAATTGTACTTAAAAATAATGTAATTTCTACATATTTACTAATTCTTTGTTAGCATAGATTGAGTATTGATACAGTTCCAAAGTGACACTGAGAATTACTCTGTTAAAACAATTTCTGTATCATTCCACTGGAAAGAACAAGAATGCAAACTAGCTCTTCCAGCCCCATCTCAAAAAGGCTGCAATCCTTGGTATTTTCACAAGCTGCCTAAGGCGGGGGAAGCTCCTGAGCCACTCTTTCCTCTGCTCCCCTGTAAAAAAAGATCCTAGCTTCAGACAGGCACCTGAGATTTGCTTCCCTAAGAAAGGTACTTTGCTTGAATTACAATGGGTAGAAAGAAACCACTTCCAGTCATTTTTAGACTCTCAAGAAAGTCATTAATTTGGTTAAAATTTAAAATAAAATCAACTATGTATTTGAAATGAAATAGAAAAAAGAATAAAATGTTTTTGAATATTTCTCTCTAAAATCCTATTTTTTCCTTAAGACATATAATATTTTACTCTGGTAAGAGAAAGAAAAAAAAAGTAATCTGAAGAAAAACAAAGACTCGGAGCAGTTTGTAAACATACAGGAAATTTTGTAGGAAATTTTGTCTATAAAATCTGAGTATTTATCTTAGATATAATCTTATAAAATAGTCTATAAGTATAAAGAAGGGTCTTTAAGTACTTCTCAGCTTTCCTCTTAACAGGCTTATCTCTCAAGATTACATTTTGACTCTTTCATTATAATTCAGGTGATGAAATTCTTCCTCTCCCATCACAAATGACTTGCAAACACCCAGGCTGGTCAGTGGTATGGCATTTCATTGTCTGGAGATGGCAGATGGAAAATTCTGAAAGAATTTTTACTGAAAAACTCTCCTGCATACAGCATATTAAAGTGTTGCCTTTGTGGAGGACTGATGTTGACATGGTAGGCTGCTTACCATTTAGATAAAGGTTAACATACTTAAGGGTTTTAAATTTATAAATATTTAATTTACAAAATGTGAGGAGAATGTGTGATATATATATATATATATATATATATATATATATATATATACACACACACACACACATACACTCTGATACTATAGCACACACGGCTGTGAAAAATAAAAAGCAGCAGTTGGTGCCTCATGTGCAAAAACACCATGTTATTTCTGTTGGTGCTCCTTGTGCATTGTGCTATTCTCCCAAGCAGTTTAACCATGAAAGTCTTCAGGATGTGTTCAAAATGTGTTCAAAACACAGAAGTGCTTCCCCACCCTGCTGTCATAATGTCATGGTGTGCAGAGGGAAGGCATCAGGCAAAGGACAGCCTTCCTCAAGAACACTTACATTTTCTAATACACAACTGAAAAATAAGGAGGAGCATGGAGTTGACATTTCTAAAGTGAAAACTTGGGAAAGGGGAGAGGTTTGACATCCAAACACTGCTGTAGAGGGAAAAACTGAGTATTTGCAGAGAGTACTTTGGACCGCAGAATAAACTCTTTGTTCTAACCATGACTTTTCTTCATCACCATGTAGATCACATTCAAATAAAAGGAAAATTGTATTTTCAACTTTAAAAAAAATAGAGAAGCAAGAGGCAATAGATTGTGCTGCCTACTGCACATCTCACTGTCAAAAATACTCCTCACAGGTGTTTGTCTGTGCTTGATTTTCAGATTTAACAATCAAATATAATTTTCTAAAATGTAGATTGGGCTTTACATGACTATATGGAACTCCTGATGACCTCATTCAAGAGGCCACTTGAAAACCTGACAGTGTCAGTTTTCTTGATTCAACCTTTTAAAGACCTTTATTCAGCATTTTTCCGAGACAATTAGACAATGTTTAAAAAAGAAGTTCCAGATGGCATGCGATTAGGATAGTAGGATTCATTTGAAAGAGATTCAGAGTACCCTCCTGTTGTCCATTTTCAAAACATTATTTCTTCCAGTATTTCTCTTTCTCACCAGTTTCACTTCGCTTTGTAAGGTCAGTCCAAGAATTTTGTGGGAAACATTTAGTTTTAGCAAATTAATTAACTGAAATACACTGTTTGATATCATTAAGCTTTCACAACCTCTCATTTTGCACATATACAATACACTTCACCTTTCTCTTGTGCCTTCTTTTAATAGAGTCTCAAATTAATCTCATTCAATTCTGTCTGGCATTTGCTTCTCTTCATTTGCAAGCTCTTTTCTTTCATACCTACCACAGCATCATACAGCTGAACATTGTCACCAAGTCCATCATAAATTAAGAACACACTAATACTTAGTTTCTCTGTGAAAGACCCATATCAATGTGTCTTACTACGAAGGCTGTACTGAAGGAAAGTCACATAAATAGAAACATAGCAAAGAAAACTGCTGTATTCCTAGTGATTTTTAATTTATTTTTTTATATATATAACCACCGCTTTCAAAACCTTTTCTTGGCATAAATAGTTTAAAATCTCTCCCTGAACAATTTTCATTATATAATGCTCAAATTTAAGGACCTTAATGAGATCTGTAATAATTCTCAACTTTTCTGGCTTTATCATAGAGATTGTTCAGCAATCCAGCAGTATATTTTTAATAACCATCTGACTACCATAGCAAACACAAAGTCATTTCCATTTCTTCCTGTCACCTATAATATAATAATATTATATCATTACCTTCTTGATGCTATGCAAAAGTCCAGTAATTCATAATTATTTTATATTCTATTGCAGTACTTGGGGATAGGAGACACCCTCTGTAGTGCATCTAGATTTATATAAGTGATTCAGTCATTAAAGCTCTTTTTTTTTTGTACCATGTACAAGGTAATTAGGCAGGTTCTAGATGCAATGGTAAATACTTTATGCCTCATCTTACTGCCCCAGCCCTTCCAATCAAAAGTGAAGAATCTCTCCACTGAAGTCAAGCCAACTGAAACTATCTACTTCAGTTTCAGTTGGTTTATCTCTGTAATCACAAACTTCTCTTCAGTCAAATTTTTTATCTCTGTCAAGAAACCCAGCTGAGACTTTGTTGCTGCTGGCTTAGTGGGACTTTGTCCTTTTGTTTAGTAAGAATTCTGCAGTCCTCAGAAAACTCTGAAGAAACCTTGGTGGGTTTGTGCATTTGTTCCTTTTATTCAAAAAATTATGTAAGGATTTGGTTGCCTGACACCTCTGAATATGTTGAGATTTTTTAATGAAGACGCTTGTCATGTTAGCCAATCATTTTTTTCATGGTCTGCTTTAAGTAGACAAATTCCTTCTTTTTTAAAACTCAGAATTTTATTTGTGAAACAGAATTTTTATTGCGCTTTCAAGTGCTTGTGTGCCGGTTGCACGTGAGCGGGGGGAGGAGTGGAGCTGCCTGGGGGAACGGAGGGGCTGTCCCCTCTCTGGGGCTTCCTCTGTGGGATGCGGGGACCGATGGAGGGGTGATCCTGTGGGTGGCATCCCAGGTGGCCATGAAAAGTTATTTCGCTTTCATAAATCACATTGCTAAGGCTAATTTGCTCTCTTTGGCCTTCCGGCCGCAAGGCCAACAGCAACCCCGGGGCGCGGCCTTGGCCTGGCTCGGCCCCGCACCCCGGCCCCACACCCCGGCCCCGGCTCTGCGGGGCTCGGCTCTGAGGGGCTCAGCTCTGCGGGGCTCAGCTCTGCGGGGCTCGGCTCTGAGGGGCTCAGCTCTGCAGGGCTCAGCTCTGCGGGGCTCGGCTCTGAGGGGCTCAGCTCTGCGGGGCTCAGCTCTGCGGGGCTCAGCTCTGCGGGGCTCGGCTCTGAGGGGCTCAGCTCTGCAGGGCTCAGCTCTGCGGGGCTCGGCTCTGAGGGGCTCAGCTCTGCAGGGCTCGGCTCTGCAGGGCTCGGCTCCCCTCTCCACGTGGCGTGACCGAGTGGGGGGATGAAGGAGCCACCACAGGCTCTCCCTTCACGCCCCCACCTGGTTCTGCGAGAAGAGGCCTCCAGCTGCCTACGTGGCTTCTTCATGATCTGGGTACAATTTTAACTCTTTTTAATGCCTGGATAAGATTCTCGATCTCCTGAGCTCCCCTGAATGAGAAGAAATAAAGCATGGAGTCTACAGAAGTCACCGGAATGAAGATAAAGTTCCTGATGGGAAGAGATTGAAAAGATGCAACTGATGAGTAGCTGAAAACCTTTTTTTGTGGGCTAAGGGGACGGTGACTACACTAAAATTCCTTTAAACTGTGAAATATACTTGGGGAGGTTTGGGTGCCTGAGAAGAAAACCTTTTTTTGCCTCAGGGAAATGGAGCTCTCTGTTTTAGGACTGGAATATGGACAGAGACATTTGATAGAGAAGGAGATGAAGAGAATTTTGTTTTTCAGCAGCCTGCCTTTAAAAGTAGACACCCATGTGAGCATCATAACCCATAGCACAGCTCTGGAAGGACTGTGAAAATGAGAGGAAATTCATAGTTTTGTAGGTCCGAGCAGATGCAGACTGTGAATGTGAAGACACCTCCTAAGCCTAAATCAAGAAAGGAACTTTTCTCTCTAGAGTGAACTGAAATGATTATTTGGGTGGATAACTGATTGAAGTGTTTTCTGTATGTTGTTATTAAGAAATGTGGAATGAAGGGAGGAGGGAATAACCTAGAAATCTTATTCTGAATTCTTTTTGTGTTATTAATAAATTTATTCTTATATCCTTTTAAGTTTTCAGCCTGCTTTGTCTTTACTCCTAAATCCTATCTCTAAAAGAAATTAAATATATTAAAATTGGCAAAGCCCAAGTCACACCATGACAGCTTACTATTTCCAAGTTCATGTCCATGTCCAACTTTCCTGTGTATTATATTGTTACATTAATACCTATATCTCATGGGAAATTTCACTCAAAAGTATTTGCCGGATTTCAGCATTTCAGAAAAGCAGTTTCCAATTCATTGTGGGAAATAGATTTGATATTTGAGCTCTGTGGATTGTGTCAGGTGATCTGACACACATTTCCCAGGAATTCATGGACTGGACTTGGAGTGGCATGCTCCAATGCCCTTGGATTGTCCTGACTAGCCTGCGGTTAACTGCTGCAGAAGTTCTTGCCAGAATCCACTCTCTTGAATAGGATTTCTCTTGGGATGCCATAATAGATATTTAAGAAAGTGCATTCAGTTTAGACTCTTGTTAGAGCAGTGCCTTGCTCTAAACCAGCCAATGACAGTGGGAATTGTGGTGGTTTGGCAACAAGGATCCCTCCACCTACATCCTTGGATTTCTTGGCATCAGCTCCCTGTGTTACAAGTTCACGTGGTTTTAAACTGTCAGAAGCTAAAGTTCAGCTCCTTGCTGAGTATCTCATACAGCTTATCACTGAATTGGGAGATAAAATGAATCCTTACATCCTTTGTAAACACAAAACTAGCCTTAAATTTCCTGAACTTGCTATTTGTCAGTGTAAATGAAGATGCCCGACTTCAAGCTGGTGTCTCCATACCATAGCCTGGGATCTTTCCCTGCAGTGGAGAGACCTAGGCACAGTCCCGACAGGAGTTAATCACACATCAGGTCAATGAGGTTGTACTACTTTGTGCCAGCACTATAGCTCCTCAGAGAGGCAGGTTAAAAGTACATGCTTTGTAAATGGCTAGGCACATGCTTTTACACAGCCCCCTGAAAGACATGGGCTGTGGATGTGAGGTATTGGTAAGACCATGAGGAGTTGGACCTCTAGCATCCCACAAGACCTCCAGAATTATTCTTGCAAGACTTTATTAGGCAAGGAGTCAAATTTGCTGAGTACCATATGAATCATGAGACGAGCAATAGAAGACAAACGTACTGGATTCTTGTTTCCATCTAGCTTTCTCCAGCCAAGGACACATCTAACTCCTCATAGAAGGGTGAACTTAAGACCTTAATTAGAAACTGTCACAATTATTAGAAATGTCATCCCTGAGTGACAAGCTCATGCAGGAAATTATTGGCGGATACAAGCACAGCCATCCAAATCAGGATGGGTTTTTGCCTTGAATACCCACACATCTTTTCTTTGTGATCTGCCTAGCTGTCAGAATGGTGAGTGGGAAAACTGGAAAACCTCCTTCCTCTGCACTGCCAACTCCTGCCACGCTAGCACAGTGTCAACAAATGCTGCATCAACTAAAACTTTGTAGATTGTCTCTGGTGTAACTGAATCAGAGGTTTATCAATGTCCAAGAAGCCAACTACATATATCTTTATTGGGATTTCAATAGGATAGTATCTTGTCTGAAGTTAAACCCAGTGCCTCACAGCAAAGGGGGAGGGAGCAATGTAATAAAATAGGATACTCTTGCTTTGACAAACAAATAGAGAAGGTAGTATTCCTGGAATGCTTCTCCCCACTGATGCACAACAAAGGTAAAATCTTTTAATGTTGTTACACAGAAATTCAAAGATAATTTGGTAAATTATTTAAATTTTTCATATAACAAATTTGAAATTGTTTTTATGTTCAGTTCAGATTATTCTTTGAAAACAATTTCTTTTATACAAGTCTCAGAGATTCATATGTGCAAGGACTCCTATAGTTTCTACCAATTTACCTTGATAAGCTTTTAAGAAGAATAAAGGTTTAGCTCTGAAAATGGCTGGTAGATCTCAGGAGCACCTACAGAAAAGTGACATCTTTACAGCGACAATACAGTCCAAGCATTGAAGAAATGGTGATGTCCTTTTAAAAGTCTGATTTCAAATTTAATGTTAATGTATATTGCATCTTCAGATTACATCCTCTGCTCAGAGTTTCCCACAGACTTTATTGCAGAGGCACTCTCCTTTTCAGGTGTGTGGTCCAAGATGCCTCACATCATCCCAAGTGAGTGCACTATGCACTTAGCCATGATTTCTTTTGATCTTTGGAATTAAGCACATTTTATGAATGTTGTTAAATACTACTTTCCAATGTTCCGACTAGGTATTAGAAATATTTTTCATGACTAGAAGAGAGGTCAGGCACTGGAATAAGCTGGCCAGGGAGGTGATGGAATCACTGTTTTTGGAAGTGTTCAAAAGGCATGCGGACGTGGTACTTTGGGATATGATTTAGGGGTGATTATGGTGGTGCTGTTGGACTTGATGATCCTGAAGGTCTCTTCCAACATGAATGATTCTGTAATTCTTGAAAATGTTATTTAATTTTTTAAAATTTACTTTTAAAGCTCAATAAGGAAAACTGTAAAACGGTCCTATAAAGGATCCATTTCTTCTTGTGCAAGTTAGAAACTTTCTTAAAAACTGACTTAAAGACACTATCCAAGTAGTGTCTTTTACATCCACTACTTTTCTGGATGTAAAGAGACCTCGAAAACCTCCAACTCTAGTTCTCAGAAAACTGAATACACGTGTACAATGCATGTTGAATGTTAAATGTATGTATTCATAGAATGAAGAGCAATGAACAATTTGTGAGAGAAATTGATCTTGAATCTGCAAAGTAAATGGGGAAAGCCCAAGCTACAGAAGTTTGGCAGACACTGTTCTAATATGCAATCCTATTTCATCATACCACAGTACATCCATCAGATTCCCAGTGCAAACCACAAGCTCTGATTTATCATGCTGAAAACACAAACACACACAATAACTTTGCAAAACCACATCCTGATTCCTGACCAGTTGTGTACAAATTCTCAACCGTGCTCAGCTGGGTCATAATAAGAAATCATGCACCAGTGTATGCAAACATGTAGCTGCAAGAAAGTAGAAAAACAAGGAAGATAAAAGGAAAAGGTAATGTAATGCCAAGTAAGTTCTGGGTACAAGAAGGGTTATGGACAGAAAACCAATATAATAGTTTCAAAAGAGTACACATGCCATGAGGGTTTTCGGCAACATTTTGTGGTCTGCTCAAACATTTTGCCTTGCTTGGAACTTCTCGGTAGCTATGAAACAAAAAGCCTCTATTGAATTCTACACAACAACTGCTGCTCCAAATGGCTGTATTTGACAAATAGCAAATACAAAAGGTAAATGTTTTGAAAATAGGAGGTGACCATCACGTACACAATTTCAGTTTTCTTTTTCCCACACGAAAGGATGATTCACTATGATACCTATAAGCCATCTCAATTAGATAGTTTATGCAATTCTCAGTGGACAAAGACAAAAAGCAATCTTATTCTCACAGTTTACTGCTATAATCCTAGTAATTAGCTCCTTCTTATCACATACAGATCTCAGATACAAAGGTAAACTGTCACTGCCCTTTGTGTTATAAATTGCTAACATCATTGCATACCACAGTTTAAGATACACAGCACAGTTAGGCTAATGTGATTAAAAGTAGCAAACTGAATCTCTCACAGGCTCTTGAGCTTTACCAGTTTGCCTGTGTCCAACTTGCCATAAGATTTCACTCCTAAGTATATCCCATTATATGGCTCAGCAGATCCTACAGAAACAAACAAGCAAAGCAAACGTATCTATGCAAGCAAAGAGTACAAGAGTGTTATCACAGAAGCTTGTTACCTTTCCAACTGTAGAACACCAAAACCATTCAGTGAAGCTCACAGTGGATTTTTTTCAGAATCAGGAAGAGGAAGATCAGCATAATTTGCATCATGTCTAATTTTTGCAGCCTCTTTCTCACTGCTGGTATAGGCTTTCTGCTGTTTATGAAAAGTCCAATATTTGTATCTTTATGAATGAAGATGAAAGAAACATTACTGAAAAGGTGTGTGAGGAGGAGCGGAATGAGGAATAAGTGTTCTGCACCCACAAAAGAGTACTTAGGAAAACAGTCTGCTGTTGTTCAAAATAGTAGAATTTAACTTGTGATTATAATTGGCAACAATGCAGTAAAAATGAAGGGAAGAATACTGAAAGGGTGCTAGTTTGTGGCCTTAGATACATCACAATAAATGGAATAATAATACTGATTTTGCATACATGCTTGCATAAATATTACATGTTGGGTAGCAGTATGAATAGTATGTATGACTGATTTTGGGTGTCCTTTCACTTGACTGCTTATCTTACCTGCAAAAGTTATGCTGTAACACACCCAGAAATCCTCTATGTTTCCATTGCCTCAGTTTATAACCTGGCATTTACCAGGTGTTATGTTGTATTTGCTGGTACATTGTGAATTAACCTATTTATTAACTAAAAAAAAAAAAAGGTAAGATAAACAAATAATTCTTCAGCAACCAACCATAAAGTGCATAGTTTAGTTTTCTCATACAGTGTGCCTATTAATTGGTAAAATTCATCAAAATAAATTAACTGGTGTGTCTGATCTACAGCAGAAGCTATAAACACATGTCAACCAGTCTCCAAACAACATTATATTCCCTCCAAAAAATCACAATACTTCATAATCCAAATTATTTTCCAGATGAATAATTGATACTGAGATGTTATAATATTCTTTCCATAGTTAAGACTGACACCAGGTTAGTCTTGCACTGCTTTGATTTAGTAGTATTGAAGTCTGCACTGGTATTCCTCTGCCTAAAAATTACAAGATATATACTGAATATAAAGCAGGTTCCACCTTCAAACTTGGAAAGAGAGTTGTCGAAATTTGTTAATGCAGAACATCAGAAAATTATTTGGTTGAAACATTTTTAGTTTGTTTCTCATGTTTTTGGGCCTAGATGAAAGATAACTTTTTACTGGTCTATCATACCTCCCATAAATTTTCTTTTTTTTTTTTGTAGCCATACTTGCCAACTACATTGAAAAAAAACCCAAACAAATTCTATGAAGAAAATTTGCTAGCCAGAAAATATAGACTCAGTTCTCCTTCTATCAGTATCAACAATTATATTACCATTGATTTGAGAAATACAGTTATGTTCTGTGTGATTACACAGGTATGGCATCTTTTCATATTTCTTCAGCAATTTTCACTTCAGGCAAGTTGGTGACTTTTACAAGCATCATGAGGAACTTCAACACTGAACTCCATCTAATCTTGTCTGATTAAAAGGCTAATGCACTGTTCAGGTGCTGAGGTTATTGTCTTCAAGATTTCAGCCTTCAATCATCTCAAGATAGTTTCTCTTTTCAATTTTCAAGGTGAAGTTTGGGTTTTTTTACTGTCTGCATCATTAAATACAATAAAAACCACTTTCTAGCTGCCTTCTAAATTCTCATGAAGTTGATAAATAGGATGATCTTATTCCATGGAACTATAGGTTCAGCTACAGGATCTTCAGAAACAACATTATTTGCTTATTTGCATGACAGATTTTGATGCATGTAAATATAAACAGAAGGGTAATCCATTTCTCAACATTTGTCTTAGGTTGTAATGCAGGATTAACCAAAGGTTACTGTCACTGAGAGACAGTACAGAAAATTTTGTTGAAACCCAAGAAAATTCAACAAGGTGAGTTATTTTGACAGACTATGTGCTTAGAAGATACTAGCTTGTAAAAAATTTTGAATAATGAAATTTTCTTAGCTTACAGAATAAAGAAGTGAGCATTGCAAAATGTACAAGAATTTATATTAAAAATATATCAACTTAAAAATTCCCAATGTTCTTGTTGTTAGAACAGCTACCTCTCCAAGTATGTGATGATATAAAACATCCCACTTGAATAAGAAAAATACACAAACCTTCCATGGATTTAGATACAAAGCCATAATCATAATCAACAAGTACATTTATGTTCTAAATGTATTCCTAGGGCCCTAACTTACATCACTGAAGTTCATGGAGTTTTGGTCATTCTGGTTAGCATGACCAGGATCAGAAGCTGTAATGTATTTTTAGCTCAAAGATATTTTCTGTCATTATATTCACCTGAAATTCATTAAATTTTTCAAAATTTTTGGCTCAAGTGTCATAGCAATAGGAAAGCCGGGTAATCAGGAAGACACCTAAACTTCCAGAGTGAAAACTGACTTACTAGTTTTACTGATGCAAACCCAAAATTTTACAAGGACAAATATTATTGGTTTTTTTTTTCTTATTCAGGAACAATTTCTGTTTTTCCCAGCTGCTAACTGAAAGTGCTTTCAATGTGCATGATTCTTAATTAGTTCAGTCTCCCTGGTAACTGCTGGGAGAATAGAGACCATTGTTATCCTATGGTTGTGTACAGCAGTTCCCATTGTGGGAGGATAGGGATAAACAGGACTGACCTTCAAGAAAACCAGTAAACAATTACTCTGGAGTAGATTTCAAACTGATGTGTAGAGGTGAAGTGCTGCAGATGATGTTACTTCACCCTCACTTTTGAGTTATCCCTAAGTAAGTGATTAACAGAAGAAAATTATTGTAAATTCAACTTATATTTCAGACATCATATATTCTTGAATAAACTATTATTGCCTTTAAAAAGAAAAGGTCATTTCTCCTTTCAGAATATGGACCTTAGTACTCTAAAAAATAAAAGACAATTAAGTAAACTAATACTTCAGTTTATTTATTTACTTACTTGAGGTAAGTGTCTCAAATAGCTGGATAGTTTGTTTCCCAAAATTTAGGAAGAGCTTTTTAAAGGATTTTTAAAGGTTGGAAGGTTAAGAATAAGTAGTAATCTTGGAACAATTGAGGACTACAACAGAAGTACAGGTAACGTGAATCCACAAATTTAAGTTGCATTCTAGAGGATAAACAAACAAATGGAGGCAATGAAAGTTCTGAATGACAGAACTGTTGGAGGATTTTGACGTTTCAAAAGCAAGATTAATGCTCAGACATGAGTGATACTAGGGATGTGAGAGATTAGAATCTTAATTTCTGAGGTATTTATTAGTAACAATTTTACTAGCAACCAGAAAAAATTATCAGGATTAAACAATGACAAACTTTACTTAACTGGAATAGTCACATACAAAGAGCATGTGTCTAAATCTCTCTTATAAAATATGGAATTATTATGTGAATTGCTAATCACTGCAAGCAAAAATATGCATTTTTTAATAAATTATCATGAATTTTACTTTCTTTACACATTACATGAGAAGCTACATAAATTCAGGCTGACCTTTGAATTGAGGGTTGTCAGGAATATATCTGCTGCAGAGTTTAATTTTTTTTTTTACATCCTAGCTTCATTTGCACTTGAAGCAAAACTTGTCATTAAGAAGAAAGTGACAACTTCTTTTCATGATTTCTCCAAATTGTATCCTGAATAGTAAAATCACTTCTAGCAAAATTCTCCCTGCATCTTGTGATGCAAACTACAGTCACTTCTATTCTTGTATTAAAGAAATCTAAGGAGAGTGACTTCATTTGGTTACATTAGCACGTTTCACCCCAAAGGTGGTGCCATTCCTGGCCAGTGAATTTAATCTTGCCTAGTTGAAACAGGAAAAAATACCTTCTGGTTTAGATATGTTTGACAAAAGTTATAAATACAGCTCTCAACTGCCACAGATTGAGGTCAAATGACTGATAAAAATCCTGCAATTAAGACTGGGTTGACTTTCTGTTTTAAAATCCACTATGATGCCTGTAATATTTCAATACTTTAAAATAGTCTGGACTTTGTGAATAATACAGTATATTCTCTTTCCTTCAGGAAAAAAATCTTTTGAATATCTTTTTTCCTGGTATTTCTCTTTACTTTTCTAAACCAAATGTAGTGATTTCTGCCTCTACCTATTGAGTTGAAAATAATATTTTCCTGTTTAGAAATTACATGTAGGAGGTAACATTTTCAAGCTGTTAATAAATGGAGCAATTTCACTATGTTAAAAAATCATACTGTGTGCACATTTGGAAAATCTTTATTGAGCATGCAGAGTAATTAATTTTCATAACCTCATTTGTCATGAGATTGATTCCCTCATTTAAGTTCAAGGGATGTTGTTTCCCATCCCACAAACCCAACCATGTCTGAGTAGGTGTACTGTAATGCCAGTACATAGCAGAAGGAAACCTGCCATCTTCATTTCCTTAGTACCTCTCATGCCAAAATGACTTCAAAGCACTGTAAATAATACAGTTAAGAAAAACAGAAATGTATGTCCTACAGTAAAATACAGTATTTTAAATCATTGTTCTTTGGTTATATATGATATTATAATTAATATTTTAAATATGATGACATGATGAAAGTGGTGAAGATTTACAGTAAAAATTAATTATCTTGCTTCAGTTAAAAAAATTGTGAGTATACACCAGTGGTAGACACAGGAATTCAGGAGCTGAAATTTTCCTTCTCTCAGCTCATAGTCTTTCAATCTCCTTTTCCCCAATGACTGCCCATAACAGTTTTCCTGAGTAGAATTATTGAAAGATGAACAGGAAAATGTTAGAATAATACTTTTGAACAAATTATAGCATCAGTTAAACATCACTAAATTAATTTTTAAAATTATTTAAATAAGAATTTTTTTTAAAAAAAAAAAGAAGATAATTGCTACAAATTCTAATTCCAATATTTTCCAAATAAGAGTTTTCCTTTTGTCACTTGTTACAAAAAAACCACATTTTTCATAAACTACTGTGTTACATCGAAGAGTAATAATTTTTTCGAGAGCAAACACATCAAAGAATAAAGAAGGTGCTGTCAGTGTTAGCAAGGGGCACAGGGCAGAGCAGGAAAATCAGTGGTGATGAGCACAGATGTTCTTCGTGACTCTGCTGCCCAGCTTGGTCCCCTGAGCTGTGTGGCCATCACATTTCGGCCACATTTGGGGTGCTGGCTCAGCCTTCTCTGAACACTTTGTGCAAAGCAGAACAAAAGTAAGTGAGCTGGTTGCTTCAAAACTAAAAAACTAATGAAGATGCATTTTAATTGATTTTCCGCTGTATAGTGAACCAATATAATGATTGAATGGTAGAATAGTGTTGCAGAAAGCAATTTTTAAAAGAAAGAACACCTTGAAGGAAAAGCATTTGGACATGTGAAAATCAGCATAGTGAGGAGAATTGCAACTTTATAAAGTTTGCCAAAGCTTACCTATAAACATGTCATTTTTCTAGTGACACACAAATTATGTAAGGTATGAAGTCCTACAAGGTATCCCTTTTCCTTTTTACTATTATTGGCTGGGTTTTCTAACACTCAAAATCTTCACCACCACACTAATTAAAGAGTAAAAATACATTAACTGTTTCAAAAAGAGTACAGTGTCATCTTCCAGTACAAGGAAATTAAATACATGAGGTTGATGCAAGGAGAGGGACCACAAAGTAACAGCTAACTGAGATACATAAAATGATCTATAGAACTGCTGATGAAAATGAACAAAATATGATTATTGTAAATGTCATGGGAAAAGATGTGGAGAAGAATTGTGAAAGAAAGTTTGCTTTGTCACACGGTTTTTTCCATTCTGAGGGACAAGAGGAGACAAAGCAAATAACTGAAATGCGTAGATAGTTGTTGGGCAAAAAAAACTCTGAATGTTGCTGAAGTAAAGACAGAAATCACCTTTCCTATACATCTGTAATCCAGTGAAGCAGGACAGGTGCTAGTAATAAAACTTGTAGAGATAGGCAGCAGTTGGGTTTACTGCACTAATTAAAAATTGAATTAATATTACATGAGAATTGTATTGTAAATATTGCTACTTAAATGACTGCTTCACATGATCACCATAAGTACAAAGCCCAAATATAAAAACAAAGAAATGAATGTCATTAGTCTCAATTTCCTTTTATTGGAAAATGTTAAGTAACAGAAATAAAAGTCATACACTTGAAAAATGTGAGTTTTCATTCTGTTGGTGACCCCTATGCTCTTTGTCTTCACCAGTATCACAGACATGCAAAAGTTGTGTTATACACTGTAAGACCAAAATAGGAAGTTTGTTGGAAGAAAAGCTGCTCATGAAAGCCATGCTAGTCTCTTCAGAGCCTACCTCTGTTTCCTTTTAAGTGAGCAGGAGATTTTCACTAACAATTCTGGATTTTGGGTCAGGCAGGCCTCTTATCATTCCTGAACAACTCATCAAGCAAATACATCAAATATACAGACCAAAACCATACCATAATCATTATCCATACCTTAACTAAAAGACAGAAGACACTGAAATGTGTTATTTAAAATTGAATACACCTAAAACACACAAGAAAAGAAAGAGACAAATTGGGAGCTCCTTCCCATTTCTGCGTACATGAAAAAGTCATCACCACCACCACTGGAGTTAAAAAATCTATAACCCCTGATTTTCATGAATAATTTCATGTTTGCTTATGTCCCTAAGCCATCACAGTTATCCTACAACCCTAATAGTGTCTGAAATGTATCTCATACCTTTCTGTTACAAAAAGTATCAAAAGCAAGCAAATAAATCGAAAGCAACTTGTGATAACAAACTCCTTACAGTTCTCAATTTGAGAAAGAGTTTTATCATCCGTGAGTTGCTGTAGTCTGGAGAGAAAATAAAAAACAAAACCAAAAAAAACCAAATCAAATCAAAACCAACCAAACAAAAAGCCCTAACCAACCAACTGTTAAAAGGCAATAAAATTTATTATTGATTAATGTGCACAGTGTAAATGGCAAAAAAAAAAATCTTCTTAACTGTAGGTCCATATTTTAAATTTAATTTAACATAATTTACTATTTTACATGTGTCCTGGAGAAAAGACAAGACTCAAGACAGCCATTACAGTATCTAGGGCTCACATGTACAAGTCATGCTCTGCAGTTGATGCTAATGCAGATTCATTAGACACAAATAATTTCACAAGAGGTACAATCTGATGGGTTTTAAATGAAAGGACTACATCAGATCAGTCCTTTTTAAAAAGAGTTTCACCTTTAACTTCCTTATATTACTGTGGAACTATATGAAATACATTCCTATATGTACAAATCCCGTTAGCTCCAGAATACAATGACTTATTAAAAATTATTATCATCAATATCTCATTAAGGAGATGGAGTTTGTTTTTTCTTTGTTGCAAACTTATATTCCAACTGGAAACTACAAATGCTTCTGTTTTTAAAATAACAGTGCAAGTCTCTGCCTTTATTAATAGGGCGCAATTATTCAGATAAAAGCTATGTACGTTTAGCCTGCCACACTCTGTGTGATTTTCTCACAGCTGATTTCATTCTGTAAAGGAAATAAAAAATATAAGAATCAGAAAGAATTGAAAGGAAACTGATTTAGTCCATTCTCTTGCCCAAAGACAAGATCTAAACTGTTCACAGCACCTGTCTTTAAATCTTCAGTGATAAAAGATACTACAACTTGTTCAGGCCATCTACTTCAGTATTTAATTATCAAATTGTGAAAATACTGGCTTTGTTTTTCTTTTTTTTTTTCCCTCCTCTAATACTTAACATAAATCTTTCTTCCTGCAAACTGAGCTCTGATTTTTTGTCTCACAACAAACGCTGGTGTTTGCTTTCTCATTTTCAGATATGATTTACGTATTTGAACACAAGCCATCCTACCTTTGGTTGTACAGCCAGAATTAATTTTATGTTATTTTGTTCATTTATATTTTTGTAAAGTTCATTTTGTTCAGGTTGCTAGGCATATCATGTTTTCCAGCAGCTTGTTCTTACTGTACCATGTTTTGCAGCATGTTTTTCTCAGCTGATTCTCAAGTTGTCCAAAATTCTAATGAAATGCCATCATGAAAATTGAGAAAAAACCCCATGCCAGTTAAATCTTTTTCAGTTTCAAACACAGTGAACATACTACTTCATTTATCTTACTGAAGATACTTTTATTTAAACATCTAAACATTGTGCTTGATTACTGATTGCAGTATGACAGTTCAGATGGATATTCAGGATAGCTACTAATACTCTATCACCCTTCTTTCCAAATCTGTCATTTGTTTTTCTATGTTTTTTGTTTTATTACTCCAAATTTCTTCACATTGAAATATTTCTGCATTTAATGTTGCAAATATTTTTTCTAAGGATCTGCGGGCATTCTGAGATCTTTATTCCATTATGATCCTGTATTATGGGATTTTTTACTAATAGCACTTTCATTTTCATCCTAGAAATTATCAGTTGTGTAATTTCATTACCACAATAATCAGTATTGCTTTTCATCTTCAAATTCTCCCAGAATTCTATACTGACAATTTTGACGTCAGACATGTTTCACCATGTTTTTCAAATTCTTGAGGTCGAAATAACAAAAGTCGTCAACACATTCCAAGACCTTGTTAATATTTTGCATCTTGCTATACTTCTACCAAAGTTCAGCCTAGTCTCAAATTATTTCATCTACCTCATCACCTTTGCCTGATGTTTCATCCTGACTGACACAAAAGCACCTTTGTGGTTTTACCCTTTTATTACTGCTATGGACTTTACAGATTCAGCCACTCAGAGCAAGTTTGTTTGCCTCAATATACAGAATAACTCCTCTTCTTTCACTATCATTCCTAATAACATTCCATATTCTATCTTCATATATGAATCATAAGACTTAACTACTGATAGGCCAAACAGATGATTTTTATCTGCCTAATTTGTTTTTGTTCTCACTTCACAAATGGGTATATTACTAACTGGGTTTCCCAACAGTGCAGTATGACAGCACAGTTTTTAAATCTGGTGAGTGCATGGCATTAAAACAAATCACCCACATTAATAAATAATAATATTAAGGGTAATAGAACTTTTCTAAAAATAGCAATATTTAGAATAGTGTCTGATGCAAATTTTAGATGTAAAATTTTTCAGCAGCTCAATAATGCTGAGAAGTTGTCCAGCGGTGCTAGTATTATTATTATTACACTATCATCAAATACTTATCCCATTGTCAAAGTGTATTTATATTCTTATGTTGTTATTGTCTTTGGAATAAATATTTTAATTGTTTTATATACCTGTACTTCTAAATTATACAAGAAAAAAAATTAATGGACTGTCTTGTACAATTATAAAGGTTTACTTACATTTTCATTAAATTTTCCTTAAGATCATTTGCAACTGAGAAAGAAAACCTTTGAAATCCATTGTTCTTTTAAGAGGATTCATTTAATTTCTGTCTTAGTAAGGCATTTAAATAATATAATTTAAAATATGTATTTTCTAGAAAGTGCACCTTAATTGAATATTATTTTTATGTGTTGTGTAATTTATTGTATTTATTTACTGTCTTATCATTTATTATATTTATATTTATTATATTTATATTTTATTAAATGTTCAATGAATCATTTGTGAACATTTTAGGAGACAAATAACATGATTTTGCAATAATAGCACAGTACATCTGTTATGTCTGACGCAACAGCTACTCAGAATCAGAATAACAAAACTTAGAAAACTATGAGCAAAAATTTTCTCTGAAAACCAGCATTTCAAGCCACAAAATTCCCTAGCAGGATACATACTTAGGTAGTGAAATAGAAAGTAAAGCAGTGTGTCATTATTTTTAGGCTCTTTCATTGATCAGATAGAGAGAAATCTCACTGTCTGTAGTAGCTACTAAGATGGACAGCTTTCAAATAAGCTTTTTCCTGAATGAAAGACATAAGGCATTGTTCTTCCGTACTCTGAGGGCTGTTCACTCCTGCAGACATGCAGTGTGCAAATTAAACTCTTTTACTCTAGCTGAGGCTGTACTTTGCCCACTGAGTGACTTATCTTTGCAAGAGAGAAAGCAGTATTTGCACCATTAACCTTCCCCAAGATTTTGCAGGGGGAAGTTTTCCTCATCATTTCTCTATGATTACATAAGAATCTAGGCATGCAAATCAGCCTAGATGGAAATACATCTGGGTGTGTCCTGGCCATGGACCTCGTGTTTGCAATTTTATCCATTTAGGACACAGCACAGGCCCTAAATGATGCTTTAAGACAACTGCAAACTGTTTTCACCCTTTTCTGTGAAACTTTCTATTATCAGAATGAATCTGTTCTAAATTGTATTAGCAGAAACTGATGCAATTTAGAACTTCATGTGAATCCTAAAATAGTTTGTTTGGAAGAGTTTGTACCTTTGAAAAAATCTTATAGTGAACAGTAAAGTAAGTAACTGCAGGTGCACTAGAACAATCTGTAGAAATAAGATTATGAAGATTAAGATTATTAAGATAATGTATAGATTTGTTCTCCAAAATCAAAATAATGACTTGTTAAATGTATTTACTTGTTTTTTGTTTTTATTCTTTAATACCTGTATGTGGGCCTTACATTAAATGGAGGTCAGACCCCCATGTCAGTTCAAAAACTAGTAGGATAACAAAACACTCTCCATTTTTATTGAGGGAAGAGGTGAAAAAATAAAGAACAAACAGCATAAGAAGATAAGCATTAAACTCAGCTGTTCAGTTGTTCTACTTTTCCATTAGCCTGGCCTCTGTACCTGGTAAGGTAATGGAACAGGTCATCATGCAGCATTTACAGGATGGCCAGGGTGTCTGACCCAGCCATCGTGGATTGAGGAGGGGCAGGTCATGTTTGATCAGCCTGATCTCCTTTTAAGACCAAGTGACCCATCTAGTGGATGCAGGAAAGGCTGTAGATGTTGTACCTGGACTTCAGCAAGGCCCTTGACATTGTCTCCCTGAGCACACTCCTGGAAAAGCTGCAGCCCATGGCTTGGACAGGAGCACTCTGTGCTGGGTTAGGAACTGGCAGGCCTAGAGAGTGAACGGTGCTGCATCCAGCTGGGATCAGTCACCAGTGCTGTCCCTCAGGGGTTTGTGCTGGGGCCAGTCCTGTTCAGGATTTTTACTGATGACATGGATGAGGGTGTTGAGTCTTTCATCAGTAAATTTGCAGATGACACTAAGCTGGGAACATGTGTTGATCTGTTGGAAGGTAGGAGGGCTCTGCAGAGAGACCTGGACTGGTTGGATGGATGGGCAGAGTCCAATAGGATGAAGTTTAACAAGTCCAAGTCCTGCATTTTGGCCACAATAACCCTTGCAATGTTACAGGCTGGGGATGGTGTGTCTGGACAGTGCCCAGGCAGAAATGGACCTGGGGGTGGTAGTCCAGCTGACTGAACATGAGCCAGCAGAGTGCCTTGGTGGCCAATGGCATCCTGGCCTGTATCAGGAATGGTGTGGCCAGCAGGAGCAGGGAGGTCATTCTTCCCTGTACTCAGCACTGGTGAGGGCACACCTTGAGTTCTGTGTCCAGTTCTGTCCCCTCAGTTTAGGAAGGACCTTGAGACACTTGAGCGTGTCCAGAGGAGTCAACAAGGCTGGTGAGGGGCTTGGAACACAAACCCTGTGAGCAATGACTGAGGGAGCTGGGGGTGTTTAGCCTGGAGAAAAGGAGACTCAGGGATGACCTTATCACTCTACACAACTCCCTGAAAGGTGGCTGTGGTCAGGTGGGGTTGGTCTCTTTCTCCAGGGTGCACTGACAGAACCAGAGGATGCAGTCTTAAGCTGCACCAAAGGAAATAGGGGTTGGATATTAAGAGAAAGTTTTTTACAGAAAGAGTGATCAAGTACTGGAATTTCTTGGGGAGATGGTGGAGTCACCATCCCTGGATATGTTTAAAAAAAGACTGGATGTGGCACGCAGTGCCATGGTCTAGTTGAGGTATTAGGGCATGGGTTGGACTTGATGATCTTGATCAAACCTAATAATTCTGTGATTACTTTGCATTCAGTCCTTCTTCCCTTGGCTGTTTATTTAAACTGTAAGCTATTTAGGGAGAGGGAGCTGTTTTTTGACTCATTGTCAAGACAGATTTCTGTCATTCTGTACTAACAAGAAAGTATTCTAAGCAACAACATATACATTGTTTTCCCTACAAACACAATAGACTCTTTTAACAATCAAGAATAGGGCTTAGAAAACAGACTCTACACCTCAGAGTAGAAAACTGAAAATAAACTGAGATTAAATAAATTAATAAATCAGATTGGTGTAGTTAAAGCAGAGAAGTTGGCAATGCCAGCAGCAGCAAAAAGTGTTAAAAAGACAGAAGGGAAGCTTCTATTAAAGCACTGGAAGGCTTTGAAAACGAGACAGGAATGAACCATTCTAGGGTGAATATTGCTCTCTGTCAACAGAGCTGAAGGTTTCTAACAAGAAAATTCACATTATATAGCTTCCATGTAGTTGAAATTGCCCAAGCTAAAACACCATTGGGAAGAAAATTCCAGCCTTTGCACTGACACTGTTTGACACATAACAGTGACTGGGTCTGAGAAAAGATGTTTCCCTTTTTCAGTGGCTTGTTTAGCAATATCACAATGACACTACAACACAGTTATTTTACAGATAGCTCTATCTTTGTTCTAATATATTTCTTTTTTTTAAATGAAAAAATTTAGTTTGTCAAGGCTAACCAAAAATACTAGTAAATACTACTTTGTTTTCAAAATGGAAATAAATAATATGTGTTTATCACTGAAGACACAATACAATCAGTAGATTATCAGATACTCTTAATTGATTAAGAAAATTATATGTGTGCAGTTGCATGTACTGAGTCTACTTAAGAGGGAAACATGGTAGACAGGTTTACTCATTCGTCCAAATAGTTAGATGTAAAACAGAATAGACACTAAATGAGGGGAATTTATTCATTGTTGTATTTATGGAATTTGTAAGAATCATTAAAAATTACAATGCACTTTTGCCTGTCTTAAAGATGGGGACTCAAATCACATTGCAGAAGAGCATAAACTAGATTTTAGTCTTGAGTAACTTCTTCTATTTATTATAATTTCTATTTATTATAATACATAATAACAATTCTACATATCACAATTATTAGCAAATTAGATTCTAAATGCCTTTGACTGTCTTGCTCCTCAGTGCATTTCTGTATAAGTTTTGAATAAAGTCATTGCTTTTGTCATTTTACTTGAATTTATATTACCTGCCTATTTCAAAATAAAATTCTAAATAATTTTTCTTTTTCTCACCTGTAAAACTCCCACACTTCATGTATCACAAGTAAATTACAATGAAAATTGTCATTATAAAATTTTTCCCAGTATACCTGGAACCACAGCCTAGAAAGCCTGATGTTCACTGCAGGCAAATTGGTAAAAATGATACAGAAATATGCAAATAATGGACATATGGACAAATACTAGTAAAAAGAGAAGCATGAACTTGGCTTTCTAGAGTAATTATTTATAAATCTCTTGGACCACTCTAGATCAGCTCATAATTTTTCTATTACATGTAATCTTTGTGGATCCAACTCTTAATACATAGAATGCTCTGCAATATTTTTTAGATTTCAGTAAATACATTTTCAAATGTCAGTAAACTCCTGGCAAAAACAAATTTGGCAGAAGGTGACAAACATAATTAAAAGATGTAAAAACCACTTAGTTTCTCAACACTAACAACTTTCTATACTCACTACTTTTGTGATGCTGTCACTTTACTATTTCAACCTGCATGCTCTACAGTTTATGCTCCTTTTTTTCCCCTTTGCTAACTCTGTCTGTTTCATATTTTGGAAATCTGATGTTTAAGACTGTGGTCCCAAAAATCCTTTACTTGAGAAACAAAACACTGAAGCATTAATTTTTTCTGGTTTTCAAGGGTGTGTTCAGATGTCTTTTGAATCATCCTTTCTCAAATGCAACACTACAGTAAGTAATAAAAATAAAGACATAAATTGATTGAGAAGCAGAAATTATTGTAAGAAGTATAGAGCATTAGAAAAAATGTGTTAAAATATATATATTCTCAGAGTAAAACATGGACTTGATAATTTTGTGATAGCTTGTATCCAAGCACTTATATCACTCAAGCTGAGAGGAAAAATTACATTATATGTTGAAATTCCAGCAAATAACTGCCAAAACCTTAATGAAATATCTCTAAGTTATTTTTGTGCTATTGGTTCATTTTTCATCTACTACTACAACTCTATCTGTGTTTCTAACAGTGGAAGCTACAGTACGGGGAGGACATACCACGAGTATGTCATCTGATCTTACTCAGGGTAATAGTAGTAGAGAAGATAGATCACAGATTTCTCAAGAAAAAGAATTTTTACTACCAGTAAAGATGGGATAATTATCAATGCTGTGAAAAGAACATTTGAATAGTAAGACAGGATGAGTAACAACCTCAAGGTGTCTTCTGTCAAGAAAGCCAGAAGGAAAGTCTGAACTGATAAGGTTCAGCCATGGTGTTTTGGCATCAAATATTAATAATCATACAAGGAAAATATTATACGGGAAAAGTTCTTATTTCTTAAAATGTCTTACTTTCTGCCTATTTCTAATAGCAACAACTTGTACCAGGGTGTTTTCACAACTTAGTATTTCAGAAATTAAAACTCGATGCTTACAAGGAAAATTGCAAAGGTCAATTTAAATTTTTCAGTGTAGGGAGTGAAGTTACTCTTTTATTTGCTAAACTACTCAAAGCAATTTTTTAGGCTCTCAATAATGATTAACAAACAAAGGATTTCCAAATTAACTTTATTATTCAATGCTGCTATTTTCCATTTGCAATACTTTCGTGGTTGAAGACAGATAACCCACATATTTTTAGAAGAATCAGGCCTGGAGATATCAAGCAGAGAATCAGAGAAAGAAGCATGGAAACCACTGCAGAGCAAAAACTGTGGAGGAATTCCTTTGCAATTGCAATTGCACTTATAAAATTGTTCATCTGATGAGAATTTTTACCTGTTTATTTAAAAAACCTTAATGTTTCATGGGCGAGAAAGAATTGTGAGACTTTTGCTATCAGTTATGTTTCATATGCACCATTATTTTCCCACAGGCCATACCATCCAGTTGCCTAAAGTTTATGTAATATATTTTGTGATACAACTACCTATCTGTGTTTGCAAATATATTCACAGCTTCAACATTTTCTGCTGTCTTTACAAATGAAAAACAGTTCCACAGATGTCCCTCTGATATAACTAAGATCTTCCACAGAATCATTCCTGATGTATGGATTCACGGACTGCCATGTGCTGAATTAAACCATTCTTTTTGAGTTAGAATGCCTAATTTCTGAAACAGATATTTCTCCAGTGTCCTAATAAATTTTGCACATTCATTGAGTGACTTGAATACTTCGTCTCTTTGTAAAGTTCAACCTTTTTAAAACATTACCAGAGTTTTTTGTTTTTACAAAACAAGGAAGAAGATTGTTTGAAAGTACTTTCACGAGACTATTTACGAGTGGGAACGTGAACCCATAGGAGGTGAACCTGCTGCTCTAGGAACAGGGAAGCCAGAGCTGCTCCTGTATCACCATCTAGTGGGGAAGAGTCCTGCTGCTCATAACACAGCCGAGCTCCACAAGCGCGAGAGCAGGTTCCTGACTGAACTTCAGCTGATGGATTGCACACTACCTGCTTCATCTAAATCTTTATGCCCAGAGATCAACTAACTTCCAGATAGGAGGCTTGAATTTATGTCAGAGTATCTCAAAATAACAACCTAAGAGCTCTGGATAGCTTTCCTTTTTTAACCTTTTGCCTTCTAGGACCAAAACATTCAGCGTATTTTTTTGAATGTCATAAATACCATGTTTGGAGCTGAAAAACTAGAAACTGTTCCCTAATTGTCATTTGGTGTAAAGATTCATCACAAACAATTGGTTTCTTGCAAATTAATGAGCCACCAAATTGACATGATTATTTTAGGGAATTAAAACAACTGGGCACAATTTGCTCAATTCCTGAAACAAGGACAAGAAGTCTCTACTGGAAAAATCATGTATATGGGGTAAGCATTCAAAGAACAGAGAAAGATTTCTAACCCTTATCCTTTCTTGTAACAATAAAGCAGTAAGTGTAATGCAGTAGTATGGTAAATAGTAAGGGAAAAATTTGATTCCAAAACAAATTTTATATCCAGTAGGGATAATATTTAAAAGTTATATTGATATTTTCAGTGACATTAGAGGGACATGGTAACTGTTCTCAAAATTTTACTAGGGCTGAGGAATCATAGTGTATGTACTTCCATAAGATTTCAGCTATTTAAGAGTGTCATTTTTATCTTCACACAGGAATGTAGCATTTAGGTTTTTTTCTGACCCAACTGTGTATTTTCATACCTAAATACATTCACAGAATCACAGGAGCAGTGAGGTTGAAAGGGCTCACAGAGGGTCATCTAGTCCAACATCCCTGCTCAGGAAGGACACACAGCACAGGATTGTGTCCAGGCTTGGTGAGGGAGACTCCGCAGGTGAGGGAGACTCCAAAACCTCTCTGGCAACCTGTTCCAGGGCTTGGCCACTGCACAGAAAAAAAGTTCTTCATAGTCAAATGGGACCTCCTGGGCACCATCACACACAAAGACCTCAAAACAAACAAACAACAAAACCCAAACCCCGAAGAATTGTAGCCATCTTGCAAGATGTAGTGTTAGAGTAAAAAGCAGATTTCTATCTAGAGAAGGGTCAGGAGGTCAACAGAATCAAAATACCACTTCCAAAGTTTCCAGTGCTCATAACACTTTCTTATATGAAAAGGAAGGCTCTGCATTGGAAGAATGGCAAACAAAATTCACTAGGTGAGTACATTATCCTACAATACCCTTTTTTTAAAGCACTAATCCAACTCTAAGCAAAAACAGACATTACTCATTTGCAATGTCTTAAACAAAATCTTGCATTTTGTTGTTGTTATTTTGCAAAATGAGTTTTCCTTTTCCTTTCACTTTTGAAGACCATGTTTACAGTTGTGCACCATGTGTGCTTTCTAGATTAGATAGCCAGGCCTCATGTTGAAATGTAAACTGAAAGTGCAAAACATTTTTCAGACAGGAAGTTATGCAGCTGCAATAAATTTAAATATTCTAATGTCTAGCATGGAAAAAGAAAATATTATATTACTCTATATAGTTATATATATATATATATCAGCACATAGTTATAGTTGTGTAGTTATATATATATATATATACCAGCACAAGTAACTTACCTTACTTGGCCTTAAGCAGACAAGGAACTCAAATTTGTAGATCCATTCAAATCACTTGGGAGGCTTCTAGAAAAAGCTCTCCTGCACTCATGCAACTTGCAGAAGTTTGTCTGCTAGAAGTCTTTCCATATGTTCCTTGCTATCAATGCAGGCCTAATAATTTATAACTTGGATTAACTTTAATAAGTTGGAGAAAAATTACTGATTTCCTCCTACTGATTTTCTTTAAGATATATTCCTTCCCTTCTTGAAAAATGTAAATGGCTCTTGCTATACGGTTCATTATGGTTTAGGCTATTATCCTGTAAGAATCAGAGAATAAAAGAGAAAGGAAAGAATAAGCATGGTTCTGAGAAAGAATATTGACCTCGAAAACTTGTCAAAGATTGAAAGTACTGAAAGGAAAACATTAATTACAGGCATTAACATCAGTGTAAACACTACAGGGATCCAGTTCTGTGGCCCTAGGAAATAACGTGAGGAAGGGAAATGGAGTTTCTAGTTTTTAATATAGCAATAGTCTGAAGAGACTAAGAGTTGAGAGGAAGATGATAGGGGATTTTACACACTTTTATTTTGTTTAACAAAAACTTTTTGAGAGATTGAATTGCCACTTGAAGTTAAGGAGAAGGAAGAACAGAGAAATAAGTAATAGTAATAAAAAGACAGAACCTGGAAATTTCAGTTAAATTACTCTTTGCATTATACAATTTTAAAAAGCAAGTATAAAATATTAAATTTTCTTTAATCTCTCAGCAACTACAGTTGGAAAAGATTGTATGTCAAAACTGCATACCATCTCACCTTAGACATTTAAGTGCTTAAACTGGGAAAGGCAGGTTGGGATCCCAGTTCTCAGGGTCAGGATACCTCCATTTCTCCAGTTATTGCTGAAGAGTTTCTGAGAGGTGACTGGTAGGAAAGATATGTGCTAAGATATTGTCTTTACAAACAAGTCTATGGGTGAAGGAATGGGTGTTGACATCTTTCAAATGGGTCTTAATATCTCTCCCGGCTTCAAGCCGCAGGCTTGTTGCAGAGCCCAGAGAGCTTGGCTCCTGAAGGCAAGGGCCTGCACAGGCCTCAGCCTCTGAACTTCGGGGGAAAATGACAGATGCAAGGGGGAATATGGGGTAGGCCATTTGGGAAGGCTGTACCTTCCCAGTACTTCAACCAGGGGAAAGAAAGAGGACAACATGCGGCCAGGGGTTTAGGATAAAAGGAGGCTGCATCCCCTAAAAATCATGAGAGAGAAAATCGCACGGGCACGTGCCCCAGCGGACTCTCTCCCACTATGCGAGTAAAGTTGCAGGGTTCCTCTGTCTTTTTTATGGACACTGGCTTTCACAGCGTGATTTCCCGCACATGCCTGAGCCCACCTGAGGAGAGCAGGACAATGCTCCATCTGCAGGCATTCGGACACTGCTTCCCTGGGGGACAGGTAGGCGCTGCATATACAGCAAAATTCTCCACTGGGAATCACAAAAACAAACCAGCAAAACAAACAAACAAACAAACAAACAAACAAACAAACAAACAAAAATGGTAACAACCTGCCCCCTTCAGTTTACTCAATCACTATTTAAACATTGTCACACTTTTCCACAACACTGTGAAGAAGACATGTTGGATGACTTTATCAGATGGTATTTAAGGTGGTTTTTCGGGTGGGTGGCCACTGCCCCCCCTTGACGCCGCCTGTATGAGATGTGTTCACTACCCTGACTGCCCGCGGTGCTCCAGCGCCGCAGCCCCAGAGGCAGGATCCCACCCCGCCTGCCGCCAGGCACATTCTTTGGGATCGGCAGGAAACGGGTTAAACGCGAAGCCTCGGCGCCTGGAACTCGGCGGACTGTTCCATTACCTCGAGAGGGAGAACCCACTTACACATTGCTAATTATTCCCTATCAGATAATGCTAAGACTCGGAAAGAAAAGCTATAAGTAGTTGTTTTAAACCATGAGAAGCGGGTCTGTGAGTTAAAACAGGTAAACGTGAGGTAAAATCCTGAGTGCACTTCTGACTTTTTCTCCTGCGTGGGCAAGTTGCGCTCAGCCCGGTCTGAGGGAGGAGGCGAGGCGGCACCCCGGTAGCGTGTTTGGGGTTCGCAGGGTGCTGTAGGAGTTTTAGATACACTTTAATTTCTCCTTTTTAGCATCGCTAGAGTTTTCCTCTTCACTGGCTGCTTGTAACAGGCCTTGTTTGCCTAAGCGGGACTGGGAGGAGAGGAGGAAGGGCGGGCAGGGAAGCGGTGACGACTGGAGGGTTCTGAGGTGACAAAGGCGCGGGAAGCGGCCGGGGCAGCCCAGGGTGCTGCTCGGTCGGGGGGCCAGTGGATTTCTTCAGTTCAGATAATGATAGAATCGGTTGCCTTCGCTGGCCGAGCCCAGCGGAAGAGGTGTGACAAACAGGTTTGGGAGTCCTGATCATAAACGCGAGTAACTTGGCCGGATTTCACAGGCGGCGTTGGAAAGCCGGGGCTGAAATCCGCCCCAGGCGGTTCAGGAACAGGCGGCAGGCGTCCTCGGACATCTGCTCACACCAGTGTTTTGGAGTGATTTACAGACATTGTCTGTATTCGTTAGGATCGATTTACTATGTCACTATAGAGAAAAAAAGAAAAAAAATAGTGTCGCTTTTTTTTTTTTGCTGTTAATGGTAAGAATTAAGAAAGTAAGGAACTGGGTTCTTAGATCTGCGCCTTAACAGTAGGAAACTGGGGGTGCTTCAAGTCCTATAAAGGAGCTGGTTTAAAAGCAGCTATTAGTGATAGAGAGCTTTCCACCATACTAAAAATATTTCTGTGGAATCATAAGCATGGGCAGTGCTTCCCAGGCAACTATAAAATGCCAATCCCACTTCCTTTGAGAAACTCTGAAACTTAAAAGTAGATCAAAGCCACAGAGTATTAACAAATTTAGAGCTTACAATGAGGGAATAGGAGGGGCATTGTCTTTGAGAAGCCAAATTATTTTTTGTAGCGTATTTTGTTCTGTATTACTTATAAGAAGATTTCTTGTCTGCCTAATTATTCTACAGTACCAGCTGGGCAGTATTGTTTCAATAATACTGTGGTAACAGTATAGATTGAGAACCCAAGTATTTCAGAGAAATGTATGAGATCGAACTACATTATAACCTAGGTCCCTCTGGAGTGCAACAGTGAAACAGCACCAGGAAGTGTGCTTTAATCATTATTCCTGCACTGTTTTTAGTTGGGGTTTTTTTTGTTGGTGTTTGTTTGTTTGTTTGTTTGTTTGTTTGTTTGTGTTTTTGTTCTGTTTTTGTTTTGGTTTTTTGTTTGTTTTGTTTTGTTTTGTTTTGTTTTTTGTTTCTTTTTTGGGTTTTTTTTACTGAATAAGGAACTCAGTACACTAGACTAGTAATCCAGAACCTTTCCTGCGCTCTATTACAAAAAAAAGTCTCTAATTAAAAACTTGCTGTATATTTTTGCAATCAAAGGAAAGTGTATATGCTGGAGAAAACCTATTGGGTTAATAGTACTGTAAATTTTTGCTTGGCACATAGAGAGTTCTAAGAGCTTATCCTTTAAATTTCTGCAGACAGACCCTCCCCATATTCCTAGAGGCAATAATTAAATTTTATTCTACAGCTACCTAAACATGTAGTTGTATTCCTATAGCAAGGTTATTACAGCTCTATAACTTCCCTGAAATTACATGTGAAATTTTCTATTTCAGGCATTTTGACAGCAGTAAATAGCATTTTGAATGAAATTTTTGGGAACTGGACAGATTATATCTATTACATGTGAAGAACAACAGCCATAAAGAAGTTTCATATAGACATCTCTGAACTGCTTTTAGAAGAGGGTAAAGCTGGTAGAGGCCTGGTAAGAAAATCTTCATTTAAATATACACAATTTTACTGTTGGGAGGGAAGATTATTAAAGGAGTGAGAAGGAGGAAGAAGGTGTAACTGCTAAAGTTAACCAGTTTGGTAGATCTTGTAACAGCTGTTACACAGTTTCATACTAACTTCATAACACCATGAAGGTCACAGGAATGATGAGCAACACAATGTCCATCTTAATGAAAAAAGCCTCATAGCCAGGCTACCAGACATGTATATGAGACTCCTTCCCCTGTAGGCCATGTTATATTTTTGAGTTAATTATCAACAGTATAACAATACCAAGGATTTTCCTCACTTTTCAAGTTCTAGATCGTATTTATGAAAAGAGTGAAAAATAAGGGTACAATAAGGATATCATGACTAACTGTAAAATAAAATACACTTCCCATTCAGAATTCAGTTGGACTAGAAAAAACTGCATTTACCTTTAAAAATCTAGTTTTTAAAACCAAAACAAACTTCCTAAATATCTATCACTAATTTTTAGATGATCAATTTTTCATGAAATTTAATTCTTAAGGAAAGCTCGGATATTGGTAACCACTCTACTTGGCATGCCCCTAGGCTGGACTAAACTTCAATACTTCTGAACATTTTGAGGCAACATTGAATTTAGCAGTATGCAAAGTTATTCACAGACAATCACAAATACAGCAAAACATCTACAGTTTTAAATTTATTAAAAAAATAAATTGCACTCACAATTCAGACAATTCACCCACATTTAGACAATAGTCTAAATGAAATTTGGTGTGAAAAAAAATTTTAAAAAGGAAAGATCATTTTCATGTCTGCACATATAAAGCAGTTTTTGTGACAGTTTTTCATGTAAGTACTTTTTGTGCTATGCTATAATTTAAACAGAAATTTATAGCATGGTTTACACAAATAATCTCTTTGCCAGCAGATTATCCCTTATTTAACTGAATTTTTTATCCAAACATAATTCAATCACAAATTCCTTTTCTACAGTATTAAAAGTGCATACCCACCAAAGTCAGTTTATCATTCACTTTCTACTCTTATAGTGCACTCTTCTTTTGCCTCTCTGGGAATTTGGCTATTCTGTAAACATGATTTTTAAGAAAAAAATAAACCCATTAAGATAATTTTTTGTAAAGACATCCTCTTTTTAAGCCAGTGAGTCTTTAAGTGGAGCAGATACCAATTCATATCATGGACTATTTTGCCAATGAAGAAAAATCAAACTAGGAAAATAAAAAAAGTAAGGGCTTTTGTATGCTATCTCTAAACTTTGGGAGCAAGTAAGAAGGAAGCAATCCAAAATGTTAGGGAAAACACAGCCTAATGGCAGAGAAAAGATAAACATTGCCCAAGGAAATGCAGGAGGAAAAATGCACTTTAACCAGAGAAGAGTAATCACTAGGGTAGCCTGGAATAAACAAAAGGCTTTCTTAAGTCTGGAAATAAGGGCAAACAGCAGTGGAAGGTATGAAAGTAATGAGTAAGTTGAGGAAAAAGTCTAGTGAATGAAAGTCTATGGAGTATTTTGTGGTGCATATGCACACATTTTTCTGACAGGGAATTGCATATTTTGAATGTTGCCAGGTTATTGTAGTTTATGGATCTATTTAGAATGCAACTGTCTTTAAAACTGGCAATGTATTCTTACTTAATTTGACTTGGTTAGTTCAGTGTCGGTGGTCAGAGAAAATAGATGGCATCAGATGTTTTGATGCACTCTATTTATAAAGATTGTGTGTACATTCTTTTCCTCTGAAACTATGTGAATGTTTCACTCAAAGTCTCAGCTTCTTTTTGGTTGATAATCATCTTGAATCTCTCTTGCTTTGCTTTTCTTACAGCTGCTTTCCCAGTGATTGCTCAGGCCTGTATGGGTTTCTGCATCTTCTCTGCATCTGTTTCTATGCCATTTTACATCTTTTTTTTCTCACACATGCCTATCCTCAAATATCCAACAAAACATGTGCCAAACATATCTGTCTTTGTTTTTGGTGGTAACATGCAGCCATGTTCTTGTGAAAACTGGTTCTTTTTTTCCAGAAAGTTAAAACTACTTCTTATAGTGATGTTGAAGAGCACTGCCTATGACAATTAGCTGTAATATGTTTTATCTAACAGCAGTTTTAAGGATAATAAATTAATAAGACCATGTTAATAAATTGAATCCAGCATGGAAAACATGGTAGCAATAGCACAGGTATACAGATCACAGCCTCTTCAGGAGAGTCACTGTATCATTTTTCCTATGAGTACTTGCACTGGAAGGAAATCAACAGTAGAATAAGTTAGCAAACCTACAAAATGTACCATAATAATTCAGAACTACAAATCAACAATGCTGTGCACACTAGTGGTCTTTCATTATCATCATGATTTTAAAACTATTTCCACTTACCTATAAGCTTTAAGGAAACTGCTTATGCTTAGTGTGTTTTTTTCCAAATGTATACCTCTGAGGCAAAAATTTTCTATGGTGTGCTTCTTCTATAAGAAGAATTACATTTAAGAAACCTGAGGAAGCTGAGCATGTATTTTAAAATAGTGGGAGGATAAATATAGAAATGTGAACATCAAAACCTGGAATTTAAGTACATCACGATCCAGAAAAGGACGTTTTTCATAAATAGATCATTTTGATGTGATTTTAAAGCTGAATCATCTAGCCAGAGACATATATTTATATTCAATTTGAGCTCCAGGTCAACAGCTTAGTTTTCTGGACCAATTATTGTCTCTGTCAAAAGTTTAAACAAAAAGTTTGAAAAGGTTCTGCACTTCAGACTGCACAGTTTTGCATGTCTGTGAGAAATTAAATTAGTGACAAATTTATACTGTTTTCTGGTTCACTAATAGAGCACCACACATTTTCTAAAGTCCTAACAAAGTAGATGCACTGCTATTTGTCTCTGTGGCCATGCTGAGAAGCAAATTTCCAGCACGTATCCACCTACATTAAAAAAAAAAGAAAAAAAAAGGAAAAAGAAAATAAAAGTTATAAATTGAGCATTCAGCATTAAGAAAATAACAGATGATGTTTTAGTTTCTATTCTTATCTTAAAAATCAATAAATTACACTTCAGAAGTAGTTTTCATTACAAATTGATGTTGATAGCCATAACTCAAAGAAGTGCAAAAGTTATTTGTTCTTATATCATTTTATTGCACTATGTTTTCTCTTCCCCATCTCATTGTAACATCCTTTCATGAAGGCCACAGGATGTCTAAACCAAGAAGAGCATCTGCTACAGGTTAGAAGTCTGGTTTAGACACTCTGTAGGACTTTTTAAAATGTCTTCATACGAACAAATATCTAAATTGATAGTCAAACTTTAATCAATTTTCTTTTATCAAGTTTCTGGATAAATATAAGGCCATTAATTGCTTGAATAAAGAAATATTTAGAATTGTGAATGTGATTTATCCCTAGATGGGGAACCACAGATTGCTTTAGGTGTGTCTATAAATTGCAACATAAATGGAACATGCATGGACATTGTAAATAATCTAAAAATTGCATGTTAAAATGTTTGAACAGACCTTGGCACAGGCTCAAAGCATGCCAGCTTGCACTTTCCCAAACAATTTCTGTGCAGAGTTTAAGCATTAGTGTTAGTAATGAACTATTCCCAATGGGCAAAACATGCGACTGTCCTGCTTAGAAGACTAGAACGGTCAAACATGGAATGTTTGTCAAACATGGAATTATGTGGCTACAAGCTCCAATGCCAGAGAACAGTCCCAGGCATATTTAACCTGATACTTATATGTAGCCATTTCATGCTTTGTCTGATTTAACACTTCTGAAGAATAGGAAAGTTTTCTCTTCCAAGGAAGCAGTTTTTAAAGGCCTGAGCGCAAGAGGCTTTTTTTAACATACATTATATAGATAAGCATATCTCTGTCTTAAATCTTTTTTTGGCAAGTTGATTAAAAATTGAATGGCAAGGCATGTTATGATATTGTGGGTTTGTTTTTTGTTTGTTTTTTTTTTTTTTTTTTTTTTTTGTTTGTTTTTTTTTTTTTTTTGTTTTTGTTGTTGTTGTTGTTGTTGTTGTTGGTTTTTTTGTTTGTTTGTTTTTTAATGCATACAAGTATAACTTTCAGCTGAATACAACAGCCCTTAAGGGGAATTTTTAACTTCTCTCTTTTGCCAGAAGATGAATGTCCACATTTATTTGCTGGCCTGTGAAGTTCAGTACTGATTTAACTTTACTTCTTAATAAGTGGAGAAAGAAAAAAAAAAAAGCCTGAATGTTTTTATATTTCTGTCCCAAAATTTCCCATAGTGGCCCTCAACAACAGTCTTGTAGGAAACTGAGCAGTATTTCTTATGCGGCTAACATGACAGAAAGTTGTCCTCCCAGTGCCTAGACAAACCAAGACAATTGAGAGGATAGTTATATAATGCTCAAAATAAGAACAGGAAGAAAAAAAAAAAAAAACAGGAAAATCACATCAGGTATCAGGAATGATACCTGCTTCCTTTCTGAAGTTCAGCAATGGTGAGAAAAGAGCCTAAAAAATATTGCTTGCCAGATTTCAGATTATCTTCAAGGACAGTGTGTAACTGATCATTTATCTTCCCTAAAATATCAAATGTTTTTAGGTCTGTTTTTATGGCCCTGATGTAACAATTACGTGACAGTAGAATTCTGTCCAGCAGTCCATTACTGGCCTTTTTTCAATTATGTAGTGTCTTATTATTATGTATGTTTTATAGTCTAAATTACATGTTTTAATTGTCTTTATTTTAACTTTGTTCAGAAGCCCTAGTGCTTTGCATATTCAAGAGCTTACTTTAACATTCAAATGAAAGTAACAGAGTATTGTCTTCTGTCATTTTTTTCTCAATAGAAACATTATTATATATTTTAATATATACACCTGCCATAGAATTTATATTGTGTACAAACAAAAGCTCATTCTTATCATGGTAGATATAATGCAAGTTTGTTACTTAGAATGAAAAAGTACCATTTAATTTGATATTAAATTCTTTTTAGTCAATTAAGCTAAATAATTAGACAAAGGAAAAAATATTACCTTCATCTGGCTTACTAGGAAAATGAAATAAGAATCACTAGTCTCCATGAAGTTGTAAACTTAAAGCAAGTAATCATACAAATATTTGACTCCTCAGTCTACAAGCTTCCTTGGCTTTTTATTTAACCTTTGCCATTGAAAGTTTCATATTTAGGCTACTTACTTTGCACAGTGAATATGTTCCAGTCAATTAGTTACATGGTGCTATTATTTGTTTCTGTGAACTAAAAGCAATTCAAAGAACATAACTTTGTATGACTTATCATACAGCATACATTAAATTCTTCCTAATCATTGTGTGGTACAGCCTTAACACCAGATTCTAAATAATTTGAGTACTTAAATTTAGGATGATAGCTAATGATTTGTTACTGTATTCAGATAACAAGCTCCCAGTTATTATAGGAAAGTTCTTTTCAATTATTGAGTCTATAAAATATACAGTCATAATTTAAAAAATTATTTTACTGACGTCCTAATTATTTTAAAAATCTGCCTAGAAATAAATATACTGTAATATGAGTAATATACATACCTGTAAATTATTAAGAGGTAAACAACCCACACTGTTTGTGCATCACATATAAACTTAAAATGACATGTACCTTAGTGTTATACAGGTATACAGAGATAAAACTGGTAAAAAACAATGCATTTTTCATGCATTCTACAGAAAAAAATCAAATTACAACAGTCGTATCTAAGAAAACTTTGGTGCCGGGTGTATTTTTTACTCCAATATTACATGCTCTCAATAATTTATGAAGCTGAATAACGACATGTAGCAGTGAGGGAAGTGAACATCAGAGTAAAGAGGGCAAAGAGGTCCCTTCTCTACTTTCAGCAGTGTACTAACAAATATTACCTTTGCCTTTAGAAAGCTTATCTCAGTACACAGCAATAGCAGTTGTAAACAGTGGCAAGAGACATACTTACAGTTTTCCATGTATTTTGTGAAAATTGCTGGAGAACTCTCTACATTAAGATCTTTAATTCCTGCCTTTTGAATTAAGATTCACTTTGAAGAATAAGAAATGAGTCTGAGAGTAACAGACTGCATAAATATCTTAAATTTATGGGAATTCAGTCTTTTGTTTTGGGCAAGAGATGCATTCTCCCTTGACATCAAAGGCAGCAGGATTAGGTTCTAAAGCTTTACCCTGAAACTTGCAGTTCATTTTCTGGACTACATAGGTGTGGATTGTCAGGGGAATTCAGAGAGCTCTGCCCTTCTCCACACTTACCAGCTTTGTTCATGCAGTGTGTGTGCTCCTTAGTGTGCTACAATCATGGTTGCGTGGCTGCATAGCTCCTCCCATACAGATTAGGGCTATCCCCACCCCATGACTAAGGCCTGGAACAGAAATAAGGTTTAAAGGCTTTTGCAGTAGTTATCAGGTGATCTGAAATACTTGATTTATCACTTTTCTGGTAATTTCAGGCATAATGACATGAACCCTGTGCATACTAAGGCATTTTTAGGAATATAGTGAGCCTCCATTCTGCAACAGATTGCTGTGAGTGAGTTTTTGAAGCAGAATACAAGGAACCACTTGTCTGAATGCAGCCAAAGAATTAGATCTTTCATTTTAAAAAGTGGAATAAAAATATTTAATTTCCCTTAAGGAAAATAAAGTCCTGATTTGCCCATGTGTTACACATAACCTTCTAAAAGAACTAATGGCTTAAATTAGTTGTTCTCTTGTGCAGGTAATGCAGCATAGTACTCAAGTAAAACAGCCATTCATACAAGTTCTTTTAGTTGAGTGGTATTTTAAAAGCATTAAATGGTCTTACTGAAACCATAATCAAATAGGTGTTGTGCCTGACCATGATGTTTGTAAAGTCTAAAACATATTTGGCATTTGAAAATTAAAATATCAGTGTTCTGTATTTTATTTACATATTAATTCACCAACTAAGAAAAAAATAATTATTTAAATAGATTACTAAAACCACAGAAGACTCCATCAACCTGAATCGTTAACAATCACTTAAGAGTAGATTGAAATAGTATTCCTGAGCTTTGTAATTTTAGAATTACATTTTCCTGGGAATTCATAGATGTATAAGTACACATATATATGGTACGTGAACTCCAGATAGGTAGTTCATTAAGTTATGCTTTATTTCCAAGAGAATGTAAATAGTTTTCCTCTTGAGTTACAGAGTTGCAATGTATTAAGTGCAAAGACTTAAGGACACACTTCATTTGCAACACCAATTATTTCCCTTTATTTCAAATTGATAACTTCAAGTTATAAATGCATAAACCATCATAGGATTGGGACCTTTTATATTAACCTAGAACAAAGGTAATACATTTTTTTCAGAACCCAGTTAACTCTGTCCCTGTTAATATGTGCCATTAGATAATAGTATTTCCGCTACTGAATTACCATATTTTCCAGTGCTGTCTTCATTTCTGTACTTTTAAACAAAAACACATACACTTATAAATCAAACTTTGATTCATCCAAAATTACGAATTTTGTAGTAGTTTAAGCTTGAGAGAGGCATTTGAAATCCGTATTAAAGACAGAGCACTATTCAAAAAATCCTAAGCATTGGAGAGATCCAGGTGCACTGGTGCAAGATTTTATCCTTTGTGCAAGTAACATTCATCCAGAGCTGAAAGGGTGTGTTTATATGTCACAGGGTATTTACAGCTGAGTCCAGCTGATTCCTGAAGTCGACAGAAAAGCAGTGCTTCCTCTAGAAATGAAAGGATTTTTGTCCAAGTACTGAGCAGCAAAACGACATTAAGTGAGTACTAAAAGACATAATTAATTAATGGGATATATAAATGATTCTTCATTATGATCCTGTGCTATGATTATTCAGTTTTACCTGTACAGAGGAACACCAGAAAGTCTTTCAGATTAGAACATGCTCTTTCTCCAAACGCTCCTTCACAACACACAATTAAAATATTTCCAGTAAATCTGGTGGCGGTGGAGCCTCAACCTCCAGCGAAGGACGTTTCACCTGAACATCAGTATTTTCCCCAGTGCTCATCCAAAAAGCCCGTTTTTGAAAGCCACTCCCGCTCCGTATGTCCATCTGGAAATCCCTCTCCCCGGCAATGCATTGAGCAGCGGGTGTTTCGGTTCCTGCGGCGCGGCCTCTCACATCCACAGAGAAAGGGCATGAGCGGCGACAGTAACTCCAGCGAGTGTCCCACCCGCAGGGGTGCCGCCTTTGAGGGTTTAGTTTAAGGCCCCTTTCCAAGTCTGCCTCCTGCGAGGCAGCATTTTTGCAGTCCTCCTCCTCGTCCTCCCTACCACGCTTAAGGAGGACAAAAAATAAACACTAAAACGTCTATTCTTTTTCCAACGGTTCCTTCTTCATAAATCCTCAGCGCAGGCTTAAGCGTAAACTTCGGTCTCGTTCCGCGCACCAAAAGGCAGGAGGAAGGGGGGGAAACGAAAAGAAGAAAAAAAAAATAGAAGTCGTGCCGCAGCCGGAGGGGTGTGGAAAGGAGAGGAACTAGGCAGGAACTAGGAGAGGCTCTGTGAGGAGAGGCGAGGCAAGGGAGCCCCTCCAGCTGCAGCGGCGGAAGCGGCGCTGCTGGAGCGAGGGAGCAACCGGGCGAGGAGGAGGCAGTGAGGGAAGGGGGAGGTTGCTGGTGTTTGGCGCCGGTGGAGGGAGTCATTCCTGCCGCTGCACTTCCGGTCGGCATTTTGTTCTGAGAGGGAGCGAGAGAGACACACATAAGATCCTTCCCCCTCCTCCTCCTCCTCGCCCTTCTCTCCCCCTGCCCCCCCGCTCGGTACCGACTCACCGTGCCCAAGCCGCCCCTCCCCGCCCTCCTGCGCTCGCACTCTCGGAGGGAGCGGCTGCGGCGGCGGCCCCTTGGCAGCGCTGCCCCTCGGCCACCCTCCGCTCTCCCCGGCTCGGAGCGCGGCTCGGAACCGGTTCGGCGCGGAGCGGCCCGGCCCGTGTTGATGTTGTGAAGCAGGCTCAGGTGGAAGGGATTTGCCTCGGCCGCACACCCCCCGGCTCTACATGTTCGCTGCACTGAGGAGGAGACGGAAGAGGAGCCAGCCCCCCTCCCGGCCCGGATTATTGTTGTTATATTATCTCCCCTCCTCCTCCTGCTCGGCGGCGGCGGCGGCGGCCCAGCGGCGGCGGCTCCTCTGAGGAGGGAGGGGGGCGGATTTCTCTCCCCCTCTCTCGGATTCTCGTTGGATTCAGACGCCGATTTGCTCAGGTAATCCCCCCTCCTTGTCTCCCCTTCCCCTCCCTGCCCTCTCCAGCAGCGGGCCGGGCCTCTCAGCCCAGCGGCCCAGCGCTGCTAGGAGCATAGGGGATTAGCTGTTATCCGGGGTAGAGGGGCGTAAGTGGCAACCGGAGGTGTTTATTTCGCAGCCCCCCTTCCTGCTCGGTCGGGTCTGGCGGACGAGGTTGGTTCGTGCCGGGCTGCCGGGAGGCCCAGGCCCGGCGGAGGGCGCAGGCCCGCCGGCCAGCGCCTTTACTCCAGCTCGGGGATTAGAAAGGCGAAGCGGCTGCTCAGTGACAGGCCTCAACCCGAAAAGAGCAGGAGGAGGAGGAAACAATACAATTAGTCGCAAATGTGCGCTGATCCTTTGCCATATTTACAACTTCACCTAGGGTAAGGAAGGAGGGTCCCAGCGCAGACAGCCCTCTGAAATTGGCCGGGAGTGAGTGGAGGCATAGGGGAGAAGAGAAAATGTAAATACTCAGGAACAAAAATACTCCTTCTCTTTGCTCTTACCTTATTCTTCTAAACAAGTGTGTTCGGAGCATTCAAAAGTTTAAATGCGTTTGGTTTTATAATCTGCAGACGTTTAATTTCTAAATAACATTATTGATCAGTATGTTAATGACTTAGTATATTTATAGCATAAAATAGTGCTTGAAGGATGATTGACACAACACAGACACCTGCAGACCCAGGAAATACAGATAGGCAGGCATATTGTATCAGGTACTCCACACAATTTTGGTGTCTGTGTGCTGTATACATTATATGAATATATGTTAAAAGAAGAAATACCATTTTCTGCTTCAAACAAATAGAAAACAGGCAAGGGATCATGTGCAAAATGCTGCATTTATGACATTTGAGGGACCAAGTTGAAGATGAGATCTTAACCAAAGTACTTGAGAATCAAATATAAATTTATTGAAGTGAAATGTGAGGAATGCTTAAAAAGTGTCATCTTTTCTTGTCGGGCTGTATAACTTTGAGATCCTGAGGTTGCTATTGGCTGTTTGTATCCATGATATTTGAATATGTAATTAGGTGTCATTTTTACAGGTCAAATGTGTTTTGAAAATGACTGTTTATTAGTCTCAGGTCTTTATAAGTAAATGGTAGCTGATTTACAACAAGGTAAATCTTGGACTTATAAGTGGTAGAGTTGTAAGTGTTGCTAAAAAACTCAGGCACATTTAAACAAACACCCTGCGAACTTATAAAAATACTTTTACAGAAATTACATAGTTGTAGGAAATTCAGATTCAAAATAAAGATTCAAAGTTTTCATCCTTGTAGAAAGGAATTTTGTTAGATGCAAACGATTATTGATATTACATAATTTGTTAAATTTTCAGCAGGTTTTTTAGTTGTTCAGGTAGGTTTGTTGTTGTAATACATGGCTATTGTATCTTATAGAGTAACTTTCTGGTGCATTGTGTTCAGAGTCTTGTAAATAAAACTGTACCTCCCGCATGCCCTGATACATGTTTAAAAGGGTGAAGTTAATATAGCTGTCACGTAGAAGGCGTGTTTTTAATGCTGTAAATCCGTGTAGTAGTCAGTAGCGTGTCCGTGATTTGTATTGGTCAGGGAGCAGTTTGAATTTTAAAAAGCCAGAAGATCCTGCTGAGCCCCAATCCCGGCCTCCCTTCCTCCCACTAATCTCCCATTCCTGTCTTTGTGCTGCCTGGTCCTGTTAGACACTGTTTGCAACAGGGCCTCAGGCCTACGTGCGTGGAGAGGAACCATTTACAGTTCGAAAAAGCAGCCTTTTTATTTTTAAACTTTGTGAAATGCAGAGGGAGCCACTAGTTGTCTCTAACTGTCCCCACCTCGGTGTGTAACAGCGGAATTGCTGTTTGCTTTTGCCCTGTAGCGTTCGTGGAGACCGAGTGTAACTCTGCTTCACAGGAAAGAAAGGACTGTGCAGAAGTAGTTGTAGTTCTTGGGTAGTTTTCATCATCAGGAAGCGACAATTGCAGCCGTAGCGTTTCTTTCGTCTCTGTTTCAGGCAGCTGCCGTTCTAAGAATGTGTTTGTTAAGCTAACAGTAGTGAATTTTTCTGACTGATTTTTCATTTAAGGAGGTTTGTTTTAAATATTCTACATATGAGCAGGAAATGTGCTGCTGTAGTTACACAGTTCCTGTCAAGTTTATCGTGCCAGGTTTGTGTGGTTGTGTTTACAGCACTCTTCTTTTCTGGTGGGTTGTTTTTTTTTTTGTTTTTTGTTTTTTTGTTTTTTTGTTTTTTTTTTTTTTTTGTTTTGTTTTTTTTTTTTTGTTTTTTTTGTTTTTTGTTTTGTTTAGTTTTTTTTGGTTTTGTTTTTTTGGGTTTTTTTTGTTTGTTTTTTTTTTTTTTAATTGGAGATGCACTTTTCTGGAATGAAAAATACGTGTATTTATAAAGGGAAATTTAAGATGTTGTCTATTTTTATTTGCAATTAATTTTTTGGATTTGTTCTTATGAGCCATATGTGGCTAATCTTGAATTAGTTGTTTGATCACAGTTTATATAATTTTTCAGAAGTATTTAAAGTTAAAATATTTATAAGAGGACTTATATTTCTTTTGGGTTGCATGTTTTAGCATATTTAAGAATGTGTATTGTGCGCTTGCATGAAGCAGGCCTGTGGCACTTTCATATTACTTTTTCCTTGATGTTAGGAGCTTCTGCTAGTCCAGTGTTTATCACAACAGCTAGCTGCTTAATGACAATGTATTAAATTTGATGTTATAGAAATACAAAATTCATTATTCTCAAGATGTTAGTTATAACTATTATTTTATCAAAAGAAGGAAAATGCTTCTTTCTGCATTTTATTTTGTACTTTTGCCTGCTTTGTACATTTTAAATTTATTTCTTCTGTATGGGTTGGCTTTTTCTCTCAACTTCTTGAACATTTTACCTGAAGTTATTCCAACAAAAATCTCTTCCTGAAGTCTTTTGCTGTTGATTCAAGCTGGTTTTATTTAAAAATCAAGACATAGGAACAGGCATGGCAGCAAAATAATAATTTGTAAAAAAATGCAATGTTTAAGTTTTGACTTAGAAGCAGCAGACAGGATCAGAGAAGCAACATTACATACCTAAGCCCTTTTAAAGATCCTTTTTCTACTTAAGAGGAGAAGTTCCCTGTGAAACCTTATGTTTGAGACTCCATGTACATAAATGTTCATACAACTCTTCTTGCAGAATCAAGGCCATAAATTGTGATTTCCTTAGGACAGAAGCTTTTTGTTTGTGTTGTTGTGTTAGTGCGATTATTAAGGTAATATGACTTTAATCCTAAGTATTTCATGTGTACAGCCCACTACAGTATAAATAAACTGTATTTTGAAGGATACTGGGTGAAGAATATGAATTGATTTGGGCTAGAGATCCTATTCCTATTTTTATATGTTCAGTGGAAACTGGACTTTTATGTCTGTTATATTACAAAGTGTTAAACTGATCATATCAAATTTATATTAATATTTCATTAAAATTGCACAAGACATGTGAAGTTTCTGGGTAATTGATGTAACTAGAGAAAAAAAAAATGTACTTCTATCCTGAATACCTAGACCTAGGAAAGAAATGAAGTCTTCAAATTTACAACTTTATGATTTCTAGAAATTATGTTGGAGGAGCGTGTAATATTAATGAATGTGTGTAATTTGGATGACAACTATGGGCATATTAATCAGAAAAATATGAATAGTGATAGCTTTAGTATTTGTTGGCTGCTAGGTGTGAGGTGGGTCATCCTGCATTAGGGTAGCTATTTAGTATCTATCACAAAACACTAGGAATATATAACATTTGAAAGAATGGCCATTTCAGTATTATACACTTATATTTCATCTTGTTTTTCATTTGCCTTTATTAGAAGTACTTCAGGTTAGGTAAGCTTCTGATTTTGAAACAACAGTAATGAGCACTCAGTGGCAGAGAGATACTTGTAAGGAAATGCTTGAAATTGGTTATACCTATGTATTTTTGCTAATAACTCTGTACAATAATGATCCCTTTTAAAAATAAAAAGGAAGTATTCTTGAAGTTAAGAATACAAGTGTTTAACAATTGCAAAGTCCTTAATATAATTAATCTACACTGGTGTTTTTATTTTCTTTGTATGGCAAACATACTTCTTAGTAGCTGATCCTGACCCCCAAAGTAGGTGTGAAAGAAATGCTTTATATTGACATGTATGACGCCGCATGAGTAAGGAAATTGCGTTTGAGGAGATTGTGCGAGAATTGTCATTTGTATTTCATTTCCTGTCACTACTGTGAACCATGGGAAATCTCCCCAGCAAAAGGGTGGGAAGAAAGGATTTTGGCCCAACTGTATGTGGAAATTAAAAGGGATTCCAGTCAGACTGAACATGATTGTTGATACTGTATTTTAAGGTGATTACGTGGTCTACACAAATAACTTCAAAAGAATTTAAATATTCAAGACTGGTTTTCATGTTGAAGTAATAAAAAATTCTCGAAAAAGTTAATTTTATGGCCTTTATTTGTATCAGTTTTAAGTGTAAGCAATCAGAGATCTCAGATTATTTTTATATGAGCAGATAATTATTTTTTTCATTTTATTGCTGTGGCTTGATTTGAAGCACTTTGATTTTTGTAGCAGTGTGTATGTGCAGACATGCAGTGTGTTTTAGAGGAGCAGTGGCAGAAAGCCCTAGGCAGAAAAATGAGGGAGTGCTGTAAGGAAACAACAGACTGAGGATCTGAGCTTTTAACTGTGCTACAGTATTCAACCCTACCCTCGCAGCCTCAGTTCAGTGCCTCATGCAATGCATGGGAAATGCCAGCTGACCACTATACTCTTACAACCTAGTTTATATACATATCATTCAGTGTCTGGCCTGCTGCCTTATTACCTGCTGTGTACACCCCAGTCCTTCAGGAAGGCCGAAGTGTTTTCATATTTTACTTTGTAGAGTGATCTCAAAATAGGGTGCTTTGCAGATGTCATAGAGCTTTGTTTTTGCACATCTGTAAAATATTTCTTCAATTTTATTGGTGAAAGACTGAAACATAATCAAAATAGTGAATCTTAAAAGGTTATAAATCTTATCTACTGTGACATGCTTTACTCTTCAGATTTTTAGTTATTTTACAACACTCAGGAAGTTCATAGAATTGTTTTTGTTGGCCTTATTTTTGATCATATGCGTTCTACACTTCAACCTTTTAGGCTCATTGTTTCTCCTCCTGAATAGAATGGGTTTTCACTAAGGCCTTAAACATCTGTTAAATTTCAAGTCTTTTGATCATGTCAACAGTTGGAAAAAAACAAACTTCTTGTCTGAAGAACCTAAAAAATGAATCACTATCTGCCTCTTAAAGTTTGAAGAGAGAAGGATTAGATGATAACTAGAATACCTGAAGTGTTAAATGTTGTGGCTACAATATTGAATACAGAGATACAAAACGTTACTGTTACTCTCTAGGATTTCTGTTGAAAGATGTAGAAAACTTTGGGTTGGGATTCTTGGGAGTAGAACTCTGGATCTTGACCTGATAATTGTTGCGCTTCATGTAGGGTGCTTTGAATGCCCACCTCTGCACCCAGTGGTCAGACCATTGGGATGTCAGTCAGTTGTCAGGCTCCTCTAAGACTATTAGTGAAGCAAGGTTGTTCTGAGGTGTAATAAGTGCTTTCTTAGCCAGAAAATTGCTTCCGAGATGTAGGAAGTCCAGGACCAAATGCATAATAGTATCAGGCACAGAAGCTCTTGAACTTTTTTCTTCCCCTATGGCTTTTTGTATCATGCTCAAAGCATGGCTTAGGGGCTGTGAGTACATTATGGAACTGGCAGAATAAGTAGCACTTTAGTCTTATTAACTTTTTTCCTTTCTGTCATTACTTGCGAAGGTTTTCTGTAAGAGTACATTTGTAGAGGTTTTTTCTTAGTTTGTTTTGATTTTTTTCAAGAGTTGATTTTCATAAATGTCAGTTTTTGGCAAAAGATGTCTTGAATGTGAGACTTCACAGTGAATTGGTTTTATTAACTCTGTTTTATTCAAATTCCTTAGTAGGAAAGTGTTATGTTCCACATAAGGTACCTCCTTTTACTTTGTAAGTTTGTGTTCCATGACATATATGTCACGTGCTGTATATAGGGCAGTGATCCTGTGAATAATAAGCAATGGTATACAATCATTAAATCAATGACTATCACAATGCACAAGGAACTAAAATATAGGTATAAGCAACCATAATTCTGACATTTCTTAATACTTCAATGCTCATTTCTTAATACTTCAATGCTTGTTTTTGTAGTACTTAGCTTTTCTCTCTTTTCTTTCCCTCAAGCTCACTGAATAATAGACATATGTCTGTGATAATGCAGTCTATATCTCTCATGTTTGAACTTAGTCTTTCATTTATGTTAACCTCAGAAAGGATGAAGTTGCAAATACTCTGTCTCTGAAATTTTGTTTTCAAGTCTTATGACTTAATAAGACTGTCCACATTCCTTTCACGTTATTTTCCATTCAGATATGTTGCTTTCTCTTTTTCTTCAGGTGTGCTTTCTGGATAGGAAGAAGAATTTGAGGGTCCTCACCAGCTGTGTATAGCAGCTGACTTTAAAAAAGTGCTGCAGAAAAAAACCTGCTTTTTGTAGTCTAGAAAGCTGGAAAAGTTTTGATGAGATCCTAATAAGACTGTGGTGAGAGCATATGGGGAGTTTTTTGCGAACATCTAAAATCTTTGATTTTTTTTTTTAACTTTGTTGTGTTTTTTTTTTCCTGAAGGGAAAATTTAAAATCTGCTTGGTGATACATTTATTCAGTTTCTAGCTAAAACTAAATAATTGCTTTTTACTGTGTGGATGCTAAATTTCCTTTTTTAAACTTCTTTTGAAATAATGGAAAATGGATTTTTTTTTTTTTTTTAGCATGCTCAGTAATGGTTGGCTCTTCCTGTCAGTTTCCTTTAAAAACTCATGTTGAGACATAACCTGTAACATAGCACAACTTAATTTATCCCGTTAAAATTTGGCAGTTACAAGGATTTGAAGCATTGTTTAACAGAGTTACTAGCTGACTTTAAGAATGCATATTTCTCCTTGGATGTAGGTAGGACTGGTTCTCCTCTCAGTTTCCTGATTACTGATGTACTATTTAAAGGCTTTTTTTTTTTTTTACTTCTGACTTTTACTTCTGACTTTGCCAAACTTCAGTCATTTGGGCCAAAATCTACTATGTTGATTGAATGCCGTTTATTGACTTATTCTTTGAATAGTGTTTGAAGTGAACATAGTTCACTGGCTTCTAAGGGTTGTGATAGAGGAAAAAAATGTTTAAAAATTATTCCTGACCTTTTTTTCAAGCAGTTGGAGCACTGCTGTTCTTTCTTGGGAAAAGGAGTTTAGAATTTCATTGTGAGATGACTTTTTATGTTAAGAATGTGTCTTTTATTGCCATTTGAAAAGCTTTTGAAAAATTGGGCAAATTGTTAGTGCCTAAAAAATTAACTGACTTCCCTGATTGTTGGCACTACTGTTGAAAAATTTTGTGTGCAGAACAGTTTTCCTGAAAAGTTCTAAGCAATGAGATAAATGTACAAACTCTTAGTTTTATGGTGTCCATTCTCTGCTTATCCACAATTCAGATTAATTTGAGTATGTAAAAGTGAAATTGAAGATGGATGGAAAGGTGAGCATATGGAGAAGAGCAGTGGACTGGAGCTGGACTTCCACGAATGGGGAGGAATGAAGTTTGAAGAGGAGGAATTGGGAGAAAGCAGGAGCTTTGAAGTTCTTATGGAACAGGGCCACTCTTTAAGATGATCAGCATATTACCTATGAACACAGTCTGAGAGAATTGGGATTGCTCAGCCTGAAGAAAAGAAGGCTCTGGAGAGAGACTTCATAGCACCTTTCAGTACCTAAGTGAGGCATTTGGCAAAAGCTGGAGAGGGATCTTTTATAAGGGCATGTAGTGCTAGGACAGCAGGGAATGACTTTAAGATGACAGAAGGAAGGTTTAGATTAGGTCTTAGGAAGGAATTTTTTAGTGTGAGAGTGGTGAGACACTTAACATGTTGCCCAGAGAAAGTGTAGCTCTCCCATCCCTAGAGATGTTCAAGGCCAGGTTGGATGGGGTTAGTGGAAGGTGTATTTATCAATGGCAGGGAGGATGACCTTTAAGGCTCCTTCCAACCCAGATTCATTCTATTGTTCTATGAAATAATGACTGAACTGTAGTGACTGGAAAAAAGAGCTGGTGGGGCAGCCCTTAAGAAAGATAAAGGAAGAGCTGTGAAACAGTTTTATCAAGAAGCCAAGGCAAAAAAATGATACTGTGGATTTGCTGGTACAGTCAAGGAAAGTAGTTCAGGGATGAGAATGGATGGGAAGTGTGTTCTGAGGGAGGCCAGAGAGGGGAAGGAGAAGAAATTGCCAAAGAACCCAGAAGTACAAAACAAGGATTGGCTGGGCAAAGAAGCATTATTTCACACAGAGGAATTCATTGTTTGAATTGTCTTTTTTTTTTTTTTTTTTTTTTTTTTTTTTCCCCTAAACTGAGAAAATTACTTAGGAAAAAAAAAGCTAAGAAACATGGACTACTTATTGTACGAGCAAATAATAGGAGATCTTACAGTTCAGATTACCTTTGTAGGTATGTGTGTCACCTTTGTGAGTGCATTGTGATACTCTTAAGTCTGTCATCCCTTTTTCACTGCCATGGATGTCTGTTTCACTGATTGTATAAAATAAATTGAATTGTCTTTTTAAATTTTTTTTATAATGCTACAGATTATATGGATGTCTCACAAGTATTTACCTTAGATATTGTTGATTCTGCCTTGGGGAAGGGGATAAACTCCTGAGATTGCTTTCAGTCCTGTCTTTTATGATTAAACATTTTGATTTCTCTTTGGTGTTCAGTGTGTAGCCTTTCGCCTGAATTGTTTCATGTCCTGAAGCCCTGCTCCAGAGACAGAAGTCTCAATTTCCTCATAGGCTTTTCTGTGGCCCATACTGGAATAATATAATTCTACCACCAAGTTTCACAAATGTTTATTTTTAAAATGTTTTTGAGGGTTGTATGTAATCACATAAGTTGAGTACTGAGATGAAGAAGTTGGCCTTTATTATCTTTGGAAGTCTAACTGGAACAAATGTAGAACTTTAATTTTAAATTAACTGGCTCCTTTTTTTGCATCATGATTTGTATGGTAATAGTGGGACAGATTTTGTTAATTTTGGTTACAAATATGACTAATCAGTTCTTGTTCAAATTAGGCTTTGGAGCCTACAGGATAAAAGGAACACAGAAATATTTACCATTGGTAATAAAAATAGAATGAGATTCCCAAGTGTGATGTTTTTCTGTTTCCTGCTATCTAATCTGAAGACTCTTTCGTATTTTCTTTGTTTTCACTTGGACTTGAACTGTCTTGTGTACAACAGACCTTACAGCCTTACAAATAGCCTCTGATTCTTTTCCAGAGCAGATTCCTCCTGTAAGCTGGAGGAAGATTGGGCCTGGGGGTGGCAGAGAAGTGTTACACAATTACATAATCCAAGGACTGTGTCAGAATTCTTGGAGGCAAGAGACATTAATTAACTTTTGATTGACTTTGCAAAGACTTTCAGCCTGGGGGTGTGGGATTTCCTATAAAAGTCTAGGAACTGTTGAATCGATACTCAAGAAAAGTAATGTTTTAGTATTTGTTGATATCAGCTTTTCAGTGCTGAGTGCTCTGCTTCAGAGGATGTTTTTAAAGTCATGCCTGTAATATTTTCAATTACAGGAGTTTTAAAATACAGCTATGCATTTAGTGGGTCTCATTTCTAAGCATTGTCTTGTAAAATAGCTGTCAGAGTGCAATAAGTAAAATTTTCAATCTTGATTTCTATATCATAAAAAGGAATTGGAGTGAGATCAAAAAGGGACCTTGTTGTGATGTTGTTGCTGAAAAGGTCAACCCTTGAATGTCAGTCAAAAGTTTGAGATGAGATGCAAAATGGAACTCAGCTCCTGTGGTTCTAAGTAAGGGATCTGTATTGGTTAGTTGATAGAAAACACTGGAGATATTTTTACAACCTGGAGTTCAGTTGGAATTACTGTATTTGAAAACCATATTCTCTCCTTCAGTTTTTTTCTTTGCACTGTGATGTAGTACTCCTTCAGCAGGAGGATAAGAGAATGGTCCCCTCCCAATAAAATACAGAGCCAGTCAAAGACACTGAGAGACAGTGACTGCATGTTTGAATGTCCTGCTACTGAGGAGGATTTCAGAATTGGGCTCATATCTCAAGTAAGTGTTCAGTCTCTGTCCTTCTGAGACTTTGAATGAAGTGTTGGAGGCAGTGGCTAGTACACAGTGCCAAGTAATCAGTTTTCTATGTTAGGTGTGTTCAAAGCATGTGTATGACTGGACTTTCTCACTCTGCAGCTCTTGCCCAGACTTAGGTGTAAAACAGGTATTGAGCTGCTTAGTTCTGACATATGCTGGAGGAAGGTTGTAGGTGAACTTCTCTGGTGATAAGTTAGGTGAATAATGGCTTAGAGAGCTGTAGGAACACACTGTGCACTGTACAGCCGCTATTGTAAAAGATTATTTGGAGTTATGACTCGGCATATTTACTCACTGGAGTAATTCCCTCTGGCATTCTATCTAGCATGATGTAAAATTTAGTCATGTTATTTGCAAAAATAGATAATTTATTTTTACCATGGAATATAATTAAAATATTAGAGGAATTGAAATAAAAATTGAATTCTTTAAAGACTGTTTTGTCTGTAATTCGCTAAATATCATTACATGAAATAGCCATCATACTGCTGGAAAGTAAACATTATCAGTTTTCACATCATACTATAATTGTAGCCTGTAACCTGGAGAAAGAATAATGGGAATAATTTATTTAATTTAGTGCCGTATTAAATGCTTGCCTTAAATTAGTGGTCTCCAGAATAGGAATTTTCTCTTTTTTTCTGGTGAATGTTAGCATTTATTCCTGTCAAATCTTTTTTCCGGATTCAAAGTACACATACGATGTCATAGAATTAAGGAAATTCCTAATCACGCCTTGATAAACAATTAGTGAAGTCTTATAACAGGCTCTGTAAATGGACTTCTGAGAATTCAACAGAAGTCCTGATAATCTGAAGTTATTGCATGCTCAGTTACAATGAATGTTCAATTGTTTATATGTAGCATGTAGCAAGTGCACATAACTTGGGTTAATTTAAACCTGGTTCATTACTGGCTAAGGAAAGTTGGATTAATTTGCATTTTTCATGGGCATTATGTACAATTATTGAAAGCCAGCTGATGCACAGTTAAGTAGTGAATGTAATGTACTTGGACTAATCAGCTTGCCCAAGTGTGGCTGACACTCTGTAGCCCTATGTAAAATTTGGGAGACATCAGTATTTGTCTGAAACAAAAACACATAAGGTCTACTATCTGCGCCTATTTCTTGATACAGGTGTAAATTGGAATGAGAGTTTTGGGAAGAACAAATAAAATGAATGAAATCCTCATTGTGAAATACACAAATTTTGAAATTGAGATAGAAGATATCATAAAGCTAGTTATAGATAGAGCAGATAATTATTTTAAACCAGAACAGAAACATTGTTTTTATGATGATGCTTACATGCTTATACTATTTTGTAACAAGTCAAAAATTAGAAAAACTTTACGTAACTTTATTTTTAAAGGTGACCCTATAGAATAAGCATCAGTTACTGAAGACATTAAACTTGCTGTACAGACTGTGAAAGTTTTGTTTGCAAAATGACAGTTACCTTGATAGGAAGTATTCACTTTAGTTTCATGTGCATGATTATGATTTATAAATATTCTGTAAATCAAGTTACATGCAGGTTCATTAATAAATAATGCTTTAAAATTATACTTTTGCAAATGGATTATTTTCAGTGGATTTACATGGGTACGATTACTTAAAATTGTTATCAGCGTATTTGCTTCCTTAAATAAGAAATAACAAGGACCTTAATGTTACGGTATTCACATATAATAAAATATTTATTTCATGAACTTATTATAGTAGTAAGTGGTGGGTTCACACAAAACAAATAGCTCTTGTTTTCTTTGCATAACATGATAAATTTTAGGTGAGATTTGCCCATTAAGACTAACAATAGCTTTGTGATCCTTTTGTAGTTACTTAGTATCATTCTATGGTTAATTTGTTTTTTTCATAATTATTGTTACATGTTTCATGGATCTTTGTAAGTTAAAGCTGTTTATATTTTGGGGGAATGAGGTGGGAGTGGGTTGTGGTCTGGAGTGCTAATTGCTGAAATGTAGTGGTGGCCTCCCAGCTGTGATTGCTTTGCAGTAACTATCTGAACTTTGAACATATTTAATAAAAATCATAGTTTAATTAATTCAGCACTCATTGAGCTTACACACTTATCAGTGGTGTGTTAATTAGCTTCAGATAACTTGAAAGTTTTTATATATTTATATAAATATATATGCATATACATACATATATACATGTGTAAAAAGCTTATGTATTTGTTTGGGTAATAACTCAGATACTGTTCACTGAAAAAAACAGAGTTGTCTTTGAGAATTTACCTTAAAATCTTTTAGAAATAAGTACCTACTTGACAGTTATTGTGTTAGAAAATGTAGAAGAGAATGTTTGTTGTGAGTAAACAGTAGGAATAATTAGCAGTGGGGGGAGCTCAAGTTCCTTGTAATATGAATCTGGAAGACACAAATGTAAGTGAATGTTGAATTATGTGAGATAGGGGTTCAGTACTATACAGAATACTACTTTCAGTATAAATTTGTGTCTCAGACACTAGTATTATCATATGTGCCAAAGCATGCAGACAATAATGTCAAACATTTGGCCTGGGAAGGCCACTTGTGGTTCTGCAGGCTCTTAATTTATGATCTCTCAATGGCAACTGTTAAAGAGAAAAAAGGATTATGAATTGAGATGTGTCTGTCCCACAGTCATGTTCTGCAAGTTTAATGTGAGGAGTTTGTTTCTGGAGATAAAAAAACGTGTTTATGCAGGAACAGATCTTTACCTTGCTGCTAAGGTGCCCTACTCTCAGTTGTATGTTTAATCACAGAGATTGGTAAGTTAATTACTCTATTGGGAAACAGGACAAAAAACTCAGTAGTTTATGGCCTGGACAAGTGACTACCAATGATTATTGTGCTTGTCTGTATAGGTGCCTTGACATCCAAAATAAGAATGAAAGACTATTAGCTACTCCTTATTCCTAATTTAGTGTGTGTATATGTCAGTCTTGATGCAAATCTAAGGTATTTGAGGCCTGGTCCATTTGAAATGCTTCTGGTTTCTCTTCAGATGACATATGAGTGAAATTAGATGGGTATCATCCTTAATTTCTGATGCTTCTGAATTGTGAGAATATTCCCAAAAAGATATGTAGCTTCTGTGTCTCCTCTGTGTTAAAACAACTTTCAGTTTGGAAAAGAAGCAAACAGATTCTAGCAAAGCTGTGGAGAATTGAGAAAAAAATTCCAAAATGATCTTGTGACTTGAGAAATAATGTTTCACAGGAAAAGAATGGAGCTATCTTTCTAAAAGGTGCGAGTTATCAACTGCATCTCAGGAAAGACTGCAAAGATCAACCTTAGTCTTCCCTGCCAGTATATATTTGTAGCAGTGCTGTGGTTAACATCTTACTTTGTATATACTTATTTTCATTCATCTGATTTATGAACAGCAAACAGCTATAACTGTATTTGTCTTACAAGAGAATGAATTGAAAAAGCATAGCACACTTATTTTAGGATATTTTAAAATGTTTAGTTTTAAAGTAATTAGAAGATACAATGGTAATAATTCAGTTTTATGAAAGTTTAATATTTTTTTCAAGATAGGTACATTACTTACTTGTACTTTAAAATCCACTGCCTTCCTAGAAAAAGGGAAAATGTAATTGCAAATTATTGTGGTTCAACAGGTTATAAAAATAAAGCTCTCAGCGTCCAATTGTGTGACTTCTATTAAAAAATTAAGCATGACTTACTAATCTAGTCTTCACTTTATTTATTAATTTGATCATCTGCATGGTCAATTGTGATTATCTGTGTATTTGTAATATATGGGCCACAGTTCACCTTTACCTTAGCAACAGCTGGAAGAATAGTGCTGTCTAGTTAAAAGTTTTGTATTAAAGCCTCAGTGTAATTGAGTGCTGTAATTAGGCTTCTCTTCTACAGTGGCAAGCTTCAAATCTTTAAGAAGAGACGATTGTTGTTTAGAATGAAGTACATGGAGAATAAAGTACATACAAGATAAAGAGGAACATTCGTGAGTTGTCAGGGATGGAAGTATTCTGTGTGGATTTTTCAGGTCACAAGTGTGACCCTTTGAGGTCTAATTGAACGTTCATGAAGGAGTTCTTGAGCTTTCCCCATATGCCCACAACACAGTCAACTGTGCAGCCCAGAACTTGGAACTGTGTCCCTGGCCTAAGACATACTTCTTTTATGTTAGTGCATCAGTTTAGAGATTAATTTTTAGCAGTTATATGATCTAGTGAGGACTTTCTCTCTGTATGGAATGTACAGTTTTTCATGAGACTCTGCTCCAAAGCAAAACAGAAACAGTGTATGGCATCTCTGGTTTTTGGAAATATTGCATCAATAAAAATCCTTAGTCTGACATTTGAAAACAACATATGATATTTGTGGGGAAAATTTGAATCAAAATGTAGTAGAGCTGCAATTGTAGAATGTAAATCAAGTGTTTTATTTTAGAAATACTGTAATGTTTTAAAGCTGAAACAACTAAGTTCTGTTATTTTAAATTAAAGTTGATTTAAATGGAAATATTTTCTAAGACGTGTCCACTTTGAGATATGACAGTTTTTAGTGAAGTGTTCTAATTTAAAAAATTCTCATTGAGTTAAATGGATAGGTGTTTAGGAAGAGCATAAATTTTTCCTCTCTAGTCACTGAAGGTGTAAGAAGTGGAATTTTCACCAGTTTGTCCCCCCTGCACTGTATTTATAGGGTTCTCATATGCTGTAATATAATCTGAATAATGTCCTAAAACTTCTGGCAATTAAACTACTCCTGTTTCTACACATGTATAAGTTAGTAGCTGTAGAACATCTTCCAGTTTCATATGCTTCTTGCTTTTCCAGTTATTTTCTAGATCCTAGTGTGGTTCACTTCAGAGAGCCTTAGACAGCTTTGATCTCGTGGATTATTTAAAATGTTTGATGTATAGGCAGGTTTATTAAGATACTGCAGGAGGTTCCAAGGACTTCAGGAGAAGATTCAGTTGCCTTGGCACAAGCATGATTTTTTTTTTACCGGATGTGGTTTTGGAAAGTACAAGACACAGAGAGTTAAGGTGGCTGTGGTTCAGTTTGTTATCTCTGATCCATAACCCTGCTTACTATAGTTTTTTTGGTCAGGTTCATATGACAGGACGATTGTAATATGAACATCTGTTGTTTTTCAGCTCTCCATTTTTGAGAGTGCTACATTTAAGTTTCCCTAAGCTAAAAAAAGTACTCCAGATGCAATGATTATATTAAGACCAGCTAGGTAAACTATGGTAATCAGTGAAGTTTAACTGAATTTACTAATTTCCTGTGCTTTAAAATTAGTGGTTTTATTATATGAGTTTAACAGTGTAGTACTAGGGAAGCATAAAGACTGTAAATCCAAGTTTTTATGGATGGTGCGAAATTAAATCTCTTTTTTCAGAGCAAGGAAGTTTATTAGGAGTGACCATGCTTAGTCAGTGCACACCCTGTCCTAAATTATAGAATAGGTACTTTGTTTATCTGAACAGTGATGCTTTTTTCAGAATAGGTAGTGTAGAAGCATTGCAATTACTGACATTAAATGAGTCTGTTAAACTAGTTTATTCAGAGCTGTTGAGCTGTAGTGAGAAATAGTTCATGTATGTAGCTATGATCTTCTGACTCTCCAAAACTGGAAAAATAAAGAAAAATGCTTTTATTCAAAATTGGTGGATGAAACCTCTTTATCAAGTTTTATTTACTTTTTATGGCAAGAGCCTCCTTAACACTGCAATTTAATTTGAATCTATGAAAAGGACACTTTTTAAAAAAAGATTAAATATCTGTGATAATCCTTTGCCTGCAGTCATTACGTATTGACTGGAGAGTCCTTTCTGGATTACACCTCTCCCTTCACATGTTTTGTGTTTGAGGTGAAAAATACAGTTTTGCATTAGTTTTAAATCATGTTGCCAAATAGATTGTCATATGCAGAAGTTTAACTGTGAAAAACATAAATGAAATTTGAAATCCTCTAATAATTTTCTCATTTTACAGTAGTTCTTTTCTTAGACCTCATTTTGATATTGCTTGTCCAGCCTCCCTTGTAACTACAGTTTTAATTTTTTGAAACTAAAAGAGTTTTTAATTTAGGTGCTGTTTCTAGGAAGTATTACTGGCTAGAAATTTTTATGATTGGCTTGATATCATTAGTCTTGTTTGCATTATCTGAGTGTGTGTCTGTATATAATACAAAGAGAGCTAACAAATGTATAGTTTGAAAACCAGTTTGAATACCAGGCAGAAAAAACCCCAGGCAGTCAAACTGCAACTCTTAACAAAAAATGTATTGATTCCTTAAAATCAGCCTTTCAGAATATTTGATTATTTCACTATTATGATGTCAGTTGCCTTTCAGTCTATTTTCTGAAACAATGGAGGACATGCATTACTGTGTTGGAAATCACTTTACTATTTTTCATAAAGATTTGTCTATTCTACTAAATGTATGAAACCAGTGAGAGATGTTAATATTAATGGTAATCACTCTTCTCTGTACTTGAAGTTATCTCTGTGTATAGTTTCTCAGCTTTTCAAGTTCTTAGCTTGAAGAGTGTGCAAAACATGGTATAATAATGTGGTATGACTAAAAAAGGGGGAGAAAAAGCTTTTTAAAGGCTTTGCAACTTTTAAATTTTCCAGTACATTCAGCAGAATCTTCCTGGCTAGTCAGGTGTCATACCCAGCTTCGAATCACAGAATTATTTTGGTTGGAAAAGGCCTCCTAGATGGAGACCAATTGTAGATCATTGAGTTCAACCATTCCACATTTACACAGCTTGTGCTTTTTGACTCTTGAAATTGTGTGAATTATTAATTAATTGTTAAATAAATTACTAAGAAACAGATTGTTAAGAAACACCTTTTCTAACTACTGCTTGTGAGATCTTTGTTGCATTGTAGCAGAAATGTTGTTCAGTAAGAAAATTTTTTTGAGGTTAACCTCTAGGATAGCAATACACTGTTTTGACATGCAAACTGATATTTTAAGGAATGTGTTATTACATTCTATTGGTTAGGCTTTCCTTTTGCATTTGACTTTGGATTTTCTGTGTGCTAAATAGGTCTCATTGAATTCCTGTGTAAGGTTATATCTTTTAAAAAGATATAGTTAAGGGCTGAAAATAACTACATGCAGTTTAATGGTCAGATGCCTCTCCCTGATCACCAGATCTTATATCGATCAGGTGTGTCTGCCTACCACCCTTTAAAACTCCAGACAACTTTCTGCTCCTTTACAGGCCAGTGAGCACATCTATAGGATCCATACAATTTCCTGAGAAATATTGCTATTGAAGCGCAAACTGTCCTTGCCCCTTCATTGAAGTACTACTTAATTTCTAGTATTTACTAGTGCTGTTGTTTGTGACTCATGAATCATCTTGGGTCATTAAGCTTTTTGAAGAGGATTACTTGACAGTGTTAGAGCTGGTGCCAAAATATTCCTGAGGTTTTACAGGGAAGATGTTATGCTTTAGAAGGAAGGCCTGTATGCTTAATTTGGAGTTTCGAGGTCAGTCTGTCCACAGAATATAATTCAAGTTAGAGATCTTGCTTTTAATATCTGAAATAAGAACCTGTATAAAATTAGCCATTTTCAGTGAACAGTGAGGATTAAATTGAAAATATGCCATATATTCTTCTGTATAACATTGTGTGATGGATTAAATATCTACATATATACACAGAAGTTTCAGACCTCAACTTTAAGTTGTCTTCAGTCACTTTATTCAGTACCTTCAGTACCAAAACCACCTTCAAAGAACTGTTAGGGTTTACTTGGCAAATGAAGTTCAGGTGGAGTTTGACTTGGGTTCTCCAGAGAGCAACATGGGTAATTCTTCTACAGTATAAAAATAGAAGCCATGATAATTTTGCTGACTTTCCAGTCTGCTATCGTAGTAATTTGGTTAAGTCTTAGGTGTTTTTTTCTAAAGTAGTACCAGTGCAAATGGCCAGAGGTTGCCAGGGTTGTTATGCTGCAGTGGTGTAGTGTAAGGTAAAGTTTCATGGATTGTCCCAAACAATATGATAGAAATTCTTCAATGACCTTGATGTGTTTTAGTTACCATATGTTTTCATTTTAATGTGGTTATACTATATGGTTTTATGGTTTTATTTTATATATATATGTATGTGTATATATATATAATCAGCTATGTGGGGACAGTCATGGCGTTGGACAGGTGCTGAACATTGGGATTTGAATATTTGAAGTGACCAATTTCCCCATACAGACTAACTTTTGATAAGATGGTAGAAACAGGTGAAACAAATTACCTGCATTGGGTCACAGGGTAGTCTCGGGAGTAGCTGGAGGTCGGAGTTATTTCATCAGAATAGTTTTCATCATTGATGATAAAGCTGCTATGACCTTTCTGTCTTTGTTTGGGTTTGGTTTCTTTACTTAGCGGGGTTGTTCATTTTTGTTTTTCTTTGTAGTTTTTTGCCCCTATATGTCTGGGCTCAGGTATACATCTCAGGTTTAAATTATTACTCTAATATTTAAGAATTTGGAAATATTGATAGATGGAACAGAAGAATTCACTCTATCTATGCTCTCAAACATTACTCTGTCCTTTACTCTCCAGTGCTTCCACCAACACTGACATTGATGTACTGTATTGGTAGTGTGCTGTCTTGAGGGAGCAAAAGTAGTAGGATTAATTCAAGGGTTTTTTTGTGTTTATGTAGTGGATATTTCTCTTTATCTTTGCAAGAACTAGCGGGGACAGCATAGAAGGAAACCTGGCTAGTGAATAGGACTAAGAGAAAAGGAAAGCAATAAGAAGTGAAATAGTTGAATTTGAGAAAATGTTTTTGTAAAACAGCCTTTTGAAGAGTTGGTGGTTACAACAGTAGTAGGAAAGGAGCTGTATTTATTTTTTTAATTAGAGGTTGGAAATATACAGAAATAGGCAAAGGGAGATAAAAGAAATGGTTAGCACCTTTCTACTGATTTTCAATACAGCTCCAAATTGCATTAGAAAATTAAAATTCAGATTTTTTTTTCTTGACTACTCCCTTTCAGGGTAAGATTAGGTCATCTCATTCTTACCCCCCTGTTTGTGTACTACTAGATTGTGCTTTCTCGGTGAAATGAATAATGAATTGGAGACAGTGCTGTGAGAGCAGTAACTTTCAGTGGCAGTCAGTTCAGCTGTTACATGGAACTTTATCCTGTGCTTTATGTCAGCACCTTTAGTGCTACTACTCCCACTCAGCATCTCCCATTCTCTGATTGTCCTGCATTTATTGTTTTGTATGTTAATTCCTATTTACTCTTCCTGTCTCTTGATGTGTTAATTTACAGAAGGCTGTCAGGACTAACTTTTGTCAATTGATCATGTTATTTGGTGCTCCATTTTTTTGTTTATGTGCACAATGCAATAAATTGTTAAAATCTTTTAGATTGTGAACAGTGTAAATTTTAAATATATTAATAATTCTGGAGTGATTCAGATTCCAGTTTCTGCCTTTAATCTAGCCTCTAATCTACAATACAATTTTTTTTTAAATTGCCACACTAATACAAAAGTAAATGAAACTGTAATATTCCTGATGTATAAAATACATATTTTCTAGGCCTACAGTTCCATTGTCTAAGTATGACAGGATAATGTTTATGTATATTGACAGGGGCTTGTTTGCACTTTTGCTATATTTGAGTTGCAAAGCTGCAGAAAGTCAGCAATGACCATATCTCAGCTGATGCACAGCAACCTGAAGAAGAGACCTAAGCCAGAATATTGGCGATATAAACTCATTCAGCAATTTATCAGGAAAACAATCAAATCCTTATCTGAAATAAGTAGTTTTTCAGAAGTGATGAAAGAGTAGCTCATTACCTTCGCTATGTGGCTGCCTTGTAAACCTGAAGTTGCAATAAGTCTCAGGAAGGATGGGGTAATTTGTGGGTAAATAAAATAGGTAAATACAGTTACGTTTACATGTTTATATAAATAGTTATCATGGTTAACTCTACCCCAGATGAAACTAGAACCTTCGTGTATACAAGCTGTACCTTGCTCAGGATAATCAGCCAGTGTTCTGTGCTTTTTAGGGAGAGTATTGTTCAAAAAAGATACCAGAGTGGAGAACACAAAGGACTTGTGATATATCTAGGAATTTTACTTGTACACGGAAGACAGAACAAAGCATTCAAACCATTTGACTATTAGTATGAGAGGAGCAGATGATAGAGGAGGCTGGCATTATTGACAGTGTGGAGGAGATGGAATGAACTGTGATGTGAGACAAAGCATGTAAATTATATGGGAAAAACCACAAAATCTTGCAGCTATAACATTGTGGGGTAGATATGGAAGCTGGTGGAAGACAGGAGACAAAAAGGTGGGCTCAAAATACCATGATGACAACAGCTGTAACAACGAATTACACTGTAGGACGTGAAGACAAAATCCATCTGAAAACAGAATGTAAATGACACAATCAGCTAAAAAAGAGATGACCAAGTGGAGAAAGTGCTACAGAGGACTACTGAGATGGTTAGGGGGCTGAAGCATGAAATATAGGAGGAAAATCTGAGATTTGGTTGCTGTGGTGGAGAGAAAGCTGAGAGAGGGATTGAAATACTCTCTTTAACCTGGCTAATAATGACCATTTATGTAGAAGGCAAGGCAGACTCTTCTGAGGGGCAAAACAAAAGAAGCAACAGCTGCTGTCGCAATAAGGGAATTCTGTCTGGTTTTAACTGGGGAAAATTCACAGTGAATCCCCATTCTTGAAAGCAGATTTTGACTGGGATGGCCCTTAGTAACCTGACGTAACTTTGAGATTGCTCTTACTTTGAGCAAAGGGTTAGTCCAGATGTCCCTCTTATAGTAAATAAGTTGATTTTGTGCCAACTTCTGTTTAGAATCATTGTCTATAATTGGTAGTAACAGCAGTTATTGAAAGAAAGCTTCATTAAAATACTGGTCCAGTTCAGTCTTACTTCGATGATGTATTCAAAATAATCCAAGTGTGAATACAAAGTTTCATTTAAGCACAACATTTGGAAGTTACTTGCCTGTCTGGGATGAGTTATATGGTACCTCTCATGGATTTGATGGAATTAGATATTTCAGTTAGATAAAGATGTTTATCTGAAAGGTAGCTTTTAAAATGTAATTTCAAACTTCTTGATCTGATTTATTGTAATTTCATGTCCAGTTCTTGAAATTCTATGTTTAAATGATGAAAGAAAGAGTGGGAATCGTTGTACTGAAGTAATTTATCTAAAGGTGCTTCTTGCTGGGTGTTACTCAAAGCAATCATAATTAGAAGCTCTGTTTCTTCCTAATATTTTTTTTCTTTATTTCCAGTTCCTATGGATGTAGCTTTTTTGTAGATCGAAACTACTGTTATGTCTTCAACTCAATGTTCTTTCACAGTAGTGATATTTAAATAATATAATTTAATGTTTTCTAAATAACATACTTTATTTTAGCTACTGAAAAGTTATATGCCAGTTAAGAATCTAATTTTTAGGTTAGTGCAAGAAGGAATGCACTATAATGTTAAGCAGTGCTAGGCATTAAAAAATGGTTATAAGGAAATAAGAGTTTTGAAATATGAATCCGTAAGCTTTATAAAATAGAGACTTATTAAACATTTGATGACCTTAGGAGCTGCAGAAATAGAGGTAGGATAAAATTCAAGTGCGAAATGTTGTTACATTTAAAGATTTATTACTAGAATTTATGCTGTAAATAGACAGCTTTTCCACATGATATGTCAGAGGAAGCATAAGATCTGTGTATCTTAAAGTTATTACAAAATACTTAGTCATCAGCAAAATGAGACTGTTAAAAAGCATATGCAGTTTTTTAATCTAATAGAAAAGATATGTCTTTGTAGAAAGTATCAGAGTACATGCATTGACATGCAGTGTGTTGGTGTATGATTCTTTTGGGCTCAGGAAAATAAACAGGTATGATGGTATCAGGTATAGAGGATAGTAAGAATGTTGGGAGAATTTATTTTATGCAAAAACTTATTTTTGTAACAGCAAGGTCTCGGCATGCATTACAGTGCAGCTAAACTAATATAAACTAATTAGAACTAATTTGTTTACATGACTTTGGGACTACAGCTGGCTTGTGTCCAACTAGCTCAGAGTGTTTACAAGTGGTACTCTTAATATTTGGCCTAATAATGCAGCAATTCCCAAGCCTTTTTTCTCTCTTGTTTCATTTCTGAGCTTGGGACCATGTTTTGGGGTTGTTTTCTTTTTTGGTTTTTGATGTTGGTTTTTTCTTTAAAAGTGATTCTCCTGCAGTTAAATTTGTCACTACTATATTTTGCTTCTACAGCCCTGTCTTTGGGGGCTTGAGAGGGATGATACAAGTGAGCCCTAAATTTTCTGAATGGATTCACATTTGGAAAGGAGTGGAGCTACCAGTCAAGAAGATGCAAGAAGAAGGGAACAGAAAGTGGCAATGAATAATTTCCATCTGAAAATTTATGTAAAGCTCTAGAATGCAAAAGCATGAGATACTGGAATTACCTTCCAGTATGAATGATGACGGCAAAATGTTTATGAAATTGCTAAATGCTTGAAGTACATTATATTATGTAAATGATAATGCTCAGGACTGCATGATCAGGGAAATCCCTACTTCTTAAGAAAGCAGTGAGAGAAAATTGTTTCTAATGTAAAAATATACAATCTAACCAAAAAAAAAAAAAAAAAAAAAAAAAAATCCAACAAAATAAGAAAGTAAAACAAGAATATCATATTATGGGACTAGTATGTTTAGCCATATTCAGAGTAGTGGAATTACTGGTAGTTTTAGACTATTGCTGGCTTTGAATGGGAACTTAATATCTAATTTATTCAGGTTCCTTTCTAAATGCATACTGAATTTTTTCATTAATACCTAAAATTTCTGTTCATTTCTTCAGTGAGGCTTTTTTGTTTTTTTTTTTTTCTGTTGGGAATGGAGATTCATTAGTACTACTAGTAGGTGAGATTAATTTGTCCTACTCACTTCACTCAGCTGGAACTTATTATTCATGGTGCTAATAAGATTAAGATTTCTGAGTATCTTAAGGTGGAAATGAAGCAAACATTTATAGTGGTGCTATTTCCATTGAAGGATTTATGCAACTGTAATGCAGGACCGATGAAGTGGTGTTTGAAAGGAAGAATCTGATTTAATTCTGCGTTTGAAGGTGGACACTTAAATAACAAATGCACTTGCACTACACATTTCTTTTTTTGAAATGAGTACATTTCAAAGAAATGTTGATTTGTAGTCAGTGCTGCTATAGGAGCTATTTTTTATAGGTAAGAGAACTTTATATTTTATAGGAGGTAAGAGAATGGCATTGGACTATGTGATTCCCAAAAAAATCCCAAGTTAAGACCCTGTTTTGGAAATCTTACTTTCTAAATGCATGCTGTATCACATAGTCTCTTTACCAAAACTATATCTGTTGCTGAAGTATATTTCTTTGTTTCAAAGTAACTAACTTGACTGTTTCATTTCTACTCTAAAATAGTTTTGCTCTGTTTTCATGTATACTCAGATGGGACTTGTTTGTGAATGACCATGTTTGATAAATCTTAAGAATGGTTTCAGTCCATATGCTTGGAGCTAAAGAATGGGTTGATTAGGACAGAGAAACATGTATTATTTTGAAAATTAGGGACCACAGAGTTTAACCTACACCTTGAACTTCAGCCTTGTAAACAATGGTAATGGACATGGTGAGAAATCTTCCCTTCTTTACCTAACAAGGTCAGCAATCCTTAGCTGAGGAGAAGATAAAGTGTGAATTCCCTATCCCAAGAACATAGCAAACAGAGTGAACAGCATAATGATACTTGGCTGTATCATAGTTCTTTACTAGGTGTTAATATAATGGAAATTTTATAACTTGTAGTCACCAGTATGCAATTTCTGTCCTCATAGTTGAAAAAGAATGAAAACTTTCAGAATGCTAACTGATTCTGTTGTGCTCTCTTCCCATTAAGTTTTTTGATAAAATGCTTTGGAAGAAAAACTTTAAAGTTTGGCAGTTACAGAAAGTTTAATATTTACAGTTCTTGAGGTTTACAAAATTCATGTGAAACCAGAATTTCTACATTTGTAAAATTTAGATTTGAACAAGCAGATTCAAATGTATCAGTGAAGTAAAGCTGCAAATAAATACATGTAGGTGGGACTTTGGTTATATTACTTTAATATTCTAAGTTGCTACTGTTTATGCTACCATCATTGCGTGATTTACTAAATTGAAACAGTGTTTCATAATCCCTGTTCTATTGAATCAGGGATTTTATAAACCACCTCTGAGTTAAATTGCTAGTCTGTTCAATTTGCTGACTATCATATGTCACTTTCTGTAATATTTCTCTATCTATGAAGATAAGTTTCTTAAGATTATGAGTGCCGTGCAATTCCTTAGCTTAATTTCTTACAGAAAAATACCGCGTTTGATTCTGAAACGTTTCTGTTTCTGCAGCCAGTCAGCTGGATCTGATACAGAAGCACAGCTTGCCATGATAGCTTCCTGAAGGCTGTCTTGGCCAAATGTGGCATAAGTTTTAATTAGTTCTTCCCAGCCATGTTGTCTCAGAATAAAATCACTCATAACTCATGACTTGCCTACCTTTCTATCCTATTCTGTGAATTGTTTACTGGAAAAAATGAAGCGTTTCTGGTTCTCATAACATTCTCAAATACTTCCTACTATATAGAGGGGATTTGTAAGGTGGAGATTGAAAGATGTGTTGACTGTTGCAGTGTGGAAGTACCATAGCTGACTTTAAGGAGCAGGAGGTGACATAAAACTGCATATTCTCCAACAGTGACTTTCCTCATGTCCAAAAGCTTCAAGAACCATTGATAGATCCTCATAATTGTCATTATTGTGAGTGCAATCTATGGTTCAAATGTGGTTTATTTGTCATGCAAAACAGAATTTGAAATAATGGAGTCATGGAATATACTGAGTTAAGTCTGGCTCCTGGCCCTGCACCGCCATCCCAGAGTCACACCAATGCCTAAGAGCATTGTCCAAACACTTCTTGAGCTCTGCTGGGCTTGGAGCTGGGACCACTGCCCTAGGGAGCCTGTTCCAGAGCTCTGTAGAAATTTCTGCAACGACGTCAGGAACTTATAGGGGCAAAGGAGAAAACCAGTATTTTGGAGTTTGAAAGTTCAGCTTTTATTTGTTTAGTTGTCAATAATCTGATAAAGGAAAATGTAAAATTAGCAGTCTGTGCTGCTACTGGTCAGTAACCAGCTGACCAGCTGGTTACAGCTCTACAGTTTCTTGTAAATTGTGCAGAGTTTTGCTGAACAGTGTTAAAAATTTGTAAAACATTAAGTTGTGTCCAGAGATAAAAGAACATGGAAATGTATGCCAGTAACTGTACAGGTAATGCAAAGCAGCAGTCCAGTAGTTGACACTGTAATTCCTTGCATCCAGAAACGCTGCAGCCAACATTTAAAACTGAGTCTTGAATTATTAAGTAGTTAGATTTAAAAAAAATAATCGAACAACTAAACGACACCCAAAACCCACCCCTAAACCCAAATCAAACTGGCAAAGCCAAACTTTACTATGGCATAACGATCATATGCTTCAGTTTTGCAAGCATCAGTGTTTGTTTAGCTTTCTGAGGTAGAACTCCATGTAAAAACCCACAGGAAGTGTGTAAAATAAGTGTCAAGGGATAATGCGTAGTTCTTGCCTTGACTACTTGATAGATACAAGCTTTTCTTATTTTTTATAATGTCATAAAGTGGTTATCTGAATTTACCCATTTGAACTTTATCTGATGGTTTTACCAATAACCAGAAAAGAAGCCAATGCTGTGATATATAGGATAGGCTTTTAATAAAGCATATTTCCTGGAGATCATCTCTCCAGAAGCTAGAAGAATTTCATATTTTGTTAATCTCTAGATAATTGACACATGAAAGATGTAGAATGAAGCTTTACTATTTGTTGATCAGTGTTAGATCAGAGGAGACAATTTCCCTCTTAGAAGGCATTCTTCATGAAGTGAGATACTGAATCAGTTGGTGTTTTGGTGGGAAATTTAAATCAATTAAATGGGAAAAAATTATTTCTCGTCTGTTTCATACAGGTTTGAAAAGACAAGAGTTTAGTTACACAGAAACACTGATAAACCATTTTTCATTTCAGAAGAAATCTTACACTGAGATCCTGGCTATTCATGATTTTTAGTAATTCTGTTTCAGTGTTCAGAGGAGGAGGAGCATGATGATGATTCAGTAATATTACCCTGAAACTTTAAAATGCTTGGTATGTCCAGCCAGAATTACTGGAGTAGTTTCACTTACCTGCAATTATAAATTGTATATATAACAGCTGATACAAATCAAGGTAATTTTAAATTCGTAACTTAATTTGTAATTTGTAAAATTAAATACATTCTAAGGAATGCTTCTTTTTGAAAGGCACTTTATTATACCTGGGTCAATATATTAGATTCTTTATCCTTATCAGTGTTTCTGGTTTTAGATTTTTGTGTTTGTTTCACAGTGCTTTCTGTGTTTGAATTTTGGTGCTCTAAATCCTGAGATCTCATGCATGTTGTAGAAGCCTTTGCCTTTTTCTTCAATGTTTTTGATCTTTGATTTTGTTATTTCCCAATATAAGCAATGTGCTGTTAAAGCCATTTTATTTTCTAAACCATTTATGATCAGTTTTTATCAAATTACAGCTTACTGTGGGAAAACATTAGTGGGTTTTTCCCCCAATTTATTTTTTTACAGTTGCCCATTTTTTGTTTTTATTATCTGTCAAGTACTGATATGATTTTGTAAAGTATCTGAGAAACTGAACTAGTTCACCAACCAAATATATACTCAGATTAATCAAAGTCCCTGTTTTAGATGGAATAAATAGGGACATTGTAAACTAAAACAGTAGTTTATCTTTTCGTTTCGTTAGACACTTATCCTCTCATCTTTATGGTAAGCTTCTGTAGAGAGGTGTTCTGCTTACTGTGTGGTTTTCTGTATGTGGCTTCACTATCTTGATGAAGTTTACATTGTTGCTCCCCTGTGTAGAGCAAAGGAAGCATACTGAGCATGGCTGTCCCTGTATTGTGGACAGTAATTGTGATACTTAATTTTGATAAACAAGGAAATTGTGAGAAATTCCTGTGTTCATTTAGACACCTTAGACTCTTCCCTAGAGAGCAGTTTTTTCCTGGATAATATGTATTGCAAGTTTTTTCTCGTCTCCTTGCATTGACTCTTACTTTATAAAGTCATTTGCCATTTGCAAGCTTTCTGAATCAGCATTGTAGAAGGTGTATGAGAATACTTTCACTCAGTCTCGTGCAGATGTTTTGAAGAGCTGTGATGTGCTCTTCAGGCACAAGGAAGGAAAGATAGCTGCTGGAAGGTATTATATTGTACATGTGTAGACACTCTTTTAATTGGGTCACATGGACTTATGCATGTGTTTGTGCTGTCATGGTAGGGACTTCTTGAAAGAAGTTCCTTGGTTTCCCTCTGTATCTGATCAGAAAAAAGTTCACCCGAAGATTGTTTTGGCCATGCATGATTTGTCGTAGTCTACACTTGGAGTTCATGCTAATGCAGTTTTAACTGACAAGGGATTTCAACACTTCTGCAAAAACACTAAAATCATGCTATTTCCTCCTGTTATTAATTTCTGAAGCTAGATGAATCTTCCTTGTACCTTTTCCAGTCCTGGAAAACCTCCAAACCTGTCATCTTTGGTAGTGAATACAAGATACTTTGAGCCTCTTCATTAGGCACAGCTTTAGAAGGTGTAAAATCTTCTCTTAGCAGTATTTAGAACTGTGTCTTTGACTTTCCTAAGAAACGGCCATTTAGTAGTAGAGAGGTTCTTTATTCCAGATGGTGTTCATACTCTATTTCTGCTGTGGTATTACTTTGACTATTTAAAATATTACCTACACTAACAGTTTAGGCTTAGTTTTAGCTCAGATTTTTTTTCCTTAAGTCTTCAGAAGATACAAGATTTCATTTACAATTTAAATTTAAGTACCTCACCTTTTTTAGATTAAGGCATGTAAACTGCTATTCAGGTAATGCTGATTGTATTGTTTAGTGGGAAGAGTCGTAGCACTACTTGTAGTGGGTCACTACAAAGGAAGTGAGACTATATTATTTAAAACTCTTCTTCTCATAAAATTACCTTTCAGTTCTGAATAATGTGTAAAACCCAAGGTGGTATTATGAACTTGAATACTCTAGTAGTCAGTACACAGGTACAATGGGCCACAAATTCCAGCTAAAATGCTGCTTTGGAAAGTTACTGTATGGGAAAAGCCTTTTACCTCTTCATCAAAAATATACTGAAAGGAAGAGAATGTCTAAATGTCTAAAAATCTGAAATGTTTGTAAATACATGATAGTGATTTAATTTATTGCAGCTGTATTTGTATTTAGTTTAGTGGGACAAGAAGACTTCATGTTTCCTGGCAGTAAAATGCATCTGAAAGGTAAGTTACTGAAACCAGGAAGTAATGCTAGAAGGAATCTTTTCATGGATACCTTGCACTTACTAGATGCGATGATTAAAAAACAAGGACAGTTTTCCTTCTTAAACTTAAATTTTACATAATAGCCACTGCCAACTCCCAGAATATCAGGAAACAAAAAACATCTCCAGGTAAAGAAGAATTGACTATCGTATGGCAATTGACCAGGTTTTGCACCAACAGGTCTTGACAAGAACTGTAAGACTGTTTCCCACTTCCTAGGGCATTTTGTTAACAAGTACAGGAGTCTAACAAAAATGCAGGAGCTGCTCCAAGCAGTGTCGTTAATGACAAGGATTTGATGGCCTTCATCAAATGGCCTTCAGTTTCAAAAGGACTGAAGATCAAAGAACAAACTAGAAAATAGAAACTATTAGAACAGTCTCTCAAGGGATGCATAGTGGCCGAAATGGCATAGCTCTTCCAAAAGGCAGTGAGTGACCTTGTAGTTGTTGTACCAACTCCTGCTTTCACCATCTGAAAAAGTTATTTAAATGCCCATTAAACATAAAAACTAATGAACATGTAATTACAATACTCAGAAAGCAAACTTTAAAATAACTCACAAAGATTCCAAGTTATGGCAATTTACCTGCAATTATTTAAGTATGGTAAGTACGACTAAGACTGTTTTTCTTAAAACAAACATAAATTACTTACAACTGAGTTCAAAGGGTTCTACAACTTACTACTGAGATTGATACAAAAGAATAATAAAATTAAAATTTCCCCAAATTATTTCCATAAACTAATGATTAGGGTATTAAAGAAATAGCCAATCCTTCCCTGCTAAAATCTGACAAAACTTTTTATTCTACTGCTGAAGAGTGCAAAACTTCACAGTCCGTTTCTAACTAGTACAAACAAACCAGGGAAGAGAGATACTTCATTACAAAGTGATTAAAAAAACCCAACCAAAAACGACTGGGCAGTCAGAAAATAATCACTTCTCCTCTACTTTCTGCTTCAGTCTGCACTTAAAATTTCAGCTGTAGAAAAGTACAGTTCCCTAGGTCAACATGTTCAATTAAGAGCAAACTTTTAATGTGTTCTGTATATATTCACTGACAGAAATTACCCACCAGCAAAAGCACCTTTAGCAGGTCTACCAAGAAAGCACCACAAACACATGAATTCATAACAAGTGACTCCACAAAATTTCGTAGTAAATTATATGATGCTTTAATATCATCTCCCTATCTCAAGTGCTGCTTTCCATTAGGAAATCTAATTTTACAAACCAAAAAAGAAAAAGGCCAACATAAAGTTATAATCATGAGGGGAAATTTAGTATATACAGAGAGGGTGTCTATTAGATAAAAAGTGGAATGAATTGCAAGATGCTTGTTCCATAGATAATAAATGGAAGAAATACAGCACAGTCATCACATGAAAAACAGTACTGAATTAATAATGCATCTTAGCAGTTTTACAGTCTAAAGTTTAGCAGGAGAAAAAAATTAGAGATCAGTTTGTTTCCTCTTAAGATCTTGCTGAAATCACAGAGAAGCATTATGATGTCTCTTACTTAACATAACATACAATCCTTTAAAGTTTCTTTTTGAAAGGCAAAATTTGGTCATCTCTGCTTTCTTGAAAGCATCAGGGTGCATTAAAACTGTTTTAAGAGTGAGAAATTTAAAAACGTGCCTGTCTTCCAATCAAAATATCTTACTCTAAAAGAATTAATTAATGAAAGTCATCTCTTTTTGTCACCAAAATTATCAGTAAATTCAATAAAGCACTTCTATGCTGCATGTTAAAAATGTATGAAAATCTTATCCATGCTTCTGCAAGCAAATAAAGTTTTTTAACCTTGCGTTTAAATAGACTGAATTACGAAACTAAACAAATAAATCATTATCATGTATTTGCAAGCATAGATGTTCAGAACTGTAGACATTCTCTTCCTTCCAGCGTAGAATAATTTTTGATGAAGAGGTAAAAGGCTTTTTCTTTACAGTAATGCTCCAAAGCAGCATTTAAACTGGAATTTTTTTCCCCATGTTTATTTCAGAAGCAGCAATTTATTGTCTAGATGCTTGATCACCTTTTTGCTTTTAAAGCTTTTGCAACAGGATGTATAGGAAATTTTATGTGATGTGGTGATTTGTAAAATGTATGTTCTTTCATGTGTGTTAGTTTTACTAATTGAAATATTCCTCTTGTTTTTAGCTCGAAAATCATTAAGTATTCACTGAGTTACTGGGGGCATCTTCAGAGAGGTGTGTTGGCAGAAGTTGTGATGACAGCTTTTTACCACAGAAGATAAACAGCTTTGAGTCCAAAAAAATACCTTTTACTGGTCTTACATATGCAGCGTGCACTGATATTTCCTTCTACAGAATAGATATGATGATTAGAAATTGGATTTATGTTTATGCTTGACTTAATTGTAATAGAAAATATATTAATTCTGATAGGGAAACATATAGTTGAAAAACATGGTACTGGTAACTCAAAAGAAAGTTGCTAAATGTCATGAACAGTGCTGAAAAAAGCAACATTGCTATTGAACTCTGGAAATTTACCTTGGGTTTTGTCATCATAGAATGGTTTGGGTTGGAAGGGACCTTAGGAATCATCCTGTTCAAACCCCCATACCGTGGGCAGGGACACCTTCCACTAGACCAGGTTACTCAGAGACCCATCCAACCTGCCTTTGAACACTGCCAGGGAAGGGGTAGCCACAGACTCTCTGGGCAGCCTGTTCCAGCTCCTTACCACCCTCACAGCAAGTAATTTCTTCCTGACATAATTTAAGACTATTCCCTCTTGTCCTGTCACTGCATCTCCTTGTAATACTCTCCAGCTTTCTTGTAGACTCCCTCAGGTTTCTAGAAGGTGGTGTGGTCGTCCCTCTTTACTTCAAAAGAGTAAATTACTGGAAATGTTAAGGGAGTGACAGCCTGCTTACATCTTTCAAAGATCACTTGTCTCACATAATATTCTGGACATTGAAATAGCATTTTTATTAGAGTTTTCATCTGGTTTAGGAAGGCTAAATACCAAAATTGCCCTCCGAGCTGAGAAATCTGGAATCAGCTTGAGAGTTCTGTCACTTTCAGTCCTTTTTACATTTTGTTGTGAAATTGCTGAGGAGTGATTCTGAAGGGTTTCCGTTTTTCCAAGACGTCTAGTAAAGGAATTTCTAAGAACCAATACCTTAAAGGTGGATTGTTTGCTTGGGTTGGTTGGTTCATTGGTTGGTTGATTTGTTTGGGGTCTTTTTGTTTGTGTTTTTTTTGTATTAACTTGGCATGCAATATTCAGCATCAATCATTCAAACTCTGGATAATATACTGTTAAATTTTGTGTGCTAATTAGCAATAATTCCCTTGGGAGATGGTACTGGCTTGCAAAGTCATGCTGGAAGACTTCATTAAATTGAGGGAAATCAGATGGTCATTGTGTCAGCCAGGTATTTTCTGTCACAGTTGCAAAGGCTATGACTGTTGCTTTGAAACCTGCAAAAGAAGTTTCAGGTGGGTCAGATCAGATATGAAAGGAATTGGGAAGAATTGAGCAATTTGCCGAAATATTTTGTCCTTCAAGGCTTGGGAAGCAAACATTTTGTTTGTGAGTCTGTATGCTGAGTGTGAATAATGGTTAATTCAGCAGTTGAAAGGCATCATATTTAGTAATTTTAGAGAAGCGTTGCTTCTCTTAAGAAATAAAGCTTTCTCTTAAGGAGAAATCTAAACTACAGCTACACCCTGATTAGGCAAATAGAAAAGTTAGATACTTAGATTGTTTCTCTTTCAACTTCTTCATCTGGTTGCGGAATGCTTGTTTAAGCAAAGCTCTTCATGTTTGTCAAAGGAAGACTGGAAGGTCTGTGGCTCATATTGAAAAGCAGTTAAAGCTGAAAGCTGAGTCTTCTACAGTCCCATGAATCTGTGAATTGAGAAGAATAGAAAAGACTTCATTGCATCCACTAATCATGTAGGAAAAAAGTCTCTGTCATTATAGATATTTCTAATTTTGTTTAATGAGTCCCTTCCTATTGGAGATGTTGGGGTGCTAATTTCTTTTTTGCAAGATGCTTTTGAAAAGCCTCTGTTGGTTTGTGTTTGGTTTGTTTTTTAATTTGTTATTCTTATTTGCAGTAAAAGGGATCTAAAAAAAAATTACTATTTACTGTGCAGGCTAGCTGTCTTCAAGCAAGTAACTTACTTTCTGCATCCATCAAAGTAATGCATGAGTAGAATTAAAAGCCAAAAGTAAAAACTACAATGTGGAATAGCTTTGGAAAATAAACTAGTGTAGACTTAATTCTTTGTGTTATTTGGTTCAACTTCTCAATTACTGATGCCCTTTTATCTTGTAGTGACCTTTTCTAGCTGTATATACTTTTAGTGTATGGTTTCGTGGTTAATCAAAACTTACTTGGTCTAAAGATAGAGGCTAATGAGAAATTCAGAAGAAGTTTTTGTTTCATTGCACTCATTGTCAAGATTAGAAATGTTACTTTCCTTGGGACCTTTGTAATCTAAAACTCACTGCTTGCTCTAAAAATTAAAATGGGTAAAATATCTACTAGAGTAGGAGCTCAAAAAGAGAGTATCCTGCAGTCATTGAAAATACTAATTTTGCTAATATAATGCTGCTCTATGGATTTTTTACCCTTTGCAAATAGCTATTTTCCTAGTCTAATAAAATATGTCGTCTCAATGGTTGAATTTTCTTTGGATTTTTTTTTAATGGAGCAAATAAGATACTTCTGTGTCAGCTTTAATAAAGATTACAGCCAAAGAAAATGAAGTGCATAGTCAATTTAAGTCCATGGATTTTTTTTAATTGGGAGGGCTTATCTCTCTCCCGGCCTCCAATTTTCTGGACATCATGGTGTCCCTGCTTGAGTGGGAGATGGAATAAGACATCCTCCAGAGGTCACTTCCTTCAGCATTCTGTGTTTTTGGGGGGAAAAATGTGATAACTATTCCTGGATGTATAAACAGAGTAGTAGTTCTCTATTCCTTCCTTCTCCTTTGAAGGATAAGGAGTGGGGGGGAACAAAGAAGGGGAAACAAATGTGTGTTCAATGCCTTTGATACTTCTTGTCATGAACTGTTTACCTCTTTGGTACTTTGGTACTCAGCATTATTGAGCTGTAGAGGTGATGGCAGTTTGCAGTCCTGTCAAATTTAAAGTGACTTGTTTTCTGCTGTTCTGTGTGTTGCATAATGAAAAGGAGAGCTTTAGAGAAATATCTGCATGGACAGACTGTTTCTTATGCAGTAATGTGATTAATTACGGACTGAGATAAATGATAAGCACTTGGAGCAGGAGAAAGATGGGTCAGGAACAGTAAGTTTGTGTACTGTGCCTTCCGTCATCTTGATGCTGTTTTTAAGTGTTCATAAATGTTTTGGGAAGTGTATCTGTCTTCCATTTTAATTATTTGTCTTTGTGCTGTTCTCTGCATCAGCAGAAGCCAAATTTCATAATAGAATGGGAATCCCAGTTGTAGTTACTGCTTAGATTTATCTCAACTCATTTTTCCATCTACCTCCCTGGTCTCTATAACTGCGCAGCCATGTCTCCACATCCACCTGTCTGAGCAACTGAGTTGCAGCTCTATAACTCTGTGACTCAGCCTCATCCTTGGGAATTCTGTAAAACAGATGATGAAACATAGACCTAAAGGAACAGAACAAAACCACACTAGAGTACAAAGACATTAAATTTAAAAACATCTATTTTGGATGTGGGAAAAAGGTCTGCAAAAGACAACTTGCTTGGTTGGTAATCATGTTAGTTTCATGGCCTGTTCAGAAAGCTGTTTGGCCTTGTCTCTTCCAGCCTTGTATATTGTGGGATTGTTATGAAATGAGGAGGTAGCCATCACAGACGGGCCATGTTCTGTGTTCTTCAAAGAAGTCTGCAAATGAAGTTAAATTTTTTACACCATTCCTCAATTCTCAGCTCTTTGTGTCACAGTTTATGATCTGCTCTGCTCTTTAAAGTGAAAATAAAATCTACTAGATTGACAACATTTCAGTATTGAAATGTCATAGCTAATCTTCCGTTTTCTATGTTCTACACACCTTTGTTGTGATTGTTAAGTTTGTACCAGAAGTACTGATAGGAAATTTACAATGTGTAACTTAAAATTGTTCTTGTTTCTTGAAGAAAGAAACGTGAAGCTAGTTTCGCAGTTGTATTATTTGTGTTAAGCTGAACTATTTCAAAATGTATTGCTTTGTTTCAATAATTAGAAATAAAGACATTACTCAATCCTTGTCTACCATGACATTATTTAAGATTTTTAATGCAAGTTAACAGGAGGAATTAATTTAAAGTGGTTTAGTTGGGCTACATTAAACATTTGAGTTTATATTCCCTTTCAGAATTAGTAGCTTATATTCAGTTTGTTGTATTTTGCTGTAAAATTAAGTTGTATTGAGTGAGCTCTACTCAAGTATGAAGAAAATTTCCAAACTGGTTTCAGTTAGTTAAGTTTGTTAAAGAAGAAAATCAGAGGCATGTTTTAGGGAATTTTTATGAAAAGGAGGTTTTCTTCAAAGTATTGTACTTCACTGTACTTGTTTTATACCAATTGGGTCATGCCATTCCTATCCACATAAATAATTACCTTTTGTTTTCCTCTAAAATATGGCTTCTACAAGTATGTTTTTACTCTTGACAGCTATTCTGTGTTACTTTGTACTGCTGCAGTACCCGATGAAGATGAACTGAATATGTTTCAAGTGGACAGGCCACACGTTAAAAATCCCCAAGCTTTTTTTGTGCATGATCAACATAATTTCATCTAATTGTTCTTGACTGAATGTTTGTTTATGCTCTGACAGTAGTATGTTTGAAAACTTTGAAAGTCACAAATCTTAACCTTGATGGAAGCTGTGAGCTTGCTTTAGGCTGTGAGCAGCTTTGCGAACTACTTGGTGCAATTCCTGTGTAATTTTGGTTTGTAGAGTTGCAACATCTGTGGGCTACCAAGAGTAAGATGTGGAAAATGGTCAGTAAGGCAAAGTGACACTACTTCGGAGGAATTTTCTTTTTGGAAATACATCCCTCTTTTCAGTATAGTTTGTGAGCTTAAGAAATGTCTGTTGTGTTTTTGCTGCAACTGTAGGAGAACCAGCAGCAGCAGCAGAAGTTCAGAATTGCGTAGGGCACTTCTGTAGGTACCACTGTGAATCCATTCCCTGACCTACAAGGATCAAACACCAAAATAGTATTTTTCCTAGCTGTTGAGAAATTCCAGATTGTTACTGTCTAGGCCAAATTGCTCATGGTAAGCTGGTCTTCATTTGAACTTAGTTCATTAACAGTTACTCCAACACAATATATCTAGATGTTGCATGCACTGTGCTTCAGGGTTTTTTGATAACTTTTTTAATGTGTTTGATTTTTTTCCCCAGCTCTATTCTCTGTTTGTTTTCTGGGCCATGTCTTTGAGCTCATTGTGCTTCAGAAGTTTAGCTAACCAGAATGTGTGTGGAATTGGGAAAAAGGACTGTCTTGGCTGATTAGTGATACTATTTTACGGGCTTATTTATAACTTTGTTTATAATGTTAATAGGAAGTGTAACTAAATAGGATAGGAGGATAATTTTTAAAATGCTGTAAAGGAAAACTTTAGGGAATCTGGACACTAATTGTAGACACAAAGCCATGGAGCTCTACAGTTTTAGCATTGCTAGGTTGGATGGTGTGTGTTCAAAAGGCTTATGTAATTTTCAATTTTAAATCACAAACATTAACTAGAGTCAGCTATCAAATATATGAAGAATTTAATCTCTTGAAGTCTCTATACAGTTACTTCATATATCAGACACTAACACTGCAGTTAAGCACTCTTGTGAATGCTCTTGTGTTCAAACTTTTGAAGCAATATGTTTATGAAAGATTAGTAATCTTAATTAAAATTATAAATTCCATTGTTTATTTATGGGTTTGGTCTCTTAAATGTCAGCATACTTTCCTTTAGAGAGTATATCTGTCTGTATGTTGCATAAACAATGCATAATACCTTGTATAAAAGGAACTAAACAGAACAAATTTTCAGTACTGATGTCTATAAAATTACAAAAACAATTTCATTGCCATAGTTGTAAAAATGTGTACAGCAGGATAGTATAACCGAAACTCTCTGTATTTCTACACACAGGCACTAAAAACACTGATTAATTTAATAATTTTCTACCTATTGATCACTAGTCATTTCTTTACCTGTAAGTCCCTTAACCTAATAATTTTGGAAAGCATCAGTAAATTTCAGTTATCATTTACAAGGGCTGGAAGTGTCAAGACAGTTTAATTCGTGAAATATGGTTGTTGAATAGAGGAGATTCTTGTGTTCCCGTTGACAGAGAGGCTGCAGTGTGTGCCGTCTCTCTTCATCCAGCAGCTGAGTCGTGTGGGAGTGGATTTGATATGAGAGGGGGAAACTGGATATGTTACAGAGGGCTAATTGAGAGCCTCTGCATGGAGGAATTGCTTCATTGTATTGAGAGGATGGGGGGAAGAAATACAGCTATTCAGAAGAGAAGCTTCTTAACTCCCTGCAGTGCTATATAGCATCTCTCTTGTATATGGGAGACATTAAAATTGAAAAACAGGCAACAAGATGAATACTGGGACAAATGAAATAGCATGTCACTATTAATATATTAATTCCAACATGAAGGGGTAGTGATGTGTTTTTGAAATGCAATTCACTGAATCTTTTTATATAGAATTTTACATTGATGTTTATTATGGAATACTGAAGAAATGATATACTGATGCATTTGGTTTTTTTTGGTGTGTATGGAAGAAGTTTAGAGGGATTTTAATTAATTTTCAAAGTCAAAAAAGAGGCAAAAATTGTGTGTCATGAAGACTTGTGGAAAATCTTGCCTCAAGAGGTTAATTTCCTACCAGTTTTGTTTTGTAAAGGTTATGAAGAATCTGAGAGAGTTCAGGAGAGGAAAGGCAAGATTAAAAATTGGAAGAGACTACTATATTAAGTACATTTTGGTTCAGTGTTTAATCACTAGACTTTTAGTGTGGTTAAGTTCCAGACTAATAAAAGATCAAAAAGTCTTTAAAATACAAGTGAAAGTCAGTACACAACTGTGTTTGATAAAGGGCAGCACCCAACAGTTAACATGAGACATTCCAGAACGCTGAAAAAAGAGCAAGCTGCTACTTCCTCCCTAATACCTGTCACAACTATTTTATTAATGAAGATGGATATGGCAATCTAAAGTATTCTCCATTTGACAGACCTGACTTAAATTAACTCTTTGGTTTGCTTTTGCTCTTCTATACATCCCTTAGCTATTTTCTTCCAGTTAAGTGGACTGTATCTAATATCAGCACTGCATATGTGCCTGAGCAAGCACAAGGGCTGTGCTCACTCAAAAGAGCTTTATCTTCTTAATTGGAGTAGAAATTGTGTGTGGAATATGTACTGCAGATGAGAAATAGATGTATGAGCAACTGAAGTAGATTGGTGTTCTCCCTTTGTTTGTTTCTCAGTCGAGGTTAGAGTTGTGACTGCTCCACAAGGTTTGCACAGTCCCACTTCTCAAGCCTGTCCAGGTCCTTCTGGATGACACCCCTTCCCTCCAGAGTGGCACTGCATCACACGGCTCAGAGTTCTTGGCAAACTTGCCATGGGTGCACTCAGTCCCACTGTCCCACAGATCAGAGAAGCTGCATATTACCTACAGGTATTTGTTCTCTGCAAATGGCTGGGTCTGAATTTGGGTATGGTCTGATTGTGTCAACTCCCTTTCACTCTTCCCCCAGGAGGAGTTACTACAGGTGCAGAGTGTAACTGATGCTTACCGTGGTAGGAATACATGTGCTCCTGCATTAGGAGATGTGTTTCGCTGAATCCACAGACCAATCTCATTCTGTCTATGCTTCTACTGCTTGTACTTTGATTTCTCTTTTTGTGTACTGTGGTGTCATTGCACTGGTATCACATGGTCAGGAGAGACATCAGTGTCATTGTTTATCAAATTAGAGCAGCAGAGACCAAAGGAATGTGGTAGTAGTTACAGATGAAGAAGCCAGCTGCTTCAATTTTTTTTTTCCTTAAGATTGCTTTATACTGAAAAGCAACTTACAATTGTACAGGATAGTACTTTTTTGCTAAGGTTTTTTTTCTTACAGTGTTTGTGGTTTGTGATGATTTGAGCACCTACTATAGAAAAACACATTATGCTAATACTGGTTTAGAAGTTGTAGTAGGTAATCCTTATCTCAGATTTCTTCATTTTTCACTTGTTTTGTCAGCATCGCTGTTTCTGCTGCCTGATCACTTTATGAATGAAACATACATATTTCACTAGTGCGTGTGCACACACACACACACGCTCTCCCCTGCTTGCATTCCCCCTTTTCCTTACCTCCCCATATGCTGGAGCCACCTCTTTGGCTGTCAGCTTAAATAAATATACAGTAGTTTCATGTTTTCTTGTGTTACTATTTATTGTGAATGTGTATGCTTGCCCCATTCCAGACACTTAAATATTAGATTATGTTTTGTCAGCTGTATCTCCTTTAGTATGGTCTTTTTAAGTATTTTTGAAAGCATTTAGTTCCGGAAACTTATTGTCATTGTATAAAACTGTAGCTCTGCAATAGAAACCAGAAATCTGCCCTCTTGTGGATAAATCTGTATGATGTATGGCCTCAGTCACAGTATCTTACCTGAATGAGAACTAAAGGATATTAATTGATTTTCTTTGTGATTTTCATTCTTTAAGAAATTTTTAAGGATAGTTTACAGACTGATAGCATAAATTCATGTAGTAACAAACAAGAAAATAATTTTGTTGCAAAATATAGAAGCTTAAAACTATGAGACAAAGATTCACAAATTTGTGATTTCAGATATATTGATTTAAAAGCAAAGAAAATGTCCACTTGTCATATAAATTAGGAATTAGCTAATACACAGCTATTACATCGGTTTACTGGTTTAATTTGCTTATGCAGCTGAAGAAATCAAGATCATGGTGCTGTGGTTATATCTATATGATATTGCTCAACATACAGGAAACTGAAACTGCTTTTTAAAGCACTGTCTTGTTAAATAAAGATTTCATAATCCAAGCGAAATAAAACAAGACTATTTAAAGTACTCTACTCAACAGAATGCATTTTAAAAAGAAAAGCATAGATGTCTAATATCATAGCTTTTCTTTAAAATTTAATTTTAATCCACTTTTTTACTTCTTGGAAAATATCAGGTCATGTATATATAATACATTGTTTTAAATCTGAAGATATAATAATTTAAAGAATATCTGGAGAATGTGAAAGGAAACATTTAAATGTACATAGGAAACTGCCCAATTCTGAGGTTGTGCTCTGCTGTGATGGTGCTCTGTCTGTACTCTGCTACTGAAACTTTCTCTATTATTGCATAAACAGATTTTTTGATTTGTTTTTACTCTTCTCATAAATGCACGTGGCAAAGCTGGGGAAACCTGGTATTTTTGTTAGAGACAAGGCAGTTTCTCAACCAAGAGAAATGTTTCATAAATGCAGAGCTTGTACCTTTATGTGATAACCAGTGATCAGAATCCTCTCATCATTTAATTGATCATTAAATGCTGCAATATGTGAAAAAAATACAATTGCAATTTATTTTTATTTCTTATTTTGTGTTTACAGGGTAATTTTTGTTTGCTTGAGTTGTTAGGTTTTTTTTTCCTCTTATGCTTGTAGTTTCTCTTTGCTGGGTGTCAGTGTCTGTCCTTAAATTGTTCCCAACTTACTTTCATCCTCTCTTCCTCCCTTAATTTTGCCTTTACAGTAAAGGGCAATATAGATAATTTAAAAAAAAAAAAAATAAAAAAAAAAAAATAAAACAAAGAAAAGGATAACTTACAGAAATAACACTTTAAATTTGTACTTATTAATCATAGCCTAAAGTTTTTTAAATATTACTTTACTTGCTATGTTGACTTGGTTTTTCTGTATTAGTGTTAGTGTATATGATGATGATGATAATTTTTCATGTGTTATTCTTTAAATATGCTGCCATTTCACTGTTTTCCTTTCACTGAGGGGTTGTTTGTGTTGCTTCCTTTGCACACTGCAGTTCCTTCCTCCCTAAAATGTCTTTTATGGTATCCGTTCATTCTTGTGAAGAAACAAGAGCATAAATACCTATATACTGAATATACAAGACCACATACATATATATAGACTGGATTTCTTGTACTCTGTCTGAAGTGCTACACTACAGTCTAATACATTGGTTAAAAGCCTTCCAGTGCAGATCTTTAATTTCCTTCATTCAGCTAATATAACTAATAGCTTCATTTTTGTCAGTAAAGGGGTAAAATGTTACACTTATTGTTAATTACTGAACAAGCCTGGCAATGGAAAATTTTTAGATATTGAAAATTATTATTCTTCTTGACTAATAGTGAACTGCTGCAAGAGTACTGTTAACCCTTCTTACATTTGGGAATGGAGGTAAGAGAGAAAATCCCAACAAAGCTTGTCTGATAGTCAAGCTATTGTTCCATGCTCTGTGGATGTGTTGTATGGAACAACCTGTACTGTTTTGAGGTGTTAATCTTTATTCCCCTAACTGCTTGAGATTTTAAAACTTTAAATGAGTTAGTTTATTGATATTCTCAGTAGCATCAAATTTGAGTTGTAATTTCACTGGATCTCAGTCTGTGCTTCTGGAATTGAATCCCACCTTGTTTGCTGATTTTATTACAGATGCAATTTTGCCCTCAACACAACAGATGTAGTATTTGGACCCAGATACTGCTATGTGGCTTCTTCATATTGTGTTTGTTTTGTACACTAATCTCGTCACTTAATCCCGTCAGTCTGTCTCGTTTACTCTCATCTGTTTATTCATTTCATCATGCTTACAAAAACTTCGTAATGTCAGAGCTAGACTTCTTGAATTGCCGTGCTTAGCCCCCAGCTGGTGCAGACAGCCACATTCTGTCTTTGGAGTAGTGGTGTTGCTTATCTCTGCTCATGTAAGGCTCCAGAAATTGCCACCTATGATGGTGAAAAACTGTTCTAGTTTTCTTCTTGCTTGCATTTATGTGCTCATTTATTGTTGTGTTAGCATTGGCTTTCTTCCTTTGTAACCTTCTTTGACTGCCTTAGAGAGAGCAACCACATCCCCTCTTGACCTTTGTTTTGTTAATTAAACAAACAACCCCTTTTACTCTTCTCTTACAAAGGAAGTTTACTTTTCCCCTGCTCACTGCACTTGCTCCACTCTGAGGTCTGGACCTTGCCAGGTTCAGGTTTCTTATCATGTATCTGTGGAGAAGGTTTCTAATTTTAATTATCTGGTTTTGGAGAAGTTTTTCCTGTAAAATGTCTGTGTCATTTTCCTTATTGTTGCAGTAATACTTGAATTAGGAATGAACTTGAATTAGGAGTGACAGCTTCTGTGTTTAACAGCTTTCTCATGTGATGAAGTAAAAGTGAATAGACGACTTTCTTCTTCTATTTCACCATTTCTGTGCTACATAAAAATTACTGATACAGTCTAGTGATGTGACCTTTCCTTTGATGCAGTTTCAGTCAGGAGAAGTCATTACACATGACATTTTTATAGTAAATAAAATTTATGTCTGAAAAGTTTTCTTTAGTTTCTAGGCTTTCAATGAAAACTTGGATTTTAAAAGTGTTATCTCCTGTGGCTTTGTTGCTGCGGACTCATTATGGGACTCTTTTGGAGTATTTTCTTTGATTTTTAAAATTTCTTTTTAAGAATTTCTTATTTGTGGAACAAAGCAACTACTGAAATTCTGCATATGTTTGAATTCATTCAGGGTAAAAAATCCTTGGTTATCAAGTAGTACTCGAAACTCCTCTGAGGAAGGTTTTCTCCTGAATTAAAAAAAAACTCCAAAACACAGCAATCCACATAGAGTTTATGTCTGTAGTCTATAGCATTCTCCTTACTGACTAGATTTCTGTATCTGCATTGTACTATATTTTTAATTTTAAAGCAGTAATTTAGGTCAGAATGAGACTGTGGCAGGTGCAGCAAAGGAAGTCAACTCACTGTCAGTTTCGTTTAACCTCAGTGTTAGTATTTTTTTCAAAGGATGTGGAGATAGGGGAACTTTGAGAAGGTAATTTCACTGGCTGATGAAAACTTTGAGCACGAAAAGACAACATTTGTTTTCTTTGTCTTGGAGTTTATGTGCATTTATAAGCAGTGGTGCTTTACATGTTGCTATATGTTGCCATGTTGGTATGGCATAAGAAAGAATGTGACTAAGAAACATTACTAAGGAAATCTTAAGGATCTCTTGATTTGTATGCATTTATATATAATCCTTAAAAACTACAAGGATCTCGTGGTTTGTATGTATTTTATATGTAATTCTCAAAAATGCAGGCAAGTGCAAGTAAATCATGTTTTCAGCATTTCCATAAATAAGAGAAATACTTACGTAAGAATGCCTTACTATTTCCTAAACTGTCAACACAGAGGCCTGTCTACAACAGGTAACCACATAACAAATTCCTTTAATGTATTCAGAAAAATCATGTCAATTTCACTGTATACTAGGAGATTGTACTGTGTGACATTTGTAAATTTTTGATGGTTTGGAACTGCAGTTTTTGGGGTTTTTTAGCAGTGCTGACTTCCTTACCTTTAGGATCTTTATAATTAGTGAAATCCAAGTGAACTAATTCCTTTTTCTATAATTGAATATAAAATGTGCTGTTTTACAGGAAATAGATGAGCTAGCTCAGTGGTGGCAAAACTTTGGTTTTTTTTCCCCAGGAGGAGTAAATAGAATTTCTGATAGTCGTTTGACCAGAATTATATATTGAAGAGATATTGTCAAATCAAGTTTGAAATAGCTACTACTTTTATAATGTACTTAGATTTCATATTTGTCAATATGTTTGCTCCTTTATTTTTTAATCTATAAATTACTCCTTTTAGTTTTGCTGGTCTCTTTATGAAAATTCCTCTTTCTGCAAAACTGGGAAGTGAATGTTGCAGCTAATTATTTAAAATTATTTAAAATGGTTGTGCATTAAATGCTATCACACTTCAGCATGAACTAACAGAAATTTTTTTGAGTGAGTATTCTATAACCTGACCAAACTTCTTTTTAAAAATTGCCTTAACTTGCATCTTTTTTTGATGAAGGGGCTTCTTCTGAGACCAGAAGGAAACTTGCCTTTTAGTTGGCTAATGCCACCTGTTACTTAAAATCTACACTGTTCTACCCGCTCTTTTAAAAATTTACTTAGTATGCAGCTAAAGTTACTAAATGTCTGTTTCATTTATGTTAATAAATGTAAAATTTTTAAAAAGTGAACGGAGAGATTTTACTTGGTTTTTATTCTTTTTGTTTTGTGTTTAGTGCTTGGGAGATGGGAAGTAATGATAGCTGGCACCTGGACTGAAATATCTGTGTAGACACTACTCTCCCAGAACTTCAGGATGAATGGGGATATGCCTCATGTTCCCATCACTACTCTTGCAGGGATTGCTAGTCTTACAGACCGTAAGTACTTTTCTTTTTCTTGTCTTTAGTATGCAGTTTTCTACCTCTTTGGTAAATACCTCTATTTTCAAAATTATAAAAGTATTTTTATTTTAACTGTTCTTTACAGTTAAATCTGCTTAAAGTCAGACTTGCTGTTAAATATGTTAGCCTTGTTATTGCTTCAATTGTCAAAGTCAATCCAAAAAACCCATGCATATTTAAGCATAAAGTGAAATGCATGTTAAAAAAACCCTTAAGGAAACCTGAAACAAAATATTGGAATTCATAATTTGTTTGCAGTATCATTTAGTAAGTAACATGTCTGGGTACCACACAAATAAAGAAAAACATATAAATGATAAAGTACTTCTAAAACATGCATCCTGTCATCTTCACTGAAAAGATACAGGATTAGACTGATGTGCAGCTAATCAAGAGAGTTGTAGAATATACTGAATATACTGGAAAATTAGTTCATTAATTTTGAACTAGTTAATAGGTGCAGAAAATGAGTGCTAGAATGAAAATAAGCAGCTGAACCTGAGTCTTTTTTCTTTGCTGTTCGGCCTGCAAAAGGAGCATGTGAAGTGTGTGTGCTTACTTGACGTACATCGGGAAGACAAAATGCAAGGAAAGAAAAATAACTCTTTACATACAAGCTGATATAGACACAAGACCAAATCATTATATTATAATAAAATAATCTCTAGTGAAAACTAAGAGGAGAATTATTATTATATAGGGAGGTCCTAGAACAACCATTGCAGTAGGAGCAGCTGGGACAAAGATGTGTCTTGTTTCTATAAAGTGTAAGAAAGATTTTGTAGCTCAGTTGTCTTTCTGAGGATAATTGGACTCAGTGGCCGTAGGTGCTTCTTCTAAGCAGTTCTGTTGTTAGACTGTTGAAAATTGGAGGCTTTCCAAGAAACACTGGAAGTATTTATCCACCAATTGAATTTAATTACTCACAGTAAAAAAGGCAGATGTACAAGGAAAAACCACTTAATGTCCTTCTGGTATATTCTGAATTATTGAAGTGGAAGATGCAGGTTATGTATTTAAAGATGTACCGATGTATGACCACATATGTCTAATATCAGACCATCAGGATGCAGATAGTATGTTTCTGGCCATGGGCAGTTTTCCAGAGTTAAGAGTTTGCAGGGAAGGTTACTTAATTGGTGGAAGTCAGCAATCAAGACTCTGGTGTAAGTGTTCTTTTAAATACTGAACTGTAATGGACAAGACCAGTTGCCCTGAAAGCATGGATGATATGGTGCCTGAAGGCAGTAGAGTAGGCTTGCTAAATTTATACTACTTTAATCAGTATAGTTTGTTGATTTTGCTAAATTTTCCAAGTCTCAGGCACATTCAAGGTAATCTGATGCAAGTAAAAATGCTAGCGATTTTAATATATTACACACTTTTATTTCTAACTACAGCAATGATATACATTACAAGGGGTAGGAATGCTGGAATCACCCCACTTTTAAAATTTCTAAATATGAAAGAACAAAAAATACATTTCACTTAGATTGGGTTTTTTTCTGAAGTTGCTTCTAATGGTCAGTTAAAACTTTGATCTCGGGGATGTGATCAGCCTGGTAACTTGCAGTTAGAGTCAGGTTGTTTTCCTGAACCAGCTGTGGTTCAGGCCTCTGAACCTTTACTCTATATCTAGCCCTTTGACCTCTCCTGGCTTACCTGCCTCTGGTCTGTGTAGCTCTACAATTCTCTGGTCAAGCTTTCTTATATGTACACTTCCTTGCTATGTCTGAAGACCTAAGAATGCCCTATGAAATGTGCTGAAAATCTGATTGAAACAGTGTTTTCATTAAATCTTTTCATGAGATTTGTAAGTTTTTTTGGCTGAATTGACATTTCAATGAACATATCAGCCAACAATACTAGGCCTGTCTTGAGAAGATGGTTTACATAGAAATAAATACAAGAAGAGAAGAACAAACTGAGAATTTAATTAGCGTTGGATTGTTTCGGTTTTTTGGTGGGTTGGGTTTTTTTTTGGTTTTTCTTCAAAGGCTTTATAAAGTAATAACACTGATTAAATATTAAGATCAGAATAGATGACTGAAATCCTCATTGTCCTTACAGTACTGCATGAAGCTACAAAAAATTTGCATTTCCTTTTTTTATCCATGCTTTTGGCTCCAGGAGAAAGATGCCATAACATAATAAAGAGCCTAATATTCTGGAATGTTTAGAGAGTCCAGTGTGAGTATGTGAGTGGGGATCTGTGTGTTTCTTAATGTGAATTCAGGGATGAAAAAAAATTGCAGAAGTGTTCACTGTGTGTTAAATCTAGTTTTCAGGTTTTCTTTCTTAATCTCATGAGAGAGTAAGGGGGTATCCACATTTGTATGTTTGTTTCTCATTAAATGATCCTTAAGTTCTTCCTGTTTTCTAATAACAGTTTTGAACCAGTTGCCTCTTCCATCACCTTTACCTGCTACCACAACAAAAAGCCTGCTTTTCAATGGACGGATAGCTGAAGAGGTGAACTGCCTTCTGGCTTGCAGGGATGAAAATCTGGTTTCACAGCTTGTCCACAGTCTCAATCAGGTGTCAACAGATCACATGTATGTATTTTGAACTTCTACGTCAGATCACCATCCCTACTCCTTGAAATCAAAATTAACTGGATTGAGAAGCATATGTAAGAATATGAAAATTTAGAGTATGCAGGTTTTCCTTAGGCTTGCTTAGCAAGTGGCTGCAATATAAGGGTCAAATGTTTCAAGTCAGACAACAATAATTGTCAATCAAAAATTGTCCATCAGTTACCCTTACGCGTAACTGTGGGGGTTATTTTACGGATCTGACACTTACTCCATTCTTGATAGTGCAGTCTTTGTGGTGTTGATTATGCAATACTAATTTGCCTTCAATAACAGTCACTAATGCACCTAGACAAATTACCCAAAAGAAAATTTTTGACACCTGTGTCAATTCTGATTAGGTACTGAACTTAAGTAGTTTAACAGTTGAGTCATCAAGTGTGCTAATGTATTCTCTTTTTGTTATTTGTTTTTTTATTTCTCCCTGGTGTCCTTTGAATTGTTTTATGTTGACAACCCTGTTGTTTCCTTACTTGTTTTGTTCAAATGGAAGTAGCTTTAAAAAGTCCTCAAAGCATACAAGAAGTGAGAGCACAAATGAATTTATAGAAAATCCTTTGCGTGTCTTTATAGTTCAGAGGGAATCCTGTGATCTCAAAGATATGCCAATTTCCCCTTTTCAAAATGAAAAGATTTTTGAAGCATTGGGTTGAAACCTGAATGTCATACATTCATACATATGTTATTTTCACTCCTACAGTTATGTGCTCTTGATGTTATGCCAAAGCGTTCTTTTATAGAGAAGATTGTGATACAAAAATGGGCCTAAGAAACTTCTTATGATAGTCTTAAGCTGACAGACATATATATATGTAAAAGTGTAACAACAGAAAATGACTGTGAGGACTTGTAGGAAGCGTTTCTTCTGCCATTCCGTAAGGAAGAGGATGAAAAAAAATAGAGGCAGGAAGCAGTGCTTTGCAGACTTGATTTTTCCTATATTTTAACAGTAAATTGTCTTCTTTCATTTTGGTTTTGGTTTGTTTTTTTTTTTTATTATTTCTTTGGTTTTTGGTTTTTTTTAATTGACTCATAGTTTCTTATAATTTGAAAATGCATTTGCCTCTTTATTTGCTTACTTCCACAATTCCAGAGAGTTGAAAGATAACCTTGGCAGTGATGATCCAGAAGGAGATATACCAGTCTTGCTGCAGGCTATTCTGGCAAGGAATCCTAATGTTTTCAGGGAGAAAAGCATGCAAAACAGATACGGGGTACAAAGCGGTAAGGATTTTTGATTATCAGTGTATTAATTTTATGTTGTTCTGTAAATCTAGGGGACTGTTACCTCAAATATGTATTGGAACGCAACATGTTGTATTTATGCCTTGCTTTGTGTTTGATAGTGATTAAAGCTATGCACCTTAACATCTTCTAAGAGCAGTTGTATAGCAAAAGAAAGGAAAATAAAAACTACCAGGTGTATTTCTAAAAAATGTTTTATTTCACCTCAAAGTTTAATCTCTAGGATAAGTAATTGGATTTTATTTTGAAACAATTTTATTTTGAATTTTTATGTCCAGATTCATATGTTTGTCTTGGTAAATAGTTGAAGTTGAAAACATATCTGTTGATCTTACTGAAAATCTATATTATTATAGTGCATCATTTCAGTAAGAGTTCTTAACTGTTTTAGAGTAAGGAAAACGGTTGAATGAGGCATCCTTAACAGCTCCTCCCTGCCATTCCTCATCTTAGCACCTTGTGAAGCTGTATAGCTCTAAGCTATTTATGCATTTTGGGAGACTAAAACCCTATGCCTCTTTCCAAAAATGTAAATTACTTCGATATTTTTTTACATTTATGCAAGAAGTCAAGTGCATTTCTGTAAAAGGAAACAACTTCACTCGTGCACTTCTAATAAGAATATATGTCTAACTGAAAAATCACCTGTTGTTGAGCCATCCTAGCTTAAGCATGTATGATGCTGTAATACCATTTAGTTGTACAAGAATTTTTATGTAACATTGAGTTATGATTTCATGAAGTGCATTCTTTGCCATTTGATAGGAATGCTAAGGATTTATTCATACCACTTTTTTGCAAGAAGAAACATTGTAGAGAGTCTGGGAGTATATTTAAGGAATCTCATTCTAGCAATGTTTCTACTGAGATGGTGTTATCTCAGTGTTATGTAGTAATATGACAACAATGTGAAAAAGTATAAGGAGGTATTGGAGTGCTAATAGCAAACTAAAAACAAACTAATTTCAAATCTGTATTAGACCCCATGTTTGGGGTTTGTTTTTATTTCTTTCTCATTACATCATTATCACTTAGACAGTTACCTGTCTGGAAACTTTGGAAAACCTGTTTTTGTTGTTAGGGGTGTTTAGTTTTGTTTTGGTTTATTTTTCTTTCTTTTTTTCTTTTACATTACCTTGACTGGGCCTTCCATGTCTTTGCCCTGCCATCCATAACAGAGATAGAGAAGTGAGAGTTATCCATCATAGATTAAGTTAATTAGGGGTTTTTTTTTTAATTGCATTAGAAAATTGATTATTTTTTTTTTTAACCCAGAGACTACCACATCTGTGATTCAAAGCATGTTTTAAATTAGGGAGAAGAAAATTTTTTAAAGTCCTTAAAAAGACCACTCTGTACTTTAAGCACAAAATTGAAACTTTGTCTGTATAGTTCATGCTGATATGGTTACATTATGTCAACTTTCTCTACAGGAATGTTAAAGTTAGTTGTTTGGCTGAAATATTGTACCTAGCTGTGTTCAGAGAGGCGATGAGAGGTGAGGGGGCAGTGTGCAATGCTGGGTGCTCCTTCGTGCACAAAAAATCCCTTGGATTTCATGTTCACTTGCCTCTATGTGAGGCAACCAGTTTAAACAAATTTTGTAGAAGTTGAGGAGTTGCCGTCTATTGCTCTGGACACTGAAATTTAGTCTATATTGAGGTATCGAAATATCTAACCTTTTTCAGCACAGCACAGGACTTTAACTACTGTTCAGGGCCAGCATTGATGTGCTTAAGTACATGGAATGCTGCGTTACCACTGACTGGGAGGTAGTTATGGCTTAGTTCCTGCAGGATTATCATTTTCTCTGCTGGAGAAAGTGGAGGAGAAAAGAGGGTGACAGGGAAGGTTTCTGAAACTAGTTTTGCATGTGTGTTTATTGCAGTAATTGAAATTGGTGATAGCAAGTTTAGGATTAACAAAAATCTTCCAGCAGTTTCATACTGGACAAAAAGTCTAACTGTCTAAAATACTTATACTATTAATGAGCTTCTACCTAAGGCTATAGATCATTTGCTGTGGCTTCCCAAGATACTGTGTGCTTATGAGTTCTGACACTTTTTCAGCTGTAAGGCATTAAATTCTGTCACTAAAACTACTTAAAATTAGTTTACATTTTTGTGTTTCTATGTCACCTTGTCACAGTTGTTAGTACATTCTTTATTCCTGTACTGAAGAGAGGAAAAAAGATTCCTTTAAATTCCCCTTTATAACAATATGATTAAGAATAGAACAGAATATTTCAATTGGAAAGGACCTACCATGATCATCTAATCCAGCTGTCTGACAACTTCAGGGCTGTTTGTTTCAAGAACATTGGTACATGTGACTTGCCAGCTGGTTCAACACCTGAACTTCCAACACATGACTGTTATTTACTAGCTGTGGGAGCCACAGCTGGGATATCAATTCTGCTTTGCAATTGAAATAATTCAATAGCACTTTCTTTGATAACATTCCCTCTAAGCTTAGTGAAGGTGGAATAGAAAGCTTTTTGTCTCTGGGTAGAAAGAGAGCACTAAATATTATTGGAGCGATGAGAATATCTTGCAGCGCTCAACCCAGGATGACTGATTACTATACTTGCTCCAATAACTGAAGATAAGTTTTTCTGTGCTCCTCTGACTTGTGAATCTGCCAAATCTTTTGCTTATTGGCACAAAAAGTACTGTGTACACCAGCCTGGGATGCAGAATATATGTCCTAGTTTAAAATGTTTCTCTTTACTAATAGATTTTGACTTAGAAATCTCTAAGGAAGAGATGAAGAAACCGCTGCTAATATTTCTAACTGAATTAACACAACTTTAGGGAACACTTTTTTATGTCATGATGTAAAATGCACTTCATACTTGGATTCATTAATTTCTAATTTTTTCAACAGTTGTGGGTAGATGATCTTAATGTCAGTAAATTTTATAATTCATTAAGTTCATAATCTCATTGTATATAATAAATTCTGAAATGAGATATTTCATTGATTGAAAAGGAAATGCATGTAAAGTAATGTTGTTGCCTTTTTTTTAATAGGGATGATGATGTCACAGTTTAATATTTCTCAGAATTCCATGCGTGGTAGTCCTGCATCTTCCAATTATCAACAAACCACTATCTCACATAGCCCTTCCAGGTAATTCTTTCTTTAAGTGGGATGGGAGGAGAGTGAACTACAAGTACTGACTGCCCATTCTTGTTTGCAAGTGTGTACATGGAAGGTGATCAGTGTCATGACAAATCTGGCATTTGTCTGGCAGCAGGGTAAATTTCTTCATGCACAAAGACACATCTTTCTGTCAGGGAACCCTGTATTCTAATGATTCATCATGAATTCCTGTCTCTCTTGCTCCATCCCTTAATTTACTGAAACTTTCTTTCCTGCCTAAGGAGTTCCTCTACCTCCTGCTCCCCTCTGGTTGTCTTCTACCCATGTCAGAGGCTGAGACAAGAGGATGGGACAGGATAGGATTGTGTGTTACAGCTTTTCCCAGTACTGATTTAGCAGAATGATGGGAAAGAAGATTTGTAAAAGCATGGAGTACTACTGTAACAGTTATGAAAAAGGCTTCTTGCAGAAAGATAGGCCCAGTAGTTTGGCCAGTCTTCCAGCGGAATCCTCATCAGCTTTCTGGTTTTTAAAGTTTTCAAATAGCAAATAGTGTTTGCAAATAGCATTTACCCGTAATCTGGGCTTTTACTGATAAATTAAAGTACTCTGGACTAGAGGAGAGAGTTCTGCTTGTAGTTTCAACCCAGATACTGGGCTTTAACAGAGCCCATCTTCAGTTGTTAGGTGTCATTATTAAAATAAACTAATTTCAGGTTTCACTTCAAGTTACTGTAACTGGCAAATGAAATGTTCTGTTTCTTCACAAGAACCAATACATTTCTTAACTTTTATGTCTAAAAGGAATACCTGAAAAGATTGTGTGAGTTGTGAATATTACAATGAATAGTACAAAGTTTTCTTGAAATCTTTGCAAAATCCTGGATGTTAAGTACTTAGCAGTTTCTTTGTATGGAAATTTACCTTCATGGAGTCCCTGTTTAGAACTGAGGGCTGTGAAAGCTTGTAATGTACTTTCTGATATATTTGTTTGGCTGTTTTAATTTTGAGAAGCTCATATAAGAATGAAGGTAATAACATGCATGTATTATTGTCACAAGTCAATGCTATTTTTATGGCTTCCTGTCTGTAGAATGAGTCTAGGATAAAGCCAGTGAAAGAGAAAGTTGTATTCAGTGAACTTGAGGCAGGTCATACCTAACTGCCTATAACATCTTGACAGTGTAATTCTCTTAGATTTAGTTATTTGGAACCTTACTGGAAAGTAAAGAATGAGTAAATGGCACCTTGTTAATCCTAGTGACCAAGTTGATTAAAACTTTTTCTGTCATTTTCACTCAAACTTCTGAGATTAACTTTTGGAAATTGCAGATTTAATTTCCATTTGAATTTGTGTCATTGTTTCCTTTCCCTAGGTGGAGGTCTTATGAATGCTTTTTATTATCTTCTGACTCTTAAGTAACATTTGCAATTAGGAAAGTATAGATAGGTTAAAATACTGCTTTTGAAGGAAGCTCTTAATTGTGTTGGGGGCTTTTTTTATTGTAAAGAAATATTCATGTTCTGGAAAAAAAGAATTTGTCTATATTTGGCATTCCAAATTTTTAAAACTTTTTTTCAATTTTGTGGTTTTTTTCTAGCCGGTTTGTGCCACCACAGACAAGCTCTGGTAACAGATTTTTGGCGCAACAAAACAGTCCAGTGCCTAGTCCATATGCTCCTCAAAGCCCTGCAGGATACATGCCATATTCACATCCTCCAAGTTATACAGCTCATCCTCAAATGCAGCAAGGTAAGTCTGTGATGTTTATTTTATTCTTGCTTTCATGGGTTTCTAATTTCTTTTAAGGAGTCACATGCTTAATGCAAATCTTTCAGGCAGGTATATTTAAACTTTGCTTTTTTGGCTGTAAAGAGTGGTGGTATCTACTTAGTTTTAAAAAAATAAATAGAAAAAGAAAAGGTAAAGCACATTCATGTTGCAACGCTCACCTATTTATGTCCAGTTTGCATTGTTGCCCTGTATATGTGACGAGAAAAAAAAATCTGAGTAACCTAAAAGTTGCATTTGTTAGCTGTGAGCATCACTTATATGTACTAGGGAAAAGCACATTTCTGCCAATGAAAAATTAAGTTTTCTTAACTTTAGATTAACTAAAGTTAACTTTAGAGATTCTTTAGCTTTGCTGGCCCTTTTTAGTGTCAGAGTAATTCTAAGTTGGCTGGAATTATGCTCAATGTATGCAGTAACTGGCAAAGATGACCTTCAGAACAAATGGAATTTTGTTCTTCCCTTGTCTAAAAACAATCCTTAACACATTATCAGTATTAAGGTATCTAGGGCATTTCTTTGTTGGTAAGTAGAATTCTATTCAATTCTTTTAAATATTTTTTTCTGAAAATGGAACATTGTGCTCAGTATATATATACAGCTGTTTTGTATGTAATGTTATATATCTCATGAATACCTTTAAAGTTACTAAGGTAGTGAATTCAAGCTATATAGAAGTAAACAAAGTTTTCTATAATCAATGAGGAAGATACTGTAATAAGAATAGATATGGAGAGAAATTTGGCTGATTTGTACATGGAATTAAGATTTATAATACTTTTGGAAAATCTTAGATAAAGTATTTTTAATCAGGATATTTGTGGCATGTTGGATTCTAGTTAAGATTCCAGACCTCTTGTATCCAGTATTTTAATATCCACTGTTAGGGGTGTTTTCTCTTTTCAAGTTCATGACTGTGTGACTGTATCAATATAGTTGCTTACTTTTTTTATATTTCAGCTTCCGTATCCAGTCCCATTGTCACAGCTGGGATGAGAAATCTCCATGAAAATAAAGTTTCAAGTCAGTTGTCTGGAAATTCAGCTAATCATCATGCTGATAATTCTAGACATGGCTCAAGTGAAGACTACCTGCAGATGGTGCACAGACTCAGTAGTGATGTATGTTACCTAAATCAATTTATTATGATAAAGCAGATATTTACTATGATAAAGGAAGTATGTGTTAAACTGCCTTATCAGATATTTGATGATACGGTTGATGGATAAAACCACTGAAGATAGATTTCAATTTCAGGCATGTAGACACATTTGAAAATGGGCAGACTTTGAAAACATAGTGCATCCTCGTTGGCTGGTCCAGCTGGAGAAATACTAGACATAAAAAGTAGTAGTTATTGTGAACTTGCACTTTTATCCTTTTGTGCACATTCTTAATGGTGCATGTGTGTTGCCTGTGTTTTATTTGTGATTATACTTTTAAAGCTGATTTTAGAAGCTATGATGCAGAAAACAATTTGAAGAATTTTGATTAAAGTTTTGCATCTCTGTGTGAGTAGTAATTATAATGTTGCAGCCTCTTCTCCTTTGGAGAAGATCTTTATGAATGAGCATTTTAAGAGTCACAAAACTCAAGAACATAAATTATTTTTATTCATTTTAAGATTTTATTGCTTTCAAAAAGTTAATACATTGTGTATCTCTGAAAGACAAAATTGGCAAGTACCCCCTTAGAGGCTCACCACATATTCATTCAGCTTAAGGACAATTTTTTTGTAAACTTGAGATCATTCCTAGAATATAATTCATCACTTGGTGAAGCTTGGTAAATGCATATTTCTGAAAATTTGTCAGCTGTGGTAGAAATTACATTTCTACCCAAAATGTCATATACCTAGTTAGTGTGTTTAGTTAATTTAGTAAAAGTTGTCAGTATGGAGGTCTTTTTGAGTTTTATTACAAGTCAAAGAAAAGTCAGTTTGGGAAAAAGAATATCAGTTCCATATTTTTGGTGCAGTAGCTAAATGAGTAACTCAATAGGATATCAGTTCAAGTTCACTTAAAATAGCATCATATACTTTTGATACAGAGTTCATTTGATTGTTCTGGTCTGAATATTGAACTCCTTTGCCCATGAGAATTTTCTCAGAAGGCAGCAAATCTTTTTGCAAGCACTCTTGCCAAAATAAGTGTAATTAACACCACAGTGTAAGTTTAGGTTTAATGTGCTGTGAATGGAAAGAAAAAAATCTAATGTATTTGTGGGATAAGTGCCGATAGGTGGTAAAACTGATGAAATCTGAATTCTTATGGATGTGTTCTTTGAGTTGTAATCACCTATAAAAACTTCAAACTCTTTCTTTTTCCCTTAGCAGTATCATCTACCCTTTTACAAGGCATAGCCTATTGGCAATAAATGGCCCAGTCTGTGGCTACACACATAGAATTTGGCTGTTTAGCCATTGTTGGAGTGGCTGTGTGATTTTCCGTCTGTGCAGGCTGCTATCTCCATGAAATACCAATTAAACTTTCTCTTACTACTGGATGCTGATTTCTTTCATGTAGACATGTCAAAACATAATTGCAATTAAGATAAACTTTCTAACATTCTATTAATTTGGTACATATTGGTCAAAAGGTTAAAAAGTATCAATTAGGTAATTCAGATTTTTTTTGAAAAGGAAAGAAAAGGCTCTTGCCTGTATCCAGATACCTCAACAAGGGTCACATTAGTATGTTAACTAGTGAAACAACCAGTTTAATTAAGAAACATGAAATAACTGTGTAAGTTGTTTGGAGACTTAATTTGTTTGTATGGCTGTACGTTTTGGAAGAATGACATTTTTAGATTTTGTTTGTAATTGTAGAAAAATTTTCTTCATAGATACAGAATTTGATAGCTTTTCCTTGCCCCAAACATTCTCATAGATGCTATAGAAAAAGCAGTAGTTGAAGTGGGAAATACATTCTTGTAGTTGAAGTTTAATTAGAACATTGCATGAATGAGTAGTCATGACCACCAGAGGGCTGCACAAAAGCATTGGAAAAACCCATGTAAAACTCTGAATGGAGATTGGAATAATGAGTTTCATATTTTATCTAAGAATAGCATGGGGGTAAAAATACACATTTACATTGCTAAAATAAGATCATAGACATAATTACATTGCAATTAGTATTATATATGAAAAGTTTGTCAGAAATTATTAATTGCTTTAGAGTATTTTGGAGAGGTGCTTCATATTGTCGTTGAGTTGTTTTCTATTTAACTCTTACAAGCTAAATTCACTGTAGCTGTGTTTTACATTAGACTAACCCAGCTACTGTAATGGGACTGCTGGATACTCTTTTTCAGTCCTGGCATCTGTATGCTGAGGATATAGATACAAAGTGTTACTTTGTCAAAGTGTAAGAGTAATACAGCATTCTAGATAATCTTTAAAGGGTAGATTATGTAAAATACTGGAATTTTAAAATTCTACGTTTTATACTTTATTTCTTTCAAATGGTGTTGTCATTTGTGCACAAAGGTCATGCATCTGCTCTTCAGCTCTTTACTATGAGTATTTGCAACAAAAACTTCTAAATGGAATCTTAGTGTAAACCCAAAAGTGTTTGTCTAGCAAGAAAACATTACACAGAGACTTTTTTTGTGCACGTGTTCTGGTTGTAGATTCTTCTTAGGTCTGATTGGAGCATTGCTTGTATTAAAGTCTAATTTCAACAATCTTAATGTAAGTGACTCTTCTTCTGGTATTGTGCATGCTTTTTTGCCCAATCCATTTTATCAATTTATGTACTAATTTTAGTTTTTATTTTAATAGATGTTTATGTTCATATGTTAATCATTTTAATCATTCTTACTTTAGGATGGCGATCCGTCAATAAGGAATGCTGCGTCTTTTTCCTTGAGGTCACCACAGTCAGTCTGCTCTCCAGCTGGAAGTGATGGAGCCCTTAAAGGTAGTCTAGCAGTCATATATATGTCAATTTATTTTTCCCAGTTTTAAAGAACAGAGAATTTAAAGAGGTACTAAATTTTTCCTCCTGACTTTGTATTTAAATACTACTAAAGACTATGTTATTATTTTTGGATGCAAAATTATTTTGAGCCCTGATCCAGATGAAATTTCTGATGTTCTGAAAATTAACTAATCATCCTTCAAAATAAAGCTCAAATTTATGGAGGACAGAAGGATTTAAAATCCTTTCCAATCTGAGAACTAAATTATATACAAGAATTCAGTTGCTCTTCGTAAGAAAAGTTTTAAAGGCAGCATTACGAGTATTGAACCCTTAACCAGCTCAAAACTGTTTTAATATGCAACACTTGTCTTAATTGCAATAGTGAAATTTTAAAAGTATGAAAATAAGTGAGCTCAATACACATAACATAAATGAAGCCTGAAAACCTTAGCTGTGGAGAGGTAATAGGGTGAATTGTCTGTCAGTTGAGAGGAAACAGAAAAAAATCTGCTCAAAATAATTCTTTATACTAAAATCCACTTGGTAAGGTTGGGGTTGGACATATTCTTGCTAATTTTCTTTTTCAGTGATTGTACATTTACAGGGCAATAATTGAAAAATGGAACCGTGTTTTTTTCTCTATAGACTTGAAACAAAAAAATAAGTCTTACTGGGTGGTCAGTTTAGGCAGAGAAGAAACAGAAGATGGTGGAGATTACAGAAAAGATGAAGGCATTATGCAGCCTGGATAAGACACATACATGTTTGTCAGGGCAGACCTCAGGGCAGCCTTTCCATGCCTGTGAGGAGATTATCAGGAAGATCTGTCAGTCTTTTCATCTTTATGCAAGAAGGAAGAAATACGATGGACTTAAATTTAGATAGGAGGTTCTAACTAGATCTAAGGAAAAACTTTTTCGCTATGAAGACAGGCAAGCAGTGGAAAAGAATCCCCATAGAATCTGTGAGTTTTTTGTACTTGGGGTCTTCAGGATCAGGTTGGATAAAACCTGATATAGTGTGTCCCTGCCCTACCCCACTTTGATAATGAGGAAACATCTCCTGAAGTTCCTTCCTAACTGAATTATCTTATGGTTCAGGAGGCAATTGAGAGGTATGTGTATAGAATGCCAGGAGCTTCAGTATTTCAGGCGATCTTGTTCTAAAGGACTTCCCCTAAGACTTGTGTAAATGGCTACTTTTCACTCCTATCCAAGCTTATAGGTTTAAGAAGGTTGTGGATCTAATTTAATCCACTCATATATGTGATAACCACTCAGTCGGAAAATAACTGATTTTTTTTTTTTTAAGTTGCTGCTGTTCCAATTGACTGACTCAAACCCCAGTTTTAAAGTGATACCTTTTCAGATTATTTCTGAAAACAAACTGATAGTATAGTTCAGATTGTAATGTTTCAGCAATAGCATTAACGTGTAAAAAGAGCTTTTTGATTTACTTATCTCTATGTTAACTGCTTTTCACTTTGATAAATTGCACAACTGAAATACCGCTGCCAGTGGTGTTACCATTTTGCCCTCTTAAGACATTAATGAACCCTGATTGACAGAACCACTTCTTGATGCTCCATCCAGTATTTTAGAAAGATATGGAAGAGTTATAAATAATTTCAGTGTTATTAAGGGAATAGGATCCCCTACAGGAAATTTTTGGCCTATGATTTGTAGTGGATGTTGGGATAAATACAAGTATTTATGCTGAGCTTCTTGTTGCTCTCTTACTAGTCCCTGAAAGTTTGGTTGGCAGGTCACAAACCTTGATAAAGAAAATGAGCAAAATACTTACTATTTGTCTAGAAGGACAAAAAGAATGGCAAAAAATGTAACCAGTCTTAATCAGAGAGAGATCTCTGGAAGGTTGTTGTAATAATGTCTGAGCTTTCTTATATAACATAGAGGTTTGAGGAATTTACTCAAGGTTATAGGCCTTCTGGAGAAATGCAGGTCATGGTTGCACAGTCTTGAGTTACCTTCACACTGAGTGTAGCTGTCTGGTTGACAGAATCTGAATGAGGGAGAAGTTTTGTTTGTAATGCAGGCAAATATTAGAGACATGGCAGGACTTACATTTGTGGTTTGGGTGGTTATTCAGTTAATCAGTGGAGAAAATTTAATTCTTTGCTTCACTTCTGCTTCACTAAAGGTACAAGAGCAGCTGAAGTTTAATCCCACAAAATTTTTTTGTTTTAGCTATACAAACATCATAATGCCTCTCTTTGCATGCTGTCATCTGTTGCCACATCTACTTTTCAGAAACTCATTCTGCGAATAGAGTATGAAGTATCATGGAGTTTTTTCCTCTTCTTGACCTCATAAAATATCCTCTGGATTCCATTACGGAAGATTAGTCACTTATCAAAATATTTTATCCATCTGTTCTGCTTTCTTACTGCAATGGAACCTCACATTTTATTTTAATTCTAATTTTTTTCATGAGGAAACTTCTAAAGAGTTGGATAAAGAAAAACCTTTTACAATGTTATTAGTCCATTGCTTTAAGAAGAGATGTGTTCATATCATTTACAGTCCTGTTTACATACTGTTTCCTAAATACTTAGGAACATCTGTAAAGACTAGCAAGAACTCTCATGAAATTATGTAATTTTGCACCCTTTTCACAAAAAGGTTGTATTCTCTCCAGAAATCATGTCTAATGAACATTTGATTGTTTTCTGAATAATTTGGAAAGATCACATCTTTTGTTTTCGTAGGACTTCACAGAACTTTTCCAGACAGATTGCACTACACTTGGTCTCTGAAGATAGAATAGATAACAAGAAGAATTAGGAAACTTCTCAAGTCTGTAGTATAGACTTCAGTGTTCTCTCTTCAGTGCTACTTGTGAAGAAAAAGTACTCTCTTCCATTCTCTCCTTCAAAGGAAAGGCAGAATAAATTTATTCACGGGGATTTTTTTCTGATAGCGCCAAAATAAACATTCATTCTTATTTCTTCTTTTGAGTCTTAATTTTTATGCGAGGAGGCTCCAAATACATCCATTCTCAGGTAGAACAGTCAAAGCTGAGTTTTTAATGAGACATTTCAGACTCTTGGTAGAGTGGTGGGACTCTTCCCTGAAAACTATTGGAAGAGGATATGAAAAATCAAAACAATCTATCTTAAAAACTTCTCATATGTATGTTCTTTATCTGTCTCATATGTTATGCCTGTAATTTTGAATTTTAAACTAAATTATACTCTTTGAAAATAAGTGTCATTGTCTGCTAATCAAAATAAGTAATGTTTTCTTTATATTTAATGCAAAATTTGGAAAGCTTTCCAGAGGAAGATTCTAGGATTTTAGATAAAGCTGCAGGAGAGGACTCAAGGTCTTGCCGTCTTTTTCCACTCATCTTGACTGAGCTGTAGCAATACTGCTCTCAGTAACTTCCATATATTTTGCAATTTCATAACAGAGTCTCCTTGGCTTTGCCATAGAAGTTATTCAAATTCTTAGTGCTAGAAAGCTCCTAATGCTTAACCTGAATTATTTTTGTTGCAGTTAGTCATTATACTTCTTGATTTCTTTCCAATGGGCAAAGAAAAAGAAAAACAGATCACATCTTTTTTTTTAATATCAGACATTTACATATCATAGAACATTATCACGTCTTGCACTAATCTGATCTACAAACTGAATTGCACAGTTTCTATTACCTTTACATCGGTCATCATTTGAACGTCCAACTGTCTCTGGTTTTTTTTAGCTGACTTTTAATTGGTCTGCATATATCTTGATGTTCTACTGTCCTAAGACATTGTTACATCTCTATTTGAAGATTTAGGATGAGTAGTTAGGAAAGTACTGGACGCTACTTTGTGTGATACTATGTTGTATATGTGATATATATATATGAGTATAACTGCTTTTTGCTGATAACGTGGAATTATATTGCAAGTTGTTTTAAACAGTCTTTCTGTAGAGCTTGTCTATCTTCCTCTTACAGTTTGCAATTCACAGATAAATAAGAAGTTTGTTCTTCTTGTCACTGAATTTGTTTTGTTTCAGAAAGTGACTCAAATTAGACAATAAAATTTTTTATTTGATTTTTAAAAGCAGGGAGTGGCCTCTCTAAGACTTAAAACTAAAAGCAGTAATGATATTTAGATTAATGAAATAGTCTCTAATTCTGTTACATGAGAAGATGTTAATGACAAATATTTTAAATTATTGTTCTTATGGCAGTGCTCTGGAAAGCTGCACTTGTTCACAAATGCTCACTTTATTTTTATTAAGAAAAATTGAATTTGTGTTAACATAGCATCACAGTAGGCTTACAATAATCAACGTATTTTTGTCTGGATGATACCAGATTAACACTCTTCAGCTTCTTAGTGTTATTTTGTGAGAAGCTAGGTAGAAAGCCACACTAGAGTCTAGATATGGCACTCAACTCTTCAAGATTTGATGACAGTTATTCTTAACAAACTTCTTTTGGAATACCATTTCTTCATTATCTCAGTTTTTACAGGAAAATTATTCTAGTGTGTACTCTAATCATAGAGACTGTGTGTTATACTGTGGGTAGGCCTTTACCATCCTTTTGAAGGGACTATTTTTCCCTTTTTGAGTCTACTGGAGGCAAAAATTCTCAAAGTGATTATTACCAATTTTGAGACTGGTTTAGCCAGAGTTCCAGGGTCAATTTGTCTGATCCCATTTTCATGAAAATTTTCCTTTTATGTGAAGGTGATAAATAAGATCATGTAAAGGAAAAAAAAAAAAAGACACACTTCATTTACATATTTTTACTGCAGTCTCTTAAAATTTGTTGGCAATATTGTGTTCCTCAGGTTCTGTAAACTCTTCACCTTCTACCCTTGATTATTCATATGTGAAATCTTTATAATTCACATGTAGCACATATACATTTCTTAAAGCCTCTCTTTCCAAAGACTTTCCCAGTAAAATGTCTGGAATGTTGTGTCCAGATTTTTACACCAGTTTGGTATCAATTTAAATCATGTTCCAGGAGTATTGAAAGATCACTTTCCTATGGATTTTAAAAAGTGTAGCACTTGAACACTCTTGAAGTTTCTCTCCAATGCACTGTGAACCAAGTATTAAACATTTCATTTGCTCTCTAGAAGTTTTGCCAGCTTTCATGCTTAGGGAATGATGCTTCTGGAAAAACAGGGTGTATGATCGTTGAAAGGGTTTTATCAACATCTGAGAACTTTTGCCTGCAAGGGAATTAAAAGGAATATAAAGATACTGTTTCAGGTGACTCTTTGGAACTTGTTGTTGTACAAAGATAATAACTTTTTTAATAATGAAAATTGTGTGAGTCCTAACTTCCTGATAATCTTATCATCATGTGGATCACAGCAGAGAGTGGTGTGACTTTGCTGCATCATCTTTGAAAGGCAAGTGATGTGAAGAGGCTTAGAGATGATCAGAACAAGTATCACAAATACTTAAAGGTGTGAGTATTGTGGTGTGATTAGCAAGTACAGAGAAGACCATAGGATGGAGATGTCAGTGATATATCCAGTCTCCTGGACAGAAGCTTCTTTGTTTGCTGTCAAGCTAGTGATACACAGTGAGCAAATAGAGCCAAGGTAAACAAACCAGAAGCAGTTTCAAAACTTTACATTTTAAGGAAGGCTAAGTCTTTGTCAATGCAATTAAATTCTTTTTATAGTTGATTGCATTACATAGGATTTAATAAGATACTGGTCAAGAATCACAGAAAAAAGAGCTGTTTTCAAATTGCTATAGCAGTTGGTTAAACTTCTTCCATACTCAGTGCCATCTATCAGTAGGAACCAGTAGCAAAACTAAGAAATGTAGAGAACTAGCCCTAGGATTATCGTGAGTGGTCAGAATGACTATTCTGAAAGACTAGAGAGGTATTGTTGATGGTTGTCTTTGTTCTCTGTAGAGACTTCATTTCCTATGATGATACCTGCTTCTCAGCTGTGTTCAGTGTTATCTGGTTGACTATCAACGTTTGCTGTTTAGTAACAATACAGTGACCTTCAGGGGAGAACCTCTTTTTATCTCAGAAGTTGTACATATTCCTGCTATATAAAGAGAGCATACACAAAGGTCTTTTAGTGATACTATCTATGGAAAATCAACTACAGAAAGTCAGATTTATTTTTCTCCTGAGTTACTGCCCAGCCTTAGATTTAGACTCAAAAATAAGGAATTTGGTACATTCCTAAAGATAGTTTTTGAATAATTATATATTATTTGTTGCATTGACAGCGTTTTGTAGAACAAATCTCAGTTTTGGAATCTCAACTGGTTCAGCAAACTCATCATAACTATCTGTGTATTCTTTAAGTTTTGGGAGTTTTTTTTCTGTTATCCAGTCTTGGAAAAATATTCTCAGGCATATAATGGCCCAAGACTTCTCCCATAGGAAATACTCCAGACTGACTCCGCCATTAATAGACAAAGCCCTCTCTGTATAATGGGTGTAGTTTTCATAGGATTATTAAGGTTGGAAAGATGTCCAAGATCATCTGTTCCACCCTTTAAAGGAAAAATCATCATGCCAACTAAACCCTAGCACCAAGTGCCATGTCCATTAATTTCTTGAACACCTCCAAGAACAGTGACTCCACCACCTCCCTGGGCAGTCCATTCCAATGCTTACCCGTCCTTTCAATGAAGAAATTTTTCCTGAGGTCCCACCTGAACCTCCTCCAGTACAGTTTGAGACCATTTCCTCTAGTTGCCTGGGCAAATAGGCTGATCCCTATCTGGCCTCAACCTCCTTTCAGGTGGTTGTAGAAAGTGGTAAGGTCTCCTCTGAGCCTCCTCTTCTCCAGGATAAACACCCCCAGCTCCCTCACCTACTCCTCACAGAACTTGTGCTCCAACTCTGTTCCCCTTCTCCAGTCGTGCTTCAACACGTCAGTGTCTTTCTTGTAGTGAGAGCTGAACAAAGCATTCAAGATGTGTCTTCACCAGTGTGGAGTACAGGGGGACAATCCTTGCCCTGGTCCTGCTGGCCACCCTATGGCTGATACAGGCTAGGTGCCTTTGGCCTTCTTGGCCACGTGGATACTCAGCTGGCTTTTGTCTAAAGTTTCAGTATTGAACAGAATTTGCTATGTGTTCACTGTGTGGTATCTGTTTGAAACTGCTAAGGTTTGGGGTAGGGTGAAACTGCTCAAGAATGTTTTGTATTTTTCAGTTTCTTTTCACCTCCGTACAGAGGTATTGTACTTCTGAGCCTCCTTTTTGTCAGAGTTGTTAAGCATCATTAAACATCTCAGAAATAAACGAAGTTATTGCTGGAACACATTCTTTTTAAATGCAGCTTATAGGCCTTACTAGCAAAATATTTCAAGAATTTCTTTTAGGAGGAAGATATTTTCAAATTCTTATTCGTAGTGCTGCCTAGGAGAGGCAAAACTTTATTTTTGTTTCTTCATTTACTGAATTCTGAGACTGTCCAATGGAATGCAGTGAAATCCTTCTGGCCTCCTCAAGTCTATTCAAAGATTAAAAAAATACTTTATCTATTGCTGCAGTCTTACTTTTCACCATAAGAAATGCCAAATTAATACCAAATCAGATCTTGTCATGCTTATCTAGAAGGTTAGGAAGAGGGAGTATCAAATCTGTGTTTAGAAGTGTAACTCTGAAAAATAGTAAGTGTTCCATTTTTGCAACTTTAAAAGTATTCGTATAAGAGACGATTCAAGATTAAGATGTCTGTTAGTATCTCTTTGAAAAGTTCTGAGTTGCCTCTGCTATTTGTAGAAATATCCTGCAGCTTGTATTTCCTGAGTGGTAGTCATTACCAAAAAATAAATTAGTAGCTAAGGATTCCTGCTATACATTACAGTTAATCTTGCAAATTACCCAAAGAAATGGTAGTTGTGGGGAGGAGCATAACAAGAATAAGAATCTGGTGAAAAGCAAGGTAGAGAACTTCTTAGGGTGTAGTGAGAACTCTGGTACTGGTTGCTGAGTGTGGTATCTGGTTTGGGGAATGGAGGTAGAATAGTAGAACAATTTTGAAAATTGGAATGAGTCAAAACAGGGCTTTCCAACTTTGTGGATGTTATTGACAGAATATGGATTTGTTGCTGAGAGCTAAGAAGGATTAAGATAAACCCGTGTCGTACCTGCTTGCTACATACAGAAGTTGTGGGATTTCTTACAGAATAGTCTGAGGAGACAGAAACATAGCAGTCTTGTGTGAAGAGGCCATCAGTAAAGGCACACTTTTCATGTAAACTGAAGCTTTGACAGAGATAACTAATCTGTTGTTTCATCTATGGTTTTGGTATATTGCTTAATAATTCTTAACATTTCTAAAAATATCTGGTACAAATTTTATCTCCAGAATAAAGCTGCTTTCTTATTTAGCGGTATTTCTTGAATGAAGCACATGGGACCTGTATTGCAGTTAATTTTTACTTGTTGTCAGAAGTGCTGACACTGCTTTCTGCTAACTGGAAGATCACTGTTCCCCAATGGATGAATGGAATTTGAACGGTTGCTTTAAGAAGAGGAGACTGTGTGTGTTTCCCACCTTGCACAGTATTCCCTTCTAAGCCAAAACTAAAGCTCAAAATTACAATTTGGAACAGGTTGAAAACTGCCTCTGTTTTTCAGACTATTTTATAGGCTAACAGTTAAGGTGATTAGTTAGAGGAATTAGGACTTCAAATGTAATTAATTGGAAAAATTACTTAATTAGAATTGTCCTCCTTTTAAAATTTCTGTAGATATCCTCAAATCCTGGAAAGAGTACACATAGAAGAAAAATTCATACAGTAAACTAAAAAGGAGGAGAGATAGGGCAGGGAATGGTAGAAATATGTCTTTAGATAAATAGTGTTTTCTAGATAGTAATGAGTGGGGGAGGTTGGAATAAATTTACCTAAAATAAAATTTTTAAAAAGAAATACAAGAAAAGAAAAAAAATTAAATGAACTGTCAGAATCCAAGTTAAGGAAGTTGTGTATGTTTTGGTTTTTTTTTTTATTAAGAATGTGTGGCTGAAATTACTAATCCCTATACATTGGTGATTAATTCTTCATCACTGGACCTTAGTAAGAATCTTTGATCTTTCCTTTTTTCTGTCATCAACTTGCTTTTGTTGATCATTTTCTAATAGCTCATATTCTGAACCTTAAGTAAAATTTTTATTTATTCTTTTTTGGTGGTGGTTTTTTTTTGTTCCGTCTTCTCTGAAATGATCCCTTCTCTACTTGCAGTGGACAGCTAAAGTTCCTGGGAAATACACTGCAACTATCTAGATTGCATCTTGATCTAGCAATGATGTGCTTCCTACCAATCTTATTTAGACCTTTTGTGAACACAGTTATATGTAGAAATACACATTAAAAGTGTGCAGGTTATATTCAGTGTGTTTTTTTATAAACATGAAACAACATAACTGTTCAGTTTTTCTGAATTATTATTCTAGGATCAAGACAACCTTTAATCCAACAATCTCAGCCTCCACCTTATTCATCACCTAGAGATGTTCCCCCAGACATATTGTTAGATTCTCCAGAAAGAAAGCAAAAGAAACAAAAGAAAATGAAGTTAGGCAAGGATGAAAAAGACCAGACTGAAAAAGCTGCAATGTATGATATCATTAGCTCTCCTTCCAAGGACTCCACTAAGCTTACATTAAGACTGTCTCGTGTAAGATCTTCGGATATGGACCAGCAGGATGATATGCTTTCTGGTTTGGAAAACAGCAGTGTGTCAGAGGGTGATATTCCTTTTAATGTGCAGTACCCAGGACAGACTTCTAAAACACCCGTTACTCCACAGGATGTTAACCGCCCACTAAACGCTGCTCAGTGTTTGCCGCAGCATGAACAGACAGCTTTCCTTCAGGCACAACAAGTGCCTGTTTTACAACAGAACACTTCAGTTGCTGCAAAACAGCCTCAAACTCCTGTGGTACAGACACAGCAACAGGTTTCGCAACAAGGAGCTATAACGTCATATGATGAAGTAGAATTGGATGCATTGGCTGAAATTGAGCGGATAGAACGTGAATCAGCTATTGAAAGGGAGCGATTTTCAAAAGAAGTGCAAGATAAAGGTAAAAGGATTGTGTGTGTGTATATACACTATATATTATATAAATATATATATATGCATATAAACCCCATATATATATATATAAAAAACTTCCTGTCATTGTCACATAGTTCAATTCTGTTTACTCAGTGTAGGTTCTTCTGCAACATTCATTTCCATTCCCTTCCAACAATGAACTGTAATCTTCCATATATGCATAATTTGAGTATCTGATATACTTTATTTGGGGTCTTTAAGAATGGAAAGTGAAATTCTTTTGTTTCAGAATTCTTTTAAAATACTCTTACTTTGAATCATGAGACTGAATAAAGTACAGTTGATGTTGTTTATAGTTTCTAAAATTCCAGCAGTACCATAAATCAAAATTTATAGTAATTTTTGATAGTTGTGTTATTGATTTAAGAAAATGCAGTAAAACGGTTTTATCCCATTTCTACTCATATCCCCATTTGGATTTAATGTGAAGGAGATGTTAGACTAAAATCACATCTGTTCTATTCTTTTGAAGTTAATGTAATGATTAGGTAATATGTACAATTATGTTGTCTCTAATGTTTGTTCAACTGGATATTAATTATTATGTAGGCATTAGAAATTTTAGAGAATTACCATATAGCTGTATGTTGCATAGCAGAGAACCAGGTGGGCCTCTGAATTGCTATATCTTCACTTCGGTAGGTGCACTCGTTGTCTTAATGGATTTAATTGAATCTATCAATTCTTTTACTTTGATTTCTCTTTCTTTTTCTGCTGTTAAATGGTTTGAAGGTCTTGGGTTTCAGATGTATTTTATTAATTAGATAGTAATAATTTACCATAAGTATTTTTCAGAATATTCCTCTGGTTAATTTGTGAAAAAACATATATTTTATAGCATAATCCTAATTTATTAGATACTCTCAAGAAAAGTCTTGCAGAATGGAAAATGGTGAAAATTCCGATTTTGGAAGTTCATGGGTGAAAATAGTCCATGTAGACATATTGCATGGAATGATTTTACACATAGTTTGGGTCTTTAACCAGCGGAAAGGGTAAAAATTTTTCTCTATTCAAAGTGGTTTTTCCCAATTTTTAGAGATGCCTGAGTAGTGAGGGGAAGAGAGACTCTGTGTGCGTGTGTGTGTGTGTGTGTTTGTTTGTAAACATGGTTGCCAGACTAAAAGGTTTAGCTTCTAAGATGTTTCTTATTTGGTAACTAAATCAAATCTTTTTTGAAAAAACTATTTATGAATATAAGGAGAAAAAGTGTGCTCACCTCAAAAGAGATCTCTACTGATCTCTACTGTCTTTAATTTTAATTTAATGAGATGGAAAATTTGTTTATTTACTTAAATCTCTTCCATTAATTTTAAATTTATTGTTGGAGAACTTGTAGTTTGTGGCCTAATACTTCAAAAGCTACATTTATGTCTGCACCCTTGAAATAGAATCTCTACCACATTTTACTTGAGAAGCAGCTGAAAAAATGCACAAGAAATTTCAAACACCTTGATCAAGACTAAAAACACACTTTCTGTTTTGTTGTGGCTTTCAGAAAATGTTTAGCATTAGTTGTAAAGTTTGTTTACCATAATTATACATCCATGGTGAAAGCCTTTGTTTGATTCTTTTGGGGAAAGGAGTGATTTTTAACTGTGGCCTTTTCTCTTCATCACTTGTCAATAACCGTCTTCCCAAATACAGATTTTGACATTATGATTTCCCCTTACCTGCATCCTCTCGTAGGTCTCAGATCTTCCTGAATTCCTACAATTGCTATATATCAGGTACAAGTGTTGCTGCCTTTTACTGGGACCAATTGGCAGTATTTATTCACTTGTGCTACGTTGCCCCTATAATAGACAGCAGCACTTTTCACCTTTTCATTCTGGCTCTTGAGGTTTCAGCCATGACTGCATTGTATTTAGTAGAAAGATTTTTGGAACAGAGTGTTGGAAAAGATTTTCTGAAAATGCAATTCTTATTTTATGTTAATATTTTTGCCATTGCTTCTAAACTTATGCTATGTCTAGAAGGTGATACACTCTGGGATTTTCTAGTTAGAGCTGTTTGGTTCTGTGAGGCTGCAGGAGAAAGCATCCTCTATTGTTCCTATAGGAATAAGTCTGTTAGAAACATATTCAATAACTTCTAAATATGTCATTAATTTCTGCTAAGCTGCATAGTGTATTTATATAAAAGCCTGGCATTTGTACCTTTTTGTACATGTACTGTAACTTCAGATCACATTATGTCAGGAAGAGAGTGTGGGTGTAGCAAGTGCACCGTCTAATTAGAGTGGGAGTGCATAGTGCCAGCTGATGCTTTACAATAGCAAGCATCCCTTTAGAAAGCTTACTCAAAATGCAAGCACATGCTAAAACCTGCATGAAAGTGTCCTTGCTGCTTTTGTGACAGAGGCATGGGAATGCATATTACAGCATATGTGTTTTCTGTGTATATTCACACTGATTTCCATAAATTACTTTCAGTAAAGATGTTCTCGAGAGTTTGGATAGTTGATTAGTGGTCTTTTCTGTCCTTTATTTTAGACATAAAATCTCCATAGTCCTATACTCCATCACAGATTTTTAAAGACTTTCTTTTTGACTGTAAGGATTTGGTAGGATAGACGTGTTCTTCTGAGGCTAATAACCAGTGGAGGAGTTTATTTCAGAGAAGCAGCAAAGATTTTGGGGGCAGGGGGCATTCGTGCTAAAAATTATACAACTTGGCTAAGGAAATGCTAAGGTCTGGGTTTGTTTTTTTAGGTCCTTTTCTTGTATTTGGTACGGGTGGGAAATGGAGATTGGAGCCTTGTGGTAATTATGGTATTTTCTGTAATAAATCCTTGTTTCTAATAAAGCTGTTAGAATATTTGGCTTCCACCAAACAAAGTCTCTCAAAGTGCGAAGCTGTCTGTGTTTCAGACATGGGATTAACACAGGGTTTTTGCAGAGATGCCTTCTTCTTAGGAAAGCAGCTTTCCTTTCTGAAATCTGATTTTCATGATTTTGCTTTATGAAAAAGCAAAAATCACTAATGCAAAATCTGACAAATTTGGGCTAGATATACATAAGGAGTGATTTTATTATATAAACTTCCTCATATCTGAGTGATTTTTGCAGCTATTCTATCCTTTTGGGCTACTTGGCTCTTGGATTAAGTGGAATGTATTCATTTGTCATGATAGAGAGGTGTGAAGTTTAACAAGTTGGTTTCATTTTTTCCTCTGTGTGGGAGAGCAGGAGTTCATCTCCTCTTTCTACTTTATGCATCAAGAAAATCTCTCTATTAATTCAACAAGTAATTTTTCTGTATCTGTTAGTGAGATTTTGAAGATCTAGTCATCTGGCACCAAGAGTTACGTTCTAATATATCTCTTACATTTAATAGCTTCAGTACTGCTAAATAGTCTATGGAACATGACAGAACTCAGATCTTCAGTTCCCGTTGCTCTTCTCACAATGGCCTCTTATACCATCATCAGATATAAGATATTAATCAATAGATCATATCATTTCTTTTGAAAGAATGTGTACTATTACAGATAGATCTAGCTATTATTTATCAAATCTCAGATTTATGTGAGTTAGAAAAAAATGATACAAAAGGTGTATTAGAGAAGTGGATTGACTTTTTTCACAGCAATTGACAGGTAAACCATCCTCTGCTCTAGTTACATTGTGATATTTTGATTATATGATTTCTTCAGAAAGATAATGAAACTTAATTCAAACTTTCTTCTCTTCTAACTACTGTGAGTAGTCACACTTCGTGTACTACTTGGTGCTGTTGAAGGCTTTTGAAACAAGTAGAGGTGTATATTCTGAAGCAGTTTTGTTCCCTTAAGTGAAATTGTGCTTTGTTCATATTCTGAAGCTGACTACTCCAAGAAACTACAGGAAATCGTATTAAGTTTTAGAAATGGTCACAGGAATTTCTGTTGTTCTCAGGCATCTTTCTTCCTTTTGGGAGATGGGAATGAGAAATTTCATTTTGGTAACCTCAGTTCTTTGCATTAGCTTGTGCTTTGCCACTGTTCAGGTACAAGTGGCCTATTTCTGTGTGTAGTTTAAGTAGTTCGAAGTTAGTCCATCACTTCTAGACTAAACCTTTCCTAGAGCATTGCAATAAGTTCTTATTCTTTTTCAAGATTTAGACCTGCTACAGAATTACTTTTCAGATACAAAGTTTATACATCAACAATCTTTCATGCTTTTCTAAAACCTCCAAATACTGTGAAACAAAAATGTTGAACATACTAATGCTAAAAGGAACTCAGAGTCTGTTAGCAACAGGAAAAGGAAAGATAACCTCTAAAATCACATAAAACCCCAGAAAGTAACCCATCTTCTTCAGATACTCTTTTGCAAATTGGTTTAGCTTTTTTTGTTTTATTCAGAATTGCTACGTTTTATTCTGAGCTCTTCCATACACAGAATTGTGTTGATAGGTTTTAGGCTTCTTCAAAGATACTATATAATACAGCTGTCTTAACAGATTGAGGAGTTCTACTTGAAAAAGGCACTGTTTTCTGGTATTTGTGAGAAGAGTAATGAAATCATTAACCATTTCATTGGGAGGCTAATTTTTTTTTAAAACTTAAAAGCATTAGAAGAATTTTTTTAAATGAGACAAACCGACTTGTATATATGTGTTTTTCTCTATATATTTTACCCCTGAGGATCCATTTTACCCAATTCTTTGGAATCTTACTGTGGATTCTTTGAATTAGGAAGAAGTGAAGCTGTAATAACTTTATTTCCAATAATTGGATCAGTTAGGGGGCATTTGGATGCCTGCTGTGGGCCCTTCTTTTTTTGGTTCGTTCCAAGCCCTTAGCAGCAGAGACACACATCCCAAGAGTGTGAATCTGCCGGAGCAAAACTCTCAAAACTACAGTTATAGGTAAGTAACCTTTTTCTCTTACATTTTAAGTTCTTACCCAGCTCCTCTCCCTTTCTCCCCATTACCCATCTCCCCCATAAAATTACCTAAAGAGAAAACTAGTAGAAGAATACTATTAAGAATGGAAAGTTTGTTTATGCCTAATTCTATATAGCCAATTAGTTAAATGACAGAATGAGTAATTATAACCAGTACATTAGAATTAATTTCCAAAAATATGTTGTAGAGGGCTTATTTCCTTAAAAATGGAAATTACAAATACAAATACGAGTAGTAATTTTTATAGTAACCTTGCAGATTACAGCCATTAATACCAGCAGAAATAGAGTGTGAAACATAAATAACTGAGTGTCTGTGTAGTAGAATGTGAGACTTAGGTATCATGTGTTTTGTGTATGCAAGCTTTCATTAGGTCTGTATTTTGTAGTGTGATGTAATGGATGAAACTGGCACCTTATATGGCTCTTCCAAGGAAAACCAGCTTTGCAGCCTTCAGGTCCTATAAAAGACAGATTTTCTGTTAGTGTGTGTTCAGACATGTTTTAAGAAAAGTAAAGGAAAGAAATCACTATTCTATTAGAGGAATTGCAGTGAAATATTGCAGTGTTTACACCTGTTTGTGTAACGTTGCTTCCTTTCACAGTTTTTATAAAGATTTAAATGCTTAACAAGTGAAAAGCTTTTTTTTTAAAGGTAGGATTTTTATTTGTGCTCATATGTAACATGAATCTAAATTCCCCTATTTATGTCAGGTTGTGCTTTAGATAGGGTAGTGCGGAAAACTGCTCTTCTAAGAAGGTGTAGAAAATAAATAAACTCTAGCAGTTCTTTAGCAAGAAACATTCTTTGTTTCAGTCTGGTCTGTAAACTAAGACTAGAAAATGCAATATAAATTGCATGTAATGTGTACCCTTGATTGTACCTGTTGGGTGACAGGATTTATGATATCCTTAACCCAGTAATGACTTACATTCTGGGACAGTAATTTCTCTCTAGTGGATTTAAATCTGGATAAAGAAATGGCATGAGTAGTTAGTAAACCCTATTAAGAGCTTAATCCCAGCATTTTTGTAGTTTACAGTCATGAAGTTCATGCTGACATCAACCTAAGACACACATTTTTTTTCATTGTCATGGAATATAAATGTTACTGATCTAGTTAATTGACGATATTTTTGAGTGCAAGGCAGAACAAAATCAACATTTGGAGGGGAGAAGGGAAAGTCACTGCTTATTTCTAAAATTTTCTGTCTACACAAATTAATTAAAACCAGAGATATGTTTGCTGTGATACTTAATTAGTTTTCATTAAGTCTGATCAGTGTGTTGTATTTTTCTTTTGTAATTAGATGCTGCACTGGGTATTTCAAACTAAATGCATTTCAGGTTTTGCTCAGATATTTTCAGTGAACAAAACTGTAATTTTGCACAAAATCATGTGGATAAAACTCAGTTTTATGCTGAAAAATCTATCTCATAAATAAATTAAAGTCATATGGTTAGTGAAAGCAATGTTAAATTCAGGGAGCTTAAGTTACAGTTTCCAGTCTCTAAACAAATATAGATATTTGATTATACTTTTATGCAGTTCAATTTTTGTTATTTTCTGGTGTAGTATTTCCTTTGTATTACTATAATTGACAGAGAATAGTGAGTAACCAGACATGCTTAAGCAGAAAAATTCATAAGACAATATGATGATTGCTATATTTAAGAAAATAGGCAAAACCTCAGAATTTTCATTTTGATAATGTCTGCTACACCTTAAGGCATGTCAGGGATCGCTGTAGCTTTTTCGTGTTTTGAGCTGAGTGAGTTTAGACATCCCTTTTGATGGGTCTTGTTGGACACACTTTTTGGACAATGACCAGAAGTTAGATGAATGCTTTTAACAGGTTGCTAAAGATTAGCAGGTGCTTCTGTCCTGAGTCTTTCAAGTCCCTTTATTTGAACTGCAGCAGCTGGCAGACTTCTGGTCTCTTCAGAGATTTTTGGAATTATGTACCCTTCTGTAAAGCTTCCTATACGAGACTCATGACTGTCCTTTCTTGATTTCTTCTGTAAGGTAGGAAGCAGTAAGAATAAAATCTTCACCCTGTGTTGGTTAAATCTCCTTCAAGGGGAGGAGCTAGTGATGTTGAAATCTCTTCTGCTGGTGGGAGGGGTTCTCTTTGGTTGTTCAGTGCTTTTTTTGAGTTGGCATAAGACTCTGAAGGGAGGTCAGATGACAGCAAACTCCTATGGCTTGTCAGTGGTGTGCATACATGAAGGAGCGGAAAAGAACAGATATTTTGTCCTCACTGTGCTGATGGGTCATCCATTGGTATCACTGAAGTAATTTTAAAAATTTCTTGTATACAGATTAGATTCTTGTGGTCTACAGAGCACTGTAGGTTGGGGGCACAGGGCACTTAGACAACGTTGAAGAGATCTGTGAAAAATAACAAAGAAAAGGAAACTGTTGACAGTAGACATGTGTTTGTTACTTGGACATTTATCTATGTGTCATTTGTCGAAAATTTCTAATCTTGATTGCTATCTTATCTAAGATATGCCTATAATTGGGCTCTATCTGACTTATCTCTGTTGTTAAAAATTAGAAGGTTTGACAATATGTAATAACTGCTTAGGACTAGTGTATTTGAGCTAAATTCATTAATTAGTGATATGATTAAATAACTGCTATTTCAAATGAGTAGAAGCATTCGTCAGTAATCTCTAATATGAGAGATTAGAAGAGTTAGAGGTTTAAAGATGTAAAACTCTTAAAGGTTATCCTCTACAAAAAGAAAATTTATACTTTCAATTACCATATAAATGGTTCATCTAGAATTCAACATTAGAAGATCAATCTGTTTTGTGTCTCTGAAGAGGAAAACATTCACATTTAACCATTTTGAATGTAAAGTCTCCCACTGAGTCCCTTGCAAGGTGTAAATGAGGAAGCAAAATTTTATGTCTATTTATAAAACAGTATTAATATATAAACAGTATTAATAGAGGGAAGTGTTACCATTCTGCTAAAAGGAAGCTTAGCAACCATGCTCATGTTTATTATTTAAACTTACTACCTTTTCATAGATACTTACAAAAGGCCCATTTCTGTTTGCTAGGCCAAAAAATTCTAGAACTGAGTATCATCCAATTATATTCAGTTGTTTAAAGAGTTTTTTTCTGGGATTTAAGGCAATCATCAGGCTTGCAAGAAAGCAGTAACGTGTAGAGGGTTTCAGCACTAATTGTGTCTTGACTGTTGCTTTGGAAAGATTCCATGGTGAGTAAAAGAATAGATATACATTTGTAATGCAGCTCTCCTCATCCACCTGCTGCTTCTAAGACTTCTTCAGCTTCCAAGAGTATCTGTTTTCAGGATGAATGTTCTTCAAATCGCAATTGCCTTGTAGTTGCAGCGGAAATGTATCTCAAGATGTCTGTGGTTACTCTAGTGCAATGTGTTTTTTTCGCACAAAGGTTCCACAGTAATTAATTAATTAATTAATTTCTAAATCTTAAAGTACTGCATTCACAACTTTGATGCACAGATATTTCCAAAGGCGAAGGCCATAACCTGTCTCCAGGAATACTGTTCATAAAGGGATTGGTGGGAGATTACCTCTTGGAAGTCCAGCTAATTTTTTTTCCCATGCAAAGCTTGTGCTTCCGGTAATGTTTTGGTTTTTGTTCCACAGTGAATCATTTCATTTGATAGAACAACACTATTGTTTTTTACTATAATATAGTTTATTATCATGCTTTGAGTTCCAAGGTACTTCCTTTTAGTGAGCATGTTGCAAGGTGAAGAGAATATTCCTGTGAATTTGCCAAGTCAAAAGGATTCATATACAGAGTAACTGTTCTCTGAAATACCATAGATTTGTTAAAGGAATTGGAAAAAATGTAGGTATATTTTGAATATATCTACAACCTCAGAGAAAGTGGAGGAACAAATAATGATTTTAAAAAGAATCTGAAAACAACGAACTTGTATACTCAATCATTAATATGGTCAGAAAGCTCTTCTGTAACTTAGTACATAGTCCTTTTACCATGAAAACAGTTGCAAAGACGGAAGCAAAAACATCCTTATCACACTTTATACAACTAAAGAGATTGTGAGCCAACATATTTGGAACTGCAACAAACTTCAGATCTAGGTTTGTAAGATTTCAAAGAAAGACATTAGTCTGATATTTCGGTGAAGTCCTAGATCTGCATATTAAAAAAATATATATACTACTGTCTGTGGAATGAAGTGAATGAAGCTTGAATACTGATGTCTTGAAGGATATGAAGTATATTTACATGGATATTGTAAAAGTTCATCTGTTCATTTTGGGACTTACGACTTAATGAAGCAGCTATATGCAAACTTGCATATATTTGACTGTAAAAGAGAAGATCTGAAGACATCTGTTTTAAGTGGTTCACTGCTGTCCTCTCAGCTCGCTGATTCTAATTCTCATATAACTGAAAGTTCAAGATTTTATAAAGCCCTCAAAACCCAATAGTATGTTTCTGCTTTCAAATTTTTGCAGCTATTACGGCAACTTAAAAAGTTTTTTACTTATTCAGTGGGGGTTTTTTCATTATGCTTTATGAAGGCAGTGGTGCTATGTATTCATCCTACCTTTTTTGCCCTAGTTCAACTGGATATTTTCTTATACTCAGGACAGCTTTTTTGTCCTAGATCAAGAATTCTTACAGAGGCAAAGCAGTAATGATTGAGTCTAGTTTTGAGGCTCACTTTCAAGATGCACTGGAAATAAGAAGAAATCTGTGAGTGATCTGTAACTCTGTCTGGAATCACCTTGCCATCTAAGAAAACAAAGCTATGATGGTGTCCCTTTCTTCTCAGGCAAGATGTCAAGTTACTAAAATATCTGTATTCTAATGTCAAGAGAAAAGAAGGATGTGCATCAGAAGAGCTATTATGTATTTAGAGGGAATATGTATACCAAGTTGTGATATGATCATCTACTTACACGTTCTCAACTTACAATTTGTCATTTTGGATGACGAAGAACAGCAGCATGTTGAACCTCGTCACTTATAGAAGTCCAAGCAAGAAAAATGGCCCTGCTTGAATTGTTTTGGTTGTTTGTTCTTGGTGCCTTCAGCATGAGGGCTCTGAAAGGTGAGTTTTGGTTGATCCACCTACAGCTGCTTAAGGCATCACAGCTTGTGGCCATCTGCTCTTATAATAAGCATAAAAGTGGAAAGCTCTTTCTTGCTTAAAACTGAATCATTCAGCCTGGTAGGTTAAGGGAAACCACCTTCACTAGTGCCTAATGGTGATGCATTAGACGATGAAATGTAGTTGTGGAAATACAAACGCGTGTTCCCTTCTGCTACAGAAGATAACTACAATTAAAGAAATGGGCAGATAATGAATTACAGTAATAAAGATTGCTGTTAGATCCACCATCAGAGCCTTACAGGACTTTTTCAGTGTGCCTGGCATTTCTGGACTAAAATGACAAGGCTGACCAACCTTCTACGAATGCAAGTTTCTGAACTTAGATTTCAAAATTTAAAGAGTTTTAATGGAATAGGTAATGATATGTGTGTGGATGTATGTATATTTGTTCTAATCCATAGTGAAGAAAAATTTGTCTATATAAGTCCTCATATGAATCCAGGAGCTGCTGTAGCACAGAAAAAGCAAAAATCTCCCTGCTGCATCTTTGACTTGGAAAATTTATTTTGCCTCATATGTCTATCATAAAATTGGCCTTCATTCCTACAGGCTTCTATTGAGCTTTCCAAAGTTCTTTATTTGCAGTTGATCAGTTTCTGCATGGAGTTTATTGTATCTATCTTTACTGTCTTCCAGCCATTAAATCTTGTACAAAATTTTTGAGTTTTAGAAAGTTACAGATACCCAGATAGATTTGAGGATGAAAATGATGGGGAAAAAAGCCTATTCACATCACTGGAATTGACCATGTTACTGCTTGTTATTGTGGCATAATTTTAAATTTGGAAGTGATCCTTCAAAGTATTTCTAAATAAGAATCTTCTAAAAATTTACAAGAAATCAGAATTCATGTTGTAATTCTGGTTTACAATTCCAGAGGACTGTGTGAGTTTTTTCATTGACATTTTTTGATGCATCCTCATATTTCTTGATTGCATCCTCTGTACTGTTCATTCACCTGTTCTGAGTAGGAGAGCTGGTTCATTTCATCTGGTGATAAGGCACCACAAACCTAAGCACAAAGTAGGATGTTTCTCTTCGCATTTGTGGTCTAGACATTTCGACAATAGATGTATGTTTGGTAATTCCTTAAGACTTACAATCATATTCCCTGATTACAGAGAAAGTTAATTTTTTTTTTTCTTATGAATGACAGTGGAGTCATTTTGGAGTCATAGTTGAGAAATGAAAATATAAACCTTAGTAAAGATAGGGCATCTAGTTTTCATGGCAAAGTTATTTTTATTTAGAGTTCTGTGTTGGCAGTATAACTGGATTGTAGTTTTATATGGGTAGAATATACTCTTTTGGTTACTTCCATATACTTCTCATTTCTATGCATTCTACCAAATTACAGGGTGTGTGGTTGTTTCAATTTTTCTGTATTCTGCTCCTCATGATTTTTTAGTGTAAACTGAAAGGCTTATTGCAGAGTCAGGTTCTTGATAGAAAATTATCACTATATTTTTCTTTCATCTGTAAAAAGCATTATGATTGCAAAGGGAAAGTTATTCAAGATTTAAGTGTGTAGTGGCCACCCCTCTCCTAAAATGCACATATTAAGGTATAGACTCCAACCCTTGGTGTACGGCTTTGTTTCAAAAGAAGCGAGGAGTGATAGAATAGTTAGTTTATCAGTTTTGTTAAGTGTTTGTGTGTTCCCTGACTAAAATATATGTGAAGTCCGTGGATCCACGGAACCAAGTAGGGAAAACCTCTGTCTTAATCACTGCAGATCCTTGCTTAGTACATGTGTAATAAAGCATGTTGAATCTGAAGAAGATATCTTTTATAGTAATAATCCTCAAAAACTAGTTGTAGAGCTGCACCTTAACTTTGACTTTTCAGACTTCTGCTTCAAGTGTAATTGAGTGGTTTGGAGTTTTTTTTTAAATGGGGTGGGTTTTTTTGGTCCTTATGTATTGCATATTAGCATTATTAGCTATATTAGGTGGCTCTCTTGGGAATTACACAGGGATTTTGATTTTATATGTTTTGAGGGAGGGCATTTTTAGTGATTACCTGGTATTTGTGGGAGACTGACAATGAATGATAATCTGAATACTGATTGAAAAAGTATTAGTTAGAGAAGTCCTATTCTTGCTTTTAAATTCTGTTGATTTTGTTGTGTGTGCGCATCCGTGGTGAGAAGGATTAATTGTGGGAGTGGAAGGGAATGGACATTCTTCTTTGGACGTTTATCAAATTTTATATATAATTTTTGATCTTTTTCTCTTTTAACTTGCAGATAAGCCTCTGAAGAAGCGAAAACAAGAAAACAAACCACCAGAGGCTGGAGGTGCTACTGGAGGAAATAGAGCAGCTTCTCAGGAGACAGGTTCTGCAGGAAATGGGGCAAGGCCAGCATTGATGGTTAGTATTGATCTGCAGCAAGCAGGAAGAGCAGACTCTCAGGCAACAGTAACTCAGGATTTGGATACCATCAAAAAACCGGAAGAAATTAAGCAGTATAATGATGGGTTTGTGTGCGTTCCCCAAGAAGACACTGTTGGAGTTCTTAAGTTTAAACCTGAAAACCATCCAGAAATTTTTAGAAAAAAGCCAGACTTTGAAAGTCAAAAGACAGATATCCAGCAAAATGAAAACAGACAAATGGAATTCCAGCAAAATGAGAGCAGACGGTTGGAAAGTAAATACAATGAAAGCAAGCAGTTAGAAGTGAAACATGAAAGCAGACAAATGGAAATGAAACAAAATGAGAGCAGACAGACAGAATCGAAACAAAACGAGAGCAGGCAAATGGAGATGAAACAAAATGAGGGAAAACAAAATAATGGCAAACAGGAAATACGGCAGAGACCAGAAACGCCTAAACAGAAGAGTGAAGGCAGACCCGAAACACCAAAACAGAAGAGTGAAGGGAGGCCTGAAACACCAAAACACAAACATGATAATAGGAGGGACTCCAGTAAACCTTTGTCAGACAAGAAGATTGAAATATCTAGGCACAAACTAGATGTGAAATCTGATCCTTCAAGGATGAAGCCTGAAAGTCGACCTGATCCAACAAAACCAAGGCCTGATGGGCGCTCTGTTTCTGATACACCAAGGCGTGACCATGATAGCCTTAAACAAAGATCTGAGGACAGGGGGGAGTCAGAGAGATACAGGGGAGATCCATCCAAGATTAGAAGGCCAGAATATTTGAGATCCTCAAACAAAAATGAACACGATTCTAAGCATGGTATTAAATCTGATGGTTCAAAACCTGAGAAATTTGAAAGGAAATATAGGCATGAGTCTGGTGATTCAAGGTTTTCTTCTGGGGATCAAAAATCAAGACCTGACAGCCCTCGTATTAAACAGGAAGGTAAAGGGGATTCTAGCAAATCAAGACCTGATAAACCTGGTTTTAAGTCACCAAACAGCAAGGATGAGAGAAGGACAGATGGTAATAAGAGTAAAGTAGATAGTAATAAAGCACATGGTGACAATAAAGCAGAGTTTCCCAGTTATTTGTTGGGGGGAAGATCTGGTGCATTAAAACATTTTGTCATTCCAAAAATCAAGCGTGATAAAGATGGCAATGTTACTCAGGAGTCAAGGAAAACTGAATTTAGAGGTGAACATAAGGACAAAGTAGAGAAGATTGGGCTAGTTGAAGATCTAAATAAAGGAGCTAAGCCTGTAGTTGTCCTTCAAAAGCTTTCCTTGGATGATGTGCAGAAATTTATTAAGGACAGAGAAGATAAATCAAGGGGCTCTTGTTTTAAACCTAACAAGAACAAGTCATCCAAGCCTAATAAAGGTAAGATTGCTTTAATATTAATTAAATTATATCTTTTACACTTGAATTCTTGAAGATTTTCTATTTTGCTGTTGGAAATTAAATACAAACATTTGATAGTTTATATGCTGGCTTATATGGTGAGAAATAAAGTTAAACTAGTCTAAGGACTTGTCATTATCAGAAATCTTGCTCCAAATGTACCTGAAGTTTTTATTTATTTACTTCAGTACAAGTGCTTAATCTGGCAACACTTAAGTGGGCTTAATGTAGCTGTTGTATGTATAATTTTACCTGGTTTGGGTGTGTCTGTAGAAAGGACTGCTACTACTGTAAATAGTGTAGCTGGAAGGATGGGAAACACTAAGTATACAAGCCCTAAGATTCTTTTGTATATTTAATTTGAAGTGAAATGGGTTTTTCCAAAGCCTGTTTTGACATGGTGGTAGTAAGAACATAGTTGCAAAGTCCCACCTACCTCTTTAACACTGTAAATACAAGTCAATTGAGGAGGTTCCATACTTGAGACTTCATGACGATAGACTTGGAAAAACGTTTGGTCTGTAGGACAATTCATGTATCATTGTCTCTAGTGTCCATTATAGGCAGAAAGAAAAAACCTGAACCATATGCTGGTATTTTGAAATTAGTAATATGGACGGGAAATAATTTAGAATAGCTTGTAGGTTTGATATTTAACTGATTGTCTCTTCTGCAGATTTAACACTTCTTTTAAATTTGATTTCTTTTTGGTGCATTCACTTTGGCTTCTTTGGTTTCAGACTGAAGTAGATAATTTCACACTGTGTAATCAATATTACTAACTGATCAGATTTTCTTTTTTTGACATTTAACGTTTAATGAATTTAAGTTTCTTATACAGTCATGTTTATAGAGTTGTTGTGTCTTGAAATAGACACATCAAAAGCCAGAGGAAAGGTTTACAGCTGTATGCAGGATGTATAAATCCATTTCCAGGTGTATAATGAATTCAAGATTAAAACATTTTCTTACACAGCTGATCTGGTAAGAAATGATGTAGAAATTCTCTTTGTGAATGTGTAACTATTTCATGTGCACTTGTAAAGAGGTGTTGTCTGTATCATTAATTTCTTGTGCTATGCCTGTTTTCTATCTACTAACCTGTTTATATTAACTCTAAAAAGCCTTAATAATGATTTGTGATGTATTTTACATCTTTGTAAAATATTAGCCTCCTTGTTAGGGATTTCTCTTAGTCCTGGAAATAAGAACATTGTCCCTGTCCCTTTTAGTGGTTCAAAAGGGGCAAAATTTCCATTTCTAATATAGGTATCGAGAGTTAGCCATAAAATTATGATATCTTTGTTCTCCGTTTAATCTGAAGCTTTCAGATAAAACCCTTATGTTCTTGATAGGAAATGCTAAAAACTTTCTGATGGAACTCAGATCTAGTCTCAGTAGGATAGACTTCGAATTTACATTTTTGTATGCAGAAGGTCTGTTATTTAAAGTCTTCAGAACAATAAGCAGTACATGTGTGCTTTCCAAAATGTTTCTGAATTACTTTTTTTTTGTAGTCTGTATTATATGTAGTTATATGTAGAATGCTTTAGTAATGTGTCAAGGTTTTAATGACTTTTGGTGTGATTCTAGTAGCTGTCACAGATCAGCAATGCATTGATTTTAAAGTCAGGTTTATAATTTCACTACAGTGTTTTTCTGCTTTTTTTTTTTCTGAAGACATCATTTTCTTGCATTTCTTGCATTTTGAAATAACTTGGGGCATGTTCTGCAGGGGAAAAATTGTTTGAATCTGAGTCTTTTTGCAATTGTATTCAGAATAAAGTTCCTACAATGATACTAGAAATAGGTTTTATGAGGAGAATAATGTAACTATTTTTATCTTACAAATCAAGTTTTTAGTGTTCAGCAGGCAGATTTTGTCTTTGGACTGAAGATTTTTGGTGTATCTATTTAGTTCTGCATTTTTTTTTCTGGCAATGTACTTCCTAGAACACGTGCTAATTAACCAGGTGAATTCCAGATGTTTGAAAAGGTACATATTTTATAGAGTTATCTCCCTTCATAAGGAAAAATCTATTTGTCAACAGCTAAGTGATGTAGATGTATTCATGCCACTGCTGCAGTGTCCTCAATTCAGTTGGAATAGTGTTCACAGTTTTACTTGGTGCCATTTTTAGTTATAAACTTTATAATATGCTAGGAAATGTAACTTTCATAAACCTTCTTTTAGTTCATCCTATACTACTTAGTAGATTGTAGCAATTCTTTTCTAGTGTTGCCTTTTAGCATCATTATTCAACTTCTCACATGCCTCTTATGCCATGTAGTTTAGTATATTTTACTTTCTCTTATTTCATTACACTTATATCTCTTGTCCTTTCTTTTTGCTTTCTCATCCATCCCTCCCTCAAGAAAATGTCTTCTCCTGGCTTTGTCATGTTCAACATCATTGCTATAATATATCAGAAATGCAGTTTAAAATAGGGTTGTTCAGCTAGTTCAAAACAACATTTAGATAGTCTTTCTGTCTTAAGCGGCTAATTCCCATTCATTACAAAACTTAATAAAATTGACTCATGTTAAGCTACAATTAATTTTTTGCAAACTGAAAGTCTGTATAACTTTTTTCATTGTTTTAGTAAATTTTAAATTTTAAAATCTTGTCTTTATTTGCATTGGACTGCAAAAAGACAAGATAACATTATCACCAAATTTTATAGACACATTTGAAATTTTATCAAGTAATGAATGGGAGGGGTAGCCACAGTATGTGACTCTTAATATTGAATGAATCAAAGAGTCCCTTTTGGCATTTACAAGGAAGAAGGAACTTTTCTCTCCCTCCTTTCCTCTCTCTCCTGACCTTTTGAGCATTTTTGTGAAATATTCAGTGTATCTCAAAGGAAAGTTATGGATTTTTTTTTTTATAGTATTTTTGTTACAGGGTATTGTGGTGAAGTCTTGTGGCCAATTTTGTCCAGGTCAGAATGAATGGTGACATTTTCTTTGTCTGATTTTAACATCTGTGAATGTCTTTTATCTTGGTTTTAATGCAAATGTATGTTGTTGTGGGATCTATGAAACTTTTCCCTTTAACCTTGTGCCTGCAATGAGGAGGTCGTGTTTGGTATCCTTTCTTTTCAGAGCTTCAGTGAATACCTTCTCTGCTGCTTTTTAGAGCTATGCTGGTCAGCTGTGTTGGGATGGGAGCTGTAAGCACTTCACGGTTACTGCATTCTGAAAAAGACAAATTTTCCTTTGTTAAGTACAAGTAATGAGAGAAACCGTAACTGTCTGTGTAAGATGTCTGAGAAGGTTTATAATATGTTTGAAGGATTGTTTTTGCAAAATAAGCATCTTTTGGATCTTCCAATATCACCTAAAAGGAGTTTATTGCTTTAAGGGAAAAAAAAAGAAATTCTGATCTGGATGGTATTCCTCCATTGTGTAGATTGTTATGGGATTTCTTTATCTTTAAAACACAGAACTTAAGTCATAACGTTTTGTTTCTCACTACAAGTCTTCCTAAATATGCTATGTTTCCTGCTGCTCTGATCTGAAATTTGAGTAAAGACTTGATGTTTCTTTGAAGGTGTTCTTCATACACGTTCTTTGCAGGATCAGCTAAAAATCTTACTCCTTAATCATATTCATGTCATTAAAGCAACACTTCTGGATTCTTCTGTGATATGTACTTATATGGTTTTTGGGGGGTTTTAGCTTGTTTTAAATTTCAGGTGACTTTTTCAGAGCCTGTAGAAACTCTGATTTGGCATTTCTGTAACGTGACAGTCTGGGTTCTAGCACTGTTGGACATAGTTTCACTTGGGAAACAGCAATCAGTTTTCTTCTAGTAATGACAAGAAGGGGAGTATTTCAGGATGAAAAGCTGTATCCAGATTGTGTGGGCTCGATTAAATGAACTTGTGATGCCTCTCACTGATTTCTAGATAGCACAGCCAGACTACTTAAACAGGTTTTATGGTACAGATTAAAACTATGGGCAGAAAGGAAGTACCAATTCTAAACCTTGTTTAAATCCTATATGTACAGGAATTCTATAAGAACAAAACTGGGTTATGAATGTTAGCACATCAAATTTTAGAGTTCACACAGATTTGTTTCCAAATTTCTTAATGCTGAAACAGACGCCTGGAAATCAGAGGGGCCACGAGGAAATAACTGGAATGAAAACGTACTGCCCTGGAAAGGGAGAGTTTAAAACTCAGCTTGCTTCCCATAAACTGTGCTTTTGTAAAGGTTAGCATTGTGAAAAACCTCAGTTGCATATATCTTGAATTTGAAATCACTGTCTTGAAGCTCCTGGTAGCAACTACATTTCCATGTGTCAAGGCCAGAGTAATAACCTGCTGACCATGTATGTGCATGCAGCACCAGGTGGATCTGTAGAAAATTATGCCACATTTCCAAGGAAAAAGAGTGTATTTCAGCATTTACAGCAGAAAATTTGAAATTATTCTTCTCGGCTCAAATGTTAAAATCTTCTTCAAACTATAATTTAATTGCAGTTATAGAAAAACAGCTATGACTTTCATGAGAATTCTGCGGTCTTCCTATTTTTTCTCTTTTGCAATATATTAATGACTATGTCCTCTCAACTTAACTAAGCTATAAGAGGGACTAGCTCACCCTTGTGCCATTAGAAGTATTTCAAGATATCTTGGGTTTGCAGGGGACCCATTTTGATATGCACTTTTTTCATTGAGCCCTGATTATTTGGGGTTTTTTTCCTGGATTAAGAGGTTCACATTTTGAAAAAATATTCCAAGCATTGTTTAGTTAAAAGTCTAAACTATGTATAACTTGTTAAAGTCTGGGAAGATCTGATTTCTCCAATGTGTTTTGCACTGGAATGGTTCTGCTATAACTTGCAGGGAATTTTAAAGTATGATGTATCTGTCCCATTCCAGCAAGTAGCTGGTATTTGTGCAGGCATTGTACATACTCTCTGGGGCCTTAATTTTTGGTGCTAGTTTTTCAGAAGTAGTTATTGGGTAAACTGGTATTGGTAGGCAGCAGGAATCAGCCACTGCGCTCTGGAGTAATTCCTTTTGCTGATCTGTTACTGGTAATAGAGGTAACATTTTCAGCACAGAGCCTTGCCTGGTGGCTGCTTTCCTGCTATTTGCTTCCTACTTTAGACTTTGCTACTAAGGTAAATACTTTGATTCTTGCTTCTACAGTATTTTTCTGCATTGGAAAAATGAACTTTGCATGTGCCACATCAGATTCTTAACAAAACCAACAAATTTGACCCAACTCCCTAATTCCATTTTACTTTGATTTGACTGAAATATAATGATTTGTTTGCAGATTTAGGAGTGCATTGTTTAATTAGTTGATTTTTGAAAAATTACTTTGGCACATGTAAATGATACATATTCATTACCTAATTTGTCAGAACAATTTATTGAAAGTCTGAAGCTACTCTTGTTTCATGGACATGGATGCTTGATTGAGTTCCTCTTGCTTCTGAGAATAGCTAAGCTATTTTGCATATTTTTGCAACAATGCATTGCAATGTGTAAATTGTGGCCCAGCAATTTGTCTGTTGTCAATTATGGTATGCAATGCAGACTTGTTCATGTTTCTAAGGATCTGAAGGTGGATATTAATCTTGGCTTATGTGCAGGGATATGTGCTTGAAATTTTTGGCTTGAATTTTCTTCTAGCCGAAGGGTAAATTTGACTACCAAAAAGCCTCATATTTGCTTCTGGAGAATTAACTTTTCTGTTGCTTAATATTTTCAGCTGTTCTAGGTGACTCTTTTCATGTAAGAAAATATAAGATGTTTACTTGAAATTTGGAGTTTATTTTTGCTCTGTGGGAATACTACCAGCAAACAGAAAAAAAATCAAATTACTGAACTGTTGTTTTCATTGAGTAACTTTTCCTTAAATATGCATTCTGTTTAATTATCTTCCAAGCAATTTTCCTGTACTATTTTATATTTAAAGCTAAAGCATCAGCGATCTTTTTTTGTTGTTCCTTATGTAATTGTTACCTTGAAGAAGCAAAACTAGTAGCTTCATGCAGTATTTTCAGTGATAAGAAAAGAGACTCTTTTTATGCAATAGTAAGAAAAATAAGCAGGTCTTCTTAATGTGCCTAGAAGTCACAGATGAGATGTAAAATAATGGCTTTTATTTGCTTATTATCTGCAAAGGTTTTGGTTGTATTATATTCCTTATATAGAAGTTTTTGTTTTATGAGAAGAGAAAGTCTGAGGAATAAATTATTTCACTTAATTAAGATCTTTTGTCTTGGGGTCAGTAAACAATCAGAATACATGGCTGGAAAAATACATTAGTCATAAATTTTGGATCCCAAACCTTAATCATCATAGGCTCAACAAATGGCCTGGGTTGGAAATGATCTTTAAGATCATCTCATTCCAGCCCCCTGCCATGGGCAGGGACACCTTACACTGGATCAGATTGCTCAGAGCTCCATCCAGCGTGGCCTTGAACACTGCCAGAAATGGGGCATCCACAACCTTTCTAGGCAATTTGTTCCAGTGTCTCACCGCCCTCTTAGTAAAGAACTTATTTCCAACATCTGAACTGAATCTCCTCTTTTGGTTTAAAACTCTTTCCCATTGTCCTAACGCTATCTGCCAGTGTAATAAGCCACCCTGCCTCTTTTTTTATAAACCCCATTTGAGTACTGAAGGGAGTTTCAATAGAAGAATATTAACAGATAATTGCATGCTGGGTTTTGCAATTGTACAAAACACCTTAACTTCTAAAAACAATAAATTGAGTTGACCAAAATTTCAATGCAAATGTTCCAAAGCAGTGACAGCAAAATCCAAAAGCACCCTCCAACGCTGACTCATAAAAGCAAGGGAGTTTGTGCAGCATTACATTTATTTCAATTGCCAACATTGCTCCTTTTTATTCTGAGTACTGCTTTATTTTTTGTACAGCGTCGTGGAACACTAGACTGCTCTAGCCTCCTTTAATCAATTTCTGTACATACAAAAAGTCAGCAATAAGGCCAGCAGTTGCTACAGCAATCAGATACTTGAGAACATCTTAGATGCCAATGTAAATGCGTGTTCTCTTGGCATCTTGGGAGAGTGTGTTGGATGTATTCCCTGCTCTCTGCCTGGATATTTCAGAGTTCCCTTTTGAAATGTCTTCGCTCCTTCTAAGAATGCTTATTTCTTCTCAGAGTATTTTGTACTATTGTAAAATTCTTTTTGAATCTAAATTTCTTAGCTGTGGTTAATGATGACCTCTGTTGTATCATGGAATTATTCTGTTGCCATGTCCAGATCCTTCTCTGACCAGAGTGTCCCATCTTTCAAGGCCAGAGCTAGGGACTGGAGTAAAAGCAGGGAATCTGAAACTTTTTTTTTTATGCTACTATTGGGGCAGATGAGGAAAATTGTTTTTAAAAATTTGTTAAAGCACTTTCCAAATGTAGGACTTCTCCCTAACACTACTTTCTCCACCCTGCTGAATTGATTGCAGCAGAGAATTCTTGTGTGTGCGACCCCTTGGGTGCTGGTGAGGGCATCTCAGTTTTCCACCCTTTTTCTGGCATGAGTGTGTATGAGGTGGGCTCTGGAGTTATCCCTTCATATATGCAATCAAAAGATGTGGGTAAGGCACTCTGTAGAATGCTATATCCTTTTGGATACATCTTGCAGCTGTATACCCTTCCATAAGCTTTACAGCAGTGAAGGGGAGAGGAAAGAGAAAAGCTGCTGGTGCAAATGCACTACTCTGTTTTCACCAGTGTTCATTAGATTATGCATTTTTCAACTGATGATAGGATATTGAGATGAAAGTGGAACTTCCATTGTATGAGCAGACCTTTTCAAAACTTAGTTCACCTAAAAAAAAAATACTAGGATTTTCCTGTGTTTCCCATTCTATTCCTGAAACTGTTCAGGGCATAAAATTACTTTGACAAGTGTGAAGCTGGTGGGGAGAGGGCTGATCACTGAGGGCTCACTGGACCATATAAAGAACATACTGGAGCATTTTAAAGGAGAATCTGGTGGAGATGTAATCATTAAATTTGCACACTTGAGAAAGAATCAAAGATTTTTCAGCTTTAACCAAGTCTTCGTCAGTTTATAGGCACTCAAGTGGCCCTTTATGTTCCAGTGCCTGTATGCTATACTGTAGCAAGAGGTTAGCTATTTTGTAAGGGTGTTTATTTTCTAAACAACTTATAACATAGGGAACTACCTCTATCCTTTCTTTTCTTATTTTTTTTTCTTTTAGTTTCTTATCTAAAACACAACCCTATCTGCATGAGTATTTCCTGTAGATTTAACCTTTGAGTCTCTGCTTTTGTAGCTACAGTGGCATGGTTATTCAATAGATAGCAGCACTTTTCTTATAAGAATAAGGAATAAGGATATTTTATTTCATTTAGCACAGGTTTGAAGGTTGGTTGAGCTAATCCGGGCAGAAACTGGTTTCCTTCCCTGCATATATATGCCTGACATAAGATGAAAGTTAGACTGTAAGCTTATTAGAAAAGGAGGACTAGCCTTTATCAAATATTCAGAGAGAATATTTAATGAAGCTTAGTCTCTGTGGAATAATAACAAAACTGGATATATTAGTCATTGTCAAAATAAGAATTACCTGTAGCAGGTAATATCTTTTGTGATGAAAAAAAAATGAACAAGAAAAGGACAAAATTGACCTGCAGTCAGTAGGAGTTTATTTTTTGATTGTTTGCTTTAATAGTTGCAGAAGTTTTGAAATTATGTGCAAATGACTTCTGAAGAATACACTTGCCTGTAGTCTCATTTCAGGCATATGGTATACACTGATCACACACATTGCTGAAAATGGAGTATTTCCATTGTTTCAGAAAATCCTTCAGCAAAATATTTGGGCATTCTATTACATTATCAAGTAACCTTTTAGTAAAGTTACTTCCTCTTTACTATTTAAAAAGCCATGCATGCTAGAGCCAATTGTAACTGAATAACGTGAAGACATGGAACAAGGTACTAGGTCTTAGCAAACTTAGAAAAAAAAAATTGAAAATTGGAAGTGTTTGTACATGGATTTGTAGATTTTAAAGATGTTTGTGTTACATATTCTATTGTTTTAGCATGTGTTTTATAAGCTAATTCTTACTGCCATGTGACTAGATTCTTAGGTGAACTAGATTCTTGCAAGTATTTCTTTAGCACTCTGGACAAAAAAATAGTATCTACATTATAAGACAGGAGATATGAAAGAAGGAATTTAGTAAGTTATTTCTAGTGACTTTTGGGCTGCCCTGACTCAAGATAGCATAATTAATAGAGTAAAATAAATATTAACAAGCTCTTGTCTTGACCAAAGTAAAGAATATCTGTACTGATATCTGATATATCAGATTTTCTTCAGAAAGGATGATAAGTCGTTCTCCATGTATATTAGAATTGTACGTATGTGTACAGTCATGCTTAACTCCTTTGTACCACGCAAGTAAAACTCTACAAATTGTTGTTTACAATCTTCAGCAGCTAAGTAAACTGTGTATGTGGCACACTTATTTCAAGGAACATTGTGACAGAAAGAAGAACTTCAGTGATAGCTTATAGAGAGTTTTATAATAATTCTATTTGTTCTCTTTTCTGCTGTTCCCTAATTGAATAAAGCAAGATATACCTATTTCCTAATAAAGGAAAAATGGGTAAGCTTGTACTGTAATCTGAAATACCTGTAAGAGGAGAGAGTGCAAATCAAGCAGTCATTGAATTTAGCACTGTAAACATAGAAACTTGAAACTTTTGAGACAGAAATAAAATCAATAGTCAATTTTTTTTCACTTATGCCCCATGAATGCTGTGATTTTTGATTTATATTTAAAGAATGAGTACAAAATGAAAAGTCAGTTTGGAAAGAATGCAATTCCTAGGAGACAATAGAGTAGCCCATGAGTTTTGTTTGTTATTTGAGGATTTAATGCAACTTGTTCATTTACTTGTAGGTGTCTTTTACAATGTTTTTGTTTGGCCAGATTTATTGTAGGCTTCATGCTATGTGTGTAGTCCTGCTAATCTTAATGAAATAACCAATGGGCATAAAATTGAAAATACATATTAGAGAACCTGGATTTACAGCCCTCTATGAATTTCATCTGTGGAAATTGTCTTCAAACTTGTATATGTAAATTTTTCTGCATTCTGGGGCTGGATGTAAGTTCCTCATCCACTCTACAGGCATACAAAGTATAGGGACACAGTGCTCAGATGCACAGCTCTACAACATCCAGCCTGGACCCAGCTGTCATTCAGTCACCTGCTGGTACACACAGAGGAAAGGGTCTGCCCATGCTGCTGTACTTCTGCCTGTCTGAAGTCAAGTGCATAGCCGTCAAAATTAATCATTAACTAAGAAACACGGCCAACCACACCATGTAATGTTTTTCAGCATTTTCAAAAGCAATATTGGTAATTTAGGTGGCTTTGGTACATGGTGATGGCAACCTAACACAAATAAGTGAACACCATGTGAAGGAAGAAGAGAAAACTTTAACTATCACTTTACTTTGTATATGTTTTGCTACATCGTTTCAAAAACCCCAATATTTGAAGTTATATTGTTTTTTAAAATGCACTTAAATGAGATGTGTTGCAGAATGTATTTTGATGCTGGAATCTCCATAGTAAGACTCTTCTAATTCTAATTAAAAATGTTTAAAGAGAGAAAGAAAAAATCCAAAAACTTTCTTGCATTAGTAGCACAAAAATGGAAATCAATTTTAGGAAGTTAGTGAAGTGATGACTGAATGCCATTTAGAAGTATATTGTCATCCAGGAAATAGGTTTTTCTTGGAGTGTGTGTATAGCAATTTGGAGGCGATGTCCTCTCAAAATAGTATACTGTGCATTGGGATGGGGAGAGCGGCACTTATGACAAAAATGTTTCTTTTGTTGCTGGAAAATGATTAGCAGTTTAATTTAGTCTGACAATCTGCAAATCTGTGTAATAGGTTCTTCAATAATAAAAATAAGACATCAAATAAACAAACCCCAAAGAAATTTTGAATTGATTCGGTTTCCTTGTGCCAGTTGGAAAAATTTTGCCTGCAAATCCCCTTAATTCTGTCTGCACATGGGTTTAATCTTCGTTTCAAAATTATTAGAACAGTGTGATATTGTCTACCTATTTATCACTGTGGCAAAGAAATCTGATTTGTTGTTCAGCTGTTTGTCTGTATTAAATAAAATTGTTTCCATTTCATTTCATAAAAAAAAAAATCAAGCAACAATTTGTGTTGCATCATCAAACTACCAGTAGGAGGTAAGAAAAAATCTGAAGCAAAAGTTGAGTTGTCAATGATTTGGCTTGTATTTAGGGATATGACCCCCCAAGTTTTGCCACAGATTGTCTCTTTTTAGTGGAAGAGGGAATATTACTGTCTTGTGTACACCAGTTATTATGAATGATACTAAACAGAAATGTTAATGAGGCACTAAGAATCCATAATTTACTTAAAACTGTTAGAAAACCTGATAAATTCAGAAGATGAACTGAAATAAGATTAAACTTTGTTGAGTAGAGCAAGGATATCATTTGACAAAGGTAATTCAAAAGGTGATTCAAAAGTAATTAATTTTTATGCCTGACAAAATATTTTATTGAAGGAAATGTGTATCCAATTTATTGTGTTATTATTTCTAATTATAGTGTGAAGCTTAAAAAAAAGCTGTCAAATACATTCAGGTCTATCTAACTGATTGTTGGTGGTTATCCTGTGAGTGGTTCCTGAGAAAGGATTGTAGTATTGGGCCCTCTTTTTTACCTTCAGGCTCACATTTGCTCTTCTTGCTCTCCACTAATAGGTAGCATAGATCAGTCAGTGTTAAAGGAGTTGCCTCCTGAGCTCCTGGCAGAAATTGAATCCACCATGCCGCTTTGTGAACGTGTGAAAATGAACAAGCGCAAACGTAGCACAGTTAATGAGAAACCAAAATATGCTGAAATCAGTTCTGACGAAGATAATGACAGTGAAGAAGCTTTTGAATGTAAGTAGTATATAATTCTGTTCCTTAAGGTAAAAAAAAGCTAATACTTTGTTTTTACAAAAAGGTACACAATTTTTTAAGTTGGCTGCCCTAAGACATATAGTTTCAAATTTGCTGTCCTGAAAACTGCCTGGCCAAGAATCCTTGTTTCTCTTCCAAAAGAAAAATTACTTGATTGCAATTTGTCATTCAAGATGAAAAGCACTGAATTGTTAAATTTATTTTCCTGATTACTTTACTGGAAACTGCTTCCTAGATAATTTTTTTTCAGTTGTACCATAAAACATTTCTAACTATTCAGATTAAGAAAAATATCCTCTAAAGAGGCAAAGAATTTACATACAAGTGTATGCAGAGAGAAATTTCATTAAATGAATTCTTAAAATATTCTTAGTTTAATTGATAAGAAAAGTGAAAGGTCCCCTGTTGGATTTTTCTGACATAATAAATTGAGAACCTTACTGCACAGAAGTTTCTAAAAATATTTTGTCTAGTATTTCTTTTGTCATATTTCTTGAAAAACAGAAGTTGTTCTTTGTGAATTCTCAAAATACCATTTCCTGCTTCTACTATTCTAGAATTAACTGTTTTCAAAAGAAGAGAGGAAGCTTCTATTTAGAATTTTACTGTGCAATTGAATAAAGTTCCTAAGGAAAAAATAAATTGTTATTTTTGTCTAAGTTAGGAAGACATCTCCTACTTGTTGATTTGAAGTATTGATGGTTAGTTTCTGTGGTTGTACAGTTAACCAGCACGGGAAATAAACTGATAGAACTAAGTGAATCAGTTCAGTCTGAACTGTGTAGCAATGCAGGGCTACAGGAGAAGCTTGAGAAGTAATCTTACTTATAATGATTTTTTCCCAAGTTTTGCACCTTTGTTTATAGAAACATCTTAAAGAACTTTCATAAAAGACAATGTTTTGGGGTTTAGTATTTCTTGAGGTTCAAAAGAGAAATATTTGTTTGTTGTTCTTCATAGTATGTTTCGAGTTTTCATCCAACATATGCACTGTGGTTTTGCACATGAAAATTAAAACACTGTTACCTTTGATCTTTATCAAAGAAGCTGAAAAGAATGTCCTTCTGTTTGTTTGTTTTCCCTTGTAGTTATAACTGAATAATGCTTCTCTGTGCATAAATGTTGTGTCTTAAGGTAAATTGTAATCAGTTTAAATTATGGCAAAGGATTAATGATGACTTGCTTCATTCAGGAAGTCTATATTCTCTGTTTACCATATCATATCATATGTATATGAAGTTAATAATTTGAAGCAGTGAATTAAAACAATAAATTCATTAAGAAAAGTTATATAAGTTGGTTGGGAATGGAAAAAATTGTCAAGAATTTCAAACAACTTAATCTATATGTTAGTCATAGTGGCTGTTAAAATTCTTATATACAAAGTAGAACAAATTAAGGAAAACTTCACAATAATTATATGCCTTGAGGACTTCTAGTGTCATTATATCCACTCAAGATCTGGCCATCATCCTAATCAATTTAGCAAGTACGTCTGGTTTAAAAATAAATTGTGGTATTTCTTAAAGAATACTATAGAAAGGAATTAAATTTAAAACAAGACATAACTATCAAAAGTGAAAGATTTGTGACAAGTACTCTGAATAGATTTGTGTTGTTACAAATACATATTTTTTAATTATTCTGTTTGCCTAAAACTGAACTTAAATATGAAATAGTGATTAATATAGAAAAATAGAAGTTTCTTTGAATATTTCATTAAAAAGGGACATGCCATTAAACTAAATAATAAGAAATTAAAGATTGATGAAGTCATTCTCCTACAGTAATTACTAAATGTGATATTGCATAAGTGTTTGGCAGAATTCTGAAGGAAATTGGGTGTTTATATTCCAAATAGTATTTGTATAATGTATACATTTGTATTTGTATTATGTATAAAATCAATCCTAATTCTTGAAATGTTATTAATACTTAAATTTATAGTCAATTATATTGACTTCAAAATAAATATGGTAGAGCAGTGATTGTGAATAGCTGCTCCTATGTTCAAGTTATTTGTCTTGTAGAGCTAGCAGAACTGTAACACATTCTGTTTTGTCATGCAGCATTGATAAACTGGTCAATCTAAAATTCTGTCAGAAAGGAATACTGTAAGTTACTAGTCTTGTGGAGATGTAACTGGGGTCAGAATTCATCCTACCGAGCTTAGTGTTATAAATGATTTTTAAACTGGAGAGAGAGCCATCTGCCTTGACAGAGCACTATCTCATGGTAAAGGAATCAGTTGTGTAAAGCCTTTTCCCATAGAGCTCTTACTTTCTTCTCCAGTATCTTTATTCCATTATAGAATGGTTCAAGTTAGGGTTAGGAAGCAGCCTTAAACGTCATCTAGTCTCAACCCCCTGCCATGGGTGAGAAAGCCTCCCTAGGCCAGGTTTCTCCCTAGGCCAGGCCATGTCCAGCCTGGCCTTGAACATTTCCAGGCATTTTGCATCCATAGCTTCACTGGGCAATCTGCTCACTGCCTTACCACCCTCACATAAAGAATTTTTTTCTAATCTCTGATCTAAACCTGCTCTCTTGAAGTTTCAACTTGTTACCCCTTGTCCTAGGACTCCATGTCCTTGTGAAATAGTTCATAGAGGCTAAACTCTAGAGCCTGTCACAATTCCTTCTCTCTGGATAGCATCTGTTCCCTCCAGTGCACCACACAGCTCTGTGTCATCTGCAGCTTGCTGAGGGTGCCCTCAATCTCACTGTCAGTGTCACTAAGATGTTACCGTGCTGGCCCCAACGCCGACCCCTGAGGGGCATCACTTGTCATTGGTCCCCATTGGACCATCAAGCCATTGACTTTAAGTCTTTGAGTGTGACTGTCCAGCCAATTTCCTACCCACAGAGTGGTTCCAGATGGCTCACTATTTCTTCTGTAACTCTCTCAGCCATTTTAGGCTGTGCTAGTACCTCTTCCAGTTCAAATGCTTTGAACCATTCTGCTCAGAAATAACCTTATATACAGTCATGCCAAGAAAACTTTGGTAGAGACACACAGTATCAGGACTGTTATATGCAGGTCCAGAAGCAATAAACTGGCAATAAACACTGCTGGTCTAGAATGTGATGTTTTGGAAGTGTTTTGATCTTTACAGTGCAGTCTGTGTTAGACATGTCTTTAGTAGCTCAGTTAGCTGATTATGTTAAAAAATGGAAAGTTGGCAGATTTAATGGAGGAAACTACCTCCTCATCCATTTCCTTTTCTGTTAAAACCAAGCGCTCTGTCAACTTCAAAACATACAAGCCTTTCTTTCAAAGTAACAGAGAACTGTCATTCTGCTCCCCCATTTTATTTCCACCAAATCTCTATATGTAATATTTACTCCAACATTCACTTGTGCTGAGGTTTTTGGTCCTGCATGAAAATTAATTAGAATAATTATGGTAGCTGTTTGGCCCAGAATTGTGACTCCAGCTTTCTCCTGTACACAAATTTCCTGCATTATATACCAAGGCAAAATTTTAGCTGTCTTGGCAAAACAGAGTATCTTTAAGAAAACAGTCTCCAAGTCTCTCCAAGTCTCATTGGAACTTGGTGTGTTAGGTGGGCAAGGCAATCACTGAACTTGGGGAATATGGACACCCAGTAACAGTCACAATTTAGATAACTGAGAAAATTATCTCAATATTCTCTTTTAAAAGGATAAAGCTTATTTTGATGTGTTCGACTTTGCTTACTTTGCTTTTAAAAAGACAAATGCCTCATAAATTAATATTTTTAAGTGTTTCCTGGAATCTTTGCCAGTTTCAGGCAAAGCTTTTCTCTAATTCAAAAGAAAACCTTAATATAAATAATCCATAACAGAATTGTATATAATAACTTTAGCGTCCATTTGACTTAGAGAACAGTTATATATATATATATATATAAAGAGAGAGAGAGAACAAGTCATAGAATTGTTTAGGACTTTTATGACCGTCGAGTCCAATAATAAAACAAAGTCAAGTTCCACTAGACCATGTTCCTAAGCCCTACATCTGCACATCTTTTAATTGTTAAAAAATGTTCGATTTTGAATTAAGTGTGAGTTTTTTATTTAAAATGAAAATGCATTTATTTCTAGCTTCTCGTAAGAGACACAAAAAGGATAGAGATGAAGCTTGGGAGTATGAAGAACATGACAGAAGAAGTTCTGGTGACCATAGAAGAAGTGGTCATTATCATGAAGGAAGGAGGATTTCTGGTAGTGGCCGTTACCGTAATCGCAGTCCCGATGACTCTGATATGGATGATTATTCTTCTCCTCCTAGCCTCAGTGAGGGTAACTGATCATTTTAAGGATTTAATTTTATTCTGTAATACTAGTGGTTTTTTAGTGGGTATGCTAAACATTTTAAAATGGACATAATTGCATGCAATATTGAGTTCATGTGTAAAAAATGTAAATAATCCTTTCTTTAAATTTTGAGAAAGTGTTTGTTTTACTCTTTATTCTTTTTATTAGTGGCTAGAAAAATGAAGAAGAAAGAAAAACAAAGGAAGAGGAAAGCTTATGAACCTAAACTAACACCTGAAGGTAATTTTGGAAGATTTATTTTCTATGGTTTGTATTTTCTGCTTTATATTTAAGACAATTGTTTATTAATTTCCCCCCTTTTTTTTTCATCAGAAATGATGGATTCTTCAACCTTCAAAAGGTTCAGTGCTTCAATAGAGAATATTTTGGAAAATCTGGAAGACATGGATTTTACAGCTTTTGGTAATACATCAGAAATTTTCAAAATGCTTGCCCCAGTTAGGAATCTGAGAAAAAACTGTATTGGTATTTTTGAACTTCCTTCATGGTGATTTAATTTCATGTGATATCTTACTAGGACATACTGGATTTATATGGCTTCCACCTTGAGCGGTTGCCTTTTCCTTTCCAATTTCACTTGCTGCTGTCTGAAGAAGATCCTTCTTCCTCCTCTGTGCAAAATCCAAATGGGGCATAAATCCTAATGAGTCCCTTTGGAGTGGAAGGGATACTTCTTTGGGCTGTCATTAGGATGTTAGCTTCTGTCAAACATATAAAAAAGATGGTTCTCTTGCTAGGAATGTCTGAGGCATGTAATTACACATCTGCTATGTGCAGATATGATTATTCGATTCAGACAGCAGAGTCCTTTTGAATTTATGGCTAAGACACTGAATCACTTACCTATTTCAGTGGAGAAACAGCCTCCTTAACTAACTGTCTAAGGAAGTAGTTTATGTTGCCAAAGGTGACTTTCTTTGGGAATAGATAATGGAATATTCATTCATATTTATCCTACCATCTTTGTCACAGGATTAAAAGAAGGGGAGGGGCATAGTAAACAAGTTTCTATAGTTTTTAAAGCCACAGTGTATGCAACCTTGAACTTAAAAGTGAAGTCATTGGATCTTTCTGTGTCTGGTAACATGATTTTTGTCTAAGGTTAAATACAATTAAGACATAGATTATCTCAAGGTGCTTAATTTCGTATATGATTTCACCTTCTTCTCTTGCCCAGATTTGAACTTCAGGGCTTCAATAGTTTAAGATTTGTTTTACTGAATTGAAAATGATGGCACAAGTACTACAATAAATGGGGTTTTCTATTTTAAAAATTTTTAGTTTGTGACTTTCAGAAGTGCATGCCTTGTGTTAGGCTCTTACATTGTATTTCAGAACCAGTCATACTTCGCAAGTATTCTTTGATTCAACACAACTAAAAGGTGCTATCATCAGTCTTTGTTAGATGCTAATTATCTGGAACCATTAGATGCTGGCTATTTCGACAATCGGCTCTTCTTTCAGCTAGCTTTTTCATATTGGAATAAAAAATACTGGTTTCCTAGAAGTCTTATTAAAAATATAATTGCTAATTTTTAGGTTTTGGCTTTTTTTTCTTTACAGGTGATGATGATGAAATTCCACAGGAATTGCTACTGGGCAAACATCAGCTTAGTGAGTTGGGTAGTGAATCTGCAAAAATCAAGGCAATGGGCATTATGGACAAGGTACCTCTTCATAATCTAACTTTTTTTTGGAAGATAAAATGTTGATTAGCATACAAAAACTTACTTCCTTTGTAATGACGTTCCACCCTCTTCAAGGGTGCACAGACTGGAAGAACAACTGAGCTTCAGTTCACTTAGCTGAAGTCCTTAGGAAGTTACAACATCCTAACTGAGGATGAAGCCGAAACATTTTTGTTGAAAGGTTCTCTCCTGAGTCCTGCTCTTCACCTGTCAGCTAGAGGAACTTTTGTTGGTGTGAACTTGTTGATGCCTCACCTCCAGGAGCAGTGTTCTTGATTTCCTTTTATCTTCCTGGAGCTTTTGTCTTTGGGCAGTCTTATGTTAAACTCTTTGCCTGCTCTTGACCACTTAACATTTGTGGAGTTTCTATGAAACCACTTACTATGATAACTACTCTGGACTATTCCAAACTTTTCTAATCCAAACTTGAGATATTCCTTCTGAGTTTTCCTTCAGTCTCCCTAGCTTCCTTTGTAGTTTGTGAGTGGCATGATTGTTTCTCTTTCCTGATCATTCTCAACCTCTGTCTCATATTTTTAATACATACATACATATGTACATATATACATGACTATATCAGTTTTGTTGCTTTCAATGTGAATAGATGAGAAAAACTGCCTCTCCTCAAGTTTAATATATTCCACAAATTATTTAGTTGGACTTATGCAGAAGATCAGTAAGTGAGTTCAATTTACTTTTTTCAACATGATACTTCTTTGAAGTTAACACCAATATTAAGAATACATTTCCCTTTTATTGTCTTTCAAGTATCAGGGAATTTATTTCTGCTTTCTCATGCAGTATGGATTTTCTCCTAACAGGCATAATGTGGTCAGTTAGAATTTGTAGATCGTACATGGATTTGGTAAATTTCTATTTCTAGAAATAAATAACTACACAACAATAATGACAGGCAATTTAAAATTTTGTTTCTCTGGATTTTGCTGGTTGAAAATGCAGTTTAATGAAAACAGGTAAAATATATTCTAGGGTTGCAATTAAGCCAAGTTGCTTACAGATTAAGTCTGTATACAGATTCAGATTGTACAAGCTCTGTTCTTCATTCCTCGAAGTTTTTTTCAGCAACTTGGAATTATTTGTATTCCTGCTGTTGTTTGACAAGTTTCTTTATTTGTTTTAGCTCTCAACAGATAAAACAGTAAAAGTCCTAAATATTTTGGAGAAGAATATTCAAGATGGATCAAAGCTGTCTACTTTACTTAACCACGTGAGTTTGAAATTTCAAAGTTTCATGCCATTTTGCAGAATAGTTTTCTTCACTTGAGTCCTATTTAGTGATATGTTCAAATACTCTGTATGTATGTGAAAGGGATTTCTGATATAATATGTGTGTGATTGAGTTTTCCAAAATTTAATGCTTGAAGCAAAATTCAACTAATTATATTTTTTTGGTACTAACCATGTTTTACTATAATAGAGAAAACTAACAGATGTATTGGGAGCAACTGTATTTTCTTTGATTTCATTTTAAATATTATAGTTTCAACCTGAAATATTCATGGTAATTCTGGTGTAATTTGCATTGTTGGATGTTTCTTTGCTATGTGTCCATAAACATCCCTTACAAAATGGAAGAAATACTACAGTTTTCACACAGAGTCTATGTTTCTTCTAAGCATTAAGAAGGAAGTTTAAGGTTTAAGTGTTCTTACATTGCAAAGTGACAATCTCAGTGTAAATAAAATTGACAGGAAGTTTAATATTTTAGGATGGAGTTTTTTCCTGGTATACCTAAAACAACTCAAAGATTTTGAGGTTTTATGAGGTTCATGTTCCATATTTCGAATTTCACATATTTTTTATTCACTTTCTATTAAAAACAATATTGCAGCAATATTATAATTGACTTTTTTAGAAAAAACCTTCTCATCTGTAGAAATGAGAGATTAGTAGAGTACCAGAAAGGAAGAATTTGAACTTGAACATGAGAACCAGAGACACATTATTTGTACCTAAATACTTCTAGATAGTTTATAGCGGTTTCGAAGTTTCAGTATATGGTTTTGAATGTCTTTGGCAATATAAAAAACAAAAACATAAAAAGAAAATACTGATTTACCTGGTCTACTTTATGGTGATGAAGTCTTTATGCTAATGATTTTAAAGTGATATTTCTCTTTTAATTTCTTGATGTAAAACTCAAAAATATTAAGAAGTTAATTAAATTGTCCGATGTTTGCAATTCAGAGACAAAGTTGGATTAAAAAAAAACAACAGTTTTTTAAAAGAGACAAGTTTTAGATTTTCTTAAAACTGTTAAAACTTATTAGAATCATTGTGGCAAAGAAAGTCTCTCCTAAGGCATAAGCTTGCTACTTTTACAGTGCAGTGAAGATATTGTACCTCCATGTCAGTATATTTTTCAGAGGCAGAGGATGCTTTATTATCAGTTTCATTTCCAAGATTAATTAGGAGAAACTTTTTTTTTCCTTAAGGTGTCATATGTAGCAAATTCCATGAAGGCATTGTATCTGAGAAGTTTGCAGAGACCTCTTGATCTGAAGATTTTTGTTGATTCTATAATTATGTATATCATATATATAATGCACTGTTCTATTGATTAAAATTCTCTTACCCAAAGGCAAAAAGCTGTTACAGTTCCACTGACCTCTGATCTTTACAAGGAAAGCCAACAGTGTTATAGTGTGGTGCCATATAGGTAGTAAAGACCCTTTGTCTCTGAAGGCTCTGTCTGTACCAGAAAAGCTAAGAGAAATTCTACCTAGCTTTGCTGTAATAATGTTATTACAGTATTTAAGTATTGCTGGATGGTCATATTTAACCTCATGTATGTTTGTTTTGGTACCTTATATAAACACAGTTATACAGAGACACAGTAGCCTATGGTAATCTAAATGAACATATTTGACATGATGAGATGGGGTGGTCTAAGAAGCAGAGAAAGTTGTGTACTTACAGATTTCATGTGACTTGCAACGGTCTTTTTGTAGAAGAATTCCCTCTAGTGGCAGAAATTACATGGATCAAAGCAGCAACTGGTGCCTCTGAAGAAAACACCAGATGAAGGAATTAGATTTTGCTTAATGTACATCAGTCTTAAATAGAACATGCAGCAGTCTTCCCTCATAGTGCTTCCCAATGAGACACAGAAACCTTCTTTGTGTTCTAAAAGAAAAATACAGAATGCAGGACTTTGAAGACCAATAGCTTAGAGAGACATTCCGAACATGTTGCTAGTAAAACAAATATTACTTGATTTTTAAAACAACATACTTTGGTGTTGTAAAAGAGAGAAATATTTTATAAATCAGTGTATGTAAGCATATTAATGTAATATTCTTTTCTTTTACTTGGTAGGAATAAAAATTTGACTTCTTGTTCATACTCTCCTGTTTTTCTTGCTTGTTGCAGAACAACGACACTGAAGATGAGGAGAGATTATGGCGAGATCTTATTATGGAAAGAGTGACAAAATCTGCTGACGCTTGTCTTACTGCTATCAATATTATGACATCACCAAATATGCCCAAAGCTGTATATATTGAGGACGTAATTGAAAGAGTTATTCAATACACAAAATTTCATTTGCAGAACACTCTCTATCCTCAGTATGATCCTGTGTATAGAGTGGATCCTCATGGTGGTTAGTATGCTTAGAAATCTTTCCATATTAAAAGCTATAAAAAGTTAATCTACTGTATGATGATGTAAATGATGGAGTAAGTTTTTTATATGCAACTTTTATATTGACAGTTCTTTCTTGTCACGTATAGTATCCTGAATTAGTGCACTTTTAGTTTGAGGGTGATGAAACTGGAGAAAAACCAATGAAATGTGTCATCTGAAGAACTTAGTCATATAGCACCTTGGTTTACTGCAATAATGTCAATGTTACCAAAGTGTTTAGACTAAAGTATATAGAAATCTGAAGTTAACTTTTATATATAGTTGTTGTATGTTGAAATAAGTTATTTCATAGTCATAATCTCCATGTATATAAAGATTTGGTTCAGGGAAAACAATTTAGCTTCTAGCCTTTTCAAATACAGATTCATGGCTCCAATTTCAAGAACCTTTCTAAAGATCTCAGGTCCAGAATTCAGAGTAATTATGAAAAATAATTATCGTGAAATTCCTGCTTTCCACCTGATGCTACTAATTAGTTTTTCTAAATTGCTTTTGGAAAGCTGTAGTCATGCAGTTGTTTTGGGGGTACTTGTTGAGGAAGATCATCTTTCTAGTATTTGAAACACTGAAAATATTAATGAATGTGTATTTTATTTTCTAGGTGGTGTTTTAAGTTCAAAAGCAAAGCGTGCCAAGTGTTCCACTCACAAACAAAGAGTTATAGTTATGTTGTATAACAAAGTTTGTGACATTGTCAGCAGTTTGTCAGAGTTGCTAGAGATACAGCTTCTCACGGATACAACTATTCTTCAGGTAGGTTTTCTCAGAATTCCTGTCCAGAAATGTTAGCTTTGCTTTTTCTAGAGTAAATATGAAGTATAATTGTCTCAGTGACATGAAGTTTGAAATCAGTACAAGCTTTTGAATTCTTAGCATCAGAGTGACTAGTTTTGGTGTGGTATGTTACTTGCATCTTCTCTTATACTCTTAAAAGTTTAACCTGATTGAATTCAAGTACGGAGTAGTAGAATCATTTATGCTGGAAATGATCCTTAAGAACATCAAGTGTAAAGTGCCAAGTGCATCGCTAAACCATGTCCTTAACATCCTGTCTACATGTCTTTCAAATATCTATAGGGATATTGGCTGAACTGTTTCCATGGGCACTTAAAATCCATCCCTGGCACAACTCATGGCCCGCTTCCTATATCTTATTCTCTTAGCTGGGAGAAGAGACCAACCTCCCCTGGCTACTCACTCCTTTCAGGGAGTTGTAGAGAACTGTAAGGCCCCTCTTGGAGCCTCCTCTTCTCCACACTAAACAGCCTGATACCCCCTCATCCACTTCTCATAAGACCTGGGTCCTAATTTAATAACTTTATTTGCAAATAATATAAAGTAATTGTTGAAAGCCTTGCCTGCTGAATGAATAACCAACTTGTGAAACTGCATAAATACCATTTTTTTAGTCCTATATATTTAAAATAACTCCTGTCCATTGATAGGTGTCATCGATGGGAATAACACCTTTCTTTGTAGAAAATGTCAGTGAGCTACAGTTATGTGCCATCAAATTAGTGACTGCAGTAAGTACTTTCTAATTTGTGGGTTCTTGTGCCTGTACTGCTGAGAGTTCTTAGGGTATATTTATACAGGCTGTATTTTCTCTCTGGTGGAGACTTGAAGTCTAGAATTAATGCTATTCTTGCATGTTATTACAGTTTGATATCATAGTATAAAAATTGTGTTATATCTACCTGAGCTGCCCCTATTTACAAAGTACTCTATAGAAAGAAATTACCTACTTCAAGCAAGAAGCTTCTGAATTTTGATTGTCAGTTAAACTGTAAACATAAACTTCTTCCTCTTACCTGTCCATTTTTTATTTTAAGAATTTTCTTTTTAAATCTTTCACCCTATCTATGTGATATTCCTTATTTCCTATGTTCAGATTTGAACTTACACAGTAAGTCATAGAACTAGTATGGTATTTCCGTATAACAGAATAAATTATTCTCCGCAGAAGAGGTGATTGTTTGAAAAAAATCACAGGATAAGCAAAATGTTATTTCAGGAAAAATGTTGTGGAACACAAATGTCCTTGCTCAAGCAGGACATTTTAATCTTTATAAGGATTATATATCTCAGTATTCTGCCCAAAAAAAAAGGGGAGGCAAAATCAACAGTCCTGACTGTAAATTTAAAGGAAATATCATGTCAGGCAAGCATTAAAGCCTGGCATATGAAATAAAACTGTTTCTCAAATGTACTCTACAACCTGTATGTGTTAACATAAATTGTGTTATGACAGTTTTCCTTTGTACTGAGAGAAAATAAATATTAAGTACAAAAACTTAGTATTATACTGTTTGACTTTCATATATAGTGTGTTATACTGTTGACAAAAATGTTTAAATAGAAGGTATTTTCAAGACCTATTACACATTTATGTTATATAAAGATTTTTTTAAATCTCTGTATGGAAAAGTTTTTATGTATTTTTTAGTGAAATGCTTGCATTGAGAAAGCAATGCATTAACAAGAAGGTGAATTTATTAAAGTGTCATGTGAAATATATGCTGTCATATATAATTATTTATGATATATTTAAAATGCTAGATTTTATGTAACAATAAATCATTGTCTAATGATTAATCCTGTAATTATTGAATAGGTGTTCTCCCGGTATGAAAAACACAGACAACTAATACTAGAAGAAATTTTCACTTCCCTTGCAAGACTACCAACTAGCAAGAGGAGTTTGAGAAACTTCAGGTAATTTCTGATCTAAATTAATAACTTGTAGACTCTAGCATTTAGAGTTTTGTAGATGTAGGATTTTAGGCTTCATTGATAATTAAACTAAAATCTGTCTCTACAAGCTGCACTTTTTGCAGGTTGAGATTTTAAAACAAATTGTTTGACAAATATCTTTTAATGATTCCTCAGTTTTATGCTATCACTTTAGTGCCTACTTACAAAAATAATTGAAACATTATTTTTCTCAATAAGAATGTGAATGGCTGTAATGTTAGTATATGTTGAGGATTATTATTTGTTGGTCAATTCTTTAATTCTGTTTGTATGGAGTTACATTATTTCTTCATAGCTAAATCTTTGTAGGAAAATTCTGGCTGAATTTCTTTGAGGATACACTCAGAGCACCCTTTTCAGGAAGGGAATCAGTTTCATATCCGTATCGTCTCATATGTCAGGGTTTACCACCTTTTGATGCTAAGTGTAGCAATAAGGTGGTATTGGTGTGTGTATGGGCATTGAACTCATACTACTTCTGAGGTTACATCAAGGAGAAACTGGCTTCTTACTGGTTTCAGACAGTTGTCTGCTGAAGTTTGTAGTCAGCTATGCTGCTAGAGATTATTTTAGATGTAGCCCTTGTAAAAATCGGTCTAGGTTATGGTCATTATTTTCTGTTTTTTAAAAGTCCTACACATTTCACATACATTAAATACTACAGAAAAATTATTATGGCAACAGTTTGGTGTGTTTTGTTGTGTTGTGTTGAACACGGTATTATACATAATAAGCTTATTATAAGTATTTTAGCAGGTAGGTGTTTGTTTTATTAAATATTCCTGTAGCTGTTTCAGCCAATGAACTGTGTGCTGTTTCAGTTCACCTCTTCTGTGCAAGAGCAATACTGGTTTTCTTAGATCAAATGTTACACTGCATAAAAAGGAGCAAATTAATAGATAAGTGTCTAGAATGTGGGTTTCCAGCTGTGTTAGTAGTTTTTGAAAGATATTACTTAGGAGCAAAAATTTTGCTTCTGTCTTTTCCTTTTTGTTTACTTTTGGTGTTAATACTATCTTTTCTTACTAACAGGTTAAACAGCAGTGACACTGACGGAGAGCCTATGTACATTCAGATGGTAACAGCACTAGTTCTGCAACTTATTCAGTGTGTGGTGCACTTACCATCAGCAGAAAAGGATTCTAATTCAGAGGAGGAATCGAACAAGAAAGTAAGATATTTTTAAAAGCCTTTTTATGTGCACGTGCAGAAATCACTTAGGTAATTCATGAATAGGTGTGCATAGGTATAATACGTTATTACAGCGCTATAGTAGTCAAGCATTGTAATTTTATGTCTGCTGTAATTTTTGGATGCGTGAGAAATGATGATTTGTAAATCATAGACCTATGCTAAGATAATAGACAAATGTATCTTGTTATTTTTAGGTGGATCAAGATGTGCTTATTACTAACTCATATGAAACAGCCATGAGAACAGCACAAAACTTCCTTTCTATTTTTCTTAAGAAGTAAGTACTGTTGCATTCTTTAGTGTACTGATAAACCCAACTCCAAATATATACTTTAAAACCTGACCACTGAACAATGGTAAATACCTGTTCATTATTTATAATAATGTGCTTTATAGATGCCCAAGAGAGCTTGTTGCCCAGACAAAAATGTTTCTAGAAGAGAAATCCTGCAGGGTATTCTTCATACATTTGAGAAGCTGTCTCACAGTTCATGTAGAATTCCTTTATTTTGGATCTCTTATTTATCTGAAGCCTGGAAGAGAAGGCTGAAGAGATGTTTAAGTGGTGAAACCATGCTGATTCAGCCATCAGATATAAAAGGCCTAAAAATTACTTCCACTGAACTAAAGTTAGGAGTGTCAATAGCTCAAAAAGGAATGAAAAAAGCACCTGAATTAACCATAGGATTTCAAAGAAAGAGTCTTTAAGTTTTTATTATATTAATTTCTACACTTAAAGCTGAAAAGCTATTTAGTACACCATCTAGCAATTGCATGCTTCTGATGTTAAAGATGATATATAGATGTCAAAAAGTATCGGGTATGTTAACTTATGGTGGGTTTTTTGTGGTTTTGGTTGGTTGGTTAGTTGGTTGGTGGTTTTTTTGGCATTCTGATTGTAAACTTTGTCAAGGATAATACTGAGATATGTTACCACTATCAGATAAACAAAACCAAGCTTAAAGAATATAGACATACCAACTCTTAAATATCCTACTCTAGCTTCGTATTTATAATTCTACCATTGATAATTCTATCCAAGTTATTACAGATTTTGATAAGTGATCTCTCAAAAATGAAAAAAAATTTTTTTCTTTTTTTTTTAATACAAAAATAAAAATCTTAGCAACGAAATTCTCCTGTCATGGATTAGCTGCTTTATTTACAGTACAACTTGGAGTGATAACTGTTTAAGCTATTTCTCTGCAAATGAATAAAACTAATTTTCTGCTAGTATTTCAGATTTATTTTCTTGGAATTGAATAAAACTGTTTTTCTGATTAAACATAGGATTATTTCTGTTTATATCAGAAGAAACCTTATATGGCTGTTAAATTTGCTTACAAAAAATGTTTTCTTGTTAATAGGTGTGGCAGCAAACAAGGGGAAGAAGATTACAGGCCACTATTTGAGAACTTTATTCAAGATCTACTTTCAACAGTCAATAAACCAGAATGGCCAGCTGCAGAGTTACTGCTTAGCTTACTGGGAAGGCTATTGGTAAGGGATTTTTGTTTTTAACTATGTAAATTCATTTCTTGTTACAATGAAGACTTGTTTAATTATGCTGAAACTACTGTAGGAATGCTTTCTGATTGTTGGCACACATGCTGCGTATAAGGATTTCCTTGCATGTGTCACTACTATGCAATATATAAATAATGAGGTTTTGGTTAGAGAATAATTCATTTGGAACTTGTTAAAAATTGTAGATTTTCTCATGGACGTCCAGTTCCACTATTTGATTACATTTTCAACATTAAAAGGTGTCATTTCAGAGCATCTAATAAGTGTATGTGTTTTATTTGTAGTAAAGTCAGCCTCATAGCTGTAATTATACATATTAGGTATCTTCTTTGGAATATTCCCTTAGCACAGAGCCAGGAAACAAAGTGGTTTGGTTATTTACAACTACAGAAAATGCTTATGATATTTTCCAGAATGGGACTATTTTTGTTAGTGTGTTTTTTTAGTGTTGCTCTTCAGTATTATAATGTAATTATACTGTAATTCGAGCAGCTTCTTGAAAAAATATTGTATGGTACTGTTCTTGGTAAAATGTAGCTTTATGTGAATAATGAGTAGATGGCATTATGGTGCTTAAAATCTCTGCTGTTGGAGATGTGCTATGCTAGTTGTCCAGTTTGTTTAATGAAAATATGTACTAAAAAACCTCTGATAGATGTCTATGTAGAGAGAGAGATACCTAACAAAAAAGAAACATTAATATAAAGTAAGTAATGTATGTGTGATGTAATAGTAAATTACAGAATTTTTTTCTGTGTGGAAATTTTTGCAGGTGGAAGTTTTAATAAGGTAAAGAAATCTTTTGTGAGAAGAATCTCTGTGGCATAAATAACTATTTTTAAATGTCTATTTTGCATTTCTTAGGTTCACCAATTCAGTAACAAATCTACAGAAATGGCATTAAGAGTTGCATCACTTGACTATCTTGGAACTGTTGCAGCAAGACTGAGGAAAGATGCAGTCACTAGCAAAATGGATCAAGGATCTTTAGCCAGAATCCTCAAACAGGTGTGTGAGACATCCATGGCAGCTGGATGGAGATCTATCCATTCAAATACTTGAAATTTTTAAATATGCTTGAAAATTTGGCATTATGGAGAATCAGTTTTAATTCACTGTTTAGGTTTCTGAATCAAATATACACAATTTGTACTTATCACATTTGTTAACTCAGGTCTTCCTTGCTCCATTTCTGTAGTGATCCTATAAATTAATTAATTAAAGTGGTTAGTCAGTTTTCTTCTGACAATACTGAGGAAATCATGGAGCGACAGTTGGATTTTGTCTCAAGAGACCTTAAAAATACATATGAACCTGCATTTGCTATTGCAAAGTGGAATATGAGCTTTTGCAATTCAAATACATGCTTTACGGAGTTAATCTATTAATCTTGTAATGTTAGTTTTTACGTGGTGTAATTTGATGTTTTCGGGGAGGTCTGGTGTTTTTTACTGAACTTGCTTATGTGCTTGTAGTGGGTTGACACTGGCCAGATGCCAGGCCCTCATCCAAACTGCTCTGATTCCCCTCTGCAGCTGCACAGAGGAGAGAATATGTAAGGAAGGGTTCATGGGTTGAGATAAGGACTGTGAGAAATCACTCATCAAGTACCATCACAGGCGAAACAGGCTCAACTGAAGTGATATGAGGTGAATTTATCCTAACAAAATCAGAGCAGGATAATGAGAAGTAAAATAAATCCTTAGAAACACCTTTCCCACCCCTCCCTCCTCCCCAGCTCGACTCCTACCCCAGCAGTGCAAGGAGACAGGGAATGGGGGCTGTGGTCAGTTCATCACCCGAGGCTTCTCTCACTGCTGGGGGAGAGGAGTCATTGCCCTGCTGCACCCTGGGGTCCCTCCCATGGGAGACAGCTCTCCATGAACTTCTCCAGCAGGAGTGCATCTCACAGGCAGCAGCTCCTGCAAGCTGCTGCCATGAGTCCATCCATGGGCAGCAGCAGTGGGTCATTATTCCATGGGGTGCAATCCTTCAAGGACAGGCTGCTCCTCCTGGAGCAGGGCCCTCTTCCCACAGGTCTCCCACAGGCTCCCAGGCTCCCCTCAGGCACCCCCTGCTCTGGTGTGGCTCCTCCAGGGGCTGCAGTGGATCTCTGCATCCCTGGGACCTCCCTGGGCTGCAGGGGCACAGCTGCCTCACCATGGGCTGCACCAGGGGCAGGGGAATCTCAGTTCCAGTGCCTGGAGCTCCTCCTGCCCCTCCTCCTTCACTGACCTTGGTGTCTGCAGGACTGTTCCTCTCACATGTTCTTACCCCACTCTTCTCTGGTCACAATTACATTTGAACAATAATTTTTTTGTTCTTTTTTCTAAAATACGTTATCTCAGAGACATTGCCACCATCTCTAGTTGGCCCAGCCTTGGCCCAGCCTTGGCCAGCAGCACCTTCATCTTTGGGTGGCTCTGCTGGACATGGAAGAAGCTTCTGACAGCTTCTCACAGAAGCCACCCTGTAGCCCCCACCCCCACCAAAACCAGGCCTTGCCAGGTCTTTTATTAGAGAGTTCATGCTTGGATTTCTGCTAATGCTGTTCAAAGTCTGCAGGAGTAGCAACATATGCTAAAGCAATATCTATATTTGGGCTCTATCCATAACATGAGAAATCTCTTGTCTCATGTGTCATTTTACAAATGGAGACTTCCATTTTTCCTATGGACACTATACATTTCTTTCTGAACTAACTGTTCTCAGGATTTCCCTTCCACTTCCCTGAAAGAACTACAGATCTATTACATGTACTTTATAATGACCATTAGGTTTCTATTGGAGGAAAACTTCTATACTTTTCAGGCATTCAGTTAAAGAGTAAAAGTCATCTACTCCTTCATGAGGCTGATTCTTCCCTTAATTTCTTTTGTTTAGAATATTCTTCAACATACAGTGTTGAATCTTTATGTCCATGGCATAATATAATTTATATTGCTGTATGATAAGGAATTATAATTCTCCACTATTAACAGTGATTCTGACAATTTTACATTATACTTAGTGAGGAAGTATTTCAGAAGAATCTGTTTCTCTTTCCTTATCCTCAGAAGTAGTAATAGTATTGAAAAATATTCTAGAAAGATATATACCCGAGCGGTGACCTGAATTTTTCTGTTTGGTTTCCGGTTTTTACAGAATCAGGTAGCTGCTAGGCATTGGCATCTGCAGAAATGAAATTGCTGTGGGCAATTGGTGCTAAAACATTTTTTCTCAGTTTCTGAGGAAACTTAGCATCAATAAGGTAGACATTACCATCCATGCATTGTGGAAGGTGTGTACTATACACTACCGACAATCAGGATAAGCTGTTTTGTTACTTACTAATTTGTGAGAGAAGAGCAATGTGTGCAATGTACAGCTGACCTTCACTTTCCTGTTTAAATGACAAGAAACTAAGAAGATCCATTGGTAGCTGTTGTCACTTATATTATTATTTCTATTTAGAAATAAGCTCATACCTGTACAGATTTTTTTTTTCATCTAAATTGAATTCTTTTTTTGAATATTGTCTTCTGCAGTCATTCCCATGATATTAGTCAATGATTGATAAATGCATATAGTGCTCTCTACTGTGGTTTGGACTCATGATTCATAGAATACATTTTAGAGGAAAATCTATTCTATTTTGACATTTTCAAACAGTATATTTTTTTTAGAAATAGATTGTCTAGTGTATTTGAACACTTGCGCATGCTTTTCATTAGTTTATCTCTCGATACTCTGATGTTCTGGACTTTTTAGTTGTACCTTTCTGCACTTGCTGATGTTACATGCTGAATATGTCAAGATTCTCAGTTGATGCTGTTAATACAGAACTAAAGATGGTTGTAAGTTACGAGTTTCATTGCTGATGTTGAAAATTTTTTTCTGGCTGGTAAATTTAAAGCAAAAAATTATTCTTCTACTTTCATTTTGATTATTGAATATGATTTTTTATAGGCTTCTGAGTTTCTCTTTGTTTGTTCTGGGATTTTTGTTTAAAAGTAGTTAGGCAGTTAAGCATAAAGCAATCCTTATCTACAGTTATCTACAGAATTTTAATTTTAATTTAATTTTGTCAAGGGCCAGAATTTCTACTCACAATTTGCACATGTATCAGGGTGTTTTATATTTATATTTATATTTATATTTATATTTATATTTATATTTATATTTATATTTATATTTATATTTATATTTATATTTATATTTATATTTATATTTATATTTATATTTATATTTATATACCTAATTGGTATTATATGTCTTGTAGGCATGCTTTGAACTCTTGAAGTCATTAATTTTGGGGTATAATACCTTGTTCTGCTGTAATATCAGCAACTACAAGGATCTCGGTGTTTCAGTATAATATTGAGGAAATAAGGGTGTTTTCTCAGTTTCGCCCTTTTTTATTTTTCTGTGACAGAACCGAGTCAGTCAGTCTGTTTTAAAACCTGCCTTATTCTGATCTTAATATTTTTTTTACTTTATAACTAATTGGTTAAAAAATTATTAATGCTGTACAATTGTGCAAACAACTGTCTTCAATGTATTTTATGTGTGGACATATATGGAAATATATGGATATTTTCAGATGGTAATTATGACTGAGCACTATTCTTGTTTATAACTATGTTTCTACTTCTGACAGGTTTCAGGAGGAGATGATGAAATTCAACAGCTGCAAAAGGCTTTACTAGATTATCTGGATGAGAACACAGAAATTGATGCATCATTAGTGGTAAATTTCAGCTGTCTTTCATCAGAAATGTATATAAATAATTTCAGTAGCATGTACTGAAGAAAATTATTTTTGATTATATATATTAATGCTTCAGTTAAATTGTCACCCTAACATATACTGTTGATTGTGTTTTCCAAAATAATGTTGATGCATTAGATTCCTTAAATCTCATTATAAATCTGTTAATTTTCTTTTTCTTTATCTGTTGATTTTGTTTCCTGTGCATCCTGCTCTATTTCTCCAGTTCTCTCGGAAGTTTTATGTAGCTCAGTGGTTCCGTGATACAACTATGGAGACAGAAAAAGCAATTAAATCTCAGAAGGATGAGGATTCATCTGAAGGAACTCATCATGCAAAAGATGTGGAAACCACAGGACAAATCATGCATAGAGCAGAAAGTCGCAAAAAGTTTCTTCGCAGCATCATTAAAACTGCTCCATCTCAGTTCAGTACATTAAAGTATGTTTCAGTATCACTTACTTCTTTATTAGCCATGCATTTGATGTTTTAAATAATTATTTTGTGAACATGACCTGATTAACACATGGAATTTATTTCAGGATGAATTCTGATACTGTGGACTATGAAGATGCATGTTTGATTGTTCGCTACTTGGCCTCTATGAGGCCGTTTGCCCAGAGCTTCGATATTTATTTGACACAGGTAAACTGTGCTGAAAATCTTAGTATAGTGAGACACAGTTGGATTCTGATTCCAAACACTTTCACAGCTTTATACTGTATCTGTCCATTGTTGAGCAGAGGTATTTACAGGCCATGATAACACCATGTGCTTTCATGTTCTGTATTGATGGCATAAGTGACGAGGTTTCTTTTTCTTGTGTGTGTTTTGTATGTTATATTGTGCACACATTATTTTATTTACCCATGTATGGCAATGGCCAAATCATTGTATGCACACAGTGAGAGGATCTTTACAAAGTGTTGAAATAATTTTCACAGCTTCTGTAAGATGCTTGCTCCTTTGGTAAGATGAACTCATGAAATTGAGCTTAATTTGATTTGAAAGTAAAAGCCAGATTGGCCAGTTGTTTGCAGTGCATTTTGCTATTGGAAGCTGCTGTTTGACCAGTGTAATTTCTTCCTTTTTCTGGGAGAAGAGCACTAACTCTGACACAGTGGCATGTTTAAAATTCAGTACTAGTTTAGATAGTAGATCTTAAATTGATCTATATACAGAGCCATTTTTAGAGTGCTTATATCCAATTCTTATATTAAAAGAGCCATGGTGAAAGCCACAACTGAATGACAAAAGTAGAATTTAAAGTTAAGGACCTTATATCCTATTTTAGAGAAGTAGCAAATCATGGTAAATATCCATGTTCAGTTTTCAGTGCCATGAAACATCACTTTACATGCGCTTTTTTATTGTGAGAAGGTAAACTCAGCTTTCAGTTATTACTATTTTAGTAATATTATGTATATGTTATTCTGCTGCATTTTTGCTCTTAATTATTATTTGATACCTTCCCAAACCAATGCAATCTTTTTTTTGTTGACTTCTAGATTCTGCGTGTACTTGGTGAAAATGCAATTGCTGTTCGAACAAAAGCCATGAAGTGTTTGTCTGAGGTTGTTGCTGTAGACCCCAGTATTCTAGCCAGGGTAAAAAAGAAAATATCTACTATGCACATAACACTCTTAAAATAAATCTTTATTTCTTATTCTGAATCTTTGTTTCATTTGTTCTTTTTAGCTGGATATGCAGCGAGGAGTTCATGGGCGGCTAATGGATAACTCCACTAGTGTACGAGAAGCAGCTGTGGAGCTTCTTGGACGATTTGTGCTCTGTCGTCCCCAGCTTGCTGAGCAGTATTATGACATGCTGATTGAAAGAATATTGGTACGGTATTTATTGTGGTATTTACAGTAAAATAAGTGGCATTGAAAAATTTGCTATTGACTGAGCCTGTTTAATAAATTGGAATTGTTTGAATGGTGAGCCATCATGCTTTTATGGATAACCTTGTAAAATGCACCACTTGCTTTTAGGGAGGCTTTATTAAGTTGCAGGGTAAAATTCTACAGAAAGTTGTACTGCATCAAGACCATTAATAGTGCTCAAATTAGCTGTGTCATGGTTTAAGCCCAAATAGAAGTTTAGCACACACCATGCAGCTGCTCACTCAACCCACACACCTCTTACCCCCACCCTATTAAAAGGAGCAGGAGAATTGTGGTAAAATTTATATGTTGAGATAAGAATATTTAATAATTGAAAATAAAGTAAAATCAATAAAAATTATAAATAATGATAATAAAAACAAACCATTTATGCACAATGCAATTGCTCACCATCTGTTGACAGATGCCAGAGCCCTATTCCCAAACTTAGATTGGCTGTGCTTTCTGATAACTCCGCCCTGTTTATATACCAGGCATGACATTCAGTGGTGTGGAGTATCCCTTTGGCCAGTTCAGGTCACCTGTCCTGGCATTCTCCCTCCCAGTTTCTTTTGCCTACCTCCTCATTGGCAGAACATGAAACAAGGAGAGAAAAAAAGAGTTATTGACTTAGGATAAACACAACTTAACCAAAACCAAAACATTGGTGTGTTATCAAAACCATTCTCATTCTGCATCCAAAATACAGCGCTGTAACAGCTACTAGAAGAAATTAACTCTACCCTAGCTTTAACCAGGCCAAGATGAAATAAGGAATTTGCTGCATATTTGAAGTCTGAAATACAGGTTATTGAGGGCAGCTTTTCTATATTATTTTTACTGTTTTGAAAGGTTTATTTGGTTTTTTTACAAAAAGGTGTTTTCTCTGTCCAGGTGTTCAATGTTAATTTAACTGTTGGATAACATTAATTAATGGTATCCATGTCAGGATTTTAGTCAAGTACTGCACATTTGCTGTAGTTACATGGTAAAACGAGTTTGTGAAGGCTTTTGGAGATAAGTAGGTGCTTACGATACTATAAAAAGCAGTTAAACATGACATTCAAAATCGACAGATTTTGAGTAAGGTGATATGAAGCTCGTCATCTATCTCCTTAGGCTTAGCCTAGTAAAATGGAAACAACTGCCTGCATGCATCTTATTCATAAGCTTAATCTGAAGGCTTAAAGTGTTACTGTCCAAATCTATAGGGAATCTTGTGTGTTCCAAAAAAGTAGCTAAAGCATCACCACATCTGGCTTGTAAGTTCTTGAGTTAAGAAGTGGATTATCCATTTGCAACATCATGAGCTCTTAGATGGGAGGGTTTAGATGGAGAAAATGTTTCAGCATTCTGGGGACTCAGCCAGAACCTTTAGAACAAGTTATGCTGAACTTTTGTATAAATGCATTCCAGAAGATTTTAGCTGCCTTTGCTAAATAAATTTTGCAAGTCAAATTGGGTGGTCATCAAATATTAATTCATAAAGAATGTAAATTAATGTTTCTGATCTGTTTTCAAGAGTGCCATTCTTTCCTTTTCACAGGATACTGGTATCAGTGTCAGAAAAAGAGTAATAAAAATACTTAGAGATATCTGCATTGAACAACCAACCTTTCCCAAAATTACAGAAATGTGTGTGAAAATGATTCGGAGAGTCAATGATGAAGAAGGCATTAAGGTAGAGTGAAACATATCCTTCATAATTTTAATTATTGTTACTTCAGTGTTTCCCTATTTTGACAAAATAAAAAAGGTTTTAATTTCTACTATATCGTATTTATGACTTATGAATTTTAAAGGGCTGTTATTTTAGATTTCTGTTATTCTCTCTGACTTCCTTCCCTTTCTTTTCTGTCCTCTGTTTTCTGTAACATCTTGCTGACAATCAAAATACTTTAAATATTTTCCAGAGACTTTTTTTTCTTCTTGCAAGTATTTTCTCTTGTACTTCTGTTTTCTAACAAGTAAAATTGGCATATAAAACTTTCATTTCTGAAAATCAACACATTTTAAGTAAAAATTAACTTTTGACATTAATATATGCCATATATAATTATTAAAGTTATTAAGTATTAATCTGTGCTAATTTCATATTAATTCTGATTGTTCAGTGAGGCAGTTACTGTCCCGGAAATGTTGCATAGGTATTCATACTCTACGCTTTGTGCAGTGTGTATTTGCAGAAGGGTACAAACCTAATATAATTTCACCTAATAAACCTGACAATGATTATTTTGTTTAATTTGACCAAAAAATTTTAAAATTGTTGAGTAATTAGGGACACCCCTGTAATAATTGTGTATCACATTTTCAATAAAATTTGAAAGCTTTAAAGCTGCAGCAGGTATTTTACCTCTTGAGGTATGTTAATGTAAAGTGACTTTCTGAGAAGACTCTAAATCAGCAACCAATGAACAGCTAGAGCCAAGGTGCTGCTGGAAAGGGAGGATCACCATGTTCTCTCCCCTCCTTACCCTTACCTTTCTAACAATAAGAAAAAATGAGGCATAAACTTCAATGTATTTTTAACAATTCCGTGGATGAGAAATAATTTTGGAATAATGTTTTTCCACTTGCATTCTATTCTATATTGTTCTCCATTCAAAAATATTGGAAGGCAGTGTAGAGACTTGGCTTCTCTCTCTTTCCCACCTTGTCACAGCTGTTTTGTAAACTAAAGGAGCCTACAAATGCTGTTGCAGTTCTGCTGTAGGATTGTTTGTTCAGCTGTCAGCTGTGAATACCAATTAATGCTGGAAGGTGGTAACTTTATTTTCTGTAGCATTGGTTCCCATTGTTTCATTCTGCTGAACTTTGACATGAGGTCAGTGTAAGTCCTGTAATAATAGATCTGGATCTGTCTCAGATAACATTTCCTACTACAGTTTCATTGCATGATTCCTTTTGAAAAGGCACAGATTATCAGTACATCTATTATATAAATGTATTAAAAATAATACTTATGTGACAATGCACTTTTATTTATTTCTGCTAATATTTTGTTTTCCTTCAGAAATTAGTAAATGAGACATTCCAGAAGCTCTGGTTTACTCCAACTCCGCACCATGACAAAGAAGCAATGACAAGGAAAATACTAAACATCACTGATGTGGTATGTTAAACAAATTTGAGTTGTGTGCAAAATTCAATTTTGTTTTTACTATCTTAGAAACATTATCTGTGTTTTTTGAACACAATAATATGTTGGATAGTTTCCCTTTTTATATTTCCTGGCATGAAATGTACGGAAGAAATATTCATGTGATTGAGCAGGCTGTAGAAAATTTTAAATGCTCACTAATCTGCTGGAAATAATAACTGTGACCACACTGTACTGAGATCCTATCAAGTACTTTTTAAGTTAAAACACAACCAGTTTCTGTTGTATGTAACATTCTATCAGAATTGCTACAAGCAGCATATAGTTAAGCCTACCTAAGAACTTGCCTCTTAAAAGAAAATTTTCTTCAAACAATTGATAATTTTTATTTGGCAAGGTTAATAAGCTATATTAATAAATATAGGGTCGTGTTTTTACTTAAAGTAAACTAGTGTTTGCATAATTGTACCTCACTTTTTAGGAGCAACAAATTAAATAGCAAATCTCCATAAAACAAAATCTTTTCCAGATAAAAGTGCTGTAATTTGTAGTGAGAATACATTGTATAAACCCACTGTGCTAAAAGATGTTTTAATATCACTTATTCAAAGGGCTAAATCTCAAATTAAAAAACTCACTTCATTACTTACGATTAAAGGTTACAATGAGGTTTAAACGTAATTTTGCTTGACAGTATTTTAAAAAAATGTAGCCTAGTTTGCAATTTCCTGTCTGAAAAGTCAGTCAATTTGACTTCTCTTTAATTCTCAGTTCTCCTGCCTGTTCTAATTTGAACCACCTGTGTGCTGCTCCTGACATATGATACTAGTGAAGGCTTGGTTTTTTCATATAAAAACACAAATAGATAGATCGATATAGATAGGTATATATAGGTATATAGATATATATATATACCTAAACAAGTGTGTGTGTGTGTGTGTGTGTACTTTTCTCAGTGACAAGACCCTAGGAAATGGCCTGAAGTTGTGTCAGGAGAGGTGTAGGGTGGGTATCAGCGAAAGGTTTTTCCCCAGAGGGTGTTTGGGCACTGGAACAGGCTCCCCAGGGCAGTATTCACAGCATCAGCCTGACAGAGCTCAAGAAGCATTTGGACAATTCTCTCAGGCACGTGGTGTGTGACTTATCGAGTTTGCTGTGCAGGGCCAGGAGTTGAATTTGATGATCCCTATTCCAACTTGGGACATCCTGTGGTTCTATGATACACATGCATGTCCATTTTCAAAGTGTCAGGATTGTATTTATACATAAATTTATGCAAAATTTTCTACAAAATAGGAGCTTGTCTTGCACTAGAGACAGCAATCTCCAGTAAATCATGTAGGCTTTGTGTTTTATGAAATACAAATTCTAGAGTCACTTAAATTGTGGGAGCTATTTTTCAAAGGCAGAAGAGAGTTTCTGGTCTCCATTGTTTTTAAATCATGTAGAAATGTATGCATATTTGCTGGTATTTTGAGATGATATCTGTATTGAAATAATTTGTCCTCAGATGCCTTGTTTATTGACTGATTTCTTCTCAAAAATACTTACAGGTTGCAGCTTGTAGAGATACAGGGTATGATTGGTTTGAACAGCTTCTTCAAAATGTAAGTAATGAATTTTGAATATATAGTACAATCATTGTCAGAATTTTAGTATTCCTTTTTCTTCTAAAACACATAGAAGGGAAACTCCAAAAGCAGTCCTACAACAGAGAAATTCCATTCCTGCTCTTTAAGAACTGACTGTTTTTAGTATCTTCCTTGGTGCAGTTTTCTTTGGCATTATTTTCAGCCTTTGCAAATGGTCTCTTAAAAATACTTCACTTCTTGGTTTTGGGAGGAGTTTGATTTGTTTGTTTGATTTCATTAGTTCTTCAATAATGTCTGACATTAACACGAAGTCCACAGCTAAGGTAGTTAATTCTGAAATAAGGTATCTAATGATGTCAATTTTTTTTAAACAATAGATAAGTGTATTTTCATATCCAGTGTATTTTCTACACAATTTATGAAAGCGGCGAATCTTCAGAGTATAAGTTACTTCTGCGTTATGTTCTACTTATATCTAATACCAATATTTCTAAGAATTGAGCTTGGTTTGTTTGTATCTCTTAACTTGTGTTATCATTCTCTACATCTTGCATGCACTGGTTAATTTTCAAGCAAGAAAATCCTTTGATTCTGCTCTTGCCTGGAGTTCATAAAGATAGTTTATTAAGTAAATCAGAGCCTCTTAATTAAGAGCCTCTTCACTGAAGAAAAGTCTATAATATGGTCTCAGTCCTCCTTAGATATTAGAAGAATCTTCATGGACACAATTTTAGTACCCAAACTCATACGTAAAAAGTTTAAATAAAGTGTTGATATACAGCTGTATTAGATCCTCATTTGGCATTTTGGGTTAGTGTCAAAAACACTTGTTTTTAATTTGCACTTTATTTCTCTAAGCATTTTAAAAATCTTCCAACTCCTGCTAGTTTCTGCATTATTTCATTAAGCATAAAGCAGCTTTCATCCCAGTGCAAAAAAAAAGAATTACTATGGATTTTTATTGCAGTTATTTTTTCATTACTTATGTTGCTTTTTTTACTTCCCATATTTTTTTTCTTCACCATGTAAGTTTTAGAGAAATACTTTTATAGTCTAAAATCCTTGTGTATCTGTAATAATTGTTATAAAACCAGCATGTATCCTATGCAAATGAATGCAGCTTCCCATTAAACCATTTCCTGTGTTATCTGCTACAGCTGTTGAAGTCAGAAGAGGATGCTTCATATAAACCTGTGAAGAAAGCCTGTACTCAACTTGTTGACAATTTGGTTGAGCACATTCTTAAGTATGAAGAATCTTTATCAGGTAATATTACTTAAAACTCAGCTAAAATCCTTTGAATTTTTTATGATACAGTTGTTGAAATCACTTCATTGCAAAAAGTTACTGTTCTGGAATTCCTGTAAAAAGCTGTTTGTAATAAATCATTGTTTTTAAGTGATGGAATATTAAGCACTGTGTAGTCATAAAACCTTCCTAATCTTCACTAGCTAACCACAACAGTAGAACTATTTTTAAAATGACTTGTTCAAACTTTCAGATCACTAAAACCAAAACTAACATGGCAAATCTTATTTGCATTGGTATATTCTGCATCTGTAATACGAATCATTGGCTGGGCTAGTCTAACATTTACAGTAAGGAATTCAAAAATAGTGAGCTCTTTGATGCATCTTTGCTTCTTTTTTCAAGTCTTTTGTGGTCACATATAAATATTAACACTTTATGTTCCCATTTCTAATAAGAACACTCTGTTTTGATCTTTAAAGACATGCATTGAAAGAGATACTCAAACAGTGTTTTCATTGCTTAAACAGTACTTGATCTTACTATCCTTTTTGTATTTTCTAATCTTTTGCAGATTCTGACAACAAAGGTGTGAATTCTGGTCGCTTGGTTGCTTGCATAACCACTTTGTTCTTATTCAGCAAAATAAGGCCCCAGCTAATGGTCAAACATGCCATGACCATGCAGCCATATCTGACCACTAAATGTAGTGTAAGTAGAGAAAATCAGTCTTTTTCCTAGATAATGGAGCATGAAAATGAACATCTGTCTTGTATACTTGATGAAATTTAAGGTAGGAAAAGAGAATTTTAAATTGTGGAGTTTTATATGAGCATCATAGCTTTGAGGGTTACAAGATACTTTTGAAGATCCCTGTAGCTTTCAAGATGTTCTTCCTCACGTTCTACCTCCATATTTTGCAGCCAAATGAAAATGAAACCTGTGCTGCCTCTTTTCTAGTTTTTCTCTCTTCAAGAAATAGTTTCTTAGAATTCTTTTAGTCAAATCTTAAAAGTATTAATGTTTAACATATGAATCTTAAGACTAGGGATAAAGTTTTGAAGATAGAGTGATTTAATATATAGCAAATATATGAGAAGAAAAAAGTCTTATTTCATCCTCATCTAGACTTCATTTCTCACTTCTCTAGCTCTAGTGCTCTTGTATTCCTCTGTGAGACATTGTAGAGAGCTCTAAAACTGAAACCCTTCCCGAGTCAGGTCTTTGAATCCTTGCAGCAGTTTCAGTCATTTTGATATAGAACCATGGTTGGTTGAGGAGCAGGCAGGATTAAGCACCCATTCCTCAAGGATGATGAGCATGAGTGGGTGGCAGCAGTCCCTTTCAATAGGTGAACTGCCCAGGGCAGGCTGAAGGGGTAATTGTTAACAGTTTAGACTGTAGATACAGCCTGGCACTTTCCAGGCGTTTTCCACATTCTCTAGGCACATTTGCAACAGGCTCTTAGACCTGCTTCTGAACAAACAATATAGGAAAGACTATCTAAATATTTACTTGCTGCTCATTTAGTAGGTTGCAAATGGTTTGTTTTGTATTTACACACAGTTGAGATGAATCATAGAATTACCACTGACGCCTTGAACATGTCAAATAGCTTGATACTAGTATTCAGGATTTATAATATCCTGATTAACAAGCTGGATTTGTCAGTAGTCCATTTCTAGCAGTATGTCTGTTTAACAGATGTTTTCCATAGATTCACACTTAAAATGTACATACAATCGTGATAATGCAAACCAGTAGTAGTTTTAAGTGTAATTTCTACGCTTGTATACATTATTACCTTTTGTTTGAGGTGCATTAAGTCATAGCACAACTTCATTTTGCTGCTGATACCTGGTTTTCAGGTGTGTCTTCTCTAGTGTACATATCTCAGGAAGAGTTCTAGATTTCTTGCAATACTCCAGAAAATTATCAGACCCAAAGGTTTTCAGGACACAGCATTGCTAAGAGGTGTAATTCTCCTTCATCCAGATTTTTTTCCCCCAGAATGCCTGCAGTAAACAGAACTAGATTTCATACATTTCATGTAATTTAATAAAAGATGCAAAATATATAAATATTATTTTATATTTTTATAAATTATAATAATATATTATTTTATAATTTTAATTATTATTTTATAATTGGGTTTTTTAAATTTTATTATTTAGATGTTTACCAAATATCTTAAATAAGCTGGAGTTTTGAACTGTCAGTGCATATTAATAGTACTTATATTATCCATGGCCAGAAGTGTTAAACACGATAAATGTTGTTGTTTCAGACCCAGAATGATTTCATGGTGATCTGCAATGTAGCAAAAATCTTAGAGCTTGTAGTACCGCTAATGGAGCACCCAAGTGAGACCTTTCTTGCCACTATTGAGGAAGACCTCATGAAACTCATCATCAAATATGGCATGACAGTAAGTTTTTAATTGCTACTATTCTATTAATTCCATTTCACATGGCTTTGGTTTAAAGACAGTCTTGTCTTCATTATAAAGTTAACTTTTGAGTAATAAAAAAATCAGTGTACTTGGTTTACCAGGGTTTTCATGTCGTTCTATATTTTAATGAATTTGAGTAGGTTTGCAGAGCAATCTAAGAAGAGGCATTACATTATATCTGTTAGATTGTTAATTTTAGTTCAGAATAGCTTTTTTCTTTATAAGAACCTCAGTTTAAACTTGTAAGTAGGTAATTTATTTGTTCTTTCTTGCTCCTAGGTTGTTCAGCACTGTGTGAGCTGTCTTGGGGCTGTTGTGAACAAGGTCACCCAGAACTATAAATTTGTGTGGGCCTGTTTTAACAGATACTATGGTAAGCAAAATCGTAACAAGAAATTGTCACTTTTCAATTTTGAGTACAAGTCTTATCTGAGGGATACGCCTCAACTAAACTCTGTGATAAAAACTTTTGTTTTACTGCAGGTGCACTTTCTAAATTAAAAAATCAACACCAAGAAGACCCCAACAGTACAATACTCACTGCCAATAAGCCAGCACTCCTTAGATCACTTTTCACTGTTGGAGCACTGTGTCGGCATTTTGATTTTGATCATGAAGATTTTAAGGGCAACAGTAAGGTAAAATAACTTTCGTTTATTCTCCATGTCTTAGATATAATAAATGCTCCACTTTAGTTTGAAAACACATTATTCCAAGTCCCCCAAAGATATATATTTTTCCATAATGCATATGGTATAGCTTTTTGGTTTTTAAATACCTGGTTTTGCAAGGACTATGCAGTGAAGTTGTATATTTCTTTTCCTTTTATATATATATATATATATGCTTTCTATAAGAGATTAAAAACATCTGTTTCATCTTCAAATAACTATTATTTTTGTTTTCATTTACCCAGGTTAACATTAAGGATAAAGTACTTGAACTGCTGATGTATTTTACAAAGCATTCAGATGAAGAAGTACAGACAAAAGCCATTATTGGTCTTGGTAAGAAATACTAATACTTTTTTATTATTCTGCTCTAGTACAGATCCATGTAGATCAGTCGAAATTCACATATTTGTGTAGTCACAGAACTGTTTGCTTAAAATCAAAATTTACTGCCTATTTTGTTTGAGAACTGGTCATAGCAAAGCTGTCAAAGGGTTGCTAGTTGCGTAAGTCTGCAGCAGCCTGGGTGCTTTTGACAGTGCATGCCTATTGATGTGTGATCAAGCTGGAGAGGGCAGCAAATTTCCAAAGTCATGAAGATGCTATTTTTTTACTCCACATGCAAGTATGTTGCAGCTCCAAACCTTGTTTTTGAGTCCACAAGGTAAAAAAGGATGGAAAACCTTGAACATTTTAGGGGTGGAAGCAGCCATTCTGCAGGAGTCAGGGGAACTGCTGTTTATAGTAGCTAGATGGCCTTTGTGAGATTAGTATGGCATCAGTGACTTACAGTAGAAAATGAACTGCCACTTACTTGGGGACAAAACTGTACATCTGAGAAAATCTTGTTTGGGCAGATCGGTCTTGATGTCTGGAAGAGTTCAACTCATGGTTATTGCTTGGTCTGAAATAAATTGTCTCCAAGGCATGAGAGCTTCCATTGCATGATTTAACTGTGGACAAGAATTTGCCTCTTCATTTTGCTGTGTAGGTGACTTTTCAGATACCCTACTCTAATACAGGCTATGGAGGGCTATGAGGATAAGGATAAAGACTGAATCTTCATTTCATATTCTATGAGAAACCATTTCAAGACAGTTGAGCAGGATTAATGGCATTGGAGTTGCCCCAGTTGCAGGAGAAAGGCTATGGTTTTCTGGATTACTTTCAGTTTTTCTAGGCATTATGTCAATGTACATGACGTTTACCTATAGTCTAGTCCAGTTTAATTGCACTCTACAGAATATCATAGTTGGGGTAGGGTCTGTATTCCTAACCACAAATATGATCACTCTGCTCATGGATATGGAGTATATCATGTATCATATATATTTGCCAAAAATGTTTCTAAATTACAGACTGAACTGTGATCTCTTGTGTCAGTAGTCATTCTTCAGATTTTTTTTTCTGCCTTTAAGCATATCAATCTTTAATTAAACCTCATTGTTTATAGTGATACATTGATTTCATCTAGGTACTGATTCTGAAGATAGTTGTTGGATGTGTGGAGATGTGGTAGACAGAAATTTGAACTCAGGCTGGTCACTAAGCAAAGTTGTCTAACTCATTCAGTGTTTGTGAGCAGTAGCACAGTGAAAAGGACTAGCAAGCTAACTCAACATTTATATATGACAAAAAGGGTCACGTGAAGAAGAAGAAGATACTTTCATATCAGCCTGTCACTTTAGTAGGGACACTCAACACTTTAAGACTTTGCCTCAGTATGTGCCACTGCTGTTGGGGGATTAAGCTTAATCCTAAGGTTAATGATAACGGTTGTCCTTCTCTTCCAGATGTTTACTTGCAAAACAAATTGAGGATATAAACTTGTTAGTAAATTTAGCTAAAACTTTAAGTACTTGACAGTTAACCAAGTTCAGTGGTTGCTCTAAAGATTCTGAACTGAGTGAAAACAAAGGTGTGAAGAGAAATGGTATGACACCATCTCTGAGAGGTGAATTCAGTCCTTAAAAAAACATACAGCAGGTGCCTTTCTTCATCTCCTATGACAGCCTCTTATGCCAAATAAGATTTATTTCCCAGTTAAGTGGGGATGGAAAAGTAAGAATTTGCCTGAGAACAATGGTGATTTAGATTTCTTAAAGTGAATGAGGAAAAAGTTTTATGAGTTGTTACAGATACGTCCATGTGCTTTTCATTTTTAAGATTAGGCAGAAGAAATTGGATTTTGCACAGAGACAGTCAAGTTACAAACATGAGTATACACTTGTATAGACTGCACAATCTTGTAATACCACATACTCAGAAGACCACCAGAATTTCTTTTTCTTCTGTTTTCCCTGTCTCTCACCTGCTTCTCTGTTTCTTGTTTTGAGACTGAAATGAGATCTGAAACACACCAAGGGCTTGCCTTAGACTTAGCCTTTACCTACACTGTCTTCTTGTGTATATGGAGCCTATTTTAAAAACTTGACTCAATCTTCCCTCTATTACAGCAATTTTTATGTATTGTTCTTGCATAATTTCATTTTTCCATCCAGTTTTATTTTATGTTCCTATTTTTTCTGTATGCCAATTTAAAATCAGAATTTTTTGTGGTCATAGAAAATGCACTTAATGTCTGCTTTTCCTAGCCAGCCTTAAAAACAATGAAGTAGTTAAAGTAAATTAAATTAGGATGTAATGTTCCCATTACTGTTTTTTTAAGATACTCCATAAGAGTTTTTCTGCAACTCTTCTAAATCTACATACATTATCTAAAGTAGTATACACTGTCAGTAATTTAGAAAAGTTTTGTTAAATACGAACTTAAGAGCACCAAGTTTGTTGACAAGGGTAAGATTACAGATAAGAACTGTTCTGTAGTTTGTGTCTTTCAAAACACATAGTCTTGGGAACATTTCAGATGATCTTCAAGAGAAGACTGCAATAGGTATATGAATAATGACAGCAAGAGGTATAAATTTTACTGTGTTCCGTGGTGCCTATTTTTTCTATTATTGTGTTAAATACTTATGGTATTTATCAATTTTCCTGCATTTTCTCTGCATCCATCACATTTTGCAGTTGCAGCAAAATGTTTGTCTCTAGATGTATTAGAATGTTTGTATTAGAAAAATAACAGATAATTTTTGGTCATGTTCCTTTCTTGTTATGATATCTCCTAGTCATTGAGATGCAGGCCACTACACTGGACCTGGTTCCAGACCTGTATAATTTTCTGTTCAGCTGCCCTGGGTCAACACTGCATTTTATCCATCAAACAGAGTCATGGTTAATACAACTGTCATGGCTATCAGAACTCCTTATAAGCAATGGATGGTATCCATATGGAAGCATGATACTGTTTGGACTAGAAGAAGCTATGCTGCTAGGAGGAGATAAATTTCCTACCTTTCCTCTGAAGAACTTAAAAACCAGAAATACAGCTTCTAGATTCTAATAATGACAACTGTTTCCTCTTTTCTCCACTTTTAGGATTTGCATTTATTCAACACCCAAGTTTAATGTTCGAACAAGAAGTGAAGGCTCTGTACAACAGCATTCTTTCAGATAAGAACTGTTCAGTAAACTTAAAAATCCAGGTATTAAAAAACCTCCAGACCTACTTGCAGGAGGAGGATACACGTATGCAGCAGGCAGACAGAGACTGTAAGTGCTGAGTTCTTTTGTGCTCATGAGCCTTGCAAAACTGGACTTTGTTGCATACAGTTACTATAAATCTGTGCTAAGTCACTAAAAATTGTAAACAGATCAGTAGTATTGTACCCAAAGTATTTCAGAATTATTTTAAAAGAGGTAAATGCACAGATGTATTATTTACTTCCAAGATGTATAAATACTGGAAGCAGTCCAGAATTTATAATTGTTGTAGTCATATTTTTTATCAAAAAACCCACTAATTTTAATTTGCAGATAAAAAACCGTAAGTGCAATATTTTTTAATATACTTTATTTAGGAATTAAGACTTGAATTAAAATTTTGTCTCTCTGTTTTTTAAATATTTATACATTAGATTGTTCTGTGTTTCATGAGATCATAAACCCATTCTAAGACAGCTGAAATGTGTATTTATTGTGAAACTTAGAGACTGACATGTAGCAAGTGATGGCAAAATAAGTGGTTATACTATGATGAATATGCTATTGCTTTTCTCCTTTTTACAGGGAAAAAGGTAGCAAAACAGGAAGACCTGAAAGAAATGGGTGATATTTCCTCAGGGATGAGTAGTTCCATCATGCAGCTATATCTCAAACAGGTCCTTGAGGCTTTCTTTCATAACCAATCCAATGTACGCCACTTTGCCCTAAATGTCATTGCACTGACATTAAACCAAGGTCTCATCCATCCTGTTCAGGTATGATAGGCTTTTGTGGTGGGACTTCCTTTTATTCATGTTTTTAGAGGCTTTCACACTTGCCATGTAAATTTCCAAGTCTTCTACTTAAGTTGCAGTAGTTTCTTACTGTAACAAGAGCCCTTTACATTTCTTAAAATCTGCTTTATGTTATTAGCCCACAAGATTCCAAATGCTTCATTGTCTGTTTTTGGATTAAGATGTAAAAGCCCAAGCAGTACCTAAAGAGCATGTAGATATATATATTGGAGCATATTTCTGTTACAACTTGAGGTATATGCCAAAATGTTTTCTTTATTTAGTTATCTTGTCTCAGCTTGCTTCCACCTTAATCCCTAATCCTCCAAACATGATGGAATTCCGCAGTCAGTGTCAGAACTTCAGTCATCATCTCCATCATTCTTTGCTTACATACTGTTTTATAATTAATTTAATTTTGCGGCTGCAACCATTGCATATATTCAGTCATAAGTGGTTTTTTGGGGGTTTTTTAGATGCAGTTTTCTGTATTTTAAATTGACTTTAGAGTTTGAGAAAAAGGGAAACACTACCTGAAACCTCACAACTTTGTTAGAATGCTGGTGTTTCGTAATATTTTGTTCTATTTACTTGAGGTAATAATGAATATGAACATGAATAAAAGGGTAGTAAGTTGCACAGACCTTCCTATTCTAATTTCTGTAGTAGAAACAAAGAACAAAGACTGACAAAGAGGAGATACAATGCCTCTGAATAACCATTTCATTTGTTTTTCAAGTGTGTGCCATACTTAATTGCTATGGGCACAGATCCAGAGCCCTCTATGCGAAATAAAGCTGATCAACAGTTGGTGGAAATAGACAAAAAATATGCTGGATTCATTCACGTAAGTAATTGCAATTTAATATTTTACAAAAGACTATTATGTTCTTTAGTGGTTTAACACTTGAATATGCTTCAGCTTCAGAAAAAGAGTATAAAGTAAAAGAATAAACAATAACTGTAAGCAGTTGTAAAGATTACTCTGAGAAACAGAAAGGATATTATATTTTGAAGTGTCTCTTCTAGTCCAAAATTTCCTTTAATTTATGAGTCACAGTAATATTTTCCACACCAAATAGTACTTTAGTGCCTTTATTTGATAAAAGATAATGAGAAGTGTTTCATAATGTTTAGCAGTGATTTTCCTGTATCAGTGGACTAGAAAAGGAAACACCATGTATCCGTCAATAGCAGTCCTTACAGTATATATATTAGAGTGTGTGAGGCACCAAGGCTTTGTAAATTGTAATCTAAGCAGAAGAAGCTTTTTACATATGATGAATCTTGCTGAAAGGAGAAACTAAGGGCTGTGTGAAGGTGTGGAGTTGTAGCATTGTACCAGTTCTGTTTAAGATCTGAAATTAAGCTGCAGCATTCTCAGTATTTTGGAAGATCCCAGTCTAGGTTCAGTGTGTGTGCTGTGTTGTAGGACTTCTCAAATGTCCTTCCTTATATTCCAGTGCATTTGAAGCATTTCAGTGTTAATGGCATCCAAACAGATAACTCATCCATTAAGTGAAGGCTAGCAGTTGGAATTTGCTGTTTTAGGCAGCTGGGATTTAAGACAGTATATAGACAAATAGACAACTTTGCTGTGCAGCCTAACTAAAAGATTTGGTTTGTTCTGGAACTAGAGCAGGACCATTGAAGTGAGTAAAATCAACTGGAAAGTATTAGATATGTGAAAAAAAAAACAAAACAACACTAATTTTCTATGTGTTAGTCCTATTGTACTAATATGCATTCAGCTATTGGTTCCACTACAGGGGATACCAAGCATACACATGTGGTAAAATATTCTGTTTATGTATGAAAACATTTCAATGTTCCTGAAAATTGTTTAAATTGAAATACCTGGCTATAGTGGATAAACAGACTAGCTGCATGTTCCTAGCAGAATTTACAGTCGAAGCAATTCACAAAACATTCTCATCTCTGCCACAATTCTGTTTGACAGGTCAAATCTGTTTGCCACCTCAAAAGGTAGTGTTGCCTCAGTGCTTGTTTTAAATATAAGCTTCAGACGAGCATCCCTTTAAAAAGATTCAGTTGTACTGCTTTGGAAGCAATGTTTTGAATAAAAATAAATATATTTCCGTTTCAGATGAAAGCAGTGGCTGGTATGAAGATGTCTTACCAAGTACAACAGGCAATTAATACCTGCCCAAAAGATCCTGTGAGAGGTTTTAGACATGATGAATCATCCAGTGCATTGTGTTCACACCTCTACTCCATGATTCGAGGGAACCGTCAACACAGACGAGCCTTTCTAATTTCTTTACTCAACCTCTTTGATGATACTGCAGTAAGCACCATATTTCATTCACTTAAAAAGAAGTTAAAATGCAGCATTACAAGCTTAAGTTATTTTATTATGGCTTTTTATGACATAATTATTGATAGCTTTATCCCCAATATACTTTTTTTACTTTCTAATGTAAGGTATTTATCTGTGGAATAGAATGCATGTTGCATCACTCTGTACCTTTTTATACTCAGTTTAGATTGATCAGAAATAATATATCTTTAAGTGTGACTAAATTTTGCATGTATAGGTGTTGTCTACAGTGGGTTTGGGGGCTATATAGAATAAAAATTGTTAGCATGTTTTTTCTCTAGGCTGTTAAGAACATTGCAGAAGTATATGAATCCAGGATATTTCTGCATGTATTTATGTCTAATTTTTTCTTTGACTTCCAGAAAACAGAGGTGAATATGCTTTTGTACATAGCAGACAATCTAGCCTGTTTTCCTTACCAAACACAGGAAGAGCCACTGTTTATAATGCATCATATAGACATTACACTATCAGTTTCTGGTAGCAACCTTCTACAGTCATTTAAAGAGGTATGTGCATTTATATTTTAGTAAATTTATGATGGTGGAAGCATAAGCTTCTCTATAATGTGGTCAATTTTTCAGTGAATGCAGTACCATTATTATTGTGTGAACCAGTTGCATTACTTGGCATGTAAACAATAATCCAAAAATAAGCAACACTGTTTGTTCTGACCTGTATCTGGTAGACACTAGTCAAAAATTCTACTTGCATTGCTGCTTATATTATTAAAAAAGAATGAGATAAAATATATATAATTTCACAATATGACTGACTAACAGTTAATAGTATGCATCTGAAAGCACATGAACCTAGAATCGTTATGGAATACTAGTTTGTCGTGGTTGTTCGTAAAATTTTAATAATAAAATTCAGTTAGCAGTTTATGTTATTGTCAAGTAGCTGATGGCAGTTGCATTTGTATTGCCTGAGAGATTTAAAATACACTGTTTGTTGCAGGAGAGGAATGGGCAATATTTCTTAAGGCAGCACATAAGAACCTGGATCATGATAGAGTACCTGTTGTTATGGCAACACACAAGCCTATAAGTGAGGGGCCTCTGCTTCTTAAAGACTTCAATGTCTTCTGAATGACTATTACAGTAGAAGGTGTAAATTGTCAGGAAGCAAACCAGTTTCTAGAATGTCCAGTTTGACTTATAAATACAAGTCAGAGTTGATGCCTGAAAGTTCACTGCCTGAAAAGTACTGTGCTTTAAACTCTCACCCAACCAAAGCTGTACATTCTTCAGGTTGCGAACCACTGTGTAGCACCCAGCACCCAAAAAGGATGAGAACCTGCTTAGGTCTGTGTCCTGAAAAATCATATATGCAGTAATAATGCATATGTGAAATTCTGTAGAACTACAAGTAATCATAGAACTAATCATAGAATCATAAAATGGCTAGTGTTGGAAGGACCTTAAAGATCACCTTGTTCCAACTTTCCATTAAGGGCAGGGACCTTCCACTAGACCAGATTTCTCAGAGCCCCACCCAGGAATAGTGCAGCTGATGATTATTAATCATTATTAATTAATTATGATCACTTTGGTCAGCAGTGTAATTAGTGTCACAGAATTTTAAGAGACAGGATTTAAAAGTATTTAAAACGAGCTTGGACACCAAAGTACTTGTGGAAATCTCCATGATACACAGAAATTATATTCAGGTGAAAGAAAAACAGAATTTTCTTCCTGATTTATTGTGTTTGGGCTTCTACTGTATTTTGCTGTTATAGCTAGTGAACTTCAGCAGTCTTTTAATCAGAACATACCAGGGGAGTGCTTGTAGCTTCAGTTATTTCTGTATGCACCTTGCAAGAAAATCTAGGTTTTTTAATAAATTTTTCAATATTTTTCTGCCATAAATAATTTTAAGACTGTCAAGTTATAAATTAATAACATGGCTCAGGGAATTCTAATTTAAGCTAGTGATGATTTTGGACAGATTGTTTTAGGAACATATATGATATTTACTTATGCTAATTTTGGAATATTTGATAACTTCTCTGTCTTGCAGTCTATGGTGAAAGACAAAAAAAAGGAAAGAAAGCCTTTATCAGATGAGGAGACCGACAGTGACAGTAACAGTGGAAGCGGGAGTGAAAGTGAGGAGGAAGCTTCTAAGCCTCGGAGGTTACGGAAACGAGTGGACTCTGACTCAGATTCTGATGAAGAAAATGATATAAATGCAGTGATGAAGTGTTTACCTGAAAATTCAGCTCCTTTAATTGAATTTGCTAATGTCTCCCAAGGCATATTATTACTTTTGATGCTGAAACAGCATCTAAAGAACCTCTGTGGATTCTCTGATAGGTAAGGCTATTTAGATAATAGGACACTTGTTTAAGCAGTGTGTTGTTTAGAAGTTTTTTTCATTTATTTGAGTTCATTGTAAGTATTTGTTTAAGCAATACATTTGTGTAACAGAGAAAAAAGAAATATTAAGTTGAACTTTGGCCCAAGAAAACCCAATTATTTAATTTCTTACCAGGCTATCTGTCGTACTTGGAATGATTCAAAGATAAATACTTATATTGGAGATTTTAAAAGCTTTTTGTTTTTTGTTCAAATTAGTCTGGACTTTCCTTAAAAGGTCTTCTCTTTTGTTTCCTTTAAACAGTAAAATTCAAAAATATTCTCCATCTGAATCTGCAAAAGTTTATGATAAAGCTATAAACAGGAAGACGGGAGTGCATTTCCATCCAAAACAAACTTTGGATTTTCTGCGGAGTGATATGGCTAATTCCAAGATCACGGAAGAGGTGAAGAGGAGTATAGTAAAACAGTACTTAGATGTAAGTTAAGTTGCTTTGCGGAAAGTCTGAAATCCTTTAACACAGTATGTGACATGTGGATCTTCCTTTTAGGATGTTTAGCAGGACTGCATTTCAAAGGTTTCTAATAAGTTTAAACTCAATTATAATTAATTTCAACTAAAGGATATTCATCTTTATGGAGTGTTTTCTGAGTTCTGCTATCCATCTTGTATATGTCTCCCATATTACTTGTTCACTTTATTCCTGACTCTTTCCATCATAGGAACAGAGACAGGATGTGGCTTATTAACTGTCCCTCACCCTGCACAGTTAGAGAAAACTTGCCATTTGGAAAACACAGGAAGAAAGCTTTTGTGTATCTACAAAAAAAAAATCAGAAAGTTAAGTTTGTAGAACACAACATAAGCTGTTCAAGTTGTCTGCTGTTAGTTTTACCCTCTTTATTTATGTTGCTACTTTTTTCTAACATAATGTAACATGATATAAATGTCCATGTTTAAAGGTACAAAATGAACTGATCTTTTTTGTTCTAATAGTTTAAGCTCCTTATGGAACATTTGGATCCTGATGAAGAGGAGGAAGATGGAGAGGTGTCAGCTAGCACAAATGCTCGGAACAAAGCAATTACCTCGCTGCTTGGAGGAGGCAGCCCTAAAAACAATGCAGCTGAGACAGAGGACGATGAAAGTGATGGGGAGGATAGAGGAGGAGGCACTTCAGGGGTGAGGCGGAGGAGGAGTCAACGTATTTCGCAGCGTATTACGTAAAATGATTTTTATGTGCTTATAAATGTCAGTTTATTATATTAAATGTACACCAAGTAATGTAATCCACATGAAAAAAAAGCATTTTGTAGATAGAGATTCTCTACTTAACCGTTTATACAACTTTTGTAGAAAGTTTAACAGAAAAGACAATAAAAAAAAAAAACAAACTAGAAAATGAGATTTATCCCGTATAAAAAGTTATTAATTTTCCTTTGGAATGTACTGTGTGTTATCCTTTTTATTGTTGCCAAGTTTTTATGTAGCTTTATGATTCATGTGTATATATAATTTTATATATCAATAAGAGATAAAGACACGGGTACAAATTAAGAGTATGTGGTTTTACAAGGATATGTTAACCCCTTGGCGCTGGCGGTCGCGGTGCGTCTCATTGCCGGCAATGGAATGTGTGCCGGGGAATCCCAACTCCCGGCGTCAAGGGATTAAAAGCAATAAAAGCAATAATTTCACTAAAGTTCTTTTGTGTAACACTTGGTCTTTTTTCCCCCCAATGTTTTAGTCATTGAGAAGGTCAAAACGAAATTCAGACTCTACGGAGTTGGCAGCACAGATGAATGAAAGTGTTGATGTCATGGATGTCATCGCTATTTGCTGTCCAAAGTACAAAGACCGACCACAAATTGCAAGAGTAGTACAGAAAACCAGCAATGGCTTCAGTGTTCAGTGGATGGCAGGCTCCTACAGTGGCTCCTGGACTGAGGCTAAGCGCCGTGATGGCCGCAAACTGGTGCCTTGGGTAGACACTATTAAAGAGTCAGACATTATTTACAAAAAAATTGCTCTAACGAGTGCTAATAAGCTGACTAATAAAGTTGTGCAGACTTTACGATCGCTGTATGCCGCCAAGGATGGAACTTCCAGCTAATGAATTTGTACACACAGCCAAATTTACAGGAATTGAAATACCAGAAAAACTTGAAATACCAACTTTCTGGCAAAAAAAAAAATCAGTTAAATGAAGAGTAAGAATGGAACCTGGGACGCGGGGAAAAAAGAAGGAAATGTTTGGTAAACATTTTTGTGGGAGCTTCCTTCGCTGTTGTGCAGCAGAAACTTCTCAGTTCATTTTTACTCCCACTGTATTATAGTTTAACAAAAAAATTGTTTATATCTTGAAAAAAAAGAAAAACCTTTCTGTTTAAAAAAATAAACAAGTGAATGTTGGAAATTAGTCTGTTAATGTTCTTAATAAAGTGTTCTTGGAGTTTAACCTAGCAGCGGATGGCTTTCTTTAGCTTAGCCCAGTTTCCAGGAAAGCATTGTTTTTCCAGGCTGTAAAGTGGCAGAATCTCCTGGATATATAATTTATTCTGTTGAAGAAAAAAAAAAAAAAAAAGAAAAAAAAGCATGCAGTATCTATGACCTATCTGCAGGAGGAGTTTTTGTAAATGTAGATTTTGATGTATTAGGTCACCCTGAAATAATACAAGAAAAGGGATCCCCAGCAAATCTGGTGGAACGAATACTGCAATAAATTTTTTTACTTCTCTTTGTTACTTGTCTGTTTCCATTTGAATTTCTTATTGTAAAGATCTGTTTAAATCCATTTATATTATTTTGCAGTCTTTTATGTAAAATTTACTATATCAGTGGTTTTCAAAACAAGACATAAAATATTGTTTATACAGTTTGTATAGGCTGACTTCTGAATAATTGGTATCTCTTTATTTTTTTCCCTAAAAGGGTGTAAACACAAGTTAACTCCAGGGTTTTATTGTATCCTGCAATATTTAGTATTAACTATATGATTTAGCACTGTGCCAAACACATTTTCAAGAGTACATTTTGATATAAAAAGAAACTATAGTTTATTCCTTGTATGCTTCAATTTCTTTCTAATGCTGTCCAAGTGGTAATTTATGGTAGTTCAGATCTGGGGAAAGCTGAATGACTCTTCTGCTTGGGCGAACTGGCCATATATGCATTTCTCTGGATCAATATAGAGAGGCTTGTGTCAAGAGGAGCTAGCTACCAGTGTCTGAGGAGTGGATGGGTATGAGTCTGGGCAATTACGCTACATTCCTTCACAAATGATTTTTTAAAAAAATTGTTTGTATATTAGACTAATTTTTTTACTAATTGAAAGATGTTCTCACCTTTTTTGTAAATTGAAAGAATGCTATTGAAGCATTTGCTTCAACTGCCTTTCCACAGCCATTCATAAGCAGTCTTCCTAGAAAGCAAGAAAAGCATCATATTTGCAAACAGGAAAAAATCTAAAAACAGCTAAACTTTTTAGGAGTCTATTAACCCTGCTGTCTTTTCAAAGGTATTTATCGAAAACAAGTGTTCCTCAACATAATTATTTTTCTATTATGTTTTGTTTCTTTTAAAAGTTTAATATATGATAGGGGACTTTCTTTATGAAACTAACTTGCAGAATTCTAATACATTATTCAATTTGTGAGGAATAGTAACAGTATTCCAAAATACTGATGTGTAAAAAAACCCCAGACAACACATTAAACAAATTATTAATAACTCCTCAGAATCCAGTTAGTAAATTGTTGGGGATGCCTTTTTGCTGTTTCACCAGTGGAATTTTTCTGAACAGGAATATTTTAGCACATCTTTGATAGTGTTGGTAGTATTCTCTTCACCATACAAAAACCCACCTCTTGGGCTAAGATTGGTGTTGTTAAAGGAGGGAGAAGTAGAAGAAGCAAGAGTCAGTCCTCTGCAGCCCTGGAAACAGGACATTTTTGTAGCAAACAATGAAAGACTATATTTCTCAGGGCCAAGTGCAGCATTTGTACTGGCAAACTCATGCTTGGAGACTAGAGGGATTATATAACATCAGATATGTCTGATAAGCAGAGCTGAAAATACTTCACCAAGAAACTCCCAAGTGATAAACCCAAGGATTTCGTACAGTTAGGGCTTAAAGTTAAGTTGACGGTTAGTAATTTCTGATGCAATTATATTAAAGCATCTTATTTTTAATAGGTAATACAAATATTTCCTTGTTCCTTTCATGTGGCTTTTCCAATAGCAAAGATGGGGGGTTATTTCAATTTGCTTGGTATTTATTGGAATAAAGTTATCAGAAAGAAGTTATAATTAAACAATATAAACCTGAAGTCTAAAGCTGTCTTAGTTGAGGGGATTTAGACCATTACTATATTGTATGATATGCCAGTGGCATACATGCTCCTTGGTGAGATGTGATGGCTGTTATATAATTCACAGTTATAAAGTTGATTATAGATTATTAAATAAATTGAATATGATTCTTACTAGTTAAGAGTTGACTTTTACCCTCCCAAAGTATACAGTGTAACACCTAGTCTGCTTTTGCAAAAACAGTTACCTGCTGTGAGAGAAGGCAGCAGTGCCCCGTTTTGAGGAGCAAACTCGTGTTTGCTGAGCGTGACCCGGGCTGGTGGTTCTCTCTCGTGGAGTCGAGGCCCAGTCTCAGCACCAGTGGCATCAGTGCAGGGCTCAGACTGAGTAGCACCTGCAGTTTTTGCAGCATGAACCACTTCAGCTGCAGCAGCACATGCCAAGATAAGAATTTTTCCACATGAGAAAGTGTTTGGTTTTGTTTTGGTTTTTCATTACGTGCTGCAGTTCATAATTGATCCAGTGACACAATTTTACTCCTTTGTATTGACATAGCTTTGTAGTATTTTTTCACTGTATGGCTATAGATTTCTACATATATAAGATTATTGAACTTTTTGTTCTTCCTGCTTTCTGCCTTTGAGTACAGGATCTGTACATGAAACTTGTTGCAGTAGCTTACCTAACAAAGGGGTATTATCAAGCTTTTAGAATTAACACTAGCCATATTGAACTTTTTAAGGAAACACAGACACTTCCACAATCTGAAAAAAGAATGGAATTATTATTTTTAATCTTTCACTTCAGTACTGTAAAATTGCAGAATAATTCTTGAATATTATCAAGATCACAATAGTTTTTGATAGAACTGTAATTATAAGTATTTTTTTAAATGATTCAGTAACACACTTTTGTATTTTTGAGGTTCTTTATTGCTTTTATTAACAACTCTTAGTGTGTACAAATTAGGCATGGGAAATATTCAGCACAAGTATTTTAGTGAGGTGTGGCCAATAAAAAAAAAAGTTATTTAGATTTTTAAAATTTGAGTCTAATTTTAGCCTTTGTTTTGCTGTTGTGGTGTCACCAGTAAGAATATTGTTACTGTGGAATAATTAGGATGCGCTAAACAGTAGCTTTAACATGAAATACCTTGCAGCCCTAAAATAGTTCTTAAATGTGTTTGTGGCTCATGTCAAAAAAAAAGGTATTAATCAGGTCTGGCTCATCCGGTGCTAGTTAACAGCAGGACACTCTGCCACATGCATGTGTTAATGATATTCCAAGAAAATGAACGGATGAGTTCAGCTGATCTTTTGCTTTGACTCCGAGCCCCAAGCAGAACTTAGTGACACTGAATTCAGACAAACACCTTTCCTATGTCCTGAACCCTCATGCCCTACACAAAGCAGGACTGCAAGCCACAGTTCCTGTATCCTAGTGTTCCTTCACCCACCAAAGAGTCACATCATGATCATATGAGCGTTTCCATATCCTTCGGAGAATTTGTCATCTTATCATTGACGTTCTGAGTTGTAATGGCTGAGTTCTTAATGTAAGTAGCAAGTTTTTAGATCCTTGGTGGTTAAATGACTAAATATTAAAATGTTATTGTTATATACAAATAAGTTCATAGTATTTTCATATTTCATTTATTTAAAATAAATGTTTCAAGGATCAGTTTGGACCCTTCCAAAATGAAACTTCAAGTTTTTAATCCAAGAATGTGCATACATTTTGTTGCTCCCTTTTCACTATGCTCACAGTGCTCAAATTATGCCTGGGCACCTGTAAATCATCCAGGAAATGCATTTTTTTGATTACTTCTTGCCAGTCTGTGTTCACATCAGACATAACTACATCATTTTTAATTTCTGCGTTATTCAGGGGCGGTGCAGCTGCATGCACTGCTCGCAGCTACCCGAGCTGAGGTCAGATATCCCCCAGACACTCCTTGCCCTGCGGGCTGGTTCGGGGGCACGGGAGGGGCAGGGAGGGTTTATCCTGCGACGAGCTGGGCTGGCTCAGGCCACCAACAGCAGCGTGGTGGCCCAAGTGTGTGCTGAGCCCGTGGCAACCACCGCAGGGGAGGGACTCCCTGCACTGGAGTTACAGCAGGATGTCACCAGCGCTGCCTGTCCCACCTAAACAGTGTCTGCACTGAGCGACCCGCGCTACTCGTCACTGCTGCGGCTTCTTCTCTAAAGCAATCTGCTTGGCCTTCCAAGGAGCTTTTCTCAATCACTGTTCTTTGCGCGGCTGTGTTGAAAGGCTCATATTTCTGTTTTGAAACAGGATCCTGCTTCCTATAATCTAGAAAGCTGATTTATCTGGTTTCACCCCCACTTTCCTGGGGACTGGTCATTGACGGGGTGTTGCAGCTGTGCCTGCAGCACAGCCCCTGCCCCTGAGCAGCTGCTGTCCCCAGCTGGAGGGTCACTGCTGCTGCTGCCTGCACCCACACTGCTGTTCCACCAGAGGAAGAGGACTTCTAAATTCCTTTTACCTATCCCTTGCTTCTATTTCTTTTCCCAACTATACTGTAGCCAAAAGGCTACAAAATCTGCTGGAAACAGCCCCATTTTGTCAATACCTGAAATTTATTTTTGAGAAACCTTACAGGGGGCTGTCTGCTTTTCGTTTTGACTTCACATGTGCAAACTTTGAGCAAGTCTTCTTTCAGTCCCTTATTTTGCATGTTTTGTTCTCTTGTTACGATTCATGATTGTACAGAAATACTCCTTCCCTGCACTTAATAAGGCCAGAAATGCATGCGCAGAGGATTTAGTGGGTTTCCGGCTTAGACTATTCTGTGAGTGCAGGCAAACAAAGTGTGATGATTCCTTGAGAAAATCTCTTTGTTTCTTATTTATGAGAGCTTTTTTTATTTTGAATAGCCTCATGTGGAGGTATTTGTTCGGATTCAAGGTCAGCCTTGAACATCACCTGTGCAATGAGTCCCTGCAGTTACATCTCCACTGACAAACCTGCAGGACAGATTCATGTAATATGAAGTTCTGGGTGATTTGGACCACTCCTCATGAAGGCTTTTTGCTCTCCAGAAGTACTGCTAATGCTCCACCCAAGAGAGAGGATTCCTTTCCTCCCCTTTGTGTTGAAATCCACATTAAATAAATGATGCAGAAGTTGTTATTAAATCTGTGTTCAGCCTTGGAGCCATCCAGACCAAACTTTACAAACCAGCCATGTGCAGGCTTCTATACACTGAGTTTTTTTTTTCCTTGGACAACTGATCCAAATTACAGGATTCCCCATAGCAAAGTGTAAATTTTTCCTACCTTTGATTTTTAAATCTTGGCTGGGAAACCCACTCTGGCCACTTCTGTAATTGTCATACTGGATAGTTGTAGCAGAGTAATTAGTCATTACAAGGAATGTATTACTCTCAGCAGGCCCTTTTCCAATTTAAGTACCTTTTGAACTTTCATTCCATCTATTTGTTGTGTCTTCTATATGAGAAAAAAATGTCCTCCCCTTATTTTAGTGTATTTGAAAAATTCCCAGGTGAGGCTCAGGGTAGTCTTTTGGTGCTTTACCTCCTGTGTGTTATCGCAAACTGACAGTATTATTTAAAAAAAAAAAAATTAGGGTTGTATTTATTGTTTGAGTAATAGTGAAGTTTTGTTCCTTTTTCCTACAAAATTTTACAGATTGTAGTGCAGATTTATCTTGTCTTCGCATTCCAATGCCACACATAATTTCTTGAAGCCTATGTAGGAGCCTTAAAATTCCACAGCTGAAGACACTCACATCCATCTTTAGAAGGTGCAAGTGTGGCTTTGAGGAAACAGACAGCCCAAAATGAAACTTCCCTTGGTATGTTCCTCTTGAAACCTAACTATTTCTCTTTCTTCCCTGGCCACTGCTTTTGAAAACAAAATATAAATGCCAGCCCTGTGTACCTTAATGTGTCTTTTCACAGAATTTCACATCTCGTTAGTAGTCCCTAAGTTTAAATACCTTAGCCAGAGCTCTGGCTTAGAGACACTTCTGCTGAAGGTGCTTCTCTCATGCCAGGCAGCGGTAAGTACCACTGACTTTATTACTCCCTGGGTCCCTTAATAATCAAGATTTCATATTAATGAGCCAAAGTAGTTGAAGTCGTATGTTGTTACTTTTGTAGCTTTGTCTTTTTCATCTTCTTATTCTAATTCTTTTATTTTTGGGGGCTTTTTTTAAGTTGGTGTGGGGTGTTGTCTCCAATACCTCTTTTCAGGATTTGGTTGGTGGGGTTTTTTAGTTTTGCTTTTGCTTTTACTTCAACTTTTGTTTTTTGCTTTTCTAGACTTCCTGCAAGAAAGTTTTTTCCTGAAATAAGTTGCTTTTCACTTTTTAAAGCTTTTCAAGAGAAAACACCACAGAAAACAAAGATCAAAACATATTAAAATATAAAATGCATGGTGTAGAGAACACAACCTCTCTATATAATTCAATCCAAAGAAAATAATAATAGGCTTAATCTGTGAAGCTTCCCTGTCTTTCATTCCTATGGAAATGTCCTGCTGTTAGAGAGTGTTGGGGGTTGAGTGTTTTCCTATTACTGTGTCAATTTAAAGAATTTTTCCCATTGTCATGCCAACGGAGCTGCCGGTTACACCCTGGATCTTTGCTGGCTCTGGACAAAAGGGGTAGGTGGGATCGGCTTGGAGAGGGGCTCTCGTGCTTCCAGAAGGGACTCGTGTTTCCGGGGGCGGGGAGGAGGATCCCCCGGTCTTGGAGCCACGCGGCCGAAGGCAGGAGAGCCAGACCCTCTGCCATCACCTGCCCTGCATCTGCCCCGCTGCAGCCTCCAGCCTCTGCGGACACAGCGAATCACCCGGACCCCAACGGTGAGCGAGGAGCTGCCCGCTCCAGCCGCTCCCCCTGAGACCGGCGCGGCCGCGGCCGCCCCTTCCCGCCTCCGCTCCCGCCGAGAGAGAGCGTGCTCACAGCTAAAGAAAGGACTGGAACCGAGTAATCTGTTCTGTTTTGTTAGTAATTTTAACAATTGCTGTTGTTTCTGCTGGTACAGTTGGATATATTAGTAAAAGAGCTGTTATTCCTACCCCCTTATCTCTGCCTCAGAGTCCTTGATTCAAACGTTTATAATATTTGGGGGGAGGAGTGGAATTCGGGTCTCTGTTTCAAAGGAAAACTTCTGCCTTTCTTGGCAGACACCTGTCCTTCAAACCAGGACAGATTTTGGCACCCAACGTGGGGCTTGAGGGCATTAAGAGGAGAGTTAAGACAGGAGTAACAGCTCTCTTGAGGGGCAACATGTTGTCCAGTTTAATCTGTTTTGGGCTCCATGTGGCCACAGATACCTCTCTCCCATTTGTAAGCCCTTTTTTGAATATGGGCCCTCTCACCAAAGTTACGGTACCTATTATCCGATTAGTTTGGTGGATTGATTATGTCAGGAATTCATGGTTTTTTAATTTTCTCTGGGATGTGGCCACATGGATCCAGAGCTATCATACTCTAACTGCGTATTTCTGGGGTTATTTCAATAACGGTACTTACTGTGAAGTAATGAATGCAAGGGAAATTTTCTCCCAACCCATCACCCAGTTTTTTGAGGCTACTCCACCAGTTTTCAAGGCTTTCAGATCTGTTTTAATTGCTAGTGTTATTATACAATGGCTGGCGTTGCTGATAGGCCTGCTCTACTTTGCATTCAGAAACAAGGGAATATTGGCTTGGTTAACAACCCTGATACCTACCCCAGGGACTAGGGATATTGCCCCAGAGTCTGCCCCTGCCCCAGGGACTAGGGATGTTGCCCCAGAGTGTGCCCCTGCCCCAGGGACCAGGGATGTTGCCCCAGAACATGACCCTGCCCCAGGGACCAGGGATGTTGCCCCAGAGTCTTCCCCTGCCCCAGGGACCAGGGATGTTACCCCAGAACATGACTCTGCTCCGGGGACTCGGGATGCTGCCCCAGAGCCTGATGCTGCCCCACAGCCCACTGCAGAAATGAACCACCCAGAGTGGGTGGGAGCTCTAGTGAAGGATATTGGCCAGATGTTGAAGGAGCAAAGCTAGATGTTGAAGGAGCACAGCCAGATGTTGAAGGAGCACTTTTCTTCAGCTGGTGAGAAACCCTCCCCCTGCCCTAAAGAGGGAGAGTCAGATGGTGCTGCAGTGGAACCCGTAGATGTTGTATCTGTCCAGGCTCCAGCCAGATCACAGGGGCAGCCACAGCCAGCAGCAGTTGCCCCTGTGGAAACTAGAAAATCTAAGATTAAAACGAGGCACCTAGATAATGGGGATCAGCCAGGAGGGTCCTCACAGACAGCAAGGGAGCCAGAGATTGAGATTGTCACAGAGTCCCTCTCATACGACAGTCTCCGTAACCTGCGTAAAGACATTGCACGGAGAGGCCGTGAGCCTTTTACAACTTGGTTACTCCGGGTCTGGGACCTTACGGGAACAGGTGTGCAACTGGATGGAACTGAGGCCAGGAATTTGGGATCCTTGGCCCAGGATTCAGGTGTGGACCAGATATTTGTAAGGGAGCAAGGCCTCCTTTCCCTCTGGGACCGGCTTTTAATGAGTGTGAGAGAAAAGTTTGTCCACAAAGAGAGAATGCAGGAGTACCACCATAGAATGCGCTGGAAAACTCTTGAGGAAGGGATGCAGCAGCTGAGAGAAGTGGCAGTATTAGAGGTACTCTTTGGGAGGGATGGACAGCATGACAATGACCCTGACAAGGTCAGGTGCACAGGGCAGATGCTGTGGAACCTGGCAAACCTGGGGCCATCTCAGTATACCACCTTCATTGCAATGATCAACGCTGATGACCACCAAGAGACAGTGGGTTCTGTTGCCAACAGACTCAGAAATTTTGAGAGTATGATGAATGGCCCAATGCAGGCCAATGTCTCTGCCGTGGCCAGGGACCTCCAAGAGGTCCAAAACAGGATGGAGGAGATGAGGGAGGAGATGAGGGAGGAGATGAGGGAGGAGATAAGAAAGATCAGTGCAGCACCAGTGTGAGTCATAGGCCCCAAATCTAGAACCCAACGCCCCCCAGCTAGGGAGAGAGGGTACACCCCACGAGCTGACCTGTGGTTTTTCCTGTGAGACCATGGGGAAGACATGGGAAAATGGGATGGGAAACCCACTTCTGTCCTGGCAGCACGGGTGCGTCAGCTCAGGGAGGGAAATGCTAACCGAGGGAACCGTGCTAAGATGAAGGTAGCCTCAACCTCCCATGGTAAAGGTGCAGGGTATCACAGAAGGGAGGACGATCTGTCAGACCCCCTGGAAGGAACCTCCACTATGTATGCCCAGGAAAGAAATAATAACCAGGGCTAGAGGGGCCCTGCCTCTAGCCAGGGAGAGGCATGGGATGACAGAGAGTATTGGACAGTGTGGGTGCGATGGCCTGGCACATCAAAGCCACAGGAACATAGAGTACTAGTTGATACTGGTTCACAGTGCACCCTGATACCATCAGAACATGTGGGGAAGGTACCTATTTCTATTGTTGGGGTGACAGGGGGATCACAGGAATACACTTTGCTGGAAGCTGAGATTAGCCTGACAGGGAAGGGGTGGCAGAAACATCCTATTGTAACTGGCCCAGGGGCACCACGTATTCTAGGCATAGACTTCCTCAGGAATGGCTACTACAAAGACCCAAAGGGGTTCAGGTGGGCTTTTGGAATAGCTGCTGTAGCAACAGAGAGCATTAAGCAGTTGAACACTTTGCCTGGACTATCAGAAAACCCATCCGCAGTGGGGCTCCTGAAAGTGACAGAGCAACAGGTACCAATTGCCACCATGACAGTGCACCGCCGGCAGTACCGGACTAATCGAGATGCTGTGATCCCCATCCACAAGATGATCCGTGAGCTGGAGATCCAAGGGTTGGTCAGCAAAGCCCACTCACCCTTCAACAGCCCCATCTGGCCTGTGCGCAAGTCTGATGGAGAATGGAGACTGACTGTGGACTATCGTGCCTTAAATGAAGTGACTCCACCGCTGAGCGCTGCCGTGCCGGACATGCTGGAGCTGCAGTACGAGCTGGAGTCCAAGGCAGCAAGGTGGTATGCCACCATTGACATTGCCAATGCGTTTTTCTCCATTCCTTTGGCAGCAGAGTGCAGGCCTCAGTTTGCTTTCACGTGGAGGGGCGTGCAGTACACCTGGAACCGACTGCCCCAGGGGTGGAAACACAGCCCCACCATCTGCCACGGACTGATCCAGGCTGCACTGGAAAAGGGTGAGGCTCCAGAACATTTGCAGTACATCGATGACATCATTGTGTGGGGGAACACGGCAGTGGAGGTATTTGAGAAGGGAGAGAAGATCATCCAGATTTTGCTGGGAGCCGGTTTTGCCATTAAAAAGAGCAAAGTCAAAGGACCTGCCCAAGAGATCCAGTTCCTGGGAGTGAAGTGGCAAGATGGACGGCGCCAGATCCCCACTGAGGTCATCAATAAGATCACTGCAATGTCTCCACCAACAAGCAAGAAGGAAACACAAGCTTTCCTAGGTGCCATAGGCTTTTGGAGAATGCACATCCCTGAGTACAGCCAGATTGCGAGCCCTCTCTACCTGGTGACCTGCAAGAACGATTTCCACTGGGGCCCTGAGCAGCAGCAAGCCTTCACCCAGATCAAGCAGGAGATCGCTCATGCAGTGGCCCTTGGCCCAGTCAGGACGAGACCAGAGGTAAAGAATGTGCTCTACTCTGCAGCCGGGAACCATGGTCTGTCCTGGAGCCTTTGGCAGAAGGTGCCTGGTGAGACCCAAGGCCGACCCCTGGGATTCTGGAGCAGAAGTTACAAAGGATCTGAAGCCAATTACACTCCCACAGAGAAGGAAATCCTGGCTGCCTATGAAGGAGTTCAAGCTGCCTCAGAGGTGATTGGCACGGAAGCACAGCTTCTCCTGGCACCCTGACTGCCAGTGCTGGGGTGGATGTTCAAAGGAAAGGTTCCCTCTACCCACCACGCCACCGACGCCACATGGAGCAAGTGGATTGCCCTCATCACGCAGCGCGCCCGTATTGGCAACCCGAATCGCCCTGGGATTTTGGAGATAATTACAAACTGGCCAGAAGGTGAAGATTTTGGTCTCGCTGATGAAGAGGAGCAGAAACAAGTGACCCGAGCTGAAGAAGCCCCACCATACAACCAACTGCCAGCAGATGAAAAATGCTACGCCCTTTTCACCGACGGTTCCTGTCGCATCGTGGGGATGAACCGGAAGTGGAAAGCAGCCGTGTGGAGCCCCACACGACAGGTTGCACAAGCTACTGAAGGAGAAGGTGGATCAAGTCAACTTGCTGAGCTCAAAGCTGTTCAGCTGGCCTTGGACATTGCTGAGAGAGAGAAATGGCCAAAGCTCTACCTTTACACTGACTCCTGGATGGTAGCCAATGCTCTGTGGGGGTGGCTGGAGAGGTGGAAAAAGGCTGACTGGCAACGTAGAGGAAAACCAATCTGGGCTGCTGATGAGTGGAAAGACATTGCCACTCGGGTAGAGAAGCTACCCGTGAAAGTCCGTCATGTGGATGCCCATGTTCCCAAGAGTCGGGCTAATGAAGAACACCGGCATAACGAGCAGGTAGATCAGGCTGCACAGATAGAGGTCTCAAAGATAGACTTAGATTGGGAACACAAGGGAGAATTGTTCCTAGCTCGATGGGCCCACGATGCCTCAGGTCATCAGGGCAGAGATGCCACCTACAAGTGGGCACGAGACCGAGGGGTGGATCTAACCATGGACAGCATCTCCCAGGTTATCCACGACTGTGACACGTGCGCTGCCATCAAGCAAGCCAAGCGGGTGAAGCCCCTCTGGTATGGGGGGCAGTGGTCCAAGTACAAGTACGGAGAGGCCTGGCAAATTAACTATATCACACTGCCCCAGACCCGCCAGGGCAAGCGCTACGTGCTGACCATGGTGGAAGCCACCACCGGGCGGTTGGAGACCTACCCTGTGCCTCATGCCACTGCTCGGAACACCATCCTGGGCCTGGAAAAACAAGTCCTCTGGAGGCATGGTACCCCTGAGAGAATTGAATCAGACAATGGGACTCAATTCAAAAATAGCCTTATAAGCACCTGGGCTAGAGAACATGGCATTGAGTGGGTGTATCATATTCCCTACCATGCACCAGCAGCTGGGAAAGTCAAACGGTGCAATGGCCTGCTTAAAACCACCTTAAAGGCACTTGGCGGGGGGACTTTCAAAAACTGGGACATCAATCTACCAAAGGCCACATGGTTAGTGAATACCCGAGGTTCCACTAACCGAGCAGGCCCTGCCCAGTCTGAGCCCTTGGGAATACCAGATGGAGATAAGGTCCCTGTGGTACACCTGAGAGGCATGTTAGGAAAAACTGTTTGGGTGAACTCTCCCTCCAGCAAAGACAATCCTGTTCGTGGGGTGGTTTTCGCTCAAGGACCAGGTTTCACTTGGTGGGTGATGCAAAAGAATGGACAGACCCAATGCATACCCCAAGGAGACCTTGTTCTAGGGTGAACTATCTATGATACTGTGCCTGTAACTGCATGTATGTATATGATATAAAAGATTTACTTTGCTGTAGCATGTTGGCATGGAAAAAATTCGGGGTGGATAATGTTGGGGGTTGAGTGTTTTCCTATTACTGTGTCAATTTAAAGAATTTTTCCTATGTCATGCCAACGGAGCTGCCGGTTACACCCTGGATCTTTGCTGGCTCTGGACAAAAGGGGTAGGTGGGATCGGCTTGGAGAGGGGCTCTCGTGCTTCCAGAGGGGACTCGTGTTTCTGGCGAGCTGGGAGGAGGATCCCCCGGTCTAGGAGCCACGCGGCCGAAGGCAGGAGAGCCAGACCCTCTGCCATCACCTGCCCTGCATCTGCCCCGCTGCAGCCTCCAGCCTCTGCGGACACAGCGAATCACCCGGACCCCAACGGTGAGCGAGGAGCTGCCCGCTCCAGCCGCTCCCCCTGAGACCGGCGCGGCCGCGGCCGCCCCTTCCCACCTCTGCTCCCGCCGAGAGAGAGCGTGCTCACAGCTAAAGAAAGGACTGGAACCGAGTAATCTGTTCTGTTTTGTTAGTAATTTTAACAATTGCTGTTGTTTCTGCTGGTACAGTTAGATATATTAGTAAAAGAGCTGTTATTCCTACCCCCTTATCTCTGCCTCAGAGTCCTTGATTCAAACGTTTATAATATTTGGGGGAAGTGGAATTCAGGTCTCTGTTTCAAAGGAAAATTTCTGCCTTTCTTGGCAGACACCTGTCCTTCAAACCAGGACAGAGAGGTAAAGAAAGTTTAGGTCTCTGGATGAGATGCCTAAATAGCTGTGGAGCCACAGCATCCAGTCCCAGCAGCATCTCAGTGCAAGTGTCCATGGCAACAGCCTCAGGGAATGGCTTTCAGTGATGGTTGCCACGGCACCTCCAGGCTTTGTCAGGTGCAGCAGAGGAGGGGCTGCCACGGTCCTGCTGCACCCCAGGCCTGAGAAGCATCTGCCAAGGGAGTGACAACTGCTGGAAGGCGTTGTGCTGGCACCCTGCTTGAGCAGCCTGCATCAGCTACAGAGCTGAAAGAGAGACAATAACTCAAACACAGCTGAGAAACCTCTGGGTCATCCTGCATCTAGTGGGTAATATGCACATGCAGATGAGCAATTTAAAACTCAATAGAATTTGTACTTTTACATGTCTCTGCGTAAGAAAGAAAACAGGCTTTTAATGTTTAGAATAAGGTTTCTTCCATAGTGACTGTGGTAAAAGATGCCAAGGAGCTGCTGGGATAATGAATCTCAGTGTAAAGTTCATTACTTTTCTCATCATCTTGCCATTAATTGCAAGGTACTGCACTGTCTTCTCATTGCTTGGTTAACAAAATTAACCTGGCATTTCATTATGAGGAAGGAGAGGAGAGGAGAGGAGAGGAGAGGAGAGGAGAGGAGAGGAGAGGAGAGGAGAGGAGAGGAGAGGAGAGGAGAGGAGAGGAGAGGAGAGGAGAGGAGAGGAGAGGAGAGGAGAGGAGAGGAGAGGAGAGGAGAGGAGAGGAGAGGAGAGGAGAGGAGAGGAGAGGAGAGGAGAGGGAGAAGGAGAGGGAGAGTTATGGTTGGAAGGGACAGACCTACAATAATCAAGTAATCCAACTGCCACTTCCAAAGACCTCTGCTAATCCAAAGAACTCTTTAGGCTTGACCAAAGATTAAAGCCTATTGCTAATGGCTCTTGTACCTTGACAGACTCAGGGCATCAACCACCTCTCCAGGATGCCTGTTCTTGTATGTGACCACCCACAATCCTTGTGATAAGGAAATGCTTCCTACTATCCAGTCTAAACCTTCCCTGCTTCAGCTCTGAGCCACTGCTACTCATCCTGCACCTGGATGTGAGGCAGAAGAGCTCAGCACCTCCCTGTGCCCTTCCCCTCCTTGTGAAGCTGTGGAGAGCAGTGAGGTCACAGCTCAGCCTCTGTTTCTCCAAAGTGGACAAGCCCAAAGTCTTCAGCTGCTCCTCAAGGGACGTTCCAGCTTTGTTTCCCTCCTCAGGATGCACTGAAGGACCTTCCCACCCTTCTCCCCCAGGGCTCAGGCTGAGGCTGCCCAAGGCTGAGCCCAGCAAGAGCATCCCCTCCATGGGCTGTGCTGTGCTCAGTGCTCTGGGATGGGGTTTGTCCTCAGGGCTGCCCAGGCTCTGCTGACCCACACTGAGCCCAGCACCAGTCAGCCCCAGCTCCCCCTGCAGCTGTGCAGCCACACATCTCCCACTTTACCCCTGGGCCCCATGTTACTCCATCCCAGGTGCAGAATTCAGCATTTAGACCTGTCAAATTTCACCCCATTTAAGAGTGCTCAGTGCTCCTATCTAGGCTCCTCTGCAAGGCCTCCTGTCCCTCCAAAGAATCCACAGCACCTCCTAGTCTGGATCATGAGCAAATTGCTACTGGTGCATTCACCTCCAGTATCCAGGCTGCTGTCAAATACAGAACAGACACTGTAGCCGAACAATTTTGTTTGTGTCTGGCAGTGTTATTCTTCACTTTCCTTCTTATTTTTCCAAAGAGGTTACTTTGAAGATTTCCCATGCTGGCCACTAACCCAAAATTAAAATAAATTTATGTTTCTAAACATTTATCCTATGTAAAGTGTAAACAGATATTTGCTTGGGAATGCTAAGTATCAGGAAACTCATGGAAAAGAAAGCCAAACATGTCCTGGGCTGCATCCAGAGCCCCGTGGGCAGCAGGGCAGGGAGGGGATTCTGCCCCTCTGCTCTGCTCTGTGAGACCCACCTGGAGCACTGCAGCCAGAGCTGGGGTCCCTGATGGAGCAAGTCCAGAGGAGGCCATGACAATGACTAAAGGGATGGAGCACCTCTGCTCTGAGGACACACTGAGGGAATTGGGATTGATCAGCCTGGAAAAAGAAAGCTCTTGGGAGATTTTACAGCTCCTTCTATTACCTGAAGGGACCCATAAGAAAGCTGGCGATGGATTTTTTACAAGGGTAGGGAGTGGTAGGACAAGGGGGAATGGGTTTAAATTGAAAGAGGATCAATTCAGGCTATAGAAGTAGAGAAGAATTTTTTTCTGTTCAAGGTGGTGGATGAGTCAGTGAAACAGGTGAAAGACTGTGATCAAAAAAACACCAAAAAATAACAAAAAATGCCAAAAGGATGGCAAAAATGAGGTAGGCTGGATAACGAAGGAAAAATTACCAACTTGTTCCTTTTCCAAAGTTTCAAGTTCTGCAATGTGGTGCTTGGGGAAAATCTTAGGCCTTCAAATTTGAACGTAAGCATTAACTTCTCTTTTAGCTTTGCAAGAGAAACTTTGGCCCTGAAAAGTTAAGCAAGTAATAAGGCAACTAAACAGTAAACCAGTTTAGATTAGTAAATATTTATACCGTTGTATTTTGACTACCTTTACTAGGACACTAGAGAAAAAGGGCTTTAAAAAATTTGTTTCTAAAAGGCTGCAATAACTTAACAGATTTTTATTTGTTTGATCGTCATAACTTCTATGACAGCAGACCTCCTCAAGGATTTTTTTAATGTCTGTTTCAAGATTTCATTAATTTCAAATGACTATTTGCTTCTCTCAGAAAAAGACGTTCTAAGCAGTTTTCTCCTCTTCCGTCCTAAAAAGGGCACCACAGGAGGAATTGCAAAAAAAATTTTTGTGAATCCATGGAAGCAGCTTGGTTAAGAAGTCACTCTTAATGATCCTTTCATTTGTTCCAAGTGCTTTTCCTCACTGTTGTGGCTCTGCAGGAGCAGCTCTGCCTGCCCAGGCTCTGCTGCTGCCACAGCTCAGCTTCAGTGCTGACATCCTGACTGGGAGGTCTTTGAACTGCCTCTCTGCCCTTGTGTTAATGTCCTGTGATGCTGTGGATCTGGGGGCACCTCAAGAAAGTGTTTCCTTTACCACTGTTAGAATGAAATGGACTGACTGCTTTTCCTTCTCACAGATGGCTGTGAGCACAATGAAATTTCCACACTTAGCTAAACCAGTATTTTTCACAGTATTTTTCCACCAGGAAGAGAAAGTACCTCCTGATGATTTGTTTGCTGCCACTCTGCAGAAACACAGTATTACACTTTGGGTAAAGTCACAGTCTCATGCTTAGACTGGCTCTTTGAAGGCACTGGCCCCTTTCATTTCAAGATGATCAAACCCAATCCTGAGTTTTACACTCTGGTCAATCCTGTGAGAAAAACTGATGCAAATTCTGAGAATTGCTACTGGACCTCTGAGCCTACAGCAACTGTCAGTTCTATCCTGGTATGTGTGTAATCCTGTAACAGCCTCCCTCTGAACCTTATTGTTTGATATTTGCCAAGATACAGCTTCTCTTGGAAACATCAGTTTTTTTTTTTGTTTTTTAACTATTAGACTTTGAGGAGACAGTAATTAACTACTGGCAATTAATACACTTTTGACTTCCAATTCAGATTTCTTCACTACAAAATAAAAGCTACAGCTGTAGGGGAAATGTCACCACAGCTGTGTCAGTTCAGACATCACAACTACTTGATGGTCACTGAGCACATGGGAAATTTTTCTACAAACCCCTGGGGGCTGCTGGAGGAGCTCTAAGCAGCAGCATTCTGCAGATGGATGAACAGCAATATTGTTTTTACCCCAGGAAGTACTTGTCCTCTGTGTCTGATGCTGCTGCCTGACTTTTCTAACAAAAGTCTATTTGTCATTTTCATTTCTGACTATTTATCAGCCTATTTCTGACTCTTTCTATCAATCACTCAAACTCTTCTAAGATTTCTCAAAACTACTGCACAAGTAGGCTGAGTTTAAAATATGAGGGTACTGCACATGTACACATACAGTCCTAGTGGTACACAGTAATAATTAGGTGTTTCATGTGTAAATCATTTATAGCAGGAACTAATAAAATCACTTTTATTAAACCAGTTTAACACAACCCTTACATTACAAAAATAACTTCATACTAATGTTAAATATTAAATACAAAACTACAACAGTTGTCCACTGCTCTTAAAATAAAATAATATTCTTTGTGTTTATATATGTTTCTATGTAAAGCAGCTGACTCAGATCTGTTTGAGACTGTGGGTCTGCCTTTACCAACTATATTTAGTTCTTCTTGACTTGAAGATATATGGAAGGAAAATGACATTTTAAGGAATTCAGCTTCATCTAGGCAGCTGGAAGCAGTGAGAGCTTCCATGCTGCTTAAGAAGGAAAGCAATGCAGGCCTCAATCCATTCTAAGCAGAGCAATTACTATTTTTAGAAAACAAAACCCAAACACCAACAACTGTTTGGACGAGCACAGTGGCACTATTTACTTGTCTTCCACATCTGCTATCATAGCCTCAACTGCATTCCAGTCCAGCTTGCTGAGGATGCTCCCTGTGCTTTCAGAAACACTGTCAGTGTTGATACTGCCGAGAGGAGAGAAACTCATGCTGTGCACTGCAGAGGCCTGTGGAGGGAAGAGAAGACAAACTGATCACTGTGGACAGCAGAAATGATCCCACTCTTTTAAAACATGTCCAAACCAAGTTGTGTCTGATTATTCTGCAACAAATGCAATCTATTTTCCTTTTTATGCCCTCCTACTGGTGTCTGTTGCCTGGGCAGGCAATGTACCTATAGAGCTGTTAAAAAGAACATTTAATTTCAAGGCTCACAAGAATGATTTTGCCTGTGAAAAAAAAAAAAAAAAAAAAGTGGTTCTGCTAAAGCCATTTATGCTTCTCTGTATCTATCTCATCCACATGTTTTGAATAGAGAATCACGTTTTAAATAAAGCAGAAAGTGTTCAGTGGCAAGTATCAATTAGTTTATAGAATAATAGGTACTCTACCTGGAACATGGAGTCATGAGTTTCTTGAAGTATCCTTTGGATATCATCAGGCACAGTCCAAGGACTCACCACATCTCGATCAGAGTCAAGATCAACACCTTCTGTCTGAACTGCAGTGGTAACTTGAGGAGGCTTTTGTGTTGATCTTCTGCTGACTCTGCACTCAGCAGCTGAGGAGATAAGGAGAAAAAAGGCTAACCACAGCACTGTAACACTTCTTGCACTTTTCATCTCAATCTCTTGAAACATCTCCAAGAATAGAAGCTCCAAGTTCTAAGAGCTGAAGCTGTGTGCAAATACATGTGAAAACAGCAAGCTCTGGTATCTAGTGTGGGGTCATGGTGAGAAAAGGCTGCTGGTTCCTTCCAGCCTCATGCTCTGAAGTGCCTTCCCAGGGCAGAACACAAAGTGGAACAAGATGCCTACAGCACTCAGGTTCTGTGCTACAGTTCCCCCAAAAAAGCACATTGTGTAATTACTAGGCAGAGGACTAAACTAAATAAATTCTGAACTTGTGCCTCTTTAGAAGACATGGAACTTTGATGAAACCCTTAGCAGTGATGTGATATACTGGAAAAACCAAAAGGTGCCAGGAAATCAGGGAAAGATCAAAATGAAGATAGAGTTTAAAAAGTGAATATATGGAATGGATAAAAAATACTTTTCCACATGAGTAGAGGCGATTCAGGAAAAGTGCCTTTCTGCTTATTATTGCTTCTCTCAATTTCCTGCACTGACAAGTCAAATACATTGTCCTTTGACTGTCCAAATTAGGCCAATAGTAAAATTCTGATCTAAGGCAGAATAGAATCAGGCCACAATGTCTCTTAAGTCTCAGACTGATTCACTCCTCATTCTTTGAGCAGAAATTCTGCTGCTGTTAACAAGTACTGTATCTGTTAAAGAATTTGATTGGAGCAATCTTTTGTGGATCCAGACCTACAAAGACAGGCATGGAAAAAAGTACCACTAAAATCCAAAGGGGGTTTTCTTGTTAAGCTTAGTCATATTTTTCCAGGCTAACATTATGACAAAATGATATCTTAAATGGATATTATACAGAGGGAAAATGAAGACAATTTCTATTCTGAAAAGCTTGGGAGTAAGCAGCATAGAAAGGTAAGGAGAGGCATAATTTTTGTGTCATGGTCTGCTAATTAACTTTCTCTCTGTGGGTTTGAATTGAAAATAAGACTCCATCCCTCATGATTTCATAACATGTATTTCAGGAATTCACTAAAATCTAGCATACTTGTTTCAGTAATCTTGAAACTATTATCTGGCTAAAGCTTCAGAAGGCAAACAGAAATGATTAAAATATTTCACAAGTTTCTAATTAAAAGGATTTTTACATGGGGAAAAATAATGAGTTTTATTTTTCTGAACAAATGCTGTATCTGCATCTCATCCTCTCCCCTGTATTATGCAACACTATGCCATTGTTCAGTATAACTTACAGTGTCTAGAATTAACAAGACAGTTTGAAGCATTTCTCAGTTGTCTTCTAGAGGTACTTTTCTGAAGGATCATACAGGTATTTCCTGGAAAGTAAACATTTCCTTTTTAAACGCAAATCAAATATACTCAAAGATGCTTAGAAATTTTCATCTACAAGTTTGCTGCCTGGATTACACAGTACTCAAATGCCTCAGGACAGGAAACATCCAGGATTTTAAACCTGATTTTTACAAAGATATCAAAGCTCCTCCCTCCCAAAAATTCAGCAGTCACTTGAAGATCTTTTTCAGTATGTGCCTTCATCAAAAAAGATCTGCTCTTACCTCTGGACTGTGTTAAACCAAGAGCTGGAGTGAAACGTTGTACTTTTTGACCAAAGCCAGGTTGTGCAGCAATTCTGCTCCTTTCTGCCAGAACAGGACTGTTCAGATGCCCTCTACAAGAAGACAAAAACCCAACACAATAAAGCTCAAATACTTCCTGCAGTGTACCATGTACCATTCCTCCACACAACTCCAACCTCACAGGGCATATTCAGAAGAGACATAAAAGCCAGAGAAATCACATTCAGCCCACTTAGCTGAGGATCAGCATCACACACTGCTTGTGGGGCCAGTAAGCCTCACCAAAATCAGAACTGCTGCAATCACAGTGAAGACACATCAAATTGGCTTTACAGAGAGCACTTTAGGCTCAACAAAACTTATTAGTTAGTAGTTCCTGCCACTCCTAAGTGGACTCCTGCTTGATGTTCCTTAGCATGTCTGATTCTAGTTGGGCTGATGCACTTAAACTTCCCATGGACACCACCAGCAGGCTCTGCTCAGCTACTACATTCAGTTTAATGCTGTATCCTGGAACTGTACCTAAAAAAGGTACTGTACTGAAAAAGAAAAGCAGAAATATTGAATTATAGGATTACCTGAAGTACAAAGTTCTCCCTATTATTCTGAAAAGCATAAACTATATATAAAAATAAAAACTACAATGCAATATACACCTGGATTATATATACAGACACGTAGCATTAATACCATTAAACTGAATAAATGTATCAATTTGTAATACTCAGATACTCTCACCTTCTCGAAAGGCAAAAAGCAAAGTGCTAAAGAAAAAACAAGTGAAATCCTAAGTAATGAAAAAGTTAGCAAGAAAGAGAACAAGTCTAGAGCTTGCATAGCAGAATTTTTATTTGCTTCTGGCTTGTTGTTAGATGCTCTTCAGTCTGTATTGCTGTTTATAGTCTAGTGGAACTCATGGAATCACTAAGGCTGCAGAGGACCTCTAAGATCATCAAGTACAACCTTTGATGGGATCACAAAGCCTATCAATTAGGCTCTGGCACCGAGTGCCATGTCCAGTCACACCTCCAGGGATGGTGACTCCACCACATCCCTGGGCAGCCTGTTCCAGTGTTTAACCACCCTTTCTGTAAAGGAGCTGATGTTGACTGGAATGGATTAGGACACTGATTATAGCTCAACTCCTGAGTTGGCTTATTCAGTGATCCAAAAGGCATTTTTAGGGCTTCCTCCAAGATTTAAAACCAGTACTGGTTTTCACAAGCCTGGAACAGGGACTTGAGAGTCCTCTGATTCAGACAAATTGTATCTTTGATTCTACCAGCATTAGACTTTTCTCTCAAGCTAATCCTGTCTAAACTTGCTATAGACTTTTGAGTGTGGTAAAGACACCAGTAGAACAGAGTAGGTTTAATGCTTAGAGTGTTACCCTGGACTAGATGCCACATTGCTCCTTCTGTAAGCTTGAGGTGACCTTGTGCTGGACAATGTCCTGTAATCACTTGCTGGTGATGGCACTGTTTCAGATAACATTTCATTCATCAGGGAAAGTGCCTGTGATATTCTGATTCTGTGATGCTCAGACAACAGGGCTCTGTGGAAAAATAGTATCACACATTACCTCATGCTGTCACTCATTTCACCACAGCTTGCTTTTGAGTCCTGTAAGGCTGCATGAAGAACATTTTTTTTCAAGATTTCACAGAAAATATACTAAGCCTTCTAAGAGGTCATTAGAAAAAGTTAGAACATTTCTTATGGAAGGGTTTGACAGAATGAATGAGTAAATGTTGGGGAAAGAAAACAAACGAGATTTGGAAAGTGACAAATATAGTCAAAGGATGAAAAATGTTCAGAGTTTTCCTAAATGGTAAAACAAACATGAATTATTTATGTTTTTGGTTGAAATTTCATTAAGCAATATCTGAAATTTCATAAGCAATATAGTTAAAACTATCTCTACCTCCATCTCAGAACTAGAAAACTAATAAACAAATAAGGATTTAATAGCAACTTACTTGTCTTTTTCTTCTTTCTTCTTCTGGAAGATTCTAATATCCTTTGAAGTAGGATGATGATGCTGTTTAAGAAAGGATAAAAATCATTAACTTATTGCGTACTGTGGTCTCCTTCCAGTCTCTCACTCTCAGAATGCACTTACTTGACTTGAAAGTTACTACCTAAGAAACTCTTCGGGAAAAAAATAATATGGAAGCAAATGGCCCTACCAGGAAATTCGAGTAAGATTGTCTCTGAAACTTTCCAGTCTCAAAAACTATACTGAAATCCTGCAATCACATCTTCCATACCTCATATGCTTAAAATATTAACATTCCTAAGGAGATGTCCTCATATTCAAGCTCAAGGTGTCAAATTGCCTCACTTGCAGTTTCCAAAAAATCAGTGATGCTCCTAATAACAAACTTAAAAAACATGGCAAGGTTGCACTTTGATTTATGTTTGCTAGAGTACAATTTGAAGTCTTTAATTCTTCTTAAAAAAAAATCCAAACCAATCCAAACCAAATCCAAGCCATCCACTGAAAGCTGTGACTCTTCCACTAATGATTTCAGGAGAAAAGCCCACAGCAAAAGCATCAAGTGTATATTTATGACATGACAACACAGGAAAGGGAGAGAAGCAGGACCCATTTTTCTTAAACCACTTCTCTCCACAGAAATGCAGAAGAGCACCCCACTTCAGTTCCGAAAGACTGTTTAAAACCAGGGGAAATACTTTATTTCACATAAATCTGTTACTCTTTCTGAAAGTGAATACAATTGAATTATTTAGTAACATTATGTAACTATGTTACATATTTGCTGCTTGGGAGTTACAACAGAGCTTCAGCCTGGAAGTATTTACAGTATATCCTGAATTCAACAAGCAGAAAGTATAGAGATGTATTTGGGGTTGTCAGGTCTCATCTCCTGTAACTCCAGAGCTTCCTGTGACTTAGCTGGGTCTTTTCAGATCCTGAAAGCATCCAGATGGCAAATGCAGTTTAGAAGAGTTAATACTGATTGGAAAATTTCTTCTGAACTGCTTTTGAGAGTTTGTTTGAAAATTTCTATTATTTCCAGCAGAGAAAAATTTCCAGATCAGGCCATAAATGTGTTTTCATTAATTACATTTAAAATGCAAAGAATTCTGGGAGTGGACTGTTCATTGAAATCAGCCTCGAACAAATAATTTCATAAGATACTTGACCTATATGGCATATTCTAGCATCTCTGCTGACCCCTTATGATTTTTGCATGCATCTCTGTGTGGGTGAATGACAGTGATGGCTATCCCCAGTATCCTGCCCTGTTAGTAAAGGATACTGGCATATGAACTCTGCTTTTTAAATTCTCTGGGGGTTTTTGGGAGGCGTGTAGGGACGATGAAACAAGATGTAAACACATCTTAACAACTGCTGTAGCTATCACTCCCTGAAAAATACATCTTTGGTCAGTAAGTGTTGCAGCTGTATCCTTTACAGTTGAGGACCACCTGCATTACTTTGTAATGGCCACCTGCAGCTAATGTTCACCTGCAGCCAATGGTCACCACTGCAGCCTATGAAGAACACTGGTGTGTTTACTTACCTGACACAACTATGGCCAGTTCCTGTAAAATAAAATCATTCATGTAGATATCCCGCATTACAATAAGAGAACAAAAACAATCACTCCCAGCCTTTACATTATCTAACCTGAATAATCAATACTCGTATAATAAGTAGCAGTTACTCTTTAAGACACCTGCTATTCTTACCGTATTCTTTCCCAGGTTGAACGGATGATGTTCTTTCTGTCTTTGTTCATCCAGTTTCTTCAAATACTCTCTCATTCTTTCCTTTTGCTTTCTTTTCATCCATGTTTGTATCTCTTTCCTCTCCTTTTCTGTTCTTTGAGAATGCCCAGAAGCAGAACCAAGAACCCTGAGGGCAGATGTAAACAGGAAATAATCTAGCACATCCTGTAAACTGCCACAAAAAATGGCCACTACCTGATACAACAAAAATATTGGAAACCTTTTAAAATTCTAATGCAGCTGGAAGCATAAGTAATCAACAGGAAGGGAAATTTTCTTTTGCAAAATTTTACTATGTAAAATCCTGGTAAACAAGTAATTTCTAAGACATTGCATAAAATTTTTCTTTTACTCCTCAGCTACATTCAGATAATAGAACTAGAGCTTAAGCTGGTGTGAACTGTATCACCAATGCAGCAGACTGGTGACCTGAACAGATGTATTTTTTCACATTGTCAGCAATTGATATCACAAACTGGAGTAAGAAACAGCTGTCACTTTGACCTCTCTCAGGAAAGAACACAGCTGATTTTGTAACTGACAGTCAGAAGGTGTAGAAATCTCCAGCAGGGAAGGGAGCATGACAAGCTGCAATCTGGGGCTGGAAGTTTCTGAAGCTGCTATGTCTCTGCCAGGAAATTTCTGTTCTGTCTTCAGAACTGCCTTAGAAGACCTGAAGGTCTGAACTGAATCTGCTGTATAAAAACAGTTCTGCTCCAGCGTATACCTAGCAGAAGAAGGAGCAACCAAAGGGGAAGGAAAGAATTTCAAAACCAGAACACCAGAAAACAATTAGCAAGTTTGACAATAATGACCAATAGATTTGTGGTGATTAAAAACTCTAATAGTAGTCCCATTAACATCAAACCACATTATTTGCTTCCACTGTTTACAGAGTGTAAACTATGAGAATAATCAGGGTTAAAACAATTTAAGAAACACACAACAAAAACCAGCCATGGTATTACCTAGAGATTTTCTTAGTCTTAGTTCTTGCAAAGCCCAGCTCCAACAGAGAGGTGCTGCTTTCTACCACACGATCATTCACAATGTCAGTAACATCACTTGCACCAGTAATTTGCAGGGGATCTTCTAAAGAGCTTGATGTTAGGTAGGGAAAAAAAGCTATTACTAAATTAATGTAAAACATCACTGTAAGAACAACAAGCTAAACCCCTTTCCTTCATACTAAAAACAACAATATCCAGGTTGTTTTACATAAAGCCTTTGGACTGATTATTCTTCCCCCACACTTCCACTGTGTTAGTACATCTGAGTCAGCTTTGAGGAAGACAGAAGGAGCAATACCTGACTAACATCAGAGGGACAATCCAGAACTGAAATGCTTGAGTTCTGCTGTGTTGTGTGAACATGGCTGGCCAGAGGAGGCTGAGCCTGGCAGCCAGGAGCACCCACAGGGTTTGTATTGCTACCCATCAGGAGATAAGGTTATGGGGTGCTACCAGTTTCAATGGTACCCAAATCTCAATGACCTTCTGAGCAAGAATCAGTGTCAGTGAGAGCACAGCTTCACCTAAATTCTCCCCATTTCTTTCCTCTCTTTTAATCAGTTGCTCCCAGTAAAAAAATATTTAAAAATCCCATAGTTTAGGACAACAAGCTCTCAGTGTCTGCTAAAGTTTATTGCTTCATACCCATATTCCACATTATGTAACCACTAATCTACTGTGGTCACAACAACCAGTTCCACTTAAAATACTACAAAACCAGAATAAACCATTCAGTTTACTGCTATGCTTCAAGTAAAGCAATAAAGATGGGTAATGGAGCATTATTACCAGAAAAAAAGGAAACCAGCTACTCATTTGTTCTAGATCCAGAAGTCTAACAGTAGCTAAAAGTAAAAATATATCAGACCATTTTATTTAATGCACAGGCTCTTTCCAGTTTTGAAATCTTCAGTCTGTTGCTTTACACTTTTCACACACTAAGAGTTTTAAAACATTCTGGTGATAGCTGGTGTTCGTAGAAAACTACCCACAGCAGTTGCATGTACTTTGCTGAAAAAGTGGTTTGCAAATAGGAGAAATAACAAATACACACAGACAAGAGCACCATCTACATTAACAGCCCCAATACTTGTAACTAGAAAAGAACTTTGAATGCTTCTGCAGCTTTTTGCATGAAGTAAATCTAAAAAGCACCACCAAAGTCAGAGTAAATGCCTGAAATTAGCTAACAAAAGTACTTTTGCTCAGTTTGAAAATAAATGCCTTGATTTTTATAAAGTGATGATTCCACTCTGAAAGTCAGGTTTCTGGTAAACTATCAATAAAACCAGTCTCAAAATACATACCCAGGACATAGATCTTTGCATAAGTGAGTACCTGAAACAGAAATAATCTTTCTTAGTAATATCTTTTCATTTATACACACTTTAATCATACATATGTTAAACAGCCTGTGGGATAAAATAGAAATGCTTCAACCCCAATGTGTTGACATTAAAAACAAATTAATATTGTACATAAGCTTAATGGCCTGGGAGACAACATGTCATTGAGTGCCAGGTAAGCAGAGAGGCTCCAGAGAGCATTAATTAACAGCTGCTGGCTTTTGTGGGTAGTTTTGCAAGGAAGATATGGTCACTGTCGACAGATTTCTGCCATGACCAACTAACTGGAAATTATCTGTTCCAATTAATTATACAGTGTTTCATGGAAATTAACTATTGACCACTTACTTGAGGAATCCAGGCACTCAGAAGAAGCTTGGAATTCAGAAGATGCAACTGAAGAGCAGTATGGTTCTCTTGGAAGGAAGAGCACTGCTTTCTCTCCTAAACTAATCTCTCCATCTCAAAAAATTATAGTTGTAACTTAGTATCACCTGCAGTTTCCTTAGCTTGCAAATAACAAGTCTATACTTAGAAAACTCTATTACTGTTTTCAAAATTTAACTGGGTGTGTGTACTATTTGAGATTCACTTGCTGTATACAGACACAGGAACCATGTTTTAATACCATTTAAGACAGATTGCTGTAAATGTGACTATCAAATGCACATTCACATGTACAAAGCACATATCACTTTTGGGGGCCTGACTGCAAGCAATGCAGGCAATATGCAGAGAAAACAATACAACTGCATTTTTAACCTCAGGCAACAGGTTGCCTGCAGAATGGTTTTTCCTCCTCCTTTTAATGCTACTGCAGTCTTCATAATTGCAAAAATCAATTTAATCTCAGTTTTCAAAATTATTAGACCTCATAAAACAATCTTTTAGGAACAGATAGTAGTTACTGTCAGAGAAATAAACCAATTGATTTTGCTGATCTAGGCTGGATTTAACAGAGGTGTCACCTCTCTAGACATAGGGAGACGACAGAGGATCAAGACAGCATTTGGAGGAAGCTCTGAATGTTTTGTGATACCACAATCATTTATATCCACTTAGGTAAATAAGTACAAATCAGCACAGTGATGGGTTTTAGAAACAGAACCAATGTTGACTATTTTCTTTTAATAACAGTGAATTTGAGTGAAAGTATGATTCACTGCTGAACAGTTTTCAAAACTTAGTGATACTGTTTTGTCACGTAACAAACCCATTATCAGAGCACATCAGTGAAGCCATTCTAAATAATGCAATCTAGAAAGACTCAGGCCTGACTTTAATGAGCTCATTGGCATTATATAACATTCTGTGTAACAGCCATAGAAGTATTACAGCATGAAGAAAAGGTTTACTTATTTTTAAAAGATGCAAAGGGGAAAAATATACAACAAAGATTATACCAGAACGTGACTTCAGGCCACTGGGGGAGTAAGAAGCCAAGGCTGCAGAGGCAGGAGAGTGTGCATCCACTGTAGTAGAACTGCGCATAGGATATTCCAAGTTTGAGATCTCCTTCTTGTAATCTCTAACATCTTCAAAAATCATGCCTGTCAAATGATGCTCTGAATCTGTGAAAAAAAAGATAATACATTGTACTTAGTGTAGCCCGATGGAGAATCCTCACAATGCAGAAACTATCACTCTTGTATTTTGGTCAGTGGCATTTTTAATTTATCTGTTACCTACAACAGCCTGGACCTGAATCAGCTGTGCCTCCCTACAGAAAGACACTCCCAGGGCTGTGTGTGTGAACCAGTCCTGCACACATAAAGAAAATGACTGGACCAGGAGTTGCTCCGTGTGAGCCTAAAGGACATCCTAAATATCGCCTTACGTATGAATACAGATATAGCCATGATTTGGTTCCACCACTTGGCTTTGTATTAACTCCATAAGTAGATTAGATTACGTTCTTGGCACACTACAGCAGCTATAAGTAGATACTGCATTGTTATTTGTTAAATAAACAATGGGTCATTCAATAATTCTTCTCTAGTAAACACTTAACCTGATGTAAGATTTTAATAAAACCAGTAGATATTGTAATTCAATATTCAGACTGGCTATCTTTCATCTTATTTCTATCTCTGGTATTTTTGCTTCATATTTCAATAACACCTTTAGGGATTGCATTAAACGTCAGTAGTAACTATATGTTATTTAAGATGCATATTCCATGGCAAACTTATTATCCTTCTGTTATTTGGACACATACCACCACCAGCAGCTTCAGAGACTGCAGGACGAGCACCAAGGTCTGAATCAGCAGCCATTTCAAAATCTTCTATCAGCTTCACTAACTGTAAGTGAAACCCAAAAACTAGGTAATGATACTTTCCTCAAGGTATTTCTGAGACTTACATCACAGATATTTATACACAGTCCACTTCAAATATATTTTTCTTGTCAGATTCTTACAAACATTTTAAATGCAGTTTTCTGACTGAAAACAAACAAAAAAGTTCAGGTATCAAAGTAGCTCACGTAGATTCATTTCTTGTAAGAATTTCAATCTTCTGGATACTTGCTTTGAGAAAATTACATATAATTTCTATTATTTGTTTGGACAGTTTTACACCTACCAATCACATTACTTTTAAAGTAGCTGAAGTCTTCCAATATATATTTTATCTAAAACCCACAGATATTAAAATACTTCCATCATATTCATAAGTCTGAAGTTTCAAATTGGAAAATCAAAACTAGAACTGACTAACTAACTAACAGAATGAGACATTTTACTGAGCATTAGTCTCAAAAAGAAAAAAATCTCACAACTAATATGTAGTACATGAGAAATTGTTATAAAATGCATGACCAACTACTATGAACTAAAAAAAAAGGAAAAAAAAAGGGGGTTTTCTTCAGGACTTGGCTAGATATTGAAAATCCAGGTAACTATGAAATGCTGAAACAAATACAGGATATATCAAGATTTTTATCCCTACAGGCTTTTAAATAATCTGATTTAAATAATAACCTTGATAAAGAATGTAAGTGATTAAATAATCTACCTGAGTGCAATAACAGTAATAATTAAGTCTTTAAATTTCTTTGAATCACAGAATACCCTGAATTAGAAGAAACCTAAAAGATCCATCAAAGCCCAATTTTATTTTACTTCAATATTAGGATTTATAAAGATGGCAAAAATGCAAGTATTTTATGAAGCAAATTGGATCAGGTTCCAGAAACAGTTACACAATATTTTGCAGAGGCACAACTGCAGAAGTCTTTGCCAAAAAGGTCTCCTGCTCAGCCTGAACAGAAATTAAATATGTTCTGCCCATTCACGAATAACATCACCATTCTGGCCAACATTTGGCTCATTGTCAGCAACCATGTCAGCAACAGATTCAGCACTAAACATCAAAGAACATTATGTATATATATATATATATATATATGTACAATTTGTATTATAATATATATATATACATAAAATGTAACTAATATAAAATAAACATATTATATATTTATAATATTATTCTCAATATCTCTCAACAGATACTAAGCAGATTTGAGAACACATTGTTCCAGAATGTAGGTTTTGTCTTTAGCTGAAAAAAGAAAAAGTTTAAAAATCAACCACTCACAATTCTGCTATTTCTGAAATCTTGCTCCATATTTTCTACTATGTTCTGTAGTGTCTGTAATTGCATATCCATTTCCTTCTGCTTTGTGGAAAAGTATTCTTTTTCAATTACTTTGGATGGAAGCCCTGATGAAGGAAGATTTCCTCCATCTTCATGTGGAATGTTCCAAGTTACAATATCTGTACCAAAATCTGACTTATCCTTCTTTTGCAATTTACTTGATTCTTTTTTCTGATGATCATCTTAAATTAAAAAAAAAAACAAACAAAGAATGCACCAATATCACTGAATAAGCCACAAGAACCTGAGTATTGCAAGTAATTAGGTACAAATGTGCTATACCTAATAATGTGTTTTAGAAATCAGGAATCACTACAAAAGAAGTCAACTGTACCAATGTTGATGTTTAAGACTAAAAAACCATGAGGTTAACTGGGGAAAGGATGCAGATTTTCTGTGGGAGTATTACAACAAAAGAGTATTACTTTACCTTGGATATAAAATTGAAATGGTTTACCTTGCTTCTGAAGTCCCCCAGGTGGAACGGCACTAATAACAGAAGCTGCTGTGTGATGAAGTTCAGCAGGAGATGGAATTTCAAGTTTCTCATCCTGCTGTGCAGCAGCCATGTCTTCTGCAGACTCAGGTATTATGGGCAAATTGCTAAGGATGTCTCTGTCTTCAATGTCGGTCACACTGATATATTGCTGATTATGCTAAACAACAAGATAATGAAGAATTATACAGTATGTGTTTTGAATGAGCTGTTTATAGTGCATAGTTCACCATTCCCTGTGCTTGCCTCTTTACATTTGTAGATAAAAGGCTTTTTGTTTTGGGAACAAAATAAATACAGTCTTCCCTGCCATATTATACAACTGACTCATGCAGATACAGACAACCCAAATTCATGAAGACAAACAGTACACTTAAAATGCATTTCAGCCATATGTACATTAGATCACTAACCAAATCAGGTGCATCTGACAGAAAGGATGGTGAAGGTTTCTCATTCAGTTCAGTGGGGAAACTCAGGTTTAAATACATGTTTGGCAGCAGTATCACAGAGGAACTAGATGATTCTATAAGGAAATAATAATAGTATTATATTCACAGTAAAAGCCACAAAAACTTCGGACTATAGGACACAGCTCTGCATTCCCTAGAAGATAAGAAAAGCTTTAACTAAGCTGCCATCTAGATTGCTATTAATATCCAAGTCCCTCCTACTTAGGTAAAAAAAAATCTGCATCTTTACTTAATCCAAATAAATTAGATTACTCAGATAGAAACCCCTAATAAAACTAACTGCAAATGAGTCATGCGATGTAGTAAAATTAACTTCAAATGAAAAAAACACTGTTGAATTTAATGGAAAAATACTTGGGTATTGAAATTTATGTAATGTATTTATGGAACTATGCTACTGCAGCTCAATTTCATGTTATTTGTTTCAACATTCCACTGATCAATTAATTTGGTCTATATTACACTAAATCTCAAAGATTAAATGGGCACTAAAATCAACCTAAAATCCACAAAATAAGAATTTAATTTAAAGAACTCAGTTAAATTAGCATGCTATCTACACCCTGCTGTCCCAGGTACAAAACCCCTGCTATAATACTAACACTTTCATAGACTTCCCACACCACAAATGAAGCAGAGAAAGACTGCAGCCACACCTGACACAGGAACAGACGTGACCAGCTCATTGTCTTGAACTTTGGAAACCTCATTTCCACCACTGATTCCCTGATCCTGATATGAACTGAGCACTTGATCAGAAAAAAAAGAAGACCAGAACGCATGAGTTTAAGGAAAGTAAAAATACCAGTGCATTATCTGAGTATACATTTCGGATATGCCACTTCAAAATCAAAGTACAGAAAGAGTAAGGAAACAATTTCAGTCAATTGTGAAACAATGTCTAAAATTAATTTAGATAAAGTCAAGTTAAAACAAGCTTTCAAAGAAAGTCACAGTACATCTGATTTACAGAAAGCATGAGGAAAAAAGCTTAATTGGTCAGTAATATTTTTAATTATAATGATTTTAACTACTGCTTTATAATTTATATTGCAATGTTTTCTGGTTTAGTTCTTTTTGAAGTAAGAAATGAGAGCACAAAAAATTGCTTCCCCTTTACTAGTTTGCTGCATTTTGAAAACTGAACAAAAATAACACGACTAATCAAGAAGCATCACCAGAAACAGTTGGTTTCTGTAGATCACCGGTGTAGCACTTACTTGGATTAGTATTTGTACTTGCATCTTGAGTTTCTGCTGGTTTTTTTCCTACAGAAGCCAAAAAATGTAGATCTGCTGAGATAGCACTTGCTTTCTCCATTGCATCTAAAATGTGATAATACAAAATAGGTGTCTATTGATGATATACAAATTAGACATCTTTGAAAGCAATGATACTGACTCACAACTATGGGCTCCAACATATTCTTATTTGTATTTCTGACAGGTGATTTTAACTTTTTTCTAAGCATACCTCATAAATGATTCCAAGAAAAGTTCATGCAACCAACTTTATGTGAATATACCACTGACACAATGTTACACTGAATTAAAACCAAGATTCAGTTTGGATATATGAATTTAAATTAAATATTCTAGTATGCTGAACAGTAACAGTCTTCTTCACATTCTAAAAGGAGGGGAAGAATATTTATGACCTGTATGTCTTAATTTCTTTATTGTTTTTTCTACAAGTTTGCATTTCTTTGAGGTCAAATTTCAAAGAATGAATTACATTTTGTCCTGTGACAGAACTGAATATTGTCATGAATTAACATACTATAAAGAAGGAAGTCTTTCCACAAGCACGGTCTTCATATTGCAAGCTACAAACGTTGCATGCATTGAGTTTCTTTTACAAGAGCCCTAAATTTTGTGTAATTAGAATATGCAGGCAAACAATGTTGGAATAATACCTTTTTAAAATAAAAATAATAGGCTTTAAATAGCTTACAGAATTATTTTGATTAGCACATGAAATCACTGTCAACCACAGATAATTAACTTGACTACTGTTATTATTCCATTAAGTCTATTGTTTATAAACATAAATACAAGACCATCATTCATTGTGAAGAAAAATTTTAATACTTCTAGAATTTTGGGGAAAACTATTCTGAATCATCAGATAATTCATACAAGATCTTAAATTTGCCTGCATCTTCCTCCACACCAATCCCCTAAAATAAGTATCTCTCAAAAATTCTGCACACCTGTTGCACTTTCTGAAAGATCTGGGGAAAGATCCCATAAGCCAGGAAGCTCTACTGCCCACAGACCACATTATCCTAGTTTTTAACATGTTGAGAATTGTAGAGTTTTACTGTGAATTCTCACACACTAATGCACCTTGATTTTTTTTTTAATTTGAGCACTCAAAGCACTAAAAAGATTTGTACTTACCCCTTGAGATGAAAAAACCATCTTGAACATATGATGTTGATTCTGGTTTGTGATCCTAATATAAGGAAAAAAAGAACCATCTTTAAAAACAGTTCCAGTGCAGATTAAAGGCTTTCTTGGTGATGTTAACTATCCAATATACCTCATATGAGTAATGACTTGGGGAAAAACGAGAAATAATTGTCACATACTTTTCTCAACCCCTTTTTAAATTCCTCTGATCCATCCCAGCTTAGTGGAATTTACTGACTATATAACATTCTCTTATGTACCTTGGGGTGATGTTCAGTAAAACAAATTTCTTCTTCCTCCTTAAGTCTATCCAATCCCTGCTGTACCCTGACTAACATCTCCAGGTAAGGGTCTCCAGATGCTGTGCTGGAGTGAAGTCTCAGAGGAAGTATGGTATGGACAAGAAATACAGCTCTGGGTAGTGATCCAGCACTAAACTGGTAATGTTCTAGCTTGAAATTTGGTACTTGCAAAGATAACACCAAAAAGATATCAAAAAGATCTAATCAAATCCCAGCTTGATGAAGACTTTCTTTTTTCAGTGTCTGGGGCTGGAACAGAACTGAGATGCCAATACCCCACATCCTTACTCTTATACTGTCATACATCCGGCCCCACATGAAAAGAGTAATGCCTGAGTCACTTGTCCTACCATTACTACTAGGAAATTTTATTTTTTTTAACATTTTTGTATGCATTTACTGCAAATGTACATATGACTTATATCCTATGAAAACAGACAAGTTCGTGTTCCAGGAAAAAAATAACAACCTTGGAATCCTTTATAAAAATCAAACTCCTGTTTACAGAAAATGCAAGTATACGAATTAAAAATACACACACTGTTTCTAGGCTGGAAGATAAGTATATTATTGTTTGGTTCATAGCTTTGTTTCTTTCTTTTCTGCTAATACCTGAACAGAAAAAGGCTAAGAAAAAAACCATAATTTTATACCCCAGTCTCTGATTCAGTAACCACTGCTGTGTCACTAATACTGATGATGGAGTCATCTGGACGGAAGCACACGCTTGGTTTCTTCTTATCCTCCTTCTCTTTCAGTTGCTTCTTACTACGCCTCTTTTTACTGTCAACATATTAATTACATATTATTATTATTATTAAACAGAGAGTAAGAAGTGCTCTGAAATAGTAACAATACCTATAATTGTTGTTTTCTAGGAAAGATTGCTATTAAGAAATAACACTGAAACACAGTTTGGAAAAGATAAACAGCTGCTGCATACAGATCAGTTCAAGTCACAATTTCTATCTGCTTGAAGTCTACAAGAAAATGTTGTAGAATACATAAAAATACCAGCAATCACACTAAAATCTATTAATTGTCTAATAAACTATTTATATTAAATATTACAAACCACATAACATTTCATGTCTATATCTTGTATATAATTAATAATTACTAGACAAAATGTCTATAAGGAATCTGTAAAACTCAAACTTCAATTACATAGTTTTCTATTAACTAGGTGACAAGATTACACAAAAGCAACTGTAGCTTGTTCTTTAATATGTGACAAGTAGATTATATGACAGCAACTGTAGCTTTAAGCACTTCCACAGATACATCAAAATGTATTCTAAAAGCTATCTGCAGTTACTTGTGTAGCCAGTTTTCACTTCAAGAGTGAAAACCTGGCCTTGAGCCTCTGCTCCAAAATGACAGCATTAAAAGCATTTTAAGAGGAAGAAACCAAGTATTCTATTCCAGAACATTGTATCAGCATTACATGAGAAATGAACAAAGATATATAAGCAACCTAAACAAATTGTTTTAACTGTTTGTGCAATCAATTAACATCACATAGATCAAATTTTCCAAGTTATAAATAACATATCTAGCAAGGAAAAAACCAACCCAGCTTCAGCAGGAATTCTGTTAATCACTGTCTGTATTAAAAACAGCCTACATATTTTATTATACTGAAAGCATATTATCCTTTCCTTCTTGAAGATGACAGTGACAATATGCAGCCTAGACAGCAGTCTACTAATATTCACTATGTAAGGAGCAAAGAATTTCACAAAGAGTATATAGCAAATAGTCAGGAGACAAAAAGACTTTAAAACACAGTGGATTGAAAAACATTTCCTCTTGAATCCTCTTTCTATCAATCTCCTAAGAGCAAGAACTACTCACACCCTAATGACACCCTTTTGCTGTGTCTTCACTAGCATTTGCTATTTAATCCTCTGCTGAGAGAATACACTGCCTCTGATGTCAAAGCTATAAAGTATAGGCTACCAATTAGTCTGTCAAAATGAAGTTCCACTTAAAAAACTTAGCTTGCCTTTTTTTCCTACTGTTCTGCACATCTCTAAGTTCAAATGGTTCAACTTCAGTTCTTAGTAGCTGCATAGGTTTGGTATGGTCTTGTGCAAAGGAAGTACTGGGCACAGAATGATGCCTATAGCGTTGTTCAAACGCAATGAGATCTTGAAGAGGGATGAGTTTTGGTACCTAAGAGAAAAAAGAAGACAAAAAACAGGGAGGGGAATCCAAGTCAGATTGGGTGAGAAGTCCAGTTTGGATTTCAGTTTCACAAACAAAACTCCTGCAGCATTTTGTAAAGAATATGGAAACAGACTATTAATAGCATGAGACCAGAACCTCTGCCAATATGTGCATGTCTAAACTATTTTCTGAAAATTAACTAAAAGGTATGAATTTTCTCCGCAGAGCATACGCATTTTCTCCACAGAACACATTTCACTAATATTTGCATTTCTTATGTACATAGCTCAGGGTGAAGTTAGGAATCACCCAATGCAGACAAGGAATGAAGAAGCACCTTTCAAGGAAAAGTATTTCCATTCTTCTCAATGGGGATATGCAAGCATGTAAGTCTATAAGAAATAACATTTTTCAAAACATCAGGTATTCAGCATCTGTAAGATTTTCTTAGCAAGCCTTTTACCATTCCATTTCTGCCCTGCAGAAAAAGGATTTTTTACCACATTTCTCTAAATAATTCTGCTATAATCTCCAGGGAAAAACCCTAATTTTTTTACCATACAAATATTATCCAGTATTTTAGATAGTAAATTCTTTATACTCATTACCAGTGGGCTGAACGTTGATGAATTATAGAATTAATCTAACGTAGTAAAAACAATTTCAGGCTTGCAGTCTGCCTCATATTGTCATGTCAGTAAGCAGGTACCCTTAGTTCTAGTACCTTCCTGGTACCTGCGCTGAACGATTCGAAATTCCATAGTCTGTAAACATGAACTTACTAGTGATGAGTAAGAAATTGTGAAACTGACACAACACTACAACTTAGAAAAATACATTTTTACAGAATCACTAGGTTGGAAGAGATCTTCAAGATCATAGAGTCCAACCCATGCCCTAACACCTCAGATAGACCATAGCACTGAGTGCCACATCCAGTCTTTTTAAACACATCCAGGCATGGTGACTCCACCATCTCCCTGGGCAGACAATTCCAGTACTTTATCACTCTTTCGGTAAAAAACTTTCTCTTAATATCTAAGCCATATTTCTCTTGGTGCAGCTTAAGACTGTGTCCTGTCATTCTGTCAGTGCTTGGAGAAAGAGACCAACCCCACCTGACCACAGCCACCTTTCAGGGAGTTGTGTAGAGTGATAAGGTCATCCCTGAGTCTCCTTTTCTCCAGGCTAAACACCCCCAGCTCCCTCAGTCATTGCTCACAGGGTTTGTGTTCCAAGCCCCTCACCAGCCTTGTTGCCTCCTCTGGACACGCTCAAGTGTCTCAAGGTCCTTCCTAAACTGAGGGGACAGAACTGGACACAGAACTCAAGGTGTGCCCTCACCAGTGCTGAGTACAGGGAAAAATGACCTCCCTGCTCCTGCTGGCCACACCATTCCTGATACAGGCCAGGATGCCATTGGCCACCAAGGCACTCTGCTGGCTCATGTTCAGTCAGCTGGACTACCACCCCCAGGTCCATTTCTGCCTGGGCACTGTCCAGACACACCATCCCCAGCCTGTAACATTGCAAGGGTTATTGTGGCCAAAATGCAGGACTTGGACTTGTTAAACTTCATCCTATTGGACTCTGCCCATCCATCCAACCAGCCCAGGTCTCTCTGCAGAGCCCTCCTACCTTCCAACAGATCAACACATGTTCCCAGCTTAGTGTCATCTGCAAATTTACTGATGAAAGACTCAACACCCTCATCCATGTCATCAATAAAAATCCTGAACAGGACTGGCCCCAGCACAAACCCCTGAGGGACAGCACTGGTGACTGATCCCAGCTGGATGCAGCACCGTTCACTCTCTAGGCCTGCCAGTTCCTAACCCAGCACACAGTGCTCCTGTCCAAGCCATGGGCTGCAGCTTTTCCAGGAGTGTGCTCAGGGAGACAATGTCAAGGGCCTTGCTGAAGTCCAGGTACAACATCTACAGCCTTTCCTGCATCCACTAGATGGGTCACTTGGTCTTAAAAGGAGATCAGGCTGATCAAACATGACCTGCCCCTTCTCAATCCACGATGGCTGGGTCAGACACCCTGGCCATCCTGTAAATGCTGCATGATGACCTGTTCCATTACCTTACCAGGTACAGAGGCCAGGCTAACTGGCCTGTAATTACCAAGATCCTCCTTCCTACCCTTTTTGTAAATGGAAAAAATCTGGTACCTTCTTTTGCTGAGGTAAATTAATCTGAAGTAGTGATATTCCTGCATCCTGTGGTGTTTCTCTGAAGTCAGCATCCTTTGTTGAAGGCTTAACAGGTATTAAAGTAGTAGGGACTGGCTGCCTTACAGCTGGTGGAGCTCTAGATACTGGGTCAAGTTGCAAGTGCAACAGTGGAATACTAGCCAGGTTCTGAATGGCTGGTCCTTTGAACACATTCACATTTGCAGGGAACTGAGGCTGAAGTAAATCTTCTTGCTGTCCTTCATACAGATCTGGATTCAGATGTTTTGGAGGTCCCTTGTGCACTGTTTCTGCCCATCTCTCCTTTTCCTCATGCATCTGTCTTGGATTCTCAGCGTTATATCTACTCCTGTGGAAATCTTCTGTCTTACTCTTTTTTGGTACGTATGATGACTGATGGTTCCATAAGGAATCTGATAAGCTCCAAGCTACTCGTGGTACTGGGGGTGGTTTGGCAAATGCTGATGACATTTCTGTTGGATGTAAAAATGATGTTTTGACATGATAACTTGATTCAAGCTTAAGCAAGGGAAATCCATTAGAGCAATTAATTTTTTTTTCAACAGGGATAAGCCTAATTTTTTTCTGGATGCCTGAGGGAGGAGCTAGGAGATGAAGTGGTTTAGTAGGTACTGAAGAACGCAGATCTTGGGATGGTGACATTAATCCTGTTTCCTTGCTGCTGCTGCTTTCAAATAATGTCAAAGAGGCACTCATATCCAGACGATTCTAAATGAGAAAAGCAAACAAACCAGCATTTACATATCAACCACACACAAAAATAGTTCTGTCTACATCAATCACTACAAACACATTTCCTAACTGAACAGGACAAATATCAGATATACTGGACAGTTTTCATAAACCATATTTTGTTATACTTACTTTTATTTGACCATTGCTGCTTTCATCTTCGACCCCCTTCCTTGGCTGAAAAACTGAGCTCTCTTCACCAGTTTTTCCTTTTTCTTCTTGAGTGAGCACTTGTGTTTTTGGAGAAGCACTGCTTTCAGCTGTGTGTGCAGCCTGGCTCCTGGCTAGATGAACCAATTGATGCTGCTGTAATATTTGCTGCACATTTGGCACATTGGTAAAGGATGACTGCACTATTTGCATTAAACTCATGAAGTTGATCTGCTGGAGCTGAATACACACATGAACAAAGTTAGCAATGCTAAAAATTTTAAAAGAAATCTTGACAAAAATGTCAGGCTATCTTACAGCTGCTCACTACTGTGAGTAATAAAACAGGTGATAAAACAAACAACATCCCAATAATGGGATGACTCAATAATGATTCATTTGTATAATTGTTTACTATTCTGGACTTTCTTGTAAGATACATAAATACCTCCCACAGACAGTTTATGCTAAAACAAGACAAATATCTTCACTTTTTGATTTCAATAAATGTAAGGTCACTTAAAATTGGCTCAACATACTACCACCACTTAAATCCTAGTGCAGTTGAAAAGTTATTACAGCATCAGAATTCTTCCAAATGTAAACTAATAAACAACTCACTGACTCATGTGAGCTAAAATACACTCAAATATCTATTATTATATAATTAATTTTCTTTAATTAAAAGCAAGAGTTAAGCTGAAAATAAGTTTCACAGCTGTTAACATGGAACTGGAAATCTGTTTCAAGAACAACCACACACAAAAGGCCTTTAAAACAGTAATTATATCCATTTTTTTAACAATACAGTTGGTACCAAGAAAACTACTTAAAATAATTAGATGCTCTCACCTGAACTAATTTAAACATTTCATCTTGCAGCATCTGCCTGACAGTTTCTGATGTGTCTGGTTTCTCTTCTCTAGGGACCTCTTCCTTGACTTCTAGCTTCTTCGCACAAACAGAAGTATGGGAGGCAAGACTTGAAATAGTCGACACAGTAGTCTGAGAAGGCTGAGAATCACTTACAGAAATGTCTGCACTGCTTAAGAAAGAAAAGAACAAACTATGAAAATATTCAGAGTTCAAAACACCTACACAAGGTTGTCTTAAATCAATCCAGAAAAATTTTAAATATACATGAGTATTTTAAAAACATAATTAATATGTACGAACAACTTAATAATTAACAGTGCACAATCTTGACAAGAGAAGATGTAGAACATATTTCTTAACACTTCTTAAAATACTGAATGAAAAACAGTAGTAAAGATGTAAGTTCTATCAGATTTTGTAGCCACAAGTGTATCTAAAATATTATTTTCACTAGAGAAATATACTACTAATTTTCACTACAGGCAGAAAACAATGATTTGACAAAAAAAGACAGAAAAAAGGCCTGGTTAGTCATGAAGTCAAACATTTTCTGATGGAAAATAAAGAGGGACATTTTTAGTTGAAAAAAGGAAGAACTGTGATTCATTTTGATTAAATGTTCCTTTAGATATTTTGGCTTAAAAAGTAACAAGATTTCAGATTAAAGAAAATAATTTAAAATCAGAGTAACATGTACAACACATTACATTTTCCCACATAACAAGACCTTCTAGTAGGTAAAGAATATTAAGTACATTAGTCCTTACATGAAGAAGAGAGGGATAGGATTTACATTACGCTATTAAGAAAACTGAAGGACTTACACCAACAGAAATTGACCCAAAAGACATTTCTGTGTTTAAGAAAAATGCTGACATTGCTACGGATACACGCAACCCTTAGAGGACTTTCCACAGTTGTTCAGGATGGCCTCCAAGCTTGTGAACAAACAGAATCATGAAGTAATGGCTAATGAGTTTTAGATATTTAATAGGTGTGAAGGAGCATATGAAATCTTTTGGAAGGCAATGAGAACATGAAAGCACAACCTGAAATGCCAAAAGTCCAAGTAAAACTTCTTTTGAAAACAGTTGGCATGAGGAGCTTAGAAAGAAAAGAGATTAGAGACACATGAAAATGGAACTCAAAAGTATGTGTAGTTCATATTTTCCTCCAAGATGAAAAAAGCCTCATAGACCACTGTTCTAGTACTGAAAGCTTGAGACTAACTCCTGAATCCTTTTCTCAATTCCAATATTTTCTTTATTTTGTATATATTATGTAAATCTATCAGTTGCCATAGGATAGATGCATTTTAGTAATTTTAATTAAAATGTACATATAAGTTTAAAATATTATTGTTCAGGTATTCCATATAATCAAGTATCTTCTAGAGTAATATTATATAATGTCCAGAACAAGAAAACAAAACTCTCATGTCTCTTGAAATCTATTAGCTCTGAATTACTTTGGAGTAGTGTGATATTCCAGACAACACACGAGATTACAAGATCCACAATGATTATAGTACAAAAAAGTTCCAGAAAAAGCTACTTAGTTTGCAGGTACAATACACTCTACCTGTAAATACTTTGCACATCACACTACTTCAAACCAAAAATATTATATTATTATATAAAACCATATAAGTTTATCTTACCTAGGAACTTCTGCATCTTGTTTTAAAGAGAATGAGTGGGAAAGAGTGCTATACTATAAAGAGAGAAAAAATTTGTATTGCAAATACTACAATAATTTGTTATGCTTCCGTTTCCATTTTATATTTTATATGTGTATAGATATATATATACCTCCTGAAAAAGTATTAGAATTAGTATGAGATAAAATACCTGAAAGCCACCTGATCAAAGCTATACTGATCTGCATTGCTTCAATTACTGCATTACACTGCAATCCGAGCTGGCAAATATTGACATTCATGTTTTGTCTCCCTTAGCAATCAGAAACTGACTCAAACAAAAGCACTGAAAAAGTTCCTGCTATTCAAGACAGAAAGCAGGCAAAAAAGAGGTTGATTCTGGTACACAAAGGAAGAGAAAATCCAATTTCAGTAATACCCTTATTATCACTATAATCTGCATTTCTAGAAGAGAAAAAACAATGCCATAATAAATTTTGGAGGAGCATCTTACACTGCATCTTTTTAAAATAAGTATTTTAAAAAGTAGAGGATTTCAAGTATTTCTAAAAACAGTTTCAATGTCTTTCATAAACATTATGTATACATAGGGACATTTATTTATATGCCATCACATGATATTTTCCATTTTTCCAGTAATAGTCTATCTTTCTCGTAGATAAAATACACCTTCCCATGAAACATGCTTATTTTATTAGATCGCTACTAAAATAATGATTCATCAACCCAGATCTTCATATATGCGAAATGCTTGTACATGAAATAGGAGATCATTGAAACTGTTTGAAACTATGGCTTTGTTGCTATAAGCAACAGCAGGAACCCCCCAGACATCACTGGATGTCTCATTAACAAAACTACTTTAGACTTTTAAGCAAAGTTAAAAAGAAATTTTAAAAAACCAACAAGTCCCTTACATATTCTGTTCAGCCTTTTCTTCCTTTGTTTTTTCCATGATTTGATCTTCTTGAGCACTATCTACAGCTGAAATGGCAACCTGCTGAATATAAAAAAATGAAAAAGATGTATCTGAACTTGCAAATTTTTCTATCCCTCCTACTTCAATAAAACACAGTAAGTTTTTTAGCCTATGGCAAATGTATTTTTATTATTCATCCAATTTTAAAAATCTGACTAAAAATCATCTAAATTACATATTTATCAGAAGACAGCTAGAGATCAGCAATAAAGAGATATACCAATTCACCTATGCATCTTTCTTTTTTTTTTAAAACAATCTCATTATTATGAGATTTTAGTTCCAAATTAATATTCATTCACACCCCCATAGGTAAAGATGAAAATATAGAAACAAACACATTATACACAAACTATCTAGAAACTAAGAAATTGAAACAAATGTAGGATTTCACACATACCATAGATTCACTACAGTAAATTGTATTGAAAAAATTGAAGACCACAATACCTAATAGTCCTGCCCTTAGCCACTTCCTAAGAAAAGATATCTATGACCAAAAATGATGCATGAAAAAAGAAGGCTCATTCATAAATGCAGACTGAGTTTTCAGACAGAAGCAAAATAAACATCTTGATATATTTAATTTTTTTTAAAAAATCAATTGAATTTTATGTATATATAATTACATCTACTATACATACATACATGAAAGCATACACACATTTTTAAAAGTGCCCAGAGCAGATCTCAATTTACTACCTTTTAATTGTTACTTTTATTATTAGCAAGAAAGATTCACTAACCCTGAACAATTTAGCCCTCAAGTTCACAGATATATTGATGAATTCAGGATACTTTGAAAACAGTGTTCAAAACAATTCAATGCTTCCATGTAAGATCCTGTCATGTCAGGAGAAATGCTGGAGCTACGTAAGGCAGCCAGATCTGCTCCTGGTGTTAAAACCAGTGCAACTATGGAAAGTTGATGGGTGGAAACAGGAGGCAATTCTCTCCTGAGAGGTAACAAGGCAACCTCTTGCTGACCTGACACACTCTCTAGAGAGGTGCTGCTTCTCTGGGGCTCCTGTCAGGGATGTCTCTGAGAGACAGCCAAGCCACTATTACTCGCTGCTGTTGTTTCACAGGGGTGTCAGTGACACATCCATGAGCAGGCTGAGAACGGAGCGGCAGTGGGGGCTCTGGAGCGCACAATCAATCCTCCCAGACAAAAGGAAGTGGTTTGAAAGGGTTTGAAACTGGTGAATAAAAAAATGGTTACAGGACTGGTGCCACAGCCAGGGTTATGGCTTCTTAAGCCACAGCACTTGCTTTGAGAACCTAGTCTGCTGAAGGCTGATCTCTCAGAGAAAGGGAAGAACACCTTCAGTCAATCTTGGCAAGAGGGAAGAGAGCTTTAAACTAAAGTTGCCAGGGGAGAGGCGATTTTTTGCCAGGGCCACAAAGAGATGACTGGAGAGGAACTGCATTTCAACAGAGCACCTGAAGAGATGCACAAAAGAATTACAACTACTCCTTCATTTCCAATGCAGGCATGGGGAATAAGAGTTGGAGACGTACATCTGCCAGGTATAATCTTACTGGCATTGCAGACATGGTGTCATGGTTGTGATGATTGGAGTGTTGGAATGGATGGATGCAGACTCTTTAGGAAGGCCAGGAAGGGGAGGCAAGGAGTGGGTGTCATCCTCTATTGTCAGTGACTGGCTGGAGTGCATGGAGCTCTGCCTGGGGATGGATGAGGAGCTGACCAAGAGTTTATAAGGCTCAGATTTACAGGAAGGGCAGGGACAGCTGACATTACAGTGGGGGTCTGATAAAAGGCTACTCAACTAGGAATATGAAGCAGATGAGGTCCTCTATACACAGATAAGAATAGCCTCATGTTTGAAAGCCCTGGTCCTCAAAGGGAACATCAACCATCCCAGTATTTGCTGAAGGGGCAATTCAGCAGGGCACAGGCGATCCTGGAGGTTCTGGAAAGCATTCATGATAACTTCCTTCCACATGTGATAGAAGAGCCAGTGAGGAGAGGCACTATGGTAGACTTCATTCTGACCAACATGGAGTAGCTGACGGGGAATGTTTACAATGCTCAAGGGGCAGCCTTAGATACAGGAACCATGAAATGATGGAGTTTGAGTTCCTCAAGGCAGTGAGGAGGGCATTCAGAAAGCTCACTGACCTTCACTTCAGGAGAGCAGACGCTGGCCTCTTCAGGGATTTGCTTGATAGAGTCCCATGGGATAGCATCCTGGAAGGAAGAGGGGCACGTGAAAGCTGGTTAACATTCAAGAATCACCTCCTACAACCTCAGGAGGGATGCATCCCAACAAAGAGGAAGTTACTCAAAAATGACATGAGGCTTGCATGGATGAAAAAGGAGTTCCTGGACAAAGTCAAACACAAAAATAAAGCCTAGAGAGGGTTGAAACAAAGACAGGGTAAGGAATACTGAGAACATGTCCAAGGCAAACATATCCTGGGCTGCATCCAAAGCAGCATGGCTAGCATTTTGAGGGAGGCAATTCTCCCCTCTATTCCGTCCTCAGAAGACTCACTGGAGGATTGTGTTCAGCTCTGTGTCCCCCAATATAAGGATACGGACCTGCTAAATTAAGTCCAGAACAAAGGATGTTCAGGGGCCAGTTAACCTTTCCCATGAGGAAAGGCTGACAGAGTTGGAGTTGTTCAGAAGAAAAGGAAGGTCTAGGCAGACCTCAGAGCAGTCTTTCAGTACCTAAAGGAGCCTAAAGGAAAGCTGGAGATGGACCTTTTACAAGAGCACATCACACTAGATGGGGGGAATTACTTCAGACTGAAAAACTGTGGGTTTAGATTAAGATCTAGGAAATAATTCTTTACTGTGAGGAGACAAGACACTGGAACAGGTTCCCAGAGAAGCTGTGGATATCCCATCTAGCAAAGTGCTCAAGACCAGGCTGGGTAGGGGCCTGGATAATCTGGTCTAGTGGAAGGTGTCCCTGCCCACAGCAGGGGGTCCCTTCTAAACCCAAATGTTTCTATGATCTCTGATGATTCTCTGGTAACTTGCCTGTTCTCTTTGATGTTCTACAGGTCTGATCTCGACAGAGCTATTGGAGCTCTTTGAAGTTTCATATGGCTCCTCAAAGAACTCTACAAAATAAACACAATTATTCTAAATTAGAAATTCTAATTAGATTATAGTACTGTTACATGACTTCTGACAGCAGATCACATGAATCCTCTTTTTCACTAGTGAAAGTGAAGTGTTCAGAGTTGTTTCACCAAATTCAAAATTTGTGTTCTTACTAGTGTTGAGATGCATGCACCCGAAGAGAGAGGTAAAAAAATCCCCAGCTTAACAGGTATGAATATGATAATTTATGCACACTCAGCTCTTAAAATTTGCAAATTGTTTTGCACAGTTGTGTGAATATTTCTGGAATGAAAGCATATGAGAGAATAGAACATGTTAACATACATCTATCTCTATAGAAAAAAAGTGACATAGTGAAAAAGTAATCTGAAAGTCTTGATGAAACAAGACATTTTATATAATTTAGTTGTAATACAAACTGGACAAAATAACTTCAATAGAACAATGAAGACATTCACATTTTTTGATTAAACAGAGGGACATAAAATCGTATTCATGCAAAACTCCTACTGCTTTATATGTCAGACCATAGTAAAAGGATATACCATTAAAACAAACCTCGTTCTGATATTACATCCAACTCCTGCTGCACAAATGGTCCCACTTTATTCAGGTCTTCAGTTATATGAGGCACAGAATTATTATCATGATTAATTCCCTTCTTATACAAATATTTTGACTTTGCAGACATTCTGGTAATAAGGATTAGAAAATATAATTAACAACATAGTATTTGGCTCACTTCAAGTATGCTGCTGCTTTCAGATTGCAGGCTAGCACCTAACTGTAAAATAAACACTGTTGTGATATAACCAGTATTCATTTAGGCTTTCTCTCTGACTATGACTTAAACTAAGCTTAATTTTTATTTTTTTTTTGCCTAGCTGTGATATTTTAGTGTCATTGATGGTATACTCACTCTTTCAGATAGCCTGTTTCTAGACAAATTGTATTATGCCTTCAAAATCATCTGGTTCAGGCTACATTTGTCTCCCTCACAGGAAAACTGACAGATAAAACATGCAATCATGTCTCAAAATACCAGAGATTATTTTCAGGATACTAGAGATCTATATAATTCATTATTCATTCTCTTTATACATTCTAATACTAGAGATCTATCTGTTTCTTTATTGCAACATAAGATGAAACAGTTAAGGATTCTTTATCTTCAGGACAGTGCAAGATATTAATAAATAAAGTATTTACTGCTTTTTCCATCTATTTTTCTGACATGCAAACACACAAACACAGCTAGATTACAGATCCAGGGGAAAATAAACATTGTAAACCACTTATCTCAAATCAAAGAAAATTACACTGAAGAGAAGTTATCTAAATTCTCTGGGGAAACCATGACACCCGTTATATTGGAAATCTAGGCTCTGTTTCCACATCACTAAGTTTATAAACAACCATGTACAATTCACTTAATATGCAAAAGCTACATTATTTTCCACCTAATGTACATGTGTTGATGGAGAATATTTAATTTGCTTAATGCAGTTGTAACCAATATGCCCAAGTTTAACTTTTCATACAAAATTTAACATGCATTTAACACATAATAACAGCAGACCTCTTCATGCTGCTCAGTAGAGGAATTATGACCAACTAGAGCTCTTAGGTTGAAAAAAAAGTTACCCCAACTCCCTTTCACCAAGATTATCATAGATTTGTATAATCTGGACATCAACAGGAGAACTGGCCACTGCGGAAGAGCCTTCATCCATACTGCTTTCTTCCTCTGTTCTAGACTGGGCTTCTGATACAGATGCAATTCCTTTCAGATATTGATCATCTGGATGCTATTATAATAAAAATGATAATCAAAATTCAAGAATTAAAAAAAAAAAAACCAGGTACTTTTAAAAAAACCACAATGCTTTCACATAGAATGATTATGCTTAATTAATATCCTTTTCTTTATTATAGAGCCAAGAAATCCTGGATTTACAGCTGCCTGTGAAACATGAGTTTCTCCCCTTTTTGCATTAAGTGAAGCAATGGTCCTCTGAATTTCCCAAAAAAATTATAAGAAAGATTTCTCAGTATCAACTGAGTGTGAATTGTCAAAGACACTATATCACAATATAATCAAGACAAAAATATACAGTAAGATTTGGCCTTATCCAGACAATATAGAACTCTCAAATTACCACTGAAAACAGTACGCAAGGCAGAAAGACACTTGTAATGTAGTGGTTAGATGCATGGATAGAACTTGTAAGTTGTAAATAAAATACTAGTCAAAAACCCCGAAAATACAAATCAAAAGTATGAAAAAAAAAAATCTCTTTTGAAATTGGAGAAAATTCTCAAAAAAAGTCCCACAACCCTCTTCCCTCAAAGCCTTTCATATATTCTCTGACTGTATGTACTGATAATTAAAGAAGATAAGCAATCCAGTTGTTCCTGAATTATAAACTAAAGCAATATGTACCAGATTCCTCTGGCAAATCTCTTCCTTCATATCCACACATATACTCCACATCTCTAACAGTGCTAGTCATTTTTCACTCGTCTCTAACCAGTTAAAATACTCCGGTCAGATTATAATGTCCTCAAAGACAAATGAACTTAAATTCTTGCAAGAGGAACTATTTTTTTATTCTTTGTCTTGCTTTGCCATGTTCTATCTCCAGTAGTACATTTTTTCAGAGATGATGTCTAAAACTAGACATATTGGACAAATTTAAAAGGAATTCATGCAAAAAAATGTGTTATCTGGATAAATTACCTATATTTTGAACTTCCAAAGAGAACTTTCATCTCCAACTCAAGTATTTCTACTGACAGAATTTCAGTATTTCTGTTATTTTTCTTATTTCTTAGCAACTCTTAAAAGAAAGGCTATTAATCAATATTCCATGTTCTACTGAGAACAGAACTATGAGGTAAAACATGTATGTGATTTTTCCTTACTGGCATAACTCACTCACACATTTCACTGATACTTGTCCCTTTTCTTACCTTACGTTTTATGCTCTGTGTTTGAGATCCGTCTCCATATAACTGTTCTAACAACCAAAAAGATGTAAGGATAGCTGCTGATGATGTTTTCACATGTAGCATTGGGAGAGTCTCTTCTATGGAATCTCGTTTATTGGAACCACAGAGCAGTCTTTTATCAGACCATCGGATCATCCACTCCAGCAATTTTGAAATATTGCTCAGTTTGCCCATTAATTCTATAGGCAGTTCTTCTGCTGGTACAATACCAACTACATCAAGAGTTTTGTAAATGTATTTAGAAATTGCCTCAGTTTGCAGGGTAGAGGAAGTATGGCTAGGAAAGGCCTGGCTTGTTAGTGCAACAGTCAGATTGTCAGTCTGAGCTCTGTATATTGACTTGTATTTTAAACCAAATAAGCCTCCTTTAAGTCCTTTTGCTAGATTATGCACAGAAGGTTCTGTGGTCCGTTCAACAGATTGTACAATTGTTGGTTTTTTCAAAGTATTTTTGTTTTCTTTACAGGCAGACACTTTTTCAGGATCACAAGATGCCAGGGTGACAGTATAGCAAGACCCTGCTCTAAAAACACTTTGACTTCTAGTTTTGTTCTGTCGACGTTTTAGTGTTGTGTGAACATCAAAAAAGAGTGAGTTCAATTCACGTTCTTGAAGCAGCCCAGAAAAGCTAGTGAGAAATGGAATTCCAAGGTCACTGTACTTTATCAGATCTTTCTCAAGAACATAACTCAGAAAGAGTTCTAAAAATCTAACATATTCATCATCATCACGTTCAAATTCCCACGCACCAACTACAGGCAAATTACATTGATTAAGCATGACTCTCCTACACACTCTGTCTTTATGTTTTGTTTTATAGTTAAGAGCTTTTATCTTGTGTGTGGTATTTTTGCTACCTATTTCCCTTTGTTGTTGGAGTTCATTTTCCCTGTAAGACAATAAATATAAGAACCATTAATACCCAAAAGCATTTTAAGAAGAATTACATACATTAATTCCTTATCTACCACCGAAGTTAAAAATAGCCAACAAACCTAAATTTACATTACTACAATGTATAGGTGGCAAATTAATCAAATTCAAAATCCATAGACAGAAACTAGGCATTAACATACACAAATGTAGACATAGGTGATAGTAATTTAAACTTCAATAATATATTAGTCACATACTAACTGATATAACATTGTCTGTTATACTGTTATTAGATTTGGGAAATTTGTAATTTTCCACTTGATAAATCATCCATAGCGATAATTAACCTGTTCGATGAAGAGATTACTTGATCAGCAGGACAGAACTCTTTTTTTTTTTCCTCCCTAATTTAAACCAAAGGCTTTCTGTTGCAGTTCTTTCATACCTTGGGAATGAAGGCGTTTGAGCTCTTGATTCTTCAGTATGCAAAGCATCAGAAAGTGTGTCTGCTGTATCTGCATCACTATATATCTGAGGATTCCCAAAATCAGTAAGTGTGCTTGTGCTTAGACTAGTGCCTAGTGAGAATCTGTCACAACAGTGCTCATCATTTGATGCTCCCTCTTCTACTGGCTCCCATATATTAATTTCTATAGGGCCTATGTTCTTTACTACACGTCTCAAGGCCTTCTTCCTCACTTCTTCAGCAGCCTGTATAACAACAGACATAATTTCTTCACTTTCAGGACCTACTGAAAGAAAGAAAAACAAGTCTTCAAACTTAATTTTCAGTTTTAAGTTAGTCTGTCAAATTGAGATGTGAATTAGATTTCAATTAAAATCATAAATTAGAGCCATTTCTAAATTCAACAAGGAACTGTGATAAACTGAAGAAATAACAACATTTTGAGAGCCATGATACTCTGCGACTGGCATAGACTTATCAGAAAGAAAACACAGAATTTGTCACAAAACTCAAAGTTGTACAGCTGAAAACTACAGTAATTGTTTTGCAGGGGGTATGAAAGAAAGTACTGTCACAAGCTGATAAGGAGAATAAAAAACAAAGCTTGTTTAAAACTTCCTAAAGAATGATGAACATTACCTTTAACTGTACTGTGTCTGAGTCGCTGCTGAAGTCCATGATACTTATCTCTTAGTGAAACTCTTATATCTTCAGGATTAGGAAATGCCTTTACAAAAATCTCTGCCACCTATATACATACAAGAAAAGAACATTTTCCAGTAGCTATCATTTATTATCAAGTAGGTGTCTTTTCACACAGAATCTACACCACGAGAAAATCTAACTAGTAGGTTTTCCAAGGAGGAGAAATACTTGTGATAATCTCTATTGCTTTTATTCTAGTTTTAAGGTCTTTTACCTTTTCTACTGGTGGCAATTCTCCAAGCAGACTCAAAATTACATCTTGAACTAATTCTTCAGCATTCATGAATCTGCAGAAAGGAAGCATTCGACAAGCCCACTCCACTGCATTCAGACAATGCTCAACTGTGTAGGCATCATATCCGTTCTTATTCAGATCCTAAAAAACCACCAGAAACATTAATTAGTATGAATATATTTCAGCAAAATTATTCATACATTGCTGATAGTAGTGCTTTCTTCCTGGCCCACAAAAAATAAAAATCTCTAACTTATCTGTCAAGCAGAGTAGTTTATGAGGCCAGGAAACAGATCAACGTTGCAGTGGATCATAATGTACATCAAAAAAAGAGGAAAAAAAGAACTTTTTTTAAACCAGCTTAGGAAATAATTCCATTAGCACTCTGCTGAAGAGTTTGTTTACAGTCACAAGTAAAACCTTAGGATTTGTCTAAACTGTGAAGTAATTCTACTTTGACTTCAGGTGATCATAAATTCTTTCTTGTGAGCAAGATGATTAAGCCTTGTAAGAGGCTTTTAAGGTAGATTGGTTTATTTTGAACAGTATTTTCTATCTCATTTGTCACTGTCACACAAAGTACAGAAAAATCAGAGTATTCTACCATTTGAAACAGAACCATGTCATTTATTTGAAACTTGTGTTTTCTGGTGAAGAAAAATCCTGGACACGTTACAGAATACATAATAAATATGCTAGTAGTTTCTTTATTTTTCTTCCTGGGCCCCTGACATCAATTGATAAGGGTATAAGTAAAGAAAACATGATTAAATTTTAACTTTTTAAATTACTCCTTCTGACAACCATGTACATTTAACACACCATAAATGCCATTTTTGGTGTACTAAGTATATATTGTTCAGGAAATACTCAAAATATCTTGACCTAATGGGGAAAAAAAACCAAATCAGAAAGTAAATTCTTGGGTCAACAAGTGTAGAAGCTATTGTTTTCCTGGCAGCTCTTCTGACTCAAATACAAAGGAAAAGCCTAACAGAAATACTGTCAGGAAGATGGAGATCACATGCACAGCATCAAATACATAATTCGCGTTGCAAACACTGTGCAAGTTCTCACAGAACTATACAGCAGATCTTTAGTATTCTTCTCATAGCCTCAAGCAATTAAGATGCATCTCTATTATAGTAGTAACACAATTACCTTGATATTGCTCATATTTTCCCTTGCAGTTTGGTACCGCCTACAGCTGTCAGATAATTTTTCACGAACATGAAGCATCCAACATAATGCACAGAACTCTCTGAACCAACCTACAATACAAACATGTAATATGGTGATATTCTACTTAAATAAATTAAATAGAGGAGCTTGAGATTTTTCAGTATTGCTCTAGAACTATTACTCCTTAGTCCCACTTAGTGCTCATGTTCTTCGACATCTGTCAGGTCTGCAACATGTAATCCCCAATCCAGAACAGTATATTTTAGAATAACAGATCTGATAACTAACATAAAAGCTGGAAATTAAATGTGTTCCTGATACATTGCAATACACTATTTCAAGCTAATAAGAGCTTATTTTTCACCTGTGGATTTTCACTGGTGTTCTTTTTTCCAGCTCTAAATTATTTTATGTTACTGCATACAGACCTAAAATTTTACAGGTAATGTCATCAAACTGATGGGCTCCAGAAGATGTAGATCCATGGAGAACGGTGCGGAAATTGCAGTAACGAAGCAAAGTCTCTGGGAAGGGACTCAGCAAAGGAAGAGAACCCTTCACTCGAATCTATAAAAACAGGTAAATAAACAATCAAAATGGAAATGAAAAACAGCTAACATTTTACATGTATCACTACTAAATGCACAACCTCTCAGTTATTAGAATACTGCCAAGATCAGTAAAATTCCCTGAAGCTCACTTTCCATTTTCTTCAAATCATTATTCTGAAAATTTATTGAAATGAATACATTTAATATGAGCTATGGCACAAAAAATGTTTTTGTTTGAATGGTACTCATGATTAGTATGAAACACAAGAGTAACACGAAGTATAGGAAGAATTAAGATCACAACCAAGAAAGACTGGTTCAACACACTCCAGCCTGCTGTCACCAAGGCTGACTAGCTTTGCCTTCAATTTCAGTCAGTACACCTGACCAGCTCCCCATGCTAACACAAGCCATATGACCATGCAAAAGAAATTACTTTTCAGTCAGACCAGTTCCTGATCTCAATCACTGCATTAATGCTGGTGCAGGGGCATCGCAGTAAAGGAGAGCCATACACACTCCCTTCTCAACTCAACCTTCCTTAAGTGTCATAATTATGTGACATAAGAAAAGATTGATTTTACACAAAAACTTTCCATCAATTTATTCTGAACTTGCTTCTGTGCAAACAAATTGTGTAAAAGTAAAATGAGATCTTAGAAGCTCTGTGCACTAAATGATCCCTGTACCTGAAGTGAACATTACCTTCTCTGTTACATATTCAACTCTAAGTGATTTGGATCATATTTCCAGATAAAAGCTATAACTCCCAATGAAAGTTCTTCTTTTGGTGGAAAATAATTTGTTTGTTACCAGGTAGGTATAGAAAAACACCCAAAAGTAAACACTTTACGAAGTAGATACCATATATCTTTAACTTCTGGTTTCCTAAAAAAATGAACATAACATGTAAAACTAGAAGATGACATGTACAAAACATGACATCAAAGCCAAGGTGAGATTGAAGGCTTCTGCAACCGCAAACTCATCAGTAATATTTACAATGCAAACAAGTTAAAAATATAAAGTTAAGTATTTACTTTCTGCATAACTTTTCTAGCCCACTTCAGCTGTGTAATATACCACTGTGCTGCAGAGCAAGAACAATAAGCAGCCCGGAAGAGCAAGATAATTCGCTGAAGAACTCCTGACACTTTCTGGCGGGCTTCTTTCTCCATTTTTAGAAGAATGTCATCGCTGTCTTCCTGAAAATGCAAAGACAAAGCCCAAAATTAGAAAGAACATATAACTAAATGTTGTTACTAATCCCTTCTTCTTTACAGCATAGATAATTTATGGAAAAAACACAGAGGCACACATACTTTCTCATCACTGCTGTGATATTACAGGAAACAAGCAGACATGGAAGAAAACAGAAATATGAGCTCAAAGGTGCCAGAATAAGGCTCATAAAGATTCATAAACGCGTTCAAACAAACACAAAAGAAACACACTTACTTCACTGACAGAAGCTGGTTGAGGACAGTACAATGGTGGTGCTGGAAGACAGAGCCCAACTGGAACCAAACCATAAAACTTTCTGCAAAGATCTTTGGCAGTACCCATCAAAAGCTGAAACATCTCTGAGAGAATATCAATATCTGCCATAGCAGCTGCTTTCAGTAGTTCCTGCATTGAACTGTAAATAACAACTGCATCTTCCTCTTCAATGGGATCTATAAAATATTAAGCCCAGAAATGGATAAATTAATTGAATCAATACATGGATCTTTATTCTGACACCACAAGGTTACGTTATCTGAATCTGCATTCATACATTACAATGATAGTTCTCATCTATTTGCTTTAGGATTAGATCTCCTACATTTAAAAACTAGTATTGAATTATTAATTTTAAGTTTTGCCCCATTACCATAAAGCCTACTTCCTTTCTAGGTAGAGAACTGAACTTTTTAGCCAGGCATTTACTTGGCACAATCATTCTTACCAAGAAGCAAAACCAGGTAATTATTAATAATGACTAAAGCAACTCTTTTATCAGCAAGTACATCCACCTGCTGACAAGAATTTGAAATGTTTTGAGACAAAAAGAGAATAAAATACAGAGATTGTACCAGTAAACTATCTGTATAATATAAATAAGGACACGTTGACCCAGCTAACAGTGTGAATTTCAGCAGTTAAGTATTAAGTTAGGAGTTCGCAGTATCTGCAGGGACCAGTGAAGACCTGGCCAACGGCCAGAGAGACAACTGAGAGACCTGCTTGTGTGTCTTCATGTCTGTAAGACAAGACACAGGGAGACCAAGGGAGCCATGACCATGTGCCAGAAGTACAGTGTGTACATAGGTATGTGTGTGTCTCTGAAGGTCAGGCAACTGGACAGGCTGAGGACCCAGACCAGCTCACTGATGTATCCTATATACTGACAGGACTGTACACTCCAGGCCAGCTGCTGTGGGGATGCACGGACAGCGTGTGTGTGAGGGGAAAAAGGGTGCTTGTGAATGGGTCTGTACCAGAAAGCAGAGAGGGGCTAGGGCTTTGGGGGCTCACGAACACAGACATGAGCAACCTGTGACACTCAGCAACTGGGTCTGCTGGCTATCTACTCAGCTAATGGTCTTGCCACTGGCCCAGCTACTGGAGTGATACACACTGTACAAACAGGTATCTGTATGCAGGACCTTCACCCTGGCCAACAGGAGAGGGTGCTGCCTGTGTAAGTGATAAGCAGGTCTGTAGGTGTCCATGTGTGACCAGTATATAGGTGTGGTGTGTGCTTGTGTACTACTGGGAATACATTCTCAGCCTTGCTAGTTGCTGGACCTGGGGATCCACTTCATCAGAAAGGAAAAGGCAAAACTAAACACATTCTTGTAGCTAATTTGAAATGTGGCGATACTTCCCATACTGTTAACACATTATTTTTTTGTTTAGTAATTGTAATGAAGATTGAGTTTTCTTCCAAATAAGTTAATAATAAATACAGTCAAATAAAGGTTTGGACAATACAAATGAGAAAACAAGATTGGTAATATATTCCATTTCTGGAATGATCAAAGCCAGAACACACACACTTGTGAATTTGAAGTGTTTGAATATATCATAACACACTGGAGAAGACAAAGCAATTACTTTTCTCAGACAGTGTATAACACTGAATATGTAGCCAAATAACATGAAAAATAACCAGAATTATTTTTCATTTGAAGTACCTGTGAACTTCTTGTATTTAATATGTCCTGATGTTTCAGAAGTTGCTGGCTGTCCTAACAAAGACTGTAACTTTTCCTGAAAAGTCTGCATTGGTAATAAGCTCAATGGCAGGTAACACTCTGGTTTTTTCATTCTGAAAGTATATCAAGAAACTGCTCATGAGTAACAAAGTCATATCCATACATAATCCAATGAAGGCCCGTTAAACAAACATCTATGCCAAAATAATTCATCATGACACCTACTAGGAATCTGAGAATGTAAATTTCTGAGGCAATATATATAGCTTGTCACAATAAACTTCATGGAAATAACTATATTACAGAATTTAGTATACTAATTACAATTGCAAATTTACCTTGAGAGCTCATCAGCGTTCTGACAATACAGTTGGTAGGCCAGACCAATTGAAATAGAGAGTTTCCAGTCCCCAAGTGTGTGTGCTAACCACACAGCCTCTGGAATGAGTCCACCAATAAAGAACAAATCAAGAGCATATTCAGCTGTCCACACAGATGAAAGGTTCTGGTCCCTGACAGCTCTGGCAACCAAACAGTGTTGCAGTGGAATGACACGAGGAGGTAAGTCTGTGACATGAAAAGCATATTTTAAAGTTTGTATAAATCTTCATGCTATCAATGAATTAACTTGTTCACATTGCTTGTGGATTAGTTTCAGTGTACAATTGCTTTTATTATTAATTTACTTTTGTTAGAGGTACACCATGGAAAAGCATCTGCAGCAGCAAAAGCATATGCAATGGCAGGTCATACAAGAGTATATTCAGAACAGGCTATTTTCCTGCTTAATAATGTGCATATGAAAGCATGTGCAAAACTTATGGCTTTGACTTTTTACTTTAAAGACTTAATCACACTGATGGATCATTTGCAAATATTCTTCATATCTGTAAGATATACCAGAGGGTACACCTGAGATAAATGGAAATTCCTAGAGTTTTCCTAGTATACCCACATTGTACACTCTGTGCTTATTGTAGAAGACAGAATGTTAAAATGTATTTTTGAGAAAGAACAGTACATAATATTCTGCGATTCTTTGACTTTAGGATAGTATATAGAAACAAACTTCAGATGAATTTAGTATCTCCTTTGTTGACATTTAGATTTGTTTATCAAAGCTTTGCTTCCTGGTTCTCCTGGAGAGGTGCTGATCAACATGAATTCTAAAGAGTTACTTGCCTCTCTCAGTTTCTGTTTTGCTCAGACAAAGGCATTACTTAGGAGATATTCACACTAATCCGGCTTGTATAATGTAACTTTACCCCCAACTGTCCCACCATGTACATTGATCTTTGTCTAATCAAGTATTAAAATCAACGTTTTATTTGTAGGTTTTATCTTAAAAGCTGTCCAAATAAAGCATTCAAAAGACCATGAAGAAGGAAGTAGATACCAGTGCATACTGTAGTACAGAAACATTAAAAATACTCAATGTATTCAAATACACTCCAGAAAACCTAATCAATCAAAATAAGTTAATATTGTAAAAAATATGTGGCATTGTAATATCAACTTACTGGTAGAGTACCTAAAATATTTCCAAACAAATCTTTATTCCCACAAATATTTGAAAAATAATAAAATTTAAAAAATAAAAATTTATTATCAAAGGAAATCTTTAGATAGAATCTCTCTGAAATTATGCACTGTAATAAACCATAATTCTCAGAAAAATGCTGAGAAGCAGGACTTAAACCAACTACTACTATTTGGGTCCAACACCAATCAACATGGCATTCCCACTTGCTTTGACAATATGGTATTTGGGTTTGGATTGCAAGACCAGATTGTCAGATAACCAAAGAATATTTTCCTCTGGCTTTTCAGCTGAGGTCACACCAGGCCACAGATTCAATTCAGTACTTCTTCAGCACTGCTGTTATCTCACTTTTGAGAGGATCAAAGTCAGAACCAGATCTCAAGGCAAAATTGTCAAAGGATGATAAAAAGGCTGAGGTACTTAATGCCTTCCCTTCCTCAGTCTTCAACAGTAAGACCAGTTTTCTGAATAATAAACTCTGAGCTGGAATGGCTTCCTCAGGAAGCCAGGAATGAGGAACAGAATGAAGACCCCACTCCAAGGGAAAATGATCAGCAACCTGATACACCACCTAGACACACATAATTCTATTGGGCTGGATGGGATTCACCAAAGGGTATGGAGGGAGCTAGAGGAAGTACTCACTGAGCCAGCTTCCATCATTACCCATGATCTTGGCTCACTAGGGAGGTTCCAGCTGACCAGAGGTTGGCATCTACAGGAAGAGCTGGAAGAAGGGTCTGGAGAACTACAGACCTGTCAGCCTGAATGTGGTCCAGGGGAAAGTCACAGATCATCTTGAGAGCCATCATGAGACACGTACAGGACAACCAGGATCAAGTCCAGCCAGCAGGAATGCAAAAAAGCATGTCCTGCTTGACCAATCTCCTTCTATGACAGGATGCAGGAACCCTCTGCAGGGGGTTCTAGATTGACAGGCTGAGGACAATTGTATGGTATTTAACAAGGCCAAGTGTCAGGTCACAACAACCCCCAGCTACACTACAGGCTGGGGGAAAAGAGCCTTGAAAGCTGTCCAGTGGGAAAGGACCTGGGCATGCTGCTTGACAGTGGCTGAACATGAGCCAGTGTGTGCCCAGGTGGCCAAGGACGCCAAGGGCATCCTGCCTTGTATCAGGAATAGTGTGGCTAGCAGGACTTGGGTAGTGATTGTCCCTCTGTACTCAGCAATGGTGAGGTCAGCTTGAATGCTGGAGTCAATTTTGGGCCGCTCAGTACAAGAAAGACATTGAGATGATGGAGCATGTTCAGAGAAGGCTGGGGAAGGGTCTGGAGCACACATCCTGTGAGGAGCAACCAAGGGACCTGGGGATGTTTAGCCAGGAGAAAAGGAGGCTCAGAGGAAACTTTACCACTCTCTAACTCATTGAAGGCAGGCAGGCTGTAGCCTGGTTGGGATCCATCTTTTCTCCCAGGTGCCAAGTGATAGAAGAGGAAACAGCTTCAAGTTATGCCAGGGCAGGTTTAGACTGGATATGAGGAAAAATGCTTCTCTACAAGGGTTGTCAAGCACTGGACCAGGCTGCCCAGGAAGGTGGATTGAGTCTACATCCCTGTAAGTACTTAAAAAATGTGTAGCTGTGATGTTTAGGGACATGGTTTAGTGGTGGGCTTGGCAATGTTAATGGTTGGACACAATGATCTTACAGGTATTTTCCAACTTAAATTATCCTATCTGTTGGAACAAAAACTGCATCAGTTTTTTTGTGATGACCTTATGTTTTTTTTCTGTCTCCTACTCCACTGAAAAGCCAACTTGATCATCAAGTTAAAGCATAACAGACATCATTGATACACGTGAAAAATATTGCAAGATTTAAGCAACTAGAACTGCTTGTACAAGAAATACCTTGTTTGATGTGAAGTGGGTGCAGGATGTCAACATTGTGGGGGGGAAAGATATAGAGCAGCTGCTTTGTGAAATAAGCAGCCATGAATCGTGCCATGGATCGAATCACAGCCATGGCAGTGTCAGTATGAATGCTGGTCACCATCCACAGTTCATGCTGAAAATACTTGGTATCTAAAAAAAAGAAAATCTAATTCAACATTACGACAAAAATTATTTTAAATTTGAATGCTAAAAATATTTAATCACAGGTTATAAAACATCTTTTAAAACAAGCAAATTTACACAATTCCTTGACAAGCTTTCAGAATTTACAGAGTTTAATCTTTTAAACTAATTACACATTATATCAATATTAGAAGATTCATATACAAGGCTTTCAATGACTGGAGATAGTCTCTAGTATCTAAATTCAGACCTGTATTGAGTCAAGAAATTGTTTAAACTTGGAAATTCAGATTTCACTTAGATTTAAACTTTTGTAACAAAAAACCAATTTATAAGCATCTGCAAAAACTGTCAAATTAGGAATGGTGACCAAACTGAAATCTGTTATTTTTTCATGCTGTATCACAAAAAAGTTAAATCAATATAAAATCAAATCACATCATTTCCCCCTTATTTTTGTTTTTCAAAGTCTTTCTTTGAGAAGATTTGAGTCTAAAAGTATTTAGTAGGTGACTATGTAGACAATCAGAGTTGTCTAAACACATATTCCAACAAGTGCAGCTCAAATAATCAGAAAAAGTCACTAAAAACAGTTTAAAGCAAAAAGTGTCAAAAGCTGTCAGGTGTGCATGTGAGGGCACAGAAATCAGACACTTCAATCAGTCAACATACCTTACCACACTTTTAGGCAATGTAAACCTACCAGAAAATTCTTCCATCTGACTTGTGGAGAGCTGTGATCGCCTCAGAATCTCTCTTACCAGATGATCACAGAGTCCCTGAGCCTCACACATGTTATACTGATACAGGTGACAAAACAGAATTGCAAGATAGTATCTACGCTGAAGAAAATACGCTCTTTTTCCCCCTGCATTAAAACATTAAAGAAAGGTAGAAGTCCAAGTGGATGATAAACAAGAAACACAAAAACAGATGCAGCAAATCAAAGTACTAGTTCTTTCCTCTCCAGAATCACATCTACATAAAAAATGCACTTAGAAGAGCAGAAATCAGGAGCAGCTACTTTAGGATAAGATTCTTTTATACAGCCTCTAAGTCCCTAGTAAGTTAATGCTCATCCACAACATTTTTATTTCTAGAGATATGGCAGTTTTCAAAACAATACTATGCATAGCTGTTAAGGTACAGACAAAGGAGAGCTGAAGGAAGCCTAGTCTTCAAAAAAATAATGCCTGAACCACAGTGGAATTGCTTAGACATGCACCAAGCCTCTAATACACTGAATTTTCTCATGATGCCTGGAAAGAGGTTCTGGTATATCTGTTTCAAATCAACTCTTAAAAAACTACTAAGAAAACACAAGTTTTTTACTTTCTAAACACTAATTATTTTAATTTCACAGCTACTAAAGGAATTGATTTTTGTTCATCTGTTCTTCTTTGTCTCTTTCTTGCTTACAAACTTATCTAGAGTTTTTCTGTATCACGTACTTCATAATCACAAGAAAGCCCTGTTATTAATATAGAAATGCACAGAATTTTCTTAGGGAGCAACCAGACTTAAGTTTTGACTGGTATCTGTTCATTCCATCTTAATTTCAAATATGGACCCTTTAGGCGTCTCACCCTGTCTTTTTGAATGGCAAACAGAGTCACAAATGTAAAATTATTACAAAACATACCTCCTCCACCCTCAAAGATTTTATCCCTTACCTCTTGTCTTGAGTTCACAAAGAGATTGTCTCCAAATTTCTAGAGATTCTCTGTATGATCCTAAAAGGAACTGCTCCTCGCCTATAAAAGTCACATATTTACAAATTAAAAGCTCTACATAGTCATTTTTACACTTACAAATACATATGCTCTTATTTCAGCATCAAAGAATTACAGAAACCAGATCAAAATATGTGAGCCCCCAGCAAACTTCTATTCTTACAATTACGTCTAAGTTTTGAGCATCTGAGAGAAGATGATTTTGAACACTCCTTGCCAGGACAAGTAATGAATCAGCCCTCCTCCAGGAGAAGCTAATGTATTGTACAGAATGCAGTAGGAAGAGGAGTTAGAATTGTCATTTAAGGGACAGAAATCACATGGCAAGGAAACAGAATCATAAAGGGAGACATAAATGGGAAGCTGGGCTTAGCAGTGTAGAACTAAAAAAGGAAGGTAGGACATTAAAATATAAGAAATTAGGTGACAGCTGTATACTGTTTGGAAAAAAAATATGCTAGATTACCAAGTACCTTAGGTTACACTAATTTAGATGCTTAGTTGAATATTACATTTGTGAATACAACATGCTCATGCCCACAATGACCACACGGAGTGAACAAGCTTTCTACACAGAAATCCAGTAAGAGACACATTGTGATGCCCATTCACCTCAGAAGAAACAACACAGGAGATCAGAATTAAAATCTCCCATTCAGATCCTTTAGGACATGGATCAAAGCAAACTGAAGTCAATTCAGTCTGTTTATTTAGCTCAACAAGCTCTAAATATTATATTACAATCTACACACATACCAATATGTATTACTAAGTATTTAAGACAGAATTATGATTAGAATTTTAAGAGAAGTCCCAATGCTCACTTCTTAAAAATCTTGCAGTCAGTTATTGATTGTTAAATTGGACCTAATTTGCCTAGTTTTCAATTAACTTTTTACTAACCAGATACAGAATTAATCTTCAGATGTTGTTCTAATGTCACTCCTGAAGACTGGATGGTTGCTTGTATATGACTTAAAAGCAATGAGACAACAGAAGCCTCTTCTGCATTCTTGTTCACTTTTCTTTTCAGCTGCAGCTGATACCAAATCACTTTTTTATACAATAGTCGCCATAGTACAGTCAACCTGTAATTCAAGAAATACAATATCATGAAATTAAACAATAATTACTGAAGTTGCTTACATCAATTTCTTATGTTCTTTTATTTTGCATTATGTGCCTGAAAATTAAGTTGTATCAACTCCTTTCTTGACTTCAATGAAGGGAAAAATTGAAACACTTTTTGCCTCATTTTTGACTAACAAACATTAATTCTTCAAAATTTTCTTAAGCACAGCAATCTATTTTAAGAACCTAAACATCCCCAAAATTAATCCCCTTGCTAGCTAACAACAGAGAAACAAAGTACTCTCAGAAAAACCTCAGAATAGGTATTAATATCTTTATAAACAAGGCTGATTATTGCAGAGTATGGTTTTAGGGCTGGCAAGTCCCTGTTGCCTAGCACAGCCCTATTACACGTACCAGCTCTGATACATAGTAAATTTAACAATACAAGCAAATATACATTGTTAGAAACTTGAAAAAGCTTGCACAAAACTGGAACACATCAGTATCTTGAAGTACTACTGGGTTCATAATTAACACATAGAGCCAGTCATATGCACAGTGCTCAGCACCTGGAGCACAATTATCTTCTCTGAGACAACTGAAACTTGCATATCAGATTTGCAGTGAACACAGTAATATATTTAAGGATCACTGAAGAAATACCTTTTACTGTTGTAGGAATTAATTCATAAGCTATAATGCTACTTAGGTTCTAAATCTCTGGAAAGAAGCCTGCCCATGTGCATATCACACTTTGATTCACTGGAGTTTTGCAGTATAGAAAAACTCCAGTGATAAAAGTATACTTTCCCAAAAGTTGAACAGCACACTTCAGTTAAGTTTTTACATACAGAAGAAATAGCTCTGACAGTTTAATGAGCTTCCAAAATGGGTTTTTCTTACTGCTCTGAGACACCACATCCATAACGAATAAAAACTTTGCTGACTAAATTGACACCATTGATATACTGCATATGAGCAGACTCGTGCTTCATAGAGTTTGCAACTAGGAAAGAGGGAAATGCACAAGGGACAGTTAAAGCATCTAAAGTTTCACTGTCTGGATTGATGCTGCACTACCTGGCCTGGTGTCAGCTGTCAACCCACCAGTTATCTCCAAACTGATCTGCAGTGATAGTTTAGTCACCATAACCAAACTATATTCAACTATAGCTCTGAGCCTTAATCTGTATGCTTTAATTGTTTATCATGCCTTTCAATGGAGTAAAAAGCAGGAAAAAAAATTCAAAAGGATATTTCATTACACTTTAAGTCATAAAATTTTCATTCCATCATATAGAACCACTCAGGTTGGAAAACACCCTTAAGATCATTAGATCCAAGCATTAACATTGCCAAGGCCACCGTTAAACCATGTCCCTAAACACTACAGCTACACATCTTTTAAGCACCTACAGGAATGGAGATAGCCCACTTCTCCAGGCAGTCTGGTCCAACTTGATCCTTTCAGATACTGTGGGGCCTAGAGCTGGACACAAGACTTGATGTGCTGCCTCACCAGTGCCAGGTACAGAACAGGTACAGTCACTTCCCTGGTTCTGCTGCCAGGATTCCATTGGCCATTTTCGGCCACCTGGGCACACACACTGGCTCATGTGCAGCCAGTGGTGCCGCTCTATCTGAGCCTGTGGTGCTGCACGTTGTTGTGACCCAAGGGCAGGATCTGGTACTTGGCCTTGTTGAACCTCACACCACTGGCTTCAGCCTATCAATGCAGCCAGTCCAACCCCTCTGCAGAGCCTTTCTGCCCTCCAGTAGACAAACACTCCTACCCAACTTAGTGTTATTTGTGAACTGACTGAAGATGCTCTCAATCCCCTCACCCAGATGACTGATAGAGGTATTAATCAGGGCTGGCCCCAATACTGAGCCTTAGGGAACACCACAGTGACTGCTGCAGTTGGATGTAACTCCACTCACCACTGCTTCCTAGGCCCAGCCATTAGCCCATCTTAACCCAGCAAAGAGTGCTTCTACCAAAGCCATGAGCAACCAATTTCTCCAGGAGAAAGTTGTGCGAGCCTATGTCAAAGGCTTTACTAAAGTCCATGTAGACAATACCCACAATATCCACAGCCTATCCCTCATGCATTAAGTAGGGCACCTGTCACACAACACAAGACTGGTCATGCCGGATCTGCCTTTCATAAACCTGTGATGGCTGGTTTTGCTGTACATTTTTTTCAAAATCTGATTTTGCTGTACATTTCTTCCCCATGCAAAGTTTATTCATACCTTTTTTCTGATTTTGCATCATGGTTTACTTGAGGATATTCTCTAAGCAGAGATTTCAGTGAGCTGAACTGCTGAGTAGTATCATCATCAAGAACTAAGAAAACAGGCACAGTGAGGGAGTCAAGTTCCACAAGAGTATTACCGTCAGGAGACGCAAAAAAATTCTCGTACTGTAGAACACACACTCTGCTTAGGGTGTGAGAAACCATTTTCAAAAGACAGAAGCATGCCAAAAGGTTTTTTGAGAACAACTGATCTTGTTGCTGTATAAGCATCAGTTTTAAAGTTTCTAATGTCAGCTTTGCCACATGCCCAGTGACACTGGCTCTTGAATGCCAGTACAAGACAGTCAAACACTGCTGAAAATATTTCAGGACACAATGCATCCATTGAGTATTCTTCACAGACTTGTTTAAAGATGTATCCTGGTTTAGCAAAGTACATTTCACAAACTGAACAATGTTGAAAAAATGGATAATGCAATTCACTGTGTAATTCAGTAATGCATCTTTCTCTTCCATATTTTTTGAAATCCCTATCTGCCATGCACCAAGGAGGTTTTTCTGAACGGAATATAGTTCCAATGATGATTTATCTTTCTCTCCAAAATCATCTTCTGCATGGATGGTATCAAACATTGATGCAAATTCTAAGTAGCCTTCATCAGCTTTACCAACAGATGAATAGATTCTTTGGTTATAGAAGCTGGAAGGGCTATTGTAAAACTGCTTTTCATTATCTGATTCTTCTTCATGGTCCTAAATCAGACAAGCAAAAAATAAACGGTTTAATTCAAGTTTATCGAGAGAGAGAGCGAGCAAGAGAGAGCACACAGACTGCAAAGAAGCACCGGTTAGTCAGACTCATAAATGAAATTTTTATGCTTAATTACCTTGCTTAAATGTTAATACATTGAATAAGCTGCAGTTTCATCTCAATCTCAAATTAAATATAGTTATTTGCAAAACCGTTGGGCTGACAGAAATTAAATTACCTAACAACAAAATTACACTGCCAATACAGCAGTAGATTTCATGCCAGAAAGTGAAACCTTGCCCTTCATTCAGCCTAGAGTACAAGACAGAGATTTTGCCAGACACCTGTAAGATATAAAAGTCATTCAACTAAAGCTCAAAAGCTTTCAAGAACAAACCAAAACTCAAAAGCATTATATGAAGTTGGGAAAGCCTGTTCAATAACTATGATCACAGGGCCACTCTTCCAAAAGACAAATACAGATTTTGGAACCAATTAAAGAATCCTCTAAAACTCAGGATAAAGATAAGTATCTTATTTTTTAAGAATAAGACTTTTACTAAAATAGTCTATAGCCCCAGTATATCTAATAGCTAACATTATAATACAAAGTGAAGTACTGGGTTTCCAGGGAGACCTTACGCACATTTCATTACATAAAGGAGGCCACAAGAGAGAGACTTTTTGCATGGAACATGTAGTCATAGAACAAGAGGCAATGTTTTTAAACTGAGGGAGGGCAGGCTTAGATAAGATATTAGGCAGAAATTCTTTACTCTGGAAGTGCTGAGACATTGGAATGTGTTAGCCAGAGAAACTGTGGCTGCCCTATGCATAAAGAGTCTAAGGCAAGGTTGGATGGGGCTTTGAGAAATCTGGTTTAATGAAGTGTTTCCCACCCTGGAAGGGGGCTGGAACTGCATGATCCTTAAGGTCTCTTCCAACACAAACCATTCTATGAATTGAAACACAGTAAACTGATATATATGTATACTGGCAGATACACTTCTGTGTTGGGTTGATGTGACCAAAAATGTGTATTCCATCACCATCTGTTAAAACCAGGTGTGGTAGTGATTCCTTATCTCCGTGGCACATATTATTTGCTAATGGGTCATCTTTAAGGCCAGGTGGGGCAATCATCTTTATCTCTTCCAAAACCCATCCCCCCTCCAGGAAGATATTGTCTGCTCATGGCCCATTCAGTCCCACTGTATGACTGATAAAATTATATCATCCCACTGGGAGATGCTCCACCCAGGGGGAGGAGCCAAGCCTTTCCTACCTAGATAAAAACGGAGCTATTGGACAGCAAGTTATCCGTTTTTCCACTGGATTCCAGAGGAGAAGCCGGACGTTTCTACATCATCCCTGGACTTTTGGAGGAAGGCTGCACCCTTCTACAGGAGCACAGCTTCAGATGAACCACACCTGCCACTGCAGGGGGACTGCAGCCACCATTTGACTGGATTGTTACCAGCATTCTGACTGCAGGGTGTCAGGTTGTATTCTGACCCTGTCAGGACTGGGATTGTTTATTTGTAATACTGGATTTTTATTTTCCCAGTAAAGAACTGTTATTCCTAATTCCTATATCTTTCCTGAGAGCCCCTTAATTTCAAATTTATAATAATTTGGAGAGAGGGAGTTTACATTCTCCATTTCAAAGAGAAGCTTCTGTCTTTATTGGCAGATACCTGTCCTTAAAACCAGGACATCTTCAAAAAGTCAAAACATGCTGAATGAAATAACTTGCTTAAAAATAAAAATCAAGTATCAGTTTGAGAAAATAAGCATATTCTTCATGCCTATAAAGAAAATGAGAATATTGAATTATTTTAAAAATACTAGTTAGAATAAATAAACCCATTATTACCTTTTTTTAAAACAACCACTGTTATTTCCTTTTAGAATACCTTAAACTTACATAAATTCACAATCATAAGTGGAAAAATGCCATTAAGTACCAGTAAATCCATGGTTTTCTCATTAATTTCTGTTGTGTCCTCCTCCAGGAATCTCGGAATGGTGGAAAATATAGAACTTTGGTTTTGAACTTGTTTTAAAAGACTAGCTTTTAAAGACACCAGTGATCGTAAGTACCGAGATCTCCCTTTACACTAAAAGAAATAACAATAACAGAAAACATATTATCAGTTTCTAACAAGACAGACACTTTCTAAAGTCAATTAAACTGGTTACTGATATAAAAAGCTTCAGTTCAATAGTGCCAGACAGACAGAGAGAATAGGTCAGCAAGCATCTGCTGCACAGAAACAAACTACCAATTGACCATGCTTTGGGGAAGCAGAATTCTCTCACACCAGACAACCTTCGTTTACATAACTTTGAAAGAATCTGCTTTCTCGCTGCCTGAAAAAGCCCTAGAAATTTGCCTGAATGTATGGTTTTCCTGCATTTTTACTAATAATATATCTCTTTAAACCCTCAAATCCTCGCTCATTATTCTAGCTTATGGAGGAATACATTATAGCTCACTTCTCCAAAAATCAGAATAGAAACTAAGTTAGAAGAGAAGCTGAATTCTATCAACAAACACAAATATTCTGAACTAATTATCTATTATATCTTATATGGTCACCAATAGTTGCAGGACCTCTTCCTTCGATGGATTCCCTTCTCCCAGATTTAGCTTAACTCAGAAGTGACAGAAAATTAAACAGAAATGCTTTAACTAAGCTTTAATTGCCGCCCTTGACTGAAGACCCAGTATGCAGTGCCATAGGGACTAAATTATAGAGGATTTACAGAATTCTTTCTGCATCATTCTGAAACTGTGAGTTGATGAGAGTAGCATAATGCCTGTCAATATCCCCAGTCAACTCTACAGATATAGAAATCCCTGTTTGTTTTACAGTTCCAGAAAAATAATATAGTGACAGTTCAGCCTGTCCCACTCACTAAATTTTCCTGAAATATCACTCAGATATCAAAGGAATAAAATTTCAGGAAATCTGTATTCACTGCTTTGAGGATCAATACGATCATCTAACTTTGTAATTCAAAGCTACTCTGTCTAGAATTTACACTTTTCCATGAAATTTTTTACTTAAAACTTTTAAAACAGTTCATAATCCTACCCTGAAGTTCAGCAAATTCTGACGGATGTTTTCAAGCTTTTGGGTTGAATCAAGCAAAAGGGATCTTATAAATCCTGATGGTGAAAAGTTGCTAGGAAATCTTAGCAGTGTTATCATGTATCCATCAGAGACAACGAGGTAGGGTAGTCTTGGATGTGAAGCAACAGAGAATCTCTGTCTCAAGAGGTCACGTTCAGAATCTGAAGAACCAAGAGACTGGCTGGAATCTTGACAACAAGAATGGTGCTGTCTAAAACAGAAATATATCAAAATCAAGAAGCAACTATCACATGCAATAATCATGAACAGAATAATTTCAGAACATGTAATACGACACAATCTACTATCCAAATAAATCCCTACAGAATCCTAGAGAAGTGTCTACAATTTTGCAGGATGAGCACTCGGATAACACTATTTATGCTTGCAAGATACCAGTATTTTACAACAACTCCTTTTAAGTCAAATAAGTTAAAACCAGCTTTTAGTATCCATTTACTATTTCATTAGTGGTAACTGTATTTTTTCATAATTAGACTCTAAATTTCTATGTAACACTTGCCTTTCTGGCTTGTATTTTGTATGACAAATGCTTGAAGATGAAATTTGAAGAGTTCGGCTAAGAAAATCATATATGAAAGACAAAAATTTCTTGAAATTCTGAATCTTATGATTTCAGAATCAGTCCAGATATTCAACTGAAAAATTTTATAAACACTTAAGACTTCTCTCTTGAAAAGGTCTTTCTTATACAGAAATCCCTCCTGAATTCCAGAAAACTATGTAATACATATATTCTAATATTAGCCACATTGTTTGTGTTTATTTGAAAAAAAAGTGGCTGCATACATTCAATATATCATCATAATTCATGTATTTTAATACATTCTAGTGTCTTATTTTTCAACTAGATAGTGTAAGAAGGTATTATACTGCTTTGAATGTCTCAAAAAGATGTTATATTTACACACTATCTGGTTTAAGTCATGCAAAGTTAATAAGATTTAAAAAAAAAATAAGTTTAGATTCTCTTTTGTTTTCTCTATTTAGACTGTGTTACTTTCATTTTATATACTTAAGTGTGTTATCAAAGATCCTTCTGCTCTCTCATGCACCCAGCAGCATAATCTCAGAATTTAAATCTGGAGAATCCCAAAGCAACATTTAAAAAACTAACTACTTTTTGTCCATGGAAATATATTATTTACAATATCTTACATCAGGTTCTTTACATAAAATTAAACAATGAGCAGAGAAATAGCACGGGATTAAAATGAACTTGCACTTTTTTTACTTCTGCAAGTTTAATTTCTTCTTATATAATAAAAAATAAGCTAGTTTTAGTTACTAATAAATTCAAACACTTCTAGGAAAACAAACCACTTTATGTATACTTACATTGTCACAATGCCAATTTCCATCACGACAAACGCATTATAAGCAATAGAAGAGAACTATGAATGAGAAACAGATATTGGAAAGACACATGAAAAGCAAAAGAGTGAATTTGAAAGATAACATTTATGCAAAAGTATAACAAACATGATAGAAATAAGGTAAGATCAGAAGACAGAAACATATAAACCTTTTTAAATCCTTTTACCTGTATGTTATTAGTGGATGAAATGGAATAAATTGTGCTGGTCCAAACTCCACAGAGCATCCAGAAGTAATTAAGGTCACCAATTCCCCCATACATGTCAATAAGATCAAACATCCACGTTTTAACATGCAAGCCAAGAAAAGGCTATCAGGAGTCCAACTCATATCGCCAACCCAGTAGGATCTAAATTGGGCAGGTAAAAAAATATTTTTTCTCTGTCAAACTTCTGCATCAGAGATTAGGATAGTTATAAAATAAACAAACCAACCATAACACAAAACCAAAATACCCCCAACATCAGCAAAAACAGCATCAATTACTGACCTGATGAACCTGGATGAGGTCATGCTATTCTTGCTACTACAACCTTTAAGACTACCCGAAACAGTTACAAAATTCAAGGTGTTTAAAAACAAAACCTGAGTTGCCTAGAAAGAAAAAATAAAGACATCATAAATGTTTGTACCAAAATGTCATTATTGTAGAAAAACCTCTACTACTAATTTATGCATTATATTTCGTGTACTGCTAATATCATTATGGAAATGACATTGCATTTCAATACTTATTATTATTTTAACATTTATTGAATTCTACACGTTGTTCTACACTTGAATATTTTATATAACAAAAATAAATAATTTAATATTCTTTTTAATGTAACTTTTTCTAAAACACTCAGTATAAAAGCACTCTTCTTTAGTCTTTCTGGTAATTAACAACTGGAGCTTTGAAGGATTGCATCATCCCAACCCGGTACATCAAAAATACTAGTACATATACCCTGTCATCATTAGCATTAAGAAGTACATTCAGATTTGACGTCTGAGTTATTAATAGGAATAACATTAAGAAGTGGGAACTTCAAAACATGTTAGACTGAGGCTTGACTGAGAATCACCCAGAATCTTTGCAGATACAATGAAGTAACCAAAATTAAATTTTTTTTATTACAGCTTAAAAATGCCAGAGAAAAGTTTCTAGCTATGGATATCAATGTAAACATAATTTCATGTCCCCTTATGAGTACTTAGAAATCATCCTAAAACTGTGCTCTTAAATTCTTGTTACCACTCCATTCAAACTGAACTCTTAGTTTAAATGATGCACTGTCATATTTACCTTTGGATCAGTTTGATTTACAGCTACTGCAAGTAGAAGTCCATCTCTTGCAAATGCACACAGCAGAGCTCCTCTTGACTTTACAGACACACACTGAGGAACCAAATTAACAAGAGAACAAGTCTGCTGCGCCCACTGGATCTGGTATGGCAAAGAACTGAATACCAATAGAAAGATAAGAAAACCAAGTGATTACTCCATTTTACAGAATGGGATTATTCCTATAGAGTAAAAAATCATGCAAGACAAAACCATATAAAGCACGAGCTATTAAAAACAAACACCTGTTTTTCTTCAAATGCCTTACAAATGAAAAAATATTTTGTACTTACACAAGTTTAAAAATTATGTCTGAGTACTAAGAACTATTTTTATGGGATGGGATTTTTATGGTATTTATAAGTCTAGAACATACAAATATATACAGATCAATGACATATATATAATTGAGACACTTGCATTCTAGCTAGGAACCACTTCCTCAAACCTTGTAACCACTATCCACTCAGAATTTGAAAATCAACAGTATCTGGTTGGAACAAAAAAATCTGTGGATGACATGTTACTGGAAATGTTCAATGACATGTTGGATTATGCTTCCAGTAACCTGATCTACTGGAAGGTGCTCCTGCCCATGGCAGGGAGGTTGGGCTATGTGCCCTTGACAGCTTTCTTTCCATCCAAACCATTCTGTTATCCTAAAAAGATTCAAAACATGGCAGAAAATACAAGAAAGATTCTTTCTTGAAGTATGCCATCTAACTGACAGGAGAAAAAAAAAAACGGATTACTATGAAAAAATAATTAAACAACAGAAACTATGAAACTATGCATGAGTTGGCATAAGAATATGTGAGTAAGATGTCTGAGAAATGTAGATACAATTTCAGGCTGCAATAACTATGGTGTGGAAGCCAGCTAGCTGGATATATATATATGCATTTCTGCACTGGGTATATTATGCTCTATTTCATTTTTTTATAGTAGATAGCAATTACCATAACACAGATAAACTGAAGACTAGGTCAAGGAGGACATCATTATTAAGCATCTAAATACATAATAAAACAAAACCAATTGTACTACATCATCACATGCAGGGCAAAATTTTAGCAAGTTATTCAAATAACACATGCAGAAGGCATATCCATTTAAACTCATAGTCATATATGTCACCCAGGAAGAGGAATGGACAATAGATGTGCTATAGGTCATAACTGAATTGCATTTCTAAGTGGTTGTATCAGTATAACTATTTCAGTTCTTGGTCCCAACCCAGATAAAGAAATGCATACACGCATCTTCACATCATGCAAAAGAAATTAAAAGGGCAACAGAAAACCAATAAAATACACAAATCCACATATTAAAGAAGAGGAAGAGGTAGCCAGGGCATTCACATCCGCATAGTACAAGAAATATAAAAAATTATAAGATAAATAAGCAATATAAGCAAAACCAAGAAAAGTATACAATCTATCACCATCATGCAAAAAACTATTAAACTAAAACATATGTGTGTGCCAAGAGGCATATGTATACATAGCTACCCACACAGAAAGGTATATACACCCAGTTTTATCTAGCTAATAATGAAGCATGGAATATGTACGTAAATACAGTGGTATTAAACACATTCTACAAGGGACATGTAAAGGACAGGAGGGAGTGGCTTTAAAATGACAGAGGGTATACTACAAGCATCCATATGTAAACATAAGTAGGTGCTAATAACCATAGGCTACTTGACCTTCCATGTAAATGTGTTCAGTTACATCTCTGAATCCCAGCCCTAAAAAATAACTAAAACATTCCTGATGCCGTTGTAACTTCAGATATCTTTGAACTTACCTAACATTTTTAAAGGTATTTTCATGCCATCGAAGAACCAGAAATGTGAGCACCAAACACTCGTCACAGTAAAATACAAAAGAACATAAACAGCAATCACCTAATATCTGTAAAAAAAAGAGTAAAATATCAAAATAACCCCAAAAACTTTTAACATACAAATTTCTCTTTAATTATCTATATATTTAGATCAATAGCTATTACAATTCAGATTAAATAACAGAATGCTGTCATTCAGAAATGTAAAGGCTGGCAAGAATGTAAGTGGGCCAGAAACTCTGATCTGACCCAGTATGGCTGTTATTATGTTGTCATCAAATGTAACATGAACCGAAATACTAAGCCTAAGCAAAATGCCAAAGAGGCAGATACTGCTTTGAAAATTCACCGTAGCTCTTGTGGCTCTAATTTAATTACAAAATAAAATGATTGCTTTAGAGTTTATTTTTACCTCATTTTGTATGAAAGCAGCATCCACTCCAACTTCTTTTTCTTCAGCAGAAGGCAACATGACTGATCCATCAGGCAAAATTTGTGCCCAGCGCCCAGAAGGAGAGTTTTTATCAGAAGGTGTATTTTCATGTTCTGTGCTCTCCCACAAGAAGGCACATGCTGTAGGAGTAGTTAACAGTACCTTTCTGCCATCTCCAGATACAAACAAGTATAACCTCATTAAACACACTGGAATAAAAAAGCAAACACAACAATGTGCAGGATAGTTTCTGTCCCTTTGTTTGACACAGAATTAAAAAGAATAGAAAAAGGAAATTTCTCATCTGTGACAAGAAATCCAAGCTGCCATTTTGAAGGTCTTTAATTTCCAGCTTCACCACTGATAGCAGACCTTGGGCAACAGTAAACTCAGATGGATGTTCATGTCTATGCATCCTACAAATTATCTTTCCCACAACACTCAACCATTAGCGATGGTGCCTGAGATTGCCTAAGTGCTCTATTATGGATTACTTTTAGCTCTCAAGTATACTACCGATCTTCCCTGAAATAACAGAATTTATTGTACAACACTTAACTTTAGAAGCTGGTATCAGTGATGCTATCCAATACAAGACAATATTTGAGACTTAAGTTTGCAAATGTGTATCTCTATTTTATTCTTTCTGGCTAGCATTTGTAATAAACATCCATCGAGAGAAAAAGCTTCAAATTATCCATATACTGTTTACATTAAATGTACATCTGCCCTAATTGATAACCTAGTCAGGAATGTTCTACAGTAAAAAATTAACCAATAAAAAAATACACTTACAGTATCTATAAATAAACTATTTACAGGGGATTACTAAATGAAAAACCTGTACCGTTCAAATGACATTCGTAAAAGTTTAGCTAGCACACAAACTATACAAATGCAAACCAGTGAGAGAATACAGTTTTAACTCATATAAAAGAAAGGAAAACAACTTTCCCTCTATTATATCTTTTCACAAGATTAATTTAAAAAACCTACCTTGTGCTGCTGCTACTATTTTCTTGGACTCTTCAATTGCTGGAACAATTTTCAAGCAGTTCTGATCTCTATTCCAAAGAAACAGCTCTCCTGTTGTAAGTATTCCTGCCAACCAAGCAGCTGTATTGGTTGGGGGAGAGAAGTTTTGCAGGATATTACTACAGAGTACTTAAAATTCTTCTCTTCCACAGTTTTAAGTGAATTGGCAGATCCTTTAAATATCTGCCTTTCTAGATTGTTACAATTGCAAATAAAACAACCTGAGGTTATAATACATAAGATATTATACTTAACCATTTCCTGATATTGTTAAGACAACCACATTTTTCAACAATGACTGTAGCAAAGGGATTTTCTTCTTTTTCTTCCCTGATGTCAGGTTAATTTCATTTATCTGTTTACCATCGAGAAGAAAAACAGCCTCTTTTTCCTATTGACAGAATAAGAGAGCATTTAATTTTTCAAAATGCTATCTTCTGCACAGGCATACAGAATAATGTAGAGATAAAAAAATGTTAGGGGAAAAATAACTTTAAAAAATACAATAAGGCAGCAACTGCCATACTAATTTCATTCTTTGGCATATTTGGTTTACAGTACATTATATCTAGCATGGACGTACAGTGATTATGAATTTGATTCACAGGTTTCAAAATACCAAATTCAATTTACAGTCATCATTAAAAACTTCAAAGTATTTCTGCTAAACTAACTGCTAAAAAGAACAACAATTGAACATTAGCTATTTTGTCTTGTAGTGTTCAATTTGGTGAGATAATGCCAGTGACTTAAAAAAAAAAAAAAAAAAAAAAAAAAAAAGCCTTAAATTGCTTCCTACTTAAATTCAAATCACAGAAGAAAAAAAAATTAGTGTGATATTATCAAAGAAGTCTAAGAAAGTATGTCTTTCAAGAGATGCAGGATGAAACGGGGAAAAAAGAATAATTTCCCCACATTTCCCACAAAGTACTGTAAAAAAGATTATGAGAAACTAGAACCATCAAAACAACAATCTCATCTAAGGTGTGGGCCTTTGGCGTAGGAAAAAAAAAGGCTCTGCAATGTTTATCTGAGAAATTTTAAATCTCCAGCCTCGTATCAATAAAATTAATTTATTTCGTAACTCTTAAGGTCACTGAAAATACTTTCTGAAGTCGTTTTTACACCCTCCTAAAGCAAATGGAAGTGCACAGTATAACACAACTAAAACTCAAAGAGTTTATTTTATTACACTTACCTGTCCAACCCATGATATGCGAGGCCATGGTCTTCTTTGCTTGATACACGTAGAGACGAGCACATCTAGCTTAATCTCCATTCTTACTAAACCTCCAGGTAACTATTAATGCAAACAGTGACATTTATAGAAAAAACTGAAGAAAGGAAAAAAAAAAAAAAAAATAGATCAGAAGTTTTTGTTATCTGGGGATAGGTGCAGAGGAGAGGAATTTAAACACAAAATCTTGACTATCTCTAGCAGCTTCCTGATAAACACAAAGAGAACTGATGCTTATCGTACTTCCAAACTATATTTTTCTCCGGGCAGCTCACGGGCGATGTGCTGCTCAGCGGTGCGGGTCACGCTCGCTCAGAAGGAGTTGAGATAGGGAAGCTGCAAGTACATCGCTAAGAACTCCAGAAATGCGCAAGACGAGGAAAACGTCCTGCAGCCTGATCCGGCGGGAGATCAGGAACTCCAGGGCCTGGCGCGGGGCCAGCCGCTCACCGTAGCGGGGAGCGAGAGGCGGCACAGCCTTCCCGCGCCGCCTGTGCCCGTCGGGGCGGAGACGCCGCCGGGGCGGACTCCTGCCCCGGGGCCCGAGCAGCGGGAGGAGCTGCTCGCCCGGCCCGCAGCGCGCTCGTCGGGGCCGGGGCGCTGAGGGAGCCCGGCCCCACCGGCCCGCGCTCCGCCCGCGCAGCCGCAGCCGCAGCCGCAGCCGCCGGGCCGGCGCAGGGCGCAGCCGCAGCCCCGCCCCGCGCTCCCGGCGGGAGGGTCCCGGCGCTCAGGGCGCTGCTTTCCCTGCGGTCCCGGCAGGCCAGGGCACGGCTGACGGGCAGTCCGCATCTCCGAACGCGCCGGCTTGGCAAGACGGGTGCGAGTCTCCGCCCGCATCCTCGGCTGTGTTCAAAGCAGCGTTGTCAGAAGGAGGACGGAGGGGATTCGGCCTCTCTCCTCCGCTCCGCTCTGGTGAGACCCCACCCGGAGCGCTGCACCCAGCCTGGGGTCCCCACAACGGGAAGGGCATTTGAGCAGTTGGAAAGGGTACAAAGGAGCGCAGCGATATCGAAATCAGGAACACCTCTCCTATGAAGATAGGCTGAGAGACCTGGGCTTGTTCAGCCTGGAGAAAGTTCTGTGGAAATCTCATTGAGGCAAATCGGTACTTAACGGGTTCTTATAAAAAAACAGGAAAATGGGACTTTTTGCAAGGGTGTGTAGGACAAAGGGGAATAGGTTTAAATTAAAAGCGAAAATATTTACATTAGATGTTAGAAATAAGTTGAGGGTGGTGAGGCACTGGCACAGGTCACCCAGTGGAGGTGGAGATGCCCATTCCCTGGTAACACTGAAGGCCGGGTTGGATGGGGCTCTGAGCAGCCTGGTCTAGTTGAAGGTACCCCTGCATATGGCAGAGGGGTTGAACTATTTGATCTCTAACGTCCCTTCCAACTCGGACCATTTTAGGGTTCTGTGAAGTCCGATGTGTCAAGAAAACTGACTGAGGAGACATGATGATCAACACGACTCCATCAGTGGGGAAAGCCAGACACCACGGATTGCCTGTGCCAGCAGCCCACAGGCAACAGGGCACACTGCTGTGACTCCGTGGGGGACAATTTGCATCAGTATTTGGGGATGTAGGGCATGAGTAACAGCAGGAGACATAGCTGTACAAGGCCAGCTTTCTCTATACAATACAGGAATTACTGGAATTTAGATTGTCTTGGTTTCAGCTGAGATAAAATTAACTTTCTTCCAAGTAGCTGGTACGGTGCTATGTTTTTGATTTAGCAGAACAATGTTGATAACACACTGATGCTTCAGTTGTTGCACCATAGTACTTACTCTACATAATAGAGTTTTCAGTGTCCTGTGCTCTGCCAGGCAGCAGACACACAAGCAGACAGGCGAGAACATGGCCAGGAGGGCTGACATGAACTGGCCAAGGGGATTTGTCATACCATGGAACACCATACTCAGTATATAACCCAAGGGAGCTGGGCCGGAGGAACTCATCTCTGCTCAGGGACAGGCTGGGCACCAGTCAATCCACGATGAGCAATTGCATTATGCCTTACTTGTGTTTCTTGGTTTTATTCCTTTCTTTTTGTTACCTCTCTTTTTGGTCACTAGTACTTTACCTTTTTTCAATTATTAAACAGTTATGTCAACCTGTGGATTTTACCTTTTTTCCAATTCCCCCTATCCTATGGAAGGGGGTGTGGGAGTGAGAAGTGGCTGTGTGCTACTTGCTAGAGGAGGCTAAACTATGACAAGGTGAATACAAGTAGGGTAAGCTGTCACTGTATTTTCATCACTTTGAAGAAATACCCTTGAAGCAGCTATTCTTTGAAACTTGCCCTTTGAAACTCCCACCTTCTGTCACATTTCCCTAATCACTGTCTTGATTGAAAGTAACAGAAGAAAAAAAATTAAAGAAACATTGATAATATTGTTAAGGAGCAATGTTTCACATTCATGTTGGTGTGATGTGTTAGTCTGTTCCCTGTGATTACTATCCTTTATTTCATCTACTGCATTAACCCACCCTTCTGCCCTCTGATCCCAGTTTTCCACATACTTCCAAATTTAAATTGGGAAACAGAACCTATCCTTTCTCTAGCTGAGAGCAGAGCAAGTGTTATGAAAACAAAAGGTTATGTGTATACTGGAATTACCTGCTGTCATATGAAAAATACCAGAGGTAACTTGTGATACACTTTGAAATACTACCACTTGGATAAATTTGCAATGTTGCCAGAGGGATCCTTATTCCATTAACTGGAGAAAAAAACAGAAAAGCTGAACTTAAAGTTGGTGATCTGTGTCTGTTCCCAACTTTTCAATTATTTCTACAAATCTGAAAATAGAAAAGTGTAGTAATCACATAGATTATGGAATGTGGATGAACACAACATATTTTTATGCAGATATTGAAATTTAGTTAAATGCATCAGGTAGGACTTCAGACATTATTTGTGTGAAGAGAACTGCACTAACAAGATTGGGCAAATGCATGATATCCTTGGTATGAAACATAGCTTAGCAGAAAATAACTTCTAATACTTAAAGATGGTATATTTTATATGCAAAGAAGCAAGTATTTTTCCCAGGACACACAGGATTACTTCTATTTAAATACTTTGTAAGGAATTTTTAACACACAAAGAAGAGCTAATTCTAGTATTTCACCTCTTTTTTCATCTAACAACATAAGAAAAAAAAAAAGAGTTGTATTTTAATTTTTATATTACTTCACCGAGTGCATATGCTGGCTTAAAAATCATCAGAATGTATTTGGTAGTTAAGAGAGAAAGAAATCTACTTTAAGGAAAATTTTAGAGCAAGCATATTTCGTAGTAAAGGTGCTGTAAGTAAGGACCACTCAGCATGTAAAAAGCAGCAGGATTGATGCCCTCATTCTTCAACACTTTTCATTCCCCTTGTCTGGACAAAGGCCCTTTGATGGGTGTCCCATGTCCTCGAGAATTACTGGGAGGTGCAGAGTGGAGCACTGGAAGCATGCTGGGCCTGCCCATAATCTAGAGGCTGATGGATTAAAACCCTCTTCCAATGGATGCTTTTGTCTTCCACAGAGTACAAAACCTAGCAATCCTCAGAAGCAAGAAACTGAGCAAGGATGCAAGGGACTGGCATGGCAGATTAGGGAACTGCTGGACAGACTCAAGGGAAAGAAGTAAATGCAGATAATGGAAAGTAGGGAAGGGAACCTGGGAAGAGTGTAGAGAAAGACTGCTTATGTAGGGATGAGGTGAGGAAGGCCAAGGAGAAGCTGGAACTGAACATGGCAAGGGACATAAGGAATAACAGGAAGGGCTTCTACAGATATGTGAACTAGAAAATGAAGGTCAGAGAAGGTGTAACCCCCCTGACGAACAGTGATGGAAAACTATTAACAGATGAAGGCTGAAGTACGAAACATTTTTGCCTCAGTCTTCAATGGAAACCTCTCTTCCCACAACTCTTGGGTTAACAGACAGCAGGATGGAGGGTGGGGGAGCAAAGTGCTTCCCACTGCAAGGGAAGATCAGGTTCACGATGACCTAAGGAACCTGAATTTAAGTCTGTAGGACCAGGTGAGATGCATCCTAGAGTCCTGAGAGCATTGTCTGATGTAGTTCCCAAGCCACTCTCCACGATAACTGAAAAGTCATGGCAGTCAAATGAGGTCTCAGGTGACTGAAGAAAATGTAACCATCTTTAGAAAGAGAAGAACAACCCTGGGAACCACGAACCTGTCAGCTTCCCCTCTATGCCTGGGAAAATCATGGGACAGATTCTCCTAGAAACTGTGCTGAGAGACCTGGACGTCAAGTGATTTGGGACAACCTGCACAGCATCACCAAGGGTAAGTCCTGCCTGACCAACCCAGTAACCTTCATGATGGAGTGACTCCAACAGTGGATAAATGAAAGGCTACAAGTGGCATTTGTCTGGACTTCTGTAAAGCCTTTCAGATGATCCCACACACATCTTTCTCACTAAATTTGAGAGACATAGGTTTGATGCATGATCAAACCCTTAGTGACTCACCCTAGTAAGGAACTGGTTTGATGGTCACATCCAGATAACAGTGGTCAACTGATGGACATCAGTGACAAGTGGTGTCCCTCAGGGGTCCCAGGTATTGGGACAGTTTTTAAATATCTTCCCTAATGACGAAGAAATTGAATGCACCATCAGCAAGTCTGCAGATGAGGAGTGGGCCCAGGGGAATCTGATGAGGTTTAAAAAGGCCAAGTGTGGTGCTGCCCCTGGGTCAGATCAACCCCTGATATCAGCACAGGCTGGGCATGAACAGCCCCAGCCCAGCCCTGCCCAGAAGGACTTGGGGGTCCTGTAGGTGAAGACTGGACATGCCCCAGCCATGGCACTCACAGCCCAGAGAGCCAAACGTGTCCTGGGCTGCATCCAGAGCCCCGTGGGCAGCAGGGCAGGGAGGGGATTCTAGGTGTGTATACAATTTGGTGTTTGTGTGCACATAATAAAAATAGACAGAAGTCACTTTTTGACTTCTTTATTTGATTTTAAAAGATACAACATAATAAGATGATTAGGAGAAATAATTTGCTTTCCCCCATCATTTGAAACAAAGAAAAAGAAAATATTTTTAAAATAGTCTTTATCCCCAAAGATCACACAATGTGTTTAATTTCAACAGTATCAAAAAAAGCTTTCTATCATTAAAAAACCTAGTAGTAGTAAAAGTAAAAGAAACTCCATTTGTAACATTTACATTCTACAATTTGTAGAAACTTTTAGAATAGAATGAATAACACATTTGATAACCATGGCAGGAGAAAACTCTCTCAGCTCTCTCAGGATTTTTTTTCTGAGGATTTGTTCAATCGTAATTCAGTGCCAATATCTGAACCTTTATTTCAGTTTGTATTACCTGCACTAATGATTCTGTTCTTGTATTAGTCAATCAGTGAAGCCGTTCTAATTTGGCCTGTAGAGATTTAAAATTCCCAATAGTAGTCTGCACCATTAGTGTGGGGCTCATAGACTGAAGTTCAACCAGATAGCAACTAACAGCATCCAAGCAAATATTTGTGAATTGTCGCCTGCAATGAAAACAGAATAGCAATGAGCTCCTTTTTAGTCCTGTATCTTAGAATTCATCTGAACTAGAACACAAGCATTCTTTGAATTGCAATCAACTAGCCAATCAGTAAGACATCTGTCAGCTACTTTTTAACTATTCATTAAGAGAAATTTATTTTTGAAATCTAATGCCTGTGACTAAGACATAGTGGGAAATAAATGACCCATTATTATTTATCTGATATTAAATATAAACTATAAAAGCATAGGACAGTTTATAGTGATATGGACTATTTAGAAAGCGCTTTAGATATTATTATGGTCAGTGTATAAGCTATTAATTTAGATAGCAGTTTAAATGTCTTTAATACCTACTTCGATAATACATACATTGAGATTTGATTATAATTTAAATCAGACAACATTCATTAAACTTCTAGCAGAGTATTTAAATCAGCCAACTGTAAAAGACCAATAAAGTGATAAAAGGTAGAAGTAAACTGTATGTTAACGGGATATTTATATGTATATTTTTCAAAATAATCAGGAACATCTATGTTTAGAAGAGTTATCAAGACTTTGACTACTTCTGCTGTTTGTTTTTGAGACAAGATAGCTCTGAACAAAGTTCTTATAGTTGATTCAAACAGAAATTGTCAAAGCTAGAGATGATATGCAGGCAACTTTTTCAAGTACTTCGCTATCTTTTTTCGCTAGAAACTTTTTCTATTATTACACCTAAATTTCTTCCTGATGTGAACTAAGCTTAGTTTTAGTCTTTCAGACTGCTTTATTATCAACTTCTTATAAACAATTGAGGAAAATCCATCCCAATGTTTGGTCTTCTCTTTTCTAGAGTAACTCAAAATTTCTAGGATTTGTACATGAAACAGTTCACTGTTTCAATCACAAAATGCCCAATACTCATTTTCCCTCGCTTTCATACATTGAATCAGATTTGTCTGAACTAGTCCTTAAATTATATTACCAAAAATTACAAAATAATCCTCTCAGTTTCTCATGGATCTTCAGTGATTTGAAGAAAATTACATTTGTGGAAGTAGCTCGTAAGAGAAAATTCTTCAAGTTTCTACAAAATAGTTTTGACTGACAAGTGTTAGGAGTAAAAGATTAAATTCACCCAGAAGAAAAGAAGAAAAGCTTTGGGAATTTCTGGAGTGAAATATTTTAGAGTATTTTATGTTTCACTATTCATTAGGATATAGCTATCCATTTACCTCATAGGCACTCTGCTTGGATCCTGTACATATCCTGATAGTAATACATGAATACACTCTAAGAGGTGCAAAGGCTTTTTCATTCTACTCCAATATGGATCCTAAAACACAAAATCACAAAACATTAAGGAGACAAGACAAAAAAAAGTGTGTCATGAGTGCTGGAATTGCCAGCTTAGCAATTATTTATTGTATAAAAAAAGTTAGATAAATGGGAATTCTACTTTAATCTATATTTAAGCCTCTATTTAAATATTATTTTAAATCATATATGAAAATAAATATAAATTTAACTCAGTTCTCCATTACCACACAAATCAAATCTCCTTGTTTATTGCATCAATAGATCAGACACAATGTAGTAATACAACAAATTTTAATCATTATTAGGAAACAAATAAAACTAATATATTCAATATATGCTGTTTCTTCTGCAATGTAAGAATTCTAGTCCTATTTCATCCTAAACTAGCTTCAAGTGAACTAAAAGAATTAACAAATTGCAGCCCCTCATCATGCTCTGGGGCTGAAATGAATAAAATCCACAGATTTGATTCACAGGGGGAAAATGCAGCTTTTTAGAAGTCTTCTTCTTCTTTACTCAAAGAAAGCAAAGTTTTGAATGTGTATTTTGTTATATCCTACCTTTTATTATTTCATGTTTCCTGCTAAAGAGACTTTGGTAATAGTTGAAAACAGAATTTTTATTTTATGCCATTTTCCTTACCCGTGCTTTGAACAGCTGGTCATATACTTCAAGCAGCCTTGGCAATGGCACTCCAATTTCTTGCATGGTGTATGTTACAAAACCTATATCCCAGTTCAAAGTGCAGACTTGTTGCTCTAGAAACTGCACTAGAAAATCTGGAGGACATAAATGAGGGAATATTTAGGTTTCAACTTGTTACTGGGAGTCTAGGAAACAAAGGCATTTAAGAGACATTTACTACCAGCAGTGCGTGGCACGGACTACTTATACTTAATATTTTGTTACGGTTTTGACATGTTAAGAAAACTTTTCTTTCTACACAAAACACATACTACCACTACATTTGCTATAATAGCCAGGAAAAATACTTAAGCTTGTTTAAGTGCTTGTGACAACAAATAGTGTATTGGTCAGCACTAAATGTTCATATTTAATGTTGTTGCACAATATTTTAGTATTATAAAAGATTTACTGCTGAACAATATATTTGCCAGGGTTTTATATAATAGCACATTGTCAAAGCATATGAGCATCAGAAAAGCAGAAATTCTAAACACAATCCAGAAAGCTCCTGAATTGTTTTCAGAATCTACTCCTTCAGATGGCAGATGGTTTATAAAGAATTTCACATAACAGCAGATAAATGTGCCTGCTTAAAATATTACATGTATAAATACACATTTTGTACTTTGTGCTTTGATGCAAACAAACTTAAGCGTTTTCTAAAATGGGATCTGCACAGCCATCCAGGAGTAACTGCTGCTGACACCTAAACTTCATTTTATTTCCCATATCTTTTGAGATTAAAAAATGAGAAACATTTCTTGGTTTAAAACTTTAAGATTCTAAAAAAATAAGCTGAAACCCATCCATCAAACACATATGCTTATTTACTGTGCAGGCTAACAACTTGCCTAAAGGAAAGTAGCGAGGTGTGCCAGCATAGATCTTTCCAAGCAATGCCAGCTTCAGACAAAGCGCTTGCATTCTGTCAGCAGGGCTCAGAGATACACTGTCGCTCAACTCTGGAAGTGAAAAGAAAACAGAGAACTTCAGAACTTCAGAAAAAGTTCCACATTTATACAGAATGACACTGAGGCACCTAAATTTATGAATAATTCAAGAAATATTATACTCTTGTCAACAAAAACTCAGCACTTGGAAGTAAAAATACAACCTTTTCCAGTGTGTTTGCATGTACATTTGTAAGCTCTTATGCTTCCGTGAAGTTCCATGCAAACCTACATAAAACCACAAACTAACAAAACCACATTCCAGAACTGCACAAAAAACCTACTACCAGACAGATTTTCCCTTAGATCTCTACCAATGTATGCACAATGATAAACTTGAGCCCAAAAACCAAGGGGGAAAAAAAAATCAAAACCAACAGGAACAGAGAGTGAATTACTAACTTAAGGTAAACAATGAGAGAGAGATCATCACAACCCCTACTCCATTAAGACCTACCTTTTTCAATTACTTCTTGCCAGAGAGTTTGCACCAAGATAGGATCAGAATGACCTGCACAATGTATAATTGCAAGCTTACACTCCGAGAGCTTAAAAGGGTCAGCGAATTCTCCATACAGCTGAAAAAAAAAATTACCAAGATTTATCTGTCATGTGATCACATTAAAATTTAAAAATCAGGTGCTCCTTATTTTGTCTGATAGACAAGATGCAACTTAAGTAACTGTTGTCAACCACTGAATATTTTTTGCTACATTTAGTTTCATATCTTAGATACAACACTAAATTTTATATGAAATTGAAATGAAAACCTAATTTTCCAACCATTTTTTCAACGAATGAAGAAACCTAAGAGACTTCATAATGAAGATAAACATGTGAAAGAAATTAAATATCGAAGACTGAAAGAATATTAAAGAATAGAAAATGACAGTCCAGGGTAACAGACATTCTGAGATCAGGAATGATAAACTGCCTAATACTCTTCCTAGTCAGCATAGAATCATTCTTTGCAAATAATTTTTTTTCTCCCAAAAATTTGATAAACTGGACTTTAACATAAGAAAATTTCAATCACCTTGGTTATATCCATCAGCTCAGCATCAAGCTGGGAGATTGCATCTTGTACTGAAGAATGATGGGAATACTGCCGCTGTAATGTTTCTTGTATTTGAAGCTGGATCCTTGCAACCTTGTTTAGGACGAAAATACAGTATTTCAAGATTGAATTAATTTAATCCAAGTTTAAGAATACACCCAGAATTAACTTTAGCTTATTTAAATGTAGAAATGTTGCTGCCTTACACCATTCAGACTATTTTCAGCTGCCTAGCTTTGCCATATCAGGAAGAATGCACATAAATCCATTTATACAGAGCTGGTAACAAAATCAAATGAGACAAAGTGAAATAATGCATTTAAAGTGTAGTTTATATTAATATTTTTCCTTACTTCCATTTTCTCTTCTAGTTCATGCAGGAATTCACCATCTGCAGCTAAAGAGGATATGGCAGTGGAACTTTTGGCACTCAAAATGGCACGTGCAATGTATTCAAGACGCTGCTGAAGAGAAATTTCTGTGCTGCAAAACAAATTTTCATAATAAAATGAGTACTTAATGTAATTATTTAAGGCTTAGTTATATTCTAGCTAGACTCTGGGAAGTAATATGTGTCTTATCCAGATTTTACTATATCATACAGGACACAATTCAACCGTGTAACTCCATCTTTGCTGCAAGCACAGTTCTAATGTACTTCTCAATAAGAACTGGCTACTTAATGTAATTACAGAAAATACATTGCAAAGTAATGCATAATACAAAAATAATTATTATTATTTGTTTTCAATAATTGCCTAGATGTAAAGCTAAACACATTCTAGGGTTTTTTTTTTGAGAAAACTTCCTTTTCTGAAAATACACAAAAGGTTTGATTTCTGTTTTTTTTGTTTTTCCCTAATTGTCTCTATATATATATATATATATATAAAATAAATCACATATAATCTATGTTACATATATATACATACATACATACATACATATATACATATATATATATATATATATATATATTCTATAACACATCATACCTATGGAGGTCAGCCAACTTAGCCAAGACTCTGGCAGCATTACTAAAATTTCTATTCTTTTCAAAGTATCTCCAGAGTAAATCCATATAGCGGACTTTGTTTTGGTCAATCTTGGTCATCCGCACCAGATAAGGCTCCAAAAAGGGGGCAGTAACCTGTAGACATCAGAAAGATAACAGTTATACTCTTGCTCTTCCCTGTTTTTTAAAGCATTATTACAATTACCTCTCCTATTGTGTATAGACAAGCTCACCTGTAACAGCTTGTCCGCCAAGTCAGCTTGTATCAACCAATTGTAAAGTGCAATACTGAAGAGTTCATCTGTTGAACGCTGAGCCAGCTTTAGCATTTGTTCAAACTAAGGGAAGAAAAGTCCAGAGCTCCTATTAGAGAACTGGTTAGATTACTTTAAGCCCTGAATTACTATGCAACAATACTCAGGTTCACATTATTTACATGTCATCATTTCTATGGATGCTCCAGATATTGAGGCAAATTTATGATAAATCTTCACTTCACTAAACTATTCCATAATTTTATTAAAATAGTAAGTTCTAGACCCCTTCCAATCACACTGTTCTCTGGAGTGCAGTCATGATTTTTTTTGTAAGTTTCTTACATGGTGTCCAGCTTCTTCATTGCTTAACATGTTGGGGTCAGATGACAGCATCGGTGGTCCTGGCTTTTTGGGTACACTGGGAGACTGAGGAGCAGCTTTACTTTGATTCACTAACTCTTGAAGCGTGTCAGTGATACACTTGTAGCTGTTCAATCTATAAAGAGAGCAAAAGAAAATAAAAGCCTCGTAATTTTCATTGCAACTGTCTATGAAATAGTCTTCTCAAGTGTGTTATTGTATGCCTTTGTAGACAGTTACTAAAATTTTAAAAGGTCACAGATAATTGTCAGCTGGTTGTCACAATCTAGTTTGTTCTCATTCATCTTTTTAAAAAGTATTTCTGTACTGTTCTGATCACAATGTTTTCTGCATCTATCACCCCTTGTTTCAGATTAATTTGCTGCAATATTAATCATAATCAAGGGGAGCATGCTGGGCAAAAATATTTATATTGTGTCCCTTATCATAAAATGCTTATTATTACTCTGCATTCCTTCCCTAAAACAGCTACTTTTCCAGTTACTTGAAATAAAGTACCTCATTTAATGATCATAAATTATCCTGACAACTTGCCTTTCTTGAAAAGCTTGGAGTCCAACAACATCTTCTTCTGGTTCTCCATTTTTATAGAAATGAAGGCCAAGACCTTGGGGATCCTTCTTTTCAGCAGCTGTAAGAGACAGCTCTACTACTCCCTCATAGAAACGCACTAGGAAAAACCAAAACAAATATCACTGTTCATTATTGTATTAAATTCACAACAAAATGGTAAGTGACATTGAACATGTCTCATTTTAGCAAGCAAGAAAATGCTACTTTATTCACTCTGGTATATATCATATAAAGTCTACACCTGTTCCTACCCTGTGGCACTTACATACAAATTTGAAGTTAAGATACTAAGCTACATAGAACATCCTGCACAATACATAATACTGTACAGAGTTCCATTTCTTAATCGTTATATAATCTAAGTATATAACTGATATACTAGCTTCTGCTGCACTAATTAGGATTCAGAACCACCTTTCAAACAATGTAATTAATAGAAAAGGCACCTGAAACCCTCTGCTTACATAGAACCTAGTAACATAATATTTTTCTTAAAAATACTTTAACCACATATATGAAAAAAATGCATACTGCATTATGAAGTAAGTGACTGGGACTATTATAATTTAGAAATGGATTTCTTGGTTGGTTTGTGGAATCCAGCAAGACTTTAAAAAAGGCTGGCACATTTCAATTTTAAGTGTTATTAACCAATTGTTTATGGTAAAAACTGAGTTGAAAATTAGTAAACAAAACAAACAGAAAAGATGGCATGAAAGGATACCACAATATTATTCAGCATGATCAGTGACTGGCTCTTACCCTGCCTGTACTGTGCACAAACATTAGCAAGGTCTACTTGATTGCTGATCTTCTGGTACTCTTTCAGTGACTCCCTCAGCATCTTCTCTTTTTCCATTTTGCTTTGAGCTTGTCGAGACCGCTGAAGAAGTTCATTTGCCTAAAAACATGCAAAATGGAAATTATTAACATGAGCACATCCTGAACAGGTCATGGATACTGTTAATGAACTATTACTCCAAATTTCAAAGCTGAAACAGCAGAAAGACCATCCTCTCAAAAGTACTCTCTGGTCACTAAGTTTCAAGCAGAAGGGCTACAATAACATTAGAAGTTTGAAGACTTAACCAACTGCTTTCCTATTCTCTCTTCTTCAGTTACTTGTTTCAAATTTATTTGAAAAGCTTCAAAGATCTAACTTCTTAAAAACAAATGTCTGGCACAAATTCCAGTCAACTGTAGAACTAATGAAAACCAAGATACTATGCTGAGGAAAGAATTAGAGAAACTATGAAAATTACAAATAACTACAAATGCTTAAAATAATTTTTGTGTAAAGTTCAGCATTAATCAACTGAAAGAAAAAAACATGCCCACAACTTGACTTCATTATTTCTTCTTCTTTTGAAACTACTTGAGTATAATGACTTACAAGCTGGCCAATGTACCTCTTTTGAGCGTGTTCTCAAGTTGTGTTTTGGTGCTGAAAAATCTGGAAGTGCACTTACCTTTGAACACACAGCATCATCAGTGCTATAAAGAAGAGGACAGATATCTTGCAAATGGGCAATGATTCCATCCACAGCCGCATTATCTCTGATGTAACAGTTTATAAGAGATGCAATGAGTGCTCCAGTCAGCTCTCTATCTCTAATCACCAAGTCTTTAAAAGCAGTAATCTTTAGCTGTTCTTGAAGCTCCTGAAGATGAGACAGAATTTTATTAGTTTACCAAATCTTTTACTTGAGCCTTTTTAGAAATGTCTGAATGTTCCAGCAGCAAAATTAACTGTTTCTAAGAATTAGAAACATACAAAACTCCAATGACTACAATGTACAGCATAGAAATATATTATTTAAAATACACATTTAATAGCAAGATAAAAATAATAAAGCAAGGGCTACTACTGAAGGCACTAGATCCCTATATGCCAAAGGACAGTGAGAATTCTCTTCTTAATAGACTTCTTCTGCCATCTTCAATATGTGTCACCTCTATTTCAGAGCTGTGTCAGTATACGAATGGAATTAGAACGTCCTTTTACTTCACAGGGCACTATCAGAATGCACACCCTATAAATCTGCTAAAATTTTTAATAACTGGATCAATCTCACTGCTGCCATAGATGAAAAAAAAAAGATTCAATAAAAGCAGGAGTTTGAAAATGTTGAGGTCTGAACTCTATGCTTTTTAAGATTAAATTACATTGAAAGCTTTTAGTTTTTGAAAATTTGTTATGAATATTTGTGAATATATGACTATATGAATATAGTTGCCAGTAGTGTCTAGGCAGTGTCTATGTAGTATCTATAGATGATACTACCAGCATGATAATATGACTACAAAAACTCTAAATCTACTGAAGACAAAGGAAAACATTTTACTTCTTAAACAGTTAGTTAGCTCTTTGTCCAACACAAATAAAAGTTGCCCAAAGCTCCCCAATGCAACATTATGAAGAGCAACAGCTTCTGTGACTCTCTAAGCTTTCAGAATTATTCTTTTTCTGAACAAATAATCCTCAAATAATCCTATCAACTTTAAGGACAAAATGCCTAGTATTCAAATTATTATATTTTTTTAAGGCTTGGCTGTGAATTTGACACTATTAAAGGGTGCACAGCAATAGCACTCATTGTTCTACAAGCTTCCCTCTTCACAAAGCAGTAAGAACTGGGATCATTTAGCCTGGAGGCTTAGAGGGCAATGTGTGGGATCTATATTTTTGAGAAATTGTAAAGAATGCAGAGTCAGGTTTTTCTCAGCAGTAACCAGTAACAGGACACTGCACAACGGTAAAAAAATGAAGTGGAGGAAATTAGACCTGAATAGAAATCTTTCTTGCACTAGGGGTAGTTCAACACTGGAACAGGTTGCTCAGAGACACTGTGGAGTTCTCATCTTTATTGATATTAAAATCCTTACTGGACACAGTCCTGGGCAATCTGCTCTAGCTGCCCGTGCTTTGAGAGTCAATTAGATTATTCCCCCCATTGCACAGGGGACATATCATCTCCAGTGGTTCAACCTCAGCTGTCCTGTGGTACATTTTGGTACAGACAGAAGATCAAGGACTCTATTACTCTATTGTTGTCCATCTTTCACCAAGACTAAGGCAAAGAGGAAATTCCACTTGGCTGGAAAACACTGGTCTATTCTTTTCAGCACATTTTGAAGAATGTGCTTACAGTAAAAAACCCAGTAATTTATAAAATGACATTCAGTATTAACTATCAATAAAAGCAGAACAATTTATTGTTAGTGACACTTCTTATTGCATTAAACTGAGTGATTATGTCAATACTACATGTCAGTCTCTTGAACATTTGTGACCACATATAGAAAAATTTATATGTGGTTTAAAGTTCATATGTTTCTCAGTTAATTTAAATAATAGCCCTTGGGAACACTTAGGCAGCAAAAGAAATTCAGGTGACTAGTACAAACAAATTAAAATTGTATTATCCAGATCTTACCTTCTGAAGCTCACCTACAGCAACACTGAATTGGTGCTCACATAACAACTTCCATAGCGCCAGTGCCTGGCAGGTTTTGCGAACAAGCTGCTGGATGCCTTGAAGTGAGGTCTTCTCAGTTAGCTGTGCCTCAGCTGAAAAACCAGAGACTGTCAGCAAGTAATTGTTCTACATGTTTCAAATAAACATCTAAGTTTTTCAGGTTTTTCAGTAATCATCTCCTTAACTTTCTACTTTTTTTCTCTTCCATTTTTGATCAATGCTGTCCAGCTCTCTTGGAAGATAAATCCCATATTAACACTGCCCCAAAACAACCCTCTGTTAACATGTACTTCAAACTATATTTGAAAGGAACAAAGGAATTGTACTCTCTGAAAAACAAGTATGGTTTCCTCTGAATGCACCAGATTTACACATCAATCTTAAATTTTTATCGTTCTTTTTTTTCAAAAATAGTTACTATAAATATATTTCTGATGAACATAAAAGAAATAAACACATACATATTCCCTTTTTGTTTGATTTCTGTATTTACTTGTAGAGAGAACAATTACAACTACAGCTGTGGTTAATACTGTCTACACTATCTTTAAAGCAACAACTACTCCTAAAACTAAAATATTTAAATCTGGTAGGATGTATTATGTAAACTGAAAGAATAACGTTTTCATATTTACAACACAGACTGAACATAATTGCAACAATTGAGTGTTCACACTTCACAAATAAAGTTAACAATAATTACATTGTGTCATTCACCAATCAAAAAAGATTTATGAACTCAGTAAAGAACAAAAATAATAAAAAACAATTATTAAAGGTCTACCAAATCCTACATAGTGACTTACGGAGAATTTTTACACTTGCACTAATAAAAGCCCAGGATTATACCCATGTGGATGACAAACATCCTCAATTCCATATATGCAGCAGCAACACCTCCCAACTTAAGTGCTGCAAAAGCCACACTTAAGAGGACAAGAATTCAAATGGGCTTTGTAACCGACCTAATATTTCTAAACAAAGTTTTGTACGCATTTCAATGACTGTACCTTTGGAAACCTGCACTACAGTAGTTTTTCTATAGGACATCATGCTCACTTGTCTCATAAAATAACTGCTTAATAAATGCTACCTTGTAAATGGTTGTGCAGTTACTAACTACTATATTGAAAAGACTAAATGATCTTATCCATAATGAAGAACATTAGAAAGGAAAAAAAAGGAGGCAGGTAAGTCTGCAAAAAAATGGCATGATGATTAACATAAAATTTGTGTGGAAAAACATCCTTTTTATTCCATAGATCTCACAAGAAAAGTGAGAAAGGCAACAACCAAATGCACCATTCCTTGATATTTCCTGTTTAAAAATAACTACGTACCATGATATTTCCTCTGGAGCTCTTGCTGGACTTGCTGAGAACTTCCACCATCAGGTCGCATAAAACCCAGGAGCCTCTGTTGCAGATTGGCTGGTGTGCTGAAACTGCAATTTAAAAAAACCCAAAAAAATGCTAGTATGATTACAAATACTGAATTCCTTACAGATGACTCTAACAAACTCATTTTTAGCATCTAAATGTTGAAACTGAAGACCATACAAACACTTCAATTCAACAAAACAACTATGGTAGTTTTTCAAAAGATGGACATTAAATGCCACATGTAAATTTACCACAATTGATAATACCTTGGGTTTCCAAGTGCTCCTACTGTAGCAAATTGTGAGTTTCTGTCCAAAAATTCTTGCAAACCTTTCAGCTCTTGTAGCACACATTCCAGCATACGGGATGGAACACTGCTTTCTATCTGAAAAAGAAAGCAAACTTCTTTACAGAAAGCTGGGTTTTCACACTTCTTTTTTGAAAAAAATTCAATTTTAAGATAACATCACTGAAAAGACAAGTAAGAGGTTAACAGATTACTAGAATACATGATTATACCACATCCATTGAGGCGGCACAGAGGTGAAGAGGCAGGAGCCCATTGAAGATACAACGTATTCAAAATGCTACTTTCTTTGCCTCCCTGATAATTAAACGAGCTATGCTTTACTTCTTCCAACTCTAAGCCAGAAAAGGATTGAAAATTGGATTCTATTAACAACCACAGCCAGAAAAAAAATTATTTTGATCATGGACAAAAAATGAAACAGCAAGATGTTAGTTAGGAAAATGACGGATATATTTTAATGCCCTTCCAGAACTGCTATCCGAAGCCACTAAAGCATTTTATTTTTAGGGTTTTTCTGGAGAGAGTATGCAGAAACCATAAGTGAGTATCAAGGAAGTGCCATCAGTAATTTGCCATTGCCAATTAAGAGCAGAAACTCAGTTAATCTGGTTTCTTAGAAAGTAACATTTAAACTAATAGGTTAAAAAAGACAACTAAGTAACAGTTAAGAGCTAAGCATTTAAGTAAACAGTGACATGACAAAGGATGGGTTTTGTACCTAACAGTTTATAACTGGGAATGGAACTTTAAAAGGACTTCAGAAGTTTAAAACTACTTAAATACTAAGAGAAACTTCTAAGAATATAGAATAATCTTTTACATACTGCAACAACTTCTCGATTGCCACTTTTGAAAACTCTCTCCACGACTATACTGCCATCCCAAATATTTCTGCAAAATAAAACAGTTTGTGTTAAAAGCCAAGTCATTTAACCAAGTATTTTTTCAAGCCTTCTATGTACGATTTTTTAAAAAGAAATGCTAAAACTTTAAAATTAAAAGTCTAAAATAAAGATTAATTTTGGATGAAAACTAAACATTCAAAAATCTAGCCATTATATAATCATGAATAGTACAGATATAAATAATAAATGAAATTCCAGATTTTAAAACTTTAATTAAATTAGACACTTTCAAGTATTATAGATGAAAATAATTTCCTGGAAATATAGTGTAAATAAATAACTCTCCTAAAAAAAAAAACCTCTTTCCTAGTCAGCAAGCAAAGAGATCACCAACATATGCAGAATTCTGTTCTTGCTTGGGTTGTTTAGGGCTCAACATCCAAGGTAACAGAATCATTAGTCTTGCTTCATTGTTCTGACTTGAGCATTCTGATTAAAGATTCTTCATAGAAATTACTTAAAGACAGGACTTTGATCTTGTAAGTCCTTCTGCATTTGTTTTGTCTGTCAATAGGAGTTTAAAACACACAACTCATAGGTTTGAAAAATAAACCTGCAGTTTTCAGAGTTGTGTTTATGCACTTGACTGCAGGCTCAGTATCTATGTAACTTTCCTACCATATGCATTCAATGTATTAAAAGAGTTACAAAAACAACATATTATATAGACAGGTATTTCATAAAGACAACATTGAAATCTATTAATTTCCAATTTAAATGCTATTAATATAGAATGCACCACCTACAAGCATTAGTGCAAAGATGAACTATGAAACAAATTGAGTAGCGGAATCTCCTTTTACAAAGACCTCACCCTATAATCCGGGCAAAGTATATGCAGATGCCATTGTGTCTGCCAGAAAATACTATTTCAGGACCCATCATTCCGCTAATGGATGTACCAGGGTGAGACATGGAATTTCCGGGAGGAAATATGGGAGTCGACATAGCAGAAGGCTGCAAGCCTAGGGTAAAAATAGGTAAATATTACTCATTTGAATGTCAATGAAAAAGCCTACTTAAAAAAATAAATAAAAAAAGGAAAAGAAGGTGTTACCTTGACCAGGTGTTAAAATGCTAGGATTCGAATATGGACTATCAACAGTCAAAGGGGAACCTAAGAAAGGAAAAGAAATAAAACTAAGTTTGTTGAATACAATCCAAAACAACCCCCTCCCAAATCTAAGCCATATAGTATCTGTGCAAAAGCAGCAAAGTTATTAAATCAAACACTTTAAATGTAAATGTTTTATTTATAGCTTATTTATAGTTGAGTATCAAATTGCACTCATTTCTTATCAACCAACACTCCACAAGTCAAACAAATGGATACACTTCATTCAAGAGCAGTTGCAGCATTTTTTCCCCAGCATTCATGTGTGTGCATTCATTGCACACCATCTGTTGTCTGCACTGGATATAATATTGCCCACATACTTTCAGCCATTCCTCACCTTCTGAACATTGATATTACTTTTCATTTTTACATGGGGCAGATGTACAAACGCTAGAGTAACACTGCTAACTCAAAACACTAAGTCTGAGACTGTCCACAGCCTCAAGTTCAGCCGTGAAAACTCCATCTCCTCCTGCAAATTAAGTCTAATTTAAGACCTCAAAATAACAGGTACATGTGTGGTCATCTACAAAAACATACACATACCATTAGCAAGCCAAGTGATGTATCACAGAAAAGCAAAGAAAAACTGGCACTCTGCTTTTATCAAAGGATCCAGCTCTTGCCTAATTTGCTACAGTTCTCCCAACTTGGCACCACACAACAGCACAGGGCCAATGCATTCTCAGAGCACATTGTCATGTGTGCTAAAGCAAAGCACAAATTTGCAGAAAAGCTGCATGCAAACGCATGACTAGACTTTCAACAGTGGGAAAAAATAGAAATAAGTTAAAGGCGCCTGGCCTTTTAATGTAAACATTATTTTTACGTAGTTTCACATGCAAAATTATGAGGTAGTTGAATGAATTTCTGTCAGCAATGTCTGACCCACCACATGAGACATCCACAATATTAGACTCTTAATTTCACATGACAGTTCTCTACCCTTTGAGCAAACCGAGAAAGTAGTAGAAGAATGGTGCCATCTTCCACCTGGACCTGTTACTGAAGCAAAATGGAAACACCTGCTTTGATACTAGGTTTGAAAGAGACATTTATAACAGAATGATAAATATGCAACCATTTACACTTGGGAAAAATACATTTACTCCTAAAATTAGACTCCTTGATGACTACACAGGTTTCTGCCATTTCCCCCAAAACCTAATTTCCTTCTTAGTCTGTTCCTAGCACCTATTCTTCCCGTAGCTGCTGTTCTCTCCAATTCAGATTTAATTTCACACTCTTATGCCTTGCCTCAGCTCTTGTCCACACTGTTACTGTTCCACACCAAAAGGGTTGGAAAGCGATGCCGTTGATTCATTAAAGTAGCCACTCTTCTTAGAGTTTTAATAGTAAAAAATTCTGAAAAACAGGGTCAACTGTTTTCCCTCAACTTCCTAGTTCACCACATTTTTCCCCAATATTTAGGAATTTAGATACATATCAATACGGTAATGAAATGGAATTTCTATGGTAATGAAATGGAATTTCTTTAAATTCCAGGCAAACAAGTTTATTTCCCTAGTCTGTTGTGTAAAACTGAATACCCTATGTCAGATGAAGGAAGAGAATCTCATACATTAATGAGTTCTTGATAATAATTAATTAATTAATCTTGATAATTAATTTTATTCAGTATTTCAATCAGAATTTCAAACTCATCATCATGAATTTCTTTTTTAAAAATCCTTCCAATCTGGAATTGAGTAACAGCAACTGTAAAAATTTAAGTGAATCTGAAAGTAAAAAAAGGCCTTCACTCCAAGAAGCATCAAGTTCTGAGGAGAAAAAATTAGCACTTTTCTCCTTTGTAGGTGGCACTGAAGACTGAAGCAGCAACCAAATGCTGAAGATAGAGCTTTTAAGGGGAGAAACCACTCCAAATGACTAGCTCATTTCTTGATCAAATTTCTTCGTCTTTCTCATAAGCAGTATCTGTAGAGGCATGACAATGACAATGTAGGAAGATTGTTATAGCTACACAACAACCAACTAAGCTTTGTGAAGTCTGGAATATATTATTGATAAGTTGCTCTCTGTCTGCTGAAATTACTCTGGAAGTAACAAATGTAAACCTACTTCGCAGTATCTTAACAGAGTATATGCAATAACACATTATGACCCTCTGAATAAATCAAAAAAATCACTCAAGAGAAATTGAAAAAGCTCTTGTCATTAACCAGGTAGTAAGTGAAAAACATAATTTATTTCAGACAAAAAGAACACAAGTACTTATGAGAAGAAAAACCACAACACATTCAAGGAAAAGAAAAAAACCTGTCCCAAACTACGAATCACTTGCTACATACCTGCAGAAACAGGAGAACCCAAAATAGGTCCAACGTTGCTGGGAGGAGGCAGAGCTGATGGAAATCTCATTTGTGCTTCTCCACCATACCTGAAGTTTGCAACACCAAAAATTCTCAACATGTCATACACAGCCCATTCAACTTTCATGCCTTAGAGAATTAACATAATTTTTGGTTTCTTTTTAAATGAGGACTATAAATCCTAGTATAGTTTTAAAGAGAAATTTACCTATCCCAAAGTCAGGCTTATGCTTTAGAATCTTTTCAAGGTTTGCTTCTACAGAAAAGTGAAAAGGACACAGTTGAGATGACTCAAGTCTGTCCTTCCACAAGTAATTTCTATTCATCTATATCCTATAGTTACATGAGCACTTTGCTGTCTCTTCCCTTGCTAATTCCAGAGTTATCATCCATATTTTGTCTCAGATTTTGTCATGAAATTGAATATAATAAAGAGCAACTATTCACAACCTATTGCAAACAGCTGACTGACTGTAACACCTGTATAAGTTTTGGCAAGGAACTAATAAATCTTTGGGAACACAATACTCCAAGCTGCAGATTTTATCATCACTCTCAACAGACATATCTTATCAAAAACTGCTTTCTCTCCCTGTGAGGATAGCCAAGAGACCCAAAATATAGGGCCACAAGAACCTCATGAGGTTCAACAAGGCCAGGGGCAAAGTGCTGCATCTGGGTCAGGGCAATCCCAGACAAAGCATGGACTGGGAAAAAAAACTCATTGAGGGCAGTCCTGTGGAGAAACACTTAGAGGTTCTCATAGATGAAGAGCTGGAAATAAACCAACAGTCTGCCCAACACTATTCTGGGCTTCATCAACAGAGGAGTGTTGAGGTGATTTTTCCTTCCACCCTGTCGTTGTTATCCCCACATGCACAACCTCACTGCAACCAGCTCTGGGGTCCTTACTTCAAGAAAGACTTTGGACCCACTGGAGCAGGTCCACATGAGGCCATGAAGACCATCAGGGTCCTGAAGCAGCTCTGCTGTAAAGAGAGCTGAGGTTGCTCAGCTAGGAGATGAGAAGACTCTAGGAAGACCTTATAACACCTTCCAGGACCTAAAGTCTTATAAATTTCAAGGGAAAACAGCTTTTTACAAGAGCAGATATGATAGGACAAGTGAGAATAGTTTTAAACTAAAATATCAAACAGATTTAAGTTAGGCATTAGGAAAAATTTACTGTGAGGGAGGTGAGGCATTGGAAGAGGTTGGCCAAAGATAGTGAGGATATTCCATTTATTAAAGTATTCAAGGCCAGGATGGATGGGGCCATAAGCAACATTACCTAGTGGGTAGTATCCCTGCTAAAGGCAGAAGGGTTGAAACTAGGTGATCTTTAAGGTCCCTTCCAACACAAACAAATTTGTGACTCTATATATACACCAACCTCTTTAAGGCAGTTAATGAAAATACACATATTTGCACCATACCAAGGATATGCAGTACTAAAGATACATGGGATAGAATTTAATCCTCCAGAGTGGAAGCTCATACTTCATCACTCTAATTGTACTGGAAAAAACATACCAAACTAAACAACAATCACAGCTGAAACAAGCAACCAAACAACAAAAAAAAAAAAGAAAAAGCCACAAAACCAAAATCCACCACCACCAAAAACATCAACATCTTTAACCAAAAGTTACCAGGCCCTGAACTGGAAACAGGTTAAAAAGCCTGTACAAGTGTTTAGTGACCATAGTGATCCTGAGTATAATATTCAGAATGACAGACAGAATTAAAACTTACCTGAAGAATGCTCGAGTAGCCCAGGCAGATACTTCTCTATCACATGCAGCATTAGAACAGGCCAAAATAAGGCAAGTGGCACAGGCCTGATCCTCCTAGAGCATATTACAATGTTAGTGTGGTGTCATTTATCAAGCTGGTAAGAAATGTATAGAAGTTCCTCAATATCTAAAACAGTAAATACTTCCTCCATAATTTTATTTAGAAGCCAGGGAAATCAGCTCTTCCAAATTACAGAGAAGAAGTGAATCCCAGCAAAGTTATTTCATTGTATTAGGTAAGTTTTTGCTGTACAGCTTTTGCAAACTCAGTGCTGCTACAGGCAGGGAATAATCCCCATGCCTGACATTTAAGTATGACTAAGATTCATGCAATTTCTACAAATACAAAACCATAAATTACAATTGTGTTTGAAGAAAAAACACTTGTAAAAATCAGTGTTTGCATATTCTAATAAGCTGTTACAATACCAATTATGTCCTTTCCAAGCACAAGGGAATAGATTACAATGAACACTCACTACAAATATACACACTATTAGTCATATTAAAATTGCAATCCACAATAACCGAACTTCTGCTTGTTTGTTTACCTTAAGCTGCTAATAAAAAAGAATACCCAGACCAACTACACACACTTCTACTGGCCTTCAAAATATAAAAATCCTTTGTAGTAGCAGGAATTCAACTTTTTTTACAAACTCTTCCTCTCCTGCTCTCAGATGAACCTCTTTCTAAACCAAGAAGCCCACTACACTTCTGCATACAAGACACAGGAATTTCAGGGAAAGTCAATTACACATTCATTTTTAGATATCATAAAATGAGACATTATTTTTCTATACAATACAGCTTCATGTAGACAAAAGAAAAAGAAAAATTTACCAATTACTTTGATTAGTAAATGAAACATTGACCAGAAGGTTGCAGCAACAATGAAAAGATGACAAGTCTTCCACTTTTCATAACACACCAAAAGCTCTTACCTGATGCAACTTGAAAAATCTCTCAATCTCTTCTCCATCCCCACCAGTATTGCTCACAAGCAGATGCCTCAGCTGATCGACAGGTCTGAGTTTCTGAAACATAAAGCTTCCCTAAAAGTAAGGCAAAGCAAGTTAGACTGAAGTTGTATTTACTCTGTTTCATTACAACACACCGATCTTCATGATGTCTATCTTCAGCATTCTGAGTTTTCCTCCACTGGATCAAAACATACCTGGTGCCCAAAGCCCAGTTCCCAATCACTACTAAATGAAGGAAAGGCAGGCAAGCACTGCAATAGCTATAAACTCTCCATAAACCGAGTCAATTTTTCTATTCTTAGCCTAACACAAAGCATAGAATATAAGCATATGCAGAAAAAAAAGGTTTTGTGTATTGTGCAAATCTTGAAAACTGCCTGGAAGAAAAATGCTTGAAATGGTAAGGCTTCACATTAATCACCTTCCCTGCATTCAAGCTAACTACTACACAGGGCCCAATTAACACCCTTAACTAAACAGCTGCTATTAAACAAATGCAGCTTGCAGGTCTAGAGTTTGCAAGACATTAATATTTAAACATGATTTTAAATAGCCTATTGGTCAAAATATTGAGTGCCAAAAATATTGCTAAATGTAATCAGGAAAGTAGGAAAGTTCACTTCTTTCTTTTTGCTGGTTTGTTTTCTAAAACCCTCTCAAAAAACCCCCCAGGAACTTTTTCTATGACAAGTAAAAAATTATTAACTCAAATTTCAATTCCCAACAATATTTACTTGAACTATATTTTCTGGGCAGACATTGACTGTTTCAATTTCACATAACCAAGAACATAACCAAGGCTAAAAGAACTTCCCAGATAATTTGTATCTGCATGAGTTTCTGGAGAGCAACAAAAACGATTAATACACTGTATAAAAGAAGTTGATCTAAAACATTTGACTAAATTTAAAATAGGTACAGCTAATTCCAGCAATCCTCCTTCTGATTCCTTTTCATGTTCATAATATAATCCCTAAAACATATCTAAAATGCATCATATACAACAAGTATAGATGAGAAGTCCAATTTCATACTTAATTCTTCTGGTAATCTATATGAAGAAAAGTAATACTCACTTGGGCTGAAAGCAGAACAAACTTCTTAGGTGGCAACATGTGCTGCTGCACAACAACAGGTGAATCAGTTATGGGAATAATGTCTTTATTTAGTGGTGTCACAATCTTCTGAACTTTAAATTCATCGATAGCAGAAAGAGCCCAGGAATGTCCATCAACACGGGTTGTCATCTGAACAGCAGAAAGATATTATCTAAAGTTTGGTAGCAAACCTGGGTTTTGCACATCCACGTAATACTTTACTATTTACCAGAAATGACACAGAAATGACACAGAATAGAATCTGCTCCTCACACAAGAAAAGCCAAAGAAAATAACAGAAACAGAGAGTTACCACCAAATTTACATTATAATGTAATTAATTACATTACATTATATACATTATAATTATAATGAATAATGTATTGCTTCTTTTGGGGGACAGGGAGAGGTTTTTACCTTTAAATGTAAAACAACTTGCAAAGTAAGGCTGCTACAATACAAACAGCAACCATCTACTAACCACATCAGAATTAAGCACCATAAGCACCATGAATTTAAAAGATTTCTTTAAAAAAGTCAAAAAAAGCTGCAACTGAATTACAAAGGTTTACAAGACTTTTGTGGTTGACAGCAGTACTTCAAACATAACTCAGGAAACTAGTGAAGACATTCCAGAAAACTATATATGCTAACCAGGAAGAACTTCAAGAACAGAATTTCTGCTCAAGGCTGCAGTTTTGTTTGGGAAATCTAACTGTCTGCTGCTGTCAGGTGCCTTGCGGAAAAAGAGGTGAGTTTTTGCAGGGAAAGGATCTGAAACAACTCTGAAGTTCCTTTGTTAGTTATTAATTAAAACAGCAGATTAATCAAAACCTGACTTAGAAGCTTTTAACTTACATTGTCACTCCATTCACTCCAACTTTGCTATTTCTTCAGTAAACTACCTTTGATGTGTCACTACTCTACCTCAGCAAAAGACTTGAAATGTCTTTCAGAGATGAAATATATGTTTTCTCTGAACTGACATATCTGCATTTCAAACAACCTTTATCAAATTTTATACTGATCAATACCATTACGGACTATGTTTTTCTGTGCTTGTGCACAATATGCAGCATTGCTACAGACAAGGGTATTCTCAAATACATTAATGAGAAGTCAAGTCTTAGAAGTTAAGGCAATTGATTTTGACATGCAGCTTGCATCATGCTAGAAAAGTATGTTTGAACTAGGGATCTCTAGAGACTCATTCAGCTTTGTGAGTTTCCAAACTCCTTGTGAAGTTTTCTGTGACCTACTTATTCCTTGCAGATAGCATTGTTCAGGCATCTGTTACTATGAAAGAAAGCATAATACCTAGATGTCATCAAAATCATATAGAAGATTGCTTTATACCTGCGTTTCCATCATTGGCTTTTGAAAAGGGAAGGAATCGTGATTGACACACCACAGGATGTCATTATCTTCATTTTCTGAAGCTGCCATTAGCAGAACCCCTAGCAAGAATAGCAGTAGTAAGTCCATATTAGAAGCAACCATCGTGTATTAAATGCAAACTCATTAATTCATTCCTAAGTTAGCAAAACTCAATCTTTAAGTCTTATCATACAATCTAAATGGCAAATAGTATCTTCTGCATTTGTACATCATATGGCACTTCAAAAGGTCACTTTTAACACCATTTGCCATCTAAAAGGTAAAACAGATGTTTATAGAAGTCAAAGTAATAGCGACTGTCACATACAAAAAATCATCTCATCTGAGCCATGTTCCACTGCTTACCTTTGCTATAAAGAGCTCTGTGAACCTTTGCAGGCTTCTCTACATTGGAAGAAGCTGAAAACCCAGGTGGCAAACGGACATGGACCAAGGTTAACATGGAAGGACGAGCTGTTGGATGTTTAAATTGTGACGTACTAAAATACAGTCGAACACCTGAACAAAAGATAAAAAGGTCTCAAACTGTGCAGATACCATTTATCAGTTTTTGAGTAAAGCGGAATCAGCATTACTTTTTTACCTGCATGTGTGATTGCTAGTAGTTGACAGTCTATGGATTCAGAGTTTTCAATCACTGCTATTTGAATAATAGGCTTAAATACAGAACGATCAATTGTTCTGAAAAATAAAAAGAAAACCAATACACTTTTAATCCAAAGAAACAGGCAAATTCTTCAAAATTGTACTGTGAAACTATGGGCCTTAAAGGAAGCCTCATACACTGTAACTGTCATGAACATACCTGGCAATGCTCCCTGCAGCAGACACAATAGCATTTTGTGAAAGAGAAGTAACCCTGGTCATTCCTTGACCATCTTGCCCCAAATCATAAACCTGAAATTCAATAATACAGCTTAGTGATTTTTGAATGAATTAATAAAATCAGCCTCACTTATTAAGAAGCAACTCAAGCTGTATTTTTATTTTGTACTCATGCTTCCATAGAACTGAGGCTACTCTTTCCTCAGAAAAGCAGTATTTCAAGTCTTCAGCACACACATTGCTACAAAAACATAAACAGGAGTAAGGGCCTGACATAGCTACAGAGAATTCTCAAGTATTGAAGTTAACTTACAAAGGTACCTGTGCATTACTACACATGTTAATAACAGACCGAAGAGTTGCAAGAAGTAACATACTTGCAGGACTCCTTTTTCTGAGCGTGTATACAAGATATTTCGAGAGTTGTCAATGGCGATTTGAACTACAGGATCTGGAGAGGGAGAAAAAAAAAGGGAGAACCAGCAAATCAACAATGGACTGGGAAAGCAAGTTTAGGACAGAGTATCTATAAAATAATGAATTTAAAGTTCACAAGAACTGCACCTTCATACAGGACTGCTGCTGTAACTGACTTAAAACAGCAATCAACTAACACAACTGCTAGTAAACAAACAACAGAAAAAAATCCTAGAGCAAAACCTTTAGTTTCAAAATAATTTTTCACTAAGCAGTGAAAGAGGGTAAGATTATTCACTTTTACATTTTCCATGTTCATAGTTATACCACTAAGCACATATTAATTTTGTGCTACAGATCACTAATTTTAGTCAGAAATGTCAATTTTGTCAGGCCTTGCCATCTATGTCCTAAACTAAATAAACAATCTGTTTCAATTTGTGCAATTCTTTCCTAATTATTCACCACTTCAAATATCATTAACAATAACTAAGTGATCTGAGTATGCTAAATATTCAGACTGCCTTCTTGGTAGTATTATTTTAAAAGATTACATTAAATTACTGGCTAATACGAACTTTAACATCAGTACTTACCATCCTCTGAGAATGTGAACTGTAGCAACGAAGGAATAAGAAAAGACAGCGCACTCTTTGAATGATTAATTTTTCTACAGCGCTGGCTAAACCAGCCTGCTTCAGCCTACAATTTAAAACAAACACAGCATTGAAAGAAAAAGCAAAACGAAAACTGAACTAGGAGTGATATTAAAAGACATTCAAAGGACAAGGATGAAAACAAGTAAAGATCTAACCGCAAACTATTGATTTAATTGAACAAGTATGTATTATTCAATGGAAAGAAAACAATGATCATTAAAAAGAAAATTTTGCATTTAAAAATGTGTGCAGATGTTGCAATTTTAATTTTTAAAGTTAACCAAAGCTGCACTGCTATTCCCCACAGAAACACTACTTCTTCAAAGAAAATGCATCTACTCTAAGCTGTTTTGCAATCAAGATGTGCAACACAAATTTGAAATGTTTTAGAACTATTATTGCTGAGGTCCTCCAACAGTGAAACAATGAAAAAAGCCTGTTGTAAAACCCGTAGTCACCTGGTATGCAACTTCATATAAGCAGCCATCTTTTCCTGCCAGAAAGATCCTCCCATTATCAGTGGATGTGATTGCCACGATGTAGGTGTTGTCAGTAGGGAGCGAATACAGAGGATCTGGTAGCAGCTGCATTCCTCCAGACATGCTGTCATTGAGTGATCCAGCACCTTCAGTAAACAAACAAACATAAATCCTCTTCAGTTTCTAAGCTGTTTTAATAAATACGACAGGTCTGTGATACGAAACATTCCAGAAAACAATAATAAAAAAATTACAGCAAACTTCATAGTTACTGAACATATTCAAGAACAGCTTCTGTCCAGTGTGAATTGCAGAGTAACAAATCCATTCTATGTAGGTTTCCAAGGAAGGAAATGCAGTGTTTTTAATTTCTATAGACTGTTCTCTTCTCTAAATCACACCAAGTCCAAAACATAGGTTTCTACTTGTTTTCTCTTCCACACTGACATATTACAAATTAAAAAAAAGTACAGTTCTCTTACTTTCACCAAACAATTTTTTCTCTTACTATATATGGAATAAAAGCATGTTATCAGGTTCTCAATTTTTGTGGTTGGAATACAAATGCCAACAAAGTTAATGAACTCCATCCACAAGTTTCAAGATTCATGCTCCTGTCTTCTTTCCCTCTCCAATATGCTGTTTAATTAACAGGAACATATGTTTGAAAAGCTCTTTTTACATTAAATAGTTGAGTAATAATACTCAATGCTTCTCATGGAGTCTAAGATCCAGCAAGTGCATACACCATAAAAATTATCTTACCTGCTTGTAACATGATTTAAAGATTTAAAAACTAGCAAAGCACTTGGCACATGGAGATTTTTTTATTTTTTGAATGACTACTAATAAAACTGCCAAATAAAGATGGGAATTAACACATTCCCATGTGTTAATACACAACTGGGAATAAGGGGAGAAGAGAGAATTACCTGACTGTATATTAGAACAATGAAGCCCTAAAATCACAATATCCACAGGAGTAGCCAGAACAAGTAAGTGTCGTACATGAGGCTGGAAGATACCTAAACAGAAAAAGAAAATTTTAGTTTGCACACTGCTTCTCTGATCACTATGATGTAAGCAAATAAATCAATTGCAAAGCCACATCAACTGATTAGACACAATGTTAAGCCTAATAATCTGTGGAATTATAGAATTAGAAAGAAGTATCAGCAAGCAGCTTGACTTCCACTTCATGAAATACAGGATCTTTAAAATGATATTTCTCTTACCAAAATGCTTCTTTTAAACTTAACTCACCTGTCAATTCAACTTTGACTTTAACGTTATCTTAGCAGTAGATACTGAAATAACTGAGAGGGCTATAAACCAGAATCTCACGGAAATTACTACATGAATATGTAAATTTATAAACAGTACAAATGTTACAGCATGATGTGGCAAAGAAATACAAGCTTATCAGTATAAGTAGTTATTAAACTATACATTATTTTTGGCTCATAATTCACTTTACAATGTTTCTAAAATCAAAAACTCATATATTCTGTGTGTACATATATACACAAACCACAGATTTCCACATATCATAGAATCATTGAGGCTGGAAAAGACCTCCAGGACCACTGAATTCAACCATGAGACTGAATAGCACCACGTCAACTAAACCATAGCACCAAGTGCCACATTCATGCATTAAACATAAATGCATGTTACTATCTTTACAAATATAAAACAAAAAAAAAATGTATTTTGGGCTTTATATAACTTTATATTGCATTACTTGTATAAAATACAAATGCATATATATGTATATATATATCTATCTATAAAGACTAAAAAAAAAAACCACAGAAGGTTCATTACTGTCCAATTCTAATCTCTGTCATAATATTCCTCACCTGCCTTTGGCTTTACAAGGCCCACTGCAAGAATAGTTTCACTGAGGCCATCAAAATAAGCCAGATCTCCTCTGTCAATAAATAAACAAAAAACTGCGTGAAATTTGTCATATAGCATCACATAATAACAAAGTAAAATCTATGTATGTTTTAAAATTATTAATACTTTTGCAACACTCTGAAGCCATCTACACCTTTTAGTGAAAGCAGGTCATTTGAGTTGCTCGAAGTTCCTAGAGTTGCGTTTCAAACCTGAAATCCAACTGCAGTATTTTATAATTTTGGATTTTGTTAGTTCAACCTACTCTGAATTACACAATGCAGCATCTGCAATACTGATTAATATGAAGAGAAGGAAACCACACAGGATTTTTTTCCCCCATGAAAATTATCTGATGCAAAAATTCCCAACTTCTTCCCCACTATCACTAACACCAGCAGCATTGTTTTCTTTGGGGAACATGTTTCACACACTCTGACACAATGTAAATGTATAGACAGTAGCTGATCTGAACTTCACTATTTTTAGGAAATGCAACAATATGTACAAAGCAATTCTTACTATGCAAATGCTTACTATGTGAGCAAACAAAGAACCAAACATGCAAATTATAAACTTATTAATGCCATTTCAAAATGTAATGAACTTATTTTCAGAACTTACTTTCAATTTTATGCATCCACAAAATAAGCATGGATGGAAGCTTCAATTACAATACTTCAAAATACTAGTCTTGTAATTCACCATTGTGGCAATGACTGGCCACTGCACATGCACCTCAATACTTACTAAACCTACTTATAAAAGTTAGGCAATCAGAGGAATCTTTATCGATTTTTTTCAGCACAAGCAAAGCCTTTGCATAGGAACAGTAACTTTAGAATATTAGATATGTCTGACCCAGAGCAAATACATTTTCCTTTCTCTCACCTGTAGATGATTTGGCAGCAATATTACTAACTCTTACAGATCCTTAAATACTTACTATTCAAAAGTTTTCGTAAAATAATTAAAAACAGTTGAACTGAACAGCACAACTTCATGCTTCCAGTAAACAATCTCCCACTGCTGTAGTTGCTTACTTCTGGTATAATAGCAATAGAACAACATCAGGAATGCATCCTCTACATACCCATCTTCATAGTTCCACATAAAGATGTCACTGTCAATGGTCAGCCAAGCTCTGCTGATCTCTGGAAATACTCCCATCATACAATTGCACTGCATATCTGAAGCACTGCTGATGTAAGGATTAAATGCATTTTGGGTAAGAATGGCAAAATCCTCTTCAGAGCATTAAAAAAACACCAAACTTTAAAAAAATCTCTAACACGGTACTACACAATCTGCATACTTCAAAATTCTTCATTTAGAAACCAATTCCACCAACAACTCTATACAAATGCACTTTATTACCACTTAGGGCGTTACCAAGAGAACCGTAACAACGCCAAAATTTTTTGCTGGGAGTCTGACAAAAAGACTGGGGAAGAAAAACACGGAGGAAAGATGTTTCTAATATTACTTCTTACACAATCTTAGACATCTGTTTACATAAGGATACGTCCAAACTGCTCCACTAGCTCTGGTGGAAGTGGGACTCGGCGGACTGGGCTGATTTCCGGAAGGTTGGGTATTGACAGCAAGCCTGGTCCTTGTAAAGGATAATCCATATCTGACATACCAGACACAGTAGGGCTACCTGCAGGTAAGAACAACAACAAAAATATCAAATGCCTTGGTGTTGCAGAGACTTTAAACATATAAGTATCACTACCCACAAGATACACATGGATAAAGACTTCTGTAGCAGCAAAACTACAAACAATAAAGCTAAGTCTCAAATGAGATAAGACCAAATAGATTTGCAAACAACTCACCTGGACCCCAGCCTACTCTTTACCCCTTTTTTCTGTGATACCCTGCAGTGTTTTTTTTTCATTCTAAGGCCAGAAATTCACATGAACAAGCCAGAAGCACATTCCTCCACCTAGAAAGGCTCTCTGTACTCCCAGTACCGTCTTAAAACATCCTCATACACCCACTGTTCTATGTGCGGTGTATCCACGATGCTGCCAAAGCAGTTACACTGTGGCCGTGCACATCACTGCACAACAGAATGCAGATACTCTGTTTGCATCCAGCCACCTCTGGATATGTACTACTAGAATGCCTCTTCAGAGCCCACTTTGCCAGCCAGTCGGCACTAATGGAAAAGGAAATGCTGCCTCCACGGGTTAAGGAGAACAAAACAAATTTCTGGTGGGAAGAAGAACACATCATATCATAAGTGTGACAGAAAGCTGCTGACAAAGAAAAGTCCAACAAGCTTAAGGGAGCTTTACTGCTGCTTGTAACTTAGGCACGGTGGTGGGCACATAGCTACCATAAGAGCATTTTTCACGGGACTTCCCAACAGGAAAAATGGAAAATTAGGGCCGTTTTCCTCACCTTTTAGAGAGATGTGAGGCACCAGAAGCCCAGTCCCCGTGCAGTACTCACATCTACAACTCTTGCCCGCGCACTGAAGCGGACACCGCACGGCCCTCACCCCACCCTGCGACCGAGACGCCTCCTCACAGCCGGCCCCAGTCCCCGAGCAGGGCCCACGGCCCGCACGCGTGTCCGGCCGGGCCGCGCTGGCCGAGGCCGCCCCGCGGCGGGACCCGGGGCCACAGGGACCCCGAGCGGGCGCCCCCGACTCACCCGGCGCCGGCACCGCCAGCAGCTCCGACAGGTCCGGGTAGCAGCGGTCATCCTGGATCTGGCGGTCGATGATGCGGCCAGCAATCTCCAGCGCCTCCTGCGCAGCGGGCGCGGCCGGGCTTGTGGCGGCTGGCATCGTGACGGGGGCGACAGCAGCCACAGAAGGACGGCGGCCAGACGGCGATGGCGGGGCCGCGCTCTCGCGCCGCTGCACCGCCCGCCCAATCCCGGCAGGCCCCGCGCGCCAAGCCACTTCCGGCGGCGGGAAACGGGGGAGCGGAAGGGAGAGGGAGAGGGAGAGGGAGAGGGAGAGGGAGAGGGAGAGGGGACGGGCAGGGCAGGGCAGGGCAGGGCAGGGCAGGGCAGGGCAGGGCAGGGCAGGGCTGGGCAGGGCAGGGCAGGGCAAGGCAAGGCAAGGCAAGGCAAGGCAAGGCAAGGCAAGGCAAGGCAAGGCACAGGCACAGGCACAGGCACAGGCACAGGCGGCGGGCAGCGCCTCCGGGGAGGGGGGTAGTGATCGCTGCCGAAGAGGATGAGAGGAAGAGCCGACTAAGAGGGGACCTCATCAATGTGTTTAAATATTAAAGGGGAGTAAGTGCCAAGAGGATGAACCAGGCTCTGCTCAGTGGTGCTGGGCAATAGGACAAGAGGCAATGGGCAAAAGGTAATGCACAGGAAGTTCTACCTGAGCATGAGGAAGAAATTCTTTACTGTGCAGTGACAGAGCACTGGAAGAGGCTGCCCAGAGAGGCTGTGGCGTCTCCGTCTGAAGAAACCCCATTTGTTTGGATGCAGTCCTGTGCCATGTGCTCTGGGATGGGCCTGCTTGGGCAGGGAGGCTGGGCCAGATGACCCACAGTGATCCAACCCGACTCATCCTGTGATCTGCTCGAACAGGCTGGCTGGGGCTGCGGGCACCACCGAGGGATCCTCAGGGCTACCTGAGGGACAGGTGTGGTTTGCTCTGCAGCCCCGCAAAGGCACAGGGTGGCCCCAAGGAGAGCCGTGGGAAGCGGCTCCTGTCCTGCTTGTGGCTCTGGGCAGCTTCCTGCCCGCCTGCTCGCTCTGCAGGCACAGTAGCGCTGTTGGGTTGTAGTCACAGCAGCCCAGTCAAATACAGGGTCTAGGATCACACATATATCATACATGTATTGGATCAGTCAAAGGTTGGACCCATCGATCTCAGAGATCTGTCTCAACCTAAATAATTCAGTGGTTATTTGCTGCCAACCTGATGTGGTACTGTGGGATGACAGTAAAGCTCAGACTGATGCAGACATGCAGATTGGGAAAGAAAATCCAAGAAAGATAAGCAGTTACTGGAGAGGGTTCAGCAAAGGCAGTAGTAGTAATAGTAGTAATAATACTATATTAATTATTATCATAAAAGAAAATATATATCATGTATATATTTCAGATACATATTTAATATATGTAATATATGTATAATAATAGAATAGATTTATTATTGTTCTAGTAGGTAGTAAATAATATAAATAATAAAATGAAATAATAATATTATAGTGATTAGGGATCTGGAACATCTCTTTTAAAAGGAAAGCCTGTGAGAATGGGGTCTGTCAGTCTGGAGTAGACTGAGACAGGATTTCATCAATGCATATAAATATCTCAAAAGCAGGTGCCAAGAGGATGGTGTCAGATTCTTTTCAGAGGTGCCCAGTGATAGGATGAGGTGGAATGGCCATAGGTTAAAACACAAGAAGTTCCAGCTCAACATGAGGAGGAACTTTGCATTGAAGTTGGCAGAGCTTTGGAGCAGAATGTCAGGGAGGTTGTGGAGTCTCCATCTCTGGAGACATTCAAACCCCATCTGAGTATGTTCCTATGTAACCTGCTCCAGGTTACCCTGCCTTGGTAAGGGGCTTGGAATGAATGACCTTTAGAGGTCCCTCCCTGCTCTAAAAATCCTGTGATTCTGTGATTTTGTGTCAAATGATATAAGCCAAAACCAAGCTTACATCAAGTAAGCTCCAGAATGGAGCATCTCAAGATGTGAAAGGGAGTTTGAGTCAAACTTTGCAATTTGTTTTGGTTGTTCGTCTGTAACTGGCTGGACAGTTATGATTATGCAGTTGCATTGTGCACACTGTACACTTGCCTCATCTTTTGTTTAAGGAAAACAGAAGACAATTCCAAGGTGAATGGGCTGGCTGAACAAAAACCACCAGAAGTGAAGGCCGCAGGACCGAGCAGTAACTGGGGGAAAGGTAATTCTAGGAGTGGGTGATAATGTTCCATTAACCACCTACTCAAAAGAGAGTCAGACTCAACCGAAGAGCTGGAGCAGCGCTAATAACCATAAGAAAAGAGATATACAATCACAACCAACGGTTTGAGTACTAAATAAAAAGGTTATGTAATTTGTAACTGATCAATGTTGATACCTTTATTTGTTAAAATGTATGAATAGTGTAAAGCTCTGATTTTCAGGAGGACCGCCTTTTGTGATTTAACACTGAGAGGAATGTTACATTTGTCTTTACAAATAAGTTGTAGATCTGTTGGTAGATAAAGTTAGCACCTAGAGATAAACGAAACAATGGGAGGGATTACACTGATTGATGAATGGAAAAAGAGATTTGCATTTACAAACAAACTGTAGGTTTGCTGGTAAATGAAATTGGGTAACAGAAGATGAAAGAAGCAACAGGGAGGGAAACTATGAATTCTATAAGAATTAAAAATTAAAAGGGAGGGTTATACATTAGAGGGGAATGTCAGGTGTCAGGCGTTCCGGGAAGTCTGTGCCTCTCGAGTACCTCAGCCAATGGGGAAAGAGAGAGGGAAAAGCGGCCGGGAAATTAGGATAAAGGGAGGCTGCGTCCTTCAAAAATTCGAGAGATCCCAGGGGAATGCCCCATGGCCTCTCCCTTTATTCGAATAAAGCAAAAAGGACTCCTCTGTCTCCTTTTTGGACATAAACCTCTGGTGTTTGTGGATTAATTTTCCTTACAACACCCAGCTATCTACTCTGCACAAACAGGAATAAAGAAATAGAAATACAAGAGTAGAAATGCCACACCTCAGTGTGCTAATTGCTGGATAACAAGCCCATGTTCAAGATGCAAAAGCAGAGTAAATAGCCTTTGCATGGCACTGGTTTGATGTGGCTGCTGTTTTTCCAGAATCTGATGTGACACATCAGTGTGACTGTATCAGGTTTTTAACTTAATGAGGCTGAGTTTCTATTAAGTGATGTGTCTGCTCTGAACAGCACAGGTATTTGCAAAGTCACAGGAAATTTTGGGACTGGGAGAAAATCCAGAGGGGTTTGGTTTATAAATGATGTTTGCTGCCTGGACTGCACTAACTCTCTGCTCTTCAACTGGTCCAGCATCCATTCTGGAAAGTTTCACTTATGGCAGAGGCACATGGTACAAGGAAGAAAATCCACCCACAACCTGTGCTTTCCAAATGAAGATCATAAAGTTAAACTTCATACCCTGCAGGGTTTACATCAGTGTTGAGATTGAACCCAGCAACCAAGCCCCAAACAACTGCTCATTGCAGCATCAGGGAGAAAATTGGAAGGGTAAAAGCTGGAAAACTTGTGGGTTGAGATAAAGAGAGTACAATATGGAAAACCAAAGCCACACACAAGAGCAAAGCAAAACAAGGAATTAAGTCACCACTTCGCATGGGCAGGGAGGTGTTCGGTGATCTCTGGCAGAGCAGAATCCCATTATGTATAATGGTTACTTGGGAAGACAAACGCCATCACTCCAAATGTTCCCCCCTTCTTCTTTCCCCCCAATTTATATACTCAGCATGGTGGTCTAAAATATCTCTTTGACCAGGCTGAGTCACCTTGCCTGGCTGCGTCTCTTCCCAACCTCCTACGCACTCCCAATTTCCCTGCCAATGTGGCAGCTTGAGAAACAAAAAAGGCCTTGGCTCTGTACAAGCACTGCCCAGCAACAACAGAAATATCTCTGCATTATCATCACTGTGTTCAGCACAAATGCAAAACACAGCCTTGTTCTACCCACTGTGAAGATTAACTGTACCCCAGCTGAAACCAGCATAACAGCGAATGCTGAAATTCTCTATCTTCTCAAGATTAAGAAGCTAGTGCCTAGTCACCAGTGGGGTTCCCCAGGGCTCAATTTTAGGGACAGTGCTCTTTAATGTTCTTATAAATTATATGATTGCAGGAATTAAGTCTGATTATACTAAACCAGGAGGAGCTGTTGAGTCCCTTCATGGTAGAGGAGCATTACAAAGATTTGGACAGAGAGCTGATCAATCTTTTAAAATCTAACAAGTGCCAGATTCTCCATACAGGACAGGGAAATCATGGTTGTACAGGGAAACTGGGGGATGACATGCTGGATTGCAGCTCCATTGGGTTGCTGCCAAGTTGGATATGAGTCAAGAGTGTGCCAAAAGTGACAGTCAAAAGGGCCAACTATGTTGAGGAGGGCATCGGGCACAGCACTGCTGGCCAGTTAAGGGAGGTGACTATCTTATTCTACACCGTGCTGTGGGGCTGCACATCCCATGTCAAGTCCTATGTGTAGTTTTGGGCACCTCAATTTAAGAAGGACATCACACTGTTAAGAGTGTAAGGAAAATTAATCCACAAACACCAGAAGTTTATGTCCAAAAAGGAGACAGAGGAGTCCTTTTTGCTTTATTCGAATAAAGGGAGAGGCCATGGGGCATTCCTCTGGGATCTCTCAAATTTTTGGAGGACGCAGCCTCCCTTTTTATCCTAATTTCCTGGCCACTTTTCCCTCTCTCTTTCCCCATTGGCTGAGGTACTCGAGAGGCACAGACTTCCCGGAACGCCTGACACCTGACATTCCCCTCTAATGTATAACCCTCCCTTTTAATTTTTAATTCTTATAGAATTCATAGTTTCCCCCCCTGTTGCTTCTTTCATCTTCTGTTACCCAATTTCATTTACCAGCAAACCTACAGTTTGTTTGTAAAGGCAAATCCTTTTTCCATTCACCAATCAGTGTAATCCCTCCCATTGTTTCTTTTATCTCTAGGTGCTAACTTTATCTACCAACAGACTTACAATTTATTACTAAAGAGAAACGTAACATTCCTCTCAATCCCTCATCTTTTATTTTTAGTAATTGTCTTTGAAAACTTTAGCTATCATTGTCTTAATTTCTTGTTCTTGTGTCTTTTTTGGTTTTGCAATTATTTGCAATGACATCAATTTTTGTCCTTTTGTAGCCATCTCTGGGCCAGTAGACATGGCTATAACCTGCATTCCCTTGATCACATGTTGAATAAGTTGTATTAAGCAAGGAATCATGCATGGTAAAAAGATTAGAGTTGCTACAGCACATAAGAGAAAAAAAGCAATTGTTTTAACCCACAGTTTACCAGGTAGCCATGAAAACATGTCCCATTCCCATCCTTTCCATGTTTGGACCGGTACATGAGCTAACTTTCTTATTCCTTTTGCTATTTGTTTTACTACTTTTCTATTGTCATTTATTTGCAAACAGCAGTTTAAGTCATTTAATTTGCCACACACACCCCCTTCTTCTGCTAATAAATAGTCTAATACCATCTGGTGTTGAAATATTGCATTTCTCATCTGAGTAGATTGGTCAGCAAAAAGGTTAAGAGCTGTAGCTGTCTGGTTACTTACTATTTTAAAGACAGCTTGTAACTTAACTATTCGATTTAAATTATAAATGGGTTCTTTGGCACCTGGTATTAATTCATTAGGATTTTAAGTGGCTGGTCCATAGTGTTGTATGGTTAGTTCAGGTGGCCACTCATTATCACCCACTTTTGGATGCTCCCCCCAGCCAGGGATACATCAATCTACCGCTTTTCCCTAATTAGATCATCATATACCTTGATTTCTAATTGGTTTCCCTGAATCTGTGGTAGCAGAAAGAACAGAGGTCTGATATACCCCACATAACATATCCCTGACCAGTTTGGGGGTAACCTGATATAGGCATGTTGGCCACAAATCTAGTAATGCCCCTTTAAAGCCCAGGTCCCGTTGGCAAAGAGACCTTCCCAATTTTCATGATCCACTGGGGGGTCAAAATAGAGCTTGCTTCCTGAGCCTAGTGGTCCCCCAACAATAGTTGCCCCACCATAGGAATCACAGTATTTGCACTTCCATGCTCCCACATGAGGTTTCCAGCTGCAGTTACATCCCAGATCTGTCTTATTAGATTTGGACCAGAACTTCTTAAAAAGAGTTCGAGTTCCATTCCAGTGTTGCCAGTTCCACTGATAAAGTCCAGTCACAGACACTTTTTCCCACGGATATTCTTCCTGTTCTATTTAGACAATAAGTGCCTCTTTCAGAAGAATGAAGCCGCCATGGAATTTTTTTTTATCCCAAAATTCTGTTCCATTATGGACCTCACTCAGGGTGCTAACCCACCATTTAGGTTCGACTAGGCTGGCCACCCAAGGCCAGTTTTTAGATCCTCCTGGCCCCCCACAGACCCAGCAATTGCTAATTTTCCTTACAATCTGGGGGCTCGTGTCCAGGATATTTCCACCGTCCAGGGCAGCAGGCAGCGGGTGGAGCTGAAGGCGCGCCTCACCCAGTTTGGTGATCAGCTCCCCTGGGTGCCGGCTGGCCCCGGGCGATCGATTGGGTTCCCGAGACTGTCCAGGAGACAGACGAGTGGCGGACCAGGGGTCCGTGAAGAGTCCGCAGGGAAGGACCAGTGAAAATCCCACCGGTGAGTAAAATGGGAGCCTCGGGGAGCAAACCTGGGAGGGCGCCCACGGAGGGCAGCACAGGTGAAACGGGGAACCCACGGAGGGCAGCACAGGTACACCTGGGAAGGCAGCCATGGAGGGTTGGTTGCACAGGTGAAACAGGACACCCATGGAGGGTTGGAAGGGTGAAGCCGGGAAAGGGCCCCTGGAGAGTCCCTTGGGGAAAGTGCTGGGGTCTTGGGACAGATTGTATATTCACTCAGAGGTAACTATGAAAATTATGGTAAAATATTGTTATTTTGTGTGGCCAGAGTATAAGTTGTCAAAGGGCCTTATTAAGGCCATGTTATATAGATGCCCTGGGGGGGCAATAAAGGAAATCGAGAAGGGGTCTCGATAGTCCATGGCCTGAGGGGCAAAAACGAGAATCGAGAGAGGGTCTCGACAGCGGCAGGTGGATGGAGAGTGTTTGTGCGTTAGAACAGGATTGAAGAGGAGTGTGTGATAGATATGGGTGAGGCAATGAGCGGCAGGGCCGGGCACAGAGCTGCGGGACCGAGAACACGGGCTGGGGGCTGTGGGTCTTCCGGTGCTCTGTGCCGGGCTGTGCCTGACACTGACACCCCCGGGCAGGGCCGGCAGTGTCCGCTGGCCCCCATAAGGCTCAGGGTGCCCAGCCGCCCGTGAGGCTGCGGGACGTGCTCGCTGGGAGCACCGGTGGGGGAGAAGTGTTTGGACTGTGACAGGACAGGCACAGGCTCTGATATACGGTGTGTGATAAAGAAAAGGAGAACAAAAATAAAGGAACATTTGGGAAATGCGGATTATAGATGGAAGGATTGGGATTTTCTTTTGGGAGTTTTGTTTGGGTCATTCGAGAGACGAATGGTTTTGCGGGGGGCTCGGGAGCTGTGAGGGGATGGGCATTCGCGGGCAGCGGGAGGGCTGCACCCAATGCACCTACGGTGGATGATGCCATCCCCCAGGCGGACCCCCAGTGGGACCCAAATAACCAGGCTAGTTTGGCTCGCCTCCGTGATTACCGTGCTTATCTAATCAGGGCAATCAAGTCAGCTGCTCCCAAAGCTAACAACGTAGCTAAGGCTATGTCGTTAGAACAGGAGAAACAGGAAAGTCCCTCTCATTGGTTGGAGAGGATTATGGATGCCTTGAGGAAACATGAGGGGATGGATCCTGAGGGGCCAGCCTTTGACACATTGCTGAAAGTGCAATTTGTTACTAAGGCTTGGCCTAATATAAGAAAAGGAGTACAAAAAGATGAAGAGTGGTAAAATAAGCCTCTGGAAGAATTGGTTAGAAAAGCACAGCAGATATATGTTAGAAGGGATGAGGAAAAGGCAAAGGCTAAGGAAAAGATGATGGCAGAGTTTTTGCAGCCCCGGAGGAATAAACCGCAGGGTCCAAGGGGTCCCCCGGGACAGAGGGGACTGGGTCGGCCACAGGGAAGTGGCAGAGACATTCCCTCTTCGGCAGGGGCTAGCCAACCCAAACCGCGGCTGGGGTGGAACCAGTTTGCTATCTGCAGGGCAGAAGGGCATTGGAAAAATGAGTGTCCGCAGAAACAGCTGGACCCTCAGGAGGAGGAAGTCCAGAGAATAATGGAAATGGACTGTTAGGGGTGTCAGGGGCTCCTATTATATCAAGGACCCACCATTCAGGAGCCCTTGATAACTTTTAAGGTGAGTCCGAATAAAGAGGAAGTGTGGTTTTTTTGGTAGACGCAGGGGCCTCTCGATCCATCTTAAATTTTATACCTAGGGGGAGAAAATTGTCAAAAAGATCTGTGGTTATTGAAGAAGTGAGTGGAAAGGATGAGCGAGTGTATTTTATTCAACCACTGTTAATCGATGTGGGGGACATGTTTGAACTGCATGAATTCCTGTTCTTAATTGTGATTGTAATTTACTGGGAAGAGATCTGATGGCTAGAATGGGAATGCAAATTAGTAGTATAAGAAGTGACACGGAGTCCAAAACTGTAGTATTTTTGTGTAAAATATCCGGAAGTGTGGGCAGCCCCAGGGAAATATGGAAAACTAGATATAAAACCTCTCCAAATCACATCAAAGCAACCGGGACAAGTGGTGTCTAAAAAGCAATATCCTCTTTCAAGGGAGGGAAAGAAGGGGTTACAGCCTGTTATTGAGTCCCTGCTAAAAGCAGGTCTATTGGAGCCATGTATGTCTCCTTATAATACCCCTATCCTGCCGGTTAAGAAACCAGATGGAACATATAGAATAGCGCAGGATTTAAGAACAATAAATGAAATTGTCAAACCAAGGCATCCCACAGTTCCGGATCCATGTACAATCCTAAATCAGATCCCTTCTTCACATCGGTATTATTCTGTACTGGATTTGAAGGATGCTTTCTGGGGGTGTCCGATTACAGAAGTTAGTAAACAGTATTTTGCCTTTGAATGGGAACAGGAGGAAGGAGGGAAGATGATAAAACATCATGATGATAAAACATGTTGACGTGGACAGTCCTTCCCCAGGGATATAGAGTCACTGGTTTTGTTTGGGCAAGCTTTGCAGAAAATATTAAGAGAGTTTACTCCACCCTCAGGAGTTGGTGGCCCCGGGGACGGGAGTCCTATCCCAACCTTGACCGACGAACCTAAAATTAAGAAAACAAAAGCAAAGGTAGGAGGGCCCAGTTGACCCCTTAAATTTATTGCACAAAGTCCGGACGAAGACGCAGGACGCGTAAGTATAAGGGATCCGTTCGGGCGGGGTCGGGATCCCGGAGTACAACGTGTGGTGTGTGTGTGAGAGGGGGACTGGCAGCCAGATTCCCCAAGCGAGTGCGGACCCTTAGTAGTGCGGTTCCCATCGACCCGCGAGGGCGTGGGCCACGAAACAGGGGAAGCGAAAGTGATTTATGGTGTGAGTGAAGGTACTCCGGAGGAAATGGGGCAGGGGAAGAGTAAACCTCCTGCAAGTGTTAAACTCCCACCCATACCTAGAGATAGTCCCTTGGGATTTTTACTAAAAAATTGGGACCATTTCCCTGGAACGGAAGGGAAGGATAAGGCAAAAATGATATATTACTGTGTAGAAGTCTGGGGTGGGAAGGAGATTTCAAGAAACGTGTTCTGGCCAATATTTGGGTCAACAGAGGATTGGATAAAACAGAGATTAAATATTTGGGTAAATACAAAAAAACCTGTTTGTTTGGAGGAAAGTGAGTATGCAAAAATCTGGATAGCCTGTCCTGAGGTTTTTATCTTTAAATTGACCGAAAAAGGGAATAACAAAAATAAGAAAAAGGGAGGTAGGAAAGAAGAAATCCTAATGGTACCCCCTCCACATGTACCCCCACCGCAGGCCCCTGCCCTCAGTGCACCCCCCCCAGAGAAGGATTTGGATTCAGATCATTCGAGCTACTCAGGACCAGTCACTAGAGGGAGATCTAGGAAACAACAAGAAAATTTATATCCATTAAGAGAAATGTCTATGGGAGGTCCTCAGGCAGGAATAGGATTTATATCTATGCCCCTCAGTTCAGGGGATGTTAGGGAATTTAAGAAGGAAATGGGACACTTATTGGAAGACCCACTGGGAGTTGCTGAAAGAGTGGACCAATTTCTGGGTCCTAATATGTATACCTGGGAGGAATTACAGGCCATTTTGAACATCCTGTTTACGGCCGAAGAGAAAAATATGATTAGGAGGGAGGGCATGCGTATCTGGGACACCCAACACGCTCAGGGTCCTGCAGCTAACACCAAATGGCCCCTTCAAAATCCTCAGTGGGATCATCAGAATCCTGCACATCGAACACACATGCAGGACCTGAGGACAATCATAGTTCAGGGAATTAGGGAAGCAGTCCCGAGAGGCCAGAACATCAATAAAGCATTTAATGAGAGACAAAAGAAGGATGAAACCCCCACAGAGTGGTTAGAGAGGTTGAGAATTTCCAGCTTTATTCAGGAATGGATCCAGATGGTCAAATGGGACAGGCAGTGTTGAAGGTATTGAAGGTACATTTTGAGTCTAAATCTTGGGAAGATATAAGGAAGAAGATACAAAAGCTGGAAGACTGGCAGGATAGAGGCTTAGATGAGCTATTGAGAGAGGCCCAAAAGGTGTATGTCCAAAGGGAAGAGGAAAGTCAGAAACGGCAAGTTAGAATGATGGTTGCTGCGGTACGAGAAAATAGGGAACAGGGTCAGAGGGAGACACAGAGGCGGCCAGTAAGAGAGCTTAAGGAGTCTAGGAGTTCAAGGGAGAGACAGGACATTAAGGTGTGTTTTTATTGTGGGAAAAAAGGACATTTCAAGAAAGAGTGTAGGGTCAGGATTCAGGATGAAAAGGAGTTCAAGACAGATTAGAGGGATCAGGGGCTCTATCTTTTGGGGACACGGAAACATCATAAGGAGCCCTTGATAAAACTGAAGGTGGGTCCCCATGGCCAGGAAATAGTTTTTCTGGTTGACACAGGAGCTGAAAGATCAACTATTCAGTTTTTGCCAAAAGGATGTAGTCTATCTAAAGAGACTGCCACGGTAGTAGGAGCAAAGGGAGAACCCTTTGAAGTGGGGGTTATTAAAAGGGTGACAGTTGAATCAGAATCAAGAATCGGGTTGGGAGACTTTTTGTTAGTATCAGAATCTGAATATAATCTATTGGGGAGAGATATGATTATAGAACTAGGAATTAGGATAGAAGTAGTAGAGAAGGAACTACAAATTAAACTCTGTCCTCTCAGAGTGGAGGACGAAGAAAAGATAAACCCTGAAGTATGGTATAATCCAGGAAACGTGGGGCAGCTAAAAATAGCCCCATTTTCGGTGATTATTAGAAATCCGGAAGTCCCGGTAAAAATAAAGCAATATCCCATATCCCCGGAGGGTCGATGGGGATTAAAACCTGAGGTAGATAGATTGTTGAGCAAGGGGCTGCTAGAACCATGCATGTCACCCTTCAACACACCGATACTCCCTGTGCGCAAATCAGATGGCACTTATCGGTTAGTGCACGACTTAAGGGAAATTAATAAACGCACAGTGGCTCGGTTCCCCGTGGTGGCAAATCCATATACACTCTTAAGTAAATTGGGGCCTAATAACTTATGGTATAGTGTCATGGATTTAAAGGATGCCTTTTGGGCTTGCCCTCTCGACGAGGCAAGCCGGGATTACTTTGCATTTGAATGGGAGGACCCCGATACAGGGAGGAGGCAACAGCTGAGGTGGACAGCGTTACCCCAGGGGTTCACAGAATCTCCAAATTTGTTTGGACAGGCATTGGAACAAATTTTGCAGGATTACCAAACAGGACCGGGAGTAACCCTGATACAATATGTAGATGATCTGCTTCTGGCAGGGGAACATGAGGAGGATGTAAGGAAAGAAAGTATAAGGCTGTTGAATTTTCTGGGACTTAAGGGGTTAAAAGTTTCTAAGACTAAACTTCAGTTTGTAGAGGAGGAGGTAAAATATTTGGGGCACTATTTAAAGAAGGGAGAGAAGAAAATAGACCCTGAAAGGATCCAAGCAATTATGTCACTACCTATTCCAAAAAACAAGAGACAAGTTCGTCAAATTTTAGGACTTACTGGGTACTGCAGGCAGTGGATTGAAAATTATAGCAGTAAAGCTAGATTTCTTTACCATAAATTAACACAGGAAGGGCTAATGAAATGGAGTCAAGAAGACACAGAGAAACTTCAGGAATTAAAGGAAAGTTTGGCCCATGCCCCGGTCTTAAGCCTCCCGGATGTGAGGAGACCATTTTTCTTATTTGTAAACATAGAAGAGGGTATTGCATTTGGGGTACTTACCCAGGATTGGGCAGGGAAAAAGAAGCCTGTTGCATATTTATCAAAAATTTTAGATCCTGTGAGTAGGGGCTGGCCAACCTGTTTACAAATAGTGGCCGGATGTGCCCTATTGGTGAAAGAAGCTAGAAAAATTACTTTTAATGGTAATCTCAAAGTAATGTCCCCTCACAACATCCGGAGTGTATTACAGCAAAAAGCAGAAAAATGGATTTCAGATGCTAGGCTTCTAAAGTATGAAGGAATTCTGGTAGAGGCACCCAATTTGACGTTAGAAACCACTGCACTACAGAACCCAGCCGCATTTTTATATGGGGGACCGGAGCATGAGTGTTTGACCCATGACTGTATAGCTACAATAGAGGAGCAGACGAAGATTAGACCGGATTTAGAAGAAGAGGAATTAGAAAGTGGTGAAAGACTTTTCGTAGATAGATCCTCCAGGGTAATAGAAGGGAAAAGAAAATCAGGGTATGCAATAGTGCAGGGTCTGAACTTACAGGTGGTAGAGTCAGGTGCATTAGATAGATCATGGTCTGCCCAGGCATGTGAATTATATGCAATATTAAGGGCCTTGAAACTTCTTGAGGGGAAGGAGGGGACAAATATATACTAATTCTAGATATGGATTTGGAGTAGTCCATACATTTGGAAAGCTATGGGAAGAAAGGGGCCTTATCAACTCACAGGGGAAGGATTTGATACACCAGAAACTTATAGTTGAGATATTAAAAGCTCTGAGAGGGCCGACAAGGTTAGCAGTGGTTCATTTAAAGGGACACCAACGAGGAATAGATTTAAAAAGCAGGGGGAATAACACTGCAGATCAGGAGGCAAAACGGGCAGCCCTAAAGGAAATGGTCCTAAAAGAAAAAGGGGGGCAAAGGGGAGAAGATGGAGTCAAGGACGGTGAAAACACTGACACAATTTTTACGAATGAGGAGAAAGACTTAGAAGAATGGGGGTTACAGAGGAAACAGGAAAGTGGATATTAGCAGACGGCCGGGAAGTGTTACCAAAGGCAATAGCTCAGAGGGTATTGTATAAGTTACATCAGAAAACTCATTGGGGAGCCCAGGGGCTGGTGGACCACTTTGCTGCTAGGTACATGAGCATCGGGCTCTACGATATAGCTAAACATATCACAAAGGGATGTCCTACCTGTTTGCGGGTAAATCGAAGTAACCTCAGAAAATTACCCTATGGGGGAAGGCCTCTAGCAAAACAATCCTTTGCAAATATTCAAGTGGATTTTACTGAATTGCCAAAGGTGGGGAGGATTAAATATCTTTTAGTAGTAGATCATCTTACTCATTATGTGGAAGCCTTCCCGACATCAAGGGAAACCGCACGAACAGTAGTAGAAGCCCTGCTGGAGGAGATAGTCCCCAGGTATGGTGTACCAGAAACAATTGACTCTGATAAGGGGCCGCACTTTACATCAAAGGTAACTCAGGAGCTGGCAGCAGCATTAGGAATAAAATGGGAACAACATACTCCTTGGCACCCTCAAAGTTCAGGCCGGGTAGAAAGGATGAATGGAGAAATAAAAAAGCAACTTACTAAATTGGTACTAGAAACAAAATGATCCTGGGTTAAATGCATTCCCCTAGCCTTGCTGAACATTCAGACTCAACCCCAGGCGGATTTGGGAATTTCCCCATTCGAGATGTTATATGGCATGCCCTATAGTTTAAAAAAGGCACAGACAAACCCAAATGTTAGTGAACGATACATTAACGAGTATTTAATAGCTTTGATGAAATTCAAAAAACAGCTATGGGAAAAAGGAATGTTGGTTCAGAGACCACCATTAGATCTTGTATTACATCAGGTTCAGCCCGGGGACTGGGTACTGGTCCGAAGTTGGAAGGAAAATCCGATAACACCCAAGTGGGAAGGACCTTATCAGGTGTTGCTTACAACAAACACAGCAGTACGCACTGTGGAAAAAGGGTGGACTCACGCAAGCCGAATCAAGGGACCAGTAGATCCGTCTAAATTCACCAGCGACCCCGGGTGGGAAGTGAAGGGCACACCTGGGAGCCTGAAACTGACACTTAAGAAGCGAGTAAGCTCTAATTAAAAGACAGGCTACATTATTCCCACCACACCACAGGTATGAGACTTTTTCCACATGGGAGATAGACTGTGGGATCCAACATACTATTCCTTCCTGGCAGAGCTCCGAGCAACAGGAGCACCAATTGTGGGGGTGGAAGATCTGCTAAATGCAGCAGTAAGAATAAGATGTAATGCTGAAAATTGCTGGGGAAATTGTAACCCTTTTGTATGCTTTATTTGTTTAGTTTGTAAGGAGGAGTGGTGGACCCATTGCAGCAACAGTTACCCTCCAAGGGGAGTGTGTAAAAATTGTTATTCGGACCAAAGGCTACTCACCTCTCAGGTCCTGGCTACCAAAGTGGCTGCCAGAGAACTTTTAAAAGGGTCTGAAGAGTGGTGGAAATTTTTTACAAAGGGGATAAACCCCCAGTTCTATTGTTATCACTCTAATGAACCTGCCCCATTTGTGGCTAGGATAGTAGCCGCCCTGTGCAGACGGTGGGTACCTGAATTCAGTTGCTATACCCCTCAGATTAAGAACCGCAAGTGGTATAAATACATAAAACGTATCAAAAAGCATGGGTCAAACACCCCTCCTGAAGAATACTCCTGCTGCCGAGAAGATGGAACTCCCCATAGCTCGTAGCAACCGAGTTGATGGGCAAGGCAGAGGAGATGAGAGCAGTGGAGGGGGGAGCCCGAGCAAAAGGGGAAAACGAGGAACAGGTACCCAGAGCTGTCGAGAGTCCAGGGAAAGAGAAAAGTCTGAGGTAAATTGGGAGGAAAATAAAAAGAGCAGTTGTGGAAAATGGGGAAGCTACCACCTCCAATTAGGAATCTTATATATAATGCTTTTGAAATCTGCACTTGCAAGCCATGAACCTTTTAAATGGTCATTAATAAGGTGGGAGGATCTGGAGTTAAGTAGGAGGGAATTACAAAGATTTAGCGAACAAAAGTAATAACATAGAAAAAGGGGGGACTTGTAATAAATAAGAGGCCTTTTGTTCGCTCCCTGACATTGAAGGAATGTTGCCAAGACTTATGAGGCCAGGATGTTAATTGTTCTGCTTTGATCCTCTGAAAGACAGACCTTGAAAAAGATATTGCTAGAACTTGTTAATAGTTTTGCTCTGCTTGATAGGCCTTAAAGTAGAAAGCCAGAATGTGTTCTGCTTTTGCGTACATAATCACATACTGTTTTAAGTGCCAAGAAAGGAGTCAGTGGCTGAGGAAGACTACTCGCCCTCATCCTCCGACCACCAGAAGGCAGAAAAAGACCCCCTAGCAACTGGAGGAGCATGTGCTGAACTATTGGAGGAGGAGCACGTAACCCGAAAACTGAACAGCATAAAAGAAACAAAGTAAGGGGGTGGGGTGCAGCAGTTGATGGAGCGAGACTCCCTGCTGCCCAGCGCTGAATTTGCTTTTGCTTTCTGTAACCAATAAATCTTTAAATTGTTATTCGATCTTTTATGGCCCATTGCGCTCATTTATAACATTTACCAGCAAACCTACAGTTTGTTTGTAAAGGCAAATCTCTTTTTCCATTCACCTATCAGTGTAATCCCTCCCATTGTTTCTTTTATCTTTAGGTGCTAACTTTATCTACCAACAGATTTACAATTTATTTGTAAAGACAAATGTAACATTCCTCTCAAGAGTGTGTCAGGAATAGGGTGCCAAGCTGATGAAGAGTATCGAGGCCAATATTTAAGATGCTGAGGTCTCTTGTCTTGTTCAGCTTGGGGAAGGTGCGGAGGGAGCCTCAGCCTGTGGACACCTTCTTCCTGGGGGAAGCGGTCGAGGACTTGCTGATCTCTCCCTGGTGACCAGCAGCAGGACACGAAGAGACGGAATGAAGCTCTGCCAAGGGAAATTCAGGCTGGGCATCAGGAGAAGGCTCACCCTCTGGGAGGGTGGTCCTCTCAGGAAGAGAGCTTCTTCTCCCTTGGAAGAGGCTTTAGGAGGAATTTGTCACGGCACCAATCCTGGCGGAGCTCAAGGAGCGTCTTCACAATACTCGCAGAAACGTGTTTTAGTTTTACCTGGCGCTGCGAGCAGGACGAATTCAGACTCCACCACGCTGTTACGCCTTCCGCCGGGAAGGAAGCGCGGCTGCGCCAGCCCGGCCACTTCCTGCCGGCGCCTGTTGTGGATCCGGGGCAGGCGGAGCATGGAGCCGGCGGCCGAGGGCGGTGAGCGGCGGGGCGGCGGGGCTGAGCCGGGCCCAGCTCACCCGCGGCTCCCGCTGACGCCCCCGGTTTCTTCTCCCCTCTCGTTGCAGATGCAGAGATGGTGGGGACACCCGACCCGGAGCTGGCGGCCACCATGGGCTTCTCCGGCTTCGGTTAGTGGCGGTGCGGCCGGGGGGCCGGGCTGGCTGGCGGAGCGGGGGGCGAAGCCGTGGGGCCTGTCAGCCCCAGGTGGCCTTGTTCCAGTCTCCCTTGCTTCTTTTCCAGGGAAGAAGGCTCGGACTTTCGACCTCGAAGCTATGTTTGAGCAAACGAGAAGAACTGCAGTGGAGAGGAGCAGGAAAGTATTGGGTAAGAAGAGCGAGCGTAGTCGGCTTTTGCATTTCAGAACATCTTTTGATTTGCTCCCTCAGGGCGGTGTTTGAAGTGTCTCGGACTGGCAGTGTAGGGAAAAAAACCAGAAACGCAGTTTTTTTCGAGGAAGGCAACCCTGAACAGCCTTGGCCTCGATGAACAGTGAAGTTATTAATTTGCTGCTGTTGTCTGAGGCTTAGAGTAGTGTGCATGTGCAAAGCTCCTTTTGTGAGGTATAGCTTGCAAATACAGGAAAAGCACAAACTGTTTTGTTTCTTCTTTTACTTAGCCGTTTATCTATTTTTGAAGAGAAATTGGTACGGACAGCTTTAATCTTGACACAGCAGAGTAGTGAATAAGAAGTGTATGTCTTAGACCAAGGAGCAGGTTGTATAGCTGTCCACAAGTGTGTCACTGCCATCTGCTGTTTCAGGAGTGAGAGATGAAGAAAATGGTATCATTTGCTGCCTGTAATCAAGAGAGCATCAGTCCAAACAAGATGTCTGAGGGCAGTCATGCATGCTCAACAAATCTCTTTGCCAACCCAGTTATTCATGTTTTCTCCTTCCCTTTGGCCAGTGTGTGGAGAACGTATGTCTTTTGTTTTATTGTGATGCCATGTTTTTTATTGCTCTGATTTTATACAGAACCAGATCAGACCTCTTTGGAGGCTCATTGACTTTGTGTACTTTAATTCACTATGAAATTCAAATATACAAGGGATTCCAAAATTCATTTTGGACAGGTCTGTTGTTGGTTGTGGGTTTTTGTTTTTTGGTTTTTTTTGTGTCAGCTGAATCTTAACACAGCAATGTATGTCCACGTTGGAAACCTTTTTATGTTTGATACTTGTTGAGGTTGAGCTATCATTCTGATGAGGAATTGTTTGTTTACAATAATAATGTTATTTACAATAATAGTATTTTTGTTTAGTAAGGAAGTTCAGTAAGTGGTTGCAAAAATACAATGTTTTTAAGTCCAGATATCTTGACCTGTATTTTAAGTATGTCCTCTCCCTTGCCTTGCAGCAGACCATATCCCAGCCAACCCCCCCAGCTTTCTAGGCTTATACACGTAAAAGAAACACACAGTATTTTATTCTTTATAAAGTTGATAATATATCAGAAAATGATAAAGCTTTGTATGTAATTCAGCTGTTTAACTTTAGAAACAAATTTTAATACTGAGAGTATATCAAGGAAGAATCTGTATGTGTTGTGGGGTTGGCTTAATGTGAGCACTTATTTTCAGATTTCTTGCGATACACTTCTGCTTTTTAGGTTTTTGGAATGACCATAATAACTTTTGGATATGGCTCCCCCACTACCTGATTTGTGGAGCTCAGATCAAAATATGTTTCCTGGTTCTGTATCTTGCACCTGTTTGTGTTTCTCTTCAGTGGAAAGTGTTTGCCAGCTTTGCTGGAAAAATATTATTCTTTTCTTGTTTATCGAACAGGGAACAAAATAGAACATGATGTTTCTTGTATAGAAAGAAAGATTCATTTTCTCTCCCTAACTGAATTTTTTTGCAAACTTTTAGTGATATAGTAGTTGTATGTGTTACCTCCCTCCTTGCTTAATTGGAGATGGAAGTTTTTGTTTGCTTTGATTTTATTGCAGTGTTCCATAGGGTTTCTTTTTCAGCAAGTGAAGTAAGAATGAACTACTAATGTAAACAACACTTTGTGTTTATTTTCCATATTTAAAATTCACCTATTTACACAACTGTATACTTTTAACTGTACTAATTTAGTTCCCTTTGTGAAAACATCAACATTTCTCTAAAGTGATCATCTGTTTTAGTATGATGCTGAAAAGAATTGAAATATCAGCATCCTTTTATGATCAATTTATGTTTGGTAACATGTACAAATGAACAACTGGAAGGTGTTCACTTTGTCGTTTTGATGTTTTGTTGAGTGATCATTGCAATAGAAGTTTAATATCTATGAAAAAGTATTTTACCTTAAATCCTTTATTTGCTGTTACCTTTTCAATTATTTAATCTAAGTGAAAAAAACTGTCTTACTGTCCCCAGCAAGCCAGAAGTTTTAGTATTTTTAAAAGTCTTGGTTATTTGTTATTTCTGTGCTCTCTCTATTCAGAGTCTCGTGAAAGAGAAAAAGAAGACCAGGCTGAAAAGGAGTTTAGAATCCCATGCACTGATTCGTCCGTTTCAGCATCCAGCACAACAGGACCTAGGTCCACATTAACCGAAAGGTACTTAGATATGGTGGGAGATTCAATGTAGCAGCTTTCTTATCTGAAGAGGATGTTGACTTGTTTTGATAACATGACTATCATTTAGCTTGTGTGACTATGTCTTATTATCTTAAGTATTTCAGTGGAAATACTGATTTTAAACTTTTAAAAAAACACTTTCTTAAAGATGCGCCAATATTTGCAAATATTGACTATGTATATTTAATAGGGAAAATTACTGCTTCCTCCTTGATCTTGTTCTGTGTACTTGTTAAAAAACTAGATCAATGTTGTTACCCCTGTTTTTCAAAAATATTAGGGCAAATACAATGACAACATGTGATGACTTTAATAGCAGCTATTGTGTCTACCTGTAGACAGAATATTCTTGTTCATGCCTAATGAAAAAGAAGGCAAACTAGGTGGACAGCCTCAGTGTGTGGATTTTATGGAATAATGGTGAGGAAGAGAAAGCTATTTTTCTACTTAAGTCTGAAGTTTATTCTTAAACTTTTGTCTGTTTCTGACAAACAATATATGCTATGTATTTTAATTCTGTTTAAATTCTGAAAATCAAAAGGAATCAAAAGTAGCTGAGGGGAATGAGGACCACACAAGTCCGCTGTGTGGCAAGGCTGGCAGACATGACAGCTGGCAGCTGTACCTTCCTAGTTTCTGTATCGATGGAAGTTTAACAGCCCATACAAGACTATAGTAGATCTCTATAAATGCATATTATGGGCTGATACAGCCTATATGTGGTAAGTTATTAAAGACAAACTTGTAGACTTTCAGACTGAACAAATTTTTATTAGAAGATTTTGGTTTTGCCTGTTAGTCTTCGGAAAACCTGGGCACTCTCACTGAAATACTTGATTGCACAGTATACTACTTTCTGTATCTTATGTAACATCTTGTACTCTAGGCAAAATATTCTGTGCTTCTATTTGCTTCTAATGATCTTATATACCCATTTGGTGCCATAGTGAGGGATGACAAGAATTTAAATATAACATGATTGTGTATTGTAAATGGGTGATTCCAGTATACATAGCCAATTTAAACAAGTGATAAGGTCAATACAGAGGTTTTCCATAATTTTCTCGTTCTTCTAATTGACTTGACAAGAGAGACCTCCAGGGACTTTATATAAAGGAAGATAAAAAATGCATTTTGTTAGGCTGAGTTATTAGGTAGGCTCTGATAAGTCATCAGAATTCTGCTCATAGTACATTTTCTTTGTTTTTCTTTTTGTTTTTTTGCTGAGCATTAAGAAGGAAGGGCTTAACATGAAAAGTTCTCAGGGAATTTTGATATTTCCATATAAAAAAAGATATGTTGCTTAGTTCTTAGAAGTAAAAACAGGAAACTAGAAAGACATGCTGTTATGACTCAGTCTTAATTCAGAGGAGCAATCCTGCAACTGACAATTTTAGTCTGAAATACAGGATTTTCTAGTTATTTTTATTACAAAGATTTTAGTTACTATGAGTTGATCTAATATGCATAGCATCTTTTATTCTCTGATAATGACAACAGTTTACTGAATTTAAATTTTTAAAAAATTATCAGAGTTTTTTTTTAAATTACCGGAGTAGCTCATATACCAATTTTTCAGTTGTTAAAGTGTCACTGCAAAATTATGTGAAATACAGCTAATGATTATTTTTTCTCCTGAGCTACCTCTTCCCTGTAGAGAAATGTTTGCAATAGCTGTGGTACTTAATTTTTGCATACGTATAATAATTACACCTTGTGAAACGAAAGTGTCAGTATATGAAAAGAAGAAAGCTGAGAAAATTGAGTGATATGCAGAGAATGAACACATGGGGGGGATATCTCCACATACTAGCACAGCTCTCAAAATATTTTTTGTTTTTGCTGTTCTCAGTGTGCCATCCATGCTCTGGTACTGCTTTCCATATTTTTTTCCCTTCTCTTACAGCTTGTTTTACTTACTGAGGAGATAATGAGGGAAATAAAAAAAATCTCCTTACACTTTTCTGAATCCTGGGAGAGGGACTGGCAAAGTGGTTTATCTTTCTTTACAGCCCCTGGTAAAGTAAGATTGTAAGATTGGAAGTTTAGGGAAACACCCTTTGTTTAGTCCTTTCTGTCAGCACCACTCCCAGCTGCTGCCAAAAAGGTAGATGGGCTTTTGGTCCGGCTGCATTGGTATGCTCCTATGTTTGACTTTATCCCAGTCAGGACAGAGAATATCTGTAGCTGTTGCTGGAATATTTGGCTGTCCCTGCCATGCTTAGAGTGTGGTGAAAAATTACACTTCAGCACTGGCCATGTCACATGCAGAGTAGCTGTGCTGCCTCTCAGAATCTGAAACGTTTGATTTGATCAATTTCCTTCCCAGCAAATGAGAGAATGGTAAAGGTAATGAGGAACAAAGGTACTGTTCTTGGATGTCTATATAAAGATCTGAATATTTGGGACTCCTAGGATTGGATTGGCCTTGTTGAATCATTATGTTGTATACATCCTTCTCACTGACTGAGTGTATATTTGATTTCATTCAAAAACTAATTAAATAATTTGGCTTTTGAGGAAAAGATGTGTGGTTTGCTAGTGTAGGAATTCATATCAACTTTCAAAATGCAACTCTTTGCATATTGTGTTATGAAGCTAGTTATGAAGATAGCTTACTTGAAGAACTTTGAAGATCCCAATTTGTGCCTCTCATGCTGGAAAACCTTCCCTTTGTTGAAAGGATATTGATTGTCCCATGGTTGTAGAGTAAGAGAAGCTCTTTTGCAGTTATATTTTTGAGATAGTCATATTCTGGTCTAGTTCTTTAAATTAGACAAGCTATTAGCATACAAACCCTGCTCTTCACTGTAACATCTGAGGTACAAAGTCATGTTGGTTTTAGTTTATTTTCTTTTCTTTCTGAAACACAGTTTCAATTGTGTAACAAACAATTTTTTTTTTTTTTCCATGCAACTTAGTAGCTGCTTGTACAGCTAGTTCTGGAGGCAAAGCAGGGCAGCATTCTCTGTCACAATTATGTATGTCAGACCAATTTTCTTAGTTTTTTATTATGTTTCTGAACTTTTTTGGTTTTTATCATAGTTTTAACATGATAATCTAAACTTTAAAAAAACCCAAACCAAACAATACCTCTCTATTTTCACAAAGATACTGGAAAAGAAGACTATTTTTTTCAGCCTGCTCACTTAAAAATTCTGAAAATGCAAGCTCCCAAATGAAGCCTTGAAAGTTGAGCTTCTCACACGGAGTAGACGTTCTGCCCTTTCAAGCGGTGTGGCTTGGGAGCTGCCAGCAGAGGGAGCGCGGCTATTTTGAATGAGCTGCAGGAACACAGACACAGCAACTCAGCTTTTCAGAAATTTCCGAGTGCCAAAAATAGTGTGTTTGCTCAACTGATTTGGGCAACAGCAGAATTGCAATTTAATGGAACTTTTGAAACACTTGCAAGTATTTCGAAAGGTGATGGTGGGCCTACACTATGTTAATGAAAGTTAGTGTACGTTTTGCTGCTAATTTTGGTGTCTACTGATTTACAAGAGTGCTCAACATCTTTTATCTGAGAATTTCAGTGGAAGTGATGGTGTTCTTTGAATACTAATATTTTACATTTTCCTTGCAGAGAGGCAGTGTGTAGTGAAAGTGAGGACAGCTCAAATGAAGCATTAAGTGGTCCTTCTGTGCAAGCACAGAGTTCTGCTAAAGGTCAAGCTGAGGATACTGATGATGATGATGATGAAGAATTCATCGGGCCACCACTTCCTCCTGGGTTCAAGGATAGTGATGACGACAATGACGATGATACAGAGGAGGAAGATAATGTAAGTAGTTTGTTTCTCTTTAATGTTTTAATCCTGTGAGTGGGCTCTGATTTATATATGTGCCATTCCTTTTTGATGAAATTTCCAGGTGATGTATGACTTGTTCAAAATGCAGATTTTCTGTTTTTCTTGCAGTTTTTTCTGTTTTTCTAATGATAATTCATCAAATGCAAATAATTATTTTCATTTAAAAATATCAGGATTTTAAACAAAAATATGCATTTGAGTCTCAAGGGAAAATCAGCATCAATTAGTGTATATTGTTTACTTTTTTTGTTTTCATGTTATGAAAAAACTAGATAAATAAATATTTAGTATGGCTATTTTGGATGATTTGTTTCCAAAAGCATATGTAGAATTTTGTACAAGAAAGAGGAGGCAGAGGTGGGCTTGAATCTAGGGAGAGCAATTGTGCCAGAACTGTTTTTAGGAAATTAAGTATGGTAACTGAGTGCTTTTTGGTTGGTTGGTTGGCTGTTTTTTTTATTTGTGTTTATTTTGATTTGCATTTTTCTAAGTAAGTGCCAAACCTGTTCTTTGTTAAGAATAGTTTTTTCTATCTATGTTGAAATCAGGAGGACCCCTGACAGCCTAACTTTGATGTCACAGATATTCTGTTAATAAGACTTCCTCTATTTAGTTAAAAGGCATCTGGATCTAGCACTAGGTGGTGTGGTTTAGTGGTTTCAGGGTTACAGTAGTAGTGCTGGGTTGGACCAAATGATCTTAAAGGTCTCTTCCAACCTTGATTATTTGATGATTCTGTGAAAAGAGTAATGGTTTGATGTTTGTTCTTCAAAACTGCCTGGATCGAATATTTTGTGGCCTTGGGTTTTGTGTGATGGTTTCCATGTGTAACAACAATGACAGAAGTCCTGTGAAAACAGCCTTACTTACTGCTGTTTTGAACCATCTGTTATTAAAAAAAGACCTGTATGTCCTGTTATATACACAAATGTAAACCAAACTCTAAAAACCCCATGTATTTCCAGGTGTCCCAAGGCTTTCTTTTGTATTTTTCTTTTGTTTTTACTGGGGATTCAGCCTATTTATTCTTTTTCTATAACATCTCTTACCTTGCATGTTTTGAACTTACATTTTAGAGTGCTTGAGAGGAGCTTCTTAAGCCATGACATAACTCATTTTTTAGAGTGACCCTCAACTTATGTGCTGACAATTTTTCTTTTTTGTTTTTTGTTTAGCTACAAGGGATAAGTAATAGGAAATTCTGGTGTCTAAGGTATTTATATCACTTTGTCTGATTCATTTGATTCACTGTTGCCTATGGATTTCTTTTAATTATTGGACTGTACAATTTAGTCCCACACCTCCTGTGATTGTATCTGTACCCACAGATGACTTGTTCTGTCTCAGGGAACCATGCAGAGATAAATCCAGAATTTTCTTTGAGAATTACATAAATCTAAGTTCACTCACTGTTGACCTGTGTTAGGAATTCTCTTAACTTTTAGCTGTTAGGGAACTGTGGAGCCGGTCTCTGTTTCTGAGGGCATTATAGAATCACTGAGTTTCAGTTGCTATGTGTCATGTTGTATTAAAATCACTATTTCTTTTCTGCCAGCTTCTCTGGAATGCCAAAGGCATTGCAGAAACAAATTACTTCAGCCTGTCTTCCTCAGTAATCACAGTGCTGATTAGCTGTTTTAATTTCCAACAAGACACTGGTATTAATTTTTTATTCTTACGTATTTGAATAATACTGCAACTGGCTTGATGAAGTGAAGTTACTGGTGACCAGAGTCAAAAGACGCTAAAGAAAAGTTTCAGACAGAAAGGTAACTTGCAGTCTGGTGTGATTTAAATTTGTCTGAACTGAAGACAATAGTTACAAAACAGTCTAGAATAGATTTGGTTGAGAATAAGCAGAGCAGCAGAAATATGAGACTTGTGGGTTTTCAGTCTAAACAGTTAATTTATAACTGGGGAGATTTTGTGTCAGTGTGAATGCCAGAGGCCTTTGGGGTCTAGAGCCTCCCCTTACTGCTGCTCATGAACTCAGTTATTTTCTTTCCTGTGAAGGGAATCAGGAAGCAGCTGTGCTTTCCTGGTTTCCTGTTGATCGATTGGTGATCACAGTATGATCTTGCGAGCCCCAAGGAAGGCAGGTGTTGCAGTTATGAGAACTCTGTGATTCCTTTCTTTTGCTTGTACATAGCCTGCGGTTGGTATGCTTGGGTGCAGAACTGAGACAGGAGAAACTGAAAGCTGAATATTTTTTCCCCAGATGTAGTGTGAGACTGTCTCTCTTTTATCATTATATTTTGCTGCTGAAGTAATTTCTTGAAAACACAAGTGTCTGTGGTTTTGATCCTGAGGAAATCAAGTGTATTTTTAGTAGTTCTGGGTGTTGTAGTGTATAATTTGTAATCTGAAGTCTTGGGAATTTTGTATAACAGATAAAATACACCAAAATACTGGCTTCACCCTGACATTTTCCCGCTGTCTCTCAAGTCTAACTTTAGATGTGGGGATTTTTTCACGGTTGCTTGTTCAGTTGTTTTTGGTTTCTTACGGCAGATTGTCAGTAGAGACATTTGTCAGATTGGGCTTGCTATGAGGCAGACAGCTTTTGAGTCCGGGACTGCCCAGCTCACATGATTTATTTTACTTGATAAACATTAAGGTGGAAGGAGTAGTTATTTTCTTTGATGGGAATTTTTCATACCCTCTTGGTATTTTAATGGGAAAATGACTAACAGCAGGTAATTGCTGAATATTTTGAATTGACGCTGGTATATTTTGAGTATTATGCATTTTTGTAATTTGCATAAATCACCTTTGATACAAACCAAACAAATTTTTTAACAGAGCCTTAGGTATTATTAAATGTGTGAATTCTGACTTGAAGTATTTTCTTTCTCAAATTGATACAAGTTCATTTGATATATACAAGTCTTTGTGGTGCTATTTTAAAGGATTTTTCTGTGTTTAATCTGTGTTGATACTGATGATTAGTTGCATTTAACAAATAAATATTTAGGTTAAATGACTGCTAATGTGGTATCATCCACTTCCATTTGTGTCAAAAGTGATGATTCTAAATAAACCTGAGTATGTTTGTGAGTATTTATCCAAATGTGTTACTATAGTAGTGTAAGGAATAACGCTCTATCAAGTACACTTTAAGGACAATAGATACATGTGGTATTAATTCCCTCTGATACTTTCCTCTTGGTTTAGTGTCCTGTTTTATATAAAAGGCTTGCATTGATTTGGGGAGTGAAGAAGTTTAAAGCTAGCTATTTGAGTTGTGATCAGCACTTGCTTTTCTGTGGTGCCTTTTCTTCTAATGATGTAAAACCTGGTGGAATTCTCAATGTCCATTTTTGACATGCTCATAAGCTGAGAAGGGGAGGGAGGAAGCAGAGCATCTTCCATAGTGTGAAGTTTTTCAGGGTTGATCTTATCCTGTGATCTTAACCTTTCTAAAAATTTCAAGATAATCTTTAAAAGAGGAAACAGCTTATTTTACAAAAGGGCAAATGGTTAATGGGGGCAATATTGCCTGTGGTAGATTTTGGATTAGGAAATATGGTAGAGACTTCTCCAGCACTTTTTCCCTGGCAAAATGCACTGGGAGTCTGTCTGATGTCTGTGCACTCAAAATCTCTCTGAAGAGGGACAAAGACTAGCAACAGCAGTTGTGTCAGGATTGGTAGATAGACAGATTTAGATCTAGGACATAAACGTTTTTCAAGGGAATGGGTGATACATGTTAGAAGACTTTAGTAACAGAGACTGTATTTGTTGATTCTCTCTTCTACATGTCGTTAGAAAATGTACTGAGATCTTTAACAAAACTTAATGTAGTGTTAGCATCTTGTGACACTTTTTGTGGCTTGAGGCAACAAGTAAAGGTGATTGTTGAAGAATTTTCCAGATGGATTTGCAAGGATTTACCTTCTGTTTGGAGCTGGGTTACAGTTCATTCTCCTTTGGAACAGAGAACTGTTTCTCCCTGCAGCACCAAAGGGATACTAATCATGTTGTAATTATGTCCCTGAAACAAGTACAGCCTTGGGCTGTGGAGAGGCCCCAAGGCTGTACTCTGATTTGGCCTGTTTCCAAAATGATAGCATAGCTGTATTTCAGGTTTTAGAATTATTTGGAGATATTTAAAATTTTGTTTTTCAGAAGTTTAACGGGGCATACCAGTGATACTTGTCCAGAATGGAAGAAAGCCATTTCCTGATGATTTAGATAGAGAATTTAAGTAGACTGTAATTGCTCCAATTAGAATTTGGCTATGGTACTAGACTAAAAATTACGGTGTTGTAAAAATATATAAATGTTATGGAAATTTTTAGTCATCCTAAGGATTTGTAAGATTTAGTTTGAGAATTGTCTGTCCTGTAACTGCTGAAACTTATTTACCCAGTCATGTTTCATCTTGTTCAAAGATGAAAAAGTATAGTGAGCTGAACAAAGCAGTTTTTTGTATGCAGCAGAGACAGAAGAGTGTGGTTTTGATGGCAAGAGGCATTATCTTCTAAATCCTTCTAGTTAATGAGAAAAAAATATGTAGCAGTTAACCATTACTTTCAATTTGCTTGTATGTTAATTTCCTTAACAATGGTCTTAACAATGAAAATTAAGTAAATATATTTTATTTATATTAAACTTGGAACAAATTGTGGCATTTTTAAAGGATCTTTGATGTGGTTACTGCTGGTGCAAAGATTGAGAAAAGTTAAATCCAAAGCGAGTTAAAACAGATTTGCAAACTTTGCAAAAATCCAATGTGAAAGAATCAAACAGAAGCTGTAAAGAAGGGAGTACTCAACTTAAGAAACCGAGATCATCATATGGAGAGGAAGCTAGCAAGGTAATTCCCTTAGGGAATGTCAATCTTTGATAAAAAGGCATGGGGTATTTGCTCATCTCTTCAGCCGAGTGCCCCAGAGTTCACGATTACCAGTTGTTCCTACAGTGTACTTGCAAGATCAGCAGACCTCAATAAGGCCAAGCCTTCTCTGCTGTATATCACGCCATGCTTTTTTGGTGGATGATACTGCTTTTAATTAACTTGCAACGTGACAGAATATGAAAAGTTTTAGAATGTTTCCCCTGATAGGTACTTTGAGTCCTGTGGGTTTGTTTCCGGAAATATTTTGTGAGAACATTAGGAAGCATGTATTTGTTGGCTGTGAGGTACTTTAAAGTTAAAGAGAGGTGATTTTACCAGTATAAAATAAAATGTGATACAGAACATAATTATAGTTTTTACTGCTCTTTTTACTGAAGTTCAGATATCTTCTTATGTCCTGTTTTTATCAGTTCCTTTAAGAAACCCTTTACCAGATCAGCTTTAGCTGGTGTAGCCTGTAGAAAGCCTTCTTTTGGAGCTGCTGATACCACTTCTGTGTTTGAAGAGGGAGCTGTTAAGAGTGATCCAAGGTGTTCTTCATCTCAAGGCTAGATATGCTGTGGCTGTAAACCTTCCATAGTTAAAACGTGGGATCCTCATGCTCATCCCTCCAAGACCCTTGATTTGTTTATAGCCAGAAGATTTTGTGGAAGCTAATGTCCTCTACTATGCTGAGAGGGATAGTAGACTTTTAACTTTTTTTCTGCCATGTGTGTTTAAAGTATGCATAACCTTGAGACTGTGCGAGTCTGTGTCCTACCGCTTAAGAAAAAAAAAAGTCTTTCTAAGCACATAATCTGCACGTTTATCTCAATCACAAGACTGTACTTTTGATAGAGTATTACTTAAAAAGAATGGGTAGTTGCAATGGTACATGCAATTATACATGCAATGCAATGCGGTACATTGGTATATGCAATGGTATATGAACATTCTATCCTGAATATTACTCTCTTTACTTCCAGTAGAAGCTGGGATCTTCAGAGGTAAAGATATTGAAATTTAACTTATTCTTTGAGAACCAAAACCACTTAAACCCTGTCAAAACGACGTGGTGACTACCTCTTTACCTGATGCTTGATGCATTTTTTGGCAGTTGCAACAAATTTCCCAATATAATTTTAAAATGAAACACAAATAGCATATTGTTGCTATCAGTGTTAAAATATATAAAATCTTTCTAAATTTGGCCAGGGAACTAACAGCAATGGTCACACTGTATTCAACCTTGTTGGCATCACTGTGGAAAACACAAATTGAAGAGAGCAGGTTTTTCTCTGTATTTAGTATGTGAATGTTATCTTTTTGAAAAGTTGTTCGTGCTCTAAACAGAATAATGAGAAATACAGATACAGAGCACTCTTGCTTGAATCAAGGGGAAAATGAAGTGGATGATAACAAGTATCTGAAATATTTATGGTGGGGATGAATAAATAATTTAAAAGGATTGGATTTGAGGGAAGAGTGTAAGTGACATGCAGTTACACTTCCTCTCCAAAACAAGTCTTCACAGGATTTTTGATGAACAAATGATTTATGTTAAACTATTGGAACTGCAGACTACTCCAGTGGAATCCTTGGAGAGCAATTTTGTTGACTCTAAGAATGTCTGCTGTTTGTTTAAAAGACAGCTTTGGATTTTTATGAATGTGAGACTACCACACATATTGTTTTACAACTGCTGCAATGACAACTCTTATTTGCAGGTGAGCACTTAGCAGTATACAAAGACTATACATACTTGATGCTAACAGTATCCAGATCACACAACATTCACATTGAACTTCCTTCCTTTATTTCTGCTTATCCTTTTCTTTGTATTTTAAAGCCTAATAAAATTATTTTCAAATTTTTAGGATCTTGGACAGTATTTTACTGCATTACCTTGTGTACTATTCATGAATGCTTATATGATGTACCATTGTAACTAAAGATTAATGAATATTTAAATAGCTAAATATGGAAAGAAGAAAGACTTTTTTCTGATTTCCTTTCATAAACCAATATAGTTACTTTCTCCAGAGAATCTGAATAATCATAAAAGATGAGTTGTATGACCTTCTATTAGCCATGGCTTTTTGTGAAGTTCTGAGGCTTTGGAAATGTACTTTTGTAAACTATTTATTCCTTTATTTTACTTAGAAGTATTTCGATTTTGAACATTATCAGTTTTAAATCTGTTGGTACTGAAGAACTGTCTCAATTACTTAATGACAGACAAGATAAAGACTTCCTTTTTTCAGTTTTCTCCTAAGATCCTGCATCTGTTTATATATGAATGTTATTTTCTTACGAAAAAATTACACTGATATGAGCATCATATGCAAGAATAGAAAAAAGGTGATATGTTATGTAACCTTTACTTCCCAATATAAAATAAGTAGTTCAGACAAGACCTTTGTTAGGAAGTTTCCTGTTCAGTTTTCTGAAATAGGGCTTAATGCATAGAGCTAATAAATAGCCATTTCGTGAAGCTCAGGTTCATTATTAAAGGTTGGAGGTTTAGATCCATTTTCATGTAATTGTTGTGCTGACTTCAGTGGGGCTGCAGACATGGACCTCCAGTTTCGTAACTGGGACTGAGTATGCATACTCACTGGAAATTCTAGTGGAGTACCTTTGCTTTTACACTATTAATAAGACAGAAGGCACGGACAAAATGCAATTTACTTCTACCAGCAAAAAAAAGAAACAAAAGAAAGACCATGATTTGTGACTTTCATTTTTATTTCCAAGTTTAATTAGTTAACCAGTGTTTAGTAAATGAAAGCACATGGTGTGTTGCAGCAAAGTGTGCTTTCAATGTGGAGATAAAAAACTCATGAGTAGAACAGTTTTCTTAACCCTTGTGCAATACAATTCTTCTTTTTATTCCTCACAATTGCACAGAGAGGCGCACTGGAAACACCACAGAGGCACACCAGTCATCCTTGAACTTTTCATAGTCTTGCATAGTTTCTGCAGCCCTCTTTAGCAGCTAGCTTGGAACCAGTTTTTAGAATAATTAGTACTTTATCAAGATTTTTATTTGAATTATTTGGATGTGTGGAATTAATTTCAGTGAGCATTCTCATGTGGTGAAACACAAGGGCTTAAATAGGGGTTGAACTCTGTCCTAGTGACCTTTTTAAGTACAGAGGCCCTTAGGTCATCTTTTATATAATAATGAGTATGAACCATGTCATGGTTTGGGAACAGTATTCACCAATTTAGTACTCCCATTGAAAAGAAAACCATGATCTGCTCCCCTCCCTCCCTCCCTCTGGTGGGGGACCCAAAAGGCAGAGATTATGGGTTATGAACAATATTAGAATAATTAATGTTATTATCAGAACAATTTGGTGGAAACAGCAGTGGATATGAAAGCAAAGAGTAATTAATAACCAAAGTGCGCAAAGAGAAGGTGATTTGCATGGAAATGGTCTCCTTTGCTTGACTGTCCAATGGCTTCTGGTGACTGGAAAGGGAATGCCCTTCTTCTTGGAAGAGTCTCTTTTCCCTGCCCCTAGCACTGACATGAGGTGTAACTGAGTAGTCTAATGTCTTGTTCGTTCCCCATCGTGGCTGGATCCAGAACAGTGCAGGAAATAAATTCTAGATGAGCTGTAAAAGCCAGGAATAGAACTTTTTCTGCACATGACCAAAACTTTTCTTTTAGAAAAAAATGGCTTTGAAGAGTTATCCTACTCAGTTAATTAATTAAAGTATCTAGAATGAAAGCAGAGGCTAGAATTCTAATTCGGCTGAATATGAGCCAGCAATGTGCCTTGGTGGCCAAGAAGGCCAACGGCATCCTGGCCTGCATTAGGAATTGTGTGGCCAGCAGGAGCAGGGAGGTCATTCTTCCCCTATACTCGGCACTGGTGAGACCACATCTTGAGTACTGTGTCCAGTTCTGGGACCCTCAGTTTAGGAAGGACGTTGATATGCTAGAACGTGTCCAGAGGAGGGCAGCAAGGCTGGTGAAGGGCTTGGAACATAAGTCTTATGAGGAACGTTTGAAGGAGCTGGGGTTGTTTAAACTGGAAAAGAGGAGGCTTAGAGGTGACCTTATTGCTCTCTACAACTTCCTGAAGGGAGGCTGTAGACAGGTGGGGGTCAGTCTCTTCCACTGGGCAGCAACTGACAGAACCAGAGGACGCAGTCTCAAGCTACGTCAGGGAAGGTATAGGTTGGATGTTAGGAAGAAATTTTTCACTGAAAGAATAATAAAGTACTGGAATGCTCTTCCCAGAGAGGTGGTGGAATCATCGTCTCTGGAAGTGTTCAAGAAAAGGCTGGACATGGCACTTAGTGCCATGTTATAGTCTATTCTCTGAGTCGAGGTGTTAGGACATAGGTTGGACTCGATGATCTTGGAGGTCTCTTCCAACCTCAGTACTCTGTGATTCTGTGATTCTGTAATTGATATGAGTTATTTTCATAGAAATAGTTAGAAAGTCTAGCTTGTTTTTTCAGTCAAGTGTTTCACAAATATCACAAATATAATGATATTTCCCATCACTTACTGTAGGGTGTATATTTCTAGATCAATTCTGGTGTCATAACCTTTATTAGAATTGCAATGTCCTGTGAATGAGGACAAAATTTATGTTAATATCTGTCTCAGTAGCTTGTTACCTGTTCTTTTTCAATTATGTATTACAGGCAAACCATGGGACTTACTACTTTTATTTAAAGAGGGAAACAAAAAAATAAAGAAATCATGTTATACATACAACTTTTTCCTTTTTTCTCTTGTATTAAAAATGGAATTGTCAGCTTTGGCAGATTAGTTGGAGGATGAAGAAGTTATTTTGGATTTATGTATGCAGCAGTGTGTTTCTTGGCTCAGTAATTTTAAAAGTTTCGTGCATTGTAATTTGGATTTATAAGGATGTCTTTTTCTAACCAGCCTGTTACTTGGGGTGTTTTGGAACATGCTGGCCTCTGCAGAAAAGGTAAATGTACATATCAGGCTCTGTATGGCATCTCTGGGCATCAGCTGGCTTTCAGTGCCACCAGATTTGTAATTTTTTGCAGTTCAAATAGTCAGTGTATGTCTCTTGCAAAACTGATGCCACAAATAAATATATGAATAAAGATATTTCTCAGTGACATTCCTTCTTGAAGTTCGTTTGCTACCTTTTCTACTGAGTGCCAAAAATATCAGAAATGGAAGTTCAGAAGAAAATTCCAGTAGGTTAATCATCCTCAGTGTCTACAGACTGCACATACCTGTTTTATGAGATCAGTGTGACACAGAGGGCTGAATCAATTTAAGGACAACCTCTTCTTGGTCTACAGTGTCATGTCTTGGTCTTTATGAGTATTCTGTGCCATTTTAGATGCCTTAAGACCATCTAGAAATAAATTGGTTTTTATCTTCATAAATTTTTCCTGTAGAAAATATTAAAATTCTGGAGAAGACAAACCCACATGTACTGGATGGTTTTTTATATCACTTGTGGTTTTCTCATATGTTTCCTTTTCTTCATGTTTAAAAAAGGCTGTCTCATTTGGATACCATGCATGGGTTTGCAGGCACACAAGGTTAAATGCTAGGGAACACATAAGAGTGTAATAATTTTTGACTCATTAGAAGTGTATCACTCAAGTTTAAATTCTAGAAATAACAATGCCAGAGTAAACTTCACAGTACATCTCAACAGAAAATAGTTTAAAAATTCTGACCTAGATTTCTTTTCTGTCAATAGTATAATAGCTACTTGTTTTAATAACTTCATTTGTTTTAACTTGACACGTATTACATTTCTTTTCTCAGGGTCCTTCATAGTTGTTTCTCTGTGCTGGGATTAAATGCTGCCTTATCTAGGATTTTCTTTGGTGAGGACAGCCAGTTGGTTTGGGGCTTTTTTTTTTTTTTTTTTTTTCTGACCAGTACTCTGTCATAATTAATTGCTTTTCCTAAGATGCCTTTTAGGGAACTGGCATTCTGTTGATCCTCTCTGTTTCATTCCTGCTTGTATCACTAACTCTTGCGACTCTCATATTTTTCTCCTTTCTGTAAAGGAATTTATGAAAAGTATTTTTAAAATAACTAATGTTTATATTTGTGACAGTGCAAACCTGTAAGTAGTAAAGTGTTTGCATTGGACAACTGCAATTTTAAAGGCAGATCCTTTCAATTATCTCTAAATTGATGGTGTAATGTTTAGTCCAGTTGCTGACCATTAATTTTTTTTTTTCTTAGGGAAGACAATTGTGATACATTGAATAGATAGTGAATTTATGAGAAACTCTAATGGTAGTTTCCTGTGATTTCTGAAAGTCTTGTTTTCCAAGTAAGAAACTGCATTCTCTTTTTCAATGAATGAGTAGTAGTAAAGTAATTCAATGCATTTTCAGCAGAATTATTAATTCCTCTGAGTAAAGTGAATGCCACTAAATCTCAATCGCTTATAACTATGCTAATTATAAGGCTGTTTTAAATAAGCATCTGCCCAATTCACATGATAGTTATGAAAACTGGTTCTATCCTGTAAAAAATATAACAGCTGTCAGCTGTAGTTTAACTCTGTAGTTTAATGCAATTTGCATTAGTTTACCTCTTGAGAATTGTCTCATAGTGTAGGAACTAATGGAAGCTGCAACTCTGTCTAGTACTTTTAGGGAGTATCCTCATGATGGACTCTGCAACCACGTTTGAGTTGGTGGGAAAATATCACAGAAGTTACCCAAGTACTCCGGTAAAATTTTGTGTCTAGCTGCATCTTGTGAATAGGTGTCTGAAGAAGAGTTAATGTTGCTTGGAGTAGTACTTTAAAGTGTTGAGAATTTTCAAAGTATGGTAAGAAAAATAAATTAAAAATGCGGGATTGCATATTCATGTTTCCTTCTGATGGTTATGTATTTATCAAACCTGCTTGCTTTCCAATTATAGTAAGAAGATTTTTTTTTTTTTTCCCCTGGAGTCAACTTTGGCACTTCTTGTTGATTCATTTTTTTGGAATATTAGTGTTATATATATGTATTTGAGCAGTTTAAACCAAATTTATATGCAAATGAAAAAGTATTTTTGTGCTGTGTTTTCTTTTATGATTATCCAGGTACTAAGGTAATTTTTCAGAACTAAATTGAACAGAGAGTAGAACTTCACAGACCTTTCTTTGTTGGTTCAAGGCTCCTTGTTAGGCATTGAAGTGTTTGTAGATAAAGAAAATTAAATCACGAGTGATTGAGCTAGAGATCGTCTTAAAGAAAGATCATTGGTATTTTTTGGCTTTCTGTGTTAGGAAGTTTGTCCTGCAGGCCAAGAGCTGATGAGAATCCAAACATGTGCAGAATGTTTCTACTTGAAATAAGTTGAATAAATAGTATGTTATTTATCTTTAACTTGTAAAAACTCATCTTTCATCAAAGAAAACAGCCCAGCTTTAGATTTTGTAGGGGCTTTGAAAATACTGTGTGGCAGCCCCTGACAATGCACTGCCTGACCTTGCTGTGTGCCATTCTTCTTGCTGAAAAGGCATGCAGGAGGCACACAGACAATATATCTCTCAGCTTGGCACTTTTACAGTGAGAAGGGCTTACTGTGTAAGCATGAGGCTTAACATACCATACCTTGTTGTAATTGCAAGTTCTAAGAAGGTCATCTCAGGTCTTTCATGCATTAGGGTGGATAGGGTAAACTGTGTGCAGTTTGTATTATAGCATATTAGTTATTTGAGTTCTTTAAGTGCAAGTTTGTGGACACTGAAATAGTAAATATCATTTGGAGCAAATATGTAACCTTATGAAAAATTCCAGTCTTAGCCAGAACTTTCCCACTCCCTGTATTGTGCAAAATTTTAATAGTGCAATCTCTATCTGCCCAGGCCCTGTCAATATTAATAGATACTTGTAAGTCTTTGATATCCACAACCAGCTGCAAAAATCTATTTATATATATTTGCTCACTCTTTCTTGCTTGGTCCCTCACCTATGGTCCATGCTATTGGAAGTGTTCAGTATCATAGTGACTGTGAGGATTTCAGAATGCATGAGTGACTTACAGTGGGTTTTGATAATTTATGTACCTGTTTGTCTCAAATTGATGTTTTTGTTTTAAAAGCAGGATTCTTTTGCTTTCTCTATTTCCTTAATTCTGTATTACACTGAAGTTTTAAGAGTACCTGGTTAACAGGTAGGAACAACTTGCCAGTGTCAGGGTTTCTACATTTAAAAGGTTTTCCCATTTTGATAGATTGCCCTACACAGTCGTGTCTGAAAGAATTGATTTATGTAGTGAATATTAAACTCCCTAATTTTACTCACTAAAAATGATGGTAGTTTCTTCCTCTCTGTAGGGGTTTATCACAATTCATGAGAGGAACCTTAAGACGAGAGGTAGCCATAATTCTCTGCACAAAGATCCTTTTTTGCTATCTCAGACTGGATATTACTTGTGGTAGCTAAATGAACTGAGGATCCAGAGTATCCGAAATGTATGATATGGAAAGCCAGGTAAATTCTGAAAGCAAGCACGTAAAGAAAAGTGCCTCCAAATGACCTGTACTTTGCAATTTTTCTGTAAACAGAATAATGGCATTGAAAAACTCACTGCAAAATAGTTTGTTTTGTAAGCATGTCTACTGTCTATTTTGTGTGGTTCCCAAGAGGTGAAGTGTAAATTCTTAAGAGGCTTGGGTAACAGTCAAGTCTGGGACAGCAGTAGGTGTTATGTGAGATAACATTACTTTCAGAACTAAACCATGTAATTTCGTGGATCACACGTTCAAGTGGGATGTCAGACATGAGGTTAATGTGAAGAATTTGGGCTTATGGAATGAATTCCAGAAACAGGAGTTATATTCTACCCAAGTGCAGCAAACTATGCAAAATTGGGAATCCTTGTTTTGGCTTCCTTATGAGTTGTCTGGAATATGTCCACATCGGGGAATTGGAACAAATATGAGCAAAAAATCTTGGACTGCATTTGATTCAGATTATTTTGTGGGTCATATATTCCTTCCCACCACTTCAGCCTTTCCTGTGAAAAGCCAGTAAGTGTTTATAAGCTCTCTGGTTCTCTCTCATACATTTTTGGTACTTCCGTTTCTATTTTGATAGAATAGCAGGTTGGACTTGCTTATTACAAGGGAAGATCTGCTAGAGGATTTTTTGAGCTTACTTTTTAAATGGAAACAGTAGTTATAGAATCATGCATTCCCTAGGAACCTCACCAATCAGCCAGGAGGTATGAAATACCATGGATCTGTGTTCTTAACAAAAGCAAGACTGCACTTGTAACAAAAGCATTATGCACAAAGCTTGTTACTTTTCCCCCTTTATTATGGGGGGGGTTTTGTTTGTTTTTACATCCCTGGAGAGCAAAGGCATGGAGAGCAACCTTGCCAAGAAGAACTTAGGAATGAAAAACTGGAAATGACCTGGCAATGTGTGCTTGCAGCCCCAAAAGCCTGGGCTGCATCCAGAGCCAGGGCAGCAGGGCAGGGAGGGGATTCTGCCCCTCTGCTCTGCTCTGCTGAGACCCACCTGGAGCACTGCAGCCAGCTCTAGGATTCCAGCGTAAAAAGAAGGACAGGGAGCCTTCAGAGTGAGTCCAGGGAAGGGCCACAAAAATGCTCAGAGGACTGCAGCACCTCTCGTATGAGGAAAAGGCTGAGGGAACTGGGACCTGAAGAAGGGAAGGCACTGAGGATACCTTACTGCAGTCTTCCAGTACCTAAAGGAGCCCCACAAGAAAGGTGGGGACAAACATTTTAGCATGGTCTTTAGTTATTAAGGAGTCATGGCATTGAGCTAAAAGAGGGTTGATTTAGCATAGATACAAGGTTTTATACTCTGAGGCTGATAAAACACTGGAATAGGTTACCCAGAGAGAGTTGGGACATGCTCCCTCCCTAGAAACAAAATTCAAGTCCTGGTCGAAAAGAGGTCTGTGCAACCTGATCTAGTTGAAGATATCCCTGTTCATTGCAGGGGCATTGGACTAGATGGCCTTTATAGGTCCCTATCAACTTAAACTATTCAATGATTGTTTGTAAATAATAGGCATTAATAATGATTTCTGTGGAATCTGAGTGGCTCAATAAACCTACTATATTTACTGGAGTATCAGCATAGCATACCTGCAAGGTGGGGCATTTTCTGTTTAAAACATATAAGCACAAAAGCAATTGTCATACTGAAAATTTTACAGCAGATAGGTAGTAGATATGTGGTTGAAATCTGGAGTTCTTTATATCTGTGGACTGTACTTTTCTTTCCTAACTCTTGGAAAGAAAGTGATTGTAGGGTTTCATCTGAATATCTGAAGTTGCCAGTTTGGTACTAGATTGGTATGAATTAAAAGATATATTGGTAATTGTTATGACCAAGTTGAAGATGCATGTTATTGTTAATACATTTCAGCTAGGTTAACAAATTTATTATATGCACAGTTAATAGCAATGTCATTTGAATAATATTATCCAAACTTAATCTTTAGATTGTAAAAGGAAGAAGACTCTTCCTGTAATTCAAGTAATCTTTGTATAGTATGGAGTATCGTCAGCAACTCTTTGTGAAGATCAAGAAATCTATTGAATAAGGAGAAATTATAATAGGTTGTAGCTAATCTACATTTTCTATATGTTAGGAAGGAAGAAAGATTTATGAGATCTTAATTAATATCAGTAAAAATAAAATGAAATGAGGCATTTCAGTAAGATATGATGTTGACTTTTTGTTGTGGGAACCCAGAGTATTCCTCTGGGTTCCCTGGGAGGTTCAAGACCCCCTTGGGCGGGGTCCCCAAAGACCCTCGAATGAAACCCAAGTGTCTCAGGGGCTGGATTTAGCTCCTTGGAACAACTTACCAACATTGCAGGAAGAATTACAAGTCACAGAAAATAAGTAGAGTATAAATTAGACTTTTAGAAGATAGAAAAGTGAATTTCTAGAATGTTTATATTAAGGGGCTCATGGTCAAGATGGAGGATTTGGGGTGTGGTATGCTTCTTCCTCCTTCTTCTCTGTGTCATCCATCTTGAAGTGCCACTTTGGCATCCTTTGATTGGATGGGGACAAAACTAGACGTTACAATAAGATTGAAGTGTATTGGGAATTAATTGTAAATATCTAACATGTAATTTAGAGTATAAAAGATAAGTCCTGCCTCTGCCAGGCAGATTCTGCCCTGGATGACCGGCGGGCAGAGCGCTGATCACTGGACAAAGCATTCCTGAGATAAGGAACAATAAACAACCACGAAAACCTCTAAGAACAGCCTCCTGCAGTCTCTCATCAGTGGGATCGGAAAGAACTGGGTTCCAGACCACCTGCATGTCCTACTGAGGTGATCTCAAGTCTAGGGAGACACCTTGAGCAGTGACATTTGTGTTCCTGCACACAGCTAAAATGCTCGTTGTCAAGACAATGGGTCTTTATCCTAGTCTGGGTTAAAAAGCAAAAGCATTGCTTCTGTGTATTCGTATACTTCAGGCTCCTTAAGGAATGACTGTAATTGTTGGGTTTAACAGGGGTGACATTCTCTTGAAAGGTGTGTTGAGGTCTTTTGTTTTCTTCCTATATAACCTAGAGCTGAGCCATACTGAACAGTTATAGTTTGATTGCTCTTTAGAAACCGATGTCTCTCTGTCTATGAATTGTAGCCATTTGGAATTTTCGGACAGTGTTACATGTGTGGAAATCAGTATTTTTGATACAATATGCTGGAGAGATCTCAACATAGGAGGTACTATAGTAAGATGTACCATGTAAATGCATAGAAGACAAGCATGTTTCTTAATTGTTGGACAGAACATTTTGCAATTATTTGCTTTATGATTCTAAATAAAGCCAGGATATTCATACTGGTAACCATTTTTAACGTAGTGCTTAGTACTTGCCTTAAACATCTTGAAAATTATTGTAGTGCTATTGGGTATTACAACCATTTTAGCAGTATGGGATACATAATTTGGCCACAATGCACTGCTTTCTTATGCCATAAGCTAAATATAGAAGAATATACCTGAGTGAAGCATGAGGGAAGGTGTGTTTTACCAAGCATGGACCTCAAGTCCATACAATATAAATGTATCTTTTCCTCTTTCCAGATGCATAGTTAAAGTCACTTAGCAATTTATTCTCATGTCACATTACATAAAATTGTGCTGCTATAAGAAATCTTAAATGTTAATGTTTTGAAGGTAATTTATGGGTGGCATGGGAGAATTAGTAATCGAAACAGTAATGGAATTGGAACCAGCTGTGGAAGCCACATAGGAAATTGTTCTTCCTTCCTGTAGTAAGAGAGACATGCTGTAATTTTTAACCCTTGTCTTCCTACCTTCACCCTGTGGTTGCAGATCTTCTTTGCATGGCTAGCGGACAAAAACACACACACACACACACACACACACACACACACACAGACACTCTTTTAATTTGTTACCCTAATTATTTGGTAAATTTGTAGACAACTGCAGTCATTGTCGCTAGGCGGGATGTTATACATAAATTTCTGTCTCTCAAGATCCTGAACTTTTGAATGAACACGTTTCACAATAACAATTATAGAACTGTTGGAAAGAGGTATCTGTGGACCTCTTTCTCTCTCTTTAGCTGTAATGGTTTAATTTGCTGATGGTAGTGTGTTTGCTAAGAACAACAGAAGCCCTGGGGAATCCCAGGTGAATCCTAGGTGAAAATCACCATTGTTGTTAAAAGACCTTGTAGCAGATTCCTTGAAATAGGTATTACTTATTCCCATTTTTTCAGAGGAGAAAACTGAGGTATGTAAAACTGAAATGCATTGGACCGTTGAAGGTCAGGGATTGGTGTACACATGTACCAATGGTGGATTGTTTTAATTTTGGTCATTAAAACACAAACAATTCAAACCATTTAAAAGTGATGGCTTGCTCATGAGGTTGCCATTATGATGGTATAGAGGTTGTATTATCTTGATATTTATGAAATTCTATGCTAATATGTTCACCAGAAGTCTTAAAATAAGCATAAGGCTCTTTTTTGATATGAGAGAAAATACTTTTTATTTCAATTGTAGTAATACCATTTCTGTTTTAGATAGCAATGCTAAATATTGGTCATCTATTGGTTTCATTGTCTTTTAAAGTTTTGATGAGCCCAGGATTGGATTGCTGTTGATGGACTTAATTTCACTGCTTACACAACTTGCAAAAGAATCTTTAACACTTCTACATATGTAATTTTAATGTATTTCCATAGAAGGGCATGTAACTAAAACTGGGTTTTGCTGCATGAATTACAAAGGCTTAGTAGTCTTACTGACTTTTTACATATATAGAGGGAAGGAATATTTTTTTGTACATGTTTCTGAATTGTTAAATACTTCGTAAGTACTTTTATTTTGACAGATGTTAAATCTAGAGAACAGTAAAGCTATTTTAAGGAGTAAAAAACATTTAAGTGTTCATGGTTTATCTTGGTGAGTCAGGTGAAAGAACTTCATGCTCTTTATTCCCTAAAGTTTGCCAAATGGTGGTAATGATAAAGTGTCTGTATAATTTAGATAAAAGAAGTTTTGGAGCAAGTTTAATGTATATAATTAAGTGAACTGGCTAGCAGGCTGAAAAATGTTATGCATTAACAAATATTAAGTTCAGTCTGGTTGTGCATCCTATGTTTTGGATTTGGATTCTTTCATGGGTGTCTTTTATGGCATATTCCTTGTGATAGAAATCCCACATGGACAAAATTCTACACAAGCTGAATGTAGAATAGGTGAATGCTTGTTCGCATCTGAAGTAAACGTTTGGCGCTTCTACTCCGAAGACTTAAAAGTTCACAATCATTTGTCCTTTCTGATTTCATAATTAAGCTATGGTTTGGAAGCCTACCAACCTGAACAGAGCTTTCAGAGTTTATTTTATTTCTCCTCATTGTCTGCTGATCTATGGTTGTGTGATCTGTTTTACTGTTGCAGAGTAAATGGAAATACCCCATTATGTTAAAACAAATAACTCTATTCAGCTCTAAGGAATAACCTTAATAAAGGATATGCCTGACTGAAAATGCTGTACATTTTTTTGCATTCCTATCATGGCAGGTAGCAATAATGTTTTTTATTTTTTACTGTAGTAAAACTGTGGCTTGCATGAACATGGGTGCTTTTTGGTGGTATATAGCAGTCATACATACAGTTTCAGCAAATTTAAAGTATTTATACATATTTGAAACTGAGAAGGTAAAGATTAAACAGGTGGGTGGTTATATGAGTGGAATGTAACTGGAACACTCAGTTTTAGTAAACCTGTCTCCCATAAAATGCAGAGGAAACTTGAATGACTCCAGGCAATTTTAGATTTTTTATCAATTATTATAACTTGTTTTAGAAAAGGCTCAAGAGAATTTCTTTGATATACATTGCGAGAACAATTCCCAGCTCAAAATCATAAATATAAACTATGACTTCATAAATCAAAGGCTTGTTACAAATTTAGAAATTTATCTGAATGAGGTTTTGGAATCTAGATGAAAAGTAGCAACCTCTTGAAATCTGTCTAAAAGTAGCCCCTAGAAGCAGATCAAGCAAGCTTTTTGCTGTACTTTCAAAGTATGTTGTTTATGTTTAAAAATGCTGCTTGCAGACATGCTGAGATTGTATTTGCAATACCCTTTCTAAACTGCTAGGCTATTGGAGTCTTTTCAGAAAGGGATGTGCTGGTAAGTGGCATGAGAGGGGAGAGTTAATTGATGTTATCTGTTATGTTATGGCACAGTCTCTGATTTACCATTTGACAGAACATCTAATAAAATGTGTTGTATCTGGCCTACAATAATGTTAGAAATTTACTAATTTTAGGCAGTCATGTTGGAATACAGATTTAATCCAAGGTCTCTTCCCTTGCTGGTTGAACTTGACAAAGCACTTAGGTTCAGATCATAAGAGAAAAATTACACGGATCTGTGAATTAGATGATGTTGGGAGAAACTAGTCACAGTACCATTTCTGTGTTGAATAGTTAAATTTACTTCCTGTAGGTATTTGAAAGGAAGTTCATCCACTTAAAGCACCTTTTGGTTCTTGAGTGCACACTGAAGCAATACATCTTAGTTCACTAAAGGAAAGAATAACATCTCCTTGATCTTCCTATAGTTAAAATTCAAGATGCAAATGCTGTGCTGTTTTGATTTACCTATATTAAAGGCTGGAAACTGGGAAGGATATCATTATGTGGGGCGCTTCTGATATTTCTTATTTGTTATTTTTTTCTGCATTCGTCATGCAGTTATAGTTATCTATGTTTTTCCATGACTAACAGATAATTTGGATGTTCTGTGGGAATGCCAGCCAAGATAATTCATACCAGTGTATTTGCATGTGCCCACTGTTTTTCAGAATGTTTTCCTTTATCTTCAGACCATAAATTTAGATAATACAGACAAACATGCCCTGATTCATCCAACATAATCAAGGCACCTATGCTAGGAATTCAGATGCTTTGCACTTTTGTGAATAATTCATGAGAGGAGAGATTTCAGAATTATTTTGGTTTTTTGGTACACTGATTATTTTTCTTGACATTATTTGCTTATTTTTGAAGTCTGTATAGGAAGTCTTAAGAAAGTTGTTTCCATATTTAGGTGCATCACATTTAGAAACTCAGATTATATGAATCTGGGGCAAGCTGAGTTTAATAACATGCAAGTATGCATGAGAATACATCTGTCAATTCTAACACCTAAAGGAGAGGAAATTATAAGTTGTTGAAATCTCCTTTCAAATCTGTGTGTTTCCTTCTGCATGGAAGTTTGTGGGTAATGCACTCCTGTAAACCCCCAAAAAATTATATTATTCTGTTGCTGTAGAACAGCATCTTGCCCATATCTCATATTGTAGTTTTTCATACTCCATCTTTCTCTTGAACCTTAGTGTATAGCTTATTTTCAGTTTAATTTACAGAGGAAGAGAGTGAGAAACTGTGACTTTGAAAACTTGCCCATTTTACAAGTAGCGTGGTTTCAATCAGTGCACGATTGTGGAACAAAACATGACATCACTGTGTGTTTGTTTGAAAAACAGGTTTAAAAAAGAGCTGAAAAAATAAATTAGAACACTTACCACTGCCTTCACTTTTCACTGCTGTCATGGAAAATACATCTGTGTGCCTAACAGCTGAAAACGTTTATCTAGTTTCAAAAGAGGAATGAGGGATGTTTTCTTACAGATTTGTGAAGTACTCCCCTTAAACTCCTTTTATCTTTCTTCAAATAATGTATCAGACTTAATATTGAAGAATGGAACAGGGTTCTGTTCTCTCTGTTCATCATCACTAAAATAGTCTCTTAATTTCCTTCACTTGCATATTGAAGCTGGATGTGAGATAGGAAAAAACTGCTTGTTTGTGGGCCTGAGGTTAATTCCAGTGCATGAAGGTTGTGCAAGTGACCCCCCTGTGAAGTTCTGGAACTTCTTTACACTGAAATAAAACCCCTTAGGTTGTATCTTAAGGGGTGTATGGGAGACAATAATTGACCTGTAAACCAAACACATTTTGATACAGACAATAACAAGCAACAACAAGCATGAATTGTAGCCTTCTGCTGTCGTATTAACATATGGTTGTGCCTAGATACTGTAGCAGTTGGACCAGATTTCTTTGGTGATTGAGATAAACAGTGGCTTATCTCCAGAATTCACTGGTTTTTCTGTGGTATCTTATCAGCCTAAACATTACAGGCTGCCCATGGAGTCTTCCTCTCTGGAGACTTCAAACCCCACCTGGATGTGTTCCTGTGTTACGTGCTCCAGGTGACACAGCCTTGGCAGGAGGGTTGGACTGGATGACCTCCAGAGGTCCCTTCCAACCCTGACCATTCTATGATTTTATGAAGAGCTTGTGCTGTTGTACTTGTCTGCTTTGGGAAGTACTGTGTGAGATATCCCATCCTTTCTGTTGTGATTGTTGGTGAATTGTCTACCCATATTTTTGTCCTTAAAATGTTTTAAAAGCATTTTCTTTCAGTATGTAACATAATTTATAGTGTGAACATTTTTATAAGAAGATAGTACATTTGTTTTAATTATTTCTCTTTTTAATTCTTCTCGTCATCTTGATTACTTTTTTTTGATTGCACTTGTGATTTTTAACGCTTAGCTGAAGAAAATAGAAGAGGGATAAATTTGTTAGTATCAGATTTCAACACTGTCAGTCTGTATGTGGTGAAAAAAGTAAAAGCCTTTCAAAGGATCTCAAATTTTCCTGCCCTCCCCACCTTGCTCCTCAGCAGTATGATATTTTCTTTTCCATGCAAATCAGTCATTTTGGATGGGAAAAGGATAAGCTTTAAAAAAAATATGAAAGAAAACATGAACATTATGTATTTAAACAAAAATAGAAATTTCTTTTTTCTTAATTGCCAGAAGGCCTGAGATTTGAATGATTAAAACATGGCCTTCTGTAGGGGACCTTTTTTGGGGGAAGTTAAGTTCTTAAGTAGATGGAGGTAGTTTTATTACCATTTGTTGTGAGAGTTTGTTTTTCCCCTTCCACTTCCACCGGCTATTCCTGCTGCCCATTTAGTATTTCAGTCATTTCCATCTGTCTTCAAGTAAGGCAGTAATCATGTGTGTCAGACCACCTCTGTTATACTTGTTCTGCGAAACCTGTAATTTCACCAGAAATGGCGAAATCTCTGTGAAGTGTAGCTCTTGCCTTTTCTCATCACTCCTGCCCATGAACAGACAGCACCTTCCCTGTGGAGTATATCAAACCAGAAACCCAAAAGAGCAGGGTTTGTTTACACACGGAGCAGAAGGGAGTTTTTGGTTAGTAGAATCACAGAATGGTTTGTAGAATTACTGAATGGTTTGGATTGAAAGGGGCCTTAAAGACCATCTCATTCCAGTGCCCCTGCAACTAAAACAGATTGCCCCATCCAGGACTGGTCTTAAAAATTTCAGGGATGTGGCATCTACAGCTTCTCTCAGCAACCTATGCCAGTGCCTCACCACCCTCACAGTAAAGAATATCTTTGTAATGTCTAACCTAAACCTGTCCCCTTTTTCAGTTTAAACATATTTCCCTTTGTCCTAATGCTACATGTCCTTGTGGTAAGTCTCTACAGATTTTTTTGAGCCCCCCTTCAGATACAGGAAGATGCTATAAATGTTTCCCCAGAGCCTTCTCTTCTCCAGGCTGAGCAATGTTCTCAGTCTGTCCTCACAAGAGATGTGCTCCAGCTCCCTGATCAGTTTAAAGACTCTCTTAAAGATATTTGAAATAGGTAGTAGCCAAACCAGGTTTGACCTTTTCTCTTGCTCGGAACAAGGGAAGTGCTTACCTTTTAGTTCAACCAGCTGTAGTTCTGAATTTTTTTCTCCACGCTGTGCCATAGCTCTGCTCTCACAAAATGGTAGTCTTTTCAAGTTTTCAGGAAGCATTTCAGGAAGAATTTCAGGAGAGAACTGAGAATACAGGAGCTATCCAGATTTTTTTCCAGGGCAGCATATGATCTTGAAGTTCTCAAAGAAGGCGTGATCCTTTGTAAGGGCAATTGCAAACACAAAAAAAGAAGTGTTTTTTATCTGTAAATTATAGTACTGTGGGTAAACAGAAAAGTTCCTATTTAAGGGCGAAAGATTGCCTATAGTTTGCAAGTCTCTCTCATACAATATAATTTCCATTTATATACAAACCTCTGCAAACAGAACAGTAGAGATTCTTTTAGGTATAAATGCATTGTTTTCCACTTCTCTCGCTGAGCTATGAAAAAGTGAGTAATTTTGGTTTATTAGATTTTTTGGTTTTGTCTTTGATTTTTCTCAAGACATTCTGGGGAGACTAATCTAGTTTCAGCCTCTGGTTGCTAGTGACATGTTTTCTGAGTATTGTTTGAGAATAAGGAAGCTCCCAAATGGAACAAGGAAAAAAAATTCCACAGTATTTGCTGACAGTGGTGTAGTAAATAGAAGATTGTTGTTAGGCACAGGAATATCGCACTCAACTAGGGCTGGAATTCCCTTAAATAAATTGAAACTCCATACTGCAGATGTGATGCTGATGTGAATTCTGCAGTGTCTCTTTGCAGAAATTGCTTGTAAGGTAAGACTATTCATTTTGAGAAAAAACTGTGAACTCATGGAATACTGTGTTTCACAGATTAGATATATATATTAATCCTATGTCAGCCACGGAATTTATAAAAATATTAGGAGATACGTCAACACTGTAACTGTTTTCCTCTGTTTCTGCTGAAGCAGAAATTTAGAATATTGTCTTTTCCTTATGTGCTTTAAAAGAAAATAACAACAGCAGCAACAAAAAACAGCCCTGGAAATTCTGTAAAGATTGTATCTCCTCTAGTTTTAATCACAATACAAATTTAGCAGAACAGTATTAGTGAAATCATAGCATCAGTTTGTGTAAAGTTAACATCTGAAATGCAAGCAACAGCTGAAGTCCTGGAAGTACTTCAGGAAGAAATTAAAGTACTTTAGGAAGTACTTCAGTACACTTTAGGCAAACTCTATCCTTTCATTGTTTTCATATGTACAGTAATATTCCAGTATACATGATAGTCAGATGTTCAATTCAATATAAATGTATTAGCTATATTTCCCTTCAGAAGTGTGGAAAAACAAATGATTTTATGTCATTAATTATTCTTTGGAGTATAATAACTGCAAAAGTGGTGGTTGTATCTTGTTATCTTGTGTGCATATAGGCATGTGCTGTAGCACATTTGAGATACAGCATTCTGAGTTATTTGGGAAGTTCATGGTTGACTAAAACAGAATAAGCCACCTTGGGTTTTTGTAAATGTTTAGCTAATTTGAAGATGTTATGCCAAGATACGTTCCTGGATGTTGTTATCTTAATTTTTTGTTTTGAATAGTCTAAACAGTTACTTAAACTGTCAGGCATCCCTTGGACACTGCAGAGCTTAGCACCAGTAGCAGTCGCCAAGTGTCTGACTTTCAGGCTCAGGATGTTTGATTTATCAGGTGGCAGAATATATTTCTATCTGTTCTTCTTCCCTAAAATGAGTAGCCAGAATACTGTTTAGCGTGAATGTGGTGTAAAGCAAAAATGTTCACATGTTAGGGCTTCACTCTTCTCATGAAAAAGGGGGTTTAATTATTGTTACCTGAGGGAGCTAGCAATTAAAATAAAATAAGCATGTTCTAGATAATTTTGCTTATTGATAAATTACTTTTTTCTTTGACGTACTGAAAGACTTCTCAAAGTAAGATACCTTCTGAAAATTAAATTCAGTGCTGACACAATGTAGACAAACAATACCTACCTTTGCAGTAAAGGTACATGAGATGAAGAATTCTATAATATCCCAATGCAGAAAAGCAACCTTGAAGTGTTTAAGGTAAGACTGCAACAGATGGTTTCTGTGAAAATACTTTGGTTTTTATGGAATGTGCTTGGATGGCAAGTGCAGGCAATGGGTATCAAGCAGTTTTTTGCATCCCAGGAACAGCAAATACCAGTTTATAGTGTAGGGAATGATGGAGCATTGAAAACTTAATTTATATTACAAATATACCTTTGCCTGTGTACTTTATAGGGTTAGGGTTAGGGTCAGTTGAAGAATAAACTAATTTTTAAATCACAATTTTCCTTGGGAATTTTGAGGAATTTACAACTGCTTCTCAGTTTTTAAACCACCAAGTGGCAGTGTCACTTAATGCCATGTGGGCTGTACCTTTTAGGATGTCATGTGTAGCTATTAGTAAACCTTTACTGTGACCTTGTGGTGGGCTGAACTTGGCTGGATGCCAGGTGCCCACCAGGCTGCTTTATTACTCCCATCCTCAGAAGGATAGAGCGAGAGAAGAGAGGAAGATGGAAAAAAGCCCACATGGATTGAGATTAAGGCAGCTTAATGAAGTAAAAGTGAAGGCAACACATGGAAACAAGGGAAAGCAGATTTATTCTCTACTTCCCATTAGCCAGGAATGTCTTGCCACCTCCCGGTAGGCTCCATTGAGCAAATTGGTTGCTCTGGAAGACAAATTAGGAGTGCACATGCACAACCTCCATGCTCTTTCCCCTTTAAGACCATCTAATTTCAACCCCCTTCCTCTAGACCGAGTTGCTCAGAGCATCATCCAACATGGCCTTGAACATTTCCAGGGATGAAACATGCACAGCTTCTGTGGGCAGCCCATGCCAGTGCCTAACAACCCTCGAAGTAAAGAATAATGCCAAATCTAAACATACTTCCTTGTAGTTTAAGTAAAAATAGAAGAAGGGTAGGTATGGCTAAACCAGAGATAATGAAAGTTTCTGTTTTATCAGAGGATTAAAAGATGGAACTGATAAAGAAGGTAGAACATGTATGAAGGTAGTCAATCTGATGCTATAAAGACTTCTCTGTGAAGCATGAAAAATAGTGAAGGGATTGGCAGAGATGGATAAGGCAGGAGATTTAATGTGTGGTGTAAAATGTGCCTGAAATTATTTTAAAATAGCACTTTGGCAACAGAAAATTATAACAAAGATGTCAGGCATCAAGAAGATAGATAAGTGTCTGTTTTAGGAAACTGGAGTGGTGCCAGATAAATGAGCATTTTGAGCGTAATGATTCGCATGAACTTTGTAGAAAGTTGCTCAAAACTACTTGAGTATTTCCAATATATTTCTTTCTGTGTAAATTAATATCTTCCGAAGAGGGGGAAAAAAAAAAGAAAATAATTTCATGTTTTAGTCTTATGATGTTGTAATATTTTTAAATCAATTATTCATCATATTCTTGGGAGTATATCTATGCAAATAAAAATGTGAAATCAATCTCTGGTTTATGATTTTTCCCATTTCTCCTCCTCATGTTATGAGTGGTGTGATGGAAACCTTCTAACTTTTGCATAAATATTGCATTAGTGGGGTTTTTTGGGGTTAGCACTGTTTTCACGGAAGTGAATTTTCTTTTATTCCAGAACCCTGTCAAGAAAATCCCAGATTCTCACGAAATTACACTCCAGCATGGAACAAAGACAGTAAGTGATGTTTTTAACCCTTCATGCTTTTCTAGAACTGCACCAGTCTGTGAAATAGGTTAACAAAAACTTACCAGCTAAAGTTCAAGAAACAAATTTTTTTCCATGATTTGTTATTTTAGTCAGTCTCATTTCTTAATGCAATTTAAATTGTGTTTCATGACCACCTCTTCAATTTCCTGTAATAACCTAAATATAGCTCAGTTTGACTAAATTGTAGTCTCATTTTCATCAAGTATATTCTCTGTAATTATTAGACTTTTTCTTCTAGGATAGATCTTCCTAATACGTAGACATGAGTCTAATCTAGACCTTTCTTTGGTCATGAGTTTAAAGAATGTTATTGCCAACTACTTCTTTGCAGCTAAGTACTTAATTCTACCTCAATATTTTAGTGCCTTTTATACACCATTCTCAGTTTGTTGAGATTTTATTCTTCTTTGTCTTTGACTACGTCTTTTCTAGATTTTTATCTCCACTACTGCTCCTTTGCTTTCTTTTAAAGACCCACAATCTTACTTGGAACTATCTTCTTTTGCTCTGTATGTTTCTCTCTCTGTATAATCACATCTTCCAACATAAATTCCATTGGTTTTGTGGGCTGATTGGCCTATAAAAGATGGATTGCATTACACTAAACAAAATAGAGTGGATTTTTCTCCACACAGTGCATGCAACTGCGTTGCATATGAATTTTTATGAGTACTAGGTTTTGCAGAGTAGCGTACTCTGTGCAAATCAGTTTCCCGTTTTACATGTGACAGTAACTGCTTCTGCAGCACGTTTCTTGAATACATGTCCTAACAAACTTTTTTAGATAAAATTTCTTGATTTATTTTTCTGCATATTAAACCAGTAAATCTTTTCATAACTTCTTAAAGAGTAAGATCATGTATTTCTAACTAATCAGCCTGATAAAGTGGAAATTACAGTTCTGGAAGACTTCTGAGATATTTTGACTGCAGGAGAATGCAGCTGTCATCACCTAGAACAGAGGTGAATTGTAATGTGGGATATATATAGCATAGTTGGATTAGACTTGATGCAGTAAATGGAACATAAAATTGAAAAAAGTCTCTCTCCTGTAGAAGGGTTATCTTTTTGAGGTTTTTTTGGTTTGCTTGTTTTATTTAGCCCTGAGCTTAGGATGGGAGTAACTTCATATTTTGATTTTGGTGTTTTGTCCCAGTGTTTTTTAATACAGTCTTCTGATTATGTTCATACCATGTACTGTATTTCAGCTAAACTTATATATCCCATCTGTACCTCTTCAATCTGATGAATGTGGATTTGATGATGGCTCTATTCCTGTGCAGCTGAGAAATCTCAGGAAAGACTTCCCAAGCTAGAGAGTCTTCCCAGAAACCTGATTAATTTCCCAGTTGTCTTGCTTGTACAGTATAATAGGAATTACTGTTCCCAATGAAACTTCATATATATTTTTTAAGTCTCATGGTATTTTTGATATATAGGTGAGTTTAAGAAAGAAAATGAAATATGTGCCTTCTAATATCTCATATCACAACTGCTCCCTCATGTAGAAGTTATAGAATAGAATACTTGAGTGTTCTGATTAATCTGGAGATGCCCAGTTTTTCTGCATGTCAGAGATCATGAATGAAATGGTTAGGGTTCAAAATTTCCATTTAAGTTGTAAAAGGGGCATATTCTTTTTAGAAACACGTAAGAGATTGCACATTTTAAAACATCTCTGTTGTGAATGTCTCTAAATTACAACAGGACATTTAGATTAAGAAGGAATCAGTTGCCTGGTAAAGAGTGCCATCATTTCTGCTGCATCTTGGTTTTCTTGGAAGTACTATTTTCAGACAGTTGGTTATACTAGGGCATTGTACTTTTGAAATACTGTGAGGTGCCTGCATTACAGAACTACAAAATTTTCGGAGTTGGAAAGAGACTCACAAAGATCATCAAGTTCGGCTCCTGGCCCTGCACTGCACACCCCAAGAGTCACACCATGTACCCAAGAGCATTGTCTGAACACTTCTTGAACTCTCTCAGCTGCTGTGACAGCTTCCTTTGGGAGACTTTGCCAGTGCCCAACCACCCTCAGGGTGAAGGACCTTTTCCTAATTCATTTTATCAAGAAGGACTTTGTGAGAGACAGTATCAAAAGCTTTATTCTATCCAAAAAGATAGCATCAAATGGCTTCCCTTGATTAACTAGATGGGTTAAATCAGGTTTGATAAGACTTTTCTCTCATGAAGTTGTGCTGGTGGTGACTGATGACTGCATTGTTCTTCTTCTTGCCCTTTTTGAAAACCTGGACAACTTTTGTCCGTTTCCAGTCAGCTGGGACCTCTCCAGATTCCCAAGACTGCTTGAAAGTCATCAAGAAAGGCTTTGGAATAACATCATCCAGGATTCAAGGATTCTCAGATGAACCTCATGAGGCTCCATAGGTTTATGGGGATCCACTTGGAGCAGCAGATCCTGTGCAATTTTAGGATTGGCTGATCATCCTCACAGTCACTCTGAGACCGCCTTGGTCCATTAGAAGACAGAGGCAAAGAAAGCTTTTGTCTCTGACCTCTTTGTGAAGTGCTCATCCTTATTTTGTAATGGGCTGATATTATTTCTACTGTGCTCTTAACCATTAATATACTTGAGAAAAAAAGTTATTATTTTCCCTCACGGTTCTGGGCAGCTTCAACTCCAGCTGAACTTTGGCTGTACAGATTTCCTCCCTGCAGTAGCAAGCAGCATCTCTTCTTCCTAAGTCACCTGACCTTGCTTCCACTGGGCATATGCCTTTTTTTTTTGCCTTATTTCTAACAGAAGATCCCTGATCAGCCAAGCTGGCCTTCTGCCTCACCTGATTGATTTCCAACATTTGGGAATAGCCTGTTCCTGCCTTAGGAGGTGATTCTTAAAAAGTGGCCACCACAGAGCTGGTCAGGAGCAGCAGGAACCTAAAGGAGAAGATGACTAGAGATGAGTCTTTGATAAGATAAGAAATAGCTAAGTGAACTTTTTCTCCATTAAACTGGAAAAAGAAAACTCAAAAGAAGCCCATATTATTTCATGTAAGGAAATCTAAATTCTAGGAAAGCAAATTATCCATCTTAAGTGATAGATTTCATTCATACATGCTGTTTTTATTGGGATAATTGTTTTCTGTAGATTACTTTTTCCATCAACTTGTTTCCATGTTTTAAAATATTTTCTGTGGGAACTATTCAACAGTTTACATAAGTTTTAAAAGTCTCCATAACACAGTGCATATAGATGTATACTAAAGCTTTGAAAAAAAAGTACAGTAGTAGACTGATATATCTTTGAGGCAAGTTTTATTTGGTGGTATTACTATGTGTCTGCATTAAATCATAGTTCCTGTCAGTACTTTTCATGTATATGTGTAAAGAAGATACATATAGGTAAGCATCTTCTGTGTAGAGTTATTGTTACTTTTCTACTTCCATATCTAGAATTTTTAATATAGTTTTAGGCATCTGAAAGTAATTCCCCGAAGTTATTTTCTTCCCTGAAGACATTTGGTGTTGCTAACCTGTAGTCATGACACTGTTCTCAGGTGTTATCCTTCACTCATTTTGTCTTATTCTGTGTACACTGTTTTTGTTTGATTGGGGTTCTTTTCCCCACATGATTTTGTATAAGTCAAATGTTCTTGGTGAAGTATAATATTATTTTCTTTCCTTTGGAATTTTCTGTTTTCTCTTCAAATACTTTTCCTGGCATTTTATAGAACATTATTATCATCTTTGTCATTATCATTATCATTACTACTAGTGCTACTAGTACTACTACTAGTACTAGTAGTAGTACTACTACTACTTAGTGTTGGAGACTATCTTTCTTCTTACTGAAAGGGATTTTCAACATGATGATTATCTATCTTAGAAATGTGGGATGACCCATGTTTTTTTTTTTTTTTTTTTTTTTTTTTTTTTTTTTTTTTTTTTTTTTTTTAAAGTAATCTGCTGGTTACAGTCTAGGTATTACCCATGGGCTCCATTGCAATGTAAGCATGAATCCCATATGAGTTTTATCTTTTAATTTAAACTTCTTCAGTTATTTTAATGTTTCTGGTGTAATTTTGAGTAATTCCAAAAATACTCTTGTTTTATATTTTTTGATAGAATTTTTCAACACTCTCTTATGTTGATACTTAATTTTTTGAGAATTAGTCTCTTGGTATCTAAATTAATCTAGTACATTGTCCAGCTAATCTTATATTAATGTTTGAAATAATAGTAGTAGATACAATATTTTCACAAATGTGAAATGTATAGAAATAATTTTGGAGGTAAATTATTTTAAATAATTATTTTTTATAATTTCTGATGAAATATCTTCTGTTACCTTATTTCTCCATGTAGTGATTTGAACACTAATATTTGTTTAAGTATATTAAATAGTATTTGTTGTACTATAGAACATTACCATTCTTCAAATTGAGAATTAAAATAGAGAGAATTAAAATTCCCATTTTACTTGACCTGTGATTTGACAAAAACAGATGAGAGCAATAAGTGTTAGAATTCTTTCTTCTGAATTTTGAATAGCTCTGAGAAGCTGGTTCTGTGTATAAAGCAAATGGATTTTGAGAAATTATTTTGACCTTTTTTGTTACAATAGTATCTTTTTTAAATCTGTGATTTTTTAAAAAAATTCAAGTTTCTACCTTATTTTCTTCCCTTTTTTTTTTTGTCAGAAGAGAAATTTAACTAAGCAATGAATGCATATGTGCACATGAGCTGTCTTGAATAAACTTAGAATCTTAAGCTGGTGGATGTTAAACACCATTTTGTTTCCTTGCTAGAAGTATTGTTTGTGCTTTTGACAGAAGTCTAGAGTACAATTTTCTTCATAGAAACAGAACTTTTTGCAATGAGATGATTGAGAGGTAAACACTATTTTTTCTCAGCTGTGTTCAGTGGTTTATTCAGACTATCTAATTTTTACTTCTGTTCTTTCTACTCCTTCAAAAGTGCTAAGACTTTAATCAAGGTAGTGAAATTTCAAAATGAAAATATAGTGAAGATATTTTAGTAAGAAACCAGTGCACTGGGTTGTTTGAGGCTTAAATTCGGGGTTTTTTTTAGCTTTGGTAGCATTTTATGTTTTGGTGACACCCTGAAGAATTGTAGAAAAAAATAAAAAGCTTGAATGATTATGGTTATGTTTTTGGTTTTTTTTTTTTTTCTTTATAGGTTTCCGCTTTGGGGTTGGATCCTTCAGGTGCTCGTTTGATAACTGGCGGATATGATTATGATGTAAAATTTTGGGATTTTGCTGGAATGGATGCCTCTCTCCAGGCTTTTCGGTCGCTCCAGCCTTGTGAATGGTAGGCATGGAGATTGCCTTTGGCACTTAATGTTCCATGTTAAGCTCCTGGTAGAATGCACAAAAGCCTTATAAGACAGCTTTTTTTAAAGGCTCTTGAATAACAAGAAATGTGAACCTAAGAACTTGTCTGCTTAATTCTTTTCCTGCTTTTTACAGTGACTTGCATATTTTCCCATTTTAGAAAGCCATGGATGAATTTGACAATGCAATTGTTAATGGCACATCAGAAAAGGAACCTCTCAAAGACAAGTTGACTATCATAGTTGTGACTGACATTAAGAGAATGCACCTTCTATATGTATTCTGCTCTTAAAGAACAAATTAAGAGAGGAAGCAAGTTAGAACAGTTGACCCCTTGTGGAGAGCCTCTCTGGTCTCTGCCAGGATTTCTGAAAGGAAGGGTGATTTATTTAATTTTTATGAAGTCCTCTGTTTCAGAAGGTGCTGGTCCTTTGCATTGCAGTGATCGCTATATAGCAACATAGTGTGAAATACTGTCTTTATTAAAGAAAAATATACTTATTTACATTTATTTCTATGTTTCTATATATGCGAATTGAAAAGAAAATGTAGGAAGCATTTTTAGAGTTATTTCCATGCTCTACATATTGTTAATTTAGAAAGTAAGTGAAGTAAGTTCATTTAATTATTTCAGAGGACGGGAATACAGAACTCCTTCAACAGTAGTGGACACTGACCTTTCTGGAAAGCATATTGCATAAAATAAAACAAAATACAGTGGTTTTAACAAGGAATTTTCTTATACCTGACTTATGTGGTACATATTTTAAGGTATTTCGGTATGATTAAAAAAGGGATTGAAATTTTTTTTACATAGAGTAAGTAGTACTTAGAATGTCTATTCTTAATCATTATATCTTAAAAAGCTACAGCTGAGTTTCAGTCAGTTTGGAAGGCTAGAAAACTATAGATATGCCAAAAATCTAGATAATGAAATATGAGAAGAAGTTAGGACTGTTATCCTGAAGAGGAGCAAAATAGGAAGGGATTCTACTGTTGTTCTGAAGTGCGAAAAATTGGAAGAATAAAAAGTGTACTTTAATGCATGATGCAATTCCAATTTCTTTGACAGACCTTGACTTCTTACAATAAGCTGGCAAATGACACATTTACTTTGAAAACATAATTAAGTAAACATGCCACTTAAGAATAAATAAATAAATAAAAGTTTTCAAATGTAAAGTGACATTCAGGCTTTTCTGGCATGGATTTCATTTACATGGTTAGTTAGCAGGATATAAATGATATTTTCCTTCCTCTGTTGTAACTGAGCAGAAAGAGTTGACAGTCTTTTCTCCCACAGTAGGAATTTATTTTAATGAGGCGTTCTTAGGTTTAGCATAAGAGTGCATTCAAATTTAGTAGTACTTGCTAATAATGGTGTAAAATGTAAATGTATAAAAACCATAAGTAGACTGTATGCTAATGTTCTATTTCAGGGACAGCTTCCAGATAAATTGTTAAGCTCCTTTTGGCAAAAAACTAGTGATGAAGATGAACTTAAAATACTTGTTATTCTTGACACTGTTCATTTAATGTGTTGCAAGGATCTCACAAGTATTTTTATATAAATGTTCTTTGTGAAATTCTTGTGGTTTGAGTACGTTGATGTATAATTAAAGTACTTAAAGCATAAACATGAAATAATATTAAAAATAGACTTGGCGGTGTGAAGTTTGGAAATTGCGCTTATGATGCAAGTATCATGAATTAATTTTGGGGTCTTAAAAAAACTATTATTCAAATACAACTTCTGTATCTTTTTCTAAACATAAAACTGGAGCTATATCTCTGGTAAAAAGATTCAGCTTTCAAGCTGACATTGAGACAAGCTGGTGAACACTATTTAGAATATTATATAACTTGTGTCCAAGCGTATATATGTTCTTATATTACTTTTTTACCTATGAAGTTTATTATTGAAGGGCTATTAGCATTCATATACTTGAATTTCAAAGAATTCTGAGAAGTTCTGGTATGGAAACACAGGTGTTAGCAGAAATCCAGATCTGGAGCCATAAATTTAATTTAATTTTAAACATAAAGGAGCCTTACATAAATTCTATATTTTCAAGGCTCAATTTCATAGCATAATATCAGGTTACTCTGTTAATTTCTCCTTGTATTTGTGGTGTAAAGTTCAAAAAACCCCAGCCTGACAAAAAGCAAGTACTTTCAAGCCATACCTTGGTGTTAAAGCCAAAAGCAAGTGTAAGACAAAGCGGTTATGTGTGTAGAAAATACTTGCGTGTCATGATTCCACCCATGTATATAGCCTGTTCTGCAGATCCTGGTACAAACTGCTGTGTGCATTTGGCAGTTTTTAAACCAGAGTGACTCCGATTAATGCTATTAAAAGGGTTTTGTAAGTTTCCCAAGACTTTCGCTATAACATTAGTAACAACCAAAAATATTTTCTTAAAGAACTGCCTTTGCAGAGCCTCACTCTTAGTCATATTCCAGTAAACATCAGAAAAGCAGTAACTTCTGGGACTTTGCAAATACTCTACTTGTAGAAGCAATTTTTAGACATGATTTTAAAAGTCATATTGCATTTAAAAGTCAAAAAGACATGAGTTTGAATTTTTTAACCAGGTAAAACTAATATTTTTTTACATGACTGACTTGATAAATTATTGGTTATGTTCCTTTGTGCTAGTTGCTGTAAAATCAGTTGCTTTTCCTTACTGGGAGAAATTTTAAGCTGGAAGAAAACTTTGTTCAGACATGCTGATACTAAGAAGCTATGAGATGACATTGTTGAATTAGGAACAGTGCCGTGTTCATAGTAATAATGTCTGTAGTTTGACTTCTAGTATGTCAGTGTCTGAAAAGAGGGGGTTTTTTTCCTGTGGGGTTTTATGTATTGTGGATTATTTCAGAAATCAGATTTTACTTCTGAGCTGTTTGTTGTTACCTAGTGGTCAGATCCTTTTCATGCATGAGACGTGCATCAAGTGAAAATATGTTTTAGTCTAGTTTTTGAATGTTTAATTCTTACATTTCAACAGTGAAAAAGTGCAAAATATGAACCTGTGCTTTGGAGATATTGACTGTTTTCTTTCACCAATTTCAGCATTAGAGTATGAGAAATACAACCTAATAAGTACTTCATTCGCTATACAGTACTCAAGTGGGCCTTAGGAATATTTTGAGCTTTGGGCAAGAGCACTTGGAAGTACTATTGAGAATAAAATTTTAATTCCTAAGATGTTTGTTCTACAAAAACTGAATCCGATGTATGCTTTAGTCTAGGTTTATCGTCTGTCTGCAGAGAACATTCTAGACTTTAGATATTATTTCTCTTGTGGGTTTCCTATAATTTCTTTCAGTGTTTCCTCTGAGCTTAATGTAGCTGGCCATCGCCTCTTTCATTTTTGCTCTTGAGGATCAGAATATTGTTTCAGACATTGACTGTGATCTATTTTGGAAATTCCCAGATTTAAGTGTCTCCTTTCTATTAAAAATCAGATTATAATACTCAGTCCAATTTGGCAGCTGGTTAGTGTTACATAATAGGGTGCTTGGAGCAATTTTTGGCTTTTGTATTATAATGTAATCAGTTTTGCCAAACTTCTTTGAGTAAGAAATTTATGCTTAGTTTACATTACTATGATCAGTGCAGAACTTTAAAGTAGGTATTACAGTATTTTAAGTGTTTCTGTAGTAACTCATGGTTTGAGGACACATTTAACAGATAATAGCTACTCCTGAGAAAATTATATGAAGCCACTGCTGTATAAGAGCTGAACTGCTAAAATATTAAGTTACAAGTTGCACAGTTGGTTTTGCTGGTCATCTGAGTGTTAACTTCACTGATGGGAATTAGTGTTAAAATGTAGTTTCCTGAAAGGTGCTAGGATTTGAATGCACATGGTCACGTTCTTAAACAATGGAAGATACTTCTTCAAGAATACTTTGGATGCCACGAGAATCCAAATCTAGCTGGCAAATGTGTTTCAGTCCTGTACTTGAGATGAATCTGGATGTAGATCTGAAGTAATATAAAGTAATGTTACTGTGCACATTCTATTAATATCTGCTGGGATATAAATTCTGGCAGGTGTGAAGTGGATAGACTGCTTTGCATACTTTGCTATCCTTATAATGAAGTATAATGGATCAAAGAGATACCTGCTTCAGATACAGCAAGAGCTCTTAAATTTGTTCATAATGCAAGATGCTGAGAGAATATGCTGAAACTGGAATTGAGCTTTTCATTCATCAGTCAGCTTTGCACTTTCAGTTCATTTTCGTTGTCTTGGTATTCCATGGTTTCTGCTGCAGGTTTTCTCAATTGATGGGACATGTATGTGAGAACACTATTACAACAAATGAGCAGTCACCTAAGACATAGGAAACTGGACAACTGGTTATCTATTGTCATGTTTACTGAGCTGATGGTGTTATTAACTTTATCTTAAAATTTGCTGAAATTGAAGTCCCAACCATACAAAAAGATTCAAGAGTGCTGACCTATGACTAATATCCTAATATGTGAGGTATAATGAAGTTTTATGTATGACCACAACATTCTTTTATAGTAATTTACAGATTACTGTAATTCCACATTTTACTTTTGGGAAGATGAAAAAGGATTTTCAGCTCTGGGTAGTTAAATCTGACACATACTATTTTTCCATTGGTGTTATAATAGCATTCTTAAAGAAATATGTCTACAAGAAATGACATTTTACGTTTTTGATGAGCTATGTGTGGTTAAAAAAAACATGACACACTCATATGCACACACACAGTGGAATAAAAAACTTTATTCCATTAGTAAAAGATTTTCTGCCTCCCACTTCTTTGATACAGGAATATCAAAGGTCTATAGGTCTATTTCTGCAATATGTTGACACTTTCATTTTAGTGCAGGTTTACAGGAATGTTAACTGAAGTGTTTTATTTCTCCTATTTTCTTCTTTCTTTGTAGTCACCAAATCAAGTCTTTACAGTATAGCAGCACAGGAGATGTCATTCTCGTTGTCTCTGGCAACTCTCAGGCAAAAGTTCTTGACAGAGATGGCTTCCCAGTAATGGAATGCATAAAGGGAGACCAGTACATTGTGGATATGACAAACACAAAGGTAAAGTCAGGGGCTGGAGGTTTCAAGGCAGGGGCTGGAGGTTGTTTACTTGCATGCTGTGAGTGTAAGACAATGTGTACATTTTTGTACAATGGTAATTAAAAATGCAAGTGTAGAAGGGTTCATTCATAGTTTTGAAGTGCTTCAACCACAGTTGGTTGTGTTTTGGCCACTTTGCCCTTGTATTTCCACAAACTTTGATACAATGGTTCTATTTATGTAAATGATTTAAATTCAGGTCAGTTTTTAAAATAGCTTAAGCCTAAAAGTAATGATAAAATCTAAAGCTCAGATTGATGATAAATTTGATGTATTTATTTCATGTAAAGTATATTGCCAAGAAACTAAGCTAAGTGCTGTTTTGCCTAAAGCTGTTCTTGTCACATGACTATTTCTTTTGGCTTGTGATACATATATAAAACCATCAAATAACATCTGCTTTAGTTCTAGTTTGCTTAAAAATAATTTAGATTTTCTTTCTCTTGTAAATGTCTAGAATTCCAGTATATTGAGGTCCAACAGTCAAAATGCTAAAATATTTGTTATATTGCCTCGTTAACTTTTCAGTATTTCTCTCCTTATTTGTGCTTAAAACAAACTGAAGTCATTCCAGCATTGCAGGAGTAGTTTCCAGATTTCGCTCTGAATGTAGTCAATGAGTATGTGCCTGTACTTCAAAGAAGTAAAGCCATTTGGACAATATATAGTTCAGTAATGTAGTTATATTCATAGTCACCATAATGCCAATTGCTCACTTTGCATAAAACACTCATTGTCTGTTTTTTAAATGTTAAAAAAAGACAACTGACTAGTCAATTTGCAACTTCAGTATTTTATGAAAAACTCATCTGAGGTTAAACCCATCTTGACTCTAAAATTCTGTTTCCTCATTTTTCTCCAACATGATCTTTAGCTAGTGTAGATTGATATTGGTGTATTTTGTCACCCTGGTTGTTACTATTACTTCTGTTACTTTTCTTTAACTTCAAAAAGTTTATGTGACACTGTAGTGATGCCTATTATTTATCCTTTCTTTGCATTAGAGTTCTCCCAAGAGAAAAACAAGTGTAATTCTATGCCATTTTCTGAAAGAAAGGAAAAAAAAAGTTGAAGAGTGTCAGGGTTCTTCTAATTCAGAGTTGAAAACGAGCAAGAGTGACATGGACAGAGTACATAGAATCTGTTAAATCATTCTGATGCAGTCTGAAGGGTCTGATTTGTCTCTCAGCTTTCATGTGATTCCACTTGAAAGATTTGGAGTAAAGGTTATAAAACCTTGTAAGATAGCTTACAAGGCCCTCTAAGACCTCTGTGTTTATTTCTTTAGGGTCACACAGCAATGCTCAATTCAGGCTGTTGGCATCCAAAGATAAAGGAAGAATTTTTGACATGTTCTAATGACGGGTAAGTGTTGAAGTTTATCTTTGATAGAGTTTTTTGTGAGGCTTGTTTAGCTTTTGTGTTTTATTGTGGCTTAATTTACTTTAAATATCATTCTTTTAAATCTTTAGTAAGTACTTAATATAGTGAGATCTGGAAGCAAATAGATTTGTTTTGCCCCTAGATAATAAATGTATTTTGTTTGTATTATTTTAGTTCAGTTACTTAAAATTATTTTTAATGATATTTCATGAAAGCTGTTGGTTAATTTTTTTTAGAAAAATTCTTGGACAAAGTTTAACTTTACACAGTATTCCTTTGGAGTAGAATAATTTCTGGGGAGAGACTCAGTGTAACTGAATTCATTAGGAAGACTGAGGATTTCAATTGGGAGTTGCAAGTTTCACTTTAGATGTAACTGAATATTGATGGATGTTGTTTGAAAAGTGTCAAAGACACTGTTAGAAATTATTTTATGGCTTCAGTCTTGATCTTTATGGTTAGAATCAAATGGCAAAATGTCATGTGGCATTTGCATTAATTAAGTTACTGCAGCTGTCTGTAGCAGGTTCATGAATGACTTTTTACTGATGTTTCAAATATGCCATCTCCTTTACTCCAGAGTGACAGTAAGGATTGAATTTCCCAAACTAATATGTCTGTAGAGTGGTCCACTGTAAAAAAAATACTTCAATTATCAATTACTTTAAACAACATGGTTTGTTTTCTTTTTCCTCTAAAAGAGACTGGCTTAACATGTGGATACATGAAAATATTATTTTAAGAGGAAAATTCACAGTTTCTGATCAGACTGTGAAGAGGAGGAAAAAAACCTGAATACTCCATTGTGCTTTATGGAGAAATTAAGTTTTAAAAATACACTTAAGCAAACTGTATGTTGTTCCAGATTGTAGGCGCAGAGGTACTACTTCCATAATAGGAATTATTATTAAATGTTAGAATCAGTATTTTAGACAGTTTGTTGATATTTTGAATTCAGTTAGACATTAGCAGAGTTTCTTTATTAGGTTGAGTAGTTTGTAGATCATGAAAAACAAATTAAGATACTATAAATGATGAAGATTGTCTGATTTTCTCTCATCTAATCAAGTTGCCTAACTAATATACCAAAAATGGACTCAGTACATCCCTGATGCTTGAATTGCTGTGAATTAAAATGCTTTGGACAAGTAAGAGAAAATCAGCTAAACACTACTATAAATGGCTGCATAATTGCGTTTTCATAGACACTGCATGGCTGAAATGACAAGAAAAGTATTTTAAACTCATTGCATTTTGCATCATGCTAGTGACAGGTCTTTCCAGGATTTGGACATGTCCTGTGAAAAGAAACAATTTGGATTGCTTTATTTACCCCACAGGGCTTGAAGACAGTATTCTGTCTGTGAAATTTAACAATAGCAGAAAGTTAAAAGTCTCCAAAGTTTAATGAGTAAAGAGTAGTCCAGTTGGAAGGGACTTACAATGATAATCCAACTGTCCGACCAGTTCAGGGCTGTCCAGAACTTAAAGCCTTTGTTGAGGACATTGACCAATCAACCATATCTTCAGGAAACCTGTGTCAGTCTGTGACACCTTCTCAGTAAAGAAATGCCTCCTAGTGTCCTGTCTGAACTTTCCCTGCTTCAGCTCTGAGCCACTGATACTCATCCTGCACCTGGATGTGAGGCAGAAGAGCTCAGCACCTCCCTGTGCCCTTCCCCTCCTCATGAAGCTGTGGAGAGCAGTGAGGTCACAGCTCAGCCTCTGTTTCTCCAAAGTGGACAAGCCCAGAGACTTCAGCTGCTCCTCAAGGGAGGTTCCAGCTTTGTTTCCTCAGGAAACTCTGGATGCACTTCAGGATGCACTGAAGAACCTTCCCACCCTTCTCCCCCAGGTCTCACGTTGAGGCTGCCCAAGGCTGAGCCCAGCAGGAGCATCCCCTCCATGGGCTGTGCTGTGCTTGGTGCCCTGGGATGGGGTTTGTCCTCGGGGCTGCCCAGGCTCTGCTGACCCACAATAAGCCCATGGAACTAAAAAGCCTTAGTAGGGAAGGTCATCTGATCCTGGTAATGTCTAGACAGCTTCAAAAGCATAATTAATTCAAAGAGATAAAGCCTCAATATTTTTTCATTAACCATATTGTGTGGAGGTGAGTTGAGTTAGTGAGTAGCACGCCTTTGAAAATATAGTCTTATGAGAAGCAGCTTAGTGAACTGGGGTTGTTGAAGTCTGGAGAAGAAGAGGTTCAGGGGGCACCTTAACATTACAACTCCCTGAAAGGAGGATGGGGCCAGATGTAAGTCCATCTCTTCTCCCAGGTAACAATAGACAGGGCAGGAAGAAATGGACCCCAAGTTGGACCAAGATAGGTTTAGATAGGAAAAAAATTCTTCTCTGAAAGGGTGCTCAGGCATTGGAACAGGCTGCCCAGGGAAAGGGGTGGAATTGCCATTCCTGAAAGCTATTAGGAGTGTGGTTTTGTCTGGGATCTGGCAGTTTTAGGTTAATGGTTGAACTCTATGATCTTCTGCATCTTTTCCAACCTTAATGATTCTAACTGACAGCAGTTGCTGGAATTATACCAGCTATTTTAACCAGTATCACATGAGTTTCTGACTTCTTTTTGGTGGTAATTTTTGAATGAGAAAAAACAACTTCTGTAAGATTGCTTTAATATGGTATTCTCAGAGAGTGTTTTGTGTAGGAGGGTAATATTAGAGTACTTAGGTGTCAAGGCAGAGAGTTTGAATCTAAAGAAAGAAATGGTCTGTGTTAGCAAGATATAATTGAAACTTTTATTGGATTATGCTTAAAGAAAACAGGTTTTCTGAATTTTAAGTAGATGCAATTTGTACCAAGCATTCTAGGAACCAGAAGTTTTGCATTTAATACTGTTTATTGGATGTTTTGTGTGGAATGAGTTATGGATGTCATTAAGTGTTACAACTGTACCTATCTGTCTAATTCTTTTACATTTATTCCAGTATTTATACCTGACCCTTAGGTGTTGAAGAACTGTATTTCATTAATTTATACGGCTGGCTTTTTTGTTCAAGCCAATAGATTTGCACTTAGTGAAACGCTGGCCAAAATATGAAACTGCTGAAGAGTCTGCAAAAACTTGGTTTATGTTGCATGCAAAGAAAACAATATAATTATAAGAAGACTTGAACTTCAGAGACTGTGGGCTTTCAGGTCAGACCTAAAGACTGGCAGTCTTTATTCTAGGGAGGAGAGGTCTAAGTAGGGGGGTAGGTCATCCAAGTTTGTGAAATGTTCAAGACAAGCTGATAGTGGAACTGTTGTTTTTGAAAACCTCTTCCAAATGTAAGAGGTATTTCCTGAAAGTGGATATAGTTAAGTTTTGAACGAATAAAAGAAAAATAAAGTTAGGTGCTGCTCATAAGTTTAAAAAGAGATGAGAAAAATTCATGTTTAGAAGTACTCATGAACGGATAGGAAATGCAATAGACATTATGACAGCTATATGACAGCTGTGGATAGCAAGGTGAAATTAAGGGAATGAACTATAATGACCAGACTTTGTCAGTATCATTATTGCTGTGATTGAAGACTGAATACAGAGCTAAATGAATCTATGATCAGATGTAGCCAGATGTTCCTTATATCTTCGTCTTATTCAGTGACAGATGCTGCACTACTGTTGTAAATGTAGTGTGTGGATTCTCAAGGTACAATACTTTTGCAATGGTTTTATATCTGGAGTTGTGGGTTTTCATGTGAATAAGTTAACTGTAAGGTCTTTTCTCTCAAGCAAGATGGTAAGACAAAGCCCAATCTAGCTTTATGTGGCTGTGGTACATAGAGATTTTGGGTATGAATGTTTAAAATTTTAAATAAAAAAGGAAAAGAATGTCTCCCAGTCTTGAAACAATGTTTTTACAGAGCAGGAGACCTACCTGTACATTCCTGACATTATACACTGACACTAATGTGCTTTGGCATTCATAGTCCTTGATGTGTTACACTCTCACATAATTTAGCAAGGCCATCTATACCCACGAAAAGAGAAATTAAAAGGTTTAGAGTATTGCATATCAAGGAAAACGTGCAAACATCTACTCTTTGTATTTTACCTTGAGAGTGCACTGATCTTGTATACAGTCAAGACAAGCTCTGGAAATTCTGCCATAGATTCCTATTAGTTTTATCCTAAAATTTTTACTAGACATAGATGTAAGAATAATTTATCTTCAGTACAGCGAACTGCTCTGAAACTTAAGAGGGAATGTGATACTATCTGTTTATCTACAAGTTGCAATTTAATCCTCACATTGAGAAAAGGAACTGTCACAACTGGCATGTGTGTAGAAGTATACACCAAAATGTGACCCTTCAGAGGATCATCCTGTATGGATGTGGAAAGTTGATCAGAAATGCTCTTAAGCGCTATGAAGGAAAGCTGAACATCTTATCTTTTTGCTGGTTTTAATATGTGTTGGACATCACACAGAACAATAAAGCACAGTAATAGTTGTCTCTTAACATCATGTGAAATGTTAACTCTTAATTCATAATGTGAGAAGGGATGATGATTATTTCTCTACTCACATGATGAATATTTGTATTTGGGGAGGTTCTGTGTACTCCAAACCTGGTTGCCAGAACCATCAGCTATTTTTAAAGATGCCTGTAAGAAAAGTTGTAAGGGTTTTCGGTTAATCACCCAGAAGTTTGGAAAGTGCTGAAAATAATGGTTGAAGCATATGTGTCATGCTCTTTGGGGAATACTGAGTGGCAGGGTCTGAGGCTGAGGGAGGAGAGCGCATGGGATGTTAATGTACTGTTAAACCCTAATTCTGTATTTTATGTCTCTAGATAACATTTGCACCTCCTCTAAAGAAAACAGTAATTCATAAACCCAAATGAAGAGTATTTGCAAGTTGTGGACTGTATTTTATCTGATTCCTGTAGCATTTACTCTGTCTGTCTCTTCAGTTGAATGGTTGCCGTCTGTGCAGTTTAAAAATAAAGTAAGGAAAGAAAATGACATTTTCTGGGTGGCATATTGAAACAGAAGTTTTCAGGATGCATAAAGAAGATAAAAAGTAGAATTTGCAAGTGGCCTTGTGGTGTCAAATGAAAGTAACATTTTAAATATGTTTTAAGTAAATGCTTTTCAAGTATTTAAAATCCATATATCTTTTTATGTTAACCTGCTATAACTCAAGTATACACTTAGGGATAGTTTTTATATGTATGTGACAGTTTCTTTTGATTCCAGGTGACTAAGGCTGTAGTAGTAGTCTAAACTAAAAACTAATTCAAATGAAGGCTCTTAAAATTCCTATTGTAAATGAAATATTTTGATGTGATCCGTTTCTCATGTGACTTATACATGGCATTCAAATATGCTATACAGTTTAAAATCCTAGAAGTAGGTTTTGATGATAATATATTCTAATGTGCAGTTTTTAGGCTATTTTTAAATTTATTACTTCAGACTGCAGATATGCGGGTTACCAGCAGGGAGTCTCAGTGCGTTTTGTATCATTGTTCAAGGACACAATGATGAATTCAGGAAAAACTACATAAGAAAATGACACAATTCCATCAGACTCCTATATGAGGGAAACAGAAGCTTGCACACTGAAATGAGCCAGAGTCTAGACACAGCAGTTACAGAATAAGTGTGAAAACTCCTCTTAACTTGTTTAAGTTCATGCCCATTTATGCAATTGTTAGTGGATACATGTAAATCTCAGTTGCTTACTTAATTTTATTTTCCTTGAAAATTTTCCAGATGATGACTTGTGGAAACACTAATACTGTACTGTTTCTTTTTTTTTTTTTTTTTTATGTTATGGCCAGAGTTGGTTTTTTGGGGTGGTTTTTTGGGGGGATTTGTTATTGTTGTTGTTTTGTTTCGGGGTTTTTTAAACAAAATAAACTACAGGTTAATAATCATTTTCCTGGGCTTTCACAGGTTGTTAAGTGTTTATTAGCTTTTAATTGCAGAAGGAAGTAAGAAGGTAGTAAATTCTGTCAGTAATCTGGTGGTTAACAGTAAGTGTATGAATGAGTAACACTAGCCTAGAGATGTAGCTAGAGTAGGCGTTTATTTAAGGGTGTTTTTTAAACTAGATTAAATATTATGCTTACATTCTCTTATATGGGAATTCTGATATTCTCAGTCGTTCAGCTTTCCGACACTTAATGTAATTAAAACAAATTAGAAGAAAAGACAAACATATAAAAGAAATTATCTTCTCCGTGGAACTGCAGTTAATTCTGAAGTTTGCATTACTGATAATTTCAATTTTAATGAATTTGAGACTAATTAATTAATATATACCAATTTTTCACTGTTTTAAATCTATCAGTATTGATATTAACTTGAGATATTTTCTTGCACAAGTTAACTTTTTTCATTTATGGATATATGTTGACTAGAACTTTAGATATCCCACAACTATTTCTAAATGATCAGTCCCTTTCCATTGCATGTGCTCTTTGCTGTTCTGGGTAAGGTTCAGATACAATGTGTGATCAATGCTATTTTTGTCTTTCTTGTAGATCCTTTGCCATATTACTAGGCTTATTTGGAGGATAAAAATATTAGGGCAAGGATCTTTCCTTTTATCAGAATTGTGTTGAATATATGTATAGAACAGCATTAAAGGTGATAGCAGCAAATCCAAAAAAGAAATTCCAGCATTAATACCTTGCCTCAAAGTGAAAAAAAAGTTTTGGAATTTAGAAAGTCTTTAAAAAGTTTATTACTCTCTGGAAATACACCTGAGCAGAGTGAACTTTAAAAATACCTTGTGTTTTAAGACATAACTGATCTTTGTTTATATTATTCCAAAATATCACTTGATTTCTGTCTAATAACGAAAAAGGAAGAGGAAATGGATAATGTTGTTTTTGCTATTTTAATGTTTTCTTATCACAAATGTGATAGGTAGTACTGTAAGAATAAGCAAGAGAGGTCAGTGGTGTTAAATGTTCCAGCAACAGGTGTTCTGTGTCCCCACTCTCATCTATTTTTTTCCTTTTGGAAGCAGAATCGCAGCCAAACTTGAAATTTAGCAGTCATGAACTTTATGATTTGTCCTTCCAGCTTGGGTTATGGTTGATTAACCACTGGTTTACTGTAGAGCATTTCTCTCACAAGTCTTTCTTCTTTCATCCTCTAGTAAGTTAGGTTGGTGTTCCATCTCTCTAAAAGGTATCCTAGAGAATATTTATCTGCCATCACAAACTGACTTCTGTGATAAGTTATTTAGGGACAACTTCAGTGCAGATCTATCTCTAATTATTTCAGTGAAGTAGCTTCAGATTTTCAGAAACAGAATTTTGCATTTAAGGCACAATTGAATTCTTAGTCTTTTGTCAAATGCATATTTCAAATACTAAGTTAGTCTGCTCTAGGGAATATGGTTTCAAACTTTTGTTTTGGCCATACACTGCTGCTTAGTAAATATTATCTGTGTCTTCAAGGAGCAAAATACAGTTAATGAAGGGTGAGTAGTTTGCATAATGTGTATCTGCTGTCTGCAACCATTACTGTTCAGGATTTTCTGTCCTTTAGGCTGTCTTTCCCACTGCTTGGGACTTTAGAAATTTGATGTATCTTGGTGAACACTGCTGTTTCACAACAACTTTTATCTCAGCTTACCTTTTAGTTTTCATATGTTGACTATTTCCATCCTATTAACTAGGTTTGTATCTAGAATGCCTGCTGTCTCCTCTTCTTCCTATTAGCTGCCTTGTTTCAGTCTCTTTAGGTGGCAGCTGTCAGGGTATGACTTCTCTGTCATGATAACTCTTTTCTAGCATTTTATTAGGCTAAGGACTGCATAAATCCTGTTAATTTTTCAGAAAAGGGATTTAAGCAGGTGTGGAATAGCACTGCTGAAAGTGGCCAGCAGTCAGTTTCATTGCCCATGGAACAATCAGTTATTCCCACAGTGCTGTTCAGCTTGTCTTGAAATGACAAGCTCCCTTCAGCCCAGATGATTCTGTTTTTCTTAAATTCAAGTCTGTGCCCCATAACCTTAAGAGCCAAGTCACCTGCTATAGACCACATACTTGTTCCTTAGATTTTCTTTTACACAGTAATATTTTCTCAGGAGAGCACAAGATTTGGTATCTCCAGTCTGCTTGGCTGTGCACTGTGCTCCACTGGCTGTGAAGATGAGATTATGTGGCATTTCTCCTATATTTATAGACTCTTAGGCTTCAGGTTACATACTGTCTGCTCACTCCAGGTTGACAGCAGCTCAGCCTAAGCTGATTACACTTGAAGTGAATACAACCTTGGAGTTTGTTGAACTCTGCTAAGGCTTGGAACAACATTGTTGACAACTGGAGAACTTAAGCTGTAATTTTACTTTTCTTTAATGCTTTTACATATCAGGAATACTGTGCATATGAAAACATAGGTGAGAGCTGAATTTGGACTTGCGTGGTTTAGTATAAGTGTAGTTATATTGTCTTGCTATTTTGCAGAATAATTCATTTGGAGAAATACAATGATAAAGCTCATTGCATAGACTGTCCTTGTTTTGTTTAAAAGCACCAAAGTACAACACTGAAGAAGGCTTTTGAGTAAATATTAATGGTCCTAATGCCTTCACTGTTTGAAGCATTTTATATGTAATAAATACAGTTAACACTGATCTATCTGTAGCTTTGAAAACTGCTGAAAACAGTAAGATAGCAATGGCAAGATTTTTGTATGAACTTTTGTTGCAACCTAAACTTCCACACTGCATCTGTCCTCACAGATTTGAAGGCTAGTTGGAAAAAGCATACTTGAAAATAATTACTGATGTTTTTACCTTCATCTGGGGGATTATTTAAACATATTTAATTGCAGTGTTAGGCTTTGCTTGCACTTTCTAGATTACTTCTTAAAACAACCTACATGCTATAGAGCATAAGACCTGCTTTGGGGTCCAAATCACCTACTCACTGAAAAGATCACTCTGAATCATATCTAATTGCATCATGCTACTTTATAGGGTAGGGAATGCAGATAACATAGTGGTGAAACAATTGAATTTGCCAGAGGAAATAACTTGGACTTCCATCTTAGGAAAAGAAGTAACTCTTGCCAAGTTTCGAGCACATACATTGACATGTGTATATACACATATATATTCACTTACTGTTCCATATTCCATATGAAAATGAAATTATGAAATTTGAAAATATTTCTGTAAGTTTTTTATGAGATACTTTTATTCCCAGTAAAATATTACAGTTTAGGAAAATTTTCAGAATTAATTTAGAACATAGAAGAATAGAGTCCTGTCAACTGATTTTTTTTAGTTTTATTAAGATGAAATTTTTTACTAGAGCAAGAAACTTGAAAGTATTTTTGATGAAAGTAAAAATTGGTTGGTTTGTCTGGCAAGCACAGAATTTAAGTATTCACAGTTGCTCATACTTTGTGAAGAGTTTGGTCTTGTTTTAGAACTGTGCAGTGAGTGGGGCAAGATGGGACAGTCTTTTAAAAGGCTTTTGCTAGGCAATTGCAATGTTCTTAGCTTAGGATGGGAAGGCAGAGGATTTGGTGCATATGTTTGCTTCCTTTATCCCAGAACACATAGTATTTAGCTTCTTTCTTCTATTGTGCTCTACTTGGGTTGTATGGATAAGCTTTCCCTGAGACCTGCTTCCTTACCTCTTTCACTCAGACCAGAAAAGCTTTTCTCTTACATCTTCTCTGGTCCTGGCTCACCTTGACTGAGAAATGATAATACTTTTGGTACTGTTCTGTTAGCAGATCTGTGGGGTAACTTCTGGCAGAATAGAAGTGATGAGAAACTGGAAGTTTTAGTATTTCTGTCAGCTCAACTTAGTATCAGATGGAGAAGAAGACAGGAATTTGCCATTTGTGAAACTGATAGGAAATTTCCGATGGTTTAGGGTCATATACTGGTTGTTGGGCAAGTACTTCCATTGTGGTGACTTTGTTTCACAAGTATCTTTCAGTGGCAATTTCTTCTTGTGTCTTCTCCCATGAAAAATATATTATGTCTTTTATTGTGTGAAGATGGAATCCTTTCTTCTCAAGTTTTCACTGATAATTTTAACCTATAACTCAGTTTAAAGGACAATTTTCTCATGAGATATGCATCTTATTCAAATGACCAAAATTCTTTGATTATTTTAGTACTAATGGGAAGTACAATAGACTTAGTAAATGAAATGAAAATATTTTTGTTTGATAATAAGGAAGTGAAGTAGGATAGACAAGGATTTATTTTGGCACATTTCCTTACAAAGATAAAATGTACATTCTATCTAGGAAAATAAAATTAAATTGCAATGATTAATGTTCAAATCTGATTCTGTATTAAAGCTACACAGTAATGACTAATGGTACTTAATATCTTACACATCAAAACTCTGTGAAAATATTTGCTTAGTGATTTTTGACATTTAGAATTGCAGGTAATTTCATTGTTTGAGTAATGAAATTTTAAGTTGTTCCTCTTATCAGGTCCTCATGTTATATAAATATATGTTTTAGTTAAAATCCCACTGCTAAGTTTCTTGTTTAGAGATGTATATTGCGTGGTTTTCATTTTTCATGGAATGAATTGGAACAGCCTGAAGTTGCATTTCTCAGCTTGCTGTGGTTTCAAAGGTGCCTGGTTTCACTGGGAGATGATAAGCCTGGAAAAATTTTCAGATTAGGAAATTCTATTTAAGGCTATAATAAATAAATAATAATAAATAATAATAAATAATAATAAATAATAATAAATAATAATAAATAATAATAAATAATAAATCCCGTTTCACAAGTGAGATAGAATATCATGGAAATCATGTATGGGTTTTTTGAAAGAAGTTTCTCTTGTTTATTTAATAAAATATTTTATAAATTTTTGTATAGTATCCAACAGTAAATTACATTTCTAAATATTTTGAAATTTTTTCTGTTAATTCCAGTAAGTTTTTTTTCTGACTTCTAAAGGTTTAATCTTGTAAATACATGTTAGATGTTTGTCATTTATCAGCTGGGCTAGCTAATAGGAAGAGATCTAAAAACTGATAATCTGAAGTAATCAAAACAACATGTTTCTAATGGAATTTCATAAGACTGAGCTATTGCCTCAAAATTTCTATATTTCAATAAATTATTTTAATTAAAGCAGATTTTATCAGAGAAAGCGTGAACGTATTTCTAGTAAAACCTAAGCAGTAAGTATTAGCTGCTGATTCTGAGAGGTTGGTTTGTGAGCAACATGAAAACAATGGCATGGGAAATCATACACAGAGAAGAGTATTTCCCTGAAAGTACATAGGGTTAATTATATGCTCTTAATATAAGATTTGTATATATGTAATGTATGTATATATATATATATATAAAAGATATGTATATAAGTATACGTATAATTGTATAAGCTCTTAGTATGATGCTGTGGAAAAGCAGATACACGTATTTTAAAAATGAGTATCCACACAGAGAATAAACTGTTACTAATGGCATTGGTAAAGGAGATGATGTTAATGTTATGTTTCAGCAATACCCATTGAGTTTTGTGTCTAGTTCCAATGACAAACTTCAGCTAATTCAATAATATTCAGGAAGCTGAATACATTTCTGTTTATTGAATAAGCTATTAAGAGACTTAGCAATAGCAAAAAAAATTGAAACAGAGATTAAATGCCCAACATTTGAAAGGTGTTTAAATTGTTCAAGACATAGTTGACATAGTAATTAAAAGTTAGCAAGGTTTGTGTAGGAGACAGAAAATATAATACTTCTTTGTAAACAGATATATTATGTGACTATGGAATAGATTATTAAGGAAGAAATGCAGTAAATTCTTTGCCAGTTGTAGCTTTCAGACAGAAATTGTGGATGAAATTTCTCTTTCAATCATCAGACAAATCAGTGAACACAAAAAGCACCATTTAATCAATCTGAGATTGGAATAGGCTGGGGATTCTCAGTGATAAAAACTGTGATCAAGCTATTAATATGATTTAGCTTTTTATAGATAAAGGCTTGGTATTGAGCTGTGAGTGTCTGAGAAGGTGCTTAATTTCTGAGGATAGGAAGAAGTCCATACATATTTCTTCTGAGGATGGCAGGACTGTCCATGTGGAGCTGCCAGTAGGATATGGATCCAGTAGTTGTTACAATAGCACATTAATCACAAGGCTTTGTTCCTGTTTTAGTTGAGTGTTTTTTCTCCAAAATTGGTCTGCTTTCACGGTTTTATCAGTCAATTCCTCATTGAATTTTTAGCTCATCCCCACCCCACTTCTGTCTCTGAATCATTCCAGAGTAGACAATTTTGCAGTTGCTTTGTGACAATAATGTTAAATTTTTAAGCTAATATTGTCATTCAAATGCTTTCTAATAAAGCATTATTTTAAATGCAATTCTCTTGAAAGAGATTAATTTGGTTTCATAAATGTTTCTTTTCCTTGAAATCTTTCCAGATGCATGATTTGTGAAATCTTCAGTTTGCTAGGACAGAAAACATCTGATTGATATTCTTCAGTTTAGCTTATTAATGGTAGTGGAAACTTCAGGTCAGCTAATCTCTATAATTAAGATCTGCATTCACTGGTGTCTGTATGATTTAGAACTTGCTGGCAAACATTGCAGTCTCCTGAGGTTGAACTTTTGGTGAGATAAGATGCAGATCTTCTTTTGTCATCAAGTAAACTTACTAAACCATATATAGTCCTCCTTTCAAAATAAATAAATTACTTACGCTCATTTGTAGTTTTCTTCTGTTGTGTGATTCACAGTGAATTAAATGGATAGCAGAATATCAGGTACTGAAAAGTCTCAGAGATAGAAAAAGGTGTCTTCCATTTTTTTGGTGGTACACACGCTTTAAAAATTAATTACTCTATCAGCGTATTTAGTATAAAAGCTAGCAAATGATTTGACTTAGAGCAGATTTGGTGTGAGATAAAGTTTAGCTTTAGAAGTTGTCTTGATGTAATTTTTTAGGAAAAAATCCTACTTTATTTCATCCAATTTATAAAATTTTGGATTTTTTTTCTGAATAATTTTTAAATTTACTTATTTATAAGTGATGTATCATTCTGGCATCTGTTTACTCACAGCCTGAACTGCTTTTCCTATGGAAGTTTTTTGTTAGTCTTACAAGAACACTGACTTAGTGTTGTGCCTGTGAAAAATACATCATATAGTTGACTTCTTGGACCACTAAATCAAAATTGCCATTTAAATGGTATGTGTGTTTCCAGTTCTTTCACACAGTGAGACTGCCTCAGAGGACAAGAGTCCATGACCATGACTTGTTTGCTCTAAAAACTTTTCCAAGTCAATTAATTCTCTTATATTTTACATAGCTCATGTTTATTTGCATGAAGATTGGCCATTGAGTAACAAGTCTCACAGTGACTCTAGAATTACTTGCATTTGAGCCAAACACCCATTTAGAAGGATCTAGATGACATCAATAGACTCTTGAGCACCTTACATGAAAAAATATGGTGTTATAATTTAGCTTCACAGATTTGGATATTTTGGGGAAAAGTCAATGTAGTTTTAAATTAGCTGTTCCACTTGCCAGCTCCTTTTTTTTCAGACCTTCTTCTGAGGGCTAGCACCCTTATGACAGCATTGATGGTATGAATATTGTGAACATTCCTCATCTGCTTTATTAGAAAGACACTGGCTTCATTTGAGGAGCCTCATCATCAGGTTGAAGGACTTAGCAATGAAACAAACAGATGGTAACTTCTTGGACTTGCAGATCTTCAAGTAGATATATAGTAACATACATTTATTCGAAATGCAAATAAATAAAATGTTTAACTGGTGAGTTACTTCTTTTTCTTGTTTCTGAGCCTCTAGTTGGAACTTGCATAATAATTCAGGTTCATGGTACTTACAAGTGAAAGCTGGGGTACTCAGGAAGTCTACCAGTTTCAAGAGTGTAAGGTGTTAGAAAAGTAGAAAATACTGCGAAGTTTCTGCAGGTGTAGAGATGTGGAAGATTCACCCACTTTTTTTGGAAAGGTATATCATTATATGGAATATAATTTAAATGTATTCCATGAACTTTTAGTGCCATAATGTAGCTAGACTTTAAGGTAGTGGAGCTAACAAGTATTATTTCTTGTAATGACTATTTGTGAATTGGAAATTAACTTAAATAAGGCACTTCCAGACTGTTACAGATAATACTACTTAGAACTAAACATCAAATGTATGTGACTAGTGCAACGTTCCTGAAGGTCAGACAAGGGGAAAACTAGAGGTGCAGGAAGTAAAAATATGTTACAGTTTCAGAGAAACCCGATGTTTGTGCAAGCATGCAATTGAACACCAAGAGTAAGAAGCTAATAGTCTGGTACCTGGCCCCAAAATAAAGTAATTTTATTACAGTGCTTTTTAAGTACTCTGTCAGTTAGAGGATTTAATTCTTCATCTCAGTGTTCACCTATGTAAATATAACTTTTTTTGCTTCCATACAAACCTGGTTTAGCCACATTTTATGTAATCTGTTACTGCTTAAATACTTATATTGAAATGCCATGCAGATTATCTAAAAACTTGTTCTCAAGAGTTATGAGGTAAAAATAAAGCAGAATTGGAATTTGTGAAGATCAAATTACTTAGGGAGATTTTTATATCCACTTTATTTATCCTCTCAAAGTTGATGTTTTATTTTTTATGTCAGCCATAGCAATTCAACTGTTTGCAACAGTGTGGCTTAGGAATTATGTGTATCAATTACATTAAGTTCTGGTGAGTTTTTTCTTTCCTCTGTCGCTGGACCAGCAGAATTGTCATCCTTTGGTGCAGAACCATTGTATTTTGCAGGAAGAGGGATCATTGTGGTTTTGTCAGGTTAAAGTTCTTCCACTCTTATTAAAATCTCCTGATAAGTCATAATTTTAACTCTTTGGAAGAATTTTCTCTGAGACTTGTTTGTAATACAAGAGTTCCTTCATCAAAAAATTGGTTATCTCACAGATGTGTAGTAATTTTCACTGCATTGGCATAGTAGTTTGCTTTTTGTCTTGGTATGTCTAAAGGTGTGAAGTCCATTACAGATCCTTGAGGATGGCTTCTCCTAGAGTAACTTATCTGTTTATGGATACATCCACAGTACAGAGCAGATTAAGAGAGTACAGCAAATGAGCAGGCCTGGTTAAGAAGAGTTTGAATAATGACTGTACTGGCCCTTGCTGAAAGCTGTATGTTTACAAAAGGGTTAGTAAAGCTATTTTTGTCTTTATAAACTATGTACGTTTACATTAATATTTTTTCTGAAGTTTTTCTTGATTCAAATGTTAGCTGCTGCAAGAAGATATGCAGTCAATGGTAAGAGCTTACATTTGAGGGCTTTTTCAACTGACATTTTTACGGCATAACTTTGTTTTTAAAGGATACACACAGCTTCAGATAGATAATCTTAAAAATTAAAAATTTAAATCAGAAGAGAAACTTCCTACAATGCAGAGGAAATGTGGGACCAAAATATGCTAAATTATTGTTCTGCACTGGTGGGGGTCTCGCATGGAGTCCTGGGGACAATTTTGGGTGGCACAGGATAAGGACATAAGGACATAGAGTTGTTAGAGTGTATCAGGAGAAGTGGGACCAGAATGAAGAAAGGTCTTGAGGGCAAGACTTAGGAGGAGCTGCTGAAGTCTCTGAGCTTGTTCAGCCTGGAGGACAGGAGTGTTCACCTTCCCCTTGGGGAGTAGCAGATGGAAGGTGCTAATCTCATCTCTCTGGTTGTCAGTGGCAGGATATGAGGAAATGGAATGAAGCTGCATCAGTGGAAGCTCAGCCTGGACATTAGAAAAAGGTTCTTCACTGAGAACATGGTTGGTCCATGTAAGAGATTCCCCAGGGAATTGGTCCCGCCATCAAGCCTGGCAGTGTTCAAGGAGCATCTGAATGAGGCTTTTTGTCAAATGGTTTACTTTTATGTAGATCTGCGAGAAACAATGATCCTGATGGGGTCCCTTCCAATCTGAGATATTCTGTGATTCTAAGAAAGTAAGAAGTAAAAATTTTGCTGATGTTTTAGGTCAAAAGAAAGGGTAGAGCTGGGTATTTGCACTCACTCAAAGAATAGCTGAATTATTGAGGAAGTATCCATGAATTCTAGCTAGGGAAAAACAAACAAAAAAAAATCATTTGAGATTTTTCCTGCTACTTGATTGACTTCTGTAGGAGTGCATTCAGCTGCAAGTTAAAATTTGATTCCTGTGGTGTGTCGGTGGGTAGTTTTAACTGCTCATGCATGCAGTTAGGAAGTGGAGACATAGGAAGTCTTTACAGCATTTAGGACAATAGATGTAAGTTGGAGCAGGAGCCTCTGCAGATTATCTAGTCTGTCAGTCTCAGATTTTTCTGTTTCCCTGTAGCTTTTAAAGTTGGAGATGCTGGTGACGTTTGTGTGTCTTTGTTGTGACTTTGGACATAGTTCTATTTTTACTAGCTTTTGAGCAGATTTTTCATGGTTCATAGAATTTTAGATATAAGAAGTGTTGGTCCCTTCCAGGAATATTTGAATGTAATATGTTCTAAATGCATGGTAGAATACCCTTTTGAGTTGTCTGTAGTAACAGAATAATTTAGGTTGAAGAGGACAGCTGGAGGTCATCTTTTTCAATTCCCTGCTTAGTGCAAAGCCAGCTCAGATCAGATTGCTCAGGTAGCAGTAAGCTCTGTAGTGAACTAAAAGGTGAATTTGTGAGCAATCAGAAATTGCAGGGCTTCAAGCAAACAGAAGACTAGAGGACTACAAGTAACATGTTCAAACTCTAGAGCTATTTGATATTTTTATCATAGTAGGCTACGAAACATGTCGCTTCTCTGTTGTTTTTTAATTTGAAAGGAAAATCAGGTTATTATAGGTATTGTCTTATTTATGTCCTGCTTTTACTGTTTTTAATTCTACACATTTTAAACTCAGCAAAATCCCCACTATTTCCTCCCATGTGAAGAATATAATTAATATGGGAGCATAAAGCCCTAAGTGTTTATCCTTGGGAATCGTAAATTTTATTGCTTTTTTGTCTACTAATCTATTGCTTTAAACTTTCAACTTCACACAAAAGTAAGAAAAGAATACATGGGCTTCTTTAGTAGCTTAAGTATTGTGGTATGAGCAGACCATGATGATGATACGTGGAAAAATGTTCTCTGTGGTTATCTAGACAGATGTGGGACTGTATCATGACTGTCTGGAGTTCTGAGCCTAAGAACTGTGAATTTTTTTCCTGAAGAGATGCTCTTTTCCTTTCTGTATTCTTATAAGGATGAGGAAAGTGTCTTAGACTTTGGTGGATATTCCAGAAAATATAAATACAAATGTCTAAATTTGCATTTACCTTATATGCTGCAGCTTGTCCTGGTCTTTTTAAGTGGGTCATAAGTTTTTATGTGATTACTGCAATGTATGAAGATTGGTACTTCATACAGAAAGACAAAGTGAAAACTTTCTTTTAATGTGTTCTGTAGCCCAAAGTGCATGGTTAATCCAAGCAGCTGAGTCAAAGTTTGCATTGTTTAGAATAGATTCTGTAACTTCAAAAATCCAAATGCATTTAGGGCTTACAGTTTGCTCCCTTTAGTTATTTACCTTTGTTACATTGCAGTTGCTAATGGACCTGCAGAAAAATATCTGAGTGAGATCTAAGATGACAGCACAAGATTTAAAACTAATGTGTGTAGGGTCAGCTGAGGTGTTGCTTCAGAGAGCTTTTCAATCCTTGGCTGTTTTAATTTCAGTTGATTTTTCAGTGGTGTAACAGAGAGTTCAGCTGGGTGTTAGTTCCAATTTAAATTATTTAATGGAGTGAAAAAAACTAGAGATCTAAGTGAGCCTAAGCTATTTTATAGCCATGACTAATCAGCTCTTTAGAAAGCATCCTGTTTTCCTAGTGATTAACCCCTCCTCCTTTTGCAGTATCATGCAAGACTGCTCTTGAGTAATTTCAATTCATGCAGGTGACAGTAACTTGAACTGTCAAGATGTTCTGTACCAGAAGTCTTCCCCTTTGGTCTTAATCAGATGTACGCCCTAGGGAGATTAATTACATCCCACTTTATCTTTTCTAAGTGGGAGATGAGATCTCTGTTCATTGCCTGCTTGCCCCATTTGGAAAATGACATAAAATTGCATCTACTTTTACTATCACAACAGAACTGAATCACATAATACCTGTAATTTTTCTAATGTTCTGTATAGAAGTAATAATATTGAAGTTAGGTGTTGCTTGGATAGTAAATGAAGGACTTCTTGTGTGTGAAGTGCTACCAGAGCTCAGGTTTTTTAAATAGCACAGCATTAACAAAGACTTTGAATTAATATTAAGTTAAAAGCATATTGACTCCTTATCTTTAAGCTCAATATCCTTCATTAAAATCACTGAATCCATTACTCATTGGAAGAAAATATCTCCAGGGCGTAGTGTTCTAACCTAGTCGGTGCACTGCTGTCTGAAGACTTGCTTTTAGGTACCTTGCTGATTTGAACTGAAGAAACTATACACTTTGTTGCAGTCATCCATGATTGCCATCTTAATGGTTGATGCAAAGATAAACAGCTTTTTTCTTCAGTCAGATTTGTATGTGAAGACATCATCAATAAGAAACAAAGCAAATTACCTGTCAGTCCCAGTGAAAAAGTAATTCAAAACGAGCAAGGATATCGTTCTCTTAGTTTAGCTGCCCAAATATTTATCACTAATGCAAATATAGTCAGCGTTTCAGGGGACTATGAAAGGAAAATAGTTTAATATTTAAGGAAATACTAAGGGAGAAAGGCTTATGGGAATTTGGGCATGATGATCATGTTCAGGTTTTTCTTCCACATTGGCTGTTGGAAGGGAGGCAAACAGACTGAATCCATGAGTTAAACTTGAGAAAAAATTTTAGACTGGAACCCCTAAATGAATTATTCTTAATTAACCTGTTAGCTCTGCAGCCCTTGTTTTCAGTACAGTGTATGCCTTTAATTTGGAGACCGTTTTCTTAGGTTGAAGAGACCTCTTTTACTCTTTTGGGATTGTAAAAAGACCTCTGGAGCATGTTTTAGACTGTTTTTAAGTTTGGTGGTCTTTTTGGAGTTTTGTTTGTTTCTTTTTTTAATGCCTCAATGATTTGCCTCTGAATCATCTTCTATAGAATTTGAATGTATTTAAGTGCAGTTTCCTCTCAGTAAAATATTCTTTCCATAGCATTATTGCCCTATAATGTATTTTATTCTTGTGTGTAGGTTCTTAAGCTGTTGCTTTGATTTGATGAGATATTGGGGGGGGGGGGTGGATTTTATCCCATTTCCACATCATCTCCTAGCAATTATCCTGTCCTCAGAATGCAATCAATGTTTTTAGATTTCTTCTATTTTTCTGTATTCTAAGCAGCACTGAATGTATCATGTATGTTGAATATTAATCCTCCTTGCTTAGAAGTGAGGATTCTTACTGGTATTGCATATGTGCATACCCTCAAGTACTGCTTTCTGTCCTGCAGTCATCTTAATTTTTTTTTTCAGTTTTAGACAATTGATCTACTTTTCACTTTCATATTCCTTCTCAGCCTTTTTTCTGCTTGTGTGTTCTTCCCTATAAAAGCTCTTTTTATTTTTTCTTCTGTGCTTATTAAATTTTCACAAAACCTTTTGTTTTATTTATATTCAGAGTATTTGTTTTGATGTGAGGAAAATTCTACTGATGATCAGTAACTGCACTGGAACTTACTATTAACTGCTAATGGAATAGACATGTAGTATTGTTGCTTTGTTTTTATTGAAAAAATTCCGTCATTTACTTTCCTTTTGATCTTGACTTTTCTGTATATGATTTGTGTATAAGTGTGTTATACTCTCTTCCAAGGTAGCAATTACATTCAAAGCAAATTGTGGCTGTCTTAAAATTTTTAGAAAGAAAAGGTCTTGTGAAACTTCTAGGTCCCAAATGAAAAACTTACTGTTTTGTATTAAAGCTTTGAAGACTGGGTATATAAAGGTATTTATCTCAATTTTGCTTTGGGAATTCAATGGGAAATTCACAGTGTAGGTGGGAAGACAGTATAGAGCAGAATCTTGGAATTTCTTGTATGATCCATTCTGAAATATTTCTGTTTGTGTGACTTGATGCTCTTTCTTGAGCTTTGACTTAACAGCTGTTGATAGTTAATAAATGTCAACATTTAAAATGTAGAATGGGGTTTTGACTGTGTAGTACTTTGTCACTCCTTCTTTCTGCCCATGTCATATGCAAATATGTCTGCTATAATCTTTAAAAATGACAGAATTTTGGAGTTGGTAATTTTGATGAACTGATCTGTAAATACTTTAAGGGAATCTTCAGGTTTTGAACCAAGTATGTAAAAAATTGTGCAAAATTCCAAAGGATGTATTTTCCATCACTTTGGAGAGGTATGCAGAAGGGAACAGCTGAAGTAGGTATGCAGTCCATATACAAATATAGTACCATTTTATGTAGAGGATCTGATTAAAAAAATGTAAAAGACTTGTATTATGTTATTTGATTACTTGTTTCTAGGAAATTTGTTTCTACTCTTAAATTTTTAAGCTTAAGAGTGCCTTTCTGTATTGTTAGCCAAACCTAGTGGTTTAATCTGGGAAAAAGCACAAATTACTCAGTCTAGAAAGCTTGTGATCTTTGATTTCATTAAAAACAGGCTCTTTATGCTGTAAGTTAGAGGTTCTGTCAATAGGTATTCTACTGTGTCTTCACAGTAGAACCTCAGAAGGGTCACACAGGCATATTGGTGGGTAACCCTTTGTGTCTGAATGAGTGGGTTCTCAGTCAGAAGTGATTGTTTATCATAACTCACTAGTATTTCCTGCTGCTGTTTTCCTCCCATGAACGTGCTTCACAGTGCTCCATTGGTTCTGATTTCTTAGCTGAGCTAATGTTCTTCCAGTTCTTCTCACTCTCCTTTTCTAATCTAGTTTTACTCAGATGTTGAATATATTGGCCAGGATTTTTGGATTCAGCAGGGTTTTTGCTTAGTAATTCAGAACACTTACTCTCCATGCTCTCTCAGACATTCTTAAGTGTCATTTCAGCTTTGAGATTGTTGCTTTTTTGGTTCCTTCACACTGGAGAATGGGACCAGTTTTCATTCACTGTTATTAGGTTTTAATCTACTCCACCCCCAGTAATTAAGATTCAGTGATGTACTTTGTACATACAAATTATGGTAATTTCTCCTGTCAAAAAAAGGCTACCAGTTTAAGTTGAAAATATGGAAAAACATGGTTTTGTAGTTTCTTACCTGATTTGCTGTATATCACATACTTTTTTTTTTTTTTTTTTTTTTTTTTTACTCTGTTAAATGTTTCTATTTGGCTTTTTACCTCTAGGGTTTATTTAAGTGTCAGAAAAGTGGAATCATTATAAATTACTAAGTTGTGTCTGTATTTTTCTGTAGTTTTGATATTACATATGTTGGATGTGGGTTTTCTTGTATTCTGGTTGGAATTATTTTCATTCTGTTACAATGCTGGAAATAGGTAGCTTATTTAGAAGTTTTTCTTCTAAACAAGTATGGAAAGTTTCTCTGGATTTCTCCACCTGTTTGTGTGTCCGAATTTTTTCATTGTTTGGCAGGTGATTTTCCTTGTGTCTCATGCTTGACAGAAGAAGACTGTAATTTATGTCTGCTGAAAGAGAGCAGAAAGAACACAATGAAAGTTTTCTTGCTGACATACACACCATATATTGCACCTCCATGTACATGAAGTTCATCCTAACAGAACTTTGCAGCTGGTTCTTAACTAACCTCTTTACATATTCTGCTTTAGGCAATTTTTCACCATATTAATAAATTCCTTAATTTCATTTCCATGTACATATGTTTGTTCTATGTTATAAAAGAGATTTTTAGAAACCCTTACTATAAGATTAGTTGTTTTTTGTTTTTCTTTTATAAAGAGTCTTAATATAACTCTTTCAAAATGTATTTTCTATCACTGATGACTTTGTGTCATCTTGTACTGGTATGATCAATTCCATTGCCACCATATTTGTATGATGATTTTGAAGTATGTTACAGCTTTGCAACCTTGTATTACATAGGTATTCACTATAATACATTGCAAAGGTGAGCACTGTAATTTGGTTATTAGATGTACAATATTAAGCCTGATCTGTGCTTTTAATGATAAAGTACTCTTTGCTTTTGTATTTCAAGTAATAAGAGTAGACTTAATTATTCAGAGTAGACTTAACATATTAAATGCCAATAACATTCAACATTGTACAATAGAGTTTTCCAGTCCAGCAGAAACAGAGAAGGTAGGACAGACAAAAAAGCTTAGTAGAATTTGGCAGGTCTGGCTTTTGAAGTTAACATTGCTTCACTTCTTGAATTTCAACAGATTGTATTAGGGCAGTGTGTAGCTGACTCATGACAGGAATTTTCTGTACTTGCAGTCTGGGAAATGCAGCTACATAACTATAATAATTTGTGTAATGCAGCAGCATTGCCAATAATTAATCTTATTAGTAATTTTAACTTAGTAATAACATCATAAGAACATGAGAAAAAAGGGGAAAAGGAGAGAAAAAGCATTTTTTTGGGGAAAAAACCTGCCAAAACTTCCCCTTGAACCTCAGTAATTAAATTATTTGTTTATTATGTGTCATTGAACTTCTCAGTGGTCACGAAAATATCCACATTACCTTTCCAAAAGATCATTCCCCTCGTTTTCTAAGTTGCTTTGAATTGCTCTTGGCAAATATAAGAACTTTACAAAATAACTTTTGCAAAATCTGTTCTGCAGATGTGGAATCCATAATTTAAAAAGTTAAATTTAAACATGTGTATGTGAAGCCTTCTTCATGGATATTTAAATTTAAAAGGAATTTATGAAAGAGAAATCATAAACGTTGATGGGAGTGTTTATCATTCAATGTGTTAAAACTTGATGTAGTGAGTAAATAACACTATATGTTAGAAGTATATTTTTAAAAAAATCTCTATGGCTAGTATTTTCTAAAGAACAAACTTTAATTAAATACAGTTTGTTTTCAGGTGGAAAAAAAAGACTAATTCAGGAAATTCTTTCTTTTGTTTTCACCGAAGTTCAAAAATACCTTGGTTCTGCCTGTCAGCAGATAAATAATGTACTTCTGCCAAGTGATGCACATAGAGCATACATGTCCCACATTTTTACTTCTGAGGAGATACTCTTAGGAAGAGGGCATTTTTGAACAAAATAAGTGCCCTGGGCATTATCTGATTGATGCAGGGGTAAATTTTTTTACTTGTTTCAACACAAATAGAAGACTGAGCTCAAAGAATTTAGGAAGTGAAAGTAGAACTTCTGTAATGCAATTTCATTTATTTTTTCATTATGTCTAAGGAAGAGGAAATCATTAAATGGTACAAAAAAAACAGAAAAATGCCAGAAAAAAACCCCAGAGTCATAATTACATAATGTACCCTGAGCTGTCTGTTATATGGTATGCTGTTTGAGGGTCAGTAGCAGAAGGGGAGAGAATATATGGAAGTAGTCCATATATTTTTGCCATATTGCCAGTTTAAAGACAATCTTACCTGAAGGTGAATTATTTCGGTTTCTATGCTTTTTTTTTCCTTTTTATCTCCTTTCCTTCTGGCTAAAATGGGAGGAGTTAGATGTAAGTCACAGTATCACAGAATTGTTTGGGTTGGAAAAGACTTCAGAGGTCATCTAAATGCAAACTCGCCCTTCTTCCAGCCAAGGTCTGGGATGCCATCTACTAGACCAGGTTGCTCAGATCCTTGTCTAGTCAGATCTTGAACATTTCTAGGGATGTGACATCCACAACTTCTCTGAGCAACCTGTGCCAGTGCCTCAAATTTTCCCAGTAAAGGATTCATTCCTAATATTGATCTTAAAATTGTCCTCCTTTAAACTGTTCCCCCTTGTGCTATCACTATCTGCTTGTGTAAAAATAATTTTCCATCTTTTTTACAAGCCTCCTTTTAGTACTTGAAGTTGCTTTTGGTCTCCCCAGAGCCTTCTCTTTTCCTGTCTGAGCAAACCCAACTCTCACATCCTGTCTTGATAGGATTGATGCTCCTGCCCCCAGATCCTCTTTGGTGCCTCCTCTGGGCTTGCTCCAGCAGGTCCATGTCCTTTTATTGCTGGGACCCCAGCTCTGGCTGCAGTGCTCCAGGTGGGTCTCACAGAGCAGAGCAGAGGGGCAGAATCCCCTCCCTGCCCTGCTGCCCACGGGGCTCTGGATGCAGCCCAGGACACGTTTGGCTCTCTGGGCTGTGAGAGCCATGGCTGGGGCATGTCCAGCCACAGAATCAGTTGAAAAAGGTCTCTGGGATTGATTCCAGCCTGGGACCCAACACCACTGTGGTCAACCAGGCCATGGCACTGAGTGGCATGTCCAGTCTATGCTTAACACCTCCAAGGACAGTGACTCTACCACCTCTCTGAGCAGTCCATTCCAGTGTCTAATCACCCCTCCCGTCAAGAAATTATTCCCAATGTCTTAAACTTCCCTTTGTTCCAGTGAAGTTCTGTCCCTAAGGTCCCTCAGTGATCCCTGCTTCTTGACTGTCACTGGTCTGAAGGAAAATATAAAACATACATAGTTTACAAATTAGTCCTGATGTTTTTGCTTGTGGTGATTCAGTCAGAAACCATGCTAGGCTGAAATTTTGCACATAGTATTATGAAATATGTTTGCAATATGATGTCCCTTTAAAAATAAAAATAGGAAATATTTCCTATTTCCATAAAGAATAAAATACTTAAAATCTCTTTTGTGAAAGAAGACATCAAAGATCTCAGTGTTTAGCTCAAGAATTAAGGGCTCTCGGGGAGTGACTGACAAATTTGAAACTAATATATAGGTGGTTTCTTATAAAATACTTTTAGTAGAATTTTTTTTCATTAGATCTAGTAGCATCAAGGCAACAGCAAACACATGCTCAGTGTGGGGACATTAAGAAAACATTAAGGGAATATTAAATATATACTGTAGGCTGTGTGGCATTTTTGGCAGGGCACGTAACTCATATGTGTGGGAATATGGCCAACTGTCTGCAGTGGAAGCAGCAGTTCAGAGGACTTGGATTTTTCAACTGACCTGCAGATATTACAACTGATTTAGAGCTCATACTTATTTTAATGTGTTTTATAAGGAACGAGAGTATACAAGTCCTTCTTCTTCCTTTACAGTAGAACTAAAAAGAGGAAATAAGGCTTTAAAAAAGTCATTCCATGCCAGCAGAAATAAAGAATTAGGATGGTAAAGAATTCTGAAGAGATTGTTTCTGAATTACATCTGAGATGCTTGTGAGGCATCTGAAATGAAAGGGGATGGCAGGCTCTGAAGTTCCCTGCACATATCTGTGTTACCAGGTGCACCACCTGAGAAGGGGTGTGCCAAGGCAGTCCTTGGGAACTTGCATTGTAAGAAAGAACAGAGCTTTTCTGCAGGAGATGGTCACCACTGAAGGAAGAAGAGAAGCTGAAGGTATACAACATTCAAATCTGATTTTGGAGGGATTGAGTTTTATAAAGGAAGGGGAATAGAAAAGACTCAAGTTTTGACAAAGCATCACAGTAGGAGAAAGTGTAAATGAAAGGTGACTGAGACAGTTGTTGACTACACAAGGAGATGAAAAAAGAAATCTCAGAATCATATAATGGTTTGAGGATCAAAGCAACTTCTGAAGATCTTCTAATCAGCCTAATCATAATTGTAATATTGTGCTTCATTTAAAATAAAAATTGTAGTTAAAAGTACCAAACAACAAACCTGCCAAAACCTCAAACCCAAACTAATCATGAGAACACTTGAATGTCTTATGCTAGATCTCCAGAAAAGGCAATGAAGTGATGTCTTACAGATAGGAGATTTGAAGACTTTTTAAAATGAAACTAACCTTGACTTCTTATGGTCAACTTGGGATTAATTCTATCTATTCATTTTAACTTACAGTTCCTGATTTCTCATTACTGTCATTAAACATGCAATTACTTGTATCCTCTCTGAGGTATTTCCAGCTCATTTTCTTGTCTATTTTATTCTCAGATTATGTATATGTCAGCTCTATGGCCTGTCTGGTCTTGTAGCTCTGATGGAAGTTCCTAGTGTTGTGCTGGGGTATATTGTCTCATTCTGGAGAAATGGCAGCCTCTGCTAAAGTTGTATTTGCTTTGCTAAAGACCAGTGAATTATGTGCTGTTGGATCACAGGCAATGTTTGTATAGTCTAAACAAATGGGGTTGTCCTGAGAACCTTGAGACTTTTTCCTTCTAAATGAATGATCTTCCTTCTTTTGCCAAATTCTGAAAGTCTTCTCTGCATTAGATGCCAGAAGAGTTTTGAATTTTTATATGGAAAGACCTCAACATATTACATGGACAGAAAACATTTGTATCTAAGACAGTTTAAAGGGTCCACCTGTATTCTAGTGTTTTAGTTCTTTCTCATTTGGATGTTTTTCTGTATCTAAGGAACAGTGAAGATCCAGGCAGATACTCTTTTTCCATTAAAAAGAAAAAGGATGTATTTGTTTTGCTAATAATGTGGGAAAAACTCAACTTGAAAAAAAAGTTACATAAATTATTCTTTCTAAAATATTTGAAGAGCATTTTTATAACAGAGCTCTAACACCTTCAGGATTAGTGGAAGAGAACTTCAGTAGTACTACAATTAATGTTTAAAATGCCTTTTAAAAATGAAGTGTGAAGAATAACCAGCCATTTAAAAGCAAAATATTCAGATTTTGTTATGTCCGAATAGTTAAAAAGTCTGTTGAAGTTATGAATTTGTATAAGATTCATGCCTATTTCCTGAAGTATTTATTCTTTGTAGAAGACTGAATACTTTCTTCTTGATTTCCAGTGGCAGTGGAGATTATTAAGTAGCTGTGTATTAACTTTTTGTTATCTTCCAAATTCTAAATAATTTATGTATCTACATGAGAGTTTTGGAGAAAAGTGTTTTGGTTTGGGGTTTTTTTTGTTTATTTTTAATTTTTTTTTTTTAAACTTCAGATGCATTTTAATGAACATGATGTTTCTTATTGAAGAGTTGTCCACATATCTTAAATGCTATTTTGCCATTACAATTTAATTTGAACAATATTATATGCCATCTGTGCTGGAAAAGTTGTTTGGTTTTATCACAAGAATTATTTTATATATATTAACGTTGTCTAAAAAACCTGTTTATTTAAACTCTTTTTTCAGAACTGTGAGGACTTGGGATGTTAACAATGAAAAAAAGCACAAAAGCGTCTTTAAGCCACGATCAGTTCAAGGAAAACGGGTGATTCCTACAACTTGCACATACAGCAGAGATGGGAAACTTATTGCAGCTGGCTGTCAAGATGGCTCTATCCAGATCTGGGATAGGAATATGACTGTAAGTCCAGTATTTGATAACAATATATGCTTCTATTATTTCGAGTGTGAATGTTGAAACACATAAAATCAGTTTTGGTACTTTTATATTTTTATTTATTTCCCCTCCTCTCCCCTCTGTCCTGAAAATCAAGTAACCTGTAGGCATGACTTAGTGTTTCTTCTGCTTTTCCACAACTGATCATTAAGTCTGCTGCTACTAAGTTCAAAATGCTGGGAAAACTCTTGGTAGTCTGCATTAAAAAAAAAAAAGTTGACCATATATTTGTGTCTAGATTATTATTTATTTAAGATGGAATGCTTGTGAGAAAAGCTGTAATTTCTAGTTATATAATTTATTTGAGATGTTGAATGTATTGTGGGCTAACTCTTAAAACTTGATACTGAAATCAGTCATTAATCCATATAATAGGTAGATAAGAAGAGCATCTGAGTGGGTGATGATACAGCCAATGCTGCACATTAAATGGCAAATGTTATATTGTTTAATATGTAAAAATAAACACTGAGGCAAATTTGAGCCACATATGTAAATGCATTGCAGTCAGAAGGAGTCAGAATGGAAGCTATTTCAAATTTATCGAAATCAGGAAATATTTCTGTTCATACTGAACTAAATAATCAATTTACAGTAGTTGTGATTTGAACTATATTGTTGCTACTACGTTATAATTTGAAGCTTAGAGCATTCAGTGCTCACTGTTGCTTTGTGTAATGTGGCTTACAAACCAGTCCAGTTCCAACAGTTTAATTTTGCAACATCAAGTGCAAATTCATCGGGCTAAGCTTTACTGCTTTGAAAATAATCAGCCTAGTAAGTCATCCATATTCTCTCTTTATTCCCATCTTATGCAAAGAAGATTCAGTGGGATACTTTGGTAAGTAAAACTGAACTAGTGCAGGTTGCATTAGTCTGTTCAACTTCGTATTTCAAGATATTTGATTTTTAAAAGGAAGACAGACAATCTGGGCAGCTTTTTACAAAGATTTAACAAGATTTGATTGCTGGAGGCAGAAGGAAATGTATAGATTTAAAAGGAAAAGAAAGCCTGTGGATCATACTCAAAGTATAGCCTGTATTTTGGGATTGCAATCTATTTTTATTTCTGTTTTTATTTCCACTATAAACCTAGTAAAACTTCCTAATGGCACGAAGCTTGAGAATTCATCCTAAGTGTAAACTTGTTCTAACAGAATAATAAATTTTTCAGAGACTGGCTTTCATCACCTGTGTATGTTGTTTATTTTAACATATACAGTATTGAAATATTAAGCTTTCTGGTGTAGTTTTAACAATAGTGCTCTTGGTAGTCTGCTTTTTCATGTGCTTTTCCTTTTGAACTTTTCTGTGTCTGTACAATGACATATTGCAATGCTGATTGAGTGCAGTTTAAGGTGATTTTGAGTAATTTAAAGATATATCCTGTGCGTCTTGTGCAGTTTCTAGTGGGTGACCCCTGTATAACAAGGCAAGACTAAAGTGATTTTCTAGTAGAAATTAAGTTGGTGCTGTTCTTGGGTTTGTATTTTTAATGTCTAAAGAGTTTTTGTCGTTGTCTTTGTTGGTTTCATTAAGAAGCATGCAAGGTTTTTGGGTGAAGGAGCAGGTAAATTGTATTTTTAGCGGTATTCTTACCTAAGACTGCTTGTATCCTCTGGAGATCCCTGAGTATAGTTAGAATCAAGTGTTTCAAAAGGCATGTTGATTAAACAATTAGAAAAAGCCATCATCTTGCTGATCCCGAGTGCCCAAACCACTGTTCCTCCATAAGACACTAACAGTACAAATTATATCCATGAAGATTGTCCGTCCAGATATTATGGCTCACACTAGATACACACCCATAGTGGCTGTTATCCTGGTTGTCTGTGAAGATTTTTAGATGCATTTATTTTTGAGTTGAGTCAAACACAGTGCCTACTAGAGGGGGAGGCTTCTGTTTACTTCAGTGAAAATGTTAAGTCCCTGCTTTCCCACTCAAAAAGGCTCATCAACTCTTCACAGAATCACAGAATGGGTTGGGCTGGAAGGGCCCATACTGGGTCATCTGGTCCAACCTCCCTGCTCAAGCAGGGTCATCCCTGAGCACACAGCACAGGATTGTGTCCAGATCATTCTTGAATACCTCAGGTGAGGGAGACTCCACAACCTCTTTGGGCAAGTTGTTCCAGTGCTCAGTCACTGCACAGTAAAGAAGTTCCTCCTCACGTTCAGGTGGAACTTTTTGTGCATTGATTCCTGCCTGTTGCCTCTTGTCCTATTAAGTATGAAGCAGCAGTTCCATGGGCAGAAATGAATACCCCAAAAGGAAAGAGGTGATGCACCTTCGAAGAACAAAAGGGACACTCATTAGAAGCAGGTACAATGGGGCAGTGTTGGTGGGAAGCCATCACTGTACCACTTTGCAAGACAGAAGCTACCCCACAAATCTCCTTTGTCATAGTTTCTGACGCTGGTATAGGTTTTTTTATTCTCTGCTTCCCACATTACTTGTTATACCTGTCTAGAGGAATCATACTGATGTGTCAATCAAAGGTTAAAGAAATGAAAAATGAACATGTTGTGCAGTGGCATTCCCATCACCACAGGCACATCACCTGTGTTGTACACTGCTCCATGGTGTAGAACTTGGTCTAGAATGGTGTGATTAAATAACTGTTGATTTTTAATTTAGAGGAAGACAAGATCTTCTTTATGTCGTATTTTATCCATTCTGCTGTAGTCAAAGTAGTTATTTGTTTTAAGTTATCTTCATCAGGTGGTTGGTTTTGTTTTCCAGGCCACTTTTGAACTATCTCAGAATCTGCTTTTTTTTATTTTATTTCTTTTTTTTTTCTTTTTTTTTTTTTTTTTTAATTTTTTTTTAAATTATGTTGCTTTGCTTAGGGAGTGATTTTCGTGTGTGATCGATTCACTTCTGACTAGTAATGAACACCATGAATGTTTCATTCAGATTTTTACTTCCACTCTTTTTTGGTATGATTCCAAATCTCCCAGCTGTATGCAGTGAGACTGAAAACACTTTTGGAACTTTTGAAGGAAGATTTTTTCTTAATTCATGACACTGACATTGGTAACTTGCTAGTGCTGAAGTTAGCCAAATGCATTCCGGCTTCGCCTTGCCTTTTTCCAGACTTCCTCAGCAGGATCATGATCCATTATAATCACCTGCCTAGGAGGATTTTTTTGTTTTGTCATAAATCTGTGTTATTTTCTCACGTATGTTATTTTGTCAGTGCATGTTTTTTCTTTAAGGTTCATGTACATGTGCATTTACAGTGCACATTAGTAGAGCCATCTGTCAGCGTATTTGAAATATTATGAACACTGTCAACTTGGCTTAAAATAACATCTTCAAAGGACATAAAAAATAACTTCCTTCAAACTTTGAATGAATAGTGGAAACAACAGTGTAAAATAGTCAATTCATAGCACAGCACATTAGAACATTCTCAATTTAAATGTTCTGAGACATGGAGAAAAGTGTCTGGCAAATATGGAAAGTTGAAGAGCATTTATGGTCAAAATAAGACAGTACCTCAAAAATTTTTGGTTCACTGGGCAATGCAGTAAAACCACTAGGTTTAGCTGCAGTTCAAATAAGTTCAAATTCCTCATCTTGCCTGTGCTTGCTGCTTGCCCATTCAGAGCTTTTTGCAAGCCTGTAGTAGTATATATTTCTGAACAAATTGATCCATGGAGTCAGTCTTTAGTATGAAGAATACAGAGTGTCTTGCCATCACTAAACCTTTGTGTCCTGATTTTCCTGTCCAAGAATGGGAGCATCTCATTGTTAGAGATAGGGAAAGACTGAAATAATTTTTGAAGCATATTTTGAATTATAATTGAAATCTCTTCAGTGAACACAAAATCTCCATTCATTTTCCACAATAAGCAGGAAACCTGGAGATGTTTTTTTCATCAGTTACAGTTAGGGATTTTTGGGATAAAAAAGCTAGACTTTTTAGTTAGCCTTCCTTAATCTTTCAAACCCCCTGATGAGGCTACCTGTTATGAGAATTTTTTCCTCCATCTTTTCCTGGGTGTGTTCAGCACAGGACTGCATAAACAACTTTGCTGTGTATGCCAGGCTGAATTATGTTGCACAGTTTCACACATCACCTATTTTATGATATATCATTGCAGCTGTGGTAAAAATATTAACAAAGATGTTGAGGAGGCAGTTTGTAAGAGAAGTGGTCATGTCTTTTAAATGCCTTTGAGGAAGCAGCTTGTACACTCAAAATCTTGTCTGTGTTTTTTTTTCTAGCTATGTTAAATTTGGTTATAAACTTTGAGTAATTTTTATAAGCTTTACCTATCTACTGATTGCACTATAAGTAATAAAGAATTAGTTTCAACAAATACCTCTGTAATAATAACTTTGTCTTTTACATCTGTAATAGGTTTAGTTTTTATATAGTGTAAATCTGAACATGAAAGACATAATGTTTTGTAATTTTCAGCATAATTCTCATTAAGCAAATTGGTTCAGTGCTTATGGAAATATTTTTATAGTGAGTGATTAACCTTATTTTTTTACTTTCTTGTTTCATAGAAGACTTAGGCGTAGGTTTAACTCCATTCTTCAGCTCTAAAGTGAGCATTTGATACAGTATTGCTGAATTACTGCTTTGCTAGCATTTTCTTTTCTCCTAGTTTTAAAAACTTACTCTTATTCTAAATTGCTATAATAATTTACGTATTTTGATCAGTTTGAATTACTTAGCTAAAGCTCAAAGTGGTCTTGCAGAACTTAAAATTCACAATAATACTGAAATTCAACACTATAATAATGTACTGCCCACATGAATATTCCAAAAAGTGGTGTGATCAAGTGGTAATCCAATAATTTGTTTTCCACATGCCCTTCAGCCACCCTGTCCTCAAAATATAAGGGGAAGAAACGTGGAATGTCACAGTATGCCCTGAATTTAAACAGATCTAAGCTCTGTACATTTTAATTACGAATAGTCATGTTAAAAGTATTTTCCAAATAATTGCATGATTTATAGATGTAAGATAAATACATTTCTATATTTAGTGATGATTTGCTTTGAAAGGGTTTCTGTGAGCTTTTAGTTTTTAGTTTTGTGATGCGTTGTTGGAAGTTTTAAGGTAGATTTTTTAGAGACAAAAGGTTTCACCAAGTACTGGAGCCATTTTGAAATAATACTGTACAACTAAGAGCACAGATTTAGATAATGAAAAATTATTATGTGAAAAGTTTTTTTTTTGTTGTTTTTTGTTTTTTTTTTTTTTTAATGGGAATCCAAGTCCAGATCTTATTTGGAAATTTTTTTTGCAAACTTTATTTTGCTGTTCATGACGGATTTTACAGCTGATGCTGCCAAGACAGAGTAATCAAAACTAGTAGTAAGATCTGAGACTCACTTTAAATACTTTCCCGTTAATTGGAAGGTCATTTGAGGGGGTTTATACCCATGTGTTAGGAACAAGAGGTTATTGAATCTTTGCACAGTTACAGGATTTATTTTGCATGTGCTGACATGCAAAAGACATGGCTGTCAGCAATTAATTCCTGAAATGTCTTATGTCTGTCCACTAGAAAACTTTGCTATACGTATGCATTTTTAGATGCAGATTCTACCAGTTCATTGTGTGTCTTTGGCATCTTGTCCATCACAGCATTAGAGAATTACACTTTTTTTCACAACAGCTAGGTTTTATTCATCTTTTTTCACCATGGAATATTCACTTGTCTATTTGGGTGATTTTTTAATGTATAGAATTTAATGTTTATATTGATATCTCCACAGCATTAAAAATATTCCTGTGAAATGTCAATATTTAATAGAAACAGTTTACAGTGACTGTTCTTAAATTTGCTGAATATCACTACTACAGCTAAACAGCAGGGAAATCTTCCAATTTTCCCCAAGTATGTAACATGCTTCATGCTTTGAAGAGGGCAGTCTGGCTACATCTGGAAATTTCTTGTGTAAATACAAGATGAAGGATATCCAAATATACTATATTCCCCTTTCAAACTTAAGGTAAGTTTTCCATATCCATAATATTCCACCCTTTCATTCCATACGTATATGTGCCAGACCTCTGTTCCAGAAACTGGAAATCACACACAAGCTTGCCAGCAGCAAATATTAACAGATTCATATATTATTCCTTTTTGTATACGTCTGGGTTAGCCAGTACATCACTATCTGTACCCTGAAGCCAGCCACAGTAAAGAATCTGACAATCATGTGCTGAGATAAAATGTGCCCTGCTGTATTTCTAAGTGCATTTCTCATGTAATAAACAGTTTATAGTTAAGAACTATCTAAATGTTTGCACTATCTAATATAGTGATGAAAGGCAATTCTAAATCTTGAAGTCTGTCACACCCCAATGAAAATAGGTTAAAGGATTTCACTTTGGATTCATGTATGGTTGAGGAAAAAGGCTTATCCCACAAGGATTATATGTGTCTCTTTGGTTTATTATTTGGAAAACTAAATGTAAGACTTAACAGAAATTATTTCAAAATTACAATTTGAGAAGAGTAGGCATTATAGCAACATGATTGGCTTTATTAATATTGTAGTGCTATTAGTATTAATACAACATGAATAATGTTACAGAAATAGAAAGATGAAATAATGAAAAATAATGGAAAAAAATAAAAGAGTCTTCTTGAGCTAGCTTTGTTACTTTAGAGAAAATTTTCCTTTTTTTCAGAGGCAAAAAGTGGAAGGTACAAATACTACATTCTTACCTAACAAGAAGTGAGCTCCAGAGTGGTTTGGCTTATCAGAGAAATGGCTTTTAGCAGTAGTAGTGTTTGCATTGCTCAAGCAAGCTGAACACTTCAGTGGTCTAGAGTCTGATAGGGTTTGTAAATTATGGAAAGACTGTTTTGTGCTTGATGTGTATATTAGGAAGCTAGTTTTGCCTCCAAATGTATCTCATTGTGCTAGGTCACTATTTCTTGAAGCATGTGAGATGAAGAGTAGGATTATGCTGTGAATTTCCTAAAAGCAATGAAAAGTGCATTTCTGTACGTCTCTTGGTCATTACATTTATTTTATTAGAGAAACCAAAGACTCCCACGTTTTAAAATATTTAACAAAAGGAAAACTGTTACAGCTTGAACAAGTGAGTTAAAATCAAAAATGGCTTCTGAGCCATGGAACATACAGGAGGTTTGCAGGAGATAAGTTATAGTGAGGCATAGGTTACATACATTTAACTCAGGAAGTTTGATAAAGAACAACTTTTTCTCTACAGAGAGAACAATTGATTCATGGTTGCATCCATTAAAAGATGCACTTCTCTGGGGATACAGTTTAAATAATTGGCTATAATACACTAGAGACCATACTCAATTCCTAAAGAATGTAAGTCTTGTTAACTTTAACTGAAAATATTTGAATGGCATTTCTAGAGAATTCATTATAAGATTATAAGCCAAACAAGTCATTTTTGTGTCATTTATTATCAATGAGAAGATGAACTGCACAGCTGAAAAGTATCATGGCAGCAGGTACAGAACTAAACTGATCATATGAAATTTAAAGTATTTGTAATAATATATTTTTTGTAAGACAGCTTCATTAAACAGGTTTCTTGCAACTCTAGGTATAAATCTCATAATTAAAACCTGACTGAATATATGTGAGGCTTTCTTCATGAGTAAGCAAAAACTTCTTCCAGTGCAAAATATTTTAAAATAAAGGGATATTTTCATGATCTCCCTATTTCCTAAAGTTTGTTTTCAACAGATGTTAGTGCTAAACAGTTAGCAGAGAGGGTGGTGAAATAGGTGGAGCATTGTCCAGCTGTGTTTTATTTAATGTATGACTGCTGTGATACTACACAGACTGAAATCAGATACATCCGTGAAACAGCTGCTTTCCTTAAACTAAGTTCTAAATTTCTCATGAGATAGAGAACTAGACTTGGAGTTGGATATGGCTACCTTTGTGTTTCACACATTATATGTAAATACATATGCAATGTGTCTAAGTATGTCCAGAGACTTATAATAACATTCTAGTTCAATAGACTTTCTGAATATGTATAATCATTTTAAGCAGTAATTCAAACAATATATTCTTAGATATTTCAACATATGTAATTTTCATTTAGATTAAGCAGTATATAGAGTTGTAAAGAAGTTCCATTATGGTTACTATTTCATTTTGCACTGTGTATATGTATCACTTTGAGGTTTGGCTTGTGCTCAAAGCAGTCACCCATAATGAGCACTAAATTTTATATTTAGTGCATTTTGTGAAGGTTGGGATAGGATGGCCAAATGATAAAAGTACTGTGCTAATTTATATACAAAGAGAGAGTTGCTCTAAAAACTCTTAATTCATTGGATAATCATTGATTCTGTGTTGTTTTTATGGATGCTAGGAGCTCCTGATGGTTGTAGCTGCTGTGATCAATCCCTGATATTGAAATATAAATGGCACTGCATCCTGGCTCACTAGCCTGCTTTTTGTCCTCACCATTATGCAGTTCTGTGGTCTCACCAGGGGAATCTGAGGTCTGTAAACAAACTTCATCCTGTTGAGGCCATCAGAGAACCTTGTGTGGACCGTTATAGATGCTGTTTCACCAGTGCTCACAAGAGCAGAAGGAGGACAGTAGTGCATCCCTGCCCTTCTAACAGGAGGACAGGCATGTATTCAATGCCTTGAAAAGCCTGAGTGATTTTTCAGAAGTGTTGACCTATTGCAGTCAGCAGAAAGAACTGCATCGCAAGCCATTGGCTTGTTACTTGTCACAAATGTGAAAATGACTGCTTGATTTCAATATTTGATGTGTTGAAGGGTGTTGCCAAACTGGGTAGGCATTGGCAGAGGTGTAGGAGTGTTTCCTGTATTCCAGACAGGTCAGTGTGGTTTCTTGGCTGTTGCATTGAGGTGGGAGGGCAAGGTAGGGCTGCAGTAATGTGTGGTACTGTCTGTCTGAACATGTAAAACTAACTTCAGTTTTGACTTCCTTCCTAATTAAAGGTGTCTATGTCAGAAGATGAATCTTTCAGTGTCAAACTGGTAAGAGGTTTACACCAGCAAACAAAAACAAGGCAGTGTGCAAACTTGGTTACTATTTGTCTCCCACCCCCCCGCGTTTTGGTTTTTTTTTAAACTAATTTTTTACTTGATAATTTACTTTATTTCCACATGTACTACAGAAAAGGAGTGGTGGTTTTCTTTGGTTTGATTTTGTTTTTCTTTTTTTTTTTATTTGTGCTTGCAGATTAAATGAATTATCTGTAATTGCTGTAATTGAAAGACAGTGTATTTAGTTCATTGATGAAATACAGCTGTTAAAAAAGACAAAATGAGGCAGGAATGGACCCCTAAAAGTAAAGGGGCTTTCCATTATCAAGGAAACAAAGAAGGAAAACACATTAAAGTGATGATACTGGCAGCGGGTTATTGGTTGAATTTATTACAGTATATTTTACAATGTGTGACAGAAAGGAGATGAAAGGACATTGGGATGCATATAACAACATTTTTCTTATGATGAATGGTTAAAGGAGGTAAGATCTTCCAGGGAAATTGAGAAGATGTGATATCCATGTAAGAAAATCAGGAACAGCTTTCATCATGCTGAATTTATATTGGCACCTAGACATTCACAGAGTGATGTCAAGGTGAGCTAGGATGTTCAGCAGAGAGTCAATGATGTACCTTTTTTTGAAGGCAGTTAATGGCATGGAAATATTGGGAGGCATGGTTGTGAATAAGGTATGTACACTGTAGGGTGAGAGTTCAGTGACCATGGGGTTTGAGTAGCATTGAATAGCCAGAGAAACTGAAAGGTAATCATGTACTGGAGGGAATAGTGAAGAAGGGAGCCAACATGTAGATGGTGTGCAGGAGATACAGGACTTCATAAAACAATGAAGAAGGGGAACAGAAAATAGACACTTTTTCCCCAAGGCTGATGACAGTAAGGGTTGAGTAGCATCACATGTTGGATTTGTCAGGGATAATCCTGAGACTCAGGAGGGAATTTAAGTAGCATTCTCAAATGGATTAAAGTGAGATTGACAAGGAATGAGGGTGGAGGAGAAGGTAATATTGGATGAAAAGGCGAGAGAGAGAGAGGAACATGTTGCTATTTGGGGAAAAGTGGGTAATGCAGATAAGGTTTTGAGATACATGAATTGCTGCTTGTGAAATTTGTATCTCCCTGTACTGTGAGAATGCCATTGCTGGTGGAGAAGAAATATGAAGTTGCTGGGTGTAAGTGTGAAATATTGTGCTGAAGTGAAACTAGGAGGATAGAATGAGAATATGAATCTTTCTAAGGATGCTAGTGGTCAAAGAGAATTGCAATGGAAAGAGGTACTACATCATGGAAATAGAAAACGAAGAGGAAAGAGGGGTTTGAAGCAGATAGCAAACATTAAGGGTAGAGGAGAAGGCTAGTTGCAGAGTGAGAAATTTTGTAACAATTCCTAATCCTCAGAGACAAATTTTCATGGAAATACTGTAGTCTGTTTGAAGGACTCTTGGATATCAATTCGGCCATACCTTTAATAATCATCTTACTATTTATATTACATGAGACAGAAGGGATTAATTGATTTAAGGATATTAATTGCAAAAAAACCCTTCTCTCATACTTAAAATAGTAATTTGTTTTAATATCTGGGAAAAAAGAAAGCTAATTTTAAAAGTGATCTGTGTTTGAAATTTTATCAGTAATTGCACTGAAGAATAGCAAGCAACTTTTTCTCCTAAAGGTATTACAAGCTTTTTCACTCTAATGCTTAGGTACTTGATTGCTGCTCTGAAAGCTAACTTGGAACATTCTATTCTGTTAGTGTAAACCATGATAAACAATTTTTGAATTTATTTTCCTGCTTTGCCAGTTTTTTCTTGCAAATGTGTGGGGTTTCTATTTGTTTGCTTATTTAGGTAGTTGAATATATGAAACTATTGGGAGAAAAAAACAACATCAAAGAAGGAACCATGGAATTGAGATAAGAATATTGCTTGAAAAGAAAATGAAGTTTATTTGAGAATGCTTATTTTATCACTGACATGCATGAGGAAAAATATCATTTACCCTTTTAACATTCTTCCATCTTCTATCTTCATTGTTCCATCTGAATGAATAAAACCAAATCCATAGTTAAAAAAAATTACATTTTTAAATAATATGCAGAGATAATATGTCATGATGGTTTGCAGTGCATTTTTATCAGGAAAAAAGTCAAAGAATATAGAAGAAAGAATAGCTTCCTGTGTTACAAGAAGCTTAATGAAAATGCTTTCATTCCTTAGAGAAATACACCCATCCTCTTAGAATGTACATGTGCTAGCTACTATTTCTAGCAAGCAAATAGATTCTTTATGCAACCATCTTTGAAAACTCACTGCAAACTACACTTTCTTTGGCTCGAGGATTCATGAATCAGAAATTTTAACTTTATGTAGATTTTTTGTGTATTTTCAGTCATATTTCACTCTCTTTACCCTGTGCCTCTATTACACCACAGAAGTTTAAGCTTTGGGGATACTGAAAGAATATGAGAAATTATATTACATATCAGGGAATAAGCTAAGAATAAGTCTGTCATAGTTGCTTTTTGAAGGCAATTTATAATTTTCCTGTTTATATGCCAGTATGCCAAAAGCTACTTTTAAATTATATGAAACATCCAGTGTTGGCATAGATGAGTTTGAAGAAATCTGTGGACTTTCAGTGGAGTTCTAGTGTACCTTAGCTGAATCTTTAATAAGATATTTGCAGAATAACATTGATCCCATTTGATTGTTTTCTGGAAGGCAAGGAAACCTTAACAGCTGTGCAAGTCTAAGACTGATTAATTTAATTTCAAGAGAGGCAAAAGGAGGAGTGGGCTTTTTTTTGGATTTATAAAAGCCATATTTATGATAATACAAAGGAGGAAAAATGTATATTTGCTAGGATAAAATGGGTTAGATAAGTTATGAAAAGATACAGAAGAAAGTTTCCTTTACATCCTTGTGTGTTTTTCTCGTGTAGTGTAAAAAATCCCCAAAGAAAGCCAACTGAATAGTTTCCAAAAGCTATTTTTATTAGTAATACTTATCATTTTTGTGGCCAAGATAGGTTATTTTCTCAAATGCAAAGTTTGACTGTGCAGCCAGACATTCAGCTGGGGTTTCATTTTCAAACCTTTACACAAATATTTAGCAATACTCTTAAGAAGCTATATTTCTAAAATGGTTTCCTGAAATACTTCTTGATGAATAAGCTTAAACAAGAAGAAATTGTTTTTGTGGTCAGCAATATTCTTAGAAATTGAATGTTCTTCTTGGTGAAGGAAGCATGGACAGATAGGAAGGACTTTCTCATCGCTCTGCAGTGGATCACACACATCTCTAGGACAGGCCAGCCTGCTTGCTTCCTTGTTTTGCCTAAACCCATGTATGGTCAAATGCATCAGGTAGCTTTCCTCATTGCCTTCTGCATAAATGTTTTAGATTTGTTTTTAAAAACAGCAGTAAAGTTTTTGTATCAATTGCAGTTAACAAAACACTAAACAATTTTTCACCTTCACTGTCTACATCACTGTATGACTTCTTCTTAGACTACTCTTTTCCATAATTTCCAAGCATTTTCTGAGTATTTCACACTTGTGTTTTTATTTTCAATCTCAGTTGCATAATATAATGCATGATTCATTGAAGATTCCATAAATTTAAAAAATAGATATACACCTCTTTTTTTAAATCCCAGTTATGTAGGTTTTTCATTGCAATGTAGTTGCTCTAGAAGAACTACAGCGTATTTGGGTGAAAAAAAGAAGAGCCAAGTCTTTTATGGGTTCAGTAATTTCAAATAAATAAGCTTCTCAATGAAATACATGTGAGAGATTATTGAAGGGTGTTGAACCACTGCTGAGTGTGAGAGATAAACAAATCCTGAAGACTTGTCATGCAGAAAAAAGCCATATTTGCAACAGATGAGAATATAATGGATGCACAGGACAGTTAAATACAATTATCAGTCAGATGTCCTGGTTGTGACGAGTAAGGTTAGGCTACTGTATTCATAATTGATTAATTAGGATTGAGAGAAAAGAAGGAGTGTTTCAGGTCTGCTAATTATGTGTATAGATGTCACTGAGTTAGAAAGTTACAGAGAAGAGGAAATCATGTAACAGTGTAATCATGTAAACATTAAACCCTCAGATTTCACAAGTTAATCTTGTTTTGCATCAGTGTGCTCATTACTGAAACAGCATCCATTTCTACACCACGGGAAGTGGTATTGAAGAGCTGTCACGTAAATTGAAAGCCTGGGGATCATGTTTACAGAGACTTCAGGAAGGCATCTGATATAGCCTGCCTGCAACTGCCTGCTCAGGGAAAATATTGAGAAATTCCTGAATTCAGCTGGCATATGTAGACCTGACAATTTTTAATTGATACACTAAACCCAGAAAGTGCACTTATATTTCTTGTGTGGATTATAACTGAGAGCAGAGGAGAAAACGCTTGCTTCAGTAGAGGTGGCTGAAGGGGGGATGGGGAAGTAGACATTTGGGGAGTGTAACTCATGCCTTGGGAGCCTATCTGTCTTGTCAGCTGTGATCACAGCTCTGAGATGTTGTCTGTCTCTGATGGGATCACTTTCAACAAAGACCCAGACAGCTTTGGTCACTTGTGATTCGCAAGGAGATTTCTGGTTTGTTTGTTTGTTTTCTTCTTGCAGCTTTGTAAATCAGTTTTGTCACTTTGAGCCTGGCCTATGATAATATATCATCTTGGAAGGCTTTTATATGTGTTAAAAATTACAACTTTTGCAATTGAATATTGTCAGTGTGAACTATTTTATTTTGCTGTAAGTAGTATCTTAGGTGGAAAGACCAGTTTGAAACTCAAGTAGCTGTACATGACCTGGGACTCGCCTGTGAAGCATCTCTGCTGAGCTAGTCCTGCCCTTCTGCCTCGTGTTTGAAACCAGCATAAATCTCAGTTGCAGTTGTGTGACTGTGTTCACACTAATGAATAAGTAATGTTTTACTACACATCTGTAAAACAGAGAAAGATTGTTACAGCCATCTTTGTAGGTCTCACTTTCCCCAAAGCCTGCCTTAATTTACTGCCTTTGCTTTATAAGAAAATCTAGAAGATGTTAGGAATAAGAAGGAAGAAGAATGTCTTGGCTGGGACATTCAATGTTTTGTTGAAAGAAAAGTGGTGTGGGGGGTGCAGAATGTGAGAAGCATTATAATCTTGGGAAAGTGTTGGCTTACTGTGAAATATTGTATCCCAGAAACAATGTGGAAAGTTAAAAAATTTCATCAGTTAAACGTACTGTTATTTTTCTCATGGATGTGGCTTGGATTTCTGAGGTGAACAAACTAATTGGGTCTTTCTTTTTCCTAGAAGAAGTTTTATTGAGTGTTTTGGAGCAGGAGAGCAGTTGTGGGATGCAGAGCTATTGCCATATGGCTTTGTTGTAGGTCATTCTTTTGTGATCAACTGTTCATGTGGCTACTGTGGCCATGTGGCACAGTGGCATGTGTCGTCTTCACTTCCTGTATGGGTCCTCTTAAGTCCATACAAGTTTTTGTGCAAGGGATGCTCATTGCAGATGGTTCTCCAGTCATGCACTTTTGCCCCCACCCTTTCCCAATCCATTGCCTGGTTTCCTTTTACCTTCTGTCTCTTGTTCTCTCTTAGAACTGTGGCAATATTGCAAACCCTGACATTTATCTGTCACTTTTGTTTTTTTCGATACATGCAACTGTGTCCTTTCTCACATGTGCTTCATGTTTTATGCCTGTCATCTCATTTTGCACACAAGTACGGTCAGCTGTGATTGCTTAACAAAAATATACGTGCTAATTCAAAGCTAGGAGGAAAGTGCTTACATTGCTGGAGTTATTTGTTAGAAAGCTTTTAAACAAGTTGCAGAAGACAGTGGTTTGCTGCAGAATTTGCTGAAGTAACTAAAACTTCAAAAATGTTAAGGACTAATGAACTTGTCAAATTCTATGTGGCACATGACTATTACTTCGTAATAGCAGGCACCTCTGCAACAAAAGAAGGGTAATGAAGGAGGTGTGTAGATACACTTTGCCCTAATTATCTTGACATCTTTATCTTATGTTTCAATGCTCTCCCTTTCCCTTCTTGAATCAAATTTTTGAATTGCATACATTGGTTCTGTTGTTTCATGTCTTTCCAGCTAGAAACATTCTGATAACAATTTTTTTGCTAATGATTTGTTAGCAAGATTAGACATCTGTTAAAAATATTAAGAGGTCAGAGGCCAAAAACATTATTTTCTTTGAAAACTGCAATGAATGTTTGCCAGTATGTATAAAAACTTCTTTTCAACCTTCAATCATTTTAGAATATTTGATTTAGTATTACAATTCAGGGTTATATTCCTTTGCAGAATAATATATGGAGGGCAAGCTTGCAGAGCTCAAAGTTAGGAAAACAATCTTTTTACTGGTTAACTGAGCAAATTTATTTTTAAAGACAAATAGAAATTGCTGATGCAATCTTATTATCCCTTTCAGTCAAGTCTGTTTTTACATGATATCCTAAAGCATCAAAGCTGGATAGAGTTAGGTGAAATTTGCTCTTTTGTTTTCATTTTTGTCATTTAGGGGCAAATGATACCAGTCTTTGACATCTGTATGTTGCTGTTTTCCTTTTTCTGTGGGATGGTAGAAAATGGGCAAAGACTGGTCAGATAATAGGTACTTCATTGAGAAGGCTCTGTAGTGCATGATGTGGAATAAAGAAGTCATTTCACTTGGAAAAGACCCTTAAGAGCATCAAGTCCCACTATTTAAACCTTATATACAACTTTAACTCTGCTAAGCCCACCTCTCTACCATGTTCCCAAGTGCTGTATTGGCACGTCATTTAAGTACAAATGGGCATGGTGACTCAACCACTTCCCTGGGAAGCCTGTTCCAATACTTGACCACTCTTTCACTGAAGAAATTTTTCCTAATATACGATCTAAACCTATCCTGGCACAACTTGGGGGCAGTTTAAGATGAGTTGTGTAATTCATGAAAGATATGGTTTAGGTATTATTAATGGATTCACAAATGGTAAATAAAATCAATATTTTTCACCATAGGAAAATAACACAATTTCTGAGCTGCTGTATGATTTGCTATCTATCTATAGATGTTTAGGGATTTTACTTGTAAAACATAAAAGAAAAGGCATTTGTTTGTTTCTGAGAGATCTCTTTCTGTGTTTTAATTTGTATCTAACACAAAACAAGAGGAAAGAATTTCAGACTGAGGATGAAATCAAAGGAAAAACCCCTACACTCTCACATTATGTTGGACAGCTGAGTGAAAAAAATTATATGCATGTCAGTGTGACATTGCCTGAAGGGCCTGAAGGGATGGGAGTGTTGTGGAGCACAAATGAAATTTTTCCAATTTGTTTGCATTAGCTTAATATTGTGATGTAATCTTTCTGGGATTTTTGAAGTGTGAATATTAACCATTTATAATGTTTTTGAAAGTGCCTAAATACATCATTTTAATTACTTGTTAATGTTTAACAAATACTACAGAAAATTTATTTCCTGATAGCCAATTTACATTTTATTCTTTACACATTCCCACATACTTGGAAAATTTTATGCAATTGGATGCACAAAATATGTTTTTTAGTATTAATAAACACTCCTACCAAGGAGAAACAGTTGTAAACTGCAGTCTGTTCGTAGAATTCAGGGTATGCATAATTGGCTGGAAGTGACAGTAATTTCGAAACAATTACTATGGCTAAGTGTAGTCCATTACATTCTGTGTTCAAGAAATGTAAGAAGCATGTTGTTGGTGTTTGAAATCCCCTGTTGTTGAAGAGTCATTTGTAGAGGGAATGCCTCATGTGACTCCTCTCAATGATTGACTAAATCTCTGCATAAAAATAAGCTTGCAATAATTATTAGTCTCATTACACAAAGATTCTCTAGCTTTTGAACAAAATTTAGAACAACTATTCTTAAGAATAAACAGCATTAATTCCTTTACTAATTTGTGTCTCTTACTTAAAAAATAGCCCATTAAAAGAGCCTTAGTAAGGTGCATAGTCAAGAATTAGAAGTTAAACTAACTGAGGATTCCTGTGCAAGCTTGAATCAGTCAGTGTGATTGCATTTCATTATGCATTCTCCTTTTTCATTCTGTAGAACTGTGTCTCTTTTAATGCATAGTTTGGATAGAAATCACTGAACAGCTGCTCATTGTTTTGTCCTCTTACTGTTCAGGGTGGGATTCTAGGTCTGATTTTGCTGCATGTTGTTCAACCCCTCTCATCTAAAAAGATATGCTTATATGCATGTATTTTGTTTTGTTCATCATTGCTATAAATAAAGGACTTCAGGGTCACTCATCTGCCATTTTCTCCATCTGTGTATTAATCCACAATTCACAGAGGGGAAAATGAGATACATTTGCACTGGAAACCTTATATCTTGAATGCTTAATTTTACAACTATCTGAATTACTTTCTTTTATGAAAAGAGGGCAAATGAGAAGCACAGTTACCTAGGTATTAGGAATCAACCTGTCTCAAATTCCTTTGTCTCTGTTTCTGTCTTTACCCTTTTTCCCTTCCTGTGTTTCCACTTCCTGTCTTGGAATCTTAGCTGAGACCTTTGTTTTTGGTTGGGAATTGGGAAAGCTTGATTAGACAAGACCATTTCAATTTAATTTAAGATTCCTTCCCTATTAATAGAATTCTTTTTACTAAATAGTGACTTAAATAATAAGTGGTATCCATACAAGAACAAAATGTGAACTTAAAGATAATTTCAACCTTTCTTTAGGATTATCAGCAAAATAGAAATAATTAATATGAAACATACATTGTTCCCATATTTGGATTTTACTGTACCTAAATGGAATACAAACCTCACAATATCTGAACTTTGTTCTATTATGTAAGCCATGAATTCCATCAAGAATTAAATTTGACAAAAGTAAATTCTTCCAATCCTTTTCAGTTCTTTCCAAAGTATGTATATTGTATTTTAGTAGTTTTAGAAACTAAAAGCCTGCTTAGGGGAGTGTTGAGAACTGTCTTGGAGTGTATTTTTATCTTAACCAGGCGTAACTACCTTTGTTCAATGCTAGTGGGAGTTTTCCAAGAGCTCTGACGCTATGTAAATCTGTACTGTATAATTAAACCTATGAAGAATTCAAATTTTGCATTCAAGCTTTGTTATGAAAGTGTATTCTGAAACAAATATAACATTTTTAAAAATCTGTTGGAAATACTTAGCTACTGTACCTCCTAAAAATGCAAGGGAAGCTGTTCAGAATAAGGAATAGCAGCAGAGCACAGAAGTAATGTTTGTCCTGTTAGTTTCATTTGTAATTTGATCTGTAATTGTGACTTATTTTGTAATGTTTTGTTTCTCTGGTGAACAGGTACATACAAAGTTCCACTGCAGGCAAGCCCATGCTTCAGGCACTGACACTTCATGTTTGACATTTTCCTATGATGGTACTGTCCTTGCCAGCAGAGGAGGTAGGTGATTGAAGGAACCCTATGTTGAATGTAAGATGGTTTTAATGAAACAAAATTGTTCATTAAACAAACCATATAAATCATGTAACTGTTAGATGCATTTGTTTGTGGTGGAGATAAGGTACTGAAATCAGATACTAGTGATTAAAATATAAAGTGTTTCACAATTTACTACTTTTATTTGATATACCATGCAATACTATGTTCCTGAAAGAACATTTAACAGCAGTTAAGAAATATTTCGAGATAACTTTTCTGGTTATATTACACAGTTTCTGATCTGTGTTCTTGTCTAGCAGTAATAATACACTGAAAGGAAATCTTTAGCTTAATTAAAAATAAAAAAATCCAGTTTTGTTGCTTAGTTCTGCCGTGGAAGATTAGTGTCTCTCAATAACATGATCTCTCTTCCTCATACAGCTTTCTTATGCAATGTCATTTTCTGTCCTGATTGGAATTTTTATCTAATCTGTATTAAAAACATCAAAAGTTGATGATTGGAATTGACTTTCCAAGACATACTTGAATGGCAAAAGAATTCGGAATGTCCACAGGACTGAAATAAGACTTGTCTTGTAAACTTCAGATGAAACTATTATAAATGAGTCTTAGATAATAGAACAAGACTTGAGTAGGCAAAAATGTGCTTGAGGACTCATTCACTTCATTATTGGGATAGGATGGTGTCTGTGGAAGATAACTGTTCATGCAGAGATTTATCTGCCCAGTATTTTGCAGGCAGGTGCAAGCATACAAGCCAAGCTGTCTGGATGGAAAACAGCTGTAACCAGAAGCTCTGTGTGTGCATTACCATTGCCCCAAGGCCAAATAAACAGGCCTAGGGAGAGGCAGTATACATTAATGTCGGCTAACACTGTCCCTAGCATATGTTTAGGACATCTGGTCAGTTTGATACATAGACAGAATGAGATTACATACACAAAATACCAGAATATAGGTATTCACAGATGAAAAAAATTCTGAAGCAATGAATCTGTTTCCTACTGAGAAGCTTGTATTTTCTTTGTGTCCTCCTTGTGCTCCTGTCACTGAAGAGGGTAGAGTGTCTGTTGGTGCAGTGAAATCCAGCTGATACTGCTTGCTGCCTCACTGATTCCTTGTATGACTTGCCACATTGCAAAGATTCCAAATGTTGTTTCCCGAAACATATCTTTCACAGTAGGGACTTTGTAGTCTTATCCTCGAAAGCCCTAGGCATATGGACACTAATGACACTTGTGTTGTTTACTAACTGCTGTTCAGGTTCCTTGGTCCAGTGTTCTGCTGCCACTCTACCCATCATGAATGGGTTGTAAGTAGTGGGGTAAAAGCTCTCAAGCTTTTTTGTCCTTACTGAACCAGACTCTTAATATATGGAGACCTTCTCCTGCTTGGAAAGTATGTGAACTGTGTGTCTTTCCATTCTGCACTGAGTAAAATGCTGCATCTGTCTGCCAGTGATTGCCCTCAAAACATTCACACAAAATACTTCAGGAAATCTAGGGATAAACCTTAGTGTGCTTTTAAATATAACAGCAAACAAGGCTAATACTTAGTGAGGTATATTCCCTAGTGCTGTCTTGAAACTCCTATTTATGTAAATTCTCTTCTGTTTCACATTTATGAATGTAGATCACATAAATGACCTTTTCTTATTTTTACTGCATGTGGCACTTTTACTTGCCTGCTCTTCCTCATCTGTCTCCACTTTTTGTCTCGTGTTAAACAGACTTTCATTTACTCAGGTTTTATCTACCACATTCTGCTCTAAGCTGTATAAAATGTTGATTGATTGTTTGCAGAATGTAAGACTGCACAGAAATTTGGCCACTCAGTGTGGATAAAAGTGCTACCTTTGTCTAGTGTATTAAAGGAAAAAAAAAAGAGGACTGTATGCACTATGTTTGAAAGTAAGGAGGATTCATACCTTATTTTGACTTGTTTGGTTAGTGTTTTAATATGAGTATTGCTTTGGATCTGTACCAGCAAAAGCAGATGTGGATCCAGCATTTGTAGATTAACACACCTGCCAAGTGCTGAGGATCAAAGAAAGGATAGTTGTTTGGGGCATGGGAACTTTCATTGAAAGCCTGATGGACTTTCCTGCATCTGATGTAGATTCTGTGCTGGATATGCGATGAGGCATGGCTCAGCTGCAGGCACAAGGGAAAATGAAAACCTAAGGAGCTGCTTATGAAAGTTCCCAGTCCTATTCTTGTTGGATATTAGGTAGTAACTTGACAGAAACTTAAGAAAGTGATATTTCTGCATGCTTGAAATCATGAAGGATAGTATTTGGGTAACATTTTCTTTGTTGAGCAGGGTAGAGATAAGAATTAGGATTGGACTTGGGGTCTTGCTGTAAAAATTTAAAAAATCTTTTTTTGACTCCTGATATTTTTGTGGGTTTTGGGGTTTTTTTTGTTTTTTTTGTTTTTTTTTTTTTTTTTTTTTTTTTTTTTGTTTTTGTTTTTGTTTTTTTTGTTGTTGTTTTTTTGTTTTTGTTTTTTTGGTTTTTTTTTTTTTGTTTGTTTGTTTGTTTGTTTTTGTTTTTTTGTTTTTTTTTTGTTTTTGTTTATTTTTTGGTTTTTTTGTTTCCTTTTTCCTTGTATTTCTTTCTTCATTTTGAAATTGGTTTAACAGATAGAAACATGTACACTCTAGGGTTATGTAGCAGCATGTATAGTGACTGTTTTGTGTAGTGTAATCACATATTACTATTCATAGTAAATTCAAACATTGTCATTTCAAAAATCACATGGGTTTTTGTCAAGTAATATTTCTCAGAAGCTGAACACCGGTGTTCATTCTAACCATTCCAGAAATACATTTACTAGTTTTAATAGGCATAGTCAGGTATTTGCAACACTTGGAGTTGAAATGGCCTTATGAAAGTCTACTAGTATCCTTCTAGCTGTATGTTCATATGTTCACTCCATATGTTTAGGGGGATGATTAAATATTCCATCAGGCTGGTATCAATGCAGGTGATGCTGAGAAGTGTTCCAAATATAGGTATAGATTCTTTGATTTGTGACTTCCTCGTGAGACTTTTGGCTTTGGTCCCAACCTTTGATGCCTCCAAAGGCTGCTCTGTAGTTGTTGCAGCTCCTCCTGCAGAGCCAGTACAGAATGCAGAAGTTTGTACCTTGTTCTGTAAGATGTCTCTCATGTATGTAGTATAAGCCTTCACTGAAAGGCTCAGAGTTGATAAACTTATTCTGGTAAGCTTGTTATGCTATGTGTTTCCTAAGCTGTAACTTTTTAAAATTCCTATTTTCTGTGTTTCTTTGCTTCCCTCGTTGATCTCTGTGAACAATTTCTGTCATCAAGCATTGCTTTCAACGCAGGATCCCCTCTTTTTAAATAGAGTGTTGCTGATTGTAGGCTTTGTGAACTCCTGGCAGCACTTTTGCTTTTTTTGGGCCTATTTGCATTTGTGTGCTTGTCTTCCAGGTCAGTATCTTCTGAAAAGAAAAGAAAAAAAATCAGATAAAATCTTTATCGTAGTAGTGCTTTGGCTTTATTTTGACTGAAGGGCCTTTGCAAAATGCCTATCTTTTCTCACCAAGGACTGTTTTTCTAGGACCTAATTGTTGCCTCTTGATAAATCCAGTGCTCAATACCATTGGCATACCAGTGTCTTGACCTGATTGTGTCAGTCTTAAGCCTGTTTATCAGTATCCTTTTTATTAAAATGGCAAAAAATAGAGTTTGAAATGCTGTTTGAAATGCTATAAAAGCTTTAAATAATCCTGCCAGGCTTTGGAGAAGTCTGCCATCAAGAAAAAATACTGAATGATCTGAGTAGACTATTTTGAATATTCATACTGAATTGCTCAACTTCTGTTTATATGCTTTTGTTTAAGGATAACTATTTTTATTCATGAGTAAAGTAATTTAAAACAGATCACTGCTGCTGCAGCTCTGTTAAAGAAGCCTCCTAAGCATTGATAGAAGTATCCTACTGGAAAAAATCCTTCCGTGATCTTAGTGACAGTGATTTCAACTCGAAACGCAAATTATATTTAGGAACCAATTTGCATTTGCACACTGATAATTTTAATTAGGAAAAGTGAATTGGAGCAAATTCTTAATAATGGAAAAGTTTCACAGCATTAGCAAGTAAAGTCATTCAACTAGCATTTTTCCCTCTCCAAATACTTACTCTTCTATTTCTAAACTATTTCAGTTTAAGACAATGTTGACTTGAAATCAACCATCAGTTTGACTCCTAATAGAGTCTTCTAAATTTTTTAACCAGCCCATTACATTTTCTTGCTAGCAAAGTAGCTGTAGCTGACTGCATTTCTCCTACTAAAACCTGGCAGGTCTACAGCTTGAAGATCATGTCAAGGCTCATTCCACTAGGAACAGAACAGCCTTGGCTGCTAGCCGTAGATCTGTCCCTATCCAGGAGATTTGCAAAGTGGCCAAGTGGTGTCCTTTGCATACATTTATAAAGTGCTGGTGCTTTAGATGTAGCATCTTGACGATAAGTGTTTTTTTTTTTTTCTTGGGGATGGGAGGAAAAAGGGAGGGCTCCTTTTACAAGACTAAATGCTTTGAAGTACTTGGGATGGAATCTACTGGGAAACAATAAGAAAACATATATTCCCAAAACAGGGACTCAACATTTTTCTTTCTTGTCGTTTTTTAGCTTCCCAATGAACAGAAATATACTCTGCTCTAGACATCATTTATTTAAGTTGTCCACTTCTTAAAAATATTTTGTAGTAAGGAGTTATCCTAGTCTTTAATATAAACATACATGATGTACGAGGCCACACATTACTGCTTTCCCTGTAAAGGGCACTGCTGGCCTTGATTCCTTTTGTTACTTCTTTTAAAAACATTTTATTTCCAAGGCCTCCTTTGAGGTCTTCAGCTCAAAGGCTGTGAATCCACAAAATACTTGTAGATAACCAATTACTTCCCTGCAAGATTTGTACTTTGGAAGGAAGCAGATCTCGCCTCCTAGGTCAGAAAGATTTTGTAACTTTTTGTCTAAAATTAATCTCAGGATATTTTTAAAGAGAATTGTTGCTTAAATGTCCTTCTTTTTACCCTTGAAAGTGCTGAGGCACTGCTGTCAAGTGCTAGGACGTGTATAGGTGCTTGAGTGAGGTATTTCAAAGCTCAGATTCTGTAGCTCATCTCATGCTAGGAATATGTGTTCCAGAAGGACAATCAGAGCAGAGGTGTAGAGATGTCTCTGAGAATAACTAACTAATCTCTTTTTTTACCCCTGTTCTCACTTTGTTAATATGTCATAACTTTTCAAAAAGGGATAAACAGCCTGACTTTTACTGGCCTACAGTCACACCATGTTTATCAAACACAGATGAAAATTGCTACAAATCTCTTGCTGTAACCTTGATTTAGGCTTTTATGGCTAAAGGTAGTGTGGTGAAAAGGTTTCGTTATAACAAGTGTGGTTTCACTTGCTTCCCTTCACCCCCTTCCACATCCTTCCATGAGGATTTCTGACTGATTCCAGGGCCTCTTCTCCATACTGAGATAGCAGTTTTTTGTCTGCTAAAGAAGGGGGAAGACTGTCATGTGCTTTCCATTCTTCCTGATTACTTTTTAAGGACAGGTAAAATCCACACATATTAAACTTGTTTAGTTTTTTGATCTAGACCACTTGTGGCAAAATTTTTAATTTGTTTCAATATCTTTAAAGTTAGATTGGGTCCTAACAGCAAAGCATCAATGCTGACAAACTCAGAATAGATTAGTGATTGAGTAATCTGATTCCACTGTTTGTGGATTGTGGTTCTTGATAGGAGGGATTGCCACAATAGAATTAAGCCATTGAGGAGCAGTTTCTGCTATACTGGAGCGCTACATATTGAGCTTCTCAATCTTGCATTGTGATAGTTACTTACCAAGGAGAAACTTCCAAATTGTTCCCATTTTGAATGCTTCTATTATATAATTTTATCTCCTTCTCTCTGAATTAGAGAGTGAAATTTTCTGACATGCGTGAGTTTTTGATTTGAATTATTTATTGCTAACCTTTGTCTCTTTTGTTTCATAGGAGATGATACTTTAAAGATATGGGATATTAGACAATTTAAAAAACCTCTTAATTCAGCAGATGGACTGCCCAGCTTTTTTCCTATGTAAGTATTCTTTTTTATTCCAGCTAGCAGAAATAGCAATATTTTTACTGAATGGGAAGGGGTTCTGCTGAAGTTCTTATTCTCAGTTGTCACTAGGTCCACAATTGCACAGAGAGGATTGCTCAAGGAGGATTGTGCGGTGACAGTTCTTGTCTATTTTAGGGATTCACGTTGCTTGAAAAGATTTGTGATATTTCAGTCTCAAATGTCTTAAGTCTAATTAGGTTAGTAACACTTCAGGAGTAGGCCCATATGTGTGTAATGAGATGTAGATGTAAACCTCATTCTTATTTAGTCTATGATTAATAAAAAAAATATCTGAACGAGAAGGTAGACATAACATGAAGGTATGTGATATGAATTCAGGTTACAGTATCAGAAGTGCTGACTTTATTTTACTGCATAGTGCTTAGTATTGTTTTCAATATTTTTATTGGTGTGATCCGCATTTCTGTAGCTGTAATACAGCCAAATACGCTAAGGACAGCTTGTAAATTTGTAATAAGATCTTAGAAAAACAAGTCATGAATAGCTCAATCTTAATTGCAATTTGTAACACAGAGGAAGAGTAAACAGGAAAACATTTTTGACCAATACTTAAACACACCACCTTGCATCATTGAAGAATATATTGTCAGCAAAAACAGATTTCATGATTAGTACATTTTTTTACATACTGATGACAGCCAGATTTGAAAGTACTTTTTTTTGTTTCTCATAATTGAAAAGCTTGCAAGACCTTGGACTGGAGGAGAATTTTGCTGGGAGGAGGATTTTTATTGAATCTGCTAGTTTTGCACCTCCTGTGCACAACTGTACTGACAATTGTAACAGATAACTAAATTATAACTACAGCTAAAATGACAGCTAACAAAATACTTTTTCAAGCTTTGTCTGGAAAGAACTAGCAAATAGAAAAGATTATTTTAAGGAGTGCAATTTATATCTAAGTTCTCAATATGTTAATTGTTTATCTGCCCAGTAAGATGCTTTGCTTTCTTCAACAGGACAGACTGTTGTTTCAGCCCAGATGATAAAATCCTTGTCACAGGCACCTCTGTTAAGAAAGGTGGTGGCAGTGGGAAGCTGATTTTCTTTTATCGTGAGACCTTCCAGAAGCTGTATGAGATAGAAGTTACAGATGCGGTATGTATTTTAGTTTAATCATCTCTTGAACATATGAATGAAATCAAATTCGTTGCTTCTTTTCCCTTATGTGGGTAATTACCTACTATTGTTATTTTTCTACTCCATGGTTAAAAGAGAGGGCTAGAGTAACCTGAATAATTGTTTCAATTACATTATTAAAAAAAAATCCTAGGACAAGGTGTTTAAGCAGTAGAGCTTCCCTTCTCTTGTGCTAGCATTGCATTTCTCAAGTATTTCTGTGACCTCTTGTAGATCTCTGAAGTGGCACACAAATCCTAAGATATGTAGATGTTTATGTTGTTTACTTCACCAGTTACCATGATGAAATTCCTTATTGTGGCAAAAGTCATTTTTGTCTGTGAGACTAGATTAGTGGCTGCTCTCGAATGTGTTTCTAGCTTGTCTAAATGCAACAATTTGTTGCAAAAAGGAGGCATAATTAAGAAATCCATCAAAAACACCATTCTTACTGGTTACTATAAAAACCTAAAGTTGTGAACCTGTAATACTGAAGGGTCTGTGTATAGCTTCAACTTACCACCTTTGTACAGGAGGGAAAAGCTCAATACCATAGATGAAAAGGTCCTTTCACTCTTATGATATACAAGTAAACTTTTGGGTGATAATAAACAGCAGTGGGTGAAATTAGAACAGAATTGCCACTAATAAGTATGGCAATGTATGCTTTTGTCCCTTTAGTTGGAGTGTGTCAGATTAGCAATTTTATCCCTTTGTTACAGGATACCATTTTTTACTTCTGCATTTTTTTGAGCCATCACAACAGGCTTTCCTAGCACAGCAGACCAAACTTCATTCTGCTGGATGTTGTTTATATGCCACCCCCTATGTATTTGCTTTTCTTTTCAAATCCTTCTTTCTCCTTTAGTCCATCCCAAGGTAAAATATGTTCATTTGTTATATCTATAATTTTGGTGGCAGCTGTCTTGAAAGTTAAAAACGCAGAATTCTTTCAAAGGAGAAAACACATGTTTTTGCCTGGAGCAGAAAAACACTTGTTTTCATCTTAAGCATATGATCTAAATACAAAGGGATTTTAAATTACTTTGGAAGTTTTACTTAGTACTAGATAACTTCTCCAAATACAGCAGAAATTGGCTTTTATATTTTTCTCCTATGGAACATACCAAACCACAAACCAAACTTATTTCATGAGAATTTCTAGGGGATTTTTATTTTCTGATAAAAGCCTTATGACCTAGTATTTATAACCTTTTTCTGAGAGAAAACATGAATATCGATATCTCGATATCTCTTTTGAAACTTCATGGCAGAGAAAAGGAAAACTACATAAAATAAAATGTAAGAAATAGATTTTTGTAGGAGCTCTCTTGTCCGTGGGCATGGGAACAAAATAGTTTCATAATTCCGTTAATTCACATTAATTAATTTGAACTCCTTAGACCTGAGTGTTTGAAGGTGGTTATAATGGCAAAGCAGTGGCCATGTCAGTAACAGTGTGCAGAGATTTAAGCTCTAAGGCTGCAAGAAGGTGCATCCTGTATCTGCAAGAACACTTAAGTTACGAGAAATACTGCTTGCCAGTCTTTTTTTGCATTCAAAGAAAATATTATTTTCATTTGGTAACTTTGTCTTCTAAGTCTTGGAAATGAAATACAAGGTCTGTGTACCTGCCAAAAGAGATTGTGCTAAAATTGTCCACAAAAGATTTATTTGCTCTCAGTTTCTCTCAGAATCAAGAGCTAAAAATGCAAAAGAGAAATGGAGCAGAGACCCAACAGTAGGAAACTGTCAATAAACAACTTCATTTGAACCACTAATATAGTAAAATTTCAAGTATGTGTACAAGTCTAAGCAGGTTCATAATTTTATACTATAAATTTGTGTAGGTGCTGATATTTATATGGTGCATTTTAAGACTGTTGTAAATCACTTTGGTCTATAGAGTTTTAGTGCTGCTGGTTTTCTTCATTTATAGTTATAAAATTTAAGACTGTCATTCTTCTGTTTGCACATAGTGGAAATGAAAATAATGGAACTAATAGGTGAAGAATTGAGACAAATACTGATCTTATGACATAATTTTCAGTGAATCAGCACTACCAATACCTGTACAACGAGTCTGTCTAGTTTACAGCTTTAACTCTACACGTCTAAGGAAAACACAGTTTAGCATATCAATCTGAATCTAGAAGGAGAAAAATTCATGTAAGTCATCTTACAAAATAAAAACAGTATGTTTTGCCAAGGTCTTTCTACCATTTGTATCTTTTGGCTTTTTCATTAGTGTTCCTTTACTTGTTCTTCTCAAATTACTGTGTTTGATGAAATATAATGCATAAAGGCATGCTAAAAGCAAATGAATTTTCAAGAAGCTGGCATTTATGTTTTGTTAGCAGTAAATGCTGTTTGTTGGAAAGATCATTGGTCTGTAAACTGGGAGATTAGTATCTTGTGTGTAGTTTATCAAAGCATTTTTTTCAGCAGTGCAGTAATTACTTTCTTTCTACCGGCTGCTCTCCTAGTTTCTATTTTTTCCTTATACCCTCAAAAATAGCAGTTAGCTTTTAACATCAGTGTAATTAAAATAAACACATCATGTTTTCCAAGACTTCAGTTTGTTTTCTGCAACTAAATGTTATACTTCTTTATATTTTCCATGTTACCTAGTGCAGAAATAAATAATTTTCTATTTTGGGTTTTTTTAGGCATTGTAGTTATGCTATGCTATATGTGAAATTGTTATTATGCTATGTTATATATGTAGTAAAAGCACAAGTGCACCAGTATCTGTCTCTGCAAAGAGCCTGATCTGCTTTCATTCCTAATGAAACAATTTCAGTGATTTCAGTGAGATTTAATCTGTATTGCTGAAGAAAAAAGACATCTTTAGTTAACTTTTTGCAGGCAGTGTATAGCAGTTAAGTGCTAGAATGTGTATAATCAGAATAACGAAATCTACTGTGGAGAACAAGTATAAACTATTAATGTGTTACTTTTTCAATTTCACAAGGATTTTTTAAAGGGAAATACCAGAATGCCTAGAAAATTGAAAAGCAGTAAAGAGCAGTAAACATTATCTTAAACCTCCTTGGTAAATAGCCAGTGAAATTGGCCTGTGAGTGAACTTTGTGGGTAATGAGAAAATATTTAATGGGAATGTTTGACCAAAGCTGTGTCTGGCATTCCTTTCCTTCATACCACACAAACCTTTTTTCACCTTTTCTTTCAAGTTTTCATGGGAAAATCCATTACTGCTTCAGAGCTGCTGGAGTGAAACCTTGTGGTTTTACTAATGGACTAACAGTCTGATTGGTTTCTGCTGTTGTGGCTGGATAGAGAATATTAATTTGCTTTTTTTCTGTTGTATTAGTGGTTTTTTTGTTTCTCAGCTGCAATCTGTGCTTAAACAACTGCATTGTTGTGTCCGCTCCTGAATGACATCCCACCATATAGGCATTGGGACTTTTGTAGAATTCAAGCTTCTTAGATAAATAGCAATACTTTTGAAGAAAACTAATGTCAAAAGAGCTGGAGACCACGGCTGGAGTCTCTGACCAGTAGCTGGAGGAGGTGTGAACAGGACAAAGACAAAATTGTGGTGCTTCTCTCACCATCCTTTCTGCTTCCAGTGACTGCTGTTTTTGAGATATCTTGATGCAGATAGAGGAATTTTGCAGTTAATAGCACTCAGTGAATTTCTTTTCATGAGTTTATCAAGGAGAGACATCACCCGTGCTACAGGTCATGGCAGGGTCCTTTACTTACTGCAGATTACATGAAAATTACATCAGGGTGGGAACTCCTACCTCTACTGCTCTCACAAGAAAGCTGATGCTTTCTGTGGAGTACCACAGACTTCCTCTAGCTTGGTGTGTGCAGGTGCAATTGGAGAATTTTAGGGCTTTGTACTGTAATAATGGTTGTGTTTACTAAACTGTACAGAATTCTCTCTTTTTAATGGAAATTGAAAAAATTCTGATATGAATGTGCAGCCTTTTCATAGCTTTTCTGTCTCTCTTCTATCTTGACAGTATTATTTATGAAAAGTTCTTCTTCTCTCACCTCAAATGAAATACGTTCATTAAACTTTCTCAATTTGAGCTTTAGAGGCTTATTTAATCTGAAATACCTATAAATGCATGTAGAACCTTTCTTCACTCTGTTTACATGAATAAGAAGACTTGAACAGATGGCAGGAAACAATGCTGCCAGAATATGGGGGTACAGAACTTATGTCCAGAAACTCAGAGGCCATTTCCCTTTCTTTTTGTCAGGTAGTGTGAGAGGCAGAAAGACATGTAGCTGCTGTGGAATAAGGTCTCGTCCTTGGGATATGCAGTCTGGAAGGGAAGGGAGATTTCACTGCCAGATGAAAGGCAGGGAGGGTTTATTCCTAATTCTTGCTTTGGTTATACAAGTATGGGATCTTCATGGGAACCAGTTATAAATACCTAGTGTATGGGAAAAAGAATTGGGTACACAACATTTCCCCCAATGTCAGTTTAATTTAAAATAGCTGTGGATAGGCACTTGAATCACTCTCACATGTCTGTCATTCATTTGGCTACTTCCAACAGATCACCCGGTAGTTATCCTTATTACAGACAAGATTGATCTTGGCAGCAGTGGAGTACTCATTTTCCCCATATGGAAAGGACAAGTATTACACCCTGTGACTGCCAAGGAAGAATGGGCACTGAGAAGGAAAAGGAAAAAAAAACAAAAAAACAAACAATAAGGAAAAACAAAGAGGGAAAATAAATTGTATAGTTACAGGAATTGATGATTTTTAATGAAAATTGAAGTAATTTAATTTTAAAATGAGCCGGGATGATGAGTGTATGTACATTATAAAACAAGATGTGCAAGTTTTTAAAATATCCCACAGATTTTTGTAGATAAGCAACAATCCAAAACCCATAGATTTATGGCTGTTTTGGGAAACCTATTTCTGTTAGGAAGATTCTTCAATATTTTCTTAGTTTCTCAAATATAAGTAAAAGTTAAATTATTAAATACTTCTGAAAGTACCTCTAAGGGATGTTTCAGAAAGATCTTCTGAGACATGCTATAAATAAAGCTTCTTTTTAGATGAAAGAGTGAAAAGGAAAGAAGGAGTAAGGAATATAAACCTTCCAGCATCCTTTGTGCATGGCTGTAGGATTGCAGTATTTCTTTCCTTGACTTTAAACAATCATTTACTATTTATAAGGTGCAGTAATATAGTAAAGGGCTTTTCCACTGTGGCCCATTTAACTGAGATTTAAAGCTTTTGAATTTAAGAAAAATAAATTCTTTTAACTTCTGGAAGAGATCATCATGCAAACTTCTGTTTTGGTGTTTGTTTTTTTTTTTTAAAGCCATTTGTTTTATTTTAAAGGAAAATCCATATTTTCCACAACAGAGAAGTTAATACAATGTTTACGGCCCAGTAAATTTATGGGCTTTTTAAAGTGAACAAGAAAACTCTCTAGTATAAATGGTGAATCACAGGAATATGTTTACTAATATAGTGTGGTAACCTGTCAATTTTTATTTTCTTCTTCCATTTATATAAGGACAATGTGGTCCTTCCCTTTGTGTATCCTGGAGCAGCATGTATTTTGTTTTAAGGGAGCTGTCACCACAGGTTTGAGGTATGCAAGAGTAATAAACTGTGAGGGTTTTGTCCCTGTAACAGGGAGTGGGAGTGTAGGTGAAGGTTGTCTCCCCTAGTTTTATGATATATGGAGATGAAAATGTGGCTGTAATTTTAATAGACCAGGTGCTTGAAAATGCCTGACATTGCAGTCACAAGGGAAATAGGTTACCACCTTCATTATATTACTTTTTATCCATGAAAAGAGGAAAATATGGTTCAGTGGCTCCATGCACTTGTGAAAATATATTTTATAGCTGTACCTTGAAAGTTGGGTGGTACAGCATTGTTTCCCATGTTTTCTATATTGAAATCTTTCTTTATAATAACTTGGCCTCTGAAAATGTTTATAGGGTATTTCTGGTTTCTGCATAGAAAACTGTAAGTTTTATCCAGTTCTGGTCTCTTTTCTATTGAATATTTCCACACATTTTCTAAGTCATGTTTCACAAGGGAAAGACATTAGTAGTCTTTCCTCTACTACTGTATTCTCATGAGTATTTTAAATCTGATGATAGCAGGTCACTACATTGTAGATACTCCCTAACCTCCCACCTTATTTATTGTAGTTGGCTCTTTTCCTTGGAAGAGCTCCAGGGAAATCTTGAACAGGAGGGTTTCTGCAATTGGGGTTTACCGTAGATTTTTAAATATAATATTAGTACATTTCTGTTATGTGAGCAGCCATTTTTAAATTCAGAGCATGCATAGTGTGAACATGTAAGTGTTAACTGTATTTTTGCTCAAAATAAAAAACAAGATGGATTTGTTATTCAGCTTGGCAGACATTTGAAAATGGCATACTTCTAAATCTGTGCTATTTAACTTTTTTATTATTATTTAAAATTCAGCAGTTTTATAAGTGTTACACAGTTTTATTCCCTATGCTGGTGCTTCCAGGAGACAGACCAGCTGTTTCCAGGTAGAACAGCATGGCAAGCTAGGTAGATGGGTGTTGTATCAGCACTGTGCTCTAAGACACCAGTGGAAAGAGATTACGGAGTGTGCAATGGGAATTGGTGTAGTCTCTGAGCAGCACTGCCTCTCTGTGTTTCTAAAGGTAGAAATTCTGTGGCTTTTGGAGGGCAGCAGGTGGTTAATGTAGCTGGTGTTTCATGGAAATCATCTGCAGAGAAATCAAGATAACAGTAGGAGAAGGAAAGAGCTATCTATATTAAAGCGTTTCTTTGTAGTGCTAACTTTATTGGCTTATGCGAATAGTGCTTATGGCTAACTTATGGCTTTTGATCTCCATCCTGCATTTCAAGCATCATTATCAATGATCTTTTATTATTGTGTAGAAATGATAGTATTTATTGGTAAGATTGCTATTATCTATGGATTAGAATTTTGAATTTCTAAATTTTTTGTTTTAATTTTTCCTTTAAATTCCAGTTGCTTAGAGTTGGAGAGAAATTATTTGTTAGCATGGGTGCAAATGTGTTGAAACACTTGCTTAAAAGTCCTTAGGGCCCTGTTTCTGAACTTCATGGAGTATGCGTGAGGCATTGAGATCTTTGAGACAGGAAGGAGTTACTCTGCTGCCTATAAGTTAGAATGCATATGGATCTTTCCTCATAATGAGATTTTTAGTATATTTTTATTCATTTTCCTCTCTTTTCTCATGTAGTGTATGCATTCTTGCAGGGATGTATAAAACAAAACATGGTAGAGGTTTACTTTGAGGTCCATGAAAACTGTGAGCCACATAAAACGTGTCTGTGAAAATTTGTACAAAGACTAGAGTTGTATCCACTGCACAGCAGTCTAAATATTTGAAGTTTCTAAACAGTTCCACAACTTTATGGTAAAATGGAAAAGCTTGAGAGCCCCTGTTTCAATATCTTCCCTATTTACAGAAGTTGTTTAAAAGCAGTAGTAACCAAACAGGGATAAGGGACAATCTTGTGGTAGTGGGAAGCTGTCTTCAGCAGTTGGCATATAAACATTTGATGTTTTATTCAAAGACATAGAAACTCTACTAAATAAATGGAGATGTTTTCCTGAAATAACTTTGTACATTTCCCTTCTTTTATAGGGAGACATATTGCTAGTCAGAAGAACTTAGTGTGCAAGTCCTAGAAACATGAAAGATAAAGCTGAAAGGCTACACTGAGATTTCATCCCTCTATCCAGCCCAAGTTTGAAATTGCTTACCTGTCTCAAATACAAATGTAGTGTAGGCTTAGGTAACAGATTATATTTGGAAGGTAATTGCTTTTTATTGTAAGCTTCCTAAGTAGTATTATTTGTTACATTTTGAGCTCCTGTGCATTTAAAAGATACTGCAAGCGATTCTTCAGTGTAAATTCATAGGGAGAGTTTTATGCAGGAGAAAAGACAGGATAGATGTGCTAAATAGACTAGTTGTATGCATACTTGCACTGATCTTGACAGACAAGGCTTTTTTCAGAAAGACTGGAATTTGTAGTGATTACATTTAAGATAAATACTCAGTTCAGTCAGAAAAGCCCCACTTAGCGACTGCTGGGGTCACCTGTCCTTACAGAATTCACAACCACGGTCAGAATGTCATTTTACATGTTTGCTGTCTTCCCTGCTGACATGTCCCTTATCTGAATGCCTGGACAGCCAAGTGCAGCAAATCCAAGCAGTGCTGTTCAAACAGAGCTCATCACATACCGTCACAGCCACTGAAGCAGAGCTTGCACATGGGAAAGAGAGGTTTGTTTAAGTTTTTCTTCTCCTGACCAAAAATATTTTCTTAGGCAGCAGCTCTTGCTTTCACTTTTTTATTGTATAGCTTTAGAACAGATTCTAGGAAATTATTTATTAGATTGTAGGTTGGAAAAGGGGTAAGCAATAAGGGCAAATACAGAGTTTTTCTTTTTAAACCCTATTCAGTTTTTAAGTATCTCCAGAGCTAGACCTCATCTTTGAAGCTAAGGTTTTTAAGATTTGTTGGGCATTTTTATAAGTTTGTGTCTGGTGTATTCTTCCTGCTCTGGGAGTATTCAATATGGGTACCAGGATTTTATCTTGAACCTTGGAGTTTTATCTAAGTAGCACAGTGTGGTGTAATATAGATCCTTATTAGTTTTCTGTTTTTCTTTTATAGCTATTTTGGCCACTGTAGGCTGTAGGGATTCACCTGACCAAATATAGATGTCTACAGCTGATCCAGTCACCCTAGGCTCCTTTTCTAATCAACAGAGAAAAATAAACATATTCAGACTGTGATTTTATCCCATCCTAAAATAGATCTCTTAAATAGGTTTGCTGAAGTGCCCTGTAAAATGCTTATTTCTCTGTGTTATCTTTAAAGGGAGACATTTTTAGACATTTAAAGAAGAGGTCTCCAAAGATTACAAGTGTAAAGATGTTAAGTTTGATGAAACAAGTCCCACCTAAACTCTTTATTTCCCTCCGTGGGTGTTTATTGTCTTCTACTAAAGCTCTGGAACATTAATCTCTCGTTTTCTGACCTTGCCAATAGCATAGTGGGAGATAATGGGTTACTTTTGTATTCATTTCTGTTGATTTAAGGATTTTTGACTGTAGGCAATTTACAGGAGAAAAGCCTGCCACTCTATGAAAGGCTTGTGCTAGCTGAGAGCAAAGCCTACGCTCTCTTACTTGCACCTGATTTCCCAACAACTGTCAAAACATTAGCTGCTTCACCATGGAGTTACCGAACTTCATCTAAATTGTAGCACTTTTAAAGAAACATCAGATACTCATGATTTCTTGCTTCACAGGTTAGAAATGTATGAAAACCTAGGATTAGCATGTTTCCTTTCCATTTTCAGTATTTATCTGGAATTAGCAGTATTTTTTTCTTGCGGCGATTTGGAAAATCACACTTGATTTTCACTGTTTACAGGTGGAGTGTTGGCTGCATCTTCAGCACAGGGAAAGTGCAAGTATTAGCTGTTTGTCAGCATCACTCAGGACAGGTTTCCAGCTTCTCAGGGTAATTCCACGTAGGGATGGAAATAGCTAGATGCAGTCTGCAAATCAGATTTGTTGTTAGTGTTTTCATTTAAATAGTTTGCACTAATAGCCATGGGAGGAGGCAATAATTAAGTGAACTTAGACTAAAAGTCTGATAGCTGCTCTTAACTGATTAGTCGTATCTGGTGTTTTGGAGCAAATGTATAAGCCAGTTGAAAGTCAAGAACCCAGAACAGTGAAAGTGTGTACCTGAAGTGAAAAGAAAGAAAAATGGAAAATGTTTATTACAAGAGTGCATAACTGTTATGGAACCGTGTTTTTCTTTCCTCTTCCCTGCATGGCAGGAGAAGATTTACTAATGAACTTGAAAAAACTGATACATTATCATGCATTATCTGAAAACACTCTTCACATGGAATATTTATTTTCAAAGATAACTGCATAGTACTTAACCTTAAAACTTAATTATCTTTAGGGAGAGAGGGTAGTTTCCAATGAAAACAGTGCCTGAGTGAGAAGCACTAAGACCTCCTGAAGGAGGACAAGGAAATTAAAACATCACTGTAAAATATGGCCCTTCTAATTTACTTTTCATTTTGCAGTAGCAAGGAGAGAATATAGTCCTGTTGACCTAGGTGCTCTAGAAGTGTATGGTGATTCCTATTTATGTCAAAAATATGAAAGTTCTTGAAATATTTTGGAAAATGGTGAAATCATTATCATGCCACTCTTGTTGCAGTTATGACCTCCATATGCATACACACATACATATCTGTTTAATAAAATTTTGCTAACATAAAAAGGTTAACTATATCATGGGGCTTATTTACATAAGTAGTTAGTGAGGTTTTGTTGGATATCAGGTGAAATGCACCAAATAAAAAAAATCAATGCTTTTGTACAAGATCAGCTCACAGGTATGTAAAATGTTTAGTTTAGGAATTCAAGAGAGCACAAACCTGAATCTTCCCTTAATCTTTTGCAGCAGAGTGGAAGACAATAAAGGTGAATAATGCTTTCAAGAGACATTCTTTATATATGTTCTTGTTATTTTGTTACATAATGAGCAACCTCACTTTTAGGTAGACTCAAAGAATATTAGTAAGATTAATTGACTGCTCAGGTTCTGGAATGCTGCAGAAAAATCATGTCTAAGACGTAACATTTATGTGAAGACTATAAGTACTTTGTAATTCATAGGGACTAGGAATACTTGCTACATTAGCTCATTCATGCTTTTTTTTCTTTATATGTTTTATCACATTGCATCCTCTCCAAAGCTTCTCACAATCTGGATAATCACTGCCAATGTGGGATCTCTAACCATTCATAGTTCCTCTTATTAGAAATTATTAACCCTTCCTGAGCTGTACTGACCCCTCTGGGACTGCACTTCCCATCCTGGATCAGCTCTATCCACACTCTAAAATTGAGTGGTTTTATCTGAATATGTGGACCAGAGAACTGAATTTTGCCTTTGCTGCTGCAGTCTCAAACCGTCTTTATAAGCAAAGATCCAGGAAAATTCTTCCAGTCCTTGACATCAGTCTGTAGTTTTATGACCTTACCAGCTTCATAGTTTCATCTTAGGAGGTAAATTTTCCACTTCTATGCCACAAATCATTTAAATCTTTTCTTGCTGACCTTGTAAAATGCCCTCTCTGCATTGTTTACTCCTGTCAGGGTGTTGCCCAAGTGCTCTGGACAGTTTGTTAAGGTAATTAGCTTTTGCTTACTGACAAATCTGCTTCAGTTATTCTTCACTGTGCCTGTTAAACAGAGGGCTGCATTCCTAGGTCAGAATAAATGTCCCATTTTGAGTTACAGAAAATGAGGCTTCAGTTTCTCATTTAGAAACACTGCTGTTAACTCTTGTCAAAGCACTATTACATGCTTAGTACCAGGAAAGCTCTGTGTGTAACTGCTTAGTGAGCTCACCTAGATGGAGAATAACTTGTCAGACAAAATATTTGATGTTTTCAACTGTTTACCTGCAGCAGGAGCTCTGCTTACATGATTCAAACGGAAATACAGAGGTGAGAACAGACTGATAGGGATGAGACAATTTGGGAACCACCCCAGAAAAGCCTGCAGATAATGGCACCCACTAAATCTGTTCTATCCTCTTTCACAGTGAGAATAAAGAAGGTAAATTTGCAGTGTTTCTCTTTTGGGTAATATTTTTAATATTTTCCCTGTCTGTCTTCACAAAAATATTTTCACAATGTTTTCCCAGTATTTCCCAATGCAAGCTACTGTGTTTGTATATGCAATAGACATTGCCAAAGACTTTTCAGATTGATTTAATTTGAAGAACTTAATGCTTTTGCCATAGCAAAAGTACAAAACAACTTCAAAATCGTTACTGGTAATTATCTTTTTTAATTTTCTTATAATCACAAAGCTGGCCACATCAGTCTTTGAAAAATTATTTTCAGGATTTTTATGACAGGCTTACAGGACTTCATGCTCCAAAAGCATAGTGTCCAAAACATTCAGCCGTCACAGAAATCTTTTTTTCAAATGTTGAAGATGTTTATGTGATGATACATTCTGCATTTTATCATTCTTATTTGTTACAAGACATTTTCCATTTGCTAAGCTATGACCGGCAATCTTTCTGTTTTCAGAATCTACATAGGTTTTTCTTGTTTTAAATGAAGGACAATGATCTGGGGGTTGTGGTTGGGGTTTTGGTGTTTCTTATGGTAGGGCTGGTTGTACATAGAAACAGGTTGCTGAAAGAGGCTGTCAAGTTTCCATCCCAGGAAACAGTAAAAAACAAATAGGGTGATATCCTGAGCTGTCTGTAGTATCTGGCCATACTTGGAGCAGGATGGTGAATTACTCATCTCCAGAGCTCTCTTCCAACTGCAACCAATCAAGAGTTGTGTAAAATTCAGTATCAGTAGGCGGGTACCTACCTACATGCACACAAAGGCAAAGGCAGGAAAGCACTTCTTTGTCTGCAATTAACGTGCTCCCCTGAAGAGCTGGGAGGTAGGACTTTCTTTGAGATGGAATTTCATGTTTAGCATTTCCAATGACAAAGATGTCTACCTGAGTTATTGTAGGTGGAAGCAGTTGAGAAGCTAGAGGCATCAAAGAATAAATGCTTTTTATGTGTTGATGATTTTTGTGTGATAAAGATTCTCCTTGCCCTTCTCTCCCAGTATTAAGACGTAGCCTACAATGATCCCTTTATTATACAGTTAATTAGAATTTTGACTTCTTTAGGATTAAATTATTGGGAAAAAATGTTAGATTATAGTTCAGGGGTTCAGTATTTTGGTATTTTTGAAGTATTGTCAGTTTCTAAAATAATCTGAAAATCACAGAAGTAGTTTTTATTATTTCTTATAGAGTAGTTTTATGTGCCAGTGGATTGATAAAATTACTTGCATGTTCAGAGCTTGAGTTTGTTTAGTTTTTAACAAATTATATTCTGGGAATGTTTTACGGTTTCAGAAGATTTATAGGGCTACATTTAATGGCAGTTTCTTTTGCCTGCTCTGTAGCACGTGCCATGGTGGTTTTAAGTGTGCTGTGCATGTTTGACAAGTTAGAAACTCCGCAAACCCCATCAGTGCTGAGCCACACTGTCTCAGGCTTGTTTTTGTTGGCTGGTATCCACTACCATGCTATAAAATACATTTACTTGACAGAGGAAAGTGGAGAACCACATTAACTACAGAGTTTAAAAAGGCTGGCTAACCACATGCAATAAATATTAATAGAAGAAAAGGCCACCCACCTTTGACCTTCAATACTTGTTACTAGCTTTGGTGTTTTAGAGTTACTTTAGCATTTTGAACATTACATAACAGTATGTAAGTCTCTTCCTTAAATCCAACAACTTGTTATCAACTCTGTATTGTGTACTTCAGATTTACTCCTAAAAATTGTTCTGTAGTTGTCTTGTAATAAGCAAACCAGGTTTATTTGTGCCTGTAACTAAATTGAAAAGTGTAATGTTGTATGTTATGTGTATATAGAAGGAGGATACTTTGTTGGGGAACCTTGTAAAGAATGGCTGTTTGATTAATGAAACATCGTCTCCCTCAGTTTTTCTTCTTAAAAGAGAATACAAAGTAGAAAAAACAACTCAGGAGAGTGTCATGCATCATCTTGCGGTAAAATGAAGTTCTTATTCATGGTGGCTGAATGGGCTTTTGAATTTTTTTCAATATTTTTAATGTTATGTGCCTCCTAGCTTCAAAAAAGTGGGGGCTGGACCAAACCAGAAATAGTATGGAGCATGCAATGGGAAGTGGAGGGAGAGGAAAGGGAAGGCTAGAAAAGGGAGCATTGTTTCATGAAATACTAACAAGATCATGCATTTTGCAAGCTCTGGATACATTTGTTACATAACTGGCACAAACCAACTTCAGCCTTGGACAACATCCATTTAAGGCTTTACTGTCTGTCAAAAATAGATACTTTCCTTTGTGTTTTTGATGAGATGTGTTGTCCTTTGTGGCATATTGTGCCCACTTTGGCTCTCTGGAGTCAGAAGTTTGAGTCTTAGAGTTTCTGTGCTGTCCCGCTGAATCAGACTGAGAACAGTACTCACATGGAGATTCAAAGTCACATGTAGAACAATACTCTTAATGTCTGAAAATGATTTTTGCTGCTGACCAGAAGGGTGACAGTACTGTGAGACATTGGCTTCAAATACCAAGTTCTTAGTGTTGTGGGAAAGAGAGAAGCAAGAGTGAAAATCAGCATCTCTTCCGTTTCTGCAGTCAGCAAGCAAAAGGTCAACAGTGTATGACAAGAAGGGAAAAAACAGATAACGTGATGAATTAAGTGGAAGAAATAAGAATTAAAAATAAGAGTACAAAAGTCATGAAAGCCTGAATCGCTGTATCATATCTGAAGCATTTAATTGTTCTCCTTCAAACCCCTCTTTAACTACATTTTCATTGTGCCCATAAAGATCCTGGCAGTACATAGTCTGTAGAAAACACTGGTTATTGTACTGTCACCAATTTTTATTTCCTTCCCTGCCTGCATCCTGGTGCTGTCACTCCTTTTACATTGTATTCTACTATGAAGTTATTAATTCACATATTCACATGCTCATTCATATGTTTAAGCTTGGTCCTGCTAGAGTGTGTTGCAGTCTTTGACAATGTGAATATTAATTCTAGGATCCAGGTGAGTGACCAACTAACTGTCAATATCTCATTCTATTTCAGAGTGTTGTGCGTTGTCTTTGGCATCCCAAGCTGAACCAGATCATGGTTGGTACTGGAAATGGTTTAGCCAAAGTGTACTATGATCCTGTCAAAAGCCAGAGGTATGTAATCATATTTTATTATAGCTGTTTTCTCAAATTTAGCCTGATTCAGTGATTCAATGATTATGCTAAGAATAAGAAAAATTGGTTAGTAACATTTGTTTTGCGGAGTTCTACTTATTTAGCAGCAGTAGAAAGAGAAAAAAATAACCCAAAATGTTTATTATGAAGAGTGGCACTTTTTCCTCTGGGCTTTTCCTGTTGCAGTATGCTGGCTTTTCTACCTGAATTTTACAAATGCCTTCATTTCTTAATTGCATGAAATCTGCAGTAAGAACAACCACCCTTTTATCCTGTCTCTTGGAGTTTACTGAGAAAGTGTTATGAATGTGTATTTATTCTACTTAGTAGTGTTTTTTTAAAATGTATATTTTCTTCCTGAAGTAAAAATCTTGTTTAGAAGCATCAAACTTTCGTGCTAATGAAGTAATACTGTAAGACCCAATTTGACAAGGAAGCACATCCCCACCTTTCTTCTAGTCTTCCTCACCATCTTCTTTTATCTCATGAAGATTTTGCCTGTACATCCAGGGGAAAGGTGGTACTGATTTATTAGACAGTGACTTGCCAGCCTAAGATGAAGGGGACCTAAGTAGTCTATAAATACTTGTTTTGAAATTAATTTCCTTTTTCCATCTGGATTGGCTGGAGAACTGGGGCATGCTTTCTTCCTGTCAGCTGGGAGGAAATATACAGTTCATTGATCCTGACTGGAATGAATAAGGTGTTCTTCCCATGTATGCACCATCTGTGTTTTGCTAAACAAAGTCCTTAACCAGACTGTTTTACAGTTCATGTTTCTTGATACTTAGTGTCACCTGGGAACTTGGATGTGAAGATAAACTGTGATTTACAAGATTATCAGAAATTAGTTTTATTTTTATGGTTTTGGCAGTTTTGAGAGCAAGAGAGTTGGTCATCATTGTTTGGACCACAGAGCCCTAGTGCAGTTTTGTGCCTGGTTTGTTTCCTGGTATTTACCATGAGAAGGAAAATACCACTGGTTTAAGTCAATCTTGCTGCAGCCAGGCCTATGCAGTCTTTCCTGCCTCAGTGTTACAGGCACCACTGGTTAGATAACTGCCAACTCTGCTTCGTAGGAGGAGTTGTACCAGGAGCAAATGAGTGCCCAAGTTTGGAGAGCAGCACTTCCATTGTGCACACTAAAGTACTGTGGACAAATGAAGTGTGAAATGAATCTTCCACCCTTATTTCTGCATGTCATATAAACTGCTCTATAACAGAAACACTATAATCTCTCTACTTTCTTTCACATGAGCATGAACAGGCAAAGATACACACATTCATGAATATTTAGAGTGCTGTATAATTTTGTTGAGACTGTCTTGAACGAAAACTGGTGTCTGTTTGATATAAAAAGACTAACTGAACTGCTCTGTTTCCTCCTAGGGGAGCAAAATTATGCGTGGTCAAAACAAAACGAAAAGAGAGACAAGCAGAGACTCTAACACAGGATTACATTATAACACGTAAGAAATTTAAACATATCTTTATAGCAGCATCCTTATCTCATTCTTAGGTTTGAAATTATTTGCAGAATCTTTAGCTTTATTTTTTTCTCCTTTGAAAAGCAGTCTTTCAGTAAGCATTGATCACTGGTGTCATATATTGGTGCTTCACACACATTTTTTATAGCATTGCACAACCAGAAAGGTATATCCAATCTGTATGCTCTGTAAAGTTCTTAATAATGGTTGGTTTCTTGATTGTGGTGTTCCTGAAAGCCTCAAAAATTTTGGGGCTTTTTTAAATCTTCAGTTTTCTATAACTTAATTGTGGAATGTAGATGGATTTAGGAAGAGTTTTGCCACTTAGCAGTACCAGTGACAAAATCAGAGATGAGAGATAAGTCTTGAACAAATAACAAATAATTAACTTAAATTTATAACTTACCCAAGTTATACAGGGTTTTAAAGAGCTTAACTATCCATAGCCTTGGGAGTTTTTAAGAGTTTATGTTTGTAGTAAGGATCACTGTTGCATAAGAAGCAGTTATCATTACTACTATAATATGTATAATAATCTGCCTTTTCCCAATGACAAATTTTACAATAGAATTTTACAATGGAATGAGGGGATCAATTGAGAGATCTTAACTGTCCACATAAGCATTGTCCTAGGTAGTGTTTCCTCATGTGAAATCAGAACAGTCACGTGGTTGTCGTATGCTGCTTCTCTTCATCCTCTTCCAGTTCCAGGATGTCCAGTTCTAGCAGTTTTGGCTTTACGCGTCCTAAGACCATTTCTCTATAAAACAAACAAGTTGTTTGGTAGCACAATAAACAAAAAGAGTTTAGAGTGAGAAAGTTTGGGCAATTTTGGTAACTAGACTCATATCAAGGTACTTGGTTCCGGGTTCCCATTTTGGGTACTACCCAGCCACAGCTGTTTCAACCTACCATTACTGCTGCAGATGTCCAGCTCCAGTTTTTGGGGTAAACTTAAGTAGCAACTGCCAAAGATAAGGGGTATTTGTCTTCATTGGGTGCTCTAAATCCATCCTTACAACATCCTTCATGCTTAATGCTTTATGTGCACTGTCATTAGTGTTTATACTCTGAAGAACTTCTGCGATCTTTTAAAGAAATTCTGCTTAAAACCCAGTGGAACTTGTATGTTCAATGGCATTTATAAATGTCATTGAAAGATATAGGTCAAAGTTATGCAAATTTTTGGGATTTTATCACTGAATTCTAGCTAATTAGTTGTTTCTTCTACATAATTTTGAAACTAAACAAAGATGCTTCCATATACATCAATGCAGAAAAACGTTGTAAGGATTTGCTTAGAAAATTTTTGGTTTTTTTGCATATTTTGGAAAACTTTTCAGAGGCTAGATGTCTGTCTTTTAAGTTTACGAACAGAATTGGGAAGACCTGAAGATGTCTGAATGCTTTTGCAAAGTGAACTGATCCCTTTTTTCTTCTACTTTTTTTCCCCTCTTTTTTCTTTCTGTTTTTTTTTTTTTTTTCTTCAGACTTCTTGTTGCTCTTTAATATCATAATTGTCTGTAATGGCTACTTAAAATGCAGGAATGTTGTTTTAAGGGATTAAGTGGCACTTTTAAACTACAGGAATACACAGCATGGTTTTCCCTTAAGCAACCTTTACTCCACAAAGGCCAAAGGCTTGGGATCTGTGCATTAGTCACCTCAGATGCTCTGTAGAAGCTCATCAAGCTTAGTGCTTGCCAGAAAATTGTCGCTGGCATTTCATACTTAATGAAATCTGCAAAAGTAAAACTTCATCCTTTGTTTCCAAAGATCTCCTGTGTCACCTGGCTGTGACTTCATTCAGTCTAATAAGTTGAACAGGCTTACAAAATAAGCTGAAAACTCAAGCTGGTGCCTGAATGCTCCCTGATGGTGTTTTATTCAGTGTAGAGATGATGTTCCTAATTTTAAGATTTGTTTGTCTTGTTATTTTTTGTCTTTATTGGATCATTTGACTGCTACACAATTTCCCAGATTTTGGAAAATGGCAGCAATGGGCACACCTGCATGTGAGATCTAAACCTCACTGCAAGAGAGCCATGTCCATTAACATGGTGTTTCTCTGTTGCTGACAAATGACTCTCTTGTCTGAGTGGATCAAAGCCATTAGTGTAACTAAAGATAGCACTTTTATGAGGAAATAGAAGTTATAAATCCTGACAATTTAGCCAGACTGTTACAGTTATGATGTTTGCCCAATGGTGATTAATCTTATTATTTGAGAAAGAACATGATTGTGACTTCATGTGCATAAAATTACATTTGGAATCATTGAGGGGTTTCTACTCCACTCTTTGTCATATCCAAGAATGTATCAAGCTTCTTGTCATGCTCTTAGGATATGAGAAAGCTGGAGAAACATGGAAAGTTTAGAAAAGAGCAACTGATTGGTCACAATGCTGATGTTGAGAACTGAATGACAGAGGTATGAATGAGATATGCATAAACCGTGCTAACAGTATTTCAAATGAGAGGCTCCTGCCTGAAGGAACCCTGATGTCTGGCTGCTTTCATCTTTGAAAAATTCAGCAGAAAGAAACCCTTGAAAGTACAACTTAGTAAACCACTCTTTGGATATGGGATTACCTCCCACATTTTCTGTTTCAAAAAAGAATCCAACTCTTTGTTTTTGAAATGTTAAAAAGAAAATGACATTTCTAACATTTAATTTTGTCCAAACTGTCACCCTTCAGCCCATGCACTTCCAATGTTCCGTGAACCACGACAACGAAGCACAAGGAAACAGCTGGAGAAGGATAGGTTGGACCCCCTAAAGTCTCACAAACCTGAACCTCCAGTAGCAGGAGCAGGTAATCTAGACATAATCATTTTGGACTTTCGTATGCCAAAGGCGCCATCATGCTTGGGTTCTACACTCATTTGGATTTGCATTTTTGGGGCAGTAACTCTACTCTGTAGATGTATGGGCAGCATTCTGCACTTCAAGACATTGATGTCTCATTGGAATGCTTGCCTGCAAAAAAATAATAATTACAATGGTTTACTTTGAGTTACATAATCAGTAAAACACCCACCTGAATGCTGCCCTAAGTTAAATCCGTCCTATAGCATTAAATAACCTCTTTGTATCAGGTCACTGTTGTAGGTTCTGCATATTTCTTAAATATTTTTCTCTTTGTGCCACAGGTCGTGGTGGCCGTGTTGGGACTCATGGGGTCACCCTGTCATCATATATAGTCAAGAACATTGCCCTGGACAAGACAGATGACAGCAACCCTCGAGAAGCCATTTTACGTCACGCCAAGGAAGCGGAGGAGAATCCATACTGGGTGGCCCCAGCATATGCTAAGTAAGGAAACAATTAAGAATACAAGTAATGATTCTGGAGGCCAGTAGGAGTCTAGTTAAAATAGATGTCTTTATGCTACACTTTGCCCTTTTTTGATTGCTGCCACAAATATGTAAACCAAGAATATATCTTTTATAAAGAAATTAGTTTCTAAGAGGTTTTATTGTTGAACTTTCATATTTCCACTTTTAAAATGTACCTGCCAGTGCTAGAAGTTATTTTAAAACTTTCAAACTTGATTTGAGTTCAGAATCTTCTCAAATTCAGTGTCTAAAACTGCAACATACTTTATGATAGGGTACTGTCTCATTGATATATTGGGATGATTTTCCAATATGCCCTCTAAACTCTGCCTGATTCTTAGATTAAACCTTCAAAATATATATGTGGTGTTATGACAGAATGATTTCTTGACTATCATAAGTTTTTATATTAATTTTTCCTACACAAGGACCGAAATAACTGCCTGAATTAACTTGGTTTTAAAGGTACAGCAATATTAAAAATTGCATAGATAAAATGTGCTGCCAAAACTTCAGCACAAAGGATAAGTTTTTGGGTGTTACGTAAGTTAAGGAGCTTTATCAAGATTTTTGTCATAAAACCTTGTTAGTGCCATAGATAGTACTTTACTCCATTTAAATTATATGTGTGAGTGTGGTATTTGTGTGTATTTATTAAAGTGAAAATTATGTAATATTCTTCTTGAATGCTTTCTACCCAAAGTTTTTTTCCCTAAAAATAAATATATCTCGAACAGTTAAATACATTCACAATAGTATAAAAATAAGTACTACATAAATGTATTTCATACTAATTAACTGAGTCTACCACTTTAAAAATTACAGGAATTGTCACATTTTATTATCATTGATGGAGTTTTTTGCCACCAAATAGTGTCAAGCAGTGTTTTCAAAATGCATAAGAAAACATTTTGAAGAGTTGAAATAGTCTTCACAGAACAGTCTGCCAATAATGAATTGCTTTTCTGTTTTGCACCACAGTGTTCTGTCTCCAAGGCTGTACATTCATTAGTACTTTACTGACTACTTTCTTTATTAGTGTTAGCTCTGTAGTGAACCAATCACCACCTCTTCCCAGAAACTTGAAATATTCTATGACTCACAGCTTATTTCGGATGGTGACATTTGTTTTCTGACTTGACCCACATATTCACAAAGATAACTGAATAGCAGTTCCAGAGCAGCTTGGGAATGTCAGTGACCCAGCCTGGCTTTGACCAGGTAATTGATTACCATGGCATTTGGTGTTATACATCAATCCAATGCATTATACAGTATCACTCTTGGTACCAAAGAGGGGATATTTGAAAGTCTAATTCTGCAGCAATTGTTGTAATGAATATGCTAAATATTGATTTTTAGTTGTTTGAGAGTTAATGATTGCTGGAGAGGAAATATACTCAGAATATGTAGGCATCTGGTTTTATTTGGGGAATCCATTCTCAAAAGTAAATGCATTGCATCAGGTAGATAGATACGTCGGCATATTTTGGCTTAGTAACTTCGTTGATTGTGTATTAAGTTTCATCCCCAACACCTGCAATGTAGTAGACATGAAAGTTTTAAAACAAAGCTGTGTTAGAGGAGGCTTACTGTGTCAGGTGGCCAGATCTCATTACAGTTCCTTGTTAAAAGATGTGACTGCAGGGGAAGAGGAGAGCAAGAGAGGGGAAGAGAAGTGGGCAAGATGCAAGTCCAGACTGCTATTAGCTTACACACCAGACAGTGATATGTATGTGGGGGAAGTGGACTTCAGCCAGCAGCACACTGCCATGATGGCTTTGTCAGCTGATAAATCTCATCCTGGTGAAGCTGCCATTTTCCTTGTTTTCAAAGCTTCAATTTCTCATATACTCCGTGCGAAGATCATTTAAAAAACTCCCAAACAATAATAGCATCATCTTTACTACTACTACTACTACTACTACTACTACTACTACTACTACTACTACTACTATTATTATTATTATTATTATATTATTATTATTATTATTATTTTAATATTATTGTTATTATTATTGTTATTAATGTTATTAATGTTATTATTGTTAATGTTATTATTTTAATACATTAGTAATAACAACAACAACAGCACTAATATTAATAATATCTAAGACAATGAAAAGCAGAAACTTTATTATGTGTCATGTTCTTAGTTTTCAGAAATTCAGGACTATATTAACAGCCACATAAAGCTGTGTTATTATAATATATGTAATATAATAATATATGCTATTATAATTATATCCTATATCTGAATTTAGAGAGCATGGATATTTAATTTGTATATAAAAGATATTTTGCAGATGTACTTAGAGACTTAGGTTTAATAAAATATGCAAATTATAGGTAATTGATCCAAATTATCATACAGTACTGGTTTGCATACTGGACAGCTGCTTTAGCTATAGCATAAGTTACACTATAGATTTAAGAAAGGACATATTGCAATACATGTTTAAAATCATATACTGTCTTAAGACCTAAAAACCATACATCCAGTATGTTTAATTTTTAAAAAAAGTGTTTATTGTTTTATTACTTTATTCTTCTGCTACCAGTTTTTCCGCATTTCTTGTAGTAAATTTTTACTTAAACATGGCATAAAACTATCCACTTGATATATCTTTTGTTTGACAAGGCTTTTGGTCCTGTGCCACCTACGCACATAAAGTTTTCACTCTCCTTCTTCAGAAAATTTGCAAGGAAACTATAGTTACTTAATTTTCTCCAGTGATATTACTAAATAATTTTAGACTGAGAAGATTAAGAAATGCTCTTTTCTGGTTAATCAGTTTTCAACACTTGGAATATGATGACTGGATTGCTTTGTCTGTTCCTGATCCATACTGGCTACATCATTCTCAATCAGTTAACAGTTTTAATGCTTTTTTAATTTGATATGAGGAAGAGTGATTCTTTTACATGGGTGAGTAGTGACTGGACAAGGGGAAGTGGTTTTAAACTAAGAGAGGAGAGATTTTTTTAGATGTTACAAAGAAATTCTTTACTCAGAGGTTAGTGAGGCACAGAGCAGGTTATCCAGAGAGGCTGTGGATGCCCCATCCTGGGTTAGTGTTCAAGGCCAGGTTGGATGGAGCTCTGAGCAACCTGTTCTAGTGGAAAGTGTCCCTGCCCATGGCAGTGGAGCTGGAACTGGATGATCTTTAAGGTCCCTTCCAACATGACTTCTGCTATGTAAAAATATATTTCTTTTTTTGGAGGTAAAGGTGCCTAAGTTACTCTTCAAGCTGAATATTCATTTGCATTATTTATCACTTGAAAAATTTTTTAAGCGTATTATCATTAGCTTGACCTTTCTGTTTCCCCTGACATTTGAGCCAGAAAGGAGAGGAAAGTACGTGAGGCAAAAGAATGGGTGAAAAACAGATGCTGCTGAAAAGGATATGGGGATGATAAGAAGTACATGCTGAATCAGGAGATGACAGGTCACAGAAGCCCAGTGTGAATGAAGTGTCAAATAAGATGTGATCAACGCAGCAGAAAAGTCATAATGGATGAGGATAAGGAAAAGATCTTGAGATTTCTCAGGAAAAAGCTTGTTATAGTCCTTGGCAAGAGCCATTGCAGTGGAGTGAAAGGAAAGGAAGAACAGATTGAAGATTTCAAGTAAAGAACTACAGGAAAGGAACTTGAGGCATCAGTTGTAAATGTTTGAAAATTACATTCTTTGTGAGCTGTTTGTTTTAACACAGCTGTACAGATATACTATAATGACTTCAGATGTCCCTCTGAAGGATCAGCAGGAATTACTAAGCATTGTAGCTGAGTGCCTAATTAGGCCCAGATGCAGCTTCCTTCAGTACCAGAGAGAAAGTAAGGGTGAAATTTCCCTCCTCAACAAGGTAAACTGGAGTTCTTGAAAGTACTTTTTATTTCACTGATGTTACCCTTATTTTGTAGTCTTTTTCATTGCTGCTTGTCACTGTCAAAAGGGAATGACTTGGAGCAGAAGTCTGTATGTGTGTTGTGTTCACTGAATTTTTTTCTCAAGGGCAATGCCAATCTGTGAAGTGTAAGTCACTTAATGGTTTGAGTATCTGAATTAGCTGAAGAATCAGGACTGAGCAAAATGTCTTGTAACAATAGCCTTGTTGGCATGCAGTGTTATATTTATCCTAAATATTTTTTTGTAAATTGATCATTTTGAGAGGGAAGCCCCTGAGATTTAGAAAAGAGTCAGGCTGGTTGCTGAGGTAAAGAAAAAAAGGCTGCCTGATGCTGAAAACCTTAACTTTTCAGTCTGGAAGTGACCTTTATGACATTATTCTGATTTTCAAGCCTGCTTGAAAATCTTTTTTCTTTGTTTCAGTGCAATATAAACACAAATTTCAAAAGTTACTTTGACATGAGTCACATGTTGTGATATGCAATTGTCATCTCCAGCTGGTTTTGCTGCAGCAGTATTATTTATCTGCTAGTCTGTGATCCTCACATGTCAATGAGCTACTTTTATTGGATCCCTGAAAAGCAATTAAGAAAAGCAACCCATAGCCACAGGGATTATGGTGACTCTAAAGCAGTCTTCATGGCCCCTGGAAAATTTCTAGAGGTCTGCATATCTGTGTATCTTGAAAACCACTGAAGTAAAGAGAAACACATAGCATAAATAAATCATGCTAGTTTGTTTTCCCATTTTTGTTTGCAGCCTGTTACCATAACCCACAATAAGAATGCATTTTTTGGTGTATGAGATACTGGTTTTAGCTGACAGTCATGTGGAAACACAGGATCATAGAACAATTTAGGTGGGAAGGGAATGCCTGAAGTCATCTTGTCCGAGCTCCTGCTTGAAGTATGTTCACTGCTCAGATCCAATTAGATTTGGGTTGTTCAGAGGTTTGCTCAGCCAAGTTTAAATATCCTCAAGGATGGAAATTCCCACACCTGTCTGGGCAGTCCTTTGTAGCAATCTGGTTGGCAAGCACAGTATACCCATGCTGGCTGTTCCCTGCCACCTTCGTGTCCTTTATGCATCTGGAAATGTCTTCCACTGGGATTCATTACATAGCTTTCCTGCAAACTGAAGTTGGGTAGTTCCCCAAATCCTTCTTTTGCCCCCCACAAAGATGATGATGTTTGAGACCCTCTCCCATCTCAGTGATGACAGAGTGCCCTTGCAATGACATGGGCCAGCTCCCTCAGTAGCTCTGAATCGACCCATATGATATGGATTTTTACATGTCTAATGGCCTGCAAACTGTCTTCTTATTCTGTTGGAAATATCTCAGTTCCTTCCCAAGACTCTGCTGTAGTGTAGAAGTGCTGCAGGCCTGAGGACAGACCTTTCAGGGAAAATGGAGCTGATAAAAACACTGAGTATCTTGATCTTTTCCATTTGCTATGTTAGTGGTTTACCTGCTCAATAAAGCACATTTTCCTTCACACTCCTTTGGCTGTCAGTGTAGCTGTAGAAGTCCTTTGTTTTTGCCTCTCACATTTTTTTTCTGTTTCAGTTCCGTCTGAGCTTCAGCTGTCATAACTCTATTCCTCTGTATTCTTTAATGCCTCAGTTCCTCTTAGCTGGGGATGTCCTTGCCTCCTTTGTGTTCTTCCTTTTTGGAGTATGTGGTTTATCAGAGTCATATCCATATGCATCCATGCCAGGCTTCTGCTAGGCTATGCTTTCTGCAGATGAAATGTAATCAGTTTTGAGGAGTTTCCCTTTGCCCTCCACAGTATTCTGCCATGGGATCTGCCAAACAGATCCCTAACAAACTAAAATCAACCGCCAAAGTCAAGGATAAATAAAACTGAGAAATTTGATGGGGAAAAAAAACACAGCCCTCAGAAATAAGAATACTTACCAGAAGAAAATTTGTTTTAATAATTTTTGTATAAATATGAATCATACAGCATCTCTAGTGTAGTTACTAAGCAGGAAAAAATGTGTTTAAATTTGATTAAATGATCACTGGTGATAAAGCAAACACAAAACCAGTGTTTTTAAATGGTCAGGCATATGAATTGCCCTAGGTGCCCCAGTTACAGCTATGTAGCTTGTGGAGACGGAACACTTTATATTTCAGCTGAGGCTATAGCTATTTCATGGTAATTTTAAAAAGCAAGGTAGCAAGCAGACTTGACTTCCTCTGCATGTTTTTGCTTTAGCTGAATACTGCTGGATTATGGTACAGTTTCTCTCTTTTTTTTTTTTTTTCTTTATTTTTCTCCTTCTTCCCCTACCTCAGCTTTCCTGCACTGAGTAGCACACGAATCTTTTCTGAAGCCTATGCCTTTTTTTCTTTTTGCCACTCCTATCCTGAAAAAAGCATAGGTTTTGCTGGTTGTTTCACAGATTTATTCATTCCTCTAAGCTGCAAAGGTTTATCTGAATTATGACACTTGCAGAAGTTATAGGTCAGAGGTTATAGGCTTCCACTTGATTAGTTGTGCTTTACTAATGAAACTCTTAATACTGAGGTCATCCTAGAGGACATTTAGATATGTATTGTGGCAAAAGGAGAGTACATTGCTAAAATGGGCAAAACAAACCTTTGTCAGTATGTCAGAAAAAAAGAGAAGAAGATTCCATACATTCTTCCTTTTCAGCAGCTAGCAAAATCCAGTATTTTAGCCAATAAAACCTTCATCCCTGGTGTCTATTTTGAACAGAATGTTGATTTTCTTTCCTTTTTTTTAAATTTATTTTCTTTTTACACTGCTTTCTTCAGCAATGGGTTAAGTAGAATTGATATAAGTATTTTATAATGAATTTTTAAAATTGGAAAATATTTTTTAATCTCAGTTATGCTTTCCATGGACAGCAGAAGGACTCGTCTAACTTCCACAGTATAGGTCCTCATATGGGTGCAAGGTCTCTGCTACATCCTGCACCCAGGGACCACGTGCAGTCAGGGCCATCTCTGGAATTATCAGCATGACCCTGTCCTCCATGGCAAGCTTGGAAGATGGAGGAGCAGGCAGGGCGATAGAAAGTTCCTGTGTGTAAGGGGACTTTGTTGTCTTTGACTTGTTTTGGTGATTTTGAACCTATTTGTGTCACATATTTAATAAGTGGAGAATCCTGCTCTGTAAGAGCTGATGGCTTGCTATTACTCTTTGAAGTCAGAGACAACATTGGATTTTACCTATTGTACTACGTAAGACAGGCACAATTTTGTTAAGGTTTATGCATTTTGTAGAGTTTGCCAAATAACAGTTGTTATAATAATAATGCTTCAAATCCTTAGACTGATGCAAAAACATTTGTTACTACAGTAGTGAGATGATGACTGCCTTGGCTGCATTTTATACTTTGTCATGTTGAGAAGTTGAGCACAACCAGCATCAGAAATCTGATAGTTTCAGCTCTGCAGTGATTGTGCTGAGAATTTAGTTGGAAAAGGGGACCATGCAGTTGCTAAAATGTAAAACAAGGGAACTGACTGTCCAAACAGTTTATTGAATTGCTTCTTGATACTGTGTTAATTTAGAAAGCAGTCAACAATTACTTTCGTAAAGTTTAAGTGGTATTTAAAATTCATACAAAGAGTGGAGGAATTGATACTATCAAGCTTGACTGTCAGATACACTGTGTTCTCATATGAAGATCATTACAATCTTTATGTTACAGTAGTGTTAGATAAAGTCTCTGGGGAGAAGCTGTTTTTTGATGCACAGGCTTAGCCAGAAACCAGGCTTAGCTGTTCTGTTTTCACTTACTGGCTGTTGATGTTCTACAGTGTATCAAGATAGAAGTTTCTTTTTAAAAAGTCGTGGAATGAGGAGGCCAATGGCTCTGCTTTTCTAGCATGGAAATAAATGTATTTGTTCCTCATTTCTATCTTAATTTTATTCATGGAATACACAGATATTGATTATAAGCTAATGAGGAAATAATACTTGAAAAATATGTGTGTTTGTTGTGCTTGTTTTTCTGTGAGCTGCAGGTTTCTTCAGTTCTGAGAAGGTTAATTGATAGGTTATTGTCAATAATAAAAAATGGTCAAGTCTAGTATGCTCTTTCTTTGAAAGTGTCTATATGTACCTATTTTGCTTGTGTCTAGTGCCTAATACAGTTTCTGATAAAGTATTGTAGTCTGACAACTATTTTAATATTTTTAATTTTTTTTCTAGAACGCAGCCAAAAACAGTTTTTGCAGAAGTGGAACCAGAAGATGATGAAACAGACAAGCCAGAGTGGAAAAAACGTAAAATTTGAAAAATAATTGGTTTCAAGAATCATTTTAGAGCATTTGAAACAAAATGAAGCATTTCTTTTTTTATTTGGGATAGTGGGTCAAAATTTGAAGGTAAATATTACTTCAATTTATAAAACTTGCTGTAGTATAAAAAGGGATTGTTGAATTACTCTGTCTTAATCCCACATCTGAATTTTGTAATAAGGAATTACTTACATTGTGCAAATAACTCCTGTATGTCAGTTACTTAGCTTTGTTAGTTAAGTGAAAAAATATTTCTTTATAAATATTGTGAATTCATTATATTGCCAGCCAAATGGTTTTTTTTTCATTACTGCCAACTTCACAAATGCCATGTCATGACAGTGTTCAATGAATTTAAGTATCCAAATAAAATAGTACAATTTCTCAGACTCCTTTTTATTTTTTCCAGTTAAGAACTAACAGATTACTGCTATACAAGTTGCAGCAAAGTTTAGATTATTTATTGTGTAATATTCAAATTTAATTCATTTGTGTGTTCACATCAGTTACATTTCAGTGTACACTCTGAATTTTAGAAAACATTTTCTCTGGTGTCTGTACTTCTTTGCATGATGTTACTTTTCAGTGTGGGTAGTACTACAGTAGCACTTATACAGCTTTTATTTTTAAAGAAATGCAAAATTGCAATGGACAGTTGCATAATTTAGTGTAGAAAAAATAATGTGCTTATTGCCAAGCTGGTGGAAATTTTTGTTCAAGTTTCTTATACCTACTAGTTTGTATGGGTAAGTTTTAGAATAGAGCAGATCTGTGTATTTAATACCAGGTCTTTGTGTGTGTTGACTTTGTTGAATGCCTATATAATGTATATCCTGCCTCCTACTCCCTGAAGACTGATACTATTCTTTATAAAGTAGTTTGTCTAAATATGGAAAATTCTCATTTTTATAACACAAAATTGCAGTTCTGAGTGTCATAAAGGGAAGGATGGTTTTAAAACTAATGAATGTCCGTTAGAGAAGAATAAAGAACCTAGTTTAGTTTTAGGCATTTAAGTTGTGATTATAATAATACACAGTATGCTAAATACTATGATTATAAAAATACACAATATAACAAGCAGACTGCATTTCCACTAAGAGTAGAGAGTAATAGACATGATAAGCAATCAAGCTTTCCTATTTATAAATAGATCCTGGAGGCATATTTTAAGACTATATTTAGCAAAGCTCTTAATCGCCTTAATCACCTAACCTCAAGCCTGTGGTCCTGATAGTCAGCAGAGCTTGGACTTTTTTAAAAACATTGTTCTACATCGCTGTTTCATTATATTATTTCCTTTTCCAAGTTTATTATTTTTCAATTATTTTTATACCTCACTGAAAACTAAATCTGACTTCAAAAGGGATAATGAGAAGCATTGGCATAAAATTCCCACTACAAAATGTTTCCACTGCTTTCACTACTGTAGTCTTTTGATAAGAGTAGAACTTCAGTACATAGTCCACAACCTGTCTTTGACCCTTGTAAAATTATTTTAATACATACTTGTGTATAATAGCAAATCAGTGCTTAATTTAAAATTGCAGCTATAATATGTAGAATGAGAGTCTTAGTAGATAGGTGGAAAGTAAGTGAAGGAGAAAAAGAAGAGAAGGAATTGTTAACAAAACCTGCTAAAGAAATTTGTCTAAAATCTCGGTTAATAACTTTAAAGGATTAATATGTTCTTCATTTTAGACTGCATATTAGCATTTTATCTTTTCCTTTGTTAGTTGTTCACTGAGGCAGTGTGTCTTAGGGAGCAGAGCTGCAGGGAAAGGCAGATGAGGAAAAATGATGCAACTGTTCTCTGAGAATGAGAGAAACTTCTCCTTTTATGTTGTTATTCATACCAGCTTGCTCTTGTTTCCTAATTCTTAAAGGAATTAGTTCTGTAAGTGAACACTGCAAAAATTCTGTTGGAATTTCCCTAAGTGTTCATTCATTGTTACTTGCAATAATTGTCTTGAATGACTGTTCTAGCAACCTAGAATTTAAAACAGTACCTGTGCAAGGATATGTATTAAATGTATTTAAATGTATTTACACTTTAACTCTTGGCTTGGTTCGTTTGGTATAGCCCTTAAACTGGATTCCCAGGGCTGCTTATCAAAAAGGCACATCTTAATGCATTTGTAAAAATAATTTTAAATCTTGTACAGTTCAATGGAATGAGTTAAGCTAATCAGAAAGATGTGAACAGTTTGCTTGACCATACTTGGGATAGTAAACTCATGACTCAAGCCTTTGAGTTGTCTTGGGAAACATCTTAACATTAAAAATATCAACACAAATAAATATTTGCTATGACAGATGGAATTCTAAATGCAAACTGGAACATGAGAACTCTTATTATATCCATTTTTTAGAAATCTGATTTTCCTATAAGCTTCTCAAGGCCTTCAGCAATTGCCAGGCTATCATCTTGGTCCTCTATATGTCTGTATTTAGTGTTGAAGTGGCCAGGGTCCAGAGGGGAGTTTGTTTCTGCATTACTGAAACAAGGTGAGTTTATTTTGTTTGCTTCCTTAGAAGAGCTGTTTACAGAGGTACTGATGTCTTAAGTTTTAGCTTTTGTATTATCCAGATTCTGTACTGCATTAGTATATAACTCTGAACTCCATATAAAGTGTTAGCAAGTTCTCCTTACAGTTCAGTCAGACAAAACATTCCTTTTCCAGCCCAAGAACCAAGGACACTGTTGCAGCTTCAGGTCCAAAATGTATAAACAGTGAACTGAGGAGAGCAACCTGGGAGGATGGGACTTCATAACCTGGAGCTGTCACTGGGCAATTAACCCCAATATGTAAATGGACCAAAACTTAAAGACTGTGAAAAGATGTTACCTGTCAGCCACTTTGAGTGTATCCTCAGCCAGATCCTTGTACTGCCAGGGTGTATCCTTTGAAGGCCTTTTGGTAAATACCTGCCTCTCACACTTCCTAGCCTCTGTTCTAGGTAGCCTCTCATGACATCAGTACCACAATCAGTGCATGCAGAAATGCTTCTGTTGTGCTCCCTCCAAACCTGAATTTTTCTGTGCAGCTTCTGGATGGTTCCTTATAGTAATTCATGGTTTCTGTTTATCCCTTTATGCTAATGACAGTTGTTGACTGTTGGGTACCTCTTGCCTGTCCAAAGGGCCAAGGCATTTCCCTCTAGATATTGCAGCCCACTAGCTACTAGTAAGCCCCATTTTCCATTCCTCATTGGTGTTGCTGGCACTGTTACAGAGATCTGAATTCGACTGTACTCCTTTGTCTTGTCCTGTCCTCCTGATTTCTTTTCCTATCTTATCAGTTAAGTCTTCTGCAGCAGATGAGAAGATTGATAAATCCTGGCACTTCCCTCTGCCTGTTTGCAACTATTTGGTGACAGTTTTAAGTTCCTCTCTGGTCTACTTCATATGACTCCAATAATTTACTGAAGATGATGCTTTGCCTCTAGTTTTTGTGATTGATAGCAAGAACTGTGAATTTGTCCCCAGAGGGTGCAGTTGTTGGCTCCTTTGTCATGAATCCATGCCTAATTTCATGTTCCTTGTCCCAACTGCATTTTCTCTGTTGTGGAAAATTATGTATTATGGGAAAAGAAACTATGATCCTTTCTCCTATCCCTTCCATCTCTTATGGACCCTAAGGAGTGTTCTGCATTGCTAAGCTGAGGCCATTGTCATGGTTAGATGTTTATCCAGTTTTTTTGACCTCTGATGACTTCGGGGCTGTCCAGCTTGAGACATTTGTAGCTCACATCTTCCTTTAATACTGAATCATAAGAATTTTGATGTGGCCTGTTAGTCACAATAGTATTGCAAAATCCCTCTTATGTTTTTTGTCATGTTAAATGCCTGTGTGTCCTTCTAGCCTCTCTCTCAGCAATGGGAATTTACTGGAAGTCCTACAGTTACCCCATTAAAAATCAGCAGGTTTGTTTTGACTCCTTACTGTGGGCAGTCTGGGAGTTTAGAAGGTTCTCTCCACTGTTGTTAATCCCTGGGCCCTTCTCATCTGTTGGACTTTCATGCCATGTGCATGAATAAAGAGTTGGATAGTTGGCTAGCAGAGATGCCCTTATGCTTGCCTGGAATTGAAGCACAGATGTATCTTAATACATCAGTTTTTAAATCTGCTAGGATTTTTGGCTAATCTCATTTAAACTCAATTTTGGATACAATATGCACTCAATATGCACTTCATCCACTGTGACTTCAGCACCTAATTGCTTCATGCAATCTGGATAGCTCTGAAGTGTGAGATATTTGTCTGTAGCATATAATTCCAGAATAAATTTGTTTCCCATCCTACGTATGAAGGTATCATCTCCCACTTTGGCAGCAGTGTCTTAGATCAGCTTCAGTTTTTCACAACCTTTGTGTCAAACAACTAGAGATGTTTGGCAATAGTTTGTGATTTCTTTTAAACAGCTGATGATCAGACAGTTCATCTTGTTCTTTGATAGAGGATTTATAACAAGAACGATTGAGAAAGCACAGCCAGTATGTCTCTCTGTTTTTTTTTTTTTTTAAATCTTAGCTGTCCCAGGGGGCTGTTGTGTGTCAGGCTAGTGCAGTTTTTGTTACTCTTTCAAAAAAGTATTCCTGTGGGCACTAAATTATTTCCTTGTTCTACCATGAAATAGAATACACAACAGATTAATACCTGCAGTAGATAAACAAGGGCTAGGTGAGTCCTTGAGAAGTTCTGTAGTACATCCTTGACTCAACTCATCTATACCTGAACAAGGTCTGGCATGTTTACTGTGCCTTTGATTGCTGCCGTGATAGACTCTGCACAATCGCCCTAAGCAGTCTGTTCAGTGCTTCATTCTTAGCACTAGAAAATTTTTCATCATCTCTAAGAAAAACATTATTGCGACAATTTAAGACTATTATTTCCTATCCTGTTCCCAGCAGTCGTTGAACCCAGTTTATTATGTTCCTCTTTGCAGTAGCTTTTTATTATGTTTGAATTTTATTATCTTCTCGTGTCCTCTCTTATTCTTTCAATTTTGCTTTATGATTTATGTTTTCTGGCCTATAATTTTCTCTGCCTTATTCTGATTGTCCATATTTCCTGAAGTGCACTGTCCACAATTTATACAGTGTTTTGAATTAAGCTACTTTTTTAGCACTACTAAGTAAACAGGAAAAATGTTTGCATGTCTCATTACAGTCACTTTTTCTATGCAATTTGGTCAAACAATTTGTTTTCAGGACCTGTTCAGTTTTAAAGTCCTCTAGGCAAAGCAAGGTGCAAACAAGACCAAATGCCCATTCAACGACACTGACTTTATTTGGTAACATTTAAGTGTATAGGAATGGAGAGAAATAGTGCAACCAGAAGATGGTCGTCACTGTGGATCCAGCAGCTTTGGTCCTTGATTGCCCTGGGCTTCTTCGTTGGGGTGGTCCTCGGGGGAGTCTCCTCTGGAGGTTGTACAAAGCAAGGACCTCCAAAATCAAGTGTCCTATTTCTGACCCTGTTTCTTGTGCTAGTGCAGTTATTTCACTTGTAGCCCATACTACAGTTGAATGTTGTGGTGATAACTATCAGTGTTGATCCTGCTCCCAGCAAGGTCAAAACTGAAACTATGTTCCAGTTTGCAGAGAAGCACTTTTGAAGTTTTCTGTAAAAAGTCTTCACCATCCTGCTTGTTTAAGCCTTATATTGCAAATGTCACTAACTCTTTCCTTATAGGTCCTAATCCCACTAAGTCCAGAACGCCCACTGCAGAGCTGCTGCCCAATCAATTCAGCATCTAGTCATTAGGTATTATTCTTTTCAGTTTTCTTCTTTGTGGTGAACTTCACAGTGAAGACTCAGAAAAAGAACTCACTGAGTACTTCAGCTTTCTCTGTTATCTGTTCTCACTTAAAAGTGATCATTACCTCCTTGGCTTTTCTCTTCTTACCTATATCCTTAATAGAATTCCTTCTTATTATTCTTCACATATCTTGCCAAGCCCAGTTCTATCTGTGCCTTGGCTTTCCTCATGCTGTCCCTACACATCTGAACCATATCCCAGTACTCTCCTCAAATCACCTGTTCCTCCTCCACTGGCTGTGCATGTTCTTCTTTCTTCTCAAATTGAGGAGCAGATCTTTGCTCAGCCATGCTGTTTTTTTTCTGGCCTGCCTGGCAAGACTTCCTACACATTATGATGGTGAGCTCTTGGTCTCTAAGAAAAGTGGCCCTGAAGTGCTGCCTGCTCTGGTCAGCCCCCATGTCCTTTCCCAAGGAGTTTCCCAATGGATCTCGTTCACCAACTCCTTAAAGAGGTTGAAATCATCTTTTCTAACCTTCAGGGTCCTGAGCATTCTCCTTGCCAGGCCCACGCTCCATGAGATCATGAATTTCCCCAGGGCATGGTCACTACAGCCCAGGTGTGTCCAGACTTGGCCCCTCTAATGAGCTCATGCCCATCAGTGAGCACCAGGCCGTCATGCTTCTCCTCGGTTGGTCTGGCCAATGCCCGGACCAGGAATTTGTCCTCTGCACACCCCAGGAGTGTCCTGGATTGCTACAGCTGGCTGTATTGCTCTCCCAGCAGATGTCCAGGCAGCTGAACCCTTCCATCAGGATGAGAGGGGGTGAGGATGATGTGCCCTGCAGCCAAAGCAGGAAGGCCTCATCAGCAGGCTCCTCCTGATCAGCAGCCTGTGTGTAACCTCAGCCACCAGGTGTCCTTTCTTGGTCCTGTCAAGGACCCTTAACCTGTCCATGGCTGTTTCCCAGACACAACTCTCCACAACCTATCCCTTCCCTGATACAGAAGGCACCCCTACTCCTCCTTCCCAGACTATCTCTTCTGAAAAGCTTGCACCCTTAATTACAGTGCTCAAGTTGCATAACTTGTCCCACTACTTCCATGGTAACAATTGTGTTACAGTTTGCTAATTGGATAATGGTTTTCAGCTCTGTGCATTGGGGTAGAAGCCCTTCAGCTGGGCTGTTGACCTCTTCAGCCTATGGGAGTGGTCCTCTACAACTGCTTTGGGAAAATTTACAGTATTTTGCTGCTGTTCCCTAAAGTCCTGTTGTTTCCTGTTTTCTCACTGATACCTGCTATACCATCCTTTTCCCCACTAAATCTAGTTTAAAGCTTGGCGGTAAGTCTTGTGAACTTGGTCCCCAGACCCCTCTTCCCGTGCTTGGTCAGGTGCTCCCCAGCTGGTTCAACTTGCTGGTTCAAAGGCCTCAGGACTTACCTGGATCCGGACTTGTCTTGGGTTACCAGCACCTTTCCCTGAGCTTGCTGCTGCATCTGTTTATTTGAAGTGTTTATTTTTGTAACATTGTGTATACATGTAACAACTGAGACAGAGACCCAGACCAGCAGAGAATCAGAATCATTTATTCAAAGAAATGAGCTGCTTTACACACTTTTTCAAGGCACAGTATTTCCTTACATGGTAATTCTCAATATGTGACCTATCCTATGTTAACCCATAAGCAACACGCCTTCTTAATGTCCTTCTGTGGGGTGATCATGAGTCATTCAGGTGTCTGTCAGCTTCCAGCCTCCTCTCTGCAGGGCTCTGTCCTGTGGCACCTCCTCCACTCAGGCAGAGTCAAGTTTCTCTGTACAGCCATGTGCTTCTCTGTGCAGCCATGTGCTCCTTTGTGCTCCCATGTGCTTCTCTGTGCATCCATGTGCTTCTCTGTGCAGCCCTGTCCTTCTCTGTGCATCCATGTGCTTCTCTGTGCAGCCCTGTCCTTCTCTGTGCATCCATGTGCTTCTCTGTGCAGCCCTGTTCTTCTCTGTGCAGCCATGTGCTTCTCTGTGCTGCCATGTGCTTCTCTGTGCATCCATGTGCTTCTCTGTGCAGCCCTGTTCTTCTCTGTGCAGCCATGTGCTTCTCTGTGCAGCCCTGTTCTTCTCTGTGCATCCATGTGCTTCTCTGTGCAGCCCTGTTCTTCTCTGTGCAGCCATGTGCTCCTTTGTGCAGCCATGTGCTTCTCTGTGCAGCCATGTGCTTCTCTGTGCAGCCATGTGCTCCTTTGTGCTCCCATGTGCTTCTCTGTGCTGCCATGTGCTTCTTTGTGCAGCCCTGTGCTTCTCTGTGCAGCCCTGTTCTTCTCTGTGCTGCCATGTGCTCCTTTGTGCTGCCATGTGCTTCTCTGTGCAGCCATGTGCTCCTTTGTGCTGCCATGTGCTCCTTTGTGCTGCCATGTGCTTCTCTGTGCAGCCCTGTGCTTCTCTGTGCAGCCCTGTTCTTCTCTGTGCAACCCTGTTCTTCTCTGTGCAGCCATGTGCCCCATTGTGCTCCCATGTGCTTCGCTGTGCAGCCATGTGCTTCTCTGTGCTTCTCTGTGCTCTTTTGTTCTCCCATGCCCCTCTCTCCTGCCATGTGCTTCTGCAGGTGCATCGCACAGCCTACAGCTCCACTCCATCCCATCTCTTCCCATAAACACTTCTTCATCCCACATAAACTACACTAGCGGTAGTGCAGCCATTCTAAACCAGCTGGGGATTATCCTTTCTTTTTCTGTCTTGTTCACATGCATTGCCACTTGGCATTTCTCTAATGCAGTAAACCCTAACTTTGCAATGGTTATGGAAGCAAAAGACTTAAAGTCTGCTTGTAATTCTAATGAAGTATATGTCAGCTAATAGATTTAAATTTTTTTTTAACACTATGACTTTGAATACCAACAAGGTGTTGGTTGTTCCCTCTGTGAGGAAGTTTGCCTATGGTTTGTAGCTGACTCTTCATTTAAAATTACATGACTAAGCAAAGGCAAATATCAGGAATAGAGGGATCACTGTCTTCAAAATAGTCTTTGCAGGCAGGGTTATCATCGGTAGTTCTAAGGTTTTATGGTATTTTCCAGTAAGATCTCCTTGATTATTCATAAAATAATTTCATATGTATATACATATGTATATATATTAATTAACTGAGTTAATAGTGGGGAAAAAATTAACATTTTGGGAGAATATGAAGTATCTACTCTGTTACAATAACACTTCTATAATTTGTAACAAAGAATTGTCTGTAGACATGTCCCCATACTTTACTAGTGCATCACAGAACTGGTGCAAAACTGTTGCTATTACAAAGGTTCAGAGCTACTGAATGCAGAGATCTTGAATGCAGTCTTCAAATGCACAGTGTAGCAGCTGAAGAGAAAACAAGCAATTCCAGACTAAGAAACAATGCCCAGTGGCTCAGGAATTTTCCCCTCAAAATTTTGTATCGTATGGACACAGTGTGAGCTCTTGCAGAAGGCAAGGAAACAAGTCATTATAAATAATAGGGCGCAGAGATGAGTGGGAAGTGAGTGGTGGGATGCTGCAGGAAAAGGGATTTTGTGTCCGGTTTTATGTAACATAATTTTAGGTTACCCCCTTCAAGATCATCAAACAGTGTGTTAATGAAATTAACAGATGATACAGAAGAATACTGCAAATCCCATTGAAAAAAGAGAAGCAGGAAATAACAAGAAGTCACTCTGACAAATGCAAAATAGGGCATCTGGGAAATGATTATTCAAAATGCAGATTGTTGTTTCTTCTCTGGTGGGATGACTCTCACTACACCAGAGACAGTGGATGGCAGTTTGCATGTTTGAGTTTCCTCTGACAAGGCACACCAAAAAAATGCATGTAAATCTTTTGCCAAAAGGATTGCTGCTGACTGAGCAGCTAGGGTGACACCCAGGCTGGAAACATAGCACCTTCTGTCTCACAGCCACTGAGGAGTACAAAGGTGGTTGGGATGGCTTTCCTCTGAAAATCAGCCTGGTAAATACAGTACAGAGGCATCTCTTTCTGTGAGCACCGGGTGCTGATGTCATATGTACTGCAAGTTAAAAGTGCTTCTTTGTGTTTGCAGCCTTGCAAATTCAGCTGTCTGAGAGGCAAACTCTTGTCTCCCATCAGCTTTAAAGAACTGCTTTCTTTCTCCTGCCTGTAATTACAGTTATTTGCATCTTCAAAATCCTAGGGATTTCAAGGGAAGTTGCAGGAAGAGAGTCTCTCTAGTTTGGAAATTTTCACATTTCAGAAGCCAATTCTGCTGATCTTTTCCCAGTCATTCTGTTACCCAAATGCATGTGCTTTAGGTTCTCTGCTTTAGTTTCCTGTGATTGTTGGATTGGGGGACACAATTTTCCCTTAAAGAGAAATCTTAAACATTTGCGGATTTGATCTCTCCCCTCCCACCCCCCACCCCATCTCCCTGCCCCATGTAAAACTGTATAGAGACTTGAAGGAAATACGATAATGAAAAAAATAAACCTAATATTGAAGTTCCCAGCTGTTATGGCTTAAGCCCAGCCAGGAGCCAAGCCCCATGCAGCCACTCATTCACACCTCCAGTGGGATGGGGGAGAGAACAGGAAGGGTTAAAGAAAGAGAACTCATGGGTTGAGATACAACAAAAAGGGAAAACAAAAGCTGTGCACACAGCAAGGCAAAACAGAGAATAAATTCAGTACTTCCCATGTGCAGACAGGTGTTCAGCCATCTCCAGGACAGCAGGGCACCATCACTTGTAAGGGTTACTTAGGGAAAACAAATGTCATCATGCCAAACATCCCCCCCACCTTTTCATTTTCTTGCCATTTTATAACCTGAGCATGATGTCACATGGTCTGGAATATCCCTTTCAGTTTGGTCAGTTTGGTTCTCCTGTCCTGGCTCCTCCCAGTCTTCCAAGCACCCCCAACTTCTCTGCCAGTGTGGCAGTCTGACAAGCAGAAAAGGCTCTGGTAACATCTGCTCAACAATAAAAGAAGACTTTATTATAATGTCAACACTGTGTTTAGCACAATTCCAAAACACAGCCTTGTACTAGTCACTATCAAGAAAATTGACTCCAGCCAAAACCAGCACACCAGCCCATTATAAATTGTCCGTATGTAGTCAGGTGGAAAATAGTTCCTGCATTTTTAATTTATGAAACAGCCCATGCTTGATTTCCAGATCCATGATTCGTGTAAAATTTGACGTTTGCACAATCAGGCAGGCTCCTGATTCACAGGAGGCTCTTCCTCATCCTGCAGAGAGACTGCCATGAGACAGATAATCCTTGAACACTAAGAATTGTCTAGAAAATTACTCTGAAGGGTCTGTGTTACACTGACAAAAAATTACATGACTGAACCCAATGGTTCAATTTCTAATCCTCTTGCATATCACTTGTGAAAGTATCTGAGATTAAGTTGTCTTTAATGTGACAAATGTATATGTATGTATTGTTTCTTATATTTATGGGGACAAGCAGTTTCTAGGGGGGTATTTACCCTAATTAAGGCAGTGTCATGTATGAAATGTAGAAGCCCAGAGAAACTGAAGCTGGGTATCTAATCAATGAGAGGCACAGCTTGTGAAGAACACGTGGAAGAGTCTGCACTAAGTCTCAGTCTGAGAGACATGAACCTCCCTCAGGCCAATTGGAAAATGCTTAATCTAAATGCTGATATTAACCCTTTGCAGAATGCAACAGTGTACTGGAATAGCCCTTAAAACAAAATAACGCAAAGCAAAACAGCAACCAAAAAACAAACAAACAAAAACAACAACAAAAAAACCCCAGAAACATAAACAAAAAACCCATCCAAAAGACTACTACATGGTACTGATAATTTTCTTCTTGAGATTTTCCCCAGTGCTGAGGCATCCAGGTTTAGTTATCCTCTGCTGTGAAGTTCAGGCTTGTGGGATGCTATTGCATTGACACTTCCTTAGGAAACCTTTCCAGAAGTGGTGGGACTGACAGATGGGCACTCCAGGTGAGTTGTAGGACAAAGGTGGGGAATGAATATGCATCACACCCATGATCATTAGAAAAGTGAATCAACTTTCAAAGGCTTCATTAAATAATAAAAAAAATATTTGAAAATCATCCTGTAATAAGAAAGATGACAGAAGAAGAAGCTTTCAGTAAAGATAACTATTACATTCCCAAATGCAATGGTAGATTCTGCTGTTCACAAGGTGATTTTTATTTTTTTCAGGCTCAGTAGAATTCCTTTGTTAATTTCTACTAGCTCATGTTTGCACAAAAAAATAGTTCTGGAAATTATATAGGTGCCATAGTGGCATATATTTTTTCTGTGTCTTAACCACTTGTTTTAATGTCAGAATTCTGTTCTACACTAGCATACAACAGAGTTTAAACTGTTCTGTAAGAGAAGTTGTTTAAATGCTTTTCTTTGAGCAGAGGGAAGTAATTTAGTTGAATTCTTGAGACTATCCACCTTTCCTTCTCGCTTTGCTACAAGAACTCTTTAGAGTTCAGACTTTTAGTCTGTTAAGTTCTTCTCAAACTTATGATCAGAGATGGTATCATGTACTTTAAGAATCTAAATGGGAAAAACAACTATTGCAGCAGGATTGAAGAAACAGAAATACAAGATGGGGAGAGCTAATCAAAGTCAAATTAGTTGCAGATCTAGGAATATATTTCAACTACTTCAGTGTCCCTCTGGTGCTCTTTAATAGCATATCTCTGCTGCAGGAAAGTCTGTAAGCCAGCTTTCTGAACAGGAGAATTCCCCTTAGCTCGTGTGCTAAGTGCACAGAACTTGCTTTTGTGGTTGTCTGCCTCCACTCTGCTCCTTCACTCACTCCTGGTGGGCAGTTCCATGTGCTCAGCTGAGGAACTTTGCACTTCCTTTGGGAAGCAAGGGTGCTGCGCTGGCTCTCTACAGCCCAGACTCAGCATTGAAGATGTTTATTACTGAATCGCACTCCACTGCTTGGGAGCCAGGGGTTTTTGTAATCAAAAATGTTTGGAATCTCAAACATAAGGCCCTCTGCCTGCCAGAATGAATGCAGGGGCTGCACTCCAACAGTCCTGGGCAGAATCAAACCTTGCTATTTCACTAACACTGTTTATAAATGCTTAAACAAACAAACAAGAGCCCTAGTGGGACAGCTAGACTCTTCCTTGCCCCAAGGCAAGATCAGCATTCCCATTTGCTTCACTCAGTGCTTTTGCATGGAAGGGATTTGGTTTAATCTAATCATTAAATGCATTCTTTTTTTTTTTTTTAACAAGGGATTTTACAGTCAATATTTACCACATGGATAATTTTTATTGTTAATGACCACAGTATCATTAGACTTAGAGTCAATGTTGATGGTGGGGGGAGTGGGGAGGAGCTGTGCTCAGCTAGTTGCCCTCTACAGCTTAACATTCAGCTCCCAACATTAACACAGTTTGTTGGACTCCACAATCAAAAATATTTTGCTAGTAGCACAGAGTGAACTGGAATTCAGGAGCCAGCACCTCTGCCACTGGAAATGAGCACTAAGGAGCTGCTGTGACTTGAGCCAACAGAGGATGTTGCCAGCAGGTTTTAGCCTGCTTGTTTTTCCAGAAATTGCCACAAAGACACTAGTATTAACTGGACAGGGAGCCAGCCCAGAGTTCTGTCTGCAGATCATAGTGCTGCCAAGTGGAAGAAGTGAGTCTGCACCAACACAATACAAGCATATCTCTGAGGTGAGCTGGTTGATTACACAAGGGACAGGGACCAGCTGCCAGCAATTGTGGCTGGAGGACACTCCAGGCAGCAGTGATGTGTACTGGGAGGGATAGTCAAATGTCAGGTACCAGGGTTTTGGGGATTATCAGAACTGTGGTCTAAGGATTGTAACCTCTGAGTCAGCAACTCCTTCTGCACGCTCCATAAGACAGTGTCTTGTTATAAGCAGTACTGAGAGTCTTCTGTCTTTTCTTTTGTGAAAGTGCAAAGAAATCTACAAATTCTTTTTAATAAGTTCCTACAGGCAGAGGAACTTCTGAGCAATTAGGAATTACAGGTTCTGAGATATAGTGTTTTAAGTCATTTAGATGACAACATTACAGAAATTGTGAGGATTTTGAAGCTTCAGTTCTCATTGCTTGAGCATAGTTGTGTAAAAAGATCAGACAAAAGGCAGAAGGAAGGTAAATTGGATGAAATAAAACCATTTGGTTTGTATGTGGTGGGATCAGTGGAGCCTGCACCCGCAGCACACATAATACCCAGATCACCTCGAAAGCACACACAGTACCTTTGTGCACATTGTGCTTGGGATTTCTGCAATGAGAACTCTGTTTCCTTGTTCTTCTGAAGTGAAGCCTCCATCCTTGGGATTTCCAACCCTACTGCTACCATGTCTAAGCTACTTTAACTTGTATCTGGAATTTGGACTAGTAAATGGCAACAAATATGCTTGTTTACTGTGAAATGATTGCAGGGAAAAGCACTTCAATGTGCTCCTGTTGTAGCAAAAACAAGTGCTTGGCCCAAAATATTTCTCATTTAAGAAGTATCTTCATATATGTTTTGTAAAACTACAAGAAACACCCACTTTTAGGGAGCCAAGTGCTTTTAGCTGAGTATGCATGTGTCTGGTACTTGAATTAAGGCTTGTATCAACTTACTGCTTTTTGAGCTGTTCTTGTTGACAGTCATTATAAAGTCCCGAGGTCCTGGCCATATGGTAGTGCCATGAGCACCTTACAACCACAATGACCAGCTAACGAGGTGTCAAGGTGATCAGGAGCAGCGGAAGCCCTGAACTGTTTTGAAGAGAGGGTTTGCTTAAGGGAAAGTAGCACCTAGAGAGATTTGCGCAAGGAAATAATTTTAAACCAGGAAAATAAAATAACGTTGGAAAAAGCATCTGGATATTAGATCGTTATTCAGAGCTCAGAACACACTGTGGTACTGTATGCAGCTCTCTCAGTAGCTAAAATTAGGTGGTTATGTAAGGAGACCACAGCATACATATGAATAGCTACTGTATTGGGTTAATGATGTCACTCATCTTTATTGAGTCGCTATGCTATGGCTTGGCTAAGAGGCACCATGAATTCAGCAGCCATGAAATCATAGCCAGGTTAAACTTTAGTGAAATAAACACAACAGAGGTTTTACGAGGGAAAGCAAAACAATTCTCAACCAGAGCTCTCCCGTTGAGAGTCCCAGGTGACATTGCTGCCAGGTGTTATTCCCTGTAAATCTTCAGGAAAACCCATTTTTAGCTTTTAAACTGATGATAATAGAATGCTACAGTGAGTCTATTGGTTTATGATTGATTTGGAGAGATCAGATGAGCTATTGGTCTTAGCATTTTAATTGCTGGCTATGGAATTGGTTATTTTTCATTGAGGTCCCATTGCTGAGACAATCAATGGATGCTATACTGTATACATTGTTGAAATGTGAAAATAAATACAGGCATGCCAAAAGTAAAGTGAGAGTTAAATTTTATATATGCATAGTAATGTGCCTTAGCTTTCTTACCAGATACAATCCAAATTGATTTTCCTGTCATATTTTTCTTACAAGTGATTCATTTGCTCACCAATGTTAGGTACTGCTGCTTTTTAACCTTTAGAAGTGGTATATATGCCACACATTTCTCCACATAGTTGCCGAGCCTTTTTCTGAATAGTTGCCAATTTTATGTCAGCAGAGATTGAGGGGGATATAAAGGTGTAGATGCAGAAACAGGCAGGTTGGTTTCCTCAGATTTTGTGTGACTGAATAGCCCTGATCTGTGCTTCTCACTATGATGGCTCTGATGCCTTTGTCTGGAACGTGCCTGTTAAGATGAGCTTTGGAACTGTCCCCTAGAGTTTCACCACAGGTTTTTGCTTCCAGTGGCCTTGAGTGCTGGTATCACAAGCTCTGGCATGAAAAGCCTCTGCAAGGAAGAAACCTGGCAGCAAATGAAGGCCTGTTTACTTCTGAGAAGGCGCCCAGGCCTGCAGAGTCACAGGGCTTTAAAGTGCCAGAAGCAGTTATTTTGGGGATAGCTTGGTGATGAGCAATGGTCAGGGCATTGATGGTGCCCACGGTTTGCAGCCCTGCCAGTCCAACTGTGACTGCCCATGCTGTACCTGGCAAGAGCTCTGCTTTCCCAGACCAGAAAGCAAAGGCTGCATTTGGAAACTTATTCTTTTCCTATATATCCACTGTGCTCTTTGAAGTAACTGTTCCCATGCATTTCCTGTCAGGGCTTCTCCAGGCCCTCAAACTCTTTTTTCACTCTGATTTTTTTAATCCAGAAAGCTGCCTGCTTTGGGAAAGTTTCCCTGGGATTGCACTGTACCCATTTGTTTGCAATGAATGAGAAGCATTTTTCATTTTTGCTGAATTATTGTTGCCAGATACCATGTGTACACATGTTCCTGGCCTTCTTGTAGGGGGAGCTGGCAAGTCTGCAAAGCTGATGTGAGCTGCTCCAGCAACTGAAATGGCTCCTCTCAGCCAGACCCCTGCTAAGGTCAGGAAACACACATGCTTTGCTCTCTGTGAGATCTTGAAAAGTAGGCTTTCTTCAGCTGGATGGAAATAGTGGTACTGCAGCCCAGCCTCCCAGAACCAAGCACCTTTTGCTTTCTCCCTGCATTCTCATTCAGCCTGCTTGCTGAGCACAGGGAACACTTAGAAAACTCATGGGCCATGAGACTAAACTTGTGTGACTTAATGCAGTCTTAGGACTATCTTTTCCAGTGATTTTTTTTCCCCTCTAGAACTGATGATGTGAGAGTTGTTGCTATCTTCCATTGCCTTCATTGGGAGGGTTTTGTAGTGGTCCATTATCAGAAAGGAGTAGCTTTTTTTGGCTTTTATTTTTACTGTGCCCCAGAAAGTCTGTGAGTTTGCCCAGATAAACATCCCAGTGGCTGTCTGATCGTGGGACTTGTCAGGATGGACATTACATACTTGCAGACTATTGTTGGAAGCAAAGTGCTGGGAGTTGGTAGCTAAGGATTTCTTTCAAAAGCTGGTGGGATATTTTGTCCCTGCAATGCCAGATCACTTTGTTGCACTGCCTGACCTGCTGTGTGGGGTCCATGGGAGAGGTGAGCTCAGCTGCCTTTGTGGCTTGCCATAGGAAGCATTGGCTGAACGGATGAGTTACCACAAAAGGTTTCTGTTTTGCTGAGCTGACTTCTTCTGGTGGAGAAACAAAGTGCTGAGTTTGGAAAAGCTTAGGAAAACCAGCCAGTCTTTACTGTTCTTCTTAAAATATTTGTATGTGGGAATGCATAAAAGCCCAAGAAGCAGAGTATTTGCTTTTTTACTCTTGATAAATAGTTATGCCTGTGAAACCCTGCAAGTCTAAATGAGGTTGACAACCACTGAAGCATCATCACTCTCCTTCATCCTAGTGTGCTATTCCTTGAATATGACTCAGAGGACTTGCTTTAACTTTGTCTGCCCTGAAGTTGGACAACATGATCGTTTTATGTCCCTTCCAACAGAAAATCCTGTCCTGTCCTGTCCTATCCTATCCTATCCTATCCTATCCTATCCTATCCTATCCTATCCTATCCTATCCTATCCTATCCTATCCTATCCTATCCTATCCTATCCTATCCTATCCTATCCTATCCTATCCTATCCTATCCTATCCTATCCTATCCTATCCTATCCTATCCTATCCTATCCTATCCTATCCTATCCTATCCTATCCTATCCTATCCTATCCTATCCTATCCTATCCTATCCTATCCTATCCTATCCTATCCTAATCCTATCCTATCCTTTGTATGGACAAAGCCCCACAGCATCAGTAAATCCTGTGCACAGTGGATGCCACCACACATTTACACCGCACCAGCTGGCAGTGTCATACCACTGGTGGTGCTCTGTTGGGTGTGAATATGGACAAATATTTTTGTTTCTGCCCTGCACTGGCCTTGTTGCCCATGGTTACAGTGTGTGTGCTCAGGGAGGGTGGCAGAGCTCAGTGCCCTGGACCACAGCACATGCAGCTTCTGAGTTTGTGTTACTGAGCAGAGCTGGAAAGAGGTTTTCCATGGGACCTCCCAAAGGAAGGCAGAATCACTACACTGATTTTTTACTGCTGCTTATGTTTCTTGAATGGATATTAAGATCAAGACTTCAGCTGGACTATTTCTAGTGTGTGAGAAATTATTGAGCCAAAGCACTAAAAAGTGAAAAAGAGGCTCTGCTATAAAAATATGCTAGTTCTTGGGGTAAAAAACAGCTATAAATGTCATCAACAGGTTAAAGAAAAGCAATAGTACCAAATGATGAGTGGGACTAGGGGAATGTGTGTTACAGAGAGCATATAAGGAACAACTCTTGACAGTCTGAGAAGAGCTGACAATTAAACACATGATTTAATGAGCGCCAGAGAGCAGACTCAGCCATAAAACTATACATTTAATGGCTGTTCTATTTACTGACTTATAACACTGGAAGGGGTGCATAAACATGAGTAGGTTCATGTGGGATTGCCCTTTTTTTTTAAAGGAAGGCTTTATCATAATTATTTTAAAGTCTTCACACAGTGTAATTTTAAAGTACACTTCTGAATTTGAAGTTATCATAGAAGATAGGGGAGATTTATGCTTTATCATGAGACAGGTTAAACTAATATTTTAAACTTTTAATGAACTTCCTGGTCTTAAATACAGTAACACTGTTGTGGCCTTGACTCTGGACACTCATGTTTTTCATTTATCCTTCAGAGGATGATAAAATAATTTCAGATTGTGCAATATTTCAGCTTCTGCTAAAAGGCATGTTATATAGGGGAATGTCATGCCATGTTACTGATGTCATGTAATAAAAATCGGTGGGATTTTTTTTACATTAAATATGGCCGATATCAAATCTATTCTATAAGAACAGACAAAAATTTAAAGATATTTAAAACAACCTTCCAGAGTAGCTGTCCTAAACATATGATATGAAACAGAGGTGCTTTGCTGATTCTGACTAACATGTAATACACTCTCACTCACAGTCGAATACACATTCAGTTACTGAGATTTACCTGCATTTTCCTGTACTAGTCACCGGCTACTGACATGAAGATATCAGCCTGAGACATTACCAAGCCTTTCTTAATAGATCAGCAGAAAAAATTCCAAGAGAACTGTTGATTTTGGATAACAATTTTAAGTATTCCAAATTTTGTTTCACCAGTTGTCAGAATCAGAAAGGGAGATTTCTGTGCTCCTTGCAAAAATGTCTCATTATCGCTGACTTGCTCTGGACTTTTAAATGAGATTCACATTTGTAGCTGAAATGAAACCAGATATCGTTGACAGGAAAACATGTGCTGTAAGCAGAATTTGATGTCCTGGATAAACACAAAAAAATCTGCTGCAGTTTTCTTCAGCTCCTCCCAAATGGCCCCTTGGGCTGGCTTCATTTTTTCCTTGTGGTAGGCACCCTGTCCATGTGTGAGCCTTTCTGTTTTGGATACATTTTTAAATTTTTACCCTCTTGTTTCCTGGCCTAACAGAAACCCTGTTGATCATCTCAGTTTGGGGGTGGGTGGCATGTGCCATGTTTTGGCTTCTCCCTGAACCCCTTGGGTGCAGCAGCACCTGGTCACTGCACACAATGCTTTCACCTCAGTACAAAAATAATCTTATTTTGGCTGGCACATGATACCTAGTATAAACCAACACAATTGGAGTTAGTCAGGTTCAGACCTGACAGTTGGCAAAGAGTTCTGTATTAAATAAAGGGGATTCCCAAATGGATGTAATGTGTTGCCTCTGGAGTCAAGTTTCTAATGAGTTCCCCACCAACTACCTGAAAGGAATTTTTGGAAGCAGAAAAGAAAATATTGATGCACCTCTGTGGAAATCCAGGGTTTGCTCCTGCACACCATCCTGGGGGCAGCATCTTATTCCCTGTTGTTCAGATGGAAGAGAGAGAAAAGACATGGAGGGATATGTGTGCTCCTCAGGTTGGACAGATCCACGTGGGCTAAGAAGGTGGAGGTCTGGCAACTCAATGGGACCCCAGAATGAGCAGATGAAATGGAGTTTCAGTGGCAGCAGAGAAGCTCTTGCTTGCATTGCACAGAATTAAATTGCCCCAGAGTACAGGGAAGCTCTAATTCACTGTGGGTATGTTCTCAGCAAGACAGACCTGCCAGGAGATCTTGGGCACCAATAAAACATATGGCTCAGAATGTTCTGAGCTGTGAACTGTTGGATCTGGGGTGGGATTCTTAGGGAAAATACTACTCCTATTTGCTTTTTTATTCTACTCCTTTCTTTCCCAGCTGAGGGCCACTGTAAGAGATGGGGTGCTGAGAGATCCTCATCCTGTCCTGACTGTACAGTCACTTTCACTCTCAGAGAATCTGCCTAGTCCTGTGGGAAAAAAGGGAAAGGAGTCTCTGTATCTTTCAAAGTATAGCTATTCAAAATTGATCTCTAAGCTGTGAGTTTTTTGAAGAAAATATTTCATCTTCAGATAGAAACTTCTGCCAGGAATAATACTGAATGTTAACAAGAAGTGCCTGTTGATCTCTGTTTGGATCAGAGGGGGAGGATATTAACCTGAAATAAGAATTATGGGACATGTTTACAACATGTATGAAGCTAGAGATTAACGTGTGAGTTATGAGACTGTCCAGGAAAAGAAAACTGTGGGAAAAAAACCTGAGCAGTTAGCAACATGATCAGAGCAGAGTGAAATGTGTTAAAGCTCTGGAAATCTCAAAAGACATGAAGATGATGGAGGGGGCTGGAGCACCTCTCCTTTGAGGACAGGCTGAGACCATTGGGATTGTTAAGCCTGGGAAGAGGAAGCTCCAAGGAAACCTTAGAGCAGCCTTCCAGTGCCTAAAAGGTACCTAATGGCTTATAGGAAAGCTGAAAAGGGACATTTTATGATTGCATGTTGTGATAGGAAAAGGTGGAATGACTTCAAACTGAAAGGTAGACTTAGGTCGTACATTGGGAAGAAATTCTTAGCTGTGGGTGTGGTGAGGCACTGGAACAGACTGCCCAGAGAAGCTGGGGATGTCCCATCCCTGTAGTGCTCAAGGACAGATTGGATGGGGCTCTGAGCACCCTGGTCTGGTGGGAGGTGGCCTTGCCTGTGGCAGAAGGGTTAAATGAGGTCAGTATCCAGGTCCCTTCCAACCCAAACCATTCTATCATTCTATGAAACAGAAATAGAAGGAGTAGGGGGATTGTACAAGGATACAATTTTTCTATTTGTATGTGAATTTTGCTAAGAAAGTAGCCAGCTTTGATACACTTATTCAGACTCCTTTGAAACTGGAGTAACTCCACAGTAATCCAAGGAGTTGTGCTGGTGAGGATGTTGGTGGCTTTAGTCCTGCAGGACCACAGCGGGATAATACAGGCAATTCTGGGCCAGGGATTGATATTTGTGCCTTTCCTGAGGTGGCAGAGAAGGAAGCTTTCCTCAAGTGTGCCAGGAGATGAAAAACAAAGGTTTGGGGCAGAGGGAGAAAACCTGCACATGTAGTAGAGCTCAGATTGCTGTCAAAAAATGGAGAGGTTGTGGACAAAACATCAGCTCTTTGGATAATTACAGCTGCCCTTTGCAGCCTTCAGAAGCCCATTGTTTCTTCTTCACTTCACTTTTGAGTGAACATTTTGGGGGAAAAGTGAAAAAAATGCTGCAGTTTCAGCAGTGAAAAAACCAATGGCAAGTGAAGACATCTCAGTGTTGACCTCAAATACTGGAGCTTGGGGCCTACAAAGGAAACTTCCCTGCATCAGGCTGACCTGAGCACCATATTTCCCTCACTGGCTGCTGCTGCAGCTTGTCTGAAAGCCAGTGGGATTTATGCTGCTGGAATATATGGTTTATTTAGATATTCTTACTGACCCATGAATATACCTACTGTATAATTTATTGGAATGTTAATAGTTCAGTCCTGTGATGTTTGTGATAGAAAATCTTCACTTTGAGCCAGTGGGAAATTTTCTTAGGGTAAGGAGTGCAGGCCTGGCCTCTGCTTTGCCTTTTTTCTTTTCCATTGCAACACAATTAACCTTTTCATTAGAAGAACTCTGTTCCAAATAAGCAAACTTCTCAATGTGTATTACTGAACCATTTCAAGCTGTCTCTTGCTTTGAAACAAAACATCTTTGTTCCAGCCATGCATGACATTTGAAGACCTATTTATACAATGTGTCAGCTCCATTTGTTTTCATCATCCTGATATTTTCCTCTGTATTTTTAGTTAGCCATCCAGATTGCAACAAGCGAGGTTGCTTCTGGTTTCCTCCTGTGCTTCTCCAGACTGAGGCACTGGCTGCCTTTGTCCTTTCTCCATTTTTGTGGGCAGAGGTGAAACAACCCAAAACCAGACACAGTTCTTCCTGCTTCATCCTCTTTGTACTGAGACCAGCAGCACCAGGCTGCTGTGGGATGCAGGGATGGCAGGCTGCTGTCATGACTGTTCTTCTCCTGATGTCCTGCCTGTGGGAAGCACACAGCTGCAATCCCTTCTGCTGGAGGGGTCTCACTGAGGGGGAACTTTCAAACTGCATCAGTAAATTAGTCCATCAAAATACCTGCTTTTTCCTTAGACATTCATGGTTTGTTCTAAGTCTCTAACCAGTCATTCTTGTACAGCAGCACAATGCTAACTGATCCAAGAAAATCCAACACAAAATTGAAAAAAAAAAAAAAAAAAAAAAAAAAAAAAAAAAAAGCCAACCAAAACATATCAAGATATTGGGTAATAAAGCTTTTAACATCCTGTTTTTGAGTAAGTGTAAATAGTTATGGTATTTGCCTCATCCTCTCCATTTTAAAAAATTTACCTGTCTTGGGGCATGTCTTATCTTCCAGAAGGGATCCAGGGTAGTGCTGTAGTTCTCAAGCAGGAACATAATGTCTAGCCCAGTACTGGCATTTCCTATTAACAAATTAAAATCTGAGTGTTTTTTGTGAAGTGTTTTAGACAAACTAGCAGCGGAAGGTTTCAAGCTGTTTTAACATATAGAGGGTGCCAGGAAACTACTGTAAGCCTCACTTTAAGCAGAGAAGGAGCCTGCAGGTGCCAGCCCAGCAGTGGTAAGCCTGGAGTTGCAGTAGTAGAGTCTCAACTGCTCTCTCCAATAATGTTGTCACCAGGAAGGTTGGGGAAGAAGAGAGAAACAGCTCCATGCAAGCAACAGTACTCCTGCCAGCTGCTTCATGGCCCACTCAAACCTGGTAAGACCAAGGAAGGCGTCTGCATTGACCTTGTGCTTCCCCATCCCTGTAATAGCAGACAGAAGGACTGTTGTGTTTTACATAGATATCCCTTCCAGCTCTTGGGAAAGAGCACAATCTCCTCTGAACGTGGAACTACAGGTCACTTCCATGCCGAACACTTAATGTGTCCAGCTTTTGCACGTGATGGATGGGCTTCTGCTGCAAGAAGTGGAGGCAGTGGCATGTGAGGAGGAATGCCTTCGATGGTGCGTTCAAAAGCCAGGCTGTGAGTTTTGCTGTGTGTTCCAGCAGCTGGGGTAGAGCTGCGTGCATGGTCCCCGCCAGCACAAATGAAACCAAGGCACCCATGTGCTGTGCATTAGGAGTGTTTGATCTCCTGCACTCTGGCTCGCTGCTCAGATTCTCCCTCCTCCTCTCTGTAGCAGCACAGAGTGCCGTGTTGAAACCTGTGAGTCTGCGCGTGTTTATGGACTCTGCGATGGGAACTGCAAAGCTTAACATGAAACAGTTGAGAAAATGCTGCTGGCCACAGCCACAAAACCTGTCCTCATCTGTTCCATGATGGTGGTGGAAAAGAAAATTTCTTGAGTTTTATTTTCCTGTTTAAAGAAGAAAGACAAAGAACTGACAAAGTAGATGGAATTCAGTCCAACTTATGTGACACCTGGATTAGCAAAGCAAAATGCAATCTACTCTGAGTGCAGGGATTGTGCCCATGCATAGCCAAGGTCACCATGGAGACACTGCAGCCCCACATGGAAAAGGGACAGCTTCAGTAACCCCAGGCTTGAAGCCTGCCCTGTGTGGATTACTGTCACTGTTCACCATGCATTTTCAAGTCAGTTATTGCAGTGACTCAGTGATGTTTCACTAAGAAGCTACAGACACCTTTGATCTACATTAAAGATACTAGTGAGATAGGAGAGGAAGGCTCCACTCCATGGAGGATTTGGTGGCCCCACAGTTGTTTCATGAAGATTGGGAAGCTGAGCAACACTGTGACTTGGAAATTGTATGATGGGGAAGCACAAACAACAACCACATAACAATAGAAATGAATTTTATTTTGTAAAAAGTTATAAAATGAATATTGTACAAAAATAAAGTCTGTAGAGAACTTTGGTTGATTAACACAAATGACTGAGACATATAATTGCAGGTGAAGTAAAAAAATCCAGAGAAGCGCACTCCTGTCTTCAGTAAGGTCTAAAAACTAAAAAAACTAAAAAAAAACCTAAAAAAAAAAAAACCCAAAAAAAAACCAGAAAAAAAAACCCTAAAAAAAAAATTAAAATAAAAATCACAAACTTTACCCTTTTGTATTTTGAACATAGAGATTTGCTCTGGTGGCAGCCTCCTCAAGCTGCACAGAAAACGCTCAGAGGTGAGTTTTCGTCAGCTGGGGCAGGGAAAGCACAGCTCTGGGCGCTGTGGCTGGTGAGCTGCAGCAGCGCCGCTGCCCCTCCGCCTGGCAGGCTCCTGCCCCGCGGTGCCACTGCCGCGGTGCCACCGCCCCGAGCAGCGAGGGGCGCACGGCGTCCCCGTGGCACTGAGAGCACGCCCGGCTGGCTCTCCAGGGCTCTCCTCCCTCCGCCCAGGAAAGCGGCGGAGGTCGGGGTGGGTTATGTGCCAAACACCTGGTGCATCTTTCTATGCCTGTTCTGGACTTTTTTGACCTCTAGACCCTTCTTCAGTGCCCCAAGGGGCCCAGGGCAAAACGAGTATGGAGAGCCATTACATGCATGAGATAAAAGATTTGGACCATGGTTTTCAATAAGGATTTTTTTTCATGTCGCTTTTGTGGGAGTTGATGCTTCACTGGTTGTCAGGTATGTCTAGTGACCTGCGCTCCTGCTCCTTTGGGAAAAATGTCTCCAGAATGAGAGCTTGTGTCAGTGGTCACGTACCAACACCTTTGCTGTACAACCTCCCTCCTCCTAAGGAAACTCTGGCTGTTCTGCTGCATGGGTGTGATCCTGTAATGTTTCAGCAAATTATACAAAACACTCTGGTTATTTAACACAACTGTTTACTTGCAGGCTATATTAAATCCAGGGCTAACTAGTAAGAGGGATTTAACCTCTTCTATATGGAAGTACGGAAGGAAAAGCTTAAATAAATATACTAAAAATTATAAGGCTAAATGTGATTATTTTCCATTTGTCAATAGTTATATGAGGTCAGTTGGCATAAAGTGTGAGAAAAAAAAATGTGGCTACATTTAAAATATGACTAAAATTAGTTTTTCTAACAAATTGCTAATGTTGAGCCAAATCCTGCGACCCTCACTCATCCAGAGCCATTGCTGCTCCTGCACACGTGACTGTAGTAATTTTCAAAAGGCTTACTGACAGGAATAAGGGCTGCAGGCTTCAGCACTACCTTTTGTGAACATAATCAAGATTTTGTTTAAAAGAAAAAAAGGTAAAGTAAGTGATTTTTTGCATTCAAGTTAACACTTTCAATCATAAGCATGGACCGTTGTTCCCAACGTCTTTGTCTCTCTATATCCCCAAGCGCCATCTACTTTGGCACCTTTGAAAGACACTTTAATAAATAAGGAGACTCATTACTGAACTGTAATAAATAACAATAACTTAATCTCAATAAATATCTTCTGTATACTTATGACTCTGAAGGGATGCATTGCATCAAGTAGTCTCTCTCAATCACAATGACCAAATAGAAATGTAGTTATGCAAGTGACGTTAGTCCTTTGTAAACCTAAAGAAACACATTTTGTGTAGGCTGGGCTTGTTATTTCTCTTACTATACTAGGAAGAAGTGCTTAAAAACTCAACTTGTTTTCACAGGTAGCAGAAGAACAAAATCCTCCACTCATTTTGAAGAAACACAAGATGGAAATAACCAAACTTAGCCAGTAAGCGGAACTGTTTTGCTTCATAAGAACTTGAGCCTGGTCACTTTGATATTTGCCCAATATCATCTTACTTACAAGGGTAATCTTATCGCTTAGGAGTTGTCCTAAGCACTCAGGAACTGCCCTCCAATGAGCAGTAGCACAATGTGTCTTTCAGTAGAGCTGAGGGCACAGGGGATTAGTAAGGTACTCCTAAGCTACTTCTTAGCTAAGCTTCTTGGTATAACTGGTATATCATGGCATAACTACACGACAGCGTGGTATGGCAGGGTTGTGTTTTTAAGCACGTTCCTCATGGATTGAGTCTCACTGATGGTGGACTGAGTCAAACAGGAAAGGTAGCGTGCACATAATCCATCCATCGTCATCTCCACCTGAGCTTTTATCTAAATCCCCATAGGACGTCAGAAGTCTCCATCCTTCTACTCCGCCGCATGCCTCCTTATCCCCAGGCTCACAATGGCTCCTCATTCTGTGTTCTTGGTCCTTTTTCCTCCACTTGGAGCAGACACTTCCCTGGGAACCTTGGTCCCTCTCTTTGCAGCGCAGCAGGAATGGAAAACTGGTGCCGCCTTGGCAAGCAGTTGTCAGACACATCCACACCTTTTCGCGGAATGTTTTTTCAGTATGTGGTAAACCAGGTTATCATCCAAAAAGGACAGGTCATCATCAAAGGCTGTGGGTCTGCAACAGGCTTGCCTCACTTTGTCAGTGACCAGTTTTTTCTTTTTGGTTAAGTTTTTTAAAATTTTGTCATAGGTGGTCTCAGCTGCATCACAAGATCCACTGCAATACCGGAAAATAAGCTCTTCTTTGGTTTCATATCCCAAATCCAAGTCGGTCACATTTAAATGTATTTCTGTTAAGACACATCCTCGATTTTTGCCCTTTTGATTCCTCCTTCCTTTTTTGTTGGAATTCTCTATGTTTGTGGCTGCATTTTGACGATTTCTCTCCCGCCTAGAAAAAACTGGAGTCTGTTTATCTGGTGACCTCCTCAGTCTTTTAATAGTGGCTTGAATAAAGTCCACTACCTCATCAAACTGATCTGGATAATCCTCTGGCATATTAGCTGTTTGGGAAAAAGAGAAAAGGCTTTGTCACATGTCAGTTATCATGGAGTTTGTCCATTCACAGCTCAAAAATATTATGCACATGCAAACTTTCCTGCCCATCACTTCAGAACACATGCCCAGGACCCTCAGAAATCAAGGAGAATTTGAAATGGTTTAAATCATCACAGAAACTCATTTGGGGAAAGATAAATGAGACATATTTGTATTTCTGTGTGTGTCTGCTGATGCTTGGTAGCATTTCAGCACAGCTTTTAATATTGAATGAGCCCTGTGGAAATAGAAGGAAGGAAAAACATGTCATGGCAGGAATATTAAGTTAAGAGGTAGATGAAGCTACTGTAAAGATGTTATACAGACTCTTCCCAGCAAAGTAGCAACAGGAAGAGGTTTCTTTAAGGCAATTCTGTGATTATAGTTGTTAATTATTTTCTTTTCACACCAGCAGCAGTTAGTATTGCCAAAGCCACCTGTCAATAAGGTTTTTGGGCATGACAGAAGGAGGATTTCCTGGGGTACCAGACTGAGATATTATTCCTGGATGAATGCCTGGATTTTTATTGCTTCTAGGGGATAATTATTTTCATAGCTTTTGAAAAATCTCTCATACGTGTATTTTGTACCACAAGATGCTGATCACACTGAGTAGAAATAGGTCAGAATAGAAGTATTATGCTAATTTTCTAGGCAAATATTATTAATGCATTTTCCTTTTACAAAAATTTAATTTTTAATCTATTTAATTTATCACTTGATACAACACTGATTAATTATTCAAGTAAATATATGATGAAGTCAATGAAATGTTTTGGTACTACCAGAATGAACCTCTTCAAGAAGAGTGAAATTAAATGTTTTCTGAAATGGTCCCAAATTTCACCATGATTTGGAAAAAAAAATGCATTTTGAGGTCCCTAATCCTCCCATGGACTAAATCCCTCAAAATTACCTGCTTTAGTGGATACAGAGAACTAATGGAGGGTCAGGCTGCCAGTGCCCTGTGTGTGGATGCCCTTATATAAATGACTGTATCTTAAACATATAAATGATATTGCAATATTGAGATTTTTTTTTGTAGTTATTGTGCAAAAAATTAAGACTTCTTCCTTTTCAGTAAGTCCTAAGAGAATGCTTCTTTCTGTACTTAACTCCTAAAACCCAACACATAACAGAGCAGTGTCGCACCAGCCTTGCATATACAGCAAGTCCATCTCCAATGCTCCTACAAATATTGCAGGACCAGCAAACGTTGGGAGAGGGGATATCCAGTGCAGTGCACCTGGCCACTGGTACCTCCACCAAGGCTCCCACTCAGTGAGGTGCTGAGATAGGAGTGGCTCCTTAGACAGAGGCTCAGCACCACATTTCCCTAATGAGAATGGTAAGACAGAAATCCCAACAGTGACCAGATAGCACATGTTCCCAGCTCAAACAGGGTGGCATGGACTCTGTTAACAGGAGACAGGAAGGCATGAGGCTGCCCCCACTGCTGAGCAAAAGTGCACCCTCATTTTCTCAGTGGAAGCCCCAAATATAGAGGAGATGGGGGCAGCAGAATCCTCACTCTGTCAGTGCAAAACCTGCTGAAACATCTGCACATAAGCAGGAATAGGGACTGCTGCCTGAAGTAGCCACATCCTAGTAGCCTCCCTCCAAGACAAAATAGTGATGGATCAGAGGGAAATGATTTTTGATTGATGGATCCAGCAAAATAGTTTAGACTGGTGAAAGAGTAGTGGAGGCTGGAAATCTTGTACCTCCGTGGAATGAGGGTGATACAAGGCAAAGAGGGTGCTATAAGCTGTAGAGTTTGGAGCTGAAAAAGGTGAATTACACTTTGTTTTACAGATATCCATGCTATAAACAACAATTTCAGAGACCAGTGTCCATGTTCAAAGACATGAAGGGGTGGCTGCTATCTGTACAGCTATGTGGAACCTGAACAAGGCAGGACCATGCACCCAGCCCTATGTTCCTGTGATGCCAGTGGTAAGCACCCTTCTTGCACTCTTCTATCTCTGCAGCATGTGCCAAAATACCCACTGTGAGCCATACCTACTGGAGGGGGTTGCTTGGATGGGTGTGTCCACTGGATGCACCAACCAGCTCCTCTGCAGAGCAGGCTGGTCTGGCTACTGTGTACGAGTTCAGCCCTCCCGAGCAAGGTCCAGGCAGTAGGCAGGCTGTGTTCCTTTGAAGGGCGAGACATCTTTCTACACTCAGTTAAAAAGGATGACCCACATGGAGCTGGCAAACCCCCATTGCTGAAGTACAAGCTTGGCCCTGACCCAGACACAGATGGAAGGTAGCTGGCAGAAGGCACTTATTGCACGGGACTGAGTTTCTAGTTTTCCTACACAGAAATTAGGATTCTTAGTCTATAACCAAATAAGACAAGGATGTAGCCCTGAGGAGATGGCTCTAGAAGTGCCCTTCTCCACTCTGACACTATGACCTTCAACTGCCCTCCTCTCATGCTGCTGTGATTACCCCAGCCCACACCTCTTTCTTGTGTTCCTAGCCCAACCTTTGTTCCAACAGTATGATGCAATGAGACCTTGGCTATGGAGAGTGAAACACAACGGCAGGGAAACATACAAGAGCTTAACAAAACTAATGCACTCATCAATCGTCAGGAAGGGGACAGGAGACAGTTACAGGGAAAGCCAGCCTATATGGAGAGATTATTGTTCACAACCTTCAGCCTTACACTTATCTCAAGCTTGGCACACTGCCAGTGTAGGGAGAGATGCAAGTATCCCTCTCCTAAGAAGGGAGAAATAAAACTGTGGATTAACTAAAGAGATAATCCAACTGGGCACTTTTAAATGGCTTGCAATTGAGGGGCAAAAATACCACCTACCCTGGTGAGAGTGCTACAGGAGGAGTGTACTTTGGCAAAATACCAATCAGACAGCTACAGGGCTCAAGCACTGCTCTGCCAACTATACCCTGGAGGGTAGTAGATAGGAGGAGGACAGGCCCATGTGGTGGACTGTGTTCCTGCTAAAAGTGCATACTGAGATCTCTCCTTGTTCATGTGTGATCCCTACCCCAGCTCACCAAGGAAGGTAATGACACTTCTACACTCTGAAGGCTGAGGAAACTAAACACCACTAAAGAGCCCCACACAATGCTGGTGATGCAGACATGCACTGTCAGCCCTGCAGAAGGTGGGACCAGTAGGGCAAAGAATAGATCAAATAATCAAACCAACGGCATATCCAGCTAGAGAAGTCCTGCCTACACACACAGACTAGACACACCCAGAAAGTGGGGTCAATGGCAGCATGACTGCATGGGGTCATTAGCATCCTGCTAATCTCACTAAGGCTCTAACACAAACTGTGCAAGAAGTGTTCCAAGTGTCTAATGGAGCTGGGGATCCCTGCTCTGCTCATCCCCTACTGCAACACCAGGAGGTATCTTGGAGATCACTGGGAGGAATGCCAGTACTATTAGTAAGATGAATTCCAATTTCCTGCCTCCAGCATGGACTTTCTCTTCAGCCCAGGGAATTGGAAACTATCCTATGCAGACATTCAAATCAATCAATATGACTCCTGCAATGACCCCCAGTATTTGGAGATTACACCACTGGAGGAAAAAAGGGCCTCTGAGTGATTACAGGAAACTGGTAGAAACAGTGGGCACAGAGGTCCCCTTGAGAAAATGTGTGGGTCTTCTCAATCCTGGTCACTGTCTGCCCACCTAAACTACATGTGCTGCTACAGGCTGTGCAGGTACATCACATCAACACAATGGCAGCTGCATTACTGGGGTACCCAGCGAGACCTTCTAAGTTTCTCTAAGCAACACTCCCTTCTGCCTGTGGAGCTCCAAACTGGTTATGAGCAATGCAGCAATGTTCTTTTTGCAGCTTCCAATGCACTGCCAAGGTACCCCAAGTTTGCTTCCATAATTTAACAGTCTCAGCAACAGCTCCAGTCCCTGCAATCAGCTAATTTTCTGCTGCTTAATAAATTAGTCATCAGTCTGGCTATAAGCAGTCACCAGGAATGGGTCACAGGAGTCAGAGGAAAGACTGACAACCAGGAGTGAAGGGAGACTTGTCTTAGCCCTGTGCTGAGGTGCCAGTCGTGACTGAGTTGGGATTTTCAGCTGTCCAACAAGTATTGGAAGGAAGACTTAGAGCCTGAAAGAAAATGCTGTGAAAAACTGCTGAAATAGAACCCAGAGCAAACCAGGAAGAACACCAGCATTGACACCAGCCATGATGGGTTGAAACAAGGCACTAGAGACGAGTGCTTAGGAAGCTACCAGACATCATACATGAATAAGCAATAACCACTGACCAAGGACTAAACTCCGTAAAAGGCTAATGGACAGAAGGGAAGGTGGAGAAGACTGACTGCAGGATGTCCCCATCCTGATGGGTACTTGGTAGATGTGCTCCAGGGATGCTGAGACCTCCCTACAGCACAGACACCACATGCTGAGCACTGGTTTGGTCTCTGCACTGTTGTAAGTTCTGCGGGGGGAACGGGGGCGCTGAGCCGGGCTGCGGCCAGGGAACACCAGCGCACTCACAGGGGCTGCCTTAGCGTGTAGCCACGGTTTGTAAGATGAATAAAGCTGTTGGATAGAGGGGTACTTTGTTACCCTTCTGTCCGCAAGGATGTTTGGAAAATGTTTATAGTCTCACAGCATCTTTGCTTCTCTCACACTGCATGGACTGTGCTGACTGGATTGTGCAGCAGACAGAGTTTGCTGGGGGGATTTCACACCCCTGCAAGGAGCAGATACACATTTTGCATGTGTGTGTATGTGTGCTTCATTTACACATACACACACAAAAATATGACTAATTATACACAAACACACATATTTTTTTCAAAACAAACTGGTTTACTGACAACACTTGCCTTCTGCTGGAAAAGCCGAGAGAACAAACACATGACAGATGCCTCTCATGTTGTGCAATGTGCCAGCAGAAAATGCTGGGATACTATGGCATTAAAGCAGCAAAGATTTCTGAGGGGTAGTCCCTGGTCCCAAGCTCCAGGGTGTGAAGGAACAGAATTTAAAAGGACAGGACAGGACAGGATGGCACAGGACAGCCCAGAGCAGCATGTGCTCAATATGGGTTTGCAAACGTTGTCTTGCACTTGTAATGCATCTCAAAACAGGTGTTTCCCAAAGGAAAGCAACGTATGTCCTTCAAAAAGAAAATTCTCCCTTAGGGAGCACAGGGTCTGTGTGTCTTGCTCAGAGTGTGGGAGAAAGGTTCACAGAACCCCGTGGCTGAGTGTGGTGGGCTGAGCCCCACCCCATTAAATTATGGTGCCGTGATCTCTCACAAGACTGGTGTGAAGTCATGAGGTTTTGTTTGGGTTTTATGGCACAATTCTCAAAGCTGTTTCCTGACTGTCCAGCTCCCTGAGGAAGTCCCTTGGAGGCAGTCTGTGTGCAGGCATGTGCAGGAGTTTGTGCATCACGTTGGCCTAGCAGCCCTGCAGCAGGAGCCTGGGGCAGGCAGCAGGGTTTGTGCATCCACCACGTGCATCCTGCTGTGCTCAGCTCACTCTCCTGCAGCTCCTTTCCATGCTCCCTCTTTCTTTACCAAGCCAAGGGCTTGACCACCCAGGCAGGAACAGCAGAGCATTTGCCTATGGCTGCAACAAGAGCACAAGTTTGTTTACCAGGGTCAGAGAATCAAGGCTGTTGGGTACTGATGACACTCCACGTGCCAGTGTGCCTCTGAGCACCTTCTCTGTCTCCCTTGACAGAACCTTGAGGGCTCTTGATCTGTGTGGAGTTTCTCAAATGACCAGAGAAATGAATAAAAACACAATGAAAGAAAGAATGAAATGTCACAAGACTGATATAAATAGGAATCTAGAAGAGTGATCAGGCTGGGAGCAGAGCTGGTGAACACCTTCACCAGAGGGAGTGAGACTCATTTAAAACATTAATTAATTTAAAAAATGAAACAAACCAGCCAACCAGCCAACCAAAAAAAAACCAAAAAAAAAACCCCAAAAACCTGAACACAAGAGTACTTGCATCATCTACTTGCTGTTTGCAAGCTGTTTACTTGTTTTCTAAACACTTAGGGCAGAGTCAGATCAAAGCTTTGGCCCAGCCTCCTAGGTTTGGAACATCCCTCTGTAATGCAAACTGAAATTCTTGCCTCACCAATATTCTCTGCAACCTGAAGTTTTGATCTGCTTGTCCCCAAGCACAGTCTCTGTCCCCTGGGCACAAGAAGAGATGGCAGCACACATGAGTGAAGGATCCTGCAGCCAAACAGCCAAGGCCCTCCCCATTAGCCCCTGGAGAAATCCAGTCCTGAGTTCTGCTCTGGGCAGGCAGGGAAATGTGCTTCCTACAGGCATTTCCCCACTGCCATCCCCCAGAGCCTGTCTTTGCATTTCTGTTTAATTAGAGACACCACATGACACCAGGACTGGGATCTGATCCCCGTGCTTTTTAGAAGAATAAATTATAGTGTTCTGAAAGACTTCTACATGAAACAGACTTCTACACCAAACTCATCCCATTATCAAAAAACCAGCCTCCATTAAGTAAAAATGGAACATTTGTTTCTGTCTGTTCAAATGTGATCACAATTACATTTTGTAAATCTACTCATTTGATTTTCTACAAACAGATTAATTTTAAAGCCAAATAGTCCCCCACACGCAATGGCAGCAACCCAGCATGGCAGGGCAAGAAATCCTCAGTTTGTACCTGATGACAAACTGATGGTTTGGATCTTCAATTTTCAAGATAAAAATCCAGTTTCTTCCTTTGGTGCCTGGTTATGAATTTAAAAGACTAACTACAGTCTCTTCTAACCATGCTGTCTCTTACAGCATACAGGTAAAGCTTAAACTCTGTATATTGCAGAATAATAATTTATGGAGATAGGTTTTTCTCTTTTTTTCTTTTTAACCTTATAAAACTTGGCATCTTAAGTTATTTGAAACTCTGCTTTATAGAATAGCTTTCCATATGGATCTCAGAAAAATGTAATCACATCATTTGGCACTTTACAAACCCTGAGCTACAATGATGTAACAGAAGTCATGAAAGGTATGTTAAACATTATAAAATTAGGTTTTGCTTTTAGACTGTAGTTTTCATGCCTTCAGTTGTGACAGTGTATAGCTACCACATCAAAACATCAGACCAAACAATAAAATTATTTCACTTGAGCACAGTCTTTCAATTACAGAAGTTCAAACAATAGTATCAGACCCTGAAATATGATTTCAAAATTCTGGGGGCTTAGTCCCACTTATTGTAATGGTAAGCAATACTTAGAAAATGTAGATCCAGATCTGCATTAGGATTAAGTGGCTCCTTTTCAAAAACAGCTCTGGTACTTTAATCTGGGGCCTTCATAATCAAATGATTGCTTTACTTCATAATCATTCAGTAATTTTTTTTTATATTTAGCTTGCTATGCAGTACTGTTTTCAGGTGCTTATTATAGTGGACATGCCCTATCTGAACACAGAATGCCTCCATCTCACACCACAAGGACATATTTTAGGAGAGATTTGGAGCAATTTGTTTGCAGAAATGCAACATTAACCAGGCTAAAAATATTAATGTGATGATCATTCTGCTTTACAAAGTGAGAAAGTAGCAACTGTGGTGGGAATAAACCATTAATTTTATTCAAAATTAAATATTTTATGTAAAAGACAAAGAATATTATATGAACACATCTAAGTGAAGGCAGGTGTTAAAAGTAGTATGCTGAAACGTTTTTGGCATTTAAACAATTAAAATACCACCTCTCTGAGGCATGACTTTGCTTTCATGCCTTGCCTGAAAATCCATGGGACCAAGGGTGAAATGGAAACCCGTTGGTTGTATCCATTAGGAAACAGAGCATCAAACAAACCAGGGTCAACTCATCCTTAAATGTTTAATACAGGTCTGTATTACCTCCCTCCCAGCCCTGCTGTGGCCCCCTCAGACTCAGGGCTCTCAGAAATGGAGCCTCTCCCTGGTGTCACTTGTCTCTCAAGTGCTAAATAACCTGGTGGGTGATGCCAGGGCCACTCACACCAGTCAGGCAAGATGATGCCAACACTGGTAAAAGACACAGGGTTGACCTTCCTGGTGCTCTTGCTCCTGATGCAGCAGTCAGATTATGTGTTTGTAGCTCACTAGCTAACCCTGCAGCTTCCCACGTGTTGATCATAATGACAAATCCACAGAGTCCTTTGTATTTTCACTCGGCTGTGCTTAGCAGTGTCTCCCTTCTGTACTTTGCTTGCATTCTTGCAGTTTGAAATGTTGGTTCCCAACTGAGGGAGAGAGGGGGGAGACCACAGGACCCCCACAGTTGTTACCAGTGTGGGAAGTCCCTGGGAGCAGGGGGAATCAGCAAGGTCAACTGGACTGTGTGAACAGAGGAAGGCATGAGCTGCCCTGCTCATGGGAGTTTCTTGGTGTTCATCTAGCCCAGGCAGCATCTCACAGCACCCTGCCCCATGGTGGGCTGCCCTCCTCTGCCCACCCTCACCTCTGGCCTCCCTGAGGTGGGCAGAGGAAGGTCTCACCCAGCAGCCAAGGAGCAGAGGAGCAGCAGGAGGATACAACCAAGAGCTTTGAATCGCCAGCTCCGAGCACCACAGAGCAGTCCGCTTTTCCGCGGTCACATCTGAATTTTTGTGGCATCTCCTGCAGCTGTTGCCAGGAGCCAATCTGCAGTAGGACCTTATCCTATGGGGTGGTGGGTTTGTGAGCACCCTCAGAGCATCCCTGCATCAGAAGTTACAGCAGAAGAGTGTAAAAGGGGAAGACAGAAAAAGTGCCAGTACCCTGCCTGGAGCCACCTACTGAGCAGGAGCCAAGCCTGGGCAAGACATATGTTGACTCCTGCTTAAGATCTGGTGCTCTTCCACATCCATACCATGCTGAGTAAATACCCAACTAGGTTTACACCTAATATTTGGTTAAGCTAAAACCTCAAATCCTGCCAGAGCCTTGGATAAGTACACGAGCGAGACCCGAAACCTGTGACCTCTGTTAGCAAGAACATGTGCACTCAGCTAATAGGCAAGCACACAGGTTTTAATGGAGGAAATACTGATGGTATTTTCTTCACCTGCTGCAGAAGTGATCCAGCCCAGCTCTCCTATGACATCAGTAAAACCCCACAATGGTAACACAGGCCCTCTTTAGTAACAGTTCACTGGAGGGAAAGAACACTAAATCAGTAACATCAGCTATTGCTGGGCTGCCTGTGCTCTTATTCTGCATCTCCCATAGGGTTTTAGAAGCATTCCCAAGGAGCAAGGACATGCAGCAAAGCAGAAGAACAGACCCTAAAGGGACCCTAATCCAGTCTCTTCCCTGTGGCCGTAAGAGCAGTCCAGGCAAAATCTTGGCTGATGTTTCTCTTGTGTCAATCTCTGCTGCTATCAGATTTGATCTGATCTATAAATAACACATGATCTTTCATTGGTGCCTTTCAATTGCCTGCATTTCAATGTGCTTACAAAAGGAATAATATGGAAGGTTTTAATATTGCTTGTTGAAAATTGTTGTTGTTATAATAATCAGCCCCTGGCTCTAGGGCAGGTGCATGTGCTCCACTGCAGAAGAGCTCATGCTGGGAAGTGTAGAGCAAGGTCCTTTTCTAACCGCTACACTGGATGCCACTTCTCTTCAGAAATTTCCAAAGTAATGGCTGACTTCGTCAAAGAAATCACATGTGCTTTGGATGGAAGCAGAGATAGTCCAGGTGTTTGTACACAGCTTGCTATTTAAAGGGGATATGAAGCTTGCCTCTAAAAGCATGGCCAACAGAGTTTTGGCATACTGCTGTAACACTGCCCAGCCACAACACAGGAAAATAAATACATGGATTTCAGTGTTTGCTTATTTTGAAGAATATTCCTGTCCAAAGTATTTGCACAAGTCCCAAAAACTTCAAAAAAGTGTACCTGCAGATTTCAGTTTAAGTGATGTATAATACATAGAGCCTAAACTTCTGATAGGTCGTATGAGTGGCTTTATTCCTTAAAATAAATGCTGCTACATGAAATACCTCACAAAATTAATTTTAAGTCCTTGATCTTAAAGTGTATTCTAACATATATTTTGTGTCTTAATATTTCATTTACAGCTGTCTCAAGTAAATATTTTTGATCCTATTTTCTTTATTCTCTTTGTAATCACAACTGAAATTCAAAGAACAACTGAAATCTTTCCTGTATCCTTTCTCTTTACCAAAGAATATTACTTGATCAGAAACTGAGCTGGTTTTGTAAAAAATGACCACTCTGCAGTGCTAACCACTCTACCAGCACTAATGTGTCAGTGGCCTATTTAGATGGCTGATGATCCTGAACATGGTTATGCTGCAGTATTCTGTATTCCTTGTTTATTTCTACTTATTCACCAACTACCTCAGAAATATGGGAATCCACAACAAATGTAGTTATGTAGAGTATGACCTATATACTACAAGTGTTATGTTACAATCTCTAGATAGTGTGGGGGGTTGAAAGCAGGGTATTTGCACTAGATGTTCATCTCTGAAGATCTGCAATTGTGGGCAGGGACAATTCTCAAAGCCTTTGTAACTTTAATTTTTTTAAACCACTTTTTGCAGTACTAAGCAGGAACAGTATAATTTACAAAGACATTACAACCTATCAGTCTGAGGATCTTCTGCTGGTGGACAAACAATCCCTCCCCCACTAAATTCAGTAACAGTCTGATGAATACAGAACACAACTGAATTCTTCAGCTTTTCAAGGCACATTTTGAAGCTCTTCATCTGCAAACCTTAAACAGAGGGTTTTCTAAAATACACTGAAGATGCTTATGAAAGACAAAGAAGAAAATATGTTCCAGGTATGTTATCAGTTAATAAAGACCTGCAAAACATCCAACAGCATCCACAGTTTCACTGGCAATATTTTTTAGATCCCTAAATTGAAAAGCAGCAAAGAACTAAAACTTTCAGCAAAGGATAACTCAAAATGAGAATAGAACTTCATTATCCTGCAATTCAGAACTTTTTTCCTTAAGTCACAGAGTGCTCTTCATTGGAGTATATCCAGTACTTATACCTGAGACTGCAGAGGAATTTGCTTCTAGGGCTGCATGCCTCTGGATTTAACCACATCTGCCTAGATTCTTTCTTGTTATAGAATTTTGCCCATGAATGGACCAATCTGAATGCTTGAGGTTTCTGAATGCCTGGATAACCTGTTGTGCAAACAAATGTTAGTAGATACATGTGCTTGCTCGGGCAGCCTGGTGCACTCAGCCTGACCGCGGCTGTGCAGGACGTACAGGCTGTTCGGGATACACCGGCTGTTTGGGACACACCGGCTGTGCGGGATGCACTGGCTGTGCAGGATGTACCGGCTGTGCAGGATGAACTGAGTGTGAGGGATGCCCCGGTTGTGCAGGATGTACCTGCTGTGTGGGATTCAATGGTTGTGTGGATGCACCCGCTGTGCGGGATGTACCGGCTGTGCGGGATGTACCGGCTGTGCGGGATGTACCGGCTGTGTGGGATGTACCGGCTGTACGGGATGTACCCGCTGTACGGGATGCACCGGCTGTGCGGGATGTACCGGCTGTGCGGGATGCACCGGCTACACGGGATGTACCCGCTGTACGGGATGTCCCGGCTGCGCGGGATGCACCGGCTACACGGGATGCACCGGCTGTGCGGGATGCAATGGCTGCACGGGATGTACCAGCTGTGCGGGATCCACCGGCTGTGCGGGATGTACCGGCTGTGCGGGATGTACCGGCTGTGCGGGATGTCCCGGCTGCGCGGGATGCACCGGCTGTGCGGGATGTCCCGGCTGCGCGGGATGTCCCGGCTGCGCGGGATGTCCCGGCTGTACGGGATGTACCCGCTGCACGGGATGCCCCGGCTGTGCGGGATGTACCGGCTGTGCGGGATGTACCGGCTGTACGGGATGTACCCGCTGTACGGGATGCCCCGGCTGTGCGGGATGCCCCGGCTGTGCGGGATGTACCGGCTGTGCGGGATGTACCGGCTGCGCGGGATGCACCGGCTGTGCGGGATGCCCCGGCTGTGCGGGATGCACCGGCTGCGCGGGATGCACCGGCTGTGCGGGATGCCCCGGCTGTGCGGGATGCCCCGGCTGTGCGGGATGTACCCGCTGTGTGGGATGTACCGGCTGTGCGGGATGCCCCGGCTGTGCGGGATGTCCCGGCTGTGCGGGATGCAATGGCTGCGTGGGATGCACCGGCTGCGCGGGATGCACCGGCTGTGTGGGATGTACCGGCTGTGCGGGATGCACCGGCTGCACGGGATGTACCAGCTGTGCGGGATGCACCGGCTGTGCGGGATGTACCGGCTGTGCGGGATGTACCGGCTGTGCGGGATGTACCCGCTGTGCGGGATCCACCAGCTGTGCGGGATGCCCCGGCTGCGCGGGATCCACCGGCTGTGCGGGATGTACCGGCTGTGCGGGATGCACCGGCTGTGCGGGATGCCCCGGCTGTGCGGGATGTACCGGCTGTGCGGGATGCAATGGCTGTACGGGATGCCCCGGCTGTGCGGGATGCCCCGGCTGCGCGGGGCACACACAGACCAAATTACACAGGGTGGCACCTGCTCGCTGTGGCTGATCCTACCCCCGATGCACTGGGTTTACTATGCAGGGCAGGTTACCTCTGTAGCTTCTGGGTGTCTGAGGCTACAGCACATATGTCACACTGTAGGTGTGCTGAGCAGGAAAGCCTGGGCAGAAACATGAGAGTTGTAGTTCGTGACATTGAATGGGCCTAATAAATATTGTAGGGCAGGAAATGCATTCAGTTGGAAGCATAATTAAATATTGTTTTAGCCTTAAAGAGCCCTACAGTACCACTATTTTTTCCAGATAATTTCCATATTAGTTGATAAAGTTTCAGCTAAAAAGAGTAACTTAGCATTAAATACACCTTAGCAGGGGTAAGAAGAATTTTTAACAGAGGTATAACACACACATACCATGGTGTGTCACAGCTATACCAAAGGAACTCCAACGGTGAATGACTATTCAGTAGTTGGAGAGTAACTCAGACACCATGATGCAAAAACAGGCCTTTCCCTCTTACTAGGAGGGAGAATCCCATGGGGTGATGTTTCATTTAATTCTACTTTCTTACCACTAGTAAGAAGGTTCTCACCTTGAACAAAGGCTCTCTCTTGATCAAGAGAATACATATCATACAGTGGATTTTAGGACACTCCAGTCCTCATATACATGTCGATTATGTGCATCCAGCAGCAAGCAGTTGTAAGATGTATTCACTGGCGACTGTGTATAATGCAAACAAGTGTTTGGCTCCCTCTGCCCTGTCATGCTTCTGAGGCTGCTGACTTAGTATTTAGTTTATAATAATGTGGTTTATATTTGTTCTACTTGCATTTGGTATTTAAGCTAATAGTGTTCTTCCCCTAGAGGACTGTAGCATAAGGGAAGCAATGAAATGGTTGCAAACTCTACATCTCTCTCTCTTTTTTTTTTTTCTTTTTTTTTTTTTTTTTTTTTTTTGTGAGTGTGAAATAAGCTATCCCATGAATATTGACACCAAAACACCTACAAATACTGGATTCATCTCCAATGCACTGCATTTTTGGAGGATACTCCAGCCTCCAGTCCAATTAAAAATGCAGAAGATTGCAATTGCTAGCACCGTCTGCCATCTCTAATTACTGCCCTGAACAGCAAAGGTCAGCACATTAAACTGATCAGCCCAGGAGGTTAGAACCCTGTCTGGAGCCTGGAATGAAGGAAGGTTTCAAGCCAACCTGAAAGGTATGGGGTAACATCAGGAGACCTCAGAGTACTTTGCAGAGAAAGCAATCCCATCAAATGAGAATGCAAAAAGGTGTCAGGGGCCTGAGAAATAGATCTGTTCTCCAGCAAATTGTTTGGCCTGGCCTTAGGAGTGGACTTGATCTCACAATCCTGATGCAAGAGCAAAATGGATACACTCAGCCTGCAAAGGGATTGGATTAGGGGACAGCAGTGTCACATGGTGTGACATTGCATATACCATATGCACCTCTGAATGCACACAGCACCCAGTCCTGCTCAGGACCCACACACTGCATGTGAGGCAGCACAGGTGATGATGGGCCTCCCACCACTTTGTGACATGTCTCTTGCAAAAGCCCTTAGCAAAGCAGCTGAGCAGCAGCATCCACAGGGATGTGAATGCATGGGAAGCTGGGGAGCTGCAAGCAAACCTCCATCCTTGTGGCACATTGTGCTCTGATGGTGAGAGAAACCTCCAAGTGCAAAGGGAAATCTACATGGTGTAGACATTGATTCCTCTCGTGTACTTGGTTCTATGTCTTTCCCGTGCTGAAGGGTGCATGCCACCAAATTGTAAGTGGAGAGAACAAATATGTCAAAGACACTGATGGGGGTGACTTGGGTAAAGTGCTGCTGCAGCAGGAAGGCAGGGATGTGTCTGGGTAGGATCAGCCTCCTAGCCTGTTTGCAGACTGTTCTCCAGATACCACACACTTTTAAATCAACTAAAACCAGCATAAAAGTACAGCAGAGTATTTAACTGCTCTCTTACAGTCACCTTTCGGCAGGTCTCTGACTCATCTGACTTGGCAACATAGAGATGAATTTCTAACTTTCATACTCGATTTTTGTGTTAACTGCTGCCATACAAAGATCACAGGAACACCCTGGGTTTTCCTCAATTTTTGATGTGAAGAACGGCGCTGCTTCCTCTGCCCTTGCAGCCAGGCCCATTTGTGATATACAGAGTTAAAAAATTCAGGCAAAACTATCAGCCCTTTCTCAAATGACGATCCTGGGCAATAACCTTTCACCCAGCTCTGCATGGCTAAGCCCATGTCTATACCCTGGAAACAGAGATAATGTTGAAACTACCATAGCTCAGGTAAAAGGCTGTCTTTCTTTCTGCTTCTATCCAATCCACAGGAAAGGAAAAAAGAAGACACAATTATGAGAAGTTTTGGATACTAGGAACTGAGAGAATCACTACTGCTGCCTATCACCTTGAGCTGCTGTAGAGGAATCAGCTTACCAGGGAGCTGATTTTTCCAGTAGGTAGTTTCAAGATAAAAGTGGGCATTGTACAAATACTGTAACTCTGGAAAGATAGAGCACTAATGCTTTCCCACCCTGAAGTTTCTGTGAGACCTACAAACTGACTAATGATGCTTTCTTCCTAATGCTGCTCTTGCCACTTGCACCTCAGCAAGCCTATACAGAGGGGAACAGCACGGTGGCCTGAAAAGCTGATCAATGCCTTTTGTAGGACAGCACTTATCCACCACAAGGCTTGCCATGGAGAAGATCACCATGTGTGAGAGCCCCATGATCCTGGCATGCTGCAGCTCTGTGAGGAAACACTTTTGGCCAACCTGCCTGTGTGGAGGGGCTGAAAGGATGTCAGGGTTGCCAGTCTTTAAGCAGTAGGAGCCCAGGCTGGGACACACGGAGGCGGGAGCATAGGCAAGATTCCAGCAGGGGGGAAACACTAGCAAGAGAAGGAAAGAGAGAAGACTAAATGGGGAAGGACATAAACGTGTGTGTATGGACGAGATGGGTGTTTGGGAGGGGTCAAAGGGAAGTCACAGCAAGTGCTTGGTGCCTCCACAGTGCACAGCCTGGCTGCTCCCAGAGAAACCAGAGCACAGCTGCCTGTGACTGGAGCTGTGGCGTGCACAGGGAAAGGACATGCCTCCAGAAAAGGAGATAGAAATGAATCCCAATTACTGGATACTGTCTGCATCCCGTAACGAGCTAAACAGAGAAGGGGATGAGCAAGGCCAAAAGAAGCAACCTTCAAACTGCATCTGTGCCTCTGCTAAGCGAACGTCTCCACTATTCATGTGAGTATTCTATCACTTCTTACTGAGTCATATTACCTCTCTCTTTAAAAAGCCACCAGAGTTAACATAATGCTCACACACCACTTTGAAAATCCTGTACCTGCTATTGTAGGTAAAGGACCTATTATTAGCAAGGCATTATTAGCTGTCATTTGGACTGTAAACTGTCTTACTGTGAGCTAGTTCATGTGGACTGCTCTGCATCAAGCTCCTAACCCTGCCACAGCTACTCTTCTGTAAATTTCCATGTGGACACACTCATTTTGAGATCAGAATCCAAGGAGGATTTAATGAAGCTCAGCAGTACTCCAGGATGTGTACACTGCCTCCTACATCACAGAGCCAAACCTCCGTCAGGACCTGCGCCCACTACAGGCAGAGAATAATTGCATTGGCAGGGAGAGGAGGCTGAGACAGTGGGGAAGGAGTTTCAATGCCTGTGCTGTGAGGGGTGTGAACCAAATCCTACTCTCGGCTCCACTGCATACAACAAACTTCCCCACCTCCCCATGTATTTCAACCAGAGAGATCCTAAGACTGCCAGGAAGGCAGGGCTAGAGTGGGCAGGGGGCATTGGCACTGCAATTGCCAAACCCAAGCTTTGGAGAATGACTAGGTTTGGAGCTGCTCAAGCAAGACCAAAGCCAATGATAGCACGTGTGGAGAAACAGGGGCACAAAATGGGGGGATCCTTTCCTCATCCTGGCACCTGAGCAAAGGGAAGCATGTTTAGCAAAACAGACAGCAGTTGCTACAAAGGGGAATGTTTCTTACAGTCACTGTGCACAGCATAGGGAGGCAGCAGGCTGATGGGGGAGAGATCATCTTCAGGTCCCTCTACCACTGAAGGGGACCCCTTGGGAGGCGTCTTACCGGTGGGCAGGGGCAAGGTGGAGACCGTGTTGAGCAGCACCACGCAGACAGCCACAACATCCCATAACTTCATCTTAGATCTCCTTCCAACACGGGCCCCTGGCAGAAAGGAGACACATGGTGAGCTACCAGCTGCTATGCTCCTGCAGTCCTGCCCCAGCCCTGTCAGCCCTGGGACAAAGCTAAGCAGTCTTGCACCCCAGATCACACTGGCTCACCCAGGCCAGGCTGAGGACAGTGGGTGGAATGATAACCTGCTCACTGTGCAGCCAGAGAGAGAGGCAGGCTCACCCCAGAGAGTGAGTGGTGTGGGAGAGAGGCACAGGATGGCCTCCAGTCTCTCTATGCCTGAGAAAGCTGCATTGGGGAAGGCAGGCATGCAGGTCCCAAGAAGTCTGTTTCTAGGGATATGGGAGTGTGACCATTTGCCTGGGCTTGCTGGCAGGCAGGTCACCTTGTGCTTGTCAAACACCTGGGCAGCTCCAGGGCACTTGTTCTCAGGCTGGACGGGAGAGGACTGGGCTGATCTGGGGTGCTGGTCTGTGCACACTTGATGCGCTACAAGTAAACATTCCTTTCCCTTTCTTGCCCGTCCCCTCACCTCTTTCCCCTTTTCCTCTTTTTCCCTTTCTTCTTCTTCCTACCCTTTCCCTTCCCCTATCCAGTCCTGTCTTTCCTCTTAATTTTTTCTCTCCTTTTCTTTTCATGTTCCCTTGTCACCTTTTCTTCCTTATACTCTTCCTTTTCCCTTTTCTTTCCCCTTTCCCTATGGTCTTCCTCTTTTCTCCCTGTTTCCCTTACCCCTTACTTCAAGATTTCCTTTTTCCTTCCCTTTTCCCTTTCCTCTTTCATTTTTCATTTCCTCTTTGTTTCTGTCTCCCTTTAATTTTCCTCTTCTTTTCCCTTCCCTTCTCATTTCCAACTCCTTGTATTCTTCTCCTCCCCCAGCCTTTCTTTCATTCCCTCTTTTTAATTTTTTTTTTTTTTTTTCACGCATCCTCTTTCTTTTCCCTTCTCCCCTTCCCATCCCTTATCCCTTTTTCTTTTCTCCTCCTCGTTCCCCTGCCGCCCTGCCCAAAGACTGCCTCGGCACGTACCCGCTGCCCTCTGCACGCCACCCCGGGGTGGCAGCTGCCCCCAGCCCTGTTCGGCTTGGCCCGGCGGCGGCACAGGGCAGTGTCCGGCCCGGGAGGAGCAGCCCCGCCGTGGGGGAGCCGCGGAGGTCCCGGAGCAGCGCCGGGCTCAGGGCGCGGCTGCCGCTCGGTGCGCGCTCTCCGCGGCCGCTGCCTTCGCACCTCGCCGTGCCCGGGGAGCTGCGGGTGCCCCGGAGACAGCGCCCGCCCTGCCCTCCCCAGCGCACCCATCCTCGTCCTCACCTCTGAGCTGGTCTCGTCGGACCCGAGGTGGACATTAACGCCGTGGAGTCGACCGGCCGGCCGGCCGATTCATGTGGGCAGGTCGGGCTCCGACTGCCGGCACCCTCTTTGCTCAGCCGAGGGGGGAACGGGGGAACGTATGGAGAAGGGGGTGTAAGGTCGCAGGTCTGGATGGAGGCAGCGGGGAGCCGGCAGCACGGTCCTCGGCGGCCTCCCCGCCGCCGCAGGTGCTGTGCCCGCGGCAGGAGCGGCGCCGCGGGGCTCTCCGCCCGCCCCGGCCCCGGAGCCGGAGCCGCCTCAGCAGCGGCGGGAGCGGCCCGAGCCGCGGGGAGCGCCGCCTGGCAGCGGGAGCTGGCGCTGGGTGCTGCGCTTGGGACCCTGCCTGGAAATCTGAGAAAGACACTCCATCAACAACTGCGGGGAGTCAGATGAAGACATCAGCGCTCCTGTAACGCCAGCTGGTCCAGCACTGCCGGGAGCCGCGCACCGCTCGGACACGCACACCACGGCGGGAGAAAAAGGAAAAAAAAAAAAAAAAAAAGAAAAAAGAGGGGGGGAAAAAAAAGAATACCAAGAAAAAAACCCCACCCCAGTGGAGGAAGGAAGGGGAAAACGATTGAAAAAATAAAAATCAAACCACCCCCCCTCAGCCTGCTGTGAGAATCAGAGGCCGGCACTGGGGTTTGTAGAGCCGGTAGCAGCAGCAGCAGCGAGGCTTCCTCCTCCAGAGCGGGGTCCCGTCGCGGCGAAAGCTTAGATCCAAGCGGGAGCGCGGCGGGAAGCTGGGCCGGTGTCGGGAGCGCCCGCTCCGGCTGGGCCTGGGCGCGCCGGGCTCCCGGGCGCCGGCGGGATGGGTGGGGGCTCGGGGCTGGGCGAGGCGCGGGGGGCGCCGCACCCGCGCACGGAGCGAGCGCGGAGCCGGACGTGCGGACGCGGGGGCTTTGCCAGGGCGACTCGGCGCCGCAGATGGATTTATAGGGCCCTTTGGCAGTGACGCGCCCTCCGCTGATTCGCTTTCAGACCCAAACACACGCTGGCCCCCCGCACCGGACCCCGCGGAGCCTCCAAATATCTCCCGGCTGAAGTCACCGGCCCGACATACCGTGGGCTGCGCGGCCGCCGGCGCTGCCCCGCGGCACCCGCTGGCCCCGCGGCGACGGCGGGGCCGGGCCGGGGTAACCCAACACCGCGTCCCTCCCCAGCGCCGCTCGCCGCGCTCCCGCGGACGGACGGACGGACTGACGGACCGACCGACGGCCGGCGGCGGCGGGGAGGCCGCCCCCTCCTCGCCCCTCGCCGGCCGCAGGTGCCGCGGCTGGTCCCCGCGGTGCGAGGTGCGGGGTGCGGAACCTCCGCGCAGCCCGGCTCCCTGCGCGGGTGGCGGCCGTTCCACTCTCCGAAGGCCGCGGCAAAGTCGCTGTAAACAGTGTCGACTTTCAGCTCTGCGCCGTGTATTTATGACTCACGCAGTTGTCCGGAGGTATGAGATCCTCATGTCTCCGGTGCTGCGGAATTAGCGCGGCGCAGCCCGGGCAGCGCAGGGTTTGTGCGGGCGGTCCGGAGACCGCTCCCTCCGCCTCGCGCGGCTGCTCTTTTAAAATAGTCTTTGCTTCTGGATATTTCATTTTTCTGGGGGGAAGGCACTCTGGTATGGGAAGGAGCAGAGAAATCCCCAGGAGACCAAGTCGGTGGCGGAGCCCCCGCGCCGGCACAGCGCCGAGCAGCGGAGGGAGCCGCGCTGGGCATGGCCGGGCCGGGCCGCCCCAGAGCTGACACCCGGCTGCGGGTTTGTTTCGTACGCCCTCCGCCCCAGGTGTGCGTATGTGTGTGTTGTGCATTCACGCGTGTGCGCAGCGGCTCGCGTCTCTCCCTCTCCCGGGAAGGGGAGCAGCCCCCGGCAGTTCCTTCGGGGACCGCTGCCCGTCCCGGACCCCGCGGCACGGCTGCCTGGTGCAGAGAAGGCGGGCAGAGCTGTCCCCCGGCAGGGCGGAGAAACGGGAGAAAGGGGCGCCGAGCCCCGTCCGGACACTGCCACCATCAGCGGGGGCTGCCCATTCCCGACTCTGCTCAGTCGGCTGCGCCACCTCGTCTGCTGTGTGCGACTTTCCCTCTTCCCATTCCCTCATGTAAGTCGCGGGCCCTGCAGGGGGAGGATGCAGGAGGCAAGTGGGACCAGCTCCTGCTGCATGCCCTAGGCTTTGTGCGCAGCCCATCCTGCGCCACTTGCACCCTCTCTGCTCCCGTTGGATAGGAAGTAGTGTCAGGACCGTGCATGTGCTCTCCAGAGCCAAGTGTGTGTGCATGCCAACACTTGTTTGCTCTCCATCAGTCTGAAAAGTACATAACCCTCCAAACGCTTAATTGTGAAGGAGATCTTAGGCCAGGGGGCTGTAGTACAGTAGAGGGTGTCACAGTCAACTCATTAGATAGAATGGGAACAAAAATCAATCCCTGTGACCTCCAGGGGACTAGTGAAGGTTTTTGAGATGTTTATTGGAAATTTGGAGGGGTGTGCTGAATGTCATCTGGATGGGCTCCCAGGAAAAATATTTCTGCAATATTTAGAAGGCATCTTCTAAATTTCCATTGGATGACAAGCTGGAGCGACAAACATGACATTTCTTGTGAAGCCCTTTGGGCAGCATGGCTTTTCCACCACTGCAGTCATCTACCTACTGAGGGGAAATTCCACAACTTTCTTCCACTAAATGAGACATTTGTGATGAAGTGGTCAGCCTTTCTTGGGATCATGTCCCCATCCCTGCAGGAGCAACAGATTTGTATCTCAGAAATAATGTCTGAAAGAATTACTTTATTAGATTTTTTTTTAACTTTAGGGTATTTTTTTTACTAACTGTGCCATTTCAAGAAGGAGTAATTTGCATGAAAGAGATTTCTTCTAAGTACAGGAGAGTAAAGTATTCCTCAAAATTATCTACTTTTTAAATATCAAACAGTATTATACATAAATGTAAATGTTCACTTAAAAGTAGTCTTAAGTTTTTAAGTGCAGACAATCTCGTGATAGGCACCTGGAATAAAAGTACAGCCTCTTTGCAGGCAGCAAATGGGGCAATGACAGAACAATCTGTTGAAAAGAAACAGGGTATATGGTATCTGTACAATAAAGACACAGGCATCTGATAAATGCATCTGTTTATATATGTGTGCACACCAGAAGGGGACAGGAGGAGGCGTTACAAGAAGCAGTGCTTGGTTTGGCTCAGGGATACTGTTCAGGTTGTGCTACCTCTGTCACAAAATTATTTGCATATAGTTGTGAGATGGGCCATGAATGCAAGTGCTGTGTGCACAAAAAGTTATTCCTGGCTCCCACCCTGAGCAGAGCAGAGGAACCTGAGCAGGGCAGAACAAAAGGAAAATATGACTTGGTGCCTCCATTAAAGGTTGGGGACTTAGGCATGCTGAAACGAATGCTGTGATTACACCGTTTATGGTGACACAGAGTCCTAGTGTTTTAAGTGTAAGATCATTAACGAAAACTTTACTGCACATATTGGACAAAATGAGCTCAACACATTATTCTTTTGCATGGGTTTTGTCAGTGCAAAATTTTCTTTAAATAACAAAAGGTAATGAAGCCAAGACAGAGATTGTCCATCTATAATACTGCAGGAGTTTATTTTTCCTTGCTATTAAAAGCTGCTGAAAGCCCATTTTTTAGCTTATGTGTTATTTAGCTCACATGAACCAGAGTGAAAGGAAATGTTAGGCAGATGTCTTAGCTGCACTAATAGGATGGTTGAAATAAATGGAGAGCAAACCTGCTAGTTCTTAATCACAAAATAATGTACCTGCCTCTCCCTGTGCTGCCGGTGCAAATCTCTTGGTAAGGAGGGTTAGTGAGAGCCCTGTGCACTCTTTCTTGATGGAAAGTAAAGTAGCTGCTGAAAGATTTCCATAGTTCTATTAAAAGCTAACAAAAGCTAAAAAATCTTCAGAATTGATTATATTTTTGTATATTATATATTTTGAAAGTTTTGGAGCTTCTTGAGATAAAGCTCCTTTTGGTGAAGAAGAAAAAAAAGAATGTCTGCTGTCAGGAAAAAAAAAAAACAGGAAAAGAAAAATGACCCATTCAGACCTAAATATGACTTTACATTGTAGAGGTTGCTTCTTTTAAAACAAGCTAAAAGGCTGCTTGACATTATGCAGTATGGTCTCATTTTTTGTTTATATGTGTCAACATGATATATAGATCTCTTAAGATGTCAAGCGCTCCATACTGTAATTTCTAAGTTACCTTTGAAATATGAAACATGGTTTCCTAGTCACAGTGACTGCTCAAAGCAATAAGTGGTGGTTTCTTTGGTATTAGTAACAGAGGAGACCATGCTGCTGTGGAAGCAAGTGCCCTCAGATGTCATCTGAGTACCTGGAATATGCACCAAGCGACTGCATGCCTGGGGAAGCAGCTGTGTTTTGGGCCACAGCTGCCTATTCCTGTGTGATGCCAAATGCCCTTGGTCATCCCCAGGCCTGCAGGAGATCCCTGCAGTATTTGGCCAAAGCCTGAAAGAGCTTTGAGCATTCATTCCCTTTCTTTAAGATGATTAAAGTTTGTAATGAATTCATCATTCTGGGGATGTGGGTGGTCTGTTCTGGTCTGCACTGATATTCAACACTGGACCTGCCATTCCTGCATCCCATGGGACATAAATTATTGTGACTTAACTGGTGGACAAGGGGGTGAGACACTGATTAAGGTAACAACTGGAATGAAAATGTGGCAGCTGCCTGGGTAGGGCAGATTTGTGGGGCCTATGAGGTGCCTACCTTGTGCTGAAGCCCAGATAACCCGCTCAAGCAATCTAGTTAAAGCTATCCCAATTGCTGTGTTTGTTATAATTATTGTGAGCCAGTGCCAAGGTCTGTTCTTTAGCCTGGGGGCTAACTGCTGCCTTTTGACCACATCCTTCACACTCCTGCCAGAGAGGGTGGCTGCGGGGTGTGGCTGCTGGCCCCTGTGGACTTGTGCACCCATGTGGGATGAGGTTTCCTGGGACAGCATGGGTCCCAGCATGCCAGTGACTGTTCTACCAGGGTGATAGCATCAATGGTTGGGTCTGGCAGCATCCCTGCAGTGTTTATTTTCCTGGGATAGGTGCAGCCAGCGTGTCTGCACGTGCTTCAGGCAGACCTCCCAGTGCAGTACAAACAAATCCTAAACAGGGGCTCTCTTCTTGCTGCTGTGGGAGAAGGGGAGAAGATACCATGTTCCTAAAATTGATGTGACATGTGGCAAATAGGGTTTGAGAGCAACCTTCTGCTCTCTTTCAATTGGTATTTGCACAACTTTATTGTAGATACCTACTTGGATTGTTTAACTTGTGTATTTATAAGTGAAATTTAACATGCTGTGGGGAACACCATAAGCAAATTGTGTTTAAGAGTTCATCTGGGCAGTGTCCTGTGCCCAAATTCCCTCCATAGCCGAAGTTCCTTTATTCTTTACGAGCCATTTTCCAGGGAAGTACCAGGAGATCATGCAAAGCTTTTCTGCTAAAGCCTTTCATGTAGTAGTTCTCTAGCAGAAAGTCATTCAAAGGACTAAGGAGTCATGAACTCATGACCTATTCTAGTCGCATACTTTGAAGCAGAGCCTGATAAGAGAGGGTTTAAACTTGCTAATTAACAATAATTGTAACAGCTGTCACAGGCTGCTACTGTTTTAATTGGCATTAATCACAGCTGTATCTGTATTATGCTGCCACTGGGATTCTGGTGTATTTAATCTCAGAATGTGGCACCTTCTGAGAGATTATGAGATCATAAAAGCATGAGGGCAACATATTTGTCAGGGTTGAAGGTCACTAATCTGTGCTGAAAGCAGCCAAGAGGAGCAAGCCATGCAGAGGGAGAACTGGAACCAGCAGTGACACTTAGCAAAAGTGGTGAGCTTTACTCTTTGGATTCTCTCTCCCAAGAGTTTTTTTCTGAATTTGAGTTCTGCTGTTGGGTGTTGGCATAAGGCATAAGGAAGGTCTTTTAAAAGTATTTATTTGCTTGTAAGTTCTGCCGGGAAAAGCTGTGTAAAAAAAAGTCTCAAAAACCCATACACCAAATCCCATCAAATTTCATGAGATAAGGAGAAGAGGCTTGATTCTTTTGGATCAAAATCCATGTTGACCTGTTACTAAGCATAGGAAGAAACATCTGAGTAATCTGAATGACTGTGATGCATTCAGCAGAGTATTTAGCTGTTTGCTTGTGGCGGATTTGCAGCTGTAAGTGTGTTGTCCTTGTAAACCACTGGAATGTCAGATAGCAGTGGTTATCCCTAGCTCTGTTAGTTAGGCAGATGTTTCTATTAGAATGAGCAGAGACACATTGTCACTGGGGTTGGTTACGAGAACAACTGGGCTATAAATCTCCAGCTTCTTGCTTATATGTAAACATTATGTAGAGACAATTAACTGATACTTTTTCTTCTCCTTGCAAATGTGGAGTTATGACAGTATTTGTTTTTTGGTTTTTTTTTGTTTTGTTTTGGTTTTTTTTTTTTTTTTTTTTTGGTTTTTTTTTTTTTTTTTTTTTTGTTTTGTTTTTGTTTAATAAAACTGTTAAATTGTGTGCTGGCTACTAGCTTGTATTGCTTCCACATACTGGCTTACACTGGGAGAACTTCACTACTGCTGAAACTAGAAACATTTATTTCATCTCTGTGTTCAGAAAGATACGTTTATGATTGCACTTTAACAGAGCAGAAAACTTATGTCTTGTTACAAATTCAGAGAAAATAGCTTGCAGGCAAAATAAGCATAACAATAATTTATAGAGCTGTGAACTTACCCATATGAAAGTCTTCAGCAGCTGGCAAAAAAATTGTTAAAACTTGGGGCTGTAGTCTGGGATGAAAATGCAAATTGACACATTTTATTTATACCAGGCTGCTTTTAAAATCACTCAGTAGGAGCACTCTTGCCTGTTTTTCATGAAATCTCTGCGTGAATTGTGCATAGACCTCTTTCTCCCTTAGCAGGGAAAAGTGTGGGGCAACTGTACCATGATCTTGCCTACACCTCTCAGCTCTCCATAATTAGTGAGACTGGGAAGTGCAGTGATGTATGTGACCTTCAAAGAAGTTCACCTGAAGATTAGGTCTAGGATCTCAGTTCAGCATTGAAGTGAAACATCAACTTTGAGCCAAGGATGGCTAGCATACTTAGATAGGTGGAAGCTTTTTGCAGAATTGGTTCCTGAACCTTTGTATGTCTCAGCATGAAGTTGCATTTTCAGTGCTTTTGTGCAGAGGAAGTGAGAAGAATAGAAAGTACTAAGCAGCAAACTGAAACAGAGGAATGTAGAGGTGAGTAATGATGGATGGTGGTGCAAAATGAGGGAAGGTGTGAAAGAATCCCAAGTATGATTAGCCATTTTTACCAGAAAGATATGATCAGTCCAAAAAACAGTGACAGAAACATTAATATTTGCAACAAAACCCTGAATCATATTGTCTATCTTGGGATGGTAGGATGTTACAAAGCTTCATGGATAAATTTTGGTAAATTTCCCTCAAAGGTTTCTAAGTATCTTCTCCCATAAAACTTAATACAAAATCAATATTGGGAACTCTGTCTTCTCTACTTACTCCAGCAATACTTCATTTATTTCATTGTGAGAATTTCCTGAGTGACCAATTGCTTCCAGAATCAGTGTGGTGCTGCTGGATAAGGGATAGCTCCAGTTGTGCAAAAGTTTTTTCCTGTTCAAAATATTATAGTCTTTAGTCAAGTCATCCTCTTGCTTTCCATTCCTCTCTTTTCAGATACTCTCCCAACATCACTCTTTCTATAAAAAAATCTCTCCTGTACTCTCTGACAGACTGTATCAATGTTTCAGAACTTATGGTTTGCTTGGGGGAATGGAAATGAGAAATGGAAACAAAGATAAATTCTTTATTTTTGTAAAAAAATTTCACTCTTGAGCACGAATAAAGATTATATAATTATTAGGTCACATCCCAAGGAATTAATTTTTTTGGAAATTGGTAAAAGGGTAATTTCCCCACAGCTTTCCTTAATTATGTTTCCCTTTGTATTGTTCTTCTAGAACCTTTAGAAAGAGGCTGGGGAAAACCTGCCAGGTCTCCTCAGGGAGAGCATGTAAGATAATATGGTGGGGGCTGTTAAAGGCTGTTTGCTCAGATCAATTAATTTATTTTCTTGGCATTTTTAAATCCAAACTTGAATTTTTAAAGTGGAGATGAACATTTGTTTTGTTTGTTTAGGGAAAAAACCCAGAATCATCTTTTGCTATAGGAATCGGGGTTGTGTGTCAGAACAGTACAACATATGAGGAAATTCTGGGGAAGATTTAATCAAGGTAGCTTTTGACACCAAGCCAGTTTATCCTAAAACATCAACAGAATCCTTAATTCAGAAACAATCCCAGGGTTCCAAGCCATCTATCCCTGAAATGAAGGAGCCTTCTCTTTCTGACAACATAGGACGTAAGCCCAGTTCTGGTCCCAGTATCTTGTCAAAATTTCAGTGATGTTTTGCTGTTTCAGTGCTCCTTGACACATGACTGTTCCAGGATGGCCACAGCAGCTCTCACTTCCTGCAGCTTTCCCTGTTTCCCTCTCTCCATGTGCTTCAAGCAGCCCCTGCCACCCACTCTGTGACCCTTCCACCCACTGCTTTTCATCTCGCACTTCATGGCTTCTCTTCTGCTTAAAACCTGCTGCTCCCTCCTCTGCCAGCCTTTAACCTCCAGTGATGTCCTCATCAGAGACACAAAGGGTTGTGCCTGGCTGCCAGGGGTGTTGCTGGGGGCACTTGCTCCTTGGATCACAGCAGTGGAGGGTGCAGGCACCAGGCACTGGCCCTTTCTCTTCACACCTCTGTGCTGGCAATATAAGACAAAGCACTAGTTTAAACAAAACTAAAAACCGAACACCCCCACTGTCTCCCTTCTTCCACCTTTCAAACAAAAAGAAAAACCAAACCCATGACATTTACATGTTCCTCCAAATCAAAAAAGAAACCCCAAAGAACTGTTTGGTACTGAATCTCCTGAACACATAATTTCATCTCTGTTTCCTTTATGGAAATTCCATTAGTCCTTAGCACATTCCCCACTTTGTAGCAAGGTGGCTATAGATCTTAATGAGTTCTCTGTCCTTTTTTTTGTTTTGTTTTGTTGTGGTTTTGTTTGTTTGTTTGGTTAGTTGGTTTTTTTTTTTTTTTGTTTGTTTGTTTGTTTTTGTTTTTGTGAGGAAGAGAGGGACCAGAGGAATGGAATTAGGATAAATGCACACAGACACTTCACACTGATTCTCTTGAACCCACTTGCCCCTTTGATGCTGCTTTATTTTGGGAAATCCACCATGAAAGGTGTTAGGAGAGGTATTGTGAGTTAACTCCCCTCTGCCTAATTTTTGTCAGGCAGTTTAGGTGCCCAAGTGAGAGACCAGTTTTTCCAGATTGCTTTTTTAGTATTTAACGGAGGGTACAGCCTCCTCAGAGGGCAATCTGGCCAGGTAAGAGACGAGCAGCAGCTTTGTGTCATCACTGATGTTAGAGGAAACCAGAGGTAGCCAGTCTCATAAAAGGCATCTCTGCCAAGCAGGCTTGGATGAAAGCAGGGCAGAGAGGACCTGTTTTCCCATGCTTGGATACATATTGGTAGGAGTCCTCAGAGACTTGTTTTTCACACACAGCACGGGTTCTGTGTTCTGGGCTGGCTGCTATAAACACTTGCATCCCTATAGAAACACACACTTGACTCTCAGTGCCCTGGGGTTCAGAAAGCCTTTCCCTCCCTCCCCAAAACTTCCACTGCTGGGAATGACTTGCTGACCTAATTTCTGAGGTGTTTCTGGCCTAAGTTTTTGCCTCTGAGCAGAGCCCTGGGATGAATTCTCCTCTTGTCCAGCCCTTGCTCTGTGCCTACACTGCACAAATATATGCAACATATAGACAGATATTCCTTCCTCCATAGTTCCCCACAGTACAAAGGCTAGAGGGACTTAGCTGTGCTTCTTCTGGTCTCAGTTCTTGGCAGAAAATTTGCAGGCAGCTTCTTGCAGAAGAAGATGTAGTCTAAGGAAAAACGTGGATCTTGGCTTGTTCCCTGGCTCCAGGGGAAAGGCTGCACAGGTGCATGCAAGGAAAACGCAAGGGCAAAGGCCCTGAGCACAGCAGAAAACATTTAATGATCACCAAGTTAATGAATTATTGCGAAGCTGATGACATCTGAGTAGACAAATGCTAATAGTGGTGTTATGGGTGTGCAATCTCTCAGGTAAGGTTCCGTGGGATGTCATCGCCTGTCTGACGGGCAAAGGGAAGAGAAATGCCTTCATCATTTAACAGCTGCACTCCCAAGAACTGCCTGTGCAAGCACCAAAGATGAAACAAACTGCATTTTTCTGTCTGCTCTCTGTGTTTCTACTACAGATTGTGCTGACTAGGAAATGAGAAACACATGGGACTAGTTCACCCCCTTGGCTTCATCACAGCTATATCTGTTTTCCTGCAAGATTTAGAGTCATCTTGGCACACTCAATTTTAGCAGTCCAAGAGTTTTTCTGTGACTTGCAATCTGCAAAGAGAGAGAGTGACTGCAAAGATAATGATCTGTCTGAAATGGTTGATTAGTTTCTGGAAATTATCTGAAAGTTTGGTTAATAGACAAGTTTTTACTGTCATCTATGGTCATTAGTGATAATATTAAACCCTAGTATAAAACATGGTAAGCAGCTGTATTCCTGGTATTTTACTTGGGAAGACACCTAACCCTGGACTTCTGCATAGAAAATACATCTGTAATTAAGTCCCTCAAATGCAGAAAATTGAAAAGTCTCTAATGACTCAGTTTAAACTGACAGCACAAGGAGGCGGGGACAGTGTTCAGAGGAGCTAGCTCCTATTTATTGTGAGTTACATTTATTTCTCTGTGGTCTAGGACTTTCCCCAGGCTGGGAATGTCATTTTTTTGCTGGTTTGAAGGTGGTAAATCTTGCAGCCCCTTGACTGATGATCCTTGCTTGCCTGAGCCCCTTCATGGCCCTGATGCCTTTCGGGTTCTCCCTTGGGGGTCACACTTCAGGTTACTGTGTGTCTTCTCAGCTTCTGCTCTTACGTCTCTTCATGCTTTCCCCAGGAAAGTTTTGTGTTTTGATGTAGTAATAGATGTCATTCATAATCTGCTTTGTTTTAAAATTCTTATTCTTCCTCTATACTGTATTAGGGACTAGCTGCTCTGGAAACTTACTACTGATCACACTTCCAGCAATTGCTTGGGAATCTGCACTCTTTTGCCTAACTTCTCTCTTAGGTGCTATTTCTTAAGGATCTTTACCAAAGAAGCACAGTTGCAGGGAGAAGAGTGAGCATTTGAGTCATAGTGTTTTTTCTGGGATGAACTCTAACTTTTCAGAAATACCACCCCTGTGTTTCCTGGGCCTGCAGCTCTTCCATTTGAAATGCTTGACTGTGTATTTGTCTTGTCTGGATAATAAATTGAGCATGCTGAAGTGTCTTCCTTACTAGAATAGTAACTTTTTTTATGAGATGTTTTTAAATTATATTTAGTATCTGATAATTTTTGCAAGTTAAGTAAGTGTTGCATCTCCTACCTATGCATTGGGAGATTTAAGCAGTAGTTTTTGTACAAAAGTGTCATGGTAAAACATAACTATCAAAGCAGGTAAAATAAATGTAAAAAAAAAAAATTAAAGATTCCTTATAGCTATTGACAAAAAGCATCTTTAGTCTTCTTAGTGGAGATATTCTCTAGACTAATGTGAGTTAACAAAATCTACTTTGCCTGTGCACCTTTCCCTGACAACAGTTTGTTTAAAGACACTTTTAACTGTAATGCCTCTCTCATGCTGGTTTATTACATAGAAAAAAAATGCCATAATTTGTTTTGCACATGCTTCCAGGGCTCCAGCAGCCAGTACTGCATACTACTCTACATCTTTGCTTGCATTTGGTTTCAGTATATCCTTTGAGGTAATTTTCTTTCCACAGATTCTAAGCAGCCCTTCAGGGTTTGAACCTGAGCTCTTTCTCTCTGTGCAATCGGGCCACACCTTTCATTCTCCAAAGGGCCAGCAGATAGTAGCCTGCTTGTCTCACCCGTTCATAAATTTATGCAGACTGGGCAGCTGCTACTTCATCCCTGAAAGTCCCTGCCCAAAGATGCCAGAGATACTGCTGCCCTTTCAGTCTGTAAATCAGAACTGAAAGCTTCTTTCCCACAGGACTCTCATCTGTCAGCTGGCTGCTGCATGCCGAGCTATTCTATTGTGGATCATTTGGAAAGCATCTCTTGGCCCTGATCCTCAGAGGGACTGAGAGCCCCCCCCTTGTCCATGAACTCCGTTTAGGGGGGTGAAATGGCTTTGCAGAGTAGAGCCTGTGCGTGCCACGGGCTGAGATGCTGTGCTGTAAGGGGTGGCAGGTTTCCCACTGACCTGAAGAGGAGCAGGACTAAGTTGTTCCATTGTGTTTCACTTAAAAAACCAAAGGTCATTTGTGATCAGGATGTTTTAAGAAAAAATATCTATTAAAGGAAAAAAGTGTTTCGTTGCTGGGCACAGGTGACAAGGTAATGCAGTCCAGGAGTTTGATTAAAATAGCTTTTCTATTTTTAAGGCAATTCCTTTAAAAGCATGTTTGACTTTTGTGTAGGTGATAAAATCCTGAAAACCTCTCAGGACAGCACTTGGGTTTTGTTTTCCTTGTGATAGGACAGTAACTATCATGCTTATAGCTTTCAAAGCATTGCTGCTCTGAAATAAACCTGCTGGACTAAATACATTCATTTGGATGATGTGGCTCCTAAGCCCTAGCAGCCACAAGATGAGACCTATTTTTGAGTACTTAAGTTTTACTCATTAAATAGAAAACCTGATGCAAACTGATGTTTAACTCTCAATTGGTTCCAAGCTGTTAGAAGTTCAACAGTTACCAGTTTCCAGTGACAATGTGAGTGGCTGAATGCTCTGAACTTAAGTTCCAGAATAATGCACATTCTCACACACGTGTCCCCCACCCCTAAAATACACAGGTGTGCAGATAGGAGCCTGGTAATGACATAGGAGTTGCAGGATGTATTTTGTTGAGAGGTGTGGCTCCCAATCCAGTGAGTTTGTTTATTCCTTCTGCAGCAAGTCAAAACAGTTTTGTTAACACTGCCAGCAAGCACTGCTGGTGTTGACAGCAGTAATAAACACCACCTGAAGAGCACGAGAGAGACTGCCCTGCCCCACGCCTCTGGGAAGCAGGACTCTCTCTTCCCTGTGCAGGATAAGCACTGGAGTTCTCATCCTGGGCCAGGCTTCTCTTACTCTACAAAGATACAGGAAGGAGATGGGTTAGACAATATAACTGCTGTTAGGATATTGTCTACTTGTATGCATTAACTTAACAATATTTTTTTGTGTGTTTGAAGAGAGAACTCATTCACTTTTAGGAGTTACCAGTCAGACCTTGAATGCTAGCTTTGAAAAATGTGCTAGAGAACTGGAGTTCTTGATCGTTGGCTATGGTCATTAGCCCTTGGTTTACACCAAGCCTTCCTGCTAGAAAAGTTCTGTTTCAAAAATGCATTAGCTTAGATTCTTTTTTAAGCAGAAATCTTTACTTCTGGTGGGTTTGAAATATTATACCACCAGCAATCATAATATCATAAAAATTTTATGTTGTGACAAAAAATTCTTGAAGGGAAGGAGAAATGAAAAGTAAAAAGAAGCTCCATTTAGATATAAACAGTATTCACATCTGCATTTTGATCAACTCCATATATAGAAAGAACCCTTCTTCAGACAACTGACATGTATTGACTCTAGATGCTGAAATCAGCTGTCTTTTGCATGCAGCAAATAATTATTTTGTACAAATTACTGACCTTTTCCTTTTCATGTTTACCAGAGGTACAGTCATCACTCAGTATATAGGATGTTGAATTACTGCGACCAGATTTTCAGATTGATGTGATCACTTATGCCATATAAAAATTTGAGTTAGTTTTGTAGTGAGAGATTTCCACTTTCATTTGCAGCTATCTTGGAGTAAATTCTTATCTGCATCTGAAGCTTGATGTGCTTAGACATGGTGCTGCCTTGCAGACATTGATTTGTGTGCTTAGTTTCCTACCCATGGCAGGTGAAACCGGTGCTTGAAAATTTGACTCTTAATTAAATGCAGGTGCAATTTGAATTTTGTCTCTTCAAACTGTCCCACTGTGTGTGCAGAAAATTGGTTTTTACTTTCATGTGCTAAAAGCACCAAAAAGTATGCTTAGTTTTGCAAAGTGGCACAGATGCTACAGGTGAATACAGGTAGAGAAGGAAAAAGGAAAGGACAAACAAGTGGAGAGAACAGTACCATGTCATTCTGTTTCAGTCCCCTTGGCATGGGTGAAGCCAGAGATGGAGTGGCTTGTCTGGAAGTGGGAGAAGGGGAATGGCTGAGAAGGGGCACAGGGGCAGTAAAGCTGGAATGGGTGTGAGGTGAGACTAGAGCACAGGGCAGGCTGGACTGGGTGGGGGATTTCCAGCCTAACCACAGAGCTGTTAGTGTGGCTTGTGGATCCACTCTATTACAGTTTTTCATATTTTTGTTTTTGCTCATGAGTCAATCCTGAGGGAAAGGTAAGACCACACTTGAATGTTTCTTACTAGACCCTGGGAGATGTGCTCCCTGTTACTGTGGGAGCAAGGGGTGATGCTGTAGACAGCCTCCAGAACTTTTATTTTTTTCCATCTCTTATGTGCCCAACCTCAGTGCTGCTGAGACCTGTCTAGAGCAGAAACTAGCACAGGATAATTCCTAAAGAGGAAGATGGGCAAGGGAGGAGTGCTCAAGGGAGCAGGCAGTGTGGTTTTCACCACCCTGGGGGCTGTGAAATGAAGCTCTGTGAGGTGAGTGATCCCGGACAAGGTTGCAACATCACTGTGCTAGAGGATATTAATCTAAATTCTGCTTTGCTTTCATGTAAACTATTCCCCTCTGGAGCAGCTTGCACTGCTGCAGCTACACATTTCGTTTCACAGACCCCAGACTGTCAAGCAACCTCACACAAGCATGCGTTGAGCTCATCTGATTGAGCTACATGTGTTTACTTTGTTATAGGTCAACCACTTGAGCCTACCCTCAAGATGAACTTAATGTTTGCGGAGGAAGGGCAGCAGCTATGTAGTACTGGAACAGGCAGAAAACAGAACCACAGCCTTGAACAATGGGAAAAATTCTGTGCGTCTTAACTAAGTATTTTATTGCATGTGAGGATATACACCTCTAGAAAAAGTCCCCACACGTTTCTGTGGTGTTTGACCAGAATATGGAAAAGTGGTAGGTAAAATAGAAATTTCTCAGCGCCAATTTCACATAAAACTTGAAACAAGATACCCACTAAGAAGCATGAATCTGGTGAATATTAACAAAATGGAGCAAAACACAAGCAAGCATTTTTCTTCTCCCATTGAATATGACTAAGCTTTCCACATGCCTAACTGCTTTACCTGCAGGGACTAATTGTGACCATGAGCTGAGGACAAAGTGATGTCAAACCTTTCTTGGCAGTAAACCTCACTGAGAATACAAATAAAATTAATTATGTATCTAAATTAAATTCAGAGTAACTGGTGAGACTGTTTTGTTGTTTGTTTTTAATGCCAAAAGAACAGTAGCTACAGCTCTGGTATGACTTAAAGTGTTGCACACAAAAAATCTAATGAAACTCTGGTCTTAATAGCACAGATCCATTTGTTTTAAAATGTTGCTGTTTTGACTTGGGGAGAAAGTGTCTGGTTAATTAAGCCTTTCTGCTCATTTTTGTCTCATGGGATTCTAAATGGAAGAGCCAAAATGAGCCGTTACATTGACTAGTTTTCTCATAATTAAAATCACAGGACTTAGTACTGCAAACAGACATTCAAGCTCTTCCTATGAAAACTAGTGCAAGGATAAACACTGCTCTCTCTGGTGAGAGCAGAGCATAGCTTTTATTATTTGCATCCTAGCTTTATATGTAAGAAAGTGAGGATTTGAAAAACAAGCACTAAAATCTGAAAAGAGCTCATTCAAGTAGCTCTAAGAAACCAGTATAGATGAAAAATTCCACTCCTCCTAGGCCCTGGGCTAGCTTTGAATGGAAAAAAATCAAGTGTAAGATGTTAGGAACATACGTGGTGCCTTCAGCACAAGCAGCTTCATGGACTTTCTACCCTTCACTAGTCTGTAACATTTTAAAATAATTTGTTAGATGACCTGCCACGGTGCTCTCTCATCTCCATACAATCCTAGCTCCTTTTGTCAAGTGGCTGGAGCAGTGAGGTGAACTTCCAGAGCTGTGGTGAGGGTGTGGGGCGCTCCCTGAGCAGCTCCTGCTGGCTTTGGCAGAGGGCAGCTCTTCCCGTGATGGATGTGGGAAAGCAGCCCTGATGCTCCTGTTCTGAAATGCTGCAGGGATAAATAAGGCTGGCATTGTGTCTTGCTCACTGGATAGTGGAGTGCAGCCTACGTGTAACTTTTAGTCAACACAGGCACGCACAGATAATAGACTGTTTCAGCTGCCTCTGGGAACTTCTGTTAGGATCTGCCAGAAGATTCTTTCTGTGGTTTAAACTCTGACATATGAGGAACGCCAATACTTTATATAGACAAAATGTCAGTTATGTGCCCTCAGGCAGCAAGCTAAAAATGATATTACCCTGTTGATGGATCTCAGTTTAGATAGTTTCAGCTACAGTAAGCTTCTTGATTTAAACTCTGAAGATGGCTGTGCCAGTCAGCAAAAGTAAAAATTGCAGGGTGTCATTAGTTTCCCACTGATTTCAAAGTGCTTTGAATAAATCAGCAGGGAGAAAAATAATTTTATAACAGGGACTATTGCCCAGTGCAAGACTAATGGGCAGCCACCACGTCTTACATAATGCAGTGGGATGAATGAGCTGCTTACCCAAACTCTGCTGACCTAGAGCCTGATGGTGCTCCAGTGGCTTCAGTGGCATTCAATTGTGCAGTGTTAGAGTCTGCTGTGGACAGTGACCCCGCAGTGTGAAAGCCCTTGATGTCCATGGCCAGCACTGCAGGAAAATTGCTGCTGCCCTGAGGGAAATTGTGTGTGATGAGGAGCCACAAGGCAAGTCTGGTGATGCACACTCTGGTGCCACTGCCAGAGCAGCACGCCCTGAGACAGGCAGAGTCAACAGAGGACAAAAGTCTCAATAGCAGAAGCCAAACAACTGCATGCAGCTCATCCAGAAGATGAAATCAGTGTGTTACAGAGAATTGCTGACAATAAACAGCAAAAAAAATGCTGCATGTGAACTGTCCAATTCTTATTTACAGGAAAGGCAGTTCATATTGCTTGGATATAAACACCCCTTGGGTGTTTGCAAGTGCTCCTCAAAGAGAAGGATTCCGCAAAACTTTCAGGCAGTGTATAACTATTACAAATGAGATTAGGAGCCCAAACCAGTGATAGCCTGCTGATTTTTAAATTATAAAAAATTTATAGTAACACTTTAGTAGCAGATTTAACTTACAAACTGGAATTTAGGCTGGAGGTTTAAATTTCTTCAATCAACAGAAGTTTCCTGGGAGAGACAGCTGATGTTCCATAACTGGAAAAGACCATAAAGTCCCAGCCTCTGTGAAAAACCCTGTCTCCAGTTTTAGTCAAACTGTTAGCACCTGGGCTTGCCTGACTGTTGAATTCTAATGTGACTGAAGAAATAGAAACTCTGGGCCAGATTTTGATCTTACTCATACCAATGTAAATCCAGGCAAATTCTCCTTGAATCAGTGGAGTTATTCCAGGCTTACATTAGCTTAGCCAGTATCAGAATCTGATCCTTTTATTTTCTGACTACTGGAATTCCCAAAGTAAATAATGTGGACAATTGTTTGAATTCCTGTTATGGAATGAAGAAGTTTTGTAGCAATAATCACATCAGTCAGATCAGGGAGAAAAAGAAGAGACAGACGGTAGATAACAAACAAGGCTAATGAATAAAATGAACTGGGAGGAAAAAGGCAACCCCATGAAAATCTACAATGTCCTAAGCAAATTCTTTAAAACTGCAGCCAAGAGGAGCTTGGGAAGCAAAGACGTAAGACTTGTATGAGCTGAAAAACAATTTTCTCATGGTATCCCAGTCTGGGCACCCAGTGCTTGCAAGTGTGGCACTCTCGAAGATTTTTTTTTACCTCATCTCTTCTAGCTGCTGGCTGTTGTGTCAGATCTTAGCACTGGATGAATACAAAGAACTGCCAGAGCCTGCATTCTTCCTTCCTTCCTTATATCTACACACAAAGAAATGTAAATCCTTCTACTTGCATAAGCAGTGTAAGTCACCTCAGTTACTGGGAAGTCATTGGTAACTGCAGTTCTGCCCCTGAACTCTTAACTGTGGACTTAGATCAGATGTTATACTTTGATAACTATTGAAAAAGCCATGAATGTATTTTTGTCTTCAACAGATCAATGTGAAATTGTCTGTCTGCTTCTCTTCCCCCTAAAAATAAAATTTCTGAAGTATGCTACTCATCTGTGAATCAAGAAAACTATAAAAATATGCAGAACTGTATGTTCTAATATATGCTGAGTACAAGACCTAAAATTATATCTTCCAATAGTAAGTTTTATTTTGGTTATATCTTTGGTAGTGTCGGATTTGCGTAACATTTTTCTTTTAATTTATACAGAAGAACATAAGTAAAGCAGTTTCTCATACTACAAAGCTTTATCCTTCCTAACTCTCCATGGCTTACTGAGAGGTTAGCTGGGCATCTTCTCTCCCTCCAAAATAAAGAGGGTAAGACTAAAATTGTTCACAGTGGATGGCTTCAGACTGTGGGGTCAATACTACTGCTTTCTTGTGAAGTCCTGTACCAGGAACTCCTCCAGAGCAGAGTGCTTTGCCTCTGCCTGCATCTGCTTTGGGAAGGTTGTAAGTGAGCACTGATTGATGTGGTATAATTTCATTGATGCTTTTCCAGATCCCGTTACCACAGAAAATCATTATTTTCTGAATCACTTCCTGCTGTACGCAAAACTCAACTGAATGGAGCAAGAGCTGGAGAAGGAGGACATGAGTGGCTGTACTTTTAAGTGTGATTTCACTTTTATTAAATAGTCTGAATACAGTAGTAATGTTCCAGGCCTGCTCAAAAATCCCTCTAAAGATTGTGGATACCCTTTGAAGTGCATGCATGTGGAGAGTGGCTCATCTAAAGTGAGCAAATCCTGCTTGAATCTTTACAACTTGCCACTTTACAACAAACTGGAGAAAGAGGTCCTAGTCACCAGTGACTCAGGACACTGACTATTTAGCCTTGAGAAGGACAAATTCACACTCTGATTTGCCAAGTGATAGAAGATGCAGATGCAACTGGCTGTGCTGGACTGATACAGAGCCCTGCTGTTCAAGGGTGAGCCCAGCAGTTATGTGCACCTTTTCATGGAGCCATAGGTGACTGAGGAACCAGCAACCAATTTTAGCATCTGGTTTCCATTTGGTACTTATTTTTGCCAAACTATTTTCCTATGAGGCAGCCCCAAAGTGAATGATTTCTGAAAGTCAGGTGGGCATACCATGTAAAAATACATAGGGTAACAAAACTTTTTTCATGGCCTGAAGGCAAACAGTCTTCCCATGGCAATCACAGCCAGGAATTTTTAAAGAAGCCCCTGGGAAAGGATATGAATCAGAGTGTGGATGACTTTTGGAGTGGTGTGTGAGTGGGATGGGATATACGTAGTCATATCTACACAGGAGAGCAGTTGTAGCTAGCAGGAGAATAATAATTTCCTCAAAGTAATCTAAAGATTGTACAGGCAAGAGCAAAAGTGGACAGGCTGAGAGGGCACATAAGACAGATAGACTTCTTATCAGGCCCTGAAGTGACAGCGCAACTGAAAGAGGGTAGATGTAGACTGGACATGTGGAAGAAATATTTTTGCAGTGAGGCTGGTGAGACACTGGCACAGGCTGCCCAGAGAAAGTGGATGTGTGAATGTGGTTGCCCAAAGAATTGTGGATTATGGATTTTTAGAAACTCTACCAGAGGTGGCTTCACAATTTCTATTGCTTTGACTGTATGTATTGCAATCACATTAACTATTTTATGGTAACTCCTAGGTCAGCAATGTATAGGAAACTGCCTGTTTTGTACAATTCTTGTCCAAATCCAAGCATATTTCACACTTCCAGGAGCCTCCACCAGAGATACTATAGAGAGGACAGCTGAGGGCAAAGACTAGGCTGAAGGCCTGGTATTTAAACAATATGTTTTATTGGGAAGGCAGATAAAGCTAACTGTCTTGATACTGCCCTGTGCCTAAAAATTCCTGAAAAAAACTTGCATGGTGAGCAAGTTTAATCTCTTTAGTTTCTACAGGCTAAATTTCAGACTGAATTTTTCATATTCCACTTTATGACAAGTTCCAGAGAAATTAAGCTGTGATATATATATGTATATGTGTGTGTGTGTATATATATATATGTATATGCACACACACACACACACACACACACACACACACACACATCTGGGAGAGCAAACTGCTAGACATTTCTCTCAAAGACTGACTTGTTGAAGTCTATAATTTCTGTGGGGAGGCAGAACAAAAGAGATTAGTCTTCATGCAGCAGAAATATAGGGAGGAAGCCTTTGCTAGCCTTGAGATTGTGATCTAGACATAAACAGTAATTTGCTTCAGCACTAAAATATATATCCAACTGAAATTTGATTTTACTGCTGCAGGCAAAAAATTGCTCATATGATTTGTAACTGCCTACATAACTACCTCTTTTAACTTCCTGTTTAAGGATTTATGAAGATTTATTTCCTGTCCTCTCAGTTTGACGTTCTAACCAAAATAGCCATTTAATTTCAATGTTCCTGCTAATTTGTCTGTTTGCTGTGGTTTTAACCTTAGTTTGACTGGGTTTTAGGGCTTATTTGGATTAATATTAATAACTATTTAGTCTTAGTGGCACTCAAACTCAGAGATCACTGAGAATTACCTCCCCTTCAAATCTGAAGAATAGGATAATCAGCCTGATTAAAATTATTAAAGGTAGTGGAAATAACACTGTCAGGGAACGTGGTTTAAAAAACTCTTAGGCTTTATGAAATAGAAGATTTTAAGCCTGTTCTAACCCCTGTTTGTATATGAAATTGAAGAAATAAAACTCCAAATCCTCTAAATTCTTAAAGCTATATTGAAATTGGGAAACACACTTTTGTGATGTTAAGAACAGAGGTCTACCTTCTTGGGAGCATGTTGAATGAATCCCTTTTGAAAGGACACATCTTTTCCTTGCTAGGTCAGGGTGGATGTACATGAGGACCCATTGTAAATAACCTAGGGTGGAAGCTGTAATTCCTTAATAGCTCCTACTGGAACAGGCTGCATCAGTATGATGATAATCTCTTCTGCTCCCAAAGGCCACTGTATCCCTCAGCTACCCCAGCTGCTGCCAATGCAGCTATATCCTCTCCACATCCTCATCTTCTGCCCAGAGTGAGCTTGGACTTGACCTTTGCCTCCTGTGGTTTTAAGAGAGCTTATAGTAAGGTGAGGTCCATTCCATCCTGTGTGACCCAATGAGTCTCATCTGTCTGAACACAGATTCCACTATGTTTTCTTTATTCTTTGCTTGATGAGATACTCTTCCTGTAAAATACCTTATTTTAGCAAGGAGATGTATTTTTCTTGAGGTGTGGATATTTTTTGTGTGCTTAATTATGGGGAGAATAAGACCAGAGAAAGAGCCATGTATGTGGAGCAGGGAGAATTGAGGTACCCAGGATTTTACTCCTGATCTTTAAAGAAATTTTTCCTATCTACCCTAAACTCATAGCCTTTTATATTTCCTGGTCTGAGGCAAAAATAATGCCTCAAAGACAGTGGTCAAGACCTTGAGTCTGATTTGAGCCAATTTAAACACAGATAGAACTGATATCCTCCAAACATCTTGCGCTACTTAGTGCTTCAGACTGTTTGCCGCTTAAAAGCTGAAGTTTTCATCTGAAATTAAGGGAAGGTTCTTGCACCTAACCAGGGATACAAAAAGGATTATTACTGAGTACTGTTTTCAGAGCACATGGTGGATCCAGAACAGGAGAAGCAGCTGCTTGGAAATCTTTAACAAAGATGATAATTACATCTGTAGCTGACTCAGGATGCATAAAATTGTCTTCCAGCACTGTTACCTAGTTTTTACAGTTCTTCACTTTTAATCCAGTGTTGTCCAAGTACTAGACAGCTGTGGTGGCAGTAGGTGGGCATATTCAGAATTGATACTTGGTGCATTCTGCTACCCAGTGCTGGAGTCCAGCTTCTGTATTGAGTATATTTATCCAATTCAGTATAATACAAAAATGTAGGGAAAAATAGAGAAAATACTGATCCAAGGGAGGTGTTAAAGGAACATGCTGTTTGCTATTATTATTTAGTTCACTGAGGACTAAATTGACTGAGGACTAAACTGAGAACAATTATTTAGTTCACTTGGGACTTTCACCAGTAGTACAGAGAAAATATACCGAGAAGTTATTGTGAGAGCACAATAAAGTGTCAGCTTCTGCAGGGACATAGTGAAGGAGAGCAGTAGGGTGAGAAGGATGGATATCTCTCCACCATCCTTGTAGAGGTGGCTTTAGCTTTGTGTCATCCTTGAGACAAGTTTCAGAAAGCCTAAAATGTTTTTTCTCTAAGCTTTCTGCAGAACAGGAGATTTCATGCTGGGAGCATAACTGAATAGGATCAGTGCATCTGGGATGGGTGTCTGGTCTTTAAAGGAAGAAGAGCTGGGTCCACTGAATGATGCATTAGCTATTTCAGTCTGAAATTTCACCAGTTGCTCATGACCCTTCTCACAATCCTGGAAAGGCATGGGTTATATTCACAAGTCTTGGTTTAAGGCTTATGGGTGCGCAGTAGATCTGACATAAGCTGCTCTGCCATGCCTCAGATTTCATAATCACAGTACAGTTGGATTCCTGACTGGCTGCTCTAGGCAGGAATTTTGGGCTCCAGTTTACGCCGGACGTGTCAGAGACGTGCTGGCACTTTGAGATGTTGATTTCATTACTGTCTCACATAAGGATTTCTGGTTCAGTTATTGTGTTTTGTAAGCGATCTATACAGCCTGGGATTAACTTTAATACCCACTAGAGTAATTATCAAAGCATGTGGTATCCTGATGACACACTTATAGCTTCACAAGGACGGGTGGATGCTCTGTTGACTGTAGGCCAGAAAGTTAAAATCCTCAGCTGAAAAGAAACTCCCTGTGTCTCCTCTCTTAGAGCATATACATAATTTTCAAGTTTTGACATTGACCTGTTAGGGAAAGCTTGGTAGAAACAAAATTTGGGGTTTTAACCATAAATCAGGCACATAATGCAAAACTGTTCATCTTTCCACCAGTCCAGTCAGGAAGGTATAAGACTCTTGAGCAGATTTCATTGTTGCTTTCACAAAATTCAAACAAAAAACCCTGGAATTCAGTGACAGGAGGGTCAGGTCCAGATGTTTGAGGAAACCCGTGGTTGCTGAATCAAGGGAATCAAATGCCTCATGCAGCTCCTTGGAGCTGCTGGCACGGGCTCATGAAGGGGAAGAGCAGTCCTACAAGGGACAGCGTGCAGGAGTGGGAGACTGCCCCACACAGCGAGTTAGGGCCAGTGCTGCGGTGGGGATGATACCTCATTGAAGTGGCTGGGTGTCTGGGAGAAACCAGCACCTTCCTGCTGGTTTAAAAATGTACACATTCTGCATGAGCTTTGTAAGCATGCAGGGAGATATGAGAAAGGTGTATAAACATGGATCCTTAAATGTGCCTTCCATGCACCTCAACCCTTGTGTCAGCTGTCTTGCTAGACTCCTTTTACCACAGGCTTTCCAGCTTTGAACTTCTGCTTGTTGTGGGTCACAACAACTCTGTGCAATGCTAAAGGCTTGGGGCAGAGCAGTTGGAAAGCAGCCTGTTGGAAAAGGACTTGGGAGTGCTGGCTGACAGCAGCTGAATATGAGCCAGGGCGTGCCCAGGTGGCCAAGAAGGCCAAAGGCACCTGGCTTGTATCAGCAAGAGTGTGGCCAGCAAGACCAGCGCAGGGATTGTCCTCCTGTCCTGGGCACTGGTGAGGCCACACCTCAAATCTGGTGTCCAGTTCTGGGCACTTCAATTCAGGAAAGGCACTGAGGGGCTGGAGTGAGTGCAGAGAAGGACAATGGAGCTGGGGCAGGGTCTGGAGACCAAGTCTGGTGAGGAGCAGATGAGTGAGCTGGGGCTGTTTAGGGGGGGAAAAAGGAGGATCAGGAGAGACCTTATCACTCTACAACTCCCTGAAAGGAGAGTGTACTGAGGTGGGGGTCGGCCTCTCCTTCCAGATAACAAGGGGCAGGCCAAGAGAAAATGGTCTCAAGCTGTGAGAGGTTTAAATTGGATGTTAGGAAAAATTTCTTCACTGCAAGGGTGGTCAGACATGGGAACAGGCCAGTGGAATCACCATTCCTGGATGTGTGCCAAAAATATCTAAATGGGGGACAGTTTAATGGTAGACCTGGCACTGATATGTTGGTTAATGGTTCACTTGATGATATTAGAGGGCTTTACCAACCTTGATGATTCTATGATTCTGTGATTCTGTACTGTGCTCTGCAGAAAGAGAATTATTTTGTCATTAATATTTCAGCATGAAAAGAGAAAGTACCATTGAGCTGATCTGAACACTGGTCTGTCATTTATACCTTGTCTTCACTGGGGACTTAAGGGCAGATAGAACTTTTCTTGTGCCTCAGATCTCCCTCTTAAGTGGTGAGGGGAGGCTTGATTCTGCCTGTACTGTGGCCTGTGCATATAAACCAGTTTCCTACAGGTTTGTGGGAGGCTGTCCCAACTGGTGGCCTGTGAGGGCATGGAGTGTAGCTGGCACACGGAGCCACGCTCCCCTGGGAGCTCGGCTGAGTGCTTGACAGTAATGGCGATTGATGGCGTGTAAGTAATGCTGAGAGTTAACAGTGAGGCAAGGTCCAAAACAGTTTGGAAACCATCGCCTTGGAACGTGTACTGAAAAATGAGAGCCGTGATTTATCATTTCCTTCAGAGAAAAACATTTTAGGCAATTCTGACATGAAGCAGTTAGCTGTATCAGATACTTGTGAAGATAATCTAGTGTTTGCTATCATATCTCTCTTCAGCAGATGGTAAAGGGCAGGTTCTAATTAAGATGAAGCAGGAAAAAAAAAAAGAAAAAGATTTAGGTTGACAAAATGCTACATTGTGTAATAAATAGCTTCATATTTATTATTTCTGCTAACAATTATGGACTGGAACGAGACATCTCATAAGGAGTAGATCATGCCTCCATCTGTCTACTGCTGTAATATTACTCTTGCACTTACAGCAAGTAGTTCTGGACTTGTTAAAGGCAAAGCATGAAACATGATGGGTAGAACCAAACTTCAAGAGCCGTTCATGAGGATAATGACTGCTAATGGGGCCAACATGCTCATTCACTGGCAACTTTTCTAGGTGCTCTTTAGAGAGTGCTTTTTTTCTTTTCCTAGGAAAAACTGCAGCCCTCAACCAGATTTGAAAAATGAAAGCTAAAATGAACTTCATTAATCAACAGATCAGAGATACCGAGTTTTGCCAGAGAATACCTAAAAAATGAGCACATGAAGGAAGAATGTAAGTTAGTAATAAATAATCAGAAATATATTTCAGTTGAGGGTTTAATTCAAAGTTCTCTGAAGTTCATCAATACAAAGGTGTAAACCCAGTTTAGATTTAACCTTTCACTGCCTGCCTTTCTCCAGAGGGCAGATTAGGATGAGGGCATGGGTGCAGATCCAAGGCTGTTTTGAGGTGTGGAGATACAGTGGTTGTGAGCTGCTGCAGAGCTCTTTGAGACAAGCTCCTAGAAATGGGACAGTGCAAAATTAGGCTTAAATGCTTTGGGCTGCACTAAAAAAGAGAGATATAAATCAAATAATCTGCTGAAAATGTCTCAGAATTTGAAAGGGTATATTTTTCCTTGGGGAAAATTAAGAAATAGTCTAAAGGTAAAGCTAAAACCACTTTTTGGTGTTTCTAGTGCCATACCTAACAGATATTCACATTTTGGAGGGCATAGAAGCAAATTTTGCTTTATCTGAATAAAATGCTAGCAGATTTGCCTTGTCATTAAATATGCTTTTATTTCCTTTGATCTTGAGCCATGTTTTAAACAGGTTATTCTTCTCCTTAAAAAGGATTGTTTTTGTTTTTTTTTTTTCTCCTCCCCTCTTGGCTTGCTGAAACAAATCTGATTTTTTAAAATGGTATTTATGGACATTAATAACACTTAACATTGACTCATTTGGGAAAAACTTGATGTACTAAGAAATATTTATCAGATGTTATGCAGATCTAGATCAAATAAATATTTTCCCTTGTATAATAAATTGGTTTTGTTAGTATAAAATACATGCCTTTATTGCACACAGCTGGTCATCCTTTAGTTGTCCATTTCTGTGGGCAGTTTTGGTAGCCTCTTCAATAGGTTTCCGGTCATTTCAGGCTGGAACACGTGGAATTTTTTAAACTGCACAATTATTGGATTATTTTGTGTTGCCTAACTAAGCCATTGAAAATATCATGTGGTCTGTATTGATTAACAAAACACATGATCCCTTAGTTTCCCGTATATCTTAATTTATTTGTCTTAAAATATTGGCAAAACACATCAGTTGCAATTTCCACAGAGCAGCAGTTAGCTTAGACAGAGAAATCTAGGTCCAGAGTTGCTAGCAATACTAGCTCTGCAAGGAATTCCTAGCTGGCCACGGTCCTCGTGCCCCGCCAGTCTCCTCATAGGCTTTAAAGGTATAAATAGAGAGACACTGGCATATCTCTCTTCCTGCCCTTCCAAGCTTCCAGAAGGCATGACTCCTACTGTGCTTTGTTGCTATAGAAAGGTCTGGCTCAGGGTTCGACAGCTCAAAAGGCTGCATAGGAAAACATGTCTTTGGTAGGGATTAAAAATGACTGTCAGTCTCTCTTCCCCAAAGAGATCAGAAACCTAATGGCATTGATGGGCAAGACCTCAGTGCCACATGTGACTTTGGCTGGAGGTCCTAAACAAACTCTGAACACCAGATGTTTTGAGAAAAGACACGTTCTTTCTTCAGTGTTGTTACTGGCAGTCTCCTTGTTCCTGCCCTGTTACTAAGTATGGCATAAAACGCCAAATTTCTGAAGTGTTAGTAATGCCATGGGATGATAAAATTTTAAACCTATCAGACTAGAAATTCAGAGGAAAAAGGTTTCTATTTAGACTGACTCCTACTCCTACTTCTGCATTTTCTTCACTGCAGCTTTTGTCTTATAATTCTTCTTCATCTTTCCATGCTGTACTACAGGGCTGGAATCAGTTTTTATCCAGTAAACTTTAATGAAGAGGAAGATGTTTACAAGGAAGTGTGTAAGGATCCTTCTGAAAACTCTTTCTTTACCATTTCCATTGCATTTTTTGTTTTTTTTTTTTAGACTTTCTTTGGCTTATCTCTGCAATTTCTTCTCCTCCTCCTGGCACAGGTTCTCCTCTTCAATTTCAGGGAATGAGTAATTACTGGTAAAACCTCTGTTATTTTTTCATTTTTTAAATAAGAAGGAATAGTAATCCTGCATTAAATCAAATTATCTTTTTGTTATATGAAGACCTGATAGTTTAGTATGTCCACTTTTTTTGTATTCTGTTTAGCCAGTCCAAAAGCTGTGAGTTTTAGTCTTATCCCTCTTATTCCTGTATGAGAAGTTTCCTCCCTTTTGTGAGGGCTCTTGTAGTCAGGGAATTTTCTGCAACCATGAAAGCCATTGACAAGCTACAATCTGTTTAATTAAACCCTTGAATATTGTGTGAAGGGAAACGGATGTTGAAAGTAAGAACTATCCTAATTTCTCAGTTCTACTGACCATCAAAGACAGCCTTCCTCATTGAAGAGGTGTAGTGTAAAAGTACAGGAGAGAAAATGTGGCTGCACCTGGAGTGTGAAGAGGGGGCTAAGCCACTGCCTCAGCACATTGGTGTTGTCAGCTCTTGGTTGGCATCACTAGCAAAGGAAATTTTAAGGAGGAATTTGAAAGACAACAGTGAGGCATCTTTGTGGTTGTTTTAGCACCAGTATGGTAAAAATAGAAGGTATTTGTTTGAAAATCTAGTAATAGATTGTTGCAGTTGGAAATGGGGTGGTTGAAATGGGCCCATCTCCTGTGTTTCATGTGTCCTCTCAAATACTGAGTGGGAGCTCCCAGGCAGGCTGTGCCAGTGTCTGGCCCTGCAAGTGCAGATATGTATCTGTAGTTGAACATATACAGAGCAATGTGCAGGTCTTGTAACATATGAAGTTTGCAGGAAGGAAGCAGCAGAAACTGCCAATAACCATGGCTGTCTCTCATTTAGTTATTTTTGCTTCTATTTTCTCCTCTTTTCTTTGTATCTGAAATTACTAAAGGTGATTCAAGGAAACAGAGACTAGAGGTTTTTCTTTTAAAATAGTGAGGCACTCACTATAATTGCATTAGTGTTTTTGGTAAGTACAGGTGTTGAGAACTTAGTACTTCCTTGTTTTGGCAGCATGTTAGCACATATGGTATCTTGCAGATACCATTTTCTATCTCGGGGTTTTCTTTTCCTTGTGTGAAAGTTGTAGATTGGTTGTGTTTTCCCGAGTTTCCCGAGGCTTCTTTTCTGATTTTAGGGTTAGCTCATATCAGCACCCAGATGTTTTGCTGGCAACGTTTTTCCTATGCATTCTAGGATGGACAATATAAAAGTCAATTTGTAGCCTTACTTGCTGCTTAATCATTTGGTAGGGATAGCTCTGAACAGAATAATACAAATAGAGACTAATAGAGAAAGCAAAAAATATCACCACCTGTGAAACCGAAAAAGGGGAGAAAGTAAATTTTATAACATTTACAATACCATGAATTAAGCTATTCAGCTGAACTATTTTGATCAAATAAGAGCTCATCCAGGAGTATATAGGAGCCCAAAGTAAGTTCCTTATAATAATAATATGATAAAATAACATATATGATATAATATGATAAAAGTAATTGCAGATTCCCAGAAGTTTCGTGACCCCAGCAGAAGTTACTTCTTTGTGTTGCCAGCAGTAGAACTGCCAGCTGGAAGCTTGCCAGCTTACTACTGTGCAAGGCAATGACTATTTTCTATTTAATATTTTTGATAAATACATATTAAGTTTTTGCTATAATAAAATTCTGTTGAAGTCCCAGTTGTAGGATCTGCTTAATGCAGTCTGTCCTGTGCCACCTGCTGTGCTTGCCTGATGGATGCCATGCTTCCATTCAGGAGTTCTCCCTCGTAACTACAAATGTGTGAACAGAAAAGCTTTTCCAAGTACTCTTATTTACAGTCCTGGAAAATGGACTGAGATCAACACACAAGGTCATGGAGTGCCTAGGGAAAACAGTAGCACTTATTTCCAGAGGCATTACAGTGGCATAGCTTCTTACTCACTCACAAGTTGCATGTGACATTGTCATTTAAAATGCTCTGGTCTAACCAGAGCTGGTTAGCAATTCAAGGTATGTGCCTTTAATGGAGCTGAGTTGTTCATGTGCTCTGTAGAGCATAGATTTCAGTTGGCTTGAAGCAACACAGCATTTGGTAGTTGGTTTCTATTTCATCAAAAGATACACATGCCTGAAAGAGTTGACTAATTGTGTGGTTGGATGGAATGAGAGGAGTAAATAAATGTTCTCCCACTGAAGAAAATATAGGAGAAAACCAAGAGTCTAGATTTTGTAGCTTTAGAACGATAAATCTTACCACAAAATATTCACACTGACTTCAATGGGAATAACAGCACATGCCACTGAATTATTCTTAAAAGAGCAAAAGAATCAGAACCAAAGGGCATACCTGCTTGTTTTGCTTAAGGAGACATTGTTTAATGCAGCCACAAGAGGGGAAAACGCCCCTCACTTCCTAGAACAAAAAAACCAAAACAACAAACCCTGAAGTTGCTTTATTCCAAATTCAAGTGCTTGACCTTGTTCTTGCAGGATTCAGCTGGTTTAGAGAAGCCATGTGATCACTGGCCATAGTTATGTGTACATGTGGTGGATGCCACATCAAAATGTACAGTGGGTCATGCATGTAATATCTCAATCTCCGAGTGCACAAAAATTATTAAAGCTGGACAAAATGGGTGTCCACACACTTTCTGATATGGGAAGAATTTCTTAATGTGGAGGGAGTGTCATAGCACCAGCACAGTTTGAACAGAGCTATTCTAAGGCAAATTGTGGTGTAAGAAGGAATCAGTGACTTCCCTGAAATGATGTTGTAGAGGTGCTAGAGCATGACTGGCTCAGGACTTGGCTGCTGCTGCCAGTGGCAGATGTGGATGTTTCTGGACTGTGGATTGGGTTGCTGTGGCAGTGATGTGAGGGTGCTGGCTGTGAGGAGAGAGCCCCATCACAGGGCAGTGGCCACCCCTCTTGCTCTCAGATCTGCAGGTACAGACTTAAGGAGCAAAAGGGCCACTCTTGTTCTGCTGGAGGCTGCAGTCAGTTGTCTCCTCTGCCTGTAGCTGGGGCCTGTGCTGCTCCCTGCTGCCATAGGTGTGAGAAGCAGATAACCAGTGCACACAGTTTTTTGCACAGCCTGCTTTCCAGCCAGTGCAGCATCCCTGGCTCTGTGGCAGGCTTATTTGTCTGTCTGGATCTCAGTCAGACAGATGCTTGTGTGCTAAATGGATAAACTCTCTGTCTGCAGAACTGGGAGGGAAGGATATTGTGAATCAAACAACCTGCCACCACTCTCGCCTATACAATGAGTAATGCTTCCTTGGCTTGTCTTGTGCTCAACGCTCCTTTCCTCTATGCTATGTGCATTCCTGTTGCTTAGTATCATTTGTTTTTATTTTGGTCTTTCTAGGAGAGGCTGTGTAGGGTTTGGGCCCAATCTGGCTTCCTCTAAAGTCTGAGAAAATATTGGCCTTGAACCAGCAAAGCACTTACAGTCCGATAATGCTCCTATAAAATTCAATGGCAAGACTCCCACTCACTTCAGCGGTGTAGCCCAAAGTGCTGGGATTACTCACTTGCTTGAAGTTATGTGTGTCTGAGTGTTCTGTTGTTTAGAATCCTAACCAATAAAAGCAGGCCTGAAAACAGGGATTTCCATGGTTATTTTATGGGTTTGATATCAGAAAAGAATGAATTGCGGCACATTTCCGGAAGTGAATAGAAATGGAAATGGGAAATTCTTTCCCAAACCAGAAATTCAAAATGAAATTGAGCTCTTTGAAGAGAAATTAGTGGAAATATTTACAGGGCTCCAAAGGCACAGCATGATTGTGGAGTCCTATCTACCTGGCAGTATTCAGCTCCTTTGGCTCCAATGGCATCAAAGCCTATAAAGAAAAGTAATTTTTCATACTGTTTCCTGTTATTTTAGTGTCCTCTCCCTTCCCCTTAGTCCACAGAATAGATGCTTTTTAGGTGTGTTTATCAAAGCATCGGCCCAGCCTCGTGGTCTGTCACGTGGTCTGTGTGTAAACTTTGGCATTGAAGAGAATGGTGCAAAAGCCATTCACTGTGGGAAGTGGAAGCATAATAAGCTATGGATTGGTCCAGAACAGAGCCATTAAGAAAAAAATGTGGCATGTGACTGACAGAAGTTGTTTGTTTCATACTGCTGTTGTTTAAATCCTACTTCATAGCATTGAGGAAGGCTTCATAGCAGTGAGGAATGTTGCACACACAGGTGAAAATGAAGTTTTGACAATTAATCCGAGGCATAGTTCTGCCCACATTATACAAGATTTCTTCATAATCTGGCTTCTTCATAATCTAGTTTACGAGTATTTTACAGTATAATGTGACCACGTTTATTAAAGAAACCTGTATAAAATTATGTTTTCATAATTGAATGCACAAAAATGCATTATGTATACATAAGTGTCTCCATCCCGTACTATATGCTATAACAAATCGATATTTTGGACAGTGATATAACTATTGTGTCTAACTGTGGTACCTCTGACTCCATATCTGATGATGATTGAAGCTGCCACTCAAAGAGAGGCCCTTGACTCCTGCACTGTAGAAACCCATGCCCATAAAATCTGAGGCTATCAAAAACAGGTGATTCAAAGAAAGTTCAGGATGTTCCAATAATCATCAGATCCATTTCAGCAACTGTTCTGCTTCACATTCAGCCCACAGGAAATGTGTATTTATAAAGAAGGAGTGAGAAAGTACAGCATAAACAAATATGCCTAATCTCTAATAATAGTACTGCCAAAAATAAAAATCTACCTATTCAAATATAAAAAAACAAGTTGCAGGTTTGATGCTGTCATTCACTTGCATAACACCACCACTACAACCTCCATATTCAGTCTGCTTCTTCATTGGAAATGCTGAACTTCAGCCCTTGGAAATGTACAACGAGCCAGGAAGTAAGATACCCTACTGAGCTGGCAAAGAGGAACTCATGGCTTTGGATCCTAGCTGTGTTTCTGCTTTGCTGCCTGACCTTGGGTGTGCTTGCTGAGAGGAGAACTGGTGGATTTGACTCCACCAGCTCTTCTGCATTTATTTCCTTAATGTTTTCTCATCTGTTAGGATATAGCAGAACTTGGAGGAGCCCATGGGACTTCCCCATCCCAGGGTCTGTGCTCTTAAAGACAAAAAAAGCCCCACACATAAATTATGTGTACTAACACACCGTTCATCCCACACTCCCCATGATGTCCATAATCACCCAGCAGGGCTCACTGTGTGTTTCAAATGAACATGAGCCACACGAGTCTAAATCAGCCTGTCCAGCCTCTTTGCACTACCTCAGTATTGACACTCAACCCATCATGCTGCATGACAGTGAACAGCTGACAGAGTAAATCAGGGGTCTTGGATATGACAAGAACTCACTTGACCTTACTTGACTTGACCTATAATAGCTTGTTGGCATGGGAGGAGAGTAGACTTTCTCTAGTAAAGTAATCATATCCTCTCTAATTTTTCTTCATCCTATCCAGAGCACGCTGTTGTGTGTGCATGGAGTGAGGGGATTTGGGAGGAAGGAAATACCTTTTCCTTTTTGAAGATTGTTCTAGGAAACTGCAATATAAATCTTCATTCAGTAGAAAGTACTTTTTTCCTGTGAAAAATGTTAATAGAAAAAAGAACTTGTATAAACTGACTTGGAGGAAGAGTCAGAAAAGTCCTGTGCTTTATGCTTGAGTGTGATCATTGTTTAGTACTGAGGAGATTGGAGAGGTGTAAAGTGTCATTAGTACCACAAATTTTCAAAAAGTGTTAAATTCACTACAACAAAAATAATAAAAATAATGTACTGTAAGAGGATTTAAAACCACAAATTTCTCAAAATTGCACAGTCCACTCTGCTGTGTATGGGAAATCTGACTCAAAACCTAAAGACACATGAGGTGTTTGCTTATATAAACTTCCCTGTGCCAGAGTGGAATTTGTTGGGAGACTTGGTGAGCTAGACTATCAGGCATCTATTCCTGCACCTTCAACAGATATCGGATAGATGAAAGGGATGGTAATGAATGTTGCTCAGATAGTATTCTTGTAGATGAAAAAAATAGTTTAAGTTCATTACAAGTTGATTTGTGTTTTCCCACACTGATTTGCTCTAAGTAAAGCTATTACATTTGCAATAGGGGCAACAATATATAAGTTTGTATGGTTTAGGTGATGAGGTGTGTTCAGCATTCTAGGTCCTGGACAACCCAAAATCTTACCTAACATAAAATGTGTTTCAGTTTAGCCACTGCAATTCTTCAAAGTCTATTCAGATTGCGACATTAAATATTTCATTTCATTTAATGGAAACTCTCCTGAGTGCTGAAAGAATTTAGTAATAATATAGGCAGAAATATAATTTTCCCTCCCCAATTCACAGTGAATTATTAAATAATATATACCATTAATCCTCACATAACATTTCTTACTGAAATTAATGTCCTGCTGGACTTCAATCACAAATATTTGAAATTATGGTAGTTACATATTTTATATATAAAACTTAGTGCACATATACAAAGTTTTGTATTCTTCCTTTGTTTATAAGCTTTTTATGCTCACATTCATGCAACAGGTTTTCCTTTGTATTATGAATATGTTTATCTATTTGCTCTTCAGTAATCTTGTCAGCATATGTGATCATTTGACATACAATATTTAAGTCTGAGTTGCACAAGTGCCTACATTTTCTGTAAATAAGATGCAGGATCAATTTACTTCAACACAAGATCTGTTCTTCATTTATCTGGATTGAGTCTTAAAGTGCACAAGAGTGATTTTAACAAATTAACCATACTGTCCTGAGAAACGCAACCCTGCCTTCAAGGAATCAATCATTTAGTTTCATCCAGAGTGAAAGAAGTATTGTGACTTTGGTAACAGTAATGTGCATTGCCTGTGACCTTGTCTAACACGTCTGGAGGTAAATGCAATATTCATTAAATAGATTACATCACAGTTACAACAAGAGCTTACAGTTTCAGGTATCTGATTTTCTTTCAGACAGTTATAAATTCAACCTTTGCTGCTTTTTTTTTTTTTTTTTTTTTTTTTTTTTCCCCTTTTATGTTTTTTTGGCTTAGAGAATTCAGGTTTCATACTAGGATATCAGTTTGGTACAGTGGTAAAGAGAATGATAGACTCAAGTGAGTTTTCTACTGGCAAGATTCTGCAAGCTTCAGTGAAGCTATGCTTGTTTACATGCATTGAAAATTTGGCTCAGTGCCTGATATGTGATAGAAGTTATCTACCTGCTCCTACTTTTTCAGATAGAGACATCCTGTGTGTATCTTGGCTTTCTTCTTTCATTCCATTTCAGTCAAAAGGGGCCTTCAGATTAGGGAAGTCTAGCAGACATGAGGAGTAGTAAGCATTAAACTGATAGGACTTTAGCAGGAAGCTGCCTAGCAAAGAGGACTTGGATATTTTTCATAGTGGTGTAAGGATTGAACAATGGCAGAAGTGGCTGTTCTATTCTGGAATAGGTGTTGAAGTATCTGGTTGTAACTGTTTCATTTGTCCATTTTTATAAGCTTGTTTTGGAAAGACTTATTTTCACTTTCATGGCATTTCATGGAAAAAACCAAAGCCTTTGTCTACTGGGAACATCATCTCTTTCCCCAGCCAGTGCCACATGTTGGTGTCAGGAAACACTCCCTCGATGGTTGCTCTGCCTAGAAGATTATCTTATTGTGTCCATGCCCCAGTGGTGTCTTTTCAGTGTGTGCTCCCAAGTTTTCAGGATTTTGCTAGCATTTTCCTTTTGGGTTTGCTATTGCAAGTGGAACAAGGATATCTCTCTTCACATTGTGTCCCTGGTTTTAATTTCACTTTTTTTTCCCCCGCTTTTTAACAGCCAGGGGTTGCAGTACCTTGCTCTGAGAGGTAACTCTTGGCTTGCAAAGAAATGGAGTTGAGAGGTGTTTGCTATCTCCTGCCACATGCCAGGGAACTTATTTTGCTAAGATCCATTTCAATGTAACTTATTTTGGAATTATGCATTTGAGGTTTCTGTGGAATTGCTTGAACTACTCCCTTATAGCAATACTGCAGAGTGTAAATAATCACTAACTTTCCAGAGTGTTTTCCAGTGAAGCAACACTTAAAAATTTTAAGTAGTATTTTCAGATGCAAAAAAAAAAAAAAGTCTCTCAATAATCCACTTTCGTTCCTTAAGACTTTAGAAGTCAACATCTATTTTGAATTATTCAGGTCTAATGGGAGTTCTTATTTTCTGCCATGTAATCTGAATCTCAGTATTTTCCTTCTGAGCCTAAATATAATTATCTGTTATGTTATATCAACTTCAATTGATTTCACAATAGGGAATTTGGGTGCAGGTGCTCAAAGCAAACGTAAAAACCAGAAATATGATGTCACTGTACATACATGCTAGAGTTACAATTCAGAGAAGTTTTTACCACTAATATCTGTGGACATCAATTCTGATAGACATGTAGTTCACATTTTAAAAAATTATTACCATGCCCTTTTATTATTTATTTCAGATTCAGAGATAACACTGATGAAAATTAATTTCACTGTTAAAAGAATAATTTCTTCACAAGAAGTGATGTTTTAAGGACATACACTTAGCATCAAATATCACTACAATATCAAATATCACTTTGTTTTTAACTCAGATCTTATGACAGGTTAGCTGTAACTGTGTTACATGTCATAAAATATATTCCTGTTTAAAAACAATGACAGTTATTGCACAGGTGTGTGTGTGTGTGTTGTGATCAAAAGGGAAAATTGTACAACTGACAAGAGCAAATTGAAAAGGATCACAATGTATTTGGATGGATTGTCCCAAATCATTGATAAATTGCTATTCTTTTATTAAACAAATTCAGAGAGAGGCACTTGATTTCAACCAGGTGAAACCTGCATTACAGGTAGAGAGCTCTTTGCAAGGATGGTGTATCTGATATCCACAAGAGTAAATGAAAGCTTGCAGTACTCTTGGATAATTTCAGAATATGGGTGGCCGTAGGAAGGCAGTCCTTGTGAAGTGCTAAAACTCCATCCATATTCATTGCACACACCCAAAGTGCTAAGACCTGCTGCTAGAGTCATCATAAAGGCTGGGATTTCCAGGGAAAGCTATGGAAGTCCGAGTCACATCATCCAAGACACTGCAGCAAAGCAGCTTTGCTGGGAGGCAGAAGAAGGTCCCCCAGCTGATGGAGGAGCCCATGCACCTTGTGCCTCCCTCTGGTACCCTGCTGCCAGCTCCAGGGTGACATCTGCACGAATGCCAACACTGCTTGAGCATCCTGCCTGGGCTTAGAAAGAAAACAGAAGCCTGGTGAGAGCTGCCTGCTGGTGGGAGGGAGCAGGGTCAGGTCTATTTGCAGCTCTGACATGGGCGGATGCCACAGCCCTGGAGAGGGTACAAGAATTCGGGCCACGCTCCTGCAATTAACATTTCCAGCTCCAAGTGGCTCCCGCCCTACATGTGCTTTCTTGGATGGCCCTTCTGAGAGGTCTAACTCTGCATGTGCTCAATGAGGGGAGGCTTAGCACCCAGCTCTGGGTTTTGAATTTCACAGAAGGAGCCAGATGCTAAGAGGCCAGGTATTTAGTGCCTGATCTGCGGGGGTTAACTCTCTTATTGGATCTACCTACAAAGATTTGACCTCGAGGATCACAGCTCCCAGTAGATGGTGTAGGAAATGGAAAATTACACAACCCTCTCGCATGCATTTGTAAATAGTTATGTATATAGGTCCATAGCAATTCTTTGTGCAGGCATGCATGGGGATTCCTGTGATAAGCCCTCTAAGCTCTATACATCAAGCAAAAGATTTTGGTTTGGAATGCCACAGGCAAATTTAATGGTATGCTGAAAACTCCTCTTCACTGCTGGAAATAATTTCTTCATTTGCCCCTAATTCTGAACCGACTAAGAACTGTGTTGCAGAGTGGAGAAGTAAATGCTGCTTAAATTAGCTCCCCTTTTAAACTTCCCTAATGAGTTTTGCTTTGTGATTATCTGCACCTTTATATTCAGAAAATGAAATTAATGAGACTTTTTCCCTAGAGCTGAGGATTGGGCTGACAGAATGTGACTTTAATAGGGGGGAAAGAACAGCAAAATCTTCAGATCATCACGTGGCTTTCTGCTCATCCACCCACACCTGGAGGCAACTGTAGAAATGAGAGTCTGTCAAATTGCTCCTCGTTTTTGCACTTGGCAGAGTGCTGTTTCCTCTCTGCTACTAGGACTGCTAGTTCTGGGTGTTCTCAAAGCCCCCTCCCAAAGGGAATGGAGGTTGTGGCCTGAGACCTTTTCCAAGGTTGATAGGAAACAGAAATAAAATTCCTTCTCCACTGCTAGGAGGAAGGGAGATGTGGGTTTTTCTGTATGAAACCCACAAGCACATGAAGAATGGTCATGAAGTCCCAATCCCACTAGGAAGGCATGCAGCCATGTGGTGACTTTTTACCACTCTTTGAGGTGTTAGAAAAATGTCCCACTGATATTTGCCCATGCAGGAATGGGGATGCTTGGTGTGGGGACAGTCCTGAGTGCTCTCTGGAGCCTGCAGCCAGCCTGTTTAGGCCACCTGAGGCCACGTGGTGACCGCCCATCCAGGGCACAAGGAGTGCACAGCCTGCACCAGAGTGACTGCACTGGATGCAGGAGGCACACCCAGGGTGGGCAGGGCTCCACAGCCCCCCCCACCACCATCACTGAGCTGTGCAAACCACCCCCTGACACACCTGCTGGGCTGGGATGGGTGGTGCTGGTAAATGTGCAGGGCTCCGTGCCAGGCACAGGGCCAGGCATGAGCTGATCTGGGCTACAGCACATCAAAAGAAGTGAGCTTGTCCTGTGGAGGGACACCTTGAAATGCTTGTGGATCCCTGCTGTCAATGCAGACTGGGGGACAGATGTTTCAAGAGCAGCCCTGAGGAGATGGATTTGGGGCTGCTGGGGGGTGAGGCTGCATATGAGCTTGCAATGTGCCCCTGCTGCCTAGAAAGCCAAACGTGTCCTGGGCTGCAGCCAGGGCAGCATTCAGGGAGGTGATTCTCCTATCCTGCTCTGCCCTTGAGAGACCCCACCTGCAGCACTGCATTGAGGTCTGTGTACCCAACAAGCACTTGGTCCAGGTGCAGGGAGTCCAGAGGCTACAAAGGTGATCAGGGGCTGGAGCATCTCTCCTCTGAGGACAGACTGAGAACATTGGGGTTGTTCTGCCTGGAGAAGATTCTGGGGAGATCAGATAGCTCCTTCCAGTGCTTGAATGGGGCTGATAAGAAAGACAAAGACAAGTTTTTCACAGGGCATATTTTATTAGAGCAAGAGGTAAGGGCTTTACACTGATGGATGGTCAATTTAGATTAGCTATTCATTAGAAGTTTTTTACAATGGAAGTGGCAAAACTCGACACAGCTTGCCCACATGTATGGTGGATGCCCTATCCCTGGAAAGGTCCTTTCTGACTCGTGGTGTACACCCTGCTTGAGCACCTGATGCTCAATGCAAAGGCTGCTGCTCAGATCAAATTAAGCAGTTCTAGTGGCACTCTTGGACAATTCTTCCTAGGCTTTTGGGGAATCTAGAGGTGAAAGAGGGTTTTTGAATTCCCAAAAGTGCCAGGATCTTCACCACTTTTTGAACAGGGAGCACAGAGGTTTTATGACTAAGAGATTTGACTTGAAAATGTAGATGCTGCTATTATTATTTCTACATCAAACTTAGAAATGGTATCAATTTGCAGCATGTATTTTTCAAGACGAGATGTTATGAAATTACTTAAGTGATTCACAAGTTTAGCCTAATGTAAAGAAGAATTTAGTTAAATGTTTGAAATGTACTATGTTTAAGGTCTTTTGGAAACAACTTTAAGGCTTGTAGATGTGATAAAATGGATAGTATGGGAGTTTCAGTTTGCAGCTTTCCAACCACAAACAAAGGAGGAGCATGAGAGGCTAAGTCAGACTGCAGGGCAATGAACTGTCTGATTTGTTTTTTCAGCCAATTCACCTAGGTCTCATTAGCTGAACTCTAGGGCTATAAAAAGCCTGGGTGTCTTTTTGAGCCAAGGACATAAGTCTGTGAGACAGTACTCCAGCTAAGGGCATGACATACCAAAATGTAACAGCTTTACAATATACTCAGCACTATTTTCCACTCCTCTTTTTGTGTTTCCTAATATTATCTTTGATTGGCTCAGTGCTATTTGTGAAGTTCAGCACAACAGTTTTCAGATTATAGCTGTACTGGACAATGCAATCAGTAGCAAGAGTTGCTTGGTCTACTGTGGTTTTTAATAAGCTATATATAAATGCACCAGAATAGGATTTGTAACCCAGGCCCAATTATTTGTAATAAGTTTTGCACCATCATGTTCTGCTTTGCACCATAGCCAGTAGGCTTTTTATTGCACTATTTTCACTACATTTAGCTCTTTCCTCCATTTTGCATTTTATTGCTTTTGCCACCATTGTTGTCAGCTTCCCTTGTGAGGCTTGTTACCCTCTTTCAGCCTTGGTGGACCAGAAGAACCTTGCTTCACACTCTAGGATTGGCATCCTGGTATTGCCACTCTGGTGACCAGTGACAGGACTCAAGGGAATGGCATGAAGCTGAGTCAAGGCAGGCTTAGAGGGGATATCAGGAAAAGGTTCTTCAACTAGAGGCTGGTTGGGCACTGGAACAGGCTCCCCATAGAAATAGTCACAGCACCAAGGTCTGACAGGGTTTAAGAAGCATTTGGACAACACCCTCAGGCACATGGTGTGATTGTTGGGGTGCCCTGGGGAGGATCAGGCATTGCAGTCTATGATTCTATGATTGGTGCCTTTCAATTCAGGGTATTCAATGTTTCTACAATGAAGTCAGTATATTAATGCAAGTCCTTCAGTATCCTCAGACACAGGAGGATATGAATGCAGAATGGAAAAAAGGGACTGGTTGTATCCCTGAGTCTTGACTGCCAGAGGGCTGGGGAACCACATCTGAAAGTCCAGAAGATTTTTTAGTCCATTTGTCTTTCTCTATCAGAGACCACAAGGCACACACCCTGTACTGAATTTAGATCTTGCAACAGTACAAAATCAATACCACATTCAAATGTCTTGGTCTATATGTTTTTTTGATGTGACTTGTCTCAAATATTTGAAAGACTGAAGGGAAAAGAATAAACATGTCAAATTTTATAAAAAAAGGGAAACTAGTACTTTCCTGTCCATTTCAGAAAGCTAGAAGAAGCCTCAAATGAATGTCATTATATAAATATACAGTGTTAAACAAAGATGATCAAGAAATTGAATTCTTTCTCTTCTTTCAGTTCTCCTCACAATCAGCATACCAACAAAGTAACCACATAAGGATTGACAATCAAAGCTTATAATTATTCTGCTGTTTTCCAAAATGAGCACGTATGCATGCATGTATGTATGTATGTATGTATGTATCCATCCATCTATCTACCTGTCTGTCTGTCTGTCTACCTGTCTACCTACCTACCTACCTACCTACCTACCTACCTACCTACATATATATCTTTCCTATTTTGTACTTTTTTAATCTCTGCTGGAGCAATGACTTCAGCAGTTGTAATGCAGATGATAAGAAATAAAGAAGAGAAGGGGTTGTGGTTTTGTTTGCAGCCATTTGGGGAGGATGTCACATAAGTTCCTTGACTTTTATGGAATTTTTTATTTAACTGGATAACTATTTTTTTAGGCTTCACAAGATGAATACTGTCATGTAGAGTCTGAAATCTTCAGTCTTCTATCCCCTATGTTAGACCATTTACTTTTTTATGTGACATCTAAAAGATTATTTATTACAGATGGTCTTATTGATATCTCAAGCAGCAGTGGAATGCTTTCCATCAGAAACCAAATCTGATTAGTTTAGAGTTTATGGTACAACACTTAATACAATATAATTATTGAGTTTCTGTTCAGATTTATTCCCTGAAGTTGGACAATGATAACTATCTAAACCTTGCTTCAGTAAATTGAAGCACATTATAGAAACAGTTGCATAAACTATTTTGCCAATATTTTTTCTTGAACTGCAATTTCCCTTGTTTCTTTTATTTTTAGAAGATAAAGGATTTACAAGTTGGAAAACATGGACCTCATAATTTTGTGGAAACTCAACCTGACCAATAAACACATTTGCTTGCATCATATTCAGTGATTCTTGTGATGCTAAGGAATGCATTAAATCTTGTTGCCAACATAGAATCATAAGAATTATACTTACTTGCAGCAGATTTGATGTTGGCCTATTGTGTAAAGATGAAATCTTAGCATAAAAGCCTCAGTAATGACACTGCTCCAGAACGAATGCAAAAAAGGAAAGAACCTCTTTAACTTCAGTGAGGTTTCGATTAGGATCTGTATCCATTCCAGTCTTTAGAAACAAGCATAAACCCGTCAGTAAAAACCTCTGGACTACTGATCCATGGCAGTAGATGAGATATTTTGGAGAAAAGATCAGGAGATAACTTGGTTGCAACAGTTACAATGTATTTCTACGGAAGATGTATGTAATAAAGCTATTAACTCATTTACAAAGATTTTTTGTCATATTAACAGCCCTGGTTGTCAGAAGGTGTGCAGAATTTTGGGTTCAAGCCAGGATATGTGACAGCTAAAAGTTGCTTCCATTGCAGAACACTCATCTGAATTATAATTTTGAGATATTAATTCTGAGGCCTAATTCCAGATGGTTTTGGAGTAAGTAGGAGGGAGAGATTTTGAATTTATCTTTGAAAAGATACTGGTAAAAGAAGGTGACAGGGCAGTAAAAATGAGAATTCCTGTTTTTCTGATAGTCAGAAATTGATTAATGCTTTGAAATAAAATTTTAGATTAGAAAGGAGATCAGGATTCTTCCCTCTACCTTTCTGAACAGCTCCCTTCATCACAGGGATAAAACCACTACATAAGAACACAGAATTAGAATAAAAGGTTAACTTAAAGTGGGTACAGCCTCAGGGAATCAATCTCTTAATTACAAACAGCCTAACTTATTCAAAGAAAAGACACAGCAGAGCTGAGTCTTATTTGTAGCAATTGTGATGACCCAGTCAGCAAATGCCCACATTTTCTCCTTTCCTAGTTTGCAAAGGATAAGATTTTTCTCAGTACAGCAGCAGCTGGTTCTGGCTAAATCTGGTATATGCAAGAACTTTATACATCTGTGTTCTGCGGAGATCTGCAGCTACTGCAGGGACACCTAGGACCCAACCCTGAGCTGGAAGCAGACAGAGCTAATTGCAGCACTGGGTTGATGTGAACCCACTCAGGTGTGTTAGTCTGATGCTGCTGAAAGTCAGGGCTGGTTAGCTGTGGAGTACCCTGGGGTGCTTGGACTGAGCTGGCACAACTCAGTGCTACACTTCACTTTAGGCTATACCAGTGTGGGTCCGTGGCAGTTCTGTATTTCACTGCTGATGGAGATTCCTAAAATCCATGAGGCTGTAGTCTGAGGATGCTATTCCTAAGAGCCTCTCAAAATCTTTTTGACCTTGAAAGATAGACAAGATTATGTGAAAGTAGAAGACAGCTTTGTTTCATTGAGATTCTTTTCTCCTTAAACTGTGGATGATTGAATTTATCTAAAGAAATCTTCTGCTCAGTAATCTTTCAAATCTTTCCACTTTGGGAAAAAGAATACACAATATGGTTCTGTGGCTGGACCTGAGGCTTATGCTGTCATTAAAATCTGATTTTGTTTCTGAAAACAAGGAAAGATAAGCAGATGAAGGAGGCAGAAAGGAGTATAGAAAAATAGAATATATATAGAATATAGAATATAGAAATAACAAACATGGACTTGAGTTTCTGAATCTTGGAGAGACAAAGCTGAAGTCACTACAAAACTCGGCAAACTCACTCAGCACAGCTTTTATTTTCCTCTGAAGACATGGAAGAGACCAGTGGCTCGTAAACCAATTCTGAGCTATCTCAATTGGACTTTTCCAAAGGAAATGGCTAAAAATGAGGTATAGCAAGGGGAAACAAAGTGTGAAGGAGGTGGTAGTCAAGAGAGGAGTAGGCAGGGGATATGTAGCAACAGCAAAGAAAAAAATTCGTACCTAAGTTAAGGTCTAGGGGTTTTTTTTTGTCACTGATGGCATCTGTAATGCCCAGAGGTCCCTCTTCCTGCTGTTCAAAGATTGTTTAAAGAAGTTATGTGTTCTGGAAGTTCCAGCTATTCTTTGATCCCAAAGATCTTATTTTTTAAGGTTTCTAAAGAGATATGGTTTGAATAGTCAATAATTTCATTCATTGTTAATTGCTTCCAGTACTTCCTTTTGGGCTTACTTATTTCTAGTCCCATTCTCACATCTTTTTCCTAGCACATTTTTGTGCTAGCAGCTTTTCAGTAGCTTTGTCAGAGCAGCATATTAGATTAATTCAGTCTTTTTCACTCTTCCTTGACTTTATAAACAGCGTCCTGTAACTTAGGTTCTTACGGGATCTGACTGAAGCTCGCCTGTAATCAACCGGCACAGCTGGTTTTCAAAAACAAGGAGTTTATTTGAGAGAATTATTTTGTATCCTGAGACTCTCTTGTCTCCAATGACCAATGTTAGGCCTGCCTGACGTCTTCTTGGACACAAGAAGATTCTTGGTGCTTTCTTTCTTTGAAGATGTGAGCAGCATATTGCCTAAACTCTAGTAGCACATGCCTGTCTGGGCTGAAAACCCAAAAACCTTTATGAGGATGTCTTGCTTGTTAGTGGCTTTCTACCATGGTGAACCTCAAGCATATCTAATTGGATGTGCAGACTTTGTTTAGCTGCAGTCTCTTCATCATGCCTCTTGTTCAATAACCATATCCACCCCATTCCAGAGTGAACAGTTTCTTTCAAATTGCAGGTCATACCAGCATTGTTAAGGGTTATTTGTCAAAAGTTTTTATCTGTCTGCTAGAGCTTTGGACTTTGATCCTAGTGATAGTCTGGTTTGTGTTACTAACCCAGCTTGTTTTCCTTTCTCCTCTTGATTTGTCAATAAGAATATTTTGTCCTTCAGTTTTACATCATCCCCAAACTCTTTAATCAGTTGGCCTTCTTTCCACACTCCGTTTCAGCAGACATCTTTCATGTTTTGTTTTTATCTGGTAGTATTCTTTCCACTTTTTAAACTTTGTTTCATAGTTAGCTTTCTCTGCCAGAAATAAAGGAAAATTGATGAATATAACAAGTGCTTTAGAAGACGCTTGACTCTGAAGCCTGTCTTTTGCTGGACCTCTCTGCTGGCAGATACAGAATGAAACACTATGAACGCTTTACAAAATTTCTCATTTTGAGAGGCTTTAAATTTGAGAAGGCTTTAAAAATGAGAAGAGAGAGAAGCAGGAGGTGTGTTTAATTTAGGAATGCTCAGTTATGTATCAGTGATTGCAGGAAATCTGCTTTATTCTGTGTTCTGTGTCTATATTTAAGGATAACAAGAGCTCCTCTGTATATTTCAGGCTGGACTGCAATGTAGAGCTATGGAGGTAGCTTTGCATGTGTTAGCTTAGGTACTGAAAGCCACCAAGTTTCAGATTAATTAACCCCCTTCTTGTTGATCTACACAGAAAAAAAAAAACCCTCATATTTTTTTTCTCACTCATTGGTATCCTTAAATACTACAGTTACAGAGAGCATAGGCAAATGTTAACAGAGGAAAATAAGACAATGAAGAGAAAATAATGTGGGTTTGTTACAAATGACTCATGACACATTAAATTATGTGTTTGGTGGTTATCTTAATGAAGGAAAGAAATGCAGGGCCCATAATACTACATTTGTGTTTTTTTCTTTTGTGAAGTCTTCCTCTGAAGAGCTCAGGTATGTGGTGGAACTATAGCTGGCATAGTGGGACTCTGGTCTGTTTGGACTAAAGTAAGTTTAAACAAATATAACCAATAATGACTATTTATTCATTAGCAGGATTTGCTGCTGTATGAGGACTCTGTACTCATGGGGGTTTAAAGGTTTCTCAGAATCTTCATTACTATCTTGTCACAAAAATAGTCTGAAGAGAGTAATGAATGCTTTGTATATCAAAGATAACAGTAGAAGCAAACTGAAGTCAATCAAGAGAAGTTTTAAATGCAAACAATAGCATGTTTCACATAACAAAAAAGAAATATAGAATGAGGGAAATCTTTTGGGATATGTGTTTAACTCATAGTGATGTATCTGGGGATTATAGTGGATGGTGATTTGAATTGGTAAACAGTGCAGTACTAATGCGAAAAATAGCTACTCTTGTACTTCATTGAACTACCAAGAGTATTACATGTGAGGCAAGTGTTCCTAGCTTGCTGCAGTCAACACATGATTTATAATCCTGTGTTCAATTCTGGGCAACATGTTTTAAAAGAGTCCCAGACAAGCTGGAGAGAGATCAAAGGAGAACAGCTAATGTGATAGATGTTTTGGAAATGAAGACCTGTGTGGAAAATAAGTGAGAATGTGTAATGCAAAGATGACTGATGGGAACATGGGACCTGCCTATCTCACATCAAAACAGTCTTACAAGGAGAAGCAGCATAATTGTTCATGTTAATCCACGAGGATGGTAGAAGTAATTATGTATGGATGGAGCAGGAATGAAAATATAAATTGAGCAAGGGGAGTTTGTTACAGGAATGGAACCAAAAAGACAGATGTCCAGGGAGGGTATGAAACTGCTGTTGTGGGATGCATTTCCAGCTAGAGTAACTGTTCATCCATCAAAGACAGCTTCTGGGTTTAAAAATATTGCTCCAAAGATGCAGGTGGCTGAGTTATACAGTTCCCAATTCCTCCCAGATCCTAAAAATGACTTGGCTTTCCCCCTTTTTGTCTGTCATCTTCTATCCTTACCTCTCCTTTCAGCCTCAGTCATGGCTCCAGCTGTTTTGTATCAGTGAAAACACAATTTTTTGAGTGACTTAAGTTCAAGAAGCAGCATTAGTAGAAATACTGGAATATCCCTTACTTAATACCTGGGTACATGAATCTGCTTAGACATATTGAGAGGCACTTGTAGAATCTTTTAAGTGCCTCAGGCAGTGAACTATGAAACTTTGCAGTCAAAAGCAATATGGCTGGCAGGATGCAGTGTCTTTTGGCTATGAGCCTCACAGCCAGTCTAATTAGTATCAGGCCCATGATATGCTGAGGAGATGTCTGGTTTGAGGGTCCAAGCATGGTTTCTGCACTGCTTTGCTCCATTCTGTGAGCATGTTTGGCTCTAACTTTGAGCTCTCTGCCTCGCTCTCTATTGTACCATGTGAATATAACTCCCATTTTCCTGAATCTACTGAGAATTAAATGCCTCACTGTGTGCAGAATCTCCCTGTGCTGAAGCTGTTCTCCCATCTGTTACAGCCTTAAGGAACAGGGCTCCCCCTGATTCATAACAAGTGGGAAGTTGCCACTACAAGAAGTTATTGCCACCACTTTATAGGGTTTACTGATAAGTAGTTATCTAAGCCTGCAGAGCAGCTCTCTTACACTATTTACAAAATATAACCCAAAAAAGTAAAAGCCACAGGCTCAGGAATTGGATTTCTGCAGGACTGTAATCTATATGGAACTTGTCCTTCTGAAAAATACCAAAAATACTGATAGATTAATCCTTGCATCAGCTCAGTCAACCAGGGAAGAATTTTATCCCAAGTCTCCCAAGTGGAGACAGTGTGATGAAATGTTTTAAGGAATTGCCAGCTCTTCAGACAGTATTTTGGCTCCTGCATCTTACATTTTTCCAGCAAACCTTCTGAACACTAGGATAAAAGGAAAATATGTAATAGGAAAAAAACCTGGGGGACAAATGATCATCCGATGCAGATCAGTGCTGTGAAGGAACAATACTGGTGTTCCCTGTTCAGTATCTTGCTTTTTCTTGGCAGTATCCTACAGAAATATGTTGTTTTTCCCTTTTATGAGACTTGAAACATTTCTGTATCAGCATACCCTAGCCGTATGTTTCTGACTTTAATTTTAATGGAACTGTAAAAGTAGGGATTTTTTCAGATAAAACTTGACCATCAGGAGCAGAGTGCATGAAACACAAAGCAATCTCAAGGTATCTGAAAAAGTCAGTTTGATGATTTTTGAGATAAAAGAGCACAAACAATAATAAAAGTTGAAGATATTTTATGAGCACTATTCACTGACATTACGACTTCAAAGCATTTTGTGGTATTTTATTGTTTAAACTTCCAGGTTAGTAGTCAGGAAGGGTGAATTATATTATGTATGAAATATCAAAAAAGGAAAGGAAGGAATTATAATAAAACATTCAAAGTTGTTCATATGCATGTGCAGACATATTTAAATTTACCCAAGTTTTGAGTGTTTTTTTGGCCTACTCAGACAATTTGTCAATGCCAGCACTGGTGTAGTCTAAACATCATAAATTGTCTTCTCTTCAGCTGCATTAAAGTCACTTGACTACAGCTTTAACCTGTGATTTTTGCTGCCAGTAGTACTTTAGTTTCCTTTTCTGGGTTTCACATATGCATTCAGAGATGCATTCTTTTGCCAGACAATTATTCTAAGTGTGTGGATTTCCTAAAGGTGAGGCAGACTTTACATCTGACTCCCTTTTCCCACTGACAGTATGGCAAATGCAAATAAATACTGCTATTACTTCTAACCTTTATTTTTCTTGATAGCCAGGCTATCATGAGAGAAAAGATACAGAGCACGAGGAACTAAAGTCACAGCTGTTCCTTTGTCTAGAAAAAAATAAAGGAGGATAAGGTGCCCAGGAGAAATGGTCATCCTGCACTAGGCCATAAATTTATACTTGCCTGTGTAAATTGAGGCTCTCCTTACTGTTCCCAGGATTTGGCACATGTGGACTGCTGTGAGTCTTTGCAGATGGCTTTTGTCACTGGGTGTGCTCCACACATCTAGCAGCTCTGTTTGCCCTGGGAAGAAGTGTGTTGTCGGGCACTTTTTTTTAGTTTCAACAGAGTGTTGGCTTCTGTGGGAGTGGTAATAGCGTGGGATCTGCTCTCATCACGTCCCTTTTGCTCTGTGATGTGCTGACTCGAGCTGTGACCAGGCTAATCGTGGGGTGGAGTGCCAGATATTTGTCCTCCCCTACTGCCGTGGAAATGCAGCTCAGCCAGTTGTGCAATATGAGGCATGGTCAGCTCTAAGTTTGATTTTTGGTATAATATACTCTGTTGCTCCTGTTTCTTGGTGTCCCTTGACAGATTGGTATTTCTTAGCAAAGCTTTTGAAGCAGCACTTGACCTCAGCACTCTTGTTGGTGGGTTCTTGTGTGAAGCCTAAAGCAGCAGGGTGCTGCAGCTCAAGATCTGCAGTTGCTGGAATGGCTTTATTGTGGACATTGTGTTCTCACTTATGAGAACATAAGTGATAATTTGGACAGTTTCACAAAGCCTGAGTTTGTGGTAGGCTGCAAGGATATTTTCCCTTTTCCATGCCCTAAATCCTGAGCTTTCTAATTTGTACTTCAGGCCCAGGAAGCTTTGGGTGGCTTTGTTACCTGCTTGGGAGATATACTGCTATGTTCTCATACATGAAGCTGGGACAGATGCCTGAAACTTTAGATTTTAAGGATCTTTCTTAGAACAGCCTTATTTTGTTTCAAGCCATTGTATTAGATGCAGTGGGAAAAATCCTATTGTACACACTGACACAGGCATCATAAAATCTTTTGTAGCTGGCTTAAACCAAGCTGTTTAACTGCAACCTTTACTGTATGAAGAACATTATCCATACAGAAAAGAAATGCTGAGAATAACTGTATGCAAGGTTTTAGTTTTCATTGTAGTCACTGGCTGGTGAAACTGATCTGTGCTTCCCAAGAAACATTTTATTCATTTTCTGGTTGCATTTTTGTCAGCATCCCAGTTCAGCTTGGAGATTTTGTGCTGATGGTAATTAGTTTCAGCTCATACTTACTGGCAGGCATTGCTCCAAATCAGTGAAAGTAAACAGAAGTGTAACAGCATTTTAAAAAGGATGCAGTATTTTTACTTTTAGAAGGACATAAAGCAAAACACAAACACAAAAATACGTCAAAGGCATCAAATGAATAAATTAAATATGGTACACACAACAGGAATGATATTGTAATTTTCAGTCTCAACTAGCTTACTGCTAAGAATTATGTCTTTTCAGGGTAAAAAATCCTGCCATAATAGAGAATATAGCTGACAGCTTAAAGCATTTGCAGTAAAAACTGAGAGAAGTTCTGGATGTTAATAGAAGCTTTTACTGATAATGATTTGAAGTTCATGAGTGCTAGAAGTATGTTATTTTTGGTGTAAGGTTATAAAGAACATAATATGGTATTCATTAAACTGTGAAGCCAAAAATAACATCTGTCTCTCATGAATAAAGGATAAGGTCTCATTTTAGATCTCTTCATATTTGAAAACAGTATTTTTGCTAGAAAATTAGTTTTTGTATCCTCTCAAATAAGCAACAACATTAAATATCACAGTAATACAACCACACCCTTTTAGCACAATATGGTAAAAGTATACACAAGCTGATTGAGCTTTGTTATAACTGCCCAAGCAAGCCTTTATTTATTTATTTTTCAGTGGGTCACATAGTTATTTGCTATATTACCTGAGAGGAAACTGGATGTTTTAGTCACTGATCTCTTTTTGGGCTGTGGATAGGGCTCATCCATGGGGATGTCAAGTTCAGGCTGCCACTGTAACAACCTGAGTCTGGACAGAACTGAATGCCTTTTGGGAGGTTCTCAACAGCTTTAGGATCCTATGGTGTAGTGCCTGCTAGCTTTCCACCATCACCGGATTGTTTTTCAAATGCATGAATTCCAGTGTTCTGGAAATAATTTATGAATTTGTTTAGAATTCAACTTTTTTTTTTTTTTTTTTTTTTTTTTTTTTAATATAGAAGAAGAAGCATTTTAGAAAAAAGACTGAAATGGTACAGTCTCATATCTTTGAGGGGACAAAAAAATTAGCTGTCAGGTATATTTCTTTTAGTAACATGCATGGATTTACTGCTATTGAAACCCCCTCTAAGGTAGCTTTCCCTGCTCTTGGAAATGGAATGCATCAAATGAAAGACACTTTGCTTGTTTTGCTGGATAAAAGTAGAAGGTTTTTTCTCACGGTTTTTGGGGTTTTGGTTTACTCATCTTTGCTGAGTCAGTTTTTCAGTCTGGTCTATTCACTATCACAATTGTTTCAGGTCCTGCTGCTGCTCTCTGGAAGGGCAGATGCACACATCTGCACTGAAACACTACAGCAGTAACATGCCACAGAGATGTGTGCATGACGTCCTTGCAGGAGCAAGCATCATGTCATTGTGTTTTCACAGCTAAGGTTATCTTTCTCTAAGGTGCTCTGGGTGAGTTTTTACAGGGTATCTGAAGCCATTTCCAAGACCAGATTGAAAGCAAGTGAAAGTAAGTGAAAGCAAGCTCTATAAGGTGAATGTGTAACTGGAAATGCCCTCTGGAAAATGAAAGATGGGTACCCTCAGATGGGCAGCTTGCAGGCAGTACATAGGCTGACTGTGGGTCTGTATTTGGACACAATTTAGAGACCCTGCAGTATATTTCTGTTTCCTAACTGATCTTTAAAAGTGAGTGTAGAGGCATTGACTGTGGGTTGTGCAGTGCCTGCTCTGCTGAGTGCGTGTGAAACAATGTGCAATAAAATTGATGGATAGCAAATGTCATATTGCATTATAAATATGAATTTTTCATGGTTCAGGGCAAAAATGCATAAATCAATAGTAAACACATTTTCTGTTTGGAACACCTGTTACAATTAATTCTGGATAATCAGTTATATTTTTTAAATGAAAAACAACATCAACATGGACATTACTTATCTTCAGCCTGATTTTGATTTTGATCACACAAATCCTTTTGGTTTTGATTAAGGGCTTGCAAGATCTATAACAGGTCCATAACTGAGGTCAAAGATTTTGGCTTACATAAGAAAAAGTCAACTGTTAAAGAACAGGTTATCTTGATTTGTTAGTCTGTTTTTTATTTCCTATTATATTTTCCCAATAGGAGTTCAATTAGCAAAGGGTGGCTTGAATAAAAGTGTTGCAAAACAATATTATGAGTGGATAGTAATTCTGTAATCTCAGTGTCCATTTAGTAATAAAATATTCTAATTTTATAATGCCTAGCCAAAATGGAGCATTGGAGCCACATGTTAGAATTATTTAATCTTACACACTTAATTTTTTTCAGCACAAGTCTCAAATATATCTGGGAGTCATCAAAGTTTTCTCATTTATATGCATCACTAAAATAAAATAAGTTCAGAAATTTGCACTGGCAGGAAGACTCTGAGGGCAATGTCAACCTGTTTGGGTTGGGGTTCATGTTCCCAGCCTTTAGTCATTGTCCCAAATGGCAGAACTTGCAGTCATGATGCAGGCAGTTAGGGATTCGCCTAGCACAGGGCAAGAACTGGAATCCTTTCTTGGGGACAAAGCAAGGCACTGACCAGAAAACCTGAGGATATGGGAATCCTTTCATCCTACTCTGTCTCTCAAAGAGGCTTAGGCAGTTAATTTTGAAGGAAAGTGCCTCTGTTTCTTCTTAGCTTTGACAGCCATGAATCCTTGTCTGCAAGTAGGTGGGAGGCCAGGACTTTCTCACGTAAAGTGCAGCTGGAATAGGAGGAGGGGAAGGAACGTGTGGTGCATTTTTACTTTTAGCCAACAGCTCAGTCAGCAGAGATCTGCCTGAAATAATGAAGTGTTACGTTCAAGCTCTTGGTCCAGCGATTATTTAATTATCTATGCAAAAATAGGTAATTAAATAGCTTTAGTGTGGTGGCCTTTCAGTTCAGCAAACCATCCCAAATCAGGCATTTGCACAATTCTTACTTGTTTTGTATCACAACCTCTTCAACAGGAGAGATGGCAGTCCTTGAAATGCTCAATAGCCTGGTGGCTAAAGCATGTTCTTGGAAGTCTTCTTCAGATCTCTGCTCCAATTTGTACCTTACATGGCCTTGAATTTGGATCATTTACATCCCTGTATTCCTGTTATAGAGCATTTGAGTCTACTGTAAATCTTTAGGCTTCCAAGAAGAAATAAGAAGGTGCTCCTGGCATGATGTCTGCCATTTTGGGAATGGTGAACTGTGCTTACAAGAATCTTTCTTCCTTAAAATTCAGGGAGCACTTCATGAAATCTTAAACTGTGGTTAAGCCTGGGGCAGGAACTAAGCTGGACAGTACAGGTCATGATCTCTACAGGTTTGTGGCCAGCAGCAAAAATGAATTTACCTACGAGGTATTTTGGTGAAGAAATAAGGTTAAGCAAACACAGGCCAGTACAGACACTCATCTCTGCTGTGCTCAGGCTTGGTAGTTGATGTGGCTAGTGCCCTGGGACAGTATAAGCTGCAGCAACATGCTTTGTTTTTGAGCCAACAGGAGACACTTTTAGAGGGTAAACAGAGGACTGAAGGCCTAAATTTTGCATGTAGGTACCCATCTCTAAATCATTTGACTGTGAACATGAATCTGTTGTGTTGTTGTGTGGCCCATGGTTCTGACACATTTCTTAGAGGACATCAGAGTTGGGTTTGTTGTTATTAAGCTTCAAGATCTAGAATCCCTAGTCAGTCAGTAGGATTTTATTTTTGTTAACATGCTGCAGAAGAAGCAAATAACCTCTCTACCAAAGAAACCTGAAATTTAAATATAGAATGATCACAAAGAACAAGTTGGTGATTATGACCCTAGAATACCAGTTACCCTAAGCCCTGTTATTATCTAACATTTGGCAGAATATATAAAATATATGTAAAATTGAGGTAGGAAAAACGGGTTATTTGGCTGTTGCTTACAGTCTGTGTGAGATGTACTACTGGGGAAATCCCAGAGACATTAGAAATGTTAACAAACCATGCTGGCTGACAATACAAGCAATTTGGAGATAGGCACTGCTGACTTGGTAGTGAAAGAGGTGGTACTTTAAGGATACTAAACAAAAATTTCAGTATTGATCTTTCTTGTTCCATTTGCCTCAATATTAAATCACTAAAAACAAATAAAATCAGAAGTAATTGTATAATATCTAAAGTGACTGTACAGTAGATATTAAGTTATTACATTAGTACTTAACTTTTGAGACTTAATATAAGATGCTTTAAAGTCAGCATAACATGCAAGGAATAAATAATTTAAAGTATATTACTTGACTTGCTCCCAAAGGGAGTGGAAATCCCAGATCTGGAGGAAAGGGCCTGTGCTTCCCACCACTTTATTAATACTTTAAATCAAAATCCTCTGTTTTAATCTATATCAGCTGTGCTCTGAACAGTCAAAGATTCTGTCCTGATAAGGCTCATGGCTGTAACCTGTAGTCTGACTTGCCTGAAAAGAAGTAAGAAGCTAGTCTCACTGCATGTTTTAGGTTTCATTTCACCCTGACACCTGGAAATCTTTCCATGGAAATCAAAGAATAATTTCCTAGGAGAATTATGTGTTGAAAAGCACTGAGAAGAAAATGTCAGCATTAACTTCATATTTTCTTGGATTTCTCTGGTTGTCACAGAATTAGCATTAGCCAGGATAGCTTTTGTGTTGAATATGACAGGAAAATTACTTTCATTCTTGGTATTAAAATGTAGAATTACACTATGTTCAGCTACACTTATACTGTATGGTTTGGTTTTTATTCAAAATTTAATTTAATAAAGATAGCTCAATTGCAGTAGCTAATACAGAGTTGAAGTTGCACAGAAAAAGGTTCCTGAAATACAGAATCCTGCTTGCAATGTATCTCAAGACTGTTTTTGACTAAAAACTGTTTTTAAGAGAAAAATAGTCAATGTAGAATAATTTCAGTTTAATTAAATGAAATTTATTTATCTGTACAATATGGATTACAGATTCGCTAAATTTTACAGCATTAAAATCTGGTAAGATGCCAGAAAAAGTTAATTGTGGAAGAGATACATTCCTAGAAAACACACAGTACTGTATCTGTTATAAAAGACAAACCCATTTGTTATTCTTATCTAGCAAAAATGAAATAAATTCCATGGGATGAAATCAGAGTATTTTGTGACAAGGGTGCAGCAAAAAGACACGAAACCAAGACTAGGCTGAGAAAAGGAAATAGGAATTAAAAAGCACTTACAATTACCATACTCTGCTTATACAAGCAACTGTGGGGTGACATCAAAATGCTTGTCAGGCATTAAAGAGTCTTCCCGACAACTTCATGAAGTTGCCTATTGCATTCATTTTACAGATGGATTAGAGTGAGAAAGCATGAAATTTAAATGTCATGGTCCCATGAGGAATCACTGGCAGAGCTGAGAACAGAATCTCTCCCCAGCAACTGCTTCTAAGTATTGACAAGAGCAGCCATTTTAAAATAAAACCTTTGACCTAGGTTTAAAAAACCATAACTTTTCAAATAAAATCCTCAAAAAACTTGAGATTAAATCCTCAATGTTTCTATAATTTAAAAAATTATCTGTTTACATGTCTGGAAAAATGAAGATAAGGTAGTATTAGTTTTAAAAATCAGGATTTTTACGAAAGTATAAGAAGCTGTTTCTTTGGAAGCAATTTCTAAGCTTTATACTAGAATCTCTGGTTTCACTGAAGCAACCAACTTTTTCCAGTAAACTTGATTGGTACATCTGAATTTTACAAAGGAAAACATGGGACATAGAAGGTCAGACTACCCTTGGATTCAGAGAATACCAGCAAACCCACAGACCTGGTATAGTGCCAATGCAAACAGATTTACACCAAATATCCTATCAGGCTTGATCATAACAAGTTGTTCCCTGAACAGAGAAATTGAACGTACCTATGGATTCCTGACCTGTCATCTATACAATGGAGGCTGTCCTGCAGGACCCCTGGTTTCCTCTCCCTGCCACATCTGTCTCCCTCCTTGTGTGCTTTGCACAACATTACTGTCACACTCTCAGTTTTGCCTAGTTCCCCCAATCTCTCTTCCTTTAATACCCACAGCTCTGGCCCTTTACTTCTTTGCGCCCCATAACCCCTCAGATCCTCATCACAACCGAATGTCCTCAGGATCCTCTCCCACATCCATCTTCATGGCCTGAGATCCGTGTCACTGATGGGTCAGGGACCTTGTGTGCTGCTTGAGAGGCTCGTGCCTGGTCAGTGGCCCAGCCCACCCTGCTCAGTAGGACGAATGGATAAGGAATGGGAGCACCTTGTCTTACCATCAGCAGAGGCAGTAGTAGCAAATCTATCTTTATTTCACTCTCTGAATGGCAGGTGCTAAATTAAATTCAACTGAAATTGGTAAAGGGATTTGAGTACTGTTGGGGGGGGAGATGAGGGAGATGCATAGAGTCATGTTCATATATAATGGCAACATAAACATAATTTCCCTATGGAAAAAATAAAGCACTATATTTTCAGCTATGTTATTCAGACATCTACTTGATTAGTAGGATAAACTGCTTGAATAAACAGTAAAATAGTAACAACCAAAATCCACTGCACTTGCGAAAATGATAGGATGTGAAACAGAAATGGCATAAGTAAATGGAACCAGGCCAAAAAAATTGAATGCCCTTCATACAAAGATAGGAGAGAGGAGCCTGTCAGAGAAAATTTAAAGCCCTTTGTGATATTGTGGATAGAGAAAAATAGGTATTCATTTGCTGTCCAACAAATCAATGTTTGCAATACAGCAGAAGTATGATATGCTTTTGTAGAAAAGCACCCTCTTCTCTTTGGGGTCTCAAAGAAGTTTCAGAAATCTAGGAGAAAACTACCAATCACCTCAGCAGGCTTTGAAAAAGTACAGAAAACCTCCTCTTACCTTTCTATGCACTGATGTTGGTATTCCCAGGGATTTTGCTGCAGTGACAAACTGGATGGAGAAGGAGCTGATGCTAAAATGAAAACTAAACCCCACTAGTGCTATTTTTAAAGGATGACTCTGCTGCCATGGATTTTTTCCAATAAATTTTTGCCCATCTGCCCATAAACCAGTTTGCCCTGGCCATATTTCTATACTCCCCATAAAAGACTTTTCACATCCAGTTGAGTGTCATTAGCTGCCTTTACTACACCCAAAGTTCTGATGTTTTCTCACCTCCCACGCTTGGGACAGAAAAAGATCCCATCAAAAACATTCAGAGACTTTAATGCCTCCCCTGCTTCCTTCCTTTTTATGTTCTACAATTATACAGGCAATGAAGCACAGCTGTAACTAAAAAGCAGAATAACCCTACCACCACTGCATAGTGATTTAACTTCTGAGGGAAATACTTATTTCAGGTCTGTAAGATTTCAGTAGGCTCCAGTGAGTTTTTTGTGTATTTTTCTTTGGTTTCCTGTTGGGAATATTTCAGTGTATGATATAGCTTTGGCTTGCAGATTACAACGTCACTGCTGGAAAAAAAGATTTAAACCCAAAAAACATGTTTAATCTATTGTGCCTATATTATAACAGAGTTTTATTTGATCTTGGCAGTTTGAACATCTTCGGGGAACAGTTCAAAATGTCTTTCCAAACTCTTTATTCTTAGTCTAAAACAACTCTTAAAAATTAAAATGCTGCAAGCCTCAGTTTAAGGCAACTGTGCATTTATTAGAACGTTGGACAGCAGAAGTACTGTGTCTTAGATAACCAGACTGATAACATTTTATACTATTCCAATATAAGTGTGATTATCTGATGTCTGCTAATGAGGCAATGAAGTGCACTTCTAATACAGCACACAGATAAATATTGCAGCCTTAGCAAAGCTGAGAAGCATTCTGAATTTTCTGTAATAGCACTAATGCATGCTGGTGGAAAGATACAAAACTGTGAGTGTGGGCCTGTCAAGGGTTTGACTTGGTTTTGCTAACTTTAATATATTTAATTTGTTTTAGAGATAGGATTTAGGAGGAGAGACAAGGCAGGCTTAAAAGGGTAGAAAAAGAAAATTTATTAATAACACAAAAAGAATTCAGAATAAGATTTCTAGATTATTCCCTCCTCCCCCTTCCTTCATTCTACCTTTCTTAACAACAACATACAGAAAACACTTCAGTCAGTTATTTACTTAAATAATAATTTCAATTCACTCTAGAGAGAAAAGTTCCTTTTTTGGTTTAGGCTTAGGGGGTGTCTCACTTTCATAATCTACGTCCACCCAGGAAATATTGCAATTATGACTCTCCTCCCATCTCCACAGTCCTTCCAGAGCTGTGCTATGGGTTATGATGCACACTTGGGGTACCACTTTTAAAGGCAAGCTTGTGAAAGACAAAATTCTCTTCATCTCTTTTTCTATTAAATGTCTCTGTCCATATTTCCAGCTCCAAAACAGAGAGCCCCATTTCTTCAAAGCAAAAAGGTCTTCTTTTCAAGCACTTCACCTCTCCAAGTATATTTTACAGTTTAAAGGAATTTCAGTGTAGTCACAGGCCCTTTATAGCCCACAAAAAAGGTTTTCAGCTACTTAACAGTGACAACTCCTCAATCTCTTCCCATCTGGAAACTTAGCTTTCATTTCACTGACTTCAGTAGTATTTTCTGCTTTATTCCTCTCATTCCAGGGAGCTCAGGAGATCCAGAGTCTCATTCAGGAACGCTGAATGGTCAGCTGAGGGCGTCTCCTCTTAGAACGGGGATGGGGAAGGGAGAGTCTTCGGTGGCTCCCCCATCCCCTCCTTGGCCATGCCACGTGGAGAGGGGAGCCGAGCCGAGCCGGGCCAAGCAGAGCCAGGCCAAGCAGAGCCGAGCCGAGCCAAGCAGAGCCGAGCGGGGCCAAGCAGAGCAGGCCGAGCAGAGCCGAGCGGGGCCAAGCAGAGCAGAGCCGAGCAGAGCTGAGCGGGGCCAAGCAGAGCAGAGCAGAGCCGAGCCGAGCCGAGCCGAGCAGAGCCGAGCAGAGCCGAGCGGGGCCAAGCAGAGCAGAGCAGAGCCGAGCCGAGCCGAGCCGAGCAGAGCCGAGCGGGGCCAAGCAGAGCAGAGCCGAGCCGAGCAGAGCCGGGGGCCAAGCAGGGCCAGGGCCGAGGCCGAGGCCAGAGCCAGGCTGGGGGCCAGGGCCCAGGCCAGAGGCTACCTCACCTCCAAGGAGGCCAGAAGCGGAAAGAGACCAATTTAGCTTTTTCCAATGTGATTTGTGAAAGCGAAATAACTTTTTAATTGGTTTCTTGGGCTGTCAACTACTAAATCAGCTTTCTGATTGGTCCCCGCAGTGCCCAGGGAAAGCCCCAGAGAGGGCACAGCTCTCCTGTTTTCCGGGCCTTCTGCTGCTTTACTTGGGTGGCTTCCCTCAGGCCCCTCCATTTGAAACCAGCACAGAGCCAAAGGAAGGCAGACCGCCAGTTGTGTCAATGCTTTCTCTGTCTAGTAACAGAAAATAATACTGAATGTGAAGGTTATTTTTAAAGAAATTAACCATTGACGTTAAACTTGTTACACACTAGAAGTGAACAAGATGGTGTGGCTGTGGTGATTCACATGTAACTGAAATACAGAGCAGTGAGAGACCAAGTTAACCAATTGTTCAAACACATTCAAGCTCAGTTTGTGATGCCATTAATATTTCCAAATATTATATTAATATATAAAATATATTAATATATACAGAATTGGCACTCTTAAGGATAATTATTGAAGGTCTGGGTTTTGTAACTTAAGTAAACCTCTTTGCTTAAAGACTATGAGGAACCATAAGCCCCGACATGATCCAGCCATGCTACTCAAGGAGGTCTAGAGAAAGCAGGAGGCTGAAGTGTGCTGTGCTCAAACAGATCTCAGAGGTGATAGTAAAGCATCAGTTTCTCCTCTGCCACCTCACCTGGTGTACACATCACATCCTGGGCTAGCACCAGTGGTCAGGCTGTGCACTTAGGGGCATCTGTGTCCAGGGATATCTGAGTTTGGGGTGACACTGCACTGCTGGCAAGATGAAAACCCTGAGTAATGTTAGCTCCCTCGCCTGGCAGGTCCATCTGTGGTGGCACTCGCTGGATCCCTCAGTGTCCTTGGCTTACCAGCAAGCTGGTCCTGAGACACCAAGGACGTTCATGCATGGTGCAGACAGCTGCATGTCTGCTCATGGGAGGGCAGAATTTATAGTCTGGACTCAACTTTACATTGATGCTGTCACATGGCATCTGGATTGCAGCTGGTTATGGAGCAAGCTGTGAATGTGAGGAACTGTTTGCGGGACTGTAGATGTGTTTCAACTCTGCATGTGAAGATGATTTTAAGGAGTTCTTCCACAGAGAAAATAAGGGCTAGAAATTTTTCCAAAAGAAAACAAGAGTGAAAATTACCAATTATCTCTTTGCTTTGTTGGCTGCACTCCCAGAAGGTGAAATAGGTTTGTGGTCTTTATGTTTTTGTTCCACGTAACCTGAACAAAAATGAAACATTATAAATTAATTGCACTGAAAAAATCTTCTTGAGGTTGGGCAAGTTTCTCCATTGCATGGAAACCCCTGGGCTCCTGACTATTAACACTATCCTCTGACAAATTCAGGAAACTCTTGCGGTTCATCCCGTGTGTCTCTGGAGGGGAGGAGAAAAACATCCACACAGTATAAATGTTCCTGAAAAGATTAGCTAACAAAATCATCATGGTAGAATTGATTCATGCACAGTTTCTTGTCCACCAGGACTTCTAGGTCCTTCTCTGAAGAGCTGCTTTCCAGCAGATCGTATGATGCCTGGAGTTATTCTTCTCCAGCTGCAGGACCCTGCATTTTCCCTTGTTGAATTTTAGCACATTCATCTCTGCCCATCTCTCCAGCCTGTTCAGGGCCCCCTGAAGGACTGGAGAGCCCTCTGGGGTATCCTCCCAGCCACTCCTCCCAGCTTTGTGTCATCAGTGAACGTGTCATTGATGAGCAAGTTAAACGAGATTTGGCCCAGAATTGCACTGGGTGACACCAATATTGACATACCTTCAACTAGACCCTGTTCCACTTATTACACCCCTCTAGGGTATGGCACTCAGCCACTCCTCAATCCTTGTCACTGTCCATTTATCCAATCCACACTTCCCGAGTTTTCCTATGAGAATGTTGTGGGACACAGTGCTGAAATCCTTGCTGAAGTTGAAGTAGGCAGTATCCACTGCTCTCTCCTCATCCATCCATAGAAGGCAATCAGGCAGGTCAAACATGGCTTACTTTTAGTGAATGTGTGCTGACTACTCCTGCTCAACTTATTTTCTTCCATGTGGATGGAGATGGACTCCAGGATGATGTGCTTCATCACCTTTCCAGGAATTGAAGTGAAGCTGATTGACCTGTAGTTCCCTTCTTGCCTGTTATGAAGACCAGGGTCATATTTGCTTTCTTCCCATCCTCAGGCACCTCTCCTCATCTCCATGGCCTTTTAAACATGACCATGGGCTCCCTGGCTGTGATGTCGGCCAGCTCCCTCAGCACTTGGGGATGCAACTTGTGAGGGACCATGGACTTCTGGATGTCAGCTTTGTTTGGGCATTCTTCAGTCCTTCACCATTGGAATATCTTCCTTCTCAGATTCCTTTAACCTGATCTTCCGAGTTGGAAATCACTAAGGGCTGATCTTACCAGTGAAGAACAATGCAAAGAAGTAATTCAAGAACTCTGCCTTCTCTCTGTCCTCTGTTACCAGGGGCCCCTCTCCATTTAGAAATGAGCCCACTTCATCCTTTATTTTCCTTTATTTTCCTTTTGTTATTGAGGTATTTTGTTGGTGGTGTATTTTGCTATCCTTGACATCCTTAGCCTGATTTAATTACAGGTGTATTGAGGGTGATGGTGGTGGGGTGAGGGTGGTCCCCAACAATACTTTTTAGGGTTCTTCTGATATTAGGGCAATTGTGGCAAAAATAAAAGAAGAGCGGTACGACAACCATGATTTAGCATAAAAATACTTTAATAAAAGTGAAAGTAAATGTGGGACGAGGCCCAAAAATCTGAATACACCAAGGAGACAAGGTCTTTGTAGGAGTCAGTGGTTGAAGACCAGGACATAGGGAGGTCCAGGGTATAAATATGGGGTAGGAGAGGGGGTGGAGTCGAGGTTAGATTCCAATGGGTACAGGGGAAAGTGGTGCAGAGGTGGGGTAAGGGAAGGCAGAGTCCAATGGGGTAGGCTGGGTGGGATACTGCATCAAACGAGGGCCAATGGGGATACAAGGAGGGGAGAACATTCTAGGGACTGTAAGTGGTGATGATCAACTGGAAAATGAGTTTTGGGAATATGTATGAGACATTAACATGGGATATCCCGTAACTCCTTGGAACTTTTTCTTTTGAGATGGCCACAACTAAACAAATGCATCCTAAGGCCTAGGGTTGGGGAACAGGTCTTTTTTAGTAATAGTTGCCTGACTTGGAATACAGGTCAGGCTGACTCCTACACAGGTGTGCCTTGGTTTTTCTAGTCTTACTTCTACTTACTCTGATAACCTCACTGTGTTCACTAATTCTATATTGCTTGATTTTGTGTATGTAAAAATGGGTAATAATTAATAGAGAAAGTAGTGTTTAATGCAGATGTACATATGAAATTTCCTTTTTCCTAAAATAAGAGGCTTCAATTTCAAAGGGCAGATTTGTGTCCAGGCTAAAGCTGAGTGGGGTGTCTTCTGTATCAACGGTGAGTTGCTCTGAGGGTGGGATGGCTTTTCAACTGCTTTTTTCTGTTTGTTGCAAGCAGAGAAGGGAGAAGTGGCAGGGCTCACCAAGGTAAAAATCCATCTGCTGCTCAGAGGTCTCTTGCTGTGTCAGCTACGGTCCTGAGATTTTTAGGGAAGAGACATAACAATGACAAACATAGGAAGCTGATTTAAAACACGAGACTGGCAGGAGCTTTCAGGGAAACTAAACTATATAAAAACCAAGAGATCCTGAGCTTGGCACGATCCTCTCCCACAGCAGGGTCTGTAACATGTACAAATCAGGTCTCAAACATCCACACTTGTTTTCCTGCACCCTGTTTGCTGAGTGTCCTTTAAGTATGGGTCTGAATGCCCCTGGGTCCATGCAATAATATAGCACTGAGAAGGTACTAAAGAGAGGACAGAGGTTGTCTTCCATATTACAGTTGTCTTGAAAGTATATTTGCTTTCTGAAACTCTGGAGGTATTCATTGTATGAAAAAAAAAAAAAATCTTCTTTATTATCAGCTGTTACCATGAGCTGGAAGGAAATCTTGCAGTGTCATGCAGTTGGTGCAGAAAAGTGTGGTCAGTCTTCTTTGGTTTGGCTTCTGTCACTCGTTCTGGTTTTCCCATTAATTTCAGGGACTTTGCTGGCATACCACTGACATTAATATACTATGGTGAATATGAATTCCATGTGCGCACTGTCTGGGCAGGGTTTGTTTATTTGTTTCTGTTTTGATGGTTTGTTTGTCTTGGAGATTATTTTTGGGCAGGTTTTTTCAGACAGGGCTCACCCTGTCCTCACTCTGTCCAAAGTAAAGACAACCACAGCCTCACTGCCACAGTACAAGAACCTCATTTGAAGCTTCCTCCTCTTCCAGAACAGACAGCCAAATTATACACGAAATCTCACAGCAGAAACTTCCTCAAGTTTTTGGGTTTAGTTTAATTTAATTGATTTATTTCTTATTAACTCAGATTGAAAAATATGTATTTCCTACCATATGCAATCAACAGAAAATTAATTTAAGTGCTGTATGTTCAGGTCTGTGCAACTTACATACATATCCTAAATCACAATATGAATCATGATGTTTTCTACTTTCTCTGGTGAAAGACCCTTTATAAACACAGCAGCATCAATTACACTGAGTGAACTTTTTGCTGTGTATCCAATGCTTTGAACACACAAAAGATTGATTAATTAATTTCAGGTGTTCCTTCTTTATGATCTCTTCTTTATAAGCATGGGTCCCATTTCAAATGCAAGTGTTCACTACGCGAGGCTGTTACAACACCCAGCCTTGTCAGCAGCTCTGCATATGTAACTCAGCAGTTCTTCATGCATTTGCAGTTACAGACCAGCAGCCGGGATGAAAGTGAACCTTTCTGTGTTAGTAAGAAGGGAATCCTAGGAAGGCCTCTTCTGGGACCTTTAACCTTTAGAATTAGGAGGGCTGCATGTAAAGTAAGTGGGCTTTGTTGTCTCCATATCAAGGCTGGGGAGCTGAGGTGAAGGTAGTGTTACTTCACTTTTTTGTGCACAGGAGTCTGTTCTATGGCTGGATCTGATGCTATTAAAACTTGCTTTTTCATTGAGTGTGCTTTTCAGCTAGATATGTTTCTGTTTTCAGGAACTTCTCTACCTGCGGCTGTCAGGCCACAGTGGTTTGACAGTAACGAAGAAGATTGTTCTGGAATGTATTGGAAAGCACCTGAAGGACAACATAGTCATCAGTCACAGCCAGCACAGCTTCACAAGGGGAAAGTCCTGCTTTTCAGACCTGATTTCCTTTCATCATAAGGTAACCTACCCAGCTGATCTACGAAAGCCAGCTGATTATATCTTTTTGGACTTTAACAGAGCTTTTGATACTGTCTCTTACAGAGTCTTTTCAGACAAAACATGAGCCCTCAGCTGGCTAAACACATCCTGTGATGGGTTAGCAGCTGGCTCATGGGTCAGGCACAAAGAGTTACAATGACTGGGGTGACATCAGGGGCTCCACAGGGCTCCATCCCCAGCTCTAAGCTTGTTGCATCTGGTGTTGCTTGGGGTGATAGCAAGTAAGAGAGCAGGAAGGGTCTTTGCAGAGGTTTTACAGAGATGTTTTATTTCAGCCACGCGTGTGCATTGTCCAGAGTTCAGGGAACAAAGACCAGGTACTTTGTAAGTTTAAATACATAGGATGAGCAGGGTGGGGAGAACATTAGAGACCAGTTACCAGGGGTGGCACAAGGGAGAGGTTAGGGCAGAGAGCCAACAGGGAATCAGGGTGGGAGTGACCAGAGTCTGAGGGAGAGGGAGAGGGGCACAGGGTTAACCCAGGGAATAGAACAGGGGTTGCTTTCCGTAACTGGGAATGCCTTCTGTCTCCACATAAGCTGTCTTCAACATCTTCATGAATGACTTGGATGCAGGACTGGAAGGGACACTGGGTAAAATCTTCACAAAAGGTACAAAACTGGGATGACCTGTTGGCTCCCGTGAGGACACCAAGGCCCTGCAGTGACACCTCAACAAATAAGAGGACTGGGCAATCACCAACTGCATAAAGCTCAACAAAGGGAAGAGCTGGACTGTACATCTAGGATGAAACAACCCTGGATGTACAGACAGACTGGGGAAGGAGGTGCTGGAGTGCCATGGAAAGGGCCTGGGGCTCTGGGTCCCTGGCAAGGTGAACACGAGCCAGCAGTGCCCTGGCAGCCAGCAGGGCCAGCCCTGTCCTGGGGGCATCAGGCACAGCATCACCAGCCGGGCAAGGGAGGGGATTGTCCTGCTCTGCTCTGCACTGGGGCAGCCTCACCTCCAGTGCTGGGGGCAGCTCTGGGTGCCACAACATAAAAAAAGATATTTTAAACTATCAGAGAGCATCCAAAGGAGAGCCACAAGCATGGCAAAGAGTCTAGAAAAGAAGCCATTGAGGAGAGGTCACTTGGTCTATTCAGCCTGGAGGAGAGGAGGCTGAGGGCAGAACTCATTGCAGCCTACAACATCCTCATGAGGGGAAGAGGAGGGGCAGGCACTTATCTCTGCTCTGGGATCAGGATCTGGGGGAATGGCCTGGAGTTACGTCGGGGGAGGTTTAGGGATCTATCCTTAGGGAACTATCAGGAGCAGGTTCTTCACCCAGAGGGTGGTAGGGGATTGAAGCAGGCTCCCCAGGGCAGTGGTCACATCTCCAAGCCTGACACAGTTCAAGAGGTGTTTGGACAATGCTTTCAGGCAGTTTCCTGGTGTGACTCTTGGGGATGGTTCTGTGCAGCCCAGGACCTGGACTTTGATGATCCTTGTGGGTCCTTTCCAACTCAAGATATTCTGTGTTTCTGTGACTCTATGTGCTCTTTACAATAGACAGCTAATAGCTGGACATTTGAGAACAAGACTGTTTTTTAGGACTTCCAACATCACAGATTATTGAACAATATGTTCAGCTGTTTTCTGAACTTAAAACAAACCCAAAGTATTTTGTTGCTGTTGTGAACCATACTAGACTTGAATGTTTTTTTATCTTAAATAAAAACAGGCTTATCAGTATATTCTGTCAATGAAATACTTCCTGCCCAACAATTCCATCTGTTACAGCAACACAGTGTACACCATTAGTTTGGCCATTTCTATTAGCTGTGCTGACTAAGTAAGTTTTTAAGATCTTCAATCCTTTCCACTCTTGGGAAAAAAAAGGTACCTATCACAAACATATTATTTTTGATTATTGTTCTATAATTTGTAGTCAATATTTCTTTCAATGGAGAAAATTCATGTGTGACAACTTCTAAAGCCTGCCATCAAAAGGTCATAGTTCTGCTCTATAAATGTCAAGCCTTAATTAGCTTTACATAATTTTGATTTTTGATCGTCATCTTGAAGAATTGGTTATATTGACTTTTAGTCTTCCATCTCATTGACGGCAGCTCCAGTCTTGATGTTTAAACAGACATGAGGAGCTCCAGGGACTGTGAAGGCATTTAAGACAGCCAGAAGGATACAGACATTTCTGGAAAGGGATGCAAGTAAAGCATGAAGATAGATTGTAAATTGCAGCTGACCTCGTTCCCACTTACCGTCTTTCTCTTTCCCACACAAGCAGACTGTAGTAGATTAACAAAAGCTAAAAACTACTTATGTATCACCATCCATTTTAATTTGTAGATAAGATCAAGCAAAAAAAAAACCAAAACATTTTTGGTTTAGATGTCCACCATTTTTTTGGCATGAAGAGAGGAGCAATGACTATCTCTCTGCCCGAATTAAATTTTATTTTCTAATGCTGTTCATTACAGCTTAACTTGGTGTTTCTTGTCTGCTTTCACAAGGGTTTTTCTGGTGAAATAGCTTGGTGAAATATAGGTCAAATACAGTGTGAAATGTTAAAAAGCATACTTTCATGGATTGTTAATTCAGATTGTGCTATGCCCTGAACAAGCAGAGCAGAAGGCAGACAGAGACAGTTTATTGCCTAAATATTTGGGATGGAGAGATGAACAAATAGAAAAGCAGAACACCACAGCAGAGGCAAATATTATCCTATTTATATGAATTTTTAATTTTAAAATTTTGCATTAATTTTATTTTCATAACTTAAAAATCTGTTAGGGAGGATTAGCCAATGATTATAAAGAAAGCCTGGGAATATTAATTTGAAAAATCACTTGCTTTGAAACACTTTTTTCCAGCATGAACCTCAAAGAATTATCTGTAACTATCTGTATTAACTATATCTATCTGAATTAACTGTAATCATCTGCAAATATTTAAGAGGTCCAAACATATATTGCCTTAAAAAAAAAAAAAAATCTTTATTCATTGTTCACTTCTATTGCCTGATAGTAGTGAGCTGAATGTAGGTTTCTGTTCACAAGGTGGCTGAGAAACCTCTGTGCCTTGTAGCACATTGGCCTTATCACCAGGTGTGCCCCATTCAACATGATATTTTGAAACTCAGTGAAAGTCCCCAATAATGCTTTTTTTCTTGCAGAGTCCCATTTCTTAAATCAAGACACATCCTCCTTGTGGTTTGTTTTCATTTATTTATAGGTTGAAGTGCAAGCATCCACACTTAATACTCTTACTGTATATTTGTTGTTGTAGCCACATAGCCATCATGGTAACAATCTAGGTATTTTGTTTCATGCTTTCTGTCAAACTTTCGCATGACTTGGTTAGAGAGAGGAGTCTCCTCCCAGAGGAGACAGCTGAACATCCACACAACATTAGCCAGCTGCATTTGAAGATGGAATTAAGAATAGAATGAACTTCCAAAAGAACAATCCTAGTATGGAAAAGAGCCATAAAATGATTTAAAGTAGTGAAACAGCAAAGAGGAAGCACTGTGGTTTCCTGTGACAACTAATACTTTGTGTCTTCCTCTGACTCATGATATCTTGTAATTTTTTAGTTTTTCTTTCTAAAACATCCGAAAGGACACAATGAACTGAATTTCTGTGATCAAAATAGTGTGTTAAGGGTTGAGCTTTTTTTGTTTCAGGGTTTTTGTTTTCTTTGGTTGTTAATGTGTTTTTTTTTTTTTTTTTTTTTTTTTTTTTTTTTTTTTTTTTTTTTTTTGTTTGGTTTTTTTTGTTTTTTTTTTTGTTTGTTTTTTGTTTTTTTTTTGTTTTGCTTTTTTAAAATTTTATTTTTGAGAGATACTCAGAAGCTGTAATTCTCATTTGTTTATATTCTCAGGAATAAAACAGTAAGGTGTTAAAATCAATGTCAGCATCTCCACAGGAAGAAAAGACATTCACCAGTCCAAATTACCATATTTTCTGGCTCTTCAGAAACTGAAGAAGAACATCTGAATTGGAGAAAAGCTGCTGTCAACTGTACTGCTTTTTTTTTCTCAAGACGATAGGTTATGGGTTGAGCCTTGTTTTGGCAGTAGAATTACTGCTCTTTGCCAAAAGTGAAAGAGGGAATAGAAAATGGGGAAAACCCTGACTGTCATCAAAACCTCTGGGGTGTCATAAATATACAGTATTTTGGGTGCATTCCTTATATATCCTCCCAGAACATGAAAATGATTTGCAGCCCTTCACGTACAAACCTTATTTTCTGGTTGCTAAAGATTCCATCACTGCCATCATTGTTGCTTCTTCCTGAAGGACAGAAGAGTGGCAGAGGTTTGAAAAGTTGTATACTGTGTCCTAAAGTAGAATCAAATGCTGTAGAAGTGCAATTTTGGGGGGCTTTCTCTCACCTTCAGTGCTAGGATTTCTATCTCAGGACCTTTTTTTGTTTGGGTCACAGCTTAGATCTCTGGTTGGGGACAAATATTCTCTGCTCTGGAGATCACAAGCAAGCAGATAAATGCAGACAGCATTTTCAGGTGGACTGCACAACCATACAGTTCACCAGCTGAAGTTAAAGCAGTTGAGTTTACCAGTGCTGAGACCTTGGTGCCATACGATGTCACCAGCTTTGGTTACAGTGTGAGTGTTTTACAACATAAGGAAGCATTAGTTCCTTAAGTAGATCTTCATTAATGACACAAAATTAAAGAGACCAGGGAAGCTTGGAGCTTGAATGTGTCTAGAAATAGTATGTCTGGGATTTTCCGACTCAGGTTGAGATACAGTTTGAAGGAGACATATCAGGCATGAATCAAGCATTATTAATAAATGTAAGGTCTCATCTGATTTTTTCATATTTTTTAATTAGCTATCTTTTAAACATAAGGAAATGGCTCCAGCTGAATTAGACCTTCTGCAGATGGCGATGGGGATGATTTTAAGACGATTTTTGTCAGAAGTCAAATATAGTTTAATGTTGCACGTAATGTCTCTGCAGCACCAGTACTGCATTCACACTCCTCTGAAACTATCCCTATAATGCTCAGCATTGTGCATTAAAAAAATGCATTTAAGTAGCCTCAACAGGAAAGGTTGCCTTTCCTATGTATATTGCACAGCACTGTGAGGTTGCTGAAGTGGTTAAAGGCAGTGCAGGTGCCTAAAAACCCTGTGCATTGCAAAGGAAGTCTTACATTATACTGGAACAGTTTTGAAAGCAAAGATAAAGCAGTTAAGAAATTTTTATCTATTTGTATAACCTACTGTGTTAAATGATTGTTTGCAGTTAAGGAAATATATTTAGCTTTCTAGTATGTGCCAGAAATATTCACAGTATTTAATTTTCACAGGAAGTTAATGTTCCTGGGATGCATTTCTTAGTGGTGAATGGATTGCCCTTGACTTCTGGGGACTTATCTATTCATGGATTGTGTTTGGGAAGCTTTCTCTTCCAGTTCTCCAGAGCCTGCAGCTAATTTCATCTCTGGTTTGCTTCTTGAAAATAGATTCAAGTACTCACTGCTCATTGCCAACAGGCAGCACAATTCTGTGTTGTAGTGCTCAAAGTCTGGTATCTGGGGATATCTGCTACCAAAGATCTCTGAAGTCTCTTCTATAAAGGTGATCTGGTGCATGGCAGCATGGTAGTGCTAATGAGAAAAAATCCAAGTAATCTGCACTCCCTTTCAAGCACTACGTAATTTCTTTTCAGTAGTGACTTCCTCACAGTCCTGTGTGAGTTTGAATGAGGGTGTCCTGCAGTCGCTGCAGGACAAAGAGCCCATTCCCAGTGCTCTGCATCTGAGCCAGGCTGTGCAGCCATGTGCATGGTTAGGGACTGCATTGTGGCAGCTACACACATGGCCCAAGATCAGAAACCTGCCTGCACGAGATCGCTGCTCTTCAGATCCCTATTTCCACCGTCATGTCCTGTGAGGTTCCTGACCCCTGGTGCTCTTAGGCTCCTACTTCCTTGGGTTATCTTAAATGAGCAAAGCAGCTAATAGTTAAAAAGGTTATTTATTAAAAAACACATCTTACTACAAAGCACATCAGTCTCAAAGGGTAATAGCAAAAAAGCAATGGCAAAGCAGTAGCAAAGCAAAAGCCTGGCAAAAAGCAGATGGCTAAAAGCAAGTGGCTAAAAGCTGAATGGCTAAATGCAAGTGGCTAAAAGCAACAACTCTTCACAATACATACTCTTATATAGGATTTTTCCAACAAGCTAAGTTGCAAACTTGGACCAACACTCCTTAATCTATTAGAATTCTAGTTTTTTAGCACAGTAGGTTACGTCTACAACTACTCATGCAATCTATCTTGTTCTATCTAAAAAATGTAAGCAATATTCTTACTATAGCTCTAGTATGACTGAGTCCTGTCTACAGCTGTGGGCCTGGAGCCTCTTGCTGAGGATATCATTATGTTTCAACCTTCACTAGCACTCACTCTGCTATTCTGGCATTTGAAACCTTGCACTTACTGAAAGCATTAGGACTCACCCTAAAATTTACTAACTTACTTCTACTTAAATGTCTGCTTCATATGTGAGTGGCTTAATATACTTCAATCCATCCAAAGGCTTTAATTCAATCCCTGCACCTTGATTCCTCCCTGAAGGATTCAGAGAATCCCCTAACTGGCTGACTCCAACAATATCCCTCCAAAGAAAGTCCAGTCAGTGAAAGACTCTCAGATTTGTCTCTCTGTGTGACTGTAGCAATTTTTGTGCTTGCAGAGGAACAGCCATTAGGCGTAAAAGAATTGGCAGGCTTGTAAGAGCAGAACTGCTGGTCTCCCTTGTAGTGGGTCAGAGCAGGACCCGGACCTGCCAGCGTCATTAATGAGACCTGGGCTGGATCTTATTCATAGTTAACATTTTGGGTCCTTTTGCTTCAGGAGTGTCCCAGCTCTAAAACTGTCGTTATAAGTTCCCTGCATCTGACTGCCAAAAAGGAAGAAGAAACTGTACAAAATAGCCCTTGAGAAATGTATCTTAGCCAGGGTGTAGTGCTGATAGGTTCTGATTTGGCCTGGGCACCAAATAAAGGACCAAGACTCTACTACAGAAATTGGAAGCTTACACTCACAAGTAGGGTTGGAATCTAGGAGGCCCTCCTTTGCTCTGGGTACTCACTTCACCTGGATGGAAACCACAGAGCTATTTCAGTGGAGCTCAGGCCAGGGAATGCACTACTGGCAGTGGCACAGAAAATCAGATCTTACTTTGGCAATAAAACCAGAGTAATGACAATGAAAGGTTGATACTGCTACAGAAATTAAATTAATACAATGACAGTGGTATAGATCTGACATTTCTGTGAGATTGGCCATAGTTGTTTGTAGAAGATTAAATAGTGCTGGGCACTGGACCCTGATCTCCTACATTGTTAAATTGTTAGAATGGCCCCAGGTGTGTCTCTTACCTCTGTTACGTCTCCCAAACTCTGAGTGGCTTGGCAGTGTGTACAACAGCAAGCTAACTCCAGTGGCAATGTGATTTTGATAGCAAACTTATTTGTGCCATTGCATGTTAGCTGGTCTCAGCTTAGAGCATGTAGCTTTTAATGGCTCTTACAAATGTAGCCCATTGTCTAGTTGTGGTACATCAGAGGAATTTCTGATGAAGCTGCTGTCCCAGGCCTGGAACAGGCAGGCAGGGGACTTTTGATTACCAGGGATGTGGTAGTGAGGAACATTTCAAGTGTCTGTGTCTTTGGTTTATTGTGAAGCTTATTAATATTTATCTCAATAGATAGACTGACCACTATGTAATATAAAATACTTTAAAAGTTACTTTGAATGTCATATGTATCTAGGTATATGAAGAATTGTAAATAACATTTTTGCCCTTTTAGATTTGTACTCCTCAGAAAGTACACTTAAGAAAGAAGGAGAATTGTAGTAAACATGTATTTTTATTGTAATTGTCCAAAGCCAAAACTAACTGAGCAGACGAAATCTTAATGGCCCTGGAGGGAGTCCTAGAGTATTGTTTTATTTGTATTAGAATATAATTTTTGTTGCAGCCATGGAATTTACAGACTGTGCTGCACAAATATGGGTGACCTTGTGGGGACCATGAATATGCTCAGTGTATCAAGGTGGCATAAATAAATGATCTCTGGGGGATGTTGAACTGGAAATTTCAAGGGGTCAGGGACATAATTCTTTTTTATCTTAGCCCTTCTGTCAGTCATTGAGAATTAAGAGACGGTGACACACTGAAACCATTTTGCACCACAAGCCATTGTGAGCTGAGTTTATTGCTGACACAGAGAGCCCATCAGTAGGACTGAGTACCTCAGGGGCATAACACTATGGTAGTACAGGTGGAAATGGTCACAGACTGCTTGTGATCAGCAGACTGGCAGTGGTTGGGATGCAGCATTTTGACACAGAATGTCCATCTCTTAAAAATGTTATGCATCCACTGTGCTTCCTTTTAGTCTCAAGTACCTGTATTGGCTAAATTGCCCTGGTGATCTTCAGACCATATGTGTTCTGCTGTAAATTAGTTGCTGTGATGAAGATGAGAATTTTGCTTAATCTGTGTTTTAAATCATGACAGGATTGCCCAGACCCCAACCTATGCTTTGTCAAGCTATAATCCAAGATCTTTTATTTTCAGCACAACTGCTTAATCCTAATCCTTTATGGGATGATCACAAATCAGCAAAACATTAGTCAGTACAGGTTTAGAAGGCCTATTTATGCAGTTTGATGCCAGGCTAAAAGTCCAGATCCTCTCACTCATACAAGTTCCCTCATTCAGAGATACCTTGGTATCTGTCTCCTGCTTGTGCCCATCGTTTGCAATGAATGTAGCCCCAATATTTTTTTTGAAAGGAACAATCTTGTGATGTGTAAACATCTCTCTGTCTGAATACCAGGTGTGTCTTGATCTACGGTTTTCAGTTTTCTTTGTGTTACTACAGACTTTCAGTACCATTCACTACAGCTGTATGGCAGATTGGTTAAACACCACTTCAGCTAAAGCATCATTGGTTGTGAATTCTTACACTCTCCTTAATCTGTGTAATTTTTCTGAAAGTCACTATATATGCCCTATTCTCTATTTTTGAAACCTCCAGTTCAAGTTGTGCATCTAACTGCATTTAGGAACTATGTGTGACTTCATGTTCTCACCTAAGAGCTACACAGGAGTGAGGCATTCAGGCTTAGGCAGTAGTTAGGCTCCCTCTATAGTCACTAGCAGACACTTTCCTTAGGAGGAGATAATTATCTTTTGGATCTACCTTTTTAGCCACCTAGGTGAGTTGCCTGTATGACTACCACAGGTAGAACAGAGGAAAAAGAGACACCTAATTTAGTCCAGTAGCTCCAAAACATACAATGTTGTGATATTGACCATAATTTACAGCTGGGAAATCCTAAATGATGCTTGATACTCTTAACTTCTTTGGGATAAGAGGCAAAAATACCTCTCTGTTATATATCTGAGTTCCTTTAAGATCTGCTGAAAAAAAAATTTTTTTTTGTTTTTAGTTTTGTTTCAGTTTTTCAGATGGCACTGCTAATAGTCAGGAACAGAAGAATTATGGTTTGGCTGAAGTCTGGTGGCAAGTTTGTGAGCAGTCAAGTTCAAGTCCAATTCTTTTGGTCAGTAGCACAGTCCCCCCAGTCTGTGGCAGATGCTGGGCAGCTGTGTCCACATCAGAAGTTGGTGTACCAAATGCCAGAGCAGACAGTGGGAATGGGAAGCAGAAGTTGTAGACCATCAGACATGAGTTGGGACCAGAAAAATTAAAGTAACTAGTTAGAAGAGCTTGTAGACCATCAGATATGAGTTGAGAACACAAAAATTCAAGTGACTAGTTAGAAAAGCAAAGTATTCCAAGATTTTATAAGAAGTTTACTAAAGTTGCTTTTTTCTGTAAATGATTCTATTTGATACAATAGTCTGACTATTGAAATTCCTGGGTATGCTATGATGTTGAAAAAACAAAAAAAGCCCCAGAAATTCCTAGGAGGGGGGCCTCTTTGAACTGATGGAATGGATGGGAAGGGAAGGCTACTGTATCTCCAGGAGGGAGGCAGAATATGAACATCAAATGGGAAGGTACCACCTTTTGTTATCTCTAATGTAAAGTTCCTTCTATAAAATACAACAGGAGCTTGTACTTAATTTATCAGCCTGTTTATAGGCATACTTGGTTAAGGCTTTGGCCATAGTTATTGGAGATTTTTCTTTATTTGGATTATCTTAGTATGTCTGCTCTTGTTTGGTTAGTTTTATTGTATAAGTAGAAAATTTATTTCTTCTGTCACTTGTGACTTGCACCTGCTCCTTTTGAATTTCTTCCATTGGCATCTCTCTTTGGCCTTAGTCTAAAATCCTTAATTTATACAGCATTTGACAGAACATTTCCAGAAGTCTGTTACCATATTCTTCCCCTCCAGTGAACTCAGTACTTGTTTGTTCAGCATGTATTGCATAAAGACTAAAAGATGTTGAATATAAAGCCTCCCTGGCTTCCAAAACAAATCCATATCTGTGTATCTAATCAGAGCTGTCATTCTCACTCCAGGCTGGTAAAAACTGAATCAATAAACACTGGTTTTGCAGGTGCATCTTTTGTAGCTGTGCTTGTAAATCTGGCTTCTGGAAGGCAGTCTCAAGCACCTCAAAGAAGGAATGCATTATGAAGAGCAGAGATAAATATAAATATTAAAGTTACCATTGACTGTTTAGAAGCTACAATATTTGACAGCATTTGTGAGAAATTTTATGTGTGTCTATACAATACAAACTACAGATTTTAAAACAGATTTTTTTGGGGGGGTGAAACAGAAATAAATTTATGTTAACTTTCAAAGTATTCTGAGAACATAATATTGGGATGTAATATTTTCTTTCTTGGAATGAGAGCATATTTAACTCTGGCCATGCTGAAACATGAAATCATTGTCTTGCTAATTCACCTCTTCCAGATCACACTGACATTGGTTATACTGCAGTGATGGACACACATGCACCAACTTTAAACCTTTTCCAAGGAGCTAGGTAAATCTAGAGAGCCATTTTGTCCAGACTGAGATTTTTCAACTGAGATTTTGTTGCCAATCATAGATGAGGTGTAAACTCAAGTCAAACTCAATAATAGTTTTATAAAATGCAGTCAGTTCAGTAAAAGATACATGGGACCAGAGAGGAGATTGCTTTTTAAAGAATAGAGTAGACACCACCCAGCAATGTGTGTTTGCAGCCCAGAAAGCCAGCTGAATTCTGAGCTGCATCCGGAGCAGTGTGACCACTAGGAAGGTGCTCCTACCCTCAGCTCTGCTCTGGTGAGATCCCACCTGGAGCACCGAATCCAGCTCTGGGGTCCCCAGCACAAGAAGGACAAGGGAGGCCAGGAAGATGATCAGGACTGGAGCACTTCTATGAGGACAGGCTTAAAGAGTTTGGTTTGTTCATCTGGGAAAAGACTGGGGAGACCATATTGCACCTTCCAGTACCTGAAGGGGGCCTAAAAAATAGCTGGAGAGGGGCTTTTTATGAGGGCATGGAGAAATAAGATTAGGGGTAATGATTTTAAACAGAAAGAGGGTAGGTTTATATTAGATAATAGGAGGACAGCGGTATCACTATAAGGGCGGTGAGGCACTGGCACAGCTGCCATGGGAAGTAGCAGATGAAGTGTTCAAGGCCAGGTTGGGTGTGTCATTGAGAAACCTGGTCTAGTGGAAGTTGTCCCTACTTATGGCAGGGGAGTTGGAACAAGATAATCTGTATTTCCCTTCCAACATAAACCATTCTTTGATCTTATGACCAAACAACTATAAAACATTCCCCAGTAACCAAACTGGAAAGGATGCCCTCTAGTTTTAGGATTTACAAAAGGTCAGTCAGTCTTGACCTGAGAACCCTTTTGACTAACGTGGTTAATCTTTTCTGTTTCCATAGCCAACAAAACACAGCCATGTGGTTTGGACCACAGTCAGCACCTTTGACACTCCTGCCTGAGTGACCAGTTCCTCATTAATAATAGGATGACTCTTATCCAAATTCAATCCTATTCCTCTAGGTCCTGTAGCAAGCTTGACTGTGTGTGAACATATGTGTAAACACATATGTATGTACGCATCTGCTTTTAGCGAAGACATCCTTTAAATTCCCTACAGAGCTAGAAGTCAACCTTGGTTTTAAATATTGCGAGGTTAAGCCCTCTTCCTCCTTCCACATCCCCTCCCCATAAAAAAACTTGTACATTGCTACATTACATCAGCATTTAGGATTCCTAGAATAATGTATAACAATTGTATCAGATTTTCTAAGTGCAGTTCGTGCCAAATTCGTGCAATAATTAGAAGTGCAAGCCCAGATCATTTTGTCTTTCTGATATGAAAAACCTGCAAAATCATGGGAGAAAAGTGCCTTCCTTGAGCTTTGCTTTGCAAAAAAAGTTCAAAACCCTATCCTCCAAGAACCCAATCTTGCTGAATTTATAAGCACTTAATTAATCTCAGGCATGTGAATAAATCAATCGCGTTTGGAAAATTAATAGGTGAATTTTCTTTATGGTTTTGCTAGAGGGAGCATCAGGGATCTGCAAGACAGAGCCCTTTGTATTCCTCTGTCAGGTCTCTCAATGAAGTTTTTAAGAACAGCTTACTAAGTTCTAATCAATTCATTCTGCAAGTGAAAGCCCATGCAGAATGGGCACAAATTTGTAGAAACTTTAGCTACAGAGCAGGTATGACCAGGATGCAGAGAAACCTGTTATTTTCATGAGATGCAATATTCTTTCAAAATATTGAAACAAAACTCTCTGGTGGATATAAGATCAGTTATTTAAGACATGGTAGTTTGGCTGATCTGGAGGTGTGGATATGCTTGAATAGTCTCTGACAGCACTCACAGCTCTTCTTTGAACAAGCAGAGAGGTTTCTCATTTTGTCTTTTTGGGCTTCCTCTGAGTTACCTCTTATGGGCTTCTGAGTCACTGGGGCTCCTGCTCTCTACATGGTGTGGTGATGTGGTAACACACTTGGGCCTCCAAAGGCACTCTACTCTCCCAGGAAGGAGCCACATTTGTGGCAATCAGTTTGTGCGCAGCAGATGGAAAGACAAAATAATGGCCTAAGGAATCAACCTGTGAGAAAACTCACGGCTGTGACTTTTTAAATACATACATACATACATACACATCCATATATATATATATACACACACACATATATATACATATATACGTATATACGTATATACATATATACATATATACATATATACATATAAATACATATACATACATATATATATACATACATATATATATATATATATATATATATGTTTAGCTAATGAGAAGGAAGGAAACAAGCATCTAAAAAGGTGGGTATAGAATGTGTCAAATATGCTGAGCCCTGATGTAGGAAGCAGTTTTAATTTAATTTGTTGACAAAACTCTGCTGTGTTAGTTTCTATCACAATACTGGTCAGCATAAAATCATAACACAGATTCCTTAGTTGTTTTGGGGTTTGGTAGTTTTATTTCTGTTCGTTTTTTTTTTTTAAATGTGTCCTTCAGTCAGTCCCTGAAGCCAAATGATATGTGAAATTCGTAAGAGCAATCTATGACATCCAGAGAAATGTTGTCAAAAGATTAATTCACTCCTTACTGCTTTGATGAAGCAGAAAGTAATTATCAAACAGTGTACAGAAAAGGATTTGCTTTAAAAAGACTGATGCTGCCGGTTTGGGAGGGAAAAAAGTAAAAGAGTACATCACACGGAATGTTTTTAGTGCTCTGCCTTTTCAATAAGGTCATGCAGTGTATTTTCTAACAATGGGCTGGTACTGTGCCAACCCAATCTCATGTTTTCATTTCTCTATACATATTTAATAGATATCTGGGCTATAAAGTCCTAGTGACCACATGGTCACAGGTCTGACACAAAACACTCTAAACATGTTATGGAGTTATGTAAATCAGGTGTAATATATTGCAGCTCAGCTTAAATCCTGAAAGCAATTTGTATCCTGTTGTTTAGCTCTGTTTTACAGACTTGGTTCAAATGAATTGCTGCTTATGCATAATGTGCTAGGAAAGTACTATTACAAATGTCTTTTACACCATATCAAATCAAAACATGTTGGAGTGCAGTACCAAGCTGCTGGGTTAAGATGGTAGTTAATCATGTTAGAGAATATTGATAGAGAATGTAATGAAGAAGAGACCAAATCTTGGCAGTCTCACTTCAGAATGATGCTGACAAATGGAGCTTTAGGTAGGTGACTCCCACATACAGATCTAGCATTTCTGTGTGAGAAAAATGCATCTTAAATTAAAGTTTGTCTGAGAAGACAATAAAACTAAATGACAGCAAATGTCAGCTGTCTGTGTTTCACACAAAGAAATTCTAGTAACATAACCTTCCTATAGGAAAAACGTATAATATACCTCTGAGGATTAAGCAAGAGAAACCTGAAGTGAAAGCAAAATTCCATGAATAGCCCTTTCAGTCAGAAATTACAATAAAATGTCAGCTGGCTTAATGGGTCAGGTCATCTACCACTTCCAGTAAACATCCTAATTCAATTTGTTGTCTACAGACAAGCATTCTTGTTTGGGGGTCACTACAGGAAACTGGAAAACTACCTGAATTGAATTCCTATTACTTAATTATATTGTTCTGGAAGGTGCATTTTTCTAAGTGAATATGTGGACTTCAGTGCATAACTGTCACATAAATCACCTCAAGCACATATGAGGAATGATTTAAAAGCCTATAATACCCTTCCCTCATAGCCTAATGTTAGACTTCCTGGCTAGAATGTGGAAAGTATTGAACAATGCATCTGCAAATAAAAGCTGTGATTTAGAAATTGGTGGGGATTTTTCTACTTCTTTGTCTTTTTTTTTTTTTTTTTTTTTTTTTTTAAATTTTATTTTATTTCCTGAAAATATCCAAGTTTTGCTGCAGCAAATTAGAATTTTAAACAGCGTATTTTGAATTGCCTAGTAAGTAATAGTAGTGGGTTCAAATGTTTCCCTTCTGGCTGCCATTTGCAATTTGTTTACTCAGCTGATTTTAAGCCTTCTGTCTCTCAGCAACTCGTTCAAAGCCACCTAATTTCCACCAAGCATTTCCCCTTCCCACCCCCCACCATTCTTACTAGTCCTGCTCCTGGCCTTTGGGTCTTGTCTGTTCAGGTTAAAACATGTGCTACAAGGATGGTAAAGCTGGAAGTATACAAATGCTAAGGTGTAGCATGGGCTTATTTTCCCTTGTCTTTTAGATTGCTCAGAAATTCCCTTAAAGACTGAATGTCTACTTGCTCTCTAGCAATATGGATGTGAAATGTGTTGGACAACCAGTAATATGAACATAACAAAAGGTCCAGTTGCCACAGCAAGTCTAATGCAGCTCCTTAGGTGCCTGATGTTTATTTAAAAGTAGTCCATGACCTGGGCAGTCCCATCATAGGTAACACTGTGAACTAGCACCACCTCTTCTTTGCATTGCCTCTTATTCAGAGCTCTCCCCAAACACCCTGCCTTAGAATGGGTCCTGAAGATGCATTTTGTCTCTTTTGCAGCAGTGGAAAGTATCTTAATCTCCTGGACAACAGGAGCCGAACCTGAATCCTGTATTTGCAGAGCAGAGCAGCTCAGCTGAAGGGTACAGCACCTGGCTGGTGATGTAGTCTGAGATTTGTGCTGGGGTCAGACTGGCAGCTGTCTGACAGCTGAGCAGATCAGCTGGACAAATTGAAACCAACCAAAGCTCAGGGAGGAGGTTATAAATTTGAGGGCTACTTTCAAAGGTGTGGGTTGATCAGTTGGGATATGGCTGCTCAGGGAGTGATGCCTAGTAACTTTGATGGGAGGCTGATGATTTTTTCAGTCTGTTTGGAAAGCTGAGGATGTGGTTTGTGTTTGCTTGGTGAGTCTTATGCCAAGCAGCTGTTACCACTCTCCTCAAGCTGGAGTATCCAGGTAGGTGTTTGGAAACCCTGTTCTAGGAAGAGAAAGTTGAAAAGGACTTGTTGGGCTGTCTAAGACCTCAGGTACTGTTTTAGGTGAAATTCCTAAGCTCCCTGAAGTCAGAGTTAAGTGTAGGGAGGTTTTCAGGGTGTGAGAGCAGAGGAAGGTGTGTCCACGTGTTTTTTGAATGTCAGCTTCTACCAATGCAAGTGTGGGTATTGAAGTAGTATTGCCAAATGACAAGTTTGCTCAAAAGAAACAAAATTTGGGTGAAAATGTTTTCTATAAATATTTTGCTCACTAAATTGTATTGCTCTTTTTGTGAAGGTAATGCAACTCTTCTGGCTACTTCTGTGTAGGGCTTTGCATATCATACCTCTAATGGAGCCATGTAGGAAATGTCTCTTCTCTTCTGCAGAGTTCAAACAATGAAGACACATGAACTCCTTTCCTTCTTTCTGTGGGTTGGGAGTTCTATGACATTTAAAACCAGTTCCAAAGTAACTCAAAGCCTAAAGTTAAATAAATAAATAATAACATGTTTGTTTACAAACTTTTAAGGACATATCCTAGGCTGTCTACGTGTTATTGGCAATATGTACCTCAAATATGGTTGTGTCACAATGTTCTTGACTGTGTTTTTCTAAAACCTGCAGACATTGTCGTGTCTAGTTCTAACTGACCTCAGGTTTTTTTCAGCTTTAATAAATATCTCTTTTTAAAAAAAACTAAGTGATTACTTCATAATTTGAAAAAGTGGGCTTTGGAGTCCTAGTATGCTTTTGCTTAGCAATGTGAATGCACATGTGTCATTTTCCACTCATAATTCAAAAACAGTGAAGAAAAAAGTATTTTGAATGTTTGGATGCCAAAATGGAAATTTTTATTTTTGCCAAGTTTTGATTTGGCTGAATCTGGATGGCTGAATAGTTAATACTCCACTGGGAAACCCACAGGTATTATCAGAGATCAAAAACAACCCTCACTGCAGAAGCAGACATTAGTAATTCTGTAGCTGCTGCATTAAGAACCTTAAAGAACCAAATGCCACATGGCAAAGGGTCCCATCCTGCTGGCTTGTCCTCTGCTGCCCTTTTGCTGTGTTCCTCCTGAGTGGAAAGGGCTATTGCTGCTTGGCTGCCCTGTGCAGCACATTTCCCCACTGATGTGGAAAAGGGACGTATTCTACAGTGTTTTTTATTCCCTCCTTCCCACTAGAACCAACAGGAGAATTATGAAACAGAAAGCCCTGGTGAGTGGGTTGTGTTAGCATTTCTGGGTTGCTTGTACCATCCTCTCCCCACCCCAGGCAGACTGGCTCCCAAACTGCAGAGCCCAAGACTTGCTTCTCATGCTTCCTGTCACAGGCAGGAAGATCCAATCACATATGTAATGTTTCTGTAATTTAGGGTTTAGTACTATATGTGGCTTGTCATCAGGCATCAAACAAGAAGAGCTAATGCAGGAATCTGTTGTTAATTCTTTTCTTGCTGCTTCACATATGATATTTTAAAGTCCACTTCTATTCATTTGAGTTTTTTAGGTGAAGCTTTCATTGCCCCCAAGGGGTTTAAGGTTTTAACACTGTCTAGTGAATGTTTGAGATGTTTCTCTTAGATGGCAAATGCATCATCAATATTTGCCAAGTTGAAGGAAGAGTCTGATCTTTTAATGTATTATTCAATGTATTCATGGCAAACACAGTTATTTAAGAACTTTTCTCAGAGTTACAGTAATAATGCCTGTTAACTGGCAGTAGAATTTGTTTACAGCAGAATGAACTTGATGGCTTTCTGGCATGGGAGTGAAGTTTAACCCTTAGTTAAGCACTATTTTCTTTATGTACTAAGTTAGAAATATTATTTAGAAATGAAGCAATGTCCATTTTTGTTAGCTTAGACTTTCCTGCTGCTGTAAATTATGATATGTAAATAAACTAATGCAATTAGCTAAACATAACTTCTGCAGATTTTGGTGTAGTGCTTGTTTGTCACATGCTTTGAATTTAGGAGTGGGGGTGACAAGGCTGGGGCTTATGTGTTTGCTTTTGTAGACTCAAAGTTTCACCAATATGTCTGCTTTATACAAGCATTCCTTGTCACTTCAGACAAAACTATTACTGTACAACTTAAATAAATAAATCAATCAGTTCCAGCACCCTCCTTATTTGTGAAAGGAACAAATCTTGTGTAACTCTTTCCCGTTTTACAATTTGGTGACAAGAAGGGGAATGCAAGTGCCAAAAGGCCATAAGGCTTTTTCCTCCCTCCCTCCCTCCCTCCCTCCCTCCTTGTCCAAATTCTGTGTTCATTAGCCAGGGATGGGGAGGAACCTTCCTCCAGACAAACAACTGCAGATGTTCTTCCTTGCTTTACTTAACGCTTTGTGAATAGGCTTTGCTTTCCCTTCCACTTATTCTGCAACCAATAGAGAGATTATCAGTCATGGAACAGCAGGAAACACTGGGCAGGCTGGAGGAGTGAGTGTGCTACATTCCCTTCTTGGCTGTGGGAAGAGTCCCAGTGCAGGTGAGCACAGCCATGTCATCCTAAGGGGTGACTTCTGTCACAGTGTTTGGTGCAGCCCCAAGGTTTTTGTGCTGCCTCTAGCACACAGGCTCTCACCCTCCTAACCCCATTCCAGAGCCAAGCCCTCATCCTTGCCCATCTTCAGCCCTGCCCCACAACACTTTCAAGGGGACCAGAAGTCACAAACACAAGTTTGACTGGAATGATGAGAAACTTCATCATAATTTTGCAAGAAGTTATAACTGAAAGTTGAAAATTGTTTTTAGAAAGTTGAGTTTTGTATTGGACAAACAGTAAATAAATGGCTCCCATCTGCCCACTTGGGAGAGCTGGGTACACTTCTCCTACTGTTTACAGCAGGAAATCAAGCTGCCAGGTGCACCTCTGCCAGCCAGCACAGAAACATAAACACATTCCTTTTTTTGCTCAAAATATTTTCTACAGTACATATCTTTGTATTTTACTTTTGCTCTCCACCTATGATTCAGGGGTTTTTTTTTATTACAGTATGGGTTTTCCAGTACTTTGGTAGCACTAATTATAAATTTCAACCCCTAAAAAGATTTATAGAGAAAATCTGTAAGGGATTCCATAAAATTATCTTTCTCTGTAAACTCATTCCTTACTTCATCTAGCTTGCCATAATTTTGTCACTGCTGCATCTGGATGGCTCTGTCCACATTTGTGATAGAGTTTGTCTCCTGCAAAGATTTCTTTAGGTTCATTTTCTTTGAAGCTAGTAAAACTAGTTTTACCTGGAAAAAGCATTTTAGCAAACCATGCAGCAAAATATCAGGTCATAGTATCTACCTTTGATCTCTTGAAAAATTTTATTTGCAATAAAAAATATATGTCAGATACCATTATAGTTTTCTGATAGAAATGAAGAATAAGCTGAGTGACACTCCTGGAAGTGCTCAAGGCCAGGCTGGAGGGAGCTCTGAGCAACCTGGTCTAGTGAAAAGTGTCCCTGCCTATGGCAGCAGGGTAGGAGTGAGATGATCTTTAAGATCCTTTCCAACCCAGGCCATTCTGTGATTCCACAATGCTACTAGTCCTTGTGTTCACTTTTGCTTTACTACTTCAGAAAAGAGTTGAGTATCCTCTGAATTCTTGTCTGAAAAAGAAGGTGAAAATGAAGGATTTCTTGAACACTATTCTGCAGTTTAATGAAAAAGGCAGCTCAGCTGAATTTGAGTGCTCATTTTAAATCTTTCAATTAAATCACCATCAGTATGCAGTCACAGGTTCTATCCTATGGGATAAAACTCCTAGCTGCCTTCTTGTCAACAATAATTGTTGTGAGCACAAACAGGTTTATTTAATTTCTTAATTTTCAAATGAAAATGAGTAAGAATATTGAAATGTTCTGCTTATAAAACCAGCTACCTAGCTCCCTCTTGAGTCAAGATCCCTGTGCTCAGGACAGAAATGCTTCTCATTGGTTTTGAGAATATTTTAAAATGTTGCTAGATTTATTTTGCATCTACTTATGCATAAATCACATCGAAATCTATTTCCTGTTACTCTGTAGACCACAAAGTTATGCAGAGTGCATGCATTTTGATTTCAAGTTTTGCATTTACATATCCTGGGCTGAAATATGGACAATATCATACATTCTTACTAGCTTTACTTATTCAGATGCTGATTTACATAAAAAAAAAAATTCTCTGAAACACAAAATCATGGAGCCGGATGTTCAAAATCACAAAAAATCATATGAAATGTGGTAAAAGTACTCTTTGCAGTGTTCCCTCTATTCTTGTAATAAGATGCTCATATTTTAGTTAATGAATTGCTTGCTGATTATCTGCTAATGAGATATGCCTGGGCTTGTAAGAACTACAGTGTATGAGTGTCCCACTGGGTCTGGGTTTGGAAGGAGGTGATTCGTGCTGTGTGGCTGTTGTTTCTCTCTGCAGGGGACAGAACTCTGCAGAAATTAAAATCATACCTTGATTGTCTAATGGGCGCTAATGCATGCAAGTGGAAAGAAGAGCCTGTTATTACAACCCTGCTAGAAGAGAGGGAGATTAGCTGAGTGAAGAGCATCTTCTGGGTGCAAGAAGGACTAAGCAAAGCTGAGGAATGGCCTCTGACTTGCTGGCTTCTCCTCACAGATGTCATCAGAGTGCAGAACTTGTATCTCTTGGCCTCCATTTCTTTGTTCCCTCTGAGTAGAGTCTAAACCCTAAACTTAGCTTTGAGGACTTCTAAGGTGTCTCTTTTTGTGCTTTGCAGAGCTTTGCTTTGCCTCTTCCTCTCTGCTCCCATCTAGCTGTGGAAACCTCCAGGAGCCTGTGAAGGGCTCCTCTGGCATGGCCACTGAACCAGGAGCCTTGGAGCCCGTGAGAGACACAGCATCCTTTCCCTGGGAGCTGGCACCTAACAACTCCTTATGGTGACATGTCCCACACCTGCTGAAAGATGAGGAGAGACTTGAGAGGTGGAACACAAAGATACCACCCTTCTGCTAGATCACTGGCACCTTCTTGGTGTTCAGCCCTGACTAATCTTCTTAGGAAGAAGCCTGGGGTTAATTATCTCATGTGCCTGGATCCCTTTCCAGGCTTGTATGAGACAATCAGTGCTCTGTTCCAGAGAAGAAATGCCCTGTTAGGAAGGTACTGGGCTCAATCTATTTCCCAGACACAGGAATACACTGTTTTTCTGTTTGAATTATGTTGCTTATTTAAGTTTCTTGTTGTAAATATTTTTCCCCAGGGAAAAGGCTATTTTTACCCTGACTTAAGCCTTATTGCCAGCTACTGCCCCATAAATGTAATTTTTATTATAAAATAAAAACAGGACCAGGTGGGGCAGGCACTTCAGTGTTTTTATCCTAGTAGTGCAAGTGACCTAATATCTTCTAGCAGGGGGTAACACTGTTGCGGTATTGTACCTACATCAATATTTTTCTCATTCATTTTACAGTGCAGACGTAATGAGGACTGTTAACAGGAGATATACTACTGGAAAGGTTTTTATGTAGCTTTAATTGTTCTGAAATTTGAGATTTAAAATGGCCTTGCTCCTTTGTTAGTATGATGATGCTCCTACAACTGGTAGGAGTAAGGTTGGCTGGTTCTGCAGAGTCCTGGTGCTTTCCATGCTAACTATCTTATTCTCTGTTACCACCTTGTCAAGCAATTGCTGTGAATTATTTTTGACTTCATTTAAGGAAATGTTAACTGCATGCATTTAAACACACAGGAGTCTGAATAGTAAAAGGCTGAATAGTTTTCACTTCCTATGTGTATTATGTTATGTATTTAATATAAGTAGAAACGTATTGAAGAACACAATTCAAAAGGATATAAAAAGCAAAACTTTGGACAGTTGAAAGAAAGTGGATCTGAGTAGCACAGATTTTTAATTTCCTTTCCTTGGAATATTTATCTTTGTATGTTCATTCTGGTGTATCAACTGTTGTAAGCTACTTTTTCAGCATAAAAGATTCCTGGAATACGATGGTATCCAAATAACTATTGAATCTAGCAGAAGGGAAGCAAAAAAATTTACACACAGTTTCTAAATCCTGCTGTAATAATACAAGAAAAAAACCCAACATAGATACGGTGAGTGTATATAAGTACACTTATTGAAGTCAAAGCCAAATGGGTATGATTAACTCAGAAAATGTTAATTTTCTCAGAAAAAGCTTTTGAGTATTCTACTAAATGAAAATAGTCTGAGGGTGGTCACTTGTATTTTGCAGTGCCATAAATTTTCTGTTGTCAGGGATTAGTTTCCAGCTTTTATTGTTTCTTATCTGTGGCAGTCAGCCTGCTGTTCTGAATTTATTTTTATTTCCTTCCTATATTACATTTTGTTGCCAATTTGTTAGATTTTTCATTTCTAAGTAAAGCTTTCAGACCCATGCTTTCAGCAAATAAATTTTTTAAGTATATTGGCTTTAATGATCTCATTCACTTCATGAGCTGTTATTTGTGTTCTAGAAATGAATTGTGTGGTCTAACTGAACTAGTATAACTATATTTAATTCTAACTTGATTACCTCTCTGCTGTTTCCTAGATAGAGCATACACTCAAATATACCCACGTGCTTCCAAAGACTCCATATGCTCCCATTGACTATGGTAGGATTTGCAAGCAATATATCTAATTGCACTTTTCATTATGTAGTCAATAGGCATATAAGTTGATTGCACAGTTTTGCTTTCACTCTAGGTATACAATAAAAATTGATTTTCCTTCCTTCTGACATTTACTAACTGGCCAGCACAAAACAGCCTCAACCCTACTGAAGGTCCAGTGCTCTCAGTAACTGGCATTCCTACAGCTTTAGTGATGGAACTGACTTGTGGCATGATGTATTATTCAGGTGATGCACTTCCAGATACAGATTCATATTCTTCCCTCCTCTTTGAAATGCACTCTTAGTAAGCATGTGGATTTGTGCGATACATGTTTTGCAAGTTTCTGTTCTTTTTTCCCCTCTTTTCCCTCCTCATCTGGAAAGGCCCAGGACAGATGGCAATATCAGGAGCCACAGAAGGGAAGTGCATTTGGCCCCATAGGAACCTTTTCACCTGACTGGTACAAACACACCAGAACTTTTCTCTTGTATCCTCTGACAACCATCAGGGTAAAACCATAGATTCTCATTAAAAAATCTTACATACCTCACTAAGGAGTGGGTATGTTATGCCTTTCCAGCTCTTCTTTCTGTCAGGGTGCCTTGACCCATTCACTCTAAGACATCCAAGCTCTTCCTCTGTCAGCCCACTTCCTCAAAACTTTACTGTTTTTTCTTTCTCTGAGTTTGGCCAGCCAGCTACAGCTTCCCTGTGGCAACCAGTCTCCACTGATCATAGCCACTGCTGACATTCTGCGTCTCTATATCTGTGTGGCAGGAGGCATAAATTGTCAATATGATTATTGCTTTCACAATATTTTGTGAAGATATGGAAATTTGATCCTTCAATAACTTACAACAAATGATGTGAATATTGGCTATTTGTGGCTTGAGTACCCTTTCCAATTTCTGATGATTTTTTGATGCAGCACAGTAAGGGGTAATTCAACCTACCCCCTTTAGCTGGGGGGTTTGCTAAAAATTATCTTCATGTGCAGATCTTTAAGATTTCTGTCTAATTTAGGTGTGGTTTCTTCCCCCATCTGTTTTTCCTGAGAATTTCCTGGAGATATTTGCCCACTGTTGTAAGGTGAGAAAAAGGGCAATCAAATATCTGTAACTGTGGGGATTCTGAGTTATTCCAACAAAACTAGGTATTTGCAGCAAGGGGAGTACTATAGGTCCTTGGGAAAGAAAAGAGCAGGGCCAAAAGTTAAATATTCTCCTGATTTTGGCTTGCTGGGGATTTTCCAAATGGCTGAGCTAGGAACAAACAGATATGACTCTGATCTTCTAGTTAATGGAAGGTCTGCAGATGTTTTTATCTATCTCTGTTTAACCATTGAATACTGTAAGAGAGGCTTGAATGCCATTAATAACATTAATCATAGGACACTTTATGATAAAGCAACAAGAATCAAATCCAAGTTTTCTTGTGCCTGTTTTGATCTCTCAGAGCTAGCAGAAAAAATCATGTGAAAACCATTAGCAGCCTGCCCTGAAACCTCCAAATAGGCAATTGATTGCACTTATGGCTGCAGGATGGCCTGTGGTGGCTGAAGATGACAGGCATCCAAATATTTGGAGTTCCAGACATAATGGATTTTGTTCCAGCACCTCCTGGTTTAGCACCATTTTTCCTCTTCTACATCTCCCAGATGGATAAAGGAACAGCCAAACTATGGGACCAGCTGCCCATCCACTGGGGAAGGGGAGTCTGTGTGTGCAGCTGAAAGAGATAGCTGTGATGACTAATTAATGGCACTTTCCCCTTCAAATTAAGTAAGATTAAAACTGTTTGGTTTTAGGTAATTGTGGGTGAAAGGAGAAGATATTCATTTGGATATTGCATTTGTATAAACTTCCCTTGATGCTGGCAATGAGTAGAATGTTGGAAACTGGAATCATATCTTTAAAGGCTTTCAGAGTTGGGATTTGGGCTTGTGCATCTGCATGGGTAAAGATCACTACTAAATTTCAAGAGATAATGTGACTAAAACAATGATAAAATATAGTATTAGACATTCTTAGTGATTTTTGAGGTTTCTTCAGCCCTGTAGTCCTTGATGGCCACACTGCTCTTTAAAACCACCTGTTCTCATGTTTGTAGTAGCCAAGATGTGTTATTTTGTTGTCCTTATTTTGTGAAGTGGTTGTGTAGGCTGTGTGGATGAATAAGGGAAAGCATAGCCAGAGACATTACTGAAGAAATTCCCAACTGGCTTACCCAATGGAAAGCTTGGATGGGGTGAACTACTGATTTGTATCTCAAAATATTCACAAAATCATGAAATAGTTTGGGTTGGAAGGGACCTCAAGGATCGTTCAGTTCCAATTCCCCTCCCTTAGGCAGGGACACCTTTACTAGACCACATTGCTCAAAGACACATCCAGCCTTGTCTTGAATACTTCCAGGGATGAGGCATCCACAACTTCTCTGGGAAACCTGTGCCAGTTTTGCACTACTCTCATAGGGGTGATATTGTCTTCCTAATATCTAATCTAAACCAGTGTCTTTCAGTTTGAAGCCATTCTGCCATGTCCTATCACTCCCTGCACCTGTAAAAAGTCCCTCTTCAGCTTTCTTACAGGCACCCTTCAGGTACTGGAGGCTGTTCCAGGGCCATCCTGGAGCCTTCTTTTCTCCCAGGTGAATAGCCCCAACTCTCTCAGCCTGAGCTCCAGCCCTCTGATCATCTTCATGGCATCCTCTGAACCTGATCCATCAGGTCCATGTGCTTCCTGTGCTGGAGAGGCCAGAACTCAACTTTGTGCTTCTGAACCTGTGTTTGGTAAGAAATTGTGGCAGATGTTGTGGCATCTTCATACTAACTCATGCAGAAGAAGTGAGGGTAAAAGGATAAACAGTATTAGAATCTGTGATGGGCTGTTGGCTACAAATTCTTGCTAGCATGCTTTCGGGTGATGCTATTAATGGCAAACAGTAGACTTACATTTGAGTTGTATTGGTTGCCAGATGAGTGGCAAAACCATTATTGCTGCATGTCATACCCATGATCTGGAGAGTCCTGTGACAATTTGAACTTTTGAAGTGGCATGCCATGTGCTAATAGCCAATTGTCTATATTACTTTTAAAATGTATCATCTTAAAACTAAAAAAAACCCCAACAAATGCAAAACAATAATCTCTTTTTCCTCAAAATGTGACCTACTAAACCCAAATCATACCCATGTATGGTAAACAATAATGTTTTAGAAAAGGGGACTTTGACACTCATTACAACTAGAGATGGAAACAATATGCAGTCGAAAATTCAAGAGGGCACATTTCCAACAGTATTAAAGTACTTGTTCCTAGACACAGTAGATCATGAGATATTGAATCTTAATCTCCTGGCATTCCTATATGCAAGGACGCTATTTTAAGACATATTATAAAGCTTTGAGTATGCTTTAATGATTGTTCTCCTTTCTCTGACATTAGTTCTGGCTGATTCCTTAAAAGCACTCTCAGGCAGTTGTTTAAATAGTTGTCCTTCAGCATGAGTGCATATGTTAAACACTGGCAGGTATTTTGAGGAAGATTTAACCTGTCAGTGCAGACACCATGACTAAAAGGTAGTCTCTTCCCTAGTTCTGCTGGTTTAAATCCCTCTTTTCATTGGTATCTCTGTGGCTGTCTGAAACACGTCTCTTCTGCAGCTGGTGTGCTGCTTGAGCTGAGCAGTGGCATCTGGCTGATGCCAGGCATGCCCAGGTCATGGTGATGCTCAGGGCCTTATACTCCCTGGCAGATGGCTGGAAGGTCAGGAGCACCACTAAAAGGCCTCTCCTATAAAACTTGGAATTGGCATTATTACCTATATATATCAGGGTATTCACTATGGCTGCGAGTACACCAATAACCACTGTGAGTACAGATGTTTCCAGCTGAAGCAGAATTGGTAAAATTTGTATATGCTGTCTTCCAGAAGCCTGTGTGCTTGCATGGCTGTTCTGAGCTACCAGCAAAACTCATACATAGATATGATGAGACCTGTCCTGCTACAGCTTAACTTCTGTGTGTGCTCATACTACTAGCCTGGTATATTTGCTCCCTGCAGCCAAGCTCAGGTCACTGCTCCAGACTGCAAGAGAGATATGGCAGTGCTTAAAAACAGCAAACGAGACTAGTGTAGTTGTCCTTGGCTCCAGGTTTTACAGGGCTGCTCACTGCTCAGGATATTTGGAGCTTCTTTTCTCAGCTAGCATAGATGATTTAAACAGGTCTGGCAGCCAGGCAACATTGAAATACCTGAAGTAAAAGTTTATTTTCCCTTGAGAGAGATTTTATGAATAAAGCACAACTGATGTAGCAATGGAAGTCTAAGGAAGAGGTATGTTTCCCTCTGGGAGATGCATTCTATCACCAAATCGCTTTCCTCTTTCTAGGCCAGGATGCCTTGGAGGTGCAAGCTTTTTTCATATTTCACAGTTTAGTTCATAACTAACACTGTCTCCATTTTTTAATGGTTATCTTCAAGCTCATTTGGGTGAATAAAGGCTTGAGTATATTATGAAATTAATGCAGGTTATCGAATTTACCTAATCTACACTTATCTGCTGATGTCAAAATCATAGTGTTTGCTTTGTTTACAAAGAGATCAGAGTACCTGAGGTGGCTAAAGGAGCTTGCAGAAACAGTGACAAGGCTGTCTGTGCAGGACAGACCAGAAGTAATTTAGCAACTGCTGTTATATGTCTGAAGATGAATAAGTGAGCTTCATGGTTTGATAAATGCCTATACACCTGGCCAGCTGTGAGGGAGCTAAGCTGTTGAAGAAATTAAGTGTAACAATCAGATCAGGCTGGCTCACAGGCTTACCTTGAGAGTCAATTGTTCTGAGAACTGAACTGCAGCACCTGTGAGGCCAAACCATTGTGTAACAGGGCAGTTTTGACTTCTCCAAGTCTCTTGTACAGGTCTCGTGCCCAGGGAATGGCAGCTGGCATTTGAAAACGACCTGCTGCTGCCTGAGCTCAGCCACCATCAGCTCAAATGCCAGCGTGGGAAGGAGGACATGAGTAATTTCAAATCATGCACAGGGTGCCTGACCTAGGTTTACCACAGTGACTTCTGTGGGATGGAAAATACACTTCCTCACTTTCAGCAGATGTGGTGCCCTAAACCACTGAGAAATTTAAATAGGGTGGTATGGGGTTTTTTTGTTGGGGTTTTTCGCTGGTTTGGTTTCTTTTGTGTGCTTTTTTGTTTGTTTGGTTGTTTTTTTTGGGTTTTTGTTTGTTTGGTTGGGTTTTGGGGGGTTTTGTTTGTTGGTTTGTTTGTATGTTTTCTTCTTTGGCTGTTGGTGGGTTTGGATTTTGGTGGGTTTTCTTTTTTGTTTGTTTGTGGGGTTCTGTGTGCTTTGTTTGTTTGCTTGTTTTGCTTTTTTATTTTGTTGATTATTTGTTGGTTGTTTGTTGTTTGTTTTTATTTTTTAATGGATGGATCCCAAGGGGCTTACAGGCACAGCCTTGGTGTGGTCCTCCTCAAATATATTGTATCTTATCCTGCTCTTCCAACTTTTCCATGAGCTGGTGGGTTTTTTTTTCCTGCTTCTGAAGGACACAGAGCAAACAGTGACTATATCCAGCTGCCTTTGTATTTTTCTAGGATAATACAAACAGGAAATTTCACAATACCCTAAATTAATCAATGTGAAGTTCATTTCACAAAATTTTAGAGACTGAAATGGCTAGGCATTACTTAAACATATGTGATACTTCAGAAGCGTGCAGATCCTGTTATATTAATGGTACCTTCCAAAACAAGGTTTAAATCAGGTGTGAGAAAGTGCAGGACTGTTGCCTATTAGGTAAGCTGAATGTTTATACATTCAATTTTAGTCTTTTCCCATGAAAATATATACTTTGATATACACAAATTTCCTGTACAATAATTCTGAAAAGATTCTTTTCTATTTTGTATTGCATGTTGCCACATTGACTATTTTCTTTAGGTTTATTTAATGCAGAGTATATTTTAATGAATCTAATGATTTAACCACGTTTTAGTTTGAATCAACTGACTAGAAAACATTTAGTTTCCATGTTTTTTTCTTTTCTTAATCCTGGTACATAAATGGATACTTGATTTTTTGCAGTTCAGTGGCAGAAAACTTGTATTCAACCATTTTTGGTTTACATCTGAATGTGTATAAATTCTTGTAGTATGTCATGGTTCTGACTGAGACCTACCAAATGTACAAAACCAAGCAACAGAATCTGCTCTAAAGAGATTAATTCTTAATAAAGAATTCTGGCAAACTAGATTTAGTTTTCATTGTTTATTGCCTGTTTTTCCGATTCTATTGTGCTATGTGAAACATTTTTGTTTTTAGAGGGTTACTATAGGCTCATTCATCTAGATTTGGTTCTAGGCTTCATATGCTTTTCATAGAAGAAAAACTTTCTACAGTCAGGTCTGCAGAGAATTTAAAGGTGCATTTTTTTTTTTCTTTCAAAATGAGATCTTTTTTCAGGTGGTTAGGGAGACAATATTGGAAATGGCATTCTCAGGGTCAAAACTAAGAGCCCATGATTCATCATGACCAACTGTGATGTTAAAACATAACTTGTAATTTCTGAATATTTAATGTTTGTGATACTTAGGAGCTATGCAATGGAAGTTTAAGCTGCTATATTGAAAATGATCTATGTTAGAAACCTAAAGAATGAAATTCCATCAAACAGAAATCTCGAATAATGATATAATTTAATTTCCTTGCAATGTTGGGGAAACTTCCCAGTCTGACTGTTCCCCTGACAGCCTCACCCCAAGATCAGAGAGTTTCACTGCTGGGACCTTTCCCTGCTGGGATCTTACCTTTCCCTACGGGGACCTTCCTTTCCCTGCTGGGACCTTTCCCTGCTGGGACCTTTCCCTGCTGGCACCTTCCTTCCCCTGCTGGGACCTTTCCCTGCTCCACCGTGGGCAGCTCCAGTGCCCGAGGGGTCCTTGCCTGGCTCTTGCACACCCCACTCAGGCAGACCAGGCTTCCTCACTGGCTCCACCCTGCATTTTCCCTGGCAGGGTTTCAGGTGTCTCATTCCAAACACATTTATTCAGAGCACAGTAACACAGAAACAGCTCAAGCTGAGGTGCTGCTGTGACAGAACCCCCAGGAAAGGGACACTTGGCCTTCCATCCCCTCCAGTCCAGGCTGGGTGCAAGTCTTGCTCCTTCTCCTTAGTCCTACCCTCCTGCTGTGTCTCTTCACCTGGCTGGCCACTGGTTCTGGTGCTAGCCAGGTATTCTTGGTTCTTCTTTGTTAAACATCTTTGTTGGCAGCTCTTGTCTCATACTCCCTCCCACCCAGAGCTCAAACTGCATCTCAAACTGCAGCTTGCAAACTCAGCTGCCTACACCAGTCCTACTCCCCAGCACCAATATGTATCACATCTGCTGTTAAACAAATTGTTGAAGCTGACAGACTCTTGGGCATTAGGAGGGTCTTGGAAATCCTCCTGCTCTGTGCATGCAGTCCTTGTGGATCTAGTAATCCTACCGTTTATTTTGGGAAACTGCAGAAAGGTGACAAAACATTAGGGACACCTAATATGAAAGAAGGCTTCTCATGTGGAATGGATATTTTTTAGTTCCAGTTTTATCCCTGCAAGGTTCAGAATTGCTGGGACTCCTGTGTAGCAATATGATTACATGTCCTTTAATCTGCCCTGTCCCTTGTGAGAGCTTTGAAGGGAGGTGGAGTAAGCAGAGTGGATAACTTTAAGCTTACTTTGTGCCTCTTGATGCCATCTGAGGAAAAGGTATTGCTCTACATGAGACTATGTTCCAGAAAAAAAAGATCATACCTATTTATAGAAACAAATAATGAAAGAGAATATCAACTCTTCTTGGCAATGTAATATCTTCTCTGTTATTCTAAGAGTTATTTAACTTCCAGGATTTGTGAAAATACAGTTCCAGCATAAAAATGTAATTTCAAACTGTCAGATTCCAAGAGTTGTTGCAGTAAATAAGGAATACACAATAGCAACATCTGTGCTCAGTTGAATTCAGGCTTTGAACTGGCATTCCACCCTTACAGATACAATGAAGATAAGAACAAAAAATTGTTAGTTAATTCATTCCTTGACGTATAAGTTTACTGATCTTGACTTTTCATCAAACTTTTATGTATCTCTGTATTTCTAGGGACCACATAAACTGTATCTAAAATACTTTGATTCTTGCATCGTCCGCATGAAATGCATTTCGAAGGCACAGAGGGTTATTCCAAAGTGCAGAAGATGCTCCTGGTATGTTACTTATTCATCACAGGGAGCTCTGACTGCTTGGTTTAGCTTCACAAGCATTGGAAGTTGGTCACACGCAAGTATTGCAAGACATTTCTTCCACACCAGTGTTTTCTAACCCCCTGAACCCCCAAGCTCCAGGGGAGTCTGATGCATACTGCTTGTTATTAATGTGCTCTAGCCATTGCTTTCAGCCCTTCTGAGCTAGGAGCAGGAGATGATATCAGCACTGTGGTGATGCAAGAGACCACACACAAGTAAAGAATGCAGGTGCAGTTGGGGCGAGAAATTGAACCTTTTGCAGCAGGCCAGAGTGAAATCTGTGTGTACCACGGGAAGAAAGGCACATTGATACTGAACAGTACTGTTGCTAAAAGGGGTTATTTTAAACTGTCTAGGAGCTGGTTTTCTCCATTTCCACATCTGGGCACTTGCTGAGAAAACACAAAAAATTTATAAATGCAGAAGAAACTTGATTTGAAATATTTGCACATTCAGCTCTTGCAGACCTGTCTTTCCTTTGTTCCTTTGTTGTACAGTTTTCTCTGCCTTGCTTGTTTCTGTGTCCACAGGGTCAGGTAGAGGTACCAGAACAGACTTTAATGATCTGGGAATGCTACTGAAAGCAGCTCAGTGTCAGGAGCCCAGCGCTCCGGCCTGGCTCCCTCACTCTGCCAGGAGAAAAAGCCCTGTTCTTTACCTCCAAACAAGTGTTGATAACATAAAGCCTGAGGGACATGATCTGTCTCTGCAGGGTTCCCAGATCAGGCTCTGCTTGGTCTCTCACTTCCTCAACCACGTCCGCTCCCGGTCTCACATGCTCGCACCTTCTTTTTTTGTCTCTTTGGGGACATGCATGACAGTAGGGCTAAGAATACTCTTGGCCGAGAGCTTCAAAGCTTCCGCAGGAGACAGATGCATCGTTCTCATTGAAGTTCATGAGGGCTGTGTTCTAAATTCTCCATGCTGCTTGGGGAGTTTTTTGCAGTGGCTGATGTACCAATACCCCTGGAGCACTGTGATCCAAATAACATGCACTATCAACGTTGTCAGACTGATGAGCTGCTGATATTACCCTGGATTCCTGTTTGACTTCTACTTTGGGCTGCCCTGTGCAGCCTGTTGTGGCCTGGCTTTGTGCTGTGCTCTGCCCTTCCTGTCCCTGCCTCACCTGAGCTGCCCTCCCTGCCTGCCTGCCTGCCAGCTTCCGCTCTTTGAGATCCTCCCTCTGCCCAGCCAAGCCCCAGTGCAAACTGCTACGCCAGGGGAGATCCATGGGGGCAGAGTATCCCGGGAATGGAAAAGTTTTCTTGAGGTGATCGCATGTCCTTGAGATCAAGGGGGAACACAGACCTTCTCATGCTGCAGTCCCTGTCACTGTGTAATGTCCCTAAAAGGTCTTGGTCTTTCAGGGGAAAGGAACAGATTAATGGACAGACTCCTGCCTTGCTTGCAGGAGACTGCACGGATTGCTTTGCTTCTCCCAGAGACTCTGTGGTGTTTGATGCCTTTTTTGGTATAAGTAGGAGTTTGGAGTGGTATTGTCAATCACTAGTCTGTATATAATTAAACTGCTTTCAGTCTTCTAACTGCTTTACCTGTGCATTAGTCATACAGTCATTAAAACAGCTGGAAGATGTATTTGTTAGCAAATCCTCTATTTGTTAGCTGATCCTCTATGGTTTTTTAAAGATTCAATTTTATTGAGAATAATAAAAGTGGAATTAGGATGCAAGTGTCTATGGTCTCAGTTTTATGCATGGATTTAGTGAACACTCTGTGCTGCTTTGTCTTAAACCCTGTGTACTGTGGTACTGAGAAGAATAATGCTAGTAGGGGAATTTAAAGGGAACAAATACTAATTTCTGCATTAAAAATGTAAGTGGTATCTGATCAGGCATTTCTTTCAAGTAATTACCCTTTTTAAAGTTTCTTCCACATTTATTTTCACACACAAAAATAACTTCCATTGGTTTTTTGAAGACTGGATAGAAAAATATCTGCATTTTTTAAAACTTTTTTTTTTCCCGTCCAGTGAAATCTGGTGATTGAAACTAAAGAACAAGTCTTGATAATCTTCAGTACTGGAAGCCTGAAAACTAAATCAACTTTTATTTTTCATTTTCACTCCTTTTTGAAAGACTCTAAATCTTTTTCTCTCCTGTCCAACAGCAATAATAGAAAAATACCTGAGCCCATCTCCCCAAAGAGATGATGACTTTGTGAGAAAAAGAGATACTACATTGAACCACTTTTCTAAACATAACTCTTTCCTACCACTATGACAATTTTATTAATTCTTTTCCCCTGCATCTTTCCTGTTTGTTTCTTATCTAATTTAAAAGCTGTGTAACTGGGAGCTGTTTGAGTTCTCTCTTGTGGGAAGGTGACAGGGAGTGGAGTAAAGCTGTGGAAGCTTCCTAAGGTTCATTGAAGACATGCCACTGCAAGCCCTCAGAATGGCTCAAGGGATCCCAAGGGAATCACAGCTGTATCAAAATGACACCCACCTGTACCTGAGGCCTCCAGTCCTGCAGACATGGCAAAATATATTTGCTTCCTAATGCTTGTTCTTTGATTTTATACATGCAAAAAAGCTGCAATAGAAAATGTCATGGGTGTATTTAGTTGATGTTGACAAGCTTTAAAACTGATGACCATTTTTCTGCAGAGAAGAAAGGTTGATTGTATGTCCCAGGGGTGGGACAGACTGAAGGTGAGCTGAGCATCTTGACAGTGGGAGAGTAACACATGACTAGTCTGTAACTCCAGGGCACCAAACCTTTTAGCCTTTGATTGTCTATGTCTTCTGTCCAATTGAGCTGCTTACCCCTCTTCTGTAAGAGAAGATACATGTATAATGAGCTACTCTGTTGTGGAGCTACCCAATTGTGAAAGTGTAGTGGCTGTAATTAAACCTGTTTGTTCTGGAGCTGATTTACTGGAAAGATGCTATATACGGTTATTTTTCTGGGAAGTGTCACTATTGGGTTTCTGGCAGAGACCAGCTCACTTTGAGACTGGAATGGTTTGAGAAATCTGATCTACGTTTGAAACTGGCTGCTCTTGGAGCAGCGGAATGGACTAGGTGACCTCCAGAGGTCCCTTCCAGCCTGAATTATTCTATGATTCTCTGGAAGGTTCCTCCATCTGCTCAGGGGCATTTTCCTTTAAAGCCTCCATCTGGCCACGTGTTAATCTTGGACTGCATGGCCCATCAGCCTCTTCCATGCTAAATCTGGCTGGTGAGGAGAGGAAAGTTACAGCATGTGTGCAAACCATGTGTCCGTAGCACATGTGTCCATAGGTACATCTAGAAGGGTCAGAAATGCTAAAAAGGTACATCTCAACTCTGAGAACAAAGCTATTAAGACGAGGGGGAAAACAGGGTATGGTGAAGTTTCATTGTCCTGTACCTGATGGAAGATACTGGGTCAAAAAGAGATATTCACTCAACATCACTATATAAGTGGTAGTGAATAAAAACCATTCCTGCTTTTCAGCTGCACTGATAAGAGAACCTGCTCACAGTGGTGGTTTGGAACAGGAATGGGCCATCCAGAATTTATATCTGATACATAAAATAACAGAAAAATAATGAATCTGGAGTAAAACCTCTCCTCTCCAAACCTGGGAAGCTGTACCCTCACAGCTCAAAGTAACAGCTATGGCTATAAAAATCTCTTTCCTGTTGTATAGTATTTACTGGTTTATGGTAAGGCATAAGGATCTTAGATGCTACTTAATAGATTTAACAAACTGCATAACCCTGGAAAGAGTCATATCCTAAATTTTCTTTTATGATCATCAGGTTTTGTGGGAAAAAATAAAATGTCCTGCAAGAGTAAACAGGAAGAGAGGATCTGCCTATTTAGGCAGGTTCACAGACCCACTAAATCCTTTTCTACTCAGTTGGATGCTTGGTATGTTGTAGCACACTCTTATCAACAAAATGGGCCAGACTTTGAAGAAAAGTCCCTGAGGAACTACTTAAATATGACACTCAAAGAGAAGCCTTAAAAACTAATGGATGCTGTCTGTTTGTTTTCTTTAAACTGTTAATCAACATGATCTGTTGTTACTAATGGGCAATTAATAAAGACAATCTAAATTCCCAAGAGAATGGGGAGTCCAATAACTGAATGCAAGAGACGTGCCATTGCAAAAACAAATCCAAAGCTTTTCAGCCAGAGTGACCATTGCTATGGAGAACAATGGAGAAGGAAGGTGTAGATGATGGTAAGAAAAGGAGGAATTCCTCTCCTGACTATGGCAATTGTCTTGATTTTTGTAATATCACAATAGTTTTTTTTATTTGATTAACAGGACTTGGAAAACTAAAAAGGTTAGACTAAATCACACTCCAAGCTCTGAGAAAACTTGCTTAGGCAATAAAAAGATGTGCATGAGACGAAAATAGGAAGGAAACATGCTATTAGAGTTATAGAAAAGATACCAGGATTATTTATGTGAGATGGAAGGTTGGAAGGAGGACTGGGAGGAGATTCAAAATCAGGGTGGTAATATTATCAAGTGTTAGAAGCGGTGTAGAGTGTGAAGCCAGTGATAAAAGGATTTGAAGAACATTCTCTATGGCTCATTTTAATTTCCCAGTACTTAAAGTTTAAAAAAGCCCAAAGTTTTCTATTTAAAGGGAAAAAAAAAAACAAAACGAAAGAAGTTTCAGTGGTGATTGTGGAGTTGATGCTGAATTTACTGGATCCATCATAAGCAGTCTTTTCATGCCAGTATTTCCTCAGCCTTGGCTTAGAATTAGAGATCTATTTGACTTTGGTTATTGCAAACCCTTGGAGATTCACTCTTTCACTCACTAGTGCAAGGAAGTGAGGGTTTTTTATGTGGTAAGTTTGTCTTCTGGTACCAGATGGCTCAGTTCTGAGCTTGTGGACAGAGCTGCAGGAAGAACAAGAATTGCTTACTGAAGGGACAAGTGAAGTGTTCCCATTCCTGAGACAGGCTGGAGATCATCCAGCACAAAACTAGCAGGGAGAAAAACTGGAGAAAGCAGTTACAGGAGACAAAATTAAAAGATAAAAAATCAGGATCCCATGTGAGATCAGGATGTTGTGGAAATTTAGCAAGACATCCTGGTTAAATTTGTTTTTCAGTAGCCCTGATTAATTCTCACTCTAGTGGCTGTGCTCATGTAATGTCATATGTGAGAGACAACTGTGGGCAACAGAGTACAGTTGTGCAAAGTAGAGTATTGAAGTGATACATGCAGATAAAAACAGCTTTGTCATACAATAGGTAATAAATAATATTGAATGTTCTGCTCTCTAGCACTCCCCTGTGCAGGTGTATGTGTTGCAAACTGGCAAGACAGCACATGCTAGAAATATACTACACCTAGTGTGTATGTTTCTATGATTTATCTGCAGGCTTTTCTGTCCTGTACAATATTTTGAGACATTTTGATAAATTATGGCGCTCAAATCCATACATCATAGTGCTTTAGTACTTGCTGCATTGTAGCATTACCTTGGGAATTCAGAGCATATAATACTTCCTTTGGAGGAGAAATTTATCAATTTCTGCATCTGCAGCCGCCTTTGTAGCACTTCAAAGAAATGTGTTAAAAAAAAAAAGAAAAAACCAAATGCAAAACCAACCAAAAACCCGTCTGTTCACTTACACTAAAATATTTGGTTTTACACTATATTTAGGACCACCTGGCTGTCAGCCAAGACAGACCCTATCCCAAATCTAAAACACTAGATGGAAAGACCATGTGACTGTTAGTTTAATTTTTTAAAAAATTTTATTTGTTTTTGGTGTTTTTGTTTGTTTGTTTGCTGCAAAATGCTTCTTATATTAGTGCATCACTTAATATTGGTGTATTAAAGGTCCTAGTAAATAATGTTAATTGCACTTCCAGAATTTCAGAGAATATCTATCAGACTTTTTTAGTCATGTTAAGGGATTGTTCTGTTAATGGAATATTTGGTATTTCCACCAAACACATTGTTTGAGACCATGAAATGTCCTAGAGCTCAGCAGTATTTTGCAAGCAGAGCCTGACAGAAGAATGATGGCAAGAAGATGTGGTATTTCCCAGGCTGGATGGACCTAGAATAAAACCCCTGAGCAGTTTTTCAGTGCAACTGAGCCTGATTTGTTTTGTCTCATTGCATGGAGGTACAAGTAATTCACAGGCAAATCAAGAGCATACAGACATCTACAACTACAGACATTGAGGTTTAGGCACTAGGAACTAAGGAGGTAAGAATCAGCAGTGTTTAATGGCCCTCACTCCCCAAATGTGTAGCCAATTATTCTTAGATGAAATGAGGGGTTTAACTGTCCTGACTATTCGGTGTGGATCTGCTGATTGTTACAAGAGATGGTGCCTGTCTGAGTGGGAATTTCTATCCCCAAAATCCTTCTGACCTTTTATAGCGTGCTCACAGCTTTTTACTTAGGAGCCTGGTGCCCAGCTTCTCCGTGTGTTTACTCTGTCTTTCAAGGTACTTTGCCTCACTGTGCTACTCTGTGCTGTTCTTACATTAGTAAATGTGTGAGCACCTTCCTCTAAGGGAATACCTTGACTAATCCGTGCCTCTGAAAAATTCAGATGCGGGAAAAGTCACAGAAATAAAAAGCCTTATGATCACTTCAGATCCACACTGCTCATGTAACAAAGTAGAATGGAAGAATAAGCCTGGAGAAGCTGGAGATTGAGGGAAACAGTTTTAGAAAACTAGCTGCAGGTAAGTAGGTATGGGCCAGGCCCTGGTTTTAAATGATTGGCAAAGGCAAGGTGGTTCTAGCCAAAATTCTTGGAGATGCCTTGTTTTATGAAGTTCAGGCACAGAGGAAGATTTCTCCTGGAAGATTTTGAGCCAAGAAAAAGCACTCTCCTGCTGCAGTGCCTACCCCAGGTAATATTACTGTATGTTGCTGAAGCACTGAGTGCTATATACAGACATTCAGAGCTGTCAGGAATCACTCCCTGACCTTTCTAAGCTGCAGGTGAGCCTGCACAGGAATGATCTCTTGATACACCATCACCTTTCTCCCAGGGCCCCACCCCTGCGCCTGCAGCAATCTCTGAGTACAAGGCAGCAGCTGGTTAAAAGTGCAGAGGAACAGTACATGATTGTTTAGGACAGGAAGTTGCAATATCCACTTGCAAGAATGTAATTGCTTTTGAGCTGGAACAGGGCCAGGACGGTTGATTCCAGCTGGTAGGAACAGCTGCAGCTGTGGAGGCAGCCAAATCCAGGGCTGCTGCACGGAGGGGAAGGGGAGGAATGGAGCTTGCCAGCAACCTTCTGAACTCGGAGGTGTGCAGGGAAGAGCCCTGCCCAGGTGCCTCCTCCTCCCCTCTCCACTGTGTGGCCCGTAGGGAAGCCTGCAGAGGAGCAGGCCAGAGGCTGGAGCCAGCCACAGCCCAGGACTTCTGGCTCTCAGAGGCTCCATGGAATTTTGCCTGGGCTGCAGCTAGCCGTGCTGTCTGCCTGTTTGTGTCCATCCTCCTGTTTCCTTTTGCTCAGCTTCTTCAACTCTAGGTGACTCCACTCCTACCTCTTTGCCCACCATATTTTACAGCATCTTTCTTCCTTTCATTGCCTAAACCCTCCAGCCAATCCCCCACTCCAATACCCAGGAGCTACTGTTTTATGCTCATTGTACTGTCCAAGGGCTTGTGTGCTCCCCTTTACTAGATCTGTGTTCAATGAGCTGCTCCTTCTGTGGAGCCAGTCTGCTGCTCTCTGGCTGTGGCACCTGGCACAAGCCTCATTCTCCACCAGCTCTTAAATAGAAAAGAAGATTACAAGTAGCAGTGAACTTTGTTAGCGTTGTGATATTGTCTTCTGAATCCTACTTTAAATGGAGCATGCAGACTTAAACACCCCGAAACCTAGCACTGTGGACAAAGAATTTTGTTCTTTCTAAAAGAGGTGACCTGCTCATATGAATCCAACATACCGATTAAACACAACTATACAAACTTTTTACAATTACCTTTAAACTTTAAAGTCCTATTTGAAAACCTTAAGAGAAAAAATATACTGAAATAGGTATCATGCCACTCTAAAACAACAGTGGAGTGATTTTGAGGCTGAACTGTGAAACTGCAGGTTTTGCACAGTCAGAACCACCCCAGGTATTTTTTCAGCTGCACTTGGATTTTCCAAGGTTGGTTTTGCAGATAAAGACAGTTGTGTAATTTCTAAGAGTGGCAGGTCTGCCAAACTGTCTAATGCTGTCTGCCACATGCAATCATGGAAAATAAAAATGCTTTCCCTTTAGAAACATCTCCTGGAGGCTCCTTGTGCACAGGACTGCTTTCCACCACCTTGCTGTGTGCCAGGGAAGGCTAGGTTCACAGGATCATTTCTCCTTCCTAGCCTCATGAATTTTCTGTAAGGGCAGGTCCTTTACCCTTTGGCTCTCCTGAAGTATGTTGGGGTGCTGTATACACGAGACAGTTTCTTAATACTCATGTTTTTAAATTCACCGGTCTTGATAAAAAACGCTTTGATCTTACCCAGCTACCTTAGCCTGGTTTAAATTAAAGGAGAGTTTTGGGAAGTATGCCAGGAGAAGTACGTACAGCATCCAATATAGGCAACACAGTTACAAATGTTTATAAAAGAGGTAAACTAAGAAATTACAGAAAGAGAACACTTAATCTAATCACAGCAAGCTCATATCTAACAGAATCTTTTGGGTTTCAGCTGACTTGTCACAGCCCCAAAAGCCTTGCAGGGTTTTTCTGTCTTTTGCTCTGCAGCCTGGGGAAAATCTTCCAGGGCCAGCTTGGTCCTGGTTGAAGGGATCAGCTCCCTCCTGGTGACTTTCTTTCTCTGTCATTCTTCCTTTCACCTCCAGGCAGAGCCAGCTTAAGGACATGTCCTTCCTGGGCCTGATACTGCTCAGATGGGAGCTGGGGCCTTAGAGCTCTCCTTTGGTGTCAAGCTGGGAGAGTCTATGTTTCTGTGGTTCACAGTTTCACCCTCTGTGCCTTAGAATTTCCTGCCAGCTTCTATAGTAATAGATGCACTTGTTCTGAATTAATGAACGGGCTCAGTGATGATCATGTCTAGCTGATGGCTGAGACTAGGCATGGGGATAATCAACCACATGGATAAAGGTTATCACACACTTGGCCATACCTTCAAAATTTAACCTTCAAAAAATGCTCTAGTGTTCACTTTTAATCAAATTAGGAGCAAATCATTTTTCTGTCCAACAAGCTCTATGGCATGGTTTTCCATAAATGGCAGGCTGCATTTGGACAGAATTATCTTTCAACTGACTTATGGATGGATGTCTGAAAGTACAAGGCTGAGTAAGGTAAGGAACAATGCAGTAGAAAAGATAGTGTTGTACTGTACAGTTTGAGAGCTGATACAAACAGAAAGCTTTCTTTTTGTACCTGGGGGTCATCAAGAGATTCTGTGACAGACCTGGAGGGACAGAACCCTCATTCAAGCATCCTGAAAAACTTGCAACATCCTTGCAGGTGAGGTATTGGATCATCCTGTCTGCTGTCATGAGACAGCTGCATTGAATATTATGAAAATCATCAGAAAGTATATATATGACTTTTTAAAAGTCTTCTTTCCAAACCCACAGTTAAATGGAATGATTTTACTGTTAGTTGAATGTGCCTAATGTATAATAGTACACATAAAAAAATCATGATAAAGAAACAGCTTTGCTGTTTCTGGGAGATATTTTATTTTTTTTTTTCAACTTTTTCAGCATTTGGTGAAAATGTCCATTGATACCTCGTTGCCCAGATCTCATTCTGATATTCTTTGCCATATGTCCTGATGCCTCAGTCAGGAGCTGGGACTGACCTTATGTGGTGTAAATTTGTGACTTGTTTTCCAAATGCAAGGCTTTATCCCTCTTATCTTTTGCTGTAAGGTTTGAACATAAAATATCTCTCTTCTCAGTTGAATTAAGAGTTTTTTCTACAGCTGTTGGCATTGACTGACTTCAATTACTCATTTAAATAAGTTTATAGAAATAACCTGGTAACATGCTGGGCCCCACTGGATATCCATGGCAGCACAATTTTCAGAAGGATGCAGAGCATCTATTTGAAAGGATGGAGCCTAATTTTTAGATTTAGAATAGAATCTTCCCCAATTTTTTGTAAAATGTAGACATATTGTTATTCAGAAGAACACGCAACTAGAGACACTCCAGAGAAAATGCACTACAGTGCGTTTATGTCTGTGAAGTTCAATTACTGCCTCTTCAAAGCTCTGGCTCCTGCTGTTTCTGCAGCTCCAGCATGGCTCGAAAGCATCAGAGAGCTTGTCTTCCACAGCCACCTCCTGTCCCTCACTGTGACTTCCTGACACAGGCAAAGTTAGTGGGAGCATGGAGGTAATTCACATCACTTTTCCCCTTAGTGTTGAACAGTTAGTAGTTATTAAACTGAATTTGTGACCTTTTACATGCAGATAAAAATGCGAATAGGCAGTAGAAATTCATAAGAGCAAACCATTTTCTTTAACTTCATTCAGTATTAAAGCCAAAATTCATTTCAGCCTGCTTTGTGTATTTAGCTGCAGGGATTAGTGAGGGGCTGCTATTTGTGAAAACTAATGAAAATAAATGATACACTGACTTTTAAAATGACTGCAAAAAGCACCTACTGGATTCCAGTCAGTGGTAATGTTTTGGAATGCATCCTTCAATAGATACATACAAAGTTGTCTAAGTGGCTAAGGAGAAAGCCTTCACAATTTGTATTTTAACACTAAAGAAAAGCTTTTAAAATCATCTATTTACACATATAATTCAAACTACTTCACAAACTAGTTGGAGGTCAAACATTAATTACTGAAGAAATTTTGCCCAAAACATGAGGCAGCTTGTTCTGGAGGGCATGCAAATAGTCAGGGAGGAGCAACACAGGGTGTGGGGAATAAGCTCCTGGGGCATGGTAGTATTGTGAAACCTCAGCACCAGTGCACAGAGTACATATTGGCAGAGGAAGAAATAGGACATAACTGAATCGTTGTGAAATGTGGACGACTTTAAATTCACCTTATGAATCACTTTCTTTTGAATACCATGCAATATTGTGATGGTGACATACTAGCTTTAAAAAGATCTGTTTCAATCCAGTCTTCCAGAACTTCAGAACACACTGTAAAAATAAACACATAAAACACATGTATTTACCTGAGAAACACTTTCACTTCAAAAGACTCACCGTAACATTTCTGGGATTTACTGAACATGTGTGCACAAAAAGCACAGTAAAAAGGTATTTCAAGTAGGTTCTTAGGTTTAGGGGGATGGCCATAAAATGTTATTTTAGGTCTCATTGTTCAAGCAGAGTGATGCAGCTGCTCTGTGAACATCTCTGAAACGCCTCACTGTGAACATAATTAACTAAGGACTGTCTTTCTATACTTTCTAAGAGTAAAAGAAAAGGCCTACATTAAATACTTTTTGTTTGCTATTTACCAGCCAGTTTTCTCCTAGTCTAAAACACATCCATTTTTTCAATAATGGATGTAGTGTGTTGACAGTTGGGTTCTGTCAAGGGCTGCTACAATATGTGAGAGAAAGCCTGTCTGTTGCCATCTCTTTATCATGTTTTTGTTGCCTCTCTACAGCTAGAAGGAAAGCAGTTAGAGCAATAAATCTGTAAAAACAGAGATCACATGTAAACGGCTCCCATAAAACAATAGGTTCTAAATCCACTAAGGGCTGTATTCAGATGGGTAATTTGTTTGTTTGATAACATAACTGTGTGCAAGCCAGAAAGAGAAATAGATCCTACCACCAGAAAACCAATGTCTGATCAAAAGTGGTGGGTGAGGAGGAGAGGGGGAAGCTGGAAGCACTCAGTCCTGGTGCTATGCCTGCCAAGCCTTGTTTCACATCTCCCCCTCCATGTTCCTTCTATGGAGAGTTGCCTGCAGCACAGCCCCACAGACCCTCTGCTCCTCAGGGGAGATGTGGGTGTCTCTGTCTGCCAGGACCTGGCTGGCTGGGAGCAGAGCCAGGCAGTGGACCCTTAGGCATTGTAGCCTAATGAGGCTCTGGCAGTATGTGACTTGATGTGCTCAAGGATATGCATATCCTCTCTCCAAATAAAAGGCTTTGCCTGCCCCTCTTATCTGTTCCACGAGTGAAGCTCATGTGGAAGTTTTCTGGCAACCTGCTTTGGTGCTGCTGAGGGATGGGGTACCAGGAGGCTGGTGATGTGTTTGAGGTCTGAGGCCAAGGTCTGAGGGAGTTTACTTAACTGAAGACCAAAATCTGCTGCAGTCAATGAAAGACTTGCATTGACTCTAGAGCTTTTTGGATCAGGTTCCAAATGATTAATTCCTCATAAACAAAGAGGAAAAAGAGATTCCAAGGAGTCAGGCCTGGAAGAAAGACGAAATTTGGTCCTATAACTGTCATACTCTTTATAAACTGAGTTACATGGTCATATAGCTTCTAATTATCTTGTAATCTTCAGTGCTGTGTGAATATTAATATTTACATGATTGCCGTATGCTACGGTTCTGTGAGTACTTGCACTTCCAAGAAATGCCTGTTCAAGAGTGAAACAAAAAATAACTCACATGGAAGAATAAAGTTTGGCCCCTAGGAGCAACTTCCAAGCGCATTGCTGAAATTCCAGAGTTGAGTATGATATAAACTTCAAAAATGCTGACTGGGAAGGGAGGAAGGAAGAGAGAAGAGAAGAGATGACAGTGAAAAGAGAGATGAGAGTGAAGAGGGACAAGGCCCTTGAGTTCAGTGACATTCATTTGCAGCTTTCAACTGAACATTTTTAACATAGGTTTAGTTCTGTGCTGTTGAAGCAGTGAAGGCGTGGCCAGGCAGAGGAAAGCCTAATCAACTCTCCTATTAGGTGGATGAGTTTTTTCTCAAGGCTGCTCTGACCTTTGTGTCTGTGTTTTTTGTTACACAATAGTCACAGCCTTAATTCGTCTTCCTTGTGCATTGATCCCAGACTTGTGGCATTCCTAGGAAAGGAAGCAAAGGTGCTCACTTGATCATCCTTGTGGGTCCCTTTCAACTCAAGATGTTCTGTGACTCTGTGATTCTTCTTGCTAGCTGTTATGAATGAAAGGTTGTGTCAGAAGGCGTTAAGCTCTTGTCTGCTGGGTGACACCAGCATTCTGCCAGCAAGGCTCTGAGCTGTTTCTTTGTGCAACAGAGCAGCAAGATTGAACATAGTTTGAAATGCATGTTCTTTACACTGATTTCTTGTGTATAACTGATCAGTGCAGCTCAAAGGTTGGCAGGAGAAATTCCCTTCTCCTCTTTTAATGTTCCGTGGAGCACAAACCATATGAGAGCAGATATGTGAGGCTGGGTTCTTCACAAGTGGGTGAGTAGACATCTGACTGCCAACATCAAGCTGATACTCACACAGATGCCATCACTATTTTCACATTAGGGAACTGAAGTCCTTGAGTTGTTATAAGGGGAAACATGGCAGTTGGTGTTGCCATTCAATCTGGAGGAAGTGGCAAGGGAAGAGACTTCCATGCAGATGTGGTGTTGCATTTAAGAGTGCCATGGGAACCAGTTTCACATGGAAAACCACTTGTGGGAATCAGACATAATTTCCTTCCAGGAGCTCCAAATGTGCACCTTTTTTTTTGGCCACTGGAGCCACACGGAGCCTTTATGCTCAGTCTCTAAAAGGTTTTCAGCTGCGGCTGTTTGTGATGAAACCCACAGATTATTAGTTTTGTGGTCTCTTCATCCTCCCTGGGACTGGAGCAAATTAGACCTTGCTATGACCAGCCATATGGAACTGACAGTCACCTGACAATGACAGCCAGCAATGAAATATTATATATAACAGGGTGTGGATGCAATTTAACACATATCCAAGAAATAAATTTCTTGGTCAGAAGTGCAAGGCTTACCTATCTGCCTTAACATTCTTGAAAAAAAATAGTCTTTAAAAGAAATCCTGGCATAGTGTTTAGAACAATGGAAAAAAGCTCAAACTGAACACTACCACAATAAAAAAAAAATGCTTGTTTGGGACTAGCAGCTTAAAGAAGTTCTCACTGACCAGTCTAACAACATAGAGACAACAGAAATTTTACACGGTGGACCTGTCATGTAAAATTTATCAATCAGAAAATCACAGCTGAGCAGAACAGGGCCAGTTCAGTTGTCTCTTGATTTGAAATTGTTCCACTTCCTTCTGAAGTGAGCTGAGTGCTCATATAGCAATTATTTTGTCTTGGGTGGGAACCCACAATGGGCAGCTGGAACATAACTTGGGCAGTTGAGTCTTGCAAGGGATCCTGTGGTTTGCCACTGCACGTGAGCACCTTACCATTAGCAGTGCAGTTGAACAGAGAGCTTAAATATTCCACACTGGCCTGGAAGACTTTGGGTTCCTGGGGAGGTGGCAACTTACCAAGGTACCTGAAAATATGACCTGGCTCAAGGCAAGAGTTTTTATTGATGAGTAGTCACTAGGTCTGAGGCCACAGAACTGACCTCTTCCCAGGCCAGTGTGAACGTGCCCTTATCAGTGGGGCTTGACAGGAGCACAGCCCAGTGTCTGTTCCCTGGTCTGACTTCACAGACTCTCTAGCATGGAAGGCTGAGCTGCAGAAAAGCAGACGGGCTAAAAATGGTGGACAAAGGCTGACCTACTAGAGGACAACAATCTTACTGTCTTCCCAGGCTCCTTTCTCTGACCTGCCAGGTACATGTGTCTGTGACAAGCAAATTAAACTATATAGATAGTCAGAATATGAGTGGTTAACTCACACACAATGGCTATCTTCAAACCTACAACATCACTCAGGACAGAAAGACCCTGGTCTGCTACAATCATGGGTGTATTTTCCTTTATTTCAGTTACAACCCATGGTATCCTGTCAGAGAGAAAACAGGAGACCATGCTGCATTGGACAATGTACATGAACTTTTATGCTGTAAGTGCTTCCAGTTGCAATGTTGCTCATCTTCTGTCCTCCCCAGGAAATATCTTATATCTATCCATGCCTAGTGCTGTCCTAAGCTGTCTCTAGCATAATGGTTGGGAACAGAACTCAATGGGACAAGAGGATGAGCCCACTGGGAGTGAAGTCTTACTGGGCAATGATTCCTTCTTGAAGGTGGTCTGGGGGTGCCTTTCAAAATACAGTGGAGTTTTCTCCTTCTAAATGTTGCACTGCTGTTTTGTATCATTGGTAAAGGCATATTCACTTTTACCCTAGAGGGTAGACTTTCATTATTTTAATTGTAACAGTTCATATGCTGCAGTGTCTGATTTTTAACAGATGTTCCCTGGTATATCAGTCGGAATGAATTACACTCCTTTAAAAAAGTCATTTAACCCAGTACAGGATATTTCTTTTTATACTAGTTGTTTGGAAATGTTAACACTCAAATGATCACGAGTATCCTTTGAAGTGAACCCTGCCTTGGAGATCGATTGCTGAAATTAGCACTTTGGTTGTTTTTGCTTTAGTCTGTCTGCTTGAGGTCTCTATAACATGTGAGTTGATTGTTTTACAACTTGGAGGTTATCTTTGAAATCTAAAGGGGCAAAGCACTTCATTTTCTTCTCTTCCCATTTGGGGTTTGGAAGTAGGGAACATCTCAGTCATTAAAGTCTCCAAAAAATTCTCTGTCTGACAAATTTAATTACTCAATTTTGATTCAAACAACCAGAACAGATATTTCAGTGTTGTGTAGGAGATGAAGCGTGGAGGAGTCTCTGAAGCAGGAAGGTTATAGATTGTTTCACACTCATTATCATCAGTAGATTGCAGTAGAAGTTGATGTAAGGAAAAGTCTAGTGAGTTGTGGTGCCTCTGTACTAGATTGGCTGACACGAGGCACCAGCAAGGCTGCTATTTTCAGGCAACACCTTAAGCCCTGGAAATCAGACCTCTTTATGGAATCTCAAGGCACCCACAGCCACTAGTCACTAAAAAAAAAAAGTCCTGACTTTTGTTTGGATAAGACTTATAGGATACTGCAAGGTTATTTTCTTCCCTGCTCAGTGGTCTCAGAATAGATTATACTTCTAATGAGTTTAGTCTCACAGAACAGCAAGTAATTTGATGGGTTTCAGATTGTAACTCAGAAAATTCATACAAACAGGCCAAGAAGGATTTTTACCTCTCCCAAATGTTTTTCCCCTTTTGCTAAGAATATTTGCAGATCTTGACTGTTTGTAAAAGAAGACATAAGAGGATACATTCCTCAGTGTGAAATATACATTAAGGAACTTGGAGTGTGATTTATTTCCCAAATACATAACACAATGCTCCACAAGCTATATCCACTACCTCATACTATGAGATGATGGCAACCTGTGTGACTCAAAAAAGATTCATCAATAACCCTTTATTTGGAATGCAGCAGGGCTGTGAATACAACAGGAAAACAACTTTGTGGCAATTACAAAATACCTCAAAAATAGTGACAATAAAACCTTTCCAGAACATAAACGGCCACATTCCGAAGGATATGGCCAAGCTGCTTGAGATAACCAGAGGATATATCTAAATTTGTGACAAATTAGCAATGTCAGAAAATCACCACAAATCCTTCTTCATGATGTCTGAAGCCCAAAATAAAACCTGAAGAGATCATCAAAGTAATGGACTTTATGTGGTCTGAAAGAGCAGTAGGGAATTCCAATTATTATTCTATAGTAGTATGAGAGCTTATAAGCGTCTGCTGAAGTTTCTGAGTTTATTGCTAGTGACAGCAACTACTTCAGTTCTTCTGTGACTGTCTTGAATTTTGTCCTTGGCAATTATTAGGGGAAAAGAATCCGTGACTTACTTGGAAGCTCTCATGAAGGGCTCTCTCAGAAACTTTCAACTGTACACTAAGACTTTTGGAGGGCAGTTTTGTAGAGCTGCTTGCCTTCTCCTTTTCCTGGGCTTTGGAAGTCTCTGGAATGAAGAAGGTTGTTGTTCTGATGTGGAAAAAAGAGTCCTGAACCGATGGAAATATGGCCAGCTTGGGCAATGCCAGAAGTTTAGGATCCTGCTCCAGGATGTGTAATTAATCACTGGAACTCTCGTCCTCAGGTTGTCATAGAAACAAAATAGCCTGCATAATCTGAAACAATTGTATTAGCTGAGATTATATAGAAATTTTAAAAGGGAAATAAGGTCTCAAAAAGGGAAATGCTGGTCCATAGATGGATAAGGAAGAAGCTTTTCCAGTGATTGGGTGTCCATGGAAAGGATTCCTTGCACCTGAATGGTGCCTCTTGTCACCAAGATTTGAATAGAATGGTTCACTGAGTCAAAACCTTACCCTGTGTGTTGTGCTGCTGGGCTTATACATAGGCTATGCCAAATGTAATTGTAGTTTGGTCTTTTTGGACAAAACTTTTGCAAGGACTGAGCTAGCTAGCACCAGAACAAAACCTCAGAGATCTTAAAAAATAGAGAAAAGTATTCTCAGGTTTCAAACTTTCTGAACTGCTCTTTTACTGTTAATTGACTTTGGTGGGACTCAAACCAGGCAAACACTGAAAACTTTTGCTGAATAAGGGTTTGAGGAATGTTAAACCACCAGCTGGTTCTAATTTGAATTATTGTCTTAATTAGTCATTTGATTTTGACACATCTAAAACATGTAATCTCTTGGAATAAGCTTTCTCTTTCTTCTGACTAGCCTGCTTCTCAGTCCTCCTCCACAATTTAACCTGTTCTTCAAGCAGCAGTATTAGTGCAAGAAAGACTCTGTCCTTGTCAAGACTGAACTCTATCATTTTCTTCCCTCTTGAATCATCTGTTGGAAGAATGTTAATCCAGGAAATTATTTTAAAAATATTATCTTCGTGATGGAATATGGCATCTTTGATGTGAATGACCCATTCAAAAAATACATTCTGCTGGTAGGTTTTGAGCCTTTCATTAAAGTTTAATTGTGACTTCGTTATAAAGACATCATTATAATTTATTTTAACTTAAATGTCATAGATGGTTAAGAGTTGGAAAAGTAGCTAACATTTCAATAGTCACATGTAACTGTTCCAGTAGAATAAATCTCCAATATTTTATTCTGCCACTGTGCACTTTTTTGTGGTGCAATTCTGTTTCCAGATCCCCAAAACTCTGCACATACCCATTGTTCTTGGGACCAACACAGGAATTAGATGTTCCCTCTGGATTGGAGAGTCTGTGCCTTGTTCTCTTGCTACCCTCATGAAATTCCCATGTAATTATTTCTGAGTTTTTTTTTACTGTTTCTGTGACTTGTGAGTTCTTGAAGGCAATGAAAAGGATGGGGTTTGTTCTAAATTTAGATGAAGCTATTCAGAGCACAAGGTATAGGAGAGATGAAACCAGCCTCTAGCAGCTTTTCTGAACCGTGTCTTAAAAAATCACAGCACATCATGGATCCATCTTCTTTAATGAATTCAGGATGACCACATATTAATTCCTGCCAGTGCATCTCACAGAATTTAAACAATCCCTTTTTGTCTTAAGCATGCAACTTCTGTTTCAACTCAGGTCTATGTGTCTGAAGGATGCTGGTGAAACTCTTCAAGTAAAACAGAATTTGCTATTCCTATGCACATTGCTGAGAGGGTTAATTACAACTGCTTTTGACTAAACTCCCAGGGCTAATTTCAAGGAGATATTTCTCTGTTACCAGGTATGTGCAAACAGTGGGAGGAGGAGACCACGGTTGAGTTTCCAATACCATGTGGTCTTTCCTGTCTTACATGACCTCTTTTGGAGCCACCTGTTCAGTTTCACTCAGTAAATCCTCTGGCTGAAATGTATGGTTGCAATTCATTACTATGCTGACTTCAGACAAGTAAATGGAACTGCACTGCAAATAAATTTTATCCATTGTTTAGTTTTAAAAAACTTTACTCCTCTTTTACTGAGCAAAAGTTTGCAAGGTTGCAGCAGCTCCAGAAAGAGCAGAGCCTGAGATCTCTTACATTGTCAAATGACAAGGATCCTGCAGTTGTGAGATAGCTTAATAATATAAACATTTTAAAAAAACCCATTTGTAACTTGTTTATCACCAAATGATCTCTAATCCATTTTGACTGAGTATTAACTGAAACTCCTCCTTAATATTTCCTTATCTACATCAGCTTTGGACTTTTAGTATATGTTGACAAATTTAAACAGAGAGGCAAGAAAGAAAAATAGTTTAGTTAGTAGATTAATTTAACAAGCAAGAGTATGAGGACGCTGTTATTTTATTTTTTAAATTTATGGCCATATGACCAAGAATAAAACATAGGTTTCACCAATAAACTCATCTGGAGTACATGTGTAAGCAGTTAAAACAGTATGCTGGACTTTGGCAGCACATCTGTCCTAAATAGTCAAGCAACAGACTGGAAGTTGCTTTTTATTCCTTTCACAACAAAGCCTTTAATATGAGAGTCTAAGGAGGAGAAAGAGGAGGGAAAAAAACTAAACCAAAACCCTCCCAACAACGCAATCTTCAAAGCTTTTACCCTTATAAATGAGTTAAATTTTTATAGTGACTTGTGATACCGAAATCCAGAGGAACAGTCAGAATATAAATGATTTTAAACCTCCTTTTACCTTCAGACACAGTGACAGCATGATTTCCACAAAATCACCTTCAAATGCACCATTTGAAGTAAAACTGTGTTCACCGGATACATGGGTACTGACAGCTGTCCTACAGAATTTTTTCTTTTTCTTTTTTCTTCCTTTTTTTTTTTTTTTGTGATCAGTTAATTATTTTTGTACACTTAGAAGAATAAGATATGCTCAGTTCTGGGATAAGAATGAATCCACTAGTGTAAACTAGGCATCCATATTAAGAGACAGAAGTTTAGTGAAATCAGATTGCACTTCTTTTGTCCTTTCTTACTCTAGTGGATTTAATTGACCCAAATCTGTGCAAGCTGCCATGTATTCTGATGGATTTTTACTGACAAAAGTATTTTTATTGAAAACCTAATATTCCTTTTTGAATTGCTGTTAATGCTTGGCAGTTAATGCTTTTTATTTCCACTAATATTTCTAGTATTTTCTGTAGTGCTGATTCCAATAAAGAGGAGTTACATTAGGAGATTTAAGATTTTTTGGGATATAAAATTTTACTTTTGCACATAATTTTATAAACTTTTAATCCACAAAACCATAGCAAAATTACATGAGAAATCCAGGAAAAAAAAGGAGAATGCAAATTATATGGAAATGATTCACTGAAATACGTATTAAAATGTTGATAAACTTGGGTCAGATTCATATAAAGGCTGTTCTAGAGCCTGACTGACCTCCCTGTGGCTCATTGAGCCACCAGTTTTCCTTTGTGCCAGCATAGTCCTAGGTGAGCTACCACATTTTGGGCAGAGGAGAGATATTTGAGCTGCTCTTCCATCCTACTTGTTTTTGAGGTGAGTTTTTAGTACAGGGATCTGAATACTGGGAGTGCTTACAAAGCAGCCTGTTGGGTCCCTGTGCTGGAAGATGAATTAGGAGGAAATCACTGTGCTTTTAGCTCATCCTTTGTGAAAATTCAGAAGGTTGCCACTCTGCTTCCCACGAGGTGAGGGAATCCAAGTATTTTTTGGGATGGAGCAAGAATGAATGGACAAAACCATTAGAGTATGAAAGCACATACAAGACCACAGTTACATCTTAGCTCAAAGCTGAATTTTAAAGACTGAATCTTTGATGGATGCAGACTTCATTAAGGTTTCCCTCTAGCAGGTGTTCTGAGTTAGGGATGTCTTGGGAATGGCTGTCATTTAAATCTCTATGCCATGCTGTAAGGACCTGGGTGGAATTTTGGTAGCAGCCACCTGCTCTCTGACTACTGCTGCTGATTTGTCCACACTGAGACAATTTCTATCATAGACTTCTCTAACATTTCTTCTCAAGACCGAATGCTTTGCAGGCTGCATCAAACAGCAAGTAGCTTAAAGGCAAATACTTGCCATTATGTAGAAGGTACAATGTCTTTCAAGCCCCTACAAGCTCTACTCATGCTTAGCATCAAACAAATCAGAGTCTGTTGTGCATATTGCTGCAAGTAGGTGAACACTTTCGGACAGGGTGCTGAACAAGAATTTATTTCTCAACCAGCTTTGTCTTTTTTGTTTTAGTTACAAGAAAACTTTTTTCTTTCCCTTTTGAATGGGACAAAACAATATGAGAAGCCACCCGCAACATCTGCTATCGTCTAGATAAACATCTCAGTGACTCAGGCAGCTCCTGCCCTGTCTACCAGGCCTCTGCTGCCACCCACCGTGTGCTGCAGAGGAGAAGCTCCAGGTGTGTTGTCAGCTGGAAGTCTTTTGTATCTGGTATGCAGACAAATTGCCAAATGAATCACCAAACAATGTGATTTACTCAATATGTTGAATTTTGCAATGGGAAAATTGTTTCCTTATAAACAAGCAAATCTTCTAAAGGGCTATTTCCATTCAAAAGGGTGGATGAATACTAGTTAAATCCTGTAGAAACAGAATTTTAAAACTGCTCAACTTGAATGATGATCTCTGGAAATACTGAGTAGCTGGGGCCAGATTTTTCTTACATTAGTCTCTGAAATAGCATAGGCACATTTGAAAATGTCACACAACGATAAACTCTCATCTGTTGTCCTTCCTCCAAGGAGAGCTGATGTATGTTATTGTTCTTTGCTGTGGTGCAACCCAGGACTTTCCACTTTGAACCATCACATTTGGGTAATGTCTTAAAATCATTCGTGTCTGAAAGTACTTGGATGATTACTTTAACTACTGAATTTTTACCCCATCATTTGATCCCAGATCATTCCTCATAAGCAGCACTGGTTTGTCACTGCCTGCACCCCACAGAGGCAGGAGGCAACACCACCCTGGCCTGCAGTGAGCTTGGGCACAGCACCACTTCTATGGCCACTGCTCTCAGGAGCAGGTCTCTTCAGAGCTGTTCTCACAGCAGCTTTCCCAAACAATAAATTTCTCTGATGTAAAACAGCACTGTGGAAATTTTATTATTGTATGTCACTAGAGCATACCAAAATGGTCTTAGTGATGAATCAGTTAAGAAAATCCTTCAGCCTGTCCTTTTAGTGTCCCATCTCCCATGTAGTGTTTGGGTTTATGGGCTTTTTAAAGGCTCTCTCATGAGCAGAATCTTACATGCAGCCATAGATAAGTGTAGGCAGGAGGAGGTCACTGACATGCTGGGAAAATCTACTGTCTCCTCACGCAGGACAGTCCAAAAATAGTATCCCTAACTAGTCCTATTAACTCTTTAAGGTCCTTATCCCATCTCTTGTGCATGCACTTGGGATACCTTTGGTGAGTTGACATCACATTCTCCCTTTGAACATCTCATAAATGTGTGATCTGTTGTCTCATGGATTTTAGCATGTTTAGTTGTGTGCTGATGTGCAACACTTGGTAAGAGCTGTCACAGGTGTTACCAGGGGAATCAGGCCCTGAAATATTAATGCTTTGTGTTTAAAGACCCTCATTGCATCAGGTGTGGCCAGTGTTGTCCAGTGCCCAGAAAGAGGACAAGAGGAGAGCAGAGCAGAGCAGAGTGTCCCTTCTGTCTCCCAGAGCACTGCTGGGTTGGAGGCTGGGTCATCTCTCGTGCCCTCCTGATGTCCTGCTCACCCATGGCTGGGAGAGAGGAGCAGCAGCTCAGCTGCACAGCCACAGAGGTCCTGCTGAGAGGGGACAGCAAACATCCTTTGGTGGCTGACACAGCTCCCCAGTTCGACTGGGACTCACCTCAGGCAAATGTGCCCCTGAGCAGGAAGAGGAGCTGCCCCAGGCTGTGCAAGGCAGGGGTGTCACACTGCAGCTTTCTCCAGGAGGACCAGAGGAACTTGGTTCTGCCCCACAGTGCCTTGCTAGGCTGCTCTGCAAGTGATAAATGGCTTCTCTGAGGACTAGTCATAAGGGAAGTTGTCCAAACAAAATTGATTTACACTGCAAGGCTTTTCCATGTCTAGCTGACAGTTCTGGTGCTGCTGATCGCCCATACCTATGGCCAGCCTGTCTTTCATTTTCAGTATGAAAGTATTTCCCCATCCAAGATGCTTTCAGAAGAATCTGATTTTCAGCTGATAATTTGGTGAAAGCAAAACCTTTCCCTCCTGAATACTTTGTGGGTACAAAAGAAATGTCAAGCTCTACTGTGAGTTATGTCATTTCAGTTAAGATGTACAGATCTTTGGCTGCTTCCTCTCGTGAAACTTTTCAATTTGGCATTAAAATAATACAGGGAAGAGAGGCCACATTTCCTCTTGATAGGAGCAGGGACTTCAAATTGTGAGTGAAGACAATTGTGAAATCAAAGTATTATGCGGTAAAATTTAGATTACAGATTAAAGTTTTCTGATATAAGTAATGGAAAATCTTTCCAGTCATCCTAGCTGTATCCCCTTCAGCTTCCACAGCACAAAGCAAGAAAAGGACACTGTCAAACAGAAAGAATGTGATTGCACATTTCTCAGGTTGCTGCTAATAACAGTTTTATTAAACAACAGCTACATCTTGCAGCACAAAGCAGTAATGGGCATGCTGAACTCAGAGTATGAAGGTCATTTATGTGAAAAATGTATTGTAAATACTTATTGATAAGTTGCAGGCAAACACAGACAAGAGTGTGTGTTGTAGCTTTATGTGCTACTAGCATTAAACAGAGTTTTCAATCCAGTGACAGCATTAACTGCTTTGAAACCCCTCAGGGTCAATACTGCAAGTGTGTCCTCATATGCCCAGGATTCATATGTCTTTCTCCATCTGGCTCTTCTCTCAAAACAGTTTTATATTGTTCTACTGACTGCAATCATATATCATCCTACTCAGATCTCCAAGAGAGTAGAACTGAATCAACAGAGCTGAAGATGAACGTAGTAAAATTGTGAGTGATACCAGGTGACAGGAAAACATCTACAAATGAGCATTTTAAAATGAATTAGGGAAAAAAGTTTAGGCAAAGAGGAAAGCATTAGGGCAGAGGAAAATTAGTAGTAGTTTTGAAGACACGGTATTCAGTCAGGACAGAGAAATGTAAAATTACATTCTTAAAAGTTATGCATAATATGAAAGAAAGTGCTTTTGGTTTGCAAGTTCTAGGTAGTAGAAGGGGGAAGGGAAGGTTTTTATCTAGGATTCCCTGTGGGTTACTAGATGTAACCATTAAAAAGGTCTATTATTGATCATTCCAAAAGCTGAACAGGCTTTTTGGATTTGTGTGTTATCCCAGAAATTGACTCCATATGACTAGTATTTGAGTGACATTTTACTGATTCCAGTCCTAGCTGTGTGTGTGACATGGTCTGTCACTGCTTTTTCACCTTTTGTGCACTGGTGCTGTTTGTTCTGGCATAAAGCTTACAGAGAATTTAAGACCTGTCATGTAACAAGACAGCAAAAAGTGGAAAGGGGCCATAAAAGCCAGTGGAATCTTTGTTATAGTCATCAAATATAGCTGGGAAACATTGAGATACAGTTCTGCTGTACTCTGTCCACATATGTAAGTAGGGAATGCTGAATGCTGATGTTTAAAAGAAAATTATTTTTCTCCAATGAGGCACCACCCAAATGGCTCAAGAGACAGACTCTCCGTATTCTTCTGGCTCAGCTGCTGTGTTTTAAGGGCCGGATCATCAGCCATGACATTGCTGGTTTGCCTGTGTGTGAGACACTTGGCATGGCCAGGCAGTGATGTGCAAACCTAATGGACAAAGGCTAAGAATTTTGATGCACTGGAGAAGAGCACCAGAATGTCCTTCCCAGAGAATTAGACAAGTCTCAGAAGGAATTGCTTCAATTTGATGGATTATTTATGATTTTTCTTAAGTAAGTGTGCTCTTTGAGCTTCTCTTCCCTTCCTTTAGCTGCTTGGTTTTAATGAAAGGATATTTATTCTCTATTAGCCCTTTGGTGCCTGTCTGCCTATTTCTCTTTTTCAGATACCCCTCACATCTGTTGCATTGTGCTCTCTTTGGGGAGTTCCTCAAAAGAGGGCACATACTTGTCCTACAAATAAAGGTGGTACACAGGAGTTGCACTCAGTACTGTCATGATGCTGCAGAAACAGGTCCTCGTATTTCTTCATCTTTTTGCAATAAAGAAAATTCTACTTGACTTTTGTAGCAGTGGTTCTTGTGTTCTCACTGCCTCCCACTTGAGCATAGCAATTCTTGATCGGGTACAGCATCAGATTGCAGCGGGGTTAGCATGTGGTAACAAGAATGATGCTGGGGGGCCTGAAGGAGGGAGAGCATTGCTCTAATTTTAAATCACTGAACTGGCAGCTTCATCTTAGATCAGCTTACCCAGACTCAAAGGATATTGCTATGATCTATTTAACTGAAATTAACCTTCAGTGATACGAGGTAATTACGTTCCAAAATCAGTGGCAAACTCCTGTTAATCAGTCCCCATGTGACACTGTCCTTAGGTTTAGGAGCATTACTTTCAAGCTGTGAGAACAGATTTTTAAACCCAGCTTTGGGCAGCTGAGCGTGTGCGCTGTGCAGTTTTTTAATCAAATATGTTCTCCTGTGAGATCATTTTGCAGAGCAAGCTAAGTCTAACCTGTGACCAAACTTACCTGGCTCCTGGGCACTCTTGTTTTTAGAAGGAAAGAGCAAGGTAAGAAGCCTCCTGATGTGCCCTCTTCCTGTGTGCAGTGAAAGTCTCACCTCCCACAATCTCTTCTGTCTATAGGGACAGCACTAGCATGGCTCCACAGGCCTGCTCTGAAAGAAATCAGGAAGAGACTGGGAAGAGCCAGTGCTAAGGACACGTATTTCTGGAAAAGGGCTGAAAGCCATCAAAGCAATTCATGTTTATGGGTCATCAAGGAGGACAGAAATAGGAAGCTGCCTTGTTCATGTCCTCGTTTAACAATGACTTATGGACATGGGAGAGGAAACTGTTATTGAATGGCAACAGCAGATGCCAAGTCAGGTTACTCTGCTGTCTGAATAGGTTAAATCCAGTGGATACCATCAGAGGGTGTTAGAGAATGGATATGTGGATGAGAAGGGTGAGCAGTTCTGCTTCTCAGACCCACCCTTTCCCATAGGGTTCTGTAAAGAGACCTTCCTATGGACATTTGGACATGAGGATGACTGATCACCTGAGAGGAATCTTAGGGGTTTGAAGAATCAGCCCTACTGATATTTAACTCCATCTAAACATCCAAAGCTTCACATTTAGGCAGTCATCTGAAGAAAGAGATGAGTTAGGACCCATGTGTAAAGTCCACAATAGTCACTTGCTGCATTCTAATTGTTTTTCAGACTGGTAACTATTGTGAAGATAGTTTAGGATTGAAGCTTTGCTTGCCTTTGTTAAAGCTGACATTGTTGTGACCCTTTTCCTTCTTTTAATATACTGTGACAATCTGCAAACTACTGTTTTCTTTATGTGGCTGAGAGTCTGTGTGGAAGATTTCTTGTTGTGTCTTCTTCTCTGGTTCTCATCAGTGGTGTTAAATTTGTTGAGGGCTGGGTGCAACAAACTCTGCTGTACACTCATGGGAAGGCCCTATGTGACTACAAGGGAAGGTAAGAGGAGCAGAAAAGGTTAAGTGTTGTCTCTGTAAATTTTAAATTTATGTTGGCTCTTGGCTGAGCTGCTAAGCTGACTTCAGTTCACCACCTTAGTTCACTGGTGGTGCTCAGTGCTTCACAAGGCTCTCTCTCAGCTGTTTCAAAATTTGCTCTTCTATTTGATGCTTTCTTGGAAGCCCTCCCAACAAAGTAGGTATGAGCAAATCTGCTTTTGCTGGTGTCATCTTGAGTCCAGGTTCAAATTTTGTCCAGAAAGAGCTCAGCATTTTTTGTGCCTCAGCCCATATACAGAGGAGAGCAGTTTACTGGAGTCAAGACCAATAACCAGACCTCTTTATTTCTACTGAAAGAGAAGTGATATGGGAAAAGATCAGGTTTTGTTTATTCAGGGTAGAGAAAAGGTCCTGTTATGGCTGAGACATAAGTCAGTAGGATATACACATCTAAATGTAATGCTGCTAAGGTGCTTGTAGGAGTGGAGAGCTGCCAGGCATGCTGATTGCATTCTAGTGTCTAAACCAAACAGGGGAAAAGTGCCTCTGTGCTTTAATGACCTTTCCTGGGGTCATATTCTAGTCCCATTCATTTGGGGTTTGAACTTTTTATCTTGAGAAAATGTTTAAATGTTGAAGTTCATCATGAGTCCTGGATGAATTTCTGAAGCTTCCCAAAGGCCTCCAAAGCACTCACACCTGTCTGTTCATGCTGACTTGCACATACCTTACTTTGTATGAGGTCTCAAAAATTGCCTGGTTTGAGCAGCCTACTTATGTGCCCCATAAGAAAAGAAAAGCTTTAGGAATCCAAAGAGTCTGGATAAATAGTAAACTATTGCTCTTGCAGGACACAATTCCTGTGTTCTTATCCCACTGACTTACACATTGATTTATCAAATGGCTTGGAGAAAGAGTACTGGAACAGGGATTGACTTCATCAGGCTGGTGCTCAGCCTTGTAATGGTAAAAGAAAGGTTTCTGTGTGAAAGAAAAGCCCCCACCAAGGCCTTAATTCAGCTTTTTTCATGCTTGTTGCCCATTACCCTGAGTTTTCTCTTACAAAAACAATGTCATCTCTTGTGGATGAGAGGAGTGGAGTTTGTCAGAGCAGAGAGGCTTGTAAAAGATTCTATCCAACACTGACAGGAAAATCTAAATGAAGGTCCTCCAAACATTTCTGATCCATGCTGCAATATTTGAAACCAGAAATATCTGCATGTTCATTTCCATGCTTGTTCATAAAAGACTACCTCAAAAACTCACATCTCTTACTCCCAATTATGAAAGAAATATCTAGTAGCTCTTTTCTTCACCATGTTTTGATAGTGAGCCTGGAGAGTGTTTGTCCTGGAAAACTGCCCAGAGAGTATTTTATTGGTCACATTCAATTTTAAAATGGTTTATATGTCCCTAAACCCTAGGTTCATAGTATTTAATATTACTAATGGGATGGTGAGATTGCCAAGCATTTATCAGCACAGAGATATCAGAATGGAAATAGTAAAATGACACATTAATCTTTGAGTTCTCAATGTGTCACCATAGAAACACCTGCTGCCCATTATCTAAGTGTTATGAAAATAGCAAGTTCTTAGTAACAGACATGTTGGAAGAGCAGTAGAATGTTAGGAAATGAATATTGCCATTGGCCCAATCCTCCCTTTCTTCATTTTCAGTCACAACCTGGACTTGCAGGCAGCACTGCCTGCCTCCCATGGAGAAAGGTCATTGCCATGCTGTCTGACTGCAGAGACAGCATTGTAGTTTTTTGTTTTTTGTTTTTTGTTTTTTGTTTTTTGTTTTGTTTTGTTTTGTTTTGTTTTTTTAATAGGTGACACTAAGTGCTCTTATACATGGTAGTTGGTCTGTGATGATAGCAGAGCTCTCACTGGCTTCAGTGTCACCAGGTAAAACTCTTGGGGACCTGACCTGGTTTATTGCAAACCAGGTTAGAGCCTCAAGGGTGAAAAGGAACCAAATAGCAGGCAGCTTGTGATTTGCAGGGCTGTGATTTAATAAATAGCACCATGTCTAGGCTTTCCCCTCACCCTGTTGCTCCAAATCCTGATCATACCCATAACATATTCCCAAGGGAAAGCATTAGAAAATGGAAGAATTCCCCATTTGACTTTTCTGGCTGATGTCTTTATCTGATGAACGGAGGGTTAAGCATCAGCAGCATTTGTGCCTTTGCCTCTCAAACTGCTACCCACAGGCTTTATTAGGTAAATGAAGTTCAGTCAACTGTCATCTCATTACAAAGCCTGCCTCCCTCTGGGTACTGAAGGAACTGGAGCTAAGTAACACATTTGTGGAGGTGCTTCCACTTTCTACTACAAGAAAAATAGTTGGTCTCTTTGTACTATTCCAATCTAAAAGAATTTTTTCATTTATGACTGAGGAGGTGAAAAAGTTGTCTGACAGCAAATATTTTTTGATATATTAGGGTGATAATCTTTCCTGAGAAAGAAGGCTCTTCTGGTAAATTCTCTGGCATATTTAGAAAGAGGTAGTACAAATACCTCAGCTGGTTTTGGCTTTGTTTATTCTTTCAGTGAAAGAAAGAACTTTCAGCCTCAAGTAAAAAAATGAGGTTGAGGAAGAGGAAGAGGAAGAGGAAGAGGAAGAGGAAGAGGAAGAGGAAGAGGAAGAGGAAGAGGAAGGAACAACTGTTTCCCATCTGGGCTTAACCCATCACCTTTGCTTTTATGTTGCAAGGGAATTATGCTGTTAAGAGTAGTGGACCCCATGGGTTGAGTGTTCTGAGCAGATGCAGCACGTTATCCATACATTATGGTATTTTCCAAAGGCTCTTTATAAGCAATGGAACTGCTGCTTTATAACTTGTCCTTATGATAGTAGTGATGATTTTATTTGTGGAATAGGCAATGGGGCAAAACAGAGATTCCCTCTTTTAATCCAATTATCCTAAGGCATAGAGAGCATATGAAGCCAGATGTGGATTTTATCTGCCTTAATATGCTGCTGTACCATGGGGAGTGCACACATAACCTCTCCCTCACAAGAAAGGGTTTGATGTTAACTGGTACATGTACAAGCTTGCAGTCTTTTAGTGTGGTTCTCTAATAGCACTGTTGGCCCACCTCTTCCAAAATCAGATCACACACCAAAATGTATGTTTAAGTCAAACTTTCTCTGTGAGACACTTATCTTAAGCTCCACAGAGGCTTTGCAGGTGTGTCAGAAATAACCAGAGCTTGCAGATCTGCAGGGAAAATAAAAAACTCTGTTTATTCACTTAGTGATCTGGCTGCTTGTGTCATCCACAATGTTGGACAAAATGTCAGCACCTCTGTTTAACTTATGTTTCCACTTTTCACAGACCCGATATCCTTAAGTATAACTAATACCTGCTGTATATCTTACAAAGAGTTGGGAGGCATGTCTGAAAATTGCAACAGCAGCTCTATAAGAAATCAATCAATGCTTGTACACTTTACCAGTATCTCACACAACCACATGTCCAAATAATAACGATCCTTTGGGTGCATTTTAGAGCAACAGAAAAGCCCCAAGTACCAACCTTGCAGATTCTTTGATGTTGCTTGCCCAGAGCATTTTATTCAACCAGAATAAACGCCGTGAGCTGGTGATGACCTAGTGGAGAACACTGCAGGGGAAATCATTAATGCCCACACATTTGTTCTCTTGGTTACCATGGCCTAAGAATAAAAAGTCATCTGTGGTGATGCATGTGCACTTTGCAGGGATTAGCACATCTGTATATTTCCATTTTTTAATACAATGTCAGCTACATGAGTGTTACAGCACTCGTGATGATTACTGTATTGTGCATCTGCTAAAACTAATGATGCAAGGAATTTCTAAAGTTCAAACACTTTTTTCATTTCCTAAAGCTCAAAGATAGAACACTTCTGGGAACTGAATGCAAGTTTCTGAATTGAATTAGGAGGAAAATTGAATTAGGAAGGGGTTTTTCTTCATTTTATAAAAGAGCTAAATGTCCTACCACAGTACAACTACTCACAGTAGACCACACATAGTAAAAAATCCAAACTAGATAAATAAAAGTCTTGATTTGCATCTATTTTTGCAGGCACAGGATAAGTCAGAGCCTCATGTTCTCACTTGAATGAGTGAAGTTCTGCTTGTTTGTTTTTTTATTTTTTGTTGTTTTGTTTTTTGTTTTTTGTTTTTTTTTGTTTTTTTTTTGTTTGTTTTTTTTTTTGTTTTGTTTTGTTTTGTTTTGTTTTGTTTTTTTGGTGTATTTTTTTTGTTTTTTGGGGTTTTTTTGTTTGTTTGTTTGTTTGTTTTTGTTGTTGTTGGGGGGTTTTTTGGGTCTTTTTTTTCTTTTTTCTTTTTTTTTTTTTTTTTTAATACTGGGGCTATGTTACCTGTTTTTCCCTCACTAAGCTTAATCCAGATTTTCGTGTGTGTGTATATATATATATATAGATATATGGGGTTTTTTTTCTATTGAATGAGGTTTAAACTTGCATTCTAAGCACATATCCCTGTCTAGACTTTTCTGTAGCTGCGGACTGGACTGGTCTTGACACCTCTGTACTCAGCTAGTCTGGTGATCGTGACCTGATCACCCTTTCTAAGAAAAGCTACCTGCTGGGACTGACTGCAGCAAGGCATCCATTTCAGCAGAAGGCTCGTCTAGGCAGGGAATATACTGCATATTGAGGTAGTGTGGGATTTACATTGAGTTCCTATTCATTGACTGTCCCTGGAAATATGCTTAGTGAGCAGATGATATGGAGAACAGCTCCACCCTGATAGTGCCAAACATCACCTGGCTTTGAAAGCAAAGGAATTTCATTGTGTTGGCAACTGTATGGTTGGATTAGGGCAGATTTTTCTTGGTAAAAAGAAAGTGACTGTTCCCTGTGACAATAGCCTAAAGCCAGCCCTTAAGCATCATCAGCTGACCATTCTTCTGTGGTGTCCTATAACAGCTGGTATGGCCCAAAGATCACAGAGCCTATTGTTGCTTGATTGTCTTCAGAATTAAATTCCTAGTCCAGAAAAATCTCCTAATCCTTTCTCAGTCATAGGAGCAGTTAAATTTTGGATTGGCTCTGACTCTTGATGGAAGGCAGTGTTCTGATGAGCTGAGGCTTAGGCCAAGCTGTGTTGGAGAGGTGCAAAGGAGCACATTGCACACCTGCACTGAGGATGTAATCAGCCACTGTAATTCCAGAAATATGATCTTCCCAATGTCTTAGTACCATCTTACAGAGATTCAGTCACAGCTGAATAAAAAGAGTTTTTGGTGAAGCACAGCATATGAAACTTTAGGAATAGTTCCTGAATCAAAGACATCCCAAAGTACTGTGCTTCCCTCCAAGGTGCATAGCACAATTCAGTAACTTCCTGATGCCCTCAGCACCTCCTCTCTGCATTCACATTTGCCTTCAGCTTTCCTAACCCTACCCCTGTCCACATCTCACCTATGGCCATAGAAAACCTTCATCCTTCTATGTGGGAATGGTGGAGCAACAGCCTGAAGTACCTGAAGGTAATACCTGCTCATTTTGGGAACTCATATAGTTCCTTTCCTTTCCAACAGGGTGATGAATAGTATGATAGAGAATAAAATGAAATTGGACAAATAATTTAGTCACTATCATACAGTATTCATTTTTCTGAAATAGAAATCCTAAATAAAGACAATCCTGTAAAATTTTCCTGTAGGAATTAATTTTTGTTATCTGAAAATTCCACTTAGATTCAGCAGTGCATTCAGTGGTAGCAGGCACCAAGCTCAGTACTAACCTATTTTTGGGCCACACCCTAACGTTAAGAACAACTTTGCGCTACTTTTGGGAACATTTGGAGTGATGTGGTGAGATTGTCATAGTACTCCGTGTGTCTAAGGAAATAGCTTTTACTGTTCTCTTTGCTGAAGGAATATCTGAGGAGTCTTAAGGCAGCGAGGCACAGGTTCATCTTGCTAAGTTGTGTCTCTTATCCCCTTGCAGGGAAGAGCACAGTAATTCTAAACAACGCTGTTTAAAGCAGCCTCTGGAATCCTGGGATAGCTTGAGAAGAAAATTAGTTTTTGTAAAGCCTAAGTAGGATCCTGCATGGAAATTAGCCATGGCTTCTTCAGCCTTGAAGGCATTGCTGTGGAGACTTTGCTCATCTGCATTTCCAAGCTTGTGGCGCACAAGTTTTTAAGTCTGAGTTGCATCACAGCTGGGGTGTTTGAGCTGGGATCCAGAGGAGTATGTGTGCACAGGAGCAGCCAGGCAGCCCTGCTCCAGAGGGCACACTGTCCTGTGCCTGGAGGAGGCTGCCATGTCTCCACAGACTGCCTCAGCAGGCTGCCACGCGGGCAGAACAGGTGCTTGTGGGTGGCAGTATCATTTACCCACTGCCATCAGGATGGAGTCACCACTCCTCACACTGAACAGTGTCAGCAGCAGTTGTCTGCTCAAGATTATGATCCACACAGGCATAGGATTAGAGCAGATTGCTGGTTACAGCCACCTGAGACCATAGTGTGAGTGCTTGCAAAGGGGTAGCTGGTTTTGCTTTCTCTCTATATTTGTATTCAGTATGCTTCACTTAGCATAATGCAGCAGGCTACAAACTGATAGTGATGAAGAGTTAAGAGAATTCTTTTAATATGCTAGTAGATGCATAGATCCTGAAGGGGAAATAAAAATAATTACAGGATCAGCACAGATTTCTCTGCAAACATCTTTGAGGGGAAAAAAACCCATGAAAATATTTTCCATCCTCAATTCCTTAAAAAATGAAGGGGATGAATGAAACACATCTTTCTCACAGGAAGGAGCTCTGTTCCCAGTGTTTCAGCACAGTGCCAACTTCTATTGACTGCAGAAGTTAAAGCAAAGCTGGTGGTTGATATGTACCTAAGCTCTTGAGCTGTGCTGGACAGAATAAAGGTAGCTCAAGGGCAAACCATAGCAGAAAGAAGCAGCTGCAGCTGATGGTGTGGGCATCTTCACTGTTACTCCAGAAACACATGACCACTGTTTTTTTTTAAAGCCAAGTCCTCTGTTCCCATAATCTCAAGGAAGATCTTGGTTTAGCTAAATCTCTCAACTTGTAAACGTATTTATTCTTCCATCTCTCAGAGTGTTGGGAATACTCTTTCAGTCTGAATGCTGTAACTGTATCCCATTAAGTTATCACCACCTGTTTACTGTGAACATCAACCAGAACAGCATGTTGTAGTACCAACCTGCTTTTTCTCTGCAGGTTACCTCCACCTCTTCATCTGACAGTGTGACTGCTTCATTAGGAGCCATGTGATAAGGCACAAACATGTTCTTTTAGAACTTTAAATGGAATTTAAGGTGTCTGTACTCAAGCCTGCTATAACTCTCCTTATCCCTGAGTAGTACAACACTGATTTCCATTCACAGGCTTAGTTTAACTGAACAATTTTGCTTGATTCTTTATGAAGAAACCACTTTGATCTGTGAATTCATTTTTGTTTTATTTCATATTTATTAAGAAATCAACACTTAAAAAGCTTTTCATAGGGGCTCACTTTTACAAAGGGCTGCTGAATACCATCAGGTCTGTTTACCAGAGGTTTCCAGTAAATAGAAAATACCTTGTAGAATTGAAGTCCAAATTAATCTTATTAGGGATAACAATGTTTGTTCTGTATATGTAATCTGTATGAATTTTTGCATGTTTCAGTGAACAGAAGGTACTCAGCATGTATTGAAGCTGGAAAGTGTTTCATCAGAGCAGTCCTTCTCTGTGAGAGGTCAAGGACACTGAGTAAATTACAAAACTGATCCTGCACATGGATTTATTTCATGGAGTCTTAAAAGAGACTGGTGAAACTTAACAGCCTTATTTACTGCAAAAAGCATTTCAAACAAACACTTATCTAAATGCATTTGTCCCTGAGGGTCAGCACAGGGAAAGGTACAATACATCCACTAATGGTCTCTCAGATATGTTTTCTGTTGTTGATTTTTGTCTCATCTGGATACCATCCCTCATACTAGGAGTGAATTACAGGAGAAAAGTTTTCAGAAGCAGTGAGTGGTCTAGCAGCCTCCCTCAGGATTCTAGAAGTGAAGGGCTAGTTGCTGGTGCAAGTGGAAACATGGACAAAGATCTTGACAGGCTTATACACTAGGATAAGCAGTTGGAAAACCAAGACAGTGGAACAACCACTTGACTTTCAGCATATCTTTCATGGCTAACCTAAAAAATTTTAGTACAATTATTTGTGGCAGGTAGTAGAGCTTGAGGATAACTACAAAATCAACCCCAGCTGTCAGCAGAATGAATATGTCTGTTTAAATGTTGCGTTTGAACTTGCCTTTGAATACTGATCCAGGTGAAAAGCAGACGTGCTGCTATCTAAATATTCATGGTTAACAGCAGAAATTCATGTAATGCACAGAAACCTGGTGGTAATGTCCTGTATTGCAAGAGTTCAGTCACTTTTGAAGGCTTTCAGGATTCCTGAGAGCAAGTGTGAAGTGCTTCAGACTACAAACTACTGCTCTTTTTCTCTATTTATTGTATATGAAGGACAAATTCAGAAGTGATCCAACTTTCCTGATTTTTTTGGGATGTGGCCGAGACAAACTTTGCCCTTTTAACTCTTGTTTTTCTTTACAAGCTGTGTTTAAATACTTTGGGCCTGTGTAGTTTTTTATTACAAGGAAAACATACTTGCTCTGCGCCTCCTTGTGTCACTATTTTGACATACCGACCCCTTCTTTTCTCTCCAGGCAGTCTCTGGAGAGCCTGGAAGAGTGTAACAGCTCATTGACTTGCAATGTGATTAATCCTTGGATTAGTCAAAATATGATGCAAACAGATCCTGACCCAGTGCTGAATGCTGTTCTTGCCTGTGCATGCAGTGTTAGGTACCTTACAACTGTCTCGAATTGATCAGGACATCCGGATTTTGTAACCTCATTTTATAACTGTTCCTCTCTCTCAAATTCCATCCTGTGAAGTTCTGAGGATATGTAACAAGAAGCCACCCAGTTACTATTCCTTGCAGCTATCTGCCAGTGTCACCTGCTTCTCTGGCATCATCATGCAAGCATGCACTGTCACACTCCCCGCTGGAATCTCAGCTCGCGAGTTGAGATTCACACCATCACTCAGCCTGACAAGAGTGTTGACTCCTGGAGCCAGAGCTGTGCTTGGGATCACATAAAAGCACCAGAGTCCCCTACATCTTGGCAGGACTTCAAGGACTATCCCAACGAAGAGATCTTGACAGCATAGCTGTAAACTCCACAGGCCCCAAGGGCTCAAACACCATGATATTTATGCTGCAGACTGGATTGCCAAGATAGTATCACTGTTATGCAGACATCGGTCCCTGGGTAAGAAGAAGCATTTCTCACACCTGTTAATTGGCATTTGAAAAAATTGAGGCTGACTGGAGTGGGCAGTACAACTGAGAAAGACAATGCATGCAAAGGCTGTATCCAGTGTTTCTTATGTACAAAAAGATTTCAGCTGCATGGGTACCACAAGTAATTGCAAAAGCCAGTATTAACTGAAGGAATTGCATACTGAATCATTGACATTCCTGGTCTATTTAAGATTCTTGTTTCACAGTCCTTATTACAACTTCAATCTCTGCAAAAATGTAACTCCAGAGCTGTTAAATCCAAAACATGCTTCGGGAGCATCTAAGAGCATGACCAACTACTTTAAGATTACATGCAGGCTTTCACATGAGGCGTAATCTTCATACTTTGCTTAGCTCTATCTTTGATGGAAATACTGCATCTAAAGTAGGTCCTTCAAAAGTTTCACTAGACTGGTCTGAATGTAGAAGTCAGCCCAGGTATTTTTGTATTAGTAGTAGTAATTAGAACATTAAAGAGGGGAGATGAAGCTGGAGACCTTTGGAAGGTATTGCTTCTGGCACTTCAGGCAGTGTGAGGCAAATGCAGCAGAATGAAAGTAAGTTCATGAAGTCGAGTGTTGACAGCAGATTTCAGACTATCTGTTGAAGAAAACGGGGCAATTAGCACCTTGACAAATTCCCAGGATGTTACTGCATTACTCAGCTCTGATCCTCAGAATTTTTTTTCTGAGAATTGCAAGGGTTATATATTAGCATAACATTTGAAAAGAAATTGGACCATAAAAAGCATAATTATATGACTCAGACAGATTGCTCCATAAGCAAAACAACAGAACAGAATAATCAAAATCCTGCTAATAACTCTGAGCTCTATTTTTTGGTCTAAAGACAAAATTTCTGAACAAACTAATTTTAACTTGGAACAATTCCATTCACTTCCAAGAACTTAAAATGAAAATAAGATTAATCTCAGTAATATGAGAATCTCAACCATGGGAAGTCAAAACCCAAAATAATGTTGAAGTTATTCAACCTCAAGTAAAAAATCTGGAAAGTCCTCCCATCTAGTAGCAGCAGTTCATCATATTTCTTGGGAAAACCTGTCCTCAATGAATGTAAGAAAAATGAGAACAAATTATTAAATTTTTACAAGTAGCTGAAAATACGCATCCTAAAACTTAACTTAGAATCAGAGTGTGGCTTGGATTGGAAGGGGTCATCTAGTTTCAACCTAGCTCCTTTCTATGGGCAGGGATGCCACTCACCAGTCCAGATTGCTCAAAGCCAAATCCATCCTGGCCTTGAACACTTCCTGGGATGGGGCATCCACAGATCCTCTGTTCCAGCCTCAACACCCTCTGAGTATCAGTTTACTCCTAATATCTAATCCAAATCTCTCCTCTTTTAGTTTGACCATTGCCCCTTGTCCTATCACCATCTGCTGTAAATAGTCACTCCCCATCTTTTTTTGTAATCAAAAAGGCGTCAGTAACATTTAAAGGTTTAAATACAAAAAAGGCCTCTGGAATCTTGTGTGCCTCAGGCTGAACATCCCCAATATCCCTCTCGGTCTGTCCTCAGAGCAGAGGTGCTCCAGCACTCATCAGCTCCCTGGCCTCCTCTAGAGCCTCTCCAATGCAGATTCATGTATTTTTCATGCTAGAGGTCTGAGAGAGAGCTGGATGCAGCTCCCCTGCAGGTCGGGTCTTACAAGGACACAGTAGAGAGGCAGAATCACCTCCCTTAACCTGCTTGTCTCATCTGCAAAAATTCTGTCATAATACTCCTGCTCAGATTTTCTCCTAGTTGTTTCTCTGTTTCTAAGAAGAGTGGAGAAAACAACACGTATGCCAGCCACTGTTGTGCTTTTTTCCTCTTCCTTTCTCTCCCCTCACCCCCCATTCTGCATGTGCCCTTGGACTTGTTGCTCTTTTCAACTGTTTTATTTCAGGTGCTAATCGTTGTACTTTTTTCCTACTGAATCTTTGTCTTGTTTTATTTTGTTTTGTTTTGTTATTAGGGGATTTTTTTTTGGGGGGGGGGGGGTTGTTGTTTTTTTTGTTTTTGTTTTTGTTTTTGTTTGGTTTGGTTTTTTTTTTTTTTGGGTTTTTTTTTGTTTTTGTTTTTTTTGTTTTTTTTTTTTTTTTGGTTTTTTTTTTGGTTTTTTTTTTTTTTTTTTTGCGGTGGGGTTGGGGGGGGGGGTGGGTGTTTGGTTATTTTTTGTTGGTTTTTTTTTTTTTTTTTTAGCATGGCTTTCCCGCCTGATGTAAGCACCTGCCTTCCGAAGGAGCATCTCTACGTTCGAAACCAGCGAGGGTGAATCGCTCAGGGCAGGGACCAGCGCAGGGATCGGGAGCGCTGGGATGCTGGGATGAGAGCGGGGTGCGGCGGGTCCGGGGTCCCTCTGGTGGCCACCAGCCCGCGATCCGCTGGCCCTGCTGCCGGCCCGCCCGGCTCTGGTCACCCCACCCCTTAAACCTGCTCGCCTGCCTCTTTTTACCTCTCTGGAGTAGCAATTTCCAGCTGTCAGACTCGTTCTCCTTTTCTTCGCTAAGTCCGGTACTTATCCTGCATTATATAAGTGGCTTGAAAAAATGTTGGCCGTGTCAGCTGCCAAAAGCTGGACATCAGAATTTAAAGTGCAAAAACGTTTACATGATGTTAGCCTACTATTTCAGCTGGTGCTATTTTAAACTTACAAATCCCCATTTATTGACTGAATATTCTTGTCATAGCATACTTGTGTAGACTTTTACAGGAAGGGGAAGCACCAAGAGAATCCCTGGCCAGAGTTGCACACTGTGAAATTCTGAATAGTGCCATGAATTTTGTCAAATGGCAGCTCATATATTTAGAACTTACTGCAAGTTTGTGTTAAACTTTGGATACCGAACACTGAAAACATTGACCTTGTCCTGCATTTTTATTCTTCAGATGTTTTGTCTGGTAATGTTAACATGGGGATTTCAGCTTTTTCTGACAAGTAGAAACCCTCACCTTCAACTTAAACCCACTAGCAGGAAGTCTGTTTTCCTTAGTGGTCTTTCAATAAACTGAAAGTTTGAACTCCTGCACTTGCTTTGAATGAAATGATCATATTATGTTGCTTCTTCCCCAAATCCTGCATTTTGTGAGTTTACATGTTTTGATACTGTAGTACTACATTAAATGGTTTCAGTTTCTTCCAGAGCATTTTAAGAGAGCTCTTGTCTTTCTTGTTTAAGCTTTATTAGTGAGAAGAGTCGTCTACACAGGACCTTAGACAAGGACCTCACCACATTTAATTTGAATTCACCTCAGAGCTGAGCACAAAATACAAGGAGAGATTCCTTTAGCAGTGTTGAAATAGCATAAGCGAGCATATCTGATGCTGACCATGCATATGATATTCCCAGCAACTGACTGACATGCCTCCAAAAGATCAAATTCAGCCTTCCTTGCATGATGTAAGATAAAAATCTGGCCTAGGATTTAACTGTACCTGGTAATTAACTTTGAAGAACAATAAGGCCTCACAAACCTCTCCAGGCCTACAGTAAGCATGCTGGAATCTCAGTTGCCATTTCTGCAAACTGTTTACAATTCACATACCTCAGCAAATCCAATCCTGATCTCAAATTGCTGCTCATAAACAACATAGCAGAGATTTGATGTATGAGGGCATGTTCTGAATTCTCTTTTGCTAGCAGTAGCATGATTAACTTCTAGCATTAAAAACGCCTCTTATTACGAGCAATGCTCAATTAACTACTTGAATATATCTCTGCCAATTTTTTTTTTTTTTTTGGTGACTAGTGGCAAAAAAGGCAGATGCAACATGCTTTATTCTCCTCTTCTTTTGCTAGATGCCTGTAAATGAGTATTTTTCATAACTGGAGTCAGGGCAGCCTCTTTAAACCATCTCTGAAATTCTGTAGCAGTCTATCAAAGCCAGATGTTGTCACCTTCAAAGCATGATACAAAGCTGATCTTTCAGGCAGTGTTCTTTCTTAATCTCAACACTCAGTGTTTATTTGTGAACCTTGCTAGTGCAGTGGTTGTGAAAAATGAGGTAAACTCTCCTGTTTCATGAACTGTATTTTTAAGAGGATAGAAAGGTCTTTGCAGGACATATTACTCAAATAATATAGAAAGAAAGAAATTACACACCTGCATTTACTTGACTTCACAATATAAAAAAAATTAAGAGTTCTATCTCCAATATTAGCTGTTTCATGAAGACATGCAAGCATCCCAACACATATGTTACTCTGGGGAATTTGAGAAATTGTGCAGAAGTGGAGCTTGATCCGGTTCTAAAAGAATTGTGTTTGAGGGGAGATTTGGGGACAAGAGAACTGGGAGAAGAGAACTGGGATATACAAGACTGAAAGAAGAATTGTCCAAGGTCAGGAACAGGAACAGCTCTCACTCATTTTACCTTGCTCTTTTTTATCTGTGTTTAACAAGTAAAGTTTGTATTTTATAAGCTCATTTAAATTAGGGAAGAGTGTCATGTCCTGAGCTGGGATTATTCCCAGTGGTCATTGGTGTAATGGTAAGTTATTTCTAAGAGGAAAAGAAAAGAATGGAGATTTTAAAAGAACCAGAGACACCAAATATGCGTTCAAACATGAATACCCACCATGCTAGTCTCAGGATGTATAAGCTGGCTGCAACTGAGCCTCTATCCTTGCAGTGTGATACCCCAGGATGGGTTTGCTCTTGCCTGGCAGTCACTGTGGGGGATGATACAAAAGAGTGTGATAAAAAAGACAGCCCAGTGAAACTCAATTCAGGCTCCATGGCACCACTGCAAATTAGATTTAGAAGAAACTTGAATTGACACGCCTTAGTGGAGGAGGATTGGGTGTGACTTTACAGGAAGAAAGTAGCACTGCAGGATTGTGTTGGGTCTCTTCATTGAGGCTCTTGCTTATGGGAGCACGTTCTTATCTCCAGGAGACTTTCAAGAATGAGTCAAAAAAGTGACAAAACCCCCTGCTAATCTATAAAAGAATGAGATTAAATTTCCTCATAGATTGATGACAGGTAGAAATAGGGAGTAGGAATAAAAGTCTGTTTCCTCTGAGTATCCTTGGACCTGTGCTATCTGACATTCACAAATCATGTAGGAAAAGGGAGTGAGAAGAAGATGGCAAATTTTGCATATGATAATAAACTACTCATGACAAGAAAGCCAAGAAAGAGCTGTGCAGGAGAATGTACCTGGCAGACAGATTGCATGCTATTGGTAGGTTAGAGCATACAATACCTAGTGAATCCCAATGCTACCAAACATGCAGAAATGCATTTGAAGAAAAAAACACAAGTACTGTGACAGATCCAGCACTAATTACTATCTTTGAGGAGGGAGACATAACATATTTCTGTGAACATATTTCATTGCAGTGACAGTTAAGCACACAATAGTAAGACTTAGTGGGAAAGGAAAAGTAAGTAAAAGAGACATACCACTATGCTACTACAGAAATTCATGGTGTGAGTGTATTCTGACAACTGTTTTCAGCTCAGAATTGCTGTCATTGAGAGGACATAGCAGAAATAATAAAAAAAAAAAAGGAAAAAATTCAAAGGGTAACAAAGATCAACCTTTTGATGCTGTAAATGCAGCACCATCAGTTCAAAGGTCAACTGAACAGGCACAGGTTCTGCTACTTACAAAGAAATGTATGTTAGAGAGAGAAAAAGAAGAGATGACTAAACTGAGAACACAGAGAAGGTATATGGAAAGAGAGTCCAGTCTTCGGGGTAAAATTGTCTTTGCATTAGGATTACAGGTAGTGGGGCTTCACTGCTGATGGTCTATTTAGATTAGACATAAGGAAGAAAGTTATTTTTGCAAGGAAGGTGATGAGACACTGGAATAGGATGTGTTGGACTTGCCACCCCTGGAAACATTCAACCTCAGGTTGATGGGACTCTGAGCAACCTGACCTAGTGGAGGATGTCCCAGCTGATTGCCCTAGGGTTGGAGAGGATGACCTTTAAATGTCCCCTCCAACTCAAACTACTGAATGGTTCTATGATTCTTTCATAATGGCATAGAATACAAAGCAGTGCCACATTTAACATCAAAATTATGTATTTTATAATAGGCTCTGAAGTGTGGAAAGTACTGGCAGAAGTTTGTGCATGACAGATGGTAGTAAAAGATAAGAGTTGTTCCTTGAATGGAAAAAAAATTGTTTGACACAAAGAGGAAGCTCAGAGTGGTTTCTGTGCCAGGAATGTCTGGAGGCTGGGAGAGTACACTGAGACCTGTGGCTCTTTAGGGGCTGTTTGAGGAGAAGAAGGCTGAATTGGGTAAACCTACAGGGTTACCCACTGCAGCTTATTGACTTATGGCCAGGAGAAATAGCAATGGGAATGCTCAGGATTTTGGCAACATGCTGAAGTCGTTGGCCCATGCTGATATCTGTGCTGCTCTACCTGTGCTGCTGTTTTTACCACATTACCAGGTGCAAGATCACAGCTAGCAGAGGGAAAGCCTCTCTTGGTGTGAGTATGCTGCCAGACTGCAGTGGAAGAACAGAAAGCACCCATGCTCTGGGAAACAGGCTCAGATGTAGCAGGTGTAAAGTCACAGATGGCTTTTCTCCCAGCACTCAGGTGCAAGAACCCTTATGTTTCTCACAATTCTGTCTAATGTTGTTGTGCTTGCAGGGTTATTTTCCTCCTCGAACAGCATGTTTGAGAAACTGCATACCCATGACAGTAACCTTTTTTCCCACTAGATGTCCCACAAACCCAGAGATTGTAGTAATTCTGCTCAACTGGCACTTCTTTCAGCCACAAACGTTTATCATCTCTAAAATAAAAGGTTCAACTAAAGATAAATTCTTTATTCATCTGTATGCTAATGCTTGAGAAATACTGGAGAATAAGCTTAATATTCCAAAACACATTGATTAAACTAGATTTCAGTGGGAATTTAATGTTAGAAGCTGGACTTCCTTCAAGGATTCAAGCTTAGCAAATGGTGAAAGTCTAATTGGACCACAGGGGATAAGAATGAACAAACCATTTTAGGACCTGGGCTGCAATGCTATTCACAGCTCACAAACAGTGGTTCCTAACAAAGCTGGTCCTAACTTGTTATTAATAATATTTGGGGCTTTTTGTTTCTTTTGGGGTACTGCCTTTCTAAATAAGGCTTTTCCTTTCAAAATTTCAACTCTTCTGTCTCTAAACATATATAAGACCCCCACAGATATAGAAGTAGGTCTGCTTAGGATACAAAGATCCGCTTAATAACTCTTCCACTCAGGATATGGAGATTTATCTGCCTTAGTATCTATATCTTTTTATTATTTGAACAAAAGCCAAGAGCTGCTGCTCCTGCTTTTAGGGTGAGAACAGTGGATTTGTGAGATAAAAGCTAAAACTTGTTGCATTACTGACTCTACAGCTATCACTGTGTCCTGGAACTTTCTTCTGTGCTATCTAGGCAGCTGAATTTGGGAGACTCTGTTCTAAATGTTGGCAAATTACATTTACAGTGAAAAACTAATATTATTTTTTTCATTTTGCAGTAGGAATACTACTCAAAAATGTCTTAATAGACTGGGTTTGCTTTTTTAAATTTTTATTTTATAAATGTGAAGAATTATAAGAACTCTTTTTCTGACATGCTTTTAGTACAGATCAGAGATACAGGCCATACTATTGCTAATGCAAATATTTAGAAATGTTTCAACAGTTGAAGTGTTTGCTGACAACAACACAGCTTCTAGAAAAAAATCTAAACTTCAAGGAAGGCTGTAAAATCCACTGTGATCCTAGGTTGTTGTTCTGTTAACTAATTGCTCTCATTACTTAAAATGTGTGCATTTCTCCACATGGAATTTTCCCACCTTTACTGCAGCCCTGGACCTGATTATGCCTTTCCATATTAGGCTAAAATCCACCAGAGACAATATTGAGGCCTCTATTTGTTCTAACTGATGAAACACTTTAAGGCCCATCAGGATATCTACATGGTACAAGTGTAAAAGAGATGAAGGGTTCACAGAATCTGTATTTAGATTACTAGGAGAAAACTTAAGTCTTGACTATTACATCACTTGCAATGGCTCTCCCTTCAAGTAGCTGCTCAGTTAGAGATAGAGAAAATAATACAAAAACTATTTTGTGTTGTGTGTTTTAGTGGAAGGAAAACCTTAGTGTTTCCACAGCCCCTTCTGGTAGAGCCTTTGGTAAAGTTGAAATGAAGATGGAGGGTTGTCTTCTCTAGTTAATGTTTCTTAAAAATCACAGTGTTTTTTGGGAAGGGGGTGACTTTGTAGATCCAGATAACCAGATAAACTAAGATAGTGCAAATTAATGGCCTACGACTGTTAATGGTTATTTCAGTGTTAAAATAAAAGAGATTAACAAAGCTTGTCTTCTTTGTTGCCAAAGAGATTTTTAGTGCTTCCTATTTCTTTTTTTTTCCCCCTTTTTTCTCAAGCCTATCAAAAAATTGTCTTCCCTTTGGAGAATAAAAATATTTTCATATTTTCAGCGTGTTCTCAGCAGTTGCTGCCAAAATCTGGAGTTCTTTGACTTCATATTTCTACTTATGACATATCTCAGGGGAGACTTTCTAGCAGGCCTGGGGTGAAAAAGGCACTGGAGACTCTGGCTGCACAATGTGTATAGAGGGGAAATTTGCTGTGTAGTGATAAGAGAGCATTTGAGGAAATGGTTCAGATACTGACCTTCAAGTTAGAAGGGAGCAAAATCTAGGACAGCAGAAGGAAATCTAGTAATATGAAGGAAACAAAGAGCTTGTGAAAAATGTTTGAGACAAGAATGGAAAGAAGATTCTCTTGAAGTTGGGAAGGTTTTGAACAAACCCCAGCTTTTCAAAAGCTAGGCTCAGCAGTATTTTGGGAAGGTAAAACAATAGTAGGAATAGAGGTTCATGAGCTATAAGTTTGGCTTTCTATGGGACACGGCCTCACCCAGACCCAGTCCGGCTACATGTGGAAACATCTTTATTCTTGCCCCATGACTGGTCCTGTCAGAGGACTTAGAAATTTACTTCTTTTCTGATTACTAATATTCCGATTTTAAGATTAAATGTGCTCCTACACCATTTGCAAACATTTTTATATCATAGAATCAGCAGGATATCCTGAGTTGGAAGGAACCCACAAGAGTCTTTAAAGTGCAACTCCTGGCCCTTCACAGGACATTCTCAGGAGTCACATCATGTTCCTGAAGAGCATTGTCTAAACAATTCTTGACTTCTTTCAGGTTGATGCTTTCACCAATTTCTTGGGGAGCCTGTTTCAGAGCCAAACTACCCTCTGGGTGAAGAATCTTTCTAATATCTAACCTGAACCTTTCCTGATACAGCTTCAGGCCATTCCCTTGGGTCCTGTCACAGAGCAGAGATCAGTGTCTGCCCCTCCTCTTCCCCTCATGAGGGAGTTATTACTGCTGGACAGACCAAGTGACCTCAGCTACTCCTCAGTGGCTTCCTCTTCAGACCATTTACCTTCCTCACTGCCCTCCTTTGGACACTCTCTGATGGTTTAATGCCTTTCCTACACTGTGGCACCCAGAGCTGCCCCCAGCACTGGAGGTGAGGCTGCCCCAGAGCAGAGCAGAGCAGGACAATCCCCTCCCTTGCCCGGCTGGTGATGCTGTGCCTGATGCCCCCAGGACAGGGCTGGCCCTGCTGGCTGCCAGGGCACTGCTGGCTCGTGTTCACCTTGCCAGGGACCCAGAGCCCCAGGCCCTTTCCATGGCACTCCAGCACCTCCTTCCCCAGTCTGTCTCTTCATCCCAGGTGCAGAATCCAGCTGTTGTCTTAATTAAACAGTTGGTGATTGCCCATCTCTGATTTGTCAAGGTCTCCCTGCAGGGCCTCTGCTCCTGCAGAAGTCAATGGCTCCTCCCAGTTCAGAACTTGCTTAGTGTCCCATCCAGTCCTGTGTCCAAGACATTTCTGAAGATGTTGAAGAGCACAGGGCTGAGGATGGAGCCCTGTGGAGCCCCAGCAGTGACAGGTCACCAGCCTGATGTCACTGTGACCCTTTGTGCCTGACCCATGAGCTGCTCACCCATCACAGGATGTGTTTATTGTTTTTCCAGGATGACACTGGGAGACACTGTGTCAAAGATTTACCAGAATGCAAAAAGATTCCATCAATTACCTTGTTGCTACTTTGCCATGAAAGAAAATCAGGTTTGACAAGCAGGACTTTCCCTTCATGAAGCTGTGCTGGCTGTGACTGATGACTGTGCTGTCCTTCAGGTGTTTTTTAACATCTCCCAGAACAATCTTCTGACAGGCCTATGGTTTCTAGGATCATCCTTCTTGCCCCTCTTGAAAACAAGGACAACTTCTAGTCAACTGGCACATCTCTAGATGCCCAAGAATGCTCAAAAATCATCAAGAGAGGCCTTGTGACGGCATCAGCCAGCTCTTTGGGTATTCTCACATGAATCCCATCACACCCATGCATTTATTAGGGTCCATCTGGAGCAGCTGATCCCACAATAACCCATGGTCAACTGAGAACTGGTCATTCTCAGCGCCATGTTCCTCCAGCTTAGGGCACTGGATGCCCTCAGTCCCTCATCTGTGTTGAAGACAGGAAAAGAAAGCATTAGGCACCTCTTTCTTATCACTGTCCCTAGTCTGTGAAGTGACCACCTCCTGTAACCGGCTGGTGTTATTTCTGCACTAACTTCTGCCAACAATATGTTTGAAACTCGTTTTGCTTCCTCCCAGTTTCTACTCCAATTGAGCTTTGACCATATGAATTTTCTCTCTGCTGTGGTATATTTCTCCAACAACACCTGACTTTTCTTCCACTGGGAATACACTTTTCTTTTTGCCTTGGGTCCCTATCCCCATTCCTTATCTCAGTGCTGCCCTTTATTTTAAATAACTTTTCACTTTCCCTCATTTTTATCTTTAGAATATAATCATAGAAATAATTACCTCAGCCATGATTTTTTAGAGTACTTGATCAACTCCAGTAGCATAGAATCTCTTTTTTTCCATTAAGAAATGCTTCCTGTTTTCATATGTTATATCTAAATCTGGTACATTCATAAATCTTGAAAAAGTCCTTTTGGAGTTTCGTTCTTTTGATGTAGAGATCTAAATTAAAAAAAAAAAAAAAAAAGAGAAATGTGTATTATTGGTTTAATATGTACACTCAAGTGTGATCCAATATACAGAGAAAGCAAAAACCTTCCATTAGCTTTTAAGGGCCTGATTTAATGCCCCTTAAACATTAGCATATCCTCCAGTGCAGCAGCTGATAAATCATTGCTGGTTGTGGTCTTTGGAAAGGAACTATGCTGGGGTTTTTACCACTTCCAACAGGATCCCACCAAGGTGATCATTGTGTACAGAGCTAAGTAAGAGAAATATTTGCTCTGCAGCATATTATTTATGTTTCTCTCCTTGTCTCCCAGTATCTCTTTCATTACACTCCCCTTTCCTATTTATTATCTCTGTAATCTGATTCTTTCAGTATGCATAACATGTTGGAATATAGTTGGTATGAAAGGCACCATAGGAAATAAAGTTTTATTTCATAAAGGATTGTTTTTAAATGTTGGACATATTGGCCATTGATTTCATTTTTACTTCACTATGAAATCATAAGCCACTTGAACAGCAAACTCTTATATGCTTCACAGCAAATAAGCAATGAAGTGATGAATAATATATTTTTATTTATGTTGCTTCCTGCAAGCTCCATCTAAGCCCATTGGGTGAAGATTTAATTTTCATTGCACTGTGTAGCTAGCAGTTGGACATCCATAATCTATCACAAAATAAATATTTGTATTGCTGCATTTAAAAACAAAAGGAAGAGTGGGAAACAGCGCTCCTGTTGCATGAGGCATTGCCTTTTGCTTTTTTTTTTTTTTTCTCCAGTTTTTACCTGGAGATCCTACTGTGGACAGGTATGATGAGCTTCATGTTTATGCTTTATGTAAAGGTGGGTGAAAGTAAATTGTATTTAGGTATCTAAGGAAAAGGTTGTGGATAGACAGATTGTTAACTTAGGCGTCCAAGTTAACTGGCTTTGGCAATGAGGGTTGATGTGCCTGCCTTGCAGATGACACACAAGTGTTAGAGCAGCCTCTTGATTATTCCTACCTCAGACATTAGACATATCCACCACATAGGAGCCTTAGGAATTTGAGTGTCCTGCCAACACTCAGATGGTATCTTGGTGTTTGTAAAATGAAGTATCATTCTCCAGCACCCTCCCTTTCCCATCTATCCTTCCCTTCCATGGCTCATTTCCTCCATCTTTGCTAGCAAAATGACCTGGGGTTAATCTGAGATATTTTTGTTTTGTTTTATTTTGTTTCAACAGACAGTCTCATCCAGCTTTTTTGAAAAACAGATTTGAGGGGTTATTATGAAAATAGCTACATAGACAGTTCTTAAGGAGTAAGAAGACAGGAAAAGGTACATGCATAGGATCAGGAAAACTAACTGAAACACAGATGTGGCAGTTTTTCAGGTACTGGAATCTTTCCACTAAGCTACAGTCAAGTGCTTGTTTTAAACCAAATGCTTATATTCAAAGTTTCCAGTGCTTGTTTTGCCTTTAGATCTCCTATGTTAAGGATGAGGAACTCTTATTCAGAGTGGCCTTTGTTGATGCCTTAAACCACTCCAGTGGCACAGATGGAACAGAAGCACCCTCCAGTCCTACAAAGACCCCAGAGCTCTGGACTCCACTGAGTAGTTCTGACCCTGCCAAGGCTGAGGACCTCCAGAATGTCACTTCTCCACAGCTCAGTTCTCTCACCAGCTATGTGGGTGTAACCCCTTCCTAGTAAAACACTTTCAGGCTCACTGATGGTGGTCCAAGAGCTGGGGAATATCAAACTGTAATGCAGCATGACAGTGTCTCCACAAAATTCCAGTGACGTTGCAGGTAGGCACTGAACATAAAACAGCTCTGTGAAGATAGTCAAATACCCTCCCTAACTCACTCATGAAACTGATCTGAGGGAGTTTTCTTCTAGTGCCAAATCAGAGCAAGTAGAAAGGTTCTTCTAAACACAATATAATTTGTATAACAATCCCCTTTCCTTCAATGAACTGGCCTTACATCTATCATCTCTGGTGCTGATAGGCAGAGCTAGGCTCTTGGTAGGCTGTTCTTCATTGAAGTTTTCTTCCATGATTGCCTTTAATACCCACAAGAATGATAAAAAAGACCCCTCTCAGTCCTGTGAGCCTGTGACAGGGGCCCTTTTGAACCCTTTTTTGTCACCTACAACACCATGGGTGTTTTCTCTAGACACACAGTGGCCTGAAGTAAGGCTGTCACTGAAATACAGGGGTAACTCTTAAGCTTCATTACCACATATTCCAGCTATTTGTATCAGTTACCTTCATGTTTATAAGCTTTCCTTCTTGCTGCAAAGGCTAGGATCTTATTTTCCATGAAAGCTGCACTGCTGAATTGATCTTATGCCTCTGGAGCATGGGACTCTCGGTGTGGCATGGCAATATTTACAATATGGCTGGAACCAGATACTCCTAAAGAAAAGAAGAAGATCAGATAAATTGTTAGTTTATTTGGGGGCAAGAATTCTCAGTGACTTCTAGTTTTACTGGTATAGAGCCTCCGCTTGTGGTCATTTGTTGATAAGCTTAACCCTCTTCCAAAGGTTCCTTCTTGTTCATCACTACCTTCAGTTTCAAAATTAACCTAACCTCCACTTTGAAATAAGCTCAAAGCTCAGCTCACAGCTTCTCTCTCTCTGAGAGGGTTCTTTTGGCCTCTCAGTGCCTTTCCCAGCCCATTGCTGTCATCAGCTGCTGTCTTTTTCTCATCTCCCACAGAAGACTAACTTTGACAGGCTCAATTAACATTGAAGTGCATTAGGTGAGTGCCTTGTCAGCACCTGACATGATGTTCACAGACAAGGAAATTAAAACTCCCAGTTCTTCTAAGTATTCCTGTGTGTCTTCTCCTTTGAAGGGGGTGAATTGTTCTTGTATATCTTGATTCTGTTGCTTACCAGCTCTTGGACCATTGAGGGTTTATTGCCCAGGATCCCTTGCTGACATACACATTTTCCTTGAATATTGTAACAGAAGTTAGGATGCAGCTTTGCTGATTAAGCAGTGGAATTGAGCAACAATAGCACTATACATGATGAGAAGTATTTTCCAACCAGCAGCTCTTGGCAGCACAAAGCCCCCTCTCATCAGGCAATGCCTATGGATATGAGGAATACAAAGTCAGGCTGTGTGCAGGAGCTGTTTAACAGAACAGCACCGTGCACTTTACCAGCCATAGGCAGTGGAAAGGGGACCAGGGCATGGAAACTCAGACCAAGAACAAAACTTAGCTCTTGGACACAGGGACCAAATCTTGTAACAGCTAAGCTTGTCATGCAAGGCCTGCTCTGTACGAGCAGTTCCCCTGGAAATGTATTTATTACTGCAAGTATTCTGCCACAGAAAGATTGTGGGTCAGTCATATTTACTGCATGGTAAATTGTATACAGCATAGCTTTCCATCCTTCTGCAGTAGGGAGGCTCTGTGCTGTAAGAGAAAGGGTAATCCAGTAATGCCTGTGCAGGAGTTTCTCTGGAGTGATGGAGGTTACAGGGCTGCTCAGAAGTACCTTCCACAAAGAAAAATGATCTATGGGATGTGCAGAGGTATACTATAATGCCCATACCTATTAACAGCCAGTATCCTCACATACCCCACAGGAATCTCTGTTGCCTCTACACCTCTGCTATACAAATGTAAGAAAGCAGATGGGAGTCTCTTTGCTCTTTTAATCTGAATCTGGACATTAGTCTGAAACTGAAGACTTCAGAATTACCTTCAGAATAAATGCTACTAAATACTTCTTCCTATTTGATTAATTTTCCACATGAGAATCAGTCATGCTTCACTTTTTTCTTCCAAAGCTGGGCAGGGGGCTGGGTGGGACAATGTAAAGTATTGTCTGATTCTGGTCTCAGCACATCCAGCTGAGTGCCACAGGGTTCCTTTGAGGTTACATTGTAGTGATGAGGGGATAACCTGCCAATGTGTTCCATTTCCTCCACAGGGAGTAAATGAGATGAGCACCCACAGGGGAATTAACATGAGATAACCAAAATGCTGCAATTCCCTTGCCAGCCAGTGACCCTCCTGGCAGACACTGTGACCACACTGAAACCAGGGCAGTGAAATGTCTCCTTAGCATTGCTTTGCTGTAAACTGTCTGCTGTCTAGTAAATGAGGACTGCTTTAACTGCTCATGTCCAACACACCTGCCCTTGTCTGAAATACCAGCATTTACACAGAGAAATTTCCACAAACTTGTCTGAAGAGCATCTGTGTGTGGACAAGCCTGGGCATCAGGACCTCTTTGCAGCGCTGGTACAGTGTGGCCACGCAGTACCTTTGCTCATCTGTAACAGCTGGGCTCCCCTAGCAGAACAGAAAAAACTGCACATCTTCTGTGTGTCCAAAACCCTATCTGCACTCCTGATCTGTGACAGAAACTTTCATTTCCATTCACAGAGTTTTACACTCAGATTTTTCTTTGTGGCGGATCATTACAGCACAGAAACAGCTGCACACAGCAACATATTAATGATCCCAGCTGTGTACAGAAGGGCAGGAACCTTCTGCTGCAGCACAGGGATGCAGCCCCAGACTCACATCCAGTATCTTTAGGAGAGCAGCAGGTAGAGAAGAGAGGGGAGACATTTCCCCAGAGTGCTGAGTCTTCTTTTCACATACATTTTCCATCAGTAACACTACCTGCTAGCTTAAAGTTTCTAACTTACTAGAAATTTAGAGAATATAACATTGAGGCACTGGCAAAGACACTGACCAAAGATAGGGTCAGTCAGGTGGAGCCAGCACACTAATGCAAGAAAATACTTTTGTCTTTTATTACCATCATGTGCTGTTGTTTGTTTTTGAGAGTGTGTGTGTGTGTGTGTGTGTTTATTTTTAGCAGCTTGGGTATAGAATAAAACTAACTTAATTCCCTTGACAAAAAATATTAAACATCTGACAAGAAATGTATGTTCAGCAATAACATTCCACATTTATTTTCTTTGCCTTTTAAATTATTTATACAATTACAACCCCCATAGCTTCGTGGTGCTTTGCACTCAATGAAAAAGTTTCTCTGTGGATAGGATTCACTCTTTTGTCTTTGTCTTGCCTGCTATATGACCTGGATAATCTAACATATAAAATACAATGCAATAACAAAAGAATGGCAACTGATTATATGAAGAAAATAGATTTTTATTACACAAATACCTCAAAGATAAAAAGAAGAGTTTATTTCTGCAGAGGCAAAACAGAGAAACAGAGAACAGCAATATAAATACTGTAGCAAAACAAAGAAAAATATCATATTCCTAGGCTTGCTCTTCTGATTAATTCCTAACAAAATAAACAGGTTTTTCTGGATTTCCAGAGACAACATGAGTGGCTTTTCACTGATGAAGTCACAGTCTGATGGCCTGAATTTAAAAGAATGTTGGGCTCTGAATATCCAGCATCAGCTTGTGAATCAGGCTATATGCAGTCAGATGAAACACACTGGTAAAATAAAATTATAGAGGCAATGAACCTGAGGCTGCACCTTGTCCCTATCAACGCTGATGGCAAACTTCCCACTGGCTTTAATCTAAATCTTTGCTTGTTTGGAAGGCTGGATAAATTATTATTAACTTGAAGCTATGTTACAGAAATGTTAAGAAGGCAAAAAGAAATAACAAGGACACAAATTTTAACAGGAAAGCTAATCATTATATATTCCATAGAAAATAATCTATGTTCTTGAACTGTAAATTATCCTTGGAGTTCACTTTTTTGCAGATTTCTCTAAAATCAAACATCAAGAAAAGATTTACATTTTCTCTCTAGGAACTTCCTTGTTGCATTAGAGAAAACTAAGTCTGAGTTAAAACAGAAATTTGTAACTAAGCACTGACATTTTGAAAGAAGCACTTTGGTTAGTTTCAAAATGTTGTTTTGAAAAATGGAAATATTTTCTCAAAATTGGTATTTTCCCAGAGGTGGATGGGACTCTTTGAATTAGGAAATGCAGGAAACTTTCATTCATCTACTTGACTTTGGAATTTGAGAATGAAGCTGAGGCAGTTATTTGAAGGAAAACTGAATGTCTACAAAGAAGAATAAACTCCAGTGTGTCCCTCCATCTGCACAATATTATTTCATGTCATATTTTCTGCATTTTCCAAATCAGGAACAGAAACAGACTATACATCTGTGCTGTGCTTAACCTAAAGATATCCTGATTTTAACCACAGTGCTCACAAGGACCAAAATGGGTTTGTCCAGTTCACTGTAGTGTTTAATAAGCTAATGAATAAGACTTTTGCATGTCTGAGGGAGGTAGATTAAAACACTCACTTTACCATTTTTTTCCCCTAAATATTCCTCAGGAAAGTACCAGTACCTTCTGCTGCTTTTCAGCATGTTCCAGATGTCACTTGTCTTTCAGAGCTCTGATCTAATACATACCTGCTCTTTCCTGCTTCAAGGCCATCACTTCCCTGCTCTGATTTTCTGCAGATTTTCCTGAGATGAAAAGAACTTGTGCTCCAGACCAACTCAGCCCCCTTTGCTGGATACAGAGCTGATACTAATCTTGCTAAGCTTAGAAGCTCAGCTCTAACATCCAATACGGTAAGTCGGCTTCATCCTGTTCCAGTTTCACAGCTAAAGATTTGGAATTTAACCTTGCATGATGATTTTCATGTGGAGGAGCCACTGGTTCCAGCTGGGTGCACTAAGGACATGCCTCAGATGACCAAAGCAGCCAGACAAGGTTGGAGATAACTGTCTGCCAGAAATGTGCTGTGCTTAAACTCACTGTCCCAGCCTCAGTGCTGACAGAAAGACACCGGGATTACCAGTGGGCTAATTTTATATACATATATATTTAAAAAAACAAAGAAATGACTGGCTAACTCAGTCCTTCACATACCACACTGCTGTATGTTTCACCTCCTCCTAGCTTTGCCGTAGAAAGAGATGTGGTAGCCATCAATCCTGCCTTTCCAGCCTGCTCCAGTGTCCTCCCCACTCTGCACTGCCAGGGTCTGCACCAGGCTTAGGCAATAGCATAAAGGATATGTGCTCTTGCTCATTGCCCTGCTCTTTAACTCCTTGACCCCTGAACCTGAACTTGTGGATAGAAAATTACAGTCTGCCTCCATATGTCCCACCCAGCTGTGCTTTACAGTCCACTACAGCCAAGAAACCAGTACCAATTCTCTGGTACACAAGAGAATCCAGATTTCCCCTTGGGTAACATGTCACTTCCTTTCAGGTATTAGCTTGCAAGCTTTGCGCTGTCACAACATGAAATCACAAGTCTGGACCTTATTTTGATTTTTATTAGTAGCTGATTGACACTGGTAGCCAAGTAGAAAATAAGAAATATGTCCTGGAATAGAGTGAAAAGCAAATGGAGTTGCTGCAGATACCCCAGGTTATCTGCTCATTTTCTCACAGAATGGGAATAATTTTTCAGGGCTTTGCTGTCATTAGGCCATGTGAGCAAAAGCAGAGCCAGTGCAGCCACATGTGGCTGTACGAGTGCCAGGCAGAGCATTCCAGCCCCAGGACCACCTTGGATGAGCTCAGTACAGCCCCAGGGTGTCCTGCTTCTTCATCACTCATTCTCTTTTTTGGGATTATTTTATTTATTATTGGAGGTGCTACACAAACACCTCCTTGTGAAGACATAAGATCTCTTGCTGTTAAGTGCTAAGTTGTACTGGATAAGGGAAATACCAGCACCTGCAGAACCCTTCATTTCACATTCCCATACTTCAAAGGCATGTGAGGGAGTGTGGTTGTGTGTGTACTGTTATAGCATCCCCTCTCCTCAAACACAGAAAGATATTCTGGGATAACCATACACGGGTATCTCCTTTGAAGAGGATTTTTTTTTTGAAGCAGAACTGCCTGTAGAGATAGGAAAAGGGGCAATGGTTTTAAAGTGAAAGAGGGTCAATTCAGACTAGGAATATAAGGAGGAAATTTTTTATGCTGAGGGTGGTGAAACACTGAAACAGGAGACCCAGAGAAGCTGTGGATGCCCTATCCACAGAAACAATCAAGGTCTGGTTGGATGGGGCTCTGAGCAAAATGGTCTTGTTCAAAATGTCCCTGCTTATGAAGGTTAGACTAGATAACCTTTAAAGATCCCTTCCAACACAAACCTTTTAGTGATTCTGTGATTTTTTTCAGGCTAATTCTTTTAGAATATGTATTTTCTGGTTCCAATGCAAAACATCGTAACACCTATGCCAGGAAAGTAGCCATCATTGGGCTGTGAGGGGGTATGAAACAGGACTGGAGAGGTTTCTCCTGACTCCCCTGAACTTCTGTCCTCAAAGTGGGACTGGGGAATAAGTAAGACTGTGAATGTTCAGAAATAATATTATTTGCTTTAAAATCATGTAAAAGTACCCAGATGAATAAAATTCCTTCCCACTGATTGTCTTTTGCTGTTGGATTTTTCTAGGATTGATGCAGAACACTTCTTTTTTCTACCAATTTAAACGACAATAAATGAGTTTTAAAATTAAATCTTTGTTCTTTATATGATCATATAACTCCTGGAGCTCAAGTTCTATTGTGCACAAATTGTCACATCAACTGTTTCCTCAAAAAACTGAGGGATTCACAGCTCCTATAGCTTTTCAATAGAGCTGCAGTTCTGAGCTGGTTCCTTTATCTTCATCTTTGTCTTGCTATCTTTAGCACCCTCCTGAGACTTGTTTCATGTCTCTGATCTTACATACCCTGCATGCTTACATACTTGGCTCTAGGTTTTTCCCCTGCAATTTGCTCTTCACTGGTTCTTCTCTCCAGCACTCACTTCCTTTCTCTATGAAGACACATCCTCTTTTGGAGTGTGCATCTCAAATCTCCCTGTTTTTCATTATGCTAAACCCATTTCAGGCCTGTGTCCATGTACTTTTATCTGTGCCTTGCGAACAAAACGGATTTCTTCTTCTCTTTTAGTTGCTTTTTTCTTTTCTTTCATGTTCTGTATTTGTACAGTTTATCTGTTTATAGTCAAGACTGTGCTAAACATTCTTGCACTCTGATGAAGCATTTTTTGGCTCTCTGGATGACACAGCCATATTATGGTGTATTACATTCTAGTACCCCTTTCTTGCAGGCAGCCATCACTAATAATATTTTTGTTATTCCTTCCTCCTAGTGATTTATGTTGGGTATGCCAGTACCTTGACTATGAATGGATGTCATTTACATATACAATTTAGGCAACTGGACCATATTAATCTTGCTTTGAAATGATGGCTGGCTCTTACTGTTTCATAGGTTAATTCATTACCAGAAGATTCTGTCATTCACTTACTAAAAGTTAGGCATTTCACCTCTCCAGCAATTAGAAATACATCCATTTTACCAAAGGATAGTTACTGAGCTACACAGACTTCCAAGGGAAGAAATGGAGAGCTGGTTCATTGTGGTGAAGCCAAGGACATCTTATAGACTTAATATCCTGTTAGCAAGGAAAAGTTTGCAAAAGTCTGTGTCTCATCTAAGTCATTGTTCTCCTTTGTTCATGGAGAAAGGGAGGAACAACACAGCCACTGCTGGTATAGTCCTTTCTCCTATCACTTTGCTCATTTCAAAGGGGAGAAGTTTAGCTGTACTACCCCATCTTTGACCATCTTTCTCTGTCCAGTTGCATGGGAAGAACAGCAACCATTACAAAAGTAGTTTTGTACCTCAGACTGGGCTGCTGCTCTGCAATGTGAGGTCAGGAAGGGCAGCATCAGCTGTACCTACCAGATAGTGCCAGGCATGGAGAACTGTAATTTCCTTTAATTTATTTACACCCATGGGAGTCAGTTGAAGGTTTCATTCCCTTTTTTTCCAAGAAGCACTCTGGAGAAGAAATGTCCCAGTTACTTGCAGCTACCTTTAGTTTTCCAATGATCCACTCAATTTCCCTTTTTGTGCAAGTTTTTTTTGGAACTTACTTCACCAAGGTTTTCCTTTGTAAAGGCCTTTGTATCCTCTCTAACATCTTCCAGGATAGATCCTCACTCATAGAATCATAAAATTGCTGAAGTTGGAAAAGCTCTTTAAGATCATCAAGTCCAACCTAGCACCAGCACCGTGTTCACCATTAACCCCATCCTCAAAAGCGTATTCACATGTTTATTGAAGACTTTCAGGGATGGTGACTACACCACCACCCTGAGCAATGCTTAACACTGTTTCAGTGATGAGATTCTCCTGATGTCTGACCTGGCACATCCTCTGGCACAGCTTGAGGCCATTTCCTGTTCTCCTGTCACTAGTTGCCTGGAAGAAGAGGCTGGTCCCCACCTGGCACCTTCCAGGAGGCTGTAGAGAGTGATAAGGTCTCCCCTGAGCCTCCTCTTCTCCAGGACAAACAACCCCAGCTCCCTCAGCTGTTTCTCTAAAGATTCGTGCTCCAGACCCTTGCTCAACCCCACTGTCCTTCTCTGGACACTCTTCAGCACCTCAACACCTTTCTTGTACTGAGGGGCCCAGAACTGGACAGAGAATGTGTGAGCTGTGGCCTCACCAGTGCTGAGTACATGAGAAAATCACTGCCCTGGTCCTGCTGGCCACACTGTGGCTCATGCAGACCAGGGTGTTCTTGGCCTTCTTGGCCACTTGGCACACAGAGGGGCTCATGTTCAGCTGCCAGGGACCAGCACTCCCAGCTCCTTTTCCACCTAGCAGCTTCCCAGCCCCCCGTCCCAGCCTACAGCACTGCCTGGGGCTGCAAGGGTCAGCACCTGGTTTACTGAACCTCATACAACTGGCCTTGGGCCATGGGCCTGGCCTGCCCAGATCCCAGCTGACCCACCAAATTTAGACAAGAGAGCAGTCCCTTGGGACGGGGTTGTGAATTTCCAGTCTAAGCTGAGATGGATAAGAGGAGCAGCATTACTCTGTGGGGATCAAAGTATAGGCTTTATCCTTACCTCTTGCCCTCTCATTTGCTTTTGAAAAGCTGATATCACTAGCCTACAGAATTGCACGACTGCCCTTTTACTGAGAGTGGCTGGCTCCCACAGGAATGGGAAGCACTCATTTTTCTCTGCTCCACTGCTATCCTTTTCCTGAGTCACTTCTCGTAGTGTAGGGAGAATGAAAGTCTTTTTATTTCCTTCACCCATTAAGTTGGAGTGTCAATTTAGTTCTCAGACAGCAGGTCACACCAGCCAATAAACAAACCCCAATGATCCCCTACTGCTTTCACAGGCCTGCACTTCGACATTTGATTTCTCAGACTCCCACTGCAGCTGAAAAGGACTGTTTACATTTTGTTTCTAAGAGCTCTGTATGACATTCAAACTATCTTGTGTACATACAACATGGGTGGGGAATTTAATTGTTTATAACACGACTAGGTATTCATAAGTGTTTAAAGAGTAGGCCAAGCCCCCTGTGTATGGTTGTGTTTCTAAGACCCATTTGTTTTTAAAATCCTTCTTGTTCATCTGAAGAAAACTAAGCATTGCTTTTTACCACCTAAACCAATTTTTATTTTTGTTTTTCTAGAGTTCATGAACAATGGGTTTGCAAATAGCAAGAGAAGTGGTTACAGCTTGTGATTATAGCCAGCAGCTGAGCATGTCTGGATTATTTGTCACAATCATAGTGACACGAACTCTACTGCACTTAAATGTGACAGATAGGCCAGCAGGGTTCAGATGTCTGTGCTCTCACAAGTGCTTGAAAGTCAGAGGCCAACAGAACAATTGGAGCAGTTTGCTATTTTTTGGTGTGGGTTCTGGACTCTGATAATGAGTGGTGCTGCAGCACAGCTGAGAGCCACAGCCTGAAAGCCAGAGAGCCATTCTGGGCAGATCAGAGACAGAATCACAGAATCACTGGGCTGGAACAGACCTTTAAGATCATCGAGTCCAATCCATGCCCTAACACCTCAGCTAGACCATGGCACTGAGTGCCACATCCAGTCTTTTTAAACACATTCAGGGATGGTGACTCCACCACCTCCCCAAGCAGACAATTCCAGTACTTTATCACTATTTCAGTAAAAATTTTCTCCTAATATCCAACCCATATTTCTCTCGGTGCAGCTTAAGACTGTCCTCTGGTTCTGTCAGTGCACCCTGGAGAAAGAGACCAACCCCACCTGACCACAGCCACCTTTCAGGGAGTTGTGTAGAGTGATAAGGTCATCCCTGAGTCTCCTTTTCTCCAGGCTAAACACCCCCAGCTCCCTCAGTCATTGCTCACAGGGTTTGTGTTCCAAGCCCCTCACCAGCCTTGTTGCCTCCTCTGGAGACGCTCAAGTGTCTCAAGGTCCTTCCTAAACTGAGGGGACAGAACTGGACACAGAACTCAAGGTGTGCCCTCACCAATGCTGAGTACAGGGCAAGAATGACCTCCCTGCTCCTGCTGGTCAGAGCAGAGCAGAGACAGAACACTGCAGACACTGTCTTCCTGCTGTGCCTTTTTGGCTGGACAGAAAAAAAAAATAGTAGCTATTTAAGAATTAAATTCTGCATAAAATCGGCATTAGATTACTAGTGAGAAGAAAGGTTACAGCACTGGTTTTCAGTAGTACATATTAATATAGTATCTATCAAAATGAAGATGAAAACATTTAAGGCTCTTAACTACATGCCACATAGGCATTACGCAATAGATTTGGTTAACTGAGACCTTGACAAACTTACAGGCTACAGAAAATGAAAATATATCGAGTTTATTGGTCAGAGAAGTTTAAAGAATGAGCCTCTTTAATTCTACTACCTGTAGAGAAGACAACATTAGATGTATCCAAGCGGCGCTCTCTTAACATAAAATAGCACGGCTTACCTCTGGGATTGATACAGGAAGATAAATAAATCAAAGAAAAATTACTCTAGGAAGATACAGAACAGTATTCTTGAGGAAAGATACCTAAATATGACACCAACAAAGCAGCATTCAATACATTTTAAATTGGCTTAATCCAAGAAACAGTGTGATGTCTCACCAGATATGGTGCACTTGATGCAAGCTTCTATTATTTCTGTTGACAGAGTACATCTTGAAGGCCCTAAAGATCTGAGAAGTCTTTATGGGCACAACTTGTTTAATTCTTTCTTTTGAAAATAGTTTTTCCTGATAGTAGACAAAGGGAGAACAAACACACATATTCTTTCACCATGTAAAATAAAAAGTAAAAAAAGTTTGTAATGTTAAATACAATGTTAGAATGGTTTTAATTAATAGAAAGACTCTGCCATTGTCTTCATTTTGTATGAGTGAGAAAAATAAAGCCTTGGTGACTTTGAAGAAGGGTTTGGAAAACACAAGCTACATAAACACTGAATCTTATTTTATGAACAGACTGTCCCTTCTCCCCATACTGCTATAAGGTAAAGTGCCAGGGCCAGACTCTTGGTCACTGTCAGAGGCAGTGTTTTTCTGCAGCTGATGGAACACTATTGGAGCTGTCCTGACTTAAATCTACAAAGGATCTGACCTAATACATTACAAAATATAATATAGCTGATGTGAAGAGGAAATACATTTATATCCTTATTGGTCATCTGTGTGTTGGGCAGCAGCAAAGTGACCTCAGGAAATGTGGCTGCAAAGCAAAGATGCAGGTGGCATTTGTTGCTATGGCAGTTTCAGATGAAACAACGAGCTTAGAGTTTCATAGCAAAAAAATAGTTAGTACCTCCTCTTAATAAAATCCCTGGATTTTCTGCACCCAGTGTCTATGAGATTTGTCTCTTTCATATGGAGGGTCCTTTAGTAACTAGAATAGAGAAATACAGACTGGTTCATTCCACTTAATCTATAGTTATGTATTTCCCCTTTATCACTGCTCTGTCTTGAGCCTGATCTGAAAAATGATTCTGAACTGAAAAGTGGTATTACAAATCCAGAATAGCTCCACAGATATGGGTAGAGATGGACAGATTACTCTGAGTATAAGCTGTTGTATTTTCACTTTCAAATTGTGTAAAAGTCAGTATTTACTTCCTTCTACAAAGAAGATAGTTTATGTAATATTTGATAGAGCTCATTGCTTACTGGAATATAAACATGAAAGAGGCAGCTCTCCAATGTAGTTAGAGCAACCATTTTTTCTGGCTATTTTTGCTCTGTCTGGAAATTTTATCTGGACAGAATTTAAGAACTTTTGCACTTTTTTAGGATCCCTTGAAATCGGGTCTAATGAAGCAGCAGACCTGATGACACTCATGAAATGTCCATATCCCACCTGGCACATGTTCTGTACACCAGCAGAGAAGGTACTAGACCATGCACACCAAGGTGTGTTTCTGAAAGGAAAACCTGGCCAAAGCCATAGAAGTACCACTGAAATTATAACATTACAGAGTACTGAAATTCAAAACAATTTTATAAAGATATGGCATATAGTAAGGAAGTCTCTCAAAAATGTGAAGTTCTTAATTCCTATAGAAGATTTTTTTTTTTAAAGCAACAACCATTATTTTATTTTTTACCCTTTAGCTCTTTATTTTAAATATTACAAGTGATTTAGTTCAGCCTTAGGTTTACCATCCTTGTTCTAGAATATCTGTGCAAATATTAGGACTGTTTAGAAACCCCTAATAATCTGTAGTACATGCACCTGAAGAAATAGGTCAGTCTTTAGGGGGCTGGGTCAATGTCTTCCTCTCCTCTGTCTTGTAAGCCAAAGCATAATTTGTTGCTTCTTAACTTTTTTTTTTTGAAAGTAAATTTGATGGGTTCTTACAGTGCCTGCATCAGGTTTCTGGTCTTGCTAAGACTACACAACAGTTTTGCTCTTACACAAGAGCAGTGTAGCTCAGAAACCTTCATACTGTTTGGAAGCTGAACACAAAGTCCTACATAAGTGCACAGATCAGAATACGAAGTGGTGTTTCCCAACTACTGCCCTTTTGTGTCTTGAGTAGGAGCAGAGTGGTTGCAGCTTCCTGTATTCCCATGCATAGAGGTGTTAAAAAGCATGCTTGGAGCACCCCAACATTCATCTGACAAATGTAAAAATCCACTAAAGTCACTAAAAGGTTTTCAGTTGAATTTATCTGCTTTGGTTCCAGTCCAGTAAGGCAATTGCATTAATAAGTTTTGCAGAACCAGGTAGTCTAAGTCACAAACAAAGTGTCTTATTTGTATTAGATCCATTGTAAAAAATGCTAAATCAGATGGAGAACTCATATTGGAATTTACAAGGTGAATATACCATTCTGTTCCCTGTGTCTGAGAGAAAATAAATTGGTATGTTCATTGGCAAGGGGACAGCTGGCCAAATTCATGCATAGCTTCAAGTCCAAAACCACTGCCTGACAGTGACTTTGCCTCTGTAGTTGGGATGCCATACATCTCACCAGTGGGCAACACAGAAGCAAACAGCTAGGTAGTCAGCATTGAAACTGGGGTGGTAACTTCAGGAAAACTAGCTCAAGATGGACGTTGGGACAGGAACACAGTATCCTACACCTCACCCACTCTGCAATATAACAGGACTGTTGAGTGAAAATGCATGTCAAAATTGCCTTGGCATTAGAAAACTGTGCTGGAAAAATCTGGCATTGAGTTTCAAAGTCAATGGAAATGGAGATGCATGAACAGGCCAGAGTGCAGCACAACTGACCAAGACTTGAGACAGTTTTACGTGCACTAGCATGGATATCACACATGGAGTGAGTGCAGAGCTGTGCTGCACAGAAGCTATCAGACATCTTCAGAGTTGTGGTTACATCAGTGGAACAGTACCCTCATCTCCTGAAAGTGCCTCACAGATCAGCACCATTTCCCTTGTACTGCTTTGCTGCCCACCAAGACACTCGGAACCTGAAACACGGATCCACCACATGGTCATTGTAAACATAAATAAGAAGGATGATGACATTCCTACTCCAAAGAATCTGCTGCTCTTTGACTACTCAAAAGTTAATTTGGTCATGTGCTCTTGGGGAAACAAAGAAACTCCCAGATCCCTTATGTTAACAGTGTGGGCAGTTCTTGTGCCAGCAGCAGCCACCGAACAGTCACCCTTAGTAGCCACAGTTGAACTTGTCCCTCTAGAATTTTGTGGAACCTAGATATTACCCTATGCAGGTAAAGCAAAATGAAATTGCTGTCTTGTTTAAAATATCTTTCAGCCGAAAAATAAGATTCATGATTTTAGGATTAAATGAGTACCTCAGTAACCCATTGTTTTCATATTTGCACAAGTAGGGGGCTTTTATGATGACAAGAAAGATGCAAGATCATGTTGAGTTAAGCTTGTGAAATAAATAACACATCTTGTGAAATAAATAATAAATAACACATATTTTAATTTTTTTTTTATTTTTTCATTTTCTTAGTCAAAAATTGAGAAAGTTAAAAGGTTTCACCTTGTAATCACTTATTCACCTTGTAATCCTATCCTGGTCAGCTATTTTTATCTAAATATTACTAGGGTGAACACTTAAAACTGCTTTTAAAGATATCGTCAAAAAATTATGATTTTCAAAAGCTCCTTTGAGGCTTGTCAAGTTGCAAAACAGCTGGAGTTATCTCTGGTATTTTTTCTGTGTTTCAAGACAGTAAATTAATGTGTGGGAAATGACGTTTTCAGTGATCTTTGGAAAGAGACAGAAGAGGAACATCTTGGATGAATCAATGATCAGAATTAGTTGGAAACCTCTTATCTTTTATCTTCATGTAAACTGGGATACCTACAAGAGGGATTTTTAATGTCTGGTTCGAGAGGTAACCTTGGATATGATGTTATATCCATAATAATGTCTTAGAACACTCAAGACCATGACTGGGCTCCCACAAGGCACTCATTCAGCAGTTTTCTCCTTACCTTGGAAAGAAAAATTCAACTTCTTAATTTCCTCCAGTGCTTATGTTTCCCCATGGAAGGAGGAGAAGAGACTGACTGAGTGAAAGTGAACTAGCAGATCTTGTGGTCTTCCACTTCTTCCATGACTTCCCAGAAATATCATTCCTTCTGCAAATGCATTTTTTTGTTCTCCTTCTGGCAATTAAGAAGGAGGAGTGGATGATACCCCAGAGTGCTGTATAGCCCTTCTGAAGGGCTTTGACAGGCAGGAAAGATGGACAGAAAAGAACAGTTTGAAATTCTAAAAGGATAAATGCAGGGTCCTGCACCTGGGGAAGAAGAGCCCTGGGTACCAGCACGGGCTGGGCCCAATCTGCTGGAAAGCAGCTCTGTGGAGAGGACCTGGGGGTCCTGGTGGACAATAAACTGTCCATGAGCCAGCAGCGCCCTTGTGGCCAGGAGGGCCAGCAGAATCTTGGGATGCCTTAGGAAGAGCACAGCCAGAAGGTCAGGGGAGATGATCCTGCCCTGGTACTCAGCTCTAGTGAGGTCTCACCTGGAGTCTGTGCTCAGTTCTGGTCTCTGGAGCACAACAGAGATGTGGAGCTCCTGGAATGAGTCCAGCAGAGAGTGACAAAGGTGATGAAGGTAATGGAGGATCTCTGTTACGAGGGAAGGCTGAGATAATTGATCCTGTTCATCCTTGAGAAGGGGAAACTGAGATGGGACCTCATCAGGGTCTGTCAGTGTCTGCAGGGAGGGGTGAGAGGAGGGACCAGGCTCTGCTCAGTGCTGCTGGGCAATAGGACAAGAGGCAATGGGCAAAAGGTAATGCACAGGAAGTTCTACCTGAGCATGAGGAAGAAATTCTTTACTGTACAGTGACAGAGCACTGGAAGAGGCTGCCCAGAGAGGCTGTGGTGTCCCCCTGTCTGAAGAAACCCCATTTGTTTGGATGCAGTCCTGTGCCATGTGCTCTGGGATGGGCCTGCTTGGGCAGGGAGGCTGGGCCAGATGACCCACAGTGATCCAACCTGACCCATCCTGTGATCCTGTGATTCTGAAATCCTGATTACAAATGTGGCAAAAATACCCTGGGAAATTATATCCTAAGCAGGACTTAACTTCACTGTGAAGTTAACAGATGAGAGCATGGAGAGATGATACACATTATATTAAACAGAAAAACAGTGAAAGACAATCTTTGAAGTAACTTTTTTTTGAGAGCAGCAGAAGGACTGAAATGGGAAAACAAATATGATGATGGTGCCCTGAGCTCCTCAAAGCATTGTGGATCATTCATATTTCTTTACATCATCATCATCCTAAAGAAAAGACAGAAAAAACATATTTTTTCCAACACCTCCCACTCTTATAAATAATAAATATTTAATATTTGCTGCATGTAAACTTTATGAGTGTCTAAAGCAATATCAAGTTTGTAAATGAGCACATTTCTTCCTTCTGCAGCTTTTCTTTGCATTTACCATAGGTCCAGAGAACTGACTTGGCAAGAGAACAATAGGAATAAACCTGGGAATTATTGACTTATCTGAGATGAGAGGGTGAGAGAGGTGTATAAAAAATGTTTATATTCTTAGGTGAGAATGTTTTGAATGTTGGTCTTTGTGCTTCTGCCATTTCTTTGTGAGTTGAATAAAGGACGCTATAAAGAGTGCCTGAGTTCAAAACAATGCTTTCCCCACCTTACCAAAACACAGCCAAGGAAGACAAAAGGAGAAGGGAAACAAGGTTATTAAAACAGGAACCTACAAATCCACAAACAAGTCTGACAGAAAGCATAACTACATAGCTTTCTCATGAATGACAAGTGTCAGCCTTGGCTCTTACAAGCTACCACACATGTTGCTGGGCCCCATTTCCAAGGGGCTCCTTTGCCCAAGAATCTTCCAATCTTGTAGTTAAATTTACTCTGATTAGATGGTCTTTGGAGCCTATTTTGGATATCTGTAGCACATTGACACCCTAATCTATGACCAAAGAGCTGTTAAATTATTTGCTACAGGAGTCAGAAAAAGTAATATTTGCCAAAGGAAACTACAGGATCCTATATTTTAGGACTTGAACACATAGACTACAACATCCATTTTGGAGTGCTGGCACAAAAATTATTGTCCTCACTCCTAATCACATTAATTTTAAATTTTAAACAAAGCAACAAAGTTGGCCCACAAATGGAACTCCTATTGTTTTTTCCCTGTAATCCTGTTGTTTTAACAGTGTAATGCATAGTAGCTCTTAATTATAAATTATTATAAATTATAATTATCCTAATGATAAATACATTGCAAAGTGTGACTAATAAAAAACATTTACTGTGTCAGGGAAGAACACTTGATAACACAGTAAGTACTAATGTGGCATTTTTAAAAAAAAGTGAAAATTAGTAAGGGTGAAAGAGTGAGACAACAATGAGAATGCAATGGTACAGATGACTGGTCAGAAGACTAAGACCACTATTTTTATTATTGCTCATCATCCTCATGTTCCTCAGCGTTTACTTCTGACATGCTCATAAGTCTGGCCCACAATGAGGCCTTTCTGGGTTATCTCTTGGTCTCTGTGTGTAGAACTACAGGTCCTGGCTGCAGTTTGAAGTCCTGATGGAGTACAATTAACCCGTGAAATGTATTTAATAAAACCATCCTGAAATGAATGCCATAGGAAGCAAAGAGATGGAGGGACAGAAAACCAGCCCAGAATAGAGCAGGAGGCAGGGAAGTTGGGAGGAAGAGCTGACAGCATGTGAATGAGGGTTGTAGAGACTCTCTTCTATGTAGGACAGCCATTACTTGCAGATGCTCATGTGTACTTTCTGGCACTGCTACAGCCAGTGCATATGAGAGACAATGGGGAACAGAAAGAATCTGAGTCCTTGGAGAGGCTGATGGACTTAAAACTCTCAGTTTGGGTAATAAACATCTGTCAAATATTTATTGACGTGACAAGAGAAGTCTCATGCTGTTTGCTTAGTTTTGTTTTTTCAGCATTTAATATATGTCAATGTGTAGTATACCTCTGATGTACTGTTGTATTTCTATTAAGATATGAGTAAATGGCAGCAGGGATTGTTTTGGTTCCTCCCCCTAGATGAATTAAATCAGGGCTTCATAGACTGTCTTATGGAAAACATGGAGATAGAAAGAGCCTTGAAGGCTCAGTTCAGATCCAGATCTAAAATAAGTAGATGGTGTCAGAAGCTAAGAACCTAATAGGATAAACTCACCCCTTCACTGTTTCAAGGCAGTTTAAATTTACATAAACCTTTAGTGTTTCCTATTAAAATCTTAAGGAAGAAGCCCTACCAACTCTGCAAGAAAACTAGAGTTTCCACAACCCTTGCCCCTTGAGTTTGTTGGGCAGCCTGAACTTCCTAACCTGTTCAGATGCACATTGTCTGTAGAGTATCAGAAACAGGTCTGCCCAAGACACTCTACTTACTTAAGTGTGAAAAAAACAGTTTATGCAGAAGAGTTATGGGTTTAAGTGAGAAATTGTCATATGCACTCTATGCACATCTATGGCATTTTGTAAGTTAGGCAATTATTTATTGTAAAGATTACTAGAAGCAACAAATATAGTAATTTATGAAATATCACTGGTTTCTAATTTAGTAATAAGATACAAATTGCCATTGATTTGTTTGTTATTGCTATAAAACTAAATGCGACTTGCTACATGAAAATTTGCTGGTTTTAAGAGGTATTACATTTGTGAGGCTTAATTTTGAAAGCTAGTAAGTAATAGGCCTTCCATTTCCATAAATTTATGAAGTTAGTAAAGCCAATAAAGAAGATCTTTTCTTCTATATAATTCCATTTAAGGTATATACCGATTGGTATAACTCTTAATCATTATGTCATTGAAATGAATACCAGGATGGTAAAATTGATAGAGTGACCTTGGCACACAAAAAGGACCTTAACAGGTCAAAAGTTTATGCTCTTCCTTCGAGAAGAACCTATGAAAAACTCCTGACAAAAAGCTATAGTGGATCATGGACAAATTAACACAATGCTGCATATTTGGAATTGGTCTTTTAAAATACGCTGATCATTTAAAAAAAGAAGAGGAAGAAAAACAAAATTTTTAAATCTTTAGTTAATGAGAAAATAATACATTCTTCATAATTATAAAAATGTCCAGATTCCAGATATCTTAATCTGTCCCTCATGCTCTCATCATTAAAAGAACTATAAAGATATAAAATATCCCATTTCAACATGAGATTTTTACATTTGTACACTTCTATCTCAAAAGCCTTTTCATTGCTTTTCTTTTAATCGTATTCTGGATTAAATATATCCACATGTTGAGCAACTCTGGAAAATGTTATCAATTTAGATTCCTCTTTCAAGAGAAGAGAAGCTCCAAGGCAAAGATGAGGCTCTTCTAGCCCCATGAATCACAGTGGAGAAGCCTGCTAAGCTCACTGGCCAGATTCTTCTGCCACCCAGTCTCTCCATCTGCTCACTTAACTGCCCACAAACAAACATTTCCTTGCTTCTACCAAATAGTTTTGGGGTAAACATCCTGTTTTAGGTCCTTCCACAGTGATCTATTCTAAAATCAGGTGTGGAAAATTAGTGTAGGGATCTATTTTTAACTGTGAATGAGTAATGGTCTAGATGCCTACTACACAGACTTTGTTTCTAAGAGAGTCCTGACATGCTAACTTTGAAATTTACCAGAAAGATGAAGTCCTGTTACACTAGACCTCTAAAACCTGAAGGTGAATCTATGGACATATTTGAAAATTTGGTGTTTTGCATTTATATCTATTTTTACCTTCTCAAGGAAAAGGGGCAGCTCTTGATTCTGGCACTTGCAAACCACATGTTGATATAACAGGCTAATGCAACTGCAAGCTGAATCAAGTTGATTCTTTCTGATGTAGAACTTTTAGAGGGGTCTGAGTACACAGAAGTATGAGACACACTCTCTCCTGCCTTCCCAGGACATCATTCCTTTCATCCCTACTGCTGTGTGCACATTCATTGCCTCTTAAGGAAGACAGGTGAGGGGAAAATTCTCTGTATTGTATCCCTTTGTTTCACTAAGAAACTGTGTGGATTGGAGTCTGTTTCCTTCCCAGAGCTGCAGAGCAAGAGAAAGAATGGAATATTCAACCTGAACAGAAGCCAATATATCCAAATTCATGTGCAGGCTTAGTTTTATTTTTGTGGTGGAGGAGATAATGATGGAAAACTGCCTCCACCACCACTTGTCTCCTGGGTTTATGGACTTTTGAAAGACTGTGTCTCAGTCCTTATAAGCAAGTGTTTACAACCACTGGAGAACTGGGCACATGATGGATATTTTACATATCTACATATAATCAGGAGCAAAACAGAAATCTCATCACTGGTATAGAGATGCCTCTGAGGCTGAATCCAAATGCAGACCATTGATTAAAGCCAAATCCAGACAGAACATGTTTCAGGTGAGGACATATGAATGGATGAATATGCAGACAGGTATCATTAGTGTATCACAAGAGGTATCATAACTGTGCTTTTCTGGTACAAGAGAGTCCTCCCTGATAAAGGTAATTTTTCTTCTGTAAGACAAAACAAGCTGGTTTGAGACAGGCACAAAACTCAGCAACAGTCTCACCTCCCAAAACTCATCACTGTCAAAAGTTCATGTAACTCTTCACTCATCTTGCTATCTCCCAGATCAATTAACAGGAAGGCATACGTTTGTCTTTTAAACAAAATTCTAAGTTATAGTTCTATATACTCCACTAAAATGCTTCTCCCTCTGGACAGAGGTTGCATTAACAAATGTGTGCCAAGTTTTATTAATTTTAATCAGTTTGCTACTGGAAGACAACAGGGACTATGCCAATGAGGAGAGTGTAAAAATCTTACCAGTGAGAAAGCCACTGGAGTCATGTTGTTATTTAGAGGGAATTCACCAGGCTTGTGGTGGATTAGCTTTGTTGGTCGGATTTTCAGGAAGAGCACCTCTCCATACATCCAGAACTGAATATCCTGCTTCATCACAGCAGAAGGCAAGGTGCCAACTTGCATGGCTGCAGAGATAATCTCCCAATTAAAATTACAAAATTTGTCTGAATCTTATAACTCCCTGAAACTCAGCAGTATCAACTTTGGTGTTCCAATCATTTTGGCCTCAATATGTCCAACTACAACTTAATCACAGAATACTTTGGGTAGATAGGCATATGTGAGAAGACAAACTACAGCAGTTATTATGAGTACTGCCAGAAAAGAAAGTCAGAGGAAAGAAATGGGGGAGTGAAAGAAGGGAGGAAGGAGATCAAGTAAGAAGAAAAGCAGAAATTGTAATGAATTTGATGACAGCACACTGTACAAACCACAATTACTTGGAGTGCATATAAAGGACAGGCTTTGCTTTTCTCCACCCTTGGCTGTGATCTTCTTGCCATTTTTTGCCAATGAATGAGCAGTCCATGTGCCTTTTGGGCAAATATGGTGTCCAGAGTTCATTGTCTGCCCTGTAAAATGCAGTTTCACAGCACATCACAGTTACTGACCCTGCCAGGAATTCCTGCCATGAGTCCTGCACTTCTCCCACATGTACTGCAGTTCCTCTGTCTCTGCAAAGGCAGGCTGATAAGCGTGAGACAGACATGCCACTGGCATCCCAACCACGTTAACAAAACTACTCCTCATCTTTAATTCCTGTAGCCTCGAGCACACTCTCCTGGCAGTGATCACCCTGAAACTTGATTTCTCCCTTTCTAAGGGACCAGGTTTTTGTCTCCTTGTCCCTGAGGCAGGCTGTCCCCTCGACTGTCTCCTGTAAAGGCTTTCTTCATGAGGTACTTGATGTGCTTTTACAGCATAGGGGTTCAAACTCCCTTCCCTCTGATCTTCTGTCCAAAAGGACTTCATCACCATTTCTTTGTCTCCTCTCATACCCTAAAGAGGTACAGATTTCCTTGTTTTCCTATATCAGCATTGTTCCCACAGAGAGACAGTTTTCTTCTGATCTCTTCCTGATTTTTCTCCACATGTCATAAAATTACAGCATAGAACTCATTGAACAGAGCATCAGTTTTACAGATTCACAAAGAGTATAAACATACATAATTTATATGGACATCAAACCCACTAAAAACTATCAAAGTAAACAGCAAAATAAACAAATGAAGCTAATTTCCAAGCCAAAGCCCACACAAACCCTCAAGACATAACAACTCTGGTGTTTCAGGGTTTATACTGATCTCTAACTAACCAAATTCAGGATGAGACCTGGAGCAGAGGGCAGATAATCTCGTATCTGCCAATAAGAAGTTTCTGCACTTCCTTCCGTCTTTTAAATTTCAGAGATGGGATACTGAACCAAATAGATTTTGTCTTTCCACCCACCAATACTTAATTTGACAGAGATGCTCTGAAGAGGTGCTTTGGATTTCTTGTTTATCTCAGTTTTTTTCTGGGATCGTCAGACTCCAGCGCTTCCCTTTGCTTTCCTCCCCCAGCCCTCTCCATCCCCTCTAATCTCCACAGGGGTTTCTATATTAGTCTGAGTGGCTGGATAGGTCTCAGCCTCCATCTGGGGGGGGGGATTAAACTTAATTTATCCTCTTAATTCGGCAACAATTTCCTCACCAAATCCTCTTCCTAGCTTCGCCTTCGCCCCAGCAGTTGGCTAGCATTTCAGCCCCGTACCTTCGGGAATAAAAAAAAAAAGGGAGAAACCCGCAAACCCGTGTCAAATGCCAATGCTGCCTGGGGAGGGCGGCACTGGAGTTGGGGTCCCTCAGGGCGGAGCGGGGCGGGGGGCAGAGCAGGGGGCAGAGCCGGGTCCCAGCTGAGGAAGGGGGGCACAGTGCCCGGTGTTACCCGGGGTGGTGCTGTCCCCTCCCCGCGGGCAGGGCAGGGCAGGGCAGGGCAGGGGTCCCAGCTGAGGAAGGGCGGCACAGTGCCCGGTGTTACCCGGGCTGGTGCTGTCCCCTCCCCGCGGGCAGGACCGGCTGCCGAGCCGCACGGGGCGCTCCCGGCAGGGGACGCCGCGGCCCCTCCGGCGGGGCTGGGCCGGCGCCCCGCGGGGGAGGTGCCGAGCCGTGCCCCGCGCCGGGCAGTAATCCCATCAGAGGGCCGGAGCCAGCCTCCTCCCCGCTCCCCGCTCCCTCCCCGTGCCTGCCCGGCGCGTCCAGCCCCGCTGCCCGCTCCGCTCCGCTCCGCGCCGGGCCCGGCTCGCCGCTCAGCTCCGCGCTCGGGCGGGGGTCTCGGCGCACATGGAGCTGCCGGGCGGCTGTCACCGCCGCTGCCTCGCCTTGCTGCTGCTCCTGGCTTCGTGCATCGGCTGCGCGGCCACGCCGCGCAGGAACATCCCCCGCCGGCAAGGTAGGACCGCCGCACGCTTGTGCCGGCGAAGTTCCGCGTCCCTTTAGCGCCGGGGCCGGGCAGCCCGGGTGGGCAGCGGGGCTGAGCCCGGACTGCCCGGTCAGGGCGCTCATCCGGGAGCCCCGGTGCCCGGCGGGGCGTCCGCAGCTCCTCGCCCTGCCCTGCGAGCCCCTGCCGCCCTCTCGGGGGAAGGGACGATGCCCCGGCAATGGCAGGGACCCGTGAAGTTGTGGGGTCGGCGTAGGACCCGTTCTCTCTGACATCCTACACCCAGTGCCGGTGGGCGCACTGGATTTACAGACCAGGACCAGGATGCAGCTACTGCGGAAGAAATCGGCAGAAATTTTATCCGGTTTCCCCTGGATCCTGTTACCTGCGGTGCGGCGTGAGCAGACTTAGAAGCCAGGTGAACCTCTAAGCCAGTCAGAGGTGACATTTGTATGTCTCGCAGAGAATAACCTAAGGCATAGAGTAGTAAATGTGAAAGAAAAGAAGCAATGTCACCTTGTCCCAAAAAGGTGTCTATCGTGTACCAAGCCTGATGGGGTGTGCCGCCCGGTCCTGCTCCCGGCTGAGCTCTGCCGTGCCTGCGGGAGGGTTCCCACGGCTGTCGCCGGGAGCTTTGCTCGCTGATCAAGGAGGTCCTGCACAGTCCTCGGAGGTTGAAAGTTAAAACCCTAGTCTCTTAAAACCCTTTTACAGTCTGCAGCATATGAAACAGTAAGGTAAAATGTAAACAATGAGATGAGACACGGCGCATGGTGAAGTTTGACATTCTGTGTACTTTACAAATTGCGGTGCTAAGAGAAGATAACTATGCCCGGACTGTCTCAAACACTGGGAGTATCCTGGAGTCTTTGTGACCAACACCGACTCTTATCACTCAGTTCACTGAGATCAGTTCAATTGAAAATACAAAAAGTTTAGTAAGCTCTGCCTCGTCTCATGAAGTGTTTGTCACTTCGGATCCTTTTTGTGTCTATCCCACAGTATTGAAAGATTTTTATTGCTGGTTTTTAGAATCACAATTGTGCCTTTTCTTGCTCATATGAGAAGAAAACAAATGCCTTGGAAACTTAATACTTAAATGCAGCCTCAGCTTAAAACCCTTACTGGACAGATGGCTGATTTTACTGGTCTGACCTTGTCTCTTAGGGATCTAGTCCCATGATCCTTGGTTGTCATAATAGCCACCATTAAGTACTTGAGGAAATTAGGCAGACAGTCGTTGTAAATGAGATGATTAGTAGCTGCGTTAAAAATACTGGATGTGTGAAGTTGGGGAGGCAAATATGAAAATATTTTAAAATATTCTTTGATTGTAACATACTGTTGTTCTTGTTTCCCCTAGTCACAGCAGAATGGCAGACCTGGAAAAAATGCATTTCTGTGCATTAAACAGTTTAATGCTCGGAAACTAATTGTAGTGTTGTGAATGAAATTAATTAATATATTAGTATTGTGTTTACCTTACTTTTGTTAAGACACATTTTATGTTAATTTTTTATAGTATGCTTCAGGTTCACTGACTGATTCAATCATTCCTTTCTTTCTTCTTTTGCTGTATAAGTAAGTAATGAGTTTTATTGGGCAAAATTTTTTCAAAATCTGTGCAAACATTTGAAAATCCACTAGCAAGATTTGAAGAGGGAAATCTCCCACATTGTTTGTGTGCAGCAGTATATATATGTGATTTAAATCCCATTTGCATTTTGCAGGGACTGTTGGAATTGAGGCTCCCAAGAATCCCATGACTGTGAAATTAAATGTTGCTCTCAAAACACTCAGAACAGATGTAGTTTCAGGTAGCTGAAACGTCTCTGCCTTGTTCTGCAGCATATCATATGCTGGGTTGTTAAGAATGGAAAAGAACTATTATTTACTCACACATCCAAAATTACAGATTCAGTGAGTAAAGACAAGATAAGATAATAAAAAGTTCTTCAGGATTTTTTTTTCTTTCATTTGGCCTTTTCAATAGTGATAGAAGTGAGGCTTGTAAGCAAGAGGTTATATCAAGAGAGAAGTCAAAAAACCAGTTGATCTGGTTGATCAGAAGCTGGCTTGGAGGTCCTGTGGATCAAAAGAAAAAAAGATAGTAAAATGGATCTCCATTATCCCCAAGTTTTGCTTCAGGGCTTATCTTACAAAGATCAGTTTTGTAATCCCAAGAAAGCAGCAAAGTAAGAAATCTGTTCATGAAATTAATATATAGTAAAATGGCCACACTTACAAGTTCTTAAATTAATCTTCAGGGAAAAAAGGGTGGGTACTCAAATACATGACATTCTGATGACTGCTAAAATCATTTGAACGTTTACAGTTACATAATACATTTTCTGGAGACAAGGCAACAGAATGACAGACTCTTTGGGAAGGGCTTAAAACAAATCCTTAGACACTGTGTGGTGGATAGTATAGCTGGGAACAGATTAGCCTGGGATTCTCTATATCTTGTACTCCCAGAAGCTGGCACTCATTCACATTTTTTTCTTGTTTTTACCTTCTGCAAAGACACAGGTTTTTGCCATTTCTGTTTCAAGTTTCAGCTGGTTGAAGAATAGAGAGCCTCAAACAAGCTCCCAGTCTGTTACTCTGCTACTAATATAAACACAGTATTTAATTTTAATGGTTGTCTGATTTTAGAGAATTTTAAGGGGAAGAGCTGACCAGTCCTGTGGATGTTCATGGCATAAAATTGTTGCTCTGTATTGCATTGATGATTCTTTAGTAACAGAGTGTAAAATTCCAACGCCCTGTAGAATAATAAAACGGGTAAGTTGGTCTGCATGGAGAATAAAAATAATCATATCTGATGCTTAGGAATGCTTCTCCTTTTATAAATATATTATGCTTGCCAGCTAATATAAATAAAGAATTTGGCTTGTATCTCTTTCCCAGATATCCATAACAGTAGACATCACTAATTTTCTGTGTAAATGCTGGAGGAATCAGACCAGTTACAGTCTGAAGACTTTACAAGAGAGTAGCACTCAATATCAGGGCCAGAGTTTCAAAAGAGTAAAATCCTTGGTCAGCACTACAGTAAATGACTTTTTTTTCCCCAAAGGATTTGGCTCTGGGATACTTGAATTCTTTAGAAAATCTGACTATAATAAGAGCTGCTACATAAGGAGCACTTTTGAAATTCTAGCCGTATTTATGTATCAAAAGAGGTCAAACTGCCTTGAAATCAGGTCTACAGATATGAAAAATCCAACAATCTTTGGGAAGGAGCGTGCTTATTTGAGTTTTAAATATTACAGTTTTTTTGAGCCACAATAGGATGAATTCTTATTCACTGGCATAATAAATGCCACACGTAAAGCATGCAAGGGTAAGGTTTATTTGCTGCTGGATGTGAAGTGTCTGAGAAGAGGAATGAGTCTGAAGCTGAATGATTCCTGATGTGAGGGATGTAGAGCTGTCACAGACAGTGTGTATCTGTGAGCTAGAACTAATAAAGAAGATGTGAATAATTTATTTAAGGGAAGATTAGTATCATCCACTTGCAGTTTAAAAAAATGTCTGATGTCTTCAACACCAGTAAAATCAAGCACTAATTATATATGCATTTGTTGTTTGTCACCTTCAGGTGTAAGTTGCATTGCAACATTATGTGACATTCTCACTTGTTTGAACCTCTGGGGTCCATGGTCTGGTAAATTCTGAAAACTGTTCAATCACATCACAACCTCATGCAGATACGATAATACTTTCCAGGGCAGCAATAGGAATGCAGTGAATTAGTCCACTTGAGCATGTTACTTTGTATGTCACTGTTGCTCATTCTGAAGTATGTCTTCTTCAGTTAGTCTCGCAGCAAAATGTCTTGTGCCCTTTCCACCATGAAATTGCTATCTTTCTCTGAACAAGGAAACTTTCAGTACATGTTTTTCGTTGGCACCATTTTGCCAATTCCAATGTCTGAAATGACTATTCAGTCTCCCACTAGTGTTCAGAAAGGTAAATCAGCTGAGACATTCTATACCAGATACTGGGGTTCACAGTGATGCTTCAGAGAGGAGGGGCTGTTTTGGAGCTGGGGCACTAAAGTGATCCTTGGGAGATCTTTCTGCCTTGAGGCTGTCACAGACTGCCTTTGACAGCTAGCCAGTCCTTCACAGGCTAGATTTTCATTCTCAGAAAGGAGACAAGAGTGGGTTTATGGTTTCATCCTTTTCCAGCTGTGCCACTTTAGATAGTGATAAAACTCCTACAGGGTGCTCATCATAGCTGCACCCCAATTTTAGTCAATGCTTCCAGGCATTAACTGAGTGATAATGTGTAGGTGATTTTCATGGTGTCTCCTGGTGTGCCTTGGAGAAAAAAACCCTCTTTTTCTCTCAGTGACACAGCAGGACTAGACAGGACACAGCACTGTGTATTGTTTGCAGCTCATTAGACGTGCACACATCCAACAATCATAACTCACCTTAAACTTAATGGCAGGGATTCTGAGTGTCAGTACCCAAAAAACATCTTGAGGAACAGAATAGTACCTTGTTTTCTTAAACCAAAAAAAAATCAGTGCATTACTGTGAGGGTGACTGAGAATTTATCCTGAGGTTGTGGAGTATCTATCCTTGGAGATATTCAAACCTCTTTATGTGAAGTCTTGGGCAACCTGGTGCAGCTGAGTCTGCTCTGAGCAGGAGTTTGGATCTCCCAATGTGCTCTCCAGTCTCACTCCCTCTGATTTTGCAGTGTCACAAGGATCTGCTGAAAACATCTGTTTCAGCTCTCAGGTTTAGCTTCCTTTGAGTTCTTCTCCACCCATCATGGACTGAAAACACCAACTGGACCAGCTACTCTGCTTTCTACGGAGAAATGAATGTTTTGTGGCACTGTGGTCAGTACAAAGTGTTGGGTGGGAGGTTGCTACTCTTAGTGTTACGTATGAGGCCTGTGCCAAAACCTCAAGAAAAACCAACCCGCACTCTGATTTTTTGTGATACTTTCTGAGGTGGGACTAGATTGTTTGTGTCCATGAATAATGAGCTTCAAAGCAATCATTCAGAACTTGGAAGGGTTGTGGGAGTCCAAATGCTGCATGTTGTGTCCTGCCCTGCACGTTTGTTGCCTGTCACGTGGTCAGCTCTGTCCTCTTTAATCTTTCTGCATGTGTGTAAGTAATGCACGTGTGATTGTCACATTGTAATTTTTTTCTGTCTTACCACTTCTCAGGAAGCTCCTCTTTAACTATTTTCTGGTACCAAGTAAGAGGTTTCTTCAGGAGCTGTTTTGTTCTGGGTTTCATCCAGGAGGAAATGTGTAGTAGATATAGTGAACTGATTAAGGTACATCGAGGAGAACACTTTTTATTTTTACATTTTTGCAATTTCACTGGCCTTTTTACTTTTCGGAATGCTGTGGTCTGTGAAGCTCCTCCAGTATTTGTGCTTCCTAGCCCCTCAGATGCCTAACCCATGGGGCAACAGAGGTTGGAGGAGATGCCAGGATATGTCGCTGGCATGTTGGTTCCTTATCAGCCTGTCCCACTGATTATTAAAGTCTATTACACAGGAAGGGTGATGTACTCCTGCTTGATTTCAGCTGCCTTCTGGCACTTAGGAACAAGAACTTTCTCCAAGAACAGGAACCTGGTTACCAATTTCCTCTGCCAGGCCAAGGTGCTGCAGAGATACCAGGAACTAGGACAGCCTTGCCGCAGCACTGGGAGACTTCAATAGGCAAAGCACAAAACTGGTTTTAGAGCAGTGAGCATTAAGATTTTGACTCAGGCTTCCAGAAATGCACTGGAAGTTATGCAAGTGGGGTGTCTTGGTGGGGCTTTTTACAGGCACCTATACTCCATTTTCTCTGGAAGTGGAAAATGCTTCCATTAGGTGAAATATTTCACCAAGTTATCCAGGTGCAGGTACAAGGTATGCATGTATGCACTTGAGTGACTCAAACTGGCCTCTGAACAGTAATTATTAAAACCATAAGCCTGTAAGAGTTGCCTAGAGATTGCCTAATGTGCTCATTTTGACTAGGGCAAGACAGATACAAGCTAGACCTTTGGTCAGAGGTATGATGTCACCTTCTTTTTATAACCTTCAGCATCAGGAATTCTCCAAAAGTGAGTTGAGGGCATAACCATCCATAGCTACAAATTTTAATATATAGCTCTCCAAAAAGTTAAAAAAAAAAAAAAAAAAAAAAAAAAAGTCATTACTGCTTTTCCTTTTCAGTCCTGGAAGTCACTGTTGCTCTGTGCAGAGCTCCCCTCCTCTCTCCTTCCCTTTGCTGCAGCTGGAGCCTTCCTGGGAGCAGAGCCTTGCTCCAGGAAGGAGTGTAAGGAGGGAACTTCCCCTGGCTGCCTTTCTGTTCAGAGATCTGCAGGCCCAAGGCACAGCAGGAAGAGCCACGACAAAGCCTCCAGTGACATTGTTCATCCTTAATGGGATTCGTGGTGCTGCACTGTAGCTTAAGTTCTGAGCTTTGTCTCCTTCATTCCCCTTTGCTGGGCTATAAAAATCCCACTGACTGTCACCTTAGATGTCCCTGGGGCAGATAACAGATGCTATATAAGCATCAGCAAAACATCACATGAGTCCAAGCCTGTTATTTATTAGAATGTTTTAGAGACTTTTTTCATTGTGGTTTCTTTTGCAGTATTTTTAAAGGACTGGTGAAGGTCAGGTTGGTCTCTCCAGAGATTTGTGCACTGTGGTCTGAATAAAAAACCATGGTGCCTCTCTAGGGCCATTGCCTGCCACCTCTGCTGCAGGATCTGATGCAGTGGTAGGTGACTCAGTCAGACTGTCAAGGATTTTGGTGTGTGGATGTTGCTGCTCCGGGTGCAGAACCAGGACCGGCTGGCTGAGATTTTCCAGCTTCAAGTCCTTGTCCTTTGTAGTTGTTGTGGCTGAGAAATTCTTGTTCTCTTACGTACTGCTGCTGGGCAGTGGGAGCTGGAAGAGGCTTCAAAGAAATTTAAAGATGGCATATTTTTTTCATTTAGAATTTCCTGACCTTTTCAGTTTGTCATGTTGTCTTCCTTCCACTGTGGTGTTTGCGTAACTTTTGATCTGTAAAATAAAGATCTGTGGAAAAAAAGACCTTATCACTGTTTATTGTTTAATAAATAAGAATTTCACCAATATTTCAGTGAGTGAATGGACTGTTCTACACATTTGTTTCACCTCTTGGAATGGGCAAACATTTTTCCTTTGAAAACAGCTGTTATAATGATAAAAGGCTATTTTAATAAAATTCACAATGAATTTTTTTGTGAAGTGGTGAACACAAATAACGTTTCAAACAGAAGAAATTTAGAGGTATTTCTGGAAAGTGTTTTTTTTTTCTGAAAACTTCAATTTGTAATTAGTTTGAATTGGTTTTTTGAGCTTTTTTATTCCTGTTTTCTTTAATTGTGAGATGTCAGTAGTGACAGCTGGCATTTCATCAACAATTTCACTTGTTTCATGGGACACAAATGGGAGACACATTGTCCTGGAAAATAAGGATTTCAGTCAGTACCTCTTAGCTGTTACCCACAGAGATTTAGAAGTAAAATAGTGAAATGCTTATCTCCTTTCATGGGCTCATGTTCTGTTGTTAAGAGTAGTACAGAAAATGTAGTAAAAAGATTTTGATTTTCCAAACTACAAACTCATAAAGATAATATTGACCATCTGTTTTCCCTTAAATACGTTATTGTATTATTGCATGTGGATTGTATCAGTGAATTATTTGCATGTTGTTTCAGGATCTGCAAGTACTTGTGTCTACCTGCATGCCTTGATACAATAACAACATCTAAAAAGAAAATATTAAATTCAAATATAATTAAAATTCTAAAAGAAAAATTTCTAGCACAAATCCATTCAGATATTAAATTAATAGGTATTTAAGATTAAAATTGTTTTCAATCACTGTTATTTTAATCTAAATTAAAATTTGAATTACTTTTGAAATTTGCTCTAAAATAGTAGTACTAGTAGTATATAATAGTAGGGATGGGCTTTATCCAATTAATCCAAAGTGATGAATGTGAATCTTCAAATGTGAAGCTTATGGACATTAGAAATGTATTTGGTTTGAGGTTGAGTTTTTTTCTCATAACTGTTCATCACTGTAGTAAGATTTTGGTGTCATACCACGACTAGAAGGAATGAAGGAAGAGCTGTGCCTGCATAAGCAGCTTTCTTGGAGTAGCTGAAGGAAAGGATCTGGCTGAGGTGGCTGCACAAGGGCAGCATGGTTAGCCTGGGAGCAGAAGGTGGATTAATTGGAAATGTTTTCACTCTGTACTCAAGGTAGCTTCACCAAATCACAAGGGCAGATGTGGAAGTGACATTTCTGCTGGTGGATTCAGTGATGGCAAGGAGCATCCAGAGGCACTGTGACACAGAATCATGGAAGAGTAGAATGTTAAGGGGTTGAAGGGACTTAAAGACCATCTAATCCCAATCCCCTTGTCATAGGGACACTCCCACTAGACTGGGTTGCTCAAGACCTTATCTAACCTGGCTATGAACATTGGCAAGGCTGGAGCATCCACAGCCTCTCTGGGAAACATGTGACAGTGCCTCACCAGCCTCACAGCAAAGAATTTAATCTCTTCATTGCAGGAAAGGATAACTCCATTGATTGGCCCAGGCTGGGGGCCATTCCCAGGAGGCACAGGAGCCTGTGGCCACCCTGATGGTGTTTAATATATGGGCAAAGGCTATTGTGTATGGCAGTGAGGGCCACAATGGAAGTGACACTTGTATTGATGGCATAAGCATTTTCACCATTTTTAATCTGATTTGCTTTTGTGAAGCAGAAATTTAAATAATGGTCATTATTTTGAAATGGCAAAATTTACTCCATCTCAGGGAGAGTGCTCATGTATTCTTCAGCTTACTTGGAGAGCTTGTTTGGTGACTTCTTTACTGATTTTGTGGTTTTTGCATGTTTTTAGAAGTACAGAGCCAAGGACATGTATAAACGGGAAGGAAAGTAGCTGTAAGCAGAAAAGTAAACACAGCATTGTCAGCTAAACATTGTTTATCTATGGCTAAATCCTCATTAAGTTCTTGTGTTTGATATATTTTCACAATGTATAGCTATAATATGTGTGAGATTCCTCCCCCTTGATTAATGGCTCCTTTGCTTGGCACTGGAGTCATTGCTTCCATTAAAAGCGTTTTGGACAATATCAAATTTTCTGTGCCTGATGGGCCAGAAAGGAGAACCACTTTGTACAAAACGTGTTTCATTTCATTGTTTATATGAATTGGCTGCTTGTTCTTTATGATCAGAGCAAATCTTCATGCCTTCTTAGGTGTTCTCTGGACCCGTCTGCAGAGGGCACTGGCAGGGGGGTCATCACTCAGGCAGATCTTCAGAGCATGTACCAGCAGTGGATGAGTGTCAGTCCTTTTGTCTGGAATTTTTGGATTCCCAATCCAAATGGCTCAGGGGGAGGAGGCTCTGTTGTGGTTTTGCACTGTGCATGGTGCTACCAGATTAACAGAGGTTTCACGTTGAATTTTGAGAATAGATATTTCTGACCCAAATTGTAGGAGAAACTACGAATACCCCAAGAGTTTTACTGCTGAAAACTCTTTATTATTTTTAGTAGTCTAAACATGATGTCTGATATAAAGACATAAATGTTTAGACCAGCTTCAATATCTGTTTTTAGTGTGCCTAATACATGATGCTCTGTAAAATCATGCAAAACACATTAAGTTCACATTTATCTCAAAATGGCTTGTCAGTAGGGCAGTGACGTGTGCTGCAGCAGTTGTGATCAGCTGACAAACCATTTTGATGTGGTTCTTCAAAAGCCATGACACCTCCTGCAGCTCAGTGCCAGGAACAATGCTTGTGTCAGACCCTGCTGTCACTTTGCCATGGCTGCAAAGGAAAAGTTCAGTCCAGAAGTGGACATTTTTTACTTTCTGCCAGGTTGTGTGAAATTGTGACAACGAGAAGTGACTCTAAATCCCCAGATGCACATCACTGAGCTGCCAGGCCAGGAGTGGTGACAGCACAGGACTGTGGGGCTGCCATGCTGTGTGAGATACTCCTCTCTGCCTTGCCCTCTAGCCTCCCTGGGAAATTGCACTGTGCAGGGGTCACAGCTGCCACTGGCTTTGTTTTTCCCCTTGGCTCCTGGTCTGGGCATGAGGCAGCAGGTCCCCAGCAGTGTGAGTGCCCTGTGTGTTGCTTTGTCACAGAGAGGGCAGGATGCAGTGCTGTGGTGAGTGCTGGCCATCGCCTGAGGCTGCCTGCAAAGGCAGTGCCAGGGCTGGGGGTGCTTTCACCCGGGTCCCGAGCATGTATCTAGCCACATTCCTCTTGTGTTAGGGGAATCTTCTAGGGAGAACTAAACAGGCAGGATAAAAATACAGGTCTCTCTGGATCCTTGCTCTTGTTTTCTGTGGTGTAGTCCAGGACTTTGTATTTACTCCACAGTGGCATTTTATAGGCCAGTGTAACTGGGGCCACTGTTTGGCTCTCTCTCTCTCTTTCATCATCTGCAGCCTGGAGATAGTAGTGTTTTCTGGGGCTGAGTGAATAATTCATTATGTGGCTCCTTATTAAACAGATGTTGTCTCTCTGTTTGCAGATAGTCTGCAAATGGATTGCATTTAGTTCAAATTTATTTGTTGTTCCAATTTATTCACCAAATACTTTCAGTAAATAATGTTATTGGCCTATAGTGCATTCAGAATATGAATCTGAGGCCTGCCTTACATGACTATTTATCATTGCTGGTTAAAATTTGTTATTTAGGCAACTATGCCTTCCAGTAAAGTTGTCTCATAGAGCTTCCCCAGAAGGTAACACAAGGATGCTATGAATATGTTAAGGGTGAATGTTTAGGGGTATTCTTTCCTCCTTATTACTAATGCAGCTGAAATGCTTATCTGCCTCACTGGGTATTGTGAAAACTGGAAAGCTGTTTTCTGAATGTGAAATACTTCTTAAGTGGACACTGATATACCAGCCCTGGCTGCTTGTCCCTGCCACTCCTTTAGGTAGCAGGTGGTGCATGGTTCCAGCTACTACTTCCAGTGCTGCTGAGTGCAGGGTTGAAGGTGAGCATAGAAGGTGGCACATGCTATGGTCAGAGCCCCTGGACCAAGTAGGAATCCATGGCACTAAGTCCATGCTAATGAAGAAAATGGGTGAAGGCCCAGGGAACATGGCATGGTTTGCCCTCTTCCACACAGATGGACTTTCCTTCCCCAAAGATGTCCATATTGACTTAGAGATGTGGTGTGTGAGCTGTGCTGTCTTCCAGACCATTCCTGGGAGACCTTCCCAGTCGTCTGAATCTGTGCCACAGACTGTATGAGCAGAATGAATGCATGAATGTCCCTGTCTTTGGGTCCTGGATAGTATCCAGCACTTCAGGAACACATTTAAAAGCCTGTGAGTTGCTCAATGCAGTTGCTTGAAGCTCTGGGTGCTCCTAAATTAAGTAACAGCTTGCCCACTGAGAAGAGGAGATATCCCCCTTTGCTCCTCTTCTCCTGGTGTACCACTGCTCCCTTGGAAGTCAGAAGTGGAGAGGGAAAAGGGGCACCCAAGTCAAATCTGAATAGTGGTCTATGTTTGATAGTTTGGAATGAGGGCAGAACTTCAACGTTTTTCAAAAGTTATTCTTCAAGGACATACCTGCCAGGCAGGTGAAGGAGAGGGGTTTTGTCCTGTGGCTCCTTATACAATGCTGTTTTGTTTTTAGCAGATAGGCTGGGGCCTCCTCTGGATATCCTGCTGGATTCACTGAACTGCACAGCGTTCAGCGTGCAGTGGAAGATGCCAAAGCAGCACGCCAGCACCATCACGGGGTACACGGTAAGGGATGCTCCCTGCTGCTGCCTGGCCTCAGGCTGCACACACTGAAACCAGGGCACAGCCCCTTCTCCCAGCAAACAGTGCCACTGCCCAGAAAGCAGCCAGGGGACCGTGGGCTTGAGTGGATTGAGCTGTGACCTTAAAAAACAAGCAGTTCATGTTTTAGAGACAAGCTATGATGGGAATTTGGGTTGGATGCCAAAGGCTTGCAGTGGATATAGATTGTTGTGGTTTTCCTGCAAGGCTCTCAGTGCTCTCTGCAGCTGATAAAACAGTTAAGTAGAGCAGAGCAGGTCGATATTACACTGTGAAAGTGAGGGCCATGCATATCCTTTGACTTGTACTTCCAGCCTGAGGATTACTTTAGCAGGAATATGTTTTCAAACTAAGCCTCTAAAACTTCCTATACTGGCAGTAAGTACAAGGGAAAGAGTGTTTCATGGAGTCTCTTCCTGGATAGGTACTGCATAGAATCCCTGGGAACCCACCTACAGCCAGTCAATAACAAAAGGGCTTTTGTTTTATTCCCCCTTACCTCAGTTTCTCTTAAAAAAGCTGAATGATTTTCCTGTTGTACTCAGCAATTTTATAGGGAAGTCTCCCCACCAAGCCTCTGGCATGTTACCTTCTGCCTGTAGGGCAAAACAGAATGACACAGCTGAACTGGTTAATGCATTTTACTGTGCAAGAAGAAAAACTATGGGCACTAACATGTCACTCATTCATTTTTTGTTAGGTATTGTTTTAACAAGTATTCCATAGTAATGAAACAGTGCCAAAATGGAAGTTAGTCAGTGGGAAATTAGCACCAAAGATGCGAGATGCTGCCTAGAATGTGTTGCTTTCCCCTTCAACAACAACAACAACAAAAAAACCCCAAATAAGAGCTTTTCTTATTAGCATTTTCTGTGGATGGATTTGAAATTTCCAGGAATAAAATGCCCAAATAAAACACCCAAAATTCAGTTTTATGTAAAAAGGTGGGAAGCAGAATACTACTGAGTACCTTATTATTAACATGCACTGAAAGAAAGGTATTTCTGGTACACATGCTCCTTTATCCCAGAGTCTTGTAAGTGACAGCAGTGCAGCCCAGCTGCAGAGTTCATTTTATTGTTATGGAAGTGCTGTGGACTAGAATACAGTAGTCTAAAACTCCAAAAGCACTTGCTGTGGCCAGGACCTGCCTCAGGTGGGCTCTGTGTAGCTGGGTCCCCCCTTCTCTGCAAAAACAGTTTGCACTCTTCATCCATGCAGATAAAGCATCTGAGCTCCACTTCTTTTTTTAAGCCTTGAGCTGGTGTGTGGCATGATAATTAAACCAAGGACAAGCAGCATTAACAGTCCTCAAATGTCCTCACTGTAGTATCTTGACGTGGGACCTGGGTCTCTGTGCACAGGAAAGCAGATTGTGTGTCCCATTAGTGTCCAGTACATGGCAACAGACATGGAGAGATATTTTATGATAGAGCAGTTTTTATAATGTCACAATCACGTTACATCATCATCTTCCTTTCATGAAGTAAGGTATCTGTGTTGTGCAGATTAGTCCCACAGCACTGTCCATGTTAACCGCAGACAAATTATGCACAATTGAAATTGTCAGCTCAGGCCTCTGCTACAAACACTACAACTGTGTTTCACATTGGGCAAGTGTATACACTGTGTGGTGGTGTCCTTTGGTCACACTGACAGCTTCTAGCAAAAATGCAAGGAATATTAAAGGACTTTGGCTTTTCCTGCATTTGAAAAGGTATGGTATCATGGGCTCAAATTCTGTCCTCAGTATGAGATGATGCCCTCATTCTTAAGTTATTCTGAAACACTGAGTTATTGCTTTAACTGGCTTGACTATATCTTCTTCCCAAGGTCTTTTACTCAGAAGTTGAAGGTGACAAAGCAGTTAAACAGCTCTCACATGATGTTCCCCTGAGTTTGGATATGATTAGTATGGTGAGTATTTCTTTTCATCAACAATCAGAGCACTGGAGCAGATCATGCAAGTGGAAACTTGTACCTGTCTCCTTGTTGTAGTTTCATAAAATACGTGAGGATCCAAGCCCCAAATCTGCTCTGGGTATTGAGCAAAACGAAATCAGGTTTTTTTTGTGTTTGTGTGATGCACTTTTTCTCCTTCTTGTCTGACCATTTTAGCATGTAAGACTATTGGGACTTGCTCTCAGCTTCCTAGTACTGACCTTTGACATCTACTAAAATAGAACTTTTAATCTTAAATGCATTTTCATGCATGGAAGGGGTGGAATTGCATGAGTCCATGCAGTTAGAGAGAGCTGCACTATCACAGTGTGTGTTGCAGGGTCTGGCACAGCTGTGTGAGTTTACACACAGAGTGTTTTTGCTTCTGTGGCCTCCTGGAACATGCTTTAGTTGCAGTTCGGCAGGTTCATATTCTAGAAGATTTCCCCCAACTACTGGTGTTTATTTTTTTCTGTAAAGGACTACTTTTTCTCATTTCTCTCCATATTTTTTAAACTTATGGTTTTTTTCTTTTCCTTTGTATCTCCTTTGCATTCTTGCTTCAGGGTTTCCTTTTTTTTTTTTTATCTGTCCCTTCTCTTTCCTTCTTCTTTTTTCCTGCCCTTCTTCCTCACTAGAAATGTGAGTGAGGAGGATGCTTAGATTTCCCTGCAGGTTTCCATCACTCTGGTTGTCAGTTCTGACTTCTGCAGGATTATGGGATCACAGTGAATGAAACAATATTGCTGTGATGAAATATAGTTTCTTTTTTCATGCATTATTTTCTCCCTTCTTATCTTTATCTCTGTATTCCTCTCTCACCTTTCTTTATTTCTTAAAAACTCTTCTTGCTAGTAGTGCCAAGAAACATCAAATAGCACTGTTTTGTTTTGGTTTGGTGTTTTTTTAAAATCTTAGTCCTAACAGCAGTACTTCATAATCACTGGGAGAGGAGAGTCTGTATCCCAATACTCATGCAGATGATTAACAGCCACACAAATTGCTATATACTGCAGCACTGGTCTTGTTTTAATTCCCTGACCCATTATTTATATGTTTTTGCCATTGCTTTTTATTATGTTAGTTCTTAACAAGTCCTATTTGCTTTTTCCCAGGGTCAACCTGAAGGGCAAGCAATTTTTGTAAGTATTGCTTCACATGAAACTTGGTCACAGATGTGTTTAAAAAAAAAAAAAAATCGAATATTTTTGACTTTGTTTCTCCACTGACTCACACAAAAATGTTGATCTCAAATTTGTTTCTGTGTAGCACTTACACATAATCTTTTGTGGTCAAAATGTAACCAGACAGACAGACAGTAGATTCAAAAGGCTCAAAATCTACAGGTGGACAAGATGGACACATGTAGGCAAAGTAGCTCACTTTTTAGCAATGCATAAACCTTTTTCTCAGTCATAAGAGGTAGTTCTTGTCAGATGCCTTCTTTTGATGGAGTAAATTTGTGTAAGAAATGAGATATATCCAGGCAGTGAGGATTTAGAGATGATGGGGACAGTCAAGTAGTCAGAGAGACAATAAAAGGGAAGAACACAGTCTGCAGCTGGAGAGGAGATGAAGAGGGAAAGGCCTGAGCCAGTCCAGAGAGAGCCAAGCAGGAGGAGGAGCACAGGAAGGGACCAGCCTTGCAACGCCAGGAGGAAGGAGTGGGAGACCAGCTACTAGTATAAAACAAGTTTGAAAGAAATACCAACCCTTAATGGCTTTGCAGCTGGTGGATTAATCAGATTGATTATTTCCAGTCCTGCACTCAGTCCAGTCTGCTTCCTGTGAACAGTAAACAGGTTGGGTTTATTGCAGGAAGCAAAAAGAGGTGCTCGGGTTTGGATAGAACGACAGAATTTCAGTGTTTAACTGAAGTCCCTAGCATCAACAGCTTCTTGAAAACTTCTGTTTTCTGAGATCTATTTTTGGAATAGAGGAATCTTACACAGTTGGTGGGCTCAGAGAGCTTTTGTGGTCTGACATAAGGGAGGTTTGGTTGGGCTACAGGAGCATGAGTCCTCAGGATGCACTTGAACCAGGACTATCTGGTTCAATCCTAGCTGAGCTGAGTCTGGATTCTGGCATTTCAGAGTTGAGCACTTCCATGCTGGGCACTTTTTTTCTGCTTGATAAAAATAACACTTCTGAGGGGTACTTGTGGAGAAGTATGAGTGGCTGGGATTAATCAGCTCCCAGCTGTCAGTAATCCTCCAGGAAGTGGTGTTCTCGATGAAATGCTTTCTGTTGTGTTCATACCAAACTCAACAGAAATCTGCAATAGTTTTGTGGTTAAGTCTGTTAATGTTTCCATCACTAAGCCTCCTCTCCTGGTGCTGGGTATGACCCTGCTGCTTTCTTGGAGGCTTCTCTGGGCCACGTGGGACTGCTGTAGCAAGAGCTGATTTGCAGTGCCTGTTTCTGTGCATGCATTCTGTTCATGTGTCTGTGTGTCAGCAAAGTGAATAATGTATTATTGTGTGTTATATCATCATAAAGGAGAGGATGCATAAGTGACAGCAGCCAGGAGAAGTGTAGATGCAGTACCATTTAGTAGGTGGTTGCTCTAACTGGGCATTAATATTCAGGAACTCCTGAACACATAGTTAAAAAACCAAGAAAAAAAAATAAAAATTAGTAGGCTTTAAAGGTGGGAGGTCTTAGGTTGGGTGCAGAGCCCTGGAGAGCCACACTGCTCCCTGTCAAATCACTAAATATACCAGTACAAAATGGGGAGTGACCAGCTGAGACCAGTAGTTCAGGGAAGGAATTGTCGTCAAGGGAGTGAGTGTCATTAAAACCAGCCCAGTTCCTGCAGCTGTGCTGTGATCCAGGGTCTGATGTTTTTTTGGATTAAAACAAAACAGAAAACAGACATTCTTCTGGAAAACAATTTGTAATCCTGGTTTCTGTGAGGCATCTTACTGAGCCTCACAGTTTCAACACATTTGTAGGGAAAGCAAGCTGTGTGGCAGGGCAGGGAGGGATATATGGGATAATTTAAGTGAAATTGGCTCCCCTGCCACAGAAAAAGGCATCACATTGCCTCACCCCACTCAGCAATGTGAGATTGTAATGAGAATACCAAATGTCATTTTTCAGGATTTTAGCAAAAGAGTTATGCAAGATAAGAAAGTGAAGTTGGTGACTATTGAAGCATTATCAGAGTGTTGATTTTGGGAATCAGACTTCAAAATATAGAGCTAATCTGAGTGGAGAGGGGACTACAAAAATGATGGGGATAACTCTTCCACATAATACCTAAATTTATTATCTGTGAGGCCACTCTGTCTCTTCTGAGAGGGATAGAACTTAGGTATAAGACCTGTCTTCTAAATACAAGCAAAAAAAGAAATGAAATATGTACTTCCAAGACAGTGGGGCACAAGGAAATGTGTTTCTATTCCAGGATCTGATTTGAAAGTGTTCCTGGTGTGAGGTAGGTGTTCCCTGACATTGCCACAGGTCAGGGTAGCATGATGGTGTCCTGAATTTGTGCTTATTCACTGATGTCCTGATCCTTGAAGATTAGATTTTGGTTTCAGAGATACCCCCTGTGTGTTCCAGGGCTGTGTTCATGAAGAGGGCACTGCCAGGAGGAGGCAGGTAGCCAGGTGTGCAAGGCATGAGTCAGTGCTCCTTGCTGAGGTTTTCAGGGCACACATGTTGAACTTGTTGAATACTTTAGTAGATATTAGGACTTTTATCTTGATTGGCCAGGCACTCAATGAGATAGTAAACTCTGTTTAGTTTACAGTAGACTGAGTCTGGAGGTGATAATATGAGGCACATACATAAATATCCAACTCTCCCCAAGGGCCAAGTTCCTGAATAGTGTGAAAATAGAAGACAGATAATGTAGGATTTTTCCTCATAAGCGTGAGTGTAATAAAGAGGAATACTGGCTGGAAAAAATGCACATAGTTCAAGGGCAGACAGACCATATGTATGGCATGGGGGATAGAAAGGAAGGAGCAGGGGCATCAGTTCTGTCACCAGAAGGAGGTACAGGGTTTTCAGCAATTGTTTTCTCAGATCACATTGTAAAAGTCCCTTCAGCTATGAGACTGAAAGACCCAGACTGATCTTTCAGAGTGAGTGTTCTTGCTGCCTCTCTCTGAACAGTTACTGTTCCAGGATTGTTATAGTCTCAGATTCATCTCAGACTTGTACAGATTATTTGAGTAGATCCAGGGTGAACAATGGAAAAACAAGATAGTGGTCAGATGGTCCATATTAATAGGAAATCAGTGTTGGAGCTCCAAAACCATGTCCAGAGAAATGATAGATGGCAGGGTGTTGCTGAATAATGTTGTAGGAATAATCTAAGTTCCCCAAAGAGTAGAGAGGAAGTGTTTTTTACAAAAGACCATCAAAAGGAAATTTAGCAGTTAATAAAACTTTGGGATTGTTTACTATTTTAATGCAACTGGAAGTGAAGATTTGAAGTCTGTGCATTTTCAAATGCACTGTGACTAATGTGTTTAATATCAGAGACTGAAAATCAGAAGAATAATAGCTGTAAAACAGGTTTTTTTGTAAGTGGTTATTTTTCACACCAGAACAGTCTGTGGTATAGAATCTGATATTTCTGTTTCCTTGTATATGCTGTCAAAATTAATAAATCAGACATTCCAGGTAGGCTGCAGGTAAAGAATACTCAGTTTATTTACACATATACACATTCTCCATTGAAGATCAGATCTAAATGTCTGAGGCTGATCCATGCTGTGTCAAGAAGCCAGTGATGAAATGTAATGTTTTGGTGATGTTTTCTATTTTCTGGGAGATTTGAACAGGCTTCTCTGAAGAGCATTCATCAGCCCAAGCTCTTCACATGGAGCTGAGCATTGCCTCCTTTACAGTAGTTGTCTGTGGGTTAATCTTTCTGTGTTTATGGCAGAAGGACAAATAAGGGAAATGCTCGCTTCAGGTCAAGGCTGTTAGCTGAGCTCATAAAATTGTGAGAGATGATGGGATAGGGCTCTGCTCTGTGAGAAATTAAGGATCATCAGTTCACACTGCATCAAATTGCTTCACTCTCAGGAGGTTTTATGGCCTCTGAATTTAAAAGAGAAATAAAAACAAACAAGAAGAAAAAAAAAAAGGGGAAAACACACCAGACTGATACCAAATCCTGGCAGTTGGCTCAAGGGAGGGAATAGTATGTGACTTTGACTTCACCAGTGAAAGAACTGGATATCAAATGCAAATGATCTGCAGCCTTATGAGTTATGCTGAGAAATGGGTCCAGGTCAGCCCTGTGGATTCCCCTGGGACAAAGCTGCAGCTTGAGAGGAAACATGATTCTATTTGTGTTTGTTGTCTCTGAGCTGTACTGGGCTGGGGATAATCTTCCTAGGAGAGTACAGGGAAACACCGTGTAAGATCCGTGAGCCCCAGCTCACAGCACCACCCCCAGCTCACAGAGCTGCTGCCACAACGTGCTTGTCTGCTCTTGCCTCGGCAGGACGTGGTTATTGGCGACCTGAAGCCGGGCACTCGGCACCGCGTTAGCGTCGGAGCGTACGGCTGGGCAGGGAAGGGGCGGCCCAGCATGCCCAGGGAGGTGACAACTTTATCCCAAGGTAACCCTGCCTGGCAGGCCAGATGCCTCCAGCACCCACCCAGCCTCTGTCATGTGCAGTATCACAGTGTTCCACTGGTACTTCTCCACAAATGAAGGGTTTTAGAGGGGCAGTAGGGTCGGGGGAGAAGCATACAAGTTTGAATCCTAAATCTGTGGGGTGCTGGGCTATTGTGTGTAGCAACCCAGCTGCTTCTCTAATGCTATTCCATTGCACTTCTTCTTAGATAAGTGCATGCCTCCTGCGCCCCCCTATCAGCCCCAGATCGTGGTGGTTTCTGATTCAGAAGTTGCGTTGTCCTGGAAGCCTGGAGTGAGCGAAGGAAGTTCTCCCGTCCAGTACTACACGGTGGAGTTTATCAGGCAAGTTTGCTAGTGGGGTCTGAATTTCAGTGTTTGTGCACTATAGTGTTTGGGGGTTTTTTTAACCTAAACTGCACTATTCAACTGCATATAGATATGGTTTATTTACTACTGTGTATTGTATGCTTAGTTTTCCTCTCAGTGTGTGTTGAATTACCATGGAAATTTAACGACAAAACCAGAAAGGATCCAATTTGTTATAAAATCACAAATAAATTGTACTTTCTGATGGAAGAAAAATAAAGTCTGATTTGGTCTGTTCCCTTTAGTAGAGGCCTCGGTAAATGAAGTTTTAAGTTTCTCCTGCCATCAAATGCTGTCAAACCATGCTGAGAAAAGAGTGTTTGGCAGAGTGGCTTCCCAGGGCTGCTATAGAAAATAATCCCAGGACTGAAAATTCAGTATATTGGACAGTTTTACCTGACAAAAGTTACAGAATCATAGAAACATCAATACTGGAAGAGACTTTCAAGATCATCCAGTCCAGTCACCAGCCCAGCGCTACCACTGTAGCCCCTAAACCACTAAATCACATCACCCAGTGCCAGACCCAGCAGCACTTGAACAAAGTCGTTTGGGCTTGAAGCATTTAGACTTCCTTTGTTATGCTAATGCTAATCAAGTTTACATTAAATGTTGATCTCTCTGTTTAGATTTGGGGGGGAAAGTGAGGAGTTGGTGGGGTACATTTTTGGATCCTCTATGTTGAACTCTCAAAATTCGCAGCAGTAGAACTGAACTGTCAGAAGTTGCCCATCAAATTGCTTTTATAAGCTCCATAAAAAGGGTCAGGAGGAGGTGATTGTATCTGCAAACATAAACAAGTATTTGTACTTGACTGTTCATATGCTTCTGTGACCTAATATCAGCATTCAAATCTATTTATTTTTATTTGCCTCAGTGTTTGCCCTTACAGTGAATGTAAAATTCACCCTTTTAATCCTTTGAGTGAATACTTGATAACAGGTTTTAGTTGAGGTTCCTGGAAAAGAAGAAAGAATTGATTCTTTAACTACTCTGATCTGTAAAAGGTCAAAAAAAATTCTTCAGGAAAACATAGTCTTTTTTAAAAAAGAGCTGGTGTTAGAATAGACAGGAAGAACTTGATTTTCAAAGTAGGGGTACAATCTAGGAGATATTGATAGAGCAAAATGATATTGATATAGCAAAAAGAATACCCAGACTGAAAACCTACTTGTTAACTGATGCACTTTGTGTTTGGGCTGATATTCCTCATTTTTAGTTGGAGGCCATCCAATGTTCAGTGCACTGCAGGCAGGGCATTAGGGCTGAAGATATTTATCTCCTTCGTGTCATATCTGCTGTAGACCTACAATGAAATTTCTTCAATATCTACTTTTTGAACACAATTTTTATCTGAGCTTTTTTGCTCTCTCTCCATCTCCTCTCTCTCATTTGCTCTCAGTTGATGGTGAAGGGATTTTGTTGAGTTCTGATTGACTGCACTTCTATCACCTCTGTGCTTTTACTGGAAAGTGGAACCTGGAGGCTTATGTACACTTCTTCATAGCACCAGGAGCCTGCTAATGGAAGAAGTGGGCATCATCTCCGTCTGACACACCAAAAGAACACCCTTGAATGTTTTTGTTCAGCCAGGGAGTGGAAAGCTGCTGTTTAGGTCAAAAGATGCCAGTGATTGAAATTTCAGTGTTTCATTGGCTTTAGACTTTGGGAAAGAATTTGCTAACAGCAAAATGTTTTGATTACACTGTTTAGTTTGAGGTTTGAAGCTAAGTAGAAAGTGCCTTTGTTAATTTTGGGATTATGCTCTCTAAGACTTGGAAGCTTCGTTGTATATTTGGAGTAAGTTCAATGAGCCATAAGCCTTAATGGCAGTTAGAGGTAAACATTTAACTTTAAGCTTCGTTGTATTTTGCTGCATATAGTTTTAATTACTATAAATGTATTATCATGAGTTTAAGCTAGTAAATCAAGCCAAAGTAAAACTAAAACAAATCAGTTCAAGTAAATTAGAATTGGGTCCTCTTATGTCAAAGAAATACACCATTATCCTGTGATTTTGCAAAATTAATAACTTTCCAATTTGAATCTGTAATTTTGCTTGGGTATAGCACAAATGCCTAAAAGCTGTGACATTGTTTAAGTAATTTCCCTCTCCTTAGAATTAACTTTATGACCTTAACCATAGGAAAAAAGTGTTGGGACAAAACACTCCTCTCAGTTGCTCAGCCGTGATACTGGGGAAATTCAGTACATTCATGAAAATTCAGTACATTAATTGTTTTGCAATACCAGAATCAGAACCAGAGCTAGCCTGCAGCCTGTCTCTACTCAGGGTCTAAATTTGGTGCTTTATTTAAGCACTTGGGTTTCCCTTGGGACTTGTTGGTTCACTACAGGCAATGGAGGGCTGCAGGTGGCTTCAGATATAAGATGAGCTGAGCTAATTCAGGCTCTACTGTGCTGCTGACTAAAAGAGGATGCTAAGGAGACCACAATCCCACTTGTCTAAATGCTGAGAATTAGGAGGGAGACTGTAGGACTCACTCTTCACTAGATAGTTCACAGAGAATGTGTTAAAACCAAAATATGTGGTGTCTGTGCATCTTTGTAGGCTCAGTGTAAATATTCATATGGTTAATGATGAGAAGTATATAAGGAAAAATCACATTTTTATGAAAGTTTCTAAAGCGATATTCCAGACTTATTTTCACTCAAATACTCCAAATACTCAAATTTTTAGTCTGTTGAATACCTACATGATATTTTAAACTTGGTGATTAACTTATCCAAATTTTTATAGCCACATAGTAGCTACAGAACCACAAGTGTTTCAGCAGCACATGCCCTAAAACAATCAGGTCACTGTCTTTTCATCTCATTGGTATGTAGATGAAATCAAAAGCTTTTAATATTAATCTTGGCATGCAAAGGAAATTCTTCAGTATCTTGATAGTGACAAGAAACTTATGCTGTAATGAACTAGGCAGGTTCTGCTGATAAAACTGGGAGATTTATTAGTATTCAGATGTTAAGGTGCTGCAGATTCAGCATAGTGTTGTGCACAGATTTCTTGATTAGTTTGAAGCCTTCCCTCTCCCTCCCAGAAAAATCTATCCCTGAATCCATTCCCAGCTGAATTCTGTCTGTCTCTGGCACTTCAGTCAGCCAGACAGTCATTGTTTGCTTTTGTTTGCAAAGAACCTGAAACAACAGATCTGGCCAAGGGGACACCTCCCAATGTCTAGGAGAAATACTTTTAATACTGTTTCTCTGATCACTGCATGAAGCAGGCATATCTGACTCAGTATTCACCTCACTGCTTATGAGATTAACTCCATGGAAAGGTAACTGATGAAGAAGGAGGAGTGAAAGAGAAGAAGTGCTTAACAACATTAGATAGCATCAGAAGAATATCTAACAAGAAAATAAGTTTCCATAATTGTCCACTTTTTTGTTTCCTCACAATTTACTTGGCATATTGGTTGATCTAGTTTGTAGAAAGTGTCACAATAATGTGAAATAATAATAGTTGCTAAAAAGAATATGTTGTAGTGCAGTATATTCTACAAGAGATTTTTCCACAGCAAATGATGATGTATTGTACTTCTTATCATATTTATTATTTGCTGGAATATTTTTTAAAAACCATTATAAGATGAATTTTCCCTGGAGATGAGTACAAATACGGCACAGAACAATCAGAACCTTAGAAAAATTGGATTGCTAGAGGGTGCCTCACCCTTAAATAATTTCCAGGTGATCTTAAAAGGAAGTTCAAGTGACTATAAAATTGCTGTTCTCTGCATCAGAAAGAATTCCCTTCTTGAATTGAATCAGTTCCCAGGTTATAACATAAAGCAATAATCCAAACTTTTTTGGGTATGTTTGGCATGTAATTCTGCCCTTGGTTCATACCCATCTAGTCCTATTGGCTTTAGGCATGTATTTATTATCTTAAAACCACTATGACTTTCTGTTAGATTCACAGCATTTATGTGTTGGAGATGCACAGCTGCATCAAGAGCAGGCAATGCCCATGGAAGTTGTCTGACTTCCCCACTCACAGACAGAATGTTTGGAGCTGTCCTGCAAGGTGGTGGCCAGAGACAGACACCTGTGTTGGGGAGTGTAGTGCTGCAGAAAAATGGGATAAGTAGTATCAAATGAGCCCTTCCAGTGTAAAAGTTGACAACACACTGAAATATGCCATTAAAAAAGGACCATGGAGACAGTTTCCAACAAAATGTTCTCATCTCAGGGAACATGGGAGCTGGCTTGCCCTGGATGCACTCACCAGCTGAATTTGTGTTCCTTTCCCCATCTGTTTGCCATGTTTTCATCTCATACTGTTTTGTTCACACAGGGAGCATTCTGGAGAAGCAGCAAAGGTCAAGTGATAAATCTCCCTTTTTCCCTCTTCTTCAGCTGCAGATCCTTACATGTTTGCAGGCATTTCCTTTATTTTGAACTTCTGCAGAAGGAAATGTTGGGAGAGACAGTCAGTATATTTGAAGCCTAGCCTGCTGTTTGTATTATCTCCTAAATCTTTTTGGGGTGCAATGCCTCCTTTGGGTCCCTTCATCAAAGGCGTGTTGTTTCCACTTGGGTGGACACGTGGGCAAGGTCTGCTGCAAAGAGGCAGCTCTTGAGCTAGCAGGAATTCCTTGGATGGGAATTCGAACCAAAAAAGGATGTGTACAGGAAAACTGAAAACACTGCTTTGGAAGGAAGCAATGTTAACAGCTTTCATTTGGAAAACACTATATATTTTCATTTTGGCCCAGGCATCAAAAGCTCAGAGGAGGGAAACAATGGAAGAGTAGCCAAAATAAATGCTCTCCTGTCTACAAGGAAATGGTGGTGAAGGGTAACTTAAGATGGTCTGTTTAGCTATCATTACATCTTGTGTGTTTGCCTGATTTTGTTTTTATTTTTAGCAAGACAATGAAACACTCATGTCCTGTGTGCCACTGTGCACTTGAGACAGGCAGCTGGGAACTTCCACTGTGCCACTGCATTTGCCATTCTGGCACAAAGCAATGGAAACTCAGTGATCAATAAATCTTGTATTGACCTCTAAAAGAAAACATACATTAACTTTGGCACTTCCTTCCAGCTGAAAATAAACAAATACAAAATGCCTGCCTTGTGCTATAATTTTTAATTTGAAGACTGTTGGAGACATTTGCAGCTAGTCCTATGTAAACACTGGTAGATTCAGGGTGCACTTGGAGGTTATTTCCTGTAATAAATATTGCAAGAACACTGGAATAATTTTCTCTGAAAGCCATTTCTGTCCTTATTTTACTTTCATAAACTTTAATTTTAATATTTTGGGTGACCTAGAGTGAATGTTTACATTATTGTGTTGTTTGTATTTTTTTAGCTTCTTATTTTGTTCTCCCTTTGATAAGAAGAGGCCACTTTTAAAGAGAGTGGAAATGGTGTGAAAGTATCAGAATACTCTCTCAGAGTACTCGAAGTTGCCTCTCCCTTTACAATGTGCCTGTATGGATGAACTTAAAACACTTGATAACAAACTGCCATGTGAATGGTTATACTGATTTCACTTGAAATATAATGGCACTTAGAGAAACACTTATTGGCAGTTGGCTTCCAGCATGAATCAGGAGTTAACCAGGCCTTGTGCAAAGGCAGCTCTAGGAATGTTGTTACAAAATCCAAGTACATGGGCCATGTTCTCTGCATTATTGTTCTGTGGGTTTTGTGGGTTGTCTGTGTATGGTTTTTGGTTTGGGTTGGTTTTTTTGTCTCTTTGAAGGCTTTGGATCCGTATGATCCTGTGTGAGTGGATTAACCTAATTACCTAGGAGATCAGATGTTGGATTCTCATCTTGCTAATGCTTGTATATGTTTGAAGGGACTTGCTGGCACTAGAACAAAAACTCTTAGAAATAAATCAAGATCTTTCCCTCCATTGCAAACTATTGCTTTATACAGCCACATAGGGAGTTGTGAACCGTGGGTAATAGACCCCCCACTTGAAAACTATGAATCCAAAATCCACAAAACAGATAAATTTAACTGGATTTGTCAGTGGGTCTTCTAAGTAACCTCCTTGGCTTTATAAGCAAAATCTGAGTAATTTGGTTTGTATGATTGTACAGTTTTGACTTCACAGGCTTCACAGCTTGGTAATGATGGGTTGCACAGTCTGATCCTTTAAGAGTGAAGGGTTTCAGTGATGATTTAGTAGACTTCTGTCTCATTTATTAGTGTATTCCCTAGAAAAGTATGAATGCAGCCAATTTATACAGGCAGCTTTAATTATTTAAGATCTGGTCTTTGTTTGATCCTCAAGGCCAGACCTTGACAGCAACTGGACAGGAATTAGAGAGCAGATCCAGATGGAGTCCATGGTTCTCAAAGGACTTCTGCCCAACACGAAGTATCAGTTTGCCGTGCGAGCAGCGAATTCCTTTGGGTCCAGCCCTGCCAGCGCCCCGAGCGATGTCATCCGCACTTTCAGTGAGTACCAACACCTTTCTCTTAATGAGCCTGAACAAAAAGGAAGTAAATAAAGTGCACCTGGCGTAGCTGTGGAGGCTTGCTGGTGGAAAGAGCTGCTCTCCTGGCACAGTCACCCCATTCTGACACCTCTCAGTCCTGTCTGAGGAGCTTGCAGCAAGCACCCTGTGAAAGTCAAGCCACAAGAAGAGATTTGAAAAAACCCAGGCAGCATCATTCTCATACCATTGCTTTGCTCTGGAGGTCATTGACAGGTAATTTTGGATCGCTACTTCCTGAATTTTGTGCTGGCTTCATGCAGAACTGATAAGTGGATATCATGGGGAAAAATGAGAGAGATGAGTCTATTGTTCTTTTTTCTGTTCTTTGAAGCTGAACCTTATATATTACATTTATAATTTCAGCAACTCAGAAAGACCAAATCAAACTTGTACATTTTTCTGGGGAGTAAGACTCTTAACTATTAACCACAGTCCTGAAAATAATGATATAGAGAAGTAAGCACCCATTTTTGATCAGAAGCTGCAAAGCAAAAATATTAGGTGAACATGCTGACATACCAGCTTGTTAACTGTTATATTTACATTTATGTAATAATATAGACCATGCACACTGCTGTGAGTGTTGGTCCAGTTGTTGCTGAGTTTCCTCAGGATGCAATCCTCTGCCAGTACTGGGGTCCCTGTGGGCTGACTTTAAGAGGCTGCTGTTCCTCATCACACCCAAATTCATAGCGTGTATGTGAGAATCCCAACCAAGCCAACACAGAGCATATTGGGAATTGCAGAAATCACAACTTCTAACAGCAAAAAAACCAATGTCACAAAGAGAAATAGTGGAGGAAACAGAGCCGAAGCCAGCAAGGTATAAGGACTAACTGAGCTATATCATTAATATTCCAAACCTTTTCTATAAAAACATATATCAGCACTTTTAAGTTTAAGTGCCTTTTTATTTTTTTTTTTTTCCTTTTCTCACTGTCTCAATCGCAAGCCATCTCTAATTAACTAGTGAAAATGAGCAGCAAATATTCAGGTAGGACTGTGAGCTCTGCAAGGTTTTGCATGCTGCAAAAACATAAACAACATCCTTAGTGATCCACCAACTTAACGTGATAAAGATTTATTTCTAAACTGCCTCTCTGTTGTAGAATCCCTTTTTCATTGACTCTTGTATGGCAGTTTCCATTCTTTTTGTCCTGCTGTTGAAAATTCAGTCGCTTGAACAGTTTGCATGTAGTTTGCTGTGGCTCCTGAGCTCATAAGTTTGACTTCTGAAGTAAATGTTTGTGAAAACCTCGTGCAGTGTCCTCTGGAGTTCCTTGGCTCATGGATCCTCCAGGGTCAGCTCCTGCTGCCTCAGGCACACGTGTGCTCCTTGGTGTCTTGTTTATCTTTGGATGTTAGCAGCTGCATCCTTTGGTCAGACAAGATAAAGTGTTTAGCTCTATTAATAAGGGTGGAATCATCTTCATGCTGTGCTTATTGCTGCAGTACTCCAGGGAAGGCACTTTGCCTTGGAAACTGCTTGTTCCACAAAGGCCTGCCAAGATGTCTCTAAACCATGGGTTTCTGTCATTAGAACTTGGAATCAAATTCACATCTGGTGTGTATAAGCACTGATTTTTGGAGAAGTTCATAAGGGACATGAGCTTTGTTCTCTATGCCTAGATCAGATCTGAAAATTCAGTATATTATGCATTTTGCACTGCTCTTTGAATGGGCTTAAAAGATCTGTGCTAGCCCAGGGTAGGCACATAGGTGCTGCAGTGGCTGAGTTTGGTTTCCCTGCTCCAAGGGTCTGGCAGTGCTTGGCAGAGACCTTCATGACCAGGCAGAGCTCCTGCATGCCAGAGCCATGCCATGTCTGTGATGTGCTCCAGCCCTGCTCCAGCCACTGGTACTGGGGCTATTTTGGCACTCCAGACCCTTTGCAAATGCAAATGTTGTTCTTTTGCCAGTGTGCTGTTTGAAAATAGGCTTAAAAACTACAAATAGCCACTATGCATGAAAACCTGCATTATCTTGCCTGTTGTCACAACAACCAGATTTGTGCAGAGAAAGGAGTGCTGCTCAAAAGTGTCATAGAGATGCATGCCTTTAGAAATAAATTATTTGGTTTTCTGAAGGGAGGAGTGCAGCTGAGATGATAGTCTAGCTGATAGCAGCTCTCACGTGTCTTTACTTGTGATGTCTGTGTAGGAGACTGACTTGATATTAACCAGGCACACAAAGTAGGGTGCACTTTAATAGAAAAACTAAACTTTTGTTGGGAGAAAATTGTTCTTCATTTAAGCTGTGCATAGCCTGAACGTTTATTTTCCCCCAAATCATTAAAAACTTCTGAAGAATGTTTTAAACTACAGACAAGTTTCAGAAAAAAACAGAAAACAGAAGAAAACCCCAGACTACACACTGTGCTCAAGGCCATCCCATTAAAACTCACTCCTAATTCACCTTATGTATCTTAAGGTACCCTCCTGCTTCTAGCAGCCAGAAAGCACAGTTTTTTTGGTCCAGTTAATCACTCAGTTCAGTTGCTCAGGTGTAAGTGTTCAGCAGATTTGAGATCCTCAGTTTTGAGGTTTTCAGCAGTCACTGCAGGAGGCATGTGACACCTGATAGTCCCCTGGGGCTGTCCCAGGTACAGTGGTGGCACCAGTTGCTTGACTGTCTCAAAGTGCCAGCAGACACCTCTTAGTCACCTCGTGTTTTTGAAAAGGTGTCAGAGAGTTGGCACCTCTGAAACTGAAGCACATCAGTTCATATTCTTCAGAGTGCACATCTTAACAATTACTGCCTTCATTATGACTGTGGTTCCTCCTCCCACTAAGCAGTGAAACATGCTACACACCCCAGATTTTTGATGCTATTTTCTGCCTGCCTATGTATTCTTCAGAAATCCCTGAAATATCTTAGAAAGCTGGCAGAAGTTCACACAAAGTCTGACTCCTTTGCATTACATTTAGCTCATATGATGTCAGCACTAAGGTCCTTAGTATGTTTCGATTTCAAAAATTAGTAGTTGTACATTTGTATGTGCTGGATTTTTTATGCATGACTTGGCAAAAGTAGTGCTTTTCTGATGCTGGTTTTAATTGATTAACAAATTCCCAACATCACCCCAAAAGCAGAGCACTGTCAGGGTCCATGATATCTTGCTCAGATTTTCTTGCAGCTCTTGTAGGCAGGCTGAGGCAGAGATGAGTCCACACTACTTGGAGATGTTTTCTGTTGTGGTTTATCTCATTCTCACAGGTAATCTGCTCATTTTGTTTTTAAATGGAGGTGGATTTGTAGTACTCTTGACTGCATCATTTCAGGTCAGCATAGGAAAACATGGTGTTGGTTTGCTCCACTAAAGGGATCACCTTTACTGACAGTATCACCTAATGTGACAGACCTCCCAAGGTCCTGGAAAATAGAACATGTGGCCTTGATTACAAGCAGTTGCCCCCTTACCTAGTAAAAAATGCATGCTTCGTTAATTGCTCCATTTTCAGGGAGGAAGGAGAGGGCAAGTTTCCCCAAGGGTTCTAATTTATTTGTGATTTGGTTTCATTAATTTGTTTCTAGAGGGAAATGATGCAATAAATCAATTTTTTGTTGCCTTTCTTAATTACAGTTGTACATTGTGGGTATTTCACCTACATGGTTGTTGGAATTTTGTTGTATAAAATCTTTCAAAATGTCATGGACAATTCAGTGGAAAATAAAAGATTGCACATACTCAGTTTAGAAACAATAAAATAAACTGTCCCAAAGAATAAAACAAAGCAAAACAAAACAAAAATGTCATCACCTGCATTGCTTAAATACCCTGCCTCTCCTCGGGAAACAGATGGGTTTTGCACTGTGCCTGCAAGGTCACCAGCCTTGGGCTTTGCCAGACCAACAGAGGAAGTGTCTTCTGTTAAAAATACCCTCCTGCTTGTCTCCACAGCAAACATGACAGAAGTGACTGCTTAAGCAGGGCACATCCCTTCCTCTGGTCCTGGCTGTCACTTCCAGGATCACGCAGAGCAGGGCATTCCACAGGTGCTTGTACATTCTGCATGGAGCTTGGATGTGTCAGCTGAGGCTCAGGCACAGAAAAAGGGCAGTCTCTGGGGCCCAAACATTGATTTAAATGGTGGTGATGTGTCCTGGAGATAGTAAATGGAGAAGGTTTTCCACAGAACTGTTTCCCACACATCTCCAGAGACTCTAAAAAAGCAGTGTTGGTAGTTGTAGGGACAGTGACAAAAAACAAGAGTCAGGCCAAGCAGCATGCAGTGCAAGTCATTGAAAAGCATAAAACGCATTTTAAAATGCTCCTGATGTATTTTGGATTAAGACCTGTGGGGGGTTCTGGATGAAGCCAGTCAGTCTGTTTGCACTTCTATTCAATCTGCCTGTGCTACAGTGCCCCCTGTTCTACCTCCTACACTCTCCCAAGTCTCCTCATCAGTATGATGGTGGCAGCCTAATTAGCAAAACAAAAGTTTTTGTGGCTTTATGTTTGTTTTGAGAAAGATTTCTTTAGTACAACTTAATCCCTAATTATTTGGAAAGAGGCTGTCTAAAGTTCATGACCCCCACAAATTCTTCAATTATTTGTAAAACAGGATTATAAGACCTGGTAGAAGGTCTTAATCAGACTTCATCTCCTTGTGCACTGGGACACTGATTTAATTAAATATAGCCTGCTTATAATCTCTGCAGTCATTGTTTTGGTATTTGCAAAGTACCACTTTACTTAATTGTCCCTGATTTAACCACCCATTACGAGATGAGCTCTCCACGAAAGCAGCACAGTGCACTTAAGAGATGGGCTGATGTGGAGGTTTATCTACAAAAAGTCTTGTTAATTTCTTTGCATCCTGTTTTGCAGTTCTATGGCATCACATCACATGTGACTATCATGTTATGTTTGGTGAGCAAAGGCCAAATGCAGGAAAGAGCAAGACAGCTGAGAAGCCAGTGGTCTGATACCTCATCAGTCCTGTGTGCACTCACCTGTGTAAGTTCAGACATGGCAAGAGTGAGTGCATCCAGCAGCTGCACTGCTCCCAAGTGCACGACATGTCACCAAACCTGCTCACAGATCAGCAGGTGCTGGCTGAAATGCAGACAGCTAGAGTCAGGAAGGGAAAAATTGGAGAGTTGGAGACCTGTGGATATTAGGACACCTTCTGACATCACACTTATTCTGGTGATGCCAAACTGACATAGTGAATGCCTTTGAAGAAGGGCCTCAAAGCAGTCTTTCTCCCAGAGGCAATAAGCCATACCTTCTTTGCTCTCTCCAGGCTCTAAATGTTGTACCATGTTGTTCAATAACCTGAAAGGAACCATTGTCTGGTTTGAAGCAGTGGGTATATTTTGTCTCCCGAGGTCTTCTGTTGGAAAAGCATGGCACATTTTGATCTGCTGGATGAAAGAGGCACACCTGCTGTTTGGGGAGCTGCCAGTCTCTCCTAAGCTACCACATCTCATTGCATACTGGTGATTATTAATATATTTTAGTGATAGCCATTCAAATCAGGAGAGTTACATTTCTGTGGAACTGGCATGGCATTAAAATCATATCCATGATGATAAACATGCAAACATGTTTATCTGAGTATGAATTCAAGACCTAACGTTTTCCTATGTATGAATATACAGATACTTCATTTTCTGCATTGCTTCACTCCTGCCATCCTTATCAAACTTACATCCCAATAAGCCAATAGAAAGTTTGATTGAAAAGAGAAAAAAAATATGATAATATTTTGACCCTAGCAGATAAATTATTTTGTATCTTATGACTTCTAAGTTAGAAAATGGAGTTTGTGTATCACAGTTTTTTTGGGTACAGATGAGATTGTTTCTCTGACACATCATTGTGAGTTTTTCTTTCTTTATTCCCAAATTATCTTTATGGCTTCCACTGCTTTTATGCAAATTACACTTTTATATACATTAAAAGAACAAACATTACTCTGAAATACTTTCAAACACATAATATAAAGACAATAAGTAGTAGTGTTGGAAACTAACTTTAGTCAGGGTTTTTTTGCTTTTTGTGGAAGGAAATTTAGTTTCCCTGTATTTTTGACGAAATTTTGTGAGCAGTGTTCAGTGTTCCCAGGTGGCCAAGAAGGCCAATGACCCCTGGCCTGTATCAGGAGTGGTGTGGCCAGCAGGAGCAGGGAGGTCATTCTTCCCCTGTATCAGCACTGGTGAGCACCTTGAGTGCTGTGTCCAGTTCTGTCCCCTCAGTTTAAGAAGAATGTTGAGATGCTCAGATGTGTCCAGAGGAGGGAACAAGGCCTGGAACACAAACCCTGTGAAGAATGGCTAAGTGAGCTGGAGTTTTTTAGCCTGGAAAAAGAGGAGGCTCAGGGGAGACCTTATTACTCTCTACAACTACCTGAGAAGAGGTTTTGTATCCCTTCTCCTAGTCGACTGGCAGAACAAGAGGACACAGTTTAAGCTGCACCAGGGAAAGTTTAGGCTAGACATTAGGAAGAAATTTTTCACTTAAAGAGTGATTGGACACTGGAGTGGTCTGCCTAGGGAGGTGGTGGAGTCACCATCCCAGGACATGTTTAAAAAAAGACTGGAAGTGGCACACTGCCATGGTTTAGTTGATAAGGTGGTGTTAGGTCATAGGCTGGACTTGATGATCTCAAAGGTCTTTTCCAAACCTAGTGATGCTGTGATTCAGTGAGCATAAAATTGCTGTGAATGCTGGGAGCTGAGTTAGTGCTGCTCTTGCCAGCAGCATCAAGGTGTGAGCACAATGAAGCTGAACATTTCTTTCCCAGCCACCAGCTGCCAGACGCTCATTGAAGTGGATGATGGGTGCAAGCTAAGAACATTTTATGGGAAGTGAAGGGCCACATAGGTCCTGGCTGATTGCCTTGGTGAGGAGTGGGAGGGATGTGTTGTCCACATCAGTGGTGACAATGACAAAAGCTTCTCCATGAAGCAAGATGTCCTGCCTCACTGGTGTGTCTGTCTTCTGCTCAGCAAGGGCCATTCTGCTGTCACCCCAGAGGAACTGGAGAGAGAAAGTGCAAATCTGTTTGCAAGTGCATTGTTGATGCAAACTTGGGTGTCCTGAACTCTGTCATAGTGAAAAAGGGTGAAAAGGGCATTTCAGAGCTGACTGACACAGCCCTGTCATCTTGGTCCCAAAACGACCAGCAGAATCTGCAAGCTGTTCAGCCTAAGAAGCATGACATTTGCCAAAGTGTTGTGGAGAAACCTCTGAACAAGGAGGGCAAGAAACCCAGAACCAAAACTCCTAAGATCCAGGGAATTTGGATTCCTTGAGTGCTGCAGCATAAGTGCAGGCATATTGCTCTAAAGAAGCAGTGCCCTCAAAAGAACAAGGAGGAAGCAGCAGAACACAAAACTCTTGGCTGAAAGAATGAAGGAAGCTATGAGAAATGCCAGGAGTAGATTGTGAACAGGAGCTGGCTTTCTTCATCCAGAGCTTCTACATCTAAGTCTGAATCAAGGCAGAAGTAAGGACATTGGATTTGACACTAAAAGTGTACAGGGTATTACCAGTAAATCCCTTTTGTGGTGAATTTAAAAAAAAAAACATCCCAACACTAAAACTAAAATAAAATCATCACAACACAGAACAAAAATGAACAATTTACACAAAATCCACTTCTTGATCCTTCACTACAATTACAAGTAAAATTCCCCACTATCATTCCACTCTATAACACGTAACACTTTTCAGTACTTATTTTGCCTGTTACTTCTCCCAGTTAGTATCCTTATTTCTAAATCTTCATGATTGCTCACATTCTCCAGTAAGAAGACTGGGCCAGATGCCTCAAAGCCCCCACCAAAGCCTCTCTCTCTCTCCTCTCCATAGCTGGACAGAGGAGAGGAAATATAATGAAGGGTTCCTGGTTTGAGATAAGGACCTGTAGAGATCACTTGTCACATATCATCGTAGACAAAATAGACTCAGCTTGGAGATATGAACTGAATTTATCCTAACAAAATCAGAGCAGGATAATGAGAAGTAAAATAAATCCTTAGAAACACCTTTCCCACCCCTCCCTCCTCCCCAGCTCGACTCCTACCCCAGCAGTGCAAGGAGACAGGGAATGGGGGCTGTGGTCAGTTCATCACCCGGGGCTTCTCTCACTGCTGGGGGAGAGGAGTCATTGCCCTGCTGCACCCTGGGGTCCCTCCCATGGGAGACAGCTCTCCATGAACTTCTCCAGCAGGAGTGCATCTCACAGGCAGCAGCTCCTGCAAGCTGCTGCCATGAGTCCATCCATGGGCAGCAGCAGTGGGTCATTATTCCATGGGGTGCAATCCTTCAAGGACAGGCTGCTTCTCCTGGAGCGGGGCCCTCTTCCCACAGGTCTCCCACAGGCTCCCAGGCTCCCCTCAGGCACCCCCTGCTCTGGTGTGGCTCCTCCAGGGGCTGCAGTGGATCTCTGCATCCCTGGGACCTCCCTGGGCTGCAGGGGCACAGCTGCCTCACCATGGGCTGCACCAGGGGCAGGGGAATCTCAGTTCCAGTGCCTGGAGCTCCTCCTGCCCCTCCTCCTTCACTGACCTTGGTGTCTGCAGGACTGTTCCTCTCACATGTTCTCACCCCATTCTTCTCTTACATTTGAACAATAACTTTTTTGTTCTTTTTTCTAAAATACATTATCTCAGAGACATTGCCACCATCTCTAGTTGGCCCAGCCTTGGCCCAGCCTTGGCCAGCAGCACCTTCATCTTTGGGTGGCTCTGCTGGACATGGAAGAAGCTTCTGACAGCTTCTCAAAGAACCATCCCTGTAGCCCCCACCCCCACTAAAAAAAGCAGGCCATGCAAAGCCAATCCATCTGCAAATCATATTTGTAATGCATATATTCATGGTTTTACACACTGAAACTGTTTATTAGAAATGCATGTCTTACAGAATCACTGCTACCAAAGAAGGGATTTCTGTTGCAGTGATGGGTAAAAGATGCAGCTTGACTAGAAAATCACTGTAGGTTCCTTCCAACTGGATCCTCTTCTACTCTGCTCTGCTCTATTGTATTGTATGTTACTCTACTCTGCTTTAGTCTCTCTAGCTTGGAGTAAAATTATTCCAGATGGTGATTAACCTGAATGACTATAAAAGTGAATACCAGGAGTGAGAGGTTTTCTTTACCTGTTGTTTTCAGCAATCCATTCCAGTAGTTGAAGGACTGGGAGCAGTTCATAAATGTGCAGTCTGATTCTCTAACAATAATTCTTTGGCTGTGCATTCACAGTCAGTAGCAGAAATTATCTGGATGTAGTTTATCCTGTTTACCTCATCTCTCATCAGAGCTCTCTGCTTAGCTCATCTGGTAGAACTCAGTGCTGAATACTTCAGTTTAATGTACAGATAAAATGTATTATTTACAGATTACTAGGTATACATGTTAGAGTGGAAAGACTATTCTGTCCCAGTCCAGTTTGCTTTCTTGGTTGCGATTGTGCGTGCCTCATTTCCTCTACTCATTTGCTTCTAATTTTTCTGTATGCTGATGTAATGTGCAAAGCCCATTGATAAATAACCCCTGCAAAGCATATGGAGTGAGGCCAGTCAGACAGCTAGGGCACACATTCAGCTCTGGTGCACATACATTAGATTTCATAACTGCCTGCCAGGACTTCTGGGTTGCAATCAGAGCAATGAAGGACAGAGTACAAAAAGATTTAGGTAAGTACACTCAGCTCATTAGAGAGACTTTGTAAACCAAAGGTTGCTTATGATGTTTTTAAGTAATGGCAAAATATTGTATGGAAAAGATGGATATATGGTATACGTTGTTTTAATGGTTTAAAGATATCTGTTCTCCACCTTGCTGAAATGACAAGTAACTGAAATGACAAGTAAGGATTTGGCTGCTTTTACTATATTTCTTCATGACTTGGTTAATTTTAATAGCTAAAAAGCACAAACCATTGTTTAGGCAGAATTTGCTCTGTAAAACAAAGAAAAGTGTAGATATTTTCTGTGGAATAGAAATGAGGATCTCCTAACTGTTTAAACTGTGCATTCCCAGCCCAGGGTCCTCCAAAACACAGTTCAGCACTCCAGGAAGTGGCAGAAGTGGATTATGTACATGAAAATCACATGGTCATAGAGTCACAGAATATCCTGAGTTGGAAGGGACCAACAAGGAGTCCAGCTCCTGGCCCTGCACAGGACAACCCCAATAATCCCACCAGGTGCCTGAGAGAATTGTCCAAGTGCTTCTTGAGTTCTGTCAGGCTTGTGCTGTGACCCCTTCCCTGAGGAGCTTGTTCCAGTACTCAGCAAACCTCTGGGTGAAGATGTTTGTGCATGTTTTTTATTTCAAAGTCCTGAATTATATTTTAAAAAATAGCCTAAGAATACACATAGGACACTAATTTCAGGAGTTTTGGAGTGAGTGGCAGTAGATAAAGTCCTAAATAAAGTGTATCTTACCTCTGCACATCTCTTTTGCTGTTCCTGTTTCTCTCTTTTGCTGTTCCAGTAAGGCAGATACAAGACTGTAATTCCAAAAGGAAAAAGTTTGGTTTAAAAACAGTTCAGTCATTAAAGTTGTCCATACCAAAAAAGTCTGAAACGTTTGTCCTGGAAAAAATGATGAATACAAGTCAGTTTGCAGAAGGAGAACTGAGCTTTGACTGCTATATTTGTTTAATCACCTAGTAGGTGTCTAATTGAAGGTCTTCACTTTGTTTTAAGTGAAGTGTACATCCCTTGGGCAGCATCTGCCATCTCCAGACTGACACTTGCATTGTCTGTACAGGTTGGACATTAGCATCACTTGAGATTTAAGTGTTGTGAATTGAGGGGGCGTGTTGGTAAGATCTGAATTGCTATGTGCAAAGAGAAAAAGCTATATGAACTGAATATGCCAGTTATGTCTTTTCAGGCTCTGAGGAGTTAGGAAGTGGAAGCTATGGGCATCGGTACATCACAGACACAGTGACTGGGGATGGTGATGGATTTGATATTGATGATTCAGACTACGACATTTATATAGAAGAGGTAAATATCAGGATTTCTCTTTGACACTTCTGTTTTCTTTATAGTCTGGATATTTTTAAGTGTCTAGTCCTGTCAGCAAGTTTAATATCAGATATTAAGTGCTTTAATATACTGATGTGGTCAATTTTTTTTCTTCATTGAGAACGAGCTCATTGCCTCAGATCTATGTCTTGAAAGGTAATAATTTCATTTCCCCATAGCATTTTAGTTTTACTGAATTGGTGTTTCTTTACTTCCTTTCAGCTCAGACCACTTCCTGCTATTAAAGGAGGCAACAGAAAGTTTCTGGTCGAAACTAAGGTCACGCCAGGGTCTAGTTCCAGGCTGCTGTCACGGGTGCTGACAACCACCTCCGAACCCACTGCTTCCCCTCCTACCACCTCAGGCCCAGCCCCAGCGAGGACGTGGGCAGCGAGGAGGGGCAGCATGTCCTCGGCTGCTCGGCTGCTGGAGCTGTCCTGCGACGAGGCCGTGTGCTCTGCTGACAGCTTCTGCATCAACGACTACGACCGCGGCGGCTCGCGCTGCCACTGCAACCTGGGCAGAGGAGGGGACATGTGTGAGGAGGGTAGGTCTCTGGGTGCCCACTGCTGCTGGCTGCTCTCTGTCTGGGTCAAGGAGCAGCTTTGCAAAGAGCCCACCAGTGTACACTTTGGGAATAGACAGCTGGGCTTTGTGGATCCCTAACAGCAGCAAATCGCAGCTCAGGCGTCGTCCCCTTTGCTTTCTTTTCCTCAGTGGGGTGGGAAAAAGTAATTCCTTAATAAAGCTGAATGCAGAGCCTGCGTAAAGATGCTCAGGGGAGGTTAGTCTTCCTTCCCCTACCTAAGAGTCAGGTATGTTGTTAATCACCCAGGTGTGGCAGGATCCAGTCATGGCACTCTCTGCTGGAAGCTGAAGACATTCAAACCCTCTTTGACACTTGCCTTTTTGCAGCAGCTGAAGCCCTGAACCACCCCTGTTTTCTGTGTGGTCCAGATGATGCTGGTCCCACAGCAGGAATGTGGGAGAACTCCCATTGTAAAAATACCTCCAGAGGAGGCTTTCGCCATGGTCTGCAGTCTGCAGTGCAGCACTCATGTCAGGCAAACCAGGAGGAACAAAATCTCATCTGTAGTTCAAAAAGCATGTCCTGAAGGATGAGTCAATGTGAGGAAGTGTGTTTGTCTCGGTCAGGACTTGCCACCCGTCCTATTGCCTCTTTTCAGGGCAACTGGACCATGGCAAGAACTTGTTGAGCTGAGGGAAGCTGTCCTTCTTCCCTCGGTGCCTTCCTGTTCTTTCCCTCTAGAGAGCTAAACTCACCCTTTGGCAAGGTTAACACTGAGCAAATCACCTGGTGAGCCAGTCCAGCTTCCTCACCAGGCCATAAGCAGGTCACTTTTTCCCCCTGAAGTAATTTTTCTTCTGGTTTGGTGACCAAGGGGTCAGATGAACGCCAGGGCTCATGAAAAGAGAATGTCCCATTGGTTGTGGTGGTGCTAAGCTAAGAAAGAGCTGATCTGACCTGCCAAGACCCTGACACACAGCAGAACATGTTTCTTCTATAGGAGCATGTTAGACCTTCATTCTGCACAGTGTCATGCATCAGGGATACAGACACTGAGGGTGCTTTATCTTCTTCAAACTGGAGTGCTGGGACAAAGAGAGCTCCTTCTGAAAACAATCTGCTGTGACTCAGCGACATGGAACAGCTGCAAATACGATTTTAGGCTTTGATCAAATATGAAGAGCTGAGGATTTATTTGAACTGACAAGGCCATATACAACTTGTAAAGTGGTCTGTTAACATCAGTCCAAACCCTCTATTTTTCACAGGGGAGTGTGTGTTATTCCAGAGTAAGCATCGTGTGCCAATTCTACTTTGTACTGGGTTTGTCTTCAGCAGCTAATATTGTTAAATAATATATTAATCTGAATGGAAACAGACTTTTCTTCACATTCAACAGCTGCATGGCACTCTGGTCCAGTCAGTTCTGCTTGTGATCAGGACATGAGATAATTGTTCACTGCTGAGGTTGCATTCAGGTTTATAGACAAGTCCTCTTCACCTCAGCCTAAAATGTATGCCTTGCAAGCAGAAGCCCTGAGAGAACTCTACCCAGATTCAAAAACTGAGTGATACAAGCACACTCAGTAATTAAATAGCAAAGAGGAATAGGAGTCCTCATCCTTCCTTCCTCATTATACTTAAATCCACTGTAAATATAAACACTCAGTCCTGAAACTGTCTGTCCTCAGTGCTTCTTAGGAAAATAAGCTGCAAAGGTAATTTTACATCTAACAGTAGCTAGCTGTAAGTCACCTCTGATTTTCATTTTCTCTCAGGGTTGGAGTCTAACACAGAACAGCAAAGGGTGAGGGTTGAAAATGCCATTTGACAAGAGCAATAGAAAGAGCCACTGTTGCAGTCAGGAATGGAAAGATCCTGCAGGGACTCTTCTCCCCATCACTCCTTTTAGCCTGGAGCTGACTTGAGAGAAGTTCTGGAAGCTGCTAGGCTGTTATGAGACATCCAGTGATTCTCCAGATGCTGGATGCAGCAACTACAGAGCAGCAGTGACTAATGCTGCCTAGAGTCTGTCCATATCTCCTGCCTGTGTTTTTGTAATCCTGCAGAACAGAAAATTACTTTGTCCTCTCTTTCTTAAATGAATTTTTAAAAGAAGATAAATATAAAGTTGATGCCATCTGTCTTCTACAACAAGGAAAACCTGGAGAAATTTCCTCTGAGCTTCTGATTAAACTATTGAGCATTATTTGGCCCTCAGTATCCTGTTTCTTTCCAAGTTCACTAGGTCCTTGGGAATAAAGGAATTAGCTGCAAAAAGTGGTGGGAGGACAAGGCAATAGGTTAACTGATTGTTGACTGCTGCTGACTAATGGTTGTCTCTGGAGGAACTTTGCCTTTCTTTGCCACCTGATGTTATCTAGTTCTAAGTGTGTATATTAATTTTTATTCAGAAGAAAACTGCAAAATGACACACTTCCCTCTTTGCTTTTCAGACATTAGTATCCAGTATCCTCAGTTCTCTGGCTACTCATATATCACCTTTGAACCACTGAAAAAGTCCTATCAGACCTTTCAAATTACCATTGAATTCAGGGTAAGTTTAAACAATTCTCACATTGGCATTTTAAATCTTGTTTACTTACTCTGATGTAGTGAACAATGGAACAGTAACTTAGCTTCAGTATAGCTTCAATGTAATTGTGGTGAACCTGTGCATAGCCTTCATCTACAAAGACCTGGCTTAACCCTCAGTGAGTGTAAATGAAGTTTGTAAGTGCTGAAGGGTTTTCATCCATTGTTGGCAGGCACTGCATGAGAGAATCCCTGGGACTATTAGTTGTGGACTAGCAGCAATGTGCATTGGCAAGGTTGTAGTCACATGGATGAGCTACAGGCTGAAGAACACTCAGAATTTTTGTGAATTGGAGTTTGAAAGTGGTATGCAGTATTTTTGTGGACAAGATTATGATCCTGTCATTCTGAGAGAAGTACTGCCCTGTATGTAGCATTCCTTTCCCACCCTGCAGGATTTAACTGGACATTATTTTCCCACTCTGAAGTTTGGGATATGGGCTACTAATACATTCAGGATACCATACTACTTAAAATGAAGTGGGAATACATACCAGGCTGGCTTGTGTTAGTGCTGCCTATTCATTATGGACAGAACATGCAGGGCTGCCACTTGGGAGGGTGGGCAACACTTGGGTGCATCACCACCCCCAGATAAAGCAGACTCACCAGGCTCACAGCCTGGGAAGGAGACTGTTACTAAAGCAGCAGCTATCAGTTGCCTCAGTGGTGATCTTACACTCCTCTGGCAACCTGTCATTTTAAAATGCAGGATGGCTGCAAAAAAACACTGTGTCAGCTGTTATGAGCATATGGAGAAATGCTGGCAGCACAGCTTGTTTGGCTGAAGGAGTGTCAGTCTCATGGAACATGTGAAGTAGGGTGTATGTATTCATGTGCAGGGAGTCTGATGTGTCTACACTTACCAGACTTGCTAGGACATTCTTGCTAGACTTTTTACTCAGCAGTCTTGCACGGCATACATCTGACAGTCTTTAATACTTCCAGGCTTTTTTTCAGGTCTGATAATATCATGCTTTAAGAGATGGTCTTAAATTGTTTAACCATTAAGGTAGTGATTTTCTAGGCTCAAATGCAGCATTCAAAACTGATTAAATGATTTCTGATTCTGCAAGTTAGAAATTAATTCTGAAAAATGATGACCCTTTTCTGGAGAAAAGCCCTCCACTGCTGCTTGCTTTTATCTGTAAGTGTGAGACTGTGATTTTTCATATTGACACAATGATTGCAGGCTGAATCTGAAGATGGTTTGCTGCTTTACTGTGGAGAAAATGAACATGGTCGTGGTGATTTTATGTCATTGGCAATTATCCGACGTAACCTCCAGTTCAGGTAAAATCTCCATCCTAGATCTGATGTAAAGAGAAGGGTCTATTGCTGCCTCCTAGGACTGCTATATGTGATTAGTATCTCCAGTGTCTTTAACTTCTGCCCCATAGAGTGCACCAAATGGACAGTACAGTTTCATTTAAGGGTTCTTCAATACTTCTTTTCTCTCATCTTTTTTTAGTGTGTGAACATGTGCCCTGTTGAGCTCTTTTATTCAGACATCAGTGTAAAGGCAGAGTGATCAGTTTTCCTTAAGATATTTGTCTGAGACTCTTAGCTGTGTTACCAGAAATGCCAGTGAGCCACTGTATTTGCTAAGCTGATGGTATATTGAGTCAGTGTTTTTGGTTCACAGAAAAAGGCTTTCAGATAATGTAGCAAAACAAAGGATGTAATGCCAGTAAGGGGCCAGGAACTTCATCTTATATGCCTAGTTTAGATGATACCTTGTTTAGGTTTTTTAAATGAAGATGAACAGTCTTTCTTGCAGTCTGATAGATATGAAGCAAGTGAAAGAGTATTTCCAGGATCTCCTTACTTGGGAGGGTGAGTCCTTTGAAAGTGGGGAGTAACAAAGTGAGTGATGTGCCTTAGTTGTGTTTCTGTTCTGAAAAATAGAATAAATAATTCAATGTTCTACAACCAACTTTTGATTGTTTGGTTAATGTAAGATTATCACCTTGCCCTCTCTGTCTCATGGTCCCAGGTTCAACTGTGGCACTGGAGTTGGAGTCATAACGAGTGAAAACAAAATCAAGCTGGGGAACTGGCACAGTGTCACCGTGTTCAGAGATGGGGTGAATGGCTGGCTCAGGATGGACAACAATGCTCCAGTGACAGGAAAATCTCAGGTAGGTAATCCTGCCCCTGTGGCTCGCTCTTGGGGGTCTCTCAAGGTTGTGATGATTTTTCTTTTCTTGCCATCAGAAGCCTGATCATATTTAAAAGGTGCAGTTTTGGTGTTAGGACATTTAATGAGCCAGGATCAGAGTACAGATTACTCTTCCAAAAATGCAATCTAGAAATCACAGAGATAAATACATAGAAATCACAGAGATAAATATCTCAGGACTGGATCCCATCACAGTTTCCCTGTTGTGCTCAATGTTTGCTCTGGCCCCTTTCCACTACCCTATGCTGGTTTCAAATACAGCTATAAGAAATTTACTAGATTGTACAGCTGCTGTCCTTGATTGCATTCTTTTTCAGGCCTCAGAGAGCTGCTCTGCTTCCTCAGACATTAAAATTAGATGCATATGTGTATATGAGTATATATTTATATATAATATGCATATACTCACATGAGATTTGTATACAGAGGACAAAGATTTAAGCATAGTAATGGAGATAGACATTCTGCCTTGACTTATGTTAACACCAGCAAGTTCAAGGCTGACAAGATAAAATATAATACAGGAAGATGCTTTAACTTGCTCATCTGTTGCTGGGCCAGAAAACAAAATTAAGGCACTGGAAGAAAAGGCAATTTCAAATTGCTTCAAATGTCTTTCCTTTGATAGCCACTATTAATATGCCATCCCTGAAAGAAAGCAGTTTCAGACATCTTATTACTTTCCACTTTCATGTGCAGACACTGAAAAGAAAAAATTGCAGTGCATTGAGTTCTCATCAGCTGGAAATGACAGAAGAAAGAATTTCAGTGTGTCATGTGTTGCTGTTACCAATGCTATGAGGCCATGCAAAGGGCAGATGTGAATCAGGAGAGATGTACAGTTTCTGCAGTGTACTGTGCAAGTGAACACCTGCAGACTCAATAACCCCAGCTTATTTAGCTTGGCAAAATACAGGCTATGGTGATAGAATTTATTGTTATAAAAGCTATGGGGGCAGGGCAGGGACGAAAAATCCTAAAGTATTTTAGGCTACAGGTCTGTGCTGTCAAAACCACAAGCTGGTAAAAACTGGCCTTGAATAACTGAGAGTTTTGAATATTTTCTTCTAAAGGTCCATGGGGTTTTGAAAGAACTGTTGAGTAGGAGGTAAAAGTCAGATTTTGATCAATTCATGGCAGGAATTTTGACTCGTTTGGCCACAGTAGCATGGAGTTTGGGTTAGTGGTCCAGAAAGGGTCTCTTGGTTTTTGATGTTTTTTGTTCTTTCCTGTGCACTATAGCAATTTTACTAAACTTGTGTATGTATGTTTCTGTAGATTCTTTGAAGAGATGGGCAGTATATTTAGCTATGGCAAAGTGAGCAGAACCCTGCTGAAGTTGTGATTTTACTGGCTTTCGCCTTTTCTTTGTTTTTTACCTTTTTTTTTTTTTTTTTTTTTTTTTTTTTTTGTGATTTCATTATTATTCAGCACTTGTTGGGTTCTGTCCAAAAGACAATATCTCATTGCTCTGTCCCTCAGGGCTTCTGGTTTAGAAGACAAACAATTTTTGGCAAAGGGGAAGGAAGAAATTGCAGCAAAAGACAGACTACACTTTCTCCTCAATACAGTGATTTTCATTCTTATTTATTGTGCTCTTGGCAGTTCATGCTATCATGACGGGATGCAGGTGAAAAAGGTTCATTTCAAATGGTGGACTGATTTGGGGAATGACTAACGGGAAGGAATTACCAATGAACAACCTACATATTCCCTGACACGGTTTCCTCATGGAGGAAAAAAATTGATTGCAAGCCACTGCGGCTTAATGAGTTCTCCTGCGTTACGTCTGTTCCACGTGGTGCTCTGCTCTCCCTGCAGGGCCAGTACAGCAAAATCACGTTCCAGACTCCCTTGTACGTGGGCGGCGCTCCCAGCGTGTACTGGCTGGTGCGGGCGGCCGGCACCAAGCGCGGCTTCCAGGGCTGCGTGCAGGCGCTGAGCATCAACGGCAGGAGCGTCGACATGCGGCCCTGGCCGCTCGGCAGGGCGCTCAGCGGCGCCGACGTGGGTGAGCTTGCTGTGGGGTCCTTGCCACTAGCCCTGCTGGAGCAAATGGAGCCAAGCTCCAGGTTTGGGAGGAGGACGGCGTGGTCTCTGTTTTTGGCCTGTTTTTCCTCTGTTTCTGTGTGCATTGCTTTTGCTGGGTCTGTAGTGAGACAGTTCATCACTCTGTGCAAGCAAGCCCTTTGTGGACGCACTTACTGTGCACAATAAATAGCAAACCCATTTTCATGAGTGAACAGTAGGATCTGTGTTGTAGATAGCGTTACAACTGCGCCAGTATTTCTGCCAGCATCTCTTCATGCCCCTGGCTGACACAGTCATGTCATCAGAAATCAATAGTGTGTATGCTGACCTAGCATTTGAAACAATACCAGCCCAACAAAATGCATTTTGCCTAAAGACATGATTGCACTGTAAGTAATGCATGGATCTCTCAGAGCCACAGCAGTCCTGTGGATGTTACAGAGGGTTTTCTGTGTTACACCCAGCCACTGCTAAAGCATATAGGCTTTCCTGTGTACCATCCTTTGTTTTGCTATCCAGAGTCAGGCTATGATTTAAAAATAGCTTGGAATAAATACTTCCAGCAGTTTTATGAAGTGCTATTATAATATTATTTTCCCTTCACAGAGTAAATGATGGAGAAGTAGGGAAGCTAATTAACTAGTCCCCTCTTATTTATTAATCCATTTCATCCATTTAATGGCCACTTGAAAAAAGGCGGGGCAACAAAAATCCTTGCTTTAATGATCTTACACAAAACAGTGTAAGAATAAATCCAAGACAGAAGGCAAGTGGTACCAGCAAGAAATAGATTCCATACCACTGACCTCTCCCTCCCATCCTTCAGCCACAAAGTCATCTTTCTTCTCTTCTGTAGCTGTGCATTTGACATCCCAAGAAGGAAATCACTTATGAGAAACTGCTTAACAATTGCTCTGTATTCTGTACATAACATGGCCAAACTTCTGTGCAATATAGGGGTAAAACAGACTGGCCCAAGAAACAGTTGCTGAAAAGAGTAAGATTTTGGAAGCAGAGCGTAATTTCACGATAGACTGAGTATCTATGAAATTTAGACAGATGAAAGCTCTGCTGTACTTGTCTAGCCTTAATCTCTCTTGCCTTTTGGGATGCAGCTAGCTTCATTCCCATCCATGAATGCTCCACATACTACTGCATTAACAATCAACATCAATGAAAATAAATTCTGTGCTCTGCCATGTGTGACTCGAAACTGGCTGATAAAGCCTTACTGTCCTTGTGTGACTGCACACATTTATGTTAAACTGTACCAGAATAGGTCATGTAAGTATAACTTTTAAAAATTGCAAGTAAACTCCTCTAGGGTTTAGGAATTACTTTTGCCAGTCAGTCCCTTGGAGTTTTTTTCTGTAGGCATAGTATATCAGGGTCACAGAACTGAGGGTAGGGAGGAGAGGGGTCCATCTACCTCTGTGCTCTCTTCTGGCTACAGCAGAGGTCCCACTGGACCCTGAGCTGAGGGACCAACAGAGGAGGCACCACTTGTGGTTTGGAGGGCATGGCAGGACCTGGCACTCCTGCTGCAGCTTCTCTCCTTCTTCATCTGCCATTGCAGCCATCACACTTGTGGTTTGCCTCTTCAGCACAGTGACTTGTGCTGGCCCAAAGGCTGTGAAAAGTAACTGGGACATTGGGAGAGAACCTGTTCTTAAATACCAAGCAGCAAAGATGGGGATTATCTTGGTTTTCTGTTTGTGTCTTCACACTTGATGCATGGAGATCCTTGTTTACATATTTTGGCTCTGTTTCCTTGCTTATAAAATGGAGCTATTGCTATCCTGTCAGTGTCATGATCATTGGTGAGTATATGAGGGTTCTGAGGGACAGATACCTGTCCTGTCTTGGTTCACTTGTGGCCATTACAGTGCAGACCAGAAGGGGAAAAGAAGCTTAGTGAACACTGGCAGTATCCTGTGGCTGGGCATGGGGCAGATGTGACTGTCCCCTTCCATGCAGCAGGTGCATATTTCCCCTCTGGGGGACTCACACGTTTTGTCTGTGCTCCTCAGGTTAGCCTGGAGTCCTATGTCACAGCTGCTGTACTCAGATTCCCCCCAAACAATGAAAATTTGGCCTGGTAGGAGGTCTGTAGGTATGCAACACAAGATAATCTGGTCTGGCAGGGAATTGTACCATCTGACCTGTGAGCTGTTACTGCTTCTGCCCTGAGAGTGTTAGAAAAGGTTGTTTTCCACTGGAGAGCAGAGGGATTGGGATGGACCAGCACATCAGCCATTTATATCTGCATATTTGTTTGCAGTTTTCTTTTTGGCTTTGGGATGGGAATTCAAACTGTAAAGCTGGTGGCTTACAAACAGGGACCTTCTCTGGAATCAGAGCACTGTGATCAGAGTACTTGCAATCAGAGTACTGTGTTTAAACAAAACAAAAAGGGCATATCCCTTTCTTGCAATACTTTTTCAAGAATTCTCTTAATCACCTCAAGTTGCAAAACAGTTCCCTAATGTTTATTATCAGAGCTGCCTCATGGAACCTTTGTCAACTCAGAGGTGATGTGCCTCAAAATAAATGTGTAATTCTTAGTTTGCCATAAAACACTAAGCCCCTCCAGATGGTGTACTTACCATTGTAACCACAAAAGTCTTACTTGGTCTTTCTTAATGTATGTAATCAGTTTGTTACCACTGACAAGCAGAGAGTTATTTGATCAGAACTAAAGGAGAAAATAAATTCTACATGAACTTCAATCAGATTTACATTTGACAATTGCATAGCCTGATTTTACAGAAACCAGTTTTAAAAAGCAAATGAGAATTTATTTGTTGTACAACAATTTCAGCTAATATCCAAAAAGAAGAAATAACCTTCTTATTATTTAAGTTGATGTGCCAGCATAGAAGAGATGCTTCTTAAAAAGCCCATATGTTGATAATATGGATCCCTTTTAGGTGGACAAGAGAGCTGACAACCTCATTTTGGCTAATAAGATTAGTTGATAGTGATTAACTCCTCCCATGGTCAGCATGGCATGAATTTACAGTGAACAAAAAAGCACTTAAGATAATTGAAATTAAACAAGGCACGGTGCTTGTAAACAATTTAGAGAAATTTGTATCTTAGGAGAAAATAGATATGAAGAAGAGCAGACAATAAGTAATCCAGGAAATGATTGAAAGTTATATCTATATTGTTTGATTGTAAGGGCTACTTTTTGCCTTATATAAGGTTTCTTTCTGGTCTGATATTAAAAAGAAAAAACCCTAATAATCAAGTTCCCCAGTCTAAATTACACACCATTTGACAAACTGGGAAAGAATCTGGGCAGAAAAGCAAATTGTGTTGGTTAGTAGCAGCAATCAACAGCCAAATAAATCTTCTATGACAAACTTCTCTGATAAATTGATGTTCTGACTCCTGTGTTTAGGTGAGTGTAGCAGTGGCATCTGTGATGAGGCAGCCTGCATCAACAGTGGCACCTGTACAGCAAGCAAAGCAGATTCTTACATTTGCCTTTGCCCCCTTGGATTTAAAGGTCGTCACTGTGAGGAAGGTGAGTGGGTGCTGGGATGCCTCTATTTCTTTAGTGTTCAATGGGTTTTCCAGTCAGAGACATGGGAGGAGATCTCATACTGTAACACTGACAGAAGAGAATACTCGTTACTTCATCTTTTTAAAGCTGCATACTGAAACCCTTCCCTTACTGCTTTGGAGCTACATCCAGTTGCTACACAATCTGTGATTCTCAAACCTCTGCTTATTTAAACTAATTTTACTTAAGCATCTTGAAGTTCCTATTCAGAAGTTAAAATAATGTACCACCCCACAGCTGCACATTAATTTTAAAAAAATACCCACCTTTCTCCTAAAACCAGTGTCAGTTGTTTATTTTGAAATGTAAAGGATGCAATGTCGATTTCCTAGTAATATCAGAGATACAAGTAGTAAAATGCATGTGGCATTATTTTCTACTCTGTAGAACTTTTCATGCCTCCACCCACTGTCTGCATGCTTATCACTTTGAAAGGGACTATTATGAATCACTAAAGAAAAGTTACACAGTGCCTTACAGTACAAATGCTTTCCCTGGAAAAGGAAGGGAGTAAGTAGTATTGGGTTAATTTATTTTGTTTTTTAATTTAGATGAAAAAAACCAGGTTGTTTTGCTAAGTATTAGCGTAAATATTTAACACAAGGAACAGAGTCAGTCCTTTATGTTTGAGCCTCAAGTGACCTGCTTGTGATTTCTGGATTTCCAGCACTCACCTTGGCCATACCTCAGTTCAACGAATCCTTAAGATCATTTGCTAGCACACCCTGGCCCTTGGAACCACAGAATTACCTTTCCTTCATGGAGTTTGAGCTGACATTTCGTCCAGATTTAGAGACTGGTGTCCTTTTGTACAGCTATGACACAGACAGCAAGGACTTCCTCTCCATTAACATGGTGTCTGGCTACGTGGAGTTCAGGTTCGACTGTGGCTCAGGAACAGCTGTTATCAGGTAAGTGGTGCTGCTTGTGTGTCCCTCCCAACCTGCCACAGTGCTGATCCAGGAGAGGGGTGGGCTGGAAAGAGCCACAGCTGATGATGAGGTGTGCAAGCCCCTAGTCTCTAGTGCCTGCTTCTAAGGAAGCACAGAAGCACTGAAATTGTGGTCAAGGGACAGGATTTTCTTCCTACATCAGTTTATGTTCCAAAGCTTTGTGCTTTGTCTTCCTGCAGGTGTTATGTTTGTGTCTGTATGGGATTGCAGTAGTTCCCTTCTTGCCCCCATGACACTGCACCATAGCCAGTTAGGGGATCTCTAAATATTTTATGCATGTACTTTGTAGCCACAGGATTTCACAATACTGGCACTTATGTGAGCATCCTGCTTTCTGGTTTCCAGTTCCAAGCAGGAGTGCCAGGCTGGAGGTGGCACAAGAAGGTACACCTCCAGGTCCCTCCACTTCCTCATAGTGCTGTGTTTTGAGTGACCTGAGGCTAGTATCCAATTTATACAACCTAAGCTGCCTAAACTATAAATATGTGGTTTAACCAAGGTTCCCAAACAGACCTTCTTCAAGGGACTTCTTGCATCCTAAAATTAATGTCTAGGAGGATAGAAGCAACAAAATTCCTCAAAAACACTGCTTTCTTTTCCCTGTGAATGTCCAGTCACTGGGCAACTGTTCCTGGACTTTCTGAAAAGGCACTGGGCTGAACAGAGGCACTCACTATCTTGGATGTGACCCAGCAGGCTGCCAGTTTGACCAGGCTGACCTGATATTTAGAAATGTTCTATATAAAGCTTATGCAAAATGTATACACTGTCTGCAAGTCTTGCATACCAATGATTGCTGTGGATGGGCATCAGGAATTTTGACTATACTGTGATTGGGGAAAGTGTACCAATTTTACACTGAATGAGGACTCAAGCAAACAAACTCATTCAGTTTTGCAGACAAAATAAGATACGAAATTTCAAGGGAGAAAATGCAAAATAATGCCTAACAATGCACAGCTGTGGAAAAACTGTTCTCAGACAGAGACAGATCCTGGAGTCATAATGGATAGTTCTGTGGGAGCAACAGCAAACTGCTTAGAGACAAATACAGAAACCTTAGTACAGTGCAGAGAATTGTTAGGAATGGAATAAGGAAGAATGCCTCTGCTGAAGCCCACAATGCACCCTGTCTTGAAAACTTGCTGCTATTCTGGTCACATAATTTCAAAAGAAATTAGCAAAATTAAAAAGGAAGAGTAGTTCTGACATCCAGGAGAGGGAATTCAACATCTTCCACAAAGCTTTTCCACAGCAGGACCTTACAGCCTGGAAGAGTTTGGTGGAAGTATGATAGAGGTTTTTAAATAATGAATGACATGGAGATTAATGAGTATTCTGTATTTTTTCAATATGCAAAAAAAAAAAAAGAGGAACCAAAGAAAAAAAATACTTTTTTCTTTGGGTTTGGTTTTTGGTTTTTTTTCAGAGGAGTACATAAATAAGTTGTGGAAACTAATTGTCACAGCAAGTTACAGATGCCAGAACTATAAATAGGTCGAAAAAATTGGACTAATTTGAAGAAAGCTCCATTGAGGGAGATCAAACACAATTGTACGGATGCAGCCTCTGACTCAGGAAATTGCTAAATGACAATTTGCCAGAAGCTGGGAGGATATGTCAAGGGAAGAATCACTTCATACTTGCCCTATTCTATTCTCTTGTTGAAAAGTGGCAGAAATAGCTAATTTTGGAGACCTTTTCTCCAACTCAGAATAGCCCTTCCTACAAAAGCCTTCAATCTTTACTGATTGCAGCCCTCTAATTCCTGTTACTGGTAACCATGAAATATTAAAGTAAAAGTTTTTTTTTTTTCAAGAATATTGTAGCACTTCACCTGTACTAAAGTTTAACTGATATGTAGGGTTATAAATTGTAGAGAGAGCCACGAGCATATGCCTGGGAGTAGAGACTCCCCCTTCCTGTTGGAAAGCAGAAGAGCAAGCTGGATGCCAGCTACTGCCTGAGCTGTAGGATGGAGGAAAAGAGTGTGGTGAGATAGCTGGGTAATGGAGACCATCAGGATTCACTGAAAATCATAAGGCTGTCCTGTTAGATCTTCTTTCTAGATAAAATGTGCAACTTCCACCCTGTCATCAGCTCTGCCAGTGATTAAATAAGACACACAGATTCACTGTTTTTTGTGCCTGCCTGGTCAATGTCCACTTAAATGTCTGTCTTAATCATGCTACTTCATGCCTACCCTTTGTCTTTAACAGTGGTATAGCTCTGGTCATCCTGATACCTCTGCCATAGGACCACCAGGCTGCTAGATATTATAATACAATCAGAACACAGCCATAATAACTTCATAATTAGGATGAAGCAAGCTTATTTGTGTATGTCAGCAGCAGCAGTAGGAGAGCTGACGCTGGTGAAGGTTGTGATTTTGTGATGTATCCCAGGATGGAAGCAGCATAGTGTGCTCTAGGGGCTCCACAGGGAGAGGGGATGCTGAGTGGGTGATCAGATGCAGAACCTGAGCACTGAAGTGTCTCAGAGGAGAACTTGTTGGGATTTCCCTGGGATTTCCTTCAGCCAAACATTCACAGGATCGAAATCTTCATGCTCTGGTATATTTTTTAAGCTTTGGTTTGCATGAGGAAAAAGTAACCCCACAGCACATGAAGAGCCAGGAGTGCTCAAACTCCAGAAGATGTTAACAAACTTGTGCTGGTTTCAAAAAGCTTGTGATCCCAAGAAAGAGCTTGCAGCTCTGAAGTGATGACTCTGCAAGGCTTAATCATCCCTGATTGTAGTTAAATCTAGCAAAGCAGGAGGGTTAGCTTGATGATGACCTAAGCAGCAGAAGAGATAATGTTTGTATTGCCACTTACTAGCCAAACATCTCTGGTTCCTTTATATTTATACATAGATTTCTGCAAGTGATTGGATTTCCTTAGCTATTGATTTACACAAGAGAGTTAAACCCTAAATGGTGCTGGAAGAAAGAGGACAAGTGACTGGCATTGTTGATGATATTTTTAATGGAGGTTTTCTGAACCAAGTGTCATTCAGAAGCATCAAGCAATATTGCCAGCATCATCAAAATAGATAAAAATGAGCTTTAAGAAAATTTGAAGGATGGAAAAAGGCATGACAGAAAGGTTTCAATACTGGAGTTGCTTGTTAAGGAAAAAAAAAAAAAAAAGAGGAAATATTATTTTCACATTTTCAAAATTATGTAAGTTTTTAAATCAGCATCTGAATCACTTTTGCCTCACTATTTCATATTACAATATTTTCTATTTCTTTTAAATTTGAAAATGTGAGGGGTTTTTTATTTTTAAATGTAACTGAAAATACAAAACATTATTTCATCCCCAGAAATTCTGGTTTTATTCACAGAAGCTAGGAAGTCTTGGGGATCTTAGATAACACAGTTCTGATTTTTCTGGCTTGGCCAGTAAATCAACACAAGTTTCCAGTCCTCCTGGAGGAAAGGCTGCAACATCTCATTTAGACATAAAATGCTTTCACCAGTGTAGTAAAATGACATTTGAAAAAAAGATACAAAGATCTATAGAACTTGTGGAAGGGAATGTGGTTTTGCCCTTCATACAGGCTGCTATTCATATTAGTTCTGTGCCAGTAAAGATTGTAAGAACTGTTTAAAAATGCTTCCTTTGAGACTGGTGAATACTTTGCACAACTGAGGTTTATTGTTCCTAGCCAAGATCTCATCACATCGTTAGGATAATTTTTTAATTACTTCCCTTTTATGTACAGCATCCGGGCTGCACGTGTGTGTGTGTGTAGATGTCAATGTAACAGGATGCACAAATAGAGCTGATAAGCCAACACAGAGTAGTCCTGTTTTAAAAGAGGTTGAGGAATGTGGGGCTAGACCAACCATTAAGTGGAATTTTGTAAAATGAGGATGTGCAGCTGAGACAAAAACTTGTTTTTACGTGTTATAAATGACTGAGCAGAAAAACTATCATGGAGGTAGCTGAAGTGTGTGCTGGTGATAGTATTTCATTTATAAATAGAACTAGAGTGTTTGCCATTTGCTCTAGAAATATGGCCTTTGCTGATGGGGCTCAGGAGATTGTTACTGCCTTATAAGGGAAGAATCACAGTGGCTGATATTTATTTTTTATTTAGAAAATCATCCCAGCGGACTTGACTTCTTTAGCATTACAGCTGATCAGAAAGGCACACACAGTGTTACATGCTGTAAAATATTTCCTTTCTCTGAAACAGGAGTGAAGAACCTGTCAGTCTGGGCCAGTGGCACGAGCTGCGCGTGTCTCGCACGGCAAAGAATGGGATCCTGCAGGTGGACAAACAGAAGCCAGTGGAAGGGATGGCAGAGGTGAGCTTGTGGCAGGCTTGTCTAGAATGCAGCTGTTGGACTGTGAAGTGATTGCATGGACTGCACAGCCTGCTCTCAAAGCTCTTACTAGCTTAAAACAGCATACACATTAGGGCCATTTCTTAAGCCCAGAGTTGGGAATTTGTGTATAAGGTCTTCCCTCTGAGGACAAGGATACCCATGATGGCAAAGATCCCACTGGAATCTTACTGTACCTGCTCCTGACATGTAACTAGGCTCATGTTTTTGAGTCTGGCTTGTATATCTTCCTGAGGTTTTTTTGTTGGTACTTGTGGTGATGAGCAACATGTGTGCTATTGCAGAGGTGTAATTTGGAGAAGTATCATGCTGAAAAGTATGTGCCCAGTCTTTTTTGCCTATTTCTGAATATTGTCCTGGAAAGGTAGCACTGAAAAGAGGTTTGTCTTCTTGCAAAAGTAATATGCATCAATCAGAGTTGATGACAGAGTTGATGGCTTTTTGTTCTTCACTCACCAAGTGATCATAGTGAGTCAAGTTTATGATAAAGTGAAATTGTGCTTGTAGCAAGCAGGATATTCACTCTAAGCAGTCAAATGCATCCACAAAGGTACATTTTCTACCTTGATAAAAGCCAAGGCTAGACCTGCTTAGAGAATGTCTTTTACCTAGTGGGGAGTGCAGGCAGAAAACCAGACTCCAGATACCATAGCAGAAAAATCCCATAGCAGAAAAATCCCATAGCAGGCTTTTTGGCAAATTGGGAAACTTTATCAAAGCTTTGACTTTTCTTTCAAAATTTAAATAAATTGAAATTCCGGTTGTCTGTCAGGAAAGAAATTGAGTGAGAAACATTTGACTGGAGCACTCAAGACTTCTTTTGATAGATGGGTTAAGGTGAACACTCCCATTTTTTTTTCTCTTAAGTGCTGCAGTGCAGTGCTTGAGGACGAGGGTGGCTGGGAGCTGCCAGCCATGAAAGCACAGAAGCTTCTGCAGGACTGGAATTGCAGTTGTTCTGTCTTTAGCTGTTAAATGTCTTTCAGTTTACTCCAGGACCCTGAATATTCCCATCAGGTATTCTGAGCAACTGCTTCTGGTAATTTGTGCAAATTCAATGATTCTTTCATTTAGTCCCAAAATTACAGTAGGTTATCTCTTAAATGCTGGAAATACTGAGTGAGTCTTTTTTGCATGAACTTTGCACTGACTTTAGCTTTAGGAAACTAATTCTGGTAATAAATTTACATCAGTGTACATCAAGTCTTTGCAAATAAAGCTAGATGTGAAGTCAGAAAACATGATGAGTTAGTTTTATTTCTTTCTTCCTTCAGTGTTGCCATTTTGAAACACTTTAGATTTTTCAGCTGCTTCTGACTGGAATCCATCAAGAGTATCCTACAATGGCTTTCGTGATTGTACAAAGAAGAGACATTGAAATGAGCTATAACATCTAATGTAGGGCTATCACAAATCATGTAGGCTAATCTGAAGATACAAACATGGTTCCTGCTACTCTAATAAAATGTTACTTTATGTTTCTTTCAGGGGGCTTTCACACAGATAAAATGCAGCTCTGAAATATTTATTGGTGGAGTCCCTAATTATGATGACGTGAAGAAGAACTCTGGGATCCTCAGACCCTTCAGTGGGAGCATCCAGAAGGTGTGTGCCCGGAGAAACACACTGTGGGCATTTATTTCCATCACATCCAGTGCCTGCTTTTTGTGCAAATCTGCCATTATTCGACTGGCAATATTCCAAATAACCAAGGATTTCACAGTGAAAAGTCCGCCTAGTGCATTCCTACACCACCATGGAGATACACACCATACTGCTTTCCCTTCTTACAGTCTTATATGGGGCACATGAATGGAGGGGATGTTTTCCATTGTTGGCAGACAGTAGGGATGGTGTTCCCATGTGGTCAGCTGAGCATGAGTGCAGTTCATACCAGGCCTAGTAAATAATCAAATGAAAGCACAGACTGAACCAACATTTTTCTTTCTAAACATACGTCAGATAATGTGGATAAAGTTGGAAGACTGGCCCTGAATCCTCACATTTTTAGAGGAGTGAATTAATGCATCAGACTAGTGCAAAGAAATAACACATAAAACCAAATTTTTAATAATACTTTTTATTAGAAGTTTTTAAAAACTCTATAATTAACAACTGCTCCAGGACAGAACAGTAATTGTAGTTCAGTGTAAATTATTTCATCACTTGGACTGACATTTTTTACTGTTTCTGTCAGTTATCCAGCAGAAAACATGAAGTCCAGGAAAACTGGAGTAGTGAGTAATAGTAATGGGAACAGGTCAGACACCTGAGCATCATTGGGAAGGTAGAATTCATTAAACACAGTGCATTTTGGGGTGCAAGATAGAGAGCTTAGGAGAAATTAACACGGGTTACAATTATAAGGTGAGGGTTTGTACGCAAGAGTAAAGGCACTGATAAGAATTGGGAAATGAGGAGTGTGAGTCCTTATCTCCATGATGTACTAAGGAAGGTGGATTTGTGTTCTCAGAGGCATGAATGGGATGTCAAGGAAAAGCACTGCCTGCCTTTTGGGCACTGGGAATGTTTAGTTGCTTGCTTTACACATAGTAGGATTTTGGAGAACTGTACAGAAATAGAGCTGCAAACATCACCAAGTACTGGAAAATACGCAGTGTATAGAAAGACCTAAAACCACAATAAGTTTAGTTTAGTCAGATAAGGCTGAGAAGCGACTTTATAGTGCTCTTCTTGTTCCTGGATGGGGATGAAATTTCTTTGGATACATTGGGCTGGAATTATGCAGAAAAAGACATTATGAGAAACAAGGGCTAGAAACTGAATAGAAGTTTAAAACCTGAAACAAAATACATGTTTTTATGAGTGGAGGATGGTTACCTTTGGAACAATGTAGTCAAAATTTAGAAAGAAGCTGAAAACATAAAGAAGTCTTCTCTGGTTCATTACATGAAAGGACTGGATATTTTTTCTGCTGTTAGAGTTGTGTAGTGCTTGATACACCCTCTTCTGTGGGTAGGATCCCTTAAGGTGCATTGTCCAAGTTGTGCAGGAGCCACAACAGCTATTGCCTTTCTCTTTTCTGGCCTTAAAATCTATTGTTTGTTAGGATGTACTTATTTTGATGCAGCTGAGATCAGATGTTGTGCCCACATGCAATCTCTCTTGCTGAGATGTCAGCTGAGATTATACAAATGTTGGTTTATTTTGGAGAACATATGCTGCTGACATATTGGAAAAATCCCAGCATTTAGCAGTTCTCTTCCATTTATATACAAACAGTTTTGTGAAGTCATTATTTATGTTTTTCATTCATATTAACTCTGGCTTCTTTCAGGCAAGAGGAGATACTAGAAAGCAATAGAAAATGTGGAAAACAAGCTGTTCTGCTTAATATTTCTGTTGTCAACACTCATCTCCTGGGGGTTTTTCTGATCTCAGAAATGCTTTTCCTCAGCCTAATTTTACCATCCCAGCTCATGGTTTGGCTGCAAAGCATTGCACCAGTGTCCAGGCACAGGCCTGGTAAATTCCACACAGCTTCACCCCTTGCAGGGGTTGCCTAAGGCATTCACAAGACACAGAAGAGATTAATCTCCAGTGGATCAGGGGGAGCAAAAGTGTGAGCTGGAGCTCTGCAACTGGAAAACACACAAGACTAGGGTTTGGGCCAAGTTTTGAGAGTTACATTTCTCTGAAGTCTATCAGAGGAATCTTCTAACTAGCAGCAGGATACTATGAATTCGGAAGTTTTTACAATGTGTTTTTACTTTTTTATTTTTTTTTTTAACACACAGATTATCTTGAATGACCGGACAATTGATGTGAAACAGGATTTCACTTTTGGAATCAACCTAGCAAATGCTGCCCACCCCTGTGTGACCTCACCATGTGCAAATGGAGGCACCTGTGTTCCCAAGAAGGAGAGCTATGAATGTGACTGTCCCCTGGGATTCGATGGGCAGCATTGCCAAAAAGGTAACAATGGCTGGATATCACGCCAGGGATCCTGAGCTGATTGCAAAAATAAGGAAGATTTAGCATCTACAACTGCTGCTGTACACATGCCTTTAAGTAGAAGCCTCAGAGGCCAGAGCTCCCCCCTCATCTGTGCCACTTTCCACGTACCTACAGAAGAATTTGTTTTGTTGTTTAGGAATGTGGTAACTGCTATCCCAGCACGGGGCTAGGATCCACAGATGCCAACCTGGTATCTGGTTGCTTGTGGTGAACAACACTGAGCAGTAACACTTCATACAGATCCCTAATTGTGCAGTGCTGTGCAAAGGGGGAATTCCTGCCAGGGTCCTCCAGCCAGCAGTTATGTTACATACAGAAGCATGAGCACGGATAACCCTTGTAATTTTATCCTCCATACAGCTGGCAGCAAACTCACATAGAAAGGTCTGCTCCTGTTTTAGACACTGACTGTTCTGATGGAGATTTCACCATCTGCAGAGATCCTGCCTTGGTGGGACGAAGGAGACCACCAAGAAAAGAAACTAATCCACATCCACGTTGCTCTCTTTTCTTTAGAGCCACTGTAATAGTTCAAAGTTCAGACTCAGGAAAGGGATGAGATTGCAAGAAAAGTGCTTAAAAAGTGTGCTTCGGGTTATTCCACTAGATGGAGTAGTTTAGCTTCTGTCAAGCTTGATCTTAAAAAATTCATGAGGGAAGGTTTAAGGTTTTGTAATGTATCAGTAAACTCGATTCAAAAGAACTGGCTGACATTATTGTCTTCACCCACTGCTTCATTGCTCACAATCATAAACTTCAAAGTTAAATGTAGTGGTTTTGGTTAAATTGTGATGAATAGATTGGCCTTTTCTTCAAAACAGACAACATCGTAGAACAAAAGCATTATGTTAACATGCAATGCAACAAACCCCTTTGTTCATGTTGTTGTGGTCTAACCAACAGCCCAAACAACGTCATTTACCTGGCTTTTTTGTAGGGAGGCAGGAGAATTGGGATTTTGAGTTTCTAGGTATGTGCAGGGTGCTAAATCCCTGACTTCAGGATGGGATCTGCAGCTGTACTGACACATCTCCAGGGGCACCCAGTCAAGGGAATGCTTTGCAGCCTGGTGTGTGGATGCCTGCCCTTGTGGGGCTGCAGCTCCTCAGCCCTGCTCAGCTCCTGCCTGTGCTGAGCCCAGGGAGCAGAGTCTGAGCTCATGGTGCCAGCAGTGGTGCCACTTGGCTGGTGTGTCCTCCCTGTCATCACCTCAGTGGGTGTCCAGGCTTTCAAAGGCAGTCTGAATCACCTTTTGCCTATGACTTAGCCAGATCCTGGGTGCTGCTTCCTATGTGAATCCAATCTATATTAATTTTTAAGATTGCCCAAGAGCATGAACCACCAGGCTTCTGTGCATCCTACCTGTGGCTCCTGTTCAGGTGCAACTCAAACTCCCTGTATTTGTGCAGCCTCAGATGCCACCCAAAATTGAAGGGTTTTCTGATAGATGTCCAGAGAGCAGAGAGGTTGCTCTGAACCTCAATCCATGACAGCCTTGATGAGAAACAGATTCCTCAATATAATCCTTACCTGTGTCTGTCTTGGGGTGTAGACATGGTTAAGGTGAGATGCTTGTCTGTGTCCACCTGTTTCACACCAGGGTTTTGGTTAGTGCACTCAGAAGGTGAGATGAAACTGCTCTCTCCATCCTTCTTGGTGGTAGGCTGCTGTAAAAACCCTAAAAAGCAAAGTGCTTGTGAGGACTGCCCCTCATTCTTCAAAATTAAACGCACCACTTAAAAACTCAAGTAATGCTGGTATGAGGTATAAGAGACATTGATTTATATTGTAATGGATCATCAACTGAAGATTCAATAGAGTTTTTTCTGGTATTGTGAGGTTTTATATCTTCTGTCCAAGCTTGGAGAATGCTAAAGGTGTTTTTATACTTTAACTGTAAGATGGAATAAAACAGTAAACTCTTGTTTTCCCTTGTCTAGAGCAGATCTCTGGGTAAAAACCTGGTGAGTCACTTGCATTTGAGAAGCAGGGCTAGCAGAGGGATTTGCTGCTGGTCCCACCTGTCTGTCCCTTTGTGTGTTTTGAGCAGACAAATGCAGATATTTGGAGCAAACCAATAATGAAAACAGTGCTACCTTCACAGGTGGTTGTAGTCACTTGCACAAGTGGTAGGTGGGAGATAACACATTTGCAGAAACTTTGGCATGAAATTGGACTAAAGGAGACTTTAATGTTTTAGAATAATAAACTCAGAATGTTCTTGTTTTGTTTTGTGCTGACTCACTGCAGAGTGTGGAAGTTACTGCCTAAACAGTAAGTACTGCAAATTATGTGAAAATTGCTCTGTCATTGTGTGTTTGTCTGAATGCTGAGTTTCCATTAAGCTTGGCAAGTTTCTGTCATTTAGCAAAAATATTTTCTAAGGTTATATAGTACTTCCTTAAACATCATGTTGTTGGTATTTCAAACTGCATCCAAAGCACTTGCCAAGCTCAGAACAGTGGCTGTAGAGCTGGTCCCTGTATTTGCAGAGCAGAGGGGTCAGGCAGCTGGCTGAGGGTTTTGTGGTGTGACTTTAGTTGCCCTGCAGTCCAGAGCTCACTCCTGCTTGTCCTGAGAGCTTTGGTGCTTGTCTGCTGAATCCTGATGAGCAAAGAATGGAGGTGTTTAGTCCTAGAGCTCCTTTCTGGTCCTGCTCCCTTCCAGCTGCAAAGATCCTGGCTGCATCAAGGGTACTGCTAAAATTTGCTTGGTTTTCTGCACTCAGATTCAGTGAAACAAATAAAAGCAAGCAGAGGTAAATGGCCATTAAGCTCTCTAGAGGAAATCAGAGCACTCTGGCACAGGCAAGTGTGCTCATGACAAGGGCACCTTCCCCTGCTGAAGGCAGGAGCAGTGGGGCTCTATGCAGGATGTGATGGGGGAACAAGGGCTCCTTTCATGCTCTGCTGCCATCAGAGGCTGTCCAGTGCAGGAAGTGTCAGACCTGCAGAAGAATATTTGGCCAGTGTAACACAACTTTTGCAATCTTTCAATGATGTTGGCAGACTGCAGGCTGGACATGGCCTGTGGTGGTTTCTTTAGACACATTAGGCAGCTTTCCTGATTTCACTGTGGATGAAAACAGTAATTTGTCACTATCTAAAATTCTCAGTCTAGGCACCTTGGAGACGAATTTCTTACTGCTGTTGCTGGCTGCCAGACTGCACCAATTGTTGCATATCTGTGTTACAGTGAGCTCCAAAAGCCCAGCCAGACCCTGTGTTGTGTAAAGAAAGCAAGCATCCTTGCCCTGGAAAGCTTGAAATTTATACAGAAGGGATTTTCTCTGGGTTGGAGGGATTATTCCTCAGTAAGAAAATAGGATGAAGGCATCTATTTTAAGTAATTTATACAACTGGCTTGTATTAATGCAGCAGTCAATTATGGGAGATCAGCAACAAACTGAAGGATGTTCACTCAACAAAAGAATCTCTTTGGGCTGGTCCTCACAGCCTAGTGAAGGGTCTGTATATCAGGGATGTTCCATGGTTTATGTCACACAGCTGAGTTATTTTCCCAAAATCTTCTTTGTGGACAGCACTGCACCATCTCCAGGTCTGGCTGCAATATTTGCCACCATCCCATACACCATAGGGGTACCTGGGGCTGTCCCTAGAGAAATGCCACATGGGAGACACAGAAAACAGACCCAAGGCTGTGCTGCAGTGTTGGATACACCAGCATCTGCCATGCAGCCTTTAGCAAAGTCCCAGCTGTTTCCCAAAGTGACCTGGGACTCTGGGCTCTGTACCTCCTCCCTGGACATAGCCTGGCCCCACGCTGCACCCCAGGGGTGGGCTCAGAGCAGGCAGCAGCCACTCTGTGAGATGCACTCCAAGAGGAAACAGGGAGCTCACAGGTTGTCTGTGCTGCCTCTCAGCCTCCCTTTGCAGGCGAGGTCCCCAATGTGCTCTGCATGTGGTGCTCTGTAAGCAGCTGGGGAGGAGTTTTTTGGTCTATAAACAAAGGTGGTTGATGCATGAGCTTTGGCACGAGGGAGCGTTGGAGCACATGGAGAATCACGGAATGTGGAAACGGGGGTAAAGAGAAAACGCGCAATGTTTTCCCAATGCTTTGTAATTTTCTGCACTAACATTTGTGGTGGAGCAATATGCTAAGCTCCTGACATGGAGGCTGTAAGAAGAGGGACTGTCAGCCATTTAAACTCCCTTAACTACTGCCCCTGCATTTAGGAAAAATCTGGCAGCACTTGTTTGCAAAGCTGTGTGGGTTCAGCAGGTACCTGCCACTGCAGGAGTAAATCAATAGAAGAGTCTTGTCTCTTTATTACCTCCCATTTCCAAGTCAGCCATCTGACACTCATCTTCATTTTTTGTATTTGCTTCTCAGCCATTACAGAAGCAATTGAAATACCACAATTTATTGGTCGCAGTTACCTCACATATGACAATCCAGATATCCTGAAAAGGTAATGTATCTTCTGTTTCTTAAATGTTATAATGTTAGGAGCCTTTTGTGGGAGAGTGTAGTACATTTACATGTTTATGCTGGATTTATAATATTTCTAACTCTATTTCTGCCATATTTTTAAATTTCAGGGAAAAAGACATTTTAAATGCATGTCCTTGTGGCTTAGTTTGTTACATTTGAGCATCTTGCAGCCTGTCAAGAAATAGCACCTGTATATCTGGCATGGAGAGGGACTGGTTCTTCCCTGAGGGCAAAGAACAGACATACAGAGCCTGTGTCTCAAAAGAGACTAAAGGACCTTAACTCCTTTTCAACTCTTGCTTTAGCCTTACATTTAGATCCTCAAAGTTTCTTTTTTGGCTCTGTACCCTTGAAAATCCCCACATTCCAGCAAATGTTGGCTTGTTTCAACAAATTCCTCAATCTAGCTTTATTTATTTTATTAGCCACTGAGCAGAGAAAGGTTCACCAGGGTCCTCACCTGCATTTGGTGCCTCTCACTTACTGAGACTTTCTGATTTTTTCTTTTTTCTTATGCCTCTTCTACTGAGGGCATCACACCTACTGGGCATTCTCAAAACCTGCTTTTTGGGCTGGATTTCACACTAGGCTAGAGGAGAAAAAGGATTTTCTCTTATTTATGTAGAATAACCTAGCAGCTATTGTGTTTGGGATCCTGGAGAGATGAGTTAAATTAACCTACTCTGAAATTATGGAAATGGGGATGTGAGCAAAATCCTTCACAAGTCAGCATGTAAATGGGTTGCAGGACAGTAAGCCACCAGGCCAGCAGAGAATAAATACTGCATCATCTTTTATGGTTTTTTTTTTTAAAGAAGACTGGCACAATTTAGTATTTTACTTTTATTTTATTCTTCTACATTGCACAGGGTATCAGGAACAAGAACAAATGTGTTCATGAGGTTTAAAACTACAATGAAGGAAGGCCTTTTGATGTGGAGGGGAAACAGTCCCATGCGACCTAACAGTGATTTCATCTCTCTAGGCCTTCAGGAGGGAGCATTAATATTCAGGTAAACTTCCTCTCCTTGTTTGTGTAGCACACAGGGCTCAAAGGAGTTGCTACAACACATACAGTGCACTTGTCCCTTGGCACAGTGTGAGACATCTCATCCTCAAAGTTTTGTTCAGTGATGGGTCCTGTTTGCTGTCTGGGAAAGGGTGTAAGTTGAAGAGGTAATGTGCTGCATCACTCCTCCTTCCCAGTTTTTCAAACATCAGGGCTTTATTCTGATGTTCTGAAAGGTTTCTTATGGGGGGATGAATACTGTTGGTAAGCCCCCCACGTGCCTCTTAAATCAATCTCAGCTGGGCAGAGCAGGGTGGGGCTGGCAGGGATTGAGGACAGGCTTTGGTGGTGCCAGTGCTCACTGGGGGCTCACTCTTTGACAGGCAGTGGGAGCAGGTCTTCCACCCCCTCAAACCCCCAGATATCCAGCCCTGTGACACACACACCTTGTTTCTGCCACCATCCATAGAGTCTCTTAATTAAGCAATAACTCCACTGTGAAAATGGTGAAATTGGGGAGTATTGGGAAATGGTGGGGTCTTGCTCCAGAATCTCTTTCTCCCTTGCAGACACTCAGGCAGACCCTGTACAAGTTGTTGTGTGCTTTTTTGTGTGTTTTGAAAGCTTGTGTTTCTTCACGGTGCTCCTTTAGGTTGTGTAAGGCAAATACTGAAAAAACAAACTACAGATGCCATCACTATTGTGGAATCTTGTGAGACACTATCAATCATGTGCCAGAGAGTTTATTATTTAAGCTAATTTTTTTTTTACTCTACTTAACTGGCTGTTCTTTGCTACCATGGATGTATAGACAAGTTGCACATTTCTACTTAAATTATTTTCTTGTAAGCCTTTTTATAAATGTGATTTATCAGTGGCTAACTTGGCAAAAACTCTTGGTTTCCTCCTTAATTTATAAACAAGGAGCTGACTCTGAGGAAGTGGTGCATTTTTTAAATGTCTTTGGGAGGACTGACTTTCTAGGATGCATGGTAGTAAGGGGCCACTCTATTCTGTTTCCAAAGCACAGTGCAATTTTTATTAGGTCGTTGCTCTTCCCCAGAGATGAAGATAGTCAAAGGCTTTAGACCAAACCAGCTGAATTTTACTGAAATATTTGTACCTTCCACATTCATTTAGGAAGGTGAAAAATTAAGCTACCAAAATAAAGCTCTTATAAGCAATCACTGCTTATTGGAGGGGAGCATCAAAGAAGATAGTGAAAGGACAAATGCAGAAAAAATAATCATTCTGAAAGGTTGATCCTTATGCTAGATTTTCACCTTTTGAGAGGTGAAGTCAAGAGATTATCAGGGCTGTGAACTGAATTTTTATTCAGCCCAAGTTTAGATGTCTATGTTCTGATCCAATTTGAAATCCAAAGCACAATTTTACTTGCCCATTTTCTATGGCCTGACTCCCTGTACAGTGTACCTACTGCTGTAAATTCTTTTTGTTGCTCCCTGCGTCTGTCAAAGGTAATTTCACTGTTGTAGGGGGATAGCTGTTGTAGAGGAATCTCATTTCTATTATCAAAGGTCTGACATTTTGATGCAGTCCTGAACACCCAAATCCTCTTGTTGTTTTTTGCCTAGGCTGGTATCTACATCCTGGGTAGTGCTTGCCTGAGGCTCATTTAAATCCCTGGAGAGGAAACAGATTTAGGGTAACTAATCTGTTCTGGGCAGCTCACAGTTTAATGTGCTGTTCTTGAGAACCTCACCCTGGCCATGAGTTCATTCCATGTTCAGTCTCTTTTGAAGGGACAGTGATGTTGGCTTTAATCTCTCCTGCTTGGTGCAGGCTGAAGTCCAGCAGCAGCTACTTCATCCTGAGCACTCAATACCTCACTGTGCTGTAGCAGTTACTTCTCTTTTGTTAAGGTTGGCCCAAGATTCAGGGACCCAGAAATTAAGATGCCTGAAGTGTAAACATGATAGGGACATTATATCTGCTGAGTAATTTTAGTAGAAGCAAACACAAAGAAATAAGTAGAGTGGCAGCTGAAGCAGCTGCATTTATTAGACTTCATTCTTTTCTAACATCACAGTTCTCAACCTTCTCTTTTTTTCAGATGATTTGTAGATCTATTTTAGATCACACACTTATTTGCTCTTGTAAAAATTTATTAACCATGTTTGCAACTTCCCACTGCTGTCTCTCATTAGGCCAAAGGTCTGTAGATCACTGACCTTCCTAACCCCCTGCTTTGGGGGAGAATGGCCATGCAGAGACTCTCTTCTTGCTCCCATGGGAAGGTGGTGATGGCACCCATTCTGACTCAGGGAGTTTTGCCTGCTTCCCCCTGAGACTGACTGTGAGATAAGAGCACTGCTGCTGGGACTCCAAAGGACTCCACGGGCTGCCCCAAAATCCGAGCCAAAGGGGAGTAAGGATGCCTGAGCAGCTTGGCAGGCGGCCAGTCCTTTCAAGGAAGACAGTAACATTTCAATCTTTTTAATTGCAGCTACAATCTGGGCAGTGGCATTGCTTCCATCACGGTGAACGGCTCTTTCAGCGACGGCCGGTGGCACAGAGTCAAAGCTGTTCGGTAAGTGGCCAGGCTGCAGCTGGAGCCACTTGGGAGCCACCCTGCCTTTAAAGGTGCTGTTTGGCCTGTCTGGGTGCAGGTGGGGTGCGGAAGACTCCACGTCACACGTGGCTTGGGAGCGGAGCTGTTAGCTTGGCTGTTTCAGGATGATGAACACAAAGATTGCTGTGTTTGAGGTGGCACAGCTCGAGGCAGCCTGCCAGAGCCATGCTGGGCTATTCTGGGGGCTGTGACTGACATTAAACCCGTACCATTTCGGTTAAGAGTATTTTTCTTTAATGTCTGCATTTCAAAATTCCCTGGTGAGCATTTTGCGGGCTGGCACAAGCACTGGAGCACAGACAGTGTAAACCTAGTTCTTCTATTTGGGGGAGGTGTAGACATCTTGGAGTGTATATATAACTCATATTTATAACTGATTACCTCATGGGAGGCAACTGTGTCCAGCAGGGAAAGCATACATCCCTCTCTTTGTGAGAGGTTGATTCCCTGGAAATCACAGTCTGACATTTGGCCAACTTGTTACCAAATTACATGGGAATAGGATCCCATCAAGTAGCTTTTCTGTCAATACTGTTATTGAACATACATAAAATGGCTCTATTGAGAAATCAAACTGCCTGTGAGTAAGCTTTACCATAGCTTTTCATTTTCTTCCTTGCTGTTGAAGCTTCTGCTGTTAACTTTTAATATTACATTTGGTTTTTAACAATAGGTCAGAATGTGTCCATCCCCCCACCTCTCCCCCACCGGTCCAATTTGATTATTTTTCAGCCCTTTCTGCTCTGCAAATGTGTCCTGCACACTTTGCAGGTATTTGACATCGATTAAAAAATTCTAAAACCTGAAAAACCTGGAATGCCATAGTACATAGTCTGTGGGGACTTCCAGTTCCAAGCCTCCAGCATGAACCCTGCTAAGCTCTAAGTTGAACCCTGCTAAGTTGCCTAGGTTTCCTGGTGAGTGGAAGATGCTGCTGCTCCTCCTCCCATCCAACTGTAGGCTGGATGAACAAGAGTGATTTGCTTTTCATTCCAGGGATGGACAGTCTGGCAAGGTAACTGTGGACGATTATGGTGCCAGGACCGGTAAATCCCCTGGGAAGATGAGGCAGTTAAATATCAATGGAGATCTCTACGTAGGTGAGTGCTAATTACTCACATTTAGGACGAAGATGAAAGGTCAGCTGCAAGGCAGGGCTTTGCAGCTCTGTCCAGCTCCTGGTGGAGGTGTCACACAGCAGTCTCTAGTCCGCCACAGCCTGTTTTTTTGTGAGGAGACCTCCCTGAGTGGGATGGGGAAACGGGTATAAGGGACAAACACTATGGGAAGCACTGTGGTACTCCTGGCAGGTACGTAGAGAAACAGCAAGATGCAGCTGGAAACCCCACACCTGGGCACAACCTTATTCAGCTCTTACAATTTCTGCAATAAATAATTAGCATCCTAGTTCATTACCTCCTGCTTATCCCCTCTGTACTTTAAAGTGTGTGAAATCATTATTTAGAACAACACAGAGCAAGCTATAAACTGAAATTCCCTGCTGAGGTGCACTGGGACTGGCACTGCTGTCTGTGCAGCCTGCCAGGCAGGAGCAGGTGCCCGTGTGGGTGAAGTTTCTCGGCTCCTTTCCGCAGGTGGCATGAAGGAAATCGCCCTGCACACCAACCGGCAGTACCTGCGGGGGCTGGTGGGCTGCATCTCCCACCTCACGCTCTCTACTGACTACCACATCTCGCTGGTGGAGGATGCTGCCAACGGGAAGAACATCAACACGTGTGGGACCAAGTGACAAGAGAGGGATCCCGGCGCTGAGGACCCGGCGTGCGCCTGTGTGTGCGGCTGAGCGAGCGCTGGCAGGCGCAGTCCTCTACAGCCGGACACGTTTGCCATCTGGGAAGGGGACAAAGCCAAAGGGAAACCCAAGAACAACAAAAAAAGAGAACATTTCCCCCTCTCGTTCCCTCTCCTTCCCTGTCCTTTCCTGTCCAAATGAAATCCAGCATTTTGTTTATGAACCGTGCCCTCTACCCCTTAAGTGTTTAGTGAACGCTGAAGGTTCAGTGCAAACGGCAAAGTGTGATGTTACCAGTAGCTCAGTGACTGTGTTTTGTGATCCTTAGGTTATCTTTTGTAGTATCAGAGAAAGCAATCTTGAAACACCTGCAATTATCCCACCCTGCAGTGATACAGTGACTGTGCTGTTCAACAAATACACCATCGGGCAGCATATTTCTGCATCCACATGTAGGTCCTGGAGCAAGCAGTTCTCCTTACCACTCTCTGATTTAGCTAAATTATGTTTCATCCTGTGTAACAGGATAACAGTTACAATTACTGGTTTCAAAATATTGTTGTTTGTTAAGGATGAAAGTTCTTACAAGTCTACTTTTTTATTACAAGCAACAAAAACAATGAACCAATTTTGTAGAAGTAATTTTATACTTGTCTATTTTTTATAGCAGCAGCAGACCTGCTTACATGGCATCACTTTTAACATCTACATGTACTATACAATTAGCTCTTTGCACACTTTCCTAAAAATAGAAAAGTGACCTGTGGCTTAATGTCTGTATTATACAGTTTTAATGGGGATATTTGTGAGTTATGACCAGTTTTACATTTGACTCTTTTTGTTCTGTAAATTTTGACAGTTTAAAATTGTACATGATGAAGCTTTCCTGTCTTAAACAGATTAAAAGATTAGGAAAAAAAAAAAGAGCAAATACTTGCTACTGTGGTATTACATATATATATTTTTTTTTTATTATTATTATTATTTTAAATTTTTTTTTTTTTTTTTTTAAGAAAAATGAGAAAAGAGATTGCAAGAGACCTTGGTAGGTCACAGTCCTCTTAAAACGTTAACATTTTCTAGGCACTGGACCAGCACTTATGCAACCTTGATTGCCAAAGTATAATTAAAGCAGGCAAATAGAGTGCTGTGGAGACACTGAGAGAGTGGTCCAGAATTTCATAACTTGGAGATTTTTCTTCCTTAATTCTTTATTCGAAGTGGATGAGTGAGCCTTTGAAGGGGTTGGGGGAGGAAGACAGACCAGCCACGCAGCAGGGCACCCCGCAGCCTGGCACATGCCAGTGGTGGGGGAAACACAAACTTCCTCAGGGGCACAGGCTCATCTGAATGCCCGTGAGCTGAAAGGACCTGAAGCAATGTCGCATTTTTACTGTGCTCAGAGTGCTTCGGGCTCCCTGAGAGCTCACACACATTCCCTAGATTCATCCCACCTGCAGCAAATCTAGATAATGGTTCAGGCAAATACCTGCCGAGAACGCCTCAGCTCCTGTCCTGCATGCTGAAGGGACGCCCTGATCTCCTAGGTGAAGGATCTTGTGCTCCTTGTAGGTAAGGTAGCAGTGGTCAAAAACAAATGTAGGTACTTGTTGAAAGAGAAAGTAAAAGAAAAATACATGGTGGTGCCATTGTGTGATGTGCACCTGTGCTCCACCCCCTGTTCGAATGATACTTCAGAAAAAAACGTCTGTGGAAGACACGGGCAGCTTGCAGAGGAGCTGGAGACACTCGTGGCTCTCCTCCCAGGAGAAGCAAAGTTTTGTTTGGCTTGGGGAGCCCCATGGGGAAGGAGAAACCCTCTGTGGTTGGGAAAAAGCAGGATAAAGTATACCAGATTGAGATGTGCCTTTGGAGTGAAAGTAAATGGAACTGGATCCCTTGGGAAGTGAAAGGAAAATGTGTAGAGTTTGAAAAAGGTAAAAAATGAAATCTCTGGAGGCTGAAGGTTTTTCTGTCTGCTCAGAGTAGCCCTGTGGGACTGGGCTGGCACAGCCAGCTCGGGTCACATCTGAGCCGCCGGCTGCCTCAGAGGGAAAATTCACATTTTATGAGCTTGAGGGGTTTTCCAGATGCTAATGACCTGTCCTGACCTGGCACAGAGCAGGGTGATTTGACTGGCTGTACCCCTAATCCCCTGGACACGTTGTGCTGGTGCTTATGGGGCTCTACTGTGGTCCAGCAGCATCCTCTGCTCTGTCTTACGTGCCTCGCCTTTCCCATCCTTTCGTTTCTGTCACAGAACTTGGCGACCAGTTCCAAGACAAACATCTGGTGGGAGAGGTCTCTATTTTAAGATAATTTACTGCAGAATACCGGGCGCTTTGGTACTTCTCCAAAACAAAAGCAACTCCTTTGAAATGCCGGGTAGGGAGGGGGGTGGGTAGGAAATACCTCAGTTGTTGTTGTGGAGAAAGAAGAGCAGCAGGCGGCGGCTCCCCAGATGCTGTTTCCAGCTGTGCTCGCCGCCCGCGGGATGTGGGCTGGCAGCATCGCCCTGCAGCGGTGCGGGGTGAGCAGGACCAGCGCAGCTGCGGGGCCGGCGGGCGGCGTGCGGGCGGCAATACCGAAGATGCTGAGCTGTTTAAATCATTTAAAAAAAAAAAAAAAAAAAGATCCTTTCTGCATCGGTTTAATCTGAGAAACATCCCTCATCTACGTCTCCACTCTTCCTGGCAAAGCCTGGGGGTGGCTTTCCACTGTGGTTTCCACTCCGGGGGCTGAGTAGGAGACAGGTACCAGAAAATCAGGAATATCTGACCGCGTGTGGAGGCTCTGCCCCTCGCACCCCCTGCCACCCTGCCACTGAGGCTGGGCCAGGGAAGGAGAAAGGAAAGGTGGACAGTGCGTGGCAGAGTGATTAGTCATTTTCCCAGGAACTGGCCTGCATGTGCTGCTCGCTGTCTCCAGGAATGTTTATTAGTCACATTGCTCATTGCTCGGGCTGACTCAGATGCAAGGCATGACCCCAGTGCTGAACAGGGTAAGTTCCTGCCAGCTGGCAGATCCGTGTCCCTTTTGCTGCAGTTACCTGTGCAAACCAGCACTGAAGGCAGCAGCCACAAGAGCTTGTACCTCTTTGCAATTTAATCTCCTGCCTGAGACTGCAATTCTTTTTTTTCCACATTATTCCCAAAATATGTGACATTCCACTCAGTAAGGCTGAACGACCTGCCCTGGTGCCAGCTTTGGCAGGCTGAGTCAGGCCTTGTGCTGAGCACTGGCTGCTGGCCACAGCTGCTTCCTGGTTGCCCCTCACTCTGCCCAGGGCAAAGTGTGTCTTGCTGCTCTCCACTACTCCTCCAGCTCAGTGGGAATCAGCTACTGGGAATCAGCAGTTAATTTTAATCTGTTCATCCTAAAGGAAAATAAGGAAAAAAGAAAAAGAAAGCAAGTCAGGAGGTTCTAAAGCCAGATGAGACTTAGCAACCCTATGGTAGGCAAATCCTTGCTGCACAGGTTTGTCCTGGGTCAGCTAGGAGCTCATTTCCATCCCAGTCCTCCCAGCCTGGCCCCAGGGAGCAAAGGAGTGAAGAGAAGGGAGGAGGAAGTTTCCCATTCCCTGATGGAGTATTACCCTGCAATATCTGCATGGTAAAAATTACTATTTTGTCAACCAGGCTTTCCTTCTGAGAAAAAGTTGTCATTCTATCTGCACAGCAAAGTAAACTGGGTGGGAAAGGTATTGTTCCAGTTCTGCACGTTCAGCTCCCTCCATGACAGCATCACCCCTCATGGGGCAAATCTCACTGTAAAGAACTACATAAGGTACAGTCAGTGGTTTCCTCAGGAAGAGCAACAGCCACATCCCATCAGGCACATACATCTTTTATCACCATTTTATTTCTTGGGTGGTGTGGGTGGGGAGGGGGGGGCTCCCTTCCCCAGCTCTCTCCCACTCAATTTTTTCATTGGTTTGAGTCACTGTGGGCACAGTGGGGCAAGGGGTGTTGTGCCCTTGATCCTGCACTCATAGTAAGAGCCTGGTGCCAGCACCTGTGGTCACAGCAGCTCTGCAAGGTCCTGGCTTTCTGTCCCTGTGGTCAGGACTCGCTCATCTGTGAGTGCCCTCTTGTCAAGCCCCGTGTGATGGAGGCTGCCTGGCAGCGCTGTGACCGACTGCCCTCATTTCTTTTGAACATCCATTCACTGTCACGGCAATTTTCTTTGTTCATTGTGCACTAAGACAAAGATGACATTGTTCCTCTTCCCCTGCTCTTTCTTTTTAAATCTTCCCTCAGTCTTTCTTTCTAGGAAAACAACTGTGCCAGCTCTTTCAACACCATCCCCACAGGCCATGTTTTCCAGCACTTTTTGTTACTGAGAGGTATGGAGAATTGTGGAAGAAATGGAGCTGCAGAGTCCCATGCTCTGTCTCACGAAGCAGCAGCTTTCTACCCTAATTTTTTGTTTTGCAGACTCTTAAATAGTTTCTATTGGCAGTAGTAGCAGCCTACATCATCACTTTTTGTGGGCATGGTGGAACTTTCCTAAATTTTTCTGTCTTTTGAAAACATGGGAGGAGCAATATCTAATATTTTCTTTACCATTTAATTTTTTTCTTCTCTACAGTTTCTAGTTTTGGTGTCAGCAAAGCAGAATTCAAAAATGAAATCACCAATTTATCATCATGTGTAGGCAGATTTAATTTGAACTGATTGTTCTTACCAAAACACAGATTTCTTTTCATAGCTAACAAATGTTTCATACAGAGAGGCTTTAAGCTATGTTTATGTGTTGAGAAAAACTTTCAGTGTTTGCAAATCCAGAGGATTTGCCAGTGGCATGTTGGGAGCAACCAGCACTAGCAGCACAGGTAGAGTCAAACAGAAGATAAGGATGTGTGCTGGAACGGTGTGGAACAGAGAACATGGATGATTTGACTCCCTCTCTCCACCCTCTTTGTGATAGTGGCACCTGGGACAGTTCATGGTCCCTGCAGAAAAACCTCCTGTTTTCATGGTCATCTGCTGCTACTGATGTGTGAGTATCTCCATCATGATCACATCTCTACTCATTCCAGGTGCCAGGAGCTGTGCTACATACCCAGCCCAACTGGATTAGCCTGGTTTAGACAAGGATTGAATGAGCTATATCTGAACACTTGCAATATCTTCAGAAGATATTGCAAAGCTACCATCCTGTTAGATCTTTCAGACCTGAAACACAGTGAGACCTGTCTAGAACTTTTCCCTGTGTCCCTGCTCTGACCAGAGTAGTAGCAGGGCTGGAGAGGGCAGCTGTGGGTTTCACTTTTGGAACAATTAAGCCTTCCCTCATTTCCACAGTTCTAAGTGTTTCAGTCTTTTCAGAGCAGTACTCTTCAGTGCTACTGAAAGACCTTAATCCCACACCTCCCAGCTCAGAGGAGTTCCTGCACTGCCTAGTTGCTGTCACATCAAGCTGCACCATCTGCTATCATGAGGCAAGGAATGGACTCTTGACTTTCAAGGATGCCTCCAAAGCGATGGAGAGAGCACAATACTATCATGCCATGATGGTTTCATGTGATGTGCTGTGATGCAGCATCTGTCATTATACACATTGCTAAGTTCAGGTGTCATTCACAAGGTGCTGTGGGTTAGATGAGCCACAAAATTCTTTGGCTGTCACGAAAACACCAAAACGACAAGACACAAATTGCCTCAAACATAAGACCCATGTTACAACTACCACCTTGGTGGGTCATCCCAGGTCCCCTAAAACACGCTGAGAAAGCCCCAAACCAACCCCACAGTGCACAGCCTGGGTCCCTTCACCCTGCCAGCACGACCCCATCCTGGCACAGGGATGGTCCCCGTCAGAGCCTGCAGGGCTGATGTCTGCACAGCCTCAGCCCAGGCGTGCAGGGGATCACATACCAAACCCAGCTGTGCTAGAGTCACAGGAGGACACGGGTAAGTGACCTGGACTTTTTCCTGTCACTGCACTGTGCAGCAGAACAGGAGGGCTTCAGTGGGCTTGGACATGCTGGGCTCTGGTGAGCTGAGGAGACGCCGCTCGGGGAGGATCTGTTACTACCCACTCTGCATATCTGGAAGCCAAGGCTGTGCTTGCCAGATCCTGTGGTTATTTACTCTGGCACAAAATGCAAATAATTCTGTTTGTACAGGGGCATGAGCAGAATCTAACTCTTAAAAAATAACTAGGAAAGCAAAGAATATGAAGACATATAAGAGTGTAAGAAAATATATTTATTAAATTTCATGGCAATACTATGGCAAAATTGTTAAACACATGCTTACTTTTAGACACCCAAGCAATACAATAGGAGTTACATCAAGCAAGCAAACTAGGTTTAAAATGTATGAAAAGTTGTATCTTAGTGTTAGGTTAGTCTTAAATGTCAACTGCCACACTGAAATATTATATCCCCAACATGATCCCATGCTTCCTTTTTTAAGCATGCATTTGTTTAACTGCTTAGATGATAAATTTTCATATTGATACACTTTGTTGAATCAGTATTTTACTTGGCATGCTACAGCTTCATTAAAGTGCCTTGTGATGATTTTGCTAAAATCATGAAAGAAGTAATTTTTCTATAGCAGATTTGGAAGCTGGAAAATTTCAGTATCATTCAGCAACAAAAATATGTTGAATGACTAAGTAGATTTAGTGTGTTACGAAGACTATTCTTTCAGCTTGATCTACTGATTTATTCTCAGAATTAACTTCCATAGATGACTATGTCATATTGGCAAAGAACACTTTCGCTAGTATTAAACAAAAATCCATTAAAATATTCATAAAAACAGAACATAAAAAACATCTCTAAGCAAATTATTTTATGCTGTAAAAAACATGGTATAAAAAGAGCTAAAAAAACCCATTGAACCTATTCACAGTATATGTTTTAAAGTTACAGCATTATAGTACAATGTTGTGTGTTTTTTTCAGGTGACCTGTATGATTCCACCAGTTCTGATGTTTTGTGTGCCACAACTGGCTCAAAGTTCGAATTACTGTTACCTTCAAGTACGATTTCAGACATGAGCTGATTCAGTTGTCTTCTCTTTTTGTTATCCCCAGCTTTACAAACTTTTGACACACTATCAAATGTAAAATGTTGTTCATCCAAAGCCATTCTTGAACCACGTTAAGGAAACATTGACAGAGTGATGTTCAAGGATTCTTTTTTTTATTGTATTACTACTAAATAGTGTGGCCTTTCTATTTTACTTTGCCCTGCTTGAGCTATTTTTTAAAAATTTTTCTTCATCCAAGTAATGAAAATAAGAAAATTTCACTTTTTGCTTTGTTCCTGGGTTAGTTTTACTCATTACCTTTTGCACAACAAGTGAGCTGCAAAGGTATTGAGCCTTCTAGTGGAAGTTGTGCATACACATCCACTGAAGCTTGCTTTCAGTCAAAATGCAGATTTGGGACTGTCACAGAGATTTTGTTAGGTATATGTTGAAAACCAAGGATTTCATCTGCTCTGGTGCACCACAAAGTCACCTGGACAGTGCTGTTGCAAGAAGAGGGTGAGACTGGAGAGGGATCAACCCCATTCTCTCATGAAACACCCTACCATCAGACCAGCATACCCTGCCCCTCAAAACCCAAAAGTCCTCTGGAGATATTTTTTTTCATTGTTAAAGCAGAAAGAATTAATAGATATTTTTGTGGGGGAGAAGTATTGTCACACACCCTGGGACAATTTATAAAGTTACAGAAAGCCTGCCAATATCATCTGAGGTCTGTTTGTATAACATGCAAAAAGGAAACAAACACTGGCTATGTTAGAAACACTGGGGAAAATCCAGAGTTATATCAATGGGGGAGGGGAAAGAAAATTGTGGTGGAAGAAACTGTTTTCCAGCTTCTAATGAGATATCTAAGACAGGCTTAAACATAAGGGAATTAAGCACTCCAACATTTCTGAATCCTTGTCTAGCATTTGGGGTCTGGGACTGTGTTTCCAGTCTGGCTAAGGAAAAGGCAAGGGAAAAAAACCAACAAATACTGTGAACTGCCAACAGCATCTCTGAGCACTGGCCACGCAGGGCAGGCACCATTTAATGCACAGCACCACAGGTGTTGCAAAGTGTGTTGGGAGGAGCACAAGATGGCAGGTGCTTCCTCTAAGACAAAACTGTCTCAGAAGGTATATAATCATGTACAGGACAAAAAAAAAAATCACTTTGGCAATTGCAAGCTGACTTTCTCTGCCATATGCACCTAGGCACATGATGATGTAAGCACATGTGTGCATAAAGGGTTAGGACTTGGTATTATAAATATTACATGTCATTTGCACTGAAGTCTTCATCAAAGTCTGTGGCAGAACAGAAGATGCTATTTACATGGGAAGCTCTTCACAGATTTATGGTACACTGAACCTTGTTAGCAAAATCATTCTCTAAATGTTACATTTTTATTATATATTTCAAATTCCTTTACTGTATTTCTATCTACTTGTAGGGATAAAAGTATTCTATTTACAAAGCAGTATTTATTTTAAAGTAGAGTACACCATTTATCACTGCCTTTTCAGAGTGATGTCTAAACACCTTCTCTCTCCAGTGAACCCAGTCGCTTTCATTTTTGCTCCTATTCATGTTCAATTGAGTGTCCTGGAGGACAAGATCACAGGAAACACCACAGCACTAAGCTTTACCCAGCTGAACCTATCAGCAACAAAAAAGGTGGCTTGAAAATGTCTCTTCAGAGCAGCCTAAAGCTCGAGGTCAGCAGGAGTGTGCTGCTGCCATGTTCCTAGCAAAAGAAAGTTCTGGTCCCTCGCATAAACCAAAGATGAAGAAACACGGCGCATCTGCAATTGTGCCACGACAACTAACACAGCAACTGGCTCCCTTTGGAAATGGTTTACCCATGAAAGCAGCAACTAGAGATAATAAAGACAGCAAATATCAGTTATCAGGTTCTAGGTCTGCCTGTACAGCCACTGCATAGCAGGGGAGGTAATTCACTGCCTGCCTGTAATACTTACTATTTTGTTGATATATTAATTAGTAGTTCTGTGAGGTATATCACATGCAGATCTACCATCCCAAAATCTAACACACAAGCCTGAGATCCCAGATTTCGTGCACATCAGAAAAACAAAAATAATAGGAGAGTGCACAATGATACATCAAATGTGACTGATGTTCCACACATACAGTGAACAGTACAAAAACCCATTGCAAAACTTAAATCGTCACATATGACAGGCATGGCTCAAAAATAAGAAGCAGCAAAACTGATGACTTTCTTCAGAAAGCAACTGCTTGGCATTAATACCCTACATCTCTGAACAATGATCCTGGAGGCCTGAAGCATTGAGTTAGGCATGACAGTGACTTGGACCCAATCCCTTCTGGTCATATCCCTTCTGGAAGCTGTTGGGTTTTGGTTTTTTGTTTGGTTTTTTTAATTTTTATTTTTAAGCTGCACTTTCTACTCTCCTAAAAAATGAAGTAAAAAGCCAAAGGAACTAAAAGTTCAATGAAGGATAAGATCTTTCACAAAATGATGGTAAGGAAATGCAGTTTAAACTTTAGGATTCCTAAGATATTTTTCAGAAAAAAAGTTGTCCGAAAAAGTTCATCAGGTAGCTAGAAGGCACTAGTACAAAGAATCTGATCCCCTCTGAAGCTTACAAATGTTATCAAAGCATTTAGAGGCTATGAAAGAGCACCATGCTTTGAAAGAGTGTTTGGTTCAAAGACATTCATAAAGATGCTTCACTGGTTTAACATGGCACTTGTGCTTAGAAAGCAAGTCTGTCCCCCGACTGTCCTTGTCATCCACCCCTACTGCTCCATGCACCTAGGGGTGGCTGATCACATTAGCACACCAACTCTCCCTTAGCATCTGAATTCATTGCTGAAGATCCAAGATAGGCATTTGAAAGGCAGCACTGGATAGGCTCAGAGGAAACCACAGGGGTGAAGCAGCTGAACTTTCAAGTGCTGGAGTAACAACTGCTCACTGGCTCAGCATCAGTAAGCAACAATGATGCTACAGATACTGCACATGCCTGTGTCTCTCCCCACATCTGCCCCATTCTTCTGTTACTGAAGTCATTGCTGTGAACAGGAACTCTCTGACCTGCATCCTGAAAGTCAGAACACCAGGTATATAGTCAAGAATGAAGAAGAAAAAAAAAAAAAAAAAAAAAAAGGGAATAAAAAAGAGATTAATAATTAGATAAGAGGGAGTTTATAACATCAACATTGAGGCAGAACATGTATTTGTGGAGCTTTTCCTCACATAATCAGTAAGAAATGAAGCAAGTTAAAATGTTGTTGTCTTTACTGAATAGGAAGAGAAGCACACTGGGAAACCTGAGTATGTGATGCTTATGTGTAAGTGATTCACCATGTGAACACTGGGAATGCTCCTAACTGCTTCCTGTGAGCTCTGTGTTCTCTGCAGCTGCCCTGATTTCCAAATCAAATTAAATTCTGTCTCCAAATTCGAAATTGCTAGTACCCTCAAACTGCAGATTGATTTGTTTCTTGCAATACACAGCCATATGAAAAGTTATTCAACAGCTGTTATTCTTCACAGTCAGCTCTTCTGCTAGAGAAGTGGTTTCTTTTTTCATTTGGATCACCATACAATACTGACTGCTCCTCTGCACTGAAAAACTGCTTTATAAAAAAACCCCAAACCACTACCCATAGACACTGTCCATGACATCATCTGCTTTCAATTAAAAGCAAATAGCACAAGCTAAAATTCACTTAGGAGATGGACACATTAAGCCACATCTACACTAGTGAAAAGAAATACTTTAAGATTTATTATGAAAAACAGTTGTTACTATTAGGATTTAGCCTCCTCCCAGCTATCAATCACAAAGGCCTTAACTGCTTCCTTTCATGTGTTAGTTTAATGTTCTATAGGCTATGACACTTCCCTTGTGCTGGTCACAAATGGATGTCAGCTCTTTGCACTGCCTGTCTTTTCACACGTAGTCCTGCTAATTCAAAGACTCAACAAATTAATTCTATGAGCACTTTCTGTTCTTTCAGAGACACCTTGCATTCTGCCAGGCCTGCAGACTAATCTGTTTTTCACCTCTTCACAGTTCACTCTTCCAGGAGGCACACACAGGAAGTTGTTACCTATTATGCTAACTATTTAGTGCTTTGCCTTTATATCAGTTTTGAAATACCTCTGCACTTTCATTCTATGGAGGTGGCAGAGACACGCCAGCCTCTGAACTGAACCACCCACTGCTGTGATTAGGTTTAACCTTAAGCTTGGTTTCATTTTCATGGTCAGATCACGTAGTTTGGAGACCAAATGTCTGTCAAGGTAAGTCATCTTCTTGGTCTACTTTCATACCTTTACAACTAGCAGCCCAGCCAATTCAGTCTCCTTATTTGTTTTGTTTAGAAAACCATTCCCATATCTTAGTTATAAAAAAAAAAAAGCCAAACCAAAACCAGCAAAACCAAACCCCAAACAAAACACAAAGTATATAAGGAAATGAAGATTTAAAAAAAATTGGTTAGGACTTTATGGAGACCTTTTTGATCAAGCTGTTTTAACACCTGATGCCTCTCCACTGTTTCACAGCAAGAAACAGGTAAGTTTCTCAAAAGTTTCTCCTGTGAGCTAGTGAAATTCATGTATGCCACAGCCTGAAATTTACACAGTGAAATGTTACAGTTGTCTAGAGATGCACACGAGAAAAAAGCATTTTAAAAGATGATTGTTCTAAACACTCCTTTAAGCACACAAATGTACATCATTTAAGCTTTCTTTGCATCACATATCTGGTAAAGGAGAGGTAGACTTAGCGGCACTAAAACCTCCCTGGGTTTCTCCCTGCCACGAGAGAAATCCTACCTGGTACTCCCAGGCAGGATTTATATAGAAAGTCCTGTTGGGTAGACACCAAAGATCAGCTAGGCAGCAGGTAATACAAAGCTATTAGAATAAAGATCATCCAAAGAGCAATATCTTCTCAAGGAACTAATCCTACTACCTCTAATTTCATGTGCCAAACTGCTTCAGCAGCTAAGGTGAGTAGACAGAGATTTCCCCATGGCTTACATTACTGCATAGTGCAAAGACTGCTGAACACTGAGGGTGAATGGACTACTGTACCACTTCAAAGCAGGACATTTGGAGCAGAAGCTATGAAATACAAAATGTATTAGTGCAATACATTAGGAAAGATTAACTCTTTAACCAAAAGATAGAAAAAATATAGAGCATTCTAAGTTTGTTTTTTTTTTTAAAAATGAAGTTTTAAACTTTATGCAGTTCTTGTTGAGGTTTCAATCAGTGTTATACTTCTTTTCCCCAAGCTTGTACCCCTGAGTCAAACATTTAATAAACATTGTACAGTAGGTACAGAAATTAGTGTCTAGTTAAAAAGCAACAGATTTGAATGGCCATTGCTTCGTAAGTGTTAAACAGTGACAATAACCTTCCATACAGGAGTAGAAAAAAAAAACAGCACTCTCATTTGTTCTTTGTTTTAGGTAAAAGATCTCAACAGTTTCCCACCACATTGTTTCCGTGTCTTAGGCTGAGATTTGCTATAAATTAAACCTTCAGTAAGGAAATCTGTTGGCACTGCATCATTTGAGTCTGCATGGTTGAGAACAACTACAACAAAGCAAAGCAATCTTTCCAAGTTAAAAATTGCATGAGATCACGTTAATCTTGGAGCACTATGTAAAGGCAGGCAGAGTTCTTTGACTATAATTATCAGGGGTTGTAAATTCAAAACCCCTTACATCCAATATATTTTACTAGAGTAATAACTAAATTGCTATATTTTTGGCCTCTCAGCCTCTATTACAATGGAATATTAACACTTTGACTAACTTAAACATGGTAACATTCAGCTCACTAGAACTTCTGCTGACTGTCTCCAAGAGTAATTCATGCCTTTTGCACTTTTCTTCTTCCTTTCTTGATAACATCAGGAATAAAAGCTTATTCAGAAGGCAGGTTCACATGCAATGAGGACTCACTGTTAATCATTTGGTTTGTTCTGAAAAAAATTTGTGAAGGACCACCCTGTGTTAATGGGTTTAGGAGAGTCTTCATCATCTTTTGGGGGAAGCAGAAACTGTCGGGAATTAATTGAACACGGGCTCCCAAAAGATGCATTTTCATTGTTGCTTTCAACAGATCCAGGAGAGTCTGGAGTGCCCATGTTCCAGGCATTTGTGTTTGCTTGAGGTCTGTAACCTGCAGTTTTATCCAATTCTTCCTCCACAGGTGAATGACCCTCTATTTTCAGAGCACTGATAGACAGCTGCATTTGTGGCTTATAGCCTGCTGTAGTCACTAAGTCTATTTCTAGCTCCTCCTCTGGTTTAATTCGAGGCTGATACATTGACTGGATGTCAATGTAAACCACCTGAGATGACCCCCCAGGCTCATCTATAGGGGGATTTGAGATCTCCTCTTCAATGATAGGGGGGCAGTAGGACACAACAACGTGGTTCTCCATTTCTGATTCAGAGCCATCTTCAGGCACAGTGGTCTCTGCTGCTGGGGACATCATCTCTGTGTCTTCAATCTTTGGAGCTGTAGACTGTGTTTCCACCACTTCAACACTGTTGGGGGTGCATGGGTTCATTTCCAGTGTTTTAAGTGTCTTGTTCCCCTGAAATGAGAAAAAGGAGAAGGGGGAGACACTAAGCTAAAAGATCTGGAAAACCTGAAAGCAACGACTTGCCCAAATTACAGCAGTTTGGTGGCTTGTGGAATGTACTCAGCCCAGGGCCACTAGGGCAATACATTAAGAAAACTTCAAAAAACAGTGTTTATTATTTTCTGGCTCAAATTCCTAGTAATGTTAGAAGTATTTTATGCAAAATAAAGACACTTGAGATCTTGCAGTAAGTATTCAAGGACTCTCCTCAAATCTCGTCTTTGTATAACTCCTTCCAGAAGGCTGTTTAAATATTATGTCTATCTCCAACTCATTTATCTACCAGGAGGATGTGATATAGCAGATCTCCATACTTTCTGCTTCTTCTAACACTTTGACAAAAATGGGTGTGTTACTCCATTATTGTTATCAGGTACTGACACTTCTCATTAGCTGGAAGAAGAGAAATGCAGCACTCCTTTCCTAGTTCAAACATTACAATAACTACATTAATAACTACAAAGCTCTAGATAGCACCTGACAGAAGTTACTCAGTAAATTGGCTTGTTTCCCCCGCCACAGAGCTTTTTCTACGATTGGAACAGATGAGTCAAAGTTTGCAAAAGAATTCTCTAACTTGTTTTATCTTTCAGAGGCTTAAAATACTAGATTTAAAATAAGGGTTACCTCACAGATGTTCCTCTGAAACTGCAGTGCCTTACTGTTCTCAGGATTCGGGATTTCTGGATAAAATGTTTCTTTAATCCTTTAAAGAGGAAAGAATAAACTATTATAAAGATTGCAAGGCCTGAAACAGATTGTGAATGCACAAAAGGAGTCAGGATGCTTCCCTTTAACTCAGAACACTGAAGACATCTGGTGCAAAGATTTAGTGTGTTGAACTTTCACTGAGTATAATGGAAAAAACAGCAACCTTTCCTTTTTTAAGTTGGGAATTTAATATGCCACATTTACTAAAAGCTGAAGATGGTATGTCCGTCTTTGTTTGTAGAGGGCACACAAATTACAGTATGTCACCAGCTTATTTCCATTTGGGAACTATTTATAAATGGTGCTCACTGGAAGACAGGCTTCTGCAAAAACTTTCTGCATTCCTCCCTCTGACCTCTCTCCAACTCAGTTTCTCCCTCAACCTTCCACAACCTTTTGCCACCCACCCACCTTTAAACAGAGCCCACTAACATCTTTGGGTATTTACAGAAAACAAGGAGTAACTAAAATCATGGAAAACCCTAGTGTTGAAGCAAACACTTCCAGGAGAAGATAAGAACCCAAGGCAGGCATTTACCATTCCCTCTTTCGGTAGCAGAAGATGCTGGCCAACACTCCAAGCAGCACCACCACTGCCACAGGGATGAGAATTGCAATGATTAATCCTACAGCTGGGGGATAAGACAGAGTAAAAACAGTAAACAGATATCCAAAGTTACCAGCAAGTTTTATGCCTTTTCTAAAATCTCCAATTAAAGACCATTACATTAAACTCAGCTAGTGCAGTGGTCTGCAAACAGTGACCTACACCATCACCCTTCCCCTTTGATGGAAGGGCAAAAGTCCATCCATAGACAGATTCAGTGATAACTACAGGAATCAGCAGATATTTCTCTCTGATTATTTATTACAAAAGGCTTCATGTGCAGCACAAAACTCATTGCTACTGTGATTCTGTTCTCACTAAGCACTGGCGTTGCACTTTCATGCTACCTGAGCTGGCCAAGTTTCTGGTAAAGGCTCTTCTAGGCCAACAGTTAATTGCATAAACAGTATTGTCTTTTATATGTTTTACAATGCTTACAATCCCTGGTCATTAGCTCCAAACATCCCCACTGCCTTCTTCCATTGATAAGAAATGCCTCAATCTTGACTTTTCATGTATTTTAGTGTTTAGACTTCCACAGGAAATACCTTTTTTCCTCAATCTCCAAAGTATTTTTTTTTTTTTTTTGTAATTGTCTTTCTGTGTTTGCTTTGGTCAAGGGATCAATAAAACTGAATTCAAAGCAGAAAAGCATCTGTTTACAACTCTGAAACTGCTAAGTATTTCCACAATGTCTTTCTTCCTACCATATATTAGCAGATACCCATCATGGGAAACCTGACTAAAACAACTGGCTGTCTGAGAAAACTAAGCTCAGACTCCATTATATTTAGTAGCAGAAGTTATTTTTAAAGCATACATTACCATGCACTACAAAGCAGCTGTAATAGGAAAGGATCTTTCCCTCACTCTGAGCTGTTCCAATTTTTGTATTTATAAATAACCAACTAAATAATGGGAATAATTAGACTGTAGGCCCAAACCACCTACAGGACCAGAAAAAAATCCAAAACCCAGCAAAATAAGCACAGCTTGATATATATCATACAGCTCCTGTGCTAAAGACAGGGATATGTCTGAACAGGGATAATCAACTTACAGTCCTCCTTTGTCACCACATAGAGGCTGTTTGGAGGGCTCAACCCACCAGCAGTGTAGGCTTGTAGTTCCAGCTGGTAACTTGTTTTGCCTTGAAGATCAAGTATTTTCATAGACTTCTTTGTTAAGTCAGTGATATTGTTAACTTTAAGTTCTGGGTTCCCTGTTTGTTTGGAAGCAGTAAGAAAAGTGTAACTTTGTAAGAAAGGATTAAAAAAGACAACCTCAGCTTTAGCAAATCTTTGTTGAAGAGAGCAGATGAAAACAGAAGAACAGTCCATGTAAAGGAAGACTGAAATAAAGAACCCCAGCAATGCTGCTTGCTTACATAGCACTAAACAGCACAGGAGTGTGGTGCTTCTGCTGCAGATTTGATTTAATTTCCTTACCCTCCTGCTTGTCCTCTTACAAATGTGAGTCAGGCTTCAGTCCTGACAGGACAGGCACTGAAAGGATATACCCTATTAAATATAGCCATGTAACCTCCCCACCTCATCTACTGAGGGTATCTGAGCACAGGACAGCATGACACACTGCCACTTAGTCACTGCCTTACTTTAGGCCCCAGTGAGACAGGGCTCTCTCCAACTTTTGCTTTATATTAAAAATCAACTGGGCTAATCATACAAGGAGCTCATTATTTTAAACGCCTTTGTCACATATCAGGGGCTGACTATAATAGTGAGTAGTGCAACTGAATTATTATTAAAGCATCTTTTTTATTAAAGCGAAATTAAATTTTATTAAAAAAAAAAAGAAATACGTAAGCAAGGAAGTTGCAATCTACACAATTAACATACCTGATTCTGAAAGTCTAGGCTTTAAAGCATCTTTTTCACCTTTTGCAAAGGAAAGAAGATATCCTTTTAAAAACCCTCGGCATTCTTCAATAGGAATGTCTTCCCATTTTACCAATATAGAATCTGAAGAAGTTTCTTCAACAATAAAATTTGGTGCAGTTTTTGGAGCTGTAGGGAGAATTACGAAGGAAGAAACCAGTAAGAAATTACCTTATCATTTGCTGAAATTTTTCAAGTTTTCAAAATGCTGAAACCATGTAAGTATTTCATCAATTTTATTTTGGAGCTAGCATTTTCCAACCTTTTCCTCAAGATTCCTCACAGTAAAGTAAATGTGAAAGATTTAGCAGGAAGTGCTACAAAAATACAGCTATGTTGGACTAATTCCTAATAATTATTGCAGTATTAGCTACTAAGAAAAAATTATCTTTGGTCAGCCTTCTTACAGACCCATACACATAAATACCCTTCTTCCTGCAACAAACTCCAAAAGATTGTATAAACACTCAGAGGATATGTATTAGCTTTTACAGGCTTTAACTCTGTGACTTCATAGCTTGTCTTAAAACTAAAAAAACCCACATTCCTACCATCTCAGCTTAACAGAACTACTGTTAGCAGTTTACACAAGTCCTTATTCCAATACCTGAAGCCTACTGAAAGTGTTACAGCAGATAATGCATCTGGTCATGCATAATGTCAGGACTTAGTCTGACATTTGGCTTTGATCCAGCAGGGCTGAATTAATAATTAAGAATGCATCCATTTTTCTCTTGATGGTTATCTGTCCAAAGGCAGATCTGAAGTTTTAGAATGTCTATGCTCTTGTGCATTTCTCAGTTCCTAAGTTTCTTCTGTACGTTCAGTGCATTTTTACTCTCTCAAAGTCTTTATAACTTTATAGCTTCTGTCTGATCTGCTCACAGCACACATGGAAAACTCTTCTGGGAAACCTTTCTGAATTTTTTCAGAGATACAAATGGCTGAAAATTGAGTTTCCGGTAAAATTGCCTTAACCTCACCTTCAACCTTAGCAATAAAATAAACAACACTGTTCCCAAGGACTCGGATTATGTCAGCAGCTCAGTTTTCTAGGCAGAAAACACATTAAACTTCAAAGTGAAATGGGTGCTGTAGTTACAATACAATACAATACAATACAATACAGCTGTGGTGTTAAAGGGTAAAGTCATGTCCAGATACCTGGGAAAATAACACATTCAGACACTAATGCATCTTCAGGCCAGCAAAGCTCAGCACTGAGTCAAATGCCAGTTACTCAGACAGGGCTGGTGTGGGACAGAATTCAAGTACTTATTCTCAAAGTAGTCTGTGCTCTAGGATCTAGTTTAAATCTAAGAAGTGATTTCAAACAATTGTTATGGATACTTTTTACATCTGCTGAGATGTACCAAATGTGCTTGGAAGTTTACTTTAATGAATCAAAGAAGTTGCCCCCTCTTGTGTAGAAGGGAACATGGTCATGTGGTTCAAATTATGGCTGTGAACTGCTGCGACACTCTGTGCCACCACACAAGCTGGAGGACACAGGGTTATTGCATATGCTTGGAAATGGAAGTGGCTGGAGAAAGGTGTTACATTTGTGCACAGAGAACAAAAAGAAGTCAGGAGTACTGCATGGGGGTTCTGGTCTCAGTCTTCTTCTGAGCTAAAAATAGACACAGACTAAGTTCACTTTGCAGAGATCCTGGATGATAAAAGTGCACTTACGCAGCTCTTTCATATACCCAGTTACATTTTTCAACAACTGATATCCCATGGATTTGCAGCCATACAGAGAAAAGTTGTATCTCACGCCAGGTTTGAAAAGAGCTGCAAGAGAAAACTGCTGTAAGAAAATTTTACTTCAGAAGAATGATACTTTTAGACTTCACATGATGTAGACATATAAATACATATTAAAAAATTACAAAGTATAATTGTATAAATACCATTCCTACTTGTAATTTCTACAAAAGCTATGCCATCAGATGTGGTTTAGAGGCAGTAACCAAATCTGGCTCCCAGAGAAAGTTTAGTACTAAACAAAGAGGATTCAAAACAAGCTACTCAAATTGCATAAATTGCCCTTTCCATGGGGAAACACAAATTGAAGTTACCAGAAATAATCCCCTTCCTTTCCTCCCACAGCAGCCATGTAGATCATGCCTCCTCAGAAACACAAATTCATTCTGAAATAGGCTTACTGGAGCAGCAGTACCAAAAAAATGCAGAAAACTCTCAAAATTGACAGTGAAGCAACTTAGCAATGAACTTCAGTCCTGAACTGACTTTAAAAAATACAGTCATCAAATTTATGCTTTATGTCTTTGGTGGAAGCACAGATATTTGATGCGATGTGTAAATAATTTACCCTTTCTGGGATTTTCTCAAGTCAGGGCTGTACACTACTTTCAAGACTTTTTCTAAACAAGATATCACTGTGAAACTACACAGAAGTCAACGGGGTTTGCAAGAGCTCAGGTCCAGCCAGAGAGATTCTCCTAGCAGGACAAAGAGCAGAAGTGGATTTGCCAGCTTGAGCCCAGCCCTAGCAGCTGGATAACTCACACAAGAGTCACATGCTGCAAGAACCATCCCAGGGAAGAGCTCAGGAATAAAGCATCATTGGACAGACACAGTATTGTCTGCTTAAAAAAAAAACAAAGCAATCTATACCTAACAGAAACAGAAACAACACAGTGTCGTCATTACAGACAGAAAAACATATTACCCTCACCCTCCCAGGTCTCACTCCTCCTCAACGTTCCTATGTACACTGTTCCAAGTAGTTTTCTTGAATGGAGACTTTAATACTAAATTCTTCTAAAAGGCAAATATATACCCTTATAGACAGCAGAGAAAAAGAATCTCACATCTTTAATGGGTTCTCTCTTTCCTCTTCTGCTGCTACTAGTCCCACCACAGCTGAATTTCATTTCCCTGATCTGCCCACTAGCATCCAGAGACCTGGAATGTGCCCTTTTCCAGGAAATTTCAATAGTTGACAGCAAGCCAACACATGGAGGTCACACTTAAAAAAAATCTGCCTCATGTAAAAACAACGGATTAGTCTTCTCCCATCCTGAGCAGCACTGTTTATGCTTAGAATCCAAATAAAACCCCAAACTCTAGATTAACCATTATGCATTAGGCTGAGGTAGGAAATTGTGGGGTACAGCTAGAAGAGGTAATTTCAAAACAGTTAATAAACACAGGATGATAAAAGTTAAGTCAAGACTGATATTTGGATTTGGCAAGACTGTGTAAGAAATTAAAATAAACATAGTAAACATAGAAGAATTTCATTTATTTACACAAGTACACAGCATTCAAACAATCTTCAACATATAGCTTCATGCGCTCTTATTCCACTTGCTGCTCAGGATCTCAACCAGAAAGACTCACAAGAAATTATTTCTAACTTACCAGATTTTATCACTACATTTGTTGTATTTGAAGGAAATTTCTGCCAGTCCACACTGCAGGGTTCAGACCCAGATGAATGACACCATTTTACTATGTAGCCACATGTCATGTTGGGGTAAGAATCCCAAGAAATATTAATTCCATTCCCCATTGCCACGGCCTGATCTGTTGTGACATTGTCTGCAATAAAGATGACACAAAAATCCATCAAAGAGCAGACACTTATCTATATCCCAAGATGAAAGAAAGCCTTCCAGCCACAGCACAATGGCTTTATAAACAGCAGTCATTTCTAAGAATGAGAGGCACGAGTGAACTGTGAAATTCGAAGCAGTGCACTCAGCTGAGCTTCCTGGAGTGCTCAGAATCAGACATAGCCTGCAGCAAATCCCTCAGCCAGCCTTAAGTATGATGACGAGAAATGCAGCAGCTCAGGACTGGCTAAAAAGCACTTTTTCAAGGTAAGGATTTACAGCAGATGTCAGGTTCAAATATGAATTGACACCAATCTGGCAGGAGCCTCCAGCTATAAATTCCTGCTGTCATTTCATCAAATGGTTTGCTTTGTGTTTCTTTAAAGTGTCTTGCTGTTACTCGCCCAAACACAGACAACCATTTTTCATGAAGAATCAACAGCAATAATCATGTCCCTGGTGAACTTTATGGAGGTTTCAGTCTACCAAGGGTAAATTATACAAGAAAGAAAAAAAAAATAACAAAAAACAAAAACAAAAGAAAAAGCTTTGCCTTTAGTCTATTTTTCTTGTTTCTGATTACCAAAGGTTTAGCTGCCCTTGAAGTGATCAGATCTGGGAACAGCTTCCGATTCCTGCAGCTGCCCTGCACGGCTGTCCATCAGATGGGACCCTGCAGAGCTAAGGGATGGTTTCCAAAGGCCGCCACAAAAGCAGTGGCCCCATGACAGATCTGCAAAAACAATCTCAGGGTTTCAGTTTTCCTTTTTCAGTGTTCTCATTTATGCTCCCCATTGAGTCTATTATTTCATTTTATTAAAGCCATAAACTATGGAAGGCTGAAGGGCAAGGACAGTTTTTAAGAATTAGTGCTGTGAAAACTTTATTCTCACAGATCCACTGTGAATGTCAAAGGACTGTCTATTTCTAAATAATCTTAACATACACTTAAATGTACAATTGTTTTGCAGCTTGCTCATGGCAAGAAAAAGACACATGAATTAAAAAAGCAAATCAACTCTACAAGGGCTTTGATATTTTCCCCCGAAAAATTACTGTGCATCCAGTGAAACTACATTTCTATGAAACTGGAAAAGATCGTATTTCTAATTAGCAGAATTTTTCTATTTACAGAAAAGAGTTTTTTAATGACAGTAATAATATACTGTCTAAAAAATACTTAAATATGCCATACTCCACCTATTTTCTGAGCTAGATGACTAGAAATTTACCATGGCCAGTACTGCTCATTTTGTTGTATTTATAGCTGCAACCTAGATTAGAAGAACAAATAACTACTAGTACTAGAGCACTACTGTGGTAGGGGAGCCTGGATCAGCCAGATTACACGTCCCAGCTCTCTACAGAGCACTTTTCAGAGACAGCGACAAATTAATTATGGCAGTGTATCCTTTGTGTTTTCAGAAAACCTCAGATCTTCAACTTCCAGACCCTCTGCTCCCTTATGGACATTAAAAGCACTTACAGACTGCACACAGGAAGCAGCCAGAAAAGATGTCTGGGCAAAAATGTCATCCAGTTCTTTGAATGAGTCATCTTTTATGACTCCAGTCAGTGACTCAATTTCTATACCAACTTGGGAGCAAATCTTTAATGAGTACAAGTTGGGTAACACCAATGGAAACCTCAGACATCTAAGAGAAAGCTAAAAATGAATGCAAACCTCTAGCTGCCATCAGCTATCCCACACCACAAAATTATTACAGAGACCTCTTTGACTCCCAGAGCCTCACTCTTCCTCTGCTGAAGGAGAGCTATAGAAGCATTTCAAATTAACTGTCCCATACAATTACTTTTCCCTCCAAAGAGCAGACTAAGAATATACTACCACGGATTAGCATTGGTGCTGTGCTCACTTCTGGGCTCCTCAGGACAAGAGAGACATGGAGCTCCTGGTATGGGTCCAGTGGAGGGCAGCAAAGATGCTTAAGGGCCTGGAGCATCTCTCTTATGAGGAAAGGCTGAGGGAATGACCCTGTCAGCCTTCAGCAAAGGTGACTGAGAGGAGACCTTATCAATACCTGTCAGGGCCTGCAGGGAGGGGTCAGAGCATGGAGCAGGCTCTGCTCAGTGGTGCTGAGCAATAGGACAGAAACGGATGCACAGGAAGTTCCACCTGAATGTGAGGAAGAACTTTTCTGTGCAGTGACCGAGTACTGGGACAGGCTGCCCCAAGAGGTTGTGGAGTCTCCCTCACTGGAGATTCCAAGCACCATCTGGACACAATCCTGTGCCTCTGGGATGGCCCTGTTTGGGTAAGGAAGCTGTGGGCCTTTCCAGCCTGACCTAATCTGTGGTTCTTTGTTTTAGAGAAGCACAAGAAACACTGTATTTCACATGGTTTTCCTTAACACAGAAACAAACTAGTTTTTTCATCTCACAGCGAATCTCAGCCATAACACATTTCTTCCTATGAGAGATGGCCTTGTCTTATCAGAACGTGAATTGCCCACAGCCAACTGTGACAACTGCTCTCCAGGTGGGCAAGGAGAAGCAGACCCATGAATGCTCCTGGAAAACAAGAAGATGTAGGTGTAAATCTGTTCTCCTTACAGAGCATCAGCCAGATCTGGAGCTACAGCTTTGGGCTTTGGGAGATTACACTGTCTGGTGTGCAGGGAAGCATGGACTCTCAATAACTGCTTTGCTCCAAGGTCAGAGTTAGGAGCAGAAAATCATTATCTTGCTCAGCTACTTCCCTTTACAAAGTCCTCAGCAAGGGTTGCAGTATTTTAATTGGGAAGCTAAAGCCCTACCTCCTTTTCAAACACTGGCTCCCTAGCACAAGGATGCCAACAATTTACCAACCAGTCCAATTAATATTCTCCTGCAGGGCTCACTGGCATTGAACTTATAATTCTTGCCTTAAAAGCCACACAACACCTCCAAAACTTCTAAATCTCTTTAGCATGTAACATTTCAGTGTCTCAACAAGAGCCCACAAATATACTGAGCTCCCTAAATATCACAAATCCAGACCAATGTTTTTGAAGCCTCATTCTTGTTCCTGAAAAGTACAAATAGCTGTAAAGATTGTACATTAAAATGTTTATTTTATATAAAGAGCACAATTAATTGGTGATACACTCCTCTAAAAGCAAAGCAGCATTTTTTTTTCCCCGCTCAGAAGATTTGTGTGGGAAAATTAACACAAACAAAGCATTATTTTTCAATTAATGAACTCTCCCAGGTGTTCTCCAAGCTTTGAAGGTGTCCAGCTCTCAGCTGGAAGCACTCACCACTTGGAAGTTCCACGCTTGTTATCCTTGAAGGGGGAGATGAGCCTGCCTGGTTTCTGGCTACAACGCTAATCACACAATCACTTTTTCCAAGTTTTATCTCAGTGCTGTTTGAGGGTTCAGAGATTACTTTATGCTCCAGTAGTGTATCTTGCAGGTAGCAGGACACCTCATGAGACACTATTTTTCCATTGCTTTCAGAAAGGGATAAGGGCTATGAACAGACAAAGAGCATATTAAAACCAAAATGCAATATACAGAAGAAGACATAGGATAATATGAATTTCCTGTTCCTGATCTAGTCTGATGAATGTACAAGACTTTAAGGCAAAAAATAACTCAAGTGTGACTTTGAGAATTAACATGAAAGTTCCTAAGCTTTTAATTTTCAACTGAGATGTATAAAACATTTAATTCTTCATGTGAAATGCTTTTCAAGGCAAGGTTCAAATTATAAAACTTTAATAACATCCTTATTTGGGGAAAAATATTTGTATCAATGGTTTGCTCTATAAAACATTAAGAAAAGTAGTCTGGTTTATTGACTATAAATCTAACTAATTTATAAATGTGTAAGTAAATAGTTTTTTGTACAGTTATATTACATATTCTGTTATGTGTCTTGTCTACCTTCCAGAAGACTATTAGGCTTTCACCAGAAGAACTTCTTTCTCTCCAGATCTCTGGTCCTCTTGCAGGAGCTAAATAAAAAAATAAGAGTGGTGGTTTTTTTCCCCAGTTGTACAGTAGAGAATCTATTGAAAAGCTAGTTTTTTTTAGATGACTGATTTTAAGTTTAGCATTTTATCATCAAGAGTTAGACGAACTTACGGGCTTCTGATGTTGTCTGCTCCACTCCCCTGCTCCAGTCACTCCACCTCCAGAAGTGGTCAGCGGCGGAGCAGCGCACCCTGAACTGGTACATGGTGTCAGGGTGCAATTCATTCAGCTGAGCTGTGTAAGTTGAAGATTTCCGACCAGGCATGGAGACATTGTGCTGTTAAAAATTTACAGAAATTTACATGATACACATAATTTTTCCTCCTAGATTATGCTGTTAGTCAACACCTAAAAAGGTGGTGGTTTTTGTCGCCCAAAAACACTGACAATATCAAAGCTGCTATCAAGCTCTATGAAGAAAAAAGTGGGAAAAAAAATGTCCCATGCAGTCACCCTAAACATGAAAAAGACTTCAGAGATCCATCAAAATGAAGTTCTATATAGACAGAAATTGAAGCATTTGAGATGCAAAGTGTGAAAAGGAGAGGAAACACGGCTGGTTCTTCAACAGGGTGAGCTCTGCACACAGTAGCAGGTGGGTGTTTTCTACCTACCCATTCAGTCCCCCTCTCTCCCATATGAAGCAAAACTGCTCACAAGGGGCAGGCCAGGATTCTAGTGTTCAGAACCCACACCTCCACTGATCACATGCACATCAGACTGTGGGGACAAAGGCCCTGTTCCTATGAGACATGCACAGAAATATACTAAAGACAGTCCGTTTGAGCAGGACGTTTATCATGCTGTCTACTGCCTTCCTTTTCCCTTCAAAAAGATAGTATCCAGGAAATCTCAATTCACAGCTCTTATGACATACTAGTCTCTCCTATTATTCCGAGTCTAGAGTTTCACAAATCCTTAAAGAAGCCCTAAGTCTGGAAATATTTTTTTACTGCATCTAATTATAACACATGTGCATCACAGCTGCCAAAAACTGGACTCCAAGTGACTTTAAGATGCAACTAATTGTGCATTTCTAAAGCCAAATGACAACTTGAAAAATACTAGAAGAGCCAAATGACAACTTGAAAAATACTAGGAAAGCCAACAATCTCTCATATGGACGGAAACACTTTTGAAAACATCCTCAAAATGCCATGTAAAACCCCATAACAATTTCACAGCTACTTTTGTGACAGGGAACTCTTGGAGTTTGTTTTTTATGAAGCAACCAGCAACCATGTAACAAAGCTGTAAAAGGTTCTGCCAAGCTGTTTGCTGCATGCGAAATACCTGTGGGTGAGGGTTCTGATAGAGGTGAAGGGAATCAAACTGCCATGGAAGTGTAAGTCCTGACCCTCTCCCAACTATCCCAGATGACTGATGAAGCAGCAGGGATCCCAAACGAGTGTATGCCCCAGTTTTGAGCTGCATATTCCAAAAATATCCGAGTTCCTTTTGTGGTACCTAATCTCTGGTATTACTTAACACATGTTATTACAGAGAAAATATAAAAGCTTAAGGTTTCTACTCTCATTAAGTGCTTTGAAAGTATTTTTAAAATTCTTTCAAAGCATGCACCCTATTATTTTGGAGGCATGTACATAATGATTATCTTCAGTCCTAGCTGCATCATTTCTGTGGCTTGATTTATTTTATTCAAGGCTGTGCTCAACAGCTGTGCCCAGCTGGCAACTAAGTGCAGAGGGTAACAGAATACTGCTAAAAATTAAACAAGCATTGGAAAAAGAAGCCTCTGAGGTTAATGCGCTCAAATTAAAAATTCAGGCTCTGTGCACCAAGACCTACCTGAGAGTTCACTATGTGCCTGCTTGAAATGGTCAGAGATACGTATGCACAAAGAAACTGGGGGTAAATCTCAGGCCAGCTGAAAATGCACTTCTCATTAGGCTTCCCCACATTAAGTCAGGCAATACAGAAGAGGATATATTTACATCACCTACACTCAGTATCTGAGGCAGGTGTCTAAATTAGAATCCTAAGCTCCTCTGACAGTCAGTCGAGTAAATATGCAGCTCCAGTCCATGATGCAAAGCACCAGGAAGCAGCTGGAAGCCTGACTGGATGAAAATCTCCACCCCGTCCAGAAATACCACCTTCTGTTGTGCTGCAGAGGTTCTCACTGGAGTTTACCTACTGATACACCCCTATCCTGAATCCTTCCCTATCCTGCCTCTGCATCACTGACATATGAGCAGGTTTAGCAGCTGCTTATCATGGCCACATGCATGTCAACTGCTGACAGTAAACAAATGAACTGCTCTCTGAGGAGAAAAAATAAAGGGAGAAATTTAGCTGCAGACTTCAAGACCAGAAACAGCCAGGGCAGTAATGCATCCTGGAATGAGAGTACAAGACTAATACAGCTTGCACCAGGAAGGACAAAGCACAAGGACTGTTACCTAAAAGATCAGTATCAAATAAACAAGTATCAAATAACATACTGCATAATTTGACTTTCCTCTAGTGGTCAAAACAAAGAAAACCAAAAAAAAACTAACCAACCAAAACAGGCAATAACAGAGATGAGCAGGAATTTTCTGATTTTTGTAAGTTAATTTCTACTCATTACTACATTAATGATTTAACAAGATCTTTAGAATGAAGCTCTTAGTGAGAAAAAATTTGAAATATGATTAGTTCAGTGAAAAAGACCAGCATCTGTTAAAAAAAACTACCTTTTAAAAGCAACACTTACCAGTTTTCTCTCAGAGTGACTACTGCTAATTTCAATTTGACATAGAAGCCTGGTCTCAGCAAAGCTGCCATTTATAAACCAACGCAGTTGGATGCTTGTAGAGTTGTTCCCAGTAACAGTTAACTTTTCTGGAGTTTTTGGATGAACTTAAGAAAGAAAGAAAAAACCTTCAGTTATAAGAAAAGTCACACTTACTTTAGTTCAGAAAAATCTTATTTTAGAAGATCAGAGAGAATCAGAAGGGTAAGTGTTTCAATCAGCAACTGGGAAAACTGGTGCTGGGAAAGCACCTGCAGTCTTACTGCTGACTCTCTTAACAGCTATCAAAAATGGAAACAGATTTATTAAGACTGAGTGTACTGCACATATGATAAGGCATTGAGACACAGAAAAACATCCTTCCTCTCACTGATTTTACCAAAACATTAAACACTAGGCATTTTTGATGACAAATGATAGATGAAATTTACTCTACTTTGCCCAACTTATGTGAACTTTTTTAGTGAAGTCTTAAAATCTGCAGACCAAGACAAAGGAGGATTCCTAAATAACCCCACCCCAAAACTCCCTTCACAGAATTTTTTAATAATATTCAGCACTAACATGCACAGCTATCAGAGGAAAAAAAAAAAAAAAAATCTACTGTTGGATTTGGTCCAGATACCTTAAGGAAATATATATTGTGCTTTGGGAATTAAGTAGACAGTGAAGGAAAGAAAAGGAAACAAATATATATAGTAGTATATCACCTGGGTGCCGGTTTATAACTAACAAATTTATAAACAAATTATGTTTCTCTCAACTCCATTTACTCTGACAAGTCTAACCTCAAGCTAGTTGAACTGGGACCTACTTGGACCAACTATCCTCATATCTAATTCAGTTTTTTTGAGAACAGCAGGATGCTGTAACCAATATGAATTCCTGAAATCTCAACCATGATTGTGAGAAAAAGGTGGAAAAAGGGTGGCAAAGATAGTGATAGAGACATGGTCATCTTCCTTTTCTTTTTTAAACTGAAAGTCAAATGAGAGAAGTTACTTCTTTCTCCAAACCCTGACAGCAGATGATCATGCTATTACCAACAGCATGCAATAGTCCTGATATTACCTTCTGCCTTTTCATGTTTGTTTTTTTTTTTAATGCTCCAAATCCTGCTGCTGTAAAACTGTGTAATATTTTGGCCTATAAGCAGACGCTGAAATACCAGGTCACTTTATATAGTTACACCAAAATTTTAATTGATGATGTGTCATAGAATATGAAGCAAAACATAAACTTGCCCAGAGAAGTTGTGGATGCCTCATCCCTAGAAATGCTCAAGCCAAGGTTAGATAGGGCCCTGAGCAACCTGATCCAGTGCATGGCATCCCTGTTTATGGCAGGAGATGGAGCATGGAGGGTGTGTGTGCTGTGCTGGAACTAAATGATCCTAAAGGTCTCTTCTAAGCCCAGCCACTCTGGGATTCCAAGATAAACAGCAGCTGGCTAATTATTAGACCACATATTTATCACACAGAAGTCTGTCCAACATGGCAGTACTGCTATTGAGAACTATCTCCCTGCACAGCTCACCATTGCCTCACAACATGCCCTGAGTAATTTTCAAGTTCAAATTATTGAATATGGCAATAACCTGACAATTAAGGCAAATAACTAAAATTATACCATATGACAGCTCTTCAAACCCAAAACTAACAAACAGCACGTAGGAAACATCTTTTTCCCTTTGTAAGTAGTAAATCTTACCTCTTTGAGTTATATCTACCAAAAGAGATGACTTTGCTTGACCAATAGGGTTGGAGACACCTAATATGAAATCATAGGTCTTTTGAGCAGGCAGTACTGGAAAGTCACAGACATGATCTTTGTTCACTTCACTGACTTCACACGAAACATTTTTACCAGATGTTCTACAAAATAAAGGGGGGAGGGAAAGGAAAGCTTAACTTTTGAGCAATTTAATTCCTAGCAACAGGCAGAAGTCTAGACCGAAAACATGGTACAGAACAATGGATTCAGTTCACATGGCTTACAGAATGATTTGATTGCAGAAGCATATCTAACACCACAATGCAGGTTAAAGTGGCATCAGTCATGACTTGCCCTGTTCTCATGTGAAACTCTCCTCTTCCACTAGCATAGCATTTCCATTCTCACACTTCTCAAAAGCCTGGAAAACAGGTAGGTCCTGTAAAACCACTTTACAAGTCACAGCTAAGATTCTGATTTAAAGTATCTTTGCTCAGATCAGCATACATTTGCATTTAAAGCATCTTCTTAATTGCTTTCTGAACTAGTGAGATGCTACACACATTGTCTTCCTATAAGCCCTGCCAAATATGACTAAGGTTGTTACCTAGAATACATCCACTAGTCCCAGTTGTCTTTTAATCAAAAGCAGGAGAGGCAGTCTGATGACAGACAAGAACAGTGGTGCATCTTTAGGGATAAAATCGAAATTGTGTACCTGTATGTATGTACATACATCTGCTTTAGTTCCAATCTGTGTAAGCCTATCATTCAGTAGCACAAATTCAACTAACTTCTTCTTTCAGGCATTTTAACTATACTCTAGCTGAGCTCTGAGCTCCTTCCACACCATGCTCTATTTCAACAGTTCAGTGTGGGCTGACAATAAGGAATAGAGTATTTATCCTGAAATGCATCATATTAATTTCACAGATTTGGGCTAAGCATAACAAGATTGGACAATGTTCTTACTTATAAGATGAATATAGGCACTTAGTGACTGAATTTCCTTCCCTATGAATACCTGCCCTGTTTTGTTCACCTCCTTGCACCCTACCCGGTGGCTTTTTTAGCACTGGCACTCTAGACGACATCTGTGACTGTAACTCAAACCTCATTGCCTCCAGCGTGCTTTTAAGCCACCATGAGACTCCATTTCTCATAATTTTGTGTGACTCAGGCCTCTCCTGGCTTCTTTCCCTGACAGCTCCTTTGGAATGACAAAAGAGCCTCCTCTCAATATGGGAATTTTGTTAACTCCTCACTAACTAATCACAACGACCAAGGAAGTCGTTGCACTTTGCAAGTGCTATTCCAATGTTTCTTCTTTTTTTAAGGCTTTACACAGCCTGGCCTTAAAGACAATGTAGTAGGACACCAGTTGACTGCTTCCTGTAGGTGAAACCAGTGTTATTTGTCCTTTTCAAGGTTTTATGGGTAACATTTACTCTGCTTGCTCTAATTCTTAACAGCAGGAGAACAGATGGAGGCCAATCTCCCTAGTGGATTTGGGAAATGCCCCATGACCCGTCTTACAATTGTTTCTCAGTGAACTTCTGCCATCCTGGTTAGAAGAAGCTCAGTAAATGTCTGAAATTATTCTGACTTACTAGGTTTCATGTAAAAAAAAGATTAAAAATTAGAGATTGACTCCTACTATCTTCCTGTATTTTCATACTGGCCTTGTCTACATGTTGGCAGCAGCCTGATACACCAAGCCCTTTACCTAATTGTGGGTTCATAATGGTAGAAACCTTAGGGAAAAGTCATCCTTAATTCCCACTGGAATTCTGCAGGGCTAGACAAGTGTTTTCCAAATTTAGCTTAGGTACAGCTTCCTGATACTCTTGGAAAGTATTTTAGGCTCTAAGCAATCACATTCAAATAGGTATGGTGCAGTAAGTCCCAGGCAGCAATGGAGGTATTCCAGCTGTATCCTTTTACTCCTTGTAGTGCTGATTTTACCTTTCAAATAAACTGTACTTTGTTCTTCGTTCTCCATATAGTCCACTGGGCCTGCCTGGTTTCCAGGTGCATTTTATTATCAGAAAGTTGGATGTTTCACAGCTGAGGTTTTGGGGAGTATCAGGAGCATCTGTAGCATGAAATGAAACCAAAACAGTTAGCTGATGTTTTGCCATCCCACTGTGACATTTGGGTCACTGGTTTCCTGAAAGCATTGCTCTTTTGTTTTGCTGGGTCCTGAAAGCATCACTCTATTGTTCTGCAACCACAGAAGTAATATGGTTTTTAAAAAATTACAATAAAATAGATGGATAATTATCAGCCCCATCTGACTAACACTTGACTCTAGAGTTCTTAGTGGGTGGGTAATCTGGCAAATCACATGCAAACATGTTCACAAGCTCCAGGCTCTGACCTGGAAGTGTTTGACTGAAACTCTGCCAAGAGTATTCTGAAATTTTGAGCATCAGTTCATCTTCTGAGCAATGCAGGAATGCTGCTGGCTGTGCGTCACATTTTCTAACATGCCAGCCCCACCACTGCTCTAAATTCCCCAAACAAGTCGTGTCAAGGAAATAGTCCCTTTAGCACGAATTCCACGCTGAATTGGAAAATTAAAGCAAGCCTTGAATGGCTCATCCTCTCCACTATGGCTTTGGAAGTGTCCATCTTTTCCTTTTAAGTTCTGTTCTTTGTTCCCATACTAGAGAAGTGCTGAGTGCCTTGCTGGAAAAGATGGGCAGTGCTCCCAACAGAGAGCCAATGCGAGACTAGGCAGAGCACTTATTTAAGGTCTTCGACAGCTGAGGTGTATGAAACGGGAAAGGTGTATGCCAAATGTAGAGCAACAACATCCACATAGAGATATATCCCCTTCTCTCTGCCCTAGAGAAGGGGAACTAACACACAAAGCAACAGTGGCAGGCTCAGTTCAGATTATGAGCAGTGAGCCACAAAAGAACACCTGCTCTGGTAGATCTGGGCTCAACTGAAGTGTTGTGTATATGTATTTACTTCCTACACCTTTTCTTTCCCTCACCAGCAAAACAGCCTTAACAAGACCTCTACCCACTAGGTAGGTACTACAAGAAGAAACACTGATGACTTGGCATCCCATATGTTTAAACAAAACAAAACAAAACAAAACAAACAAAAAAACCCCCCAAAAAAACCAAAAAAGAAAACCACCTAGGATTGGGGTTGTCAGAGTTTTCGTTCTTAAACCACTGATTTATTACCCAGAAGATTTTCCCACAAAAAGGAATTCTGCACAAATAAATAAAAACTGGTATATCACTGAGAAGTCATAAAAGGTTGAATTCTATTTTGCATTTCCTAGTGCAATCTTAACAGACCAAGGCAGTGACAGGATGCACAGGCTGGAGATTGGAACACTCTTGCAAAATGATTCCAGTTTCTCCTCTCCTTTTCCTCAACCCCAAGGACCTTAAATTCAAAGGCAGGCATTTGTAATGGAGAATGCTCATTCTAATGAGCAGCTGTTGGAAGATGATAACTCTCAAATTCCCTGTGAGGAATAAATATACAAAGTTTTAAAGTGACCAATTGTGGGAAAGAAGAATGAGATACATTAAGTATTTGTATTAATAGGTATCTGTTTTTGGAATATATGTCTGAGCCTTGCTTGGTTACACAGAGAAGATACACAGTGAGTCAGTACCTTTAAAGAAAATACTAAAAGGATGTTTTAGAAGAATGCCCAGAAAAGAGGAACTACTAGTTTCCTTTGCTGTAATTAGCTCCCAAGGAGCTTCTGTCCTGAATGAGCATCTGTTGTTGCTGCAAGTTTAACTGCTGTCTTTACTTAACTGATTGGTAAATTAATGTTTGCACTTACAGATCTTGCTCTTATTCTCACTTAGTCATGGATTATACTAGAACAGATGTAAACCTATACTGATAGAGACTGGTAGAGACAGTGGTTGAATATTCATATGGCAATAAACTACTTGGCATTCCAGATCATTAAAAAGTACCTTAGAACAAGAGACCAATGAGAGAAGCACTGAGCCAGGTTCTAAAGAGGGCTTACATCGGTACCTTCTCATCCTGCCAGACTTGGTGTCTCCTCCATGAGCTGGCCTTTCCACAGTGAAATCAAACAAGTACAATCCCCAGTTCAACTTCAAAACCAAGGGTCAGGAGGGAGAAAACCACAATAGTATTTTTTTCTTAGCAGAACCCGAAGAGTCTCGAAACTATTTTGATTTTCATAAGGTTAATAAACATGATACATACATCCTACAAACACGACACTTCCTTCCAACCCATTTTCGAGTCTGCACACTACATTTGTCCCACTGCTATTTGAAACATTGGCATTTAGCACTCTGATGGCATGGCTTCGTCTGCTCAGTTGCATCATAGTGTAGGATTTTGATCCATAAGTCATATTTGTTATGCGTTGATCTTCTTCATGGACACAACAAAAGGTCAAATCTGAACCTACGGCCACCACAGGGTCCAGAGGAAACACTCCACTCTCACCAGGTTCAGTATCTTTTCCTAGCAGAGAAGGAAGAAAACAAACAAACAAACAAACAAAAACAAGAAACAAGAAACCTCACATGAAAAATTTGCTATAAGCATGATGCTGATCAGCTAAAATATGACTGAGGAGCACTCCAACACATACAAATAAATGTTTGCTAGGTTTCATTAACTAGTGATTGTGTTATTTCTCTAATCAAAACAGTCTCAAAGGCAGCAGGCCACCACCGCCTAATGCTCTTCCTCTGACCTTGGTTTAATTCTTACAAAGAAGTAAAAGTCTATGTGGTTGCAAGGAAACAAACATACCAGGGATCACTTCTGCTGGGCTCCAGTCACTCCAGTCCTTGGGGCCAACAAACTGTGTAGCATTAATGTAACAGCGAATCTTCACATAGTGTGATGTGCACTCCAGAGGCATATCTGACGTCCAGTTCCAAGAAAGAATGACATCTTCACGAGTCAGTTTTGAGTAGTGAGTAACCTGCAAAGTTTTTGCACCAAGAAATCAACCAAGACAGAGCTTAGGAACACCTGTTAACAATGACATATAATCTCCAATGTGTCAACAGAATGGCAAATTAGGTGAAGTAAAACATAAAATCCTCATAGCTATTAGTGTTCTACCTAACTTTCAGTTGTGCTATGAATTTACCTGGACAAAAGCCTAAATTGCTAAATAGCCCACCAGCTATGCAGGCTGTCAGCCAGAAATACCAGAGTGCAGACATTTGAGGGAGAGCAGGAGGATTCCCAAGAATGTAACGAGGTATAACTGCATCTTGGGTTTCTCATAGGCAGGAAAACATTCCAACTTCTCCAAAATAAAACTATCCTAGTATTAGTACCAGGCTGCACATTTTGTCTTTTCTCCATTATTAAAATTTATAGCACAGAGCTACAAGCTAGCTCACTGTTGTGAGATACAGAAACAGTGGTGTAAAGTATCTGCCAAATTCTTAAGCTCCAATTACAAAGTCCCTGTATCAGAAAAAAAAATAAATTGCTGTACCAACAGTACAGTAGCCAGCATTCCAACTGTGAAATTTAACAAGAAGTTACCTCCCAGAAGCATGACTACACTCAGGCCCTGCAAAGCTTTGGTATATTCATCATTCCCAGTTTTTTTCAAAAAACAGAACATTACCAAGGCCAAAAACTGCACATACAGCTTTCATAAAAGAAGGGACTTACTTGTGTGACTACTTCCATTGGTTCTTTCCGGAGTATCTGAATCTGCCAAAGGGCATCCAATCCATATGGGAAGACCGATCCATTATCACTCCACTTCAGATTTAATGCGGAAGTTGGAAAGTCAGGCATTAAACTAAGAATGTGCGGAGTGATGGGAACAAAGGCTTGAAAAAGACGGGGGGAGGGGAAAAAAAAAGCCATAATCAGGTCATTAGTCAGCAGCACCAGCCCTACAGGTGTTTAGCAGACACATCTCTCTGCTCTGAACTGGCTAGTAGCCATACAAACATGTAACTCAACCCCTGTAATCAGAACAAGGCTCTGTGGCTACTTGAGCATGAGAGTTCTCAGGAAAGCACAGGTGCTGATGAATCATCAGGTAGCATTTTCTTTTAATATCTCAGCGTGTAGATGGGCGAGTAACTGATTGTGAATATGCATAGTAGGGAAGATATCCCATCTTTCCCAACCTTCCTTCAATATCATATTGATAAAGGAAATATGGTGGGAGACCTTGAAGTGTGCATGAGAACACTTCTAGGGAGAAAGGTGGAAAAACACACCCAAAAGAATTATATTTTGTGGACCACTAGAGAAGTGGGCACTTGCAACAAAAGGGAGAGTGGCGAGGAAGGAGAGCAGAAGCACAGGACAGAAGCAGCTCACATGAAGTTCTGAAGATCACAGGGAAAGTGATTTTAAGCCACAAGAAGCATTAAGGGTATGAGATCCTGATGGGGACAGGGCAGGGAGATCAAACAGAAGCAGCTCTTCTATAAAAGTGTTGTGGTGAAGCATGAGGTTGAGAAACAGAGAAGAACCTTGATACTATGAGCAGTTCATTTGGCCTGGTACAAGCTAAAGCATTTTAAAAATATGTGTGATACATCCAAATTCAGTCCTGACCAAGGATCTGAGAGCCTGCAAAGTGTTCAGCACAATCAACACACTGCCCACAATAACCCATGATGAATCTATGAGACTCATTGTATTGACCAAATATTTTTGACTTGCATTTTGTCTAAGTTCTTGAGCTGCTATTGACTGTAAACAGAACTATGGGTAAGAAGAGTTACTGACATTAGAATTTGACTACACAGAAGGAGTAAGGAGGCAAACCAAAGGCAAAAACTAGACCAAGCATGGCAGATTGTGTCACTGCCATCTTCTGTTTACAACTTCCTTCTTCGCCTGGAAGAAAGTGGGAAAATGTCTAATTACTTATGTATGCAGATAAGGAATTTGTTACAAATGCTTCCTAATTTATAACTAGGACTAAAAAGGGCAAAGAGTAAGGGATGTAACATTGTTGTATTTTGCTTTACTCCTCATACTCTGCCCTTGATTTTTTTCTGCTATGAACTATGGGTAATTCTTTCTCTTGAAGGGTTAGAGAAAATATGATGCATGGAAGCTTCACATGGAGTCAGCACATCAACATTCTACATACAGGAATGCTGCCGAAGAAACCTGCAAGTATATACCCATCTAAAGAGTTGTTAAACATAGTATAAAGGCCTTAGGTACACACATGACCTGATACTTACAGATGTCTTTCTGGTGAATTACAAACTCTTTGGTAACAGAAGCAGTTCCAGAGCTTTTGATTGTAACTGTGATGGAGCTCTCTGGGATTGGAATCTCAACCCTCCTCTCCTTAGTTTTAAAACACGCTGGAGGCGTAAGGTCACTAAAAAGATAAAGAGGATTAAGCAGTTATTTCAACTAACAGGAAGCTAAGGCGAGTTAACTCCTGTTCTTGCACACTAATAAAACACCAATTCTCTGTAATAAACAGAAAGTTCCATATCGAGTTTGTGAAGAAGTAAGACTTGCTTGGGCTTTGGTTAATCTCAGATTAATGGCATTCTCTCATCTTTCAAGTTACTTTTATCACCATGGTAGGTTGTGCAGAACCACAGAATCATAGAATTGTTATGGTTGGAAAAAAAAAAACTTTAAGGTCATCAAACCCAATTGTTAACCTAGCACAAGCACCATGTTCACTATTCAATCATGTTTTTAAGTGCCACATCCATATGTTCTTTGAACACTTCCAGGAATGGTGACTCCACCACTTCCCTGGGTACTCTGTTCCAATGCTTTACAACCCTTTTTGTGGAAAAAAATAATTTAAAAATTTTTTAGTGTCTAATAAAACTTGAGGCCAACAAAAGACATGTTTCTGAAACCTAGTCACCATGATTCACCATTTCAAAATAAGAAAAACAAAAACCCCCAAACCAAACCCAATAGTATTGTCCCCTCCCTTTGTGTTTCCTGACTCACACTCCCTCCATTTCTTTTCCAAGTGAGGAAAGAAAGAGAAGGATTATCACCTGTGTCCACTTCTTAGAACAAATCTTTCCACTCCCTTCTGCTGCTCAGCTCACAGGGAAAGAGCAGAGAGCAGGGCAGAGCATTCCTAGAATCCCAGGTGAAAATGTAGCCTGTGCTTCACATTTGTGCAGTGCTCAGCACAATGTGAACTGGCTTTTGTCTTGAAGATGTAGATATATACAGGGAACAATAATGGATGGGTCAAGTCCCTTTGCTCATTATCACTGATATGCAATTAGAAAGGCAGAAAGTTTGGAAAAATCCAGACCTTCCTCTTGGGGGAAGGATGGCAGGAAGGAAAGCAGAGAGAACAACGCCAGACTTCCTGCCGTGGGACTGTTACTCACTCATGAACTGGAACTGGACCCTGGAGCTCCCTCAGCTGGAGTCAAGAGCTTGGGTTGAACTCTAAGACTCACACAAGACTCTGGGTTAGAAAAGGCCAGCTGAGATTTGAGTGCTCAGAAAGGCTGTTACTCTTTGGTACTGAGATATTATTAGAGGATGTTTGGGCAACTGAAAAACAAAACCTCTTTCCCTCAGGGATGCCTGCAGCAAGCTCATCTCAGACTCTCTGCTTCAGGGTCTACTGCCTGTCCTGCTCTGCTAAGGAGAAACAGCAGCAGCTACATGATTGTTCTTGTTCAGAGGGCAGTACCTCAAGAACTATGCACTTATGAACCCTGGCCACAGAGTCTTATATATGGTGTTTTTTAAATAGAAATGATAGCTGGCAATGCATCAGGAATAATGAGACACAGAAAATCAAGCATGTAGGTGGACTAAGTGCAGCCAAGCCATGGGACCCCAAGGAAAAGTCTGGGCTGCCTGCAGAATTTACAGGAAAAAAAGACAGTACAAATATCTGGACTGGGGGAAGGATCAAGATGCAGAATAGATTTGAACTCATCCCTAGCACATGATAAGTATTTGGCAGACCCACAGCATGGGGAATTGAACATGTAGTTCTCATTAGTGAAAAAACACACAGAAGATTTAAGTTTTTTCAAACTTTTCTCAAAATTATCAACTTGTATGCACTTCAGAAAAGCTCTTTCAATTGTGAAATAATTTTTATGTTTCCTTTAATACAGCTTAAAATTTATAAAGGTTGTTAGGCAGTCGCTGAGACTGAGATTGTTCATGTTTTTCCACAAGAAATCCACCTGAATCTCAACACTTTTGTCATATAGTCTACTGCTTTGGCCCACAACATCAGGATTCACTGCTTCCAACTCTCATTTCCTTTTGGACTGAACCTGATTTGAAGATATTCCTCATGAAAACTCTGAGCAAGGGATAGGCAGACACACAGAGAAGTCTGAGTAAATAAGAGCATCTTCCAGTCCTTTGAAATCAGCAAGCAGATTTTGGCAGGCAAATTGTTAGCATGGAACAATTTTGCCAGAAACCCTGCCATTGCCTGAGTTAACAGGGCCTAGGGGGAGCACCACCCAAGGAAAACTGGTGGGGAGATGCTGGGAATCAACAGCATCATAGTTTCCATGGGCAGTGGCAGATGAAAAACTATACTTCCATCATAATTTGGTAATTTTTTAACCAGGTATATGGGGAGACTTACTTGGTAGTGTAGCAAAAGTCAGTTTGTCCATGTCTTCCTCTAGAAGAGACATTCCAAGTACAGAGCATTTTGTGTAAATTGTGCGTTACACATTTCAAATTCTGGGGGTCCCCTAGAGAGCCTGAAATCATAGAAGAAATACAGTCAAAAATTTGCAGGTCAAAAATGATCAACTGTAAAACAACTGCTATTTTTCACATCTCTAGCCGTTTTCCTTACATTTTTATTGCATGCGTGTGTGGCCAGTATTTTAAAACTGTTGAATGATTTGTGTGTCTGATTACACAGCCACAGACTCACGGATTTCTAGAGGTACCTGAGATCTGGGTTTATACTCACATGTGTAACAGAGGCAGCTGTTTCTCGCCTAGCCTAATAAGCAGGCTTTGGGCCAATGGCAAAACCACAAGCTTTGATTTTAACCTAATGAGTGTTTTGCTCTCCTCCATGTCATACATGGAGGGGAATTAATGACAGAAGGGCAGTTAATGATAATGTGTGAAATGGTTGAAGAGAGCCAACACACACAGCAAAAAGGTTTCAATGCAGACATTTAGACCAATGCATATGCAGACTGTCAGTGGTACTCTTTAACGAACAGTGGAGAATTTAACACCCAGTTTTTCACTGGTTTTCAAGATGCTGCTGGGTGCTGGAAAGCAGAGACCAGGCCTGGCTCTGCCTCCATCTCTGAGATGGTATGGGGCCACAGAGGCAACAGGTTTTGAACATATATAATATACATACATACAATAGAAAAGCTATGCAATTACAAGGTAAAGAAGCTACAGAGAAAAAGCAATTAGTGAATTACTTTGCAATAAACTTACCTATCTCTTGGCTATACATTAAGCTTCTTAAGCATAAAATAGCTAGTGCTAAAAGGCAGCGGAGGCTTGAGTTCTTCCACATTCTTCTACTGTTTGTTTTAAGAATAGCAGCTTTAAGCAGGAGTAAACGTCATCTTCCAACAAGATAGTCAGTTCTAAAATTAAATACAGAAATAAAAAAAATACCAAAGTTTTGAATTCTGGACCTGGTATCCCACAAATGCCACTTTTTGTTCCATACGCTTTTTTTCTTCAGTAATGTTCCCAGGCATAGCAACTCCTTTTTCATTTGGCAAACAAACCTCTTCTCTGTTACAATAACTCTTTGATTCATGCATTTTCTGTAAGACATTTCCTCCAAAATCATAGACATAAAACTCTACAGTTCATAGGTACATTTCAGAACTATCTAATAGCAGAATAGAACAGACGTGGCAGAGTACTCCCCTAGGATAAGCCTCTTCATTTTAGACGAAGTGTTGCATCTACAGTATCTACAAAAGATATTGTATATCATGAATGGTAATGTCCTCTGATTCATTTATGCACTTAAGACCAAACACACCATCTGTTTTCTTCTTTCCTCTGCTCAATTTTCAAAAAGCTGCAATTCAAAGCTATGGGATGCCCGAGACTGCAGAACCAGATCTGATAACCCAGGATCACTGGTTCAACGCAGTGCTAACGAATAACCCCGAAGTAAAAATAATGAGGGGAAAAAAGTGAGCCATTTATTTATCAAAAAATACTTGTTTTAGAGTAAAAACTTATCTGGAATATTCTGTTTAGCGTGTTCATCAAAGATTAACAGGTTTCTTGTTTTAAAAAGAGAAGCTCAGCTGTTCAGCAGGATTATGGGAGCACACTCATTTCCACCTTCAGATTTTGTTCTGGAAAGGGAAAAACTGAAGGAAAACCTATCCAAAATCTCAGTCAATACCTGGTGCATGGTTTCCCTGCTACCTGAAATCTTGAAGACATAAGCACCATTCTAGAGACCCTAACTCTTAACGTAGCCAGAGGTCTTCTCTCAGCAACCAACAGCAGGGTCATTTGCATGTTAGAATATCACCAACCCTACCTGTCCTACAGAGCAGCTTTGTTCCCAGTTTGTCCAGGCTCCTATTTTGAAAGGCTCCTGACCTTGACTCAGAAATATCTTCCAAAGCCAGACAAACACCATCAGAATAACAAACTTTGTCTAAAAGCCTCTGTAATTTTAAAAGAAACCCCCCCTTACACTGAAGTTGCCCGTACCACCAGGTCTACGCTCCTCATCCCTGCAATACAACCATGTATTTTTATTAGTTTGTTTTCTTATTTGTTTGGGTTTTTTTAAGGAATATTCCCTTAGGGGACAGGTGAAAATGCATGAAATGCTCTTCTGTCTGTTACCAATCTGCACTGTGCAAGGAGAAACATAGCAGCACTATGCCTAATAATCCAGAGCTGCTCACAAGAAGCCATTTCTCTCCTTTTTCTTGGTCTGCAATAACCAGGTTGAAGGAAAGGTCCAGGCAGCACAAGAGATGAGAGAAATGCTATGGTCAAGACCACTGTTACATATGGAGGGCACTCATAAAGCTCAATAATTATTTTTATTTCAGCATGTTCTCAAATCACTTGAAAACCTCATGAAACACATACTAATTTAAGCTACACTGCTCCCAGAGAGTATCTTCCATATATTCCTAATTTGTAATATCCATGCTGGGCAACTTGTTAAAAGCCAAATCAGGAGCAGATGTTGACAAATTCAGGTAAAGATTAAACAAGACCCAAGAAGCACACAAAATATATTCATCTCTGTGCCAAATTCCCCCTTTGCATTCTGGTATCTCAGGGTACTCGTATTGTATTTCTCCTTGTTATATGGGATGTTATCTCCAGATTTAAATTTTGCTCATATATCTCTAACTTCGTAAAAAATGTGAAGACCACACAGACAGGGAGTTACTGGGAGTTACTTGAATAAAATTACTAATTTCTGTTTCAGTCTATAAAGTACATGTAAATTTTATCTGTTTCTGAGGACTTCTTCAAAGGCAATTTCTGGTTTGCAGAGAAAACCAAACCCAAAATTTCAAGCTCTATAGCACGATCGACAGTCCCCAGATCGGTTGGCAAAGTCAAGGAAAGAATAAAGGGCACTGATGCCACTTGAAGGAAAGAGAACTGAGCTGTGATTTTAATTAAATCCCAAGCCTCTCATAATAATCCCAAACCTCTAACACATTACCTTGTAGTTTTGTTCAAAACCTATGTGGTCATGCCAGGTTTATGAGGTAGATTCAGCAACTATGTGTGTTTATGTGTATTTTAAGAAAATCTGGTTTTCTGCAGCTCTTTCAACACATAGCTCACTGAGTTGTCCTCCTATTGCAGAAGTTTTAAGCGTAACATCATAGCAGGGCATTACAAGAAATCTGAGTCATGCAAAGTTCTCCTAACATAAGCACAGTTTTAATTTCAGTTTCAGAGTCAGGCACAGAAGTGAACCTATGTACTCCCACGAAGCGTACGATGAGAGTCTTGTAAACCACAATCTTTCATAACAAGAATAGACTCCCTAGCCCTTCTGTTGTTACACACATTTTATAACTTGCTGAAAAGTTGGCAATTAGAAGCCTCATGTCACGTAATTAAGTGCCATTAGTCAGGAGAAAAGACTCCCATTTATAGGCTTGTTTTAATTAAAAAGTTACAAAATAATTGAAGTACTTTAAAAATTGGAAGTTTACTTCCTTTGGATGAAAGCTGCCTTCCATCAGTTCACTCAAACAAGGCATGGATATTTTTCCTTACCCTGAAAGAAATAAAAAGCAAGTTATCCTCTGGACAGAGGTACTCTTACGAGCAGGCATATTTATTTAGGACCAGTGAGCTCAACATTGTCAGAAGGTAAAATTTTGACAATGCTGGTTGCCTGGAGTGCAACAAGAGCAGCTGTTACGTTAATAATGTAAATGTCTTTACATTGAAGGTCTTTGTTTTTAAAAACACTATGAAAGGGGCTAAGCCCATTGTCTCCACCAGAAAAAGCTACAGGAATTAAACCACTTTTAATAGATGTTCATTTTAAAAAATATCAGCAACAGCACAACTCATAACAATCTCATTTCCTTGGGCAACATATTCATGTCACTTCACTGGCACTATCATCATTGCTCCCAATGTGCTCCACAACTATCTCTTACTCCATTTTAAGCACATTACTTTCTCATATCTCCAGCAGACAAAGAACAGTTTATCCTCTGCCTTGCAGCAACCTCTTACATAGAATATGACTGATACCAGATCCCTAATAGCTCCTCCCTTAAAAACTCCAATTTTTTTCACCATTTCCCAGTCTCAGTTTTTAGATTTCTGATCATTCCCTGGAATAAACATTTCTCCGTGAACCAAAGCTGCTGTATCCACAGTTCCGAATATCTCTGTCCTGAGGCCTGAGCATTATCAAGAGCAATGAAGGAACTTTCCTAAGGCGAACCTATGTGTTTACACAGCTCATGCTGTATTTGCTTTCTCCTACATTCAGGCCTTGTTGACTCAATTTCAGTGTGTGATCCAGCCTCAGATACTGTACAAAGCTGCCACGTAGCTGTTTATTTAGTACTTCAGACTCCAATCTCATCCTCAAACAAATAGACTGCAAATCTCCTGACTAAGTGTGAGTGTGTTTGCAGAGCAAATTCACCTTAAAGTCTTTGCCTGAAAAGGTCTTGCACTTTTGGAATTTTAAAATACAGAAAGAGCCTCCCATAAATCTATCCTAAGTAAAAAAAAACAACTGTGGGTGCATACAAAAAGTATTCACATGCGAATTCATGCCATAACAACAGTAAAGGCACGACAGGTTTCTATGTAAATTGCCCTTTTTTAAGAGCATCTACTACAAGCAGGATTCCATAATAACTGTCAGAAAGTACAGCACATGGGAATGTCCTGACTTCTGCCCTGGGCCTTATGTCATGCAGAGGACCTACCCTTGCGCCTGTGGACAGAAAAAAAGAAATTCTGCATTTGTTTTTATGCAAACAAGGTAGCAAAAGAACAGTTAGATTCAGATTCTTAACCGCTGAAGCCAGCAGTTGGTGGCTGATATTTAAAAGAGCCCAACAGCCATCATGGACTTTTAAATTATTTTTAAAGATATTTTGATGCAGTCAGTGCATCCAGTGATGATCAGATAGATCAGAAAGGGAAAAGTACTCCAAGACAATAATGACAAAATATGTGAGGACAGCTTTGCTTCAAAACCTTGTCAGATGTAAAGAAGGTTAAAGGTTTTATTACAAACTGAGAAAATGAGGGCAAGTAATATATTACCAGCCTCTTTAGACTTAACTTCTAAAAGGGGAAACTAGAAAATAACTGGTATGCCTCTTTCTGACTGTTATTACATATTTCTTGGCTTAACTGGTTCTGTGTATCTTTTTTTTTTTCTTTTTTTTTTTTAGCATAGCTGACCAAATGCTCAATTTTCAAAAAAAAAAAAAAAAAAAAAAAAAAAAAAAAAAAAAAAAAAAAAAATAAAGTGTTTTCTTAGTCAGTTGTAACAGATTGGTTCTCTAAGCACAAAAGTTCTGCAGAGTTTTGTTGTACTTTTGAGTTTTCTGGTCACCGAATGTGCTTCATTGTCAAGTGCTTAGAAACCACTTTGAAAACAAACAAACAAAACAGCTAAAGAAAAAAAAAAATCAATAATCTTTCCAGCCTGGTTTCTGCCTGCAGCCTGATCTGACAGTCACAAGCTCCCAGATATGTTTTTTGAAAACGTCTATGAATAGAGAATTAGTTGTCAGAGTTTTCATATGTATATAGTACTGCTCCAGAAGTAAATACCTGAAAAGAAATGGTTAAAAAGTCAGCTAATACAAAAGGTTTAGGAAGCTAAGTGGAGAAGTCTAGATGAAGCCATGAAATCAGTAAAAACATATGTAGCAAATGCAAATGAAGAAGTCCCTTTGTCAATAAATTTTTTCAAGTTACAATTTTTATTTTCCCTCCACAGCTAAATGTATCATAATGACTTGCCACCACATTGGATAGTAACAGCTCTTAAGGAAAATTATTACATAGCATACCACCAAAATATTATACAGAATGGTAAGGGGCTGCATTTCTGGCAGTACTAAACAGCCATTATCTCAAATACTGTCAGGCGGAAATGCAGGTGTTAAGTATGTACCTATATCAAACCTTGCTAGAAGAAAAAGTACTATGCTCAGCAGGTAGAGAAAGATCATTTTACTTGTGTCTGCTGAAAAATACTAATTCAGCTTCAAAGTAAAAGAAAACACACTCACATCCAGGTAAAAATGCATATATCAAGTTACGCATTCTACTGCTGCCAACTGAAAGCTTCCAAAAAATTCCCCTATCTGAAAAACCACGCCAGAAGTACACATTTCTGGGAAACCAAGCAAATGGCCAATACAGCTGACAGTAAAGGCAATGAACACAGAAACAGAAGATGAACTGCCTTTCTTTTAGAACAGCTGATCCCAGTCTTCAGTCTTCAGTCTTTGACTTTAAAGCTAGCTGAGTAATAAAAAAATAAGAAAAAAGATTTAATAAGATTTATTTCAGGGAGAGGGAGCTTGGCTGTTTTTCAATTTTTCCACCTCCTTGAAAAAATTTCCGAAGTTGAGACAAAAATCTCTAGTAATCTAGCTGCAGGCTTTCCCTCTCTGTTTTATAACATGGCACCATTCCACTTTACAAAAGATTTGCAGGACATGAATCACCAAAACTCGTTTATAAACGGAGACTGAGTCCCATTTGGGAATCTGGCTTTCCCCAGTACTGAGGAATTAATTTAAAAATCTGCTATTTCTCTTTCTGAAAGCTGATAAAATAATTCAAGTTTCCTATCTGCACCAAATATCTTCTAATCTGCAGCGGAAGAAAAGAAAACAAAGACAGGGTGTTAATATATTATTCAGTAAATGTGCAGGAATACACAAGGCTGAACTTTCAGTCCTAAAAGACATTTGTTTTGTTGAGGTCTTTTTCCTGTCAAGCACAAGAAGAAAAATTCCCTCCTCACTGCTTCCTCTAGCTGCCAAACAGCAGCATCACCTCCGAGATACTGGAAAGCCACTGCAGTTAATCTTGCAGGCACACCAGCCTGCCTCTGCCGGGAGAAGTGAGAAGTCAGGAGACAACACAAGCTCAACCCAAGGATCAACACTTCAGCATTTCATTTTCAAAACTCTTGCTCTAAAGCACCACTTACAGAGGCAAGCATTTTAGCAAGAAATTTTACCAGCAAGGGTAAAAGTGCACCCCAGATGGAGTAAGTATGTCATCAGTCTCAGCTTCTAGGGCCAACTTGCAACTACACCCGCATTCCAGTATTTTCAGCTCTTCCTTTATTTTATCTGATTCCAGGACTGTCAGACATTATGGAAATACAAATAAACAAGCTGCAAACTGGAAGAGCCACAGGTAATTTCCAGGTGGTGATTTGCATCAGAAGCACCCTTACCTGGCAAGGTCATGAGATGACAAATTCATGAATAAGCACCACAACTCAAGGATGACTTTATGAAGGCCTTCAGTACCAGTTGGACAGCACAACATACACACACGTAGAACCCTAGAACTTGCCTTTTGAAACAAAGGAAAATATGTAGCAGAAGCAGATACCAAATCCTTTGTAATTGTACAATGTATACGATTTTGAGATGGATTTGGAAAGTATAATGGAAGACTTCTTTGCATGTAAACCAAAAAGACTCCATGAAACAAGAATGACAGAGACCATTGGGAAAAATACCCTGCTGGGACTGATGAGCTGGAAAGAAAATAAGCACGGTGATACTGAAGAGGTGGAGCAGTCAGGCAGAGCAGTGGACTGAAAGGGCAGTACATAGTGAAGAAACACTGTAAGAACTGATTTTTTTTACTACTACAATCAAAAGGTAAGTAATTAGGTGACTTTTCGTGTTTTTCAAGCAAAATATATATTTTGCACACTTTGCCTTTTGCTCTCTGTTTTCAATTAAACTGTTTAAAAATTTAAAAACTCTTAGTCCTACTAGGTAATTTTTTTACGCATTGTTCAGAGCACCCCACACAAGAGTAGTTCCCAAGCCAGGCATTGCATTTAATGCTCCCAGCATAAGATTTTCAGAAGAATGAAGACACTTTCAAAGGAAAATTGGGTGTCTCATTCCTGATTTTGGAAGTCTTTGCCATATCAGTTAGTCATCAAGTACATGTTTAAATACAAGCACACCAATGACTACTAGGAGCATAGCACTGCTCTCCAGATGGTAACAACAAAAAACAAACTCTTCTGAGAAACACAGTGAGCCCAAATACTACCAAAAATAGACTAAATATGTTTCAGGATATTTGCAAGCCTGTTCATGATTTATTGTTGTTACATATTAGGACAATACTATTATAGATTACCCCTAGGCCTTATTAGACATGAGAAAAGGCACGCTAGAAAGTTCTGGACTGCAGTACAATAAAGATTGGCTTCACACTGCAGCCATTTCTTCAGCAGGGTTTCTCCATCCAGCTGCTGAGTTTCACCAAGTTTGTAAGGACACAGTATGCTGAGATCTCACCTCCTCATCCTGACTGAAGTGAACCTGAGCAGTGTGTTCAAAGGTTACTGCAAGGGTGAGGGGACAGACATTATCAGATAAGCCCAGCTTCCTTAGGAAGTCAGCTCAAATTAACAAGCACGGATTCTTCTGCCACAGAAGGGCAGATGGAAAACACCTAATCATCAGAACAAAGAACAAAGCAAAGGGGTGAAGGTTAAGGGGCACTACTGGCCAAAAGAGAATTTTGGATCTTCTAGGTTATTGTGCTGTGCAGGAGAAGGAAACAGCTCAGAGTAATTTGCACACTTGTGTTCTAACCCATTCAAAAATTTTCTTGATACTTACTACAACTGGCAAATTAATACTGTATGGAGACGAAGGATGTACTTTTATAAATCTGATTCAGCTACAAGCATTTCCTGATATGCTTGAATTTGGTGACCTCATGATCGACATACTTCCTTGAATTCTTGTGCTTTACAACACAGCATGGAACAAACACAGTGAGCAAATGCACACAAGTCTGATTACTAAAAAATACCTCTTACCATGATTCCTATGGCTACCCACTATGACTTTTCAATACTTAATACAGGTGTAAAGCATACAAAAAAATGCACCCCCTTTTTTATTTTTCCAGTACATAAGCCAAGAATCTAATGAAAACACACAGAGAGGTTCCCCACTCCTCCAGTGCTTATTGCATTTTACTATATATAACTGTAAGAAAACATATTATTGAAAAGCACAGTTCAGTTTTGGAGGGTACTGTTAGCTGCTGTGTAGTTCTCAAAACAGCATGTCTTCAGAGGAAAATGTCATTTGCCCACATCGTCAATTGCACTTTAATCAATGTCAGGTTGAAGGGCCAGATCGCATCACTCAGACTTTTAAAAGACTGCAATATAAAACTGCTGTTCCTTAGAAGAGTCATATTATCTGCATAATTCTGTCCCTGCCCGTTCTCTTCAGCTCATACACCCTTATGAACTCACAAACATTAAAGAAGTTGGCCTTATTAATGAGAGTTTATTTTCCTTTATCTGGAAATGTCAAAAAATTTATTTTGAACTATATGACCTTTAATCTTCTTTCCACGACAGGAAAAGCCTAATTAGTTTTATAAGTGAACACTGATAATTACTAAAACAATTCCAAGAGTGCTTTTTAAAAAAAAAAAAAAACAGCAATGACCCAAGGGTTGTAATCCTTCATGGTTTACAATAAAATCTGTAGTGTTCAAATTATTTTTAAGGTACAATGAACCAAATCCAAAGAAAGACTCTCTATATGTGTGCAAGAAGCACATAAATAGATCAAATGCTGAAATGCAGCTTTCACATTAAATAATATATTGAGAACAAAGAGCAACAGTTATGTGATATCCTTTTCGAGTGAATGTAAGGAATGAGAGCCACTTACGAGAAATAAATTGATTTTTTTAACTAATCAAGGAAATGGGCAATTCCTGAAACTACAGATCTATATTTTCTGACAAATTCCTGTTGTACTAATCTTTATTAAGACTAAAAGCTCTCATGACCTGTTGTAGTTCCTCTCTTAATAAGTATCTGACAGATCACATGAAGACATACCGCAGCACATTATCATGTATGACCACCCTTCCACTGGGGTGGGCAAACACTTTCCTCTCTGCACACAAGTGAGGCCATTCCCCTTCCAATCTTTACAAAGGAGGAAGGTCTACAATATAGTAGGACATTATCAGAACAAGTCAGTCCACATGCAATCACATAGCAGTTGTATTTCCTTCGTTTATTCCTTCACATGCTGTTTTAATTGTACTTTTTTCCCCCCTGGAATTTTTCACTTATGCATACATATATATGCATATCTCTCCTTTTAAGGTAGCAAAGTATGGGAATTAAGTACTCAAAAATACAAAATATTGACTTCTGCAGTTAACATATATCAGATCTGGTCTCTTTCCCAATTAAATCTTGAAGACACAGGCTATGAGAAATTAATATAAGCCTTGGCACTTCATGCACATACATTGACTAACTCTCACGCCTGCTTATGGTACCAGTACTCCCTCATTCTCTTGCTGCTCACATCTTCCACTGGAGCCAGGGGCCCACAAGAAATGCAGGCACACTAATCCAGCTTTCTGAGGGCCACACTACTCCTCCTTTTCTGCTCTGCTCCTCTCTCAGAGGCGGTCCCTGCAAAGGGCTTATGGTCCCCTTGCAGATTTTGTAGCAGCACAGCAAACCAGCGTCTCAATATAAACTGACTCTTCCATGTTATCCTTTCTACCTATCTAATAGACTTTGATACTGCCAAGAAACATACACCTCACTCAGGTTTAGTGTGCTCCTTCATGCTACCCCCTCTACAAACAGGCAGCACTTCCTTAAGTGTATTGCCCTAACCGAAATGAACCACTTATTGCAATGCCAAAGGTACAAGATGTAATTGTTTTACAACTAAATTAACACCCAGCTTTCCATTTCCAATAATTGAGACTGATCATTCAGTTTAGGCAGAACACTGTCTAAAAAGAAAACATAAAGGAAAGTTGAAATTTCGTTTTCAATTTTTGCTAAATGACTGCAAATAGAATTCAAACATAGACTGAAATCTCTCAGTCTACAAAAAAGACGCTGAAAATTCTGAAGTTTTTCAGAATAATCTAAATGAGAAGTTTATATTTTGCCTGTTGGCTGGGTTTTTCTATCTTAGAAAATTTATTTATTTTCCTTGGTGTGAAAACCCTAGCAGGCCTTTAGATGTTTCATGAAGGGTCTCAGAATAGAAAGTACTGCTATAAAAATACTCTGAAGGGATGTTGTCCTGGTTTCAACAGGGATAAAATAGTAAAGCAAACTCTACACTATTAAAATAATGATCAGAAAAAGAAATAAAGCAATGAAGATATCAACATTTTAAAATAATACACATAATGGTTAGGATCCATGATTTTTACTGCTGTAAAATAAAACAATGTTTTTCTGCAATTTCTTTTAGAAGTTAAGAAAACAGAGAATCAAGTCTCCGTAAATAATCCACCAGCAAGTGCTGAGACAGCAGCATCTACAAGGGTAATGATGCTGCACCTCATTTAAAATTTAAAGCGGCTCATACAAGATTGAGACTGCTACTAATAGGACATAGAGTGAGTCAGTTCCACAAGTCTCCTCTGACATGATTCATGCTTAAAATAAGAAAACTAAACAGAAATTTTCAAGGCCACATCTCATATATTCACTTTCACATGACCATCATTATAGCATCTGAAACTTGCATCTGCCTCTTCTCTCTCAATCCTCCCTTGAAAGTGAGATTCACCTCCTGAAGCTCTCCTTTTCTCTTCTGAAGGGTAACTATAAAAAAGAGCTGAGGAGAGGAAAAAACAAGCTTGGACTTTACACACACAAGTCATTCCAACTTTTCTATCTATGCTTAACAGGGTTCTTCCTTCCTGCTATTATTAGTAAATCTCACAATTTACTTCCCTCAGTATTGAGTAGGCAGATAAAGAACAAAAGAAGAAGGATTTCTTACTTATTAGCTTCTGACACCAATAAATTCTGTATATCTACACAGCTGAATGGAAAAACCTCTTCCTGTGGATGGCCGTTCATCACATTTTTCATGCATTGTTGCTGATATGTTTAACTTTTTTGTTTCACAAGTCAGCAATGAAGCAGCTATTGTTTCTAAAGTGCTGAGCAAGTCCGAGTGCGGGAGCAAGAGACGTGAGACAATTCTCAGTGGTCTCTCTGGTGGCTGCAGATGGAGGTGGCCAGACATGGGGGAGAAAAGGCAGGGGCAAGGGGAACCTGAAGAGCTGGAGAACTGGAGAAGTAAAATCTGGGTATAGTTATGTGAATCATACATTCTGTTTCAGTTTAATTTTAGTTTCTATTCCAGTATTCTGTTCCTTAAGAAAAATTCTGCTCTTCATGAATCTAGTTAGGTCTATCCACACACACAACACACAGTACACAAGGCCAAGCTTATCCTTACAAGTTCACCTGCCTAAATCCAGAGACTGGCAGAACCTTTAATTTTATGGTATGAAACACCAACACATCATTTTTTCTTCCTTGTGTGAAATATTATTCTACAAAAGCTCGTGCCAATCTCACCATGAAGCAAGCCATTAGAACTCACAAATTGCTATTTGTTATACAAATAACACCACCTCAAACAGCTTTGGAGAGTACTCTGCTTCTCCCATTTCTGCAACTTTCCATTCTAAAGAGCTATTCACAGAATCTGCACACGGACTATAAATGCAAACCATATTTGGATGCCAATATATATGTCTCAGGGACACAAATATTTTACTTTAGAATATTACATACAAAAAATATTTGTAAACCACAGCAGAAGAGCTTAAAAAGATCTTATACCTTCTAGGTATTAGGAATACAAGTGGCAAATACCAAGAAATTTAAAAAATTAAAAACCAAACAAGTGACTATAATTAAATATGGCAAAAATTAATGGTAACTACTTCAAAAGAAGAGATCGAGTGGAGACAATTTTTACCAACACTTCTTAAAGTGATCAGATCATCAAAAAGCTGGGTTTTGATTGCAGCATCTTATTCATCTTAATTCTCAGGTCTCATGAAACAAGCTGCTAAATGCTGTTAGAGACCTGTGCCCTCTGATGAGAGGGTATTTCACAGCCAAGGAGTGCTGCTCATGACTAACTCACTGCAGATTTATGCAAGATAATAAGCCTCAGTAACGACATATATACACATATTGCTCTGGAATTTGCAAACACATAAGTATATGACTAATTCTAACTTATGAATGAAAGTATGCACAAACTCACATTTGCACTGTCCATTAGCAGGAGCCCAACTGCAGGAACTCTTTCCTTAGTCTTTGCTACAGGAGAGTGGAATGCTGAACTGGGCAGTCACATGAAGCACCTGAATTTGAAACACTCATTGCTAAGAATACTACACTTGAGGATCACTCAGAAAAGATGTGAAATTGCAAGTATATGTTCTGTGTTTGAGTGTGTGAAGAGGAAAATTAACACTATTTTGCTGAAAGCCTGTTAGTGACCTAATTCTACAGCAGCTATTGTAATGCTGAGTGCTTGCTCCCATTTCTGTCTGCAGTAATCACTGCCCAAATTCCAACCCAGAGCTACCTACTGATTAGCAAGCATTCATACACCAGGGCAAAAAGATAGTAGACAAGAATCTAACGTTTTCAAGGATACATTCTTTGCATATTAACACCAGCTGCACCACTCATTAGTTGAAATATGAGGAATGAACCGGAAAACGCTCCATTTTCTAAGTATCAGTTATCACAGCTCAAGCAAACAAACACATAAAAGATATTGAAAATAAAAGTCCTAACAACTTTTATCTGTATGGATCAAGCTACCTTGCAAAAGCAGATAATGTGAGAACACAAGAGAAAAAACTAGCCATTCATTAGCAGTGGAAATAGTTTCATCCAGGACAAAGTTGATTTTTACTCAGGATCAAATTATTACTATGAACAGTTTGGGGCTGTTGTTGCAAAGGCTAACACAATGCAAATATTTAGTTCAGAGATGTTACTTGGTCACAGTTCTCAAGTACCTACACAGAGAAAGGATTTAAACTTAGCCCACCATGTAAGACATAAGAGGAAATGCAGTAGACCTCCACTGAAAAGTGAACTTTGTGAAAAGTAAAACTAATTAAGTATTGGCAAAAGTTTTCACAGGAGGAGTGAACTGGTTGAAATAAATATAAGATTGGATGCATTACTAAGAAATTCTAAATATGGGTTCAATGCAAGTCTTACTGCATTAAAGCCTTTAGTTCACGTTACTCCAACATCAGACTAGATTAGCACAAATCACGCACAGATCTCACTTTAATAAGGATTTTAATGGTGAAGGAAGACAATATGCAAGGGACAAAATCCAGACTTTGAGGTAAGATTTAAAATAAGAGTCACATAACATCTTCCTGGATTTACATCCTGACTGAATCTGTCTTTTGAAACATGTGAAATAGGTGGCAACATTTGGTCAAAAATTTTCATCATCTTGAAAAAAGAAACAGAACAATCACACTTAATTTGGAGAAGGATGCTCTACAATGGCAATTGTGACAACACTGCTCTAGCAGATGAAATATGAGTCACGTGCCTTGAGATCTGTGTACTAAAGACTTCCCACAGCCACGATCTTTGGAAATGTGTGGAGAAGGGGCAAGGAGGGGAAAAGGAAGAGAAACAGGTAGACTCTAGGAAACAGATATTATTATCCTCACAACCAGGAGAAGCCCTAAGGAAGTTTGACATTATGTTCACCTCACACACACAGTACTTCAGTTCTTGCTGCACGTAACTCAAGACAACACTGAAGTTCACAACATAAATAAACCAATCACTTTTCTGTTTTCCTTTGCTTTTCTCTCACCTCCTCTCTTTTTTTCCACCTAGGATTAAACATTAGAAGCTTATCTCCTTGGTTTTAGCTCCAGAGTAGCTGTAAAAACCTCAGAGGTCATGCATCTCCTGCCACAAGTGCTGAACTTGATCCAAAACAAGAATTATTGTGAAAATCAGTTATAATTGGAATACTTATAACTTATATTCACCCTGTGGACTTCAGAATCTGCAGAAGCTCCACCTATAATACTGACCATTATAATTTTCTCCTGAAGTTCATTTGATTAAGGAAGCATTTTTGCCCTGCAGTAATATTAAAACCAGTTATTTGAGAAAGATATTTTGAAGCTCTGTCCTCACTGATTTTATACTTAAGAGAGACTATTAGATCACCCAGTTCAAGAAGTGCAAAACCATGACCTGCCATACAAACATAGTTACATCACATGATGAGCAACACTGCTGTCTTGGCACAAGAGCTTCTGGATGACTGTGCTAAGTTCTGTTTGCAAAGAAGGGCTGCCAGTCTTAGGCAGATACCACCAAACAACCCCCAAAAGGCAACTGCCTGCCCAGACCTGCCACACACCAAGCAGAGCCAAGACTCTTCTTTCATTAGCCCAAATTTCTCTTTCCTCTGAGTTCTCCAAAGCATGTAGGATGTGCAACTCTCAAACATGCATGTTATTTGAAATGCAGCTAATAAAGGTACAGAAAATATAAATATCAGATATTCTCACACCAGCCTGATGGACTGCAGTGTGAAGGTATCTTCACCCACAGGTGAAATGAGGTGCTCACCTTCACACTATTTGAGACCACCCTGAGTCTGAACAAGGCAACTTTGCAGCAAGTGGTCTGGGTCATCATCTGGCCACAAAACAGCTTTTTCTGTGCTTCTGCGCTCAAAGTTCTTGAAATAAAGAAAGAGCAATTTTTACAGCTTTAGGCTGAAACGTGTGTTATGCCCAAGGGCACAATGTGGGGAGCATCCAAGGGCATCAAGCCAGCTGGGAGAGAACTGGCTCGCTCTGCTCACCACCCTAGCCAACCTTGCCATAGGCCATACCCACACCATGCAGAAGAAATGCTAAACTGTGCCTGAGTTACGAACAGTCAACTGAGCCTGCACTTCCTCTTGGAGGGAAGTAACTGATTAATTCAGGGAGCAAAACTAATTTAAGTGGATGGCTGAGGCCCAGAAGTAAAAGAGGGACCATTTCTGAGCCAGATTGACAGTGTAAACCACCCTCAACCACCCCTGTTACTTGTACTTTTGTTATACCTTTAAGCAACTTGTGCAATAATGACAAAATTATGCAAGCATAAGAAGCATTCCAGCATATTTTTCAGACAGTGTTTATCACCCAAGAAAACCACTCAAATACACTGCTTTATTTAAATTTCATTACACACTACAAATTACCAGGCAACCTTGATATGAAACTATCAACATTCAGTCAATATTATAAAGCTGTTATCTGTGCAGTTGACAGGTAGTAGGTACAAAGCAAGCACACATGCATACCTCTATTTTTGGAATATATGTATATTCCAAAGGGAAGTACTTTTTGACTGATGATCAAAATGCAGTAAGCTCTACTGGCAGAGAACACTAGCATAACATTACTCATCAATGTAGAACCATCCCCCTCTAAAACAAAAGAAAACAAAATCCCCCCCCCAAAAAAAAAAAAAAAAAAAAAAAAAAAAACAACCAAAAAAAACCAACCAAAAACTAAAAAAACACCTCACAACTATTTTCTAACCAATTGTACTGTATCACTGAAAGTGACTGTCTGGGGAGAGAATGCTGCAAAAAAATCAACCTCAAGAAAGCACTACTTTATCTGCTTAAGGGAATTCAGGGGACTGAGGCTGGCTGAAAGGCTGTGCTTTTGTTTTTGCAGGTAACTGCCCCTGGATTGCTGGGTATACAGATGAGAAAGGAGTCTGCTCCCTGACAACACATGGCTCCTTTGAGAGGGGAGGTGGTGCTAAAACCAACCTGCCAACACAGTAGTCCACCCTCTGCTGAGGGTCTGATTTTTGGCAGGTTAGGAAGTGAGGCAGAAGGAGGAGAGAATTGCCACAGTGCTGTCCTTGTTTCCATGACATGTGCTTTTATAACTTGTGCTCCCTGAGGTAAAGGCACAATTTGGACTCAACAGCTGACAACTCAGCAGTTCTCTGCCTGTGGGATAAAGGAAAGCTGGTTCTGTTGTAGCAACAGTTGACCTCACTCCAGTGCCAGCTCCAGACAGTGCATGGAAAGGAGGGGGGACATATGCCCTTCAAAACCTTACACCCTGACCAACATTCATACCAATGACTTAGGATTATTTTTAGCCTAAGCATTTTCTGCTTACAGTGAAACCTGCTACTAGGAATGATTCCAAGAGACAGCAGCAGGGAAAGGCAGACAGCAGCAAAGTGGCAAAAGCCACTGCTGAGCTTCTGGTGCTTGCAGGAGTTCAAGGACCTTATGGACACAGCAGCACAGCTTCCACAGTCTGTAAATGTGAGGACTGCAAATTTTCCAAAGGAAGGAGGATAGCAGTGAGCAGCAAAAAAATGATGATGTGTATGAAAAACAGTTCCCAGGTATATTTCTAAGGGACACATAAGAACTTCCAAAGATAATTCAGACTAGTTAAAATCTGTTAGTTTGTAAGTCAGTAAGGAAGGAAGGCAAACAACACAGGAGAACTTCTGTATTTTTTAAAGATAGATATCCTAGCTGCCCCTCAATCCCTCAAAATACAGGTAATAAAATAGGTCTGTTAATCTAGGAATTTATATGCACTCATCATTGCCATGCTAATGACTCTGGAAGAAATCCATATGATTCTGGAATATCATTTAAGCATGTATAAAACCCATGTATAAAACTTTGATGCTTCAACCTCAAAGAGATCTGTTCAAAAATCCCACTTAGCTGCAGGTAGATATTAGAGAGGAAAAAAAAAATAAAAGGAGAGGTGATGATAAATTTTGTAGGCATCAGCATGCACAGATGCAGTCTCATCTTTGACAGGATCATACCACTTGCCTGATGCTTAAACACTCAAGATTCACAAAGCAATTACTCCCTGCTTGTATCTGCTGATAAAATGAGCACAGAACCAAAGAATCAGGTTCCAAAGAAAAAAGCTGTTGCTTTTGTTTAAAGACATAAGAGAAGAAAGCAGCAATATTTTTCCTTTTTCTGAAGCAACCTGAGTCACTGCAGTACTTGCGGGGGTATCAGCAACACCTCAGGCTACTCAAAGTGACAGATGAGTCAGGATAAAGACTCCTCCAGCCCTTCTGTCGATGGTATTTCTCTCTGAAGCTTAAGTAACCACTGACTCAGTGCAACACTCATGTCCTTGGGAGAAGACACTCACTGGAAGTGTAGGATCGGGGTCTCCAGGTCTTGGTCCCATGGATTATTTTCATCTTTTACATTAAACTGTTTACAGAACAAAATGTATCAACCAGCTTTGAAGCATAAAGCACTTCTCAAGTCTTATCTAGAAGCAATTTATTTTTCTTACTTTTAGACAGAAATTTGATGCCTACCAATCAAGAAGTAATCATAACTAAATCTTAGGGGAAAAGAAAAACGTAATCCATATGCATCAGCCTTGTGATATACTGCACTCTGCAAGATAGAGTCAGTATTTACAAACATATAGGTTGTTTAAATACATCTTATCATACAGCACAAAATTTGCTGTCACACACTCATTGGATTAAGCAATCCAACACTTATACTCTGAAAGGGCTGTTTCAAATACATTTAGAGATTCTGTTCTAGCATTACCTATGGATGTTAATTAATTCAGGTATTTTTAAAACATTTTCTAAAGGCCTGAGCTGCATGATGTTGAAATAGATGTGATCTTATGGCCAGAGACTGTAACTCAACAAGCACTTGAAATTAAAGTCCAATGAATACCTGCTAGTGTAGCAGCAGCAGCTTTGCCACCTGTGAAAAAGTCTTCCTCTCTTTGAGACAAGCACCTCCACCCATACGGCTGTTCCCATGTATCCCTCATTTGCCTTTGGCAAATCTATGAGAATGGCCTCACCTAAAGGTTAAGTCTCTCCCTTTCCTCAGCAAACCTGTAAAAGGATTTTACACAATCTAACTCACAAATAATGCTACTGGTAGCTCTAAATGACTAAAGCACTGTGTTTGGAGAGTGCACAATGGAAACTGCTATCACTTAGTTATCCTGATAGAAGTTTGAATAGGTGAAACAGTGATAAGATGAAAGGATGCAAAGACTTAGTAAACAAAAAGCAAACAAAATCAGGTGATCTACTGACTCCTAGAAGTTATATTCCAAACCAGCTCCAATTTAGTGATTTTTAAGCTTTCCTTTTGTGACCTTCCTGCAACATTTTTCCAGGGTAGAACACAGCCCTGCAATCTTCTGACACTAGTCTTTCTTTTCTCTGACCTCTCCAAAGTAATGCACAGACCCATCTCCAGCTAATGGCCAGCAACTCATGCTGAGAGATATCAACCAAGGGCAGATATGGTGCTTGCTATTCATTCTGTGGATACACTCACAATATTTGCTCCTATCTGTTCCACATCCAATTCCTTCCCCTCATCAAAGATTAATTTTTGTTTTGATCTTTATTAAAATTGTGACCAAATCCAGGAGACTTCTAGGTCTATTCTTACCTTTATGTACAGAAATCAACAGAAATCAAAGTTTACCACCAAAATCGTGCAGCATGAAATGGTTGATAAACTAAGGACAAGCACTGACTTTCTGCAGATCAAGGCATTCATGCATTCTTCCCTACAGGATGTACAAAGCTTTATATATAAAGCACGTGGGCACTGATGGATCTACACCAAAAACACATACTGTCTCAGCTGGCACTGCCACATGCTGATTTGAGAGCGAACAGGGCATGACATGGAGTTTAATCTTTCTCACAGTTACTAAACCTGCTTAGTCTTATTAGCAGTCTGGGTTCATGCTGTGGGGTTGAACTAAAGGTTTAGGAAGAATTTAAATAATTCTTCTACAGTAAGGAGAAAAGGCAGAATGGACATCCAGGTGAGATGTTGAAGGCAAATCACACTGCCTTACTTAGGTAACAAGCTGAGCTTCAAATCCAGCAGAAATCAACCCAATTCCCAGGCTTTCCTGAAGGAAATATGACAGGACATGACCTTAATAATGCAATATAAATATTTGACTGTTTTTGCAATGTCAATTTTAAGTATAAAAGCCTGTTGAAAAGAATCAGAGTGACAATTCCTACACAACAGCTCACCATCCCACTCTCCTCAGTATTAGGTGATTATAACACCTATCCAAATCTTCACTCCCATTCACAGCAAACTTCCCAGGCTTTCATTACCAACGACAACTGAACAAACCATGCATATCACCAATTCCTACCGAAGTAACACACAGCATGATACGACAACATAGACGATTCAAATTTACACGCAAAATTTTAACAAGGGAGTAACATTCTTTATAGAACTGCCTTAAAGGTTTTGAGAAATCGTTTTCAAACACGGTATCTACACTCATTAGAAATTCAATCGCTCAAAACAGACACAGCAGCCGCTGTGCCAGAGTCCCTGTACCGCCAGTGTGCGGAGAGGCGCCCAGCATGCCTGGATGCTCCCCAAACACAGAAGGGGCTCCTGAGTCCCCTCTTACGGTCCATTTTTCAAAAGGGCGCTACTTATTTAAAAAATAAAATAAATAAAATAATAAAATAAAATAAAATAAAATAAAATAAAATAAAATAAAATAAAATAAAATAAAATATCTACAAAAAGAGGCATAAATAGTATTTACCCGCTGCTCGGTCCTCGAGCCAGCCAACCTGCCGGCCAGCAGAATGAGCTGACAAAACACAGCCTCTATTTAAGTCGCAGCTCCGGGCAGCGGCAGAGAGGAGCCGCCGGTCTCCCCCCGCGCCCCCGAGGGACGCTGCCGCGCTCCGCACCCGCACCGGCTCCGACCCCGCCGCGCCCCCGGCGCCGCCGCCACCTGTCCCCAGCCCGGCCGAGCCCCGAGCCGCACGACAGCAGGCAGGCAGCTGGGGGGGCTCTCCCAAAATCCCCACCGCCGCGCTGGGTCCCGGCGGGGCTGCCAGCCCCCCCTCCGCCCCTCCCGGGCGGCACCTCCCCGGGGCGGGCAGAGCGAGGGAGGGATGGAGGGAACATCCATCATCGCGCCCCTCGGGCCGCCCCCTCCCAGGTGCGAGCGGCCGGGAGCGGGCGCCCGGCGCGCTCCCACACTCACCCGGCGCCGCCCGGCCGTGCCCTGAGGGCGCCGCATGCCGCGGGTGCGCGGGCGGTGCGCGGCGCGGCCCAGCTCCGGCGGCAGCAGTGCGCAGCGCCGACAGGAAGGAGGGATGGAGCCGCGGAGGGAGGGAGGGAAGGAGCGAAGGAGAGGGAGGGATGGAGGAGCGGGGCTGGCGGGCTGCCCGCGGGAGGAGCCTGCGCCGCGCACCGCCCGCCGCCGCCCCCGGCCCTGCCCCGGGCACCGCCGCCTCCCGCTCCCGGCACGGCCCGATTCGGGCCCGCTGCGGCTGCCCGCGCCCGTGGCCGTGCTGGGGCCGAGCTGCGGGGACGCTGCAGCGCCGGCGGGTGCCCGGGTCCCCGGCGGGCGGCGGCGAGGCTGAGGGGAGGGCGAAGGCGCGGGTCTCGTCTGAGCCTTGCGGGTTTTCTCTGTGGCACGGTCAAATACCCGTTATAGAAAAGTGCCTTGAATACTTCCAGCGCTGCCAGACCTCCGGGGTTGAGCGCGGCGGACCTGGCCCCCGACGCAGGCGACTCTTGATTCATTTTATCTTTGAATTCGCCACTAGTTTTTGAGGTCTGAGACTTGACTTCCAACATTTCTTTGAAGCCACAACTGTTGCATGTCAGCCTCTCTTTCAAATTAAATTTGAAATCCTCACAATCCCACTGTCTCAAGAGTCGAGCAATTTAAAAAAAATATGCCACGAGATTCATAAAATCAGAAAGCTGGCAAGCCTGTGGCTCCTCTCTTGTGCCCCAGTCAACCACAGGAGAATGGGGAGAAAAAGTGTTGGATTTCCTTTTACTTTTCTGCCTACATTTTTCCTAGTGCAGTTTTCCAAGTTGCTGCAGATTGTTTGTTTGTCTCACAACCCAGATGACAGAGAACTGCAAATACTTGTGTGGAATTCCTGGACTAGAACTTGTGTCCCATGATGGCTAAGTAGATAATTTCAGGTCCCCAAATCCAGAATTTCCTGCCATCCTGCACATTGCCTGCACGGTCTAAGTGAACACAGGCTGTTCTATAGAGAAGAAATCTGCCACTGCTCCTTTCCAGCATTTTTACTTGCACAAACAGAACTGGAGCTTCAGTAGACTGGTAAGACACACATGAACCTTGTGGTTCAGTCATGCGTTGAGATACATGACTTCAAATCTGTTCTAGCTCAAGACCACACTTGACTTCAGACCTTGAACCCTGAGACACTTGTCTCTGTGTGTTGGCCTGTGTCATCTCAAGAGGAAGGGTTAAGTCTCCTTATACACCTACCATTCCTGGATTATTTTAAACCTCATTTGAAGAGAAGCCGTGGGCTCTGAATCCCAAGCAGAACATTGATGTGCACGGAACACTCACAACTCCAAGGATGGACAGACTTTAAGACCCCTATTAGGCATCTTTTATTTAGTAGATTTAAGCAGTTGCCTTCCCAGCAAATCAGTTACAGTACCAAATCTCTCCTCAATTGAAAGGCTGCTGGTTGGCTAATTCTGTGGTGAAGACTTCACTGCAGGCACAAAGAGGTTTGATATGTCAGCTGCCTAAGAACATTTTCCCATTTAGTTCCCATTCTAGCCCAGGAGCCCTTTTACTTTCTTTTATGCAAAAGCAGCCAAATCACAAAAAAGCCTGGGAATACACATAGCACCTTGTTGAGGTTTGAATAGAAAGTGGTCATTTCATTGTACACACCTGTTCAAGGGACCAGTGCCTCTGTCTGTGTTTCCAGATCTCATTACCTGGGGCCTGGTGCCCTCTCTAGAGTCGGCATCTAAGTTTCCTGAGGATGTAGCATGCACTTTGTGCCATGCACGACAAACGCAACTGCAGGTTTCCATCCATGAAAATGACAAAAACACTGTCTTTACAAGGCATTGAAAGTGGTAAATGAAATTCTGCAATCTTCCTTTTCTGCAGCTCATGCTATTTCAACTTTAGTAAAGGCTCACTGGCATCTTATTTGTCAGAAAGCCCTGTGCCATGTACATGACACATGTACACTTCAGTAGTGGCAGAAGATTCGACAAATTTTCTAGATTCCAAAACCAAGCAGTAGTAATTTTTACTATTTTCTCTTTTTAATTAGCCAGATAGCTTCCCTGTAATTCACAGACATTTCATACAAGAGCTGTGTGTGTTTGAGGTTTTTTTTAAGCAAAAAATTGTGGTTGTGAAATTAGAAGAGGCATCCAGGGCAAAACATCGATAGGGATAGTTCCTGGAGTTGTTTTAATGTTTTAGATATTGTAATAATGAGTCAATTTTCAGTGACTCAGTTGGAAGTTAAGAGACATTTTTTGGTCTGGTACAATTTACAACAAGTCTGTATAGGATGAGTTTCAAGATGATAAGACGACAGATGGTTGGCATCAGATATCTCTTTTTTTATAAAGTGAAATATTTTAATTTTAATGTAAACATCCCCTAGATAAACAAGCGGCCTAATTACTCCGCTACTTCTGATCTGCAGTATATATGCTATGTGTGCAACCAGTCTCATCATGATGTCTTCTCCATAAAATATCATAGCTGAGATATTTTATGAGGAAATTTATCTGCATGGAGTACATGCACGAAGGCCATTTATTTTGTTTCCTGCCTTATCTCTGTTTTCCAGAAAACAGAAGGGCAGATGCTGGAATGCACAACTGTGTCTTTATATAGTCAGTGTAGGATCTTGTCATTGATGTCAACAGCAGCAGGGCTGTGCCTTTCAACACTAGTATTTTGGACACTGAGAGGGAGAGGTTTAAATCTCTATGGAAAGTAGGTTAGCTTGAGTTTATCTTAGTCTATCTCAGGGCTTAATATTACTTAGAGAACAACAGATCTGTCTAGGTCAGAAAAATGTTATTGAAGTATATAATTCCAAATGAAAGTGAGAAGTCCAGCTAGGAAATTTTCATTAATGAGAGTTTCCTGGAGCCATTTAGTCTTGTGTTTAAGGGTGTGTTGGTTATTTATGGCAGAGAAAAGGAACGGATATGTTGATGTTCTGGAACTTTTCCTTTGTGCATTGTTTCCCATTTCACAGTTGTATTTGGCACCCACTTTCCTCCAGCCAATAAAGAATATTAAAAGAACTTCCTTTTCTGAGAAGCACATTTTACAAACCATACAGTTTAACCAGAAGTTTGAAAGGTAGTACTTCTACCAATGTTTACAAAAGCCAGAAATTGTAAATATATAGTATTGCCAGCAAAGGTCTGCCAGCAGTTGTTTTTATGGTCTATCTGTTCCTGTTTTCTTTAAAACAAAATTATATAATACAACCAACAAAACAAATTTGAGTCTGACTGAATGTGTTCAGGAAGGCCAATAACAGAACTCAGATTGGCTGTGATAAACGCAGGAGTAACCTCTGCTCATGCCAAGAATAACCTCCAGTACTGGAGATAGTGCATGTATTTTTGTGCACTTACAAAGCAACAGTTCTTTCCTTGAAGTCTCAGTGGAAGCATCTCTTGTTGTCAAGCTGACACAGAGCTTTTCTTGGAAAAGGCACTGACCCCAGAAAAATAAACTCTTGCTAATTAATAATTTTCAAATACAGAGCATTTTCTTCATCATTAAAGACCTATGCCTATAAAACTAGGGACATGTTGGCAATATATTGCTAAAGGGCTTCAAAAAATTCTCTGGTCTCTCTTGTCTGTGGGAAAACCATGTAGCCCATTGTGGTTTTTGATCTACTGACCTGCACTAACTTTGATAGTGCCATGAATTTAAAAAGAAATGGGAAGAAAAACACTACTTGCCAAAACTAATTAAATTTAATGCACTTACATTCCTTTCCCTGGAAAAAAAAATCTACCTCAGATGCCTGGGAAATACATGGTGTTGAAATACTGGATTCACTGCCAGTAATAAGGACCCTTATTGTTGGCAGGGAAAGTAAAGCTTCTACCATGCATTGCAGAGGTGATAGGAGATGGATTACATTGCCACACATTGCCAAATGCCAAGATTTTTGTGTCTAGCCAGGGCACTTGTGTGTAGGACAGAGGACAAGGGTACCCACTCTCGAGTCTTCACTGAGTACCTTGCATCCATCTTCACTGGCAACGACAAACAATTCTTTTGAACAGGTCTTGTATATCTTTCTGAGTCAAGCAGCTGTGCAATGATCTTGCCTCAGACCCTTCCATGCTTTACTCTACAGAACCTGTGGAAAAGTTTCTGCCCATCACCTTATATCCTCATTATTGGCTACTGTCTGCCTTCCTGTTGAGAAGATGTCATCTGAGCCCATGTTATCAAGCACAGTTTTTTTGGGTTTTTTTTTGGGCAGAGGGCGGGGGGGGGATGGTGAGTAGACTATGCTAAGGGAACTGAGCTTTTGGTCTTGTGATCTTGGTGTAACCAGCACACTCCTCACCATTCCTTGACTTGAGTACAGTCGTTCATGCCTGTTGTGTCCTGTAATGCTCATTCTGTCCACCCTTGCTCCTACAAGCAGGCATTTCCATTTGTGTTTCTTTCAGCTAAGTCTTAATACCTCAGTTAAACAGGGGTACAGTGAACTGATGCCTGAGAAGGAGCTTGGTGCTGAAGTTCCCCAGCTACAGCAATCTCCATGCTGTAACCAATTAACAGCTGCAGGCCTGCTTTTCAATCTAAGCAACTCTGCCATCCTACAGGTGGTTATAACTCAGGGTAAAGTACAGCATATGCTTAATCATCACCTTGGATGCATCATGTTGCTGAGTCTAATACAGAAGCATGAGAGGTCAGTTGTTGAGACAGTGATATAGGACACAGAATAGTTATTGGGAAGGAATAAAGCTAAATACGTTTTTGAAGAAACCAAAAAATGGTAACAATCTTGCTGATTGTGGAAGAGATTGGTGAAATCAGTCCTAGCACTAAGATTTATGGATGTGAAACTGAAGAGGCTCATTGTGTACAGTAGTGGAAGGGCCTAATTACATAAGAAAAAAGAGGATTTATGAGAGTCAGAAGCAATTTAGATTTGCAATAGCCAGAGAAGCATGTAAATCTGAAAATAAAAGATACCAAGAACGTCTCAGACATTCATATGCTTGTAATTTTACAAGGCCCTTCACTGGCTCCCTGACAGCAGCATATCACATTCAAACATGCTGTGGTGTTCTATGCAACTTTCAACTATGCTCCTTATTTCACAACTCTTTGTCACTGTTGTGTTGGCTCTATTTCCAGTGCACTGCTGTTCCCAGCAGTCACACTTTTCTGATCACCAATTTAGCAGCTAGATATTGCCATGGTTTATCTATTTCTAAGAGATCTTACCGAGAAATGCCCTCTGTATTACAAGGCTTAGTAAGTTGTTGCTTCAGATTTTCTGTGCATCAGTCCATGGCCTGAACATGTCTGATGAATGTTGGATGAATTTGAAGTACTCTAAGGTGTTATGAACTTTAGATGCACTCCAGAGGTGATCTCCACATCAACAGGAAGCATTCAACCAGAATTCATGTAACTCAAGCTGAGCTGCCAGTTTCAATGAATCCTGAGTAAGTCGCTAGAATTTTCAAAATTGTCCTTGCACAAAGCTTCCAGGCAGCAACATCGTTTCCCCACATTGAACTGTATCCAGGGAGAGAAATATGACTTCTCCAGCACTATCCTTGGATGGAGCTGTTAGGCCACTCACTGCTTGGAAGCAAATTTCTATTGCATCAGCATAGAAGTAGTAAGGCAAAGAGAATTCAGCTAGAGAGGAGATAGAGATATGTAACAAATACTTTTCAGGAGAATAGGAAGTTCTGTATTCCCATGGTGCACAGCATTCCTCCTGTCAGTATTTCCATATCTTTTTTCAGATGTGGATTTCAATACTTCTTGACACAGTGCATCAGAGCTTGGGATGTTACAGTATTAAACAATATTCAAATATGATGCCTCAAGGTGTGGCCTTGGAGGATATGATTACTAGTTACTAGAAGTAGCTTTGTCCTTTCTGGGCCTGACTTAAGAAATACTGGTTTTTCTTTTTTGTTTGTGTTTCATATGCCCTTGTTAACCAGTTTTCCTGTAGTCTAATAAAAGGTCTGCATTTGAACACACACAAGAAGTGCTAAGTTTAGTAAAGCAGATAATTCCTGCATGTTTGGAAGCCAGGTTGAAAAGAGTTTTCGTAAAAGCAGAGAATTGTTTGCATGAGGTTAATTATTGCAACAAATTCTGTATCTATTCTGGGAGTTTCCATCAAGGTGGACATATTTTTGTTCTCAGCTTTGTTTTTATTATTGTACAAAAATAACTCTATAATGACATATAATTCTAACCTAGTATCGACTTAATTAATTATCTGTGTTCATCCTTACATCCTCCCATCTGGTGTAACATGCACTTTTGTTTTCAGTAGTTTGAAGATTAATGGCAATATTAATTTGCCTCTGCATAACCTGGTAAAGCCAGAGGAGCTACCTGTACAGGGCCTGATTTGTTGTAGCATCAGTGCTGCAAGGCTGAGCTTCTTCAGGCAGAGAACAATTTTCTGCAAAACACTTTTTAGAACACATGTGGACAGCAGTGGAGACACCAGAAATGTATGTACATGCTGAAAATTGTGTGACTGAGCGTGCTTTTCTTGTTCCCACTCTTGGCCAAGCTGGATGTCTAGGCAGCTTCATTCCCCACTGGAGTCACACGAGATGCAGACCAACCAGATGTCACAGAACCACATTTGTCAGCACTGAGCTAAAATGGATTCACTTTCACACTTGTCTATGTTCTGTCCTCCCTGCTCTGAAACACCTGGGAGGCTGCAAAGCACATTTTTCAGACAGGTGCTGTGAGTGCATGAGGCACAGGCTTATACATGTTAATGAGTTGATGCATGTGTTGGCCTAGATTACGATTTGGCAGGTACTTTTTCTGCCACCAGTATGAACTTTAGCATTCATCATATATATGTCTCTTATTCTGTGATCCTGCATTGTGTTAACATAATGCTTTGCATACATCCACATGGTAACACAGATTGAGGAAACAATTACTTCTTTTTAATTCTTTTGCCTTTTTGAATTTTTTTAATTTTTAATTTTTTTTCTTCTTTTTATCTTTTTTTCTTTTTTTCTTTTTCTTTTTTTTTTTTTTTTTTTAATTAACCTCCCCTCAAGTTATTTTTTAACTGAATAGATTTGCTGCTGTGAGCTACACTGAGTACAAACATCAAGCCTCTGGAAGGCTGGTAGGAGGTAGGAATAAACAGGAATAAACAGCCAAGGGCAAAGTTTAAAAGGCTATAGGTCTGGAATTAACATCCAAGGGCAGAAGCTGAAGGAGCAGTCCTGCTGTGTGTAAAACAACAGTCCTGGGCTCTAGGCTGAGGTTAGTCTGGTGGAGGTTCAAAGTTCAGCTTTGTGCCTTAGCCATTGGATTGGAGTATTGCAGACACAGCCAGGGACTCAAGCACACTTGAAATAGCCAGGATGGAGTGACAGTAAGAACCTGAGGAAAAAAAGGAATTTGCCATCTGTCCATTGTCTGAAGCATCATGGTTGAGGGAGGTGAGCTGTGTCTGTAGTTGCAAAGATGATCTGGACTCTTCTCTTTGTGAGCCCAAATCTGAGCATGACAGCAGTGCTCATCCTCCACAAAACTCTACATCTCACTTGGATGCCCACTGGAACAGGGAAATTAACTTGCCTGGTAGGAGTACCTGACTTTGGAGAGACCTTACATGCCAGAAGCTTTTATTAGGCTCCTAACTTCTATTTTAGAGGTAGTTCAGTGAAGCCCCGGTAAAGGTGTTTTGTTCTGGCATGCTGCAGTCTCTAAGTATTGAATGCCTCTTCATCCTGTGCCTGTTCCTGTTTAATGCATGGAACTGCTGTGAAATGCAGCCTGAGGTTGAACACACTGAGTTGCAGACAGTGTAGCACTTGGCATTTTGATGTTCCTCATACTTGGATAGGCTGCTAGCTCTCCTTCATGTTAATGAAAATTGCAAATTTAAAAGTCAAGGTCCTGACACACTTTCTGCTGGACTAGTATGTATAATTAAAAATCCACATAGGCATCTAGTGAGCAGGGGAAAAGGCTTGCAGGAAGCAACCTGCGGAGCACAGAGCACTTGTTCTAGCCAAAAGGAAATTCCTGTTGTTTCATTTGTTTTCTCAATTTTTCTTTCCTCTACACAGCTCTGTAAGCTGAGGTTTTGTTGTCTTTCAACTTTTGTGTACCAACAGACAGCAGTTCCACCATGCCTTGTTTCAGACACGTGGCCTTACATGACTTCTTCCCTCTTGTGCCTGCAGTTGATAAAACTGATGCCAAGGAGGACTCTTACAGGACTTTCAGCCTGTTAAGATGTAGAATATACACACTGTGTGAAGTCACATTTAGATGGAGTCTCTTTTGACTTTGGAGATTATAGCATTGACATCAATCTCTTGTGTCACGTCTTGCCCTACCTACTCAACAGTTCTACTCAAGCCTCACTTAACTGGCATTTTTGGCTCTGAAGCCCTCTCTTGCATTTAAACACAAGAGAAATTTGCAAGGGAGAAACAACAAATGCCATCATAAATGTGCAGACAGGCTTTAAGGTTTGATTGGGAAGTGGGGTGCAATGGAAAGGGGTGCCCCAGAGGCTTCTGCGTGCCCCCAGGATGCTCTGGCCGCCTCCTTAGGCTAGAGGGCACTGTCCGCTGTTCTGAGCCATGGACATCCCTTAAAACCCGCCGGGAAGCAGTGGAGGCAGGAAGGGCTGAAGCGGGAGTGAAGGTGGTTGTGCGAGCAGCAGTGCCTGGGTAGGGAGCGGGAAGTGCAAACTTCTGGTCCCTGCTCCAGGGCATGCTTTTTTTTCGTTGTGTTCGGGTGGAGAAACTGTGCGTTTTTCACACAGAACAGTGAGGCTTTCTCAGAAAGCTGGGAAGAAACTTCCATTTGCCCGTGACAGTCACACTATGATTCACTCTGTCCCTTATTACAGACAGCAACCTTGACAACTGTCTTGTGCAATCCTACCACTTTTCCCGGACTTCACGGGAACACAACTCTTTGTGTTGAGCTATTTCAGAATGGTCTGACTCCTCCCACCCGCAGAAGAGAAAACCTGGACAGAAAGACTTGCTGAAATTCCCACTTCTTCAACACTAACGTAAGATGTGCCATTAACATGTTTTCTTTTGACGTCCAAGTGGTAAAAGCTTCTCCCTAGCCCTTCCCACATCCAGAGGAGGCAGAAGTTTCAGTAGCCGTGGGTATGTGCCAGCCAAAGCTCTGCAGCAGTGAGAAAAGGTGACTCTGGGGAATTAGGGGCTGGTTATTCTCTTTCCAGCTGGGAACACAGAGCAGCACTGTCCTGCAGTGATAGCAGAGCGAGCATCTCACAGCTCCAGTGCCCACATCCCAAGGGAGAGGCTCTGGTATTAGGAGATAAGCTTATATGCTGCACAGATGACAGTGGTTGCATAAATCATTGCTTTTTTTGGCAAGGAGTGTTTGCCAGAGAGACTGCAGGCTGCTGTTATTGCACATGGATGTGAAGTTTGTTCTGGTAGTGCGACTGGCTCCGACTCCAGAAAGAGGGAGTATACCAAAAGCTTCAGGGGGAATTTGTACCACTTTGGCCTGTGGGATGGGTTCTCACAGCTGGTAAGAAGTACAACAATAACTCTGCTTCCAAAGAGAGCTACTCAGCACAGTCTTAGATTGACCCAGAAACAAGCATTTCACTTCTAGAAGAGAAAATCTGGGGGCAGTCTTGCCTTAAACACTAAAAAATATTATTTTTGCTAATTACTACAGTTCTGCAAATACAATTGCTTCTCTATTTTTCTCCTTGTTTTGATTGGGGTAGTGGTTGTTTTTGGTTTTTTGGGGTTTTTTGTTCTCCCTTCCCCTCTCCTTTGCTCTTTTAATTATTCTGCAAGTAGTTAAAAGCTACTCTAGCACTTTCTTATGAAGGTCTATAGTCTGTGGTGCCAAATGTCACAGAAATTTCCAGGGAGCTAGCTCCTCTTCTATCTGCAGCAGTCACTGACCAAATGTGATGCTATTCTTACCTTTTGAGATAAACCACAAGCTGCAGAACCACTAATAGCCTCCCAGAGATGCCTTAAATTTTCTCCTCTAATTTCAGCACTGTACAGAGAAATAACTTGCACGGGAAATCTCTGAACTGGAAGCAAATGGGAAGCATGGCATGCTAAAGATTAAAGAGGAAGGGTTATCTTTGTGTTTAGCTAGTCATTTGCAGCTAACAGCAGTTTGGAAAGATAAAGCTATGTAACTGTTAAATTTTATTAAGGGACATAACCCAGCTCTGTACTTACTAGCATACATGTGTATGTTTAATATCAAAGCTGGCCAGGCAAAGTGACAAATCTCTTGTCTTTGATGTATTCAGGAGCATATCAGGCCTGTGCAAACCTTTACTGTCAGTTTTAGTGGGAAAAGAACTGTAAGACCTAAACTCTCACAAAACTTTTCCCTAAAATGATGGCCAGAGCAGAGAGGGTAATTGTAGTGACATTATCTCTAGAAAGATTGTTACTTTCCCACTATGAATCTTTCTTCTCCGTAATTTTATTCCTAAAAGCCAGTTAATGATGTTTAAAGGGAGTGTGTTAATGCTTGCTTTGGAAACAAATGTAATTAACACATAATTTGTGATTTTGCAATTTTGCTTTTGAAATTAATGCAACACTGAATTTGATACATTTTTATTTTTCTTGAGGAAGGGTTTTATGCATGAAAACTTCTTTTGTTAGTTAAAAGGGAAAATCACTGGGCAGCTTCTGAATAATCTTGGTCAATTAATTAATAATTGCTGATATATCTATATCCAAAATGCAATCAATATCCAAATTTCACATATCACTTCTGTTATAAAACTTAGTTTTCTTTTTGTTCCAGACTGGTAAATTTTCTATATTATTTTGATTTATTATTGTGAAAGTATTTAGTTTGGTTTTACAAAACTTAGAAAGAGAGGCAACAAATGCTCTACCAAGGGATTATATTCCACAACATTTTTCTTTTCCAGTCTATGGTTTTTGTGACCTTCAAAATCTCCTATTTAGGCGTAATAAGTTCTGAAAAATTAACCTATAGCATGTAAAATAATAAAAAAATATTTAGATAATGAAGAATCTGTGACATTCTATGAACACAAGAGGACCTCCATGACACTATTTTTATATGACTCCTTCATCCAGCTAAATCCAAGGTTGTGATAGCTTGTGAAAAGCAAGAGAGTTATGCAGATCCAGACCTAGAGAAAAGAAAACATGTAGAGCTGCCTTAGTGCCTTAGGCATCACCAGTCTCTACCTCCCTGATGCTCTTTGGAGTGAGATCCTCTTGACATGATTTTGATGACAGGAGCTTGGAATCTCTACAAAAGTACATCTTTTGGCACTGATCTCTCAGATTTGCAAAAGACATATAAAATGCTGTGTTCTTGGTTTCTCAGTGAAGTCACAGGACTGTCTTGGGGTGTTCCAGTATCCTTAAGACATTTTTCCATTTTCCCACTTCTTCAGAATAACAGAACTGAAACCACTGTTTGTCCAGAGAATGTGTGACTCGGTTGGTATTTTGTGAAAAAAACAGCAAAAAGCATTTTCTCTACCCCTAACTTTTGCTAGGATGACTTTTCTGATACATATTTGTGAATGTCTGCATAGCCAACAAAGAAATAAATGAGCAGGAAGAGAAAGCATGGAAATAGAAGTCACTTGGCATGAGTAATAAAAGTTATATGAGAGCTCCTGTGGGTGCTGGCTGAAAGAAACAGGGACTTAGGAGCAGTGGGAGAGAATCCAGCTGTTAGAGGCTGATGTACTCAGGAATGCAGGCTTACCAGGGTCTTTGCACATAAACTAGGGTACATCACAAAAGTGACAAAAGTGACTCTGTCACTGCCTTCTTCTCTGAATATGACTTATCTGCAACAGCCAAAATTTTGTTAGTTGTTTAAATGAAGTGGGGGACTCGAGAGGAAATTTTACTTGTAAGGCTCATAAAAAATGAGCAGGAATTATAGGATACTTGAATCTTAAGCATTTTCTAGATGCAAAGTGTAGCTCCTGAACATTGAATAAGTGCTCAATATCATGTTTTGTATTCAACTTTAATGGTTGTTACAACAGTCCAAAGAGCTGGCAACTGAAAACTTAAATACAGAGTACCCAGTCTTCATCTACAAGTAAGTCTTGTATAAGATGTTTTGAAGAGATTTCAGGGTTTTGCTCTGCTTCACTCAAATGATTTAGACATGGCAACATAAATGACATGAGAAGTTAATTTTCACAGGCAATTTCTGTATTGGAAACAATAATTGGAAAGCATGGGGCTGTGGTGGTTAAGGTGCAAAAGTGAAAAATTACTCACAGGACAGTGGCCACAGATTTAAAATCCAGTGATTATTTAATTTTGGCATTAAATATTTTTGCCACTGAGCTCAGCCATACAGGATAATCACTGTGAAGACGAGGAGATGAATTTTAAAATTGATGTGCTCTCTCTGCTAGTATTTGTTTCTGCAATCACAAACCAACAGTTTTGAGTTGAGATGCCCCTTCTGAAATAATGTGAAAATGCTCTGAAAATTTCAGTGCAGAAAGAAGGCTAAAAATAATTTGTAAGAATGAACTGAGGTGATTTGGCCAGCTTTTCTTTTTTTTTCTTTTTCTTTTTTGTTTTTTTTTTTCAATTTTTCTTTTTATTTTTTTGCCATAATCCTACTTTTTATGTATTCTGCTTGTGATTTTAAGAAACACATTACCATTGACTTCTCCTGGGTGACATGATTTGATAATGATAGACTTGAACATTCAATATTTAGTGATCCCATATAATTTTCGTTGGAGTCAGGTAAAGAAATGCACTGGTGATTTTCATAGATAAAGGCTTAGAATAAGATTAGAAGTTTTGAATGATTTCGTATTTAGTAACAGAGACCAGTGCCAGCTTGAATGTCTGAAAAGCCACATGTGGAGATATACCAAAAAATGCATTTTAAAGAAACTCATATTATACATGAAGATTATCAGCAAGATCACGAAAATGAAAGGTTTATTAAATTATGTTTATTTCCTATTAAAAATAGAAGTCTAGAGCATATTTTGGAAAAGTCTATCAACTCACACAGGAAATGGCAATAACATGACCTTGAACTTGTAATGAGGTGAAAAACCTTTCTGAAGTCCTTGATCTGCAAATTGTGAGCTGTTCAAAGTTCGTTTGTTTGAGAGATGATGCCTGCAGCAACAGATGGAACCTCCTGAGGAAGCCTGAGGATATTCAAAAGCTTCCGAATGATTCCAGTAAAAGCCCTTGTACAGAAAGTTCCAGCTCACTTCTTGTTTACTTGGTTAGCTGCTGTAGAGGAGTCACATAGGATTTCCCTAACAAATCACATGTTCTCGCATTGCGGCGTCCTTGAGCCAAATGCATAGAAAACCTTGGGTAACCTTTTCTTCTTCAATATACACAGGCAGAAATAATCTGTTTTCAACATTTTTGGCCCCTGCATTACATAGAGGATGGCCAAATAATGATCTATTTCAGCATATTTCCTCCCCTGAAAAGTATCTGTATAATTTTCTGTCAGTCTTATCCTTAACAGACTGGAATTTGTAAGTAAGAGGGTCGCACATGTAGTAACATAACATGAATATAGGTTTGCAATTTTGAGTATTAGTTCAATTACTCTGTCTCCAGATGCTGTGAGCTATTTCCCTGTGCCTACTGAGGGACAAACAGAGCTGAGGCTGGAAGAGGCTCTGAAAGAGTTTTTGGAAAGTCTAATATCTGCTTCTTTCTCTTCAAAGTGATACATGGCCTCACCCTTGAGCATTTGGCTTTCATAACTAATTCTCTGAGCACGAGAGCAAGTGCCTTCAGTCAGTGTTCTTATTGCAAAAGATGCCTAAAGATAGCCAATACAAAACCAGTAGAACACAGATTTTTCCAGATTCCTCCTAGAATATGTTAAGTCGAATGCTTGTCATGAGAAGGGGAGATCTGAATTCTACTCCCTGCTCCAAGGACTGTGCCCTGAATTCACTCACTATTTAACATAAATAGTCCTTCAAGCAGGACCAGAGCCCAGGGCTCCATTAATCTATGAAAATGCTACAATTACTGAATTAATGCTGTCTTTTGCCTGCTTGGTGAGACCTGAAGTCTTTCCACAGAATGACTTGGCTTTCACAGAAGGGTTAAAAAAAGACATCGATTGCCTGTGGCACACACACTGTTAAAGAATATCTGTCTTGTATTTGCAGTTTTCTACCAAATATGTAGAACACTTTAAGTCACTAATATCTTTACAGTCTACACAAAAGAGAACTGCACTTACACTTCAAACTACCCATGGTATGGAAAATATAATTTGTATTCTGACTAATCATAATAAATATGTCATTTCCAGTTCACACTGTCTTGCTGACTTGTGCAGAAAAATTTATATAGGCTTTCCTGTTATATCTGTAAAAAATTTTCATTCTCCTTGTAGAGGTGGGATAGCACACTCATGACTCAGGGAAATAGGACAGAAGGCAATAAGAATTTCTACTGATGTTGAGGGGCACCAGAGTTTTCATTGCACTATTTATTTTCACTGATGTCACCCTCACTAACTTGTGCTCTTAGCACAAATAAAACAAAACCCACTTAAATGCAATTTATTTTTTTTAGGAGACTGTTATGGCAGATTTTTTGTTTTTTTCATCTCATGCAGAGTAACTCAGAAAATATTTTATTTTATGTTGGCTTTCTCACCAGTCTTCTTCCACTGAAGGCATTGACACCACTGACACCACAACAACATTGATATTGATAAAATATATCTTTAAGAACAGCCATCATTCACTTCAGGATTTCATGTTGGTACTAAAGGCTTTGTTCAAATCTTTGTCATGGAGAAGCTCCCTTTGAATCCGGTGGGCTTTGGGCAAGTTCCTTGGATTCTAGGGCCAGAAAACTTTCTTCACTAACATAGACTCTTTGACTTGGACAGGTACCTGCAGAGAAGCCATGGTACATTCTCAGTAGGTGACAAAAGTTGCACAAAGAGAAATTTTAGTTAATCAGTAATGATAACAGCCTAAATAACCAGTCTATGACCATACTAGAGGTTAGGGTTATCTGGAGCAAACTAGGCACCTAATTTTTATGAAATAAATAAAATATTTACTCTATCATACTGTATCTTGAAATACAACCAGAAAAGAAGCTCTAAACTATTTTAAAAATGTACTGGAAAATATTCCTACTCTTCAAAGAATACTTTGCTACCCAGGTCAATGGTTCAGAAACTCATTTCCAAGGTGATCTGTGCAAGTTTGCAGTAGCACAAAGCCTTCCCACATTTGTACAGCACAGAAGAGTTAATGTCTTCAGTAACTTCTTCATTTTTGCAGAGCATAAACTTTGCAAAAACACAGCATTTTGTTTAAATGATGTGTTTAGTTCTCCTAACCAACAGAAATTAAAGGTTTTGGAAATCATGTCAAGCTCGCTGTATAGACTGTGCACAAACTTTGTGGTTGCTTTTGTGTCCTCAGTGACTCACCCAAAGCTGTTTTTGTATTCTTAAAATATAGATTTAGCTTCAACTTTGGTTCAGCTTTCATAGCAACATTTAATGCACTCTGTCTTCAAATCTGGAAGATATTTGTAAAGTAATTTATCTTCTCTCCGTGCCTCAGAAAGTACTAGTGTACCTTTTATTTCTGATTCAATTGTAGATAAAAGTTAACACAAAGCTAAGTTTAAAAATAATTCAGTTATAAAATCACTTACAGGAGGGAAATACCCTACCAACGGTGGCACTTCCTTCAGTAGTTTCATGAAAGAATACAGAATAAAGAGTTTGGCAATCAATAGTGATCAGCTGCTTTTCAGTGGAAAAGGACAGTTTATGCACTCTTCTTTAGATAATTGGAAAGGTCCTTAAGCATGAGGATCCAAAACTTACTCATGCTCTTGAAATTAAAAAAACCACTATTTTTCCCAATTTTGGGCATGTGACATGGTTGCATTAGGAAAATTGCAATGTAACTTCATAGCTCATATTGCTACTGAGGTATTATCTGGCACCAGGCATAATGTTTTAAATGCAAGAACCAGGAGCATTATTATTCACTACTGTGCATTTCAGGGCACAAGTAGGCACATTTTCAAATACTTAGGCAAAAAGCTAGATCTCCAAAAAATAAGTGGGAAAGAATTTTCCTTCATGATGGCAATTAAATCTGCCTTGAAATCTAGAGTGCTTGATATTCTGGGCAGATGAGCTCCTGCAGCACATAACAAATGAGCAGTGAGCTACATCTCAATTTTTGTTATTTCAATCCTGTCTCTGTGGCCACCCAGCAGTACAGTTTGCACGACAAGCACAGCTCACTTTAGCCTCAGAGACACCGGGAGCTCAACATTCCCCTGATCTTTTTCAACTTGGGGAATACGTTCAAACTTCTATTTCAGCTGAAGTAGAACCAATTTAAATATAAGGCTCCTCCTTTGTTTATTTTGAGACCTAGCTGAGTGAACTGAGGTGTAAATGGTGTAAATGGGGATATGGCAGAGGATCTGGGCTGCTCACCATTTGGCAGACTGTAATTGCAAGGTACTTGTCTCTTGCACCCCTGTCTCCTCTGGCATGTGGGTACGCCTGCGAGGCAGAAATCTCTGCTGGTAGTCCATTTCATTCCCACGTTCTTCCTGCCTTCTCCCCTTCATGGATTTAGAGAACAAAATGACTCATGAATCCTCACTTTGCCCCAAACTCCTTCGGCTGGGGCACATTTTTTGTGTATCTGGTCACACGTATTAAGAACACAGTTTTAACTTAGTGTTTCCACTTTTCTTCCTTTTGATTGACCAGCCTCAAGCAGCAGCGGAAGAGTTTTACCCAGATGCTTCTTGGTCTGCCTTGTGTCATCTTAACCACACACTGACCACTGAAGCTATGGGGATTAAATGACTATTCATGTTCTTTATTGACCCCCCATTATTCCTAATTAATTTTCTTACCCACACAGTATTTTATTTCTGAAGTAATTTCAGTTATTTGTCTTTTTAGTAAATGAACAAGTGTCACTTCTATGTAAAACAAGATGAATTGAAATTGTCTGGTATATTCTAAACTATGTTATTCTGATATAAAAATAAGGCAACACATGTTCCTAATATATTTACCTCCTCAGATTGATATTAATTTCAGTATTCCCACTGAAATTCTGATTGTCAATACTCTGAGGTATTTTAGCTGCCAATGTTCTGATCTCTATGTTTATCAGCTGATAGAGAAGCTTGTCTAAAATTCTCTTATCTGAGTAGGTTTTATCTTCTTTTATCTTAAGTCCCATTTTTATTTCTACTTCCTTGAGGTGTCCAATTTTTCTTTGTATCTTTTTTTCTTTCTTCTGCAAGTACCAAAATTTCTAGTGGCATCAGAGGGACTAGTGAGGATCACCTAATTTCTCTTCCTCCAGAAAATGTTATACTTTTGCTATGGTTCCCAGGACATCTTAGGAAAACTCAACAAAGTTAGTCTTTCTGTGTACTTCCACGCCCATTTTCCAGAAACCATATTTCTATTAGCTGTTCTCTTCTGTGTAGGGAAAGGTATATACAATGTTGCAAATGGATGCAAGGAGTAGGAAGTTTTATGATACTTATTACTGTTTATTTCAACACTTTTTAAAAAATGCTGGAGAGAAACTATTTACAGTCCAACAAAGTCAGTTTCTATAGATTTTAATCTATCTTATCCCACCATCCCACAAAGTTCTTTCTGTCATCTCTCTGGTTACAATTATTTTATTCTAAAATTCCCTAGACTTCATTCTTTTTTCTTGATGAGAGCTTAAACTGCCTTTTAAATCTCTTATAAACTTACCTTCCTCAAACAGCTCAGCTATCTTTAGCACATCTATACTAACAAAGTCCCTAAAACCTCCCTCCCTTTCTCCCTCTGTCCATAACTGCAGTCTTGCTGTCACACTCACAGCTGATCTTGTTTCCATGTGTTGTAGCTCTCAAAAAATAGTCCAGTCCCACATTATGTGCATTTCCCTCCAGCTTCATTTGTTTCACCAAATCCTGAAAACCCTGTGTGGTCCTCTAGGTGCTTTTTTGCCTTATCACACCACACTTACCAAGAGACCAGCTTGGGGGTTCTACACTCACTGCTACATGCCTGTCTCCAGTTACATTCCAATGAGCTCTTTCAACGCTTCTTTGTCCTTACATCTAGAATTCTCCTGAATTACCTGAATTATCTTTGATCTGTAATAATGTCTCCTGAAGCCTGTTTTTAATTGCTTCCTATTCCGGACTGTCTTGCAGATACCTGCAGGATGTTGTGTTACAACTGTAACTTGTCTACTGATTTTTCTGACGATTTTTTGTGCTATCACATTCTTATAACTCTTCTGCTTTGCCTCTTGAGATAAAATATGCAATCTGATTACTGGGAACTACTTTGATCATTAATGGATATGCTTTAACATTTTTATAAAGAATATTTTTGTGCTATTCAGCTGTATCCTTAACTGTGACAAAATCAACTAATAAACATTAGATCCCTGTCTTTCTCATCTTCCTTTGCAACTTTTGTATTGGAGCCATACATCACTATTTAGTATAACACTTTGCAATATTCTTGAAGGCTATTATCACAATCAGACAGAATTAATCTTGCTAATTGTTAGCAATTTCTTTGCTGGGAGCACATTTTTATATTCCCTACATTCAGGGTACTCCACTAACTTGGGATACTGACAGTTTGCCTTTTTTTTTTTTCCCTCCAAGGATTATAAAAATGGAGAATATAATTTCAGATGATTCTTAAATATCAGTGGTGATATAGAGGGACATAATCTTATCCTCCTTGACTTTCTTCCTCCTTCTGACCATTGCTGCTAAAATAAATAGTGATTATCCTCCCTAAAAAGCAAAAGTAGTCTTGGATACCTTTCCCTTCATTTGGTAGAACCACCAAATGGTAGAATCATATCTCTCTCTTCATGGTACCGCTCTCTATGAAGTTTATTTCAATTAAACTATTGCTTGTTTTGTCTGAGAAAACCAGTATGGATATAACAAACTTTATTAAAAAGGCTATAACATGTATGTAATTTTATGTTTTCTGTGCTATAATTTGGAGTACTCTTGCCTTGGGTAACAATGTCCCTTGCATGCCTTGTTAGGATTTGTAGAGCAGAGACTATTTCTTGCACCTTAGAATGGAACAGTCAGTCTAACCTTCGAAGGCACCTAACAAATGAAGGCCACACTTCACAGAATTTGAGTACTTCTGTCCTTGCTTCCCTTTGAAAATTACAGCCCAAACACAATACTTAGTGCAGATGTCAGAGATTTTGAGACATCTTACAGAAAATAAATTTTCATGCTCTTTCTGTCTGCACTTATTATGTCAGAATACGAGGCATATTCTTCTACAGAAGTTGTTTTCCAATATTCCTTTTCATAATAAAATTGATTGAAACTGTTTAGGCAAAGGTCAGTATGCTCTCATCATATCATGTTTAGAAGTCTGTGGGAATTCCTGTAAAGCAAAAAATCACTATGTGGCCTGCTAAGTAAAAAGAGCATGAATGCCTTTCTCTGGATATCTCTCTGTGTATCTGTGTCTGTGCATATCTGCATGGTGGTATTGCCACAGTAGATCTAATTTAACTGGTGAAAGGAAACCATGACTTAGAATTTCTCCTCAGAATGTTTTTATTTTAACAAGTTACATTGTTTGTATTCCTAGGGCACAACCACTCTTTCCTGCTGTTGAGATGCCAGGATCCAGCTACAATGGAATAGGAAGAGAAGCAGTGCAAGGTAAAATCAGGCTGCTTATAAAGGATTGATCTGGCAAATTATATAAGCATTTTTAACTCAAGTAGATACTCAGTTTCCTTGTTGAACACAGATGGATTTTAGAATAAAGCATATCTCTATTTGGAAATGCTCTGGTGAGTCACTATCACAAAACTAATAATGACTCAGTGCAATAGAGAAGACTTTACAAAATCTTCTGCTAGAGAGCACTCTGCAGCCTGAATCAAATTACACTCCTAAGATGCACATGGAGAGCTTCTCTATGGGTTTGTCACCCAGGTGTCAGTTGCAAAAGATGTTAAAGTATTTCCTTGGTTCTGCTTCTTAACTACCCAGCTGTGAAGAGTTCTGCAAGACTCCTACAGGTAAAAGCAAAGGGAGATGTAAACAGGCTGGCATTGGCAAGGAGGGCAGCAGAAAGAACAGCAGCCATCTAAAAAAGCCTTTACCTCAGAGGCCAACACCCTGAAGTACCCAGGGAATATGTTCTGCTCACATCCTGTGCTATAAAACCTTTCAAATTTTAAAGGAGAGAAAAAAGAGAAACTGAGGAAAATTCTGAAATGGTAAGTACTTGGGATGCTTCCTATGCCATTCTAATAGGTGCATTTCTAATGGATTCTTATGGTAAATTATTGTACAGTAATACAACCACAGGATATACTTGATTGCAAATCTGGCCTCTATACTTTAAGAATCACTTCAGTAGGGAAACAGATGAGTAGAGGAAAAGAGCAAGACACTAGCATGGAAATTAGGTCTGGGCTCAGCTTTATGTAATTCCACAGCTGTAAATCTTTGAGAACATCACTGGGGGTGAATGCTACTGCAACATTCATCATTGTGAATAAGTAACTTCTTCTCATCTAGATAAAAGTAACAGGCTTGGGTTGAACACCCAGCATCTTTTGCATGTGGCAAACCAAGAGCTGGAGGTTCAGTAGCCAGACCCAGAATATTGGAGCTTAGAGCTGCCTGAGAGGAAACAATAAGAGTATGTGTATTGACAGCACTGGTCACAGCCTCCCTGTCCCTCACAACTGGCACCATTTAGTGGGATATGTTTCCAATCCCATGATGGGGAGTTTGTCTGTCTGCGTGGAATTTCCAATTTCTGTGGATCAGCACCTCAGTTGAATCAATTTTTGTCCAGATAAGTTGCTCTCATGAAAAAAAAGAACAAAAAAGGTCCCCATTATTAACTTAAGAGCCTGTTAATTAAAACACTCAGCCTGTGACCTGGGGTCTTGTCCAGTTCAAATTTGAGAACAGATCTTTCAAATGTTAAATGGGGCAATTTTCTTCTATTTCTCCTGTAGAAGTCATCTCACTCATACAAACTTTTGAAATAGTCTTTGGGCAAGAAAAAGAGAACTGCTTCTGTGTCTTGATGCTGAGGACACAATTCTGGAGTGTTGTGATTCCTATCCCTCCTCCCAGCAGGTACTTCAGTATTTTATGAGAAGCAGAGAAACTTAAGCAGTCTAAATCGTCTAATACAGAGGGCAGTGACTGGAGACAGCTGGGGAATGGCAAGACCAAATTTAAAATCTTTCTTCTTTAAATGATTTGGAGTAAGGGTGTAAAACCAATTCTTCCATTTACAAGGACTTCCTATTGCTGTCTGATTTTTGAGTGAAGGTCAATAGAGAGGCCTAATGCCTCATGGTGGAAATTTCAGAAAGGCAGGAAGTCAAATACAGTGATTTTAAGTAGATAAGCAATTACATAGCAACTGATTTTAGAAGCTCTTGGTGGTAACATGGTACTGAAATCTAAAATATAGGAATTTTATTTTTCTCATAACTTTAAGTTCTGTACTTTTGAGGCTTTGCTGAAACCTTTTTCTTTCCCAGTGAGATTCTGCATTGTCACAATCAGATAATCATTCCTACTTAGACTGAAAACTTTCCTAGTGGAGATCCTTATCAAAGCCTCAATGTGCCCCTGAATGCAGTAAAGTGATCATCAATGTCTAATGCCTGGTGTGGCAGTTCTGGACTGGCAGTCTTGGGATACTGGATGCTGAAAGTTGATGGAATCACAGCTTGTGTGTGACTGTGCTGAAATTGTTTTCTCATATACAATGGACAGCTAAGATATATGTAGTGCTTAAGCTGTAAATAGTCTTCTTACATATATCTTGGTCCAAAAGTTTGAATGTAAGATTTTTGGCTGGAACTGTTCTTGTTCCATTCCCAGAAAGCCCATCTGCTTTTTTTGAGCCAACAATGTAATGTTACTTTGCCCTACAATTCTTGCCTCATTTAGCACAGAAATTCTATGACAGTTAATGATGGAGAATTACAGTATAATTAACTGTAATATGGCTTTTGGAACTGCCTAAAAGTAATCATTAGGAAATTGTGAGCCTTCTTTTCCTGCAAAACCTTACATAGTGCTAAAAAGTGTGTACTGCAGTACTTTTGAAAGTCATCACTTCAGACTGGGATTATTTGATTAAAACAAACTCAGGAAATGGGTTTATTCACTGTTTAGGTTATATAAATAAGGATAAAGTCTTCATTTTTTTAGGATTTTTAAAAAACACTAAATAGGTAAAACAAAAATTACTAGGCCTATGTATGGAAATCTTTATCAAGTCAAGCATGCAATTGTTAACCACATTCAGCACTTAAAGAGCTAAACAGGTAGATGTGGTTACAGTTCTCATCTTGCTTGAGAACTGCTGTCTAGATTTATATTTACTGTGGGCATGCTCCTAATGGCTGTATTCATACCAACAACATTTACATGCTTTTAGTAACCTTGTTAAGAGCTTCTAGTCACCAAAAATGTACTTGTTATTCCCTATGCTTTAGAAATATCCTCAATAAAGTGAACCTACCTTAATAAGCACCTTAGTATTCAAGTACCAAAATATGTGTAGACATTTACATCTTTTAGTCTTCTTTACTGCACTGCCCATGAAGAAACCTTGTAATGGAGACCACTTTTTAAAGGCATAAAAGATAATGTAAATGCAAAATGTCATTTGAGCAGCTTCAGAATAATGCAATTACGTGAACTGAACATAAGAAGAGCTACAGATAATGTTTGTGTGATGCTTGACTCAAAGAAAATATTTACTGAAAGACATAGGGCAGGGTGCTGAATTTGATGAGTCTGGAATTAAGGACAGTAAACAGGATAAGCATCCACTCTGAAAGTCCATGCTTTATAGAGAATATGTCTGAAATAACTAAAGGAAAAGAGAAATAGGAAAACAAGGGAGCTTTGCTAGCCTTCTTTGTAGGAGTAAACAGGATTATGTATAATGAGATTATCAAGTAATTCTGTGTGGCAGCACCCACATAAATCAACAGACAAGGGGGAGGGTAGATGGACTCTGTTAATAGCAGCAATGTACCAGCCTTAAGAATAAGGCTCCCTCCTCCCCTGCCCCCTCCTCCCAATGTGAAATACTATTTTAGTTGTAGGACTATAATTAAAACTGTAACCAAGGATGGTGTCTGATAGCAGGAGATTTTCTGTCCTGCAGTCTATGTGTTCAAGCAAGACAAACAGGACAAAAAATGTTCCCATGCTGACCTTTTCCACAAGTCACTGGAATTTTCTCCTGGAAAATTCTCTGGAAGCATATCATTAAGGATACACAAGTCACCAAAACTGGGGTAATGTGGTTTCTGTCTGTTGCCATGGAAACAGCTCCATAATTAGGAGAGTATAACCCATCCTGGTAGAATATCCTCTTTATTAGTGATATTCTACCTGTATCAGAATCAATCTTGTGATAACCACTGGAAGAATATAATCCCACTGTCATTCCTATTACTAAAGTCTTATCTGATCTCTGTTTTTCCTTTTCCTGTGCTGTCACTGGTGGACTTAGAATTCATCATATTTCCTGTGCTATTTAAAGAACTTCATGGGCTGGTGTATTATTTTAAGCCTGCCTCTGTATGTTTTAAAATACCAACAGGAAGCATTCACCCTAAACAAATCATGGTTACTGTGGAATGCTCAGTTCATACAGAGAGACTAATTTGGCACTATATATATATATATAAACAGGATAAGGTATGAAAACAGAGGAATCTGGACCACATAACATTTTCATTTTCTGCCCAGCCTTCAAATATACTTTCCATATTAGGGAACCTTACCACAGCTTCTCAGGAAGGTCTCTGAATACTACTTGGGAAGTGGCATGTATACTGAAAAAGTTGTGCTGTAGTAGAGGATGTTGTTATGGCAAAGGAGAGTGAGAACTTCTGATAGCAACTGTCAGTGAAAGCAGAACTGTGCTGTGGCAGGATCATTTGGGTCCACCACTTGCAGAATTATTTCACACATATGAATCTGAGATCTTCTACTATGTGTGTTCTGCTTCAGTTCAGTTAGAAAACTACTCATACCAGGGCCCCCCAAATTATTTATTCCTTTATCCCTCGGTCATTTTCAGATGATCTCTTTTCTCCTGTTGAGTCCAAACAAATAGAATGTCAACTTACTTGAAAGTTTTATGAAAGCTGGTTTTTTTCCTATCAAGTAGGGAAAATTATGGCTTATTATTTGTCTGATGAATTTGCATAGACATGATCTAAGGCTCCTTGCAAAAGCCAGCAGGACTTCTTGCTGCTATGTGTTGTGGATCACAGGCTGCCAGTTCTGAGAAAGAGGAGTAACCTGTATGCATAGGATTTCTTTCAGCTGTGACTGTAGGAGGGCATAGGCCACGTGTTTAACAAACACAAGTGGTATGAACACAACACATATGAAAGAAAATCTACTTAATACTTACTCATTGTAGTAGTGAAATTACCCTTCTCCTCACCTTTTTTTTTTTTTTTTTTTTTTTTTTTTGAGTCTATGGTATTTAAAATGAAAAGCAAACAATAGGTCAGCTAAACCCAAACCAGGTTCTTGGCAGCTGGGTTCAGAGATGGAAAGATGCCAAGGGAAGCTGGTTCCTAAGTGTGAAAACAAGTATCAGGAACAATGAAACAATTTTTCTCAGCTATTCCTCTTGCGTAGAAGGCATGTAGCTATACAGATCCAAAATCCTCCTGCAAATGTTAGTGCTGTCATGTGTGTTAATTTGTCAACAGCTTGCAAGGACAGCGACATCCAAAGATAAGCTGGAAGCAATCTTTGCCCCACTAACATCCTCTTGCATGTGCAAGGGCAACTTTCTTGCCTTGAACTTTGACAACCACAAATCTTCAGATGCTCTCCAGGCTAATATATATAGAATATCACAATGGCTAAGGTGGGAAGTGACATCTAGAGGTCATCTGGTCCAACTCCCCTGCTTGAGCAGGTCCCAGTTGCCTAGGACCATGTAGAGTTACATGGACCTTGTACACTATTAGTCTCCAAGGCTAGAAACTCTACCTGTTCTCCAGGGAACCTGTTTTTGTGCTCAGTGAACCCTACAGGAAAAGAGGAAAATGGTTCCTAATGTCCAGAGAGAATCTCCTGCTCTTCAGTTTGTGCTGATTTCCTCTCAGTCTGTTACAGGGCACCTCTGGAAAGAGCCTGGCTCCATCTTGTTTACAGATTCCCTTCAGGTTTTATACACATTAATGTGATCCATGCAGGAGCCTTCCCTTCTCCATGCTAAACATTCCCAGCTCTTATCAGCCTGTCCTAATAGGGCCAATGATCTAATATGTTAATTACCTTAGTGGTCCTTCTCTGGACTCTCCAGTACTTCTGTGCAAGGCTTTTTATTTCCAGCAATAGCAAAGAGCACCCTCTGGGGTTGTTAAAATTCTGTTTTCAATCACAAACATGCTGAATGAGGTAGGGTTTGTAGAATTCCCTCTTAGTTATAGTGGAAGGAAGGGTTAAAGTGTCTTCCAGTCCCTGATGCAGTGGTCTACTCTCCAGCACTGCAGACAGTAGTGCTTCTGACATGCAGGATCTTCCTCTCATGAAGTTGGGCTGGCTCTGAGCAATGACTGCATTGACCTTCTGGTGTTTTTCAATATCTCCCAGAAAAATCTTCTCCATAACCTTTCCAGGCATAGAAGTGAGACTGGCAGGCTGTAGTTTCCTAGGTCATCCTTCTTGCTCTTTCAAAAGCTGAATCTCTTGCCTTCATTTCTGTTTAGGATTAGTCCATTCCTGCCTCCTAGCAACCAGTTGCCATTACAACTCTAGCCAAGACAGCCTGTAAACATCCGCTGTGTAAGTACCTAATGCGAGTGGAGTTAATGAACTTTTCCTAAGTACTGTTCCCTCTAGCTAGCACAGCCCAAGGTCTGCACCACACATGCCTCTGTCAGCACTCTCAGGAATGAGATTATCAGCAAAAACAGCAATTGATAACTCCTGCTTGAGTAACTAGGGAAAAAGATGCTCTTGCCTTGACATACCAAATCCAGATGGATTTTCTGAGGACCCTATGAATGCCTTACAGAGCTGCTAAGTTGCTAACAGAAATATGTTTATCCATTTAACCAGAGTACCTGCATTTGGAACTTATCTGTTCTAGGATCCCTCTATCATCAGGGGAGATACAGAGAGCAATTTAAATCCAAATCTGAAATGGTCTTTGGGCTGTCCATTTCTCAACTAACTCCACAGTGAGTTAAAACAGCTGGACTTCTGACTTGGACACCTCAGCGTCTGAAGCTAGGTAGGATGAATCTGGGTGTGCCTCAGGAATCCCCATTTTTCACCAATTTTTTATCTCTGTGTATGGAAAAGCAAAAGATGTATAACCAGGTTGGTGTCATCTGACATTTTCTCTGTGTAATTTGAGGATCTGAACTGCCCTGGCCATCTCCAAGACACACCTTTATAGAATCATAGAATCACAGAATAGTTTAGGTTGGAAAGGACCTTAAAGATGGTATAGTTCCAAGCCCTCTGCCTTGGACAGCCATTATGTCATGTAAAACTGTGATCAATATAGGTTCTACTGAAATGTGAACATTTACATTACAGTTTATTTAACTCTTCCTGGGGTATGCCCTCTAACATTCTAGCCAGCTGTGTTTGCAGGAGGCAGATATCTACTCTGCTTATTTTACTGATGAAGTAAATTAATTCACCTTGTAACAACTGTCTACCAAATCAGTTCTACACTCTCCTTCTAGTAACAGAAATATTTAGCAGAAATATTGGTTCAAGAGATTCCTGCCTCTTGTCCCATGGCATGGTCCAGAGTTCTTTTGATTGTGCTAACACTACTGTCTGTGCAATCATATATATATCATAGTCTATATTATAATGTAGATCAATGAGCAACTAATTTTAAAAAGAATCCTTCAAGACCTGAAGATAACTTACACTTAAGATTGTATTTAAGAAAGCACATGCCATTGTAATAAATAATGAGGTTGTTGTGTGGAAAAAAATCTGTTACAATTTTCAGTTGGATTCAGATCAGGTTTACTCATTGGCTTTGGCAAGTGAACACCCAGGTCACACAAAGAGCACTGTAAGTAACATAAAACAGTAAATTGCATGTGGAGTACTCTAGAGAGCTCAGACAGGAAAGGTGGGATTCATCTCACTTCATGTTACACCTCTTCAACAAGGATCTCTGCTCTTTTACAGATAATGGTGAGAAACAGCCTTTTAAAAAGGTGATTAATTTCAGATGATAAGATGAATTGTGCTCTGCTATAAGTGCCTGTTTCTCACCACTGATTGCAAGGAAGTGTGGAGTCACTAGTTCAGTTGTGGACATCTGTATTATAGACAGCTATGAATTCCTCCCTGCTGTTCCTGGCAGAGGCGTGTCACGCTCCTGAGTGTGTGCACAGAGGCACACACACACACACCTACATACACACACACACAATTCATTCCAAGACAACATATGTCTATGTGTGTGTTAGTTCCCATATAGAACCCCTTTCCCCTCTGGTTTGCTGCCACTTTTCTTCAGGAAGTGACCATGATATGTGTTTAAAAATATGAGGGTTCTTCAAAGCTTAAAAGAAAGGCAAGATTAGGCTTCCTTCTTTTGCCCAAGTCCTTCAGATCCACACCTGCTCACAAATAGCAGGAGATTCAACTGCTAGCAACAACTCTCTCCTTGCACTTGGTTATTGGGTCTGGCTAAGCATAACATCAAAGCAGTGACAAGTATTTGAATTAGCATAAAAGGCAGACAGGCCCTGGATGTCCATGCTGCAATGGGCAGTTTAAGCTCTCCTCCTTGTTAGCTGTAGTAAATGATGTAAGGATGTACAAACTCCAAATGTGCAGTGTTCTCCATTTAACTAAGAGGAAATTTTAAGTTAAAGAAGTTAGCTAATAACCATGTGGTGAGTCAGAGGTTATCTGCTGTGGGTACTGTTTGCTCTGTATTTTCCTTGCACAAATGTTCATATCTCCTTCACTATGCACTAGCAGCTGGTCATGAGCTAACTACCCTTTCCTATGACTTGGGAGTTAATCCACTCATTTCAGTCGTCTAAACAGATGGAGGTTCTAGACTTAGCCACCCTTGATACCTAGAGGAATTTCTTCAATCTACATTATTCATCTTGAATTTCACTGTGGCTCCTCTCTCAGCCTGGATCCAACAGTGTGCTGGACCTGCAAGAGCCAATGACATGAGAAAAATTTCCAGTACAGTTTCATATGCAGAAGTGAAGGATATTCTCAGGTTCTCCAGCATATGGAGATTTCTGAGCCCACCTAGCTTCTTTCTACATGGATTCAGAAATACAAAGGATGAAATAAAATTTTGACCTCCTTCCTGCTTCTTTTCTATCTGTTTGGCCTAAACCCAAGTTCTGCAGTACACAATATATTGCTTTTCAGAATGCTTTCCTGCCAGAGTAATTTGCAAACTCAAATTATTCATTACAACACCCTTGCAAGGTAGAAAGGAAATTAAAAAGCTGGCAAAAAACCAACACTTGGAGCAATCTCATGTAGGTCAGAGCTCACCTTTGGGTCTAGGTATTTTAAGTGATGGGTCAAAGCAGCACTGAGGCAGAGGACAGGATCTCCATACTCCCATCAGTGTGAATGGGAATGGAGGATACTCAGTATTTATGCAATACTCAGCTTTGATTGTGTCACTCCTCAGTGTCAAAAAGCCAAACTCTTAAAGTATTTTAAGCACAGAATAGTGACTTGTAAGGTCTCAAAGGCACCTACATCTTCACCTGACTCTTTAGATACTTACATATTCTTTTAACATGGCCTTAAATAAGGTACATGTAATAGAAATCCCAGAGGCTGTTATTCTCCATGTCCTGAACAAACACTCTGCCTCCAGAACTGGTTCTTATTCCTTCTACAGTATCCCATTGTCTCTTTCCAATGTCTGCAGACACTCTGGCACCATTTGGGCAATCTCTAGTGGTCATCTTCTCTGCCAGTTCAGTGTTTGTAATTTTTATTTCTTCCTGGTTTTGAAGTGGCTTATCTGGCATGACTTTATTACAATGTTATTATTTGCTGGCCCAATGAAAGTATGATTAAAGAAAAGAATATAAACAGGCTATGGAAAAGATGTAATTTAAATTCTTGCAGATAAATTTAATTCTTTCACTGAGTTTAGAATTAGAGGTGGGCCTCAGTTAGTTTTAACATCTGGACCGACAGCCACAGGATGAATTCACAATAGCGCCTTTAATAATTTTTACAACAGAATAAACCACTTACTTATATAACCCTAAACTTCCCAAAAATTGGTACGTTCAGATGCCAGGGAGAACTGTGAAGTGTGGAGCAAGAGTCTGGAGCCCTGCTGCTCTGAAGTTATTACTGTCTTTACCTCCTGGGGGACCCGGGGTGATGATGCTTTCCAAAGTATCAGAGTACATTAGAGGAACAGTCAGCAATTGCCCACTGTTGAAAATAAGGTGTAAAACATCTTTTCTTCCACTACCTCACCTGAAGCTCAGATCTCTCTCTTTTAGTGAATGTTTGAAGCAGAAGGAAGAACTTCAAGCCCACTAAGTACAATCTTCTGGGAATTATCAGATTTATTCATCATGAATTATTCTCAGTGCCCTTCCTGGGAGGAGCAGGATGAAAGAACCTATAAGCTTTATGTAATTGATTTGTGATGGGTCAGGTTCACAGAGCATAAAATAAAATAAAGAGCTTTCTATTAGGCTGAAGTAACCCAGTCACTAGTGCAAGGAAAAGCAAACAAAGAGCTTCCCTTAGCTCAAACACTGTGGTATTCTCAGCCTGTGAACACCGACTGGCTTTGTGTTATGCACATATAGCCAAGCTCTGGCCTTCCCCACGTTTCCCCTTTCAATTGCCACATCCTGGCTAACCCAGCATGACCACCCAGGCTGGGACTGTGAGAATGGCAGATGCAGGAGGGAGGAGGCAGCTGTGGGCAGCATGGAGAAGCACCCTCTTCAAATGGCACAAAGTGCTGGATAAAAGATGCAGACAAGGAGAGAGCTGGAATCCTCCAGGTCGAGGGCATTTTCCTCTCCCCACAGCTTGGCTGGGATCCACATTCCTACATTCCTGGCTCTGCCACAGAACAAACCAGTGTTGTAGAGGCAAAGGCCAAACACTTTGTTGTGGGTAATGTATGTCAGGACAGCTCAAACAAAAAGGCAAAGTTTTACAGTTCTTCTGCTGGCCATATCCTGGGACCTGAACTTCACAAATGATTACTAGATTAAGTTATTCTGTAGCCTCTCTTGATATAACCCAGTGAATTTAAAACTGTTTCTCTTACACTGGAATTTCCTTGGTTTAGAATAGATCCTTCCTTATTGAAATGTTTATGACTTGATTTAAAAATGCCACAACACTGAAGCATCAATGACCTTCTGCTAGGATTACTAAAGACTCTTCTGCCTTCCAAGCCAGACTCTGAGGTTCACCATTACTTTACACAAAATATGACAAGAGAGTCACACTTTTATCAGCAGTTTTAAGCCATAAAGCCTTTTTCTTTCATGTGCTGAAACAGCAGAACAGATAAGAAATAGGAACAGACAGAGTGTTCTGGTATTTACTATATTTTAGCCAAACATCCCTTAGGTGAATTACTCATCCACCTGTTTTCCAAGGGGTAAGAGATATGGGAGTTTGATATTTGGGCATGATGTTTTCGTGCACTGATGTGGTGGCTAAGACACACAGGCAAGGGAAACTTGGAAGCTGGATGCATTCTTTGCTATATTCTCTCATAAACTCCTCTCTTCATTTATTAACCCTAGAGAACAGAGAGTTTGCCAGTATCTCCACTGTCATATAGGATTTTCCCTGGCTGGGTGTTTAGGGGGAAAAGAGAAATACATCAGACTGTCAAAATGAAACTTCATGATGACAACACAGAGACCCTGGAACCCAGAATTTTGTAATCCAAGCTTTTACTGCACTTTTTCTTTTGGTATAGTGTCCTTAGTGGTTGCAGTCCAGGGAACAACGAGGTTGTCTTCACACCAATAAACAAAGCAGATCCAGGAGACTTGTGTGATCCTTGATCAAGTGCCTTCACTGTTCAGCTCTTCAAGCAGGTGGACAGTGGGATATGGCTTCAACTGAAGCCAAGTATGGGTCTCCCAGACAATTCCCAGGTATGCTTCCAGGAATCAGTCACAGCTGGTGATCTGGATGCAGACAACCCACCTTGGAGGGCAAAATTGCTTAACTGCATAGACACAGCCACTCTGCACCAGTTAAACTCAGTGCCAAAAATGCTTTTTGTTCCCCAATATAGGAAATTGCTAGTCTACATTTAGGCTGAAAAGCCTGTCCTTGTCATGCTGAAGACAATTCATAGAAATGGAATATCTGAAGGTTTAGCTTTCAGATGGTTTTTTTCCTTCCCCCATTCCTTCTGCTCTCTCTCTCCATGCAAAATCTGTTTATACATTCATGTAGTGGTCTGAAATATGCTAAAATCTGTGTGTCATTTGAGTCCTGATGAAAAGAGGGAGGTAGGTTTAGGTCTAGGGGGCTGGGAGTGTTGATCATGGAAATTCTGAGATAGCAGGAGGGATAAACAGCAATAATCAGAATGGATGTTTTTGTGTGTGAGCAGTACAACTGCAGTTTCTTTTTAGAAAGATATCCACCACAGGCTCATTTACTATGACCTGAGCCAGAGAATTGCACATCTCTTTAATAATTCTTTTTTTTCCCTCAAGTGGACAATACAGGACAATTTCAAACTTTTTTTTTTTTTTCCCCCAACCAGTTTCCCTTCAGCTTTTCAGCCTGAGGTGATCGGATCAAAAATTTTGAAGAAAGTTTGTTTTCTGAAGCATGATCTGAACCAAAGGCCATTCGGAATAATTTTCTTCATGGAAACTGTTCTATTTTTGTTAAATTTGATAACAGCTTGTTTTTACAAAATAAGACATCGATGCCAAATTGAAGCTGGCAATATAATTTAAAGAAGTGTCACTTTGGATATAAACAGGAAATGTTTAGAGTGCTGATCCAATGATTAATGAATGTTTCCACGTCTATATAGCAGCCAATTTTCCCCTTCCTTGGAGATTACTGTGTTACATAAGCTACAGAAGGGCCAGAACTTTGGTCCCATGTATTGAAGTATTCAAAAAATACTTCTGAACAAATGCTGGCATGGTTTTCTCCCTTTGAAATCAATTACAGGCATCTTCGCTGACTCCAGTGGGAGTGAGAAGCAAGCCAATGTCTGAAAGGTTTTTTGCTCACACCTCTTTTTCAGGGCCAAAGCAGTTTTCTTCTGCAGGATTTCTCAGCCTTTCCCCAGTTCATTCATAGACACCACTCCTTAAAAGTCTGGCTACAGCTTAGTGAGAAACACTTCACTTTCCTCTCTCTTAAACACCCTAATATTTTTTACTGACTGGAGGGAAAAAAGTGAATTTGACTGAGTAGTTCTGAACCCTATTGTTTGGATCTAGCCAGACATCCACAGTAGTCTTTTTAGGTTGCCCATAATCAAAACACACATTAAAAGGGAGCCTAACAACAGAGCCCTCTAGTTGCCTGATCTAATTGTCTAACCAAAGAGTACCAATTTAGGATAACAATAGCAAAGGGCAGAACTTGTTAACTAGTACATGCTGTCCCCAGACCAACAAACCAGTGAAAAGAGAAAAATAAAGTATGTATTTTTGTCATCTCTCTTCTTTTTGTAAGGACACACAAACCTCAGGCACCCAAGGGAGCCCAAGACCTTCAGGACAGCTGCTTAACTTGGCACTTTAAGTTGCAAGTCAAGCATATCTGCATTTACTTGGTGGAATTTCTGAGAAGCAGAAACTGCACTGACCAGAGCCTTCATAGGCAAACTGAAAAGAAATATCAGGTGAAAGAAGAGCAACATGCTAGTGTTTTTCTAGTGAACTCATAGACAAGTTGAGACTTACCCTTGAGAGCCAGCCAGGTGCTCCTAAGTTTCTGAAAGGTGTCAAGAGAGTTCTGCTTATGCTGGAAGCAGTGGGAGGGAGGAAGACTTCACAGGAGATAGGATTACAAGTCAGCATTTGTTTTTTCCTTTTGTGTATCCTTGTTGGAAATGTTTTTCTTCAGTTTCACCAAGCCCAAGACTGCCTTATTTCTGCTTTTGCCATGTTCTGGATATCCAAGCTCTCCAGCTGCCCTTGTGTGAGGATGAGAAATCTCTGTATAAATATTCACCTACAACACAAAAACTGTCTGAGGTAATAACTTGGCAGAAAAACTCTCTTATGTAAGAGGAGTTGCCCCAACCTAAAATGTCTCTACCACATAGCTTTCAGGAATGAAGGGTGTTTAAAGTTAATAACTCACTGTGTAATCTTTAACTTGCAAAAACGTGATTGTTCATATCTGAAACAGGTTGCCTTAGGAGGAAAAAAAAAAAGAGAAATGGCATGCTTAACCATCTTTATTAATGCTAGGTAGGAAGGAAAAGCTGTATGTAATAGGAATAAATGCATTACACATATATTACATGTTTATTCTGTGTATGTACGTAGCAGCTAAATACTCCCCAGGACCTGATCTCAGGCTTGCTGAAATCCATGGAGCTGCTGTTGACCTGAATAGCTTTGGATAACTACTAGTCCCACGTACTTAAATTTAGCAGTCTCCAGTAATGACCCTAAAATAACAACTTTAGTCTGCAAACTGAAGTGAGACTTGGGCATTCTGAAAGTCTGGCTTATTTCTTGAGGCACATTGACTCAAACCGCTTCTCTTCTGGCTCTAACCAAAGGAGTGCCTCACCTATTTGAAAAACAATCCCAGGCCCTTCTTGTTCTCAGCTATGACACTGACTTTCATTTGCAACCACGTAAATAAACTGAACTCTGTGTTTATCTTTTCTATTTTCCCTTTCTGCTCGAATGTGTGGGAATGTGTGTATTTTAATTTCTTTATTTATTTTGAGATCGCTTTTTGCTTGCTGAAGCCACAGCTTTCAGAGAAATACCTGAGTGTTCCCAATATAGTCAGACACTTTTTCAGGGAGCAGAGAGTTTTTTTTCTCCCTGTTCAAAGAGATTGGCTATCTTGTCATGTATTTGTAGCACAACTTCTTTTGCAAGTAGAGATGGTTATTTGTTCCACTACACCCTCAGTACAATGCTGTTAGTTTGTCTCCTTCTCATTTAGACAACTTGGGCCATCCTACTGGCATAGGTACCACAGATGTAAAAAAGAATAAAGCTCTAAAACTCTGATTAAAAGAATGGGGCTGCAATACTGCCACACACTGAGGCAGTATATGTAGGTGAAAAAAGAAAATATATTAATCTGTGCAAAATAGCGGCATAATCAACCCAAGAGTAAGGATGCACTGCTTTTAGTCCCATATGAACTAATAGGATTACAGAATTATTCTGTATTGGAGCACTTTTGTTCATTACCAATTATTATAATATTCTGCAATGAAGTCTATGCAATATTTCATGTGGAAATGAAATTGAAATAATGTCTTTGAAATGTAGCATAGATAGTTTGAGTTCCCCTGTAATTGGAACAGAGTCATTTGGAAAAACAGCAGTGGTAACAGTGCTTTGGATAGACCTTTCAGGGTACAGTAAGGACTGATTGTTCCTTAAGGGAAGAAGAGCCAGGAGTTGAGCAAAGTATAAGACTGGAAGGGCAAATCCCAGACTCCACGCTGGCCAAGGAAGATGAGCAGCAGGGGCTCAGAATTGGCAGCCATAGTCAGCAAAGGATCCAGATTATCAGGTGAATTCATGGTAGTATGACAGGTCTGAGGTCAAGCCATGAAGTAAAGCCACAGATCAGGACCAAGATAAGATTTGATGAGGACAAGACACAGCTCAGCAATAATGGAGCAGGTCCAGAGTAATGAGACAGGTCTGAGAGCAAGCAAGGGAGTCATTCTGCAGACAGGGATCAATGGGATCTGCTAGGCTGGACTGTGGCTGAGATAGAGATCAGTATTCCCACAGCAAAATTCCAGCAGGGACTAAATCCCTGACATGAGCTTAAAAGAGGCACCTAGCTGCAGGGGCAGAGTGTGTGTGGAGGCCCCAGGTGAGGCTGCCAGTGCAGTTGAGGCCTGTGGGCACACCATGGAGACTAAGATCCTGTCTCAGTAGCCACAGTCCTGAGGATAAACTGAGTAATTCAGTCCATAACTACTGATCCTGCATGTGTGAGGAGTCAGTTCCTCCTAAATTCATGATCTGATGGTATGATTTTTAAATATAAACCACATATAATATTTTAAATATTTGTATTATGAGTTTATTTATATAATGAATGTATAGTGTAATTTTGAAGATGTGACTTGATTTTTCCTTAACTATTTTTGTACCTCATCTTGACTCATTCCTGCCTTCTGCTCAACCTTCTTTCACTCTCATACTGACATTATTGGAAGAAAATTCATTTTCAGTGGCAAAAGAAAACATTTTTTTTCCATGCCCTTATAACCATACCACTGTTTCTGGTGGACTGTGCTATCTGATGTATTACTGCTCATGGTCAATCAGCCATGTGTCACACAAAAATCCTCTCCAACCAGTGAATATTTGGATGCAAGCTTCAGCCAAAAACGGTTTAAGAAATGGAGATGTCTGGTCAGCTATTGCATGGTCTGTTTTTTCCTACATGCTCTAAAGAAGGGGTTTATGATGGTATCCAGCTGTGAGCTTGATAATGAAATAGACTCTCCATGGCAGGAGCAGCACAAGTAACATTGCAGCAGGGACAGAAAAGAAAATTAGGACTCTGAATAATAACAAAAGAAAAGCTGTGAAAGATGGTTTTATCTCTATATTTCAAAGAATTTTAGAGCAGGTTTTGTGTGCTTACAGCTTTGTAATACTTGGTGCTCTGTTCTTTCCAGCATGTCTGGTTTGAGTGTCTAAATAAACAACCCAGTATTTCACAGTAGCATTTACCATCAGCTCTCTCATTTCAGGCTCTCATTCAGAGTTAAACTCAATCAAAAGTTCATGGATGCAGGGTTTTCTTCTGGAAGTGTCACAAAGATTCCATGTTTATTAACACAGAGTTCATTTCAAGAGGTTTCCAGTTACACAAAGCGCCATCTCTTTTGTTTATGTGTTTGCCCCATGCCAGTATACATGGAGGCTGAAGGTTAAAGGAATGGGAACTTGCAGATTTATAACCATAACCTTTTTTCACAAGAAGAATTTTGGACTTGAGGAGCTACTATATTCTTCTATATCCAGCTGTAGCTGCCACATCACTCGGAGCACAGTAGAAGGGAGACTGACCTAAACCCCCAGAAAACATTTCATTTCCATTTATACAACTCACAGCTGCAGAAAGTTAAGTAAAATAGTGTACGTGCACCTTAGCTGGCTATAGTCAAGCATTTTCTCTGCAGAACAGGACCATAATTTTCACCGGATTGTCTCAACTCTAGAAGTTTGTGGCATTGTGTACGACACGGAGGCTATTAGTTCAGCAATCTTCTCTTTTTAATACATCCCTGAAGAAAAACAATATCCTGATTTCTTGTTAGGAAATTATCCAGAAAACTTGTTTGTCCTGGCAGTGCTTTGCATGCAAGTTAAAACTTAGCTATCCATCTCTGTACCTTCCTGTCTCAGCAGATTCTGTGTCTGTAAAGAACAATAACCTGTCAGCTGCTACAGTCTGCCAATCTTTTCTGGAGAAATCAGACAAACCCATGAGCAGAATGTTTTTTCCCACAGACCTGCTTTTTATTTCTATAGTTACTTAGACTGGTGGCTTTCCAGCATGCCTTTCCTTATTAAGAACAATTACTCATGCTTTGTTCATCCCAAAGTCAGGAGGACTGTTTCACCTGTGTGTGCCTCAGTTTCTCCTCAGTGTAAGACTAGCAGGAAATTATGTTAGTGGTGCATACAGAGACAGACACTTATTGTCAGGTAACACATATACTCTGCTAACAACAACTCTAAAGAGAGAAACCACTCATGATTTTTTGCACTTCTGTGAAACAAGGGAAGGAGGGGAAAGTAAGGTTTGTCCTGTATATGGTGCTGAGAAAACCACTACGGTTCCAGATCCCAGGACTGGAAGACTACAGAGGCAGTAACAATGGACTCTAAAGTCCAGCCACAATAATGAACCTTAAATCTTAAGGAAAACTTTCTTCTAAGAGAAACAGGGAAGATATAGCTAGGTGGCAGAATTCAAGGCTGAAATATCTGTGTTTGTAGGATTTAAACAATAGGCTATGAAAATTTCTGTTAGGAATGGGAAGGAAAGAAGAAGACGCTATTAACCCAGAAAAAGGAGAAGGTCAAAACAAGCTCTAAGAGTATTTGGCTGGATGATTTTACAGTTGTTTCTCTATCAGCACAGATGATATACAACCTAGAAAAGCAAGCTTATTAAAGGAGATTAAAAGAAGTTTGTGAAAGAGATTAGAAACTCCACAGGGTCATTGTCTTAGGATGTACCATAAAGAGGGGAGTTCCCATTTACCTAAGTCACAATTTAATATATCAAGGATCTGGGCAAGTGTTTATTGTGGGAAGGTGTTCTTAGAAAAAATTAAAATACTAATGTAAGCAATAGTAATTAGAGTGCTGATGGTATACCCCCACACTAGCACTTGGGGTGGCTCTTAACATTATTGCTTATGAAAATCTGTCCTCAGCTAATTGTGTAGGTCCTCTCTAGAGTCAGTGGGGAGAGACAGATGGCTCTTGAGATGACAGAGCCCATCATTCTCAGAAATGTCAGCCTTCAGTGCCTGTTTCTCTGTAAACTGAGAGTGAACAAACACTGAACATTAAAGCTGGAATGATGTAAAACAAATTTCACCCATAAGGTCTTAATGAAGTGTTTTCTGAAAAATAAGGTATAGCTCAACAGCAAGGAAAAATTTTTCCTTCTTTATTGTATGAATCAAAATAAATTCCCCATAGTCTCCATATGTCAGAGCTCTGTATATCAATCAGTCATCTGCAAAACACCAGATTTTATGAAAGTAATTATTATAGTCCTATCCACATTTGAGTTCTACTAATAAAAAAAAAAATAATTCAGAACTCCTGTTAGATCGCATAGTTTTTACAAATCAGAACTAAGGCAGAGAGATATTAAAGATCAGATTTTTCAAATTCATGAGGTTGATATAGGTAAAACATTTTTTGACAGGCTTGTTGTACATATAATCTGATAGTAAAGTTATTAGAGTTGAGAAAGAATACAAGATGTTGTAATTTGCAAGAACTTAGGGCTAAAATGAGCAAAAGCTGAATTTGAGAACATCCATATTAAGAAGACCCCAAAATCTTGAAATAATCTAATGAGAAGGTTTTCTTATTAAACAAATCATCCAAAGGGAAGAGTTGTGTAATGATTCTGACTTATAAACATATGAAAACTAATCTAAGCTTTCTGTGCTGTTGGAATGCTCTGTAATAGTGAACTTCAGCATCTTTGGTTCCCACTTTCTGTACTAAGGAGTTACATAAGATTGTAGCTATAGCCAGGCCTGTAAGCTACCAACAGTAATCTGTCAGTGAATTCTCTCACTGCTCACAGTCCTGTCTCACAAATGCACCAGCTAATGATTTATTGGATTAAGTCAGCTGAGAGTGAAGAGGTGGTTACCTCAGAAAGAATTGAGCAGGTATTCAGCTGAAGTTAGTATCACCAAACTGACAAGCCAGAATGTTTGTTTAAAAGTACTTGAAAATTGAAAAGATTTTAACACACAGCTTGCCATTTTGTAGAATCTGGATGAAAAAGATGTCATATATTTTATTCTCAAGACATACGTGCTGCTCTAATGATTAAAACTGATCTGGATTTAAGAACTGTCCCTACATCTGTCAAAAATCCTAGTGCAACACCGAGTGTATGTCCTAAGCAATGGCTCCAAAGTAACAAACACTGTTGGCTGTAGGACTGTCTGGTGATTTCCTGACCCTGAAGATGCAGGTGTATGGACAGGGAGAGCAGTGCAGTGGAGAGTGGGCATATGGCCAGAACAGAGGAAGCTTCCCAATGTTTCCAAGCCAGCTAGACTCAACTGACATTTCCAGAGCCAGGCCACAACACAGCCTTTCATTTTCCCTGTGAGCTATGTTTTGTCAGAGAGCAGTTTCCTTGCTGCACTGTTTGAGGCCAGCCATGGGGCAGAAGTGTCAGAATGCCCTGTCTGTTGGGCTGGAGAGTCTCCTTCATGGCCTGCCCACCCCAGCACACTGAGAGCAGCTGGAAAGAACAAGCTGCGTGTGCTACCCACTGCCAGGAGTCCAACAGAGGTACCCATGGTACAGTGCAGGAGCAGAACAGATTTTGTGTGAATCATACCTTTATTTCCTTCATGGTGAGGCAAAGCCTTGCTAGAATGTAGACTGATTGCCTTCCAGTAACCAATATTTCTTAAGACTTGCTGATGAGAGTGAGTTTCTGTTGCTTAGAAAAAAAACAGTTATAAAGATGACAAGGTGGCACAAAATTTTTCTCAGCATTTCATGTGGCTTTATTTTCCATGAGAGACCTGTTTTACTCAAACATTTGGAAATGAAAAAACTGTCTTTCTGGTATTTTCTTTTTCTTTTTCTTTTCTTTTCTTTTCTTTTCTTTTCTTTTCTTTTCTTTTCTTTTCTTTTCTTTTCTTTTCTTTTCTTTTCTTTTCTTTTCTTTTCTTTTCTTTTCTTTTCTTTTCTTTTCTTTTCTTTTCTTTTCTTTTCTTTTCTTTTCTTTTCTTTTCTTTTCTTTTCTTTTCTTTTCTTTTCTTTTCTTTTCTTTTCTTTTCTTTTCTTTTCTTTTCTTTTCTTTTCTCTTTCATTGTGGTTTCTCAAAAGAGCTGTACTGTAGACAGAAACCAGCTAGCAAAGGGCAGAGACAGCAATCAGGAATGATTACACCACACAAAAATGTCAGTGGCATAACATGATTTAACTGTGATGCCACAAATTATAGATGAGTGTAGGGGCAGAAAAAAAGCCAAAAGCAGAAAACACACTGTACTCTTTATATTCAAATCCCCTGAATTTTTCCAAATTCCTCAGACCAACTCCAGGCATTTACAGAAACTAACTTCTTACACTTCATCCCCTGAGAAATGGGCCTAGAAAAAAGTAGAAAAGCTGACTAGAGAATCAAGATTAAACAAATACACATCCTGAAAGTTGGACAGGTCATATTTGCTGACATCCAAAGAGCAGATTCCTACACCAAATGTGCTGATGCAAAGAGGTTGGAAGCTGTGTGAAAGAACAGAATGTTTCAAATGACATACAGAAAACTATGGTTCAAAGGGCTGAAACCACATGACCTCTAAAATTCTACTCCAGCCTAAAAGAACCTGATATGCAAAGACCTGGAGGAAGAAAAGGGGGATGTGGAACCTTGGTCTCAGTGGTTTATTACCTGTGTTTTATTATTGAGGGACTATCAGCATGTACTTGAGCTGAAACCCACCTGAATGCCAAAGAAAGTATCAGAAACAAGGGGTGTCCTGCTCCTGCATGCATTTGCTAAAGCCTAGGAAGGCCCTGGAGACTCTGGAGGGTCCCTGCCTTTGCTCCATAGCAGGCTTATGTAATACAGGGAAAAAGTGTTTTGAATTCATGAGAAGAGACACCCAGAGACTACTTGCCTAGTTTGTTGACAACATGATGACAGCATTCCTGTTCTGAGAAAAAAAAATCATGAAGATTTCATCATTTGGCTTTGGTCCACTTAAGAACTAGACAGTTATATTTTTCTTTTAAACATAATCCAAATCAGCTAACGACCCAACTGAAACACTAGTGAATCCATTTCAGCTGCTCGCTTTGCTTTAGCTCTTTTGGAAAATTTGTTTTACTTCTGTGAACAAAGCAAGACCATACCTGGCTGTCTCACAGCCTGCAGTAGGGTGCTGAGGTGGGAGCCTGCAGTGCACTCCCAGTCAGACAAGTCAGTCAGTCAATCAGGCAAGACAAGCAAACTCTTTCTCAGGCTTCCCCTGTTTCAGTTCAGGGTTGTGCCTTGCTTCATCCTAGGTTATGGCAGATGCTGGTTCAGATAAATGCCAATCTTTGCCTTTAAACCCTTTGCCCATCCAAACCAGTTTACCTCTTCTTGAGAAAGACAAGAGTCAATTGTTTTTAAACGTTTTTCCAGGATCCTCCACTGGCATGTTGCAAAACATTTATGTTAAAGGAATACATGGTTCCTCACGATATTATTAAACTCTAGTGTTGCAATCTTTCGTGTACAGACAGGGGAGGGCAAGGTGTAGGAGAAGCATCACCTCTAGAGCCTATATACTGAGTACTAGGAAAGGCTTAGAAATCTTGTTCTGAGGGTAGTCAGGTACTACTGCTGTCAGTACCTTCTTCCTATATAGCCTCTCATATGAGCAATGGCAGACACAGATATTGCTTCCTTCAGCTTCTCCATGTCTCACTGAAACCACTAAATACAAAGTTAGGTACTTGCCAGAAAACTCTTCAAACTCAAGAGCTTAAAGCTCTCAGGTGAAGGATAAATCTTGGACAATTCTGGTTCCTGGCAGATATTTGCCTGTTTGTCTGAACAATTTTGGAAATTTGTTTTGAAATGGCAGTTCTGGAATTCCCCAGAAAATGGAGAAAACAGTTCCACTCAACTGCACAGTACACAGAATAACTAGTAAAATATTTGCAATCTCTCACAGTCTTCATAAAAAGCATGTACATGACATGTCCCTCAACAATAGGTAAGGGACATAAAATGAAAAGGTACTTGGGTTACACAGTCAGACTCTACAGGGACGTAACTATGTAAAAAAGCTACTAAAGTTTTAAGAGCAACACAGTTCTCTTCATTCTGTCATGATCTTCTTTCTCTCCAGTGTTTTGTCTACTGAGTCTTTTTTTCCTCTTGAATAATCTTATAGAAAATAAAATCTAGGTGCAGCCTTGTCTTCAGCCAAAAAACCGTTTGAGGTCGTCACAGAATCACATCTTATTAAGAGCTGCATGAATGATCAAGACCAAAAAAACTTGGCCAGCCCAACAAACTCTGCAAACAAGGGTGATTCCACCAGCCAGGAAACAAGCAGTGTCCCATCAGGTTGCTATGGTAACTGTTAGATTTTTATTTATTTTTTTTAGCTCCTATGCTTTTTTCACCACTAGAACTGCACGACATTGTGAATCTCTCCAGTGATATATTAACTTGTCTCAGTCAGCAAATCCTTCAGCTTTTCCTAGGAGGTTCAGAGATGATTGTGACTGGGCTCTTTCATTAGCAGTGGAGTGTCCAATAGATAAATGGCCTAATTCTCACTTCTGCCAAAGTGCTTATGCTGATATAGCCCCTCATATAAGTGTTATGATAAAGTTCCTTACAATGATACAACACTCTTCTCTTCTAATACAGAAATGTGTTTTACTGATATAGCTGCATTCACACTACAGCCAGTCTAAACTTGGAAGTTTTACTGGCAGAGAGACTCTGGTTAGGAGTGTGGGGAAGAAACATCACACACCTCTCTGACAACTGTGCTGTCAGACACTCAAGAGGAGTCCCTAGATAGACAAAACAAGTTTCTGCAGGATAGCTGCAGCTGTCTGTGAATGCTCAGCCTGCATGAGAAACAAGGTAGTTTGAACCAGCTTAGCTCCCTTTCACTGAGGCTGACCCAAGGTCTCAAGCCATGGTCATATCAACCTAAAAGTGAATAAAGTCCTTGAATTCCAGGAACTGGTAAGGCCAGTAACAGCAAAACAACTCTTTAGCCAGTGTACATATCTCTTCCCTGAGGAAGGAAGTGCACCACTATAACTACTATAAATAAGGCCTGAAGAGCCTGAGTTATATCTATTCAATTATAACAGGAAAGCGAAAATAGCCCAGAAGCAGGGCTAATCTGAGGCCACTTTCTGAGTGAAGATGACTGCATTAAGATATGCAGTAAGAGATGCTTTAGCACAATGTATCAAAACGTTAAGCAGATCACATAAATATACTAAGTAATGGCAATTTATTAGGTGGTAGAAATAATGCTGTTGTATGAGAGAACAGAATTTCAGACTCAGGCAGTGTCAGGGAAGCTGTACTCAAACAGCAAAGGGGGTTCTGAAGAAGGGTAAATTTGGGTATTTCATTCGTGTCTCAGAAGCTGGGTAGGCTGAAAAATCTTCCCTACTGCCTAATCTACAATACTCTGCCATGTACAATTTTCCTCCCATTGTTTTAAGGGACTAAAATTAGTGCAGCGAGTGACTGTGGAAAACATGTGTGGAAATAACGAAACTTTTATGTTGTGCTCTCAGTGAAACAAAAATTAGATCTTTACTGTTTACTTTAGATCTTGATCATCCTACTAGACGCTGTGTATTGTTGCAGCAACCCCTAGTTATTCTCTAGGGTTAGCTTTTTCAGACCAAAGTGAGGCAAATGAGATGTTCAGCATGAAACAGCCAAAAACTTTATGGTGGTGTTTCATTTAGTATTTCACTAATGCTTTTTCATCACTGGAAGTTGAGCCAGCAAAGATGGCAAGCTCTCAGCATGAGGTTATGTCTTCCATCTAGATCTCTCCTGTGCTCTTCCTGCCTGCTTTCCACAGCACATCCCAAACACACCACTCTCCCTCTTCCCAACCCTTTGCCTTCACTGCCACAACAGCCTCAAATATCTCTTTCTCCTGGAAGCACTCACCACTATTACTATAATATCCCTGGAGGGCTCTCAGGCAATGAGTGCACCAAGATGCCTTAATTACCCAGAATGAGGCTTCATCAACTTCCTAACAAATATCTCCTTCCTTTCTATTGCACCTTCTCAGTTCCTAGGTATGGCAATCCAAGAAAGGCTTGCAATCTCAAAGTTATTGAGAGCTCCTCTACTGTTCACGAGAAAGCATCTGGATGATGCTCTCAGTGATATGATTTAGTTTTGTGTTGTCCTATGAGGATCAGGGACTTGGGCTCAGTGATCCTCATAGGTGCCTTCCAAGTTGAGATCTTCTATGACTCTATGAAATATGGGAGCCTAGGAATTATGCAAGAAAACTTTACAGAAAACTTTGTATGCAGTCTCTTCTCTGTGCTGGTAAGTGTGGACTGGGAAAAGAAAAAAGGAAATTAATAATTGCACAATCAATCAAAAGGTGCCAGACAAGCCTTCAGGGCCAATACAAGGCAGTGTGACAGATGAGTGCACACAAACCAGTGGAGACACGGAGAGGTTTGTGCAGTGTTCCACTGCCCACAGCCCAAGCTCCCAAAGGAAAACTCACTCGGGAAGAGCTGTTTGACCAGGGACACAGGAGCTGACCTCGTTTCAACACAGATTTCTGTGAAACTGTCTACAGCAGAGGAAAGACATGTAAGACAGAACCCCAGGAGAAGAATGCAAAATCAACATGTGGGTTACTTGGAGAGTGGAGTGGGTGAGTTATGAGGTCCCAGTATACTGAAATCTGCACTTAATTGCTGAACAAACGCAGCAGTGCAGTTTTTGAATGCCCATTTGCCAGTAAGTGTGACAACCAGAATACCATAGCTCAGAAGGGAGGCTGAATATGTATTATTTTCCTTATATGTAGCTGATGGCTGTCTTGCAAATTACGAGAAATGTGATGCTTTCCCTTTAAAAGCAAAAATGAAAATGGGCTTTTTGTCAGCAGAGATATACTAGAACTCCCATAAATCTCACTTTCTTGCTACTAAAAAGCAGAGTTCAAACATCCTGCAACCTCTGCTGATAGATACTAACTTTGCTGTCTCAGAGCTAGGAATAAAAAAGTAAAATTCTTACCAGAAAAATCAATGTGATTCCTCCTCTTAATTGTATCTTGTATAGAGCACATATATTGAATTTGCACAATATTTTGACAGCACCTCACAAAGCACAAAGTAGTGGATAGTGTAACTGCTGGGTGAGTAGAAGAGATTCTATTTCTTGTGTACTGCAGGTTCCTAGAACATTTCTTCTGTTGCTTATGTGCTTGCTCAGTTGTTGAACAGTAGATGTTCACACTGAGTATTTGCAAAACTGATCCAATGACATAAAAATCTTCCAGTCCCACTGCTGACCTGTTCCTAATTACTTTTGCATTTACTTTTCCTAACACAAAATCATGTCAATTAACCTGAAAAATGTACATATGTTCAAAGTATGTAGGAGGAAAAACTATACCAGTAATAATTTATAATTCATGTAGGATATTTGGCTTTGCAGCCTTAACACCACATTCTTAGTACACACATAATTGTTTAAAAAATAGTCATACCAAAAGATAATAGCGTTGGGATGAGAACAAGAACAAATGAAATGCTACTACTTCCATAAAAATCAAGTGATTGGAGATTCATAGAAAACAACCTCATCATCAAAGTGGTGGGAAGGTAGACTGATCAAAGCAAAATCATCACAGCCTGGGAAACCTGAACATTTTATCAATTATTCTTTAAGCCTTATTGCCAATTAAGTAAAAGAAGTTTTTTGATATAGTCGTGCATGGTTTCTAATGTGTTCCATGACTCATGGGGTAAACATTGATTTATAACGCTGGCTTCAATTTTGCATAGAAAGAGATCTATCACCAATGGGACAATGTCTTTCAATTAAGAATGGCCCAAAAAAAAAGGCTGCATGCCCAGAACATCAAATCCACCAGTCTGTTTTTGTGATGATTTTTAATTCCTGTCAGATGGGAATAAACTTCATTTGCTGAACAGTACTAATAACAGTTCAAACAAAAATCTGCCTCCTGTATGCACCAACACACATTTACCATAACCTTTCCTAGGTATCAAGTAATATAATTTCATAGTTACAGAATGATTTAGATTGGAAGAAATCTTAGAAATGATCTAAGATGAATTTCAACCTGCCTGCCATGGGCAGAGATGTCTTCCACAAGACCAGGTTGCTCAAAGTTCTATCCAACCTGGCCTTGAGCACTTCCAGACAGGGAGCATCCACAATTTCTCAGGGCAACCTCTTCCAGAGGTTTATCACTCTCAGTAAAGAATTTCTTCTTAATGATTAACCTAAACCTGGCTTCTCACAGCTTAGGGCCATTCCACCTTGTTCTATCACTACATATCCTTCCAAAAAGTCCCTCCCCAACTTTTTTATAGGCTCCCTTCAGGTACTGGAAGGTGCTATAATGCCCCCCAGAGCCTTCTCTTCTCCAGGCCAGACAACTTCAGCTCTCTCAGCCTGTCTTCAAGGAGAGGTGCTCCAGCCCTCTTATCCTTTTGGCTTCCTCTGGACTAACTACAAGAGGTCCACATTCTTTCTGCCTTGGGGACCCCAGCTCTGGCTGCAGTGCTCCAGGTGGGTCTCACAGAGCAGAGCAGAGGGGCAGAATCCCCTCCCTGCCCTGCTGCCCACGGGGCTCTGGATTCCCACTGTACAATTTGCTGTGAGTGCACAGGGCTGGCTCATGTCAAGCTTGTTATCCATGAAGTCCTTCTTGGCAGGGCTGTTTTCAGTCCTTTCCCCACGCAATATGTCTTTGTCTTTGGGAGTACCCTGATCCAGGTGCAGAATGGCACCTGGATGTGTTGAACTTCAGGTGTTTTGCAGCAGGCCATGTATCAAGTCTGTCTAGGTCTAAGCCTTGAACTGAAGATACCTACAAGGAACCAAATAAATAATCAGAAATAAAATCCATAGCATTTATATAAAGAGATGGATATGCCTGGCCCAGACCCCATTCAGCCTCTCCACACTACACAATCCACTCCACCCTTTCAGTAAGATGCATTGCCCCCTTGCTGCCTGTTCCATTACCTAAGCATGCAGCCTCCATCACACAGTCACTGGCCACAGGGTCTTTCTGAAGAAGCAACATATGCACCTCTTCTGCACTTGACCTGGATTTAAGAACTGCTCATGAGACAGTGCTAAATCCTTTTAACCTCCCAGCTGTCATCTATGCAGCTTGAGAGGATTGCTTATTTAGAGTCACACTCTGGAAATCACACTCTGGCACAAGCTGCCAAAGCAGATCCCAGCTGCTCACTGGAACCATGGAACTGGACTGGGCCAGCTGGTCCTTTTCTCCACAAGATGCACTGGGGCTGTTCAGATAGTCACAGAATAACTCCACATCTGGAATGTATTCCATAAAGATGAAGGAACCAAAATTGTTTTCCCTTATTTTTATGCTGCTGTGGTACCTTGTGTATTCTTTTTCCAGTATATACTGAACAGCCCTACCTGACTGCTCTACTGGTGATTTATGTAAAAAATTATGCAAATAACTGTATCATTACCTCACCCTCACTCTAGAACTGTGTTTTGAAGTTTTCTCTCTTTGCCAGACTTGCCTAAAAATAAAATCATGTTGGTGCAAGTTAAATTTCAAAAACTTGCCTTATTATCAGGTATCTCTTTCATGCCAACACCTGTATACTTTAATGTAAATGCCAAGGAAAAACTCAGCCTAAAGCATAGTTCACTTGTTTTGTGCACTTTTCACTTTATTTACCTATACAAAGATCATATTTTCTTCTGTATATTTAAGAAATAGACATTTCCTTGTTTCTCTGCCTGCACATAAGTTATACATGCACTTGTATAACTGATTTCTTTTGCAAAAGCAATTGTTTTCCCATCAAATCCAATGATTTCCCCTTTAAAAATGAGAAAAAAAATTTAAAACTGGCTTTATAATATTTTGAAATAAATGGTCCTTTCATTATGTAAAAGCATTAGGACGTCTCCAAGGTATTCCTGATATAATAATTTATAGTAAATGAGATTATTATTGCTGGGAAAAGAACCACTTAATGTCAGTTTTCTGTGGGAAAAACCAAAACAGACTAATCTAAAGGGGTGCTCAGAAACATACAGCAAATGTTTAAAAGCTTCAAAGATCCGAAACAACAAGGGAAAAACACATGCTGAGGAAGTAATTTGGAACAGGATGCTTCTGTTCATCCTTATCATAGGGAGGTAGCCTTGCTATCCTGAAAATAAGAATAGGAAGCCAATTTTATCATTGTGTTCTTTCAGTTTTTACCAACTCGTCTAAAGTAGTTCTACCAGCATAATTGTGGAGTAATGCAGTGTTGAACCAAGCCTGGATACAGAGACCTGAAATAGAAATTGTTGAGCATTGAGAAGATGTGGACTGCTGTCTGAAAATCTCATAAACAGACCTCTGTGGCTGCTATGAGCAAAGCAGTCATGTCAGAATAAATTTGGCTCAACATACTGCTATAGCAATCAGCTAGTAATGGCTCACCTTCCAAAGATAGCACTACTACAAAATTAGTAACTCGGCTATACAGCCACATAGCTGAACTGTTAAAAATCCAACATGAACCTTGAAAATGACAGATACATGGATAATATTCCCTAGATATAGACATCGAGGAATGCATCACAAGTTGATCTGTATTCCTTGCCATTTTTACTTTCAAAGTATGACAGTGTCCTTCTTCCAGAGAAGCCCTCCATGCCCTGCCAAATGTCTCAGATGCAAATCTTCAGTCAAATGGAATAAAGGCATTTGGAATTACAAGATCAGTAGTCCAAAATAATCTGTCACGTGAATGTTGAAGAACAGTCCCTATCCATTACAAAGTACATTCCACTGAACTCAGTCCCAGCCTGTGCTCTCATGTGTTCTGTTTTGGCTGTCCAGAGATGGTTCATGAGGGACTGTGGGAGCTAAGGCTATTTATCCCAAAAAACCTACAGATCTATTATCAAGTTTCACATATCTGATATTTATGCTTCCTTGCCATTGCTTCTCTATCTCAGCTTTTGAAACACTGTAAAGAAACTTTTCTGGTTTTGGTTTTTCACATACCTGTTAATGCAGAAAAACTGACTAAAGCAAAGCACATGGAGAAATTCTGAATGGCCACCACTGGATCTCTTTTACAGTTTATATGGTGTAAAGATCAATTCTGATGTTAAGATTAGCATGTAAAATGACTCTTAGCATAACTGTTAGCAGTTTGAAGAACTTCTTGTGCTTTCCATGCAATGTAAGTTTGGGCTAATTAATCCTCATGAGAATGTGATCTTGAAGACAACAAAGCTAAGAGACAGAGAAATTAAAGCTGAAATGCAATACAAACATTTATTTACCAGCTAAATGGCCTCACTGACCTCAGGAATGTGTTTGAAATCTTCTTAGGTGCCTGACAGCTGAGTATCTTCTGCACTTGTAGCCAGATTTCTAAAGATATTTAAAGAGTTCACTAGATTTAAATTATGAAGTAGGTAGGAGTTAGATGACACAGATGAAAAACCTGACAATAAGAATTTCATGGAAAACCCTATGGTCTGTGAATATACCAGTAGATCCCAGAAGCTCTGACCAGTATTATCTGGGACTTCCACCCTTTGCCCACATCCAGGAGCTCCCTGTAAGCTCAGACCTGGGCCTTTCACTCCCTGGCTGAGCTAATTTTTAGCACACCTGCCTTCAGCCCTACCTCTTAAATGACTCTTGGGGCAATGCTGTAGCCCAGTTAAGTCTTTTCCCTCACCCCATCTCCTACTCCTCCTGAGAAGACTCTCTGGATGGTTCCTGAAAGTCTTCACTGTTTCCCCAGGTGTGGAGCTGTTGATGGAACATCCTGCCCAGCCTGTTATGGTTGGTTTGTCTTGGTTTTTCATGCCTTGTGCTATGGTCTGCTCTTGCTACTCCTTGACACAAAAGACAGAACTAGATTTTATGAGTTCTTCCCCATTAGAATGAGTGTATGTAATATTAAACATAAAAGTAGTGGGTTTTCTAAATAAATGTTTGCACATTTCTCTTCAATGCATTTGGTCAAAATACAATCTCAGCATCTGCATTGTAAAAACAGAGAAATGTCCTGAAGTTCTCCTGTACAAAATGAAACTCACAAGAAGCAAGAACTTGTCCAGAATGGCATGTAATCTTGTAAAAATGGTAAATGAGCAAGGTGGGTGTCACTGATAAAAAGTAAGAGCTCTTTTTTGAAGACCTGTGATTTGTCTTCCCTGTATTTTTTTTTATTTTTTCAATTAAAAAGATCTGCTAAAAGCTTTGGAAACATGAGGACCATTAATATATAATGAGAAAATACTCTGTTGATTATGCAATTGGGAAGAAAATCAAGATAGTAGGTAGAAAGTGGGGAGGAGAAAAGCACTTAGAGAAAAACAAGATGCAAAACATAGTCAGAAAAAAAGTGGAGGCAGTAAGTAAATTAATAGATTTCACAAATGAACAAAGTCAGGATCCAATTTGGCAGGTGGTGGCTGGTGTGGAGATCAATGCTGTATGTCAACACTTTCTGCCTTATCCACCCCAGCATGCAGAGCAATTCCACTGAAATTCAATTAAGGAGCAAAACCACCTGATTAAGAAACATCGACATAGTGACTGCAAAATATGCAAATTGTGTTGCAATTTTTAATGACATAAAAGGTTAAAATCCTACAGAGGCAAACTCATGGAGGGAAATTAGTTCAAACACCATTAGAAGTACATTTTCAGCTGAAGGCATGAGGGAATTCAGCTGTAGAACTTTTATTAAGCTTAATTGGTGTCATGGTGTAAGGTCCCTGTGCATCAAGTTGCTAATGCACTCCATGAAGAATGGCTTTATACTTCTGTAGGTGCATTGAGGAAGAGAGTGAAAACAGTAATTTCACTGTATTATAGCCTCTGAACATCTAAATTATTTTTTTTGAGCATATACTATTATTGTTACTTTTGATCTGCATGATAGCAAACACCATTTGCAGTAGAAAAAAAATTGTATATTGTTAACCACTCTGAACTGGGAAATTAGCTAATTTCTTTCATTTTTACCTCAAGGGTTTTGCCTCTTCTCATAATGGTAATGAATTTTAGTAATGTTCTCACTATGAATATTCCACATGTGGAATAAGAGCTCAGCTCTTTTGAATGCTTCAGATTAGGCCCCAGTTTGTCTAGATAAGTTGAACATGTTGACATGTGTGCTGTGACAGCCTAGGGGGTGAATGATTTACTGGCACCAGAAGATGCCAATGGAAAAAAAGAAACCTAACCAAGTCAGCATTCCATTTCATTCTCCACAGCAACTTGATGAAATGTTGGAAAGCACTGACAGGGTTGTGGATTTAGAGAAAGAGGCCATTCTGAAGCCATTTACAGGGTGAATATATTTAGCAGCTTCAATATTTCTTGTTTTTCTCAGATTATGTATCTATTTTTATCCTGGCTTTTGTCTTCTGTCTTTTGTAGGAATGAAGTGGCCACTAAGTAGATGAATAAAAAGTGTGAATATTTGTTATACATATGTATGGTATGCAGTGCTTTCAGCAAACATATCTTCTCATTTTAAATGCTTATATATTTCTTGTTCTTCTTTCTGATTCAATATTTCTTGTTAAAGAGATGAGAAATCAACTTTTATGAGACAAGTTGTACTGCAAGATGCATTAATTCAATGACAGATGATATGGTTACAGGTGTGCAGGGAGTTAACATTTCCATTTTCAGAAAAAATATATTCAGATTTTTGAAAACAGGGAACTGAAACTTGTATTTGACACAAATGTAGCTTGTTCTAGCCAATAGGAAGAGTCTGGAAAAGATGGAGTAAAATTCAGTGTGTAAAACTGAGTTGCCAGGATTATGATGAGAGATACTCTAGAAGACTAGTGTCCTTTTGAGAAGAAATTTTGGCACTATAACTCTGATTAAGGAAAAGTTACTTATTAACAACATATATTAACAATTATCAAAAGTTACTTAAAAGTTACTGCATTATTCATATTGTGTGACCCAGGCCCTACTTCTGAGTACCATGCTATAGAAGTGTAATGGAAATACAAATTTTATGGAAGTATTTTACAAGGAAGTAGTATAGAAGACAACTCACACAGAGAAGAATGAGTAAAATGTTACTGATAATATATTCTGTGGGGCAAGGTAGGTATCCTTTTCAGAGCAGCTGAAAGGTACAGCTTTATCCTGTGTCCTATGGGTGTGTCAGAGCATGGGTCGAGTGGAGACCTCAGGATGGCTCTGTGAAGGCTTCATAGGTTTGAGTTTGGCTAAGCTTGAGCATTTTGGGGATGTTGATGATTAACTACAGGTATAAACTTGCTTTAAAGTAGAGAAGATCATACTGAGACAGAATAGATATTAACAAGGTTTAAAAATGTCGTAATTATCTTGGTGTTGGATTCAGACTTTTACTACATCAGTGTAGTGGGTTTCTGACATACAAGAAACATACAAGTGGTTTTTTCATTAAAAAAACCACTCTTCCTATCATCTCTGAGTTCTGGTTGGGGTGTGCTTACTGATTTTCTCATCAGCTTGCCAGTGTCTCTGGATCCATTCATTCTGCTGAGTGACACAAGGGCAGGGACTGTTCCCATACCCTGTGCCAAATGGCAGGGCTCACACTACACAGAGCTGGCTCTGGGTCTCCTCTCTGTTCCATGTGGTGATTATGCAGCTCTAATTTTTTTTCTTTTTTTTTTTTTTTTTTTTTTTTCTTTTTTTTTTTTGTTTTTTTTTTTTTTTTCAGTTTAAGTTGTCTAAGAATAGAAAAAGGGCTGTGTTCAAGGCTAGGGACTCAACATATGAATGCCTACTGGGAATAACCTGGGAATAGCCTGGGACATGCTATTGACTGCACCCTACTCAGGCAGTATTTCAGGGGGTGCTAGCTGACACAGGCCAAACCTCTACCAGCAGCTAAGCTCCTCTCCTAAGTCTGTCCCATTTAGAAACAGAAACACGGCTTTAGCAATTCATTTCTGCCTGTTTCACTCCACACTGTAGAAAGGGCTCTTTGCCAATCTTTCTGTCCTGCTCCTGTCAAGCACATTCAGGTGCCCTCCAAGAAAGGAGGGTATTGAATGATCCTTTTTCAGCCATCAAAAGCAGACATCCTCTCTGTTATTTGACCTGCTTCTCCCAGAGGAATGCACAGAAAGTTTTAGTAAATTGCCACCCTTGTAAGGCTGAAGAAAAGACTGAAGAATATTGCAGTACTGCAATGGTTGTCAGTGGTTGTCAGGCACTGTCCAGATGCAGCCACTGGCTCAAGAAGGCATTAAGCTGCAAAAGACCAACAGCTAGGAAGTGTACCTAGCAGCAGGTCATGCTGTTCAAGGTCTTGCTAGGTATCTGTTACTGTTCAGAGAGAGGATACTGGGCAAGAGGTTTTGTGAGAGCTTAACAGGCTTGTCAGCATGACAGCTCTTGTTAAGCAACCAGAGTAATGATTTGACCTTCAAAAGAGGAGGAGGAAGGGGAAAATACATTCTTCATCAAGTCCATCATGTTGGGTTTGGGTAGAAGTATGCCAAAGAGGTTCTCTGTCCTGGGAAACCTTGGCTCCTAATTTCACCTAACCAATATCAAATCTAAGTGTCTTATTATCAGGCATGTGTTTATAAACACTGGCCTTTTAGGTAGAAAAAGACTTAAATATCTGGATGTTGAGATCTTAAAGCCTCAGTTAAAATATTATTTCTAGCTGTTTTGCATACAGATTACTCAATTTTAGAGAATCATACCCTTTTCACAGACAATTCCTACCCAAAGGCAAAACACATGAAAGAAATTATCTGTGATGGTTTTTTATTTGTATGCACTCATGCAATGACTCTATGATATTTACTTGATACTGGGGCATCTTTCAGCATTTAATAATTTTATGTTTATGCAGAGATAGTTTACCTTATTTCCACTTGATATATTTTTAAATATTATCACTCAAAGAGAAAAAAAAAAGACATGAGATACACCCAAAGTGATAGATTATTATCAGCTTATTATAATTTTGTCAGTACAAGCATGAGGCAATCTATACCAGAGCAAGCTGAGTTTTTTTACTATTCCTGGGTATTTGTAGCTTTTTAGCTGCATAACATTGGACTGGAGGCATCACAAGTAAAATCTGTAACTGACACAACCCATGGAGTTCGTACTTAATATGGGAACTTAGCCCAATGTTTACTTAGGAGAAAGTCAGACTGGTCTTATTGCAAACTCCCTAAAGGAGAAAGGAAGCACTCTCTGTTTAAGAAAATCAGCTGTTCACCACAAGATATTTGTAGAGCTTGCAGGTGACTTTCTCATTGCTACTGACAAATGGAGGCATGCTCTGCCATGATGGACACACGATGGGGACTATTTCCTTGAAAAACAGGGATCTGCACACGGCAGGGGGGAGCAGAGCCTGGCTGCAGCTGGTTACTGTCCCTCTGCCAAGGTTCTTTTATTTCAAAGGACTGTGCTATGAGGTACAGATAAATTGTCCCTTCTTGCCTTGGCTATAGCACAGCAGAATGACCATTACCCTGCTCAGGGCCACATGTTCTGAGTGCTTTGATTAGAGGAGCAAAAAATCAGAACAACCATCTGCACCTTGTACATGGAGCAGGAGAGAGCCATTGTGCTAAGCTCATTTCTGTGAGAATCTATTGTACAAAACACGTGTATTTCTGCAGCTGGGGGACGGACAACAGAATGTGTCTGTGATGAGATGGATAGCAGAGTACATTCTGCAGAATACATCAATGTATTGGCAATGGAAGAAATTGTGGCTAGCTTCTAAAAATATTTTGGCAAGTCACTCTCAAGGTATTCTGTATTTTTTAGAAGGCAGTCATGCACCAAAGGCATCTTAAAATGTTTTTGTGCATTTCAAGAGTCTAATGTCACTGTCCTTTTGATTTATTTTGCTCTTTCTTTCATCTCTCTGATTAACACTGTCATAGAGGTTCTTTATGTTTTAGAACTACCAGCTGCAAAAAGGTAAAAGGAATTGCCCTTAACCTTTTCCTTTAACTTTTCACCTAAGATTCTTAATAGGGATAATGTCTAGGGAGGAATAAAAAGCAAAAGCTGTAAGACAAAGAGTATAAGCAGGTATTGCCAGATAGCATGCCTAATTATCTCCAACACCTCCAGTTTCCTTGCTTGTGTCCCCAGATTATCTTAACCAGAGGTCTCCAAGTGTGCCAGCTATTTACTTCCCTAAGAAGGTATGCAGGAGAGAGCCAACTGATAACACAGTACATGTCACTTGTCAGCCCAGAACAAGAACAACATTTCTAAATACTTTGTTATTAATAACATTGGGTTACCTGGCTGTTATAAGAAATGAAAATGTCATACAACCTTCAAACCTGACTTTTCATATAAACATATAACATAGAAACATGGCAACATATAAACTTCAAGTTAAAAGTTGTCAACATTTCTAAGAACTAGAAATCAATTGATTTATCATTATCCTTTCTCTATGAAATAAAGATCTTAAATGAGCAAGACCATAAATGACCATAAGCAAGAGAGCTGGTAATATGAAATTTTTATTTATGCTATCATGTACCTTCTTTTTCTTTTGCCAAAGTTTACCCCTTAAGGAGCATTGCTACAACATTCTGGTTTGTTCCTAGTTTTGGCAAAACACCACCTCCATTCAAGAAAGTAAAATAAGGAGAAAACAGATTGTATAGATTTAAAAATTTATTTTAAAAACCTCAAGATTTAGACAAAGTCTTGCAATATGATAAAGAGACAATCTGAGAATGTTAGACCTTGTGTTGCTTGCATGACAATCAGTCCAACTTTGGCCAAATCACAAACTAATAGAAATATCATTTACAGAAAAATGTAGGAACACTTGAACTAAGTCTGAACACAATGCAAATGCCATATGGTTATTTGCAGCCATATGCTGCAATGCAAATATGGTTATTTGGGTCCCAGTCCAGTGTATCTGAGAGGCACTGCATTGCATTTGCCCCCTTTATTGCTGCCTAAATTTCTGTCCAATCTAAGAAAAGCAAGGAAGCACCATCTAGTTGTAAACGTTCAAGCATTTCCCCTAATCAAAGCTGGCAGACAGCCTTAGTCTTAAGCAGAAAGTCACACCATTGATCTAAAATGTTTCATAAACTTGAATCCTCAGATCAGCAGGGAAATAAATTGTGCAGGAAAAGTCTGCAGTGAACAGCTAAGAGACCTGTTTCTTTCTACTAAAACACTAACAAGTGATAAGCAAGCTGTCAATTCCTTACTCTTGTTATGTTACTTTACTACAGATTTAGACAGATTTGCTTCCCTGATTGCCCTGCTACCTGTGAATCTCTACACATTTGCACCAGCTGCTCTTGGTTAGGCTTAGGCCAGGTTATAGTAGTTGTATGTTTATTTATCATATACAGTCCTGAGAATCAGGAAAAACCTTACAAACTGCAGTTAGTGTCATGGTATGATAAACACTTGTCAATGTTTTACAAGGTTTCTTCTGACTAGCTTGTCTGTTTTGAATCTGTTGCAATAAATGCTAGCAAAACAAACTCAAGAGATTCAAACATGAGAAGCAAACAAAACATAAGCTGCTTTTATCACATGAGTGCTGAAACTGGAAAACTCTACCACAATTCTCCTCAAATATGGGATGCTGAATAAAGGTTGAAAAAGGAAAAAAAAAGGCATTATTCTGTGCAAAATGTTCAGTGCAATTCTCTAAAATCAAGCAGCCATAAAGATTAGGAAGGTCTTTCATAAATAGGTACTAAAATACACAACCTTATGTGTATTTTCAGTATGTAGAGATACAACAAGAATTACTCAAATTACTGCCAGAATAAATCATGAGTTCATCTAGGTCATCTCCCTGCCTGTCTGCAGTATTCATATCACTTGGTGATTTTTGTCTAACATATTTAGTTTAATTGATGAGGATTCAACACTATCTTAGGCAATTTAAACCAGAGACAGATTACCTAATACTTCTACCACATTATCTCTGTTGTTTTAACTCATACCCACTTCTTCCTGTCTTCTCTGCAACACTGTGTTCCTTTCCTTTTTTCCTGCAAATTTGAAGCTGTAAAACTCCTCCCCACAGTCTTTTTTCCTCCAGACTAAACAACTGCCTTTTCTTCCATCTTTCCAAACAGGTCATGTTTCAGACCTTTTGACCTGTAGCTTTACTGCAGTACTAATCACTCAAGGACATTATTCCCTGAAATGATGCAACTCAGATACACCAAGGTTAGGCAGGCTGCCCAGTGGAGGCAACAAATCATTAGGTTAAAACCCTGCTCTTGTATTGCTGACTCCTCATCCTCAGCCTGCCAGTTTGTTTGCTTTAATCATCTGTTGGATGTCATCACAAACTTCTTAATCCTCTTCCTAATACATCTGAGCAGCACATAGAGCAGCCAAGCCCCACACACCTCCTACTGGGAATTCCCGTGGCCCTTTGTGAAGGCACCTAATAGCATTCAGAGTTACAGCTGAGGCCCTTTGCAGGCTTGACAGGTGCCTGACCTCACACACAATTTGTGCAAAATCACTCAGCAGCACTCAGGTGGAAAGCCTGATCAAAGGACCTGGGTTTTTTTAATAATTTCTCCCTGGCATCTTTCCAGCTGTCTAGAAATTGCACCTCCCTGCTGAGGTCTGACAAGTACAACAGCTTTTCCTGAAGTCCTTGTTGTTTTCCATACTAGCACACTGACATTTTCGTTATGGATAGAGATCAGAGCTGACCACTGCTAGGAGTGCTAGGTAGTTCTAGCTAGAAATGAATGAGTTCCAGTGGGTTGAAGAGGGGTAAGAGAAATATACAGATTTATGAGGATGAAGCACAGGTAGTGCTGCATTATAACAAAAGTAATGCTTTTTGGAGGATGCTGAGTTTAGTCTTTTGGCTGCTCTAATTTAATAAATTGGTAGAAACTATGTGTACAAAGTAGAACCAGGACGCAGACACATAGAGGCCTTATGTTTTAAACACCACTTTCTGATTCATTAATTTTAGGCTGTCTTTGTATCTGGAAAATGGAAAAGCTACTCCTGACTGCAGTGGTGAATGACTTTGAGATCACTGGAAGAATAGGTAGGTAGAAAGTATTTTCATCTCTGTTGCACAGGTGAGATCTTACTTGTGCACTTCCATGGTCCAGTACATATCTGCTATACAAAGCCTAATAAAACTGATCCAAGACATTCAGTTTCTTTTCCTTGCCACTGAGTTGCACTGGAACATTTTCTAGAGGAAAGCCAGGCCAAAGGAAAGAAAACATGTTATTAAACATTAAAACTGTGTTTGCTTTCACTCACAGTGGCTGGAACAATTCTTTCCCAGGAGACTTTCCCACAAGATATGCTCACTTTTTACTTTCACTTCCTTTGTCTGGGAATTTCTAAGCAAATTATTACTTTAAGGTTTCCAGAAAATATTTTTCTTTTTCTGAAGGTGATGTTCCTTGGAACCCTCTGACTCAGTTTTCTGTTAGTTTCTGCAGAACAGACTTGTATAAAATTCTAGTAATCATAAAAGTAAATGAAGGTGTTCCAATAGGGTAGCTACACTACTTTAAACATACTCAACTTTATTTTGTAAGGTTTCTGCACACCAGAAAATACCCATGGTTTTATGGGTGGTTCTGATTTTCTCCTAAAAGAGCAATAACCTATGTGTCTGGATTTTCCCAGAACAAAGAAAAGGTATTGCAAAGCTCTAGATGTCTTGCAGGCAAACCTTGTCCTAGCTTTCCTATGTGACAGCTCTGGCAATCTTTCTTGAGAACAGTTCTGTATGTTTGGGATGCCCAAAGCCTCATGCCTTTGGAGGGAGGAATATGCAAACAAAATTGAAGCACTTTTGAAAAACTCTTTCATTCTCTGAAACTTTTGAAGGTTTCTGAAGATGTTTAAGAGCAAGACAGAATTTGCTGGGAGTTACTGGTATTCTAAGCATGCTCTGATTCTCTTGGTTATGGTCAAGAGAGTCAATATTTGAGTGGGGACCAGGCATTGTTGCTGAAGTACATACCATTTGGGAAAAAAAGCAGGAGTCAGAAATAGATCAGGAATCAAGTAGAGTTGAAAACAAGTGCTGGAAACTGTTGGAATCTAATGTACATATTTACTTCTAAAATAATAATAACAGTTCATGAACTAATAACTGTAATAATAACATATGGAAATATCTCTGGGTTAGCTTTTATTTTCACCATGAAGCTTGATGCTGTCTTACATCTCACAACGTATAGGAAAAGGATCTTGAGGTGTCTGAGAATCAACCCTTTTGTTTTATCTCTTGTATAGAAAAAAACAAGAAATATGGTTAATGGAGAACATGAGGACAAGGAAGTGAAACTGTGTTAGTAGCTGCTAGGCCTTGGAGGAACCATTAAATTCTATCTCTCTGCAGGAGTTGTCAGAAGCCTTCAACAGCTCCTAGGCATTCTCTGGCACACAGAGAAGCCTGTAGGGACAAAAGCTATGCAGGCACCTACATGCAATGCAGGAGGATCTAATGGATCTAATTATACCTCTTCCCCAAATCTGTATGCAGGCTAGCATTCCTAGTATAAGCTGGTCTGTGTTTTCCCTCCTATCCTCTGCTAGGATGTAAAGCAAAATTCAAGAGAAGACAGAACAGTCTCTTATCTGTGTGTCTGCCTGGAGTGAGACATTATGAGCTCAAACTTTTCTAAAAAGAAAGTCCTTTAAATAAAGCCATGTTGCATCCAACAAGGAGGAGTTTTGATTCCTCAAAGTGACCAATTTTCTGGGGTGAGCCAGTTATTGTTGGTGCCAGAGTAGTAAGAAAAAGGAGGGGGCACCTGTGCTTATCATCTGTGGTTCAGTATGCTGCAACAATACTTGGAGAACTTCTGGTTATCTACAGCCAAAAAGTGCTCCAAGAGATAAGTATCATTATTTGATGTTTCTGCCAACCTCTTCCACTTTTCAAAGGCAGTATGCAGAGGCTTGCTTTAGTTGTGTTCTAACATGGGATCAGGGCTGTCATCCTGGAACGGAGCGCTCAAAAGTACTTAAGATTTGTCTAATTACACTTCAGATGTTTGAAAGATGGAAGTGGTATTTATCTCTAAACTTTGCATTATGAAACTACTGTTTGGCAAATTAGAAGCCTTCCTTCTCTCATTAAATGTTTACAGAGAAATTCAGGCTGTGTCATTTCACTATGTCAAGAGTAGCATTACTGTTAGTCATGGCAGGGAAAAATTGATTCTTAAAAGTCTGGAAAATAGGGACACTGAATTGGTCTTTAGCCCAGCAGCTAAAGTCATAAGCTGAAATCTTAAGGTTTTTGAAAGGTAAGCTACATGGCAAACTCTTGGTGCTCAACCAACTCAGATCATACAATCATAGCAACAGAGAATCATAGAACAGCCTGAGTTGGAAGGAACCTTGGCATGAAAAGGGAGTCATCTAGACTAGATTATTTAGAGCCCCATCCAGCCTAGTCTTGAATACCTCAAGAGTTGTGAAGTCCACAATTTCTCTTGGCAACCTGTTCCAGTTCCTCGCCATGCTCACATTAAAGAATTTTTTCCTAATATCTAATATAAACCTACTCTCCTTCAGTTTAAAACCATTGCTCCTTGTCCTGTCACTATACTCCCTTGCAAAAAGTCCCTCTCCAGCTCTCTTGTGACCCCCCTGGTAGGGGTAGTTAGGTAATGGAAGGTGCTGTAAGGTCTCCTGTGACCCTTTGCTTCTCCAGAATGAGCTACACTTGGTCTCAGCCTTTCCTCACAGGTGAGGTGCTTCAGCCCCCTGATCCTCTTTGTGGCCTCCTCTGCTCTGGCAGGTGCTTTATGCTGTGGCCCCCAGAGCTGGATGCAGTGCTCCACTGGTCTCACCAGAGCAGAGCAGAGGGAGAGAATCATCTCCCTCATCCTGCTGGCCACACTGTTCTGCAGTCAGCCTGGGATACAATTGGCTTTCTGGGCTGCAAGTACACGTGGCTGAGTCATATCGAGGTTTTTGTCCACAAGCACTCCCTGATCTTTCTCCCCAAGGTTAATCTCAACCCATTCTCCATCCAGACTGTATTTCTGGGTTTGTGCTTGGGATTGAGCCAAGCCAGGTGCAGGACCTGGCAATTGCCTGTGTTGAACTTTGTACAGATCCACCTTTCAAGACTGTCCAGGTCCCTTTGGACAGAATCCCTTCACTCCAGTGTAGTGACCACACCCCACAGCTCAGTGTCATCAGTGAACTTGCTGAAGGTGCCTTTTATCCCACTGTCCACGTCACTGGCAAACATGTTAAATAGGTCCCAACACTGATCACTGAGGGGCACCACCTGTTCTCCACTTAGATATTGTTGATTACAGCTCTTTGAGTGTTACCATGTAGCCAGTTTTTTAACCAAGTGGCCCATCCATTAAATTCATGTCTCTCCAGTTTAGGGACAGGGATGTTGTGCCACACAGTGTCAAATGCTTTGCACAAGTCCAGGCAGAGAATGTCTCTTACCCTGCCTCATCCCCCACTGCTGCAAACCCATTGTAGAAGGTGACCAAATTTGTTAGGCACATTTTGCCCTTACTGAAGCCATGTTAACATGGTGTTTGGCTGTCAACAATCACCTCTTTGTTTTCTATGTGCCTTAGCACAGTTTTCAGGAGAATCTCTTCCATGACCTTACCAACCACCAAGGTAAGATTGCCTGGTCTGTAGTTTCCTGGGTGTTATTTGTTTTCTTTTTAGAAGCAGGGCATTATCCAACCCGTGGATATTTGACTAGACTGTCATGACTTCTCAAATATGATGGTTAACACCTTAGTAACTTCCTCAGGACTCATGGATGTATGTCATGGCCTTATGTCCCTTCAAGTTCCTTAGATATTCATAAGCCCAGTTGTCCTACAGCAGGCAGCTCTTAATTCTCCCAGCTTTCTGGAGGATGGCAGTCATCATCCTGAATATGTGGTTTTCCTCCTGGCAAAATTTCGCAAGTATGGACTCTATCTCAAGAAACATTATGTAAGAAGATAGAAAGCATTTCTAAGATATCATCCCAAAAGAAAAGTCACAGTGCAGCTCTAGAACAACATTAAATATAGATCCCTAACTTTGATCTTCAGTGATTAGCCAGGCTGGTACAGCACTCTGCAATTCTGTTCAGGAAAAGTAAGACCCCAGAAATAATTCACATGGATATTTCTTCAATGAGCTTAACAGAACTGTGGAGCTATTGAAAGCCTACAAAAATTCCATGTGTGGGCCAAGTAGTAGCTCAATGCATAAAATATCCTGCTGAAGCAAATGGGACAAAATTTTGTGATACTGTAACATCCTCGCTGATGGCATAAAAGCCTCCCATGGATATGGATTGTATAAACTTGGAGGGACTAGAAAGAAAAGTATCTTCAAAAGTCCTCAAATCTTAAAATGTCACACAGAGATTTCAAAAAATCGTATGTTTTAAGCCTGAACTCCACCTTCCCTAACCAGATGGGGAAATAAATTATAATTCCTGCACTGAATTACTCCCTTCAAAGTCCGTCATGATTAGCTCAGAAACAGCTGAGGGATTTCAGTGGGTCCCATAGCTGTAACACTCTCTTCCCTTCTCTCTCTGGTCTTCTTGGGAAAATGTAGTTAAGCTTCCCCACATTTACCAGATTGGGTTTTGGATTTTTTTGTTGTTGTTGTCTTTTTTTTTGTTTTTGAAGGCTACTGTATAATACTGATCCTCAAATGCTCAATCAATCCTGAGACAGAACAATAGTGTAATTTTACACTGAAAGCTTAAATTGAAATATTATCCCCTTGTGAAAGCCCAGTCTAAAGCATAAACCACTAGTTGTCTGTGCCCAAAAGGCTGTATCACATTTGCTCTCATTCACAGCTTTTAGACTGTTGACACTACCTCAACCCTCAAGTAGGGCAGCCGCAGATTTGAACAAAAGACCAAGAAAAGGATAATTTTCTTCAACACTTAATGAATTTGATACAATTAAAGAAAATTCTTGTGTTTGTGGACAAGAAATCTTTGCAGATGACAGAGCTAAATAACGAGGCACTGCATGAACTGCAAAAGTAAAATGCTACTCACTATTACTTCCAGCCTAGCTTTGGTACTAGAACTAAGCTCTATTATCTCCTTTATTTGGCTTGGATATTTTGTCCTATTCAATACTCTTCAATTCAAAACATACCATCTTCAGAAAATATCAGTAGGATTGGCTATTTCAAGTTGCATAGCTTCACTGCAGATGGGCTGAGCTTCTGAAGATCTGAAGTGTGGCTGGTTTGCTGCCATTCAGGTAAGACCCTCTGAAAGTGATGGATGTCTTATCTACAGAGTAGCTGATAACTAAGATCCAGTGTCAGGGACCCCAGCAGCCTTAGGCAAAAACACATTTGGAAATCCCCCTTGTTCTATCCTAGTTCTTGGCTGCATATTAAATGGTACTCTTGTACCTAAGCATGGTATACTTTTTCCCTTTTCCCATGGAAACCACTGGAAGTTTTACCACCTTCCCCACCATCGCTTTCCAACTACCTGAGGAGAGATCTCTTTCTGGTATGAGGCAGTGTTTTTAGCTCTGTTAGGATCTCACCAGGATTTTGACCATCCAATCCAAGCCATTCCATCCCACCACATCCCATCCTGTCTCACCCTGTCCTGTCCCATTCTGTCTCATGCATTTCTTCCACCAACTCCCTTTTCTCTGTACACAGTTTGCAGTTCACCAGTATGGGAAAGCTTTTCAAAGGAGAAGAAATCACCCATAGCTGTGTTTTTATTTTACTGCTGAAAATGATATTTAATTGCCAGCAATGCATAACTAATGCAGCTATAAAAAATAACACTGAATTCTGTTTTCTCTCATATATCATTGATAAAGCTGTCAGCTAAAGCTTTTCTTTTTTAACTTTTGTCCCTAGAGATCATGACTGACCTAAAAGGAACTTAGTTGTCTTTTAGAAATACTGGTATGTTTGAAGTCATGATGAAGGACAGATGGAATTAAAATCCCACAGAGCTCTTTTTAGAAAGAGTTTTCTAATGACAACTGGATTTTAGCCAAGCCATTGTCTCTGTTTCTGAATGTTGACAGCAGCAACACTTAGCAAGTACCTATATCTGGTCAGATGACAATCTCAAGAACAAATGCAAATAAATTGTTCCAACAATTTTAAAAAAACAACAAAAAACCCACCAACAAAAACAAACAAACAAACAACAAAAAAGGGAAGAACAGTTTAGTAGTTTAGTTTAGACAGTTATTAATCCTTTTTATAGTAGTGTTTGTGCTTAATTTCAGCAGAAAAGAAAAAAAACTAGAAAAAATAAAGCTGTATTAGAAGGAAAAAGGAACACACTTAGGACGTAAACACAAATCTATTCTATAAAGAAATGTTCTTGTAAAGAAATGTTATAAGAGAAGAAGAGTCTATGTTTTAAATCTCCTTTTTCAACAGTTATTGACATACATTTGAATGCTGCCTTTCCTGCTGCCCTCAGAAGCAAGCAACAAGATTTGGCTTTTGGTCACACAATATTAAAATTTTTATTTTTATTTTTGGAATCACAACCGTTCTTCATCTCTTCAAATTTGAATGGTTCCTTCTTTGGAGCTAATTTCTCTCCTCTTACTTACCATTGAGTGCCATCCTGCTTTCAGTCCTTGTACATTTTTCAGGCCTCTTCTCCTCTCTCCTCTCTATGCTTTATTATTAGAATGCAAATAATAAATCTCACTTACTGTCAACTTCAATTTCAATTAAGCTGCAATTTGGCTTTTTTCTTCGAACCATTTTCTCATATTTATTTTCCTTTAATTTAGACTGTCCCCAAAGACTGCCTTACAAACTAAACAGAACAGGATTAGGAAGTATTAGGATCTATACTGCTGCCCCCAAGTTTCTTTGACTCTTTGTTCTCTGCTTGAGCCCTGTGTATTACTCTTGAAAAGTGTGCTGATTACTTGAAATCAGTCCAAATGGAGAGATTCAGGAGCACTACCAGAGTGAAACCTCTTTTGTCAGAGACTTTTACAAACTTTGTTTTCACAAAATTATTTAGATGCTCTGAGGATTGGAATAGATTTTTCAAAAACCTTCGAAAACCTTCAAACCTCCTAGTTTTCTCTTTGGAAGATCAGAATGATTTTGCAGTTTGTAGCCATTTAAAGCTGCGCCCACAATTTTTTTTTTTTTCCAATTATGTTTATAAGCAGGGAGGGCTACCTCCTTCACCTAACATCCTGAGAAAAATCAGAACTATGGCCCAGTATGAGCAGCTTCAATTAACAGTAAACTGAATGGTGCTCCTTGTGTCAAGAGTGAACTGCCAGACTGCAGACAAGCAGCTCCATCATGGAGTTTGTCCTTGTGGTATAGTTAAGCTGCTGGAATGAGCATTTCTGCAAAAGAATTAAACAAAAACAAATTAAACAAATTAACCTCTGGTATAAAAGTCATTATTCTTTATTCTAGTACTGCAAAAGACTTACATATTCAAAGCTTAATGATGACATACCTTTCCAAATAAACCTGTCTTACAATACAAAAGAGAGAACTTGACTGTTAGTCAGAGAAGAGGCCCAGGAAAACGTAAAGTGTGAGGATTTCAGATCCATCAATAACTTTCCTTGCAACTTGTACTAAATAATTTGAACTCTTTTCCAGAGACATCAACACCTAAAAAAAATGGCTAAAGTTTGACATCTGGAACATTTCTTAATCCTAGTTGATCAAATGTAGCAAAGATTCTCAGGTATAAATAGAAAATTAACTTGTAAATTTCTAATAATAGTAGGCTGCAGGCTATTTATCAGGACAAAATAAACATATCTCATGCTGAGAAGAACGCTGAGTTTTCATGTTCCTAACACAGGTAGCTAGTGAAGGAATGCTGACAAAACAGAGCTTCCCAACATACTCATCAGCTGGAAACTAAATGTCAGGTGTTGCCACAAAACTTACCATCAATGCTTTTCAGACATGGCAACAATGTTATTTTCCAAGAAACAGGTCGCACAGACAAAAATATATAAATTTTGTGGGTAAGGACTATGTTACAAAAAATGTCTTATCTAAAAAGATTAAACTAAGAGGGGAAAGAAACTTGCTCAGGGTCACGTAAGAAAAACCAGCCGTATCTCCTAATCAGAGCTGAAGCAAATCCAAAATTAGTCAGTCCTTAAATACAGCACTGCTTATTCCCTCTGTGCATAAGAAAAGAAAGGCAGTGAGAAGGAAATCAAAATACCAGCAAAAGTATGATGTAAATTACCCATTTTTGCTTACTTAAATATCAGAAAGATATTGTGCAGAGTAGTAAGCATTCAATATGTGTTATTAGATACATTAAAAATGGAATTATTTGATTAATAAATAGCATAATTACACCACAGAGAGATTTATGCTGCATACTAAGTGACGTTATTTCATTATTTTTATATATTATATATATTTATGTTTATTAAATAAGGGGAAAGGGAAAGTATTAGTAATGCAGACTACCAAAAATAAGAAAGCTTATATCTGTATGACCAAATCCCCCAGAACGTGTGAAAGAAGTGTTTTTAGAATAAAGATACAAAAAACCCTCATGTTTCTGAGAAGCAAAAAAAAAAAAAAAAAAAAAAGGAAAATACACAGGAAAGCCTTTTGTGTATTTTTACAGAGGAATGTGGAAGTTACATGGCTCTACATACCATGTCAGTCTTACATGTTATACAGGAATAACCTCTCTAAATAACCTGCCTAATACTCTAAAATTAGAAATAAATTTCAAATCCGTTTTTAAAAGAAAGCATTAAAAAAAAAAAAACCTAATGCTGGCAATATTATTTAGAAATTAGCCTATATTTTGTCTTCTTCAATAAATAAAAAAATTCCTATATGCTCCTTCTATTTCTTAAAAAAAAAAAAAAAAAAAAAAAAAAAAAAAAAAAAACACCATAGAAAAAAGAAAGAAAATTAAATTCTTGGTACCAGTATGTTTCCACTTCAGTCATTGAAGTCCAGTTCACTAGTTCTGAGTCTCCACATGCTACCCTTTAGGAGTGCCCACTTATGACTGGCTTATGAGTACCAGTGTAAAAACAGGAAATTCACTCCTTCTATTGTAGTGTCTAAGGTCCAAAGACTTCCTTTTTTGCTATGAAAATCTCAGACCTACTCATTGAAATAGATTTTAAGTGGTCATGACATCATATATCTTTTCTACTGATGGCAAGTGGGGTGAGTGGCTAGCAGAAGGATTTTGTGACCAATTACACAACAGCAGATCACCTAAGGCTTATGGTCTTGACAATTGCCATTTTAAAGACTGTGGTTACAATAAGGGGCACTTCAAAAGGCTGCACTTCTTCAATCAAGGCATTGACTCATGTTGGAAAAGCCTCCATCCTTAGCTCAGTCTCAGAAGATACTGCAATGGTGTGATCTCATTACACTTTATGCATCTTCGTGAGTGCACAGCATGCTTAGAAAGAAAAGAAAGATCAGTAATTAAAAACTGCCATCAGACCAGGGCTGTGAGAAGACTTTGCCTCCCTGCAACTTCAGATCCAACACACAAGCTCTAACCAGTACATCCACTTCTCCTGTAAGTGCTCCAAAAAGAGTGCTCCAGGTACCACACTGAAGAAAAACAGTCTTTACAAATACAAAACCCAACATTTTCCACTTTCCAAGCATAAAGATGGGTCCATTTAAACACAGGACAAAACTGGGTCTATGCCACATACAGCTTTGAGAATTTAAGCAGCCTCTCCCTGTTCTACCTCAATTCTGAACCAGCATGAGCTGCAAATGTAAAGGGAGGCTGCAACCATTTTTTGAGTACAAAATAGATGACAGCAAATGTGCCTTTCACTTTTGCATGTTGGTTTTTGCTTCTGGCTTTCCTGTCTGCCCATGAGTGGAGCCTATAATGAAAAATTGTGGAAAAATTCTGCCTACTGCTGCCCTATATATGAAACTGCAACTTCATATGTACAAATAAATGCCTTTTCTCATAAAGCTGAAATTCTAAATTTATGCGGATGCTGAACTAGGTTGCCAAAGACCCTCTGTGAAAGTGCAAAATATGAGAGTTACTGAGGAAATCTTATTGCAGAGAGCAAGGGATTAACTTCTGTCCTTTATTCTTGTGTGAATGCACTGCATTGCATGGCTCATATAAAAATGATAGGCTGCACCATCCCTATCACACTGAAACAAAGACCTGGATACAAATGCCTGACATCTTGGTCAAATGCACAGGAATCCTGCTGAGACTGGAAAAATTTTGATGAGTCTGCAGTGTACACAAATGTCATGCAAAATCCTTGACTTTTGGCAGCCCTGATCTCTCTTAATGTTTTCAATTGAGAACAAGTCATATCCTGTAGCATCCTCTACTCACACATGCACACACTGATAAAGATGAGACATGACATTTGTGCAGGGGACTTCAACTGCAGATGAAAAATTCAATCATTTCTGGCAGGCCTTACCATTCTAATTTCTCAGAAGACTTGCAGGTGACCCATTAAACTTTCTTCAGCTCTACTCTAGGAAATAAACTGATCCAATGGTTCCCACTTTAGCCTGTGATTCTTAAATGCTTGCAGTGGTGATTTCTGAAGACAGAGCTGCAGAGCTGTGGTTATTAAAGTTCAAATTCATGTCTTACTTGATCCAAACAATCAAGATGCTCTCTGTATAGAAGAAAGCTGATCATGTCTGAAATATCACCTTGATTCCCTGTTACCAAGTTGACTATGTGCCAAAGCACAATATGGCCATTGGAAAATTCTGCTTGCCTTCTCACTGCATCTCTGTGTTTGTGTAATACAAAGAAAAAAATAAAGTGCTTCTTTCAGTGTAGCATCTCTAATCTCATGTAGTACAATCAGGCTACTGCTGGTAAGGTTTGACTGTGGGCTTTCTTGGAAGGAGCTTGAGATTATAATTCCAGGCAGAACCTGACTTCCCTGTGCTTTATAATGCTCCAAAAGTCTTCTGTAAAATGTGAGCATGACTGCCTTGTGTCAGTGTGCTTCTTGAAAGTCCTTCTGGTCCAAACTTCCAGTAACACATTTAGTGATACATTTAGTAAGCACTGAAAAGGGCAGAGATATGAAGAATGGGAAAATGTAATCAAGTACTGTGCAAGCTAAAAATCTGTATTTAAGAGAGAAACTGAATCTACATGACAAATGATACAAAGGAAATTATAAGTTGCCCACATGCTAAAGCAGCAACTCCAGGTGACCAAAATGTAAAACCTCACTGCAACTGGTTGGAATCATAGGAAAGATTTGTGCAAAAGATGAATGACTCTGGGATTACTGAAATCTCAAACAATACACATATTAATCACTTCACTAATATAATCCCCTAGAAGATACTGAATGTCCATAAGCAGTGCTCATCTAGACAATTATAATGAAACACTTCGTAAGCATTCAGCTTAGTAAAGAACTGCTGTAATAATTAGGCATACCTCCTGTGTTATGTGTGCTGAATGCTTTCTGCAGATGCAGAGAAATAATTTTTTAATTTCAAAAAAGATTGTACAAAGCTGCTTTCACCAGTTTTCCAGGACTGCATGCTATCTCACATTTTCAGAAAGAATTTTAATTTGAAAATAAATGTACATTTTTTTGGATGACACAAAATTAGTGGTGTGGCCAGTGAAAATAAAGGAAAGCAGAGAACAGCCCTCAAATCACTTGGGTGAGCTGAACTCCTTCTAGAAACCTAAGTGGGTTTAGATGAACAAAATGTGGCAAAAGTGCCATACAGCATTTGAAAAGGGCATGAGGCCAAGTAGACAAGGAACTCAATAGAAAGGTCAGTGATACATTGACAGAACAGCAAAGAAGGAGAATCCAAACAGAGAGACGTGGTTGTAGTACTGCTTCTACATGTAAAATTATGAGATCTGTGTCAAAATAATGAAATCCTATATTTTCAGGGGATTTTGAGGAATGGACAGAAGGATACCTTTAAAAAGTCTTTAGGGATGGAAATAGCCTATACTGATGGAGATATTCCATCATCACAGTGCCATTCAAAGGATCCCCTCAACATTTACTCTCAAGGATTTGGTACACCTGAGTACCCATGGTACTAACAACAAGCTAATGGTTCACTCACACTTTGCTAACTGAGGGGGATTTAAATGACACAGGAAAAACAACACAGACAAGATCTTTTTATACCCTTACATTGTGAGTGGTGATTGCAACAGGCAAAAAAAAATTATAGCCAAAATACAAACCATATATCTGTGAAGCTCAGGTCACAAAAAGATGTGAAATTTAAGAGGTTTTAATCCATTAGGTCATACCCATTTTGAAGTTTTAATATAATCCAGAAGATAAAAAATTTCTGAACATAATGTATCTCTCTTTAATTTTTTTTCTAATACCCTAGATGTTGTTGTCATTGTTTGCTGGTCTTGTAACATCTTTGTTTTCTCCTGTCTCTCATCCATGGTTTCCTTCTTACCCAACATTCAAACAACTTCACTCCATTTTCACTGCTACTATGTGAGACATCCACCATTGAGGAAAGCCACTTGGCAAATCTCATTATATGTCTCGAGACATTTCATTATTGCACATTACCACAAAGAAAACGTGCAACTCTGGGCAACCACAACAGAGTAATCATGATCCTTTGATCTCTTCCTGTGAGTCAAAATTAACCAAACCAAGTGCAACCACAGAGTCTTCAAAGTACGTCTAAAGATTCACTAGATGCTCAAAGGATTAATAATGCCAACTAACTACACAACAAAGAAATAACTTGTGTCTCACCATTTCTTCTCTCTGCCCACATAGGGTGTTTGGTATTGCTACAAGATGATTTTGATGAGGTCAAAAAAGAAAGAGTGGTACCATCAAGCTCTTATTCGTGCGTTCTCATGTTGGTTTTATACATCCTTCGGAAAACTTCCAAGGTGAACAGAATTGGTGAGAAAGTAGATGAGGTGGCATCATGGTCTACAAACAGTAGATAACACAAATTTGCTGAAGGAATACTTTCCTTTTATGTGGACTGATCAAATGACATTTTGGGTTTTTTTGGTTTTTTTTTTTTTTTTTTTGTTTTGTTTTGTTTTGTTTTGTTTTGTTTTGTTTTGTTTTGTTTTGTTTTTTTCTGTTTTGTTTTGTTTTGTTTTTTTAGGATAATAACTCAAAAGCATGAGTAAGTAAAAATATTTTTCATTCGAAACCTATCACTTGCAAAGGTGTAAGAAGGAATTTACATGAATTTGAGAGGAATTCTTCATTTCTTCTCTGTGACTGCTCAGATTAAGATAAAATTATTAAACATGTAAAGTTATAAGCTGGTAATTAGCAGAATATTCAGTGTATAGCACAGAAGACAGAAGCTGACACTGAAGCAGTGGATGACTAATGATACACAAGGGGTTGCTCTAATTGATCAAAAAACTACACAGCATAGCAAATAAGAGGAGAAAGCTGTTGAGGGAAAGTGAAAAAAGGGCATGATACATGATTGTGTCATCAGTGAGTAAGCCTTGGTGTTTCAGTGATGTCCATGAGGTTTAAAATGTAAATTTTGAGTTATAAACCATGGTAGGAAACTCTCAGAAACTATAAGTTCCCTGGCATGTTCTCGATGCTAGCATGTACCACAGAATATGAAGAACAATTCCTAGCATAGATACAGAATTAATTAAGGGCCATTTACCCAACCTGTAAAAACAAGTTTGCTGTGTGGCCCATTCAGTAGAAGATGCCCAGAAATAGTAATAATTTATTCAGTTCTTTTTATTGATATTTACTTCCCCATATTACTTATAACTTTTTCCAATCTTAAACCATTTGCTGGTTTTTGATGGCATTCTTAACCTTCTCATAAATCTACTATATGTTCCCCACTCTCCTTTTCCGAGAAAACACCACTTACTATTTCAAGTCAATAACCTAGGAATTATCATTGACTACACCCTCCCATGTCTTTGCTGGCTGGTTAGATCTAAATTCTGAGCATCATTTCCACATAACATTTCTGCAGCTTAGGCCCTTCTATCTACATAGCTAGCTAAAACTCCTCTAAAAGACTGCTGTGTCTCATGTCAGCACCTAAGAAACTTTCCTTCCTGGCCTTGTCCAATATCTGCTCATATCTGTCCAGTATATTATTGGCAGCATTTTATCTTTATAACTCATTTTGACTGGATATCTTTCTTTCAGTATCACGTCTGACTTCCCTTCCTCATCTTTCTAGGCCTTTCATGGAGTAACCCAAGCATAGACACCCTTGCTGACCCTTAAACCAGAGAGCTAGGAATCACAAGACATTCACCATATCACACTGAAATCTGAGTAGAGCAAAAACATTGTCCTTGCTCAGATGACAGTAGTGCCCTGGAAGACCCACAATCTGTCTGTGGTTTGGGGCTAAGCTGGGTTCTAGCACTATCTCACAGTGCCAGCTTCAGAAACACTTGCTGAATTACCTTCTGCCACAGAGAGGAACTGAGACTCAACAGCCCATTCTACCCCAGCCCTGGTGACCTGATATACACTTAGAATGGACCCCATGCTTCAATAGCTTGAGAAATTCATGCAGTCTCTTTGCTTCCCTAGAGAAACTTCACACTCAATACCATAAAGCCATTGAAATTTCAACCACAGCTGGAGTATCATATAATCTTGCTATCACTACTTATCAGATAAAAAATATTGTTGCTTTATGCTTCCCTCTCTACATATAATCATCAGCTGTTTTTTATTTTAAATTTTCTCAACTATTTGGAATTTAGGACCTGGCACAGACGAGATGGAGGCTTCAGGAGAGGATTTTCTCAATAATTTAAACACTCACCTATTGCTGACTCTTTCACGTGCCATTTAAGCTCCAGAGTATTTCCTCCTGGAGAGTTCTGCATGTATCTCTTATGATTACATTTATGAAGTGTATGGAAACTGCCTCAATAAAAATGCTCCTACTTAAGTGGAAGGTATTTGCTGTTCTAAAGCAGCATCACCTTGGTTCATACTTCTTTAAATTTTCACAGATTCTTTCATTGCTGTTGCTTTCCTGTGGCATACAGCTGTTACTTTCCTTCTGGTGTAAACCTGCCAAAATCCGTGTTGTAGCAATTGAAAATACCACAAGCAGCAGGCACAGTGATTGCTATTTTAAGAGTAGAAACCTCACAAAGTGGATCTAAACCAGCATCTTCCTCAAACTCATGACAGGACAAGCAGATTACCCTGGAACAAGTCAGGAATACGAGCTGTGAACGCTGATGAGTGGTGTGCTGTGATTCCTGGGATTTGTGCAGTTAGGTTGTTGAGCAACTGCATTTCTATCTCGGGGCTGAGGCTGGCAGCAGAGATCCCACCAACGTGTCTGCATACAAAAGAGTTGCACGGGGAAGTCTGGAGCTGCACTATGCTATGGAAACAGATTGCAGGGAAGGGCTTAAATCTAACACATAAAGGTTTTCATGGCCTTTTGCCCTCTTCAATTTTCTTCTGCTGTCTTCAGCTTTTGTGCCTAAGCCATGTCTCAGAGCAGACAGAAGATACTTTGCTTGCAGGCACTCAGCTTTCACATTGATGTTTACAGAGCATTTGTAACTTCCACAAGCCATTTCAGAAGTAGAAAGTTACAGATAAACACACAAAAGAAAACAAAACAAAACAAAAAAATTAAAGAAGGAAATGGCTTTTCCCTACTATCCATTACTGCCTGCATGATAATAGCTTTATCCTGCCAGTGGCTGAGAATCTCCTGTAAGGAAGTGAGTTCCCTCATTACTTTAATGTAATTTGAGTGCACTCAGTGCCTTGCAAAGGCACTTGACACCTCACAGGAGCAGATGCTAAATGCTCAGTTCATTACCCATCTGACTGTTACCCTCAACCTTTTTGATAATAGGCGTTATTTAAAATGCCACATACTGCTGCTCTTAATATTAATAACTCCTCTCCTGACCTTTTCTAAATAATATAAATAACTCACTAATCATGACTTAGTAATCTTCTGCAAATAACAATGCGTGAGATGGACACTTATCTTGAACTTTTTATGTAAACAATATTCTCTATCTGAGAAACTGGCAGTTTGCTACAAACTAATTTGGCAACCAAAAAATATTCCACTTAATGCTTACTAAGTAGCTTCACAAAACTTCCGGGTAGTTCTTCTGAGGTTTTCTAAGCGAAACAGAAATTTTCAATACTAGACTCAGCTTTCTTTTTCAAGGTAGACAGAAGAAGTACTGAGGGCTCACTAATAATGTACTTTCAAAAATATTTCCTTTTCCATAAAGGAAAGAGCTGACAGTGAAGATTTCTTTAAAGTTTGGTAAGTATTTGGAGACAGTGGCTTATTGGTATACCAAACATCTATAAACACATTGCTGCGGTATTCAAGAGGGCAGCAAGAATGAAATAAACTCTAATTTTCCCAAATTAGAAGCAGCCAGACTGTTTGCCCTCAACTACACTTTTGGTTGGAAGGTAAGGTACAAAAAATGAGGAAAGTATTTATGTTGCTTAATCCAGAAAGTACCTTGGAAGCTTCTTCTATGTGGACTTTTACTTTGACGAGTATGAAAAATAATGACTCAGAAAAGCCACAAAAGGCAATGAGATTCTTCTACATTAATCAATGCATCAATATGTCAATAAACACATGAGGCTGTGGAAATTTACAGGAATTTGTGGACATTAAAACATCTGAATAACTTCAGTGCATTGACCTACTGCGCCATCTAGCCTTGTCTGGAGGACATGATGCCCTGGAATCTGCTGTCATGGAACAGTGTGCTTCAATCAAGAAGTGTATTTAAATACTGAGTACACAGTGGAGTACTTCCATGGGTAAAACACCCTAGTATGACAGTGATATTTTGCAGCTTGTGCTTCTCATCTCTAAAGGCTTTATGGCTAAATCATAAAGCTTTCCTTTGAGAAAAAGGCGTGATCTGCAAACCTCTCTGCATACATCATCAGAGAAAAAAACATCGTACTGCTAAGTGGCACAAGTGCAACTTTGTATGACCTACACCCTATGCAAACACTCCCTATGTCACCAGAAAAGCCACCAGCTGGCAGCAATTCTTTTTCTCAGGGAAGGTGTGTGAAGAAAACAGAACTTTTTTGTTCTGGTTTTGTCTGGGATACAGTTAATCTTTTCTCCTAGCTGGTACAGTTCTGTGTTTTGGATTCAGTATGAGAATCATGTTGATAACACACTAATGCTTTGATGTCTGCCAACTCGTGTTTGCCCTAATTCAACGACTTTTTTTTGTGTCTCACACTCTGCCAGTGAAGAGGTATACAAACTGCCAGTGAAGAGGTATACAAAAAAAGCTGGGAGAGAGCATGGCCAGAACAGGTGACCTGAACTGGTAAGGGTAATATTCCACACCATACAACACTATCCCCAGTATATAAAATGGGGAATTACCTGGAAGCAGGGCTGATCAGGGTGCAAGGACTTACCTTAACTTACAAGTTTTACTTTTGATTCTCCCTCCCATTCCATCAGTGGGTGCGGGGCAGTGAGCGGCTGCGTGGTGCTTCGCTGCTGGCTCTGGTTACACCACCACGAAGTCCTGTCTCCAGCAGAGGCTTGCTGACACCACTTTAGGGCTGGAACAGCTGTTGTGCAAATGCCCACGAGCCCTTGATGCACGGACAACACTCAAGAGCGTGTCCATGAGCAGGTCTAATGAGATATTTTTGGACAGTTCCTTGCCGAGTCTGCCTCCTCCCTACTTAATTATTATCAATAATTACTGGCACTATCAGCCACAGCGATCCCAGCTCCTGCCACCCCACACTCAGGAATGATTGCTTGGTGCTCTCAGTCCACTAATCCACGATGTGCTTCTAATGCCTCCATAAGCCAGCCTTCCTCAGCCTTGCCTAAGTGCACTGCACACCACAACACAGCACAGAACAACACAACACAACCCAACACAACACAACACAACACAACACAACACAACACAACACAACACAACACAACACAACACAGCACAGCACAGCACAACACAACATAACACAACACAGCACAGCACAGCACAACACAACACAACACAGCACAGCACAGCACAGCACAGCACAGCACAGCACAACACAGCACAGCACAGCACAGCACAGCACAGCACAGCACAGCACAGCACAACACAACACAGCACAGCACAGCACAGCACAGCACAGCACAGCACAGCACAACACAACACAACACAGCACAGCACAGCACAGCACAGCACAGCACAGCACAGCACAACACAACACTGGCCTCACCACCAATTCTTTTACTCGGTGTGGCAGATAGGAAACACTGCACTAAATTTCACCAAACCACTCAGCCTAAGCATCCAAGGAATCAAAGCTACAATTTTCTTTAAATAATATAGCCAGCCTTCTAGATATTTTGGGGAAAGGAGAAAAAGATAACTCATTAATACTCAGTGGTGGGAATATGATTTTCTACTTCTAGCACATCCACATCCTGAGTTACATCTGAGAAAGCCTACCTCGTCTTTTGGAGCTTGATTCCACTTTCCACAGATTTACTACTGAACAAGATTTTCAGGAACAAGAATGTTCAATACAGCAATTCAAAGCCAATACATGGAACAAAACAAACTTTCTTTTTTTCCATTTGTATCATCAATGGGCTTACAAAGTCCTTTTTCAATTATTTTTATTGACTATTGTGAACTGACAAATAGGCATATAAAGGTAGAACTACCATTTCAAGATGTTACTGTTAGTAATTTATTCAGTTGAAAAACTGAGCAGGATTAAAATTTTCTATGCCAGTTGTTTCTTGCAGGCCTGTTTGTTTTCTTAAACTTCAGTCCAAGCAACTTTGCAGGTTCTATTAGTCATATTTAATGGAAACCCAGAGACTTGTTTAGAGCTGTCCCATTATCTCCAATGCTTGATTGGAAATCCCCATGCTCATTTTAAATAACTAGCTGAGAAGCCTTATACCATCTAGTTGCAGCAGCCCATTCAAGCTATTAATTCAGATTTTTTCATGTGGTCTACAGTAAACATGCCCTGAGACAGTGTGTAAAACAAATAGTTGTCTTATGAGTTAGAATAGCATAGTATTAATTTGGGAAAGCGAAGCATCTGTGGAAACAACCATTTTTTATAGCAAGCACACTAATCCTGTGGAAAACAGTCAGTCTTTTGTCTCAGTCTCAGTCATTGCTTGTACTGCATCATGTCTTGTGAATTGCTCTGTCCCAGAACTCAGGAATACTTAGGCTAGCCCCAGAACTTAATCCCTCTGTGCCACCAACTGATACCTCCAACTGGGATGCAGGATTTGCATTTGAAACCACTACTTCCCGAACACTGGTATGATTTCTCCATCAGACAGCACCATATCTGTTCTTACAACAGGGTCCATAGCACAGCAAAAATCTACAGGGAGCCTTCTCCTCCTAGCACAGCAAAAATCTACAGGGAGCCTTCTCCTCCTTCTGAAAATGCCCAGCTTCATTATCAACTAAAAAACTGAACACAGATATGTACTGTATAGATGTCCTGAATAAGTGTTGTCTAATGTAACCATAAAGGTCATCAAGTAGCCCTGCTACAATTATAAATAATATTATGACCACCCAGAGAGAAATATTGTGCTTCTTTTTCATCTTAGCAAATTATCTCACAGAAAAATATAAAAAAAATCCAGTAACAAAACAAATATGTATCCACCATATTTGAACACACAGTCTCAATATACAAAACTGGATGACTACTTTGTTCTACCACACTGTGCTGTTTACTCTTCTCTCCTGAACTGTTACATCACACTCTCCACGTTCTACTAGTCCAAGAATGGAATGAATTTTAACCCTTGACTCCCATGTGAACGGAAAATGTTTGCTTTTGATGTCTCTTCCTCTAGACTACCACAAGATGGTAGCAGAGAGTTTTCCCCGAGAAAAACCAATCTGAAAATAACATGAATTATCTCAAGTTTGGGACCCAGAGAGTGCATGTTTTTGAGCTTACTCTGTTTCCGATGAGACAGGAAACTACACAATTACATATTGAGACTCTTAGGCAGAAGCTAACTTCCCTTCTGGAATCCCATCTAGGTAACCATTAACCTTGAAGTCTGAATACAGTTGTCATCTCCACACCCAAATTCTTTCAATAACTAGACTTCATATGCACAGAATTGTTGCAGTGTGAGAAGCATGCAGCCTGCAAAAATGCTTCTGGGATCGAAAACTAGGTGTGGGGATTCCCAGGAAGCTCATTCTCAGAATATGACTATTGCACTTTGCATGCACTTGTCCCTCTCAGGAAGACATTGAGGTCCACTCTTTTAAAATGCTAAGGCACACAGCCATTTTATAACAGCCTACTGACCAGAGTGCTCAACCAGAAAGTAAAGAGAAGGATTCAATTCCCTCTTCAGCTGGAAGAAGTTCAAACACATTCTTGGAACGACCCCATGGAATGACTAAAGGCACTGATTTAACAGTAGTGTAAATGGATACAGCCACTGTCCTCCATTTAAAGCTGTCACTCTTCAGAAAGAAACAGAAGCATGTAACCTGGAGAGACAGACTACTTGTGCCTCAACCAATCCAATGGGACAGAATAGTTCTGAGACTTGATGAGGCTGCATTTTATCTACTCACAGGAGGACCTAGACTTTCAGATTCTTGGAAGCTGCTGTTTTCTAAACAACAAACCGTCTCAGTGGTAAATAAGTGCCTAAATGATGTAAGTAGTTATTAGTTAGTAATGAATCTATTATTTTGCACTGCTGCACCCAGCTGCATGTCTAACAACACTAGAAAATTTTGGTAGCTTTAGTTTCCAAGTAAGTTAGGTGGGGAAAAGATTAGAGATTGCTATTAAATTTATGTACATAAATTTGCCTTATTTGACATTGTGGATTAAGGACCACAGACAAAAAAAAAATATATATATATAGTGAATATGTTTTTGTTTTTGTTTTTGAGATGGGCTTAAATATTTCAGCATAATGAAGTTCAAGACCTCCTACTTGACACTTGGGAAAAAATAAAATACAGAGGATCTACAGGATAAGTGAACTTCATATATCTCAGTGTTCACTGCAAAACTGGACTTCATGAAAAAAGCAGACCTGACATGATTTAGCACAATATAACCATGTATATGAATAAAAAACACTTGAAGTTACATACTGTGTAGGGTTGCACTACAGGATGTGGCCAGAAATGGGTATTCTATCACCATCTGTTGAAGCCAGGTGGGGTCCTTATCTCCCTGGCACATACTATCTGCTAATGGGCCATCTTTAAAGCCAGGTGGGGCAGTCATCTTTATCTTTTCCACAACCCATCCTCCCTCCAGGAAGATATCATCTGCTGCTGGCCCATTAAGTGCCACTGTATGACTGATAAAATGATATCATTCCATTGGGAGGTGCTCCAGCCAGGGGGAGGAGCCAAGCCTTTCCTACCCAGATAAAAACTGAGATTTTGGACAGCAAGTTACCTTCTTTCCACTGGATTCCAGAGGAAAGCTGGACCTTTCCCTGTCATCCCTGGACCTTCAGAGGAAAACTGCACCTTCTACAGGAGCACTGCTTCAGCTGAACCACATCTGCCACTGCAGGACTGTAGCCACCATTTAATGGGACTGCTACCAACACCCTGACTGACTGATGGGGTGTCAGGTTGTATTCTGACTCTGTCAGTGTTTTGGGATTGTTCTTTGTAATACTGTATTTCTATTTTAATTTTCTTAGTAAAGAACTGTTATTCCTAATTCCCATATCTTCGCCTGTGAGCTTAATTTCAAACTTATAATAATTTGGAGGGAGGGGATTTACATTCTCCATTTCAAAGAGAAGCTTCTGCCTTTAATGGCAGGCACCTGTTCTTCAAACTAGGACACTTACTAATTCTAATGTTGGTATTTCCTATATTTCACTGCTTTTTCATCAAAATAGCAAAATTGCTTACAACAGGGATTATTGAGCAATTATTAGTAAAAGGCAAATAACGGATCATTTCTTCTTCATTAATCCCATAACTTATTTATGCTAGTGTTATTTTAATTCTTCAGAACAAACCTACACTTGTTACTTATCACTTAAGATCATATCTGATTATATATATCTATATATAACTACTGCACCATCTCTTTTCAGGAGTCACAATTGCTACTTGATCAAAGAGAGATGCCTGGAGGAGAGACTGTTTCTGCAACCAGACAAGTTTGTGTACAACAAATTGCAATTCTATACAAAATCAGGCTTTTCCCTTTACAGTGACCTACCACAATGGAAATGCCTACAGAAAGCTCAAATCTTATTTGTGTAAGGCACTCAGGATGCACCTGTAAAACAAGTGCAAACAATTAGACCATTCCTGCCTCCTACATTTTATGAGACAATTAAGATTGGCACTGAGGAATCTTAGCTTTACTCCAAGCTGAGAGGCCTATTGAGAAATAAAGAGTACTAGCCCAATGTAACATGGTTGTACAGTTTCAATGACTCCTCTGCAGCTGTAGGATGACCAAAATTACTCCCAGAGAGACTCATGAATATTTATTACAACCTCTTAGCATTCTGGATGTACTAAAATGTACATCTGAAATTGTTCACTTCAGTGCAGTTCAGCTCAAGAACATTTCTCTGAACTCTTTCACTCTGTAGAGCATTTCTGCAATTTCTGACTAAATAGAAATTGTTCCTGGGTAGGAATTAAATGATATATGAGGAACACTGTTTATGGAAAACAGTGGTTTGCTTTACTTTGGGTTTGGAAGTCGCCACCGTGCAGTTAGAAAGCAATTAGCAGTGGCTCTCAGCTAAAAAGAAACAACAGTGAAGTTAAAAACATCTGGGCTATACACAGCCAACAATCTGTCCAATAACGCAGAAGATGCCTAGAATTTCCAAATGACATGCAGATATGAGGGATCCCTACCATGTCAGAAAACAGAATTAAGATTCAAAAGTATCTTGACAAGTTAAAGAAATGGTATGTCAAAAGGGAAAGAGAAATGTTGTAGCATTAAGAAGAAATAATTAAATAAGGAAAGAGAAGAATTGGCAAGAAAAAAATGATCCGTGACTTACAGAACATCACAGGTAGATCTTAAAAAAGCAACGTTCTGCTTCTGAGGAAACAGCAAACATAGAGACAGGTAGGAACAGAAAAGTCACCTGTGAGTAAATAAAGTGTTAATAAGGCTCTTGTTGAAAGGAGTGCTGTGTCCATCAATTCTTCTTTGAAACTGGTCTCAAGAGACCTATGAATACCAGTGAACACAATCAACATTCTGTAAATCATGGAAAGAATTGAGTTTGTTTAACCTAGAGAGGGCTGAGGGGGTCCTATTATTAACCTTCAATGCTTCAAAGGCTGCTGCAGAACAGGAAATAATAAATTGGTCTCTATTAGTTTGCAGGCAGAGATCAGTGGGTATAAAGGCCTACCAAGCCTCCTTGATAAAGAGAACTTTTTACCACTAAGGATAGTGAGGTCCTAGCCAAAGGCTGACTTTGAAGGCATTGGACTTCTGAGAATGGGAGATTTTAAGAAAAAAACTTGAGGATCAGGAAGTGGGTGGGATTCATTCTTCTTTGGGGCTAAAGATGACATCTTTCACACTATTTTGAATATTAATTTGCAGTGGAAAGAACTTCAGATTTTTCATGTAAATTACTAGATTTTAATAAGAGGATCAACATCTCTACTAAACTGTGCAGAAGTTCATGCATATGATCACTAACTAACTGGAATCAGAAACCCCTGAAATCCAAATATTTCTGCCTCATTTTAAACAACACATTGCATTGTTTAATGAGGAACATTAAACTACCCCATTTTTCTTGTTTCAGGTCTTTGATTCAGTGTCTGACAAAGGGAATTGGGTTTTGTACCATATGTTTGCAGATTTTTTTTTGTTTTCCTTTGAAATGGTCCTGGTAACATAGATAGCATTGTTCCAATGGCTTACTTTCTTCCTGAAGGGTGGAGAAATGAGAAAATTACCTTTTTATTACTCATAAGGGGCAGATTTACTGCATCATGTAATGTACGGGTAGAAATTATTAATATACCAGCAGCAGTGGTAGATTTTGTAAATGATGCAAGTTATGTAGCTTTACAAGAACATTGTGTAACATAGACCTCGAGAAAGATTAGTTTTTGATGCCAAACATTTGACATATAAAAGAGGAAATATTTTATTTTAGAAACAGCTGGCACTAAAATATGGAAAATAAAGAACTACCACCAAAGGTATCAGCAAAAGTGAGTTTATTGAAGTATGTCGTAAAAGTGCAAGTTTTACAGGAATAATCAATGGCAAGGTTCACTGTATTACTGCACAAAGGACATAGAAATGATTCAAAGCTGCCAGTACAAAAATCAAACCTACCAATACAAAATCTTTGTACACTATAATACCGTATTATGCATGGTATCTGTTAGTTACTGAGGTTCTGCTTTTAGGGGGAGGTCTCTCTGCTTTGAAGAGCAACTTCAAGAGGTGTCCCTGCTCAAGGGGAGATCCCCTGCAACCAGATGCTAAGCAGAGAGAGCTTGAAAAATGCTCATTCAGGCTGACATATTTCTGGAATAAAGTGTTTGGCTTGTAGTCAAACTACATACAATAGGAAGGGTATGTGTGAGATTCCTTGCACCTACAACTTTATTTTTCCCTTGATAAATGCGTCCTAGAAAACCTACCTGCTATTCATGCATTATTTACATGATCAGTGACCCAAGATCATATGCATCAATGCTCACCTCTGTCACTCCGTTCCTTTGTGTATTTTTATAGAACAGACTGGAACTAGAGAAGTTCTTTTCCTGGTTATGCCCTCAGTCTTTACCTTCTTTGGAGCCTGTAATAGTTGCCCTTAGTTTGGTTAAGGAGTTGAGTGCATTTGTCACTATTGGTCAGTTTGTTCAGGCATTTTAACCAGGCACAGAGACTCTGCAGGAAGAATACACATAATTGAAAATAAAGCAGTTATTGGCTAACAGAGAGAAGAGCTAGCTAGAGTTTAATGAACTGCTAGACAAAGCATTACTATACTCGCCATTCATGTTAAGCTACTCAAGAAGTCTTTGCTGAGCAGGCAGGCATGAGTCAAAAGGGTAAAGGCCAATTCCCATGGCTCTCTGGAGAGGAATTTCTAACTTGCAGTCTTCCATAAACACTTAAAACACAACACAAGGGTTTACAGTTAGTCCCAAACTAGACTGTCTAGTTTGACTAGTCTCCTCCAGGTTATCTTTACCTTTATGATTTTATACCTTTTCATGCTGGTACTTTCCCTCTGAAATCCTTGAACATCAACAATCCATAGCCCTACTTTCAAACTCTCTACAGATGGCAGACTTTCACAGCAGTCTTGATCAAGGTCCTGCAGGTTTGTTTTGTCAGAGATGGGCTTTGGACACATATACACAGGCAACAAAACACCCAGAAAAGTGGGGTGAAACTCAGAGCTGTTCTTACAGACACAGGGAATGCCAGATTGGATAGGGTGCCTTCTAGGTCTTTCCAGACTATATTGCTATAACCTGGTGTATATAGAGAAGTTTGGTACCTGACTCAGGATTTTAAATTGTCTAGATTCTGTGACACTTGACACACTGAGCTTCCAGGCTGTTTTGTGGATTTACTTCTGTTCTTCTTTGTATTTCAGGTTTTCCTGCTCAAATATCAGGAACTTAACAACTTGCTTTATATATAAAACAATTTCTGACCAGGCATGACATATAGACATTATTCAATAACTCTTTAGGGTCTTTTTGGTTCTAATTAGTACCTTGAACATCATTTCTAAATAGAAGTGGATTCATATGTTCATAAGGAAACATTCAATGGATAAGCTAATATATTGTTCATTCTGGAATTTATGAATCATGTCGATTAGTAAAAGTAACATGAGAGACTGTTGCTGCTACCCAAAGAAAGAGGCAATAGAAAGCCACAGCAGGGTTTAAATGATTCAGAAAATGTTAAATTTTAAAAGGTATCTCCACTAGACACCTAAAAGAATAAATATTTTCAAACACAGACAAGAGTGCTCAAAGCACAAAAATGAGTTATCTTTAATACAGTATGTAATTCAAAATCTACTTTCAAATATGCAATTGATAAATTTCCAGAAAGCTTAATTCAATATACTGTCTACAAATATTAAAATAAAGAACTTACTAGCATATTGCAAAGGCTTGTTAACAAACGTAAGAAAAAAAGAAAAGCTAAAATTTTGGCATCTAATCCTAGACATCTGTGATTTGCATTTCAGTAAAACTTAGCAGTTAGATGACCTTTCATGAGCGTACTGCTCTGAATTCTGAAGCAACAGTAAATGTCCAGCTGTAGTGCCTCCAGACCACATGCAGGCAATGAAAAATGAGTGACCCTCTCTGAAAAGTTCAGTTTATATGACTCACAAAACATGCACAGGAACTCTGTGGAAGAAATAGATGCAATTATTCAGAATACAGTTCTGAAGAATAAAACTATCCTTTGACTAGAAATCATTTGCTTGACTAAAAAGCAAAAGCATCATAAGAAAATGGAATGCCTGACTAAGGAACAGGATGTTACTTGGCAGAGGGAAGTATGAGACATCCCTGAAACACAGTGAGGCAAGGAACAACTTGCTAGGCAGCAGTTCAGAATAGAAGGATCGAGGTGCTGAAGTGGACCACAAGAAAAGTGTAAGTCGGCAATGCTACGTTAGTACCAAAAAAATGACAAATTGTATATCATGAGGTATAAAAATAAGATAGCCTATAAGGCTGAAAAACTTTGCAAGTGGTCATCTCCCCCTGATGAAAAGCAATCAAGCTTCAAGAATTTGAGATAATCCAGAGGAAAGCAAGGAAAAGGATTTCTTAATATGTACATTATGTTTAACTTAAAAATTTAAAAAAGAGACAGAAGACCTCTTTTATGTAGAAGTGTGACAAACTCGAAAAGCCTTTACCCTGAATCTCCTGGAAGAGATGAGCAACAACTTTATACAAAACTTTCACACGGCTACATCAGAAGATGTAGTCGGGCAGCTTTTGGCATACTCAACCTCTTTGGAGTCATACGGGGACTCGCAACAGAAACATGGTCAACTCCTAGTCTCCTTTCATGATTTTTTGTGAGTGAAGAGTTTACTTTGTGAGCCGAACTGGCTTGACGCTGTTTCTGTGAGGGATGTCCCGGGACAGCTGCCCGCGGTAATGCGGCACCGGGCACCTCCGCACCCGTCCGCCCTGGGGCCAGAGCGGAGACACAGAGACCTGGGGCCACGGCACCGGAGATGAAGGCGGACTGGGGACATCACTCCTGCCCGCTGGGGACTGGGCAGACCGGAACGTGTCCCCTCACGGTCCTGCCCGTGCCCCGTCCTGCTCGGCTCGCCCCGCGCGGCGCAGCCCTGAGGCGCCTCGAGGAGGGCACAGGCCCGCGTCCCGTCTGTGGGAGCGCCGCCAAGGGAACGGGCCGCGCTTCCCGGAGCGCGGGGAAAAGTTCCGAGAAGCGGCTCACCCGGCTGCTCGAGGTGGGAGGAGGCACCGCCCTGCCCGGGGAGGGGCGGCCGAGCCGCTTCCCGGCACTGACCGGGGGGGGCTGGCGGCTCCCGGCGTGCGGGGACCCGGCCCGGCCGTGAGGGAGCTCCGGCGGCTGCAGGTGAGTGAAGCCGGCGTCTCCTGTCACGGCAGCCCCGCTCCCTCCGTGAGCCCCCTCCTCTCCCTCCGCCCTCTCTCGTGGGCAGCTCTGCCTGCCCCGCTGACGGGCACCCACTTCTGCGCTCCGCCGCTTGTTCTGAAGCGCGACTTAACTTTGAATTTTAGCACTTCGGGTGCCTTCTCCACCCTTTGCCTGCCCGTTCTCCCGTGTCTTGCAGGCTCCCCTCGGTACGGTCGTGCGGGAGGGCTGGAGCGGCGCCTCGTACCGCATCTCTGTCCTCGGGAAACCCGCCAGCATCATCGTATACCGATGAATTTAGGGCGCTTCTTGACCAGCTAGTCTCCTGCCTTCAGGATGCCACTGCTTAGCTACAGCATAAAAGCTGCTGATTTGACTTGAGCAAAAATTGCCTAATGGGGTACCTCGTGGGATGAGGATGCTGCACCTGCCAGAGGTGATTATGGTTTGGTTTCAACATCCCCTGTGACTGCTGCTTCAATAGGGTGTTGGCTTGCTCAGAAATGCGAGCCCAGACCTTTAAATCGGGCATCATCCAGAGAAAACTTGTTGCTCCTGCTTTCTTTTAAGCAGCTGAAATACATTGCTTGATCTCAAGGCTGTTTGAGTAAACAAGAAAACATAAATTCCAGTGTGCTCCCAGATTTTTTTTGAGTTTGAATATTTTTCTGGCATAACCTTTTGCCTCTCTTTATGTAAATTTTGGACTGAACTTCATCAGATAGATCCTAGCAGAGTTACAAGTAGATAAAGCCTGAAAAGTTGCTTCTCTGCAATTGCTGACATTTCTGATGGGGCAGGAGTAGTTCTACCAAGTTCATTAATTGCTTTATAGTTTTAGATTCCATTTCCCCCCTATTTCCACTGCTTTTTTGTTTGGATGCTTGTCTATGGGACCGTGAAGTAAATGTTTTTCTATTTTGCAGAGCTTTTTAGAAAAGCAACAGCTTGCATCAAAGAGCTTCCTGTTTATCAAAACACAGGAGATAAAACTACCCCTCAGCGGTCAAATTATTACATGTGTATCAGACCTTAATTATAGAAATTACTTTCTTTCTTTCTTCTGCAGCCTTTTAAACTTGTTGCTCAGCCATTAAATCACAAGGGCTTATTAGGAGCTTTCAGTGTCTTACACACATCAGATGTATTTTGTGTACTAAGTGTAATTGAAATCACCTTTAAAATTGCTTGGGTGAGAAAAAGGTCAGGAGAGCAGAGGCACTCTGTATTGTAGAGTCTTTGTACAAACCATTGATTTAGGGCCTTTCAGCTCCTTTTGACATTTACCTATTTCTCTTTATTTAGGAGACAAAACACTGTACCAGGAGGATTAGTTAGCCTGTCTGTGCTCTGGTTACTTTCTAGGAGTGCCTCTTGGTAGGCTGTGGATAGAGTTTATTAGATTTTGGCACCAAAATGTCCCTTATGGTATCAGTCTTGTGTTGTAGAAACTTGGATTGTGATTCTAATCCTCAGTTTGTTTATGAAGTAGAGGTAATAGCAGCATAGGATGATCAGTGTTATATACTGTTATCTGATTTGTGTCATTGACAGTGTTCTTCTGTGTCTGGTTTAGAAAAGCTTGTTCAGCCCATGGTGTTTATGAGTTGGTATCCGTATCTACTACTCTCCATTAAATAGATTAGTTAATAGATTCTGCAGATGAAAACATTTATTTTCTCAGCCTGTGTACATGTCAGGTTCATTTAAGGATTTGGCTTGTATTTGGCAGCTGTTTTAAATAAGCGAAGCAAAGGGCACTATGAAAACAAAGTTGTATTAAGTAAGATTTGAAGTATGTGCCTTTGGGAAGATTGCTACAAAACAGATTAACTGCAGTCAGCTTTCAGCTTTGATTAGAGGTTCATAGGAGGGGCTTCCTTTCCTTACACACACAGTTGTTCCAGGTGCTGCAACAGTATGTGCACAGTATAGCACCAGCTCCCAGTCCATTGAATGTTGGTGCTTCAGTGACTTTAAAGTGTGGTTTGATGAAATGTTAATTTTTGGTGTGTTTGCTAGGTATATAATGAGAATTTCTTTTCACTTGCATCCATGACATCACAAAAATGTTGGCTTGGACTTCAGGGATCATGTAAGCCAGCCTTTAGCTCTGAAGGAGAAATAGTCTACCTGGAGATACTTATTTAAAATATTCACAGACCACCTACTTAAGGAAATTTCATTTTCTCAAAGGTAATTTGCTCCTATGCTGTCTCTGCTTATTGAGTGATTCCTCTTTAATTGTGTTTAATTCCCCTTGCTGCTGAATATTATTTCAATTGCTGTCAGGTCTCCAAAATAATTCTGTTCTATTGAAGTATCTATCAGTGCTGATTAATTTCAAGTTCGGCAGGGGAGTCCTGAGACCTTCTGTATCTGTTTTGTCACATCCTAAGTTACATTTTTCCAACAGGAGAACTATAAGTAGACTATGAAGTTATGATTTAAAAAACTCAAAAGAACAACTAGTGTTTTAGCCTGCAGGCTGATAAAACCAAGCAAGTCTGCTTTATTTCCCCCAGAGAATTTGAGTTTTTATAAGAGGAAGGAATGTACACTAAAAATGAAAGATTTATTATTTAGCTAATTTCTGTAGTTCTGACAGATGATTTTGTGCCAAACTGACTTCAACTTGCTACTCAGTATCTCGGCTTTTCTGGCTACCTGTCTTCATTCCCTTTGTTGTTCTATTTTCACTTGTGACAAGGATGTTGTTAATCTATTATCATCATTTTGCTGTTGCTTTTTTTTTTTTTTTTAATTAAAGTGGTAATTTATTTTGTAAAACTGTAGCCAAGACACAGACTTATAAATTATGATTTTATAAAAGTACTTAATTATTGATAAAACAGAATAAATGCTTGATATTCGTTGGTGGTAATTATTATGTGTGATTACTTTGTTAGTCACAGGCAGATGTTTCTGAATAAAAAGGATTTAATTCAAAATATTACTCATGTTTTAAGGATCCTATTTTTTTCTCAAACTAGTGTTTCATTTATTTAAAACTTTTTCATATGCTCTTTTGTTAGAGAATTCTAGAATGTTTTTCATGAAAACCAATTTGTTACCTGCAATTGCATGTATTACCACAATTTATTATGCACTATTAAACTGGATTACTAACATACTGAATAGTGAAAACTATTGTCACTATCCAGTAATCATTTATTATATTACACTATCCTTTAGTAGCATGAGGCTTTTGCATCAATGAAAGTGATCTAGGCTTTGCCATTAGTGAACTCATGGTGTAAATGACTGGAGTTAGGTAGTTAAATTAGATACTGGTTTCATCACAATAGTTGAGAATCGTTCTTAAAAGCATAAAAGAAGCTTGGATTTTTTTTCAAATAGGAAATAATAGTCTAATATGTCAATATTCCACAGTACTTTCCCACTGCTTTTCCTGTTGAATTTTAATGATTCATAAGCAACGGGGCAGATTTTGTGTGTTCAGCCTCAAAGTTATTTACAAAATTAGGAGCCTTGCAGGACCAGATTTTTATCATGCTCATATAATTAAGTAAAGAGTTATGCTGCTGAACCTAACTGTGTGAAACTGTCTGAGAGCAGAGTTGAGTCCTATGACTTTGACAGCAGATTTAGTTTCATATTTTTCTGGAGGGAAAAAAAAAAAGTTTCTAAGATTTGGCTTTGTGTATTAATATAATTTCATACATCTTGAAAAAAAACAATCTGCTGAAAGAGTTACCAGAAGTTTTAACATGATCTGCCTTGGAAAAGTTTCTTTTTGTGTCATTTACTTACCACTCTCTTCTGTTTATTGTCTTGTTTATTCCAATACATAACAAATTATTTTCCCTTTTAGCTTCTAAAAAACCCTTGGAAAATCCTAGAAAAAATAATGTTTCCCTAAATTAGTTCCTGGAATATTCTAATGGTTGCGTGGAAATTAGGCCTGTCTTCTCAAAAATACTAGATTCTTCATACATGGTGATCTTAGTGTTATATAAATATTTCTGAGGATATTTGTTTAGTGGCAGGAAAGACTGCAGAAACTTGTGCATTAGGCAAGACAATATTCACCTGGTAAATAAGGGGACCTCCATGTGTGGCATTTGAGCTCACGAAGAGAAGCTTGGGCATACTGTAGCAAGGGTGTTTGTTGTGTGCATTGAGCCCTGGGTTGCAATGCTGCATGCATGACTGTTCTACAGTGTTTGTGTGACCTTTAGAAACATATTTTAAAAAGAAGATTGGAGTCTTTCCTTTTATCCTTCAGAGGAATTCAGAGCTTCTCAAAACCATTGAATTTAATTAAACTTATGAGACTTAAGAGTCTGCGGTTCTGACATATTACATCAGAAGTTTTCTGCTAGAAATAAATTCTGTAGCAAATTCCTGGCCCTTCTGAAATCTGTCAATGTTCTGTTCTTGGCTTTAGTGGGGACAAGTAATTTTGCTTATCTCCTGCTAAGCAGTTGCAATGTCTGTTACGAAGGGAGTGATCAGTATTCCGCTTCAGCTTCAGAAATGTGAAATGTACAAGTTTTACGTTAAAGATAGCTGAACCCATTGTCCTGTTTCTGTTGTTTGTACTCCTTGTACCCTCTGTGTCTGAGAGCTTTCACCATACTGCAGCCTGGTGTTTAGCCCTCCCTTCTGCATGGGAGAATTTGCAGGTGATTCATGTTTTCTAAAATACAATCAGGCCTTCAGAACTGGGCTGTGCAAGTCAAAGAGTTCCATCCTGGCACAGCATAAGTATCAAAACTGTAAATGGAATGTGAGATAGAGCTCTATGGTTCTTGAGATGACAGTCCATCTGGGAATGGAACTTGCTAAGGCTTGATATGTGTGTTTCAGATCCAGGCTAGCCAAAGCCCTCCATATATAGTGTCCTGGGTGCGGACAGAGGAATCTGCTGGATTCCTGAGTCAGGCTGTAGGTGGAGCAGATGTCACAAGGCATTTTGCACCTTTAATACTCTTTCCTCCATGTTAAGATGGACATCCTCTTACTTGTGCAGGAAGAAAGCCAAAGTATATTAGGACAAACATCTACTTCAATATTTATTAGAAATAAGTGGATAAAAACATTAAAGATGTTGTGTGATTTATTTGTTTAGGTGCATTGAACTTTTTGACTATAGTGCTACTTTGCGGTTACTAGGTCCTAAAAACAAGAGGTTTACTTTTTTTTCATTTCTTATCTTTCTTTGTGCGTTCTTCCTGAATTTCTCTTAAGCTTCCTGGAGTCTATGTGATTGGGTTTTTATTTATTCATTCTTAAATATAGTAATATTATCTGGACTATTGTTTGGCATGCTGCATTGCTCCTGAAAATAACAAATAAATAAAAATGTTTTCTTTGCTGTTAAGACTTATGCAGGAAAAAGTGGACAAATGATGAATCACTTCATGATTCTGGCAGTACTGCTCCCCCTGAGGACGTGCTATACTTCATACTCACAGCAAGGTAAATGTATGAATGTTTGATCATTTTATTTGGAAGCAATCTACAGCAATCTACAGTTGAAGCTTTCAACTTCCTGATTTGTAAGTCTTTGATTAAGCAACATGTCACATATTTAATGATTCTCTTTGGTAAGGTGATGGAGCAACTTTCATTATTATCTTTTGTGACCCATTATTCAAAATTGCCTGTTGAATCAACAGCTTGCAATGATGTGAAGCCAAAGTGTATTTATTTATTTGCTCCTTCTCTTTCTCTGATGATCTGTATTGTCATCTTCAAATAATTTATTTCCTCTTTGACAACTTTTATGGTTTTTTACTTCTTTCCTTTCTTTCTTTTTTTTTTTTCTCATCTCTGAGAACGTTAGCATTTCTGTTGGCTGTTCTCTGATTGTGCCACAAGATGCAGGACCAGATTTTTATTTTTTACATTTCCCATATTTATCCAATTCAAATACAAAAAGAAAATATGCATATTTGAAGGGGGAAGAGTTGAATATAATGATAACTTTTCAGAAGGCTGTGTATTTTAAGGTATAAAAATGCAAGTACTAAAAAACGACTTGTGTACTTGCTGCTAGCAGTAGCATTTGGGTATGTCTCCATTAAAAGAGAACAGAAAATTTTTAATTGAACTTTCTGTGACCACTACTAAGAAGGCACACCTTACCACACTCTAGTCTGCATTATGGAAATTTTATTTACATTTTTTAAGTTGATGAAGAAGGAAGAGAGATGTTTGGGGGGTTTAAAATATATGTATAATCATACTGAAGGGGTAATACATCTCTTTCAGATATTTTGTCTCTCTTCAACCTTGAAATTCATGTGTTCACACACCATTCACCCAAGTCTCTGTTTTGAGACTTATTACTAGAGCTCCTAGAATGGCAAAACTTTGTAATGCAGGCAAGTCCAAACAGTTGCTTCATTATGGTAACTTGGTCACTTGTTTTCACATGCAATTTTTCAGGAACAAAATTAGTCTCTGTTGTTAATTGTAACTATGCACATAGTCTCGAGTTAGCTTGCAAGTTAGGACAAGTGCCTTGATCAGTTAATTTTGCTGGGAGAGAATATTGTAATTGTGAATGCTGCAAATACTTCCACATGTTAAAATTATGCTAACAGAATTCTTTAATGCCTGCAATGTAACTGGTGGTCATAAAAAATTTGTATATATCCTTAACTATATTCTTTCTTCTATTTTTTACTACTTTGTATAAACTCTAGCTGATTATCTAGATTATTTTATGTCAGACTCTATGGAAAACAAAATAGCATGGGGTGTGAAGTAATATGTCATCTAGCTGAAGAGAGATAGTGAAGGGACACTTGTACAGATAGAGAAAAGCCAGGAACTAATAAGACCTTTGCAGTTTTTTTTAATCAAGCTAATTAAGTGAGTCAGGTGGAAGTATTCTTTATAGTGAGAAAAGGTATGATATTTTCATTTGGACAAAAAGAAACAGATGCAGAGCGGAGATACAGGCTCATCATCAATGCAATAGGCATTATAGTGACACTTGCAGTTAGAATTTTCTAGAAAATGAACAGAAAGAGTATAGAGAAATTCAGGAGATATGCAGAAATTTCTTATAATAGTGCACCCTGAAAAAGAAAGGGTTTTCTGCCAACTGGCTGGCTTCTCTTTCAGGTATATTTATTTCCTTTCCCTGGACTCTTACTTTGTGCCATTGAATTTCACTGAGAGACTAGCAGGATCCTTTCCTTCTCCTAGTTCCTCTCTTCCTCTGTTGCTTCAGCAGTGCAGACAGAAAAACAGTAATGGCAAGGCCCAGAGTTCTAGATCTACTTGTGTGTGTGAAATGAGATTCCCCAAGAGATTTCCTACATGGTGCTTAGGGTAAACGGATGATGAACGTACAAGTAAGGTTGACCAGAAAATGAGCTGCTAAGATTGCACACTGGAGATGAATGACATTGTAATCAATTCTTCAGCATAAGTGGGGTTTTAACAGTGTTTATCTTGTTTTGATGGTGAAAGTCTATAAAATGTGGGAAAATGAAGTGTGTTTTGTCCTATCTTTCCAAAATAAAGTGATACTCCACTCCCACAGTTAATTTTATGAATCACTGTGTTGTTTTGGTTGTTCTGGCTCCTTGCCTAGGCATTTGTTGGCAGCGCAGCTAATAATGTTTCTTTTTTCCAGTAACATATAAAATTGATACTCTGTCATCATTCAGTGAATTTTACCCCCAAGTCTTCCACCTTGTTTATTCAGTTTCAGACAGTAAGTGTCATAGGTACTGGACTTCCTTAGGAGAGTATAAAACTGATGCCCATTGTTTTTCAACAGCAACTGTGAAGCAGCAGATACACTTTTAAAGGGCCATGTCATTACCATAGCCAAAAAGGAAATTTTATTTCTGCATGTGAAACATTTTGCACTTATCTCATAGAGACACTAAGGCTGTAAATTATGCTTTCACATAATTTACACATTAATAATTTCCTGGTAATTATAAATTAAGACTGCAGTGAAACTTTGTAGAAGGTGTGTTGCATATATTTCGTTCTCCAAAAGACTTGAAGATACCACAGTCCTGGTTCTGAGACCATGTGTTTGAACAGTGAAACTTCATTTCTTCTGCAAGCTTATCTGAAGATAAGTAGTTTCCTCTAGATGGAAAGCATATGGTTTTAATTTTGCTCTGACTTCTAGTACCCTTGAAAATTGAGTCAATTAAAAATATCCCACCAGAATTTTTGGATGATTTGCTAAAAGAGAATCCTTTCTTCCAGCAGTTTTTAATAACTTTGTATTAATGGTAAAATGTATTATTTCCTCCATTTGTTCTTTAAGTATAGTCTGGACTTATATAAACAACAAAGTTGTGTCAGTGTTTGTATTCTCATAATTAACAAATATGCTTATAAAGTTTTATTTGCTTCCTTTGATTGACCAGACATTGTTATAACTGCTGCTTCTCTTAAGCCTTTCATTCCCTTCTCCTAATGTAAAAATCTTTGTGTCAGAAAACTGCTGCACAGAGGTTAGGGTAATGCAGATACTGCAGAATAAAATGCACAATGATTTGGATATGTGGTGGCTAGAAATATCTATCAAAATGTAGATTCTCAGTCTAAATCTTCTGAATGCTTGTATTTCTGCTAGTGATACGTGGTGGAAGTCTCAGGTTGCTCAGTGGCAAAGTGTATCTGAAGACAGGCAGTTTTTTGAGAGGAGGCTGCTGAGGTCACTCAATCCATCATGTCCCTGATGACTCTGGCTGTAATGTGTCAGGAATGCACAGAATGAGTTCTATTTTATTAAAAAGTTCTATTTTATGAGAATAAACATTCTGAACTTGTCCTTTTGGAACAAGCAGAAGCACCTTGGAAAGCACCTGAGGCAAAACAAAAAGCCTAATTACTCGGATGTTTCAGTTCCATGGCTTCATTAACAACCAGATCAAATTTAGGGGGTTTATGTTTGTTTAGTTTTCAGGAAGTAGAAAAGTGACAAATCAGTGAGTGCTATATTTTATCTCTTCCAACAGTTAGGGTTTTTAGGGAGGGGTCACAAAGGAATCAGCTAAAAAGAGGAACCACTTACAGGGTTATTTGTAGTTTTCAGCAGAACAATCTTGCAGGGCCTTTTATATCACAACACCAAAAGTCTGACTTTTAAACTTTATCATGTCATGATCTGGAATTAAATCCAGACGAAGAGAAGGATGCAAATGCCATTAGAACTAGGCGTCTAATTCCAGTAGAAGAATCTACAGCCATGACCTAAACTCTGTATAGAGCAACTAGGAATGTGCTTCGTGCTAGACTATTGTGTTAGCAAACTCTGGAGGGAAATTCTTTCTGTTCTGGGGAACCTATTCTGTTCAAATAATGTTTTGCCTTACCTCATTTAGTCTGGATTAAGTCAGAGATCAAAACTGAGCCCAGAGTTTCTGCCCCAATGATATGAAGGCTTGCTGGGGATTGGGATTTTTGGGATTTAGTCCATCTTAGTGCATTATGTTGTTCTTCTTCATAAGATTATGGAGGAGTGGATCTATATTCCCATAAAACAGCTAATAAATTGAGAGCATAAAAAATTCAACAGCATACCAAGTATTATGGTGGAGAGCTATTGAGTAGATTCAGGAATCTCATTTTAGCCAGCTGGTTCCTTAAGAAGAAGAATTATCTTTCTTTTTGTCATCATCAACATAGGTCCTGATCACTTTTGTTTTTTTCTTCAGAACCACCTCGGGTGGAACCTTTTTTACCTCTAACCACTATTTTTTTCAGATCTGCTCTGAATTTAGCTGGACAGTAATATTTTTGTGCCCTTTTTGTGCTCCTAGAATCTGATGTGTTTCCAGTAACATACCTTAATGTTTCCAAGGATTTGGGTCTTCAGCGGCTGATGGTGGAATGGGATGTTGTCAAGTCTGCGCATGATGCTGAGCTGGCAATGTCTTTTGAGATACAAGTCCGTAGAATTGATGAAGCTACTACTGTGTGGACAGTAAGTGCACTTAGAAAAAGAAGTGTACTAGTCATTTACAATGTGGAAGATGTAGTGATATCTCTTGGCAAAGCCCCTGTCCTGATCGTTTTCCTTAGCATGTAAACCAGCAACATTTTCTGAAGAGGAGATTACCCAAATAATAGGCTTAGTTCTGTTCTGGGTGTTTTTCTGTTTGTGACTTTGTATGGAAACAGTCTCCAAAGAAAATTTAAAACTTAGTAAACTGAAAAACTGCACTAGCTCGTTTAGCATTGCTACTTGTCAGAAAGTACATAAAACAGACAAGGGCTTACTTTTCTGAAATTAGTGATCAATAAAATAAGATAGGCATTGTTAAAAATCACAGCTTATGTTGATCACCCTATTTGGTGGTGTTTTGTCTCTGAGTTTGAAAAACCACATCTTCACTGTACATGAGCTCTGTGTAGTTCTGAACATTTTTACCACTTTGATAGGATTTTCAGCCGAATGAGTAGGTCTAACCCTGAAGTAACTGGGGCCATATAGCTACAAACAATTCAGTTTTGAGTTTTTTGAAGTGTCCTTCAACAAATTCTTATTAACTTGTTAGAAGGAAGTAAAAGTGTTTCAAATCCAGGAACATAGTCTGTACTGTTACCCATAATAAAGATAACAGGTTACTTTGGATGTCGCTATCATACAGGAATATATTTGCTTCTGTGTTTTTCTGAAGTATGTGTATGAATAAAGAAACTCTGAGTCTGCTCAAACCAAAGCATGGACAGCTTGTAGAACTTCTAGAGCAGTGGCCACATTCCTCAGGGCTATGACAGAAATTAAATTTTGAACAGATGGCAGAGTTTTTCTCAGAGCAGTGGTAATGGGAAAATGCAGGTGTTGCCGGTAGAAAGCAGTACGAGAGAGAAGTTATCTAATTGTCAGTGTGAGTCAGGGCTTTGGTACAAATCATGATCAGCACAGATCTAAATGCTGGGAATCTGGAATGGTTGCTGTAAGAAATACTAAAATATGTAGAATGATATAATCTCATAGGTTGGAAAAGTTCTTTAGGATCATTGAGTCCAGCTGTTAACACAGCGCTACCAAGTCCGCACTAAACCGCATCTCTAAATGTTGAATCTGCACATCTTTTAATTGCTCCAGGAATGGTGACTCCACACGGATATGTAACCCAGAGCATTAGAATGCATTTGTATGCAGCAGCTTATGTAATAGCAGACCCAGATAACCTAGTGAAGGTCTCTGGGAGCAAATCCATGCCATGAGAAGCAGGGTCTCACTCCCAAATATGTCAGCACATCAGTCACTCCACCACTGCTAGCACAGATCTGTAAGCAGTTGATTATCTGACTAGTTACTTAGTGTTAGATCACGTGTGGCTAGTGGAGTTTCAGACATTAATTTTCAAAAACATTTTTCTTCTTTGAGTTTCCTCACTGCTTTTGATTATATTTCCAAATCTTCATGTTGCTGTGTTTTCAGTACTTTGCCTTACTGCTTTTTGTTTGTAGGAATTTCATAATGTCACACTTGATAAATTGGGAAAGCCTCTTCATTGGACATGGGATTCAGACATACCTTTGGAGTGTATGTCACATGCTGTGAGAATCAGGGGCAAGGCAGAAGCATCAAAAATCTGGAGTAACTGGAGTTTGTGGGAGACTGTCCCCGGTAAGCAAAACAAGACTTTGCAATATTGGGGTAAAGCTAGTTTGCAATTCACCAGCGAATGTAACATGGAGGACAGTTCAGGAGAGATTGCATCACATCAAGAATCCATTTGCTCTGAGCACTAGCCAGTTCCTTATATTTTGCCAGCAGTAATAGCAGTGCTTCAGCCATTGCTTTAATTTACAGACTGCCTCCTAAGCTAGTAGACCAAAAGTTTTAGACCTTTTTTTCACTCACACATTAAAACAATGGAGTGGATGGAGTGAAATGGGATCTTGGTTAGGTACATCCCTGGTCCAGACTCAGAGAAAGGAGGGGAAGCACATAACTAGGGGTTGCATGATCTGATGAATGTGTTGCTTTTGTCTGGGATTCATAGCTTGAATTGGTATAACAGAAGTAGAAAGAAAGGAGAAAGTCTGCTCCTTATTTCACTTGGAATGAATGTCTTGTGAATTATATGAGAATAAACAGGGAGTGAACCAATAATGTAAATAATGACATCACAAAATTTGTATTTTTTTGGATTACCATGTTTTATTAGAGCAGTTTGGTTTCAGGAATCTTGTTTAAAGAAAACATGTAAATACTTTAGAGAATGTGACTGTAGTGATTTTATAACAAAACACTTGTTTGGAGCAGCAAGGGCTTTTAGATATTGAAGACATCACATGTATAGAAGAGGCATCACAGGTGTGTTCATACTTGGATTGTGGCACTTATCTCCCTCTTGTTATATAATGGGCAGTAGGGTGCAAGACTCTCTTTTTTCTGTCACACAATATACTCAATCTTGGAGATTTATTTTTCCAGTTGCAAGTGGATGGGGCTCAAAAATGCTGATGCTTGGTCACAAACTGATCCCACATTACAGACCTATTTAGAGCTCTCTGAAAGACAGTAACTCTAAATGTCATCAGGTTTTTGGATCAGATCCTTGAGAGTAGATTTTACCTGTGCAATATGTGTAAAATACTGTGATCACACTTAAATTCCATTAACTTTTCCATCCAGCAAGCAGTCCAGCATAGAAAGCTATGGGAGTCTCATTCCAAGTTGATTATCTCACTGATCTGATTCAGTCAATGTTGGCTCCTCTTAGCTAAGCTCTGCATGAGCGTAAGACCATGATGTTTTTGTAGCCCCCTCTCCCTCACACCAGGCATTTTGGATATAAGCAACAGACTAGTGCATAGGAGCAGGAGGTGGTATTCTTTTGTAAAGGCAATTCTTGACAGAGCACTTGTTTTCTCTAAGTGAAAGGCAGTAAAACAGAATTAGGTAGTTGGACTTCGTTACATGTTTATGAGTTTAAGAGATAATAATATGACATGTAAAATTCATCTCTGTATTGGGAAGAGTACAAAATAAAAGTCTATTAATGGATAATATAGTGTAACAATTTCTTGTATAAATGCTTAGTTTCATGTTCTGGCTGAAGACTGCTGCCTTGAGCAGATTTTGAAATGTTGTGCGTTTTTTTTTTTTAAATTTACAGGCCTGGACACTTCAAATAGAAGTGAGCCACAAATCTTTCCGAAAAAAGAATTTTTAGCAGAAGGCTCTGATATCACTCTTTGCTGCATCGGAGGGAAAGGTCAAGCCATTAAGAAATTCTTTGTATCCCCAAGTGTTGATGTTTTCAAGCGCACAAACAATCAAGTCAAACTTCTCACCGTGGAAAATCTGTCACATGACAAAGGGTCTACCATTCATTTCTACTGTTATGATGAAGATGAGCGGTTCCATCAGGCAGCTTTCTTTGTGGGTAGTAAGTGAACACATTGTTACAGTTTAATTTTTCTCTTGTTATTAACTCAAGAATAACTGTAGAAAAAACAGATAGGAAAAAAACTTGCTGTAAGTTGTCATGGTCTTGTCATTTCTGGCTAAGCTCTGTCTTGACTTGAGATCTGTAAACTTATATAGAGAAATCAGGAAAGAATGGCATTAAATTAATTGACCCTGTGACAGGTGGTTGGATCATAAATATATACACCCTTTTAGGAGTTGAGCTTCATTATCTGTGTGCGTGTGGTAAACACTCTCAGTCTCCTTTTCAAAAGCTAATAGCAATTTTTAAAGATAAAAAAGAATACAGATTGAATAAATGAATGGATGAGTAAAAAAAAGATGAGAGTACAAAAGTGTTTAATTGCTACTGATTCATGGTATTATCCTCACTATCTCTGCAGAGTGGTCATTGAATAAGTGTGATTTCAATAATAACATCTATAGTAAACCAGACTTCATACTTATCCATTATTTCTAGCTTGTTAAGGTATTAAAAAGGTTGGTGAGTTTTGCCTCGACTGCCATGGTGTTGATTTTTCTTTTGTCGTTATTTTGTCTGACAAGAGCCACCTGATACACCTAAAGACTTTTCCTGCCATACTCAAGACATGAAAAGAGTAACATGTACTTGGAGAGAAGGAGAGACCTATCTCTATGGACGGAATGCACCACAATACACCTTGTCTAAAACGTAAGTCCCGTTGTCATATTAACTCTGATCTGTGCAGTACCAAGCAATCACCTTATTTCCTTCTTTCTCTTAGAATCTGTGAAAATCCGTGTAATTAGCTGCTTGCCTTTTCCCACCTCACTGATCAATTATTTAACAAACCTTGAGCAGTGCAGAACTGCTCTGAATCAGACTAGCTGTTACTAAGTTGACAGTCCTTCAGATCAAGTTCTGCCTGATAAAGCTTATTCTAACCATTCTTTTGAGTTAATATGTTTGGATATTGTTCAGTAGGTGTGATGACACCCTGAAATCGAGATGTAGATAACTTAAGAGTATAAGATAATTTTGGGTGGCATAGACAACAGATAACTAGGATCTGATCAGCTGGTAGGCTGAGTATTAGTGTGCTCATGATCCACTGACACTAATGCTGACACAAACTTAGCACTCTGTCTGATTAACCTTCCTAGTTATTTTTTTTTTAGGATTTTTTTTTGCTGATGTTTTCCTTCTTGAGTCCTTAAACTACTGACAAGCCTATCTTAAATGTCCTTGTGTCTATAATTTCTGTAGTTCCAGCTGGCTTCTTTACTTTAAAAAAATAAATAAATCTGCAGACTTTCTCATAGCTCTTTCTTAGCAGTCTGAGTCAAGTCTACACAGCCATGGCATATCAGACATGGCCCTTGCATGAGGAGAGGGGCTTTACAGCAAGGCCTGCAGAGAAAAGGAAACTCATAAAACAGGAGAGACACCTCATAATCACAACAAACTTTCACTGAAAGATCTCAGCAGAAAACAGGCCAGCATTGCACATACCTTCCTGGTCTCTGCATCATCACTTCTATTAAGATACTGTGATGGAGATCTAGAAATGGAAGGTTAGAAAATGCACTGCAAGATGCAGTTGAAATTACAACTTCATTTAAAAGCTTAATGGTAAACGTGAATTATTTGAGTCTTGGCAAATAAGTCTCTGGTTTAGACTATCCATAAGGAAATTTCTAAAAGCAATGTAGCTGTATCTTAAAAAGACAAACCTGAATTTCAAAGGAAACTTATTTTAAGAGTATTTGTATTCATCGCACTTCAGGCTAAGGGAAAGAAGTAGGTGGCTTCTTATATAAGGTCCCTCAGTCTTATATTTTATGATGCTGTATTCTAATTGGACATCAGAAACTTCTAAGATCTTTATTGATTGTATATTATGGAAAACATATTTCTCTCTCTTTACACTGCCTCCTACCTCTCCCTTTCTTTGATAGGTCATCTCCGAAAGTGGCTCTGTGCAAAGCAAGTTGTTCTTCTGAGCAGTGCTCATGTTCTTGGGATATAGGCCAGCAGCAGATCTGGAATGTCACAGTGACTGTGGAAAACCCACTGGGAAAGAAAAATGCCACAGATGTTTTTGATGTAAATCACAGAAGTAAGAGTTTTTTCTATGTCTTTGTTTATTTTAGGGCTTTTTGTTGCTCCTTCTGAGCTTGATACTTCTATATCATGGTTCAAAGTATGGAAGTCTTCGATTTTTGTCTTCACAGTTTAGTTACTTATCTGTCCCTGTGCTATAGTTTCCCTACTCTCTCTTCAGCTTCAGCTTTGAAAAGTTGTATTAACAGTAGAAAATAGCTTTACTCCAAAGGTCAGATTTGGTTATTGGAATGACCCCTTGATGTTTCAAAATCTGCTGCTTTGCTGAAGCTGGCTAATGGAAGAGAAAGCAAGGATGTAAAATGAGGAGTTTAAGCAAAATATCTGTGTAGGTTACTTGGGAATCGATATGAGATGTGATACATGTATAAGAGCTATTGCTGGGAAAGAAGTGGTGGTGCTAACTTGCTCTTGGTCCTAGTATCAGACAATAGCTTCCACTGTGCTACTGTAAGGGAGGAAGAGTAGTTCTTTGGTGATAAAAGCCAGGTTATTCTCTGGGGAGTATCTAATGGCTGTGATTCCTTGTTCCCTAGTAGTTGTGTCCTTTATCTCAGTATGCCCAGGGTCTTATAAGTTCCTTCCTATTCCTGCCTGAAAATAACTGAGTATTTCTTCAGTCTCCAATAGTATTTCTAGTTCTCTTTGAGTCCTCTTCAGTGTTCCCTGGTCCTGTGGCTGCCTTACCTGTTTGAAAAAGCAGGAGGCAACTTGTGCTTTGTGCAGCTTGGGAGCTGACAGGACAGTGGCCTAGGAGGCTGTTAGTGTAACTGCTGCATCCTGGCACTGCTTCCTTCCTCAGAGGCATTGCTGGCAGTTTTTCCAGCCATGCTTTTTTATATGAAGGAACTTATGTTAAATGTCTGTGTTAGATTTGTCTCAGAGAGACGTGAGAATTCTAAAATTAGATTATCTGATTGTTTGGAAGTGGAAGAAACAGATCAAGAAAGTGGAAGAGTAAACTGAACAGGTTGTAGGGAGACAACACAATGTCATAAACTCAGTTTTCATGGGAAGTCAGGCTAGAATAGTTTATGTTTATTGTGGTAAGTACATTAAAATTTTACTTGAAATTCTTTTTCCAGTCCTAGTGATAATTGCAAGTTAAAGAAACTATGTATAATATGTGTAATGAGTTAAGCTTTTACATGGTGATTCCTGTGAAATCCTTCATATTTTCCTCTGATCCTGCAAATATTTACATTAGAAGTTTCCTTACTTAAAGGATGACAGTAAGGAAAGGAAAATGTAAATCCATTGTTTTCTATTCTGCATGCGGTAGTTTGGACCTTCTATATCAGAAACAAACTATTTTGAATATAAAAGTCCTCAAATTTTATTTCATGGAGTACTGTAATTCAATCATGTAATTAATGAAGTTTTAGGATAAATGGCCAAGGGTGTAAGCATACTCCTCAGTTGCATTATCATGCCCTTACATTGCATTCCTCACTATTATACTGATAATATGAGAGAGCTTGAGATTTCCTTCACTTGCTGAATGCTCTTACATAGCAGTAAAGGGTCTCAGAAATCTTTTGGAAGAAGTAGCATTGACACTGTTTACTGGAGGATAACTACTGACAGGACTCAGTCCTAAGAGCTGTGAATAAAATTTCTGTCAAAGAGGCCCAATTCTGGGATGTAGAAATGAGTCAAATGTTACCATGTTATATAAAGAGCTTCTGCCAGGCCTGAATTAGGGAATTTTAATGGTTTGCAATAAATGTCTCTCTTTCTTTTGTCCATAATGTTTTAAAACTTTTTAAAGTCAGCACAAGGGGTTTTTTTAAACCTTGTGTAACATATACTTACATTTACATTCTGAAATGAAGTTTTATAATTTATATGTGTTTCTTCTAGATTAGGAGAAAAATCTGTATTTTTAAATTTGATTTTACTACTCAGCTAAAATGTCTTAACATACTATTATATGTATTTTATGTTTTACAAAAGCTAACTCAGATTTTCCATTGGCAGTGTATCCCACTGCACCTTTCCAGGTTTGGGAAGATTGCACAGATACAGAAATTACGTTACACTGGAATTATGAAAGCAATGAAATTGAACTTTTTTGTCAGACTGAAGTGGTCCGACCTGATGGCAAAGTAGAACTGGTATGAAACCGGAATTTCCTAGACAAAAAAACAGTGAGGATCTTTCTGATGTGATTAAAACTTAATACCTCAGCAATACAAATACACTGTAAATCTTGTGAGCATGGTGTGTCTGTTTTCTGGATTTGTATGTTTCCAAAGCTCAAACTGATGTGGTCCATTTGAGTAGATTCCTTATCTTGTTCCATCTCTTCCACAAATGGTGAGGTTGATGGACTCTTTGCCTATTTACTGTCACTTCTCTGTAACTCCTTTCTTAGAAGGCAGCTTGCCTCTAGCACATTAAAAAGGCAAAGTGAAGATCACAGTCAAGTTGCATTCTGTCTTGATTGTAGACAATTAGATCAAGTGACCACTACAGTTGGCCATTGCAGGAGTCAGCTTTGAGGGCAGTCTTAAAAGCCTGCTGGCTTTTTCGACTCTTACCAGAATATTCTTACTCTCAGTCGGTTTCTTAGGAGAAAGTGGGGTAAAGGCTGGGTGTAAAAGGAGAGAGTGGGATAAAGACTGGAAGAAAAAAAATGAAAAGGTTGCTGTAGATTGCTGTGCATAGGTCTGGAACAACATGCTACTTTTTTATGAAGTAATAGCCCAAGACTCTATGAGGCAAGATCTCAGTAAATTCTCTCCTGGATGTAGAAAGTACTGATGTGGAGGGTTCTGAGTGACTCAGACAGTTACACAGAGGTGGCTTCCAGCCCTCGTTTTGGATCTCCCACTGTTTTGATCTATTTGCTTTTTTTGATTGTTGTTCCTTGACTGTCTTTCCCAAGTGAAGTTTAACTGGCCCTTGCAGGGTCTAGAGGAAGAGCTGTTTTCTCAGAGAACCCCTTGGTGAGGACGCTGTGGTGAGCGGTGCCTGCCGTGTCTGTGTGTTTTGCAGCACAACAGCTCCGAGGCGCGCTCGAAGCGGGTCACGGTGCGCGGGCTGCAGCCCCACACGGCGTACACGGCCCGGGTGCGCTGCGCGGCGGCCTCGCACTTCTGGAGGTGGAGTGAGTGGAGCCAAGCCCTGACCGCCAGAACTAAGGAAGGAAGTACGTCCAACCCGTTGAGAAGCAGAGTTTGAGGGATGTTCTTTGCTCGCCACCTCTCTTGGCTGTTTGTTGTTACTTTTCTGCTGTGTAGTGACAGCAGAGGCCTGTTGCATGCATAAAAGAAACATGCTAAGCAAACTTCAAGAAGACTTCTCAAATAATTGCCATCCTACCTGCTAGTCTCAGACATTCCCTCCAGTGCAGGCAGTGGGAAATGCAGTTGACTGGGAAGATGGACAGACTGATTTACTGTGCCCTTTGAGGCCAGGAGGAATGGTGCAGAGGTGGGACTAAGAGTCTGGTGGCTGCAAGCAAAGGTTTTCTGGGAAAATTTTTCTTACTTTAATTCAGAAAAAGGAATAAAGGGAAAGTTATGTTAAAGGGTAGTGTTTGGGCAAGACCTGGGAGTAATGGGAAAAATGATGTGCTGTGAGTGGAATTTCTTCAAATGGGAGGAAGCAGTTCAACTGCCTATCCTTTCCACATTCAGAGCATTCTCATTTTATTGTTTTGCTATATTTATTGCAGCTCCATCAGGGAAACTGGACATATGGAGAGAAATTACACCAGTTCTGGGGGGACGAAATGTGACTTTGTTCTGGAAGGTGAGAAATCCCTACAGAAATAAAAATAAAGTCCTTTATAAAGGGGATGGAAATTTCTCCCATGATTTTTCTGCAGCTGATAGCAATTAAATATGATATTGTCTTTTACAAATCTAAAACAGATTGTATATAAAATATCTCAGAACACATGTAGCTATGGTGTAGCTATGCTGTCCTGGAATTTCAGACATACAATTCTGTTTTTCTAAGTATTAGTACAAGACAGATCCCGTTACCAAGATTTCTGCATTTCCATTTCAACCAGTATGTATGAATGTATGGAAACAAGTGCTTATAGTCTTATAGAAATAACATCCTGTTAGTTATTTGAAATTCTAAATGATCCTCTCATATTTTTTCAGCAAAATTCACTAAGTTATTGTTCTCTTCCTCCATAACTTTTTCTCCCAGCAAACACCAGGTTTTCAAGCCAATGGAAAAATTATTTCATATGAAGTAACGTGGGAAAAAATAGAAGATGGCTTCAAGCCTGAAAGTATCTCCTTTTCTGCAGTCTACAATAGCACAAGGATTTTCATTGATAACCATTCCTACAGAATCAGTATCATGGCAAAGAACAATGTTCATTTTTCACTTCCTTCAGTATTGATCATCTCTAGAGCTACAGATAACAGTAGGAATACTTTCAGTTATAATTACATTATTAGAGTTTTGTTTCTACCTGTTTTGAGTGAAGTCATAATTTATCATCTCGGGCAACAAATTAACCTTACTTCTTAACTCATCCACTGCTTTCTAGAAATTATGACTGTATTTTCTCCTAGAGGGTGGCAGCTGTATGTTTATTAAACTTAAGTGCAGAGAGTGTCTCCACAGAGCACAATACACTTTGCCTAAAACTAGGGCCTCAAGTCTGTAGTAGGTGCATTTATGGTGCAGCCAGTGCCAGTGTGTTTAGCCTTTTGTAACTCTCTGCCTCTAGGTTTCTGCTGCTGATTTTTTTCCTTTTTGGTGAATATGTAGTAACAATTGCTGGATAGTTTCTGAGATGTCAGCTTTCAGCATGTGAAAGACCCCATATGTCATTTAGTGAAGGAATGCAACTCTTTTATTGTTGTTTTCAATTGGTTGGTATAGGAACTGTACTGATCTTCATTTATGAGTCTGAAGTGTCATGCAGGACAGTAATAAGAGATTCTGTTTTGTTCATTCCTAGGCACTGAAGAGCTTAAGGAAGGACAGGTTAATGGTACAGATGATGGCATTTTTATATCATGGGAGCCCAGAAGTATATATGACAGTTACATTATTGATTGGTGTAACTTTCCCAGGCTACAGCCTTGTGATTTGCAGTGGAAGAGATTTGGACCCAACACTTCCAGTGCTGTGATCAGCTCAGGTGAAAGCCAAACAACTATTATTTCTGACTGTGCAGCAGTTCTTCAGGCTGTGGACATTGATTGAATTTAGAACACAAATAATTTTTTGAATATTTTGAATATTGAATTCTGTGCTGTGCAGGTGTAATTCTTCAAAGGCATATGACATCATGTTTTTCCTACCAAATTAATTAGACACCACAAATGTACCAGCACCATTAAGCCTTGGAAGGCAGCATACTATATTAGACAAGTCAACACAGTATTTTAGAAAAAACCTCTTATAGCAGCGTCTTGAAGGAGGATGGTGAGGTTAATGAAGGAGTTAAAATAATTTAGCAAGAGAGATGCAGAAGGGAGCTTTATCCTATCTGTAACATGGATCAGAAGTTTAGACTCAGGCAATTTAAACCCATGGTGTAGTGAGTGAGAGGTTTGGTGGTGTCAGTGTGCCTCAAATGGCATGTCTCAGCACCAGACCTTGCTTAGGATCAGTTGCACATTTTTCATCCCAGTAGACCTAAGTCCTTTCTGTCTGTGTGAAAGTTGCTGCGATATACTTCCACAGCTGCAAGAATTTAGTTTTCCTAGAATCTGTGAAGCTGAGAGCTCACTTTGGAATGAAACTTCTTTGAACAAAATTTGATTGAACACAGATAAATTGCAATAAAGGAAGAACTGCACCTCAATTCATACAAATATACTGAAACCTGCATGTATTGAAGGGGAGTGTGGTAACAAATGGGAAGAGTATTATCAATTTCTTCAGTGGTTTGCACTTGCTTAATGTGAATGGGAGTGCATGTCAGTGAGGTGTCAGAAGAATAAGGAATCCTGATACCTGGATATGTGTCTGCATCAAATTTTCCAAAACACAGCCTTTGTCTGTGCCAGAAATATAAATGAAATTGTCTTACGTTTTGGTGCCTTTGGAGTTTATTGTTCAGTCACCTTGAATACTGTATGGTACAAAATATATACATAAACCTCTCCCAATTCTCTCTTTCAGACAGAATGAATGTGTTTAATTCACATAATGCACACCAAGAATTAGCTTGCCCTCTGTCTCCTTCAGTTGCATTAGTAGCACAATAACACTCAGAGATGGTGTCTAACAGGTTATTGACTGTAGGAAGAAATTAAATAAAAGTAACACTGAAAGACAAACCATAACCTACTTTTGTTCAACTGTTTTGTAGCTGCTTTTGTTCCGGGTGTGAGATACAAATTCTGCATCTATGGATCTGTTGCTAATAGAACCTCCTTACTGGAAAAGAAGATTGGTTATCTCAGGGAACTGCGTAAGTGGGAAACATATTTGGGCCTTGATCAAACAGAATAATTGCCTCCTCCTATAGCTAGATAAAATTGGGGTTTTTGTATTCTTTCTGTATCTTCAGTGAGGCATTTAAACATTCTATATCAACATACAGGCCCTGCATGGAGGATATCTGGCTAGTGCAGTGACCGGGTAGAGCCCTTGTTTATTAGGAGAGCTAAACAAAGCTGTGATTATTGGTTATTACTTTGTGTGTTAAGTGGATGCCTGAAGGCTCTGTGAAGCTGGCAGTTTTTGTAGAGAACTTTGGCTTTGTTCAGCTTTTAAATACAAGAAAGATATAAACACCACATGGGAGTGTGGAATTTTCAAATGATAAGAGAAAACACTCTTGAAGAATAAATGCAAGTTTAACTTGAATTTCCTTTCTTCTAGCTCCTCATGTTGACCCTATTGTCAGAAAAGTTGACCTGACTTACAATTCAGTAACACTGTCTTGGGATTCTTATCTCACAAATGAGTCAGAGACTGGTTTTGTAAGAGGCTACCATGTTTACATTTCACCTATACAAGGGAACTGCAACTTGAAAGGATCAAAAAAGTACATTCTTTCAGGTAACTGAGCTCTCTACTACAGAAAGTTGTGTCATTGATACAGGTGGAAGACTTGTTATTGCAGCATCTTAGAAGGTTCACATTAGGCAGTCTGGCTGGTTCATTCAGCTGTCTTTAGATTTCAACACATGTTGCTTTTGGTTCCTCTCTGTGCTTGAAGTGCTAGTAGGCAGAAGTGATTCCTGGATTTATAGTGATTTACAGCCCACATTCCTGTTGTCTATTACTCGTTTTTAGCTCCAGAAAAGACTCCTTTGGTACTATAGGAAGAGTTCTTCGTCTTGCGATGTGAGTTCTGCATGAATGTTGAAAAACATCTGTTTGTGGTCTACTTGGATAAAAGCTGTAAGAAGTGTGTTAGTCTTAGTGGGATTGGGGTATTTTAGAAACAGATGGGATACAATTTATTTCCTTCAAAACTGGAGCACTGTTTAAATTCTCTGAGTAAATTCTTTTTTAGTATTTGTGTGTGTGCTCTGCAGTGGAGTTCCTTCAGCAGAACTGAGCTGTGAAGTGGCACAAAACCAGAAATATATATCAGACCTTTCTGCTCCACATGCAAAACTGCTCCAGATGACTTTGCTCCATTATAATTTTTCAGACATTTCCAATATGTTAAAAGAATATATATATATTTTTTTTTTTTTTCCTTGCCTCTTCTGCTTGGGTCATGTCCTGTGTTCTTCTGCTGGTTAGACTATTGCCAGGATGAAAAGCATAGTTTCAACTGAGGGAGGCTTATGTAGAAGTTCTTGTCAGAACTGAACTAACCATATAAGTACCATAATTTTGTAAAAAATCCAAGTTAGACTTTAAAAAGTTTAAATCAAACATTTTCTGCTTCACTGCTTCTGCTAGCAGACAAGGGGTGTGACTGAAAACAGAAATAAGCTAACCCATTTTTCCCTGGGGTTTGGGAATTGCACAATAGAGAGGCAAAAGAGCTCTTTTTTAGGCAGAGATTTCTTGCTTTTGATTATCGTCAAAGAAATTGACATAAGCTTAATGACTATAGGATTCTGGTAAAAAAAAAAAGAAATGGAAAAACTCAAATCATTCTGGTACAATGTTTGACGAAAAAGAAATTAAAATTAAGCAAGATTCAGTCTTTGACAACAAGTTGTTAGGTCTGCCAGAGGAGGGCAATGCTGTGGGCAGTCCAGTTAGAAGGGATCTAAGTTCAGCCCAGTGGCAGTGAGTCAGGATGCATCATCCTTCCCAGAAGAAAGTGAGCAAATTACAAACAAGGCAGATTGCAAATGTTTTGTTATTTCAGTTAACTAGTTTTGTAATATTTTGGGGACAACTTATTGCAACCTTTCAGAACCTAACAGGGGGCTTTTTAAAAAAGATGGAGAGAGACTTTTTACCAGGGCCATAGGACAAGTGGTAATGGTTTTAAACTGAAAGAGTATAGGTTTAGATTAGCTATTAGGAGAAGATTTACTGTGAGGGTAGTGAGGCTCTGGAACAGGCTGCCCAGAGATGCTGTGGGTGCCCCATGTTTGGCAGTGTGCAAGGCCAGGCTGGATGGGGCTGAGTAACCTGGTCTAGTGGAAGGTGTCCCTGTCCATAGCAGGGGAGATGGACCTAGCTGATCCTTAGGGTCCCTACTAACCCAGAGCATTCTGTGATCCCATTATTCTATCTTATCTGTTTTGTTTTGTTTTAGATGAATCAGAGCTATGTAAATACACAATTGAAAACCCAGAAGAAAAGAGATACACCGTGAAACACCTGATGCCAAACACAAAATACAAAATAGCAGTTAAAGCATTTACAGGTGGAGGAGAGACACCCATTGTTTACTTTAGATACATAGATACACCATATAACTGTGAGTACTGGCTGTGAATAATGTGCTTTAGCAAAAGGATGAGATGATTTAAAATGTTTTAATAATCTTCCTTTCTTAGGGGAAAACATTTAATTCAATGCAACATTCACTTAAGAAAGAATCCAACTGAGAAATGATACAAGCATAACAACATGGCATTTTGATACTTCTAAGTAGAAAGGATTTTTTCTAAAGTTTAAAACAAGCCTAATTCACATCCTTGTTTAAGTTTTATATCCTTCTGGGAAATAGCTCAATATGTGCACATTTGCATGCTTAGTGAGTCTGTTTGTTAGAACTCATTGCAGAATTGTATTTGGACTTAACTGGTTTTCTGATGTAGGAAAACCTACAGACTTGTGTGCAGGTAATTCCTGTAAGGAGTCTTGAACTTCTAATGTTGATTCTTACTCTCATTAGTCTTTAAAACCATTGCCAAGTTCACTCCTTCATAAGCCAATACAGAAGGGTTGTTGGCATGGTCACAGTAGTTTGCTAACTGGGCAGATTTGATCACAAAGCAGAAGAGGAAATCACTTGCCCATAACTTTGTCCCCTGAAAATACCAGTCAGCATGGCTGTGAAACTAGAGGTGCCTGGATCAAACTAGAGGTTTTGAAAGACTTGTTGGGGTTGGAGATGAAGCAGAAGGGATGGGAAAGAGGGGAGCATTGCCTTATGCAAGGAGACTCCATATTTTGGGTTAGTGTCTGATCATCATGGCACCCTCACAGGCCCAGTTTTGCTTCTAACACACAAGTTCTAGCTCCCGTCAGCCAGACAAGCAGAGAATAAAAACAAGGGCTTAGTTAACCCTAAAGAGATGCAAGGAGAATATAATGTGTCCATTCCCTCCTGTGGTGTGTGATACACAGGCAGGCACTAACCAGTGCTCCCCTCAGCCCACCTGCAGCCTCAGCTGTTTGTGAACAGCATAGCCCAAGACTGTCTTCTAGCTAGAAGGAAATACTGAGATCCCTGTATATCAGCATAAATCCTAGGAGACTTGAACACTTGTGTAGTGTTTTTCTTGCTATAGCCAGTCCAAAATGGAAGTACAGATGTTGTTCATGTCTCACAATAAAAACCTGTCTCATCTGTAGGTCTGAGAGAAAAACCTAAAAAAATATTAAAGTGAGGTTATCCTTGCCTTAACTTCTGTACATTACTCTTACATCTAAGGTGCCAATATGAGGGCAAATAAAAAGCAATCTAGTTATAATTCCATTCTGGTAAAGGGAATCAAGATCTAAAGGTTTACAGAGGTATCCCAGAACTTCCAGCCAAGCTACCTTGCAGCCATGGACCCACAGGGTTTTACTGCTGAGTTAGTGGCAGGCATCGCATGCAGACATGATGTTATTTTTGCCCCAGAAACTCAAGCTATATTGACTTTAACATGTGAGAAGTTAAAAAAAAATACAAAAAAAAACAACCCCTTTTTTAAAAAGTAATTTTCTTCCACAGCAAACATACTGTACTTTGTATTCCTGGTAGTGATACTTCCAACCCTAGTAGCAGCTATATGCCACTGGAAGATGAAGTGGTAAGTTGTAATGCATATTTCTGTTGTAGACAGAGAATATAACTAAACTAGTTCTTCACAAACCAATGCTGCAGTTTGTTGCTTCCAGCCATTGCAAAGCCTCATTCATTTCTTCCTTTGGCTGTCTGTGTAGATGTTTTAAGTACTTGGCTTGTGGTGTTTCTGAGACACTGGTCATCTGTTGCTGTATCTGTACAGATCTGTGGGTGGCTTCTGCTGGTAGAGCATGCTTTGATAAGAAAACAAAAACGTCATTTGTTTTGGTCTATTTCCAGGGTGAAGGAGTCCTGCTGCCCTGTAATACCTAGTCCTAATGAGAGCAAAGTGCTGTCATTCAAAGAGTTTAAGGTAAGATCACTGAAAATCTGGAGTTTTTAATTTGTCCATTCTTTGCTTAGTAGATTTAAAAAAGAAAAACTATTCTTGTGTTGACTTAATTTTAAAATTTACTTCTTGACAATTTTTGTGTTGACTACATTTAATCATTATACACAGATTAACACAGTTTAATATTATCATTTAATAGAAAACTCTCCCTTTGATATTCATATGACTCTGCAATAACCAGCTTATATTATAGTCTGTTACTGCAAAAAGAAAATGCACAACTGGAGAATAAAGGAAATCTTTTGATCAGCAGGTGATTCCTCCACTGTTGCTGTTCAAACCCCTGCACTGTCTGAACTCAGCAGCCCAGAGGATATGGATTTCCCTGCAGCCCATGAGCTGTGTCTGCCCCAGTTCCCTTGGGAGGACACTGCAGGGCCGTGCACTTGCTGGACCTGGGAGGATGCAGGGGGTTCTGCCAGGCCTGGCTGGAAGAACAGGATTGGCAAAATATTCAGCTTCTTCTGTAGCCCTTGGGAACTGGGAGCTGCTGCTTCTGTGCTGTGTGCAAGAGGCTCCAAAGCCTTTGCCCCAGCACTTGTGGGGCTGGTGGTCGAGGAGTGAAGTACACCTAACAGCCACTGCTGCTGTCTTCCAGTTGCTTCTGCCTCAAACTAAAATCAGAATGCATAAAAAACCTGGCAACGTCTTTAGAGTAGAGGGATGTGGTTCCTTCCTCAAATATAATCATTGTGAGTTTACTTAAAACAGAAATCTCTAAATAGTCTGATACATTTCACATAAAATACAGCTTCCATTGAATAACCTCAGTGTAAGGTTTCCTTCAAATTCATTTATTTGAAAAGTGCAAACTAAAAAAACCCTGAGGAATATTATAATTTCTTAATCACTCTCCTCATTCTACTCTGGGCTTCTTTCATTGAGTAATTTTTTGCTTAATGCTTCTCTTGCAGGTTGATTCTGAGAAAGTGCTGAAGATAAATGACTGCCTTCCTGATGTGCTAGCAGTGGAGAGTGATGCTGAAGCTCAGAAATTGCATCCTGTTACCTGGAGCTCGTTATCATCAACACCAAGTGAAGATAAGATTGATGATCACAAATCCTGGATTTACCCTAGTGAAAATGTAGTGAGAGACTTTCCACCTACACCTCAAACTCGTACTTGTTTTGAGAATTTTGCTTATTCTTCTCCGCTTGAGGCTGAATCTGATCCCTGCCATATACCGGAGACACTGGAAGCAGGCAAGACAAATCATGCAGTGATGCTGTACCAGCCACAATGCTATTTAGATATTTTTCATGAGGATGCAGCCTCAACCACCAGAGAAATAGCTGAGAGAAAGAACAATCTGAGATACATCTCACAAGCAGACGTGCACTGCCCGGGTGAGAGGTTTTGATGTTCTACCCTCCAGTGGGTCCAACCAATGTTTGGCTACACACTATAAATGAGAATTTCTCAAACCACAACTTCTTTTGATTAGGGTTCTCACAAGCCCAGCTGCCTGACTGCCATTAATACGGCAAAGCTGTTCTGGACTAGTTTTGAGTACTGATTTGCACAGGAATTATGTGTGTTATGGTTCTACTACAACTTACAGGCATTAAATGACGTTTATAGGCTGTTTTGTGGCCTGTATTATGCAGAAAGTTACATCACAGCAATCTTTCACTGGCTGATGCAGAGAACTGCTTTATTTTTGCAGAGATTAAAACTATTCATAAAGTAGAGGAGCAAATAAAACAAGAGGGAAGATTGTGCTGCTCAAGGAGTGTATTTCTCTTGCAGTGTTCTGTGTACTCTGGCCACTCCAGCCAATGGGTACTGTGCTGCTGGGCATGGAGCATTACCCAGCCCAGTCAGTCTGGGGGCTGGCTTGTATATTCTCCAATGATGTAAGGAATCATCATAGAACTGTTACCTGCACACAGTGTCGCTTGTTCCTAGATTCAAAAAAACTTTGACTTCCCTAGGAGTGCTGCCCAAACCACCCAAATCCTGTGATCATACTGCTTTTACTTCACTTGTGTCACAACTACACTTGACATGTTAAAGAGCACAGAAAACAGGTTTTTATAGGGAAGACCCTGCTTCCATTTCTTGTAACTGGGGATCCTCATACTTACACCTTCTCTGCCTAAAGACCTTTTAAAATCATCTTAACTATGCATTGAAGAGATGTAGGGATTTAGGTGGAAAGGAGTTAATTTTCCACAAGGACAGGGGTGGTGCCACATGGCATGGTCTCTCCGCTTGTGCACATGAGCTGAACTTTTGGCATTGACCCCTGTACTTCCACAGCAAGCCCCAACCTGCCAACCAGCCAACCAGCCAACCAACAGACAGGCTGGTCATAATCACAGGTGTATGAATCACATTTGTGAAGAACATCCTATTCAGGCTGCATAAATCTAAATCTCTCAACACTAGTTTTGCATGTGTTATAAAAACAAAACAAAAAAAATAACACTCAGTGACACCAAGTAACGCTCAGAATTCCTACAGTAGGCAGCAGTGAATTTGGCCTTTCATTTTGATTTCAGGAAATGGTTAATTTGTAATGAAGCAGTACAGTTGGAATTGTAGCTGAAAGTCTGAACAAATTTACCTCAGTGCACAAGGAACCCTTTGGTTTTGCCTCCTTATGCTGTCTGGAATCTGTCACAAAGAGATGGTTTTAACTTAAGAGCACAGCATAATTGATTCTCAAAGATGAAACAAATGAAGGCTGTCAGACAACTTGATGTTCAGCTAGTTTTGTAAAATGCAGTTACTTGTCTTCCCTGTTTCACTAGCTAATCACACTCCTAGGAACTAAGCAGCTGCAGACAAAGTGAGATCTGATACTGAACCACATCTAGTTTTTATACTGTTGCTTACAGATACTGTTGTAATGTCACAAGCTGTTTTGCAACAGGAAAACCAGTAAAACCTTGCACAGCCTGTGAGACAAGCACTGACTGCAAACAAAGGGAGAAGTCTTTAGCCAGGAAAAGGGGAGGTACAAACATACAGACACAGATGTGGGCAGATGTGGTTGGAGACGTTCAGTCCACACCATGCCACGTCCATCTGTGTGCTGTGCACAGGTGCAGGTGGCTCACAGACTTGAGAAGGAGAGGAGAGGAGAGAATGCAGCATGGTCCTTCCTTTCAGCCTCCAGGCAGCTAAGGAAACACAGCTGGGCTCCTTCTGCTGAAGGGCAAGAGAACAGTGAGGGTAAGGTAGAAGGCTGATGCTATTTAATGGATACATCCCAAGGAAAGTTCCTCCCTTTATCTTAACCTCTGCTTTGAGTAACAATGCATGTGAAAGCCTGAGACCACAGGCTTCTCCAGAGTGCTTCATCACATTGTACGTACTTGTGTAGCTTAAAAGCTTTACTGTTGGAAAAAAGGCCAATAAATGTAAGAGAGCTGCTTTGTCACAATTAATACAAAACTTCTGAGCTCTACATTTCAGAAAAAGGTGTCTTTAATCTGAAATGTTGAAAAGTTATCCTAAATTAAGAGTTACGTACTATGGAATTCAGATATAAATGTCAGTCAAAGAAATCAGAGTATTGCAGAAAGCATTTTAAATTTTGACATTGCTGCAGTTCCTCATGTCAGGTGGACAGCTGAAACCAGGCACAAGTCCCTGCACTGAAAAAGCTGCTGTCACTGAGGCCTGGCTGCTGCAATTCCCTCCAGGAAGTGAATCAAGGGGTTTGTGGGTTCAGCCAGTTGGGGTGGCTGAGCTCCCACCTCTCAGTCTCCTGGTCAGTCCCAGGGATATCCCACTCTGATGAAATTCCATTATCTGGATGCAGTGACACATTGACCACATTCCAGATTGCTGAGTGAGGGAAGGAGAAGCCGGCTCCTCTTTCCCTGTAAGTGCTTCTGCTTCCTGGCTGTAATGGGTGGTGCTTTGTGAAACCTCTTGTGCATGAAAAGCACACAAATGGAGGATTCCAGGAAGGATAATGCCTCTGTGCCAGTCAAAGGGCACAGTCTGGGCACCAGAACTGAAGATTAGAGAAGTATTTTGGCATATGTGGAGAACTGTGTATAATTTTTATGTATTAAAACATCTGTCTTGCATTAATGGTTGAATGAGTTCAGAACTGTAATCCTCTTTTTTTGTTCATAATGCAACTTTCACAGCTGTTGCTGATATGCTACTAATTAAACTATCACATAATAGAAAATCATTCTCAGTATGTTAAATTTTTAAAATAAAAATTATGTGTGAACTATTAAAGAGTCTCTGTATCTTATAAAGAATTAATGTAAAATATATTTTTGCAAAAAAAAAATTTATTTGGGAAGCTTTTGATTGTTCTAGTTAACTAGTAAGTTACAAATATAAATTGCATTCCAACCTCTTTCTAATGCTGAGAGGTACATAGGAGACCAGAACCACTATAAGAAGTTTAAGTACATTTTATTAACAACGCATCCCTTTGATAAGACTACGTTTAGGAGGCCTTTAATGCTCATTGACATGAACTGTACACAGTATACAAAAAAAAAAAAAGAAAAAAGAAAAACAAAAAAAAAATCAAAGTGGGCAATACCATTTTGGGACAAGCCTCTGTTTAAATTACACACAGCTCAATGCAATATTCTTACGTAAAATATATAAATACTTTTTCTTTCTATGTTACAGGTATACAATATAAATCAGATTTCAATGTCTGTTCAGTGACCTACAAACACTAGAACCTCCAAACATGTAGCAGCGTATTACTAAACAAAAAAAAGACCACACAGAACAGGGAGAGTAAGTACTGAGATTTTTCTTGATCCCTTAGATCAGAAAGATGAATTTAGATAATCTCTTGTAGCAGTGTTAGGGATGCTGACAGCCCAGTATTAGAATAATTTTTCAATTAGATTTACAAAGTGTAAAGCCTTTTTCCCCTTTAGACACAGCATCCTGTGCTGTAACACTCTATTTAGTGGCAAAATGACATTACAATTTTTGGCATAAATTAAATTATTGTAAATAAAATAGTGTATTTTTAAAAGCAACTCAAGCAAAATGTGCAATTTCTGCATGTTGTGGCATTGCTGTCCATTTACTCTACAAAAATAACCCAAAGAAAATCCACATTCTTTAATGACTATAAATCTGTTGAAAACAAAACTATCCAAGGAACCAGCAATGGGAGTTAAACAAAAGCCTAGGAGATTGGAGACCTCCAGAAAAATAACAGCACGGTTTCTAGTGTGTCCTCAAAAAGTCTTTGACAGTTTTAAGATTTTCCTCTCACATTGTATACCTTTTGTAAGCACACAGTAATAGAAGTGTGATTTAAAAAAAAACCAAAAAGTTGCTGGACCTGTTTTCAAGTGGCCCCAGTGCTGCTCAGAGCAGCAGAATTCTGGGGAGGTGGGCAGGACATCAGATCCTGGTGAGAATTCTTCCACTGTGATTGCTGCACCTGAGTTCATGTTCACTGACAGGCTTAGCCAGCTTCCTGCTGCCCAAACTGACAAACAAGTCCAAGGCACAGACTAAAAAGCAGCAATTCTTCCATCCCTCACTAGGTTTTGGTTACAGTCTGTTTCTTGCACAGCTACCTTACTCTTCAGGCACCTAGGAGAGGCGCTTTGGTTTTGTTTTCAGAATCGCTGCAAACCACAATGCTCTTTTCAGACCACTATGTATGTTTGAAAGTGTAATCAGAAAGACAAACAGGATTCTCACAGGTGCCTTATACATGTTTATAAGAGCAGCTTACCTCAGTGTGCTGAGCCACTGCACCAGAAACTAGTGAGTTGTTTAGGACTCCACTTGGGGAAAAACCACCACCACCCTGCAAAGAGACCGCATTTAGGGTATGTCTGTCAGATGTCAGTAGAGTAAGAGCTGTCAGATGAGGAAAAGCAACTGTTTCATGCACAACATGCCAGAGGCCCCACATACATGTTGGGAACTTCAAAGCCTGATCATCTCCAGCTCCAAGTGATATCCCCAACAGCTGTGAGTGTTCTGCATTTCTGATTTTCAGAGAGGTGAAAAGTTCTTCTCTGAAAGGAGACGCTCAGCCCCCAGCCTCGTCCTCCTTCCCTCCATGGAGAGGACCAACCCCTCATGGAGGTGCCTGGCTGCCTGTCAGTCAGCTCTGCTCTCTGGAAAGGGCTCCCCTTTCCTGCAAGGGCAGACCAAGAGAATCAGGAGCTGATGCTAATTGTGACTGGTTCACAAGCAGCCCCTCCCTCCTGGAGTGACTCCCGCCTCTGAGCTGTGTGAGCAAGCTGAATCCTTGAGGAGGTTTCTCTGCCACAGCAACCGAACTGCATTTGTGTAAGGGAATGCTACACACGGTACCATTTATTGAGCAGTATCACCAATCACTCAGACTGGAAATATAAAAAGTGGGTGGTCTGTCAGCTTCCCTAGGAGAAGTGGAAGAGATTTTTTATTAGGGCTAATGTAAGCACAATCATTATTTACTACAGCTTTCTTTCAAAGTTTTATCATGATACAAATAAAACCCCAAAATAAGGACTTTGAAAGGGACATTTAAAAAAAAAAAGAGAACTATAAAATTCACAGTTTATAACTAAGCCAATATTAATTTCCTTCAATAACAGTATCCCCTTCATCTGCCAATTAAAGTGAAACATCAATGTGAGCTTAATGTCAGTGTGTAAATTAATTTTCTAGAAATGTATGTTATGTACAATACAGACTTAACATCCTTGATGCATACTTGTTGAAATCTACTGACACTCATACACTTTCAGAAGAAAAATCACGCTTTATAACTGAATTTGCAGCCATAATTTTTATGTCAAGTTTCTGTTGTCATGGATCCCCACACAAGCGCGTTATTCAGAACACATGAGCATTTCAGGATGGAGATTCTTTCAAAAGTATATTTGCTTATCTTTCTATAATCAGAGGCCTTCCTATGATGCTTTACATTAAGTGCTATGGGTTAAACTTAACAAATGAACAGAGGTGGGTTTTTTAAATACAGGTGATAAAACTTGTTTATTTTGCCTTAACTGCAGAAAAATAACATGGAGTTGTTCGATGTAACCCCATTTAGTTATTAAAACAAATCTCTTCTACTCTAGCCTAACTGAGGTAGTGTTTGAAACTACTGTATAACATACGCTATCCCCATTTGTGGGAAAACTACATTATTTTCCTTTGGAGTTTATACCACTATTTGGTCTACTGTGATTGACATTTTGGTTTTACAGAAGCATTTATTTCTTATGACCAGAAGTCTAATAGTTACTGGTGTGGTGTGTTTTCTAAACACATCTGTGTCTTGCCACACAGATGTATTATTTGTGTCAATGACCATAGAAGAGTTCAATCAGTTTCTTTTTGCTCCTTTCAGTGGGAACTCATGAAAGATAATCCTAGGAACTAAATTTGACTATGAGCAGCAACTTACAGTCTGCTTTACCAGAACCTGATGGTATGCAGTGCACGTAAGAGTTCAGTGAAGTGATAGCTGCAAAGCAGTGCTTATGTGGCATGATGAAATTTCCAATAAGAACAAATAAATTCTACGTTTCACTAGGAGTTGTGTGTTACTGTTCACAGGACTACTTATTGAAATCTCCAGTAGCATAGCTAGTAAGAACAGAGATATGAGCATCAGGATAAATTTCACTTAAGTATTAATCTGACAATTATAAAAAATGGTAGGAGTGAATGGATAAAAATACGTTCTACTTAGTACAGTCCAGCTGAATTATTCACCTATATCAAAATCAAAGGGTAATCCCTTCTATTACAGGCATTCTAACAAAGGTGGCCATGCTACTGTATATACACATTTGCATATATTTATACTACCTTTATATAAAGGCTTCTGAATCTTTAGATCCATGATAAAAGTGACAGGGATTCCTACTTTTTTTTTCTTTAGCTTGCACTTACTAGTTTAGAAACGGCACTAGTAACAGGATAGAGGCAACTACTTCAATCATTACCAGTCACTGTATCATTTAACTTTTGCAACAAGTCTTGAATACCAGTATAAAATTATAAGTACGGCTGCTCCAAAATTTGTTACTTAAGGCTTTTCACTACAATTATTAGTACTATCTGATGCTTGATCGCTAATCCATTGAAAATTCAACTAAATCTTTGTTTTTATAAAAAGCTGTTTCTGTGGAACTTGGAAAACACTCACACTTAAGTCTCCTCACAAAACTTGCAATGATTAAATGTCTTCAAGTTCAGTTTATACAATATTTGCTTATCTGATACAAATCATGCTTTTTAAAGGATTGTAGTTGAGTAAAACCCACATTTGTACTATATGAGCATGAGTGTAGAAACTGCAAACACATGCATAGTATCTAGGGAAAACAATCTATTACAGCATTTTAAGTTTTAAATTACTTGTTTCGAAAATCAAATTGTAGTGAAAATCCTTAACTGGTTCAGATAAGATACATGTATGTAAATGCAATGAAATCGAAGAGACTGCTAATAAAACGTCTTACAACTATAGCAATATTAAAATAACTTAATGAAACCTCAGATTCATTTCTTTCTGTCTGAAGTTACAAATCCCCAAAGTAGTGTTATAAACAGTACAAAAATCAACAGAGAAGGGCTAACATTAATCCCCTGGTGCCCACAACTACAGCAAGGCTCCCCATTGCTGTCAGTGGAATGCACCCCCATCTCTCTGATTCCTGGTATCCAGGGTTTAAAAAGCAAGGCATCATTCTGCTTCTCTGGAACAGAATTGGAAGTCAATTAAAAATGTCTCTGCAAGTTGTCCTATTTCATCGTAATTTATGGTAGAAAATGAAATGAAAACTTGTGGAGGTGTTCAGTGCTTGGCTCTTGCATATACTGGTAATTACTATTATTAAAACTATGGTAACGTCTAATAAATCCCCAAAGGGCTCAAATCACTGTGCCAGTAATTGGTTGAGGAGGAAAATGTTTTCAGTTCAGTCTTCAGGTACCAGTAGCTTCTGGAAGGTTTCGAAGATGATGTTCCGAACTTTTTATCCAGTCAGTGGGAGGTTGTCTGAGCATTTTGAAGCAGAGCATGGCCTGAGCAGAGGTCAGGACTCAGCTGATGCATCGATTACAGGCTGTTTTGTTGGGGTTGCCAAAATAGCCTCTGCTTCCTCATGCATCTAAAAGGAAAGGATGGAGTATTAATATTGCTAGAGATTTTACTCAGGAGAAATCACAAACTATTTTCCTTTAGGATGTACCTACCTGACTATGCAGGACATGGAACCTGCACCTAGCCAGCCATTTTGGTACATTCAGTGCTTGTGCACCCTCCACTTACCTGCAAGAACTGAACATCTTGAAACAGCTCCTGAATGAACCTTCGGGATGGAAGTCGAAATGTACAATGTGCTAGCAAGTAGGACACCTCAGAGTAAAGGCATATATCATCAAACGCTTGGGGATACTTCTCCTTAATTCTGAACAAGAGAATAAACAACATTTTTTAAGCCTTGAACATAATTCCATTGTATTAAAAAAACTCCAAACTTTTCAATAAGATTGTCATAATTAATCCTTCAGTAATAGGCATTATAAATCCTAGAACTGACAAAGCAAGAAAATCACAACAGACAGCATTACTTTCTACAAAACTGAAAGAAGTCTACACTAATGAGATGAAACAGAATATACAACTTGTAAGATGTACAGAATTACTGTGATTGCCTAGGCTTAAAATAACAGACTTAGAAAGAGAACAGTGTATCAAATAATTAGCATCCACATATACAGCAGTCACAAAAATATGGGAAAACATTAAACTAATCTTTTAAACCCGTAAGCATTTTTGAAACTAAACCACACACATTTCTCCATTTTCTTTTAACAGTTGTCAGTTTCCAATGCCACTAGCTGAGTTTCTCAAGAAATCACTTTCAGTTTGTTATTGTACTCATCTATTATTCAGCAAAATAAAAAAATATTAGTTTCTTTTTTTGAAGATACATACTACCCTAGGTATGTAATCACTACAGTTGAATTAGTGATTTTAAAAAGCTTGGTTAAGAGTAGAATATTAAACACAGACCAAAAAAGTTAAGATTATTTGTTTAGCTTCTACATTACATTCTTACTTCTGGGAAGTGAGATTATTCACTGTCCCTGAAACTTTAAGAGAATACTTATGACTAAGTGCTGCTAAAGCATCTGTAATGTACTGAACTTACGTCAGAAGCCCAGTTTCATGGCCCTTCGTTCCTACTGAACTGCTCAAATTGATAACTAAACGTAAGACCTCTTTCCGTAGAAGTATCCGGCACACTGGTGTGTCATCTGGGATTGACTTTACTCCTGGAAAAACAAATAAAACAGTGTGGATTTAAACAGAATTGTCTTTGAGCTAATCTTATGCTGTTAGTCTGTTTATGCATTCCATACTCACACGAACACACATATTTACATATGTATTCTGAGCTATCAAAAATATTTCTAGTGAAGTTAGAACACTACTATTTACCTTTTCAAAGATATTTCTATCATTTAAAAGAAAAACCCGCAAGATAAAGTTACAGTGGTACTGTTACCCTAATTCATGTTGCAAACTGGATGACCTTTTATCATATAGTGGAGAATTTAAAAATGAGCTACTTCATAACAAATCATCATAATTCAAAATATAATACAAAGGTATATAAAAAAAACCCTCTTTACAGTAATTCAGTAATTCTTGGACTTTTTAAAAAAATTAACATCTGTGGAAAAAAAAGGCAATTGATTTGCTTGTAATGTCAGGTATTGAATAATCTGTAGAAATGCTGTATAGCAGAGGGGGAAGAGTTCAGTACTATATTCTCTCACCTGGAAAGGGATGATGTTTTTATTCAGATTTGTTTGGTTGTTTTTTTTGTCTAATATAGAGCACTAATTAGAGTTGTAGTGTACATAAGTGAAACATAATTTTTTCACAAAGCCTAAAATATACTTTATTAGTGATAGTCTCTAATAATCATAAGGCTTTCAAACTTACCTAATACAAGCTCTGTACTCTTGGTGCTGCTGGCTGAACCATGGGATACTGCATCACTACAGCCTGAAATTCCAGAAAATTTGGAGGAATGCACATCTAAGTGATTGTGAATGGTCTGCCCACACCAGTCAGTATATGGAATGTCTGAAAAATCTGACATTAACAAGATGTTGTACCTTTGTTATTCACACTTTTCCTCAATTCACATGCTTTCATTATTTTTCAACAATGGCAAACATGCAAGATACTGATGCACTACATACTACGCACAAGTCAGCCCAAAACTAGATGGTGGATTCTGGACAAATCATACTCAAACTCTACCAAAACTGACTTTTAAAAAAAATTCTTAAATACCTGAATGGAGTCTTTTCCAGACACTAATGGAAGCCTAAGAAGTCGCCACACATAGTACTGTTACTGAGATATCTATTTTATGTAACACAATAGAGATGCTCTTACATGTGCAGACTTTTTTTTGTTCACACAACTGTCACAGGTGTTTGCAGGAAGAGCTCTGGCAAGAGCCATGCTCTGCTGCACATGTAACAATAGCTGAGATTTTATTTGCCACCCCTTCTTGCTACTGAACTCAACCTCCAGCTCACTCTTTGAGCTATTCCTCACATTTGTGCATTACTCCCTTTGCCAACACTGCTACTAATACATGTCTAACAGTGTCGTAAAACAGTGAGGATTCCTACTAAGCATGCAATACTAGATTATCTTTCCATCACAAGAATTGACAAAAGGCATGTAACTGCAATCTCTGCAGAGAAGGTTAGAAAAAACAACTCCAAATCTCATCTGAATCTCAAAATATGAGAGAACATGACTCCTAGAAATTACAGCTCAGCTTCAACAAACTCCACGGATTTCCTTCTCCGCATTTTACAGCACAGACTTGATTTGATGTCAGACTTTTCATCAGTTGAACAGCAAGTGTCAGTTTTCAGAACAAGCATTTTAAGTACAAAATAACATTTAAAATGTTTTATTTTGACATGCTTTTAGGAATATTTAAAGAAACACGCAGGCACCTACTTCTAACACTAAAAACAAAAAGCTGGAAATTACCATAGCAATACCACTACTGGCACAATGAGCTTATCAGAGAAGTAATTTTAAGGTCAATAGTCAGTTAAATAAAAACTTTTGCAGATTGTTTAAAGATGAATAAAAGCCAGTATGCTCACTCAGTTTTATCACATTTCTCCACAGGGAACACTAACCTGCACGATTATAGGAAGAGCTCACTTTGGTGTTAGGCTGATAACCCAGAATCTGAACGCAGACACAGTAAAGACAGTTCTCATCTGTGTGCTCCTGGAGCCCTGTGTCCTCTGTACCTTCTAAGAACTGACAGGCATCTGAACGGCTGGTATTCATTATTTCTGTGAGACTGATCTGTTGGCGCAGCATCTGAAAAGGGCTTTTGACAACATCACTTGCACCTGATGGAAGACCTGTAAATAAGATTCAGTTAACAAAAAACCCCTACAAAACCAAGCAACCAATATTAACTCTTTCAATTAATTTCCACTTTCAAGCTTTTAAGGCTGGGGATGGAGTGCATGTGAAGACCTATAGAGTTTTTTGGACTTTTTTTTGAGTGGTTAAGCTCCCAAGATTGTTAGCATTTGAGAAAAAGAAAGTTTTAGTCCAAACTTATTATACATAACAAAACATTACAAAGGACAGAATTCAACATCTAAGTACACACACTGGAAGAAGGTAAATCCTGACATGGTATCAACATGACTAATACCCACATAACACCAATACATTACCAATTTTCATGGTGTCAAACAAGATTAATACAACGATATACCAGATGTGGAAATTACACATGCATGAATGCAAAAATAAACACAATTTAAAAAACTGTAACTTAGTGACCGTGACAGGAAGAAACTAGACTCAGCAATGCAGAAACAAGCAGAAGACACTTTAGTGACATGCTCTTCCCTGGGTGGAAAAAACAAACAAATACAGTTTTGAACAAGAGTTACTTTACACCGAAACTTAGCAAACTACAGAAACACACTTCCAGCAAAACCAAGTAGTGCATAATAGTAATATGAAAGGGGAAAAAGAAAACCAAACCAAACATAGGACAACAGCTACCTGAATAAACTATTAAAAAAACCAGTGTCAAGTCTTCTTTTTTTCAGTTCAAAAAACAAATACTAAGACCCTACAGATTTCTGACTTCTCTGGAGTAAATAGGAGATAGATTCCAGAGCAAGCCAGGCATTAGAGCACTTGCAATTCTGTTGTCCCATCATCTTCACTGATGAATTGTCATGGGCACATCGCAGAAAGACAATTTACTTTCTGAAATACACATCTAACATCGCAGTAAGTTCCTACAAATGAATGTGTAATCAAAGGGAAATAGTTCAATATGTGGGATTCATATTTTTCTAAGCTTCAATTTTGTTATTTCCTTTAATGCAGCAACACTACCAGACTTTGAGCAGCATTAGCTCATATTATCAGAGATATGCAGGCTTTCCTCCTTCATTATTCAGAGCAGGACCAAACTTTGAAGCAACACATTAGCTCAAACTAAATAAACCAGGGAATTAATGGCCTACTATCCTGATTCCAGAACACAGTCCTCAAAGTTTAACAGCTAAAATGATGTTTTCTGTAAAGAAAAATTAACAAATGAATCAACAACCCACCCAATATACAAACAACAGAAAGCTACAGGAGAGGAGTAAGACCAGTACCTCCTGCATCAGATGTAAAGACCCTAGATCCATGTTCATCAAATGGAGGTGCAGTTTTCTTCTGGAAATAGGGAGTTTCTTTTACCTGGAATACCCAAGTGAAAATTAAAATTAACAGAGGTCATAATCAAACACAAGAAAAAAAACCCAAAACTATTTTATGAGGCAATTAATTGTTGCCCATCTTTTACTTCAGGAAAAATATTTCATAAGAGGAAGAAATTAAGAATGAGCTCCTGAGTACTAAAGAAAAGCCAAATAAGAAAAATATACACTTGTGAATGAACATTTTTTAACAAAGGCTCATGAAGGGTTAGCAAATGTTAAAATGGTGGTGACAGGCTGTAAGGAAACCAGTGACCCACAGTGGCCATATGTAATCTGTCCATAAATCACACAACACCACTGGAAATACTGGAAATGCAGTACAAAAGCAACCAGGACATCTAAAATGCTGCCTGTATGATACAGAACTGAGGCATGTCTCAACTACAAAAAGATCTGAGAGAGATGAAATTAGGTACAAATATGCCACAAAGACTGTAAGAGAAAGAAAAAGTAGTCATTTCACAAAGGAAAAACAGAAGCAGATGAATGACATAACATGTTTTTGCTTTATGTTTAGCAATTGTTTGAGATTATAAAGGAATTTGCTTAGATTTGAAAGGCAAAGACTAAGTAAAATAAAAATAAGGAAGCCCACTTTTACCTTTGACATAAACCACGTCCTGGTTTTGATAATTAAGTAACAGAATATTAAACCCTCTGATTCAAACTTAACAAACCGAAGTTTGTTAAATGGGAATGTGTTTCTATCAAGTAGAAAGAGGAAGGAATTTGCTGAGCCACGGAAAATAACCTTTTCTAACTTAAATGTATGTAACTTCAAAGTTAAGACAATATAATTTAATACTACAATGAATGTATATAAAAATAATCTATTATTTAATACAGACCATGGTAGCAGGGAATTAACTGTGTGATTATGCATATAATTTATAAGTGATTGATGAACATGTCAATTATTGGTTGGCTAAAGCAGAATTAACGAATATGCAGACTATGCTAATTATAGTATAAAAATCAGATGACAACAAAAAATCCTATGATAGCAAATTTGGCACCACTGTTTAATGCTCCTCTAAAACAGTCTTTGCTATTATTTGCCTTTAAATCACGAATCAGCCTAGTAATCTTGTGTAAACTGGATAGAAGAACAGAAAAGAAATTCTAGATCTCCAAAATGCGTTTCTTTAAAGTACCACATCCATTTTTCCTGATTTCTCTAGATTTAATCTATTCCGATGAGAAGGCAACAGCTGACTGCCTTTTAGTAAGAAAATGCAATGAACCAAATCAGTTAACACATGCATACCTGAAATATTTCGTTGATATCCACTGGGAGAGCAAGGCCAATGTAATCATCAGAGCTACCATAGGTAGCATTTGAAACCATGGAGCGAACAGAGGACGAACGCTGAAGTGTATTTTGGTTAATAGGACTTAATAAATCTTCTTTATCTAATGAAGCATAACTTAAAGCTTTCATGAACCTGTAACAAATAAATCACAATTGCAGTTTCTCTCTCATTCTGGCACGTTAAAAGTAAGAAGGACTGCTGACATAAAGACACTTCAGGAACAGTGAATTTTTATTCCAAATTATGGTACACTGCAGGGTAAAGTGAGCATTTTTTTATTTTTTTCAACTTTTGCCTTGGTAGAAGTTTTCTATCAATTTTTTATTTTACATGAGCAATGAAGTGTCCTCTTACCCCTACAGATGGGATTTATATTGAGGTAAAATTAAAATATTGAAGTTTGACCACGGAAGGTTCAAGAAATTATTATGCAATGGAAATGTACAAAATACAACTGAGAGGATATCAGTAGATTTCTTGCTGGTAATTCTGACCAATGCTAGTGACAATAGAAGTGGAGCCACAACAGAAGTCAAGCCATACTTCAAAAAAAGAGGGGAAAAGACCTCAATTTGTGCCAGAAGAGATTTAGACTGGATATTAAGAAAAACTTCTTCACTGAAAGGTTGTCAAGCATTGGAACATTCTGCCCATGAAGTGGCTGAGTCACCATCCCTGAAGATATTTAAAAGACGTGCAGACGTGGCACTTAAGGACATAGTTTGGTGGAGGGCTTGGGTGTGTTGTGTTAATAGCTGGACTCAATATTAAAGGCCTTTTCCAACCTAAATAATTGTGTAATCATAAAACTCAAAAAGTTTCCAACTGCATCAAATACTTAAAAATAAAGCACTCTATAATTATCTCAACATAAACTAAAGATAGAAGTATTAATCCTAAATGTTTGTCCCTGCTTTTCCTAGAAAAGCTAACAGATACAGCATTAGCAGTGATAAACACCACCAAGTTTTCATGAAAGTGTGTCTGCAGGTGATAGGGTGAGAGACACCATCAGGATCCAAGATATGCATGTTGGTATTTCTGGTTGGTCTTTAAAGACAAAGGTGGGAAGCTAATCCTCACAAAATTTATGCAAAGAAAAAGGCTTTTTAACCTCCTGAATAAAAAGAATAATTAAAAACATTGCAGAAGTAAATCTATGACTGTTATTTGCTACTAACATGTGAATCTGTCAATAAATCATAAGTTTCCTGAAGACTGAAAAATTGATTTGGCAGTTAAAAAGAACAGAATTTTTCTTCCTAGTTTATTTTTAAAAAGCAGCTAAAAACAGCTTTAGCTGGATCAGCAAACGTACTCTGAATTCATTATTAGTAAATACAATCTGAAATTTTAAGAACCATAATTTTTCACTGGGGACACAGCATAACCAGCAAGAAAAACACAAGTACTAGTTTCACTGCAGTCATTCCAATCAATTATATTAGCAACTAACACAATCTCTCTGAATCTCATCTTTGAGTATGCATGTCTGCAGTTATTTAACCTTCTGAGAGATTCGAGCACTCCAGACATTTCAGTGTTAAGCAGGTCATCTCAAATCTTTGACTCTATCTACTGACACAAGAGAACATGAACAGCTAAGCACCAGGAATAGTCAGTATGACATTGCATGCAAGATCAAAGTCCATTGCAGCAAGGCTGCTCTGCACATCAAGGGCATGACTGCAAGGAATGGTAAAACATTACTTCCAGATATTACAGTACTACCACTGAAACGACACCCACTTGTTCCTGCACTAGCACAGGATGCCAGTAAGGATAGTAAGGAATGGCACTTCCACTTTCCAGGATAGTGCAGGGTAACCACTATATCATCCTTAATCTAACCAACATACTCAGTCTAGGTCTAACGTACTAGAACAACGGCGTCTTACACAGCATCCTTCCAGAATGATGTGAAAATACCAACAAATGAATGTTTCTTTTAATCGGGACACATACACTCAACTTGGTATGAGCTCAAGGACTGAGCATTTGCTTTTTCTGCAGTAAGCAGATGACTCTCCACGTTCTCTCATTTGAGAGGTAAGGTAAGAACAGAGATAAAAAAGTGCCTTTTCCATTTCAACAGTAATGTGAAAATCCAATGCACTAGCTAAAGGATGATGTTAAGGAAAAATTTTATACGAGAGCTTTTAAGGCAAAGTTATTTAAGCAGTGACTGTTGCAGCTGGGAACAGTGTCAATGTCAAGAGCTAGACATCTTATGTAACTCTAATTAGTCTTCAGAACATCTAATATTGCTCAAAAATAAAGAGGGTGACACTGCCATCTAAAAATAAATGCTATGAGTAAAATCCTTGATCTGCTGTAGCTAAGAAGCCAAACTGACATTCCTATCAGTGATAACCCTCAGTGCCACAGTGAACACAATTATAGCATATTGGCAGGAGGCCCTGTCCTAAAACCTCCCCAAGTGACACCAAGAAAATTCTCCTCTGAAATGTAACTCTGACTTCATGGGCAATTCGGTGTGTTTGCAACTTTCATAATGTTAGCTATGAAAGCTGGGCTTATCTGACTGCACTTACAAAGCTGAGAATTATCCGTCTGCTATTCACTTAATACCAGTACTGCTTTCAGTGAAGTTATGAATTACTTTGCAACAACTGTCTCTTTTAGGTAAAGATACAAAAAAAAAATGTTAGGAAGACACTTCTGTTGCTCTTACAGGACTGAAGTAAGAAATGCGCATGTAATAATTTCTTACCGACTTGGGGTTAGTCGAGAATCCAGGCTGCCAGACTTCATGGTGATAGTGTCAGTAAACAGCACATCCTTTGCTGGAGATGCCAGGGCTTCTGAATGAGACAGTGAGGGATGCATCCTCTGCTGCTGCAGGCGCTTTAGTGTAGCATAGCCAAACGCATCTCGAGAACTTGTGTAGCTGAAGTTATAGTCAGCGAGACTTTTTATCGTAGCAAGAGAAGGAGCCTTGAGAGACTGGGCTCTTCTTGGAAGGGTATGAGAAGACCCTGGTGGAACCAGGGACACAGAGTTGGATTTTGAGAGAGGCAGGTGGTTAGACTGTGGTGTTGAACAGTGACTTGGTTTAACTGTTTTTGTACTTACAACAGTACTCAAACTTCCGCAGTCAGTATCGACATTTGCAGTGTCCACACCTACAGTCTCCCTTGAAGGGCTTGAGCTCATTGAACTTATGCCACTTGTGGTGGTATCTGTATTAAAACTTAAGCTACGACTCTTGAAATGCGTTTGTGTAGTACCATCTCCTATTAGCCTTTCTTTGCTTGTGTTTTCCCGATGAATTTCATTTCCAAGACCTTTTGGCAGCTTCAGATCATTTTCTCCAATACTCTGAGTACAATCACTATCTTCCACATGCTTACTTCCAACAAAAGAAGTTTCTAATCGTAAAGTCTGGATTTTTGGAACTCTGAAAACAGGGTTCAATTCGTCCCCAGGAGGAAAGTCTATGCTACCACTAGGCTCTGTTACTGTACGATTTCGCCTTAGGCCTGATTTACTGTCAGATGATGTCAGTTTTCCTCCTTTTGGATCACTGCTACTTCTGTGTTTTTTATTAGGCAGAGTAAGAGAGTTTAGAATGCGATTTTTCACAAGTCTACTAGAAGAAAAAAAAGGAAAGGGACTACGGTCTTTGTCCTTTGAAGGTCCAGGTCTGTCATAAAATATTTGTTCTGCATCTTCAGTAATATCTAGGAAGAAAGTACTGGTGGAAGTACTACCAAAACGGTCATCCTCCATGATGAACATACCTGAAATTATATGAGACTCTGTCACACAAAACAGGCGTTTCTTCAGTCTACAAACTATGCTGCAAAATAGGAAGCCACAAAGACCAAGTGGGAGTCTATGCAATGTACTACAACTTTAATTCTTCTGGTTTTTTTCTGAAGAATTTCATGCAAATTAGCTATCTTCAGGAGTAACTGAGCTGAAGATCTCATTACTTCAAAAGAATAGCCACATTATCTTACTTCAGTGCAAACACCCAGCTGCTAGGATTATAACCTAAGAACTCCTTTAATGATACCTAAACATGGTTATTTCTTAATTTAAATTCCAAGTACCCATAAAAATAATGAAATGCATTAGGTACTTGAAATACACAGTAATTTAAATACAGAAAAATTTTGTGTGTGTGTGTACACCCGGAGAACATAAATACTTATTTTCTAGAATATTCCTTTGAGGACAACCAAGTGTATCTTCACACCTAAGCATGGGAGCTTGTGCAGCATGTTACAGCAAATGGTCATGACCCAACATAAAAAATTAGTAACTTACCTTCATGAGAAATTTTTTCTTTCTAAACCAAATGTGAAGTTAAAACACTGTTTTATTGCAAGACCACCCTTACAGCACTGGTCTGAACCTCATCCCGCCACAAGATTGGTAAAGAACACCAAAATGCTGTTTGTGGTGGGTTGGGCTCTTTGCAGGTTTTTTTTGTTGTTTGTGTTTTTGTTTTTGTTTTGTGTGTGTGGTTTTTTTTTTGGGGGGGGAGAGTTTGTTCAGTTTTTGGTTGGTTGGTTGGTTTTTCGTTTTTGTTTTCGTTTTTGTTTGATTGTTCATTTTTCTCCTGTTTGCTTGCTTTGGTGTTTTGGTTACTTACTTGATGGAGCAGATTCACTTTCACTGTTGTGCCTAGAACTGGTAGACTCAGAGTTCAAGCTAAGAGTGCTGGGTATGGAAGAAAGTTCATTGCAGAGCTGCTCCATGTCATCAGGGACTACTGGCCAAGGCTGTCTACGACTGTGTCTCACTGCATCCCAGTTGTGATGCTTCAAAATGTCACATCCTTGTTTAGTTTTGGCTATTAGACCAAGCACGTAGACACAGGTTCTGTATTTAATGTATATGTAGAAAAAAGAAGCAACAATAATAGCATTTAATTTAACTAAACTTACTTCACATTTAAAAGGAAGCAGTTTCAAAGCAATTCAGGAGAAAGTTCACAAAACTGACAAATAATATATTGTTAATTTTCATTTGTAAATCAATGCAAGCTTAAGAAATTCATTAATATATCTGAGAAGAAGATACTATTAAAAAATAAAAATTATCACACGAGCCTGATTACATGAAGTAGAAAAATACCTTTCAAAAAAAAGGCCAAACATCTATGTAGTAGCAATATTATACAGAATACCACCTATTTATGCTTTAAAATATGTTAAAAATATATTTAATTTAAAAAAATAGAATAATAAATTCTCACAGAGACATAAGCAGCAAGTATTTGTTTCAGAGAACAGATGAAAAAGAGTATCTACCTTCTTTCATAGGTTTCATTTATTTACTGCATGCTCATTCAGACTTCCTACACAATTCTGCAGTTGCAGAGAACCGAGATTGATACTCAATTATCAGTGACTTTAATAACTGGCTTCCAATAAAGTACAAATCTGCATTCATGTAAATCCGGTAAAGGTATCAGAAAACATATCACAACTACCATCTGAAAATTTTATACATAAACCAGATGCACATACCCTCTAACAGACAGAACTTCACAATGTTGAGCAAGTGCCATTATATCAGGAATTACATTTTCCTCTTGAAGCAAGTTAAGACCCCAATTCGATGATCCAATATTGCCCTGGAATGAAATTTGTCAAGTATTAATCTTAATGTCATCTGCAGCATACCAATGGAAAGCTTTAACAATTTTGTTTGTTGGTAGTACAGTTTGAAGCCACATCTTCTCAAAGCAGTTAAAAGATCTGAGTACCCTTTCTGGCATTTCCTAGCTGTGCTAATACAAAAAAGCACTCAGCACACTGTGTATAATACCTAAAGCGGCTCAAAGTTAGAACTACCACGTATTCCTCACTTTACAAGTTCTACTATAGCCTGCAGCATGATCTTGGTTTATACATTCCTCTTACACAGGCATCTTGTTACATACCTACAGTATCTTCCAGTAATAGTCACGTTGGACAAATGCTCCAAAATTAACTTTGGAGAAGACAAGAAGCACATTTAGGAGTGTAGCTTGGATAGACACCAACACTAGGTTTTTGTCTGTCCCAAGTATCAGGGTGTCATGACCACATGGATCAACACTGGCAGCCAATGCCCTTCCACAAACATCAGGGACTATCACAGTAAATACATTAAACTCAGACCATGGAAACATTTAGTTTGTAACTACCAGTTCCACACTAATATTCATATGGCAATGTGTTATTCTTATTTGTTAAAAAGAAAAAAAAGACAAAGTGATTATTAAAAACCTCAGAATGAAACAGTTGAATAATTTTCAACTGAAAGAACAGTTATGGAACAAAAACTTGAAAAATCACACGTTTTTTGAAAAACACCCTAATTTCTTATTTTTATAGAATTTTGCTTAGTTATTTAAGAATCAATAGTAATAACAGAACTAAACAACTGCAAAACTTTGTAAATGCTATACTAACCAAGGCCCAAAGGGCTGCTTTCAGCTGCTTAATTCCTTCCCACTTATCCAGCATTGGGGAACGAACAGTGTAACTTAGATCTGTAACAATACTCTGCAGGAGAAAAACAGAAGAAAAAACTAAGTTGAGAATGAATAGGAGACTTTAGTCAAACAGGTTCTCTTGCACTTATAGTGAAAGTTAAAGCAATAATTTAAATAATGCACTCTAGAAAGAGCAGTGGTAATTCTGAAATAATAACCATAAATTAGCAGCAGTGATAATGCAAAGGAAAATTTTAATGAAATCACGGATTGCATGAAGTTATTTCAGATATTATAAAGACGATAGATTAGTCAAATAAATACTGCAATACACTTTCTATACACATTTCTAGATGCATTTTCTCTTGAACTTTTCAAAGAGCATGGTTAATTCATTAAATCATTTTACCTTCTCACATAAAAAGTGAATTTAAGCAATTATGAATTAGGGCTTGCTTTCTTAGATTTTCAAAATATTAGAAAGGTTTTATATCCTCATGTCCCCATTTCTTTATACTTAAGAGGATAGGCATAGTTTTACCACATGTATAATTGTCAATACAATCCACAGAGACTAACAATTTTTTCTATTAATGAATTGGCTTTCCATGCTAAGATTTTACTAGTCATATTAAGAAAAATGTTGCAAGGCATTTTGCTGTCAGAAAGGAAACTTACATGAGATTAGATGATAAAGACTGTCTTAACAACTTAAGTCTTATAATCAACTTCTTCTGCAATGCCTATTTAAATGCCATCTCTTTTAGAATCTTTTTTTCAAAAGGTTTACACTAATCTTTAAAATATTTCAAGTTATTAACAATTATTATCCTCACCTGAGACTCCAATAAATGGCAGCCTGTTTTATGGTGCACCAGTTGGCCATAAAGGTGAACTGGCAGGTAGACATGTGGTCGCTGTAATCTGGCAGAAAGAGAAACATACATAGGTTTCTCAACACTTCAAATATTTTTATTCTAAAATAAATTACACTGCAATGTAATACAAAGATTTATCCTTGATTTTTTTCAAACGGAGAATTCTTTTGGGGAATTTAGAAAGGAACAAACTGTTTCACTTGGAAGGGACATACAACTACCAGACCACTTCAGGGCTGACTAGAAGTTAAAGCCTGTTTATTAAGGACACTGCCTATATTCTGCTTAAACATTGACAGACTCAGAGCATCAACCACCTCTCCAGGATGCCTGTTCTTGTATGTGACCACCCACAACCCTTGTGATAAGGAAATGCTTCCTACTACCCAGTCTAAACCTCCCCTGCTTCAGCTCTGAGCCACTGATACTCATCCTGCACCTGGATGTGAGGCAGAAGAGCTCAGCACCTCCCTGTGCCCTTCCCCTCCTTGTGAAGCTGTGGAGAGCAGTGAGGTCACAGCTCAGCCTCTGTTTCTCCAAAGTGGACAAGCCCAAAGTCTTCAGCTGCTCCTCAAGGGACGTTCCAGCTTTGTTTCCCTCCTCAGGATGCACTGAAGGACCTTCCCACCCTTCTCCCCCAGGGCTCAGGCTGAGGCTGCCCAAGGCTGAGCCCAGCAAGAGCATCCCCTCCATGGGCTGTGCTGTGCTCAGTGCTCTGGGATGGGGTTTGTCCTCAGGGCTGCCCAGGCTCTGCTGACCCACACTGAGCCCAGCACCAGTCAGCCCCAGCTCCCCCTGCAGCTGTGCAGCCACACATCTCCCACTTTACCCCTGGGCCCCATGTTACTCCATCCCAGGTGCAGAATTCAGCATTTAGACCTGTCAAATTTCACCCCATTTAAGAGTGCTCAGTGCTCCTATCTAGGCTCCTCTGCAAGGCCTCCTGTCCCTCCAAAGAATCCACAGCACCTCCTAGTCTGGATCATGAGCAAATTGCTACTGGTGCATTCACCTCCAGTATCCAGGCTGCTGATACAGAACCGGCCCTGGAGTGGAGCCCTGAGGAACAGCACTGGTGTGATCAGTTGCCAATCAGATGTTGTCCAATTCACTACAACCCACTGGGCTCAGTCCACCAGCCAGTTCTTCACCCATTAAGGAACCTGCTCATCCCACAGCTTGACCAGAAGGATGCTGTGAAGGACAGCATCAAAAAAGGAAAACACCATCCACCACCTTCCCTTCATCCAACAGATGGGTGACCTTATCACACAAGGCTAACAACTGAGTTAAAGAAAACTTTCCCTTTGGGAACCCAAGCTAAATGTGCCTGGTAACTGCATCGTTCTTCAAATGTCTATCAACAGTACCTAGTATGATCTTCTACAAAATTTTTCCAGGAACTGAGGTTAGACTAATAGGTCTGTACTTTTCTGGTCTTCCCTTATGTGCTTCTTCCAAACTGGAATAAACTGGCTAGATTCCAGTCAGCAGAGACTTCACTAGACTCACGAGACTTTTGGTAGATGGCTAAGAGATGGGTCCTGACACAGTATCTGCTAGCTCCCTTGGTACTGGTGAGCTAGTACTGATGAGGCTAGTCCCTCAGCCTGGTAGGAACCAGGCTCCATGACTTGGTGAACATTCAGTGATACAGATGGCCCCTTACCATGTTAGTGTCCACAAATGGAAAGCCACAGCTTCCACATCTGTGGACCTCTGGCTTAGGGAACCAGGCAACCCAAGGTCTACCAATATTGCTGAAGACAAAAAAATCACAGAATTTTAATAATTTCTGCTTTTTCTTCATCCATGTAAGTCAAGTGACCATCTTCGGCAATTATTGATCCAGTGTTTTCTTCAGACCTCCTCTTTCGTGTTGTATGACAGAACACTGCTCAGTTTCAGTCCTGAATGAGCTTTGGCCTTTTGTGCCTTCTCCCTGCTTATGTGAATCACAGTTTTATCGTCTTCCTGTGAAGGGTGACCTTCTAGAGATCATATAATTTCCTTTTCCTCTTCAGGTCCATGAGGAGTTCCCTATTCAGCCAAGGTGATCTTCTGCCCCACTAGTTTGACTCACAACACTATGGGATTGTCTACTCTTGTGCTTCTAAAAGATAGCTCCTAAAGATGGACCAGCACTTCTGGACTCCTTGGTCCTCAAAAATGCTCTCTGCTAAAGTAGCTCCTCAGGTTAGCTCTCCTGAAGCCCTAGGTAGGAATTGTGCTGTGCTTTTTCTCATTACATTGAAAATTTTAAACTTAACCACGTTTAAAATCACTGTGGCCTAGAGAACCTACACCACATCTCCCACAAGTCGTATATTCACAAACAGCAAGTTGAGGAGGGCATCTTTCCTAGCTCACTAAGTACCTGTACAAAGAAGATATCTCCTACAGACTTTCTCCTACAGAGAATTTCCAAGGCTGCTTGTCGTTGCACTACAATATTTGCAACTGATGCCTGGAATTTGAAATCTTCCATAGGAAGCCCATAAGAACAAGACCTACTGAACCAGAAATTTCTTCTAATAGTCTATAGAATGACTCATTAGTACTAACATCCTGGCTGTGCAATCAGTAGCAGACACCCACTACATCACTTCCGTTGTTTTCCATCCCCTTAGTCCTCACTCAGAGGTTCTAAACCACATCATCACTAACTGTAAGGGCTGTATAATCAAACCTCTTCCTTATATAGAGTGACACATTCATCAGCCCATTCCTCCTGAAAAGCCTGCAGCCCTCCATTCCAGCACTCCAGTCACGGGACTCAATCCACCAAGTCTTAATAAAATGAGTTCTATTAAAGCTCACTTTATATAAAAGTTCTGAAATAAATTATATTAAAACTCTGGGAGCTAAGCAATGCATCCAGTTCATCCCGTGGGTTTCTCATACTCTGCTGATGTACTGCTCCAGGAGCAGAATAAACTGAAATCTTGTTGGCACCCTTTTCCCTCATACACTTCAGTTTACCACTCTACTGATCAGTCCCAGCAGCTTGTGCCTCAAAATACATTTTCCCAAATTTACCTTTGGTTGCTCCGACGAACATAGTTATCCCCATCAACAGGTTTGCGGTATGTTGTAAGTGCTTCATTAAGTTGTTCTTCAATCAATTCAACATATTTTAAGTTATATTCCTGTAAGAAGACAGATGAGGGTGGACACAGTACATTTAGTGGTTTATGGTGTTATAGTATGAGACTTTATAAGGAAGAAATAATTGAGGAAGGCTCCCCAAGAAAGACTGAATTTTTTTATGCTCTGAAGGTGCTGCTCAAGAAAATGAATGCACTTCACACATATGAGTTTGCAGAGTCAATAACTGATTTCATAATTATTTCAGGGAATTTGTTAAAAAAGGAAGAAAGAAATACCTCACATCTGATACTCTCAAATAACTTCAATAGATCAATCATGCATTTCAGTACTCCTTCAGAAGTGACACTTAAACTACTAAAAAAGCTGCCAACAGGAATGAGACCAATTTCTTACAATCAATTGCAAAACCAAAATAACATCTAAAGAGTTTTATTCAAGTTATGGCAATAAAGAATATGTCTTAACGGTCTTGTGCTCCTCCTTACTTCCTAACAGCATCAGCCAATTCTGTCTTCAGAGCTCTAGGTTTAACTTTAATTACCAACAATCAGAGGTAACAGGTATCTCAAAAAGTAACATTCCTCTGCACACTTCTCTAGATAATGACCTTCCATAAAAACCTATTTTAGAAGGTCACTACACTCCTGAAAAATTTGCTGAAACACCAAAATGATATAAAGGTCTTGGTAAATCAAAAACACATATGTACACAGAAGCTATGGAACTGTATGTCTCTGTCAACCTTTTCCAGAAAAAATGTTATGTCACTGATGCACTAAATATTTTTGCATAAGCTTTACAGGTACATTAAAATGCAATTGTCTTTTAGAATCTCTATTCTAAATCTGTGTATTTACACCATTCCTCCTACTATCTAGCAAACATTTTCTTCTTAGCATTACCTTTTGCCACTTTTCCATCTGTTTTGTTACATAACCTCTTTCATTCAGATATGAAAACCCCTTTGGGATGGACAGAAATCTGTAAAAAAACATCAGACAGTTAACATTCTAATTTAAATAACCTCCAGAATTTGAATAAAAACAAAGCTTATTTGATTCCACAGTGCGAAGTCAAACAGCATATTCAACATTTACCTTAGGAGTAGAAGCAAACCCTTGTCTCCAAGATGAGAAAGAGCTGGTTTCATTTGGATAAGGGCGTGAAGATTGGCCTAAAATAATTAAGAACACATAAAGAGTATTTGAGCACTATGTAATTCTGAAAATTGCAATAACTACAACATTCTGCCTGCAATGAAGCAGGAAGTATCAAGGTATACAAGAAGTATAAAATGCCAACTTAATCCTAATACTATCAATTTTAGCTATCTTCTGCCATTAAATATAATTTACTTCACAAGAAATATAATGAACAAAATAAGTTGCAATTCCTATTTAATCCAGAAGTCTACGTTTTCTTGTAGATAATACTGCAGTAGTTTCATCAAAGTTGTCTTATTTAAAGTGCATGAATGACAACCAAAAAAGGAAACCATCAGTAAGTCCTTGCATATTTGTACTTTGCTACTAGGGAAGGGGGTGAGGAAGAGCCTAAGAGCAGCATACCAAAAAGAGGTTAAAAAGAGAAGGGATGCTCACCTTGTCTTCACATGCCTCATCTAGAATATCAAGTGCCTCAGAAGAAATAGTTTTATTTTTATCATGTAACTGGGTCACCAGTAACTCAATCCCCCAGTTGCTGAAGAACTCTACATTAGCTCTCAGCAACACTCGCAAGTGTTTTGTTGCGTACAATCTGCAGCTCTGCAAAGTAAGGAAAATGTTTTCTCGAATGGAAAAAAATAACTAACACAGTAAATAATTTCTAACTTATAAAAATACCTTTCAATGAATGTATTTTTGCAGCAACTGTGATGCACACTTTATTTATTAAAATTACAGTTTATTAGACAAGTATTTCTAAATAATATTTGCGAACAAGGATTATTATTCGCATACTGACTGCCGCTAAAATAATACTTTGAAAGTCAATAATTGCAATTACAATTTTTTCACCATAAGTGTCCAATCCTGTATCTTTTGTTATTGCATTATTGTATCCATTGAAGAGATTTTAGAAGCCAATTAAAAAAATTAGTCAATAGGGAGCTTTATCTTTCAATGAGTCAGTCCTTCAATCTCAACTATCTTCAACACTTTCTGACTCCACTCTTTATCCATAAGAATCATCATGTCTTTGACAGTCTCAGAGAAATATCCTCAATTTATAACCTTCTCTTCCAAAATACAGACATTTAAATCTAGTACCTATATTTTTCTCTCTAGTATCTACTCTAGAACACATTCTGTCTGATCAGACAACAGAAACAACTTCATTTGAAGTAATGAACTTTCTTTCCTAGTTATATTTCAACTTCTTAATTGTCATCTATTTCCCTGACATCACTGCTTGCTTGTCTAACAATGCTACCTTAATAGTCAAGAGTTTCCTTTCCCAAATCCCTGTAACTATATTTTTTTATCCCCATTTGCTGTCTTTGATTCAAAAGAACAAATCCCAATGCCTGTTTCTGAACCAACCCCTCATTCCAGCAGCTATAATGTCTACTTAGCTCCAGCACACTGAGTAACCGCAATCATTACCAGAACCATATCTACTACTAGAAGGCTGACATGCTTAGTGCTGCTTGGAATACAGATTTCTGTGTTACAACACTGCCTTCACAATTGGTTTAAGATGCCAATGACCTAAACAATCACATTACACGTAGTTACACATATCAATACTTTAGCCCCTATCATACATGAGGGAAAGCTCTACATGAAGGACTTAATTTCTAGAGCACAAATACAATATAAGGTATGAAGTTCACAACATATTCAAAAGCTACACTTGTACGAGTTTCATTTCTTTGAATACAAAAATAAGAACCCTTTTCATATATAACAGCTTAAAAATAAAATCATACACCTTGAATAATAAAACAAATGTGTAGAGGGCAATAACAAAGGAAGGTAAGTTGAACTGAACTTACATCAGTAGCTGCTGTCAGGATTTTAGAAAGGATGACTCTTGCCAATCCATCTCTGCTATAATCCAGACTAGAAACAGTCAATTTTAACAAGTGATCTTGGTTCTTCAGAGAACAAAGATTAAGAAGACTGGAGGCATGGAAGGGGAGGAAGAAGAAAATAAAACCAGTATTTGAACCCACTTAAACCATCAATAATTTGAACTTAAATAGCTTGAATTATATTTTTATTACTATAAATGTGGAATACAAAATATATTCTTGTATTAAATGGAGTAACTTTGTTATAACTATAAAGTCAAATAGAGATGAAATAATGCACTGAAATGCAAGGGGAAAATCACAAACCAACATCTTTTATAACTGCTCTGTAAAAATTTTGTCAGTGTATTTAGTGGTAAGTATAAAAAGTAGTGCTTATGAAGCTCTGTGAACAATTCTTCATTGTAAAACATTGTGCATAAAGCTTGCCATTAAGTAAGTCCTATTAACTGTATAGGTTTTGTTGTATATCAAGTTTTCTGAAGTCAGTAAAAAGCTTGTTTTCTAATAATCAACAAAATCAACAATAAAATATAAAAAGGAGTGCATTAAAACACTTGCACTTTCATTTAAAGTTTATCATATGTTGATAAAACTAGTACTAGTCACCAGCCAATTTATTCCCAAAGGAAGATAAGTTTATTTGTACTGAACAAAATTTTGAGCTTTAGAACGTCACTCAAATATACTGGATTGAAGTTTTAAGTGCAATATACATCAACATTTCACGAATAGTATGGTACCTGCCATTTTTTCATGGTTTGCGTGTTTGTTTGTTTTTTTATTTCCCCATACTGCATGTTTCAGTACACTGTAATTCCTCCATCTCTGTCACACAGGTGTGGAAAGGAAAAAGGAAGCTGCTTATGCCTAATCACCTCTGTCTGCTTAGTAATGACAGACTAGAAGACCTTAGAAAAAAAAAATGTAACTTAGAAAAAAACCCCTGTAACTACACCAAAATAACCTTAAAGTTTTCAGCTTTTCAGATGGTGGCCTTCACAGTTTAAAATCTGCATACCTATTAAACAGCAAGTACAATTCAAACCAAATAAAAATACTCACCACTGAAACACATTACACTTTTCAAGCATTTTCACTCCATGAGGGTGACAAGATAAAGTACCAAAAAACAGGAAGTAGTGCTGGCTAAGGGTATTTAGTAACCCATTATTCTGAAGACTACGTTCAGGTTTCATGCCTGATGAAGAGTTGAGCCAAAGTACAATATCTTTAACCAATTCCTCCAGGTAACCTTGTCCATCCTAGCAAAATAAAGAGGAAGAGCATGTGTTAGTAGTAGAAATGTGTCTCTTCTCTACTGAAACTTATTGCTTTAAATTTCTTAAAATGTACAAACATAACACAGACACAAAATAGAAATGCAGTCTGTAAAACAATTCAGACTAAGGAAAAGTTTCAAGGCAAATCGAAGGATCTAAGCATGGAAACATCTTAGGACTAATTCTCTCTTTCCAGGAAAAGGGTGAAGTATTATTCAATGACATTTTCCTCTGACTTGAGTCATAAGTCTTTAGAACAAAAGAAGTAGTTAGAAAAGGAAGGTTATACATAGCATAAATAATAAAAAAAAAAATTCCTTCAAGCTCTAAGGTGCATTTAACAAAACTTATTTAATAAAACTTCTACATAATCATAGTCATCTTCCTCAATATTTCACACTGTATTTCTTAATTACACCAATGATTTTAGATTTAACAACCAAAATCGAAGAAGTCTTTACCAAAAATTAAGGTTTTTCCAGGTGGCATTCAGAAAGACTACTAATTCTACTCCCAGTCTTGTGGCCAAAAATTTCTTACCTCCTCTGATTCAAGAAGAAATTCAGTAAACTGACAACCGACAACAGTGAGCTGCTTTGCCTTGGCATAGTCCAAATCCAAGTTAGCATAGAGTTTACTGCTAGGCTTGTAAAAATACAGCAATCTCCTTACAAACCTAGAGAAAGTAAAATAGAATTGGCTATTTTTCAGTATGATAAGGACACTCTCATAAAACAAAATTATGCTAGTAGAAAAAACAGATTATACTTAACTTGGTTTCTTGGCAGTAAGTCTTAAAAATTTAACAAGAGTAGCAGGTAACAGCAGAGACTCTATCCAGACACAATTTCAGAGATGCTGCTGTACTGTGTGTTATAAAGGGTTTTCTAAACCACGATTTAATATAAACAAAGGAACTTAAAATCTCTATGCTTTCCGAAGCTATAGCTTCCTTCTCATTCTCATAATTTATTCCACTGTAATTTATCTTGTGGCAAGTTTCAAAGATGGTATTACCTAGACTAACAAACAGTTTAGAAAAGAAACTTGTGACCTGAGTTTTCTTCAGCTATTATAGTTACTGCTCCTGGGACAAACACATTTTCTTGTTCTGACAGGGAAAAGTCTCATTTATTCAGCAACACTATTTCCAAACACCTCGCTTAACCATTTCTGAAGCACAACACAGAGATTGCTAACACACTCTCAGACCTTTTAAAATCACAGTAAGCAATGTAGCTTGAGTTTTGCATCACAGGAATAAGTCTTCAGCAAAGATCCTCCTCTCACAAATTCTTCAAAAAATAAACAGACATTTGTGCCTTGAAATACTGCAAAACAGTGCATCAAAATACTCTATCCATCAGATATGTCAGGCATTAAGAAACCTTAATTACAGAACTGTACTCATATTTGAAAAAGTCAGTAATCCACTACTCCCAACTCCAAACATAGGACCAATTACAAAGGAAACCTGAGGGCTTAATTAAGTTTTGTCAAATAAAATGTATTTTATTCTGGGTTACTAGCAGTAAATATATATTGACATACAAATTTATACAGGTATGTATCTATGTGTATATTTAAATGTGTATGCGTGTTTATCAATGTGCATGCATTCAGTTTTGGGGCCCTTGAGTCCCTCACTACAGGAAGCACATTGGAGTGAGTCCACAGAAGAGCAACAGAACTGGGGAATACTCTGTGAGTCCTGGGAGCACAAGTCCAGTGAGGAGCAGCTGAGGGAGCTGGGGGTGCTCAGCCTAGAGAAAAAAAGGGTCAAGGAGGCCTAAGTGCTTTACAACTCCCTGACAGGAGGCTGAACCCAGGTGAGGGTGGCCTCTTCTCCCAGGTGACAAGTGACAGAATGAGACAAAAATGCCTCAAGTAGCCCCAAAGGAAGTTTTGATTGGATATTAGGAAATATTTCTGGACTCAAAGAGTGGTCAGGTATTTGAACTGCCCCGGGAACTGTTAGAGTCACCATTTCAGACGGATTTAAAGGACATATAGACATGGCACTTGGAAAGATGCTTTAGCAACAGCTGGACTCAATGATCTTTGAGGCCCTCTTCATGATTCTACGATCCTGTGTGTATACATACACTTCATGAACTGTATTTCTAGGAAATGAAAGGATCTTTAAAAGAAAATCTGGAATTTCACTTTAACAACTGTAAGATCATCACAAGACTAACATTAAGAAAAAAATCTATGGAAGGAGAAATAAATGGAATTTACACTTGAAAAACAAAACGGCAGAAAACTTTTTACCACCAGCAGTGACTCTAGAGAGATTTTGGGGCCTAGTTACTTACATTTGAATGGGAGCAACAGCATTTTAAAGCCATTAAGCTCCCAATTCTGCAGAAAAGGTCAATGAACTATAATAGAAACTTCGCACCAATTCAATTTTACATTTTCTCAATTTATTTGGAATTAAATTATTTAGGCATTGAACAATGCTTGACTGCAGCACAAAACCATGGAACAGGAACACAGTCCCACACAGGTAGGTTGAGGAGTGTATGTTGGTGCCACAGTCAGAACTGCAGACATTGCTTTAAACCACCAGCATTGGAAAATAATCTTTTATCCCAAAGTACAGATTGGCAATTAATGTTTAAGGAAAACCCAGAAAAAATAAAAACAAAATGAATTTATCATTATGATAACAATGGGACCAGTGTTTATGCTGTAAATACTTTATAAAAGCACCCTACTTTTGGTAAAAATTTCAACAGCACCACACAAGCCTTTCCACATATATTCTATCTTTTGGGTTTTCCCCCAATCAGAAAGTAGCTTTTCATGCCCACAAATACAGACCTGTTCTTCAAAATAATGTAATCTCTTTCTGAAACATATGCTAAAAGGCACATCCAAGACCTAATTAGTAACACTATGACCACACAGACACAAAAGTAATAAAAATGCCTTACTGACCACAGACATGAAAGGAACCAGAGCTGTACTGGAGGTTTTTTGTTTGCTTGGTTGGCTTTTTTCCTAATTACATGTGCTTCTCTTGCCTTTAGTAGCAACTAGAAATAATTTCCCCTTGGTTTTTGATGAAAGCTGTAGTTAAAAAACTGTACAACTACAGACTTAATTTTCCAAGCTCTGACATAAAACATTACTGTTTGAAATATCAAGCAGTAACATTCCTAAGATTTAAAATTAAATTTAGCATTTGCAAAGGTGGTATGAATCTCCTAAGGGACAAAATATATAAAGATATGTGCACCTTGTTTAAAGCAAATATTGCAGCTTAATTATCCAAATTTACACCTTAACTTCTTATCTATAAATAAAGTTTTAGAAATGTGATACATCTAGGGAATATTTTATTGCAATAGTAAAAACCAGTTTTCCAAATTTCTTTCTTCAGAGAAAGCCTACATGATTTTTACATACCTGTGCAATTGTTCATCTTTGTAGTTCCTTAGATTTATATTTGGCCACTAGAAAAAAAAAGCAAATATAGCATTATATGAAACTTGTACATCAGTCCTTGATAAGTCAGTAAAATTTACTTACTTCTATCAGTTGTATTTACTTAATAATAATTAGAAAGTTTTCTTAAAAACATTATTTTATTGAAAAGCTCACACTGCCTGCTTCAAGAATTGTTCATTTTTTTTCTAGGAAGGACAGGTAATGTTGGTCACATGCTACACATAAAAGACCACAATTCTGAGGAAAATAAAAAAAACTATGAGAAGCTGATGAAAAATAAACAGCTTTTCCTAGTTTCTTTTCTGCAAATAACAAAAAATTTGATAAGCATAACGTAAATAATTTTTGGCTGCTGTTTTGAATATTCATCTGATTTGGTTTAAAAGTAATCATTATTCTGTCACAGAATATTCTGTCACACTTCTTATTAAAATGGTATTTAAACTCCATTAATGATAGTTTGTAAGATGTATTAAGGACTACATGAAAAATAATGCTCTCTTCAGAACCTATTCTTTCTTCATTACATTTTCCTCTATTTTTACAGCCATCTGCTGTCTCTATGGTTTCAGATTTCTTTCTGTTGCTACTAGTGAGTATCTTCTAGTCAGGAATGGAAAAAAAGTGCATCAAACATTCTTCTTTCCTATCTACATGACACAGCTCTACATTTCCAGTTGGTGTTACGGTATTAAGATACATACTGCACTAGTTAATGATTAGTAAAACTGACTACACCAAGTCACAGTGCCAGATACAGATGAGGCTGACACTTTTGCCTCTCTTTTAGCAGCTTAGACAGCAAGCTGAGTAAGTGAAAAAGGCAGTAAGGTACCACCTGAGATGCACACAATGAGGTGGTTAAAGAGCTGATGCTCCACAGACACAAGGCTGCAACAGACAAGGGGGAGGTGAGCAGCCACATGAGATAACAAATTTCAGACACTGGGATCGTGCTCATTAGAAGAGTAGACCACTCTGGTAACATTATCTCCGTTTATACTGGTGTTACACAGAACAGAAATGGTTAGGAGTAAGCCAGAAAACACACAACACTTCTCATTCACAAAGAAGTCCCCAATTTTCAGATATTAGGAACTCTTTGACAGGACACTAGAAAATACATTGCTGGGGAGGTCTGAGATGGCAGAGAAACTGGCTGCTTGACATAAATTTCAGTTTAAAAAAACGCAAAACACATTAGAGGTCAACTACATAAGGCTTCCACTGTCAAAATACTACACAGACTAATTAACAGTGAGATTCTGAAAAACAGCTGTCTGATAATATCTTTAATACACAATAAAAGATAAAAGTATCTATGACTAATAACAGTTATCTAGTAACCCAGTAAAGTCTGTAAACAGTGAAATCTAGTGGAGCAAAGCCACTGTCATATACATATTCAGGTCTTTATACCAGACAGATTCTTGCTCTTTCAACTTTATCGGTCCCTGAAAAAAAGGCACAGAAATATTTAGTTTCTTTTCTTTTTCTCAAAAAAACAACATAGTCTTGATTATGACTGTCACCATTAATCCTTTTTTGAACTTTCACCATCTTTGTAACAACACAGAAAAGAAGACAGTAAGAGAATGCTACTCAGCTGAAGGATGGCTTTGATGCACAAAATGACATTTTGGAGCAATTTTGGTTTGAAGACTATATTAAGCACTCAGGAAGTTTTCTTATTCAAGCAAAGTATATTTTCTGCTTACAAAAGAGGTAGTATCTTAAAATCTGTGTATTAAATATATTTAAAACAATGCCCCCATTAGGTATTTCCTTTATGAGGTAAAAAGAAATTAATTCTGTCATTACATCAATGCTACAGAAGTATTTGCATTAGTTCAAAACCTTCAATGAAGTTTTCATATGTGGTTCAATCTAAGCATCTGAAATTTCATCTAGAACCCATCACTTACTATAACCTTCAGCTCACATTATTCCAAAAAAATCTGCTATGAATCTAAACATAGCAGTATCTCTCTGCAGTCTGAAGTATCAGCAGCTTTAAAGACAATATACCTAAGTCTATAAAGTTGATTCCTATACAAATAAAGACATACAGCATTTAATACATGTTTCTTTGAAAATCTATGAATTTAACTATCATGTGTTTCTGAATACAGTTTAAGGGTTGTATAAAAAGAGATTACACCAGCACTGACTAAACTCAGGAGACTCTAATTTCCTGAAACAAAACAAATCATTGTATGTACTCTGGAATGAATATAAGAAAGTCAAAGCTCCCATGTGAAACAGACTTTTTCCCCAAACAATTTCTTAAACATGTTAACATGGCCTTTATAACTCACCTTCAGTATGGTCCCTATTAGATTCCAATTCCAGTCCAGGTTCTCTTTGTGATTGAGAACTTGGCTGTCTCGAAGATTCATGATGAGTGCTTCTTCTGTATCCTGGAATACAGACATGAAAAATTACAGCAGATTTTTCTTTTTCAGTCTTGCCACATGAAACACTTACTGCTCATGTAAAAATCATTAAAAGGGCTGTTTTTCACAGTAATGTGCATTTGAAGGTAAATTTTTTCGTTACAGTATTGCGTTAAGAACCTTAAAGTAAGAGATTATAATTGATTGCAAAAAGCATTAAAAGTTATTGGAATTTCATTCCTCAATTTCTAGAAATGCAATTTAGTATTTGTAAGTACCTGGAAGTCAAATGAGGTAAGAAAACACTACATATAATCACACAAATTATTCTGAATTATATTGAACGAAGCTGAGGGGTGGGATCCAAGTCTCCAGAACACAGTGTCAAATTCAGGTTTGAAAAATGAATTCTTGTAATACCTTTAAAATAAAGATGTCTTTCTGCACACGGTACTGATCCCTTTTCTGGTGTGTTGAGATTGCTTTCTGAATAATATGATCTAAATGGAGGCTGTAAGGTTTAGGGCCTCTTTTCTTCATCTCATGAAAACGTTTTAAGCAGTTGAGTGCTGCACTTGCTCGTCTAATAGAAAAAAGAGTTAAAATAAGCATTTCGCAATGGATCAATACCTCCTGAGTAAATAGTCCAAGAAAGATCTCACCAACAATTCTGAAGCAAATAAAATTATTCTCTTGAGACACATTTTTATACACCAGCAAGACTCAGTCTCACATCAAAATTATTCAGAAAATTATTTTTTTTTAGTTTCTAGCACTGAAGTATTATCCTTACTGATAACTTTTCTGCTGTTCTGCAATTAGTGGTGTCTGTCACAGTTCTAAGAGACTAAGTTTAAAGTTGATTTCCATTGTTAGATGTCACAGTAGATCAACATCCTGCAGTGAAACTGGCAGTTGAGAGCACTAGCTTCAACTTAGAGTAATGAAGTATCTCTCATACATTCCCATCCCCACCCTGCAAGGGTAGCAGGAGTATCAGTAGCACACTTTCTGCTCTTATATCTAAACAGTTCAGCAACAGTATGTTTCAGTTTTCTGGGAAAAGATAGGGAGTAACATGAATTGCAGCCGCCAGCCAAGAGTAAAGAGTGGTAGCAGAAAAAACCCCACCTACTGAGCAAATAAAAACAGGAAGTCTAAAAAAAGAGGAGTTAAGTCTATCTTTCTTCCCCATACACAGAAATTGTCAAGTAGGAGAGTGCGTTTACTTTATTTTCCAAAAAGTACCTTTGGATTTGGCCACTTACCTAAATTATTTAAATTTAATCTGTAACACATATTAAAGTTTTTCAGACTATAAAACAGTGCAGAGTGCTGACTAATGCCTAGATCCTCAAAAAAATCTTCTAAAAATCACTTTCTTCCAAAAGAAATGTAAATTCTTACTACTCTATCAGGTATGTCCAGAAATGCCAAAAAGTACAATTCCAGGTAATGCACAAGCATGTCTTCTGCTCTTTATCCCTTCTTTCATCCCACCACTTTGGCCATGTGAAATATCCTCTCATGAAGTTTCAGATTTGGCTTTTCTTAAAAACAAATGGTGCCACTGCACATCAAAATCTTTTACTGGCATATATGAAACCTTCAAAACTAAAAACCAGAAGAGGACTATGCTTTTAGGAAGTACTCTACAAGCAGCATTTATCATTTCACACTAGCGGTTTGAAACAATGCTGTAATTTATCACTGACAACACAATGAAAGAACATTATGATATATTGATCAGAATACTGATCTGACAAGACAGATCAGAAATGGCAAGAGTAATTAAAAAATACATTTTTACAGGTAAAAGAAACCTCAACATACTCAATTTGTCTTCTACAAAGAAAAGCAACTAAGAACATGAAGTTGAAGAAACACATATTAATGACATATGAATTTATCAAATTATCTGACTTCTTCCATTAGGAAGTTTCAATCGTGTAAAGTACCCATAAGATGGCATTTTGTAACAAAACTTTATGCTTTCAAATGTAACATAGAATTCTTACAGTCTTTTTTCTTTCATGATGTCAAAGGATGCTGCCATATTCATCAGTGTTGGTAAGCAGTGCAAGTGATGGCTGTGAGAATGAGGAAGAATTGTGTTTGCCTACAAAAAAACCCAATAAAAGATCAGTTAAAAAAACTTATTACAACAATTTCATCCATCTGTTTAGGAACAACGTTTAAAGAATCTATGGCTTTTCACAAGATTTTCACAGGTTTATGACAAGAAATTTACCTTTTGCCTAATGTCAGAGCATAATTACACATACAATTTTGAATTTGTAATCTAACTAATCAAGCTGACTTACACTAAAAAGTAACTTGAAACAATTTCAGAGTTTTATAATATGTATTGTTTCCCCTGGAGTTTAAGTTGTAGCATGCAAAAACCTGCAAAGCATCAGATGTGCTTATATCATGTGCATAAAAGTACTAAAAAACCCTAAAATCAGAAATCCAATTAAAGCTGATGATTTCTACTAAAGCATTACAGCACAAGAAACCCTGATTAATTAACATAACATTCTAAGTTACTAGACATTTAACTGCTTTTAATAAATATTTGTAGTTCTGAAAACATTTTTGGAAACTAAACAAGAAGATAAAGAAATCACTTACATTTCCAAACACTAAATAAAAAGATAATTTTTTTTTTCAGTTTTTGAGAAATAGTAGTGATATCTTTTTAACAGAAAATCAAAAAATACATGTGCTTTACAGCATACTCCAATGTGAGTTAACAATCACTCCCATTCAAAAGTATTCAGGAAACCAGAAAAACAGCTTTTAATATTATAAAAAGTACAGGCTGAAATGTAGCACTGGAGCGTTTATGAAAACAGTATCATCATCTCAGTATAAAATTAGTTTAAGAGAGAAAAGGTACTCTAAAAGCCATCTTAGGTCCACAGAAGTGGAATGAAGCTGAAGTTTCCTTGCAGCAGGAGCACTCCATCAAGATGGAGTTGCTGAATGAGTAACATCAAGTACCGAAAGTACATCGAGCTGAATATGAAAACGTTTTCATCTGTCTCCCCTGTGAGGAAGAAAGCTAAACACACTGTCATAGAAATGCTGAACATCATTCTAAGAAAAGCAAAAATTAGCTATGGTCCTTTTCCTAAACACAGTTACTGATGAGTGCATTTGCAGGGCTCCAGCCTAAAATATAACGGCTGCTATGGCAAGAAGGTGTCCTGGTGAGAGTCAGAGCTACATACCAACTTGGAGCAGAACCCCTAGCTCTTTCAACACTTTCAAACAGTCTTCCTACTGAATAATACTGGTTTTAACACATGAACTATCAGATGATACAATGTGAAATTAATCCATTATTCAGATGAAAACAACATGTTTCAAGTTCTGATACAAATTAATGCTATAATAGCAAATACCTTTTTACAAGTAGTTACAAAGAGTGGTATTTACCATGTGCAAAAGCTCTCCCAAAAGTATAGTTGCTCTGACAGATACATGGTCATCACTACTTGTGATCACTTCAACTAGACCCTTCAAAAAGCAAAAAAAATATTAAATCATTTAATGTGAAACATCTTACTTGAACTCTTGCAAGCAAGCATCTATTAAAACTGAAAGTCATTAGTTACCTCTAGAAGTCCATTGGTAATAAAAGCAGAAAGCACTAAAGCCAAGTAATTATCCATGAGATCAGGCCTATAGAGAAAAAAAGTATGGAAACTATTTAGAAAGTACATTCCTTACCATTCCTGCAAGAAAACAAGAAATGTTTTGTCCACACTGCAACAAAACAAGAAGAATGGTTTAGACTCAGTTGATTTCATTAAAGCCTCACCTTGACCTGGCTCTATGGGGTAGAACAGTTTTAGCCTCAGCAGCTACAAAGCCATCAGAAAGTCTCCAGCAGTCTTGAAACCTTCCTGGATCTAGAACAAGAAAATATGGACAAATTGTAATTGCAATTATTGACTTTCAAAGTATTATTTTAGTGGCAGTCAGTATGCGAATAATAATCCTTGTTCGCAAATATTATTTCAGGTCGTTTCAAATTACAGAAAATTTTGCCAGAGGTGATCTCTAACAGGTCATCTAATTCACAGTCTTGAACAAAGCAAGGGTACCTTGAAAGCCAGGACAAAGATTGTATCTAAATGTCAACAAAACCAGTGATATTTCCAATTCATAAACACATTAAATATGTTTAACAGAAAATACCATTAGCACCTAAAATGTTACAAGGTGCATCCATATAAAGAAGCAGCAAGTTTTCAATAAAGAATGATTTATTTACTTATAAATTTTAAAAAAGCAGAGAATCCTCTTGGACAAAGGAATAATTCTAAAGATAAAATACTAACTTGGTTAAATTTAAAGACATGAAAAACATGCACTTGTCCTCAAAAAAGCAGAAGTCAAAGAACAACAGAGACTGCTAACATACAATATATAGAAAAGACTGACTAATAACTTTTCTATAGTATTCACTAACACATCCACAATTCTGAGTACTCCTAACAGTTCAAAGAAGTCTAATCTGTAGTGCTTACCTTAGAGTCTTTTGTGTTAATGCCTAACTAAGCTGATCTTTCATCAAACTTAAAACACTTAACAGGTGATAAAGAATTTTAAACAGATCTTCAGAGCACCCAATACATTCAGGGATAAAAACATTTAGCACTAAGGCAATTTACAACACACGGGACAGAAAAGGTTTCAAATTTTTACAGGAGCTTAATAGACAGAATTATTATTTGAACTGTTTTAAATACTTACCTACACTGAGAAGTGCCTCAATAAACTCTTCTGCAATAACAGGGAGAGGAAGGCGAAATATATCGTAGAGAACTTCAAGCAGACCTCGCTACCAAAGAAAACATAACAGAACAGGAATTTTACAGATTTACAAAACTGTCCTTTTTTTCCACTATTAATACTAACCTTGAGCCTTCTAGAGTGCTAACACTGATGCATTTGTTGCAGTATTTTTTTCACAAACTGAAATAAACTGGAGAAGAGAGAATGGGGGCTTTCTTACTTCTGAATTGTCCCTTATTGTCACTATGATTGCTACAGTAGTTCAGGTTACTTGGTTTGCACATTCTTAGAACAGTTACATCTGGAACCATCAACTTTTATCTAGTAAGTTTAATTTGTGAAGAAACATTTTTATTTACCTGGAATTAAACTCTGATTATTATGCTTTAAACTTGCAACTGCAGCTATTGTAAACTTGCTCTGATTTATCAATAGAATAAAAATTAATTAATGTACTTTTCTCTCCTCCATTTTGTCACACATACATGGTGTCCTCCCCAGCTTCAGAGGAATTTTGAAACAGAATTACAGAGTTGAACTTCAGGGGTTAAACAAACTCAGGGACAGCTGTCTCATAACCGGTGTCTTTGTTTATTTAAACCATTAAATTGTTAAAATTTAAGAATAACTTAATTAAAATATTAAATATTATTTCTACATCAGTACTGAATATTCACCACCTACCCGGATTTCCATATTTGGTATACAGAGTACCCCAATAAGAGACTGAATCCCAGAATTTCCAGGTTTGCAAAGGCTGATAATACCTAGAAAGCATTAAATGTATAATCATATTCCCTCATCAAGAAAAGGACAACAGACACATTGTTAGATTTCCAGTTTGAAAACAAGCACACATGAAAAAAATTACTAATCATTTTCACCTTTATAATATCATCTCCTTCCCAATCAATAGTATTTCAAAACTTCATAATCACAGAACTTTATATCCTCGTTTAAAAACTGTGCTACTTCTGTCCTTCCTACTGTGAACAGAACTCAAAAGTTATCTGTGAAAATAACATACGCATGGAAGAAATGACAAAAAGATAAAACTGTCTGTAATGAGTAACTTTTGAGCCTGAAAGGTTTTCATCAACTGAGCAGAACTGTAAGGAATTTCAATCAAAAGCTGTATCACAACCCAACAAATTAATTAATTTCCTTTTAGTCTCAGGTGAATTCTAACCGCTCTTATATCTAAAAGCCTAAGTCTAGGAAGATGCAGAAACACATCTATCAGAAACTGTTCTATGAAAGTCTCAAAGTCATCACATGCTTCCTCTCCAATCATGCGAGAACACAAAAGAAACTTGAAGGATATCGGGACATTAAAATTAAGCATAGCGATCATTTTCAGAACTTAAAAAAAATAACAAATAGTATCACAACACAGCCTAAGTATAGCCTGGAAAAATCCCACTCAAAATTTTGTTAACTGTTTATATTAACTGATTTGAATTTGCAGGAAAGTGTCTTGACAAAAAAAGTAATCCCTGAGGTAGTACCTTCATCTTACATATTGTAATATCACAGAGAAAGAATTTAGGAAAATGAGAAAATGTACTTTTTTGATTTTGAAATGTCTTCTACATGAAAAATTGTAAACTATGTTCACTTCTAACTTCTCTTCAGCTATGGCAGCGGGTATAAGCAGGTAAAGTATTTGCCGGTATCTCTTAACACAGACAAAAATATTTCAACTGCAGTGGCAGAACCATCTCAAATGCAAATTCTTATGATATGAAGTTGTTTCAAACATCCTTTCACCCCTTAGATCTCAAGAATGAACACCAAGATGCAATTTATAGGGCATTTTACACTGGGAAGGAAAAACCTGTGCCTTGTCAGGAGTCTAAGAAAACTATGCATTGCAATCTTCCAATTTTACAGTATCAAAACACATATTAAGTAGCACTGTATGAAGGCATTGACAGAAATTAGACATATCAAATGAGACCCTCTGTCATTTATACTAGAAAGTAAAATCACACTTCCAATCATCCAGTTTCAAACAAATAAATCTTACCTGCCCATGATCGAAATGCTGCCACTATTCCCATTTTACTAGCTAGGAATCGTGCTTCTCTGTCCTCTCTGCCATTAAAACAAAAAGATGTCATAATGCAGGGAATAATTACAAAATAAACAGTATTAGAGTATTATTATTACAGTATTATTATTAAATGGTAGTTAACCGAGGTAGGGGAGAAAATCCAATGCAAAAGAAGTATTTTATGCATGCATAGATGTGTACATATGTATTTACACAATATATATTCACACAGAAAAGGTTTAGAATTTTTAATTATTGTTACTTTTCTTCATCCAGGGGAGTTTTCATAGGAAAAGGATAACATCAAAAACACCTACAGGTGTCAGATTAATCACTCTGCACCTCCACTGACACTAAGTCCACAGCAGAGATGTAAAGATTTGGACCTTATTCAGTTACCCAAACCCAAGCATCTAATCCCATTTGATAATTAAAAAATCCTGAATAATTCAAGTTGGAAGCCATCAGGAGATGAAAAAGTCACCAGTTACCAGACTAGGCCAGATTACAGAAACACAGAACGGTTTGGGTTGGAAGGCACCTTAAAGGTTATCTAGTTCAACCCCTCTGCAAGAAGTCAGCAAATGCAGTGTGCAGAACACACTCATTTTACAGTGTCTAGAGCTTTACGAGGTAGACAAGCTTCTGTAATTCAGTTTGGAATATCTGAAAAAAACCTCAAGGGTTTATCCAGCTGGGTGCTAGAAACTCTCAAGAATGGAGGCAGCAGGACCTCTCTGGACAACTTACACTAACTCTTTACGAGGTTCATATAAAATAATCTCCCTGCCATTTATATCAAGTTCAAATCTTTCTTGCTTCAATTTGTCTCTGTTGCTTCTTGTCCTCCCACCTTACACCACCATTAAGAGTCCTGGCTCCATCATCCTGAAAGCATTTTCAAAGGTAGTAAAAAGGCTACTATTCAGCAGAGGGTTCCCTCAACCCTCTCCTCTCTAGGCTCTCTAGCCCTTTTAAATCTTAAATGCTTAAAAGTATTTTAGAAAACTCCACTCTGGTCTACTATATTCAACTTCTAGAAATTTAGGATTGGAATAAGATTGGAACTAATATTTGGAAGGAAGTACAGCTTAATTCCAATGCTGTGAACATAACTGCTAGCACAAGTAGCAGCACTAACACTTACTTGAGTTGTCCTTCTGCTGTGTCTGGATTATGCCTGTAGTGAAAATCTGTGTAAGGGGCTAAAATTCGCTAAACAAAAGAAAGACATGCATTATTTTCACATGAAAATACAGTTAAATCACTACTGCCCTTTCCTCAGTCCCATTCCAAACCTTCGTATTATTCCTGCTTTATACACCTTAGGCTCTTAGCCTGAAACATTATCTTTTAGACACTGTGCACTAACATGGAGGAAATCTGAGACAAAAGTAAAACATTTTAATGAGTAATAGTGTTTAATTTCTGTCACTGAACAAGTAAAGCTGCACTCACCTCTAATTCTACATCTGCTCGCACATATTGTCGGGTCTTTGGATGATTAATGAGGTGCAAAACTGTAGTTATCAGAGCCTCATTTATTCGGCTTAGCTGACAGTCAATCACATTTTTCAAGATGGTACTTAAACCACCCCGAAGAGCCACCACCTCAGGATTTTGAAGTGCTAGATAAAGGAAAATGAGTCATTTTGGCCAGTGATCGAAGATAAAACACTTTATGGCATATGACAAGCTTGTCATCTCAAGTATGGAGATCTTATTTGTCCTGAACACTGCTGAGGCACATGTAAAGCTTTTAATGGAACTGGCTGACACTAGCAATTAATTGCAATTTTAGATTAATTTATCATACACAAAAATACTGGTCTCTCAGTCTCCAGCTAACTCCCGATCAAGTTTCAATACAATGGTTTCTGGATATCCTCATTCACTGAACTGACAAAGATAAAATATTTATACTGAAATAAGACTAACATTTTGCTTATTTCTTTAAAACAGAAGCTTTAATCTTGAAATCAAATTGCTGAAGTTATTTCCCACTGATTGATTTTGAAAAACTTCAAAAATCAGCAGTCAAATGAAAGTTTAGGGAGCCAGTATAAACCACTGTCCCAATAATACAGTACCCACCCCAAAAATTTTTATAAAGGAAAGTATTTCATAGTTCTCTGAATTCTTCTAAATTTGTCAGCATCTTGTGTATGGAAATCTCTCTATTTCAAATCCATTAGTTTAAGAATCGCCAACTACAGTAGAGAAATATTTTCAAGGCAAACCAAAAACTGTCAAGTCTTGAAGGAAAGATGAAAACCTGAAACCTTTGCCTAGGGCACATAAATAGATTTTTAGTAATTTTGGTTTATATCATGCTAATAACTAAAATCCATGAAACTGACTGTAATAAGAACATCTAATTCCTTATTAAAAAATACTGTGAATGACAATCACATCAAAACTGAGTATTAATTAAGAAAATAATCTTACCTAGTTCACAGATAATGGCTATACATGCTCGAACCATTCTGTCTCTTTCTTGAAGACCATCATTTCCTACTGCTATCAAAGAATTAGTAATAGAACTGGGGAACAATGAAGCATTCACAGTGATCATCTGCCAAAAACAAAAGAAAAAACCCTCTGGTTTATTTCTATTTCTTTAAAATACACTTCCATATTCACCAGCATTCTGTTTCCTACATACAGTTAGACAGACTAGTCCACCTAATACTTGGTTGTATCTGCTGAATCTTCACAATAATTTCTTTTGCTCTTGAATTTTTTTTCCATTTCAATTTGTTTGTCAATATACCATTCTCTTCTTGCTTCAGCTTCCTATTTTTATATTTTACCTTAATAAGAAAGAATTTAAAATACGTCTTTTGCAGTGAGAATTAAGACTATCATATTTTTTTTTCCCAAGAATATCTTTATTGACAAAGAACATTATCCAATGACACAGAGTAGACTACAAACTCATCTTCTATTAAGGACATTCTGTACCATGGAACTAACTTAGCTGTTAGTTTGGGACACTCAGAATTCACACCAGATTAAGGAGCAAGATATATTAAAGGTAAGGAAAGCCACCCCTAAACAACCAATACCACCAACTCTTCACTATCCCCGAAGTTAGGCTTTAATTACAAAGGCTGAGCAACTGCTTGTTCACATTTTTTCAATTTGTGAAAATTAAATACACATATCCTTCTGGACCAAGAATATCACTAAACAGATATATTACTAAGGAAGAAGCAGGTTTTTGTCTGGCTGCCTAAAAAGGGAACAGTGCTATCTTTTATAGCCCACTCAGCAGTGTCACCTTTTTTTCTCCACTAATAAATAAAAATGAGACATAAAAAAAATACTCAATATCCATCAAAAATTTAAGGGTAGTTTCCCATGCTTTTGCTTATCATCTTTTTTGTCTTCAAAAAAACAAGGCTTATCTTCATAATTCTTCAAAAAACATTTTGTTCTGTATCCATTTTATATCTCCCTTTGATGTGTTATAAGTATTTGTGCAAAGATGATTGGTTTTTTACCTTTTTTTTTTGCAAAATGTTAAAATGAGGGGATCAAGGGGATCAACCATTATATCCAAAATATTGGAAGAGTTTTAACCAATCTATCTTTAAATACATGTTTTTTGAGAAGCTTCTTGTTATATACAATGCAAACAAAACAGAAAGCTTTAAGGAAAAAACAAATTCTCTCCCACCCACACAGTCTTTCACTTTTACACTGGCAAGAAGAAACAAGAATAAGCAACAGAATAGGTGCACCAATCACCTAGAAACTGCAACCTGTTTGCTACTGATATTGACATGGTACTTCCTGTGAAGACACAAGCTGTTCTGCTTCACTGTCTCCTGTGTTTTTAAGACACGAGAAGGAAAGGTTTCTTGTAATACTCAACTCTAAACACATCAGAAGAATAAACAATTTTCTATATTTACTTTGTATCTGCTCTAAATATTAAAATGCAGTTCTAAAGACCAAGGACAGGTAAAGTACAAGTAGCTGAAATGAATTAAGTAAAAAGACTATGAATTTGGTCTTTTAAGACTCCTTTAGAAAACAGGAAGAAAGAAAATGGTACATATTTTATCTAACCCTGACTTCTGCTTTAAAAAGAAAGCACCTGGACTATTGAACTTTTTAAAAAATGTCTTACTGACTTCTACTAGATAGAAAAATGCTTCACAAAGCAACTTTGTCCTTTTCATGGCTCAAAATATTGCTAAACTGTAAAGCTTTCACCAGTAAATGTAGAGGTAACAGCAGTCAAAACAGACAGCGAAAACTCAGCCATCAAAAACTACTGGACATCAAGTTTAAAAATCAGATTTTTTAAAATCTTCCTGCACCGTTTAAACATAATATTTTTAAAATAAAGTTTATGACTGCTTTTTCTAAATTCATAAATAAATATTAATATCTTATATTTTGTTGTTTTTCTCTATGAAAAGAAAGAAAAGAGAAGGTATTAATTTTAATCTACATAATTTTCACAGACATTTTTACTACAAAAGATGAGATTAAAGAGCCAAATCTTGAAACTGAAAACAATAGTTCTGTCATACTGGAAAATCCCAGCTCAGTTTCACAGTAAATTATCTTCTGAACAAGTTTGTTAGTTTTTTTTCATTTTATTTGCCATTCATTCTTCCCTTCTAGACCTTTAGGAATCTAGACCTTCTAGAATCCTTTAGGAATCCTGGAATCAAATCACTAAGTCTTAGACATTGAGAGAGATGAAGACAGAGGTAGAAAAAGGGCAAGAGCATGGCAGCAAAAAGATAATGTGAAAATACAGAATGTGCTGCTCAGGAAGCACAGTATTCCTTGTGAGAGTACTGACTGCTTTATGCCAATCCATGCTTAACTGCTGTGGCCCAGTGTCCTGGGGTGACTTTGTGATGTTGAATTGTATCGCCATTGGTCTGTTTAGCCCAGAAACAAGTTCAAATGCTGGATTTGAGAGTGAAAGGGGTGGAAGGAGAAGAGGTGGAATGTCTGAGGTGGTTGTTTTCAAAACACAGAGACAGGAGTTTCATTGTTTTGTCTCCTGGACTATGTCGCCATGGTGGACAGCAGTAGAGAGCTCTCCTTTGCTTTTAGTTAGTTTTTTGACTAACTGAAGTAGAGAAGTTCCCTGGAAAGTTTTTTCCTTTTTTCCTGGAATTATTTGAAGCTGCTCTGGATTGCGGACCTGAGGGGAACACCAGGATCTCACACCTGCGACCGACCGGGACCTGGCCTGGGCACCGGAGGGACTGAGAACAGACTGAGCTGAGCTACCACTCACAGGAGAGAGACTTTCTGAATCAGTCACCTCTTCAAAGCAGCAAGAGGTTTTGTTGTCCAGTAATGCTCATTTTTTTGTGTTTTTCCTGTTGAATAACTTCTCTCTGAGGAAATGTTTTTCCAAATTGGTTGGGGGAGGGTCTACTTGGGTTTGCTTCCTGAGGGGGGAACCCTTTGGAGATCTTCTCCCAGATTTGCCCTAAACCAGGACACCCAGACAGCACATAAGAAAGCTGTTAACTTCAGTGGTAGCAGGCTGGGTGTATTTTGGTTGATCTTACACTGTCTTCTAAGAAAACAGAATGTTATAGATAAGCAAAAGATGCTAGAAAAGGCTTTCCATCAACAGAGTTCTCAGCATCAAGGAACCACAAACGTGGCTACACAGCCTGTGGATTTGATGCAAACATCTGCTGTACACCAACACCCTTGCATCATGATGGAGGAAAAAACCCACCAAGGGTCAGCTGTATGATTTCTTTGATATTTCTCTTTGACCATCATTTTTTCAGATCAAACTAATCAATTTGTTTCTCTTGCTGTCTCTTCTGTTATGCAAGACAGAAGTTTTTGCTCAAGTAGGAAATGCCCAAAAAAGCCCAGAAATAATGAGGACAAATATCTGACACAAATAAAACCAATTATGGATGTGTTTCCATCTTCTGATATACATTATTAAGTCTATACTGGAGCTCTTATTTCAAAGTAGACTTGCAAAGAACTTTTTATAAAGTGCAATTTTCTCAGGCATCTTCCTTCATAGTGGGGCTTTTTTGTTTGTTTTTTGCTTATTTAGATTTGGAGATAGCCGTGTTTAACATTAATAACTCTTTTTCGGCACAATTGTTAATCAACCACATTTTATCTTCTGTAAGACAGAAAACGTATTTAGATAGATTTAAAATACAAAAAGAGATTTAACAGACATGCTCCTGGGGAACCACTCTTCAACTACTCCAAACTTTACTTCAGTCTTTGGTAGTTTAAGAATAAGAGAACAATAAAGAACAGTGAAGTCCAGCACAAAGGCAGGATATTATTATATTTTGTGAATAAATTTGGTACCTCTATATGCCAGTTTCTCTAGGATGAATTTGAAAATGCAGCTACTATACATTTAAATCTCACATCCATGCGTACACAGTACAGTAACCATCACAGACTAACCACGTTTTATTGAGTATCCGTGACAAAATCCTCCATGGATAGCATCAACTGCCATAAATAAAGCAGTAAGTCTATAAGCATTCCTTGAATGATTACTTCAGTGACAACTTGTCTCATTTCTCACATGGCACAAAATCTCCCAGTTTCTCACTCACAGGTGCTTAAACAAACTATACAATGAAGTCATCGTAATTTCAATATTGAAACTTAATGTTGTTTTTATGCCTTGTTTATGCCTTGTGTTTTCCAAACCTTGCCCAGTAAGCAAGAGTTTTCTAGCGCACTTGAGATTCTAAACAGTAAAAATGTAAAATCGAAACAACTCTCTTCACTATATTTTTCTTTTAAATTATCAGCTATATTACATGATTAAGATAAAGCAAGGTATTAAGGACTGTGAAAAATCACTGTTGAGGGAGAGAACCAGGAGACAGAACAACTGAGTGGCACTGCAGATACAACCATACATGGAAGATTTTACCTTTCTGACTAATCGAAGTGCTTGTGTTCTTTCTACTTCATTACTCTGCTGTATGTCAATGCACCTAAAATAAGTTAAAAAACACATTTTGTTTATAACAACAGTAACTTTCACCTTAACTGTTAACAACTCATGTTAATATTTATGCATATCAGCACAAAAGAAAAACAACTGACTTATGGTTTTTAAACACTTTTCAGCAAATACACTCATTATGATACATCAGTTAGATTTGGTTTATATTTTCTCAGCTATTCTCATTACAATTAAATCAGTTGAATGTTCTCAAATATAAAATGGCAGAGCATAATGCTTCAGCAATTATTTTCCAAGCCAGCTGCATTTATGATTTGCAAATAAGACCACACCAAGTGTTTGTAATGTTTCACATCAACACACTTTTGAGTGTTTTCAGATCAGAAAAGTCCTTTTGCTCCAAAAAATTTAAACAGCACACTAAAACTGCATGTGTATATTTACAAACCAAAATTCACACACAAATCTGTATCAGCATATTAAATAAAAAATTTCATTACAAGAAGCACTAGAAATGCTATTATTTACATTTATTCATCATGCTGTTTGTATTATCTCACTGTTGGTTTGCCCTTCAGTATTCTTCTGTTGTGTCATTGATTATATTTAGCCTACAAATTCTTGGACATCAACTACTTTTTAGTTCTGACTTTGTAGTGGAGGCTCCACAGCACTGTGATAATACAGAGTCAAACAACTCCCACACAAAAATTTAAGACATGAAAATTATTTAATCTTTCAACCTTATTAATTTATAGTTAATGGTATTCACAATTAAAATAATAAATTCTTTGGATTACTTGTAATATATCATATATTAGGAAAGCATTTTATTTGGATTAGCTAGTGTGATGAAATATTCTGTTGAAGAAAAATGCATTTTATAAAACTACTTACCAAGAATGTAAGTGAATATGAAAACACTTCTCTCCTGTCTCAACCATGAAAAAGCAAGTAATTTAGAACTTTACAATTTACAACAAGAAGAAAGAGGAAAATTACCTGGCTATCAAATAATCCACTTTCAACTTTAGCACCTTCTGGAGAATACTGGAGTCCCGAATAAGATAGCGGAGGGCTCGCAATCCTGCTGCTCGCACCTCTTTTGCTTCATTTAGTAAAGCTAACCTCAGACTACAATGAAGAAAACAAGAGGGACAAACAACTATTAGGCAGCAGATAGACTTCACTATCTGACATGTAGCTACTACTCACTCATTTAAGATGAAAAAATATGAATTTTAAAAATAAATGTTTTTAACTCATTTTCTGACTTTCAGGTCTTCTCAGGTGCAACCTAGAAGGCAAGTCCTCATCCTAGTCAGCAGAAAATATATTAATTTTAAAAAGCCACAAATGAATTTTCCCCCCAAGTAACAGCTTGTACATCTGTGAAATGACATAGAACGAAAACCTGTACACAACCTGTTTTTTGACAAAGCAGCTGAGCACAATATTAGTCCAAGAAAATTAAGAGGTAGAATAAGGTAGGTAAGAAGAAATGAGATACAGAAGAACTCTAGAAATGGAGCTAGCAAGCACAAAGTAGCACACTGTCCTTTTGAAGGCCCTTAAGAGATTTGTCTCTCTTCCTCAATTACATGCAGGGTGGGGTGGAATCATCAACCTCCCAATGACATCTACTAGTAGGGTTTTTCACTGGACTTCTAAGAATGTAAATACTGCAGCCAGTGAGACTGAACTTCTACAAAGGACTTATTTTCTTCTGTCCTTATCCTAGGGTTGTCATACATGGCAATCAGCTGCTCAAAGGCAAAAAGCATCTTTTGGTGAATACCTGGCCTGGGTAAGTCACTGTAACAGAAGCCTACTCCCAGGTGACACCTAGACAAAGTAGAAAGGCTGCTGTATCATTTGCAATAAAGATGAACTGATTATTATTTTCAGCACCAAGCAGGGAATTGTTTCAAGACCATCTTTTCTATAATATGAATACACTGCCCAAGCTACTTTGAATGCAGCCCAGGACACAACTGGATTTCTGGACTTCCAAGACTTGATATGGGACTGCTGACTCATGTCCAGCCTCTCGTCCAGAAGCACTCCCAAGTCCTTCTGAGCAGGGCTACTCTCAGTCAGTTCAAGCCCCAGCCTGCGTTGATACCAAGAGTACTCTTGATACCAAGGATCTTTGAGCCCAACTCCTGGCCCTGCACAGGACAATCCCAAGGATCACATCATGTGCCTGAGTATGTTGTCCAAACACTTCTTGAACTCTGTCAAACTTCGGAATGTCACTACTGCCCTTGGGGAGCCTGTTCCACTGCGCAACCACCCTCTGGGTAAAGAATATTTTCCTAATATCCAATGCAAACCTCTCCTGACACAACTTCAGGCCAGTCCCTTGGGTCCTGTCACTGGGCCAATGGAAAGAAGAGATCATGCCTGTCCCTCGTCTTCCCCTCACAAGGAAGCTGTAGACTAGTTAAAGAATGGGCACAGTGAAACCATTACAAAGGACAAGACTACAATGACATTCAACACAAAAAGAAAAAGAGATGTGTCACTATCTTCAATTATACAATGAAAACATACAGCTGGTAAAAAAGATAAGATCAGTTTTAGCTAAGAAAACAATTACATAAGATTTCCCAACATTTTGATCAAAGAGCAATTAGCTTTCCTAAGCTTTTTTCCTTACGTGAGATCTAAATTGAAAGAATAAAGAAATGCATTAAATATTAGATCTTATTTGCTTTTGAAACCAGTGCTGGTCTTAAAGACAAATTTACAAATTTCTGTGTGGAAATAAGCATGCACATCTGACAGTCAGAAATGGCCACAAAACAGACAGAAATTCCACTTAAAATATATATACAGGGCATATCAGCAGGGAAGGCAGTGCTACATGCACATATACATACCAATACAACATAAAATACTGATCTTTAAACCTTGATTCTGTATCAAGAGTATGTTCTGTATTTTGTAATGTACATTTTTATAAGAAGTTCTTTCTACAAGTACTGAGATATGTAGAGGTACTTTTACATCTGTGAGGAATATAAGGAAGAAATCTACACTTCTAACTTGGAGGCTTTGTCTCTGTTTGCCCAAAAGTAAATAATGTATTTCTGATTTTACTCATTAAAATATTTGCAGGTTATATACTTGCATTATGAAGTTTCAAACATATTCTAAATACAAAATATTAGTTCAAAAGTACAAATGAAGTTTATTTAATTGCACTAAAACAACTGAAGCTCCCTAGCATTGCTCTAGTGCTCTTTACTACTTACCATATTATGATGCTGTCATAGGTAAAACCTAACTTTTCTTCAGCATGGCCAGTATTACAAAGAAGCTGAAAACAGAAGAAAATATCTGTTATTTATAGCTCTCCAAAAATGACCATGAAAAACCATGTATTTTGGGAAGTGCTTTGAAAAAAAACCTGAGGAATTTAATTTGTAGCAAGGGAGAGTACCAGACTTCTCTGAGAACTTCAGCTGTCTGTATCATGCTCCTACACATCAGATACAGAGACTCATCTGTGGATTTTCATACCAAAAAAAGGTTGCACAGTTGTATAAGCTGTGTACTGGTCAATCCATTTTACAGCACCAGATTGGTAGCTGGCAACAGGTAATTTGAGCAGAGAGCAAAAACGACTGAAGCCAAAGCAAATCTGTAGGAGCTCAGGTAAGAGTTTTGAAACAGACTGACACTGATGGTCCACTGCCCTGTTTTGTCACAGTAGCACAGAAGTATAAAAAAATCAGAAGGCATTACCAAGTGTCCTGTAACTGACATTCGGTCTTGGCCTGCCATCCATTCTACAAAATTTGAAAATCAGAGCAAAGGTTGAATTTTTACACAGCTATAAACTGTCACAAACTGGACACTTCAACTGTATCTAGTCATTGTGAACAGAAAAGATTTACGAGCACTGTTTTTAAGTCCAAAACCATGCTTAGAAGGAGCAACTTAGGTCTCCAATGTTTTATTTTAGCCTCTTGAGGAAAGGAAAACAATCTCTTCTGTAAGAAGAGCTGATGCTGTTCTTTTCAAGAGCAGCAAAGAAATTCTTAGTAATCTCATTTACTATTCCTGGCTAAAATTATAAAATATTATCATGCCAAATCCCAAAGCATTTTTCTAAGTGTTTCCAAAAATTTAAGTGACTAATACTGATTGCAATAGCTTTGCACTTTGTCCTCTGTTTTCGAAACAGGCATGTGCACAGTTCTAAGTCAGCACAGTATTAAGTTGCTCCTCAGTCAGGAATCCAGGAAGTATTTGTGCTAACTAGTCATTACCTCTGCTCTGAAAATATTGTAATATGTCAAACCCTGTGACTCATTCTTTATGTGTATTTATTGCTAACAATAAGAAATTTATAACAAACAACATGAACAGCCAAATCAAGGTTAATTTAAAATATGTAATGTGTTCCATGCTTCAGCTTTACTGTTCACCTCCATCTGAAAATACGGCATATTGCACAGAAATTCTGCTTTTAAGTAAACCCATTTTACTAGTACGATCATTAAAATTCAAACAGTACTTAGATTTATGTTCAGCAAGTAGAAATTCATTTGGTGTTCACATTACATCTTACAAAATTGTCTTTCAATAAAAATACCTAGTGATAATGTTGAAATTTAAGGCTGTTAACGAGAGATTATTAAATTTGCCTGGATCAGCTCCATGTTTCGTCTCAAATGATTTAAGTTAATTGTAGTATTTTAGATTTGGAATTTTTCTTAATCAAAGACAATTATAAAACATAAGGAAAGTTTTTATATAACCTTTTTTTACCACCTTTCTAATTTAAGTAATAATAAAACTAGACAATTGATGCACTAACTAGTTATGACAGTATGTCACTTCCTAACATGAATCTATTTTTATGCCATGTTGTTGGACTGCCTAAGGCCACCACTGCTGCTTTAGCATTTCTATTGACATCTTATGAACTGTAAAAATTGGCTGGCAGAGTGTAAGCAAAACAGTGCGAGAAGATAGTGAGTAAAAACAGTTCATTGTTTAGTAACAGACAGTTACATCAATAGTTGTTTAGGCTAATCATTTCTAATCTAAATCTCTCCCCAGCATTCCACCCCAGACAAAAATGAGAAACCCTAACTTAACATAACATATTGCCCTCAACAATCTATTTTACCTACTTTACAAAAACCCATAGAATTTTAATTCTGATGTAGGAAAAACCCATCTTTCAGAAAGCTGCTACAATGTGCACTAGTAGTGCATTAGTGAAGCTAGTCTCCTATCATACACTTACCATTGGTTTGCATCTTGAGTAGTCCTAAGGTTAAACTGAAGCACTGGACGTGTTCCAGGAACCCACCTAACCTGCTGCACTCTAAAAAACATTCAGTTCACTGGACCAGTTTTAGTCTGGTTGTCACTCTCACCAAATGTATACAGTGGTTATTAGCTTCTCAATACCAACTGTTGTTACCTATCTGTGCTCCCACTGCACACATCTTCATCAATGCTGAATAGAACTTGACCTTATCTTCAAATTCAAACACAGACATGCAACCTGACAAGTTGAAACTCATCAAGTTTAACTGCTGTTTGGATATAAATTTCTGAATTTGACAGGAATAATTATGGAAGTGTTTAATGGTGTCTGTGCATACATTTGGAATACTTTTCCCCCAGAAAAGAAAATAGCTACCAGTTTATTCTCCCTCTAATGGGACACCAGTACTTATGCATTAGCTTTCTTTGTAATTTATATATGTTCCATATAGAAAATCGCCTAAAAATATGGACAGGAAGATCAGAATTCAAAAATGTTCCAGTGACTTGAAAGGAGTGCCCAAACTCAATAAGATTTAACTAAATAATAGGAACAGCATATCATATTCTTCCATGTACCACACATTAAACAGACACATAAAAAAATGAAAGCAGGTCAGCAGAAAACAGAAAATGTCCAGAAATTAACATTTAGAATGTTAATTTAAAACAAAACAGAAAACTGAATCTATCTCTGGAAATACTAATACGACTGCATTACGTTTGAGATTAAAAGACTTTTTCCACTTCACAGGTTACTCTCAAAACTGCAAGAACAAAATTTTGTGCGACACATCTTAAGAGCAAAGTGGAAAAAGCATAGCAGAAAAACGGAAAAGGCAGGTAAAAAATCCACCCATGAAGGCTGAGCCTTTGGTTTATTTAACATAGGAGAAAAAAAAAACCTGGCTGATAAGGCTGGATTTCTGTAAGTTTGAAAGCTGAAAAAAATAGTTACGGAAGCTGCTATTGTGAACAGACTGTTCAGCTGATCCCAATTCCTTGGGCATTTGCTATATTATAAATGCCTTTCTTTAAATATATTATACTAAAAACCATTATTGTTTTCTTCTCATTTCACCTTTAAACAACATTAAGCAAATCAATGATTCTAGCCCAAATACAGCGGTATTTGTAGATGGCTGAATTTCTGACAAAGTCAAGTAATTGTCATATGTTTGACTGTAAGATTTAACAATTAACATACATACCATGACAGCATAACTCTATAGACAAGCAGTATCAGAATACTGAAATTTATCTTTGGCTATACATTGACATAGTTCATTAAAATGGCAATGGGTTATCATATAATACCTGGAATTATGGAATTATTTGTATTTTTATACTATTTATATTTTCCATATATAGATCTTATCTACAAAAAGCATACATTTTTATATACACACTACGAGTTTTATATATATTTTATAAAGGTACAAACAAAACCAAATAGAGTATACTTTTTGAGTTAAAACTGCAAATGAGTCTACCTCAAAATTAAAATGTTGTGGTCAAATACACAGTGACTGGGTATAGCAAAGACTCTCTGAGGGTAAGATTAAATATTAGGACAAAATGCTAAGTACATTGGGCCAGACAGTGACTAACTAACAGTGAAGGCTTTATTCATGTTTACTGTCAGCTATGAGTTTTTCATACTACTCAGATGAGTCACAGCAATATGAGTAACATATCAACATGTCTTGGAAACAGTAGCTCAGAACAACAAAACCATAGGAGGTCAACAGTATGCACAAGTGGAGTGTACATTTGAGACCCTTTAAATTTATATTTAGCAGAACAGCCACAGCAATTACTAGGTAAAAATATTATATTATTCTGTGCATTCAGGATGCAATTATTGCATTATAACTTTGGAAATACAGATTGAGCCACCACTGGCAATATTTAAGGAAGACTACTTTGCAGCTCCTAGTCTTAAGAGAAGCCCCTACTGAAACTGTGGATTCTGGCTTCAGACACATTTGTTACACAGCTGAATGTCCCTAAGTACATGCTCTGTCTCTATCTGCTACATCACCCTAAGATTTCAGGTTTTGCCAGTGGTTTATCTGCCTGGATGAATGTTACAGTCAGGCAGTACATTCAGTCTAAGAAACCTGGGTTTTGCAAAAGACAAAAAGACACTAAAATGTTAAGATTATGAATCAGAGGCACAATCCATGAAAGGCTCTATGGCTATACCCATATCCAAGCCACTCAATCCATATCATCCTAGTGAAAGTCAGCAGCATGGTCAAAAGTCAACAGATATACAGGCCAGAATAGTAGAACTTTATTAAATAATGACAATTAAGTTTTGACCAGATTGAAAACATAATTTACAATGGTATGAAGGATCCCTCAGAAGCTCCCAGTGGAATAAACCTTCTGTAATAGCGGCTTATAAATACTTCAAATCACAGAGATATTTTTTTCCACTAGGTAAATGTAACTGCACAGTTTCTTCTGGTTTTCAGTGATTTACCACTTACTGCTTCCCATGGGGGTGGGGAAAACCCAGAAGATGTAACCACGATGTTTTGGTACTGATCAGCAGAAGCTGGGAAACTTCAAGGTGCTTGCCTTATGTAGGTGGCCATATAAATTAAAGATGGGTAATCCTACCCAGTTTATTGGAGCTAAATGCATATACCAGACTTGTGAACTGCTGTGACATTTGAAAGTGGCACTGACCATTTACTGGAGGTCAAATCCTCAAACAGTTTTCAGGTCAGAATATGAATTAGCTTAAATAAGGCAGCTTGAAGGAATATAGATTGAGGCACTACTTCATAAAAGCTTTTGCCTACAAAACTGCAGTTTCACTTACTAGGTGACAAGAAGCAGAGGAGAAGAGTGTGCTCTCATTCAAAGCAGATAAAATTTCCAAGTCTGCTGGTGCTGCAATTCAGAACTAAACAGACCTTTCCACAGCCCGTGCATTACCAGACTGGGAATGCTAATTTCCTGGAATAGAAAACTTAGACCACCTGTCAGGCAAGAACAACCCACGTTCTGTAGATAAAGGGCAAAGAACTGGAACACTAATGATGTAGCAAGTAAGTAATACTAGCAAAAACTTGATAAATGAAATGCAAGTTTTTGTAAGATATCATGTATAAAGCATACTTTGCACAGTAATAGTGGGTGCTGTGGAGAACTGAACGGGACTAGTTAACATTTCTCTTAAAGGGAAGTAGAAATGAAACAGGTGTTACATCACCTAAGCCCACAAGCTTCACATAAAGTATCTGCTTTACCATCTTATTCCAGCAGATGAACGTTTTTGACTTTTGATCACCATTATTTTATTTTTTTTTTTTCATATTTAAAGTATTTAACTTCTACATAAAGCCCTGGAGTCTAGTTCAGTACTAGTTCAGTAATTTTTAAATTATGAATATGCTCCTGCTCCTTAAAAAGGGGAAGTGAGGGGAACAGTGCTCACCTTAAAAATCCAGTCCAGTTTCAAGTAAAGAAACCTGAACATAACAAGCCTCAGATATCCTGACAACAATACAAAACATGGTGTCTATCATGATCTTTATCAGGAAACTCCACATTTACAGTAAATTACATTACTTGTTTCCAAGTGATAAAACCATTTTGCTTTCCCTGACTAAAGAACTAAAACAGCGAGAGTCGCAGTCTTCAGAAGAAAAATATGTGGTAGTTGGGAGCAGCTGCTTAGACTAGTTCAGATGTTTTAAGTATAATAATATTTCTTGCAGGATAATAATAGATTTTCCATATTATTTTACCTGAAATATGCTATTAAAAATTTCCAAAGGTCCTTTCCCTGTCTATAGTGCAAATACCTCAGAAAACAAGTAGCTCTTCAAAAATGGACGTCAAAATGCAACAATTAATAAACGAATCAAGTTTCATATTCACTATTATTCTAAGACAGGATACAAACATCCTCAGCCCTCAGCATATCAATCTTACTCACACTCCTGTCTCAAAAAGAAGGAACTGAGACTATACTAACTCATGGTAGAAGAACAGAGTGCAAAAAGGAAATAAAACCATCTCGCCAAGCTCCAGGCTTTCACTTTTAACCACTGGAATGACAAACACAGAATTGTTCCAACCACAAGGCAGACAATACACTACAACTTGCAACTTTTATTCTCATAACTGCATTTACAGTTCAAACAAAAACAGGAAGAGTTTTTAAAACCAAATGCACTAAGTTATGCACTTAAAAAGTACATATTCCAGAGAGACGAATGTAAGAATGAGTGTTCAATATTAAACTGAGTAGCGTGAATCTGATTTAGAATTAAAATCAGGTTATGAACTACAGTCTCCACTTTCAAACATAATATTTAATTTTATTAAGTTGCTTTTCACAAACTCATAAATTTCCTGCGAGTCTTAAGTGCAATTTATGAAAACCATCCTTCCATTTTTCTATGAATTTTCCATTTTCAATACTGGGTTTCACAAAACCCCCAAATATTCTTCAAATATTCTTCAAATATTCAATTATGGAATTACGCAATCTCTCAAAACTATTTTAAAAAAAGAATATTTGGATCATCTTTTAATTACAATATGCATATTTATTAATTTAACAGAGTTGCAGATGCCTAACATCTGATTATCAATTGCGAAACTAACTCTGTTTTGAGATCTGTAGTTTCAAATACTGAATTTTCACTACAAATTGTGCATCTACAAATCTAATCCAGCTCTTTAATTTTAAGACAATAAGAGAATGTGGAAGTATACACATTTCAAAATTTCCAGATTATCACAAAAAAGAAAACCTAGCTATGCATCAGACTTTTCTAGCAGAAGGGCTTTCTTGCAACACATTTTGAAATCCCAGGGAAAACAGGAGCACTCTGTTAATGGCTGAAGTCTAACAGACACAAGGCAACAGCCCACAGAAGAGACTTCAGTGTGAAGTTCAGTCCTTAGTGAATGCCATGCACCCACGTGTTCTGAACCAATCCAGAAAATTTAGCACTTACAGATTCGCTATTAATGCATTAGAACATTAATTCATTTGTTGCTGTGATTTTGTTCTCAGTACTCATGCTCCTGTGAAGTGAATCTTACGCATTACCGCTGAAGTGGTCAATCTCACAAGGATTTAAACAGCTGTCTGCTTCAAAGGTTATCATGTGTATTTGTCTTTCTCATATCAACTGGCTCCCCACGCCCGCCCTTGAGTATTCCTTCACTTAAGACTGGCTCAAGAATGTCAACTGGACTCCTGGCAATTTTACTCAATTCTTTGTAAGAAAGTTATCTGCAGCCATAATTTAAACCTCACTTTAACCCTCACATTCTCCTCTACTATGTTATTTCTTGGCTGCTGCGGGTTGCAGGATCCATCCTCAGACACAGGAACTCAGTTTTGCTTTTCAGGTGTGTTGCCCTATCCCTATCAGAAAGATATACAACACACCACGTCCTTCTATCAGTCCATCAATTTGAGTAAGGCTCACACTGAAGCTTCAATGTTTCCTGCCTCACTAACTGCAACACACGTTTTCCTTGCATTGACAGATGCAACACTGGTCCAACCACAACTACTCACCATCCTACAATGAACACCTTTTCCCTAACTACCTGACCACCTCCCATGAGTTGTCTCAGCTTTTCTCCACAGGTTTCTCTTTTATGCTACTCGCTGTCCTTCTGAACATCTTTCACAGTTTTTTTCTCCAGCTTACACCTTCATCCTGCAGTAAGTTTTTAATTCTTGCCTCATCAGCTCACAATGACAGCTTCCAATATATCTGTTTTATTTTCGAAGTGTACCTGTCACATGTCCACTTCCATTTGGAAGAAGCACACCAAAATTATCAACACGGACATATTCCAGAAATGGACCCTTTAAACCTTTTTCACTATGAAAACTGCAGTGAAAGTTGCAGTTCCAATTCTATTAGTGTCTGAAACATTGCATATAATGTGCATTGATACAGTCCTCCCCCCTCACCATACTCTATCAGTTTACATTCAGAAAATCTGGCATTTTACATTTTTTATTTCAGTTCTGCACAGCAAGAACCAAATCATTAGCTCCAGTTATACAACTTAATCCATTAATTGGTAGCTATTTCCATCTTCTAAGCACTAAAATACTACAAAAACTCAGACAGCAGGACAGGTATGCAAACTCCAGTATAACTCTGCATTCACACATTTTCTTGTCCTTATTTAATACCTTTCTTTCCAATAGCATATAGGCTTCGAGTACTGTTCTGTGACATTAAGCAATTTCATTAATGTCCCAGCCAATGTCTGACTGAGTAAATAACAAACATTTTACCTATACAATCACTTGTTCTATGACACTATTTGAGCTCTTACCTTAGTAAAATTATTCAAGTGACCTAATTTTCTCATATTTGACACGCCCTGTAATTTGGCCACATTTTGGAGAATCTCTCTCATATTATCACAAGGGTCTGCAAAAGAAAAGAGGGCATTAGCAGATACAATAAAAGAAAAAATAAAAAAGAAGAAAAATCTCAACATACATTCAACATGCAGTTTCATAAGCATAACTGGTACTCCTCTGGTCTCAGATAAGGACATAGAGCACTTTTTCTCCAAGAAGCATCAATCTGATTTATGCTAGGGACCAAAACCAGGCATACTTGACTTCTGTAGAATAAATGCTAAAGGCCATGGAAGAGAGATACCCTCACTTTAAAGCAGATTTTAATCAGCATCTTAGATTTGCAGTCAACAAAGAAATCCATTTAGTATCCGAAATGCCAATCCCTGCATCTTGTAAGTGAACGGCTTTAACCTCAATCCCCTTGTAATTTCAAGGCAAAATAAGCTGAAAAACAGAAGTTAGAGTATAGCATATTACTGACACAACACATTATTCCTTTTTTTCCCCTCTAGACAAAGGATTTGTGGGATTTTGGAAAGATGAGACCTCTTTTCTGCTCTCCACCTTGATTGCTTTCCACAATGGTGCTTTAAATAGAGGGCTAGGCCTTTCCAGTGACATGGAAAGTGAACTACAAGGTAAACGATAGGCTTAAGAATGTCTTCTTAAGAGTCCACCATCCCAACAATAAGAAAGGAACAAAAAAACACCACCCACAAACCACTATTCACACACCAACTGATGACTCTGCATTCTGCCAGAAAACAGAAAACGAGTACCATGATGAGAAGAGACACTCCTGTCCCACTTTCAGAATTAAGGCTGGAATTGAGGCACAGTGGAACAAGCAGCACAGAGTGGGGCTAGGCCCAGGGAGCTGCACAAGGAGCTACTGTAACAGAGACTGCAGTAAGTTCTGTAGGGTGCTGGTACTGTGGCAGGGCAGCTTTTAAAGGGACGTACTTGATAAAGGATTCTCATGGAGTTTTAGATTAGACACTGAGGACAGGTATCGGCAGTTTGAGATAAATGAAAAACTAAGGTTATCCTTAAGATGTAAACTACTGAAAGTAACACATTACCAAAAAGGAGAAATAACAGCATTACACAAAATGAAGTTTTTAGAACAAGCCTAAGCACCAGACATCTAAAACGCAGCAAAGACAGCTTCTGTGTGTGGTGTCCCACACTAACTCTGGTAAGAAAAACTTGCCTCCTATTGCAGAATGGAACAGCTACAGCTGAGTTTGTGGTATATACACAGTCTTTTAATTTCCTGTTCTTTGTAAAAGTGTATTTATCATTATGCAAAGGAAATCAAGCACTGCAGATGTAAAGAAAGCATCATCTTCACTACTTCTTTCCAAACCATGCTTTTACATCACTTCCTGTACTTTAAAAATGTTTTAAAAACTAGAAAAGCAAGCAATTTTACTAGGATATATCCAGAATGTGTTTGGACAGACACGACCTGTACTTGCACCATCATCAGGAACCAAGACATTATTTAAAATTAGGACACTTACAGGTGGGCATCCCAATTAAAGTGTATAAACCTTTCAACCCACCATAGTCAATGAAGATTTTGTCTATCAGCCAATGAAATCAAATATCATCAGCTTGACTAGCTGCTAAAAGCCTACTCAAGTCAATTTTATTGACTATGGTGTTTAAAACTAAACTCTAGCACATGTAGAGACATGCTACTGTCACACCATGTAATTCTGGTAATTTTCAAACAAAGGATCAATGAGATTTTGGGAAGACAGGGTAAATTCTTCAACACAGGCATCAATTTCTATTAGCACCAGCTTGATGCGAAAGATCCTTTTCAACAAATTTACTCACGGCATACACAAACTCAGCCATTAGTTACACAAGTATGGGCACAGGTATCTTGCACTGCTATGCAGTCTGCACAGTAAAAACAGGTATCTAAAAGCTTTGTATTTAAATTGGAATATGAGCATGGACCTCTTTGCATCCCTAGGAAAAAGAAAAAAGTAATCTTTGGCATGTTTACAGAAATTAAAGACAGTGAGAATCTTAATGGATCTATACCAGGTTTAGGATTCCTCTGCACAATTTGCTTTTCCAGGGCTTAACTCAGTTTAAGAGGTTTGCAATAGCACAAGCAATAAAATGGTGGAATGGTTTGGATTGGAAAGGACCTTAAAGATCACATAATAGCTCCAACCCCCTTGCCATCGGCAAGGCATCTTTGACAAGGTTGCTCAGAAGCCTATCTAACCTGGCCTAGAACAATTTCAGTAATGAAACACACTGAAAGCAAGTAGCACTACAGCACTACAAATAGTTTATATCATATAATTTCAAGAGAACAAAACAGGAGAGGAGGACAGCTTCCTTATAATCAGATTTCTTTGAAAATACAGTTTGGCTCATACCTATGCTTTGGCCTCCCTTGGGTAATCTGTGGGAATTTCCCTGGCTCACAACACTTTTGGACCTGTAGAATTCCCCATTATGCCCCAAGAAAGATCCCAGGTGTGCAGTTTTAGAGCAACATAACTTTCCAAAGTGACTGAAAGTATGTTTTTAATGTTGAAAGTGCAGATGGCTACATATGCACAATAAACTAAGCTTACTGTGTGAACAAGAAAGACTACAGCGCTAGCCCAGGAAACTTCTTGTGCAATGGCAATGAACGTTCTTATCTGGCTATCTGGCTAGCTGGCATTAACTCAGAAGTGCCTGAGCTGTCCCGTGGAAAAAGGCAGTCAGTTTGGATGTGAAGAAATAAGGACACAATGATACTAAAATTTCCCATATTAACAATTCTGTAGCAATGACAGATCTGCATAACAAGGATGCCTAAATAAAATGTATACTAAAACAATTTTCCTCTATTTTTGCATGAAAAGCTGCAGTTACAGCAACTTTTTCCTCACCGCATCTTCTTCCAGTTGAGGAAAAACTCATTTTTAGAGACTGAAAAATTTGAGGAAAGACGTTTGTGGTGCTTAGCAGGGCAGTCAGGTATTTCCCAGAAGCTTTATTAGCAGATAAGTAATTTAAAGCAAATTGGGAAACTCCAGAGCAAAAGCTATAAAACTGTGAAAAAACTGAGAACATGACAGACATTTCCATTACTGAGCTGATAATATAAATACAGCAAGTTACCCGTCTCACTCTTCAATCCTATTAAAACCAACATGGCTGCAGAAAAACAAGACAGTAAAGAAATAATGACCCTCTCATAGTATATTACCTCAGAAGGAACTAAAATAACAGAAGCCTTTTTGGTCAAATACTGTCAAGTGAAGTTTTGTTTCAAACTTCCAAAGAGCCTTCTCACAAAAAGTATCCTATAAAAAATTTAACAAAATAACTGTGACATACTAACTTCAAGGGAAGACTGGCTATCTTGTTTTTTTCCTTCTTCTAAAAATGCGTCATACATTGCAAAGAAGTAGAAAATGTGTATTACTTACTCAAGTGTGACTCATTTTTAGTAAAAGTAAAGCCAGTAAGGAAGGTAGGCAGGCCTAAGAAAACTTCACATCACAGATATAAAAGGATTTAAACAAACCAATGTGACTATACAAACAGCAACTCAAACTTTTGCTAGTTTGCCCCTCACACTGAAATGGGCTTGGAAACAGACTAAATACATTCTGGTTTCTAAAAACCAAGCCATGTGGCTTTCCTGTAACCACAGATCAGAACCAGCACTGTCTATCTTCCTGTCACAAAATCTTACAAAGGCACTGTAAAATACTGAGTAATGCAGAAATTGCAAAAAGCATAGTGCAAACTCACAGACTGATCTTCCAAAGAAATATCACAGCCTTAACATTTCATTGTCAAGGTTAACAGTTCATCTTGGCGTTGACAAAGACTTTTTTTGCTGTTGTTTCATTTTGTTTGTTTTGTTCTTTGGGGGGGGAGGGGGGGGTGGGGAAGAAGATGCTGTGGGGTGAGAGGAAGGGGCTGTTGTCGGTGTTTCAGATTCACAGAATATTCTAAAAGAATCACTGACTTTTACTCTTCGGTAAATGGCTTATACAGGGATTGAACTCAAAACCCATGCTCTAGCCCACTGAGTTAATTGGTGTTGTATGTGTTAAGGAGAGCAGCTCATACATATCACTGCTGTAGTGATTTCTTGGCTCTTACTCTCTAGCTCCTCAGAAGTTCCTGTTTTGTATCTAAAACAAAAAACCAAGAAAAGAAGCTTCTTATTAAGATCCCCTCAAAAGTCCATTCTTTCCTGAACTCACTTAATTTATTACTGGTATGCTGACTCTTATTGAGAGAAATTTCTTCACCAAAAGGGTTATAAAGCACTGGAACAAGTTGCCCAGGGAAGTAGTTGAGTCACCATCCCTGGAGGTAATTAAAAGATGCACAGACGTGGCACTTAGGGACACAGTTTAGTGATGAACTTGGCAATGTCAGGTTTATGGTTGGACTCAATTATGAAGGGTCAATTCCAACCAAAATGATTCTATGATCTCCAGCTGGCCCACAGCAACAATTAAATAGCTTCACATTCTTTCCCATGGTGCTTGTGAGGGGGGAAGCTCTGAAAAACGACTGAACTGATCTTCCAGCTTTCTTCTGCCAAAAGATGCACACTCCCTTCCCTCACCTTCCTTCCCTCTCCTGTCCCACTGTATAAAACACCCTTATCCTTTACACTGCTTTAGCACCCATCTTCAAATTCACAATAAAATTATCCCATCAAGTATCTCTCCTTTTCTTGCTCTTCTGATTATGCTAGATCTCAACTGAGTTATTCACTCAAATACTAAGTTCTTACAAAACCCACTCAGAAGTAACTGCCCCACTAAGCCATTCACAGGTAGAGTGGTGGAAGCAAGACATACCTGTTCCACATGACACTCAGTAGAAAAAAGTAACCTTTTTTTTTTACCTGCACTTTACAACTGGCAAGTTGTCCCAATTATTGTACACAAAGCCACTTCACTCAAATGTCATCTAAAAACTTATTGATACATATAAAAATTGCAAGTCAGCCCACTTGTGTCCTGCAGCAACAGCTTAGCTTGCTCATCATTATTCTCACTTTCTCTGTCTGCTTTTTGTTGGACAGCAAAACCTTCAAAGCAGCAGTGGTTGCCCTGCTTACTTCTGTTACACCAAACACAGTTTCTCACCCACAATTCTTTGCACTAATACTCTGTACTTAAAATTATAATCTTTAGCACAGAGCAAAGCTGGTGTTTTTTTTTAAATTCTAGCCTCAAGAACTCCAGATTCTCTATGTCTAAAAGTAATTCACAGATGCTGTATATTAAAAATCTCCAATGTTGTGCTCTTGTTTGTTTCTAAACTCTCATGACCTTTAAAGGCTTGACTCATTTTTTCACCCCTTCAGGACTGTGACATTGTTTTTCCCCAGTGAGAACCATGATGCATTCTGACAGATTCCATTCTCCAGAGAGAAAGAACACGACAGAAGTCCAGCTACACAAAACAGCTAGCGTTCCATCTAATGCAGGAATGAAATAGGACCAGCAATAGCTATATTAGCACAAGTGACGACTCCTTTCACCTGACAGATTTAGCAGCATTGTTTGACCACATTCAGTATGCTAGAAGCATGCCAATTCGCTGCTCTGTTATGCACATGTGAATGAAATAGAAAAAAAAAAAAAAAGAACGGTAGGCTTTAGCACACAAATAATTCAGTAGCACTGAAGTCAGACATGAGTTAAACTGAGGAGTGTGTATTATATGCATCACTTGGCAGGTGCTAAAACAGTACACAGTACTGTAAATAGTAGTCAATGCATATATATACATCATAACTCTCAAGTGAGAGACTGCACTAGTGGCTGATGTCACACCTACTAGAATCACAAGGCCAAAAAGTGAAATAAAAGATTAAAGACTTCTAAACACTTCCTTTAAAGAAGGAAGTTGTACTACATTACAGTCAAGCATCTCACCATTGCCTAAAAACACAAGAGGTCCTCTTACAGAAAGAATCACAGTAATAACAGTATAATGGATAAACCTGGTGAATCTCCTATACACATCTACAATTATTAGATACTTTCAAAGTTTAAGTGCCATGCAATTGCATATTGTTAAGCTGCTCTTAGTAGCTCATTAAAGTACCAGCTGCCAAAACGTGCCAAAATGAAGTTGAGTGAAATACACCAACTAGAAACAATAATGCACTGTTCTCCACTTCCACTGAAACTACGAGTTATCAGTTATTAAAAGCAATGAGACATTAGAAATCAGTTACTTAGAGGTGCCTATGTAAGACTATATGGTAAGTAATCAGCCTCCTAAAACACATATTAATCAAGACCTTTAATAATGAAATGAGACATGAATGGTAAGTCATATCCTACCATTATCAACTTGTTGCAAAAAATCAGGAAAATTATGTAACCTTCTTAATATTAAAGTATTCTTAATTTACACTTAATTCAAATGGTGGAAACTGCACAGAAAACCTGAGAATACAAAATATGAGGAAGTTACACAACAAAAACCAAACTCCACGACACAGATCACTCCTGTATTATTTACATTAACACATCAACTCTACTTTGCCAGATTCAAAAAAATTAGTGCATGAATACTTTACACTCAACGTATGATTTTCAATAACACAGTAACACATGTTTAGACTGAAGGCATGTCTCAATTTATAGTGTAAAAACATAAAACCATGTGTTTGTAGTATTAAGTTAATGTAGTTATGTTGAAAAATATACTGAATACCAAGCCAGACAGATATTCTCTATGATCAGTTAAAATACTGTTATTTATTACACTAGAAGCCATACGGTGGGAAATACTTTGTACCGTAAAAGTTTTACAATTTTACAACTAAGTAAAATTTAATTGCCTACTGTGTACAGATTTCTCTTCTGCAGATGTGCATAAATGTCGTAAACTAAAGGATCTTTCTGTTTTAATTTTAATACTTTAATAAAGTAAATATAAAGATGGCAGGAAATAAACAGTCTGGTGCTGCAGTCAGCTTGAAGAGCAGTTCTAAAATGGACTATTTTCCAAAATGCTGTCTTACAATACTATTTCTAACCAAGACACAGAGATTATACCTGTAAAAAAGCCATTCTTACATCCTCACCTTGGAATTATGTTAACTACTACCAGTATGTGATCTTGTATGGCAGCTTCATAAATAGCATTGCTTTACTACTAAAATGACTAAAAAATGGGTTTCATAACTGAAATCTTAAGAGGTTTTCCAGGACAGAGAGAGAAAACTGAAGGACCATTCCAAAGGATAACTACAAGGCTGGCTCAAAAATTAATTACAAATAGTTTTTGATAAATAAACTAATCTTTAAATGCTTTATAGTAATACAAAACCTACTGTCCCATATAAGCTTCCTCAATGGCCAATTATAAAAATAATACTAAATAGTATTAGTTAAGATTACATAAGGTACCCAGGCATATTAAAAAAAAAAACCAAAGTTGTCTATTCATAGAGAGAAAATGTTTAATTTAGTCCTCCATTTGAATTTACAGTTTTATCCTCAACTCCCTGGAAGACATGATGTTCATGACAAGAATCACAGCAATAATCTTAATATGTATCAAGTCTGTGAATTACAGACTTATTCCCAGTTCCCCTGCCCCTTGCCCCTAGAAAAAAATACCATCGGAACATCATCTCTCTGCACAAGATACAAACTACTATAACTATTATTACAAACTATATAACTATTGCAAATTATCATTACTAAAACCAAACTGGAATTATAGTCCCTTAAAATTTCTATCATGATCACTTAATAACACACAAATATAAGTGAAATATAGTTAAATTCAGGAAGAACTTCCTCTAAACTTTCAAAAGCTTAGATGTTTAAAAGAAAAAAGAGAAAGAAAAAAAAAAAAAAAAGGAGACAAAAAACACAGAGACTCAAAATGCTGGAGGCTGGGGAACATTCCATAACTGTGTGACTATGCATTTGTTTGCCCTGTTGTTCTGCTCTCTTCTCTGCAACAATTATCAACTACTGCCAAGGTTGGAGTGACCCAGTACAACTGTTCTTATGGTCAAGAGCCAGTAAAGAGCCTTTCGCAGATGCACAAAATTGCTTATGTCAGGACACAAATCAAATTAATAATTCCCAGAACATCAATGATGGATTTGAATGGTGAATGTAAGTTTATTGTAATGGTTTAGAAAATTATCTTCAGTTCTTCCAATCCATTTCCTTTGTTTCTGCCACCACTTCTAGAAGTAGAAATATCAGGATGGTCATAATTTTCAGTTGTTTTAATAAAATGCTGTGCCTTTTTGACATCTTGCAACTAATACCTAGAGAGTGGACCAGGCAAATCTGCTTTCAAAACCACCCAAGAGAATTTTGATTACATATTTCTCTGAATATTGTCAAACTGAAATATGATCCTATTCTAAGACTATTTTATCAATTAGCATTCTGATTCTTCTCTGCATCATTTTAATATGTTCAAGAACCTGAAAGCATAAATGTTTCATGGCTCTTATTAATAAACTTAAAGCTGCAAGGAAGTAGCCACTGTCCCCAGAAATATCCTGTCACACAGGGTATCATGTAAGAAGCCCATCAACATTAGCAGATGTAGGATCACCCAGTTCGCCAGTCAAGACATGAAGGGCAATTTGCACGACATGGAAACACCAAAGTAGTAACATACTCAAATTCAACAGGGACACTAGAAACTACGAGTAACTCACAAACAGCACTGACTGCAGTAGGAAACACTTAAACTGCGGCAAATGTCATGTACTAATTTCCCCATCCTAAAATGCTATGTAACCAGAAGATTTCTAAACAGGTCAGACTTATGATATTTGCAGGCTTCATACCCTCATACCAAGGAACAGGACATGTCCTTGTGTCACACAGGTAATATTGCTGTGACCACTCAAGACTTCTACTCTTTCTCCCAAAAAAGGACAGGAAATGTCAGTCTGATTTGGGTTTCACAAGACATAAATACAATTCTGTGAAAACAAAAGACATTTAATCTATTGGTCAATCTCAACTTAGAAAAGTCCATGCTGAAGTAACAGGCTAAGCTAAAAACTGAGCTGCAAATGCCACATTTATAGAAACGGCAAGATTTTTTTCTATTTCATTTTCTGTACTTCATGAAAAAAAAAAAACAGAAGTCTACCCACAAGACACACATATGGTTTGCATAAAGAAGGACATGAGCACATTCTAAATTTTCTAGGTATGAGATTGCTCAAATTGAATTCTGAGTTCACTGATGCTTAGGAGGTAACAAAGGAGTAAGATTTCCTACAAATTGATTAACTTGTTTTTAAGTAGGTAATTTCTAGGCAACAGCTGTTCTTGATAGTCCTCCATTGTTATGAAATAAATATTTTTAAATATATGTATTTGTTTATAGTCTATGTACACTTCAAACAGGAAACCAATCAATGCAGCTAAAAAAACCCAAATAAAATCCCTGTGCTGTTCACCATGGACCTTTACATGATGCGATTAATGAAATTATTCTTTGTTACTCTTACAAACTGTGTATTTTTCAAGGCTGTATTCTTTCACTTTAAATACCTTAATCCATGCATAAGTATCTCCTACTGATCATTCTGTAGTCTCAAATCAACAGAAGTAGCTCATTTCACAATGAACACTTATGCAAATAGAGTACAGAGATGTACTTACTTAATTTCAGCTAAACAAATGCTAACTCACAGGAGTAATTTCAAAGATGGCAAGTAACGGTCATCTTTACCATTTTACCACTCTTTTTCTCTTGGAGTTAAAAGGTTACTGAAAGTGTAATCTATAAATAGCATGAAATTATGTTCTCTAACTATTTTTACAACTGAAACAGAATTGAAAGTTCTCATTTTGCATCACAATTTCTAGTAAAAAAACAAACAAACTTAAAACTGTATTTCTGAAATGTTGCAGGAGCAACCATCTGAATGAATTTTCAGATGTACCCAAACTCACAGCAGTAAATAGAAATTTAACCAAAATGAGCTTAGAGACGTCTAGTGAAGAACAAAACCAGTAAATTCAGAAATTAAATTTAGTAAAAAAAATCTTCTCTTTTAGAAAAACATTCATAAAGGCTATCAATCAACTTAATTTTTTAATGAACAATATTGATTCAAAGGTTATTGCTGTTCAGGTAGAATTTAGGTGAAGAGATGTCCTCATTATATTTATTTACCCAAACTTACGCAGGCCACCACTGACAGCTAGAAAGCTTTCAAGTATGTGCTAGTAAAGTTCAGTCACGTAACTAAAAAATATAACTGTATTTTTTTTTTCTTTGGGATTGGGTTCTATGATTGGTTTGGGTTTTTTTACTACATTTTCTCATTTATGCATCTTTACCAGTTTTCCTCCTTTACACCAGATGCAAGGATTTGATGAACACACTTCTCACTAATCATGTTCTGAAGTTTAGCTTCCAAAATTTTCCCTCACCACAGAGATGACAAGCAAAAACAATCATACACATATACATATACCTATACCTATACTCTTAAACTAGAATTGATACATTTTATTGTGACAGTTACAAGTGCTCCAGTTAAAAAATTGACAAATATCAGCCAGCACTGTAGCAGTGTTATATCACCTACCCCTCTGTATCAGAACTATTCCCAGGAGCACTGCTCAGTGTGCAAATTCACCTGAGCTATTATATAAGCATCTGTCTGCCTGCACACGTGTAGAACACTTCCAAAGAAAAGAAAACTTCTTACTTTATCTGATCTTTTGCTTGTTATCTGAGCCTCAAGACACATGCTCCTGCCTTAGTTGCAAGAAGGTAGTTAGCATTAAAAGTAGATGACTTGTGCCATTTACTTTAAATTTACTTTAAAATTTACTTTAAAAAAAGAAATCTCAGAATAAGTTTCTATTAGTATAGAAGTTAAGAAAAACTTATCTGATTTTTCAGTATATTCCCTCAAGTCAGTCATCATTTCAACATCAACTCTTAAGCTGTCCTGTAAAGCTTTTGAGCGTTGATCTTTTCTGCAGTGTCTGAGGTTGTATGGATATTAAGAGTAGGAAAACTGCAATTTTAACTATGACTATTTCACTTCTTTCCACTTTAAAGAAAAATAACTGTACCCGATGTTAAGCATCTCTTCTATGTGATTAGGGTAAAACTTCTCAGATTGCTATGTAACTGGTAAAGTACAGATGAAGGTCATCAGTTTGAGTAAGCAATGCACTTATTTATGGAAGGACATGGTTGACACAGCTTCCTTGTTCACTGCATTTATGATGAGAGGTGTGCTCCTTTACACAGCATCTACACCAGATAGGCTCTAATGGAGAAAAATACTGAAGGTAGGCATTGCTCTAATCTTTAAGTGGGATGCTGGAAAGCAACAAAAAAACCTGAATAACATTTATGACAAAGACTGGAATATATCAAGAAGGCAGCAAGAGATTTTGATACTTCAGAACTTGGGAAAGAAGGAAGCATGCTGAAGAAACACGTGAAAACACAGCATTACTTAAACATCTAAGAAGGTGTTTGGATCAGTATATTGATACTGGTCCAAATCACAGAATAATCTCTTGCAATAGAAAGTACAAGATCTTAGAACAGTCGTTTTATTCTCTGACCACAGCAGCAAGAACAAAGAACCCACACACAAAAACAAATTTAGAGGTGCTGTATGCAAAAACTTTAGAGACAGATACGAGTGCATATCTTCAAAGACATGGTAGTACCCAATTCTTCGAGAAATCTTAACAACAGATAAGCATGGCATACAATTTTAAAGTGATCTTTTGCCAAAATTTTTCCTTCATTAAAAATGCTGTTCCTGTTTTGAAGAAATGGAAAGTGGAAATATTTTAAGCACATACCATCTTAGTAGTTCTGAGAAGTCTTAAGATTTATAAAAGCAGTGCTTAGGAAGCAAAGCCAAAGGTACAAAAGTGTTATTAATCTAACTGGGACAATGCACTATACAACTCCAAAACAACAGTCAACTAAACACAAGTGTAAGCACAAGTGCAGACAGGAAAATTAAGTGTATGACTTGATTCTGAAGCGCATGTATTCAGCACTTCCACTCTCGTATTTTTAAAATCTATCAAAAAGCTTACACATTGCCAAAAAGTTAGCAGGCCACAATCACTCATCAGTTTCTCTTTGCTCCCCCATATGTAACAAAAAACTTCAACGCACAAAAAGAACACAGCATATGATTTCTTGGTCAGCAAAGTAAGAGGCCTCTCCAAGGTTTTTGCCCAATTGTTGCATATGTCGTGTCTCAAGAGACTGAATAAAAAATATTACTAATTACCTTCCTACAACTGCTACAGTTTCTGTTACTGATTCACAAACTATGGAGCAAAACCACCTATTGCTCTATGTGACCTGCTCAAGCACAACATCCTGATATAGCTACCCATGAAAATGATGGCATACTGCAGAGTGAGGGTGAAAAGTGCCCACACATTTTGATTATTTGGCTACTGTCTCTATGGTGTAGTGGAGCCCCACTTCTACACATTTTCAAGGCAGTCCACATTTCCCATGAGTACACAAAGAACCACCTAAATACTTTCTGAGTTGCCATTAGAGTGGGACAATTGCCTCTGAGCCATGAAAAAGTATGCATCAGCTGCCATATCTGCAGTGGTTTCCCGACTGCCACGCTGCAAGCAATCCAAAAGGGTTTTTTTCTCCTTCCCCCACTACTCAAGCTTTTGGTATCAGATGCGTGCTCTGTTCCTCCCTGCTTCTTCCATACTGATGGAGGAAGCTGGAAACAGTATGGTCATCAAATCTCAAGCTGATTTTGGAAACAAAATTCATCCAGCCTTCTTTAACTATCCCACAAATAACCCTTAAAAATGCCCGACATTTCTGTGGGCTGTAAACTGCAAATAGCATCCTGAGATGTTTGCCCTGCATGCAATGCATTATGATTTACCATGTGGGAACGTGGAATGAAATACTACATGGTTTAAAATTATGCACTCACAGTAAGAAAAGTAACACCATTTAGACCTCATGAAATTAAATAGAACTCCTTTATGTTTTATTATTACCTACATAACAGGAGGAAATGAAGGCATAAAAGGAAAAAAGAGTATTTTCTCAGGTAACACTAGTCAATTTTGTGGTATCAGTCTCAGGGAGGAAAAAAACAACCAGTTTTCTCAGCTGTTACTTTGTTAATGTATGCCCTGTGTAAGTCAGAAGACTCTACATCTACAAACTAGAGAGAATAAGCTGTACAAGTTGATAAACAAAGTATAATCCTCTAATGCATGTTTTTGAATAGTAAATTAAAGTACTACTGCTTGAGATAGGTACATTTCAGTTGCTTAAAGAGTACACTATCAGCAAGTGAAGACTGCTACCGTCAAAAGGAGGAAATGAACACATACAGACATGAACAGCGCTCTACTCGACTTTAGTATGCAGTTGGCACCCCTGCATCAAGTTCTGAAAAGTTCCTAATAGCCAGTGCAACCTCTGAGCTACAGGATTCCAAGAAAACAGAGATCCCTTGAAGGAAGAGGAGCCTGACTAAAGATAATGAACCACAAGACTGCTCCCAGCTAGCCAAGTCCCAAACTACTCAGGCCTTCAAGACGCAAGGACAACAGCCAGAATTTCAACAAAGGAAGAGGTGCTGGTCACGCAGCAGTATAAGGGGATTCAGTTACAGAGGTGAGCAAAGAATCACAGAATGGTTTGTGCTGAGAAAGACCTTTCAAGGTCATGTAGTCCAACCTTCCTGCAAAAACTTAGGAGCAAATTAAGTGTGGATTACACATGCCTTTAACAGTGCCCAGAGCTCTGGGAGATACATATGCTTCTGTGATTCAGCTTCAAATGCCTGTGAAACAGTCAGAAACAAAGAAAAGGTGCACGATATTTGTATTATAGTTATATATACAACCACAGCCAAAGTCAGTGGAAAAATTCCTACCAAATGCACTAATCTGGCTGATACCTCCAATTGTCGTTTCTGGCCTTAGGAAGTTACGAGCTTGATTTCAGTAGTCTAATTAAACCAATCTCTCTCATCCCACTGCTAATTCCTTCCAGATGACTGCAGTGGGAGTTGTACTGGTGGTGAGTCTGTCCTCCTTTTCCTTTTCTGTTCTATTCTGAGCAGGTAATATAACACAAGGCCAAAGCATGAGTGCTCTAAATCCCAATTATTAATTGCAATTTTGTAATCAACATAATACATGATATATGATCTAAGTAGACAAAAGCAATGAGTCTACCCTATATCTGCACCATTTTTTCTTACTACACCAATATTACACACAAAACTGTTTATCCTGGGAACTACTTTTCCAGAGTTGATAAGCCTTTCAGCAAAGTGGTACTCTTAAAAAAGATTTATTTGAATTCCCTTAGAAGATGGGCAGACCTGAGTGGCTCAGAAACAAAATAAATAGCAATAAACTCAAAAGCAAACACACAGAAACAAACAAACAAAAACAAAAAAACACCCAACCAAACAAAAGAATGCACAAAACACCCCCCCCAAACAACCAACCTTCCTCCCAAAAAGTAGGAAAAAACCCAGAAAAAATCACATACTTACTTTACATTATCCTCTTTAACCAGGCTAAGTGTAAAAGCTCACACATACCTACATGAACACACAAAATCCAGCATCCACCATCTTACAAAATAACTTTCATTAACATCATGCATCATTTTTAAAAAGGCAAAGCACCAAGAAGCTTCAAAAAATAAACCTAGTATAGCAGCCATGGTAAAAATTTGTAAAAAGCCTGGTGTCTTCTGGGAAAACATGAGCAATCCTGTAACTCCAGGATCAGAGGAAAGAGCAAACCAAACACAAACAGAAAAATGCAGATTACTCTGCAAGCAGCAAGGCACTTCTCAAGCCCTACTGCTCAAAAGAAGTAAGAACTCAGAGCAGCACAAACTGCTCTCCTCACATCTACTATTTGTTTTGGAATTCTTAATAACAGCATAGGCCTTTTGCATGGAAAGTGTAGTCACTATACAGTCCACAGGTATGGGCAAGTAAAGGTCCCACCTGTATGCTAAGTCATGTCATTACTAACAGGAAAAGGCAATGCCAATTTCTTGTGTTTGTAACAAAGAGGCCGCTGTAACTAGAAGCGTATGGCTGAGGCTGTGTTTATGGTGATTCTCTACTTTGCCCAAATCAGATATTTCACATTAATAACACAAAGTTCAGTTGTACCAGGAAACAAAAACCATTAGAACATTCTTTTAAGCTAATACAAACGTGAACCCTGTGGAAAACTATGTGATCTGCGCAGCATAGTGAATCAAAGCATTGTGCTATTACTACCAAATTAGGGTAGCAAAATATTTAAAATAATTGCTTATATAACTATTGTGACAGCTGGGAAAACAAATACTTGTGTTCACTGTGGAAGTCAAGTTATGTGGGAATCTAGTTAATGTCTTGCTGAGATTTTTAACCATCTTACTTTTGTTTCCTCTTCAAAATGCAGTTGATATCTACCATGGATATACAGTGCTAGACAATTACTGATCACTCAGCTGTAGTTTTTCTAATAAAAAAACCCCTAAACCACTGGGTTTTTGATATCTACATTTAAAGCAGCTTCTTATTCAACTTCCCCAATGATTTTTCTTTTGTTAACAGAAGATATATTGCCATTGCGCAAAATACCTTTTTCCATTAATAAAAAATGAAAACACATATTAAATGTGGTTTGCATCTTACTCAGGAGCCTCCTTTACATGATACACATGTAATAGCTGCACTGCTACTACTACAGGTCTCTTGGAGGTCTCAGCAGGCAGCTGAAAACACTTCATGGCAAAAATCAATATCACAATGATCGTCACCTATCGAATTCTGATTAGAAGATTTTAAACAGACCACATCTCAAAATTACCGCTCTAGCATTTAAATTTTGTGTATTGTTCTTTAACCTCAAAACACTTCAGTACACTATAGAACATAAATTATTAAACCCATTCATTAAAATTCTAATTCTGCAGATTTCATAAATAGGTAACACTGCTTACAATAATAACTTTGTTTTTTATGTGCTTAAACTGTTAAGCCTTCGTTCCACATTTTGATGATGAAAATTTCACTTGTTTTAATTTTTAAACACAGCATTTCTCTAAAGCAATCATGTCCATTGGGAGATAGAATAAGAGTCTGTTTCTTTAAATTGAGGAAACCCCAGCAGTTTTCCCCATTATTAAAAAATACTTGTAAATATGATATGTATATACAGAGATAACTTGCAGCCCATGATAGAAGTGCCTAATAAAATAATACTAAACACACCTTCCTTTGTGGGAAAAGAGAATTTGAGAAAGTATGATGCAGTATCAACAATTCCAAGCTGAAAACACTAGTTCTACTGCTGGTATTTTTACTTCCTTTCCATTTCACAGGCCACTTTTATCTCATCGATTCTGTCATTTCCCTGCCTACTTCCCCATAAAATGGATCTATTCAGCATAGTAGCCATCCTGGCTCTACTGAAGCAAACAGTTACACACTAGCATCAATTTCATTCCTTCTCCAGAGCAGGATCCTCTGTCCCACGAAATATCACTGCTTCTAGGGCAATAACATTCCAGTTTGGTTTCTGAATTTTCCCTGTGACTTTGGGAGGGTCTTACCCTTACCTCAGTACTCAGCAAGGTAAGAGCACATTTTGTACCCGATACGTGTGGGTAGGGAACGAGTACCTGTTTGTCTGAGACAAAACTTCTTAGCGTGTAGCAGATATCAGCATTACTTCCTTCCTCCTAACCCGCCCCCCCCACCCCGCACCCCACCAGAGACACAGACACATTTGAGAGCAGGGGAGGGTGTTTGGAACAATTTAACAAGCAAAGGGGAGATGAGGTACTCTAGGTCTTGCAGCAAGAGGCTCAGGGCAAGCGGGGTGGCCAGCTGGCCTAGGGCAGGCAGGGATACACGAAAAAGGGACGGTGACAGGAACAGCCGCCGCTGCCGAGGTGCTGCTCGGAGGCGCACGGCACGATCGGCCGAGGGTCTGGCACTGCAAACAACCGTGTCTGCGAGCACCAGGGGCTTCAAGGGCAGCCCCAGCGGCGGCCGAGCAGCCTCCGCACGCACGCCGGGGAGAAGGGAGCCCCGCGGCCTCGGAGCGGCCCGAGCACGGCCCCACGGTGCCCGAGGAGCGGCTCCCACCCGCGGGCGGCTCCGCTCAGCCGCCGGCGGCGGCCCCGGGCCCCGCGCCCGCCCCACGGCATCACCAGGCCGCTCCGCTCCGCCGCGCCGCCCGCCTCGGGCGCAGCGGGGTTCGCGCGGCCCCCCCGCCCCGCCCGTACCTCGGCTGAGATCGAGGGACACGTTCTCCTCGCCGCTGTCGTTCCGACCTGCGGGGACGGGGGGAGAGAAGCGCGTTAGACGGGCGGGGAAGAAGAAGCCGGGAGCAGGGAGGAGAAAGGGAGGAGAGGAGAGGGGGCGGCCGGCGGGCACCGTGGCAGTGCGGCCGCCGGCGGGGCGGCCTGCGGGACACTCCTCACCTCGGATGCGGAGGTGCCTCAGAGAGCGGGCGCGGAGCGTCGCCGCCATGTTTGCGGCCCCGCAGCCACAACACCGGAAACCTCGCCCGCTCTCGCGAGGGCAGGCGCGCGGGGTCGCCGGCGCGCAGGGCGCCCCCCCCTCGGCGCCTCCCCCCTTACCGCGGGCGCGGGGCGGGCGCGGGCGTGGCCTGACCACGGAAATTACTCTTTTACGCGCTTTCTCTTTTTATTTTTTTTTAATTTTATTTTTTTCCTGTTGTTTGCTTAATTTTGTTTTGTTGTATTTTTTTTTTTTCTATTTTGTTTCTTTGTTTCGGGGCTTGCCCGCCCGGTTTCTCGGCCTTGTGATGAGGTGGTAATTCACGTGGGTGCGGCGTGACCGTGGGCTTTGTACGCCGGATGTTTTCTGCTTTTTAAAGCGTGAAGTAATTAAAAAAACAGGAAAAAAGAAATAGCTTTTCTTCTCTTGTTTGGTTTGTGCGCAGCGGGTCTCTGTAGGTTCAAGTGCTAATAGACTTTTGCTGCTTTTGCATTTGCGAAACTTATTTAATAAAATAAGTGCATGTTTTAAAAACTGACGAACAAACAAACAAACAAACAAACCAAAGCCCCCAAAGTGGTAAAGAAGTTCCACTGCAAGAAACCATGCACTGACATTGCCTTCTCTTTAGGGAGAAATTTAAATTTGCTGATGGCATCCGCATTACACCCGATGCTACAGACAGCCGTAGGCGAGGCAAATCCTTGCACTGACATCCCAAATTCTCCAGACCAAATCCAGCAAATAGTTATAAAGTTGAAGTGTGGAAGTAGCCAGCCATATAAAAATACCTTCACAGGCTTAGATAACTCGTTTCCTGTTTTCTAGTCAATCATTTTCTACTCTGAATTTTCCCTTTTAGGTCTTTCAATTCAGGTCCAGCATTACTTACAAAAATCTGGAGTTTTTAAGTATTCATAAACGTCGGGTTTCGCCTCAAAATTTTTACACTTATTGGTGCACTTACGAAACATTTAGGAGAGTAAACTAAATATTTGGTAAGATGGAGTGGAAAAACTTTTTGGCATATCAGTTAATGCCAGACATAGAAGAATCTTGCTATAATATAATTTTATCAATTATACTGAATTTAAAGTACAATTTTCAAGAACTTCATGATTTTTGCTTGCTAAATATGAAGGTAATGTTTTGGAGGAACCAAAAATTCTGAAAATTAAAAGCTCTGAACAATAAAATCTCATCTGTCTGTCACATAGGAACAGGTTGAACTTCCTTTTCACCAATATGCCTCATGACTGTGTTTTAGGATTTCATGTCCGGGGAGCTCTTGACCCCCTGAAAATGCTAAATTAACTGCTGCTGGTGGTAGTAATGCTGCATTCTATTTACTACAAATTCTTCTGTTGTCTAATTATTTTCACATGACTTTGACTCACCACTAAACATTGGCCCAATCTGGATTGGATTTGAGTTTGTAATCTCTATGTCAAGCTTTGGGCACTCATGCTAAATGCTACTGCCATTCAACACTTGCTTCTTCTCCAAGAGATACAAAGTCTGGGAAACATGAGGTATTTCAAGAGAACCTAAACATTATATTTCAACAAGGGACAATAAGAAAGGAGTAATGTTTATATCCCAGAGTATTCTTTCGCAGCTTTTTTTCCTGCAGACATCCTTTAATAATCAAAATATTACATTTATCTTGGGGGGCTTCAGTTTCCTGTGTCTTTTTCACCCTAATTGGATTTGGTTTCTGCCAGAGAAATTGAAATTGTCTCTGCTAATGACACATAAAATAACGTCATTTCAGTTATAAATGCTAATCCACAAGGCTGTGTTAAAGATGTTTGAGGTATAATTAATATTTGCCACAACTAGGATAAAAAAAAAGGAAATTAAACATTAGATTTTTAATTTTTCATTATGGTGAAAAGGAAAAGAGTGAGAATGCATTAACCTTAACTGCCACTTAGATCCCCACAAAACAAACAAACAAACAAACAAACAAACACAAACAGCCCCATACCTAAGGTTGCAAGGAGAGTCAGGGCCTTAAAATATGGTCATCACTGGCATGAGGAATTCTCAGCCTAGGAGAGTAGAGGACATTTTTGGATCTGGTTTTGGAGCTTTTCCTATGTTCTAGCCTTGACTCAAATATGGGGAAATAATCACAAAATTTTATTAAAGACGTTATAAAGTTTCCTTCCCTCTCAATTTTTCTACACACTTTCATCTAACAGTATTGCTCCTGAGCATGCAAAAGGGGAGAAATATGGAGGGGAAAACAGTCTCTCCCATTTGGAGTGGGAAAATTAATACCAAAGAGAAAATTAACTTCTGCACTTGGCTTGTGTGTCACAGATTACACTTGATCCAGTGTATGGCAGTCTTTTCTATTTATTATTTTGTCTTTCAGTGTCTAAAACACAATACATCAAATCACTGTAAATCCAATCAAAGAAAAGATACATTATGGCCAAATGGGAAATCGGAATGCTTTAATTCAATTTAATTCTTCCTTTATAATTCTATATGAAAGTATGTAGTTCTCTATGTAGTTTAGTAAATCTCCCAAAGGAGACATGGGGACACACTGTGATAGCAGAATTTCCTGAGAGCTGCTGGTGTATTTCCTTTCCCAACTGCAAAGCATGGTACATGAGACCATAACAATCCTCTAGTGTCACCTGGAGGTTTGCAGAGTCAGGTTGGTCTTGAAACCAGAGTGAAACATTTGTGCATGTTCCAAGATGGAAAGGGGCTTCTAAAACTTGAGTCACATTTCTGTGCATGCATGCAAAGGACTCAAAAAGAAATAGCTTTGTTCCTTCCTTTTTCAATCACAAAATTGTTGTTTCCCCCACACCCCCCCCCGCCCATGTGTGGGGCAGCTTTTTTACATACTGAACAGGGATACGTCAGGGATATGTGAATTATAAATCTTCATGAATTAAGATAAATTTTAAAATAAAGATCAAAAAGGAAAGCTTTTCACTTGTTTGAGGTAAAATAAAGAAAGCTAGTGGCAGAGCCTTAACTGTCTTGAATTGTTTGAACTGTATGGAAATGAATATGGATGTGCAATGTACATCAGCTGCAGCCTGTCCATCGTAGAAATGTAAAAGAAAAACATAAACCTGAGTCAAGCTATGCAGAGAAGAAGCTAACTTTCTGAATTCAACTGAGTTACTATGATTTGTAGCTGAAGAGCATTTTATCTTATGCAAATGTACTTGTAATATTCTTCCTTAATTTGCAATATTATAAAGTTGGTTATAAATACATGATAATTTCTGAATGACAATTGGACAAACAGGAAGAAGATAAAATCTAGTGAATGGGATCAAAAGGTTGAAACCATAATCCCTTCTTTGCTATTTCTATACTGTTAGCAAGAGTCTTTGTAATCACTCTATTTGTTTAATCTTATTCTTGACATGAAGCCCATAAAAACTGCAAAGAACATGATAAAACATGAGATCTGTTCTCTGCAGCTAAGAAATACTGTCAGTGGAGGTATAAAAAAGAAAAGTGTAAAGAAACCACCAGTCAATGAAGTATCTCAAGAGTTTATCAGATATTGTTTTGTCCATATAGTATTGCAAAAATCATTTGACATATTTTTCTTATGTAAAAACATCTCAGTCTGTAAAAATGTCTGTCTGAGCAGCAGCTCAGAATCAGGTCAAGAAAGACACTTAAGTACTTGAGTGAGTCCAGAGAAGGGTAATGGAGCTATGAGGAGTGGCCGAGGGAGCTGGGGATGTTAGCCTGGAGAAAAGGAGTCTTGGGAGAGACCTTATCACTCTCTACAGCAGCCTGACAGGGGTTGTGTCTAGCGAGGTGGGGGTCAGTCTCTTCTCCCAAGCAATAGGACAAGAGGAAATGGCCTCAAGTTTCAGCAGAGGAGGTTTAGACTGAATAACAAGAAAGATTTCTTCACAGAAAAGTTGGTGGAGCATTGGAACAGGCTGCCCAGGGAAGTGGTGGAATGTCCCCTCCTGCAGGTATTTAGAAGCTGTATAGGTTTGGTGCTTAGGGACGTGATGTAGTGGTGGACTTGGCAGTGCTGGGTTAGCACTTGGACTCAATGATCTTAGATGTCTTTTCCAACCTGAACAATTCTATGGTCTAAGAATGGGTCCTGGTAGATTTTGGGTTTAAATGTTCCACTGTTTCAGTCAAATAGAATCCAGCTCATCAGCACATTTTTAGCAGCTGCACGAATGTTTAGAATTAAATTAAATTATTTGAGCTCTGACAAACTAATGGTTATGCTGAAGAACACACATGTCCTAGAGTAGACCTGCACAATGCCTGACCCTTGGGCAGCCATGTGCTGAAATTCTCGGACCTCCCTGTGGTTCACTGTTGGCTTAAACTGGTACAAACCTGAATGTCACATCTCCATCCAGGTACAGAACAGTGTGTGGGAGGATGCAGCTGAAGCTCTGAGCTTGTGTGTCTGCTATGCAACAAAAGGACTGTTAGGGAGAGGATTGTGCAGCAAGATTGAAAAGGCATCCTCTTCAGAGGATGTGAGGAAAGGAACAAGGGGGGAAAGGTGACCTCATCAGTTTGCAGTTTAATCTACATAAATCAAAGTCCTTTGATTCTGTGCCCCCATAACAGCAACAAGCAGAAATAGGAAGGGTCCTTTCTCCTGGATATAAATTTATCTGACTGAACAGAGTCTTTTTGCTGCGAGTGCTACTAGAGGATCTGAGAAATCAATGTGGCCAGAGCTGGGTTGAAAACCTGGCAGAATCTGTGATATTGGGAAGGACAGAGGTCTTGAAACAGAATTGCAATGTGAAAGCAGGGACATTGCATATTACACACATCTGCTCCCTTGAAAATCTGTCTGGTTCATGGGGTCACCTGGGAAGGGAAGTGGTTATGTGGATATCCTGAAAATATGTGCTGGGAGTTCTTTGGACAGCCTTGTGCTGCTCTTGAGACAAAACTGTCTAATTTTGGCTATGTGACAGCAAAGACCATCAAGGTCCAGTGCCCATGGATGTTCCCTGGCACAGTTTTAAATGACTAGTATGGATGCAGCTATGGGCTGCATCTGGTTATAGGCAAGGTGTGTTGCCAAAATGCCCAAGCACAGTGCAGAAAGTCAAGCAAAGGAGACCTGAGTGGGTAAGTACTGGGTTTAAGTGGATGCTGAATATCTTTTTGGTGAGCTTTTGATCCATATGCTAGATTTTTTGATTTGACCATTTTGGTCTCATGTTCACCAAACAGCTTGGAGACAAATATATAGGCAATTTGCAGTTGCTACTATTGGACTTGCTTTTTGGGGTGTGAATACTCTTCTGGCTTATATGTTATATTCTTAATATATTCCTGTGCTAACCTTTTCAAATACAATTAACTAGGTGTATTTCTACATATATTGTTATGTAAATGAAAATGGGTTCTATAAGCCCTATTTTAAGTATCAATAATATAGTTGGCAAAAGTAATGTGATTTGCTATAAACAACTCCCCAATACCCAACAAAGTTTTAAGGTCAGTAAATTTCTTTTTTTTTTTTTTTTGTCTGAAATTGCTCTGATTTTGGAAACCATCATAATCCAAGTTAGTTCACAAAGATAGTACCCTTAAATAAAAAGTATTAATAAAAGTCAGAATTTATTGCAGTTGTTTGTAGTGTTAATATTTCTTCAATACCCCATAATGTAATAAATTTTAAAAATGAACATAGAGTGCGTAGCAGAAAATTAAACAAGAGCAGCAGTAAGTATTGCACTAAAGCAGTAACAATCAGTGGCAAAATAACAGAATGTCAACTGCTGCAACAAGTCTTCCTGATTAACTGGGCTGGTTGCTAACTATATTGTTAATTAGTATAGCCTTATACTTAGGCAACCGTTCATGTGAGATTTTTCCCAGCATTCCACACTATATAATCCTATTGAAGCTGTGAAAAGCAGCAGGTGTTTAGTTTGTGTATGGTTGGCATAATAATTACACCTGAGGAAAAAACTTTTACAAAACACAGCTGCTGTTTCTGTCCAAATAAACTCCAGTAATAGTGCTGAAGCTCTATGTAGGGATAATTTATAATCTACTGCTAAATTCTATATAAAATTATAATAAATTCTAGATATATTCTGATATAAAATCTATAAGACAGTAGTATTTTTTGTAACTTATAGTCTTTTCTTGAAAACTGAAGAAGCCCATTAATATCTTCCTTGGGCACTGTCTGACAAATACTGGCTAACATTTGAACAGCAATGCTGTTTACATCATGGTATCTATACTGAAATATTTGGATATTGGAGATTCTCAGCAGCCAGCAACTGCCATTAGAACAGGCTTCAGTCTCTTACATGGCCAGTAGCAAGTAGCTTACTATGAATATAGAAGCAGAAAAAAGGGATGGGATAGAAAATAATTTTTTTTGAAGTTTAAACTGACAGTTCTAGGCTTCAGTTATATATAGCATCCCAACTTGAGTACTAAAGAAAAACTCCCCCAAATACTGAAAGCAGAGGAAGGTATGTTTGACCTGATTTTAAATGCTGGGGGATAAACAGCCTAGAACTCAAAATAGAAGAATTGTAAGTCTCCTCACTGCCTGTTGAGTCATTAAACCTCTGCTGGTGTCACCCACAGAGTTAGGAATCTTGCACAACAAAAAAAAAAAAAAAAAAAAAAAAAAGTCATTTAAACAGAGCAGTTTTTAAAAATAGAATAAAAATGAAAGTGCCAGGGCCAGGAATGCAGAAGTAGGGGAACAGTTTAAAGGGATGAAAAGAGAAAGGCACAAGGAAACAGAAAAGTAAAGAAAAGAATGCCATGGTCAGACGGTCAAGAAAAAGAGGAATAATTATGGGGAAAAATAAATAATTGAGTAAAAAAAGTAAGGAGAACATCTCAGGTGGTGAGAGGAGGTAATGACAACAAAATATAGAATTTCTTTCGATCAATACAGAAGAAGAAGCTGGGCTTACCTGTGTGAGCTGGAAGGTGTGTGACAACATTGCTCAAGGCATGGGAACATGGAAGAATCTGAGACGCAGGAGAAGGGAAGGGAGCTTGGCAGTGTGTCACTTCTGTCAGCAGCAAAAATGGACGAGAGCCCTGTATTGTGTGTCTGTGTTTTGTGTACATTTTCCACCTGAAGCACACCCACACATAAATGAAGGATCAGGCAGCTTTTCCTGTTAAGAACTTGAAAATCAGAAATCAGGCCAAAGGCAAAAAAAGAATTTAAAAAGTGGGGGAAAAAAGCCAGTGCTATTTTTTTCTTTCTTTGTCTGTCTCATGATGCCTGAGCAGTAGGATTTTGTGATATTACTGAAGTAATGCAAATCTTATAATATTTCTTAAAACCCTTGGTATCCATCTAATTCGCATTTCATTCATGTTTCTGTAGACATTTTGCATACTTACTTTGTGCCTAGCAGTGAATATTTTAAATTCAAGCAATATTTACCTATCTGTGTGGCAAGAAAAGATACACAGTTTCCCATATTCTTTGTAGCAAGGCCCACAATAAAAATAGCCTCCAGCAAGAAACTTAATCCATTTATTAAAATCTTAATATTTTCTTTCAAAGTGCTTTCAAAGGAGGCAAATATAAATGATGTACCAAATTCTATGTATGTTCAGGAATCATCTATGTAGAATGAAACACAGAGAAGGAAAACTGTGGGATTACTGTATTTTGCTGCACGCGGGGGACTGCGGGTCACCACACTGCTGCTTAGCACAGGGTTAGAATGTGCATTAAGGGGGTGTTCTGCAGTGGTGGCTAATCAGACTGGCCCTGAAATGCTTCCCAAATGGCTGGTGTTCTGAAAATTACTTAAGATGATCCTTCATCTGCCTTATTTGTTAGCCAGGCTAAGCAGTCAAGGTGGAGGGTTTGTAGAGTTATGTTGCTATCCTGAGTGAATTGCTTCTGTTAGATAAATTGACTCTTTCAGGACTAGTTTAGATGTCTCAGCCTTGGATCTACCCAGACCATATTGAACTAGTTTAGATATTTCAGCCTTGGACCTACCCAGACTATAAACACAAAGCTTTAACTCTGACAGGAATCATCCACATCGCTCAAAACCAACAAACTGTCTGTCAAAATGGGAGCTTCAAGATAGCAAATGATACAAAGTATAATAATGTGGACCACAAAATTATACTATTAGTCCTCAGTTTTTGTTAAGTTTCACAGTATAGCCTAACCTGTTATTTACATTAAATTTTAAACGCTATTCCCTCTACTCACCTTTTTATTACTGTAAACATAGTTCGAATCTGATTTCCTTTTATGACAAGGTAACCTACCTTGTTGATCAAGAGAAGCCAGTTGATATAATCGTTTTGGTTTTCAACAAAGCTTTTAATACTCTCACAGGATCCTTCTGGACAAAATGTCCAGCCCACAGCTGGATAAACACATCCTGTAATGGGTTAGCTGGCTCATGGGTCAGGCACAAAGGGTTACAGTGACTGGGGTGACATCAGGCTGGTGACCTGTCACTGCTGGGGCTCCACAGGGTCCATCCTCAGCCCTGTGCTCTTCAACATCTTCAGAAATGTCTTGGACACAGGACTGGATGGATATGAGCAAGTTCACAGATGTTAAAAAACTGGGAGGAGCTGTTGGCTCCTTCTAAGGCAGAGAGGATTCTCTACCTGGGAAGGGACAAACCTGGATTATGGACAAACTGGGGAATGAGGTGCTGGAAAGCAGCACTGCAGAAAGGGATCCCAATAGATGACAAGCTGAACACGAGCCAGCAGTGCCCTGGCAGCCAACAGGGCCAGCCCTGTCCTGGGGGCATCAGGCACAGCATCACCAGCCGGGCAAGGGAGGGGATTGTCCTGCTCTGCTCTGCACTGGGGCAGCCTCACCTCCAGTGCTGGGGGCAGCTCTGGGTGCCACAGTGTAAGAAAGGCATTAAACCATCAGAGAGTGTCCAAAGGAGGGCAGTGAGGATGGTCAAGTGTCTGGAGGGGAAGCTGTGTGAGAAGTTGCTGAGGTCACTTGGTCTGTTCAGCCAGGACAAGAGGAGACTGAGGGGGGACCTCATTGCCATTACAGCTTCCTCATGAGGGGAAGCAAAGGGACAGACACTGAACTCTGCTCTGTGGTGACCACTGGCAGAACCTGAGGGAATGGCCCAAAAGGTGAGTCAGGGAAAATTTAAATGTTAGGAAAAGGTTCTTCACACAGAGGTTGGTTGAGCATAGGAACAAGCTCCCCAGGGAAGTGGTCACAGCACCATGTCTGCCGAAATTCAAGAAGTGTTTGGTGATTCTGTGATTCTGTAGTCTATTTACAGTATGACTTTTGCATGCTAGTAAACGTTTTAAACACAAGATGTTGTCTCTCTTATCTTTGTATTTAACCACAAGCAGAGGCAAAGAAGAGGAAAATAAAACAGTGAGTCCTAATCTAGGAAAGTACAAAAAAATTAATTTAGCTTCAGTGGTTTGTTTTTATATCCAGCATTAGTGGATATGTGCCACGAATTGTTCTCTGTTTGTGCCTTCCTTTCATACATTAAAATGGGGAAAAAATGTTTTCCTCTCTCACAAGATGAATCCATTCCTATTCAAGGGTATGTTAGATATCATTGTGATGAATGCCATCAGAAACTAATAATTCTGGGTGCAGCATAAGCTTGGGAAGATTTGCACTAAATGAAGGAGTGGCCAGAAACTGAACGAGCAGGGCTGAACAACTGCCCTTTCTATTATTTCTCATCCAGCCCATGCACTAAATGAGGCGGGGATCCTGTGGAAAAAAATAGCGAGCCATCGTGTAATTATAGACTGCGCACACAGTTCACAATGAATCCACACAAGGAATCGGAATGTAGGCACATCTATTGACTCTCCTAGCATTTGAGTTCTTTTCACTACATGCAAAAGCTTTTCCATCCAAGATGGTCTGGGACTGCTATAATGAAATCGTAAAGGTACCCTTTTATGGGTCCATTGGGTTTCTCAGAATATGCCTTAATATACACAAAAAGTATACTCACACACAACAGATGCACACATTCCTATGCACACATGTGCTTAAAATAGTGTCTGTTGTAATGTAGTGGTAAGGGGTGTTCTAATTCACACAGAGAATCTACATTCCACCCCTGAATTTCCATGATCTTACTAAAGTACTGATCTCTACAGCTGAGAACGGATTATGCAAAGGGATCACATATAGAAGAAATTTTGTTACAACTGTGGGAGGGGTAGCTGGGCGATCTGCAACTATGTGGATCGAGAATATAAACCTCTTAGACAGGAATGTGCAGCGGATCAGCTGCATTCCTTCAGTCCAGAGCCTGCGGTAACAGCAGAGAAATGTTATAAAGCTAGTGAAATAGAGAAGCCTTTTTTGCCCTCCCAGTATTGGTTTTGCTTAGCCTGTTTACAGGGACAGCACAGAGGTACAACACAGATGGAAACCAGTTCTGTTTACCCTAACTGGGATGTTCATGCTGAAACCTAATTTTTATGTCAATATTTTGATGTTTTCACTGCTGACTGTTTTAGTAGGCACAGCCAAATACTGCAGGATTATGGACCAAATTCAGAGGGGGAAAAATATCAAGTGAACAACTTTCCTTTTCTTTCTTTTTGTCTTTTAAAAGATACTAGAATAAATTACAGGTGAGAAACCCTTAGAATATGGACTGCCTAAGTCTAGATTTTCCTGTTTGAAAGATTTTCTGTTTACATTTCACTCTCTGGGTAGTAATTACTAACAAATGCCACGGTACATTTGTGCAGCCTTTGCAACTATAAAAAAGTTGATTTTCACTTTGTTAGCTGCTCAGTGATAATTTTCAGAAGTTACTGTTCAGCTACTGTTGTTCTATTTTAACAGAAGACAGTGTACTCACATTTCATGCCAGAATAAAAGTTTATTCAGAAGAAATACTTTTTTTCATAAGAAAAAAAAGCATCCAGCATTGAACACCCTGCAGCAATCACATTATGTTTGATTTGAACAACCAATGCATACAGTTTTAGCCATACATATATTTATTTCTTTTCATTATTAAATGTATCATATGACCAATTTAGTGAGTACTATTGATACAGAATTGCCTACACACATTAACACTAAGAACATGGAAAATCGAAGTAGTTGTTTAGTTGCCTGCATGCCCACTCAGTTCTTTGGCATATCACTAATTTAATGCAGAAAGCCTCTTGAATGCCACTGAAAAATAAATAATCCATTAGCAGTGACAGTCAGATAGTCAGACATTCATTGCACTTAATATGCAAGGTCATGTTTTATATTTGGGTGCTGCTGCCGATGTTCATACATAAAATTGGTATTTGATGCCTGGATGCTGTTGAATAGCAAATAGATAAGAAAAATAGCAATGAGAAAGTCAAGTTTGCATATAGCTTTTCAGTATAGTGACTCTACATACAGAAATAGATAGCTTATGAGCTACTGTCTCTTATTTTTATGTTTGATATCCCCACTGTATTATGCCTCCTTTGAGATTTACTGTATTTTGAAGCAGCAATAAAAGACACTTTTATAAGATGCAATCTCGGTTCCACTGAAGGTGAGACCAAAAGTCACTGACTTAACAGAGCCAAAATTTCTTGTGTTTATAAACTAAACTTTCTGTGTTGCACAATGTACCTGACTTCCCTTCAGGATTATAGGAGACTCTATCATCAAAAGAGCTCCTTATGCTGATCCAGCCACATTGGTTGTTACAGGTTTTAATTAACTTACAGTACAGCAAAAGCAACATCTGTTCCATTTTTTTTTGCACACGCTCACCCTCTTTATTGGGAGCTTACCATAAATGTCCTTTGATTTCCAGTGACTTTTGATATACAAGGGTAAAATTATTTTAATTTTTATGAGTTACCTGTTGACTTTGTTTTTATTTGCAACTTGGTCATTCAGACAAGATTATCAAAAATGAACTTTAGGAATAAATGTTATTTCTCCAATGGATAAGCATAGAAATGTTTGATTTCTGTACTCTTTCTTAACCAAATCTAGTATTAAACTAAAGTAGTTAAAAAGAGGGCATTATCAAACTAGAGTGATAAATATACCTATATATTTAGTAAAAGTAATTTTCTAGAAGTAATTTCCAAACACTTTATCATCAGTTTATAGCTTATAGTACCTATATTACCATAGTAACAACTTATCTTCAAACTAAACAGAAATTAAATCTTAACCTAAATGTTCTAAGTATATATATTCTAAAGTAGACTTCATATAAATTTTAGAGAATGAAATTCTATCATCAGTACAACACATAAGAAGAGATGTTTGCCATAATGGAACATGGCTGCATATGTCAGTGTAGTGAACACTATTGCAGTTGGAATGGCAGGTCAGTGATGTATTGCTTTCTCTGATGTTTGTTTTGGTTTCTTATTTTCACAACAGGATGTTATCACCATTTTTTTTTTTTTTTTCCCAGAACACTGTATTACGTATGGTGGCTGTCTTTGATGTTTGATAGATAAAAGCCAGAGTAAAACCAGGGATTGTTGTTCTCAGGACCCTTCACAGATGTGAGCTGGCCTCTTTGGCAATAAATAATTAAAGAACTGTTTCTACATGGACTGTCAGAAATGTGGAAAGGAAGTGACAAATTACATCCCTAACTTTAGTTCATATTCCCTGAATTTTAAATGTTTAGATAAATGGAAAAACAAATTTTTATAAAGCATTGAAGGACAAAAGGCTGAAATCCCAAAAAAGGTTCATTGTACATTTGAAAGAGCAACCAATTAACTTGCAGTCAGCATCCATGACTCTTGCTTTCACAAGTGGGGTTCCAAACTAGAGTTTGATCTTCAATTAAATTGTTATTTCAAAATAACTCAGCATCAGTTTCATTATCGTAGATGCAATCTGAAATGGAAATAAAATGCAAAACTTTTAATATTGGGTAGTACTTCAACACAAAGATAAAGTTATTTACTGAATTGCATTCAATTATGTATTGTTCCAAATGTTCAACATACCATCACCAATATCGTCATAAATCTCTCCATCACTGTAAATTAAAAAAGACAAATAATATATTTAAAAATTGAGACATCAGAAATGTATTAAAATATACAGTAGCAGTATGATGCAGGCAATCTATCAAATAATTAAGTTGCTGATTAGGACAATGCAACCTTTGTGGTAACAGAACAATGTTGAGCAAGATGGTTAGGTCAAAGTATTTTTAGGGAAGGATAGACTTGGAAACATTTCTTTCTAACATAAAAGGGTTGCTTTATTAAAAGTCAGTTTTATTTACTACATTTTTACATAGATATTATCATAGAGTTATTTCCATAAAGAAATTAAGTACTTAATTTTTTTAAGAAAATGGTCACCAGAAAAATAGAATTAAAAATCCAATCAATATGCCCTTAAAATTATTTTTGTTTCTGTACTCAGCAATTAAATAATCATTTTGGAGGTGCTACTTTTTAGGTAATGAATTTAGATACCGTCTACAAAATATACATTCTCCATGAATAGGAATTTTCAAATATTGACTTAGTTACATGGACAGTCCCATGGAAGACAGTAAGACTGTTTATACATATAATTCAAACTTGTGTGTAAGTGTTAAATGCTTCTAAATTGTAAATGGGACAATTCTAAAAGTGATATCTGATTTGATATTTCAGGGCCTAATATAAAAAGCCTCTTGAAGGAAATGGAGAGGCTGTGTCTGACAAGAGTTTTGGATTAGGACCAAAATGCTGAGATCCATGCTATTTCTTGGAGCAACACTGAGCCAAATCTCTATCCCACTGAGACTGAAGTATAAACAAACCTAAAGAAAATTTGGTCCATTTTAGTTACATATTTGAAAAATGTATCAATACACCTACTTTTATTAACTTGATGTTCAGAAATAGAGTCTAGTACCAATAATATTTAATTGAAGTGAATTTTCATGGTTTAATCAGAGTTTATGGTTAAGCAACAAGGAATGAAACTCTGGCAAATTTCCTGCATGGATGTCTGTGAGTAATTTTTGACAAATCCTAACTCCTTAAAAATAACTCAATTTGCAAGTTTACAATGACAGACTAAAATAATTGTATTTCACTTTTTTTTTTTTTACCAGACTATTTAGAACAAAATTAAATATTACAACAAATTTTTCAAAGTGATCACTTTATACTTACTTCTGAACCAAATTGCTTCTCAGAACATAGCCATCTGTAAAGTGAAATATAGATGTGTTTAAGTTAAATTTAAATGCTTGTTATTACCCCTCTGTTAGCACTGAGGAAATGCAATTTTTCTCTTTTATATTCTTCAGACAGACATCTATTCATAACATATGGAAAACAATGTACAATGGACTGCTAGTTGATGAAGATTTTGCTGTGCACAATGTTTAGCTTATTCTTATTTGCCACTTAAATAGTAATAGAGGTTATGCAAGATTAGGTTTTCATCTTGTATTTCAGTTTCCTGATTGCATGAGAGGGGTGGGAAGGAGCAGTTACTAAAAAAAACTATAGTTCAATTCAGAAACTGTAGCATAATAATGCAGTATAATAAGAACAACATAATAATATTTGCAGTAATATAAGTAACAGAAATATTTAGAGTTTCATACAGGGAAAAAAATATATTTCAGGATGTGCTTGACAATTAAATATCATTACCTGTAACAGTTTAACATTCTAACTGTAACATTAATAAGGCCAGTAATGGATGTAATAATGGAAATACCTTAGAAAAGCTACTGGTTATAATTCTATTACTCTGGTGCATTACTAATGAAATCAGATAAAACTACTCATTTTTTTAACATATAGAATTTCTTTAAAAAAATAGTTCCTGTCTTTGGTGAAAGATACCTACTGAAATACTTGTCAATTGATATAATGAATACAAAAAAAGAGAGAGCCATAACAGAAATTGCATGTTTGTAGGTAAACACTAGTAAGCTGGTACAAAATTAGGAGAGTTCTAAAGAATAAATGTGATCTTGTCTTGTATTTGAAATTACTACATAAATTTCCTTCTTTTAATCATTAGTAGTGTCTGTTCAGGATATCTTAGCTCAGTTGTCTTTCCCCAGTTTTTATTTTCTGGAATAAAAACATTGAAATTGATTTTTAAATTTTTTTTTTAAAAGACCTTGTGTTTTCAAAATTCTTTTTAGGGCAGTCCAATAATTTCCATGACTCTTGAAGTCTCCAGGAAATAATTTAAAATAGTTTGGCTAATCTAAGCTTCTCTGCTTGTTCATATAACTTTCTCAAGTGAAATACACGAAAGCAAAGTTTCTTTGCTCACAGTCATGGTATACAAACACAGCGTTCTTCGAAGTCGTGCATGTGATAGTGCTTCTATCACTGCAAAGCATTTTCTATGTTTTTCTGACTATTTCTAGCCCTTAAATACGTGGGAGATATAACCCCTGCTGGTCTCACACTCTTTCAGATTTACTAATCTAAAGTTACATGCACAAAGTTCCAGTTTCTAAATAATTTATTAGTTTTTGGGGTGCTTCCAAATAAGGAAGAAGCCAGCAGGTCAGCACACTCCATGTTGATTACTTAGCAACCACTGAAAGCTGTAACACATCATGCCAGCTGCTCACTGACAATGTAAAAGAACTTAAAGAGATCAAAACTTAAACTTTGGGCCACTGAAATCCATTTATGTCCTACAGATTAAGCAAAATGTACAAACTTGTACTGAAAGCTTTTTTGTATTTCAAAATGTGTGTGTTCAGACCAAGAAGGAATTTGAGATGGTAGATGAAAATCAGTTCCTTGTTTCATTTTTGACATTTCAAATAATTTCATACCATTTAAAATAAATTATAGCGGAATATCCTAAGATTCCTAAGATCATCAGCCCTTGCTTAAAAAGGTGAGAACACTTTGAAATATAATTTGTGGTTTTGTTGAACTGTTGGTAGAGGCTTGAAACTATTTCATAAAACTGTTTCATAAGTTAATGATTAAATCAAAGAATTAATGTGCAAGAAAATAACAATGCCTTTAGTTGTGGCTTTTCAGTCTACCTGGCCTTCAGAAGGTAAAATTATAGCTTTAAGATCTGAGGAACTAGAACAACTGGAGCAAATAAACAAAACTGTCATGCACTTAACTAAAGTAGGATTCAAACTTCTCTAACTAATGTGTAAATTGACTGGGATCTATTCAGAGGTTTTCAGGGAGGATATTTTTATTTGTTTTGCTCTTTTATGCATAGCAAAGCAGTAGCTCCTGTCATTATCTGAAAGCTTTGAAGACTATGAGAGGAAAACAGCCAGTATGAACTACTTTCTACTTTGTTATTAGCTTGATTCAAAAAATGCAGCTTTGAAAGCTGTTTTTTTTGGGAAGTGGTTCTTCTAGTGCAATCCATATTTTGAAAAACATATGTGTTGTTATGCAAGAAATTCTTCCTCACCCTGCAGGCCTGCCAGGAAGAAGGCTGCACTCCAGAATGTAACAGTGGAATACAGGAGGGAAAAAATAAAAGGAAGGTGGCTGAATCCTCTTCAGAGGTTTATAGCATTGTACTCTCTTCTACACAGGTCAGGGGAGAAAAGGAGAGGTGAGCAGGAGGATGCTGCTACTTTGAAAGTAGGCTGTTCCAGAACAAAGTGAATTTTCACTAGGAGATTTGGAAAGTGTTGTAACAGAAGCTCATTAAGAAATTGAAACCATCAGGAGATGGTTTCGGACTTCTCCAAAAATTCAAAACTTTCTGCCAGTGCAAGCCCTGGCCAAGGATTTCAAAGAAGCACTGAAAGGCCTCGTGCAGCTCCCAGAACAAGCAGACATGCCAGCTAGGACATATGCCTTGGATTAGCTGGGAGCTGGGGATAAGACTCCTAAGCAATGTTCCCCCCAGCCTGTTGAAAAGATTAAACTCCATCTCTTGCAATCCAAAGTAAGAATATTGTTATTGATTTTCTCTTGGCTGCAATCAATGGGCTAGTGCTATCCAGAGGTGCAGCAAGAATTTTATTTTTACTAGACGCAGTGGGCTAGCATAGCTACAATCCTTTTGGCAAAGGGGGAGACAAAGAAGCAACAAAAACATCTGCTAATCCAAGCTGCAAAGGAAAGCTTTACCAAAAAAAAATGGTCCTTTTTTTCTAATACTTAGTATATCTTGTCCATTGAAGTATTTTGGATTTTTTTAAGGCAAGCCAGTGTTAAAACACGGTGATAGGACACAGTAATAACAATCTGCCTCTTGTCAACCACCTGGCAAGGTAAAGTAAACCAGACAAGAGAGGTTTTACACAACTTACTCAGCCATTCTTTGATACTTTGATATGTACAAAACTTACATTTTCCTTCTTTGTTCCTGCAGAGGACCTTGGTATCATCTGTGCTTTCAATAATGTCAAGAGATTCCCCTGGTTTAATTTGTAAGTCTTTATATCCCCATCTTTTCTGAGACAAATCCTGGACTGTGGTTGTAGAGTAAAGAACTTTTATTTCACCATCAAACTGAAAAGGAGAAAAAAAGTCCCCAAAACCATGGTTAAAACTCGTTAATGTTCTTCCATTAATATTCCCATTTATTACTAATTTTTTTGGAAATTAACAAATATTTATATATGCTATTGTATGTGCCCATACTTGCCATTTGGACTTAGAGATGATCAGATCACGATTTTTCATGTAGTAATACTTCCCCTTTCAAAATCAAGTTATGGGGGACAAATTAGAAGACACCATACAGATACTTTGTTTGTATATTTCATGAAGTGAAGAAAATACTTTGAACAAAACTTACCTTAAACTTTTTTCTGAACTCTTTCTCCTCTTTTTCCACCTTGAGCTTTTGTGCATCTCTTTCATCTGACTTAGGTTTTCCAAAGCTTCCTGATTTTGATGAACTAAACGAAGAAGTTACAGATAAAACAAAATTTGCAACATACCAGAGTCATTGGCATGCATTCTGATAATTTTGTTGAAAATGCATTTGCCTTCATATGTCTTTATCACATTTTTGTAGCTCTGAAAAACTGAGAATACAATAGAGATTTGATCCAAAATTTTAGAAGTTGGGGCTGTCTTTTCTACTTCTCTTTGTATGCGAATATGTATCACATAAGTGAATATCGAAAATTAATTTTAAGTTTCTATCTGCTAAGATACTTTAGAATCTCTCAGTAAGGAGCAGTTCTTGTGAAGGCTGTGCATCTCTGGGCAACAAACTGAATGACATGTCACCCTGTTAGGGCAGCTGGAATATCGTAGCCTTGTGTGTGCTAGTCCTATGTGCTTGTAGACTTTGCTACACCAGGGAACTTTTGTGTCGTGATATATTTCAAGTTCTGTTGGTTTTGGCACTTGACTTTTGCCAAAGAGCATGGAAGGGTTTCAGCACCTAACTGCCTTTCTGATGGTGCACCTGGGAATGTAAAGCCTGACTCTACTTTTTGATCATTGCTGATCTCAGCAGGATGGCAGTTTCATTGATGATGAATGTGTGTGTGTGTGTGACCTACCCTAGATTTAGCTTAGAAGGACCACATATTTTCTTTAGGATACACAGCCCAAAGAGATCTCTCTCTTTTTATGTCTCTGGACTACATAATTTTAGTGGACTCTCACTCCACCTGACTGGAGTAAGTGACAACAGGATGTGACATGTCACAGTCATCCTCACAGATGCAACTGTGCCCATAACATTGTTCTCCAGAGATAACCATAATTTTCTGGTTCAGGATAAAAGTTTTTCAAGCTGAACTTACACCTCCAAATATGTTTCATACTTTAGACACAGGCACTGCCTCCTTTTCTGCTGAAGTACTGCAGCAGCTGAGGTAAAGTATCTATCCTAACAGTCCCCAAACTTTGATAGAAAAATAACTACAATCTATTATTAAGCTCCTTTAGGCCATGCATCATTTTCTTCCTCTTTTCCATCAGGGACTGAATATGTTTGAATGCAAAACATGCTTACTTATTCTATAGTCTAATTATTATTTCAATCTGTAATGGAGAAAAGGGCATTTAAGTGCCATTATCAGCAGTAGGTTTGTGGGAGCTAAAAAACCTGACAACACCAAATAAAGCAGATATTAGTAGCAATTTGCCTCTAGTATATACTTTTAAAGTGTATTAGATTTCTGAGTAATAGTTTCACTTGCCTGAGATCAGACAGCGGAGGAGGGAAGTCTGAAGAATCGACGTCATCATAAACATTGTCTCCATAATCTGAAACAATAGTATTCAAAAGAATGAAACATTATTATGTGAAAATTGAGAAGTGAATACATTGTGTTACAATGTAGGGTATCTTAGCAAAATTTATAAGAAATTATGGCAAGTACTGTAGCCATTTACTGTCTAGGATAACTCTGGGTTCTGTTTTGCACAACCTGTGCAACACCACCCAGCCCTTTCAGATTAATATTCTTTATCAATAATGACAGATATTCACTGAAATTCTAATCTTCTGAAGCTGAAACAAGGTCTAGCACATGAAATAGCCTTTAATTTTAATTTAATTCCCACTATATTGCTTTTTTGTGTGCGTTTTTTGAGCTTGATTTTAATGCACATTCAATAACTTCTATTGCACCCTGGTCAATGCAACATTGCTTAGAAGTGGACATGAATCATGGGTATGTCAGTTCTCAGGCCATCTTGCAATGCCAAAGCAGTGAAGAGAATTCTTAGCCCAAGAATGCTTTTTCAATCATGTACAGCATATTTGTAGAGGGGAAGCAATTGTTTGACTCATTGAACCAATGGCTAGAAAAATCAGCAGGAAACAGAAGCTCTAGAACTCAGTTCCAGAAGCAGACTCAAAAATTCTAAGAACTTGTTTTTTATTCTACAACTGAGCTGATGCTTATATGTTCCTTTACAGACACATTGCAAGTGTTAAAAGTAGAAAAAATAATTTCTCTTTACTTTTGAGATCATTCACTAAGTGCTTCTTTCTAGATTTACCTGTTAAAATTTAAACCAAATAAAATGGACTACTGTTAATCTCAGGTAGAAAAATCACATTAAATTCATTAAGTTGATTACCAGGGATCTTGCAATGTGTATGTATCTCCTTGTCTGCAGCTGGATCAGTCACAATATTTGAAATTTGTTTACTGGAACTGGGAAAGCAATAGGAAGTCCTATTTCCTTCCTTGGATGTATTTTTGTGACTAGCATGATACAGAGCAATGTACAGAAAAAGAATCAGGAATCAATACAGAGACTGAACAATAGGCTATTAGTTACCTTTTCCAGACTGCTTTGTTGAAGAAGACGTGCTGGAGGGAAAAAAAGTTCATTAAGTATTTATATCACATTAATAGCCTTTTTTGTATCCTAAATAATTTTAAAAACTTCCAACACATGGGCTCCAAGTAACCTCCAGACATTATGACATGCCACTGACACCAGCAATACTTAGGGAATAAATATATTTTTATCACTGAATTAAAGTAAACTGGTTTAGAAACAAATGACTGAAGAATGTGGCAAAAAAACCACCTGCTGATTTGTTCTCTAGGTAAGATGGATAGAAGACAATCTTTGCATTTGTCTGTTTGGCATATTATTTCTAAAATTTTGATTAACAGGTCTAGATTTACCAGTTTATCTCATCTACATTGTACTGGTGAGAAAAGTAAATTTTAACTGAGTATGCAGCAAATTTACATGACCAGTGGCACAAAGATGGTAGATTATTCTGATGCTTTTCACCAAAAAAAGAATTCAGCATATGTTGATTACCAGACTTTTGCAACAAATACAGCTTGTTAAGAGAAAGGTGAAAAGAAAGCTCAGTGTTTTTGCAGAAAAGTGTCTTCCTGAGCTGCAATTTGATGCATGATTCATTAGGCTGCTGTGAGGATATGTTAGTAGCACGTGATCAATGCTTTATTAGAATTAGTTAATGTGCACTTTGATTTCCTGGCAGACTCTTACAACAAATTTTCATTTTCTTCTGCCTCATTGACATTGGCTGTTTTTTCTCGTACACTTTTCTTTTTGCCATCTTTGACCTTTAGCCTCTTCAAGATTCCCCAGGGCCAGATACCACTCTTATCTTCATCCTGCGATACAGACCTTTGGAGTATGCATGTGATTATCATAATGTGAAATGTAATATTCTTCTTAAAAGGCCCAGTTAAATTCTCCATTGATGCACATAATTATCATTAATTCCCAAAGTAAAAGTTGCTTACCCCAATGCTAACAAATATCTATATTAGGCCATTTGCAGCTACTGACATGTATTTGTAGTACAGATATTAATCTAGTGGCTTACTGTTTTCATGTTGTTACTCAGCAACCTAATATTTTAGTTTGTCATTTTAATTTCAGACCTATTCTGTCTAGTTGGAGATTAGGGGATTTTTGTGATTTCAAACTGCTTTTGCTGGCATATCAAAATTATAGAATCAAACTTCTTCAAAAGACTGAAGAACCCCTTTCTCTAGCTTCACATATCCATTTGATGTATATCCACTTGCTGATCATACTAATACCTGCTAATTGTTATGCTTGACTCAAAACCATTAAAAACTGAAAACATTCTGTCAAAGAAGCAAATTATTTAAAGTATATAAAAACATACCTAGCTGTAGCATCTTCATCATCAATTCCATCATAAATATCTTGATCAGAAGGGGGAGGTGGGAACATGTCTTTAACAAATCAAATAGTGAATTAATGCAATTATATTTTATGTTGCTTAATAAGGTATTCATTATAGGCTTCTTTACTGTATCAGATGTGTGTGTAGTTTATGCAATATCCTTGCAAATAGAGTCTTTCTATAAACCAGCACAGACCCTTTATTAAAACAGAAATTTAGACTTATCCCAATTTAGAATGCCATCCACAGCATTTAAATGTGGCACTGCCAATCACGAGAGCATGCTGAAAATGAATGCTTCTACACTGTAGTCAATGAAATTCTAAATGGCTGATTTTGGCCCAGACCTTATAATGACTTTTAAGTTTTCATGTGTGATTCAAGTGATGATTGAACGTGTTGGACTAACACTCTCAGGAGCTGACATATTGTTTTTATCCAGAGAAGTCAGAGACAAGAGCAATGTAAGCTCCCTATTTTGGTTTCACTTTTGGCCCCACCTCCTTCAGTGCAGGGTTTGCATGTCCAATTCTAGCCCCTGGTCAGAGTAGGCACTGAAATCTGTACTCAGCTGGCAGAAGCTCCATTCAGTACTGTCAGGGGATGCTTCTGCCATGACCAGTATCTAAACTTGAAGCTGAGAAGATGAGCTATCCTCTTGTGATTAATAAAGAATGCTATATAAATATATGCTAAGAAAGGGGAAACAGGGTTTGAATGTGTCGGCTTGACAGCATGAAGCTGCTGCAATTGGGCCTCCAGTGTGCTGCTGCAATTGAAGTTCCCCCTAATTCTGCCAGCAAAATGAATCTTTAATTCATAGTGGTGCTAGTTATTTCAGAACTGAATTTCTCCTGTACAAAACCTCTTGCTCTTGTTGATATTTCTCCAGTTATATCTGTGCTGTTTTGTGGGATGATTTGCCTTCACACACAAGTAATAAACTAAAGTTTGATCATCTGGCATACTCATGATTCACAGCATCTGAAGACAAAGTTTCTGTCTCACCCAAGTTCCCATAGGTAGTGGGGAAGTTTAGTTGGCCACCACCCTTCCTTGTTTGTTGCCTGCTAGCTAACATTTAACTTGCTTGTAGATAATTAATGCATTATGTGGAGCCTGAAGAAGTCAGAATGTGAGGGTAAGAAATACATAGGAACAACTCCCCCTTAAACATGTAAGTAGAACTTACTTCCACTTCCACCTTGGTCACCACTTTGACTGGAAAAGCAAACAAAAGACATTTTAGAGAAAAGCAGTCATCCTTCAGAAAAAGAAAGCACCATGACCACCTACCACTTGTGCAATTATTAATTCTAAAGCTTTTGGGCTTGGGAAAAATATTTAGAATGTATTTTATATTCCTCTTGATATCTTTAAATTAAAGTATGAAATATGCTTTTGAATCATAGGATAATTTGAGTGCAGGGGATCTCAGAACATTACGTAGTCAGACCTGATGGCAATAAAAAATAAAATCTGACTAAGCAGTAGAAAGCAAATCCAGACCCTTTAGATTTGTACTTATGAGGTGATCTTCTTGAAATGAAATGGTAAACAAGTTAATTTATTGCTGAACTAGCTTTCACTGGGTTTTAGTGTGTTTCTAACAATATGGAAGGATTCCATATTCATCCAACATTCTAACAGAAGTTGAAAAAAACCTGAGAAGTTCATAGTAGCAGAGATTATTTCCAGGTCAAAGCCTTACCTAAAATTATATATCAAAACAAGATATTTGTTAAACTCTCGTGCCAAGAAATACTGAAATACAACACCCTAGTCATTTATTAATTTTGGAATATTAGCAATACTACTGATAATGAGATAATACTATTTGGTCAAGAGCTTTGTTTTGCAATGGCATTCTTCCAGTGGAATCAAAACATGTTGATATATGTCAGACTTTCCAACACTTCATGCTCATGAATGGAACAGAGTGCTATTAATCACTGGAGAATTAAAAAAAAAAGTCAAAATACAGCTTAAAGGATTTAATGAATCTAAGTCAATCATTAATGCATTGAAATTCCTTGGAATACACTGATATTTTAGTATGCAACTGTGTAAGTGCAATGGTTTGCTTTTGAATTCAATATATTTTCTAATTTTTTTGCATTGAGGTGATAATTGTAATGATTGCCCTACTGAAAAGGACTGGCTAAAGATACCCCTGCAATGAAGTAACTAATGCTGAGATTACCTGAAACCTAGAACAACTAACATGACTCTCATGGCTAGGTCACAATGCTGTGAGACCAATGTGCCTGGAGGAAAACTGATACTGAGCAACCTGGAAAAATATCAGACACAAAGCTGTATTTGCTGCACGAAAAGTGACAGCCTGAAGGCAGACTTCACCTGCTGCTGCTGAAGCTCATGGGGATGTTCTAGCAGCCACCCAGCCACACTCCTTTTTTTCCTGGCAGGCCTCTAAGCTAAGGAGTTTCATCAGAAGCAGTAAAAATCAGGTGTAATGGCTGAGTGCTTCAAGATTGCTGCCCTACATTACACCTATATGCAGGTCTCTTATCTGAATCCCAGGCTCTGTTTCTGCACATCAGGACATTTTGTGGAGCATGGTTTGTTGAATCATATGTAAGAAACAAAACTTTCCTGTGAGGCCTGGTAACATAAGTACCACTGTCATGCTAGGTTATGTGATAGCCTTGACTCTTGTGACAAGACCACTAGGGTATTTCTGTGCCAGCAAGTCTGATCTGCTGCTGGATATGTCACATTGAAGTGGAGAATCTGCAATGTAGCATGCAAATGCATGGAGACTGTGCTGTAAAGGAGAAGCTTCTGATGAAGACAAAAAAGTATAGCTCATACCCATCTCATGGAATTTGAGAGGCCTTGTTTCCAGGGTTAAATTCATAATCTGTACACTTTTCTGAAGGGTTACCCTAGACATGATTCCAGAAGTCCTTTCTCATCAAAATGAAAGAGTTAGTAAGATTAGTTAGTAAGACTTAAAGATTCATGCTAAGGCTCATGAGAGCAGTGAGGGTAATCAGGGTTTCCTTGGTGCAGTGAGTGTTTCCATTACTTTTTGAGTCTTTTATTCTTGCACTTTAGAAAAAGGTGACTCCAAAAGACAGAGCAAGTAAAGAGAGAGAGAGGGAAGAAAATTGGACTTCCTGCAGATGATTTGTAATCTTGCTTGGCTTGCACTTTTTTCTCCTTTGGATTTCAATGTACCTACTTCAAAGTACCTACTTTTCCAAAAGTATGGGCTCCTTCTCAGTATGAGTGCTTATAGATGATGGATTGCAGATTTCATTTAAATTCAGTCTGAATAGCTACATATAACAGTTACACATTTCTTATATAAATGGCTGTTTTGTGTCAAGGGCTGGGTTTATTGTAAAACTTCCCCTGTCCAGGCTGACCCAGGTGAATCACTTGTTTCTTTTCATGCATTCCTTATACATACCTGCTAGTAGTGTCCTGCTCCCCAACATCATCATACATTTCTTGGTCACTCTCTGTATGTTTCACAGCAGCTCTGGTAGATGGTTTTTGCTTTCTTTTTAATGAATCGTAATCAATCTCCACCATGGTTGTTTTAATGTATCCATCTAAATAAGTGAAACCATGCAGTTTAGGGGTCATGATGCCGGGCTGACTTTAACAAGAGGTTCAGAACCAGTGACTGAATTGTTTTGTACAATTTTTGAAAACTTTTAGAGGAATGTCTCATTCCAAGCAGCCTCATCTATTATCACAAATACAAATATAAGATCTATCTCAGATCTCAGCCTTCCTCAGGTAATGTTAAGTTCATCTTTATTTGCTCCTCAGCTACAGCAGAAGAATTTTCTGTGCAGGAACCATGAGAGAGACTCCTTTTCTCAGCTGGCTTTGGGACCACTTGTGGCAGGACACCTACCCCCCACCTCCTCTCTACCACAGAGAGTTGGTTCATGAAGAGATAAACTGGACTAAATGGCTCAGCAAGGGGGCATCTCTGGTGCCAAAAGGGCCCAGGCCTCAACTAAGAATCAACATCTTAGTCTGGAGAACTGATGTGGGAAGAGATAAAAGACTCCACCACCTCGTTGAGCAACCTTTTCCCTGGCTTGGTCACCCTCACAGTAAAAGAAGTGTTTTCTGCTGTTTGAATACAGCACCTGTGTTTCAGTATGTGCCTGTTGCCTCTTGCAATGTCACTGGGTAACTGGAAAGAGTCTGGCTCCATTTTCTTTACATACTTCTACCAGGTATTTATGAACAATTATACCCCTTAGTTTTCCTTTCAGCAGGCTGAACAGTCCCAGCTTTCCCAGATTCTCTTTGTATGAGACAAACTCTGTTCCTTACTATCTGTTTATATCAATCACTACAAACTGCTCAGCTGATATCATCTACAGTTTTGTAGAACTCTGTTCTGCATGTGTGAATTATCTTAATAATTTTATTGTCATTTTAGTCCCCCTAAAGATCAAGCAAATGCTTTTAATAATTTTGATCGATTTTACAGATCAACCTTTTATAACTCAGGAGCCAGACCATCAACGCCTTTATACTCAAAGATCCACTGATGGTATTTATAAAATATGAGAAACATCTTGGATTTCAGAGAAAATAAAATCTAGAAGTCAGTTAGAAACTTCCTCATAGGAATAGGAAGAAGAAAAACCCTTAAAACAGGCCCTTATATTCTCTAATTCTATTTTAACATTACCTGTGTTACGTTCAATGCAAAGACATGAAGAAAGGTGATACCTGCTACTTGCAGGGAGCTGAGTTCTGATGCTGTTTGAAGGCTGCTGACAGGGAATAACCCTCAGCACATCACTGAAGGTCCCAGCATACTGTACCTAACATATTCCAGTGCCTATAGGTGTTACATTATGCTGTGCAGTAACTCTCTGCTATGAACTATGCCTTGTATGCCATCTGAGGATGGAAGGGTAACTTGGGGTAATTATTTAATTTGGTAGCCAGTGACTCAGCCATGGTAGGGCTAGTCCTTGGTGTAATGCTCACGTTTGCTGTCATGCAGTGAAAACATTCAGGAGCACAGTAAAGAAACAGAACTCACAGTTTCCTTTTATCCTGCCCAGCCACTTTCCTTCTGGGGTGTCTGTGAGGCGAATGATTTCAATCTTATCCCCCTGTTTGACAGTCAGTTCATTCTTCCCTCCCTTGTGGTCAACGCAAACTCGTGCCTGATGAAGGACTTCAATGGGTCCCGTTAACTGAAGAAGAAACAGAAGATATCACAGATGTGTAAAAATGGAGCTGTTTCCCAGCAATTCAGAAAAAAAAAGTAAAAACAATGATAATGATGGTTACTTGTTTCATTGACATTTAAAATAATGTGGACAAATAAACAGAAAGGCTTCCTCCTGCCCCAATTACTCAATTTAAATTAAAAATCAGAGATTAAAAGAAGGGAATGGCATGGCAATAGAGCAATCAAATAACTGACTGGCAAAATCACAGGAATACTAGGATTAATAGACTAAGAATAAAAGATTAATACCAAGATTAACATATTAAGATTAATGCTATGATTATAGACTAGCCTATGACACCTTTTATGAGTTCACAGAAGAGATGTATTTAATTCCAATGGTGTCTTCATTTATTTCTAGCAGAATTACTCATAGAATCACAGAATCTTTTAGGTTGGAAAAGACTTCTAAGATCACTGAACATTCCTGTTAACCTAACACTGCCAAGTTCGACTAAACCATGCCCCTAAGCATCTAAGCATCTAAGCATGTACATCTACATCTACATCTACATCTACATCTACATCTACATCTACATCTACATCTACGTCTACGTCTACGTCTACGTCTACGTCTACGTCTACGTCCACGTCCACATCTACATCCACATCCACATCCACATCCACATCCACATCCACATCCACATCCACATCTACATCTACATCTACATCTACATCTACATCTACATCTACATCTACATCTACATCTTCATCTTCATCTACATCTACATCTACATCCACATCCACATCTACATCCACATCCACATCCACATCCACATCCACATCCACATCCACATCTACATCTACATCCACATCTACATCTACATCTACATAAGCATCCCCCACATCTACACTCGTTTTTAATACCTCCACAGAAAATGATTCTACCACTTCACTGGGCACCTCTTCCAACCCTTTATAACCCTTTCCATGAAGAAATTTTTCCTGATATCTAAATTAAACATCCCTTGTAACAACTTGAGGCCATTTCCTCTTTTTCTAATCCCATGTTACTTGGGAGAAGAGGCTGACCCTCACCTGGCTACTCCCTGTCAGGCAGTGAAGAATGAGAAGGTCCCCCCCTGAGCCACCTTTTCTCCAGGCTAAACACACCCAGCTCCCTCAGCTGCTCCCCACAGGACTTGTGTTTCAGACCCTTCCCCAGCTCAACTGCCTTTCTCTGGACTCACTCCATCCCCTCAGTGTCTTGTACTTAGGGGCCCAAAACTGGACATGGGATTTGAGGTGTGGCCTCACCAGTGCCAAATACAGGGGGACAATCAGACAATCCTTGATCCTGCTGGCCACACTATTCCTGACACAAATCATATAAGTCAATATTCTTTAAGGTTAATGAGTCTGCCACATTATGCTTTGTGTTTACAATTCTACTCTATAAATGGTCTTGCAAGTACTCACAAGAGACGACCACGCTGTTTACTGATGTTCAGGATTCACTTTGTTTGGTCTTTATATTATGCTATGAAGAAGCCATTTTGGGATTTCGTATTTGTGACTTTAGGATATGTATTTCAGAGGCATATTGCTCTTGCTAATTCAGACTAATTCAGGAATATCTATCCTGTATAAGAGGCCAAATATATTTCTTTAAGAATAATAAAATACCTTAATGGCTGCAGTAGCAAAGTCTATAAGCTAAAAGCTTTCTATGCACTAATGTCTAGACTTCTTGTGAGTGGTCTAAAAAATATACTTGGCACCATATAAACACAGCTAACTCACTATTATTAACTATGTGTACCTTTAATATTTGCTTCTTAACTCATGTCAGGCTCTCCACAGCAGACCAAGGCCATGATGTGAATCACTATGACTTTATCTGTACAGAGCATAACAGGAAGGAAAACAAAGCTGTCCATGTGTACAGTGACACTGAAGTTGTCACTGGAGAATTGTGAATGGGCATTAGTTAAGAAAAACTGACTGTCAGACTTGTAAACTGTGAGAGCATGCTGACCACCAGATATATATAAATTATTTAAAACAGAAAGAACTCATCATTTGGCCCCAGAGAATGACTGTAACTCTCCTATACAAGTCCTCCTTCTCTTTAGGCTGGAATTTATGATACATCCCTTTCTACCAAGGCAAGGGCAATGTGTTGCAATACAATTTGAAAACTTTAAAGGTATAAATATTTTTGTATCTCACTACAGTGAAGCAAACAACACTATGTGTATGGGATACAATTCCCACTTTTCTTAAGGGCTTTAGATGCTATTCTAATGAAGTAAATTATTAGAAATAGAAAAGTAGAAACAGATTATTTTAAAACTTACTTATATAGAAAAAAGGTAAGGAAGTAATTTAATGAAAACTGTAATCACACAATCTTTGCCATCCATCAGTGCAGAGCTTGTATTCAAACATAGGCCAAACAAAAAAAGGTAGCTTAAACCCTTATTCAGAATCTATGCAGGTGTTTGAACTACCTACCATAACAAATAGTTCCATAGCCAGGTGAAAAGTGTATTTTGAACTTGACAATGCTAAATAATGCATCTTGCATACCTTTGTCCACATTACCAAATCAAAAGCTTACTTTGAACTTTTTCCTCAGGTCATATTCTTTCTTTTCTTTTTCCTTTTGTTCTTTCTTCTCTTGGTCTATTCTTCTCTTATCTTCTTTGCCCCACTTCTTCTCTTTTCCCCTTGATGATCTGAAAGTGCATTGCCAGGACAGAAAGTATGAAGCAAATCTTCCTTAGAGCTACCTTACCCAAGGCTGACAAAAAACTGTAGGTGATGGAAAAAGAGTTCTCCAAGTGAAATCAAAGCTACAAATTCTAAACCATAATGCAGCTGCAACAGATAGAATAAGCAGCTCTTTACTACATATGTAAATTAAAGTCTGTCTTCATGAGGGCAACACACCAGAAAAGGTTATCTGGCTCCACATGTGTGTATCCAAAAGTCTCTGAGCTAATTTTTAGCATGCTTGCAAACTGGCAGCAGTCTAGGTGCTCTACTGGATGCAGCTGATAAATATTTACCCAGGCCACCAGTGGCTGATGTAGGCTGACCTGAAGCCTGAGCTGTCACTAGACTGTGCAACCTATTCCAGCAGTTTACACAAATGAGTCAGTCTTCTGCACTCGTTTCTTCTCACCAGGGTATACTGCCTGCTCTGCCTTGTGGACTGGAAGGTACTGGGTCTGGGAGCTTGGGATTGGATTAGTCTTGCATCTCCAGCTCTCCCATTTGGCTGGAAGAACCTATGTTTTAGAAACCCTATGGAACTGATAGCCTGAGACTCCCTTATTTATTTTTAAAAATACTTTCGCTAAATAGATATTCTCAAATTGCTAAAAAATAAAAAAAAGGTCTGACATGAGGATCACTTGGGCTATAAATCAAAGGGAATTAAACAACAATTTTTTGCCGAAAATTGTTATGCATCTAAATTACTTATTCAGAGGTAATTAGAGTTTTTCTTTGCCTATTGCAATACAGTAAATCCCACAGATTTAGACATTACTGGGGCAGGAGAGTCATCAAATGTAAGGTCTAAATGGAAGAAGAATAAGCAGAGCTTGTATTGTCTCTGTAGCTATACTAGTTGACTCAGGCAATGAAAAGTGTCAATCCAGCCTCTTATAGGAGGTCTAAGAACATTTATCTGAAAAGCAATTAAAAAAAAAAACAAAAACACAGCAAAAGATCTATCTGGGACCATAATACCTTGGGACTGAGCTTATTTTTCCTCCTAGACTGTAATTCCAACCAGTGGTTCAGACATACTTCTTAGATCAGAAAGCAGAGTTCTGTTACGTTGATCCCAGTAATTACATTATTTAATTGCAGGAATTTTGCCATGCCAGAGTATGGCATGTCTAACTGGGAAAGAACTTGTGAACAGCCAGACTTTCTCCAGGGGAAACAAATGCAGACAGTAATGCCTGGCAGGGACTACAGTGAAATAACTTTTGTGCCAGATGACATACACCTATTAGAAAACATAGTAATAAAGATACAATAGGTTATAGAGTTTAGAATTACTACCTGATGTCATTAATGTCTTCATACATCTCTCCATCACTTTCTTGGCCCTATAAAAAATAATCCATTTTCAATGGTCTAAATACAATTGGAAAGACACAAGGAAATTTGGCCTGCTACATAAACTTCATACTTCATACAAATTATATAAAAAACATTTATAGCAAAATGAAAATACCTTTATTTTTCCCCAAACAAGTTATTCCATTATTCAAGCACACTATTCTATTACTTCTGCTATTTTTTTTTTTGCAATATCACACCTATGAAATCTTGGATTGCTGGAATCACATGAGCACATTGCTTAATTCAAAGTGGATGTTTTAATTGCAATGTGTGCCCTGTAAAATCTTTATCACTGCTGATGATTGCACTGCTGTATGAAGGTGTCAGGGTTAGCCCTATTTAAACTGGAATGCTAAGGATTTAAATAGGATTCAGATTAGGATCCAAGAGACTGTCTTAGCCCTTATGTAGCCAGGTGCTTAAACATACTGATAAAAATCTGCGATTAACTGAAATAGTAACTGAAATATTCTATTACTAGAATGGAACAGAGCTATTATTTCTATTATTTCTGGAAAATTCTACTGAAATGAAATGTCAGTGGTGATAGAAGGCATAATATTGCATTTTCTTTTCTTTTTAATCAATTTTTGTGTCTAAAAAGCAGGTTTGATAATTTGTTCTAGTTTATTCAGCTTCTCTGATATTATTTCTATCCTTCACAATAAATAATTGCTTCTACAACTTACTGTGAATATACTGGATTAAATCTGGTAGTAATTGTTTAATGTAATGAAGAAGTTTTGCTAAATTTGTAAGTTTTTGCTGGAAAAAGATAGGTTTATGTCAGCAGATAGTACTTACCCTCTGTGTATTTCGATGACCTACAGGAACAACAACAAAAAAAAACCAACAGGGTATTTATTTTTTTCCTGTACAGAAAACAATTATTTCTAGTGTTAACTATTTAAAACTGCCTATAACATCAGTGATATTAACCAGAAATATGTGTAGGCTCCTGTTTCTTGATGAAGGTATGAAAGCAAAATTCAGTTTTTCCATATTGCTTTTGTAGAACACTCCAAACTAAAAATATCTACAAACAGCATATTTCACTATGTATTTTTAAAGTGGAAAATTTGTTTCAAAAAAATCTTAAATTATATTGGTGAATTTACCTATGCTGTTTGTTTACAAAATCACTATTTATATGAAAAGTAATTGTCAAAAACCTAATAAATCCAAACAGACCTCAAAGAACTTGCTTGCACCAGCCCAACAGCTGAATAAGTTGGCCAAAGGTTCTTTTCCTAGAGCCAGCCTCTGCCCTGGGCAGCAGGAGAAGATAATCTGTGAATCTCCTGCTTCCTCCTTCCTCTGCAGGCAGGTAAGAAAAGCTCTGTTTCAGCAGAGTAGCCTGCAGTGCTGTGAGCTGTGGATGGCTAGCACAGTAAATGCACAGTGTGCCTGGCACAGACCAAGTACCACCAAGGAGAGATCAGAAGGCAAATTGAAATTCTTTTGTCACAATCTGCTTCTCTGCAGCTCCTGGTACAACTCACTGCCTCTCACTGCCTCAGACCACAAAGTGACAGTAAGAGGACAGTCAACCCATCTATTTTTTTTTTTTTTTAATCAAGTATAGGACAGTGCCTCCATCAACAGACCACACATAATCAACTCTGAAAGAGCAGCATTCATTTTGGGAAAATCTGGTGATTTATGGTCCCAGCATATTTCTAAGCAAACAAAAAAAAAAAGAAAGAAAAAAAAGAAGAAAAAAAAATAAAAAGAGAGCAGGGAAGGAGAAGAAAGAAATTTAAAGCAGTTTCTCAGTCTGGATCTGTTAACATTATGAGACAACCATCTTCACCCATAAAGCTGCAGAACCAGTATAATTAGTTATACAAATCACTCCTGAATACAATGAACTTTTGTTTATCTTATAAATACAACATGTTTACAGCTTCTCCCAGTAGCCAGTAATTAAAGTGTATGAAGTATATGCATCTTACCTGATGACACAAATTCAACGTCATCATAATTTTCTTCACTGTCTAGGTTTCTGTAAGTATGAAAATATAGATGTGAAACCTATGAATATAGTTTTAAGATTACATTTTCATTCACCATTTTTCTGGTGCTTTTTATTATTTATTTTATACAAAGGCTGAACAGTCTGTTGAGCCCTACATCCTATTTAAGTACATACAAGATTTTCTAAATTATTCTCCCTAACTGTGACTCGGTGTTTTAGGTCAGGCCACCTTGATCCTGAGTAAAAAACATCAAAGTGAGCCAAAGGCACTCAGAATACCACGAAGATGAGCATTGTATGAAAATATCATAGGCAGATGGGCTGACTGTATGGAAAGAATCTGTTGGGTTTTTTAACCAATTTTGCAGGTGCAGGCTTCTTACACAGGGCAAAAGTACAATGTCAGACTTTTGCTCAGTGCTAAATACAGCTCTGAGACTTTGACTTGTTTGACTTAAAGTCTAAATAAGGGACAAGAGAAGCAATGGAGTAAAGGTTAGGCCAGGTAAAATGTCACTGGTGCTCTTAGATTTAAAATGTTGTTCAAATTAGAGAAATAAGAAATTGAAATGAGAATATAATTAATAATATCAGGTACTTTTAACTTTATAATGCCTCGAAAAGCAGAAAGCAAACAAGGGCTAACAGTCATCATCAAAGAAGTGAAATCAAAAAAAGGACTTGAAAGCAGAATGGGATGTTCTAAAATTGGCTCGGTGGGGAAAGCATGGATACAGGTGAAAGCAAAGGTACCAGCACCAGGCACAAACTTTTAGCAGAGGGAAGACTTTACAAGGCACACAGGAATGGGAGAGCAGACATCCAGGGCATCTGGAGGTATGTTCCAGAAGTGTCTGGTGTCAAACTTGGCTCCTGTGCCTTGGCAAAGAGAAGGGTGCCCAGCACGGCTGCTGCAGGTACTGATGCTGTCACACAGCTCTGAGCTGGACTGGGCACTCCTCCCCAACTCTCCCTGCCTGCTGTTTGATGCTCTTTGCTTTTGCTGGACAGAGAGCAGCTCATTATTCAGGCTCAGCTTGATTCTGGTCAGTTTTCGTGCTGGACTCAAGTACTTATAACTCTGTCTGCAGAGGTTCTGCTTTTGTACACTGCTCTTGAAAGAAGGATAAGGAAAAGAGCCCCATATCAAGAGAGGCTTCCCAGGGTTATCACCAAGGCCATGACATGACCTCAGTGCAGTTTCACAACCACTGATGAGCTCAGTTCCTCCAGCTTGCAAAGCTGCTTCCTGGGGTATTGACTCATAGACCTGACCCTCCTTGCCCTCTTTGCCCAGAAAAAATCAGGGGAAAACTTCTGCTATTGAGGCAACTGATTTGCTATCAGTGTTTAAAGTCTTTGGATTGTTCTGGAGTAAAAACCCAGTGTGTTCCCATCCCCCTTCCCTCACCAACAAAAGCAAAAAAAAATTATTGTTATAAACAAGACAATTCAGGGAAACAACTGAACAGACAGAGGGTCCAAACTAATGAAAGCTAATTCTAAACAAGTTAGGTACAGGGCAGGATAAAAAAAGTACTGAGAGACACCCCTTTCAGAAACCTCGAACTCATGCAGCCTTTGCCTGGAGCAGGAAAGTGATAGGCAGAGAAAGGTGAGAAAATAAATGCTTATGTTCACTCACATTGTTTCAGATGTGGGTTTGATGTTCCTGGGAGGGAGACTGGGAGCTGCTGGCACCTGCAGGGATGGGTGAGAGGCTGGTGGAGGAGGTGGCAACTGCACAGCAGAATGTGATGGAGGTATTGGTGGGGCAAGTGCTGCTGAGGAGGGTGCCTTCTTTTTCAAACCTTCACTTTTAGGATCTGAAATAAAGCAGAACTGACTGAATTTATCAAGCAAACATCTGAGGAAGAAATTTTGCTGTGTTTGATGAAGTTTTGGGTAAGATATCAGTACTGCATATACCCAGGAGAAAGAATGCTTTGTTGAACCTGCTCTTAGATATTTTTGTTGCATTATCTTTTCAGAGTAGAGAGGAGACTCTCGTTCAGGTATGTTCTCCCTGTACAAGACCTCGAAAATGTCTTTGCCAAGACATGAACAAGACAAGAAAAATCTCAGTTCATCCATTATAATAATACCTGTGTTTTAAAACTAAATTATAATTTAATTCCACAATTTGCTTAAAAAGAGCAGCTGCAGAGCTTCATAAGAGCACTGATGTAGTCTTGCTGAGTTTTTCTTGCTCAGAGAAGTTTTAAGGGAAGGGATGAGAGACGAAAATATATTTTGGCCTTTATAAAGAGAGGTGCAGGTCTCTGAACATCTTCAAATACGTTTTTAATGTAAGTTGTAAAAGTCTGGACTTAATTTCCTAGCAAGCTCAGAGTAGAAAATTGGCAGTTTGTGAAACTGCACAAAAACTACACCTTCAGCAGACAGGTGTAGCCTTAAAGACCAATGGTGCTGTGCACCAGGCACAGAAGCCACAATTACATGAGTGAGCTGCTCTGCAAGTGTGCTGCACTGAATTCATGCTCCCTGCACAAGCCACAACCAATCCATAGCAACCATTGCTCTGAGGGTCGTTTTTCAGAGAAATTATTCTATGCAAGCAAATTAAATCAGAGTTTGGATGCCATGATGTTTTTGAAGTATCTTTTATTTTTTGAAGTATCATTAGTAGATTAAAATCTACCCAGAAAGAATTGTCCCCAGCTGCATGGAGATAAATCCAGAAAAATCCAAGGAAGAGGAGAACAGAGGGAAAAAAAAGTTCAGAGTTCTGTTGAAATCAATTACAGCTGAGAAGAAACCCCTTGCCTTCTGGAGATTTTATTTAAATTCGCACCTGTGAGAGATTAAAATCTTGTCAAGTAAAGGAAATGTTAGCCACAAGGTAAAACAAGTGACTCAAAACACAGAACAATGACAAATATTTACTGAAGTTTAATGTGAAGACTGAAAATTGCAACAATCTATTGGAAGAGCTTTTTTAGTTTATTTGGTGTCTGGAATTCTGTCCTTGTGATAGACAGGGAGAGGGTAATTGATAATCTTAGGATGGACCTTTCCATATCTCACATGGAAACCAAAATGAAATTATAAAGCCTTGATAGTTTTTCTACTTACTACCTCAGAACTCAAAAATTTATGGATGAATACTTTTTAGTGGATGCTTGGACCAACTTTTAAACATGCACGTGGATAATGGCACATTTTAAATCTGTTAAGTTCCTCCATTACTTAAATAGCAAAATACTGATAGTCCCAACACAGATGATTCCATAGTGAATTATTTTATGGTTTGTGCATTAAGAAACATGTATCTTACAAAAGAAGATTCTAACAATATAAGACTTGCCAAGATTAAATTTGTACCACTTATCTTTTTAACATTTTTTTCAAAAATATAGCCCAAAAGTCATGTGAAAGAATCCTTTCTCTTAGTATGGAGGAGGCTACAGCAGAGTCAATGTCAAACAACCAGCTGGAGAGTACCCAAAGGAAAATAGTGAGAATGAGGTCTAGAAAACAAGAATTCCTGAATATATTGAACAAATGGTCATTGTTTAGGGAACCATGGTAAGATTGGGATAGAACAAAATTAATACCTAAGTCTCTGGTAGTGAAAAAGGGGATAATTTATATTTCCCCCCACTTTTCCATAGTGAAGACACAAAAAGAAACATGTTTAAAGGCCAGCAACATTTGTTAGGAGGCACTTTCTAACAGTGAAAGTGGAATTTCCATGTCTTGAGGTCCATGTTGAAGAAGCAGGATAAATTTATGGCATGAATAAGTTCTAGTACTGTTGTTCTTACCCTACAGATTGTGATGGACATAACATAGTGACAAACGACTTATTTATATCCCTTCCAATTCAATGATGACATCCTTTGACTGCTATCCTGTGCATTACATCACATCTGAAATATTTGCTGCTATATTGAGATCAACAGCTAGAGATACTAAAGTAACATTTGGCTAAAATGTGTCTTTCACTTACTTGTTTGATGGGTGTTTACAAGAGACAGAATACTATAGAGTTTTTGTAGTGATATTTGTTCATTTAAGTTTGCTTACCATTTGAATCTGCATCTTACCATTTTCTAAGCTTCTCAGGCTTCACGTTCTATTACTTTTATTTTTACCTTAGCAAGAGAGTCAAAAGCCTTTTTATCACCACTGTTTTGTACCCAAAAGGTATTGACACCACTGGAATTAATACATAACTCAGATTTCTTGTCAGTGACTTTAAATTTTTTAAATTAACAGTTTTTTTTTTTTGTTTGGTTTTTGTTTCTTTTTTTTTTTTTTTTTTTTCCCATGTAGCAATTAATGCATAGGTATTTCTGTTATCTCTAACATTTTCAACACTTAGAAAATCTAGCACTGCAATTCTACAGAGCATGCACTTGTCTGCCACATGTAGTGATGAAAATTGCAAGTCATTCTTCATCTGGCTATATCTCTACTGATTGAATCCAGAGGATTTAAGTATTTTATCCAACTGTCATCTCTCCTCCCATTTTGGAAGTGCTGGCTCCTGACTATTAAACTAATTCCCATGAGCAAAAAGCTTTTATTCAAAACCTTTGTGAAAATTCTTTAAGGGTACCACTACAAGAATTTACAGTTTCAAGCTGGTAACATTTATGCATTATACTCTTCTGTCTCATCATAGTCCTTACCCAATTGTAGAGCTGCTTATAACTTGATTTTTTCTCCCAAATCATCACACAACCTTGTTTCACAGGTATGGTTTACATTTCTTCATTATATATATAAAATCGCATTTGAATAAAAGCAAACTTTGCTTAAATGAGCCAAGGTTACGCAAGATTGTGTTCTTGTTGTACCTGAGTATCTGCAGACTATATCTTAGCATTTAATTCTTCACATTCTTTATTCATCCACAGACTACCAGCTATAATTTCTCATTGCCCTAAAACTTCTTATAAAGATGAATACCACTGACAACAGGTGTCTCTCTATAACAGATGAATTCTAGATTCTAATCAAAGAAAGCAACCAGAAAGGAGTCTATTTTTCTATTTGTTTGATTGGTTTTTTTAGTTGTTGTTTTATTTTGTTTTCCTGAAAGCTAGGTTAATTGATATTAATGATACTCTCAAATTTATTTTTGTGTTTTAATAGGGGATCCTATATCAGTTTTTCTGTGGTTATGTCTATGTTGCCCAGAGAGTGTTGTGTATGTGCACACCATGCATAAGAACCTTTCGTCATCATATTGTATTACTTTTTGTGAAAAGTTTCTAGGACTAAGGTAAAAATTCTTCCCAAGTCTCTGTGCATAATACTTCTTTCATCTGATGTCTCTTGAGAGCCAAATCCAGGCAATAGGAAACTAAGCCAGGAAGGACACCACATGCCTTTTAGATTAAGTGCTTATTTTTAAGTATAAAGGCTGAACAACCTGTCCTTTTTCATTTTTGTAGTTTGCTATAATCTAGTAGTAACTAAATGATCATCATATTAATGGAAATATTGCTTTTTATTTTCTAACTGTTAGAACTGACTCTTCTGCACCTTTAGAGCTTTAATTAGCTTAAATAATTACACTTATGACTGAGAGTGATGTAGGTATTAATTCTAATACTAGAAACAGTGGAATGATTTAGGTGGGAGAGTGACATGCTAAAAAGCTGTTTGGAAAAAAAGGTGTTATAATCAGGCCTGCTGAGCCAAAGCTATCATAACAGGGTTTTTTTTTTTCCTATTTTAGAGGAGCATTTAATTTTTACTCCTTTTTAAAATTTTTACTACTTTTTTATTTTTAATTTTTTTTTAATCTGGGAAGCTTGGTACATGGAAAAGCTCTGTAGACGCAGTGGAACAGCAGTCAGCTACAGACATTCAGACCAAAAAATTAAACTGAAACTACATCCTGGCTTCACATTTACTGATCACAGTAAATAGTGTTAGGGGTGGTCACTGTGTGGCAGCTTTGGCAGCTAACACCTTGGTTTCCAAATAGCCTCTCCTCTCTTCTCAGCTTTTTCACATGTTGTGCTGCACTGAATAAACAGAGGCAGATACTGAAGCTCTTCAACAAGAAACCAAAGAACAGAAGAAAAGGGACTGCAGCTGTATAGAGAAACCTGCCATAAAAACAGTCCACAGAATGTCCCAAATATCCCATTACACAGCTGCTTGTGGCATTAAACTTCTTTAAGCATGCCCAGATCTTCAGCACTTACAGTATAAAATGCACAGAACACTGCAAAAATCTGTCTTGTGTTCTTGGAGAACCTTCTCAAACAGCTTCCATATGGGCAGTGGCCAAAAGGTCACTTTCATTCTTGGGAATGTTTGTTTATCGGGAAGTGAAGGACACTGTAGTTGTCTTGATGCAATACTTGTGACTTTGACCCTTGCCATTCTTGGCTTGTGAAAGGCAAACACTCATACATCTTTGGTAGCCAGTATGACATCTAGAGAAAGATCCCATCTTCCCTTCATGTCCAGATATTCTGTGTTCAATAGCAGAAGAAATCAACCTGCATAAAAGAGCATGATTTCTATGCTTCTCTCATGTGAGTTCAAAGAGAAATTAGAAGTCCAGCTCTTTTGGAAATTGTGAATTCTATGTGGACAAAAGCACTCAGGGCAGAATGAGAAAAAGCCATTCTCACCCTACTAAAACCTTTAGTGTTGTCCTGAGATACTTTATCACTGTGTCCTGAGATGATAATACTATAAATTTGTGGCAAATGAAGGGAAGTCCTTGCACTATGCAAAATCCATAGTGGAGTACACCTGGAACAAGCATTACTTGGTGGGATAGGAATCCTATCCCATCATTTGGCCACAGATGGTTCTCTGTTTTTCAAAATTGTAAAATTATTTGGACTCATGTGCAAGGGTGATTTTGGCTCCAGTACTAAAAAAGCTTAAAGTACATGTCTCTTTTTATTGCCTCCCTAAATACCAGGGTATCTCAGTGTTTGGGTGAGAGATTGGCACACAGAAGAAGGTGAACAATCAATTATCAACCTGAGCAGAATGGAAGCTGTCAAAGAGAAAAAAAACCTACACATTTTTTTCACACTCACACCCACAGTTCTACATCCATCAGCTGAAGATACAAATCCGTCTGTTCAATCCAATCAGTGTTGCAACAGAATGTGCTTATTTGGCACAGAGATTTTAACTGGCAACTATGACAAATAATAATTTTGATAATCTCCCTTGAAGCAGAAAAATATTGTGTCCTAGCAGAGGGTGGTCTGGCTTCAGCTATTCATACTTTTCTCACCCTTGGCTGGACTGAAGGCGCATAGCATACCTGCTCCCAAAGCCAGCAGTACTTTAGAAATCCCAGTTAGCTCAGAACAGCTGTGTTGATCTTATCTGCAATACACTGTTTTGCAAATGCATTAGCCTGGTCTCCAGTCTCCAACCAGTCCAGACTTAACTGCAAAGACTGAACTGCTAATGATTTTTAAGGTATCAGGCTGTAGCATACAACGTATCCATTGCCTCGATCTAGAAATTTCTGGTCCAAGACTGCATCCTAAATAAAACTGGAAATGAACAGCAACGCATAGCACTGTGCACATTCCATTTTGAGTGGTCTCATCATATCTGCTTCATCATAAATAGGCTGCATAAATACATACAAGTATGTAAGAAGATCCTATCTATAACAATACAGTTATTGCAGATGCAAGGAAAAATCTGATTTTTGACTTTGCATTCTAAGAAAACCACACCTTCTTTCTTTGGCCTAGAGTATGGCATTTGGTGAGACCTTACTTTGTTTGACCTCTGATGCACTGAGCTCCTGGTGTATTGCTGACTCTTGCTTAATTTAGTACTATTAAGAAAACCTGACAATGAACAGGTATTACAAGGAAACTTTAAATATTCTGTATGAAAATGCTTATAATTTTAAAAATCTTAGTGAATTTTTAGAGTTTTCATCATAAAATTACTTCAGGATTTTTGAATCAGTTACACATCAGAAAGCCTTGCACTTTAAAATAATCCTTTTATAAAGCAAAATGCTTTTGGGCTACTCTGCAAACCCAACAAGCTTTTCAGTTTTATTGCAAAGCACTTCACCACTTCTACATGCAAGATCTGGGAAGCTTTCTGAGTTTTACAAAGGGTTTACTAAGAACCTGCAACAACATCTGCAGCAGCTGATCAGCCACTTCCTACTTCATTGGTAATGTGCAGAGAGCTGTGCTCTGCTCTGCTTCCCTGACCACATTTTCGTTTAGATACAAACTCTGGTTTCAGGTTTCACTATTATGCTGATTTGGAGCTCTCAGAGTGAGCAGGTGAACTTAAAACAGCGCTGAAGCTCAGTGGTTTTGATTAGGCTCTTGTTACACCCATTGTAGCAACAAGGTTCAGTTGCAGCACTGCTCACACCTTAAAAACAAAGAGCACAGGTTTCTGGTTGCTCTCCTTGAGTCTAGACCTTACTTTTAAAAATACCTAGGTACAATACTTTTTGAATTTTCTTTTCTTCTTTTCTCTTAATCTCTCCTGATTCTCTTCCCAGTTAGGTGTTTAAGATATTTTTTTTCTCCTGCATGCAAACAAAATTGCATCCCAAAAGGGTGCAATTTCAGACAAGGTGAAAAAAGGGGAAATGAAGACTTAAGACTCCATCAGAGTCCACCAGATCACTTTGCTGATGGTTGCTTAGAAGACGACCAAAGCAGGTGGAGAATTTGTTCTTTTTTTAGGCCAAACTTCTCATTGGTCTCAATTGGAAAATCTTTCCACAACAGATGCACAGACTACAACATTAAGAGTGTTATACATAACATTTCTAACCCATATATTCTCAAAAATATCATAGAGTAGACATATTAAGTCCTAGACCCCATAGCTGGTAGGGGATTTTTCCCCTTAACATATATGTAGTGACAGATGAAGAATACAGCATATAAAAGTGAGCATTTAAATCTACATTTAAGGTAGATGGCTGAAAAACATTATGCATTTTAAAAACATTAAGCATTTTACTCCCAAAAGAAGGCTCACATTTTCACCAAATGCATTTCAGTATGGAAAAGTTAGCAGGACTGAGCCTTGTGGTGACTAAATATGAGGTTTGATATTCCTAATTCTTCACCTGGGCAGTGCTGGCTGGCATAAGAAAAATGATTTTCAAATGCAGTTGTGTTATCATAGACAGAAGCCTATCCTTATCTAAAGAGGAACATAAAATTAATTCCAAATTGAACTGCAGTTGAAACTCTTCATTTGTCTGATAAAAAAAAAAAAGCCTTAATGACTGTTGTAACCCAATACCAGAGGTATAAGGAATGCTTTAACCTTTCCCCCCTGTTCCCATCCTATTGGCAGAAAGCCAAATTCCCCTCCCTGATCCTTTCCTAGAAAAGACCATTATCTGAGATCTTCTTCCTCTTTTTGCCCTGGGACCACCATGAAATAAACTACAAACTTTGAGAAAGGCAAGGAGCCTCTTTTGATCCTTTGTTTATCCCATGCAGTGCCTAGCTCCTTCTTAGAGACTAACACAGTAAATAGCTAGGAAGGAGTTACAGCATATTGCAAATGATTACTTCTGGTTCTACTAAAATATTTATAAACCTGAGTAAATTAATTTTCTGTTGCATGGTATAATTTCACAGGCAAGAAAAAAGAATAAAAATTGAAAGCATTCAGAGATGGAGGATATGTAAGATAGCAATAATTTAAACTAATATTTTGTAATTAATTTATATTTGAAAGAGAAGGCAAAACAAAATGTGTACAATGATGCAAAGGCAGCTAAAAGAAAATGTACTGGAAAAGTTTTCTTAAAATGTGACTACTTTCCAAACTAAAAAAATGATGAGGGGTTTAAAAATTTTTCAATATGAAAAATAATTACATCATACATACTATGGTATATAAAACATAATTTTCCTAAAAAATTCCCATGCAACAAAGTCTTGCATTTGGATTGTGGAAGTTTGCAAATTTTCTCTTCAGAATCTGCAAACAAGGAACAGCGTTGTTCCAAATGCACATATCTGAGGAGGGCTTAGTTTCAAGAGGAAGCCAATGACCTCAGGAATGTTCTTTACTAAAATGAACCTTTTAGGATAAAAAAAAATCGTTAGATACTATTTCAAAAGATTCCTAACAGCTTTATTATTAAAGGCCTGGGTTTTTTGGGGGTTTATTCATACTGAATATTTTATGTAGCATTTAATATTAAAACTTTCAAGAATAATGGGAAGTTTTCTATATATGAACTATAATGAACTATGATTTATATTTTCTAAAATTAAATATATTAATTTTTACTGTGTTATTACCCATGTAATGCTACTAAATGATGAAGATTCATTAAGAGCATTTCTCCCTGTGAGTCAAAATAGGTCTAGAAAATTAAATGGTGAAAATACTTGCATCAGTAGGGCACAGATTGTTTCAAATTCAAACATTATGCATGCTTCATAGGTTTTAAGCTCTGTGAGCTGCTAAGAAAATACTTAAAGAGTATAGACAAATTAGAACTTTTAGCAGAGAGAAATTTCAATACTTATTAAACTTCAAATCATTCTCCAGTAATGGTACCAGCAACATGTCTACCACAGTACTTTTGTGTATCAGGGAAAACAAGGTATTTTCCAACTTGGCCCTAAAACTATCTATGTGTCAATTTAAAGAATGAGAAACTTTCAGTTCGTATCACTTTTATCAGTCTCTAAACTAAATTTATTTATATGCTCTGTGTTCACATTATTTTCTGGAATCTTGATGGGTTTCAGAGCACTTGAAGCATTGCTATACAGCAGACATACTTTTGTATTGTGACTTATATAGTGCAACCACATGATGAAGATGCATAAATAGGTGTTTCTTTTTGTGAATCAAAATAGGTATAGAAAATAACAATATTTGACAAATAAAATTAAGGAAATCTTACTAAGCTGAAAGATTTACTCAGTTCCATCAGTTTTACTTATTTTTCTCCAGCAGCTTCCTTTCTGTCATGTTCCATGAGAAACTCATGGCTGTCCTTTTTTTTCATCCTTAAGAATTTTCTTTTCTAGCTACTGCTCTTAGTACTTCTCAAAGGTTGCTCTTCTATGCAGTGCAATCCTCAAGGCACTGTGTTAAATCCACCCAGCATTGACCCTGTTGGAAAGTGAGCAATGGTTTCATGTAGAACAAAACACTTCATGTGCTTCATTCGCAGCATCCAGACTTATTGAGTGAATATGTTATGCACAGGCTTTGATGCAAAACAGAAGGGACCTCAAAGCCATTAAAACTACATGTCAAACCTCTTACCAGAATTAACAGGTGCATTCAAATGGTTTCTCTCCTGAGTCCTAAATTCTGCAACTTAGTTTCTGAAGCCTCCACTCAGGTGTGATTAAAACTGACTCAATGGGACTTAGAATAGTCAGCTGCAGGAACAATTCCAGAATATATGAGAGAAATAGATTTCTGTGCCTCCATCCTGTGGTACAAACAACCCACATCTTACTGTTAATTTACTAGGGTCAGATAATCTTGAAAGGAATAAGTGTGGCACATATGCCATAACAAACAAAACCAGAGATCTGCCAGTTGCAGAAGCTTTGGCAATTCACAATGAGAGTTGTCTTCTGATGTTAAATGCATACAATTTAATCCTTTAAAAATAAAAATATGCTCTAAGACATTTGGAAAATGTTGTAGACTGTTGTATGAAGGCAATAATCAAGCATAATGAGTTTAAATATTAATTTGCAACGGGTTTTGTCTACTTTTGCTTCCTTATACCCAACAGCAGCAAATTCTGAGCAAATACCTGCAAGGAAACACTCAATGTTGGTTTATCTGTTTTCTTAGGTAGATTAACTGACTAACTAACTAACTAACTAACTAAAGACAGACAAATAACTGTCTCATTCATATTTCTCCAAGGATGGTTAAATTAATTTTTAAATTGCAATGTTTCATATTTTTCCATGGTGTAAGCCATACTGCCAGTTTAATTTACAGTTCTGTCCAACATATATTATTGGAATTATGTGACAAATCCTTGACCTTTGAAGGAAATGCTTCAAAATCTCCAGAGTGGTAGGGTTTCCTCCATAGCCTTAATATTCTTTTTTTGCAGAGGCTCTTAAAAATTCTGAGGAATTTTCTCTCTGACTGAAGCAGACTGACAACATGTGCCCACTTTTTATTCATGGAAAAACTGAAGCAGTGCAGTTCTCCTCGGGAAGCAACACTACATTTGTGTCCTCACATGGAAAGTTGCCAGCAAAATGACTTTGCTTCTCTTCTTTTTTCTAACACCTTGGATGTTCAGTATAAAACAATATCTGGTATTTTTTCCTGAACACAGAAGGCTTATGCATATAATTGATTCTTAGATGAGGTAAATATAATCTGTCAGGAATTATTACAGTAATGGGACATAACACAAGAATTTACTATCCTGCCATGTATTTGCAGGCCCAGACAGGAATTTTGTAAAACCTGCCTTCACTGAAAAACAGTAACACTTCAATAGTCAAACTTGCCTGATAAAGACACTTGTATCTACAGAAGTTTTACATGTAAAAATTTTAGGACTAGTGAAAATTTCTAATCCACAGCAAGGTCAACATCAAACTAAAATCCCTTAGTATTCATGCAAGCATGGTGGATGATGTAAATCCTTCTCCCACACTTAACTAAGACTGCTGTGTCAGTCTTAGTCCTTCAGCCTTTAACCTTTAATGTAATTTCATGCCCAGTGAATACTTATTTTCAAAAACCAGTAAAACAGGTTTCATGGGAAAGAATAACCAAATAACCAGGGGTGAATTGATACTTCTGAGAAAGCAAAATTCAAACTCCTGTTTTAAATCAGGTGATACAAGGTTTTCTATAGTGCGGGCACATGCTCCTAACACAAGTGTAAAAAGCATTGTGTGGAGGTTTTCTCTTCACAAAGGACAATGCAAAGCCTAACTTTTGCCCAATTACAGACCAAAAGCTCCAAAAGATAGATCACAGAAAGCTTTGTTGAATGGGTAAAATTATTTTCATTTGCTTTGGCTTCTTTATTTTCAGCACCTGAATCACAGCAGCAAATTAAGCAACTATGGAAAGCTTCTGTTCACCAGGACACAGTAATGAACAGGAAGAATCTGTACTGTGAGGGTGGTGTCTTCCGGACATGACTTTGATGCTTGAAATGACAGTTAGGAAAAAAAATACAGTTCAGTTTAACTCTTCTTCCATTTTGTTATTTATGTTCCAAGAAACCCATCAACAATGACTAACTGTTGAGCTGAAAAGGATTTTGCTCAGGATTCACAACAGGACAGAACAACTTGTCTGTCCAGCAGAACTGCTCTGTGTAGAGTTCTGGTCTCAAAGAAATGGTCTGCATTAATTAAAGCCAAACCGAATATCAAGGTCTACACGCCAGCCATGTGGGGGAAGGCTGAAGTTCAAGGACACTATGGACAGCTTCTCTTGGATCTGGTTTCTAGATTTTGCACTCTTGGTCTGCCCTTATATGACTGAGATAGAGAAGACCAAGTCTGATCCTCTGTTTCTACTTAGTTGTGTGTGAGTTTTGCAATACAATTGGAAAACCACCTGTGCCACCATGCTGGGCAGCTCCATCCTTAGCTCGTGTTCCCATGACTGTCAGGGTGGTGGCTGCTCTTATCCCTGGTTAGAGACAACTGGGTACCCTCCTTCTATAAATTCTGATATCATTCTTACAGCTTGCAGTCTTAATTTAAAATGCATAGGATAAATATTTCTTATGCTCAGTTTTAAAAGCAGGATGAAAAAAAAGCTTTGTGTCTGTGATTGAATGGGATCCAGGAAAAAAAAATGAATAAACAATGAGCAGAAACAACAAATATAAATTCCTCCATGAATTACTTAAAGCAAATTAAAAAATGTGTTTTAAATAAATTTTCATTTTCTGTATTTCCAGCCTTTTTCAGTTTTAAAAGTTTTAACTAGCATATATATATATACTTATATAATCAAAACATCTACTGGTGTAGTTGGCTGAAAATGCTGTCCTTCTGTATTGAGATTGCATATAAGCATATTAGTTTTAAAGACCTACATATATTTGCATCATTTGATTGGCCTGATCTTGGATTTGTGAGAACATTTCCTTAACTGTAGGATAAAACCAGAAAAAAAAAAACTGTAGAGGAAAACCAGAATACAGCAGCTGACAAGAAAGTACACTTTTTAATTACTGATACAATCCTAATCTTTGAGTGGTATTAATAGCAACACAACATATAGCTGCATGCAGACACTGTTTTTTTAGTGAGGCTCTTTCTCTTGAGAAAAATCAGCTCTGAGCTTTTTCATGCTGCCATAGCCTTTCTGAACCTCTTCTGCCTCAGGAAGACCAGCCTTATGTGTACTCAGAACTGCTGAAACACAAGCTGTGCTGTATTTTAGACACAGAAGGTACAAGGAAAAATTAAGTATCAACTAAATTACATGAATGTACCTGATGTACCACACATGCACAATGTGGAGTTAGAGCATCCACTGTCAGCAACTTTAGAGCTCAGAATCACACCATTGGGCATTCCCCTTTCTTACTTACTAAACTTAAAATTGAAGAATCTAAGTTTGAGTTGTTTAATTAAATCAGGACTTAAATGTTGAGGAAATACTCCTTCACACAAGTTATAGCTGCATCTGAGTAGTTTTGTGAAACAGGTGAACCCACTAAAGTAAACATTAAACTTGAACTTTATTGCTGAGGGATAGAGAAAATAATTTTAATTTCTGTCCTGTGTGGAAGCCTAAATGACAGCTTTAAGGGGTTTTCTCATGCACAAGTATCATGTTATTCCTGAACAGCAGAGGCGAGTCCATCTGGAATTAACCTGATTCTAAATGTATCAAAAAGCTAATACCCAAGGAAGTAAGAACAGAGCGGACTTACCCTTTTCTTGGCAGCTCTGCTGGAATTTCCCCAGGTGCACACTGGGGGGTCTGCTGGGCTTTTTTGGGGGCTGGCCCAGCCTGAACGATGGGGGCAAGATTTGCCTCTTGGGCATTCTAGAACTCTGGTCCCCATCCCCTTTCTCTTGAGGTTCACCTGATGATCTTCCTGCAGCAAGTGCTGTATTGCTCTTATGGACTGTATGAGAAGGCCTTGATTGTTCCTGGATGATTTTGTCCTGGAAGATTTTCTTGGCAGCAGTTATGCCCTTTTCTTCAGTGTTTTCTTCCACAGTTTCGGGGGCTTTTTTTGATAAACTGGACCTGTGGCAAGCATGCTTCAGAACTCTTTTAGGAAAATGACTGCCTGCAGCTTCTGCAGCAGAGTTACTACTTTCACCCATTTCCTTTGTTTCTTGGAGTGCATGTATATTTGTTCTAGGTTCTGATTGCCTTTGCAGAAAACCACTTTTATTAGAAGTGTCTTCATTCTGAGATACATTATTGCATAGAGAAGGTTTCTGTGCAAGAGGTGGTTTAGAAGCAGGAGGCTTGGGCTCATTTGCTTGTGCTGCAGACCTTAATTTTCCCTTAACTGCAGATACTTTTAAAAATTCTGGTTTTGCCTCATTCTCCTGTGATGCAAAATTTAAATTAGGTTTTGGTCCCAGAGGATTTTTTTCTTTATCAGGAGGAGGAAGGAATTTGTTCCATGCAGGTTTTGGGTTCAAAGGCTTTGGGTCCTCTTTTGATGGGTCACTGGTTTTGACAGAGAATTTAGTGCACCCAGTTTTTTCATCATTTCCTCTCTTAGTGGGCTGAAGCTGAACACCAAACCTTTGTGCCACTGTGTTCAAATGTGGTGGGTTTGGATCTTCCTCTGTTTTATCATCACTTGAAGTCTTGACTGCCAGAGGAGGCATAGGTTGAACAGGTCTGTGAGGGGTACTGGGTCCTGAAGAGCACTCAAAATTTCCTTTTTTTGCTAGTTTCTCAAGTGCTGCTTTCCTTGTCTGTAATCCTGTGGGGATGTCTTGTCTTGGGATTTTCATGGGTCGGCTGCTTGAAGTATCCTCAGTCTGACCACTACGTGCCTCATATTTCTCCATGAGTAACTTCACACGCGGCTTCCAACTCTATAAACATAAAGAAGAGAAAAACAAAGGGCAGCAATGGGAAAGTACTGTTGCAATGTTCACAAATACTGTACTTTAAAGAGTTTCCTGGTCTGAGGCTTTAGTACTGCTGATTGGCTGAGGAGATGCTACAGCTCATCTTCCTGTAGGGTTAAGAGAAGAAGGTTATTTCGTTGTATCCTTTCAGCATTTATATGATGTTTTAAAATTTTCATTCAGGTGCTGCCCTTCAGGTACTGCAGGTCCTTTTGGACATATCATAAATTCTGTTTACTTCTGAAATTGTCAACTGAACACATAATAAATGTAAAAAATTGCATACAGCTTCAAAATCAACTTACCTAAAAATCTGATTGTACTGGAACTGGGGGGAATGTACCAGATTCATGTTATTCCTGCTAACTATTCAGAGAACTGCAAGTTCCTTTGCGAAAACAAATTCTTCTGGTTGATAAATGAGTGTGTCAATTGTTCTTTCCTTTCTCAGGAATTTTTTTACTTTCTGCTCCCCTCACCCTCACTTTCCCTTGCTTCTCTTCTTCATTTTGCATCTGAATAAAACTGTGCATGTGTGGATAGAAAATGAAAATATGTGAAGTAAAAGTGAAAGAAATGATGATCAACACCCCCAGGTATTGTCAAAGTTACTAAATTTCTTGTTAAGAAAAGTTTAGTAATTCCAAAATTATAAAATATTATATTTTATTATTGAAAATTATTATATTTTATTATTTTAAAAAATTGATGTTTTAATTAGTCAGCCCAATTCAGTAACTTTCAGGACCAGTATTAATTATGAACTGAAATCAAAAGTTCAATATATTTTAATTCAGGAAAAATAAAATTCATCAGTGCAGGATAGGAGCAAGAGGTAGTGATCCCTTGCACAGGGCTCAGGAGCCCTTGAGAGCAAGAAGTCCTCTTCCCAGATGACCGTGGCAGCAGGGTGCAGCTATGGCAGATACATTGATACATACAATTCACAAGAAAAACCTGGACTTCCTGTGTGAGTTAAAATGTAAAACCTACAGTATAAAGTAGGAATGTAGGAATGTTATAACTAGGTAGGGTTCTGAATCATCTGTTTGTAGACAAAGGAGTATTGCTACAAAACATAATAAATAGGTGTTTGAAAAAGAATTAGAGGTTTAAGAATGAACTGTATCTTAACTTACTATGGTTCAGCAAGTGCTCAGTGATTTTTTTATTTTTTTTTTTACTTCAATAACAAGAGCTTCTCAATTGGGCTTTTCCTCCTTTTGCTTTCTATTTGATCATATCTCATTATGTAAATAGCCTGTTATTTTGGAGTAGTTATATAAGTCGAGAGAGAGATACTTGTGCAACTTAAAGGTAACTATCCCAAGTCTTTTGGCATTGCCAAGAAATTAAATCTTTCCAAACTGATTGTGTTGAGCTACAAACTGCTTACATTAAATGCAGCCATAATGAAACTTATACCCAGTGACCACATTGTTGGGTATTTTTGCACATATAGAGAAGGGAGGAAGTACACATTTACTATGGAGATTGTCAGGGTTAAGCCATCTACTGTTGTTTGATGCATACACACTCAGATACACACACCCAATTAAATTGCAGAAGTATGTAAATGTATCACTAATCATTCAAGATTTCTCCCACAATACCTCACATGGCACTGATTTTACCACATTAGACAGTTAGACAGCCAATAACAGGGCCAGAGAGAATAAAAAAGTCCTTTGTCTCTGATCTCTTTTGACTTTGCAATAATTCATTATTTTTTCTAAGGTTTGTAACAAAATCTAGACCACTAGAGATGCTGTAATTATAGCTTATGTCTGAAGTCTTCAGAGCTTCGAAGTTAGGATTTGATCAGCTGCTTGCTAACTCAGCAACTAATTTCTTTTGAAAGTCATAGCAATAAATTGATTTCTTTGCTACTACTTTGTTTCTTTGCTATTTCTTTGCTATTTCTTTGCTACTTCTATAGTTTCTGAAAAGTTTTCTACACTTGCAATAGCAAGATTGCATGAATTACATGAATTACATTCATACATGCATTCAAATGCACTATTCATTATTCAAATGAACCACTCATTATAGGCACGTTAGGAGTGTCAATGAATTTTTTAAAATAAATTTCTTCCAAACACTATGAATGAACCTTGCCCTAGTCATGCATATTTACAAGCTCAGTAAGAGGAAAAGTTCCTGGACACGTGGAAGAGTTTACAATTTACAATAAAGCCTCTTTGTTTTACTTGGTAAAGGTAATAGTAAGAATCACAAGAGAGAAAAAAATTCGGTGAAATCTTTCTGCTTCTCTTTAATGTACAACACCAGTTTCTGCCTTCATAAGATCTGTTATATTGGAAGCCATGCAGATTCTGTCAGATAGACAGAAGGGAACTGGGGAAAAAAGAAAATATTTTGTTTGTGGCTTACAGAATAATCACCACAGTTTCTGTTCTTCCCTTCCCAGAAGCAACAGCAGTTACCTACTTCATTATCACATACAGTAGGTTGTAAATCATGAAATAGGAACTTGAAAAGATTCTGAAGAGAGATTAAGTTCCCCCTACCCTTCCCCTCTAAAGTGCAAAGTATCTGTGCAGAAGAGGAGTCTCATGCAAAAGCTATTTGGGTTATTTTCTGAATTTTCTCTTTGATCTCTATTGGAAACTCAGTGCAAAATATTCTGGCTTTTCTACTTTTGATCTGAACTGCAAGCAGCACATAAGCTGCAGTAAGATTTCCGTTGATACAAGATAGCTGCATTATTGAGATGTGTTTGTTCAAATACCTAGGCTATAACTCCCATGCCATAGATATATTTTTATATACAGAGCTTTCACAGCCTCCCACTGCCTTCAGCATACTCACACAGATACCAAGTTACACTTGTGCAGAATTGTTCCACAACTACACCTTACTTACACCTCAGCATTAACAAGAGTAATTACCCAAAATTTACAATATGGCTGCAAATTTCTGTACAGAAGTACACTGTAATGAGAACACAAAAGTACATAAAAAATTCAGTTGTATTCTTCCTGAGTTTAGTATGGATATTTCAGTTTCAACTGGCAGCCTGAACAAAAAGTTGGGGTTTTGTTTTTCTGCGTGTTTTTTTTTTTTTTTTTTTTTTTTTTGCCTTTGCATAAATATAGCTTTTTTATGTACTCTCCTGTCTTGGTGAAGCCAAAAGATTATCTCACTTCAACTTCCCCGTGAGGCCAGTTTTTATTCAAACAGCAGCACTCGACAGTGAATGGAATAGCAGATGTGTGTGCATGCAATCATTAATTAGGCAAATGGAAAATATGTAACTTTTGACTATACAAAGAATTCATTCAAAATACATACAGATCTGATTTATAAAGGATAAACCCTCACCTTTTCTCTTCTCAACCATAACATTTACATTTCTATTCCCAAGTGATGGGGTCTAAATATACCCTCTAAAAACTCAAAATCAGATCTGGATGCATTTGCTAGAGAATAATAAAATAAAGATTATAAAACTATCCCTTTAAGAAGAAAACTGTGCTTACTCATGATTTCTGTGATAGTGAAATAACCACAGAAATTGGTAAGCACTAAGGGAATTGAGCGCTAACCTATGGACAGGATATAAGGAATAAGAAAATAGACAAAAATGACAAGGAAAATTACACAGAGAATTATACAGGGAAAAACACAGATCTGAAAATTATTTTGCAACTTTATATAAGTCTGTTATAACTTCTACCGAGGTTAGCAGATTTGAGGCAGTCTACCTTTTTATTTACATGCCAGTGCCATTCTGAATTTGTGATAAATTATTTCTTGACTACTTTCTTTCCAGATACCTCAGAATTACCATTATTCAACTTTGTTGCTTTCAGAAGAGATTTCCAAGTTGCTTTTCTTCCCCTAGCTGTAATTACTAGCTCAAGACTCTCTAAGAGTAAGTGTAGCACTTGGAAAGTGAAGTTGAGAAGTTGCAATGCTCTGCACCTATGAATGTTTGTAGCAGAAGCGTGAAAAGAAGACAAAGAGGCACAGTTTGCACATTCAAAACTTGCTAATACAATGGTTGGTATAGAAGAGAAATGAGCCCTCATCAGATAAACTTAAGAATGAGGAGACAGGCTATTCTGTCTGGGGTTTTTATGAAAGGCAGACCTCTAGGATAGAGAGGATATAGACAAATCTAAGAGATTCCCCAGTGAGAGGCTGACAGTCCCTATATTACCCTGAGAGCATCATTTCAAACATCCCTCTAACACCAGCAAGAAAAAAACAGCACACACATGAGGATATATAGTTGTCAAAATCAGACAAGGCAGTGTTCCAGCCTGGTCACAGTGCATTCTATATCTTTTCCTCTGTGCATTTGTCTTATATTCCTTCCTATATCTCTCTTGCCACTTTTTCTCACCTTCTATGTAATCATAAGACCAGCTACTCATACTGCAGAAAAATAAAAGGACAGTTCCAGATAAGTTTGAGACCAGGACAAGTGAGGGCATAGGGCCTGACCAGAACAGCCAGATTACATCTCATCTTGCTCTCAAACTGCTTCTGTCAAAGACTGTGCACAAAGTCAAAGTCAACAGAGGCATGATCATCCTATGTCCTAACAGACTGTCGACAAAAGTTCTTTCTTAACAGATTTTTTGGGTATCCATTTTAAGTGAAAATAAGAACTATCAACCACTGCCAACTTGGTCTTCAACAATAGAAGACTGATGTCTTCAACTTTTCCATCAAGAATTTGAATCTGATATAAACAGACTTATCCATTTCTTTTGCAACATGGTTTTGTATATACACAAAATTTCATTATACTTAACACCTTTCTTTTAAAAATTGTTTTTCTCATCTGCCTTCTATAAATTATTTCTTTAATAAATTTATTTATTAAATTATTATATTTATATAATAATATATATAATTTATATAATAATATATAATTTATAAATTATTTCTTTCAGATTAATGTAAATTTTCTCATGATCTGCCCAGAAACGAAATATATTTCTTTTCACTCAGAACCCTATCTATATAGTGTATACATTCACTGTCTTATGAATGTCTTATTTGTCTGGTTATCCCACTAAAGTGAATGTTCCAAGTCTCAAGGAAGAAAAGTTTGAATTCCTGTCACTGCAAAGTTCCTATCATTATTTTGAGAATTTCAGGATCCTGTATGATTTCAAAGGAAACTTTGTGCAATTTTAAGACATCGAGCAGCATTTTGATTCATAACCGGATAGGAAAATACTTTTCATGACCAACTACTAACAAAATACATACACTGAGATCTCAACCCAGAGTATGGTATATTAAATGATATCCTACCCATAATTTAACAAACAACAAGTAATGCCAAGGGGATAACTAAAAAAATTGCCTTTGAGTGATACCATTTCTGCTATTATTAAAAATACAAAGGCTGCTTAAATTAGAACTACTTTTAGTAAAATTTCAGAGAACTAACCACAAAACACTGAGAGAGAAAAGTCCATTTTGTCAGCTTAGCATCTTTTCAGCTGCTAAACTAAGTAAAATCCACAACTAGACTTCCGGTTAATTAAGTTATATTCAATACCTTGTGCTGATTCTATTTCTTCTGGAACTTTCCATGCTTATTTTTTAGACAAACATGTAAAACATGTACAATTTACCTGGATATCCCAAAGCTCTCCAGTATTTTGATACAAACAGAAATATTGGCTCCCTCAATGCGGCAATCCACGGGTGTATCAACTTACCAGGCTGGTCTATTTGCTAAAAAGGAGTTCTGCTTCTCACAGAAGAGTTTTTGCTTCTCACAAGATACACTTGTGGGTTTCATTATCGTGAACAGTTACTGCTCTCCACAGGATATTAGGCAAGAAGTGCTGGAGGAAAAGGGAACTGAAGTGTGTTCAGACTAGCTGGCTGCTTCCATTAGCAGTAAGCACCATGTGATATCCAAAAGTATTGCATTTACCCCATATTGCATTGCCCTGTGAGGCTGCCTCAGTGCAGCCTGAGCCATTACAGAATAGCTGCTACTGAAATGTGTGTGGCAATTACAGGCATAAAGGGCCACAGGTCCAGTGCTCTGCTACCACTGAGAACCTTACATGACCCACTCCCAGGTGTCAGCTAGCATGCTCCTATGCTGCCAGTGGGATCACACTTGCCAGTAGGATCTTGAGATTCTGCAGACCAGTTTCTTAAAACTTCTGTTATGTGGATATATTAAAAAAAACCTCAACAATCATACATTCCTTCTTCCTGTATGTTTAAGTTTGAAGGATGATACAGGATAGAAAAGCCAATAATGAGTAAACAAGCGTCACAAGAAATTCTAAACTTGTGTTTGTGCTGAAGCTAAAACAAAACTACAAAGGAGGAACCCTCTACAAAATACAGCTCAGTGAATTTGCTGGAGCAGTGCATGGGGAGAAGATTGCAGAAGAAAAATTGTGTGTCTGAGCTTAATTAAAAGTTAACTGAATCTTCCGCATGGTCTACTACTCTCCTTCTGCACAACTTTATCAGTATTTTTTGAAGTATTTTGCGATGTTAAAGTAAAGCCTTGATAGCGCTTGATATTTCTAGATGAATTTTTCAAAAACTTGTAGCTTAGCTACTTCAGAAGTTTATTAGGGTGCTGGATGGAGCTAGAAACACTGTTGCATGCCAAGGATAACTGATTTTTTGTAATATATCATAATAGTTTTCTGTAGTAGGAGAAATGCCGTTCTTCATGTTATCAATTCAGCTAAACACTGTATTTCAGTTACAAAATACTATTTATTTGTGAAAATAAACAATCATCACAGATGATTATGCATTTATTATTTATTATGGCAGATTAGAATTTGTGCCCTGCTGCTGTATTCATCAGCCTTTGTGATGGTTTTAAGATGCTAACTGTAGCAGTACAGTAGTTTTGTGCGGGTAAACACCACTGCAAGGGTTAGCTCACAGTATCAGCTCTAGACAAATCATGCAATGATCAAAGAAGTACCTTATCTTCACTGCTTTGAATGCTAGACAGTTCCTGTTGTCTTCTCTTTCATCCAATACACACAATAAGTATATCTCTAACCGACAGAATACTGATGAGAGCATAAATTGCAACAAACACAACAAAAATAAATTTACACTGTGAAATTTCTGTGAAGCTTGCCCATCTGCAATATCCACCACGTGCCTCATTTTACATTTGCAGGTGCAATAGCTTCCTGAAATCTCTCTGGTTTTTTCCACTTCTTTCTGTGAAGGTTGTTTGTGTGTGCTATTTTTAGGTGAAGAAAGAATCTGAATAAATTAATATTTTAAGGAACAGGACCCAAAAGCCGTGTAAAGTTATTTTGCCTTTTCCACTTTTCACAAAAACAACAATAGCAGCAGCAACAAAATCATATTCAAGCAAGACAAGTATGGTAATAATGATAATGCCTTCTCTTGTATACAATTGCCATTACATTCTCTGTATAGACCAAACCCAAATTCCAGCACACCAGTGGTGTGTCACTGCTCCTACGTGAAAATGTTATAACTGCAACCTTAAGTACATTTTTTTTTTCAGAGCATTTATTTAGATGTTTCCACATAACTTTGGCAAAAGTGACTACTTAGGAATTAATTTTGTAAAAAAAAAATAGAGGAAAGAAGAAAGGGAAGAAAAAGAATCAGAACCTTGGCCATTCAGGAAGAGTGTGGCCAGCAGACCAAGAGAGGTAATCCTCCCCCTCTACTTGGTTTTGATGAGGCCACATCTGGAGTGGTGTGGTCTGTTCTGGGCTACTCATAAGAAGAAAGAAAAGGAGATATGGGAGAGGGTTCAGCAAAATTCACAAAGATGATTTAGGATCTGGAGAATCCCTCTTATGAGGAGAGACTGTGGGAGCTGGGTGTGTTCAGTCTGGAGAAGAAAAGATTAAGAGGGGATCTTATTAATGCATAAAAATATCTCAGAGGTGGGTGCTCAGAGGATGGTGCCAGGGTCTCTTCAGTGGTACCCAGAGACAGGAAATGGCGCCATATCCAACTAAAACTCTCTTTCAACTGAGGGTGGCAGAGCACTAGAACACCTGCCCAGGGCAGTCATGGAGTCTCCCACTCTGGATATATTCAAAACCCACCTGGACATGTGGATTGGATCCTCCTGTGTAACTTCATCAGGAAGACTGGACTGGAATCCAAAGTTCCCTTCCAGCCCTAATGATTCTGTGATTGCTTGAGTTTCTACTGTAAATGCTTGTCCATCTTTCTAAGATATTTTCCTTTAATCTACTCATGTTCTTTGCTTCAAAATGGTTTAAAAAGTCAGGGACTTCCATCTGAACACCTCTTGATTTCCAATTCAATGGTCACAAAGAACATCATAGGATTTTTTTACCTCCACAACTGTGTCAATACTACCGTTTGAGTTGCTGTAAACTAAAGGGACATGATACAAAAAAACCCCCAACTTTATCTTTTGACATTGTTTTTAACCTGCTTCATTTCACTAACTGTAAGTGTATTATATGATCCCAGATAAGAAGAGACTGCATAACAATCATGAGGGAGGGTGGGAGAGAAAAAGGCAAAGATGATTGGCTGGGACAGCTAATCTTTAAAGCACGTGTGTATAAAGGGAGACAGGGCTGGGGTCTCTCTGGGGCCTGGGGTAGTATGTGGGAGAACACCTTTGGACAGGTGCATTGATATAATTAAAATAGTTTGAAAATCACCTTCCTAAGTTAGAATAGTGTTTCTCTGTAATAAACAACACATGCAAATATGTGCAGCACTGAGGAAGAGAAAGTCAACACAAGCAGCATTTTTCACTGAAACTTTGCTTCCTGCCTTCCCCTCCTCCTCTCTCTCACAGGGCTTTTGCCTCCTAGCTGTTACTGAACAGGTTATATTTCTGTATAAACTAGTCTATGCAGCAGTGAAGGAAGATGTTGGAAAATTCTTTTAACTTTAGCGCATTGGTGTATGATCCCTGTATTCAGGGTTAATGCTAAGTTTTGTACCATACAGTGCTTAGTACAAATACCAGAGATTAATGTGGATTTGTGTTAACTCCCTGCATCTGTGACTAATAAGTCTTCTGCTAGCTAATGCTTCCTTGTTAAGTTCTATCAGTGATTAATATGTAGTAGCTGATATCTCAGTTTTGAGAATAAGGATTTTGTGTCAGAGCTAAGAATGATAAGAGAAGTTCATTTTGACGTGACACTCTCAAGGAGAAAAGTTTCATCAGAAGATCTGCAATCATATCCAAACAACCAAATTGAAAAAATTAATATATATATATGTATTCAGGAAATACGATGAATGTGCATTAGTCTCAGGAATATAATCTGGTCTGTTAGGTTACTGAACATGTATGTTTTAAGGAGAATTCCCCATGCATACAGTATTGCTAATAAAGTAATGTTTTTTTTCTTAACCAACAAGTTGGTTGGAGAATTTATTTCCCAGTTTTTGATGACATAGGGGCAGACTTGGCACAGGAGCAGAAATAACATATTCATAAATAATTTTTATACATACTTGTACAGAAAGTTTCAGGCTACCTGGTTTCATGCCATTTCTGGGGTAACATTTTGACTACATCAACCTCATCAGAGAGCAAGGAAAAGAGTCAGTCCTGCTTCACAACGCTATGCCACTCCCCAATGCCAGAATTCTGGGGTGAAGTGCCATCTTGCCACGGCAGTGACCCTGTTGCAGCATCACTTTGGAAATTACCTGATTTTCAGAATAAACTTTATATTCCTGAACACTGGCAGGAGCTTCTGCCTGCAATTGCTGCAGTGCACTGTGAGAACTAACATTTTTGGTAGAGTCAGTCTGTGTTATCTTTGTGTCTGCAGACAGAGACAGACTTCCTTAAAAACATGCTGCTGCATTTCCATCGCATTCTCATTTGAAGGCAGTTTTAGTATTTCTGACAGAAGTTTGGTCATGAGCAAATTAACAGCATTTCCTTGAGTATACATGCATTGTCATGGCTTTGGGAACAATTTGGCTTTCCAGATGCTGTTTGGAGACTACTGGCATGCAGGATTCCTTGGAAGCTCCTCAGCTCAGTGCCATGGCTCTTCTAAATTGCTGTTATTCAATGTCTATAATCTTACAATCATTGCTTATTATTAGTATATTTATACCTGCCTGAACAGGGAGTGCAGAAACCTGTTTCCACTATTTATATATTTCTATATAGAGACAGGCAAGATTGACAAATTCAAGAAAGAAGTCAAAGGACACTGGCCGTGTCCTTGCCCTGACTATGCTTTGTGAGGGACACGTTTCTGTAAAGATGGAAATCCCAGTGCACTCCAGGGCATCACAATCAAATGTGTGTTAAGATCCTGGTTTTCTGCTGGGTTGTATGAACTAAGTCAGAGTCCTTTCTGGGGACAGTTGAAGCTGATGCAAAGCACTTGCTGTACAAAAAAACCCCAAAACAATCTTTCATGCAAAAAGCCAAAAGTCTCTAGTTTTTGTGACTTAAAGAGTGCTCAGATCTCAACCAATTTTTATTTCAGTACAAAGCTCATATTCAGGCACTAGCTTTCATGCTTCACCAGAGGAATAATCTGCACTGCCCTGAACCCCCTTCCATGCCTGTCCCTGCGCTCAGTCCCGGTGCTCATGGCCATGTCACAGGCTGCTCTCTGCCCCTTGGCTGCCCAGCTCACCCACACAAGGTGCTCAGGTTGGGCGGTTTTTGAATGAAGCTCTTTGCCCTGCAGGCTGTGTGAGTTCTGCTCACTGTGTTGTCTGCCGGGGTTCAGCAGCAGGAGCTCAGGGGGAACTGAAAGTAGTGCCACAACAGGAACACACTTCACACAGACCAAATGGGAACACCAGGCTTTGATAAACCTTCCACAGGGAAACCCCCCTGGAAGGCAGAGTTCACAATGACATGAAGAGCCCTGATGAATGCAGGCACAGGGCCGTGACACAGGGTCTGTGGGGGCTCAGAGTGTGCCACCGCACCACTGCTGCTAGCCCCTCACAGCTCTGCCTCCCTGAGGGCCACCGCTAATCACCAGGGGTAGCTGGGTTAGACGATTTAAGGAGCAGGTGATGTGAGTGTAGCTGTGATGGCTGAGTTTGCAGCAACCAACTCCTAGTCTGAGGCAAGGGGGATGTGGGGACGACCTGGAGGCCATCTCGGTGAGGCAAGCCAGCCGCCCAGACACTGCGAGGCAAGCAGACTCGCTGGCTGGGAAGTTGCTAGAAGCTGTGTATGAGAGGAAATCAGAAGAGTTTGAGGTAAGAGAGACAATGGAGGAGCAGGGGAGGGCTACTGGGAGTTGCGCACGAGCAGTTTGTGTGGGGAAAGGCTGTCTGGCAGCTGGGGAGGGTCTGCCCTGGTGATGTTTTCTCCCTCAGCCCCCCTCCTCCGTGCCCTTCAGGAATGGCTGTGCCTGTGCCCTGCCTTCCCGCACCTTCCGCTCGCCGAGCCCCGGCTCCGTGGCTCCCTGCCCGGGCCCAGGCTATCCCAGAGGGACCCGGGGCTGGATGGAGCCGGTGCAGGCCCGAGAGCGCGGAGGCGGCGCGGGCAGAGGAGAAGGGAGGGAGCCCTGGCTGCGGGAAGAACACGCTGGGGCGTCGGAGAGGAAGGGAAACTTTCTCGAGGAAGAAGTTGCTTCAGTTTCCACCCTCTATACCCTCATGTGAATGGCTAGGCAGGGGTTATCAGCTGGCCTGGCTTCCCCTTCAGCATCCCCCCCAGCTGCTGATACCAGGAGGAAGTGGGAAAGCAACAGGGACAGCTTTAGCAAAACTCTCCCTGACCTCTCTTCCTCTTCAGCATGTCCGTCCCTGCCTCCGCCTGAGAGGCAAAAAGGTGTGCACAAAAACCATGCAAATACCTCACCAGGAGCTGTCTAACCTTGCGGGAGGGAGACAGGGACACCTTGCTCCTTCATACACAAATTTAGCAACCTCCTTTCCTGCCCTCTCATATATTAAACACGCATCAGCTCATCAAGTCTCACCTGCCTTTAGCACAGAGGACCAAATGAGAAACTCATATTTCCTAAAAAAGCATCCAAGCTGCAGGCAAGGTCCTGTTCTGAGCTGTTTGGCCTCCTGCAAAATGGTGACATTTTCCTTGCAGCTGACATCTGTGCCTCTTCTGGTATCACTTAGCTCAGGTATCTAAGGCTTTCTTTGGGAAGGGGGTAATAAAGGGCATTTACCTTTCAAGGTATCCTACTTAAACCTTTGAATAAAATGTTTCACTAGAGACCAGTTTAGTCTCTGCTGATGCCAGGTGATTTGTTAACAGGTCTTCAGTGTTTTCATTTTAAAAAGTGGAAGATCAGACTTTGTTAGTTGTTCCCCAATTCATATTAAAGGGGTCATGCTTGCTTTTGCTTTTGAAATATATTTACTTAAAAAACTCCAAACAAATGCCATCTCTTAGATTTTCATGGTCAATTTAAATTGTCAAGCAAAGCCTAGTAAAGTTTAGTAAAAAGTGAGTTTTAATGAATGCAGATTTACACCTTTCTGTACTTCATATGCTGTAAAGAACTTTGCTGTCACAAGTGAGGCTAAATATGAATACATCTGAAACAGAAAGTTAAGGCTCAAGTTAAATTCTCAATTGCCAGGAATCATTCTCCTTTCTGCTTCTGTATCCTTTCAAAGTGCTTCTGTGATAATTAGTCTTGTTTATTAGAACTACATCTAATACTTGTAGAGTCTTCTTTTGTGGGCTGAAATTTTAATTTTTAGTTATTATGTATGCCATATTGCAATTACTTTTATATTCTAAAGAAAGAAGGAGGAAAAGGAAGGTTTAAAAAACAAAGACAATGATGTGACCTAAATAAAAACAACAAAGAGAATGCTTCCACATCATAAACATTCCAAAACACAAAATAACTTCAGAAATAGTTTTAATCAAAGACAATAAAGTTTAAAAATGAAAATGTAGTTTAATCCATAAGTCTTTAAGAATAATGTTTCAAGAAAAATTTCACAAGTCCTTCTGCTTAGTATTTACTTCATGCCTGACATCCTGTCTTTGTTCCTATCCTTCAGGCTTTCAAAAAACTTTGACTATCCCTGATCCCTTATCTTTAGCAGGTAGTGGCAAGCTGGTCACAAAGCCTTCTGGCTTTAAACTGGTTAGCCTGTGATATCAATCCATAAACAAAAGAAAGGAGAAGTTAGTTTAAGTGAGAATGTGTTCACCTGTGCCTCTGGCAATCACAGCAGAAAACCAGGATCAATTTTCTGTCTGGTAAGGGTCCTTTTGGTAAAGTCAGCTTAGAGAGTGTACATGATCCCCATATTCTGAAGCCTTGCTGGCATACTAAGTGTTTTTTTTTTTAAAATAATATTTCTTGTTTCATATCTTACTCTCCTATCTTTTCCCGAAACTTTCCTCTCTTCTGCTAGACTCACTTTTCCCCTTTTATCCAGTATTTGGAACGTGCTACCTGGCAAACGAGAGGTAAGCGATTTGCGTGTCCCCTCTTCCATCACACACCTGCCCTTCTGTCGGATGGGTCTCGCCTTTCAGCCATGCACGGGAGGGAGCCCTTTCTCCGTACAAATACCGTGCCTGTTTTAACGTGGAGGCTTTCCCGGCTGCTGGCACAACAGTGACCTCTGATGGAGGAGCCTCTCCTGTTACAAATCATGACCTTCCAGCATCACTTAGGCAGGGAGCGAGCAAGGGTGGAAAATCTGCTGACCCTCTAAATTGTACCAGCATTTGATTTCCATTACCGTTAAAAGAAAAATAAAAGGAAAAAACCCCGAACCCTTAGAGACCCAACAACAACAAAATCAAACCAATGAAAAAGGAAGCTAACTGGAATTTTTGGCATCTTTTTTTTTTGCATTGTTTCCAATTCCTTTTTTTCCTCCATTGCCTCTTGCTCTGTTTGTGTGCATCTCTGAGATGAGTATGACACACTTCCACTTTTGAAAACAGCAATAAAGTCTCTGCTTTGCCTACTTCTCTGAACTGCTTGTCTGTCATTTCTCCTAGTTCCCTGATCACCTGTAGCACAGGGAATTGAGGTGCTGCTGTTTTGTTTGCTTGATGCCTGCTGCCTTGCCTAAGAGGTAGAGAAGCTATAGCTGCTTTCTTAACTTTAATCGTGCAAATTTAGTTACTTACCAAGTCTGTTATTTGGACTGTTACAGGCACTTGAATCTGCTATTAACACTATTTGTGTGAATGAGAAGGGGAAATTAAGCAGTGTCTCTTTCAGTTTTGCTGCTGCCTCAGAGAAGTTACAGGCCATGACCAATGAGGCAGCATATACCAGCCTTTTTGCTCCAGATGGGAAATTGTATGGAGAAATATAAAATCAGTTTTTTTTTTTTTTTGTTTGTTTTTTTGTTTTTTTTTGGTTTTTTTTTTTGTTTTTTTTTTTGTTTTTTTTTTGCAAGATCATATTGTCAACCTTTTGCTGTATACAGGCTGGATTGAAAGATAAGGTGAGTCTGCTGAGCATTCATCAAAGGGCTATTGTGTAGGTTGTCAGTTGAACAGAATATTTTTATTGTGGAGCATAGGACAGCTGCAGACTGTCATGGGGTGAAGAGCAGCAGGAAGCAGAAATGCAGGAGTGGTCAGCTTGGGGAAGACCATACTGTTCATTATTGAGACCTATTGCATAAATTTGAGCCTGAACGACATCTCTTATGGGGTGATGAAAAGACATTGATAAAAACGTCATGTGTTATGAGGAAAATAATCCCTGGAAAATTAGGTGTGGAAAAATGAATTAAAGACTTGAGATCCAGAAGAAGATAAGACCACAGACATCATTGAAACAGGACCACTGGGCAATAAATACCTGAAGATATAAAAGGGATTGAAAAAAGGATTTTGAAAATAGCTTAAAAAATTACTAAGATATGGGGATCATGGTTATAAATAAATTGATGTTTTGAGAGGTTTTTTAGAAAGGAAGTAAGTGAGAGCCTGGAGACATGATTTCTGAAAGTTTTTCTTCCTCAAACACATAATACAGGTCTCCTTATGACTCACCTTCAGAATCAAAATGGAGATGCCCTCAGGGGTTTAGAGAAGAATCATGGTATTGTAGAGGTTGTGACTCTTCTCTTCTCTAAAACTTAACTAAACAAGTGACTAATGGGAAGAAAAGCTGTTAGAGATGCATCAGCAGAAGTAAAAGAAACACCCAGCCTGAGCTGAAAATACAAGATGCACAAGATCCTCTGATCCCTATTTTGTTCTATGAAAATGTAAATTCCCTAAAATTTTTAAATCATTTTGTCTATAACTATGGATTGAATATGGCAAATTTATTGCATGTCCCATTTTAAAATGTGTAATAAATAATTTTCATGACTTTTCAATATCTTCCATTGAAGATATTGCAAGTTAGAGAAACCATTCTTCAGAATTTCCGTGCTGGGACATAGGTGTGGCTTTCTTTTTGTACCTTTCTGTGTAATTTTTCCATTCCTAATTTTCTGTGTACTTCATCTACATAGAGGTATATGACTGAAAGCAGATGTTCTTGTAAAGAGTCCTGAACTCTGCTGAAAAACTACTTTTATTATTTTTTAGGTTTTTTTTTCTTAACTGTGATAAAAACAAGTATGAATGTTTGTAGAAGAGATAAACACAAAAACTGCTCCTGTAACAAAAAATTTAAAAGTGCACCTTTAAATATCCTTGTGTTATTTGTATTATGCTATCTGGAGATGTTAACAATTTCATATGATATGTTCTGTATCAGCTTCATATTTACATTTGTTTATGCATAAGATCTGCTTTGCTTAATTTACATACCTAACACATTTTCCTTTTTCCCTGTGTTAGCCTTCCCTCCTCCTCCCTACCCCCTATTCCCCACAAATATGAAAAACTTTAACAAATAAAGATCATATGAAGGGTATTGTTGTTCTGCATTCTAGGGGTGTCTGCAAATGTGTTTTTTGCCTAAGTTGCAAAGTACAGGGATGGGGGAAGGTTGCAATTCATTCAACGTCTCTTAAATAGGCTGAAATCTTGCCTGATTTTAGTGCGAACAGTCTGGTGAGTGTAGTAGTACGACTGGTTTGCCAGTGGTTTCCCTTAGCAATATGATGAGGCTCTGAAGCTGGCTGCAGGACAGAGGATAACTAGGATGCTGGTATTTGTGAGGCTCTGAGTGCAGCTTGTCCCTCTGTGCCGGCAGAGGGCATTATGCACACACAGAACGGAGCTGTCCTTGGGCATTGAAGGCAATCTCCCTGCTGCTTTCTCTGCCTTTACCATTACTGTGTTTTTCTCTACTGTCTTAAACAGTAGTAAAAAAAAGTATTTTTGCATTTAATTGGGGAAGATGTTATTTTGCAGTATTTTTGAAAGTAGAATAAATATCAGAGAGGAAAAAAAAAAATCTCTCAGGGTTTCTCTATGTCTTATGCTCCAGTTCAGGTTGACAAACAGAAAACCTGTGCATGTTTAACAAAAATAGTGATATTCTCAACAATTTATCATTCTTAGCCCTGAAAGATTTTTCTCTGTGGTGATAGTCAGAACTGAAATAGTGAACTCTATGTTTTGGTCCTCATTTTGATCTCAGGATTCTGTAGGCCTAACTTTCTTCCCTACATCTCTTCCTGTATGCACTAAAACCAGATTATACCCAATCTCATGTTCAAAAAGTCCGTTAACTATTTTTTTTTGGTAAGAATACATTTTCTTTCCCACAAGTTTGTTTTCTGGTGTAAAATTGCCACGAATCAAACTTTTCTAGAGTGCTCCTCACTCCACTTTATTTTCTTAACTTGCTTTTTTCACCTCCTAATTTTTTCTTCTCATATTACTGTAATATAAATTTCCACCTTTGCAGCATCAAAACAAAGACGAAAATATGCAATTTTCTTCCCTGGTGAAGCTTTTGGGTTGCCTGTGATGCAAAAATAAAAGCACTTCCTTCCCCATAGTTCTATACAGCATTGTCAAGAAAATAGACTAAAGGAATAAATCCATGGTTTGCATTAGTTTGAATTGTCATTCATATTTGGATTCAGGGAAAAAAAACCTGGAAATTTAAAAAGATTTAATGAAAATAGTAAAACTGTAAATATTTTGCATATTTTCAAGCTGTATTTTACAACAGAAGTGATCAACATATCCACATGCATATTGTTTCTAAACAAACTTGTTTGTGAAAGTAGCTAGACACTTGAATCACGCCAGAAGAGTAACTGTGCACTTGCTGTGCAAATTTTAATGTAGGATTTTAGAAATAGTTGACCTCATCTAGAACAAGTTAAAGAATCCCCTGCAGCTTGAAATCAGCAGGCAACACAACAGCAAGATGCTACTTTGGTAGTCCTTATTCCGATCCTATTTCTCCATATCTAAATCTAGAATAAGTCAAGTGACTTGAATTATTGGTGTAAACAAATGTAGTATTTTGATCTTTAGTACTTGATTCTACACAGTGATATAACAACAGAAATAAATTTAGTAAAAATACCTAGTTTATATTTTAAAGCCAAAAACTACTCCTTTTATAAACACTTTCCTTAGGATTCAAGAAGAACAGTCAGAACTTTGTGAAGCATTATTAAGTGAGAACCACATTCTTTATTCAATCTTTTTCACATTACTGTGCAATGGCACTTGCAATAGGCAACCTTTTTCACCTCTAAGTATCACAAGGCACCTTATTTTTTCTTTTCAGACAGAATTGACAGCTTCAAGTAAGTGCCTCTTTAGTAGTACTGTGTCCAGGGAGGATAATTGTTTGGACTTAGGTTCCGTAATAAATGTATACAAGCTACTCCAGGAGTTCTAAATTATTTCCAAGAGCAAAGATGGCCTGGAAAGTAATGCAGATTTCTTACTTTTTAACATTTATCTTAAAATAATGAATCTTGAAATTATCAATTTGATTTATTAATAAAATACTTCTAAAAAGCTACATATAGAGAGTTTAAAGAAACTGACTTTCTAAGGAAACAAATTCCATAGATTTGCTAAATACACAACACCATGCTCCCCATCCTACTATACTGAAGATATACAGATAAATTCCCTTATCTTTTTAGTTGCAAAGTCCTTCTGAGTCAAAATAAGAGAGTAGAATTGGTTTTTAAAAATTTAATTAGAAGCTGTAAACCCTTCCCATTTCTCAGTTAGTGTTACATTGACATGTGATGGCAGAATTCCTTTGTATACAAGCTATTTTGGCAGATTGGCATTGAAAGAAGTTGTTTTCCTTAATTTTTAATGCCAAAATCAGTTAATCATATACAAACCAGTTCAGATGATGAAGGACCTTAAAAAAAAATAATTTCCTCTTGCCCTCAAAAGAAGGAAGCCAGATTCAAAGATTTGAAAACTGCTAGAAATAAATTTGTACAGTCCTGTCCACAGCAGTTTTAGTGCTAATGTATCCATGTAGTAAAAGTCCTGTACTTACCATAATTTCAGTTTTTCAGTCCCTACAAGTCTGCTGAGATGTATGCACTGTAAAAGAGACAGTAAAAGATGTTTTTGTCCTTCTCTATTTATGTGTTTTTAGAGAGTCTATGTAATCTGTAAAGCCTTCTATGGAAAGATATCAGCAACGTTCTTGTTTTGCACGTTATCAGAGGCCTAAAAAATTTTAAACAATATTTGTTTGGGTATTGCTGCACCACTGGGAAGGATGAATAGGTTTTATTCATTCATTTTATTACTTCCAAGATTTTAATGAAAACCAGTCTATGCTGATGATAAAATTATGTAGTTATTTTTTCAATCATCTTTGACTGAATTAAAAAGGCAAATGTATTTTGGTTTTGTTTTTCATACTCAGGGTTCCTGAATTTACATATATTTAGGCTTCATAGTCATAGTCAACACCATGCATGTCTCCCTCTGACCCATGCTTTCATGGATGTTTAATATCTGAAGGAATTTTCTGTCTCTAATAGGGTGAACTGTATTTCTATCAATTAGCCTTTAATTATTCAGCTCTTCATAGGTGATACTCTTAGAAAAATAGGATTGTCCTGGTCTGACAGGGTATTAAAATTCTGTAGTGCTGCAGCCTTCCTGTGCACAAAAATTAAAGGAAGAAAAGGCATATAGCCATAAACCTCAGTGATCTAGATAAAACCCAAAAACTCAAAGGGCTTAATGAAAATGGGTGAAAGAAGGAGGAAGGGGAGTGAAGTCCTGGCTAGTACAGGAAAGATGATACTAGTATATATTGGTGAGTCTAACTTCTAAATAAAAATCAGTTGGATTTTCAGTGAGCAATCTTCTCAGTATGAATCAATGGGGGATAAATAAATATGGTTGTAAAACAACAGAAAGTACTGTGTCTGTGTCAGAAGCAAGGCTTAAACTGCATTCTGTGATGAGATCAGGATTTCCCTAAAATCTCAGTGCTACAGCGCTGAAAAGATTACTGTATTGCTCTAAGTCCCAAACCATTTGCTTTCTATTAAACTTTCAATGGAATATATCAATACTATCTATTATATAGATAACAGCAAATATAACTACAGATACTTATAAGGACAATTAGAAAACATACTACCTATTTCCTAAAACAAAGAAGTCACTAGGGTAGCTACGTGCTTATTTTCTTGAGCACAACATTATGTAACTCTAAGAACAATTTAAAAAATATTATTTGAATGAGGAATTAGATAAATGTAACTACATCTAATGTAGGTTTCATTAAATAAGGTTAATTAATACCTGCTTTACAAAGTACAGCTGGCATTTAAGGCAAAGGTAATACAGTTTACTTTATTTGTCTAGATTTCAACAGAGTATTTCATGTGATGTCCTTTGCTGAATTTTAAGTGAATTTAAGTGACAGGAATTGGGAGAAGATGTGACCTATCAGAAAGAGTGCAAGGTGACATGAGGTGGTTAAAGGTACATCACTTCAGCAGAAAGGGAGTTACTGATTTTAACTGGGATTACTTACAGTGTTCTGCAGGCATGGGTCATGGGACTGATCCTGTCTGATCCATTCATTATTTGGGTCAGGAATCTGGTTCAAGAGCTGGGGCTCTACTGATTTTATCTGAAGGTGTTCTAAACTGAGTGGTTCTCATCCTGAGGAGAATCAAGTGGTCATACAGGAAGGAGGAGAAGAATTTGTGTATTGGAGTGATAGAACTCAACAAATTTTAATAATAAATTCATATATTTAAGGCTGAAAAGAAGGTTTTTGGGACACAATGAGTCACCAATATGACATGCACATGTGAAAAGTACCTGTAATTTGAGTGCAGATTAGGCAAATGATTTTTGGGAGAGGCAGGAAAAGAATTTGTGCAGAGGACTGATGAGGGCTTGTTTAGAGTCTTGTGTGCAGCTCTGGTCAACTCCACTGAGTGAGCAAGTGAAGGCTTACAGTATGAGTAGGACTTCCTGGCTTCTGAAAAGATGCTGAAATTGCTTACCTTGGGTAACTTAAGAAAGTGGAGATGAAAGGTTATGACAAGGTCTGTAAGTATCAGGGTAGGAGTATTTATACTGAAAAATATGGGATTGAAATCAAGTGTGTCTAAGTAAGTTGTGACTACATTTAAAGTGGGAATTATAATTTATCTTAATTTATATTCATTCATATTCAGAAATGATCTTCCAAAGAGCATAGAGGAGGAAGGAGATCAGTAAGGCCTACATGTGCTACTTGACCAACTTAGGAAAGACATTTAATAACAGGACAGGGAGAATTCTGCTGTTTGTGAAAAAATCTGCTTATCAGAGACAGATTACTAACTGCACTGGAACGATATTTGGTCACCATGTCTGCTCACACAGTGTATTAAATTTTAGATTATGGCAGGTTACCCTAGTACCCTCTTTGTACATTTTTTTAAAGCAGGAATGTTTTCACATCCAGCTCTTTAGGATTTGCTCGGTCTATTACAAGTTTCCTGATCTCTGGTAGCTCTACTCTTGGTGGAGAATTCTGCTGCTCCCACTGCGAGACAGTAACACCAGATCTTCATCAAGAGGTGCTTTATTACAGGTGCACAGTGCAGTAAAAATCCTGCCAGATTTGAGGCTTTCTGAAACGTCCCAGAAAGACTGCAGGACTGCTAAGTGCATGTGTGTTCCTTCCATTGGGAATATCCTGTGCTTACACTTAGGAGCATTAACGAGTGGAAGCCTTCTAGCAGAAACCTGCTGCCACTCCTGTGGTCTGAAGAGACTGTTCATGGTGGCAGGACCAGTGAAAGGCCTTTTTTTGGTCTAATTTTTGTAAACAGAAGATTTTGTCATTCACTGTTTTCTCTCATGCTTTCTTTCATGATGTTGGATGCTCAGAGTCTTCAGAGTCACTCGTGGTGGGCAGGAGGAAGATAAAGAATGTTCCAGAGGACTCTTCCGGATCTGTACGACCAGTATGCGAGGGGCTAATCTCATTGACCTAATGGCTTCTACTATTCCTGTATTTCAAAACCACTCAGCTGTCATGTATTTTGTTATTAACTGTTTCCTTATATCTTGCTTCCAAGTGCAACATGGTTACCTTTTCCTCAAAAAGGATACGATTTCTCTTTATTTTTCCGAGTTAGCTGCCTTTTCAAATGATATTTCTTTGAGAACTATCCTACCTCCTCGTTCCAAACAAATTTTCCAGTAATTGTCTTCTGAGTTTAAAAGTCACTGAGAAAGATGGACAGGTAGGTTCAGTGACAACACAATTGCATCAGCCTTATCTCCTTGTATTGGAAGTTCTCCTAAAAAATGGATGGTAATAGGATGATTCTTCTATCCCTTTGTAATGTGCCTCTGATTTCACATAAAATCTTTAACTCATTGGCATAGTTGAGATACAATGATGGACTTTTCTTCAAATATTGCAAGGAGCAAGCAAAATAGGTCTAGTGAAGCTATGTGTATTTATAAACATCCTGGTGATCTGAATTTACATCATGAATTAGATGTAAAACATAGGGTTGATGTAAATCTCCAAGGGCATTTTGCTGAAGATAATGACTCTTCAAAGTTCTTCTCTAACAACATGCTAGCAATCAAATGATGCTATACGCACTATTCTTATAATTGTGCTGGATTTGAGTTTTTAAAAACTTTCAAAATCAATTTGAAAACATGCTAGAAATAATTATGAAAGAACATTGATAAAGGGAGACTCCATTGACTAACAAAGATGGAGTATTCATGTTCTAATGACAGCCAAAGACAAATAAAAGGTTGACAACAGCTACTTTATCAGAACATCTCTGTTAATTGTGTTTATAGTTTATTACTTTGTTTTGATTACAGATCATTTAAACTGCAGGTGCTTTTAAGTCATGCCATTCCACTGTTCTGGTGTAGCCAGCTGGCCAGCAGAAATTGTGATTTGTGGAACCAGTATGAAATCCATTCGTTTTTTTTCTAAAAAAAGATGAAAAATAGTGAAGAAATGATAGGATGTAATAGATACAACATATATATTTGGTCAAAACGTAAAATAAATTTTACTCTCATAGCTCACTAAGGTCATGATTTTATTGTATCCCAGCTATGACTGTACTGTAAAGGAATTCTAACGAAGAACCATCTGGACACAATGGTGTGCTATGGGCTCTAGGATGACCATGCTTGAGCAGGGAGATTGGACCAGATAACCCAATGTGGTCCCTTCTAACCTGACCCATTCTGAGACTCTGTGTGATTTTGTGAAGGATGAATCAAAAGTCATAGTGTGATTTTCCAAAGACTTAAATATCAAACTTTTGCTTCAAGAGTGTGGACTCCACATGTCTGAAACCATATAAATATCAGAAGCCAAAGTTAAGTTAATATTTTTTTCTATGCCATATCAGAGGAATTGTTCGTGAATATGTGCATGTCATGGATAATCATTGTGGGTGTTTGCTCTCATGGCTGAAGAGGAACATGTTAATGACACAAGTGCAGGAATAAAATCAAGCTGCTTTTGAGGTTTGTTTTTATTTTAATAAAACTAGCTTCATTGAATAAAACAAAGGTTAACTTCATACCCTGAATTTAACAAGGGAGCACTTGACCTAGGGAATATCCAGAGTAGGGAAACACATAGCAATACATTCCCAGAATAGTTTCCAATCCTGCAAAAATTGATTCTTCAGCGACTTCCTGAGTGAACCTTTGTGATGATCTACCTTTAATAACCTTCCTTTTTTATTGTGTTGAGGTTTTAAAATACATATTTACTTTTGGTATGCCTATTGTGTGAAGGACAGGTCTTCAGTCTGTTTAAAATCTATCACTTGCTGGTTTATTTAATTTACGCTACTTATGCCTGTCCTTGAGATATTACTCTTGATCTTTCAGATCTGTATAGTTTTCTTCTCTCAATTTTATGTTTTCCACTTGTGTAATAACATATGGAATAAGTAGCTCTAAAATTTTGGTGCTGTAGGAAGGTGTTGTAATTTCCTTACATGGGACTGTTAAGTCTTGCTGGCCATGATTTCTTCAGAGTGCTTCACAGGTGAAATACTAGAGGTAGTTGAGATCTACTGAAGCTGAGAGAGGGCAGTAGAAATCTGCTGATACATATTTTTGGTGCAGGTAGAGGACATCTTGCAAGACTTACTATGGAGTAGTTTCAGTGGGGAAACATTCAACATTTTTCCCTATCTTTCCGCCTCTTCTCCTCTTGTGGCCTTTCAGAAGGCCATTTATTAAACACAAAACCCAACTACTTTTTTTTTCTGGGCATAAAAACTATTATGGTTTTCAGCAGGTGAAGAAATTTGGGTCTAACTTGCCATTTTGGAGACCAGAGCATACATCCTCAAAATCTTGTTTTATTTTGTTTGTTTCTTGTTTTTTGTTTTGCTTTTCAGTAAATAACAACAACAGCAACAACAACAGCAATAATTTAATAATACTAGCTTAATAAACCCCAGAAGCTAAAAAACTCACCAAAAGCTTGTGACAAAACCATACTTAAACGTTTCTTAAAAATATATTTCTTCAAGCTGAAAATTTCAAATCTGCTGTAGCACTAGCTTTGTTGGATTTCAGCATTCTGTTTGTCAAGCAAGAGACTTCAGTTGCCTAAACCGTCTTAATATTTTTTTTCCTGGGAAATAGATCTCTTCCTTCTCCTTAAGTCATAAGCTTTTTGATGGATAGTCTGACTGGAGATGAAATCTGGTTTTTTGAGAACTGTATTTTTTTTTAATCTATTCTTATCCATAATTCTATTCTAATCTCAAATTCTCTAATATAACATTACTTGTCAAAACATTAAAATGCAATCTAACCTTTCATAGGTGCAATACACAGCCGTTGATCAAAGGTGGCATCAAATCACAGATTTAAGTGAAATACATAACTGAACTTCATTAACTGCATTTCTGAAATTCCCCAAATATTGGCTGAGCTTTTATTCTAAACTGCAGTAACACATTTAAAGAGGCTGCTTACCTGTTTTTGAGTGCCAAAACTATTTGCCTTCTTCACAGGGCCGTTTTTCAATGCCTTCTCCCTGGCATGGTCTGCCACCAGGTCCTGGTGCAGGGTTATTACACTGGCGAGTTCGAGTGCTCTCTCCATTGATGCAGGTAGACCAAGTGCTCCAACAGCTCCAGCCTCCATCAGTCACAACTGGTGTTAAGACATCATACAGGATTAGGCCATCTACCTCTTTCAAGGTAGACCATGATTCAACTCAGTTATGGTGATTCTGCAGATCATTGCAGACTCCTGAACACAACCCATCACAACCAAAATTTGGCTTTTAAAAATCTTTGTCAATAGCAATGCTTAAGAGCCTTGGGCTTTCAACATTTTTGTTATGCTCTAGAAACAAGCTCTAAGGTCTATTTTGGGCACCTATGCATTAGAAACCTGGCCACAGAGAATGAATTTACTGCACAGTGAATTTTTGTGTTGTCAGTTGTGGCACTGCATTCTTTTCCCTTTTCCCCAACCTAACATTAAACTAGCACAGTAATTGTGAAACATGATCATGTGCTAGCAGACACTGAGCTTTTGCAGAAAACTGAAGACAAAATAGTTTAGGATGTAGTGAGATTGCTTTTGCCTGAAATCAGTTTACCAGTATTGCACCAGGCTTCAATAATACTCCTGTGTACTTAAATGAACTTTGTGTCAATCCAAGACACAGTAATGTATGTTGGACAATGAACTGCAAATTGGAATACCCTATTTTTGTAAAGAATCCAGTAACTTACCTTAACTTCCAAATCTTGCCCCTGAGATTTGACTGTAGTAGGTATAAGGAAGTGCTAAGAAATGCTTCTGTTTTTATGAAGGCTCATTTTGTCAGCATATTGTTACAAAATATATGCTCATTTTAGTTTATTTGGAGTATTTACTAACCTTTCACTAGTGTAGATTTGGGAATTTGACAAGCAATTCCCTTAAAATAACTTGAGCACAGGCATGTACAGACTCCATCTACCAGCACAAGGGTGCCTCCGTTTTTACAGGGTTCACATTTGCACACACTGTATTCGGTAATGTAGTCTTCAATTGCTCTTTCCAAATTTTGTTTCTTTAAATATGCATCTCTCATCTTAACTGGAACAAGTGTATGTATTGGAGAAGGCTGTAGAACATAAAAAAGCCCATGCATAACACACTTTTCCAAAGTTCTGAAGAAACAGTTAACATAAAGACAATGACGTTCACAGTTCATGATAAACTTGGAGTCTCACCTCCATCTTAGAACAAAAGCTTTCAAACTGTAAAAAGTCACAGCTTTGAAGAAGCTGTACTTACCCGTTGCTGTATCACTACTGGAGCATCAACCAAAGATTTAGCCCACTGTATGTAATCCTCTACATCAACTGCTTTGGATCCTCGTAGTAACATTTCTTTGATTTTAACTGAAAAGTCAATCTGCCCTCCCTCAACCAAGGAAAGGACATCATCAATGACAGCATTATCATTCACTTCTGCTGCAGAAAACAAAAAGAGTATGAAGAGGGATTTTTAATGTCCATGAATTTGGAAGAACATCTGTCCTCCCAGTCTCTCTTTGTAAAATGATTATAGAGAGAACTCTTGGTTGTAGCAGAATTCAATATCTCTTTGGTCATACCTCTTATGTGGGAGGAAATATTTTATTTTTTGATTAAATTAGAAAACCCTAGATCTGAAAGGAAAAGAAAAGATAGGACAAACTGAGACACGTTATGGAGATCACAGTCCTTTGATGACAAGCAGACAATAATGAATAATTCAACTGTATCCCCTGAGCTAAGCTAAAATAGGGTAGGAATTAGTATAGTAGGATCTTTTGCTTCATAATTAAAATACAAGAGCAGAACACTGAAAATAATTGCCTCTTATGTACTTAATAGAAGTAAATATCCTTCCCTTTTGCAATTTTTATTCCATGTGGAACAAAGCCCATCTCCAGACTCGTAAAGCAGCAGGGAACACAAACAAGGTAATCAGAGAAAGGGAGCCCTGCCTTGAGCAGCCAAGCCTGTTCCAGCAGAGCCATTAGCTCCTTCAGGATAAGGCTGAGGATGAATCAGCAAGATGAGTCCATGGATTGCACAAACTTAAACAATTAGCATACATTTGCAGGAATGCCATTGAAAAAGTAAGGGGGGATTCAAGCTTTGGGAGGAACAAACTTGAGAAAATAAAGGGATAAAGGCAAAGAAAGGGAACTGATTGCATATAGAAAAATCACTGATCTGTGAACTTCTCTGCTGTGTACTGTCCTTCATCTTTGCAGTCTGTGCTGGTTTACCATTTACCAAATTCCATTCTCTTTCCTAGGGTGAAGGGATTCTATTCTGTGTGCATAGATGTGTATAAAGCCCTGTGTGCCAGCAGGTAGAGCTGGACAAGGGCTCACAGGCACCTGATTTTTGTGGTGGTAACGAACAAGTTACCATGCATATACCAGTGTGTGATGACTAGCAGGTGTCAAGAGATAAGTGGTTTGGAAGCCAAGTACCAGAGCAGCTGTTGCTGTGGACTAGATATGGTGGCTTTCCATGATGCAGTGACAGCAACAGTCAGCAAGGGGCAATCAACTCATATCAGGTACTTAGCCTTCTGCAAGGCCTTTGCTACAGTTCCACATGACTTCCTTATCTCCCAATTGGAGATATATGGACCTGACATATGGACTTATTGGTGGGCAAGAATTGGCTGGATGGGCACAGCCAGAGGGTTGTGGTCAATGGCTCTAAATCTGGGTGGAGGCTGGTGACAGGTGATGTCCCTCAGGGCTCTACTTTGGCACTGATGCTTATCACAAATGGTAGAGAGTACACCCTCAGAAAGTTTCCAGATTACACAAAATGGATCCATTAACACAACAGAACGATTCCATCCTGAGACCCAGACAAACTTGGCAAGTGAGCCCCCAGAAATCTCATGAGGTTTAGCAGGTGCAAGTGCAAAGTGCTGCACCTGGGTCAGGCAATATCTCAGCCTGAGCACAGACTGGGAGAAGAGCTCATGGAGAGCATCCCTGCCCAGAAGGACTTGGGGGTGCTGTGGGTGAGAGGCTGGACATGCCCCAGCCATGGCACTCACAGCCCAGAGAGCCAAACGTGTCCTGGGCTGCATCCAGAGCCCCGTGGGCAGCAGGGCAAGGGAAGAGATTTTGCCCCTCTATTCTGCTCTCCTGAGATCCCACCTGTGTTCAGCTCAGGGGTCTCCAGCACAAGATGTGAACCCTGTGGAGCAAGTCCAGAGGAGGACACAGAAATGGACAGAATGCTGGAAGACCTTTTCCTATGAGGGTGAGAGAGATGAGGTTTTTCGGCCTGGAAAAGAGAAGACTCTGGGGAGACTTCATTGCAGTCTTCCAGTACTTGAAGGGGGCTTATAAAGAGAGAGGAGGACAATATTTTGACTTGGTTAGATAGATAGTGGCAGAACAAGGAGGAGTCCTTTTAAACCAAAAGAGGAAAGATCTAGATTAGATTGTAGAAGTACTCAGTGCACAGTGAAGCAATGGAACAGATTACCCAAAGAAACTGTGCCTTGTCCCTGTAACTGTTAAAGGTCAGGTTGGGTGGGGCTCTGGACAGCCTGGTATAGTGTGCTGAATCCCTTTCCAAAATGATATGTTGGAACTAGATAATCTCTAAGGTTCCTTCCAACTCGAACCATTCTATGATTTTATGTCTCCAGTGTGAGACAAGTGGATGAGCTGGGTTTCTAGGCCAAATACTGGAGAGTTCTCAAGGTTCTGGGTTTGACTGAGATCTGTTTGCATATGAATGCATTTCTGCAGCTGGAGGTAAGAGGATCTAAGGACCAATTACTCTATCGACTGAGCACCTAAGGCCAGTCCCTGGAGACTTCCACAATGGGTGTGCATCGGAGTGTCTGCACCAGCAACAGGAATGGAGTTGTGGGCCTGGTGTTATATATCTCTAACAGGAGAGGCTAAAAATGGAGTTGCTGAGTCAACTGGATATTTAAGGTCAGCTGCTGGAATTATCTGTTCTGATTATATATAAATATTGTGGGGGGACTGAAATATCTGAGGCTTGTGTTGTCTTGGACAAGATGGCCTCCCAACCCTCAACCATCTTGTGATTCTGTGATATTGCCCACCAAAAGGCTTTGTCCCTGATCAGATGGAGAGGAGAAAATGGTGAAGCCATTTGTGCCATTTGTGTTTGCCTGAGTGCTGTATGTATTTTGTCTGCATTTTGTCTGTATTTATTTGTGGCCAGTGATGCGTGTGTGTATGTATGTATGTATGTATGTATGTATGTATATATGTATGTATGTATGTATGCATCATGCTGGTGTGCTCATGTGTGTGCATGCTGGGAACACATTCTCAGGTTGTCTTGACTTGGGAGCATGAAAGAATGTGAATCTCACCTGTATTGCTGTACTGGATTTGGCTTTTCCCTAATAGCTATATTGGTTATTCAGGGGAAGTAGTATTATCTTTCCTTAAGCAAAATATATTATGTAAATCAAGGATATACTTACATTTGTCCTTCTTATGAATGCTTTCACATTTACCACTATCAACATTAAAATTGGCTTGTATACTTTTATATGCAATATTGGCATCTAAGTGATATCCAAGGCATTTTTTCACATCTTCTACAGTGATTCCTGGAAGTAGAAATAGGTAATTAGATAGACTGAATAAGCATAAATAATGAAACATTATTATTCTTACAGAATATATTTCAGGCCTATTGGAAATGTTTGTGGCTTTCTTCTTCCCATCCATCTTTTATTTTTTCCTTGTCTATGTAATGAATATAAGGATGGCTGTAATTGAAGTGCCTGAACAGATGCAGGTGAGATCCATGGTGACTAGGAAAATACTAGAAATGGATATCTGTTTTCCTTTATCTAGCTGAAAGCAGGTCTTCCTTTATGAACTATTTTTTCCCTTTTATTATACTGAAAATTTGTCTTTTGCTGTTGCTCAATATTTACAAAAAAAGTAAATATATACAATTTATATACTAGATTACTGAATTCTCTCAGTCTCTCTTCTAACCTCAATTATATTTCTCCATTTCTTCTCCCTGTAAAATTAAGGCCACTGATCTCTTAAAAGTATGCTTTTTCCATTAATTCTAATCCTCCTCTACCCACTACTGTTTCCTTATTGAACCCAAACATATCATCTGCAACTTCAGTGTTGTTTTCAGAAAGAATTTTGCTTAAAATTGGGACTTGAAAAAATCCAGAACTACAATCTTGAGATGCTGAACAGATTAATAGTGGGAAATGAAAGTGACATGTTTATCCCATGTCCCTTTTCATAGCCTGAATATTTGATAGTAATATTTTTATTGGTGCTATAAGCAGCAGTTGCTTATTTTCAGATCTCCAAAATCAATGTGAGAATTACCTTTTCTCACTTTATTTCAGTGTGATCACTTTAATCCAGCACAAACCCACATATATCTGAACTGTACATGAGAGAAGATTAAATTTCAACTCTTTTATTTTAATCAGGGCGTGGAACATTCCACTGTGAATGTTGAAAGCTATGAAATCAATTTCAACATACTCACATGCTCTATGTGGTTTCTATCAAGCACTTCAATTTATTCCTTGTTTTTTGTCACCACCATATTCTTAGAGTGTTTGTACCACAAAAAAGATACCAGCTGCCAAATAGGATTTAGGGTTTAGGTGGGTTTTCATATCCTTGGAAATCTTTTGTGAATCATGCAATTATTGCTAATGTATTCACAAAGTCTGTTTAAGGTTTTTTTGCCCCTCTTAGTCACAAACTTAAACCAGAGATTTCAAATAGTTCTGTAAATTATAAAGGTTGACTCTTTTCTCTGTTTACTCATGTAATTCTATAATGTAAGGTGTGCCACAAGCAACATGCACTGAACTGTGCTGTTCTCAGTATTTATCCACATACACAGATCTACTATCCCACGTCTCTTTGGGAGTCTGGGTACTTGTCATAGCAAGGCCAGCAGAAAGATACCTAGTTGAGACATAGCAAAATTATCCAGCACATAAACAAGTTCGTATCTTCCTCCTACAGTTCCAGAGACCGCGTAGTGAGTTCCATAATCTTCCAGGAATTTGAAATACTCCCCCTTGTCATACTCAGCAGGCAGAAATTTTAAATCATCAAGGAAACTATCTGTGAGACGGACATCACGACTCCGAATTTGGAACCTTCCCAGCTGAATCTGTCCTTTTACATGCAGAAATGTTTGGTTCTGAATGCAGGGAGAAGAAAAGAGAGGAGAATGCCATTCCGGTATGCAGCACAGCATGAACATCTATTCTATTTTACTTATAAACAAGTTGCAGCACTTTTCAGCATGGCATTCAATCTAGTGTTACGGAAACCAGACAAACTAGTTTTACAAAAATTAAAAAGCTCTCTGATTTAAACTGAGGAAGCAGCAAGGGAGTTATTTTAGTTCTTCTAATTTTGTAGAACTCTTCCCCTACTCATTTCAGCAAGGCCTTTGTGATCTATTTGACAGCAGGTCTCTTTAAGCACAATGCCTTTCGGAAAGTTGCTTTCTGACTTTTGTAACATTGAAAAATAGTTCTACATGGCTTGCTAAACAGCAGAAGCTGCCCACTCAGGTCAGATGGAGTTTCCTCTTTTTATAGTCAGAGCAGAACTAAGTACTCTCTCTTTTTGGATTACTTTCTGTTATTCTCAGACTGTCAGAAGGAAGGGCACAGCTCCAATTAAAAACAAAAAGTCCCAAATCAGCATCACAAAAGGATAATTAATGAGGAAAAAACTGCCTTTTATGTATTTGAGCTATACATACATTGTAAGTCTAGGTATAGCAACTGATATTTTTGTAAATTACACTCCAGGTGATTTTATATCATATTCTAAATTAGGACCTAGCTACTGCCTGTAACTTGTGAAATAAAATCTTGAAATAGTTGCATTTATGACTCTAAGAGAGCACATGTCTTCCAAACCCCATTATTATTTGCAGTATTTATGTGACTCCCTTAATAGAAGTGCCCAAGAGGAGGTATGTAAAAGGGACCTAGCACCTGACCATCACGTTATCCAGCACAATTTAAAAGATCTTAAACTGCTGACTCAAATGGTGCTTAAGACTGGCAGAAATCTTCGGGCACCTATATAACTGTGAGGAAATTTTGGTAGGTGCAATATTCCTGCCAAGCAGCATACACAGATTGTTTCTCGTCGGGTTCCTCCAGGCACCTCCAGGATTCTGACTTTAACTGGAGGGAATCTCGTGCAGGGACTCTCACTCCACTACCCTGCAGCCCCATGACTTTGTGTGATAGACCTCAACTTGTGACAGATTGTGACTCATTCTCTGAACTGATCTCTCAGCAAGAATTTGGGTCCAAAACTCCTATCACACGTCACTAGACGATAAGCAGATATTAAAATCCCCTGAGCTTGTTTTTTTATGTCTGTGAAGGTTCATGGTTTGAGGTTTAAAGGGCTTGTTCCATCCTGAGAAAATTCATATCAGTACAAAGGCAATGCTGGATTCAGCTTATCTTTGTAATGCAGATCTTAGTCTTCAGCATTATTTTAATTAATCAATGATATAAATTAGCTTAGCTTTTCCTTATATCTATTTGACCTCCAGAGCTCTGAATGGGTCCTAGACAAGAAGACTGACAAACTTGAAAATTTTAATTAGCTGAGGCAAATCTAATACTCCTTGCACATGGTGCACTTCAGGTCTGTAGAGTTGATATGTCTTGTATATGATGGCATATTGTAATCATAGACCTTGGCATAAAGTGTGGAAAAGGTTTTATGACCCGATCAGTTAATTTCATTAGCACAAAGCTGCTGGATTAGGCCATGTTCTGCTTACATTAGCTGAGAAAAAAGTTAATTTTCTTCACAGTGGATATCATGAGACTGTGTTTGGGTTTTGTGCTGAACACAGGGTTGATAATACAGAGATGTTTTTATTATTGCTGAACATTGCTTGCACCATACAAAACATTTTCTACTTTTTGTACTACTGTGCTGGTAAGGAAGTTGGGGGTACTTGGAAGGTTGGAGGAGACACAGCTGGGACAGGTGACTCAAATTGATCCAAAGGGTATTCCATACCATATAACATTGGGCTCTGTATATTGAGTTGAAGAAGGAGGAAAAGGGGTAATGTTTGGAGAGATGACATTTGTTTTCCCAAACAGTATGCATAACAGAGCTCTGCTTTCCTGGAAATGCCTGAACACCTGCTTTCCTGTGGGAAGCAGTGAAAGAATTCTTTGTTTTGCTTTGTTTGTGTGCGTGGGCTTTGCTTTCCTATTGAACTATCTTTATGTCAACCCACGAGTTCTCTTGTTTATACCTTCTCACTTTCTCCCGAAGCCTGCTGTTGAGGGAGTGAAGGAGCAGCTGCCTGGGGCTTGTCTGCTGTCTAGGATTCAACCACAACTTGTCTAGCATCACTTTTTGTGGTCTCATTTTGACTTTGCTAAATGCTAGTTCTTTGCTATCAAATAAAATGTGGTAGGGTCTTTACACTGTCTCAAAGGGCAGATAAAGGCAGGGCTTATGCACAATCTCAGAATGGGCTTGAGTTTCTCCAAACTGCAAGAACATTCCCTTCAAAGATGCTGTGGGGAAGTGCAGAATGGGCACTGCTTATGAGAACTACCACTGATTAAAGTCATGGTAGCATGCTAGTAAAACTGTGGATTCTTGTGTGCCAGTGCTAGTGCCCATGCCTTATAGTTCTGGCTAGTTTATTAGTAAAGGTGTACCCAAATGTCTGGTGATTATTCCTAACATTTATTTTGTGTGTATGTAGTGTAGGCCTACCCAGTGGCAATTTTTCATCATAAGACTTGATCTGATTTGCCCATATTGCACTCTTTAATTAGGATGAGGCCAGAGGTCTTGATCTTGTCTAACTCCAAGCCCCTGAAGATGATCTAACATGCTGAAGATAGGGGTCAAATAAAACAGTGGGAAAAAGAAGATACTTTGAGTTGCCATTTGGCTGTGTCTGAAATCATAACCTTATTGTCACCAGTATTTCTTTTTAAAAATGAATTTAAGAAAGCAGCATCTGACTAGAATACTTTGATTATTATTGTCTAATTCTAACACTGCATAAATGATACAATTTCAAATAGCTACATTAAAACCTTTAGAAGAATTAATCTCACCCTTTCTTTGAAGCTTTGCAGGATGGAACTAAATGTATAGTTCTTTCTGTAGTCATACTTGAAATTTCCTTCTGAACCATTTTTGTTACTTCCATCAGTAGGTGTGTATTTCAGAGAGAAGTCAGCATTAAAGTGTTTCTCTTTTTCTATGTAAACCTCTCGTAACATTTTCACACGATCATGGTAGTACACAGATGAAAAACTTTTGTCTGCTTTTGTCTGAAAAAAGATATAAGAAAGGTTGTATGAGAAAACAACAGGCAGTAATAGAAAAATCTATGTAGCACTTTAAACCTCTACTTGTTACAGAGCATATCAATGCATTTTCTTACAATTCTTTGCTTTTAAATGAAAACAGATGGAAATAGCACTCTCTCCACAAACATTCTCATTGGCATGAGTTCAGTGGTTCAAAAGTGAACAGAAAACTGCATTGACAATAATTTAGTGAATATTAAATCTCAGCATGCAACACTGTTAAAGTAATTTATGTGTGTCCACAGTCCTTTTACACTGTCTACAGCTTACTTATGAGGGAAGAGGAGGGGCAGACACTGATCTGTTCTCTCCAATGAACTCTGACAGGACCCAAGGGTATGGCCTGAAGCTGTGTCAGGGGAAGTGTAGTTAGGATATTAAAAAAATTTCTTCCCCAAGGGGGTGATTGAGCACTGGAACAGGCTCCCCAGGACATTGGTCACAGCACCAGCCAGACAGAGCTCAAGTGTTTGGACAGTGCTCCCAGGTGTGACCCTTGTGGTGTCCTGTGCAGAGCCAGGAGCTGGACTCAGTGATCCTTGTGGGCCCCTTCCAACTCAGGAGAATTCTATGACTCCATGTGAAGAATGATAGTCTCTCTTTCCTAAAATACAGTTAAGATTTGCTAAAAGCTTCTGACTTCTGAAATAAGTCTGAATTATGATTCTGTCTTCTTTTATTACAGCAAACAATAACTAATTCAGAATACCTGTTTCAATGTTGCTTATTTTAGTATGCATTAGCAGAACACCACATTTTAGAAACTGAAAATTGTTATACATCAAAATGAAACAGCCTGAGATGTCTGGGTCATATTTATTCATTTTGAGAAGGACCTGGTTTAAATTGTATTTATGAAGTTCCTATTACAGTAATTTAGGAGGCAAAATTGTACTTTGATTTCTGAAAAGTATCTGGTATTTTTTTCAACAATCATCAACATTTTTGGTCTTCAAACCTCACTGAAAGTCTTAGTCTGAAACTTAAAAGCCTAATGTTATTTTTTTCCCAGTGGGACAGAAAAAATAACCACTGGTTAGAAAAACAAGTAGGACCAGAATATTGTAATATTATGTCTACTTTTTTTTTATCAGTGGCTTTTACATATATTTGAAAATGTAGCTTATTTGCTCTTCTACCTAGTAAAATTGGATGTCATAATCCTTTCTGTACATCTGTTCCTTTCTTCTGCTCATATTTTAAACATTCCAGAAAGATAGTTTCATTTATTGTGCAAAGGTGCAGCATGAAAATGTGGGAGTTTGTCTGGCATAACTGAGCTCAATTGCCAAAGTAAATGATCACACAACCTCTTTCCCTCTGGCCTTTAGTACAAGCTTGAGCCTAAAAAGCTGCTACCTGGCTCAAGACATGTGCTGAGTCTTCTGAGAGTATGCCAGGAGCTGGCATTCAATTAAACACATCCTGTCTTGCAAAGGACCTAAACTTACATCGTAAGTGAGGACAGCCACATTCCACGGCTTGCGGTAGTACGTCCGTGTGTTGCCATCACGCACCCGTTCACAAAGACCATTGAAAAAGTCATTGTCAAATGGGCTGGCCATTGGCTGCATCCCTAAGACATTGATTCTACAAGAGAAACACAAGAGAAGTTTTACTTCAACAGAGGGGGTGTCAGCACACATGACCTGTAGACTGGAAAAGCTGAATTCTGTAAGAGATGGAAACGACTTCTGTGAAACTGAATCTTGCTCCATCCAAGCAGCTTGCCTCATCTCTTGAGGTTTCTCATCTGTGTACTGGGGATAGTTACATCTTTTGTAAAGTTCTTGAAGGATCATGTATGAGAAATAAAAAAATAAAAGACATTCATTCTCAAACACATGAAAACCTTAGGCATAAAAGGAGGAACCTTTGCTCTTGACACGTACATCTGTTAGAAAACATTCCTTGTGGATTTAAAATGTACATCTCAACAGCTATATATATATATATATTAATAACTTATATTAGTTTGTTTGTTGGTACTTGGTTATCAAGTATTTACAACATCCATCAAATGTTTAGAAGGAATGTAGCATTGTCTCTTCTTGCACGGTGTGACCGTGTGGAATAGCAGCATTTCCTTGGAGCATAAGAGAGAAAATCTAAATCATTACAAAACCAGGGAGCCAAGCACATCAGCTGTATAACTCTATGCATCTGTATACTGATGTACAAGAAATACTTCTATAAATTACTTCTTGGAAGATTCTGTATCATTTTTTTTCCCTTTTGTGCCTGTTTCATAAATTTCAATCTTTTCAGTATTTCCAATATTTACATCTGGCAAATGTATATGTAGCTTTATGAGTGTACAAAGTGGTAAACAAGGCATCCAAGTCACCAGTGTCATTACTGCATTTCTATACAACATTTTCTCATGAAAGATTTTATTACAGATTATAATAGAAACTTCTAAAATTGCCTACATACTTGGTTTACTTCCCCATGCTAAAAAAGCAGCATTTTTGCTCTTTCACAGTAAGAAATGAAATGAAATGGATGCATAACTTTCATTAAACACACGGTGGTGCTGTAGTATACTTTTATTTTCTGTTCATTTTGGATTGCTGCCTTTTAACTCTATTTGTAGGTAAACAATATGTCATGTTTTCTTTTTGTTAGAGATGAAAGAAATGCAGAAGGGCCTGAGAACAGAAAGATTAATTTTCAACTTAGATTAATGATGAAAGCTCCTGTAAACAACAAAGATCGAGGAAGTGGACAATGCAATACTGGAAGAAAGCTGCACATAAACTGTTGTCGCAGAAAGGCATTGCATTGCATAAATAGTCAAGAGATAGTTTTTCCCTTTTAGATGTGCATTTTAGAAAAGTAATTGACAATTTCTGATTGGTTGTGAAATATTCTTAGAAACTAATCTATAAGCCTATAAACATTACATTTAAATAAAAGTAAGTTTATTCATGTGACATGTATGTAAGATTCTGTTTACTAACCTTATGATTGATTTACACTGTCTGCATATTTTTATCCTCACAAGTGTACAAGATAAAATGGTAGTCAAGTGTTCTTGCAAGGGCTACTTAGCACTTCTGAACACAAATGCTACCATGATTCATATTGCACTTTTGGGAATGTCACTGTGCCCCAGTTTTTTCAGCAGGCTTTGGAGACAATCCCAAACTCTTCACTAGGCCCAGTGTTACGTTTTAGCACATACCCATGTCCTGCAGTCCTGCCAACTTCAGACACATCAATGTCATGGGTTCGGCAGGGTGGTCGTGGGTCAGATTCACAGTCATCCTCATCAGAATAGTCTCCACAGTCATTATCTACATTGCACACAAGTCTTCGCTTTATGCATCGACCTGCTCAAGGAATAAAACATTGCCTGGCTGCATTTTTGTCAAGATGGACTTTAAATGGTGCCCTTGGCTACTCTTTATTAAGGTCTTCCTCTGCTTATATTTCTACTGTTGTCATGAGGGATTAAAATCCTATGCTCTGCCACTTTCAAATGACAAAATACATTCCACTGTTACATATAAGTTAGTAGGATGACTGAGAAAAGTAAATGGCAGGAGAGCTGCTATCATCTGAAGAAAATTGTTGCATCCTAGACTGTTATATATTAAACTTCAAAAGTTAGGTTAGTTTAGGTTAGTTGGGGTTTTCTTATTTGTATTAAGAAAATACATGGAAATATCAATTCAACATCAATAAAAATTCTAAGTAATTTAAATTGTTGCTATTTGGGCTATACTATATGAATAATATGGACATGCAGCATCTAAAACTATAGTGATTTGCATTCTAAAGCAACTTTCCTGAGTAACTTTCTGAGTTTACATATCACAAGTTACACAAGGATTCAAGTTTTTTTTTCTATAGGATTTAAAGGCTTTGGTAAATTAGACATAGCATAATAAAATGACACTGATATCATCAACCTCACCTGTAAATGCCACACAATCTCCGTGAACTAGTAGTTAAAGGTGTACTTTCTAATCTTAAATTGCTCTATTTGCACTTGTATTTGAGTTAAAAGCAATACAGAAAATAGCTAGAAACTTCAGATTCATTGACCATCTTTCTGGGTTTTTTTGGCTAATTTTTTACTACTATTAACTTTTTGTACTTTATTTCTGATGAAGTTTGAGCACTACATTTATATTCCTTGCATCTCTTTACAAATTATATCTTATTTTGGATCTAGATACATGCTGGTCCCCAACTAGCATCTACTATAACAGTTAGAACAGTAAACTTCCATATCCATTCTGTTAAAATTCCTTCAGTCTTAGTTTTTTTTCCTGGTGAATTTTCGTAAAACCCATTGATTCAGTAGCAAGTGGGGAGTTAAGCTAGAAGAAAGGATGTGGTCAGTATGGTCAGCTTCTAACCATGGAGTGGAAGTTACAGAAGAACTAAAACTAGGTGCAAATTAAAATGGAAGAGCAGTTTTGCTGCTGTGGTTTTGGCATTGTAGCTTTGAACCCACCTGCCATGGACTTTTTTCAAATGCTAGAATGAGGCTAGTGCAACTTATTCACAGAACTAAAATGAGTTTTCTGAGTTACTTACTTGGCACAAAGACAAAACCTACCTGAACTGCACTGAAAGTCAGTACCACAGTCTGGTTCTGGTTCTTCAGGGCAGACTTCACTGGTTTTGCAGGTCTGTGTGTCTCCTAGGGCCTCCAGGCATGCTTTTCCACCAAACTGCCCAAATCTTTCAATACGTCTGGAGCGAAACTTCAAAGAAAAACAACACCATAAATATTGCTCAGAGAGAAAAGAGAGCTCTACCAGAACTTCAGGGCTTCCAGCAGAATTTAGAAATTTTCAAAACTAAACATCTTTTGTGAAACTGTTGAAAATCCACAGGCACAATTCATGAATAAAATAACATTGAATTAATAATTATGATGAATAATACTTAGCTAGTATGTAAAGGTGATAATTTTTCACTATTTAATTTACTTCACTATTTTGTTTATTTCTCTCCTGTGTGGAAAGGAATAATTTTTTTTTTTTTTTGTGTTTTTTTTTGTTTTGTTTTGTTTTTTAAATTTAACAAGGGAAAAATTTATTGAAAAATAATGTTTTAAACAGAAACACTCATGTGGCCAAAATAGATATTTTCTATGAAGAAAACTTTTGAATGAAAACACTTGAGCAGTGTTTTTTTACTGGATGTATTATTCTCTTACTCTATGGCTTCAAATCTGACATTATTATTATCTGGAATTATGGGTTTCATCAAATCATGAACGTACAGTACTGCGACCTACAATCTGACACTCTCACAAGCAACAGGCAGAAAGATATCCCTTTGGCTGTGACTTTGGAACAAAGCCTTCCAAGGACAGCTTACCCTTTGATTGGTGCACGGGTCGCAGGGCCCCCACGCGCTCCAGCTGCTCAGTTTGCAGTCTATTGGAGATGGAGCATTCAGTTCCCTTGTTCCCCTGTGGAAAGCTTTTTCTGAAGAGCTGTCAAACAAAACATTCCAGTACAGTCCTGAGCAGTATGTTAAGTCACATTTGAGTTTGTATTTAAACCACAGACTAATATTTTGGAAGCATCTTCAAGCTGATTTCTGTTTCACTTTCATAGTGAGGCACTTAGTGCAGTACTTAGATGTATCAGCTTAGATGTAACAGCTGCCTAATATTAAATTCTCTGGTGGTTTAAAATTACATCAAAAACAACTTTGAAGACTTAGTAAGCCAGGTCTTTTCCTCTTTTTCACATATTTGTGCATACAAATGCTCTTCTGGTCATGTTATTGAAGAAAATGAAAGAATAACACACGGAGAACATCTGCAGTCTCCTATTCAGACAGTGGTTGTGCTACCCAATATATAAAGCTAAAGACTAACACACAGCAGCACATCTCAAATGGATGTAGGACTTCAATACATCTTTGTGATTTTAGCTAATTGACTCTGATGGTTTTGCACTTAACCCTGGATAAAAGCATAAATACCTTCCAGCGCTGAAAGAAAATTTATAAAGGTGTTACTTGGTAACGGGATAACTTACATTTCTAGAAAAACCAGATATGTTTAGCTATCTTACTATTCTTCAGCTTGCCAAGTTGAATACTCTTGCAGTTAGGTCTATTTTTTCTTAGAGTGACTTGACATTTTGGTGCTCAGTTTTAAATATCATTAAATTTCTGGTTCTCAGTACATATAAGGCCATCTCTTAACAGAAATCAAATTTCTTTAAAGCACCCACTGATAGATATTAAAAATTGATTCATTATAGAATGACTTACCAAGTTTAAAAGCCAAGGCTAGCAGTTTACCGGTGATCTTATCTTCAATGATAAATAGCAGAGGAATAAAGGAGCATTGAAGTCTGACTTGCTTTTTTACTCTCAGTGACTTATTCCAGTTTGGCCTTACCTGACAAGTATTCATTCTCTGTGAAACAATTCTCTCTCTGCATCTCTCCAAGTTAATGCTCTTGCCTCTGCTCTACAATGGGACTTCCTTTGCTGAGCCCAGCTTGTTGGCAGCTCCTGTGGTGTGAGGTAGCTATGGGTTTTCATTGCAGACTGGGCTTTGCACTCAACTCTTTGACCTCCTTGCATCATACAACTATCACAGGAGTGCAAACAAATGTAATCTGATTCCATAAGATTAAGAAATCTGCAGTTTGGATGACAAAGACATCACAGTTGGTCCAACTTTCTGGTGCCATTTATTCTGTTTAGTTTACATATATACTAAGTTGTTATTGAGAAAATAAATTGACCTCTTTTCAGCTATCAAGGCTTAACCAGCTCAGGGATCAGACTTGCACAACATTTTGCCATGACAGCTATTAAACAGAAAAATAGGTTACCCAGAGAAATGGTAGAATGTCCTTCCTTGGAAATACGCAATGCTATTGTCAGGATCCCTGGATAACCTAATCTAAAGACCTGTTTTGAACAGAAGATCTCAAGGAGTTCCTTTCAACATAGACTTTTCAATGGAATCAGCAGTTCTGTGAAATCATGGAAAGTTGTGTTGTATTTGAAATTTGGTGTAGCTCCCTAGCCTCTTCAAACCTGCTCTTTCATCTGTAAGTAGCTCATCTTACAGGTACCTCATACTAAGTAAGTAAGTCTTAAAAAGTTCCTGTAGAATTTTCTACATATTTCTACATATTTCCCACCACTCAGCACGACAATAACATCAACAGTGGGAAAAAATTAAAATCTGGTAAATGGATGAGAATCAGCTTGTTCCTTACTGTGTCTGCCTGATGCCTTTCCATCTTCTTACTGATGGAGGACTGCAAACCCTGAGTAACAACATCTATCCTGTCATCTTGGGCTGAAGACTGACAAGTTGTCCTTAAAGACAGTAGGAGTGAGAACCCTTAGATAATGGACCTATAAAATATATTGGAGGCATCTGATGGGATGTCTGGAAGAAGACAGCTATCTTATTCTGAGCAATTACCAACTATTCTGATGTTAGGCAAATTTACATTGAAATATATTTCTGAACTGTTACATTAATGCTGTAAAAATAGACACAAAAACACTTAAAGGCGATAAGGATTAATCAATGAAAGCAGCCATGTGCCTAAAGAAGTCAGACTCAAGCTACTTCTGGTCCTAAAGATTCTCCTAGAGGTTGTTGTAAGGCATTATTTAGAGTCTAAAATAAAAATCAGAAGAGGATGAGTTGAGGTCTCCAATGCAAATGGAAATCTTGCCATCAACTGTCTGCAAACTAGAGCTGATGGTGGTCTCTGACTGACTTTCAGGTAGAAACATTTTTCATATAATTAAAGACCTTTTCCAGCCTAAGTGATTCTATCATTTTATGATAATCTCTATTTAGCAACTTTTGCAAGAATATTCATGGAGTAATGCACAGACCCATGGGCCTTCTCCAGCATAGTGTATGAGGTTCATGTGATTTGCTGCAGATTCAGCTTTAGGGTTTTGAATTTACTTGAGGTTAAAGAAACAAAAATTAAAAAAAAATCAGAAAAATATAATTTCAAGTTATTCATAAACTGTGAAACACCACTAACGCATCCACTATCAGATTATCTGGGAAAACAAAGGGACATGCATTCAACAACATTGTTTTAAAGAATCAAGGTACTACAAAAATTTGCAAGCTTGTCACCTCTACATTACATTTGAAGAAAAAATGTTACTGAAAAAACACATTGAAGCAGATGCTAAGTCACAATTTATATAGGAGAGAAGGTAAAAAGAGTTCAGCTACTGAAGAACATCAGTGGTGGTGACAGTTGAGAGCACAAACTTCAGAGGTGGGCATGGAACTCAAAATACCTACTTTGTTATCTTTTTTATTGAGAGGATTGAGGGACAGAATAGCACCCTTTGGAAAGCAAAAACCATTTCACAATCAGTACACAGAACAGTTTGCACCTTGTCTTGGATTGCACAGTACACTATCCACCTGCAGGCCACGTGGCTCTGGTGATTTGTTGTTGAGTCATTCTTCAGAATAGAGAGTTGTTGGTTTCATCTGTTACAAGATGGATGACTCAAAAAAAAAGTCTTGATTTGATCACTGACCAAGAGATAAGGCACATTTCTCTTGAATTTGAATACATGATTGCATCACCTGAGAGCATAACTTTGCCAACTGCAGTTGCTAGCACTATCATCAAACTGCACAGCCTTTGATATGTTGGGAAACAAAACTGCTGGCCAATGTTGTCTGCTATGTATTCTCTCTAATAATCATATCTTCTGTCTGCACCATTTCTAACTGAACATGCTGAAGCCGTGCTTTAATTGGATCTGAATGTTAAAATAATAATAATAATGATAATGATAATGATAATGATAATGATAATGATAATGATAATGATAATAATAATAATAATAATAATAATAATAATAATAATAATAATTATAATAAAATTTAAGGAGCAAGTGCCTGCCCAGTCTAGTGGCCTTCTATGGTGGAATGCCTCCATCAGTAGACAAGAGAAGGGCTGCAGATGTCATTTATCTGGACTTCTGTACAGCCTTTGACATGGTCATTCACATTATTCTCTCTGAATTGGAGAGAGATGGATCTAATTCCTTACTGATAGATGCATAAGAAAGTGTTTAGATGGTCACATCCAGAGGTTGAAGGTCAATGGGTCAGAGTCCAAGTGGACATCAGTGATAAGTGGTGTCCATCAGGAGTCCATATGTGACCACTGTAATTTGGTATCTTTGTTAGTGACATAGATCAAGGAATTGAGTGCACCCTCAGCAAATTAGCAGATGACACCAAGCTGGGTGGTGCTGTTGACAGCTCTGAAGGATGGGGTGCCATCCAAAGGGACCTGGGCAAGCTGGAGAAGTGTGTCCATGGGAATCTGATGAGGTTTAACAAGGCCAAGTGCTGGTGCTGCACCTGGGTCAGATCAACCCCTGATATCAGCACAGGCTGGGCATGAACAGCCCCAGCCCAGCCCTGCCCAGAAGGACTTGGGGGTGCTGTGGGTGAGAGGCTGGACATGCCCCAGCCATGGCACTCACAGCCCAGAGAGCCAAACGTGTCCTGGGCTGCATCCAGAGCCCGTGGGCAGCAGGGCAGGGAGGGGATTCTGCCCCTCTGCTCTGCTCTGTGAGACCCACCTGGAGCACTGCAGCCAGAGCTGGGGTCCCTGCACAGCAGGAACAGGGACCTGTCAGAGAGTTCAGGGGTATTCACTAAGATGATCAGAGGGATGGAGTACTTCTCCTTTGAGGAAAGGGTGAGAGAATTGGGATTGTTCAATCAGGAAAAGAGGTGATTTAGGGGTGATCTCACTGCAGCTATCCCATACCTGAAGGGAGCCTACAAAAAAGATGCAGAGGGGCTTTTTTACAAGAGCATGGAGTGACTGGTTAAAGGGGAACAGATTAAAAGAGAGTGGGTTTAGATTAGTTATTAGGAGGAAGTTCTTTGTTTTGAGGATAGTGAGACATTGACACAGCTAGCCCAGAAGAGTTGTGAATGCCCCATCCACAGAAACATTTAAAGCCAGACTGGATGGAGCTCTGAGAAACCTGGTCTAGTGAGAGGTGCTTCTATGCACAGCTGGGACCTTTAAGATCACCTTGTCCCTACCTTCCTGCCATGTGCAGGGACATCTCCCACCAGACCAGGTTGCTCAAAGTCTTATCCAACCTGGCTTTGAACACTCCCAGCACTGGTAATCCACAGCCTCCCTGGGCAACCTGTTCCAGTCTCACACACACCTACAGCAAAGAACTTCCTAATATCTAACCACAATTTCCCCTCATTCAGAGTGCACCCATTCCTCCTCAGCCTATCACTGTAGGTCCTGATGAAGAGTACATCTCCAGGTTGCCAGTAGGCACTTTCAGATACTGGAAGGTCTGGGCACTGTAAGGTCTCCACACAACTTTCTCTTCTCTAGGCTGAACAGCCCCAGCTTTCTCAGCTGTCATTGTAGGGAAGGTCTTCCAGTCTTCCTCTGTGTTCTTGTCTTCCTCTGGACTTGCTTTAACATATGTCTATTATAAGGCTTACATGTTTTTTCATCATTTAGTTTTGACCATCCCTGTGAATGACACATTTCTGGTAGAGTAGCTCTTCAGTTGTTTTCACATGACATTTGGTAGTGACTAGGCCTTTGTTCTCCCCCTGATATTTGCAGTGAAAACACAAAGGTTGTATTTCCAAAGATTAGAAATAGGTAGTCTAGGAGATTTTAAATATTAAGGGAAGCACTTTCAGCATAATATTGTGCAGCTTCAGAAAGAAATAGGTAGTTTCACTCAGCATGAAACAGAAAAAAGGTACCTGGGATTTACCTGCCTGGAAAAATATGCCTTCAACTGCTATCAGGCACCTTTATTGTGTCACATATATCCAAAAAAAAAAAAAAAAAAAAAAAAAAAAAAAAAAAAAAAAAAAAAAAAATTATTGCTATTTGGCCCCTTGAAATGCAGCAATAAGTAGTTTTCTTTTTCATAGGATATCTGAGCAGGGTGCCATTAGAAGTGTCCACACTGGATATTTATGCTCTGTATTAGAGAAACAAAACAGTGGAGACAGCAGCAGAAGAAAAAGAACACTTACCTTCTGCTTTCCCCCAAAACTGAGGTAGCCATCTCTACATTCCATAGTATGACTATAAGCTGCAGAACAACATGCATGATTCTCATTTTGTAAGTGAACAGACTAGAATTGTTGTGACTGAATTTGTAATTTATTTGCTCCTTTTGTTATTTATTACCAAGAGAACAAACAAAAAGCAGTGTGTACTGAAGAATGCCAGTAACTGGCCAAATCTGCCTTACTGTAAGGGCTCTAAAGTCCACTTTTCAGAAAATTTAACTTTTTCCCTGAATGAGAAAATACTGTGAAGCACTTGCAAGGTTAAAAATAAGCCAATTTTGTTTAACAGTATCTTTTAAATATAGGAAAGACATTATGTATTGAATTAAGAGAATCATTAACTGCCTATAAAAAAGCTGTCATAAGAGTGACTTGTGTAAAGAACAAATAGTTCCTAAAGCAGAGCTGTTTATAAGAGCAAGTTCAGTGTATAACAGCTTTGGCATCTTCATTTGGAGTATGAGAGGATTAAAATCCCAAGATTTTTTTTTCATTCCTCCCCCAGTCAATGCATAAGAACAACACATTATTTTTTGTGGGTTTGAATGAGACTAAAACTGTTTTAGCTTTCACTTTGTCACAAAAACCCAAACCACAAGCCAACTCTTTAGAAGAGCATTCCTTTTCAGTAGGTTGCTGTAATCCAGATTTAAGGCATCATGTGTCAGACAGTCACAAGTCACTCATAAAAAAACTGCTGTTAAACTGTTAAGAATTACATACCTGGATACAATCTTAAAATAATGATCCAGGGTAAAGATATTCCAAATTACCATGTGTAATCAAAAACCCAAAAAAAGTAATTTGATTTTTTTTCCTGTTGTCTGCTTTTTGTGACAGGGTGAGGGAAGTATGTAAAGTAAGGCAGGCAAATTTCCCCCCTGCTCAAGCCTTGATTTGTATTATTTCATTTAAATAAATTTTCATCTGGTGCAGCCTCAGTCCAGCTGGATAAATCTTTTTTTTACAAAAACATTTATTAGGCAAGAATACAAGACACAGAGACTTGAAATTTTGTATTGATTCATCAAAACTGCTATCACAGTTCATGGTTTTGTGAGACAGAGACTCAGAATAAACAGCTGTTCAAAGTTAGCTAGCAGACCAGCAAGCATATTTGGCCAGCTTGTAGGAGGTCCTGCTCTAAATGAGCATCCTGATGGCCCTTTCAAAATCTGAACAGCAGTGATTTAAATCCTCAACTCAAATGCTAGTAAACATATTGCTTCATATGGGCATTAAGGCAGTCAGTTATCCTTTTAGTTTTAATACTGAATTATATGTTGCCAAGTCAAGAGAATAAAAAAAAAGAAACAGAAAACAAGCAAACAAAACCAAAAAACCCCACCCCCCCAACAAACAAAAAGCCCAAAAAAACCAAACATCAAACCAACACCCCCCAAAAATAGACAACCCCCCAAAAAGCCAAACCATAAAAGCTCCACTGTGACTCTGTAAACCCCTTAAGACATGCATTTCAAGCTGGATAACAAATCTCTTGCAATGAATTGTTTTTAAACCCTTAACCATCAAAAGATATTAGAAATAAGTAGAATAGTCAAAAACAGCAGCTTATTAATGGATTTATTATTTTCTATCTCTGTTAAAGGAGTTATATAATTTCCTCTGGACATGAGAACATGTTCTAAGTGAGATTTCCCAGCACCGGTTTAGATCTCCTGCAAAGCTGGAATACTCAAGCTGAACTATTGAAACTTCTGAGTGCAATGCAATTTAAGTACTCAGCTCCCATGGTCCTGCAGAAAGAAGCATGAAAGCATCTTTAGCAGCAACAAGCTCCGGCTGAGCAGCCAAGGGGACAACGTTCTAAAGACAATTTTTACTAAATCTGTTGGAGATTTCATTTTATAATATGGCAGAGCATTTGTTGAACAGGTCAATGCAAGAAGTAACAGAAAGACACTTTGCCATCAAAAAGCTACAAAACCTGTGAGGAATGATTTGCAGCAGGCTTTGAACTTCTAATGTCAACTAGACCACAAGACTGAGTTACAGAGGACAGAATGAACAGCCACACATGTTCATTTGGTATGAAGAGTTGCTTCTTTTTAATGTCATTAAGTATCAGATACTACAGTTTTATATAACATTGTAACATCAATAAGTTTCTACATTTCCAGTTTGAGACAAATACTTAAACTTGTGATTTTATTTTTTAAAATTTTTTATTTGCATTACAGAAAGTGCAAGAGAAATTCGTATACAAGACTAATTGCATGACTGGCAGAATTGGGTACTAAGGCTGTATTCAAGTTGACTTTCTTTGCTCTCCAGTTTAGCAATGGCTTAGGCACTTGATTTAACAATAACATTTCAAGTTTATCCTTAACAGAAAAACTTCTGACATATCAATCATCACCCCTGGCCAAGAATGTAGCTGTTACAGGCAGTTGTTACTGGTTCAAAAACCTGTTAGTAAAGAGACTCTTGAGAAATGGCATATTTTCCAAGAGATAGAGTACTACCTCATTAATGGCACAGAGGTGCTGCTCTGTTCACAAGGAACCTAGGAATGGAGTGAAGCCATTTTGGTGTTTTTGTTTCCTAGCATGCTGGAAACATACCCCATTACACCTTGTGACAAATCAAACTGAGCACATCAGGGATTCACTGAGATACAAGCAAGAACCCCACCTGCTTGTTTCATTCATTTGCCAAGCCATCCTAACAGAAAAGTAATCCTAGTAGGCTTCCCTCCCTGAAAACTGCCATATTAGCACCAAGACAACAGTTAGTGTCCACAACTACCTAAATGCTCTGCAAGAAGTTTTTGAGCTTACAGTGTAGGCCTTTAGTATTCAGGGCTTCAGCAGTGCTGTTACAGACCCCGCAGTCCCTTAATGACACATTTATGGCAGAATGATACTTTTACTTCTAGTTAAATAGACTAATATTAGATTACTTCCCTCTGCACATAGTTACATTTTTGTGGCTAAGAGACCAAGTCAAATGTCCAGTCACCAATGAGAACTGAGTAGCATCCCTTTTACATCTGGCTGCTGCTGTCATAACAGGCAACTAGCCTAGCTGTTTTAGGGGTGGAGTTTTAGCTACTAATTCAACACCCTTAAGCAAAAGCAACACCTGTCCCCTAGGTACATTAAGTTCCTTTATTTTGGGACAGTAAGTGCTATCTGAAGGGAAATGGTGCAAGACACATTACTCAATGCTCCCAACCTCTACGTAACGGAGTGCAAAGAACAAAAGTAAAGGTAACATCCACCAATTTGAATTTGGGTTTTCAGCGCGAGTCAATATCCCCATTTGCTTTGCCCTGAAATATCTTCACAGCATGTTCTTTGAGGGTCCATGCTTCAATCCAGCTGGATATATTTTAGATTGCAGACAACATGAAACAACAGCAAGAATAGCAGATAGAAAAGTGAAACTTGTAGAAAAATCACGTTGAGGAGAGGTCCAGTTTTTCCATTTGCCCTTTTCTGGTTACACCTAGTATAATGGAAAGGAATAAGTGTTAGGATGGTTATGAGTTGTGGCTTTATTACTTAAACAGAGCCACTGAGAACAAAACTAAAGCAATAAATACCAACACTTGTCTTCTATCAGAAGCTAGACAATATTCAGGGGAAGACTGAAAGTTATGGCAGATTTGCTGGATCAGTAGATCATGATCTTCAGTCAATGGTATGGAATTTCAAATGACAGTTTCTAGCAACAAAAGTGCTTGTAACAGCTTTTGATTAAAAATCAGAGTAGAAGTCTAATAGTCTTATTCTAGTTTTATTCCAATTTACCCAGAGTCCAAAACCGCAATTATTGAGCCAATTAAACTTCAGAAAGCTCTATGCTGTATAAGGGCACTCAATGCTAACATTCTCCCACAGATATCTGAAGGTATTAAAGTCAGCCCCTCTGAGTTCTGCAGCATATACATAGTCATTAATTTCCTCAATGAAAGGAAATCTAGATCTGTTGTGGGCTTGGGATTTATGTCTGTGGAAAAATCAAATATTTATTTCTAAGAAAGTAAACCTAACTAGACTTAGACAGAATGCAGCTATGTACAAGTTGGATAGAGTTACTCTAGCAGAAGTTCTTTCATAGAGCATTAGTGTTAAGATACTGTAGTTATCTACCTATTATATCTATTATATCTAATCATCCTCTTTACCTATCATTTCCCCAATAAATTTCAGAGGATGGCTTATTAGTGGAAGACTTACCTGATCTATGCAAATGGATTTCCAAATTGATCACCAAAATCAGAAGGTGGATTCTGAGATTCCTTCTAAGGAAAGAGAGATAGGCTATTAGTGGATTTACAGTTTTCACGAGATTTACACTTCATGGCTCTATGACCTATTTCCTATTCAAACACCTGGAAAGAATACTTCAAAGCTCCTGCTAAACACACATTTACTAAACACATGTACTGCTTCAACAAAGAAGGGGGCTCTAGGCTGTGTTAGGTGGTATGCTAGTCAATGGCGAAGCATTTTTCAGAAAACCATATCTGCTACTGAATACTCCTTTGAAGCCAGTGGAGTCATAATGAGATCTTTTAGTCAAATGCTAGAAGACTGAAGTCAGCACTCTGGAATTGGTTCAGAATTTTCACTGAGGGCTTCAAGTGTGCTGTCTCAAATGGAATGATCTGGTGAAGCCACTTTCTGACCCACGGAGTCCTGAACACAGCAATTCCCATTTGTTCAGCTAGAGAGCTGAACAATCCACACTGATCAGTCTGCTCTAAAGAGAGTTATATATAATCAAACTGGAGTATTTCTGCAGCTACATTACTTGATACTCTTTTGTGGAGGGTCCCAATACTACAGAACTTTTCACCTTGGGAAACTGGTCGCTAGGCCATGCCAAAGAGAATAATGCTTTGTTAACTTTCTTGCAATAGAATACCCTCTCCTAGATTACATATTAGCCTCAAAGACACAGGACATTTATTGTATGGCCTCTAAAGCCAAAACTAAACTACTGCTCAAACATAGGCACAATTGTTATTAAGGAAAAAAAAGGGTTTTGATGGCTTTTTTTTTTTTTTTTTTTTTTTTTTTTTTTTTTTTTTTTTTTTTTTGTGGCGGTGATGTCATTTGGAAATTTTGGTGTTTGGGGTTTTTATTTTTGTTGTTGTTTGTAGTTTGTTTTGTTGTTTTTCTGTTTGTTTTGTCGGGTTATTTTACTACTTACAGATGAGGCACTGAAAGGGTTTGTTTTATCTTGATTTTCAAACAGGCCATTGGCTGGCAGCGCACATTGTCGAGGAACAGGCTTTGGTGGCTCTAAAAAAGAGAGACATACTGCTATAATCACTTGACAGATTGAACAAGAACTCATGTCTGCCTGTATAGCAACACCACAGCTCATCTAATTAGAAACACAAAATAATTACATGGAAGTTGCTTGGAGTGACTTTGAGTCACAATATTAACTCCTGCTTGTCTCCCACTAAACTTAAATCAGATGGAAATTCTAACATCTGAAGGACTTAGGTATACCTTGTTCCAGTCAAGTCATTTAGGCACTAGGTGTCAGTGTTCAGCCACTGCTGCTGATCAAGTCTTCACTTAGTCTGAGACAACCCTTCAACCCTCTACTTCAGTAGACATTAACTCCAAAATGTTACCAGTCATTTTGGCAGACAGCTTGCTAGCTTCCATTTCATCATGATCTGTACTATCTTTAGAAATGCCTACTTTACTATTAAAGCAAAACTCCTGAAAACTCTAGAAGCACCTGAAAGGCTTTGCTGTTCTCCTCTCCTCACTGGTACTGCAGGTGGCTTTGTCAGCTGGAAGTCTTTGAACATTTCCTTGACATCCTTAATTTCTTTATCCCCAAGCGGATCCAGAGCAATGAACGCATCGCTCTCTTTTTTGGACAGCTCCTTCTGCTGCGTGGTTCTGGGTGGCGGCTGCGGCGGGCTGGCTGGTGTGGACACGGAGGGCAGTGCCGCGGCTGTCTGAGCTGCTGGAGATGGGAACAAACTGCCCTGGAAGGGACTGGCAGCACTGCTTGCCCAAGAACTGGATGAAACTTGTGCTGACTGTGACCACATGCCAGAAGACGGAGTGGATGTGGAACCAAAAGATGAAGATTGGCTCCAGCCTGGCACTGGTTGAGCACCAAAGGCAAACGATTGAGAAAGTCCTGGAGACTGAGTAGTCATCACAGACCCATGAAAGAGTGGTGAAGCCTGACTGATGGAAAATGACTGTGGGGTCCATGATGAAGTTACTGGCATGCAACCTGGGGGGGGAAATTGTAGTTACACAGCACTTTAGTCATCTGAAGACCACAAGCAGGAGTGTAGCAATTCCATAAAGGATACCAGCAAAATATTTTTTGTACTATTTGCAAAAGATCTCTTTGTTTGCACTTACAAATCAAATCATTTGGGGGAGAGGGGAAGAAATGGTTTAAATTTTTACTTTGTTGCATTTCAGTGCCACAAGGACAAAATTGAGGTTATTGTAAGGGAAGGAGGAACACATTTCTAGCACAGAAGTGACAGGTGGATTTGCCATATAGTTACTTCTGTTTAAATGATTATTAAGACACTGTGCAGCAATGTTACCCTGACCTAACAAGTTGTGCTTGGCTCACTTGATCCTAGTGTACCTGAAGCAGGAACCTGCTGTCAATATTAAAGCAGTTAACTGCATGAATCCTGATTCAGCTGATGATGAGCTAAACTCTCTATTCATAGAACTTAATAGTTTAGGGGAAACAGCACATGGATTTAAGTGGTATAGCACTACACAAGAAGTAAAGGAAAACTAGAATCCATGCTTAGGTGTTAGCAGGTATCTTGGAGTGGAACAAGATCTTTACTTTTGCAACTAACCTAGACCATCCAATGGAGATGAGTTAAAACTTGATGAGTAGTCGAATAGATCAGCTGGCAGAACTCCTGAGCTCATGATAGGACTCTCCGTAGGTGGCACAGAGAAGTCTGTGCTGAATAAGTAATTTGATGCAGTCTAGAAAGCAAAAACAAAAAAAAAAAAGTGAGATGCCATGGCAGAACACAAGCTAGCACAACTAGGGCCCCCTAGTCCAGAGCTAGAACACTTTTTTCATCTAAAGCAGAAGAGAGTGTTTTGATATATCATTTAGAGCGTAAAACTTTCAAACATCACCCTTTTGTCATGCCTAAGGAGATACATGGCATTAAATAGGTAAAATATGTAGTAGGCACAAGTCAACAGAAGAGCAGGACTTAAAATGACCGAATTATTTGCTATAATTGTGTTTCCCTCTGCACCCTACCCCTCTAAACACTACTGTTTAGTCTACAGAAACCCCTGTGGTTGTGGCAAGGCCAGCAGACTTTTGCATAATATGAGTACAAGACAAATGACCCTGATCCAGAGCCACCCTGTGCCTAATCAGACAAGTCACTGAAATTGCCTTCAGTAGGCAAATACTGAGAAACCACATGGGTTTTGGTAAGCTAGTGCTAGTATCTTATTGTTATGAAACCTCAGGTTGATAGGCATACTGCTATCATAACAGATTCTGGCATTATATCAAGTGTTAATATGCATAGCAGCATACTTACCAGACCTTTACTGGAGTATGGCAGCATTAAAGAAGAGAGTATAGAATTTAGTGACCATAGCTACTATGAAGCATTCATAAATAGAAGGCACCACAGTTGCAGAGAGGTTAGTACGAGCAGGGCAGGCAGAAATACATGTTGTGAAGCTAGGTACTCAGTTACATGAAAGAAAAGCTTCTTTCACCCAGCTTCTCCAAGTAAAATAATGCATATCACCATAAATTACTTGAAAACTGTTCACCTTGACAGATCTCCTTCCTCTTCCTGGCTTGGTACTCTGTGGTGGTGGGCTAATTGTTATAGTCTCATGTGGTGATTGGACATTGTTTTCAGAATCCAGCTTTACTCCATTCTGCAGAGATGTTCCTTTGGAAGTAACTTCCACAAACAGGTTTGTTGGGACTTCGAGAAAGCCATTCTGTTCTCTCTCTGGTATCTCATTGGGAATTCTTCCTGCAGGTGACTTACTCTTAACTGGCCACTGGCATGTTAGTGCCTCTCGTTTGCCAGTTCTATTAGAAATCTGGTCAAACTGTTTATCAAAGTAGTCAGTATCACCATCTGAAGCACCACTACCCACTGATGACAAGGTACTCAGACTTTTCTTCTGATCAGATTTTAGAGAATCAAATGAAGGTGGTGCAGATTGGGCTGGCTGTGTGAAAGGATCATCACGGAAAGGGTCTGGATTAGGTGTAGGAAAGAAGCTGAGATTGGTAGAGAAAGAACTCTCAGGCAAGAAGGGTGTCTGTGCCTTTGGTTGTGGAAGAGAGGCTGTGATGCCATTCAAGAAGAGATCCTCTTTTGCAAAGGTTTGTTTGGTCTCAATTTCAGAATTAAAATCCACTAACAGAATCTCTTTAGTTTCCTATTTTTTCAGGGAGAAAAATGAAGTTAGTTATACACAGATTTTGCAGCACAGCAAAAAAGCTCAAGGAAAATAGCTGCAAAAGAAGATATCCTAGTATCCAATATATTACATCAATAAATATTCAAAATCACATGATGCCTATAGTCAAATTACAGCTATTTGGTTTTTGAAACCCAATACTGAAACATCTGTTTTCAGGTCCTATAGTTAAATATCAAATGCTTGTTCTTCAATCTAGTGACAGTAGAATCAGTAGGAACTAATTACACCCAGGCTTCCACCTGGGTCAAAGACCTCTATTTGAATTCTAGACCTTCATTTTGACAAGCTGTGAAAGCCTCAGCATGACTTTAAGCTGCAGTCTCAGCTTCAGAATAACACTAAGAGCTATTTGCCAGTGGAAGGTAACATGGTATTTCTCCAGCAAGCATGCAGAAGGGTAAGGTTTGGTCACTGGTTTGGTTGACAGCACCAACTGCATCACACCAGTGGCAGCTTATAGTGCCAGATTTAAAATTATAGGATTTTTGGGGTCATACTGAGTACAATAAGGTTTATGCATATTTTTGTGCAATCAGGCCAAATTTTGAGCCAGAGCTACTGGAATGACATTAGTAGAATGAAGTACTAGAATGACATCTAGCGATTAAACGGATACTTCTATAGCCCTACCCCACTAGTACAGTGATGATTGCTAGGCAGATATCTCAGAAAAACCAGGACTAATTACCAGGACTAAATTTGCAGTCAAAGAAAAAGCCAAGGAAAGTAAGCTAGATGCTACTTACTGTGGGACTGCTCATATCAGGGGGTGTTGACATATCCCCAAACAAATCCATCTGGTCAACTCCCTTGAAGCCAGAAATATTGAAAGAATTGGTATCTGTTAGAGCTCTCACAAGAAAAAGAAGCAAGCATCATACAGATTTCCTGTAAAATCTGCAGTAAATACTATAAACCCTTATCTATAAACACTGCATTTATGTCTTTAATGGCATCAACATAAAGTTTTAAAATTTAACCTACCAGTTTCATTTTGTCAGCTTGATCAGCAGGCTGTTCTTCACCACCATTCTGTAATAGATAGATAACTGTGTCAGAAACAATTGGAATTTCAAAATTTGCCTTAAGCAAGGGACTTGAGGGTTTCAAAAAGGGAAGTGATGGAGAAGGGAAGCATGAGAGAGATCACTACTCAGTATTAGCTCCACAGTCCCCTTTCACTCCCATTTCAATGCAATTTGGCATCTGACATTGCCTTCATAATGCCAGCAGCATAAAGAAAGTCAAAGTTAGATGTAGTCAGCAGCTTATTTAATCAAGAGAGGCTGAGCAGGAATGACCTACCTCAGTCTTACTTGCTTCTTCACTCTAAAGAAAAAAGAAGACTTTTAATACCTAAACATCACGTAGAATACCAGAAGTCTCTCACTTTGGACAAACTCACCAGCCTAGGCAATCAGACAGCTGGCACAACTGCCTAACAATAGCTTCCAGTGTTTCTGGAATTAGGCAGAACTTAGTATCAAGCCCCACAAGTGCCCAAAACTCAGCCAAAATTGAAACAAGCTTTATGCACAGTCATGCAGTTTCTATGTTTTTACCCACCTTTTTCTTTTCTTCTTCCTCCTTCTTCTTCATATTATAAATCAGTTGAAAGAGATCCTTAAGATCAGAAACCAGAGGCTCAGCCTGGAAAAGAATGTAGATTTTAGGCCACGTCCTACTTTTACTTGGACTTCTGCTGCTGCAATCTGTGTAACAAGACAAACTTTCCGAAATGGTGCAAGACTTAAGTTGAGATAACAGGAAAAACAAGAGTTTAAAGACCAATTTAGTCTTCATACAAGATCTTGCTTGTGCAGAATTCAATTCTACAACCAGTGTAGAACTGTTTAACTCTACAAAAGTGTTTGTACACGAATTTGTACTAATCACTCCTGTGTTTTTGCTAAAAAGCTGGTAGCTATACATAAGTGCATGGCAAGTCCTAGAAGAATAAAATTTATCCCAGCCTTCTGGTATTCTCCTGAGAGGAAGAACATTTTGCATTTGTCCATTTGCTACCAACTTTAGCACTGCATGTGGAGAAAGCTTCTATATATAATACTACTTTTATTTGAAACAGCATACAAATAGCAAATGAGCAAGGCAAGCATAAGGTTAGATTATCATCATGTCAGATGTGTAAAGGAGAGACCAGTTTTAAATGGGGTCTGTGACATGATGACAATTTAATGTAAATTAGAAAGGCACAGCATGCCCTGCATATCGATTAACAAGAATGTTAAAGTGGTGAGTTCAGCTACACTGCTTTGGAACGCTTGTATCAGGCATACAGCAGCTTGTCTAGAATAGGACACATCCCCATCTTCTGCCACTACAATTGGCACAAGCAGGAGAATCCTTTGAACAGGTCTCACTGTTTACACCTGTGCACCATCTTCTAATCATGGGTTTAGACAAGCAGCTGTGAGAAGAGCCATTTCAAGAATTATCAACTTTGACAAGGAGAACAGCTTCAGCATACTAGAGCTGCAGAAATCCTCACTTCTGAGCTAGACAAGTTTATGACAAAAACACCCAGCAGCAAGTCAAGAGCTGTCTAAAACCTGGCTGAGCTTAGAGGCTGACAAGCAGCACCCTGTGGTGAAATGAAGGAACAGACTCCAGAGTACATACAAAAGGCTTTTGTTGTTAATCTACAATTCCACTGAAATCAATACAATTTTGGGCCAGAATGCTGACAAACCAATAAAACAAGACTCAGAAGAAGGCCTTATAGCTGTTACTGAAGTAGCAGCATGCTCCAACAAGGAGCTCCTCAGTGCTGCCTGTACTGGGTCCAAAGCTGCCAACAGGTTCTCCAGGAGGGCAGGCAGGAATGGGTAAAAGATTTCTAGCTCTGAAGTCTAGGCTTATCAAATCATTACAGTGACTAATTACAAAGTAATTATAAAGAAATTCTGATAAATAAAAAAATACCTAACTTCAGGTTGTTTATGAAGCTGCATAATTTTCAGTGGTATTTTTAAGTAGCTTTTGCAGTATTGCTTACATGGAGATTCCCCTCAGAGAGACTAACCTCGCACACAGGATTTCTGCATGTGAGGAACTTCTCACAGAAGGATCAGAATCCAACCCAACAAGTTAGGGTTAGGAGGTCCTAGGAGGACCAGACCTGTCATTTACAGGCCCCAGAATCATTGTTGCAATTGAGTAAGTAATTTTCCTGCTGCGCAGGCAAAGCATCACATGAGCTAGACTAATGTAGTTCTATATTCCTGTTGATTCAGAGTGAAGCTCTTGCCATTTTACTTAAGAAACAGTACTTTCACAGTGGGAAGCCTGTGCTAATGGCTCTATTCATCTCACTAATGACTTTCATGGTACATAGACAAGTTAAGCATTGTTAATCATAGTAACCAAGATTACTTGAGTGCTTTTATTTTGGTTTACAAAGAAACTGTAGAAGACAGAAGCCAGTGGTGACACAGTAAATTCCTACTGTCTTTCTTTCAACAGAATCTATCCATGCATGCTGGTATTCCCCAAAGGAATTTTGCAGGATTACCAGCAAAATACTAGACCCTTATGACATATTAATGTTTACACAACAGCATTATCCACAGCAAGAGAAAGAAAATGTCTGATTCATACCTGCTGGGCTGTTTTTATGGCAAAAAATTGGTGCTGGCCTTCTCCTCCACATACATAGCCAAAGGCACGATTATCTGTTACATCCCGAGCAATAAAGGAGATTTTGTTTACTGGATGCTCATGCTCTATAACCTGGAATTGGGAAAAAATAACTATTGGTATGAATGTCTGGAAATATAATAGCTGCTATTCTCTGTAGTTAGAATGATTGAGACTGTTAAAAACCTTCAGTCCAAACCTCAGATTTATCAGCCTTTGACTAACCACAACAGGATGCAGCTGTCTTCTGAATCTTCAGCATTACAAACATCTCACAAGCCAATTTTTATGTGTGGAAGGAGATATAATGCCCAAAGAGGAATCTAGCTCATAATGGTCTAACTTGCAGGTGCCTTGCTAGCTTTAAGAATCACATTAAGAAAATACATCTTACCCCACTTTTTTCGTCTATTATCTTGATACCAGAGAGGGAGATGTTTACCCAGATCTTCTGTTTGTGTTGACCCTGGGAACGGGCTGCTGCTGCCATTCCCTGAAGAGAATGAATGCCAAAATATTGATGAGACTTCTGTTGGATTGAGCTTTAACTTGTTTGTAATGTATGACTGCTTAGGTTTAAACTGATACCACAGATCTAGATGGCTTCCTCTGTAAATGTTTTAGGGCTTTAAAACAGATTTTAGTCCACAAAACTGCTGCACTAGCAGCACCTTTACCTGCTTTTCCAATCCATGTGAATGTCCTGTACTAAAGCAGTAATGGTCTTCATTGTTGCAGGGGTTAATATACTTTTTAATTTGTCTGAATCTCTGTGTCATCATTAACACAGGATGCCAACTTGTGTTTTGAGGTCGGTGTGAAATTGCACAGCAATCCCCCTTCCCCTCCAAAACCCCAGCTCAAAATGTGTGCTGAAATTCATACTGCCAGCACTCACAATGGATGCTTATAGACCCAAAGGAATGTACCCAGGCTTTCAGGGAAATGCCAGCCAGAGGTTTCAGGTTAGGAAGCAACATCCATCTCGATGGTGCTGTCAGTAGTAACATTGCCATTAAGCTGTATTTAAGGTTTTGCCAAAGTGACAGTTCAATCTACTTTTTAAAGGCTAACCAGAGATTGTTCCTTATGTGACAGATCAAGCCCTTACCTTCAGCTTCATCATTGAATCCTGACTCATTTTGTCTCCTCTTGCCTCAGGAACATCATCTATGCCAATCAGCTTAGCCTTGTATTTTACACCATCACCTTTGAATCTAGCCAAGAGGGATTCATCTGTTTTTTCTGGCCCTGGAGACAGAGAAAAGGTTTGGTGGGTCTGCTTGTTTTTTGAGGTTATTTTTACTCTTAGGTGAGACAGGTTTTTTGGTTTTGTTGGTTTTTTGGTTGTTTTTGGTTTTGTTTGTTTTTTTAAATGATAGAAATGACTATGTTGAGATTTGTGATCTTTAAAAAAAAATACATAATGTAAGTATGCACCAAGCACACAGTAAAACTCCCTTGAGTACAGCTGACTAACAATCCATGTGCATTGCAGGACAGTTATTCCTTTAAGGCCACAGTACTCTTGCAGAATGTGGTCTCAGTTCAAAGAGTGAAACCCAGTGGTTAAGGACTGGGGCTTCAGAACAAATTGTTCACCACACAAATGACTAAAATGTGGATAAGCAATACTCACCTAGATATAGGTGCTAAGAAAAAAGCATCATGTACTTCCCATGGCCATACAGGGTGCTCAGTGAGTCTTTAGGTGTTGTCCCCGTGTTCTGATGTAGGCAGATCCCTTCTTGCTGTGCTAAAATAGCTCCCAATTCCTGTACTAGAACCTGGTATCAGCACCATCATTTCTACCACGAGTCCTTCCTTGTGTCCTTGTAAGCTTTTGGGACTTTAGTTAATTTGTTATTTCTCTGTTCCTGCTACTAAGAACTGCTTGCTTTTCTTCTCTGCATACTCAACATAGCTCAAGTATATACCTAGATATGTAGTGTTATATGAGGCAACTACATTTACATGATCAAATGTATCCAAAAAATTCTCATATACAATAATTCTCATGGAATGAGTTTTCTAGCTTTCCTGCAGTAGCATTTTGTATCCAGCATAAATCTCCTTTCTGGAGAGTGGGGAGGAGCCAGGTTAAAGCTCAGACTAACAGCTACGGTGGTGGTCCAGGCTCTGGTCACCTCCTCAGGAGGCTCTCTCTTCTCTGGGCTCTTGCTTACTTGACAGGAAAGCTTCAGAACTTAAAGCTAGAAAAAAGCTTTTCGAACTAAAGCCCTGCCTTCTGGTTAAGTTTATTATACTGGCATATTTACTCTTCTGGTCAGCTGGAAAACTCAGAGTTACTTCAGCAATAGTGGGAAAGTGATTTAGGCAAATGCAAAAGATTAAGGACATGGAATAAAGGTGGTGCTCGAGTGGTAAGCATTTCTTACCTTTCTTTTTTTCTTTCTTTGAAGACTGTGCCTTTGGTGGAGCTTGTTGCTCAGGCTGGCTGTTGGTAGCAGTAGTTTCAGCTTCAGTAGACATGATGAGACTGTGGCCAGTTATGTTCACCGTGGGCTTAAAAATCCAAATAACAGTTAGAAGATAGACATAATATTTTACTTTGAAGAAGAAATTAGAGCTGTTAGTCCATCTGAGTTCTGCTGAACACTAAAGCCTGACAAAGCCTGAAAGTGTAAGGGGTGATCATATGGCAAGTCTGACTCAGCGTCAGACTACACAGCATGAAGTTACAGCCAGGAGGTGATGAACCCTCACATCAGTAATTCCTCAGCATGGGCCACACTGATCTACACCAATGGGCTGTACTTACACCAACATGTTTTAATCTGTCAATCTTTAGCTTCTTTTACCTTTTAATGCTATTTACAGAACCTCAAGTGTTTTGATCTATTCTTGTTCAGCATTGCCAGCTGCATCTCCAAAATAGCATAGCAGAGAATACAAGAAACATTTGCTAGGATCTGTTCCAAACACCCATGAGAATGACACCAAAACACCCAAAAGATGCCTGTAGATATTATTAATGTTTTTCTAACCAGCAAAAGTCAGAGGTTACACTATCCAACAGGTAAAACCAAGTAATTTCCTCAGGCTGCAGACAGACTGTTCCAGTAAAACATAATAGAACCTCAAGCAAACCCCCCGATGGGCTTGTCTTAATGGTAATAAAGTAACCTTCAGGTCTTCAAAAACACTGCAAATTGATAAGAAACTATGGACTTTTAGGACCTTACCTCTATGACATGTGATCCTTTTGCCTCTGAGACACATATTTTTTAAAAAAATTTATAGTCACCATGTGTTCTTCCAACATGGCTGAGGCATTCACTCTCACCAAACAGAAGCACTCAGAGCAGCTTTATAGAGTTATGAAGATCTAAACCAATCCAGAAAAAACTGGAAATCACATCTGCTACAGAAACCATTCTATCATTCTTCTGTCTGGAATACTGCAATGGCTGCAATTAGTCCCTCCAATTTTAGGATAAAAGATGAAGTCAATAAATTGTTTAGGTGATTAAATAATTGGGCTCTCCTCTAATTCCCCCTATATCTAGGCAGCTGCTACAGATCAACCCACGCTTTTTATCCAGCATTTGAGACACAATTTGTATGCAGATACAAGTGCTGAAGCACTGCATAGCCCCTGGCATCAGAAGATTGTTATTCCCAATAGCCAGTTCCTGATTTGCCTTAGTAATAGCTGATGCTTTACCCATTACTTGAAATGTACTTGCAGAGTTTTGCTCTCACTCCTACTTTCCCTTCCTCCTGCTAAGCTGATAACTAGACTGACTCAACCAGCTTGCCACTCACTGAGTAATGGATATAGATCCTTAACTCACTCTTAACCCAGGAGAACAAATTCCTAGATCTTAAAGAGAGAATTTCATCCTGAAAGCCTCAATTTCCATTTAACCAGTAGGAAGGCCTTTATGGAACTAGCTAATCTCAGCAAAATTAGACCTAGCTTCTTACCAGATGGTTTGTGAATTGCATGTAGCATTGGTCAGGTAAATCAACAGAGATAAGGGAGCTCAAATGGGAAAGAACTGTCAGCTATACCTGTTCTCCTCTGTAAGCAACTTATCTGGCCACAGTTAGGGAACATTTGATGCAAGGGAACAAAGGTGTTGCTGTGAAAGTTTCAAGTGGTTCTGAGTAGAAATACATATCAGAGGAAGAGTTTGTTTAGCAAGCCATGGTTATTTAAGAAATGTAACCACTGAAAGAGTGGCTTGTGTGTCCATTCTGAAAAAGGGTCAAGGGGAAAACTATTAAGCCTGCAGGGATTTTGCAGAATACTTGCAAAAGTGCTAAAACAGATTGTGCCTATTGAAATCCACATTTTAATCAGGTAAAATGAAGTCAACTGAATTCTTCTTTGAGAGCAGCTAAGCTAGTTTGCCTGATTGTATAGTTTTGGATGGAGATAGCTTTTAGACATAAGCATAGAACTAGATTTATCAAGTCCTTCAGAAATAATGAGGGAAAGAGAGTTAAGGTTGGATCATTAGTTAAACACCCACTCCTATATGGAAGATTACTGTTGAGAGAATAGAAGGAAAAGACCCAGAAGAGAGAAATAAAACTTGCTCTCAAGAGGCTGAGTTCTAGCTTTAGGATATTCTGCCTAGCTCTATTCTGGAAAGAAGAAATAAGAACCTCAAGGCACTGAATCCTGCCTGTCAGTGGTTCTTCTTCCTCTAATTAGTAGAGCTACACCTAGCTGTGGCATTTTATAACTTGTATCACATGCTGAAGTAAAATTAATAGGCAATAAAAAAAGAAATTACTTATGAAGGAACAAATAAGCACAAGTAAGTCTTCACTTTGGCAACAGTAAAATGGTCTACATATGTGCAGCTTTGACTATATCTCTGAATTCAAGGCATGCCTGGTTATCATCGCCATATGCCTCCACTATATGGAAGTCAGACCACTAATTTTTATAGAGCCAGACAGCAAAAAAACCCACAGTAAAGGAAGGTGGGCAGGGATACACACAAGTGTGGCTGAACCTTCGCAAATACCCAGCCTTACTACAGAAAAGCTCATTTTTAGTATTAGCAATGCAATTTTAGGTTAGTGAGGGCCTTCTGGCTACTTTACAGGACCTACTCTCACACCTGAGATCCTGCAAAACTCATGTTCCCTGGCAAGATTTCACAGTACATGATGGTCTTTTATCATACATTTGGAGAACATGGTGTCTTTGAAAATCATCTCAGAAACACCAGAATTAGTGAAACTAAGAATGCAATGATAGAAAAAGGCAAACTAAATACATCTTGGTACCTGAGTTAAGACACATGCCTAGCGCATTTCTAATTGTTTCTGGCTCTACCTTAAAATTTCACTGGGGTGGAGGGGAACAGAGCCTCAACCACAAGAAAATATGGATTCTGGGCTTTACACTCAAGCTACAGCTTGGCAGTGTCTTCATTAAGTTTGTGTTGTCATAATGGAAAGTGCTGGTGTGCTTAACATGCAAGTAACTAAAAGTTAAAATCTTCCATTTGTTTCTTGGGGGCTTCCTCTCACAGTACCCAGCCTCATAGAATTTCCTTACTCTAGCTGCAGGTGGAAGGCAACAAGACTAGAATTGTTCTCTTGCACTTTAATTTTGAGGTCATCTCAAAAGAGTCAGCCAGCAAGCGTGGGAAGGTTAGAAATACATGTGATTTTATGCAAGGGTGAAAGGACAGTTGAGCCTTCAGATATACTGGCATAGTAAAGAACAAGATCATTCCCTCAGCAACTATGTCAGCAACTGTTTAAAGCAGTTTGAATATTGTCTATGCAGATGAGTCGACTGGTATCACCACATCTTAATTATTCACTAATCAGTTGTATGGTCCATCTTCATTACTGTGCTTAATGTCTCAAAAACCCAAAGACTACAGATTTACAGATGCTGCCCCCATGGGAGAAGGGCACCAAACTCTGTATCACCACACACATATCACACACATTTGTCTCACCCACTTCTCAATTTACTTTAGACAGGGCTTGTAAAGAGACCACTAGCAGCATCTCCCTCCTTTCCTTCAGGGACTATCCTGTGAAGAGCAGGGGATACTGATGACTCCTCAGACAAATACCAGGTCAGGGCCCCAACACACAGTCCTTGATGTACGACTTGCTACCTGCTGTCTCATGTCTGGCTGCTCTCCGTTCAAGACTTGTACTTCATTTCTACAGTGACCCTAGGAAAATCAGTCTAATAACTTCTGGCATAGTGCTCTCTTGGTGTCTTCTCTGAACTCTGCAGGGAGGGCTGTCAGCAATGACAAGCCATCCCTGAAATACCTGTTTCTTAGCAAGACTTGGAAGAACATGCCAAACAATTTTGTTGGGTAACATTTAGTTTCCCTCAGAGATGCTTTTACAGATATCTTTTATTTGAGAAAGGGGTGGCAACGTGATAGATACCCTTAATGATTATGTTCCTGTCCTGTGTTCAAGTGAATAGAGAATCTTCATTATGGCTATAGTTTGTCATAGAATTAAGGACTGAACAGAATTCTCACCAGCAGACAGGCTTTCCCCCTTCAGCAGGCAAAGATAAATGTCTCAAAGTTGATGAGAGATTATCTCAGAAGAGCTTAGGGACACCCAAAAAGTCAGAGGCAGATAAGCTAAACATCTGCTCAGCAGCCTAATACTTTGTCCTCTTCACAGTCTGTACTCCTTTGTCTCTAAAGTACATGATTCAGCTTAAAGAGCTATTGCATGTAAATATTAACCTTGAATTAGAATCTGCAAGGCTGGGAGAGGACGAGAGAAGCTTTTACTGCCAAGTGAAACACAGCCTGTTAGGATGAAGTAGTAACAAGCATAGGAACAGTTCAGCTGCTGAACATGCTTCTGGGGCAGGTTGTTTCCTCCCCCCCATACTTGAAGTCAGGTTCTTCTGGTTAGAAGGCTGTGTTAGTGAATTCAAGACTTGTTTTCAAGCCAAGAAAATAGACTAAAGGCTAAACACCAATTCACACAATGACTAGGTAAAGCCAGGTAGTCTGTTACTGATAAATTATCTTGACTGGTAGCCTTCTGCTCCCATCAGCAGTGTAATAGTGCATTTCTGTGAGCCCCTGTAGGGCTGACTGACATTTACATCTAACAACTCCCCATCTGATTATCACATTTGCTGCTTAGTTCCTGCTTCAATAGTAGTAGCCTTGAGAAGCCCTAGGCATGCATTAATAAATCAAAAACATTAAAGTGCTGATCAGACTCTTGCTTTTCAAACAGGATCACTCATGCTGAGGAGTCAAATAAAATATAATCTTAAGTATTTTCTTTCATTACTAGAACACCCATTGCTCTGGTATCTGACAGTGTCTAAAGAGTTCAAGTTGAATAAACCTCACAAGAGATTAAAATGATTTAGATGGAACATTCCAGATGCTTACTCTTATGCAAGCATTAACATTAGTCTGTTTTCTCTATTAAAACAATCAAACTATTATGTTATGAACCAGCTTATCCAGCAACTAATATCCATGAGAAGTAATTGTCTTACCTACAGGTAGGTTCTACCTGATGTGTTCACACTTATACATTACAAATACCTGCTCGAAGGCAAGTGGTAGAATAAAGTTGATAGACAGCTTGGGAACTATTCACCTCCAGTTTTAGCCATGTCTGGAATGCAAGAGCAGTATTACCTGTCAGAAAGATGACTGAATACATACTTTTATACTTCAGACTATAAGCAAAGGTCCTGTAAGAAAGACAGCTGAATAGGATATTAAACAGCACTGCCTGGCAACTGCAGCTATCTGTCATTCCCATAATTCAGTAATTCCTGGATGAGCAATGCACCCACCACTCAGTTCAAAATTCCTGTTGAACTGTCCTGCTTAGGCTGCAGAGCAGTAGAAATGTGATTTGTTTTCAAGAAATCATTTGCTTGATACTGTGACTGTACTTAGACCAGGCCCCTTACCTGGACCAAGTATTTCTAGAATAACAGGATTTTACTTTAGGGAACTTCTTACATGCAACTTGCTTTTCAAGCTCTGTCTGATGTTTTGTCTTCTTACCCAAGAGGTGGATTGATACTTTGTTGAGGTATTAAAGGCAGACTTATGCCAAGGACTTCCTCTGTCAGCATGAATGCCAGTTTGGAATAAACTGCCAGAGTACTTACATATAGCAGGATGTGGAACATGGCCCAGCTGTCTTCATCATGCACAACCAGTAACGAGAAACAGGGAACAGTGACTTTCATCTACTTAGTGGGATAGAAGTACAGCATTAGACACACCAGGGAATACCTCCCTCGTGCTGCTCCCTGCCCTAGTAGCTACTACAAAGTAGATAAAGGTCTCAGTGCACTAATTGGCCATGTCAGCTACAGATGTTGGCAAGTACCATTGCTGGTGCAGGATCATGCCTATGAAACCACACAGACATCTCACTGCTCAGCCAGCTTGCCAGCTGCTATTTCATCAGCTGAACAGAACAGTCTGTTCTCATCACATCAGTCTCCTCTGAACCTCTTGGTTTTTAGCAAGAACATAGAAATTCAAACTTAGTTCCTGAAAGTGCTTCATACACACTTGAATCATGGCCAAGAGAATATCACTAAGTTAGCAGCTGGGGCTGAACAGGTCACACAGTTCAAGTGGTGCAATTGGATTGGTACATTCTACTATGCTTTTAAGCACATAATTTCTCATAAAATAAGTCATTACTTGTCAACCCAGCTATAGCAGTGGCTCTATTTTGGATTTTTCTTCCATTTGTCATGGAAATAAATATGTCTTTTGCAGGAAGATTAAACAGGGGGCTCAAGGGAAGTAATGATGAGTTTAAACAAGCTGTACCTGATGAACACATGAAACAATATCAACCAATGAGTGAAAAGCATTTAATGAGCAAGTGATATCTGGTTCTCTGAAGACTTGTTCACAAGATGAAAGAAACTAGCACTGTCATAGTTTTATAGATCTGTTTTTCAGCCAGGAACTTCAGTATCCAAAGATAGTGCCCAGACTCCTAGCTAGTCCAGTTTTTCCAGGAATATGACAGCATGCTGCAACAAGGCTTGAGAGCAGCCTTTCCAGTCTCTATGTATTAGCTATGGTAACCTATACATCAATTTCTTGAATTAAGAAATCCCTTCACTTTTAGTACTAGCATTACCAACATCTGAACTCTGAAACTGAAACATCTGAACTGAAAATCTCTCCTTAGAAAGAAAGGGCATATGAGGATACCTTTCTTGACAGAGAGCTATTATTTTGGAATAAGAGACTAAATAGGTTATGTATTTAAATTATCCACAAGAATTTTCTTCCTATCCTAGCCTTCAAGAAAGACAGCATGTTTTGCAGCCTGCTAAGGGAGCATTCCTCTATACCCCTCTCCAGTTGCCAGTTCTGAGGCCTCACAAGTTAGTGGCACCTGAGCCAGAGCTGTCTGCTGCAGTTATTGCTAAGGAAAGCATCACCTGCCCAAAGGATGAGGAATCTCAAGCAATGTGGCTGCAGTGCTTACAGCTCAACCTTTTATCAATATTCCTTGTTGAGACTTGCTGGATATACCAAACAAGATGGAAGCAAAGCAGTTGTTATTCAAGGCAGGTAGTGTTGACTCAGATGCAACTGAATTTGAACTGAACAAGAAATCAAACACTTAATTTAAACTGTACTCTTAAAGCCCTCCTGCCTAGAAGGCCTGTTTCTGATCTTCTTGCTTGTTAGTATAGTGAAGGACTCTTGCCAATAACCATGCTTTTCACCCCTCCTTCTCAGAGCAGGAACTTGACACATATTGAAGCTTTTATCATAGGTTATGTCAGCTGCACACAGTTAACTGTCTGCTGCTGGCACAGTTATCCTTCTTTGCAGTTTGGGTATAGGCAAGCTGTACTGAGAGATTGCATATGTTCTGCACAGTTTACTCTTAACTGTGCTCCCTATCAGTTCACAAAGCTATCTGTATGAGAAATAGGATTTTCCTGTATTCTTGCATTCACACAGCCTAAACCCATGTAATCCTGGCCTCGTTGTTGAGTACTGCAGTTTGCTTAGCCAGCCTGGTTATCCCATGAGCAGCCAAAAGCCCATCATTAAACATTCATTTCAGCAGTAATTGAAGAGCACTACACCTACCCCCCAGATACTGTGCCTCTCAATACACAAATTGTTGTAGCAGTTACTGTCACTCCATATGCCTCTTGTAAGAGATGCAAATTATGTTCATTATGTATTCTGAGAAGACTGATGAAAATTCTGCTTGCTGAGCCTACTTGTTGCAGGTTCTTCTACAGCAGTTCCAGTCTTTTTAGGTAATGAGGCATTCTGCTTAGTATAAGGGTTACACTTGACCTCAAGATTAGTTATTACCAAGGCCTCCAGCTCTCCCTTGCATATGCAGCAAGAAAGGCAATGAATAACGACACAAGACTCCAATCTAAAAAGGTGATACAGAAAGATCTAAACCAGAGGTTAGAAAGGATTAACCAGGGATTTTAAGAGTTCCACTACAGCTCTTACAGTAGATGTCCTACTGAACATCTAATAGAGTTTTCATATTTTAAAGTTTCCGCTACCAGTAATTATATTTACAGATATTAGAGGAAGTTTACACTACTATCCGTAAATTTAGACTATAAAGCAAAATTGACCAGGGTCTTTCTAATTTCCCATCTCTATGATAGTCTTAATAGCATTTTGTAAGGATATGCCCGTCCCTCAGAAGCATACAAGAAGTGTCAGATCTGGAGTTTACCTTCCTTCAACCAGGGTAGCTGTAGTTTGCAGACAGATCTGTGATTCAAGCTACTAGAAAACTAGTCCTTACTCATACAGTGACCTTTGTTCCTTGCCTCAAAGCTCAAATGACCGTATTCTGACAGGTCACAGAGGAGAGCTGTAAGGTAGAAAAACAGGTTACAATATTAAAACTACATTCTTAGTGCTTCCAACTTCTTTTGTCCCCTCTGAAGAGGAAAGTTTCATCCACAGGCATTTTGGCCACAAGGCTAATATTATTAGGTGTGTGGCACACCAGCATTAGGATTTGAGTAGACTTTGCTAGAGGCCCAACATCCAAGCTGACATGAGTCTCCTGACTGTCAAGGTGAAGATCTATTATCCTGTCTCTTAGACCTACTATTTCTGCTGAAGAGATAATCTTCATCTTATTGCTTAAGGATACAACACAAACTGACAGAACAGCAGGAAATTCAGCTCCAAGGCCAACAATCTGTCCTTAACTGGCCCTGTAATGTCTGAGTTTTTAGATTTAAGGGGATATGCACCAGATAAGAAGCTATATTAAAAACTTTTAAAACTAATTTAAAAATACACATATAATTAAGGGTAAAGATCTACAGGGCATTTCAGCTGAGATACTTCATCCTCAAGCACTTCAGAGCATGTGCAAGGCATAGTCTTTGAGATGAGGGGAGACTAGAATAGTCTGTGTGTCCATCAGCCAGGGCTGAGAAGACCTGGATGGGAGAAGATGCTTTGTTCAGCACTCAGCTGCCCAGCTTACATAAACAAAGTAATCCTGTTGGAACAGGTAGCTCTTGTTTATTCACTAGGCCTGAGTGTGCTTCATCCAGCTCCTTCATGACCCTGAGACCCTTGAACCCAGGCACAGCCTCAGAACCAGGTTTTGAATGTCAGTTTTTCTTCCCAGTTACAATCCTTGTACACCTTATTCTATTTGATTGCTTCAACACAACCCAAGTCGTACTTCTGTGTTGTCCATGCTGAGGTACTGAGTAGTGGCTTATGCCTGTTTGTGGCACACAGCAGAAGCTCACTAAGACCTCTCAGCAATCCCCCATCCCAGTGGTATCTTCTTGATTCTACTAACAATCCATTAATCTACATGCAAGATCTAAAGTTTTTCTTCAAAATCTTTGCAGTTTATAAATTACCTTCATGCTGCTTCATAATTTCTTTTGATAGAATCTAACCAGCAAGCCAGATTTGCATCAGCACTGCTTCCAGATCAAGATGGCTTTCTCTAAATGTGGAATTTATTGCTTTGTACAGGCAAATTCATGCTTCTATAGTGGCCACGTATGCTAGCCTTGCTGAATAAATTCCACAAGCATTCCCAGGGTTCACAACCCACATGGTCACACAAACTTCCTAGAAATATGAGATTTACTAGGAAAGGAGAGCATCAATAGGAGACAAAAATTATCAGGTTTGGCAACAATACCCAAGAACTACAGTATATTGGTGCACTTTTAAATCATATCTCAAGCTATGGCTTTTCTACTTAGATTTTTGAGCATCCACACTGGATTCACCCTTCCCTGACATTAAGTGCATTTATTTGCTTTCCCGTAGAGACAAAAATCTGCCCTTTCCCTACATTATAATCACCTGCTTAGAGTGTTTCTTCTCATATCTGCTTGAGAAATAAAGGCCTTGAGCAAGAAGTATAAGAATATATCCATAGCAGCTACTGGCCTGCAGTGTGCAGGTAGTTTAACAAGTAACACTCTTCTCAGTGAGAAAATGGATTGTGTAGAGATACTTAGCAGCCTTGTAGAAGGCATATGGTAAATTAGACAATCAACTTTGCCTTTACAAAAAAACTGATTCCAGCTGTATGAAGCTCGAAGGACTCAGCATTCACTCCATTTTACACTGAGCTCTCCTAAGCACCAAATCATAATGTTTGCTAGTTAAGCCTCTGCTCTGATGACTCACCTGACACTCATTTAGCACTCCCATCCTCCTTACCTTTGCTACCATTTGGTTGTCCTCCTCCCAGTGCAAACCTACTATTAATAAAAATTTCTGCTTCAGACTTTACCACATCCTCACACCATCCAGGGAACTTTGAAAAGCTGATTATGCCTCAAGAAACATGGTGCTGGATACAACTTGCAGTGATTCTTCGACCAGATGTGGCAGATGACTCCATCAGACAATGCTCAGCTGGAAAGATTTTCTTTGGATTACAATTCACGTCTCCAGCCTCACCTACCTCCAGGAAGGTCCTAATGGAAGCTGACACAAAGACCTGCTGGCATTATAATTGCCTACAGATCACTATCAGACAAAATTACATCCTTTCAATTTCACATTGTTTGTCAAGTCTTCACAGCAACCTAGAACACACACCTTCGTAATTAATTTTCTCTAATTCAATCTGCATCTTTAATTTTGTCTATTTGCAGAGGTGTTGCCATCCTAAGCATACCTCTGGCCATTCTTTAGCATGCAGTGTACAAATCTCAGCCTTCACGCTCTCAGATTTGGTTAATTTTGGACAGCCTGGTTTATGGAAGTTACAGAAGACTTCTGAAGAAAAGAATGTACCCTTTTAAGGCACACTTGCTTAATTAGGAGAAGACTTAAAATTTCCAAGACTCAAAGTAATAAAATCATCAGCCTTACCAATGAATTTGCAGTAAGCATTCGAGTAACCAGTCTCAGTATTTTTGAGGGGTAAAACCTCTTTACGTAGAGGTGCTGCTGAGGAAATCTGTCTATGTTGGCAACACCTGCATTTATATTACAGCTCAGTGCACTGGCATCATCTCACCATTAAGTGTCACCATATAAGACACTAGACTTTATACCATCACCTGAGAAATCAGTTTCTCTGTCATGGAAGAAGACTAATTCCAGGTAATAGTCAGCATCTACAGCTATCCCAGTTTACTACCGACTGAAGTAGCATGCAGAAATTCACCCGCAGACAGAGGAGTGCTCCATCAAAAACAGCAAGGACACTCCATCCAAAAAACGGAACAAAACCCTACCCAGCTTCACAGCATCCTAATCTGTGTTCTCATCATCTCTTCTATTAGAGAGATCCTTTCATATTAGTTATTTATTAGTTATAGGAAATTTAGTGTTTATATAGTTAATCTATTTAATGATTTTTAACCTCTTTCTCTCCACGCACAAAACCAAAAACGAGCGTTTGTATCGCTTTGCTCCCATGCCTCCCCCGGCCGCCCGCCCCACCGGAGCCCGGAGCAGGATACGGGCGGCTTCTACCCCGGCTCAGCCGGACCCGCTCCCCGCAGCCCGGCCCGGGCAGCGCCGAGACCCCGCGGGGCAGAGCCCGGGCAGCGCCGAGACCCCGCGGGGCAGAGCCTCAGCCGCGGCTGCGGAGCCGAGCCGAGCCCCGGTACACGCTCTGGGACAGACACACACAGAGACACACAGACCCTCCAGCACAGACACACACAGAGACACACAGACCCTCCGGCACACACACACACAGAGACACACAGACCCTCTGGCACACACACACACAGAGACACACAGACCCTCCGGCGCACACACACGCACATACCCACAGAGACCCTCCGGCCCGGCACGCACAGAGACATACACAGCCACAGACACACACAGACGCACCACCCCTCCGGCACACACAGACAGACACACATACGCACAGACCGACACACACACACAACCCCTCCGGCACGCACACGCACACACACAGCCCCCTCCGGCACACACATACACACACGCACAACCCCTCTGGCACACAGACAGACACACACACGCACAACCCCTCTGGCACACAGACAGACACACACACGCACAACCCCTCTGGCACACAGACAGACACACACACGCACAACCCCTCTGGCACACAGACAGACACACACACGCACAGGCACACGCAGCCCCCTCGGGCACACACACATACAGACAGACAGACACAAAACCCCTCCGGCATACACACGGTCCCCTCTGGCACACACAGACAGACACACACACGCACAACCCCTCTGGCACACAGACAGACACACAGACGCACAGGCACACGCAGCCCCCTCGGGCACACACACATACAGACAGACAGACACACACACAGACAGACACACACACAGAGCCCCGCCGGAGCCCCACCGCGGCAGCGCCCACCCCGCAGGGTACCCCGCCGCAGGCACCGGCTATCACGGCGCCGCAGGAAAAGCTCCTTCCCGCGGTGACAGCTCCTTCACCCCCCTCCTCGCCCCCTCTCCGGCTGTGCGAGAGCCGAGCCCAGCTCGCAAAGCTCCTTACGGACTAGATCCGTGCCGCTCCGTGCATGATCCGATGACCGCAGCCGGTAGCCTGGCTGGGACCGGGGCCCCGGTTAAATATTCGGCTGCACTCTCGCCTTCAGATTAGTTAGCCACTCACAGCGAGCGATATGGTTTTAATCAGATGCTGGCAGCGGAGGACTACCCAGGAATGCGCTGTGATGTTTTTGCTGCTTGGTCTTGGCTACTCCCCCTCAACGTGTCGGTGCTCACAAGTTTAACCCCTTGAGCTCCGCTCCGGCCCTGGAGCCGGGACCGCACCGCCCCACGGGGGACGGAGCCCCGGGGCACGGCCGGGGGAGCTGGGGGGGACAGAGGCCCTGCGGGGGCTCGGAACCGTGTGGCACCCACAGACTGTACCCTCCTCTCCGTCCTCCATCTCCCCAGACCTGTGACCAGCCGAACCGAAATATTGGGTCAGTGCAATTCGGTTTCTGGGTCACATCCAGACCTGACTGTTCTACTTCCCACTCATCTCTATTCAAACATCTATTATGTTTTCTTTTTTTTTTTTTTTTTTTTTTTTTTCCCCAGAGTAGTAGCTGTTTTCCAACTTGTACGAAAGAACGTCTGAGAAAAAAACCCATATTTTTGTCCTTGTAGCAGAATGTTTTAGGTTTTTTTTCTTCTTTTCAAGGCTGTAAACCTATCTTAACTTTTTTTTTTTTTTTAATTTCTGTTAAAAACTGTTTTTTTTTGCTCTGCACCAATGCACAATTAAAAAAAAATATAAAAAGGCAACAACACTTTTCCACTTTTCTTTCTTATTTTCTACTTTTTAATTTTTAAATTTTTTTATTTTTCCCCCCCTGCTGGTTAAATACATTTGATAGATATTTCGAAGTGTTTAAAAGATGGAAATATTTAACACAAACTTATTTTTTTACCACCGGGAAGTTCATGGCTCCAAACTGGTGGGTACATTTGGCAAACATCCTCGTCCAAAGCTACTAAATGATACAAAGCTTTTCTAGATACGGCATGGTATTCTATTTTTTCATGAATACCTAGAGCATGCTATTCCTCTCTGTGCCTGAGGTGACTAGGAGCTGATGGCTGTGTCTCACTTGTCTGTGTCAGCCTTTCATTGGAGAAGAGCTAATTTTAACCGAAAAGGACACGAGAATCGTCTTTTTATACCCTAGCCTAGTGTTCAGGGAAGGAAGTGCACGCCTCACAAGTAAGGAGGTTTTGCTGCCATTAACAGGTTGCTGGCTACACACACATTGCAGGATTAGACCTGAATTCCTTGGGACACAGTTATATCCATGTTTAACAATGTTGGTTTTATACAGCTGGCACTGCACTGCGCATTGTTTTGAACAACTCGTGCTAAACACCCACCAGCAGAACTGGAGCTTCTTGGTCCTGGGGCAGTACGTATTTTATAGAATAATACTTAGCTCAGCATCCTTATGAGAGCCCCACAGGCTGCCTGACATGAAGGTTGACATTGTGCCTACTTTAAACATAGTGCAGTAACAAAGCAACTTCTATGGAACAGGCCAGCCTGGAGCTGGCATGAGCAGGATTATCATCTGTGTTTTACCCAAACAAACTCCAGGCACATTTCATCAAAGTACCTTGACTAGTTGCACTAATGATTGCAGATATGATTTGTACTATTTGTTGCTGAATTTGGAAGAAAGGAAAATGTTTTTCATTTGCTAAAACTGAGCAGTTTAAGAGCCCTTTTTGAGATGCAAAGGAATTACATCTAGTACAAGCTAGTACAGAAATGGCAAGAGGTCCAACATGCACCAGCACTTTGAATATCATTAACACTCTCAAAGGAAAACTTTTTTTAAAACTGAAAAGTAGTTAATAACTAACTTGAAAAATTACAGTTTTCTTAGAAAATAAAAAAAAAATGTTTCAAGACTTGAAGGAATGCACCTTTTTTTTTTTTTTTTTTTGTAAATTGGCTAAGAACATCTCCCCTGATGTCCCACATTGTTGTGCTAAATGCTAAAATTCAGAACTGTTACATTAAACATATGTAATAGGATTGCTTTGTCTTCTGAATGCAGGAAGAATCCAGGCAGAAAGCCTCACAGGAATACAGTTATTTCTATACTGCACTTCATGAGGACATGTTTTACACTTTATGAAAAGTCAAATTATTTATATTTCTCTACAGCAAAACCAGAATAAAATGCACAATGTCTGCTATGGCTTTAGGAGTGACCATTTAAAGGCTAGAGGAGAGAGGGAATGCTGTTTCCCAAGACTATGACTTTTTTTCTTATATTTTTTGTGTCTGATTTTACTACAGCTGGCATAGGCTCAGCCTCCACATAAGGATTTTTTGTGTAAGTGCTTTTTGTACAGAACAGTATCAGTCTCAGCACTTCCCAAACACAAGCCATTTTTCGGCAGGTCTAAAATTATCCTGAAGTTGCAGCTGGAACCCTTCACCTCAGTGAGTTTTTCTATAGCTTTCCGGATGTTAACTCTGCCCAAACCACAGCCTGTCATTAGGATCACCAGGATTCCAGTCTGGGTGGAAACTGTGGTAGCAGCACAAAAAGGCCCATCGAAGTGCAGAGACTTTGGGAAGACATCAGCTTTCATGAATGCCTCAAAAGTGGTATCAGTAACAGTTTGTGAAAAATCTGCTTGCAGCAAAGCAATCTGGTAGCTAATCTTGCGATGGCTTGCTCAGGAATGCATGGTTTATTATTAAAGTAATCTTTTAAGATTTTATTGGAATGTGCTTCCACAGAGATGTTTTTGCCTTTGTGTGCTTTACTATGTGTGTGTCATCTTGTCCATAATTAAACTTCTCACTGACAGACCTGGGACTTTTTTTTTCCTTAAACCTCCCACTTTGAATGGTGGAATTTCATTTGAACTTTAAATACTTCCTTGGAATTTGCCATAAGGTAAACTGTCTGCTCCCATACCCTTTCCTGCACTGCAATAGACACACAATAAATTACTGAATGTAAGAGAACTTGCAAACTTGTGTCTTACCACTAAAAAAAAGGCTGACAGAAATGAAGCAGTTGTTCAGATGCTCATGTTATCCCTAGAGTATTCTCACTTTGGAATATGTGGGGAAAAAATTAATGGAAAACTGCCCTGGAAAGTACATTTTCAGTGAAGCTTCACTGCTGACAACTGGAAAAGGCGAAGTATGACAAAGGAAACATGAAGGAAGAATTTGTACTTCAGCCTTTGGACTTCTCAGCCAAGTTTCTCATGTGACTTGGACTTGCTGACCACTTCTTTTTATAAATTCTGTTAAAGATAAAGTCCACAGAATATCCAAAGCAAAAAGCATCCTTGTTGTTTTAAAATCTGAAATTACCATCTATAGTTCATTTTAGTACAGCTCTAAGCATGTCTCCAGGAAATGCACATTGATAACCTCAATATCCTAATGCTGGTTCATCAAAAGACCTCAGACTTGTCTTGAAAATATTTTATCCTGGAATCAAGGATAGACTTGAATAATTATTTAATTGAAAGCTTGCTTCTTGAGGCCCAAATCCGTGTGCTTCAGACTCAGGCTGCCACATAGCTTTAAACTGGTAATATGTTCAGGAATTCAAAATGATTGAGTTGTAGAAGTATAAGAGCTGTTGAGACTCAAAGGAGGTAAAATTGCTCTCAGCCTGTGCCTTAACCACTGAGGTAAACCCAATTATTTTAGATTGCTTTCAGTGGTGTTTGCTAACAGGTGAAGCTACCTACTCACCCAGCTGATGACTACAAATGTGTGGCTGAGAGTGGATAATTTCCAGCACTAGTTTGCTGTCTGACTTGCTTCAGGCAGGAATGCTTGAGGAGGAGATGGTGAACTTTAGGACAAGAAGCATATGCCTTGCCAGTGCTGCAGCCCTCCAGCTCTTCCAAAACAAGAGACACATTGAGTTGTTCAGCAGTTTTTTATATATCCTCTCATCTGCAGCCATGTTTTTCCTCAGGATGATGAATTTGTCCAAACAGAAAATACATTGGTAGGCAATATTATCTCATTTGAAAGGGTGCATTACCCCGACCCAGGTTAGATAAATAAACACAGTATTTTGTTTGGCAGTCATCAAGATCAAGAAAGGCCAATACCTAAGCCATGTTCTCTGACTGTGAGGCTACTCTGTAAATAGTGGGAGGTGACTTCTTTCTCTCTTGATGAAACATGGCCAGAATCTGCAGCCTGGTTGACAGCACATGTGCACGTACATTCCTGCATTCAGGAAGGGATCTTGGCCACAATGTGCTTCTTCCCTGGAGAGGTGTTATGTCCAGAAGAGAGGGAGAATTTCAGACCATTCTTCTTGGCAGTCTTTCCCGCTGGCTGGCTGCAGCTCCTTCTGTTTTTGTGTATTACATACTCTGGCTCGGTTTTTTGAGTCCACAGCTGGTGCTTGACTTTTGGGCTTCATAATATTTAGCATCCAAACATGTGAGCCTCTTCTGGGGTCTGGCTCATTATTCCTAACCTATTAAATGGAGTTTGACAGTTGACTTTCTTAGCTGTGTTTGCAAATTCTGGTTAAAATGCCTTGATTTTTAATGATTTAGATAGTTTTACAAACTGCTCTTACAAAACTTCCTATTTTCAGTTAATTGAAACCTGTCTTTGATGTGCTGCACAATTCCCTGTCTATATGTGCCAGTATGAAAGCTTGTCCTCAATCCTTGTGATTTGTAAAGCACAATTGCATAAATTAGGCATTATACACAATTTAAATCTAGAAAAAATGTATTAAAATCCACCGGGTCTTATTTGATATAGCATAATCAGGTGTAGACATCCTTGCCAATATGAGTTCTGTCACATTTTCAAAGATTGTCTCTGTAGTTATGAAGTAGTAGATTGAGCAGAAGGGAATCTGAGACTAAATACATTTATCTGAAATTCCAGGAACTATGCCTCTACTTTGAATTTGCCCAGGTAAATGGGCAAGTAACTGAGGAGTCCAAACAAGTACAAACTAGTGCCTGAAAGGTGTCAGCCTAATCTACATGAGACTGTGACATTATTTTTGCTTTTAGCTCATAAATAATCAAGGCCAGGAAACAACACTGCTGGGATCAGTCATCCAAAAGAAGAAAAACGGATGTTTTTTTCTTCAAAAGAAAAAGAAGCTTCTTGGGTTACAGCCTTTCTGTTCTCATGTGCTTTCAGAAATCTTCCTCAAATGGTGTTTACTATGTAGTTTATTTCACCCTGATTCAGTTGTGCATCCTTGAGTAGCACACTGCTCTGAGAGGCCAGCCTTGTATATTTCTGTAGGAATCTTCATAAGGCACCTTTTGAGTATACATACTTTCAAGAACATTTTTGAATGAAAATATGCAGTGCAGACCTTAGCACAGATATGATTTAAACAGGTTTTTTAACTGTTTATCCTCTTCTCTTGGTCCATGTACCTTGTTCCTCTAAGTCATAAACATGTTACATAGTGAAAGAGATTTTTTGTGAACCTCTCAAAATAGAACATAATATTTCTGTTATGTATTCACAAAACCCTTTGCAAGTAAATTGCATTTATTAACTGAGGTTAAATAGAGTGGAGTTCAGAGGCATAGTTTATGCTACAGAGTAACCTCACATTTAATATAGTATTAGAGCTCAAGATCTCCAATAAAAGTACTGATATTAACCTGCTTGAGCAAAGGCTTTCATTTGTTTGCTAATAGTGCCCAGGCTAAATTTTGTTTTTCTATACTTTTAATCCCATTTAATGTAACAGAGATGATAAATTCTACAAAATTAACAGGATATTTATGGTATTTAGATGTTAGTCATGTGATATGTTTTCTATGGAGAAGAATCAGTCCTCTTTGAGCCCTTTTCTCTCTTCTCACTTTATCTGTTTCTCAGCATTCCCTGCATATCCCTGCACTTCTTGTTTCTCTAAATCTCTGAACTACATCTTAAACTAGGATTCTCCTAAACTAGGATTGATCCTAATTTTTTAGAATAGCTTCTTCTTAGCAGCCTTACTGTTTAATGGTGGACCCTATTTTAGGACCTTCCTTTTCTACCTTGTAAATAGCACATTGTGAGGAATACAGTGAAACTGCTGCCTCTTCCTTTTTTGTTCTTTTTTAGTTTGTCAGTCTCTGGCATCAGCTCATGAAATGTCAGCTTTTTACCAGAGTTTGTGAGCTGACACATCTCCAATTCAGTGAGAGGGATGCATTTGAGGACCATCTAAACTGACCCATCCCTTCCATTATATGGGTCATTTCATTTTTCCTAAATTTGCAAAGTTTGGCTAATAATATTTTGTTCAAGTTGACCCATCCTTAAATTTTTTGTATTTCCCCCAGGGTTATTTGGTTTTAGCTAACAGAAAGATTATTATACAAACTCCTTTTATGTGTTCCTAATCTATACAAGAGAACGGAGGCTCGGCTTTTGTTTCTGAGATAAAAATATGATTTTACCTCCTGAAAGCCTGAATTGGTCTCTTATGACTTATCTTCAGGACAGTGATCTTTAACAGACAATGATTCCTGTTTAATCTGAAATGTTTTTATTTTAGACAACTGTGGTCTTGGAGTTTTGATGCTTAGTTTGTGGCCCTGAATGCATAAATTTGTCTTTGTTTTACTCAGACTAGCAGGAAAGTTAGTGCAAAGCCATTTGGTAATTTCAAACTAAATGAAGTTTGTAGGGTATTTGTAAGATCAGCATTAGGATATGACTCTTACTTCTTGGACTTTGCTCATTCCTGTAAACTTCCTGTTTGCAAAATTTGTCTTCCAAAAATCTTTCTCTTGCTGTTTTCCAGAGTTTGATATTTTTGCAAGTCAAATTAGATTTTGTGTTTCCTTTTTTCATAACTGATATAAAAATGTTGAGAAACATTTGCAGTGTCATAAGATGATTAGGATTTGACAAACTTGAGAACATTTATTGTCTTTCTGAGAACATTTTATTGTCTCTCCCCAGCTGTAGCATTCTAAGCAGTCAGGAAGATAAGAACATACTGTCATTACTGGAAGACAGAGGATTTTCCTAATTTTCCTAATTTGCCTAAATGCAGATTACTAGGTTACAACTCTTTGAAAGAAATTTGGATTTTGATAGTGTAAGATATTAGAGAAACATAGAACAAATTCATTTACAGAAATCCAACTATAAAAATGTATGGAGTTAAGCACAATTTGCTTCTTTTTGGGAAAATGATTGCTGCATGTATTCTAGCTCATGCTGAGGAGTTATTCTAGGGCATAAACTACCATATCAATGATCTCTCTACAGTGCATGGCACTAATTACTCAAAATACAGCTTTGTTTTCTATAAATTGGCCTAGAGGTAAATAGAAAGATCATGGTAGACTTAGTTTTTTGTAATAATAGCTACAGAATTCCACAAACACCAAAAATTACTGACAAGAAGCTTCACTTTCCTTAACCTCTTTCCCATACTTTCTTCAATCAGAGCAGATAGAGGTTATTTTTTTAGAGAGGGCATCTATCCAAGTTTTGTTGCATCCCATTACTTGGCAGTATATAAAAATGATTTGCTAATACCAGAGGCTCTCTTTTTCTTTAGGTCTCATTTGTTTTAAAAAATGAATTTTTAAAATATCCCAGGAACAATACCTATGTTATGAGTGTTTGGTAAAAATTTGGCTTCCTTTTCTTTTAGTTTTCTTTTAGGAATGTTCCTTTAAGAGTTACTATAGCAATGCAAACTGCTATTGAGACTGTAAACATTAATGATGACTTGGAAGTTGACACCCTGCAAAAACATTTCAGTCATTCTAAGTAAGACTTCCAACAGCACTGCCATAATATGCAACTCCTACTGAGAACAGCAGGATTCTGAGTTTTTGAAGAAAATAGTCTATATACTAGACAGCAAAACTGCAATGAAGGGAAAATAACACACTCTAATTTTGCAACAAACCAAAATTCCCATTTCAGCATATTCTGATGCCATATTCATTATGTTTTGGGAGGTCTGTCAAGCCATGTTTAAAGCAACATTTGTCTGCCAAGTCCAAGCTGGCTCTACATCTCTCTGGAATGAAACTTCTGTTGCTGTTGTTGTGGCCTTTCTTTTGAAAGTGCAGTAAAAATATGTGTTGGGTTACATGTGACCACGGATATAACTTATAGTGTAGAAAGCACAGAAACAAAACAACCACCAACCCAACTGGATGCTCACAGGATATTTTGAGAGGGCAAAATCCAGATTTGGGCTTCACTCCAAATCTGAGAGCTTTAAAATAGAAAAAAGAAAATCACAGGTTTGTGTCTTGAATACATTTTTCTGATTGTTTTTCACAAATGCAGTTGGCAAAGAGGGCTGGGGAGTGCTGTTTTCAGTTTCTGCTTACAGGGAAAGACACTTCAGTATAAGTTGTTGGGTATTTATGTTCACCAACATGCAGCCTTCTCTGGGAAGAAACAGAGCAGCAGTTAACAAAACAGAGTGAGAAGGCAAATAGTTTTAGGGACTCATAACTATGTAGTTTTCTCTCCTAAATTAAGTACATTATTTGGGCTCATTTTACAGCACAACTGGAAATTTTTCTTTGCCTAACAATTATCAGAACAAAAAGGCATTACCAAAGACAAATTTTAAAAAAATATTCCTCTCCCCAGGGCTTTGCTTTTGTCAAGGCCATAGGTGGTGGTGGTGAGCTGGAGCTTTCCTTCCCTTTTCCTGTGCCACACTGGAGTCTTTGTGGCTTTTGGTGTTTTACACCATAGGTTGTAGGCATGTTACAGGGTGTTGGGAAGTATTTTGTGGTTTGTGGGGACCCTTCTGGACTAAAGAACTGTTTTACATTGTTGTCTGTGACTATGTGAGCCTGGACTTATGGTCCTCTCCAGCACCGAGTTTCTGGAAACTGCTTTCTTTCACAACAGAACTGATCTCAAGGGTGAAATGTGTTCCCCTGCTGAGGTTGCTATGTGTGGACTCTTGTAAATACTGCAGCCCTTTAATTTTTGTCGTGTTGCACTGTCCTTCCACAAGACTTAATGAAGAGTTGTGCCACTTCAGCTTTGAGGTTCCCCCAAATCTGGAAGGTACAAACTGTTCAGTCTTGTTTTTGGGATAGAAAATGTGTAAATTCAGATTTTAAATAACTTTTTGAAAATCCCTTTTCAAAGTGGGGGAAAACTCATTATATTTAAAAATTAAAATTCCCCATTTAAATAAATACAAAATTTTTATAAATAAGAACTTGACTTTCAGTGACTTACACCAAGCCATCATCTTACATCAGGCCATCTTAGCAAAGTACCAATACCAAAAGTCCCTGTTCTCAAGATCTCAGAAAGCCAACAGGCTTGTGAATCAGAGTACAGGAAATAATGAAGGGGCACAAAGAGTTTGCTGCAACAGTATTCTACACATGTTGTTTTAGTGACCGGCCTAAAAAAAAAAAGAAGTTTGTAAGCATGTCCATCTTCTACAAGGATGGATTTTCTCCATAATTTGGAGAAACTTGATTAGCAGAACTTGAAAACTCGTGGCAAGGTAGCTTAGAGTCTACTGGTAAAGCTCCCATAAGGAATACTTTTTAAGTATGTGAGCTGACAACTAGTGATAGTTCACACTAATGTTCCCAGTGGTTGTTGAAAGGGCTGCTGTAGGAATGGCTCTGCTATTTGCTGATACAAACTTTAAGCTGATTTATTAGCCCCCATTTTGAACCTGTTAATCCTGTGCTGCATCTTCCCCCATTGCCCATGCACACCTCACTGTGTACTGCTCCAAAGAGGTGGCAACTGTGTGCTGTAATTCCCTGTCTTAATCTATCCCATGTTTTTACCTCCTCTTTCCAAGCCTCTCTGTGCCCTGAAATTTCACAATACATTCAAACAATATGAATACAAGACAGCACTTGCTCTTAGAAGCTATCCAGCTACATGTTACTTAAATCCCAAGAGGCTATACTGTTCAGAGTGTCTTCTTTGGATCTTAGAAAACATCTTCCATGTCAGTTTCTGTGCTGCTCACGTGTCACAGGCTATCTCTATTATTCTTAACAAAGAACAACAGGAGAAAGGGAGGTTTTGAAACAATTTTTTCACATCGCCATGTTTTGGGTTATTTTTTTTCTGTTGTTCAAGAACCCTTTTCCTGTTGTCTGGGAAAATGAATGTTGCCTTTATAGAAAAATAGTGATTTTTTCACCCTGGGAAGATTCATTCAAGGTCAGCTTTGATAGAGCACAGCTGCGTAAACTTGGATTGAGCTGCTGTGAAAACAGCTGATAGATGTCTGGTCTAGGGCAGCTCTCAGCCTGGGAACCGTGCTCAGGATCAGACACCTGCTCTTGGTGCTCGCTGCAGATACCCTGCAGATGTGCTGGGCCAGCACAGACTCAGGCTGGCAAAGATCCTTCTTGAAAGCTGCCTGTCATTGCTGCTGTCAGCTGTGTGGTCTGTGTGGCAAACACTGTGACTGCTCTCAGTCTAATTCCCAATAGGTACACCCCAAATTTCTATCAGAATTAGCACTGGTCAGCTTAGCTGCTCAGAAGGTGGCACCACAGGAGGACCATGATGGCAGCATCACTCTTCCTGGTGAGGGGTGATGTACACCTGCAGTTTGTGCTAAAGGATCCCAGTGTATCTGCTCTGTAAATAATGCACTTTTTGGTTGGCACTTACAGAAGCATGAATATGCAACGTAACACAAAAACATATTTCAAGGAGTATTGAAAGATTTCAATTTATTTGTTATCTTGCATGAGGTGAAAAAAGCCTATCCAAGTTCAGTGCAGCAAAAATATCCTAGAGCCCAACCACCAGCTTCTGAAAACAGGAACATGTATCTGAAACGGAGACTTTGGAACAGAAGCTGACAGGATTCCTACTCCATATATACTGCAAAAAGTCCAGAAGGATAATAAAGGATAAGAGAGGGAAGTGTGTTATCTGACTAAATTTCAAATTCACACAGTGGAACTGACTCAGGAGCAGCCCATCTCTTCCACCTCTGCCTGCTTCCTACTTGCTGTCAGGTTAGAAGAGCAAGATCCTTCACACGTGGCAATTTTGCAGCTACTCTAGCCAGTACAAGAATTAAAGAGATAAAAGGAAGGAATAATGTGTGCTTCCATTTACTACCTCTACTTCTTTCCAGTCTACAGTTTTGAGAGACACATTTGCACTTCTCTACTGCTGTTAAACTCTTTAATAGTCTTAATTTTTAAACTTTTATTTTTTATTAAGTTCTTTAATGATCAATTCCACCAAGGGTATGAATTTTGGGGTCCCATGGCTTGTCTGTGTGGGGAAGCTGAAGTTCAGTGAGACTCTGTGTTGATTTTCTGCTAAATCAGTACATAGTCGTGATGAGTGATATACTTGAATTCTTTTCAAAAGCAACACCAAGAAAATATTGCAATACCACGAAGTATTGTGAAATCATTAAGCTATAATTGGGGTGAGGAGAGGCAGTGGGTCGGGGCAAGGAGGACTTTTTCCGTTATTTCACTTATTGCACATAATTTCCACGTTCTCAAGCTGTCTGATTTTGTTGAGGAACCAGAATTTGCTCTGTAGGACTCCACTGCCTGTTCCTCTGGTTTCTGGGGTTCCCATCCAGCCTTCCCAGCACACCTTCCACCTTGGCCTATCCCCTTTTCTGGGCTTTGTGGGTGATGTGTGCATGGCAGAATCTCTCTGCTGGGGAGCTGGAGGACCACAAGAATCTGCCAGATAAGATAAAGGACATGGGTTACCTCCTGTTAGACTTTTGCTGCCACGGTACTGCCAGGAGCTGCCTTCAAAGTCCTCCTTGAGTGTTTCCCTGCACCAGTGAGGACAGACCTCAGATTTTGGTTCAGGCTACTTAGATCCCAAAATTTGCAGTTTTATGAATGCAAGCAGCCCTGGAAAGTGCAGAGTGACTCATGCACCACTTCCAGGACTGAGACTAAAGCTGGCTCATGGAGAAGTGAAAGCTGGGCATGATAATGATGACACAAGGGTATTTTTCATTAACAGCTAATGTTGACATTACAGCTGCAGCAGTATGGGGAACTGAATGTTTTTAATTTGTGAATCATCTAATTCTAATTTTTGAATAATCTAATTTTAATCATCTAATATATAATTAAATTATATATTAAGTTGTCCCATTTCTTTCAAGGCAAATAGACTATACTGATTTTTGAGTGGCTATTTTCAGTGTGTTGAAAATCCCATTTCTGCTTTTCTGTTTGTGTAAAAGTGCATTCTTAACAGGAAAAAAGAGCTCAAATAAAGTAACTATATTCATGTAAACTTATACTACTAAAAGTGATTTAATTAAGTACAAGTATACATGAATTCATGGTTATGTAGAGAACTATAGCTCCCTTACAAAAAATAGCTCCCTTACAAAATAGCTCCCTTACAAAAATAAAAAAGACATGTTTTGATATATATTTGATATATTTGATAGTATATTTTAATAAGAAACATGTATTGGAAACTTCTATCTGTATAATAGGAAAGTAATTTTTCTGATGTATTTAATTAGTGACTGAAATTCAACAGTTAATGAGGTGAAATTTTGTAATAACGAAGATACATTCTAATTAGGGTTTTTAATTTAATTTCATCAGTAGCCACAGTTATTACTTTTAATTTGATATTTTATTCTAATTTGTTAATTGTGTCGTTCATCCTGGTCATTGTCTGTCAGGTGTTCTTTCATTTGTTTAACAATGAAGATCTAATCTGCATTCAGATAATCATACAAGCATAGGAGTAATTGGCAGGATTTTCAAGGAAATCCTGCCATAATCTCATGTAATTGGAAAATAATGCAGAAGTTGCATAAATAGACCTCATAAAAATTTATTGGTTTTTGCTGTGACACTGAAGGAAAAAAACCCTACTGATCAAAAGTGAATGGGGTTTAGAAGATGTGGATATCCATTTATATCTTCTGCATTTTTCTGCCAACACAGTGATGTTCTCAATGCTTGAGCACAAGTTAGAGAGTGCCATCTTTACAGCTTCTGTTTTTCAGAGTCAGGGTTTAACTGTTTCAGCATCTCCCTACAAAATCTTTGCAATTAAAGACCAAAAACAAATTGGCACATTCTTGGTAAAGGAACAGTTAAAGCCATCTGTAGCCTGGGAAAAATAGGGGAACCTATTGCAGTCTGTGGAGAATCTGACTCAGCTGGAGGGTGTGCCTAACTGAGCTGTGCTCCCAAAACCAGGGGTGGACCCATTGATCCACCACAACCACAGCGTAGCAGTATGAGCATGGCACCTGCTTACCTGCGGCTTGTTCTGGGCTTTGCATGCCTGTGGAAGCGCCTGGAATCTTCTCCACGGATAGCTGGGATTTGCAACACTATGACAAAAAGGCTGGGGATCTTTAGAAAGCTTTTCTCTTGGTATAGGATGATAAATCCAGCTCCTTAGACTAGATATTGCTGCAAATCCACTTCTGTCCTGAGTAGCAGAGATGTAGGGATATTGTATCTCACGGTCCACAGTTTGGAAGGCTGAGGCTGAATCTCCCAGCTGTCTGGCTGGTTTGCAGTTAGAAGTGTCACAGCCCATGCAGCAACCCTCTGTGAGCAATGGCAGGGTAGGAAAATGTCCCCTGTCACAGCAGCATGGTGGGTACCTGCAGCTGCACCCCAACCTGCACGACTCTCTTGATGTCAGGGCTATGTTTAAGAAGACTGTAATGACTAGTTTTAGGATTGTCATTATTTTTACTGTATAAAGAGGCAGGTATCATATGGCACTCACAGCATTCTCTTTGAAGTGTCTCTGAGGTACTAACAGAGATTTACCTGCAAGTGCCATGTAACCTGGACAGTGATAGTGCCAGCCATCATCTGAGTAGTTTTCAAAAGCAGATGAGAGATAGCCTTTGTGAGATAAGTGTAGAAATAAATCCTGATGAATACAACTGAGTGAATCAATCATACTTGGAATGATTCCAAATTTTCTGTTGTTTCTATAGCTAGATAAAAATGTGTCATCTAGGGTGCAGTGTATAAATGGAGCAGATCTGGGTTAATTAGACTACGACATGCAATTATTTAGCTTACTAAAAGAAAATATGGTAAGAAAAAATTTTGCAACTCAGTACTTCCTGATGCTGAAAAGCTGTTTCCCTGGGGAGGTGCTGGCAAGCACAGCTGCAGGACTAGTCTGGAGCCCAGTTTGCTGCCTGCAGGCAAGAAGTGTCTAATTCAGCCCTTCTATATTTTGGGTGTAGTTCTCCTTCAACCAGAAGACCCACCATATGAAAATGGCAGAAATGTTGTCCTCAGTCAGAATGTTGTTCTGTGAGGCTGTAATGATGTAATTTTGGGAGTATTTCCTTTCTATAGAGTATAAAATCAATCTGTCTGTGCATATGAGAAACTGCTGAGTGTGAGTTAATGTGGCTTACAAGGTACTCTGTACTCTGTTATCCTGGAAATTGCTGGTTTATTTTCAAGCATTAAATTCTAAATTGTAAATAAAGTTAATTTACACCAAAACCACAGAACAGAGACTGTTTTATTTGCTTGCTAGAAAACTGTAGGTGTATTTATTATTCAGTAAGGCTTTAAAGGTGAACACAGATACTTGTAAACCAATTCTAAGTATGCACACTGAGTGAAGGAAATTGAATAGAAACATTCTGGAGTCAGAGGGCAAAAGTGATGAACTTCCATTAGTAGCTGTGGAGTATTTACATGGACAAACACCATTCCCAGACATCTGGGCTACTCAGTACTAAAAAGTATGATAATCTCTTGCCAAGAAATATGAGAATTTCTTAGCAATCCAACATTCTTTTGTGTAGAAAAGAGATGCCTAGGGGCAATATACAAGTGGTCTTGTAAAATGACAGAATAAAATAAAATTACACAAGTCATGGCTCAGAAGAGAGAAAATGTCTCTTTACAACACTGAGCACTGACCAAAGCTTGGTATGGCAGGTAGGAGCTCACCTGGCTCAAGGGATGACTGAAAATTCAGGATGGAAGGATATGATAGGCATAACCAAGTATGTGGATAATTTCCAGTTTAGGAAGATCCTGAGGTGAAAACATGGGAAGCTCAGAGATTCATATAAGTTAATAGTGTACACTTGTTCTTTTATGCACTTTCTCAGCCATCTTAATGCTACTGTGGGAGACAGACTAGCAAGACCTTCAGGCTTATTGACAGTGATTCTTCTTGTGGTGATTGTGGCATAAATAATTTATGGAGTGGCCAATATAGTAGTAAGAAGAATTCTGGGAGCCTGATAAATCCTTGACTTTCTGCTTTCCTTTCTCCTTGCCTTCTCTTGCCTTTCCTACTTTACTTCTATTCAGTTATTTATTTATTTTAATTTCTTTAGGAGGCAGTAGAAGAATGCATCTTTGCATGATTTATAAAGATGACCTGAAACTTTAGACTGTTTGTTTTGTTGTGAAAGTTGTTTGATTTTTGCATATGAAAAACACTGTGGTATCTCTAGAAGTGTCTTGGTCTAGCAGACTGCAGATCAAACTGGTGCAGCTTCAGTGTTTCCTAAGTCAAACAAGTGAAAAAGGAAGGAATTTTGTAAGTGTTCAAAAATCCTTTTCAACAAGATAGAATTGGCAAAACATTTAGGAGAACCAACTGAAGATTCAGCTTCTGATTACAGGTATTTTTAGAGAAAGGCAAAAATATGGAAAACAAACTAAGAAATAGATATTTTTTCAACCATCACCGTGAACAGTGAGATAGTACAAATTCACAAGCCAGATTTCTTAAATTGATCTCAAATTATCCCAATTTTCCATTGTATGTCCTGTCAACTGGCAGCATATGAAAGGTCTGGATACATTAAAGGCAGTCATCTGTTGATTTTGGGTGTACTTGTGCATCAAGTATTAATTTTCTGTGGTTCGAAGAGAAAAAATAAAAGACAGCCAGGGGTTAATCAATAGAAATATTCAAAGCCATGTCACTATGCAAAGCATTAGTCAGATTTGAAGGTGAACAGAATGAGCTCCTGTGGCTCAGCTGCAGAAGGAAGTCCTTGCACTGCTGCAGATGATGCAGGTAAAACGAGAGTATGCAAAACCAGAACAAATGAACCAAAAGCCTTAGGGGTTGTTGCAGCAGAAAAATCAGCCTGTTGTAGGACTGTGACAGGGAAATGGAGGTACAACTCCAGCCATCTGTGCACATGATAATGATGCTTTCAGCCAATGGGCAGATGTGTACCACAAAAAAAAAAAAAAAAAAAAAAAAAAAAGACAGAGGCTGCAGAAGAGCTCTTTGTCTTTCCTGCTAAAGAGGAAGAGAGTAGTAAAGGAAAGCCTAGAAAGAAATACACTGGAATCCATGTAAGCCTTGGCTTACATTTTGCTTCTTGTTTTGCCAGTTTCCCATAATTATTCTCTTGCTTCTCTACTTTTATTGTTTACATTGCTTTTCTGTCTCATGCACTATGTCTCTTTGGGTTGTGCAAGCACTTACATTGTGAACTACTCATTTCCTTGCTGGTACATTAGAAAAAAAACCAATTTTTTATTTTTATAGTAGTATTTGTGGTAAAGGAAGTGAAAATATTTCATGGGGAAACACTAAGCTGTGTAGCAAAAGTAAGCTCTTTGTCTATGAGAGACAGAAGCTGGATTGTATGTGCTTCTGATTTACAAATGCCTGTGTTCATATTTTTTTATTAGGGATATTACAATAAAATGTAACAGGGAAATGAGACCACTGTTGGATAACCTGAAATGGAAAGATTGCTTCTTTCTCAGAATGGCAGGATCAATTATCCAAAAAAGATTGCAAAAATTGTATGGGATACAATGATAAATCCTTTTTGTGAAAAATTTATTTAAATGAGTCTCTGCTGTTGGTGTCATCCAATCACTGCATCAGTGAAATCTACTCCAGGTGCAGCAGAGACTAGCCCAGCAAACAGCACAGTCCTTTTGAGAAGACTCCAGATCATTCCCTTCCTTTGCTGAACATATCTTTGCTCTTTTCCTCCTTATTTGAATCATCTGTAGAGGTTCAGTCAGACAAAAATATTTGGCAAAGTGAATTGAATTGAGGTAGAATGCAAATGACCTTTGCTGTAGTCTGAGTTCTCTCTCTATCTCATAGTCTTGTCCAAACAGTGATGTTTTAGTGGTGAAAAATTGTATTTTCTATAATAAGTAAAAGTAAATATTAAAATGCTGCCACTTGTTGAGTCCTCTAGAGAGGATTCTAGCATCTCTCCCTAAAATGGGAAGGGAATGGGTCCAAAGTGAGAAATGTGTCAATGCTTTAACAGAGATGATTTTTGCATGTGTGCAGAAATTGAGGTGGGAATGGAAGGGAAAGAAATTGCTGAACAAATGCAAGAATAGCTTGTCCAATATGAGATGAAGATGATAACGTGAGACAGATTTCTCATATTTCCTTATTTGCTATTGTGCAAAAATAACCAAATGTTGATAATTGTTTTTGTACTAACCTCATAGAGAAATTCCTTAAAAATTCCATTCACTCTTCATTCCACATAGTAATTGGAAAATAGATATTGTTTGGATCCATCATCTCTGAGTGGTGCTAAAAATGCCCTGGGCTTTTACTGAACTAATGCTGTTGATTTCCAAGGAAGTAAGGTTCAGATGGGTAACTAGGCCATGGAATAGTTGTGGGGAAGGTATAAGCTTTGTATTGAAAGCCAAACTTAGCTCCACAATGAAAATATGACAAGGTAAATGAGTTTAGCTGAGGGCAACACTTCTTTAATACACCCATGAGAGAAATTAATTGCTGAATCACAGTGCAACAAAATGCATATTTAAAAACAAAGCAAATTACAAGCTGGAATGCAAATCTCTGTGAACACTAAACACCAGATTTGACTCAGACTGTGGTATTTTATGTCAAGGAGTCTAACCAAGCTTAGTTCTACCTTTGTAATATAGGCATGACCTAATGCAGTACAGATTGAGCATTTAATGAACTGTCCAATACTCAGGACTTCCAACTACTTCTCTTTTGTTTTGTAAAGACTTGAATATATTTTCTATACATTCCTTTACATCTTCATTATTTTATTTTTGGTTTGGAACATGAAGTGACTGTGTGCATTGTCTGTATTTGGAATAAAACAGAAAAACCAAAAATGGTTTGGGGACCACAGTGGAGGGGTTTATATCCAACACTAGCATGCATAAAAATTGGCATAAATACTCTTTCTGCCTTCAGTGCTATGGGATTTAAAGGAAATGGATTTAATGGGCAGCTGCAAACAATTACTATCTTTTTAATGGAACTCTACAATGTTATGATTCTGCTCTACTTTTTCAAAAGCACTGATTTTTATTATTTGGAAATAATCCCTTCCCTCTTCTTATAAGTAAATCCTGTGTACCCAATTTTCCCAGAGACCAGAGATCACAGTTTCTTTCTGCAAGGCTGGACTTGTTGGAAGACACCATTATGTTCAGACTTTGTCTTAGAGGCAAGAAAAGAAGGGAAGCAAGAAACTTCAATATGTTCTCCAATATGTTTTAGTTTCTTCTCTCCATACACATTTCCTATTTTTCTGGTTTTCTGGTGTTCAGAATTTCAAAGCAATGGAAACTGGCTGCTGGGTGGGGAAAGAGGGAGAGTTGTGTACTTTCAGCAGGAAAAACTCTATGGGTACAAACAATGTGGTCCTTTCCACCTGAAAGGAACTGATTGAGAAACACTGTCTCCAAGTGGTCTGATCACTGGGCTGGGGAATCCATGGTTAGAACTGAGTTCACAGAATGATTTCCTGAAAATGTTTAACCCCTCGCAAAGGTTTGTAAACTCCAGGACTTGGGAAATGGATCCGTGAACAACAAATCAAAACAAAGTAGAAAGGTCAGCACAAACTGTCAAGAGATAAAGAGTGTTTTTGGGGGAACACGAACAGCAGTAGTCTGATTCCTCACAGAGCCATTAATGACTTCGTGAAAGAGAAGAGAGGAACTTACTGCATTCCAGACATGTCTGTAAATATTACACTAGTCTATTTATTACTCAGTGGCCTAAAGTCACATTATATAGACTATTGAAGGTCAGCAATTATAAAGACTCCTAGTCACTTGTTAACAGTTTGCTTTTCTTTCATTGCTACGGTAAAAGAGTAACTCAGACTACTGATTAAACCCTGTTATGCACAGGGGTCTGATAGACCAGAAACGACCACACCACCAGGGACAGCAGATTGCAAAATGCAGACTGAGGAGGGACTGGGAAATAGAAGACATTAGGTAGCCTCCTTCTCCTCCTAAATCTCCCTCTACAGCTGAACTGTGAGATTTACCAATTTCTGTGTGTCGATTTCTTGCAGAGTTTTATTTCCTAGCTCTCCCATAGGCATTTTTCAAAACCTCTAGACTTTATTTCACTACAGAAAAAATCCCTTGAGATATCTATCAACTCATCTTTTCCATGAAGCTGAGAGCTTTACATTATGGCTAGTCATGCAACACAAAATTAGTGGCCAGTTTACCATATGAATAAAAGCCACCAAACACACTATCAGATAAAGCACAAGAAGTTCTTAGTCAAGAGGGACTCTGCTTTTCAGCTAGTGTGGAATCACCATTAAATGGTGATATACACTGAAGGCTTTTGTATCCTTTTACTAAAATTAATGTAATGATAAGTGAAAATGCGCAAGGATGATAAGGCAAGAAGGGATGTGCTTCAGGGCTTCATCACATGCCCTTTCTTGTTATGACACAGGTCATAGACACAATATATATGATTATTTTCATATAATATCACCTTCCTACATCTGCCATAACTCATAGTCTCTTTATTTTCAGATGGTGGTAAATAATGACCGTCCCACCAGAGTTTTTTGAGATACCAGAAAAACTCCACTCCAATTAATATTAAAAGAGATACAAGTGTCTCTCTAGCAATTTGTGTCATCCTGTTGTTATTTAATATTATGTTTGCATTGTAAATTACCAGCTTGTGTAGATCCAAGTTCCTATTTCTCTGAAAACCTATGCCCTTGCTTTTAGTTCCTGTATCCAACTAAAATTAAAGAGTGTGCTCATAGAAGGGAATGTAAATTAGAAAAGCCAAAAAGCTCACTTAAGATAATTATTTACTTATTAGTTATAGACACCCATATTGATTGTGACACAGCAGTTTCCTTTAGTCAGAGTATATGGCATAAATCAATCTGTCTGGGTATGTTTGTGGTCTCTGATACACAATCTCAGATATCTCTGGAATGAATCAGGCATGTCCATATTGCAGCAATGCAAAACTGTGTCTTAATAGCACAATCTGCCCAGGAAAACTTGGTGTTACTCCCTGGGCTAGTCTGTATTTGGAGAATTATTTTTATTATTTGTAATAGAAGCGCTTATGCATAAAAGATTGACTTATAAAAGGCTTTAAGGATTTGGAAATTTTAAGTTTTATTCTACAGGGTAAAATTTGATAAGATAAAATTATAAAGAGGTATATCACATGCATAATATAACAACAATTTATAGAAAATGAAAGCAACTTCAGTTTTAAACATGAAATTTTCCTCTTTGTCTCAATATTTTCTGTAAATGTCTCAATATTTTCTGTAAATGCCTCAGCTCTCTTTAGAAAAAACTGCAGCTGTCTGAAACTTTAACTTTCCGTGTGTAGCCTATTCCTCTGTCTCTGACTTAGAAAGTGGAGTTGTCTTAGAATGACAAATTGAAATTAAAGCCATGTTTCCATTGACAGGCGTAATAGGCAGACAAGAAGTCAATTTTGAGGCTGCAATTCATGTTTTGGCAAAGATCCATTTTCTGAATTAGGGTCAGTGCAGAGGTTCCTAAGAGACAGCTCTCCTTAAACAGTGACAGAAAAGTGTTCCCAGGGTGACACTTTGACAAGGTGAGCAGGTCTGAAAGCCCTCTGCTTCTGGGCTCCTTCCGAGCTCCTCATGGATTGTCTCCTCAGTCTTCTTTTGTCTTGACTTGCTTTTTTCCCTGGAAGTGGTCTTAATATATCTAATAAAACATGTGAAGTGATTTTTCAGTGAACGACTTGGGGCTAAAAGTCTTCAAGAACTGAATGCTGCTTTTCTTTAGGGCATAGTTAGTTAACTTGTGCTGGATTGCAGCAAAGATCCTGCCTCCACTTGGAATTGCCTTGGGATTCCCATCCCAAAAATTAGGTGCCTACAGTCTTTCTTCAGAAGAGATACACAGCTCTTCTGATTTCTGTTTGATTGGTGGGTTGTGCTGTTTTCTTTATTTCTTATAAAACTGCCCCTGGAGAGGAGATAACATCAGTCATTCTCCCCGAAATTAGACAGGGCTTTCACCCAGGCATGAGATCCTCTGGTTTTCAGGCACGAGTCACCTCTCTTGTTGCAGGAATATGTTTTTAGTAGAGGACTAGCAACTGTTCAGTGGAGAAAAAGGGAAGAAATCAGGTTTATTGCCTTCTAATGAAATTATTACACTCACTGTGGAAACATAAAATTCTTGGAAGAAGGGGCACTTGAATCTCAGGGCCGGCAGAAAGGTTTTCTGTCTACTGTGGAAGATATGGGTGAAATATTTTGATTTCCCAGGTCTAGAAGAAGAGTCTGGTAACAGGCTCCTGCCAGGCCACCCTATCTTGGATCCTCTGGCTAAAAGGGAACCCCTATCCCATCTCTTTCTGACCTTTTATGCAGGCTCTGCTGCATTCAGAAATTACTAACTCAGTGTCTGTAAAAGAAATGTATGCTCATGGGGAAGGTAGAGAGCTGAATTACTCAGACTGGTTGAGATAAGTGTTTTTAGACATGTTGAAAAGCAGAACTCTAATTGCCTGGAGTGCATCAGTGTGAGAAACTAGATTAACCACAGATTTTAGATGGTTCTTCTTTCGGCTGCAACTAAGTATGGATTTTGAGAAAACCAGTTTTGGCATTGGCAGTCCTCTCTGCAGAGAAGATAGTGCAAAGCAGACCTCCTGCACATTAGCTAGTGGCTCCACTCTGCTTGTCAGAGACATACAGCTGGCACATTGGAAGCTGACTCAAAACTTTTTATACAGGGCTGCCACACTCTCTCCGGGAATTTCCAAAACTGCTTGTTGTTTATAGGCAGAGAAGAATGTGCACAGTGAGTCCCAGATTTTGTGAAGACCCTTGCAAAGCCACAGGAAGAAACGGGAAGGGGAAGTGGCACTTTTTAGTTTTGCTGGCAAGTGTGACTGTTTCCTGTCAAACTTCCCTTATTGCTGCCCTTGTCCTGGGACACCAGGCTCATGCCAGAAGCACAGAGGTGGTCTAGCACCTCCTGGGAGACAGGTCCATCTGCAGGGCCACCGTTGGTGCTGGAGGTAACTCAGGGAAGCTGTGCCTCTTGCTTGCAGCCTGGCTGATCTGCACAAGCTCTGCGTGTGCACCCAGGGCTTGCACACCTCGCAGCTGAGGCAAATACAAAAAACCTGCAGATTCTGTCAGTCAGTCTTCCAGCTGCAGAGGTAGTTCAAGCATTTGAAGTTCACTTTGGAACAAAGGTGCTACAAAGCCACAAATGTTTGCAGTTTTCATGAACTAACAATCTCGTCTTTGGCAAGGCTTAAGTTCACTTCAGTACACAGTTCCGTGACATTTTTCCATTTAAATTATTCCAAAGAGAAATACACTGCTGGCTATTTTAAGACTGGCTGCTAGACTCAAATGACTAAAACCATCCAATAATTAGAACATAGTAAGATGTACTAATTTCTTCAAATTAGCATTGTCATTAGCAAAATATAATCAATGACTTCTGGGTCAATTCTGTGGGTTTGGACCGAGCAAATCCCTCCCAAAAGTAAAAGCATGAATTCTGAATTCAGCTCAGTATATTTCTACTTTATTGTCTGTTAGGATAAATAAACATTAATTAAAGGCTATGTGGACATGTGCCCAAGCTGCCTGAATTTCTATACACAAACTACTTCAACTTTTGTGATTTAAAAACCCAACAAACTCATGATTGCTTGCGACTTTAAACGTGTCCTTGTCCAACACAATTATTCCTGATTCAGCAAATATAAATTACTTGTAAGAAGTAATCAAACTAGTAAAAGAACCAATTTACATCAGGTAGTTTATATTTGCAGAAAACGCCTTAAAAGAACACTTCCAAAAACAAATGTATTCTGCAAAAAGGAAACAGCAGAAGCATCCTGTGTTTCTCAGCAGTTCAGCAGCACTCATTGCCAACACCAACATCATATACTTTCAGAACTATGTTTTTCTCATTCTTATGCTGTGCCTTTGAGGTTACATCGGGCAAACTAGTTTGGTGTCAAAGTCCTCCATACACGTTGGTGATGTGAATTTGGATGTTTTTTCTTCCTTGTTTGTCCTTGGAAAAGGGATTGCAAAACCTTTATCAAGTTATCAGTGTCACATGTAAAGAAAGGGACATAATAAACCCTCTTCCACATCTTTTAAGGAACTGAAGAGAACACCATAACATTCAGGTAGTAGAATAACAGTGTAAGAAATCATTTACACACAGAAATGCCTAATGGCTGAGAAGTGACAATAAAATGGTTCTGCCATGTGTGTGCTGCTTGTTTTGATGAGAACATGTTTTGAAATGCTTTAAAGATCCCTCAAGGATGGATTTGTTTTTGATGTTGCAAGAATCCTCCGTGGCTGCCCTTTGCACAAGAACCTGATGTATTGATGATGGGAAATCCTTGCTTCTGAGAAAGTCTTGAAAGGACATTTAAAGTGTTTGGGTTGGGTTTTTTCTCTGATTTGTTTTGTTTTGTGAAACTAGAGTTTAAGTCACATGATCTGGAGATTGTTTCTGGCAGAAAAAGTAAACTTCAGAAAAGAGTTAAGCTTGCTTCATTTGCAGTGGCATTTTTCCATTGTTTTGCTGGTTTAATTCTGTTGAAATCATCCATATGGCACTGAAATAACAAAATAACTAATCAGATTGGGTAATAATAACAGATCTAGATTTATACTATATGCAAGTAAAATTATCACTAGTCATGAAGTGGGAAAAGCCAGATGAAAAACACTTTAAAAATACAATTCTACCTTGTTTTACATGAGTTTGCTGTGATTATTCTTAAGGCAGAATCATCAAAATTAAATGCAAGGGTTTTTTTTTTATTCAAACTATTAAGTTATTTATTTCATTTGGGCTACAAATTAATATATTTAATTTTGTCTTCCATCTCAGAATTGAAAAATAAATTTTATTGCATTTATTCTTCAGTCATGTCACCCGGTAGTAAATCTACTTCCATATTTTCTCTTTCTATTTAATGATACCTACTGTAAGACTAAGGATTTTAAGAGTCTTCAAACATTATACCCATGATATTCAGGCAATTGTTTTGAGAAAAAGAGAAAATACATTAAGACTAACATGAATTTCTTTTCAAACTGGTACAACTGTGTTTACTTCACAGACTGGTAATGTATTAATACCACTAACCTGGAGGTGTTAGATGCCTTGGCTAAGTTGAAGTTTTTTCAGTCACCAAAATTCATTGTCCCTTGGGCAAAAATTAACCTTGCCTTCATCCCACACCAATATTTACTTTTTATATCTGTAAACCTTGATGTTTATTCACATACTGTTCAGTATCTCATACAACATACCATTCCTGACAAGAGTAACTTTAAAATCTCCTTTTTATTGAAATGCTGTGGTGAGGTGTTTTTCTGTGATGTTAACACATATTTGGAGAGCTTATTTACAATTGCTCTCCAAGTGCATGATACAGGTTTATAATAAGAAGGCTTCATTAGTAGGATGATTATTGTTCTGTCGGCTTTATTCTGCTGCAAGTGATGAAGCATGATGTAAAAATATGTGGAGAGGACTCTTGCTGTGTACTAGGGTTTTACAGCTCCAAGTGCCTGTCTGAGGGGCATTTTCTAAGGCAAACCTCACTGCAGCCTCCATAATTTTCTGCAGTCCATGGAGGCAGACAGTCCTTGAAATGGAGAGCTGGACCCTGGCTGTGGAGCTGAGATGGAGCCACAGCAGCTTTGCTCTCCCTCGTGGGTATGGAGGGCACAGTGTGAGCTGTGGCTGTCCCTGGTGTTTGGAGCACCCCTTCCCTGCAGACAGCACCGTGGATACCCATTCTAATACCACTGCCAGCTAAACAAGGGACAAAGCCTGCTAAAGATGCATGTTCTTGCATCACATGTGAGAGCAGCTGTGTCCAGCCATCAGCCCTGTTGCCCTTAATTGTGTGCAATTAAAAGAAAGAGTTTATGAAAGAAGGGAACTAAGAAGGCAGTCATAGTTTAGGTTAACAGCAGAACATAATAAACACAATAGGAATCAAGGCATTTATAGGAATGCAAATATGAAAGAAATCTGGTTGGAGACTTGCACAGAAACGTAAAATATGCATTAGCCTTTAGAGTCCATTCTGCTTTATCTCCTTTGGGATCTGTGTATAACTCCCTTAAGTACAGAACAAAAAAGCTAACACAATCATTTAACATTTTAAGCAGTTCCCCACCATTGTATGTTTGGTATTGTATGTTTGGAGACAAAAAATCGGTCAACATAAAGCATATTTTAATGAAACATATTGTACCCATAGGTATAACAAATATTTGTTCAACCACAGATAACTCTGGAAAGGGTTTATTTTGTGACAGTACTAATGGAAACATATGGGGCCACACTTGTAGTGTGAATCAGCTCATTCAGACATGAATTTCCATAAAATCTGCTGCAATTTCTGCTCTTGTGAAAATTGTGTTTTTACTCAGGCTGCAAAGAATCTGGCTGAAATCAGGTATACAGTCTTCATCTTTAAAATCCAAAATGATATTTGAAAGGAAACAAGTGTAATTATTTCCACTTCACAAATGGGAAAATGGAGGAAGATCAATTAAATTACCCAAAGACTCATGAGCACATCACTGAGAGCATTTCCTGCCTTCCAGGTATAGACCCAAAGGCTGTCATAATCACAGAACACTACTGTAATCATGTTGCTGTTTGAAGCACCAGCCTTGTTTTCCTCAGGTCTTGAACCATTTCTCTCCTGTTTTTAAATTATTTCTACTGAGATGTGAATGATTTGTGTCCTAAAGATATCTGTACCCAAAGTGACTTTTCCCCCATCATGTTAGTGAGAAGCACTGTAAAATGTGAAAAAGGCCACACTGGGTAATCTGAAGCAATCTTGATCTTCTTTTATTTTTTTTTCTCTTTTCTTAGTTTTGTTTTGAATATTTTATCCTTTTTTTTTTTATCTATCGATCTCTTTCCCCTCTTTGCTCTCTCCTTCTCTCTTGAGGCTAGCTTAACTACAGCTGTTAATAATACAAGATTTGTTCTTCTAAATATTTAAACAGGGATTCTTTCCAGTAGACAGGAGGAAGAACACTGCCTACAGGGCATGTTGTGCCAGCTCTCCTAAGACATTCCTTGTTATTTTTCAGCAGCCAGCATAATAATGTGGCTGAATAACATCAAATGAAGTAAGACAAATATCTCTGTCTTGCATGACTTTGGCTGAGTCACAGGATCCTTTTCATGACAGCAAAAGCATTAAAAATCCTTTTACTCATTTAAAATAACTTGTATAGCAGGTGAATATCTGTACTTTTTGATAGGTTTTTCTTATGTTAGCTGCTTATTAATTCTTAAGAATTCTGTATGTAAAGTTAGAAGTTCCTTGCAGAATCAACAAATAGAAAAAGCAGCAAAATAACAAGGTGCAAACTGCTGTTTTTAAGAGGAAATGACTGCAAATAGCAATATTTTTTATTTTTTTTTCAGTATTAGAAAAAGTGCTCTCTTAATAAAATACCTTCTTAAGTCTTTCAGTAGCTTACTTCTCTTAAGGTACACTGCTACAGGTGAACAAAACAAAGTCCTGGCAACTTTTGAATCCTGCGTCTTTTAACACCGATGTATGATTAAATGATGGTGTCCCTGGGGATATATAGGGATTTATTCCTCATTTCAGAGCCTCCAGCTAGCATTCCAGCTTGAAGCTCTTGGTTGCCTCTGTTTCCTCAATGCCATGCTAAACTGGGCTCTCACCCTGCTGTGAGAGGCGTCTCTTGAGGTAATGTCTGCGTCCTGCTGCTGCCAGGAAGGAAGAGGAGCAAAGCCCTTGCTTCCTTGTGTGCCTTACAGCGTGCTGGGAGAGTGCTGTGCTCTGCAAGGGTGACCACGTGCTGCCAAGATGAACAGCATTCCTCCACCCTGTCTCCATCAAGGCAGGGAAATCTGCTGGGCTGCTCTCACACTTCACTGTGCAGGCACAAAATGGAAATGCCTTACTCTTTCTGCTCTCTGTTTCATGACTCAGGATTTATTCTGGTTCATCACAAATGATGAAGTCTCCTTTGTTTTATGAGATCTAAAAGGGTGTTTTAGACATTTCATGCCTTTTGTAGTAACACTCTCCTTGCAGAAAACAGTGGAAACTTTTCTGTCAACAGAAGAGGAGGCTTGGGCCAGCAGCTTTCCTCCTGTACTTCTGTTTTGCTATTTTGGCCAGTTACTGTTCCTCCTACTGAAAATATTCCAGACCACTGTAGTAACCTCAAAACCTTTTTCAGCACTAGGTGATACCAGCACCTGCTTTCTGTATCTGTCACTTTAAATGAGAATGTTATTTGGCAAAAAGGAAGCATGATTGCCTCTTCATTCCTGTCATTTTCCACTGGCTGGATGGCTGCAGTATGAAGTCCTGGAAGTGTTGCAACATCCTGGCTACATCTGGCTTGTTTGCTAGCAGTGAAGAAGGCTAAAGGCGAGTTTGGTGACTCAGTGTTGGGGGTGGATTGGACCGTGGGACTGGTGAGGAGTGAGAATGATGGCTCTGGCTATAGCCCCATCCTTTGGATGCAGCTGACTTTATATTTTGCTGCAATTAGCCCTAGGGGGATGGGATTGGGTAACACTGCCCATCTTAGCACCACTACAAGTTCTTTCCAGATCCTCCAGAACTCTGAGGAATTTCAGTATCGATTTCTGTGGCATGTTCACATATGTCAATGAGTGTCTCCAAAACTAACAAAAGAGGAGTCAGGGCAGGGAAGTGGAGGAGGAAAAGACAAGCAAGAGAGCCAGCTGAATATTCCTGCCAAGTTTTGCTGGAGCTGTGTGACTGGCTCTGTTATTCAGGTCCCGTGGCATTTGCTGGTGGGCTGTAAGAATACAGGGATTTAATTATTAGCACCAAGGGCGTATGGTTGTTGGATGACCAGTTGGAGATGCAAAAAAAATACTAAAAATAAATCATTTCGTACTTTTTTTCACCATGGGATCCTCTGACAAATATGGCTTGTAATGTGGACTGGAATCAGAGCAGGCTGTGATGTCCTCAATAAGAGAAAGACAAGGAAGGAGAAAAGAATGAGAACGTGGTGGCCGTATCAGTCAGTGCTTGGCATTTGGGTTCATCAAAAATAGCCACGTTTACCAAGGGAGGGAGGTGATGAGCATCATAAAATCTCTCTGAGTTGTCTATTTCCATTGCCATCATCCAAGGTGGGGGCCTGGCAGGCCTAAGGGGGTAGTGGCTGGAAGAAGTAAGTGCCAGGAAACTGGCAGGAGTCGGGCAATAGGAGAGCCCTCAGGAGCTGGAAGGAGCCCGGAGACACAGGAGCCTGGAAGGGCTGTGGGCTGCACTGGGAGAAGAGGTTGTGAGGGAATTTAAGCTCTGAAAGTCATCTCACACTCCATTCTCTCTCACACATTCCTTACAAAAGCAGGTAGCAGCCTGCTTTTTCTCTGTCCTGGTCTCCTGTGTGCAAAGCTTTTCTTGCTGGATGTACCTGTGCAGGGTCAGTGCTCTCAGGCCACCTGTGTGCTCTGGGGATGGGTTTTTAGTGCATAGGCTCTTTTCAGCCCCTGTCACAAGATCATTATATTTTGATCCTGGTGTCTTGGCACGTCTTACCTTGATTTGCCAAGTTCTAATAAATATATATTTAACATATGAAAGAGAACATATTCATATTTGTTTATGTAGATGTGAGAAGACTTTTTGGATAAGTGTACTTTTCCTATGTCTGGAAAAATATTTTACTCCATATCCTAGTTTCCTTTAATTATCTTAGTTTACTTTATAATTTAAAAGCAGAAGCACTAGCATGTAGGCAGGGGAGGAGGCTTCAGGTTTTAACAGCTTCTGCAATAATATTGATCCCTTCTAGACCATTTTTCTCATCAGAACTCACCACATACCAGTTGTCCCTCTATGCCAAAAGCTCCCTTGCCTTAAAGTCTTGTTGCTACAGCAAAATTAAATACTGACACCTCCAGTACAAAGACAAATTGTGGGTGTTTCAGGCTTATACAAATTTAGGTACTGTGATTGACTGTTACCCTGCAGTGGGGCAATGAAGTATTATGCTGCACTCAAAACTGTTTTAAAGACCAGTGCCTGCATCTTATAAAAACCAGGTCCCCAGGATGAAATTTGCATGACTGCTCATGGTTGCAAGTGGGTCAACCTTGCTAACCTGACTCCTCCCAGGAATGATTCCATCCTGGTGCCCACAGGAACACAGCTTTCCTTGCTGTTGCCCTCTGAATTTCTCGGCTTCCAGGCAGAAGTAAAACAAGCGATTAGCCTCTGGTCCAGGGTCCACCAGCTTGTCCTGCTACCTCAGCCCCTTCAGCCAACAGATCCCCCTGCCTGAATTCCCTCCAGAAAAACTTGGTTAGCGTGGTCCTCATCTCTTCCCCTTTCCTGCACTTCAAAATTATCTCCCAGTTCGAGTCACTATGTGGTAATGTAATGGACTGGCAGCTGAGAAGTGCAGCTAATTCCATGTGCTTTTGTTTCCAAGATCACATTAGTGCTGAATAGACTCAAGGAATAGACACATATTTCCCCTGATAGGTCCTTGCTGCACTGCAGCATTGCACATAATTTTCCTTTGTGGCCTGGTCATTTAATCTTTCTCTTACCCTTTTCCATATTAGTGCTGATCAAGCAAAACAACTTAGACTGTCAGCAAGAGGAAGCCACCACTATTTACATTAAATTTTGACCAAGTGAACACCCTGATAAATCAGGTCACAGAGGACACAGAACCTCCTCACTTTTTTCTTGCAGGTTCTCTTCTTTGCTGTACAGGACATTTAGAATTATGCCATTCTTTTCACATGCAAATGACATTTTAAACACCTGGACAAATTCAAATTATTGTCTGAAATTATTTTAAGAGAAAATATTTGGTACCAGAGAGAGGAGATGGTGAAGATTTAAGTGTTAATTTTTACTAGCCCATTGGCTGTTAATAATGCTATAGCTTATTCCAAATAACTGCAAGAAGGTGATGAGGGCTTCCTAATAAAGGCAGCTGCATTTGCTGAAGGAATAATGGGCCTTATTGTGGCAAAATTAAGTCCTGTAGATTTTGCAATTAAACACCTTGTGAAGTCCTTTTCTTTAAACTGATAATTGCTCCATACAGTCCTGTACTAATACTCAAATGTATCCTATTTACAATTTTGCATTAATTAATTTTGTTTTTAAAAAAAGAAGTATTTCATCTTGCACACTTTCATGCATGGCTACTAAACTTGTATCACATTTTCACCTCTGTTGAGCAAAGCTAAGAGCAAGGGCCATAGAAGGGCTGGTACCAAATGCATAACCAAGGACCTGCTGGAAGTCCCAAAATCAGTAGCAGTCTAGAGCACAGCTGAGCTGAGGGTCTCAGCTGACCCTTTACTGACAGAACCTTGATGGACAGCAGTGTGTATGCAAATAGCATCCCTGCCCCCCTTCCACCTCCTAGGAGGGGATTAACTTGATGACTGGGCTGAAAAAAATCAGAACTGGACTTAGGCAAAGTATATTCCATAATGAAGGTGTTGTCACAGGATGTAGGACCCCACAGCAGATGGTGCTAAACTGCCCCTTAAATTGTGTTATGTGACATAAGGACATTGTCCATATTCAGTGGAGAATTATCTTTTTTCTTCTTGCATTCTCTTAGTGGTAGGAAAGACTTTGGCTTTGGTCAAAGGTGAGTTAACAAGGAAAATTCCAAGCCTCAGTTAGAGCTGAGACAGTGTAGGATCCTGGGGTTTTCCTCTTGAGGCAGTTCATGAATCCCAGGATTATCACAGGCCATAATCTGTGACTTTTCAAGGTTTCCCAGTGATCAAGGAGAGCTCTGGTTACTGAATCCAAAATACAATGAAAAAACCTTCAAGCAGTGGCATGCAGGACTTTAAATAAACAGTAATTTAAAGTGAGAGGTCAGCTAAAACCACAGCCAGAAATCCAAAATACAGAGCTTTGTGTGTCCAGTCTGTATACACGAAAAAAGCATTCTAAGTATTTTCTGTAATTACATAAGAATAACTTTGTTTTGATCTTCTCTCTACAGAAAACTGCCTTTTAAGGGGTGATCCAAAAAATGCTCATTGCTGTTTATGAGTGAGTAGATGGCTGAATGAATAAAACATGTGATTAAGCTTCTTTCCAGTGCGCCTCACTCTAGAACATCATAAATCCAAGCAATTTGGGATCACATCATCATTTGGATAAGTAAAAAGTTTCTTGTAGCAACCCTTGCTTTAGAAATGTGGATTGCTCAAATACATGTTGAGATTTTCTTCTAGAAACAAGTATTCTAACAAAATGCAAAACAGATTTGAAATAATTTTAAATTTTCTAAGCAGAATAATTCTGAAGGGGTGATGGCAGCAGGAGCAGAAGAACCAATTGAAAATCAGCATTTGCCACTCATTTGGCTTAATGAGGTCAGAGCAACCCAGTACCATTGATTAGTCCTAAATTTAATTCTAGAACAATCCTTATATTTATTTTTCTTGACTTTGCAAAGTTTGCTGTACATTGCATTTCTTAGTGATCATGGTTCAGAGGAGGTCCACTTTCTAAACCCTGTGTTTCTGCTGCAATAGGAGTTGTGTCTTTCAAGGACTTTTGAGAAAGCAATGACAGTACAGTAAAATACATGATAATAAAATAGTTGTTGCATATATGTAGAATGCTCTACATTTTGGTTTAGTAATTTCCAGACAGTTCTCAAAGGAGAAATACTAAGTTTCGTAGGAGAAAAAGAATATATAATACACATAGAAAGCAGCTTGTGACTTCAGAAAATGAAGTCTTTGGCAATTATCCTCATTTAATTATACCAGTTAATGTAGCACCCCTTCAGATGTTCCAACAGCATAGTTTGTGCAGCTGTTGATGAATCAGACTGAGGACATCATCAACTTCAGAAAATTTCAAATTTTCATCAAATTCAGAAAAATTCAGGTTTTTGAGAGGGTTTCTAAACATGAGATCTATTTACAAGCTGTTTAACAGTGCCTTATGACTTTGCTGCACGAGCAGCTGTGCCAGCACAACTGAGGAGAGTGGCAAAGGGTGGGAATGAGGAATGTATGGGAAGGATATGTGAGGATATGTCTCACATTGGCAGTGAGGACAAAGACTTCCTCTTTTAAAAGATAGAAGTCTGACTTTGTCCTTTCTAACCGTACAGTAAATTGTATGAGGCACTGCAAGACAGTAGGCAGAATGTAAAGATCTTACAAACAAAAAGTTGTTGACTGCCAGTTAATTGGTTTTACTCATTTTCCCTCTTCCAGTTTGTAGCTCTTGTGTGTATTTAAATATATTGTTTCAACATCATTTATACCTTTGTACTTTAGCAGAAATACTTAAATCCCCCACTGATCTTTGTCCAGAGCTGGTGTCTTATTTTTGACAGCATGTCCCAGACATGTCATTATAGACTGCTAGGAGCTTGCAAAGGTCTCATTTTTTTTTCCAGTCCTTCTGCATCTTGATGACAGGCAGAGCTATCAGCATTCCACACTCTGGGGTAACAGGTCAGCATAGCTGCTGGTGACAACAGAAATCTGTATTTGAAATGGAGCTGATATTAGGATCAGCCCATAAAATATTGCCAGATTTTGTGTGAGCCACTTAGTCTGCTCTGGCCATACAGTCCATTATTTCCTTCCTATAGCACCTCATGTTGGAGCAAGAATTATATTAATGAAATCTATCTTCAACAAGTAAGCCTAGAGACATGACACTAATTTAGTTTTACAACAGTGGCATAGATTTTGAAATCCAGTTTCCTATTGTAGGTGCATATATTCCTGCATTAAATTGTTCCTTTTTTGTAGTCAGACTTGCATGCAAACATATGCAATACACTTCATTCTTACTATATTTGCAATCCAAGTGGCTTGGGTGAAAGGAATTATGTTATATAGGGCCTGTGATAACTACATACCTGATTTCCACACCAGCTGCTGAATATGTCTAATAACTGCTGCTCCCAAATTTAGATCTTGATGAACCCTCCTGAATAATGAACCCTGCCTTGCCTTTCATAATGGAGACAGAATATCTTTCATCCATATATCTGTCCTCCTCACTGTTTTCTCTCTTCTCTCTTTAGCCTAATGTTAGATACTGAATTTTTTCTGTGTTATATACACAGAATAAGTGTGGTAGGTCAGGAGGTTTCTCCTTTCAAATTCTTTTTTTAGTTTGTTTCTGCCTGAAGAAGAAGAAGCAGGCACCATTTGGCTTCACCATGGGAGATAAGAGGCTGCAGTAGTAAATGGGTCATTTATTTCTCAGTCTGCTCAAGTGCCTTTTCTTTAACATGTAAAAAATTCAACAGAGCTAAACCAGCTTTCCAGAATGTTTTGACCTGAGAGTAAGAGAGAAATATAAAGTTTCCAATAGTAAAAGGAGATGGAAAAATTAAAATTGGGGTTGTTGTCTTTGAAAAAATATTAGAACATTTCCTTAATCAAAATAAATGTTAGTGTTTGTTTTCCAATCCTTACTCATAATATATAGTTTCATTACAGGAAATATGTGTTTGGTGCATGCTCATAAATATTTTTGTTTCTGCTCTGAATGAAGTGTTGAGCACTCTAGCGAATTGTTTTTTTCTCTAGATAGTGTTGGTCAGGTTCATGTTTGCCTGGACTCACTGTGTGTGGGAGGCTCAGCCACTCAGGTGGTGTTTAACTTCTTGCAAGACAGGAGGCAAGGGGCCCCAGCTTCTGCTTTAGATGATACGTGTGAGCTACTTTAAAAAATATTTTTATTTTTATGCAAAACATTCTTTCTGTGAGTCCAGATATGTGTGAGCTTCATTCCCACAGGCCTCAGACACAAAAAATTACCAGGGCAGCAAATACACATTCAAATTCCAAATATGCTTTAGTAAAGCACAATGATTAAGAATGTCTTATTTTCTTTTTTCTTTTTCTTTTCTTTTTCTTTCTTTTTCTTTTCTTTTTTTTTTTTTTTTTTTTTTTTTAAAGCTAGTTAGTGCAGTATTAGGTAGGTCACTCTGGCGACATTCCCAGAATTTAACAGTGGGGGCCTTGTGGAATGCTAAACGATGTGTATAACAGCATTCAGGCTCTCTGTGAGCCAATCCGTCAAAACATTTGCTGCTTTGAAAATGTGCTCTTCAAAAAATGGGCTTATGGAACTTATTAGACAATTTGGTGGAGTTCAGGCAGCAGAGCCCAAGAGAAGCATAAAAACATCTGAAGACACAATTCTACCTTAAGGTAATAGGATCTCTAAACTGTTTTTTGCAATCAAATACATGCAGAATACAGGGGAGCAACATCCTGAATGGAGAACATTTTACATTCCAAACAGTCACAAGACCCTAAGTAAAGAACTTGTAATAGTAGCAAAAAAAAAAAAAAATAAAAAAAATTGGTTTGATTGCAGCAATAGTTGGTGAGTTTGGTTCTGTTTCCTCAGCAGAGTGCATTGATCCTTGGCTGTTTAACAGCTCAACTTGTAGTGAGGAGTTCTGAGCCGAGGTTTCACTGCAGCGGATTTCTGTGCCTCTGGTGCATTGGCAGAGAGGGTCAATCAGTCTCCTTGGAGATGAAAAAAGTCAGTGCTGCAGATGGGAAACACAAATGAGCTGCCATTTTCCAGCACCTGTTTGTACCTTCTTCCAAGTGACTCCTTGTCTCCGCTGCACAGTGAGAACAGAATGACCCCAGAGTGAGCAGATCTTCCTTCACAGTGTTGAATGATAAGAGAAACTGAGCAAATAACTCAGATTAAATTTTGGCTTTGGCAGCCGTAGCAAGAGATAACACTGGATTTTGCTGTTCCATGGGTGTTCCTAGAGCCGACTGTTACGCAGTGTCCCTCTCTGGGGACAGAATTAGAGGATAGAGGACTCTGTGCAACCCCTATACTCTCTCCCTTCCTCTCATCTGCTTTGACAGTCCTCTGAGCATGAAACTGTGGCCTGTGCAGGGTATTTACACCGTGCTGCTTGCTTTGATCACTCCTGAAAATAATTAAAGGGACATCCTGGTCTTGTGTAGCTTCTTTCGTACAATTGGGTGTTATGGTACAATTTAGGACCTCTGACCATGGTTTTCTGTCCCATAAGAAGATGGACAGCTAAAGTCTGAGACTTTGTTTTGTTGATATATTTGTACTCAAGGAGTACAAATACATATTTCTCTTTTTACGTGACTGTAATGCAAGGAAAAAAAGTCATACCAAAATATTAAAAGTTGATTGTTACCCTTTAAAGAAAGGTAAAGTGGTAACCTTTGTTGCTGTGGTATAGAGTGGTCTTTGTTATTGCAGTGTTTGAATTGAGAACCAAGGTGCATAGCAGTTTGTGACAGTTGTGTTGCTGTTAAACAGAATCTCACAATTATGTTCTTAACAGGCTAGCAAGTTTGTGACCTTTATAGGAGTGATGGGCTAGAACTCCATGCCATACTGTGCTAGCAAGCCATTCAGGATCTGTGGGAAAGGATTCTAACATTGTAAGTGCTGCTTTTTTAATAATCTCTGCAACAGAACAAATCACTCCAGAAAAAGGTCTCAGACATGAGAGATCGTAATGGATGGGGAGCAGAGAGCAAGGAGGGAGAATGAAACATCTCTACTTTCAAGCACAGCTCCCTGGACACTTCAGTGACCCTTGGCCAACAAGCTTAGAATGATACTAGGCAGTATCATGAGACTCAATTTGTTATCATTGCTACCAGGAATTCAAATGGCAGTGCCCCTATCTACTGTGAAGATAAGCTGTATTGTTTTGTTTTGCAAAGGTCCTTGAAATAAGCTGTGGCATCCACAAGAACTCTTTTTTTTTTTTTTTTTTTTTTTTTTTTCCCCTACTTTATCCCTGCATTTGAAAGAGGTTGCTGAGATAGAAAAGTTTTCTGGGAACTGGACATTGTGTGTGGAAACGTTTGAAAAAGGAAATTGCCTGTAATGGATTTGTGGTTGCTTCCACTCCTTTACCAGGCTGAAGTGAGTAAGTAAATCAAGTTAAAATGCAAATGTAATTCCAGATCTCTCTGCCACTGATTTTCCCACCCGAGAAAAATCAGTCTGCCATATTCAAGAACTGAATCTTCACATGGCAGGAGCACAGCACTGGAGGAACAGTTCTGGAGCCAGGACAAAGCTTTCTCCGATAACACAGGCATGAAAGAAAGTAGCCCCAAAGCTGCCTGGACAGAAACTTCAGAAGTGCTGTGCCTTGGCCTTCTGCCATTCCTTTTGAAGTCAGGGACTTCTCCCATTGTGTTAGATTTTAACAGAGTCAGAACAATTTCAACCCCTTTAAAAACAGCTTGCCCACTGTTTTCAGTGCACAGTTTTATTGAATCAGAAGGTTCTGGTGCTGGAAAGAGTTGTGGCATTTTATGAATCTAGGAGGTGGCCTCCCTGATTTCTTCATGTTAGCCCTGTACTTTCAGGCTGCCCTTGATTCTCTTCCTAACACAGTAAAATGCTACAGCTGACCTGCTGTTATTTCCTTATTCTGAATCCCACAATGGTAAAATGTAAGGAGGGACATGTGGCAGAAAGGCAGAAGCAGAATTGCCTCCAGCAGCTGCACTGCCTGCAGGTCTCCTGGGGTGGCTTGCAGTGTGTCCTGGACGATGGTCCCTTCCTTTGTGTTGTCTCCCTTCTCCTTTCTGACATGAGACACGGTGCTCACAGTGCTGTGAGAGCTTTCCTGGGAAGGTTAGTCATGCAGTACTGGGTTTTGTCCTTATGGCTGTTTCCAAGAACAAAACAGCTGTTGGCTCCTCCTCACTGTGTGTGCTGAGCACAGCATCTGGCTTTAGGTCACTGCCTTATGGACAGGTTTTCTCTTTTTACAGTAAATATGGGTTCATGTTCAAGGGATTTGGCTGTCACACCTCTACTTAAATTACCAAGCTTTATGAATACTTTGAACCAAACAGGATTTTCTTAAGTCTCATTGGTTTAGTACTCAAAATTCAGTACTGGAGTAACTAAACAAATGAAACGTTTGATATTGAGATCTGTCTGTGTTCTATTCTCTGTTGTGACTGGTATCTATTGAGACAGTAAGCTTTGTTCTAAGTTATTTTATTTATATAATTTTAATTTATTTTATATTGGTATTCTGCAGCTACTTCCAAAGGGATTTGTGTCTGGAAAAATTAGAAAAATGAGCCATGTAAGTCCATGAGAGAGGTTATAAAATAAACATTATACCATGTGTGGGGTAACATTTTTTACTGCAAGTCGCTGCTCTCACTTTTCTGGCACTTACACACACAGCCATCTGTTTGAACACTGTTTGAAGTGGCTATATTCCAGCTTTTATGTAACTTGCCTGTAGAAAGGAAGTGACATCACGTAGTTTCCTGAAGAATATTACCAATGTTAGAACTGAGGAAATAAAATCTACAACAAATAGAATATGTATCTTTAAATATTTTTTCCCCTTTTACAGTAGGACACATCTCCATACTGTTCTGTTCATCCCTTCAAAGCTCAGGAAACCCCATTTGTTTAACACAGACTTTCACACACACTTCTAGGATCATGTAATTGACATGTTACATTGACGAAATGAAATCTGGCCAGAAAGGAACTAACTGATACAATGGCAAAGCCTGCAGTGTGCCTTCATGTAAAGATACAGGCATAAAATAACAACAGCAATTTCATAATTAACTGGGTGAAGCTTCAGCACTTTCAAGTGACCACAGAAGTGCAGCAGCTTTTTATTATGGCTGGAAAATGAGGGGGCTGAACCATTTTATGCAGGTATGAACCATATGGCAGGACCTGAGGGACTGGCATGAGTTGTGTTAGGGGAGGTTTATTTGGATATCGAGAATGGGCTTCTGTCCCAGAGGGTGTTTGGGCCCTGGAACAGGCTCCCCTGGGCAGTGGTCACAGCCCCACTGACAGAGCTCAAGAACTCTTTGGACTCCCAGGCATTGGTGGGGCAGGGCAGGAGCTGGACTCCATAATCCCTTTCAACTCAGCATATTCTGTGATTCTGTAATTCTGTTATATTTGATTTTAAATGGAAACTTTACACTATTGGAGTCTTCATAAAGGCTGCACATGTTTTGAGACATTTGTTTTAAATCTTTGCCAAGCTATAAAGTTTCTCAACAGGTGATTTCAGCTGAGCTGTGTTGAGTTACATTGCACGAGGGCTTCCTCCTATTCTGTCTTGCCAGGAACTTTTCAAAATTTGTCTTAGTTGATAATTCCTGTTTTGCTGTCTGCTTTCTCTGCAGTAAGTTACCAAGTGAATTAATGACTACTGGATCACCTAGCTAGCAGCCAAATAAAGTAGCAAGGTCTTTTACTTCTCAAAGAGAGTTTTAACTGGAATTTGCTTTTTTAGTTTCTTTGTGTGACAGATATTGCAAAATAGACAAGCTGTATTCCTAGAAGGCCAACTTTGAATGGCAGAGGTTTCATATCCCTTCTATATTTCTTAAGTTACTTCATGTTTAACACAAGTATGAATGACAAATTGAAATTACCAGAAATTGTGTTATTTCCTGTGCTTAGCTGTTTTTTTATATAAATGCTTATTCAATACTATTCAGCCTTTTCCATAACTTACAGTGTAGCTGGACTTTAATCTGTCTTTATTAAACAGATTTGGGCTGCCTATTCTTCACATTCCTATACTTTTGAAAGGATTTAATAACAAAGTCATTATGCCTCTCAAAAGGAAATGAGAAGAAAAGTTGACCAATGATGACCCTTAATAATTTATGGAATTTATATAATCTTCTAGTTTATGATTGGCCTTGGATATTCTCCAGAATACCTTGAAATCTGAAAAGCCACTCCTATCCACTTGAAAACAATGCAAAACAGTATGAAAATATTACTAGTCTTTCTGTGCCTTCACAAAGAAATTAAAAATCCTTAATATCAAGGTGTGGATACAATTTAACTGGGGATATTGGTTAAAAAAACCTATAGCATGATATTATAATAATAAGAAGAAAAAAGTCTGATGCAGCCAGAAATGTGAGGAGCAAAGGAATTTATTTCCACCTGATTATTTGTACAGATTTTCCAGGCTGCATCAATAAAATTTGAAATTAAATGCTGAATTTAATTAATTTTTTTCTTTTAGTAGATCAGCTCACAGCATGAGCTGAGGTCTCTGTCTTGGTGAGTAATTACAAATAAAGTTAATTATGTCAATGACTTCCTGAATGCAGATATTTGCCTAAATGAAAGGATAACTGAACAGTACTGTAAGATTATACTGAAACATGCTATTCATTTAGAAAGCACTTGGGGCAGTGTATTAGAAAGGAACTGTTCTAAATCCATCAGTTAGAACCAATGTGAAAATATAGTTATTGTTACAGTGAATCTGGTCTTACAGATTCCTAGCATAGAAGTGCTCAGTAAAAATAGCCTTCCTTGCAGATGTTAATTGTATTCCTATAAACTAGCAGTAAGCCTCTTAAATCACCAAGTCTCCTAAATCCTCTCGTTCTGAAGGGTGGTCATATTATAGCCCTAAGGGAATGTTTGATCAAATCCCCAGAAGTGAATGTTTGGCTAAATATAAATCTTTGCATTTACTCCCAGATATAAATATGTGTAGGTTTGCCTACTGAGTCTGAAAAACCCAAACATGATCAATGAAATAAGTTCTAAAAACTCCTTCAAAGATATGCAAACAAGTATAATCTAAAGACAGGCAGGCTTTAATGAAAGTAGTGAGAATTAGAGTGAAAACTTTGCTCTTCCACCAAGTATTTACACTTCTTTTGCTAATTGTCATTTCTTAAAAATCCATGTTTTTTCTAGTAGAAATAATTTCTGCTTAGTCAAATGACATCTCCTGTGAATTTTCCAGTCATTAGTTTTAGTCGTATGTCTGATTTTTAACTGTTCTAAGTATCTGTTTTTGTTGTGGGACCACATGAATGATTACAGCCTAAAATTATGTAACCCACTGGATCTCAGCACATCCACATTGGGTATCTAAGGGTATCACTGCATCTGCTTTTGTAGGCTTGGCTAATTTTAAATTTTTACTCAACAATAGAAACAAAAAAATTGAAAATAAACAAAATTTTAAAAAACCAAAATGAAACAAAAGAAACCAAACAAATTTAAAAAACACAAAAAAAATTAAATCAAACCAAACAAAAACCCCTCCAAATAAACACAGAAAAAACCACAACCAACCAAGCAAGCTAAACCCCAAAAATCTTAAGACTTCCCTGGGGTTCTATAAACATACCAGCTATGAAGAAGTCAATTAGCATTTCTTGAGCCTAGGAATTTATTATAATTAGAAAGATACACATATAATTTTCTTGAAATTATTATAGTTTCTTCAGAAAGGGAATGTCTGAGTTTATAGAAAAATATAAAATATTTTTGTCTTTTAAATATTTTTCCTAACAGAAACCAGGAAGAATTGGTGTCCCTCAGATCTCCCACTGCTTTGGAGTCCTGGCTAAATAAGTGACCTTAGAGCTGATAGGCTGTGGATGAAGGATCTTGTAATGGGAACAGGAGTTTCTAACATGATGAGGCTTCAAATTTAATTTATGAATCTTATAGATTTCTAGGCTGCCAGCTAACATGTGGGAAAGTGTCCAAACCCCAGGGTTTAACTCTGCCACAGGGGTTCTGCAGCTCAGGGTGAACCCTGGGAGCCCTCAATAGCACATGGCTCCAGCTCCCTAATAATACCAAAATCTTGGCATCCCTAACATTGATATGATCTTGTCTAAGATCACAGAGCCTTCAGAGCCAGCAGACAAGCTGGCACGAAACAATGCAGGCTCCAAAAAAAGCCTTTCCAATGTCTTTGGCAGGAATATTTGTTGATGAAAATTATACCATTAAAAAAAACAAAAAAAAAAGTAAAAAAATGATGCACCATTAGTATATCTTCAGGACTTTTGTTTGTATTTCTAAATGACTGTTTTAACTGCAAAAGCACACAATATTTAAGATTTTCTGATAGATTTGCTTCTGCTCTCATTATTATGATTGTGGTCACAAGCTAAACAGGCATTTAAGAAAGACCTTATTCACTCTGAATTCCCAGCATGGATATATTCAAGATATGAAAATCTATTCTACAGGAACAAACCTTATTCTTAACAATATCTGAGGAGTACTGCTAGAATGAATTAACTGTGTATCTGAAAATGGGGAATAAAATATGATAGTAGGATAGAAAATATTTAATGAAAATATGAATGCCTGACATGGTGTAGGGTACATTTCCAAGCAGCACGAGCTATATAATTCAGAGTTTTCTGTAAGGACATTTGTGGTGTGGAGGAATTTGTATTTTGAAATTCGATTTAAGCATGGGATGAAACCCCAAGATGGCAAAACTGTCAGTGAAGGAGAGAGTGTCCTGGCCTTCCAGTGCCAGTGCCAGTCCTATCTGACTGATCCAGCTGTGAGGACATGGAAGTCTCACTTTTTTACCTTGGTTGCCTGCAGAGCCATGGAGCTGGAAGAAGCATTGCTATGGCAGGATGGTTGTGTTTGAAGGCCTCGGTTTCCTAAATGCCCAGGTGCCTTCCCTGCCCATTTTGTTTGTGGGATGGCTCAGCTGTTGTAGGGCCGTGGTCCTGGAGAGACAGGGAACGTTCTTGGAAATTCGGCAGCTCTGAGGCCCTGGCAAGTGCTTTGCTGGATTTTTCTGGAGCAGGCAGGTGATCTGCAAGGTATTGGGTGAAATCCTCCGCTTCTTGCCCTAAGGGAATGAATCTCTTATGTTTTTACTTGGGTCCCTTGGAACGGAACCAAATTGGGTTTGTAGCAAACTTCATGAAATCATAAAATATTTAGGTGGGGAAAGATCATTAAATTCAGCTGTCAACACAGTACTGCACTGAGTTCACCCCTAAGCCATGTCTCTTAGTGCCACATCTACAGATCTTTTAAATATTTCCGGGGTGGTACCTCCACCACTTCCCTGAGCTTCCTGTTCCAATGCTTCACAAACCTTCCCATGAAAAAGTTGTTTGTAATATCCAGTGTAAACCCACCCTGAGCAGCTTGATGCTGTTTCCCTCCTCACTACAGCCTCCTCCCAGGCAGTTTTGGAGAGTGATAAAGTCACCCTGAGCCTCCTTCTCTCAGGATAAACACCCCCAGCCCCTCAGCTGCTCCTCACAGCACTGGTGCTCCAGACCCTGCCCCAGCTCCTTCTCTGGACTTGCTCCAACACCTTGATATCTTTCATGAATTGAGGGGCCCAGAAATTAACACAATACTTGAAGTACAACCTAAGCAGTGCCCAGGACAGGGGGACAATCCCTGCCCTGCTCCTGCTGCCCACACCATTGCTGATCCAGGCCAGGCACACATATATATACATGTATATACACACATATGTATATATACACCCATGTAGCCCTTTTGGTTGTTATCTATAGTAGTATAGTAATACAAAAGCACAAAACTCGCACTTAAGGAAGTTTATTGAAGAAAAAGAAAGAAAGAAAGAGAGAAAGAGAGAAAGAAAGAAAAAGAAAGAAAGAAAGAAAGAAAGAAAGAAAGAAAGAAAGAAAGAAAGAAAGAAAGAGAGAAAGAGAGAGAGAGAGAGAGAGAGAGAGAGAAAGAGAGAGAGAGAGAGAGAGAGAGAGAAAGAAAGAAAGAAAGAAAGAAAGAAAGAAAGAAAGAAAGAAAGAAAGAAAGAAAGAAAGAAAGAAAGAAAGAAAAGGAAAGGAAAGAAAGGTATACTGTCACCACCTGTGGGTCCAGTGAAAAGACTTAGTTGTGGCAGTTTCCTTGGCTGAAGTGATGGTCACTGTCTTGTTGAAATGATGGTCAGTGTCTCAATCCATCAGAGAGGAAGGAACCCATGAAGCACAAAGTCCAATGGGTTCAGGTGGGAATGCCCATGTACCTCCCCTAGGGAGGGGAACTCTCATTTCTCTGTTGGAAGTTCTAGAGGATGAACCTGGGGGCACTTTGGGGCCTTTGGTGGTTTAGGACTCCTTCTGGGACATGACAGCTGCCTCTCAGGTTGATGTGGTTAAGCCAACTATGCCCCATCAGAAGGATGGATGCTCTCAGAATGTGAAAGCCTCCAGTGAATGTGGCCTTCCCTGTGGGCAGGGTGGGAATTTTACAGCTGAGCCTGAGTTTGTGCGAGGGAAAGCAATTGGCATGATGAAAGGCACCATCTCTTCTCTGCAGGGTCTGCTTCTTACCTGTCTTGGAACCTCCTGTGGTGGGTTCTCACCCTCTCTCTTGTGGGCACCAGAGGCTTCAGGGTCTGCAGACCTGGCCTCAGCAAAGCACCCTGCCATTTCCTCAAGTAGGCAGTGCTTTTGTGTAGGCAATTCTTTTGCAAGCCATTAACTTTTTAGTCTCTCACAGTCCATTTCCATCAGACAGCTTTCCAGCCCTGCTTCCCGTGCAACTTTGATATTATACAATCACATTGCAATAATAACAACAAACCCCAAACAAAACAAAATAATTAATATTTTTCATCTGATCCCTGTTTGTTCTCCTTCTTTACTGACAGTTTAGAAAAAAAGTAGCAAGAAAATATGGTAAATATAAATATAGAAAAAAGAAATAAATTTAAAACTCCGGTAAAATTCTGAGTTCAATATGGTTCTCTAGGAAAGAAAAACACGAAGAAAGCATTTTTAAATACTTCTGAAGAATTTTATGCAATTTTCTTGAAGTACTGTTTCTCTGAAAACAGTTTAGGCAGTACTTACTTCACAGAACACAGTTTCTGACTTTATGCAACATCTGCTCACTTTGGCAACGTGTTTTCCATTGTCAGACTTTCAAAACCAGCAGCACTGGCTTCCCTTTTGTGCCCAATCTGGTGCTCTGAGGTCATGAGGTGCAACTAAACATTCAAATGTATTACTTTGTGAATTAAGTACATTTCAGTCTGGAAAAGCATGACAGGGAGTGCACCTTGCTGTGTTTCTGAGAGGGCTCAGGTATTTCAGAGAGCTTTCTTCTGCATTTTCCAGAACAGAAGTTGGTCTGCACATAGGGTTGGGAAAGCATTCATGTGATGCCAAAACTTACTGCAAACTCTTATTCAACAGCTTGAATACTGCTTACAGAGTTGAAATATCCTTTACACTAACACCACAGTTCTTTCTATAAGTAGCTTTCTCTTAAGCTACTGTTGACTTAACCCATTCCAGCCCTTTCTGCAGCCTATGTTCAAGCCCACTTTGGAGAGCTGTGTGGTGGGTTATTTTTCGGCAGGATCTATGGAAAACAGTTATACAGATGTTTCTGAGCAGCAGGGACTTCTGACAAATTAAACTTCATCGACTGGCAGTGAAAATTGACCTTTAATATGTATAAAATTCCTTCCATATCAAAGTGCTCTTTCCTGAGACAACAGTAGCAGTCTTAGTGGGGGAAAAAAAATCCCATTTAAACAGGTCAAATAGGATTTATAAGTCCCTTGAGGAAGATTGATTGTCACCTCTGGAAGCTTTGGAGTGTTTGTCTGAGCAGCACGTCCCCATGTTCCTGCTGCCCCAGCCCCAGCAGTGCTGGGCACACGCCAGGGCCCCTGGCTTCACTGCACAGCCCACAAGGGTATTTATTCCTCTGTGGGCTTCAAAAACAGGAAGTGACATTTCAAGTCATTGCAGATTTACTGAGAGCCCATGGCTGGTCCCTCTGCATTGTCCCTGCTTTCCTGTTTGAGCTTGGAGGAAGTGGCCAGAGGGATGGGGGATGGGGAACCTTCCTATGATGCTTCTGCAACTGCAGCCTACATTTCTTAGGGGAAGAGTGACAAAAACGTATTCAAACCCTTGCCAAAGGCTTGCAAGAAATATTTGACATCTAACCTTTTACACCAACTGAGAGCTAAAGGTCAAATCACACACAACACAAGTGTTTAGGAAAAGGATATGTTTATGTCATCAACTTCTGCTGGGTTGTAAAGGAGCAGTGTGTGACAGGGGGATGGGCTCTGACTATCAGGAAAATACACGATGGCTACTGTTTATGAACACGAAAATTGGTTCTACATATCTGTGTTTTCACATCCAAATGCCCCTTTCAACTCAGACAGCTAAGTGGGCAGAGCACAGAGTGGGCAGCACTCGCTACTTGCTTTGCCTCTGTGCATCTGGGCATCAACTATTCCTCATGGAATATTGATGTTCTAATTTGCCATGTAGTATCACTCCTTTTGGGGAGCTGCCACAAAATAACCTGACAATCAGCATTGCCCCTTGCTCTCTGTAATTAATGGAGCTAAAAATCCAGACCAGCCACGTGTTTTCTAAAATAATATATTGGTATTCTCTAAACTCAGTGATGGAAACAATGGTTTTGTAGTGAAGTGCTAAAAAGACTCCATAGGCTGTTTCACTCTATATATAATGCTAATTCTTCAGTGATTTTATTTCAGGAAAAGTGATTCTGCCAGCCATTGCTTCTTCAGTCAGCTGACAAAGTAGCTGAATTCAGGAGGATCTGCTCCATGAATTAAAAAAATTATTTATTCCAATTTAAATTATAGCACTCTGTAGGAATTTACCCAACAAAGACTGATGATGCTCAAGAAAGAAAATCAGTTTTTCTCTCCTGAGGTAATGAATACAATTTGTATGTTGCAGCTATCTCTTGGTACAGTTACCCAGCCATTGGCTGGGATCTGTCTCACTTAACTTTTGCAGCTCAGAACTAGTTGCTGGAGATACATGGGACTTGTTGTAAGAAAATTCAGCTCATATGCCTTTTTAGATGGGTAGATCACTGATTATAAAGAGATACGATACAAATACCTCATACTAAATTTCTAATTTGAGGTGGCTACTGTTAGATAAGCAGAATCCTGCTGTAATAACTAAATTTTCTACATTTTGCAGAAATAAAATTAAAAATAACTTTGGGACACGAATTAAATGTTAGTATTAATCCTCTGTGAATGTGCTCCATTCATTAAGAAAAAATGCAATACTGCATAATCATTCCAAGTACTCAGTATTATGTGCCAACAAGTTGTAGCATGAATATAAACATTGTGCTGGCAGGCAAAGAGTGACTTTTGGAAATTTTCCTTTCAGAATAAGAAAAGCTGCCAATATCACCCTCAGAAAAAATATAAAGTGGAACAATATATCAAATGAGTGTTCCAGCATAAGCTTTCCTATTTATATTCTGTCAGGCTAGAGGTTATTGATGTTTATTTAATAGTGTTTAGTAAACAGTATACTTTGAGATGCAGACATTGTGCCAGTAGTCCCAATTTATAAAATGGAACAATCTGGAAGTTATCCTAGGATGGTAGATTATTTTATTTTTAGATAAGTCCTTCCTCAATGGCAGTGTTGTGCTCCTCTGATCACTGTTAAAAATATTTTCTCCTAATTATTCTATTTTTCCTACAGCTAAGCAGTTGTGATTTGAGTCTCAAGGGTCAGAGGCAAAGAAGGAGCTTAAAAACCAGGTCCAGATGCTGGGCAGAAGGAATGGATATGGTCTTCACTGACCTTCTGTACACCACTCTTTCCCTAGGCAATGTCTTTCCCCTATGCCCACTGGGTCAGCTCATCAGTAATGTGTCAATGGCACCATGGTGGTAGTTGACACCTTGCAGTCTTTGCAGCCAAGTCTTCCACAGCTTGGAGAAATTTGAGTTTTCAGACTGGTATCTCCTTTTCTTCTCTCATACCTCTTCTGAATTTTTTCAGTGCTACTTCATCCCATTATTTTTCTGTCCCTTCAGTAGGGAAGACTTGGGTAGGGCCTTCATACTTAATACTTAAAATTTAGGATGCTTGCCTCACAAATAAGATATCAAAACTTTCCTCCAAGCTGGGCAAAGGAGTTGTGAATCTGTTGTTCTACACCCTGAGTGCTACTTTAACCACTGGATTTATGCAGTGTGGAAGAGAGAGAATTGGCAGGAGGTATTGAAAGAAAAAAGACTACTACTACTGCTACTACTACTACTACTACTGAATTTGTTTTTCTTTACAATTGGGTAGGAATTTGTACCAGGTTAAGAGAATAAACATGAATTGAACTTCATATTTCAGATGTTTCAATGCTCTGAGACAGTGAGTGCTGTGAAATAGAAAAGAGGTGACTGGGCGGGTGGAGGTTCCCCCAGGCCTTTGCCCTATCTTTGCAGGGTTACTGAAATAACCACCATAGGTCTTTGGTCCAAGAAAATGTGTGCCAGAGACCTCCATATAAATGAGCTCCAGCCCACCCACCATGGATGTGCTGAACATGTTGGTTTACTTTCAGTGGAAATATCATTTTTTGTTCACTAAATTTCATAGGGAACATACTGTCATGATTTTACTTTGTTATTCAAGTAGTATAGAATATTACTAAACAACTGATGAGAGCACCACATTGTCCTCAGTTTTAAATTTTATAATATATGGTTAAATGAACATTTGGTGTAGTCTAAAATACATATGGAGGAAATTTTGTGAAATAACGTCCGTTAACACCTTATCATTGTGGTATAAGTTTAGAGTCTTATAAATGCAATTCAAGCTCTCAGATTTGATGGGATATAGAAATCAACTGCTCTGTCCCTTGAACTGTGACCTTAAACAACCAGGCCTTTTCCTTCCCCATGGGAATCATGTGATTGCACTCTCAGCAGATAATTTTTATGGATTCTTTTATGGTATTTCCTACAGAGGAAAACTGTTCTGTTATCTCACTTTGAAAGATTACTAAAGAGTATTTTCATGTTCAATTTTTTTATTTTTTTTTTAAATATATGTCTTCTTCCCTTTCAGCTTATCTAAAACCATATGCTTTAGAAAAACCAAGAAAGAATCACAGATGTATTTTTTCCCCCACAGGACAAAAGATAAGCTCTGATAAATATGATAACAAACTGTTAATCAAGAAACTTCACTATAATGTAGAATTAGAAATAGTTAAACAGAAAATTTGTGCTTTTCTACCAAAACAGAAATAAGTCACAATTTAAAGCCATCACAGAAAAGGTTTTGTAGTATCAGACCGTTGATTCCAACAGGATACAATTTTTAGGAAGAATTTATGTTCTTTTGTTTGTGCAATCCCTCACAAGGACACAGCTAATATGCCTTCATAGAGTCATATATTTCTACAGTAACATTTTCTTAAGAAAACAATTCAAGCAGGTTTTCAAAGGCTCATGACATACAGGAAGTTCTCAGAAACAGAAGCCTGATAAGCTGAACACTGCTCTCAGTTTCTCTGACTTGTCACTGAAGTAATCCAGAATTTAGGCTGCTGTCCCTGACAAGACTTTGACTCACCATCATTCACAATTTTTGTGCCACATGAAGCTGGATTCCTCACTGTTGAAAGGAAATGAGTGACAATGTCAATTCAGATTTTGTCTGAAAAAAACATGGATATTTTGTACACAGAGACATGGACCATTTGTCATATATATGTACTTTTGAATGACATGACATGTTTTTACAAAGAAGTGCATCTTCCCTGTGTGGAAACAAAATCAACTGCATGAGTCAAATACTTCTGTAATGAAAAAAAAAAGGGCCTCCAATAAATAAAAATTCTGGTTAAAGCTAATTTGTTGTTCTGAGAATATGTATTCACTACTCTTTTATTGTAAAAGTGGTTATTAAATGAGCAACTGCTGACATACACAAGCAAATTCAAGCCATTAATTCCTGATTTAGCTTTCAGATCCCGAGAGTGGAAAAATCATGAAAGAAAGTATTTCTTACAAGATTTTCCTTTGTGACATCCACAAAAGACTGCTTTCTCCTGTTTTCCCCCTGTGGATTATGATTACTTATGTTTCCAGGCATCTGACTGCAAATCCAAGATCCTAGGGCTCCTTTACAGGCTCTAAAATGAGTGACTTCATATTCTTTCTGCATGCCTTTGCAATTCTTTTGCTATTGGCATTTTAATTCCACTCCAGGGAAAATTAAGACATTTCTAACAGTGGAAGTAAATTAAGCTCACCAAAACTCAGTGAAGTAATGATTCAGGTGGGGTGGGACAATTTCATCACTACAGGAAAGGTAACAGGACTCACTTGGTCAGCAAATGTGCTTTTTTCATGTACTACTGTCATGTTCTGGAGGATCAGAATATAAGCTATTTCTCATTAACTCAGGTAATATGGGGCTTTGTATTTAGAAATTGAAATTCTGAATTTAATATGAAGATAATATTCTATCAGAGTATAAACTGATTTTTTATACCCCAGCTGTTCACTAATATTCCATTTCTCAAGTCATGTGACAGGGAGCTTTTCAAAAGGTAGAGGGTTGGAAGAATTTTATGTATTTTAAAATCTGAGCCAAAAGAAAAGAATTTCCTTTCCTTTAAATCAAAGGATTCTTTTTTTTTTTCCTGAACTGCAGAGTCACTGTGTATCAGAAGGATCTTCCTTTGATACTTACATGGAATTGAAGAATTTGCCTCCTTAAAAATTCATAGTTGATTTTGAGTTTCCAGTCAATATTTAGAATTCAAAAGGTGGTTCAGCAGTTGTGTTTTCACGAGTCTGGATTTCAAGTAATTTTTCCATGTGCTATAAGCCTGGACAGACTGTATCTTTCATGATGTACCATGCCCTGGCACGCTCTGATCTTACTGGAAAGTTTTCTGCCCTGCCTATTTTACAGCATCTTATGAACAAGCAAAATAAATTGACTTCCTCTGTCTCTGCACAGCAGAACTCTCTGTAAATTTTCAAAGTTGTCAGCTTCTGTATTGAAAGAAAGTGTTGACACCAGATCTGGAAATATTATTGCAGTGAGAGGCTCTGTAATTTCTGTATTAAATTACTTCCCTATTCCCACCTCCAAGCTTCCTGCTAATGCATCTGTGACTTGCATTTAGCTTCCAGCACAGGCATCAAGGCTCCAATGTGCTCTCCAGGGCTGCTGCTTTCCAGGATTCCATCTCCTACCCTAACAGTGTACCTGGCAGCTGTGCTTCTTGGAATCTGGCACAGAATTTAGCTGTATTGAAGTGATGCTACCTTAGGAAGTAACACAGCCAGCCTATATAACTGATGTGTTCACATCTCATTTACACCTCTAATGAGTTATACTGATAAATGCTAGATAATGCTAGGACTTTTTGTGTTTTCCTCACTAATTGCATTTAGAAACACCCATTTCCTCTCCTCTGATACTTCTTTTTCTGATATATCAGCTACTCGAGGCTCTCATAAACCAAGATTATTTGCATTCATTCTGTTATAACACTGCAATACTTTTTGGATGTAACAGACTTTCCTTGATTTACCTGTGGGTGCTGTTAGCATGACATTTAGGAAGGACACAAAAATGCAAATCTGCAGAGTGTATAAGACCATATTTTGAACATAAATGATGATATTTTCTCTGGAATATGAACTTATTCCAAACTCAACTTTACTCCAAGCTCAATGCAAAAGATGCTGTATTTATACATTGATGTATAAATTATTCTGTTGCTGGCTATCACTAGTTATCAATAGTTTTACCAAATTAACAACTATTGGCTAAATACTTTTTTTTGTGTGGCAGATTCAATAATTCTATCCTTTTAATTCTAATTGCCATAGAATTTGACTGACTTCTTTAACTTCCCTGTTCTTTTATCAGTATTTTTAGCCAATATTATCCTTTCTAGTGGCCAAGTGTTTTCCACACCACACTCATACTCAGCCTTTACAAAAGTCTTCATTCCTCTTCATGTTGTTTTCTATAATTACAGCCACCTTCAGAAATTGTTATCAGTTTGAAGCATTTAGGAAAGCCTTATTTGGCCAATTTCAACTACTTTTTTCTTTTGGCATCCCAAGGAAGGTTTGAAAGATTCCTAATCAGCATCAGTTCTGGTTATTAAACGAAATTGTATCAGCCAGGATTTCTACAGGACTTATACTGATTACCCTGGGATGCAGGAGACAATTTTTCTTTCTTCATCATTTATGAGCTGCAGAAAGAAGCAAAGAATGTCATCATCCAAATACTTACTAAATGGCTACAACTACAGGAGTTGTATTTGGCAACGTGCAGTTGTTATTATTATAGACCTTATAGATGTTTAATATATTCTCAAGTACTAAAAATTAATTTGTTCTCCAGGTGGCCAGTTAAGAAAGAATTTCCATACACATCAGATTGGCAGAAACTGCACTGCCTGTAGCATATGGAGTAGGAGGAGTAGACATTTGTGTGAAGTGTACCCAACTAACTCAAGAACTTCGTTGCTGGAAAGACCATGTAGCAGTAAAAGTAATTCCTAACTGTTCTTTGTATTTAAAAATCTATTTCTGTTCAATTTTTGTCTTCAAAAAAGGCAGCTTTGAGAGACTGGATCTTTTAAAGCACCCAGTATGTATATTCATCTTAACTGTATTCTATTTCCATGTGAGGAAAGCATGATTGTAATTACATCTACTTGATTTTCTTGTATTTGTACTTGTCGAGCACCCAAACCTCCTAAACTGACATTCTGTAGCTGAACATATTTTCCCCTCAATATGTTAACAAGGAAGGGGATTGCTATTTTATTTCCTTAGGCTATTCAATAGTCTATTATATTGTCTTAGCATTATCCCATTTTGTGATTTATAATTTACTATGTGAATTAATAGGCAATCAAGGTTCTGTTTTGCTGAACTCTTTGCAGCTCTAAACCATGTAATATCCTCACTGTCTTTCCTAAATAGTCTGCAACCAATGAGTTGAGTATCTGGTCATGTGAGTCATACCACTGCAGTTGAGTAATACCAACCAGATTAAATTTCTTCTCCTAAATTTGTATTTTGAATTTCCCAGATTCTCAGAATGGTTTTTCTCATTCTTGTTCTTGATATTTCAGTCCTTTTACGTTTGTACTTGTAAGTTCTTCTGGATAGACTACATGTTCTTTCCTTATTTACAAAGGTGGAAATAGCCCAAAAGTCACTGTTTCTACCTTCCTAGAAAAAGCAACCCTAGTATCTATCCTTTTCTGGAGTAGTTTCTCTGAAATAAAGGTAATTCTCCTCATTTATGTTAGAGTAGAATTGACCCTGAAGCATGAGTAAGTCCAAGAGGGGCTTGAATACAGATAGGGAGCTACACATGCCTGTGCCTGACCTCTGTATATTTTCATTTATGGTAGACAGTATTCTGTGGTGTAAAGATAAATCTTCCCACCTGGATATATGGTAAGTAAAACTTCCAATTTACGCTTAGAGTAGATGAAGCAGAAACCCCTTGCAAAAGCAAAATTTTGTTATAGTAACAAGGAGACAAACATGTCTTAAAATAGCCAGACTGATGACTTGGGATTAATAACAGTCTTTTCCCACTTGAATTTCAGTAAAATGGAGTTCTAACATATGCCTGGTCACGTTTCAAGTCTCTTGCTGCTAAATGGATGTTTCAAATGAGAACTCAGAAATTGCTATTTTTGAATAAAACAGAGAGTTAGAAGCTGACTTTGTCATAGGGAGCTGGTGGAGGGAACCAATAACTGCATTTTCTTCGAGAAACCAGTGAGGAAGTTTCTTAAAAGTGATAACATTAGTACTTTTGCTTCAACAGAAAATCTAGATATGCCTTATGTTTCTTACTGATGTATAAAAAAGCTGTGCTTTTACAGAGTTTTACATTACTTTACTAAGCACAGAACATTACATATGGGGTATGCTATGTACTGAGGACATTTGACACTTTGGGGAAAAGGACTTTCTCTTCCTGCTTGTAAGTGTGGTCAGTCAAAGCTCTTGGGCTTCTTTATTTTCTCCATAGGCTCATTTCATTGGGGCTGATACTGAATTCAAAACTCTTTCTAGATGTGCTATGAATGTATGTTGCAACAGAACTTAAATTCTTCAACCAGACATACTCATGAAGAAAATTGGTTTGATACATGTTGAACCACGTATATAATTAAATAATAATTAAATGCATACAAAGACATACAAAGATGAGATTTTTATTACCCTGCAGCAGGGATTCTGAAGGTGGTGGTGAACAGAAGGAAGAGATGCTCTTGTGGTATTGTGCAGACTCTCCTCAGGCCCAGGGAAGGAGAATGTGTGTGTGTGTGTGTAGTGGGATGAGTAAGATGTGTTTTGTCTTTTATGGAATACCAAGCAGAAGTTCTGAAGGACTCTAACTGCAGCAACTAGTAGCAACAAAACAGAAATGTCTTTCTGCTCAGCAGCACAGACCACATGCATGGTGTGTTGTTTGCTGCTCCTGCATAAATGGAAAGGGGAAGGAACTGGATGTGAAACACCTTGTGCATATAACAGCATTTAAGGAAGATATTTATACAATACAGAAGTACAGCACTGCTCTGTGTATGTGTTGCTGAATGGAAACATCTTTTCAGGAGGAAGCTCTTTGGGGCATGTATTAGCTATGAGGGATTGATGTGTAACTCTAATGGATCATACAAGCTGTTAGAGTAAACCCATGATCAGAGCTAGTGCTGAGGATCAAAACCTCATTTCATTATGTGCCAGGGGTACCCCAACAGATCTGTACAGTTGTCAATAGAGTCAAAAGTATAGATGTGCTCCCTGTTTCCTTCTGTTAATTGAGGAGGAGTTAATAGGAGCTCCTAGCAAGACAGTTCAGCAGTGTTCTCTTGGTCTTGGATGTTATTTTTGAGCAGAGATATATTAAGGGTCATCACTTCTTTGGGCATATGTGATGTGGCTTTAAAAGCAGTATCCTTGTGATACAGATGTAATTGCTACACACAAGCCTGTTATTGTTTAGCAAGGCCTCTTTCTTGCAGAAAAAACCCATATTTTTTAGGAAAAAAATATTTCGGATTTACCCTTTAATTTGTTTGAATAATAGTTACATTTGACAAGAGATTAATGAAACTCTGAAAACTTCGTAAATCCAACTGGACTAAGTTGTCCTTGTATGTGAGCGTTTTCATGATTGCATGAAACTTTTCTTTCTTGATTTCATGCCTCATAAAAATATAAGCTATCTGTAGTTACAATAAATATCATTCTTCAATCTAGGATCAAGCTCTGATTGTCTTGCTGAGTGGCATCCTCATAATAAAATTTTAACTGCTAGTTTTGAAGAGATACAATTAGAAAAATTGGTCCCAATGAAACCAAAAGTGCCAGTACCTTATAAGTACAGACTTCCCATTAACTTGTGTCCTTTGCTTTTTATTCCATCCCTGAGAACAGTCAAACCCTACCTTCTCCTTGCCTTGCCACCTGCAGTGAGCATGAAGAGCCAGACTGAGCTTTTTTAAGGCTGGACACCAAATACTCCTCCTTCAGCCTCCTTTTGTATGCCATATGCTCTAGGCACCAACCATCTTGAAGTTGTTTTCCAGACTTATTCCAAGATTTCAATTTCTGTCTTGTGCTTTCTCCAGTTTTGTCAGTACTGCAATGTGGCCTGAATAAGGAGAGCAATCTCCTGCTCATCCTAGTGACTGTGTGTTTGCTGAGACAGCCCAGCCTACAGCCTGCCTTCTTCCCCATGAGGGCATGCCACTGACCCTGTCCTGCTCTTTTTTCCCCAGTTCCCTGAGAACATCTTTTCCATCCACTCAGATCCTCTCCCATGCCACTGTGTGGGCTGTTGTGTCCTGCTGCAGGACTTGGCATTTCACTTCATTAATGAGGTTTTCATCAGCTGCTCTCTCCTCTCTGTCTGGATCCCTCTGAGTAGAAATCCTTTCCTCCAGTATCTAAACTGCTCTCCCAAATACACTGTGAGCATGTCTGAGACTGCTCTTTTTCCCACTGTCCAGCTCATTCGGGAAATGCTAAACACTATCAAATGCTGAGGAGCTTGACTCCTGACTGGACACCAGTTTGTACTGCTGATCACCTCCAAAAACTTTTGGCCCCAGCAGTGCAGCCAGTTACTAACACACTGTGCTATCCACCTTTTCAAGTGGTATCTCAATAGTTTGTGTGATATTAATGAAAATATGCAGCACCAGCATATTTAAAATCCCTGCCACTCTGTTTCTGTACATATTTTAGATGTATGGGTCTCATGAGAATTTTCTCAACTTGATCATTTGCTTTATGCATGAACTGTGGCAGAGAACAAGACTGTGTTCACTCTCTGGTTTTATCAGATTGGTAGGGAAAGCTTGCATTGAGTGCTTATTCCCAAATTTTCAGTCAGTGGCTGTAATCACTGACTTGGCTGTTGGCTGCTCTCCTAAGACTTAGTTAGGGCTGGAGTCAAAATTTTCAGTAATGTACAGGGCCTGTGAGGTGGCACAAATTTGAAGGCCAGATTTGATTCCAACAAATGCTTCTTCTGTCCTGAAAAGAGACATCACTGAGGACCTGGCCTGCCTGGGCTCTGTGTTTCCAGTCTTTGCTTAAGATTGCAAAACCATCCTCAATGTTATCTCTCTGCCTGACTTGCAAGAGGGCTAAACTTCTTGCAAGAACAGTGGATTTGCTTAATTTTTTAGGTGTCTAGACTTGAAAAAAAGTAGAAGTTTTTTAATAGCTAACACCCATCCTGTTAGCTCAGATGCTTAAACAGCAAAGCTACAAAATATGTGCAAGTTGAAGTCAGGCTATTATGTCCTGTGTTGATACAGGAGTCACTAAGGTGCTCTACCAAGAGGATGATAATGCATTTATCTAGATATAGCTGTGTGCAAGATGTGGGTTCTCCTGCCAGCTTCAAAAGTGAAGTAATCTGATTATAAAATCAAAGTATTTGAATATTCCACTAGAAATCAGTGCTCACATTACAAGAATAGCTTTCTTTGTTCTACTGTCTTATTTTCAACCAGGAGTGTGGCTTGCTGAGCTTATCTGCTTGCAGCTGACCTTCAGCAACAAGCACCTGCATGTACACCCACATCACCTGCCTGTCTACAACTCCAACTGCCTCCTCTGCATATTTAGTAAACATTTCAAACTACTGATTTAGGGGATATCCAGTTTCTCAGCAGAAGGCACTTGTCACCAAATGAGACGTTTCAGTTCTTTGTCCATTGCACTAACAATGGGATGAGCCTAAATTGTTTGGATGCTTGTACTCAGGGGAGAGTTTAAGCATCACTACCTGTCCCTGTCGTTGCAGCGAAGAGATTCTGACCACAAGAGTGCCTGTGGAGAGCAGGCAATAAACCTAGTAACATCTGACAGCTGCTCAGCTCTGTGGCAGGCAGGCTGCCCTGCACTGTGTCTGTGCCCCCATGCCCACCTTAACCTCTGTGCTCCATTCCTCCGTGTAATGGAAGGCTCCATGTGATGCCTTCAACCAGCAGTACCACACTGACCCTGCACCTGATGTTCCTCCAGCCTTGTCTGATCAGTGTGCAGCAGAGGTCACGGGTGCTGCATCTATCAGCCCTTCCCAGACCAAACATGAGTGCTTGAAGGCCAAAGATTCTCTGCAATGTCCTTTCCTGTCTGTTTACTGGGACAGCTGAGATATGCTACCTCTCTACTTACTCCCTCGCTTTTGCAGCCCTTAAACTGCCTGTGGGAATGGTGTAGGGGGATGCTCAGTTATCTCAAGGCTTTTGAGAGTTTACCTCATGCATATCTTTAGGTAAATACAATAGTTTCTGTTATTTTGGAGATTTTCTCAAGGTCCCATGTGATGCCTGTGAAATAATTAATTTAAAGATTCTAACTGCTGCAGATAGAGATTGTTTTTGCCCTATAATCAAAACACAAAGGCTCTACTAAGCTTGCTGTTTCCCCAGGTGATTAAATTCAAGAGCATGATTTGTATGCAGATTGAGACCCTGATTTTTTAAGGGTAGAAAGGTTTATGGTAAGGGTTGTTAGTGTCAGAAATAACTAGATTATGTAACACTGAAGGTAGGGTGTTACTCGTTCAAGAAATTGGATTTTGAATAATTATGTAAATATCTTGTTTCTATTTCATTTTGGCATTCATTTATTTGCAGAAAAAGGAATTGGTTGTGTCACCCAGATGCTGAAGTCCCATCTGTTCCATGCAAAGGGAATGCCTGAGGAAAGACAAGTGTGTTTGATCCACTCTTTTCCCATGCCTGTAAAGCTGTCTGTGGTTTGGAAGTTTGCCTCAAGCAGGTTCAGGAGGAACATATAGGGCAGTGACCCTGTTAAAGCTGCGAATAGCAGTAGCCATTGTGAACAAATTTGTTGATGTAATGAGGTTCAGGTCTGTAACAATGAACTATATAATGCTTGTAGTGAATTCAGTCAGGTTTTTTTTTTTTTTTTTTTTTTTTTTTTTTTTTTTTTTTTTTTAATGTGGATTCTGTCACATAAGGTTTCATAGATTCCTATAAGAAATAAGGAACAGCCCTAGTCAAAAGGCTATCTATTCTGGATAGAGCATTTGAGCTGAAACAACTTACTGTTTCATACCATCTCCATTCATTTGCTCCAGAGTAGAGGAATTGCTTTAGAAGCCATTTGTAGTAGGGCACAGCAAGCTTTCCTTGTTGAATCAGAGGAGGACAAACCTACAGGCTGTAGAAAAAAAACACAGAAAAGAGGTTCTTGTATCCTGGCTGTGTCAACCAGGAACCAGAGGACAAGACTAGAGAGATTTTGTTGCTTTTTACAGAATCACATTAAAATAAATAAACACAAGTATATGTTCAAAAGGTACTTGGCAGAGCCCCTGAAATACCTTCTCCTTGGTTATGCTGTAATAATTACAAGGGTGTTTGGAGATTCAAAAATCAGTTTGTGCTGTGGAGATTTTGGGGAAAGTGGAAGGTGAAATACAGGTCTTGGGCTTGGCATGATAGCCCATTAAGTTTCTTTTCAGTTTATTATTCTGAGATATAAGCGGCTGAGGATCTGAATTGAAAAGATTCAGCACTTGGCTCATTTGAAGAAGGTGATGCAAGGAGCTGGAAGGGATGTAAGGAGCACGGGCAAGTCTCAATCTGTTTAGTTCTGTGTAAGTAAGATACAGCAACAACATTTCCAATCTAAGTATTTTTTGATTTGGAGACACTACTGTAAATCCAGAATTAAAAATCTTGACGAGTGCTGATAAACGTTTGATCCTCCTCAAAGCAAATCTACGGACTGCGGACTGCAGCAGCATTCCCGTTCTTCCCCAGGACACAAGTCCTGGCATCCGCGCTGGGCTATCCGCGAGTTCCCTCTGCGGGTGTCGCCGCGGAGCTGCAGACGGGCACGGCCGGCGCTCACCCGGGAATTCATCGCACAGGAGACACTCCCGGGGCCCGGCAGAGCCCGCCGCATCCCGCAGGTTCCTGCCGTGCTCCCCGGAGCAGGCTGGGGCCGCGCTTCCACCTTCCACACCGTCAAGAGGGGCTGCAAAGTCACTGCTCTCTATGTGAGCTCAGGCTGCTCCCACTGCCCTGCTAAAGCCAGGTAAACTCCGAGCATGGTGTTTCTGTTGTAGCAATTAATGTATGCAAAATAATCCATGAGAGTTCAAACCTACATACTTCTATTTGATTATTTTATGAATCAGCTTGTTGTAAAGACAAATGCAGATATTTCTTCTCAGGAGGTTGCAAAGCTAATCCTTGTAGGAGATCAGAAATTTTTCTGCCTCCCTTTGTACAAACCTATCTTGCCAAGCCTCCAGATGTTAATTAAGATGCTGTCCTTTAAAACATTCTATAATGATGAAACCTGTGCAATCTGAGATTATTGCCTCCTCATTTTGACCACAGTCTGTAAGAAGAATTTTATTGCTAACACAGACAAGAAAGTCAGGACAGATTAGTGGTGGCCTATCATTTTAATACAACTCACTTCTGTGCCACAGGAGCATAACACATGAAGCTCCATATGAGAACAAAATGAGTGAAGGTGTCTTTGGGTTCAGCTGCAGCAGGGCTGCAGGCTGAGCCCTGCGTGGCAGAAGCCAGAGGTTAGAGGATGTGAGCAGCTGAAACTTTGAGGTACCTGGGACCTGTGTCCCAACTGGAGCAGCAGGCACACAGAAAACATGGCAGAGGCTGAGGACTCAGCAGGAAGAGCTGGGATGTGGAGCACACAGACTGTGAGGGGTGAAAGGCCAGGCAGTCCTTTGCTCAAGGCACCAACTCGAGTTATTATTTTTATCCATCATGATTAGACTAAATTTCTGCTATGGGAAATCTGAGGTCTAGTCAGTAAGGAAACGTGGTCTGGCCATGAGAGGGAAGTGAGGAGGGAGTGAAAGGGACACCTGTGGGGTCACTGGAGTCGCCCACAGTGAAGGGGCCTCAGTCCCTGTGAAGTCTCTGGGTGCTGTGGGTGTGACCCCCGAAGTGCCTCCTGAGGGTCAGACTGGGATGCTCCCTCAAGACTGAAATTAAGTGTATGAAGGGACAGTGCATCACCTTACTGAAAAACAATTTCAGCAGAAAGAAAATCAAATGCATTCTATAAACAACCAGTTGCTCAAAAATTGAAAAGCAGAAGCAGGGATTCATATGCTCACTGTAGGACCAGTTCAGACACAGGTTCTGCAATTGAAATTGTGTCCTCCAAGGTGTTGCTTCACAATTCATGGCAAATCTTGAAGGAAAATGAAAGATCTGGAAATATGACATGAAGAGAAGAGACTTCCTGGATCAGAAGCTCCAACCCCCATCAGTCCTGGACAGATAAACTGAGTGAGCACTTTAGAGATAATTAGCTGTTTCTCACTCCAGTCTCCAGGCAGGCTGTCCTCAGACCGTGGCCTTGGAGGATTAGACACCTGTACAGCTCTAAACTGCTCCAGAGTGGTTTATACCTATTTTGTTACTTGCCATAATTGTGCTCCAATCTTTGATTGAATATATATTTTAAAAATTTTGTTTGTTTGTTTGTTAGTGGTTTTTTTTTGCTTTTTTTCCCTTTTATTTTCTTTTTTTTGTTTTGTTTGGTATCATTTTTGGGTGGTGTTTTTTTGTTTTGTTGTTGTTTTGGGGTTTTTTATGGATTTTGGTGGGGATTTTCAGTTGTTTGTTTTTGTTTTTCATTTGTTTTGCTTTTTTTTTATAGTTGATTTTTTTTCCTTCCCTGGAAGTTCAGTTACCAGATCAGCTTGGCACAATCCTCTTTGAAGCACAAGCACTCCATACTGAACTGTATTCAATTCAGTTTTCAGTTTTCTCTTTCAAACAGTGAAACAGGTCTTAAAACTTCTGATACTGAGCCAGCAGAGCAGGTTAGCATTTTGTAATGCATTGCCTGGCCTTCATCAGTTCCTTGATGTTTTCAGCTTCATTTTTAAACAAATATGTTTGGGGTGCAGTGGGGATGATTTTTTCGCCCCTCTCTCCCTTGAACTCAACACCACTTTGGTATGGAAACCATCCTTCTCCCAGGTGCCACCAGTAATGTGACTGCTGACCCCACAGAGACCCCACGGAGCTTCCAAAATATCTGTGTGCCATGTACTTTTCCTTGCTGGATGGAAACATTGGCACAGTTAGAGATTCAAGTTCTCCTTCTGACCTATGTCTTACACGTTGCAGTTACTGTTTGTAAAACTGTTGTTATTCCACTAGATGGTACCACAATCATTGCAGACGCTGGGATCTGCATTTTTGTTCTGTAATTTGAGAATAGCTCCCTCATCTCATAATTTTAGCATTTTCATTTTAGGGATACAAATAAGAGCTGTTGGGAAAACTGAGGAGGCTGTAGAGCTTAATCCCATGGAATCTGTCTGTTGGGTATGTGACAGATTGAGGGAATTGATATAGTAAGGAATGTCAGAATTACAAAAAAAATGGAGCAAGAGGTTCTCATTTCAGGCTGGGTAAGACTTGTACTCAGCCAGAAGCAACCAAGCTTAGCTTGACCAAAATATACCCTATTTTTTTTTTAACTTGGGCCACTAGCTGATATTAAACCTCATAGATTTTTATCTTACCTGCTGAGGAAATATCACTCATAATCACTAAGTCAGGAAAAAAAAAAAGGTATAAAAAGGGTTCTTCAGAGCATAAATGCACTTTGAGGTCCTGGGATTGTGCACATTTGACTTAATTGGTAATTTCCAGATATAGATTTATTCAGAAAACACATAAGAGCAGTCCTTTTCTAAAATAAACAACCAAAACAAAACATCAAACATTTGCTTTGCTCTTTAATTTGCTTAGAAGATACAGCATACATGTATGAGATATATGAGCAAATATATTTGATTCTGGACTTGAGTAACTTTTGAAAAAGTATCATCCATATGCAGAGATGAATTAGAACTTAAATCCGTAACAGTAGTTCATGTCAACGTTTCCTTCCCATATAGTCTGTGCTCCCTGTCTTGACTCCCTGTGATTATGTGCATGTGTCAAAACAGTTACAGTTCTGTGACTGCTTACCCTTCAGTCTGTCACTGGAATTCTGAAACACTGACAATGGACAACAAAGTGTCTGAATAGATCCTCTGGTTATGCATAAGGCTAGTTAAAAATACAACCCACCAACCAACCAAAAATCGCTTTTGGAAGCTAACAATTCTAACAAGTGTTATTAAAATATATTCTCTCAGTCCACTGAGTTGACATAACAAAGGTCCAAAACTTTACACTGAGATTCTTGCCAACTTTTTCTCATACCTTTTGACTTAAACTTACACCTTGTACCCTACCAACCTCTTCCTCACCTTGTCATATCTGGCCATTTGTCACTGTGAGGGGAAGGTTTGAAGGGGAGGATGCTTGGTCTGGGACATCTCAGCTCACAGCTGCATTGTGTGGCATTCACTGGCTCACAGTCACCTTCAGGGTGATCTGTAGGCCTCTGAGGGTGCTCTGTGATGCCTTTAATCATTCTATTTATCCTTTTCCCCCTACCTCACTCTGCTCTAGTCTCATGCTGGGACATACTCTCTGCACTATTACAAAGCTTTCAGCTGACTTGCATTTTTAAGTCAGTAGATCAAAGAATACTTACCACAACAGAGACAGTAGTAAAATGCAGTTAAGTCTTACTTAATTCATTTATTTATTCAAGAATGTTTTATTAGGTCTTACCATTTCTGAATGCAGTTTGTAATCCATGGAGTTTTTTGAAACACTGCAATTGATGATGCATTTTTCAGACTTGCATAGTCTTCTGCAGGGCACAAACAACCAGCAAGCCTTAGAGATGTGACTTTCTCTCTGCCCATGCATCACACTGAAACGTGGTTGTCTGGTTAACAGCAGCATCTACAGTGAGTTCTGCCCTTCAACAAGTGATGGTAAACAAGGATTTAAAATAAGATGGAATACCTCTCACAGAGTCACAATGGTTTTGATGAAGTAATCTCTAAGCTCTTTACTAACTTCATCCTGCACCATAAAGTCTACCTCACCTCTGTGTAAGAATGACTTTTTACCCATAAGTCAACCAAATCCTTTTCAAGCATGTTAATACAGCTATTGTGGTTTTTTTTCCCTTCAGTATGGACACATTTTCTTCACTCTAGGAAATGGCTAGAGTCTCTATCCTCTACCATCTGGCCCCCTTTTCCCCACTGCAAATGAATCCCTTCTGATAATTAGCTGTCTGGCCTTGAAAATGAGTTTTGAAAATTGGTTTTTCTGAAGAAGTATTAATTTTTGTTCACCTGAGTGATTTTTAGTGCTTAGGGATTCTTGCTGTTATAGAGTAAAAATTTGGCTAAACACTGTCATTCAGCCATGTAGAAATGAAACTAAAGGATAAAAATATCCTATCATCACAAAATTGCACAGGAAATATAGATGAACATAATTTATTTGCCTTTACTTGTGATCTGGTAATAAAGCTGAGATAAAGTCTTTTATCATTGCACACAAATGACATTTTATTTCTTGATTTATGTAATATAGATAAGAAAGGATTTTACATCAACAGTTAGGCATGGAAAAAGAAATTAAAAATATTGGTGAAGACCCAGAAACACAGCTTCTTTTTTTAGATTTATTTAAAGCAGGTTTTGCAGTGACTGCTGAAGTCTTATCAAATCAGAAACGCCAGAGTCTCATTGCATTAAATGGCTAATCAGGGGAATCTTTTCACTGTGACTTTTGTTATGGCAGTTAGCTCTTTATATGCTCTTCAGAGAGGCTAATGACATCCTAGTGTAATTAGGTGCTCAACAATGAAAGCTTAAATCACTCAAATTTAATCAGAAATGAAGTATTATGGCTGAGAGGTTTAGATTGTTCTAACATTAACTAATTTGTCTAATATGACAGTAACTGTATTGTGCTCAATTCCTTGATTGAGCTGAATGATGGTGGTGTGATTCACTGTATTACCTTATGTTTAATGAGCTTGATTTTTCTGAATGTCTTTGACATTTAAAGATATTTTTGCTCTAGCATACTATTTCTCCTTGTGTTTTCCCAAAAGATATGGCTTGAGAGGCATTCTAGAGTCCCAGTGATTTAGTTCTCAGTAGACCTTCAAATGGACTCTGAGAATTAAATACTTTTCCCACCACTTCATGTTTTTTCCATTGTGAACAAGGAAAAATATTTAATTTTAGTCAATTTTCCTCTTCAAGGTCAAGTCTCTTTGGTTTCATCATTTTCCATCCAGAATTGAGTCTTTTATGATCATGGCAAAGGGAATATTATTAGCATATACGTGCATAATCATAAGATATTCCTGTCAGGTTTCTTGTAGTGGATGTTTGCAATATAAGCCATTACAGTTACAGTTAGGGTCAGTAAGAAGCCTTTATTTTAGGTGCCTTCACATTGCCCAAATTTAACTATGTTGACAGAAGCTTTTTCCATGTCTTATCTCTGTTTTACCCTGGCTTTATTTTGACAGTTGGTGGAAAGCTCTCCCCCTGTTCCTGCCCTGAACTCTTACTTCACTTGAGTGAAAGAAGGACAACCACTTGCTTTTGTCTCCCTGGCCCTGTGTCAGTCAATTTATATTGGAAGGTTTTGACAAATCATCCAATATTGGGTTGTGGGTATTAGCTAGATGTGATATGAAGGAAGATTTTATATGACTGGGAGATTATCATGCTAGTCTATAATTTCTCTTTGGAATCCTGTCTGGTTGTTCACACCCTTGATAACAGTCAGTGAAGTAATAGCTTGTCTTAGGTGGTAGTGGTTTGGTTGGAGCCATGCATACAATCTCACTTAAGATGCATATGTGAAAATAACTATTGTTGGTCATCTAAAAATCCATAATTTATTTAACAATATAATGCTGGATGCATGCACATACAAAACATAAGGGCTGCAAAGACAGATGAGGGTTGATAAATACTCTTTGTGGGATTTATCCTGGCTTTAAAAGTGGCAGAATATGGGAATTGCTTATTGCTTAGCGTGTGGAATGGAAGTTAGTCAAGATGTGTTGAAACTGGGGCTTTGATTCCAGGCTCTCTGCTGTGAGAATGGAAGTTCAGCAGGGAGGAAAGCAGAAGACTGCAGCTGGAGGGTCACTCTGAAGCCTCAGGCTGTGAACATGGACCACAGCATCCATTCTCTTGTGGTTTTTCAGGCACTTTCCTTGGATTTTTTATTCCCCAGTCTGTTGTGCTTTAATTGATCTGAGAAAAGTGTTATATGTGGTATATTCTTTCTGCCTTCCTCTGGAGACAAGGCTTATTTATGGCAGTTTTGTTTTGGAACATTGTGTTATGCATATTGCTTTGTCTTAAGAATGCTGGTCAAAGACATTTGCCCTTTGCTCTGGCTTTGAGTTGGGCTTTACAGTAATTCTTTATTTTATGGGAAAAACTCAGTTCTCTGTGTATGATTTTCTAACTGTCAGCCTAAGCTTCCTATTTGAGGTAATTTGCTTTTAAGACAATAAGAATCAGGTGAAAATACAAAGTCAAAAACATTTTGTTTAAGTACAGTTGAGACTATTAGGCAAAGTGTCCATAATAATGTAAACTATAGAAAAAAGGTGTGATGAGCATTAATAATCCAACAGCCCCGTGCTCTCTCTTCACTAGCTTTATATTTTAGCTTTCATAAACAGTTTTAAATAATCTGGTTAATTTTATTTTTCTGTGAAATCTGATAAAGAAATTAATTTCAAGTAAATTCTCCCTCAATGAGTCTCAAGAGGGAGAAAATTATTTTTAGATGGTAATTTTAAGGGAGCAAACATTTCTAGGGGAACAAACTCTGTAATTTATAACCTGTGACACTTGCTGGTGACTGTAGAAGAAAAGTCCAGAATCATGTCATGGTCAATGAGAGAAAGAAGCAACCAAAGCTAGTTAATGAAGTAATATTGAAATCTTAAAATAGTTTTAATATATAAAATAGTAATAAAATTTTGAGGCATGTGTTTCATTTTGGACTGTATGTATTGGCAGTCAAAACTTGGAGAAAATATGCTTGAGTTTTATGTGTATTTATGATCACAGCTTATATATTATATAGGATTTGTAATATTTGTCATTATTTTAACTGGTAATTTGATTCTGTGCATGATTCTTTGCAATTTGTTGTGATATTGCAGAGACTGGGTTGTCCCTGAGGATTGCAGAGTCCCTCAGGATGGCAAGGTGGGCTCCAACCTGAGTTTGTGGTCTCTTATCCTTTAATCCACTGTGCAGCTCTGGGAAGAATCTGGTTCTGACTTCATTTGTTCCAATCAGGCATTTATGGATAGTGATGCTGAATCTCCTTTGTTTTCACTTCTCAAGGCAGAACGAACTCTGTTCTCTCCACTTTTTGTATTTTCTATGCTTTAGCCGTTGAATATCTTAGTCCTTTACTGGGTTCATTCCTTTACATCCTTGTGTTGGAGATGGTAGTCCAACATAAAATCTCTTCAATGACTTTCAGATCTTCCAGTTAACAGTAGATTTATGTCCTAATAAACATTCCATGCAGTCATAACTTCTTCTGTAGATACCTTAATATGAGTTTAATATATATATATATATATTGTTATTTGTTATAGTTATAGTTACTTAATATATATATTAAGTTTCATAAGCTTAATGTAAAATGGAACCACATGTCTGGGAGAGACTGACTACACCTGAATACTAGATAGCATAAAAGCTAGCTCACCTTTCCAGTTTGTGGGGAAAATTAAGGTTAAATTACTGTTCTGCTAAGGAAAAGATAATTTGAATATGTTTTTTTCTTTTGGAGATGATTACAGGAGCTATTCTGCTGTTGAGTAAAAGATGTATTATACCTATTATTTTTTCCACTAAAAAGTCAATATTTGCAAGAAACATATGTCAGTGTATTATTGCTCCTTGAGCAGATTGTTGATTTCAGGATTTGACATCACTACTGCCTGAACCTTTAGATTTAAATATGGGTAGCAAGTTAATAAATGTTCAGATAATTTAGGTTCTTTCCATACTGAATACTACTGAGTGGTAAAACTGAGGATTGAAACTTTAGAGAAGGGTTCTCAAACTGAGGTTGGACATGCCTTTACACACATACCCAAATTTGATGTTAATTTCACAGCACAAGCATTTGCTGTTTACAAGAAGGGAGCCTGGAGGCCAGAGATGAACAGATTGCTCAGTATGTTCCATTATGGCAAACCTCAGTTCTTAATACTGATCTGTGTGCTTGTGGCTGGCACAGATGTTTGTTTTGATGGTGGCCATGACAGCAAAGCTATAAACATCTATAGATAGTGTTAGATTTTTTTAATGTCTTATCCATGAAAAACTGGACAAGAAATGACTAGTACAGAACAGGTGTTAGGTGCATAGCTAAATGTTCTCGTGCCAAAAATCAGTTAGTGCCATAACATATTTTGTATCAAGTAAGAGTATGGAGAAGCTCTTTTCCAAAAACAAGCACAGAATTGACTTTAGATTCATGCATAAATATTAGCTGTGTGTTTGGATTTCTGTACCTGAATTGCATCAGAGCCCTACTTTGCATTTAACAAAATGCAAATCTAAAGTCGTTATGTTTTTGCTGTGAGAACAAACAAGTTTAGTGTGAGCAAATGCTGCATGCCTGCATCCATAGACAGCTCTGAAGAGGCTCAGATCTGTTTCAACTGGGAAGGTTATTAGCATCCACATTCATATTCACAGTGTGGAATGAGTTTTGCGAGCATTTTACACATAAAACATGCTCGTTGGAGAAACAGTAGAATAGAAGTATGGAGCTTTGTCTTGTACTGTAATTTTATGTTTAGAATAGATTCTTAGTGTCAGTCTTCTTTGGGACCCATGCCATTTTTGCTTCTTCTGAAGACTGTTTGATTCTCCTTTACTTATGAGGACTCTAGATCCTGGACTAGCCAGTATTGCTTGCATGAAGACAGGATCAGGTGACATGTTCTCTTTTTCCATGCTCAGAACTGGGTCAAAACTTCTCAGTAGGTAAAATCAATCAAAATGGAGTGTTGATTTGCTGGAGGGCAGGAAAGCCCTACAGAGGAATCTGGACAGGCTGGATTGATGAGCCAATGCCTGTTGTGAGAGATTCAGCAAGGCCAAGTGCCTGTTCCTGCATTTGGGTCACAATTCCAGACAGCACTGCAGGCTTGGGAAGAGTGGCTGGAAAGTGGCTCTGGGACCACAGGAAAGGACCTGGGCTGCTGAAGGGCAGTGGCTGCACCTGCAGCGTGTGATCACTGGCACCTGAAGTGCTCTGTCCAGCTCTTCAAGAGTGACATTGAGGTGCTGGAGCATGTCCAGAGAGGACCAACAGAGCTGGGGAAGAGCCTGGAGTACAAGTCTGATGAGCAGCTGTTGAGGAAGCTGTGGGTGTTTAGCTTGGAATAAAGGATGCTCAGGCTGGAGCTTGTTGCTCTCTACTGCTCCCTGAATGGAGGGTACAGTGAGGTGAAGGTTGGTCCCTTCTCCTGGGTAACAAATGACAAAACAAGAGGAAATGGTCTCAAGTTGCGCCAGTGGATGTTTAGGTTGGATATCAGGAAAATTTCTTCACAGAAAGTTTTTCAGGCTTTGGAAGCAGCTGCCCAGGGAAGCGATGGAGTCAGCATCCCTGAATTGTTAAAAAAATGGTGGATATGGCACGTAAGAACATACTTTGATGGTGAACATGATAGCCTGATAGTTTGGCTTGATGATCTTAGAAGTCTTTTCCAGCCTTAAATATTCTATGGTTCCATGTGAATCCTGTGCTTTTGCCATGGTGGATTTTGTTGAAGAGACTGAGGAGCCTAGGCAAAAGGAATAAAAGAGTATTCTCTCTCTTTTCAGTGAGTTTCCTGTTTCTGCTGCTTCACTGCCCATGTCCCCATTCTCCCTATATTTGGCTCTCAGAAGTACCTCATAGCTGCCTGCATTCACCCTATTTTCTCCAGCAGGTGTCCCTACTGTTTTTGTGGAATAGGAGAGAGGACTGGTCTGGGACAGAGCTGGAGGGAAGTCCCAGAGAACCAAACTTACTTATCCTACCCTTGCCTTTCAGAAGACAGCTGCTGTCTCTTCTGGGAGCTGAAAAATGCTGCAAGTTCTGCTGTCTGGAAAAGAGAGCAAAAAGAGGGGCTATGCATATGGGCAGCTGGTCAGGCTGGACACCCAAACGTGCATGCAGAGCTGTGCTGAGCATTGCAGTCTGCTGTGCAAGGGAGTCTCCAGCTCTTTGTGCCCTGATAATGAAATTGTGGTGGGATAAAATCAGCATACATATGATGAAATTGAAATCATGATTGTTTTGGTGGTGATTGTTTTGACAGTATGATTTAGCCAGAGAAATCGTTTTGAATAATGTTAATTTTAAAAAATTCAGGGCAGTGTAAGAGGACTTCTTTCTAGAAAAAACCCCACCACTCCATGATATAGTTAAAAGACAAGAACTATAGAAGACTTGGGAAGGTTCTTCTTAAACAAGAAAAGGGATTTGCCATAAAACATGTATCATGTAAGAGGAAAAAATATTGTATGAAACAAACAGGAACTGGATTAAACTAAAAAAAAAAAAATCCATTATCAAAATGCTAAAAAGACTGCTTTTTTATTGCTAGCATAGAGTAACTTAATTTCTATTATATTAATTAGTTGAAAAGAGGAACCTTTTTCATCATGCAGTGATTCTTGTACTATCTCCCTTCTGTATATAAGTTCTTGAATTGATATTGGGTAGTAATTTTGTCATAACAACCACCTTGAAATTTCAGCATTCCTGAAATATTTTCCTTCCATTTATGTTCTTGGTACTTGTCTATGAAGGTTCACAGCTGCTGACAAAGGCAGCAAAAAGAAGGGATTTCTCTTACCAGCCTTGAACTCTAGAACACTTGTTGTTAATTTTGTCCTCAGTTTGGCCTCCAAAAGACCTCAATCAAAGTTTCTGAATCAGAGAAGGCAAGAAAATTGTATATGCCACTGCTCATAACCCCTAGGCTTTGTGGCATAAGGTGAATACAGCCAATGTATCCTGCAGGGGCACATGGGAAACTGAAAATTCACACAGAAAAATCCTGAAAGTGGGACTACTTGTGTAGATTCTATGCAGTAATCCTCTTTTTTTCTCATAGTTTGTTAGAAAAGAGTTTTAGATTGCATAAAAACATTTTAGTAATGAAAGAAAATGAAAAAAACAAGAAATGGTTTACAAGGCTCACGATGCTTAACAGTGAAAGTGAGAGAGACATAATCAGATTTTGAACCAGTTTTAGTTCCAGCTATCTCTGGTTTGGTTTGCTAGAGAATGTTCTTTCACAAGAACTTGCTCTAATACATACACAGAGAATAAGTAGGACATTTCATATTAAAAAGAAGTACAACAGGTAAATTCATTGCACATAGTGAAGATTAAACATTTAGTCAAAAAGCATTGCTTGATTCCAACTGTCTTTGGAGAGCACTAACATGCATTGGTTTGGATTTAGTAGCAAAAAGTTAATTAAATGAAATGGTGACAGATATTATTCAGTGTCTACTAGAAATCATGACCTGGGTAGCTTGAAGGACAAGGAAATAGACTCTTATCACATCAGCAAATCTCACTAGGTATCACTTAAAAGAACTGAAATATAGATATGCACAAATGTAACCAAAGAATTCAATAAATATGTGTGAAATTTGCTGGAAAGTTTAATTAGAGTAGTTCAAGTCACTAGGAGGGGGAAAAAGTCAAAAATGGTAAGAAAACTATGAAATGTTCATGTTTAAAAAACAAATTGAGAAATCCTGATTAACCATACTGATAGGGGTGATAGGGTGAAGTTTACATACTAATAAGACTAGACAGAATCTTTAAAAATAGCTCTTATTTTTGAGTCCTATAAGAAGTCAAATTTTTCCTTCCTTTATAGTACATGTTGATTTTAACTAGCATAAGAAAGAAGAGGTTTTGGCCATGTGTTTTATACTATAAGTAAAGCTAATCATCCAGGCTTTGAAACTCAGTCTGTAATGTCAGATTAATTTGGTATTCTCACACTCTTGCGTCCCACTGGAAAAAACAGTGCACTAAAAAAACATTTTCTTTAAAAAGAAGAGGAAGTGAAAAACTGAACTTCACAGCAAGACTTCCAGAGATTCATGTGACCAACGTAGCCTTGTCTACTTGGAATTTTGGAGGAACAGCCATCAGCAGGTTTACATTAAGGTGTATAGCTAATTCAGTGCAAGCAGCTGTACAGTATAGGGATGTGTATCCGATTTTGCTCTAATATTTTTGGAGTGTCTAATGTCAAGGTGACTTGATTTGGGTGCTGATGCTTGGAATTTCTTTGTGCCTTTACTTCTGATTTTGTTTTTTCCCCCAGCTCTTTTAGTTGATGTTGACCAGGTGTGAATGATATCACTTGTCTAAACAGGTAAGTGGCCATTTCGACTGACACATCTGACTTGCTAAATGAATTAAATGTTCATTTAGTGTGCAGGTTACAACTTATACTGTCTTGTTCTTATCTGCAGGGGTTTAAGCTTGCAAATCTTTGACTGAGCTATAGCTTGTATTAATTATGAAGCTAATCTCTTGGTTTACTGATGTCATCACAGAGACAAAAGCAACTAAAGCTTCATAATTTTTCAGTTGTTCTATCAAGACAGTGAACTATAGCATAATTCAAGTGCAATGGTTACTGAAGTCACCACTGAACTGAATCTGGACACTAACATGAAAGAATCATGTATCAGACCAGTAAATAAAGTGTAGATTTTTTCTCCAGGTAGTGAAGTGCACCAACTGCACTGAGTTTCCAAAAATAATCTGGAAAGCACATTTGGGATAATAGTGCCTTTGGACAAGTTTACAGTCCTTAAGTTTATCAGAATTGCCATTTTAAAATACCTACTTAGTCCATAGGTCCCAATCACTTTTTTGCAGACAATAGTAAATGAACATATTTTATTGCAAACTGTAACTTGGTTCTCAATAATATTAAACTGGTTTATCCCTGGGTATAGTGCCACATATGATTTGATTAATCAGAGTAGCAAATGTTTGTTATTTCTATCCATCAGGAATACTGAGAAGATGCTTAGGTGAGGAAGTTTATGATGTTGTTTCACTCTGTTCTTTGAGTTACAGTAAAGGAAGTGGTCACATCTGGGTGGGCTTTATTTGGACTGTGATGGGAACTCTGCCAGGTCACAAGATCTGTTTCTGTTAAAGATGCTGTGTTCATCTAATTCATTTCAGAGAAGTCTTTCATAATTAGCTGACTCATACACTAACATGATCCAATCCAGATGAAGGGAGGGGAGGGGAAATGGTGAAACAGCTTGCAAAGCTACAGTTTCCCTCTCTGATTTCTTTATTAACTCTTGAAATCCCTTTATTCATTATCTTTCTGGGAATGAATGAAGAAGCAAACCTTAATATTCTATTTAGCTTCTTAGCATAATCATTTGTAAAGGATTATAATTATTAATTGATTGATGCTACAAGAAATGTTTTGCAACTGCTTTAATTGTTTAGAGTAATAAGATGTAATCAGAGCAGTAGGTATAGGGAACTTGAATGATTAATAAGTTTATTTTATGAACAAGTTATACAAACTTGTGTGATACGGGATGTAGACCTGCATTTTATCTCAATTTTTTTTTACTTTAATCAAAATTCACACAAGCTAGAATTATCTGAATGAATACATCAGACTTCCAAAACTGATCTGATTCATCTGAATGTTCAGTGGGATGTCAAGTGAAACATCTGGATTGCTAGGTATATTTTATCTTCTACATGGTGTGCTCTCATTAGTATACTGGTGACCTGGTTTGTTCATCTGGTATTTCTGTTTTCAGAGACAGCTTCAGTGTAGCTAGATCTCAAAAAAGAGAAAAAAAAGATCTGATTGATTTATTCTCCTCAAAACCGGTAGAAGCATAAGGTACTAAGAAAAGTCCCTGGAGCACAACTGATTCCCACATCCTCCCAGGTCTACTCTGATTAAGAAGATCCTGTTTCTCAGAGGGAGAAGCAATGCCACAGTGCCTTGTATGAGCAGAGGTTGTCTGTTGGATCCAGGAGTAGAGACTTCTGGAAGAATGGAAAATGTTTCACACACAGAAATACAAAACTGCAATAACGACTGTTTCCTAATGACACCTGAATAATAGAATTATTTTTTAGATTCCTGACACGATAGTCCTGATACTGAGCATAATTTAATCAATTATGCTACATTCCATACATATGATGCTACTAGCTAAGAAGAATATAGTGCACCTCTTTGTTTGAAGGCATCTTGCTTTCTAGAAAGGAAATGAAAAATGGAGATATCTAAGCAGTTGAAGTACTGCTAGGAAGGAAACTGAAGCAGCAATATTTAGGGAGAAAAGAATAAGAGAAACTTTTTAATGTTGTTATTGTTAACATATTTGTAAATATTACTGTTGAGGTAACTGCACTCAATATAATTTGTGGCCTTTAGGAGAAAAAACATTGGCCTGTCCTGGGCCAAATGTCTAGCACTTATTTTGTTGTTCATGGCTAAAAAAACAGGCTGAGGACTTGAGGTGGAACTAACAGGAATCTGTCCTGCTACAGTCTTACCTTCAACCTCGATGAATTTTCTAAGGGCTCTGTTCCCTGAGCAGCTCAGATTCAGGGGCTGAGAGGGAAGTAAAGGAGAAGGGGTGAGTAACATAGTCATTGTAACAAAAAACCAAAAGCAGAACACAAAGTCCTCTATATCACAAGACCTGTGAAAAAACCTCAAAAGTGTAATTTCCGGAAGCTTAAATCTGGAAGGTATGCACTTTTTTTAGGGGTCATGTCATTTTTGTACATCTAAGATTAGCAGATGGTGTGCAGCATTTTCCTGCCTTCTATCCTACATAAAGATTAAGTGCTACTCTTTCAAGCACTGAAAAGAAACTCCTTCTCTTTTAGCTGTCTCTCATTCTGTTTGTAGCTTCTGTGTTACTTAATTTGAGGGGAACTAAGATAAAAAGCTTTGATGCTTTTTATAACTCATTGCAAATTTTTCTCACAGAACCTTTTCCAACTCATGCATTGATGTACTGTGGTACCTGTGTAAGAAAAAGATACATTTTACAACACAGTTTACAAGTTGCTTTAAGCTGAAGTGTCCTGCTTGCAGTGGACTGCAATGTCAGGATGAAGACTCAGTTGGAAGTTCCCTAGAAGCTCTGTGTTAGGCAGCAGTCTGTCAAACCTATATGCTTTCCAAGCAAACAGAAGTGCAGGACAGATGTCAAACAGATGTGGAACTTCCATCCCCAAAGTTCCCAAAGCAAGTGTTGCCATTGTTTGGGCCATAATAATTAGTACATGTACCCTTTTTTTTCCCTTAGAGTTAGCATTGAAAGAAGGCTAGTGCTTGCAGATTGTCCAAGCACAGACGACAGTCTCAGAGAAGGGACAACAAATGTCATATAATCAGGCATTGTTTAAAACAGCTGCTCCCATTTAGGCTTGGGAGCATCCTGCATATATTTTACACACTTTTTAATGTAATTGTCTCCCCTATTCAGTCACAAGTAAAATTTCTGACTTTTGTCACACTAGTTACTGAAGAATTCAGCTTGGTACTAACGTAGTAAACCATAAGATTTTTAGAGATCTTAAGTCTAAAACCTTTCCATCTTGGACCATAAAATACTGTTTCTTGATTAATTTTTTTTTTTTTTTTTTTTAGGTTCTTAACTCATGAAAATTAATCTCTTTCTTAAACCATTCTGCATTATTAGGGATATGAGAACCATACTGGCCAAGAACGTGAATTTTGTACAACTACATGTTATAACTACTAATGTGGTCAGGTAGTAAGGTTTTAAGAAAATTGTCAATTAAAACAGTATTTTAACAGAATGATAAAATTATTGCAATATAAGAGGTCTTTGAAAGACTGTATTGTCTTTCCTCTTGCTCAAAGCAGGGTTAACTAGATCAGATTGCTCAGGTCCGTGTCCTGTCAGGTTTTTGATATGTCCAAGAATTCTACAGTATTAAGAGTGTTTCAGAGTTGGACCCAATGCTTTGTTCTGTAGAACTTATACAAAACAGTCTGTATTTGGTACCTCTCCCCACTTAGAGAAGACCAAGACTGTACTTTTTATGTTAGCACTACTTCCTTCCTCTAAGACACAACATCACATCATTCCTCTTATTTTTCTCTGAAGGCAACCTTGAAGGTTGCTTGAAGGCAGCTTGAAATGGATCTTTAATGACAGTTTAACACTCAATAGAAATGATGAATGGCTTTTTTTTTTCCCAGAGAACTCTGTAACAAGGATAAAATTTATTTCCTGGGAATATATCTTCTAAAGGGTTGGTGGAGACATCCTTTCTAATCACTGGTAAGTAGAATGCCTTTGTGACCAGTAAATCTCTGAATGTGATGTTGTTCTTAGATTGAGTCAGGCTGATCCCATGAAGAAACACTTACAGTACCTGACCTGCTATTACTGTGTCTTGTCTTTTTTTATGCTTTTAATTTTACAGTGAGGTTCTATTATGTGCTGGAGAATTGAGTTTTTGTTGAAGGTGCTTGAGGACAAGTATAGCCATGCAGTAAATATTTCATAAAAGGTACAAGGTACTTTATGTTCCTAACAAACATCTGTTGTCCTAGGCAGACATTAGGAGGTAAAATAAAAAGCTCAAGGAAGTACTTCCACTAAAATACTTGCCCAAAAATCCAGTTCATGCATGTCAGCCAGGTAAGTTTGTATCAATTTTTCAGCCAGTATTTCAAGTAAGACTGAGAGTATCTCATTGGGATTCTATCCCATGCTGTCATGACTCTCCTTGATGGGAGCTGAATAGTCCTGTGGTTCTATAAAACCTCCTTAGATCTGGTTTCTTTTTGTGGAAGTTACTGCCTCTCTCCCTGCCCTTCCCATGTACCAAAGAGGGATATTCATGGCCAAGTGTGTAATCACATGCCCTGTTTTCCTGTCTTTTCTGTGCTAAACTGACACATCAATGTCATAGTCAGCAGAATAAACCCCCCAAAGTCTGTGTGAATTATGTTCACAGATTAAGTAGATTTTTTTATGCACATCATCATATTTCATTGGTTTTCCTTGCTGCCAAAGTAGCCAGGAACTTGCATTTTAAATGAACTGAGTTTTTGATGAAAGGAGATGGGAGGCTGAGTGGGATGCTGGTATGGGATATTGCCAATGCCAACCCTCTGTGAATTCAGTTTGTGAGATTTAAAATTATTCATAAGCATCCAGAGCTGGTGTGGACTCACAGGGATACTGTGGTTGTTGTAAGCAGCTCAACAAATCCTAGGTTAATTTAATTTGTTTGCTCTTCTGACAGGTAATTTTTCCTAAAAAAAAGAATTTTGAAAGCTGTTCTTAGTGAGGCAGTATTCAGAATTACATGTCAAACAATTTTTCTTTGCTTCTCCTGCTTTTAGGAATTACTCTGTATAAAGATGACTAAATTAACTTTATTAATCAAAAATACTAGATTAAATTTTTTTAACAGCTATGACACAATAATCCAGATACTCCAATAAAGTGGGTAGAAAAGAGTTCTATTGCATTTAATTAATTTGTATTTTCTTACAGGTTTTGCTCAGTTTCTATGTCAATAATAAATATATTTAATACTGGGTAGAAGAAACACACAGTGTTAGAGAGTATGAGAACAACAATTTACCTTGTATTTATTTTCCTCTGCCTACAATATAATGTCAATGTCTTCTAAGAGACAAATCAGAATCAGATTTTCATGGGATGATGTGTGCTCCACAAGATCCTTTGCTCTATGATTTTATAACACTGGCCTGAAATGGTTTGCAGCGCTGCTAAGTTAACAATACTGCAGCATGGATTTCCATACACATGCTCATGAAAAACCTCTTTTTTCTTGGTAAGCCTTGAAAAGGCTTTCTTGGAGTAACTTTTGCCATGAGAAGTCTCAGCTGGACTAGCTGGTGTTGCTTTATTAGATAGTTCTCCTCCAGCTGCAGTCTGTTTCTCTTTGCACATCTTCAATACAGTAGTTTTGGTTCTTTCTCCCAGGCCTCAGGTTTAAGGTGTGGATGAAGCTACCATATTTCCAAGAAGGTTTCTTAGTTGGTCTATCAGTGCTTATAAGGATGAGCAGAAGTCAGAAATGTAGCTATGCAAGGAAATAGAGGCAGAGTATTCATAATTTCTGGGCTGAGCACTGAGAGTACCTCAGATTCACCACACAGAGGTGAGTGTGATACCTATTTTTCTATAATAATTGAATTTACCTCCTTCTTGAGGAGAAGTGGCTAAGGGTACTTAATACAGCTCCAGAACATTAGAATAGGTCTGAGACAACAGTAAAATGTAGATTTATGAATATACAAAAGGAAAAAAAAATTACACAACACGCATGTCTAAACTCATTATGGAGACAGAAGGATTGCATAAAATTTTTTGTTACGTTTAAAAGAAAACAAACATATATTGGTACACATTTAAATAAATATATTTTTCATTAATTTTGAGTTGAATAAAGCACTGTCAAATAGATTTGAATAAGCTTTAATTTTACTGAAGCAAATAGACAAACAAAACCAATCAACAACCCACACCGAAAGCTCCAAAACTCTCCCCTCCAATTTATTAACATTTTAAGTCCCTTGCTCCTATCCTAATTTATAATCTTCAGAGGTAGTTTGCTTTTCCTTCATTTTTTTGCTATATGCTCAGCCATGATTTGGCATCAGATATTTGCTTTTTGTCTGAGTCAGACTTCAAAAGTTTCCCCATGCAACTGGTGTATAAATTTTCTAGTAGTTGCGTGATGAGGTGAAAGCAGGGTTTGGGGGTGGTAGTCATAAAGAGCTGGAATAAACAACTAGTTCCTACTGAACATGTGTTAGTGCTTCTTGGTTTACAAGATGTTTTTACAGCCTTCTTGTGCTCAAGGGAAGAGAAAATGAAATTACAGCTGTGCAGTATTGCTGCCTGTCGTGCTCTATGGAAAACAACCCCCATTACTCTGCTGCCATTGATGCACAGCACTTGCAGCCCTGTTTTTGTACAGCTTGTGTGACAAAGGAATGTGTTAGAATGGAGCTGTAAGGCTGCTGTCCCAGGAGGGAGAGACAGCCTTGGTGCTTGCACGTGCCTCCTCCCTGCTTCCAGCAGGCTTGTTGGCTCCCTGTTCATTGAACTCAAGTTTAAGTTCTTTGTTTGGTGTTCGAGGCTTTGTCTCTACAATCTGGTTTACAACCTAGGTGAGATCACTAGAGGAGGACGAGTCCTGTTATACTTCCCTTGACTGTTATGTGATTGTATATTTCTTCAGTGACTAAAGAACTGGCCTGTTATCTTCTTTTGTTCCCAAACCATCCCATATTGCCTATGAGCTCAACCATGATGTTCTCACTAACTTTCCTATTTTCATGTCTTCCCTCATGTGTTTCATGTTGTGTGTTCTTCATGGTGCTGTAATGCATTGCAAACAACACTTTTCTCACCTCCAAGTGTTTCACCTCTGAAAGGGCAGTTTCTGCTCCAAAGCCCTGCTGTGCTGCTGATGGAATGCTTGCTGCACGACTGTCCTTCATGCACAAGTCATTGAGAGGCTGCACCCAGGGCAGCAGAAATCAGTCCACAGGCAGCCCAGGTTTTGATCTGATTTCCAGTCTACATTGTGCTATTCCCTTATTATTATCTTCTAATTTTTCTCATTGGAGGAGTCATCCTTGATTTTGTCAGACATTTTAGCAGCAAATGTATATGGAGAGGTAAACATCAGAAGTATGCCATTCATCACCCATAGCTGCAGACCAATCTGCTTTTAACACATCCTATGAGCAGGCCGAGAAGGAAAAATGTTTTGATTCTACTAATGGCAACTTGTCATTCTGCAAGGGTGAGAGGGAAAAGCATTCTTCTGAAATTTGTGCTCCAACTGCCAGACCTTTCAGATGATACAATTGTTTTCCACAGAAGGTGACTAATGGAAGTCAGTGGTTTCTCATAGTCCTGTTGATCTCCGCCTCAAGGCTATTGCTACACAAACAAAGCAGATTTGGGCGAAAAGTTGCCAGTGCTGAAGAGATGACATCCCCTCATCAGTAATTCTGGAAATGATGCAGTCTATTAAAGAACAATTGCAGAAGAATAACTACCATGTGGTGGTAGGAAAATGCTGCAAGCATTTGTCCAGAGAGTGGTGCTCTGATCTCAGCTAATGAAATGTGTTCTTGTTTGATCAATCCTGCTGCCTTGGGGCTCTGGCAAATTCCTGTCTTAATCTTCAGCCTCACCTGGAGACACACCCCAGTATGTGGAGATTTGCAGCCAGCAGTGGAATTCACTCATGAGGAAACAACTTGAAACATCCTTTTTTAAAGTGAATGCAAAAGGGGCCAAGGAGAACGATATCTGCCTTACTATCACAGCTAAGAATCAGATGACTGAAAATATGTTGCAAAGATAATCTTACAGATTTAGTAGGAGTGGGAGTATAGTTATGAATGAGCACTGAGTTGCTCCTGCTTTTGCTGAATATTACCTTAAGAGGCTTGACAAGTGTATACTATTATATCTAATTACCTTAATTCAGCCATCTGCAATGGAAATCACAAATGGGTGCAATTCAGAGATCCATGTAGTCCAGCTAAAAGAAATGCACTGGTTTAAATGTAAAAATTTAAAACTTAATCAGAAGATTACTTGACTTTTATCTATCAAGAATTGTGTGTGAAGTGTCTGTGAACTCAGTGCCTTTAAATATTTTTGTTTATGTTATACTCTTCCTCACATGCTCATTTTATTTGCAGTTGTTGCTACCTCAGATTTGGGGTAGTGAGCTTTTTAGGAGAGACCCATTTCTTTGCTCTCTTCTTCAAGCAGGGTTCTTGGCAAATATATGGATTTCTGCTTAGAAGCTGATATTTCCCAAGGTTATTTTGAATTTTGTCTCCAGTTTTATTTGGACAGCTAGTGGGAGTGTGTATATTATGGTAGGAACTGTGCTTTTCTTTTTGATCCTGACTTCTGCTGGTAGGCAGGAGACCCTGTTTCATGAATGAGGCAGAGGTATTTAACTGAGCTGTGATACTTGGATATGACACAGAACTGGGAATCATATGGCTCTGGTATTTGTTCTTTTTCAGAAGAAATAACATGACAGTTGTATTTGTTTCCTGGTCCCACCTTTCTGCCTGATTCCTCAGCTAGTTAAGCCTGCTGCATTATATGACAACGCTGGAAGATGGTTTTAAGGTCTAAAACAATTGATGAACTGACTCATAACACTAATTGTTTTAGGTCTGAAATAATGTTCTGTTGAACTATAATGAGGATGACTCAACACAGTTTGTCCAAGGAGAGGATAAACTTTTACCCCTAAGAAAGTTTTCCATACCTATCTCTTATTTATTAATTTAAGTTCAGTGATATAAAAGACATGGAATTTAACTGAGTGTTAGTGTTTATGGTTTTCTTCTTATTCATTCAAAGCAAAAGATAACTAAAAGAGCAAATCCATGCACCAGAAATGCTGGCCCTAATCCTAGGAGCACCTTACATTTTCATATTGGAAAATCACATTAAACCACTTGGATTGCCAGTGTCCTTAGTGTCCTAATCAGATCTGCAGTAAAATGTTATTATCTTATGTTTAGTAGGTAGCCAAATCCAACCCTCATTCTGTCTCCTTTCAGTGAACCAGAGATCTTAACTATAGACAATTTATTTTGTCATCTGGGAAGGGCGAAAAGCAGCTTTAGGCCAGAGAAAGACTGGAGAGTAGCATTTATCATACTCATAATTACTTTTATTACTGGGGAGTTTAGATGTGTCAATTGGTATTTAGCACTCGATTTCTAAGGACAGCAGCTCCTGCAAGTCTTTGCTGCCAGAGTGCAATCCAAGGCTTTGGCTTGCTCCCCATGGCTCATGGTAGAGGAGCACCCCTTGTATCTGACAGGAGACAGACAAGGAAAACCTTGTTTTTCCTAAAACCTTGCCCAGGACTCAGGCTAAGACTACTAGCTCCTTTGAAATTCTTATAATCTGTGAGAGTTGTATCACTGAAACTTAATTTTGGGCTTCCTTCTGCCTTCTAACTGGAATGGTACACTTTCTACTGGTTGCTGGTATCCCCAAAGGATAGGGTCAGGACTGAGTTTTTACATACAATAAAGGAAACCTTTGCACTAACCTAATTGTTCTGATGGAAGAACTGGAGAAATCCAGGTGGACATCCCCAGAGGATTTTGTTTTCAAAAGCTTCCTTCCACAACTTCTACTAGAATAATTCTTTACTACATAAGACAATTTTTTAAGAATTTAAAACTGCTATGAAATTTTTTTCACAGCTTTCCCAAGTTCTTGATGAGAAAATCAGTTTTCCCATCTACTTATCTTTTTCCTTTCTGACAAATATATGTTTTGTAGTGTCAGGTACAGCTTTATCACCAAACTGCTCTCCCAGTGGTTTCCTCACCTTGGTTACCCTTAGGTGCTCCTGACACCTGCTAATGTTTCCCTGGGACTCCCAGCTAAACTTTTCCCACCTCTAACCTTGTCAGAACAAAATACCTCTGGACTCTGCACATTAGAGGCCAAGTCTGCCTCTGGAATTTACAGGTAAGCCACCTTTTATTCAACTTTTCCCTGTCTCTGCCATTCTTTGGGGCACAGTGTCTCTCTAACTGTGGTTTAGACTATTCAAGCACCAGGAATAGAAATCTTTCTCAGCACAGAAGACAGCAGGCTGAGCCCCTGAATGACTGTAAGTGCCTCCAAGGTGCAGCTACCAGTGCACAGAACTCTGTCGGTAGCTATTGTGATAGATAAGTTGTAATGAAAACCCAGAGCTGAGAAGATACACCTGTGATGCCATCAGAAAGAAGAGAATGAGCACAAACAGTCTGCAGCAAATACAGCTTGGCAGAATGAGCAGGCCAAACAATAGTGGGCACAAACAACCTTGACATACATTGAAGGGAACAACTGTACTTAGTTTGGCTTCTGGTAGACACAACTCTGTGGCAAGAAGGTTTTGGGGCATAACTGTAGTCTGTGCATTATTAACTAAAGATTGTCATAGAGCCTTGTAGTATAAAGTCTGTTGTGCCTATGAGGAAATTTTTCTAGTGTTGGGATTTATTCCTCATAATTTTTTCTCCAGCTAACATTAATTTCATGCACCTCTCTACCCATATTATCTTTTAGACAGACAGAGACCAAGAGAGATTTGTTTTAACATAAAGGGCATTGTTTTACTTGAACACAACCATTAATATGGAAACTTGGAAATTTATATTTTGATTATTTTTCTATAATATCTCTATCTCATCTTTCAGTTATTTTGTACATTCTGTAATGTTTTGGCATCAATTTTACTCTCTGCTGTATAGCATATAAAATATGTCCATTGAAGAAAGCAGGAAAAATTAAAGTTCCTTTTGTTTTAGCTGCTGCAACTTCCCACAGGTTGCACTTGATTTAGTATGCCTACTTCTGCATTGTTGGATAATTTCCTTTCACACTTAACCCACAACTCCCATCAAGCGCATTTTCATGGGATTAGAGGACATATTTGTAGAGTGTGCAGGATGGTACTGGAGTTATTCCTCAGTTAGAAGGGAAGCTCAAGGCAGCACCTGGCTCAGAAATATCAGCAACTGTGTTGCAATGGCTCACCTGTCCCTAATCTTCACTTTTTTTTTTTTTTTTCTATAGACACACAGTGTCCAGACCCTGTGATGCTGATGACTGTCAGCAACATGTGCCCTGTTTTTCCATCCAGCCCATTTGCAAAAGGATTGTGGTTACTTTCCTTAAGCTATCATAAAACAATCCAGGAGTAAGGACAAAACCCATTTATTTCAGATAACCTGTTGGGAGTCTCCCATCTTTTATTTCCCTTTGAACTAAACAGAAAGCTTAGCTAGTGACCAGTGTAGTTACTCTTCCTAGTTCAGAGTTTAGAGAGGGCTTTGTGCTTTATAAAAGAACAGGCTCTGCTTCAAGCAACTTATCTTAATTCAGACAGATATGATAGGGGTAATTAAAAAAAAAGGGCAGGACAACATGGATCTGAAAGGAAAACCTTGCAGAGACATGCTTAACACAGTCTTCCCAGGATTGCTACATATGCTGCACTTCTGATTACTCAGTGTTCAGACCTGTTTTTCTCCAACAAAAACATTATGATTTGGTGCCAGCTGTGGTTCTGTGGTTCCGTGATGTGCAAAACACAGAGAAAGTCAACTGAATTTAGACAGGCCACGAAAGAGCCCACACATGATGAAAAATTTGGTTTGCTACAAATCCATTTTCCCCATTTAGTATATTTTTAATATATTGGCCTGGCCTGTTCCCCTTCATTATCTCTTTTATTAAGTATGACCACTTTTCCCAAGTAGATTAAAATACAGATGTAGAAAAGTTCATAACCACCAAATAGCTGCTTCACCAGAACCATCCCCTTAAAGATAATAACTCTTAATTAACAATAATGAATGCTATAAAAATTTAGCATTTAAACCATCTGACTTGGCTGCTTTTTCCCTTTGCATCTTTTAAAAGTGAGAATTTGTAACATACCTGCAAGGTTTGTGAATTCTACTTCTGGTAGAATTATGTAAGAAGTGAATTTCAGAAACCAAGATACCATAAGAGTGATATCACATCTTGAGAAAGAAAAGCATTTGGTGAAAGCTGCTGCCTAATAGTAGTAATAATAATAACAACAATGGCATTTTAAATAATTTAAATGTCTTTAATAAGATATTAAATAACTTAAAACATGTTTGATATATTTAAATATTGGAAACCTGGTATACATAATCAGAATTCTAGTTCTAAATATATAATTTTCTCTGCACTGTAACATGAAAAATTAAGAGTGAGTGAGTTTCTACCGCAGTGAATTCTGGAACACATAATCCAAAAACCACATACATCTAGAGCTCTTCACCAAAAGTGGTAAGTAGTACATTTAGACTGATGACTTTTCCCTGCAAAGATGAAAAATAGGAAAGTAATCACATTCTCTTTATGGTGTGCATGGTCCATAACATTTAGCTCATAATTATTATTATAATTATTATTTAGCATAATTATTCTTTGGCCTCTTTCTAGTGCTTCAAATTACCTTTTTTATTTTTGCCAGTGTATAAGCATGCTCAGGCTCTGGGGAATTTTAAATACTTAGCCCATCTAGAAACATTATCATTTTGATATACATAATGAACTCACAGCTGTATAAAATTCTAATTATTGTAGCCATTCTTGAGAAAATTGCTCTTTTTTCTTTTTTTCTATTTTTTCTAAAATACATCGGAAAACTGAGAGAGATTCCAGATATCCAAAGAGTGGAATTCTGGAAAAAAAGTCAGTTTGGGTCAAACCCCTGGCAGCTGCAGAGAGATCCCTAGTCCATATAATGCATTATTTGGTATTGAGAATTCTGTTTTCAAGGAGACATAATCCATCTATTCTGCTTTAGAAATTCATGTGAAAAGGAAAGAAGTAATAAGCTGAATAACCTGAAAAATGGTAGTGAAAGTAAAATAAAACAAGCAGTAAAAGCAATAGCAAACTAGCCTGGGCTTATCCATAATTGTCTGCTTTTTAGTGCATTAAAGCATTTCCAAGTTCTGGATTTATTTGAAAGATTTCTAAACCAGTCAACCTGACCTCTGTGTTTTATTTTACTACTATATGGGTATAAGTTAATTTGGAAGTCCCAGGGAAGTTCCGTGTTCAGTGGCCCAATTCCACTTTTGTGAAGTCAGTGTTGTCATGGGCTCAACACAGAGTCAGTATGGAGAATTCCAGAAAGTGCAATTTCAACCTGGTAGTGCCTTGCTCTTAAGTTTTTAACCTTCCTCTTTCTCAGCATTTGCTGCCATGTGTATGCACCTGAGTTCAGTGATAGAACTTTGGCCTTTGTGGGTGGTTCTGGAGCAAGCAAGGGTGCTGCCTGCTGATCTGAGCTGGCATTCTTACCTGTGCCTCCCTGCACGTGTGCCTCATGCTGTTCATAGCACAACTTTGCAGAGGACTGAGCAAACCCATGAAAACTCAGCACTGATATGGATAGATATATTTGTCTGGACATGGTTTTATGTACATCTTTATAAAATTTGTATTAGAAAAAAATACTTTAACTTCAATTCTTGTAGCAGGTTTTTATATGATTAAAATACAAGTGATGGGCAATTTAAATTTATAATCAGTGTGATTAAGCTACTAGGAGTAACAACTGGTTGAAATATTACAGATGTTCACAGAAATCTCACTCATCAGGACACTTAGTGGTTTTATTTATATCCCCAAGGGAAAGGGAAAAAATTCTCCAGAGTGGTCTGGAGCATAGAGAGCTGCCAAGTGTGCAATGTCTGATGAAAGATCTTTAAATTCTACAGATTATAAATGAGAATAAAATGATACACAATTAAACTGCCTTATTCCACCAGTGCCAAAGATCTGTGAAACTGCAGCCTCATCCAGGCCAGTTTAGTGGCACAAAGTGAGTAAAGCTTTTCTGGATTTTCAGCATTTTCCTGTGGATCTTCAACAGCAAATGGTGTGGTTGGGATTGCAGAGCTGGGCAGGGCACCTGCTGTGAAAGCCATAATGCAGGTATGAGACACAGGGGGCACAGTAAGTTAGCTTGGATGAGGGATAACAGCTGAAAGAAAGTCCTTGGGAATCTGGGTATTTAAGAAAACCCATAAAGGTGTTTTATATTGCACCATATCTAGCTTATTGAATTGTGGTTAAGAGAGTGGAGTGGTAGATGAGCTTGAAAAAAGTGTTTGAAGAGCAGTTCGTCTTTTGCTACTTTTTCCCTCGTGACCTCACATACTTTTCTACCTTTGTTGAATGAATAATCTGCCTCAAAACACTGAACTTAATGACAAAACCCACACAGCTGATAAAAGAATCAGAATTTTACTCCTTGGATGTATCCTATGCTAATAGTATTTACACTTCCAGGAAAACAAGACATCAAAAGAAAACTTGAAAATAAGACTTTACAGAAACCTTGGCAAATCTCACCTGCATTTCCTTCTCTCTTTAGTCTGTGTTAACCCACATCATGAAATCTCTTCAGCAATCATCAGAACTTGTTGCTTTTAGTAGATTGTATTATTCTCATAAATGCAGCCTTGAAGTCACCAGGCTCTTAAATCTGTCTGAACATTTCCTTTTGCTCTTCAAAGACCATTGCAGGGTTTCTTAAACCCAGATTCAAGAGTGGCCTCCCAGCTTTGTTCTGTGGCAGTAAGAAGGCAAGAAGTGATAACATTCTTTTTATATTTCACAAAATGTTCCCCCAGAATGCTATTACTGTGGTCTGAGTACCAAAAGGTACTGAAAATTTATAAGAAATGCATAGAATGAGAAGATAATTCTGTGGTAGAAGAGAAATCTGATGTCTCTTGTAAATGGAAAGGTCACATTGACCTCCTAAGAGATTTATTTCAAGTGGGTTTCTTTTGAAGAATATTTAGAGGTGGACTGAGACATTTTTGGCTGTGGTATTTGCTAATTACCTGAAAGGATACATGTCTGTAGCTAAGAATCACCAGCTATCACATCCTCATCAAATGGAAACACTGATGATGTGGTACACAGGAAAGACTCTCCTATCTCCTATTGTTATCCTAAGGTATAAAGGATAAAGCCTGTTAATGAGATTTATTTAGCATAATCTATTTCAACTTTTCAAGTGATAGAGTTGATATTTTCTCTGATAAAGTAGCAAAGAGATAAGTTTAGCAAAAGATTACAATTGACAGAACCAAGTGATTCTTTCTCTAAGCAGATTCAGCAGTAAAAATGTTTGGGGAACATCTGTGAAAGCCCTGAAGATCAGGGGGTAATGTGTATGTCACTGGTGGCTGGATGGCTGTGAACTCAACCAGTGATGTTGGTAAGGACATACTGTGACAAAGACAAGCAATCAAGAGAAGAGACATGTAGGTGTCTGTAGAACTCTGCAGTAGGTAGGGCAGCATTTTTTGGGACACAGGTCCTTGTTCTGGCTCCTGGAGAAAGGCAGCACAACCCAGCATGGCAGGAATGAGGCCAAGAAGTGGGTATGGACTAGGGGAGGTATCAAGACCACCCAACACCCCCAAAGCCTTTGACTTGATTCCAGAAAGGTCTGAAAGAATGAACAGCACAGGAAAATGGATTTGCATAGAAAGAGAGAAATTTATCTCCAAGGCAAGGAAAACTTATCAGTAAAGAGGTGCCCCCATCAATCTGGGTAACAGGACCCCCCATCAGCTGGATCAGCTCTGGAGCCAGGATTGGCAGTCTCCCTCCTTTTCTCTATTCTTCCTTTTCTTCTCTCTCCTGCTCTTTAATCCATCTGTCTCCCTTCCTCTCTTTAATCCATGTCTCTCTCTCTTCCCTTTCACCCTACCCTTTTGTTCAAAACCCAGCTCTTTGTGCTTGGACAAGGAGATCAGGGACTGATTTATATCAATGCACATGCCCAGGGTGTCATTTATTAATAAAACTTTGTAAGCTTTTGGAGAACCTCTGGCTGCTGTTCCTTTCTACCACAAACATCAATGAATCTTGGGTCCCTTGAGGATGGGACACCACAACATTTTAGCATGTTTCACTGAAGCCACCAATCTATTAAAGAAAACATTGCTGCAAGACCACAACAAAAGAAGAGGAAATAGGATTGTAATTTAGATTAAGCAATATATTTTGACACTGTCCTCAACCCTTTAATAAAAGGTTTCTAGAGCACTTCACACCCTGTTGACATGATCTAATTCAACAGGAAGAGCCATTGCTTAAAGAAGTGTTTCATAGGATGACCACTACTGCATCAACAAATGGCTAAATAATGCTGTGCTGGGTTCACCCCTCTTTCTGTGCTTTTTGCAGGAAAAGAATGAGCAGAGTAGGTAGGTTTTGTAGTCCATAGAGTACTGCATCTGGAAGAATATGATTCAAAGTATATATACTTCCATTTGCCAGAAAGTGAATGAGATTATTTTCCTGTAGCTTGGAATACCAGACACTTGTACTGGATGCTAATTGCAAATATAGAAGATTTCAAAAGGAAGTAACTTCAGTAGTAGGGGATCAAGGAATATGGGGGTGATGCAATGTCAAGCATCAAGACTCTTAATAAAGATATATCTCTTCATTTTTTTTTGCTTCAAGACTCTTAATAAAGATATATCTCTTCATTTTTTTTTTTGCTTCTTAGTGATTGCTTTTCCTTTATAAATCAAGATGATTAATTTTAAAAAAATCAAAGACTTGACCATGATTTAGTTTGCTGTTTCCCATATGCATCCATGTAATCCTTCAGTACCAAAAAATCAGCAAATTTTTTTGGTAGTTTAATCTTCTAGTGAGTAGTTTAAATGAATTTCGTTTAATGGTCAAGGCAGGAAACTGTTGTGAAAAGTCAAAAGTATTTTCATGAAAGACTGCAAAAATATATTAATCAAGTTTCCCTGGTCACTTTGTCCACCATGACAGTCAGAAGCTATTCTCTGAATAATAACCTAAATAACCATGTTGTAGGTCTCCAATAATTTGCATTTCTATGGAAATTCCTGTTCATCCAAGCATGGCCACTGGAACCGTGTCCCGTCCTGCTCCACACTCTGCCGCACAGTGATGCGCTGTGGATGCAGCCCAGGGTTTGATTGCCTTTGCACTGAATTCTGACCAGCTTGCTGTCCACCAGGAACCCACCCCTTCCAGCAAAGTGCTGCCCAGCCAGGCACACCCCACGTGCTCTGGGATCTTTGCAATGCCATCCCAGGAGCAGGATTTGGCACACATCTTCGTTAAACTTCGTAAAGTTCTAGCTCACCCACTCTTCCAGCCTGCCCAAATCTCTCCTTGTAAGATGACTCTCCCTTACCATGCTCATCTCACCAGCCAGTTTGGTGTTATCAGCCAACTAGCTCATTTCTGGAGATGCTGGAGAGTGTATCCCTCTACTGGGAGACCCTGCTTGTGACTAACAGGTCTGGTGTGCAAACACGCCTCATGTGTGGACATGCTGTATGCTAATAGTCACCTGAATATTTTTATGAGTTGCAGATACATTGAAAATCCCCAGTCATAAGCGTTTTTTAGATTTATCTTTATATCCCCATGTTAAAAATAATTTTTTTTGCAGCTGTTTGTCTGTTAATCTGTTGATTTGATAATCTGAAGATGTGAACTTTGAAAGATTTTTGAGAAGATTTTTGGGGAAGATTTATTTAGTCCTGATTGTTTCCTACTTTACTTTTCCATGCTAATCTATTCAATTACTTTTCCTATATTTGGAGCTGTATATTGTTAGGCATTTATGTACAGGTGCTTTTTATCTTTTCACTTTTGATTTGATAATGATCAATAACATACAACTCTGAAAATTAAGTCCCTTTATTTTGTTTTGAAACTTCCAATGAAGTGAAATCTTTTACCTCCCCAGGAAGCTATTAGAATCCTTAATTACTCTGACAATTAGCATACTACATTTAACTTCAATGTCCAACTTTTATCCTTTTATCCTTGATAAATTGCCTCTGAGTTTTGTCTTCAGTAACAAGTTTCCATGCTTACACTTCTCATTAGGTTAATTAATTTCTCAGTGCATTTGATATTAACTGCAACATTTTGTTTTTTCAGAAAAAAGAATTGTAATATCAAGCATTAATTCTACTTTCTTGTCCATAACATATTCATTCTTATGCAGTCTACAGTGATAACTTGAAATTCAGGCACATAACAAGCTTTATTTTAAAGTCTTTAAACTCAGTCCTTTTTACCCCAGTCACCTTTTTTACTCTCTCATGCACTGATCTAACATGTTTTTCTTCAGCAGAGCCTTCCTCCTCTCCTGTAATTTAGTAATTGTTGCAGGGACTAGTTTTACATTCTTTAAACCAAATAATTGTGAAGAAAAGTGAATGAGAACAGCAGGAGAAAGACAAGAAAACTTTCTTTAGTCTGGAGCCTCTTTCATTACTGCAACAGTGTTTTTGTGCTCCAATGGTGTTAAATAGTACAAGTCCCAACAAAGTGCTCTTTATAATTTTAAGAGAATAGTTTCTTACATTTCATATGGATTCTCTGCTGGACTGTGTTGCCTGGAAGGTCCTTGCTATATCTAGAAAATCTTGTCCAAAATACAAAACTGTTTTCCCTGCCTACTAGCCCACACACAGTCAGTGACCACAAACCCACACAGAGCCTGCTGTAATGAGTAATCTGAATCTTACGTTCCAATATTTATTACTCACACTTCTCCAGCATCCTCACCTACCTTTGTGAGGGTTAGAGAAATCTCACACATGGAGCAAAAGCCTGGCAACCAGGAGGTGATAACTTGGTTCTGTAGGTAAACTGCTGTGATCAAAGCTCAGCTGTACATTTCAATGAGCCTGGATGTTACCATGAGGCAGTGTGATTATCATAAAGTGGATGCAATACTGGGAGTTGCATCACAGATGAATCACACTATCAATGGGAGTTGCTTTAATGCAGAACAGGGAAGACTGATCACATTAATATCTTCTGTGAAAAGTGATAGCAGCAAGGTAGCTATCAAAAGAATTTCTTCCCTGTGGTGAGTACAACTTGCTCTGCAGTGTGATAGGAAGATACATTCCCTAATAACCCAACACCTTATATACAAATTATCTTGTAAAATTTGAAAAGGCAATACAAGGTTTAGGTAACTTGGAGTAGGAAAAATTGTATTTCTTCCCACTTGCTCCCCCATGACTTGAATATTTTAATCTGTTAATCTTTTTTTGATCTGTTAATCTTTTATTTTAAATCTTGGGAATGTATACAGTTAATGAACCTTTAGACTATAGTGTGGAAGGCAGAGTGAGTGAAACCAGAAGTATTTTCTCTCTCTTCCTAATACTGCTATCCCCATTCTTGTTGAAAGACATCAAGTCAATTTTTAGATCCAAGTTTCTTCCTGGAAGGGAAACAGATTACATAAAATCTATAATACTTGAAATTTCTTTGTTATAATTGATATGACTACTTGCTGATTGAAGTGTATTGTGCTATTTACTTTGTAAAAATGGAGTTAAAAGACCTATTATTTAATACTAGGGGGATTAGCAGAAATTAATTTTTAAAGATTGTTGAAGTCTTAGGGCATTGTATATAAAGGAAAACAATTAGGCACTGACTAAGAGTTCTGGCAAGCATTTCCTATCATGAAGTCTGTGATTTACTTTGCCTCCATTTTCAGTTTTATTCCCTGTTAACTTTATTTGATTTTAAAGGAGCAGCAGGCTCCTGAGGCAATAGTTTCAAATGCAGCTGTACAGTCCTGCCATAGCACCCATTAGTCTGAATGACGCAGAAGTTAAAACAAACAGATAATTACTTTGTGTTGTAAAATGCGATTAATCTATATTCAGACTATGATGTGGCAATTAACTTGAAAGAAATAAAGAAATGCCAATTTACCTATTGAAATTGCCTTGAAAGAGATTCACACACAGGTCTGCTTAGTACAAACTATAGGACACAGAGAGTAATTAGATATGCTCGATAAACTGAAGTTATCATTCTCATTAGTTGATGTCAAATATTGCATTTTTAAAAGATCTGGAAGTTAGGAAATTTGGTGCTACAAATCATTAGCCAAGTCTTGTGTCAAATTCTTGTGTTTATAAAGCAAAAGCCAAACCCTTTCCTTGCAGGGAGGAGCCATGGCCTCTGGGAGAAGTTGCAATCTGACTTTCAGAAGGATGCAGTCAGTCAGAAAACACATCTGAGAGCAAAGTCTAGAAAAGTATGTTTATCTTTACTTTTATTGACCTCTAAGGAACAAGGCATGTGGTTTGCTTTTTTCCTCCTATAATGCCTTTTCTCTTCTAGAACAAAAAGCACAATCTTCCATCTCAGGAGGATGCTTACAAAAAATGCCAGTTGTCTTGGGGTAATGACAATGTGCCCTTAAACTCTGACTGTGCTTAATTGCTGGCCTAAAGATCATCCTGACTGTAGGATAGCTGCAGATAGAATTCTGGAAGTTCAGACTGTAGCTTAAAGGACATAGACAGCTAATGTGCAGTAACATGTTACCCCTTGAGATAATTTGTTTGTGTGTTGAACCTCTGGATTTTCAAAACAGTCTGGAATTTTAATGACTGATGTGAGGAGGAATACTGGACTGCTGGGTATTTTTCTCCTATATGACAGTGTGAAAAGTGGCTTTCCTTACATTAGCTTCTCCTGTCCTAAAGAGTCAAATTGCAGGAACAGAGACATGTGACTTGACACATGTTGCTGTGTGGAATAATTTGCAGGATGACATCCTGGTGACAGAGCAAACTTGCAGAGCTGCAGGATGAATTCTTCTGACCTGTATCCTGTTAATCTCATTCCAAGACTCGTTGTTTGTGGTCCCAGGGTGGCACAGTGGTTTGCACTTTGGCAAGCAGAGAAAACCATTACTGGGTCAGAGCTAACATTATTACCAGTGCACCCACCCTTTGGAAGACATGCTTTTATTGGCAGAAGCATTTATATTTACATCCATGCTATTAATAAAATTATGATTATCATTGGAGAGCCACAGTCCCTGTAGTCACCTAAAACCATCCCCATTCCATATTTACTTGTCAGTGGCATTTGCTTTGATGTCTATCAGCTTTCTGAAACTGCTTGTTTGGCATGTTAAGGATATTGCATAGTGCTATTTTTAACCAGAATGTTATGCAGCACCAAGTCAATCAAACAGCTTATTGCAACTACAAGCATGATGCCTCTCTGTTGTACCTCCACCAAACATGCAGTCTGATTGGTGAAAGCAGTTTTGTTTGACAAGATCCAATTTCTATAACATGATGTTAACAAGTATTAATTATATTCCCAGCCTTTCATCTTTATCTCTTGCATTCCGTGTTAACTCATCTCCTGCTTCACCTGGATTAATTGAGTGATAAGTATTTAGGTCATTTCCCTGCTGTCGTAAATAATTGATTGGTAACTGTCAACCTGTCCCTAGTTTTCTAAGACATATACAAAAGTAGTATTACTGTGGTATTCCTTTCTATCCCTTTTAGGATTCTTGAACGAAAGTCCTCATAATTTAAAAAAATATGAATACAGCATCCTTCTTAATAATCCATGAGCTGGCCAGGACTTTTTTTTCTTTCCTGTACACTGCTGCTTTTTAAACACACAAAAAATCACAAAGTAAATATAATCTGTTCTGCAATTTACACATAATTCCTGCTCAGTGCACTGAACTGTTACTACTACTACTGCTTTCCTGCCCTCTCCCCCCCCACCCACCCAGGAATTTTTCACTTGCTTTTTATCCCTCCGAGTCAGGGTTCTATGCTTGACTTTTGAGCTTTTTGAACTGCATTTTTTCTCCTCCACTATCACTCCTCCTAACTTGTCAGGGCCAAGGACTCCTTCTTTCAGTTCTGCTTTCTGCTTTCATTCTCCTGATTTGCTTTCCCATGAGAGGACAATAATTTTTCTTCATTTTCTTTCATTTAATTTTGAAACATATGCCTTCAATTGTCACTTGGTTTTATTATTTTTATTTAGGTTTAGGCATTTGATTTTTGACTTCTGAGTTTTTGTTTATCTAAGTAATCTATTACACTTGGGCTGGAATCCAAGCAATCAAATTTCAAACTAGAATTTGTGTTTCAACTCTTCATGTGAAGACAAGGAGCTGGGATCGAGATTTGGGTGTGAAGGTCATCAGTGTTTTCATGGATCCATGTCATACATTGTACTAACAAATTTGCCATTGTGGAGTAGACAGACCTCAGACAGAAGTACTTTTGAACATGGACAGAGTGACTGATTGTGTGTCTCTCCAAATATCAGTCTTAGCACCCCTGGCCAATGCCATAACCTGAATATTAGCTGTCCTGTCTCCTCTTTTGCACTCAAAACAGTAAAAGAGACCATGAAATTTTAATCTAGATGTTTTAAGACTCTTCTTGTCCTTGAAATGAACTTTGTTTTAAACTTTCTGCCTTAGTATTTACATTTCTGTATCTTTTTAATTGACAAAAGTTATGTCGCCTTCTTTCCAGGTGTCTGAGCCTTCTGGTGTATGGTGTCCAAATAATGTACTTGTGTTATTACTCTTTTCCCTTTTGCTAGTGGTTTCCAGTTTAAGATTGGCAGTATTAGGACAAAGCATAGACTTAAATAATAGAATTTTATCTATCAAATTGCAACTGAGTGTAAGAATAAAGGAAAATAAGGATAAATTGAGAGATTTAGCCCCTAGATTGAATTACCAGAAGTGTTGCCTTATCACCTTATGAAACCTTGGGAAACTTAGTGTAAATAAAAAATGATTTTCCTGGAAGAATTTATCAGCAAAGAACAACACAGTGATTTCCTCAGCCTTGTTGATCAGATTTAGAAGTACTACTTTAGCAAATCAAAGCTAAAATGAATTATTTTTCTTATATGGATATTTCACTTGCCGGTTTTCCTGTCAGAATATTAGTTTATCTCTGATGGTTTTCTGTTGCCTTCTTTGGTGCAAGATTTGTCAGCTGTCAGGCTGAGCTGCCCATTTCCAGCAGGGGCCTGGAGCCCTGCAATCCTGCAAGTTTCTCCTTGGTGACCCACAGTTCTTTCCCAGCATCCAGTCCTGGTCTCTTCAGGGAAGAGACTCTGAAAGGAAAAGGAGAGGTGGATTATCCCTTCTGTTTTGCTATTATTTGTGGCTCTCTGGCTCTTGGTGAGCTGCCAGTGGTGGATGTTTGGTTTTTTTCTAGCCTTAGCAGGTACTTGGACTTTTTAATGTAGATGGGGAGGTCCTAAAACCCCTTGTGTGTGAGTCAGGGCCACTCAGCCAGACATAAACTCAGTGGGAGACTCATGTTCATCATTGTCCTCCTAGAATTTCAGGTTTATTCACAGAGATTTTTATTCATCTTCAGCCATAACAAAAACAAGCAAGGAGAGTGTTCCTCCTGCACTTTTTCCACCAGAAGCTTCAGTCTGTAAACACAAGAAATCACCAGTCTATTCCTCTCTCTTGGTAGTACTTACGACCTAGTTTAGTTAACAAATCCCTGCCTGTTTCCTGATTTCACAGCTCTGTTCAGATGAGAGGAGCCTGGATGGAGGAGCAGAGCTGCCTCCTATTTCCAGGGAAATACAGTTGCCAAAGGCACATCCACATCCAGCTTTAAGTTCTGCTTCTGTGTCAGATTTTCCTGTTTCCATTTCATCTCCTAGTTGGTAGTCAGGGCCTAGTAATAGCTTACCCCAAGCATTTTACTGTTTAAACCCTCCAGGCCCAAAGACCAATTCCAGAAATTCTCAGTAATATTTAAAAGTAGTTATTTGTGTAGCTAAGTTTGGTTGGTTGGGGATTTTTATTTATTTCATTTGTTGGTTGGTTTTTGTTTTAACTTGAAGGTACTGGTGAATGTTCAAGACTTCCCCTAAACTTATGCAAATTTGAAATTTACCCTTAGAAATAGCATCTGAATCTATCCTTGCCTAAACATCTGCTCAAAAACCTTTTAGAATTTTGAAAATATCTGCATTCCCTTTACTTCAGATCAGGAGTCAGAATAGGGCTCCTAGGTGTTATTGAATAAAGCAAAATGGAGCAATTTATTTAGAAATAAGCTGGACAGTTTCTATATTAACTGCATATTGACATATTTGTTCACTCCTGACTGATCTAGGAGATGAGACCTAGAGAAAAACTGCTGGCCATCTGTGTAGCCTTGATTTTTCCTTTCTCTGTTTCCATTTCACTTGTTCTTGTAATTGTGAGTTCTTTATAGCATATTGACATCATAAGCTAGGTCAGGGACACCTTCATATTAAAAAGGATTGCATGGACTAAAAAAATGCATCTATCTGTAGCCATAAATGCTATTTTTCCACATCAGCAATAGTGTCAAGGGTCTGAAATAGCTCTCAGCATAAACCAAATTTATTTATTAAACTTAGCTCATGTTATCTTAACATTTACTCAAAATTTCCACTGCTTTAGAAGTTCTTGTGTATCTTCTTGAGGCCTTCTCTTGCATGTAGACCAACCCAGTCCCTTTTTGGCAACAATATGAACACAAGTTTTATATTAAATTAGCCACCAATATTCTTCACTGATGTGGATTAACCCTTTTCTGTCTTTTACACCTGGTAAGTGCTGACTTAGCCTGTTGATCAGAAACTTCATATTTGTTTTATATTTCTGTAGTTTTTCTGTACTATTTTTTCATAATTTAGATTAAAATTCACTCTTACTGTGACACATGAGATTAAAAGCTCACTTTCTTTAATAAATCCTCAACACAGTGATGAACTCTGATATTATTGCTAACATCTGAAAATTGCAGTGCAATTTTAACCGCTCTGTGATGTTCTTGAGCTCCATGCCTTTCCACAAACAAATATAAATCCACATTTATTAATTCAACAGCCAATATTAATGCATTCTGTTCTTGCAAACAAAATACATTTTTGTTTTTGCATCTGTGTTTGAGACCCCAGTCACTGTCTACTTCTATTCTGGTTATGCAAACTTTACTTTGAAGACAAGTGTTCAATTCTTCTTAAGTATGATTTCCAAATATTCCCTCTGGAAATATTTTTTATTTAGTAACAGCTATGCAAATAGAAAGAGGAAGAGTAGAACTGAAAGTGAGGGATCATTTGGTGAATTCTGCCTATGACAAAAAAAGGCAGCAAAGTACTAGCAGTACTCCTTTTGTTATCATATGTAAAAGCAACACTAAAATTAAGATTTGGGAACATGGACAAGTATAAATCACACGGATCTCCTAGATGGGTCAAGCCTGAAATATACAAAATATACAAAATATACAAAATATAAAAAAAGATTTTTGAAAACTGTACACTTACAATTATTACCCTGTATCCAAGTCAGTACTTTAGTTTCCACAGCAAATGGAATTTCATGACATTTGAATACCTTTGGATTAAACAACCCTTCCCACTCTTCTCACCCAGCCAGCAGTGAAAGAGATAATTATTCTGGCCTCAAAATAACTTGTTTAAATATGAAAGGAAGTGGAGTTTATCTCCTGACTCTATTATGAGAATTAGAGTGGGAATTCCTTGACTCTACAGAGTTGTTTAGCAAAGCATAAAGCAAGAAATGTCTAGTGTTATGATTTTTCAAAAATGCTTTTTTTTTTTTTCCTTTTTTTTTCTCCTTTTTTTCCATTCCAACACCCCCTACCCCCCCGGCTCCCCTTTCTCCTTGACAGTTAAAGTTACATGAGAAAATATACTCTCATTATGAGAAGACATATAGATTTATACTGCTCCAAGAGATGGAAAAACTGTGTTCAGCTGACTGGAGGAAGAATATTGGGCACCCATTAGAGCTAAAATTTCCCTTTTCACATCTCCTTATTTTTAAACCCATAGCCTTAATAGATTACTTTTGTGTCTGCAGATACTTGTCATTTATGAATAGCTATTCATAATTTGTGACAGATATCTCATTTAATCTAGTTCCAAAAGGCAAAAATTCTTCACATAAAGAAATTCTCTCTTTGAGACTTCAGCTTTTCCTTAGAAGAAAATACATTGCTGAAGACTTGTTTTATATTAATTCTTTTCTTTCTGGCTTTTATTGTATCTATATGTATACCTCCCAGAAGCCCAGCACCCTGAACAAAGTCAGACCATCTATCTCCAGAGCTCATTGTACTGTATACAAACATAAATATCAGATGTTCTATGTTTTTTTGTGTGAACACACTCTTCTTCAAGTTGGCAGAGTAGCATTTTCACCTTCATGTAGTGTGATTTTTTGGTTTTTTTTTGTTACAGTCAGACATAATTATGTTAATGAAATATCCTCAGGGAATGTACTATTTCAAATAGAACATCTAGTTAAGGTATCTTTGTATTTTATCATTATACTGGGTCAGTGGTTTTTAGAGCTCACCTTACAGCCAGAGTGCCTACAGGTTTCAACATATTTCTTAGCTCAGTACCAAGAATGTTAATTGAACTCATAAAGGGATTATTACATGTTTCATATATATTTTTTTTTAATTTTTAAAATACAAGATGCCCTAAACTCACCTTATTGTAGACCTACATTTTTATTTCGTTTATAATCTGAGAGACCTGTTTCTGGGCTATTTTCCTCTATACTCTCTTGGTAGACTTTTTTGGGGGTTTTGACAAAAATATATCTGGGTTCACAAAAGCAGTTTGCACTGGATCCAAATCTTTTTGAGTAGTAAAGATCTAAATCTACATCTGCCTCTCTCCAACCAAGATGTGCAACCCCGAGCATACTCTGCAGAAGAGTTGTTCTCTTCCTCCTCAGAACTCAGCACACCAAATCCCAAGTCAGAGATGCATAGCATCTGCTGTTTTCTACAGGGCATCTCTAGGCTACTCCCTGTAAGCACAGTGAATTGCTTAACTTTTTTTTATGGTCAAAAAAAGTGATGGTGCCTTCAGTGTGCATATCATTCTTTATCATGGAAATGAAGATTTTAGTCTCCTAATGAAAGGCTTTCATTCAGGCCAGTAACCTCTGCTTAGACTTAGATTTTCTAAGTTTGGAGCTTAAACAAGGCCCCATTATAACATAATTCCATCACCAAAAACCTGCAAATGCCATTTCAAGGCCTTTAAAATTATATTCTGTGTGCATTCAAGAGGGTGAATCTGCTGCTAGTCCTTCAAGCTGCTCAGACAGCCAGCAGTGCCAGCCCTGGTTCCACACTGCTGGAAACAAACTGCACCAGTACTGCTGTAGCCTTATGGCTGTGAATGCAGTGCAGCTCCCAGGAAATCCCTTCCTGGCGCAAGAACATTTTTCTGTAACAAGTAATATTTTCCTGTTACTCCAAGAAAACTCCTGTTGTGCTATTTTTATTCATCCCCAAACCCAAGAAAATTTAAACACTCCTGGCTACTGTGCTTACACAGTGTGTATATTCCATACTCATGCCACCACAAGTTAGAAAACAAGAATTTACATGTCTTCAGTAGCAGCAATCTCTCTTATGCTGTTTGTATCACAGCCTCCTTCAGCTCTAAAGAACTAAGAGAGTTAAAATTGCTGCTCACTGTAGAACTGAATGAAGATATTCCAGCTGTCTTAAGGTGACACTAGCATCAACCATAAAGGTAGGAAGCCCCTTGGCTTGGGTTGCACATTCAGGGAACAAGGGGAACAGAATTGCCTGTGAAGGATTAGATTACATCAGGTCACCTGTGACCTCATTTACTGTTTGCAATTACAATTGCAACCCTAGTTCTTGATTCGTGATAAATGTGTTCTAATAGTGCATAAGTACCATTTTCTATATTGGATATATTGTCTATATTGTATTTTCTGTATTGTATAAAAATAGATTGTTGCAAGGAAAGAGTGTTGTACAGAGCAATAATTTCAGTGGTGAGTGTGCACAATTCTGAAGTAAGGTAAAAAAGTACTACTTTTAGAACAGTCCAAATAAATATCAATAAAAATTTATAATTTTGAAATTATATTCTTGTGGTTTTTATTAGCTTTGCCTGTTTCAGCTGATGACCACAAAAAAAAAAAAAAAAAAAGACTATTTTACAGAAGGAAAGAGCCTTTTTTTCCTGGAAAATTCACATTAAGGGCAGTTCATTATTTTATTTTCATCAGTTAAAAAGCAGACAAAATTCATCATGTCTAATGAGTAATGGAGTAAATGTAACATAATCTGCTTGCAGTAGGTGAAGATGATCTGGCACAAGTTTATTGCAGTTTTATATGATTTTGGCTTTGATCTGAACTGGGCCATTTTGCTTCTTTTGTGAAATTCATGCTGACTTTTATAGTGATGGCAAGGACAGCCAAAAAATCATAAAGCTGTTAATTCTCCAGTGACATCAGAGTCCAAACCTGCATTAACATGGGTTCTTTATCCTGTTGTCCTCCTGCAGTTGCTCCCTGCACAGAATGGGAGGCATTGAGGAGGAGCTGGTTGTGTGCACACACCATTGGCATAGCCTCCCTGCTTCCAAAGCCCTCCAGCACTTTCTGGTTCCAAATTCTTTGCATTTTCCCAGATATACATAAATATCACTCCTCTGTTTAATAAAACAAAATTACATCAGTTCCAAACCTCAAAGACACAATTGTCTGTGAAAACATTGCAAGAATGAGGTATGTATTTTCTTTCATCTTAAGAGTATCCACTAATTTCCTAAATAATATGTCCATTAATGATAAGTTGCCATCCCTACTGCACAGCCAGAGGCAAAGTTTCCAACACAGACTGAGAACACAACAGTTTATAGACGAATAAAGAAGAAAACAGGAACTTCTAAAAGTAGTCAGATAGGAGCAGCAATGTTTGGTTTTGAGGAAAAGAGCCCTTAAAACCCTCATAAACATCCACAGCACTTGTAGAGATTGTTGCAAAAAGCTGTTTTGATTTGACCTAAGCTTGATGACTGTAGAAGAATGTTTCAAAATACTCTGAAACAAATTGACATGTCCAGTAACCAGAGACTGGATGAGTGCAGCCTCTTCTTCTCTTCGTGCTTGTATAAATGGGGACACCTCTGCTATTTAAAGGTGTTAAGAGAACTTCCATATTGACTGGTCAATGGGACTGCTCAAACTTGCCTCCAAATAAGGTAATATTTGCCTCTATTTAATTGTGCAACACCTTTATTCTGCCACTGTGAAATTCTGTGACCATAGGACTGAGCATCCAGTGGTCACTTATAACAAGAAAAAGACTCTTGTTGCCTTCCTCTATTTTGGATAGATCCAAAACTGTCCTAGTGGGCTGAGCTGGTGTAGTGTGGCCTAATGCACTGGCTTCAGTACATTAAACTACTGGCTTCAGACTGAACAAGTCAATGTCAGGTCTTGACTGAAACGTATTTTGAAACATTTGGGAGAAATATGTTACTCATCATGAGTGCTATCTTCCCTAGTCAAGGAATTATTAGAGCAGATGGAGTGTAGAGTTTTCTTTTCTTCTGTTTTCCAGCACTAACCCTTTTGGAATCTTTTTGGATCACGTAGGCATTTTTCTTCATTGTCCAGGTTTGGTTATGTTTTGTCCTGTTTTCTGAACTTCTCAAAGGTTTTCTTACAGAATAGGTTCCTAAGAAGTAACAGGTTTTTTTATTTGGAGTCTAACCTGGTTGTAAATAAAGACACCATCAAACTGTATTTGCTGTTCACCTTCAAACACCATTGAAAGCCAGTGCATAGTCAGCAAACACACTGGGTAAATCCATTTCAGAGATGATGGGGAGCAGGGCAGGTTAAAAGCAGACCCTCTGGTAACCTGTGCTAACTAGGACAGGTGTGTTGCTAGAGGAAGTTTGGAAAAGAAATTAATGAGGTTCAAGATAAAAAAATAGTAAGAATAAAGGAATAAAGTGTTTTCTTACTTGGTGGTTTTAAGTAGCTGCCCTGCCAGAATCTGGTGATAATTTTGCCTAATATTAGTTCTGTTGCATTCACAGCACCACTGTTAGCATAGCAAATGTGAGCATATGGTATCTACTGTGACTTACATGAAACAATGAGATTAAGTTGCCTGCTGAATATTGTGGCAATAAGAATGTACAGGAAAACAAAGAGAATATTCTTTTCTTGACAGCATTTTTAAGGCATAATAATAATATGATAAATAATATTTCCTATCTTCCATTAAGTGTTCTTCCTCATATGAACAAAGTTGATCATGTATATAAGTAAACCAGTTCCTTAATTGACAGAGAGACACTTAGAAACAGCAGGTTTGTGTTTGCTTTAAAAGTAACAAGCTGAAAATTGGGAATAACCAAATTTGGTTAATCTGAAGCTGACATACACTTTTCCAGCCATCAGGGCCCTTAACAAAGTGTGCAGTAAGGAACTGTCAGGTTGTCAGGAACACTAGCAGCAGTATTTATAGATGCATGGGAAGGCATTCATAATGCATTTGACTTTTATTATGTATTTCCTGGAAATCTGCTTCTGGAGGCTGTCCACTTTGATCCAGAACAGCTGTTTCCAGCATTTGGAGTGGCAATGAAAGTGGCAATGTGTCTGCTTCAGTGTGGAAATACAGCATCTGTTCTTCAGACCTGAAGGTTTTACATAAATGCGAAATGTGGTTTCTAGTCACATTTTACAACCTCCTGTAGTATCTGTGACTTTGAGAACAGGCCTCTGCTACCCTCACTATGAAGAATCATGGCCATGAGAAAATGGTCCCAAATTTAAAAATATTTGGGAAAATTTATCAAGTCAAAAACACTTTCTAGCAGTTTTTTTTATCTGTCTTAATTTACCAGCTTAAAATTACATGTAAAGTGTCTGTGAGTTCAGTTAGATGAAGTGTGTTATACTGGCAAAAGAGATGAGTCTCTGCTTACCATTGTTTGACTCTTCATCATGTTCTCATGCCTGCTCCTCCAGAGCTGCTCTTTATCTGGAATGATATTTGATGAGATTGCAGTAGGAATGAGGAGTGGCACAGAGGAGAAGCTGGGTAGTGCACGAAATATTGGTATCTACAAAGTTTGCTTAACTTCAATCTGTGCTGCTAATGATTAACCAATCCCTCTTTTCTTTCTCAGATCCATGATTTTTGTTGCACAATTGTCAGATCTTTTCTTTTGATTTTACTTGTTTCCTTAGTGTTTTCTTCCTTGTTTCATGTTATTTCTTGTCCTCTCCTTTTAGTGGTCATCTTTACTGGATGGTTTCTCCCACCCTCAGAAATGAGCCAAGAGTAAATTATTAAGAGCTGTCTGGGTATGTAGGCATAGGAGGCAGTACCCTATCAGGTCCTCTGATGTTCTGGATCATAATTATGAATTAAGCTAAAGAAAAAAAAAAAAGTCTTATATTATTTGAAACAGAGATTGAATTTATAAAATATAAAATCCATAATACAATATTTTGTCATCAGTATTGGACTGGAATTAATTCAAGTTAAATAATTAGAATAAATATGAAATAATCCATCCTTGCATGTGAAATCTTAAAAATCTCATGTTTTGGGGTCTATTACCTAAAGGTGCTAAAGATCTGGACCAAAATTGATGGAAAGTGTTATTGATGACTTATAACTGGTATAAGGAGGATTCATTTTGTATCAGGAGGGGCCCAGAATAGTGTATATGTTTTCAGTCAGATGGATTAGTCTGTCGTGTTCTGGCATTTTTTTCACTAAAAAATTAGCTGTTGAATTATAAACTGAAAATAACATTTTATCTAAAATCTAAACCACAAGTTAGGTCTAATTAAAAAACTTCCTTCTTACATTGTAATTTTTGTGTTGTGATGACTTTTCTCTTCCTTCCAAGTGTCTAAGTGTAGTACAGATATTTCTTGCAACAAATTTTTTCCAAATTATTGTAGTACCAAGACTCTTAAGATTGGAATTTTGGGATGTCAGTGTATTCACAAGATAATATTTAAGCATTCTTTTCCTGGCATATTTGTCAGCTATATTTCAGGAGACTATTAGCTTCACAAAGAACTGCAATTTCACATTCTTAAATAATGAACATGACAGAGCACAGACAACCTGCAGAAACAGATCAGAAGGCTATGTAGCATGGTGAGAACTTAGACTTTTACTCAGGCAAGACAATGGAACTCTGAAATGGAATTCCCCCAGTGCTGTGCTGACATTCTTGCAATTTCTTACCAAATCTCCAAATTTTAGGTTTCATTTGGGTGTGGTCTGGATTATGTTTTTCATCTCTACAAGTGATGCCTATCTTGTGTTTTTCCACCTTCCACTTGTATGAAAAATACAGTCTTGAGAAAGATCTTGTATGAGTAGCAGTCAGAAGGATCATGCCCTTAAGGTCTCTCTCACCTGTAGCTGAGATGCTCTATGTTTTCCTCTTTTACAACACAAATAAATTTCATATGCAATTAATTTCCTTAAAATGCATGTGAAGTTCAATGGCATAAGTCAGGCATCTGTCCTCTTTTCCTTATCCACCCTTTTACATCATATATTTAGTAAAAAAATTAAAAAGGATTTTGTTTATCAATTCTTGGAAAATAGTGGTAATATAAACCAAATAGGAAGCAGTTATTGAAAACAACACAAACTGCTATTTCTGTATGTAGGAAACATAACTTTCCTTCTATATTTATGAGCTGTTTGCCTTCTTTGATGTTAAGTGCTTTTCTGAAATAAAGAAATATAGTGTAACAACCATAGGAAGTGGAGCATAATTCCCCTCATGTAATGAATTGCTATCATTAAAAATCACACCCTGCAGCAAATTTCATGTTGTCAACACCAGAGCATGATCCAGCCATTTTGTGCTGGGACTTGGCAAGGTTTGGCTGTGTGTTTTATGTGTCTGTTTATACCAGTATCTGTATGAACAGATTAAATCCTGTCAAGATTGGGATACAGTATGGCAGCTGGGTAGAATATGTACTGAAATAAGTATTTTGAGCAACTGGAAATGAAGAGCTATTTGTTTTATTCAGGCTGATGCGATCAGTGTAGGTGGGGATTTTTTCTGAAATTGAGGAATTCTTGGGGCTTTCAGCTTTGCTTTCCTTTCAGTCTCGAGACAGTCTAACAAGTAAGTCTCAGTATAGCAGGGGCATTATATATCAGGATTGACTAAATTTCCTAGAAACTGAACTTGATGTCCCAGCATGTCCTGCTCAGGCCTGTATGTTCCTGGCCCAATTAGAGCAGTCTGTGTTCCTCTCAGTCTCTATGCATCTGCCTTTCGTAGCATCCACGTCTGGGTTGAATAATGTATAAATAGTAGTTACTGTCAAGTTCCAGAGAAGGGAATTAATACAAGAGCTAGGATTGCATTAGCATCAATGTTAGGCTGTTGTGGCTGTTTGGTTTCACCATAGAATTGCAAAATCATAGAAATAAAATGTTGAGATTGGAAGGGATCTTAGAGATCATCCACTTCCATCCTCCCTGCCACAGGCAGGGATGCCTTTCACTGGATCAGGTTGCTCAGGGACCTATATAATTTGGCCTTATTTAAAAATTTTACACCTTTTTTCAACCAAAATATTCCATTGTCCCTAACACCACAGGGAAAGTTTAATGAGATCAGTAACAGCATTTAAACTTGATTCTTCTTGTGGCTTTTAGCTGGATGAATGCTTAACAGCAGAACATTGGTAATCATTTATGCTGGGCTGTTATTCTTGGGGACCAACCCATTAGTTAAAACATGGAATGTAAATATGACAAGCAGCCTTTTTAGACTTTCTCAAAGTCTGTGTGGCTGAACAGTTCACCTTACTGGAGACAGGAGGAAGATGGTACTCATAGTTTCCTTACCTATCACTGTGTGAACTTTTTAATTGGAAAAGGAGATGAAAATTACCGAAAGCAATGAACCTGTGGTAGTTGTAGTATTCTGAATACTGTAGAGCAATAAAAGTGATTAACTGCTTCTCTGGAGATCTGGTTTAGCCTGGGAGAGCTGGCTATACTAAAGAATAACTGAATAGAGATGGTAGTAGAAAGAGGGGGAAAAGAAATAATCTGTGAGTTCCTGTCATAATGTGTTTTATTTAATGGGAGTGAGAGAGCTGAGTTCAGAAGTCAGAGAAAACATCTGATAATGTCAACATCTCCCTCTGGGTTAGTCACCATGTGCTTCCTTTATACCCAATTGAGGGACAGATAACACTTAAGTCATGCTACCCTAAAGCAGATGTCTAGAAATAGGTCAGCTGAATCACCCCACCTGGGAGCTGTGCACAGCTATCTCAGAAGTCATAATCTATGTTGCAGACATCTCAAATCAGAGAGATGAATCCCAGCCTTAAGGTCTCTGCTCCAGCTCAGAGTCTTGCACAAACAGCTATCTGCTTGGGCAGTTTCTGTTGTTCATCTGATCTGGCATGACATGAAACAAGCAGCTTGAGACATGAAATTAAGTGCCCTGCAAAACTGTGTGTGTTGGGAAGATCTGCAGTATGAATAGAGTGCAAGTGAACATGCAGAGGCCTTGCCTGGAGTACAAGAACAATCTTCAGCATTACTGATACCACTATGGACCAAAATTAGATTTTTTATCAGGGACTAAGAAAATTTTGTGGACTTTAATATGGATTATTTATTTATAAATTCTGGTGGAATTTCATTAACTCCATGATAGATCCAGCTGTGACTCTGGGACACTGGAGTAGGTCCTGATACAAGTACTTTAGTACAATGCCCCACTGCAGTGAAGTAGTTTCAGCTCTGAGACTTGGCAACACATGTGTTCCCAATTTTTTTATATAAAGAGCTTTTAATGCAGAAACTTCTGCCCCAATGTCCCCGAGCCCAAACTATGTATGTCTGTGCAATGATTTTGATTTGACAAAGATGGAACCCTCACTGAACATGATGGTTGCTTACTCACTGCAATGCCAATTTATTCTGCCAGAGAAGCCAAAATGCTCTAAAGTAGTGGTTGGTTTTCTGAAACAATTCCCACATATCTACATCAGTAAACCAACCTAGTGTTTCTGGATGAATGCAAACAAAATACCAGATTCAATGCCCAAATTGTCACCCTATTGTGTCACTTGCCACTGAAACAAACCCATTAACATAGTCTGCTTTGAAGATAGAGGAGACAGATGGTTCTGGCTCTTAAAGCTTGAAGTTGGCATTACCTATGTGGAATTAGTGCTGCTGAATGTGTGAACCTGAGGATGAAAAACCTGTTTGTCTAAACTAAGAAATAGGAATAATGGAAACCCTCACAATGGGATAGCTGAGCAAGCATTGTCTGCTTTCATAAGCACAGATGGTGGGAGCAAGTGAACTTCATGAAGGTGAATATTTGATGAGATGGAAAATAGTATTTCAGCACACTGTTAACTAATTCCCAGCTTGAGCAATAGCTGATGAGCATCACACCTGGAAAACTTCTTCCAATAACTTGAGGGGCTTTAATCAGAATGTTCTGGGTGGCATGACAGATCACTGAATCAGTCTGTTTATTCCCTGGTGTGCTGACTTTTTTACTTCAATACAGGCATCATAACTGCCCCAGAACTGTGTTTCAGTTTTTCTCTTCCTTTTTTTTAAAGCCATCAGAGTTGTAAGCTTTGGTTCAAGTAGATTACATGTCTTTTAGTTTCATTAAGTAATGTCTGTGTTGTAGTGTTTTCCCTTTCTCCACTTACTTCCTATTATTTTTAAATCCAGTTACCACTTACTCATTTGCCCATTAACTTAGAGGTCATATTGTTTTGTCTAGGAGCTAAGAAACAACAGAAATAAGAAAACAGGCAGTATCTAATAAGGCTGAAATAAATAACATTTAATCTCTGCTTAGGATTCATTTTGATTAAAGCCTGATTAAAAGTATGGGTCTGGATGGCTGTTTGACGTTTGCATTGCAAGTGGAGTGGAAAGTGAATGTATTTCAGATCATTAGGCACATAACCTGATGTTACTTTTGTTAGTCTAATAGCAAAACTGATGTTTTGCTGGTGTGAAAGGGGATTATTTGTCATTAACTAATGACATAAATCCCCTTGCAAAAGGGTTCAGGTAAGACATTTCTATTCTTTGAAGAGGCATGCTGAAGAGGTTGCATGAAGCAGCACCTAACACACCTAAGTGTAAGTGTGTTTCATTTTAAACAGGACAGATTTTCCCATGCAGGAGAAGCAGCTGAACCCAGCCTTGAGCTGATACAAACACACCACTACATTACTGCAACAGAATGTAAAGGGAAAAGCATGTTAAAATGGTGTTATCTTCATTGGTTCAGGGCATATTGATACTTTCTTCAGATATGTACATCCACATATCCAGTCCCATTTTCTATTACGGATTCAGTCTGGAAAGGATTAAAAAGAAATTTCTTCTCAGAATGCATAGCCACAGCTTGGTGAGCATACTGACTCTTAAAACCTCCAAATTATTTCCACAGGGTATTAGTAATGCTGAATGATTTTGAAAAGTGTAGTGGTAATCCTTAGAATAGAAAAAAAAAATCATTTAGTCAAAAAAATGCTTGCAATTTAATTCAGTGCAATGCCCCACTCTTGCTGGTGAAAGAAGAGTTTTTGGTTTTATGAATGTATTTCTTTCATTTGATTGCACCTCACACAGTTCTGCAGTATTGCTGAAGTTAAAATGAAGTTCAGCTCTACAGCAGAACAGGGTTTTTCTAGTCAGATACACATCTGATTATTTCCCTTAAAAATAAGGGTTACTATTTTAATGTATTTCAGTATCTTTTGTTCTATTCAGCATAAGAAGGGAAAGGATGAGGTTTTTTCTTTTGTATGAACAAGCTTTCTAACTTCTCAGCCAAAGAAACAGTCATTCTGACTGCAGTGTGATTTCTTTCATATTATGCCAATAGGAACAATGAAAAGTATACATGTTTGTTTACAATTTTCTTATCAGTATTTCATAGCATTTTTAATTACCATGGATCTTCAAGAGTTTGCACACTGAGGTCCAACTTGGGAATGAATAGGACTACTCCCATTCTGAGAAAAACAAGCAGATCAAAAGTGGGTTATGTGAGTATAAATAAAAGACACCAACAATATTTCTGATGTTTGCCACGAGATGCGTTTTACCCTACCATGACATTTAAACACGGCAGTGACAACTGAGAAGCATGAGTTTAGGTGTGGCTGTTTGTATAGAACCAATTTATACAGATCAGAGGAGAGACAAAGTGCCCAATATATTTTTAGGCTGTACTTTCTAAGCAGATGGTGAAATAAAGGCTAGATTGCCTTGGAGTAAGAAACAATACAAACATGACTATGTTAACATACTGCTGTCAGCGCAATAATTCTAAAATCATCACCTGTCTTTGCAGGCAGCTAAAATATCACCCTGAGTTCTGAATGCACAAATCATAAATATTTTAAAAGAATATTTGTTGCAGATGTCCTATGTCTCTGTGGTCTCTTTCAAGCACTTACTGAACTAAAAGGAAAACGTGACTGTCAAGAGTGCCAATAAGAACACTTTGGCTTGCTGACTATTTGCGTCTTTCCAGAAGCACGACCTACAATTAAAGCAAGATGGAACATAGAGCTGGGGCCTTGGCAGCATTTCCCATCAAATCAAGTTTAACAAGATCTCTTCTGTTGCAGTTACTCTTTCAAGCCCCTGTATTTCTGATGCAAGAAACCTTAGTGCCTCCACTGATTGCAGTTTTATTCATGTTCCACCAATGTTTGGCCTTGTTCAGATTTGAAAATTCTTATTTAAAATGACTTTTGAAAAGTATAAAATTAGTTTAGACATGCACAACCCATGGAGCTGATATTAATTATTCTATATTTGTGTTTCTTATCTAATTCAATATACAGCATCCCAGCAAGTAGCTTTGGTAACAGCAACGGTGGAAAGTTTCCCATTCTTTTCACCTTCCTATAAGAAACTATCATACCTGTTCTTTCTATTTCCAGTTGTACAGTTTATATTTTTGATGATTATTTCTGATCAGGTCAGTAACTTTCCATTGCTCTTGGTATTTCAGATAATGCATTGTATATTTTGCCTTCAAAGCTTGGGAACTTATGATTTTACAAAGTAAAAAATCTTTCACTCAGTAACTTTTGTTAAAAGCTGAGAAATCAGAAAACTGTACTTAAATCTTCTCTAATCATGATTATGATTGTCATATAATCTGTTACGATATGACAATAAAATATTATTATAATAAAAAATTCTATCTTTTTTAAATCTCTAGAAATTTGTTTTTCTGAAATATTATATAAAAAACTTAACTTTTTTGGGGACAAATCTGTGATAAAAACTAGAATCATTTTGTTCTGTGCTATGCAGGTAAAAAACATGACAAACAGTAACATTCCAAAACTTCCACAGAAAATACACTTGGTAATTAATTTTATAATTTTAAATGTGGTGTAGTTTGAATACAGGTTTGGTGATATTAGGAATTTTAAGCGTGAAAATAACTCAGGGAAATGCAAGGAAAAATATCTTCCAATTTTTGATTGGTGATGTGTGAATCATCAAGTCAGTGTGATTTGATAGATGATTCTCCTTAGAATGGAAATCCAGATGATTCTCATTCAAAGAGCACTGGTGGTTCATACCATAGCCTAGGTTGTGAAAGTGAACCTTGGAATGCCTGTACTTCATCATCTTTGGGCATTTCATGTGACTGGATGCTGAAACAGATGCCATTAAACAGATAAATAGTCATTTTACAATTTCTACAATGACTCTTTTGAAAATCTCTGTGGAGCAATCACAGAACCCAAATTTTCCTAAACAGTGTGAATGAATAGAAATAAACACAGTATGGTTAAACCATGTGATGTTGCTTGGGTCCACACAGTATGGCTCTTGCTAGGGTCCATATCCATGTTGCAGATTTGGAAATGAGAACTTTAGCTAAAATCACAATTTTGATATGGCTTATAGAGCAATACTTTTCAGGTACTACTAAAGATATTCCTAACCAAGTCCATTTGTAATAATTTCTACTTGTTCAGCAGCATCCTCTGTTCTTGAATTGGAATGATTTTTATTTTTACCTCTGTTGAGTTCACATGTTTAATCACCATGTCTGTCATTTGCCATCATTCCTATCAATACTGCATTTGTTAAGTTGAAGGAGAAGGTCCAGCAGCTGGGGCCTCATCAGCCCTGCTCTAAATTCCTGGAGGCCTCTAAACTCAGAACAACAACAGGCTGATCTTGGATTTCCTTCTAACCTCCTGACTGCTTGTTCTTTATTTTATACCTCTCCACTTGTTCATCTTGAGTTCCAGCAGCTTCTTCACTTTTTCTGTCTTTGCGTAACTTACCTGGCTCTACCTGAATTCCAAGACACACTTCATTTTTGAATTACACTTCCCTTTTCTTCTTCTCTTTAGTCTTTAAAATGTTATTAGTGTTCTAGCTGAAGATGGTCCGCAGAAAAAGAAGAAAAAATTTCCCAGGGTGCATAAGAAAACTCTGGTTTTCCTTGGGTCTTCACAAGATTGGTTGAGGGTGTGCAAGGACTATTTTGGCCCATGCTATTCTCAAAACATTTTTCAGAATTTTTCAAATCAGACAGTTATATGCATGGCAGAGCAAGACATAGTTTTGTTATGGATTTGTAGCAGTAAAAAGCAGACTTTCCTTTTGTCAGTGATAAATTAAACTTAGCAAACATTTCATAGCCTTCCAGGGTCAAGACTGACAATAACATGCACCTATGAATCATAATCTTAAAAGATTAAAAATCTGATCTATTTTTTTCTTCTGTGCTTACTGAGAAACCAACACAAGAAAAGGAAAGGACAAGATTTTAAGGGATTCTCTCTCTATTGAAAGGAAATTAAAGATAATAACTTCCCTATTGTTGCTTAATACGGTATGGCAAATAATAATAATAATAATAATAATAATAATAATAATAATAATAATAAAAAAGCCCAGAATTAAGGCGGTTTTTTTTCCCATGCAATCCCTAAATTTTTTTTGGTGGGGATGCAGACTTATTGACTGTATTACAATGTTACAATTCTTTAAACTCCTGTTGAGTATTAACCAATAATACAATAAATTGATTAACAATTGTCAAAATTACCATCTCCAGGAATGTGTGGGTATGTCACCTGATCCTAGACACTTATTTAAAAGACTCAGCATGGTATGATGTGAATTCAGTCACATTTGCCATTTCCACTAAAAATTTGAAAGCAACCATAAAATCACCATTCAAAAATCTTTCCAGAATTTTTATAAGTTAGGCAAATAGTGCATAAAGACAATTGCCTGATGATGAAGACCTATTAAGAATGCCTTTTGTCATAAAGCTAAATGTTGTGTTAGTCATCTGGAATCAGGGACATTTCATGCTTTTCTGACTAGCACCCAGGTTGTGTGTCTCTCAGCCTCTTTCTCCCTGTCTCCCTGTAAAAACCCAAGAATTCTGTACTTTTTATTTTTTGCATTTTGGCACCTTAAAGTGTTACTTAGTCATTTGAATTGGCACTTTCATCCATTTTTCCAGAAAAGAGGACTGAAGAAGACAGTTACTTCTGTGCACAAAATAATCCTGCTCCTATTTGTTAGCCCAGAAGCTGGGAGGAGCCTTATACTCCTGGCTTTTGGAATGGTGAATAGGTTCTGGTGTAACAAGACTGCAAGGTCAGCTGAGAAACCCTATTGTAACCGTGTTTATGTGAATTGAGATTCTTCAGTGGCTTACAGTTTCTCAAATAACCACGTGTTTTCAGCAAATCTCTCTTGAATAACATCTAGCCATTTCCTTAGCAGACTTTTTACAGTTCCAAGGATTTTTCACAGAAGAGCTGCCCATCTTTTCAGCAAGGGCAAAACATTTAATTTATTGTCTCCTTCAATATTCCATGAGTGAAATTTTGCCAAAATATTTATCATGGATATGGGAAATTTCAGCCCCCAGGGGTGAAGTTTTGCAAGTGTACAAGGAGATAAAAGCCAATATTTTACTAGAAAAGGAAGTCTCAGACAGCCATAATCTCATAAGAGATTAGCAAAAAAAACTTCCTGAAGCTGTCCTTGAGCCAGTAAGTGATCAAGATGTTAGACAGACAAAATCACTACAAAGAACTTGTAATAGACAGTCCTTTTTCCTTCCTCTTTCTTAGTGGAAGAGTATTTTCTGTCTCATGTTCAATTTTTGAACCTTTTCCCTTTCTCATCCTGGTTAGCCTTGGACAGGTGTGTGAAACCATCAGTGCTCAGGCATCCTCAGAACATGGCACTGCTCCTCCCAGCCAGGCAGCACCACGACATGCCAGACATGTCCTTGCTCCACGCACCAGATCCCTGCTGAATTCTGAACTGGGTTTGAGGTCTGTGTGTTCTCATTCAAAGCCTTCCCAAGCCTGAGACAAAGAAGGTCAGGAGTGAAAACCATATCTGTCTGTGCACCTGTTGCACAAAGAAAGAGGCAAAGGCTTACCTGGCAGCTTAGGGGTTCCTCTGATTCCTGATTCCTCTATATGCATTCCAGCTCCCACTCTGATTCCATGAAGCATTATTCTGACCTTGTGTTTTCTGCTGTAAACACATAGCAACATGCATGCTAAACAAACAAATAAACAAATGAAAACCACTTTGTCAATACCAGACCCTCCCCTCCTTCTTCCCCTGGGCAAAGAGAAGAAAACAAACAATATGTGACAGATGTTAGTCATGTTGCTTAGTGCATGAGTAAAAACACTAAGACGACATGGAAATGACCATGACCAAAAAGAAATAAAATCACAGAATAATTGAGCTGGCAGGAAGTCTCAGGAGATCTTTTGAATGCATTGGAATCCCCTGAAAAGATCTTAAATGCTGAATTTTATTGTGTTAAAAGAAGTCTGAGATACCCACAAGAAAAAATAAGTAGGGGAAATGAGAATTACTATAATAAGTTTATCATAAATAAACTAAAAGAAAGAAAATATAACACTTTAGAGAAAAGCACCATTTAAAGGAAGCACAGTCGTTTGAATGCCAGGAAACACAAATCCTAGATTGTGGGTGACAATGTGTCAGATATGTTAGGGACAAATGTCAGGGACTGCTGAAAGCTTTGCTTATCTAAGACTTCAAACAAACTATTTCTAAACAGCTTTCTGAAAGGCTTGATTAGTGCTCTGATTCATCTGTGGAAATGCCTTGAAGAGACTGAGGAAATTACATCCTCAAAGTGTCAGCTCAGCCTTAATGTATAAGCAGCTGAGCTGGGAGTCCCTGTTTGCAAATTGCAGGGAGGTATTTTGGGGCAACCAAAACCTGGTGATTGGGTTTTCTATAAGAGATCTCATGGTGAGTTAAGATGGCTCACCTGCTGTTTTGTGAAGGGCCAGGAGGGAACGAGCTGCTTTGTGCTGTACTCACCCCAAACCATGGTCAGAGTCAGGCTCTCAGAAGGGCTTTAGCATCTGCACTTAGACTGCTTAGAGCCAACCAGGACTACCAGTGAAGGTGTGTAAGGGGGGCTGGGTAAAGACATGAATTAAATCCCTGGTCTTCAAGATCACTGAAACAGGTAGGAACTGATTTGGAGAAGCTGGTGGACTCAGGAGTTTGTTGCTAGCTGAAGCCATGTAAATCTGATTGTCTTCCAATATCACCTATGTTAATGACAAAACTGGTGGAACATGTGGTCTGTGCTTAAAACTTTGCATCTTGGGAATATTGTTCTGATGGCATATAATGCAGAGGGCTATGCCTATCCTGGGAATTGGTTTAACTAACCCTTTTGCCAGTGTAAACCATCTCTGGTGGAAACAGCGTGGGAGAAATAGCATACTCTGTCTTCAAAGTCGGGACAGCAAACCAATGTCAGTGATGGCTTGCTGTTGTTTATTGAATACTTTTGTTGTTTTGTTTGTTTTCCTAATTACTGTAATTGGAAACACTCTGTTTTGAGAGGTTTATGGTCAATTAATCACTTGCTGCTGTAGACACCAAAAAAAAACTGGTTATGCATTAGAGAGAGTGTTACTTAAGGCTAGTTGATTTAATGCACTGCCATGATTATATAAAATCGTAGAACAGTTTGGGTTGCAAGGAATTTTGTAATGGTCATCTGCTCTGACAAGCCTACAATCAGCTAGGACATCTTTAACAACCAGATTGCTCAGCTGTCCACACTGATCTTGGATGTTACCAATGAAGGGGCATCCACAGCTTCTCTGGGACACCTATTCCAATTCCTCACCACCCTTAAAGTGAAGAACTTCCTGAAATCTGATCTAAAAGGAGGATCACGTTGGTAGGTGGTGGAGCTGGGCTGCTGTGTTTAACTCAGGATGTGAGACGGTGCCTTGCAGGTCAGAAAAGGGGTGCTACAGTAATTTTTTTATTCAGTTTGGACAAGAGGACATGGTGGGGCAAACCAGAAAGACTCTTTTGGTTCATCCTTTCAGGATCCTGGCCCGGAAGAGAAGCGCAGCTGGTGTGCCAGGTCAGGGTGTGAGGCTGAGGCTGCAGGTGCTACTCTGGGACTCTGCTGCTGTGGCACAGCTTCTCCGCGAAGGAAGGTGGGCAGTGATCAGCACAGGAATGCCTCATGAGTGAGATTTCAACCCTGTTTCTTGCCATTGCTGAATGGGAAGCATGGGAAAGGTTTTGGCATGGAGTGTGGTGTTTGCTCTGGCTCGGGTTTGTGGTGAGTGGGTGGTAGTCTGTCTGTGACACCATGTCACAGAAGGCAGGAGCTGGGCAGCCCCCAAGGTCTGTTTTTCATAGTAAGAAGGCAGGGGGTATTAGAAATATCTTCCATGCCATGGAGTCAGGCTGCAGGAAGAGGATTGTGTCTCCCAAGAGGGTGGCAGTGCTGCAGGGCCAGTGACTCCTTTTGAGAAACATCATCTGCTCTTCAGATCTGAAACACAGTGGCTGCTGGCTAATGCTCTCTGTGGTTACCATATGGATGGTTAAATTTTAAAAAGGTGGGAACGTTGATAACACATCTAAAGTACAGTAATGAGGATGAGATTTTTATCTGCTGTATTTTACACAAGATTTCTACATTTACATATTCTTTCAATATGGGAACTTCACCGCTGTAAATGTAGATTAACTGCCCTCCCATTTTGATAACTCCAAGTTTTGTGTAGTCTTAATGTCTATGGTTTCAAATTTGATTTATTTTCTGAGAGCCCTGACCCTTCGTATCCAAAGGACACATATTCCAGCTTTTTAAGAGGCACCAAACTTTTCATTCCAGCAAGTTCCTCCCTTCTCTTAAGAAAATGTGAATTAACTTCTGAAGCTTGGCATATTCTGAGGTGACTAAGAGTGCAGGCTGACCTCCAGATCTTGCAAATTGATTGCATATCTTCAATATTTTAGGCTTTTAGGTGCTGTGTTCAATGCAGAGATATCAGGTGGTCTCTGGGTCAACACTTCTGTTTTTCAATGAGCATGGTTTACAGAGCAAATGATAAAGATCTGATTAGTCAAAAGACCTCAAGGACTCTTGTGAAGACCCATGCAAAGCATTAACTTTATACTACCATGTGCTTTAACACCAGCAAATGAAAAAAAATTTGAAGAGTTTCATTTTAGTATCACAGCATCTATGCTAAAAAAGTGTGTAATGATATTAAAATTCAAATTCCTAAAACATAGGTTCCAATAAGATTTTATAGCTACTTAGTGTGAGTGCACACGCACATGGCTGTCTGTTTCCTTGTTGGCTCAGAGTATAACAAATACTGAAATGTTTAGTTAAGCCCTAATGTTCCAATAATTGTTCTTTACTTCTTGATGCTGAACCCTGTGGTTAGATGTTGCAACATCATAATAGGCAGTAATTTGTTTCCCTTTATTCCCTGGGAATGGATTTCCATGCTGGAAGGGGAAAATAGTTATTGCAGAGGTATCTCTGTGAAGGAAAGAAAAGAATGAAAAGACATGAATTATGCCTGAAATAGTTAACTCATTGTCTGTAATGATGTATTTTGGTACAAATCCATGTCTGTGGAAATCAGCTTTATTGATATGCCTTTAAGACTGGGAAGAGGGTTCTAAACATCCCATCCCTTGAACTGTCTGTAATATGAGAGAATCCTCTCTGTGTCTTTCATCTGTCTATGAACATGGCATGTGTGCCAGGAATTTAGACAGATAAAACTTCTGGGCTTGAAACCTGTGGATTTTCACAGGACAGGAAAGGGAATGACTCAGTCTGGTGCTTGGTTGTACCTTCCATTCAGCTCTATATGCATTTTGTCTGGTCTTCATGATTTTTTTCCTGTTCCTTCCTTTACTATGACTTTGATAAACAGCATTGAAGGGAGTGATGGTGATGTAAACCATGACATCAGAGAGTCATGTGTTTGGTGCAATGGGGTTAATGTTGGCCAGAAGAGAACTGGGCAATACCCAGAAAAAACAGATATCAAAGGAAATTATTTCTTTTTCAAAGCAGACTGCTTACAAATACTATCAGAAACAGCAAATTCTTTTTCTCTCCAATACAAGAAAGGTAGGTAATTCTGATCTCCTGATATCTGGACAAACTTGTTCATGACATCTCCTGCAGCTTAGTTTCTTTCTAGCTGAATTCATTAGTAGAAGATAAAAGGTGGTGCCACATGAGCAGTGAACATCCCATCAGTAGAAAATGTCCATAAAAGCCAAAGTTATCAACAATTAGGTATTTTTGTGTCACAGACGTTTTCTTCTGCGCTCATTTGGAGAAAGAGAAGAAAGCACGGAATATGGAGAGCCTTTAACTGTGATCCCATGAGGCTGAGGCTGCAAAAGTTTAGGAAGTATGTTTTTTACCCTTTTGTTACCTCCACTGTGAACTTCCAAAAAAACACAGATTCCTCCCTCCTCACAATTTGGCACATGTGGCAGTACCTGCTTGGGAAGACAAGTGGGGAGTCTGGGGAGTTGGCTGCCTAGGTAATGATGCTCTGCAGAAATTCTTGTCTGGTTCCATTTGTTGCTGAAGCCACTCATTGTATAAACATCTAGCCTCCAAGTTTTTCACAAAATATAGTGACACCCCATAGTATTTTTTCAGCACAGCCGATGGGATAGCGTTTAAAAAAAAAAAATAAAACAACAGAAAAAACCCCAAACCAAACAAAAACCCAAACCAAACAAACAAACAAAACAAAACAAAACAAACAAACAAAAAAAAAAAAAACAAAACAAAAAAAAAAACAAACAAAAGAAAAACAAAAAACAAAAAAACAAAACAGAAAACAAGAGGGAAAAGGATGGGACATTTTTTCTTGTATCAGAAATTAGATGCAAAATTTTTTGTGCATTTGAATCAGCTTGTTTTCCAGAAAGGAAATAAATGTAGATAGGTAAGGCAAATGTGCATCTAGACCATGTTCATGTGTAGTAGTTGTTGATTTCTTTGTATGGAATGCTTGGAAAATTACTCAAAGACAATGTATACAAAGTACAAAAAACAGCTGGAACCACTGGATATGATTCAGTATGAATCAGTGAGTCAGCAGGCTTGAGAACTGGGCATAATTTCTAGTGTGAAACACCTCAAGTAATTGGACCAAAAGATTGCAATGAGAATAAACTGTAAGGACTTCTGTAGTGTTCTGTGCAGTAATATGAAATAGCCAGGAGAAAGAATTTCAGCATGGGGCATAGGGAGTACCCTTCATAATGAAATTGTAACCCATGTTATTCTCTTGCATTGTTAGAAAATCACAGGAAAATTGTGGCTGCTTCCAGCAGTCTAGGCTAGAAAGGAAATAATTCAGGTGAGGTAGTTTTAGCATTTCACCCAAAGTCATACTCAAGATGATAATTTTTTTCAAAAGTTTCTAAAATTTAAAATTTTCTGCTAAATTTAGTACTTTCCACGGCCCTTTGAAGGATAGGTTAAAAAAGAAAATAAAATTAATAATCTTAATTGCAACAAAGTATTTTATTTAGACCCCTTAACAAGTTTATCAACTTCCATATTAAATGCTATTAACAGAAAGCACAATTAATCAGAAAACAACAAATATTCAAGCTCTTCCAGCTTCTGAGATTGATTTTGTGGAAAAAAAAAATCAGTGATTCTAAAGGCAGCTATTGCTCTTTGATTGTAACCTGGATGGTTACTTACTGGTCAGCTCTGCAGATCTGAGTCAGTAGAATATGTTTGGAAGGGTTCCTGAAAGATGTTGCTACACTGCATGCCTTCAAAGGGCAGTGAGAGATGATGCAATGCCTTCAACAGATCACACAGCAGCAAGGTGATTAAATCAGCATGGCAAGTTTCACAGCAGTCTGAGCTGATAGCAGTGCATCCTGGAATGCTAGAATCCAGCCAGGACAAACTATTTAAGTCACCCCACTAATGTGTTACAGATGGGAATTCACAAGAATTGTAGTTTCTCTCAGGCCTGTTTTCTCTCTAGATCAGAGTTTAGTTTTTAATGGATGAGTTACAAAGTGTGCTGCTAGCTGCCAAATAAGTAATGGACTCTGCTATATTGAAGGCTGGACTTGAAGATGACATATATCATTATGGTGGGACTGTAATCAGGGGATTGACAGCAAGATCTCTTTGCTACAAATTTGCTAATATATATTTTCTAGTTTCTATTGGTGCACAAAATAATGGTACAGACATCCATACAGTGAGTTTTCTAAGTGCAGAATTTAAAAAAAAGAAATTTACTGGAGGGACATATGGGAGTTTATTTGCTGAGGGGTTTTGTGTTTGGTTATTTTGTTTTTTGGTGGTTGTGGTTTTTTGTTTTTTTTTGTTTTGCTTAGTTGTTTTTTTTTCAATACAGCACTTTCTTAAGGATGTGAATAAATAACATACTCCATCTGTCAGCAGATAGAGAATTTTCCTGTTGAGTTACATGCATGGTAGTTCACAGTGGAATAACTTATGTGGTTAATAAGCAGATGAGTACAATCTAACTGGGAATGGGGTAAGGTGGGACCAGCAAAGTACCTGTTTCCAGGGTAATTTATGTGCCTGCAATCAAGCATTTGTGTAGTAACCCTCTACTCTGTCCACCACTGGTTTTAGCAGTAAGTTTGATATGGTTATTTGTGGTTTGCAAAAGCAGAAGTCAAAATGGTTGACTGTCATGTGGTCTGACCTCCTGTGTAAACTCTATGGAGAACAACATTCCTCAGTGTCTGTTTAAGTAAACCTCTCTTAAATTAAAAAAAAAATAAATGCACTCCTGTCTTTGCTTTGATAGATTTAAGCTTTAAAACAATAATAATAAAAACACCTTGTTTTGAGCAGAAACACTTTATCTTCTGCTTGTTAGGACACAAAGAGAGCAGGAACTCTCTTAGGAAAGCCTGGGAAAGTTGGCCTGGCAATATGCCCTGATGTTCAAGTAATAACGGGATTTGCTGGGCTAGTAGGGTGAGGAGCAAATTCCAGTAAGAAATAACAAAAATATTTCTTATGAGGAAACTGGTGTCTCAATGACTGAATGCCTCCATGCTTGTCTGGATTGTACTGAGTTCAGACCTCATGTGCTACATGTCTGTAGCAGTTTCCCTTTCAAATAACTCTTGTGTGAAACATCAAATGTTCGTTGTCTTATCAAGGCCAATTTTGTTCTTTGAAACATTTTTGGTACCTGCTGTTCTTCTTGGATCTCTGTGAGATAATTAAAAGTAAATAAATTTTAAAATATCCTAGTCCTAAATCAAAAGCATTAAAATAAACGTTCAGAGACCACTCACTAGTATTTCAGACTCTTAGCATGTTTCTGTTTTCATTGTACCCTATTGCATTTCTACACAGGATATTTGCCTTTGGCTACTACTAAAGTTGAAATGCCTTCATAACTTTTCCTTCTTCTTCCCATGTATTGTACCACCAAAGTTCATAGGAAGATCTTTTTTTTCTCACTATGTCCAAATTGATATATGTTCCTAGTTTGTGCTTAAGTTCTGCTTCAACAGAAGTGGGAAGTTTCCACAGGCTCTGTTTTCTGTGCCAGTTTCAATGATTTTATACTGAATGTATTCACCTTGTTGAGTCTGAGCTGAGACAATCATCCTTTTTACTCTATAGAAACAGGATTGATAGGGATCACAGTTCCCCCTTTTTGTTTATTTTTTTTTTTTTTAATTTGAAGAGCAATTTTCTGCTTAACATTCAGTGAAAGCGTGACTGGAACTAGATTTCTCTACATTTATACTTCCCACAAATGTAATTAACTTTTATTCATTAGTCTCCTCCTACACTTCACATAACTGGGCTGAAGTTTGTTAGGTTGAAATTAAAGTGAGAAGCTTCCTCTAAAGGAAATGTTACCTTTACTGTTCTGCAAGATTTAACCTTTATGCTGCTGAGGGCTGAGATGCTTTCCATCAAGTCATAAACTGAGAAATTGCCAGAAAAATAGTTATTGCTGTCTGGATGTGTTAATCAGTTCCTCCACCCAGTGTGTGGCTGAAAGAGTTCACACGAGCAGAGGATGGGAGCTCATTGCCTGGGCAGACCTATGAAGGCCTGTTGATGAAGCTCCAAGGGCAAAGACCTGGCCACTATCACCCTGTGAACTTAACCTCTGATGTCAATGGAAGAACTCTTTTTCACTTTTTCACTCACTGTATGAAGCCCTGACGCCGATCTCCTTAAACCTTTTTACCATAACCAGTTGTGTGACTGGAGTAGGAGAAGAAGCAGGCTTGGAGAAAAAAACCAGCCTTCCACTGACAGAATTTGTAGTTTATCTGTTGTAGAATGACTTTTTCTTTAAAAATGTTCTGTATGAGTAAACATGCACAAACTGCTTTCAATTCCTTGCCCTTTTTGAACTCCCTTGGGTTTGTGTACTTGACCTTCTTCTTTCCATCTTTGTGGTCGCATCATTCTGTAATCATCAGCAACATCTGCATCTTCATCATATCAGCCATCACACTGCTGACAGGGCTTTAATTGTGGAATAAAGACATGCTTCTTCCTAGGCATATCAGCATGAAAATGATCTATTTTCCTATGACCTTGTCAAACATTCTCATTCAGCCTTTATTTCTTCTGACATCTGTAAACAGCAATGACTCTAATTGACTACAAAGACTTGACACCAGACCAAACAAACCACACTCTCTCTCTTCTTTGGTGGTGGGTGGGAAGGCAGCACTTTGATCTCTGTTCTAGCAGTGTAAATAATGCTGGTCCTTGTTTGCAGTGAATGGTGTTTGTCCTGGTATGCTCATGAGCAGAACCTGTCAGTGGGGACAGAAATGTCAAGGAAATGGCATTTGACAGGAGGTGAGCCTGACACCTCTTGTCAAAGGCCATGCTGAGTGCAAGGCTTGGATTTATCTAAAGCTGAGTTAGTTGAAAGATTTGCTCAAAGCTGTGTCTGTTAGTTAATGAGTGGCTGGCACTGAGTGTGCCAGAGCTGCAGTTATGTCCTGGTTGCTGGATGGCAGTGACAGCCTTTGCTGCAGGAGCAGAGGGCAGGGGATCACAGAGAAAGGTTTTATTTCTTCAGGCTCTGCAGGAGTGAATCTTCAAGAAGCCTTATAGAAATAAGCATCTGAGCTGTGTTTAACAAAACTGCTGAGCTGAGATGTGTGCTGTGCAAACGGTAGTGACACAATAGAGAGTCTAGGCTTCTCCTTTAGGGCAGCAAATGTTGAAGAAGAGGCACAAAAGATCACTCAGATCTGACCTAGTAGTTATTTTATTGCACTCTAATCAGTAAATTTAGGTATACAAAATATTTAATAAGTACAAATTTTTTGGTGGTCAATACTATTTACTGCATTTTAAATTTGGGACTGAAATATTATGTATGCTTACTTTACACACTTTAAACATGCTATACATGCACAAAAATTTCACTGACCAACCCATTGATGTCTAGTGTCATATAAGAGATCTCAGCCTTGGGACATAATCATGACTGATGTCCCTGCTCATGGGGACATCACTGCCATGCAGCCAGGTCAACAGGGCCTCATGGGGCAGGCATTTATGGCAGAAAGTGCTTGATTTATGGTACTTTTGATTGGATTTCTGCTGTGTTGATGCATTTCATCCACTTATCGGTCCAATCTACAACAAAACTTTTTTTTTTTTTTTTGGTTGGTGCTATGTTGTTGATGATAACCTCACAGAATAGGATTGATTTTTGATCTAGCCTACCTGCCAAGCATCAGGCTGGACCAGAGTGGATTTAGTTCAAACTGAAGTTAATCCATCACAGCTAATGAAGAAAATAGTGGAGATATTGAAGCCAAGTCACCTTTCTCATGCTACTTCTTGCAACTCCTTGCTGCTTCTCATGGTTCAAGAATAGTCTTCAGATATGGTAACAAGCTCACAACAAAACTCACTTTACATCACACATGTGAGTACATTGCAGGGCTTTACAAGACAGGAGGTTTTGAAAGCAAAAAAAGTCCATCTTAGTCACATTAATGTAGCTTCTTTCCCTCAAGTCATAGATGTAGATTTCTCTTGGCCATAAATTCCTGGAAAACTGGAGGATATATAAAGGAGAAGAGTACTTCCCCTTGCTATTTTCCTTTTTCTCCTTGAAGTACTTAACTCTTACCTGCTCTTTCACCAGATGAAGTGGCACAGCTCTGGCTTTTTTCATAGTCTCAAGTCCCCAGACCTAGTTCTCCAAAGACAAGTAACTGGTGATGATGAACTAGCAAAACGATAAACAGTGGAGGATGAAAATTGTGCCCTTGAGCTAAGAGAGATTTTTGTTTGTGCCTTCTGCAGCTGAAAGCTCTGACCACTGGATAGCCTGTCCTTCAGTGCTCCTCCATGCATTTAGATTTCCTGAAGTAAATCCTCTTCCCTGACAGATTAAATGATCTGTGCCTTGGATCAGAAAAAGTTTTACAATATTGCCACTTCTGATTCCTCATTTCCACAGGGATCTGGTAGGAATTTTGTTCCTAGATGCTATTTGAGGATCTGGACTGATGACAGTAGTAGATGCTCAGCTCTGTTCAGCTTTACCAGTGCCCAAAAGCCTAGTTCAGTATTTGCTGATCCCTGCAAGAAAGGTTTTTGTTGAGATTGTGAGTTCCCAGTGAGGTACTGTGTTCACAGGTGTACTGGTACATAACAGCAGTGAGATAATGTTGCTTTGTTCCTAATCTTGGAAGTTAATTGTGTACCAGATTTTTGTTCCTTGAATTGCTTCACGATTCTCAGCATATTTTTTTTTTCTCAGTGGTATATGTAACTATTAAACAGATTAAGGATATTGGCTTTTATTGTTCTAGTAATGGCACTCCATGTTTTAGAGAACATTGCAAAGATAGGGCAAAAACATGTGTACAGAAAAAAATAGAGATCCTGCTTTTAGCATTCTCCTATGTAAAAAAGAAGTAAATCAGTATCAAGTATTGAAGAAAAGCTTTTAAATGTGTAGCTACAGGGAGTGTTAAACACTTGCTATAATTGCTTCAGTTAAAAATAGCTGATGAAGTATTACTTTTATATATTGTTCAGGATGCTTTTTTCCACCTTTTAGGCACGTAGTTTAGAAAACATCCATGTATTTTCTCTTCCCCTGTTGCACAACCTTATCTCTAATAGAGCATCCAGTTGCTGGAAAAGTTATTGTTTTTCCTCATACCAGAGATTAGTAATGTAGTCTGAGAGATCAGAGGGATCAGATGAGCACATTAAATAAAAATCTTGTTCTCATTCTGATATCCTGCTAAGTAGAAAATAGATGAGTGAAAGAAAGCATCAGGGAAATTAAAAAGCACTTAAAAGCACATTTCTCTTAACTAGGAGAGTTTCCTCAGATTCCTTGGAGATATTGGCAGCTCTCTCTGGCTCTGGTTCAGAAAAGCATTCCTGCTCAAATGCTTAAGGACACACTTATCTCCTCTTGAATCTGATGGTGCTGGAGTCTGGGGAAGTCTCTGTCTGCACTTGCAATGGACGTACAGCACGGGACTACAGGAAAATGTTCTGCCTGCTAGGTCTCTGCACGTTTTGTTGAACATGGGGAAAAAAGCTTTGTGCAAGTAGACCCACAGAGCTCTTATTGCCCTCACCACTTATCTTCCACTGCAACATGCCTTAGGTGTGTTACTAACGTGCATTCTCAAGTGAAGATGCAAAGCTGGAATGAATCAGCTTTGATCTGAACGATTACCAGGTTTATCTGAAGGATGACCTTTGTTTGGAATATTGTTTCCTTAACCAAGCAGCCTGCTGATTTTTGGTGCCAATTAAATAAATTCCAGAGGAGGAACTATGACAGTGATTTCCCTTCCAGTGTGTTTGTAATTTGTAAACCTCTTCAGCCACATCCAGGTTCACACCAGGTTCAAGTGTCATCAGCGTAGTTTGCATGTGGTCAGCAGGAGGACATTGCTCATCATTTGTCCTTCCCAGGGTAATGCTCTCACTGACAGTTTTAAATCAACACTCACTGCAGTCCACTTCATAAGGAAGACAGTCACATAAATAGTGCTGTGCAGATCATCGATTTCTTTGGTGTGTCTGTTCAGCTAAAATGTCAACGGGAAAGTTTGCAAGTTTCTTTTACTGTCTCTGCTACAGCCCTGATACTAGCCAGGATACTTGTAGATCTAAACAAACAGGTTTGGGCAGAACAGGCTATAACATCTTGTTTTGAATAGCTGTCAGTATTTGCTGAAGGAATAGGTGGGATTCATAAAACTGCTCCTGTGGGTTTTATACTCCCAAGCCACATCTCAAAAGCTCCAGCCCGTCTCTACAGACACCTAAGTATTTGTTTTAAAATCTCAAAAGCTTCAGCCTGTCTCTACAGACATCTAAGTATTTGTTTAAAATTTCTAGATTTCCTTTAAAAGTGACATGTGCTATAATACAATTCTTTAGAAAAGAAAAATATTTCCAAAATGAAAGCAACAAGTCTTTGAATTTTAATTTGTTTTCTGTGTTTCTACTTTATCACTTTCTTCAAATCTCCTGCTTAATAATGTAAACCCTTCAGTCTCATCTGTATGAATTGAGTAAATAGAATGTTTATTTCATATCCTCTAGGAGGTCATTTTGGCATAATGGAGAAATTCACCCAGCCTGCTTTTCACTTTTCTTAATTTAGCTGAACTTGCTGACTATACATGAGCTGTTGAAAGAATTTAAGTGGAAAATCTTTATTTGTCTGCTTGAAAGTCACAGCATAGTGTTAGAATCAAACACAAGATAAAAACTAATAATCCTGTGTTAAAAATAAGAGCACTCTAGATGCTTTTATAAAAAAATTAGCCAATTTTTTGGTTCAGCTTGTATTTCTCAGCAAGTCTTACACCGACTCTCATACTTCAGATAGATATGTTGTACTATTTATTAATGGGATTAACAGGATCCCATACAAACCTCAGTTGCTATTGCCAGTTTCAAGGTGAATCAATGCTACACTTGAGTAAATAAGGTAGCATTTAATTTTCTGTATTGAGGAAGAAGAATAAAAAAAAGATTGCAAGATAACACGGACATCAGTTTTTCAAAAAACACCAGCAAAGAAGCAATAAAAATTCTTATGAAAATAAAAGCCAAAGCAGTCAAATCCAGCAGCTACAATGATTTATTTTTTAAGAAGTCAATTCCATCCCTGTTGTTCCAGTGTGGAGAGTAAGACGAACCCTGGAACAGAAGTTGGAATAGTTGCAGGAATAGTTTTGCATTTTCTTTACTTCCACTGCTAGAAGGTATTAGTAGGAAAACTTGTCTGTAAAGGATTACCAAGCATAAATAGCAAAATTATTATAAACTTATAAACCTTGGAACAGAAAAATTGCTAAAAGAGAAAATTGCAAAGAGAATTTGCTTTGTCATTTTATACAATATACTGTTCCTACAAATTCTAAGAACAATATTTTCAGGTGATCTATTTCAGGTGTCTCCATCATGACACTTCTGCTGTCATCAAGATACTTCTGAAACAGATCAAGCACAGAGTCACCTGGTAAAGGACTTGAATGGCACAGGTTCTCCTTCTCCCAAATAGAGTTTAGCAGGTATGAACTGCCTGCTCAAAACTGTACAATAAACTGTGCTCAAGAACCGTGAGAGCAAACATCATTATTAACCAGAGAGCAAACAATGGAGAGAATGTGGTGCTCTGTGCTACTCTGATGTGTTCAGAAATTAAATTATTCTAAGAAAGATAGAAAGGTCTGTCCAGTGAGATATTCCACAAACTAGTGGCAGCAAGAAGAAATAATATTAATTTATTATATGATTGAAGGTATATTTTTTATCTAAAATTTGTTTAAATTTTTATTTGTGGAATACTGAAGTACAGCTACTGCAAACTTTATTTAAAAAATTCAAAAGTAAAAAGTTTTTTAAAAACAAAAAACAGTTAAAAAAAAAAAAAGTAAACCAAAGGCATTTCTGTGGGGAATAAAATTGTATAGGAGGAATTGATAAAAGCTGCCCAGAAAACTCTCTGGGATGTTACTCTTAATTTCTCAGTTTTCAGTAAATCTTAAAACAGCATGGAATTTCCAAAAAATAATAAAAAAGTTATTATTGTACCAAACTCTGTGACACGTTAACAGTCCAGCCAGGATAATTAGAGCCTCCAAGATAATAAATAGAGTAATGGAGCCTTAGACAACAAAAAAAATTATGTCATTCCACCAATCAGTGCAGGATTGTGGAGAAAAGATAATGCAAAATAAGTATCATTTCTTCTGCTATCATGGTTTTGATCAATAACAAAGTGACACTGAACATCTGATACAATAGTCTAAAACATCTACTTATGTCTACTGTTTTCTAGATTCTTAGTGTAGGTAGATTTATAATTGGATTTCAATTGTTCTTTAAATTTGACTATGACTCAGTGAAGAGTCATAATTTCATTTTGTGTTTTAACCCTGTGGTATATTAATATCCTATAATGGAAAAAAAAGATATTGCTACTATTGCTACTGACAAAAGTGGCTGATGACATCAATATTGAGGCATGGGGAAGAAGATGATGGATGGTGGAGGGTGTGATAGGCTGATGTATAACTGACTGAAAAATAAAAGTTACTGAAGCTACTAAGGAAAATGTCTTCTGGTGAAAGCAAGAGAAAAAAAAAAACATGGAGAGGAGGAAAAAAAAACCCTAAACTGAGGGTCTAACTTTGAACAATATCTACCAAGCTAGAAAGACCACAAGTAATTTTATATTACAAATAATTTCCGATATCTTTGACATTTGCTTGAGCTTTTCAGGTTTCAGTGTTGCAATATCCTGTAAAGAGTTCTCTCTTAATTTACAGATGTCTGGCAGTCAGTGGGTGTTTTCCCAGGCAAGACAAGATTAGTTATCTCTTCTCAGGAACTACCCAAGGGAAAAATGTGAAACTTCTATTGTACTCTTAAAACACTGATAATTATTGATCACATAAAAAATACAAAGGATAACTTAAGTCAAACACATTTTCCACTCCAGTAATTCTTGTGTTATGAAGAGTGAAAGCATGGATTTACTTTAGCCAATGGATGTCACTGTTGTTCCATTGCATGTCATTCTGCCAGTAATGAAAAAGGGCACTTTGTACCATTTCTCCAGGAAAGATTTTGTACTAATATCCAAGCATTGACTGCATGTGAAATGTCAGACAGACATTGGAGAACAGGATTGGCAGGGGAGGAAAGAAGTCCTTGCATTACATCCCAGGAAAGTGTGTATTTTTCAGAAGTAAGAGAATGTTGACAGTCTTACACTAACAGGTTCACAGGAAAGAAAATCACGATAACCCAGTTGATGATGAATTTAGCCTATCAAACAAACATAACAGGGTGGTGAGGATAATGATGTTAGTAACTAATTGTAGAATAGAGAGGATCAGGTGCCATCAGGTCAAGCAGGTCAGCCCAAAGACAAAACTCAGAAGGAAACTGACTTTGTTTTGCTTTTATGAGGGACATATTTTTTTATATATTAAAACCTACTAGAGAGATAAATTTGAAAACAGACAAAAAATTTAAGAGGAAGAAGGGGGAAATACAGACTTACAGGAGCTGAGGGGAGGAAAAATCAGAGCAAAGGTAAGTCACTCATTCTAATATCACTCTAATATCCTCATCAATAAATTGTAATGGGCTAGAACTCCATATTAGAGTATGAGTACATGCAGCCCCTGTCCATGCACAGTGCACCAGAAAACATCAGTATCCTTGTCTATACTGCCTGTCAGCACAAGAACAAAACTTCTCCCATTCTCCAAAGTGCTGGGACAATGCTGGCTGGCATAGACCAGAATTGTGTCAAGAGCTCTGCTAACAATTACAGTAGGTACATGTCAGGGCCTGACTCTTTCATCCTGGCCAGGAGAAGGTTCTTTGGATAAAGGGATACATTAAGGCAAATGAGGTCAGCAGCCTATTAAAGAATTATGCCAGGCCTGGCCCAGGATATACTTTGGTCATGTCCAAAGCAAGACTTGAAGTTGCACATGTACAAACTGCTATGAACATACTTGGCCACTCTGCCCTTGAAATGCAGAGGAAAACCCCCTGAAACTTAGGTGCCTGGTTAGTGCTGGAAAAATGTTCTGAAAAGAAATTCTGGAGGAACCCTGAAAGGAACAAGGCTAAGGGCTGCACAACACAGGATGCCATCCCATACAGAGGTACTGGAGCAGCTGCTGTGCCTGTTGTCAGACAGGTGTGGGAAAAGCTCCCTGGACTGTCTCTCTCTCACAGATGACAGGCTCCCTGCAACACCCTGTACATTAGTTCTCCTTCAGCACAGTGTCCTTGGGGACTTTCTGTGTGGAGTGCTGCAGAGGGGATGGAATCCATCCCCCCTCAGTTCAGGTTCAGTGATGCACTGTTTGCCTTCCTTGCCCTGTGCTCCCAGGAATTATGGATGAGCTGGGCAGTGGGAGCAGTCCATGCACATCTAGCACAGAGGAAAAACGGAGGGGCTGTGATGCTGTTCTGCAGAGTTCAGCATGCCACAGAGAAAACCCACAGAGGGTCTTGTTTTAACCTCATGCTTATGAGGGAATGTGATCTCCCTGCTGGGTATGACCCCTCCATTCTGGCTTCTTTCTGGTTCCTCTCCTGGGCTGCAGGAGAGACAATATTGTTTCTGTCAGATAATGTTTCAGATCTGCTCATCACCGAGTTGTTGGTAGTGTTTGCTGTTTCCAGGCATCAGTCTCTCAGGTTTAGGTTAGACAAAGATTAGTGTTTTGCTACTGTGCTTTGGGCATAAAGACTATCCTCAAGGAGAGATTTGTGTATGCATACACACATATAAGCTTCAAGAAAATATAAATTTTAGAAGTCAAATGGTGATTGATTTCTGGAAATCTCCCTTTGCTGAATGGGAGACTGCAGGGGACGGGAAGAGTCACAGGGTTTTTCTTGTTCACTCATGCTGAAAGTGTGGGTTTTATTTCCTACCTGAGCACCCGAATTAGCACAGCACACTTTTGTGCTGTCCTGTGGGAGGAAGCCAGCACTAAATCTGAGTGAGGGAAGCAACCAAATTACCACTGTGTCTTACAGAGGCCCCATTTTCCCCAGAAACCCATTGCCAAGTGTGTTTTGACCAGACCTGCTGAGCTGAGGTAAGGTCTAATGGCTGAGCTGTGGCTTGAAGTGGTTATGAGCTATGCTGAGAAGTCATAAACAGCTCTTATGTAAATGGTTTATGAGGGAGTGGGGAACCTTTAGCCATGTTAGAAGCAGATCTGAGCTGATAACTTCATACCACACTGTTCTCACAGATTATTTTGTTTCATAGAACAACAACAAAACAAGCCTTTCCCTCCCTGCCCCCAGCGAGTGCAGGGGTGGTAGGCTCTCTTGGCCTCCAGGGACAAGGGAGATTTGGGAGATATTCACACACAGCTAAAGGCCTGGGTTCAACAGGCTGAACAGGGAGGTCTGGTCAAAGACCTCAAAAAGTCATAGAGCAAATCAATGCAATCCCTGGTGTAGGATTGCATTTGATGTAGATGCAATGGTGGCTAAAACTGTCCCATCGTATTCAAGAGAATTAAATCTGTAGTTTCTAACTACTTGTACTAACTATTACTAGTAGTTTCTAACACTTTTACTAGATTCTAACTTATAGCAAAAGCAGGAAGCATTTACTTTCTTGTTTAGCTTGTGCTATATGCAATTTTATAAGGGAAAAGAATTCTGCTCTTGCCCAACATACTGGGCAGGTTAAAAGATAGAATTGAAGGCTGTTTCAGCACAGAAATGTGAAACTCACAGCCTTCCCAGGAATTATTTTGTAAATATTAATTTTTGCTTTTCAAACCTAATTTCTAACATGCCTTACTTGCATGAATTGCATTCCTTTGCTTATAATACAAGACTGAGTTTTCACGGTGACATAGCTGTGGGAACTAAAATAGCTTCTTAAAAGTTAATTTTAGAAAACTTGAATTGTTTATTTGTGAAAAGTCCTTTGGCACACTGTTCAGGGAGGTAAGGAACTCAATGACTTCCCCTGAAGGACTCACAACTTGAGAAGTATTAAGGTAGGCTATTTTTGTCTTGTAAGTTTGAAATTAACCTGTTATGGTTCTATACCTTTTTATTCCCTGTAGTTTAAAAAACTTGCATTTTGCTATGAGAGGTGGTATGATCACAACATTCTAATTTTTTTCTTGGTACAGTGGTAGGAATTAATCAAAAAATGCAGTAGATATTCCAGACGTCCTCCCTCCCCTCCTCCATCTTTTTGTTCAAAGGTACACATACACTTCATAACTGGTCCAGAAGGAAGAATGCTGTAAGAACCTGAATAGCAAAATGTTCCTGTTCAAAATGTTACCCCAAATATAAAGGCTGCAAATGCTTCTGCTGAACACTGGCACATTAAGCAAACTGAAAACTGTAGGGTTAGAAATCCTCTTGATGAATAAAATTAAACATGAGTCTCAGATAAGTGCTTCTATCAGAGAAAATTGTGCATAACCAATTGAGCCTCTCAATTATTTCAATGATGATTATTTTCAATATGCTTGTAGGCTCCTTGTTTTGTATGTATCAGTATTTTACTTCTTCTCTATATTCGTTTCTAGGGTTTCCTTGTTTTTCTTTGTTGAGACAGTTTTCTTTGTCTTCTGACAAATAATTTTTATTTCCTCTTCTTTTTCCTCCCTTCAGGTTCCAGCAGAATTGCAGGTGACAACCAGTGCTGTTTATTGAACAGAAAGACTGGGATCTGAACCGATCACTTATTCTTTAAAATGGTGTCTCCAGACCAGCTAAATTAGAACTTTAGCTGATGTTGGCAACTTGGCCTGGCAAAGGAATCCAGATGATCCTGTACTGCCTGCACACACAGATATCCTAAAAAATTCCTCCAAAGCTCCCAAGTACAACAGCTTTTGATGCTTTTTGTTTCACTACAGGAACCAAATATATCTGTAACCTCAGTTTGTTTGACTCAGATTAATTTAGTCAACCATGTCTGGCCTTCTAGAAAATGCTGATTTCCATGGGTAAAAGTGGCATTCTAAAAACTAAAAAACTCTGAAGCATGGCAAATTCTGAGACATGATTTACTGATGTGAATGTTTTCCAAAATATTTGCAGATATTTCCATATTTTCAAAAGTTTGAAAAACTGCTAGTAAGCTATTGAAAATTTCAGTAGAAGACCTTATTCCAGATGTCTGGAACAATTTTTTCCTAAAAATACTGTTTCTAGATGAGCACATTCAGCATGTCAGACATAGTCCAGATGTGGAAATGCATCTGCCTTCAAGTCAAACCATAAATCATGATTTCTTAAGGCCCAGACCCAAAAGCCTAGAAGATATCTTGGCAACTTATTTTGAGTTTCCAGATGCCAGCAGCATTGGTTTTATCCAGGGCTTTGCTGCCTCCCCACAGCAAAAGCCATTGCAGTGCACAGCAGGATGCACTGGGGCTCAGAGCTGTGTGCTCATGGCAGAGTACTCCCTTCACACTGAGATCAGAGCTCTGCCATCTAGCCCCCATTTGAAGATCAATATGTACAGTATTTTTATGTTTGGGGTTTTTTTTGCTGGAGAAACAGAGAAGGAAATGAATGCATATTGCTAGTCTAACTTACCAATGTTCTTTTCAAGAGCATAGTGACTTTTCAGTCCCTCACTCACTTGTCTCCACATTTCATTGGTCTAGCTCTCTCTTTTTCCATGTCTTTCATTGTGTCACAGTGTCTGCCAAACTCACTGTCAGCTGCCTCTTAGTGGGAGATTTTCTGTTGATCAGTCCAAACGCAGAGATGATCCTGTCTCAGGAGACCACTACTGTGTCTGACAGTTTTACTGCTCATGGGAAGCAGTAAATTGGCAGCTTCTTGTCCCAAGCAGAGAGCTGGAGAGGACACACAAAAAGGGCTTGGTTCAGCTCTCACAATTCCTGCTCTCTAAGGAGCCCACAGGGTGAACTTGGTTCTGTTGATCCTCAGCACATGGAAAGGGCTCAACTCTTCAGGATCCATTTGTTGAGTAAGGAGCCACCTAGATGAGCTAGTGACAATTTGCTGAGCTAGGTTTGGTGCTTAGCACCAGGGGAACTTGTGTCTCGGGTGTGCAGGAAATGCCTTAACCTCTTCACAGACAGCAACCCCTTTCCTTCAAAGCACAAGGAGTGGAATGTCTCCCTGGAGGTGGAAGCTGTCCTCTGTCTGTGTTTCTTACTGAGGAGCTCTGAGCACTGGCCTGCTGGATGTTCTGGCATTTTCTTAGATGTTCTCACTGAAGCACTGTCCTTTCTTTGCAGAGAACAGTGCCATTATTCTGAGTGACTGAGTCCATCAGTCTACAGCCAAATACTGAGTGAAAGGGCTGGAAGAGTTATTTAGGTTAAAATCACCTGAAACCTCTCTGAGTTCTCTAAATACAGCACTGGGAGCAAACCTTTGGGAGGACGGGGGAAATATTTCAACTTTTATCCAAGGCAAGTAAAGCACAGCACCTCTTTTTCACTAAACAGAGAACCCCCAGATGAACTATAAGAAGTTCCAGATATGCCTGGTAAGTCTTACTGGTGGTGTCTTGGAACTTTTCATGACTTCAATTTAGGATAGTACATTTACCATAGAAAAGCAATACTATTTTTCAAATTAATTGCATAACTATTAATACTGCAAGTACTAACAGGAGTAGTTCATAGTAGTTCAGTAGATACACTGAATCACCAACTTTACAGCTGTTCTAAAAGCCTATACAGCAATATGCACAGCACAAAACTTGAAATTTATATCCAAATATTTGTTTAGCTATCTTTTCTGTTGCCAGTTTTGCAGTTTAAGAGTGGAGGTGTGTGTGGTTTGGAGAGAGTCCCTTCCCCACAGGTAACTGGGATTAGCTAGGGTTGGTTAAGAGCTGCTCTGTACCTACTGCTGACTTCAGCTGAGGCTGCAAGCCCTCAGGGGATGTTGGAGCCCCACTCTGACACTGTCAAATAATTATCTTGAACCAGATTTTATGTCAAGGGGCATGTGCTGCCAAGATGAATATCTGTTTTCTTCATTAGTTTGGAATAGATTCCATAGAATGAACTGGTGCACAGCTGACATTTTCTGAGTGATCTACATGAAGTTAAGCACTTGATAAAAGCTTCATTTTGCGATTCCTTCTGCCCTTGCCCTTCCTCTATTCTAATCCATACTTCAATTATTTTCCTTAGTTCCTCTCTCTTTGCTTACTTGAAGGTCTTGTTGGGTATTTTCTACCAAAATTAATTGAAAAATCAGCAGAATATGCAAAAGATTTTTCTTCTGTATCTTTGAAGGGAGCCTTTCTCTCAAGTCCCTCTTGCTTTAGTCACACTGTGGTCAAAAGTACTATCAATCTCTGGTCAGAATTTAAAAAGAAATTAAATGAGGGAATTTGGGAGCATTTCACAACTGTTTTCCCACTTAATTCATAAGCTTTTCTTACATATTTGATGAGTAAAATGTTCAAGGAACTAACATTTATTTTGCTTTCTTAACTTTCTCAAATAATAAATTTCTTTTCAAAGTGGTATTTGATTTTCTTCAAATTCACAATGAATTACTTGTGTCCTCTAAAGTCTCAAGAAACAGAATCATCTTCTAGAGCTTTCCCTTTCATGCACACTTTCATATCTATGAACTAAAGCAATTTTGGGGGGTTTTGGGATTTTATTTACTTGCCATCACTATCCTTCCCCTCCTCCCCAGCCACTCCAAATCAGGGTTGGTTATGGAATCCTTAAATTGATGACAAGTGTAATCACTTTTAGCATGGAACACTTATGTTCTACACTTTCAGAGCAGGGAGAGATGGAAAGTTGTAACTTCTCTTACTTCCCCTCAAATTTTGTGGATATTTCTTGGTGCTCAATTATGTTTTCACTTGAGAGACAAAATGGGTGCAACAATCAGAGATTACCTAGCATCAGATCTTTTTTTCAATTTCTATTTGTTCAAAAAGCTTGTTTAAGGCAAAATATTTAGTGCATGTCCCTATGTTAAGGTCTTAGCCTGAATGAGGCAAGAGGTGAGGTGCTCTGCTTTCAAGGTGCACAAGTTCCAAATCCCTGATGTGCATGAGAGATACAAACCTGGGTCTCCAAAGCACGTGGATCACTTAGCCACCATGGCATTTTATGCACAAGGGAGGGACTCCTCCTTAACCTGTTGGTTTATGTTGTGCTGCATCAAAGAAGTTTGCCAGACCAACTCTCCCAGCACCAAATAATCAGAATAATTCTCATTTTCTCTAACTGTATCAAAGTTTGTGGCTAAGCTGGAGACCTATCTGCTTAGATTTTTTTTTTATACTTCACCATGTGTGCAGCAGGCGGCAGCAGAAAGTGGGGGAATGTGGCTCACCAAGGCTCCTTTCCAGCTGTGAAGGCTAATTACATATTTGACTGTCAGTAGGAGTGTAGCCAGCACGTTGTGAAGTGATTATTCCCATTCATTCAGCAGTCCCAAGGCCACATATGGAGTACTAAGCAAAGTTTTAGGCTATGAGTACAAGAAAATTTGCTGACAATCTGGAGAAAGTCTAGCAGATGGTTACCAGGGTTTGGAGCATGAGGTACAGGGAGAAGTTCAGGGACTGAGGATCACTTAGCCTGGAGCAAGGAGGGCTTGGTCAGAGCTGGAGTGATTGCTGTTTGATTGCCTGATTGAGTACATGAAAAAGATGGAGCCAAAACTCAATATGCACAGCTATTGGCCAGGAAGAAATAGTCATAAATAGAAACAAGGGCATCCATATGAATATATATAGGAAAGATTCTTCCCCTGCAGACATCTTCCAGGTTCCCACAAAGGCTATGAGAAGTGCACTTTTGGAGACTTCTGAAATGTAACTTAAAGCATCTTAAAGCATTAACTTCAACTACCTTTGAAGCCAAGCCTAGTTTCATATGGGAGTTCAATGAGACCCCAAGCCTCCATTTTTACCTAAATTATTCCAGGACTTTTACCAAGGAAAGTTGTGTCTGTAAAGTTAGGTGTTTTTGAGACTGCCATTGCTTAATAAATGCAATAGAAATTCAGACAGTGTTTGGACATAAAAGTCCAGCTGTATGTCTAGTCTCCCCAGACTAGGGTTTCTTGACTATTTGGCATTTATAAATGAAGGCCTGTTTTGAACTCTACTGCTTGCTTTCCAGTATTATCAGGTCTGCTTTTGATTAAGGAGCTGTGAGGTCCTGGCAACAGCACCCAGCCATCTACAGGTCCAACAAACTGGATTTACTGCTTAAACATGGGTACTCCACACAGCATCCCCACTCTCTCTGCACTTTGGATGCAGAGCCTGTCCTGAAGATGCTGATACACGGATGGGGGTGCTGCACGTGTGTTGAGCCATGCCATGCTCTGAAAGCACCTGGCTGCCAAGAGTGTCCCACATATGCAGCAGCACTGGCCAGTCATGGAGCAGTCATCCCTGAATATGGGCCTCTCTGTTGTTACTCCAAAGAGAGCCAGCTGCTGACTAAATACCTTGTAGCTCATGTAATTCTGAAGCAGTGCCTGAATGGGGATTAGTTGACATCTCTTGTGTGCAGCAGGCACAGTATTCCTGGCATTTACCTTCCATGTGGGCACTTTCAAGCACTTTGAACTCCAGAATAGGATATACCTTTGTAAATGGTTCTCTGTCACAGTTAAATTCCTAAAGGAGTAAATCCAGTGGTCAGAGAAGACCATTAGGGCAAGTAACCTGGCATTTTACATAACAGAAGCATATACTTCATCCATCCATTCATTCTCTTATACCCCAAGCAGTGACATTTAGGTGTTGTCTTTGGGGGTGAAAAGGGGGTAAAATATATACTCCTGATGGCTCAGACACTAAAGTATACATTAACATATTTATGACTTCCGAGTAAAAAATTAATAAAAACTATTGACTAAATAATTATTTATTATATTACATATTATATAATACATATTATATTATATTATTATAATTAAGTTCATATAAATACTCTTATTCATTATGAGTTGATGAACTCAGATGAGGTATGATTGCCTGAGAAGTTCATACTACAGTAACCCATGAAATTATTTGTTCCAGGTTTTTACAGTTTAATATTCCCAAGAAGCTATTTTGTGGTTTTATTTTTAAAATAAAACACATGCTATTCTTCATGGCAATTTCACTCTTAACTAGGAGGAATTAATGACCTGATATGCTAAACCTCACACTTGCTGCTTTTTTTGTTTATGTGGTCCTTTTCAAATAGTTCATAAGCTGGGTCTTGTTGGCCTAGTGTCACATGACTTTGGGTAAATTTTTAAATGCATTGGTATTAAATAAACCTTCATTGTTACAAAGACAAACATCAGTAACTCTTCTGCTATGCTAACTCACATCTCATGATTGCTGAATCTGGATTTTTTTCTTAATTGTGCTCAGTTTATTGATTGATGGATCAGGACTGAAATAACTGCATCTATTGGAAAGAGGTGTCAGCCAAAAACTTAACGTGTCTGTCTAAATGTGCACAGAGTAGAGCACATAAAGCATCACACAGGCTAGTGCAGTGACACAGAAGATATATACAACTGATCAGCTCTCTGCCCTGTTTCAAGTTTAAGGGTTTGTACCTATTGCCATTACTGCCCAACTTGGCATCTTAGCTGGAGTTCCTCAGTGTTATTCATGATCATTTGTTCTCTGGCCTTCATATAGGACTGCATTTTGCTAATGTTGCCAGCATTGACTATCATTGAGATCTTATAAAACCTCTTTGTTAAACACCTTCATCTTAGCTTACTTGAGACTTGGCCAAATATTAGCCTTTTAGGCTGCAATTTACCATGACATGATATCAGGCTCACTTAATTTCTTTTTCCAAAATGTTTCAGCCAAAACAGTTTAGCCATTTCCAAGAAAATGATGGAGAAAATACATTGTGTTGCAATGTTGAAACAACCCTGCCAACCTTTTCTTTGAGTAAATATGTACTGTCCACACTTTGGAGAAAATACTTGAAATTTGTTCAGAGCATTGTGGCCTTTCTGTCAGGAAAGTGTGCCTGTCCACCCCCATGAAAATTTTTTACATAATATTTTGGAAACTCTGAATTTACATGCACAGAAATTTTACTTTTTGGCACTAGGCAGCTGAAATCAACTTAAATGACAGTCTGCCACAGTTTTGACTTCTCTGGACATGCAGTTTCACTAAACTACTTTTATATCCAGAAATTGCCTGCCCACACAGCAACATTTCAACTCAGCTGTTTTTTGTGTGTACAAGGTAAGCAAAGGGAAGAAAATTATTTCAGAGAGGTGGTGGACACAAAGATTAAAGAGAAATTGTTGAAAGAAAATGGATAACACCAAGATGGAATCAGGTTAAAAATAGTAATCTTTGGGAGTGATTTGTAAGAGAGTCAGCATATGGAAACAAAAAGAGCACTGAAATCCCAGGAAAGAATGCAAAGGCAGAAAGTTCCTAAGACACTCCAAGAAACCATTCTCTTCCTAAGCTGCAAGCCAAAGTGAAGGAGGGATTAATTTAAAACATTTTGCAGTCAACATTTTCCTTTTGCCACTTTCAAGACAAGTTTTCATCTCAAAACTGATTTCTGAATCTGTGTACCATTTCTGAGAGTACCACCAAGCTACAGAGCTCTGTTTTATTTGCTGTCCACAACTCATCTGGGTTCAGAATTGAGATGTAATCATGGAACAACTGAGGTTGGAGGGAACTCTGGAGTTCAACTCAGCTTAGTGCCCCTGCTCAAGCAGGCTACCCTTTTGAAGAGCTAAAAGAGGGGATATTCCACAATTCCTATTAAAAAGAAATTGTTTCCTCATGTTCAGAAAGAGATTCCTCATTACCCAGCTTTCCTGGCCCTGTTTCCTTCTAGGGCCTTACCCTTGAATGTGACCCATTCAAGCAGATCTTTGATGCAGCTAAAATCTATTCTCCTGAATTCCAGGACTGTGGTCCTTCCTGTTCACTATCTCAGGTTCACTTCAGCCTTCACATACCCTAACGAGCCTTTCCTCTTATGAATTCCAGTGGAATCCCTCTCCTCATTGCTTTCTCCACCTTTCCATCAGGAAGTGGTCACAGATGATCTTCAGGAGCCTCCTGAGGTGTTTATGCCACGCTGTGCTGTCCCTCCAGCCAATAACGGTGTGGTTGAAGCTCCCCATGAAGACAGGGCTTGTGAATGTGAGGCCACTCCAGCTGCCAGTGCAAGATTGCATCCGTGTCTGCCCTGGGCAGGCAGCCTGCAGCAGACACCCGGGGCCACATTGCTCAAACATGTCTGTTCTTTGATCCTCACCCATGGTCATGCCAGTGCTCTGTGCACTCCTCTGCTCTCACATAAAGAGAAGCTCCCCTCTCATCTTCCCAGGCTGTCCATCCAAGAGCCTGCACCTGCCATTGCAGCACTTGCCATGGGGCAGTCCTGCCCCTGTTTCTGCAATATCCCACAGATCTCTAGTTCCTCCTGTTTATCCTCCAGGCTGCATACATTAGCATACGAGCTCTTGAGAGACACCCTGGCTTCTGATACCCTTAAAATTCTCCCAGGGTTCCCCACGATGGTGTCCTGCAGGCACTGCCTTGCTTACATGCAGGAGTATGAGGTGACTTCACTTATGCCTTGTTTTCATTATGTGTTCCCTGTCTCTTGCACCATCCGAGGCTCTGTGCTTGTAAATTCTGTTCATCACTGCCTCCCAGGGCTGCTGGTAGCTCCGTCCTTTTCTAGTTTTAAGTGCTTACTGGCTCAGTAAAACAAATGTTTTGATCATTTACAAGGGCATTTACTTATGTCACTTTAAATTTTGAGTGCTGAACTCTACAACCTTAACGGGTTTTTCTTGCTATATGAAATTAACTTTTAGAAGACTTAGAAATTGAATGTTCTGTACACAATTAAGTAAAAAGGAAGAAGCATTAATGTTTGTTTACATGACAGACAGAGTGCCAGGAAGGGAGTAGACAACTTTGTACTGCAGTTCTACTGGTGTAGCTGATACATTATTATGTTTCAAGGGCTGTTGTCCAAAACTTCTTAAAATTGCATTTTTAAAACTTACTCTGCTCATGTATGGGAGACTCTCAGGAAAGACTGTTTTGCTCAGATATAGTCATGTCTTGTGGCCATGGTGATTCTGAAGTGTACAAGGAGTAGGACTCTAAAACACTCTTGGACTCAAGATAGGATTTGGAATCCCATCCACTCTTCTTGCTGACACTGATAAACATGGCCACTTGTGAGTATTTGATCCAAATGTTTTTTCTCCCATCCTACTCCCCCCCCCCCCCCCCACCCTTTTTTTAAAAAAATTACATTTCTTGTCAGGATATAGGTATAATTCAACTTTCTCCCATACCAGCCTTTACTCACCTAAGTGGTTATTTAACATAAACACCATTTGAACACAGAAAATGCATGTTCAGATTAAACTGTTTATTGTGCTTATACAATTTGTCTGAAAATACAAATAAGAAATGCATTCCTAAAGTTCTTGATTTGAAGAAATGGTTTTTTTTTACAGATTCTAATTCAGATGAGAAGCATTGGAAGAAAGAATAGAGTATTTTCTTGAGTGGCCCAAAGAACTCCGGCAGTGAGGACAGTCTGAGGGAAAATGGCATAGTTTTAATTTGTCAGGTGAGAGGCTAAGGAACAATGTAAGAGCAGCCAATTTGAGGAAGTATTATAAAAATTATGGAGATGGAATCTTCTGAGAGGGGACAGGCGGAATAAAAAAGGACAGTGACCACACATTCCTTGTTGGGAGGCTGGCTGTAGGAAAAAGGGAAGTGGTACATCTCTGGAGGGAGCTGTGCACAGGGCCATGGAAATTCCACTCTTGAGTCTGTCATGGCTCTGAATAGCCAAGTTTCAAAAATCTCCAGTCTGGTATTTTTCACGGACTGACTTCAAGCAGCGAGTCCTGGATGGGTTCCAGAAGTCCCTTCCAGCCAACTGGAAGCTTCTATGATTCTTGTGTATATCTTGAGCTTCTGCTTTACATCTTGATTTTTGACATGTGTAAGGCCAGAATGTCAAAGTTATTTAGATGCTTAACTTATGCTGAACTCAATGGGTGGTATAGAGTCTTCTACTTTCAAAGGAAAGTAGATGAATAAAATTGCAAGATATTATTTTCTTCATCTTCATTCTGCTAAAGGAAATTCCTTATACTTACTGCTCAGGATTCAACTAGTAAGGAAGGGGAGAACCTGGTGTTGTGCCTCATCAGGAAATGGCCATAAAAATAGATCATGGAGTCAGACATGGGAAGGGGGCTATGCAGTGACTTGTAAAATGTATGGAATGTCCACATGAAGTTAGCTGTGGCTGATGCACTTTTTCTAGTTAAATTAAGTGGAAGGTAGTAATGAGAGATTACTGAGGTGACAGCACAATTTTCAGCAATTTCTGTTGGATGATTTGTAGATGAATAATTCTTTTGTTTCTTTGAAACTGCTTACTTTTCCTCAGTTTACCTTCCCACAGGAAAGAAGAGAATTTTGCAACAGCAGGAAAAAGAAGAATTCTTTGAGAGAGCTGATCTTCTTCTATCTTCTTTCTTTTATCCCTGTTCCAAAACCCATATGTTGTTAGGGAGTTTGTTCAAGTTTGAATGTTTCAGGATGGGAATATAGAAAGTAGACCTAGGCTGGTAATTTCCAGCAGCCTAAAACCTTCACTGGAGAGGACTAGGTTTGAAAATAACTGGACCTGACAAAGCCAGATAACTTCTGGTAAATCAACTGTGGTGTGGGAACAGAAGGATCCAAAAGTGGCCCGAGATCCAGATACAAAAATCTGTGGACTGCACAGAGTATTCTCAGACTTTAAACTGAAAATGTTGTCTTGACTGGGAACCTCCCTTTCCTTTAAGATGAAGACTTTAAAAGTTTATTTTATCTCTGTGTGTTTGCACACTTGTTAGTGTTTCACAAACACATCCTTCTCTTAACATATTTGTGAGGTGTTCTTTTGAGACCCAGTTTTAGAATACTCAGTTTTTAGTTTTAAATGTCCTCTCTCTATTGTAGAATCAAATGACTTGTCTGGTTTGAAATTTCATTGAGGTGTTCAGTGATGACCAGCTAATGGCCATATGGTAAGCAGAGTAATTTGCTTACCATAAATACTAAGATAGTATATTTTTTTGAAAAACATTTCTCATGGCACAAAATTTATTCTTAGTCAAATTGCAATAAGATTCCAGGCCAGGGTAGAACAGTAAAAGTGAAATCAAGTTATTTAAATGTTTTTGTTTGCTAAGCTATAATTCATTTTTACGGGCAATGAGTCCTTTCCTATTTTTAATATTGGGAAAATAGGTTTGTTTTTGAGCAATGATAATACATGTGCAACTAAAGCATGGTAGATGTAGATGGGAACAACATGCTTTTTGAAGCATATCCCAAGGTCACATTTATGTTCATTCTGAGGAAAAATACAAGTTGGGATTGAATAAAGAAACTTCAGTAAGTACATGGCAGTTTTTCATTTCTTGGCAGAATATCCAACTCCTAGTTGCTCAAAAGCTGGGGTCAGACCAGGAGCCTCTATCCCTAGAGAACACATTGCTTGCACTTGGTTCCCAGGATAGTTTTGCCAGGTTTCCAAATCTCCAAAACTGGCACAAAACACTGACAACATCTTCAAAATTGCTAAATTTGAAGCAGATAGTTTGTTGTATAGAATCCATATGTGTTAACTTATACTCACTTGAACTCTGGGGACAAAAGCTAGTATTAGTTAAATATAAGTTTATAACAAATTGTTTTCCTTTGCTTTTTTCATAATCATGATCAGGTTTGAGAATTTTCTTGTGATTAACTTTTGGAGACTGTTAGTTTATTAGCACACTGTCTGAAAGGACTCAACAATTTGATTGTGATTGCTATTGGCCCCATTCTACTTGAATTACAAAATTACTGCCACGTTATTTATACAAACCAATTTCTACTGTCCTTTTGCTTTAATGTTTCCAAGGAATCAAAATGAAGTTATGGTCAAAGGGAAGAAGTAAAAAGATGTCCTGCTATGCATGTTCTGAGGTCAAAGGTTTTCTCAAAACTGAAGTTTAGTGAGACTATAAGTCTGGTAAATAACAGACTAAATTATAAACCTTAAAAAAAATCTTGTTGACATTAAGAATAGTATTTAGTTTTATTAAAGATGGTTTAATTGCAATTCAAATACAAAATAATAAAAGACCTCTCTTATGAAAGTAAATTATTGGAGAGTTGAGAGCAAAGCACATCAAAAAGATGTAATGACATGTTTTCTGTTGTCAACTCCTTGTAAATTGCATTCAGAATTCTTATATTTGCCTGTGAAAGAGAAAAACACATTCTTAAGGGTGAATTTAGATTTTGTTACTGATATTTTAGAAACTGCATTATTTACAAAAGACATTTTGCAAAATCTGTATAAAAGGGACACTACAAAAATTATTCACTGGACAGAATTCCATAATATGATGTGGTCTTTAAGACAGGAGTATGTAGGGGAAATTGCTAATCACAAAAATCAGGGCTAGAGGGGACTTCAGGACTTCATTAAATTATCCATCTGCCACAAGGCAGGATCAACTGTACCAAAATTATTACTGAGAGATGTCCTTAAAGACTTCCAAAGACAGACTCAATAAGCTTCCCCACAACCCATTCCAAAGCTTCCACCTCCTTGCCTTTAGAAACTTTTCCAGACTATCATGGCTTTGGTTTTGTTTTGTTCTGTTTTCCTAAATTTATTTCACTCTGCTTTTTCTATGGTAAGTTTAGGAAATTGTACCCATTTTTCGTCCTCAATTTTTAAAGTTTATCAAAGTACACTCAGTTCCATATGAGTGTATTGTAATGTTGTCAAGATAGGAGCAACAATTCTAAAACATGGATAACTCTGCTACACTGACTGATAAGAAAGTATATTATAGAATTATCTGTAAACATAGAAAATGTAATCTAAAGTCTGTGTTAGAGGCTGCTTTTTTCCATTTGTTCTTCCCATGCACACGACTTTCAGACAACATATTGGGTTTAGGTTTGTTCTTGTATAAGTTGAGAAATCTTCTATTACTGTTTTGGGAAACAAATTCTCAGTAAAAAAGCTTTTTGTTTTTTTTAATTGGTCTTGGGATCACCAATGGCAGACTCCTGTAGCAAGGTTAAATCACCAAATGTTGTACAAACCAACAATGCAGGGTTTTATTTCTACTTACTATGTGTCCTTTGGAAGTTATATAATTTCTAAATTTGCTAAGATAAGCAGCATGCTACATCTACCATGCAACATTAGCATGTCTCCCTAAACAAAGCAACAAAACCAACAGATTATTTAAGTGTGAGCTTAATATGCAAATTAAAAAGCTTTGAATGCATTTTTCTAGGTCAGCTGCAATTTAAGTGAATGATGGGAATTTTTTTTGTATGTCTGAGGTTACTCAACTGTTTATGTAATTTTTAAATATTCTTTAATAATTCTTTTTACTTTGCTTTGAAAGACAGGACTTTCATGTACTACCATAATGTAATAAAGGATTTAATTTTTTAAAGTTCAGTGTTAATACTCAAGTATATAATCTCCAACAATAAATCTCTTCCGGAGGAAGTGGGAAGTGGTTTCTGTAGCATTCCTTAGTGGAATAAGAGCTCAGAGAATGAAAAAATAAAGATATCACATGATACATAATGTAAACCCAAACCAAGGCCCCTCAGCTAAATGTAAATAGCCAGCAGGTTGTCCTTTACAACAAACAGTTTTGTCAAAATAAAGCTAATACCTTCCTTAATGTTTTTCTTGCTCTTTCTGTTGATTTTGGGAAAATATGAGTTCAGCTGTAGGAGCTTTAGAGTGTCTAAACTTGCTGCAAGTGTACTGTACTGTGAAGAGCTGCATTCCAAGTTTTCAGTCACGCAAACAAAGAAAAAAAGAAAACCTCTTTTAAGGTCAGATTGCGTCCATCACTGAGGCCAGATAATCAGACACAGTTAATACTAAGACAATTTGATGGGACTAAAAGACTCAGACACTTAATATATGAGACCTAGGGGCACCAAAGCCCAGATTCCAGATCTTCTGAACTATTTGCACATGAATCTAACCCAGGAGGCATCTGGAGTCCTGAGACCCTTATGTTTTTTTCCATGATAAATTTTCCAAGGGATTGATGGTCTGCTTCTAGGCTGGCCAGAATGTTTCAGCTTTACCTCCCTCTTGGATGCATCAGAGCCCAATAACTGAGCCTGATGTGACTGCTGAGTGTCTCCAATACTCCCCTGTCCTCAGCTCCCACTTTTCACATTCTGCTCTGATGGTCACAGCTTCCATCCAAAGACAAGGAACCTGGCCCAGAGCAAGGAGTCAGCAGGACAGCCATGAAAATTCAGATGAAATCTGTATCTTTTGTGCACTCATTTTAATATGAAGTGTGCTGATTAGTGATCTTAAAGCCGGACCTTTGAATCTGTGAAAACATCTTTAGCTGCTCATGCAGAGATGCTAGCAGTTGTGGCAATCCTGGAGTTGTCTGTCACGGCCCAACATGGAAAGCACAGTGGCTCTTGGGAGGAAGGTACCAAGTAGCCACTGATTTTTCTAGAGGAACTATTTGAGTACAAAAACTGTAAACTCTTCTCTGGGGCGCAGTTATCCTCAGAAAGTTACTTAACCTTAAAGGAGACCTTTTGGGAAATACAAAAATAGTCACCCTCTGTGTAGAAAGTGATAAATACTGGGAAAAGTACAGTGCTTCCTAAAGACTTGGTTCTTAAATGAGGCATGGGCAGAGTGTGGGAGAGAAGGCTGAAGAAACTCAAAAAACTCCTGTGGGAGATTCCTGTGTTTTGGACTGTCAATGCAATCACTGCTATGATAAATGGCTCAAATTCTTACTTTATCTGTATCCAGAAAGACATGTCTGACCAAATTTCATTACTGCAGGTCATCTTTCTACTGATTAAGATTTTCTCTGAGTTCTCAAGTGAACAGTGAGGTTTCTTGTGTGTTCTTTTTTTAAACGATATCTGTCATGTCAAGGTTAAAGAGTTGTGGGTAAATAAACACGCTGAACAGCTAATCTAGGGTGAAGCTGATTTATATGTTCTGAGTTGTAAAACACTGGAAATTCTCAAACAGAGATCAAGGCTGTGATAGCACTGTTGCACTATGTTGCATGAAAAAAAAATCTTCAAGCTAATGTAAAGAATTTTGTTATTGATTTGCCAACAATCAGCATTTCAACCAGTCCCCTGAAAGTCAAGCTCATCCTTAATGTAGTGCAGTCATAAGTTCTGGATTTTCAGTACATATGAATTTATTTGGACAAGACAAATATATGTATCTCTGAGAGTTCACTGTATTTTTGTTTTATTTCTCTGATGAAAGGTAAAGGGAAAGCAGCTGCCAAGTTTGCAGCTAGATTTATCCTTTGCTGAAAGCAGTGGGAACTCCTTTTCAGAGTCACCCTGGAATTTGGATAATTCTTTTTTACTTCTAAGTGAAAAGTTAAGCAAAAACTCATTATCTCAATTACATCCTTTCACATCAGAGGAAGAAGGCAGACTAACACAATAGTTGTGAATATTTCTATTTCATAGAATCATAGAATGTTAAGGCTTGGAAAGGACTTTAAAGATCATTGAATCCCAGCCTCCCTTTCCATGTGTAGGACATGGAAAACCCACTGGACCAGGTTGCCAAGGCCTTATTCAACCTGCCTTGAACACTCACACGGTTGGTAATCCAGAGCCTCCCTGGGCAGCCTGTTTCACCATGCTCATAATAAAAAATTTATTCCTTGTGTCTAACCTAAATTCCCTTTATTTCATTACTCCTTGTCCTACTGCTGCATTTCCTGATGAAGAGGTCTTCTGTAGCTCCCCTTCAGACACTGGCAGGTTGCTGTGATGTCTGCACACAACCTTCTCTTCTCCAGCTTGAATGGTCCCAACTTTCTCAGCCTGCCCTTAAACAGGAGCTCCAGCCCTCTTATCAGCTTTGTGACCTCCTCTGGACTTGGTCCAACTGTTCCTCTGTGTCCCTCTTATGCTGGGAACACCAGAGTTTGACGCTGTGCTCCCAGCAGGATCTCACAAGAGCAGAGATGAGGGATAGAATCCCCTCCCTTGACCTGCTGCCATGCTGCTTTGGATGCAGCCAGGATTCCCTTGGCTTTCTGGGCTGGGAGCACTCACTGCTGGCTCATGGTGAGTTTTCCATCAGCCACCACCCCCAAGTCCTTCCCCACAGGGCTGCTCTCAATCACTTCTGTGCCCAGCCTGTGGGTGTGTCTGGGGTTGCCATGATCCAGCAATAGGATCTTGCACTTGGCCCTGCTGAACTTCATGAGGTTTGCAAGGTGATATCTCTCAGGCCAGTTAAGATCCCTCTGGATCTGTGTTATTATTGATGTTCCTGACCAAACTCAACTCTAACTGGGACTTGGCTTCCTCAGGTTTAAAACCCTAGCTTCCCATTAAATTTCCCTGTATTCTTCACAGGCTACCTATCCTCCTTTCCAGCTTCTGATAAGTTTTTCTCTCTGAGTTTACTCAGTTTCAGCAGTTTCTTATCTATCCATGAAGGCCTCCTGGCATTTTTGCTCAGTTTCCTCCTTGCTGGGATGCATTGCTCCTGAGCTAGGAGGGGTGATCCTTCAAATTCATCCAGCATTCTTGGGCCTCTCTGCCTTCCAGGGCTCTGTTGTACAGGACTCTACAAAGCTGGTCTTGGAAAAGGCCAAATCCGCTCTCCTGGAGCAGTGAGTTTGCTGTGTGCCCTCTTCACTGTCCTGAGGATCTCCAGTTCCACTGCATCCAAGGCTGCCTTGGAGCATTGCATTCCTCACCAGCTCCTTCTGTCTGTGAGCACAGGGTCCAGCCTGTCCTTGCTGGCCCCTCTTTCACTTCTCTGAGCAAGTTGTAGTTGACACATTCAAGGAAACCCCAGGATTGTTTGTGCTTTACTGTGTTGTCCCTCCAGCAGATGTTGGGGTGGTTGAATCCCTGTGAGGATCAGGGCTGGTGAGGCAGCTCCTATTGGCCAACAAAGGGCTTCACCAGCTTGGTCCACCTGCTGGGTGGAGCAGATCCCCACTCTAACATCCCGTGTCCCTGCCCTCCCCTTAATCTGACTCACAGGCTGTGCTGTCTCCTTGCCCTTTCCCAGGCACTGTTCCATACTCTCTGGTTTGTTTGACATAGATGTCTATACCCCACTCTTCATCTCCCTAGCCTCTTTCCTAAAAATCCTAAAACCTTCCATTCCAATGCTCCAGTCACAGGTGCCGCCTCCCACCACGTCTCTGTGAAGCCCATGATACCATACCCACTCAGGTGTGTGCACATCTCCAGTTCCTCCTGTTTGTTCATCAGAAAATGTGCAGCACCCAGACTGCTGCTCTTTATCACTGACACTCACATGGAGCACTAATAGTGGGTAATAATCAGTGGCATTACTTAGGCTTAGCATTTTCTTAGTGACATCTCTCATCTGGACTCCCAAAACTCACCTCCTTTGAAACACATATCCTTGACAGATGACTGCCTCTGTAGCTCTTAAAGTAGAGTAACTCACTGAGTTAGTTGTTAATTTCTTTATTCATGGAATAAATGATTGGGCTACCTAAATTAGTTATGGCTGTTCTGGGTAGGGATGTCCAGCTAGGTGGGAATATCTAGTTTTGGAGGAAGGCCCTTCCTTTTATTGCTTTTATCCTTTCCTCTTCCTTTCCAGCTTTTTTCCTGAAGAATTGCTTTCCAGAATATCAGTTCCTATTTCCTATCAAAGCCAGGACTCCAGGTGCAGGGCTTTGCAGTTCCTCTTCTTGAGCTCTCTGAGGCTTCCATCAGTCCATTTCTCCAGCCCTTCAAGTTCCCCCTGGATGGCAGCAGGACCTTCCAGTGTAGCAGCCACTCTGCTCACTCTTATGGAAGGGAACTATTTTAAGAGAAATAAGAGAATAATAAATAGAATAAAACTTAACATCATGGATGTTTTCAAGCTGGTGGTTTGTTTCATGCAGTTCCCTGGAGCTGTGTCACCCTCTTAGCATTTCTTCAACTGATCCCTTCTTATAGAAGGTGATAAAAATACTTTGGATTTCCACATCTATGAATTTGAAGACTACTAGATTGTTTCCTTCCTCTGCTTTCTTTAAACTGGACGAATATTAGAATAGGGGTTTTTTTGTTGTTGTAGTTTTTCTATAGCTTTTTCCTGGACAAGAATGTATTATAAATAAACACAATTTTAAAATAGCATTTTAAAGCATCTTTAGAACTGACTAAGTAAAGAAGTGATGTGTTCAGTATCTTCTTCCCTCACACAAGGACTCAATATGACAACCCCATATGCTTGTTCCTTTCTCTCTGGAAAAGGAAATAATTTGGTATCATGTCAAACCAACAAAGGACATCTGGACCAATGAGAGCTAGGGAAAAAGCATCTGGATGTTTTCTGGAAGATATGTTTGTTCATTTTATAAACAAATAGAGGCTTTATTAAGCTTTTTGTAACTGCAAAATATTTTAGATATATAGTGGCTGAATTGACTCGAAGTGGTTTTCTGCAATGAAACATCGGGCATAAACTTTATAAAAATATGGGTAACATCAATTACTTTATAAGATTTTTTTTTCTCTCTCCAAATTAACAATCATTTGGTGTTTTGCTTGGCCATTTGTCTCCACTATTTTATAATCAGTCTGATATTTTGATTGCAAGGATTGTCATTACTTACTTGTATGTGAACACTTAATGTGTTCATATCTCCAAATCTCAATAGCTGGTGATTTACCTTTGAAAAAAATTACTTTGGGGACAACAACTCCAGAAAGAAATGCAAACAGACACAAAATTTACCCAGAATTGCTAAGGTGAGACCACATGCTGAGAGGTTTCTAAGCTGATGTGTTATCTGTCAGACTGGCTTTTTACCCTCAAGTGCCAGGGAAATTCAGCTCATTCTCACCTGATTTCCCTGTCAGGTCAGCAGCAGTATCTTCCTGCTCAGACCATCTTACCACCTAGAATACCATTTTAATTTGCTCTGCTTATTCTCAGTTATCTAGAAGGCTAAGTTACTTCCATCTCCTTCTTTCAACTTTAAAACATCACTGCCTTTTATGGCTAATCATGTGTTTCTCTATATCCTCCATTAGAATAATGAATAATTTAGGTAAAACCTGTTTCACAATAAATCACTGAAATGTAACATTGCAGTGCTGCTCCAACTGTGCTATTGTAGGCAGCTGTAAGGAAATTAGTCTGTGGATTTCCATGGCAACCAGAAAAAATAACTCCCTATAAATGAAGTCACTGTTGTGTCTTTAAACCTAAATATAAATATTTGTAATTAAAGATATCTAGGCATCATCTGCAGTTAGGTATAAAGGAATTAAGGGGAAAGCAGAGAAATGAAGATGAAAGCAGAGAACCTCTCCAACATTTTCGGAATAGATAATCCATAAAGATGAAATTTCATTGGATCAGAGAAATTTTGATAGCTATATAATATGTCATCACATATTTCAGATGAAACAAAAGTATTTTTTGAAATTAAAGTTTATCATACTGTTTAGGTTGTGTTGGGGAAAGAGAAAATTTATTTTCAAATAAAATATTTTGAGTTTGGACAGATTTTTCTTTTGTTAGTTTTTTTCCCAAATCTGTATTATGATGCATATTTGAAAACACCTCAAGAGTTCTGTGGCACCATGAAATTTTGAAACCAAAATTGTTTGCAGGGTTTTTTAAAATTTCTGTTTCATTCCAAAGAAAGTATAGTTACATGTCTAAAACTCAAGTGCCTATGGAATATTTCCTCCATTATAATCCTCCTAAAAAGCCATATCAGCAATATTTTAAGGAGACGTGGTTGAAAGGGTTGCAGCAGCTTCTTGTGAGTGACATATTTTGACATAGTGTCACAGAGGATGTAGTGTTGTGCAGCTGTAGTGTAGAGGTGTTGTGTCAGTATTGTGTTGTATGTGTGTGGTACAGCATGAAAGTCATCAACTCTCATCCTGTCACGAACTTTACAGATCCATTCTGCTATAATGTAGGCTTGTGTCCCATAGAAAATGAGCAGATGTTTTTGTATTGGGTTTTTCATTGCTGTATTCATGTTTGCCTTATCCGACACTAAAGTGCTTGTTTGGACCTTATGTTCTGTAAGAAAGAGAAAGTTGACACTGGCTCCTCGAGCTGTGGTTTAGAAACATGATTTTTGTCATTTCCTAAAAGTAAACAAAAATATCCCTTTTATAAATCTTATTTAATTTGCATTTATTGTGCCTGTCACTCAATTACTTCAGAGAAAATTACATGTTTTCGATATGATTTGAGAATACTGGTTTCCAAAAGATTTATTTTTAAGATATTCTAGCCTCTATTCTAATGTACTCGGGAAGATCATCCTTCTACTAACAGCCCATTGGAGTTGAGCCTAAGGTTCATCCAAGGTTCAGATACTTCATTACCACCAGGCAGGAAATGAGCAGGTTAGACTTTAGACCAATATTGCTGTGCAAATAGCAGGAAAATTTGCTGACTAATATCTGATCTCTGATTCATCACTTACAATTAACATCATTGTCATTTGAGACAGCTGGAAGCACTGTAAACACCAGCAGTAAACATTTCATTTATTTGCTAGGTAGCCAAGGCAGGGTACTGAGGCATAGGGACAGCACAGATGAAAGACTGGATAGATAAGATAAAAGAGGCTGGGGATAGAAGGACAGGAAGAAGATTATAGAAATCACATAATAGACATTCCACTGCAACGTATTTTTTATTAACATGCAACCATTCTGTGATATCTGATTGGGATTGAGACATCTTTCTGTCTCAATATGAGTATTCCCATGATTTCTTCTTCAGACTTGCACTTTCAGTAGCACCTGCCCAGGTACACTGCTTAAAAAAAAAAAAAAATAGTTACTGAATCAACATCTTCACTTTTTTGCTGATCTTAGAACAGTTGTATGGGAGGCAAAAGCATGAATTTCAAGGAATATGTAGTAAGCAAGAGATTCATGGCAGAAAAAACTTCATATGAGACCAAGATAAATTTGACCTAAATGTTTTTCTCTTCCTTGTCCTGTAAAATATTTCATCTGATTTGCACATTAAAACATATTTAAACATTTATGCAGAGAAATAATTTTATTTAGGAATTAATTTTTTTTTTTTTTTTTCTGTAAGAATTCATATGAGTTCACAATCATCACTTGTTCGAGTACAAAGTATGACAAAGACAGGAGAAACTGTATTAATTTCTTATTCCCATAATCTTTTTTTTTTTTTACAATTCTTTGATAATTAACTCTAGGTTGATAGAATAGTGCACTTATTAGTCTAAAATAAGGTCTACAGTGATATCAAATAGGTTTGCATTAACTTACTTTAATTTCTGTTGTACCCCAATCTGTTTCTGACTGTTCTGGTGTTCAGAATGAATTCAGTGGTCAGTGTAGACTTCTACAGGTGTTTGAGTGTCTGGACACCAGATGTTTAAGGTTGATGTTTAAGGCAGAAGGGCCCACTACAATCCTTCAATTTATCAATGGAATGACTCTTACCATTTTTATAGTCTGGAGTGCCTACAATACTAGAATAAAACATTACATTAATACCAACAATGATTTATCTGTGCAAGATGACATTAATCAAATGTGGATAGAGCTAGTTTTCTAGCTCTAAGTATCTTATATTTCAAATTTTAAAACTAAGTGGAAGGGATTTGGGCAGTACAAAATTAGAAGGGTCTGATTTTGGAAAACTGTAACATATGTGAGAAACTTGGATATTCTAGTGACTATTAAGATGAATATGACCTCCCACTCTAAAAGAGCTGTAAGCAGCTGGAAGAATATGGTCCTGAAAGGTGTGAACAGGAACTGTGAATGCAATGAATATTTCTTCTGTATTTGGCTGTTGTAGTACATAATTGGTTGTTAGGGTCAGTGTAAGTGACTATCAATCAACAAAGAAAAGCAATCATAATAATGATGGAATTGGAAAACACTTGCTATGGAAATTTTTAAGATATTCTGTTCCTTCTCTGTTAATGTTGAACAATGAAGAATGGACTAGTGTATGTTAATGAATATTTTATTCTGGAATATGAATTTGGTAAAAGACAGCTCTTCATTCCAATAGACACAAAATTCAAGAGGTGGAAGTTCTATCTTGACATTTAAAAAGGAAAAAATATGGTTTGTAATCCAATGATTACTTAGCCTTTTGATTACTAAGTAATCCTTGGAAGACCTTGCCCATGGTGTTGGTGTATGTTTGTGAATCAAGATTAGATATCCTTGGAGGAGGGGGAATAAGAAAGGCTGAAAATTTGATTAAATATAAGAAATGCACTGTGCAAGAGATCATATTTATATAGTGTTCACTTCTGGTAGTGTTTTTTTATGATTTTGTGTATCATACAAAAGTAATCCACATAATTACTTGTACTGTGTACAACACTAAGTCAGGCTTGATTTACCTTTCTACTGTAGATCATCTGAGTAACTATAAAATTGTGCTCCAGCAGACTTTTCAAGTGTTTATTCCACTCAAAACACCACTTCCCATGGTGAACACTTCAACTGAAGGGAAGCCATGCCCAAGTCAGTAAATATGTTTATGAACACTGGTCTTTATGAGGTAACCAAGAGAAGTAAGGTCCAAAGGAAGAAGTGGAAAAGCTTATTTCCTCAATTACTATAAATAGCACATGTTTATGTTTAAAAACATATAACAAAACTGTATTTCTAATGATAGCTATTGACCATATTCATTATTTCATCAGTCAAATAGTAAAGTTTGCATGTAGCTATTTGGAACATTCTTTTCTATGCAAACCCTAAGAACTATTTACTAGGGTGTTTTTACTAACTGTAGATAGCCTCAACAATCATACATGAAAGGGATGAAAATGAACAATGCTGAACAAGAAATATTTGTTATCTTATTTCTGTTTCACACAGCAACAGACATAAATTCATGTTGGGAAGTAAGAGTGATTGTCAAGTTTCTGCCTAAATTTATTGTGCCAGAAGCCATAGGTTTTAGTCACTGGTGACTGAAAGTAACAATTTATTTCTTCACTCACCAATATTTCAGCATTTCAAGAACAAGAGTTCATGCTGAGAAGAACCTAACGAAAGCAAATACATCAACAAATAAATAGATCTGACTCAAACCTTATACAAAATTACATAAACCCTTACCAATTGTGAGAATTTAGAAAGCTGATTTATTCCCAAAATAAGCAGAATTAATAGGAGTGATTATGCTTAACATGGTAATTTGGAAGAGGAAAGGAACTGTAGCAATTATATCCCAGAGATTATTATTAAGGTCCATATTCTCTTCATTAATTTCAAGACATGCATTGCCTTGGGTTTAGCAAATCCTCAGTATGCAAACTGTAGCAAGTATTGAAAGAGTGAAAACATGTGCTAGACATGTGATTCAGGTGGCTGAAGGTAAAACTGTAACTATCTTTTAGCATTAAGATATTTTATTATTTTGTGGAGATTAATCTCATTTATCCTGCCCTCTTAAGAATACAAATACCAACCTCAGAAGGCAAGCTGCTGTATCTTTGAAAGCTCTTTGTACTGGTGTTCCAATGCTTGTGTCACTGCTTAAGCATCTGATACCTGGTGCATCCTGTTTTTAAATGTCTGTGTGATATGTGGCCATCCATGTGACTCTGGGTTTAATTCTGGCACAATCAAACTACTTAGCTGAGCATCTTCAAAATCACATCTGGCCCAGTGATGAGTCTTGTCCTTGTTGCCATCACAGAGCTCCAGGAGTTTCTTGCATTGTTTCCTTGCTTTTGCTCTTTACTGGGTCTAAGAGAGGAAGCAATCTTCACGAGGTCTGGAAGAGAAGGTGATTTTGGACAATAAGAATCTGTAGAGTCATATTGCACCTGAGTAGACCTGAACTGTTTCAGGTGATAGCTTAAGGAGAAAAAACACTAAGAAATTTATGTCTGTGCTTAGTTCCTACCAGATAATGTCATGGTAATTTATTCACTGAAGAAAGCAAGGCTGAAAGAATGGTCTTTTTATTAACAAGTTATTAAAGGAGGTCAATGGGATAAGCAAACAAAACTGGAATATATACTCCCTTAAAATTCCTGTGAGTGAATATGAAAGAAAAATTAATGAGAAGAAAAATCTGTCTGCCACTAAGGACAGACTAACACTTTGTGAGGTTTTGGAAGAGGAAGAAACTATCTGCATGCAGCCATTGCACTCATGGAAGATATTATCAATGTTTTTAATACATGACGGGAAAGTGCAAAGGCCAGGCTTTTCTTTTTTTTTTTTTTTTTTTTTTTTTTTTTTTTTTTTTTTTTTTTTTTTTTTTCTCCTCAAAACAAAGCCAGGCTTTTTCCAGTGATCCCCAGTGATAGAAAAGAGGCAACACTCAGGAATCATCTGGACATGGTCCTGGGCAACCTTCACTGGGTGTCCTTCTGGAGCATGAGGTTGGATCAGATGATCTGCGTGCATCTCTCTCACCCTCATCCATTCTGTGATTGCCTGAAAAGGCAACAGATACTTATTCTCCCTGGCAGCAGTAACATCAATAGTGGTGAATGAAAGGAGCCACAGACACTATTTTTCTGAATATGTGCCTGTAGGCCCCAAAGTCTCCACAGGGGCCAAGTCATAGGACGCAGGCAAGGAAGAGTTGATTGTTATTTTTTCTTGTTCCTGAGCTCTAGACAGTGAATTCAAACACATAGCAGGACAGATTTCTCCCTAATAGTTCTATCAGGGTTGCAGCAAGGCAAGTTGCTATAGGCATTTTCTCCTGTGTGAGAACAGCACAAAGAGCTGAAATAATGGGCATTTTCCTGGAGAGATACCAGCATCTCAGGCAACAACTGACAGAACCAGAAGACAGAGTCTTAAGCTGCATCAAGGGAAATTTAGGCTGTATATTAGGAAAAAGTTTTTCACAAAAAGGGTGATAAAGTACTGTTATGGTCCCTTGAGGTGACAAATTGTATAATGGTCTGGGGAGGTTGTGGAGACACTATCCTTGGATGCTTAAAAAATAAGTGTTTATAAAAAGACTGGATGTGGTGACAGGGTCTGGTTGAGGTGTTAGGGTATGGGCTGGACTTGATCCTGAAGGGCTCTTTCAATCTAGTGATCCTAGTGTGATCTCAGAAGACAAAATACTGGTTTCAGTCATGAATATTCCCTGTTTGAGACAGGCAGACCTGCTTTCTTGGCGGTGCTTTGGCTAGAATAATCTGACTGAAGTTATGAGCATAAGTTGATACTTAGACTTCATGAACTTCCCATTTTGCTGCTGAAAAAGACTTCATTTTGTGACAATTATACAGCACACAGGAACAAAAATATCATCAGTCTTATTTCTCTTTTACCTAAGTTAGTGGGAGGAGGCCAGACCCTTTAGGTCAGATATTCCACTGTGAGAAAACTGTCCACTCTTCCACGAGCTGGGAGGTGTTTCAGCCCAGCCTGTCTGCCTCATGGCTTCCCCAAGTTGCTACATATAGGCTCATTTTCAGTCTTCATTCTCCTGAGAATAAATTGGATTATTTGGTCTTTACTGATTACCCTCACTCTATCTGCACTGCAGCTGCCTGCTTGTTGTTCATTCCCATGAAATACAGTCCTACCTTGGGATTTCATTTTCCTCGTGGCAATTTCTTGTTTACCTCTGTGGAGGAGGAGGAAATGCCTCTATGAAGCTTAGAGGGCTTTATTTCAAATGTTTGAATTCCTGCAGCTGTCTGCTCATGTTGCTGATGCACCACAGGAGAGCTGTGCCTGTCTTTGGCAGGTCTGTGGTGGCCACAAGGGCTGGTTTCCAGTATCTGCTCTGACTTTGGGTTCAGGCTGACACAGAGACAGATGTGCAGCAAAGCTCTGAATCAGTGCATACAAATATGAGTGGGTCTGTTTTGTAAACAACCACCATTTCATGCTTAAACAACTCAGAAGGAAAATGGGACAATATGAGGCAGGTTCAAAGAGTAAAGCAATCCAGATACCCATTCATAATTTGACAGCTATATCATTAGTGGTTTAATAATCACAGCAGAAGCCAGGGAAGGAGCTAGGAGTATCAGAAAAGGTTTCACAGCACACAGCCTGGAGAGAAACCCCAGGAAGCCAAAAGCAGAACTCATGCACATGCTGAAAATACAGAGGAGTTTTCGACTCTCCTAAAACAGGGAAGTTTAGCTGCAGAGGGAACAGATTCACCATATTACTTGAGTAGAAAACATTAATTACATACAAGCCAAGATGAAGTAATTGACATAGAGGTTCATAGAATTTATGACACACAAGATTGAAAGACCCTCTTCAAAGGCTGAGCAGATTTTTTCTGAGCTCACTTGATGAATGTTTCTTTAACCAGTACCCCTTGTGCATTTTGGGGATGATTTTATTGTCCCAGAAGTGATTACTTTTTGTTTTAATGTTATTGCACTCAAGAACCAATATCTTAAGTAGTTTGATTGTAAGAGTAATGATTGTAAGAATATTTGCTACATAAGATGGGACAACATAATAAATTCTGCATTTAGGTGCTGAGACAAGGTAAAATGCTGGAATTTTGCTATGATGTATCTAAAATTCTTGAAATATTATCAAAAGACAGAGAGAGTAACTAGACAAGATAAACCCACTTGATTTTATGGGTTCTTGGTTATAGAATGACCCTAAAGAATTTGCTGAAAATAATAACAAATGTAAAGTTCTAGATGCTAACCTCCAGTAAGTCAGTGAGAATCACATCTCTGTGTCATACAGAATGAGTGGTCAACACTGCAAAGCAGCTAGGTTGAAACTTCTACTTCAAGTGCCAGAAAGACAAGCTTTTAAAAGAGTGCATGGATAGTTTGTATTATTCAGAAAGCTACTGATCAGGGAGTAGTACATGCAAAAAGGCCAAGACTGGAGCCTAAGATCTTTCTACTACAAACTCTATGTGAAGAAGCAACTCTCCTCAGAAAACAACCAACAGAAATGCTCTGCAGCTATGTTTAGATAACAAATGCCCTTGTTTTTCCCATGACTTTCTACCCTTCAGAATCCCATCTTCTCCCTGATATCATTAATTACTGAGTTCAGACTTGTCTTGCTTTTCCTGGACTATTTTCAAGATGTAATTTTGTTTTATATTACTCCTTCCTAACCTATTTCTTCTTCATTGTAAACTCTTCTGTTAGTTTAATTAAACTTGCTTGAGGGTAATGATTTTTGTTTTTAAATATGAGCATGCTGAATCTGTGGTTTTCCTGGGCTGCTGCTAATTTATTTTTTAAAGAAGAAAAAGGAAAAAAAAAAAAAAACAAAAAAAAAAAAACCACAAGACAGCAGGGGTTTCAGGGAGTTTCTGTTTTTTCGAAGGTTTCAATAATGAGTCATTGCAGACACCTGAAATCCAAATACACATATCTAACTTCCAGAAAGCTATTTCTGAATGACTCTGCCACAAATTAAGTCGTTATGAACTAGTTTAAATTATAAAAGTAACCTAAAGATATCCAAAGCCTTCTCTATCCCCAGACCCTCAAATCTCATCATCTTAATCCCTTTCCCTTATAAAAAAATAATAAACAGCATCAAAATGCTGAGTTTATGTATCCGGAAGTGAGGTTTATGCTTCTGAAAGATGTCAGTGTACTGCACTGGGCCACCAGGCCTCACAGGGCCTCCTGGATTATATCTTTTTTTTCATAACATAGAGGTGAAATGAGATTAGGAGTTGTATGGAGCTGAGAGAGGCAGCATAGCAAGCAATCCAGGTGATCACTATATCAGTGCTACTTTTCCCTTTGTTAAACTGCAGCTTGAAACAGCCATTGCCCTGGGGATTCAGGAGCTGCTGCTTCCACCAGATGCCTCTCTTGGAATGCTGCTCCCAGCCTCGCCTTGTGGCACCCAGGAGCTGATGCACTGTAGTGAGTTGCCTGTGTTTGAACTGAGTAAATATACTTGTGGGCCACGTCTCTGGACAGTCTTTGCACTTTCAGGTGGACAAAGGAGCATTAAAGGAAGAGCAGCAGTTGCAGAACATATGCATTATTGTAGAGTGGAAAGTAAACAAAGTTTATGCAGCTGCTCCCAACTATAAATATCATTTCAGGAAAACACATAAAGGCTTAAAAAATATACTTGTACACCAGTCATAAAATCTAAACTAACTCAAAAAAGAGGACTATTGTGGAAGAGAAGAGGGTTTCACATGTATTAGCAAAGACAAGGATTCATTCACTGTCTGCAGTGTTCAGCAAGGCTGGATGGTGTGTTGTTTTCAGCTCTTACCTCTGGGATCCTCTCCAGACTCCTGAGACTGAATCAAAGTGGGAATCTTGGATGTCAGAGTTCTCTGGTAGCTGGTATGAAGCAGCATGTCCAAACAGTTCCTCCCTTGGCTGCAGAGGATACATCTCCTCCTCTGTGACTGAGCCACCCTGTGTCTCTCTCCGTGCTTCTGGTGCACTGCACAAGTGTTTCTATAGTGTGATAAAGATTACTAAAATTAAGTTAACAGGTACCTTGATACCTGTCCTGGTCTACAGCTGGGAAACCAACTGTGCACAAACAACTGCCTCCTTTTCCCCCCTCTTGAACAACTTTCTTTAAAGCTTCTGTCTCCCTTCAAATCCCCAGCAGTCTGCTGGAGATGCTACACTCCCTGTTTGTGCTGTGATGCTGGAAATTGGGTAAATGCCAGAGCATGAATGGATATATCCTATGTGCCACCACTGAACAGAAGCTTTTTTGTGAGCCAGTGGCCAGTTCTGCTAAAGCAACCTCAGTATTTGGATTGGTTCTTGAAGTTTCTGTTTTCGAGAACTCAGCTGCATGAAGTGGAAAAAAAAGTCAAAATATTTTATGGGGAAAAAATGTTCAGGTAGCTTCTAACTCTGCATACCTGATCTGTCATTCATGGTGTGTCCTAGCTCAGCTCTTGGGCTGTAGCCTGGGACCAATGTATCAAGTCTGTATTTCAGTGTAAGACAGGCAAGGCTGCCAAAGTGCTGTGAAGATCTGTGTGTGGATGTAAATTGGTGATACATTTTACTGCATTGTTCCTGGATTTGTAGTTTTAGCTTAAGCTCTTACTGTATTTCTAATTGTGTGCTTGCTGAACATGGACTGTATGTATGGTATTACTTTTTCAAGCTCATCTTGGCTTGAAAGTAGAAATGGAAAGACATGACACCATATAATTCTGTTACACACTGGAGGTCATAAACTCTCACCAGATACTGTCTCAGAAGCATAGCAAGTATTGATAACCCCTTTTATTTAAAGAAAGACTAAGAAAGTACTATTTTAGCAAATTAATCTCAAGGAATGTGTTAGACACTGAATTGGGACAACCAAAGGAAGGACAAAAATAAATGCATACCATAACATAGTTGCAACAGGATCTAAATTCTGGGGGTTTTTTGCAGTTTTACAAAGCAGTAAAAAGTTCATTCTTTGTGCCTCTGCATCACTGAGTACCAAGAGTAATTAGTAAATCGTATAGTCACATTAACCTAACTTTTTGCCTCACTGTTACATGCATATCACCCAGAGATAAAATGCAAGCACAGATAAAATGCAGTGTTGTACATTAGAAATAGTTTATGAGTAACTTACATTCTATCATTAAAATAAATATAACTATTAAATTCCCTTTTTTTTTTTTTTTTTTTTTTTTTAATTTCTACTTAATCCCACTCAGGTAGGAATTAAGAAAGTATCTCATTATTTGGTTTGCAGTAATCAAATTTTGCTTAATTTTTTTTCATTATAGAAATACTCTAGACTGGCAGAAAAACTTCAGACTATTAGAAAAACGTGTCAAATACAAAGATATTATCAGTCAAGCTAGGTGTTTGGCCAAGACAAAAATTTCCTTGAGTCAGAAGTGCTTACCAAAAATTAAATGTTTGCTAAATGTTGCCATTTCTAATGGTAAGAGATTAGAATATTAAAATGTGTGTGGAAGATAAGGACGAATCAGAGAAATAATTGAATTACTAGTACATGTAACAGAAGGAAGATTGAGAGCCCTGGCAAAGCTGACACTAACATGATATCTTTTATTAGTCTCGATAATGGAGGGGAAAATACTTGATTCAGTAATTCTGACATAGAGATTGACATTAAAACCTCATTAACCCTAAGCACAATGACACTATAAAATACAGACTTTCCATATAATTTCTGTGAGAGCTGAAACAGCGAAGAAACCTTTGTGTAGACACTCATTGTTCTTTCTGTCATCCACACAGAAAGTACAGAGATCTCAGTGATGTGACATGGCCAGCAAGTATTTTTTTTTTATTTTTACTTTCTACAGAAAAGTCACAGTCTGGTTAAGGCTTTGTTCTTGTTTTAAGTGGGGTTGATACATCAACACTCAGAGTAATCCTGTCCCAGTAGCAGAGCCATGCACTTTTTAATTTCACAAGGATTTGTTTAAACTAAATATTTTATAGTCTGTCTATATGGAAGCTTTGCTGTATTGAGCCAATTCATTTTGAGGGAGAAAAGTCATCAGTGCTTTATTTAGGGTGACCCATTGACAGAAGATAGAAGACACACAGATTTGTGACTACAAATGCTTTTTGCAGTGGTGCTAAAGGAATGTGCCTATTCCTTTATGAATGAGGATTTACTGCCAGTGAGTTAAATTAAACAAAGCATGCTTTGAAAAAGGAAAGATTGTCATTAGTGGTCTTATTTGAATTTCTCTGAGTAAAAAATCATAGCCACAGAAGTGAAAATTTCCTTTTTTTAAATTTTTTAATAATGCCACATTGCCATGTTCTGAAAGTATAGATGCTGGATACCTAGATACCTGATATGATAGATAACAAAAGTTTAAAACAATGAAAATGTCATACCATTCTGCTCATTTTGAATAGGTTTTTCTTGAAAATCATATTTTGAAGTGATCTTTCTCAGCAAAAGATATGTGTTCTATACAGTGTAAACAACATATGGGTATCCCACTCTGATGTATTTATCCTGGTAAATTTAGAAACTGGGATGATCCTGAAATACTTTATCACCTTTCAGCCACGGTGTGGATTTTGCTGTTAATGATCTGCAGAGTCATTGTGTCTGGGCAAGGCATTACCTTGTGCTTTATGAAAAATATTTAAGAGAGGTGTGTTTGAAACTGTGTTGTATAAGTGTGAGGAGAAAAACATCATATGCTCTATCTAATCTGCATCTGGCACTCACGAGGTGTTTAAGTGTACCTTTGGCATATCTTTTTGACCCCTGGTTCAAAAGATGGGCTTGGAATGGGCCCAGTTTCCGATTCAAAACACATCCGCTCGTATTTAATTGCTTGAACAGCCTCAGTGACAAAGCCCCGAAGGTTTGCCGTGGCAGTCAGGAAGAGCAGCAGTCTTGGTAGGAAGGCTCGTCAGCTCCCCCACCACACCTTGGTGAGTCTCCTTGTCCGCAGAGCAGGTTCCCAGCGGTGACTCCACTCCACAGTCACCCACCAGCTGTCCCAGGCAGTTCCTCTGACGCGGGAGCTGCAGCGAGCTCTGCCTGCGCTCAGAGCGGGGACCAGAACACGAGGAAAGGTGAATCATGACTGCTCAGACAGAGGGTGATTTAGTTCTTCCACAGAGAGGGTCCGCGACTTCCGTCATACGGAGTATTTCGCTAGGAATGTGAAATGGGGGGGAAGTCATCTTTCATCTGTATTGTGAGGTTATTCAGAACATGAGCTAAATATTAAGCATGCGCTCAACTCCGGTAGATAGTTCAAAATAATAGAAAGAAAAAAGGAAATAGTTCCCGCTGTGCTTGTGTAGTGATTCTGACAAGGAAGTGTGTTCATCGTTGTTGAAATGTAATTATTTTCCTTCTAATCAATGAAAGTGGAATTTTCATGCTGTGTAGATCCACTTCACCTTATTAAGGGATATGCTTACAATCCTTTTGCTTCCACACAGAGCATTTTGCCATTCAGTTCTGTAACTCCACACTTATTTTATTCCAGTTAACCAGAATTCCTCCAGGAGTTCCTGCTCTTAGGCAAAACTCCTGGCATACGGTAAAAAATTAAGGAGTCAGTGAAGAATGCTGCCTGGAAACCAGTCATTCTGCACTGAATCTGGCACAGAAAACAAGAGAGTGAAAGAACTGGTGGAAGAAGGCAGATTGCTTCTATAAACTGATGGCAATAAATACAGGAAGAAGGAGATTGAGCAAAGGAGGATTTGTCATGAGATGGAGGAATGTTAAGGACAGCTGAAAGTACAGTGAAGAAAACGAAGTGCTAATACCCCATGTCTTGGGAAATGCTGCAATTAAGAAGAAGACACGCATATCAGTTTGGACTAGAAGTTTGGGTTTAGTCAAAACAAAACATTTGCTAATTCAGGGAGATGAAAGGAGAAAGGAAAGCATTTGAAATAAATGAAAAATTATACATCAACTCTGAAAAGATACTGAAGACAGGAGAGAGTCTGCTGGAAAATCAGCTCTGAATAATGCCCACCAGGAAAGTCAGAAAGACAGAAGCAGTGGCAGAGTTTTGTAGAGAAAAAAAATCCAATATAGATCAAGTTGTGTTCTACAGCAAGTCTGTTGGCAGCCGTGTTCCTGCTTTCACTTATAACCTCATCATTAAAGCAATAAATTGCATTTGCTTCAGGTAAATAGTGGTGGGCTAGAGCAGCGAGTTATGGAGCAATGTCTTTACCAACCATGATCAACTCATGGAAAATGAGTAGATTCAAGGAACAAAACAAAAATAAATCTGCAAGAGATTACCATGTTTTCAGAAGGGTCTAAATTGCATTGACTGTACTGAGGACTTGAAAGATGTGAATGCAAAAGGCAACTGTAATTTCTCCAAGTTAAAGTTATCCAGAGCATGTGCACCAAGCAAGAGGAACACTTACAAGTAATGCTGTCAACCCATTTGTGTGAAGATGTGCCTCAGATCTACCTCCTTGCATTAAGCAATGATCTTTGAAGTGATGCTCTTCACATAGCCAGTGGGTTATGTTACCTGGGGAAGGGTTGCTGGTAGTGTGTCTGTGCATCATTTGGACCAGAGCTGGAAGAGCACAGCAGGCCTAGATCAGCTATCTATTTAGAACACAGGAACATAAACTTGCATCTGTCTCCATTTGTCTGGTTACACATACCCTGAATGCAAACAACTAATATTCTACATTACATCATCCTAATTCTCTACAAAACTGCATTTGACTGCTGTCCTGGTACAATATTTTAAAACAGAAGAGCTCTCTGGTGGGAACTGCTGTGACTCCACTACATATGGTTTTGCCTGCTATTCCAGTGCTGTTCCTATTAATAATGCATTTTGCTAACTAGATGTGCTTTTCTGTTTGGAGTTTGTTTTGTGTTCTCTGGTAACTGCAGCCTGTGCCTTGGCAAACTTGTGCACAAAAAATTACCGGCCTCATTGGCATGCTCTGCACTTCTTAAAATATTGCAAACTTTTCTTTCTTTTTAGTCTTATCCTGATAAACATGTGCCTTAAAAAAAGCATAAAGGGAGTAATCTAATTTATCTCTTCATTTTAAAAAACAAGCCACATGCTTTTATGACAGCATATCCAGAAAGGAACTTTGCTGTGCTTTTCAAATTTTCTTTTTAATGATGGAAAAGACCGTTCATTATGTAACAGCTAGACGTGCTTGTCAGCAACATTATAAAAAACAATTTGGATGGAAAGAGTGACAGATGTACCCCTGATTAGCCGAGTGTAAACAATTTGGGAAGAATTTGACCCTTGGTTGCTCATGGGATAATTCCCTGTCTTCTCAGCTTGCTTTCCCCACTGGAACAGCACGGAGGGCCTCTCCATAACTCAGCAGAGATACATGAGGTAGTGGAAATAGCCCAGGCTGGAAATGGGAAGCAGTTTGGAGACAGAGTATGACAGAACTGCTGAGCTGATCAGGCCAGCTAAGAGATGGAGACTGTGTCAGCTGCAAACACCATTTTGACACAGGTTTTGTGTTTGCTCCTGGAGGGACCCTTTACTGCTTTGCCCAGCCCCAGAGTTTGCTCATAGTGTCATTTATAGCTATCATTCTGCCTAAGCCTGCCTGGTGACATCTGCATTTTTCAGTGACAAGGGGATCACCCTTATGATTTTGTAAAAGTGGGTTTCTTTGAAGGTATAAAGCTTGACATTTTAAAAGTAGATGCTTACACTGGTGTGATGCCAAATCATGCCTGCCCAAAAGAAAAAGCCCTAGCACACAAACTAAGGAAGAAGGTATTACTTTTCTCCTTCCTGTCTTTCTATGGAGTGTTAGAAGGTGGTTTTGAATTTCTACTCCTTGAAGATTTCCAATTTTGCTGTATCTAGTAATTTACTATCAGCTCTAAAAATGACTTTGTACATAGGAAATACAATCAGGTTTTGGGCAGGGTGTTGTTTCTTTGGTTGGTCTTTTTGGTTTGTTTGTTTTAATTTTTTGGTTATTTTTTATAAAAAGAGTCCTCTCTGGGTCTTTTCATACTGGTGAGGTTTTCTTTGAAGCAATATTTTTTGCACTTTCCACACAGTATTGACTCTAAAAGGAAAATTAAGAAGTATATCAGAACCATTATTAATGGTCACGTAATTCATACTGTGACAATGAAGAAGGCTAAAGTTGTGTGGTGATCTAGGGAGACACATTTCCTTGCAAAATTGTAATAAAACTTTGAAGGCGAATTTCCTCCAGGAAATTACTTTATGATTTTACTGCATAGTGTGACCTGTACAGGTAAGAATCTCTGAAATATATCAGTAAATTTTGCTGTAGCCTCATATCCAGGCATAAAATCCTGTTTAGGATCTATCTGGGGAAGATGTTAATTGCTGACTGAGAGCCTTGTTAATGATTTTTGTCAGAAGCTCATATGTATTTTTGACAGATTGTAAGACATTGTAAGATGGGCAGTATTAGGAGATTGTTTATTCTGTTTACTCTAGCAGATACATAATTATCAAATATGGTACAATGTGGTGGATTTGGTGGTATCTCTTGTTCTCTTTGAGAATTGATTTATTTATTTTGAGAACCCATACAAGTCCTCTTACTTCTGAAAGTCATCCCTTTGAGCAGATCAAAGCATTCAGAATGTGCATGAATAGGTGAAGGAAGAGGGATGGATTGTGCACATCTAGTCTGTAAAATTTATCATCTCTTGTTTTAACTCTATTCCCAGCTTTATTTAACAGTCTGGCCAGTCCTAAATCAAGAATATCCTCTTGGTGGCTAACAGTGGGACATCATAGTAAAATTAGTTTAAAAAAGAAGCTTGATTATCCTAGTGAGAATAATCTTAAAAAATAAAAATAAAGCAAAATTCAGTTTGTCCTGTAGATGCCAGGGAAATTTCAACTTATCTCTTTTCAAGGGGAGACTGCCTTCTTAGTTCTCTGCTGCTGGGAGCAGAAATTCTAGCTAAGCTGAGGTACTTGGCAATTTTCTGATAAATTTCTATTGGTTTTCAGAGGATGAAAGGGCAACAAAATCGTGCTTAAACTTCCCTGACAACTCTTAGATCTCTAGCAGCATCTCTGGTCAAAAATGCTGTGCTTGCCATAGGCAGCAACATTAATTTAGGTTGCCACTGATAGAAGTCCAATTTACTTTTTCATCCGGGATGGAAATTACAGACATGATATTTCTAGGAGCTATGGGACTGTAAGAGCATTTTGTTGTTGCTCCTTGCTGCGTTTGAATTATCAAATATTTTTAATACAAAGATCTTGTTACCCAGGGTTGCAGGAAAATTGACCTTTGGCATATTGAAACATTCTGTCTCTGAGTGAATGGTTAATGAGCAGCTCTGACCTGCTGTGGCCTTCTTCATGTGGTTCTTCAGAAACATGGCACATGAGATAAAGGCAAAGCCATTCCTTCATTCCTCGAGTGCCAGATGAGGGCACTCATGGCTGGGTTTTTGTCCAAGAGAGCTTTTGCCTCGTTTGACTGGATGCACTTCCTGGCATGGCCATGAAAATCTCCCAAAGATCTTCTTTTCACCATGCAGAAGGAAAAATGGCACAAGAAATATAGGATGAAAATGTTTTCAAGGACAGAATAATTAATTTACATCTACCTCAAAGTAAAGTAGGCTCTTGCACTACAGAAATTTTTTTTTTTTTCCTAGAAATAGTGTCATTTATTGCAAAATAGGAGAATATTTCAATTTAAAAAATGGTTTGTGGCAAATTTTATTCTGTATTTGTGGTACTCTTCTTTCCTTCTTTTCTTTTTTCTTTTTTCTTTTTTCTTTTTTCTTTTTTCTTTTTTCTTTTTTCTTTTTTCTTTTTTCTTTTTTCTTTTTTCTTTTTTCTTTTTTCTTTTTTCTTTTTTCTTTTTTCTTTTTTTTCTTTGGCTTTAGATTAAAATGTGTTAGTTTATTGCAAGCCATAAGAAAGTTTTGATCCTTTTCTGAAGTAGCCTAAATTATATAACCCTTGATTTTGGCATTTTAGGTCAGACAGTATTACAGGTAATTAATAAAATAATTTTAATAATAAGAGTCTTTGTCAGCAATTATGCTCAGAATTTTATTATTACTAAAGGGTAAATATTATTTTTTAAAGTCTCATAACTTGTTCCTCCAAAAAACTTCCGTTTTACCTCAGGCATAGGAACAAAAAATTAACTCCCTGAAGGTGCCACGTGGAACACCAAGTAATAGATACAGATTACAAAAAGTACAAAGGATCAGAGCATGTTGAAATGAGGAGACATGCAGGACCTCTGAGCCAGAATACAAGATGGCCAGTAGACCAGAAAAAGTCTAGACTAAGAGAAATTAAGTAAACCAAAGTCTTCCCTTTGGTAGATTGGCAAATGTATTATCTATTTCTTTGACTTTACTGAGGTCTTAATATCTTCTCTCTGGTAAGTCAAATACTATAACATTTATTTTCTTTAGTACAACCACAATGATGGATCCTCTCCTGATCCATTTGTTTGGCCTGATAGTCTCCATTTTTTGGGTCATCTTGCATTTTTGAGAGGATAGGAACTCTTCTGCTTGCTCATCCCTGCTCTTTTTAATGAAGTCTTTTAGGCTGAATGAAACGTCTGAAAAGCTTGATTCTGTTAGCTACATAAAGCACCTCATTTACAGTAAATTAGGATAATGAAGATCTGTGCAAATCGTTCAGTAGTGCATGCTTGTGAAGTTGCTAAGAGAAGGACATGCAGAAAATACACATGGAAAGAATAAACACAGCAAGAGAATTCAGCTGGAGTCAACAGCTCATAAACAGATAATCAAACACAGATATATTTTTGGGTATTATATGGAGGTAGGAGGATCCAAATATTGCTAAGGCTTAATTGGAGATGCTGCAATAAAAAGGTGGAATCTGCCCATCTGCTATCAAGAGAAGAAAGACAAATAACCTAATCAGTAGCTCAATTGCTTGGATACATTCACTGCTCTACATGTGCACAGTCCATTAGTCTGCAAGGCTCAAGTTCAGCTGATGAAAGATGTGTAGAAAAGTGGCAGAAAGGAAGTGCTGAAGCATTGCCACTAATTGTATTCAGTAAAACAGATGCCCTGGAGAGAAAAATAATTCCCCATGAATAACTTCGTCACTTCAAGTAGATTATTTCTAAAGGTTATGCAGTATTCAATTAAGTTAGTCTGCATCAGAGCCAAAGGAGCCCAGAGTGCCATGTACCCCTACTGCAGCCCAAGCCAAGGCAGATCAATTAAAAACCTGACATTATTGATTCATCAAGTGCCCCTCTCCATGATGGGGGACTGTTTTGGAGAAACAGTCTTGTCCATACCACCTACTGGAAATGTTCCCTTGTGGATGATACCCTCCAAACCACTCCAGAGCTTTCTCCTGGTGAGTGCTGGCTGCCATGGGAAATTCTGTTACTGTGATAACCACTAGGATGGACCATACAGCATTGTAACTGGTTTCTTGGTCCACTCTTGTTTAGTAGTACATACTTAGTCTGGTGTTTGGGGCAACCCCTTTGAATCTTTCTAACCATAAAAATGAACAAATTAAAAATTCTCTTTCTGATCTTGTTATTTCTCATGTTTTCTCCTGTATCCTGTGATGCAGGGTGACAGGGGACCTATTGTAATCTGCTCTTGTCTGGGTGCCAATGTTTTAGAAAAGAATGGCAGTGTAGCAGATCTGTTCCTTGTCATACCTGGAAGTTGCTGAGGGTTTCAATGAAAGAAAGACTTTAGCTTTGGTCCCACTCTTGAACAAAAATTATAGAACAAAACTAACATGGTTCATTAAGCAAGTGGTTGAGCCTGCCTCTTCAGTAATTTTGAAAATTTCAGACTCTAAGGCTCAGTGTAATGTGTTTGTAAATGTTAAGGAAAAAAAAAAAGCCCACCATGTCTGTCTACAGATATTGACACCAAACGTTTTGTTCTCCATAAGTGGAAACCTGTAGATAACTCCTTGCTTTCCCCCTTCAACAGGGAATGCTAGAATCTAAAATTCTACTATCATCTTCAACAAACAAGGGGACAGGACAATTTTTCCTCACTGTTTTTTCAGTGTAAGGCTATCTCTTTCTTAAATGGTAGATAGATCCCGAGTAATTGTGGGGATGTCTTGGGAGTGGCCTTTAAAGGTCACTTTAACCCAGTGTAATGTAATTAAATGAATTACTTGGAAACATGATTAAAATCTCATCAACTGCATTTATATCTGTCACACAGAAGTTTACTTATATATCAATACCTAGCACACTGGAGTAAGGTCAAAGTCTTCTTAGAAGTAAGTGCATGTAAAATGAATTTTGTTTTTAATATGATACCAGGGAAAGAAATTATCTCTGAATTATTCTAATTTAATCTTCACAGGCAGAAAACATTCAACATTTTAGTTTTATGTAAAAACTGAGTAGAATGGAAAAAACTTGCATTCTATCCCCTTTTCACTTTGTAACAATCATGAAATCTACAGGTCTGTTGACAGGGCTTGCTGCAGGCACTCCAACATACTACAGAGCTCCCTGGCTGATGCTGGAAAATGCAGTGAAGCTTGGTATAAGAAGAAGCAGGTTTTTCTGTATTTTAAATAATTTTTAATAATCCTGGGTCATGTACCCTGCAGCTTTCTTAACTAATTTTTGCATGTATCATAACAAAAACCGTGTCACTGTATAGTTCCTGCATCATGTCTGGTATATTCAAGTTTACTGTGTTTTCTGTGTGTTGACAGACTGCACTTGCACCTCAGTTAGACTGCAAGTTCACTGCAGAAGGTTTTGTGCAGCATGATTTCTCCAGGGTGTGCCAAATGCTCTTGCTGACACTTGAAATTGTCCTCATTAATTTTCATCAGAGTTGCAGACTGTGTTTGCCATGGTGTAGTCAGATAAACTGAGACAGAGAAGTGACCTAGAGCTTGCCAGAAGGAATGAGTGGTGAAAGTTGCCTCAGAAATATTTATTCTGTGAGTCACTCCAGCAGAGTGTCCCACACTCACTAGTCTATTGATGTTAAGTGTGGATTTTCTTAATGCTGTTTTTGTTTCCAGAGCCATGGGGGCATTTTATGTCAGGGACGTCTCAGCATTTAGTTTTGATGATGGAAGTTGTTAGTCTTTATGATTTTAAAATAAATCTTAGAATCATATTCACATGGTACACAGCAATGACAGGAAAAACTTTCTGAATTTTAATATATGTCAATAGTCTTATGATCCTCTGGGATATAGAGTAGGAATGTTACAGTGCTTGACACACACATACAGTGGCATCTATGAGAAAGTAATTCTCAAATCTGTTAAAGATATAGTATGTGGAAATAAATAGGGACAATTCCAATCACATTTGTTACACTGACAGGTAGAAATGCTGCCTGATGCTTAAGGGCTGTCTCTAGTTTCCAGTGAGTAAGGGAAGGATTTGTGTCAAATTTCCTGACCTGAAGTCAGCAGGATGAGGGCTAAAAGCACCAGGATGTGGAATGGTACTCTGCTTTGTCCCTAGTACAAGGAAATAGTTAAATACTCTCTCTGCTGTAACACATTTCCCTTTTGCTGCTGCTCTGTGGTTTTATGTGGGGTTTTTTTTTCCCACCAGAATTATCACCAGTTTGTAGATAGCAGACAGTGGACATATCTAATCAGAAAACGTATATAAATTAAAAGGTTCAGTCTCAATTTGTTCCTTTGTTTCGGTGCTTATTTTCTAATGTATTTATTTTAATGGCAACTTAAAATTGATATTTGAAGTAGGTTAAAAAAAAACCAAATTAAAAGTGGAGTTCCTTTGCTCAAATGGCAGCTGCTATAATTAACCAATTTGCGATCCTTTAAAATATGGAAATTCCATCTCTATTATCTCTGCAAACAGTTACTAAAACACAAGGATACCAGCAGAGCTCAGCAGACTGGATCAGTGCATCTTGGAACAATAAAACCCCCCAGCAAAATCAGAAAAATTGTCACTTTTTTTTTCCCATTAGTGTGATTTTTCTGTTTGCTTTTTTGTTTTATATCACCATATATAGCTCCAAATCCCTGCTTATCATCCCAGCTTGTCATCCAGTCTCCTTCTCTCAAATACACAGGGATGTAAAAGTAGAGAATCTGCAAATCTGAAGAAGGGACATTGGGAATAAGTGCTCCTTTCCACAGGGCACCTTACCAAATGAGAAAATGAAGTGATGAAATTTTGCCCACAGTGACTTTGAGCCCAGGTTTCTTGGACTTGGACGGTGTTTTTGGGTCCCTTCCAACTCAGGATATCCCATGAGCTGTTGAAAGAAAGGATTCCCCTGTTCCTGGGCAGCAGAGAGAGGAGCCTGACGTTAAAAGGCAAAGGCAGGGATGACCAGCTGTGTCCCAGGGGAAGGAGCAGAGCAGTGACCCTGTGCAGAGCTCCGGAGGGATCAGCCCCAGTGCAGCCGCTCGCCGCTGCTGGGGAGCCACTGATGCACTGCAGCTCCCTGGGGCACACAAAGCCTCCATCCTCCTGTCCCACTCTGTCCTGGGGCAGAAGACAGCTGAGAGAAGCTTGGCCCTAGTCCCACCAGCACAAAGGCCTTTGCTCTGGGTGGCATGGGTTGCCTTGCACATGGGAGCAGCTGTGCTCGAGGGGAAGGACACCTGCAGCTCCAGACGCGCCTGCTGCCCTGCCCTCCAGAAAGAATCAGCTCTGCTGGGAATACCCCTCGACACAAATCTATCTAGAACCCATATAAACATAAAATATGCATATTTTATTTCCATATGTATGGAAATATGTTCAAAACTGGTTTTGTTGGGTTTTTTTTTCTGTGAGAAATTTAATTTGCTCATATTCATGCTTATTTATAGAGGTTCACCTGATAACTAAGATTTTTTTTTTATTCAGCCATTCTTAAAACTGCTACAAATAACTGGGAAAAAAAAATGAAATTAATTTTTGACAGCTTGTCTTCATGCTCTCTAATTGCTGTGTGTATTGAATCTTTCAGTGTATATTTTGTTATTTAAGGGTTGCCCCTGATTCTTTAAGCTTTTTTTCTAGTGCTATTGAAATTTGCTTTGTGCATGTGCTTATGCAACTTCACTACTTATGAAAATAAATTTGGTAAATCTTAAATCTTGAATTATGCAACTTGTGAACTGCCTGTGAATTAATGTGGCCAGGAAATAAGTGTGATTTTAGACATATGCTTTTAACACAGCATCCCAAAAAGGAGTGGAAAGAATTTATTTACCAGTTTTGAAGTGAAGCTTAACAACTGTATGAGCCAAGTAGCATATTACTGTTTGTAGTGACACATATCCCTTCTTATCTTGAATTCCTTAACCTAAACATTGAATCAGACTTAAATTTTGTGTACTAGAGGTTCACAAGTAATTAAAAATACAGAAATTCAAATACATGAAATTTTAAAACTAGATTTCATGTGCAGAAAGCCATAAAAAGACCATGACCTTCAATTTTGCTGTCTGAGTATCTACATGAAATTTAGCCTGGAAACTCCAGGCTTTGAAGTACATGTTCATATTTAGCAAATTATAACACAAAATGTGTTGTGTTCAGTGGCACAGTTTCTTAATTGCTAGTACCAAGGGTTCACTGATGTAAAAGTCACTGATAGCACACTTAAATTGTGCTTGATATCTTACTAATGAAATGAAAAAATTGTGCAGTGGGAGGAAAGTGCTGCTGTATTTCTTCTCAGACCTTCTCTCTTTCACTGAGCTAATGGAGCAGTTCTGTGCTTCAGTACAGCAGCAGACATTCCTGTAATTGTCTGCAGTCTCATACTAAATGCTTCATCCAATAAATAACTCTCAGCTTTAAGTCATTTCCTCCACTTCAATGCACTGTGTTCAAAGATGTAATTAAAAAGTAGTGCTGATGTCTAAGATGAGTTTACCATTGCAAACAGTCATTCGCCATCTGGAGGTTATGCCATACAAGGAGATTATCTAAAAAGGAAAACATTCTGGTATTTGATTTTCCCTGAGAGACATAGAAATAATTTTCGTTTGTTTGCTGTAAATCAGGAGCAATCCCACTGTATACTCATCATAATAGTATATTGATATATGTTTGTATAATAATGTGACTTGCATGACACTGGCTGTGCAGAAGAGATGAAAAGACAGAAAGAGAAAATAAAATCAAGCTTTTATTCCTACTCCTCTAAATTTCTTTCTGCAGAAGCATCTGTCATAGAAAAATGATAACAAAAGGAGGTAAAACTTTCTTTAACCTGATGTAATTGGGTAAGGCCAGCACAAAAAATCCCCAAACAAAATATTAGTCTTGCTTCATCTGATGTAAGACAATGTAGGGAAGAAAGAGAATTCTTGCAAACTGAGTTTTATCATTGGTCTCATGATACTTGACTCGGTCCTGAAAAAAAGAAAAAAAGAAAAGTAAACAAAATCTCTGGTTTCTCAAGGCTTGTGAAAAGCTTGCTTTTGTTTTGTTTTGTGTTTCTATTACCTCATTCCTGATGTGAAAACAAAAACTAGTAGAATGAAAAGCACGTTCTCAGAAGGCAAATAAAAGAATGGATGATTTTACATTTCATTTATTTTTTAAACTAGAATGTGATTTTTAGGTCATGGTAGAGGAAGTGATAGATGACTTCTACATGCTTTGGTCTGGCCTTACTGAAATATGGCACTGCAGTTAAAGCCCCTGGTGTTAGCTGACTAGCTGGGCCAACCTCATGTCTCACTGCTGCCAGAAGGAAAAAGCCTCCCCTGCTTCAATTCCCTCACCCCTGCTGTGCAGCCCCATCCTTGTGTTTGCACAGATTTTGGCATGTGGCTGCCACTCTGTAAGCTGATTTATCTGTCTAACCTGGGAGCAGAGACTTCACCCTCTGCATTGGATTAACTTTCTCTCAGGTTAGCAAGCAGATCTGCATCACCACAGAGACTGAGCAGGGCAAGGGTGGGTGCCAGGAGAGACTAGGAACATTTGGCTTGAACTGGAGGGTAAGGGGTAAGAAAAGTTCTAGGGGTAGAAAGCCATTAGATTCAGTTGGAATAGCTAAACACTTCACCCTGAGAAGCACAAGGCACCTGACTTCAACAAGAGTCAATAAACCAAAAAAACCCTTGGAGCCTAATAGGACACTGATGTGGGTTCTGATGGGGTTTCTGACTCCAGCCTCCCTAATGAGCCTTCTAAGATCTTCTTCTCCATGTATATCCCTCAGTGAGCCTGCCCATAGAGCTCCTGACCATTTTCTGTGTGGTGAGGATGTCATTCTTGCTGATGACCTTTCTACATAAAGCTTTCATTGTAGTTGTAGAGCTAGCAAAACTATTGTAAGAGAATTTTGAGGTAGGGTTATTAGGTAAGGTTACTGAGGTAGGGTTATATTTTATTTTCATTAAAATATAGTCCTACTGAAAAAAGTTATTTCCAAGTACTAAATAGGGAAGTCTGAGGAAATTTGTACTCCCCAAACAGTTTTTTGCTTTCAAGCAAGACTATTCATGCAAAGTAAAATAAAATAAAAACAAAAACAAAAAACAAGCAAGCAAACAAAAAAAGCCCCAATAAACTTTCAATAGATTTCACATGCTCCCAGACAAAAAATGTGTCAGGTGTAGAAACTCTTCTTAGTTCACCTTTTAGTATTTAATTTCCTCTCCTTCTTTTTCTTTCATAATGAGCACTATATGTGTGTGGATATCTTTGGAGATTGATTTTTCACTTCAAGAAATAAAAAAGGCACGGTTGTAAATATTTGAGTGACCTTGAAAATACACTGATAAATGGAGAGCATGTACTAATCACTGTTCTTTGAGAGATTATTTTCAACTGCCTTGTCAAGTTGGGAATTGCAACCAGTAGATGAGTAGCAGAGTTTCAGATCTCATTTCAAAGACATTCAAATGAAGAACTGCCAGTTGTGACACATGCCCTTTTATTATCCTGTAATTGATTGATATCTTGCTGCAGGCCACAGAACCTGTGAAACATTATGCATCTTTTAAACAATTCCATCTGCTTCTGCTTTAAATAGCATGGTACTTACAATGGAAAATGGCCAAAAAAAAAAATTATCTGTTTTTCTAATCTATCATTCATTCACAGATGTATAGATACCATGGAAGTCTAGTAGTGATGTACGTACAAACATATGTATACATATAAAACTAGGCATATATAACTAGGCAAAACTATACATATATATATATATATATATATATATATAAAAATGTATATATGTATGTTTGAAATCTCCTGACATAAGCATTTTATAACATGCCTTGGATCAGATTTGGGGTTTTTAAAGTCCCTAAGGGAATAAGAGAAAATCCTGGACAATACGTCAAAAATGAGTGTTCCTTCTATTATCACTAATATATATATAATACTATAGGGAAAGTATGAGAGAATCAACCACTGGCAGTAATTCTACATGTATGTTTCAATAATACTTATCAATCTATTCTAGATAATATATCCATGAAAATCTCTCTAAAATTAAATTAGAATTATAGAATGACCTGGGTCAAAAGGGACCTTAAAGATCTCCTAGTTCCAACCTCCCTGCTGTGGGCTGGGACACCCTTAACTAGACCAGTTTGTTCCAAACTCCATCCCACCTGGCCTGAACATTCCAGGGATGGCGCACCTACAATTTTTCTGAGCAACAGTAAAAAAATTCTCCCTAATATCTCATATAAACATAGTATTTTAATTAATTCCCCCTTGTCCTGTTACTATGTACTTTTGTAAATAGTGTTTTTTTAGCTTTCTTGTAAGTTCTCTTCAGTTACTGGATGGCCACCATTAGGTCACTCTGAAGCCTTCAGAGTGTTTTCCAGTCCAACAATCCTAATTCTCTCAGCCTTTCCTGGTATGAGAGGTGATCATTCCTCCTCTGGGCTGGCTCCAGCAGGTCCCTGTTCCTGCTGTGCAGGGACCCCAGCTCTGGCTGCAGTGCTCCAGGTGGGTCTCACAGAGCAGAGCAGAGGGGCAGAATCCCCTCCCTGCCCTGCTGCCCACGGGCTCTGGATGCAGCCCAGGACACGTTTGGCTCTCTGGGCTGTGAGTGCCATGGCTGGGGCATGTCCAGCCTCTCACCCACAGCACCCCCAAGTCCTTCTGGGCAGGGCTGGGCTGGGACTGTTCATGCCCAGCCTGTGCTGATATCAGGGGTTGATCTGACCCAGGGGCAGCACCACACTTGGCCTGGTTAAACCTCATCAGATTCCCATGGACACACTTCTCCAGCTTTTCCAGGTCCCTCTGGATGACATCCCATCCTTCAGAGCTGTCAACAGCACCACCCAGCTTGGTGTCATCTGCTAATTTGCTGAGGGTGCACTCAATTCCTTCGTCTGTGTCACTTATGAAGATATCAAATTACACTGGTCACATATGGACTCCTGATGGACACCACTTGTCACTGATGTCTCTCAGGACTCCAAGCTGTTAACCATTAACCTCTGGATGAGACTATCCAACCATTTTCATATCCCACAGTCCACTCAGTGAAGCCATCTCTCTCCAATTCAGAGAAAAGTATGTTTGGGGGACATGTCAAAGGCTTTACAGAAATCCAGAAAAATTGACAGTTGTAACCCTGCCCTTGCTCACTGATGTTGTCCCTCTGTCACAGGCAATGGCTAGGTTAGGCAGGGCTTGAAGTTTCACTATTAGCATATACTTGAATCTGAAGACAAACCTAATAAACACAGGATTAGTTCAATTCTGAGTAATAGAGTTGCTCCCTTGCCAGAGAATTAATACAAGAAAAATGCTTGATGAGCTGTACTGGTTAATGGCATTGGACTTTACCATCCCTGTTAAACTAAACATTAATTTATAGTCTGCTCTTCTAACCCAGAACCCACTTGGTGGCCCAAATTTCTTGAGCCAAGAAAATGTCTTCAAGATAATTTGGTTTGATTTCAAGAGCAAAAGTAGATGCTTAATGTTTACCAGATGATAATTTATAAAACAATTACAAGCAAAAAATGATGGAAAGCTGGCTTAAGCTGTGCTCCATTCTTTGTTGAAAAATTTTTTATTGAATGGGAAAGTACTTGGAGATCATCCACTTAAAAACAGAGGTCTTGCAAGGTGGGGCTCTTTAAAGTTGAAAATTGCAGTGGTTTGAAGTGCCACTAACTATACATTTACACCTATGAGAACATTTCATGCTTTGATTCTCTGCCAATGCTGATTTTCTGGTTTTGACTGGGATATAGTTAATTTCCTTCAAAGAAGAAAAATTATTATGGGGCTGTGTTTTGTGTTTGTCCTGAAAACAGTGTTGGCAATATAGGGACATTTCATTAGTGCTGAAAGTGCTCTCAAAGAGCAAAGGCCTTTTCTCTTCCTCATCCCACAGGACAAAGTGACAAATAAAAAGGGTGACAGGGGAGGAAATCATGGTCAAATGAAAAATGTTAAAGTAATTAACGTTAAAGTAATCTCAACTTAGTTGCATTGAATTGTTAGATGTTCTTTGGCCAGTACTTTGACAGAACCAAGGAGGTTCATGACAAGAATTCAGATTTCAGTGCTGATCCATTCATGCCTCTGCTCTGCATGAATTGCTAAAATTAAGCTGATTCTCTTTTCTGCACTATCACTTTTAAGACGATGCTGCCAGTGGATAAGACATGACCTTAGTTTTCAGACTTAATTATATATCAAAGTTTCAGTTGAAAATTATGTACAGTCTTGTATAAATCAGTCTCTCCTTCATGTAATTGCAAAGCTTCACCTCAAAGATCAAGATCTTGTAGATGAGGTCTCTTCAAAAAGTTACTTTCTTTTATGTGGAATTGTCTTGTGAATGAAAGTGGGGAGCTAACTGAAAGACTTCTATTGGGAAAAGTAAAAAGAGGTTAATCCTGCTGCTTGTGAACACACAGTGGTAAGGCTGAAGCAATCAATTTTGCCTTAACAAGCTGTCTTTGATATCTATTTTTAGTTCTGCCCCATAGGCGAAGTAGATAGAAGAACACTTAGAACAAAAATATTTCCTGCGTATGTAAGGCAAATATCAGTCCTGTGAGAACCTGTTTGGAGCTGGCAGGTAAGCTTATACATACTGTGCCTGTGCAATTACTTTTTTACTACATTTTGAGAGATTAGCTGAAAATGAAATATCTACAAAAACTTATGTGGAATTTTCTATCCCTTTTTATCAACTCTTCTCATCAGTTTTGTTGATATGAATTTATGAGACTGAAATATAGTCTCTTTGGTCTCCTAGAACAGGTGATTGATGTGTGAGCAAGTGAGATCCGTGTTGCATGACTGACATGGACCTCGCTGACCTCATGGCATAGGCACTGGAGGGATGCTGTGTGCAGAGAGGGTGGGCATTTGAGCTGTCACACACCTAGGTGTCTGGATAACTGCACTGCCCTCCAGCAACCAAACAAGCTGGTCTGAGAATTCAAACCTGGGTGCAGGAGATTTCTCCATATGGCAAGCTAGTAAAGAATAGAGAGACTTGAGACTGATGAGATGTGAAGGGTGAGGAGAGCTGAAACATCAGAGTGCTAATGGGACAGATAAAGAGCCTACAGAATGCAGAGAGGCAAGACTCCATTAGTGGGAAGGGTAAATATCTTACAGTCCTAATCTGTCCAAAGCAGATTTACCCAAGTCTGGCTTTTTTTCTTCTCTCCATTTTTCGAAATTAATTTTTGCTTTCCTTTACCTTATGGAACAGCAGTAATGTAGAACTATCTAGAAATACCTTATGTGCTTTATATGGGGACCCATGTTGGCAGCTGCTGCCAGTGTTAGAGTTCTGGGATTGGAACAGTCACTCCACTGTAGTGTTTTCACCTGGTGATCTAGTGTCACCTTCTGTCTGCCCTTATGCCAGAGAGACATAGACAAAAGTACACGCATATCTTTGTCACAACATCAACTTCTCTTCATGGTTTAACCCCAGCTGGCAATTCAGCCCCATACAATTGCTTACGCTCACCCTCTTGAAGGAACAGAGGAGAGAGCCAGAAAGGTAAAGGTAAAAGATCATTCATGGGCTGAGATAAAGAGAGTTTAATAGCTAAATCAAAAGGCACATATACAAGCAAAGCAAAACCATGATTCAGTCACCAGTCCCCACAGGAAGGTAGGTTTTAAGCCATCTCCAGGGTAGCAGAACTCTATCACACAAAAGATGTATTTTATGTTGCACCATGCTATTTGAACATTTTCAAACTGCTCATATCCTTCTGAAACTGCATTATATTCAGGACTAGTAAGCTAGTTTTATCAAATTTACACAAATTCCAACAAATTCATAAACCTTCCTGCCAGCATTTGTAGCATATTTCAGTGTGTTAGTAAGTCTGCCAGCTCAATTGCTAACAAAGAAGAATAAACATTTCTGCTAAAACTCTACTGTTTTGACCAAGAAATCAGGCTTATACTTAGGTCATATACCAAGTTTTTACCCTCTCTGTCTGCATTGTCTAAGACAAGGGTGCATGTCTTTGCTAGTGCCTTGTTTAAGCTATCTGAGTCTAATATGCAATCTATTATCAAAGTAAAGATGAAAACAATCTCTACTGTCTTCGTGACCAGACACACTTTTCACAAGCATGGAGGAGGCTTAGAAATTCTTTTTGGAGGGGTGAAAAGGATCCAAAGGACTGAAGAAAGTTCTGCTTGTGAGTCTTACTCATAACAATCTTGGAAATGTTGCTAAAGTAACTTTTCTGTGTATTAGGTGCCACCTTCTGATACAGCTGGAGCTTCATGTAGCCAGAATTCCCCTAACCTATATAAAGACCTTGTGTAAGCTTTTAATATGTATACAGCTTTAGAAGGTCCCTCAGTAAGTTAGTATTATTTTCAGGGGCTCAAAGCATGTTATCATACTTTTCCAGCTTTAGGTAATGAAATAAACTAATGAATGCATTTAAAGCCCCAATATGCCAAGGTAAGGAATCAACATAGGCATTATCCTTTCTTCATTGCTGAGGTGAAAAACAACTGCCATCATGAATACCAGCATCAGTCTCCTTAGAGAGGAGGCATACCCAAATACATCTTGAAATCTGCTATATTATTTTTAGATAATGTTGTTTATAGTTATACATCTAGTGGTTTTCACCTGAAAGGAGAACATTTTCTAACACAGAAATAGGAGTCTTCAGCCCTTCGTGGGGAGACAGACAGACAGAAACTGTGATGAGTTCTCACAATTCCTTCTCAGCAGACCTGTTGGTCTGTTTATAAAATCACTGGGGAGAGAGGGTGAGGCAGGAACTGCAGTTTAAAAGTACCGTGTGTACTCCAAGTTTGCTATCTGGAGCTGTGTTTAAGGAGCACTGATATTTGGGAATTGTGTGCAGAATACGCCCAAGCACAAGCAGGTAAAATCTCATTGTCTGAGTATTCAAATCTTATGTCTACCACTGTGTTTTAAAGAGGGCCAGAGGGCCACCTGAACTTTGTAAAAATCCAGGTAGTGTTAGGCAGACTCACACAAAGCAGCCTTCCAGAGACTGACAATATGTGGAGTCTGTGGCTGGGAGTTCTGGGCATTGACAGAGAGCTCCAGGAGCAGGAATGAGGAGATACTACTGCCTTTATTTTACTGTACTTCACAGACTTGCAAGATCTGTAGGGGGAGGGAGGGGGCAGAAGGGTTGTCCTATAGATGTATTTTATTTTATTTTTGACAGGAAATTAATAGGCTTTGAAAAGTTTAGTTTGTCTACTTTCCAGGCAGTTAAACTTTCCCATGGTCCAGCCTTACATTCACTGCATTTGTTGCTTTGTTTTGCTTTAAGAAGCCACTGATCTGTGAGGCAGCATCAACAGAACACAAATAGTAATCTGCTTTAGTTTTTGAGGTGCCACAGAGAGGCTGATAGGAAAGTGAGTATTTGATATGGCTGTTCTAATGAAGACAGGCTACTTGTGGATTTTTTCTAGAGAGAAGGAGAAGATTTTAAGTGTTAGTTCTCCAAGGATTAATTAATTTTCACTTTGACCTCTGTGGCTTAGACTAAAAAACTTTAGTACTGGAGTCTAGAAGCAGATTAAATGTTCATTAGGCTCAAGGTAAGTCTTTTGGGCCATCATTTTCAGCTTTACTCAAGGCTGTTGCCATAACACAGGTTTATGCACTAGGACTATAGGTTTGGGGCAGACTCCTGTAGAGCCAGGGCACCCTGCATGGTGAAAAGCAGTGGTTCACATCTGCTGTGTGTTTTGGAAAATCTGTGAACTTTCATGAGTTAGCAAGCACAGAATGAAGGACAGAAGCCAGAGGATTTGAACCCTGCCACAGCATGCTGCAGCCAGAGCTGTAGCAGAAGGCATATAGAAAATAGCAAGACAAAATCCTCTATAAGGTGGTGAGAATTGTGGTAGAGGGAAACACTCATCACTTTTTAATTGGTTTAATAGAATAATACACAACATTTCTGCAAGGTAATGTTTCATGATTTAATATTAGAGCTGTGGGAACTCAGTGGGTGGGGGGGTGGGAATACGCCTGGCAAGAAACTTTCCTTTGTTTTGGTTTTGCTTTTTTTTTTTCCTTCAAGATATTGAAAATATTTTTCAACTTTGTGAAGCTCATCACAGCCAAAATAAAGCCCACAGAGAATATAGATGCCAAATAAAAATATCAAAACTGTTGGTTACAGAGCCAAAGAGTGAGTCTTAGTATTTTTTGTCATCATTGCAGTAGATCATATGGAGTAGAAGGGTGTGGGCATTACAAGCCATGACCTTCAATTGTGCTTGAGAGTTCATTTTTTTTATAGCACAAATCAGGAACTGATTACTGGTGAATGGATTTTCCAAAATAATTGCCTACTTCCACTGAATTCTTGCCATGTTGAGCATTTTCCCATGACAAGCCTTAATTTGATTACATCATTCACATTATCAAACTCTATTAAACATTGAGTCTTTGCCAAATAAGACTGTTTAAATAATAATTTGATAGTTTCACAATCAGGACCTCAAGAGTGTCTGAATTTTCAAAATCTATTCATGGATTTTGTTGCAATAGGGATAATGGTTTTAAGCTAGATAGGGTAAATCCAAAGTAGATATTAGAAATAAATATTTTATGATGGCAGTGATGAAACACTGATATAGGTTTCTCAGAGAGGTTTTGGATGCCTCTTCACTGAAAACATCCAAGGCCAGACTTGACGGGGCTCTGAGCAACCTGCTCTGGTTGAAGATGTCCCAGCTGCTTGCCAGGGACTTGGACTAGACGACCTTTACTGGTCCCTTTCAACCCAAACCATTCTGTGATTCTTCAAGTCTCCTGAACCAGGAACCACCTCCAGAACCACCAGAATCAGGCTGCAGAAGCCAACATATTTCAGAAAGACATGTATAATATAACTCTCATGCTGCATTTTCTTTCATTAAATGTGAGAAGAGGAAAGAATAGAAACAGTTTTGTTTTGTTCAAAGACACAAAACTAATCAAGAAGGGGATCACGTGAGCATCCTGAATCCCACAGCCTAAGAATGTTGTTAGTGTAAGTAGTGGAATTGAATAGATATTTCTTGGGAAGTGACAAAGAGTTTGTGGGTGTGTGCTTGCAGTAATTGCAGCTGCAGACAAAGCACTGGTATCCACCTTGAGTGTGCCTCACTCAGCATATGTGAGTTTACCTTCCTGGACAACAGAGGGATCTGAAAAACTTATTTCCTTGAGAACTCTTTCTGTTGGTTAAAGACTTATAGGAATATTAAAGAAAACCACTGCAGGATTCTGAAGTGTCACATGAGCAAAAATGATGGATTTAGGCAGCAGTGGTGGAATGCACCTTACTCTGGCAGCTCTCTGGCCATGGTATCTTGAGAGTCTGTCACTGTCAAACTGGCCTTTGAAACTTCTTGGCCTGTAGTTCACAATACAGCAAGCAGTCTGGTCAGCGAGACAGAGTAATGTACTCTTTGCCTTTGGCTGTCCATACTTAGTTACAGAATTACAGGAATTACAGAATTACAGGAATGCAGCCATTTGAAATTTCTGCCCTTCTGTCGAGGTCACCACATTGACTACAATGAAAGATTTTTGGCTTCAGGACAATGGTCTCCCACAGCATGAAATAGGATGAAAGTCAAAATCTCACAGTCGTAATATGGTCTGTTAGTTTCTCAGTTTCTAGAGATTCTACAATCCAAGCCTATCCAGAAAAATATTCTTAGTCTGATAAATAAAAATGCAAACTGAGAGCTGGATAATGTGGTGAAATTTAATTTAGTTTTATAAACAGGTATTGTAATGGCATCTTTAAAAAGTGATAAATATCCTTCATATGTTTAAATGCCTTTAGATGAATCACAGTTTAGATTTTTACTGTTCAGATATTTACAACTTTGGAAAACACAGATGAATCAGAACCCAGAGAAAACCTTTCAGAAAAGCATTTCCATAACTGTAGTATGAAAAGTTTATGTAAGAGTTGATTGGTCATGGCAGGTAAATACATGAATGTCAGAAAAAATGGGTCCCTGTCAGAAGTGTGTGTTTTGTTCTTGAACACTGCTCACCATGCTAGTACAGAGCAGCATGTGCTCAGTGCATGTTGTTGTTTCCCCACATCTGACTGTTGATAAATAGCTCAATTCAGCAAGTCCTTAGAGATCCATCCCTTACCACAGATGAGCATTTAAAAAAAGCAGAAAATAAGACATGGACTTTTAAACACATTTATTTATAATGCTACCTACTAAGACACTTTAATCATCTTCAAAACATTGATTTGGCAAAAAAAAATTCTTGTTCAATATTCAATATTTTTTGTCTCACACTTAAGTAGCATGTTATTACATTCACAAGAGGCAGTATGAGTTTATCAAATAAGCTGGTACTCAGTTGCAGCCTTCCTTGAACTATTTTTTGAAAGAACACTTCTGCTAGAGGAATAGATTCTGTGTTGCTTTGAGAAATCTGTTAAAATAAAAAATCTGGCTCATGAAACCTGGTGCTTGCTAAATGCCTAGTTTGGCTACCTAACAGAAGGCTAAAAATAGCAAAACTTGGCTTTATATATGGAAATACAAATGGCCATCATGGCAGGAAATCTTTCTGCTTTGGCAGTGTTATTTTGAGTAGATTATTTTATAAGCAAGGTGTTACTTGGTTGAGGTTTTGTTGGTTTTTTTTTAATCACAAGATGAAACTCGAAAAGGTGTTGGCCTTTTAATTTAAGTGCAGGAACTGAAATATACAGTTGATGCCATCCAAAATTGCTGCAAGCTGTCTGCTAAGTGAAGGCCAGAACTGCATTATCAGGGTTCTAAAATTGGATGTATATGTTTTCATTTCTGCTTTGGCTTTTTCATAATTACACTCAAATTCAAAATGCTGAGAGCTCCTGATCGCACTAAGACAAATGTAAGTTTCATTTCTAGATATCAGTTCATCCTGCTAAAACACAGCTGTCCTGTCCTTGCTGTCTGCAAATTAATTAAGGTAGAAGATATCTTGGCACTATTTCAAAATAAATTTATTTTACTGATAGAAGCTTTCAGCTGTGCTCATACAATCCATTGCCTGTGTCATATATGTATGAGTTCTGTCCTAAATGTTTTTAATCTAACTTTTTCTCACAGGATTACAGCAAACAGGTAAGGTGAAGAGAAACCAAAGTCTTCTTCTAACTTGTAATGCTCTAGCTTTGAAATGAGGCTGCATTTTGTTAAGTTTAGCAAGTCAACATTTTGTTTCCATCCCATAGAAAGTTCTGGGGAAGGACTGTGCAAGTATCCTGATTTCCAAATTCACAAATACTTACAGGCATACTTACCCTTATGTCATCAGTTTCCTCTTTTGTGGCCTACACCAGCTAAACCACAGATATATTTACCTTTGAATAATGGTTTTCCACTCACTTGCAGGGAAGAGATGCCAAAGAAACAGCATGAGACTGGTGCTCATGGGGGCCAGGAGGTGGTGAATGTGCACATGCAATGCCAGCAATGGGAGTGTACAGCATTTAACTTTGAGAACCATGCTGAGGATTCCTTGAGCTCCTGAGCATCAGAGCCAAACAGGCTTCATCAGGTGATTCAAGCAGATCTGATCACCTAACTGTCTCAAATTATCTTTTAGAATGTTCAACCCATTGACTCAATATGAAGAAACTTGGTATCCATATCCTTTCTCTGCCTCACTGGAGGTTTGTTAAAGCAGTGATGAATATCACTGGTTTTAAGACTTCCAGTGTTCATGATATCCCTCAAGAGCACTTTGATAAAGATGCACAGGACGTATTTTAGGGTGGTAAAGGAAACTGCTTAATTTCAAACTAGGGCCTTCAAAGATAACTCACTTGTGTCTCACACAATGGCTGAGTATGTAGAATCCACCAATTTAACCCAATTGTAACAAACAACTGCAATAAAGATGACAACTACAATAAAGATTTCAATTGGTACAGCTTTTTGTCATCTCTTTATTCTATATCTTTTCATCACATCAAGCAAATGTTAGATTTTTAAATAAAATATTATAAAATATAATAAAATATTAGTCATGCTCATGCTGAGAAAATAGTCATTAGAAGTCACCTTTGACATTTTGAAACCACTTATTTCATTATTTTTGAACAGCCTAATAAATTACTCTCTATCAGGGAACTGAATTTTGGCTTGGAAACAATGACCTTGCAGACCATTCCACATAAATTAAGGCTTGTGAGTGGTTTTCAAGCCTGGTCTTCTGCTGTGTTCAGTTTATACCTCTGATCAGGAGATAACAATGCAGCTGTTTTAAGCAAGTAAAAGAGAATAGTGGAAAATCTCTGCTTGATTCATGGCAATAGTAACAGATTGTACTACTAATAGTGCAGGATGTTTTGGAACTGAGGGGGTTGTTCCTGAGACGCATGTGAGTTGGGAGAGGGACTCCAGAACAGCAGAACTAGGAGGGGTGTAAGAAGATAAAATGGGCTGTGTAAGAGAGTCTTTAAAGTATGGAATAGATTGTATCTCTTCTGTTTGTATTGTATGGCACACAATACTTTAAGGAGGTGGCCAAACATCAGACTGGAAGGAATTTAAACTGTGAGGGTCTCTTCCTAGCTGATAGGTAATATTCATATCACCTGTGTGAGGAGGGGGACCTGCTACAGTCCAGAGCATTAGAGATGTTACTAACAGGTACACCACTGTTTATGGTCTGAAGAGAGTCCAAAACTATGTGAGTTCATTTTACAAATATGTTGGATACAAGCAAATTAAAATCCAGGAGGATCACCTTCTGGTTTATTCCCAGAGCAGAGAATATCCCCTACAGTTTTGTGAAGTGATCTTCATTTTCAGAATATATTGCCTTCATTCTCCCACAACCCTTTGTAGAAGATCATGTAACCTATTTTCAGGGAGTGGCAAAATTTTGTTTTTCACAAATGGGTCCCTTGTACAGTAGAAATGTTTGTGTGATGTGTCTGCTCTTGTACAGTGAAACATTTCTGCTTTAAGGTGTGCTTTAGCAGGGTGAAAAATTATAGCATTAAAACTCACTAGGTATGTTCCTGCATGTCATGAAAACCTTTAAGACGAGCATGGGCATTGTGCAGATATCTCCATATTGCTCCCAGAATATAACCCAAGATATTAATAGAAAAACAGTAAATATATACTCATCATTTCACATTTCAAGGGTTTTTCTTCAATTATGATCAGAAAATATGTATTCCAAAACAGTCTGATTTGAAGTGTAGCTCTCCAGATTTAGTATCTGCTTTTTGTAAACTTATGTCTGGTTATATTTGAACTGTGAGATAAGCCTTGACATTCTGATGTGGAACATGGAAAACAGGATCTACTGGTCTGGGAGAACAGAAGCATTTAATTCCCATTTCCTATCATCAACCAGGAAAAGCAAAGTTAGGGTGTATGGGTTCTGTCTGGAGTGACCAATGGTTTCAAATCAGTAGGGAAATTCTCTGAGATGAATCTGGAGCATGTTTCCTTTGCCTCTAGAAGAGAGCTGCAAAAGCAGCTTTTGTGCTTAGCTCTTCCAAGTTCAAGCTCATAAGAGGGAAGTTACAGAAGAGTAGTTGACAGGGTCTGTGGTGTCTACCCTTTGGGACGGATTTGGGATCTGGGAGTTTTTACTGTGGCTGTTGTTTTTGTGATGATCTGCTATTTCTGGCATATCTTTGGAGTTCACAGCTAATTGTGCACCCAAGGGGAATAGGAAATGCATAATTTTTGGATACAGCGTGCTTTTTAACTGCCCAAATTCCTTTCCATAGTATGTGTTCCATCTTGCCATGTAGGGTGTTATTCTATACCATCTGTCAAGACACCACTAAGTAGAATTATTTTAGCTTTTAAACTAGTTATAAATTTAGAAGCTGCTCTATGTCAGAAGTAGTTTTTTTGTTGTTGGTTTTTTCAGAAGTAGTTGTCCCCTAAGGGATAATTTAAAGAAGCTCTCTGGAAGAAAATAAGCTTGTCTTAGTAACTTATCCAAAGGTACTCTGAGTTCTGCAGCTGGCAATTACTACCATCAAGGAAAAATTGGACGTCAAGTTGCCAAATGTATAAAGCTGATTCTTGAAGGCAATTTTTTTGTCTTTGATTGAAACTATTACTATGAAAGCAAATGTGGAAGCTCATTTTTGCAATAATCTCAAAGAAATAACCTGTCTAGAAAAAATGTAACCCATAATATAGCTGTTTTAGTCTCTGAACAAACTTATTCTATCACACTGTTGTCTTTACTGCTGGGTTAAAATCAGTCCAGAGGAGAAAGACGAGAGAACTGAGCCTGAGCACTTCATATTCCATTGGTGGAATGGGAAGGGATAACTTGAAGAAGAATTCACAGCCACACAGCCTTCTCCTTTAGTGGAAGTGTTTACCCCTACTTGGTCTGTTCAGCCCAGAGTTCACAAATTCTCTGGAACTAGCTGTTAATGGATATAAGATATAGCATTTTTCCCAGGTTAGACAATGGCCCATTTTGGCTCTCAGTGACCTCCTTTATTCAGCTTCCATAATATTGGTTATTTTACTGTGGTTGGGATGCACTGCAGGAAGACATTCCAGCTTCCTGTAGGAATCTCAGGGCAATCACGAAGATTTGCAGCTTGACTGTTTGAAATCAGAGATCCTAGGTTCTGTTGGTTTATAGTTGGGTTACTAGAAAAATACTTGACTTCTCCTTTTTGTGTAAAGACACATTTGATAAAGTCTAGAAGAATAATTTATCTGAAAAAAATGGATGTGCTAATGACAAACATACAACAAATTACCACTGGAAAATCATGTTTTCCAGCATGTAATCACTACCAATGAGGAGGATTTTTTTCAAATATATTTCTTGGGAATTTCCCATGTTGGGAAACCTACGTCCATTTCCCATCTTTTTGCCATGAGCATCTGAGAAGATGCAACTCAATCTTCTCTATAGTGGTCAGAAGACAGAAATTAGATTAGTCCAGTCTGAGTAAACCCAGCCTTTTCTCTCTGTCTTTTCTTGTACATCAAATGAGGCAGAATGGGGTGCATTGGGAAGGTGCCTGTGAAGGTGATGAGGAGTCAGATTCTCTGGGCATGAAGCATAATACACCAAAATATCTACCTAGGTGCAGACAGAATTTGATATAAATAATAATTTTAATGAATTATTATTTATAGCATTTACAGTTTAATAGCATTTAGAAGTTATTATTTATAGCTTGGTAATATCAGTATATAAGATCCCAACTTCTCCTTGCCTTTCAGACACAGCATCACTGACTTTGTCTGTGAAAGTAAGGACTTTGGTGATGAAACAGATGAGGAATGTAAATATGAGCAAATAATATTGATAGAAGTGGCAGGTGAATGTGTATCAAACTGCAACAGCAAAACTGTCTCTGAATGTTTTACAAAGTCTACCTCCATGCTCAAAAGTATCAGATGAGACTCTCCTGAAGCACAGGCTCCATTCAAGTGATTCCCAGTTGATTATGACAACAAATACCACAAAAGTATGGTGGAGGTTTTGAGAACAGGAATACCTTAGAAATGAGACTCAATGGTGAGGCTCTTTCCACAGCAGTTGAATTAATGGGTCATTTGTATTCCAAGACATGAAGAAATATGTTTCTTGCCCTGGGCTATAGGGTAGCCCTCCTGTGTTGGGCTTGTTTACTTGGATCATGCATGTTGGAATGGATTTTGCCCTTAGATACTGAGTCACTTTAACAGATGTTCTGTTGATTCTGAACAATGAGAACTGCCAAAGCAGAGAAAAGCTATGAGAAAACAGCTAAGAGTTTACTTTATGTGCTGTAAATTATAGAAAATCCAACAATGAGAAATACAAACACTCTGAATTTTGCTTAGTGTATTCTAAAGTGATTTTTCAATAATTAAGAGTTTTTAGGGCAAAATAGAGCATATTTCTTAAAGAAAAATGGTTAATCTGTCAAACTGATTTTAAGATTTTTTTTAATTTTGATTTTATTTTGAGTGATGAGACTTCTCTGATGATAGCTATATCTTGAGAAACAGCAGGGTCTAAAAACTAGCTTGGAGATAAATATAAAAAGTTAGAAAACTGGGATAAGCTTCCTAATGTTTGACTGATTCTCTTTTAGAATAAAAAAGTTCAAACAATCAAAATGTCAATTTATACTGATCACAATCACCTTTTAAAAAACTCTGTTTTCAATAAATATTTCCCCCACCAAACCCAAACAAGTTCTTTACATTTGAGCTAATATGTTGTGTCAGGCTCTGGTCCAATGTAAATTCACTCAAGTTAGAAGCTTTCAGTATAGAGACTGAATAACAAACACTAACAGAGCCAGGGATTATTATATTTAACTCTCAGGCATTATATAACATCAAAAGAAATACCTGGATTCTTCTACAGAGTTTTTGTTTTTAAAAAAATGTCTTCGGTGAAGTGTTTTATCACTCCTCAAGAACACACTTTGGCTTTGGAAGAATATTTGGCAGAATTTTTTATTGGTTTAAATGCATTCATGACTGACATAAATTGCTATAATGAATGTTCCATCATTTTCCCTCTGGGCACAGGGGAAAGAAGCAATGTCTCTGCTCCTCTGCTGCATTACATTAAAAAGTTGGATAGTCAAAAATGGATGTTAGAATAGTTCCCAGTACTGGTGCAGGGACATTCTGTACTGTGCTGCCTTCAAAGGCTTTAGGGCAAAGTTTGGCATTTTTGGACTACAAGAAGGAACTTAATTTATTCCTCAATTACTGATATGAAACATTCATATGTTATTAATGGTAACAAAGGGTTTGCCCTAAGACTGCTGAGCTTTCTGGACTTGTTTCAGCCCTGTGCCTACAGTCAAGAGGAGGCATAGACTCCTCGCCTTCAGCTTAACTATCCTGATGAGTACAACAGCATACCCACAGCCCTCAGGTAACTTGAACAAATTAGATCTCCAATAAAATGATTATGAGCAATCAGGAAGAAAGCTAAAGGGGAAGCAGGAAATAAGCTGATATTGGCTGATGTAGAGTGGGATTGAATGTAGCTCTGATCTGAGAAGGAGAAGGGACTGGTAAAGCTCCTGGTACAACAGTGTGAATTGTGAATCCAAATATGAAGTTGTTTCTGTCTGAACAAGTGGTGACTGTATATATGATGAAGAAATGCTCACATTGATGAGAAAGGAAATGGGTTGGCAGACACTCCTATGATAGATGAGGGAGTGCTGACAACTCACTTTTTATCTGCATTTCATTAAGATAGACTATGCTGAAAAGTAAAGTGCATTCATAGTTATATTTCCATAGAATAACTAATTGAAAAATTAAATGATAAAAAATTTTTACTAGCTCCCCTGCTATTTCTGACACATTTGATTTCTGGGGCATTGGCTCAGTTGTTTCACAGGGGAAGACTCTGCACGCAAGACTGGATGTGTATGATAAGAATGGTAAACACACAAACAATAACACCAGATGTAGTCTCTCACAGCTACACAGTCATCTTGCCCAGTTGGTTCAAGTTGCTGAAAAGTAATGTGACAACAGCAAAAAGGAATGAAACCAACACCTTAACTTGGTTTGAGATGCAGCTGCTGGGTGTTGATGATTACATGTGGAGAGGGTGCAGCCATGCTGCAGTCCAGGCTTAGCTTGGCTTACTCTGTTCTATAATGGTGACAAACATGGTCAAGATATTAAATATTGTTAGCATCACGACAAAAAGTTGGATTACAGAAATGTACTTGGTTGTGCATTGAATTCATTATGCACAGTAATTGAGAAAAAAATGCATATCGTGCCTTATAACTGACACTAGATATTCAAGAAGCAATACAGAGAATTTCTAATGAGCTACTTTCTTATGAAATCATAATGCCCGAGATGGCTGGAAGCTAAAATTTCCATTATGTGGGTAATTAGTTGCATTTAAATTAGAACAGATAGATAAGCTGTCCAGTGAAACAAAACTTTTCAAACATTTAAGTTCATGGCTCATGGAATATTTGACATTGATGATATTAGATGATGATGATGATGGGCACTGAAGTTTCAGGAAAAGCTGTTCATTTTTTAGATTAATTAAATTATGTGGGGTTTTTTTGCAATATTAAAACAATAAAAGTAATAACTGATAGTCAACTTAAAATACTTACATTGTCAAACTTGTATATTTTCCTCTACTGAAACAGCAACATTCTTGTGATATGATCAGACTAAAAGTATCAATTAGTATGTAATTCTTAGTTTTCAATGAAACAGTACTTTTCTATGGGTAGAAACTGAATTTCTGATCATCTGTCCATAACAGAAAGCCCCTGACGGATTCACTAGAATCTGCGCCCTGCTACAGACTGCCAGAAGGAGCAATCCTCCAAAACAAGGTATTTAATGGTCTTACATTAGCTATTTTATTGCTACCCTATAGTATTTGATTTACATTGAAACTCTGCTGATTATATTGCTTGGTTAAAATTGTGGATTTCTTCAGGAAATATAAGAAAACACTAAATTAGTGGTTGTCAGGGTTTGACTTGGGTTTGCCAATTTTGATATATTTAATTTCTTTTAGAGATAGGATTTAGGAGTAAAAACAAGGCAGGCTTAAAACTTAAAAGGGTATAAGAGGAAGTTTATTAATAACACAAAAAAAAAAAAAATTCAGAATAAGATTTCTAGATTATTCCCTCCTCCCCCTTCCCTCATCTTCAACATTTCTTAACAGCAACATATAGAGAGTACTTCAGTCAGTTATCTACTTAAATAATCACTTCAGTTCGCTCTAGAGAGAAAAGTTCCTTTTTTTGGTTTAGGTTTAGGGGATGTCTTCACTCTCACAATCTGCATGCGCTGGGATATGCTGCAGATTGACTCTCCTCCCATCTCCACAGTCCTTCCAGAGCTGTGCTATGGGTTATGTTGCACACTTGGGGTACCACTTTTAAAGGCAGGCTGCTGAAAGACAAAATTCTCTTCATCTCTTTTTCTATTAAATGTCTCTGTCCATATTTCCAGTCCCAAAACAGAGACCCCCATTTCCCTCGAGGCAAAAAATCCTCTTCTCAAGCACTTTAACCTCCCCAACCATATTTCACAGTTTAAAGGAGTTTCAGTGTAGTCACTGTCCCCTTATAGCCCATGAAAAATGGTTTTCAGCTACTCATCAGTGGCATTCTCTTCTGATCTGGAAACTTAATCTTCATTTCGCTGACTTCAGTAGACTTCTGGCTTTATTTCTTTCATTCAAGGGAGCTCAGGAGATCTAGAATGTCCTCACGCCATGTGGTCATCTGTGGGCTTCTCTTCAGAACAGTGGGAAGGGAGAGCCTCGGTGGCTCTCCTACCTCCTCCCCCTGCCTGGCCAGGCCGCATGGAAGGGAGAGGCCGAGGCCGAGCCGAGCCAAGGCTGGGGCCAAGCTGACTCAAACCAGGGCCGAACCAGGGCTGGGGGCCGAGCTGAGCTGGACTGAGCTGAACCAAGGCCGGGGCCAAGCCAGGGCTGGGGGCCGAGCTGGGCCGAGCTAAGCCAAGGCTGGGGCCAAGCCAGGGCTGGGGGCTGAGCTGGGCCGAGCTGAGCCAAGGCCGGGGCCAAGCCAGGGCTGGGGGCCGAGCTGAGCTGGACTGAGCTGAACCAAGGCCGAGGCCAAGCCAGGGCTGGGGGCCGAGCTGAGCTGGACTGAGCTGAACCAAGGCCGGGGCCAAGCCAGGGCTGGGGGCCGAGCTGGGCCGAGCTGAGCCAAGGCCGGGGCCAAGCCAGGGCTGGGGGCCGAGCTGAGCTGGACTGAGCTGAACCAAGGCCGGGGCCAAGCCAGGGCTGGGGGCCGAGCTGGGCCGAGCTGAGCCAAGGCCGAGGCCGAGCCAGGGCTGGGGGCCGAGCTGGGCTGAGCTGAGCTGGGCCGAGCTGAGCTGGGCCAAGCTAAGCCAAGGCTGGGGCCAAGCCGAGTCAAGCCGGGGCCGAGCAGAGCCAAGGCCGGGGCCAAGCCGGGCCCTGCCGAGCCAGGCCCGGAGCCAGAGCCAACGTCACCTCCAGAGGCCGGAAGTCAAAAGAGGCAGGTTTAACTTTACCAATGTGATTTGTGAAAGCGAAATAACTTTTTAATTGGTTACCTGAGCTGTCAACTACTATAATCAGCTCTCTGGTCCCTGCAGCTCACAGGGGAAGTTCCCAGAGAGGGGACAGCCCTTCTGTTTCCAGGCCCTGTGCTCTTCCCTCAGGCGGCTCCACCCCACCATGTGAAACCAGCACAGTGGTCTAACTTCCAAAACTCAAATAATTATCTTATTTAAAACTGTAAATTCATAAATGGTAATTCACAAGTGTAACAGATCATTAACCAGAATACCTCTCCAGTAAAATCAAACAGTAGGGAAAAGACATGGAATTATTTTGTTGTCATACTTCTAGTCCTATAAAACCTTTTTTTGCATTTTTTTAATCTCAAAACCAGTGACAATAGAGAGCCATTTCAGGATCTCCTGAGTCCTGCATTTCCATTCAAGCTTTGTTTTTAAAGCAATATGGGAGAACAACATTGAGACTCCCAAGGATATCCTGAATATCTTATGAGTTATGAAAAGATGCCTGAACTATGAGTGAAAAATGGAAGAAAGTGGGATTCCCTACTGCAGGGAAGACTGAGAAAAAATATAAATGTGTAAATGCAAAAGATTGTGGAGGGAGATGCAGGAGAGGCAGGAGACCCTGTTCCATGTACCTATTAGTACCTATCTGAAATGATAGGCACGAACTGCAGCACAAACTGGAGACCCATGAGGAAAAGTGTTGGAGACCAAAGCAAAGCAATGGAAATGTTTTGGTAGGAAAACTGCAGAGATTCCCTGGCTGAAGCTTTGTGAGAACAGGATGGGCAGGTGTCTGGCCAGATGCCATGGGCAGGACCAGGCAATCTCTGCAGAGCCCTTCTGCTGCTTGTCTCCATCTGTAAGTCTGTGATTCCAAACTACAGATGTGGCTTCTCCTATCCCTGGGAATGACCAGTGCACTGAGTCTTTCTCATTCTATGGTGTCAGTCTAGTTCTTCTGTGTCCTGGAAAACCAGACAATGCACAGTCAGAGGCAAGTTTTGATGCAGAAATGAGTTTTAGAGGGCATGTAAAAGAAAATGGGTGAAGGTATGAGGGAGCAAAGGGAAAGAATAATGTCAGCTTGGAAGCTACAGCACCAGCAGGATAGCAGGATCATCAGAACACGTTGTTGAGTGTAGCTGCAGTCAGTGTATCTCTGCAGCTTTCATGAGCTGCTATTATTGCTCATGTTTCTATTTGTGCCCTGACCAAGCTACAGCGCAAATGGCCACCACTTCTCTTTGGGCTTTATTGCTGTGTAATGCCAACTCATGTCCCCACAGCTCGTGGTGTATGGAAAGTGGGTGTGTGACTGAGCTTCCCCAAGGTTCCTTTGTAACTCTAATAAAAAAACAGCTGCTGGAGCCAGAATTGTCATTAGCTGTAGGGTATTTTTCTCTGGCTTAAATGTACAGCAAGTTTTTATCCAGGAGATACATCATCTGTAAAATTCCTAACATCAAGGGATGTATAAAATGTTGGTACTGTTAGCTTGGGTACTTCTCTGTGAGCTGGTTTGTAGCTGTGGTTTTAGGAGGATGGCATTTTAGCCAAATTATGTATGTATTTACCTCAGTTTCATATAGTTTTCTCTATCTTGCACTGACACTGTAAATCCAATAGAAGAAACTTCGCAAAATGATCTACAATATGTAGAAAGCTTCCACACAGGATTATTTTTTAAATTTTATTGTTCAGAATATGTCCCTTTTAGCAAGGAAGCAAGGTTTTGTGCAAGAAGGAATGCTTAGTTTTCCCTTCATAATGCTCATATGATCATTTCTAGATGACGATTCCCACTTAGTACTTCATAATTAGATGGACAGACTCTTTAAAACTGTTATGGTTAGAACTGTAACAGGAATGTCAAGATGCTCAGATGGTGAAAATGGACATCTCTTAAATTCAAGAAAGTCATGTGTTTTGGAAGAAACTTGATTATTAACAGAGTAATTATGTTGCAATATCCACAGTCTCATAAAAAGAGCTGGCTAGCTACTGAAGAAAATTCCTGTAGTCATTCATGTGTATTCCAGGAAGGCTGGCTACTGGTCCAGAATCACAGTGGAAACGAATATGTCTATAAAGATTAAGAGCCAAAAAATGACCATATTTGTTCCTTTAAAGCATCTGATTTTTATGCCAATATTTTGGAAATTTTCAACATAATTAATTCAGGAGGAAATTATGTCAAAAGTAATGATCTAGTAGCAAATGAGAATGAAAAGTGTTTAAGACTTTCAAACAGATATAGCAGAACAAATTTGCTAGACTGGTAAATGACCGTTTGCCCCATCAACATAACCGATGAAGTCTTGATTAGCATTCACAGCCAATGGAGGAAAAATGCCTAGAGGTGGAATTTATGCTTTCAAAGCAGGAGAACTGTTGTTGTAGATATCTGTGAAGCCATGTAGGTAAGTAACACTTCCACCAAGGGCTTTTACAAGTGCCTACATGGGCCCAAGGGTAGGCTGCTGTGCTCAAGGGGGACCAGGACAGCCACAGACACCCATCTATCCCTTCCAACATTCAGTGCAGCTCATCCAAGCCGGTTTCTTAAAATTCCATTTTTCAGTGTTTTTAAATGTCTCAACAAAAAGCAGGAAGAATAACTGAATATATTGCTCCTGACTGTACGACCCAGCCTGATGCAGAGAATCTTATTAAATCATTAGAATATTATTTAGAAGCTTAGCCACACTTGAGTCTCTTCATAGTGACTTAAATAAACATAATTTTCCTGTTTCTTGCACTCCAGCAGCTGGGAGCAGGTGCTAGTACTCTGCAGGGACTTGTAACCTCATTCTTGTTATGTTTTTTTATTTCTATTGGAACAAGTATTTACTTTAATCCCGAAATAATTTGTACAAACCTGGAGGCTGTTCTTTAAATGTACAGGGTCTCAGATTTGCTTGATACTAATTATTTTCTCAGTTTGTCTTGGCAATTTGCTGTGGTAATGTGTTTACCTTGAATTCCCTGCTGGCTATGCTGTGGAAGTAATAGGCACACAGGCAAGATATCAGTAGCAAAGGAAATATATCAAGTCAATTACATTGCATCAGTAAATTAATTTCATTAGCATATTAAAGTTACTGTGCCTCAAAAGAAATAGGTCTTATGCTTTTGGGTCTGGTTTTTAAAACCTCAATATTTATTGTTTCACTGACGGATATTTTGTCTATTTTGTGTCTATTACAAGGTAGGGGTTAGAGTCATGCATGAAAACTGGCTCATGTTTTGATGCCAGCCAGCCATACATAGCCTTATTCTACCGACATATTACCTGGTTCTGCTCTTTCTTTGGGTTTTACTTATGTAAAGACAGAATACATGAGTTATTCATTCATAACAGATCTTTTTCCTCAGTCTGTTATCTTGATGAGCTATGCATAAATAAAAGAAGAATATGCTTTAATATTCTCAAGCACTCATAATTATCTGTAAAGAAGTTTGGATAAAACATTTTTCTTGCATCAAAAACTTCCCTTTAAAAATATCATTTATTACGTCTAGCAACACTGTGTCGTGTCACACTTAAATACAAATAGCACTCATCTTTAAAATATGATGGTTGTTCTTTCAAAGTAGAAAATATCACAGATACTTTTCCTGGTAGTGATCAGTGGATTTCTCTAAATTACCTCCATTTACGTAAAGCATCACTAATTTATAACAGCAGTTTACAGATTAGATTATTACATTTAAATGAAAAGTGTTAAAGCAAGCCTTGTAAAATAATTCTACTTTGTGGAAATGTATCACAGACTGAAATATCTAATATGATTTAAAACCTCAGTCAACGGAGGCATTTCTAAGATCCCAAAATGGTTTTGTCTTATGAATATCAAAACCCTATTCCTTTTTTTCCTTGTAAAGTGTTGTTATGAAAATGCATATATTTTGAAGATGGAGACAGAAAACTTTTCATTGACTATGCTTCCACTTATTCAGCTATGAATACTGCATGGTCAATACAGTTTCAGAGAGATGAAATACAAAAGCCAGAACCAGAATCTGTTGTAAAATCACAGCCCTATCCAACCCAAATTGAACTTAAGTTAATTTTGTCCCTTTTTCCTTGTGTTGCCATGAGTGGCAAAGCATTTTGGTTGCCAATGTAAGTATTGCAATCTTGTCCTCTGGAAAATACATTCAAGAAGAATTTCGAGAGGAGAGAAGCTCTAGCACTCCAGCCCTGGAGTGACAGATGTCTTGAAGGCACTGGGCTGTCTGTTGGCTAAAATCCTGTGAAATATTTTGTGTGTCTCAGTAAAATTTACCAATACAAAATCACTAGAGAAATGAAGATTAAGTAATTTAAAATCACATCTGAGAGAAGGTGTTTAGGTTCGCTTCAGACTGATGAAACAACGGCAGCTCAGTTTCAATAAATCTGTTTGCAGTTGTGGCTGTTCTGTGCAGTCCAGTTTGTTAACAGGATGATGCCACCTGACCTGAGGAAGACCTGAGAAAGGTCTTCTGAGCTGCAAGTGAAAACAGACAGCCAGGTTTCTAAAATCATGCCATTCAATACAAGATACTGAATGCCCCCTCTGTGGCATGCCAGACTGCATTTTTCCTGTTTTCCAGTTTCTCTGTGGACTAAAATATTCTCTGTTGACAATGCTCCATTCAAGTTGGAGTCACCTACAGATTTGGTTTTCTGCTGTTTTCATGGCTGTGTGTCACTGAAAATTAGCAAGAGGGTATGGGGAGGGGGGAAGGGGGGAACAAGCAAACCAACCTATTTGCGGAAACTGCTTAGCACAACAATTTCAATTATGTACTAAAAAACGTCTACTCTTTGGTACAATGGAATCAGAGCCAGAAAATTTATTCTAAGACAGGATGATAATATATTTAGAGAAATCTTGAAGATATCTGCAAGATATTTTTCATAATACTGTGGTTGGAGGATTTTATATTGTAAAATTAAGACAGACTGTCTCTCGTTTGAAATTCACTGTATAATAAATGTTGTTACATGCTATGTCTAATGCAAAAAAATACCTGATTATCTTTTCTGTTTTTTTTTTTTTCCTTTTATATTCTTTTCCCACTGCCATGGTCAGAGACATGTTCCACTACACCAGGTTGCCCAGGATAATTTCCAGCCTGGCCTTGATTGTTCCTTCCCTTATCTCTTTATTTATATCTAAGTTTTAATCTATTTTTTGTCTCCTCTTTGTCTCCTCTCACCTGCCCACATTTCAGTATGTTAACCCAGTATTATTTCAGTTTGCATTGAGGTTTCACCTCAGACTTTAGTCTAAATACAACCAGGCACAGGCCATACTTGTGTAATAATCCAAAATGAAAGAAAAAAAAAACACAAGGAAAGGATCCAGAATGTGCCACACTCCACTTTTGAAAACCTTCCTGAGATTGTGAAGCATTGAAGCTTTGTCTGAGAGATAAACACCTTCAACATTTCTGTCATTTAGCACTTAACTGGTTCCACCAGATTCAAGTAAGAAGACTGAAACCAAATTAACATTAGAATGTTAGCTGTAATCTCTGCTTTTGATACTCAGATCTCTCTTCCTGTTAGCACTTTATAATCAAATGTATTTTTTTAAAATATTTTTGCTCTGTTTTGGAAAGCCCTAGGAATGGAATGACTCTGGATTTACAAGCAACTCAGTTACAGTCTAACTTAGATGTGAGAAGCCTAGAATAAACAACAAGCTGTGTAACAGGAGGACTCCAGCCCTGCAGCTCATGTGGGGTATGCTTACAGCACTTTGCCAATAGTTTGATAGATTATGGGGCTATCTAAGACAAATTTTCATATCAGAGAAGAGTCATGAACTCAGAGCAGTTTCTGTTTACCTCATTTTTCTGGATCACAAACCAAATTATTTTGAGAGGTTTTTGCATCATCTGTTGAGGGAAGCATGTTGTTTCTTAAGGAAGAAAATATTTCAGATCAGAGAAAGGTAGCAATTATAATTTTCTCTTCAGGTCTAGAGGAAAAATGCAGTTCTGAAAATAAGTATTTGCTACTTTTCCCATCTGGGTTTTGGTTTTGTTGCTTGTTTTTCTTGGGGCTAGGGGAGGTGTTTCACCTATGGGTTTTTAGGCTTTAGTAACCCAGTTTGGTGACAAATGGTGGTATATCTGGGCAGCACTAAATATTTTATGGTCCGCACTGGTAGGTGCTGTCTTCTATAAATGTTTCTGTGGATCTAAAAGCCACTGGAGCAGCATGCCTGTGTGGCACCATGGGTGTCATCCCCTGTGTCACTCCAGCAAGCAGACACAGGCCAGCTGGAGCTCTCCTCAGCCTGGGACCATGCCAAGTGGGTGAAGCTTCTGCTTCACCTCCCTCCCAGATGCTCTCTGTGTGACTCATCTGGCATCAGGGCTGCTTCTACAGTCATTTATGTCCATCTGTATTATTTAGAAACCATGGCCATGCTGAAAAATAATTTTTTTTTTTTGCTCCAAAAATATAAATTTTTATATTTTTATCATGTCATTACATGTTAGTAAAATATTTCTAGCTTTTGAACTGGTTTAGGGTATAACTCAGTATCTTTTTATACAAAGGATAGAGTACAAACTTTGTTGGTGGCACTGCCCTCCTGCAAAAATATCCGTCTTTTAAAGTATTCTTCAGTTTCTTAATTTATTTCATTGCAGTTTTGCAATCTGTTGGCAGTTATTTCAGGGTCTGGAACACACTATATTTAGTCAAACCTACTGAAGAAATTACCTTTTATTTAGAACAGAATACTTCAGCAGCAGTACAATCCTAAGTGAGAAAAAGCTGCAAACAAACAAACAAAAAAATCCCCAAACAAAGAAAAAAACCCTCCAAGCCCCAAAACCCCAACCAACTAAAAAAAATCTTTTATGTGTTTTCTTCTTAAAAATAGATAAAACTTAGTATGGTGGTAGGAAAATAGTGACTTACCCCTCATGAAAACTGATGAGCTTGCTTAAGAGGATATTATTTTAACTATTAGTGGTTTTACTATTTTTGGGATGAGACCTAATTCAAGTAGAGAAAGGGAAGTTAATTAAGAGACAATTCACTTTTCAAAAAGGCTGTATCCTCTAAATCTGGAATGCTGGTATGAACCACTGCAGGCAGAGGCAATATTTGGACACAGCAGGACCCATGGCAGTGCACCCCCCCTATCCAGAGAGTAAATGAGGCATCCTACAATGCTGGTACAGAAAAAATACCTTAGAAAATAGAGATTGATTCTGAAGAATTCAAATGGCTGGGGGATATGAAGTAAATAACTGTCAATTCATGCATGGATTCAGGAAAGCACAGCTATTCCTCAGTAGAATAGGAAAGGTGTAACTTTATCTAGTCCTTCCCACTGGCATTTATTAAGTAAATGGGGATTCTAGTAAATAAAAGGGATTCTCTTTTTTAATTTATCCATTCATGTAATTGCTTTCTCATATGTGGAAGGAGTGGATCTGAGTTTTTGAATGTCTCATCCCTGTTAAGAGTGAAAGAATTATCCAGCCAAGTCCTGTCCTTCCTTTGTGGGAAGCAAAGTTCCCATTGCAAAAAGTGGTGAGGAATAAAGTGGTCAGTAATTTTTTCTCTAGTTTACATGTTGCAAGAATTTTTGAAGACAGACCTCTCATTCTCAAGCTGCCCAGAATAGAGAGTTGGGGATGATAATTTAAATGGGTCTCTGATCCCCCAAAAATAAACAGCAGATATGTTGCTTTCACTCCCAATCAGAAATTATTTTAATCTATTGCTGTGTTTAGTCTCAGACAAATGAGATTTTTTTTCATAAAAATTACTCCAAAAAGTCATGTGATTTTGAACAGGAACATTTCTGGTTCTGAATTTGACTAAATATTTAATATAATGAAATAAGAAAAGTATGGTAAAAAAGGCAAACCTGTACATTAGTTCTACTTCTGAAGGCTTTTTAGGGTGGAATGACAGGGCCAAAAGCAAGCTATTTGAGAACTAAAATTCACATGGCAAATGCCTCAGATCCCTTTCTATAACAAAAAATCATGTACATTTATTTATAAAATACTGCAGGTGAATATTATCTAGGATACTTTCTCAATCTCTCACATCATCCATAACCTGAGTAATGAATTATTATAATCTACATTAACACTATGTGTACTTAATCCACTATTAAATGAGAAAACTTTAATGTAAATGGCTGCACTGTGATTAAATCCACCTGGGAAATTACTCTTTGCAGAACTTTACCAAGATCAGGACAGATTTTTTTAATGAGATACAGATTTTTTATGAGGCATAAACTTGTAGTAGTTGTTCTGTGAAAAATGTAGGGAAGAATATGCAAAAACTTCAATTGTAGAATACTGAAAATAATTAAGTATGGATCATATGGAAATTACTGTCAGCTGGATGGCCTAAAGTGAATAACCTTAGTAAATCACCAAACAGCATGTATAACAGTATTTATAACAGAGATTGAAAGTTCACATGATTATTACAATGACTAGTGATATATGTTATGTTGATGAAGAGAGATTCTATATTTCTCTGACACAAATATAATTTGAGTGCAGTTTTTTGTGTTATATAGTAAGTTTAGTTGCTTTACTAAATTTTAATAATTTTCTTGCAAAATATCAAAAAAATGCATCCTATATATTTTTCTATGGGCCACAGTTTGCCTGATGCCTCTCAAATATGTCAAAATTTAAAACTGCTTAATTTTTTAATAACATTACAGTTAAATGCTTTTAAAATATGCTGGGATGCTTGCAAACATTGAAACATACTGAATTTTTTATATTCTTGGATTTTCTCTATTTCGTTTGGCTAATGTATATATTGTATATATATATATATAATGTATATAATGTATAACGATATTTTGTGTTCAGAATCACACTGGGCACTTAATTTTCAAAGGTAGATTTTATTTATTTTCTGTTGTGCTTTGAAAAATATCCTAGATTCCAAAAGGTCTGGTCTAGTCACATGGTACAATCTGTGTTGCACTCTATTGAGCAGATTATGTTAGTTATTAGTCATTCAATGAAAAATATAAAAACAAGTGAGTGAAAATCAACACATTCCATATGGTTCTTGAATTGTAATGTCTCCAAGTATCGTAGGTGTTGATTGACTGATTTAAAGCTGTAATTTGACAACACGACAAGTGCATCCCACACATCTCATTCCTGGCAGAGGTAAATGCTCAATTAAATTTTTGATCTTACTCAATTTGCACACCCACATCTGCCTGCACATAGAGTAGAAATGGTCAACTGGCTTTCTAGAAGACAGAGAACACAGGATTTCCTGGCTTCTCCCCAGCACAACACCTGCACTGGCTTATAAATACTCTCACAGGCTAGAGAGGAAGATCCACAGAGTCAGGTATGAGCACCACAATGATGCTATTCTTGATACTAAAATAATGCCTGGAATGATGATGTTGGCAAAGTACTTGCAGGATAGCTCAGGCAATTTCCAGAGCGGAAAGGGGGACATAGGTTTGGATCAGAGAGAGCTTACAGATATAAGCTGGTCTCTACATTGTTCAGAATTATTGTGCTGGGGTAGGTGACCTCTAAATGTATGAAAGTGCTCAAAGGATCTCTGCCCAAAAGATCCTGCTAAATAAAGTGTGCCCTGAGCCTAAGGCCAAGCAGTACAACTGCCATGTATTCACACTTTTTAGGGATAAACCTTCTGCAGCTTCTACTCATGTCCAACACAACTTCTGGATCTATTCTAGATCAACCTGTGTTGCAGCTTTGCAGCCCAAATTATTATTTAATATGTGCTTTTACAGTTCAAACTGTCTGACAGAAGATGAGAACAGCATTTCAGGTATGGCTCAGAAAATGATCTCACAATTAGCAGCTGACCTGTGGCATAAGAAAGCATGGGAGCCTCGAGGGTTCAAATTCTTCCCAGAGAGTTGAAGGAGTGTGGATAGTGTGGTAGAGGGAGCCAATCTCACAGTCTCACAGCCTTGGAAGCAGTCCTTAGGGTGAGATGCAATTAGGAAACCTTCCAGGCTATGCCTGGAGAGAACAGCACTACCAGGTAATCAGCATGGACAAGCAAGGCTCTGAGTGTGCTGTCACCTCCAACTGACCCAAATAGTTACCTCCTACTGACTTGTGTTGCATCAGAATAATCAAGTATGTTTGAAAAAGGGAATGAGCTCTGTACACTCTGTAATGCTGCTTCCTTCACATAGGGTTACTCTTTCTCCCAAGTAGTGTTATATTTCTGAGTTTCCCCCACATGATTTTGAAGTTTTCCCTTCATTGTTGAAATGCACACTGGCTGTGTCAGAGCAATTTTTCCATAGTTGCCAAGCATCTGCTCTTGTCATTCATATATCAATATATGGCGATTTAGCTTACCTAAAATTGGAGCGAGTTGTATGTTTCCAGGCCGTGTTGACTGTGCAACTCATGCACTGAACCTGTTTGTATATGTAGAGCCTTTCTGACAGGCCCCAGTTTCCAGAAAGCCTTTGAAATTCCAGACAGAGCCGTGGTAACCCTATTTCCAGAGAGATGGAATGGTGACAGATGAGCATGCCTAATGCCTTAATCTTTGCATATGTCGTCTCTTTTCTGTTTATCTTGATGTAATTAACTGAACAGTCCCCATATTAGTTCATTTAGTGTCATGAGAATTGGTATCTTCCTCTTGTATCAGTTGCAGCTGTCCTTTCCTGGTTTGAGTCCAGTGCATACACTGTACTTCTTGCAGTGACTCATATGCTGAAAAATGTTGTAACCACATGAAAACTCAGAAATGACCTACAGAAAGCACACAGATGCAATCAGATGCCAGTGGTAAATAATACTAAACACAGACAAAAAGAGCACAGAAAGCTGAAGGTTTCACTAACAGTGGAAATGAATGGGAGCAAGCTGAACTTTTCATATTCATTAAGAAAAGTGACCTGACTCACATAGATGCTTCTATGTGAAAATTACTGTAGGAAGGAGTTGTAGTAGGAAGGAGTTGTGTAGGAAGGAGTTGTAGTGAGGCAAATAATGTTCACATGAGTTTGTGGCATACCTCCTGTGAACCAAACTCAGGGTTGAAATTAATTATAAAACTTATTTTCTTTCTTAGATTCTTCTAGAACTTCATCATTCATAGGAAATAATATGCATTCCAGTGGCCCATTCACCATCAAAAATCAATCAAATTTTTTCACTAATTTTCCTTGCCTGAAAATTTGACATTGTTATATGACATTTGTATTGTCATATATCAGTAAGCATTTTTTTAGAAACTGAGCTGTAGCAGGTGATGTATTGCTGCATCAGATGGCAACAGTCTCTTTGCAGAAATTTAAATTTTCCTACAAATTTTCATCTTGTAAGGCTCAGTCTACTGAAGTGTGAAACCTCTTTACAAACTATAGAGGGCAGGTGAGGATTGTGGAGCTGGGCTTGTACAGTCAGTGTTTGAGCACCTGATATGAGGCCTTTTCTTGTATGGACCCAAGCCAGCTTCTTCCAGACTGACTTGTCCTCTCTCCCTCCACTGAGAGATGGCTTCTTAGTTTTCAAATGCATTCAGGAGTTCACAATCCAAGATAAGGAAAAGGAAACAGAGGTGAAAGTTGCTTAGTAGATGGAGACCAAAATCAAATATTAACAAAGGAAGTTAGATAAAAGAAAGACTGTTGTTTAAGTTTCTACCTTTCTTTTGTGTTCTTGCCATCAGAGGTGAACTTGTGTCAACAATTCCCAAAGTATTTATAATTCCAGCGTTCACTCTTTTCTGATGTATGTCATACAGTTTAACTTGGTCTCAGTGCAGTTGTGGATTTGGGTGGGCTTTTCTTGCTTTCAGATTTAAGGAGTGAAAAATGCAGAGCTCTAAAGATAGACGTATTTAGAGTATACATTTAGAGCAGCAGTGTATACATTGACTCTGCTTTTTCAAATGCCTAATGACAGTTATTTTTAAATTATTGGAAACACGGCATTTAGAGAAAGAGACCAATCATTTAGGTATTGTATAATCATTTGGAAACATAACATTTAGCTGTTTAGCTCAGAAAATAATTTATTTAAAATACTGTGCTGGGGAAAAAAAAAAGAAAAAACACTGATGTTTAGATGCATGAACTAGTGAGTACAATGGGCCACTGGGTGAAAAATCCCAAAAGAAATGAAAAATTATATCAAAATATACAAAGAGATTTTTAGGCTGGTGTCATAAGGAAGGTGGTAATGGTGTAGGAATGCAATTTTATCCATTTTCCTTCCTCTGCATGATGTCTTTTAACCAAAGACCATAGCCAGGAAAAATCTGTCTGGTTTGGAATTTTTAAAAACTGGTTAACTATATAAAAAGTTCCATGAATATAGCATATGAAAAGAACCATAAATAGGTAAAAGGAAAGGTTTCCATCTACACTTTTAATTTGTATAACTAAAAAATTAAATTTGGAAAAGTAAATTCTTTATTCTAATTCTTTAACATACTTAAAAGGGAGATTAGAGAGGGGTAACATTAATGAAAACTATTCTTGTGGAGCCTAGCTTGGTTTTAAGATTTTTCAGCTACCTAGAAAGTTAACTCAGTTAGATGATCTGATAAAAATTACACATTTAATTACTTAATTAATCAATTATTCAATTTTATTTATAAATTTTCAAGTCTTAATTACAAGAGCGTGTTTCTTTTATGAAAACATGAAGTAAACTACTATTACACAAAACATGATTGGATATAACAGTATCTTCACAGATACTGTCTAACCTCACCTAACTAAGGTTTACCCTTAAAGGATAGTTTTTCATATAAAATGTGTGTCCATTCAATGATTACTAGTCAGAATGTATGAATAAATTAATAGCTTTATTGTCTAAGCACAGCCAAATACATATCCAGACTTGTAAATGTAAATCTATTTACTGCAGGTGTTATACTTCCATGAGTGAATTCTCAAAATCACAAGTGGACATATGAAATCTTCAGAACAATCTTCAGATGAGAACAAAGCTGTTTTTTTCCCCAGACATCTCCTCTCATTACTGAAGCTGAGATGCCAAGATTGCACACCTGTCCCTTCCAGACTTGGTACACGTCGAGAAAGTCCCAGTGCCTTGAGAAAACACATTTGGCAGCTGTTAATATATTAATCAATTGAGTATTGGATTAGCCCAGCAGTTCCCTGGAGCAAGTGCATTACTGAGAGCAGCAAGTCAATTGCCAGCTTGCTTAATTTGCTTCTGCAAGAATTTCATAACCAATGCTATGAATATTTATCTGTTTTTTCTCTCAGAGAGATCATCCAGGCTGAAGGAATAGCTTTACTGATAATTTATGGATCTGAAACTACGGCCTTGTTTTACTAAACATAATTTATTTACAAGTCTCAAAATAACCTTTTTCCTCCTTAACCTTTCCCCAAGAATTACAGATAATAGTAACACTTGATTTTACCCTCTAAGCTTTCTTTTCATATTTGGTCCTTGTGCTTAATACTTTCTCTTCCTAAGTGTAAAAAATATATGTTAAACAATGCCAACTAGAACATTCAATTTTCCTGAGACTATAGCACCTATAAAATTAACCAAAACTACAATTTCTCTGGTTTAAAGATATAGTAGATATTCTTTTCATTTAAGAAATATCCAGGCACTAGTCAAGGCACCTTAAGGGACAGGGTATGGATGTCATATCTCCTCACCAGTGCCTGCTTCTACCCCAGGCTCTCAACCCATCAAGCAGTTTACACAGAAAACATTTTCTTTTCTTTCTTTTGGCATTTCATGAACACCACCCTTCTCTGTTGCTTTTGGGCTTTTTTCCCTTTTCAATGGCAGAAAATTCACAAAGTTTAGAGGCTGTACTGGGTAGCACATGTGCAACACGGGACCACATCAGTCTTCAGCCCCACAGATTAAACTGCAGGCAGGATCTACCCGCAGAATTGACCGACAAGCATTTTTCCTATCTGGGGAAGAAAACCTTCCTTCTTGAGACCATATCCTCTGCTCCTACATCCAATCTCAGATGTAAGCACAGCTGCAATTCGCAATTTGAATACACAGCTTGTGAAAACTTGTATTTTTCTGTTATTTTATTGTATTTCTGTGATAGCGTCTATTCTGTGGGTACAGTAAAATGTACCCCAAATAAAGGATTTGGCTTTGTCTGGAGTTTTTCCTGACCAGAGAGAAGGGGCTTAGCTTTTTCCTAACAGTAGACTGTTAATTTATCTCATTTTAAGAACTCTAATGGTAATATGACCACTTTGCTCTAAAAACTGAATAAAAAAAATCACAAGAAACTCTGTTGTTTATCTTGTTTCCAGTAGCATTTCTGATTGTAATTAAAGAAATGAAAGCCTTGAAGTTGAAAACAATTTTAGTTATTTTTGTACTCCAAAGATACATAGTTTAATTTTTTGTGTGAAGAACTGCATAAGTTCTTCCCACTTTTATTTTTTTATCCAGAAAGATTAATTTGTCTCTATTAGAAAAACTGATGTGACAAGCCAATGTAAAATTGCTTTAAACAATCAGTGTAAAATTTTAGAGTAAACCCTATGTTACACTTTCTGCCCTTGGGATGTTCACTAGTGTAGGAAAATTACCTTGGTTTATTATTTCTTGTGAGCAAGGTGATATTTGGATTTTTAGTTTTCTGAAGCACTTTTAGATTTTTAATAATTGTAGTAGTGTCCAGTGTTACTGGATATATTCATGGACCTGATCTTCTTTTTGCAAAAACAAACCAGAACTTACGCCTTTGAAATCCCTGAGATGTTTTTTTGCACAGAAACAGACCAGAAGCAACCCTAGAGGTTGTCAAGATTGCTGATGGGGAGGGAAACAAAAGACTTTCTTTTTTAGTGTCAGCTTTTAGCTGACTAGCTAAGAGATGAGTCAAAGCAAATTTCTAAATATTTGGGTACTTCCTTTGACCTATCTACTGTAGCATATAATTGAGCAGCAAAGAGAGGAATTTCCTGGTTCCCACCCCACTGCAAAGTGTCTGTCTTTATGATGGACAGGAGGTGACAGTTCTTTCAACCACAGCAAGGGGAGATGTGGTGAAATTGGGGAGGTACAGTTGAAGGCATAGAAATGTTCTTTCCTTCCCGTGAAAAAAACTGCACTCAATGGAGGATGTTTTAACCTCCTCAGCTGCATTTTGGGGAAGTGAAAGAAAAGCCTACAAAGCTGTGGTAACCATGATAAAGCCAGATTGTGCTGGCTAGTATCCATGAATAAAAGTAATGCTGTAGTTGTTTGTTGCTGTAAAGGATGTATTGTACATGAATCCAAGAAAAACTTGGTTTGAATTAGCAGTGTTTATCTAAAATGCAATGAATCATGGTGTTTACATCTGAGATAAGCAGGGAATCTTGCTTAAATGGTTGTACAATTTCTTATGGACACTTGAGTGGTGAAAGTTGCCAGGATAATAAGGCTTTTATAAATGAAATAATGAGGAAATCTCTGTTAGGAAGTGCTTAATTCAATTAAGAAGGAGAATTCCTAATTGATGCAGAAGCCTCAAAGCTCCCATGACAGATTATGTAGAACTGACACAACAAAAAGCCAAAACAATGAAAGGGAAATAGGGAAGGTTAGAAATGTACAGGCATGTAGTAACAGGGAATTAAGTTGTATATCTGACAAATAGTGAGGGCTTAGAATGTTTTCTCTATTATATCTGATTGACAAATTGAATTCCCAGAATGAAGATCAGAATGTTAGGGAGGGAAGTACAGTCCTTGGGGCTGGACAGCCACATCACTGCTTAGCTGCTAATAAAATTTTGCACAGAACCTGAGACACTGAAAATTGGCATGTCAGGAAGGAAAGGTTCTCTGTGTCTCCTTCTTATGTATCTCAATTAGGAAATATCTAATTCTGTACTCTATTCACACCAATCAGCATCATATTCCACAAGTGGATGTCAGTGGGACTGCATGGGAATTAAGCTTCAGGCAATGAGCAGAACTGCTGAGCAGCATGGTGCTCTCTGTCATTAGATCAGAATGTAAAAATATTGTTTTACAGAGCATGCATTTGTTTTATCTTGTTGTTGCCCACTGAATCTTTTTTAATAAATCTGTACTTCTTGTTCATACTACTCAAATTAAGCAGGTCTTGACAAGTTTGCAGCAAAGTATGAATGAGTTAGCCAAAAAATTATTTTCATGGTTTTATATTGAAAATGAATTAATATAAAATGACCATGGATTTTTAAAGTATCGCAGGCAGGTTCATTAGGCATGGCTCCACTGTTTACATTACAGACACAGATAACACTTGATCACCTTCATTTTTTCTGCCTACCTTGTTACTTCCAGCTGAAAGCAAGGGTGAACTCTAATAGTGCTGACACCATAGACTGTGTCTTAAGCAGTATGAACTGCAAGTTAAAATTATATAGTACTTGTCTAATAAAAAAATCACTTTGTGTTGTGGTCTGACCCTATTTTACAATGTTACCAAGAAGCTTGGTGCCATATATTGTATTCAAAGTAATCACCAAAAGATACCTAGAACTATTTTGCAGTATCATTGAGGTGCCCTGGGTAATATGATGAAAAACTGAAGGACAAAAAAAGACAGTTATTTTTGCAGTGTTGAAAAGGAAGGGCATTTGGTTTAATCCTAATCTTAAAATGAAGTTAAAAGACATGGAAATTAGAAAATACTTATCATGTCTCTCTTCAAGACTGGGAAGAAGACAGAGATAAAATCAGATTTCCAGAAGTATAAAGCACAGTTATGTCTCCAAATATCAGTGAGAACCAGTGGGACTTGAATATTTAGTTTCTGTGTCTGCTTCAGAAAAGGCTTCCTTACATTATTTCTCTGTCTGTGCATGGTTATGACAGAAACAAGCAGCAAGACCAGAACTCATGGACACTGTGATCAGATTAGTGTTTTTTTGTCAACTCTTTACTGATAGTCTGTGATAATCTGCGCTGAGCTGTGCTAATCCCAAGCAGAGAGAACAAAGGGAGCTGTGGCGCTGAGATGCTGGGTGGAAGATCTGCTGATCTTATGTGAGTGGCCAGCTTCTCCTAAGGGGAAATGGAAAAAATGCCTCTGGAGAAACTTCTTGGCATACTGATGTCCTCATGTGCCAAAAAACTTACTCTACCTCTGCACCCACTCCAACCCCAAAAAACATAAGACTAAAACTTTCAAAATGTCTGGGGAAAAAAAAATAAAAATTAAAAGGATGCACTTTTAAATCCCAAAGGAATTTTCATAGGCGCCAGGCTTTAACTTTGTAAATTTTGGAGATTCTGAAAAGGAACTATTCCTTTTAACTGAACTACAGAGATACTAATATCAAAATGCTAGGATATAGTCTCCAATGTTCTATAACAGAAGTAGAATTTTATTCAGCATTCCAAGCATTTTATTTTGCTCTGATCTGAATGACATGGAGACATTTTATCTTTATTGGTTTGCTGATTTATTTTCATTGTTCTTTTGTAATTAAGGAAGAGTCTTTTTTTCATTCATGAGATAAAGGTAGTCCCTGCTATGGCAAAGCCTACAATCAAATAAGGAAAGAGTAATGGGGGAAAAAAAATCTAGGAAGGCAGAAAATTCAGCTCTTTTGCTTTGGACTCCAAGAACACATTCTAGAAAGATGAAAAACAAGTATTGAGAGGACTGAGCTCTACCCAGCCCTGGACAGAAAGGTGAGCCAGTAGTCAAGCCTTGCATTGTAACCAGAGATTCAGTACATTTTGGCTCTGTCACATTTTGGCTCAGTGAATCCCAGGTTATGGGAACACTGCTCTTTGTCCTCTGCTTCCCAGCTGCATGTAGATCACTGCACAGGCTCTACCCTGAGAAAACCTGACTGCCCTTAGCTGCCTAAAAAAGGCAAAGTTGTTTCTCCAATAGCTAAGCAACAAAGAAAGTGAAATGCTACAGATCAAGCTCAACAACTCAGTGGCCATCAGCCATGACTGTTTTCAGCACTGATACTGGATCTGTCTCTTCTTCCACTAAGGTACAATGGCATTTTTGCACAGATAATTACACTGAACCTGGAAGTGGTTGTATATAAGCCTCCTTAAAAAGCAGCCTTTGAATCTCCCAGCTTCTAATGGAAGGAGAAGAAAACCTATGGGGAGATGCAGAAATGTCACAGCAATCAAGACGTTTAGCAGATGGAGATGAGCCAAGGTGGCTGAGAGAAGCTGGTGCTGATGCAGGTGGGGGCTGGGAGGTATAAGAGATGTAAGTCTGAGATCTGGCTCACTGCTAAAGAATTTCTGAGACTTCGTGGAGTTACTGATAGTGAAAACATGCTAGTGACTGGAAAGCTCAAAGATTAGCCACTCTCAGATTTCTCAATAGTTTGCAGTGAAGGGGATTCCTTTCTGCAGTCAAGTTGGGTTTACAGGAGCATATGTAGAATAACCTCAAAGAAAATTGTGGAGCATTTTAGAGTGTCAAAAATTGTATGTTCACAGATAAAACTTCAATCTTCTGAAACCTTAAGAGAGAGATTTGAGGATGTACACTGCTCTTGAAAGTATGAAGTTGATGGACCTTGGCTTTGAGTCACAAAATTTAAAGCGATACCTGAAGCATTGTCTCCTGTAGTATTTCCTCTATTGCCTCAGATGAATAGACATATTGGAACATTTGCAAACAAGAGTGAAGTGGATTGCAAACCAGACTGCCCTTTGTTTCATTGTGCATAACCTTGGATTAGTCAATTTATGGTATCTGGAGCTGTCCTCTCATGAACTTGCTTTATGGATAGTGAGATTATGTCAGTAGGAGGAGAAGTAAATTTAGAGATTAGGACAAGGCCTTTCATGCTCACCTCTAAAAATGTTTCTTTGGCAAATGGAGGTGAAATTGTGTTTTGTATTTCTGTATAATTTTTTCAGGAAGCAATCCAAACAACAATCTCACAGAAAATTCCCCGGTGTTAATTACCTTTAGTGAATCAAGATCAGGTGAGGCACAGGGTCAGGTTGCATCCAACAGAACTTCCTGAGCTTCTCCCTGTGTGTCCTAAACACAGAAGTGGCAGAAGCTGGAAATTAATTAAAATCTACCTACTTGGTTTTCCTGTGAATTCTGTGGTGTTTCTGAAAGCTATTCTGCCAGAAATTTATCAAAAGTCTTTGGGTATAAAATTTTACAGGAAAATTCTATTAATATTCTATTCCTATGTGGGTTTTGTCTGATTGGGTTAATAATTTGGCAAGCAGGTCAATACAAGTTAATGCTTGGGGTTTTTTCATTCAGGTTTCATTTGTAAGTGGAAAGATATCTTGTATAATAATTGCTATGTTACATCCATTTTTTTTTTTTGAGCTTCCAAAGAGCATTGGTAATTGTTTTCTTTCCACTCTTAGCACTAAAAAATAATTGAAGAAATGCAGTAGATGTCAGATGTGATAATTGACTTCTTTGGGGCTGTCATTGTAAGGAAGTTTATCTATCACACTGCAGAAAATTAGGTTTGAAATTTTCACCATTCCCTAACCTTTAGAAATTCAAAGGGGTTGATATAATCTTTAGATAAGTAAAATAGAAGATCAGCCTTTTGTGTACAGATTTTGCTGCTCTTTATTCTGTTACTGTTCAGACTCTTTAGCTGCTGTGAAACTTCTCTTTTGCCCTCCAGTGGGTCCTAGCATACAGAGGAGTCATCAGGCAACAGTAGAATCACTAATTTATTTTCAAACTTAAACAAAAATGTTCTCCTTTAATAACAAGTGGAGAGAATAAACAGCACTAAGAAGGCCATGCTTATGGTACATTGCATTTTGCAAGAAGTGTTTAGAGTGCAAGTTTGGCAGGGACATCTACTATATATATAGACACTGCAACAGGGTAGTCAGCTTTGATTAATGGAGGGCTCTAAGCTTAAGATATACTTTAGTTGGGATTTTTCTTAATACACATCTGTAGTCAGGTGATCATGAGAGAATCTAGGTCTGTTTGTTTAAGTGGTTCCAGCTCTTGCTCTTACAACACTGAGAGCTCAGACTATGTGCACTCCAAAAGCTCAGAATAAAAGTTCACTACATGACAGTCCTTAAATGTACTATTGTTTTTTTAAGTGAAATGATTTTGTGAATACTTGGAGTTGAATATATTGGGTAAGTGTTTCACAGAAATCTTGTTGATACATGTAAGCTCTATTCCTTAGAAGACTCTATCTATTGCATATGATATAAACAACTACCGTTTAACACAAATGTTGCTGTGCATATATTTAATTTCACCCTCCAAAAGAGGGAAGCACAGCACAGAATAGCCAAGACTTTCAGCCCTTCTTATCTGCTGCTGTGCCATGTACCACTTTAATTTGTCCCTGAGGCAATGAGGATGGTAGCCAGCCCAAGCTGGCTGTCATCTCCTGCAATCTGACTGTGCCAGGTCCCCAGGAGCAAGTGCCACCCTTCCCTGAATGGTGTGGAAAGCCAGCTGCCTGCCATGCAGTCCCAGTGGAGAGAGAGCTCTGCTCAACATCAGCTGAAACAGCCTGTGAGAAGCACAACACTGGGCCACCAGATCACTCCCTCCTTTGTATACCATCAGCACAGCACAAAGTCCAGATGAATATTTTCCCCTTCTGCCTTCTCAAAAGGCATATTGGCATTTCCAAGCAAGTAGAAGTGACTTTATTTTAAAATGCCAGCAGGACTGCTTATAAGGAAGATGCTTTTACTGAGTGCAGCTGCATAGCCTGTCTTCCAGTGTTCTTTGGAAAGGGGTTGCAGTAGTAACAGCAAGCAAGCACAGTCACCTCTAGCAAAACTATGGTCAGGAGTCTTACCTGCAATAAATACAAGACCTTACACAGAGATTCTCTGGACATTAGAGATATCCTTTGCACATGTTTGTGTCTTTAACCCTTGCACAACTTTGATAAAAGTTCAAGGTTATTTTACACAGTCACACAGTATACACCACACAGTCAGCAAAGATATTCTCTGAGTGCCAAAAGCCAGGGCACTGCTTTCCTAGGTAACACACCTCATCCTAAAGAAAAATAAATTTCCTGGACATGGTGGCACAGGGACCTAGCTGAATGTGGGCCTAGCCAGAGCTTGCTCAGTCTTGAGGCACCCCGTGGGAAGGCATAATGTACATGAATACACTAAATTAAACCAAATTTTCTTGGAGTCTCATTAGAGTGATGACCCTAATTACCACCCTTTTTGTCACATAGAAATTCAATGAAGAGAATTACATCCATGTAGCAATTAAACAAGACACCCATGTTGAGGAAAGGGTCCAGGACACCAGCATATCCAGCTGTGAGTGAGGTACCCTATACCCTGGAGAAGCAAAATTCCTCTCCTCTGTGCAGAACACAGACAGAATGTCCTTTATCTGAGTATCCTCACCCTTACAATGTCCATCGTGAAACATTTTTTGAGATTCTGTCCAAGCTTTGCACCAAGTTCACCATAACAGCAGGGAGTGGATTTTCCTCAGGAGAGTGAAGGGGGACCCCACTAGGACATGGGCATTGCAAAGCATGACTTTCAGAATCACACTACTTCATTTTGAAAGCATTTGTATCTATTTGAAGGTACAGACCTCAAATTCTCATCATTTTTAACAGGCTATCTGTGTAAAACTTTGATAAATGTTCCTGAGAGGCTGGGTAATGAAAAATAACTATACATAAGTTATTTCAAATTGTATCAGTGTTGAAGCACTATTTCAAAAAGACATTTTAGTATGGCCATGAAGTCAATGCAATATAGTATTTATCAGAAAATTTTGAGTACAATCCTTCTAGAAAAAGTCTGTTATAGGATATTTTGTGAGTCATACTGGACTTCAGCCATTTCAGAATAATGCACTAAAATGATCTAAGGTGGCAAAAATAAATGGCCTGGTTGGTTGTGGCAAGAACTTCTGTCCACAGTGCTTAACATTGCAAAATAAGGAGAAAATAAGGCAAGTGAGTTCAAAAGAAAATAGATATTTTGGGTGGCTGGGTGAAGTGTAAGCATTATGCCATGTAGTCTGGGAGCAAGAGGAGATGAGATGACTGAGACGGTGTTTAGAAAAAGCCAGGAGAGGTTATTTTAAGAAAAAAAACCTGAAACTTTCCTTTTCATTTGGGCAGTCAAATAAGGATATAGTTTAAATTAGCTGATATTTTGTGGTTCCAAATGGCTTTTACTCAGATTTCATCTGTGATGCTGGGGAACATTCCTGATCACCATTGGGTATTCCTGAGTCCATATGTGTTCAGGAGATCCTGTCACTCTTATTCAATGGGGGCAAAGATCAAATATGTGCTTAGCCTGTCTATGCCTGAAAGTCTGCCAGAAGCACAGAGTCACCAGGAAATGAGAGTTACACTGAAAATAGCCTAGGAGAGAAATGTTTGCGTTTCAGTAACTTCACTCTTTTTTGACCAGGTAATTTTTTCTAGATGATCACAAACCCACGGTGTTTCCTTGCCACCCCTCTCTCAGGGACTCTTTCTTACCTGACTCTGAATCCCTTGGTACAGTTAGTCCTTAATCTGTGCTGGGCAAGGGCTTCCTGCTCAGCAGATGTCTTATGGGCTCAGCACTGTGTTGTAACCCAAAACCAGGGGTAGAAGGAATGCTATAACTCTTTCTAGGGTCCTATATCATTGGCAGGAAAGCCATAAGGGCCTCTGTCCTCCCTGATCTCTCCTGTTACCCTAACTCTGTGTCCACATCCTATTGGCTCCTTTCCAAGTCCCCTCCCTGACCTTTTCCATAGAAAAGTCCATTAGCTGAGACCCTAACCCTCTTTGTCCATGGAGTCATCATGCAATAAAGGAGAACCCTGAGAAAGACAAAGAGCCTCTTTTGGATTCCTTCGTTTATCTAATGTAGCACACTTTAGCTCCCTCAGTGTAAGTAGCTAGGAGGGAGTTACAGGGTGTTACAGCACTGCACATTCCCTATTGTAATTGGGCAATTTCTTCTTCTTAAATAGAAAAGGAATCCAAAGAGTGATTCATGGATGAAAAAAGGAGCACGAAGGGTGCAAGACATGATCTTCAATGATAATTTCAACATAATGTTATTTGCTTGGCAGTCAGTTCTTTTCACTAGCCAGACACATATCTAGTTATCTCACCAGAAAAAAGTCCTGTGCAGCACCAAGCCAGAAACCAAGTCAAAGGCGGTCAGTCTGAAAGAGATGTGCTAATCATCAAAACACTCTGATTTATCAGCAGAGATTAAAATTTTCTTCCAAGAGCTGTTTGTGGGAAAAATCTCTGTTAGCCTTTGTGCCCCGTGGTTGAAATCCTGAAACAGAATGTTTCTGTGTTTTGCTATGGGATTGAAAGAATATTTATCATCATTGACATAAAAACTTCTGTTGCTTTAGCACATGGTGTTCTTCAGTAAACAAAAAAAAATTGTGTTTAGAATGCTGACAAAAAAAATCTCTTATCATTCCAGTTCCAAGTGATTTTATTTCAGTGACTGGGAGATATCTATTTCAAATGGAAACTCTTTTTGGTTTTTATTTTGTCTTTTACTTTTTCATTTGTAAAATCAGAAGAACTGACATTGCCGTTAGCTAATGTGTTCTTAATATTTGTTATTGCCAAGAATTTCTTCCAGGGTACTTGAAACTGATTTTTCCAAAACAAAGGGAATTCAGATTGATAGCTGGGATGACAGAAAATAATCATTTCCTAGAACAAAACCTTCCATGATGCTTTTCTAGCAAAACCTTTTTCTGTTCATTTTGCATCCTGTTAATTTTCTTGCTGTTAAGAAACAAAATTAAAATGAGTATTAGCTTTCCTTCAAGTCACTATCTGCTGTCTCATTGCAGCTGATAGGCAGAATGTTTATCCAAGGCAGCCAGAACGATTGCCTTGCCCAGCTCTTAGAAACCTGATGCAGAGTGAAGCTCTTTCTTAGACCCAGGGGAGATGTGAAAATACAGGGGAATATTTTTTGTGTAATAACAGAAGTATCAAATTACATGCTGTTAATCTTTTCATATCACAGTAATATCCTTTCATCAGATATACTTCAAATTGCCACTCTTTACAAAGAATTAAGTAAAAGAACTAGATAGTATCTAGTTCTCATTGAGCTAACTAAAGACATAGTATATGACTAATTTTAATGTTTATGGGGTTTATGTGGATTAAACTCCATTGTCTGTATATTAAACAACATCTTCCACATATAACACAATGATCAGATAAGTCAAACCTCTTCATTTTTTAGAATTTATCTTTAACATCTGCCAAGAAACCTAATGAAAATGCTTTGCCTGTGAACACCAGATAACTTCCAGATGAATTTGGTTTGCTGTGTTAAGCAAGATACAATAACTCATATAGTGTGGAACAGCTTAAATATTCAGATCCACAGTTCATGACAGGTTTCTTTGTATTGAGAAAAATACTGTGCAGAGATAGCTGTGCACTGTCTTATCACAATTGCACAGATGTGTGAAAACGTCAGCAATGGGCTGAAGTTCAAGGTGCCCATTGATAATCTTTCCAATTAATAAATCACTACTCAAATAGAAAACCACACCTCCCCTTTTTGTTCTGAAACAGCTTTTTCTTTGATCTTTCATTTATTTATCTGTGGCATTCGAATTGATATGATAATGAAGAATTAACCTGATCAGGTGGTCACAAAACCATTTTCTTCAAGGACAGCTCAGTGACAAAGCACAGGGAGTCTAGCTTCTGACAAAATAGAAAAGCTATACTTGAGCAGGAATGGACTTCTACTACAAAGTGTTTTAGTAGTAATCAGTAAAAACAAAAAAAATCAAGGGGTTTTTGAGGATATCACTCAGTGATAGAATAGAACTCTTACTGGCAGAGCTGTGTATACCACATTTGAAGAACACATGCTTTCAGAGCAAGGCAGCATTACCTGTGGCTTACCAGCCTCTTAGCAGTGTTTCCAGTAATGCATACACTTAGTCAGTGCTGTAGAACATTTCATTTCTTCTAGCTTTGTATTTACCCAGCCTAATGTGAGTGCATAACCAACGCAGGAGGTGAGTTGAAGTTATATTAATGCTTGTTTATAAAATGGTCTGAGATACTCAGAACGGAGAAACTTTAGAAGAGCAAAGCATTTCTAGACATGAAGATGATTTGTGAAGCATCATCTGTATCCTTCTGCTTTGGTCTTCATACTTACTTTATGTCTGTAAACACACACATGCAAAGTATTTGAACCCCAGAAATAAACTTTTTTCAGAGCAGCTGATGCAGTGTTCAGCAAGGTTTACTTTGAAGATTAACAATGTCACATTATAAAATGTTAGCTTGAAAAGGCCACATGCCCTCTTCAAGCACTGGTCAGAATCTTGGAAAGGAAGGGGATGAAAAATGAAGTGCTCTGCCTCCTGTGTTTGCAGCACCACACCACTCTGTGCAGCAAGGAAATGTTTGAATTAGCAGACCCTCCCTTGGAAGTAGTGACAATCACCACCAGAGCAGTTTCACTGGAGGAGACTGATGGCTGCTGTTTGCAACACATTACTGTGAGAAGTTTCCTGGCATCTTGGCATTACAATTGGAACTCACCAGAATTTTCATGTGAGACAAACACATTAACATTACCTTGGTTAATGTGCTGTGGTCTGGAGGAGGATCTCTAGACTTAACGCTACTGGAAGAGCTGAATTCTTCTCCTGGAATTGCAATGGACCATGTTCCATGCAGGGAGAGAGCTAGACTGGTGGAAGTAGCTCTAGGGCTCAGAGTAATACTCAAGAGTTTGCTACATTATCCTGGTATGGTCTCACTAAGAAGAAGACTGAGTTTTTTCTTTAACTCCCTCCTACTCCCATCAAACCTTGATCTGCCTGCTCATCAAACAGGTCTTCAAAAGAGTGCTCATATACCAGTCAAAATTATTTAGCTATTCTTTATTTTATTTTATTTTATGTTAAGGAAAATTAAAAAAAAGAAGCTGATTTCTAAAATATTTTAGAAGTTTTTCTCAGAGGTATCATCTTCGGCTAATTGGTAATTCCTTGAACCTACATGGTCTTTCCCACAATTATCCCATTCATCTAAAAACTTCCATCAACAAACCAAGCAAATACCAAACAAAAAACAACACTTATTCAAAAAAATGCACCAAACAAAACAAAGAAACTACCCAAAACAACAAACCAAACAACAAAACCCAAAACCAACCAACCAGCCAGAAAACATAAATATAAACCAAACAAAAAATCAAAACAAACAAATAAGGTATGGTAGTAGCTGTTTGTTTTTAAACCTTCTTTCCTTGGTTTGGCTTCAACAGGATTCCCCTCTGGGGATTCCCCTTAGGGTAATCCCTGTCCCCACAGGTTGTCAGAATGCTCCAGGCTGCAGGAGGAAGGGGACACTTAGATTTGCTATTTGTCTCTGCTCATCCTCCCAACATGAACAGGTTTTTTTCTCTCTGCAGATGCCTGTTGTTGCAGAGGAAGGCCAGGACAAATATACAGCTCCTCTGTCCATGAGTTTCTAACCAGCTCATATTAAAACTAATTGTAATTCAAATCTTCTAACCAAAATTCTGATTGGGGGAGGAGTTGAAATGACCAATTTACCATTGTCAATGACTCCACTGAAACAGAGCAAACCCACAGATTCCCACTGTTAAAACAACAGGCTTCATTTGCATAGCATTGATTTTTTTGGTCTAAAATCTCAGCTGAGTTGCCTTACGCTTTATGTAAGAAGGAAACTAGATGACCCTAATTTCTCTTTCCTGCAAAATAAGGCCTTTGCACCGTAAAAAAAAATTCAGCAAAAACCACAGTTTGTAGTAGTAAATTACTGACTCAGAAAATGTTTGCAGGGCTGACAGTGGTTTTTGTGCTAACAAAGACTTATTATTAATTACTTTTAATTATATCTATGCTACATATAAAGGTCGTCTTGATTCTGCAAGTGTTTGCAAGATATTCTTGTGTATATGCACAAAGGTGGGCTCAGGAAGAGCCATGATTCTGGGGTTAAAGAGAACCCAGCAAGAAGCTGGGTATCTGATTTTAAATTAGAGTTTTAGTAGTTCTGCAGAGGCATGAAGGATATTTTTATATGGTAGAGAAGACCCTGTTAAGTGGACTCATTAAAGACACTGTTTGTTGCCCATTGTGCTTAGCTTTAAATTTGAAGTTATTAATTTCTAAGATCACCCTTTGGCATCACAACAGTGTTTTTTACAACAGCAGAGAGGTGACTAGAGTTTTACTGTTTTCTCAAACCAAAGACTACATGACTACTAAGCCCTATCTTCTTTCTCCTCATCAGAGGTGAGAGATATTTCCACCTTTCAGGTCATAGCACAGAGTTTGGAAACATTGAATACCCTTACCACTGAAAATAAGTGGGATAAAAAGACATTCAGAGAAATGAAGTGTCATGTACAAGGAGAAAGTTGGCCAGATCTCTTTTCTGATACCTGAAAAACAGTAAAGAGGGTGAACTGTGTCCCCTGTAAAAGCCCAGACTCATGGCTGTACAAAATCTGATATTTGCTCATAAATTTAGGGTTTGACTTGTGTACTCTAAGGTGTTTCATGATTACAAAGGTTTGAGGAATCACTAAAAGAGAGATAATTCCTTTAAAAATATCCCAATATTTTAAGCAGATAGAACTTTTCACATTTCATTTTTTAGAGGCTTTGATTTCAAAAAAATAATCATGGTGCTTTCTTTTCCTGCTGTTATTATCTGTTTTACAAATCAAAGGGTCTGTTGGAGATATTTGTCAGTTGTATCATTGTATGATTCTCATAGAGTAAGAGAAAGCAAAGGTGTGGAAAGAGAGATGAAGAAGATTTAAAGAGGTCACCTCTCTGTTCCAAGCCAGGATCAACTATTTCTACACCATTCTTCACATAGTCATAAAGCATTCCTGATTCTGTCTTACAGCTGCTGACAGAGTTATTTGGCAAACTCCTGAGATATCCCATTCCTAAATATCTTCACCATTACAAAATTAGTCTCAGTGTCTATCTCAAATGTATCAGCTTGTAGTTTAAAACCATTATTTTTTGCTCTATCCACAGCTGAAATTATTACCTCCCCTTTTGAAATATTCTTTTGCATTTTCAAAATTATTATGTCTCTCCATAGTCTTTGTTCTTTTGTAAGAACAAACAAATACAGTTCTTTCCTAGCAGGAAATATTCTGTATATTCTCTAGACTTCTGACCTGCGTGTAGCTCTTCTGTGACCTCTCCACTTGATCTCCTTGTCTTCTGGAAAACAGCTGAGAACTTGCCTGCAGCCCATGAAGTGAAAGGATTAGCCCCTCTGCCCCAAATATGAAGTTTCATATGGATATAGCAGTAAGCTAGAAGCTTTTTCTGCTTTGGGCAGAGTTTGTGACCAGTGTTAAGAACAAATACCTCGTCAGAAAACCTGCAACCAATTTTTTCTAGTGTACTGCTGCATAGCATTTTGTAACTTACTCACAAAAATAATTTTGTCAGGAACTGCTGTCAAATGTGAATCCTCAAAACTCAAATAACAGAAGCACTGGTTAGTCCTAAATCTCAGAGAGACCCTCTTGAATTACTACCTCATACATAACTACATAGTGAAACAACAAACCCATGATAAATACACTCTGGGCTTTCAATTCAAACTAGCCTTTACCCAACAGATTCTAAATCTAAACATTTTTACTAATGTAGATGGTTCAGACAGATCCTCCCTGAGTTACCATAAGTTTCCTTTTATAAAAAACTGTTATTTTTTGTTATAGATAAAAGCAAGATTTTTATTTTTTTAATTGCTTTTGACAAATGTGCACTACTTGTTATTTATTTCTGTGTTATCCTTGGGGTGCTTATAACAAATCAACTTTTTATTTTAGCATTTTCCAAAAAATTTATGGTAAGCTGGCTAGTCACCAGTGTCCTAGCTGCTCCCATCATATTTTTCAAATTAATTTCCTCTTTTCAAATCATCTGGAACCTCACCCAATCATGAATTGTGCCCTGGGATGATTTCAATCCTGCCCAACCCAGTTCAAGCATGTATTCCATATAAGTAGCCTCTTGTTTTCCTGATCGAAGATGTTTTCTCTCTTTGCCACTCATCTTAATGGTTTTAAAGAGTGTAGATTTAGATTGGATATTAGGAAGAAATTTGTTATTGTGTGAGTGGTGAGGCACTTATGTCCAGAGAAGTTGTGGATGACCCGTCCCTGGCCAAGAATTCAAGGCCAGATTACATGGAGCCCTGAGTAACATGATACAATATAAGGTTCCCTGCCCATGACAGGGAAGTTGGAAATAAATGTTCTTTAAGATCCCTTACAGCCCAAACCATTCTGTTATTCTCTGTTCTTGTTTATATCAGCTTTCTTAGTCTCACAGTCTTTGTGCTCAAAATACTACACACTCTCCTTCATTGTGTTCAGTGCTGTTTTCTTTCCCTTCTGAACTTTTCCTTATCAAAAATGTGGTTGAAAAAAATTCCTATATGTCCTTAAAACTTTGTGTTTGCTTTTGTCCCCACGTTTGAACTTTTTCTTGAAATTCATCTTCTTTTTTTCAAACTTACTTCACAGTTTTGTATTTATTCTGAGCTCTAGTTAAAAAGATGTCTTGCTATGCTTCCAATATTTTCTCTGTGATTAGTAGTTTGCATTTTCACTCTTAACTTTGTGAAAAAACACCACTCTCTCATTCATGTTAAGAGTTCTTGAGATGGAATCAGTTTATATGTAATTAATGTGCCTGTTAGTTCCTGCCTTGCTTCCCTCATGCTGTGCTTTGATATCCCAATTAGGAAAAGTCATAAGATTATTTGTTTACCATTCTCTCCCTTCATCTTCCTCCACCCCAATCTCCTGCCAGTCCAGAGTCTCTTTTGCAATATTACCTCTCATCCTTCCTACAGTAGCAGGTGTCATGTCTTGAACATACTTGCCTATTCTTAGAGACCTGCTTGCACTCTGCCTTTGTTTCTGCAGTCCACCAGCACAGACTGATTCTGAAACCATAGGGATCAACATAATTCATGTGGGACAGGAGGATTCCAGCACAGCCTACTGTTCAAGAGCAAGGCATGCTTCAGTCATATCTGTCCATTTAGGGCTTTTACAGTTATTTTAGCCTAAAGGAAGAGAGTTTCTGCAGCTTCTGCTGAATCACTCTTATTGTGAAATACTTTTTCCTTATGTCTGATTGGAATTTCCTCTGTTGCCCCTTATGTCCATGGCCTCTTGTCTTTTGTAGAAATGTGAGCAGACAAGGCCTTATGAACTTCTGTTGTGTATTGAGGGGGCACAAGGGGAGCTGTAAGGATATGAGAAATCCAGGCCTGATCTATGTGTACCTGCTAATGATCATCTCTTCCCACTCTGTACCTCTGATAATACTGCCCTCAGTGATGGGCTTTTCAACCCATCAATTTGAAAAAACCTAAAAAGGGAGGAGGCATGATGTGGTGATACTTCTGGCTAGTGTAAATACTGCTCTGAAGGTGTGATGCAGAAGGAAGGAAGTAGTCTTTAACAGCAAACACACACAGTTTTTCAGCTAAAGGTTTCTGCATAATTTTAAGCTCACATAGCAACAAAACATAGATAAGTATAGCAAAAACCTGATCAATCAACCAAACAAAAACTCCAACAAAAAAGTAAACAAGCAAAAAACCATAGACAAACAGAACCTAAACAAACCCCACAGCAGGTAACACATTACACAGGCTGGATAATTTCTCTGGGTATCTTATTTCAAGTCGTTGACAAGAAACAAAGGTAGAACACGTGAGATTCAAACAGTAGACCTAAAAAAGAACTCAGCACATGAGAAAGCAGTGAGCTCACTCACATTTCCTGCTGTGAATTTTTTTCTCCTTGAGAATTTGTTCCTTTTTTTTTAATCTCCACATATGTTTGAACAGAAGTATTGGTGATGAAGGCTGCTTTTGTTAGATAAGAGATGCTGAGCTTTAAACAGGAGACTTCATGGCATTATGTCAGAACTAAGGTTACGTTAAGTGGATAGTCATGTTTTAAATTGAGTGACAGTGTACTAATACCTGGTATTGGTGCCTGGAAGGAAAATGAGGGTGAACCTCAGTGGCATTTCTCAGAAACATTGTCCTTCTTTCCCTCCACTGAAGACTAAAAATGCCCTGCAGTAAAGTGGTTTGTAATTTTGTGATTAATTTACTTGATGGAGGGTTAAAACACTGTATATAAATATTAATGACTACTGATGAGTAGATCCAAGAGACAGATAGCACAGTGTCATTTTCTTTCAGCAAACACAGGAAGCTGCAGGAAGATACTTATGGGCTTTTGTAAGAAAGTCTTTTTGTGGAGAGTCTCCTGTTGGCTGAACACTACCCTAGATGTAAATTGGGATATTTCATGGATCCTTGGGCTCTTTTGTAGCTGTTCAGTCCTGTTGCCTTGCAACTCAAACTCTCCAGGTCCATACCTGGCAGAACACGTGTGAGCAGACAAATATGTGTAGCCACTGCCTAAGAGTGCTCACTGGGCTCCACTTATGACTTATAAGCAGATTGAGTGCAACTTCTGTGCATTAGGAAGCCTTGAGCATCAGATTGCTCCCTCAAGGACCATCATGTAATCCATAGCCCAAGCTGTAGAAAAAAAATAAGTGAATAAGGACGGCCAGAGCCCAGATCACAGGGTTTCCTTGGTTGCCATTTAGCGCAACCCTGTCAGGATAGTACCTCCAGGGGACTGTTATCCACAGTCCATACTAGCACTGCCTGGCTTTTGACTCTTCAGGGTGTGTGCTGCACACTTTGCAGCTCTTAGCCCTGAGGTGTTATGCAGCATGTGCTGCCAGCAACTTTTATTTGGAGTAAATCCCTCGTGATATCTCTGTAGGCATTGACAGAATGCACTGGGTTTCAAGAAAATGAAGGGTTAAATAGCCATGGAACTTTGCTTAATTAAAGCCTGTCATCCAAGCTGCTCTGTACTACAAGCTTCTGAAATACAGGACTACTGAATATCTCTATGATGGTAATAGGGTACTGTTTGGAAAAATAAGAAATTCCCTATTGATGCAAATAGGTATAAAACTGTAATATTTTCATGATTATTTTCCTTTTCTTTTTTTTATAAATTATGAAATTTACTGTTTGAGTAAGATCAAAGCGCATGATTTTGATTTTACTACTATTACTCTATTATTATTACAAATGCTCATTTGGGTCACATTCATGGAAAATTCTATAAACAACAAAAGCAAATCCATATCTTTTACAAAAATAACATTTTAGACACAAATACACGGTGAAATTATAAAATTAAATAAGAAGAGCACATGGAATTGTTTACTCACACCACAGTCTTGTTTTTAAAAGTCACCATAAAGGCTTGAGAGAATAATAAATACACTGAATGATAGCTGTACCATCTATAATCCCTCACAAATAAATCACAATCCAAAGAAATAATTAATTAAAAGGTTTTATATTATATCAAAAGCATTCAAGAGAGTAGATATTTCAGTATATCTACATAAAGGTAGATACACTGTGTAAAGGTAGGTATAATAAGTGTATAAAATATAAAATGTTTCTGATCTTATCAAACTAAATATTATTAGTTAAAGCATCTATCTGATATAATAAAACCCATTTCTGCTCTGCCTGGTAACTTTTTTGCTGAGTGTATTAGACATCAAGCCAAACTGTTAAAACGTCATTATATTTCTGAGAATTAGTACCCAGACTCCTGATATGTCACTGGAGACAGGCATGTTCAAAAGTACATGTGGACATGCATGGCTGCAAGCACAAAGAATTCTTGCAGAAGTGCAGTACTTTGTTTAACATTATTCTTAAAACAAGGAGCTCTGCCTCATTTCTACAAATCTGGTTATGTAGGCTTTCAGCTTGTTTTCTGTTTCAAATAACATTTTGCTCCTTTCCTGCTGGAAATGAAGAGAGCTGGTTAGCTGCTTTGGAAAAGTGTGTTGTTTTCTCATAAGCTGCATTTTCAACAGTGGGCATTACTCATGCTGTCCAAACATGCTGAAAAAGAGTTCTCAGTGTAGGTCAGTTCTTTATATTCCTTATACTCAGGTGTCACTTGATGATTTCCATTGTCTGTGACATGGATTCAACCCATGAATGAAAACATTTCAGCTTGTACTGAACAATTTCAGGACAACTATGATATTCCTATTCCTGCTTCCATCTGCACTTCTCCCATAGAATTTCTGAGAAATTCAGATTGCTCTCCACTGATGTAATTCTCAAAGGATAACGGATAAGGAAATCACCCTTTGCACTCTCAAAACTACCAATAATGCAAAATATCTACTGGAAATGCAAAAACTGGAAACTAGTTTTGTAGTTTTGTGGTTTTAATTTGTAGGCTTTTGTCCATGCTTGCTTGTCTTTTCATTAGCACAGAACTTTACTGGTAAAAGTCTGTCTAAGCAGACATGCTAAGAAGAAAAAAGAATAACAGTAATCATAACAAAAAAATTGTTAAAGCCTTCGGAGGGAGAGAGGAACCATGACATGTCTTGAGGGAAAAAAATAAAAGAGAAAAAACCTCTAAGGTTAGAAGAAAATAATCGGGGAGTGGGGGGAAAAAAGGAAGACATCATCTAGTCCAGAAAGAAAAAGGAAGCTGCAAAGTTCAGGATGGATTAAAAGTAGGTGAAGACTCCTTCAGCAAATAGAGTCATTTATGCCAACAGGAGAGTCATGGAGAAGATCTACTTTGGACATAGATAAATGCATGAAAGAAGGAAAGAAAATGCCAAAATCCTTGCCAAAATGTTGCTCAACTTCTTGTAATTTGGGGACTTGTCTTGCAAAACATCATGTCAATTGAACAATTCTTTTATTTCCTCCAAGAGCTGTATGAAGAAACCGCAGCTAAAAGGAATGAACAGAGCTTAACTCCAGGGTCTGGATGCAAATCAGGATGTGGTGAGGTCTGTTTATCAGAGTGTCGAGTGTCTGATGTTCTCCTATTACATTCAGGATATATTTGAAGTAGCTACCATGTAAGGATTGTGCAATGACTCAAACAAAGTGACCTTGGCCATCTCCGCTCCATTTCTCCAAGGCTTTGTCCCATTTGGCACTTGGTGAAACCAGCCTGTGGCTGCATTTCCCATGCCAATCAAGCCTCCTGTTCCGTCAAATGTGGGTGAGTTGGTTCTGAGAAGGGCATTACCTGGACCATAGGTTGATGCCTGCTCATTTTTCATGGACATTTTGCTGGAGGTGCAAGGAAGTAAAACGGGAAACTCCTGTTGGGTGAAGAGGTCAGAGAAAGTACTGGTGATGTAACAACAATGATTCTTATTCTGACCCTGCTTATAAAGTGAAGATAGATGATTTGAAAAGCTTTTCTGTGGTTTGCTGTGTCTGTCGTTTTTGATCAAGATAATATCAGAATCAGGCACACTAAGTAAAAATAAATGCTGTTTTCAGAGACCTGTGGGTGTCTTTTGAGAACACTTCCTCTTCAGCTGAAGAGCTGTTATTTTTAACCTAATGAGCATCACAGTTAACAGGGGGATAGGCAAATACTACCTGCCTCTTCTGTTAGAAAATCTCAAAAAAGGAAAAACCAGAATGCAAGTGCAAAGAAAGGTGGGTAAACTTGTTGATGTTTTTAAAACTAGAGAGAATAAATGAAGAAACATGATTTAGCAAAAACAGTTCAACTTTGTTGCTGCTTGGCTTAAAATGCCAATTTTTTTTAGCAAACAAAAAGACAGTTCTGCCCTTTACTTAAGACAAGTACCAGTTTACCTGGGCAGCTGTGTGGTTTCTATTGCTAAATTTCAGTCTAGATATTCAAACTGCTATAAGCTCTGTAGTCTCAGATCTTCATAATGCTAATAAAATTATCCCCAAAAATCCACTTTGGCAATAAATTATGGTGTTGTCCTTGTTTGACTCATATCACAGATTACATGTTCTATCCCAACTCACACAACATGTCTGGAGGTTGTCAAGAAGCAGATTCTGCCACTCCTGGGCATTTTGACATAAATTAGTCATTCCACTCTTTATCAGTGCAAAAGGTTTACTTGAAATAGACTAATAGCACACAACACTCTTGAAAAAATAGAGTATTTTTTATGAAAGCCATAGAGTGGGCACTGAAATATGAGGACCTGCAAACTGATTTGCTGTATCTGATATGCAATGATTTTCTTGCATGGGAGGCTGATCCATGTGAGATTTACATCTACCAGCTAATCTGTGTAAAGGCAGACTGCACTTTTATTAGTTTGGGAGCGAATAATTTATTTTTTGGAAATTGGCAACAGCCAGTCAGAATAGTAACAATTACGAGCAACTGCAATATGGTTAATAAAAGTTGTTACTTGGAACTCATTTATTTCTTTTATATAGCTCCCTTCATATTATTGTCTCCTAAGCAACAAAAAGACCCTCTGTAGGACTTGCAGAGAAAATCCCAGAACAAGGGGGACACTGGTTTCTTCCTGGGAAATAGCTGGAATGTATGCAGCTCATTCTGTACTTGGCTGTTCACACCTCCCATTTCCAATGGGGGAAGGAGGGTGTTGCATAGAGAGACAGACAGAGAGGGAGAACATATCTCTCTCTGCCTCTCAGGATTTCTCAGTCCTTTACCTCTTCTTTATGAAACTCAGACTGAAACCTGATCTTCACAGTGCCCAAACAACACAGCATGTTTATCTCTTCTCTGGTGATTTTGCAGGGAATACCATAGAAAAATCATGGGTTAAGAATTGCTCTCTACATTTGAATGAGAGAGAGACTGAGATGCTATTGATTGTCTCACATTTCAGTATTCAGGATGTTCCCACCATTTTTAAACCCTTTCTACCTGCCAAAATGCAGTTGATAAATCCCTGGTGGATTAGGGCCACAATCTACACCATCAACTTTCTTAGCACGGTAGAGGAAAAAAGTCTTACATTCCCATGAGGAAGAAAAAGTTCTGATTGCTGAAGGATTAAAAGAGAATCTAGTCTGTAGAACTGAGTGCAGTCTTGGGAACCAAGCAGCAAACAGATGTAACTGTATGGGTACTATATGCCAGAGATTTTGTAATGTGTGCGACTTAAAGTGCCACATAATATTCGCTACCAGGAAAAGTTAACACTAAGGATTAACTTAAGTAATTAACTGAATGTCAAAAAAAATTTTAAGAAATCACTGCTAGGCAGAGAGGTGCTCCAAGTGTTAATAAAGAGTCAGGTATTACTTCTAGCAGGATTTCATACGTATGCCAATGAGGTGAAAATATATATCTGGAAATCACAGAAAATAAACTGTGATTTTTCAAGAGATCATCGCCTTATCAATGTGCTCATGTTGCTCCCTACAGCTACTGCCCAGCCTGCTCTTAATATGGGCATCCTCCTCCCCTCAGCACATCTTCAGATTCAGCAGAAATCAGTGTTTTCTGGTCCAGTGTTGCAGGAGGTTTGTGACACTTGATCCTATCTAAAGACAATATGGAAAACAGATTATTCCTCTCCTGCTGGCTTTTCTGTATCTGAAGACTTAGTACTCTCGTGTCTAGACTGAATACTGTTGTCACTTTCAATTTCTCTACAGAGATAATATTTCTAGACCTTTTTATGTTCTAATCTTTCTATTTTTCTTTGGATTTTCTTCACTTGCTTCAAAGTGATTTGAAAAGCGGAAGAATGAGAAAGAAGAAGGAAATTCCCTGGATTTCCCCAACACAGACAGAATATTTAACAATTTAATGCAGAGTTTTACTAAGGTCAAGTAACATTGTTCCTGTTCACAGAACCACTGTTTACCTTTTTCACAAGACCATGACACCATTACCTCACGTCTATTTTTGCACTTATATTCCAGATCCTTTTTTTTTTTCAGTTCCCTAGACTACTACACTCCACCTTGAACTCATACAGGTGATTGTCCTTGACAAAGGAAATCTTGTATCTGGGCTCAGGTGATTGAATCTGGCTTCTGTTTGGCTGATATTTTTCCTTTTCCTCCCGGCTCAGGACATAGTCCTTTAATTTACCAAGATAATTTTGCATTCTTAGACTGTCTTTATATGCACTGGTAGTTCCTCGTGGCTGTAAGTATGGCCAGTGAGCTCTGGGCTTTATGAGATCTGGACAAGAGCAGAATAATTTATACGTAGAGAGAGCACAGCACTGAATTTTTTGCAATTTGTTTTTCTCCGCTATTTGAATAAATCAGACACACTCAGGACTTTTGCCTGGCATCAATGACAACTGCACAGACCCTATGTCACTGAACTTCAGTGCCCAGTACCTACATCCAAACAGTGTGTGTATTGCACCTAACTCTCTCCTAGCTACAGATCTGGGAACCATCTCAGATGGTAATTCTCATTCCACACACATTTGTACCAGAATAGTTCAATTGTCTGGGTAGCAAGTTCCACTGCCTGGGCACCTTTTTCTGGTTCCCTGTTTAATTGACTAGAATTGATTTTGTTAGCAGCTAGACAAATGTTAAGGTGTTACCAGGCATATGAAAACTGATGGCAGGGCCCCAGCTGTGTGCAGGTCTATAAGCACTGACACTTGACACCAAGGCTTTCTTGGAGAGTTCCATTTTTACACTGTCAAAGGGAAGTCTACCTGCACTGCTGATGTAAAGCAGCAAACTCCATTTTAGTTTTAGTCTGAGCCAAAAGTTTTCCTGAGTGAGTAATTTTAAAACTGGCCAAAGTCTCACTGTAAGCAACAAGGAGAAAGACTTCTGAATGCCTCACTGATCCCAAAGGCAGCACACATGCAGAGTATCATCACACACAGAAAATGTTTCTGTTGTTCCAGAGTCTGTACTAAGAAAGGGCTGAACTCCCAAGTCCAGCCAGAAAGAATGGTTTCTACCTTTGTGTGTCTGCCTGGATAGGTTGTTACTACTAAGTGTACCACTTATTTCTGAAATACTATGTTAGCATTTGTCAGTTGAAGGGCAGCATAATGTTTCTTCTTTCCCTTGTGCCTGATCATTCATGAGAACATTGAATGCAGTACAAGATTGGGCACGAACCTTCCACTCTGTGTTTGGCACCAGCAGGGCAGTTCTGTAATCTCCAGTGCTGATGTTTGCTAGCTCATTGGAGACAGGGAACTGCTGTGTTTATCCAGGTTCTTGTCCCAGAGCCTGCCCTAGAAAATTTCAGTTTGTGCAAATACCTATTGGCTAAACAAGGCAGCATTTGATAAACATCTATTTGTATGCCATGCAAAAGGCTTTATCATCCAGCTGCCACCATGGTGACCAGGGCAAAAGCAGATTCTGAAATTACCGCCAAGCAACCGTGATGCATTGAAAGTGCATCCAAGATTACAGGTTTTGAGAAGCACCATGAGCCATGTGCAGACTGAGAAAGCCTCAGATATTTCCCTCAGGCTCAACTAGAGCCTGTCATGAGTGTGCAATGACAATTTGACTAGGCTGAGCATGGAGCACAGCCACCAGGCAGCTCCACCACACACCCACATCCACGATCTCATGGCTGATGTTGCTTGGCTGATCTCATGGAGAACAGAATTCTGAAAAGCTCTGCCCCTAAAAAAATGTAGAGGTGATGGTGGATAATATCCAATGGTCTCAGCCAAAACCACCTGAAAACTCTCTGGGGCGGACAGGGAGCTGTGACAAATTCCATCTCTCCTACACATTTTAATTGGTGGGTATTGGTGAATACCTCACCTACAATCTTTACAGCAGGATTGTTCAGTGTTTTCTGAACAAATGTTTTATACCTCTCCCAAACACTCTTTTCTTTCCAGAGACCTGGGCACTGAAGAACTCTGATGCTGAGGGATCATTTTTTGCAGGAGGGCTAGCCTGGTCTCCAGGCTATGGAATGCCTGGCTGTAAGCCACTATTAATAGCTCCTCTTGCTATGAATTCAGATGTTCTTCTCTTTAAATTAATTCCTTTACAATTGTGGTATAATAATTCTTTCTGATTTTGAGTCAATTTGAATTTCTTTTCTAGATAGAGCAGATAGCAACTTCAACAGGAACACTGAAGGAACCTAATTCTGCCACAATAGGGGTGAAAATAAAGTTTTCATCAGGATGCTGCTGCACATCCACCAGGGCAGTGTAGAGGTACCTCTCCATACCCTATGTAAGATATATAAATTCAGCCTTTTGGCCAGACTGGGACTATACTTCCCCATTATATGAGTTGGAGTTTCCTCAGTTACCTAACTTTGGAATGTAGGTCAGGATATTGAAGTTTACAGAGTGGGTAGAAAGAAAACAACAGTGCAGTGCAGGAAAGTGGCACACACACCACGGATAGGATGGGCAGTAGGACCATCATGTTGCAGGATGTGTGCAAGCCTGCCAGGTGTCTCTGCTCTGCATGGGAGGCTTTCAAGGGCCTGGCTGATTGCTTGGAGCTTGTCTGCTGCCTGGTCTGCTCTGGGTGGTCAAATCATCCAGTTCCAAGCGTTTTCTGTTGGTTTGCTTGGGTGATGGATTGTCTCAATTTCACTGGATGTTACTGTGAAATACCTGGTTTTACCCACATGGCATACAGGGAGTTCAGTAATGATCACATGAAATGCAGCTTATGCTACTCAAACACTTCACACATACATCTATAGAATAAGAACATAGCATGGAGTGGAAGAAACACTAACTAGGGTCAAGAGCTGAACATTTGGATCCTGTATTTGTCCTTTAGGAAGTCAAAAAATGTGGGAGCATACCAATAAATTAATTTGTTACTCTCTCAGGATCTTGCTGCTACCATTTTTGATTGTAGTTTCTATTTTTCTGCTTCTGTCTGGAGACCCATACTTTGGTTTCCCTCCCAATAAAACTATGTGGTTTATCCACCTCTTCCACTTATTTGAAAAGTAATCAAGAGACAGCAATGTGCTGGACCAGACTCACTTCATAAAAACATGAGTCAGACTTTAAAGCAAAAAAACCCCAAACATTAAAATAAAATTAATAGTTGAATCCTTTTTTTTTTGTTTTCCATGCTGTTCATAACACATTAATAACTTTACAGAATCTGCTCTGGAGTCTATTTTAAAATTAAATATTTTTATTCTCTCAAAGCAGGATTACTTCAGGAGGCTATATATAAAACATTAAATATGCCATTAGGACAATATAATTCAGGTTTTCTATGCTTTTTTGGTCATCCTAGTAAACAAATGGACTTTTATTTCACTGAAACTAAAGCCATCAGTGGCAAGCATTGGCTTGACTTCATAGTGCTTCTCATGTTCTGCTTCTCATCAGGGTCTGCTTATGTTAAAGGGCGTTTTGTTCCCTCAAACAAGAAATGCACAGAATATTTTACATGTTAGATGAAAGCATTTTCTCCCACTGTCTTGTCTGAAAGGTTAGAAACCTGTATGAATTCTTTTTGTCAGTTCCTTCTTTTTTACTTTGCTTTTTCCACTGCTCACAGCTCATTATTCCAACTTCATTAGAGAGAGGGAATTCTTCCCTAGGTAATAAAAGAAGAAAATGTTCACAGCAGGAAAGCTCTCTCCTAATCTAGGCCAGACTAAACTTCAGTCAAGATTCCTAGACTGTGCATTAAGTTCATTGTGTTTCTAAATCTGTATAAGCAAACACTTTAATATGAAATCAACCACGTGCTCATTTGAGCTCATTGGCAGTTTTGTTTGTTCCCCAGGTGAAGTTTCATTTGTTCATTGTGATTTTCAGAGTGAAGTGAAAAAGTATTCAAACAAACAGACATTTCCATACATCTCTCTTAGAGAGAATTGTAAAAGATATCTGAGGCATGAAAAGTTTACTTTAGACTGGAGCATTAATTCTGATGCACTAAGAATTGGATGCAGTTTGTTTTTGTTACAACCCCCAGAGCTACTTCAATGCACAATTAGGAGAAAAGGATCCTCAACACAATAGATTTACCATAGATAGCATGACAAGCAAAATGCGAATGTGTAGACACTTTTAATGTTGTCCTTTGTAACCAATAAATGAGTATAAAAACGTGTACAACAGGAACAAGGAAATAATTATTTTTAAGTGAATGTGAATGCATCTGTATCTTAGTTAGATATTAATTAAATGAAAGAAAACAAAGAAAACTATATAAATTACTCTCTTAACTTTGATTTTCATCATGTATACATAGGAAAGGTGACTAGCTTATTTGCACACCTGTGTTGACACTTGTAATTTACCTCAAAATACAGAAGTACTTGGAAATTAAATCTGTTAAACCAATTACTCAAAACAAAGACGTTTTCTGTTATTTTATTCATTTGTTTTCTGGCTTGTAGTGCCTAAAACTTCCTGGTAGGTGGAGGGGGCAAATTTTCATCTCTCATTTCAAGATAAGTGTGCATGAAAGCACTGCAGGCAAGAAGATAGGCAGAGCTTATCCCACTTGGTTTTGTGAGAAACTCCCTTCACACGTTTCTCCAGAGAGGAGGAGGAAGAGGGAATCCTCCATTAGAGATGTAAAATTAGCAGGGCTGCTTCTGTAGGCAGTGGAAGGGATATGCTCCTGCTTGCAATGACACTGCTAAGACACCTTACAACCTCTGCTGCTTTTATTTATTTAGCATGATTACAACAGTTTTTTTGCCAGATTTGTTCTAAATTCCTAAGAATTCACCAGGTACAGAAGAGTAGGATTACTGAATTTGAGGGTTGATTCCACTTCTTTCCCCCTTGTCCACCAAAATTAGGCCAGTAGCACAGCTCTAATAGGGCACATCCCATCTGGCCATTTGTCTCTGCTCTTGCAGAAGCCCAAGATTTTGTGGACTTCTCTGTGAGCTGATACAAAATTTGAGGTCTGGGGGTAGGGCTGAAATATTCCATATACTATCTACAAGCAAATTTGGTATGTTTTTGCTGGCTCCCAGAGCTGAGTGTCTTGTCAGTGACCTTTATCTTTGCACAGTTATCTGCAAGTTTGGGGTCTAAACTTGCTAACTCTGGTGGCACCTTCAATAGTGCATGCTAGAGCACAGATGTAACATGGGATTGTAAACACAGGATTGTAAGCATGGGATTGTAAGCATGGGATTGTAAACATGGGATTGTAAGCATGGGATTGTAAGCATGGGATTGTAATCATAGGATTGTAAGCATGGGATTGTAAGCATGGGATTGTAAGCACAGGATTGTAAGCACAGGATTGTAAGCATGGGAATTGTAAGCACAGGATTGTAAGCATGGTCTCCCACCATATGCAAAGGCATGGGCTGAAGTGGAGCAGTGCTTTGGGTGCTCAGGCCTTCAGTCTCTCTCCCCTGAAATAAAGCATTTTGCATCTATTTTCTGGACAAGGATGCTCTGCTGGCTGCACTGGGGCCAGGATGTCTGGGATGTATCCTGCCAGGCCTCATTGCCAGTGACAATGTCTGAAACATCCCCTAACCTCCATTTCCCTTTCTCCTTCCATGTGGAAAAAAAAAAAAGGATTGAATTTAGCTCCTGAAAAAGTCAGTTAAAGAGAGATGATTTGACATTTTAAAAAACTTTTTTTCATTGTAGACAATTTGTAGTGGAAAACTTTTTTTCAACCCTCTGCTAATAAACTCACAAAAATTAGGAGCCAGACAAATACGTATGTGTCTGGACTTCCAATGCATTTCCCCCTTTATGCTCATTTAATTTCTAGACAGATTCTGCTCAAACAGGGTATGCATGTGCATGCACATATAATGCTGTGCCACAATGATATTTCCAGTGTGGTCAGTTGCCAGTGTGTATGTTCTGACTCTAATCTCCATCTGCTCTCAGAGCAGCAGCATGCAGTCCTGCAGCCTCAGAGGGCTTTGTCTGGACTGGGGAAGAAAAAGCAAAAGTATTCTGTCTGTCAGGAATGGCAGGCAGAGAGAAGGGCAATGGATGGGCCAGCTGGCCAATAGGTTTTTAGATAAATCAAATTTCTGCTCTTTGCTTAGGAGTAGTCCTGTCTCTGGGACTTGAATTTGTTTCCTTTTGACAGAACTGGGAAAAACATTACCCTTGTCATCAGACCAGAGTACGTTACAGATTTGTCAGAATATGTTATTAAGCAGATGGAGGGCCCTAAAGAAAGCAGATATGTAGACTAGGAGAACTGTAAAATTCTATTCAAGCAGCCATAAGTTATCTCATGCCAGGTATCTGGTTCCAGGTTGTCTCTGTGGTGAACAGGAGATGGTGAAGGCATTTCTTTGAAAGGGTGAACAATGGGAATGGAAAACTTATCTCCCTTTACCAGAGAAAGTGGTGGGTCTGTCAGCATATTTGGAATAAATAGCCTCTGAAAACTACTGCAGACAAGTCTGCAGAGGGAAAAAAAAAAAAAAATCATACGTTTTTTACTGATAGGTACTTGTTTCTCCATCAAACCAGACAGAGAAAGTGAAAATTGCCTCACTAGCCTTTTTATGCTCTGTAATTCTAAGCTTTTGATCACTGGTAAATCTAGAATACTTTGGCTGCTTGCTCTTTTTCTGTAGATTCCCTTTTATTTGCTTTAATAACCTGAGCACTGACATTTGTCTTGGCCAGCCTCAAGGGCTGGTGGCTCAGGTCAGTGCTTGCAGGTGTAACATAAACCACCAGTCTGAAGGAGTGAGCTGAATGCCCAGAGTGTGGTGCAGCTCCATGCTGTGTTTTCAGTCTGTGGGGCCCCTGGTTTTAGTACATTATGTATTTTATTCTTTATTGTTATTTCTACAATAAGGGGCAGAGTTGGTGCTCCACCTTGCTGCAGGGATTTGACCAGGGGACACCACAAACCTTGCATTAATCTGTTAAGAGCTGGCTGGGTTTGTTAAGCTTTGGTAACACTAAATCATGACTAATTGTTTATGTCCTAGTTTATATTTTTGAATAAACTATTGAGTGAAAATATGTTCTGTGCCTTTTACTGTAATGATCTTTCCCCACCAGCCTTCTTATCTGCAATTCTGATGAATGAATTTAATTCTGCCAGCTAAATCATCCCATTTTTTAAAACTGGTCTCTTAAAATGTATGAAATTTCTTGAAAATAGGTTTTGTAAGATAATTTGAATTTTATGAGTTAGTAATAAATGCATTAATACTGAGTACTAAATGCATTAAACCAAGAACAGCTGCAGGGATGTGCCCAGGCAGGGCAGCTGTGCAGAGGAACATTGCCCTGTTTGTTCCACCCAGCACTCCACCTCAACCTGGCTGTCCAGCTGCAAGTCTCCAGTTGTGCCTGACTGAAAGGAGAGACAAACCATGTAAGAACAGGCTAAATAATATAAACCTCCTCAGATAAGACAATTTAAGAACATTATTTATGTTACCAACGCACCTAAACTAAGCTCTCTATAAGTATCTGAAACTGAGAATTAAAATCTATTTTTGGGTGCAGACTTGAGTGTTCCATGGCTAGTGGAGAGGTATGAAGTTAACCCCTTGCCTGTGATTTGTGTCCATGTCTGCTCCTGCAACTTAGACCATTGGAATGGAAGTTTCTGAAGAGATTTCTAATCCATTGCTGTTTTTCATCAGCTGAAAATGGCTTTAGGATGCTTCCTCTGACACATTTAAGTAATGATTTCCACCCCTTTACGGATCATTCTTAGGAAATGAGAGCAAACATATTCAGAAATTTTTGGTATCTATGCTTCTGGTGTTTTAATAATTGAAAGAAGTATTCAAAATGCTTGAAAGAAGCTTTTCCATGGAAGAAGGAAACATGAAGCTTATCCACTGGAATATCCCCAGAAAGTGATATGCATAATAATTGGCTGATTTCTTCCCACCATGGAATCAAAAGACCTTTATAACCATTTTTTTAGCCAAAGGCAAAGATGTGAATCATCATTTTGGGCTTCAATAGTATTTGAAATCCAAATATTTTCAGTAACTACCATCAGGTTCATGTTTCAATATATTTTTGGCTGGGACTGAGACGCAGATCAATCTGCATCTCAGTCTCAGCAACATCAAGTTAGGACTAAATATTATGAGAAGTTTATATCTGAGCATTTCCAATTAAAAAAAAAGAAAAAGACAAGCAATGAAAAATTTGGAACAACTTTATTATGCATTACTCCCTAAAGATAAATATTACTTAAATTCTTTGCCAACTCCTTTGACAAGTTAAGTTATTCCAAACAATAATAAATGCATGCTTTCTGCTTTATTTGTGTTGAATGCCCATTTATTAAATATTTTTCTTAACGTTTTCTTTCCAAGAATATATGAGACATAGCTATTGACAGCAGGTTGACAGAATCTATTTCTCTGAGAGATGTATGGCTATACTATTTCCAGTAAATTTGACATTTCAGTTAATGAGGTGGCTTGCTATGCCTTTGAATGGACCAGTTCATTGAGAAAAGAAGGATCTGGGTGTTTGCAAGTTCCACACAACACTCTGTCATACCTGTAACTTGCTACAGGAGCAGAACAGAGCAGATCCAAAATGTAGTTAGTTTCATTAGAAAGAAATACTTTATTAAGGATTATTTTGTTGACAACAAAGATGCAGCAAATTTCACTAGTGTAACACTAATCCTGATAGCAAATACAAGACTATATGGAGACAAGTCAGTAAGGAAAGACACAGATGGAAAATGTAGTGGGTGGAAGCATATGCAGTGTCTGAATGAAAAAACTGCAGAATGTTAAGGATGATTATGAATTTTTAAGCTATAAAATAACCTGGATGAAATACGTGCATGTTCATGGTCTGGCATCTGGCACGTGTTACAAGGCTACCTTTGTTTTAAGAAGCTCTACCAGACCTGTGTCAAGACAAGTCCCTCCCTGTTAATAAGATCTGTAGTCCATAAAAAGACAGCTCACATGCTGCCAGTTCAAGTGCTCTGAGAAATGTCCTCCAAAATGCCAACAGGTCAGACTGCTGCCCTGTGCCACCTGCACAGGGGAAATCTTTTCCCATTTGTCTGGGCATGCCTGTGGCATGTTTTCAGCTGCCACCATCAGTCAATCATCAGGGACCTCATCCCAGAGCTTGGACCTTCATCTGGGAATTTTCTCTTCAATTTTTACACAAATGTGAGAACAGTCATTAAGAGCAACATTAATTCTGACTTGAGGCTTTGTCTCACCCTTAAATATAAAGAGTGCTGCATGGTTCAGTTTGATTTAAAATATCTCTACACCACAACTGATAATGTCCTTCCCTCTTTTCCCACCAAGCTCCTTTTATGTACTCAGAATAAAACCATGAGGTTTTAAGAGGATTTATTCTTTCTTTCCACTTCATTACTGGTACTAACTTGCCACTCCATCTCTTGGGACAACATCCAAATTAAATATTAAGCCATCTCTCCTACCTCTGAGTGCAGTCATCCATAGCAAAGATTGACTTCCATATTGTGAATATGTTCCCTAAGTCCTGGTCTCAAAGTGACATATTCTCTCTTTCATGCACCAAGAGCAAGCTCTGAAACAGGATTTCAAACAGCAAATTAAACTCTAAGGGGAGTGACTAATATTTATAGTAGTTCATGTTTTCTTGAGAACTTTAGCTGTTTGGGGAAGGAAGGGTCAAAAGGTTACATTTTTCTGCATTTCTCCCTCTTTAACTACTCGATAGAGTGTATAATTTATGATTCATCTAAAAACGGACCTAGACTTTTCCTACAATCATTCCCTCTTGGGGGAGGTTTGGGACAGCCCAAAATGTTATTTTTATCAACTCCTCCACTCTTTAAATTCTGTTTTTAAAGTGCTGGAGCTAAAGTCTTTCAGCTTCCTAATTCCAAAACTGAAATTGTAAGCAGTGTACCTTCCAAGCTTGATATGAATATGATTGAAAAGAAGCACCCAGGGAAATGAAATCTTGATATTTCTGGTCTCCCCTAAAATACTTTAATATAAATAAAGTATCAGTAAGATTCAATATTCTGTAACAGACTTTTAGCAACTCATATGAATATTTCTCCTGTATTCAGGACAATTCACAAGGCAAAATTACTATGTGCTATCTGAAAACAATGTGTGACACAGCAATGTATGTTCCTCCACCACACTCCATAGTGCTGACCTGAGGGCTTCTCCTAAGCATTTGGATAAGAATGGGAATCATAGAGATAATTTTCTTGGGATCTGGATTAAGTTTGTAATCTTTGGACTGGTTTATAGAAGAGTACTGAAATAAGATGCAGTCACGTATTTCTTTATTTGCCTGAAACTGAGTTATAGCTCTTCTCAAAGTGTTATCCAAAATAAACTTTCCTTTTCCTTTAATCCATCAAAACAACATGGTCATTCATACTCTGTTCTGTCAGTCATTTGTATACCATTTCTCATGCTCTGTTTTACAAAACAATTTATATAATTGAACTAATAATACCTTCAGGCTTGGGTACACAGCATGGGAGCAGGTCTGAACTAGAAATTTTTTTCCAATGTCTTTTCAAAAAGCAGTAATAGTAGTGTCCTCATATGCCACTGAAGAAGCTACTTGCTCTGCTGGCATGCCTGTCAGAGTTGAGGCACTGGAGGTTCTGCTGCTCTTTCCCTTGTCCTGAGGGCTCCTCAAGTCCCTCATTTTCACCCATTCCTGGTTATTATCCAGGACAGTGTTTACAGTCTCCTGTAAGTCCTTCTTCTCTGTTTTCCCATCACCAGTAACCATTTGAAATAACAGCACAACTTCATTAAACAAAATTTACTGTCTCCTTCTGATGATTCTCATCCAGCCAGAGAAGGGCAAAAAACAGTAAAAGGTGAATATCCCTCTCTTAGCTGAACACTATGATATACTTCCAAGTTTGGCATAAATCCCCTTTCTCTTGAGCTGCTTCCTCTTACACAGAGATGAACAGCTCACACACGACTCTTTGCAGTGCCTCTCTGTCAGACATGCATCAGCTTCAGCTTGCCTGCTCCTTCATTCTCCTCATATAGTTTCTTCTAATAGCACAGCACACCCTTCAACCACGGCTTTGGCCTTAAAATAAATAAAAATCTTTCATGCTCTGGCACTCAAGTGAGAAGATGATCCTGATAACAGGACTGCCTTGCACATATAACTCAACTAAATCCAATGCATAAAATATGCTGGAGATAGGAATGCACAGCATAATTTCTGTTTCACAGTTACCCCTTACACTATTAACCCCTGTCAGCTACAGGGTAATTCACACATCTTTCATGGACATACCTAAGGCAGCTTTCTAACACACATGTGAACCAACCTCTCTGCTGATGTTAGCTCACATTGTGCCACTGACTTCAGTGATCCCTTCCAAGTAACCGCTGATGATCTGATCTAAACTTCTCTTAGGTCAGAGGTTATCATCAGTCATTTAGGTCTTGTATTTCTCTTCCACCCCAGCCCATCCCCCTCAGCAGTAATTTTCTTGTTTACATAACCAGTGTCCTTTGGAGAAATTTTGTGTGCATTCTGCATTCCCATGGCATCTCTGTCCTCACTGGGGCTGTGTTGTCTCCTTGCCTTGCCTTACAGGTTTCAAGGCAGTCCAGGGTTTCTGTGGTGTTGTGTCTCTGTCGTGCCTTGCCCCAGGATTCACTGCACACACCCTGTGCCTGGATTGAGAGGTCTCCACTGGCAGGGTGGATCGTGGCAGCCTTCCACATGGCTTGCACTAACACATCCTTCTCAAAAGGGATGGGATTTTAGGGCTCCTTCTATTGTTTTCATTCTTCTACCTTGTGTGAGGAGACTGAGGAGGTGAAAAGACTCATTTGTGCTGCTTTCCTGATGCTGGCAGCAGAGGCAATGCTTAGCTGCTGTCATCAGAGCTGTGTAAGGGGACTGCAAGTGCTCTGCACTACCTGCTAATGCCACCCAAAACTCAGAGCTCAGCTTACCAAAAGGAACAAAACCAGCCCCAGGGGGCTTCCAGGTGGTGTAAGTAAGTGGGATTGTTTGGTGTCCTTAGGACAGCAGTGGGTAATGAGGCATGGAATAGCTGCCAAAGGCAACCAAAAATAATGTTTCTCTTTGCCAGGTTCCAGTATCACAAAGTGCACTCTTATATATGGTCCTGCTGCACAAAAGCTAAAAAGACAATTCAAAAATATTGTGCACTTAATCAATACTAATGACATTCTCCTTAATCAAGTTACAGCTGTCTGTCTCTGTGCTTCCAGGGATAAAAATTTTCTCCTGAAGTTTAATGACTGAACAAAACAGCTTCTAGAGCTTGCTAAACTCTTTTGAAATAATGATCTCTTTGCCTGCTGCCAAAGGCATGAGAGAGGATGGAAATGGCCTTTGTCTTGTACCAATGGCTGGGACAAGATCACAAGGAAATTAGTTGTGAAAAATCACCTTCTTTTAATACAAAACTTTCCAAATCAACTTATGTCATCACCTATTCATGAAGAATTTGGCAGGAGTCTACCAATCCAACTGGTATTGTTTTATAATGCCAAGCAAAACAACCATAAATTTGATAGTAGAGTCTTTGGCTAACCAAAAGCTATGGAAAATGAGGATTAAATCTTCCTTTTCTTCTCCTTCCCTGCCACTCCCAGAAAGCTTTATGGCTCTAAAATGGGTTTTCAGCAAAATTTAAGCACCATAACTCTAACCTGTGTTTTTAAGAGCCAAACCACTCAGCATTTGTAGTTCCACTGAGCATGTCCAGAACTGCCTTGACAGGGCTGAGGTGGTTGGCACAACCATCACACCCCATCCCAGCCACATCCCAAACTTGGCTTCTCTCCTGATGAACTACCCAGGTAGCTCTGCTACAAAATGTTTTGAAGGCATGTGTAGAAGGCAGTAATTTTCTTTTCTTTCTTTCTTTCTTTCTTTCTTTCTTTCTTTCTTTCTTTCTTTCTTTCTTTCTTTCTTTCTTTCTTTCTTTCTTTCTTTCTCTCTCTCTCTCTCTCTCTTTCTTTCTTTCTTTCTTCTCTTTCTCTCTCTTTCTCTCTTTCTCTCTTTCTCTCTTTCTCTCTTTCTCTCTTTCTTTCTTTCATTTTGTTTTTTTTTTTTTTTTGTGCTTGCAAAGAGGAAGTATTCTTGAATCCCCTGCTCAATTTTATTTTTTTTTCCTATTTTTTCATTCCTACTAAGATACTAAGACAGTAGTATAGTAATTAAAGAATTCATGTAATAAGAAGTGGATAGACATAGATTCAACTACTCAGGGTGAAAGTGTTAAATTCACATTTCCGAGTATGTCAGGGCAAATGGCTTGAGAAACCATTTGTAGAAAGCAAATGCAAGAATCAGCATTTCCAATTTTACCAGAGTATCATCTCCAGTTTCCAAGAAACATGAATCAAAAGTTTTTTCTAGTAATTACCCATTTGTAGGGATAATTTCTTGTCTTAAGGAGCCAGATAAAGTGCTTGAAAATAAATCTATTTCTTTGCTAATTACTGTCATTTCTCATAGAATGAAACCAAAAGAAAGTTCTCAAATAAAAATTATATTTAAGTATGTAGGAGCTGATGTGTCTGACATTATTATTCTTCCTCTGCTTTTACTGAATTCTCGTATTGTTTGCCTTAGTGAAGGAGTTTGTAGTTGTATGGGAAAAGGTTTCATCAGTGCTTTGTTATTTTATAAACTGAAAATTTTGAGGCAAAAATATTTCCACTGAAAACCAAGAATTTCTGTTTGGGAAGGCTGCCCAGTTGCCTGTTGCTCAAGTAATCTGTTTGTCCCATGCTTCAGGACTCATGCATCTCTTGGGAGGGGCGGGGATAAAACTCACAAGTAAACACAAGAAAGCAACAGAACAGGTAATAAATGCATCTTCTTGCATCCTCCTCTGTTGTTTTCCAAAATCTATAGAGAGGTGGAGTGTTTCACCACAGAACTCGGGGAACAGCCTGCACCAGCCTCTCAGTTCCAGCTGCTGCTTTCAGGGCTTGCTTCACAGCCCAACAAAAGTCACAGAGGGCTCGGTAAAATATAGTTTGTGTATTTCCCATTTCAGCTCAGAGCTGATTCTCACCTGTTGAGTGAGGTCCAGGGAAGGCAATGGAGACATGGAGGAAGATTTGTCCTGGTTTACAGTAAGCACATAAATGAGGTCAGAGGAAACAAATTTGTTCCTTAGGCAGGAGGAAATTTGAAAACAACCATGGAAAATGCCATAGTCACTTTAAGTAACCTTCATAATGTTGGGCACACCTTTATCATTTACAAAAGTTACTGCTTTGGCAGTATCAGCAAGTGAAGGGCTGAAGAAAAGTCAGAGAAGATTTCCTAGTGTAACAGCATTGCTAAAATTTTAACCTAGATTTTCACATCAAACGCCCCTTTTAATTCTGGCATGCAACTGTGGCTTTGCAATTTATTTTGACAGACCTGGCCTTCAGATATAAAGTTCTTGTCTTACTTGTTCCAGAGAGACTGTATATCATTTTGATCAACTCTCAAAATTCCCTTCAGAGCCAAGAAAATGACATTTACTGAGTCATAGCCCATCAAGTATTTATGAATCATATCACATTAAATAAAAATAGAAAAAAAAAGAAACTGTGAGAGAAAATAATGTTTAGATTTATTTCCTTCTGTTTAATTCCCATCTGAAACGAGTTCTTTGAATATCTGCTTAAATATAATCCATGATTTTTCTTCCACATAAAACAGGCCCCTTTCAAAATGCTTGTGAGACTTTGCAATGTGAAGCATATGGGATATTGAGATGCACAAGAAAAAAACTGATGACTAACTCTGTAGGCATTATTTATTAACTTTAATTCATACTATCTCATATCCTCCTGTCAGCTCACTCCTCCTCCTCCTCCTTTATTATTACAGATGAATGAAAACTGATGCTTCTGCATTCTTTTTAAACCATTAAAATATGTTAATTATTTATGGTAAAGTATCAGAATGAATAACAAGGCTCTGTCCCTGAAGCTTTCAGATCCCATTGCAGCAGTTTCTTTGCTTGGGCACAGTTTAAAGCAAAATAAAAGAAATTGTTATGAAAATTCCCTTCAGAATTTTCCAAAGTAAATCACAGACCAGTCTTCTGAAACAATGTTATGGTTGCACCTTCTAGGGTTAGGCGTCCAAATGTATTTTTAAAAGCTGTTTTATCACAAGAAGGAAAAAAAATGACATGAAATGGGAATGGATGAGCTTATGCTGCCTGGTGGCAACTGAGGGCCTGCAAGCCCTAGGCCAAGTCAGGGCTCTCATTGCCTGGGATGTCATTACCTGATCCCAAGGCAATATCTTTACTCTAAAAGCACAAAGGATTAATTATTTAAAAGAAAAAAAAATGTAGTCACAGTACTATAATATTTTAGAAAAGAACAGGGCATTACTGCCTTCAGTTTGCAGTGGGGAAGATCCAGCTTCAGCTTTGGTCATTGTCTATGGGAATTTAAATCCATTGCCTGCATCTGCCCCTGGGAGAGATGTCAGACCGTGGTCAGAAGCATTTGCCTCTTACTCCCCTCGAAAATGAGTCATGGTGAGCAAAGGCTTGGTGGTTCAAAGTGTCAGAGACAGCAAAGAGTGGGAGGCTGGCAGTGGCCCTGCAGCTGCCTTGGGTGGCCAGGATGAGCAGGTATGGCAATGCAGACTGTCCTGGCACAGCTGCCAGTGCTTTAGCACTCCACGTGTGTCATCTTGGTAACAGGACAGCACTGTGAATTGGCCATGACTTCATCAACAAAGAGCACCAGTACCTCCTGCCTGAGGGCAGATGAGGTAAGTAATAAGTATAAATTGTATATTATGTTATGTTATGTTATGTTATGTTATGTTATGTTATGTTATGTTATGTTATGTTATGTTATGTTATATTTGTTATATTTATTATATTTATTATATTTATTATATTTATTACATTTATTGCATTCATTATATTATATTAAATATTAATTAAAATAATATATTAATATATATAAATATATTCAGATATGTAATTTGAATTAAGTGAAGCCTTTCAGGCCTCCATGGTCCCCCAGGCCAGATTCAGCTGCCACTGTGCAGATACAACCTGTGTGCTCATTTCCCCATAAAAATGTATGTTACATGTAGAACCTCAAGACTAATCCTTTAATGCTTAGACTACATTTTGTAGCTCACAGCTACTAATTATCACTGTTTAATTTCAATGGATAAGTATATTCCTTTCTGAACAACAAAATAGAGAAAACAACCAGTTCTTTTGTTTTTTCTGATACCTATAGTCAGTTGAAAGGACTGGGTTTTTTCCCTTTGGAATGAACAAACTACAGCAAAAGAAATGGAATTTTCTTAGAATTGAAAGTGATGAATCAATTTTTTGATGCAGTAAGACTGGTTCTTGTCAGTGTTGGCTGCTGACATGATTTTCTGTACATGTGCACAGTAGAAGTTATGTAAGCATCATGCAACAAGGATGAATGAGGATGTATTATATCCCCTTACAATTATATGGCAAGTGGTGAGGGATATGATTCATGTCAGGCACTAGATGCAACAAAGAAATTAAAAACAGACCATCTGTATCTCTAACAGAGGAATCAAGGGTTGAATCCTGCAGCTTTAAAAGCATAATTATGTGCAGATGTAACATAATCAGTTAAATAGTAATTTTTTAGAAATGTTATGGAAATTTCTGATCTGAAGGGACAGAAATTAAAGCTAGGAGAGGTTATTTTGGGGCAATGCTATTTTGTGTTCTCTGTTGTAATTCTGGGAAGGAACTCCTACCCCAAACACCTACTATGTGAGCAGCTTGAGGTGCATCCCCAGCTGCAAATCCAAGGACATAGCCTCACATCTTAGAGTGACAGACCCATGAAACCAGGAGAACTGGGGCCCTGATTTGGAAAGAAATGCCCTCACACTTCCAAGCCAGTGAATTTCAGAAGGGCTGTGCTTTCCAGTGCCCTGAGCAGTGCTGCTGCTGTGGGAGCAGACACATCTCTGCTCTGCCCTGGGCAGGATGCCCCACTCCCTCCAGCCTCAGCCACCCCTGTCCACCTGCAAGGGGACAGGTAGAGCTTGGCTTTGGATAACAGCTTCCAAAGCTTCTGTCTTGTGTTTTACAAGAGCCTGAACCAAATCGGAATTTTGAGGAATGAAAATACCAGGGGGAATGACTTCCAAAATTAGATAAATGCCACTTTGCTATTTACATATCTATCATACATATTTGTAGCAAGAGCTGGGCGTAGATATGGTTAAAAACTATGAAGGAAGATGTTATGACAGTATTTTCATGCCAGTAAAATGCAGAAAATATAAAAAAAAAGTTTGGAGGACTCAGGATGATGAGATTAGCACATTAGTTTTATCTGTTTGTAGAATTTGGGGAATTTGGGAAGGGCTTTGTAGAGCTTATTGGGGAAAACCAAACTCTAAACCTCAGGAAATCCTACTGTAGGTTCTCATGAGCTGAACTGCCAGGACTGTCTGGCAGAAGAGAGTTATTATACATCTGGGAAGAGCATGTGATGGTTTCCAACTTCCTTCATTAAAAAAGCAAAAAAAATCTTTTACTTCACCAAATGATTAGGAAACAGAACAGCTTCAAGTATGAAATTCTTCCTTTCTGTTGCTTTCTTATACCAAATTTTGAGTAAATTTAACTACTAAAATTCTTGAGAAGTAATTTGGGGAAGTCATAGCTATTTATTACACAACCCTTCCTTAAACAGACTGCCCTTGGGAAAAAGCATTTTTTTTTTTTATTGCTCCAAAACTGGAGCAAATGTGTATAGCATTATATTGCAAATTTAATGTTTACCTTAATAAAATCAGTTTTAAGCAGTACATATTTGTGAATAATGTTTTTATCAGCAGACACTGATGTATTCCTTCAAATTTCCATGGGTCTAGCAGGTTTACAGTCTGGTCAATCCATTTTCTTGTTTCCTTTTTTATGGGCAGCACTTACCAGCTAACAGAAAATCAAGAAGTGACTCTTTGATGATTTCATTTCGTTTGGGCTTGTTTTTCACCAGGACAGCTTCCTCTAATTCTGTACCATAAATTCTGTACCAAAATGACCAAGTTCATCAGGTCTGGTGGTCACTGCACATCTTTGGTTACCTTACATCATGTGGCCACATGGATCAGAAGAAATAAGGGGTGTTCATCTGGGCTTCTGATGGGTCTTGTCAGGACCATGGGTCAGAATCTCTGAAGGTTACAAAATGTATTCTATAGATTGTTTAGTGTCTCTCATCATATCAGTTATATCAAGTGGCACTCTGCCTATGAAGGCACCTATGGAGATATAGAGCCCAAATTGCCATCAATGTCCTGTTCAGAAAATCATTCAGAAATAAGGTGAAGATGGGAAATGAAGGCAAATGAAGTATTCATGCACTCAGAGCAAAGACTCTCAACGGCCCCAAACCCTTTTCAGCTCAAATCATTTGCCTCTCCTGCTCCTTTTTTGTGTAGTTTCTTCATATTTGTGAGATCTTAGTGGGTAGGATTCCTTGTGTCAGTAAGAGTTCATTACAGCAGGGAAGTATTGCAAAATCTGTTCTTCTGGGGTAAAGTGAAAAGGAGGGTGTTTGAGCCTGTGTGGGAGCAAAGGGCAGGAAAGGGAAGGGAAATCACCACTTGCAAAATATCCAGAATTCAGATTTCCTCTTTTGCAATTTCTCTCTTCTAGTTTATTATGTTATTCCATTTGTGTACAATTTTTTATTATTTTTATTGGATCCCTTTTCCATGTAATGTTTTCTTGAAAGTTGCAAAGACCATGTGCCAAATTTTGAATGAAGACAATTCAGTATGGAGCCAATGGATGCTTTACAACAGCTAAAGATCAAAAAGTTCAGGTTGCCCTCACTGTTCCACTAAAGCAAGTTTATTTCTTTTGGTGGGATTCCCATGTTTCCAGCCAGGCAGTGAATCTTCACTGAAGCAGAGCTTAGGGTCTGAAGGGCAGAGGGGATATTTCACAAGTAGGGATGCATTTGCACAAGCCACTCTCACTTTTTGTTCTGGTTGTGCTCTCAGGTAATGTCACTGGGCAGGCATTCCTCCCCAGGGAACTGGGAATTGCTATCCTGAAGCTTGTGGGGCCATAGTAAAATTCAGCAGTCATACCTCAGAGTTAACAATTTCTAAATAGCTGACTGCTGTAGCTTTTAAAAGTGAATTTTAAAATTACGTTTGTGTGCATCTACCAAGACAAATTCATATCCACAGGAATTACTATAGTAGAGTAGTTTGGGAAAATGACCACAACAATTCAAATAGAGCCATTTTGTATTCATTCACTTATCAAGCCTTTCTAGCACCTGGACTAGCCTTACTATCACAATTTATTTACTGAAAAATGTCACAGAGAAGCCGTCTTCCATTGTAATGTCTGTAATGAACAGAAGCTTCTCGACAAAGATCAGGCCTGATTCCTTCAGAGATCCTCATTGTTTCAGCAGACACATTTTGGGTTTTAAATAAACCTTAATGTGGAGTCTATTTAAGCCTCAAATATAGCCCCCTTTTTACAGCCTCAAATATGGCAAAAATGGTTTGCATTTTATTTGCTCACACAGAGTCAAGGGTTATAATCATCCTGATTTTATGTATTAGGCTGTAATCCTGTGCCAGGTTTGTAGGTTCTCAGCATGCTCCCCTGCAGCCAGATGCTCTTTGCTCCAGTGGCAGTTCTGACAAACTATTCCAGCTTTCCTCACAGTTCTGTTATTTTAGCTTTTAGAAAGAATGTAACACTGTGAACTGAAACACTTTATTGCACACAGGATGACCTTACTAAATTATTCTGAACCTTTGCTCTCATGAGACTCTTAAAAAGATTTTTGTATTTCAGATGTTACAAGATGCAAAAGCTTGTGGGTTTTTCTGCTTCTCATCTTTCCTCCTTTGCAGCTTTTCTGCTAGCAGCTACTGCTTTGTATTAATATAGTGAAATATATAATCTTTATACTGGTCCAATTTTCTATACTCTATTGCAACTGGAAGCATCTCTCCAATATCTAGTGTGCATCTTCTTTAACAAAAGAAACCAAACCAAACAGTATGTTAAACAAACGTGTCACCACCTTGACTCATGATAATATTTCATCTCCATTTCTATCAGATGTCAACAGATTGAAAAGTACTTAACTACCTTCCTCACATTGATCTCATCTCATCTCATCTCATCTCATCTCATCTCATCTCATCTCATCTCATCTCATCTCATCTCATCTCATCTATCTCTGTCTAGTGGGTGTTTTTGTTCTACTTTAGGCCACAATCTTCATACTTCAGAACAAGTCTTACTCATTTCCTCAAGTTTTCCAGGCAAAAGTAAATCAATGGAACATTTAAAAGGAAATTTTATTTATGAAAATGTATCTTTTTTGGGTAGAGAAAGAGTATTAGTGAAATTTCCTCAAATTTGGCAGCATCAGCCAAAAAAAAAAAAAATATATATATATATATATATGTATATTAACTTTGTTTTCACAAACAGTTGTAAATTATTCCCCTTTCTATCAAAGTAATGGTAAACTAAGTTTTTGGGACCAAAATAAGTTGGCAAACAGAATTCAGTCTCTGAGAGGGGGGTGCTCAATACGTTTAATAAGAGCTAATGATAATAGGTCATATTAAAAAAGGCAAAAGAAGTGCAATTCAGGTCCCTGAGGCACCCATCTGAGCAGTGTGAGCCCTAGGTGTTGCTTTTTTGGACAGAAACTTTGTGTGCTGCAGTAGCTGCAATGTGAAAGGGCAGGTGACAAACAGCACCAGTGACTATTTGCAGCCCTCTGTTCAAAACCAGGTTTGCTAGGTTGGAGGAGGTGTAGGATTCATCACCCCCCTGCAGAGGCTCCCTTTGTTCCTTCCAAATTCTCCCTTCTGAGCCTTTGCTCAGCAGGCACCAGCAGTGCTCAGAAAGTGCCCTGGAAAGGGAACCTGGACAAAGGAAGCCCCACAGGCTGGTGTAGGATCTTCTCAGGTGCAGGAAAACAGGCTTGAGCCCTCTGGGTCTGCTGGCAGGCTGGACATCATTAGGCACTCCCCAATTCCAGGAAAGACTGGTGCAGGTGCTTCTGGGCTACTGTTTTCAGAGAATGCCTGTGAGCCTTTCCCCACTGCTGTGGTCTGCATCCCACAGAGGGGAAGGTCTTGGGCTGTGCTTCAGACACCAGGGGTTAATGTTTAGTGTGGTGGGGTGAGCTGGAACCTTCCTGCTGGCCAGCTCTGGGCAACTCCCTCTTCAACGCACAGATTTTTGTATTTAGGTCCTGATGCAGATCATTCTTGCTGTAAACACCAGGTGTTGAATCTGGGAGATTGCACTGTACACCAAGAGCACTGTATCTAAACTAGGGGTGCTTGTATTCTGCTTTGGATTTGGCCTCTACCTTTTATACTGATCTTAGCTCAGGATGCTAAACACACAGATTGAGATCATAATGACTAATTTACACATAATCATTAAATTGGTTGTGTTTCCACACCACACAGACATGTGCAAGATGAATATGCCTCCTATTGATGAAGTTCCCTATAATTTTGTAATTATTGTTGCAATTTACCATATGTTGTTTATACCTAGATGCCCATGGCAGCTAAACTTTAGGTTGAGAAACACTGAAAAAAATGGAGTGTGTAAATCAACAGCTCTTCATTAGTTTCCTGATTAATTAAAGCTTACTGAGACACCTTTCTGCAAAGGAACAAAATTCCCTTTTACCAACTGACTCTTTGACCTGACTCTTCCACAACGATAAATCCATCATGCACTTTGACATTATAACTAGATAGGATATCAACATCCTTCTGATTGTGTATATAATTTCTAGTAAAAAAAAAAAAAAAAAAAAAAAAAAAAAAAGAAAACTTTAAACTGAACAATAAGATTGCTTTAAAAAAGATATGGTAAGTATTTATTTTTTTTCCAACACCAGTGTAATCTGAGTGACAACATTTTTTCATACATTTTTTAAAAAACTTTTTTAGGAATTGAAGCCAGTAGCAAAACTGAAATAGATTTAGAGGTGTTACTGACTTTAACATAAATTTCAGTCCCTGGTGAAACTTGATTTTGCTTTATATATTTGCATACACAAGAAAAAAAGAGACAGCATTTGCTGAGTCATGCCACTCCAGAAATTCCAGTGGGGGACATCATGAAAACAAGATCTAAACCAGCTGTTACAACTCTGCAAGTTATAGTCCAGTAAGCTTCCTGTGGGCATGCAAATTCAGAAATGAGACACCTCTCCATCTCCCCAGCCATGGTTCCCTTTGCCCCCTCTATTCATCCCACACAGGCAGCACTGGCAGGAGCTGAAAATGTTCTGGGTCACTGGGAGAAGCTCAAGGGACACTGGCAAATCTGCAAGGAGATGGTGTGAGGACAGGACAGAGCAGAGACCAAGACAGCCCCACATCTTTCATGTGAAACTGCAGGGATCTCTTTGGGGGTCAGGGAGGGGTTTCCTCCTTCAATCTGCTTTGTGCCCATCAGTGCCCCCAGGCTTTTCCTGTGGTGGCACGGAGCTGTGAGCTTCCCAAACAGAAAGACAGAATGATAGAATGACAGAATATCTTGAGCTGGAAAAGAGCCATTAGGATCATCAAGTCCAACTCCCTGCAGGACTAGATGAGACTACAAGATTCACTGAAAGCACTGTCCAGATGCTCCTTGAATTCTGACAGGCTTGACAATCATGACCACTTCCCTGGGAGGCTGTTCCAGAGACTGATCCTCCAAGTGAAGAACCTTTTCCTAATACTCAACCTGAACTCTCTGGTTCAGTTTCATTCCATTGGCTGTGTCCTGCAGCTCATCCCCAGGGAGAGGAGATCAGCACCACCACTGCCCCCATGAGGAACGTGTACCCTGCTGTGAAGTCCCCCCTCAGCCTTCCCCAAGATGAACAAGCCAACTGACCTCAGCCTCTCCTCATTACTCTTGCACTTGAGACCTTTCTCCAAGTGGGTGACCCTCCTCTGATTGTGCTTCAATAGTTTGATGTCTGTTCCCTAATGTGGCACCCAAAACTGCTCTTGCTCCTGCTATGGGTGGGAGCTGCCCAGGTCTGCAGCCTATACAGACCTCCCTGTAAGGCCTCTTTATCCTAGGGGAGTCCACAGCTCCTCTTCTTTTGGTAATGTCAGCAAAGTGACTGAATGTACATTTGACATCTCTGTCCAGATCATTTGCAAAAACATTAAAGAGCATCAGCCCTAACACTGGGCCCTGTCTTCCAGCCTGATGTAACTCCACTCACTGTAGCACTTTTAACCAGACCCATCACCCTGTTGTTGTCCCAACATTTTATGGACATGTCTAGCCATGTGCAGGACAGTTTGTCCAGAAGGCTACAGTGAGAGATAGGAGAGAGAGTTTTGCTAAATCAAAAACTTCACAGCTACGGGTTTAACTTTAAACTAAAGGCTGATCCTTGTAGCAAAAGAAAATTAGTTTGGTTAATTAGGACTTCCTGCTCCTGTGCTGGCTATGCCCAAAAGCTGCCTTGTCTCTCAAGAGTGTTTCAGCAACTTCCAGAATAACATTCTGTATAGTTTCACCAGGCATAGAAGTGAGACTGACAGGCTTGTAAGTACCACATCTTCCTTCTTAACCCTCTTGAAAGTAGGGACAACATTTGACAGTTTTCAGTCAACTGTGTGCTGTCTATATTCCAAAGGCCATTGCAAGGCAATGCAGGGAGGTGCCACAATGAAGTTGTCCTCACCTTTCAGTACCCTAGGATGAACACCTTCAGAGCCCAAAGATCAGTGTGCTCCAGCTGGAGCAGGTGACAGCATCTGCCTTGCACAGGAGCAGTGACAAATTGTCACTCCTGTCTAACAGCTGTGGCTATTCAGAATTTGCTTCTATTGCAGAGGTGGGACATTCCTGTCACAGTGGCAGCTGAAGACCTCACACAGGCAAATATTGAGGCTGCAGGTAGCAGCAGAGAAGAGCCCAGGGTGAGAAGGATGTATCTCTGCTGGCTCTCCATCAGCTCTGAAGGAGATCACAGATTGTGCACAGAGTGGGTCTCTAAATGTGTAAGCAAAATTAAATGGTTAAGCCTACTTAAACTCCTTTAACAGAAAATGAACTCACTTATTCCCAGTTCTGGCAATTTAACAAAAACTTGAAAGCCTCCATTTCCATTTGAGAAGGATTAGGGAGAGGCATTCATTCTTAGTTCTCTTAGGTTATTGGGACGACACAGTTTTCTTGCATTATTAATTAACAAATATCAATTTTAGAATGTGTCTTTATATCTCCCTTAACCTATTTCTTACTAATTGATGGCAAAAGTTGCTAAGAATACCTTGAATGTTTATGAATAAAGATTTTAAGGTCCATACTGGTGACTGGAATTGTAATTAACTGTAGCTTCAGGGCATATTCTGTTTGGTTTCACTTTGTTTTCTGTGTATTTTAATTTTATTGGATGAGTGTAATAAAAATGCCTCTAGGATACCTCTTCCATTTCACTTACACAGATTTTTCTCTGTTATTGGGACATCTGGGGTAAAATGGATAATTCTTTTTCATTCGTTTACAATAGTCAATCCTTAATAGTCTGTGTGCCAAAAATAGGCATCATTGATTTTATGATTTTTTTCTTCAAAGGTAAGTTTACTGTGAATTAAAGTAAAACGTGTGCCCTTCCTCACAGACATCTGAGCAGCTAGTCCTTTTCTATTAGCCTGTTTTGATTATGAGACACATTTAAAGTGAATTGTTTGGATTGCTTTTCTGATGTTGGTACCAGTTCAGATGCACATGTAGCCAAAATAGTAGTGATATAACTCTGAAAATAATCACTATTATTTCTGCATCATCAGAGCCAAGAACAGTCCCCACCTCATTTTAGCTGATTCCAGTTAATTTTAATTTTCCTGCAAGTATATCTACATGAGGAAAACCTATAATGAACAAACAGCCTTCAAACACAGAAAAGATTAGGCAAATAACTGGATTTATCAAAAGGCGGAGACAATCACAATGTTTTATTTAGTTTTCGTATTGATTTTTTTCCACTTGAATTAACATAGTTGATATTGTCTCATAATCCATAATATGGTTTATTTAATGCAAGTGCTCTCTAAGAGATAGAGTGTCAGGAAGAGACTGCAAATGTAATCTCATAGATTGGGGCTAAGAAGGATCTTAATCTAATTGGGTCCTAAGACTCTTCTCCTGTAGCTAAAGAAAAGGCACCATAATATTGCTTTATTTGATTGCAAGGTCTTTGGAATCTTCCTCTATGTTTGTATGCTGTCTAGTGCCATGGAGACTTCCCCTCAGTTAAGGCCTGTGGGTGCTGTTGCAATATAGAAAAATGAGAAGAAGGGGGGTAAAATTACATAGGAAGGTTCTACAGACATCATATATACAATAATAATGTTCCCTGTTTCTAGCAGAAAATAAGCCAGGTAGGAATATAGACATTTCCTCAGAAAATTTTAGTGCCAAGGAGTAATCATCCTTATGGCTGGTCTTGCTTTAGGAGGGATCTAAAACATAATTAGGTTGAAAAACTAGCTTTTAGCTGAGGAGACTCCAGGAACACGTTTGTGGTGTGAGCTTGCCCTTTAGTCCAAAAAGCAATAAACAAGCACCATGAGAAACGGCAGAGTCAAGAAGGGTGTAAGGGCTGGAATTTATTAGAACAATGTTTCCTCATACCTAGTACTAGATTTTTGTCCTCTGAATGTTCATTTAATTTCCTTGTTGGACACAATGAGAATTGCTCTCAAAAAAAACCACCTGTCTCACCCTCTTGTCCTGCTTGGCAGTCCCCTGCAGAGCCAAACCTCCTTCCTTTGTCTGGAGCAGTGGACACAGGGAAAGATTCATCTGCAAGGGATAAAACAAACAGGAGCACAGTGCATTTATTCAGCTACTTTAAAAAACTGAGTGGGTGAACCAGAGTTCTGTGAACAAGGTTCAGGACTTCGATGTATTTGGAAATATACTTGTCAGCACCACTCTCTTGCTCCTGGGTTTCCTGGGTAGCTCTGGCCTGTGCCCAGCTTTTAGAGTCCCCTGGCCAGAGACCTGAGCTGGGCATGGTGAGACAGGACAGCCAGGCAGCAAGGCTTCCACTTCCAGGGTCCCCTTGACCCCAGCCAGGGCACCTCTCCTAATGGAGATCCCATGGAAAAAGAAACATTTGAATTCTCTTTGCTCTAAGCAGTCTCAAATAATCTTTGCAGGCAAACCACAACACCAAATTTATTGAAACATCCCTTGCATTTCACTCCCTCCAGGAGGCCTGAAGGAGCTCTCTAAAATCCACAGTGGGTGTGTGGCAGACTTTGCTTTAAAATTGGATTTGTTTTCACCCACAGACTTGCACTTCAGCCCACACAGTAGGATCCCCTCCACATTATTTCGTGTTCTCTGTGGGTTGGACTTAAAACAACTGGAAAGAAGTGCCCAAGCCTCTTCTCAGGTTGCAAATCACCTTTTGCCCAAACAAATAAATAGTTCAATCATATTTATCACAGGGCCTTGTACAGAGCAAGAAAGGGATTAGTGATTTTCCTCACACAGAGCCCCTCCAAATGCAAAGGCAATCTCACAGCATAGTCCTCTGGCACCTAGTTTACATTTTCATACCATGGAGTAAACATTTTCCTCCTCCCCATGTGCCTGTTGGGTAGGGAGTTGATGCTTGATTTCCTCTTCACAGCCAAGAAAGCTGGCACAGCCAGTGTGAGACAGCAGGCACAGCTCTCCGTGGTTTTGGGAGAGCAAAAAACTGCAGTTGTAGAAACGCTTTTTGGCAGGGAGCTCTGCAGAACATCTAGTCCAACCTCCTGTTTTAAGTAGGACTGTTTCCAGCCCAGGATCTGCTGCAAAGACTAAATAACCACTGAGATTAGGATAGATTCTTCAAAATGTTACAAGACATCAACAATTTATCATTTTGGACTACTGGGTTTTTTTCCTCTAAATCAGAGATATTTGTTTTAAAAATGCAGTGGAAACAAACAATATTTATTTTGCTACCGTGCCTCAGAGAATTTATCACAGTTGTTATATGGTTTTTCTTCATGAACAAACATAGAAGCCTGTGGAATCAACTTTAGCAATCTCCTATAACCTCAGCACATAATCTCTTCTTACCCCAAACTTCATGCCAGGTTTAGAGACGTGAACAGTGAGAATCACTGTAAACATGTGTCTTATCAGCCTAATGGAACATGACAGCTAATAATTTTCACTATTCACTTTTTTTTCTTCCAATAATGCTTTGGTCAGTTATAAGCAACTTGTGTACTTTCAGACCAAAAGACTCACAGCAGGTTCCACACTGGCTATGAAATATTTATTTTCTTGGGGTATTTCCTGAGCATTTAATGAAAATAAATCATTGAGGAACATAGAGTGGCTGTAAAACAATTATAACCTAGTGCTGGGAATAGGTATCAGGAAAAAGGGTTGATATATTATCTAAGACGGGCTTATTGTCCACAAATACACTTTTTGCTGCCAGTGAGATGTCTGGAATTGTTTGTCAGTCCTCTGCAGCCTTGCTGAGCATGCCCTTTCACCCTTTCCCACCCCAAGAAGATTGAAGCCAACAGACTGTTTTACAAGTCTCCCATTGCTCCTCTGAGAAATCAGGAATAATGATAGTGGAGGAGCAGTCAGAGTCATAGCAGAGCTGGCAGGGTCAAGAAGACTGCTCCCTCTCACTGGACAGCTGACCTTCTGAAACCTATCAGAGAAGGTATTTCCATTAACCACAGGGAAGATGAAGTAGATTTGACTTTTTGGCAGCCATGCAGCAGTGTGTAACTTCAACAGGAGTGAAGGAGGCCAGAAACTGCCTGCATGGATGGATGGATGCAGCACAGACACTTAAGTCTTCAGATATATAAAATGTGCAAAGAGGATTTTTGCTGTTGTTAATTTGCAGTGAAGAGTGGGAGGACACTGACTCAGTTACTCTTGTCTAGCTGTGTCTACATCACACCACCTTCTCCTGCAGAAACTTTATTATCACCTATGAGACAAAATCTCTCTATTCACCTAAGAGGCTTTGTCTCAGTGTTATCTCATGTACCTTTGGAAAGCCAAACATATTCAACTGACAACATGGGCAGAATTAGCTCCATTTAAATCCAAGGCATCCTTTATAATTGCTATATTTTTTTTAAAGATAACCTGTTGCTCTACATGTGGTAATACCTTTAGTTATTGACAAATCCTTATTCAAACCTCTTTTACACTGTTTTTGCACTGTTAACACTGGGTAAGTCAGTGAAGGTTACTCCATTTGGGTGTTTAATTCCACTGTCACTGAATTCAGCGTAGGATGTCCTGCTCTATCAATAATAATTGTAAAATAGTACATTTTTGGTTTCTTGGCTAATTTACATATGGTCATTTTCAACTTCTAGAAAGTGAAAGAGACAACACAAAATAATTTATGAAAGTGCATAGAGGTGAAAACCATGACACATGATAATTTCTGAGTCTGCAGTCTGCTTACCTGCAGCTTTCTGTACAGTCTATCTAATCAAGGGATGTTTCTGCACTTAGAAGGAGATAGAACTTCCTTTCATAAACAAGCATGAGAAAGTGTACAGGAAATAGCACCCAATTAAACTTTATGGCACTTACATAATGCTGAGGCCTGCAGTAAGCTGACTAATAAATTACCAAGCCAAATAATACAGAGCACCATACAAATAAATGACGTCTCTTGCTGGATTCAGAAATGGTAGAATATTAACCATCAATAGTCCCAAAATAATGTTGTGCCAAAAAGAGCCCTCAAATATAAAGAATAAGAACGAGGAAATTCATAGTCTGGTGTCTGGCATGATGTAGCCTAGCTTTTGAGAGATGCTACAAAACAAAAGCTTGCATGAGTTTGACTTCTCTGCACTTTTGAAAATTGGAATTTCTCCCATGGAAAACAGAGGAAAAAAAAAAGAGGAGTGGACATTGCAAGGGGAAACTGTCACACTTGCCGTGATATGATTTTCCTGAGGTGAACACACAAAGACTGCACATCCTATGGGCAGGAACATGCAGTTGAATTTTTCATTACGTAATTAACCATAAATGCATTGATCCACTGAAAATATTCACTCAACAGTTTGTTCCAGATAGACATTTTTAATCTTTCTGCCAATTCTATATGGCTTCCTTTCTCCAACCCTTCTACTTTTTCATTACGTAAGAGGACAAAGAAGAAGGAAAGGGAAAGGAGATACAGCAAATGAGAGGAAAGAAAAGTTTAAAACTGAATGTCAAAACAAAATATGGCATTTTCATTTACAAGTTTCCTGAAAAAAGTGCATCTGTTCTGTCATTCTACCCCACTTCCAAAATTAATTTCCTTTCAAAACCTTTAGAAAGTGCTTTGACACATTCATCATAGTTTTTAGTGCATGTGTTTGGAACAACTTTTGCTTCCATCTGTACCTGCACCAAGGAGTGGAATAACAAAAATAAAATTAAAAGTTAAATCCTATGGGTATGAATCATGAGATATCCTGACCACAGGAAATGATGGGCCTTTGTCACTTAAGTGTGGGATTGAATTATAATACATTTTCAATAGGGAATATGAAGCTGAAGAAAAAGGCAAGAACAGACTTTCAGCATTTATACAGAGCCAAAATTTAATTCTCACTTTCTTCTTTTTCCGGACAAGAAGAAAATCAAAGCACATAGCTGCTATAATCTTCACCATTTTACACAGAGCTTGTGAAAATATCTTTGCATTTTTCTTCTCTCAGCCATTTCTGCAACAATGTTCCACAGAGGGAAAGTTCTTATAATGCTAAGGGAGAAGTGCTTGTTGTAACACAAAGAAGTAAATTATCTTAAAATTACATTTCTATGTCGCTGGAAATAAGGCACTATAGACTAAGTCTCTCCCTGGAATTTGTGGAATGCAAAATGAATGTTGCAATTTGAATTCTTTAAAAATTGAGTAACATACAAACCCAGTTTCCGTCTGAGGGCATTTTCATTGCATTTAGCTGAAATTTTTGATTCACTGATTTTTTATTTTGCCTCTAACTTTAATTATGCTTCAACTAAGAAATGGTAAAAACTGTTGTGGGCATTTCCTTCACAATTGTGAAATGTTCTGATTTGGCTTGGTATCATCCACAGGACATACTAAGGTATTTATAATAATTATTAAAGAGGTCCAGAAAATGACCTGAACACTAGCCTATGTTTCTTGTGCTATTTAATCACCCCCACGACTTTTGAGGTGCCCTTGTCCTGGACCACTTTGTCTCCAAGGAGATCCTGGGTAAAATCCCAGGAGCCAGAGAAGGTGGACACCTCTGTGGAAATGCACTTTGGACATGATGCTATTGTGCAGAGAGTAAAGGCCAGAAAATGATTCTTTGGTAGGAGAAGAAAAAGAAACCTCAGAGGAGAAAGGACTCTATGGGTAAGACTTTCTGGAGACCTTCCTGCACTTTTCTTTATGGTCACCCATGTCTTCTATAGGGGTTGTGTGATTTATGCCTAAAACAAGTGTCATTCCTTCTCCTTCTCCTCTTAGTCAGCAACAAATTTTGGAAAGCTGACCGCTCTGTGATGATGGGTTCTGGGACAGGTCAAACTCAAGGTGCACTTCTGACTATAGCTTCTTTTAATCCTCATTCTTCCTAATTAAACACAGAGGGAAAAGCATGTCGATAATTTCAGACTAATGCCTTCAATTCAAGAACTTCATTACTAGAGTTGTCTTTGAACCGTGGTGTTCAAATGGCTGCTCAAAACTATCAGACTTTCAGTAGTTGAACCCTATTTGTTGACTGATTTGTTGTTCTTGTGGGTGTTTTCCAATTTACACCTAAGCCAGTAAGGTAATATCTTAAGAGCAGAAAGACTTGTAAAAAAAGAGAGGAAAGAAAAAAGTCATGGAGTATGTACTTATGAGGAAAACAGCTTTCAATTCAATTTTAAAGGATAATGTTACAAGGTAAAATAAAACAAGTATTTTCACTGTGACAGAAGGATTTTTGTGCTCCTAAAACATCTGCACAAGTAAACTTTTCAGATTTTGTTGACCTCTTCCCTCTTTCCATCAATATAAGAGATGCTGTCTCTTTGTCAGAACCAGAAATGTGCTGGGTGGAAATGTGAAACTGATTGAAAAAAGTCCAAGTTTCAGTTCAAAAATCAGACAAAAATTCCAAGTCTTTTTTGGTTTCAGATTAACCTGTGTAAAAAAAAAGCTGTGAATTAGTTTATGCATCTTAGAAACACTGTTCCCTTTGAAGCTTTCCAAGAAGTGCTTATTCATTGTAAACAAATAAGAACTGCACATCTGAGAGAGTCTCAACCAAATTTCAGTTTTTATGAAACTTGAGAGAAGGCAAGACTCATTTTTAAAGTGAAAACTTCATGATTTTTTGAATGTGTGATACCTTGAATTCCTTGAATGCACAGCATTTCAGTTCATATTAATATTGCATATGTTAATGTTTATATAAATTGGGAAGTAAATTGATTAAGAAAAATTTCACAAAGATAAAAGATTAGCTGCTACGATGTTTAGAATATGGTACTTGAAGTTTACAGAGTGCTAAAGGGAGACAGCAGGCAATGAAAAATACCAAATCTTAATATTAGAGAAAAGGACAGAGAGACATGAACGGTGCTGGATCTTCAGCTAAGCCAACCATCTACATACACAGAGTGAGTCACCAGAGCTGTCCAGACTCCTGATAGTCTCTTGGGCATGGTAGTCAGCTGTGTTCAGTATTTCATTGACTCAAACATATCAGCTCACTGCTTTACATGCTTTCATATTTTGTCAAGTTTCCCTTTTCCAATATCCTTTTTTTCCCTAAGTGTGGTGTTCACACACTTAGTCATCTCTGTCGTGGCATTCTTATAAGTATGTGAACCTAGTTTCTGGGAATACAATAATCTTGCTTAGCTGTTCAGATACTGTGGAAAGCATACTAACTGGTTAAAATCTGAGTTTATTTGATTTCTTTTTCTAGTTTATTTTTTTTACTTAATCTTTATTTTCACAAGGTAATATATTTGCTCCTACTCGTTCACACAGACAAGTTCAGATGTCAGTGGAATTGTGTCCTGGATTGGGAAGTATTTTATGTAAATCAGCCAAGTGCAGAAAGCTTAGAATTTACTTATTTCTAATATTTAGGATGCAATGTGCACTTTAAAAAACTACTACCACCAATGCCACCACCAAAAAACTAATTTGAGCTAATCACAAGGATGGAGGATGGAGGAGTGGAGAATATCTGTTGTGTCCACAACTGCCCAAACAGTCACACACCAGCCAGAGCCACATGCCAGGAACCATATCCTCCACTGCTAATGACATTTAAGTCCCACAAGCTATTAGATATAGGTATAGAGTTGGGCAGATTGAGAATTTTGTTAATTTCTTAAGTTCTGGTTAGAGAAAGAAATTAATTACATGAAAATGCTCTGGTTGGAACAAGCAAATAGAAGTTGGCTTTGAAGAATGAGGTGGCAACACACTACTATCCCAGAAATTCAGCAGATAGTCCCACTGGTGAGTCTGTCATGCATACATAAATTTGGGTTTTTGCTGGGATCAATGCTGCCTTGGACATCCAGACAAATTCAGTGGCCCAAGAGCAACATGTGTAAGAGGAATAATCCTCATAAGGGAAAGAGTTGTTTGGAAGGAGTACAATAAAATTGTGTTTTATCATCAGAAGGTAGAACAGTCAGCCAAAAAATAAACTGAAAGAAAATTGTTTTCTGTGTTCAAGGGAACTAACTAATTAAAGCAGAACAGCTGGCTGACCTGAGACTGCACAGTGGAGTTTAATAACCTCTTAACATCCCAGAAGGGGAGAGTGTGATTGACAGAGGAGTTGAGTTCCTGAGGCACGCAGAGTAGGAAACTGATGCTCAGTATATTACAAACAAGATCAGTGATCTTAGCCAGGATTAAGAGTCTTGTAGCTTGTTCTGATAGTGACATTTATTTACACAATTCTCTCTTACTCCCTTCTGGACTTGGAATTTCCAGCTTAAAATTCGCAATAGAAGGAGATATTTTGGCATCTCTTCAAACAAAACAGACATTTACAAATGTGTGTGAAGCATTCTGTGACATACGAAGCCAACATCTGTGAACATAACTGCATTGAGCATGGTGGGAATTCAATCTGCTTACTCAGAGGTCAGAAAAGCTCAGAAAAGCTGGGACTCACCCAGAATCGTGGTGAGGAGTCAGTGTCAGAGTTCCCAGCACCTGAGTCATGGACTTAGCTGAGTCATCAGCACTGCTGTCAGTGCACAGCCTCATCCACGATGCATCATGCCCTCTTCCTTTCACTCTCTCTTGGTTTGCTTCTAATTTAAACCCAGCAATTCTAACGTTTATCCTGGTTTCATATTTATGTGCACACCTCTCTCAGCCAAGCTGGTTGTCCTCTTTTTTCTTCTTCTTTCCCACCATTTTGTCCCATCCAAGATTTGTGTCAGTGACTCAGACCCTTCCCCCAGGTTCTATAAGAAGCATGGACTTGGAGCACATCTCCCTTTTATCCATTACCAGCCCTTCCCTCACTCTGCCTAGGAGGTTGAGGACAGCAGGACAAGTTCAGGCCCCTGTCCATGGAGGAAACATGCTTTTCACTGATCAAAACAAATAAAAACTTTCCCAAATCATAAGCATTACATTGTTTTGTGTGGTCAGGACAATAATCACTATGTTTTCAGACAATATTATTTTCATTAGTAAATTAGCACAAGGTATAGCTTAATTGTTGTTCCACCTAGCCCATGTCTCCACACAAAACTCTGTTACTGTCACAGGGTTTACATATAAAAAGAAAAATGTGTCTCTGCAGCTACAGTCAATCTTGCAATGCCATGGGTAAGAAAGAAAAAATTAATGGTAGAAAAATTCTATCTTTCAAAAATAAGCTTGTGATCTGTGAGCCATCTCATGACTTAGGAGATGTGTTGCTGTAACTGTGTTATGGTAAACACAATTCAATGCCAACTCAGCTACTTTAGTTAGGGTCATATTCAGTGGTTCATAGGCAGCCACTTACTCTGTATTTTAGTTCATTGATACCTGACAGCTTCTCTTCTCTCTCTCTTTTTTTTTTTTTTTTTTTTTTTTGGTGTAATTTGAAATTTTTTGAGTGTCATAGCCTGTCTTGGGGTAACATCTGTTCAAAGTTGCCATGACTAACTAACTTTTTTAATAACACACCACCATTGTCTGTTTGGAAAAATGATAAGCATATTTCAAAAACAGTCTTTTACTTATTTTGTTCCAAAGAATTACAAGTGATAATTTAGCAGAGATATAAAGTACTTAATATCCTCCAATTTTAATTTCATTTACCTGCAGTAATTGTTACTCATGGCTTGTACCCATGGTCACAATATTAAAAAACTATCAACAGGTCAGACAATACTGTAATGTAACTGCAGTTACTGGTCCTTCATGAGAAAATTCTCAAGCTTTTACCCGGTTTTTACTGACTAACACTTAAATCAAGGATGTTTGTATCTCTGTGTGGACATGCCCCAAACAAATGGGCATGTCTCTTAATGGGCAAAGAGTAAATACAGCTTTAGAGAAGGAGAAAGAAAAACAAGCAACCTCTCATGATAATCTTTGGGAAAATTACAAGAAAGGATATTTAACATATTGAAGTTCTTGTAAATGAGTCTTTGACACCACTACCTGCTGAATCAGGATTATCCCTGCATATGAAGCAAGCACAAGAATCGTCAAAGCTTCCTCATCTCTGCCTGTGGTACCATTAACCTGTGGCATTTTTTATTTATAATTAAAAGTCCTAACATTCTCACATGAACAGCAATTTACTAGATGGAGCAATTTACATTCTCAGAGGTCATAAAGGCTTTGTCCAGTTAAGCAAAAAAATAAATAGGTGGGGTAGCTTTTAAGTGCCATGACCAGCAGGTCTGTGAGGTGCCCAGCTGCTGCTGCTCACAGGCAAAGCTGGAGGACTTGGAAACATGATCTCTGCAGACTGAGCCAGGCTCTGCCAGGACTGGCACCAGGAGCCACTGAGTGTAGGAGTCTGTCCAGTGTCACTCCTGCCTTAGCCTGAGACACTTGGCAGAGGCTGCATGTTCAGCCACTCAGGGGTTGTGGCCCCAAATCCTCTTGCTCAGGCTTGTACTATTTTTCTTCCACATGGCTTAATGGAATGTGCTATTGTGTTGGTGGATAGTCAGAACTAGCCCTTGCTTCATATCATAGCAGGGTCCTTACAGTTTCTGAAGAGCTGGGAAGTCTGATCCAATTGCATTTCCAGCCCAGGGAGATGTAAGACCAGTTTTATCACCTCTACCTGACCAGGGCGGACATTGCTGTAATCTCTGTTGAATTCAGTAGCCATGGGATATCACAGAAGCCAGCCTTGGAAACAGCAAAACTCATTTTCTCACCTTTTCTTCATGTTAAAACTACCAGCCTAAAGGCCCATGGATTTTGCCCCTCACTCTTCACAAGAGCACACGTTGGGCAATTGCCTTCACACTGTCCTTTGAATCCCCCTTGGGCTTGGGCACCTGCCTGTCCAGTGTGGGAGAGACACTCACAGGCTCAGGAACAGCATTGGTGACACTTTGGGAAGGGTCAAGTTGCAAAAGGAAGCACTGTGTGAACTTGGGTCCTGGTACCATTGGGTATCCACTGAACAGAGGGGCACTGGGTGGAATTTCATAAAATGATTTGGGTCTACCAAAGCCCTATCTTGGATTGGTAAATATTTAGTTTGATCCAGTACTGAATTGCCAGATTTTCCAGCAATAAAAAACATGGCTAAACCGTAGCTGGTATACTGATTTGGCTGTATAAACAACTTTGATAAATCCAGACCCTCTTAACTGACCTTGTTAGCCAATACCATCAAATCAAGTTTCATAATGATATGTAAAGACAATCACATTGAATTAAAACATCCTGTTCATCTATAACACAGAGCTTTCACATCTCCTGTCACACAGACCTCTTCCCTAATATTACAAAACAATAAGAGGAATTGTTTTCATATCTTCCTTGGCAGTATTTTCCAGCTCTGTGCAGCTTTTGTCAGACTGCAGCTTTGTTTTTTTCGGACAAGCCTAGTACTCTTCTCTTTTGCTAAGGGGCAAAATACAATCACACAGCAAAATGGTAAAACATTTTCTAACTCTTTTCATCTTCAGAAGGGACATCAAATTAGAAGAAGGATGAAAGTTGTGAAGTTGCAGAAAGTTAACACTTAGATCTTTGCTATTTTGTTCAGCTGTTAACTTGATCAAACCTTGTAAGCTTTACATATGTAATGCATTTATATTTTGTCATCTGTTTCATACTAGAAAATGGCATATTGTAGATGAGAGGTTCAAATAGATTGAGACCATGAAAATATCGTAAATATAGGATGTACTACTCTTAATGGAAGGCTTAATTTATAAGGGAGAGAAAAAAAATTATCAACGACTACAAATTACCTTCATAAAAAAATAAAAATCATTAGGAAAAAAATCTGTTTTCTTTATGACAAAAGGCAAGAAAGATGCCTAAAGTTGTGTGTCAGGCAGGTCTGGGCATGGTTTCAGTGCTGATTAGGGAAGGACTTGCAGAGCTCCTCTACTTTGTGATGACAGATTATACCGTGCAGTTGTACTAAGGGGGATTTAGTCCTATTAGCCTTCTTCCCTCTGCCTCATAAATCATTTTCTGCTAGAAACAGATTTACTTAGCACATATCTCAGTGATTTAGTAAAGGTAATGAGCCACCAAATGGTTTGATTTGCAGCCAATCTACGCTGCTGATATCTTTAAAGTGTTTCCAGCCCGGCCAGTTGGAAGAGTACTTTTCACAGCAGTTATCAGAACAAAGCTGAGCTTCCTCAGCCTGCTCAGTTCCTATTGCTCACGATATACCTTCAGAAAAGTCTTCAAGCTTTGCTTTGCAGGTTTCAAATTTGCATATTAGTGGATCTGAATAGGTAATTATATTGGTCCTGGCAAGCTTCTTCATCCTTTTTTGATTTTGAACATTAAGTCAAGTAGCAAATGGCTTTATGGGTCATATTTTCAAATGTCCCTTACCTTACATATTTATTTACATCATAGGCAAAATGAATCCATTCTGGTCAGATAATATCTACTAGTCTTATGTAACTCATACCTTCCCCTAGTAAAGCAGCTTGTGCTGTTTTGTCCTATGAATTTTCTCACACAGAAGTCCTGACTCCCATTTAGATTAGCTCAAGACAGAGAAATTAGCTAATTAGAGGGGAAACTTTACCTGAAGTCTTCAAGTGACAGACCAAATTCTAGACATTCAGTTACTACAAAGTTAGCTTTCACTGGATTGAGAGTAAGAGGGTGGTGAACAAGAACAGCCAGCAAGAACTTTCCAAGCAAAAATAGAGCAGTGGACATCAGCTGCAGATCAGGAAGATTTTAACTTGCTTTTCAGTAATATCCTTATAGCAAAACTGGGGACATATGAACCAGATGGGTAGACTACCCAGGTGGGTAGAAAATTATCTCAGCAATGAGACTCAAAGTGCAGTGATCAGTGATTTGATGTCCAGGTGGTGACTCACCACTTGTGAGTGGTCTTGCTTAGGTGTCAATAAGGAGCACAAGGTTTTTGAGGTTTTCAGAACCACTTGGACCCGAGAACAGAACACCACCTAGGCAAGGTGGAGAGGGCACCAAAAAGCATACCATGGTCAGTGCAGGGCAGAACTATCTTTCAGAGGGATCTTGACAGGCTGGAAAAATGGACAAACCAAAAACAAATGCCAATCCTATCCTTATCATGGATCAGCCCTGTGCTGCTGTGCACTCTGGAGTTTACCTGGCTGGAAGGGGGCTTTGAAGAAAAGAATCTGAGCAGCCCTGATGGATAACAGGTTTAGGATGGGACAGCAGTGTGCCACTGGAGGATGGAAGAGCTGCACACAGAGCTGCACACAGAGCTGCATGAGGAACCAGTAGGGAGATCACCTTCATGTAACACTTCTCATTCCACACCTGGAATACCCTGTCCAGCTTTGATTTTCCCAGTAGATACTGATAGGCCAGGACAAAACAGAGAAAGTTCAGCAAAGGGCTACTAAGTTGTTCAGAGGTGGAGATCCTTTGAGGGGCAGGAGGTGGGATAGTCTGGTCTGACTTCAATGACTTTAGAAAGGAGATTGCACCAGAAAACCTCCAGAGGTCCCTTCCAACCTAAAATATTTTATGATTCTAAGACTGCAAGTAAAAGGAAGCTCAGGGTCTTGTCTCACTACAAGTGATGTAAAAATTAAATTAAAGAAAAAAAATCTAAAAGTACACCAACCAATAAACCAAAAAACCCCAAGTTTTCTAAAGAGAAATTCTTCATGAAACGCAGAACTGCTTGCATTGTTACATGACATCCAAGAAAAATTGATGCCTAAGACTTTCATTCAGAACAGGCAATTTCCTCTGAGAATTTTATTCTCAGAGGGCAGTCACCCTGACTGGGCATGTTATGAAAACTTCTGTGATGAAAGATGTTCCTCAGCAGATTTGCCTATGCATATTCACAGCCCAGTGTTGGCATTACTAGTATTTTTTCCCAAAAGTTAATCAGTATTTATTCTGCTGTTTTCCAGTGCAACATTATGAAAAACTCTTACATGCCTTCATTCCCACTGCAATAAGTTGTCCTTATTGTCACATAAGGTAAGTAAGTGGAAAGATAAATAAAGCAGGCAGTGAAACCACACACACTGAATATTATTGAGTAATCTTATTGTAACAGCATTGCAACTTCTATAGGTTTTTTTCATTGTTTCTCCTACCTCACCACTTTTACTGAACATTCTAGTGATAGATAAAATATGGATCTGAAACATCATGGGGTTATCTGGTGCTCTTCAGCTCTATATATTCATCTCTCTGGGAATATGCCCTAACAGCTGTCAATTTCTTCTGGCACACAAGTGAAGGACACTTTCTGGTGATGTTGTACAAACCTGAAAGAAATTATACCCCAGTGTAACCTTTAAGCAGTAAATATGTTTGTGCGTGAAAGAAAGAGGGACTGTCTTGCTAGACCAGCACACAGTCAAGAGCAGAAATCCTGAATTTCAAACAGGGATGTCTTAGAGTGACAGTCTCAGAAATCTTTGTCAGGTTCTCAAACCTGCTGCTGGCCCAATGTCTCCTGGATAAAACTATTTAAGGCCTCAAAGAAGAGAAATGTTCCAATTTGGGATGTTAAGCTTGTACATTAATTAAGTTTCAAGTACTTTGTGCTGTGGACACAACTGCAGTGTTAGAAATTAACAGAGCTATAATTCTAAGCAACTAAACAATATTAAGATCAAAACCAAGATAACTGCAGAGTTAAAAAAAAATTAATTTAGATGACAATTAAATGTGGAATTTCCAGGCCATGATGATATATGTTGGCATATAATTCTGTTTTAGTCCTACTTTGGGAATTTATGTCTATTTTGGCACCATACAATTTAGTGTCCAAATTAATTTTGTCATGGAAAGTGAATGGAAAAAGTATTTTAAAAATGCCATTTACATTTCTTGGAAAAAAGATTTAACATTCATATAAGATGTACTTTAAATTATTTCTTTGGGGATTTAAAGAAGTACATAAATACAAAGAGTTGGGGGGAAGCTTAGCAGCATGCATAGGCAGAAAACCAGGAGTCTTGCTCAATCAAATGCCTTCAAGAGAGCAACATGTTGGCTTTGCTTCCAGATGTGAAGCTGAATCCACAACCTTATTAGGACCAAACCACATTTCAAGTTCCATTTGCAATGATCATGGATTAAGTTGATTACCTAAAGGATTGCAACAACTATAGGCTTAAACAGACATTTATGTGTCTATTAACATTATAATTAGCTCTTTGTTCACAGATTACAAAACAATTCTAAACTAAGCTATGAAAATCATTTACATAGCTACTATCCTTGCCTAGTGCTGTTGTGACATTCCTGAACAGTGAGTGGGTGTAAGAAAGAGCTTATAGAATTTCTTCTTTCCTTCTTTTGGTATAGGCACATTTCCTATATGGTTTATACTCATGTATGAAACATATTTGTAATTTCTATACTCTAGACCTTGTAGTGTTGATAATGTGGTATCTCTTTTACAAGTTATGTAGATCATAGCCTACAACATCAGTAGTCATGTACTGCAATAAGCAGGGCTTAAAACACCACAAATTTTGAATGGCTACATGCAAAAAAAAAAAAAAAAAAAAAAAAGAAAAAAAAGTATTGATTTTAAAACCTGCAAAATAGCATAATATTTAAGCAGCTCCTGACCACATTTAGCTCCCTTTTTCTGGCATATGCTTAAATGTCCTTTTTACCAAAAGGAAATGATAACTCTACTAAGCCATGCCTTAATGGCCATGAATCCATGACAAAATTTTGCCCTCCATGTATGTAGGAGGAGGTTGCTGTTGGTGTTGCTGACAACACCTCTCAGCAAGCCCTGCTCTCTGGAGGGGGCATGACAGCTCATACCCAGGGTAACCCATCGTGTTGGCTCAGCAGATCTGATGGGATCATCTTCTGTCACTGCCAAGAGTTGTGATTCCTCTGCAGCTTCTATGCCAGACCCACCATTTGTCTTGTGATGCAACCCTGGCTTGAACAGCACAGTCACACTGCCCACTGAGTCCTGGTGACTCAGAAGCCACGACCCCTCTGAGACAGGCAGCATGACTGGCACAGCAGCACAGCCACCACCCAGAGAGCTGCTGACCTGTGCCACCCCCTCCTACAACCTGTGTCATCCTCATCACCACTTGCCCTTCAGAACAGCCCTACTTAATAAAAGTATTAAGCAGTTATAAGACAAATGCACAAGGGAATGATTTTCATTATACAGCCACATCTTTGATTTGAAACTTTCTCTTTCCCACCCTGAACTAGAGCCACCATAAACAAAGTCAAACCAAATATCACCTGGAGAAGAAGAATGAACTGAACTCCTACAGAGCTGATACTACTGCATGGGTTGTGGGTTTCTTTACACAGATTAAAATTTCTGATTATGTAAACAATGACTTCACATGATATCAGGGAAAAATATTTAAAGACCAGTTAGTGGAAGCTGAAATAATACTTTTAAATTCAATGTTTAATTCTAATCAACTCATTTTATATGTTAATATTACATTCTTTGTATTCCTGAGGATTCTTTCCCTCTTTTTCCAGGGAAGTCCACTGATTCTCTTTTTTATATGTTTGAGCATGAGGCAGAGTGAGGAACAAGTGCATCTCTTTCCAGGATGAACCACAGCTTTGTGATACTCACCTAGCTTTTCTTCGAGATCAGGCAGACTTCTCTCCTTCATAGACATTTTTCAAGGAGCATCTTGGCATTATCTTTCTTTGAAGCCTGGCCTGTATTAGAACAGCCATTATACTCCTAATTTATTTGCGTTTATGACAGAGTTCATATTGCTTGCCTGTAACAGCTGTAAACAAGAGTCTTCCTTCAGAACTGAGATTCTGGGTTCCGTGGTAATATCCTGAATCTCTTACCTTGGTATTTTCACTGTATGGGAGCTGGTTCTTGGTAACATGTAATCCCTGAGAATGGGGTATATGCTTTTTTGGAAATGCACTATAAAATGCCAGTGGTAACTGCCTTATCATATTTTTATGACTATAAATATCCAGCAAAATCACATACAACACTGTCAGCAATGCCAGCAGCTGACAAAAATGGCTAACTAATGTCAGTCACAACTAAATGCAGAGATTAGTCTAAATCCAGCCTAGTGATGCAATTCCCTAGCATCTGACCTTCACTAGACACCAGTATCTTTCCAAAAGCATAATTTAGTCAGGTAACAACAGATTATCCATCGTACAGTACTGCTCAGTGGCTTACTCCACCAGAAAGTGACTTGCAGCCCACATAGGCAGCAGCAGCTCACAAATATATTTCCATTTGCCAGATGCCACCCAGATACAATTTTTGTCTTGCACCACTTAGCTTACAATGGCCAGTGGCTCATCTCATCTCTTCACTGATTGAAATTATATTTCTTGTTTCACAGGATGGACAGAATCAAATATTTTTTGGGGGTTTATGCAAGCACAACACCCACAACACCTATATTGAAAGAGAGCTGCTGAGTACCTACCTTACTGTTCCAGGGCTGAGCCCTGGGAAGGACTGTGAAATTCACTGAATGTTATCAAAATATTGGATGTGTGATGCAAATGCATTTCAAAGTAACATGGTCTTGAAAACGTGAAGTTTAGTCATTGCTACTAATTACATAAATGCATACAGAGAAGGCTACAAATTATGGAGGGAAACATTAATGCTCAAAGTAGCCCCTAAGAGTGTGTGCTTAGAGAGAACTTCTGAGATTTGATTCTCTTAATGACTTTGAACTAGGGAATAAAAAGGAAATTATCCTGAAGTTCTGTTTCTTGCAAAATGCTCTATGAGGCAGCTGATGAGGCTGTGAGCCACAGTGATCACACTGAGTCTTGTATTGCCCTTCATGGATCTTTGGTAGACAAAGGCCAACAGATTCAACGGGATTGGAAGAGAGAGCAATGATTTGTACCCAAGATCTGAACATCAACATCATTTGAGGAGATTTGTTAAAGAAAAAATAATCCATCAAAAATTTCAAAATCCGTCACCCAGTACACCTGACAGTGTAAGGTCACCTTTCATTGGAAAGGCAAGGATGAAAATTTTGTGGTAGCAGGGAGCCATGTAGTTCTGAAACGCTTGGTAGCTGATGCAAGCAATGACAAATTGCTCAGGTCTCTGTGCAGATTGAATACAGAACCCTGTGCCCTGCTTTGAAGACAGATATGTCCATCAGCAAGGAGCATGAAGGTAGAGTTGCATGGGGTCTGCCAAGGTCTAATTTACCTTTCTGCTGTTTCAGTCAAAGGCCAACAGCTGCTGGATAAGTACAAGAAAGGAAGTATGCAGTCTTTCTGTTGTGGGGTTTGGGGTTTTTTTCAGAGGAGTGAGGGGAATTAAGTCCTAGAAATTACAGAATTAGGCTTAGGCACCCAATTTAGACCCCCAGACTAGGAGGAAGTCTTGCCAGGTTCCTGGATGCCCTATTGAGCCAGGTCTTCTCTGCCCACAGATTACCATGGTGTACTTGAGGACAGCAACATCCCCACTATGAGATGTTCAGCTGGAGTTTCACCACAATGTCATGGAACATCCCATTTACATGCCTCTGGCATGAGACCCCTGAGAGCCATCATGCACATCAAACACCTCAGGAGTGCACCATATCTTGGCTCTGACAACTGAATGCACCAATACAGATACCATGCTTCTCAGGTTATTGTCCAAAAATTATCAGAAACAAGATTAATAAAAAGTTATCAGAAAAAATTACGCATGAAGCCTGACTAAAATTGTATGACTCCATGGAGAGCATATTAGCAGAAAGCTTTCTTTTCTCCAGGAGGGTGTGGAACAATTGTACTTAATGGTGAGCAGGTTTAAGTGACCAACTTCATGTGGTTAACAGCTTCTGGTCTACTAAAAGGATGGCAGTACTAAAAAAAGTCATAAAATAAACATATTCTGATGATGCTGTCATTATATTTGAGTAGTATCTTCTCAACGTGGCAAAAGTTGATAGCAAAACATTCATATTTTGGCCTAATAATTGAATGGAGATTATGGACTATGTTTCTGCTGCCTGGATGGTGGCCACCCTTTTCTTAAAGTAAAAAAGGATTCAAAATTTATTTTTTTTAGTTATTAGTTTAAAATCCTAAGCCAAGATGCTGTAATATGCAATGATTGCTTTGATAAGCACAATCACTGAGCTTCTGCTGGTTACTTTGTCTTAGAAATTACTAGAAAATTTGATATCATATACTTTTACATTTTATTTTTTTGATGACATATAATGTTCTGCCAAAGCCCACCCTTTGCAGAGGTATCAATGGATATCACTACAGTTTTCAACTCAAGGTTCATTTTCACTGAAAAAGAAATAAAGAAAGCAGCCCTTTTCAGTTTAAAACTGAGTGCTTCAACAGAATTTCTTTTCAGAATGCTTGCATGGTTTCTTTTCTATTCTAACCCAGAATAAAAACAAATTTTGAAACATCAGCGTTGTATGTACTGGAACTGCTACCCACTGGCCAGCTCCACTTTTTTATTGAATCCTTGTGTTCCACATAATGAGAAAGCACTTTGTACTGTTTGTTCCCAAGTCAGATGTGACAGAGAATCTGACTACTCTTTCAATTATTTATTTCTTTATAGGCATTTTCTGTGGAGTTCATAGATGAGAGAAATTCCTCTGTGGGTTGGATTACCAAAATGCATTTCAGGATTTTAAAAAGAATCTAACAATTACAAAAAACACCCCCCAGTCACCAAAACCCACCAAAAACCCACAAACAAACAAAAAATAACTGAAAAAAGAAAATAGTTCAGCAAAGATAGTGTTAATTACAATCTGCATCATTTAGTACTCTTTCTATTTGCATAAAGATTTTAGCATGGTAAAAATGTGGTTATAGATCTACTTTAAAATTTTGTAGAGGTGGTACAATTAAACTTACATAAAATCATAACGTGTGGGGTTTTAAAAATGTTTTAGTTCTAGTATGTCTAAGAAGTCCCACTTAAAATCAAAATTTGAGCATAACTTTTATAATATGTGCATGAAACTGCATATACATATTACCAAACTGCATCTCACCACTTGGGGTTTTGGTTTACAGATCCCTAGTTTGTGGACAGTTTAATAAACAAGGATTGGGAAATCCTAATTACGTCTGTATGTCATTTATGAAGTCAGTAGATCTACTTGTATAATGTTCGGCCTAATCATGTGAACTTCATTCTGTCCAAAGTATTACGCTCATTTATATAACCACCCCATTCATTTCCTGTTTCTGTATTCAGTGTAGAAATAATAAAGCTCTTGAGACTACTCAGCTTGGGCTCTTTCTTGTGATTGCCAATGAATGGATTTGGTTATGTAAATTTTCCTCATGCATATTTGCAGATAATTATAGCTCAACACTAGCTATACTCATTTTATGGAGATAATTTCTTGTAGATAAGTGACACATTTAGTTACCTGTAACATCATTTTTTATCGTCCTATTTAAGTAAGAATAATAGCAGCAAGAAAATTTTAAATTCCTTTCATTTTTAACTTTACTAAGGAATTGGGAAAACATGTATTTTGTAGAATCAAGGATTATAAACAATAGGAACTTTAGACTAACAGGAATTAAACAGAAATAAAATGCATTTTGTAAGCATTTGGTACTAGGGTCAGATAAAAATATAATTGCACAATATAATTAATAACAGTATCATAAACTAAAACCATGAAGATGACATTTAACTGAAAAGATCAGGTTTAAGAAAATTTTTTAAATTCACTAGAATATATTCCATTAAGATATTAACCAAAAGCTCTCTGAAGTGAAACTACATTATTCTCATGCATTGTTTATTTTATGAGAAAATATGTAATTTAGCTAACTGTTAAAAATTAAATACAAGGAAATGTTTGCTTTCATTTTATATTCCATTTGTTTCATTGTCTGTGTGTTGTTTAACATGTTTACAGGTAAAAAAGAAAGCATGTACTCTAGTGAATCACAGTCAAAATTGAAATTGCAGGTGTTTTCCAGAATGTGGAATTTCTGTAAGCAGAATAATGTAGCCCCACTAAATGCCAATCTTTTTTTCATGTTTGGTTGGACAATACTTTCCCACATTTCCAAAATAAATTAACATACCTTTTGAAATCATATTTCCATAACATTTTGTCATCCAGGAAACAGAAGGGCTGGGCTTATTTGAATAAATACAGGTCTCTCATTTCCCTAATTACTAGCTAATGTTGTCCTCCCTCCATCATTAAAAGTTCATTTCTGAAATCATAATTAAATGACTAACAAATACAATATTTTGTACTTAGTAAAGGAAATAACTAGATGATTTCCTACATTTTATGCCATTTTGCTCATCATATGATCCTAATCTCCCCGTGCTGGAATCAAAGCCTTCTTCCCAGCTATACGCATTAACAAAGGTAGAACTTTTGTGCATGTGATGTTTTATTGGCTAAACTTACAGCAAAAAATTGTCCAAGATGCTTCTCGTAATGACTTTTTTCTGAAAAAGAAGGAACACAAAGGAGTCAGGGAAGACCATGGCAATAAAGGACTTCTGCAACTGAACACCAAATATTTGACAAACTACCAACAAGATGAATTGTTACTGAAAAAGAAAAAATTATAGTAAGTTGGCTACCAGCAGGGAGTGTGATTATACCTTTTCTTCTTCTTTATATGAAGTGTTATAGAAATTCATACATGCAAAGAAGGTCATGATGTGTAAGCACTACTCTGGTATTAGTAAACAGCTGCTGCAGAAAGTTTCTGTTCTTATGACAGAAGAGGAATGCAATGGTGTGCATAATCTGAAATGCTGCTTCTCACTAGTGGTAGAAGGTGAAGTTTGAAGAGATAAGTGCTAATAGTAGGCACTTTTATTTCCCTTCTGTGGTGTGCAGAACAAGAAATGCTGAGTTTAGTACTGGGAATCAGGGTCTGAACTCTTGTTCAAGTCGTATTAAAGATATTAAAGATTAAGAACAAATGAAAGTTTTTAAGATGTATTAATCATTCTTTCTTAAAATAGGGAATAATATGATGATGTTTCAGGGGACTATCTTTAATGTTGGCATTAAATGATTTGAACCTTCAGGAAGTGATTATGTATATTCAGTTTCTGCAGAAAGTAATCTAAGTACCTGTATTGATAACTCAGGTCTTAGATGCTCTTCTTCAGAAAATATCTGATCTACACAGGAATATATTAATTTATATGATTATGTACACATGCACATGCGACATTTGAAGTTTTCCTTCTGAAAACTGACACTGAGGTAACAAGAGAATAAAAATATATTCAGTATAGTAAGACAAAAAAATAAGCAATAATACCATCCAAAAAGGAAAAGAATTTATAGCTTATATCTTATGGACCACTCTTCAGAAGAGAAACATCTGAAAGAGTTAATGCACATCCCACTCACCTGTCCCTGCAGGCAGCAGGGGAGGTCTGGTGGGGCAAGGTTTATCCTGTCACACTGCAGCCAGGCTTATTAAGCTCTCTTTCTCCAGGAAAGCAGCAAAAGCTGGAGAGATGCAGCAGTTCTCTCAGGTTAAAGCCACTCACTACCTGGATGTGCCTGGAAAGAAGAACACACTTGCTGGGACCTGGCACATGGTCAGACTGTGGTGCTGAGCAGAATGGAGAGCATGTAGCTGAAGGTAATGGGACAGCTGAAGTCTTTTCTCTAATGGCCATCCCAGTGAACAGGTCCAGCAAGAGACTAAAAGGATTCCTAATGCAACTAAATACCAAGTTCTGAGATTTCATTTTCCCACAATACTAGCATAGGTGAAAAATTAAGTGCATAAGTTGACCAATATTTAAAAATTCCAAATCTGTGGAAGCATGCATATGATAAGACACTACATTTTGTTCACCAGTGCCTTCTGGAGTGATTGCCAGCAGGTCCTTCACACGTTATTTATGAAGAAATTAACTACTGCAACAATAAAAGAGACCAAAAGAAAGTAATCTACTTAGAAATGAAAAGTAAAATAATGCACTTATGTCAAGAAAGTTCAGAATGGTCCTCTGCTTCTTGCAAAAAGAGCTAATATCTGTGAAAAGCCTGAAATCTACTGCCAACAAACTCCTAAGCCCAGTTTGAAGGATAGTAAAAAACACCTGACCAGAAAAGGTGGCTCAGGAAAATCAAACCTGGTTTGATATGTTTCTCTAACTTACCTACAGAGAACAAACATTTAACAAAGGGAGTGAGAGGATATTTAGGTTAATGACTTACATGTGAATTCTTTGAAAAGATTTCTCAAGCTTCTTCCAACCTGTGCTGGTAAATTTTCCGTGAGTGATACCAAATCCCAGTTTATGTACACCTGCAACAAAGTCAATTGGTGCAGTTCTGTGCCCAACCAAATAAATTCAGGGGCAGTGGAATATTCAGAGGAGATTATCTACCCTTTAAACAACAGAAACACAATAGTATCTATACTATTTCAAATAAAATATGGTTTCCATGGAGACAGATTAAATTTTCCTACACTTCTAGTAGAGATGTACCCAGAGGGAGTGAGAGTAGGTGGGTTTCATTTGCCAGCATCCCTGGATTGGAGAGGCAGCAGCCTTCTGTAGAAAAATGAATAAAACAGATGCTTCTACCCAAAAATCCAGTTGTCCTATTTCAGATTACTTTTTTTAGGATTAATTGGGGGTTTTTTTCCCAAATTAAAGTTCCTAGTTTCCTGCCAAGCACAGTCTAAACAGCTTTAGAGGTACACAGCTTTGCTGGAAATTACCAACATATTCCTTCTTTATCTTCTCAGAGTTTGTTGAGATCTAACAAAGATTTTTGGAGAAGGCAACAGACATGGGTCTCAAAGAGACATGTTATGACCAACAAAAGTTTCAAGGGTTATTCTGACCACGGAAGAGAAAGGGCTTACTTTATTTCAGTTATCAGTGTCTCAGCAAACGTAGAGCCTTTTGGACTCAGCAGAAAGAAAACTCTCATTAAAAGAATGGGAAACAGAGTGTGCCAGAAAGCTGTGGCAGAAAGCAGATGCAGGTTACTGGAAGATGTTGTTGTAGGACCCCATGAACAAAAAAATAATTGAGGTTGTCTTATTGCTTCACACCCAAACTTATGCAAGCATTTCATTGCTCTGTATTTTTGCCTAGTTGCCAGGTCCTTTTTCATGACTCCTCTGGACACCAGCACACAGCACTGTGGTCTCTCAGCAGGGTCTCCTGGCTCCAGCTGTGCAGACACAGCTGTGGTGGCCAGCCCATGGCAAGCGGAGCCACGCCGTGCTTCCATGGAGCCATTGGACACACAGCTGTGGTCTCTGCTGGATGGAAGAGTCATGGCACCACACAGCTTTCCTGCAGGCTTTTTGTGGCCTCTTTTGAGAAATCTGCTGTGATTTTGAGTTGCAATGCAGTGTAAAACCAAGTCAGTTTCATACAGTTTCAGGTTTCACTGCTAACATTCTAGGCAACTCCCTGAGTAAGGCAAGCCTTTCATGACCTTAATTTCTCATATGGTTGACTCATTATTCTACCTCCTGAGGTCAGCTCTTGATTTCTTAATATATTTTCCTTTCATCTCCTGCTCATGTCTGTCATGTTGGTCAGAAGATATTCCTGCTATTAACATTCAAAATAGTAGCCTTCCCTTCCTCAAGACAATGAGAAATTTTGGGTAATGATCAACATTATCATAGGAATGTAAGATATTTAGTATGTTTCTGGACATATACAAAAAGAAGTAAATGTCTTTCAACCCTCTTGTTATAGACCCCACTATAAAAGTCCCAGAAGTCTGCTTGTATGTAAGTGACTACATGTTCCTCCTAGCATACATATTCAGCACAGCTACAGATTTGCTCTGGCCCTGTGCCTTCCATTTTGATCCTTTCATCTGAGGCATGTGGAACCACAGACCCAGCTCCATAATGACACCAGCTTCTTTCCAGTGCCCTAGTCACAGAGAACCGGTCAGAAGATAGGGTTGTCCTTCTTGTTTATGTCCTATCCCCATTGTGGCACCACTCACATCACCTAATTCCTCATCTCTCCTACCAAAAAGCTTTACCTTTTCTTACAGCTTAAGTGACTCAGTGTAACGACAGCACTCAGCCACAGCCTCCCACACAGCAGGCACTGCTCTAAGCAGAAGAAAACAATGACCACCCATCCAGAAAGGTTTACGGTGACAATAGGTCTGGCTTGGCGGCTTCTCTCAGAAAGAAAATAGAATTAAAATGGCCAGCTGTCTCTTCTGCTAACAGATCATGAGCCTGAAATATGTGAATAGTGCCCATTTTTTTTGGTAGGCTTTAATTGTCCTGTTTGGGAAGAAGAATATCAGAATCACTGAGGTAGCCGATGGTGGATTACTAGATCAGATACCAATATTCTCAGCTTAGTAGCTCTGATTAAAGAAGAGAAGGGTCTTGAAATTCCTCCCTCTGCTTATCCCTAAGTGACTGATCATACAAGATCTTTAGTCCCCTGAAAGCAGACTCATATTTCAGTACTTTTTCATAATGGTAGATGTGGTATTGCAGAAAAGTAGCTAAGAAATCTTATCATTAATGATTTTACTGTACAGGAGTAAATGGGTCATTTGGCAAAAGGGAACACATGTTTTTATACTAATTGTCCACAGCCATTACTGCAGTGATTTTTTTACTTTGAAAAGCCTGCATTGGTTTCAGTTTTGATTAAGTTCAACACTGCAACCAGTTGTGATTAAGGTGTCTAGAGAAGGACTTTGGCACCAAATATCTCAATTTGCATTTCAAACTCTTTATTATTTCTTTAAAACTAGTGAAAAGTTTATTTCATGCATTACAGGAGTTATCAGCAATCAAACTAAACAGGCAACAAAGCAATTTCAACAATGCAGTGTCTGAAACATATATGTTCCTCAAACACAACAAACATGAGTGGAAACAGGTTTTTCTCAAGGAAGAAAAAGCCTCAGAAAGCCTTGAGAAAGGCCTGGAACATAGCAGTAAGTATACAGCAGGGAGATTTTTTCAGACACAGTACTAATTCTAAAAAGGGATGAGAAGATTCATGAGACAGTATACCAGTGATGAAGTAGAAGTTGAACAGAACAGGTCATAAACTTTCATGCAAAGTGCTGAAACAAGCAGTGTTTTCTGGGATAAAAGACTTCTGCTACTGAAAAAAGTAACATTCTTTTTGAAGAATAAGAATGACCAGTGTTTTACTCAGTTATAAAACTTCCTGAGTCAGAATAAAATTGCTTAGTATTATATACACTTTTTTAGCCCTAAGTATGTGTAGGTGAGATTTTGAAGTATGATGCAATATACAGTCCATAACCCAAAACATTAGGTAAGAAGGATTAATTTTTTTCTTGTGAGGCAGTCCCTAAATTCCTCTATCATTTATTCACTTTCTAACTGCACTGTAAACTCAAGAACTCTGATAGCTTAGTGGTGAATCATTATTCTTTGATTATGTCTTTGTAGTTATAGTGAATGCCTTAAGCTCATTGTGATGCAGACTCAGAAATTATTCAGTGATGTTTTATCTCTTTAACTTATTATTTTTATAGATACACAGATCTATTTTATAACTATATTAAAGCACTCTGAAGCTTGCATTACCAAGCCATTATAACACTTTCAAGTGTCTGAAAATACTTTGCTCCTCACTTTCTATCTTACAAAAAGAGAATATTTTGTGAAGATCACAGAGTGTATTCTTCGGTTTCTCTCTCTGTGGAAGTGCCACATATTTTGCAACATGCCTTTTAAAGTGAAAAATCTGCAAAGCTGCAAATTTCATTCAATTTAAATATGGACTTTTTTCCCCAGAGTTTCGTCTAGGAAGCAAATTGAAGATATATACTTCTTAGCAAACAGAATTTAATAAAAAAATCCAAGCACATTCCAGTCATGAATATGAGGCCATTTGTACTATGTGTTTTAAGGTGTTTTGTATACCAGTGACAGAGGAAGAGCTGCACTAGTTTTCCTGACTTGGCTAAACTAAGGGAAACCAGTGTCTTAAATTTAAAGACGAACTTGGAAAAAAGGGAGAAGGAAAAAGCAATCTAATGAAAAACTACATTTAATGTCATGTATTGTAGTAAGCTTGGCCAACATGTTTGATGTTTGAGGTAGCAGTACAATAAATGGAAGAAATTTCTTGTTACCATAAAAAATCAGGATGAGTATTCCTACATTTAGTTTCATCTCATGCTGGAAAACACCTGGATTTATGTTGATTTGAATTTTGAGATATGAAAATTATCTGCATGCCTTCCGGTGTATTTATCTTTCTGTAGACTTTCTGATTTTGCTTCCAATTTTTCAACATTTTCAGTTCCACCCATTTCTAATATTGGAAAGATTAATGATAATACAAGTGCAATAAACTATGGAAAATCAACAGATAAAACAAATCCTATGCAAATCTCAAATTAAGGTATTGATTCAACATCAACAAACCCAATATTCATCCTGTCCATATGTTGTTAACCCCAGCCATTGTGGCAAAAAATAAAGAAAATGTGGTTTTCCTTCCAGAGCAAGGATGCATAGCCTTTCATCTAGTAGATGTAAGGAAAAAGCACCACCAGATGTGTGTAAAATGAACTCTTTTTAAGACAAGTAATTCACCACAATAGTGTGCATGTTTGGGTTAGGTCATGTGTGGGTGATAGGAAACATTATGAGCTTTCAAGTCCAATATCGACTTCCCTGAACCTAAATTAAGACTGGTATTTAATATATGCATAATGAATGAACTTGCTGGAAGAAATCACTCTCACCTGTGATTGTTTCTCTCACCAGGCAGTAGCTGGATAAGAGCAGGCCAGCAACAAGCAAGAAAAATCCCAGGTTTACACAACAAGTCCCTTTGATTTCTTTTTTTTTTCCTGTCTGCAGCAGAAGTGCTATGTGTTCAGCTGCTGCCTTCACTAAGATGCTGTGCCCCTGGGTACCTGTCCCATGACCTGAAAGCCTCTCAAATGCATATGTGTGACAGTGGCAGTTTTGCTCATCTGGAAATTGTATGTTTTGTTCTGGGAGCATGAGGTTAACATTTCCCAGTGCTGTGATTTTCTGACAGTGCTGATGGTGCTGTGCCCAGTGATGGTGCAGAGTCCTGAGGAGTGGGACACTCCCAGCAGCATGGAGCCTCCACGTGCTTGGAATGCTAATGCTGCAGGTGCCACTCTGGCAGCAGGGACCTGGGGAGCTCACAGCACTCCAACAGCAAGGCCAGGGAACAAGACAGCTATAAGGACTTGCTGAGGATTACAAGGCACATCCCACCCTGCTCAACCCATCTCTACACAGAAACATTGTAGGGGAGATCAGAAATATCTTGATACTAACTCATTTGTATTTTCACCTGTCTCCAGTAGCTGTGCCTTAACTACTGTCATATGCTAATCGAGCTCAAATGAGCTCTGTCAGATAAGTGCTGTTTAACATAAAAGTGGCTTGAGTTTGGGGGTTTTTTGGTTTACAAATAAAATCCTACACAAAAAAAAAAAAAAAAAAAAGGAATTATTTTATATAAAGACACCGCCCAGGTCAAAGCCACTATAACCTGGTTATAAGGTATTTTACAGTTCAGGTCTCATCAGGCTGCTGTGCCAGATGTTCTCTTTCTAATGGTCGATTCAGAAGTAAACTCTCATTGAGGAATGACTTTGATTCAGTTGCTCTGCATAGAAAAACAGCCATCAGGAGTTGGATTTCACTGCCACTCATCAGGAACTTGCTGTTTGCTGGCTGAGTTGGGGTAACTGTTCATGTGGATGCTCCCTGCCCCAGGCTTAGGTGAAGTAATTCCAGTTAGCTCAGCCTTAGTGAAAGAATGCCAAGTTCATATAAATTCCTATGCATTGCCACAGACAAGTAGCATGCATGTGGACATTGCCTTGACACAGCCGATGTGCAAGAATGTGTTTGAGTCCTTCCTCTTTAGAATCAAATTGCTATTATAATAGGTTTTAAAGATGTTTAATTTTTTCTATAAAGGAAAATGCTTTAACCACATCAATCTGATCCAGTTCCTCTTCCTGCCTATAAGCATCAGGAGCTTTATAGGAATAGCATCAGGACTGAATGTCATTTAACTTGATTGTCATTTAACTTGACAGCCATTTAACCTGACTGTAAGCTAAGCACTTAACAATTTTTATCAAGGTCAGTTAAAGCTGAGTATTTTGTTCTCAGGACCATAAAGATCGAGCTCTCTATTTCTGAGGGACTGATATGTTATTGTTTTGTTCACAGCATCTGGGATTAGTAACATGAGGCAAAAATGGTTTTTATTTAAAAACTATACTCTAGTTAAGCATGGGTGGGAAAGGTCAAATGATCATACAACACAAATATGAACAGTTTGTCAACTGCATGCTTTTTTGTGAGCAAACTGGAAACAAATATTTTTTCAGACCAAATACACTTGGAATGGATTGCCTTGGGAATACATTAATACTTGTAACAGTTCTACTGCTGGATCTAACTTTGTAATATGGGGATAAAAGTGAGAAATATAAAACATCTGCATTTTAATAGCATTAAAAATAAAGGAATTTTATTTATTCTCTCAAAGCATCTCATCATTGTCAATAAAGGAGGTTAGGAAGTTCACCAGAATTTTGCACAAAGCTCTTTCTACAGGCAATTGAACAAGAAATGTAAGATAGAGATGGCAATCTACATAAGCATGAAAATGCATGAACAAAAAGAAATCCCTGCCCACAAAATAAAAAATAAATTAATATTTCTATCAAATACAGTCAATACACAAAGATAGTGATCGACCAATAATTAGTCTTTGGAATTCCTCACTCTCCATTTTCTCACTAATTTAAGAGTTGTTGGAAAACTGAGTTTCCCTCTTGGGTCACTGCCCTGTGTGTACAGAGAAGGTTAACATCACTTTACAAACACTTGTGACTCATTCTGATTAGTGGGAAGAAGATTGTAAATCAGAATAACACATGTCTCACTAAGATGGCATGGTTGTATGTAGAAATAGAAGTCCACAGAAAGACCTTTGCCATTAATTCATTCCCCTGTAACGTCCAGGAATTCCTTTTTGATGCTTTTTACATATAGTGAGGAAATTAGGAAGGAGGTGGGACAGAGTGGGAGGAAGAATGCATGCCAAGCTCCATACAGACCAAGGAACAGAATAAAATTTTGGAAAATATATGTCATTCTTCTTTAAGGAGTATCATCTTTAATATCTTCCTCTCAACTTCTGGAACTTCTGACACTTTACAGTTATTTGATGATTACAGGAATGTGTACTTGTAGGCTCTTAAATGGCCTTGCCTTTTCCATTTTATCTTCTTCATCTTCAGTAGTTTCACAGATCATGTGGGCTCTGCCAGAAGCCAAAGAATGAGCATGGCTTTAGGCCAAACCCACCACTGAAATTCCTGAGCCACCCAAAGGGTTGCTGTTGGCAGCTCTAAGCTGTCCCTCTCCCAGGCAGAAGCAACCCGACACTGCCTTCTCTCCAGAGACAAAGATCTCACTTTCTAAAAGAAGAGTGTGTGTCTCCTGAATGCAGCATCATTTTTGCATTGGCTCCAAATGCACTAACATTTTCTAGTTCAAAAGCAAGCACAATTTCCCTTTAATAGTATTGTGCAAAAAGCAGGACCATCCAAACTTAACTGAGAAAACATGGATTCCCAAAGAATCTGGACTGGTTCCTAAGTTTCTGGTAATATTGTTTCACATACGACATCTGCTTCTATTTGTACATTTCCTCAGCTCCTAAGGACAAAATTTGAATAGAGAGATTTTGGTGTTAAATCATAAGCACAGATGTGCTAAAACTGCCGCAGATCTTTTACTGGTAATGCTTCAGAGAGAGAAGTTGGGAGCAACTGGAAAGGATCAACTTCCCACTGTGAGCATAATGTTAAGGTTTTGAACTTCCAATATATCAGAAGACAGTGCCAACTACTGAAATATGCTGTTAAGTTTCTTAGCAGAGTTTCTTATTTTGTCACAGTAATTCTTTTCAAGGTGTTTTCCAAATGTGCTATTTTGGAAATCTGTGTCTATGAGCGCATTTCTGGGAAGATTTTTCACAAATTCCAAACACAAACAGTAAAAACTGTAAAATGTGCTAAGTTGTACTAGCTCCCCTCATTTGTACAAAAACCAGCAGGTTGGATCCCAAATTATTGTACCATATGGTTCACCTTTCCAGATATTCCCTTGCTCATAGCTAATATATGATCCTAAAAAGTTGCACATAATGATGCCTCTTGAAGTCATGTGCCTCAGCTTATCATTTTAATAGAATATACCAGTTCAAAGTTTCAACAGATATAAGGAATTTTCCTCAGCCTTCAAATGTTCTCTGAAATTCTGCTTTACTTAATCATTTAAAGTAAACCCCTCAGAGAAAAGTTTTGAAAGATGTGGATTGTAACCCAAGAACATTTATTGCTTGGTCTTGCAATGTACAGATTAGCATGAGGTTTTAAAATGAGTCAATGGGAACTTAACTCTCTAGCATGGAAGGAGAGTTCAATAAATCTGACCTTCTGCTTGTGCATAGGAGGCTGGACATGACCTGGCAATGTGCTCCCACAGCCCAGGGAGCTGTCTGCATCCTGAGCTGCATCCAGAGCAGTGTGGGCAGCAGGATTCTATCCCCCTTCTCTGCCCCCATGAGGCCCCATCTATAGCACTGCATCCAGCTTGGTGGACCTCAGCACAGGACATGGACTGTTGGGGTAAGGGCAGAGGAAGACCAAGAAGAAGAGGGTGGAGCACTTCTACAAGGACAGGCTGAGAAAGTTGGGGTTGTTCAGCCTGGAGAAGACTCAAGGGTGACCTTAGAGCAACCTTCCTGTACCTAAAAGGTACATAAAGGCTTACAGAAAAGCCAAAGAGGGACTTTTTACAGGGGCATGTAGTAATAGGACAAGGAGGGGTGACTTTGAACTGAAAGACGGATTTGGGTTGGATATTAAGTGGAAAATCATTAGTAAGAGGGTGAGGAGGCAGTGGAACAGATTGCCTAGATAGGCTATGGATGTCTCATCCCTGGAAGTATTCAGTGACAAGTTAGATGGGGCATTGAGCACCCTGGTCTTGCAGAAGTGTCCCTGCCTGTGGTGGGGGAATAGGAACTAGATGATCTTTAAAGTTCCTTCCAACCCAAAACACTCTACATTTTATGAACAGTCCTACTCAAGGTCATGTAAGCATGACTGAATTGCCATTTGAAAATTTCCAGATTCCAGAAATCAAAATAACTTCGATCTTCTTAAAACATTCAAAGACTAAAGCATAGGAAATTGTAAATTCCCAGACCACATCTACAAGGCCATTGAAATGCTAATTTGTTTTTCTGGGATCACTAGGTTCTGGGACAATCCAGTTAATGATAAGAGAACTTATTGGTGCTTAGTAGCACAACAATCATGCCAACATTTCCAAAAGACAGGAAGAAATATGTCCAGTTCAGATGTTTAAATAAGCAGAAAGCCTGCCTGCTTTCTACTGGAGTTCCGTAGGAGTCTGAATACATTCCCACAAAATGATTCCATTTTCACCAATAAATGTTAATGTAATTGGAAAGAAAAGTGTTATGGTAAAAATCACCCGATTTTCATGTTTTCAAGAACATTTTTTGCTTCATTTTTCAAAAAAAGAAATCTCCTTATTATGAAACACCACAAAACAGCAAGTGGTAAACCAGCAAGTAGTGATTGCCCTCAAAAACTATCCCAGTTCAATGAAGAAACAAATTCACATCTTAACCACTCACTTATCTCCTCTATATAAACAGAAAAAACCTGTGGGGAAGATGATTCTTATACTTAATATGCTTTTTAATAAATAAGTCTTACTAGAGTTTTCTCCTGTATTTCAAACAGGGCATGAACTGGTGACCTTGGTATTATGTTGGACACAATACTGAAGGTTTAGGAAGAAAGAGATGAAGTGGAAATCCAGGAGATGTGAACATATGTTAACGTGACCCTGACTGAGAAAACAATCTGCATCTCTTGAAGAAAAGGCAAGATTCACAGGCCATATTACAGTTTGTAGAATAGCACATACTAAATATAGTCAAGCTATTTAAAGTGGAGCAATGAGATTCTTTGGCATTTTTTCAGGAGTTGCACAGAAGAAAGGCCAGCTACCTTCAATTCAGAGCAATATGAGTCATTTATCACTGGAAGACCCTCTTAATACTAACATGATCTTGGAGAAGCCTAGAAAAAGTGGGAATGTTACTGAAAGCACCAAAACATCTGTCCTCTGTGAGGGAAAAGACTTCTCAAGTACAAATGTACTTTTCAAGTACATTTTTAAGGCAGAATCTCTTCTTAAGAGGCAAGGGTATAAACACTTACCTGCATGTGTGGGGAAATACAGGGTTTGGCACTGGTTTGCCAGTGAAATAGGACACCCAAGATCAATAAGTGAGCTGGGCTTTACGTACATCAGTGACTCTGTAACAAGGAGATTTTTCACACTCAGAATACATTACCAAGGAACCCACCTCTACCCTCTCACAAGTCAATCCAGCATCTTCTTGCTGTCTTGCTCCAAAATACTACAGGTAAATATACCATAACTGGACCCTCTCTCGTGTCCTCTGCACAACTGTGGAATAGCATCAATCTTTCTTCCAAATGAATCCTGACTGTGGAATTCCTCCATAACATCTGGGTGAAATAATCAGGGTGTTCCTGGATCTGCACAAAGGGAGCATTCCAGGACAAGAATATTATTCTAATTTTTAAGAATTGGAAAAGAGAAAGACAAGGTAAAAAAAGAAAAATGAAAAGGGGAAAGAGTGGAGAAAAAATAAAACAAACAAACAAACAAACAAACAAACAAACATACCAACCTGAAAAATCAGAAAGAAGATGAAAAGGAAAAGAGAAGGAAAAGAGAAAAAGCAAAAGAAATAGAAAAAGGAAAAAGGAAAAGGAAAAAGGAAAAGGAAAAAGAAAAATAGATAAATTTGTTTATAATTATTGAAAACAAACAAGAACAATCATATAAAACTATTTACATTTTACTTTTTTTTTGTTAGACCAAGGAATGGAATAGCTGATTTCATTCTTAGGCAAATATTGTTTTTCATCTGAGTGTGCTGGAAACAAAACTACCAGCCTTAGTGAGGGGCTTTAACCCCCCTGAAAGTAACATAAGTCAGACAAGACATGTATGGGCAGTGCAGGAGAGGCATTAGCACTGACTTTTCCTTTGGCTGGACTTATTTTTGGTAAGCAATCAAAACAGGCAAGCTAGGCTTTCAAAAAGGGAACTGACGTGAGAAGAAATTTAAGGAGCAGCACTTTTAATGATGTGGCCTTTGCGTGTGGAACAGAGTGATGATCTGGTACCAGTCCCAGCATCCCAACAAAATTGGTTCATAAGGTCATGCCTGCACAAGTGGAGATGTCTCAGATTATTCCTCTCCTGTGGTGGCCAAATGGGGTGTTTTCTTTAAAAGAGCTGCAATGCATACCAAAAGCAGCTGTTTTGGAGGCAGGCCTGTTTCTGTGGACTCCTGCCCCAGAGGCAGCCCAACAGGGTGTGAGTGATGTTGGTGGGTATTACAAGAATGATGGGAGCAAGGAGGGAGTTTCTAGGAAGCCTGGCATATTTTTAGATAGACATTTTTGCTGCATAATAGGAGAAGTTATGACTGACACTTTCTCCCTACTACATTTCTCCTTCTGGGACTCCAGACACACACCAATGTGCACAAAAAACAAGCCCCTGATGTCACAGGGAGCTGGTCTTATGGCAGCTGTCCCCAAGAGCACTGTGAGTGGGATGTTGTTTCTCTTGTTTACAGCATCTCTATTTTGGGTCCCTCCTTGTTTGTGTGAAGCGCCCACATGAGTTTGTGAACTGCATGTTGCACAGATAAGGGAATGTGGGGTGCTGGCCAGTCCTGTTTTCCATTACTCTTTTGTTTTCGTTTCCTGCTTCTCTTTTATGTTAACTTTTTTTTTTTTCTTCTTTTTACAGTTTGCTCTTTGACACATGCCAGTCAGGCCCTGCACACTTTGGCCCCCTTTCTCAAGAAAGAAAAAGAGAAGACACAGAGCAAGAACTATTCTGCATCTAAAAGCAGCTCATATTAAGCTACACAGATTTGGTGTATTATGCTCAAGGAATAATGTAATGTGGATCCTAACCTGGCATTGGCTAAGCTGTGCATTTTCAGGGTAACTACTCCTTGAATACTAAAGCAATCATTTCAGATGAGTTACAAAAAGAAGCATAAGCTGCTTCTGGCAGTGCTTTCAGCAATGCTGTTGAAACAGGAGCAACATTGTAAATGTGGGTTACAGGGTGCTGTTGATCCCCAATCTCCAAATAACTCTTTGCAACTGAAAAATATTATGATTATGCATTTTCAGCTTTGTTTTAGATCTGCAGTGTAAAAATTCAGCAGGCTGGGACACCTGCCGTTTGGCTACCATGTTCTGCTGTGCTGACACCAGTGGGGGATGTTGTAGAGAGCTGAAATGCTCACCAGGCCATCAGCCATCCTACTCCAGCCTGTAAGATGTCTAGAGTCTCTCATGTAAAAATCACCTACACGTCTGAAGGAAATGCAGGGGTTCAAGAAGTGTTATTCATAGTTACAGTGTAGTTCTCTCTGTCTCTAGGCCAGGACAGATGAAATGCTTGCACTTTGCTGGGAGCAAGTGTAGAAGGTATTGCTCTGGTGTCACCTGGGAATTTTTTAAAATCCATAAACCATTCTGTTCGAGGTGTCCACTATGCTCACCAAAGTCATTATGAACCTCAGGACTCAAAGAGATTTTACATGAGATCTGTACTAACTCTTCAGCTTCTTTTGTGATTAAGTTGAACAATGTAAATAAATTTTTTCTGTCTTAATACCATGATGCATTTGATTTTTTTTCTTGTATGGATAAGTATTTTTGCCCAAATGCAAATTCCATTTTCAAACAACACTTTGGTTTCAATTTTGTGGCAAAAATATTTGTGTAAATATGTAGATCTGTTTACAAACTAACTAACTAACTAACTAACTAACTAACTAACTAACAATACTGATCAAAACTACAGAAACAATTTGGGTTGTAAAAACACTGCTGATGGAGAAAAAGTAAATATGCTTTCAGGATGGTGTGTGTTTGTTTGTTTGTTTGCTTTAAAGCTTTTTTTTTTTTTTTTTCAAGTTGACCTGATAGACAGGATAACTTATACTACTGTGAAAGAGCATCCTTCAGAAACACATCATGTTAGGTTTCAGAGTAAAGACCTCTCCACTGGAGAAATCAGTACTATTTGCTGCAGTAATTCCCTCTGGGATTTCCTTGGTTTGCAACACTTTTTGATGTTGTTGTGTGGTTTGGTTTATAGCAAAAACAGATTTAAAGTTGTTTTCTTAAATCAGCCTAGATAATTTATAAGCCTGTGCTAGATGCAGAGTTATCTTGGATTTTGGTAAGTATAGCAGGTTCAAAAGCAGTGTTTTCAGTGGGAAAATAGCTAGATTGGTTAATGCAAATGTGCTTGGATTTGGATAAATGCTACAAAACACAGCTTAAATGTCAGACATCTGAAGTCAATCTACTCAGCAAGAAAAAAAGATGAAGCTCTTTGGGGCTGATGGTACCTTCTAATCACTGAGCTCTAACATGGGGTCAGTCCTGACTTGGCTATTTCATGAAGAACAGTATCAGCTTTCTGCTTCCACACCTCCACTGAAACTATCCTCAGATAATCGTCCGGGAAAAAGGTTTAAGTCTGTAAGCACTCCACTGTGGCTGCAGGGAACAGAAGGTTACTGTGGTGCCATTCTGGTTAAAGAAACAGTAATACGTGACTCAGCATTAAGGTTAGTATAGTTGGAAGGATGCCAAGAAAATTGCTTTAGCTGGTTCTGTTTTTCTCTGTGATGCTGTCCACCACAGCAAATGGAAGTTCAAAGGAAGCATCAGAGACTTGTTTGCTGGAGTTCCCCATCTGATGCCATTTGCTGTGCACTAGGTTTCAGAAGGTGCATTTCAGCTCTTGCAAACAGGGTGCCTATGTCTGGTGCCCAAGCAAAGGAATCACTCTGAGTTGTGTTCTTTCCCTCCTTCCTTTCTTGCTTACTTCCTACCTTAGAGAATGCAAATTGCCACGGCACCCTAAGTGGCTGCTCTCATATTTATTGACTGTGTAGGGATTTGAAAGCTGGGCTGATTTCATGTAATGGACAGAGCTGAGACCTGGCCAGGATGGACTTTGTCTGAGGTCACACCAGGTCCGAGCTGGACCTCAGAAACGTGGGATAGGAGAGAACTAGGAAACCATGTGTGTAATATCGCTACTATTCTCTGTAACACCTAATTATTGGAGCAGGGCTAGCAGTCCCTGCAAGCTTGGCTTATCTGGCTAACCCCTGGAGAGCTACTTTTGGCTGCTTGAAATTTTCCTGGTTTTATCCCTAGGATATTGACTGGCTCCTGGCAGATGCAGGATGAAGCAATCTGTCTTCTCTCTTCCCTGGCTCAGACATGGCTCACTGAGAAGTGAGAGAGAAGTCCCTTTGGAAAAATCTCCATAATTAGAAATGCAGCTTCCAGCACTTTTGGCTGCCTTCTGCTTTGAATACAAGAACTTGCAAGAAATTTTCCCTAGGCAGACCTGAAAAGATCTTGGGACTCTTGTCATTTGCCAAAGAACTCCATTTGCATGTCTTCACACCAACCTGTACAATTCCCGAGGTATTTTTCAAAACCAGAAAAAAGAAGCTCCCAGTTTTTTTCTTGTTTGAAGCCTCTAATCCAGCCCTATCACACCTTGCAGTCAAAAGCCCTCCTGTTGTTTCTATTTTATTTGCCAAATTTTTCCTGACAGAGAGGTTCTTTGTATAAATTAAATCTAGTAATTGCATAAGTATGAATTACATTGCCATGGTCCCTTAAAACACCTTTAATTAAAAAGAGAAACAACATGTCCATCAGCCTCCTCAGGCTGAGGCCTCCAGCCCTGCTGTCTTGACTGATGAAGAGAAGCAGGGGCTGTTTCCCGGCACTGACAGTGTCTGAGGCGCTCAGCGCTGCCAATAACCCGGAGTTTTCGTCAGCCTGGTTAAGTGACGCCTCTATCCTGAAGCTTTGTTCCAGAGGTAGCTTGAGTCACCCAAATGACAGGACAGGGACACAGGAAGAAATACCTGAACTGGCTTCGACTGACTGTGCTCAGATGCAGCAGCTGGAGAGTTATGTTCACACGAAGGTTTATTACACTGCCCCAGACTTCTCTTACTTGTCCTGCTTTGTTTCTCTGAAACCTTTGGACAGATCCCTAAGCTCATGCCAGCTTGTCTGAGATCTGTTACTCAAGTGAGAGCGGGGCTTTAGCTGCACTGCCTGAATTACCCATCACTGGCTGCAACCCCACAGCCAGCACCCTCTGTCTGTGTCTGTAACAAAACACAAGACAATGTGTTCCTCCACAGAAATAATGCCTAGAGCAATTTAAAGTACTCAACAGAGTTCAAAATTATCATTTAACATGAATAAAATAATTATACCCTGGTGTAATATTTGGGTTTTATTAAAAAAAAATTCAATGCTTGGCTTTAGACCTAGAAGCAACAAAGAAAGGGCACAAGAAATTTAATTTTTGAGTATCAGAACTCTGTAGTCCTGTCAAAGATATTAGCAGTGCCTTGGTATATTTGACTGAAGCTTAATAATAGTTTCAAAACCAGTCAAAATAGATTTTTTTCTTTATTCAATGAACAGATGTATCTAGAATCAATTTCCAATGAGGACCAAAGATTAATAAAGCAAATTAACTCTGCCTCCATTGCCTCACACTCCCTCAGGGCTGCCAACAACCATGACCAAGAGGCCATCTTTCGTTTTGAGTATTTGCTTTTCTTGACTCAGCTTATAACTTCTTGTTAATTAGGTTTTTCCTTTTGCCCCTGTTTCCACAGGATGGTGGCAGGAGCAGGGGTGGCTGCCTAGTCTGTGACAGGCAGCAAAACCCCATCACCCACTGCACTGCATCCAAACACACCACACTCCTGGTGGTGCTAAGGAAAGACATAAAGGTGGTGTCCTGTGCACTTTCAACAAATGCTGACCTTCTGAAAGGCTGTATTTTCACAAAAATGTACTTTCTGCCAAAAAATGTAGTTTTCAATCAAATTTCAGAGCCAGACAAAAATCCACGATTCTCCCAAATAGATCTTAATGTAATAATTTACTCCAGGAGTGTGAAAGATATCATAATTTCAGGTTACACAGCACAAATATAAATTGCTTCAGCTTGATTTGGTGCAGCATGGGATTGAGGTAAGTGTTAGCAATTCCATAAATTAGATTCCTTTTTCTTTTTTTTTTTACTTGAAGTTAAGTTCCTCTGAACAAGGTACATTAGTGCTTTTTTAAGGCATGAGCAGCTTTGATCACACTGAAAACCACAAGTTTCATTTCCCAAACAGAAATTATAGCTAAACAACAATTAATGCTATCCAGTGGAGTTTTTTCTTATTAATTTTTTTTTAATATTTATTTCAGAATGATTATTCTTATCTGTGGATATCACAGCTCAGGTCTTTTGGAAACTTTGCCAGCTGAATTACTGCCTTATCTGTGTGTTTTTTACAGCTCCAACATCAAGATTTCTAGACTGAAATGAAATACTAATAAAGGTATAAACCACAATACTTTCTCTTCCTAAATAGATATTCCTTAAGTAGATATTCCTCAAGTAATAATGACTTGTTTTAATTACACTAAATGCATTCTGGATTTTGAAGTCACACTCTCCAGGGTGACACAAAGCATGACAGCATGTCAAGGAAAGAAGAATAGGGCAACAGTATTCAGGGTAGTGGAATAATTTGCCATATTGCATGAAAAAGTTAGTCCTTCCTGAAAGCTGCCCTTAGCTGCGCATTTTACTGCACACAGCTTTATTATTTCTCTCCCAGTGGTCTTTCTAGTTTGGAGAGCCCGAAACTTGAAGTGGATGTCGAAGGAATGTTGCTGAAACCACACTGCCTATTCACCCAGGAAATTAGAAATCTTTGCATCAGCTCTGAGTCACATGTTCTTTAGAAGCTTGTATTTACAGCTTCATAGGTTTCTTATTTTGCCACTGGGATGTGATGACTGAGCCTGCTGTCTCAGTGGTCTGGAGACAATCCTTGGATTCATATTTTTCTCACAGAAGCACTAGTGAAGACATTCATCCTGATTCTGAGAGCCTGACCTCCGTCTCTTTTGACTGCTTTTGCTGAGGTGCTAACACTGCAGAGTTTCACAAAACTTTGTTTTGGCCCAGATTGTTTTATTAAAAAGATGATAATGATAATGAGCTGTGAAAATAAAGTGATCTAACTTTCAAAACCACAGAATTAGTGATTTATTGCCATTCTCTTAAAACCTATGTCAAAGATTTACCTTGAGTATTGTATTTGTCCTCAGTGTCACTATGCTCCTTTTCTGAAGTCATAAAGATAAAGCAAAGATAAGCCATCAGCAATCTCTGGACAGCTAACCCATCCCCTGACTCATAACATATACAGATAAAATCAATTTACTAAGACCACAATGGAGTATTCATCCTGGTCCTTCATAATGTAAATAGTATTAAGATCAAACACCAGAAAACTACAGGAAAGGCTACTATGAAGATCAGATTGTTAAAATATTTGTTTCTAGCAAAAACTATTAATGTGGTTTCAATGCTGAACTTAACTGAAAGAATACATTTTTAATCCCATTTCATAGCAGCAGTGAATTTGAAGATATGCTGGAAATGTCACGTGTGCAGGCAAGAAACATGCCTGTGTGGTGGTGTTGAAGCTGTTTGCTCCTAAACTCTCCCTCCTAGATCTCAAAACCAGTAGCACAACATCACAACACCTTGGCCCTGTCCTGCTGCTTGGGGAGGAGTTTGCTAAATGGCCTTTGCACTACCCTGGTGACAGAGGGTAATTTGCTTCAAGAGCTGCTAGACTGAGTCACACATCCCAGGTGACATACTCCTAGCCCACAGCACCTTCTGAAACCCTGTTTCAAAGCTACAAAAGAGGGATTTCAGGTTGGCAGGAAATAGAAATGTATGACATGATTTCTGCCTAAAGGGCCATACTAAAGCAGGATATAAGTGTGGGAAGAAGGAACATTAACTTAAAATAGAAGAAACCTCTTTCAGAGCAGCAACAAGTGAGTTTAACTTTTCAGACAATGGAAAAGGACCTGCCTGAAATGAGCAAAAGGGACAGGAGCAGATCTCTGAGTAAGGAAGTGGACTTCCACTTTTCAGTGGAAAAGATGAAAAACACCAGTCTGCTGATGGGGAAAGGATATGATAGCTGTTCATGGATAGGCAACTCATCTAATGGGTGATATCACAATTTGCCACTTTTCAAACTGTCAACATGATGAGAAATGGGTGATGGATATGCTGAATGTCGTTCAAAAACAAATTTCAGGTTTTTCAGGTGTGGGTAATAGTGCTGGTTGATGCAGATGACAGGATCATCAAATGTAGGGCAGGAGAGAACTTCCACCACACACAGTCAACTACAATGAAGCCATTTGAGAATGTGAAATAACTGTGAGGGTGGAAAGAACTTCTGGTTAGAGGAAAGGCAGGAAAACAATGATTTGTGGTGGAAGAAGGGAAAAACAAGGATTTGTGGTAAAGGAACCAAAGTGAGACAAAAGAGTGCTGCTAGATAGGAAGTTGATTTGACAGCAGAAGGGAATATTGTGGAGGAAAAGAGAAAGGAGTTAGAGGCTGTACTTTTTTAGAGACATAGAGGACTGGAAATATTAAAGAAGAAATAACAAAGGGTACAGCTCAAAGAGAAGATACTTGTCTGAATGCTAGTAGAGGTTTTCATGCTTAGCCACATAACAGAAGTTATTAAATATTTGCATTAACAAACTGAACTCAAAACGTGGGATCATGCACAAGAACAAACTACGTATTTTACTAGAGTAACAGATGGGTGGAAATTAACTATTTCTGGGACATACAACATCAGGGAACACAATACATGAAAGAAGAGAAGCTTGTCATCAGCTAGGAACATCTCGAGAGAAGAAAATGCTCAGATAAGAGTTGACCATAGAATAGCAGTGAAATGTCAAAATAATGCACTTATAAAAAAAGGCAAGATAATAATCAGAATCCACCTAGATTTTGTTTTTTAAATTATGAAATATTTTGGCGATAATTTGCTTACTTTTTGCTCCTGGCACCCATGCTCAATAAAATTTCAAACAGGGAAAACTGAGAGGCTGACGGTTAAGGTGGTCAGAGGTATTCAAATCTCAGTTGAAGGCACTTGAAAGACTTCACTACTCTAGGAAATGAAGGCTGAATAAACATGGAGGCTGAATGAATATGGTTGAATGAACTATGCTTGCTGTCTATACCTTTCTGATAGGTAAATTAGGAGAGAAAAGGGCTACTTACGTTACAGGACAATACTGACACAAGAGCCAAGTGTTTGAATTGGCCACCTTGACATTTTTGCTGAAAACTGTGAATGCAAAAAAGTGATGGCATATTTTAAAAAGGTCATTCCTGGAGCAGTGCACCAAAACTTTTTAGTTTTGCTAAAATATAACAGTATCCTTTCATAGGGTGCTCTTAGGTGCTTTAGATCAACACATGTTGCAATTTTACTGTGTCTCTGTGGAATTTTCCCTTTTGGCCGTATCATGTATTCAAATCTCCATACAAAACTCACCATCAGCCTATGATCATAGTTTTTAGGTGTTTTCTTCTGTGAGACACATTCCTTAGTTTTCATACTTTTATAATTTTAGCCAGAAAAATAGCCCAGCTTCAGTAGCCAGGGTTTTTTTTATTTTATTTGCATCTTCTTTCCTTTGGCCATCTTCTACTGTCACAGCAGCTACTAGTTTTATTTGCCTAGTTCCTATGCCTAAAGACAAAAATACTGAGAACTCCCAAATTCTCATAATTCCGGTCTCTGCAGCTGGCCTCTGAGACTTTGGTCTGCATCAGCTCTGCCTCTTTGTTCAGGCTTGGCAGCCACTGCCGATCTGCAGTGATCAAAGGCAGGAAGCATCCAGCACACCCTCATCCCCAGACCTCGTTGCAACACAGTCCCTGAGCAGGCCCTGAAATATGGCTCTTTGGGCTGTGATCTATTGCACACCCACACAGAGCTCACTGACTTCACTGTGTCTCTGCCCATGCATGATATATGGCTTTCATTCCACATCAGGGCACTTCATATGGGAAAAACTTTATGCCATTTGGAATTCCCCAGTGGTAGAAAAAAAGCAGGAATTGGACCTAGGCAGCCTTTTGTGTCTTTGTAGCAGATAAAGCTGTTCTAAAACATGTTTGGTTTGTTTTTGTTTTTTTCCTTTTTTTTCCCAAACAAACACAAGTATTCTTTTTACTTGGCTCGGGATTTTTTTGCAATATAAATTCAGTTTCTGTCTTTCTTCCAAAATTGTGTGATGACAGGGGAACTGCTGAATGATGATGTCATGACAGACTAAAGAGAATACAATTGAGCAATTTGACAGGAAACCTGACTTTTTGTTGGACTGTGCACAGTCCTTTGTTTTTGACTGTTTAACCACTCCAATGCAATACGTGATATTTTTGCCATTTCAATGAAGGCATAACAGGTCACAGTAAAATTCCTAAAAACTCCTTAGCATTTCTCCCATTTCTCCAGGGTAAAGAAGAACAATAAATTTGAGTGTCCAAGTGGTTTGTTCATTCAATTCTGTATATAACAGTGATATAACTGGACAGGAGTTCATTTAGGTAAAATAATAAACTAATATCAGGTAGGAAAACATTTCACAACCCTAGCATTTCCAAAGAAAAGCATCAATAAATTCATAATTCATAAAATGGCAAAAAAAAGACACTTTCAAAGTCCCTTTCAAGTCCACTTTGAAGCAGCAGATCCTGCCACCCAAACTGTGTTTTTATACACAACAAAGAAACAGCATCTAATATTCTGGAAGACAGTATGGGTGGTTGCTTGGCATTTCTGAAAACTATGAGTTTTTTTGAAACTGAAAAAGGTCCTTGGATTTAATAATTATTTTACTAAAGGAGATAATAAATTTCAATACTCTTTCTATTAAGAACTACCATAACTACAGTTTCTGGTGTGATCACACATTGTTTGTTAGCAAGATATTGTCTGAAAATCTAGAAATATATATGATCATAGATTTCCAATGTGAAGTCAGCCAGCATTCAAAAGAGATCCATAGGTGTTAAAAACTTTAAACTGAATTATAAAAATATCAAAATTTTTAATTTCCCAAAGGATGCTAAGGTCCAAAAATTTTAGTTTTTAAAAACTTTGAAGTCTCTGCATACTTTTCATGTTATTGGTTTATGAAATATTTACCTGGAAGGACTGAATGGGTCTTGCATCTAAAAGCACTTCTGGAATGTTTACTTTTAAAATACTCGATGTGCTTAACCTTTCAACTTGCATCTTGCTTGGAACTGAAAAGCAGAAGAAAGATGAGACCTTGTAACTCTCATACAGTCACCACTGTGCATATTTCACAAAACAAGGGATGGAGGAAACTGATCAGATAGTTAGAGACTGGGCATGTGAAGAGAAAAGGAGCTGTCACCTCACACCTCCATATCTAACTCCTGCTTTGGAGGAAAGAGGACAAGGCATTTCTCTGTTGGTTGGGCTGGTGCTGAGGATGGTGGCTGCAGCAGCTGCAGAGATACAGACAGTGCAGGATGAATCCATGGGGCTGCAAGATGCCGTGGCACTGGGGCAGTGCAGACCCACTGGTGTCACACTGAACCTGGGGGGTCATTCCCACCTCTGACATATGCTGGAAAAAGAGGACTTGTCCATAGGTCTAGGGAATAATGCAGAGCCACTTCCCACAGGCGAGGGAGAAGGGACACAAGTAGCTGAAACTCAGCTAGACACACCTAATGCACATTGTCCTTATCAGGAAAACACAGGCTGGGCTGTGTGAAGGACCATATGGAAACACAGCCCACCTAACCCTGAAATCTGATCAATTGAAACTGAACTATAATACACTATTCAGTTAACCTCTTTACAAATAATTCAGTTAATTTAATAACATAAGCATTTTTTCCTTATTGAACCACATTATTTTGGTATAAAATATGATTCAAATTATTAATTTCCTCCCATTAAGCAGTATCAACATTATCCACTTCCCAGGATCAAGTTTCTATTAGGTGTATTAACTCAAACTCTTAGCTTAATTGTCTTTGCTGGTCTCATCCTCGCTGATAATTTGGCCCTCTATATTCATTTGATATGGCCAGGGAAAAAAAAAGGCTTCTTTCCTTTTTTTTTCCACTGCTACCTAAGTAAGACTAAACTTAGTAGATGAAAATGAGCTTGACCGTGGAGAAAAAAAGCAAAGTACTTGAGAATGTACCTCAAATCCAATGCAGTAATATATGGAGAGAGGCTTGGCCACTGTCTGCATGGATGTGCTGCAGTATTCTTGAGCATGCTGTCCTTTCCCAAGCACACAAAAAGTGCAGCAATGGAGGTGCTGCCTGTCTAGCCAGCTCATTTTTGCATTTATCTGTCCCACTGAGGATAATACTAAACCCAGATAACAGCAACCAGTGCTGCTCAAAGAACTACAAGAACTAACAGAATATTTCTGAGGACATTTTGACTGAATTTATATAAAATCCTCCCTCCAGTCTCAGTAATATAGGCTAGCTAAAATTTATATTTCTTGTTTAGAAATCATTGGCAACAAATATCAGCCAGAGAGCACCACATGGGCATCTGCAGGCAGCCACTCTGGAATCTGCAGAGACAGAAAGGTCCCAGTCTCCCTGGTGACCCTCTGTGCATTTACATGCCAGTGTAATGCAACTGAAAGAGCTACTGTGCATTGTCAGAGAGCTGAGGCAGAAAGCTCCATAGTCAATACCTCTGAGTTCTAAGGTCTTTGAGTAAGTAGATCAGAAGTTGTCCAAAGGTTTAATGCCGGGGTTGGATGAACTGAGGAATCAGCAGAATCAGCAAAATATGTGGCACAAAAATCAGATATATTCATTATATCTGATATTGGATGGCAGATCAACAGAGCACAGGCTGACTTCTTTGACTGGATTATCACATGATGAGGAGGGATATAGAGCTGTTCTTGCTCATGAGATGAGTCCTGGGAAGTTTCTGTGTCCAGCAGAGTGGGAAGGTGATGAACGGAAATCTGTATCCTGCACTTTCAGCAACACCAAATCTCAGGCTGTAAGTTTGAAGTGAGCTGAAGGTTTTGATATCTATTAGCAAAAAGTAAATCACAATTTAATGGTCCTCTTGATGTTAAGAATTTATACTCTTCACACTCTTGGTGTTCAGCTATTAATAGCCACATAAGTTTTAGAAGCAAAACAAAAAAAACAAAAAACAAAACAAAACAAAACAAAACAAAACAAAACAAAACAAAAAAAAAACAAAAAAACAAAAAACAAAAAACAAAAAAAAAAAAAAAAAAAAAAAAAAAAAAAAATCCACCATAATTTTAAAATAAATCTTTCACCTCCCTCTAGGAAAGACAGTGGCCAACTATCCAGGCAAACTCCCTGGTCAGTCTTATTCTGATTGTAAATTATAGTGATGTAACTCCTACATGAGAGAAAGTTAGAATAAAGATATGATCTGTAACTTTTTCTACCATTATATCCTCTGATATTTCCAGGAGATGTTATGCTACAGGTGAAAATACATAAAATAAATTCATCCTTTCTGGAAAACTCTAAGCACCCGATTGAGCTTTCCCATTTCTATTTCCATGTTTTACTGGAAACGTCTGTTTATCAAAATCAATTTAAATGATCTATCAGATGAATCATTGCATTTTAAATGCTAGCAGGAGGCACATTATGAAAGGCACCAGTTTGCTTCAGGTCCCTTCTGTATGTAGTCTGCAAAAACAAAATGTGTACAATTTCACAGAGACAGCTGAAGTACAAATGATGGAGTAAAGAAGACACACACAATAATTCAGCTGTCATTATCTAGTCCTTTCCACAACCAAAATAACTCATATCCATAAAGGACAAGGATACATACTTTATTGTTTACACTCCTTTCACCATTTAAAAATCTACTAGACTTAATGTGCTTGAACTTTAGAGTCGACAGTCCTGAATGAACTGTGATGCTGACCATCCCCCTGAACTGGCCACACCACTGGTTATGGTAGTCTGGTGCACACCAAGTTGATCAGTTACTGCCTGACTCTGAATACCATGGCCACACATTCACTAAACACCAGCTGGCATGGGTGAGGCCTTACTTAATGAGCTGTGTGGGAAGCTCTGTCAGGTTCCTGAATTGCTTGTGGTAGCATGGGTAGCAGTTTTTTCTCCAATAAGGCTCAATCTCAAGAAGGAACAACAGTCTAGTTTGTAACAGAGACAGAATTGAAAACCATGGCGGAATCAGGCCAGCATGCAAGTAAGCACAGGAAAGATCCTAGAGAGTCAGACACCTGGAATTATCTTCCTAATATTATTGATTATTGGCAGATACAATCTATACCTATCATAAATAAGGGCTTTCAATGAGCCACAGCATTAAATGCATTTTGGTGTTGCACAAGTAGTGTTGTTAAGTTACGTGTTCTTCATGATGAATTACGCATGAAATGCCATGAAAAGTTTATTAATTTTCACTGGCCACAAAGAAAAGGTGATGGATTATAAAGGTGGATAAATTATTAGTTGTTTAATTAAGCACAAGGGTGGTTAAGAAACCCAGCATAAGTACGTCAAACCTGTCTCCAAAGTAAGATAAGGTTTACGTTTTCACTTGAGAGAAAAAAGGTTGGAAGAGCAAAGGATGTGAGTTTGAATGAATCCTTGATTAACCCAAGAAGATGCTGGGTATAAAATGTGGTTTTGCTCTTGAAACTACAATATTGTGTTTAAGATTTAAAGACTACAATGTGCGCCAGAGGTTTGGAGACTGACTAAACAGCTTACTAGACAGCAGCCAGACTCCAAGGAAAGCCCCAGAAAAGAAAATACATGCATGGTTTACATTTATTTCTAGTAATCCTTGTTACTTCTGTAACTGTGTTGGCTGTGCTTGGATTTTGTAAATAAAATGCTTTTACTTGCTTTTACCCTAACCTGACCAGGAGTGAGGATGATTTCAAAGCATCTGGCAAACATCAAAGCACACCATCCAGACAACACACAGACCTTCTCATCTGCTGCTGGCTCACTCCTGTAGAGTGAAGTGCTCCAATCCATTTCTCCAGGATAGCTAAAATGAAAGCACAAATTATTTCCATTAAGGTGTAGAATGGGTTTTGCAATTCAGATAAACAGAGGTAAGTTCTGGTGCTGGTGGTGTTTCCAAAGACTGCCTGGAATATGAGAGCTAGAAGGTCTCTAATTACAGACCTTATTTGTCTGTGATTTATGGGCTCACAATTAAAATGTTAATACGTTTAATATTTTTTTTTCATCAGCTTTAGAATAGCCTACTGTGCATCTGATAACATTTATTGCAGTGAAATTCCCATTCAGAAATCTCAAACTTTCAGTCATTCAGATAAAAGGAGTAAACAGTACCAGCTTGCATCCAGGAAAAAATCACCCAGCTCAAGGAACAAAAGACAAGCAGTCAAGCAGAGCAAGCCACAAACAATTTCATAATAGTGGAGGTGCAAATGGCACAAGAACTATTTAAAATCTCTAGCTGCATCTGAAACTAAAATCTCTAGCTGTGTCTCTAGCTGTGTAACTAAGTGAGTCAATGATTGTATAATAAGACTGCAACTAGTTACTAACAATGAGTGATAATCACATTGTTTAGTGATTCAGACTGTGTGATCAACCCAGCTCTCTGGTGAGCCAAAGTGGAAATTACATGAGATACTTGAACCTGCATTTTCAGTGTTTCATGCTTTGGCTAAGTCAGAAATATATGAAAATGTCTTTCTGACACCATTTTGCCTTTTTGATAGGAAATGAAGATGTCAACAGATGTGCAGTTTACAGAGTAACCTACATACAGACACCTTTAGTAAAGTAATCTATACAGAAAATAATAGACAGACAATAACCTCTTGCCACAATTATCTGTGGTGGCTGAGAGGTAGCAATTCAATAAAAAATTGTTAGTATCTTTCAGTTTTCGTGGGTGAAAGACTCATGTTTAACGTAAACAGTGAAACCTGCAGTTTCAGTGTGGTTTGATTTTTAGATATTTTCTGTATGAATGCATCTATACTAAAACCAGCATTTGTTTCAACTCATGAAAATTCAAACCACCTGAATATTCCCCATCAAAGGTAAGCAAATAAGGATAGAAATGAAATTGTAAAGCTTAACCTACTTTATAACACCAAATAGTGTTAGATTTTGCTTAGAACTTATTTAGTTCCAAATAGAAATTCATATGCAGACCATACTAGTGAGCACACAAGTGGTCAATAGGTAGACACAACATTCCCATCACCTCACCTTCGCAGCCTGTGCATGTCATTTGTGCCCCAAGTGCACAAGAAACAAAGAGAAGCTCCAGTGGGCCAAGTGAGCTGCACTGCAGTGAGGACGGGCCAGGCCAGCAGAGACCAGCGGGGCTGAGCTTGCTTCTCCCAAGGAGGAGCCTCACTGTGTGACAGTTTCTTCTCTCAGCAGGCAAAGGGCAATAAATGCACCTTGTACAAATGAAAACTAAAACCATTTTAACAGAGAAGATGGTTGGGCCTGGGCAGGTTGTCCAGGACACTGTGCAGTCTCCATCCTTGACAGTATTCATCTGGACGAGGCACAGAAACAACTTCAGCTCACTTTGAAATGGTCTTGCTTGGAGTGGACAGACTGATTAGGGACCTCTGGGAGCTGGAGCTGCTTCATGACCACATCATTTCATTAGAAATTAGGATTGTAAAACACAGTATTATTTCAAGGCCTCAGCAGACCTGAAGAAAAAAAGGCAAGAACTTGAAATGAGGACTTTTTTTTGCTGATCTTTCCTTTCATCATAAGAGATGCCTCATCAAAGCATTCTAAACTCATTAAAATAATTTCATCTTCCCTTAAAAAAAAATAAATAAGGAAATGAAGAGAAAAGGTTGTTTATTATTTGTCTTCTGGGATTTTATGATGTTTGAGGCTTTTTTTTTTCTTTCTTTTTTCTTTTTCTTTTGCATTACATAGCATGATCAAGTTCCTAAAGTTCTTACTTATAATCTTTTTAATGTTGTTTCCAGGGACTTTTGCAGGAAAATACCAAATATTGCAAAACAACATAATGAAAAAAAGCAACACTCAACAAAGATTTTTCTCACGTCCCTATCTTAAATTGAAGTTACAGTTCTTAGATTATGAGAACAGTAAATGTGGGTAAAAATCACTAAAAACTGTGGTGGCCTCAGCTATAGTAATGCAAGTTTTTTTAGCAGCTACATATGAACATTGTGTTACTAATTCCTATGAGATATTTCTGAACATCCCCTTTAAATTAACTTATTTTTCCTTCATATGTACTTCTCTTAAAAATGTTGCATTTCTCCACTGGCTATGGAAAACTGCTGGACATTGCCATCAGGTTCCATTTGAGCAGATGACTGTGCATAAATATTTAAATGTATATGAGAAGATAACAGGAAATACTTTTCCAGTGGCTTATATGTACTTTCTGTAATTTAATTGAAAAGCAATGTCAGATAGCCATTTTTTCATGCTTCACCTGGTAAAAAAAACAACCTCTTAAGTATATATTTAAGCAATCCAGGTGAAATCATCTGTAAAAACCAACATATCCCTGCTATAATGAAGTGAGAAGAATTAAATAAATACAAATATAGGCTGTTAAACTGAGAATGTAGCTAGAAACATTTGCTAAAAGTGTGTCAAGCTGTTCTGAAATCAGGACATAAAAATACTTTTCTGAGTATATATCTCTTCTTACCCAAATGAGCTAGAATAATTAGAATAGTGGAAATTTTGCAAAGTAGCTCTTGAATATGAGATTAGACTTTTCAGAATATTCCTCCCTCTTATGTACTTTGAAATTGTTCCATACATAATTTATTTAAAGTTAAAAGTCTCAAATATTTGGCCAACTTGGGGGATGGATGAAAAAAGTTTACCCAAATTTGCACTTCACAGGAACTGCTTCACAAAATCTTGTGGTTGTATTGCTCAACAGTTTCAGATTAGATGTGATCAAGATCAAAGAGTATATTTTGATGAATCTAAAATATTTTTTAAATAATAATATAATTTTTAAAGTATTTTTCAAGTATTATTTCCTAGTCCTATACTTCTCTCCAATTTATATCTCCTTTTTCATAATATTAAATGTTAATAAAATTAACAATTCCTCTTCGTGACTAGGTTTCATGGAGCTTAAAACCTTAAAAGCAAGTGAAGTGCCATGTGAAGAAGTCTGAGACCTGTGGTGATGTCTTAACACAATTAACTGTAAGACTAGAAACCAGCAGCTGTCACACATCACTAACTGGGTTAACATGTCAGTCAACAAATGAAACAAATGCATGACCTACTAAAGAGGCATTGCAAAACTACTTTCTTTTCTAATTTTAGCCATCTGATACACTAGGACTTAATAGCAGGCATGTGACACCAGACAAATTCATGATTCAATTCTTTGCTCAGAACTTCCCCATAACTACTCAGTGTACTTATACAGTGTCACTACCTAGTGTCCTTCTTTCTATGCCCTGTATTTCAGGGGTTCAGGAACTTTATCCTGGAAAGTGCTGACCATGAAAAGCAGTGTATATCAATCTATTCCACCTCAGCTCAGTCTCTGTCTCATTTTGGAATTTTTATTACTCTGCCCGGTCTTATTCTGCAATATTTGCTTAAAGAGTCTTAATACTTCCAGCTGATTTTGCCTTAATTGCATTGTTCATAAGAAATTTACTCACATTTCCACTGTATATCATGGCTGCCAAATGTAACAGATGTTCCCTCTTGTACTACTGCCATGTCATACAGGTAATAAATGTAACATGAGACATCTGAAAAGAATGTTTGTCAGAAAAATACAGTAAAATAAGAAATATCCAAAGAGTACTTGGAACACATGTGAGCATTTTGTCATAGATGGCAAAAACAGTGTCCTAATTTGTTTTCTAACAGAGGAGTAGAAGAAAACTAGGGCAAGACTAAGTGAAAAATAATCAAACAATAATTCTTTTGGAAAAGAAAAAGAAACAGGAATAGAAAAGGAAAGAAAATACCAAAAAGTATTGGCCTCCAAGAACTAAGTTTAAAAAGTCCAGGCACAAGAGCTGAGAAACAATTACAAGCGAATAAAGAAGTTATGATGAACTACTAGTCTTCTGGATAAGTGGGAGAGTGTCAAACTCCCCTTTACACAGGAAGGTTGCAGGAGCAGAGGGGCCTTTCCCTAAGGTCAAACACAAAAAGCAAATACGTAGCTAGGACAGGTTGCTGAGGACTTGTATAAAAAATTATTTATGGTAGAAATCAGAAGGGGCAAGTCACTAATAGAGATACATCTAACAAGAGACCTGAAGAAATTGTTCTGGAAGATGAAAGAAGACCAGTATGAGCAGCGGTCATATATTCAGCAGGAGGGAAGGCTATTGCCAAATGAGATGGAGAAAGCCAAGCTTTCATTGCCTTCTTTATATCAATATTCACTAAGAAGATTCAGTAGAATCATCTGTCTAATACCAATGGCAAAAGGGTGATATTTCAAACTAGAAACATTAGGAGAAAATTAAAAAGCATGTCCTTCTAGAGATTTATTTTTTTAAACCACATAAATCTGGCAAACAGGATTTTAAAAAAAACAAAAGGAAAAAAAGAAAAACCAAACCAAGAAAATAACAAAAAACACACACAAACAAATCCAAACAGAGAAACAATAGCAACACAAAAACCCAAAAGCCTGACCAAAACAACCTCAGAACTGGTGAGTAGTTAACTCAGAAAAATTCAGAGTTCTTGAACTAAAACACTGAAAAGGCCACTAATGGGCTTTTTCATAGAACTTAGAATGAAGGCATTCCGACTACCTGATTTAATGTCAGTTACTGGATTGTAATAGATAGATAGATAGAAAGATAGATAGATAGATAGATAGATAGATAGATAGATAGATAGACAGACAGGTACATACATACATACATACATACATACATACATACATACATATATACATATACATATATACAGGAGGTTTATTGCACAAATAGAGAGTTGTCATGTTGGAGCAGACAAGGAGAAATCAAAACACCTCAGACAAACCAGAAAACTGCAGAGTACTATATGCAGAAAGGTGTCAACTGTATGGGAGCAAGAGCAGCAACCTGAAGAAAAGCATCTCAAGATCATTATGAAGTAGAGGCAGAACAAGAGGCAGAACAAGAGGCAAAACAAGAGGCCGAACATGATACTGAAAAGAAAACTCAAATTTCCAGTTGGAGGAATATATCCCACCAGATGAGAAGAAATCCTTCTGTTCTACTCAGTAGTGGCAGGGCCCGAGCACTTTGTCCTGTTTGGGAAGCTTCACTGGCTTGGTGCAAGTGAGAAGAGTCCAAAGCAGACACCCAGAGAACCAAAAAACAGGAGCTGTGGGAATACACTAAAGGAAATGACGTGGAATGGGCTATTGAAGAGAAGCCTGAGATCTGGCACATGCATCACTTCAGGCCAGAAAAGACACAGAAAAGGAAGAGCTAAGAGTACTCCCTCTCTCCAGCAAATAGGATAAGTAGATATGCCACTTTCACTGCCAGAGAAAACACAAGAAACACTTCTAATCCTAAAGTCTTACAAAGTCTTCATGCACTGATCACCATCACATTAGGATGAGAATAGACAACATCCGTGCATGTTTGCATAGCTAGAGTCAGAGTATTAGGACTCTGAAGTCCATTTTTTTCTTACCTTCCATGGCTATTTCCATGACTGACTTGATAAGTGCAAAAAGAAGGCTGTGTGATTTTAGTATCTCTCTTGCCTACCACCATCAGTCCTTTGTCTGTTGAAAATAACTGGGTTTTGAGTGATGTCTGATGAAAACTTATTTTCCTAGAACATTCACTATAAAGTCAGAGTCAGAAAAATTGGAGAAGTAATTCTATTCAGAAGACAAATGAATAGTTCACAGAGAAATCTGGCAGAAGAGAACATCCTGTCTCAGGGAAGGAGCCACTTCCAGACTTCTGACTCCAGCATGACTCACACCTCAGCTGTGTCAGAGAGCCACTGTGGCCAGTTGACAATGTTTTTTTCCTAGGAAATCAGCTAAAATCCACCTGCTGACATGCACTAAATGAGCAAATAACACCATCCAGCAGTGGTGCATCCTGCTGCAAGTGAAGAGATGGACACAAGGATCCAGGTGTAAAATCTCAGAGCCAAACTATGAAATATAGATTGTACCTTCTGTCATCTTGCATCATGAACCACATCAAATTGTCTTCCAGGTGCAAGTGGCCCTTCCTGGTGCCAGTCTCAGGACAGGGGCCCCCAGGTCCCATCAATACAATGAGCTTAAGAAAAAAAGATAATTCCCTTGCATCATTATAAGATTTAAATAACATTTTGGTTTTTTACTAGTATATTACAATTACTATATTACAATTATAATTTTCCTATTCTATTTCCTGACATGTAGGAGCTACAGCATCTCATGCCTACTTTGAAAAACTTTTTTTCATCACTTATCATACTGTCTAGCACAACATTTCATCAACTTTCTTATCTTCTTATCTGCCTCCAGTGAAATTTTTTTGTGAAAACTGTAGCCAACATGACTCAACCATTTCCGAGCATAAGACAAAGAAAAAACACACTGTTAAAAGTCCTGACAGGGATGTTTCTGTATCATAGCTTTGCTTGTGTAAGATAGAAATTTTAATTGTGACAGTCACTGACAGTGATGGCAGCAAAAGTCAGAAGTGACTTGATTGCATTTTCCCATTGCTCCAAATCTTGCTGCTTTTACAGAAGGCACTGCAGAGAAATTTCCCTGAGTATCTCAGGAAAACAAAAATAGTAATGTGATTTTAGGTCAGGTAAGAGTCCTTCCATGATGTCACACTCTTTCATATGGCCTTAGGGGTAAGGTGCATATACAGAAATAAATTAAGCTCTTCCTCACCCTACCCCCTTCCTGGCCCCTCTGAAAGACAGAGCTGTGCCTGAAGTACCTCACAAATCACACCACACTCCAACACGATCAATGATAGGGCCATTTATTGATCTTTTTCCAAATTAGAGATCATAGCTGCTAGCACTGGTATAGACCAGAAGTAAAAGGAGTTGATTTGTTCCTTAGGGTATGTGGGATAAATCACTTATGTTTATTGTTGCCAACCCGGTTGTGGGTTGGTGAGCAGAAGCCTGAAGAGGTTGAGCACCAGTATTGCAGGCTAGAATTTTTCCTTTTTTATTCTTTCTCTTAGAGAATTTTCTCCCATTTTGTAGATAAGAAACAATAATAATCGTTACTTGAGAGAAACGAAAGAAGTAACCACAGAGAGGGGGAGGAGTGGCTTTACTGTGGTGCTGAGGGATGTTCTCCTGGAAAAGGCAGAGATCCGGCGAGGTTTGTGTGGGGCAGGGCTTGGGTGCAGCTCCCAGCTGCTGCTCTCAGCCCTCGGGCACACACAGGCTGAGGGGCTGTGGGAAGGATTCGGCCCCTCTGCGGCTCCATCTCCCGCTGCCTTTCTCCTCCGTGAGCGGAGCTCTGCTCACAGGAGCGGCCGCTGCTCTGGGACCTTAACACGGGCCTCACCGAACAGGGGAGCCTTCACCGTCTGCTGGGGTGCCTCAGGGGAAACCTGGCATCCCCAGCCCCCTCCTCCTCCTCTGATGCCTTAAGTTTTAACTTCTGTATTTTGTACTGCATTAGTGTGTAACTTTGAATTCTATGTAGAATGCTAGTTAGCTTTCTTCGCATTTTGGTCAGACTAAACAATCCTTCTGGGCCTGGGAACTAAGGTCACACCATCTGCCTCAGGCCATGAAAAGTATAAAGAAGAGTGAATCAGAGTGGTGGAAGCAAACCGGGAAAATGTGACTTCATTACCTGAACCTATAATTGGACAACTAACCTATGATAGGCAAATAAACCAAAATTTTATCTGTTTGAGAAAACTTGTGATGGTCATCCTTCTTGGGTGTAGCCTCTGCAAGCTTTTGCACTGCCCAGCATGTACCTTTTGAAGGCCTTTCAATAAATACCTACTTTATTCTCTGTCTAGCCTGTGCTCTAGGCAGCCTCTCTGGCATCACCTCCAAGAGAGCCTGTCCCTCCCTGTCGGGGAGCTGGGCTGAGCCTCTGCCACTGCTCAGAAGGTGTTTTCTTTGCCACACTGCATCCTCAGAGCCCCTGCCTGCTGGGATGCCCTGTGGCCCCTGCTGCAGCTGCAGAGCTTCTGATACATTTCATCTACCACCCTGGGATTTTGCCTGTCCTTGCAGTTCCAGCTTGCTGCTTCCAAGGTCCCTGCTACAGCTCCTTTTGCCATCCAGAGGGGCACCAGGATCGGCTGCCCCAGGGGTTGTGAAGTGAAGCCTCTCTCCCATCCCTGCCCGTCTGGGCACCGGGATCGGCTGTCCCAGGGGTTTTAGAACCAAACCTTTCCCATCCCAGCCCGTCTGGGCACCGGGATCAGCTGTCCCAGGGGTTTTAGAACCAAACCTTTCCCATCCCAGCCTGTCTGGGCACCGGGATCGGCTGTCCCAGGGGTTTTAGAACCAAACCTTTCCCATCCCTGCCCGTCTGGGCACCGGGATTGGCTGTCCCAGGGGTTTTAGAACCAAACCTTTCCCATCCCAGCCCGTCTGGGCACCGGGATCGGCTGTCCCAGGGGTTTTAGAACCAAACCTTTCCCATCCCAGCCCGTCTGGGCCCCGGGATCGGCTGTCCCAGGGGTTTTAGAACCAAACCTTTCCCATCCCAGCCCGTCTGGGCACCGGGATTGGCTGTCCCAGGGGTTTTAGAACCAAACCTTTCCCATCCCAGCCCGTCTGGGCACCGGGATCGGCTGTCCCAGGGGTTTTAGAACCAAACCTTTCCCATCCCAGCCCGTCTGGGCCCCGGGATCGGCTGTCCCAGGGGTTTTAGAACCAAACCTTTCCCATCCCAGCCCGTCTGGGCACCGGGATCGGCTGTCCCAGGGGTTTTAGAACCAAACCTTTCCCATCCCAGCCCGTCTGGGCCCCGCCGCCGCTCCCGCTGCTCCCCGCCCACAGCGCCCCCTGCCGGCCCGGAGCCCGCAGCGCCCCTGCTGGCCGTGCCCGGAACTGCACCCGGGGCAGTCCCGGCCAGAGGGGCCCTGGGCTCCTGCTCTGGTTGGTGCCAGTGCTGCGGTTGTTGTTGTTGTTGTTGTTTGCTTTGTCAGACACACCAGTAAGGAGCTGGTACTCCTATTCTCATATCTTTGCCTGAGAGCCCCTTAATTTCAAAGCTATAATTCGGAGGGATGAGTTTTATATTTTCCATTCCAAGGGAGGTTCCCGTCTCCCTTAGCAGACACCTGTCTTTCAAACCAAGATAACCAGGAGCTCAGCAGGCTCTTGCCTGTACCTCAGGAATTCTGGTCCTTGAGGTGTTACCAGCAGCCAGGGTCTAGGAAGTCTTCTCCTGCCCTGTGTCATGTACAGAACTCATCAACTTTTGAAGAGTTTCTCTGGAAATGCTTCTCAGAATAGGACCCTGATTAGCACACCCCATCAGATTTTTGAGATTTGTATCAGATTTTGTATCTGATAAATCATAAGTAGTAATGTATCGTTTCTTGGGGAGAAATAAAAAATAAGAAAGAAGTTTAAATTGAAGTGAGTCTGCCAATTTCCCACTTTAGAGGAATCTCTCAGTCTTACAGGAACTGAAATAAGGTGGAGAGCATCTATAGAAAGCAGCAATTCAATTGCAACTATCAGATTTCTCCTGGAAAAGCCTATTCACTGATGTTCTGCTAAACAATCACACTTTTCTTTGAGATTTTCTGGGCTGGATGTCATATCAGGATGCCATTATACAGTATTCCATTTACAAAGCTGTCTTGGATTATTTTGTGACTCACTGTCACACTGTCCAAAAAAGTAAAACAGAAAAATAAAGTTTTCTTTTCTGAAGAAGATAACTGAAAATAACTGTTTTCCACATAAACTTAATTTACTCAGTTGCACCTTTGAGAAGAAAATGGAAGAATGTTTTAGTAGACAGTATTTTATTCTTAATATTCAGGCAGTAGATATAGCCAAGACAAACACCTGGAGCTAGCATGTGTCTCTTTTCTTTGTTCCCTCTTCATACTGACTACATCCCATCTTTATTTTTGGCCATTTGGAAAATACAATGCAGGTCATGTAGCTGCAATTCCATTATTCCACAAGGTATGACAGGGAGAACTTCTCTCAGCATTTCCACTTCACTTTGTAGCCTGGGGCATGAAGCACGTGTTTTATTTCACAAACCCATGGGATTTATTTCCACAGCATACTGTCTTTAAATGACATATGTACACCAGATATTTTTTAATGGCAATTAACTTAAGATTTTATCTTTTATCAAGATACATATCATAAGAAATTTCAGCTACAATTTCTTTGATGCCTGCAAGTTCACTTTTCTTTGGGTCACTGCATTCTGAAACATGGTAAAGTGATAATAAAGTATTTGTCTGTTCTGATGAGACAAGAACAGCCAGAAATACATTACTTATCATCCAGAACACAAAAGCAGGAACAAACTCTTCTCTGATCACAAAATATTTTCTGGTTCTTCAAAGTTTTAGCCTGTTACTGAAATCATCCTCTCTTATTTAGAATAGCTGCAGTTCCCAGATAAAAGTAGTGCTGCACTCTTACCATCCCAAAGAAACAATCCTTAAGTGTAATACTAGAAATAAAATGTGGAACTGAAGGCCAGGGAGATACCTTGCTGTTATCTGGTTAAATGCAAAGTAAATTCCTGATTCTCATTAATTTCTCCTGATGTTTTCAGACATTTTCCATCCTGGTTTATTGGCTTCATCACAATGTTTTTCCATGTGACAATTAGGTGAACATTTTACAATGTATGATTGAATTTTAGCAGATAGTTTGTGAGCTGGCTGCATCAGCTTTATTTTTGTCCCCTGATGAGAGTGTGTTTTGCAAATGTCTTGAACTTAGACACAAACTGAGAAAAAAAAAATTATTTCTAACTCTCTGCTGTGTATTACTCTATTATGATTTGCACAAATTAATTAACTCATACACTACAGGTAATATTGAAAATGTAAATTTTAATGATTAGGATGGAAGGAAACTAGGTATATCTTCTGAAAAATACTTTCTTTTTTTAATTTTTCAGAAGAGCCCTGTGATGTTACCAGAATTTCCCTCTAAGCAGAGCAGTGGTTTTAATTCTTATTTTTAGATCATATTGGAAAGTCACTTTACTGCACTCTTTTCCCTGCCCTCACTAAATTGTTTTCTAAAATGCTCATGAATTGTATTCCTGTTCGTTTGATCTCACTTTTCCCAGGGTTCTCCAACACTTTTGGAGAATTTTAGTAGACTTATTGAAATATTTTTGTGTAAATCAAGTGGATTTTGCTTAGCAACCTCCATCAGCTTGCACAATTAATGAGTTAATAAATTACAAATATAAATATTAAATACAGAGCCAAAGTTTTCATCTGTCAAAAATGCAGTCTCTCAAACCTGGATTACTGGGTTGGGTAGTGAGGCTGCTGCAGTCCTCTCCTCTCCTCTCCTCTCCTCTCCTCTCCTCTCCTCTCCTCTCCTCTCCTCTCCTCTCCTCTCCTCTCCTCTCCTCTCCTCTCCTCTCCTCTCCTCTCCTCTCCTCTCCTCTCCTCTCCTCTCCTCTCCTCTCCTCTCCTCTCCTCTCCTCTCCTCTCCTCTCCTCTCCTCTCCTCTCCTCTCCTCTCCTCTCCTCTCCTCTCCTCTCCTCTCCTCTCCTCTCCTCTTTCCATGCATGAATCACACAATGCACTGTTCCAAGAGTAGTGTTGCTTCAAGATAAACACCATTTACAATTATTTTGTATTACTGAGGGCCTTTAAAATCACTAGCACAAGCTGGATTTGAGTAATGTGTCCTCCTTCTCACAAATTAACAAGCTCTGGGTTCAATCTGATTGGAAATAGGCCTTAAGGAGTGTTATTTTTGAGCTAAATCTTTAATTTGCAAAAGTCTAGGCAGTATCAAAATCACTTTTTCCAAGTAGTTCTCAGTTTGTTTAGTTTATTTTTCAGCAACCACTGTTGCTGCAGCTGCTAGTAACTGGTACACATTCTGTCACAGGAACTGCTGTGTCAAAACACATATGTCTTTAATGGGGCTTTTGGCAAGCCCAGCACAGATGTTATTATGAAGGTTGATACAAATAAAACTAATAGTTTATTTCATGCTTTACAAATAGAAATCAAAGACTTAAAAATACAGTAAAAATATTTATAGGCATAAATCAGATAATAGGTGCAAAATATTAGTTATATCTTTGTTGGTAAATCATGAACAAAGTGGACAGTGGCTGACAGCTACACATAACTCTAAGAAAGGATACCTTTTAAAAGGTAAGTTAAATAAATTTGTTGCTGTCTGATTTCAACAGGTGGAATTTCTAAATCTTGTGACATTACAGCTTTAGAATAAAATTGCAGACTTGCTACATCTTTCAAATTAAAAACACTTGGTTAAATTCTGACCGCTGTTTGGCACCTAGTACAAGCTTTTTTCTTTCAACTGCAACCCAGAAGACACATCATAAAAGCACTTTTAAATTTTAGATATTCCTGATTTAAATGATTAATTTTAATGTCTTTTCTCCAGCGGAAGATGAAATATTTTGTTAGATAAAGACATGCCTGGGAATTAGCAAACTGCAGGGTGCACAGCCAAACTCCTACAAATGCAAACCATTTCAACACACTGAGCTGATCCAAAGTTAGTGCTTGTAATAGTAGGTTGTGAATGTCCTCAAGTGAATTATTTTAACACAGCCCTTTTTCCATTCAGATATTGTCTATTTGCTCAGAGCTCTACTTCAGAGGAACTGATTGCATGCAAAGTTCTTAGAATAAATTAAAGGACAGGGCAAAAGGATATGACATTAATGCACTTATGACATTAATAGTTTATGCTCTTGCCTTCCCTCTGCTTTCAGACTCTACTGAGACTGCAGCAGGATAAGGGCTGGAGGAGCTCAGAACACACACAGCAGTTGTGGGGCCCCCTGCACACCCTCTTACTCCATGGTGTCCCTGCAACCTCTGATCTCCAGCAAAGATGACCAAACACCCATTGTGCTGCATCAAGACATGGCACTGATTAAACAGAGTCCATGGAGAAACAGAAGAAGCCTGGTGAGTTCAAATAAGTATGTTTCTAAAGGGAGCACTGAGTTTTTGTAGTTGTAGTCTGAGGTTCACTCATACAATTGTACATTGGCTAAAGACCTAAATTAATTCTCTACAAGTTGATCGAAGTTTGTTCTCCACAATAAATAAAAATATCCAAATATAAATAAATAAAAATATCCAAAAATATCTAATAAAAATATCCATATCTTATTTTTAGGATTGTACATCTCTACTTCCCTCCATCTGAATTGAAGTTGATTCCATAACAGGGAGGCAATCCAGGACAGTCAGCATGACTTCACCTAGTCCTGACTAACCAACCTAGTGACTTTCTGTGATGAAATGACCACATTAGTGGACAAAGGAAGGGCTAAAGACATAATTTTTCTGGACTTCTGTAAAGCCTTTTACATTGGCACCTACAACATCCTTCTCTCTAAATTGGAGAGAATGGGTTTGATGGGTGGACTCTTAGGATAGGAAAGGGGTTGCACAGTCACATCCAGAGGAGAGCAGTGAATGGCTTGGAGTCCTGATGAACACCAGAGACAAGTGGTGTCCCTCAGGGGTCTGTATTGGGACTATGTTATTTAATATCTTCATTAATGATGCAGGTAAATGTATGCTCAAAAAATTAGCAGATGACACCAAGCTGGGTGGTGCTGTTGACAGCTCTGAAGGATGGGATGCCATCCAGAGGGACCTGGGCAAGCTGGAGAAGTGTGTCCTGGGAATCTGATGAGGTTTAACAAGGCCAAGTGTGGTGCTGCCCCTGCGTCAGATCAACCCCTGATATCAGCACAGGCTGGGCATGAACAGCCCCAGCCCAGCCCTGCCCAGAAGGACTTGGGGGTGCTGTGGGTGAGAGGCTGGACATGCCCCAGCCATGGCACTCACAGCCCAGAGAGCCAAACGTGTCCTGGGCTGCATCCAGAGCCCCGTGGGCAGCAGGGCAGGGAGGGGATTCTGTCCCTCTGCTCTGCTCTGTGAGACCCACCTGGAGCACTGCAGCCGGAGGGACAGGGACCTGTTGGAGGTCCCAAAGAGGGTCACCAAATTGATTGGAGGTTGGATACAGCTCTGAGCAATCTTATCTAGCACAATTTGTCCCTCTCCTCATCAGAGGCTGTAGCCAGTTGATCTTTAAAGTCCCTTCCAACCCAAACCATCCTATAATTCCGTAATCCTGAGACTACTGAGACTCTGAGATAACTGAATAACTCAGTTTTGTTTGTTACATTCACTTTTGGGGCTGATTGAATTCACTCGTGATAGTCATGGTTTAATTCCCGTAAAGTGGAAAGAAACAGGATATAAGTAGCCCGTTTTTAAAGGCCCCAAAGTTCACTGTGATGAAATAGGGAGATGGGGATACTCACATACTGTGTGTGTTTTACGTCAAAGCATGATGAACCTAGTTCTGCAAGATTCTCTTGCAAATCAGTTGTTACTGTTTTAACTTCTTTGTGTTGCAAAAACAGCTTCAGTCCTAACACCAGCCATGCCAGTAACTGCACAATAGCTGAGAAAGCAAATCTGGTTCACTTTCCAAGGACTTTCTCAGGGTAAGATGAGTAGCTTGAAACAGTTGCACTGCTTAGGTTAGGAAAGCAGAAAGAAGAAATTCGTTCAATTGTCTTTTATGCCCACTAGGTAGGAAAAATGTTCAATTTAATTTGTTCTGTAAAAATATGCTGTTTTCAAGAACGTTTATTACCATAATAAAGACCATCTACCAGTTGGGAAAAAAGCCAGCTATGGTTGTTAGGGAATGTCCTTCACTGCAGGATTTTAAGACAGATATTTTTATAGTTGGTCTACATCTAGCCAATCATCTTCCAAGCAATACAATTTCTACAGTGGTTTTCTTAAGATCTCTCCCAGCTATGCATATCCAAGACACTTGGGAAACAATGTGTAGTTAAACTGGGCAGCTTCAGAGAAAGGATGTATGTCGAAAGCATTTGTGCAGTGACTCACTATTGTGTGAGGTAAGCATTTGAATGGTTATTTACTTTTGTTCTGTTTGTCCTCCAGATTACTTTCTTAGGGCAGAGCTGGTAAAAACTCGTTGATTTCAGCTGCCTCACATTTTCTATTGGACAAGATTTTTTTTTGTCTCTGAAGAACAACTTCATTATTTGCAAAATGATTCAGTAGCCTACAGTCCAAAAACTAGAAAAATACCTGTTTTTTCTCATGGAGTTTTTTTCAGAGTACACCAGGTGATATGCTGCAAAAAAGTGGGCTGTATACCATTAAAAAGATTATGCCCACCCACATAAATGTCTTTTCCAAGGAGTAGCAGCAACATAAAATACCCTCAAGAGTTAGGTCCACACTACACCATGAGATTACAGAAGAAAACCAAGAATATTAAATCTATTTTTTTCTGTGTTTGATTGTCTATACAGGGTTAGCAGGTGAGTATGCACTGCCAGTTAAATTGCATCTAAATTTCCTTCTATTTCAGACCCACCCAACATTAATTTTTACAAGGGCTCTCTGGTTTATTTAACTGAGCAACAAAAAGCTAGCAGATTTTGGGAAGCAAATTCAATAGTTTTCTAGTAAACCGGCATATCAGATTAAAAATTATATTCTTCATATAGACTTACAAAGAAAAAAATAAAAAAGGAGATCATGTAAAATTAACATTGCAGGCTTACAAAATCATATGACACTATATCACGAACACAGATTATTTTCTCATAATATTTTTGTCCAACTCTTTCCTTCCTTCTAGAAGTGTTCTTTCTCCTCTGGTTTCTGCTGTATTGTGATACTTGATTCCTGGTCTGGAATGGAGTTGCTACCGCTTTTATTTTTTTGTCAATGTTGTTATCTAAGCCCCCTCTATGTCCACATCCTTACAACAGCAAAATCTGGAAAAGGAGAATTTCTTAAATAAATTCAGCACCAGAAATGTGGAACTGTTAAGAATCTATTCAGCAAACACAAAATCTTGTGCTATCTTTTCCACTGTGTTCTATTTAAAACTATTTATGAGGCTTTACGGCAATTTTACTTGTGCAGAAAATATTTGTATACATAGGTATACAGTCACTAAGGGTAAAATTGGTACAACATCTTCATGAGGAGTCTGGCCATAGAATTTTGCAAGCTTAATTCTCAAATAATGGTATAAATCTTATCAGTGACAGCAACAGAGGAGAACATTGACAGCTGTGCAATGAGAAGCAATAATATGAAATAATCATATTTGCTCCTACTGAAGACTTGTATTTTAAAACTAAATACTAAACATGCTGCAGCTTAAGGTAACTTTCTGTGCCTGAGGTATATGATTGAAGGAGAAGGTGCTCTCCAAGTTCATCTGCAATAATATAAAATTAATTAAAATATAATATTAAAATATTTAATAATTAATATAAAGTAAATGTAGAATTATGGACCTAATCCTACACTATCTCAAAGCTGATATAAAGTCTTTTGAATTCTTTTATCTTGAACTGAATGAATTTGGGCTAGATAGAAGAACTGAGTAGAGTTTTGTTCTGAGAGCCATCCCACTGGATATGATTTACAGCTTTGGTTCATTATGACCTGATTTTGAACTAATAATCAGAGCAGAAGAATAGTTTCCTTTAAAAAAAACCAACGTATTTTTGGAAAAAAATTCAAAATTAGCTCACAGTATGTTTCAAAGGAATTTAAATAGCTGTAGCTGAGAGGAAATGTCCCTGTGTATGCCTTGAAGATATAGATGGGAAACTAGAATATAAAAAGCAGCTCAGAGACCACTTAAAAAAAAAAAAAAAAAAAAAAAAGGAAAAGGAAAAAAAGCACTATAAATGTTCTAAGCATTGTTCCAGTTGCAACATCACTTGAGGGGGTGGAGGAATAGTCCCTGCAGGATGCAAATCGTTCACATAAGAATGTGGGATTTGGTCAGAGCAAATAAAAACCAGATCATCTGATTATAAGGGGACAGCATTCAGGCTTCTACTCTTCTGAAAACAAATGCTACATGTTGCTCCATTTCTGACAGTATATACAATAGAATTCAAATCAAGGCCCAAGTGTGAGCTTAGTGAGATGCTCAGATCACTCCAACCTCTAATAATGCAGATAAAAATTAAATGGAGGTGTGTTTCTGCATGTTTTACTCATCCAGAAACATTCATCCACATCCCATGCTTACTTCTTAACAGAGATGTAAAAGGTAGGGATATGACACTATCCCAGCTGATCAGTCAGAAATACTGAAACAGGGGCTAATGACACCTGAATAGCCTCTCTGTCATCTTAGTCAGTTGTTTGCATTTCCACACCACAACCAGAAATCACCCTTACCCAGCACTAGAGAGGGCTGTGAGCAGCAGGCTTCTCTGCCCTCCTCTGCTTTCTCACCCTCATGGGCACATTTACACTTCAGCAATTAGCCTTAAAAAAATCAGTCCTTTTCTAAACATCCCTTTGACCATTCAAATAGGTGAAGAATAATGAGTTGGAGAGTTTATAGATATAAGGAAGCAGACAAGCTGAGGAGTACCACAGATGCTACATGGACTATCTGCTTTTCTTCCTCCACAAAAGGAGCACAGAGGCAGGAAGGGCAGTGACAGCCTCAGGACCACACTGTGCATAGACAAGGACTGTCTGTGACCCAGGTGAAGCTGACACTCTTTCCTGCAGGAGCTCTCTGGCACCAACCTCAGTAATCTGGGCTTGGCCAGGATGGGAAGGAGAATTAGTCCCATTTGTTTGGCTCCAGACTATGTTAGAATAAATAGCTGCTTAGCCTTAGAGCTGGAGTGCAGACATGCATCAGCCAGTTTGTTATACAAATCTGTTTCTCTTTTCTCATTTTGAATACAAACCAAAACCTCTGGAAAGAAAAGACTACCCTAAAAAGAAGAAAAAAAAATCAAAAAAAGAAAAAAAAAACCCTATCTGCAACCTTCATGGCACATGGATTGCTCTCTGAAAAATAAACAGCTCTATGAGCAACAACAGCAGACATGAAACTTGATTCCCTCCAGTTTTGTGTCCCTGCGTTGCTTGGTAATGCCCTGACTCCAGTTCTTCTCCACAGCCTTTATTTATATTCATTTTGCTTCCTGGTGCAAGATGCAGGCTGTGACATGAAGAGGCTGGAGCCAAGCAGGACATGAAGCCTGCACAGCCAGGACTGCTCTGTAGGCTGCACCAGGCTACCAGGGCTTTTTAATCCCAATGGCTAAATAGTGGAAACAGCAGCAGCACCAGCACAAATGAACTGAATTCCCCTAGAAAGTGGAATATACTCTCATGAGCTGCTACTTCCTCTGAAGCACATGTCTTGTTATGCTAACAGCAAGTAACAGTCTTTTAATTGCCCTTAACGATTTTAATGAAGGAACTTTATGAATTCCCACAGCTGTGTCACAGAGTTTTGCACAGCAGTTTCCTATTGGGAAACACACTTGCCATTGACATACATGGATATAGAAGACTTACATTTACTGATCATTGGCAATGAAATAATTATTTTCTACAAAACCATTCATGATGCAAAATACTGCAAACACTTTCATATTGTTTCATTTATGAAGAATTATCTAATACACACAAATTAGACATGAACACAGCAATTAAATAATTCAGGTAAAGAGGGTATGTTTAGACATTAGATAGAAACTTTCTGCTCAGAGGGTGGCGAAGCACTAGACCAGGTGGCTTAGAGAGTATGTGGAGTGGATGTCCCATCCCTCGAGGGGATGGAGCTCAAAGCCAGGCTGGATGTGGCTGTGAGCAACCTGGTGTAGTGGAAGGTGTCCCTGCTCTAGTGGCAGGCAGGCTGGAATTCCATGATCAGTCTTTAAGGTCCCTTTCCATCCAGGCCACTCTATGATTCTATGATTCTTTGATTCCATGTGATTCCATGATTGATTCCATGACTTTAGATTCTGTGAAACACGAGTCAGATTGCTAGGTACAGCATTGTCAATAATGAAAATGAACCAAAAAAATGCCCAAGTTCATTGACAAGAAGAGCTCCTATGTTTGAGAAAAAGCTGTATGTAAAAAAAATATTTTCAAACAGGCTAGAGTACTTGTTCTAAAATCTTTGTTGAAAAAGGGAGCTACATAAAGCATGGTTGCTCAGTTCATAATCTGGCACTGTTTTCTAAATCAACATAGAGTTCTTACACTTTGGCATTTGCAGCTTGGCTGAGTGAAAAATCACTATCTCCATGTACTGTAAAAGAGAAATCTATACCAGACTTCTGAGGAAACTGGCTAGTGGGTTTAGTAGTAGATTGGACAACAGAGACACATGATTGCTTCTGCTGACTGATTTCAAATTACTCACATAAATCTATTTTAGAATCATTTGGATTTGGAGGAATTTAGTATTAAATACCTATCATGCAGCTATTCTGACAACAATTTTAAAAGTACTGGAAATATAGATTTGTTGTGGATGTTTAACTGGTTTGAAAGTTAGAAGGGCTGTCTACTGAACACAGAGATTCTAACACTCCATAGAGTAAGTTGCTTCCCATTTTTTTATGTAAGGGAATTAACTGCAAATCACAGGAGCATCTAAGTTTTTGTACTTTGAAAATGCTGGTCTTAACTTCTCTGATATTTCTCATCCTCAAAATAAAAATAATGGACAAGATCTGATAATATCGCCACCTACTCCCATAGTTACCAAATGTGACTATATAAACATAAGGTCAAAGTGGGAGTTTTTTCTTTAAAAATGTGTTCTTCAAATAATTTAACTTGAGAGTACAGAGGTAGCAGTTGTAAAAAAGGAAAGGAAACCAGAGAGACTTTTCTGTTAAATGTGATTAATAATTTGTATATAGGATCCTGCTGCAGTTTCACAGGACCTGCATGACTCTCCTAAACATGACAGGTTCTTATTGTGAAGAACAGAAACTAGATATCAGCATTTTGCATTTAGCTATTAGTCTATGCTGCCTAGCAGGAATTTTTTTCCACCTTTCCAAGGTTATACTGGCACATTCTCTTTGCCCTTCAGTACAGGTTCATGCCATGTACATGCTCTGATTTTTCCTAATGTTCCACTTTTTTTCCACATGATTATGACAGAATTTACTCCATAGGCAAAACAGTAAGAAACATCACAAAGGAGAATATACATCAAAGTGGAAAGACACACCAGACCACTATAATTAGCATATTAATTGCATCTCAGCTTCTCTGTGACCAGCCAACAGCTGTGTGGCACTCAGTCTGGAGTCAACAGGACATCCACAAAAAACACATGTGTTGCAGAAAGCCTTCTGTTTTTGAAATATCCCAGAAACAATGTCTTCTGTCTGAAAGGGCTAGTGTTTAATTTTTCCCTTTCCTCTTCTGCAGTTATCTTGATTAATGCATTTCACCATTGGAATTGTATACTAACTTTAAAACCTCATTGCTTTATGCACACATGAACACACAGAGATATCTCTCCCTGTTTCACCTCAGTATTTTGTTGTTGTTCAGCCTGTGGAAGAGGTAGCCACTCTTGTTGGATTCTGGTCATTCAAAATGAGCTGCACCTTTGCTGGTGCAGGCTCAGCATCTCTGGAGAGATCCATCAAATCATCAGGGCAGCTGCGGAAGCTCCCCCTAAGTCAAAGGACAGAGGAGACCTCCTGTGTGCAATTTAGAGCATCCTTGAACTATAACACCCTATAAAGTTTTTGTAGCAAATCATTCCCCTGCAGACATCTCCTCTGAATTCATTGCAATAGAACCTTTAAGCACTGAGCAAAAAAGTAAGATGAACACTGCATAGGTAGACATGGAATTAACCTCATGACTAGGGTTTCCAGTGCTATGGCAATTCAAAGCATATAGGACTTAATTTATTATTTCAAACAGATAAATCAGCTTAAGAGTATTAACAGTTTATATGTAACATCTTCACCTGTGAACACATATTTATGTGTTCTTCCTACTCACCAAATATATGAGAATATCTGAAAAATTTCATTGCAAGAAGATATGGGCTATAAACAAATTATATTTTTTATTATTTTGGTGAAAAATAGCTGCTGCCACTTCGAAGTGAGGGGCATATATCAGATCTTTGTTCAAAGTGCAGGTTTATTTCCACCTACTTCCTCCAAAAAAAGTCACAAGGCAGTAATTCTGCCCTGATTATGTGCTCACATTGGGTGGAAGCAACTGACGCACGAACTTGAGTGGGAAATAAAGAGGGGTCTGCTTAAAAAGAACATTTTTTGTGAGGAGGAGAGACAAGGAAAACTGACTGCCCCATTAAGTTAATTTTTGCAAAGGTTCCATCCATCAAAACACATTTTGAAAAATTAGATTTATAGAAATAATTCTGGTTGTTGAATTTGGAGAATATGTTGAAAGGAAAGCTTCTAGCTCAAGGGACCTGCTAATATGTGGCTGTTCTGATGAATACTAATCAACAAGTTTACTTTTCACTTTGCTTCTCTAATCTACAAACTATACCTTGACAATGTTGTATAAGGTAAGAGACACAGGGTAAGATGTGCTGATATAAAGATGTTTCTCCCAAGCACCCATGACTAAATTCTGACCATTTACACCAGATATATGCTGCAGTTAAAATTGATTTAGGCAGGTGTTTGTTTTTCCACTTTTTTTATGTGATCAGAAATTTTTCCTGTATATCAGTTTCCAGATACCTGTGGAAATTAAAGGTGTTCAGAGTATGGTGTTAGGAAAACAGTAAGGTATTAGGATAAGACTTTTTTCTTACTTGTAAATATGAAATCAAGGTAGCTTATAGATATACTATATTATGGTTCAGTATACTTTCAGAATGTTATTCTTCATACTGAACAGCATATACCTTTTTCACATGGTACTTTATGACCTGTGTTCTCATCCTTTGGATTTTTGTCCTTCTACCCTCCTGTGGATTTATTTATAGAAAACAGACCTGTAAGGACAAAACAAAGCAAAAACTTCTACTATCTTTGGTTTACTAGTACCTAAAAATAGGATTTGAGTTAGTAACACTGCTATTTAGGGACTTTAATTAGGGCTTGTGAACATTGTGAAAGTCAAACTTTTCCTTTGACATTTGGTTCAAGATTAGATTACATTATGCATTCTCTATTACATCTTAATTATACATCCTTATTTAAAAGAAAAATAGAACAGCTTCAACCTGATTCATTTACTTTTAGCCAGATTAGCACATAAGGGAATGTGTTGTATGGTGGATATAAGACCACTGGAAGATCATGCTTGTCTCACACAGGTTTAGCACTATATGCCAAAGAATTCCTTAACATTCTACAATGATAATATTTTCTGAAAAATAAATCCATTATTTACTTATTTTAAAACCTCTTACTATAAAAATCTAACTGGAAAAGTGGGTTGGGGGGCATTTGTCTGTGTACAAGCAACTTCCAGTAGCTGAGTCCTTCAGGATGAGCACCTTTAAACTCAGAGGGAGGCAGAGGACAACTCTCTCCTGGCAGCTGCTGAAGCAACAACCTGCTCCTATTCATACACCCACACACAGGCAGACCTGGCACAAGGCCTGGACAGCTATTCCAGAAGCATGTTGTCAATGGATAGATAAAAGGATCCTGGCAGTAGTTCCTCTAGGATGGATGTATCCCTGGCAATAGCTTCGTTTATGACCTCTTAAAATGAGTTAAAGAGACAAATTAGCTTGGCAGTCAAATTCTTCTCTAATAGCAAGAAATAAAGAGACAAGACAGTGCAGACTAGCTTATTGCTTTACCTGTCATTTTTTGACACATTTGTCCAAATTTTGTTTTTCTCCCATTTCCCCATGCAAGAATAAAAGACAGTGACCTGGTTAGCAGCCCCTGGGTTTAAAATTCATAGAATCATGGAATATTTGAGTTGAAAGTGACCTTTTAAAAGTCACCTAGTTCAACCCCCTGCAATCAGCTGGAACATTTTCAACTAGATCAGGTGGCACAAGCCCAGTTGAACCCGACCTTAGATGTTTCCAGGGATGGGACATCCAGCACCTCTCTGGGAAATCTGTTCAAGAGTTACACTGCTATCATTGAAGAAAAAGCCTTCCTTACACCTCCTCTGAATCTACCTTCTTTTGGTTGAAACAATTGCACCATGTCCTATTGCTGCAGGTCTGCTCTTACAGTGTCTGTCCCTGTATTTTGAGTACTGAAAGGCCACAGTAAAATTTCCCCAGAGCTCTCCTCTCCTCTCCTCTCCTCTCCTCTCCTCTCCTCTCCTCTCCTCTCCTCTCCTCTCCTCTCCTCTCCTCTCCTCTCCTCTCCTCTCCTCTCCTCTCCTCTCCTCTCCTCTCCTCTCCTCTCCTCTCCTCTCCTCTCCTCTCCTCTCCTCTCCTCTCCTCTCCTCTCCTCTCCTCTCCTCTCCTCTCCTCTCCTCTCCTCTCCTCTCCTCTCCTCTCCTCTCCTCTCCTCTCCTCTCCTCTCCTCTCCTCTCCTCTCCTCTCCTCTTTCCATGCATGAATCACACAATGCACTGTTCCAAGAGTAGTGTTGCTTCAAGATAAACACCATTTACAATTATTTTGTATTACTGAGGGCCTCTAAAATCACCAGCACAAGCTGGATTTGAGTAATGTGTCCTCCTTCTCACAAATTAACAAGCTCTGGGTTCAATCTGATTGGAAATAGGCCTTAAGGAGTGTTATTTTTGAGCTAAATCTTTAATCTTTTCTGCTTTATCTCCTTCTTTCTCTCTTCTCTTCTCTTCTCTTCTCTTCTCTTCTCTTCTCTTCTCTTCTCTTCTCTTCTCTTCTCTTCTCTTCTCTTCTCTTCTCTTCTCTTCTCTTCTCTTCTCTTCTCTTCTCTTCTCTTCTCTTCTCTTCTCTTCTCTTCTCTTCTCTCTCTTCTTTTATAGTTCTACCTCAATTACTAATTTTTCCTACCTTAGCTCTTCCTGGTTTACACAAGAATCTGTCTCAAATCAAGCACCTAAGGCTTCTCTCAGCTAAGCACTTCATGACTAAGACAATGGGGGCTCTGGCAGCGTCCAGCCTGTCCACCTGTTACTAGTTCTGGTAGCCCACAGCCAGTATAACTTGATCTCCAACTTTGCTGTGCCCACTGGAACAAAAGTAATATGCAGCTGAAAATCTGGTCTCTGGGGTTTTTTTTGTTCTACTCTTCTTCACTGAAGACTGTCCAAGGCATGACAGGATGACAATATGGACATCACTTTATAATTTCCAAGGTCCAATGTTCAGAAATGTTAAGCAGATTAGCACCACATGCAATGGGAGTACATGTCCACAATGCTGCCACAAAGCCTTTGTGCATTTGTTTTATTTGACAGGATATCCACAGAGGTGTCATATAGATTATTCTGCCAGCATAATGACAAACACCACAATGGTATCTACATTTTGATCAGCTCACTTCCTTGCTGCTTGGACCACAAGTGACACTGACAGAGAGAACACAGCCAACTCCTTCTATTATGAGCACTGTGGCAATATTTTCGGCATATTTCCTGTGTACCACTGTACCATTGCTACTTTGTTTACTGGGAGCCTACATCAAAAGAAAGAAAACAAGAACATACTCTCCAGCCTTGAAGTCAACAACCTCCCATTCCTCAAATCAGCTTCTAATTGAGACACTTGTGTCTGGCTCACGGCGTCAATACAACGTCACTGCTCAGTGTTTTTTCCTTTTCCACTGACACCACTGATGCACATTGTTAGACAGTGCTGCTTAATTAAACCACAGTGACAGGAAAAGTGACCCACAAATGCAGTGTCTAATAAAACCATGAGCATAAAAATTGTACTTCTTCATCTTAGACATCAGTTACGATGCAGATTTTATCATAACACTGCAGACATTTTATATGTTTGTTTAGGGTTTTTTTTACTTCTCCAGCAAGTAAAGTAAGGTAGCACAGTAACGACTGCAAGAGCTGCTGCTTATGCAGAGTTGAATTTTGCTCATCCAGACTGAGGCATTGTAATGGGATGGACAGACAGACTGACATGAATTTCAGGAGTCTGAAGTTGTCCTGCAGGAGGTAAACTGGAAAGAAGTGTGAAGGCAAGACTGTGAAAAGGACAGTGACCTTTTATTGCCTGGCTCTGGTTTCTCTCAGAGAGCTTTTCTCCTGTGTCCACAGCAGAAAATACTCCAAGTGGTAACCATTGTACAATTCTGACATATAATTTAAGCTCAGGTTCTCTGTAAAAGTGAATACCAGCAGTCATTTGCATTCTTCACCATCCTGCAGCCACCTTTCTCCTATGTGCTAGCCCAGCACATAAAGTGTATGGCAATTCTGAAGAGTACCTTGAACCTTACAGTAAAAGAACCAATTTTTTTTCTACTTCAGCAGTGTAAAAATGCAAGAAAATGCAAGATGCACAAGAAATCTAGATAGTATTTGCTATTCAAATGCCACAGTGATTCTGGACATATCTATTTGCATCTTAGCAAAAATATCTACACACCTCTATTACTTTTGCATAATTCCCAAATGCTATGATATCTAACATCCTAATTCAGGTATGTTTTATCTTCTGAAACTTTTCACTCTGCTTCACAGAAAGAATCACAGGCAGTTGTCAGATCCACAGGATGGAGCTGTATGAGATGCATTAAATCAAACTTTGGGGGTCTTTAGGAAGAAGAAGAAGAAGAAGAAGAAGAAGAAGAAGAAGAAGAAGAAGAAGAAGAAGAAGAAGAAGAAGAAGAAGAAGAAGAAGAAGAAGAAGAAGAAGGAGAAGAAGAAGAAGAAGAAGAAGAAGACGAAGAAGAAGAAATAAAAAGCAATTTGGTGCATTGTAACAGGGTGGAGTAATATTAGATACTTTTGAAAATGAAATTTTCTTCTAGCCTAACTTCCTGAAGGGCCTATGTGAAAATTTAATGCTATGAAGATACAGGAAGTGATTACACTTTGAAAGTCTTCACTCCAGAGCACTCAGAGTGGTGCAACTGAAACTAGTCTTAGAAACCCTGTGTTATGTTCCACACAACTTTCTGGTACAGAACAGAGCTACACAGATCTGTAATTTATCTCCAGTGAGATCTGTTTGTGTAGAAATAAACCAGAAAATGCTTTTGGCTGCCCCAGAATATGCTGGCTTCATAGAGGACATTACAAAGTAATGTTAAGATAGTAATTTTTTCACACCAATATCTTTAAAAATGTCTCCTAATCTCCATTATTCCTGCTCCATTGCTCTTTACAGAATATTGATTTCTTTTTTCTTTGGGAACATGATTAATCTTATGATAACATCACATCACAAGTCAATGAAATTAAAATATTAAATACATTTTCAGTTGTTATAAAAGAGATTAAGATTTTGATTGGGTTTTAATGGGCTGTTTCATCACTGCATGAAGTCAGTGAGTGTATCTGGGACTCAGCAGCTCTAGGAACAAAGCCACTTAGTTACAGGGATTTAGATCATTAACTTTGGATTAAAAGATTCAGTTGAAAAATCCTTTCTCTGTAAAGCAGTGAGGGGGGTGGTTCATTTTAGGAATATGTTTAAATTAAACTTGAGTCCATGAAGTTTAACACAGAGAACAAATGTACTTCATTATGCATCTTTAGAACCCATAATAAGAAGAATTAGTCTCTATCTTACAATAGAGATAATGGTACAGTCCCTTAATTTACAAAACTATAACTTCAGTGGAGTTACTGTAGATCTATTCCAGGGTAATTGAAAGGTAAGGGTCAGCACGAATAAAAGTAAAAATCCAGAGACAGAAACAGTTTGGAAAGGCTCTGCTTGGGCTTTTCCAAAGTTTTCAGCAAATGCTCAGTCCCTCTGCCACGCCTTCCCCTTCCAGGTGCCACCACACATGCCCAAGTCATTTCCCTGCTCCCATTTCAAAGTCAAAGAAATTAAAACTCCACACGAGCCTTCTAAGGATGCAGGAGCAATTGCATTACTCCTGAAGATAATGTGTCCATCATTCTCCCAGCCTAAAAGTTTCACTTTGTAATCCCCACTTTTACAGAGAGGAAAGGGAAGGCAAGCATTGAGTACCTCCACCCCATATGCAAAGTACAGCCTAAGTTATAAAATGTGATATAAACCAGAAAGGACAACATGAAAGGGAACATAAAGACATTAATAACTAACACCTGATGTCTTAACTAAAGGTATTGATCCAGACATCTATAGAGGGACCATAAAACTAATTTCTCAAACACTGTTGCTTTTACTTTGGTAATATCAACATATTCTTTTATCTAAATCACATTCCTTAGCCTGTTACTAAATGACAATAATATATTTAATGGCTGTACGCACTGTACACAAAAGGTAAAGTAGTGTAGTCTCAGGAATATTAACAATTGATATCATATTATAAGTGTACAACCTGAAGATTTATACTAGCAGGCAGTTAAGGGACCTTTTCCTTCTTATGCTGTAGCATGTGAATTTGAAGAAAGACTTTTTCCTGTTCAGCATAACAGAATCCAAGCTCCCAAATGAGAGTAAAGTCCAGCTCCAGCTCGCTTACCCAGCAGCCAAAGAGATCTCCTGGTGTCTCCACTGAATGTGCCTGTACAGATAAGAGGCAGCACTGACGTCAATGCCAGCACAAGGCCGTGTGCCCTGCACAGCAATCTTCCCCTTTGATCTTTCCCACTGACTCCATGCAATACTGATTGCAGGGGTCACTGCAGCCCATGCCAGCTAAAAATAGGAAAAATTAAGTCTGTTTACTACAAGCTTAAGGATTGTCGCAGTTTTAGAAGATCAAGTGTCTTTCTTGAGTGACAGCATGTTAAAAAAAAAAACAATCAAGGTCTCTTCTGAAGCTTTTTGCCATTGACAAAGCTGGAAGCAGTTGAAAGAAAATGTTCATGGTTTTAATATATTGTGTAGGTGTGAAAGCCTGTTTTTACTGTATGTCTAGATCCAAGAAGTCTGAAATTTCTAAACATACCTTATTTTTTCTAAGGTTCCATTTTACATCCAAAAATGTATAAATAGTTGAGCAGTTCAGGAAGAATAATTCAACTGCTCTTACAACCATGTCCCTCTAAGGAGGTAATGTTTTATGTGGGGTATTATTTATACCTGAAGCATTTGAGATTGGATGTAGTTTCCAAAAAATCTTGGTGTTGACAGAAACTTTACCTTTCTCTTAGGTTTTTATAAAAGGAAATAAAAATATGGAAGAGTGTAGTTCTTCAGGAGCATGGCAGCCCTGTCAGACCTTGCCTCCATGCATCTCCTTTCATGGAAGTGGCTCTTTACCAGAGGGAGGCTTCTTTCACTTAATGGCACTTCTTTCTTATCTATGTCACATCTCATGCAAATGTATCCATGGAAAATGGGCAGGTGCACAGGGAACCCTATTCCTATGAGGCAACACAGCCACCTGCCAGCTTAGAAACTCCCTTTTATGGTTAGAGGCATGATCACCTGTGAGCAACTGCTTGTGAAATACCAGAGGAAGGACAGGAGCTCAGAGGGATTCAGCATTAGCTGCTGAATCATCCCCTGCTACACTAGGGAAACCACTTCCCAACTGCAAGAATGTGCTCTCTAAAGCAAGGAAGACATAATTAGTAAGGTAGAAGAGGCCATGCAGGAGGATGTGCAGCCTTGCGTTCTAACAATCACTGCTTTCTCCCCAGACAGGGGGATGCTGAGTCTCCTTCCCTGCTTCCATGTTGATCAGGGATGATGCAAAAGCTCAGCAATCAATACTGGAATCACAGCATCTCCCCTTCTTCACTTCCCCCTCCAAAAGGGTATCAAAGCCACCATCCCAGCATTGTGCCTCACCAGACCAAGGGAGGCTGCTCTGGGGAGAAATTACATTTTTACACCAATTTGAACATTGAACATTCTTCTTCTAACTGTTGAGCTACACTAAAGGCACATTTATGTCTTTTCTCTGCTGTGCTGTGAGACAAGCCTTCAAACATTTTTACATTTAACTTCAACTTCAGTTCTTCACCAACCACATTTGTCAGCCAGAATAACCTCTTCTATCCTTTCAGCCACCCTGGGGAACTTACTCTGTATACATGATTTGGTTATAAAACAAACCATTATATTATTCCTTACTAAGAGACTATACTCTGCAGAAGTATTTAAAAATGTAGCTCCTGCTATTTCTAATGACTATTTTTTCCACCAGTGAAGAATAGGCTTATAGAATACAGCTTACAAGATTTTGTCATCCACTTCATAAATTTGGCTCAGTGTTAAAAACTACCCCTGTGGTGTTACAATGGGCCCAACCAGTGTGACAAGTTCCTGTGCAGGTTCACAAAACCTGTAATTCTTGTTCTTTTCCTGGGTTTGCTCAGTCTCACTTTCTCTTCTCCTTGAGGGATCCAAGGAGTTTGCAGTGAGTCATCAATAAGTAATGGTGGTGATTTCTACAGAGCTGTATCTTGCCAGTCAGGGGACAGCAAGATCTGGGGGCAGAGGAGTTAAACTGACTGACAGCATGTCCTTGGGGATCCAGCCTCAGAGAACATGAGACACTGACATGGTATTTGGCTATTCTTGCTCTTCTTCATTCCGCTCACAAATTTCTCAGAGACACAAATTCTCAAAACAAAATGTTCCATTTTACTTTAAAACCACAGGCAGATTCTTATGAACAGCCAAGAGCAAAGCTGAAGTGCAAAGCTAACAAGCTTGCTTGTTTGGTGGTGATCAGCATGAAGGGTGGGATGGTTTTAGTTCTGACAGTTTTTTCTAGATTAGCATTATTTGATATCCCAGATGCACACACCAGGATCAACAAAAACACATTGGCAGTTCTTAATCCAATGAGTTACATCCTTTTGGTTAACAACACCCAGCCTACCAGAGTTCAAGAAGCATTTGATCAACACTCAGGGACAAAAAAACGTTCCTGGGTTGTGCAGAGCCAGGAGTTGGACTCAATCAGGGAGCTGGACCCTTGTGGGTGCTTTTCAACTCAGGGTGTTCTGTGCTTCTATCCCATAGATTTTAGTGATTTCTGTGCAAAAGTTTACATAAATCCAACACACTCTGGCTGTCAGCAATGGAAAGTCAAGCAGATACTCAAATATAGATTTAGCAACCTAACTGAAAAATGCTGCTGTGTAATTTTGACCACATTCCTTAAAGTGAATTTGGACAAGGAATTTCATAGAAAAAGTTTAGAAATTTTTAGCAGCAGCAGCAGCAGCAGCAGCAGCAGCAGCAGTAGTAGTAGTAGTAGTAGTAGTAGTAGTAGTAGTAGTAGTAGTAGTAGCACTGATACAAGACTGTTAACTTCTGCTCTGCTACAGAAATCTGATCTACTGTGTTAAGCAGTAGGATATATGATCACATCTCTTTTATTGAAACATTATTCTTCCCATGCTGTATGTGGAAAACTGAAAATATGTCACACTGTACTGACATATTCACAAATATAGCAGAATAAACAGGTCTGAAATTGATGTAACCATACTCTGTGGTTTTTATTTATTTCTAGCTAATGTTAATGTTTAACATTATCTAAAATAATACAAATATTCATTATCTTCCATGAGCCTGATGAAGAAATTGTTTGGTCAGGATGGTTGATATTTAATTAATTCCTAAAATTAATTAAAATTTGCATTTAAAAAGAAAAACTACATCATCTGCTTTATGGGTAAGAAAAATGGCAGGAGAATGTGACATAGAAGGAGTGAGAGCTAGAAAAAATGTCAATTCAACTTTAGCCATTCCCTTCTACTTAGCAAAAATAGCTGAGATTTAAGAGCATTTTTTCTCAACCCCATTACACAGGATGCTCAGAATACCCTTTGGCAGTGTGGAAGGTTCTCTGATGGTTTAGACACCATCTGCAATGCTGAAAGGTCATAGATCTATTTTGGCCTCATCCAGAGGAGGTGGTTTGACCTTCAGAATTTCAAACTACAGATTGTGACTACCCTGAAGGTGAGGAAGACCTGGAGTTATTCTGCTTTTCCACCATCAGATAAGATCATGGAAATTACCCAGAAATTTTTTACAGCAACAATTTTCCAGCTCAGCTGTGGTATTGAAAGGAAAATAAATAAAAGGAGAAATTAATACAGGGGATATTCAGACACAAAATAATTACAGCATTGCAGTAAACTCATCTCAAAGCAAGGGAAAGTGTAATTCTTTAAAATCAGTTAACAAGAAAAAAATATTGTGTATATGTTCTGAACTGAATTTTGAACCTAAAACAACTGTACATGAATTTAGAGGTCATTGGTTCACTCTAAGCACTCAGAAAGACAGACAGTGCTGTACTCAGCTTTGTATTGCAGCAGTAACAGTTCCCAGGTGCTTTTATCACCATTACTGTTATTTTTATTATTCTCAGGCCATGTACATCAGTGTCATGACTTCTGACACCAATATAAGTGACAGAAGCTGGCAAGAAGAGTATTAATTTGGAGAGAGGATAAAGTGAGGGTTTTTTTATATCCTTAAGTGTTGCTCTATTCCAAGCTCTTCTCCAGTTACTCCTTGAAAATGAAATTGCTGGTGTTTGCTTTCCAGTGTATTAAACAGATTAATTTTATAGTCCATTTAGCTCAAAACAGATCAATTTTTCATATCAAAATGCATATCATCTACCATAATGACAAGGCCTTTCCAGTCACACAGGGTATACAAATGTGTTCAAACAACCAGGTGAATTTTGTTTTCATTCCTACACAGTTCTGTAATATGCTATAGTTATTACATGCTAACAAGTACTAGTACACACAGAACACAAAGCATGTGTGCTGTATGGATTCCTGGTAGCTGTAAATGAAATATTCTCTGTGTCTGAAAACAACAGAATGCAAATATCAAAGGAGATTAAGTCTATAGCACAACAGAATTTCGAGAAAATCCAGGAGCACTTTGAGAACAGATTAATTGTTATGGTATATAACTGCAGATGTTTTGGATACTCTCACCATAAGTAAACATCCGTTTGGACATCCTCAGAAGCAACAATACATGAGAAGCATCCAGATTTCTACAACTGGCATTATTCTTGTGTTTGAATAAACATTTCCTTTTCTAACCGCAGTCCATTCATTTATTTGCTTCTGCTCTTATTTCCTTTGGAATCTCTAACTGTTGTGGAAAAATCCACAGCCAAAAGTGATGCACAAGGAAAAAATGACAAATTTTCCACACAGGACTCTGTCATTGGTATGGCATGTTGCAAATCTGTGTGTCTCTCTAGACCCACCACTGTCAGCAGTATCAGGACTATCTACAGTACCTGTAGTATGCTGATCAGTATCTCAGCACCAAAGAAAATATATTTAAGGGAGTAAAGTCAAGTGAAAAACAACTCTAGTAGCATCTTCCTTGTAGTTGAGCCCTAAATACTAAAGACCTTTTCTCCTTCTTTCTCTAAACTGATTTGTCATCTTCTCTTGCAGTTTTCACTTAAAATCTTTGGTAATAAGTTCATGGGGAAAATAAATTGAGTTTGCCTTTAGGCCTGAAATGAGATAGTCCAAGATTTGTTCAAACTTCCCTGGCAGAGATACACTAGAAAGCCTTTCTTGGGAGTTCCTCAGCTAATGCAGGGTTAGGAGGTTTTGTCTCAAGGGAATTCACCTCATCCCATCACGTTTTATAAATTCATCTTAAGTGTTTTCAAAGAGTAAATGTGTTTTGAAATGGTAATAATAATGTGGACTTCATATCTACTTGTATATGTGTGTTTGCATGTTTTGTATGTTTTCTCATAGGAAGAAAAAGCTGCTTTTCCCGGCTTTCTCAAAACAATCTTTTCCCATGCATCACATCCTAAAAACAGCACAATGCGCTGAACAATTATCTCATTCAGAGAGGTTCTTGATAATAGAAATGCTTTTAATGCAATTTTTCTTCCCAAAGGATATTTCTACATGGATAGATGCTTTCTGAGACCAGCTGGCATTGAAATAAGATGCATCAAAATCATCTAGAAAAGATGCTCCTCCCTTAACTGAACTTCCATATGGAGTTTGCAGCAAATTTTTTTCTGCCAAATCTTTGCTATTGTTTTAGCACACCATTGTTTTACTGTAAAATGCAAGGCAACAAAACTCCTTGGAAATGTTTTGCGTAAGTTTTGGTCTTGATACTAGTTATTATTATTGCTCCAAACACTGTTATAATCATAATAATGGAAAACAGTAGCACTGTTAAGAAAATATTTGTTAGGATGTCCAGTGGGATTTTCATAGCATGAGGATCAAAGCTCATGCAGGGTCTAAACCTGAGTGATCTTAGAAGAATTTTGTTAAGAAATTATTTTAAGGATGTACATTTCAAAATATTTACGTCTTACTATGCTCTAGCACTGATATGGACTACTCAGAAAGACATCACAAATTTACTATATTTAGATGCAAACTCATATTTGGGTGAAGGAGATGTGAAGGTGGTATCTTTACTGTGATCTAACATAAAACATAAAAGAGGTATTTCCTGGAGCAGAAAAACAAGCCTCATTGAAAGGAAATTCAAAGCTTTTCTGAAAGCCTCTCACAGTCTAGAGTGTTCTTTTAATATTCTCAGTGCTAAACCTGGAGGGACTATTCCTCCAGGTCCAGCTGGCAGCAGAAAGGCAGTGCATCATTCTGTGGAAATGGATTCACTTATTTCTAGGCTCCTGCAGGCATTATCTCCTAACAACCCGTTTGCTCTCGCAGGACTGTGAGCACTGGCTTGGCAGTAACCTTTCTTGCTCTCCTGCTTTGGCATATGGCTTTACTGTGATTTTTGGAGTTTAGTACTAAAAGTCTTGACTTGTTAAAAGATGTTAAAAGGCTTCAGAAGAAGTTTTGTGGATAACAGGCTGCAGAAGGCTGTGGCGCACAAGAAACTTTTCCAACGTCCATCCAGGCAAGGATGGACTCTCACCTCGGGGCCACCTCCAGTCCAATGTTGCTATTCCAACTGGGACATTGTAAAACAAAGACTTGTTCTTTTCTGCATTGAATGATGACTAATACTGATGTCTTGTTAGTTAAAATAGGCTCGCCTATTATGACAATTCAAGGCCTTTTGGCTACACAGACCAGTGTCCTGTGGCTGGAGTAGGCAGAGGTGTGTTTTGAGGTCTGCAGTCCCTGGGAGATGTCAGACTTTAGAAAGTGGCTTACATGCTCTGAAGTAAACACCAATGGTTTTCATCTGCATTTGTGTATCTTTTCTCAACCATGATGAAAAGAAATCTGAGTAATCTTTTTTCCCTTTGACCCCAAACTTGCCTTCAATTTACTGTTTATAGCTATCTGAAATCTTTGTTCTCTTGCTCTGGAAAAAACAATCTATTCAGTCAACAAAAGAACCTTTGTTCAAGAGTTAGAGATGGTGTTTCCTGCAACGGCCAGATAAACATGCAATGTCCTACCCCTGGAAGTTTTATTACAAGTAAGACAAAAGCACAATAGTCTCATCAAACAGATGGATCAAGTGCAATCCACTTTAAACGAAAGCATGTAAACCAGGAAATCTGGGACTTTAAGGCTAATCTGTAGATGAATTTAGTAGAGAGCTATATCAAAGCTTAAAGGTATGAAACATAAACATGCCCATGAATTCCAGGATAGTCTTTGATCTCAGGTTAGACCTTATTAGTGTGTTTGTCATTTAATGCCTCTAAGAAAGAACAACTTTCCATTTTTACTGCTACCACTGCTATTATCTCTGCAATGGCACAACGAGGCAATGTATTGGGGGATTATCTGAGTGGAATGACAGTTATCTAGGCCTTTGAACTTGGAAATCTTAAGAAACTTTCCAAATGTCAGTTAGTATCATCATACTCATAAAGTTGGGGAAATCTGAGGATCAGAAATGTGATGCCAAATGCAGGGTAAATTTTCATTTTGATACTCCAGTGTGGCTTGCATTTCCGAGCACTTACTCTGCATTGACTCTTATTTGCCATCCATATTAAGATAAGCAGAGGAGAGACAAATGATTGAAATCTACACAGGGTGATTCACAGCTTCTTGCCACATTAAAAAAAGAAATAAGCACAGAGGAAGAAGAAATAAGGTTTTCCACTTCAAACATTTCAAAGTTGTTGATAAAAAATGCCAGCCCTCAGGTTTTAAATACTTTTCTGGAAGCTTAGTTCAACACACTGCTAAAAGTGAAAATCTGGATTATAAACATTAACTCTGTGAAGATTTCTTCAGATAAAAACATGAGAAATTCATCTTGGCTCCCCAGTAATAGATACCTTTAATGAAATTCATGGGTTAGAGTTGTTCTGGACAATTAGAAGCGCAATTTCACACATATTGTTGCTAGAGAAGGGAATGCCATCTATTTCTTCAGAATGTACAGTTGTTTTCATGGGTAAAAGATGTTAAAAAGAGCGGCACAATACAAAGGGATTTTTTCTCTATTGCTTGGATTACAAACAGAGTTTCTGTAGGTGCCTTGAAACAGCACCAACAATGTCAGAAGTACATACAGATATACAGCAGTAAATACTGAACAATGTTGAAAAGCTTCCTTTTTAAATCTGGTTACATTCAAAATTTAAAATAGGTGCCTGTCTTAAAATTTTGAGTCAGAACTATGACTTTGCATATGCTTCTTTTGACATCCTTGTGGAAATAAATAACATTGAAGTGAATAGCACTTTTGTGACCCCACTACATTTAACCCTGGCATATGTCAGGATACCTAAAATGGAAACTGTTCTGAGGGCCCTCTTATATCAAAGTCTAGAAAAGAATTATGGAATACTGTAAAAGGATGACTGCACAGCTGAGAGTTGGCAGAGCTCATCAACTTTCGAGTGTGATGATTATGAGTTAAAGCTCTGACATTTTGCAGCTCAGAATTAGAGTCAGAAACTTCCACAGATCATCTTCTATCAGCTTGCTTCAGGGTCAGCTTGTTATGAGAAAAGCTCTGAAAACTTGTTTATTGTTTTACCCTCAACAACTGTAAGAACTATTTGTCAAACTTCAGAGGAATCTGCAGGAGACAGCAGCACTGTGTGTCAGCTTTCACAGCAGTTGGCACAGCCAGGACATTCATCTGCTGCAGAAGTGGTTTTCTTGAAATTCTACAAGCTGCTACAAACAAGTCTGATGACAATATGAAGTCACTGTGAGGTCAGCTATAATCAACAGCAAGCCCTGCCTGTTACTAAATCAAGGTAAATAGTAAACTGTGTCTGTATTAGGTTTAATTTGAGGTTTTGCTAATTAATCCTTCTTTAACCTCACCCCACAGTCCTAAAATAGACTAACACCAAAACTCTTTCAAACATTTTTTTTAGGTTTGGGACATACATGCCAGTAATTTCACCTTGCTAGTATTCACATGCATGTTGTTTGTTTCACAGCAACTACCAGTAATTTTAAAATGAAAGAAACCAAAATTTTTAAATCTTAGTTTCCTTTGTTGTGCCTTGCATCTTTCTTATAGTCAAATTTCATGGTTTACAAAAATTACTGCAGGGGGACATTTCAAGAAAAGACTGGGATTTTATGCAATTCCTTGCCTGCCTCCCTCAGCTTTCAAGTTTTCCAAGCCCTCTGCTTTCTAGACTTGACTTAATAATCCTAAATATTTCAGGGCTGTCAACACTTCACTGGGGATTTATCTTGTCCATCTTGAAGATCATGAAATTCCTCAAGGGTTACAGAAATGCCATGCCAAGAGTCTTGCTGCTACTACCCTGTTCTGGCAAAGCAGCCTTTGCAGTCTGACAGCAAGCAGTTTTACCATTTTGGGGAGTACACATCAACAGCACTGGAGCCATTGAAAAGGCAAATTAAACTGAAAACCCCTAGGAATCAAGTAATTATTAATATCCAAAAGTTTTATAAAATTCTAAAAGTTTATTGAAGAAAAGGCCAAATGTGAAAGCAATGTATTTGCCTAAGATAGATCTGCCTTATCAGCACATTCTGATAGGGATTGCTGCTTTTTTTAAAAAAAAAGTAGAGCAATAAAATACCAGTGAAAATGTCAAGCAATAAAGTATCATTGTTATTGACAATGTCCTATTTGCATATCTCTGGAAAGTTAAGTTGTTATTTCTTCAAAGATAGGAATGAAAATACTCTAAGGAAAAAAAAGGAAAAAATACTATAAAAAGATCCCTACAGTAAGAAAACCCTGTATTTTTCCCCTCAGCACTTTGTACTTCTCTACTACTGCTTTCAATGTTTCAAATTATCAAAAAGCCTGGAGTCATGGAAAAAAAATTCCTTGTTACTCATTAGCACACCAAACTGAGAATAAGAGATAGATCCCATTTTGAGGATCTGTTGATCTAAGCTGCCAAAATAGACACAGACAAGTGGGAAAGGAGAGATTTTTGTTGATAAGTTAGTGGGAAAGTCTATCTAGATACTTTTAGGCCCTAAAACATAATGAAAGCACCCTTCCTGGAATTGTAAATGCATGTTTGTGTATAACTACCTGTCCACAAAAGCTGACTGACTTGTCAAAGTGTCTGCAGAACCATTTGTGGCATCCAGATTTTACAGTGGGAGTCAGCCTGAGTCATTTCATTATATTACTGGGTTTTGAAATCCTCATCCAGAAACCGTACATTTTATATTTATATGACAGCATTATGACTAAGTCCCACCTAAACCATGTGTTCAGCAGATCTTGCTTCTTTCCCTGCTCCCCAGCCCCATCCAGGGTTGCAGCTCCATAACAACTCGGTTCCTTTTTTTATGAAAAGGCTGAAAACTCTGTGGGTTTATTGATTTCCTGAAATTTTGTTATTCATTGTGCTTGTAAGACATACTGAAAATCTAGTCTTTCACACATAGGACTACTGTCCTATCTAATGAGGGACTTTAGGAGAGGTGTATATTCACAGAGGAACTAGGTGACAGGAAGAAAGTTGTGGGGTCTAAAGAGGAGTGATGAAGGAGGCAAGCCAGGAATGTGACAGTTCATGGGCATTTCATTTGTACTTTGAGCTGGTTGTAGACATGACAGCAAGCTAACTCCAGGCTGAAAGCCAGGGAATAGGCAAGTAATTCAGCATGTTGGGTTATGAAATATTCTAAAAACTACTTCAAATTATATTTTAAATGTTCATCTTCCAAGGGAGAAATGCAAGAGATTTTTACTTAATAAACTAGGATAATATTTTGCTTAATCTAAAACCATTTGTATCTCTACGTGGCATTTTACATGATACGTGCATAATAAGAAAAATAACAAAAGACCAGAGGAACAGGTTTGCTGGGAATATTCCTAATCTCTTTCTGGTTTACTGATTTTCAAGAGATACTCTGAACTTAAAAGTTAGGCTCTCAAAGTAGGAAAACTATGTGAACTAATAGGCTTGCAGTTGTGTTTATCTGGTAACACTAACTTCAGGTCTCCCCTAACCTGTATAGCAGCATCTTCTGTAGCCTCAAGCTGTGAAGCCTGCTACACTGGTTTTTGAAGGTCAAACTGAAGGATTTTGTGTGTTGCCCTAAAATGGGCCCTTGATATTCCAGGCATCTGGGGAATGATGCTCAGAAATCTTCCAGCAAACTTTGCACACCTTGGGAAGGGTTAGTGATGCAAAATAATGCTAATGAGATTTATATCTATCATCTAGGTATCAAAACCCACAGGTCCTATGGACAAAATCATCAAGGAACAAAATGTTCCTTGTGTGACAGAGGCAAAATTTAGGTACTTACACCCTATTGCAGTTGCAGTAAAGCCACCAAAAAAAAAAAAAAAAAAAACCAGCAGCATAAATTCATCTGAAACAGCACCATGAGTTGGTGCATGTAGCATATGCACCTAGGCACAGGTGTCCAGGAGCAGCAAACCCCTGGTGGAACTCTCCCATGCCAAAGAAGGGAGGTAGGGGCTGCACAGGCATGTGGTGATCCCACTGTGGGAAGGCAGGTGGTAGCAGTCTGGCACAGCTCACAGCAGCAGGCAGCTGCAGCTGCCCTTCTGAATGGCTTTCCAGACCAGCCATGAAGCAGGAGGAGCTGCCATCAGCTTGCTACCTCTTAGAACCACCTTTCCTTGCCTGTGCCAAAGGGGGACAGGGTATATCCTTTGAACTTTCCCACTCAAACCCAGAAAACTAGAAGCCAGACCTTGAAGCTCATTCATTTTGATCACTGCAATCTCCTCCAGGGTCAAATCTTACCAAATGGGTGAGATCAGACCTACCTGCAACTGCCCAAGTTTGCCTTTAAGGCAGTATTTGTGCACACACTTCCAGGAAAGCATACAGCCAGGTCCTTCCTAGCACTGACTGGAAGCACTTTTAGCTCACTAGGCAGCAAAATGAATTAACAGTGCACAGTGAGATGCACTGTCTTTCTTTGGGCTGGATACTTAACACTCTTATAAACTCTGGCATCACCAATGATCCGGAAAGGGAAGTGCCAAAATGTGGGGTTTATTGAGTCTTGTGACTGGGGCAAAAGCCATATGTTACCAGCCTTCAAAACCAAATGGATAAAGAACACCCTGCTCAAGATCCTGAGCAGAAGGGAGGATCTCAAAATCAGTTCTGGTTTAAGGTACATGGCTCATGAGAGAAGTTGAAGTGCAGAAATGTTCTTGAACTTGTTTTAATTGGTGGCTGTCAGAGGTCTGTGTCTACAGATCACCCTTCCAAAGCATCCAAGACAAGTGGCAGCCTGGAAAACCATCCTTCCAAACACTGCCTACTCTTTCAGTCTTGCAGTGCTTACTCTGAGCATCATAAGAAGTGGTCTCCAAACATCTTGCTTCCAATTTTTGCAATCCTTATCCCAAGGCCACTTGCTGTGCAGCTTTACAGTGGACTGCAATTTGATGTGACACGCCCCAGCCCCACCAATTGCTTGTAAATTCTGAAATGTGCTGCTCCCAGAAAGTTCTGGGGCAACCTGTTGCTATCACCTCACAACAGGACTCTGCAGAAGTAAGAGACTATGGCCAGATTTCAAAGAGCATACATTCACTGGGAAATGAGACACTTGCATAAATGCACTGCAGGATATCTGAAGAAAGAGATATTGTGACATCCTAGGCATCTCAAGTTTAGGAAGCATTCAGAAAATATTTTGTCATATAGATAAGACTAGTGCATAGAAAAGAACTCAAAGGTGTTGCAATGCAGCCTTCATTTCTGCAGTCCATGCAGAAAAGCCATCACAGGCTCTGAAAGCTATTTTGCCATGTTGCCAAATAGCCCTTTTTCCAGTAAAGTTAATTAGTTTGAATTAAGCATAATGCAGACTTTGCTGTCCTTCCCATTTGTTGAACTGGCTCCTTTTTCAGTTGTCTTGCAAGTTTGTAAATTGGGTTGTATTGAAAGGTTCACACAGCCAAAGAATCCTCTTCTCCTTAATGCAAGGACCCTGGTACAGTAACATTCATGCTCTCAGAGCCTCTGCCAACAGATAAGTAAGGATGACACCACTGTGTGATTCATGGGTGAGTCTTTCCACAATCACCTTATAAAGCAAGAGTATCAAGGACAGGAACCCTGTGACTCCATCCAGGTCAGGTATGCACTCCCAATATCCTTGTTTGCCATGCTGCTAGGTGCTCCACCTACATACCACATCCATCCCACACTGCTGCCAGGAGCTTAAAAAAATTATCAACAATTAAATGTTAATAATGGCCTGAGCCAGGCACAGTGTCAGTATCTATTATGCCCTCTTGACATCTTTCTGCCAATGTAATGCACATGTCTGTAAGTGTGTGTGCCATTCTAGGGCATGGGCTAGTGTTAAAGATGGTATCAAGATGGAAGACTGATAATAAGAAAACTGAAACAAACAAAAAACCAAAAATTTTGAGTCACCAGCTAACACCTTCATGCAGAGTTCTATCTTACTCTGACCTCTTAAGTACAAAGGGAGTATTTACTTTAAAAAAATTATTCATATTCATGGCCCTAATTATTCATAATACTCTTTTCCTAATTATTGCTGTACTATCAACAAGGTTTTTCTTTTAGATCAAGGATAGTATCCAAGTAGCTACAATTCATTTGAGCTCACTATGAATGATATGTATAATAGGCCTGTACAAAAGTACAAATAGTCCAGTATAATGTACAGTTTGACAAAAGGGTAAGAGCAGCACAATTAACTACAAAATTACAATCTAGGCACCCCCAGCTAACCACCCAGAGCATGTCCTTATGCTAAACCCTTTCTTTTGGGTCTCTTTCAACAGCTGATGGGTTTGAGGACACCATCCTCAGGCACCTGGCTGCTCCCACACACTGCAGGAAGCTTGCCTGCACAAACACCTCTCCATCCAGGATATCACTGTGGGAGTCAGATGGAGCTGCTGCTTTGGCACCAAACCCAGAGGTATCACAATTTCATCCTGGATCTAACCCAGAGTCCCCAGATGCAGTAAGAGGACTCAGCACAGTTAAAGCCAGATGAGTTGAGCTGATTAGCACTACCTATAGAACTGGTCCTAATAGTACAATACATCATCTAGAGGTTTTGGATGACAAAGTCTTTCCAATGAATTCAATAGACCTTGAATCTCTAATCCTGTGAAAAGTACATTTCCAGATGTATTTATAGCAAGGCTTTTCCTCTCTATTATTTAACACTATCATTAAAATCCAAACAATGGTTGTGATTTTTATATTTTATGCAGTGGTAAGTATTGTCCACCCTCATCAAATCAACTCTGACTTTACCGTAATGTGAGTCATGGCTAGGACAAGGGTCTAACTGTCACCTTCTCTACACTACCAAAACCAAAAAAAATCAAAATATTATCACTTTTCCAATATGGTGAAGCAATTTAGCAGCACACACACACACACACACAAAAAAAAAAAAAAAAAAAAAAAAAAAAAAAAAAAAAAAAAAAAAAAAAAGTATGTGGGGAAAAATAATGAGAAAAATAAAACTCTCTGTAGATGGATGTCTGCTTTAATAAGAGACCTAGTTTTTCTTCTTTCAGTATAAAATGATCACACTGCATCTAGTCATATACTTGGTCTTACGTGTGTGCTACTTTAAGAAGTGAAAGTCATTGTTTCTGGTGAAACATTTGTCTTCCAGGGCAGCAGGGGAAGTCTCCAGATTTGTGTTGATGACTCTGCTCTCTGACCGCTGCCTTTCTGGGACACCAGGGACTCAGACTTCTCTGGGGTTTTCATTTTATTCCTCTTTGAGGCTTACATCATAGGAATAGGTCACATATGACCTTTAGAGACATGTGGTATGCCTAGCAGTATCTTTCACTCTAGATAAGGAGTAACTGCCATCCATTTAATCAGTTGTAATTATAAGGCTCGAGAGTTTTGCCTTAGGGCTAGGTGTGCTGGGCTTAACATTCTTGACTGTCATACCTGAAGAAAACTGGTGAAGCACTCCATAAGTTCATTCACAGCTTTTCACTTTTTCTTTGCAGGAAAATTAGTCAGTCTATAAGTTTCTGCTTATGTAGACAGATAAGTGTTGAATTGAAGAAAGTTCAAGTGGGCACTTCCAAGCTATACTCCACTTTGCAGCACGGGGTTCCCCAGAACTGATTTAGCTTTGTGGTAAGTGAATGATGGAGAAAATATCAAAATAATTCAGGATAAAGAGAAAGATGAGAAATCTGAACTACCTGGGGTTAACAGTCTCAGTAATAGATTTAGATGACTGGGTCACAGTGATTTTCCTTCCTCATACCACTGTACATCCTCCATGGCCTCTGAAGTACATCCCTTCTCTCTCAGTGATTCCAGCTGACCTAGACAAGGAGAGAGACAAGACCTGGGCCAGCCAGCTTCCTATGTCAGAGTAGAGAGTGCATCACTCAGGGACATGATTGAGCAGTGTAAAGGAGCAAACAGGCACAGTCTGTTGGATTTACATCCACAGCTTACCAGTCAGTATCATCACACCTGCTGTATTGTACTTAAAGCAGGAGAGGACAAGGATTGGATGCCAGGATATGCTGAGCAGCTTAAGCTCACACAGTTCAGGCTACAAGAGCTGTCAAGATGATTTTCTGCTGTTTCTGCAAATGAACATTTCCATCTTGCTTGCTTTCTGCTAAGACAGAAAACAAAAACACAGGCTGTCTATCTAAGGGCAGCACAGTACATATGAAACAGAAGTTCTTGTTACAGCTGACTAATCAGCACTGCATTGTATCAAGCAGCCTGGAAACAGGGGACAGGATAATTGTCAGTGCTGTAACAAGAAGATGTGTAATAACATGTAAATACTTCTGCATGTAAGAAATTATGTCATAACAAAATTGACTTGGCTTTTACACAAAGTTCTGCACCTGAGATGAATCACTTTGGTGCGTAATCTAGTAACGTTCTCTTTTTTTGCAATTGTGTTATATAAATGCTTTTACAAGGTGTGTATAATCCAGCAACACTGTGAGGGCTGGATTTCCAGAACACCTGAGCATGTTGCTCTCCTCTGAGGACATATGCAGGTGAAAAACCCGCCTTGTATTCCAGTGGAGACTTCTTTGCACTCAATCAAACAATGAGATAATTTGCAAAAGTTAACATCATCATGATTTTGACAAGAAAGGCTATGTAGAACTCAGGATGAGTTTTGAACAGAATTGGAAAGCATTGTGTGAGGGTGTGCAGAGTGAGAAGTGAGCTAGCACATACCCAAACTGGTCTGTCTGCATGGCAGAGCAGAGGGCCAGGTTACCTGCTTGTGTCTTGGCAGCAGGAGAGCAGCAGCAGTGTCATACCCTGCCCAAGTAATGAGCTTGGCACCGCTGTGCTGACACAGCCACCCTCCTCCAGATTCCAGGGCCCATCAGCCCAGGCATGCAAGCAATGTGCTGTGCTGCTCTGCAGGGACAGAATCAGAGTCACATCTCTGGGTCAAGCGCGACATGAAGGACTCAGGAGAGCGAAGAAAAGCAACCCCTCCAGTACAGGAAGAACAAGATGAAGAAGATTAGGGATTTCTTTGAACAAGGAAGGCCAGTGATAGAAAGGTAATAAAAGTCTGGGGAGATAAGCTAGTAAAAGATGGAGACATAAGCCAGTTCTGCAACAGGCCAGTGTAAAACACATGCACAGTAATAACCATGCAACTAAGTAATATGTGGCCTTGTGCTGGTTCACTGCATCTAGATGAGCTTCATCCCCAAGGATATATTAAATTAAATCATCAATGACCCAGCATATTTTGAGATATCACATTTGAGCTCAACCAGCATGAGAAACCTGGCCTTTATTCCCTTCTCTATAGCTCATTCTGAAATAAGTATTTGCAATGCTACCTCTAAATCAGTTTTCAGAATGTCTCAGGAAGGATCTAAATTTCTAAAAACATTTCAGAAGGAAACCGAACTTGGAACTCCTAATTTTTCTGGAGTTAAGCTACACATTGTGTTTTTACGAGACCTACTATCTCTTATATAAACCTTCTGTAAAATACTGTGACAGAAGATAGTCTTGCTGGCTGGTGTGGTTTTACCAGCTGGTTAAAACCATATTTAGATTTTGCAGCATACATAATGCAATAAGTGACAACACACCCAGTGAATTCTTTGTCACAAAGATCTTGGTATGCACTGCTATCATGCAACCACCTCTGGGATAAAACTATCAGGAGCACCAGTTGGTAAATCCATAGCAAAGGAGAAGGCAAAATCCCCTCACCACTAGTGCTGGAAATCAAAAAACTATTTGTTCTGTATGAAGTAGCAAAAACATTAGCTGTGCAAAAAACTTTATAACTCAATAGCTAGAACCTTCGACATATCCATCCTGTTTTAAAACCAGCTCCTTCTATGCATCACAAACAGTGTGAATACATCTCAAAAGTCCAATTTTTGTTTGTTTGTGTGTAGGAATAAACATGTTTCTGGATGTAACAGTCCCTGGAGATTAGAAAAGGGTCATACCCTCATTCTTTTCTCTGCCAGTCACTTAGAGGAATCAGGAACACCTAGGACCTTAGCACACCTCAGATTCCCTGTCACCAGGTCAACAAATGGAGTGCCAGCAGACAGCTGATGAATCCACTGTCAAAGGTTACGTTTTTCCTGACTGAGGAAGGGCTGCTTTCATTAAACTCCCCAAACACCCTTCCTACCAACGTCTTCTGCTAAAAAAAGTATTTTAAAAAGGGAAGAATAGAATTGAAAGGTCATCATTCTGCCTGCATTGGCTCATATTTGTCACTTCTTATGTGACTTCCTCGACATCTATTTATAACTTCCTTGTATGAGCTGTCATACCACAAATTTATATGACCCAGTTAACGTGTACACAATTGCTTCAAAGATTGCTCTAGCATCTTGGATTTCTAGGTCATTAATTTAGATCCTATTTTTGCCTTTGCCTTTGTCCTACTTAGGAAAATGACCAGACTGCTTCCAGAAGACTGTGTAAAATGCTGATGACTAACCTGGTATCTCCAAAACCTACACTGTTCAAAGGAAGTTTCTGATTTCTGCCCTACTTCCCCAAATGCAGATTCTCTGCTTTCTCACTTCAAATGCATGACATAAAGAACATGTTGAGAGGAAGACTGAAGCAATCAAAAGTAGCTGCAACCAAAGCAGAGGTCTTTTTTCATGCTGTGGCCAATCTAAATGATTGCTTAATCAGGAAAATCCATTTCCCTATGGTGAAGGGAAAGTTTCTTCAGAACAAAATCTTCTGTTGACTGATTCCAGAGGTACTTACAAGGTACTTACATCATCAGTCTCAATGCCACCTTCTTCTTTCAGAGACCCTGTAGAAAACCTTGCTTAATGTGTATGCATATTATCAAAATGTGTGCTGACAACTGTGCTCAGGACAGTGTGTCACAGGGCTAAGCCCAGCAAAGTAAAGGGAGTGGCCATGTCCAAGCTACTCCCACAATACAGAAAGGACACAATGGGCAGCTGAGTTGAGGCAGTAGGACTTGTGCCATGATGTTATTACCTTTATCACTTGATTGAAACTAAGTTTACTGCATCTTCTGTGGGGCAGTAGGAGCTTCAGGCAGTTGATATATGGCTCTTACCAACTCATAACCCTGTTTCTACTACAGACACAGGACAGCCAGAAGACTTGCACTGTGTTGCCTGAGGCCATTTCCCAAACTCTTGTTGAGCTCTGTCAGGTTTGGTGTCATGTCCACTTCCCTGGGGAGCATGTTCCACTGCACAGCCATCCTTTGGGTGGAGAAGCCAGTCAAGAAGTTTGACCAAACACCCAAGACCATGACAAGAGATTTTAGACTCTAGAAACTGTTTCTGTCCCTGTATGGCAAGACTCAGCACAGCTCAAAGCAGATGTTGGTCAGCAATGTTTAGGTGAACTACCCCAAGATAAACAGAAACTCGTGGCAAGCGCTCCAGGAAACAGGGTGTGAGCAGAGCCTGCTTCTATTTTGGTGGCTCTTGCTGTGTCACAAGTTGCCACATGGAGCTCTGATGCAGGAGATGTTGAAGGCCCTGTGTGTCCCTGGCAGAACAGGAGGGCAGGCTGGACAGCACTAACAGCACAGTCATTCAGAAAATCAGGTACCATCCTGCATGGCAGAGAGCTGTGCTGCACAGGTACCTTGAATTTCATCCAGGACACGTTCTCTCCATTACTGAGATTGTAAACTACTCATTTTCTCTGATGAGAATCATTGTGTTACCAGATGGCATTTATTATTATTATTACTATTATTATTATTGTTGTTGTTGTTGCTGTTGTTGTTGTTGTAGTTATTGTTGTTGTTATTTGAATTTGCTGTTATTGCTTCTACAGAGGCACCTTCTGTCTGTAAACTGAGTTTAGGGCAACCTTAAAAACCTTGAAATTATAATTTTATGAACAAATACTTCAAAAACAAGCAATTTCACAACTTCATTAAATAGGAGAACTATATTCTAAACACAGTAATTCAGCTAAAACAATGATCTGTATTTGACAGCCTGTTGATGACTGGCTTGCTTCCGTGTGCCTACAAAGAACTCCTTCTGCTTGTGGGAGCAAACACCAGCATTACACTGGAACCACTCTGGAATCCAATTTTTAAAGCTTTTGCCCATGAAAGTACATGGCACAAACTCATTAAGGTTGTGTTGCACTAGCAAGCACACCCATGGTTCATCAGTCACACAGAAGGAGCCACGGCATCCCCTCAAGGCAAGGGCTGTCCTCAGCCTGGGCCATGCACAGCAGAGCCCACAGCAGAGTAAGGAACAGACTGAGAGCTCCCAGAACACTGGCCATGACATCTTCCTTCACCAAGAAAAGCCATGTTCAACTAGATTTTCATCATAAATAGTCCACACGAACCTGGTTATTACCAGCAGAGCAGATGTACCATGACAGGAAACTCCAGGCTCTGAAAATACAGCGCACTTTTTTTATTCTACGCCCAGAATTTATCCAGGTATTACATCACCCTTAGCAGACCTGAGCTTTCCTGTCCCATTCCCTGCTATTTGAAAACATTAATGTTTCTGTTTGAGAGCTGAAATGAGCAGCAGGTACAACTGCAGTTACACCACTCTGCACGCAATACACAGGGACTGTGAGTCTTTTCAAGCAAGTTTCCCAGGCCATTTCTTTTATATCTATGAATTGTCACAGACTGCCCTACACCATCATTTTCACTTGTCCACATTGATGGTGTTGCAAGTTTCAGTCTTTCTCTCACTTTTCCCTCAGATACAAACACTGTCATGCCTGCCTTTGTAATTCATTGTGTCTGTCCTGCCCTGCCTTGCCTATGCTTGCCACAAACAAAACCACTTTCAGGAAAAAAAAAGGATGATGTGGTTACTCCTCTGAATATTCTTTTGTAAGTCTCATTCACTATCATGTGGTGTTTGAAAGCCCAGTGTGTTACAGCATGGATTTTGATTTAATGTGCTCATTAAGGTGAACACAGACATGCATTTTCTGCATATTGTTCCACTCCACTCCTACTCCCAGCACCTGAGTCTCTGCAAAGTCAGGGTAGCAGCAGCAGTACTGCATAAAACCTCAAAATGAAAATTTCTCAGGGCAGGTTTTATGCCAATTTAAGCTAAAAACATACATTTTTAAAATTTACAGGACCAAGGCAAACTCTGAAGGGTTTCTTTTTTTCTAGAATATCCAAATAATTTTTGAATAATATTTTCTATCATTAAGTGTTCTGAGCTAGTTTTGCCTTTCACCTAATCCAAATCCATACAGAGCAAGCTGTCACCAGATTTTGGTCACAGAGAATCAGGGTACTAGAATCAAACTGATGTCTGGAAGGAATGACTCATAACTGTGCTGAATGAAGCACAACACCTATTTATACAAGTATAAATTTGCAATATCAACATAAAGATATGTATTAAGATAAAATCCACAGAGTGTTTACAACCAAACAAACAGGAGTCCCTTCAGGCACCAGCCCCACACTTTGTGAATCCTTGCTTTTGTATGGCATTGTGTTATGGAAAGTTTTGAGGTAAATATCTTGAGATCAAATAACTCTTTCTGGTGAATCAAAACAAGGGCTGGGAAACCTTGACCCTTAATTTAATAAAGAAATGTTAGAATTCTATAAATACACCCATCAGGTTGATTCTGCTCTCAGATATATTACCGTTAAAACCACATATTAAAAAATTCAGGACAAAAGGAATGATGCCAGCTATGGTCAATCTTGTTCTACTGAAGCAAAATGCATCACCTGGTATTTTAATAGGTTTGCATGAAGTACATATATTTGATAATGATAACATTCCAAGCATAAGGACAGCATAAGACAAGTAGATTTAGTGATAAATCTGTACTTTATGAGCTTGTGTAGAAGTTTCTTTATACATGTTATTTCTATAGTTTACCTATGTGTTGCCTAAGCACAGCCTCACATCTATTAGCAATTGCCACAACCTTTTTAATGTTAGCATCCTTTCTTACTCTATATTATTTCCCTCATTCTGTCAGACCAAACTTGTAAACCAATGTAGCATAATAACTTAATATACTTCATAGACTCATCAAATAAGATAAAGAATTATTGCTTTGAGAAAGACAAAGTTAGTATTTTTCAAAGAACTAACTGTAAGACAGAACAAATATTTGTAAGGTGACCTGCATGACAGAGTTAGGATATTCATGAAAAAAATATTTGGAAATTATTCTATGTGATACTGTTCATTACCCAGAAGACAACGATATTGTGGGTAGGAGAACTACCTACATTTGTTTGGAGTATTCATATATAATAATTACCTTAGCTATGCCTAAATATTTATAATAAATAATTTTTACTTTTTTATATTGAAATTCTTCTTAGCTTAGTAGAAAAAGATTTTTCACCAAATATTAATCCATTTCTCTACTCAGTAACACACACTGAATTTAACAGTGGAAAAAATACAGAGAACATCTGACTCATTTCATACAGAGTGGAATAGACATTTAATACAACTGAATTGCATTCATGCTAAATTACTACATATACCCAACTAGAGTCTTTATAACTCTCTTATGACTTTATGAACTACATAATTCTTTATGAAATATAATATTATAAAATAAGTATTTCACATTATAATGCAAAATAGACAGATTAAGCTGGCTTTGGAAACATAACAATCTGGGCTCGTTAAATCACAGCTTCTGACACCAGCAAATTTTTCAAACATCCATATGACTAAAACATATGCTTCAGCTGAGCAGCAAGAAAAAGATGATTCACACTGAGAGAACCCTTATGGAGTTGTCTCAGTATAAAACCAACCATCTTGGAGCAGTATTGCTTACCAGAGAGATAAATTCATGCAAATACTTCCAGGGAGGAAAGCTGCACCTATTTGATTAAATCATGGATTTTTACTGATAAGCTGAAATATGTTTAAATGGTTTTTTAAAGCAGTACACTGATTTATTCATATCTATTTTCAAAGTATAACACAACCCCAACATTATAATGATGTGCAATACATTTTTAGGCTTTTTAACCCACTGATCAGAGCTGAAGTAACAGAAGCTCGAAATATGTTCAAATGTGATCAATGTCAGCCTACAGCCAAAAGGCTTCACTGACTTGTACAGCTGCAGAAACTATCAAGGTGCACATAAAATATCATCACAGATTTGGGTTGAGTTTTTTGTATGAGAATTTAACTTTTTTAAAACTAGTCACTCTGGTTAATTCTCACAGAAATCATTGTTTACAAATGGGAAGATTCAATTAAAGTAATTATGAAATATGGGCTGCTTATAAAAGGTAAAACCTCATTTGCATAAAAAAAAAAATAAAAGTTAAAAATTTTTGAAAGACAAAGAAGCAATTGAGACCATCTTTCCCCAGACTGAGTAAAACTCAGAGCCAAGTCAAGGATCAAACTCCTCATATTTTCTAATTCCTGTTAAAAACTGAAATGTTTTTCCTAACCCAGGACTGGTGCAGATACATGAAGTGTTCAAAAAAGAAAATAATTTAATCACCTTCTTCTTTTTTTTGGTCTTGTAAATAAATCAAAGTGATATCTCTGCTGGTCTTATACTTTGTACTGCTGTCCTTGTAGTTGAACTCTGATTTGTAGAATTTTTCTCATGCTGCAGACACTCAACATGTCATCAGGTATTTAAGAGGCATTTGCAATGATATATGACAGCATCACAGACAGTCTGAAAGAGACAACACATGCAACAATAACTCCAAGGGGCTTGTCTGTGCAGAATAGGCATGAACACTTCAGAATAAATAAATAAGAATAAATCATTTCTTTTGGCCCAGAGGAGATATACAGGGACAGATTTGAAATGGTCTCCTTGTTTGACAATGCTAATGCTATCAAAATGACCAACAACTTGAACACATGCATATGCTGATTTAACCTAGATGGTATTTCCCCAGTTTTTTTAAAGGAGAACAATTATGGATAATGTCAAAATGAGATTACAAAGTATGTCCTGCTTATACTTTTTCCATTAGTTAAAAAACAACAACAACAACAACAAAAACCAAAACTAAAAACAAAAACAAAAACACCCAAAGGCTCTGAAGTAGATTTCTGCTTCACAATAGAGATTGAATGCTTTCTGTTGCTGCTGGTTTGAGGGATATAGGTTTTGTACCTATCATAGGGATCCAGTGAAGTATTTCTTCCAGATCACATTTCCCAACTTAACTAATGGCAATAATAATAGTTTATCTTAATTATAATAGTACTTGGGCGTGTTGAGTACAAATCTATGCATGCAAACAAGATCCCTTTATGGAAGAAGGGAAATTGATGCACAGATTTTTAGATAGACTGTCTGCCCAAAATGTATCACATATGGACTTCAGACTAGGTTTGGGTCTCTGAGAGCAGCAAAATGTTAATGTGAGAAGCAGCCCACTTGTGTTAACTTTTGTAAGTCAAGTAGACTCTCAAAAGCACTTAAGATTGGGCTTTAATAAATCTTTTGCTTTACTCTGAATTTAGATTTTTTTCTCCATTAGCGTTGCAGAAGGTGATTCTACCTCCAGCTAAAGGTTCAGGCTTTGTTTTGCTGCTTCTAACCAAAAACAATTTGTCCTGACTCGTCAGATTCCCTTTTACATCTAAATTGAAACTAAATTAACATAAATACTTAGGGGAAAGCACTTCTGTTTCTCTTGAAGCCAGACTGTGAAGCTGTGCAACAAGTATAGATTTTTTTTCCATTGATAGTTAACATTGTCTACGTAAACTACAGCAAATCTAGAGATGCTGCCTAGCAGCAGAGCAGACCATTCTTATTTCTGCTCCACATCTTTGGGATTAGGCAGGGCCCCAAGCTTTCTTCGATCAGAATGCTGTGGTTTGGGCCCTGCCCCAGATGACTAACATCTTGGTGGAACTATTTTCAGTCAAGGGATTATTTGTGTACTCCCTCTTGAATACTGATCCTACCACATCCACTTTGTGTCACAGCCCTAAACAACAAGAGGGGACTTGCTGCCAGAATTTCTCCTGTGATCTTTGCATGAGCACCCCCCTCCAAGTTGCTGCCCACTCACTCTTCCTGGCACTGCAAGACTGCTGTGGGAATTGTGCAGCCATTGAAACAGCACCTTCACTCACAGACCAAACACAGCTTCTGTTTCCTCATGCCTTTTTTCCAATATCATCCCATTTGGTTGCTATTTTGCTGGGAACAGCCCCTTTGGCTTTCCCCTGCTGTTAAAGTACTTAAAAAGTACACAAGAATTAAAGGCTCTGTTAATAAGGGGAAATGGAAAGAGTACTCTGCCACTTACATTTCAGAAAGAAAAGATCCTGAACTGTTAGTATATATATATTATTGTTGGTTTAACATTAAACAGCAAATGACCATAGCCAGACTGTGGTCCTCAGACTTTCCTGCCTTGTATTTGTGTGAGTCCCTACTCAATGTGCTTCTGAATCTGAATTTGAGTAACCTGTTAGTCCTTGCAGAGGGGAACAGGGGCCACTGCAGAGATTATATGCCTTAACTGTGCAAGTCTCAGCATTGCAACACTTGGGCTCCCATTTGGATGCAACCCCAATTTGCTGTACAGCTTCTCAAGCCTAGAGTAGTAATTGGTAATGCATTCTGAAACAGTGAATAAGTTTCTGTGTCTGATAAATACATAAAACCCTTCCCCTTGGAAGAACAGTCTAAATTCTCAAATGTAGAAGAAGCTCTGGCACATTTTCCGTGTTTGGAATTCAGGCCTGTACCTGAATTTTCCTCTGAACTTCAAGAGGACAAATGGACCTAAAGAAGTAGTCTTCCTGTTTGTAGTAGGAAACTGTACACAATGTCCATGTTTATATGGACAAGGCATAGGCAAAGCAGCATGCCTGGATTTAGAGCTGTGAGTGCTGTGCTACACAAGCTATTAATGGCATCATGACCCTGACACACACTGCTCTCCTTGGCTGAGGCAATTCTCCAAATGCTTGCTGCCTCTTTGGTTATGGTTTTCATATCTATCTATCTATCTATCTATCTATCTATCTATCTATCTATCTATCTATCTCTATTCAATGTATGCAAAGCCTTGGAGCCTAACTGAGGGTGAGAATGCAAACAGGCAGCAGAGGATGGTGGTCTACATTTCCTCATATAACTGTAGACCTACCTAGGAAACACAAGCTAGCACTCTACTCACTCTCCATCCTCTGGACAGCCAAGAGAGCCAGCTGAGGGCAGCTGCAGGGAATCAGCCAGATCCCAAGTGTGCTGAGTTATCTTCCAGACGTGCTTGCACTCTCCAATTAGACATGAGGGCAACTTTATGCTCCTAGTTTAGGTGCCTCAGATAAGTGCCATGGCTCAGATGGGATGTATCTGGGCTCATGTGCTCATGTGTCAGCTTCAAGAGAAGCTGACAGCACACCCAGCTCTAATGTGGAAGTGCAGAATGTTATTCATCTTTGTAAATTGGCACCCTGATGTCTTCTTCCTTTCTTGCAGCTCTGCACTTAAGGACTTGGTTGTGATTTACCCCACTGCAACAGCTGCCAAGTCTACATCCAGATTACCTTAATTAAAAGCAATTCTGTTAGATAAGGACAAGTAAAGACACATCATAAAAGAAATCACACAGAAGAATAATCTTAAATATGTCTTGGGTTAAAATTACTCTGAAAATTGCTAAGAAGGCTAAATATTGTGGATTTAAGTTTTAATGTGCCTTTAATATGATGACAAAGTTTTAGTTTGTAGTTCCTTGCCTGAGAAAATTAGCCTTCTTCCTTTTGTCTCTCTGGTACCCCAAATGCTTGTAGACATTTTTCCTTGGTAAGCTTCTTCACCACTAGCTACTCGAAATTGCATTTAACTTAACATTACTTCTGTGTTTCACACTGGCTAGCATTCAAAAACAATTGTAAGGGTTTAGGAACATTTCCTCTAGCCAAACCAATGCTGTTGCATGAATAACTGATTGTTCTCTTTTTCCTCCCCTGAAAGCTGTTTGCACAATATAAACAAGCTTTTCTGAGGCTGCCATGAAAAAACTCAATTAGGCTCTGTACTGACTGTGTTGGAAAATGATTCTCTGACCTGCCTTGTGTGAGGTAAGCGAGCTAAATCTCCCAGGATAAAGCAGTTACGTATCTACACAAAGGGAATTCAGGCACTGCATGCACAGTGCATTTCTCACACAGATAATCAGGAGCAGCTCTAGACAAAGATGAGAGCAGTCACCCAGAGCAGTTTTCTGCAGGATTGGCAAGGCAGCCACAGACCCATGAGAATTGGAAAGGAAAGTCTATTGATGTTGCTTCTACCACCAACTCAGAGTCAAGATTTATGAGAAGCACAGAGTTCTTCTGACAGCAAGAACACCTTTCTTTCTTTTTCTTTCTTTCTTTCTTTTCTTTCTTTCTTTCTTTCTTTCTTTCTTTCTTTCTTTCTTTCTTTCTTTCTTTCTTTCTTCTTTCTTTCTTTCTTTCTTTCTTTCTTTCTTTCTTTCTTTCTTTCTTTCTTTCTTTCTTTCTTTCTTTCCTTTCTTCCTTTCTTTCTTTCTTTCTTTCTTGCCTGCATCTGGAGCAGCAGCAGCAGCAGAACCAGGATTGCTTTCTCTCACCCCACCATCATGGCTTTATTCACTCTCTGATGAAAATGGCAGAAACCTGGCAATGATTTGCAACCCTTTGTTCCCATGTGATTGAGATGTCTCAAGGCAGGTCTAGTTGCCTAGCTGTCCATTTACGTGAAGAGTCCCTACATTAAAAAAAGCCTAAGATCCCAAATGTGGTGAGGGAGGTGACTGACTACCCACAAGGACCTCAGAACACTGGCATTTCAGAGGTGTGATCAAGGAAATGTCTAATTGCAGAAAACCCTAGACTAAGTCAGAAGTCCTCATCCAGGAGCTGGAAACCAAACTACATGGATGTCCTTTGTGGAAAACTAAGTGTGAAATAGATTTCTGCTTCTGTGGACTTATGTTTCTCCAGAACCCTTGGAGAACTTATCTTGCACATGATTTCCACTGCACAGAATTAGTGTAAATGCAATTATTTAATTATTTAATTAGTCTGCATCTATGCAGGTGCACTCACCTTAGAATGGTAGTAGACTGTCTGACAGCTCCTGGATTTTAGAAATTATACAAATATCTATACTCAGCAGACAACTAAAATTTGAATATATGCAGAAGCAAGCTGTTCCCAGGCCTGCAATTAAGCAGCTAACTGGATTAGGAGACTGTTTTTGTGAACAAGTTTTTCTACTGAATCACATTGGCTTTCATCAGCATGTCATAGCAGACAGGGTTTCAGAAAACAGCATTGCATGGGGAAACGTGATGAAATTTACTTGTTTTCATGCAAGAAAAGGTTCAGCCTCTCTAGAAGAAGGTTGCATTAAAAAAAAAAAAAACACTTTTGTATCAAAATGGTTTATGTTTGCCTAAAAACAGACATAAACACTACATATGCAAATACATCCCCATTTTAGTGACAAAATTGCAACTTTTACATGCATGTGAACCACATAAGCTACATACAGATACATACATATGAACTACATACCTCTAAGTTAACCACAGATACCCCTCATCTTTCCTTTGTTACAGTAACCTAGGTTAGCATGTCAAATGTCCTGGCTTTTTGTCTGTGGTTAGACTCATCTCACCAAACTTTGCCCGTATGAAGGGTACACAGACAGGATAAACTATTGCCATGGTTAACCAGGGAGAGACTCCTCCAGAACAGCACATCTTACCCACCCTGTCTAAAAGGAATAGTCCTTCTCTACCACAAACTACTGAGATAATCTAATAATCTAATTTTGGACTAGATGACTAATTTGCTGGTGACCAAGAGGAATCCCAGTCTACACATGCAATTGGTAGAACAAGAGGCCATTATTTTGATGTCATCATTAAAAAACAAAAAAGTGCTGTTTAGAAATGCAAAAGAGCCAAAGAAACACAAAGTGACATTGTTGGATTTATGCTAATAAATATATGCTAATGGAAATGCTAGTTTTGCAAAGTATTTAAGGTTTTAGAAACTGTCTCTATCTTTCTTTAAAATCCATCTGCAAACTATCCTTTTTTGCTGCTCAAGCAGTTCATATTATCTTCCTATCTGTTTCTCCATAGTCTTTCCATGTTATAGATCAAAACACTGGTTCTCTGCAGCTGATGTTGATTTAGACATGTTCTTATATGCATTTTATTGCTTTCCAGATCACAGAATTGTAGAAAAGTTTGGAGAGGACCACTAGGATTAGAAAGTTCAACCTTCAACCAAATACCACCATCCCACTAAATCATATGTGCCATGTTTATTTGTTTTTAAACACTTCCAAGGACAGTGACTCCACCACTTCACTAAGAATTAGTTTGAAATCTCAGGATATTTTAACTTCTTTGACAATTTCTTCCAATAGTTTTTCTCTTCACTTGACAATAAAATTCTCTTTCCAACAATTTTAAAATTATTTCCAGTAAAATCCTTGCAAATATCCATAGCTAAATATTTACATGAGCTTTAGTGAAACTAGAGATGTAGACCGAACAGTTCTGAAAAGGTGTTTTTACAACTGCATTGGTTACTGTTCATTTTTCTTCATCAAACTCAATTTAAACAATCATGAAAGAATCTTGTCTCTCTGAATTTGTAAAACACTGATTTTACAGCAGAATAAATTAAGTATCAGCTAGTCTGATTCTTAATTTAATGCAGTGGATGCTGATTTTTTCATCAATAGTTAAACTGTGATGAAACAACTGCCTGCATCACCTCTGGGTAGTGCTCTGAAATTTTCAACTTTTAAGTCTCCTTTTCTTTGTGTCAGCTTGTAGCTTATTTATGTAAACTTATACACTTGCTCTAGTAAAGGCTGCTGATTGAAATTTGAACTTTACCAACATCTGAAGATGCCACAATCACTAATTTGGTGACAAAGATTCTATGAAAAATAAAGGGAATTTGCAGATGCCATGATACCCATGTGTCCAGTACAAAAGATTTTTTAATGGTGATATGGGAATTGTCAAAAGCTCCACAGTACTGCTTAGTGTGGATAGAGATAAATTGTTTACCCCTTTACCTTCAGATTTTTTTTAAGAAATGTGACTGGAATTTCTCTAGCTTGTGCTGAATTCAGTGCTGCCCTTTGGGATGCACTGACTGTATTAAGCAGAGTCGAGTGTCACAAAAAAAATGTGTTTTCAATTTTGCTTTGCTGTTCAGTGCTCCTTTATTTCAGGATTCTTCTATAGAGAGGAATGAGAAAAAGGTAGGTACAAATATACACAAGACAAATCTTCAAGGATTCTGTTTGTTTTTCAATTTCTCTGAATGCCTTTTATGGCAAAGGTTATGCCATGACAGCCAGGATCCTAGTCAAGGATTTTAAAGCAGTTTTCCACTTTTAGACACATAATCTACAGTCTATCCATCCCTTCTTCAGGCATCTGTCCACATTTTAAAAACCTGATCCTTGACTATAGCCCTAGTATGCATCAGTGATATCTGGTATACAGAAAAAGAGTTTAACATCTATTGCCAGGCTTCCTAATCACTTTACATTTCATAAATTACATTTGTATTATCCTACTTCCAGCCAGAGTTCCAGTCACATTTTCTGTTTAAGGCAGTCCAAAACCTGTTACTCTATATAGTACACAGAAAAAGTAGTTTACATGTGCAGTTTTCTTCAATGATGAAATAAAACCAGCATGTTGAACTTGACTATCCTTGTGGGTTCCTTCCAACTCAGAACACTTTCTGATTCTAAGAAAGAGAAATGGCCTTAAATGTGCAGCCACAAGGCATTTATGAGAAACAGATACTCATCTATTTCAAAGACATCTTAAACAAAACTGCCACATTTCTCAATACAATCACTACATAGGGACTACAAATTAACATATCAGTTTAGTAGAAACATAAATTGAAATATTTTGTGTTTTTAATTGTTTCCATGTGACTTGCTTTGTTTTTAAAATGTTAAACAAGCTATTTTATTAACTCAATTATTCTGTTGCAGTCATTTGTATTCAATTAGTAGTTTAATACAATAAATTAACTTGTGACAGTTTACAAAAGTGATTGGTTTTAGACAAAATCTTAATGAGCATATTTGCCAGGGGATTGTGTTGTTACTTATGTTCCTTGGTGTGAGCAGAAGACATGAAGATAGGACAAATATTCTTTTTCAATGAGACTGCTAACAACTATATTTATTAGAATCACAGTAACTTTAATTACTGAATCATTAATATTTATGGTTTATCTTCCACTCCTAGGCAGGAACCCAAAAGGTAATAGCCTCTAAGATGAAAGATATTTTAAAACTATTTCAAAAGCCCAAGAAAATTTGAGGCCTCTTTTGAAACTGAGAGATATTTTGAGTGAAGGAAACCTGGTGGTTTGGTCTTGGCTTTCTCCTTCATGGTAGCATATTAAATAATTTTTCTCAGAAAAATGCCCAATTTTCCAGTTAGATTAGATACATCACATCAATCAGGAAGTTCCTTTACATCCATCTAGAGTGTTTCAAGGAGGCTAAAATATTTGAAGGACATTAAAAAAATGCTATTCAGCAAAAATTACTCTGAAAGCTGAGATAATGCAGTTTCAGAGAGGAACTTCCCAATCTTACTCTAGACTTAAAACTTAATTTTCTTTCATGTGGAGAGGCATTTTTTTGTATTTATTATTTTTACTACATTTTAAACTCACTAGAAAATTTTAATTATGAAATTATTTGTTTAGTTAATTAACCCTTTGACACTCTTTATCAATAGAAGAAATCAACACACTAATGGAAAATAAATTACAGATCAAGGTCGCAATATTTTTAAAAAAGAGCACCAAATACAAATGAAAGCACGTCTTTACTCCAAACTCTGAGGATATGGAATACAGGTGTCTTGTTTTGTGGCTGTTTAACAAACAATATCTTTAAAGATTATATGTCAGCCAATCAATTTTATCCAGATTTACAAGCCTCATTGATTATTGCTACACACATTGGAAATTCTTTTATTCTTCTTAGTTTTGATAAGAATCAAAGGCTGGTTACTTCTAGAACATACTTGAAAATATTTAAGCTTTTTTTGCTGGAATTATAATTTAAAGTAAAAAAATGCTAACTTATTTACATGAGCTTCTTTGCTTGAATTTATATGCTCATGCAAATAAGCAATAATCTCTTGCAGTTCATTCACACAGTCAATGTTAAATGTATAAAACCAACAACATATAAAAAAACTTGTAATATTAAAAAAACAATAAAGCTCATTCTACATATTCTACATTTTTTAACAGAACAAGTGGCTGCTAGATTATCAACATAATGTTATTTTCTGATCAGTCAATTAATTCCTCAGCTAATCATGAGTTATACACAGTAATTGAGCCATAAGTATTACCTATCATCAGCTCTGGTTCCATTTTGATTTCTATCCATGAAGACAAATATTTTCCATTATTAACTAACATACCAGTTATAGATTTTTATTTTATTTTATTTGTTTTCTTGCAACTGGAGATGCTGCTATTCAATACATTTTTTTACAATCCCAGCTTTCCTGTCTGAACTACACAGGACAAATCAATTTTCTCATTCCTTCACTGTACAGTAGGGAAAGAGGCACAATTCAGTGAATACTGCTTTCATTTGACTTTTCAGTTGACTCAAACAAGGTTTGATTATTCATTTATTTTAACTTTCTTAAACTATTGGGAAATTTTGTCATCTTAATAAACAATAAAATTGGTTCCCTGAGAATTAAGGGCAAACTTCATATTGTTATGTAGACCAGGCTAACTCTCAGTCTCAGCAACTAACAAAACTGAAAACCTGCACACAGACAGTGTGACACCCACTCACAAGTACAAAATAGTAGGAAAATACTCTGTATTTACAAATATTAATCAACCTAGCTATCCTGCTCCCAAAGCAAGCTCAATCCTTTAAGCAGCAGCATCTGGCAAGCAAGTTATTGTTGACAGGGTTTGTTCATAAAGACTGAGCCTGCTCCCCTTGCTTGTTTCTTAGGCTCTGACTTACCCTTTTCCCTACAGCTGAAATACATCAGCTGATGACCATTCTGGGCCAGATCCTGAATTCTGCTGAGATTTCCTAAGTAACTGCTTGGCAAATGCAGTGGAAGAGGAGGCAGAATGGTGGTGGATCTGGAAAAGGGAATAGTGTAAGGGCCAGCAGCAGAATCAGACCCTGGAGACTGCAAGAAGAGTCAGCTGAGGTCCCACAGCTGTGGTCAGAGGAAGTTGCTGTATCTCTCTTCATCAAAGCCTGATGTGGCAAGTGCCCATGACGAAATGGTTAGTTCTGATAATGTTTAGTTCTTCATTAAAAACAAACAAACAAACAACAAACTTCTTATTAAAATTGAAAGTCAGGACCTAGAGCAGTTGACAGGAAGGTAAACAGAGTTAATTTAAAGAGAATTCTGACAGTAGATAACTATATTTTCACTCTTTTCCCCCATTAACAACTTGTGAATCTCCTTGAGAGCAAATTAAACGAGTTTTTGGCAGTCCCAGGGAAATAGAACTGCTTCTTATCCTACCATTCAGTCCCCTAATGGAAGCTATCCAGTTGTCATAAACCTAACAATACTCAGACAAATAAAAACATTTGCTCTTACTAAAAACCTAGATTAAACAAATAACATGCTTTTCAATCTAAGAAACCAGAGCACTGTGAAAAAAGCCAACAACTTCAGTTGAGCATAACAAATCTGAAAGCTTTATCATGCCTTATATATAGCAATATTTAGAATAGAGGAGGACCTCATGAAACCATACAAAATATCATGCTTCCCTGTCCTTGTCTGGTGACAAGTTACTTTTAAGAGGTGCTATCAAAATCTGATAGTACAAAGCTCAGGCTGATCAATTCTCAAGTAATGAGATATTGGTTTTTTCCCCTCTTTTTTCTTTCACAACCCTGAGAGTTACGACCTTTAATGAAATGAGAACTGAGATTCTGAAACCACATGATTCAAAACCTACTGGAAAATACATGTAGGTTTTTATTATGATTACTATGATGGCTCTTCTATTTAATTTGAACATGGAGTAAAAGGCTTTGCAGAGAACACAAAACTACTCTGTAAGAAATGCAAAATGTGTAACATGTTTATGAGTTCTGAATAATGATACAGGTAACTGTATGGGTTGGGGTTTTATCCTTTGTGTGTACTGGCCCAGATTAATAGAGGCACTGGGAAAGCAGCACATGAAATTGGATAGCTAACCTCCTAACAAGCACTGCACAGCAGCTGTCAGAGCTGGGGGATAGCCTGAAGATGGAAAAGGGAAGCAGTCACTCATATCCCAGAGGGTCTCATTATCTGATGCTCCTTGGACAGGCACAGCAAGCTGCTGCTGCTGTGTGTTATTTCCTGAAACCCTCTGCAAGGAAAGGGCATTTCCCTGGAATTAGGCCACCATAGCTGAATCTCAGCTAGTGTAAACTCTGTCCACTCTGCCCAAATTCCTGGCAGGGGTGACAGGACATCTGCTGGCCCAGCACTCTGCAGAAACAAAAGCTGGCATTGCCTTCCCACACAGCAAAGGTCACACAAGTTCTTTTCCTCCACACAAGGACCTGATATTTACTTCATTTTCTTTAGAAAGAAGGATCAAACCCGAGTGCACTAAATGCATTTACTGCTGTCTGAGGCACAGCAGCAATCCACAATCATTGCAAAGCTCTGAAGATCAGCTGCAGAAATCCTGGTGCTCCTGCTGATGCTTCTCCCTAGATGTACCTGTTACAAACACTGACACAGGAACCAGGGTCATTTGCTCCCAGCAATGCTCAGGAGCAGCCAAACTTTAATTCACAGCTCTCTGAGAATGAGTGACAGCAAGATCTGAAGCTCTCTTCAGGCAGACAGCTAAACAATTCCTCAGTAGCTTTTTCAGGATAGTAGAGTGAAGGTATAGTCTTCTATTTGTTTTTTAATTAAATTTTTCTCCTTAATCAATACAAGCAACACCTTTTTTCATGGTTTTTTTTTTTGCTTGGAGCCCAGACACATGCTTTTGAGAGAAGATGAAGGGCTTGCAGACAGCAATGAAGCACCACTACTCTTCCTGTCTCTTAAAACAGCATTCAAAAGCACTAATGACATTAACGTGTTTTTACTTTGTGTATGCTGTTTGAGGTTGTGTCCAAAGAAAAGGCACAGAGAAGATGGTAAGACATGAAAAGGCTTGTCCAAACTTATAAATATTATTGGAAAAATTACAAGTAGACCCACATCTCCAGAGTGCCATCCTGGTGCATTAACTAGGAAAGAATACAGCTTCCCTTTTAACTCACTTTTTGTAAATTCTCTCTTTATGCCAAAAAACAGTGAATGACTTATTGCTCACAGTAAATTATAAGCTACATATGTAAATTATGTGCATATGAAGGGCACAAAGTAGATTAAGTGCTTTGTGCTGTTTAGTTCAGTTCTTCTAGGAAACAGAAACTGGTTTGCAGCAAAGGCAGCTGAGCACAAAGTCTGTAGGTGAGCTGCTCTGCAAAAAGTGAAATCTCTCTGCCCTCTTCCTAAAGGCACTTACTTCTCTCACTGTTACATTTCATCCAATTCTGCTCTCAAGTTTATTCGTAACTTGCATTAGAAGTTCTGACCCAAGCTCTAAACAGACAGATTGAGATTTAGCAAATAATGTCACACCACCCTCCTGCAAACTACACTGCAGTCTCTTGGTTCTTGTAATGTTGAAATTTTTCATGATGTCGTCATCACTTTAAAAATTATATCAACATTAGAAAAATTAAATCAGAATTTTTTTCTTTTTTTTCTTTTTTTTTCTTTTTTTTTTTTTTTTTTTTTTTCCCTTCTTCTTTTAAAATTTAAAAAAATACCACATTGTAGTTCCAGCTAAACCATTTCCTGGTAAGGATTGGTCTTGCCTGATGTTTCTGATTAACAGCATTCTTTCCTTCAGAAAAATTTACTTTTTTTTTCCTGTGAAAATTCATAAAATTCTTAAATCAGCACATACAACATGGATTTGATTTGTTCTGTTATGCTACAACAGTTGGCAAGCAACTCTAATAATATAGTCAAAGGCTATACTGATTAAAGTTTTCTTTCAACTACCAGCATAGCAAGGATACCTACAAAGAAAACATTTTCTTTGTCAGAGTTACAGAATTCTCAACAGGAAAATTTTTACCTCTATTTGTAAAATACTCCAAATTGTATTCTAAAACCAGAATCTAAGTGAATATAGTTCAAAAAAAAACCCCAAAAGAAAATGAGGATGGAAACCAAGACGTGCAGCCTAACTCACCAATTTCCAGGACTAGGCAGGATCACATAACTTTTTGGAAAAGATCCCCAATAATGAGCACTGTGTTGTACAAGATTCAAACAACATAGGGAAACAGACATACACGTTGATGAGAACAAGACAAATTGGCATTAACCATAAACAATGTGGACAAATAGTGCCTCTCAACCACATGAACTCACAATGGAGAAATTTTGTAAGACCTTTACTTAACAGAAACTGCAGTCTCCCCTGCACCTTTAAATTAATATTATTGCAAAATATAGAATCACTCCATAAAAGTTCTCTCTTTGTTTTAAAATCTGTTCCTACCATTTAGGTATTCTAATTTTCTATTTTACACCAATTCTAATGTTATTCAGCAGTAATTCCAACAGATACTTTGTATTCAAAACTATGTAGTGCCACAGTGTAAAACAGCTATTTCCATTTCCCTCTATCAAAAACAGTACAAAATTTCTTGAAGGCTTTTTTGGTTGGTTGGTTGGTCGGTTTATTGGTTGAGGTTTTTTTGTTTGGATTTTTAGGGTTTTTTTAAAGTTTAATCATTCTGCCTCAACTGAAATAAGGAAGTTCACTGGACACAAACCAATAATTTCTGCAGATACAGATAATTTAAATAAAACAAGTCATTAATCAAAATCAGCTTTCTTTCAGAAGAAAACCCCTGCACCAAGTAAATAGCACAAAGTTAATTAGTAAATGCCTATGTGTGCTGGGTAACTTGACACCTTGAGGAATCTGAACCTCTTGTGAGATTATAAAATATAGCAGAACTTTGGAAACTCCAGGTCTTTCAGGAAGTGCTCAGCTCCCACCTATATAATTTTTTAGATCATTAAACTTAGTGGTTTAGTTTTGGGAGTTGTTAGGTCTGTTTTATTAAGGGAGAATATTCTGGATATAAGTAACACTAGAAGTTGTCTAGAAGCTCTCTATAGCTGTAAATGCTGTAAAATTTATCATACAGACATTTAGACATTTACTCCACAAATTTTTCTGATTTTAAGCAAAGATCTCTTACCTGACTAAAGCAACTGATGTCAGCAGCCCTACAGATACCAAGGGTAAGGGCCCAACATTACAATTGGCTAGCTTCTCTGTAATTCCCAATGTAAAATAAATATTCGTAGAATGGTCTGTATTGAAAGGAACCTTAAAGACCATTCAAGTTCCAAGCCTCACCCCGCAGTCAGGGACATTTTCCATTCCACTAGACCAGGTTGCTCAGAGCCCCATCCATCCTGGCCATGAGCCAGGGATGGTGCACCCAGCAGCTCCCTGGTACCGTGTGCCAGGGCCCCACCACCCTCTGAGTAATTAATCTCTTCCCAATAGCTGATCTAAACCTGCCCTGCTTCAGTTCAAAGCCATTCCCCTCTGCCATTGCCCCCATGTACAAAATGTCCAGATTTACTCTAAGCCCTTTCATGTAGCAGAAGGTCCCTGTGCCCTCTAAGGTCTCCCTGAAGCCATTTCTTCTCCAGGCTGATGAATCCCCTCCACTGGAACACCATAAAAAAGGTGTTCCAGCCCTGTGATTGACTTAGTGGCCTCTTCTGGCCTTGTTCCATCATCTCCATGTCCCTCTTGTGTCCCAGAGCTGCTGTTGTGCAACATCTAGTGTAGCCCAAATGGTATTATAATTATATATGTTTTGTTTTGGGGTTTTTTGTCTGATTTCAGTGGGAACAAAGCTGCGCCTTAAAAGCTAAACCAAAAAGATTAAAGAAATTGCATTAAACAAAGTTGAAGTAAACACAGTGGTAATTTGGTAGTGTTATCAACATTCCAAAAATTGAAATGCACTCAGCTCCCTAGAGAAAATATCCAGTATGTCTCATTTCAGAGTTGCTAAGCAAGGAAAGCTACTGCCAAAATACACATTAAATTATTACCACATGTGTTAGAAAACTATGGGGGGTTCTATTTATTTATTTATTTATTTATTTATTTATTTATAGGCAGTTCTTGTTTTGGTTCTGTTTCTCCATTTTATATATCTGCATTATTTTATGTGCAAAATAGAAGAAGTGAGTACTTTTCCCTTTGAGATCAGAGTCTAAATCTGACATGACTTGTTCTTGAACAATATTTATTGAAGTTATTTATTAATGTGTGAAATAACCTGTCATGCAACTCTAAATATATTCTGCCAGGGTATTGTATTTTGGGATATGGAAAAAAAATAATTGGAGAGTTTTAGGATGCATATGTACATTGAAAAGAGGATTTGATCCTTCCCTAGCTTCACTCAACAACTTCTAACCCAGAAATGCCAAAAGTGGCAGATTTCAGTGAACCTGTGTGGCCTTTTGTGCATACAGAGAGATTTCACATGGAGACACACGCCCATGGACTACTTTCTATCAGAATAACAGTGAAATACTTAAAAGTTTGCAACTAGCATGGCAATTATGAGCTTCAGACACACTGTTTATGATATTTAGGTTAAATGTCAGCTAGTGTCTATCCATATCTTCAAATTAGTTTCGCTACACGGTTTGCCAGATATTTGAGGCAAGTTATGCCAGAAAATAAGAAGTCCCAAGTAAATTGTTTCTGTGAAACAAAGAAAGTTAAAAGAGGAAACTGGCAGAATACCTCCTTACTGGTATCTCATTGTGGAATACAGAGCAAGATACTCTTCCTTGAAGTGATGTGAACACTTCTAAGTTTAATGGACAGCTTTGAAGCTATGAAGATTCATACTGAATCTAAACCTTCACTGCTCTCTGTAGTTTTATTTTTAACTTTTGTTTGAAGTCTATTAGTTTAAAGACTCTAATTTAGTTTAGATAATCCCCAGGGTTTGGGATATTTCAGGCACAAAAATGCAACCCAGCCTCAGTTGTCATTATTTTGTCTCACAGCTTTGTGGAAGCCCTGGGCAATTGGACTTGACCAGCAAAAATGAAATCCTGAGATGTTGCTTGACAAATAATTGCTCCCAAATAATTCTCAAACACAGACAAAGAGTTTGAACAGGCCATCCACAAGAGGCATGTTGCACATGGGCAATGTGTTTTGAAGGGTTGGATGCTGTGGACATGGGCTCTGTTTTTTGGCTGAGCCGTGATGACAGAAGGAATCCTTTATCTGCTGACAATCTTGGCTTCTTTCTTCAGAATGACTTTGAACCTCCTTTTATTTTCTGGCAAATATTTATATAAGTGATCCCATCTCAATGCTAGGAAGTGATCTTTTAACAACAGAAAGGCAGGGTCTATATACCTATAAAAATACCATGAGTTAGGTGGTGATAAAACAGACTAACCTCGGGAGAAATACCATTGAGAACAACTGGGGAAAATGAAGGACATACTAGGGGTCCAGTAAATTACCTTTTTAGATTTGTTATTTGTTACCTGGAATCCCCAAAACATGTCTCTGGAGCAAAATTTCTGAGAACCAAAGCAGAATAGGTTCTTCACTGGATCCCTTCATTCTCCTATAGACAAGGTCCCTGAGACTGGAAATGGCTATAAATCATAAGAGTCCTAGTGCAACCAAAAACATATCCGTGTCTGTGGCTTTTGGCATGTTCCTGCTCTCTCACCAGAGCCTTGCATTTCAACGAAAGCACATTTGAAATCCTCTCCCATGAAGAGTTTAATGGGTACAGGGTCCAGGCAGTTCACAGAGGGAGAAAGTCAAGAAACAGAATGTAGAACATTCACTGTTCCTACTCCTTCCCTCGAGGAGCAAAACATCTTCCAGTTTTCAACCTCAGATTTAAATACATTAGCACTTATCTGTTTCTGGAATAGGTTAATTCCGGTGTCTGAATGATTATAGTGAATTGAAATAAATTGCTGGGGAGCATGTGCATAGAGGAAGAGATTTAAAAACCCAAAACTTTACATTTCTTTGCTATATGTATGACATTTTTATCAAAGGAGAGGACTTCTCCCCAAAATTCTGCTGTTTCTCCTAGACACAGCTGATCATTAGCACCAGCTGCTGCATCAGAAACCAAAATAAGATGAAAGGCCAAAGACCTGAACCCTTTTAAAAGCCTTGCTCAAGCTGTGCCACAGAGCAAAAAACACAGCTGGCTGCTTTCAGCTTCTGACAGGCAAAAGGACATATTATTCCTTTACTGTTTTTAATGAAAAATGGTACCAGGTGGGAGAAAAGAGTTGTGGTGACTTGAAACTATGTCAGCTGGTAAATTCAAGTCTGTGTATGACATGCAAGATTCTAATTGCTACAATATTGCCCTAATAAATTTTCCTTGCAAATTTTCACATAAATTAGTTATATCATGGGGATATAGAAACATTTCTCATTGGTCCTGCTGAAGAGGTCCAAGTGAGTTTGTACAGGAAAAGTTCATGCATAAATTACAATTAATAATATTTAAATATTAATTATGTATCCATTTTTGCAGAAAATAAGCCAGTACTGGAATAATTTTATTATGTTTTTTCTAAGCAGTGCTTGTATATGTCTTGCTTTCTAAACTGCATACATAAAATACATGTTTCTGCAGACAATATAGAATATTATTTGTTCTCTCCTACGCTTATGTGCATCTGAATTACACTGATATTGGATGATGCAGTTATTGAAAATCGTAGGAAAACTTAGCTGTGCTTCATAAAAATATTAACTTACACATTCAACACCCATAATTTGCAGTATGTAGTAGTAGAAAAGCAGTAACATATGGAAGACATTTTGCACTCTAAGTCCAACCCAGAATATTTTATTTTAAAAGTTTTTTATACAACTACTCTTTAACAATGCATTGAAGAGCTGAACACCTGTATTAAATATTTTAACATTTTTACCAAGCTACTCATAAATAAACATTTCTAAGAACATTTTTGACCAAGTTGTTTGCAGGCTGATACTGATCATGGATATCTTTTACTATCAGTAAATATTTTCAGGACATTTTCAAAGGGAACAGACATAAGACAGAAGAACAACTAGAAACCGATTTCATAGTCAATTTTGTGAAGTGTCTATATACAGAATGAACTGATTGTTCATGAAGTATAAAATGCATTAAAGTATAAAGGCTTAAATTCTAAGCAGAATTTCAGTTTACAATATTATTTGCTGTCTTGTCTTTAACCAACCTTCAGCCTCTGGAAAAAGCTCTTATCCAACCATCTGGCAACCTGACTTCTCTAATAATCTCTTTAATAATCTATGGCAGAAAACAAAGTGCATCTCTGGCTCTCTTTTATCCTTGTGCTTTACAGCTGCCCTCAGAGAGCTCCAGAAGCCAGCAAGACAAGAATTCTTTTACCGTGCTGATTCCCTCCCAACAGACCCTGTTCATTCAGGCACTGCTGGGGGAATCACTGATCACATTCTCCACTGTGCATTTCACCAGGAATGGAAACGGGACCTGCTGCTCTGTGGCTCCCCAGACTGCTCCACACCCTTTTTCCAGGTGGGATTACACAGAGCCCTGCTCTGTCACTGCAGCCATTGGCAGCAGCCTGGGCCAGCTCTTCTGCAGCTTCACATCAGAGTTGATCCAGTGCTGTCAGGAAAATGGCATCTGCCCCAGAGCCTGCCTACATTGTCTAGTGTTTGCTTTACACTCACCTCAATTCACCCACTCCTCAGACCTGTGTGCTGCCCCAAACCTCTGAGGGAAATCTTCCCAGCTACTTCCCAGCAGGAAAGCCTGCATGCTAGAGATGTACCCAATAAAAATCTTGTCATGCTGGCTGGCAACTTTCCTGTGATTTATCATTTCCCCTCTCGTAAATTCAATTAGAATTCTAATCTGGCCACAAAATTCTGTCTCTAAAATGAGAGGAATATTCCAGGGAATGTATTAAAGTTAGTTGAAGTTCACACCATAGTAATTGATTGCAGAATTTATCCCTTGATAATATTTTAATAAAAACGTATATAATTACAGATATTTCTACAATAGAAACAAAATATAAGGCAAATTCCTGTGAAGAAGAAAGTTTGCAAGAATAAACAAGTATTAGTTTTACATTTCCTTTAAAAATTAACTAGAATCCATAGCTAACACTAGAATTTGTCGCACCACTATTCCCCTGCATTGCTTCCTGGATGATTTCTTTATATTTCAATTGCCAAGGAGTGTATTGTTTCCTAGTCATGCTTTGCCAGGAAAATGAGCATAATAAGAAGAAACAGACTAAACAGCTTAGATGATGGGGTGATCTAAAAAGATGTACTTTTGTTTCAAATTCACCAAGTGATGACTTTTTCTGGGATTTTCAATTTAAAACAGAAAAAAACCTCTCTGATTTGAAGATTACATTTGAAGGATTTGGTGCACTTTTTCTGAAGAGCTCATTTTGATTATGTATTTGCCAAACAAGAGTTTGACTAGATAAACTTCCTCTCTTATGTTATTAAAAAAACCAGAATTTTTCAAACAAATATAATCACAGATAAAATCCCTATCCATCTTGACTTACTTTCCCCATTCAATTTATGAATATCAATTTTACTCTCTGAATTAAAAATTGGTATTAGCATTATTTGATAATAGCATTATCAGTCTCAAATTCTCCATTTTATTTATATCCCTTTATATAAATCTGAATAATCAATATAGTGCTTATAGATTATTTCACCTGCAAGGCAGGAAAGCCTGTAAAAGCAGGCAGGACAAAATACATTTTGCTACCTTAAATAGTCATAACTGAATGCTTCTGCACTTTCTATAGCTTGGCATTTCTGTAGTTAAATATTTGAAGTTATTGAAATCAATTTAGTATGTTCAAGCAGAAATTCTGGATTCTTTTTCCAGGTTTAGTGTCACTTTTTCAATCAACATTTTTTTATTTTTAGTGACTAAAATATACTAGCTGCTCTGTTTTGGATGGTTGAGTAAATCATTAAGACCCAATTAATTAATTTACCTGTTAATTCTTGAAAAAAAATCAGAATGTTAGTGCCCAGATTTGAAGAAGTTATATTTAGTAATTATCAGTCTGAACTACCACTGGATGAGCTGACAAGGTGAACGTAATAAAGCTAAATTAGTAAATAAAGCAGCTTCAAACACTTCAGAAGAGTCCCCAGTTTTAGGAATTTAACCCAAGATTAATGTCTTGAATCAGAAACCTATGTCTGCATGATATTCTGAGTCTGCACTCTTTTGTTTTTACAATGCCAAGAGTATCTGGCAATTCATGATCAAGTAAACACACAAAAAGAATTTTCCTGTTAACAATCCTGGCAGAGAGAAAAAGAGAGAGAGATAGAGAAGGAAAGAGAGAAATAGACAGACAGAGAGAGAAAGAGAGAAAGAGAGAAAGAGAGAGAGAAAGAGAGAAAGAGAGAAAGAGAGAAAGAGAGAAAGAGAGAAAGAGAGAAAGAGAGAGAGAAAGAGAGAAAGAGAGACAGACATAGAGACAGACATAGAGAGAGAGAGAGAGTGAGAGAGAGAGAAAGAGAGAGAGAAAGAGAGAAAGAGAGAGAGAGAGAAAGGAAAGAAAGAAAGAGAGAAAGAGAGAGAGAAAGAGAGAGAGAAAGAGAGAAAGAGAGAAAGAGAAAGAGAGAAAGAGAGAAAGAGAGAAAGAAAGAAAGAAAGGAAAGAAAGAAAGAAAGAAAGAAAGAAAGAAAGAAAGAAAGAAAGAAAGAAAGAAAGAGAGAAAGAGAGAAAGAGAGAAAGAGAGAAAGAGAGAGAGAAAGAGAGAAAGAGAGAAAGAGAGAAAGAGAGAAAGAAAGAAAGAAAGAAAGAAAGAAAGAAAGAAAGAAAGAAAGAAAGAAAGAAAGAGAGAGAGAAAGAGAGAAAGAGAGAGAGAGAGAAAGGAAAGAAAGAAAGAGAGAAAGAGAGAGAGAAAGAGAGAGAGAAAGAGAGAAAGAGAGAAAGAGAAAGAGAGAAAGAGAGAAAGAGAGAAAGAAAGAAAGAAAGGAAAGAAAGAAAGAAAGAAAGAAAGAAAGAAAGAAAGAAAGAAAGAAAGAAAGAAAGAAAGAAAGAAAGAAAGATAGAGAAAAAAGAGAGAAAGAGAGAAAGAGAGAAAGAGAGAGAGAAAGAGAGAAAGAGAGAAAGAGAGAAAGAGAGAAAGAAAGAAAGAAAGAGAGAAAGAAAGAAAGAAAGAAAGAAAGAAAGAAAGAAAGAAAGAAAGAAAGAAAGAAAGAAAGAAAGAAAGAAAGAAAGAAAGAAAGAAAGAAAGAAAGAAAGAAAGAAAGAAAGAAAGAAAGAAAGAAAGAAAGAAAGAAAGAAAGAAAGAAAGAAAGAAAAGGAAGGAATTAACTGAGGCCTCTTAACTGCTGTGATTGTCTCACTATACTACCTCAAGAATCAGGTACTTTCAACACATTTTTGCAGAGACCATCTAAGATCTTATTCTAAGAGAATAGAATAGATAATATATATTTTATATATAATATAAAAGATTCCAAATACACCTTACCCAAGTGATGGACCAAGAGGGTCTTGGTGCCCTGAGCTGGAGGACCATGACTGTGAATGATCAACCCCCACTCAGTCCTGAAGTTATGTGTGATCTGCTGTTCCAGCTCCCTGCAAATCTGTGGGGTCTGATGGGATTAATTCAAGAATCCTCAAATTCCTGGCTGATGCCATCACAAAGCCTCTCTCAACTTTTAAGCAGTCTTGGGAATCCCAAGAGGTCCTGGCTGACTGGAAGCTGGCAGACATTGTTCCAGTTTTCAAGAGGAGCAAGAAGGAGGACCCACAAACTACAGTAGCCTCATTCAGTGTCTGGTAAAGTTATGTAGAAAATTATTCTGGGAGGTACTGAAGTACACCTAAAGGACAGCACAGTCATCAGGCACAGCCAGCACAGCTTCATGAGGGGGAAATCTTGCTTTCCAAACCTGATTTCCTTTCATCACCAGGTAAGCCACCCAGCTGACCAAGGAGATTCAGCTGATGGACTCTTCTGGCATTTCAGCAAAGCTTTTGATACTGTCTCTCACAAAGTCCTTCCAGACAAAGTGTCCAGCTCACTGTTGGATAAACACATCCTGTGATGGTTGAGCAGCTCATGGGTCAGGCACAAAGGGTGACAGTGACTGGGGTGACATCAGGGGATCCACAGGGTCCATCCTCAGCCCTGTGCTCTTCAACATCTTCAGAAATGACTTGGATACAGGACTAGAAGGGACACTGCTCAAGTTCAAAGATGATATAAAACTGGAAGGAGCTGTTGGCTCCATAAGGGTAAGGAGGCCCTGCAGAGAGGCCCCAACAGATCAGAGAGATGGGCAATGAGCAACTGCATAAAGTTCACCAAGGGTTGGTGCCAGATTCTGCACCTGGGATGAAGAGACAGACTGGGGAAGGAGGTGCTGGAGTGCCATGGAAAGGGCCTGGGGCTCTGGGTCCCTGGCAAGGTGAACACGAGCCAGCAGTGCCCTGGCAGCCAGCAGGGCCAGCCCTGTCCTGGGGCCATCAGGCACAGCATCACCAGCCGGGCAAGGGAGGGGATTGTCCTGCTCTGCTCTGCACTGGGGCAGCCTCACCTCCAGTGCTGGGGGCAGCTCTGGGTGCCACAGTGTAGGAAAGGCATTAAACCATCAGAGAGTGTCCAAAGGAGGGCAGTGAGGATGGTGAAGGGTCAGGAGGAGACTGAGGGGACATTCACTGCAGTTACAGCTTTCTTGTGGAGGTGCAGACACTGATCTCCTCTCTGTGTGACCAGTGACAGGATGTGAGGGAACAGCCTGAAGCTGTGTCAGGGTAGGTTTAGGTTGGATATCTGGAAAAGATTCTTTATCCAAAGGGTGTTTGGGCACTGGAAGAGGGTCCCAGGGGCAGTGGTCACAACACCAAGCCTGACAGAGTTTGGAAAATGTGTTTGGGCGATGCTCTGAGGCACATGGAGGGATTCTTGGGGGGTCCTGTGAAGGGTCAGGAGATGGGCTTGGTATTCCTTGTGGGTCCCTTCTAACTCAGGATGTTCTGTGATTCTGTGAATTCTAGATTCTCTTATACAAAATATTGGGAAAAAATAGTAAAAATTGAAAAGGGGCACATTTTCAAAACTTGCTCAGCTTTGTCTACAGTTTCTGATCTGCAGATACTCTGAGTGTAAAGTTTAGACTACAAACATGTGCATGTTTTCCATAGAACATTGCCTTCCCAGGCTTACAGGAAAAGGAAAGGCTGAAAAAAGTCTCCAAATTCAGCCCCCTCACTAGCAGTGTTTTTAGCAGGAAGGGTGGCATCCAGTTTGACAAATTATCATTCTTACATAAGAAAAAGTAGTGCTTGTGGTGATGTAGCATACAAGGATTAAGTGATACTCCAGACATGTGATTCATGTACCTGAACTGAGAGAATTTTGGTTTTTCACTTAGTCCAAAACTAAGAGCCACACAGAATTCCCATGAATTAGAAGTTTTTTAAGACTTGAAGGGAAAAACTCCGTATATAGGACTGTCTCATATAAGATTATCCTTAGGGATAAACCTTGTTTATGTGTTTTGTCCAAGAACAGATAATAATGAATCACTAGCTGAATATGAGTCAACAAAGTACTGCTCTTGCAAAAAAAAACAGACAAAGCCATACTCAGATGTTTATCCACAAGTATTGCTTTCTGCTTTACTGATCTTTAGTCAGGCCTTTGATGGAATGGTGTATTAAATTCTCTGTACTGCACTTCAAAAACTGTAAACTAACTGCACAGGATCCACATGAAAGGAAATAATACTATCATACCTATTGAAAAAATAAATAGGAGAAAGGATAGGAATGTTTAACCTGCTGGTAAGAAAAATCTTTAAACTTATAACCAATTTGCTGCAAAAAGAAAGCACTTGTTTCAAGGGCCAAAATAGATTTTAAAAATAAATAATTTTGGGGGCAGAAATACAAAATACTGGAAAATCTTCCTAACACTGGAGAAAACAAAGTATTGCAATAATTTCCACAAGGGGAGATAGACATTTTTGTTGGTTGCAGCTTTTAAAAACACATGTTCTTCAGGAACACTAGATGATCTCTTTTTGAGGTTCCCACCAACTTTTCTCATTAGCTCTTGCACACTATATAGCAATTCCTGGGAAAAGGGTTCAAAATTCAAGTTATTTCTCTTTCTTTGTAGTGAAGTGATACTTGCCTACAAAACAAGAAACCATTTGGTCTCTGAATCTTTATATGGACTCTGGGTGAACTGAAATGTTCTCACACCCTGCTGAGGGGTAGGAATTGTGGGTTTGTCTTTTTCAGCAGAAGTTATAGCAGGTCCCACACTATGTAGAAACACTACTTGTAGCCTGATGCAAACAGCTTTACCAGTTTTTCACAAAAGCCATTATCCTAGAGCAGCAGTGTGAAGCCAGGCTGTAGCACACTTCCCTGAAGCCCAGCATGATGCCATCTACCTTAATAGCCAGTCTGCAGAAGATATCATCTCTGTCATGCACAGAACAGATATCAAACACTTCCTATTCCTATCAAGAAAAAAAAAAAAAAGCTAATTAAAAGGAGACCTCTTTTATCCCAGCACCTCAGAGTCTGATTTTATGTTGCTTTATATTACAGTCTGAGCTGGAAGGTCCCAGAGTAAGTCAGGAAAAAGTGTACTCAGGTGAGTAAAGGACTACCATTGTTGCTTCTCTCAGTGGAAAAGGGGCAGCTTTGGTGCTGTAGTGCATGGCCTTCACCCACAGATCCCTCATGCTGTCAACCATATCTGATGAGAGGAAGGAAGCAGCACAAGCTGCAGGTGGCCTGATCCTTCCACAGGCAAAAATAAGTGGCTGAAAGGAGCTAATTACATCCTGGTACCCATACTGAGCATCTTTATAAGATCTGGTACTGTCTAGACTTTACAAGCTTCTCACTCTCAGCCTCTGTCATGCTTAATCAAAGACAAGAAAAATAAAATTTGCAGATGTTTTTATTTGATCAACTGTCTTCTGTTTTATTAGCTGTGAAGCTGGTCTCACGTTTCCTCAGATGTGTCATGTTAATTCTTGCCATTCTAGATTGCACAAATCATACTGGGTTGCTGGATCAGACACAAAGGGAAGTGACTGCCCTAGTTATGTGTAATACTACATGGTCTTCCAGACATTCAACAGACGGAGAGCTTCAGCAACAGTGTAGTGCTGCCAAAACCATGGAGAAAAAACATTACAGAATGCTTTGAGTTTTTCTTTGAATCAGTGACAATTTCAGGGATAATAAAGGAAGCTGGAGTCCCTTCAAGTTTTAGCTTTATTTTACCTTCTTCCACGGGAAGGTATTCTTTTCAAAACTGCAGCTGTAGGGATCTGCTGCACATAAGGATTTCCTCTGCAGAGAACTTGCTGCTTAGCAGGTGGAGCTCCATCATCAGCCCGTCCCAGTGTCTGCTCTGGACTGCTGGTTATCTCTATATTGTTCTGGAGTCTAGGGAATTTTCTGTAGCATGGTCACATGGTTACAGGGCTCTCTCTGAGAGAATTCTATCTGTTATTCTCCCCCAGCATACACTGATCTCCAGTGCTGACAGTCATGAGTTCTGAGGCATGTACTGCAGCTGACTCCCTTTCCACATTTTGCAGTGTTTCGTGGCATTTTCCTCAAGCAAAGCCATTTTCTTGTCCTCTGTCCTGCTTCCTGGGCAGTGCTCTATTGCACCTAATAGGCAATAACCATTGCATCCCATATTTAAAGATATAAAACTGGCTTTAAAAGCAGATAGAAGTCTAAGTCCAGCAGCATTTGTTTACAAAGCCAGTGAGTACAGCCCTCAGCCCAGCATGGTCTGATTTACAAACTGGAGAGAGCAACACTATCCTTTTCAAAAGATTTAATCAAATGAGTCATCAGGGCAGGTCATTATGAGATACACAAAGAACATCTTCCAGCTGACACAAGCAGAGCAGTGACTCAAATACTGCACTCAATAGCAGTACTTGCTGCATACAGCAGAATATCTCAGTCTGATACAGCAGGTTCAACAAAATCAATAACAAAAGTAAAAATAAAAATAATTCCTAATGGATTATGACAGCTACACCTAACACCTAATTTCCAGTTAGAAATTAATTTAATAAGGCCACTCTTCCCTACATTGCCAGAGGGACAACAAAATTATTGCTTATGAACCACACACAAGTAGAGTTTCTGGAGTCCACAAAGGATTCTGAGACACAAGCAGCACTTACAGAGAACAGAGCTGGCATGACAGATAAGCTTTAGTTTAACACAGCTTCAAAAGATAAAGATTTTATATTTCATTTTTAGGGGAAGAAAAATTAACATGCACATGCGCCATTGATATATGTATGTTATATATCTTCTAGATGTGTTCTATATCTTCTAGGTACATTAGATAAGCATAAGGAGGTACAAATTATATGGGGCTCCAGGAAGAAACTGTCTGTATAACGAAAGAAATGCACATCTCTTAGTCACAATCAATCAGAAAGCTTTTGCTTTTTAAAACAGGGGTGCAAAACAGCCTTAATTAATAGGAAAATAAAATGTTTTGACCAGTTTTCTGCAGAATCTGTCTAATTTGAATATCATTCATTGGACTGACTCACAGACCTAAAGTTAAGCATGTGCCCAATAGGGATTTCAATCACTGCAATATCTAAATACTGATTGACCTCATTTGTGAGAATTTCCACGCTCATGCTCTCCAGAACCTGATATATTGTATTGATTCATTGTTCTTTGGCTGACTGCGTGACCCAGATTTTGACTGAGAAAATCATTACTCCTTCAAATATTTTCTTCCTCAAATAATTTCCCCACAGGGATAGATTCCCTATTGTTTGCCTTTTCTGAGTTTACCCAAAGGTATCTTCTGCAGTTTAAATTGCTTTCTCTTCAGTGCTGTTCTTGAGGGAGACTCAGCTTGCCTGTAATTCTGTTTAACGTAAGTTAATAATTACTTTTCTGGTAAGTCTCCAGTGCTGATAGGACTAGGTCAAATGCCAGAATCCGTTGCTAATGGAACAATTTTTAAATAGCTCAGAGTGGAATTCAGGTGTTAAACAAGTGCATGGTCATATAGTCCACATGTGTCCCCATAAATTAAACAGCCCCAGTGAACAGCCCTGAAAGGATTCACTTTCCTGTGCTGTTACTGTCTGGGCTGTTTTATGCAAGTTATTGCTAGAGAGCAGTCCTCACTCTTCAGTGTTCTCAGACACATCTATGCAACCACTAACTTACTCATTTCAACCACATATTGACACTACATTCTGCGTTTTTAGCCTAAAACCAAGAATTGAACTTGCAAGTGAACAGGATGTAAACTTGGGCACATAAACATTAAACAGTATAAAGACATATTATCTACAATTTTATTTGCTGGTAGGATGGTTATTAATTAGTTAATAAATTATTTCATATTATTATTACCTTTACAAGAACTACATTATTGTGATTTAATAAGTAACAAAGAAGATTAAGTGTTATTTTTAAATCTTTTGATCAGATCATAAAATTACTTAATGTCCTTCTACCTCATGATAAGTAACAGGGAGTTATGCAGCATTCAAAAGTATTTCAGAGTGCACTGGAGACTGCAGAAGAATTTCAGTGGTCATTGAAAAATATTGTGATTGAATTTTCAACTCATAAATCAATAACATGACAAATAAAGGAAGCAGATTTAGACGGAAACAACCCACTGTAAGAAATAATATGAAAAACAATACTTAATATTATTTAGATCAGTTCTTTTCCTGTAGTAGGAAAATGAAAAAGACAATGAAGTAGGCAGGAGAGTACAAAAGAAATGGGCAGTTCAACAGTACATGGCAACCAGATTTTAATTCTGCCCCTCTCAACCCTAGTGAAGATCAGGAACTAGAGCACTGTTAGCTCTTCCAGTTCACACTGAGGATGTTCTCATGCTTGACCCATCAGTAAAGCAGAGTCCTAAAACTGGCTACAGCGGACTGTGAATCAGCCTTATTCAGGAACAGTGGTAATGATGTGTAAGGCACCATTCCATTTGTTTCTTTAGGGGAAAAGGCATGTGCACACAGACGCTAGAGGTTATCCAAGTCTCTTGTTACATTTCATGGTTTGTTCTGCTGGGACAAAATTGTGATGTGCCCAAGGAGTTTTCCAGCCAAGCAAAACCAAAACACAACTTGTAAGGGAGAACTGGTTTAGTACTCCTGTCTCTGAGGTCAGTGGATGATACAGCAGAAAAATACCCCTGGCGTTTTATGCAAGAGTGTCTCAGCTAGCTCAGGAATGATTCCAACCAAAACCACATGTTCTGCATTCTCAGCCAATGAAACATCGCCAGTGGAGCTGTGACACAACGAGGCTGCCATGCTGAAATAAAGACAGACAGTGCTCAAGGATATAGGATATAGAAAAAAGGGCACTTGATTTCTGACAAGTACGATCTTGAAAAAAAAAAAAAACACTTTAAAAAGTTTAATTACTAGAAGAGTCTGAGAAATAACACACGAAGCATAACATTCTCACATTCCTGTGAAACAGACACCAATTGAAGACTGCCTATCTAATGATTTTTTTTAATGCAACTACAGTTATAATGTGATTTAAAACATTAACTCAGTAATAGAAGCTACATTTGTGAAGGGATTATTTGAAATACTTGAGGAATAATTCTTGTGAATTGGCACTAGGAACCTAGAAGCTGACCAACAGAACAGATGGAACTAAACCTCAGCAAAGGAAATCCTCAGTGAAATTATTTTAGAAAACAATATAATGGAAAAAGTGATATGATGTTAAATAAAATTCAAGCCTAAGTAACACTTACAAACCTTAGCAAGGGTAATATCTGAGGATATGTCGGTGATGGAAACAAAAGTCCAAGGTTTGATTATTTTTCTCTAACTCTACAAAATGAGGAAAAATTAAGGAGCAGCATGAGTGATAACCATAGCATTCTGGAAGAATGAGGGTATGCTATTCTCATTAAGGTTTTTCTCACCTTGTATAAAAAATTCATTGCCTAAGAAAACAAAGACTGACATAAAAATAATTTACAGTGCCTGAAGTTTGTCTGAGATGTGAGAGATTGAACAACAACCTAAATTCCAGATATTCTTTCAACCTATTTCAAAAACTGGCTGAATAATTTAAATTACTTTCATAAGAATCATAGAATCATAAAAATCATAGAATTGTAGAATCACAGATTAATTGAGTTTGAAGTGACCTTTAAACACCATCTAGTCCAACCCCCCTGCAATAACATCTCCAACTAGATATGGTTGCATATCTTGTCCTTTCAATTCCACTGGAGTTTTAAGCCTTGTATTTGCCAATATTACTTGCAGTCTGATTGCTATAATCTCTGGTAGTATTTCACTTTTACACTTTGGAAAATTTTCAACACTTGTTACATAAACAGGTATATGTGCATATCTATGGATGGATGGATGGATGGATGGATGGATGGATGGATGGATGGATGTCTGGAATTTAAGAGAGTAGCACAAAGTAGCACAGGGCACGTTTTAGCTCTACCATGTAACCAGAGAGGTGCTTTCAGCCAAATCATGGCACCAGAACTTACTCCACCTTGTTGAAGCCCATCCTTTATGAAAGTCTCCTGTTCTGACCTTGTGTCTGCCCTGTACAGCACAAAGAGATGTCTCTGCTCAATATTGAGAGGCTGTTGTATAGAACAGATGTTTGTGTGAAAATTCTGCCACAAGCTGTTGCAAGAGACCTTTAGAACTGAAAATCCTGACAACTGCAGTATAACACATCTCCACAGTATAACAATATCTGCATATGTGACTTCATCCTAAAAACCATGAGGCAGAGAGATTTAAAATAAACTGCTGGTTATTTGGCAAGGGCTGATAAGTTTTTACATGTCATTAAAACATTTAACACGATTGCAAATAACTACTCACAATTAAACACTTTTTAGGTTCTTAACTGTTAAAATGTAACTCTGTTGGTTCACCATAATATTTATTAAACTAATTTTATCATTTAACAAATTAGAAGTCTCTGATCCCAAATTTTTATTTATATTATTCCGATAGTGAATCATGCTATCTGATGTTACAAAAAAGTTAACACCATTTAATGGAAACTTCTCTTCTAGAGTGTTATATTTAAATCAAAGCATAGAGAGGTCATCAGAAGTCTTTCTGTTACATTCAGTTAAATTAAAATTGAATACATAAAACTGAAACACACATTAAATAAAAGAAATTAAATTATAAGCACTCTTAAATGCTTTCCTACTTTTGCAGCATCTGAAAATCATACATCATTCTTTATATGCAGTTGTAAAAATTTCATTCTCAGAGGCAAGTACTTATTTAACACAGGTCTTTCTTCCTTTTTACAGAAAATCTTTGGCTGCCCTTCATTGTAAACCCCAAGGAATCTGGATTCCTCGTGCACTAGGAATGAAAGGATTTCCTTCCTATATTCCTCCAAGAACAGTTTTAATAGCTACTTCTCAAATTTACTGTGTAGACCTGGTCTGTTAGGTTTTTAAATTACTGGTTATTATTTCTCACTCTCTGTGGCCTCTGCTTCAAGGGCAATGAATCTCAGTTAAGATTCTATTCTAGCACATATAATCTCTTTTTGAGTTTCTCATAAGCAAAGTGTCTTTGGGTGGTCTATGGCTGACAGGGTACAGAATAATAAACAGATACAATGTCAAGTGATTTAAATTTTCCATAGTTCTCCCTGATATTGATTTCTGCCATATATTTGCTTTCCCATTCCTTTCAGCTGAGTAAATGTAAATTAATGGTTCAAGGAAAGGGCTCTTATTATCTTTACAAAGGTTAAATAAGTAAAGGTAAAAACATTGGCATTAAAAAAAACTTAATTACAATTAAAGTGATAAAAATACTGATTATAATTATTTTTATGATGTGTTAATTATTGATTTAAATAAATTAATTTACTCAGTTAAAAAAAAACCAAAATATTTTCCTATCACCTACTGAACAAACATGAGATGAACTTCATTTAGCTTTAAGCACTTTAATTACATTGTGAATAATTCATATATTTTACAGGGAAAAATTTCTTTTACTTGGTATTACATCAATAATCTCTCATCTCTGAATCTCTCTGTTTCATTCCTAAGGACACATGTCCCTAACACAAAACCCACTATTGGTAAAGCTAGGAATAACCAAATAACCAACTAACTATGAAATACAACTGGTAACCAAACATAGCACAAGACACAGGATCACATGATGGGTCCAGAACTGGACACAGAACTCCAGATGCAACCTCACTAGGGCCAAGTGAAAATTATATATATATATATATATATATATATATATATATATATATATATATATATATTTCCCACTAATGCCCCATAAATAATTCTTATCTTTATTGCTGTTTATTGAGATAGATTGACTTGATCATTCTGTACTTGCAGCCTCAACTTTGCCTCAACTTTGGCTTTCAGTATCATTAGTTAAACATTTTGAAACTTAATTTCTGGAAGTCTAGAGTACTAAAATCCAGCAAAGCACTGACACACATAAATATCTTCTCATCAGGCCCAGTATGACCTACTGTGACATATCACACAAAAAAAGTTTAGTTAAAGTTTCATTCCTCCAGTGGAGAATGCACTTAGGCCCACTAATGAATTGTGTCCACTCACTTGTGGATCAAAGTTTAGGATTGAACCTGTAGGCAAAGTGTCTACTTTAACAGTGCAAAAATGATATGGGAATGGACTCCAGCTTGGGTTGTGGCTTTTGACCATTCCCATTTGTTTACCTTGCACTGCTATGTGAAATCCTCCTAAACATTCCTCTTTCACCCAAATTGATCAAATTGTCTCTTCTTGAAACATGTGGATGCCCCAACAGGAGACTCCAAACTCTTCCAAGCAGAGACTGGGATTACATGGAGGAATGGTACAGGCTATGAAATTGCCAAAAAGGGAGAAGGGAGTTTAAGAGAGCTCCTCTGCAGAGATACAGGCACATTTACATGTTTGTCCACAGACAGTACGTGCAGCACCACAGCTTTGACTCAGGCACAGCCCAGGACCTGGACCTTGGTCTGTCTGGTACCAAGGAGGGATAAATTTGACACTTAGATACAAGCTGATACAGCCATAAGGCTTCCCAAGTGTCTCCTAATGTGAAGATAACAGCAGAATAGTTGCTTTAATTCCATACTCAGATATAGAAAGAGGCTGCAGTTCTATTCACCCTTTTTGAGGTTAGTTCACCAATCAAGAAGGAATTAGAGGGTTGGGGTTTTTTTAAGATTAAGACGCCAGTGATCCTCAGGTATTAACCCTCAGTCTCCAGCATATGCCATCTTCATTCATTGTTTTCTGATCAGGGGAGAGAGCACACAGCCCCTCCACTGCAGCAATGGGACACAGGGCACAGAAAATTGCATGATCAGGTAAAGATCTACTTGGTTACATTTCAAGGTTATTTGGGAGGGTAAGAAAAAATCACTTGCTCACATAAGAGAATTGTACAGGAAAAAATTTGGGAATATATCACTGAATTAGGACCAATCTGAAGCTGGAGGTACTATGTCCTTTATGCACCTGTAAAGAGAATGGCCAATGAAAAACCTTTTACCAGTTTATGTAAAAGTACCTGCCTATTTTTGCATGCCTACACAAGAAAAAGCTCTGGGAATTTTTTATCTAGTTTTGAACAATGTATCGTCAATGCCAACTATGTATGTTAAAATTCATATTTCATTAGCAATGTAGCAAATTTTAGTACTCAGTCTTCATAACATTTCTTTTCACTTCAGATTCAATTTCTTCCTCATATGCACCCAACCTAGTTCCAAGAATTTATGCAAATGTTTAGTATTAAGCACAAAATGTTCTGTGGTGCCATGACTAAGCATTCCTAGAAGCAATCAAACATTATAGGATACATGTACAAAAATATACTATTAAGCCATACCTAGTCAGTGTAAATTTTCCATCTCAGAGAATGAGGCAAACCTGCACCAAGAACGTAACAATTTAACTTCCTCTTGTGAGTCTTCAGAACATAAAGGGAGGTCTCAGGTAATCAAGAAAGAAACAAGGTTTTAACAAATGCCTCATTTACATGGATTTGAATTTGAGAGACTAGTCCAGAGACTCTTCAATTGCCCATTTCACTCAAAGAAGTCACATGATAAATTCCTTATTACAAAATAAGAATATTTGGAATGGGAAGAGACCCACAAGGATCATCAAGTCTATGGGGACCAAACCCACAACCTGGAGCACTATTAGCACAGTGCTAATGCCAACTGAGCTAGTGCTGGCATCTGTAGGCAGGGCCATCTCAACTAACCTTCTGCATCCTGTTCAAGAATCGTATTCAACATTTGTGGCAAAAATCTTCTGTGAAGACAAATGAGGAAAAGATGATTCCCACATCTCAGTCACCATGATTCAGATTGTTTAACTTAAACAAGGAAGGTCTCTTGGTAAAGGAAAGAAAAAAATGTACTTCCTTGGACTATCTGCAAATCAGTCAGTAGAGATTAATCCTTCATAATGGTTGGCAGAGGATCTGGTACCTCTCTTTTCAGATCACTTTTGATAGTTCTATAACTACCTGAGACATGACTTGATCCAGGAATTGATCCCTTCTTCATCATGAGACACACTCCTATCTTCCATTTACCCATGTCCATTGTGGACATATTCACTAAATTTTCCCTACCAACACTCTGCTTTCACCCAAGCAGAATTTTTTACAGGATTACTTATCTTTTCCCCTCCACCCCTTTTCCTTTCCTTTGTCAGCTGTTGAGCAGAACGCCCAGTACGTGCTCTATCGTCATTTCACTTGTGGATAAGGGCTCATTGTTTTCCACTCAGACACGGAATTGTTTTACGAAAACAGTTTGGATTTTCAGTCTCTTCCAGTCTACTTCACTGTTAAAATTTCCCTTACTCACTGTCTTCATGTGGTTTCTCTCCTGTAGGAATGACTCCTGCCGGGTCTCGGGAGAGCGCCCTTGTGCCCAGCACCTTTCTCAGCTTGCGTCACTGCAGCATCACAGTCTGGAACCGCTTTTCCATCTTGCGGTTCGCCCATTTTATTTCCCCTGCCCGCCCTGAATTCTCAACGAGGAGATTTTTTTTTTCCTTTCTAACTGTGGGGCTTAAGGGATCACAATGTTGCAGTTATTTGTGGCTTGGCTTTCACTCTCTATTTCTCTCGTCTTACAATGCTGCTCTCCCACCAGTTCGAACTTCTAAGGTAGCTCGTTCTCTCAAGTCATACGGCCAAGGAAAAAAACTTCTTTCTACTTCTTTCTATTTGTATTTAAAGCTATTGCAAGTGAAGTATCATGGTACCATCTGGCAATCAGGGAGATGCCATTGTATTCTAATTTCCTTTGTTATCTGTATGCACACAGAAAAAAAATCAAAGGGACGTGGCCCTTTCTGCCTTGTTCCAGCTTTTGCATCAAGGCTACAAATGCATAAAGCTTTAGTTAGTGACATTTGTGCTACCCACTGAATTCAGGCTTTTGCAACTGCATCAACTGCATCAACTGCATCATCTGTATAGGAAATTCTCCATGAAAGAAGATACTAGGGAGGTAAATTTAAAGAAGGCAGTTTTTTAAAGAGTATTCATCTTTACATACCATTGTTATTATACTTGGATTGCACTTCTGCATTTCAGCATTTTAACAAGAGCCTGTTTAAAGACATTCACCAACTACTAAGGCAGAGGAAATCACTATGTAAGGGATAGTGTTTATCCACCTATCCTGGAATAAATATGCCTTATGACAAAATAACTTCCAAAAATATAAAGAAGACAGTGAAAATTTCACTCATGTCTTTTACTTAAAGGATGGATTTTAATTTGAAAATGTGGTGATACCCCTTTAATAGAAAACTAAATTTGATGCTTCTGAAAAGTCAAGACACCTAGGTTCACACAGTTCCTGGAGATGATACTGCTTGGACTGATTCAGCCTCAGTTGTTTTGGCAGATGTTCAGTCTGACTAAAAATACTTGTGTGGAAAGAGCATTAGGTACACTTCCATCATGCCCATGGAAGGCAAAAGGAAACTCTAACTTCTGTAATGCAGTGAATATGTAAAACAGTTTCATTCTAATGATAAATAACTAACCATGGAATTGCTTTTATACAACTTGAAAGCCTAAATAGTGCTGGCATACAACTGCAAACTCCATGAGTTTTTCTGACTTCCTGATGCAGTTTTACTTTGCATAACAAATAACACAGCCTAATGTGGCAACACAGGCACACTGCTTTAGGATGACAGAGTGAAACACTGAGTTTGTTACTTTAAAATAATAAAATCTGTCTGTTTTATTGTGGATTATAGCCGTGTTTTAACAGCACAAATATTCATTTATCTGAAGCACGCAGTCTGCTCAGATGAATGCCACCCTCAAAGTGGACTGAGGTAGGCTTTAGCCTTGGAAGCACATGCACTCATATAGTTCATTTACAGCAATAAACCCCTTCCAGCCAGTCACGTTTCTCCCTTGGCTTCAACGAAGGCTGGATCACATCCTTAAAATAATCAGTTACAGAAACTGTAGTCTATAATCTTGAATAATAACAATGAGTGCAACAGGAATAGCTCTACAGATGCAGCTACTCAGTCAGAAAGACCCTGTTCCTCCATAAGGAGGGAAAACCCATGGACATCTCATTGATGAATTGTGGGACATTGTTGACATTTCTCACAGGAACAAAATGCAGAGGGCACAGTGACTGCTACACCACTAGAAAATATGAAAATAGTGATTATCTCATCATCAAAGCTTCTAGGTTTTGGCTTCTAAGGATTGTAGTCCTTCAAATGCTTTTTAAAGCACTTTATTCCATTTTCTCTCTGCAGCACCAAATGGTACCTAGAAGAGGTTGACAATTTTTTCAGTCCAAAGATTTTTTTCCTGAATTCAGACAAGCTGGGAATTATAACACTTTTAAGAATAAAACATAGGAAGACAGGAACCCATTGTAAATGAATATGCATAAAGGAACAATATTTTCATGTTACAAACTGTATTACTTTTTATAATAAAATTTGTCAAGGTCAGAGGAAGATGCACATTCCTACAGGATACAAACATTTTCCAGAGACCTACACAGTGAAACATATGTGTTTTTTCAGAAAACTCTACTGGGTTCACAAAAAGCTTCAGAATAAATTATTTCTGCTGTGACATTGCTGTTTTTAAAAGGCAGGTAAACCTGGTATTTTATGTTACTATTTGAACTTTCTTATACTTGCAATGGGTTCTGATGTTGGCACAGAGGAATAAAAAAGTTTTTCTTCCAATACCAAAAATCTTTTATACCTTTGACACACACCTTTCCACCACCACTCAACTTATTGAAGAAATGGCAGTTTCATATTGCCAGTTATGAAGCAAAGAATATTATGGAAATGGTTTCCTAACAATTTTTTTAAATGTAGATATGAACTGAAATTGATAATGGGAAGGCCTTACTCATTATCCAGCAACCTTTCCCACCACCATGTAGTACCACTCTCACTGTATTCCAGTTCCTTAAGTATTATCACTGGCTTATGCCAGACTAAAGTGATTATGAACTTACTGTGCTAGTTTGCTGTTTTGAGAAATACTTTTGGACTTGGTACAGGTTAATTACAGCTGTGAATTTTACTTTCTCTTAAAAGACTCTACATGTATTACAGCAGAGCAGCACTAGAGCAGGCAGCTAAAGTGTGACTAGAAACTTTCAGAGTTTCAATCACATTTCCATGACCTGTGATCTGAGTTACTGAAACAAACCTGGTAAGAGCTCAATTAACTAAGTCTCTCTCTGTCATTGTAGACAGATAGACCAGGCATTACCTCTCAAATCTATTTTATCCCTATAATGCAGATTTTCAAAATATTCCTTAGATAGTAAAAGGGGAAATCCTTTATGAGAGTTATACAAAACTCAGATTTACTTCAAATTACTTTGTCTTTTCCTCACAGTCGGAGGGCAGAAAATTGAAATCTTACTTGGCTTTATGTTCTCGATAACTTGATTTTAACTGTACCAAGTATCTGGTTATCAGATTAGCTCCTTCTTGTGGAAGCCCAGCCTAAAAGTGGACTTCATGAAAAAGTACACCACACACATTATTGCAAGAGGCTTGCAGAATATAACTGCAGTGGGGAAATGACTATCCAGGTGCATAAGGAGCACATGGCTATGTCTAACTCCGGGCAGACCTCAGAACACGTTGGAAAGTAAGAGTAATACATGAAGAAGACAAAGAGAATGGGTTACTGATAGAACAGCATGCATAAGGGCAGACCTGCTGTAAGGAAAATATGATACCTACAGAATATACCACTGTAGCATATACCTTTTCACTCTGTAACTGAAAAACTATTAGATTATTTCTCATTTTAAATGAAAGTGAAGGTTATGGTCATGAGATAGGAAAGTGAGAGTTACTGAAGAGGTCTTAATGTCTTAAGGTGATTTCCAGAAGGAGTCTTTTCTAGGCTGCATGGAGTCCTGTGCATCTAGAAACTACAGCAGCTGGTTGTTTGGCCAATGCACAAGCTTTGCCCCGGTGGCAAGGTTATAATGCACTCCCAAAAAGGCTGATGGAACGATGTTCATTAACAAACATGAGCTTCTAAGTCTCATCTTAGCCTTACAGCCCTGAGGCTTCAGCTAACAGCTTAGAGTTCAGGGCTTAGATTTTCATCTAGATCATTTTAATACCACAGAAATAACCTAAAGCACCTGAGAAGTCCAGTGAGGTCCATGCAAGCAAGCACTGAGACATCTGCCTGGACTGACTCAGACAAGAGCTAACAACCGAAACTCTGAGTAAGCGTGGAAACAAGACCCTTAACAGTAACTAACAGTACTCCTTAACAGTTTTCAAAATATCACTACACCACCTCTCTTAAGAGCTTTGTTGAATAAATATCTGACAAAGTTTATTCTAACCATTTTCTATGCAGTCTATTTTTTCACAGTATGCTAAACACGATTACTGACACCGCATTTGTTTAAAACGTTTTAAAAGTTGCTATCTATGCATTTGCTTAGCAAATATTAAATTATACATCTTTTCACTTATACCTTGTGGCTGCACAACCCTGAAAAGATATCCAGCTCAGAGCTTTTAGCCTCCAGATACACCCATTCTCCTATTATAATAAACAAGTGGGCTATACACACTGTGCAATTTGGTGATATCACATGCAGAAAATTTACATAGCACATTCTGTCAAAAATATTTAGAACAGCTCTTCACAAACACTAGAATAACACAGAACACTGCTGAAAAAAAAGCTGCCACATTGCAGGAGATGATACTGGTTTTTATCTTCTCTAAGTTTAGAATGCTTATACCACCTTTTGAGAAACAAATCATATAAACCAGTTGATTGAGACAATACGAACTCCCAGCAGCTCCAGGTTAGTAACTCTAATGTTACTAACTCTCATTTTGACTAAACAGGTTTACATTGTCATACACATGAACTGCTAAGCAGCAAAATACATATACTGAAATTTGTGGTAAAATCTGCAATGAAGTGACACTGTATATGAGAAACACATTTTGATTTCATAAGAAACAAAGTATTTTCAGCAGTAGAAAAAACCCAACAGAACCAGTTGGTATTGGTTACAAAAAAACCCAAACAAAAACATTTCAATAAGCCCTGATTATGTGATGGATGAGGCTTCAAGTAACCTGGGTTAGTAGAAGGTTCTCTGACAATGGTAGTGGGTTGAAACTTAGTGATCTTTAAGGTTCCTTTCAATCCAAACCATTCTGTGATTCTATGATTGTAACAGTTCTTATGACTATTTTCCTGGTAATTTTAAGAAATATAGTAAAAACTGCTTGTTAACAAAAAGCAAGAACATTCTTTTCCAACTAAAAACTCCTTTAGAAATAAAGACGGTTGCAAACACTGAAATATTAAAGAAGTGGTAGTCTTTTGCATAGTGGAACTGATATATTCCATTTCCTCCAGATCTGTGGTTTGTTTTACTTCACACATTCCACTGCAGTCCTCCTTACCTTTCACAGATTAATAACCAAGTTTATCTAATCAGACTGAGCTCTAATTAGTGCTATTAGAGCTACCAGGACAGAACAATCTTGTGCATTTTTTGGTCCACCAACAAATACTGAGCAAGTTAATCCCACTTGCAGATGGACAAAGTACACCCTTGGCCAGCTGGGTCTCTGCAGTAACACCACCTAACATGTTAATATAAGAGAAAACCACAATTACACCAGCCTGCTGTGACTCACTACTGAAAAAACAAAACAAAACAAAACAAAGCAAAACAAAACAAAACAAAACAAAACAACACCAAAAAAACCCTGAAAACACCCAAAAATAACAAAAAGAAAGTGGCCAAAATCACTAAAACTAAATGTTTTTAAAAGGCACAAAAATTTTTTTTAAAATAAAACTCCACACCTTTTGTTAAGCAGTTAAAAATAGTTTGGCACTTTTAATCCTTTCTTCTGATGTCCTTCCCTTCCCAGAAGTAGCATTCATGAACAACACTGTAGGACTTTTTACTGTCAGGTTAATTCTTCTGCAAGCTCTGCCGACAGAATCCAGGATAGTCATGAGTTCATGCAGTCTCAATGGTTGGAGATTTAAAGTGTTATATTTTAACTCCAGCCAGTTCTCAAAACTTCAAAGAAAAGCTCAGATGGCTCTCTTTGACTTTTCAAGGATTTTACATTAAATACACTTAATAAAAATAGAACATTTCCTCTGTTAAAGTCAGAGGGAAGTCTTCTGCTGCCTTCACTGGAATAACACCAATCCATTCTTAAAAATAAGGATGGGGATTATTCAATTTAAAAAAAAAAAAAGAAAAAAGACAAGACCAAAAAACTTTTCTTGCCTAATTAATCATCAGCCCACTATTTAGGAGACATGATCTGAATTTATGATCCTGCTTGTCCAAACTTTATCCCAAAATAGAAGCAGTGATATTGTAAACCTCTGGGAAAACAGATGCCTAAACAAAGAGTTCCTGTATTGATCACATGTGTGAGTCAATCCATGTAGATTGCAAAACCCCTTAATAGCAGCAGCATTTCCCAAGAGCAGGAAACCTGCTCTGTGAGCTTTCTGCTGCAACACTGGAAATCTCTCCTAGTTAGCTCAGGAATCCACATCCTAATATCCTGACCTCGGTAATACAGACTCAGTGTAAGCTCTGCTCTAGCAATGCATGTTTGCAGAGCCAGACCAAAGTTTATCTATGTATTCAACTTTCCACTTGTTTAACAAGTGGGCTTAGCCTGGATGATGAGTCTTTGCCATATGCTATACTATCAATGTCAAAGTGAGACTTGCTATGAAAAAATGTTTACTCTGTAAGTAGTCCATTGTGAACAAAAGATTAAAATTAATTGCTGCTTACAGCAAATGAGAGTATACAAAAGGACCAATTAACTGTATTTTAAAAAAGAAATAAGAATATTATTCTATGGTTATCTATATGGACAACTTATGGCAATAATTTTAGAATACTGATAGCCTTAGCTATCACACTGCATGCAGAGAAGTTGCATTTCCTTCTAAAAATAAATACAGCCTAATTTTAAATATGACAGAAGAAACTAATCTTTAAAAAATATCAGAGAAATTATGGTGAATGACACTACGGTGTCATGCAACACTTGGAGGTTGAAAACCTGAAAGACTGATGATTCCAAACAAAAATTTCTTGTTTGCGTTATCCAGAAAGATGATATTGTCAGTGCTGTTTAAATCAGTTACCTTCATTGCTGAGCTCAAGTGGAATTTCACACAGCATAAAAATTTTAAAATTTTAAAATATTACTCTTGCCTGTAAAGAAACACAGTTACTTAAATGATTAAAATTAAATTCATGTAGACGTTGGTAGGTATAAGAGGAGTTTCACTATATTTCTTCAGACTTCTACCTTCTTAAGATCTGAGTTTGCTTTCAGCATGGAAAACAACTATCTGATTAAGAAACATCTGTGAAGCCTCCTACACACTCCAACGTAGGTGGGTGCTGGGGCTCTGTGGGTATATGTACTTATGAGCTTCATGCCTCAATATTTATCTTTTAATCTTTTTATTAATCAGACAAGTTTATCTCATATTTCTGGCATCTGATCAAAATATTTATATTTCCTCAAATCAAATCATATGTACTTATACAGCTAAACTGTACTCCAGACATGACCCACTTTAATGTCATCAGCTCTCTGGTTTTCCTGTACAGCTAGAACCGAACAGGAATGACACTGGCAAGATAAAAACCTACCTATAGAATCCAGAGAGATGCTAATTACATGTGTATTTAAATATGAGTGATGCCTGCTTAAGGAATGAGCTGAGAACTTAAATTCCTCAATAGACTCATTGTCATTTGCCATGCAGAAGAAAATCACTGTGGAGCTCAGAAAGATTGGATTTATCAGAAGCCTATCAGCATTCTGGAGAAACACCATCTGCATGTGACAGCAAACTTCCGTCATCTTTCTCCCATTCCTTTAAAATCAATTTTACATAAGCATTATTTCTGAATATTCAGGTTACACTAGCTACAAGTATAGCTGCGTCTCAGGGACAAGGAATATGAACCTGGCTGTTTCAGTCACCTGGATTTATTGGTCATCACAACATGATAAGCAATTTAGCATCAAAACAGATGCCAGCACAGATATGTATGAGTAGAGTGGTACTTTTTTTTCCCCTGAGGAGGAAGGATTAATCTTCTTGCCTAAGCAGATTTTTTTTTTTTTTCTGAACTAGAGGCTCATCCTCAGTCCCAGACCTTGTCATTCCACTATTGAGCAGATGGCCCAGTTTGTCTAAGGAATAAATTCTCCCTCACATTTCCAAATCAGTCCACAAAAGTGGACATCCGGCTTAATGAGAATAAAACAAAAGAAAAAGCATCCTGTCAGACTGATGATGCATGAGCATAATAGTGCAATAGAAAATGAATAGGCCCATGGGTAGAATTGGTGTTGTGCAAGTTATACTCATCGTAAACCTAAAAAAGCAAAGGTATTTATATTTGCTGTCATGATGGAGCCCATCATGGCAAAAGACATGCAGCTGAAAGAGTAATTGGTCAAACATTTTTGAAATGGACTTTTCTTGTCAGTTTGCAACAACATGTATTTTGCATGTGATTTTGCTCTTGTGCCTTACATCTCAGCTTTATGGTATACTTGTCTTATGCATTTGCTGTAAGATCTATCTTGAAATACATTGGTTAAAAAATGCTAACAAGCCGCATTGATTTTTCCCAAACAGAATGAAATAATTGTTACACATGACATCATAAACCCTTTTCCACACATTCATAGACTTGAAAGAACAACCTCTCCCAAGAGAGGCAGTGAAACTGATAGCAATTAAGGCTGGAAAGCATAAATTGAGCCAGAGACTAAAAGCAAAGTAAGCAGAGCAGTATAAAAGTGTGTTAATACAGACAAAGCAGTGCCTTGCAGGGACAGCAGAAATACTTTCACACAAGCCACCTCCAGAGCTGGGAGCAGTGTGGTGCTGGCACAGAGCTCTTCAGGCCACAGCTTAACCCATAACGAGCTGGTGAGCACAGGCATTGCTACCTAATGACATCCTGGGTAAGATCCTCAGATGCAGCCTAAACTACCTCAGCCTGGCATAACTACTTGTGCCATAACTACAGAGGCTTCTTACTGCACATGGGTTTGGAGCCCACATTCTGACAAGGCTAGGTGCTGAAAATTAGTTGTAGGATAAGGAAGAAGAGGAAGAGCAGCAAACTCCACAAGTGAGAGTTTCCTCCTAAAAGCTAAGTGTTGAATACCTTGGGACATGTCTTCAGCAACTGGCACAGAACTATCAAAATCTCAGAGCTCTGCAGAATACCTGTGGTTGAGACATGGTCACACAATTGCATCCAGTGCTGAGCAGTTACTTCTGAATATGTTTACTTGTGCATTATGCATTGGGCTCTCCTTTCCTAATTACAGTAATCACCTGTGTACCTGCCAAGGTATATGTATATGTTCCTTAAGCATTAATGTCCCCTTTCAGAAAACATTGTCCTAAGGGTGAGAAATAACTATAGACATCCAAAATTCACATATGTTCAGACTGGTGAAAAGTGGGAGAATTTTATCTTTAAAATTATATCTATGCATATTTAGTAAGAGCTGATAAGTGATAAAAATAAATGACATGGTTAACAAGACTAGCAGGATATGTTTAGAAATAGGAGGGGAGACTTATGCAAACAAAACCAAGGATGATAAAACTGCCAGGTAGAATAATTCACTGATTCTCAGACAGCCACATCATCTGACTATGCAAGAAGCAAAACAGATGGTAAATGTTAATACAGATGGGTTTATAAGCAGCTTATCAAAATGAACAAATATGTACTGTGCAGCATGCACAAAGGACGTTCAGCCTATATTGTCCATTCTATAACAGCAATACTCTGGATGTAATATAGTTCTTACACATTTCATATCCAAGTTGTGTGAGCAGAGATAGATGCATGAAATGCAAAAAAATCAGAGGTTACCAGGTCAAGTTTATGCATATTCTACAAGCCCATGAAACAGAAGGCAGAAACCACAGTACAGACTTCCCAAAAATATCTACATAGTTCACAAATAAAAAGATAAATGTGCTCATACTGTCCTAATGGAAATCTTCCAATGGTACTATCAAAGATCTTGAAGTATTTAGACTGCATTTAAAAGACTTATTACACTTTATGTACAAACACTATCTGGTTTGGGAATAGATAGAACTACCTGGCACAGAAAACTGCAATATGCTAGCTGGCCATTTGAGGTTTACATAGCTTTCCAAACATACATTGCATTGCAAGCTTAGCCCCACAGTTATGTGGTTATCAGCAACAGAACTACTTAATTCTTGTTGGGCATGTTGGTGTGAATTGCTTTCATACCTACGACTTCAACACAGATACTTCCTCCTCACCCACCCCACAAGAAAGCCTGAAAATCAATTGGTGAAACTTCAGAGCCCAGGCTCATTAACACCTGACAATCCTAAAATCCTTGTCAATATCCAAATGGCATCAAAATACTAATTCTGCAAGTAAATAGTTAAGAAAAACTTTATATGAGTCATTAGAAAGAGCTTTTACACAGGTTGAGCATCTGCCATGGTACAGATTGAAACCTGAAGAAAATACATAGAAAAAAGCAATACGTTAGTACATTGAAGGTGGGACAGCTACTCTGCCATACATAAAATGAGTAAGTCAAGAAAGGTAACAAGCAATGCAACAACAAAATCTGCAGATGACACAACTTTGTAGATAATCAAGATTGAATGCTGTGAGATTATCAGAGGATCTTTACAAAGCTAGGCAAACAGGGAGCAACAAATAAAAGTCAGGACTGTGCCATTCAAAGCAAAGATGAACATTTTTTACTTCTCAATTAACTGTCAATCACTGATGATCATTAGTTAAGAATGTGTTTAATAATGTCCCAAAAGGCAATTATTCAGCAAGAATGTTCAAAGAAGTATTAAAAAATCCTTTTGGGAAGCAGTATTGCACATGCACCTACAAGACACTGTTCAGTTCTTTTTACCTTATTTCCAAGAAAAACACATAAACAAAAAAAACAAACAAACAAAATTAAAAGAAACTGTGGGAGAAACAGAAAAATAAAAGATTCAACCAAAGCTACATGTAGCTTATCCTTACTGAATGAGCCAACTGACAGCTTTGGCTAGGCAACAGCTGGTTTTCATCTGCAGAACTCAGAACACCTTCAGTCAGATAAACAGTGTATACAGTGGCCTGGAATTCAGGATCAGAGCAGTGTTCATTCTTTGCCTCATTTTTTTTCTGTGGGCTCCATTCTACAAAACACCGTTCTACAAACTCTGCCTCTTTGCCTTGCTTCTTTCCTCTGCTGTCTAAACACAAGATACTCCAGAGACAGCAGAGTATTCATATTTGCAGAGTGCCCACCTGAATATTAGCATTAAGAATATTCTATCTTGTTTAATTCATATAAATACAGTGACTTTCCAAGGGTCCCTCAAATTCTGGCTTTTGTTTAAAGTTACAAAGCTTAAAATACATTACATTCTGATCTTCTCTATCTGATCCACACATAAAAACAGCATTCTCCACCACAATCTGCCAATCTCTCTTCAAAGGCAAACTCAATTGTGTGGAATCTGTAAAGCAATTGTTATATTTTCTACTTATTTCCTGCATTAACAGGTGTCAAAACTGTCATGTAGGTATTTACAAAAAAGTTGAAAAAGTTTAGACAAATGATTTCCACCAAGAAGGCATAGTCCTCATTCCCTCCCAAACAAGGAAGACAAAGAATTATCCCACAAATAAAATGAAAACAGACTTTTACTTTTCATAATTTCATCCTTGAAAGTTATTTTAGAAAAAGCAAAGGTATTTAGCTCAGGTATCTCATAGACTTTAATATTGTGTGGAATGATACTGCAGCAGTACTTCTACAGTGAAAATGTCATCTGGGACACTCAACAAAATTATAATATAAAATGCTAGATAGATAAAAGTAAACAAAGCCAAGCTTGCTGAAGCTGTTCATGCAACTTCTCCCAGCAAATGTACTTTTCAGTCCTGATAGCAAAGTCTCAGGAGACAAACATTCAGAGATGTCAGCTGATGACAGATATCTGGGAATATCAGTGGAACCTTCTCCTGGAAGCATCAGTGGAACAAACTGCAGATTTGTGGCTTTCCTTCTCTTTGACACTCTCAACGTTTCTGCTTTCCAGTGCTTGAAATTGCCTTCCTGAGAAAAGCTTTACCTTCTTTGGCTCTACTCAGCTTTGGAAAATTGTCAGCTGTGTCCAGTATGTAGAGCTGCACTGCACAGAAGTTGTGCATGGTCTGAAAATGGTACAGCATAGAACAATAATAATTAGAAACGTAGAGCTCATGAACTCTGAAAAAAATATTGAGAACTATTATCCTAAGGAAGAAAAGAGTGAAGGTGAAATCTAAAAACAGACTACAAATACTGTGATAACACAAAAAAATGGGGAATAATCTGTCTCCTTTGTCTTGGATGGACAAGCAAAGAAACCATTACTTTAAATTTCTGGAACAATGTTTAGGAAAGCAACAGGAAAGTCTGGAAATGTTCAGGAAAATTTTGTAAGATTAAGGACAGGCTAAAATCTGAGACAAATGGCCTGAAAGGCATCATTAGAGACCTTAAGAAATGAGTGGGACAATATGAATGACACATTTTGAACCATGCTTTTCCTTGTCCCCAGCGACATTCACTTACCCAGCTACTAAACTGTAAGAACACAAGACCTCTGTTCCTTGCACCATGGAAATATATGACAGAGGGGTGAAAATTAGAGAAGTAGATTTATGCAGCAGCTCTGTGAGAAGCCAAGAGCTCATGTGTTAGAAATCACCATGCACAGAACACGAGTTGGTGGGTACCTTAAAAAAACATTCTAAAAAATCAGATTTTAAAGAAGCCTCTTTCAAAATGTAAATAGAGTCTATTGAAAATGTGAGCTATGAAGTATTTTCATAGTCAAAATTGGCAAAACACAGACAAAAAAAGCAGCAAGTGTAAATGCTCCGTTTGCTTTAAAAAAGTAAGTTGACCAGTATAAAATCAAGGGGTTTGTTTCTTTTCAAGTGTAGCTGAAACAAAACTAGGAAGAAGGCTGAGTACTAGGCAAGGAAAACTGCAGGTGCTTCAAAGTTATTTAGAGTGGTCAAGTCCAGACAGGACTGTGAGAAGTTTACAAGAGAAACCAAAATAATCTCCAAAGTGGCAAATGAAACTCAGCATTAGTACATACAAAATAACCCACATTGGACAGAGGAAAAAAAGAAGAGTGTACTTTCATCATCCTAAATTAACAGTATGAACTTTTGAAAATAGTCTGGTATCACTGTAGAAAACTCATTAAGGACCTCAGCTCAGTGCTGAGCTGTGGTAAAAAAAGCAGACATGATGTTTTGAAGGATAAGACATAGGATGGTGAATAATGCAGTAAGTATTGTAATGCCATGATATAAATCAGTGGTGGAGTCTCACCTGGAATGCTGTACGTGCTCCTGATTACCCAGTCTCAAAAAGGATACTGCAGAACTAGGCAATGTTCTGAGAAAAGCAGTGTAAATGATCAAAGGGCTGGACACCTCACATACAATAATCATAAAGGATAAAAAACCATTATTTTCTGAAAGGACCAGGCCAATGACAAATGTGCATGGTGATGAAGTATGGAGAAAGCAAATATAGTTTCTCTTTATCCCTGACTCATGACACAAGAAGAAGGTCATTAATTGACATGAAAACATTAGAAACTTAAACACAAACAGGAGATACTTCACATCTAACACATAATTAATATGTATGAAGCATAAACATAATGACAAGTGCATATATTCTGCCCTTTTTTCTATACATTACAAAACAATTAAACAAAAAATTTAAGAACTATCAGCGTTAAAACCAATTTGGATGAAACAGTAAAGCAACTATGATTAAGTAGTAAGCCAAACCTAGGGGGGAGACTACCCTTTGTTTTAGAAGAAATTTCTCATACTTCCTCAGCTAACTGGTAATGGACAGAGTTGACTGCAACTTGCTGAGATAAACCAACAACCAAACCTGTTTTATTCTGGTCTTTTCTCTGTGTCTGTGAGAGAAAAAGAGTGATGGGCACTGTATACATCAGTGATGCAGATGGCTAAGACAGAAGCTGCTAAGAAATGGAGATAAATAGTGAAAAGCAGTTTAAAAGCGGATGTCAAAATCCATCATCAAAGCTGAATTTGAGAAGGGCAGGAATGATACTTTGTGTGAGTAAACGACTGGCAGAGGTCAAGCTTAGGTAAAGAAGACAAATTGTAGGCCTCTGTAATGTCAACTAACTTACTTAAATGTGAAAACATAATAAATTATGCTTTCTATAAAATAGAGTTTCTATGCATGAAAGCAAAGGTGTGCTGGCATAGGCCTCAGACGAAGCATACTTCAGTTGTAAAGCTGAGTTGACATTCTAAAAACAGATGAAAAAATGAAAACTCAATCCAAAAAGTGACTCAGAGTGACTGTAGTTTGAGGTTCCACAAAGGCATTTAGTAAACTAACTTGTATTTCAAAGCATGTGCCTGAGTGACTAAGAATTTTAGCACAACTTTCGGAGACACTAACAGGAGTTACACTTTCAGGGCTCACTGATATTCAAAATAAATTGCTAATTGCATGCTATTTGGAAATCTCCTCTTATAGAGCTAAAGTTTTTGTTTTATTTATATGTGTATTTTGTTTGTTTATATATGCGTATTTTCACATATAAATATATATAAGCAAAGTAAAAGTGGCCAGGACCATTTTCTGACACTGAAGCCACCTGGCAATGAGCTCAACAGATCTCTACTACTGAAATGCCTGTGTCTGCAAAACAGAGAGGGCACAACATGGAATTAGATGTTAGACAGAGCCTACTCCCCTGGAAGAGGGGCAGCTGGCTGGGCCAGGGCACTGTGGTGGCTGCTCTGGTGGCACAGCAGCAAAGACTCAGTCCTGTCAGATGTTCTGGTACTGCCTTCTGGCATAAAGCAGCTCACTGAACCCTGCCCCTGAATATCAGCGTCTGAGCTATTTTATTTTTAAATTATGGAGGTATTCTCTTCTTTACAGTGGGAGGAATATCAAATAGAATAGAATTAATTACAGTTATTTTTTTTACTCCATTGCTGTTTTTCATTACTCTCATTACATAAGTGCCAAGTAGATAGCTAGTTTTCTCTCTCAGAGGAAACCTTCTCCTTCCCCCTAATACGCTTCGTTCACACAAAATGAAAGTCATGTGATACTCAGGTACTGCCAGAGCAGGAATATGGCAACAACACCAAAGCCATATATGGCCAAGGAGGCAGACAGCTGCCTTCTACTGCGCAAGGACTTATGACAACATCATGCTGAAGGGTTTGAATGACTAAAATTAGGCAAAACATATTCTCCATGAAAGAAAGGCAAGGCAGTCTATAAGCAGTAGCCAGAGGCAGCTTCAGACGTGTCAATTCAGCTGTGTAAAGAATGTGCCAGTCTCACACTTGGAAGAGTTTCCACATTTAATATACAGGACGAGTCATTATGAGGGGGAGGAACATGAAAGGGTGAGGCATATGGCACACAGTGTGCTACCACAGCATACCGTATATTCGAGATAATAGTGTACATTAGAAAATCCATTTGCACTTTCACTGATGACAAGTACAGCTACTGCCAATTAACTTCTCACTCCACCTCAATTTCTGTTTCAAGGTAAATTCCTGACCTTAATGAACTAGCAGCAAATTTGCTACAAATGTTAGTTGGAACAACAATTACTTGTTTGGGATTGTGCAAGTGTCTATATTCCTCTAATTCAAATATACATACTTATTACATATTTTAATACGTATTATTTTCTTCCCTCCTCCATGCTAGTTTTCTCAGGGTTTTTTTATTATTTGGTGTAACAAAGGCTGAAAAACATTAAACTGCCCACACTACCATCATATTAAAAGAGATGGGTAGCTATTTAGCAGGCAGAGCTCCTGTCTGTCTTATCTCATTTCTAGTTCCAATCCTCTTCTGACCGTTGTATGAGTGTGACTCCTATAAAAGTGGACACAGTGAGGCATAAGCAACATTAGTCAACTCAGATCCTGGAGGTCTGTGTGGCATGAGCTCAACACTCATGCCACTTTACATTTGCCCAGTAAATGGCAATCATATTCTGATGGCTCGGGGATGATTCTGATCCACAAAAACCACTGCAAACCACAGACATCTCTTTTAAGGAAATTCACTCTGGACTACAAGTGACATTCCTTCCAGTGCCCCCTTGAAAAGAAAACAGCAAATATTGTTCATTCTCATGTGATGACATTGGTAGTCTAAAGAAGTTAAACAGACCCATTCCACAACTATATGAAAATTATAATATCACATACCAGTTTGCCTTTCTGTACACAGATGGTATGGATTCATGTTGGTGAAAGATTAATATTGATAGTCAGGAGCTACCCACACTATTTAAAATATTCCAATGCAACTATAGATCACTTTGATCCATTGCACAAGTGAGGACGTCTGAGTTGATCTAGGAAAAAGGAAAAAGATCATGCAGGAACCTGTTCCAGTTTTGAGGCTGCTGGAATGAATATTGTGCTGTGCACGTAAAGGCTCTGCGTAAACACACAGCTGCTGAATGGACTCTGATGAAACTGATGATAGACACACAGCATTCCTGACACCGACAGGTGAGCACAGCACTGAGCCTCACCAAATAAATTTTAACTTCACTTTCACATAAACCCTCAATGAGGGGCAGTTTAATTTTGCCAGAAATTAATGTTGAAATACTCCCTCTGAACAAACTGCAACCTATCTGCAAAGCCCACCTGTACAACCCTTCCAGAGACTCAACAGTCCCCCTGACAACAGTACTGCCCACCAATTGCAGTGGTTCCCTGTAAGGAAAAATACTGTGACACAGACTGGCCTGCATTTTTTATTACATTTAACCATAAATCTTACTCATGGAAGTACAACTGCATGAGCTTTAATTTATAAACAGAAAATTTAAGTGCTTGTTTTATTGCAGTTAGTGTCTAAAAGGCCACAGGAATCTATTCACTCCAGGATGACTACACATCTTCATATTGTAAGAGAGATTTTTAATTCATTTCCTGTATGAGATCCTGCTATTTGGGATAAATTAAAATATTTAAAAGCAATCCCTTTTCTGTATGAAAAATCCATGTCTCTTTAACATTTACAGGTCTTAGATACGTTCTATAAGCAGCAGGGAATTTTCTTCTTACATCATAATATAGATTTGCACAGACATAAAAAATACGTAGTCATTAATTAAAAAACAAAAGCCTTCTGAGATTATTTTATTCTTTCCAACTAATGAGGATGAAAATAAAGTCCTATTCTACAAATTAATTAGTCTGGTGCCTCTGTACTTTGTTTTTTATTTCCAAAATCACAATTCCTTCAGTGAATGATGAAATTCAGCTACATATGAAGGAAGATTGATGCAAAGACTTTGTGAAGAGGGTGAGGGGTCCATAGGGAAGATCCAAAGATATAATGCAATTCCTAAAATGTAGAATTATAGAAATGGTATGATTTAACAATTCAGTGTATAAATGAAGGTGGAGAAGGGGTGGAAAGAAATCAGATATATTTCTAGTGCTAATGTCAATTGGTACTAATGTCAAGACAATAAGAAACTCAAGTGACTTCAAGGATGCAAACGCCACCTGTGCTTGTTTAATCAAACGTAGACATCATTTGTTTTTTTCACAAGAAACATTTTCTATAAAAGGAAATTTGGACAAACATCAAGCTTGTGTCAAGTGCCAAGTTTGCATACCTGATGATTGTACAGGCTTTATTTGTCAACCTTCTTTTCACTGGAGTTGTCAAAAAAAAACACTGCTAAAGTAATGCTAACAAAAAGCAGTCATCCAAATAAGTGGGACCATAAAACACATTCATATTATTTAACTGAAACCATTGCATTCATCTAACATTTTTATTATGGGAACACACATCTGCAGTCCAAGCCATCAAAAGAGGAAAAATTAAAGCGTACAGCTGTCAATGAAATCAAGCAATACCACACTGCTCCAAAATACCACCTTAAAAATGAAAAGCCAGGCCTTTAGATATAAATATGTTCAACCATCTGTACACTTTTGTACCTCTAAGATCATTAGTAATGTAAGCAGTAATGACAAAGCAATGACGAATGGCATTTTCCCAGTATAGGAAATCAGTGACAACACCCTAATCCTAACTGAGCCCATCAAAGGCAACCAAGGAAATTATCCACACAGTTTGAGCTAAAGGTGAATGTCAATAGTTTATATCTAAAGCAACAACAAAAAATTTTTTCTATGCAGTATTTTCCATACCTATCATGTGCTAGAATGGTTTATAAAAAAAAGAAGTATATATTATGACTCTGGTCATACAACTTTTTAAGAGGATGAAATATGTCTCTGGAATGTCCAGGTCCAGAGCCAGACTTTATGTTGCACTTAAGCTTTGGTGTCAATCCTTAGTAAAATTAGTCCTGAAGAAGAACTTTAAGATGATTTTTTTAAGTCGAATTTCTCTTTCAAGACGCTGCTGATGCTCAAATTCTCAGTCCTGTTGCAGTTAACAGCTGTAGCTGCTCTTGACTTCAGTAAAACCAGGCTTTTAAGCAATTTTTTGTAAAGGTACTTCTACCTGTCATCAGACATAGAAAGGTAGCACAGGCAGAGGCTGCTAACACATCACAGATAAACAAGATACAAGCCTCAAAAGAAAAGATTTTGAAAATGAAGTTTTAGTTTCATAGACATACAGCCAGAAAATACCAACTTAGGTGATTTTCATCTTGGGATGAAAGTGTTAGTTGTTGAGTAACTATCTTACTTTATAGTGACCAAGCATACAAATAAAAAGCACAAGCAGTATGATATGCTCTGGAATTGAATGAACTTGTCTTCTTAAAAAGCATAGAAAAAAGCAGACAGATCAAGGAAACAGCTAAGAAAATTCCATCTTTCTTCCACAGAACAGTCCCACACATTTAATCCATTTGAATCAACGCCACTTGCCACTTTTCATGCATGAAGTAATTCAGGCTAAATGATAATGGCAAGTTGATCCAAGGAATTTGAAGCAGTTGATATTGAACAAGATGAACAGAATCCAGGTCCTGTAGGCAGGTTGCTGAATATGTGATTTTCGCAGACCAGTGTCAGTTTGCAAATGATCTGGACAGGAAAGGTTTGGATCAGCATTACCACACACAGGACAGACATTAAGAATGCTCTCTTTGATTCTGAGACAATGTTTTGTTGAGTTGTGTTTAACAACAGAGGACACTGGCAACAAAAATTAAGAAAAATCATCCCTTTGTGCTTTGGCATAGTCCTCACAGTATTGTATCACTACAACTATTTTAACCTCATAGACACTTTTTCCATTATTTCATTTTATTACCCAGTGCTTCAGTAAAGTCTCTTTGTTCTTTAATATCAGGAAAATTGGAAGCTCTGTAGTAGCTGTGTTCAGGTCAAAAGCATGCTTCTGAAAGCCTCTTTTTTTTCCTTTATTTTGTTTCTCCAGAATGAGCAGTTCAAAACAAGAGCCAAAGCACACAAAGAAAGTTTACTTCCATGGTAAAGAAACATCCGGACAGAGGACATGTCCATACAAAAATTCCTTAGTATTTTCCTTTTCTATTCCTTGGAACAGATTTGAAAGCTAAAGTTGAAGCTCAGTTCCAAACTATGATTAATGAGTAATATCTTCATAATGCTTACAGTATAAAAAAAAACCCTGGGGTTTATTGAAATAGGACACTGTAAGAGAATTGTGTTTTACTTACAGTGACTGAAGCACTGTCACCTTCCCAGAATGATTAAGAAAGTATTTTTCCCATTGAAAAAAAAATTCATATTCATAAAGCATTCTTGGAAAAAACACACTGCAGTAAACAAACCCACAGTTTTTCCATTTATTTTCTTCATATATTTTGCAGATTTCTGAGATATGCTAGGGAAAAGTTGAAAGAAAAAATACTTACCTGGAAATTAAAACAAAATCAGCGGGCAAACAACAATATGAAACACTAAAAGACTGAAGGAAAAACAGGAGGCAGATTTCTGAACTATTTACTAATTCAACCCATAGATATTAATGCTGAAGGCACTGGATTCAACATTAATAACTTAAAGACCAGGGCTCACTCCAAATTTTGACACAAATTTTCTAGTTGCTCATTTCATGGTGTTATTCACATGGGCAGCCAGAATCCAACCCATCCTCCATATTTTCACTGTAAGGAAACCTAAATCACAATAAAATGATTTTTCTGTGCAACATGATTTTTATTTTTTAAAAAATAAATCAAATTGAATAATATAAAAAATTAATATAATAGATTTCTATAAATATAGTGCACGCTTAGAAAATGTCACCGAAATTGATTTTAAATTAAAGCGTTTTCTTAAAGGTACCTGCCCATATCTCAGTACAAGTCCTCTCTTACATAATACAATACTCTGAAACACAGACTTTGGGAGCAGGATTGATCACACTTGTTTTTATCATTCAAGATAAAGAATACTGTTTCAGCAAGGCAAGAAGATTCCTTCTGTGGTCAGATGAGATGGACTGTCACTCTCAGAGGACAAGTCTGCATGTCTCAGGAACACATCTATGGCACCTGACAAACTCCTGAACTCAGGCAGCTGCTGGAAGGAACAACCCCATCCTCCCTCAGCTGCACATTCCTACAGGCCTTTGTATGCTCACATTCAGTGAGATCAAGATACAGATTAAGGTGAAAATTAACCTCCAAATTGAGGTGAAAGCACTCCAGGCAACAATCTTTCAGAAACATAAACCCCAGTGTGAGTCAACAAACACCTACGGGAAAAAAAATTTGTCAAGTATAGAGCAGCAGCCTGCATCCAGTTTAATCTAAAATGGTTACAAAACTGCATCTCAAAACAGGAAGAAGTTCCACACTTCCCCTTATAGAAGAAACCTAGATAATACTGCTACTGAAGTCATGAAACCGTTTATTTATCTCAAATTTCTCTACTCTGCATGGGGAATGGTTATGAGATTTTTCCCATGGTGCTTGTTGAAAAAAATTTTTACACACCATTAAATTGTTTCTTTCCAATGAAGATGCAAACATCAAAGCAAGCCTCTAAATCTGAGATGTTTCTCTCCTTGACTTTACTGCATTACTGCAGCCAGCTAGGTCATCTTTAAACTTTCACAAAACTGAGGTTGTAAACTTCATGTGCCACTGAGTTCCACCACAGAAAGTTTTTGAGTAACAATTTAAGACTTTAGATTGTTTCTGCAAAATTGATAGTTATGGGACCTGAGAGCTGCAGACAAAAAGCACTAAATGAACACTGCATAGAATTTCTAAATCCATGCTGCACTGTTGCATGATTTTTCTTTATGTTAAAACTTGTATCACTCGTATTAGCTCATAAACTTAAGAACTCCATATCGCTAGAATAAACAAAAATATTATATATCAGAAAGCATATAAAATAACCTGTACATAAATTTTTGCAATTCCTGTGTTAAAAACTTTGGGATTTGATATTTCAAATATTTTGAGACTGGAAATTTTGTATTTCAGATTAAAGAGAAGACTGATTTCTTTTATTATGAGGATACATAAGTGTACATAGAATAAAACCTTGTATTAGGATTTCAACTTCCATTGAAGTTATGATTTTGGTAAGAATTCCCAGGCTGCCTATAAGGCTTGAGAAGACAGCATCACACCTTTCAGATTTCCTATAAATCACCACTTTTAGTGCAAGTCCCCCTTTGAAACTGATTGCCACCAGCCAGTCTAGCAACACAAAGACCAAATTGCTTCTCGTCCTAGGGCTTACAAAGCGATGACCATGAGATCATAAGTGCCCCAAGTCTGGTGCTGGCACCAAGAGTCTTGACACCCTGAGTAAGAGCACTTCAGCCCTGGCCCTTTAGCCTCACTGTCTGTTCTCCAGCCCAAGAAATCTCTATCTGCCAGCAAATGAGGCATTGGTAATACCTAATTTAAAATACCTCCTTAAAAATGCATCTGAAACGTATTTTTATCTCTGGATCTCAGTATTGCTGTTTTAGACAACTGTGCTTTTCACCACTTGAGTTTGCCTCAATTAGCCACATGCTTAAAACAATGCTCCTGAAACTGCCAGCACACTCACACAGTAGCATGCTCCCCAGAGCCTCTGATATCCCTGCTCTTCTCTCTGTCCCTCCCGCTGACACAATTCACTGTTGTGCAATCAGGACAATTCCAACCTCAGTCAATTTGTTCACTTTCACTTCTGTTCCAGGATGTTGGGCAGTCCTGATTACAGGCAGGTGGCATACTTAATTTGCTAACTGCATTGCATTTTAAAATAAATACTTCAACCAAGAACATGATTGCTGAGTGTTTAGAACTATAAATTCTCCAATTCTGCCAGGAGAATACGTCTCCTTATTTTAATGCCAGAAAATAATTCATAGTAAAAAAAGCCTTGTAATTTCTTTTTTTTTTCATCTGTTCAAATCTCATTAAGGAAGGATTAACTGTGTAAAAAACCAACAGCAGTTTTGTTCTTTAAACGAAAGGTACTATATGCAACAGGAGCAGATCTGTATTCACAAATTTGGAAATGGATAAAACAAACAAAAACACTAGGCATTTTTCCTGATTTACAGTGTACAGAGAATGCAGATACACATCATCAGGGATACGAGAGATATGAGGCAACACCAAGAGTCAGTGCTCACAGAAGTCATGCTGTGATGGTGATAGGTATGGTGGCAGAATGAGAAAAAAAAAAAAAAAAAAAAAAAAAGAAGAAAATTAAAACGGTAGGAGAAAAATCATTACTCAAAGCAAAAGTACAGAGAAACTTGTGGGAGAACCTTATAACTACCACGGAAATGGCAGTCCTCTGACTGAAGAGAGAAAGAGGGAAATCCTGGACTTGCCAGGGAAATATTCTTGAAAAGCAAAACTGAGGCTACCTAACAGAGGAAATATTACAAAATGTGTCTTTCTTTCACTGCACCATTGAAAGGTCATACTGAAACTAAGCAATTAATTTCCTCTCAGATATTCCTCTCAGTGTCTCATCGTGAGCTAAACATCATAAAAAGTGTCTTTATTGTTCCCTACAGTACAGACCTGCACAGGGTCATTATTTGGGTGAAATCTCCATACTGGTCTTTTACCTGCAATCTAATCTCTATGAAGACAAATATCTGCCTTTCAGTCATCTAAAACTGAAAGGCTTATCAGTGGAATGCAGGTTTCTGCAGGACATCAAGCAAATTCTTTGTTAATTCTTCTTAAAGAGCAAGTTTATTTTTAGCAAAAAGACAGCATCCATCCACCATGGCAAAGGCTCAGAAAAAAATTTCCAGATTAAATAGCAAGAGCAAATGAAAAGCAGAGAGAAACAGTAAGAGTACATATCTTTACTGAGAAGACAAGTTGTACTGAGGTCTAGCTTCCTTTTTAAAAACCTTCAGCAGCATTTCTTAGAGTGCTTTTAACACATAGATCATTAAGGCTTAAAACTAGCAAAAATATTAAACACCTCAGTAGCCCTCCATTCCTGAGGTTGTTATCTCCACAAGTAATCTGCTGAGTCTATTACTTCTACTGGAAACAGAGCTGCTCAGTTGTTCATTCCCTAAACTGCTCATCTGCTGTCAGGCTAAATCTCTTGTGCAATATTTGAGCCTTCCAGTTACTGTAACAGCAATTTTAGCTTTCAGAAGGCTTCCCCTTCCTCTTAAAGACTGAAATTTGTTTTGCAATTCAGTTCATTTTATTTACAAATATTTAATTTTTATTTGGCTCCCTAGAATTTGTTCTGAGTGGATAGTAACATGAATTTATTATGAAGCGTATTTATCTTTCTGTATTTCATTAGTGCTCAAGAGTTCTGTTGACTCAAAGGATTCTGCTAAACAAATTCTGGAGGCCAAATTAAAGTGCATGGAGGAAACTAAATGTAAATTTAGGATGTAAATCTTCTTTTATGCCCCTCTGCAATCTTCCTCAAAACCATATGCCCCTAGGAGTTTAAATGCCTTTGTGATCTCAAGACATAAGACATGGCCCAGATTAGTTTTAACCCTCTGCTCCATACACAAATTGCACCATTTCCAGGAATAACCCAAAGTGACAGATTCAGGGGTTATAATACGCACACAACATAAGAAAAAGGGTTTTAAAAAGTCGGTTTTTAAAATTAAATTAAAAACTCTGAGTGAGGCCATGTAACTGTCACACAGGTGTTACTTTATGCTAGTTGTTATCCAATACTACTTTTTACCAGGTCTGCATACTGTTCATGTCTCTCCTAGGCAATGAACAAATAGTTCAAATCAAATGAGGTTGCTTGGAAAATAAAAAGCAAACAAATGTGAGAACAAAGTGAAAAAGACACAGAGTGTCAACATAAAAAAGAACAAAAATGTAAGTGAAAAATAGCTGACAGAAGAAAATAATGTCCATTTTTGTCTCATCATGACAACGGCTGATAACATTTTCAACATACCTTCAGTTCAACCACTCAGCAAATATTCTGATAACATAAATATCCTGAAAGCATGAGCCAGGAACAGCACAGCATGATTTAAATCTCTTTTGACTTAGGAATATCACTATAATTTCATAGAAACAGGTCACAATTAATGGAATTTAATTTGTCATTTTAAAACCTTTATGATGCAACTTTCTTGGCTGGATATCAAAAGCTCTTTTCACTACTTCCCTACAGGGGAATTAAAAACACATTTCTAATTGGGCAATTCCAAGCATATCTGCACACCTTTTCCCCTTAAACCAGCATCATAACAGCTCTATTGGTAAGTTCACAAGGAAAATCAGGTTTTATCATTAATACTAAATTATTAGACAGAGAATAAAAAAGTGTAAAAGCAGTTAATTTAGATTTGAATTATGATGGCAGAAATTATTACAAGGCTAAACACCTCGAGTACAGTAACTGAGTTCATCCATCTGAATGAAAACCATACTTGCACTTAGTTGGATTAAAGCAGGGCACAGATAAAAAAAATAAATTAACAGAGCAAACATTTAACAAAAGTATTAAAAGTGAACGTGCCTCTTACTCTCTCTCTGCACAGATAAAAGACATAGATACTTTATGTTGGGGCTGAATGAAAATGCACTGTGCTTTTCAATCAGAGGCTAAGCATTTAGTCAAAATTACTTCTACTGGTGCTCTCAAAATGTCATGATGATTCATTTCCTTTAAAATGGAATGATACTAATATCTGTATGTCCTTCAGATAAAACAAATACTATTTCTAAAAGTTCACATTGGTCTACTAAAATGGATACTGCAGTTCTCTGTATGACTAAAATACTCATTAATCTGCCATGCTGTTAGCTATTTCAGACAGCTAAACAGGTTTCTGGTTACTACTAAAAAGCACTTTCTATCAGGACTGTAAGAGCTTAGGTATTGCTCTAATGCATTCTCTTCTCATTCCCAGACAAAACATAATCTCAGAACTTCCAGTAAGGTCCTGCAAGAACAGACACTTTTTCAAAGTACTCAAATTTTTCAAAATATTCACTGCAGCTGCTCTGGCATTAAACTTTCTGAATAGCAACTGCTCCAAAAATTGATGTCTACAACATCATCTTTTGTATTAACAATTTCAAGACAGTAGAGTTTACAGATGTCACATATTTTGTTACAGAAATTTCTATAGAATTCTAATACATGGCACTCTCTTAGCTACTGGAAGAGTCTTACAAGCAAACTACATATTAGCAAAGCCTTTTGACAATGAAAAACTACCACAAGCAATTAACCTTCTTGACTGGGTTCTGCTAAAAAGATTTAGTTTTCAGTAAAGTGCTAACTTTAACATCCATCACAACCTTGAAAACAGAAGGCACTATTCTATGCTTAGTACTTGATAAGCAAAAGTATCAAGATTACATCTTGGAAATACAATTATCATCCCAGTTCCTTCTGAACCAGTAATGAAACTGGGGGGTAAAAAAGGCCTTATTTTCTTGATGGTCATACTTACTAAGGAAATAGAATGAAGTCCTATAAACTGCATGGTCCCCAAACACTGGAAGAGATTAAATCACTGATAAAAATATTATTAGTACAGACAATTTCTACTATTTATATCATTATATACTTTTAAAACATTCTGGATGAGCCATTAATTTCTTAAAAGGTGATTACCAACGACTATCCAGTAAAATAATCATCAAAACTAGTATAGTAATTCAGATAAAGTGCATTGATTAGTTCCTGTAAGGAAAAATTGAGCAGAAAGAGCATTGATACCATCATTACCATACATTAGTCAAGTTGGTTAATATGGTATCCAAAGCAATCCAATAAGGAATGGATGAAGGCTAAAAAACCTGCAGGAACCACTGGTGAGAAACAGCTTTGACACATGCATAGCATAGTGTATTTGAAGAGCAATTTTAGACACAGAATCTAGCAAAAAGGAACTAAGGATTCTTGATAGAACAAAAGGAAATAGCTGTGAAAGCAAGAGACACAAGGAGGTTTGAGAGCTACATACAACACAAAAAGCAAAGCAGTGATAGCAGCACAAGATACTGCATGGGGCTCTAAAAGTACCTTACATTTTCAGCATGCATTGGCATTAATGGTTAGATCTGTATAAGTACACTAGAGGTAGGATTTAGATGTTTAATTTGGTGCTTAAATTCCAAAATTAGATACTCAGCATCATCCCTGTTACTTAAACCTGCCTACCAGCACACTCAGCTGCTATTGCACAAGAGAGCTGACATCTTTAGTGCTATTTTAATTTTAATCAGTTTCACTTCTGTTCATATCTATGGATAGTTCCACTTTCTGCTGCTTCCCATTACGTGGCATTCTAATCAAGGACATCCTCAGAAAAGCAGGCTGAACACAGACTGTAGGAGTAACGACAAGCACTCTCTGGAGCTAGGGTTTAAAACTGTCTGCTCCCTGATGTGCGAGCTAATCTGCAAAGCAATCTTCTTTCGCACTCCCAATTAATATTTAATTATTCCACGAACAGCAAAACACCTTCAAGAGGAGACACTGCAACAATCCCACCTCAGTATTTTGTAGCCAGGATACTTTCCTGGAAGATAGGAGATGCTGATTAGAGCTCCCTCAGGCAGAGGAAGGAACTGAATGCAAGCCTGCTGCCTTTTAACTGCTGAGGTAGTGCATAGCACACTTTGGGAGTGGCAGGCAAGCTACAGAACAGTAGGAGCTTTTGAACAAAAAAGGCCATATAGATAATTTCAGAAAAGGGAGCCTGTCTTGAAGGTCATTATTTCCAGACAATGACACTGCTTAAAGTACTCCCTGTTTTCAAGATCTCTCCCAAGCAGCTCTCCATTCAGCTTGTTGGGATTTGCCATGTAATTAACTTTTCCTAGAGCCTTCCTAATCATCTAACATTAATGATGCAAATTCAGAAACACAAGTACCTAGGTACAGCAAAGCTCAAAGCTGCAGAAACTTTTCATGCTTTTCTTTGTGAGTAGTAGTGCCCAGCAGCTTAGAGAACAGATCAAGAAACATTGTGTCACTGCCAAAGCGGGAAAACATCTTGATCACTTGGGGTCAGCACAATTCTGGGTGCACACAAGACAACAGAGTGAGCAGCCCAGACTGAGAGCATTCACTGTAATCCAGCAGAAAGTCATGAGGAAATGGAGTGAAGACAACCCTTAGGATATAGAAACAATGAAGTTCCAAGAAAAAGAAGTGCACCTACAAAACAAGTGTCCTCCACTCCACTTCTTCACATGCTCCCATTGTACTCCTCTCTTCCAACACTTACAGTCTTATCACCAAGTCTACAATTTGTACACCACACTATTTCTCTTGAAAGCTACCATCTTTCCACAGCCATTACAGATAATATTCCTTCTCTCATCACACTAATAAAATTAATATGATTAACCATTAATCACTAAAATAAAACATTCTCTCTCCCTGAACGTATCAAAAAATAGTTTAGATTATTTGTAAAAGAGATTGTTATTTCTGACATAATGAGCATACTGGGTTAGGTTCTGACTTGTGATATAAATCAGTACTTTTCCAAGAAAGGATCTGATTTACATTGTGAGTGTTGTGCTTGTCTAATTACTATGCATCAGGACATTATGCAGGAATGCTCTCCACATGGCATACATGTCCATGAGCTGAGTGATATATCACACACATTCCTTCGAGATCTGCCATGTCAGAGAGGGTGTCCCACAACACTGCTATGTTTGCACCTGCTCAGGAGGGTGAGGCTGAAGCACTACTGCAGTAAGCATATCACAGGTACACATACAGGAAGAAATTACAAAAGAGATGGCATAAATTCTGAGATCTCCAGAGGCCCTTATCATCCAACAAGAAAGATTATTCCTTGGCAATTTTTTTCTTTTTTCTTTCTTGTCGGCATATCTCAAGGGGTCTCTCATACCACAGAAATACTTAAGATATCCTGAGTTATCATTCTTCTGAGATCATTTCCAGGATTCGACAACATGTGTCATGCATGTGAAATTCAGTTTATCTATGAAAGGATGGGAAGCACACAGACAATTCATTTACCATCCTAAAGCAAACAGTGCTAAAGTACAATCCTTCACAACATGGTTGCAGCTTCAATCTTTCTTTCTTCCTTCTCAGAGGAGATGAAAACTGTAGCTCCTCTGCTTCCTGAATCCATAATCAGCTTCTTAAATAATTTCTCCACTGAAAGAAAAAAATAATACCACCACATTAAAAAAAACCCACCTGTGAAGCACTGTGGAGACACTGTAGAGCACTGAAGTTTTTGTGCTACATAACTAGGAAAGAATCACGTAGAGTTCCTTGAAAATGTTCAGACCTCAGCAACGACAGCCTTTCTAGAATTAACACCAGGCTCAGCAGCACTGCACAAGATATCACAAGCCTTTAGGATCACAGGTAATTACTCATACGCTCTGTGATTTCAGCTTTCATCGCAACACCAAAACTGTAAAAGCTGCACACAGTAGCTGGAACAACCCAACGTTTAGTCAAGAGTACTTACATTATCCAAGTGTCTCATGTGCACACATGTAAAATTCAGCTACAATTTGGCGACATACATAGTGAAATCATATAGAAAAGAGCAAGGTGCCAAGGTATATAAACCAAGGATTATCTTGTGAAGTTAAAATTCCTGTTGACATGTGGAAGTTCATGCTGTTGCAATCAAAAGGCGTATTTGCAAGTCTAACATTTATAATTACACAAACATTCCCCCACCCTTAATGTCAAACATACTGAATGCCTTTCTGACAGTGAGAGGCTTTCCAGCTGCTGAAGAAAACAGCGTCAGGAATTCAATGTGTATATTATTTAAAACTATTATCTATCTACATTTCTAAAGAGAATGGAGTTCATTTTTGTTCTCATCTGTAACTCAACCTTGGCCAAATGTCAGAATAATGAATAAGATATATAAATTTAAGAAACACATCACTTACAAACATCTCAAAAAATATTACTAAGCTAATACGCATCTTTAATAAATTGTGAACTGTTGTTATATAGTGCAGTGGTTCAAAGTTTACTTATGCCTATTTAAAATATATTAATTGCTAGCACAGACATTCCTCATCTGTGTGACAAGCTTACAGTCTCAATTTACCAGGCATTAGCGCTTTGCAAACTGCTTACTAGTGAAACAACATAAAGCACTAACTAAATCAACTATAAATGGGTCTATTTGCTCCAAAGTTATTTCCACTTTGAAAGGCAACAAAGTCCATGAGATTGCAATGGACTGGCAAGTAGCAAATCTGGTACTAACACTATGTATGACTTTAGAAAAGCTGTCCTGGGTTCCTACTTCTTTTGCCTGTCTAATGCTTAGACAAAAGTGATCTTGGATTGGTATTCAGGTTTGGAATCATCCCATGTTAGTAAAATGGCTTATCAAAGCACCTGCACTAAGAGATTAATTGCCTAAGCTTCTTGTATAATTGTATGACATACGTCTTCTCCCAATGCAGAAGTTTTTCTACATTCCTTTGATCATGTAGAATATTGGTGTAAAAAATAGAAACAAGTTAGCTGGTTATACCTGTATTGCTCTAAAATAAAGAATTCAGACACATTATCCATACCTGATATATTAAGGGTTTTTACCCAAGAAATAGAAAATTGTAAGTAGAAACTAATAATGGGCCATTGCTGAAAGCAAATTCAAAATTAGAAAAGGAAGAGAAAATCTAGTCACACAGCTAGATGTGAATTATAGGCCTATCTGACAGAAAGAAAGAAGAAAAGAAGGAAAGAAGAAAGGAAAGAAGGAGAGAAAGAAAGAAGGAGAGTGAAAGAGAGGAGGAGGAGGAGGAGGAAGGAAGAGGAGGAGGAGGAGGAGGAGAGGAGGAGGAGGAGGAAAGGCAAAAAATAAAAGTCCCGTGCATCTCCAACTGATAGCAACATCAAGATCAAGCTACCTATGGAAGCATGGACATGGTTGACACTGACCATATTCACAGGTTTCTTACAGGAATCCTGCTTGTATTTTTTTAAAGAGCAAATTATGCAGAAGTTTAAGATTAATATATGCAGCATATATCATAATGCACCTCTTACTAAGATAAACAAAAAAAAAAAATAAATATTAGTATATTATTTTTATAAATCGGGCTAAAAGGCCAACATCAATGAGGAGCTGAAGCACTGCTTTAAATGGAAACAAATACTGAGTTACAGGGCTTCATTGGAACGTGGCAACTGAACAACTGTGGATCCTCACATCTCTTCTGCTACCCTTTCAACTACTCAGTAATCAGTGCCCTCACTCATGCTCTCATGTCAGAAGAGTTTCTGCTGCACCACAGCAGAGTAACAGCCACAAAAGCTTACTTCAGAACTGCTTCGTGATGACTGATTTAAAATAAAATATCACAGAGGAGAAGACCATAGAAAGAGCATCCCTCAGTCCACACCCACTACCAGCGAGCAGTGCTGTAGGTGGGTACTACCACAACAAACTACAAACGTATATTCTCCTCAACAATAGCTGCTGCAGCAGTCTACACTGAGTACTGTGGCAGAAAGAAGGGCTTTTAAGCAACTGTAAACAAGCCAAACACTCTTCAACTAGAGTGATTTTATGTATTTGAAATTAAAAAAATGCTTCACGTTGTATGTACTTCACTAGCTGACAAATGAAAGAGAAATAGCTCTTAAGCTGATAATGCAACTTTCTCAGCACAAGCAAAATGCAGTAATTCTTGAAGGGCAAATTAAGCCCTTGGTAGCAGGACAGAAATGGGACTACTGTTGAATTTGGCTGCCTTTTCCAGTCCCGGCCTAAGAACATACCACAGCCTAGCAATATGTTTTAGTATTTGTTAATCTGATGAGGTCAGTCTGTTGAAGTTAATTTTTATTGCCCTATCTAAAACAAGAGGAAATGGGAATCATTAAGTTACCTTTCCCAATCATTCCTTCCACACACCTAGCTTCCTAGAGGATAAACTACCCTCTGCTGGAATAACAGAGAATTTACAGGCAAGAAAACATTTCCTTGAAAACTTCTTGTGGATCTTTGTAAAAACATTCTGCTGCAAACACAGTTCGTCACTTGCTGCAGACTTACTAAAGCTGGAGCTTATTCCAGTGATTTTGTAGCCAGTGTCCTCAATAAAGATAACTGACTCACCTAACACATGAATCATTCCCACAAAATTAGCCTTTTTTTCAGGGAGCTTTAGTAGATTTTTCTAAGAACCAAGGTGCTGACTAACAGATAATATCCAGTAACTTGTTGGTTTCTATGATTTTTCTTGGTTCTGGAATCTTTCAGAATTCAATACTTAATGTAACATAATTTAACCCATGCACAACCATGATCACATACAGTAGTTACACAGTGTACAAACTCTTTCTGAATAATTGCAGTAACAAGCAGTTATAAAAAGAAACTATCTTTCCCAGAGAGCCCAGCCTTAGCATTTATTCAGATAATTCTTCCACCAGGTAACAAAAGAACCATCACACTTCACTACAAGCTGCTAGCCTATCCTGACAGCTGGAAACACTTTCAGGTCCAGCCCCACAATGGGCAGGATGGTACAAGAAGAAACTTCTATTAAACTTTCAGCTGATTGTAACTCACATCTATCCTCAAATCATATGCCCAAGCCAGCCCAGGTAGCAGAGACTCAGCTGTGAAGGATTCTGCCCTCTTTTCAAAATGGCCCTGGTACCTTCATGGAAGAAAACAAACTTCACCTCAATATTACTGAACATCTCTTGGCCTACTTCACGAGGATAGAAACAGAATACAATTTGTATACAGGCAGTATATTTTCCAGAGAAACCACAGTTTATTTTACATGGAGGTGTTGAACAAAAAATGAAGCCAAGCATGACAACAGAGAAAGGAATGCTACTAAACCTTATCATGCTTAAGCCACTTCCATGACTGTTAAACCAGCTGCAAAAATCACAGGCCCACTGATTTCATCACAGGTGCCTTTGGTACACAGCTCCTAACACCCGACAAAAGTTTCAACATTTAAACGGAAATGCAAAGATCTGATCTTTCTTCAAATCCACAGAACATGGGTGTATATCACACCCTGACAAGGCTATCACACCACCCAAAAAACTCCAAAAATATCAACCCTGAGAAAGCCTGATACATTGTTCAAATTTCTGGCATGAGATACTGTCACAGAATTACAGCCAGGATCTCTGGAAAGGGTTTTCAGTCTCATGACCTCTCATGGAAAACCTGCAGAAGAGCTAGACTGGAACAGGACCTGCCACACAACTGCTTCCTGTGCAGTGCTGGGCTATTTCTGCTTCCACCACAGCTGCCACTTACGGTACCTCCTCACAACAAAGTGAAACAGCATACAGCATCCGCCACGGAAAGTTAAAAAAAAATAAAAAAAAATCCAACTACTGATATTAACAAAGTATATTCTAAGGCATCTTACAACTCATCCAGTATATGTTCTAAAATACTAGTTTACTTCAGCAGAGGTAACAGTTTGAGCCAAAGAAAAACTCAACTAATCTTCTTATGCATAGAACCTGGCTTAGCTGGTTACATGTAACACATTAGGTAGTGCCTGAAACAGTCAAAAGTATATTAAGGACTCTAAGAAAAAAAAATAGCTGACAGCTATTTATCAGTGGTATTCTGTAAACTTCCCATTTCTGCTGTTGGCCTCTGAAAGACAAGTAAAAACTGCTAATTTAAAAACAAATAAATAAATAAACAAATAAACAAGATAGTATAAGCAACAGTTGAAGGATAAGCTATTTTAACATACACTGTTCCAAATAAAACATAAAAAAATAAATTGAAGCATTTTAAGTATTTTGACAAATAATGCAGGCTAACTGCTAAAATAGAATTGTGTGCTAGTGCAGTGACAGACGTTATTACAGAGGAAAAAACCCAGTGTACTGCGAAGATTAACAGCATCGTTTAAACAGTCAAAAAAATCCCCAAACTTCAGTAGCGTGGTTGACTAATACAGAACACATGACTGTGGAGTAAATTATAGAGCTGTGTTTCAGACTGTCCCACCGGGGTGCAGAGGTGCCCTGCACCACTGGGTCCCCTGGCAGGGGCATTCTGCAGCTCTCTCCTAGACAGGCTTGCCTAAAGAGCAGGCATGGGACAGGACTGCTTTCACTGCACAAAAAACTACCCTGCCCTGGAAAAGCCCCCACTCATCAACACTTCATCAAGAACAAAGGAAATGTGCCAGCAGTGCTAGTAATAATGCTAGTAATATTAGTAATAACTAGAATTCCTAAAAAAAAAAAAAAAAAAAAACCAAAAACAAACTGTTACCATCTGTGATGATTTGATACATAAGTATGAGGGAGGAAAATATTGTATGCTTTAAAGCATAAAATTTTTATCTACTTACAATGCTACTTCTGTTCAAGTGATGTTACAGAATTCCCCAATTCCTTTGATACAGTTTTTCAGCTTAGTCCTTGCATAATTTTTCTCTTCTAATTATTAATTAAAGACTGTTATGTAACATTTGGTTCAGTCTATCTCCATTGATTAATAATGATTTTATTTTGGCATACAGACAGAGTTTACTCTAACAGTCAATTTTTTTCCTGAAAAAACTTTATGTGTCAAAAGTATGACAGCAAAAATTAAGCAAAAAGCAGCAATTAAGTTTTCCCACAGCCAAATTTTCTTCAAAAGGAGAAAGGCTGACAAACTCTTGAGTAGGTCAAGAATGTTACTGAACTCCAAATATGTAATTGGAGTTTAGCATGTGAAGTGCTTTTCAGACCTGCAGCATGCTAAGAGCAGTCCAAAGTTTGCAAAACTGGCTGTATACACACTTACACTGCCTGCTGAAGACATCACTCCTCTGGAAGTGGAGCTCATAGAAGCACTGCCAGAAAATACCCATAAATTCAATGTCTACATGGGCACTTCAGTATTAAAATCACAGTTACAAACAGCAGAAAGGTCTTAGCATAGTTTTTTGGCTATGTTCCAGCTGCCCCTGAGCAATGCAGGTGAGGATTTGGAACCATCACCCAGCTAAAGGAGATGCAAGGGATACCACGTGGCAGCTGAGACATGCTGGATAAATATTCCATGGAAGAAAAAAAATCAAATAAAATATTTTAATTAAAATCTTTCACTAAGCTAGAAATATGACCACAGTTAGTTATACATATCAACTGATCCAGCTATAGTAGTTGACTTCTGTGTCACAATTAACCCCCTAAAAATCGTAACATTATAATCAGAAAAAGTTTACTTTGAAGTATTAAGAGTACATGCTAAATATTTTGACTGTCCCAATATTTTCTAATCTAGGATTTTCAAATCCATTGAAGGTTTTTTCCCAAACGGGATTATGCTTCAAAGATTTTATTTTTAATTTGTGATACTTTGACTTCTCATGTTAGTGGTTTCCTCACAAACAGAAGTTCTTCAGTGGTTACTCAATGCTACAACGTGTGATATTTCTGCTATGAGATGACAACTCATGTTACAAGTGGAATTTCTTCATTTTTTCAGTTCCACTTCAGTTCCACAGTGTCTGCTTTGCTCTGAACACTAAGGATTTCATGTGATTATACTTTTCATCTTGACTAGGTGTTCTATATATCAAAGCCATTAGTTCAGTGGGAAATTCCCAAAAGTTACTGTATTGTTCTAATAATTCTGAAAGCTAGAAAATGGGTAGACACAGTAAGCCAGAAAACCAACCCACAGTTGTGTGACCAGTTTCTATCCTATTCTCTAATTAAAGAACATTATTTCACAAAACCGATCATACTATCCTTGCACTCAAAACTATACTTTTTGTACAGTTTTCCTTTTTTAAAAAATTTTTAAAAAAGTTTCTTCACTGATTTTCCTGCACTTTTTAATTAGTTCTTCAGGTGTATTCATTATAAGACAGACCTGATAGAACAGAAGGTAGCATCCACTCTTTCACACTCACACTTGTACACACACCCACAGAAGGGCCTGGGCATCCTCTGCTATGGACTTGACCTCTAAAGACACACCATCTGTCATGAGATGGGCAGAACACCTCATAAGATGAAATGTGAAAATGAGAAAAAAAGTGAAAAAGGCAGCAACAAGGAAACACAAGTCATTTCCTCTGCCTTTAGTCACGAAAAACTTTTGCACTGCTTCAGGGAAGCAAGGTAATTCTTTTTTCATACTGATAAATACTGCTGCATGTGTGTTGAATTAATCCCATATAATGGTCTTTAATGCCAGAGCTCCAAAGTCCCAGTGTATGAAAGAAGGACTGTTGAGAAACAACGTGCAATTATACCTCCTGAATTCAGAGCTTGCTCTGCACCTGAATCAGTTTTCCTGGAACAGCCAGAAAACTGTTTAAAAGATAAGCAAAAGCAATCTTTGTGCTGCACTTACTTTGGCAACTGTTTTGAAGTGCTCCTAATTAGCTTCTGATAGTTAGGCAAATGTAACTGATCAACTTCTACTCCCACATGTACCCCTGTGCTTGTGACAGAATGACTTTCTAATTTTGTAAAAAATAAAGAGCCACCAATACCAGAAAAAAATGTAATGAAAAATGCTGTTTTATGAAAAATGTAATGAAAAGACCAGATCACCACCACTGCTATGTATGTATGTTTATCCCTACATGTGTTAAGGAAAAACCAAGGCTTTTCTAAAACTGAATTTTAGTTTTCAAAGCAGTTAGATAACAACACTTAAAAAAAAAAAAAAAAAAAAAAAAAAAAAAAAAGCTGATCAAGTAAAAATCAGCTTTTTTTCTTCATATGTGCCCATACAGCACTGAAAACTGAAACTTTTTGTTCTCTTTCACAGTACAAATTTGTCCTCATATATTTTGTTCTGTCAGTACTTTTGTCATCAGTATATCTTGATGTTGTTATGATCTTACTGATATCAAGTCCACAGGCATCATTTTAATAGGCTTAAAAGAAATAAAAGAGAGGGAAGAGGATAAGACCGACAAATAACAGGCTTTTATAATACATTTTGCTTTTACATCAGAAAACAGACTCTTCTAATGATACAGATGTCATGTTTTGGGACAGAGATTATGTGCTCTTTGTAGCAACTAATGTCACAAAGTGTAGAAGGGCAATAGACCAACAGGTGTGAAATCCAGCATGACAATGTGAAGCTTCATCCTGAGCCAA